>NC_083698.1:76185000-81185000 GCF_033118175.1 Dama dama | reverse complement strand
ATCTATTATCTATCTACCCCTCTATCCAAAATAAAGTTCATTATTTTCTTTCTCATTACTGTAAATTAATTGATTGGAAATGCACTTAAAATAAATAAACTATATTCACTGATGGTTGCAGGAATTCTGAGACAACTTTGAAGATATATAGGAGGTGCATCTGCACTTTTCTGGGGAGATCCACGGCTTTTAGTAGAATCTAGAAGTCCTTCAAAGTTAGGCATCTTTGTTACTAGACCACATTCCTATAACTATCCACCATACAGGTTTTCCTTATCAAATTATAAATGAGAAATCAAAGCCTATGGTCTTTGCTATAGTAAAAGTCTTATTCTACTAGTGGAAAAAGAAGCTAAGCTTAAAATAAGCCTGCCACCTTATGCCTAAGTAAAAGATAGTTGATGGGAATTCAGCTTGTTATATAGTTTCTTCTTATGAAGCCTTCTGCAGGATTTACTCAGTCTTTTTTCTCTATTTGTTTCTTCCTCCTACTCTTTCCCCAATTTTTCTTTGTCTCTCCCTCTGTGTAGCTAAAAAGAACAACATTAGAGAGCTATTGAGTAAATTTGACCCTAAAATTTCTTTACTGTTAATTTCCTAAGTATTGTTGCTTTTTTGTTGTCTTGAATTATTAAATACCCAGAGAACTACATATAAGTGGTAAATAAAAACAGACATATTGAAGCATTACCCTTTGCTTTTATATAAAGTTTGCTCTTATATAAAGTGGAGGGACCTAGGGGTCAAGCATTAGACTAACTGTGCTGACCTAGCTTAGCAAGATTTGGTTGGACAAGATGGTAGGCATTAGAGATGATTCCACAAGAGCTTACAAATACGTCACTCTGGACCACAACCAGGAAAATGGGGACGTTCTCACTTGCACATATGCTAATTTACCCTTGAGTAAATAGGGAAGTAAAACTCCAATCTGAAATTCCCACCGGTGACCTAAAGTATCATTTACATTTCGAGGCCCTGTTTATCAGAATTGCACTGTTTTAGTAAGCACTAGATTGCACATTCATTCCCCAAGCAAATTAACTGCCTCTTTTATCTTAGCACTTTTTAGACACTAGCTGGGTACTGGCACATAGTGCATATTCAAAATTGACCAACTACAGTTCTCCATCCTAAATAGTAGGAATTCACATTTTTTCCCTTGTTGATCATGGTCCTTTTAAATAATTTCTGCCTTTTAATGTCACAGGTCACAATGTTCTTTAATGTTCCTTTCCCGCACCTCTCCCCAAATGGCATATTTAGATGTATGACTAACAATTATCACACTGATCCATTATTAAAAATATTTTGTGATGTAATGCTAGACCAGCATTGTGCAGTCACTTGTGAATAAATGTCAAACCTGTTTGATCTTTTAAAATACAATCCTTTCAAATTTCTTGTACTCTGTAATAGTTTTCTTAATAATTCTGTCCTCCCCTCCAGTATTATTTTCTGGTTGATTTGAAATTTTATTTGTCTAATCAAGAACTTAATATTTAGCATATTCAGTTATTTGCAAAAATATGGACCATATTTGAAATACTATCTGTAATTACTAATAGAGCAATTGCAACTTTATACTTGATTGGGTATGCAAGCTTCTGGATGGTTTTCCCATTTGTTATTTGAATAATGGTGCTTATAAAATAAGACACAACCACAGAAACATCTAATCTAGTTTGATCATCTCAGAACTATTTGAAGAAAAAGAGATGGGCTGTGTGAGTCAATTATCATAAAGAGAATGGAAAGTAAATGACTCCAGTGATTCCTTTTAGATTAGTAAAAGCAGCACAGAAAAGCCTCCCAATCTTCCTTCTACCTCCTTAACTAATTTTATGTTGGCTTTATTGCAAGTCCACAGACAAACACAACACCTTTCCTCCATATCCTGAAGGAATAAAAGCTGTTGGCAATATTTGGAAGAAAATAGGGGTCTTGAATCTGTTTTTGTGCTCTACAGGCATGCAACTCAGTAAAACGGTTAATGAGGAATTAACTCAATTTAAGATAATGGAAAGTGCATTGACGTATCAAGTAAAGTTATAAGTGTAAAACAAATTGAGTGTGGGTGTTGCCTAGGAGAGAGGTAGACGTTGTCATGTTCAACCTAAATATGTTTTCTTTTTTGTTTTTAATGTAGAACTACAGAAAGACAAATAAATATCAACTCATTAACCAACCAACTTAAAAAAATTAGATTATTTCAGTAATTACTCAATAAATTATTTTATTATGGTGACACACAAAGCTTATTTCTTTCCACTCCATCATCCCCTTAAATATCCACTTGTTTGCTCTAAAATCTGAATGGAAAAAGGATTTAAGTTTATGAACTGGAGTCTCACTGCCATCCACACAAAACTCAACTTTTCTGGAAACATCAGCATTTGGGGTCCCTGAGCTTTAAATTTTGACTAATTAAAACATAGCTTCAAGGATCTTTTCAAGAGAAAGCAGTAATCTGGGATAAATGATAATTAAATATAATATTCAGTATCTCTGAAGATAGATATCCTTATCTTTTTCCAGAGTATGAGGTATTTAAATTGCTAAATATTCTGTTACTATTTGATTGGAAAATTATTGCAGAGTTTGCTGCTGTTGCTTCTGAGTCACATCACTTGTGTCCGACTCTGTGTGAACCTATGGACTGTAGCCTGTGAGGCTCCTCTGTCCATGGGATTCTTTAGGCAAGAGTACTAGAGTGGGTTGCCATGTCCTCCTTCAGGGAATCTTCCTGACCCAGGGATTGAACCTGAGTCTCCTGCATTGCAGGCAGATTCTTTACCGCTGAGCCACTAGTGGGATCACTGTGGAGTTTATCTACCTCCAATCATCTTTCCTACAGAGTTCCCTGACTTAGAATAATCACCGAATCACTAATGTGAAAACTAAGGCTTCTGAAAAATCATAGATTAAATGGAATCAAAGTTTTAGGGGGGGTTCATGAGTTCCACTTTCTCATCAACATAATGTCTTTGGCACACAATGATTGTACTACCACTTGAAAACCTATAGAGACGACTTACAAATGCTGATGTTAAACTTGTATTTTTTTATGCGTACATCTTCCTCTTTCCTCTTTTCTTCCCTCCTTCCTTCCCATTTTTCTTCCCTCCTTTCTTCCCATTTTTCTTCCCTCCTTCCTTCCCATTTTTCTTCCCTCCTTCCTTCAATAAGTTATTATAGAAATTGTACCCTGAATATAGCAGGCTACAGTCCACAGGGTCAGAGTCGGACATGACTTAATGACTGAGGATGCACACACCCTCACTTTAAGCCTCAGGAGCCTGTGGCCATAAGTTTCATGACTAAAAGCACCATTGCATGTTTTGGGTTAAAAACAACAACAACAACACCCTGCTTCTTCATAATCATTTTTTAAATAAATAGAGATTTTTGTCTCTGCTTCTAGGAGTGGTACAGATCAGTCATTCTGAGAGTTAGGAGGATCAGTCCTCTTTGCTCTCCACTCCTCTAAAATTATCATTTAGGTTCAAACCTTTTGAGTCCACTTGCTTTATAAACTGTATTGATTTTAAAAAACCTCATCTAAATATTTGAGAAAGTTTCCCATATAAAATAGGATTGAAAAACAGTGATACCCTCCTTCTCTTACCTTCTCATTTTCTAGAAAAAATGTCTCTTGGATGTTTCATTTTTATATGGTGGGTAGAAAAAAGCTATATGACATGAACACATTTTTTAAATAAATTCATCAAATTGTGAAATTATTTGTTCTAGTTCTGTGAAAAATACCATTGGTAGCTTGATAGGGATTGCATTGAATCTAGAGATTGCTTTGGGTAGTGTAGTCATTTTCACAATATTGATTCTCCAGTCCATGAACACAGTATATTTCTCCATCTATTTGTGTCCTCTTTGATTTCTTTCATCAATGTTTTATAGTTTTCTATATATATGTCTTTTGTTTCTTTAGGTAGATATACTCTTAAGTATTTTATTTTATTATTTTTTTTTTGTTGTTGCAATGGTGAATGGTATTGTTTCCTTAATTTCTCTTTCTGTTTTCTCATTGTTAGTGTATAGGAATGCAAGGGATTTCTGTGTGTTAATTTTATATCCTGCAACTTTACTATATTCATTGATTAGCTCTATTAATTTTCTGGTAGAGTCTTTAGGGTTTTCATGTAGAGGATCATGTCATCTGCAAACAGTGAGAGTTTCACTTCTTCTTTTCCTATCTGGATTCCTTTTATTTCTTTTTCTGCTCTGACTGCTGTGGCCAACACTTCCAAAACTATGTTGAATAGCAGTGGTAAGAGTGGGCACCCTTGTCTTGTTCCTGACTTTAGGGGAAATGCTTTCAATTTTTCACCATTGAGGATAATGTTTGCTGTGGGTTTGTCATATATAGCTTTTATTATGTTGAGATATGTTCCTTCGATTCCTGCTTTCTGGAGAGTTTTTATCATAAATGGATGTTGAATTTTGTCAAAGGCTTTTTCTGCATCTATTGAGATAATCATATGGTTTTTATCTTTCAGTTTGTTAATGTGGTGTATTACATTGATTTGCAGATATTAAAGAATCCTTGCATTCCTGGGATAAAGCCCACTTGGTCATGATATATGATCTTTTTAATATGCTGTTGGATTCTGTTTGCTAGAACTAGAACAAATAATTTCACAATTTGTATGGAAATACAACAAACCTTGAATAGCCAAAGCAATCTTGAGAAAGAAGAAAGGAACTAGAGGAATCAACCTGCCTGACTTCAGGCTCTACTACAAAGCCACAGTCATCAAGACAGTATGGTACTGGCACAAAGACAGAAATATAGATCAATGGAACAGAATAGAAAGCCCAGAGATAAATCCACATACCTATGGACACCTTATCTTTGACAAAGGAGGCAAGAATATACAATGGAAAAAAGACGACCTCTTTAGCAAGTGGTGCTGGGAAAACTGGTCAACCACTTGTAAAAGAATGAAACTAGAACACTTTCAACACCATACACAAAAATAAACTCAAAATGGATTAAAGATCTAAATGTAAGACCAGAAACTCTAAAACTCCTAGAGGAGAACATAGGCAAAACACTCTCCGACATAAATCACATCAGGATCCTCTATGACCCACCTCCCAGAATATTGGAAATAAAAGCAAAAATAAACAAATGGGACCTAATGAAACTTAAAAGCTTTTGCACAACAAAGGAAACTATAAGCAAGGTGAAAAGACAGCCTTCAGAATGGGAGAAAATAATAGCAAATGAAGCAATAGACAAAGGATTAATCTAAAAAATATACAAGCAACTCCTGTAGCTCAATTCCAGAAAAATAAATGACCCAATCAAAAAATGGGCCAAAGAACTAAACAGACATTTCTCCAAAGAAGACATACAGATGGCTAACAAACACATGAAAAGATGCTCAACATCACTCATTATCAGAGAAATGCAAATCAAAACCACAATGAGGTGCCATTACACACCAGTCAGGATGGCTGCTATCCAAAAGTCTACAAGCAATAAATGCTGGAGAGTGTGTGGAGAAAAGGGAACCCTCTTACACTGTTGGTGGGAATGCAAACTAGTACAGCCACTATGGAGAACAGTGTGGAGATTCCTTAAAAAACTGGAAATAGAACTGCCATATGACCCAGCAATTCCACTCCTGGGTATACACACCAAGGAAACCAGACCTGAAAGAGGCACGTGTACCCTAATGTCCATCACAGCACTCTTTATAACAGCCAGGACATGGAAGCAACCTAGATGCCCATCAGCAGATGAATGGATAAGAAAGCTGTGGTACATATACACAATGGAATATTTCTCAGCCTTTAAAAAGAATACATTTGAATGAGTTCTAATGAGATGGATGAAACTGGAGCCCATTATACAGAGTGAAGTAAGCTGGAAAGATAAACACCAATACAGTATACTAATGCATACATATGGAATTTAGAAAGATGGTAACGATAACCCTATATGCAAGACAGAAAAAGAGACACAGATGTATAGAATAGACTTTTGAACTCTATGGGAGAAGGTGAGGGTGAGATGATCTGAGAGAATAGCATTGAAACATGTATGTTATCAACTGTGAAACAGATAGCCAGTCCAGGTTGGATGCATGAGACAAGTGCTCAGGGCTGGTGCACTGGGATGATCCAGAGGGATGGATGGGGAAGGAGTTGGGGGGGGGGTGTTCAGAATGGGGAACACATGTAAATCCATGGCTGATTCATGTCAATGTATGTCAAAAACCACTACAATATTGTAAAGTAATTAGCCTCCAACCAATAAAAAATAAAGGAAAAAGAAAATTCATCATTCAATAGAATCCAAGAGTTCTGTATTCTTAATAGAAACTACAGAACCTTTACAAGGTATCCTTGGCTATGCTAATACCATTGATACTTTTGTATGCAAGCAAGCCTCAGTTCATATTATAATGATCTGTGTTTGCACATTTGCATATAATGGTTTTTCAAGGCCATGGTGACAGCCCTATCCTAACCAATAATAATGGCATGATTTGAGTTTCTATAGTAAATTAAGGCTAAGCAAACTTAACATAAAAGTTATTTCTATTGAAATCCAACCAACTGGAAAGAAATAGGAGACCATGATACACACAGGAAAGAAATGATCCATTCTTAATTGAAGATTCCTTTTCATATCTACTTTTGTTTTATTTAGAGAAAAGACATTCTTCTTGGTTAAGAAGCTTTCTTCACATGATCAGTCATTGTTTCTCTTTTGAAAATTAAAAGAAAAGCATGTATGCATTTTAATCAGAAGACTTTCTGTACAATGCTCACTGCTTTTAATTGGAAGAAAAACTTTAGGGCCAGTGAGAGTCAAAACGTGCTTTCCTTTTGGATACCAGTTACCAACTCAAAAAAAAAAAAAATAGTAGAATCTGAATAACATGACTTTAGGTATGCCTTGCCCATGTGTTGCAGTAGGGGAAAATGTCTATAACAAGAAGTTACTTACCTTGTGAACATACTGTTCACAACCACAGCCACTCATAGTATCTCACCTACAAGGAACCTACAGAATCTCTAGGGGGTGATAATCTTTCCTACAGATCTCTGAAGCAACAAGAAAATCCAACAGTAATCTTTCTTTTGCTATATTTGCCTTGTCGAAATTAGCTTTCTGTTTAAATGACTCATTGGATTGATGTACAAGGACAGTTGCAAATTTACTTACTATATTCTCTTCATGGTATGTAATCAACACTACAACATCTTAATCAAAGAAAAGTTTCACAATTGCAATTTAAATGTAGGAGGCAACCATGCATTTGGCAGTCATTTTCCACCCTCGCATAGACAGAATTTAAATATGTCACATAATTCCACACACAAATACTGCTTTGCAGGTGGTGCTTTTATTGCCATGCTTGTTGGATTAAGGTCTCTGATCAGGGACTCCATGTGATTGTGTCATCTTATAGCTGTAGTTATAACTCAGAGCTGAGTTAGTAAAGCATTTGAAAGACAGAGTGGTCTCCTATCAGCTCAGTTGTAGGATGTGTGGAGGCTCAGATCCCCTCATCCTAGAGCTATACACAAACCTTCTGCATACTTTTCCATAAATGAAGACATGGCAGGGCCAGAGGAGTACTGGGAAGTCTCTCAAGTTTTAATACTCTTCTTTGCTCCCTTCTCTCCAAAAAACATAGTAGAATACCTCTGCCTTTCCACCATTTACCTTTAGGTATCCCATTTTTATAAATTCCTAATCTGAGCAAAAATTACTTCTATTGACTGAATGTTTATGTTGGCTCTCTCTTAAAAAAAATTCATATGTTGAAACAATCTCCGATGTAACAGTATTTGGATATGGGGCTGTGGGGAGGGGGTGCTTAGGTCATGTGGACAGAACCCTCATGAATGGGATTAGTGCCTTTATATGAGGTCCCAGCAAGCTCCCTTGCCCCTTCTGCCATGTGAGGACACAAGGAAATGATGGTCATCTATGACCAGGAAGGAGCCCTCATCAGACACCGCATCTGTTAGTGCCTTGATCTTAGACTTCTTAGCCTCCAGAACTATGAGAAATGCATTTTTTCTTATTTATAGGCCACCCAGTTTATTGTATTTTTATTATAGCAGTCAAAACAGGTGAAGTCATTACTTATTCCATTAGTTATATATTGAGGATTATTTCATTCACAGTCAGGAAGTTTCCAATCCCTGCACATATTTCACCTCTCTTACTGGTATTTAAGTGTGAAGGAAGGGTTCAGTTTTGTTCATCTTTGTATTTTTTCACAACTCAATACATTCCTGCCGCTGTAGAGCCATCCCACAATGCTTATCATGTACTGCACTGGACAACTGTTGAGTGAATGCATGTGGAAGGAGCACACCTCCAGTTAGAGCATTTTAATATGCTGTCATATAGTACCTTCCCAAGTGGCACTAGTGGTAAAGAATCTGCCTTCAATGAAGGAGATCCAGATTCGATCCCTGGGTTGGGAAGATTCCCTGGAGAAGGGCCTACTCCCGAATTCTTGCCTGGAGAATCCATGGACAGAGGAACCTGGCGGTTTGTAGTCCATGAGTCAAACACAACTGAGCAACTAACACTTTCACTTTCATATAGTCCCTTAATGTGAGGCAATGAGAGGATTATAATAATTATTCAGACTGAATCCTGGAACAGAGAAAACACCTTGCTGTGCTGGGGCGAGAACTCTGTCAAGTAATTCCTGGTTGTTTGAAGGTCAAGAGTCAGGACCTTTTTCTCTTAAGGTTTGAAAGCTGGATGGTGCTGCTGATGTAGATAATGACTTAATTTCACATAATATTAGGGAAGAGGCCATGGTTTAAAATAAACCTGGGAAAACTGATCAATGAAGGGAGAATAACATAAAAAACTGATTTGGTTACTTTAAATAATGCTAACTCTGATCACTTACATGATGTCATTTATGCCTAAACGACAAGTCACGCAGTAGACATTATGTATATCATAAATATTTGCCAGAATAATTTTGTTTGATTAAAACAGTGAAATCACTCATATGATTTCATGTTTTGGGGATGATTTGGCATAGACGTCTGGCATCTGAACCATGAAAGGATATAAATATTTGAACTGTTTATGACATTGGGGATAGAGTAGGAACCAAGCAGATTCAATTTCTGGCTCATCTGGGACTTACAACTAATACTATTGATAGCTCTTCTCCTTGAAAAAAAAAAAAGGTTTTTGTCTATAATATCACATAAGCTTTATTAGGGGTACTGATCAAATTCTGGTGGAAAATGGATTTGGTATTAGGTTAACCAGTGTCCGGGCCAGTTAGCTTCTCTTGGTTCTATAACAAGCTTAAGCATGAATATTAGTAAGATCCTTCAGAATGTGTTTTACCTTCAAGAGTAAAACCAGGTTATATAAACCTATGTAAGTCTATCAAATAGTGAAAATCATTCACAAGGCAAAGCACAGGCATAATGAATATAAACTAACAGTAAAATCCTCCTGTCTACCAAGAACCAGCTGTGGGCCCAAATGAAGGCCAGTACCATAATATGAAAGAGGAAATTTGATATGTTGTATATCAATGCTTGTTTTCACATCTGTTATGGGCAAAAACAATCTATGTCTAATAACATATGCTCAAATTATTTTTTACTGTTTTTGACAGTATCCTATTCAATTTTTCAAAATGGCCTTTCTGTGTTAGAGATGAAAAATCTTCCCAGAATTAGCAGTAAGAATGCATGGAACTGAATTCCATTTCTATGCATATCTGGTCCAGTAAAAATATCTCCTCTTGCCACATGGCTATAGCTGTTTATTTCTCTGACACGACAAACTTCCAGAACACAGAATGCTTTCCCCTCTGTGAAAGCACTGTTGAAGAGGCATTTCTCTCTGCCTTTTTGTCAAAAAGTTTTCTTGGGATGTGAGTTTGCTGTATTTGCATGTGTGGCCCAGAGGCCTCGTACCGTCTCAGCTGGATAGGTCCCTTGGAAAGGGAAATAGCTAACATATCACATTTTATGATGAGACTGCCAGATTGTTACTCCTCCTTATACACCTCCTAGTTGTTCTGCACGGGGGACTCCCTAGGGTGAATGGGAGAGATATATGAGGTGCTGAGGGGAATAATAATTTTGCACAAGGTAACGGATAAAGGAAAAGTGGAAAACATTCTTGCTTAGCCACAGGATAAGTCATATTAATTAGCCAGTGTGCTACACAACTCCACAAGTGGAAGTAAAATTTATGAAAAGAGAATCATAAAATGGATACAGCTTATAGATAAATATCACTTGAATGCTACACTTCACAGCTTTTCTCACATTGTATCAAATTACTTCATTATTCATGACCTTATTAAAATACATCATAGATACCCTTGGATATGAATTCTAAATACTTAATCTCAGCCCTGTGTATTTAAAAATGTAAGGAAAGCTCCATTTCTACCATTTCAGATTTAGACATTCACTTTACAGTGACAAATGATGAAAGGAAATAGTTTTCTATGGTTCATTTGGTTAAATATCTATGAGTCAAGTCTCGTCCACAGTAATGTAAAGATGCAGTGATGTGCATAATCTAAAAAGCATGATTACTCTTTGGCCTCTAGAATATAACAGTAAGTATTTTCCTCATGTTCACTTTCTGAATTTTGTTTGGCTTAGGATATTAATAAAAATTGTATTTATAACATGCGACAAAAACTGGTCATGAAATGTCTCCCAACATTGGTCAAATTTCAGACCAAGAGGGGGAACTGAGAAATGAAATATTTCTTGCAATATCAGTAAACAAAGGATGTCATAGTTATCAGCCAACTACAGCTGCCTCCGGCCACCAGGTGAGATGGTGAGCTCTGAGGGAACTCAGGATGTGAAAATACAGGATACTGGCCCCAGATAGCTTAGGTGAATATCAAAGGAATGATTTCAGTGAGCCCAGACTCTTGAATCTTCCCATGCAGTGAAAAATGCTAAATACTTTAGCTTGAGATATCTAATTTTCTTTTATTAACAGTAGTCTTTTGTTCTTACTACCTTTCCTTTGTTAGAAAACTCCTGTATGTCCTAGTTCTGCCCCCCTTGCCTCCTTGGAGCAATTTTCTCAGGATTATTCGAGATGCTGTTTCCCAGTCTTGAAGTTCTCAGTATGTCTGTGGAATTTGAAAATATTCATAGCCTAAAAATTGAGAGTTATGTTTAATTTGGCAGGAATTTTTAGGACTTTGAGCCCAGGAGGCAGCATCTTAAGTAACCCTGAAAGAACTGTTCCAAGGACATGAAGCGGGGGAGCCAGGTTGTACATAAATTTTACAATGAGGGGCAGGGAGTCTGAATGTCGAAAGATTATTATGAATTAAAGGAAAACCAGATAGTTCAAGTTAAGGAATCTAGTGCTTTTCTATATATGGGAAGATGCAGTAGTCTGGGCTCGCTGAAATCATTCCTTTGATATGTACCTCAGCTATCTGGGGCCATTATACTGTTTCACATCCTGAGCTTCTCAGGGAGTCACTGTAGGGAGTGACTGCAGTCTGATGGTTGCTAGATGGCAGGTATTCTTTACTTCCTGAATTTGCTCAGGGCTCACCAGCTCACCATCGGTGGTGGCTGCAATCCTTGATGACTGAGACATCCTTTGTTTACTGATATGGCAGTATCACACTCTGTTTATTGATACTCCACTTCTTTGCCTGCTGAATAAAACATAACTCTCAACTTAAAAAGAAATGTATTTATAAATATATCTCAACTGATGACCAGAAAAGCCAGATCAGTCATGAAAAG
Source organism: Dama dama (assembly GCF_033118175.1). Lineage (NCBI taxonomy): Eukaryota > Metazoa > Chordata > Mammalia > Artiodactyla > Cervidae > Dama > Dama dama. The sequence goes on along the minus strand of NC_083698.1, from coordinate 81,173,222 downwards.
AAATACATGCTAGTATAGAACATTTAGTATTAAATACATGTTATAGATGATCTGTAACTGAATAAAGTAGAGTTGATGCAATATTAAATTCCATTTTATTAAAATACTTCTGTAAAATACTTAATTAAATGTAATTTTAAACAGCTAAAACCCCAGAAAAGTTTGTGATTTGAATGTGTGCCATCAAGGCAACAGCCTTTCCTTTTTCAGCTTTGCTTTATATAATTAGATTGATTAGATTAGCTACATAGACATAGAGGTAGAAAATTGCAATTATAATTTTAGGCAAATATTAATGTTTGTGTTTTAGACTTTTTCTAACTAGAATACAGATAACTATTCACAACAAAGAGGCAAATTTTTTCTCTCCTTTCCATTCTTCCAATCTTACATTAATTTTGTTTTTCAGTATTGTGGTAAAAAAATAACATAAGTTTTATCATCTTAATAATCTTCAAGTACATGGTTCAATAATGTTTCTTTAACAAATGTCAGTGAGTAAGCTAGTAGGTCATGAACAATTAGAATCTAGTGTTTAACTGACTTTATGTACTCTTTCTGGAAAAACTTGAGCACAAGAGTTTACTGAAAACTCAGCGCTCCTTTAAGAAATGTGTTTTTTTTCTATTAACATATTCCCCTTCAAATATTGTCCATAAATAATTTTATCAACAGACTAGAGTTATAGTTCTTTAAGATGTGCCTATATCAGCATTGTTTCTCTTATGTGATGAAAGCAGTAATCACCACAGTATAATAATTATCTTTTTTTTTTCAAGGAGTAATTAGGAATGCAACCCTGAATAAGTAATGGTGTGTAAATTACTGCTGGTGTCCCAAAGATCCACTAGCTTACACATTCTTCTTTTCAGAAGTATTTTCCCTTTGATTATTATGCCTCATTTATACTATCAAATATAGGATTCATTCCTTTTTTTATAGCTGATGCTGCTTGTTGTGGAGTAAAGTAATTGAAGTTTATTGACTTCCTGGGGGAGAAAGTAAGCTAGAGAATTTTTAAAATATTCTTCCACTAGAAAAAAGTTCAAACTTTCTTCTACATAAATATAGCAATGAATTAACATGTTTAACTCTTATGAATTTACAGAAAAACTTACCTCCATGATAATTTTTATAAATTTGGTTGGGAAGACATTCTGTGTTTTATGTATTTCTTTTGTTAACTCATTTAATGCTTTTTGAATAGGTAATATATACACGTCATGTCCAAAGAGAACAAAAGTATATATAATGAAACGTGGATATTTCAGTTTTCTCTCCTTCCCCTGTAACCCTTGTGACTATTTTTTGTCTATCATTTTAGGAATAGTTATTAATATACAAGAATCTACAAATGTAATGTGTTTATCTGGAGTGATATTCAAAGCTATATCTACAAACATAGTTATATCTCTCTGCATTAATTATTTTACACTATACACACTATTGTGCACTTTGCATTTTGCTTGACACTGTATCAGTACATACTGTGTCATCTGATTCTTTTTAACCATTGCATAGTATTACATTCTATGTAACTGTTTGAATGTACATTTATACAATGCTAAAATTTATCTAATAATTAAAAAACTCAGTTCACTACCAGTTGAACATTTATGTGATTTCGTATTTTTTGCTGTCAAAACCACTGTAACAAACATCTTTATACATATGTTACTTCACTGATGGCGAATATGTCTGTATAATACACTTTTAGAATTAGTATTGTTGAACCAAATATTCTGTGAATTTAAATTATGATTGATATTTCCAAGTCACTCTGCATATAAACTGTACCATCTAACATGCCAACCAGCAATGGATACAGTATCTATTATTCCTCACATTCATAGGGTATTCTATGTTGAAAGTACTGTATCTCTAGTCAACATCTGCTTAATTAAATATGAGTGTATTTTTCATTTTGTTAAAAAATTTTTTTTCTCATTGGAAGTAGCAAATAACCACATTCTATAGTCATCCTAGGATTTGAAGAAAGAATCAAGCACAACTTGCTATTAAAACTGGCTGTAGAACCATATGAGAGATTTCAATCACCCCTGCCTCTTCTGTAATAAAACAATACAACTTAATGGAAAAGGTCATTAAAATAATTGCTGATCAGAAACATTTCTGAGCACAAACCATACATGAAGCATATATCTCTAAAGTACAGAGAACTTGGAATTGGAAAAGCTCTGAATACCTTTAAGGCACCATTTAAAGCTGGGTAGACAAAATATACACACAAACACGCCTTTTTTCAAGTCTCTCGCTTGTTAACTTTCCCCAAGGAAAGTTAATGATTCTCTCTTCCCATGGACAATTCCTACATGCTCTCTTTATATTGTGCCCCTTCTCACTGAGTGCCCTTCTCATTGTGTTTATCTACTGACCTCTCAGCAACTTTGCTGAGCTGTGAGACCGTCACATCAGGAACTCAAGACTTTGTGTGTCCTCAATAGTTAGCATAACACTTGCTACATAGTAAATGTGTTAACTATTGCTTGTATTGGGTTGCCCAAAAAGTTCATTTGGGTTTTTCCATAAGATCTTCCAGAAAAATCCAAATGAACCTTTTGACCAATCGAGTATTATTAATTAATAGATGCTGAGCAACATCTCCTTTCATCCTCACAATAAATACATGATGTAAATAATATTATCATTTTAGATAAACTAATTGACATCTTTAAGAGAAAGCTCATTCTAGGTCACATGGCTAGTTAGTTGTAAAGGCAGAGTTCATGTCTTAAGACGTTCAGACACCAAATCCAAGCTTTGGATGAAAGATAAGATACTGCTTCTAGGGAACAAATGAACTAAGGAGGACATCTCTCAGGCCCTATTGAGATCACCAAGTGGCCCTTTATCCAGGTTCTGCAGAATTACTGAGATTTGATCTCAAATCTTTCCCTTATTGAGCTTTGACTATTACACTGTCCCTGGTGGTTCTTCTCCAAGAACAATGATTATATAGAGAGTAAGTTTCTCCAATCATCTCTGTTCTTGCTGTCACCAAAAATACATCTTTTATACACTAAAGTTTTCCTGCTAATCAGTAGGAGAAATAGGTAAAAATTATAACAAGATGAGGAAATTTAAAACATTCTGGCAAACTGCAAAGTTGTTTTTCTTTTGTGGTATGGTATCTTAGTCTTTTCCTCTCTCCAACTCAAGTTATGCCTAGTTTCCCCTTTTAGCAGAAAGAACTGAAATCAGTGTTGAGATGGGGATGGTTTTGAAGTGGTGAGCCTTCCAAACACCAACCTTAAGAGGTAGCTCATGGAACCACATGTGCTTCCCTTTGGCTCAGCTGGTAAAGAATCTGCCTGCAATGTGGGAGACCTGGGTTCGATCCCTGGGTTGGGAAGATTCCCTGGAGAAGGGAACAGCTACCCACTCCAGTATTCTCACCTGGAGAATTCCATGGACTGTATGATCCATGGGGTTGCAAAGAGTCAGACATGACTGAGTGACTTTCACTTCACTTCATGGAACCACATAGAGATAGTACATCTCCATTTATTCCAAATGTGATTCAATTAAGATCATTTCCAAAAAGGTCTTCTTAGTTCTCAAGTTCCATTCTCTTGGACTACATGAGGGAATCTGGACTTCTGATTAGTTATCTCTACTACCACAGTCTCTGAATTATGAGTTAACAATGGGTTTTCTCCCCAAAGATTTTTGGCTCTGTTTTTGTAATCACTGAGAAATATAGACAGCTAAAGTCAAGAGGCATGAGGGCATCTGGAACTGAACATTCTTTCTACCCTTTTAGTTCTTTCTTTTTCCTGCTCTGATCCATTTCTCATAGATTACATTGTTTGTCATAGGAGGGCTTTGGATAATTTGGGAGGTAATGAGATAATGTATCTTACATTAAAACTAACAGATTTCCAACAATTTTGAAAACTGAACTGAACTATATGACTCACCAGAAATCAGCAGATTCATTAGAAGACTGATAAAATCAGAAATGTGTAAGGTGCTCATGGGGACCAAATGTTTTCCTTTTGGAAAGACTCAAAAATGATATTAATGTTAAGGTGGAAGAAAAGGTGTCTTGAATAATTGATTTGTCTTAAAATGATTTATGACATCCAACTTAAAATTTAGGAAAAGGAACCAAGATACCAAAGAGAAGCAGAATGATGTAGACTTATCATTAATTCAACATGAACCTTTTGAATTCCGACAATGTGCCCAGCAGTTTGGTGGAGATACAGCACTAAATAAATCTTAAAAAAATTCCTACCTTCTTGGGACTCATCTTCTGCTGGATGGAAGAGGCTCTAAGCTAGGAATTAAGTGAAATGGATTCTAATCCTAACTTGAAAACAGATTTCCTATATTAATTTCTGTTCAGTTCAGTTCAGTCGCTCAATCGTGTCCGACTCTTTGCGACCCTATGGACTGCAGCACACCAGGCCTCGCTGTCCATCACTGACTCCTGGGGTTTACTCAAACTCATGTCCATTGAGTCGGTGATGCCATCCAATCATCTCATCCTCTGTTGTCCCCTTCTCCTCCTGCCTTCAATCTTTCCCAGCATCAGGGTCTTTGCAAATGAGTCAGTTCTTTGCATCAGGTGGCCAAAATATTGAAGTTTCAGCTTCAACAGCAGTCCTTCCAATGAATATTCAGGACTGATTTCCTTTAAGATGGACTGGTTGGATCTCCTTGCAGTCCAAGGGATCAAGAGTCTTCTCTAATACCACATTTCAAATCAATTCATCTATGTCTAACCTCATTTTCAAACTGAGATTTTTCCTACTTGTCTTAAACAGTGTTATAAAAATTGTGAATGTAGAAGCACTATATAAAGCCTATCAAGCTATACCAAAATAACAAAATTATATTCATTTTGTATTATTCATTATAGGTCTGTAAATCACAGTTCAATGAGATTTTTGAATTAACTGTTAATTCTGAATTCTTATCTACACTAATAAACCATGATAACACAATTAGTTCACAGTTTCCAGCTGTGTGACCATCAATATAACCAAAAGGCCAACTCTAATATGAAGTATACTGGTATTCCCCTTTGCCTCATAAGAGTATGACACGGTTAGGCAAACTAGACAAGACTATCACAGAAGTGTTGAATAATCTCTATAGACCAGGAAAGTTTTAAAAATATTTATGACCCCCTCCCCTAAATTCTGATGGTTTTCATTACTCTTTTAAAAGTTCACACTCCACATATGAAACCTTAGTCAAGTGGAATTTTGATGATCCATTTTTCTTTATTTTATTTTTATGAACACAAATATGAGACAATTCAATCTAAATGCAATGTTGATTAATTTCCTTTATTTCTCAATGAAATACCTTTGCCTTTCCGAGAAAAGATAGTTTATTAGGTCTCTCTCTTCTTCCCTGGCCCTCTGTTTTTCTCCAGCTATTTACATGAAGTAAACATTCTTGGAATATCCTATTGTTTAATCCATTGAACATTATGCCTTACTTATCTTAGAAGATTGTTTTCTTCTCTGTAATGAATTCCAATTTTTTACTGTCTCCATATTACAAAAAAAAAAAAAAAAATACCATAGGATTAAAAAAATCTTATCAGTGCTAATGTGTGTGTAATGGTGCATTACTATGCACCATTATATAGAACTATATAAAAAAATCACAAGACTATGTATCTTGATTATAACAAAGAAAAGAAGTCTAATTTTGAGTTCTACTCAATTATTCTATGTCTAATTAGTTACATGTCTTCAGGGAGTATCCCTTTAACAACTGTAGCTCACTTTCCTCAACATTTAAATGAGGGGTTAAGATAAGTCTATCTTTAAGACCTTTTCTTCCAGTGTCAACAGGTCTATGAGACTTCTTGTTTTTATGAGTTGCATTTAAATTTTCTAAACAAAACTTCATTAATGTGATTATTAATTTTTAATTACATGAATATCATCTCCAGGAAGAATTTGCTTTTAAGAAATTAAAATACAATTTACAATAACTTTGTAGTATTACTAAGAGATGAAAGTCAAGTGATAAAACAAACAGTAGCCATAAACAGAAAATGCTATTCCAGTTGAAATACATAGGCAAGTTATGTCTTAGGGTTGCTGTAGTGAACTGTATACATAGCACATATGGAAATCTAATTCTTCAGGGCTTTTAGGCCTCTTAATCCTCATCAATTTTTGTTATTTTTGAATTATGAGGAAGATACCAAATTTGTAATTTAAAAGCAACCCAAAGTCATAAATACATACTGGAGGCACAAGAGTTAACTCAGCAGCCTAGTTCCTTTCGTCTTATATCGAGCTATCCTTTGCATTTTTGCACTTGCTGAATTCCTCTCTGCTTGTGTCTGCTCACATGTGTTGCTGGGCCTTCTCTGCTCCTTTCCAAATCCTCCTTCTTTCTCCCTCCATCCTTCAGTAACTGTGCTCTTGCTTTTTCACTTCTTGTCTGTCTCCTCCCTCCTCTATTTCCACGTCCTTCTAGTGAAATATATTCCTTAACTTTTCTCTTTCTTTCTTCTACTTCGACTCTGCATTTAGTTTTTGCTTCCACTTCCATGGTACTCTATAGTTTAGCACCCATTTCTCTTTATTATCTTTTTACTCCCCCTTCTGCTTTTTTTGTTTTTGATCTGCACTACACAAACTCATCCCAATCTGTGATCATTACTGTGTGTTTGTGTGTGTGTGTGTACACACATGCCCAGTCGCATCTGACTCTCTGACTCCTTGCAACCTCATGGATATAACCTGTGTGGCTCCTCTGTTCATGGACTTCTCCAAGCAAAAATACTGTAGAGGGTTGCCATTCCTTTCTCCAGGGTATCTACCCAACTCAGGGATCAAACCTGCATCTCGGGTGTCTCCTGTATTGGCAGGTGGATTCTTTACCACTGTGCCACTTTAGAATATCTTTACTTATTCATTATTTTAATTGTAAATATCTATTGAGCCTCTACTATGGGCCATCAGGTTTTCTCTCTCTCTCCTTGGTGACAAAACATTAGATAAACAGACAGTAATTTAGGTGAGAAGAAAACAATACTTTAATCATATTTTTTGTTAGAAGTATGAAATCATTCACCCACTTAGGCATTCAATAAAAAATAAAATGTAACTAATGGCTAGTTAGTTTATAAGCCATTGCTAATATGCCTGTACTTATACATGACTGCTTAAGCAAGGCAACATTTCTGTATGCATCTCTATGAAGTTGCTCAGTCGTGTCTGACTCTTTGTGATGCCATGGATTGTAGCCCACCAGGCTCCTCCATCCATGGAATTTTCTAGGCAAGAGTACTGGAGTGGGTTGCCATTTCCTTCTCCAGGGGATCTTCCTGATCAGGGGATCAAACCCGGGTCTCTCACAATGCGGGCAGACGCTTTACCATCTGAGCCACCAAGGAATCCCATATGCATCTCTATACATACACACAAAAGAACCAGAGCCATATTCATGACCATACCTAAGTCTATATGTAGCATATGTATGTGAATAAAAAGCTATATATTCTGGTCAATGTTTCCACTAAATTAATTAAAAGTTGGGACTAGTCTTCCTTGCTAGGTGAACATAAAAGTATAAAACCAGATGGTACATACACAAACATACACATATAGTCAGAACTGAATATTAAAACTAAAGGAAACTTACAGCAAAGTTAATCCGACAAATATTTGATGAAGTATATTAATAGTATTATACTGAACAACAATTAGGATTTAATGGCAAACAATTTATGTAAATAAAAATAATTAACCTTTTTTTCCCCCACACCCAAATGTTTCCACAAACTCTTGCTTTCTTAACTCAACTAGAAATAAAAAGAGCTTTATTTTCAATAACAAACATTTAATTAGATTTCTTTCCTAACAAATTATTAATGTGTTTGTAAAGGGAGTGGGAAAGGTGAGAGAAATTTTGATGTGTAGGACACACAGAAGAAAAACAGTTTTATCAGGAGTACAATAAAAATGATGGCACATGGTCCATGGGTTGTTGAGGAATAGTAGTAAAGGCAGGGACTGTCTATGGTGATAATAGCCTACTTTCCTAAAAGCCATGGAAGTTGTTATTTAAGTATTGAAAATTAAAGGTACTATCCTCACCTTTGTAGCTAGCCACAGAGAGCTCAGTTCAGTGGCAGTCACGGCAGTCAGGCTGCCTAGGGCTGATACACCGAAAGCAAACTTTAAGCCCTGAAGCTTGATATGATGTTTAACTGAAGGCAAATTAAGATCACAAACCTTTGAATTCAGATATGTTCAATAAAGTGGACACATCACTGAATAAGGGTAGAGCTAAAAATGGAAAACATATAACTTGTAGGGGAAGTCAAGTTCAAGACCTGGTAGTATAGAGATTATTACATCAAATGTTTCAGATAAAAGCAATACTCTTGGCCTAATATTTTCAGTGAATACTTTATCATTTAGTCTGTTTCTTGAAACTCTGTATATCTGAGAAATGAATCTGAAAGTTTAATTAAAAAAAAAGGTTCTGTGAGCTGTCTTTCCATAAGACTGAACACACATGAGAAAATAAAATCAAGAGGGAAAGTTAAAAAATCACAGTGAGACTTATATTTTGATTTGCAAAAATATGCACTTTTCTTACTGTTGTCTAAAGGAATATGGTTTGTAGTAATTCAGTTTTAAATTTTTTACTGAGATGAAAACAAAATTATTTAATTATTTTCCCCACCGGGAGAATATCTGTATGTTCCCTTGTATTTTGCTTTAAATAGCTTCCTTATTTAGAAACTGAGCTCTAGTTTCTTCCTTCCTCACCTCCCCGCCGACCTCCACCACTCCATAAAAAGGAAGCTATGCAGCTATTCACAGAGTAACGGAGTGAAAAATGTCTGTTATTGTATGTTGGTATGAACAGAAATCAGAAAGGTTGATGAAAGATCCGACTTCATACAAAACAAATCTAAAGATGAGCAGAGACAGAAAAGAAATCATAATAATCAAAACTGAGAGTCAAATGTCTAATTTCAAATCACAATCAACAAAGTCACTAATAGAGAACTAATTTTTTAAAAGACGTCTTTGGCCACGATTGCATGTCACAGTAAACAAGTCTGAGCTCTTGGGAAATGGGAAAAGTAGGAACTAGGAAGGAGCTCCTTCCTTGGAGAAGGAAATGGCAACCCACTGCAGTATTCTTGCCTGGAGAATTCCATGGACAAAGCAGCCTGGTGGGCTACAGTCCATGGGGTCACAAAGAGTTGGACACGACTGAGCGACTATCACTCACTCACACTCAGGAGCTATCATGGTGGCAGGCAGGAACCAGGCAGGAGTCAGACCATCAAGAATGCCAGTGACATAGGGTGGTTGTTGTGGAGTGAATGATTTTTAAGTTTCTTCTCATCATTTGAAAAAAGTCACTTACTGGGCTCTGTTAAATAAGTCACATGTGGTTATAGGAAGACAATCTTGGGTCAGATTGTCATAGGGAAATGTCTGGATTGCAAAATAATTCCAGCAGGTCTCAGTTCAATATCTTATTGTCACAGAAGTAATCTCATGGCCCAGATCTGCACAAAGATAATAAAGCCACATGCTGATGGTGGATGCTTACATGATGGGATCTATTTTCTTCTCACTAAATGTGAGGATTTCTAGTTCTTCCTAAAAGAGGAGGAAAATGGACCTTGCTAAGTGTCCCTTGAGTTTATAGCTTTATACAAATGAATGGAAAGTATCCAAGTATGGGACACAAAATCATATATCAGCATGACCTTTTTCACGTGGCCAGCTGACAGGCAGACTTTTACAGCAATGGGGCCCAGGGCTACAGTTCTGTTCAATCTCTTCATTTAGTTGTGAGGACTGGAACTACTTCTGAACTTATATTTGTTTTACGAAACCAATTTCCTGAGTCATTTAACAACATATCACAAGTGCCCTCCTGAATGCAGATCATTGCAGTAGGCACAGAGAGAGATTCAAGGCAGATAATAGGACACATACATAGCTTACAGAGAATTAGAACAACTTCACAGGAAAAAAGCAAACTGTTGTTGCTGTTGTTCAGTCTCTAAGTCATGTTTGACTCCTTTGAGACCCCATAGACTATAGCCCACCAGGCTCCTCTGTCCATGGGATTTTCCCAGGCAAGAGTATGGGAGTGGGTTGCCATTTCCGCCTCTAGGGGATCTTCCCGACACAGGGATTGAAACCACATCTCTTGCATTGGCAGGTGGGTTCTTTACCAGTGAGCCACCAGAGAAGCCTAAAAATGCAAACTAGCAACATCTGGAGAAGGGAATGGCAATCCACTCCAGTATTCTTGCCTAGAGAATTCCATGGACATAGAAGGCTGGCAGGCTAAATCCATGGGGTCACAGAGCCAGACATGACTGAGTGACTAACACAGACAAACATAGAAACACATAAACTAGAATAACTGTAAATCCATTCAACAAATATTCATTGTCTGTCATGGTCCTGATACTGTCAACTGTCAAAACAAATGTGGCCAATATAGATTCTGATCCTACTCTATATACTTAGGATCAAATCCCAGCTAGTAAACACAACCACTACCAGGCAAATTTGGTCTTGGAGTGCAGAATGAAGCAGGGCAAAGGCTAATAGAGTTTTGCCAAGAGAATGCACTGGTCATACCAAACACCCTCTTCCAACAACACAAGAGAAGACTCGACACATGGACATTACCAGATGGCCAACACCAAAATCAGATTGATTATATTCTTTGCAGCCAAAGATGGAGAAGCTCTATACAGTTAGCAAAAACAAGACTGTTAGCTGACTGTGGTTCAGATTATGAACTCCTGATTGCTAAACTCAGACTTAAATTGAAGAAAGTGAGGAAAACCACTAGACCATTCAGATATGACCTAAATCAAATCCCTTACGATTATACAGTGGAAGTGAGAAATAGATTTAAGGGACTAGATCTCATAGACAGAGTGCCTGATGAACTGAGGATAGAGGTTCGTGACATTGTACAGGAGACAGGGATCAAGACCATCCCCAAGAAAAAGAAATGCAAAAAAGCAAAATGGCTGTCTGAGGAGGCCTTACAAATATCTGGGAAAAGAAGAGAAGCAAACAGCAAAGGAGAAAAGGAAGGATATACCCATTTTAATGCAGAGTTCCAAATAACAGCAAGGAGAGACAAGAAAGCCTTCCTCAGCAATCAGTGCAAAGAAATAGAGGAAAACAACAGAATGGGAAAGACTAGACATCTCTTTAAGAAATTAGAGATACCAAGGGAACATTTCATGCAAAGATGGACTCAATATAGGACAGAAATGGTATGGACCTAACAGAAACAGAAGATATTAAGAAGAGGTGGCAAGAATACACAGAAGAACTGTACAAAAAAGATCTTCACAACCCAGATAATCACGATGGTGTGATCACTCACCAGAGCCAGACATCCTGGAATGTGAAGTCAAGTGGGCCTTAGGAAGCATCACTATGAACAAAGCTAGTGGAGGTGATGGAATTCCAATTGAGCTATTTCAAATCCTGAAAGATGATGCTGTGAAAGTGCTGCACTCAATATGTCAGCAAATTTGGAAAACTCAGCAGTGGCCACAGGACTGGAAAGGTCAGTTTTCATTCCAATCCCAAGAATGGCAATGCCAAAGAATGTTCAAACTACTACACAATTGCACTCATCTCACACGATAGAAAAGTAATGCTCAAAATTCTCCAAGCCAGGCTTTAGTAATACATGAACTGTGAATTTCCAGATGGTCAAGCTGGTTTTAGAAAAGGCAGAGGAACCAGAGATCAAACTGCCAACATCGGCTGGATCATCAAAAAAGCAAGAGAGTTCCAGAAAAAAACATCTATTTCTGCTTTATTGACTATGTCAAAGCCTTTGACTGTGTGGATCACAATAAACTGTGAAAAATTCTTCAAGAGATGGGAATACCAGACCACCTGACCTGCCTCCTGAGAAACCTGTATGCAGGTCAGGAAGCAACATTAGAACTGGACATGGAACAACAGATTGGTTCCAAATAGGGAAAGGAGTACGTCAAGGCTATATATTGTCACCCTGCTTATTTAACTTATATTCAGAGTACATCATGAGAAATACTGGGCTGGAGGAAGCACAAGCTGGAATCAAGATTGCCGGGAGAAATATCAATAACCTCAGATATGCAGATGACACCACCCTTATGGCAGAAAGTGAAGAACAATTAAAGAGCCTCTTGATGAAAGTGAAGGAGGAGAGAGAAATGTTGGCTTAGAGCTCAACATTCAGAAATCTAAGATCATGGCATCCGGTCCCAACACTCATGGCAAATAGATGGGAAAACAATGGAAATAGTTACAGACTATATTTTCTTGGGCTCCAAAATCACTGCAGATGGTGACTGCAGCCATGAAATTAAAAGACGCTTACTCCTTGGAAGGAAAGTTATGACCAACCTAGACAGCATATTAAAAAGCAGAGACATTACTTTGCTAACAAAGTCTGTCTAGTCAAGGCTATGGTTTTTCCAGTGGTCATGTATGGATGTGAGGGTTGGACTATAAAGAAAGCTGAGTGCCGAAGAATTGATGCTTTTTAACTGTGGTGTTGGAGAAGACTCTTAAGAGTCCCTTGAACTGCAAGATCCAACCAGTCCATCCTAAAGGAGATCAGTCCTGAGTTTTCATTTGAAGGACTGATGTTGAAGCTGAAACTCTAACACTTTGGCCTCCTAATGCGAAGAGCTGACTCATTTGAAAGGACCCTGATGCTGGGAAAGATTGAAGGCAGGAGGAGAAGGAGATGACAGGGGATGAGATAGTTGGATGGCATCACCGACTCTTTGGACATGAGTTTGGGTAAATTCTGGGAGTTGGGATGGATAGGGAGGCCTGGTGTTCTGTGTTTCATGGGGTCGCAAGAGTCGGACATGACTGAGCTACTGAACTGACTGAAGGATTCTCAACAAAAGTTTTTTGCAGTTTTGTGTGTATTAGGAGAGGGGCTATATATTAGCCACACAGATAATTTCTGTTGTTCTTACTCATAAGTAAAATTGCTCTTAATTAACTCCAAAGATAGGACCTGGCTTCTAATGCATGCATGTGCGTGCTAAGTCATGTCAGTATGTCTGACTCTTTGCGACCCTATGGACTATAGCCCACCAGGCTTCTCTGTCCATGGGCTTCTCCATGCAGATAGTAATGAGCATTTACCAGTAAACAAAACCTAAAGCCATCATGAAATTATGAAGTGGGTATTTGTGATGTGTATATCTCTATCTTTGTGGGAAAGACAAACATTTTCTGCCTACAAGGAACATTTAATTTAGTTGAGACAAAACTGGATGCTGTCATTTTGACCAGAAATAAAATCTTTGCTAATGATTTCTTTGCTTTGACATATATTACGCTAACATTATTTAGTACTATGGAAATGAAATACGGGCATTTCCTGGCACTTTGTTCTTTTTTAGGGGTTTGGAAATTGATTTTTAAATCATTTATCCTATCAGTTTCCTTTGAAAAGCTAACAGGTTTATCATTTACAGCATCTACCATTCTCAAATCCTCAAATTTTATTTGTTAATAGAGCCTGGCTGGAATCTCTGGGCCTCAGAAATGGAACTAAGTTCTGTATGTGACTAATATATTTTCCAGGAGAGCTAAAAACAGGAATCTCCCTGAAATGAATGGTTTTCCCGTATATAATAGTCATCTAACACTTACCATATTATCTTTCTCAATATATAATATTCTGAAATTCCTGTCTTAGCCTTTAAATATTACTCTAAACTCTCAAACATCATAAATTGTGTCCCTAAGGAGATTTCATTCAGTTTTTTAAAAACTAGGATATGAGTTAGTTAACATTTAAATATGTCTCACTTTAGAAACATATATACTTTCACCAGTTAATTTTGAGATGGTTTTGAGTGAGATAACATGAGGAAATAGCCTAGATTACTTGTGTTTTTCCCAGTAATATGCCCTGAAAATAGCTAATAATATAATAACATAGAAAACTAACAGTATTATACTGGCATTGTATTATAAAATTGTTATTTTAAAGATTCCTTGAATTTATATCACTAAAAAATGAATATGCTATGTAAACTTTCTCTATTTTTGAGAATAGGTAGCAAATGTTTTTCTGTTTCACTCATGGCTAAGTTTTTTTTTTTTTTTGGCCATGTTGTGCAGCTTGCAGGATCTTCATTCCCTGGCCACGCATTGAATCTGGGATCCAGCAGTGAAAGCACAGAGACCTAACCACTGGACAACCAGGAAATTCCTAAAAGTATTTAAAATTTTTCTATAAAGTATTTTGTACAATTATTTTGTAGTGTCCCATGTGCGTAATATAAAATAGGAAGTATATTTGACATCAGTTTTTTTAAAAAAAAATTGTGATTATTATTGTCAGTCTTCCAATTATGTTTGGTGTTAATATGGACTTTGGTTTCTCATTTGTTGAGAAGCCCAAACCCTGATGTAGCGTTCTATTTCCCTAATAGCCCTCATAGACATTTAAAATAAAACATTGTAGCTTTGTTGACTTTTGCTATGGTCTCTTTTGTTTCTTTTGCATTTATTTCTGCCCTAATTTTTAAGATTTCTTTCCTTCTACTAACCCTGGGGTTCTTCATTTCTTCCTTCTCTAGTTGCTTTAGGTGTAGAGCTAGGTTATTTGTTTGACTTTTTTCATGTTTTTTGAGGTAAGTCTGTAATGCTATGAACCTTCCCCTTAGCACTGCTTTTATAGTGTCCCATAGGTTTTGGGTTGTGTTTTCATTTGAAAAGATAAACAAAATTGACAAACCGTTAGCAAGACTCATTAAGAAACAAAGGGAGAAGAACCAAATCAACAAAATTAGAAATGAAAATGGAGAGATCACAACAGACAACACCGAAACACAAAGGATCATAAGAGATTACTACCAGCAGCTCTATGCCAATAAAATGGACAACTTGGAAGAAATGGACAAATTCCTAGAAAAGTATAACTTTCCAAAACTGAACCAGGAAGAAATAGAAGATCTTAACAGACCCATCACAAGCACGGAAATTGAAACTGTAATCAGAAATCTTCCAGCAAACAAAAGCCCAGGACCAGATGGCTTCACAGCTGAATTCTACCAAAAATTTAGAGAAGAGCTAGCACCTATCTTACTCAAACTCCTCCAGAAAATTGCAGAAGAAGGTAAACTTCCAAACTCATTCTATGAGGCCACCATCACCCTAATTCCAAAACCAAAGATGCCACAAAAAAAGAAAACTACAGGCCAATATCACTGATGAAAATAGATGCAAAAATCCTTAACAAAATTCTAGCAAACAGAATCCAACAACATATTAAAAAGATCATACATCATGACCAAGTGGGCTTTATCCCAGGAATGCAAGGATTCTTTGATACAAATCAATCAATGTAATACACCACATTAACAAATTGAAAGATAAAAACCATATGATTATCTCAATAGATGCAGAAAAAGCCTTTGACAAAATTCAACATCCATTTATGATAAAAACTCTCCAGAAAGCAGAAATAGAAGGAACATATCTCAACATAATAAAAGCTATATATGACAAACCCACAGCAAGCATCACTCTCAATGGTGAAAAATTGAAAGCATTTCCCCTAAAGTCAGGAACAAGACAAGGGTGCCCACTCTCACCACTGCTATTCAACATAGTTTTGGAAGTGTTGGCCACAGCAGTCAGAGCAGAAAAAGAAATAAAAGGAATCCAGATAGGAAAAGAAGAAGTGAAACACTCACTGTTTGCAGATGACATGATCCTCTACATAGAAAACCCTAAAGACTCTTCCAGAAAATTACTAGAGCTAATCAATGAATATAGTAAAGTTGCAGGATATAAAATTAACACACAGAAATCCCTTGCATTCCTATATACTAACAATGAGAAAACAGAAGGAGAAATTAAGGAAACAATACTATTCACCATTGCACCAAAAAGAATAAAATACTTAGGAGTGTATCTACCTAAAGAAACAAAAGACCTATACATAGAAAACTATAAAACATTGATGAAAGAAATCAAAGAGGACACAAATAGATGGAGAAATAGACCGTGTTTATGGATTGGAAGAATCAATTTGTGAAAATGAGTATACTATCCAAAGCAATGTATAGATTCAATGCAATCCCTATCAAGCTACCAACGGTATTCTTCACAGAACTAGAACAAATAATTTCACAATTTGTATGGAAATACTAAAAAACTTCGAATAGCCAAAGCAATCTTGAGAAAGAAGAAAGGAACTAGAGGAATCAACCTGCCTGACTTCAGACTATACCACAAAGCTACAGTCATCAAAACAGTAATGGTACTGGCACAAAGACAGAAATATAGATCAATGGAACAGAATAGAAAGCCCAGAGATAAATCCACGTACCTACAGACACCTTATCTTCGACAAGGGAGACAAGAATATACAATGGAAAAAAGACGACCTCTTTAACAAGTGGTGCTGGGAAAACTGGTCAACCACTTGTAAAAGAATGAAACTAGAACACTTTCAACACCATACACAAAAATAAACTCAAAATGGATTAAAGATCTAAATGTAAGACCAGAAACTCTAAAACGCCTAGAGGAGAACATAGGCAAAACACTCTCTGACATAAATCACAGCAGGATCCTCTATGACCCACCTCCCAGAATATTGGAAATAAAAGCAAAAATAAACAAATGGGACCTAATGAAACTTAAAAGCTTTTGCACAACAAAGGAAACTATAAGCAAGGTGAAAAGACAGCCTTCAGAATGGGAGAAAATAATAGCAAATGAAGAAACAGACAAAGGATTAATCTCAAAAATATACAAGCAACTCCTGCAGCTCAATTCCAGAAAAATAAATGACCCAATCAAAAAATGGGCCAAAGAACTAAACAGACATTTCTCCAAAGAAGACATACAGATGGCTAACAAACACATGAAAAGATGCTCAACATCACTCATTATCAGAGAAATGCAAATCAAAACCACAATGAGGTACCATTACACACCAGTCAGGATGGCTGCTTTCCAAAAGTCTACAAGCAATAAATGCTGGAGAGTGTGTGGAGAAAAGGGAACCCTCTTACACTGTTGGTGGGAATGCAAACTAGTACAGCCGCTATGGAGAACAGTGTGGAGATTCCTTAAAAATCTGGAAATAGAACTGCCATATGACCCAGCAATCCCACTCCTGGGTATACACACCAAGGAAACCAGATCTGAAAGAGCCACATGTACCCCAATGTTCATCGCAGCACTGTTTATAACAGCCAGGACATGGAAGCAACCTAGATGCCCATCAGCAGACAAATGGATAAGGAAGCTATGGTACATACACACAATGGAATATTACCCAGCCATTAAAAAGAATTCATTTGAATGAGTTCTAATGAGATGGATGAAACTGGAGCCCATTATACAGAGTGAAGTAAGCCAGAAAGATAAAGACCAATACAGTATACTAATGCATATATATGGAATTTAAAAAGATGGTAACAATAACCCTATATGCAAAACAGAAAAAGAGACACAGATGTACAGAATAGACTTTTAGACTCTGTGGGAGAAGGCGAGGGTGGGATGTTCTGAGAGAACAGCACTGAAACAAGTATACTATCAAGGGTGAAACAGATGACCAACCCAGGTTGGATGCATGAGACAAGTGCTCAGGGCTGGTGCACTGGGAAGACCCAGAGGGATGGGATGGAGAGGGAGGTGGGAGGGGGGATCAGGATGGGGAACACATGTAACTCCATGGCTGATTCATGTCAATGTATGGCAAAAGCACTACAATATTAAAAAATTAATTAATTAATTAAAAAAATAAAAAATGAAACATTGTACAGTTAAAGATATAAATACTACTTTGATCAAGTCATACACACCGAAACAGAGCTTGCTTTCCTAAGTTAATAGCTTTGACAAATATATGGAAGTTTTAATACTATATGATGAAGTTAACTTCATAAATCAGTATATTTCTTATTCTATGTTAATGTTCAGAAATCACAGCCTATCATGTGAAACCTACTTTTACATTTTATTCTTATATTAATATAATTCATGAGATTAAAACTGTATTTCCTATGTCTAATATTCTTAGTTCCTTACTTAGGCACAAAAAAGTATAAGTGAAATACAGAAAGGCTTTTGAGGATGATGCCTTATTCAGCAAAAATTCTGATAGATACTACTCAATCTATTATTCCTTTAATTATCAAACTTTGTTTCACTCTTACTGTGCAAAGGTTAAGCTAGTTGTGTTTGGAAGGATTTTTATGACAGATACTATGGAATATTGTGCTCTGAAACCTGCAGCATGCCGTACAATGGAAGTTATCGTTTTTATAGAGTGAAGGTTTTATTATAGAATTTCTGACATATATTATGGAAAAAAAAAACGTGCAATTTTGGAATCACAAAACATGCTTGAAGTCTTAGCATTTTATTTTCTAGGTATATAACCTTGGCAAAACACTCAACCTCTTTGAGAACCAGTTTTTTAATCTGCAATGACTGTTTCATACACAGATAGTTAGATATAAAAAGATAATGTATGTGAAAATACTTTGTAAATTCTGAGGTGGTTTGTAAATGTTCACTATTATAATAAAACATGGTTCCTGACTTAAAGAGGAGGAATATCTAACAGAAAAGAAAAAAGGCTGTTAAAATGCATCAAAATATCTTTATTTCTCTTGAAAGTATTTAATGAAAGCCACATAGTATTTTATACAATAAAATTTATATAAGAAGATATTTTATACTAAACTATTATAATAGTTTAGTAGATAAAGGTATATTGGAAAAAAAAAGAAGATATTTTATAAAATACAAACATTTAATGTACAAAATAGTGTATATAAATTATGTGTATTTTATGTTGTTGCTGTTGTTTAGTCGTTAAGTCATGCCCAACTCTTCTGTGATCCTATGGAATGTAGCCACCAGGGTTCTCTGTCCATGGGATGTCCCAGGCAAGAATACTGAAGTGGGTTGCCATTTCCTTCTCCAGGGAATCTTCCTGACCCAGGGATTGAATCTGCATCTCCTGCATTGGCAGGCAGGTTGTTTAACACTGACACATCCATATATTAAAATTTTTACACAGTAAAGGTTGCATTTTTTTTTTTAGATGAATGGACAGATCTGGTTGCAGATTTCTTTTTGAGGGCAAGATCAGTATCTTTGATCCTGGTATCTTTTTGTGATACAAAGAGGGAAAGGATTAAAAAAACCAAAAACACCTGGCAATAGTCAATTGTCACAAAGATATGGAAAAAAATAAGTGAAGTCCCTTAGAAAGATGCTTTCCAGAGCAAACATTCAGAAGTGCTTTAATTAATTCTGATTCAGTAATATTTGTGTTATATGAAGTTAAATTAGGCATCAAAATCCCAGCAACGATTAGGACAGGGAAGTTCTATGAGCACTAATCTTCTTAGTGAATGACAATGGCTGATTTTTCAGGCTACATATTAGTAGGTGAACACTTTCTCCACCCCCCCCCCCACCATTATCTTTCATTTTTACACTTCATTATGCAGAACACTGGTCATACTTTCCAGGAAATTTTTGCAATTGGATTTTTAAGTATCAAATGGATAAACTAATAAAAAATGCTCAGGAAAGTTTAATAAAAGTTTTATTTTACAAGGAATATCCAATGCAGTAATATAATAATGACATTATTATTTGCTCAGTCGTTCAGCTGTGTCTGACTCCTTGTGAGCCCATGGACTGTAATCAGCTAGGCTCCTCTGTCCATGGAATTCTCCAGGCAAGAATACTGGAGTGGGTTGCCATTTCCTTCTCCAGGGGACCTTCCTGACCCAGGGATCAAATCCAGGTCTCCTACATTGCAGGCAGATTCTTTTTACCTACTGAGTCACTGGGCTGGGTGGAACTTTTATTTTACAAGGAATATCTAATTCAGTGATATAATAATGACATTAATAATGTCTTCTTTCATTTCATGTCATTGCATGGATATGAAGCATTGACACTGATATTTCTATCAACCCATTGTATCTGGTGGTCCTTTCTCCTGGGATGCCCACTCACAAATCCTATTAAAGTCAGTGGGACTCAGGTACCCAGTGGAAAAGACAGGCAGATAACATGGAGAAAAATGTCCATGATCAATGTGATTTACACAAGGTCACAGATTAGTTTGGTCTCTAAAAGGGAAAAACTTGCTTAGAAATCTTTCCTGCTTGCTCTAGGGAATTGGGAGGGCACAGGGCCTTTTGGAACAGCTGTCGCAGAAAGACCATCTTAGTTTCCTCATGTATTCTCCTTGGGTTCAACAGTATAGGATACGCTGGGGGCTGCTAAATGACAGCCCATAATGAACTGATGATGCCAGATCTACAGAGTCAAGGTAATTGGATCTTCCAGGTTAACTAAGCAGTTGGCCTAGACGAAGCCCTGAGGACCTCAATCAGATTCCATTTGAATTCTCTGGGTAATTAGATATTCTATATTGGCTGTAGAAGGGACATTTCTCAACTCTCTTTCCCTTGCCTTCACTCTGTAATCCTCCTATGAGAAACACAGCCCACACAGAAAAAATGCAAATCATATCACCAACCTGGTCCTCAGCTAGATGGCTCCAGTGACTGGGCTATATCTTTCAGAGCAAGAAGCCAAATGAAGGATTTATACCATGAGCTATTAGTAATAACCAAATTCACAAAGCAACAAACATAAGACTTTTTCCCTTGTGAGACATGTTTTTATGCATTTGCATTATAACTTTAGACTTTTCTCTATGGAAATATACATTTATACAAATATAAATCACTTAAATATATGGAACTATAAACTGTTGATAAATAAGATTTATGATGCCTCTTATGTTTATGATGTATTTTTATGCAACACAACCATTTAATGAAAAGGGTTCAAGGATCCTATTGACATTTACTTTTCTTCTTACCATATATTTATTAAGCTCGAATATAACATTCACATTAACATCAAATACACGTAAAATATGAAATTGCTGGAGAGGAATGATGACATATTTTAGTACTTTGATGGCGGCGCCAACATTTCATTTAGGATATTTATATGTGTCATCTAAAAAGGACAATAAATTCCAGTGAAGGCTCAATATATTACAAGACTTTTCATCAACACACTCCACAGGGTAGGCTAAAACCACAGAGGGAAGGAAGAAATACTGCTGAATAATCAATCTTTGAAAGCATTCAATGTTATTAAAAAAGCTACATTTAAAATATCCATAAGTCTGAAAAATGAATGTGGCAGAAGTGGTGCAATGCATACACATGGGCATGAGAATTCCACGGAACATTTACCTTTCTATATTTTTAGAATTAAGATTATTAGGTAAACAAAAATATATTTAAATATTCAGTGGGATATTAATGATGCTAAGCTATTGAAACAAACTCCACCCAGGAGGTAGAAAAATTTCTTTGTGTGAAGTATTTTTTAGTTTTCAATGTTCACTGTTGTTAACTCAAACACATAACAAAGCAGGCAGACACACTGTTCAGTTTGAAGGATGGGTGAGTTGAATTAGATACATTCTTTACTTATATCTGCTACTGAAGATTGGAGTGAAGTTTGCTTATATCTCTCCTATCCTGATTTATGTGTCTAGAGTATTTCAGCATTACAGACAGGTATCCTTAAAAAGTCACTATGCCCATGCTGTTGTAAATGACCAGCACTCATGAGAAGAATGCAAGAATTAACAGTTAGCACTGTTCCTTCCTAGAGCTGATGGTAGCGTATTTTAAAGCAAAGGGACCGAGGTCCATAGCCCTCCCTCTTCTTGGAAGGAATAATTTCATCCACTATAAAAAGACCAGCATTACTGTTTTTTAAGCTTTGTTCTCTTTTACTTAAAAATGTATCATACTGAAAGGAGAAGTTTCCTAAGATCCCACCACAAAAGCAGGCCTCCTGATTCTGTGCTGTTCCAGAATTACTCTTTTTCACTTGTATTTGTTCTCTGAATAAAGACATAAAAAATGATAGAATTTTCTCTGTCCTCTGCTGCCAAGAAGATCTCTTCCCCAAATCAATGCCATCAAAGTTGCTGCCGTATCTCTTTCTCTAGGCCTTATTCAGTAGTATGCTAGTATTTGAAGTTCTTTCAAGTATAAATGAGGCACACAAGGAAAACTGTTCTATAAAATTCATTCTGGGAAAATGAGCTTAAAAAACATTTGCAGCAGAATATCTCTACAGAGGAATCTGGCAACGTGATAACCTATATATTTTTGTTTTTCATATTAATAAATCAATTTCTCTCTCCCCCTTCACTCCAGACACTCACACACAAACACAGGCACACACATGAATACTACAAGCCCTCTCTCTCAAGGTGGGGGTGGGGCACGACTGTAGATAATCTATACCTCTTTGGCGCTTTTAATGGTATCTTTCATTGCTATACAAGCCTAAAGGATGTATGAAGCACCTGTTGGGTGCAAGGACTCTTTTGACATCCAGACAGCACTTTTCATTTTGAAGTAGAGGGAGGTACATGAACCTCCTCAGTGTGAAAGCACTGTTTCCAAATAGGACCTATTATTCTCAAAATCTCAGGGAGGAAATGATTCGTCATCACACTGAGAACTATACATACATCATCTCTACCCCTCTCCTAAGGGCTAATATCATATTCTGTCCAAAGGGCCTTTTTAGGATTTACATGAAATAGAAAATAGAACACTCAAGAGAATAAACTTGACAGTTTACAAAGTAAATGTCTAGTTATTAATTATGCAGAGAATCCACATCTCTCCCCAGAGGTCAGGGAAAGTTCTCCTTTTTGCAAATTAGTATTTTTAAATATTTATTTATTTTTGGCTGCATCATCTTACTTGTGGTGTGTGGGCTCTCCAGTTGCGGATTTAGTTGCCTCGTGGCATGGGAGATCTTAGTGCCCCAACCAGGGATACAACACGCTTCCCCTGCATTGGAAGACATACTCCTATCCACTGGACTACCAGGGAACTCCCTGCAAATTAGTTTCCTAACTGCATCTATTATGGAACTGGCATACCCCTCAGTTCAGTCAGTTCAGTCGCTCAGTCGTGTCCGACTTTTTGTGACCCCATGAACCGCAGCATACCAGACCTCCCTGTCCATTACCAACTCCCGTAGTCCACCCAAACCCATGTCCATCGAGTCGGTGATGCCATCCAACCATCTCATCCTCTGCCGTCCCCTTCTCCTCCTGCCTTCAATCTTTCCCAGCATCAGGGTCTTTTCCAATGAGTCAGTTCTTCACATCAGATGGCCAAAGTATTGGAGTTTCAGCTTCAGCATCAGTCCCTCCAATGAATATTCAGGACTGATTTCCTTTAGGATGGACTGATTGGATCTCCTTGCAGTCCAAGGGACTCTCAAGAGTCTTCTCCAACATCACAGTTCAAAAGCATCAATTCTTTGGCACTCAGCTTTCTTTTTAGTCCAACTCTCACACCCATACACGACTACTGGAAAAACCAGAGCTTTGATTAGATGGACCTTTGTTGGCAAAGTAATGTCTCTGCTTTTTAATACACTGTCTAGTTTGGTCACAACTTTTCTTCCAAGGAGGAAGAGTCTTTTAATTTCATGGCTGCAGTTACCATCTGCAGTGGTTTTGGAGCCCCCCAAAACAGTCTGTCACTGTTTCCATTGTTTCCCCATCTATTTGCCATGAAGTGATGGGACTGGAGGCCATAATCTTAGTTTCCTGAATGTTGAATTTTGAGCCAACTTTTTCACTCTCCTCTTTCACTTTCATTAAGAGGCTCTAGAGTCATCTTAAATCTACTATCCTGACCATGTCTGTCCCTCATTTGGCTTGTGGTTGAGTGTGTCTTACAGATTCCAAGTCTCTGAAAGCTCAAGTAGAGAGGCAGTCATGGAGAGTCCACACTGCAGATGTTTTACAGCTCCCCATTGCTTTGTTTTGGACTTAATCAGCAAAATAAGAAAGCTTGAGAGTATGTAGGCTCTTTAGCAGCACACAACTAAGAAATTGTGAGGGAAGGCCCTAATCCAAAATGAACCTGTCAAAATTTTGCTCTGACCTTAACTTCTCTGCAGCCACTTATTTCTCCTCTGTCACTTAAGCCAATATGACCTAATATCTCAGTTTTACTGTTTCTTATATCAGTTGTCTTTATATTTTTAAAGAATGGTTATCTTCCAATGTCTGCCTCTTTATACTTATTTTGGCTTTGAGGCAGGCAGGCATTCCACTGGGTCTTCATTTTCAAACTCTCAGCAAAAGCCACCCAGGAGCTAATCTCTTCCAAATAGATTCCAGAACTCTGTGTTGGCTATCAAACTCTCCAGACTATTGATAGGTATAAAGACATTTCAAGCATTTTAATTATCTTAAGAAATTTGGAAGACATATTTTCTAACTGTGACTTTTAAAAAGTCACCATGAGTGTATGCTATGTGTGCTAAATCGCTTCAGCTATGTCCTTTGCAAATGTCCTTCAGTGTAACTCTTTGTGACCCTATGGACTGTAGCCTGCCAGCCTCCTCTGTCTATGGGATTCTCCAGGCAAGAATACGGAGTGGGTTGCTATGCCCTCCTCCAAGGGATCTTGCCAATCCAGGGATCGAACCCATGTCTCTTATGTCTCCTGCATTGGCAGGTGGATTCTTTACCACTAGTGCCATCTTGGAAGCCCCAAGTTACCAAAAGTAAAGAATTTTTCACCTAAATAGTGATTACATCAAGTTAATCTATTTATCCATATTATAAAATAGGCATTGAAACAGCTAGATAAGTTGTGGTTCTAGGTTAATGCTTATGTCAGAAACGGACAAAAACAAAACCTTTTCTGTGTTTGTATGCTATTGTTGATGCCCAATGAAAGAATCAGACCAGAGTTGCTTCTTATTCCTTTAGTGGAAGTTGCCTAGAGATAGTTGAGAAATGAAAAAATATTAAAGAAAAATTTTGAATGAGATTAATACTTTTCAAAGAGACCTAGGTGAAGGCGATTAAGAGGTAAAGACTTTCAGTTACAAAATAAATAAGTCACAGGTATGAAATATACAGTGTGGGTTTTGAAGAGGCAGAAGAACCAGATACAAAATTGCAAACATTCACTGGATTGTAGAGAAAGCCAGAGGTTCCAGAAAAACATCTACTTCTGCTTCCCTGACTACGCTAAAGCCTTTGAGTGTGGATCACAACAAACTGTGGAGAATTCTTAAAGAAATGGGAATACCAGATCTCCTTACCTGTCTCCTCAGAAACCTGTACATGGGTCAAGAAGCAACAGTTAGAACCACACATGGAACAGTGGACTGGTTCAAAAATGGGAAAGGAGTACTTCAAGGCTGTATATTGTTACCCAGTTTACATGTAGAACACAGCACGAAAAAAGCCAGCCTGGATGACTCACAAGCTGGAATCCAGATTACTGGCAGAAATATCAAGCAACCTCAGGTATGCAGATGATATCACTCTAATGGCAGAAAGAAAATAAGAACTAAAGAGCCTCTTGATGAGGGTGAAAGAGGAGAGTGAACAAACTGGCTTAAAATTCAACATTCAAAAACTAGAATTATGGCATCTGGTCCCATTGTGTGTGTGTATGTGTGTGTGTGCGTGTGTTTGCTTAGTCGCTCAGTCGTGTCCAACTCTTTGTGACCCCATGAACTGTAGCCTGCCGGGCTCCTCTGCCCATGTGGATTCTCCAGGCAAGAATAATGGAGTGGGTTGCATGCCCTGCTCCAGAGAATCTTCCCACTCCAAGGATGGAACCCCAAGTCGCCTGCATTGTAGGCAGATTCTTAACCATCTGAGCCACCAGGGGAGCCCAAGAATACTGGAATAGGTAGGCTATCCTATCTCCAGGGGATCTTTGTGACCCAGGATTTGAACCAGGGTTTTCTGCATTGCAGGTGTAATCTTTACAGCTGAGCTACCAGGGAAGCCCCCAGTCCCATTACTTCATGGAAAATAGAAGAGGAAATAGTGGAAGCAGTGACAGATTTTATTTTCTTGGGCTCCGAAATCACTGCGGACAGTAATTGCAGTCATGAAATTAAAAAACGCTTGCTCCTTGGAAGAAAAGCTATGACAAACCTAGACAGCATATTAAAAAGCAAATACACCACTTTGCCAACAAAGGTCCATATAGTCAAAGCTATGGTTTTTCCAGTAGTCATGCTACAGATATAAGAGTTGGACCATAGAGAAGGCTGAGTGCTGAAGCATTGATGCTTTAGAATTGTGGTGTTGGAGAAGATCCTTAAGAGTCCTTTGGATGGCAAGGAGATCAAACCAGTCAATCCTAAAGGAAATCAACTCTGAATATTCACTGGAAGGATTGTTGCTGAAGCTGAAGCCCCAATACTTGGCCACCTGATGCAGAGATGATTCACTGGAAAAGACTCTGATGCTAGGGAAGATTGAGGGCAGGAGGAGAAGGGGGCAACAGAGGATGAGATGGTTGGATGGTGTCATTGACTCAGTGGACATAAATTTGAGCAAACTCTGGGAGATAGTGGAGAACAGAGGACACTGGTGTGTTATAGTCCATGGGGTAGCAGACGGGGACATGACTTAGTGATTGAACAACAACAACAACAATTTTACTGGTGACAGATGAAAACTAGATCTGTCATGATGATCATTCTGAAATGTATAGTAATATTAATTCACTATATTGTATACCAGGAACTACCATAGTATTGTAGGTCAATTACACTTCAAAAACAGACAAGTGAAAGTCTCTCAGTCGTGTCTGACTCTTCGGGACCCCATGGACTATATAGTCCATGGAATTCTCCAGGCAAGAATACTGGAGTGGGGAGCCTTTCCCTTCTCCAGGGGCTCTTCCCAACTCGGGGATCAAACCCAGGTCTTCTGCACTGCAGGTGGATTCTTTACCAGCTGAGCCACAAGGGAAGCCCAAGAATACTGGGGTGGGTGGTCTATCCCTTCTGGAGCAGATCTTCCCAACCCAGGAATTGCACAGGGGTTTCCTGCATTGAAGGCAGATGCTTTACCAATTGAGCTCTGAGGGAAGCTCTCTGAAACAGACAAAATCATAGAAAGAGATCAGACATGTGGTTATCATAGGCTGGGTTTGGGGGAAGGGGAATTAGATGAAGATAATTGAAAAGTACAAACTTGCAATTTTAAGATAAATAAGTACCAGTCATGAATGTTCAACGTTGATAATTTCCAGTGCTATATGTTACACATGAAAGTTATTGAGAGCAAATTCTAAGAGTTCTCATCACAAGGGAAAGTAATTTATTTCTTTAAAATTGTATCTATATGAGAAGATGGATGTTCACCTCTTGTGGTCATCATTTCATGATGTATGTGAATTGAATAAGTATGTTGTACACCTTAAACTTATATAGTGCTCTATGTCAATTATAGGGCTTCCCTGATGCCTCAGTTGGTAAAGAATCTGCCTGCTATGCGGGAGACCCCATTCTGATTCTGGGGTTGGGAAGATCTGCTGAGGAAGGGATAGGCTACCCACTTCAGTATCCTTGGGCTTCCCTTGTGACTCAACTGGTAAACAATCCCGAAATGTGGGAGACCTGGGTCCAATCCCTGGGTTGGGAAGATCCCCTGGATAAGGGCAAGTCTACCCACCAGTATTCTGGCCTGGAGAATTCCATGGACTGTATAGTCTGTGGGGTTGCAGAGAGTCAGACACAACTAAGCAACTTACACTCACTCAGTCATGTCAATTATATCTCAATAAAACTAGAAGAAAAACAGTATCCATTTTAAATTCTTTATCTATTTTGAGTTTGGTTACAACCCACTGTACTTTGGCAGCACAGTTAGTATTATCATCCATGTATTTTGGACTCTGAAGTTTTGGATTAATCCAACAAGTAAGAAGCAGAGGAGGAGCTTGATTTTCAGCCTTCATGTCTGAACTCTTTATACTATCCTCTCCAATTTCTTCTTTAATTCGACTCTTCTTTTGAAGTCTCTGGAAAGAAAAAAAAAGCCAGATGGCAAGTTATGGAGACTCAATTCAAGAACTCTTGGTGGTGCTGTTCAGTTGCACAGCCTTGTCCGACTCTTTGTAATCCCATGGACTGCAGCATGCCAGACTTCCTGTCCTTCACCATCTCCTGGAGTTTGCTCAAACTCATGTTCGTTGAGTCAGTGATGCCGTCCAACCATCTCATTCCAATTCGAGAACTGGGACTCATCAAAATTTAGCAAACATGTTTTGGCAGTTATGACATGTGTTTTGAAACATGACTTAACTCTGAAGCAAATCTAATTGCTTCCTTTGCCTAGACTGTATGTTCTTCAAGGGCAGATACAACTTCTTACTAATCTTTGGCTCAGAGAGTAAAGTGCTCACATGGAATAGTTCATAAGGAATGCCTGTTGAATGAAATTATACAGCAGATCTTGATTCTGGATAAACTGTGTTCTCTTTCCAGCTAGTTTACATAAAGGAGCCACAAAAATAGAATTTGTAAGTACCAGGTTTCCTTTTCATAGTTCAGCAAGTCACTCAGTTCAGTTCAGTTTAGTGGCTCAGTCGTGTCTGACTCTGCAACCCCATGGACTGCAGCACGCCAGGCCTCCCTGTCCATCGCCAACTCCCAGAGTCCACTCAAACTCATGTCCATTGAGTCCGTGATGCCATCCAATCATCTCATCCTCTGTCATCCCCTTATTCTCCCTCCTTCAATCTTTCCCAGCATCAGGGTCTTTTCAAACAAGTCAGCACTTTGCATCAGGTGGCCAAAGTATTGGAGTTTCAGCTTCAACATCAGTCCTTCCAAGGAACACTCAGGACCGATCTCCTTTAGGATGGACTTGTTGGATATCCTTGCAGTCCAAGGGACTCTCAAGAGTCTTCTCCAACATCACAGTTAAAAAGCATCAATTCTTTGGTGGTTAGCTTTCTTTGTAGTCCAACTCTCACATCCATACATGACCACTGGAAAAACCATAGCCTTGACTAGACAGACCTTTGTTGGCAAAGTAATGTCTCTGCTTTTTAATATGCTGTCTAGGTTGGTCATAACTTTCCTGTAAAGGAATAAACATCTTTTAATTTCATGGCTGCAATCACCATCTGCAGTGATTTTGGAGCCCCCCAAAATAAAGTCAGCCACTGTTTCCACTCTTTCCCCATCTATTTGCCATGAAGTGATGGGACCAGATGCCATGATCTTAGTTTCTGAATGTTGAACTTTAAGCCAACTCTTTCATTTTACTCTTTCACTTTCATCAAGAGGCTCTTTAGCTCTTCTTCACTTTTTGCCATAAGGGTGGTGTTATCTGCATATCTCAAGTTATTGATATTTCTCCCAGCAATCTTGATTCCAGCTTGTGCTTCATCCAGCCCGGCGTTTCTCATGATGTACTCTGCACATAAGTTAAATAAGCAGGGTGACAATATACAGCTTTGACATACTCCTTTTCCCATTTGGAACCAGTCTGTTGTTCCATGTCCAGTTCTAACTGTTGCTTCCTGACCTGCATACAGATTTCTCAAGAGGCAGGTGGTCTGATATTCCCATCTCTTTCAGAATTCTCCAGTTTATTGTGATCCATAGAGTCAAAGGCTTTGGCATAGTCAATAAAGCAGAAATAGATGTTTTTTTTCTCGAACTCTCTGGCTTTTTCGATGATCCAGTGGATGTTGGCAATTTGATCTCTGGTTCCTCCGCCTTTTCTAAAGTCCTTATCAGTAGAGTATTTGGTTGTCAACTTGCCAGAGGGTGTTTAGGCATCACGTAAAAGAAATGAAGAACTGTGTTACTACCAGGTGGATTACAGAGGAATCAGCCACCAACTGAACTATCTTGCGAAATGCTTATTATGTTTTATTTTTTTTTAACCTAAATGATGTTCTTAGTATTTTCCTTCACAGATGTTCAGACAGCTCTTTCATATTCTCTTTCAAGTCATCAAGGCATTTTGCTAAATCTCATCTAGCTGCATTTTTATCCAGGCAAAGCTTCAACTGTGTGGGAACTCAGTCTCTTCACAGTGAGAAAAGTACAGCTTCATTTGATAAGAAGGAGAATATTGGCAAACACAGCAAAAAAATCTAGTTAATCACAAATTTTAACCACTATCTACTTGACATGTGCCTGCTGTGCTAATTGCTTCATTACTTAATTATGCAAAAAA
Organism: Dama dama; assembly: GCF_033118175.1. NCBI lineage: Eukaryota > Metazoa > Chordata > Mammalia > Artiodactyla > Cervidae > Dama > Dama dama. The sequence continues at coordinate 81,143,099 of NC_083698.1, read as the reverse complement.
TAATAGCATCCGCAGCAAACATAGCCCATGAAGCATTATTAAAATACAAAGAAACATGGTCTAGACTCTTTAGCACAAGCATAAATATTTCATAATGAGGAAGAGTGCTTATTATATAACAGTAATGAAGATTTTGCAGCTAGCTTGAGTTCTTCCTTTCACTAAACCTCCATAATGATATTATGTGCCTTGACTTCTGTTGTCAGTGGTTATAATCTTGGATCTTGTCCTAATTCCCACTATCCAAAATAAGATTATTTTTTAGGGCATTGTTGCATATCCCTTCTCTAACAGATAATTTCTGATCACTGTGTATTTGCTAAATATATCAGCGAATAAATAAACCCATCAATCAAGAGAATAGCTCTAAAATTAGAAGTGAGGCCCAGAAACCACTTTACTCAAACAGAAGATAGTAACTTCTGAAATAGAAAGACCACAGCTGTGTTTTCAGGCTTAATAATAAATGCCTTTAGTCCAGAAATTGATTTTTAAATAAACATACCCATCCCTGGGCAAGCAAACAAATATTGTCATTTGAAGCCTCCCTGTTCCATTGTTTAAAATGTTTTTGAAACTCTAAGAATTGTTCTTGGAGAGTCTAGTTTAAGACTCATCCAAGAAATTCAGTTTCATTATTTTTCTTTTTTCCTTAAACTCAAAAACAATATTTTACCCTTGCAATTATACTCACTATTCACAGCTCTTAAATTTTCATGGTTTAAAAATTCAAAGATATAATTGAAGCTCAAATACTTACAATAGTTGAAGATATTATGAAGAAAATTTTTATTAACCCAAATACAATAAAAAATAATAATCTCAAGTATCATAAAAATGGAGGCATCCCTGGAATAAGCATATATGCTCCAAGGTGTCTATACTGAGAGAAGTTACAAACACTTATCTAATTATGTAATCTCTGTTGCATTTTCATTCTTTCACATTTTAACAAAGAAGCTTACCTCATCCCTTACATCTATGAGTGTTTCTGTAGTTCTTATAATGTTCATAACATCTTTCTGGCTCTCAGGATAAAGAGAATAAGATGTTATATTTACCCTCAAACTTTATAATGAGACACTAATAATTTTGACAAGTCAAGGTAACACCCACAGCCAGTACTTAGTCCTTCCAATGAGTCTCAAGATGAGATATGCTGATTCTTATCCTAGCCAACTGAATGTTTAGTGTTATTTTATCCATTCATTTTTCTGTTATATCACACATTTTTGAATTTTAATATATTTATGAATGATCTGCTCTAGAATCTAGGGCTACAGATGTGAACAAGACAGGCAAGTTTACGAAACAAGAAATTTAAATGTCATGAGTATTTTTAGCAGGGAAGTAGAAGGTATTAAAGTCCAGCTAGCAGGAGGATCTAACCTGGTTTGAGGGGTTGGGAAATTCCCTGTTAAGGGATGGTGTCAATAAATAGATTCTGAGGATCAACAAGGATAATACAAGTAAAGAAGAGCTAAGTCTATTTCAGGATATGACAGTAGCATCATGTGGCCAAGATGTGAGGAATAGGTGCTATGAGGTACTTTTGCAGCAAATTCCAAAATTGCTGACATCCAGATCTGGAGGCTGGGGAGCAGCCTGAGGTAAGGATGGACTGGGGGCCGTTGAGAGTCGTGAGATCTCAACATGGACGGACTTTACCCTATGGCTGGTGGGAAGCTATTACAGGGTTTTAGGTAGGGTGGTAACATGGTCACTTTTGTAATTTTAAAGTTTCACTTTGGATGCAAAGTGAATAGACAGGAGGCAAGCAAGAGAAAAATGTGAGGAGTCCCTTAGGAGTTACCAGAAGTGTCAGATGAGAAATGATGGTAAGTTATGGTGGATAGCTCTGGGAGCTATCTGGGGTTCATTTAAGAGACTAGGTGAAGAGCAGGATGTGGCAAATAAATTGAGGTCTCTCATGAACATAACACCCAGGGTTCTGGATTGAGTAGCTAGTGTATATAGTACCAATCCTTGTGTCAGGAAGCATGGTGAATGGAGCAGTTCAGTGTTGGTCTTACTAAGTAAGAGATGTGTTAGAGACATATGAGTAGGGACAGAATTGAAAAGTAATACTATCCAATCCTTGGATCAAATTTTAGTGTGTTCACAGCATGTTTTCTCCCTTAAACTTATAAACAAAATCTTGATGTAAAAAGGCATTATGATAAGTATTGTTATTCAATTAATGTTTGTTATGGCTTGTGTAATACCCACCTTTTATGAACAAAGAAACCGAGGCTCAAAGAGCTGAAAAGTGTTTCTTACCCAAGGCTGGATTACAAGTCTAGAATTTGTAGATTTAAATTTTGTAGTCTATCTATTAGATCAATATTACATTGTCTAAAATAAAAAGATTCTACAAATGTCAAGGATCATGGCAATATTAGGTACTATTTAGAAAGTTGACTTTATAACTATATATTTTCATGCAGCTGTGATAATTTATTTTCCTTATGTTAAATAGCTTCAAGTTGCATGCCCAATGCTCAGATTTGAAATCCTTACTATGTTACTCAATATAAAACTGAACATATTCTCTAGAGAATATAAGGTTGATATAAGTTCAGGCTACAGATTTTCTTGACCATAATGTGAAAGTTGCCATTTTGTCAGAAGAGACTACTTAGTTTTTTCATTTATACCATATGATAAATTCAGAGTAGTAAAATGGTTGAGAAAATGGGCTATAGAATTAAATTCTCGGGGTTTCAGTCTTGGGCCCACAGTCTTCAGGTAATTTTGATAAAGCACTTAAATTTTCTTAACTTCAGTTTCTTCATCTGCAAAAGGAGAAATAATAGCCCTCATGAGTTCTAGGGGAGAATTAAATGAGATAATTCCAATAAACCTGTTAAGTTTGACTCTAATATTACAGCATTGCCATAGGAAACAGCACGTTTATTGCTCTTTCTTGACCATTCATTAAATTCCAGCATTAGAGTTGGTCTCTCTTTATATAAATACAAGGCAGATTCAGGTTGGGCTTTAATATGCTTGAAAAATATTTTCTCTGCATCGATAAATAGCTTCCTCTAACAGACTAGTCTAGTCTAGTCGAGTCGAACAGATTAACAGACTAGTCTCTTCAGATCTACCTGCCAAGTTTGCCAAAAAACAGAAATTTTATAACCCTTCTTTCCACAGCTCCAGTGAAAGAACTAGTTCTAAGAGCAAATTGCCAATTAATTTAAAATGAAAGAGAGATATCCTTAACCCTACCGCCTCTCAATTTCTCTTTTCTCTGAGAAGGAAAAAAAGACATTTCTCTCAATACTTGAAATGACAATAAATCAAAATTTTATCTGTGTGATTTACATTGGATAATCAAGCCTGTAAGTGTGCTGTTACAAACGGAATTATTTTTCTTGTAGCTGGACTAACAGTTTAAGATTCTCTGCAGGCTTTAAAGTCTCTCCTTATACAAAGATTGGAGATTCACATTAATGTAGTGAAAGAAAGTGAGTCCTGGTCAGTGATGAGGTAATCCTAGTGTCTCTTTGCAAACAGACTATAGACAGCCAATCAGTAGATGACAACTAATCAGCAGACTCCCAGAAGGAGAGTCCTTCTTAGTTCAAAGGCTACCTCTAAAGGTAGCAGAGCAGAATATTAACCCCAGATCCTCACTGTCTACTTAAATTTCCACACCCATTTCCTTATCTGTGAGATGGTAAATAACAACACTTAGTGATGGTGTAATGATTTAGTGGGTTAATTTATGTAGACATATGAAGAAGGTAATAAGTAACTCATGTTATTATTATTTAGTAAAATCAAATAAATAAAACAGGGGCAGTATGGGAAATTTTGGTCAAATGATATTTTTTTTCTCACTTTGTAATGAAGGGGAAACACCTCCATAAATCAGTAGTAACTATGTATGTGTGTGTGTGTGTGTGTGTTAGTGGCTCAGTCATGTCTGACTCTTTGCGACCCCATGGACTGTAGCCCACCAGACTTCTCTGTCCAAGGGATTCTCCAGGCAAGAATACTAGAGTGGGTTGCCATTCCCTTCTCAAGGGGATCTTCTGGATCCAGGGATTGGACCCGTCTCTTGCATTGTAGGCAGATTCTTTACTGACTGAGCTACCAGGGAAGCCATACATATATATTCAGAATGTTCAACTCACTCTTCAAATAATTCCAGACAGAGCCAGTTACTTGTTCTGTATGTGATGTACTTCACCTCTCTAAAGAAAGCAGTAACTGTAAATTACAGGTTGCTATCTCTGGCTTTAAATTTGCATTTATTTTAACTACTTTCAGTTTCTTAGATGCAAGGTATATACAAATGCAAGACAGAATTATTTGTTTTCTGGAAGTATGCCCTTGTTTCTCACTGTTCAGCATGTGTGCATATATATTGCTAAAATTACATCCTAATGATAGCAAATTGCAGAATTATGAGATATTCTGCACCTTTTTTTTTTTTTTAAGAAAGAAAATCGGGAGACTTTAATATTAGATGCTGCATCATGAATACAATTTACTGGAACTGCTTTTCTCTAATCATATAGAAACCACGTTATGTCCCAGAGAGATTTTAAAAATATATAGAAATCCATTTATCCTCCAAGAAAATGGAGGTCTTAGAGTACTGACAAGAACCTGCAATCAAATTGGAAGCCCTGACGTCATGAATTGAGATGATGCCTTAATGGCTTGATTTTTCGAATCCACAACATAGTGAAGACATGAATAAAATGAGGACAATACTGACCACAAAGGGTACCTATCATTTTAATTTTTCTCTGTTCCTTTGTAAGAATTTTTCAAAAGAGAATTTATACATTTGTATAATGAAGGATTCATAATCTCCATTTCTAGGTTAATTTATTGGTACTTGATGCTTTTATTAGAAACTGATAAAATGAATTACGCACACATAAAGTTACTTTTCTATATTTTCTACTTATAGTTATAAAAGGTAATCTATGTCCAAACAGTCATTCCTTTCAAATATTGTCCAGAATTCCAACTCCAAAAAATTGTTAAATATGTGTTTTAGAAAGCATTGTATCTATTAGATTATGCAATTTTATTTCCTGCCAGAGGAAAACTCTAATGTTGATTTTTCTGTGTATCTTCCTAAAAAGTGAAAAAAATATAAAAGCTTACATTTTTAATGTGGTCTTTCACATTGACATTATTTTAAGCCTTTGCAAAGTAATGAGCTTCAATAACTTTAGACTCTAGTTTTGATTTAAAAAATCACTGGGCCTCAAATAGAAATGTTAAAACTATCTAAATGCAAGGCTACTTTTTAGTATATTCATGGTTTTAGTTCTAGACAAGTATGTCAGCATCTCAGGAAAAAAAGAGTTGGATAGATAATGATTCAGTTGATAGATTGTAAGAATATATTATTTAAGCTTGCAAAAGTGATATTTTATGATACCCTATGTTTGATTCAATGTCATCCAAATGAAAAAAGGATCAAAATATTACCATGAAAAAATTTGCAGACATTTTTCAAGATAATAGGCATTCATTTCCTTTTCTATCAACAGCTTTGGAAGCAGTTGTTAGAAATACATCTAATCTCTTTTAAACTGCAGATCCTTAAGGCTGCTGTGATCACTAAACCAAAGATTTTCTAATTTGCAGATTTAGTTAGCAGATGTAGTTAGCACTATTCTCATAGCATTAGCAGGCACACATACCTCATTTCAATTTCTCCCTTAAAATATCATTGTAGTCTGCTTCTGGCAAGAATAATTTTCATATTAACATAACAACAAATGAAAATGCAAAAGTTTAACCTAAATATTTAAAAACTCATGTCATTTATCCTAGAAGACCATATTGTGAAAAGTACATATGATTCAATAGCCTTTAAGAGAGATACCGTAATTCTCATTCTTTTGAGATTTCCCTAATGATATTGCAATAAGATATAAGCAATGATATAAGCAGTAAGAAACAGTTTGACTAGTATTATATGGATATTTTTATTTATTATGCTTCCTAACAGTGCCTTTATAAAAATATTTAAAACAAGTTGTTGGCAAGTAAAAAGACCTGAACTTTCGGTATAATAGTTTCTCTGCCATTCATGTCTGAATAAATAGACTTGCTTGAATAATACAGAAATATCCATTTCTATAACTAGAACAATGGAAACTGACATCTAAAATTTTGGATAGCATGAGAAAAAGAAAACTTTTTGTACATTAAACAAATGCAACAGCAACTGTGATTCTTTACATTACTGTCTATATCACCAAGATTCTGAATCATGTTTCTTTTTATGAGACACTACACTGCCTTGATCATCTCCCAAATGTCAATGAATTTGTATTGGCCAAAGAGTAACCATCTCAGTGTATTGGGATCAATAATGCATGGGTCTGCCCCGTCATTACGAAAGTGACTTGCTAATTGCCTATCTACGTGCCTGTCTACTAATGCTGAACACAGCAAAACAACTGGTTTATAGTTCTTTGAGAACTTCTCCTTCAATGAGGCAAATACCAAGATCATATGCTCATTGGCCCATTGTCTTACCTTCTTTAAATGTCAGTGCTGGCACTTCTTTGCTTTGGTGCACTCCCTCTTTGTTAATTATTTTATGTACACTGATGACTCCCACATTTATAACTTCAGACCCAACTTCTCCTCTGAACTCCAGACTCCTATATCCAATAGCCTCATCAACATTTAATTTAGATGCTCAGTTGACATCTCAAACTTTGTATGTTGAAAACCAAACTTAGTTTCCACCCATCTATTCCAACATAGCTCCATTATCCCAGTTGTTCAGACTAAAAACTTTAGGATCATTCTTTAGTCCTTCTGTCACACACACACCACAGTTCCTCCAACAGCCTTCAAATATATCTAGAATCTTGCTTAGTCTAACCACATCAGCTACCATACCAATGGAAGCCATCCAGCTCTCACCTGTACTATTTATTGTAATAGTCTTCCAACTAATGCACAACTTCCATCTTGACTCCTTATATAATGTTTATCATTCAATGAGCAGAGTAATTCATTTAAAATATACATCTGATTAATTTCGACCTTGCTCAAAGTAAAATCAAAAGTTCTGTGCATGGTTTTTACAAGTTCTACATCATTTACTTTGCATTGTCTTCTCCAATCCCAATTCATCCTGTCCTTTCTTCTTTCTCTAGACCAACCTGAGCCATCTTTCTCATGTTCATATAGGTTGAGAAGTTTCTAGCTCCTGGGCCCTTGAACAACTACTGTTCTGAAAATTCTTCTCACAGATATGCACATGGCTCTTTCTTTTAGTTAATTTAAATTATTCCTGAAATAACACTTTATCAGACACTCTTCCATGAGCTCCTATATCACTTATTCTCTTACCCCACTCATTTTTCTTAATAGTTTCATCATATTCATCACATAATCCTCACCCATTATCTAGAATATAAGTCCCTGAATTCTGAGACTTTGGTTTATCACTGGAGTTTTACCAGCACATAAGAACAATGCCTGGCACAAAGTAGGAGCACACCAAAAATTCATTAAATTGATTCAGAAAAGTTGCAAGGAGTGATGGTGTAGCGACTGTGGTAAATACATATTTAATTATAGAAGTTCCTTGGGGTGATATCCATTTATGTAGTGGCTGGAACTGGGTACTTGAGCTTGTGGAATATGCTCCCTATACAGCCTCTAGAATTCCTAGGCATATTCAGTTCAGTTCAGTTCAGTCGCTCTTGCGACCCCATGAACTGCAGCACACCAGGCCTCCCTGTCCATCAACAACTCCCGGAGTCCACCCAAACCCATGTCCATTGTGTCGGTGATTCCATCCAACCATCTCATCATCTGTCGCCTCCTTCTCCTCCTGCCCTCAATCTTTCCCAGCATCAGGGCCCTTTCAAATGAGTCAGCTCTCTGCATCAGGTGGCCAAAGTACTGGAGTTTGAAACATTTCTCCCCAACAGGGAGATTGTTAGTTCTGATTTCAATAGTGTATTCTTATTTATGACAGGTAGGTGCCAAGGGAAATGGCATTCTTAGTCCTTTCAATTACAAGTTTGTAGGTGTACCTTGCTTCAAAGTCTGACTTATTCACCTGGAAAAACAGTCATTAAAAATTTGAAATTACCTAAGAAGAGATTCCCTGTGAGGACAGTCACAGTTGGTTGGCAGCACCACAGCTGACATTGCCTCAGTGTCTGGTAATGTGTACATTCCCTTGAGCTTGGGGAATGTCTGCACTGATTTTCTCTCTTTGTGTTTGATGCAGTAACTCTAAGAGTGCCTGGGCTCCACTCTGTGTTCAGAAAATAGCATGGGTTTTTGGCTTGCGCATTTGTTTGGTTTTACACCTTTAGCTTCCCCACCTTGTTCTCAACTCATGAGAAGAAGTGATTGAAACCTCTGTCTTAATAATTTGAGGTAGTTACTGCTTCGTAATGGATTGATGTCTTATAATCTGGTTTTTCTCCTTTCCATATATATGAACATTCGTTGCCATCAGTGCTTCTTAGATTAAAATATCTATATCGACATATAGATAAAATAGTTTTATGTTACTGTAGCTTAGTCATGTCCCACTCTGCCACCCACTGGACTGTAGCCTGCCAGGCTCTTCTGTCCATGGGATTTCCCAGGCAAGAATGTTGGACTGGGCTGCCATTTCCTTCTCCAGGGGATCATCCTGACCCAGGGATCGAACACGTGTCTCCTGTATTTCCTGCATTGCAAGCATATTATTTACCTGCAGAGCCATTGGGGAAGCACATTTATACATGTATGTATGTATATATGCCATTATATCTACAGGGTCAAAGATTTCTTGAACCAGTGTGTATTTTTTATATCAAACTTTCAGGACTAACAAATATTTTTCTTTAATTTCTCAAATTACCAAATGTTGTAGATTCAAGTTTTGACTTTGGATTTCTTAAGACTTCTCCACCAAAGGCATAAAGGAAACAGCAATTATTAGGCATATGCAAATAAGTGGATGGTTTCCTCACCTATTTACAATACATTTATAGGTGGTTTTAATATTATATGTAATTGGTTATAAATGTACATGCACACTCAGTTCAGTTCAGTTCAATTCAGTCACTCAGTCGTGTCCAACTCTTTGTGACCCCATGAATTGCAGCACACCAGGCCTCCCTGTCTGTCACAAACTCCTGGAGTTCACTCAAACTTATGTCCATCGAGTCGGTGATGCCATCCAGCCATCTCATCCTCTGTGGTCCCCTTCTCCTCCTGCCCCCAATCCCTCCCAGCATCAGGGTCTTTTCCAATGAGTCAACTCTTTGCATGAGGTGGCCAAAGTATTGGAGTTTCAGCTTCAACATCAGTCCTTCCAATGAACACCCAGGACTGATCTCCTTTAGGATGGACTGATCTCCTTTAGGATGGACTGGTTGGATCTCCTTGCAGTCCAAGGGACTCTCAAGAGTCTTCCCCAATACCACAGTTCAGAAGCATCAATTTTTTGGTGCTCAGCTTTCTTTATAGTCCAACTCTCACATCCATACATGACCACTGGAAAAACCATAGCCTTGACTAGATGGTTGTTTGCAAAGTAATGTCTCTGCTTTTTAATATGCTATCTAGGTTGGTCATAACTTTCCTTGCAAGGAGTAAGCGTCTTTTAATTTCATGGCTGCACCATCTGCAGTGATTTTGGAGCCCCCAAAAATAAAGTCTGACACTGCTTCCACTGTTTGACCATCTATTTCCCATGAAGTGATGGGACCAGATGCCATGATCTTAGTTTTCTGAATGTTGAGCTTTAAGCCAACTTTTTCACTCTCTTCTTTCACTTTCGTCAAGAGGCTTTTTATTTCATCTTCACTTTCTGCCATAAGGGTGGTGTCATCTGCATATCTGAGGTTATTGATATTTCTCCTGGCAATCTTGATTCTAGCTTGTGCTTCTTCCAGCCCAGTGTTTCTCATGATGTACTGTGCATATAAATTAAATAAGCAGAGTGACAATATACAGCCGTGACGGACTCCTTTTCCTATTTGGAACCAGTCTGTTGTTCCATGTCCAGTTCTAACATGCACACTGGGTATAATTCTATTGCATGAAAATCTTTGATTAAACTATTTGGGACATTGCCATAAATGTCCCACCTTAAACTACAGCATAGACCAACCATATTACCTTAATTCAACAGAAGAGTTAAGCTCTCTGAAAGCTTATTAATGTGACTGATAGAAGGGCATAGTCAAGTGAATCAAACTAAAGAACAATTCTTTTAGAGCTGAAATAAACTATAGTGGGTAATATTTAATAGGAATTTGACTTCTAAAATAGACATTTTTTGAAAAACTGACATAAATCAACCTCACGAGTTCTACTATAACCTTTTAAATCAAATAACTCTTTGCTAAAATATATAAATATTTCTCCTTTAGTCATTTTAAAAATAATCATATTGAAAATAGATGTTAGCCTATGTTCATCTGCTTTTCTCTTCAACTAGTTGAAAAGACCCAGAAAAACAGGCATAGTCGTTTCTGTGTCCCCATGACAAGTGTGAAGTTGGACACACTGCAGATACTTAATAAGGATTCGTGGAAACAGTGGGTTCAATTTCCAGTTCTGTTTAGGTCCCTACTGTACCAAATGCTTACTCAAAGTTATATCAGAATATAATAGCTTTGTGGTATATATGATGAAAATTGTTCTGTGCACAGATGGGAGTCAATGTTGACCAGCTCTGGATAAAATATTAGACAAACTCAAAGAGACAGAGGCTTTGTTTAACATGTATCACAGAACCAGATGGGAACTTGGGGATCATGAACAAACAAGCATGAGGTTTTCTGTAAGAGATTCTTACAGTGATATATTTCTTTTGTGTACCACACTTTTAAAAACATTTACTGTGAGCTTCATTTGCACTTTCAAAGAACATTATGGGTTGCATAGGGCAAAGACTCTAATTTCCTTTTGAAAAATGGGGAGAAAATCTTACAAACAGAAAGGCAATGATTTGCCCAAGATCACAGCTTTTGAATCTTAAAGACAGTTACATATTAATGCACAGAGGAAGCTACAGTAACATTTATTTTTAAATAAATTCTAGTATTCAAACAAAAGAGTGGTGCCATTAAATATGGACTGATTTAGAGATATGCCAGTTTTTGATACTATCATTGGAAATAAATAGTGTTGATTGACAATGGTACTCACACTACAACTATCCACCCATGAACTCTTCACAAAACTCATTAACTGCAGGATCACCTTGGTTAGTACCACCTAGCTATGATTACTCTTTTAACCTACATTTCATTAGAAATACACAGAATGATAATTGGCATTTACTTTTATGAATCCTTGTTACATCTCAAAAGGATTAAATGATAGTTGAAAAATAGAGGTCATGCCCTTTTTCTATGGATTCCCCAGTATCATGCTTAATGGCAAAGAAGGTTTCAATAAATTTTTCATTATTTATCTAGCACACATTCTTCTTAGAGTGTGTTTTTTTATGTAGAAATAAAAGTGGATCAGACAAATTTACAAACTATTTATAAGGCAATAAAACAGAAAATGCAAGAAAAGTAAAGATTAACTATTGGTGTAGAACACACATTCTTAATAGTGATATTAAACTTAAAACAAAGCTATAAGTATAAGCATTGTTACAAAAATTGAAAATAAGTTCCTGATTTAGATGAAAAAGTCACAAAATATGAAGTGAATCTTTATCCCTTAGCATATCCTTTTTTAAATTTTTTTTTTTTTTTAATTTTTAGTCACTCAGTCATGTCTGACTCTTTGCAACCTCATGGACTGTAGCCTGCCAGGCTCCACTGTCCATGGAATTCTCCAGGCAAGAATATTGGAGTGGGTTGCCATTTCCTTCATGTTTAAAATTACATTCTCCCAGAGAAATTTTATAAAGGTAGTTTAAAACATCTCTTTTTAAATTTGCGGTTAGGACAAAATATTGAGGATTTATCATAATAAGTGATAAAATGCAAAAGTGAAATCAGCAATGAATCCAAAATTTTCATTTTTTGTATGTGTTCTTGATTTTGTCTAACACATTCACAGTTCCCCCAACTTTCTCAGAAGAAAGTAATTAACATGAATGTCTCAGTCAGATTTCACAGTTTGTAAAGCATAGATATGCTTCTGGATATGTCTCATTCCAATAATCTTTACATTTCTTCATGACTTCTATTGAGCTCTCCACAAGTAAAATAAATTTTTCTCCCTCATATAGTGTATGAATTAATGGATTCTTACCTTGAGAGCTTTTCTATTTGAATTAAATGAATGATTCTATCTCAGATTAGGAAAGAGGGGAGCAAGAAATCAATTGAAATATTGATACTGTATATGGAACACTGCAACATAAATAAGAAACCCATAATAAAGTTCTAGAATATATTCTTATTTTACATTTACATTAAGTTAAAAATTATGTGATAGTAGATAGTATCTTTGCAAAGCTTAAGAAAAATTCAGAGATGTGAAAATTGGAATGGAGACTGCATGCATTGTCTTTAATAAGATCATTACATTTTTCTGTTAATGGCAGCAGTCTTGCTTCGCTATTTTACTATGTTTTTTAAAATTTTTTTCTGCCAATTACTTACTCTGCTTCATTGGTTCTAAGTGATGCAATACGCTAAATCACTTGATCTTAGACATTACTTATGAGGGCTACTTTTTGGTTAATTTTATGGCAGCTATATATTATAGTTAGATGTTAAAATGATACAATATAGGCCAAGTTTCATTTTAGTTCCCGCCCAGGGGAATGAATCACATAATGGGCAAAATTGAAATTAGATGTTTTTAGATACACATTAATGAGTGATTTTCTCAACTGTGAACTTTATAAATTTGATCAACACTTGAGTTGATTCTTTTACAATATAATAAAACTGCTAACCCGAACATGACTAATCCTTTCATTAAATATTTTATTAGACAATTCCATGTTCTCTTTTTATGTTTTAATTTTTATGGAAAATATCTGACTGGCTTTCTCTCCCATGGATTATTAGTAATTCCATATATTAGCTATTTAATTACATTATTAAATATGAGAATAATAACAATATGTGCCAAAATATGAGTCTCTCAATCAAATGCCATAAGTTATTTTTGTAGTTTTTCTTCTTGGTGGTAAAGTTGTTGAAGATCTCAAAAGTCTGCAGGTGCTCAAATTCAGGAAAGTTGCATCATAATTAATGTGTTCTATTTGGTAGAAGGACTCATGAAACAATTTTATCTTGAGACTGAAATATACTGATTCTTCTAATTTTGTTGAAATGTGATTTAACATAGCAAAAGGAATGATATGTAAGGATGTCTTATTTGATGTCAAATTTAAATCTTGGATGTTTAATTTAATTTTACAGTTAGAAGCTGGAGTTAAGAATTGTTGAACCTCCCATCTTCCATTTTCTCTTGAACCATTTTACACACCACCACCACCAAGAATAACTTTCCTAAAAACATAATGATCACTTTACAGGCAGCTCAAAAACTCTACATTTGTCCATTGCTTATCAGTCAAACATTTGCATCAACTGACATGCTCCAACTTATTTTCGTTCTAAACTAAACCTTACACTTTGGGCAAACTGGCTGTGCTAATCTAGGAACCCTGTTTCTGTTTTGCCCTCTCCACGATTTGGCTCATGTTCTTCAAGCCTAGAATTGCTTGCTCTTCACTCTGACCATTCACATTTCTGTAATTCTTTACAACCTGGGCAAATACTCATAAAATTTCCTACAGTTCCTTCCTCTGAATATCTTCCAAATGATTGTTTCTATAATTAATCTGACAATTTAAATTGTGTGTTTCAAAGTATCTTTTTATTTCAAGAAACATTATTGAATGTCTTCCATATACAAAGTAGTGGTATAAGTGCTGTAGGGTCATGATACTCAAAGAGAGGTCACAGGAACCAGAAGCATTGCTGACAATGCAGAATCTCAGAATCCCACCGTGACCTACTGAGCCAGGACTGAGTCGTCATGGCAAGATTAATTAGATCTCTCACTAGATTAAAGTTGGAGGAACTCCACAGTGGAGGATGCAAACATGAGCAAATCATGCCTGCCCTCATACAGATCACTGACTAATTATGGAGCATTAAATAATCAAGGCTGAGTGAACATAAGGGTCACAAGAGAAGTTAAACAAAGTGTCCAGAGTAGGGGTAGGTTGAAGGGAGAAAGATCACAACTAAATACAAATGTAACTCTTTATGCTATCAAGTGGGCTTCCCTGGTAGCTCAGCTGGTAAAGAATCTGCCTGCAATGCAGGAGACTCCGGTTTGTTGATGCCTGGGATAGGAAGATACCCTAGAGAAGGGATAGGCTACCCACTTCAGTATCCTTAGGCTTCGCTGGTGGCTCATGAGTAATCTGCCTGCAATGTGGGAGACCTGAGTTCGATTCCTGTGTTGGAAAGATGCCCTGAAGGAGGGCATGGCAACCCACTCCAGTATTCTTGCCTGGAGAATCCCCATGGACAGAGGATCCTGGTGGGTCCATGGGGCTGTAAAAGAGTCAGACACGACTGAGCCACTAGGAACCCACATTCTTAGAAGTATCATTACTAATAATAAACACTTATTTGCTGACTCTAGTGCATATGCTTGGTCCAGTGCTAGACATTTAAGGTGCCTTGTTTCCAATCACCAGGATGATCATGCTCTATAGTTATTAGTATCCTCATTTCATACATGAAGAAAATGGAGGGATTTAAAAAGATTAAATACCAGCTATTGTCCAGGTCAGGATTCTCTCTATTCTTTCCTTTTGACAGTCCCCTCCCTAAACTTGTCATTTATATCATTACCCACACACTACTTTTCTTTTGAATATTCTATTTTTCTTAAACTTGATTTCAAAGACTTAAAGTTTTTACATTTATTTCTCTTTGATTCTGCTCTAGGACTGATAGCAGGTACAAAATAAACATTACATTAGTATCTGAAAATTAACAATGTCCACAAGAAATTGTTTTTTTCAATTTTGACAACATAGGCATACACTGGTTTGGTTTAGCACAAATACCTCAATATAAAGAAAGGGACCTAAAGTGTGTGTGCATGTGTGTGTGTGTGTGCATGGAAATAGAAGAGTTAGGTTAGTTAAGATAAGTTGAAAACCTGAGAGAATAAAATAATAAAATTAGCCTGAGTATTACATGATTCCACTATAATCTCCTGAATACAGTAGAAAAGTAGAATATATTTTATTAATGCATTTGCTTACTTATTAATGGAAATGATAAACTATACATAATGAGTTTACATGAATTAATTAATTAGTTAATTAAATTACCTAATAATCCTTGGTAAATAATCTTTGGGTGAAAACTCCCATTCGATTATCCCATAGAAAAATTGTCATATCTATTTTGAAGTAGCATCAGGCTCCCTCTCTTAAAAAAGAATACTGTAACTGTAAATTTATTAGTTTACATGAACTTTAAACTTTTAAGTTGATGTCTTAATAATTAAACCATTCTTCTAGAGAGACTTAACATATGTTGAGTGCTCTTAAAACAAACTCAGGCACATCAGTTTTAAGTTGCTTAAAATCCAATATAAGATGGCAATAAGCCCTTGACTTAAATAGAGGATTATTTATTTTGGAATAAGTGGCATTTTCTTTTTCTTGCAGTCTAGTACAGCATATGGAGTATACTGTAAGAGTTTTCTTTATAATTTGGTCAGGTCTAAATGGATTAATCAAATAAAGAAAAAGTATTTGAGGAAGAAGGCTAGTTTCATTCTCCAAAATAAATTCATTTTTTTACATAGTTAAATTCCATTCATAACAGAAGTGCCAGAGACAGTAGGACTTTCAGAAAAGATGAACAAAAAAGGAAATAACTGCATTCATAGCACTTTTAGACCTTCTGCCTTCAATAGGCAATGACAGTTATAATTGGAGATACTGAAATATACCGCTTTAATCTTATTTCCTTCTTGATTAAAGTATGTAACATTTTCTCTTTTTTTCTTTTTATTCAGTCTCAGAATGTGTTTTTCTATTGAATATTACCAGCTGCCTATGTTTTGAATTATTTGTGCTTGGTGACAACAAATTTTTCCAACTTTATTAATTTTTTTTTAGGAAAAAACATCCTAACATTTAATATCACCATTATTTTATAAATGGCTTCCCTGATAGTGCAGTTGGTAAAGAATCTGCCTGCAATACAGGAGACGCCGGTTTGATTCCTGCGTCGGGAAGATCCCCTGGAGAAGAGATAGGCTACCCACTCCAGTATTCTTGGTAGTTTATAAAAGAAACTGTATTTTGTAATAAAGAGTATATCTTAAAATAAAAAAATACTTTAATGAAAAGCTTATTATGTGTAATGGGTCACAGTGATATTTTTACCTCCTATTGTTGACCCATTCAGGCTTTGTCTGCTTTATGGCTCCACTGAGCTTTTTTCTGAATTTATTTCATGATTTGTAGGCAAACCCTTGCTTACCCTGTTCATTTTTTTTTTTTTTTCTGGGTTCACAGTTTTTGTTTTTTTTTTTTATTACTATTATTTTTTTTTTCCAGTGGGTTTTGTCATACATTGATATGAATCAGCCATGGATTTACATGTATTCCCAATCCCGATCCCCCCTCCCACCTCCCTCTCCACCCGATTCCTCTGGGTCTTCCCAGTGCACCAGGCCGGAGCACTTGTCTCATGCATCCCACCTGGGCTGGTGATCTGTTTCACCATAGATAGTATACATGCTGTTCTTTTGAAATATCCCACCCTCACATTCTCCCACAAAGTTCAAAAGTCTGTTCTGTATTTCTGTGTCTCTTTTTCTGTTCTGCATATAGGGTTATCGTTATCACCTTTCTAAATTCCATATACATGTGTTAGTATGCTGTAATGTTCTTTATCTTTCTGGCTTACTTCACTCTGTATAATGGGCTCCAGCTTCATCCATCTCATTAGGACTGGTTCAAATGAATTCTTTTTAATGGCTGAGTAATATTCCATGGTGTATATGTACCACAGCTTCCTTATCCATTCATCTGCTGATGGGCATCTAGGTTGCTTCCATGTCCTGGCTATTATAAACAGTGCTGCGATGAACATTGGGGTGCACGTGTCCCTTTCAGATCTGGTTTCCTCAGTGTGTATGCCCAGAAGTGGGATTGCTGGGTCATATGGCAGTTCTATTTCCAGTTTTTTAAGAAATCTCCACACTGTTTTCCATAGCGGCTGTACTAGTTTGCATTCCCACCAACAGTGTAAGAGGGTTCCCTTTTCTCCACACCCTCTCCAGCATTTATTGAGTCATGATCATGATACACATTTATATAAGTGGGTTTCACAAGTAAATTTTTCTCTTGCTACAAAAAGACATGAAACAAGCAGGTATTCCATCATTGCCCAATCTGTGGATAAAGACCCCAAGAGACATTACAGAAAGATTTCAAAGTAGAGGGTGCCTATTTCTGCTTTCTAAGTAGATTAGAAAAGCTGCTAAGGGTGAACAAGAGTAATATTAAGAGGCTACACTGGGTCTGTGTGACACAGCAGGGTGGGGAAGATAGGAGGAGAGGGATTATATCATGAGTCCAATCATTCCTGCCATCACTCTGTGAGGTAGGCTGAATAATGCCCCCTCCCACCCCTGCAGAGACATTACTTAGTCAACAAAGGTCCATATAGTCAAAGCTATGGTTTTTCCTGTAGTCATGTATGGATGGAAGAGTTGGACCATAAAGGAGAATTGATGCTTTTGAACTGCATTTTTGGAGAAGACTTTTTAGAGTCCCTTGCACTGCAAAGAGATCAAACCAATCAATCCTAAAGGAAATCAATCCTGAATATTCACTAGAAGGACTCATGCTGAAGTTGAAGCTCTAATACTTTGGCCACCTGATGCGAAGAGCTGACTCATTAGAAAAGACCCTGATGCTGGGAAAGATTGAAGGAAGGAGGAGAAGGGGATGACAGAGGACGAGATGGTTTGATGGCATCACTGACTCGATGGACATGAGTTTGAGCAAGCTCCAGGAGGTGATGGACAGGGAAGCCTGGTATGCTGCAGTCCATGAGGTCGCAAAGAGTCAGACATGACTGAGAGACTGAACAACAACCCCTCCCTCATCTCCCCTGAAAAGGCGTCCATGCACTAATCCCCAGAGGCTGTGCATGTATAGCTTAACATGGCAAAAGGGACTTTGCAGATGTAATTAAAGTTTGCTTAAAATGGGAAAAAAAAAAAAAAAAAGAAAAGCTTATTTACTGTCCATGTTATTTAATTTTGCTACTATGATAACTAAAAATATTTATCACAGACTTCGGAATATAGTAAGCTGTTTTTGAGAGTCTCTGGGTTAAGCAATCAGGCAGGTGCACTGTGTCCAGAATCACCGCAAAAACTGGCCCTTCATCCTTCAATGTGTTTAAGAGAAGCACAAGTGAAAGATTAAAGATGATGAAGCAGAATCAGAGAGGCTCAAGGTGACAAGATACCATTGTTGTTGTTGTTTAGTCACTAAGCTGTGTCCGACTCTTTTGAAACCTTCTGGATTGTAGCCTGCCAGGCTCCTCTGTCCCTGGGATTTCCCAGGCAATAATACTGGAGTGGGCTGCCATTTCCTTCTTCAGCACATCTTCCCAACCCAAGGATTAAACCCAGGTCTCCTGCACTGCAGGCAGATTCTTTACCACTGAGGCATCTGGGAAACCCATGCGGGTATGTTAAAATTCCTTTTGAAATTTTACCCAAGATGAGCCTGGTTTTGCCCAGGATCTAGAACTTTGCAAAGATGGTGTTTTCTTGCTCAGTATTGGTTAATTTATTTGGATCAAGACTTTATGATTTAGGATATCAATTATCCCTTTTCCTATCAGAGGAGAGAAGAAGCCTAATTCTTAAAATCATGAGTTTTTACAAATTCCTGGACTAAAATTGATACAAATTCATTTAGTTTTCCCAAGAAATTATCTTTTGTAATAGAATGTTTTGGGGAAAAATACCAAGGAGAAATGTTTTTCTTCTGTATTAAAACCACAAACACTTTTAAAAATCATGTTCAGGTTTCCTAGAGTTAGTATTTTCCTCTCATTTATTCAAAATACAGGGATAAAATATATTAACCAAACTGACTACTAGGAACTGTGCTAGAGACACAGCAGTGAGCAAGATAAACATGGTCCCGCCTCTCAATGTTGAGTCTGATCTTCAGATTATATTCTTTCATGGATGAGGCCTTATAGATTGCAAAGAAATGGAAATTTCTGAATCTCTCTTAACAGGAACAGAGTTGTTTTTTGTTTTTTTTTTTTTGCAGTTAGAATTCTGCCAGTTTTTCATATGAGAGGATGAATGATAGTATTTAAGTGAAAAACTCAAGATACCAATTTTTAAAGGCTACTTAATTATCATTTTCTTTTCCTAATTCATATTACTATTTTTGTTCCAAAAAAAAATATTTTCAAGAATCTCATCATTTGAGGTGACTTAATAATTTTCTTCATATAATTAAAATTGTTCAATTTTAAGATATTAGAAGAAGGATAGTTATGTGGCCTAAATATTAGTTTTATGAATAAATTCACAGCTTGAGATTATTTATTTGCAAAGCAAATCCTTTTCAGCCTCTTGGCTCCCACATACGATCTTGAACAGAACCGATATGAATCCTGCTTTTTTATTTCTGTTCCACAAATTCATAATTTGATGTTCAGTTTTCAAAAGATTATTACAAGCCAAGAATCGTCATGACAATAAGAAAAATAAAATTAAGGCTTCCTGACTGTTGAGTTAATGCTCTTTAAGGAACCATCTCATGTCACTATATTCTGGTTGTTTAGTTTCTGTTGCCATTGCTACAAATTCTATTTCATGCCTGTAAATTATATTTTCTAAGTTTGCATGCACAAAATAATATTTATTACACCACTGGTTGGTTTTCTGATTTCTTGAATTCATGTATGAACAGGCAGCTGTTTTATTTCAACTATTCATATAGTGTATTAATATAAGAAGCCACACATCTGGAACATTAACATTTTGAAGCTTACTGAAGATGTTGACCCTCAAGACACATCCATATCCTTAGTACAAAGGGTGGGTGATGTTACAGTACAAAGTTTAGTCAAGTTTTCATTTCATCATATGACACCTATTTCATTCTTTAGTCATGGGAAAAACATCTAAGATAAGAGACAGTCAATAAATAATGACCTTCAACTTCTGGAATTCTTTTGGCAAATCTTCCTAAAATCTTCAATGTGAGCACAGAGGATATCAGAAAGAAATATTTTATGTTTTTTAACTGATGTCTCTAGCCTGAAACACAGCAAAATGTTGCCGACTAAAGTTCATTTAGACTAAATTAAACTGTAACTAAAAAGGCCAATCCTAGTTCACTATAAATCAATGACTAATGTGATAATTAGAGAAAATACAGGCTAAGGAGGAAGACACAAAAGCTTGCATTTTCTTCTGAAATATTTTTATGTCTTTCCTTATGAAACAATGACATTCTTACAAATACTAAATGATATATGTTAATAATTGATAAACTTCTGTAACAATTAATACATGTTTATAATTAAGGACCATAAAGTTAATGTAGCTATAATTCAGTTTAGACTCAGTGAGAAACTATCTTCTTTTATGAGGTAATTTTTTAGGAAGAAGACAATTAGATTAATGACCACTGAAACAAAGAGTTTAGATGATGTCTATATCATCTACAAAATTTTAAGGCTTCTATGATTGTTTAAAATTTAAATAGAAAATATTTCAAATGTAGAAATGGAATTAAGTTTTACGGAAGAGTCACTTGACTCATGGTTTGGTTCTGGTTCCAAGATTGGAAAGTGGACAAATCAGCTTAAAGCAATTTCATTACAAACATCTAGAGCACATTCATTACAGTTTCTTTATAAGGTATCACGCCATAGCAAAATTTGAAGGTAACATGTCAAGCTGTGGAATATAATTGGTGATTTGGATGTTATCTAGAAGAACATAATTGCTAGAAGCACCTTGTTATATCCATTTCATGTATAACATGCTCCCAGTTCAAAGCCTAAGTTCAGTATTACAGTGAAACTCTAAAATAATTCATCTACATGGCACTCCTAGAATTTACATCATACATCTTATCTTCTGAACATGACATTTATGCTGCTGATGGGGTTAATATACAACTATCATTGCAGTTAGTTAATTCATTTTTTTAAATGATTATCCCTCTGGTCACTTGCATGTGCACATTGCACTCAAATGTTTGCAAAGAGACAAGGTAGAATGAAAAACGGAAAGGGTTGAGAATCAAGGACACTGGGAGAAGCTAAGAACAAGAAGGGCTAAGAAGAAAATTAGGCATTAGAGTCTGAAGGATGCTCAAGTGTAACTCACCTTGAAAAATGCAAGTTATAGAAAAACCTAACACACACACAAATACCTGAAACAAAGCTTCATGAAACTTTTACCTTTGTTTTCCCTATTTAAATAAGATGTAAGATACATCCTATTTTATATTTTATTCTATTCTCCTCCTTAAAAATGTGACTGGTCCTTATAAAATAGGTAGATTTTACTTCACAGACTCATGATGTAGAGCTGAAAAAAGTAACTAAATTTTAATGAACAGTTCTTACACATGGACAGTTTTGAAGAGCTTGTTAAAGCCAGAAAATTATTTGAGGAGATGGTCCATAACCATCAGATTCTGGAATGAATTCATAATATTCCCTCAAGATAAAAGCTAAAATATATAGGACTATTTTCAATTATAATGGCACACAGTTGTTATACTAACAGGGCTTCCCTGGTGGCTTAGTTGGTAAAGAATACGCCTGCAATGAGGGAGACCTGGGTTTGATCCCTGGGTTGGGAAGATCCCCCGGAGGAGGGCTTGTCAACCCACTCCAGTATTCTTCCCTGGAGAATCCCCATGGACAGAGGAGCCTGAGGGGCTTCAGTCCATGGGGTCACAAAGAGTTGGACACAACTGATCAACTAAACACAGCACATTATACTAACAACTTTATATGTGTTATCTCATTCAATCCTTACAACAGCCTTTATAGATTGGTACAAATTGTATTAAAAATTTTTAATTGCAGAAATTAGTGTGTAATGAGAGAAAATAATTTTTCCCTTAGATTACTTAGTTTTTAAATGGCAAATAGGATTTTTAATTACAGGCCTTTTGGTTCCAGGCCACAATTTTTTTCAAACCTCTGAAATCCAGTAAACTTAACCCTCCCCGCCCCCGCGCCCCCACAAAAATGTTTTTTTATAATCTGCTCTCTACCATACACTGAGAACATAAATGTAACAAAGACTGCTCTGATACTCTATGTAATCCAGTGAAGGATAAACAGAAGGCAAGGCTGAGGGAAATTTCAAAACAACAATAAGAGAAACACAAAAATAGATACAAATTGACCTTGAAACTAAGGCAACTTCTTTAGACAGTAAGTCTTTTGTAAATTTCATCATTGAGCAGGAAACAACCTAGATTTGGCAGGTTCAAAACCTGTAACCTAGGAATCTGCCACATTGAGCACATCTTGAATTCTTAGTAGTGGACTGGTATACTACACACTGGGTCACCCTGGAGAATCCTTGATTGGAACTAAGATGTATTCCCTTGAATGTTCACATGTTAACTCTAGGGTGCTGTTTGCTGTAATGAGATTAAATGCTGGTTGCTGCAACCCATTGAGAAATCTTCACAGTCATTAGTAGTGTCTTCATTGTGGGAAAAAGGCTCAGGTGGTACAGAGCAGCAATTCTTTACCGTAAAACTAATTTTAGTAAAGGTCAAATTCTCCAGGTCTGGGTGTAATTCATGAAATTCACAATGTGCCTGTCAACTTCCCTGACAATATGTATGAAAAAGATTCAGAATTACAGCAAACAGAGAACTCTTTACAAAGAGTCACTCAAGGCTAAATTGCTTTTTTACAATGGCTAACAGAACTCAACCTATTAGCTAAGGGTTTATATTCCTTGGCTTCCCTGATGGCTCAGTTGGTAAAGAATCATGCAGGAAACCCCAGTTTGATTCCTGGGTTGGGAAGGTTCCCTGGAGAAGGAATAGGCTACCCACTCCAGTATTCTTGGGCTTCCCTTGTGGCTCAGCTGGTAAAGAATCCGCCTGCAATGCAGGAGACCTGGATTTGATCCCTGGGTTGGGCAGATCCCCTGGAGTAGGAATGGCCACCCCCTCCAGTATTCTGGCCTGGAGAATTCCAAGGGCTATATAGTTCATGGGGTCACAAAGAGTCTGACACGACTGAGCGAATTTCACTTACGTTCTTTTTTCCATTTCATATAAATTTAAATAGAAACAGCTTTGCAATAGATGGTGGCCATGCTGGCTGTAATTATTAGGAATATGTGGAATGAAGGTGAAGTATCTCACAGGAATAGACTCTAGTTAGTGTTATCTGTTGAAATGTTTGGTATGATTTTGAAGTATTAAGAAAGAAAATGTCAAACAATTATGTAGAAACCAAGAGTCAATATGGGAAGCTGCAACTACTTTCACTTATTCTGTAAATCTTCTTTTGTAATTGTCTTTTTCAGTCAGTTATTAGCCATGTGGGAAAATACGTCTATTTAATTTATAGTCTCTTTATAACCTTTGTCTAATTTTGATCCTCAATTTATATATCATACTTTGCTTATTGAAATATTGGTTGTTTCTGAAAATTAGTTAATCTTTAGAGGAGAAAACCTGTTGTTATTTAAAAGTATTCTTTCCTTTTAAGGCAAGTTCAAAGGAAGTTTCCAGAAATAAGGTCATGCACCCTCCTAAAGGGGTTGCTTTCAAGGGAAAGAACGTGTTTGGTATGTAAGTTCTGATAATGTTGATAAAATTTCTTCTATGACAACATTGCATTGTAAAGCATTTAACAATAGGCAAATGAGACAAAAAAAACCCTTCATCTCCACTGGGATATATTCTTAAAGCTGCGATAATGTTCATTTCAGCATAGTTGATATGATTTTGAAAAGAGTGTCTAAATCTCAGGGGTCTCCATGTGAGTGTTTTTGTCCTACAAACAGGGGGGCAGAGAGAACTGTTTGAGTGTAGGGTTTGATGAAGCACTATAACCTCTGAAATTGGGATGACATCTCCTGGTCCCTTGGCCATCACATGACTGATGACACTTCTCTCACTCTGAGGATGTTTCCAGACATCTCAAGCTTAGTACAACCAAAATATAATCTTCATCTCATTGTTCCCATTTTTCTCAATAAATATATTCAGTTGCTGAAGCCAGATATCTGGTATTACTCCCTTTTTCTAAACACACACCTCTGAATCATCAGCAATTTATCCACAAAATACAATCTCAAATCCAACAACTTCTTTTCCTGTCTATTTTTATTAAGCCTCCTTCACATCACTGCAACAGTTACCACTCACCTCTTCTTTTCTACCTCCTTCCCACAAACCGGTATTAACACAGCAGCAAAGGGATCCTTTTTACCAAGTAAATCTTAAATCTAAGCATGAGCTTCTCTTGCAGTTATCCTTTCAATCGCAGCTTATTTCACTTAGAATGAAATCCTGTCTTTGCCATGTCCTCAGTGGCTCTTAATGATTACTTCCCTCCTGTCCTTTTTTGTCTCTCCAGAATCATTTTTAAGTTTCAATTGCCCTGATTCCCTCTGAGTACTTTGGACAAGCGAAACTTTTTCCTCATTCCTCTGAATATCTTCTTTGCATTGGTTGTGCTGAGATTCCCACTGATCACATTAGCTGACATACCAACTTCTTAGAAATCCCATTCTTCAGCATATTATAGTATATTGCCCTAGGTCACCTTATATTTTGCATATTTGTTTATTTTTCCCAGCATTAATTAGATTTTCTTTTTGTCTATTTCTGGATACTGGCAAGTAAACTCCATAAAGACAATAGTCATATTAGTCTATTTTACCATCATAGTACCAAAACACAGAATCTGGAACATGAAAATACTCACATATTTGTTGAATGAGTATCATTGTTTCTTACCTATATTATCGCAAAGGTTAAATGTCTCCCTGGGCTTTCTCAGGTGGTAAAGAATTCTTTACCTGCCAATGTAGGAGATACAAGAGACGCAGATTCGATCCCTGGGTCAGAAAGATCTCCTGGAGTAGGAAATCACAACCCACTCCAATATTCTTGCCTGGGAAATTCATGGACAGAGGAGCCTGGCGGGCTACAATCCATGGGGTCACAAGGAGTCAGACACAAAGGAGAGAACAAGCACAAACACAAATGCCCCCCTGCTCTGGGTTATTGCTACCTTCATACCCTCTTTCTGTTACCAGGTTTATCTTCCCAAAGCTGACTAGAGCATATTATCATTTTATTTCTTCCAAACTATTTATGTTTCCCTTAACCTACTGAGTAAAGTCAGAGGGACTCAGATGAGAATGACACTCAAAATCTTCCAAAATTACACAGGAATATCTCTGTTCTGTCAGAACTCTTCAACAATAATGTTTATTGTGTTTCAGTCACGGTGATCTATTGAATTGACTTGCTAGTCAGTGTAATAACATCTCAGGTATTTCTCACCATTATCTCCGAAAATTTATTTACTTTAACTGACTGAAAAATTCAACCTACATGATTGATGTGGAACCAAATTCCCAAAAGTAAGAATTCCCTGAACTTGCAAGTCTATTCCAGTCACTGTAACATGTCATCCTGCAACATCAAATAGCTGCAAAGCAAAGGATTCAGTCAAGAGAAGGAAATGGTCCTTTGGAAAAGGAGCACATGTAGTCTGATACGACTTCAGATCATGCTATGAAGCTATGATTCTAGGAAACCCAGGCCCTGGAGAAGCAATTATTTGCTACATTTTACTCTTTCCTATTTTCTACTACAATAGCAGAACAGTTAAAAAAGGTGATTTATATAGAACTAAATTCTGGTAACCACAGGCGGGATTTACAGGAGAAATGCTAAAGCAACAACAGTACACAACATTGAGAAGATTTTGGCTATTGGGAAGAAATAGCAGCACTTTAGCATTCTGTCACGCTGAGATGCAGTTGCCCCTTATCAGATAAGGACGCATTCAGGAAGGTGACTAGTGTCAGCCCCCGGGGAAGACAATGGGCACACTGCTTTGAAAGGGAGAGTATTTCTCCTTTAGACAATAAAACATCCACTGGTCTTCTTCACTATTATTATTTCCCCGGGCTATCCTAGCAGACACTTTCTACAAGAGAGTATCTTCACCATTAGAATAATTAGACCACTGGCCCTCAGAAATGAAGCCCCTCTCAATGGGGTTTACAAACTTATCTGCCAATCCAAATTCTGTTTATAAATTATCCTGGAGTCAGATTTCAGTGAAGGACTTCAATGGTAAGACCACTTTCTGTCACTGATGACTTGGCTAAGTCATCCTTCTTTTCTGGATTTCTGAAGCAATAGCAGAGTATAGCAAACATGTCTATGAAGCATTATGGAGTAGTTGGGAAAACGTGAGCTAGGGTCAGGGTTATAAATCATCACGTGGTTATTGTAGATATCTAGTTGTATGAATCTGATTTAAAAGATCATTCAGGGACTTCATTTCTTCATCTGTCCATGAAGGCTTATTAAAATGATTTTACTTATCTCTTCTTACTGTGAAGTCTATAATAAACTCTATGATAAATGCAGTTAAATTGTTAGTGTATATTGTTTGAAAAGGAAAGGTCAAGGTATAACATAGTATGCCTAGTATTGTACTTATTGAACTTTTCCACCGCATTTTCTCATAGGCAGAAAATGGTAAATATCTCCCTCTGGAAGTTTCTTTGAAGTATCTTGTTTTATTTTAAAAAACTATGCCAATGGTTTTTAAAACATTTTCTCCATAAGGTATTCTTGTGCATTTTAGTACAAAGTGCTGAATATAATTACTTAACGTTAGAAAAAAATCAATACACTAAAAACATTTTTACCATACTTATCCTGTGATGTTGACTATCTCCTGGCACACATTAGCTTACTAAATGAAGTTTTAATCCAATGTTCATCACATTTTAATTGAGTTTAGCTGGGGAACATATAAATATAAGTGGGAAAGAATATGTGTGTATGGGGAAAGGATGTTGGGAGGTAAAATCTGGAAGAGTTCTGGCAAAGGAATTGAGTGAAACAGCAGAGTCTACAACTGCAAATAAAACTAGATGAGGTGGATTTTTACTTCTATAGACTTTATTATAGATTAAAGGGCCCTGAGGTTCAAATCAAGCAAATCTGAAAATGAGTCTCCACTGGAACAGTTTGTGCCAGCTGTTTCAGGCACTTAGCTTTGAGTACAATCTTTAAAAAATTACTCCAACAAAGGTTAAAATGCTTTATTAGAGATTTGTTTACCTAAAAAGTATGTGATATACAAATAACTTTTAGACTCCAACAACAATAGGAGTATATGTAATTTAAATGTATTGGGATATGAAATATGGAATTCAACTTTGGTTAGTATCTTTGTAGTGAAGTAGGAGCTGCCTTTTAGGAATTTTAACAATCAAGAAGATGTAGAAATGACTATAATTCTACTCCTGAAAATGACAAAACATCTCATAAGAAAAATGAAGTACCTGCCTCCCCAGCCAGGATTTCCCCTCCTACATCATGGTATAATGTAAGGAGCAATTCAAGGAAAAGGAATTTGTTCATTATGGAGGCAAAATAAAAAGCAACAAATGCTAAATTATGACTGTCTTTAATTGTGTAAATGGTTGCAAGCTTACTTTCTTGAGGTTTTCATTTTCCGGGTACCTGCAGGCATGGAGTAGACCTTTGGTGGTACTGTGGTGTGCCATTTTTTTTCTTTGAATCACTGTGTAATAGCTCATATATGTCCCCCAAACCCAGATTATGGCCTCCCAAAAGGAACTGAAAATTAAGGTAAACATTCAGTCTTCTACTATACAAAGAACTGAATTTCCTCTCAATTTCTATGGCTGTCTTTGTGCTTTTCCTAGACTCATATGCATACTATTCTGTAAAGAACAGTTTGTTTGAAATTTCATTTATTTTACAATTTGAATTTATGAAATGATTTGTGAAACAAGGTCTGAGAATAACATGCAACCCTCTTCCAATTTATCAGTGGAAATTCAATTTTAACATCCTTCTTCAAATGCCTAAAGAAGTAACTGAATGAGACACATATGATTACAGTGTTCATTCATGTTTATCAAGTTTCTGATAGATTAAAAAATTATAAAGGCTAGTAACCAAAACTCATTACACATCCAATAAGAAGGGGCTCATTCTTTCTGGAACTAACCTCCATGATTGAAATGCATGTTTCTTACTTAGGACTTACATTTTACTCAGTGAGTCATGAAGACCTGGGATCTTAATGTGTGCATGCAATAACTGAGTACTCAATGCAACATTCAAAAAGGGGTAAAATTTAATTATTTGAGGAATAGTATGAAAGACTTTGCAAAATAAATATGCATGTGTCACATACAATGCAGTAAAACAGACAGGGCTGTTTTATTTTTCTACATATTCCTTCATAATTCAGTACCTTAGCAGCACATCTTATGTATTTCCTTCACTGCTGAATGACTCTTAATTACTTTATTTAATGGGAAACACTAGTGTACACAAAATGAGTGTCGTGAGGAGACAGGGTGATGGAACTAAAGTGTAAATTACCTCTTTATTTCATGAACTATAAGTTTAAGTGTTGGGCAGAGGGGATTTGAAAGACGAATTGCAGTGTTTTGTTCTGATATAGTTGCTTGTTTAAATTCAGCCTGAGTTGTTTATCAATTCTTTATATCCTAATTTAGGGACAAATTAGCTATGGCACAACAGCTCTCTATCTGCTCGTTAGTAGGCAACAATTCACAAAAGACATATCTTGTGTACAGAGAGCGCTCGGCTAAATGTTCTACAGGGTGGATTGGGAAAGCTTTAAGAACCAACTTGCTGCATTCATTTTGGATCAGGCGCATTTCAGTGTTTGAAGAACCCAGATTGGTTGTGTGCTGTCTTTCTGGTAAGAGAAAATTCAACAGAGCTGTTAGTCCACAGCCCCACCTGTGTGGTCTAAGTACCACGGGTCAGGACTTCCCTGGTGGTCCAGTAGTTAAGACTTCACCTTCCAAAGCAGGGGGTGTGCGTTTGATTACTGCTTGGGAAGCTAAGATCCCACATGCCTTGTGGCCAAAAAAACAAAACATAAAACAGAAACAGTATCGTAACAAATTCAACAAAGAGTTTAAATATGGTCTGCATAAAAAATATTTTAAAAGAGGAAAAAAAATAAACAGTATGGGCCAAAGATTTCTTCCTATGAAATATCCTTTTCTCTTCTAACTTATGTTAGTGGTTTTCTCAAGCAAGCATAGGCAAGAGCCCTGTGATGAGTCCAGGGTTTTGTAACCTGTGGGGATGTTTTAAATATCATTAAAAGGAAGTCTTACAAGGTCATCTTATCAGGTGACTCATCTTGGAACAAAGTCTGTTTTTCACTTTATTGTGGAGAACAGAAAATTAATTTTTTTTTTAATTCTCTCTCTCAGGTTTTAATCTCTGCAACTTTATTCATCTGTTCCTTTCTAATCTGAACAATTCAACAATGGTGTTCTGGACACAAAATGGAGTTTTGAGAACAATTCTCCCCACTGCCTTTCACCCCAGCTCTAACCAAATAAATATCCCAAACCCATTCACATCCTCTCAGTAAAAACTCATTTCAATGCTAACTGACATCCCCTGAAAATATAGGGTGAAGTGAAGTGAAGTCGCTCAGTTGTGCCGACTCCTTGCGATCCTGTGGACTGTGGCCCACCAGGCTCCTCCGTCCATGGGATTCTCCAGGCAAGAATACTGCAGTGGGTTGCCATTTCCGAACCCGGGTCTGCCGCACTGCAGGCAGACACTTTAATCTCTGAGCCTCCAGGGAAGCACCAAGTTACAAATCTTCCATGACTGGGCCAGAGGAGGTCTATGAACTATTGCAAATGGCCTTGAAAGGTCATGGTCGACCACCCCTGTTTTCTTTAAGATTCTGTTTCTTAACATGAAGTTCTGAATTGATAAAATCTCTTTGTAGCCTCATGTTGTAGAAATGCACAGAAAGGTACAATGGCAAATTATGTGTATAATCATGAAACATCCTCTGAAAACTGTTTGAAATTCATTAAGTAACAAAGCACGTGTGTGTGCTTAGTTGGTCAGTCATTTTCGACTCTTTGCAACCCCATGGACTGTAGCCTCCTCTGTCCATGGGATTCTCCAGGCAAGGATACTGGAGTGGGTTGCCATTTCCTCCTCCAGGGGATCTTTCTGACCCAGGGGGCGAACCACATCTCTTGCATCTCCTGCATTGGCAGGCAGATTCTTTACCAACTGCATCACCTGGGAAACCAACAAAGCATAGTGGAGCCCAGATATTCATCATCAGAGCAATCTTGTCTCCCACTGGCTTTCATTTAATGGCATCTTTCCCTACTTCCAGATGGCTGCAGGACCTTATCCTCCCTTAAGGATAGAACTGGGCTTCCCTGGTGGCTCAGTGGTAATGAATCCACCTGCCATGCAGGAGATGCGGTTCAATCTCTGGGTCGAGAAGATGCCCTGGAGAAAGAAATGGCAACACATTCCATTATTCTTGCCATGCAAGATCCCATGGACAGAGGAGTCTGGGGGGCTACCATCCATGGGGTCACAGAAAGTATGACACAACTTAGCAATGAAACAAAAACAACCATAGAACTAAAACTAAGCATACAAATCTTGTGTGATTTCTTTGGGGGTAGCAAGATGGGAGGTTTTCAGAAACTGATATTGGAAGAAGCTTTTGACAGATGGCAGTTTAGAGTTCTAAGAACAAGAGCTGAGTTGTTGAAAAGGATAAAAGGGCAGGCTGGTTCACAATCCTGAAAATGCACATAAAAAAGCAACAGAAACAAGATGAGCAGATGAAGAGCATCCTATTATGTTCCCCTTTAGTATGAAGACAATTTTTTTTTAAAAAAGAGAGAAACAGCTTCCTTAAAAATGATATAACCACAGAATGACTATACAAAGCTCTGAAAGTAATTAGTTTCCTCACAAAAAGTGGCTGCGTAGTGGTACAGCTGTCCTGGGTTTATTTCTGGGCAGGTGATTGTTTGATTCCTCCAGGGCCCTGCCTTTCAAGTGTAGTCTGCAGAGCAGCAGGACAGGCATCTCTGGACATCTGGTAGGAAATTCAGAATCTTGGGTCCCCCTTCACCATAACTCAGACTCTGCATTTTATCAATATCCCCAGTGATTCACATGCATATTAGAATGGAACAACCACTAGTCCAGGAAATTCATTTCTCTTGCTTTTGGGGATGGAGTTTGTTAAACCCAGCTGCCCTGGATGAAACACCTGGTTCTAGTGCTATGATATTTTCAGTTTCTGAGGAGGGATCTAGCTTCTTATTCTTCAAACGTTTCAAAGATGGTTCCATAATTCTCAGGGAGACCAAGAAGTATAGCTGATTCAGTTAAGAGGTGCTATCGAAACCTGATTCATACTTTCATTATCTTTTCTGTAATACAGTTGGACATCTTCAGCAGTTTAGTCACACATTCCATTGAGTATCTGGGGTTATGTATTAAGTAAGTATGATAACATATCTGTGTGTGTTCAGTTGCTCAGTCATGTCTGACTCTTTGTGACCCCACAGTCTGTAGACTGCCAGGCTCCTCTGTCCATGGGATTATCCAGGCAAGAATACTGGAGTGGATTGCCATTTCCTCCTCCAGGGGACCTTCCTGACCCAGCAATCCAATTCACATCTCCTGCGTCTCCTGTATTGGCAGACAGATTCTTTACCACTGGGCCACCTGAAACCCAGGCACTCAAATAGCTGTGTGTGATTTGTGGGATAATTACTATACTCTTTCCAAATTGCTGCAAAACAGCACTGTATATTTAAACATTCCTCATTTCTATGAGTAGAATGTGAACTTAAGTCCAAGGTGGAATGCTTTTATATTGCTCTTCATTCATAGTCAAAAGGAGGAAGGGCAGTTCTAGGAGCATGTGACCTGTGCTATCAAACAGGGTCCTGGAATTAGAACAGCTCTACCCACTCCAGTATTCTTGGAATACTGAAATTTGCATGGGCAAATTTTGAAAAAATTTGAAAAAATTCTGAAAATTGCATGGGCAGAGGAGCCTAGTGGGCTACAGTCCATGGGGTTGTAAGAATTGGACATGACTTAGCAACTAAATCACCACCCCCACCACACTTGTTTTAAAGTTCAGGTAAATGTCTTGAAATTCAAAAATAATTTCTATACAAGAGGCTTGGCATTTTTTATTTTGAAAATTATGTAGCTGGACCTGTATGGAAGAGATTGAGTGGTAAGGAAATCCCTTAAACTTTAATCAGAAGTCCCGGTCTTAACTTTTCCCATTGTGAACACAACAGATTGGAGGATTCTTCAGAAATGGCTTGTGCTACAAAATCCTCAGTGACTTTAAGCTTCAAAAGTTCACAAAACTCAAACTCAATTTTTCTTTTTGCACAGCAATTATAGAAAAATAGTGGGTGACATCAAGAGATCCATACTACCAGTATACAATGTAGGCGTTAGTCTTTTCCAGTATTGGTTTGACCACATTCGTGCATCAGATTCTGGCAAAGTCTCAGTAAATCTGACTGCCAAGAAATATTTAGTAAGTTCCCAAAGCTACTCCAAATCGTGTGCACAGTTATGTCAGGGTTGACCGAGTGCTGTTCAACCCTCTCCTTCTCATCAATGAAAGTGAAAAATGTTGGCTAGCAATTTCAGTCAATCTAATATGCTCTAAAACATCATGAGGGAAATGGAAGCTTTATTACAGAATCTATTTCCCTCAACTTAATATTCTATGGACGTTATCAAAATCTTTAAGACAGTGATTCAGTAGCTTTTGTACTACTGTGGTCTTAACTGAGTAAGAAAAATATTCAGAATATTATGAATCGCTTTGCATGACCAGCATAGTGTTTTGAGATGATTAAAACATGCTGAAAATCAAGGTCATACCTGAGCCTATGTAGGGAAATTTTCAATAAAGAGTAAAATTTCCTTTGTGTAATAGACAACTAGTCTGTGTACAGATAACTTGTCAGAGGGCACACTATATAATTAGTCAGTTACTTGTTTTTGTTGTTTTTACAAAGGAATTTAATCATGAAAGCTGACCAGGCCTTTGGAAGTCTGGAATATTCATGGTATCAGCTACTAGCTCAAATAGTGAAGAAACTTTTCAACCTAGGCATTTGGAGGAGTTGCTGGCCATACTTGACATTAACTGTTAAAAGACTACTAGTCTTCCTGATGATGTAGCTGATTGAATAAACTACTGGAAACCATATAACTCTGAAGGGCTGGGAGTAAAGGATAGGAAATTGCTGGAAGCCCAACCAGCAGAAGTGAAATGACAGAAGAACATTTAAAAAGCAACTTTGAAGACTATACTGGAGCTCAGTTTTGGACTCTGGCAAACAAAAGATGATCGGCAAAGAATCTGTTGTGCTGGGATCAGAGGTATCATAAATTAGGCTGGAAAAACTAGAAGTGCCCTGTGAATAGAAAATGTGGTAACACCATTAAAAACCTTTCCATATACTTGCAAATGGAAGGAATGCCTGGATAATGTTGTTTGTATGTGGTATCCTGTTTCTGGGACTTTTAGTTGTGCTTATACATGTAATGAAAGATTACTGGTTTGAAGAATCTCTGTAAAGCAAACAGATCTAAAACAAATAAGTTATAAAATAATCAGGAAGCTGGTGTCTCCATCCCCTCTTTATCTTGCATTCTATGCTATTTTAGATTTTTTTTTTTTTACAATTTTCCATATTTCTATACTGCTTTTATCTTGATGCTAAATTATATTTGATCATAGTGTATCCTTCAATTAAATTTCTCAGTTATTACAGATATATAAATAATAAGTTTTTTGGAGTACAGTTCTAATCATGTAATCTTTAACAGCACTATGCCTCCTACAGAAAAAAGAATCCACATTCCTTAGACTGATTAAATGCACTCCTTAGTCTAGGCTTAATCTCTCTTTATCCTTATTTGTCACTACTTTCTTTCAGACTCTAAGCAACACTCAAGCAGACCTACTTCCGTTTTCCTGGCTGGGACTAGTGTTTTCTTAAAGTCCATGCCATTGTTTCCACTGCTTCCTTTGTCTGAAATCATCTTCCCCCATCTTGCACATTTCACCTCTACTCACATACTGTCCAAAACAAGCAGCACAGCCTCTGTGGAACCACTCCTATTTATTCTCCAAGGTGAGAGCAGTGTCTTTTCACCTTTATTTTAAATCCCACTACCTGCATCCCTTTAAAAAATTTATCATGTTTGACTTATATTTTAGTTACACACGTGTTATTTATCACATTGAGAATAATCTTGTATACACTAAACAGGCTATCACAGTGCCTTAAGCATAGAATTTACTGAATAAATAATGAAAGAATGAATATAATGGATGAATGTTTACCTGGGATAAAGGGACTAGCAGAGATAAGTAATAACATGGTTTATGAGAGAGTAGATAGAACCAGAAAGTAAAATTGAGAGTCTGTAGGTGTCTTACCCTACAGATATTTTAAATGGAATATTCAGAAATATTCAATGCCATCCTTAAGATTATATTAATATCTCAATAAAACTGGAAGAAAAAACTTTTCTGAAAAAGATTGCATTAATGGAGTGATGGAAGTGGAAATGATAAGGTAGAACCCCTGAAAACCTCACCTTCATAAAAACAATGACAATGCTGACAAAAGTTGTCAAAATAGACTTTTACAAAAGTCTGGAAAATAACCAAAGGCTTGTAACAATCTAGAAAGCATTTATTCTAAGAAAAGAATGGCTGAATCTCCATAGGTGAGCTTTACATGTTTTAAATTCACATATTTCCAGTCTGTTCTTCCCAGCTTCATAGGAGTCTTTAAAACCATTAGCCCTATATTTACAGCGAAAGCCAGCAGTTTGACAAGAATGCATGGTTAGTTTCACATTTGAAAATTAATCACTGTAATACAAAACATCAATAACTAAGGGAGCAGAACACATGATTGTCTCAATAGAGGAGGAAAACTATGTGACAAAATCCAACACTCTTTCATGATAAAAATATGCCTCAAACTAGGAATAGAAGGGAACTTGTTCAATCTAATAATGGGGATCTATGAAAAATCTATAGCTAACATTGTCTTTAATGGTGAAATACTGAATGCTTCTCCCCAAGATCAAGAAAAAGACATTCTACTGGAGTTTATAATCAGGACAATTAGATAAGAAAAAAAAAATGATATCTAAATTGGAAAGGAAGAAGTAAACCTATCTCTGTTTGCAGATGACATGATCCTGTATATAGAAAACCCTAAGGATTACTCACAGGCATGCATACATAGACACACACATAAACAAAGAGCCAAAAATGAGTTCTGATGACTGAAGGAAATAAAATTAATATGTGAAAGTCAATTGTATTTCTATACACTAGCAATAAACAAGCCAAAAACAAAATTAGGAAAACAATTTCATTTATAAGAGGCTTCAAAAAGAATAAAATATTTAGGAAGAGATCTAACAAAAGAAGCATACGACTTATACCCTGAAAATTCCAAAACATTATAGAAAGAAATTAAACACCTAGTGAATGGAAAGACATCCTGTGTTTTCATGGCTAAAATGGCAAAATTCTCTAAACTAATCTACAGGTTCAACATAATCCCTATCAGAATCCCAGCAGGCTGCTTTGTAGAAATTGACAATCTGTCCTAAGATTCATACAGAAATGCAAGAGACCTAAGATAATCAAAACAATCTTGAAAATGAAGAACAAATTGTAAGACTCACACTTTCTGATTTTAAAGCTTACTACAAATCTACAGTTATCAAGACAGCGAGCTACAGGCATAAAGATAGATGCAGATCAATGGAACAGAATTAAAAGTCCAGAAATAAACTCTCACATTTATAGTCAATTGATTTTTCCACAAGAATGCCATGTCAATTCAATTGGGAAATTATGATCTTTTCAGTGAGTAGCAGGACGGCTGTATATCCATGTGTAGATGAAGAATGAAGCTGGACTCCTATGCATATTATATAAAAAAATTAATGTGGATCAAATATCTAAATAGATGAGTTAAAACAGTACAACTCACTGAAGAAAATATAGGAGAAAATCTTCACAATCTTTGATCAAGCAATGGTTTCTTAAATATAACACCAAAATCATAGACAACAAAATAAAAAAAACAGATAAATTGGATTCATCAAAATTAAAGAATTTGTGCTTCAAAAGACCCTATCAAGGAAGTGAAAAGAGAGTCTATGGACTGGAAGAAAATATTTGCAAATCATATGTCTGATAAGCAACTTGTATATAAAATATGTAAATAATGCTCACAATGCAATAATGTAAAGACAAAAGAAAAACCTCAATTAAAAATAGGCAAAGGATTTGAATAGTCATTTTTCCAAAGAAGATATACAAATGGCCAACAAGCACAGGAAAAGATGCTTAACATCATTAACCATAAAGAAAATTAAAATCAGCATCACTTCAGAGCTAGTATGATGGCTCTGAAAAATGATAAATAATGTGTTGGTGGAGTCTGTAGAATTGGAACCCTTATACTTACTGGTAGAAATGTAAAATGTGGCAGACAGTTTGAAAAACAATTTGGCAGTCTCTCAAAATTTTGACATTGAGTTACTATATGACACATCAATTCCACTCTTAATTATATACCCAGGAGAACAGAAAAGATATGCCCACAGAAAACCCTGTATATGAATGTTAATACTAGAATTAATCATAAAATCCAAAAAGTGGAAACAAGCCAAATGTCTCTCAAATGATGAATGGATAAACAAAATGTGGTATAACCATATAATGAAATATTATTCAGCCATAAAACTGAATGATGTACCAATATATGCTGCAACATGGATAAATCTTGAAAACATTACATTAGGTGAGAGATACTATATACAAAAGGCCACATATGGTATGACTCCATTTACATGAAATATCCAGAATAGGCAAATCCATAGAGACAAAAGAGAGTAGTGGTTGCCAGGGATTTGAGAGAGGGACTTAGTGATGATTAATGGGTATAGTTTCCTTTGGGATGAAAAAGATGTTCTGGAATTAGATGATGGTTTTGCAACTGTTTCAGTCATTGACAA
This sequence comes from Dama dama, assembly GCF_033118175.1. Classification (NCBI taxonomy): domain Eukaryota; kingdom Metazoa; phylum Chordata; class Mammalia; order Artiodactyla; family Cervidae; genus Dama; species Dama dama. The sequence continues at coordinate 81,105,913 of NC_083698.1, read as the reverse complement.
CTGTCACTCTGAGGTCAGAGTTGTCTTGCTGAAGACCACTGACGTACATCTATATGTATCGATGTGGAGAGATCAACGATCATAATAATAAAAAACAGAAACAAAATTTGCTGATGCCATTTCACAAACTGCCTGAAATTCAGCAGAGGAGTAAACTTCAAATGGATAGAGTAGGAAAAATTTGCAAAATAATTTTCTTATATGTATGATAAGTAATAATGTTCTACCTATGTCAAAGGTATGCTGGAATGATTAAGAAGTCACATTTATCAACGTTATTCATTTTATAATTGTTAGATGAAAAATGATGCACCATAAAGGATATTCTTTCTGTTACATTCTGCATTTAATACAGTACTGAAAAGTATGCAGTCTGTTTTCCACAATGATTAAAGCATAATTATATAAATAAAAATAAATCAAACTTTTGCATATTCCAGGCAAGAGAATGCAAGGAGCACCTGTTTCTACTTTAATTGCCAGGGAGAACACTGAATCTAAATTGGATCCTCTGAAAGAAGAGATTACCACCTTAGTTTAAAAATACCAAAGTAAAAAGACAGAAAATGTAAACCATCCTTGTCAAGGCTCACTTAATAAGAATAGCAGCAATCACTAACAGAATAATAGTACATAATGCTTACAGAATAATAGTAATTGTTTACATTTTAGAATTCATTAAATGCATCAGGTCTTACACTGCCCATTTTAAAACTGCATTTAACTACCTGATCCTACTATGTATGGCTCAAGGGATCACTCCCTTGAGTGATTTTATAGCTATGGAAACTGAGGTATATTAAGATTCAGGACAAATGGGTAAAAAATGATAAGATAGGTCCTGAATTCAGGCTTACTTAATTACAAAGCCCATATAATATACCACCTCCCACTAAATTTTTTTAAAAGTTCTTAAATCTTAGGATTCATTGTATTTCTTTTTTTTTTTTTTCATTTATTTTTATTAGTTGGAGGCTAATTACTTTACAATATTGTAGCGGGTTTTGTCATACACTGACATGAATCAGCCATGGATTTACATGTATTTCTTATTACAGGCAGGTGAATCTGCAACTCCAACTTTGCCACCAGAGATAAAATTCACTATGATGAACATTTTGCAAGTAAGTTTTCACAGGACAAGGAACAGAGAAACTTTGAACACTGGGATTTGTGGTGGGTCTGGAGAGGGTCAGGATATGATGTCTGGCTCTACCAAAAAAGTCAGAATAGGAGGTGAACGCCACAGTGGGTTAATAGGTGTGGGGTCATGGGTGGACCTACACTTGTCTCACTAATGACCACCTGCTCTTTCTATAGCATTGTGCCACTTACCACAATCCTGCAAAACAGATAACATATATCAAATGCAGGACTGGACACCAGCCCAAAACCTTAACTGTGTACTCAGAGTATGTTAATAAATGCAGAATCACATTCACCCTCAGAAAAGAAGACAACCTGATTTCTGGGAATCATCTGGTCTGGGGGTTGACGCATGAGCAGTTCACTTGGATATCTGAGAAGTTGTTCTTAGAAGGAACACCCAGGACTTTCCTGGTGGTCCAGTGGTTAAGATTCTGTTTTCCAATGAAGGGGGTGCAGGTTCGATCCCTGGTTGGGGAACTAAGGTCCCATGTGCCATGGGGTGTGACCAAAAAACTTTAAAAAAGGAACACCTATCATAGGCTCCTTTTGAGTTGAGGAGCTGTAAATGGTGTTTCCACATTTGCTATTATATTTGAACTTCATATGAACCTATTAAATAGTAATCCATACTCCATTATGTTCTAATTTTACAAATGAAGAGATGGCGATTCAAAGAATTTACACAAAATCAAGCAGGTCACATGTCAGTGAGTGGGAAAGTGTAGGTCTTCTAGTTCCATGTGTAGGGAATGTTCTCTCTATTACATCAAACTTATATGTAGACTACATAATTTTTTTCCAGGAAATGTTTTACTCTATTAAGTACTTCTTTTAGGTTAATAATAATTGAATGCCTCAAATAATTTGTGTTGAGTTTCTGCTCATCTTTCTCTCAGGGGTAGAAGGGAGAATTTCAATAGCTTTCTAGAGAAATACTCGCACAAACTATTTAAGAATCTGAGTCTTTATTTTGATCTGCTCTACTTTATTTCAAGAATTCCTCTGAACTGTTTCCATAGAAACCACTGGAGAAGAAAGTGATGAGCTATGTAACATTCTTATGGATGTCTTTCTGAATTTTGGACATTCATTCCTCAGAAGATTTGAGATGGTTGTTGTTTTCAGGCAGGACAAATTTCTACAGGGGATTCTCCTCACATATCCCCTGAGAGTTTTAGGTTAGAAATTCATAATCTATCATGTAATAAAACAGTTCAAAGACTGCAAAAGAATTCAAGTTCCATTACTGTAGTTTAAGAGGGACACCCTCCTCTATGTTACCTGCATCAATTCTTTTCTCTGCTCAGCATCTCCATAACTTCCTAATGTTGAGGTTGGGTCATGGGGTCCGGGCATACTGGATAGATGACATGCAGCTGAAGTGGGAGGACCAAGAAGAAAACAACTAGGACAAATGTGCATGAAAGCTTAGTGGTGTATGTGAAGGAAAACAGAGTAGACAGATGAATTCCAGCACCAGGAATTTGACCCATTTAGAGAATCATTGAGGTTAAAGCTTTTTCCATGATAAGCCATTTAACATCCATGAATTCTCCACATGTGAGGAAAATGTAAAAATGTAGAGGATGTTGAGATTTTCCCTTATTGCTGTTTATATGACTTCATTATTTACATCTGTACCACAAAAATCTTGAAGGGGAGGCCATAATTCTGTCAGTAGGAGCAGAGGTCTGCATCTTTTGTTCAATGCACAGGGGACAGCAATAACTAACACTGTCTGCTGCCGAGTGTCCTAAATTACATGCTCTTATCTTCACTAGACAGTTTTATATTGGAAAATTTCCTTATTTACTTCTTCAAGGTGATCAAATTGCAAAAATCACCAAATGGCTTTCTGTACTGGCCTTACATGTGAACAGGTGAGCCTGTAAATTAGCTAAGTGAGAAGGGGTTATGTGTTCCAAGGGATACTGTGGTTCACTGTTGGTAAGAAGTTTTAATGTTTTTAGTAGTGATCTATTACAGGGGCTTTTTGAGAGAAGGAGGCAGAAAGGATGGACCAGGGCGCCTTTGCAGTGCTAAGAATCTGTTGTAACAAACAACTCTTGAATCATATGTTGCTAACTTAATATGTCCTATAATATACAACTTAATATATAGTTAGATTTCTTTAGCTGCCATTTGCATTTTCTGCAGAGAAGTGGATCCTAAGCAAAAAGACTAAATCTCCATTCCCTGTCCACAGGTTAGCTCTTGTTAAAAGCCAGTTTCTGCAACCACTGTCTTACATGGTAGAGTCAGCTGAGTCTTGGACACTCCTTTACTAGCATGAAGAGACCTTTGCTTATGCCATTCTACAGTTCGACTTTCTTTCTTTCTCCCACTCATGGGATTCAGTTCAAATATCATCTCCTCTAAACAGAAATTTTTTGTTGTTTGTTTAGAGAAGAATTGGTCATTAGAGCCTCTGTGTCTCCTCCATAATTTTTTAGAGTTCTACTATTGCAGCATCAGGCATGTGAGTGCATGCAATGCAGCACACATTGTTTTAGCACAATAGCTACAAACATGTATAAATATAATGCATTCCCTTCTCTGAAAGTATTTACAATACTGTCACTATTATTTATGAATCTGATTCACTCAGTAGAATAGCACATAAATTCATTCCAAGAAGGTACATGCTCGGCTTCATTTATCTTTGCATTTGTAGCACCTAGAAGAAGAATTTGCATAGGAAAAAAAATCTATTTAAGTACTTACTGACTGACTATGTAGTACTAACATAATGTATCTGATTTACCAGATAAAGGGTGACTCAATAAAAATATACAAATACAAAAATTTAAAACTAAAATTAGACAGAGATTATGGAATTATTCATAATGGAATATTTACATTTTTTAGTAAAATGATACATGATTCATTGATTTATCTAACTGTTCAATTTAACAAACTTTCATTGAAATAATTCGTGAACCACATCAAGATATTTCCCATTTCTGCATATTATGCTAAACTTGAAAATCATATATAAAGTTACCTAGAATTAGGAATAAAGAAAATTTACAATCAATTTTCCCAAATCTCTAGTAAGTAATGGCAGATGATGTCTTAATATAAGCAATGATGCTCCTCTGGTAATTAGACACGTCATTGTTAGTCCCTTCTATTTTGAAAAATCAATTTACAATTTACTTTCACAGTCTGTTAGTTTTCTTTTGAATGAACAGTTAGTAGATTATCTGAAATTAAAAGCTAATGAAGTTTGAGATCCATTTGGAAATGCTGACATTCTTAAATATCTATACTCTGTTAACAGAAGGTTTCAATAGAACTCACTCAATGAGATAAATTTGAATATGTTACACATCCAATGAAACTCTGAGTTAAGAGAATTACATTGAATTCTATTAAGTTTAGCTAGAATAATAATTTTAGATATTCTAAATTTTAACTTAAAAGAGAACTGAATTATTAAAAATTAATATTTGGATAATTTCTTTAGGATTTAATGAGACCAAGAAGGCTTTTCAGTATCTATCTGTTCAGTGTACATAGAAGGGTGAAGTGGCATTGAATGTTTGAAGTCTGATTAACCTCATAAATATGCACTGTGTAAACTGCAGGAAAGAAATTCCATCCTCTGACATAATACATTCATCTTGTGATTATCCATTGTGGACTCTTACAAAGTTCTTTAAGTAAAGAAGCACAGTATTAATAGACTAAAGAAGAAAAATGAAAACCATATGATAATCTCAATGGATGCAGGAAAAAAAGCTGACACAATTCACATCATTCCATAATAAAAATTCTTAATGTATAAATAAAAGATAATTTTCTCAACCTAGGAAAAAGCATCTACTGAAAATCTAGGTGAAACACCATACTTAATTGGGAAAGACTATATGCTTTTCCACTATAATCAAAAACAGGGTAAAAATGTCTGCTCCTATCATTCCAATTCATCATTTTGTAGAAGGCCAGTGAATGAAGCAAGCAAAAATGGCACACAAAGAGATAAAATTTCTATTCAGAGGGTTATGATTATCTATATAGATAATATCAATGAATCTTCATAAAACCTACTAGAACTAATATGTGTTTGGCAGTGTCGCCAGATGCAAAGTCAATATACAAAAATTAATTTCATTTCTATATGCTAGCAACTGGAAATTGAAATAAAGAACCATTTATTTCAAAAGCATGAAGTATATAATTGCAAATTTAACATAATGTGCAAGATTTGTATGCTAATAACCAAAAAATATTGATGAAAGAAATCAAGACCTAAGTAAGTGGGGAAATACACTGAGGAAGACACAATATTGTTAAAATGCTAGTTCTTCTCAGAACTTGTCTGGAGATTCAGTGTAATCCTGGTAACATTTCTGCAGAATATTTTTTATGGAAAGGTATAAGTGTATTCCAAAATTTATGTGGATATGCAAAGAATTCAGAATAGTCAAAATAATTTTGAAGTAGAAAAGCAACTTTCGGGGATTCACTATCTGATTTTAAGACTTACTATGAAGCTACTACAGCAATTGTTTTGATTTACAGGAGTAATTTGATTTACAGAAGTTTTGATTACAGGAGTAATCAAGACTGTGTGGTATTTGCAAAAGGATAGACAAATATATCAATAAAACCAAATAGTGAGTTTAGAAATAGACTCACACATACATTGTCAATTTATCTTTTATGGAGATTCAAAGGCAATTTAATAGAAAAGTAATAGTCTTCTGAATAAACTTCTGGAACAATGACAAACAGATTAAAAGAAAATTATCCTCGATCTATACCTCATGTCATGTAAAAAATTAACTCAAATGGGTCAGACACCTAAAATGTAAAACATAAAACAACAAAATATGTAAAACAAAACAAAGGAAAAAAAAACCTTCATAACCTTGGGTAAATAAAAGATTTCATTACTTTGACACTAAAAGCATGATCATAAATGGAATAAAAACACATAATTTGGTGTTCGTAAAAATTAAAAGCTCTTCTCTTTAAACGACATTTAAGAAAAGAAAGAGGTAAGCAAGAGCCTTGGAGAAAATATTTGCAGGAAAATAATACCATAGAGGAATTTTATCCAGAACATATAGAGAACTCTCAATTCTCAATAATTAGAAAACACCCAACCCAATTGTAAAAAATGAGCAAAAGTTCTGAACAACTTTTTGATGAAGGTGAAAATAAAATTAAGATGAAAATAACCCCCACCTTCTCCCTACCCACGTGAAAGAAACCTGACAATACAAAGTACTGACAGGGAGTGAATCAACTGAAACACTCATCCGTGGTTTGTCAGCATGACAAATTTTGGAAAAGTTTGTCAGATTCTTAAACATACAATTACCAAATAACTTAGCAATCCCATATAAAAAGCTACATAAACCATGTATCTTCCCTGTATGAAATGGTAATTTAACAACAAATATGGAGCTAACACATAAATGCATTAAACTTATTGAGTACAAAGGTAACTATTCAGTAATAAAAGGAACGACTGATATATTTTAGGGTTAGAGTTAATAAATATTTCCATCAATGTTCCTGAGTATTTACACAAACTTCAATCATATTAAAATTTAATGACACAATGGACCAGCTAGACCTAATTGATATCTATAGGACATTTCACCCCAAAACAATCAACTTCACCTTTTTCTCAAGTGCACACGGAACCTTCTCCAGAATAGATCACATCCTGGGCCATAAATCTGGTCTTGGAAAATTCAAAAAAATTGAAATCATTCCAGTCATCTTTTCTGACCACAGTGCAGTAAGATTAGATCTCAATTACAGGGAAAAAATTGTTAAAACTTCAAACATATGGAGGCTAAATAACACGCTTCTGAATAACCAACAAATCATAGAAGAAATCAAAAAAGAAATCAAAATATGTATAGAAATGAATGAAAATGAAAACACAACAACCCAAAACCTATGGGACACTGTAAAAGCAGTGCTAAGGGGAAGGTTCATAGCATTACAGGCTTACATCAAGAAACAGGAAAAAAACCAATTAAATAACCTAACTATACACCTAAAGCAATTAGAGAAGGAAGAAATGAAGAACCCCAGAGTTAGCAGAAGGAAAGAAATCTTAAAAATCAGGGCAGAAATAAATGCAAAAGAAACTAAAGAGACCATAGCAAAAATCAACAAAGCTAAAAGCTGGTTTTTTGAAAAAATAAACAAAATTGACAAACCATTAGCAAGACTCATTAAGAAACAAAGAGAGAAGAACCAAATTAACAAAATTAGAAATGAAAATGGAGAGATCACAACAGACAACACTGAAATACAAAGGATCATAAGAGACTACTACCAGCAGCTCTATGCCAATAAAATGGACAACTTGGATGAAATGGACAAATTCTTAGAAAAGTATAACTTTCCAAAACTGAACCAGGAAGAAATAGAAGATCTTAACAGACCCATCACAAGCAAGGAAATCGAAACTGTCATCAAAAATCTTCCAGCAAACAAAAGCCCAGGACCAGATGGCTTCACAGCTGAATTCTACCAAAAATTTAGAGAAGAGCTAACACCTATCTTACTCAAACTCTTCCAGAAAATTGCAGAAGAAGGTAAGCTTCCAAACTCATTCTATGAGGCCACCATCACCCTAATTCCAAAACCAGACAAAGATGCCACAAAAAAAGAAAACTACAGGCCAATATCACTGATGAACATAGATGCAAAAATCCTTAACAAAATTCTAGCAAACAGAATCCAACAACATATTAAAAAAATCATACACCATGACCAAGTGGGCTTTATCCCAGGAATGCAAGGATTCTTTAATATCCGCAAATCAATCAATGTAATACACCACATTAACAAATTGAAAGATAAAAACCATATGATTATCTCAATAGATGCAGAGAAAGCCTTTGACAAAATTCAACACTCATTTATGATTAAAACTCTCCAAAAAGCAGGAATAGAAGGAACATACCTCAACATAATAAAAGCTATATATGACAAACCCACAGCAAGCATCACCCTCAATGGTGAAAAATTGAAGGCATTTCCCCTGAAATCAGGAACAAGACAAGGGTGCCCACTCTCACCACTACTATTCAACATAGTGTTGGAAGTGCTGGCCACAGCAATCAGAGCAGAAAAAGAAGTAAAAGGAATCCAGATAGGAAAAGAAGAAGTAAAACTCTCACTGTTTGCAGATGACATGATCCTCTACATAGAAAACCCTAAAGATTCTACCAGAAAATTACTAGAGCTAATCAATGAATATAGTAAAGTTGCAGGATATAAAATTAACACACAGAAATCCCTTGCATTCCTATATACTAACAATGAAAAAACAGACAGAGAAATTAAGGAAACAATACCATTCACCATTGCAACAAAAAGAATAAAATACTTAGGAGTATATCTACCTAAAGAAACAAAGGACCTATACATAGAAAACTATAAAACACTGATGAAAGAAATCAAAGAGGACACAAACAGATGGAGAAACATACTGTGTTCATGGATTGGAAGAATTAATATTGTCAAAATGGCTATTCTACCCAAAGCAGTCTATAGATTCAATGCAATCCCTATCAAGCTACCAACGGTATTTTTCACAGAACTAGACCAAAGAATTTCACAATTTGTATGGAAATACAAAAAACCTCGAATAGCCAAAGTAATCTTGAGAAAGAAGAATGGAACTGGAGGAATCAACCTGCCTGACTTCAGACTCTACTACAAAGCCACACTCATCAAGACAGTATGGTACTGGCACAAAGACAGAAATATAGATCAATGGAACAGAATAGAAAGCCCAGAGATAAATCCACGAACCTATGGACACCTTATCTTTGACAAAGGAGGCAAGGATATACAATGGAAAAAAGACAACCTCTTTAACAAGTGGTGCTGGGAAAACTGGTCAACCACTTGTAAAAGAATGAAACTAGAACACTGTCTAACACCATACACAAAAATAAACTCAAAATGGATTAAAGATCTAAATGTAAGACCAGAAACTATAAAACTCCTAGAGGAGAACATAGGCAAAACACTCTCCGACATAAATCAAAGCAAGATCCTCTATGACCCACCTCCCAGAATATTGGAAATAAAAGCAAAACTAAACAAATGGGACCTAATGAAACTTAAAAGCTTTTGCACTACAAAGGAAACTATAAGTAAGGTGAAAAGACAGCCCTCAGATTGGGAGAAAATAATAGCAAATGAAGAAACAGACAAAGGATTAATCTCAAAAATATACAAGCAACTCCTGAAGCTCAATTCCAGAAAAATAAATGACCCAATCAAAAAATGGGCCAAAGAACTAAACAGACATTTCTCCAAAGAAGACATACAGATGGCTAACAAACACATGAAAAGATGCTCAACATCACTCATTATTAGAGAAATGCAAATCAAAACCACAATGAGGTACCATTACACGCCAGTCAGGATGGCTGCTATCCAAAAGTCTACAAGCAATAAATGCTGGAGAGGGTGTGGAGAAAAGGGAACCCTCTTACACTGTTGGTGGGAATGCAAACTAGTACAGCCGCTTTGGAAAACAGTGTGGAGATTTCTTAAAAAACTGGACATAGAACTGCCATATGACCCAGCAATCCCACTTCTGGGCATACACACTGAGGAAACCAGATCTGAAAGAGACACGTGCACCCCAATGTTCATCGCAGCACTGTTTATAATAGCCAGGACATGGAAGCAACCTAGATGCCCATCAGCAGATGAATGGATAAGGAAGCTGTGGTACATATACACCATGGAATATTACTCAGCCATTAAAAAGAATTCATTTGAACCAGTCCTAATGAGATGGATGAAGCTGGAGCCCCTTATACAGAGTGAAGTAAGCCAGAAAGATAAAGAACATTACAGCATACTGACACATGTATATGGAATTTAGAAAGGTGATAACGATAACCCTATATGCAGAACAGAAAAAGAGACACAGAAATACAGAACAGACTTTTGAACTTTGTGGGAGAATGTGAGGGTGGGATATTTCAAAAGAACAGCATGTATACTATCTATGGTGAAACAGATCACCAGCCCAGGTGGGATGCACGAGACAAGTGCTCGGGCCTGGTGCACTGGGAAGACCCAGAGGAATCGGGTGGAGAGGGAGGTGGGAGGGGGGAACGGGATTGGGAATACATGTAAATCCATGGCTGATTCATATCAATGTATGACAAAACCCACTGGGAAAAAAAAAAATAAAAAAAAAAAAAAATAAAATAAAATAAAATAAAATTTAAGTCATAAAGGAAAGACTAACCTTTCCCCCCGGCCCTCAATTAAACTACTTCATTTAGATAGTTATAAAGAAAAAAGAAATATAAATAAAACCTTTTACTGCAAAACCAGAAGTGACAATGGTTTGGGATTGAAGCACGCCCTCTGGAGAAAAATACAGGTTGTTCCCAGGAGGCCACATGCTTTTGGAGAGGCATTTTCTAGTATCTGCAAACAAATCTCCAATACCAAACCCAGATGGTCCTGTTGACTGAAAGAAGAGTCCCCGAGGGACAGAGGATGATGTTCTATATCTAAATCACAGCTTCTGGCAGTTTAGTACAGGCTGTCTTCTAAGAAGAACACAGTAACTCATGAAACTAGACTGACCAGCTCAACTCTCATCAAACTGAAAAGTATTTATAGTTCCCGAATAATCTTTAGTCTGAGAATTTAAAATAAAAACAATGGTTAAGTGTGGGGATACTCTCCTAGGATTTTCAGGGTGGAAATGTTTTAGTTTATCTCACTTTCCCAAAAGATAGTCCCCAGGAAAGACTGATGCTGTAGCTGAAACTCCAATCCTTTGGCCACCTGATGCAAAGAACCGACTCATTGGAAAAGACCCTGATGCTGGAAAAGATTGAAGGCAGGAGGAGAAGGGGATGACAGATGAGATGGTTGAATGGCATCACCGACTTGACGGACATGAGTTTGAGCAAGCTCCAGGAGTTGGTGATGGACAGGGAAGCTTGCTGTGCTGCAGTCCATGGGGTCACAAAGAGTTGGACACGACTGAGTGACTGAACTGAACTGAGGTTCTTGTCAGTCATCATGTAATGAGACTTGCAGAGACTGTTAAGGTCTAGGAAGTACTGTACCTCCCAGAAGTGTAAGACTCCAAAGAGGAATACCCTTTATTTGGTGATGGAGTTTCATTCAGTTCAGTTCAGTTACTCAGTCGTGTCCGACTTTGCGACCCCATGAATTGCAGCACGCCAGGCCTCCCTGTCCATCACTAACTCCCGGAGTTTACTCAAACTCATGTCCATCGTGTTGGTGATGCTATCCAGCCATCTCATCCTCTGTCGTCCCCTTCTCCTCCTGCCCCCAATCCCTCCCAGCATCAGGGTCTTTTCCAATGAGTCAACTCTTCCCATGAGGTGGCCAAAGTACTAGAGTTTCAGCTTCAGCATCAGTCCTTCCAATGAACACCCAGGACTGATCTTCTTTAGGATGGACTGGTTGGATCTCCTTGCAGTCCAAGGGACTCTCAAGAGTCTTCTCCAACATCACATTTCAAAAGCATCAATTTTTCGGTGCTCAGCTTTCTTCACAGTCCAACTCTCACATCCATACATGACCACTGGAAAAACAATAGCCTTGACTAGATGGACCTTTGTTGGCAAAGTAATGTCTCTGCTTTTTAATATGCTATCTAGGTTGGTCATAACTTTCCTTCCAAGGAGTAAGTGATTTTGGAGCCCCCCCCAAAATAAAGTCTGACACTGTTTCCACTAAAGGAAGCTAAACAATGTGTGTGTCCTTTCATATGTGATAGATAGCATCTATTAAACATTTTTTAATTGGAGGAAAATTACTTTACAATGTTGTACTGGTTTCTGCCGTACAACATTGCAAAGCAGTCATAATTATACATATGTTACCTCCCTTTTGGGTATCCGTCCTCTTCCCCCATCCCACTTCTTTAGGTCATCACAGAGAGCCAGGCTGTCCTCCCTGTGTTATATAGCAACTTCTCACCAGCTATCTATTTTGTACACGGTGGTGTATATATGTAGATGTTACTTTCTCTGTCCATCCCACTCTTCCCCTCCCTCACTGTGTCCACAAGTCCTTTCTCTACATCCGCATCTCCATTCCTTCGCTGCCAATAGGATAGATAGCAGATCTTTAGCAGCAGACTTTCCTGCTCAATCTATATGTGTGGTCATTTTTATTTCTGTGTCTTAAAAGATTAGAAATCTTATTGCATCTAGGAAAAACTTTTTATAAGTTTTTTATTTAAACTGAACATGTCAAAAGTTAAATCCAGAGAAAGATCGATTACTGTGTGTGGAATCACTTGTGTGTGGAATCTAATACATACAACAAACTAGTGAATAAAATGAAAAAGAGGCAGATTAACAGATGCAGAGAACAAACTAGTGGTTACCCGTGGGGGAAGGAAGGGAGGAAGGGTGATACAGGGTTAAGGGACTAGGGGGAAAAAAAAGGTTATTATGGGATTAGATGAAATTGTGTGTGTGAAACTTTTTAAAATTGTGAAGCACTAGAGAACTTAAAGAATCATTCAAAAAAAGTTTTTAAAAGTTAAACGCATTTCTCCTCCCTCCAAAGCTCTCTTGATCCTTTATTTTCTATTTTGTTAAGGACATACCATTCTTCTCTTCATTTGGTCTAAAGCCCTTGATCTATGACTCCTCCCTATCTCTTATCAATAACTCTCATTGCCTCTTCCACATCCAACTAGGCATCGAGTGCCCTCATTCCTCTCTCTCAAGTGTCTCTCACCTAATTCCTTTCCAATTCCACGGCTGCCATTCTAGTTCAGGTCTTCATCATCTTTCATGTGGATTATTGCAGTAACCTAACTGATCTCCCTTATTTCAGTCTCTCTTTACTTTCTAACCTGGGAAGAAATACAGTAGTTAAGGGCAAGAGGACCAGAAATAGACTAAGTTTGAACTTCAGTCTTGGATCAATTACTTCCTGTCTCTAAATCTCAGTTTTCTGAGTTTCCTATGAGGTTGACGTAGAGTCATCAGCATAGTGCCTGGCATACAGAATTTCTAAATATATGTTAACTCTGATCATTTACTTCCTTCTCAGGGCTGAACAAAATGTAGGTTAGTCACATGAGCATCATTTTATCCTTCTGTGGAGACTGTAGAATTCTTTAGGGTAGACATAGAATCTAAGTGGTTTTTGATTAGGTAAGCAATTTCACAGGAACTAACACATAGCAAACAGAGTGTGATGCAATAAATATTTATTGGGTAGCATTATTTGCAGTTTCAATCCTCATCCAGATTCCTAATAATATTTACCTCCAAAGTACATAAGCTTTGAAGTCAAATACACTGAGTTCAAAATAGGGTTTTGACACATGTGATTGGTGGGTTGGACTTGATGGAGATTCTGAACCTTTCTTTACCTGAAAAACTTGCATGACAGTATCTACAGCACAGCATTTGTGTAATTTTTGCTAACATAAAGTGTTAGTTTCTCCATTAACATAAAACTTCCTACAGAAAATATCTATATTGATCCTTTATAATTTTGGAACCAGTTTATCTCTGCTTTGTTACTTTCTAAGCATATATTGGCTGATACCATACTTTTCATACATGAGTAACAATTTGGTAATAGTTTGGCTAATATTTAATTCATTAAAAAGCCTCAAAGTTCACATAATTATAAAAGAATTCTTCAGGGAAAATTAGACCCAGCCTGCCTTACATTGTTGAGAAATACAATGATGCTAAATTAATAGAGACAAGGTCGCACTTATCAAAGGCTATCTGGAAAAATTCACTTAGTGTCATTATAATGAACAGGGTGAGAATCTTTATCTTCTGATTTCATAAAGATTACCAAAAAGGCAGACATAAGGTCAGTATTAACAAGCCATTCATTCTTTCATTCACTCAGTGATCCCTCACTCTGTCCCTTCGTTTCTCTACCTTTCTCTCTTGCTCCCTTTCTTTTTTCTGCTTCCTCCCTTCCTCCCTCCGTTCCTTATTATTTCAGTGCCTTATATCTGCTGGGTGCTACAGGTACAAGGGCTTCCTTTGTGGTTCAGCTGGTAAAGAATCTGCCTGCAATGTGGAAGACCTGGGTTTGATCCCTGGGTTGGGAAGATCCCCTGGAGAAGGGAAAGGATACCCAATCCAGTATTCTGGCCTGTATAGTCCATGGGGTTGCAAAGAGTCTGACAAGACTAAGTGGCTTTCACTTTCACAGGTACAAACTCTACCTTTTGAGAAATTCACAGTGAAGTTTCAAGGGAACTTCACTTGATCATTTTAAAGTTCAATTGTTTTTACTCTATGGCCTCTAAATAAGGGGATTAAACAATATCATTGAGATTGTTTTGACTTGGCAATCTCTAAGCCCCAATGTATATCTGAGGTATTAGCAATGACATAACAGTTTCTTTCAAGGGAATTTTTAAATTACTGATTTCTACTATAGGTTTCATGGAAACAGAAGTGAGACTATTCTGCTTGGTATTCGGGAGTCTTAGGCAACATCTCTCTTCAGAGGAAGAGCGTGGATTTCTGATGCACCAACCTCCAGATGGTTATTAAAGTTTGAGGACTTCTTTAACTCTCCCTGTATGTTTGGGGCTTTGAAGTAGGTGTTCCACTGCAGAAAGAAACAGGCTGTGGTACAAACTGTTAATTTCCAAAAGCCAATCTGTATACTGAGGCCTATTAATTAACAACTATTTTTTGCACCCTGACTAAATGCCTTTGTTGTGGGGAACTTGTTCCAAATTCCACTGTCATGAGATCTACTTCTAGAGTTTCATGTTAGGTTGATTGGGGTTGAGATTCCCAAATCTATTTTTAAAAGCAAATATAAGATGATTCTGATGTTGAATGAAGTTTGGAACCCCCTGGGAAAATACCTGCATGTATTACTGTTTCAAAATCTCTGCCCTTTGAATTACTGGATATGAAAAGTGGCAGACCCCCATGAGTTACAGAGATGAGTGGCAAAGCTGGCCATTTGGTGGAGGCAGGTTCTAGTGTGGGCAGCTGTCCAGAGGCAGCAAGCAACAGTGGTCTGTGGGCATTCCAGCAGAGATGCTGCTCTGTGCTTTGCGAGAAAACCTCCCTTTGGCCTCCTCATAGAATAATTGGGTGGAGAGGAAGACTGCAGGCAAGTCTTGATTACCCTTCTAATGAAGTAGGGAAAGAACTGGAGAAGAAATGCTTGGCTTCTGTGGTGTCACATTTGTACTTTGGGTATAGGTAAAGGTGTGGTTGCATCTTTTGCTTATTTATGTCTGGTTTAAAAGAAAAGAATATATATATACTACAATGTCCTTCCATTTTGTGATTTAATAGATCTCTTGTCATATAATATCAGTAATAGGTCCTATGGTAGGTAAGTTCCTAGCTGATGAAATTGGATGAATTTTTCACACTTGGCTACTATTGTTGAGGATATTTGTGGCGAGGAAGTGGCTTTCCTATCACAATTAACCATTTGACCTGATCTTAATAACAGTGGGAAGTGACTAGGAGTCTATATTTGAAAGACTTCTGTGACATTCTCCTCCAGTATATAAAAGGACAATGCCTATGAACCTCATCCAGTAGAGAAACTTACTTAGCTACTTGTTTGTGCATTTTGAAGTTAATTCTGTTTGGAGAATCAATCAAGAGGCTATTCTATTCCAAATCAAGAATTCTTTAGCAACAATGAAGAGATAAATTAGCTTCTGATTGGATCAGCTGACACATATTGCATCTTATTTGGGTTTCAATACTGCTCTGGGAAGGAATATTTGATAGGTAGGAGCTTTTCATTTCATCTTGCTGCTTAGCTAAACTAAACAAGGTTTGCACAAAATGTTTTTGAAAGCATTTTATATTTATTCCTATATAGACTAACTGTTTTTGCTGGTATTTGAAATGACCGTTTCCTGTGAACACTTTAACAAAAAATGTTTGCCTGTAACATTTGATATTTCTCAATGCATACTGACAACGGGTAACTCATTGGCCTCCCAGAAAATATTAGTATCAAGAGGGTTTGTCAAGATCACGTTGTAATTCCACAAGTCTTTTCCATCTCCTTTTAAAATCCATAAATATCTTCATAAAAGACATTTATAAGAAATGAATACCATGAAGAAATTTTGAGTTGCATTAGAAGCACTTTAATGACTATGCATCTTAATTTTCTTCAGATCAAAATGAAATTACTTGTATTAGACCTAGACACACTAATATTTTCTAGTCTTTACAATTTATATAATTGTTTCCAACTATATTACAGCTGCAATAAAGAGATTGTGAAAAAAAGGCTGTGGCATGCATACTGAAGATGATAATTTGTGATTTTACAAGAAACTTGGTTCACTTTCTCTAAAACTGTGTATGTAGTTAAAACTACAATAAAGCCTTCCACTCCACTGGCTTTGTTATGGAGGAAGGGGACCATGGCTCTGTTGTTACAGGGCTGTGCCTTCTTGGAGTTGTGTGTACACCTGGACTGTGTGCCTGGTGAGTGAGCATACCTGACATCATAAACACGTAACAGCTGCCTGTTAAAGACCCTCAACTGCATCCACTGCCATTAAAATAAAATTGCATGACCGGGACACTTTGAACAGCAATTTTTAAATTAAAACTTTTTTCCATTAAATCTTTTTCCCCCAGTTATTTTTATTAGTTGGAGGCTAATTACTTTACAATACTGTAGTGGTTTTTGCCATACACTGACATGAATCAGCCATGGATTTACATGTGTTCCCCATCCTGAACCCCCCTCCCACCTCCCTCCCCATCCCATCCCTCTGGGTGTAGAACAGACATTTGGACTCTATGGGAGAAGGCGAGGGTGGGATGATATGAGAGAACAGCACCGAAACATGTATATTATCAAGTGTGAAACAGATCGCCAGTCCAGGTTGGATACATGAGACAAGTGCTCAGGGCTGGTGCACTGGGATTTCCATTAAATTTTAATCAGTGCCTAGGATCTCATTCAGAGAAGGCAATGGCACCCCACTCCAGTACTCTTGCCTGGAAAATCCCATGGACGGAGGAGCCTCGTAGGCTGCAGTCCATGGGGTCACTAAGAGTCAGACATGACTGAGCGACTTCACTTTCACTTTTCACTTTTATGCATTGGAGAAGGAAATGGCAACCCACTCCAGTGTTCTTGCCTGGAGAATCCCAGGGATGGGGTCGCACAGAGTTGGACACGACTGAAGTGACTTCACAGTAGCAGTAGGAGGATCTCATTAATTATTGTTTATAAAATCTTGCCACCAGTTGTTGGTATTGGCAACCATTTAACTTAAGTGTATATATTATATTTCTGCTTAATGAAATGGGCTTTCATTTTGCAGCGCCTATTAACTCTAAGGACAAGGCAAAGGAATTACATATTAGTAACAATTGCTAAAATTTATCAAACTTCACCACAAAGGAAATGACTACACAGACGGTGTTGCATTTATTCCAGAGGGCATTATCTCATTTAATCCTCTAAAAAAGTTGTTACAAGACTGAGGGACACACAGGCTCAGAAAATTGCTCAAGATCTGATAAATAAATAGATGATGAAGGCAGCCTAATGAAAGACTGACTAAGTTGATATTGTTTGAGAGTTCTTTAACCACAAAGATAAGGTTCAAAGATAAGGTTGACAAACTTGCCTGGTGGTCCAGTGGCGGTGTAGGTTCAATCCCTGATTGGGGAGCTAAGATCCTGCAACCCTCAGGGCCAAAAAACCAAAACATAAAACAGAAGCAATATGGTAACAAATTCAATGAAGACTTTAAAAATGGTCCACATTAAAGAAAAAAATCTTAAAAAAGAGGTAAGGTGGAGTGCAGTTGTGATTCTTTATTAGGCAAGAAAGTTGGATAAATCTACCTCCTCAAATTATAGTTTGTGTCAGTACTTTGTATTTTTATAGTATTTTCCACAACATGTTCTGCTGTATTATTTTGTTTATCTTAACACAATCTCATGAGGTGTATAGATGTAGTGGTAATGTCTTCTACTCCTGGAGAGGATAAACTTCTGCCTGAAGTCCTACAGCCTAGACTAGAATCAGTTTTCCAACTTCAGGAGTGGGGCCTTGCCCATTGAACCATACTGTCTTCCTTTGTAGGCCAATCCATTCTTTTGCTACTTTGACATTCACCTAGCAGTAACTCAGAAATAAAGCAAGCTACAAAAGAGTACACTTTAATATTCTGACAGGTTTTTAACCTAAAATCCCCTAATATCTTCTGAGCAGTCACTGGATTTGTAAACAAAGGTTTCATTTATAATCATAACTATATGAGTGGAAATCTGAGGCATAACTTTACTCAAAGGCCTCGAGCATGCTTGGTGATATATACTGGGAAAAGGGCTACTCATGTTTTACTTTTTCAAAGAAAATGAGTAGGAAAGTCAGAGGAAGCAGAATAATGGCAGGTAAATAATCAATTCATGATTAATTTAACATGGGAAACCTGTGTACCAATTGCAGTGGAGATTTTCTAACAGTCCGAGAAAAAAAATTTGTACTTTTCTTGTAAGATAAACACAGACAGCTTTTCAGAATTTTTTCTGACACTGAGACTTAAGTGATATTTCTCTTATCAAGTCCCCATAACAAGATTATTGTGAAGGTTATTATAAAGTTCAAACAAAATGAAGATCTACAGAATAAATGTCATTGAAACCAGATGACGATGACATAACAACAAAGTCTAACTCAGTAAAAAGTTCTATGAAAGACCAAACCATTAATTATATAGTCTATATATATAATTTTATAAGGACCTGCATTGATACAAAGATAGAATCAGAATATTCAGAAAATCTCACAAAAATTATGTCTTTGAGGCCACCTATCCTTTTGAGAATCAGATGAAAGCTTTGATTGGAATGTCTCCCTCCAAAAATATAGACACAAAATCACAGTTGCAATATATGTAATGAGAAATCTATGTAAAATTAAAGACCTAGTGGCATCCTATATTCCTCACATTCAGAATCCCTCCAATAAAGGGACAGAAAGCTTTAATGTCCCATTAATATTCACTACAATCAGGCTTTTGATAAGAATTAATAGCAAGTGTTTGAAGGCTGAAATCTCTGACAAGAATCTGTATATTTTTGGTGACTGATCCAAGAGAGAAACAATCCATTGTGAAGAGGATGAAGTTAAGAACCTTTATGAAAACTAAGGAACACAACCAATAGGTAAACTTCAGAGGCCTCACTCTGACTAAAAGTAATATATAAAATGGCAATAATAATAATAGTAATAATAATAAAACTGTATATTGAGTACTTAGATCCTCCCACTCACGCTTCCAGTCGACTCTAGGAAGTTACTACTATTATAATCTCCGTTCTACGCAGGAATAAACTGAGGCACAGTGAGATCAAGTAATTTGCCGAAGTTCTGACCCCAGAAAAGACAGCTGAATTAATAGAATTCACTTGTAAAGTTTCCAGTTCTCCACTGCAGGTAGAAATGGTGGCTTTTGTTTTTCCAAGAGAATAAGTTATTTTAAAAGAAATTGAACTCATAAAAGGCAAAGTTTTTGTATTAAAATGGGTGCTAAAATACAAAAGTAACAATCATAAACTTTATTTTATTGCCTGCTACCTTGTCCTAGCATTTGAGGATTTTAGGCTTAGTGAGCTGGAAAGCACTTCAATAGTCACTTTCCTCTTGCAAATGCTTTCACTTGTAGAAAATGGTTGTTAGATGTTATTGGTTCTATGGCTTAAAAAGTCTACAGTGTCACCTCCCAAAATAGTCCATTAAATTCTTCAATATGTTTATGTGTTCAGTTCAGTTCAGTCGCACAGTCTTGTCCAACTCTGTGCGACCCCATGAACTGCAGCACGCCAGGCCTCCCTGTCCATCATCAACTCCCGAAGTCCACCCAAACTCATGTCCATTGAGCTTTTGATGCCATCTAACCATCTCATCCTCTGTCGTCCCCTTCTCCTCCTGCCTTCAATCTTTCCCAACATCAGGGTCTTTTCAAATGAGTCAGCTCTTTGCAACAGGTGGCCAAAATATTGGAGTTTCAGTTTCAACATCAGTCCTTCCAATGAATACCCAGGACTGACCTCCTTTAGAATGGACTGGTTTGATCTCCTTGCAGTCCAAGGGACTCTTAAGAGTCTTTTCCAACACCACAGTTCAAAAGCATGTTTATGTGTATTATATATTAAACATATGTTTTGGTAAGAGCATTAACGGTTGAGTTTTAAAGTCGAAATTTCTATTTATTCTTGTGTTATGTATAGTCATCATTCACCTCATATATTTATTTCACACCATGAATTTACCATATCCTAATCCAGAGTATAATGTACACTGAAAATCTATTATCCATCATTTATGTTAAGTTCTCATTTTAGAAGGAAAGAAGATTCTTGAGCTATTGCATGCCTGAATTGTGCATTGTGCACAATTTTGTGCACAATATTGCATTGTGCAAATAAATAGGGCCTAGGAATGTAAGCTATATAAAAGGCCCAAATAAATTAGGGCCTAGCTCTTAATTGTCTGAGAAGGCAATGGCACCCCACTCCAGTACTCTTGCCTGGAAAATCCCATGGACGGAGGAGCCTGGTAGGCTGCAGTCCATGGGGTCACTAAGAGTCAGACATGACTGAGCGACTTCACTTTCACTTGTCACTTTCATGCATTGGAGAAGGAAATGGCAACCCACTCTTGTGTTATTGCCTGGAGAATCCCAGGGACAGCAGAGCCTGGTGGGCTGCCGTCTATGGGGTCGCACAGAGTCGGACACGACTGAAGCGACTTAGCAGCAGCAGCAGCAGCAGCAGCTCTTAATTGTAGGGTTAAATATTTGCTGGTTTCACCCTGTGTCCTCTGAAGAATGCTTCTGGGCTGGTTGATGAGAAGGTGTTTTTGATGAATGTGTTGTGGCCTTGCTTTATGACCACACACACTTTATTTTGTATTATGACATTTTAATTTGGGTCTTTCAAACTTGCTGCAAGATATAATACTGTGAAACCCCACAATATTGCTACATGAAACATTATTGAAAAAAGTACTGCCAGATAGGCACATGGATAATTAGGTTCCAAACCTAAAGAAATTAGATAAGGATAATTTAAAAATATACATTAGATGATGGTATAAAACTAATTCAGTCCTCTTCCTGTTTCTATTTTGTGATGCCATCCTACACCCCCCTTTTAAAGTTTTCCTCTTAATTGGTGAGTGAATGTAGTTTTCTTCACAAGCTTGTGTTTCTGAAGCCCACAGATGTCAAGAGGAGGGCGGTGAGTGACTGCAGCTGTGAAAGAGAACCGTCCTCCCCAGTAAACAGGGGGGTGAGCAGTGTTCTGCTTTGCTTTCTATTGGTAACTTCCTATTAGATTCAGTTTTAAGATGATGGGTCCAAACTAACTGGTCTCTGAGGTTCTGATCCTAGATTCTAGCCTAAGGGACCCAGATTCTATTTTGAGGGACCCATTCAGGAACAACATGCTCATTACTGTTTCCTCAAGGGCCTTGGATACAAATCCTGAGATAGCCTAGAACTAAACCAGCTCCTGAGGGCCTTTGCTCCTGATGGCAGAACTCAGTCTCCCGCCAATGGCTTCATCTGGACCACTTCACTTTTGACATATCTGATAGAGTTAATGAGCTCTCTGTGAGGTTGTGTGTGTGTGTGTGTATGTATTTATTACATACATATGTGAGTGAGTGAGTGAAGTCACTCAGTCGTGTCCGACTGTTTGTCACCCCGTGGACTGTAGCCTACCAGGCTCCTCTCTTCATGGGATTCTCCAGGCAAGAGTACTGGAGTGGGTTGCCATTTCCTTCTCCAGGGGATCTTCCTGACCCAGGGATCAAACCTGGGTCTCCCGCATTGCAGGCAAACGCTTTAACCTCTGAGCCACCAACCAGGGAGGGCTTCCATGAATACATATGTATACACATAAATTATATATATAGGGTTTGTGTATATTTATACATTTTATATATATATAAATTTTTACATACTTACTTTCCTCTATTACTTTTGTCAATGATTACTGTCTATGCCCTTCAAAGGGACACACTATCATTCCCATCACTTTAATTCTGGAATTAGGATTACAAAATGCAAGTTATAGTGAGACAGGGACTTCTAAATTACCTTCCATACACCTTTTGATATATAATGAAATAATAAGAAAAGCACTTAAAATCAGAAATGTCACTAATTCCTTACTTTGGTAAAATCTCATTAAATTTCATGTGAGTTTTTATTACATTAAGGACCATAGAGTCATGTCCTACAAATTATAACTATAAACATTCAGCTAAGGAGAGGAGCACACATGTTAAAATAAAAGCAGATTTGTTATATATTAAACAAAGAGAATATCCTTTCTCTGACTGATACTTTACCACTCAGAAGTGAATATGAATACAAACATATTTTTACAGTACATGTGAAAGAAAGAGAAAGTGAAGTCTCTCAGTCGTGTCTGACTCGTTGTGACCCCATGGACCGGAGCCTACCAGCTGCCTCCATCCATGGAATTTTCCAGGCAAGACTACAGGAGTGGGTTGCCATTTAAATACTGCTTACATGTGAAACCCAAATGAACTTATTTACAAAAGAGAAATAGAATTACAGATGTAGAAAACAATCTTATGGTTACCAGCAAGGAAAGGGAAGGAGGGATAAATTGGGAGAATAAAAGTGACATATACATATGGATATGGCTGAGCGATTAACACTACTACTATAAATAGAATAGGGGACTTCCCAGGTGGCTCA
Source organism: Dama dama (assembly GCF_033118175.1). Lineage (NCBI taxonomy): Eukaryota > Metazoa > Chordata > Mammalia > Artiodactyla > Cervidae > Dama > Dama dama. The sequence goes on along the minus strand of NC_083698.1, from coordinate 81,083,013 downwards.
GTGGTAAAGAATCCACTTGCCAAGCAGGAGACTTGGGTTCATTTCCTGGTCGGGAAGACCCCTTGGAGAAGGAAATGGCAGCCCACTCCAGTATTCTTGCCTGGGAAGCCCCATGGACAGAGGAGCCTGGTGGCTACAGTTGATGGGGTTGCAAACAGTTGGACGCAACTGAGCAACTAAGCGTGCATATTCCCATAAAAACTAATTAAAGACAAAGTACAATAAAGTTCATGTGAAATGCCCTTGGCTTCTAAACACAGGTCTCAGACTTTAGGGAACCTTTGAGTCTACTGCAAAATCTATCAGAGCTGTCTATAGATTAGGATTTGTGATCCTACTAAATTATTTTTTAATCTGTTTGAAACATTAAAAAGTTAAAGTTACAAGAAGAAATGCGACAGCACACAGAGGAGCTGTAATATGGACCTCATCCATTATTATAAAGGCAGAGTAATACTTCCTGAGACTGAGATATCATGAAGATAGGAGATTTTAGAAACCTGGAAGTGGTTGTTCTTCATCATTATATGGAGAGAAAAGAGTGACTGATGTTACAAAAGAAACGTTGACGAGACAGGTTATATCACCTATGATTCACTTGATTTTTTTTTCTTTCCCAAAAGATAGATATATCTGTTAGAAGTTCTATTCACCTGGAAAAAAAAAATCCTGTAACTCATTATGATATGCATTCTCCTGTCACTTATGACCACATGAATAAACCATTCTTACTGATTGTAAAACCTAGATCAAGAAGAATAGTATATAACTGTCTTGAGGCTAAAATTTTGAAAAACCATGACACCTTTCAAATAAATTGTATTCTTGGTGTCTGTCTGGCTAGGTTAGAAATAGAATTTGGGAAATTTTTCTATTTCCCACTTTCCATTTTGAATCTGTGATTCAACACACGTCTCTGCTAGATTTGGTATACTACCTTGAGTATTAATAGCAAACACCTGAAAATTCTTTGCCCTGTGTCACAATGCTAATAAATACAAATCTTTAATATAAAATAAGAGAAATAATTGTGGGGTGAATTAGAGAAGTTGGGAGCTTTAAAAAAAAGCATGCCACACTCATCACTAGCATTTTAGAAACGTTTGACTTAAATTGCAAAACAAGATACCAGAACTGATTGCCTTTACAGAAAAATGTTTACAACATTGGGGCATCAAGTTTATTTGATTTATAGAGTTAAAATAGTGGACATACTAAAAATATATATTCAGAGATTGTGCTCTTCTAGCCTTAAGAAAAAAAAAAAAACTAAAAAGCCATGATGGATTTCAAGTAGAAATTTGAAGTTAATTTAATAATGTGGTATAGTATTGGATCTATTCCAAAATCAAAGAAATCATCTATATTTATTTGGGGGGCTTAGGAAGTTGTGCTTGATTATTGAATGAAAACAAAGTGTTATTTCATCATGATAAAGATCTTGAAGAGACTTGAAAAGTAAGGGTAGTCTTAGCCTAAATGAAACCATTCAAGCAGGGCTATGAATGTGCCTTTGGCAGAGATTTATAACATCTACTTTAAATGCTACTCTGGTAGGAAATGAGAAGAAGAAGAAGAAAAAAAATCCTCTGAAAGTCAGGAAACCATTGAGAAAGCAGTGAACATCTTAACAATAAAATACTGCAAATTGCTAATACATCTTCAGCTCTTTGACAGTCTACAAAATGTACAGTTGTACAGACTTATAACAGCACAGAAAAGAGAGGATCAACTGCTTAAAAGTGACAGAACATTTTTTACTTGTACCTGACAATTTCTGATACAGGTTCAATTTATAGCAATTTTGATAACAACACCGTATCTTTTCAGCAAAATTATGAATAAAGATTTTGGTGAGCGTTAAGTGTAACCAAAAACTGCTTTTTCCTTTGACAGAAACAAAGAAAAAAATACAATAATGATGAGCATTTCAGTATTAAATAGAGAAAATAATAATGGAAAAGTCTTCAGCAAAAATATAAATAAGAGCCAATATCACTAGTTTAACTTTGGAATATGTAAGTGTGATTTTCATAAGAAGAAGGTATAATGTCATTCTATTGTAAGACTAAGCTACTATGTGCACACATTTGTGTGTTTATAATCACTGTGTGTTTTACACTGTATGCTAGCTAATATATTTAGGAATCTGACTATATAATAGTTATACTGGGGAAAAAAAGTCCATATAGATATCAAGCAGAGTAGCCTGTGGTATTTTTCTTGAGAAAAGATTACACAAATGAGCTCAGAATTTATACATTGACCTGGATTGAGCAATATGACTATTAAAAAATCAATCTTTAAAAGCTGCCAATTCAACCCAGCAGAATCTGGGAATTTTCTCATTAATGCGGACTCCATGAATAGGCAGTGATGGCTCAGAGACAGGGAAAATCGTCTAATTTACTAGAAATGAACATGTAAGAGATTAAGTTTCATTACCATTGCTATCAAATATCACTTTTGGTAAAGGTCCCTGGTTCCAACAGCTAAGCATTTACCTGTATTGAAATGGAGCAGGACCCTATGGTTCTCTCCCCACCCCACGTCCTCCACCTGCCTTTTGTCTGTGGAAAAACGTGAGCCAAAGAATAAGTTTAATCAGAGAAGTGAGAAAATGCAGAAACAAGCGAAAATAATCCAACATGACTGGATAATAATAGTTCAGTCAAGGACCTGTAGTTCCTCTTAGTGAACTATAGATAACTATATCCTGTGAGCTGTCTCGTCTCATACATATTAAAACCCCCACAGGATGGAAGAAGTTAACTACATAATGACCAGGCCATAACCATAACAGAAGCTGCCACAATTCTGAGAATTTGTATTGAAGAAATGGAGTCAAACCAACTCTGAAACTGAAGCTTAACTATACTTAAAACAATCAAGATAAACACTAGTCAGACCACCACATAACCAACTTAAAGATGACTGTCAGAGTGACTGTGCTGTTTCTACATGTAGCCCCCCTCCCTTCACCTATAAATCTCTTGCATAATGATTTTCAGAGCAGTGGGGGAGGAGTCAGCCTTTGGATTCTTTCCCCTCGTCCATCCCTTGCCCAGTTGCTGGTATCCAAAATAAGGCAAAGTTTCCTTTCCATCAATCTTGTCTTTTTATTGGCTTTTGAGGGGCAGGAAAGCCAGACCCCACTCCCAGTTACAGTATCACTAATCAAGTCTTGTCTTTAGTTCCCCGGCCCAGCTTCTTGATTCCTTGCCTTGCTCCCTGGAATTCATTCTTTTACTTGCTTACATGAATGGCACCTGCCTTCTACTTTCCTACCTTCCTTTCTCCCCTTCTTGCCTGGAGAATGATCTCTTATCTCCTTAAATTTATGTTACAATCCAACCCTCTTCCACTCTACCTTAATTTCAGACCCTGGCTTGCTCTAGAAAGTTCTGGCATCTTTCCTCTATTTATTCTGTCTGCTCATATTGTGCCTGTGTAGTGAGTACATTCACAGTCCTCCCCTTTCGCATGTATTTTAAGAATTTCAAATTGGACCACATTAAGCCTTTGTCAACTATGGTACATTCCTTACTTTCCCCATCTTTCCCCCTTTTCTCTATGTTCTTCCCTCCATGTTTCCTTGTGAGTTATCTAAGAGCTAGACATGTCTCCACTGAGGTGAATTTACATAACTCTAAAATTTTCCAGCTCTTCATGTGTACAAAAATCAATCATTAGTAATGCTGCTATCATACTTGGTCATTCCGAAGAACAGGCACATTATGTATGTATCAGGGACACTGAGGTAGACAGTTTGAAAAAAGTCCTGCCAACCCAAATGCTGCCATCCTGCAGAGGGTATGCTGAGCCAGATGAAAAAAGTCAGCTTTAACTCACACAAATATCCTGAGAAAATCCTACCTGTGGTTCCCTTCTTTTTCTGTCATCAATTGCTTTCTTTATTTCAGTGCTGACCATGAGAACTAATAATGTATTTTCAACAAGCTTAACACAATGGCACAGTTTCAGCCTTTATTTTGTGTTAGCGAATATTTCATCTTTCACCCAAAGTGTGCCTGCGCACTGCAGAATGCTTTATATGGAAATGTGGAAGAAAGTGGGTTCACGTCTTGAGGATAACCAGTAGGAATGATGAGAGTCCTACTGTGTTTCTGTGAGAGTTTGTGGGGTATTGGGGGGAGTCTTTGCTGCACAAGGATGTTCTTCAGGGAGCTAATTCCCAAACAGGATCCCTTTCTATTGCTCCCAATGTACTCATTTCAAATACTAACATGTTCAACCTTTTCACTGATAGTTTAGAATGACATTGAACATAAAATCCATTATAGCTGAGTGAAAGCGTTTCTTCTGTTAAGAGAGTCAGTTTGGAAAATTGCAACATGAGTCACCGAAGAAAGAACAACAGGGATTTCAGCAAGGAAACTTTCAAATGCACTGCAAGAGGCTCCTGAATGTGAAACTACAACTGATCAGCAAAAGCCACGACTGAACACAGTCAATAAATGACCCATGTCCGGGGCAGTTTTAGGAAATGGATCTGCATGGGAGGCTCAGCTGCTGATACAAAGGGCAGCATATGTGCAGTGAGGTAATTCAAAATGTAATGTGTGCCCCCGAAAAGGATAGAAAGCTTATTTATATGAGCAAAGCATGCACTCCATATGTCTCTGTCAATTGTGCATTCTAGATATTTACCTCAGTTTCATGAGAATTTCTCAAGGGAATAAAAATTGAAATGACTAACACCCTCTGAAATTCCACTGGATCTATTAGCCACTTCCTTCTCTTAGTGAGATGAGACTGTTGGATCCGATGACCTCCCTGATGCCCTGTGGTTGACACCTTCCCAGATGAATTTTTTAGACATCAGTCTGGTTGGCTAATTAGATTCTTGCGTGATTTTTTTTTTTTTCTTCAAAGCGTAATGTCTTCCTATATGTCCTTGTCTCAATTTTTTTAAAATTTGGGTTTATGTCACTGTATACACACACACACACACCCGCCCCACACACACACGGTAATACTGGCTGAAATTTGTTATCCCCAAATTCACATGTTAAAGTCCTAATCCCCAGTATTTCAGAATGTGACTATTTGGAGATAGGAATCCTTAAAAAGGCAACTAAGTTAAAATGAAGTCATTTTGGTAGACCCTAATCTAATATGACTATTGTCCTTACGAGAAGAGGAAACTTGGACACAACGAGGTACGGAGGGAAGACCATGGAAAGCACAGAGAAAACTGTCGTCTACAAGCCATCAAAACTGCTGACACCTTGGTCTTGGACGCCTAGCCTCCACAACTGGGAGAAAATAAATTTCTGGTATTTAAGCCACTCAGTCTGTAGTTCTTTATTATGGCAGTGCTAGCAAAATAATATTGATACAAAATATAATATACACACATTTACACATATACATATATCTTTGTATGTGCATGTATAAACATAACTGTGTGTATATACACATATTTTCTCCAATTAAACAGTTCATAGTTTAATTTAGAAAAACTGAATAACACAATATCAATAATATAAAGCACATTAGAAAAAAATCATATTTTTAAGTATAAATTTGGGAAATAAAATAGTCATCAAGAAGAACGCACCCCAATGTTCACTGTGACACTATTTACAATAGCCAAGATACAGAAGCAACCTAAATGTCCACTTACAGATGAATGTTCAGTGTGTGTGTGTGTGTGTGTGTATATACATATATAACAAGTATTTATATATTATATACGTGTATACAACAGAATATAACTCAGCCATAAAAAAGAATAAAATAATGTCACTTGCAGCAACATGGATGGACCTAGAGATTACCATACTAAGTGAAGTAAGCCAGACAGAGAAAGACAAATATCATATGATATTGCTTTATGTGGAATTAAAAAAAAATACAATTGAATTTACTTACAAAACATAAACAGATTCACAGACATGGAAAATAAACTTATGCTTACCAAAGGGGAAAGGGGGTGAGGAATAAATTAGGAGGTTAAGATTAACATATACACACTACTACATATAAAATAGATAACCAAAAATGTCCTACTGTATAGCACAGGGAACTATACTCAATGTTTTGTAACAACCTATAAGGGAAAAGACTCTGAAAAAGAGTCATATATATATATGCACACACACACACACATAGCTGAATCATTGTGCTGTGCAGCTGAAATTATTACAACATTGTCAATCAACTATACTTCAACAAAAGAAAAAGAAAAAAAAGAAGAATTAGAGAAAATGGTGATGAACTTGGAATGGTCCAATGGTGCGGAGTACATTGATCAGACTAGAGATCTGAAGTAGGGAAGGAAAGGATACAGGATATTCCTTATTCACCCTCTAAACAATAACTAATGAAAGTGACAGTTGCTCAGTCGTGTCCAACTCTTTGCAACCCCATGGACTATACAGACCATGGAATTCTCCAGGCCGGAATACTGGAGTGTGTAGCCCTTCCTTTCTCCAGGGGATTTTCCCAATCCAGGAATCGAACCCAGGTGTCCCGCATTGCAGGCGGATTCATTATCAGTTGAACCACAAGGGAAGTCCAAGATTACTGGAGTGGGTAGCCTATCGCTTCTGCAGCGGATCTTCCTGACTCAGGAATCGAACCATGGCCTCCTGCTTTGCAGGTGGATTCTTTACCAACTGAGCTGTCAGGGAAGCCCCACCAATGACTAAATTCTTATCAATTATCATCATGGTTACAAGTATCAATTCAATATGAGCCATGAATAATATGCTAGTTCTATAGGTTATACTGCAAATACATAACATGATTTCTGCCCTTCCGGAGCTTACAGGGACATTGGGAAAGAATACGTAGGTACACACAGAACACATACTCACATACAAAGAGAGAGACAGAATGAAAACCAGAGAGAACAAGAGACAAGAGAGTAGGTTAAAAGCTAAGAAAACTGTTTGAAGTCATTTTGAAAATTCTATGGGTTATATAGGAGCTGAATGTGAGGCGAGAAAGAGAGAAAATAAACTATGTAAAAATAAAATTACCGATGGGCTAAGATTGAGGCCAAGGATAAGCCCAAAATTGATGAGAATATGAAGAGATGTTTTCAGGTTTAATTAATTAATTAAATTCATATTTTTATTATCCTTTAAAAATTTTCAGAGACATTGACTTAATCCTTGGAAGTTTAGGAGTGGATATGATCTCTAAGGAAGAAAATGTAGGGAAAAAAAAAATGAGAAAAAGGGTACATATCTTGAGGGAAAAGCCCATTTTATAGAAAGGATGGATGGAGAAAGACCAGCAAAAGAGGTGGAGGAGTCGTGGTCAGAGGGATTGGAACAGACTCAAGTCCTTGCAGTGTAACAGAATCTAACATGTGGCAACAGCAGGGAGTGGCAAATAACAGAAAAGGCAGTGGAACAGTGCAGGAAAACACAGACTAATTTAAGGAGCAGATGACCATTTTTGTATCCTTAAAACTATCTCAGTACAGGATGAAGACAGAAGCTTCACTGAAGAATATTAGAACGATGAGGGTAAATATGATGGCAAAACAAAACCCTTCATTGAAAAGGTTAAATTTGCTAGAAATAACATTTAAAAATTGCACAGGAGCGTCTGGATATTGGAGGGGCAGCGCGAAGGGAGTGATTAACTTTGCTGCAGCATTGGGGCTAGGAGAGGCCATGGACCAGATTCTGAAAAGTCCACAGAGAAAGGCAGGGAGCAATTATCCTGCTTTTCTTGATGAAGAGTGATATGTATTACCCTTAAACATTAAGGGAATCCAGAGTTTTCTTTTCTTTTGCTTTTCCATTTTGGTAAGTTGTTAAGATCTGTCAATTTTGGATTCCAGGCAAATAGCCTCCTGCTTGTTCATCATGCCTACTCTTCTATTTGAACAGAATACTAAAGTTACAAGCCACATTTTTCTTCTGTGAGGAAACAAAATGTAGGTGGAGCATTGCTTCTCTCTCCATGGATAGAAACTGAAGCGTTGCTATTTTGGCTCCTTATTGTTGTATTTCATTCCTCTTTTATACTCTAATTATATCCCCATCAGGATATACATTTCTCTTTCTTAAGAGATAAGATGATTTAAGGTAGAACTGGATAAGAACTTTCTGTCCTAGGTTCTTCTGTTCAATTCAAAATCTTTATATCAGTACACCTGGGTGCAAGGCTCTGTCTGTTTTAAGGGTCACCTGTGATATAAACTTTATCACACTCAGAAAATATTTTCCATAGGGCTTCTACAAGCAAGTGAGAAACAAACTATAAACTTACTTTTACTTAAACTGACTCTAAAAACTATGATCTGCTGACACTGTCACACCTAGCAAATTTGTTCAGAACAGTATGAATAAGCTTAGAAAACTGCCTTGTGAGGACTCTTTGTTATTTTACCTTCTAATAAGGTATTACATCAGGAATCATTTAACTTGAGTTCTCAGAAGCTTTAGTTTCAAATTCCAATTTAGCAGACTTACAGTATATATTTTACTATATGTCATCTCAAACAATATATAAATTATTGCAGTTGATATGTAATATGAAATTTGTTTAGGCCAGTCTTCTATTGAATTTAGGATTCTTTGCATAGCTATCCTTATCATTTGATCTTCTTTTGCGTGCTTTTCAAGTTGATCATTGTGTCAGAATTAAAACAAGCCCATGCACTGAAGTTATATGGAAGTTATTTTCAGATTCTGTTTGCAAATTACAAAACAGACAGCATAAGATATTAAAGTAGCTTGTCAAATATAAAATATGGCTTCTTATAATTTAAAAGAAAACCATGTCCTTCTTATTAATAGAATGCAAGTTCTAAGAAAAGGTGAATTGCAAATGTGTTCAAGAATCAAAAGAAAACATTAGACATTTGGAACAGGGGCAGGCGTTTGTAAATAATGAGAGACTGTCTGAATAATGATCACTTAGAAGATGCCATGTCCTAATTCTGATTAGTGGGTTCTGCTGGTTCTCAAGTTTCAGGTCTGCTTTGCTACCCATTGGCCTGGGGAGGAGAAGGAGGAGGGAGCTGGGAAGGAGGAAGGAACCAAAGGAGGAGGAGGGAAGAGAATTGAGAAGAGGAGGGACAGTTCTTTGTTTTCTGTACCACCTATCCTTCTCTTATTCTTTTTCCTTAGGTTTTCACTGCCCTACTGATAATGGTTATGACCTACTGATATGCAAACCCAGACAGTAACAGAAGGACTGATTAATATCTGTAAGAAATGGGATGGAGACAGTGGGGTTGTCATGTGAAATGCTATCTATGGGTATGGGTATAATCAAGGGAACATTGAGGACTTCTAAGACTCTTTCTTAACCAAATGCTTCTCAAAGATGAAGTCAAGATATCCAGTCTTGGACCACTTAGAGCATTCCCAGATTTGTTACTATAACTCAAGTCTAGGTCCCCTCTGCCATTCTCTCAATGCTTAACTTTTCTTCCACTCTAGCATATTTAGCACAGAGGGAAATTGCCCAATTTTATACTATAGTCCTTCTATAGTTTATTTCTGGTCTATTATAGTTAAAATAAATGTTCCTTATTTAACTCAAAACAAAATTAGAAATACATGGACTCTGTACATCTTTGGAAAAACATCTTTATTAAAGTGCCCATTTTGGAGTGGATCTCTAGGGATAGTTTTAATTTTATAAGAACAAATGTAGATTTCATAAAGTTTATTTCTTGAATGGTATATCTCACCTTGCTGAGGATAGAAAATAATTACAAAGCAATTATTGGCTAACTGTAGGTTTGTGGAGCAACCATAAGTGATAAGATTTAACGTGCTGGATTAGCATTTTTTATGGCAATATAAAATGAGTTGAATTTTAAGTTGGTGTTTCATTGCTTCACAAGAGGATTTTTCCTGGATGAATAAAACTTATTTGAAAGATGTTTTTCTTAAAAATACTGTTTTTTTAAGAGTCCAGGAAGGCATAGTTAACTAAGTGTTGGTCAGCATGGGCTGAAATGGAGGGCAAGTAGGTCTTTATTCTTATTTCTGCAGCCAAGAGAAAGCCAATTCACAGAATTGTAGGAATGACTTATGTCCCAGGAAAAACATATTTTACAATTGCACATTCATAATAAATTATGGACAAAAATTAAAAGGAAAAAAATCAAAATGACCTTTCAAGTATACTATTATTGTTCTTTCCTCTCTTCTCAGACTTAACATTTAGCTTCTCTTAAAATATGAAAAAGATCATTTAAAATCTCCAAATGTTAACATTAAAAAAAAGTCATCATTGCATTTTCATATATTGGATATTGGCACCAAGATCCCCCTTTTTTTTGAACAGTAAGACATTATATAGTAAACACATCAGTCTTTATCAGGCTGTCATCCTCTGTGGATTCTTCTCACTTTCTACTACTGGCCTACAGATAGAGTGGTCTATTTCTTGGGAGAATGAAGAAAACAGGCTTAGAGGTAAATCTTCTTTTTACTTATACAATTGACAAAAAAAAATAATTCATTTCTGTGACAGTATGGTGTCTGGTGCTCTTTCTCATGCTGCTAGGAGATTTTACATTTACAGACAAATTTTTTTTGACATGCAGTTTGCCAATTTGAATAAAGAACTCCAAAAGTATTCATACTCTTTGAACTTGCTATCTCATAGAACCTAGCCCAAGGAAATAATTAGAGATAATCAAAGGCACACAGTTTTTCCTCATAACATTATTTATGAATACAAAAACAGTGAAATCAACCTAAATGTTTAACAGTAGCATTTGTAAGACATAACACTGTTTAAAACCGCATGATATTTGAAAATATTTTTATTCTAAACTTTTGCTATTTGCCATAATAAGCATGACAGATTCTAACCAGCCATGATACAAAGTTGTGAGAGAATTAGGATGTAAAACTTTATATATATCATGATCCTAGTTGAGTAGTATAGCAATACACATGTGCCTATACAAAGGAAAAGAAATTCACCAAGATGTGAAAAAAAATGAAATCTACAATATGAGAATTATTAAGAACTTCAGATGACCCTGTCAAACTCATTTATAGAGATGAGAAAGTTGGGATAAGAGATAGGAAAAGATTTTTCCAAGGGTATGAGAGTTAGGAGTATACTTATCCATAACGTGTTGATACCAAGTCATCAGCTTGCTTCTGTTCAAATGCAGCTTGAGATTCAGGGATGAATAAAAGCATATTCTCCTGATTGAAGGTTCCCCAAACTCTGAGCACCATTTGGCCAGGTGTACAAATTTTAAACCATCAGAATTATTTTATAAGGAGACTCTTGATAAGGAGTTATTTATTGATACTAATATCTCTTTGTAAGAGTGAAGAATGGGATCCATCTTATAGTAAGGACTGACTCTAAATAAGGAAAATTTGGATACTTCAAAGAAAAACAGCTCCAGAAAACCATCATTCCTAGTCCCTTCAAAGATGGAACTATTATTATTTGTATTGCAAAAGTTGATTTGAACAGAAAGAGCAAGAATGAGGGAGAGAGGGAGTGATTGAACACGGTTGAGAGACAGTCTAGAGCAGTGGATTGCAATCTGGCGCCACATCAGAATCACCTAGAAGCCATAAAAATCCCCAAGCACAGGCCATATCCCAGCATAATAAAATTCTCTGAGAGAAGGACCCAGGCTTTGGTAGTTGGTATTTTTTAATACTCCCCAGGTGATTGAAATGTGCAGCCAAGTTTGAGAGCCATTCGTCTTGAAGTTTTTGAGAATTGATTTTAGTTCCTTGATACTTTGTCCTTTTGCTGCATTAGCTGTTTACTTAACACCCAGGTTCTCTCTTCCTTTTAAATGGTTGGGTCATTTATCAGATATTTTAACCAAAGGCCTTACTGAGTGGCATTTTTGCTCTCATTTGTTCCTTCTCAGGTATTTCCATTACTATTTTTAACCACCTTTCATTTTTATTTTCACTTATGATATGTAGAACTTGGTTGTTGTCAAGTATTCAAGTGTTCATTTGCACGGTCACAACACACTTGACTGATCGAGTTCTTGCTACCTTGGTCGATGTACACCTAAAATCAATTCTTTTGGAGGCAATTAAAAGAGAGTCCTTCAGATTTTAAAACCGAATACACTTAACATCATTATAAACATCTATCAACAGTGTTATTTTTGTTCACATTCTAGACTAAATTCTGTGATGGAAAAATATAAATATTGTTCTCTACCCCATGAAAGAACAAGAAAAAGTCAAGGATCTTAAACCTCAGTATTTCCTAGGATTTACTTTAATACATTTTATTTTTTCCTCATTCTAAGAGGATCTTTCACTTCATCTCTCTTAAAATGCCTAACACAGAGGCAAAATCACAGACATCACAGCATTGGTGCAAGGTACAAATATTTTTAATGTCCAAATTTAAGTTATTTAAAATGATAACATTATACAGGAAAATGAAGAAAGGATTTCTCACAGGATCCTAAATTTTGTTTTCTTGATTTAATTTCAGAACAACTTCTAACTAATTTATCAAAGTGGACTTTTACAGAATTGGTATCTTGCTCAGTTTGTTTGCTATGTCACTTGACTATATATAAAGTTTTGGCCTTGCGAGTGTACCAGCTATGCAAAAGTCTCTTTCTTTTTCTGACAGTGATATTTATTTACTCTTCTAGGCTTGCATTTACATTACTCTCAAGTTGATAGAATCCCAAAGCTTGTTTTTTTTTTTTTAATGAATGAAACCTCTCTCCAAATGTCAAACTGAAGATGTATTTTCCAAACCCTTTCCCTTCATTTGTTATGAAAAAGTGTTTAGGTACACTGGACTACTAGGAGAAGCAGCCCATGTTAGGTGAGTAAGAACAGTAATTGTAAAATAAATTTAAGGGGGAAAAATTGCAAGTGGCAGAACAACTATTTCAGGAAAAGTCCTCACTTAAATTTGCAGTGCTATGGGGACTTCAGATGAGCTAAGATTGGAAGTTTGTTTCTTTCTGCATTTCTGGTAGACTTTCAACATTTCAGTCTAACTTTGAAAATGATACTTGAGGCTACCTTTCCCAATGACCACTTTACAATTGCATCTGAAGTCTGATTAGAAATAAGTAATATAAAACAAAAAATAGTGAAAAAAGTTAAGCATTGCAACATGAGTGACACAATTTTCTTGTATATGTAAATTTACCTGTTGTGAGAGATTAAAGTAATCAAGTTTTACTATTTTATCAGAGGTTTTAAATAGAACTTAAACCATCACAGTTTGTCACACTGAATAAGTCAATGCATTCTCTGATGTATACATAAGCATCTGTACAAGTAATAAACCACATACAAACCATAAAAACACATACACACCACACACACACAAATACACCAATACAAACATGCAAACCACACTCCTAAACAGTGGTGCTTTGTTTCTCTGGTAGTCCAGAAAAAACTAAAAATAGAGGTACCGTATGATCCAGCAATCCCACTTATATATCTGGAGAAAACCATAATTTCAAAAGGTACAGGTACCTCAGTGTTCACGGCAGCACTGTTTACAATAGCCAGGACATGGAAGCATCCTAAATGTCCATCAACAGAGGAATGAATAAAGAAAATGTGGTAGATATATGCAATGGAATATTACTCAGCCATTAAAAATGAAATAATGCCATTTGCAGCAACATGGATGGACCTAGGGATTGCATACTGAGTGAAGTAAGAGGAAGACACATATCATATTATGTTGCTTATGTGGGAAACTAAAAAATGCTATTAATACCAATGACCCTATTTACAGAACACAAATAGTCACAGATGTGGAAAACAAGCTTATGGTTACCAAGGTGAAAGGGGGGAATGATATATTGAGAGATTTGGATTGACACATACACACTACTATATATAAAATAGGTAACTAATATGAACCTACTGTGTAGCACAGGGAACTCTACTCAATACCTTTTAATGACCTATATAGGAAAAGAATATAAAAAAAAAGAGTAGATATATGTATGTCTATGTATAACTGATTCACTTTTCTGTGCAGCAGAAACTAACACAACATTGTAAATCATCTATACTCCAATACAAATTAATAAAAAAGATGTTCCTAGACTTACAAGGTTTTCACTTATGACTTTTTTCAACTCTGCAATGGTACAAACGTAATACAAACAGCAGTAACTGAACTTCGAATTTTGAATTTTGATCTTTGACCAGGCTAGTAAAATGCAATAAGATCTTCTCTTATATCCTTTCATGCAATCACAACGATAAGTCGAAGAGGATCTGTACACCTCTGCATTGTCTTTGCAAGTAGTGACAGTGTAGAATAGATTGCATTGAAAATCCATTCTCCAGTCTAATTCCAAAGCCTATGCACCTATGCATTAACCACTCTCATATTAATGTAAAAATATATTTGAACAAATGGTCTTTGTACATTTCTTAAGTGATCAATGAACTGTATTTTAATCTCCCTGAAAAAAAAAAAAAAAGCAGACATAGTACTGATGGGAAAAATCAAGCAACAGATCCATCCTCAGCCTAAGCCTGTATATTAAGAATTAGGGAAATCATTCTTTTCATTTACTTAAGTGACAAATGGATGAAGGTAAAGTAGTAAAACATCACCAATAAGGAACTGGTCATGAAGACAGAGCTGGAAAATCCTGGTTAGGAGGCTAAGCATTTCTGTTACTATTGTTTCCCTTTCAGTCACTATTCCCTAGTTTTAACACTCTAAACAGGTTTCTGAGAGTAGAGAGTAAGAGTGCATTGGCATCAGAGAAAAGAAAGAGGAAAAATATTCTAGGTGAAAAACATAACTAGCAAATTCATATGATTGTCCTTGGAGTACTAGTGTCTGCCTTTGAGGAAGGGTAGGCTAATGGATCATGCGGTTGGCAAATCCTGGTTTATTTTTAATAGTGTAATTGGTTTTACTTAGCCAGATGTTTAGGTACTACATATTGTGGAAGACGGTTCATTGAGAAAGAGTTATGTAGCTTCTAAAGAGAAGACAGATGTTGAACATGCAAAGGAACCCTAAGGAGTCATTTCTTGCTATGATATTTTACATAAAATAAAAACCTAAACCGAAATTGTTTCTTGTCCATTTTTCTAGGGTGGAGTGAGAGGGGCATAAAAAGCTGGTCTGTCCTCAATCCAGAAACTGATTCAAAGAACAGCCAAGCTGCCTTACCTTCTGCCTTTTTCTTATCTTCTTCCTTCCCTCCCTCAAGCCCATGCTGCATCACTGCTCTATGCCTTGCACAGAGTTTTAAAAACTGTGCCCAAGTGGAGGCAGGATTCCATATTATTTATCTGATTTCAATTTTAATTCATTTATGAAATCTAACAATGTCCTTCTAAAACCTTTTCTCTATTTTATTCATATTTCAGCTTCTCTCTTCAATTCAAAACTGTAAAACTAGATAGATGTATTAGTCACATACAAAGGCTAAATATAGGAAAGGCTGAGTGAAGCATAGATGCTTGGGGACACACAGTCCAACCAAATCATATATATCAACTACATCATAAATATCTGAATGTGAGTAGCAATGGAGAGGAAACTATAGGCTCTGACTGGTGAAGCTGTGAGGTGGGGTGAGATGTGGGTGGTGGAGGAATGGGAGTAAGTGTGGTCCCAGAAATGGTAAGGAGTCGAGATAGGAGCAACAGGGTGTAGAAGCAATGGAGTGTAAGTCCTTAGAATCTGCAAAGTTGCAGCAGTATTTGTCTCACAGTGGCACTTTTAGTTTTCACACCCTTTTTAACATTACTAACACAAAACATATTTAAGAAATACCAACTGTTTGTGCCACTTTGGATATTAGCCAGGAAAGGAAATGTTACTTGGGATTAAGAACTGAGGGATGGGATGAGGAGGGATGGGGAACACATGAACACCCATGGCTGATTCATGTCAATGTATGGCGAAAACCACTATAATATTGTAAAGTAATTACCCTCCAATTAAAATAAATAAATAAAATTTTTAAAAAAGAACAGGACTGGTGGTGTTATATTTTTGAAAGAAATGCTGCTTGGTGATTGGAATTTTAAGAAATCTGAAGATGAAGGTAACAATGTGAGGAAACTATATTAGAGATAAAACTATAATGAATCCAAGAATGGTCAAATCTCTAACTGAGAAGCATCTTTAGTGAGAAAAATAATATATTATTTATACACTGGTATAGAAGAGGATATGGGATTTAGCAATAAATGGTTTTGAGAGAACACAAGAAAAAAGATCTTACAAAGATTATCTGAAATAAAGAAAAATGGAAGAAAATGAAAAACTTAAATATCACTCAAATTTAACTGCCAATTTCTAAAAATTTTATTTCCTTATATCATGCAGATATTCTACAAATTATTTACACACAGGTTAAGAGGTAGGGAGAACATCAATTAAAATAAGTATTTACACAAAGAGGGAGACTGGCACTTCTCTAAACATCCTTAATTTATTACCTGACAGAGACAGTGCTGGGAGTGTTTCAGTGATCTTTTTTCAACCATCATTAGCATTTGTCAAATAAAAATCAATCCCCTGGCTGAAAGGCCCCTTGTCGCCATTACAGCTCAATCAACCTGTCAGTCTTGTGGCCCAGTGTAGGCTCTCTCCAATTACACATCCACCTCCACTGTCCTTTATCACAGAATCTCAATTTATAAACAAGAGTTTACAAAATCGCCTTAGTGAGATATTATACTGTTTTACCAGGAAGATTACTTAAGCTAAAAAAAATG
Source organism: Dama dama (assembly GCF_033118175.1). Lineage (NCBI taxonomy): Eukaryota > Metazoa > Chordata > Mammalia > Artiodactyla > Cervidae > Dama > Dama dama. Next base: position 81,066,319 of record NC_083698.1, on the reverse strand, counting down.
TTTTTCTATTCCCAAGGTAAATTTTGTTTAAGTAACAACTGCTAGGTATACGACTGGAAAACAAGAAAATTTTCCCTTATAGCAGAATTTTGTATTTACTAAAGCAAAGTGAGTTTGGCTTTTTAAAATACGGATTGTGTTTCTTTATGGTGATGCAGGAGCATTGTGCGCATATGTGTGTGTGTGTGTGTGTGTGTGTGTGTGTGTGTGTGTGTGTATGTGTATGGGGGTGTTGGCCAAAGGTGGTAAACAAGCAGAATACTCAAGGCTTCATTACCCCAGTCTGGATTCTTAATTTTGATTTGTACTAATAATGACATCGCCCAAAGTGAAGTAAGTGATTTGGGTTATTAAGCTTTATTTATAAATAAGGGGGTGCAATCAGGAAATAATTAGATAAATAATTTTCAAAGGCAATAATTAACAATTAGAAATTGAAGAATACAGCACTGGAGGGTATTCTGCTTCTCTTATCATTAATCCAGGAACTAAACTAATCAAGGAATCAAGTTTGGAATTAGAGCTTCCTCTTATGTGTGAAGACTCTTCAGTAATATTATAGATAAAGAAGATGGTAACCAGAGCATACAGTGTGGTCACCTCAAAAATATTTTTATATGAAAGAGGTGAGCACAGCATGAATAAATTGAGAAATACGTGTACTTATTAATACAGATGTCCTCCTGGATCAACTTGAAGTCAGAACTATGCCCTCAAATTAACATTTTATTTTTTACTCTATTCCTATTCACTTGCTCTTTTTATCTTTTGGTGCTGCTAGTGAGAAATAGAGTGACCAGAAGTGAAAGATACACTCATTCATTCAGCCAAAGTTATGGAGCATTTATCCAGGAAGTGTCAGGAGACACAAAAAATTAAGAAAAACCAGACATGCCCTGCCTTTATAACATATTGGATTTATAATCAATTCCAAAATATCAAATCATTCACATCAACCCTCATGATCTTTGCCATAGCAAATACTTACACAGCACTTACTAAATTAACTTGTTTCATGGCTCAGCTGGTGAAGAATCTGCCTGCAATGCAGGATACCTGGGTTTGGTCCCTGGGTTGGGAAGGTCCCCTGCCGAAGGGAATGACTACCCACTCCAGTGTTCTTGTCTGGAGAATTTCACAGACAGAGGAGCCTGGCAGACTACAGTCCATGGGGTCACAAAGAGTTGGACATGACTGAGCGACTAACACAGTATACTACTATCTTCATAACAACTTCAAGAGGTAGATCTTCTCATTGTTGCCATTTTATTGGTAAGGGGCTTGAGGACACAGAGAAGCTTAGTAACTTGAAGATAAAAAATAAAGGAATGTTAGAGATCAGATAGCCTGGCCCAGAATTCAAGTGCTAACTCACCTCACAACACTCATTCTAGGTGTTCTAATCTTGATTGTTAATTGTACTTTGAAGCCAGAGTTCCATGACTGGACATCTGTCACATTTCTTAAGTAACTCTTTAGAAGTTTTGGGGTTTGGTTTCAAGAAAACCTTTAACCAAAAGTGGGCTTCTTGGCTAGCTCAGTTGGTAAAGAATCCACCTGCAATGCAGGAGACTTAGGTTCGATCCCTGATTTGGGAAGAGCCCCTGGAGAAGGGAAAGGCTAGCCACTCCAGTATTCTGGCCTAGAGAATTCCATGAACTGTATAGTCCATGGGGGTCACAAAGAGTTGGACAGGACTAAGCGACTTCAACTTTCACTTTTTTCACTTGCCCCAAAGTAAGACACAAATGTCTTTTGAAAGAAATTGTAATCACTTAATTTCTAATTCCTTTATAGTCATTTGAATTATCTGAGGTTTAATAAGACTTTTTTCTTGATTAGTCTTTATCCTAATAATGGGAATTTACATTTTGCTAAGGATAAATTGGAATCTGGTCAGTCTCTTTAGAAACTCAGTAGTTCTAGAGTCAAATGATTTTTAATTCATCACAAAATACTTATGGAGCTTAAAGTCTGGGATTTTTAGTTTAATACAGAGCAGTCTTCATGTAACCCCACTGAATTTTCTACAGTATTAATCTTCAGGGTTAGAAAAGGGTTTATTTGCTTCCTGCCTCAAAGTCATTAAACTTAGCTCCTCCACTTATGTTGAAAAGGCTTATGTAAATGTTCCTGGATATTTGTGCAATGCATTAAATTGGAAACTGATCTGTATCGACCATTTTTTATGTAGGTTTATTACCAAGAACATACATAGGGAAACACTAAATTAATCCTATATGCATGCATTTGTTAAATCCAGGAGCACTACATGCATCATTGATGCAACCTATGTGTCACTGAAAAGATGAAAGAAATGAGTGCTAGCCTGGTTTGATCCTACAGATTGTGATCTGACCTATAGATATCTAATTTGAATCCCTAAGCATTGGTTTTCTTTAGCAGCATGATGGCGCACATGATGTTGGTGTGCAAGATTTAATATCTGCAACCAGCTTTGCAGGCAGCAATATAAATCTTAATGAAAATGTTATACTGCATAATTATTGTGTCAAGAAGCAATTATAAGTGATACTTTATACTGAGAGGAGAAAAGCATTTACTCATTTTCAGTATTGGTGTTTCTCTGAAAATATCTGCATATAAAGACAAGGGATTGCAGAAGGTTATGGGATGTCCTCACCATGGTAGCTGAAATTCTGGGAGGGTTCTACCATATTCCCATCTAAGGTAGAAAACTGGAGCTCAAGCTTTGTAAGTATACCTGAAAGAAAATCAACTTCTGAGCTCACAATTGTGACAGATTTATTTTCTTCTTAGATCTCTGGCTATTTTTTCAGATGACAGATACATGGATTTCAAAAACATATATATCTGAGGCAGTCATTTGTATCGAGTGGATAAACTGGATATCATTTCTATTGAAATTTTGGATTACTAAGGAATTACATTAAGTATATGCAATTATATATGGCTGTTCACAGATCAGGTAGCAGAGTATGGTTATACCTATTACAGAGCTTTTATAAAGAAGAACCTTTATATTCTATGTAAACGGATAGCAATCACTGTGACTGCTGAAGAGATAATAAAAGGGTTGGTTCCAATGGTCTTTGAACATAGACAAGCGGCACAACAGAAACAAGAACATGGGTAATATTTTATAGGATTTTTTTCCTCAGAGACATGTCGGATAATAGATGCACTGATGAAAAAGAATTTCCTTTTTCTAAAAATGCAAAACAGGCTTATACACAAACAAATTGTCTAGTGTTTTTCAATGCACTCATTAGTAAAACATAATCATAAGCTTCATAAATGAGCCAACATCTTAGCCCAGTGCTAGAGATTTAGACATAAATGTAAATGTATTTAAATTTATTTGTATAAAGTTCTTTATGAAAATCATGTGGGGAAAAAGATGAACAACTTAAACATTAAGAAGGAGCAATGTCTTAAGAACAAAAAAAAAATACATGGAAATGAAGTTTGGAAGCCGCAATTTTATGTGTTTATATATGTGTGTGTGTGTGTTTATATTCTGTTCTGTTGATTTGTTAAATATCCCTGAGCCTCAGGAGGTCTTATAAAATAGTAATAGAAATTCTTGCTAAAGAAGTGACAGAAATATTTTAAAAGACATATAAATTTCTAGGTTACATTACACCAGGTAACATGCGACAATAAGGAAAATAATGTGTCTTTTCCCAATTAATTCTTTCCCTTTCCCCTCAGTCATACAGTGTTCTGCTATTTCAGAGTAAGTGAATATAAATGCCAAAGTGGTACCCTCAGCATACACAATGTCAGTAAGAGAAAAAAGAAGCTACATATTCCTGAGCAAAAGCAACCTTTTTAGTATTAAAAGTTCCCAGGGGCTCTTTCTGTCCATGACAACCATCAGCTATCCCCTAGAGACAACTCTTATGGTCTGGGAGCCCTCAATAGTAAGACCCTTAAGTTTCCTTTAATGAATAGGATGGCTTGTGTACTCAGGAATTAGAGAATAATTCTGTAATCCGTGTGGATCACTGGAAAATCGACTAATCATGCTCACCTTGACAGAACTTCCGAAAGTTAAAAATATTTGTCAACAATGCAGACTTTGATTTTCTAAATAGAACAGAAGCAATCTTGCAAATTCCTTCTCAGGTATTCTGTGAGAATACAGAGTCGTATTTTTATTATTCAAAGAAGGAACACTATAAGAAGAGAATCCCAGGCCTCATTTTTTCCCCTGATTTAACAGACAAGCATGCATTTCATCTTGAAAATTATGGAATCTCAGTACTCTCATTCTTGTCTAGAAAATGATCCATGACTTCACACCTAGGCAGAAAGATTCTTACAAACAAAAGTCCCTAAACCAACTGTGTTAAAACTTACTGGATCCTAAACAGGCTTTTCACAGAAAAGCTGTCAACACAACTATATTATGAGCTGATAATTTTATTCATTGGATGATATTCAATATGGCCTTGCCACCAGCCACTTTACTGAAGAGGCAACCAGAGGGGCTGTTACAGTCCTAGAATGTCTATTTTTATTAAGTCTTATTCCTTCTTTTCTGTGATGGGTAGACTATAAGTGAAACATAAGATACATAATTCCATGACGCTTTTGAAAATATCCCATATTTATTCCTCACTCAACTCAGAATAAAAGCTATTGTCAGATATAAACATCTTTTACTTGTAAATTAAAATGAGAATGTTATAGCCTGCAATCTGAAAAGCCTTTTCAGGAGCATTTAGTACAAACTCTTTGCCCAGATATGGACTTTGAAGTCTACAGCCATGAGGTGCCTCGTCCAAGCTCACAGAAGCAGTGACAAGCCAGATCTTCTTGTGTCCAGTTCAGGCCTTTCCATTCTGTTTTTTTTTTTTAATACAACCCCAGGAACAGGATAATAGTCACATGATAATAGTTGTATCAGAATAGATAGCATCCCATTAAAATGTAAGAAAAATGCATTATTTATACTGCATTTCATCCCACTCTTTGTGACCCTATGGACTATAGCCTGCCATGCTCCTCTGTCCATGAGATTATCCTGGCAAGAATACTGGAGTGGTTTGCCATTTCCTACTCCAGGGGATCTTCCTGAATCAGGGCTCCAACTTGCTTCTCCTGTGGCTCCTGCATTGGCAGGTAGATTCTTTACCACTGAGACACCTGGTATTGGAATTTAACTGAGCATGAGTGAATATGAATCTTGAAAATGAGAACTCACTCCCACTGCAAGCATCTACAAACATCACTCTGCATGAACAGGCATGTTCAATAATATATTAAGTACGATTAAAAATAAGAATGAAGTTGGGCACATTTTGTAGATAGGATTCTAAAGGATGAACAGATTAAAACCTGTATCAAAATCATCTGAGGTTCTCATTAAAATGCAAATTCCTTAGCCCTGAACTACAGTACTGAATCAGAATTTCTAGCAGTAGAAGTATTAATTATATATTTTATTATAAATCTTAGGTTTGGTAATAATTAGACACTGAAAATTGAGAATCAGATGTTTTAGGCCTTATACAACTACATAAGGACTACTAGAGATAAGCTTGACATTTCTCATGCTTTATAAAAAATACATTTGTTCCTTTGATTTTTACATATGTTTTCCTAAATGCATGTAAAACCTCCTGAGTTAAAAATTCCAACCACAAGTAATTCTATAGAGAAAACCCCAAAGAGTTAAATTAATTCTCATGAGTTTGAGGTTAAATCTAATTCTATTATACTATATTAAGAACTGTATGGCAGAAGTATATGCATTCATATCCTTGTTGAATAACATCTTTATTAATCAAACAGCTCTAATTTATTGATGCAAACTCTTAGTAACAAGCTATTAATCCATGGGCTACTGTTGTGGTTTTCTCCAAGGAATCCTTTGACGGATGGGTTGTCAAAATGTGGATGGGAGAGCCCAGATCTGCAACATGGAGAAGAATACAGAGTGCTGTCTCAAGATGATAATAAAAGCAGCTGTATCCAAGGCATCAGTTTCACAAAGGACCATTAATAAGAAGAAAAAAAACAAATGCAACAATATAGCACACATTAGATATCTGCCTTATTATTATTAATGAGTTCTTGCTTAAGTATCCCTTTTGATCTTTTCAGTGATCCTGTGCTTTTATGGATAAGCAAAACAGAGGCTTACAGAGAGAAAGTTACTTGTTCACATATTTTCGTATAGTATACATAGAAATAGGGGTTTTAGAAAATTTTCATTTACTCACTTTTTTCTTGGTAATATGCATCTAAAAGTATAGAAGACATGCTGTCTATCCTTAAGTTAGCTACAAGTAGAAACATAAATATATAAACAGGCAATTTTAATGTGATTTTTATAAATGCTCCAAGGGGCTAAGTATGGGCTGCCTGGAGGATATATAAGAGATACTTAATTCACCTTTGGGAGATAGGGGGGAGCGGGTGGATTCCTGAAAGGGAACACACCTACATGGACAAATGAAAGGGTAGAGGGTTAGCCAGGTAAAGAAGTGGGAAAGCTACAGTTAAGGAATTCCAGGCAGAGGGAAGAGTTTCTACAAAGGTGTGGATTTAGGAGTATGTCTGGACTATTTGAAAGCGTGCAAGTGGTTAAGTGTGGCCTGAATGTAGAGGTAAAAGAAAACATGAATCAGATCATTAAAGATTTTGTACATCCTGCTGACAAATTCGGATTTCAATCTTTTGGTGATGGCAAGACACTGAAGAAATTACATTTACATTTAAAATGATCCCTCCCTATGTGGAGAATGGATTGGGAAGGAGCAGAAATGAAGGCAGTATGATCAGTTTGAAGGCTTAAAAAATGATAATTCAAGTCTAGGTGGGGACACTGGAGCAACAGATGATAGATTGATGTAGCCTATAAAAAGGGGATAGAATGGAAAGGATTTAGAGATTGATGTGGGTGACAGGGAAATAGAGCAGAGAAGGATATCTCACATGCTGGGCAATTGAGGGAACAGTGTTGTAATCTGAGGTAGGAAATTCAGAAGGAAAGGCTTTTCCGTTAAGAGAAAAGCCTGTCACTACTTAAGGATTTTTCTTATAAATTATTTTTAAGTTTCTTAAGTGCATATCCTTCCTAATAGTGGAAAGGCAAGACCGTTTGCTGTGTTAGTTTACGCTGTACAATGAAGTGAATCAGCTGTGTGTAAACATCTGTCCCCTCCCTCCTGGACATCCCTCCCACCGCCACTCTATCTCCCCTATCTAGCTTATCACAGAGCAGCAAGCTGAGCTCCTTGTGCTATATGGCAGGTTCCCACTAGCTATATTTTACTTACAGTAGTGTATATATGTCAATGCTAATTTCCCAATTTGTTCTACCCTCTCCTTCCGACCCTGTGTCCACACGTCCATTCTCTCCGTCTGTGTCTCTTTTCTTGCCCTAGAAATAGGTTCATGTGCCATTTTTCAACTTTTAAGAGACAGCATTTTCTCATAAAGGATAATTCTTTGATTACCAGGGAAAATAAATATATTGAACTTTCCTCTAACAGATATGCTAGGGTTCTATTTCAGAGAACCACTTGTAATATTAGAACCTCTAATGGTGGTGAATAGTAAACAGCTAGATTGGGGTCTCAGGTAAACTAAGAATATACACATTTCATACTGCCTGACTTTTCAGATTTTTTCATGTTGCTGATAGGCTGAAGTTTTTTCCTGAATATTAGTATAGCTCCCAAATACATTTTCACAATGGAACTTCATCTCATGGACTCTATTACTGGCATATAGTATCTTTCATTATCTTGAAATAATTTGACATCTTTATTTTTGTTCCTCATATCATTTCTGATTCTGACTATTTTTGCTAATGACAGATCTTTAGTGCAGTTTCTGCTATGTACATTTGTAAAATTTATCTGTTTTATTTTATGGCATTAATCTTAGAGTTTGCAATTTTTTTTTAAAGAATCAGATGATGTCAAATAATTTTTCTTTAAGAGACTGTTTTATTTTGAATATAATTAAAAGCCTCCTTTTTATGTGAGAGAACAACTTACATCTTTTTATATAAAAATCAGGACATTATTATTCAGGGGAAAAAATCCTTTTTTGCTTCCCTCAACCCCAACTATTTTCTCCTCCTCACAATAAATATTTTTCAACAAGAAGTCCATCTCACAACTAATTCCTGACCACCGCACACTCATGCAACACAACGTTTTTCTTACTCTTGCTCAATACCTCCTGTTCTCAATTTCAGTGGCTATATTTTCATCCTTCAACTCCTTGACTTGCCTTTGAAGCTGACACTGTGGAACATGTTCTAATCTTTAAATTTTTAATACAGTATTCTCATGTTTTATTCTTTTTCTTTCTGACGTTTCCATCTCAATCAATTTTGCTAGTTTATTTTCTGCTCTGTTTCCTTAAATGTGGGTGTTGGAACTCCAGAGAACTTCATTTATCACTCAGTATAACCTGTCTGAACAATGCTGGCCATCAGGCGGCTACCTTTGCGCTGATAACTCCTAGAGAAAAACGCAGCCCTGACCACTGTGTAAAAATGCCTGACTCTATTAACAGTTTTGAGTCTGTCCAAACCTGGTTAAAAAAAAAAAAAAAAAAGATTATCTTTCTCCCTTCCTCATAATCCTGTTTGGACTTCTTCATATCTAGTATACTTTAGAAATACTTCCCTCTGCTTAGCTACTTGAGCCATCAAAACCATTCTGTAAAAGCTTAGTAATGAAGAATGTGGGCTCTATAGGTGAACTGCCTGGGTTCATATTCCAGCTCTGTGACTTTAGGAAATTCCAAGTTTGTTATATCTGAGTCTTGGTTTCCTCATCTGTAAAATAAAGATGAAAACAGTTACACTTCATATGTTGGCTTGAGGATTGTCATAAATCCTTGAATCAGTGAATACCGCAAATGCAAGTTATTATTCACCTTCACTCTTTCCGCCTCTCTTGTGTGCCTTGAATCCTATCAATCTTCCAGTTTTATTGACAGTGTTTCCTACTCACCTCTCCTTGTGTCCTTCTTTACTTCTACTGCTATCCTTAAGAACAAGGACATAGTGGCTTTTATCTCTTTACTTGAGATACTCAGTATGTAGTAGGCTCTCAATCACTGTTAAGAAATAACTAAACAAATGTGTAAATGTTGGAAGGTCTAGCTCTGAATGAGGTCTCCAAAACTTTTTTTTGTGTGTGCAATCATTGGAGTGTTTGTGTATCCTCTTTTTTTTTTTTTTTTCATTTATTTTTTATTAGTTGAAGGCTAATTACTTTACAATATTGTAGTGGGTTTTGTCATACATTGACATGAATCAGCCATGGATTTACATGTATTCCCCATCCCGATCCCCCCTGTGTATCTTCTTAAAGTAATCGTTTTGAAAGATTGATCATTTGTGCACAGGCATGTTGGTATATTTCCGTTTATTTAATTTTAAAGATTTTTTGATGTGGGCCATTTTTAACACTTTTACTGAGTTTGTTACAATATTGCTTCTGATTTATGTTTTGTTTTTTTGGCCGCAAGGCATGTGGGATCTTAGCTCCCCGCATAGGGATCAACCTCGCACCCCTTGCACTGGAAGGTGAAGTCTTAACCTCTAGACCACCAGGGAGGACTTGGTGTGTTTGTTAATCAGTTTTACTCTTTGTAAAGCTGCTGCAATTTAACAGTACTTATGGCTGGTTTCCCTAGTAGCTCAGTTGGCAAAGAATCTGCCTGCAGTGCAGGAGACCCTGTTAGATTCCTGGGTCTTGAAGATCCCCTGCAGAACGAAATGGCAACCCACTCCAGTATTCTTGCCTGGAGAATTGGACAGAGGAGTCTGGCGGGCTACAGTCCATGGGGTTGCAAGAGTCAGACATGACAGCAACTAAACCACCAAACCACCACCATCACCATGGCTGGTTTACAGGCTAATCAACATTTAGCGTAATAACTGACCACAATGTGTCCTATTATTTTTGTAGCATTGGGCAGGTCATATACAGCTTCTCTGATCCACTTTCTTCTCCACTAAAATTGGTAAGTTGGACAAGAATTATCCAATGATGCTTTTAACATTTATGGCTTTAACAGATTTGAGCAATTATTCAACATTTCAAATATGAGACATTGAGAGAAACACATCATGTAGAAAATTTCAGGCAGGGGGATATTAAACTAATGATCTTGATTTCTCAGCCTCCTGCTTAGTTGTTCATTGAGACAGGCCGGCAGAAAGAATTTTCTAAAAGACAGCTTTTTAAATGTAATTCTGTAAGACTTCCCCTGTCTTAGCATTCATTTGCATCTGTTTCTAACACAAAACCCTTCTCTCCCCAAAAGGCAAAAGATTTTAGCTTAAACCCTTTACCACACTGCTTTGACCTTGAGCCTAGGAAATAATCTATAGAAACTGAATTCTTATAATTTAAGATGATAGTAGCTTTTAAAAAGTGACTAGTTCCAATATTTTCTTGTCACTTTCCCCACTGGTTATTTGATTGGAGGTTTTTTAAAAAGCAAATATTTTAAATCAAATTTTATTCATCATTCTACTTCAAGTAGCAAGTCTTTTAAATGTAGCCTTTTAAAACGACTGAATACCTAGAATTTCTTTCTGCTGATTAATCTATGGCAAGGTTTTGTGTAATAAAAATGGACTGCAAAAATGATTTTGGGGACCTGGGAAAAAGACTTTCCTGTGAAAATCAGGAGTGTTTATATCAATGTTGAATTATTTATGAGTTAGAGATATTAATGCTAAATTTTAACTGAGAACGACTCAACAATTTTGGCCCACATGCACCGTTTGCTTAAAATTATTCTTTATGAAAGACAGTCACCTTATGATTTCAATAGATGAATAGGAAAGTCATTCCAGCTCTATTATGGTCCATGGAAAAGTCTTTTGAATGCAGTATTAAAATGTTTATTTTATGTTAGTATCGCCCTTTATCTGAGAACTTTTTATTCCAAAGGACTGTGGATATTTTGCAATACCTCCTTAGGTGATCAGAGTTACTATGTATTAAGGCATTGATTAATCTTCTGATCGATGTCATTAGAAAATTAATTCATAAACTCAAATTTGGATGTGGAAGATTAGCAAATCAAGTTTCAAGGACCACAGTTAACTAAAATCAAATGCTTTTTGCCATGTCTGACTCTTTGCAACCCCATGAACTGTAACCCACCAGGCTCCTCTGTCCATTGGATTCTCTAGACAAGAAGACCGGAGTGGGTAGCATTCCCTTCTCCAGGGGATCTTCCCAACCCAGGGATCAAACCCAGATCTCCTGCATTGCAGGAGGATTCTTTACCATCTGAGCCACCAAGGAAGCGACTAATCAAATGCTAGCATACAGCAACTCATGATATCACAGTTAGATTCTAGCCTGTGCTCCTTGGCACACTTATTTCACAGCCATAACTCTCCAACACAGTTTCAATTTCAAGCAAATTATCCCACTTTCTCATGAGGATCCTTTTCCTTTCCTAACAGACCATTTGCATAAATTTCTTCATTTAGAAAGTATTGTCGTTAACTAGAGATAAAATAACAAAACAGTAGTCCCTAAGGTAAATCTTTTTTTTTTTTTTTCTTTATTATTATTTTTTTTTCCAGTGGGTTTTGTCATACATTGATATGAATCAGCCATGGATTTACATGTATTCCCAATCCCGATCCCCCCTCCCACCTCCCTCTCCACCCGATTCCTCTGGGTCTTCCCAGTGCACCAGGCCCGAGCACTTGTCTCGTGCATCCCACCTGGGCTGGTGATCTGTTTCACCATAGATAGTATACATGCTGTTCTTTTGAAATATCCCACCCTCACATTCTCCCACAAAGTTCAAAAGTCTGTTCTGTATTTCTGTGTCTCTTTTTCTGTTCTGCATATAGGGTTATCATTATCACCTTTCTAAATTCCATATACATGTGTCAGTATGCTGTAATGTTCTTTATCTTTCTGGCTTACTTCACTCTGTATAAGGGGCTCCAGCTTCATCCATCTCATTAGGACTGGTTCAAATGAATTCTTTTTAATGGCTGAGTAATATTCCATGGTGTATATGTACCACAGCTTCCTTATCCATTCATCTGCTGATGGGCATCTAGGTTGCTTCCATGTCCTGGCTATTATAAACAGTGCTGCGATGAACATTGGGGTGCACGTGTCTCTTTCAGATCTGGTTTCCTCAGTGTGTATGCCCAGAAGTGGGATTGCTGGGTCATATGGCAGTTCTATTTCCAGTTTTTTAAGAAATCTCCACACTGTTTTCCATAGCGGCTGTACTAGTTTGCATTCCCACCAACAGTGTAAGAGGGTTCCCTTTTCTCCACACCCTCTCCAGCATTTATTGCTTGTAGACTTTTGGATAGCAGCCATCCTGACTGGCGTGTAATGGTACCTCATTGTGGTTTTGATTTGCATTTCTCTAATAATGAGTGATGTTGAGCAAAAATAAACTCAAAATGGATTAAAGATCTAAATGTAAGACCAGAAACTATAAAACTCCTAGAGGAGAACATAGGCAAAACACTCTCCGACATAAATCACAGCAAGATCCTCTATGACCCACCTCCCAGAATATTGGAAATAAAAGCAAAACTAAACAAATGGGACCTAATGAAACTTAAAAGCTTTTGCACTACAAAGGAAACTATAAGTAAGGTGAACAGACAGCCCTCAGATTGGGAGAAAATAATAGCAAATGAAGAAACAGACAAAGGATTAATCTCAAAAATATACAAGCAACTCCTGAAGCTCAATTCCAGAAAAATAAATGACCCAATCAAAAAATGGGCCAAAGAACTAAACAGACATTTCTCCAAAGAAGACATACAGATGGCTAACAAACACATGAAAAGGTAAATCTTTTTTAAGAGTGGTGGCTGATATTTAATCCTGAGTCCAGGTCTTCTCCTTTTTTTTTTTTTTTAATTAATTTATTTTTTATTGAAGGATAATTGCTTTACAGAATTTTACTGCTTTCTGTCAAGCCTCAACATGAATCAGCCATAGGTATACACATATCCCCTCCGTTGTAAACCTCCCTCCCATTTCCCTCCTCATCCCACTCCTCTAGGTTGATACAGAGTTCCTGTTTGAGTTTCCTGAGCAATACAGCAAATTCCCGATGCCTATCTATTTTACTTATGGTGTAAGATGATGCTGTGAAAATGCACACTCGCTATGCCAGCAAACTTGGAAAACTGAGCAGTGGCCACAGGACTGGAAAAAGTCAGTTTTCATTCCAATCCCAAAGAAAGGCAATGTCAAAGAATGCTCAAACTACCGCACAATTGCACTCATCTCACACGTTAGTAAATTAATGCTCAAAATTCTCCAAGCCAGGTTTCAAAAATATGTGACCTGTGAATTTCCAGATGTTCAAGCTGGATTTAGAAAAGGCAGAGGAACCAGAGATCAAATTGCCAACATCTGTTGGATCATCAAGAAAGCAAGAGAGTTCCAGAAAAACATCTACTTCTGCTTTATTGACTATGCCAACGCCTTTGACAGTGTGGATCACAATAAATTGTGGAAAATTCTGAAAGAGATGGGAATACCAGGCCACCTGACCTGCCTCTTGAGAAATCTGTATGCAGGCCACGAAGCAACAGTTAGAACTGGATATAGAACAACAGACTGGTTCCAAATTGGGAAAGAAATAAGTCAAGGCTGTACATTGTTGCCCTGCTTATTTAACTTATATGCAGAGTACATCATGAGAAACACTGGGCTGGATGAAGCACAAGCTGGAATCAGGACTGCTGGGAAGAATATCAATAAATTCAGATATGCAGATGACACCACACTTATGGCAGAAAATGAAAAAGAACTGAACAGCCTCTTGATGAAAGTGAAAGAGGCAAATGAAAACGTTGGGTTAAAGCTCAACATTCAGAAAACAAAGATCATGGCATCCAGTCCCGTTACTTCATGGCAAATAGATGGGGAAACAGTGACTGATTTTATTTTCTTGGGCTCTAAAATCACTGCAGATGGTGGCTGCAGCCATGAAATTAAAAGATGGTTGCTCCTTAGGAGAAAAGTTATGAACAACCTAGACAGTATATTAAAAAAGCAGAGATATTACTTTGCTAACAAAGGTACGTCTAGTCAAGGCTATGGTTTTTCCAGTAGTCATGTATGGATGTGAGAGTTGGACTATAAAGAAATCTGAGCGCTGAAGAATTGATGGTTTTGAACTGTGGTGTTGGAGAAGACTCCTGAGAGCCCCTTGGATGGCAAGGACACCCACCCAGTCCATCCTAAAGGAAATCAGTCTGGAATATTAATTGAAAGGACTGATGCTGAAGCTGAAACTCCAATACTTTGGCCACCTCATGCGAAGAACTGACTCATTTGAAAAGACCCTGATGCTGGGCAAGATTGAAGGCAGGAGGATAAGAGGATGACAGAGGATGAGATGGTTGGATGGCATCAACAACTTAATGGACATGAGTTTGAGTAAACTCCAGGAGTTGGCGATGGACAAGAAGGCCTGGCGTGCTGCAGTCCACGGGGTCGCAAAGAATTGGACACGACTGAGTGATTGAACTGAACTGAATGTAAGTGCCCATGTCACTCTTTCCACACATCTCACCCCCTCCTCCACTCTCCTCATGTCCATAAGTCTATGCTCTATGTCTGTTTCTCTACTGTTGCCCTGTAAATAAATTCTTCAGTACCATTTCAAGTGAGTCAGATCTCCTTTTTGCCTGTACCATCTTGAGGAGATTTTCTGGTTTGTCTGAGCCTTTTGTTTCTCAGCTGTAAAAGGGGAAGAATGCTCTTAGTAGTGCTGACCACTTGAAATGGTCAGAGTGAAAGTAAGATGGTGTGTGCACAATGCCTGGTATATAGAAAATTCAGTTCAGTTCAGTTGCTCAGTCATGTCCAACTCTATGCGACCCCATGAATCGCAGCACACCACGCCCCCCATCCATCACTAACTCCCAGAGTTCACTCAAACTCATGTCCATTGAGTCAGTGATGCCATCCAGCCATCTCATCCCCTGTGATCCCCTTCTCCTCCTGCCTTCAATCTTTCCCAACATCAGGGGCTTTTCAAACGAGTCAGCTCTTCGCATGAGGTGGCCAAAGTATTGGAGTTTCAGCTTCAGCATCAGTCCTTCCAATGAACACCCAGGACTGATCTCCTTTAGGATGGACTGGTTGGATCTCCTTGCAGTCCAAGGGACTCTCAGGAGTCTTCTCCAACACCACTCTCTGCTAATTCAATTATCAGTAGTAGTAGTGGTTGTAATGCTAGTATGGTTATCACAGAAAATGGAATTCAAAAAGTGTTTTACATAATTTTGTTTATGATAGCACAATGAATATCACTTTACCAAGGAATAAAGTTATGCACTGAAGGCTAATTGCATTCTTGTGACTCAGCTTCTGAGGAACGTGGCAACATTTTCAATGTTTTTAGCCAACATTTAGGTCTGTGCTGTGCTGTCACTTCAGTTGTGTCTGACTCTTTGTGACCCTATGAACTGTAGTCCGCCGATTCTCTCCGTCCCATTCTCTAGGCAAGAATACTGGAGAGGGTTGCCATGCCCTCCTTCAGGGGATCTCCCCAACCCAGGGATCAAACCCACATCTCTACATCTCCTGCCTTGGCAGGCAGGTTCTTTACCAGTAGTGCCACCTGGGAAGTCCTTATTTAGGTCTACATGTTAGTAATGCAAAGAAACAAAAATTACTCTGTGACCTCTGGTTATCAATCATTTATCTATTCAGATAATTTGATTATCAATCATTTATCTATTCAGATGATTTATAAGCCAAAGGTCTTGACATGATATTTTGGACTACCTCCCACCTTCTATTGTGCTCTGTTGGATATAATGATCTCCGTAATATTTGCTTCTGCTTCTCACCAGACGAGGCTAAGTCTACATAGACAAACAGGGTAGAGCTTTTGAGGGAACAGACAATTATAGAAAAATAGAAATTTAAGGCCCAAAGTATCCTGCAAATAAAGAACAAATTCATCGGTTTATCCCTTGAAAAACTCAGGGAACAGCTGACTCAATCTGTTTCACCATAGGACATAGACCATTATTTTCAATGAGAGAATCATTCAAGTAAAGATATTATAAGAAACAGAGCAGCTAATTAGTTGTTCACATATATCCTACAGTTCCTGTTTAGTTTTTCCTAGAATTCCAAGTGATGTACAGATAGATAAAATTAATTTAATTCTGAGCTGAAAATAAGGTGTTAATGTCCCCTTCCATTCTAGGGGTGAACAGTTAAGGATGTGCCTGTGTATAGGAGGAAAAGGTTTTCAGAGCTGTGAATGTCACCAAGCATGCTATAATTTAAGGGTGTGATATTTGTCCTTCCAATGTCTTACCCCCCTACCTATGATTGCAGCGCCTTTCCTTTTGTGATTCATCAGGGCCATTTATAGTCTCTCCTTTGCACAGTTTTCTGGTTATTTTATTATTTAATTCTGGAATAAAATCTTAGCTTATAATAATCAGATCATAATTTTTTGGATATATATACCCTTTTGTTGAGTTCCCAACTATATGAAAACATAATGAAACATCCCATGAAGATCTATGTGATGATTTTCTAAAGGCCTCTGAATATTTTTTAGCACTATGGAAAAATATTAGTAGTAAAAGCATCAGGGGGAAACATTAATAACAATTTTAAGAGGCCTATACTGTTAATTTTCTAAGCCAGGTCACAGGAAGTTAGCCAATTAGGACAATGCAGATATTCAAATCTTATATTTCTTCAGGATTGTGGTACTTATATACCACAGAATAAAAATTAGTCTCTTTTAATTGCTCATTATTTCTCAGTTGCCTCTACAACTGTCATAGAAACTAGGATTACTCTGGGTGTTAACTTGAAATTTTATGCAAAGGATTTTTACTGGGTACTTATTAAGTGTTAATGTTCTGGAGTTGGAATTCAGGAGTAACAGAAAACACAGTTCTGAACCTCTCAAGGAACCTAGGCAATGGGCAGAGAGACATGCAAATCAATGAAAAATATGGATATACTTTGGTAGGAAAGTTGTATGTTATTAGTACAGTAAGAAGGTTATTAGGAATAAAAACAAGAAAAATGTAGGCATTGAAAGATTTAGGAGTATTTCTTGGAGTACATGGACTTTTGTGTTGGAAGAGGGAAATGATGGAGCATTTCAAGCAATACGAACAGAATGATTAAAGACATGGAAGAGAATCTTAGCTATTACTTATATGAATTGTTTAATACCATCACTTTACACATGGTTTTAAAGATATCTATATACAATTAAAAATGACACAAAATATTGTGGAAAGTATTTCTCATTGATAGGGACAAGTGATGTGCTATCTCATATACAGGAAAAATGAAACACTAGCTACCAACCTGCAAGATTCAGAAATGAAATCCTAGGTTGCAAACTTCAAGAACTGGGGACTTTTATAGATTAACACGGGCTTCCCAGGTGGCTCTGTGGTAAAGAATCCACCTGCAATGCCAGAGACATGGCTTCGATTCCTGGGTTGGGAAGATCCCCTAGAGTAGGAAATGCAACCCACTCCAATATTCTTGCCTGAGCAATCCCATGGACAGAGGAGCTTGGTGGGCTATAGAATTGTAGGGGAGTCTGCCCCCTCTACAGCATGGGGTCTCAAAAGAGTCAGACAGGACTTAGCAACTAAACAACAACAGAAACAACATAGATTAACACACTCATCAGTTTAACAATATGCACAGTAACCTCTGTAAAATGCTAGTGAACAACAATGCAAAATCTCCAACTGGGACGAAGCTAATAGACCTCTAAGCAAGGAAACTTGGTTTTATGCAATGTTAATATGCCACAAACTCCTTAGAGCGATTTATATTTCATGTCTATTATACAGGTAAATCTGTTTTATTAATATTGTAAGTCTAGGTCATTTGCCAGCATGTATTTTTTCAGGTAATACTGTTTCTCTGTGCATGTGTGCAATAAATCTTCTCTCTTACAAATCTGTGCTTTAGTAGCAAGTCCTTATTTTGCATCCCAATAAAGTAAAATGTCATAGTGAATAGAGCAAAATAGCCACGTTTCTGATGAGATCCTAAAAGAACCTGCCCAGAGAAAGACTTTGAAATAGTGAGAAAACAGAATCAAATACCTAGCTAGGGATTAAGCTTTTCTGAAGAAGGGAGAGCCTTCGAGGTGGCGATGGTGTCCGCATAGTCAGGCCCTTCTGTTCCCCCCGGCACATGTCTCCAAGCTCCTTGAGGCAAGTTCCCCTCACAGCTTCTGTTCTTTTCTCCTTCCTAATGTTATCAGCAGAATAATGGGTCACTTTAAGCTGCTTGAAATAGGAGGCTCTCTGCGTGTGGTGGGCTCTGGGGCATCAAGCCAGTCCTTGATGTAATTCATTGTAAAGAAGATTCCTTCTCTGTGGCTCATCAGGAAAATTAATTCACTCTAGTGTTCATTATGTCCTCCTCTTTTAAGGTGCAGAGGAATGGAAGGACAACAAATATGCTGGAAGATATTTTGGGGGGGTCACTACAGTAAGTTCCCTACATACGAACCTTCAAGTTGCAAACTTTCAAAGACGCGAATGTGCCCCTGTGTGCCAGTGGTGGTACTGTACTATTGTATTTTTCAAGGTACTATACTGTAAGGTTAAAAATGTTTTATTAATCTTTTTGTGTTTGCTTTTTATGTATTATTTGTGTGAAAAGTATTATAAACCTATTACAGTACAGTACTACATATTAACTTATATGCTGACTATAGTATGAGAAACACTGGGCTGGATGAAGCACAAGCTGGAATCAAGATTGCCGGGAGAAGTATCAGTAACCTCGGATATGCAGATGACACCATACTTATGGCAGAAAGTGAAAAAGAACTAAAGAGCCTCTTGATGAAAGTGAAGGAGGAAAGTGAAAAAGTTGGCTTAAAGCTCAACATTCAGAAAACTATCATGGCATCCGGTCCCGTCACTTCATGGCAAATAGATGGGGAAACAGTGGAAACAGTGGCAGACTTTAATTTTGGGGCTCCAAAATCACTGCAGATAGTGACTGCAGCCATGAAATTAAGTCACTTACTCCTTGGAAGGAAAGCTATGACCAGTCTAGACAGCATATTAAAAAGCAGAGACATTACTTTGCTAACAGAGGTCCATCTAGCCAAGGCTATGGTTTTTCCAGTAGTCATGTATGGATGTGAGAGTTGGACCATAAAGAAAGCTGAGCGCTGAAGAATTGATGGTTTTGAACTGTGGTGTTGGAGAAGACTCTTGAGAGTCCCTTGGACTGCAAGGAGATCCAACCAGTCCATCCTAAAGGAAATCAGTCCTGAATATTCACTGGAAGGACTGATGTTGAAGCTGAAACTCCAACACTTTGGCCACCTGATGCGAAGAGCTGACTCATGTGAAAAGTCCCTGATACCACGAAAGATTGAAGGTGGGAGGAGAAGGGGACAACAGAGGATGAGATGGCTGGATGGCATCACTGACTCAATGGACATGAGTTTAGGTAAACTCTGGGAGTTGGTGATGGACAGGGAGGCCTGGTGTGCTGCAGTCCATGGGGTTGCAAAGAACTGGACTGAGTGACTGAACTGACTGACTGACTATATAGTCAATTGTGTTAGTTGGGTCCTTGGGCTAAATTTGTAGAACTTAAAACAAATTGGACTTACAAACCCCCTCTCACAATGAAACTTGTTTGTATGTAGAGGACTTACTATATTTTCTACTTAATATTGATCTCTTTAAAGTCATATACAAGATGATGGTATAAAGCGTTTGTATAAGGAATCAGCCCTCTCTTGTATGTCACATGGGGCTTCCCTGGAGGCTCAGATTGTAAAGTCTGCCTGCAACGCAGGAGACCCAGGTTCGATCCTTGGGTTGGGAAGATCCCCTGGAGAAGGGAATGGCTACCCACTCTGGTGTTCTTGCCTGGAGAATCCTATGAACAGAAGAGCCTGGCAGGCTCCAGTCCATGGGGTCCCAAAGAGTCAGACATGACTGAATGATTAAGCACTCATGTAATTCATGTGTCCATTCAAGTCTGCCTTGAATTCAAGAATTGCTCAAGTGTCAGTCATTCCCAATGCTCTCCTTTTCAGTTTTAAACTCTCCCCTTTAAAACATTATAAGTTATAATTCTTTAATGCTAACAACATGGCATTTTATATGCACTTTAAGCTATTTTCTTTATCTAAAGAAAAAACATCTCTTTATTTTGTTTCTGGGTACACTCACTTAACAACTATGTACTAAACGTGGTGAATTTTCTAGCAGATATGCTCATATTTTGGAATATTGAGCAACTCAATTGGAAACAATCCAACTTAAATGTTCCCTGAAACAAGTGTGATTATCTTCACATTTGATTTACACTATATACCTGTTTAAATTTGCCTTTAAATTACATTTCTTTCAAACCACACAAAGCCTCTTTTACACTCAGATTTTAATCTCTACAGTTTAAGAAGCTAAATCCTGAGCAAACAGTTGGATTTTGTAGAAAGCTCACTGTCTTGCAATTGTAAGATGTTGACCTGACAGATTTGATTTTCATGGAGTAGAAGATTTTGGCAATCATTGTTACTTTCTACTAAGAAAATATAAAGCAGGAAAAAAGAATGAACCTGTCCATGTTTTTTCCCCAAATTGAAAATGACTGGTCAATGTTATTATGGTATATCATGACCCTGAACCATAATCCTCCCCTAGTTTATTTTCTGAAAATCAATGTAGAAAGAGGGGCTGGCATCAGCAACCACCAGGGGTCAGCAGACACCTGCGATGTGTGGCATCATTGTCCCTGTGAGAGAACCGGAGGATCAAGGACCTGCAGATCTCTGGGTAGCTGTACCATACTGTGGTTCCTTGGCACACATTTACATTTAAATTCATATTATAATGAAAGAAAAGCACCATGTATTTAGGTGTAGTATCAATCAGGACTTTGTAGATTCCTGGTGTTTCCTTCTTAGGTCCACTGTTGCCTTTAATTATGTAAATGGATGGAGGAAAGAGATTAGGAGAAATGAAGAAAGTCTTCTTCCATGAAGAAAAGAGGGTAAAACAAGTCATGTAAGTAAGCACAGCTAGCTAGGTTCCATTCTGTGTCTAACTCCAAAGATCCATGAGAATGTCTTTTCTTCTTTCTGTATTGCAGGGGGTTTCTCAATGTGTCTCAAGACTCGAAGCTTTAGCATCTCCTGGGAGTGTTAGAAATGTAAATTCTTGGCCTCACTCCAGAACTACTACACCGGGAGCTCTGGAGATAAATGCCAGCAGTCTTTTATAAACCCTTCAGATGATATCAATGCCAGTTAATGTTTGAGAACCACGGCTCTGACTGATATTGGAGATGATGTGAAACTGGCCAGGGTTACTGTTATTGAGCAGGAACCTAAGGAGCCTTCTGGAGACACACCCTTCCCACCACCCCGCCCCTGCTACGGTCTCTGCCTGCCTATTGTTTGTAGAAAATCTGTCGTCTCCCAGGCCTCCCGCAAGTCACAAAAATTTGGATCAAGAATTAATGATTGAAAGGATATGAACATGTAGTGACAAAAGTAGCAATGGGGCCAGGAAAACTGGTAACAATTTAAATAGTAAATCAGTCATGTGCAGTCACAGAATATTTAGTTCCTCCCTGAAGTACATAGATGACAATATCTAATGTTCATTCCCAAGTTGTTTTATGGATGTTAACCCCCCCACTAAATGTAAGAAGTTAACTACATAATGACTATGAATACATGGCCACAAGGTTAGCTGGAGCCAGAGAATTGATAATCACCTCTGCCACACTGCCCTGTTACCCCACCATCAACCAATCAGAGACTTGTACACAAGCTGATCACACACTCTGAGACTCTGCTCCCTCATTCTGCCCTTAAAAACTCTTCTGTAAAACCCACTGAGGAGTTCGGATTTTTTGGATTAGTTGTCCCATGCTCCTTGTTCAGTACCTACAACAAACACTATACTTTCCTTTACCAAAACACAGCATCAGCAAATTGGCTTTACTGTGCATGGGTGAATGGATCCAAGTTTGGTTCAATAACAGTAGCAGAAGGACATATTGTATTTACTCTAAAAGATATAATTGAGTTAATTCTCTGAACTACGGTTACTGCCTCTTGGGTCCTTAGCTACTCTTTACTCTTTGGTGTGTACTTGTGACCAAAACTAATTTTTGAATCCTCTCCAGCTCAGCAGGAAAGTAGGCTAACTCTGTAGGGAGTAATAACAAAACACCAGTAATTCCCACCCGAAGCGCATTAAACGAACAGGCCCATGAGGGTATGAGCTGCTTATCAAGGTCAGTAAGTCACAAGAGGAGATGACCCAGAAGAGCTCCAGCTTTCCCTTAAGCAATCTTCATAATAAACTTTTATTAAGGGAGAGAAAAAAAATCTGCAACATCGAGGATGCCCTCTCTACTCCCCACCTGACATTCACACCATTCTCTGAGCCATATAATGTGGGTGTAAAAAGCTGCTAGAATCTCCTTTTCTCCTGTACTTAATTTCAGCCCATCTCTTTAAACATCTCCCCTCAGTCAATAAGTACTATGAGAATCATTTTCCTTTGCTGAGTGAT
Organism: Dama dama; assembly: GCF_033118175.1. Lineage (NCBI taxonomy): Eukaryota > Metazoa > Chordata > Mammalia > Artiodactyla > Cervidae > Dama > Dama dama. The sequence goes on along the minus strand of NC_083698.1, from coordinate 81,043,758 downwards.
CTAATCTCTGTGCTACAGGATGGTCTAAAATCATCTCCAACAGATGCAGGCCATTTCTCTATTTAGAGATGGATTGAGATGTTAATTTATCAACCTCATCAGCAGCTGCAGTAGCAGAAACAGCATATTGAGTACCCACTGCACAGAGTATACTGTAGTAGGTACAAGAGCCACACAGTCAAGGAACCTACACCCAGTTGTAAAGGCAAAGCAGAGATTTAAAAAATGACAGACAAAAGGATAAGGTGTTGAGAGGGGTGGCTAATGGCAGGAATAGGTAAGATGAGGTGTAAAAAGTGTGGATTTTAAAATTCTTTCACAATTAGTCTTTTATATCCAATAAACAAAAACACTGCCCATTCTCTTAAGCTAACAGAAAGTAACTTCTATGAATTCTTTCAGTATAGTAAAACAGAAATTTTAATACATTTGGAGCTTACCATAATTCACATATGTAGGATTATAAGGAAATGTTGCATTCTAGGATTTGCATATACTTATATAAGATTTTTATTTCCCTTGAGGGTAGAGAGTGATTGCATTCCATTTTCTTGGAAATTCTTTCTCATCAGGTTTCTTGTATCTGGTGTCAACCTGAGTTGTTACAATGCCTGAAAAAGGTCAAAGAGAAATGCACTGTACCCAGGACTAACATTCTGTCTCCTGGTTATCAGACTTCCTCTTGGAGATGCTTTGACTTCAGAGGCTACTTGAGGGCAAGGACTTTGCTTCATTCATCTTCATTTCTTCAGTACCTGAGTACAGTGAGTGCCTGGCACATAATAAACATCTAATGAATATTAGATGAATGAATGACTGGATACACAGATTACAGGCCACGGCGATCAGACACTGCTATCTATCCTCTACACCACAGACACAGTTTGATCAGAGGAAAAGCAAGAGTGCCTTAAAACATCTAGACCTCTCCTAGTTTAGCTAATGAGAAGTCATGCGGCTTTTACAGTAGTACTCTGTGGCAATTTTTTTAAGTGTGAAAGCTAACTTACAATGAAACAAATGTGATGGTGTGTCTTCCTGTGCACTGAGAAAATCTGATGAGTTCTGTCCCATAAAAAGCCCTGATTCACAGGTACAATCTTACCACCAGATAGAATTCAATTTCAAATTTTCTCCACACACCTTGTGTGATTCAATCTTGTATCTCCAATACCTAGTTCAGGGCCTGGAAAAACTGATCAATGAATGAGTAAATATATATGAACAAAAAAAGGAACTGACGAGATAGGAAGCTTTGTGTTGAGCTTTTCACTACTAGGGGTTCTTAGGGATCTACTTTTGATAGATAGGAATGGTTCATAATTATATAGACTTATTTTAGGAGAAATTTTTATATGCCCACTGATAGTGGAAATCATTCAAATATTTCCAAGTAACTATTTCATCTCCTTTCTTTCCTAGAGTTTTTGACTTGAGCATAGCATAAAGAATAACTTTATTAGAGTCCTGCCAATTTATTAAAATTTCTAAATGAATAGAAAACCTTTTATTGTACTTGAATATTGATTGGCAATTATCAATCTTTAGTTCTCTACAATAAATAATTGCAAATTATCTTTATTCTTTGCTCTTTGTAGGCTTTTAACACAACACTACCTATCCTTAGAGCTGGTCTGCTGCTGATCATAACACCCCAATTCAATCTTCTAAATTGAAGTATTTCCATTTGAGAAGTGCTATTTCAAGGCTGTCTTTCCAATTCCATTCATGTGTGGGAAAGTCCATAGGAAAGTGACTTATGACTTTGTCTCCTTCCTGAGAATTTGCTTTCTCTCAGACTAATAGGGAGATTCCACAAACATAAAGGCAAATTGTTCCTACTCTAGAGGCAGAGAGTTATCAAGGCATGTTTTATCCTGAAACAGCTCCCTGGAGACCCTGATGAGCATGTGTGAATACAAACAGTGGCGCTTCCTGTGGTTGACTACAAACTGCTTGGTTGCAAACCATTTCCTGTTTCTTAACATGAAATGGAATCAAGTTCAGTCAAATACCATTTGGCAAATCTGCAAATACTTCAGCCCGCAGTGAGATCTGACCAACTGAGTATTATTCATTCTGTTGCTTTCATTTGGCCACACCTTGTGGGTCTCTCTGCTTCAAGCAAAACAGGCAATGAAGTGATGGGGATAATTCCAACCATTTCATTTCTGATAATCCTGCTAAGAGAGAATCATCTCTGACCAACTTCTGAAATAGCATTGAATCTTGTGTTTACCTCATTTTTCTTCATTTGTAAAATGAGAATAGTAATCCTACTCACTGTCTACCTTACTAAATCAGCTGATAATATACTTTGCTTTTTAGGGTATTTAAACTTTAAAAAAGAAAAGGAAAATAACTCCAATTTTAGTATCATTCCCCCCAAAGGCAAGAGAACAGCAGAACCCATGAGAATTGGTAATGGGGTGGGGGATGAGCAGACAGGTATCTTGCAATCCTAAAACATTCTCCTGCAGAGGCAGCTTCTAATTCCAGCTCCGTGTGAGGCTGGCTGTGCACTCGGGGAAGATTGCTGAATTATCCATGCTTCCATCTCCTCTTTCATCTCTCCTTTATTATCTCTCTGTCCTTTATTATAACCGTTTTTGCTATTGGTCTCTCTGTGCTATCTGCCAATACTACAGAATAAAAACAAAACAAAAGCTGACAGGCCAACAAAGGATGTCACACTTAGGAGAGTTGGGGTGAAGCAGAGAATTCACTGAAAGAAACCATCTCCCTAAAAAGCAGCCTAAGAAGATAATATCTCCACTTCTTCGTGGAGCACTTGTTCAGGCAACTCCCATTAATGATAATGGGAGCTAATCGGTGCGAGAATAAACATCTTATAACACATTGCATTTAAAACTCAGCATGAACTGAAAAACAGCTATTTTACTCAGTTAGCAGGATGAATGCTTTTAGAGTAAAGGGGAAACCTGCTGTTGAGTTCACAATTCCTCCAGGTATAAAGGAAAGAAATTATTTTAAATGTTATTTGTATCTGTAACCCACTACAGGGCTCTAGCTGTAATTGGCACCAACAAGTCAGTTAAGTCATAACAGATACACTATAGCAGTGTTAGTCAACTCACAAATGCCAAGTGTGCAAAGACACAGCCTTGGTGGCAGGAGTGTGCTGTGAGGCTCACAGAGAATGACTCTTCTCATTTGTCTGGTTTCTCTCTGTCCTTTTCCCATTCAATTTCCAATATATTCCCCCCGTGTCCTCACTAGAAAATGGCTAATTTCTATAAATGATGACTGATCTATAGAACAGAGAGAAATGTTTTATGACATCAGATCATTGGGATAGAGGTCCTCTTAAAAATGGCATGCCTTTTATTTTCAATATGGCTCAAGTGTAATGTAGTACGAATGTACCTTCCCTTTAGGATCTCCATGTCTAATGCTGGCATGCCCCTTCTGCTTCCACTTCAAAAGGGTCAGCCTTGTCTCTGTGGCTTTTGGCATCTTAATGGATATAGGGTCAGTTTTCCCTGAGATACCAACCCTGTTAAAATGCAATTCCTGCAACTGAGTGCTTCATTTGAATTCAAAGTCTAGTTAAAAAAAAAAAAAAAAAAAAAAGACATCTGAATGACATAACCAAACAAAAACGGTGATTGAAACAAAATCTGCCCTACTGTCAATGAGCTAGATGTCCATCTGTGGTCAGCCCTCCAACGTGTGTCCCTCACTCTGCCTCCTGTCCAATGCTCACCACCTCCCTTGGCAGCCTCTCTGGTCCAGCCCTTTAGACAGTCTTCATTAGCAACATGTTGCCATGGATCTTGACCACCACCAGTAACAACCCCCTCTCTTTCTCACTGAAATATAACTTCTATATCAGTTCCCCTTCAGCAGGCTCTGCTGAAATGACTGAATCTGACGGTATACTTCCCAAGGGAAAGCTACAAGAGCCCCATTCCTTCATTTCTTTTTAATTCATTCATTCAACAAATATTTAATGGGCATGTACTGCTAAGGTACTGATGTGGAACCTTGCTTTCCCACTAAGAGCTTTGTGGAGGCTAGACTTGCCTTGTTTGATCTCAAAGAAGTAAGTCTCTCTGGGGAATATGTGCTGGGTAGGAATATAAAGGCAGCTTGGAAGGGGGGCCATTCTGGAGGACACTGGGCTTTCAGATTCTCCTAACTCACCCCGCATAGAAACTGATAACACCATTTTAAACTGAGGAAGACTCCTGCTCCCCTCCCTAGTGGTAGTGCTTCTAATTAGTTCGTCCAGTCAGGAGTAAGTTTCTACTTGCTCCTTTCATACCTTCCCCTCCTCCTAAACACTGTGATTTGGGACAGTTTCATTCTGACACAGAATTTCACACTATGAAAAAGTCACATGTAAAGTAGACTTCCAAAGAAGAGAAAGCTTGATTATTCTGAATCAGTCTCCAGACTCCTCCTCTGGTTCCTGAACTGGGGGGTAATTACCCAGGTAAACACAAGCTCTATTGGAAATCCTACCGGTTATTTCTCTCAGCAGTTTCTCGGAAGCACCCAGTTCCTGACTAGAGGAGACATCTTTTCTTTATAGCACCGAGGAAGCTGGAAAGCGTTTTTAAGGTCATAACGTTGGAACAGCTGCTTCAATACAGAAATGTGGAAACTGAGTCCCCAAGAGTTTAGGCCTCTTGGTCACTGTCACACTTATTTGTGACAGAATCTGAGGCCAGAACTCTGAAATACTGCGGCCTCCTTCCTTCCTTGAAAAGGCTGTATCTAAAAATCCGTAGGACACATAAAGGTGAACAAAGCTGACTGCCTCACATTCTTAATATATTACTCAAGTCTCAAGTCAGTATTCATGTTGCATCAATCATGTGATGACATTCTATACTATTGACAATACAAAGAACATTCAGGAAGCACCTGTTAGTCTTTTTTTGCACTTAAAATTAAACATAGAAGAACAGCATAATTCTTAGTTGCCTAGAGTTATTTTAAGTAAAGTACTTTTTTAAGATGAGTGAATAATTTATCCACATCCTCGGGCTGACTTTGAAATCCATATCACCCCTAGATGTACTGGACTCTTTAATAGCAACAACAGAAAGAAAAAGCAGAGGCAACTGAAGAGTTCTAATAGCTTCTACAGGACTGCAACAAGCATATCTCTGAGTCTTTCTTTGTCATTTTGCCAGAGAAATAAGAGAAAGGGAAAATTCTTTTGCTGTAAAAACTGAAAAGAAAATGGAGGCTCGGGGACAACATGACCCACAAAAATCCATTTTCTTAGAAAGTGAAATCAGACACAGAAGTTCTTCAGATACTATTAGAGCAGAATGGACAATGATTTCAGTCACTGAGCTCTTGTTGAAGTTCATGGTGAAAACCAGAGGGATTTTGGCAACTCCGAGGCTGGCTATAATCGACTGATTCACAATTTGCCTATCTCTCTTGGGCCTTTTAGCTCTCATTTTATGTGAATGGAATGAAGACTTAAATTGTAAATAACTATTGAGCACTCAGGTGAACTTCTTGTAACTTCATGCATACTACAGACTTCATTTTCAAACGATAATTCTGACTCTAGCGCCAGTGCTTACAGTTCATAATTACTGAAGAACATTGGTTATAGTATGACTGCTATCATTTCAGATTTTGACAACAGATCTAGATTTCATGGGAAGAGTCAAATAGAAGATTAAAATGGAAAAAAATGCAAATATCATTTCAATTGACTGAGAAGCCACAACATGAGAGCATAAACAATGTTCAAAGACGTAAGATTTGTTTTTAACATTACATTGTAGATAGCATGAAGTACATATTATACTAGACACTGATGTAAAGTGGATAACTTCTCTTACTGTGCTAAATGTAACTTAGGTCTGTATCCTATATTGCATTCCTATCCATGTAGGCAATAATCTTTTTGAGTACTCAATGAACTATTTATTGCCCAAGAGTTTATCAACGTAAATGTCCAACTTCCAATTTTGATACTGTTAGGGCGAACTTGTGGAAGGAGATGTTTTCTAGGTGTCAGAGGATTTAAAAGAAAAGGACCTGAACTTACAGTCAGATGAACCTGGTGACTTCTACTTTTGCATCTATGACTTAGTAGTCATGAGATTTGGGGAAAATAAATGTTTTGAATCCTGGATTTCCAATTTCAAATACAGAAATAGGTAAGCCTTCCTTAATTCACAGTGTTATTAAGAGAATCAAGTGAAATAATGGATGTGGATTACTTTGAAAAGTTAATATAAAATGATTTCTCTCACAGACATTGCTAAGTTTCAATAGATCTGTCTCCCAAATTCAAGGAAAAAGGAGTATTTACTGCTGATGTCCCCATTTTACTCATGTCCTTTTTCCAACCCATTTGCACTGTTGCATTAACAGGGTGAAATGGTACTCAATAAACAAGTATAGGGGCCTACTAACAAATTTGATTTTCAAAGGAGAGATCATCACTTTCCTAAATTGTCAGGTTCTACTGGGAGGCAGAGATAGAGGTCAGAAGACTGCTATTTGATGTTTACCTTGCCAAAATTTGGGGAAGAAAATTAAACATGTATATATATTGTGAATAAGTTATTGCATATTTTAGTTTTGTATGTTTTATTTAAATTTCTTGTGCAATCTCTCCTTGTAGATTATGTTTTTTCCCATACTTTAAGTATATTTTTCAGTATATGGTCAGTTCAGAGAGTCAAGAAGCTAATAATGCTGAATTCTAAAAACAATGATTTTTGAGCTCTAATGGTTTGCAAGTCAAAGGCCGATTTATTTCAAATTTGATTGTTTTCTTGGTAACAGCAGTTGTAGAATGAGAGGTTAGAACATGCTATTCATTTATTTTATGAATGACATTTTTTTCTATAACTCTGACTACTTTTTTAAACTGCTTCAACACCAATAACTTCTATCTTGTTTTCAAAGTCATGCTTGCTAAACCCTACATTTCATTTACTAGTGTATTAGTCCTATGCTGGCTGACCTACTATCTGTAAACTGGAGGTGCAAAGAGACTCTACACAGATTATACTTGAAATTTAAGCCAGGTCAATGGGGGGAAAAAAAAAACACACTGAAAGACATACTTCTGTTTAAAGGTAAGTTATATAGGGATTATTCTGATTCTTTCTATTTAACTTTGACTTGGCAAATAGTTTGTCTTAAAGAATAAAACTTTACAGAATCAGGGAAGAAATTGGCCTGTAATTTACACAATGAACATCTTTCTTCAGGTATTTAATCCCCATTTTGTTATTTCTTAACACCTGTAAGACATAATTGAATACTCAAATGTTCAAACAATTCTGCAAAAGTCAAATAAAGTTCTCCAATCTTTTCTCTCAGTTCTGGCTGAACTTCGATGAGGGCAGACCAGGAAGGTGGATATCTGCCCTGTGGCTCAATTCTACTCTCTCATTCTTGGTGCCTGACTACTTCAGGGTAGGCACATAGAGATACAGAGATTGATGGGTGGGCAGCAGAAGTAATTTCTGCACAGAAGGACAGCATGAATCAGGTTACTTTTGCAAGACATTTTTCCTTTCAAAGACGTGTCTAGGTTTGGATTCTAAATATTCAGTTTACATCCATGGCCATGTTTGCCTGGATAGGAGAGAGGGAAGTTTATAGAAACATGAAAAGGTCTCTAAAGTAGTTTTCAGAACCATGAAGGAACTAAGACTATTGAATATCCTCAGAGGCTTTCTATAAGTAGGAGTTATCTCTATTTTTTGATATTCAGACTTGTTCTTATTTCCAAGGTAACTTAGGGAATTCTCAGCAGACTTACACATAACAGCACTTATCATCTCTTATCATTTGACTTCCCGAGAAAATCAGGTGATTTTTGAACTTCAACTTTTTCAGTCACTGAGGAATTAAGAAATGAGCAAAAGCTATTGAGGATGAGTTTGTGGGAATACGTGTAATTATTATCAAGGATAGAAATGCAGGACAGCAAAATCTGTGCTGAGAATTTGATCCTGACATAGTTAAAATGATGTTGTAGATGGAGCCATGATTCATAGATTTTTTTTTTCTAAGGATTAACCAATTACAAAGCCAAGGTCAAGAGGCCACTGCTAATTTTAGATTGATATTTATTCTCTATGAAAATATTTCCAGTATCTTGTGGTTGCATAGGGATTCTTAATTTATAATGGTTATTAATTTAAAAATAGTTCCTTAAATAAAATTTAATATAGGATAAAATGAAAAAGATGTTTTAATGATGATATTGTATTTTTGTATTTCCATTGTTGGGAAAATATTAAAGAGTACATCTAAATTAAATGACATCCTTGCTCAAAATTGTGTAAAAGATAAGGCTGTGTCTATTATGGGATGGCATCCAAGCATGAGCCATTCCTTAGAATTTCTGTTAATCTTCTCAATTGCAGATTTTTGGGTTTTTTTGTTGTTGTTTCTTTCCTGTTTCCTACTGATCCTAACCTATTATAATTTGCCTTAACATAGAATATTATTCCTTAAGAAATTTATTTTTCACAATATGCTCCTGTCTCAATCAAAACCTATTTTTGGAGGTAGCCAGTTCAGAGGAGTAAACATTTCCATGTGAATGCTAATGCTTTTAGCTATAGAAACCCACAACTCAAATTGGTAATGAAGGTAGACAGCGATCACCAATATTTGCTTTCTTGATGTCATGGGATCATCACTTCCTTCTCTATTGACTCAGTTTTTCAGATTAGTTAGTTAGAATGATGGTCTATCCCAACTACACATGCCACCAAAAAGCTCATACAAAGGGACACCTTTTTAGGAGATAATAATTGTCTAAAATGTAGGTTCTTACCAGAAATGAACGTCAGTTGCATTCGATGATGTCTATTATTCAGAAGGCAGTCTGGCTGAGAAAAAATTCCCAGGCTTCTTTTCAAATTAGACACTTAAATGGACTATGCAACCTTGGCTTAGAAAGAGAGATAATATAAAAGGAACTGGCAGATTTTTGAGAATTAGTAGGAAGCACATATAAAGGATGCATCCTGTATACTAGACAACTATCTTTGATTTTTAAAGTTCATATGTTTGGACATAATTTCTACAATAAACAGTGCTATGCAGTGAAAAAAACCATAAATTTAAAAAATCTAACCACTTTAAATTCTTGAGAGCAGCGTTTGTGTGTGTGTGTGTGTGTGTGTGTGTGTGTGCGCGCGCACGCGCACATGCACATGCCCCTGTGTGTTATTTTTTTCTGGATGCAAATTTATCAAAATTGACTTTGGTCACGAAAAAGTAGGGTCAAATGCTTGGGTTAACAGGGACAATCCTCGCCTTGCTGGACTGCTATAACAGCTAGAATTATTTATTACATTGCCCTACACATAGCAAGTGAGCAATAAATAGAAGCCATTCACTGCATCCTAATGCAAAAAGTTGTTACAACAGACAACATTTCATCATTAAGTCATGCTTTCCATGTGCTCTGGCCTCCAAATTGTATCAGATGCTATCAACAGATTACTGGAAAAGGTAAATATCTGTCTATATTTAGTAATAAAATTATTCCACTGACAGGACAAATTTCATGAAATATGTCGAAGTTAACTGAAAAGAAGATGGTGGATGGTTAGGGCATTTTACTTAGAACAATGTCACATTAGGTTTTAATAACAAAATGTTGTTGCTGTGCTAGAAATTAGGACACTTATCGGGGTAATTTTATTATTTTTCTCACAGTTATGGAGAATCAATACATTACAAATCCTGTGCTATTTAGAGAGGAATAAAATGAGTCAACTTCTTTTAAAACTGCTTCACTCTCATAATACAAAATAATTATCCAAGTGAACAGTGTCAACTGTTGTGACTGTTTCTCCCATAACCAGTTATAAAACTGACTAAAAATTTCTTAAAAGGTGCTGACATTTGAAAATGAAATAAAATTACTCAATGTATGATAAGTGCTTACTGTAATGAACTGGAATGTAATCCAATATATTGATATTATTGTTTGATGGCTGATGCTGACACTGTCTTTGATTTACTTACTGCCTTTCAAATTGGAGCGCTGAGTCTTGAGAATCTGAAATTTCAGGTTATATTTTTAACTCCATTAATTTATCAAGTAGCAGTAAGCAAATAGGGGCTTCCCAGGTGGCTCAGTGGTAAATAATCTGCCTGTCAATGCAGGAGATGCAGGAGACATGGGTTCAGTCCCGGGGATGGGAAGATCCCCTGGAGGAGGACATTGCAACCCACTCAGTATTCTTGCCTGGAGAATCCATGGGCAGAGGAGCCTGGCGGGCTACAGTCCACAGGGTCGCATCCATAGGGTTGCAAAGAGTTAGACACGACTAAACGACAGCACCAGCATGAGTAAACAAACAACTGACCCGTGTTCCTGATATGTGACTCAGCTGGTCAAGAATCCTCCTGCAATGCAGGAGACCTGGGTTCAATCCCAGGTTTGGGAAGATCCCATGGAGAAGAGAAAGGCTACCCACTCTAGTATTCTGGCCTGAAGAATTCCATGGACTATATATAGTCCATGGGATCATAAAGAGTCAAAAGTGAGTGACTTTCACTTTCCTGAAATCAAAATATTTGAAATATTTAATCAAAGATTAAGTCACAAAAAAAAAAATCTCTTTAAACCAATAAATGATTGTAAAATGGTACATGTGTTTAAGGTGAATATTCAGAATGTTATAATGATATATTCCTTCTTCATAAAGAAAAATGCTAAAGAGAAGAGCCAATATGACATTGGTTATAAAATACTTTCAAATGAATTGCCTAGATGCCTGTGAATTTATCATCAAATATATACATGTACATACAATTTTGATGATTAATGACATAATATGGCCCATTTCTCTTTCCTCCTGACCAGAAGAATTATCACACCATGTTTATGCAAACCACCGAGGCCAAGACACTCTTCCCACTCTCAGGTTATCTGGTGCTTCCAGGCTTGTGGCCCAGAGCAGCTCGAAAGGCCAGAGCCAGGACTATGGCCTATCCTGGTGGCCGCCAACTGATGGGCCTTATGTGCTTACAGCATGCAAGCCTCATGCATGAGCTCAGAAAATCCTCCTCCAGACTGAGAATTCTGGAATTTGAACTTGGAAGCTCTCCAGTTTTTCTCTATCTCATGAGGTTCTGTGGTAGCTGGTTTTTGTGTACTTAGATGATGCACTTTACACTCCTATCTAAATGGGAAGTGCTCCCACCTCCTCCATCATCTGAATAAAGGCACTCAATGAGGATCTCTCTCTTTTATAAAGCTTTCCCAGTGGTAGCTCTAATGATTAGCCAGATTGGGAAACAACAGATCTATTCTAAAGCAGAAGTACTCAAAGGAACTAGGGCTCTCCACTTCCTCCAACTTTAAGTTGAGATAAGGACAGAAATTGAGAGTACAGATTTAGAAATTTAACAGCAATTTGATGAGTACTTGTATAACTTTTGAATCTAATAATAGGTAGAATTTTATGGCACTTTATTTTTCTATTAATCTTTTTAACTGCATTTGAAAAAAGTATTGGGAAAAAGTATAAATAGAGCATAGACTGGGGTGGACAAAGGATACATGAGCGATATTGTTCTGAGTTCTACCATATTGAATGATTTTTTATAAAAACAATAAAATAATGTCAAATGATTTTGAAACTATCAAGTCAGTGTGTTAACTATTTTGCTCATGAAATATGTTTTAGCTATATAGAGAGATACTAACCAATTCAGTCACTGACCAATGAAAGCTGTTATCATTTCTATATTTAGTGAAGCAGAGTCAATCCCATTCAAGAAAGTCAGTCAAAAAAGTCAACAAATTATTTTGATGAATTTGATTATATTTTGATCAACTTATTTATGATAGTGGTCAAAAGCTGCCTGTGTATACACAGACATCCTCCCAGGAAGCAGCTTTCTTGGGTACAACCTCTCTTGCAGTTGGTCTGCTAACAAAGTGTGTGAAATTTGAACATTACTCCATATATGAATATGTATCTAAGACTTTGGCATCATCCAAATGTCTGAGGCTCTAATTAAGAAAAAAATGTAATGTCACTCCCAAATTTTGACATGTTTTAAAAACACAGACAAAACTAATATATCAACAAGGTATGACAAAAAGTTGCTATAAATGGGTCTTCTCACACCAGCTGGAGAATATTTAAGTAACTATATTAGGGCATGAAGCTTAAAGCTTATATGAAAATTATATCATTAATGCATAGATCTATCAATGCTTATGCACTCTTATTAAAACAGTACAATTTATAAAAATAGTTTTAAAGAGGTTTTGACAGTTTTGTATCATAAGGTAAGTTTAAATAGCATTTTACTTGTTATATAACATCTACTGCTGAAACATTTTACAAGAATGTCATTTCATTTGATGCCTTCGCTAGTTTGATTTCTAAGTCCCTTTCTGTTGGGTTCACTATGGTGGAACCTTGTTCTTCTAGTTGAAGACATTTGATTATTTTCACCTCTGGATGTACCACATGTCTTTGAGTTGTTCTATTACGAGTTCAGAGTTAATAGGGATGTCTCACTATGCTATACACCAGCTCAAGTCAAGGCTTCATAGCCAAAGTTTGTTTCTGGGTTCCCATGAGCAGGCTCCATTTTGGATGATACCTGAGTCATAGCCTTGGGAACTGTATGGGGGATGCCACTCAGTGTCTCTAAGAGCCTCATCTCCCCATCTTCCTTCCTTGGTTCTACTGCCCTGTGTTCACTGTTCCTTGGCAGGAATTTCTATCAAATGGAACCCAGACATCAATACCCTTGTAAAGAATCAGCAAACCTTTGTAGGGCTTCCCAGATGGCACTAGTGGTAAAGAACCTGCCTGCTAATGCAGGAGATGTAAGAGATATGGTTCGATCCCTGGGTTGGGAAGATGCCCTGGAGGAAGGCATGGCAACCCACTCCAGTATTCTTGCCTAGAGAATCCCATGGACAGAGAGGAGTCCAGTGGGCTACTGCCCATGGGTTCATAAGGAGCTGGACATGACTCAAGTTACTTAGTACAGCATAAGGAATCAGCAAACTGGTCATAAGCCATAAAGCTTTCTTCAGGGGTGACTTTGGTTTCACGTGGCTAGAGGCTTTTGACAACCAAATCCAGATAGTTTCCACAGATGTTGCTGAATGCCTAAGGCAAATATGCAAATGAACTGTTTATAAGAAAGAAGGAAGTTAAAGATATGTGTATATGCATTCTGTAATACTAGCTATCAACTGATAATCTAAATATTTGACTTTTATAATAATCTTCACTTTTGTTATTACCTATAAGATATGTATGGGTTTCTTACCTTTAATATATGTAATTGATATACATTACTTATATTACATATGACAATTGTCTGTATTACAAAATAATTTCAAAGGGTGACTAGCTTAACTAGTGGCCACATTGCCTGGGGATCTCTAGCACAGAGATGAATGACATACAAAATTACTAGACTGCATATTTTTCAATTACCTTTCAGCTGTGCTACATACACACGCATACACACTCACACACACAAAAAACCAAGTAATTCAGCATCATGGACCATGGTAAAGATCTTCTGAGGATCATGGACTGTCTCCAGTTGGATTCTTCATCCTGCTGTGGATTAATATATAGAATATAAATGAATGTATATCCTATTATCATCCATGAATGATACAGTACAGTTTTAGAATGGTTACTTCACCTGGCAGAAACGTATCAACATATTCTGTCAGAAACTGTGATAACTACACATTTAAATAACTTTACTAAAATCTAAAACATTGGGGAAAAAACTGCTGTGAATATTAGTTTGTGGGAAGTATGTTAGACCAATAGTAGGAATAAGATGTATAGTAGCACATGCTTTGCAATGAACTATGCGTATGTGTGTTATGTATTATGTACCCCTAGGTAAATGATTTACCCCTTTCTGCCACAGTTTCTTCCTTTAATAAATGTTCTATGGCAAGTGAACTCTATGTTACCTCCCAGCTCCAAAATAAACTACTAGGAATAAACTACACTGCCTCATCTAAATGTTGCACAAAACACCTATTAAGTAAAGGTTTTTGTGAGGTACTACCAATAATTACCTTTTCTCAAAGAAACTAGAAACTGGGATGGAACAGCAGAGAGAAAATACTATTAAACCCTTTACGGCTCAAAGTATACAAATCAGGAGAATGAGTCTTCATTCTTGAACAACATACGCCAGATTAGACAAGCACACGGAATGTATATATTTTTATTTGTGAAGGGAAATAATGATGGAACTAAGTCATGCTTTAGCTGCAGAAGAATGGAGACATCCAAAGGATATAGAATGGCCCATAATTCTCCAGAAGATTACTATAATAGTCAGGTTTTACTAGGATTCATCCACTTTCCCTCTTATTTATTGAGACATATATTTCAACTGTATTTGTAGCAGTTACAACTCTTTAAAACCAAAGACTATACATAAAAACACAATCTTGCTGAAGATATAGAATGACTTTCTAGAACAATTCTTCTTTAACCAGCACCATTTTCATTTAAAGAATATTACATACCAAAGATCAAAAATTATTTCTTGTATCACTCTACTTGATGTGGTATGTTCCTGTAAATATTAAATGTTATTTTATAAGACATTTTAAAGACATTTAAAATTTAAAGACATTAAGGTTAAAGACATTTTAAAATTTAAATAATATTTTTTAGAATAGATTTAGATTTATAGACAAGTTGCAAAGATAGAAACCCCATTTATACCTATCCCAGTTCTGACTATTGCTAACATCTTGTGTTACTATAGTACATTGCTACAATTAAGAAACCCACACTGGTTAACTGTTATTAACTAAAGCCCACACTATGCTCAGATTTAATTGCTTTTTCCCCTTATTTTCTGGTCCAGTACGCAATCTAAGATACCACCTTACATTTAGCCATAATGTATCCTTAGGCTCCTCTACACAGGAGTGATTTCTCAGATTTTCTTTGTTTAGATGACCTTGACAGTTTTGAGGAATATCATTTGGTATTTTGTAAGATCCCTCAATTTGGGTTTGTCTGTTTTTCTTGTGGTTAGACTGAAGTTAGGGTTTGGGAGAGGAAAACCACAAAAGTAAAATGCCCTTCTTAATATATCCTATAATGGCACATGCTGTCAATAGGTCTAACTCTGAAGATGTGAGCCTTGATCACATAGCTGAGGTACTGCTTTACATATTACTCCAATATAAGTTATGCCCTGCTCCTTCCATATTCTACTATTAAGAAGTAAGTCCTAATGCCACCTTCCAGGGGGAGGAATTACTATACTTCACTTCCTTGAGTGGGGTGTATGTACATAAATTATTTGGACATCTTCTGTATAAGAGATTCATACAAGAGACATTTTAATATTTGTTTTCTGGACTACTGTGGAATGTCAAACAAAACAATTTTTTTCAAAATGTTTGAGCTAGGAATGACAATGCATCAAGTGGATGAAGAATTTTTCTTGGCCTTACCATTCCATTTTTATGACTGGAATTTTTCAATCCTTTTTCAAACTAGTCAGTTTCAAAGAAGACCATTAATTATTCTGCATCAGTTATTATTTAACAAGAGTTATATTATGTAATTGATATCAAGCTATTAACTCCCCATACTTACAGTGGATAAAGGACTGCAAAGAGAGCTGTGGAAACATTTATATGTCAAGATGGAAGGGACCATGAATAGATCTGGACAAGAAGCAGTAACAATGGGATGTTGAAAATCCACTTATCTAGTTATATGACCCAGTTTTTCATAAAACCAACATATTTTAAATTTATCTTCGGTTAAACAAATACATGTCTTGGTTTAATGGAAATTATTTTAAAACATTAGTAACAGATTTATGTTAGCTTGCATATCATCCTTTAGAACAATACCAACATTTGTTAAGGATCTTTGTAGGTAGAGTTCTCAGCCTGAGGCAGGTTACTTTGTTTCTTTAGTAATGTCTAATACTTAGGGAACACAATTACTTAAATTTTAAAAACTGTCAGAAGTCCTTTGTCTTCTGACAAGATGAACAGTATATAGAAAATGCTCTTAGACTCTAGAGTGAGAATAATCTCTAAAGGTTACAATGGTCTCAAAGGGTTCATGGAGGAAATGAAATGTGAGCTGGACCTTGAAGGCATTACAAGTTTGGTTAAAGGTAAAACCTGCACAATGCCTGAAGATCAGAAGGCAGACCCCTTTAGTTGGAGCATTCTTCACATTATAAATCATAAAAATGACTGGAGAGTTGCTAAGTGCAGTAGACTTTGAAAGTCCTTTAATTAAAGATGAAAAACTTTGTAAATATGTGGAGATTAAAGGTCTTTAGATGGGCTGTATTTTATTTAAAGAATGTACTGTTATTAACCTTTGCTGATATGAAAATAATGAATATTTGCCAACAAAAATATAAAATTCAGGGTAGTAAAAAGAAGAGAGCAATATCATGAATCAACTTTTCATCTGTAAACTACTATAACCACACACGTCATATCTTTCCAGGGGGAATGTATGTGTGTGTGAGTTGTGTTTGCATTTAATAAGTCTTTTGTTCTATTTGTAAATTTTCATATTTAATATATTTCATCTCAAATTTTAATCATGTTTTTTCTATTATTTTATGCTTCGTTTCTGTATCATCCTCCCACTTAAGTTTAGTAATCTTGCATATCTTTTGGTTTTGTAATAATCTGAAAGGAATACATTATCTTTGTATTTCAGCTAGGGGGCACTTTGATGTTTTGTTGTCAGTACTTAATCCTGCTTTACTCAAACTGATAGGTCACAACTATCTTTGTGACATCTGCTTTTTTAATTAAAAGAATACAAGATTTTAGAGCCAGAATATTGTAACAATTTTAATGTTATATCATCCATTGTATTAGGATATTAAAAATAACAATCTAGCTCAGGTTTAAGTGATTTGAAGGTTTATTGCCTATACTTTATAACTTGCTTAGATGTGAGCCTGTATGTTTGATATATTTTTTCTGTAGCCATGTCACATGTTGACAGGTATTGATATTTGATATTTTTAAAGAATGTGAAAATAGTTTTTATTTTTAATAAAAAATGATGCATTGAAACCACAGAGAAAATTTCAGAAACATAATTGATATTGATACAATCATTGCATAGATTTAGCAAGAATCACCATTTTTCTTTGTCTTCCCTCTGGTTTTTAGAAATAAACTTAAAAAAATATGACTTCATCCGCACATCACATACATCAAGGGTTCTGTTTGATATGCCCGTTGGACAGGCAAGCAGAACTCGGGAGAATATGAAGCTTGAGGCCTGAGAGGTTTTGCAATATTTAAAGCCATAAGACTGGATAAGATCATCTGGAGAGTAAATGTGGATTAAAGAGAGATGAGGCCCACGGTCAGATAGCTGCAAAACTCCATTTATTAGGAAGGGAATGAAGAGCCAAGAAATGAGATTACAAGAGGAGCTAGTCAAATAGGAGAGAAACCAGAAAAGTGTTGTGGCATGAAAACCAAGTATAGTCTTTTGTAAAGGAGGGGTCAATTAACTGTGTCAAAGCAGCCATCAAATAGAATGAAACCTGAGAACTGACCACTGAAGTAAGCAGGGTTGATGTTCCTGGTGAGCCAGGAAAGAGAACTCAGAAGGAAAGTGGGCTTAAAAGCACATCTATAAAAATATCAAGAGAGAAAGTAATAGAAACAAACCTTTTGAGGAGTTTTTCTATAAAGGGTGACAACTGGAGAGGGATATTTGATCAAAGGAGTGTTCTCCCTAAGGTGGGAATATTTCAGAACATTTGTATGCTGAGGAGAGCAATAAGTTAACTGGTGCAGGGAAAAAGTGAAATTATTTGTAAGAGCAAGACTTTGAGTGCCTGAGAAGGGGAGTATACAGTTTATTGTTGGACTTCAATAGTGTCAGGGACAGTTCATCCACTAAAATAGGAGTAAACAGAAGTACTGATATATAGGTAAAGTAAAGAAGGTTGGCAGATTTGTGGTGGACCAATTAGAAAATTATCATCTGATTGCTTCTCTTCAAAGGATATAAAAATCAAGGTAATCAGCTGAAAGAGTTCGGATGGGGGAGGAGGCACTTGAGGTTTGAGGAGAGAAGAGAAGGCATCAAATAGTTATTTCAGAGTGTGGGAGCATGGATTGACTAGAGAAATGCAGGAGGATTTCTGGGCAATGCTGAGTCATAAATCTGTGGCCATAAATTTAACATCTGTCAGTACAACTGTCGGTTTTCTTCAGCCATGTTCACTGAACAGTGTAGGCTGGCAGTAGGAGGAGAGATGGATTTTTAACAAAAGCTCAAGTCTGACAGGTGAGTTTGATAAGGTGAAAAAAAAAAAAAAAAACAGACAAAGAACAAGAGAGGGTAGGCAAAGGAATGACAATTATAATGGTGAGTCATGTAATCTAAGATATGTACAAGGGCAGTGAGGAAGGTTAAGTGGGGGTGAGGGAGTAAGACATGAGTAGTGTCAATGAATTGTGGGTTCCTATGGGATTGAATAATGGCTAAAGCTGGGCTAATAGAAGTGAGGTGGAGAGGTGATAAGTGGTGGTCAGACTGTGAAATATTTAAAAATGAGATTTTAGAGATGTTGCCTCTAATAATTGGTACTGACCAGCTCTAGGGAGACCCTGGAAACGGGCTCATAAGATGGGATTAAAAAACAACTTGTTAGAAGAGATAACCAAGGATGTGAATGTTAGACGAAGATCTTCATGAAATCCCCAAAAGTGATGAAATATAAAGCAGGTAATTTCAATGATGACTTTGAGAAGACAATGCTCCTTAGCACTACAAAGAAAAGTGGTGGATGTAACCATCAGAAGCCACAGGCTTTGAGTAGTTTGTCTCGGAAGAGAAAGGAATGGGCTGTTTACAGAGGCTGAGGTTATCCAAGATGTATGAAACGGTGGACCGACTGGTCCTGACGGCTTCTTAGGGGAACACGGATGACCTCCCTTTTCAGGCAAGTTTCTGGCATTTTACACTGGTGACTGGTGCAGGGGTGGTCACACTGGCAGCTCAAGAAGCACACTCCTCAAGTATTGCCGTGAGCTGTGTTCAGTTTAGGCAGACTGGCGGCTCCCTGAAACTGAGC
Source organism: Dama dama (assembly GCF_033118175.1). Classification (NCBI taxonomy): domain Eukaryota; kingdom Metazoa; phylum Chordata; class Mammalia; order Artiodactyla; family Cervidae; genus Dama; species Dama dama. The sequence continues at coordinate 81,024,657 of NC_083698.1, read as the reverse complement.
TCAACAACGAAACGCCCTGCACAAGAAAATGGCTGCCTTTATTAAAACTGACTGTGGAATAATCCTACCGGTAGGTGCTTCCTCTCATATTTGGGGGTCAGCGGTATATTTACTTAGGAAAGGCACTTTAGCTGCTAAGCTTGATTTGCTCTTTGGGATTTTACTGACATAGTTGAAACTTAGCCAAGGTAATAGAGCATTTCAAATTCCACTAGAAGAAAAGCAGCTGGAGGGTTGCCATGAAAAGCTTTCTAGAAGAGAAGAACAGGGTGAAGGTGAAATAGCTCCTCATCTTTTACATTCCAATAATTCAGATACTCAGTTTCATTGCTGAATAAGCCACTACGAGAACATCTTGCTCACTTAAGCTCTCATGTAGACACTGTCTAGTCTCAAATTTTAATACAACTGACACTTGTGGGAAGGTGAGAAGGGAAGATATGAAAAAAGCATGATAGCATGGACCAGACTTAGTTTCCAAATGGGTTCGCGGGCTCCCAGATAAGCATTTGCTGGACACCACCTTCACTGGAGTACCTTGCTTGTGAAAGCTGCCAACAGCCAAGTAGGAAAAATACTCAGCAGAGAGTCTATCTAAATATTGTCTTTAGGAGACACCAACTCACAGTGTCGACCTTTACTGCACTGACTTCTGTCTTAGTTTCTGTGTGTGCTCAGTCGCTCAGCCTCGTCCGACTCTTTGTAACTCCAGGGACTATAGTCCGCCAGGTTCCTCTGTCCATGGGATTTCTCAGGCAAGAATACTAGAGTGGGTTGCCATTTCCTCCTCCAGGGGATCTTTCCAACCCAGAGATAGAACCCATGTCTCTTGCGTCTCCTCCAGTAGCAGGGGGATTCTTTACCACTGCCCCACCTAGGAAGCTTAATATTAGTTGCTAGCAGGAAAAAAAAAAAAAAAAAATATATAGGAGATAATTAGTTACAGAGGTTTATAAAGATGTTAGTTGGGCTTCCCTGGCAGTCCAGTGGTTAAGATTTCACTATCCAGTGCAGGGGGTACGAGTTTGATACCTGGTCAGGGAGCTAAGATCCTGCATGCTTTGCAGCTAAAAAAACCAAAGCATAAAACAGAAGCAATATTGTAACAAATTCAATAGACTTTAAAAAAGTGGCCCACATAAAGAAAAATCTTAAAATATATAAAGATGTTTGTCAATTTGAAGGTTTCCCCAAATCCCACAACTTTATCCTCTTATTTGCCACATAGGTCAATGCTTAGGAACAGTGAAATTGTGAACGGCAGTCAAATTGGAGCAAGGGTTATCATTATGTATTAGTATGAAAGAGCTGACAACAGTATGGAGTGGAAAAATTTTGTAATACTGTAGCCATGGTTGCATAGAAGAAGAGTGCTATCATTTCAGGGAAGTTTGCATCATCTTTCTGTTTCATTTTCTTGTTGTGGGTTATCTCATTAAGGCGAGCCAATTTCTGTTCCGTGTTCTGGAAGGTGCTGGCTAGTCTTAGTATATTAAGATGGAGAGAGTCCAAAGAATAGTAAAAGAAGATATTTACTCCTATCACAATTTCATTTCTTTTTAAATGACATACAATACCTTACATGACAGTGAGTTAATGTTTTCCCCAAATTGTATATTTAGATTGATATAAGGACCCCAAACTGGAAGAGCTCATTGCTAAGTGACCTTCTATGCAATAAAATGTCATCAGTTAATTTTTTTAATAATGAATCACTTTTAAAATATCTTCTACATATATAACAAGTTCTCCTTTCCAATCTAACCTCTAAATCATTCTTCACAGCTAGGAAAAATTGAAAATTTAATTTTATATTGCAATCGAATAGTCTAAATTCTATGACTGCTGTCATTTATAAAGAAGCTTTCCTGATCCAGTTTAAAGAGTCGTGTTTGTATAAACTACTGTGAAAATCATTCTTCCTTCCCTGAGGGTCTGAAAGTATTGGAACAATGTTTGTCTTTGTAGCAGAAAAGTAATAAAATCACAGAGAAAAGTAAGTATATCCGAATTGTTGTAATATGTTATTGTGTAGCACAATAATAAAAACCACAGCTACATTTTAAAATATATTTATTTTATCACTTCCCAAAATTAGGTCACAGCAATTCTCTGTGATCAAATCAGATGGATAAATACCCCTGTTCTACAAACCTATCTGCTCCTTAGCATCCATTACTTATCCTATTTCACAGATATGCCATATGGTCCTCCATGTATTCATTTAATAAATATATCCTGATATTTTCTATGAGTGTGGCTGCTAATATAAAGATATTTTAGTCGTTGTCCTGATTTTTAATTAACCAAAGGTCCCAAGTGAAAGACACAAGACAATAAAGAGTACAATTAATGCTGCAGTAGAAGTTTAAGAAAGAACTTCAGAAACACACAAAGAAGTCAATCTGAACAGGAGTAGGATAAAAAAAATGCTTTAGGGGCAGGTGGCCCCCTGAATTGGCCCTGAAAGAAGCATAGAGCTTTTATTTTTTTATAACTGGCATTGACTATAAAGGTAATATAAGCTACTGGCTTAAGATGGTTGATTAACTATTTCACCTCTCAAAATATCTGAAGCGGCAGAAGAAATATAAGAATTTGTCTATGAAAGGACTGTTTGGGTTTATATCTACTGGGCTAGCCAATTTCTTCCAATTCTCTTAGAATGGGGAGGATGTGCCTTCAACAAAGCAGGCTGTGAAGGGTTTCTGGAATATATCACTCAGCTCAGAAGACACTGACTACAAGGTCCTCCAGAGTTAAAAATCTGCTACTCAACATGGAAGAAAGATGTGGCTCCCAACATTACTCAATTTCCTTGAAGAAATCTCAATGATCAAAGTCTATAGCCTGGAGGAAGAAGGTGGGGGCAGTTGAAAGACAAAAAGGGAAAGGATCATGGGCTTTTGACTGAATTATTAATTAGAATGTGTTGGAATAATAAACTAGGCTCATATCAAGGCAATCTCATTACATACAAAAAAAAGTCTGACTATTAAAAAATATCAACTGAAAAGAATAATATATAAATATACTAGAGAATTTTAGAGAAATATGTACAATCTTGGGGTCAGAAAAAAGTCAAATCATTCACCCAAAATAGTGGTTAAATAAATAATAGTATATACATTATAGATAATAAAATGGAGTTGTTAAAAGAATGTGGTATATATATATATATTAGTGAAAAAACATCAGAATAATACATAAAATGTTACATCAGTTATAGAGAATATATATGTGATGGCATGGAATACACACACACACACACACACACACACACACACAGGGCTTTCCAGATGACACTAGTGGTAAAGAATCCACGTTCAAGTGCAGGATACAAAAGGGACATCGGTTCACTCCTGGGTAGGAAAGATCCCCTGCAGTGGGAAATGGCAACCCACTCCAGTATTCTTCCTTGGAGAATCTCATGGACGGAGGAATCTGGTGGGCTACAGTCCATGGCGTCGCAAAGAGTCAGACACGACTGAAGCAGCTTAGCACACATATGTATGTGTGTGTGTGTGTGTGTACATACATACATATATGTATAACTTATTTCTAGAAGAATACATACTAGGCTGAAAACAGCAATTACCAGAGAGGCTAGTAGTTGAAAATGGAGATGGGGGAAGCAGGAAGCAGTGAAGAAGACATGTACATATTTGAACTTTTTGCTATCTTTCAAATGTGCTTTATTTTATTTATTTTGTAATGGCAATTACAAATACACAGGTATTTTAGAAAAGTTGCAAAAATATATAAATGTATAAGGAAGCCATAGAAAGCATGGACACTCTCACAATCATGAAAGAGGAGTAGGATCTGAATAGGTAAAAATTGATGAAAACCATTTCTGGTCAAGGAATCCTTGAGTTTTGAGGGAAAAACAAAAAACCTCATGAATTTCACTTTCCTTGCAAGAGTTTCCAGCTGACGTTAAGTTAAATTCACAGATTACTTGCTGTGATGCTCTCTCAGGCTTAGCTTCATGCATAGGGCGAATGCATACCCAGCAACCTCTTTAGAGATGCAGGGTCCCTGAAGTCAGGAGCCTTCAGGTTTTTGGCAATTTTCAGGATGCCCTTGAGCCGAGTCCAACTAACATGCAAGAAGAAGTTATAAAAATATGACCCATGAAATGTTTTATTGATTTCCAGGAATGAGGCCCCTAATGACCACTATACTTTGCTTGCAACATGTTTTATAGATGTTTTTATTAAAGTTGATTTAATTTCCCCCAGTTCACGTGTTCTTGCTAATTGAATCATTTCCCTCAGTTCCCAGAAGACTATAAAATAGAGAATTTATTGCACACGGCATAACAATGTATATCAGGGTAAATATATCGACGGGACTCCTCTGCCAGCACCTTGTTCAGAGCTGATAAAGTGCCATCATAATTACTCAACGAATCTGATGTACTTCATTATATCAGCACGGGCTCTATTGGTTACAAAAGTGAAAATGGTCTGTTGCTGTTATTATTGAATAAAAGTCAACTATTTATGTGCTCTTAGGTATAGGAAATAGATGTTACCTTCTCAAAATTGCTTCTGGAGGGTTATCTGGGGGTTCAGCTTATTGTCCTTCTGAGAGTCAATAAGATGTCAATAGAAATAGGAAGACTGAAAAAAATCAGATCCCTATTTTGAAAAAAAAGAAGCGAAAAAAAATTTAAGAAAATTTAAATTAAAAAAATTTTTAACAATTTGGAAAAATTTTTTCCAAAAAAGAAAAATTAAGAAGCACCAGCATGTACAGCATGAATATGGTGGCATTTAAAAGCCAAGAAGCAGGACAATTATCAATTTAAATATCCATTTTCTATAAAGATAATTATCAAAACTTGATATTTAAGGATTTAATTAAATATTTCCCCTCTACCATGTTTCATTTCTAAGTCATTTATTTTATTGGTTTATTGGACACATGATATTTTCAAAAGTTGAAAAAAATCAAAATATGATACTGATTTTGTCAAATTTCTAAAATGATTGAAATCTATTTTCTTTGGAGGTGCATGGGGGTAATGAGCACTGTATTTAGAGTTCTTTGTTAGCTACAACCAGAACAAAGAACAAGATACTTGCTTAAAAATTTTATTGTAAGGTAACATCTACATCCTTCCTTTTTACCTTCGAGTATAACCTTTCTTTTGTACATGGAAAGACAACTTCAGGAGAGTTTAATGGAATTATTTTCCCTCAAAGCCACACAAATTTCATAGTTGGGATCCATTTCTTGTTCTACACTCTACCATGTTTCTATAACATGCAATTAATATTGATTAGTTGAATTCTGAAATGGATCAGAATCAGAAAGTACCTTGGTTGAATTGTTCATAAACATTCATAAAAGACAATGTATAGATTACACTCATATGTCAGCATGATAAGAAGAATGTGCTGGCTCAAGAAAAAGGCAGGGACTTTTATTTTCCTGTGGGGAAGGCTTTAGAGACCTTGGGAAATCCCAGGATTATTAGAGGTGATTATCATTTGTTAAGAGAGTAGAAAGGACAGAGAAGAGGAAGCAAATATGCTTGTCTAGACTATGAGTATTAGAATAACACAGTAAACACAATTATGTTATGATGAGGTTATTAACATGGGAAAGCTGAAAACATTTCTAAAGGAGAAATCAGACAGGATCGTGTGCACAGAAATGAATATAAGAAGTCTCAGTTTGGCTTTGCTGAGGTAGTATGGGTCAACAGGGCACTTATGATAGGTTTTCATTTTTTCACTCATTAATTTAGAAAATGACTACTGAATGGATAAATGGCATTACACAAGGCCCATGGTGTTTACTTGTATTCGTCAGTAAAGACTGTATAATGTTAATGTTGCAAAATTAATATGAAGGGTGTAGAGAGATTTGTAAGTCAATTTAAATCTTGCAAAATCTTAAACTCTCCAAGTGTGTGTGTTTGTGCCCCCCTGGGAAAAAGACTAGGGTTTCCTGCCAGACTCTTAATTGTGCCCTCAGAATTGGAAGCAGGAATTTTGAATTTATTTCACTTACACCAGCTTCTATTATGCTGATTTAAGACTAAACAGTCATAGCATTCAAATACAAGCTAGTGCCCTAAAAATAAAATAAAAAAACATTCCCAGAAAGTAAGGTAAGAATTCAGAAACTAATTAAAATTCTGGAGACTCAAAGGGGGTAAGTTTCATGCCTGGGTACATTTTATGACTCAGGTTTGGAATCTAAAAATCTCAGTTCCCATTCTAGATGTCTAAACTTTAAAACCTATTTCTCAAATCATAGTTTATAGATATAATTTTAAGGTTTTCTTCAAGTGATAGCTTGATTTTGTACAGAAGAGCAGATAAACATTCAGGGAAATATTTAGGCAGTATCCCAAATTCTGGGAATTTATCCTATAAAACTAATGGTAATACCAAGAGTAAGTAACAAAAGATAAATGCCCTTTAGCCTAAAACATAGTTCAAGATAAATTATAAGAATACCTCATTAAATTAGAATGATCAAAGAAGGGTTCAGAAATAAATGAAGTGTTAGGTATTTTTAAAAAAACGCAAGTTCTAAGTCATACTAGAGTGTGATATCCTCAAAGACAGGTTTTAGTAAGTAACAGCTTTGCTATCCTAATGTTGAATACATTCCCAAGAAAATACTATTACTTATCTCTTAGCATAATTTGTGGAGAAGGCAATGGCACCCCACTCCAGTACTCTTGCCTGGAAAATCCCATGGACGGAGGAGCCTGGTAGGCTGCAGTCCATGGGGTCTTGAAGAGTCGGACACGACTGAGCGACTTCACTTTCACTCTTCACTTTCATGCATTGGAGAAGGAAATGGCAACCCACTCCAGTATTCTTGCCTGGAGGATCCCAGGGACAGGGGAGCCTGGTGGGCTGCCGTCTATGGGGTCGCACAGAGTCGGACACGACTGAAGCGACTTAGCAGCAGCAGCATTATTTGAAATCCTAGGCTAGCTAAACCGAAGCAGTTTGTTGGCAAGAAAGCATCTCTTATATTTTAGGAATACTCATCAGGATATTGGCTGGTTCCAGCATTATTAGAGGGCTTTCCAGGTGGCACAGTGGTAAAGATCCACCTGCCAATGCAGGAGACACAAGAGACATGGGTTTGATCCTTGGGTCAGAAATATCCCCTGGATTAGGAAATGGCAACCCACTTCGATATTCTTGCCTGGAGAATACCACGGACAGAGGAGTCTGGTGGCTATATATAGTCCATGGGGTTGCAGAGTTGGACACGACTGAGCACACACGCATATGCACAGTATTATCAGAATAATTAAGAGCTATACTAAACTTGTCAAGCTAAATGAATAAAGTACATCCTCAGATGAAGTACCCATGACTTTTATTATATTTGTTCATATACTTAGTAATTTGCAAAAATTCAGCAATTGTCTCCCTGTCATTAGTTTGAATTAACAAAGCCCTACTGGAATAGCAGTTAGGATGGTAATTATGGAAAATGAAGTTACATTTCTAAATAAATGGAGGTTATATTCATATTTAGTAAAGCCTGAAGACTAAGCTTCAAAGTAAAAGCATTTTAGAAAATATTTTAAAAGCTAGTATGGTACTGAAACAAAAACTCTGAAAAAGCAATGTAATTTTTACATGTTTTATTATTTACTATCAGGCTGAACTCCTGTTTCTCAGCTCCTACTGTCTTATTGTTTTAGTACATTTTGTTAGTTCACTCGGACTTTGCCCTTCTAGACATTAGCTGACACTTAAATTTTTATAATTTCAAAAATATTGATTTTCAACAATTTTCTAATTAAATTTCTATAGTTTTTCTATTTCACAGCTCTTGATACAACAATCTCTTTTTCTTTTTTCTTTTTGGCTTACGAAGAATATCAGTGCCTGCTTCCTGTTGATATGTCTCAGAATGTTGAATTGGTATAATCTGGCAAATGATTATTTTTATGTAAAAATCATGTCAGCTTAAAAAAATCTCTATATATCTTAAATTGTTTGTCCATGTAAAGATACATAAACATACATATACAGATTACTACCTAACCAGAAAAAGTCATTAGCATTTTAAATATTTATTTACTCAACAAAGTAAGACTAATTTGTTTTAAGATATCTGGAAATCTGTTTCATTATTCAAAACACATATAAAATTTTGTCTCCTTAGATTTCTGCCCAATACTCTTTAATGGCAGAAACCAAGCTCAGTTATAACAGAGCAGTAACATCGAAGTTAACGTTAAAGGCTTCCCAGTTGTCGCAGTTGATAAAGAATCCGCCTATCAGTGCAGGAGACACAAAAGATGTGGGTTCTACCGCTGGGTTGATAAGATCCCCGGAGTAGGAAATGGCAAACCATTCCAATATTGCCTGGAAAACTGCACGGACAAAGGAGGCTGGCAGGTTACAGGCCGTGGAGTCCCAAGGAGTCAGACATGACGGAGCTACTGAGCGCTCAGTGTTAAAGAACATAGCTTTTGTTAACCAAAGTTAATATCTAATATAGATAGTAACACAATAACACAATAACAAACACAGTTTACCACAACTGAAATGTTAGGGTTTCAATTTAAAGGGCAGATGGTGACCATTTACAAGTATTCAGTTGGCCAAAAAGTTCATTTGGGTTTTTCTTTATGATTGTAGGGAAAAATCCAAACAAACTTTGGCTAACCCAATATTTCACTGCTTATCTTTTAACAATGTATTAAACATTATAGGTGAGTCAGGGTATAAAGGTCATGCATTCGTCACTTAAGAAATATAAAATTCAAAGTCAGATTTGATGCCATGTGATTTTATGTTCTAGTTTTATGTTCAGACCAGAATGTAATTATTTGGGCCCAGCTTGGATTATAATTGATTTTTAAAAAGAAATCATTCTCTAAACACATAATTAATGATGTGCTTAAAATAAATCAAAACTATTTTAGAGTATTAAAAAAAAAAAAAAGATGATCAGAATCTGCACACAGTCCTACAAGGCTGATGCGCTTTCTGAGATTTGAGAAAGGATTATGGAGAACTGCCATTTCAGCTGAGTCTTCTGCAGAGGTTTAGGCAGGAGAGAGAACACTGCACCTGTCGTGTGCTGCACATAATTTAGCATGGCTGGCGTTCAGAGTGGATGTGAGAGCATGATGGAGGATCAGTCTGGAAATCAAGGCAATGTCCATCCAAATCAGGAAGAACTCATGGAAGTCCAGCAGATATACACCCCAGTTTTCTCAGAATGATAGCAGTTTATACTTATTATCGCAGAAGTAATTAGTAGCAATGCCTCCTTTCACTTAAAAAGATGAGATGTATGCTATGGCCACTCTACTTATAAGCTACAGTAAAGGTTTGGTGGTTATCCTATAGGCAGTAGGAAGCAACATTCTGTTTTCTTTAAAGAATTAATAAACCATAGTCTTGAACCTTTAGAACTTTATAGACTAGTAGAAGAGATGTACACATACCTGTAAAATGAGATGGGAAGTCATTTGCTTCATGGGAGAACTATGGTAATTCCAGGCTAGCTATTTCTTCCCCCCCGTCAAGGAAGACTCTGTGGAAGATGTGGCATTTGAGGAAACCCTGAATGAAAGCTAGGGACTGGACCTACATTTTTTTAATATATCTAGTGGTCTAGGCAGCTCAAATTTACGTATAGGAATAATTCACCAATCTGGTTAACTATGGTAAGAGTTATACTTAACTACTGTGCTAAATTGTCTCGGTCACGTCTGACTCTTTGCGACCCCATGGACTGGAACCTACCAGGTCCTCTGTCCATGGGAGTCTCCAGGTAAGAATACTGGAATGGGTTGCCATGTCCTCTTCGATGCCCCCCTCCTCCCTCTTCCCGACCTAGGGATTGAACACATGTCTCTTAACATCTCTTGCATTGGCAGGCAAGTTCTTTATCACTAGTGCCACCTGGGAAGCCTATTGTAAGAATTTAAAAACCAGTATTATATCAGAAAGCACACAATAAATTGGTGCCTTTAAAGATGTAAGTGCTGAAAATGATGATTCAAGGAAACTTTAAAGTTACCGTTTACACCATAGGATTCCTGATTAGACAGGCAGATTGGTGAAATCCATACACACTCAAATCACTTCCTGTGTCAAGTCTTAGAAAAACGCAGCTGTGCAGGCAGGCAAAGTGAATTAACATCAGTGATTAGGTTTATGATCCTACCAACCTAGCTGATGAAGAGGGGGGAACAGACAGCAGTAAACTGGAACTGTGTATCTGTTGCAACATTTACAAGTGTTCCTGGCAATCAGGGTTGTTCTCCACCCATTGAATTGTCCCTGACAATATATTATTTTTTATGGTCCAGTCTAATATAGTAATTTGTGAAAATGTGTCAGCTCTAGCTGATGGTTTGAAACACCATGACTCTAAGCCTTGCCGGTTTAGGGTAGGGACTATTTGGCTTCCCTCAGCTTTACATGTGGCTTTGTGTTTTATTTATTTATTTTTTTTCATTTATTTTTATGTTGGCTTTGTGTTTTAAATCCATTTATACAGTCAGCAAAAACAAGACCGGGAGCTGACTGTGGCTCAGGTAATGAACACCTTATTGCCAAATTCAGACTTAAATTGAAGAAAGTGGGGAAAACCACTAGACCATTCAGGTAAGACCTAAATCAAATCCCTTATGACTATACAGTGGAAGTGAGAAATAGATTTAAGGGACTAGATCTGATTGACAGAGTGCCTGATGAACTATGGATGGAGGATCATGACATTGTACAGGAGACAGGGATCAAGACTATCCCCAAGAAAAAGAAATGCAAAAAAGCAAAATGGCTGTTTGAGGAGGCCTTACAAATAGCTGTGAAAAGAAGGGACGCAAAAAGCAAAGGAGAAAAGGAAAGATATACCCATTTGAATGCAGTGTTCCGAAGAATAGCAAGGAGAGATAAGAAAGACTTCCTCAGTGATCAGTGCAAAGAAATAGAGGAAAATAATAGAATGGGAAAGACTAGAGACCTCTTCAAGAAAATTAGAGATACCAAGGGAACATTTCATGCAAAGATGGGCTCAGTAAAGGACAGAAATGGTAGGGACCTAACAGAAGCAGAAGATATTAAGAAGAGGTGGCAAGAACACACAGAAGAACTATACAAAAAAGATCTTCACAACCCAGATAATCACGATGGTGTGATCCCTCATCTAGAGTCAGACATCCTGGAATGTGAAGTCAAATAGGCCTTAGGAAGCATCACTATGAACAAAGCTAGTGCAGGTGATGGAATTCCAGTTGAGCTATTTCAAATCCATAAAAGATGATGCTGTGAAAGCTGCATTCGATATGCCAGCAAATTTGGAAAACTCAGCAGTGGCTACAGGACTGGAAAGGGTCAGTTTTCATTCCAATCCCAAAGAAAGGCAATGCCAAAGAATGCTCAAACTATTGCACAATTGCACTCATCTCACACGCTAGTAAAGTAATGCTCAAAATTCTCCAAGCCAGGCTTCAGCAATATGCAAACCATGAACTTCCAGATGTCAGGCTGGATTTAGAAAAAGCAGAGGAACCAGAGATCAAATTGCCAACATCTGTTGGATACAAAAAGCAAGAGAGTTCCAGAGAAACATCTATTTCTCCTTTATTGACCATGCCAAAGCCTTTGATGGTGTGGATCACAAAAAACTGTGGAAAATTCTGAAAGAGATGGGAATACCAGACCACCTGACCTGCCTCTTGAGAAATCTGTATGCAGGTCAGGAAGCAAAAGTTAGAACTGGACATGGAACAAGAGACTGGTTCCACATCAGGAAAGGAGTACGTCAAAGCTGTATATTGTCACCCTGCTTATTTAACTTATATGCAGAGTACATCATGAGAAATGCTGGGCTGGATGAAGCACAAGCTGGAATCAAGATTGCTGGGAGAAATATCAGTAACCTCAGATATGCAGATGATACCACCCTTATGCAGAAAATGAAGAACAACTAAACAGTCTCTTGATGAAAGTGAAAGAGGAGAGTGAAAAAGCTGGCTTAAAGCTCAACATTCAGAAATCTAAGATCATGGCATCAGGTGCCATCACTTCATGGCAAATAGATGGGGAAACAATGTAAATAGTGAGAGAATTTATTTCCTTGGGCTGCAAAATCACTGCAGATTGTGACTGCAGCCATGAAATTAAAAGACGCTTTCTCATTGGATGAAAAGTTATGACCAATCTCGACAGCATATTAAAAAGCAGAGACATTACTTTGCCAACAAAAGTCTGTCTAGTCAAAGCTATGGTTTTTTCAGTGGTCATGTATGGATGTGAGAGTTGGACTGTGAAGAAAGCTGAGCGGCGAAAAATTGATACTTTTGAACTGTGGTGTTCACTTGACACTTGACAGTCACTTGAACTGCAAGGAGACCCAACCAGTCCATCTTAAAGGAGACCAGTCCTGAGTGTACATTGGAAGGACTGATGTTGAAGCTGAAACTCCTATACTTTGGCCACCTGATGTGAAGAGATGACTCATTGGAAAAGACCCCTATGCTGGGAAAGATTGAAGGCAGGAGAAGGGGACAACAGAGGATGAGATGACTGGATGGCATCACCTACTCGATGGACAGGAGTTTGGGTAAACTTCGGAAGTTGTTGATGGACAGGGAGGCCTAGGGTGCTGTGGTCCATGGGGTGGCAAAGAGTCAGACACAACTGAGCAACTCAACTGAACTGATATACAAAAGCCTGCATTTAAAAGGCATTTCCTGGTACTCCAGAATCTAATGTATTGGAGACTCTTTTTTCCTCCTCATCTGAATGATTCACCTATATAGGATCTGGGGTTTTTCTATCTCTAGTTGCTCCAATTTAGGCACAGCCTATTGAAAAACAGTATGATTTCAGAATAAAAATTAAAAAAGACATGTATATCTAAGTATTGAAGCCAAGAAGCATTACTGAAAATAGCAGAATACAAGGAGTCCCTTTATTATTTAGTATTTCCATAAAAGAGCACTTTATATAAATTTGTTTTATTATTTATGAAACCAGCACTAAATTTATCAGATTTTAGAGACACAGAACTTGAGACCTATCACAACATGATTTTTCTAACCTTACAAAGCAGTTCTATCAAATTGGGATTTAGAACATAGAGAACCTGAATATTCATGACTTTTATTTACCCTCTCTGGTCCAGCAGGGGTGATTTTTAGTATTGTTATTCTAACTTACACTGAATAACCACTTTTCCTACTATTTGCAGCAGTATCTGAAAGTGAACCACCTACAAGGCAATCATAACAAAATACATCAGAGCAATTCATTGTAGGAGAGGATGCAAAGAATTCTTGTTTACCCCTCTGCTTCTTTCCAAAAACCACTTTACATATTTTATCCCATTGATCTTTCAATTTCTCTATCCTGGAGCAAGTAACTAAGGTAATTCCCTTAGCCTAAGCCTGATGAGATTAAGTGATTCACTCATGGTCATGCCATAAATCCTGGGTTGAGGAGTCAGTCTGTGCATTCTGTTCTAATTCTGAACCCTGTGTTCAACCGGGTAGATTAACTTGGATTTTTGAATAGTGCTTACACAAGACCTTTTCAGAAAAGTCCAAGTGCAAGCCAACACAAAGGACTACAGCAGAAAATAATTTCACTTCCTAACAACAGGCTGAGAACAAGAAGGGCAAATAGAGCTACAGAAGAGAGAGATTAGGAAGAGTGACAGGTGGAGTCCCAGAAGGAAAGCTGGAAAAAAAAGAAAAGAAAAATCAAAGTGGAAGCTGAGATTGGAAAGGGTGAATTGTAACTCTGTGTGTGAAATGTAATTCCATATCATTATGATTTTACTTTTTCATAGAATAATAGAGGTGGGTGGCACCCCAAGAGTCTGTTGGGTGCGATATTTGCCTTTAGGCGGCTAATTGGTTGATGATACAGGGCAGAGGGATGTCAAGATGCATCTAAGAAAATAGGCCTTTCTTCTAATTTACTTAATTGGATGTAATTGGTTATTCTGCTGTTCTAATCCCCCATTACATTTTAGCTGTGCCTATATGTGTATGTGTGCATACATAAACAATCTACATACCTACACACACATAAACAGGTAGAGCTAGATACTGTATTTATAAAGTACTTTTAATGTTCTTTTCATTTGAATCTCGTAACAGTCCTATGAGGTACCTGCAGTATATGTTATTATGCTCAATTTAGATACTGGGAAATCAATATTGCAAAACACTAATTAAATATATTTAAAAATTTAGTTTTACCTATTCCTTTGCTGCATGTGGCTCAGTGTCTAAATACTTACACTATTTAATAAAAAACAATGCATTAAAATTTTTGAAAGTCCAAGGAGGATAAAGATATTCTACAAGTTTAAGATTATCTAATCATGCTTATAAAATAAATATGATATGGTAAAAGAGGCATGCCCAATTGCTTTAGTAATCATTCTGTCATTCTCTAATTCATAATTACAGGGGCAAATTAAAGGCAACATTTGGAATATAACCCTAGAAATGATTTCCTGAAATTGACCACCTTATATTGTACCCTAAGAGTAAAGCTGTTAGGTTTCATAATTTCTAGAAGCTGAAAATTGCACATTTCGGGGTGCTGTTTTTTACATTAGAATGTATACTTATTTTCCTTTCACTGACTAATATGCTATACGTGTTCTATATATTCTATAGTATTCTGTAAGTGAGGGTGTTGAGTTATAAGTTTTGCTTTCATGTGCATCAGTGTAAATTTCACAGAGCTCAACTGGCAGAAAACTGCTGTCATTTAATCACCTTCTTTTCACAGTGTCATCTGCAGGTTATGTCTCCCACTCATTCTCCCTTGCATCCAAGCTTGATTCTATGACTAGATTCTACTAATGGAATATGGACAGAGTATTCACGACATGGGCATACCTTCTCCATTCTCTTTTCTCTTCAGCAACCTAAATGCAGAAGAGGATGGTAAAATTAAATGATGGATGGAACATGAGTTCCTCAATCACCACATGGAGGAAAGCCACCCACCTTGACATGTGAGGGCCAAATAAACTTCTATAATGTTCATCCATTAAAAACTGGAGATTATTTGTAATAGCATTTACAGTTATCTAGTATACATATCCAAACTCTTTCTCTCTCTCATCCTTCTGCTTTTTAAAAAAGAATGCTCTAAATTCTACATTTTCATCTTTCCTTCATTTGCTAGCATTTTATCACCAATAAAAAATTAAATGTGTAGTTGGTTTAGTTCATCATTTGTCCAGTAAAATAAAATAACTTTAGCTTCATCTTTGTCACATAATCTAGTTACTACCACACTTCTTCATTCAGAAAATATATATTCTCTATTATTTTTTCAGAATGTGCTTCCTTGAGCACATACACTGTCGTAGTTGATTTTTACTGCATTTTCTTTTATTTCAGTGATTCATGTTCATTGCCTCTAACTTTCTCAAGGCAAAAACTCTCTTCATCTCTCTATCACCTTTAGGAAGTGTTTGTTAAATGAATGTTTCTATTTTCACATACATAGATATACATGTTTTTTTCCTCATCTTGTGCAGAAGTCAATGGATACTGGCATATTAAATTAAAATATATTATAAATGGCCAAACATGGTTTGAGAAAGGCTGGTTGACCATATCCAATAAAAAATTATATGGTAACTTTGTTAGGTAGACTTTTCCCAGTTCAGAATTAGAGTGAAATCCGGCAACCCCAAAACTTAATAGTGTCCTCACATTGAAAGAGCCCTACTTCCTTGGGCCAGGGTCACATATGAAAAATTGTATATAAGATCAGAATATTAACTTACTGATTTACATGAGCACAACTGACAACGAGCCAGCAAATTCATGTTTTATTGCCATCACATTTTTTCCTGTAAACCTAATCACTTCAAAAGCCAACTTGGAATCAAAAGGTTTATTTTGATTTATTTGAAAAAGAACATGAAGACTTAACCTGTTGATTCAAATGTTTAATGAATTAGACTAAGCCAGATTGATGGACTCATTTATGCATTAATGCTCTTTGCCAATGAAACTATAATTCTTGAAGTCCATTGGCACCTTCATTTGCCATACTGTACTAGTAATTTGATTTTTATTTAAAGGTGCCTTTTATTTTACTTGTGAACTAATTTATAATATCACTTCCCATTACTCACTCACTCATTCATTTATTCACTGAAAAATATTTTTGAGCACCTATTATATGTCACTGTTCTTAGCACCAAAGTAGCAAAGTAACAAAAACAGACCTAATCTTCCTAGTGATTCCAATATGTTAATGGAGATAGGTAATCAAATCATTTAAAAAATGAAAGTATAATTATAAACTGATTAAATAAGCACTCCATAGAAATGAGCCTTAGATAAGGGCATATAGAACAGCAATAGATTCTGAGGTGTAATGCACACGTCAGAGCTGATATCTGAAGGATAACTTGGCATTAATATCACAAACAGATTACAAAGTGGTGCAGAAGGAAGAGCCTGAGTAACAATACACCATACACCGCGGTGTATGTGACAATGTCTGAAGGATGATGCAGCCACAGAGAAGAGTGTGAGAATGTGAGGGCTTGGGAAGCAGCTAGGAAGTCTGGTGGGGACAGGCCACGCTCAACCTTGTTAGCAGAGTAAAGAATTTTATCCTTTAACCTCAGAGCTAAGAAGAGCTATTAGAAAATTTAAGCAAGGTAATGTGGGCAGATTTCCTACTGAAATCCATCATTCTGACTGCACTAGGATGTGAGAAATGGACTGAAGGAAGACAAGGTGTCTGGTGCTGTAGCCTGGACCTGGACTGGGGAAGGTGAACTGGAGAGAATGGCTCTCCTACTGATTTCTGTAAGCAAAGTGTCAAGGGTCAGTTTTTCTCTCCTTCATTTTCAAGAATTTTTTTTGATACTTTATTACAAGGATATGCAATACTCATTCCTGTTCAAGCTCAGACTCCATCAAGCTATGGAATTATATGAGAAGGCTTCAATCAGACTCATAGGGTTCAAGAAATAAGTATGATGTTTATTTTTAACACATGTAAATAAAATTGCACAAATTATGGAACCATAAATTGTTTGAAAATACAAATGAAAGAGCTACCATAATTCCATTATTCATAAAACTATTAATATGTGTACATATTCTCTTCCTTTGCAAATATTAAAAGTTTTAATTATAATCTTAATAACATGAGTTTTTTATATTTTCACTTAAAACCATAATCTTATGAGTTTCTGTATACTCAAAACTATCTTTTATATAAGTGCATCATTTTTCATTGCATTTATATCACAGAATTTGGGTAACCATTTCCCTATCACCTAGTTCACTTAAGTATTTTTGTTATCATAAACGACACTGTAATGAATATCCTTATGTATAACTTTTTCATATTTAGAAGTATTTCATTAAAATAGATTCTTAGAATTGGGGTTACTGAAATGGCAATATTTGTTAAATACTACATACTCTGCTAACTTGTATTATGCATAAATGGCAGGCTAAACCATTTAAACAAGGATTTTCTACCTATGTTGGAATTATTTTTATTCTTAAATGGCTATTATTACTTATTTATTATAAAGAACTATTGTTAATAAATCCATTGTGAAAGTATACTTGCAAAATTAATAAGACCAACCATTACTTTTGAAAAAATATTTTCACCAAGAAAATATTATGATCTTAAATAATTATGATAATTTGTAATTTATATTCATGGCTTACCTGATAAAGTCATTACATGTCTTAACATTAACTCTGATTGCATAAATATTACATTAACTTCAATCACATAAGGATTTTAGAAACTATTTTAAATAAATATGAAGTAATGAATCAGGCTTGAGGGTAAAACTCCAAGTACATAAGAATAGATTTTAGTATTTAAAAAAGCTTTATTTTATCTGATTGCTCTATTAACAGAAATAACACTTTTCATATGAAAGACAACTGGGGAAATAAATATACTAATTTTCTACTGCTACTTTAACAAATTACCATAAAGTTAGTGGTTTAAAATAATAGAAATTTATTATCTCAGTTCCCTAAGGTTAGAAGTCCAGGTGAGGTATGATTCTGGAGAAGAATCTATTTCCAAGCTCATCCAGGTTATGAGCAGATATCAGTTCCTTGTAGAAGGGCCGAGGTCCCTCTTGCCTTGATAGCTGTTAGCCAAGAGTCACTCTGAGCTTCTTAAGGCCACTTGTGTTCCTTGTCATGTTGGCCCCTCCCTTTAAAGACTAGCAACAGCTTGTCCAATCTGTCTCAAGCTTCTAATCTCTCAGTCTTCCTCTTTTGTGGCATTGCTTCTTCTTCCAGCCAGAGAAAGTACTCTGCTTCTAAAAGCTCATGTGATTATGTTGGGACTCCCTGGATAATTCATAATAGCCTTAATTTTAATGACATCTGCAGTCACTTTTGTGACATAAAGCATCATATCCACAACATCCAAAATTAGGATGTAGGAATCTTTGGAAGTCATGATCTGTCTATGGCAGAGTGCTATCACAGAAAACAAAGTGTCATTTTGGTTCTTCAGCTTTTATTTACTTACCTCAGGTTCCACATGTCTTACCCATATAACAAATATAAGAAAATTTAGACTCACTATAATGATATTTTCCCACATCATATCCACCTGTTTGTAGAGTGAATGAATATAGTCTGTATATGTAACTTCATTCTAGCAGATGGTTTAGTGTAGTGATGATTTTTAGGGGAAATCTACTGAATTGAAATGAAGTTAAGAACTGTAAAAATTCTCCAGATGATACAAGGAGAAAAACTATAAGAAATTGCTGATTTAACATATTATCTTTGAAAGAAGCCTAATAGTCAAAGCTATAGTTTTTCCAGTAGTCATGTATGGATATTAGAGTTGGACCATAAAGAAGGCTGAGCGCCGAAGAATTGATGCTTTTGAACTGTGGTGCTGGAGAAGACTCTTGAGAGTCCCTTGGACAGCAAGGAGATCAAACCAGTCAACCCAACATAAAATCAATACTGAATGTTCATTGGAAGAACTGATGTTGAAGCTGAAGCTCCAATCCTTGGCCACCTGATGCAAAGAGCTGACTCACTGGAAAAGACTATGATACAGGGAAAGATTGAGGGCAAGAGGAAAAGGGGACACAGAGGATGAGATGGTTGGATGGCATCACCAACTCAACGGACATGAGTTTGAGCAAATTCCGGGAGAGAGTGGAGGACAGGGAAGCCTGGCCTGCTGCAGTTCATGTGGTGGCCAAGAGTCAGACACAATTTAGCGACTCCTGCATTGGCAGATGATTCTTTACCATTGAGCCATGTGGGAAACCCTAGCCAATACTAGTGCAATTTTTTTTTTTAAATGAGCTATTTGACCAGGACATTAAGGTTTCAGGTGAGGAGAGCTTAATAATATTGAAAATGATTATGAAATACAAGAGGATTTATATTTAAATGCACTCCTGAAATGAGTATCTTATAAGTTGTTCATGCATAAATACATAATGAAGATGGATAAAAAATGGTTAAATTTGACAATAGCAGTGTATTCATTATAGCCACCCTGTATTGAAGTTATGTGCTAAATACCTGAGCTCCTAAATTTTTTAAATCTGCGTAACAAACCTAAGAAACATTGAGAGGTTCGAATAAATGAAATAATTTGCTAAGATCACATGCTAGTAAGTGAAGGAAGCTGTATTTTAACACAAATCCTCTGCTTTTTTACTGTTATGCTACACTGCTTCTTTAAGCAATCAGATACTAAACAGTGATTTTGCTGACACTTCACAGCATACTAACATTAATTATAACTTGATCTTCAGCTATGGATAGTATTTGTGAACAACAGTTACAGAAACAGTTCTAGAAGATGCAATTCTGACTCAACGACTATATGGAGAATAATATTTCCCTTATTTTCTTCAAAAAAAGAATACTGAGTATATCATTAACAGGGTCTAACTCTCATCAGATTTAACTGTATGACTGTGCCTCCTGCTATAGAGATCAACTCACAAAAAAAATCATTATCTGAAAAATTGTGTGCAAATCCAATTGTGATAAATGGAATTGCTTTTTGTATATGTAATGAGGTTCCATTAATAAAAGTAATTGTAGAGTCAATAATTTGCAAGATGAACAATCAATTCCTAGTTTGCCATTGTTTTGTAGGTCAGAACCTGACATACCATACATAAAATTGTTACACTGGAACAAATGGTTTCCTTTTGAGTGAATAAAATTTTGACAAGAAGTTATAAGGCTGATTTCATACCTCTCAGAATAACATCAGGACCTCTAGAGTTTTATGTAGAATTTTATGCAACACTTCTTTAGTTGATGAGGAAAGATCTCATTGTAAAATCTTTCTATGCATTAAGAAGCCTTTCTGAATCTCTGAAGTATAACATGTAACGATCCATAGGTTTGAGTCTGCGTATGTGTATTTTGTAAAAGTAGATACGCATTTGTGGGTCAGCAGCAGAGTTCCCATTTTCTGTCAAGTTAAATACAGACCATTTATATTAACAGAGTTCAGCTGATTCACCCTTGTGAGCTCACTGTACAGTACTTGGAGAGTCAGGCAATACATATGTAAACTTGAGGAGGGAATGACAACCCACTCCAGTACTCTTGCCTACAGCATTCCATGAACAGAGGAGCCAGGTCGGCTACAGTCCATAGGATCACAAAGAGTCTCACTCACTGTGTGACTGACTTTCACTTTCACCAATATATCATTTCTGGATGAGAGTAGCATAAAGATCTTCACCTTGAACCCCAGTTTCTTCTCCAACTTTTTAACACCCTATCCTAACAGCTCCTTCTTCATCTGGCTCAGTTTTGGGAATATTATCAGTATCTCTTTCTTGGGTTCTGCTCTCTCTCTTAGTAGAGACAGGAGAACGGGGCAAGGTTGAACTGAGAAACAATACATCTTTTGTGAAATTGAAGCAATATTTGCATAATTTATATATAGACTACTAAAAGATTAATTATAAAAAGAAGACTCTTGTCTGCTTTTGTTTGGATATATGTATTATCATACGAATACTCAATAAAATCCTAGAAAAATTATTTGAAGTGTCAAAGAAAAGAAAAACTAATTTTCTATGATCTTCCTTTATAAAGAAACATTCAGTACTTAGAATTGAAAAGGAAAAGGCTTTGATTTGGGAGAATTCACTTATCCAACACTATTAATTGAAATCTGAAAGATCAAGATATGAATCATACCATCTCAAAGATCCTGAGACACTGAGAGGAGATAAGATAATACAGAACACTATATTAGAAGGAATGCTAATGCTAAGTATTTGAAAGAGGTATAATTAAAATGCTAAAGTGCTGGTTACTTACTTACTATCTCTCAGTTTCAAATCTGCCCTTCTGCTCTATTTTGTTATGCTGAAGTTAGCTTCTCCTTTGCCAGCTGACTCTCTGTTAGTTTTCTTTAATCAAAAGAGTAGGTGATTGAAGAAGGGAGAAGAGAGATGCCACTTTACCCTTTTCCTTCCTTTTCCTATCAACATCGACATGGGCTTCCCTGGTGGGTCAGATAGTAAAGAATCCACCTACAATGCAGGATACCTGGGTTCGTTCCCTGGGTTGGGAAGATGCCCTGCAGGAGGGCATGGCAAACCACTCTAGTATTCTTGCCTGGAGAATCCCATGGACAGCAAAGCCTGGTGGGCTACAGTCCATGGGGTCACAGAATCAGACACAGACACAGCTGAGCGACTGAGGACACCTATCAACATCATCTCAGCAGTTGACTCAGAGTATTAATTTGTTCCATCTTCCATTTTTCCTCTCAATCTGTAAAGCCAGCTGTGATACCTCATTCTCAGAATCCAGTCCTCATTCTGTGGGGGGAGTTCCTCTGAGTTTCTGAGGCACCAGCAGTGGCAGAACACGTCCCCTCCGGAAGATGTGGGACCCAGCCCCAGGGGAACTTCCTCTAAAATTGTAGGTTCTCATAACCATAACCTCTAGGGCTAGGTTCTCCCAGCTCTAGGGGTGTTATCTTCTTCCTACAATTACTGTCTCATTGTAAAGTCAGGGTTCCCTTCTCCTTTTGCCCTCCTATACCTGTTTAAACAAATTCTTAATTAAATTCTCTCTGGCAAAATAAATGGAATGGATTGTTTTCCTGACTAACAGAGCAATAAAAACTTAAGAGAAAGGGATAAATACTTCCAGATGCAGTGATCAGGGGAGGCTCCACAAAACACATGTATTTCCACTGCACTGTGAATGAGAAGTCTGACATGAATTGGGATTGATGGTCAGGAAGATAGAAGAGGAAGTGGCAGATAGAAAAGCAGGAGGAGCCAATCAGGTGAAAATGAGCTGGTCAGTTTGGCTGGGCCCGGGTTGGCGGAGGGGGCGGCGAGAGCATCAGCAAATAGAAAGAGGGAGAACAGCTCAAACTACCTGTCTCTTTCCATGTGCAAAAAACACAAACTACTGGTTGAAGGCCTTTTGAGCTTATAAAGTAATGTAGGAGAACAACAGATTTAAAAATGGAACAAAATAAGAAGACAGTTTAAAAAGAACTGAACTTCCTGACTTCAATAACTTATGTGGAAGTACACATTCACTATCTAACTGGTTGCAATAAAAGTAAACTGTAAGTTAATTTTTTTTTACATGATTGGGTACTAGAATGTCCTATTTAAACATACTTAATAAATAGTTATATT
The DNA here is from genome assembly GCF_033118175.1 of Dama dama. Taxonomy (NCBI): domain Eukaryota; kingdom Metazoa; phylum Chordata; class Mammalia; order Artiodactyla; family Cervidae; genus Dama; species Dama dama. Next base: position 81,001,986 of record NC_083698.1, on the reverse strand, counting down.
AGATGGGACTATCAAGTATACTTGACTTAAGTAATGCTTGATTTAAAGCTTCTGAGTGAGGTATCAGTTCCCTGGGCACATGCATTAGTGGAGTGCTTATAATTTGGACATTTGCAATTTATATATTGTCTTTGAACACGACTGAACCACGACTTTTGCTTCACAGCTGATTTCATGTTCTTATGACAGTTTTTTCATATTTTTGACAGTTACAAAGCATTCTTTGCCTTTTGGGTTTTTGGTGTGGACAGGTAAGAATATGAGCAGGTCATTGGTCATGAGCAAAACCATCAATCATACCAGGTTTGGCTGTGAAAATCAGATCTAGCTTATATTGTTTATATTTGCAACATATTTTCTAAGAAGTTCTATTCCATAAGTATGAGTATGCTATACAGAAAAAATAAATCCTTTTATCAGTTGCTTAATCCTTCTAGCATATATCCCACTGACCTCAAAGGAAGCAACATGTGAGCATTCAAGGACAAATCTAGGCCATTATTATTAATGAATTCACATTTAAATGCTTGTTAGTGAGTTTAAATTGTTAGTAACAATGCATTAAACATTAGTCTCGGTGTTTTGCTAGAGTAATGGTATGGTTTAAATCAAGTTGTCTTCAAAACAATTCCTGAAGTATACAGTAAGTTTAACTTGTAAGCTCTTGGATGGATATTTTAAATCCCTTTATAGGCTTCTTAAAATAAAAGTGTCTACATTAAATGTGATTTTTACCTTAAGGATGCATTTTTCTATATTCACATGTGCAAACGGATTGACAAAGAGCTGGCAATTAGTAAAAAATAACTCCCAAGTGCTAAAACTATTTAAACTACAATAAGGTTTCTCTATATCTTTATATTGAACTACTTACCTTGTATTCATCAACCAAAGCCACTAGTTAATTCCATTAACTTAATGAAACTGGAAGGTCACTTCAGTGAAATAAATTAGTCCAATAACTTGTTTTTAAGAATGGAGTACCCGAGTCTATAAAAAGGTTAAATTATTTAACCTCACATGGATACAACCTAAATCTGAGTCATAAGTGGCAAAGAGAATTTAAAAGTGAAATGAATTAAGATAATAAAAATAAATGTGTGTGTGTGTGTGTGTGTGTGTGTGTGTGTGTGTAGAAAAATAGAAAAATAGTAAAGCAGTGTCTCTACTGATTACCTGTATTGGTTGGCTTCAAAGTCTTCTACAGTTAAAGCCTTCCAAATACGCATCTCACAACACCTGATTCAGAATGTGTCTACACAATCATTAGAATTTTGTGAGCTGCTCAGGTTAACAGATTAAGATACAAAAACTGGGTTTCACTAGAAAATTGCTCCATTCATTCACTTTAAAGAAACCTCAAAGATATCTCAAAACTGTAATTGTTAGTTGATTTAGAAAGTCTCTGTCCTTTCTGCTTTTTTAAAAAAGGAGAAAGAAAACCTTCAGTAATTTGTTATAATTGATCCTAACATGCATGTATCATCTACAAATAACCTCATCAACATTCAGAAAAGATTACCTAAATGAACCTGTCTACATATTGCTCCTTATAATGAGTCCCCACAAGACTAACAACTTATTAGTGCCATGGGCAATGAATGATTAATTGGTTGATTTTAAAGCGAATTGATAAGAGTATAATTGCTACCTTTTCCTAATTTCTGAAGGTTAGAAGTTAATATGATGCTAATGTAGCCCAACAGATACAATAAATTTTTTGTTTATTAACAAATTTTAAAAATTTAAAAACTAACCATAATACATACTAAAATTTTAATACTTTAATCTCTAGTATCTAATATTTATAACAAAATAAGCAACTACATACATCAAAACTCTTTCTTAGTTTTCTATTAGCATTTATCTTTAATCTATAATTTTTATCAATATCATTACCAATTTTCAATGTAGATAAAAATTTTGTACTTGCATTGTTTTGAAATGCATTAATTCTTCTTTATTCTTTTGAAGGTTGTGAATTCTATTTTGAAAAGTGAACTGTATCATGGGATTGTTGATCTTCCTAAATACAATCAACACTCAATTATTCAATGTCAATGAAGGGAGGCATTGGTATGAATAAATAATAGTGGTTGGTAATTCACACACCTAGGTTAGGGCGAAGGCAATTTATCTCAGGTTGCTCCCATCATCTGAATGAAAAGCAAGCATAATTGAAGAAATTCCATAGGTGTCAGGTTTGGGAAAGCAGTGGGAAGGTGGGGCTGTTATCATAATACAAATAGGTTGGTTTAGGCGCCTCTTCCGTCATGGTCACAAATGTTCTCCATGATGAACAGCTGTATATTAGCCTGACATTTCCATAAAACTCTAAATTAGTATCTTTTAGGTATTATCTCCTCACTGAAATCTGCAAGATAGCTGTTATTATTCCCATATTACAGTTGAGGACACAACCTCAAAAAGGTCAAAAAACTTGTCATATGTCTCTCTCGTGCTGAAATTGAGGTAGTAACAGCTTATTGTATTCAAATAGTGAAGAAATGATTCTTAGGACGCATAAATTGCCAAGGAAGAAAATCAAATAGATTGATAAGTATCTCCCACTACACACTGCATAAGGCATATCACACTTCTTAGATTCATTCATTCATTTATTCACACAACAAATATGTACTTTATACCTATGATGGACCAAGTGCTGGAGATATTCAGTAAACAAAAGTAATCTCTGCCCTCAAGATGATTACATACTTGGGGAATAGGATAAATTAAAAATAAAATATTGTGTATAAGGGTGTTGGATGGTGATAATTTTTCTCTGGAGGAGGGGGAGCAGAGCATAACAATGATTTGCATGCATGGGGTGAGTAGGATTTGGGAAAGTCTCTTTTATATAGGTGCTTTTTGAGAAGAGATGTGAAAAATGTAAGAATGAGCCATAGAGCTTTCCAGGTGAAGAAACACTCCCAAGAGAAGAAATATGATGCCCTGAGTTGGAGTGTTCTTGACATGTCAAAAAATAGTGAGGGGATAAGAGTGGTAAGGGCTTATCTCATAGCTTCCCTCATAGCTCAGTCAGTAAAGAATCTGCCTGCAATGCAGGAGACCCAGGTTCGATTCTTAGGCTGGGAAGATCCCCTGGAGAAGGAAATGGTAACCCACTCCAGGATTCTTGCCTGGAGAATCCCATGGACAGGGGAGCCTGGCAGGCTACAGTCCATGGGGTCACAAGAGTCAGACAGGACTTAGCTGCTAAACCACTACCAAGAGTGATAAGGAAAGAGTGTGCAAGAGAGTCAGTAGTTAGAAGAAGCTCTGGGAAGTGTGTGTGTGTATGTGTGTGAGATGGGGGCAGGTGATGCATTCTGTGAGGCATTTTAGGATTATAGAGCATTTTAGGATTTTGGTGTTTTTTTTTTTTTCCTTCCTGAAACTGGGAAGCTTTTGGAAAGTGTGGATAGGGGTGTGATTAAGGTTTGCAAAGACTTCCTAGCTGTTGTGTGGATAACTGTTATGGGGGACAGAGGATAAAATAGGAAAAACTGTTTAGGATGGCTAAATCTGTAATTTATGAACAGTATGTCCAACATCTTAAAATCTTCTAAAAATTAATATATTTAATTAGTTGTCAACCAATTTGAACGTGGGAAAGAATTTAGTGCTTATTGAGTAGAGAATTTTCAAAAGTCATGAAGAGGGTTGTTAAAAGATGGGGTGTCAAATAGTCCCCTCCTCCAACCAACCTTTGAGAAATTGGCATTTACTTAAATCACATATATTTATTGATGAATAAACTGAGATAAAGTGTTTTAAGAACTTCCAGCTAAGGTCTGGCTTGGATTCATGTCTTTAAATTCCCCAATAAGGCTTCCTTTGATAGTTTCATGCACTGACAAGATTCTGGAAGGTGGTGTATGAGGAGAATTTGTATCTAGGGTGAAAGTGAAAGTGAAGTCACTCAGTCATGTCCGACTCTTTGCGGCCCCCTGGACTTTAGCCTAACAGGCTCCTCCGTCCTGGGATTTTACAGGTAAGAGTACTGGAGTGGGTTGCCATTTCCTTCTCCAGATAATCTTCCCGACCCAGGGATGGGAGCCGGGTCTCCCGCATTGTAGGCAGACGCTTTACCGTCTGAGCCACCAGGGAAGTCCTAGGATCTAGGGTACTGTGGATTGAAAAGCTGGTTCCAGTACTTAATGGTTCGTGATCTTTAGCAAGTGAATTAAAAACTTCTGGCCTTATCTTCCTCTTCCTGTAAAATTAAGAATAGTGCCAACCTCAAAGAGTTTGTTAAATGTGAATTTTAATACATGTGGAGTGCTTAGACCTGCCTGGTTGTCTGGGACAGCTAGAACATGCAGTATTTCATACACCAATATCAACCTATTTTGCTGACTGGGGGTTCTTTGAAGCCAGGAAAGACTCAAGGCCACTTAGCCTGAATGTTAGTGCTAGAGATGTGTATAGGAGGGAATTTTTTGTCACATAGGAAAACATAAACAAATTTCAAACACTGAAGCACAAAGAATGATAGAGGAGAAAGAGACTGGCTGTCTGTAGGGCTTTATGACTAGATGGCCATAAATGATGTAAGGGATTAAGAGAGAGAGAGCATTCACACCACAACACCTACCCCACTGCTACTGGTCTTGGCAAATGTTTGGCTAGAACAAAGAACCAAAGGTCATCCCAGATGGTGTCACATACTAAGTCCCAGGTAGGTATTGTATATCTTATTGAAAGAATGATAGAAATTATTTCCTGAGAAAGAGGCAAAATCCATTTTAAGTAAATGAACATAAGTTTGCAAGTAATTTTGAAGCTGGAAATTGTTTGGCATTACACTGACACAACATAAAAAGTGGCATTGCGGTTAACTTAGTAATACGTTGGGTGAACCTGCGCTTCCATGCACAGATATAATAAATTTCAGTTAACATAAAATTAAGATGCCATTTGATCATCAACAAGCTATATAACCTCTCTAGGTTGCCAAAAGAGCTAAAATGTTCAATGTTTGGGACATTTATAAATTGAAGTGAGAATTCCAACCCTAAACAAGAGATTCTTTTTGAATGCCTATCTCTAGATAACATAATATTTTAATGTATTTTTAAAATGTACTTTTGTAGAACCGCTTTACATTAACATAAGAACAGCAGCGTATAGAGAGCTCCCACATATATTCCATACTCAATTTTCCCTATTAGTATCTTTCATTAGTGTGGCATATTTGCTAAAATTAATAAAATAGCTATTCATACATTGTTATTAACTAAAGCTCATAATTTATTGTTTTCCTTAGTTTTTATCTAAAGCTCTTTTCTATTCCAGGATCCCATTTAGGATACCACATTACATTTAGTAGCCATTTTTCTTGGGATTCATTTTGGTGGTGACAGTGACTATAATATTTTTACATTATAAATATAATTACAAGTAAAATGAAAAGTTAATTGATACATACTTGGGCTGATTTGAAAACTTCTTGACAGAAACATCTCTTTCATGTTTTCCCACTACATCACATGCAAATCATAAATATGTCTTATTTCTAATATTTTATCAATGCTTAGTATTTTATCAATATCCTATATTTCATCTAATAGTTAATTAGTGCCATTCTCTGGAAACAGAAGGGCAAAAACAGTTTGAGCTTGGAAGAGACTATTGGAAGAAAAAAATAAATCATAGATCGTAACTTGCAACCTGAAAGTATGTATTTGGAAGAGGATAAAAGTAGATTCATCTAGTTAGGCTTGGTGTTAGCATTGCTGGATGCCACAAAGTTGGCATAACACATATACAATTCCTGTGGCACACATGCTTTCTATAGTTTGGATCACTGATTTTATAGACCATTGGGAACAATTTTTAAATCAATTGACAAAACAGATAAAATAGGCAGTTGTGGAACTTGAGGCATCTGTGTTTTTTCATATTGATTTTTACTTTGGCTTCCTTTTATTTATTTTTTAAATTTTTTTGAGGTTTAATTAACATGTAACATATTTCAGGTGTATAGCATAACGAGTCATTATTTGTATACATTGTAAATTGATCACCACAGTGAGTGTAGATAACATCCACCACCATGGCTTCCTTTTAGACCATTACTGAAAGACCACTAGGAAAAGACTGCTAGAGCAATCATTTTGAAAGACATAATTTAATTTTTTAAACATTACATTCTTTCTTTCTACCTTACTGTGAATACGTAGTATATGGCAGTCAGAGGGCAGAATGAATGCAAGAGTTATATCTACTGCTACCTTCCTTGAAACCATCTTTCTGGCAACTTCCTTTGAGTGTGAACTCTTTAAAATCTATCACTTCATTTTGGATGTTATAAAAAAAAAATAGAGTTCTTGTTTAGAGTTTCAGATAATGTTAAACACTCATTTCTGATTGGAAATCTCATAGCCCCAGAGAACAGAAATATATTACAATCGATTTTTTAAAGTTAGCTTTCTGATATAATGTAAAACTGTGGATATCAGCAAAAGATATAATAAACATAAGAGAAGGGATCTTTTTAATTATGAGAAATAATTTTTATTTGTTCTATAAACTATTAAGTTTTTTTTTAAAAAATAGGAAAAAAGTAAACAATTCTGTTTATGATTTTTGTTTTCTTAAATAAAAGACTAATTAAAAATCTTAGAAATGTACCTTGATTTGCATTGTGGTTAATAAGGAAGCAAAACTCTGAATTTCTTTAAAATAATTACAGTACTAATGTAGACTTAGCCTCTTATTACTAAAAAGAATAAAACTTATTGTTAAATCAAAGCTTCAAGATAAACTTTCACATATTTGACATTTACTCCCAATGATCTTATTTTTATGAAAATCAACTTAAACATATCATATAATACTGCAATGTTATGTCAAAAATGCTTTTTTTATAGTTATATATAATTAGTTTGAAATGCTAGTGCATGCCTGCTTGTGTGCTAAGTCACTTCAGTTGTGTCTTTATGACTTTATGGACTGCAGGCTCCTCTATCCCTGGGATTCTCTAGGCAAGAATACTAGAGTGGGTTGCCACTTCCTCCTCCAGGGGATCTTCCCAACCCAGGGATCAAACCCATGTCTCGGTCTCCTGTGTTGGCAGGCAGGTTCTTTACCACTAGCACCACTTGAAATGCTAGTAAAAAAGTGTATTTCTTTTTCACCTAAAAGTCCACAATTAAGAGATATAGGACTGACAGAAGCCCCTGATAAAAAGGATACAGATACATTCTTTCTTGATATTCTATAACGTGTAGGCTCCCCTTCTCAAAGCCACCTCATATTTCAGATAACTTTTGAAGAAGTAGTCTTCAGAAATGCATTTCAATCAAGACAGAGGAGGAAGGGGAAAGGACATAAGGAAAGCTGCACACTTAAGACTTCGATTACAACGCATTAGCCAGAACTTCAGATGTGCAGGATAATCAGAAGTCTTTGCCATGTATGTGGGTATAGAAAAATCAACAGATGTTACCATACAATACAAATTTGATAAATATGTAGAAATCCTATTCATAAAAAGGATCTCTTATTTATCTGACATCTAAATCTTCCTCTCCTTTCCACGTTCCTGCTCTGGAAGAACAAGACTAAGAAAAACGAGTTTCCTAAATGTTTAATGCATTTTATTAAAAGATGAAAAAATAAGGTCTGTGATCACGTATGATTTTACTAAATACTGTTGAATAACCAGTTTGAAATAGATCAATTTAACTGAACCAATTTAGTCAATTTGTTATTTTAGTTTTATAAAACAACAGTTATGTAATATGTAACATATAAAAAAAAATGCAGAGATACCAGCCTCTGATTATTTATCAGAAATTCCATCCTTAGTTTCTTCTTTGTGGGATTCCTCAGCAAATGAATACATAAAATTATGATTATTATGATTTTCACAATAATTAAAGACATGCAAATAATGAAGATAGTAATTAAATAAGACAATTAAAAAGGACTTTTACTCTAGTGAGGAAAATTTGTTTATAGATAGTCTAGCTAAAACTAAGAAATCTCTCATTCTTCAAATTATTATCTTTGGATATTTGTATCTGTTATCCTAAATTTAGAGTCTATATTTAAGGCTTGGTTTCTAATAAATGAATTTGTTGTGGTTCAGTTGCTAAGTCACATCCAACTCTGTGACCTGAAGGACTGCAACATGCCAGGCTCCTCTGTTCTTCACTGTCTCCCAGAATTTGTTCAAACTCATGTCCATTGAGTTGGTGATACTATCTAACCATCTCATCCTCTGCTGCCCTATTCTTTTGCCTTCAATCTTTCCCAGCATCAGGGTCTTATCCAATGAGTGGCTTTAGCATCAATGGTGGCCAAAGTACTAGAGCATCAGCTTCAACATCAGTCCTTCCAGTGAATATTCAGGATTTATTTCCTTTACGACTGGCTGGTTTGATCTCCTTAAGGGAACTGTTGAATTTCTTTACTCTATTAAAACCACCTTACACTTTTAATTATTTTCCAGATCACTGAATTAATCAATACATTTCAGTTTCAATGTGTTTCATAGGCTAAAATTGAAATACATCTTTTTGTAAGTTTGAACAGCCTTACGAAATAGTCTCAAAAAATCTTTTCTATTATCTTTCACCGAGTTTCTGTACTCTATATATTTTTCCTGGATGCTCTTTCAAGTTCTTTTTGGCAAGAGATGGAGTACAAATGCACAAACCTATGAAAGCATCTTATCTGTATGCAATCTATGGCCATAGAACAAAGACAAGCTAATTGGTCCATAAGTGGAATCTATGACCTTGGCATTATTTAGTATGCTGTTATAATCCAATTAACCAGCCATTGCCCTTGCCTATATGCTGTTCAAGGGCAGGAATTGTATTTATTTTTGTGTACCCAGCATCCAGCACATGTCCCAGCACATGAATTGCACTCAATATTTATTGAATAAAACAATAGCCCCATACTTTTCACTTAAAATATAGATACTTTTTAAAAATGTATTTCTACTTACTTCCAAATTTTGTGGGGAAAATAAACAATTAAAAAATAGAATTTTGAAAGAGAAGGCAAGATAGTCATTTTCCCTCTTTGGATGGAGGGGACACATATATACATAAGGCCGATTCATACTGATGTATGGCAAAAACCAACTCAATATTGTGAAGCAATTATCCTCCAATTAAAATTAATCTAAAAAAACAGCTTAAAGTATTGGTAGCAAATATAATGTAGAAGTGACTTTTAAAATTCTTTTATTAAATTTAAATAATAAAAACTTCAAAAGGAAATAAGGTATTTACTTTTCTTGATGAGAAAATAGGTTTTAATGACAAATGCGTTTTTTCCGTACAAGGTTAAACAAGGAATTAGATGTGTTAAAAGGACGAGTAGCACCCAGACGCTGAATGGTGGGTAAAATTAGATATGAGAAAGCAGTTTGGTCCTTACGACCCTGCTTCATCAGTATGCGTTTCTCATTTATCTATTACACTGACTCAGTCTAGAATTCTTACCACTCTGCTAGCTGTTCATACATCATGCAAATAGCTCCCTAGGTCTAGGTTGACCTGGTGGGGGAACTGTCAAAGCTTGAGAGTATGTGAGCTGACACAGGGTCAGGGGCAAGGGACTTAACTGAAACTTAGATTTTTCACTGATATGATAAAATTCCACTTTAGGAAAAAAAACCCAAAATGCATTTTTTGCTATTTGATTACAAACATGAAGTTTCTCTATATTTTCCTGTTTTGTAGCTCACTCTTTCGTATTTGTATTTGCAGCTCAGTGCTTGACTTCAGCAAACCCAAGTTCTGTTTGTGTCTTATTTTGTTCCTCTTGCTTTCTGCTCTGAGATTTGTTTTTGAAGATTCCTAAGATAGATGTCAAAAGGAAGAAGGAATGAGCAGACATGTCTTTTATTTCAAAAGAGTGTCTAGTGTTTTTATCTTCAGCTAGCTTATGCTAGTCTCTGCCTGACATATTTTTACTGAGTTTCAAAAATAAAATAATAACAATAAAATATCATCTAATAATGTTATTCAAGGGTAGCTAGCAGAGTAGCTGTTTTATACTTTGCGAGAATAAATTTATGACATTAAATAATGCCTGAGCATTTTTACTATTTTTTAAATTGGGAAAAATATCACCTTTAACAAATATTAACCAAAATTTGGGCCCTTTTTTTAAAAAAGCTAGAGTGTCCTATATTTTATAACAGGATAGTATTTCTTAGTGTCTTATCCAATATCCAGATGCCAACAATATTTACCCACCTACTCACCTGCTAAAAAGAGTATATCAATATTCATGAGTGAGGCAAAATTCTACCAGGAGAAACAGTGATCATCAAAGTCTTATCACAAGTACAAAAAGTATATCTGTGTATTGTAATGATACTTAGAAATTAGGCCTTTGGCTGAACTCAAGCCTTCATAATACTTTGCTGAGTTTTCCATAATTTATAGAACCACCCCCTAATCCTTAATTCAAACATGTATACCAATATTTTTCTAATTTTAATGACAATTGTACCACATGGTCTTTAGTATGGCAGCCTGCCTAGAAACTGTTTCAGTAAATTACACACCAAGATGATCTACTCTTTGGATTGTCTCCAGAACAAAGACTATGATGTATAATTAAAACCAACTAACAATTAACTGCCATCAAATATAACACAAGGGACAAGCGTTGTAAATTTAGTTATTTACAATAAGAAGCAACATAAAGGCTTTTTTCAATGAATGATAAAAATAGGTTTATATTCTTGAGGTTATATTTTAAGGTTTATGCAAAATAATAATGAAACAAGAGAAAGCTAACATTTTTCATATTTTACTATGTTGAAATACTTTTGTTAGCGTAATAAGGAACTGTCTAAGAACTCAAAAAAATATTCTATTTATTGCATGTTTTGAACTAAAGAATTATTTTAAGAGACATAGTAATATTACTTTGGCATCATTACTAGTTATATAAGTGTGAGGGTGTTGAATGAGCCAAAATTATGTTTTTGTACACTATAATATATTTGCACATTCCAAAAAGAGTTACTTAATTACTGTGATGTAGCTTTTATATTTAACACCCACATACGAATCAGATCTTGACGATCTGAACGAACAAGTTTCTTCATTATTTATTCTTATATAACCTAGGGGAAAGACATAGGGAAGCAGCTAACTAATTATGACTGTTTTAGAAAGACAGAAGGAAGAAGCAAAAGATTTTTCAAGGCTTTTTATATATGGATGCAGAGGCGGACTTGCTGCAAAGCTAATGAAGCTTCACAGCCCTCTCTTGCAGGGGTCCTTTCCAAGGTCTTGAACTTAATTTTATATTCTTTATTTTGTATTTCATTTCTATTGTTTACTGTGGTTTGCTCCCCAGCCCAAATTGTATAAACGTGCATACAAAATGGACATACCTGTGTGTAAGTATGAACATCTGAACGTCTTTTCAGTTTTAAATAGCTGGGGACCTCAGGATCAAGAAGGGACTAAATGTAGAGGAAACGGAAGGATTATGAGCCAAACTGCAGAAAAGTTTGCATCATCTTCAGAAGCAAATAAAGAAAAGAAGCAAAGGACAGCATGCAGAAAGGTGAAGAGCAGAGGAGGAATGGTAGAGGAAAAGGAAGGGATGTAGAAGAAAGAGCTGAAGCTTAAAAAATGTACGTAGAAAATCTCCTGAGTCTTAGGGACTGAAAGAGGACACACGAGTCTCATGTGTTATCTTGGTACAGCTTTCCACGCTCTACTTCAGAAATGAATCTGTAATCTCCAATTTTAAAACATCAACTCTGTAGTATTTGTCTGGATTATTGTTACTTTCATCTTGAATCTAAGCCATACAAATATTGCAGAGACATCACTCTGACCTCAAAGTTCAGTGTAAACTATGGTTTTTCCAGGAATCATATACAGATATAAGAATTGGACCATAAAGAAGGCTGAGCACTGAAGAACTGATGCTTTGAACTGTGGTGCTGAGAATCTCTTGAACAGCAAGGAGGTCAAATCAGTCAATTCTCACTTCAGTTCAGGTCAGTTCACTTCAGTCACTCAGACATGTTGGACTCATTGTGAACCCATGGACTGCAGCATGCCAGCCTTCCCTGTCCATCACCAACCCCCAGAGCCTACTCAAACTCATATCCATCACATCAGTGATGCCATCCAACCACCTCATCCTCTGTTATCCCCTTCTCCTCCTGCTCTCAATCTTGCCCAGCATCAGGGTCTTTTCCAGTGAGTCATTTCTTTGCACCAGATGACCAAAGTATTGAGTTTCAGCTTCAATATCAGTCCTTCCAATGAATATTCAGGACTGATTTCCTTTACGATGGACTGGTTGGATCTCCTTGTCATCAAAGGGACTCTCAAGAGTCTTCTCAAACACCGCAGTTCAAAAGCATCAATTCTTTGGCGCTCAGCTTTCTTTATAGTCCAACTCTCACATCCATACATGACTACTGGAAAAACCATAGCCTTGACTAGATGGACTTTTGTTGGCAAAGAAATGTCTCTGCTTGTTAATATGCTGTCTAGGTTGGTCACAGCTTTTCTTTCAAGGAGAAAGCGTCTTTTAATTTCACTGCAGTCACCATCTGCAGTGATTTGGAGCCTAAGAAAATAAAATCTCTCACTGTTTCCATTGTTTCCCCATCTATTTGCCATGAAGTGATGGAACCTGATGCCATGATCTTAGATTTCTGAATGTTGAGTTTTAAAGCCAACGTTTTCACTCTCCTCTTTCACTTTCATCAAGAGGCTTTTTACTTCTTCTTCACTGTCTGCCATAAGGATGGTGCTATCTGCATATCTGAGGTTATTGATATTTCTTGAGTCAATCTTGATTCCAAGTTGTGCTTTATCCAGTCCAGCATTTCTCATGATGTACTCTGCATATAAGTTAAATAAGCAGGGAGACAATATACAGCCTTGACTTCCTCCTTTCCCGATTTGGAGCCAGTCAGTTCTTCCAGGTCCAGTTCTAACTGTTGCTTCTTGACCTGCATACAGATTTCTCAGGAGGCAGGTCAGGTGGTCTGGTATTCCCATCTCTTTAAGAATTTTCCACAGTTTGTTGTGATCCACAGAGTCAAGGCTTTGAGTTAGTCAATAAAGTAGAAGTACATGTTTTTCTGGAACTCTTGTCTTTTCAATGAATCAATGGATGTTGGCAATTTGATGTCTGGTTCCTCTGCATTTTCTAAATCCAGCTTGAAAATTTGGAAGTTCATCGTTCACATACTGTTGAAGCCTGGCTTGGAGAATTTTGAGCATTACTTTGCTAGTATGTGAGATGAGTGCAATTTTGCAGTAGTTTGAGTATTCTTTGGCATTGCCTTTCTTTGGGATTGGAATGAAAACTGACCTTTTCCAGTCCTGTTGCCACTGCTGAGTTTTCCAAATTTTCTGGCATATTGAATGCAACACTTTCACAGCATCATCTTTTAGGATTTGAAATAGCTCAACTGGAATTCCATCATCTCCACTAGCTATGTTCATAGTGATGCTTCCTAAGGCCCACTTGACTTCACATTCCAGCATGTTTGGGTCTAGGTGAGTGATCACACTATTGTGATTATCTGGGTCATGAAGATCTTTTATTGTACAGTTCTTCTGTGTATTCTTGCCACCTCTTCTTAATATCTTCTGCTTCTGTTAGGTCCATATTGTTCTGTCCTTTATTGTGCCCATCTTTGCATGAAAAGTTCCCTTGGTCTCTAATTTCCTGAAGAGATCGCTAGTCTTTTCCATTCTATTGTTTTCCTCTATTTCTTTGCATTGATCACTGAGGAAGGCTTTCTTATCTCTTTTTGCTATTCTTTGGAACTCTGCATTCAAAGGGTTATATCTTTCCATTTCTCCTTTGCCTTTCACTTCTCTTCTTTTCACAGCTATTTGTAAGTCCTTCTCAGACAGCCACTTTGCTTTTTTGCATTTCTTTTTCTTGGGGATGGTCTTGATCCCCGCCTTACTGTACAATGTCATGAACTTTCATCCATAGCTCTTAGGGACTGTCTATCAGATTTAGTCCCTTGAATCTATTTGTCACTTCCACTGTTTAATCATAAGGGATTTCATTTAGGTTATACCTAATTGGGATTCCTTGGTGGCTCAGACGGTAAAGCGTCTGCCCGCAATGCAGGAGACCCAGGTTCAGTCCCTGGGTCAGGAAGATCCCCTGGAGAAGGAAATGGCAACCCACTACAGTACTCTTGCCTAGAAAATTCCATGGATGGAGCAGCCTGGTGGGCTACAGTCCATGGGGTCTCAAAGAGTCAAACATGACTGAGCGACTTCACTTTCACTTTCATACCTAAATGGTGATACCTGAAAGATGAACTCCCTAGGTCTGTAGGTGCCCAATATGCTACCGGAGATCAGTGGAGAAATAACTCCAGAAAGAATGATGAAACACAGCCAAAGCAAAAACAACACCCAGTTCTGGGTGTGACTGGTGATGGAAGTAAAGTCTGATGCTGTAAAGAGCAAAACTGCATAGGAACCTGGAATGTTAGGTGCATGAATCAAGGCAAATTGGAAGTGGTCAAACAGGAGATGGCAAAAGTGAACAATGACATTTTAGAAATCAGCAAACTAAATTGGACTGGAATGGGTGAATTTAACTCAGATGACCATTATATCTACTACTGTGGGCAAAAATCCCTTAGAAGAAATGGAGTAGCCATCATAGTCAACGAAAGAGTTCAAAATGCAGTACTTGGGTGCAATCTCAAAAATGACAGAATGATCTCTGTTTGTTTGCAAGCAAACTGTTCAATATCATGGTAATGCAAGTCTATGCCCCGACTAGTAATGCTAAAGAAGCTGAAATTGAACGGTTCTATGAAGGCCTACAAAACCTTCTAGAAATAACACCCCAAAATGATGTGCTTTTCATTATAGGGGACTTGAATGCAAAAGTAGGAAGTCAAGAAATACCTGGAGTAACAACCAAATTTGGCCTTGGAGTACAGAATGAAGCAGGGCAAAGGCTAATGACAGTTTTGCCAAGAGGACGCACTGGTCATAGCCAACACCTTCTTCCAACAACACAAGAGAAGACTCTACACTTGGACATCACCAGATGGTCAATACCAAAGTTAGATTGATTATATTCTTTACAGTCAAAGATGGAGAAGCTCTATACAGTCAGCAAAAACAAGACTGGGAGCTGACTGTGGCTCAGATCATGAACTCCTTACAGCCAAATTCAGACTTAAATTCAAAAAAGTAGGGAAAACCACTAGACCATTCAGGTACAATCTGAATCAAATCCCTTACAATTATACAGTGGAAGTGACAAATAGATAAAAGGGATTAGATCGATAAACAGTGTCCCTGAAGAACTATGGATGAAGGTTTGTGACATTGTACAGGAGGCAGTGATCAAGACCATCCCCAAGAAAGAAAAATGCAAAAAGGCAAAATGGTTGCCTGAGGAGGTCTTACAAATAGCTGTGAAAAGAAGAGAAGCAAAATGCAAAGGAGAAAAGGAAAGATATTACCATCTGAATGCAGAGTTCCAAGAATAGCAAAGAGAGATAAGAAAGCATTCCTCAGTGATCAATGCAAAGAAACAGAGGAAAACAGTAGACTGGAAAAGTCTAGAGATCACTTCAAGAAAATTAGAGATACCAAGGGAACATTTCATGCAAAATGGGCACAATAAAGGACAGAAATGGTAGGGACCTAACAGAAGCAGAAGATATTAAGAAGAGGTGGCAAGAATACACAGAAGAACTATACAAAAATATTTCCATGACCCAGATAATCACAATGGTGTGATCACTCACTTAGACCCAAACATGCTGGAATGCGAAGTCAAGTGGGCCTAGGAAGCATCACTATGAACAAAACTAGTGGAGATGATGGAATTCCAATTGAGCTATTTCAAATCCTAAAAGATGATGCTGCGAAAGTGCTGCATTCAATATGCCAGAAAATTTGGAAAACTCAGCAGTGGCAACAGGACTGGAAAAGGTCAGTTTTCATTCCAATTCCAAAGAAAGGCAATGCCAAAGAATGCTCAAACTACCGCAAAATTGCACTCATCTCACATACTAGCAAAGTAATGCTCAAAATTCTCCAAGCCAGGCTTCAACAGTATGTGAACCGTGAACTTCCAGATGTTCAAACTGGATTTAGAAAATGCAGAGGAACCAGACATCAAATTGCCAACATCTGGTGGATCATCGCAAAAGCAGGAGAGTTGCAGAAAACATCTACTTCTGTGGAAACTGTGGAAAATTCTTAAAGAGATGGGAATACCAGACCACCTGACATGCCTCCTGAGAAATCTGTATGCAGGTCAAGAAACAACAGTTAGAATTGGACATGGAAAAACAGACTGGTTCCAAATCAGGAAAGGAGGATGTCAAGGCTGTATATTGTCTCCCTGCTTATTTAACTTATATGCAGAGTACATCATGAGAAATGCTGGATAAAGCACAACTTGGAATCAAGATTGCCTTGAGAAACATCAATAACCTCAGATATGCAGATGGCACCACCCTTATGGCAGAAAGTGAAGTAGGACTAAAGCTCCTCCTGGTGAAAGTGAAAGAGGAGAGTGAAAACGTTGGCTTAAAACTCAACATTCAGAAATCTTAGATCATGGCATCAGGGCCCATCACTTCATGGCAAATAGATGGGGTAACAATGGAAATAGTGAGAGAATTTATTTCCTTGGGCTGCAAAATCACTGCAGATTGTGACTGCAGCCATGAAATTAAAAGACACTTTCTCGTTGGATGAAAAGTTATTACCCATCTCGACAGCATAGTAAAAAGCAGAGACATTACTTTGCCAACAAAAGTCTGTCTAGTCAAAGCTATGGTTTTTCCAGTAGTCATGTATGGATGTGAGAGTTGGACTATAAAGAAAGCTGAGTGTCAAAGAATTGATGCTTTTGAACTGTGGTGTTGGGAAACTCTTGAGAGTCCCTTGGACTGCAAGAGATCAAACCAGTTCATCCTAAGGGGACTCAGTCCTGAATATTCATTGGAAGGACTAAAGCTGAAACTCCAATACTTTGGCCACCTGATGTAAAGAAATGACTCATTGGAAAAGACCCTGATGCTGGGAAAGATTAAAGGTGGAAGAAGGGGATGACAGAGCATGAGATGGCTGGATGCTATCACGAACTCAGTGGACATGAGTTTGAATAAACTCCAGGAGTTAGTGATGGACAGGGAAGCCTGGCTTGCTGCAGTCCATGGGGTCACAAAAAGTTGGACACAACTGAGTGACTGCTCTGAATGGTCTAGTTTTTTTCCCTACTTTCTTCAATTTAAGTTTGAATTTGGCAATAAGGAGTTTATGGTCTGAGCCACAGTCAATCCTATAGGAAATCAATCTGAATATTCATTGGAGGGACTGATGCTGAATCCAATACTTTGGCCATCTGATGTGAAGAGCTAACTCATTAGAAAAGACCCTGATGCTGGGAAAGATGGAAGGCAAAAGGAGAAGAGAGTGACAGAGGATAAGATGGTTAGATAACATCAATGACTCAGTGGACATGAATTTGAGCAAACTCTGGGAGAAACTGGAAGACAGAGGAACTAGGCATGCTGAAGACCCTGCTCCCCAGCACGAGGTTACAAAAGAATCACATATTAGCAACTGAACAACAACAATCGTGGATATGCTGTTTAATTTCCACTTGATAAAGTATGAATTGGAGAAAAACCTCAAGATATGCATTGAACATGGGAACCCCGTCTTTTTCTCTTTCTTCTCTGAATTTGATTCATTTTAGGATGCGTGCAAAGGAACTACTAAGTGGCTATAGTACAAGAGATTACATTTGCTGTTGTTTAGTCACTAATTCACATCTAAGTCTTTTGTGACCCCAGGGACTGTAGCCCACCAGGCTCCTCTGTCCATGGGATTTCCCAGGCAAAAATACTGGAGTGGATTGCTGTTTCCTTCTCCAGGGGATCTTCTGAACCCAGGGATTGAACCTGTGTCTCCTGAATTGCAGGTGGATTATTTACCACTCAATCACCTGGGAAGCCCAAGATTACATTTACGAGATTTTAAAATGGATATCAGCCTAGACCCTAAGGCAATCAGTAGCAGATAAGTAAGAGGACGTATCCTGCAAAAAATTCAAAATAGATAAATTAAAACTGAAAATCCAATTTTGCCTTACCTACTTTAAGCACGTAACATGGTTAGGAAAAGTGACAATGAAATGGGATGTTTACAGAGCAGAGTTTTCTGGAGAGAGATGGTGCACGTCAAGAGAGAAATAATTTAATGGACCATTTGGAAAACTTTTATATGTTTCTCTGCAGAGTGAAAATGAAAGTCACTTCCGACTCTTCACGACCCCATGGACTATAGAATCCATGGAATTCTCCAGGCCAGAATACTGGAGTGGGTAGCCTTTCCCTTCTCCAGGGGATCTTCCCAACCCAGGGATCAAACCCAAGTCTCCTGCATTGCAGGTAGACTCTACCAGCTGAGCTACCAGGAGATTACAAAGAACCAGGGTCCAACTTCCAGCCAGGAGAATGAACAGGAAAGAAGCTTGCTCCCTGCTTTGGTGCTAGACTGAAGGAGAATGGCTGCTGCGTTCCAGTTACCTTGAGTTCCTATGGTTTGCTCAAGAAATGGAAGATAGAGTCTTTTTTGACAGGACCACCTCAGCCAACCAAAGTTGGAAGTGGTTTGATGAAGTCTTATTTGCTGCTGAAGCAGGAAGCAGCCAGCTAGAATAGAGAAACCTTCACCCAGACTGAGGGAACTTCAGATGGCAGACCGCAGGTTAAGTGGCCCATGCGGGAGTCTGAACACCTGTGAGGCTCAGGGAAGGGGCAGTCACATTAGCAGGTGCTCTGCCTTTCCTCTCTGCCTGCCTCTCTCCATCCTTTTGTGACTCTGCAGAGGTCAGAAATTTTAGTTGACAATATGGTGGAAAAAAAAGTGAAAGATTGGGAGAGGGGAAGGAAGTAGGAAAGGCAATCTCTTATATTCTCCAGTCCAATAGGTAGGTAGGTTTAGTAGCTCAGTCGTGTCCAACTCTTGAGACCCCATGGGCTGTAACCCGCCAGGCTCCTCTGCCCATGGCATTTCCCAGGCAAGAATACTGGAGTGGGTTGTCATTGCCTTCTCAGATCCAGTAGTCAACCATTATCAGGCCTCAGCTTTGGGGGATGAAACAATTTACCCTTAAATCAGTGTTGGGACTGTCACATGGAACTGACTGTTGTTACATGGGACTGAGTTTGCTACTAACCAAGATAGTAGTTAGGGGCATCTTACATTTCAGCCACTGGCTAGAGACTTTCCTACACTGAGTGAATTTTAAAAGTATAGTAGGTACAGAAAAAGATGGTTTTTAATTATAACACATTTATCCAGCTCATTCAAAGCCCTGCTTAAAAACATTTTATAATTTTTACAGATTGTTTTTCTATCACTATCCTTTGTTTAATTGATTCAATGAAACATTTTTAATGTACATGTTCTGAAAAACTTTGTCAAGACACTTTTCTTCTAGTCACCTGAATATTTAATGGAAAATTAAATTTTAAAAATGAAGATATTTAAAAATCTGAATCACCTAGAGAAATACAAAAAGCCACAGAAGGAAACACATGATCTCATACACTAGAGTTTGGATTCCCTAAACAAAGTAGAATTGTCAGCATAGATTGAATTTCTTAGGTTTGTGTGTCTGTGTCTGTCCGCAATTCCCAGCCTGGAAATGTATCAGAGAGCATGCTGAGTTTAGAAGCTAAATAATTCAAGTAGATTTTTACTTTAAATAAATATTTCATCTATACATGAAGAAATAATTCTGTTGTTTTTTTTGCAAAATCATATTTGTTTTTACAAAGATGATGCTCTGAAAGGGCAGAGGGCATTTATTTACACGCCACTTGCTTCTACTACACTGGCAAATACTCTGTAGACGGCATGGAAGAAATATGATAATTAAGTGCATTGCTTAAGAACCTGAATCACAACTCATTCCTTCTCTGTATGCACTTATTTGCTCCCACAATGTACAAAACCTTAAGGGACCTGTCATATAAATATTTCTAAAGATCAGTCAACACCTGCAGCATTGCCATCCATCATTGCTGAACAAGTTCAGTTTTACACAGTAATCACATAAATCGACTTACAAGAGATTATAATTCTTTAAGACACACCTCTTGGTCCTTGGCAAGGTCATTACTGTGCTGTGAGTCTGTTCCCCTAGATGACATATGTCAAAGTATAAAGACGAGTGCAACTAAAAAATAAAGAACATGGAGAAACAGATTCTGGAGTAACTAATCTTACTTGAAAAATATACTGAAAACATGATTTTAGGTTTTAAGCTAAAATTTGATGAGTTCTTACAAAACAAAGTGAGTTTAGCATTACATTTTTGATGCAAAAAGAACAAATTCTAGGCAGAAGTCATATACAAATTTAACCATTATTTCTGGTGCAAGAGAATGAAAAGAGAACCAAGTCATATTATTTACATGCTTTGGCATTAAAGGAGGAATGTTCTTAGTAATAATGTTGTTGTGCAGTTACTAAGTCGTGTCTGACTCTTTTGCAACCCCATGGACTGTAGCCCACCAGGCTCCTCTGTTCATGGGATTTCCCAGGCAAGAATACTGGAGACAGTTGCCATTTCCTTCTCCAGGGTATCTTCCTTACCCAGGGATCGAACCCATGTCTCATGTTTTGCAGGCAGATACTTTACCACTGAGCCACCAGGAAAGCCCTCTTAGTAATAATATAAAATGAATATTCATCATAACTCATAGATGCATATGTTTTAAAAAAGTAAACTTTCCCTATGAAATGAGGCAAAATCTTAAATTATGTAATGATGAAATTTTGTTCTTCTTTGGAAAGTTACAGAACCTTGAGTTTTGGTTTTATTTTGCTATTGTTATTGTTTGTTAGACTCTTTGGTTTATTCAGTTTTGTTTATTTTTTTTTATTGAATCACCCTAGGATGTTTAAAGGTTTTTTAACCTCTAATCTAGAACAATGTTTCTTTGGAAGCCTTTCAAAGAAGTATAAGCACTGAGAACTTCTAACACTTGGGTATTGTTATATTCTTCATGGAATTTTCAAGCATGTTTCAATATTCTTGCCTGGAAAATTAAATGGACAGAAGCGCCTCGTGGGCTACAGTCCACAGAGTCACAAACGACTAACTGAGGCAGCAAGAGCAGCATCCTAGAATGAGGGCTTAGCATCACGTCAGAGATTTCAGAAAACATACTGTACTTTATTCCTTGATGGGAGAGGGAAATAACAAGTAATACAGCTTGTTTTATAACTGATAATCCAGTATAATATCAGTTTTATAACTGATAATACAGCTATGGAAAAGCAAAGTATTTAAGTATAAGAACACTGACTTGTTTAAGATGTTGGTGGAGATGATGGGTTAAATAGAGGCTGTCCCTAGCAGGGCCCTTCCTTGGTAGCATTTGGTGAGCTATAAAATAATCATCATTTCCCATCTCTGGACCTTGTTGTGCATGCATGCCCAGCTGTTTCAGTTGTGTCCAGCTTTTTGCAATCCCATGGACTGTAGCTCGTCAGGCTCCTCTGTTGATGGGATTATTCCCAGCAAGAATACTGGAGTGGGTTGCCATTTCCTCCTCCAGCGGATCTTCCCAACCCAGGGATTGAACCTGCGTCTCTTGCATCTCCTGCATTGGCAGGCGGATTCTTTACCACTAGTACCACCTTTGTAACTCACATCAAAAAATTCTAGAAATGCAGGTTAGAGACCTTCTCTGATCTCTGAGAACAGTATCTAGTAAAACACTGGTAATGAAAGTGTTACTCTCCAGTGAACTGGTAATGAAAGTTCACTCTCCAGAGAGTGAATCAACTCTCTGGAACTAAAAAAGTCCATGCAGAAAACATCATGTAATGAAAATGACAGTATAATCCAGTATTTATTTAAGTGTTGCTATATTTTACATCCACAACTATTACATTGTTTGAGCATTAAACGTGTGCCAGGTATCCCGTGCTACCTGGGGATAAGTGGTGGTACCAGAATTAATCAGATAGGGATCTAGTGCTCAAAAATGAGTCTTTTAACAGAAGGGATAAGATTAAGTCAGGATTCTATACCATAAAAGTGTGTGCTGTATGACAGACCAGACAAGTACTTGTGGAGGGTAAAAGAGGTTGGCATGGCTTTTAGGTGGAAACAACATACAAGATTTTCATGATAGCATGTAAACTGGATCTTAAAAGTATGATTTGCTCTCAGAAAGATGTGTGATAAGGAGGGGACATTGGCAGAGAGGAGTGGAGCAAATTGAAGGACATTCTAGATAAAGAGAACAGAATGATTAAAAGTGCCACACTATTTATTTTATTCTGTGATGAAAATTATTACTTGAAACTGGCTTTAGTTCTTAAAATTAAGACTACACTTTTTAAAATGTACTTTGTACAGACCCCAAATACAGCATATAAAATCAGAAATAAAATGTCTTTTTGCTACTGATGATAAAAATAAGGATATGGTTTTCTACTTTATTTTGGAACTTTAAATATAAAATAAAAATAAAAGGATAATATAGATTATTTATGATTTGTTTTTAATTGAGTTACAATGTACTTATAATGAAATACATGAATATATTTTGGACATTCATTAATTTCCATAACTCTGTTGGAAACGGCTTTGTAAAATTTCCCTTATCAGAGAATCCATTTAAATACAGCTCAGCATATAATGAGGTTTTCTTCCCTTTGCTTCAGCTGAATATTTAGCAGTATAGAAACTTGACAGGTTAGGCAATTAGAATATAATTTATGATACATGGCTCACGTGAATGAACTGCTTCCTACCTATAATGTTGAGTTCAAGTCAAATCACAGATTTCTTGTGCTAGTCCCAAAGAAAAATTTTCCTAGGAAATGAATAGTATAATATATTAATACTTTTACTCATATCTTCAAGTGACCATGCTAGGAAACAGTATTGAGTGCAATCCATTTGACCTCTTTACAAGCAATTAAAAAAAAAACACAAAAAATTTACACATTGAGCAGCCTACGTCTTTCGGACAAAATTTATTTCCTATGGGTAGACATTAACATGCTTGAGTTTCCAGGGTGCCTTTTAATATATTGTTCTTGTTTGGTTTATTAAATGTTCTTTTAATAGCCCCTGGGAGCTACTGTGCTTTATAAGAGGCCTATCTCTCGGAAAGTGGTATCTGAGACTTACAAAATGTTGGTCAATGGAGATCTCCTCAAAGAGATTATTAAATAAGAAGCTTCATGGCAAATTGCAAAATTTATGAAGACCTTGTTGCTTCTTCTACTCGTTTCATTCATTCATTTCTCTAAAACCTTCTTTTTAATGGGTACTGTTTTGTGGCAGTGGTGTGAGGTGTCTTCTGACATCTGTATCACTTCTCCCACCAAAGTCAAACCCGGGAGTTTTACCTGAGTACATATTTGAAGTAAAACTACTTTCTCCAGTTCTTCTGCATTAAGTTTGACTATGCAATGAATTCAGGTCAATAAAATGCAGTTGTGAAAAATGTCCTGTGCTTCTGTGCTTCTGGGACCATCACTTAAAACACAGCAGTGCTACAACCTTGGCCACCCTTCCCATTGTCCACAGACACTGAGGGCAATGGATGCAGCTACACCCGCCATCTTGGAATGTGAGAAGGATGGTTACACCTGGGATGAACAGAAGGTGCCTGGGTCCCTGAGGACTTTGTGGAGCAGAGTCATATTTATCTCCGGACATAAGGGAAATAAAAATCTCAGTCTTTTAAAAACCTATTAACATAACCTGGTGGCTCAGTGGTAAAGACTTTGCCTGCAGTACAGGAGACATGGGTTTGGTCCCTGGGTCAGGAAGATCCTCTGGAGAAGGAAATGGCAACCCACTCTGGTGTACTTGCCTGGGAAATCCTGTGGACAGAGGAGTGTTGCAGGTTACAGTTCATGGGGTCGCAAAAGAGTCAGACGTGTCAGTGAGTAGAGAACAGCAACTTAAATAAACACATGAACTTAATCTTATGGAAAACAAGTTGTTAGCTCTTATCTTTTAAACATTCTGAAAGATTCACTACTTTCAGAAAATTTGCCAAGATTAAGCAGTATGCTGCTGCCTTTGTGAATAATTTCATTTTCCAATTGTGGCCATATTGACTCTTCAAAGGGACCCTAAGGGCAAGATAATCTCTTAAAATATACATCACATGAAAGAAACCGTGGGCGCTTGCTAGCAATTAATGATAATGCAATTAAAGAGATCTTGATAGAACTGGATGCTCTTCTGTGCTTATTATTTTTATCTCTAAAAGTTAGCAGCATCCTTTATTTTTACTTCACATTTCAGTCTGGTTAACAAAGAGAATAATTAATCAGTATTTTTACATGCTACTCATAACAATTGACAGAGAAAGGATATCATTATAGTCTCGGATATATGACAGTTCTTGTAAATTATCTTTATCTTAAAAAGAACCAGGGCAAATTCAAATGCCATCATCAACATCATTATGCTACATTAATAGTTTTTCATGAAGTTGGGTAATGCATTTTCTTCCAGTTAACAAGTGATTGCATTAGGTACTACACCCAGAATTCCACTGTTAGGGCTTCCCTTGTGGCTCAGATGGTCAAGAATCTACCTGTAATGCAAGAGAACCCGGTTCAATCCCTGGGTCGGGAAGATCCCCTGGAGAAGAGAATGGCAACCCACTTCAGTATTCCTGCCTGGAGAATTCCATGCACAAGGACCTGGAAGACTACAGTCCATGAGGTCACAAAGAGTTGGACACGTCTGAGATGACTAACTTTCACTTTTTTCCCCACCACTGTTAGAGAGGTTAACATCTTATAGGTAAGATAAGACAAAAATAATGAAAACAGAAACCAGAAACGAAATCTGCTACCAAGTACAACAGAGATTTGGAGACAAGAAAAGTCAAAGCTAGCGGGCAGGGATTAGGAAAAGCTTCAAGAAGCAGGGGCAGCAACACACTGCAGAGCAGCAGTTCCGTTTAGAATATGTGGTCTTCTCATCTGATACCACTGTAGCCTCAACTGGGACCAACAGTGACAATAGCAATTAAGTCTGAGATGAGAGATCCGAGTCCTCAAACATCTATGTACGAAGGAAACACCTCAGGGAGACTGAGGTGCTTTATAGAATGGCTAATGCCCAAGGAGCTCTCTAACCAGACAAGATCCCTTTTCCTCATCTGATCAAATTATTGCTTCTAAAAGCCATGGGTTTTGCCTTCTTGATTCCCACAACCTTTGGAAATGATTCCTCTTATTTGAAATTAGTTCTGAAGCCACCTGTATATATTGAACTTTTAGTAATTTGATTTTGGCCTCTCTTGTGTGAATTTATCCCCTTCCAGAATTTCTTTGTCTCTGTCACAGTTCTCCTGCCTGTCCCTGGTACATAGCCTGTTAACAATAAGATAAAACATTTTACTTCCTCAAAGCCTAAGAAATTCTTGTTCTTTCTGTTGCCTGAAAGAAAGAGTTACTGATTTGAGACTTTGCTTTTCCCTCAACTGAGGTAGACATCCCTCCTAAGGGGGGGTGGAGCAAGGACATTGGAGCATATGCTGTAGGCTCTAACGGCAATGCTTAATGGCAATTAAGCATACACAGAGTATTTTGGGCTGTTGTCTTCACTTTTCCTTCTAGTAATTCACCTATCAATCTTGACCTCAGCCAGAAGTGAAGTAGGTTTATGAGTGACTTTAAGTCTATGAAATACAAGGAAAAGAGAATCTCAACCAAAAATCTACCCATGACAAATCTAAAATTGTAACTATCTACATTTGCTTTTCCTTCCTGGGAAAAGGGAAAAGTTAATGGCATTAAAATGCATTAGGGTGATCAGCCATTATGCTAATGAACAATCTGCCTAGTTCTGGGTCAGTAACATTATAGCCCCAACTTTCCTGATTGAAAGGGACACAGTGACCTGGGCAAGTTGGTTTGACAGGCTTGTTTCTTATCTTACCAAAATAAAGCAGGTCTCATCAAAGAGTTGGGTCATATTGAATTGGTTAAAAAACAGCTGTCATTCTGTCCTGTCTTAAAATATCCAAGAGTGGGTCGCCAATATTTTTGTTTTTGAAATGGATGTTTGATTTCATTAATTTTCAAAACACAGTGTGTTTAAAAACAACCCACATTTTCCCACTGTTTGTAGAATAGGTTTGAATGTTTGCTTTTATAAAATGTAAGTATGCAGGGTTTCCAGGTTAATATATTAGGGAGAAGAAAAAAATGAAACAAATGTATTTTAAAGATTTGATTATATTTCCAAAGCATCTACTTATTATTACTAATGCACATGATTTCAGGGGAGTAGAGAAAAGCTGAATTTAAATAACTACTTGTGGCAACACAGCACCAATTATACACTCCATGGCTATTTATGTCCTCTAGTGATCAACTAGCAGTGGGAAGTCAAATTGACAACACACTGGTACAATCACAATTATGGGTCAAACTTCAACAAGCCTGTATAAATGGTTCCATTAGGTCCTACTTGAAATACTGATTTACATATATTTTGACTATTTTCAGACATGTTATCCACTTTAACATGCAGTGATATAATCATTTCCTTTAAGAACGCATTAGTCTAAAGCACTGAAAAATAAAATAGCATGCCAGGCACACAAATTTCTGCAGAATTTCAATTGCATTAGAATACATCCCCAACCATATTTTAGAAGATTAAAATATCATTTGGCTTCCACAGCAGGGCTATTTAGTAGGTAATTTGGATATTTTTAGAATTGTCTAAATCGGCATTTCCTTGGAGCATTAATGTACTTTTAAGGTAAACAAAAACTGTTCATAAGCCATGAGATGTTTCTTATAAAGAGCTGTGCCTTATCTTATTTTTATTTTTTTATAATAGCGTATGACCTAAATATAGCTTTTCCAGGTGATTTCTCTCTCCTCTACAATGGCAACTCTTCTGCCATGCTTTCTAAATATTGCTCTTTGAGAGACACATTTTCATGTGACATAAATTGTTCAGTTGCTAAGTCATGTCAGACTCTTTGTGACCCCATGGATTGCAGCACACCAGGCTCCTCTGTTCTCCACTATCTCCCAGAGTTTTCTCAAATTCATGTCCATCGAGTCGGTGATGTTATTTAACCATCTCGTCTTCTGTTGTCCCCGTCTCCTTATGCCTTCAACCCCAGAAGGTGACATAAATACATTATTTAAATTCTCCCCTTTAAACATGTTGTCATAACATATAGGAAAAAAAAAAAAAAAAACAGCATATGTACTGCATACTACAGGACATTGTAATGACAAGGTACACCTGAAAACTCATCAATTAACTTAATATCTCGACATTACTGCTTATTGACACTCCTTGACTCTTCTAAGTGGCATCTTCCATCTTTCCCACCAAAAGAAACAGCTATGCTAAGCTTTATCTTATGACTTTAGTGCTTTAAGATGTAGCTTTTACCCCACATATAACAGTATATTGTTTGCTGATTTTTAAACTTTCAAAAAATTATACTGTTCCATACATACATATTCTATTTTTAATAGTATTAAGAATCTTTTTATAGGTTTATGGTGTTTCTGTGTTTGTTCTTCTGTGAAAAGAAAATGCCTGTTTATGTCTTTTGTCAATTTTTCTATTTGTTTCTTTCTCTTGTGTTTGCATTAATTCTTTATGAAATCACATATTGTTTCTTTAGATGTCTGTCTCCGCCTATTAAACTTTAAATTCCTTGAAAAGAAGGATTACTCCTTCTTTATTGTTAAATCCCCAATGATCATCATTGTGGTTCAAATATATATTTCTCTCTTTTGCAGGGAACATGTTTCTTTTGCTAAAATTTCTTCTTAAATTATTAAGAAAAATACTAATCATTCTACAGGATGCTTATAGCATGATGGGATAGGAAAGCTGTGCGGAGGAAACAGGCTTCCTTCTAAGCATATTTATATACATATGTGTACATGCATATATATGTGTGTATTTATAACAATGTTTTAGTAGAGAGATGCTATCAAATTTTGATGTGGCTTATCTATAACATACCTCAAGAAATTTACCTACCTTAAGACTTTCTAAATCACACATTATGTCATAATTTAGTTACTATATATAATATATAATTTTCTATCTGCATGTATATCTTACTTTTTAGTAGAGTCTCATAAGTGGAGTGGGGAACTGAAATGTTCCAAGGTCTAGAGAAATGAATTGCTTCTTGTTTGATTGACGGCCATGAAATAATGTGGTCAAGAAAATACCGATGTCTGGAAACAACTTCTGTAAGGCATAATGAAGACAGTTTCCTGCTTGACAACATGAAATTGCAACAGCTATTTTGCACAGAACTATAGATTTAAAAAATTGATTAGATATGATTTAAAAGGCCAAAGATGTAAAATAAAATTTCTACTGTTACATAAAATTTCTTAACATTATAGATATTTTATTAAAACATGAGGTGAAAGTCACTCAGTTGTGTCCGACTCTTTGTGACCCCATAGGCTGTACAGTCCATAGAATTCTCCAGGCTAGAATACTGGAGTGGGTAGTCTTTCCCTTCTCCAGGGGAATCTTCCCAACTCAGGTTCGAATCCAGGACTCCCACATTGCAGGCAGATTCTTTACCAGTTGAGCCACAAGGGAAGCTGAGATTACTGGAGTGTGTAGCCTATGCCTTCTCCAGCGGATCTTCCCAACCCAGGAATTGAACTGGAGTCTTCTTCATTGCAGGTGGATTCTTTACTAACTGAGCTATCAGGGAAGCCTTATTAAAACATAACAAACTGTGATTTTGCTGGTTGTAATTATTTATATTAATTACATAATTGAACTAATCACATAAATAGTTTTCAAACATTTCCGAACTGCTTCTAAATTTTTAAATATATGAAATGAGAACTAAAACTAAAATTAAAAATGAAGAGATGACAGAATTCTGATAATTCATTTTTTTAATCAGTTAAAGGGTTTATAGGACTTAAATAAATAAACAGATAATTTGCTAAGATTTGATATTACTCCTATGCCTTTAACACTTAAAGATAATCATTATTTACTGTGAATATGCACAAAACTTGATCTGTTATGTACCAAGAATCTAGATTATTATTCCCACATGGATTAGATAAGACTTTTTACTATAGTTTCATGAAACATAAAAGGAAGTTACCTTTAATTATGAATTATATGCTACCAACCACAATATTCTATCTCTTCAAAAGAAAGAAAAACCTTTCTATAATACTAGAAAACCTTTCTTTATGTTTCTAGAATGTTTGTAATCATATGTCTGTCCTATTGCTGTAGGAATGACACATTACTGCCTTTCCATTGTGGGCACCCAAATGCTACTTATCCTATAATAAACTGAAATATTTCCATTCCAGGGAACACAGCCTTACCCAATAACAAAGCTTCCCACAGTATCACCAACTCACTGAACTCAACATTTGACATGTGATATGTGTTTCTTAAACATGATTCACAATCTTTTGTGATGAACATGGCATCAGTCCTTCCAATAATATTTAGGGTTGATTTCCTTTATGACTGACTGGTTTGATCTCCTTGCAGTCCAAGGGACTCTCAAATGGTTAGATAGCATCACTGACTCAGTGGACATGAATTTGAGCAAATTCCAGGTGATAGTGGAGGACAGAGGAGCCTGGTGGGCTGCAGTTGCAGTCCATGGGCTCGCAAAGAGTTGGACACTACTTAGAGAAAGAACAACAACTTAGCATTCACTATGTCCCTCATTCTGGTTTGTACATGTGGCCTATGTACTTTGCCCAATCATTCTCAAAACCTCAGTATAACTTCAGCAACAAGATGACAGATTTACTTGCTTTAGCAATTTTATGCCAGATGGTGATGACTAATGCTGAATATGGAGAGAAATATTATTTCCTGAGCTATCCATATTTGTTTTTTGTAAATAATTCTTTCATCCAATCACTGCAAATCCCTTTGTGGCTATTAAGCACTTTTGCAATCTTCCAGGGGTGCGTAAGGTAGAATAAAGCCACAGAGGCATGGCATAAAAATCACTCAACACCCTAGACTTGATATGATCTGGTGCGGCTACTTAACTTGTGGTCTGCATTTTGAGCATCTTCACTGTTTACGTGCCATGCACACCTTTGGAATTTTTATAAAACACATGCGTTCCTTTTCTGGATAGAGTTCTAAAATGCATAAAATAAATATATAGGATTAAAACAAAAACATTAACACCGAAGTTCAGTTATAAGTGTATTAGAAACTAAAATCATGGTATGTTTTGTTATCAACAAATTAGCTAAGATAATATCTAGGATTGGGTTCTAATGAGTACCTAGATCACAAAGTAGAAATGGGTTTAAATGCTATATGAGTGCAACTACCATAATGCAACATAATATGACAACATAGCAGGATAGCAATACTACCGTGTATGCTGTTTAAATTTACATTTGACAGAAGTGCAAAATATCAATGAGATTTGGGGGAAAATGAAATTGTAAGTTTGTTTACAGCCAAGTTTCCAGACACTAGAGTATTACTGAAATCTCTGATTCCTGGGAGTTATATGCTCTAAGCCCAATTGTTCTCTGCCCGGGGAAGCTGTGGAGACAGAGCATTCTGGTAGCTTTCCTAGGGTTCAGGCTTCCAGGTGCCTTGAAAAAGCCTAGGTTTTAAGTGTAATTTAATAAAGGTGCTTCTTTGTTTATAGGATGACAGGATGACTTGCCTGGTTGCTCATGTTTTTGCTCATCTGGCTGGTCCATCAACAACAGTGAGTGTTAAACTGAGTGGCCATCTAAAATGCTTTCAGATATATTCTGTATTTCTGACAAAATTATCACTGCTTTTGTTCAGTTGCCCAGTTGTGACTGACTCTTTATGACCCCACGCACTGCAGCACGCCAGGCCTCCCTGTCCCTCACCATCTCCCAGAGTTCACGTTCACATTCACGTGCCCAAGTCTGCATTCATTGCATTGGTGGTACCGTCCAGCCATCTCATCCTCTAATGCCCTCTTCTCCTTCTGCCCTCAATCTTTCCCCCCATCCAGCCATCTCATCCTCTAATGTCCTCTTCTCCTTCTGCCCTCAATCTTTCCCAGCATCAGGGACTTTTCCAATGAGTCATCTGTTCATATCAGATGATCAAAATACTGGAGCTTCAGCTTCAGTATCAGTCCTTCCAGTGAATATTCAGGGTTGATCTCCAGTGAGATTGACCAGTTTGATCTCCCTGCTGTCGAAGGGACTTTCAGCAGTCTTCTCCAGTACCACAGTTTGAAGGCATCAATTCTTCTGCCTTCTTTACGGTCCAGCTCTCACAACCGTACATGACCAATGGTAACACCATAACTTTGACTATAGGGATATTTGTTGGCAGAGCAATGTCTCTGCTTTTCAATATACTGTCTAGGTTTGTCATCGCTTTCCTGCTAAGTAGTAATCATCTGATATTATGGCTGCAGTCACCTTCAAGGATCACTACCTTGTCATGGCGAAGGGGCTTGCACAACTCAATGAAGCTATAGGCCATAATGAGCAGGGCCACCCGAGATAGATGGGTCATAGCACAGAGTTCTGACAAAACGTGATCCACTGGAGGAGGGAATGGCAAACCACCCCAGTATACTTGCTGTGAGAACCTCATGAACTGTATAAAAGGCCAAAAGTATCATAGAGCACACATAAAGTTAGGTAATCTTTACTAATTCCTTAAAGTTACAGGATCCACAATGTTTACTGCTTTAAATCTCCTTCTATGTCCCTTTAGCATGGGACAAGAAGCCTAGTGCTTTTTTTAACTACATAAAGTATCACCATTTTTCAGATTAACACTGATTCTAATAACTGATTAAGTGAATAAAAGTAACCGAAATGAAAGCACTTTCATCTCTATTGAAATCGCTGTTAATGCAACATGAAAAAATAACTGTATGGAATATACTTCTGTCAGCAAGTCAGATGATCCATCAGGGATAGGAGGAGTAGGTCTTTGTAGTGGATGTGGAATTTCTCTGAAAGTTACTTATTTACAGCATGTGATGACTTTGCGTTAATTGTATAAATGTCTATCTTTCAAAAGAAAAACAAGAAATAAATCCACTAATAAAATAATAGATCTATTATTCTGTTTAGGTTATTAATCTTTAATTTGTTTACTGCTGTATACATCTGACATACAAATATTAACATATAAACATATATAATTTATATCCATATCTGAGTCATTCATATATTAATTAAAGAGACTAACATAATTATGGGCTTCACTGGTGGCTCAGATGGTAAAGAGTACTCCTGCAATGCAGCAGACCTGGGGGTAGGGAAGATCCCCTGGAGGAGGACATGGCAATTCACTCCAGTATTCTTG
Source organism: Dama dama (assembly GCF_033118175.1). Lineage (NCBI taxonomy): Eukaryota > Metazoa > Chordata > Mammalia > Artiodactyla > Cervidae > Dama > Dama dama. The sequence continues at coordinate 80,969,613 of NC_083698.1, read as the reverse complement.
CCTAGAGAATCCCCATGGACAGAGAAGCCTGGTGGGCTGTGGTCCGTGGGGTCACATAGAGTCAGACACAACTGAGCAACTAACACACACACACAACTTATAACAAAAATAGAACAATCTAAAGATATATAGATAATTTTTTATTATATATGAATTAATTTCTATTTATACTGTTTCACATATGATTTATTAGCTATAAAAACTATTCTAGATGGGAATACAGGATTATTTTGGCTTATGTTTAATATACAGAATATTAATACATATGCAGAAAGGCTGAATTTATTTCTAGCAGAGTGGTAATTTTAATCAGGATACTTGTTAACATTTAGCTGTAGTTGTTGATTTATCCTAATGATCTAACATTCTATACTTTCAAATGGTTGGGGAAAATTGGACAGATTATTTACAGTCACTTACTGAATATGTACTTATTTTTGAAAAAGTCTGGAAAATATACTTTGGCTTTAATTAGTATGTTAGATATCTAAAATAATTCACAAGTAATTAATTTGACTTTCCAATTAATATTACTCTATTTAAAGGACATAATGCTTTTAAGTTCATTTTTTTGCAAATATAGAATAATGGACTGAAAAGATAATTCATGAAAGGAATACAGAATTAGTAAATAAACATGAAATAACTGAAATAAAAAGCATGAAGGTAACATTTGTTTTTCCAAATAAAGGAACTAACTTTATTTTATATTAACAAATATTATTTTAATGTTTAAATAACATAATCATCTACAAATCATATTTTTAAACTATTAATACATAGTTACATAAAATATTCAAATAAAATATTCACAAATATTTTAAACAATATACTTCTAGTCCTTCAATGACTATAGAGCCATTGGTAGTACTATCTTCGGCCCCTATTTAACTGTGCATTCTTTGTCTACTTAATGGATAACAAATTCTGATTCTGTTTTTGTATTTGATATGTAAAATCTTTATACCTTTTCCATATTATTTGAAAAAAGGTCTTAACTGAGGTGAAGTCTAGGCAGTTGAGGTGAGATACGGTTTCAGTATTTCATTACCTTGCCTTTTCAAGACTATCAAGTTTAGTGATGGTGATACTGTCCAGAGAGTTTCTACATGAACCCATAGATGGAGAAAGCTTAGGGAGACCCTGTATGACCCATGCAATAGAACATATTGTTTAGATTTGGTGGAATTTAGTGACACTGGAGATAGATAAAGACATTTAATTTTCTTCCCTCTCTCTTGTTCTTATTCTAGGTCACGTCTTCTAGTTCCTTAATTTTTCCTGATACTCTACTTTTCAAAAAGTTGTTCATTTTTCTCCCATTTGGACTTTGGCACTTGGTTGACACAAAAGAGTGATTTAGCTCAGTTTCTGATATTAAGAGCTAAATTGTTTCTTGCTCCAAAATTAAGGGTATCTTTCTTTTTTCTCCTTTACTTAAAGAACATTCCTTATTTCTAGTAAGAGCTGAAGGCCTCTTTGGCAAGAAAGCCAAACCTGTTGAAAAGCAATTTATAGAATGGATGCCAGGCATTGGTGGGAGTGAGGCTGATCACCAGAGTGTTCCTGCACTGTGCTTTTCACATTGGCTTCCAGTAGCTTAGTGTATTGATTTTACAATTTATGGCTTTCAAAGCCGTTTGCAGCACTGATTCTTCATATAGTTCCAATTTGCTTATGTCAGTCAAGAGCACTGAAATTGTTCTGTGGTAGCGTGTCTCCTTTGTAGCTCTGATTTTTTAATAGTTCAATTCATTTAAATTGGGATTGAAAGTTAACATTGATTTTACTTTTTAATGTCTAGCATTCCTCAAGTTCCAGCCCCATATATTTAGAGCTTATTATATGTGTGTGTGTGTGTGTGTGTGTGTGTGTGTGTTTAAAAGGACAGCATTGGTAGTAGCATTTTACAGTTTCCCTTTGCATTGTTTCAATTACTGTAACTGACTCACATAATTTGTGAGTTAGCCAAACTAGAAAAAAGAAGTGGACCAGTCACAGAAAGAAGCCTGCTATTTCTCACCACTCAGCATGGACATTTTCACTCATTCTTTCTGTGTTCATTTCAAAGCTCTACCTCCATCTGGAGTCCATGAATCTACCTAATGGTATTCTGATTCCACTTTGTGGCATGGAAACCTCTGTATCTTAGTACCCTTGTTGGCTGGCTAACTCCTCCCCAGTTTAACTTGTAATCAATCAGTCTTACCTTTCCTTTCCACCTTCAGAAGAATTTGGTACCTGCAATTCTTGAGTGTTTTTTTCTAGAGTTTTGCAACATTAATCACCTTCTACCCTCTTGGCTTCCTTCTGAAGCCTTAGGTTTCATGTTTTATGGTCTTTTGAGTTAACTACCATTTTTCTCTTCTACTCTTGAATTTTCAAAATCTCTATGATATTTCTCATTCATCACTGTTCTTCACATTCTCTTTGACTTCTCTAGTTTCATGCCTTTTTATTTTATATTATTAAAACCATGGTAGGCCTCCTCGATGGGGGGAAAGTTAAACACATATCTTCCATTAATAACAAACATATCTAAGTGTTAATTTCCAAAAAAAGCTTTTCCCCAGAAATACATTTCAAAGGTTGTGATGATAACATTCAAACATATTAGGTATAGTTTTCATTTTCATTATCATATAGCTTATAATTATTCAGGTTTTCACAAATTATTATGTTAATATAAATATACATCAAAATACATTAACTTATGAGTGAATGAATTCTAATCATTCAGATCTGTTTATTTCATTGATCTATGAATTTAGATTATTTATTGAACACATCATGTATATTAGGGGCTGTAAATAAGCAGTGAGGGCTTCCCAGGTGGCACAGTGGTCAAGAATCCACCTGCAGTGTGGGAGATGTGTATTCGATTCCTGGGTCAGGAAGATCCCCTGAAGAAGGAAATGGCAACCCACTCCAGGACTCTTGACTGGAAAATTCCATGGACAAAAGAGCCTGGTGGGCTAGAGTCCATGGGGTCACAAAAAGTTGGACACGACTGAATGACTGAGCACTTATACACACAAGAAGCAGCGGACAACACAAAGAAGGCCCCTCCTCTTGTGTAGCTTATTTTCTAGAGAAGGGAGATGGAAAATACAAAAATAAAGAAACGGTGTGTAGTCATACCAAATGCTAGGAAGAACAGTGTGAGGGATCTTCAAGTGACTATTTTACAAAAAATGGAATAGACAGTATCTTTGATGAGATGGCAATTGTTATCAATTTTATTTTCTATATTTTCTACTTGATTAAAAAAACTGTCTACTGTCTTCTGCACATAGAGTACATCTTTTGTCCATAGGAAGTCCAGTCAAGGCAAGTCTGCTGTGAAACACCTGAAGGCCACTCTCTGTCTGAGCAAATCAAGCGCTACTGTTCTCCTCTTTTGTGCTTTATGAAAAGCTATGGTCACATGTCATTATCCAGATTCCTATTCAGGAACCGTATTTCCATTTCTACACTTTGATATTCCATGTTGCCATGGAGTCAACTCCTTGGCATTATCAGAAGGGACAACGGAGATTTTGTTACTCTAGGATAATTAACCCTAGGCATTTTAGGATTTGAGATTTAGATGAAAGTTTTATAAGGTGGAGAAATAACATTCAGAATACAACCTTAGTAATTTCATTATTAATATAATACTAAACAGACCAGTTATTGTAACAAGTGTTAATGCGTGCAAGTATTGCATGAAACGAAAGATTATTTTCTATTTCATCCAAAACAAAAACAAAAAAACCTAAAAGCATAAACTTTAGAAGTTTTCACAATGTTTACTAAAATGCCTCTAAAACATTTTAAATTTGTTTTAATTTTTCTTTATACATATATGTATAGAGTTTCCCTGGTGGCTCAGCCGGCAAAGAATCCACCTGGGCAGGAAACCCAGGTTCGATCCCTGGGTTTGGGAGATTTGTTGGAGAAGGGAATGGCAACCCACTCCACTCTCTATGGGGAGAACCCCATAGACAGATGACTCTGGCTGGTTAGTGTCCATGGGGCCACAAAGAGTCAGACGTGACTGAGTGACTAATAGACATATATGGACATGAAAATGTGTGTGTTTATATATACACATATAATATAGGCAGGCCTGGATCTTAGAAATAGGGTGTATGTGTACAATTCATTTTACTATAAAGAAAAAAATACCCAGAGGTATAAAACTCTAATATTGCTAGCTTTTATAAAAACTATAAAATCTTGACAAGTTTGTAAAATAAAATGGTCATATAAATGCTAGATTCCATCTTTTAATTGGAGATTCTGCAAGAACTTTATATTATGCACATTATATGTTATATAAAATAAATTTTTAAAAAACCACTTCAAATGAGAAAAAGTATTAAAAGTATAATAAGCAAGTTCAACTGGTAATGTTAAAAATGACCATTTTAATTTTAGGGAAAAAAAGTATTTGTTGGAATGTATTTCAACAGAAATGCATTCCATATTAGAAATCTGTTCCTTTTTAGAGACGTATGTATCAATAACCTCAGATATGCAGATGACACCACCCTTATGGCAGAGAGTGAAGAGGAACTAAAAAGCCTCTTGATGAAAGTGAAAGAGGAGAGTGAAAAAGTTGGCTTAAAGCTCAACATTCAGAAAACTAAGATCATGGCATCTGGTCCCATCACCTCATGGAAAATAGATGGGGAACCAGTGGAAACAGTGTCAGACTTTATTTTTTGGGCTCCAAAATCACTGCAGATGGTGACTGCAGCCACGAAGTTAAAAGACGCTTACTCCTTGGAATGAAAGTTATGACCAACCTAGATAGCATATTAAAAAGCAGAGACATTACTTCGCCAACAAAGGTCCATCTGGTCAAGGCTATGGTTTTTCCAGTGGTCATGTATGGATGTGAGAGTTGGACTATAAAGAAAGCTGAGTGCCAAAAAATTGATGCTTTTGAACTGTGGTGTTGGAGAAGACTCTTGAGAGTCCCTTGGACTGCAAGAAGATCCAACCAGTCCATCCTGAAGGAGGTAAGTTCTGGGTGTTCACTGGAAGGACTGATGCTGAAGCTGAAACTCCAGTACTTTGGCCACCTCATGCGAAGAGTTGACTCATTGGAAAAGACCCTGATGCTGGGAGGGATTGGGGGCAGGAGGAGAAGGGACCGACAGAGGATGAGATGGCTGGGTGGCATCACCGACTCGACAGACATGAGTTTGAGTAAGCTCTAGGAGTTGGTGATGGACAGGGAGGCCTCGCATGCTGCGATTCATGGGGTCACAAAGAGTCGGACATGACTGAGCGACTGAACTGAACTGAACTGCTCCTCTTATGTAATAAACTACATTATGTATCTGCATAAAAGAAAGCAGGTATGAATCCTTTATAGAATTATGGGAATTAACTCCACAATTGGTGGTCTCAAGAGGACAAGGGACAGCTAACCATCTCCTTGAAATCTTAGGATAGGTATAAGACCTCTCCAAATCTAGAAGCAGAAATGAAGGATTAACTGATAATAAAATCTCAAAAAGAAATCAAGATTTATAATTGTCACATCAGAGTGTCCTTTGTCTACACTAGCCTTGCCCTCACTTCCATATCCAAGAATTACCTTGCACCTCATAAATACTTGCTTTGTCTTTTTTCATCTTCACATTAAAACTTTTTTTCAGTTTCTTCTTATTTTTTTTAATTGGAGGAAAATTGCTTTACAATGTTTCTGCCGTACAACAGTGCAAATCAGCCATGATTACACATGTATGACCTCCCTCTTGAGCTTCCCTCCTCTCTCTCCATCCCACCTCTCTCATCACAGAGCACCAAGTTGGGCTCCCTGTGTTATTCAGACACTTTTCCAGAGAAGACATACAGATTGCCAATGAATACATGAAAAGATGCTCAACATCACTAATTATTAGAGCAACGCAAATCAAAACTGCAAAGAGGTATTACCTCACACCAGTCAGAACGCCCATCATCAAAAACCTACAAACAACAAATGCTGGGGAGGATGTGGATAAAAAGGAACTTTCTTGTACATTACAACATTTTAAAGATTTTTTCAGCTATCACATATTAAAATTTTCCATGCTAAAAAATTATCAAAAGAAAATATAACAACAAAAGCATCTTCGCTGGCTTCTTCTTCCCACTCAGAGAACTGATCATACCCATCCTTCCATTTTAGCAAACTTCTAGAAACAATATTCTATACTTGGTGTGTCTGATTATTTAATTAATATTTACTTTACAGTAACAATCATTTGCTAGACTGAAATTTCTTTCTTCAAGGTTACAGATATCTTTCTAATTTTCAACATTTGAATTCCGGCCCTACTGAATGTATCTATAACACTTTCTACCACTGTTTCTTTCTTTCACTATTTCTCTCCTTGGCTAATTTGAAACTGCAAGTTCATAACTGTAGTCCTCTCACATCTCTGAATCTTCTCAGTTACCATTGCTAACTTCTTTATTTCCCTTTCTCTAAACGTAGAAGTTTTCAAGAACTCTTCACCAGTTTTCATCTCTTTCAGCTTTTTACTATTCCTTTCAGATAATCCCAGATATTTCTACTGAAACTATCACTTTCAAGCAAGTAACTCTCTGACCTGTATGTCTGACATTGACTTTTTAAAAAAACTGAGGGATCCGATTCATATTCCAGTTGCCTGTTGGTTATGTCCTCCTCTGTCATTCTGGCATCTCAAACTCAATATGCATAAATTCTAAATACTCACATTTCCTTTTCTTGTATTTTTTTTCTCTCCTCAATATTCCCCTTGCTGAAAGCCACATACTTTTCAAGATCTGATGCAAATACTACAGTCTTCTTAAAGTCTCTGATCATGTAAGTAAAACAGGCTAATGGAAGTTTTTTTAATGTCAGTTTTTAAATAAAATATAAAGCCTTTACTTCAAAAATCCCTACAGCACAATGTTGAAGAACCTAAACTTTCAAGTTAGATACCCCTGGGTTTAAATCTCAGCTATACCTCATAGTAATGCTGTGAACTTTCTCAAACCACTTAATCTTCCTAAGCCTTGGTTTTCTAACATGTTAAATGAAGATAATAACAGAATAATTATAATTATTATTAATATAACTAATTGGTTATATTAATCATATATTCATTGTAAATTAATAATAATTTGGGTAATGTTCATCATAAGCAGTTATCACTGTTAACCATAGCAATTTATCACTGTTCTCAGAACACAAATAAATGCCAGTAATTATTATTATTATTAAAAATACAACACAGTCCCTAGAGTATAGCATATGCTCCCAAACGGCAGCTTGAGTTAGAGAATATCATCTATCTTCAGAGAAGCACTGAAATAATACAGATAAAGGTATGTTTTCTCTCTTCAAAAGTTTTCCTGAAAGTTGCCTAACTTTTGTTTCTCAAACTATAGCTGCAAGAGAGCCTGTGAAATAGCTTATTTAGTTCAATGGAGGACCACTGTGAATAACATAAGGAGAAAAAAAAGAGTAGATCTTGAGATAGGCAACTAAACATCACTGCCCCAAGACTATGGTAGTTTCAAGTTTAGCAAGATTAGCCAAAGAGACTTGATTATATCAACTGTGTAGCTTAATTAATGCAATTAAGTTATCCAGTGATTATTCCTAAGACAAGAGCATTTATAGATAAGTTTATAGGTTACAGGCTCCCCTGATAGCTGAGTTGATAAAGAATCTGCCTGCAATGCAAGAGACCCTGGTTTGATTCCTGGGTTGGGAAGATCTGCTGGAGAAGGGATAGGCTACCCACTCCAGTATATCTGGGCTTTCCTTGTGGCTCATCTGGTTAAAGAGTCTGCCTGCAATGTGGGAGACCTGGGTTTGATCCCCAGGTTGGGAAGATCCCCTGGAGAAGGGAAAGGCTTCCCACTCTAGTACTCTGACCTAGAGAATTCCATGGACTGTATGGGGTTGCAAAGAGTCAGACACAACTGACTGACTTTCACTTTCACACTTTCTTATATGTTACACCCAAGAAATATGATGAGAGTGTTATTTCAGTGTTCCTTAGATTCACATTTAGAACTAATGTGAGTAATGTATGAACTGCAAATTTACATGCTATTTGAAATGGGAAAAGAATGAAAATGTGAAAAAAAAGTCAATTTGGCTTTTAAATGTAAGAAGAGCAGGGAGAGAGGCTCACAAAGGAGGGGGTATATAATTATGGCTGATTCATGTTATTGTATGGCAGAAACCAACACGATATTGTAAAGCAATTATATTCCAATTTTAAAAAATGAAGAAGAAAGGATTTTAATTTACAGATTTTTTAAGAGCTTTCTGGACATGCTTTTTTAGATGTCCAAAAAATGCCACAAAGAGTTTATTTTAATGACCAAAAAGAACTCAAGACATATTTTCCCCATGTATTTCTAAAGTTAGAAATGTTAAAATTAGCACAGAGATAAGAGAATTAAATCTGATTTCAAAAATGACAAATGCTTATATAATATAAATTTATGACTTTTAATAGTCAAAATATATTTTTAATAAACTTCATGAATATATTAACCATAGAAATGTAGAGATAAAAATAAGTCAAATTCTCATAAAATCATCAAAAAGATTCAACAGTTTTCATGATTTTGCCCTATTCACTTCACTCTCTCTATAATTTTCCTGAGGTATTTTAAAACAAATTCCTATAGCATATCATATTACCAAAATGATATCAATAACTTTCAAAAATAGTAAGCAATCCTTAATTGACAATGTGTCTCTACCATGTGTCTTCTGGGGGTTTTGGCAACATATTTGTAAAGTTTTCAAATGATACATTTATCAAAAAGGAAAAACACTCTGCAAATGGTTTGTAATTTCTATTATGTATTTTTCTTATACTGCAGTCATCTACAGATCTTAAGTGTTAAAGCATTTTCCTTCTGAATGGTGAGAGAAAAGTTAGCATATGCACAGACCTAATTATAATATTAAATGTAATCCTTTAATCACCACATGAAAACTGATCTAATAAAAAAATAATCAACAATAAGACATGGTAATATTATCAGTTTGAATCTTAAAGTCTTTTTATGAATAAAGTTCTTGACAACTGAGCACAGAAATTTATGTTTTGGGCAGATATCAGCCTTCATCACCATGCCAAAACTACCATGTAATAATGGTTTATATATCCCTTCTGTATTTGAGTACTGTTTTCTGATTTTTTCTCTTTTTACAATGGTGTTTATGCAAATCAGATAGAAAATTCAAGCTGAGAATTATCATAATAAACATTTTAGATGCCCTTGAAAAACATCAGAATTATTTTGAAATAACTCATATATAAAGTAACTTCTTTTGAAAATAATGATATATGTTTTGAGGATCATTATGTTTTGCTTTAAGTAGTAAAAAGTCATTTGTAGTTAAATATGTTTTTCTTAGTTCTTTTGTAACTCTATATACTTGTACTTCTTTCTTGTCTTTAAAATTCACAAATTCACTAAATTAAAAGTATTTCAAAATCAAGCTAAAAAGAATACCATTTTATGCATGAGTTGATAAAAATGTATTGAAAGATTGATAATATATCTCTTTTAAAAATATTAGGATATTTTGTTACACAAGAAAGCTGAAATTTTATGAACACCTAGTATAATTTTTATCTTAACCTATTGTTATACAGATATATATGATAGATATTCTACTAAAATACATTTAATGGTAAATGTGAGTAGATAAGAGTGTTTTACTGAATCTATAATTAAAATTGAAGTACTGCTTTAACTCTGTGTTTTACATGTGAAATGAAAACAAACAGAAATGTGTAACTTACATTTAAAATTTTTCTGATAAACAAACACCAATACAGCTGCACACAAAAAGAATGTATTTTAAGTTTCCTAGGAAAAAATTCATGAGGTTTTGCTCTTCCTTTGTCTCTTGTTGATGAAACTGTATGCACGAAGCCTCACAACACATCTGGAACACTACAACCTTGAATTTTAAGTTGATATTGCCTGTAGTCAAGTGTGAGTCATGAATTTCAATACATTTGTTTCAATTGTTCCCTACAGCAAAAATTCAGAAAATACTTATTTCCCTGGTTAGCATTAAATTCAAATGAATATTATCATTTGAATCAAGGCTCCTCTAAGGTACTATCCTCCTATAAAAATGCATAATGAGGGAGAAAAATATTAATGGTTTAATATGTAATACATTATTAAATAAGAGAGGATCAAGTTTCTTTTTTACTTGGATATAATTATAAAATCCTCATATGGTTATTTTCCTAGATTGTCTAAAAAAGAGATAAAATATCCTATTTCTGGAGTCTGATAGAAAACATTATAGCCAGAGGCTAGTACAAGAAATTGTTATAGAGTTGGAAATATGAATTGTTAGTAGGGCTTTTTCTCCAATTTTTTCTTAGAGCTATAATTAAACTATTCAAAAATATTTAAGTGAACCTTTACCCAGATCACCAGAGATTTAAATTTTTTTAGGTTCTTTATTTTTCATATTATGTCAGGAAAGAGACATCTTTTTTCATGATTCATTACCCAAGTTAAGGATAAATTATTTCCACTTTTCCATGGGCCTCTGGCATTAAGAAAAAATGAAAACAGTAACAAAACTTGGTTTCAGTAACATCCCTATAGTAAACTGAAAACGTTACTTCACTGCAAAGTTTTTTTTTTTCCTTGCGTAAAAATGAGCAGAACTTATTGTTGATACCATCCTCAGGAAAAAAAAAAACGCAAAAAGGCAAAACAGTTGTATGACGAGGCCTTAGAAATAGCTAAGAAAAGAAGAGAAGCTAAAGGGAAAGTAGAAAAGGAAAGATATACCCATTTGAATGCAGAGTTCCAAAGAATAGCAAGGAGAGATAAGAAAGTCTTCCTCAGTGATCCGTGCAAAGAAATAGAGGGAAACAATAGAATGGGAAAGACTAGAGATCTTTTCAAGAAAACTAGAGATACGAAACGAACATTTCACGCAAACATGAGCAAATAAAGGAAAGAAATGGTATGGGCCTAACAGAAGCAGAAGATATTAAGAAGAGGTGACAAGAATACACAGAGGAACTGTACAAAAAAGATCTTCACGACCCAGATAATCACGATGGTGTGATCACTCACCTGGAGCCAGACATCCTGGAATGCGGAGTAAAGTGGGCCTTAGGAAGCATCACTATGAACAAAGCTAGTGGAGGTGATGGAATTCCAGTTGAGCTTTTTCAAATCCTGAAAGATGATGCTGTGAAAGTGCTGCACTCAATATGCCAGCAAATCTGGAAAACTCAGCAGTAGCCACAGGAATGAAAAGTTTTCATTCCAAACCAAAGAAAGGCAATGCCAAAGAATGTTCAAACTACCGCACAAGTGCACTCATCTCACACTCTAGCAAAGTAATGCTCAAAGTTCTCCAAGCCATGCTTCAACAATACGTGAACCATGAACTTCCAGATGTTCAAGCTGGTTTTAGAAAAGGCAGAGGAACCAGAGATCAAATTGCCAACATCCGCTGGATCACTGAAAAAGCAAGAGAGTTCCACAAAAACTTCTACTTTTGCTTTATTGACTAACTCAAAGCCTTTGACTGTGTGGATCACAACAAATTGTTCAAAATTCTTTAAAAGATGGGAATACCAGGCCACCTGACCTGCCTCTTGAGAAATCTGTATGCAGGTCAAGAAGCAACAGTTAGAACTGGATATGGAACAACAGACTGGTTCCAAATCAGGAAAGGAGTACGTCAAGGTTGTATATTGTCACCCTGCTTATTTAACTTACATGCAGAGTATATCATGCGAAATGCAGGGCTGGATAAAGCAAAAGCTGGAATCAAGTTTCCCGGCAGAAATATCAATAAACTCAGATAGGCAGATGACACCACCCTTATGCAGAAAACAAAAAACAACTAAAGAGCCTCTTGATGAAAGTGAAAGAGGAGAGTGAAAAAGTTGGCTTAAAGCTCAACATTCAGAAAACTAAGATCATGGCATCTGGTCCCATCACCTCATGGCAAATAGAGTGGGAAACAGTGGAAACAGTGACAGACTTTATTTTGGGGGCTCCAAAATCACTGCAAATGGTGGCTGCAGCCATGAAATTAAAAGTCTGGAAGGAAAGCTTTCCTTGGAAGGAAAGCTATGACCAACCTAGACAGCATATTAAAAAGCAGAGACATTACTTTAACAGCAAAGGTCCATCTAGTCAAGGCTATGGTTTTTCCTGTAGTCATGTATGGACGTGAGAGTTGGACTGTAAAGAAATCTGAGCACCAAAGAATTGTTACTTTTGAACCATGGTGTTGGAGAAGACTCTTGAGAGTCCCTTGGATGGCAAGGAGATCCAACCAGCCCATCCTAAAGGAAATCAGTCCTAAAGGAAATCAGTCCTGAATATTCATTGCAAGGACTGATGCTGAAGCTGAAACTCCAATACTTTGGCCACCTGATGTGAAGAACTGACTCATTGGCAAAGATCCTAATTCTGGGAATGACAGAAGGCAGGAGGAAAAGGGGATGACAGAGGATGAGATGGTTGGATGGCATCACCGACACAATGGACATGAGTTTGAGTAGGCTCCGGGAGTTGGTTATGGGCAGGGAAGCCTGGCGTCCTGCAGTCCATGGGGTCACAAAGAGTCGGACATGACTGAGTGACTGAACAGACTGATTGTTGATATCAATTGTGTCGCTAGTATGACTAAGTGATAATTAACAGGTGATGTAAGGTAAATTTCAATATATGACATAGTGAAAATTTATAATTGATAAAAGCACAATTAAAAGTATCATATTTAATATGATACCACAGTATCTTTTATACTAGTAGTATGTTTTAACAGCCTCACTGGTGGCTCAGTGGTAAAGAATCCACCTGCAATGCAGGAGACATGGGTGTGATCCCTGCGTCAGGAGGATTCCCTGCAGAAGGAAATGGCAACCCTAACAGCACAGCAATTATAAATGTAACTGACTTTATAAAGTTTATTTCTTGTTTATTTTTGCTACAAATTGTTGATGAATTAATATGTAATAATTGCTGATGAATTCATGTTTAATGCATGACAAATAAATGTAAAATAATTATAATACTAAACAGCATTATATTCTTAGCATTCATATAAAAGGGATAGATTCCACTCTGAACATTTTGAAGAGAAAAGCTAGCAATGAGATATAAATGGAGATGACAGTGACCAGAATTTTTTTAAAAAGCAATTCTTACTATTAGTTCTGGCTTCAATCTATGTGTCTTCTAATAATTAAAGATACTTATGCGGATCTCACCCTACAAGTATGGAACCCAAATAAGGAGTATCCAACAACGTTTCTAAAATACTCTGTAGGCTCTGTATTATTCTATCTCGGTCAGCTCTAAATGCCATTCCAATGTGTCCAGCACATTGCCGGCAGTGCCTTATTCAGACCTACCTCCTTAGTACATTTCCATGCAATTCTCTCTCTAAACAAAGTCAAGCTATCATGTAGCTACTCTCTCACATATCGGTATCTTAACATTTATAGACTGATGTAAGGACAGAGGGAGAAATAAGTTGGTGTTATGGAACAATCTAACTACTCCTCAAAAATGTCCTGTGTAATGGCTACCTAACATCACTTTAGCCATGAAATGAGGCTAGCCCTGCTGGATGGCATTTGTAAAGCTTAATGGCTGAACAAATGTTGAGTCCATTGTGATGCTCAAAGAGCAATGGCTTGTATGGTTCAGCTATTTTTTTCTTTTCCTTTTACTGAATGAAATTTTCCTCCTTCTGTTTTATCACATTGTATTGTTCTCTAACATAAGTCGGCACAAATTTCTTTTGAAAAGAGAAAGAGTATAATAGATATTTTGAAAGGAGAAGTAATGATGCAATTAGTAAGGTTATGTATAAAAGCATTATTTCCTAGTGCTTTTATACTTAAACTTCCCACCTCACCCTTCCTACCCAGACACACATGTGCACACCAAACACCAGAAAAACAACAATTTAATGTAAGGAAGAGCAGGTCAAATCTAAAGTGCTAATAGACTTAAAGCGTTCATGGTATGAAACAATGGCATGGGCTGATTAGCTTCACATTGTCTTAGAGTGCCTATTTGATTAAATAAAATTGTTCAATTAATTGACAAAAGTATTAAAGTATCTTTCTAGGTTAAGTACTGTTATAGACACTGGAATTACAGTAGTAAAGAAAACAGATAAGAATTTCTGCTTTCAAGAGCATACAGTTTAGCTCTGTGCCAGGCACTGTTCAAGTTGGCTTATGTGTTATCTCATGACAACCTCATCAGATAGGAACTATTAACACAGATGAGATAATTTCTCCCTAGGTTGTATGCACTCAATGACTTATACAGCTGAGGCCTCACAGGAATAAAGATTAACATTCATAAAGCAACTGTTTTCTGAAAACTACATTCTTTTCTAGTGGAATTAAGGAACACTTCTTAGGATGATAAATGTTCACCTTTGAAAACTTATTGCATTTTGCATCCTCCTAAAACCATTTTATGGCATTTATCAGTGTATGGTTTGAGGTAATAGAATTTGATTTGGTGGGAAGTCTATAATATTTTATCTCTTCTGTCCTTAATTTTAACCAAATTTAAGTAAATTGGTCAGATATGTACTAAGATTAGCATTAGGCAACATTATTGCCACAATACTATACAACTTAGATAGAAAATGAAAGTGAAAAGTGAAAGTTGCTCAGTCGTGTCCGACTCTTTGTGACCCCATGGACTACACAGTCCATGGAATTCTCCAGGCCAGAATACTGGAGTGGATAGCCTTTCCCTTCTCCAGGGGATATTCTCAACCAAGGGATTGAACCCAGGTCTCCCACATTGCAGGCAGATTCTTTAATGGCACATTAAATATTCCATCACTTACTCTAATGCTATGAGAACATGAAGAAGCTTGGAAGAGAAGGGCAAGATGACGTTCCCTTTCTCACCCACCATGCTCTGTTATTTGACATTGGAACCAGTCATTTAAATTCTGGGAACCTCAGCTTCTACTTCTAAAGCAGATCTACCAACAAGCTTCTTCCACACCAACAGGGCTACTGTGAGGCTCTCATAGGGAAGATGTAAATTAAAAGGCTTCGACATTTTTAAAAGTTATTCAAATTTTCAGTTACAGATAAACTTTTAAAGAAAGGGATAGAACATGTAGCCTATTCCGTAGCAAGCAGTATGTTCGATCCTTATACAGACTCATACTTAAGGGAAGAGGAAATGACAGTGCAGCACCCTGGGGGTATCAGTCCCTTGACAAATGCTAGTTTATCTTTTCCCCTGATACACTAGAATATATCCTATGTACTTATGTACAACTTTAAAACCAAATTGAAGAAAATAGAAATGTAATTACCTCTTGCTTCTTAAGGGCATAATATTTAGAAACTCTTAATCCCTTTTATTCCCTCCTTTGCCTTTCTGAAACTAAGATTTTTCTGAGCAAAAAGGTCAACAAGGAACTGGCATTTCTCACAGCAATAGTTCTCAAAGAGTGAAATGTACAGTGCTCAGTTAGGGTAGCTAAAGCCAGGTCCTTTATGATCAAAAGTGAAAGCCCAGAGGTGAGCAGATGACAGGGGTCCTGATTGGCAAGGGCTAGAATGAGAATATGTATAGAGAAGCATATGATCTTGACACCCCCGCCCTCTTTCCCTGGAGAAACTACATAAAGATCACCAATGTTGGGGTGGGGTGATGGTGGCTAGGGGGTGTCAGACAGCTAGGGAAAGCAACAAGGGCAGAGAACTCTCTTGTTTCTATTCCTCATTAAGGACTTTGAAAAGAAGCCACCCTCAAATGACCCCCAATACACTCTGATGCCTTCATGTGAACTTGGCAGGGTAGAATAGTTGGGCACAGGGAGACCTCCACTCCCATATGGCATTCATGGCACCCACCTAGAAGCAGTGGCCAGTGTATCTGTGGGTGGAGGACACCACGGAAAATAGCTGGGACAGTGGCTTCACAGAAAGGACTGGGCATCACCCAAGCTAGGGTTAACAACGAGATGCAACAAAACCATGGAGTGCCATAGTGAAGGGACCACTGAGACAAGTGGGGCACAGCAAAGGAGCATCATTAAGCCACATCACCAGTTACATGACTACAACTGTCAGTCAAGTGTAAACACAGGATGGGCAGCAACTTGTCAAATAAAGAATAATGCCTTGAGGTTCCAGAGACCTGAGGACTCCTTCTGGGAATACTGAATCTTCCTTCTCATGATATGGTCACTAAGCCTCCTCCTTCCTCCGATATACCCAGGGACTGGGGAAGGGAAGCAGAGTTAGGGAAGGTTAGTTGAAGACTGGGCACTTCTATCCATAAAAGCCGAATATCCCTCCACATTGTTAAAATTACTAAATTTAAAAAATATGTTTGGTTAGATTAAAAGGTTTTTTTTTTTTTTTTTAATTAACCACTGCATAGGTTAAGCATAAAGGAAGCTAGGTTAATTATGACATAAACGGAAATTACATTATTTCTAAGCATGAGTTGGTGTTGAGTGACATTTGCTATCCTGATGCAAAAATAACTGAGAGTGGAGGAAGAACTATTATGTACAGTGGTCACAGGAGGCCCTTAAAAGGAAATGGCACTGGGGCAGCAAGCCGAGTGGTTAGAAACACTCAGCCGAAGCATCATGGTGGAGAGTCTCTTTCAGCCAGAGAAACTGCAGCTCCCCTGCGTCATGAAACTGACATGGATGCCTTCCAAAAATGCTTTTCGTTGCTGTCAACAGATATATTATTTCCCATGAGTGCAGCCATGGAAGGCTCAGTCCTCTAAATTAAGCACAGCCCATTGTTGCTTGGGCTTCCCTTGTGGCTCAGCTGGTAAAGAATACACCTGTAATGCGGGAGACCTGGGTTCGATCCCTGGGTTGGGAAGATCCCCTGGAGAAGAGAAAGGCTACCCACTCCAGTATTCTGGCCTGGAGAATTCCATGGAGTGTATATATAGTCCATGGGGTCCCAAAGAGTTGGACATGACTGAGCGACCTTCACTTCACTTCATTGTTGCTTAGGATCACATTCTATGAACCGCCAGCTCCATCACAAGCTTCATACCCAGCTCTCACATGTACCTCAGAGCCCAGTTTCCTCCATCCCTGGGTGCTGTCATCTGAACCTCAGCACTGCTTCCATGCAAACCTGGGGGCTGCCTGCTGGCCTCATGTGGGCTGTGCTTCAGGCTGATTGCGATTGGAAGGCTTTCCGGGTCAGGATCCAGCCATCCTTGCCATCAGGGAACTCCTAACCATCATCATCTACATTTTCGCATATGGATTTCTCTTGGGTTTTGATTCTTAGTTTTTTTTTTTGTTTTTTTTTTTAAATTTTATTATTTTATTTATTTTTATTTATTTATTTTTCATTTATTTTTATTAGTTGAAGGCTAATTACTTTACAGTATTGTGGTGGTTTTTGTCATACATTGACATGAATCAGCCATGGATTTACAAGTATTCCCCATCCCAATCCCCTCCCCCCGCCCTCTCCATTTTATTAAAAATCCTTTGTCAACTCTTACAAAGGATTTTGTAATTTCAACCTTGTGGATTTCAGCCTTATGTTGATTCCCAGGTTCACAGCTGTAGCTTTATCTGAGTGTCTTTCCTGCGTCACCATTTGTCTTCACAAATATAACTACAAAATTACAGCCAGTTTTGGATTTCCCATTATTCACAGCACTCTGTATCCTTGTGATTCCTAAGTTCTAGGAGTCTAGTTTGCAGAGTCTAGTTATGGTTGTTCTAAAGCTTGAACTTTTCAACAGATTCCAAGCTTCTTCCATAAAGTTAAGAAAAAAAAATCAAATAAACAAATAAAAAACAAACTGTGTGTGTCTGTCTGTACCAGTGTCTGTGTGAGTCTTTCCGCATATGTATTTCAAGCTTCACAATAATCCTATGAGAAATATATTATTATCGTTATTTTATAAGAACTTGAGTCCTGATAAAATAAACTGCCCATGATCACAAGCTGATGACAGGGATTTGCTACAAGCACAGTGTTATTGTAAAATCCAAGTACTTTCTACTGTGACACAATGGACTTTTACTCCAGGTACTCTCTCTTCTGGCCTTTTCCTCTGGCATGCTTTCCACTCATCCCTGAGGTCACACTATACTGGCATCCTCCTTTTAGCAAGACCTCCCACCCACTTGCCACTTGGCAGCACTACAATCTCAGGTAAACTATATCGCCGATCTGAATTTAGTTTTCCTTATTTCTAAAATAGGGTAATAAATATAGTAATATAGTGAGGGCTAACTGAGGTAATACTCGGCACATGAGACATATTTATTCTTCTAGTCTAACTGTTGCTTTGTTGAAGAATTTACCATTTGCGATTGTCCACCCTGGTGAAGGTATGTGATTCCTTTCCCTACACTTTGTTTTACTGAATATTACCATATTACTACAACTCGCTCTAACACTTTAAATTACTCAATTTTAAAAAGTACTGCAAAGAATATTTGACATGGGCTCTGATATTTTATAATTGAGAGCAGAATTCAGTATCCTATCCAATAGGGCTAACTTTCGAAAGAATAATGTTATCTTGTCATCATTAGTCTCCTCATGACATAGTCCCTGAGGATGGTGATTGTGAGGTTATAGTGAATTAAAGTCTCAGAGAGATTAAATAGCTTGACTCTGAATGAAGTGGACAGAGAGTGACAGCAAAGAGCTCAAATTTCTGGACACTCATTATTAGAATGCTACCCAAGTCAAAAAAGGTATACCTTGAAGTATCAAATGTGATTCCTTTTCTGTGGTGTCAATATATTCCAAGCATGTATATTCTATTTAGGCATAATTTGAAGATTTTTAAAAATAATTTTCCCTCCAATTAAACATTTGGAGGAATGTATAATTCCAGTCAATATAACAAGAAATTATATTTGTACATCTGCCACAGGGATTTATCTTTATTTTGAGGGTTTATAATATGAGAAAAAGAATGATATCTTTAATTTGAGGATAGGTAGGCAAAAAAGATAATAACTTACTAGTAGATTCTCAAGGAGTACCGCTAATAGATGAAGAAACATAGTCTTTCCTATCATATTAAAATACAGCAGCACAATAAAATCTACTTTATTTACATAACTGATATATAATGTGTATATATACATGTAGCATTAAGTACAGTTTGCCTGTATTTCATTGTGGCAGTTATTTACATGAAAATTTTATCAGCATATTAACCAAATCCAGTGCCTTCCATGTCTATTAATTGATGGTTCACTGATAATTTCTAATGGTTTTGATGTTACACACACACATTTTTCTGTTTTTTAAGTTAATGGAACATATACAGGAAATTATCAAACTCTGTGACCAACTTACACATTGTGAAGTAATGCCTTGAAGTTTAAGCAACTTCGAGGCATTACCAACAACATGAACTCAATCAAAAGGAAGGTTGGATGCATTTTAACTACATTCTATATTACACATATAGTATGTAATTAGTACATTGTATGTAATTCATTACATCAGTTAATTATATAGTATATTACATAGTCATACAATAGTACATTTATGATATTATAACAGATATATTCAGTTACCATGACATTCATCCTTCTCTATTCCCTCTTGTCTACTATGATAGTTCCACTTTGTGCCTTTTCTAGACAAATTTATTAATTCTTACAGAATCTTCAACTTCTAAACTCACTAGGCTGTGGAAGGGAAGTAAAGGTCACCTAGTTCCTTCTCATTTCTATTTACCATTACTCTGAAAGCAAAAGCAAACAATCAACAACATCACCAAGAATAACCACATTCTCTATTTTAAAAGTTTATGGAAATTTGATGAGAAATGTGAAAGGAATAGTCTATGAAGGAAAGAATAGCCTTTGCATGGTTAAATTTGACAAAATTATGTTAAATTATTAAGTTTTTAGAGCTAGGATATAAACCTTCTTAATCTGTATTTAAAAAGTTGGCATTAGCTTACCTAGAGAAAAGACAGATTGGCAGGGCACATGGAATGCACTTATATTAAAGTGAGTGTTAGTTAAGTAGAAAAGGAAGTTGGAGACTTCAGGGATAAATGTCCCAGACTTCTGGATATTCTTAGTTGGCTAAAATTTAACTCACTTAACAATGCAAATAAATTTTTAATCTCTTTCTTTTGAGTAGATACAGCTGACAGCAGTAATGGTAAAATGGCACAAAGCAAGGTTTGAGCTTTATTATTTTGTGATTGCATGAGTGTTTCTTAGGAAGACAAGTACTATGTATACCAATTATCATACACAATTATGGAAGGAGTATCAATCTTGTTATTATTAAAAGGAAACCATCTCAGATATAAAGTCACTCTAGGAATCTAAGCTCAATAGTCAGCATAGGAAGTGAAACTTTACAATATCCTCTATCATCAAGGATAAGTGACTGGTCATAATTTCAGATTTCAGAGCAATTCTCAACCAATATTCTTAATCTATAAAATGAACCAAAATGCCAAGTGTGTT
The DNA here is from genome assembly GCF_033118175.1 of Dama dama. NCBI lineage: Eukaryota > Metazoa > Chordata > Mammalia > Artiodactyla > Cervidae > Dama > Dama dama. The sequence continues at coordinate 80,949,119 of NC_083698.1, read as the reverse complement.
ATTTTTATACTAGTAGTAGGACCTAAAAATTCCGTGTTCTTACTTTCTGGTTTTTGTGAACCAGAATATATATTTCCAGCCTCTGATTTGAGTAATACCAATGCTGGCAGCATGCAGTTATTTTGGTAGTTTTCAGTTTAGCAGACTCATATCAGATTTATAATTGTTTTCATCAGAAAAACACAAACAGGGAAGAGGGTCTGACAGAGAAGAGGGGAGACACTTGTGCTGATCTATATTTCACCCCAGTTCATGGAGACAGTCCAGGGCTGCTAATTTGGTTTTTGACTCTGTCCTATTCCACTGAACCTTTCTGGGGAAATAGCCTATGCATCTGGCAGTTAAAAACAGACAGAAACGGAAATGGGACTTGAGTTCCCAATCCTCTTCTACTGAAAGGGCACTGGCTAATGTTGATTTCCCTAACAATATTAGTGTTGTTAGACTCTCCCATATCCCTTTGTTGAAGTTTTCTGGCACCAGGGAGCTAAGAATGAACACGCAGGACATATTTAATGCTAAAAAGCTAAGCATCCACTGAAGACATTTAAAATTCCAAAATAAAATTATATGTAGCACTTCACTGTGAACAGAATTTAAATATGCCACTCATGGATGAAAACAGGAATTCCATTTTACTTTCAAATACACATCTTTATAAGATTATATCCAGCTAATAACTAAACCTATTCCATTATAGGTATGACAAAGATGAAGTGCCGAGCTTCACAAATGAGAGAATCCAATTCATCTATGTTTTGTGAATTACTCAGGCTTGGCATTTGAGGAATTTATACCAATAAAATGCAAAATGGATCAAGAGTTAGTAAGTTTTCAATTTAGTTTTCAAATATAGGGACCTACGGTGGGGAGGGAAACTTTGAGGGTAAGAGGCACATTTTGTGTGTGTGTGTGTGTGTGTGCATCTATACATGCCATGAACATAAAGATCTTTCCAGAATTCGTCATTATCATCCAGGGGCCATGTTTCCTAAGTAGGCTCTAATATGCAAACAAGTAGGATTTCATGGTCAGCAGTATCCTAGCTTTCAGTCAGGGATCAATGAAGAATAAGCCTAAAGCTGGGCCTATATCCTGTGCAATCTCATTATGACAGGTTTCTAGGAAATCAATCTGTCTGCTGTTTATTGCTCATTTCTCAAGCAGATCACATTGAAATTCAGCCCTAAAGTTCTTCAACTCTCATTCTGTAGAAAACAGCAACACTGGAACCAATTCAATGTTAAAAAGTACATAAATATGTAAATAAATTTGTAGCATATAGATAGGCTTGTTGTGGCTGTGACCTTTTAAATATCCATAAAAGAATACAGTTTCTATAAATATATATAGAAAATTAAGTTTTTATGTAGAAGTCACTTGATTTTTTTTTTCAAAAAGGAAGGTTACGAGTATAAATTGGGGAGTTTTCATGCAAATAATCAGTGGGAAAAGCCATTATTACAGTCGGGATGTTACAGATGTATATTACAGATAAGGTAATGACATGAAGAAGGACACTTCTTAAACAGTGTTCAGACAAAGCCATCTTCATTTTCCTATCTGCTTTAGAGAAAATCATATTACAGCAAGGAGACTCCATTTGTTATTTACTTTAAAGTTGCAAATAAATCACTAATTGTCTTTCTCTTATTCATCTAGCTGTGAAATGAGAATGTGAGAGAGAATTAAGTAAAGTACTTAGTTAATATTTGTGAGGGATTTAAATGGAAAAACAAGGAGAAAAGTCCTAATAGACAAATGCTGTTTTCTGCACTTAGATGGAATTAAAATGTTTCACACCCCGGTTACTAAACCAGCTGCATGCATTCTCCCGGAGACCAATTAGTTTAGAACACACTCTTTCTTTAACAGAGTCCCAGTGCTTCCAGATCCCACCTTGATGAATGCAAGTTTATACATACATGCATAATTGTCATTTATCAACACTAATGCTAATAGTGAACTTCGTAAGTGGCCATTAAAAATTCTCAGTAAGGCCTGATTTTTCATTACAAAAATACTACAGAAGTACCTTTATGGATTTATGTTCCAGATGGTAGTACCATCTGGGAGATAAGTTTCATTGTAATTGTTTTTTCGCTATATTTACATGTATTAGGCATCAACGCCCACTTCTGGTTACAATCGTTTCCTTTCCAGAGTCAGTGCTTAGTAGAAGGTGTTCCGCATAGCTTATTATGAACATGATCTCAGGTGACAAACAGAAGTAAACAGGTTGGAAATTTCATATTGCTAATAATAGAAGGCACAGCCATAATGCAACCTCCATTGACCATCTCAGATCAGTAGCATTTGGGCCCTAACACATTTGCATGGAATGTGTATCCTAAGCAGGTTGGGTCTGCCACCCAGCTTCCTTGGGAATGTAGACTTGCGGATGGTTCTGATGAAACTTCATTTTCTTGAGAGGTTGCATTTAAAAAATACCTGATGGCCTCCAAATGTACCAGAAACCAAACTGCTAAATTTTCTAGTAGATTGATAAAAATGAGAATGGAATGGAGTGAACATTAGCTACCACCATGTATTACCCTTTCCTTTAGGACATGGGTCCTATTCTAGAATAATCTCAAGCAACAGATAGATAGGCCGATCTCTTTTACTCCACATATCACGACCAAGGTTTGATTTACTTTCAGAGAAAATGTAATTCTTCCTCCTCCATTCCCTGTATCTAACCTACAATAATTCTTATCATAGCTTCACAGTCTGTCTTTCACTAAACAGTGAAGTAGCTCAGTCGTTTCAGACTCTTTGCAACCCCGTGAACTGTAGCCTACCAGGTTCATCCCTCCATGGGATTCTCCAGGCAAGAATACTGGAGTGGGTTGCCATTTCCTTCTCCAGGGGATCTTCCTGACCCAGGGATCAAACCCGGGTCTCCCGCATTGCAGGCAGACGCTTTAACCACTGAGCCACCAGGGAAGCCCAAGGTCACTAAACAGTAGGACCACCCAAATATGTCCACATCTTAATCTTTGGTAACTCTTAGTATGTTATCTTACATGGCAAAAAGGAATTTGGAGATGTGATAAAGTTAAAGACCCTGAGATGAGAAGATTATCCTGGATTATCCACTTAGACCCAGTGTAATCACAAAGATCCTTTTAAGATAGAGGCACAAAAGTCAAAGTCATAAGAAAGAGATGGGATGATGGAAGCAGAGGGTGAAGTGATGCACTTTAAAGACAGACAAGGGATCATGAGCCAAGAGATGTAGGCCTACTCTGGAAGCTGGAAAAGACAGATTGTGCCCTAGAGCCTTCAGAAGAGTACAGCACATTGATTTTAATGCATATTGCTCATTTCAGACTTTAGGCCTTGAAAACTGTAAGAAAATAAATTTGCATTGTTTTAAACACTAAATTTGGGATAATTTGTTACAGCAGCAATAAGAAAGTAATGCACATTACCTTTTGTGTCTGTGAGTTCAAAAGCTCTTTTCACAGAATCTTGAATTGTTTTTACTACAGAAATAATCCATAGCAAGGGACAATTTGTTGCTGAGGAAGAGTAAGAGAGTATTGCTAAAGCAAGGATCTCAAGGAAGTGAGAACAATGGAAATCCAGGACTCAAGTGGGAGGACTGTCTTCAGCTAGCAACAGAGACAATTGGTTTCATTTAAAAAATATCTGATAATAAGAATATCACAGGCTATGATATCATTGGCTGGCAGCTTCTCTCAGTTTTCCTTCAAATCCTATAAACAGTGTTACTCTCCAAATTTTCCTCCATCTTTAAATGTTTGTATTCCCAGCGATCTCATCAACAGACTGTTTCTCTTTCCCTGATGGATCTCTCAATATTCAGCCTCATCCTCTTCTAATTGCGTTTATACTTATTGATTGCTTATTTTAAATGAATGCCTTCTAAAGCAATGGTTATCAACTGGGGATAAATTTGCCCTCACAGGTAATTGGCAACACTTGGAGATATTCTGATTGTCACAAATTTCAGGGGATATGCTGCTGGCATCCAGTGGGCAGAGCTCAGGGATGGCTGTTAAATATCTTATAATGCACAGAACAGCCCCCCATAGCAAAAGTTACGCCTCTCCAAATGTCTACTGGCTGTTGAGAAGCCCTGTTTGAGAAGATACATCATTCTTTAATATTATAGCACTTATTTTCCTCTAAGCCAAACTTCTTGAAAGAGTAATCTACACTCATATTTTCTACTCTATCACTTCCCATTAATCCTTTACTACAGTGCGTTGATTTTGACTCCTATACCTGTATGCTCTCTTTTGGGATCACTCTTTCAAATCCCTGACTTTAAATACTACCAATATACAAGTGACGCTCATATCTTTATATTTAGCCAGTACTACTTCCAAACTTCAGACAAAAAGTCTAAGTGACTGCTAGACCTCTCTATTCATTTCAAACAACTCCAATTGAACATATACAAACTGATCTCATCAGTTTAACATTGAAACATATTCTTTCTCATGCACATACCACTTTCTTCCCCTCTTTGATATTTCGTTTTTTTCTTCATGGTCCATTCATTATCCCCACCCACTTACCTGGCAGATAGGCCTATTTTTATAAACTCAGTTCAAGTTTCTTTATGGAAATCTTTCTGGATACCTCCAGGTGCTGAGTTGAATCAGATGCCCTTTCTCTGTGCTCATTCTCTATGTCTCATTGTATCCTTCTCTTGATACATCTACTACATAGTCTGCCATATGGTATTTGCACTTACCTGCACAGGAATCAAAGTCTACAAAACTGCACAATATTACCCCCATAAGAATCCAAGATGGGTATCACCTGACTCTCTGAATACAAGCACATTGGACTCTCCCAGTTGTCTTCACAATATGACCTAAGCTTTAATGTCCTGTTGTCTCTGTCCTTCCTCTCTCAAATGCTGGGCTCTACCTTAGATCTGTAAAAAGACTTCTCGAACTTAGTTGTGCAGAATTCCAGAATGGCCCCCATGACTGTCGCCTCCTGATGTTATTCCAGTGATTATGTTACTTTAACTGGCCAAAGGGATTTTGCCCTTATAATTAAGATTACTAATCAGTTCATTTTAAAATAAGAGATCATGCAGGTAGGTTTAATCTAATTATATGAGCTCTCAAAAAGTAATGAGTTCCTCTGGCTGGTAGCAAAAGGGAAAAGTCAGAGATGTAAGAAGCACAAGGGCTTTAAATGCCATTGCCAGATTTGAAGATGAAGGAGACCCCATGATAAAGAAGGCAGATGGCCTCTGGAGCAATCAGTGGCCCCCAGGCTGACAGCCAGCCAGGAAACTACGAGCTCAGACCTATGACCACAGAGAACTGGGTTCAGCCAACAGCCTGAATTGGCATGGAAGCAGATTCTTCCTCAGATCCTTCAGGTAAGAGCTGAACTTAGCTGACATTTTGATGCCAGCCTTGTGAAACCCAGAATATGAAATCCAGGCAAACCCACTGCAATGTCAAGCCCAGAGAACTGTGAAACAATGAACGGTTATTGTTTTAACCTGCTAATTTTCTGTGACATGCTAGACAGCAATAAACAAAACTAATACCCTAAGCAAGCTCCAGCTTGTCTCAGTGAATGAATCACTCCTATTCTATACTATAGTTCAGACAGCTATTAGGATTCTTACACGTATCATGGAAAAGGAAATGACAATCCACTCCAGTATTCTGTCCAGTCCCCATGGACAGAGGAGCCTGGTGAGATTCAGTCCAAGGGGTCACAAGGGTCGGACATGACTTAGCTACTAACCCAGCACTACATGTATCTACTCCCTCAACCAGTAGCTTTGAAGTCTCCTAAAGGTAGGCATTGTGTATTATTCATGTAATATCTAAAGAAAAAATAAGCAAATGAGATAAAAAAATTTCATGTGACAAATAGTCATACTATTGGTTTGACTCTGTGGAAATGGACATTTTATAACCTTAACTAGGCAAATCAAACTATCCAACTAGCTTGGAAGAACAGACTCAGCCAGAGCCAGGACCCCTGACAACTCAATTTGCTATAGCACTGTAGTCTAATTGACAGCTAAGGGAAAACCAGGCAGCGCTGTGATATGCTTGGGGGTGGCTCTGTACATGCTCTTCTTGAAAAAACAGGCTCAACTGCAAGAGAAAGAAATGAAAAACCTTTGCAACATCCAAATGGATTTGGTCAGGATATTCCACTACAGTATCCATGCCTCAATCCTTACTTTTCAGGAATAGCCTGGCGTTATTTTCTATATGCAAAGATTTCACGTGCTTGGTAAAAAAGTTCAACTCATGACCAGCGGCCCCTTTCTTGGAGTAATATAATCACCAATGTCACCTTCAATTTTAATAAACAAAGATATAAATGGTAAAAGAGGTTGCAATCAAAGAGGCCTCCTTTGTTTCTTTCTGTAAATCAAATACTGTGACGCCTGGTAAATTCAACCTGTAATTTACAACCCAGAAGTAAAGAGAGAAGACTGGCAGCTGAATGATTTTGTTTAAACTGTACCGATTAGCCACTTTAAAGAATGTGTCTCTCATTTTAGACTAGGTCATATCAAAATAGGAAGGAATCAGACAGAGTGACCCAAAAGCACAGAGGAATTCTACTTATCACACTGTGTTCTCTGTAATACTCTGCAATACAAAGTCATTTGGAAGAATAAAAAGAAATCCTAACCGCTCGTTTACACACCTATGGATCTGACTTTATAGAGATTACAAATGTAAAAAATAAAATCCTAAAATAACTTTTAAAAAGAGGCCTTTAATAATATTATCAGCTGCATTTACTCTGAGAGATTTAATTAACACAATCTTTCAGATTATATCATTATAGTTGAAGAGACAGAATTCCTCTGTCTTGAAGGGTACAATATATTGTCAAAATTTAAAATTAAATCATGATTTAATTATATGAGCCTGTATGGGAAAGATTCTACTTAAAAAGTAGATACCAGAAAAATCTAGTATGCTACTTTCACTGAACTTCAAAAGACTTCACAGGACAACAAATAAGATTGTGTCGTGCTAAATTTTGAGATTTTGTGATCTGTAACTAGTTACAGCACGACCTTAGTTTGTCATACAGGTGGTAAGAAAATAAATATGGGTGAATACATAAACAGAAAACAGGATTAAAGCAGAGCAAGAAACAACTAGTATACTCATTTATTTTTACTTTCAATATTTATATACTCCACTGGAAACATGAAAATCAATTACAGTGGTATGGTTTTATGTGGTGCTCATTTGAAAAGTTTGGTTTTTTTCCTTTCTTATACCTTTCTATTGGTTATATCCTTGTTATTTCTTTTCATGGAAAAGAGCTGCACATTATCTGATAAAATAGGGATTGTTATTACTTAAAATAGAATAAAGTAAAAAGGTAGAAGATTATTTAAGCCAATAAGAGAAAGAAGACAGGGCAGAAAGTGTATACTCTTTTATTTAAGTAGAATGGTACATTTGCAAAAGCATTGTAGGAGTTTACATAATCATAAGTATTATTCTATTACAACAGCACTATTAGAAATGGTGATATTTCTCCCCAGCTAGAGACTCATTACACTTGAGAGTTTTCACTACCTAAGCTCTAAAATGCTCAGTTACCAGCAAATTTATTTTCAACAAAGCAAAGCTGAATGAATCTCAGAATCTAGACTTCATACCAGAGTTGAGTGATGAGTATTCATGTTGGACTTTCCTCTTTTCAAAAGTTGATACTCTATTTGTGTTAATTTTATCAGGTTTAAAATCCTTGTTTATAGGATTTCACTTCAGATAACCAATTTTAAGTTATCTGCCAAAAGCTTTAAGTCTGTAGACCACTGCATACCAAACTAAAAAAAAAAAAAAATCCATTTTACTTGGGATTTTTTTCTTGTACAATACATTTTGAAGTCTTCTAAGGAAACAACATTAGTGAAATTATTTGTAGAGAGATGAATCAATACTAAAAATTTATCAGAACTTTCTTACATATCCCATTCCACTGTTGTTTAGTCGCTAAGTCATGTCCAATTCTTTTGTGACCCCATGGACTGTAGCCTGCCAGGCTCCTCTGTCCATGGGATTCTCCAGCAGGAGTACTGGAGTGGGCTGCCAGTTCCTTCTCCCATTCCACTGTAAGAAGAACTTAATCTTACCATTTTATTTCTGAAATTTTTAATATCCTAAGTGCCTTAATTTTCATGTAGATGGATGAAAACAATCATCTTTTCGATTATTTTTAAAAAGGGAAGCATGTAAGGATCCAACTTTCTTGAATACATTTAAAAATTTCATGAAGTTACTAAGCATACTCACTATTTGTTAGATTTGCAATGGAAAACTACAAGTACCGGAGTGGGAAGATTATGATTTTAGAAAGGTGACAAAAGATGAATTAAATGAGGGCAGAAATCTGTGTTTTGTTTGTTTGTTTTTTTTGAAAAACAAAATTAGCATTCTATATTACAAAATTAACACAGTCTCCATTAATCTACATATATATTTATAGTCTTCTTTGAAAAAGCATCCTACATATCTTAGAAAACTCTGACAGTTAGTAAAGTCTCTGTCAATTATATAACTTCCAACAGCAGCTCAAATATTTAGTAACCTTCCAAAACACCTAAAACCATACATGTGTTGAAAAGAATAACATGGATGAGAAGGAGAGTCAAGCAGGTTTTAAGAGAGCATTTATGAAAGCATCTGTGTGTCTTAAAAATGAACCAGGAGGGGTGGGAAAGGGGAAGGCACAGTAGCTATATATCTGAAATATCCAGTAGCTTGAAGGTAACAGCAGTGATGGAAGAAATGTTATTATTATTTTAATGTGAGAAAAAACAGAATTTACACTAGGAGCGATAGTGAAAAAGGCACCTGCTTTTGTGAGTATTTTCCACAAAAAGGACAGAAGTGAGTGACCTCAGTGGCATCTGACAAACCACCAAAGTTAATTAGCTACTACTCTGTCAGTGGTACAGATCCTTGCAGGCATTCTTTAAACAGGGGTGCCTGGAGCAGAAAGTGCTCATGACACCATAACCTCCAGCAAGGAGGCTTGAGGCAGTACATTGTCTCCTAAGTATTCTGGCATCCAGGAACAAGGAAGGTGCTGGGTGTCTGCAGAACAAAAGTCAGATGTCAGGTTTAACAATAAAGCATGGAGTAGAACTATTTTTTTCCAAGTCATGTATCAAAGCAGTAAAACACACATGTCTCAACTCTCCAGGAAGGTATTAATTTTTTCCAATAGTCTGTAAGAAAAAGAATTACTTGTCTTGGTTGAATTTATAAAGAAGAGTGTTGGGCATCTTAAATCTTTTTTTTTTTTATTCTCTGTGCTGCTTTTTGTTTAGATTGAAAGAAAGTGGTCAAAGGCAGGCTGAACCCTCAAATTATGGTAATTGTTTCTAGTGTCTTGTTAGCATGCAAAACACAATCAGCATCAGTATATAAATGCCTCTGATACTTCCACAGGCTGTTTTTAGCTTTTTTGGTAACTTACCTCCCTTCATGTATTCAAAATGGATAATTGCTTCTGTGGTTTATAATCCAGATTCTAATTACAAATGTTAAAATGAAAAAAAGACAAAACCAAAGTCCTAGTGATGAAACAAATTCTCTTAAGCTGTTTAGTAACTTAAAGATGTCATTGGGGACTGAGAATTAAAACTGGAATGATGAAACAGGAGACACTTGATGATGAAAGAAGAGATACCTGGAATTACGGGATGCACAAAGAAATATTTGCAAGAAAGTAGAGAAAGAATCATTGCTGGAGTCAGGATGATGTGAGTTTGGATGTAAGGTCCATCACTAGATAGCTGCCTGTGGGTATGCTGCCTATTTTTGTCCAACTTCATTTTTATAAACTGTAGTATGGTGATAAGAATTTACAGTCCTAATATTGTTATTGGAATTAAATTATATAACACCTTTGAAAGCTCCTAAAGGGTGCCTGGTCTATAGTTTTCATTTAATAAAATTCTCTAAGGAGAGCTCAACTAAGTCTGCTGCAGAAACTGTTGCAGGAAGGGGGACCCCTTCCAGGTCCCGAAACTGGGCTCCTGTCTAACACTCAGAAATAAATTGTCCAAGGAGATGCATGTACTGACAAAGCAAGAGATTTTATTGGGAAAGGGCACCCGGGTGGAGAGTAGTAGGGTAGGGGAACCCAGGAGAACTGCTCTGCCAGTGGCTCACAGTCTCCGGTTTTATGGTGATGGGATTAGTTTTCAGGTTGTCCTTAGCCAATTATTCAGACTCAGAGTCCTTCCTGGTGGTGCACGCCTTGTTCCGCCAAGATGGATGCCAGAGAGAAGGATTCTGGGAGGTGGTTGGACATGTTGTGTTTCTTTTTGACCTTTCCCGAACTCTTCCGGTTGGTGGAGGCTTATTAGTTCCATGTTCCTTACCAGGACCTCCTGTCGTAAAACAACTCATGCAAATAGTTACTATGGTGCCTGGCCAGGGTGGGCGGTTTCAATCAATGTTCTTCCCCTAATAAAACCAGTACTCGAGAAACCAAGCACCACACTTGGAGAGCCGGAGAACGCAGGTTTATCATGCTGGTGGGCCCAGAGGAGTTAACACTCCAAGCTCTGAGTCCGAACAAAGGGGTTCCACAGTTTTTTATACACAGACACGCATGATTAAGCAGGTTTGTGGATTTGCAGGGGCTAGGGCGATTGCAAAGAGCAGGACAAGGGTGAGTGAGTTAAGCTCCAGTTCCAAGTATTGTGAGTTCTCACTTTCTGAGACCTACATGATCTAGACTTCGCAACGAGCAAGCTGGGTTACAGAGGCAGAAGGGGCAGGAGGTTATGTAAAATTTTACCTTTTCTTCTTCAAGTACACACAGAGATAATAATGTTATGCTTAGTTATAGAGGAGGTTGGTGGCCTAGGACACACTTAGGAAACAAATTTCCCTCACCCAAATTTGAACAAGGAAAACATTCTCTTCTGCCTAGATTAAGTTCTTGGATGAGAATTATTATCAGAGAGAGGCAAAAGGAAGGAGGCATTGAAAGAGAAGCAAGTAGAAGATGCAGCCTGTTTATTAATTGAGCTATTTCCTAGTCCTTTTATCTCTATTCTTTGGAGGACAAGAAATGATGGTATTTATTTGGGACACAAGGAGGATTCTTGGACTATGAGTTCACAAGGGTGGAGATGGAAATTTATTCAAATAAAAGATTCTAAAATTAAATTATTAGGAAAATAAAAAGACACAAGGAGAAAAAGTTATGGCACAAAGGGAAATCTGTCTGTGTTTCTATCCTTCAACTGGGATCTTTAGTCAATCATGTATTGGAAAAATATCTGAGTTTTTACCATATGCCAGGGATTCCCATGTGGTGCTAATGGCAAAAAATCCGCATGCCAATGCAGGATCGATCCATGGGTTGGGATGGTCCCCTGGAGGAGGGCATGGCAACCCACTCCATTATTCCTGCCTGGAGAATCCCATGGATAGTGGAGCTTGGTGGGCTACAGTCCATGGGGTTGCAAAGAGTCAGACAACTGAGCACAACGGTCTATCTGTTGTAGTTTTAGATAATTTCAGATATAGATATTACCTAAACAGTTCATGAAACAGAGAGAGTACTGAAAATGATTCTCTTGATTCATCAGTACACACAGGCCTCGCCCATGACTTACTATTTGGGAAATTCTTCTAAGCCACTGATATTTCTAGGATTCTAAGTGGCAACTAATCATAGGAAATCAAGAGTTTAGACCCTTCTGGGGTTATGACAGCATGACGATGGCAAATGGATTCAATCTCTCTGTATCCGTGTATATTGATTATGTTGTGATTGATCAGCAAAGTCTGAAATGGTATTGGAAGGGGAAATGATATTACCTTAGCCATGAGCTTAGCTGTTTCATATAAATGTTCTTAAGTTAGTCATTTGGACTTTACCAATCTACAGAAACATTATAATAATGCAGTCATTATTATTTAGTATTAATCATTACTATCTACTATTAGGAGTTGGTCAATCTATAGTTTGAAGTTATTGGGAATAATTGATATAAAAATGTATAACACATGGTAAGCACCTGGCCTATAATAATATAATCATCAATGATACCTATTATTATTTTTATTGTTTAATTTTTGTAAGAAACACCTAAATAAGCTAAAAAAACTTTTATTGATATCTTACACAAAAGTGCCTGTCACTTAAATTTCAGATTCTGTCCACAGAGTTTGTCTAAATATATTTTTTTCTTGAGATCTGATGCTCCCTAGGATTTAGTGATTTATTGAACATTAATGTAAGCCAAGTAGTAGACCTGCTTCCTCCTATAGATTCCAAACAACTGTGAGCAGACCCTGAGAGCCACGTGACACGCTGATACAGCACTGGCTTTGCTGTCGTTACATACAACAATAGAAAACAGCCTCCTACCTCAAACCGAATAGTCTCCAAAAAAGTTCTGCCTGAGATACAGGCAAACAGGAAGCAAAGAGGGAGGGAAAATGTTCTGCTTGAGAAAAAGGCAAGAGAGAGACGCAAAGAGGGAATGAGAAAGAAGAGGAGTAAGAATGATAGTGAGACTTACAGAGGACTGCTTTCTACTTTTAGTTAAGGGCAATTTTACCCATTCTTGGGGCATGGGCCAATGCATGATGGGTTCCTCAGTCTTGCCCACAAGTAAATTCCTCCATCTCCTCTCCAGGGAGAGGTATCAGAAACCTTCACTTTAATATCTTCTCTCCTAGGCAGTGGATAAGAAGTCTTAACCTCTTTATGAAAATATGAGATGAAGGAAATGTGCTCTAGCCCAAACATGATCCCAAGCCTATGACTTTAGGTGATTTTATACTCACTCTCAGACCAATTTTGTTTCCTCTGTCTCTTCTCCTGGTATGTCAAAATCAGATCACGCATTCGAATCAGCCAACTTTTATTGAACTCCAATTATGTACTTAGGTGGAGGATGGTATTTTCTTCACTTAAATTGAACACATGTATTTGAGTAATACATGCAATGGAATCTTTAGAGGACACTATTATGATAGCCCACTGTAGGAATTCTGATTTGTTTTTTTAAAAAATTTCATATTATAGAGAGTGGTTGTAGCGATATATCAAAACCTGAGTCTTGCTCAATGGTCTTATTCACAAATGGCTGAAAATAGCACTTTGTCATTACAGATTCAGATTTGAAATGAGCCCAACAAGCTGTGGTGTTACGTACTCTGACATCATAGTTGTCAGGCACTACAGGTAAATTACAGAGTAAACTGCAGGCTTCTCTAAGCTCTTTTTTTTTTTTGCTTCTTTCAGTTGAAATACTCCCTAAGGAATGATTTTTTTTTTCTTAATAATGGTTTACAACATTTTGCATCTGCTTCTATTAATGCTAATAAATCTAACTCTTCATACCCTAACTTATCACAATAAAATTAAACTCTTAGCCTTAAATAAAGATGTATTTTTCAAATATCAAAAATGTTTAACTGCTAATGAATCAATGTTTTCTAAAAACAGCAAAAAATATTAAAGCAAACTGAGACTATATTACCTTCTTTTACAGATAATCTAAAATCTTTTAAAATGGTGATTAATTCTTACCTTCAGTCTGATCAGGGAAAGGTAATGGGACAAAGTGGACATGTATGGTATCCTTTGAAAACCAAATTTTTAAATCTGAAGGAAAGATATTTCTTCATGTCTGATTGACTGTTTAGGTGAGAGGGGCCTGGGGAAGTTAATATGACAGATGCTAACATAACACAAGTGTAAGTTCAACTTAAATATAAAGAAGGAAATGAAATTGAATTATACTTTCATTTTGCTAACTATGACTATTACATGATATGAAAAAGTCAAATAATTCAAATGAATCCACAGTTTAAAAATTAAGGTTTTCTTTGTCAAATTTGCCAGTGGAATTTAAAACATGTTTTCAAGCTAGTAATTCATGAATCAAGGTGCTGATCTAATCTTAGAATTAGTAAAAAGTAAACTGGAAAAAATTAAATTATTGCATTTGTTTCATATTTGGCCAAGAATAAAAAATTGCTATATAAAGGAAAGTCTTACAAATACAATCACACCCATATGAAAACCTGAACGAATATAAGATGCTCATAAATACTCATGGGAATACTAATCTTGCTGATTAGAAGTAAAATGTCATATTTTATGACAAGATCTAAGAGTGGAAGAAATCATAGTGATTTATAGTTTCATCACTAGGAAGTTTCGAACTGCAGCTAACAATATTCAACAAAAAGTAGCTTTAGCAAAAAAAAAAAAAAGGATTACTATTCTCACAGTATAAGACATTCATAAGAAAGGAGGTCCAGGGTTAGTACACAAGCCTAAATATGTATAGCCACAGAGTGACTCTGTAATTCTCTTGACCTTCTTTTCAGTTGCGAGATGGCTATAGAAGCTCTAAGCATTACATCCTCACACATCAATATCTAAAATTAGGGAAGAAACTGGGCCTCTTTTAACACATCTTTTTATTTTTTTTGCCAGTGTAGAAAATTAAAGACCCAGAAGGCATGTCTTCTAATCCTGTTGGCCAGAACTAGGTTACATAATCCATCCTTGCCTTCAGGGAGACCAGGAAAGTGACTATCACACAGAAGGGCTCTCAGAAACGATGGCAGAGGCTTTGTGTAGGCAACCTATGGGGTTTGCCAGCAATATGGCAAGGTAGTTACAATGTGGGCTCTGGGGCCAAAATACCTAGGTTTGAATTCTGGTTCATCCATTTCCAAACTGTGTGATTTTGACTATTTAACCTCTTGCAGTTTCAGGCTTCCTTGGTGGCTCAGACAGTAAAGAGTCTGCCTGCAATATGGTAGATCTGGGTCCAGTCCCTGGGTTGGGAAGAACCCCTGGAGGAGGGCATGGCAAACCACTCCAGTATTCTTGCCTAGAGAATCCCTGGACAGAGGAGCCTGGTGGGCAGTTCAATTTCTTCATCTATATTTATGGGGATAAAATAGTGTCTACCTTAATTAACTAAGAGTTATTTCTTATAAAACATTTGCTTACACTTTATATAGTGAAACACTGCATTATTTGATTAACTGCAGTATAATTTTGAATTCTTTGAATCTTTACAGAATTAGAGCTAGGTACATCAAATTTTGAGAGATATAGAACACATTAGAATGGCATGTGAAATTATATTAATTCAATGTTAAGGGTGTCTATAACTGATTAATAGCTTTATTAGACTCAGAATAAAGTTCAAAGTATTTTATTTGCTATCCTGCAATTCCCATAATAGCAGAAGTTGAACACAGGGCCAACTCATAGTTGGCCCATGGGTAAAAGGGAAATACATATTCATTTAGTGTCCCTGAGTTAGAAGCTTTCCTTAGCTCCTCTACTTCATATGATGATATATAATATACAAATGCAATATTGCAATTCTTCCTTTAAGACTGGAAGAATTACACTCTAATGAAACTATAAAATGTCACAAACAAGTGTCAAATTCATCTCTGCTCTTAAATTGCATATGATCTAGTTGAAGAGTCAAATTTACCATGAAACTAAATAAACAGGGCTAAATACTGCTGCACTCAATAAGATTGTGAGTGTTAAGGACAGAGATTAGGATGTATTAAGAGCAGTATATAGGAATCAGGAGGTGATAGAGCTCAAATGGCTCCTCGGATGGAACAGATTAAAGATGAAAGGCTCCAGGCCATGATAAAGGATGGTTGGGTGTACTGGTGAGTTGGATAAATGTACAAATAAAGTGGAATATTTATTTTGAAAAGGACTGGATTAATATTTACTGAATGCCTACTACGTGCTAAGCCAGAGTTACATAATAAAAATGAAGAATCCAGTAAGAAATGGTCCCTATACTCAGGCAATTGGATTGAACGGCAATGTTGGATTAAGAGAGGGAGAGGGAGATAAAAAATAGTACATGGATTAGTTAATAAGTCCCATTCTGTGTTATTCACTTACATGTAGGAATTGAGTCCTCTAAAATCATTATTTATATAACATGTTTACATTGATATCCTTTTCCCTAATATAGAGTAAAATAGAATAATCATATCAAATATATTTTGAAAGAGCATAAAAATAAAACAAATATGAGAATTTGTCTTATGTTTCTTCCAATATAATATATATCATATTTATGATAATAATATCGATAATGAACATTTACTGGACATCCCCATGAGCTAACTGCTTTGAAGGTATTAATTCATTTTAACTTCATGATCTTAAGAAGTAGGAATTCTAACACTTTCAATTAGTCAGTAAGGAAACTGAGGCCCAGAAATGTTACATAACTCACCTAAGATTACAGAGCTGATTATCAGTAGCATCAATCTGTGAACAGTTTGCTTCCAGAGACTGTCCTTTTAACCACTATTCCATGTTTGATTTATGAAAAAATTTAAAATGAACACAGAATCAAAGTATTGAAACTTTTCCAATATATCATACATCCTAAAACTTTACAGTAAGACAATTAATATATTGTTGTTCTTCAATAACGAATTTTCTTCTTTGTTCACAAAAAGCTTTGTTTTTAAATTTTCAAATTCCTACTATTTTCCAAGTATGACTAAAATGTGTGTGCAAATTCTAACTTTCAAAGGTGAGTATATATTGATACTGTGGCTTTTTCTTTTTATTTAGTGTTATCAAGGATAACAGAATCAATTTTATTGTAAATACAATGTGTGAAGATAGATGTTCAACATCAATGCTCCAGTCATTCAGCCTTATATTTCTCTGTGAAGTGGGCAGAAAATTAAATTGCCTCAAATTAGAGGAGAAAATCACACACCACAAAAAGTAACATGTCCAATGACAGTTGAGGTCATGCTTCCACTGCAGTATGTGTGAATTTTACTATATTAGTTTCATTGATGGTAATGGAAATTGTGTAATCGCCCCTCTTAATGTGCTCTGAATCGTTACCCATTAACATCCTCAAAATATCAAATTTTTCCTGGCATTTTATGTTGGTTTTAGAGTATCACATTGTTATTTTGTATTCGTTTGAAAAGTTAAAGCTGACTTCATTATGTTTCTTTAGTTTTAATTTTTTCAGCTGTTCTCACCCAGTCTTCCCCATCTCAGACCAATGATCAGATATCCTGGATTTTGGCTCTTTTGAACTTCTCTGGGTTATAAAATAAGCACTGGAAATTGGAATTCATTAGTCATTTTTTTGGAGTCCAGATTTTTATAGCAAGCATTTTTGTGAGACTATTTTGAGATCCCGATATACTCTGCTGGAATCCTTACAGAGGGTAAGATAGGAAAATGGCAAGTCTAGGCAAGAACTAAGTCAATATATTGCCTTTATGAAAATTAGTAAATGGTGTTTCATACCTAGGATAGAAACTGCTGAATGTTAGACATCTAATAAGATTAGAGAGCTTAGATTTAAGCTCTAACTTGCCCTCTGGTGAGAAGAAGATGGAAGAGGTAGGAGGGATGGCCTTTGTGAAGTAAATTTCAATATCACTCACTGTGAACCAGGAAGGACAAAGTTAAGGGGAAATAATGCATATAAAGCAAGTAGCAAGACTGCCTGGCATGTGTAGGCATTCAATGAATATGAATTGCCCTGGGAATTCAAAAGGAAGGTGAAATCTCTTTGAACTAGGAATTGAGGTGATTTCATTAACGCATCATGAGTTAGCTATGAAGACATTTCAAGCCAAGGAAACAGCATGAATAAGGAATGAAGGCAAGTGAAGTTCAAGGGCATATCTCATCGTAAAGCTCTCTTACTGAAGGTTCAGAAATAAGTGAGGCATTTTTGTTTGTCACTATGACTTGAGAGGTGCTGTTGGTGTTAACAGCACTAAAGCTAAGCAGGTTTATATAAATATATATATATACATATACACACACATATATATAGTTGCTCAATCATGTCCGACTCTTTGTGACCACAAGAACTTTAGCCCACCAGGCTCTTCTGTCCATGGGGATTCTCTGGGCAAGAATACTGGTGTGGCTTGCCATGCCCTCCTTCAAAGGATCTTCCCAACCCAGCAACTGAACCCAGGTCTCCCGCATTGCAGGTGGATTCTTTACCCTCTGAGGCACCAATGAAGCCCATGAATACTGGAGTGGGTAGCCTATCCCATCTCCAGGGCATCTTCCCAACCCAGGAATCGAACCAGGGTCTCCTGCATTGCAGGCAGATTCTTTAGCAGCTGAGCTACCAGGGAAGCCCTAGGAGGTTAAAAGCCCAAGGAGGTTAGAGGCTCCTTAATTAGTGCTCCACAACAAAACACTCCTATAAGAAGACCAAAGCAATCTATCTGAGAAAAGCTGAAGGATACAGTCTATGAAAAGAAGCAACAAAAGACGAAGTTGGAAAATAGGCTCCAACATCACACTGGACACCAGATGCCATGGAAATACGTGTGCCTCAATTGGTAGACAATGGGATGTTTTTAAAAGCCTTGTAATGGAGGAAAGATATGGTGAGTCTTTTGTAAGTACTGAGAATAATATTGGATTACTGGAGTGGAGAGCCGTTCCCTTATCCAGAGGATTTTCCCAACCCAGGGATCGAACCCAGGTCTCCCTCATGGCAGGTGGATTCTTTACCAGCTGAGCCACTGGGGAAGCCCACTGAGAATAAGGAATATCACAATTCAACAAGAAGACTTTGGCCCTTATTGGCGAGGTGAGTTGGGGAAAAATTGCCCATGGGGAAGTGTCAGGTAGAGTTTATAGGCAGTGAGAAGGAATAGGAGAGAAATGATGCAAAGCCAGTTTCTCCAAGGAAAGGGGCTATGGCTCGAATCTTACTCATATTCTTTTCCTCCGTAGGAAAACTCTTTTATTTTCTCCCATTTGGAAGTCATTAACCAGTGAGACATTTAAGTTTTTCTGAGGGCTTAGGACCTGAAAGGGAAGGAAAATTCTATCAATCTTTCAAAGCCAGAATTTCTTCTCCCCTACTCTTTGGCCTGTCACAATAACATTGCCTTGAGGGAGATAGGGGGAAAGCAAGCGTCAGAAATGCAATTTCAGCAGCACACCTTCCCCTGATTAGCAGTTAAAAGCAAGCACAGGAGCTGCTGCTCTGGGGCTACACACCTGAGGTTGTCTGTCAGACCTAACACAGTTCCGGTGCTTCGTGACTAAGAGCTACTAGTCCAGAAAAACTTGGATGTGACAGAGTGAGTCACATAAACACACAGGCATGCACACCTCTGCATACATACGCTTGTACACACTCCTTCTTTCCTAGAACAAAATAATGGCGACCAGTTAAAAACGATGAAAACATTTATAGACCTTAAATTACTTCTTTTACTTTGTCTTTAAAAATTCATATAGCTTAAGATGGTTTGTTCCTGACTGCTTTAACACAAAAGATGGAAATGATGGACAAGCATGGCCAACCACACCGGCCAGCACTGTACAGAGGAACTGCTGGCTATGTACAGTCTGCTGCTGGAACCAGTCACAAAGCCATTTTGTGTTCTTGAAAATGTTCTGCAACTTCTTAGACAAATGTCTATAAAAATTACTTGATGTGTGCCATGTTAAAAACGCCTAGCAATTAATTCCTTTCCAACTATATAAACCATGATGTGCAATAGGTTAATTACATGTTGCTTCAAAATGGATTTGCTATTTTCTTATTTCACTCTGCTGACTTTTTAGGTTCCCACTTGTTGTGGGTTTTTTTTTTTTTTTTGCATAGCATTTGGTATTTTAGATTCTGTAATGTCTCCACTTATTACTTTCCTTCTCAATTAAAGACAGTTTTAATTATTTAAGGCAATAAAAGAAGGAGTTGAGTTTGTAACACTTGGTTCTGTGTCAAGAGTTGCAAAGACAAACCCACAAATTTAAGATAACAGGTTTCAGAAGGGACTGTAGTTGACTAGGAGGACACACCAGCCTAAAGGCATTCACATTCAATGATATTACCCATGACCATGCTGGAGGTACACAGTGTAAATGCTGGCTGCAGCAAACTCATGGACAGCAAGCCTGAGATCTCCCTTCCTTCAATTCTTTTAGTGCTAATGGGGGCTCCGCATAGTACAGTGCATGGAAGAGTTTCTTTGTTGATAGGCAGTGTCCCTTGACACTGGAACTTCTGAACTTCTGTGGAATCAGAAGAGCTGTGGTATGCAGCCTCTGTTCCGGTCAGAAGAAAGTATATGCCAGTGTCAGTGGTACTTTTTACCAGAATTGGGCTTTGTCCTTGATTCTAAATGGGTTTCCCATTCAGTTAACCAAAGGGAAAAGATAAGAAATGAAAAATAGGAGGAACTTGCTTGGATATTATCTGACTGCCAAACTGCTGGTGCATGTGTGCATGCTTAGTTGCTAAGTCATGTGCGACTCTTTGTGACCATGAACTCCTACCAGGCTCCTCTGTCCATGGGAATTCCCAGTAAGAATACTGGAGTGGGTTTCCATTTTCTTCTCTAGGGTATCTTCCTGACCCAGGGTTCGAACCCAAGTCTCTGGGCAGGTTGATCTTTACCATGAGCCACCAGGGAAGCCCCAACTTGCTGGTAGTTTACACAAATTCACATCAATAGCCAGAAAGAAATTTACAGCCATGGCAGAGTGTGGTAACCATAAATTTTGAGCACATATATTATTTTCTGATAAGCTTATTCCTTGAAGCACCATGATATTTCCCTAGTTGATTTTAGTTCTGTAACTAGTCATTTGTTAAACTCACTAAACTCACTCAGCAATTAGTTGTTGTCTAACTAAGATTACAGGTTGCAGTCAAAGATGCAGAAGCTTCATTTTCCAACTAGGTGTAGGAAAATCATCTAGGTCCTCAGCTTTTTTTGCACCAGAGACTGATTTCATGGAAGACAATTTTTACACGGACTGGAGGTGGGGGGTAGGTTTCAGGATGATTCAAGGGCATTACATTTGTTGTGCACTTTATTTCTAATCTAATGCCATTGCTATTAGGACTGGAGGTACTGGTCTGCAGCCTGGAGGTTGAAGACCCCTGGCAGGATAATTACATGTTGTAAAAAAGACAATTTTTCTGTTCCATTTTCTCTGGGTTTCCTGTTAGATACCCATTTATTTTTACAAGTAATTTATTGTTTTACAGACTATTATAGAGTTCATGTTCACTCTACATAAAGTAAAAGTAAACAACACTCATCCTGCCATTTGTTCACAGAATTAAAAGTCAACCACTACTTTGATAAACAAGCCTCAAAATCAGAGCTATTTCCTGAAGAACAAAGTGAATAGGATGTGCCCACTTGTTGTGCAACAAATAAAAGAAATATGTATTAAGTTTTTACCGTGTGCCACATACATACATTTGATGTTAATCATAATATTAAATTTCACACTAATTTCATCTAACAGGTTTTAGGCATATTTTATTAAAATACGTGAGTAATCTGTGTAACAGAAAAGTTACATAGCTTGGACACAATTTCACAGAAAAGACTTAAGGATTCACATGCAGGTCTCTCAGGTACTATGGAACATTGTTTAATTTCAAAATATCTATAAAATTATCCTTTTCCTCACGAACTAGTTCTGTCTTTCCAAAACTAGTCAAATGGTTTGATGTGCCTTGTCTTCCATGAAATCGCTAGTTGTAGTATAATGTGAGGTGCTCTTGTATTATTTTATTTCCATGCAGCAATCATTGTGGGTACTGGAAGATGAATCAATAGCATAAATGTTCTGCCTACTTTTCACTAAACTGAAGGATTACTATAGTCACAGGAAAAGGATACCCTCAAATTTTGAGCATTTTTGGTTACCTGCTAATTGAAAATCTGTCCTTCATTAAGATATTTTTTTTTTTTTTTGCAAAGACAGAATAATTAGACATATCTTCAGAGAAGAACAATCCTAAAAAGATGTAACCCAGAAATATATTAAAGCTCACTGGGATCACAGAAACCCTGAGATTCAGCAAATATTCCTGCACTCATTTTAGGAGGAGGCTTATATGAGCACAATTCAGCGTGTCAGAAGTCAGGTAGGGATCTGGTTTTACAGGAAACTCTGGAAGTGTCCCTCTCTGGGAAAAATATGAATGAAAATAAATGAGAGGGAGAAATGCTAAGTACACATTTTAGGTTAACTACTCTACTTTCAAAATATTTTGTTAATATTTTGCTACCTGTTTTTATTCCCTCAATTTCTATACAGCAAAGTGAATTCAGAAACCTACAAGTAACTAGAGAAAACTTTGTTTTCTACCTGGATGAATAAAATGAAATAAATTCTTGCATTTCTGAAAACTGCTCATCATCTCTCATCTGAGATCACTAGCCATCTGTTTTAATTTTGTAAACAGCCTCATCTAAAAGTCAAAGATTAAATTATATTGTATTCCTGTTATTCTTCCTTCCCTGGAACATGAGTACAAAGTATAACCTTTGTTTTCAACAATTTTTTAAGGAGGAATGACCAAAATCACAGAACTAGCTTAAGAATTTCTTTTTCTACACTCGATGAATATAATTCTATATTGAAAGTAAACAGGATTTCAGAAATCTTAGAATTCAATTACAATTTGGTATGATTTATCTGATGACATATCAAATGGAATTCCTCACTATCTTACACTCAGTACATCTACAGGAGATTTAAAAGTAATGTTTCATAATGATGAAGGCATAACTATAAAATCCCTATGCCTTCTGAACCTTTGAAGATTGGATTATATTTAAAAGAGTTTGAATTATGAATATTATTTGTGCCACTCTAACTTCTGGATTGAGTAGAGACTCTAAGAGGGAAACAAGAACACCCTGACATCACACACACATTCCTGCTTGGCACGGTAGCAAGCAAGAGTGAACACAGAAGAGGCTATGCAGGAACTTAGTACATTCAAATCTCATTAGAAGGTTTATGTTTTCCCTAAAAATAGGCATGTAGGAAATACCTAGTGAACCAATGAGGAAGGTAAATTTTTATGGTATAACTTCAGAAGAGAGCTTGTGGGGAACACAGGTGCATATATAAACCAAGATTATAAATTCTGAAGAGCAGGCCTTGTCATTAATGTTATACCCAGGTCTAGCACGCTGACCAAACCAGAACAGGGATTCAATTAATATTTAGTATTTACCTGGTAATGATGTGTAAATGATTATTGAACTGATGCTGAAGAATGGAAAATCAAGAATTTCTCAGAATTCACATTAATGTATCTACTTTTATAGAGCCAAGATGCAGCTAAGTTTGGAACTCAATTATTCTTCTGAAAACTATTATTTTGATTACATATTTCAAAGTAAAACACTATCTGAAGATCCTCTGACTCAAAACCAATTTAAATCCTATGTAACTGGTTGACTCTAGATTCTGAGAAAAGTCTATTTCAGTTATTTCCTTAAATATGGCACCTACAACATATATTTGAAGAGCAGTACACCATAATTTCCCTTAATAGGCAATTCAAAGTTCAGTGTTTTGTAAAACATTATGTTTGCTTTCATAATTAAGTGGAGACTTGATTCTTTCAGCCAAACAATTCATATACAGAACAGAGCAGCATCAGGCATGGCTATTCTGCTATTGACCTTCTTGAACTAAGACCCAGACACCCTGAACAAGATTTAAATTTCTAGATCAAGGTTCTGACCTGAATAAGAAGGTTAATAAATATCTGTGAATTGAATACTGCATGAATATTATGGGGGAAAATCTCCTTAAAACAATATAATATGGTTTATAATTTCAGTAACTGTTTATAAATAACCTGAAAATAAATAAAAACAATTTATGTCAGGTTACATGTACACAATAAAATCTGATTTTTAATGATACACATATCAAGGCAGACAGAGAGATATCCTACAAGATCACTTCTTAGTCTCAAAGTATATTTTTTAATGTAGGACTTTATGATTTCAAGGTATTTTAGATTTAATTGGACTTGGGTAATCCTCAAAATGCATCTTACATGGTTTTATTACTATTTTGATCATGAAGTGGCCATGATAAAAATACCTACTAAATTCTTAACAGGTACCTACTTAGTACCTACTAAATTCTTCCCTAAAGGCCTAAATATTCATCTACATTCATCCACACCCCTTCTTTCTTTTCCTTCCTACCTTCTTTCCTCCTCCATGACTTCCTTTCTTCCTTCTCCTGTCTTTTATTTCTTGCCTCCCTCCCTTATCTATTTATGTATTATGTAAATATTATACCTTGTGTTAATGTCTTTATCTTTGACAAACATTATTTGAATGATCTATTATGAAATTAAAAGACGCTTACTCCTTGGAAGGAAAGTTATGACCAACCTAGATAGCATATTAAAAAGCAGAAACATTACTTTGCCAGCAAAGGTCTGTCTGGTCAAGGCTATGGTTTTTCCAGTAGTCATATATGGATGTGAGAGTTGGAATGTGAAGAAAGCTGAGTGCTGAAAAATTGATGCTTTTGAACTGTGGTGTTGGAGAAGACTCTTGAGAGTCCCCTGGACTGAAAGGAGATCCAACCAGTCCATCCTGAAGGAGATAAGTCCTGGGTGTTCATTGGAAGGACTGATGCTGAAACTGAAACTCCAATACTTTGGCCACCTCATGCAAAGAGTTGACTCATTGGAAAAGACCCTGATGCTGGGAGGGATTGGGGGCAGGAGGAGAAGGGGACGACAGAGGATGAGATGGCTGGATGGCATCACCAACTCGATGGGCATGAGTTTGAGTCAACTCTGGGAGTTTGTGATGGACAGGGACGCCTGGTGTGTTGCGATTCATGGGGTCACAAAGAGTCGAACAAGACTGAGTGACTGAACTGAACTGATACCTTGTGTTAATGTCTTTATCTTTGACAAATATTATTCAAATTGATCTATATGAAAGATTTTATTTAAAGACAAATAAACCAAAAATAATGCCCAGTTGTGGATGTGACTGGTGATGAAAGTAAAGTCTGATGCTGTAAAGAACAATATTGCATAGGAACTTGGAGTGTTAGGTCCATGAATCAAGGTAAATTGGAAGTGGTCAAAGAGGAAATGGCACGAGTAAATATCCACATTTTAGGAATCAGTTAACTAAATGGACCAGAATGGGTGAATTTAATTCAGATGACCATTATATCTACTACTGTAGGCAAAAATCCCTTAGAAGAAATAGAGTAGCCGTCATAGTCAACAAAAGAGTCTGAAATGCAGTACTTGGGTATAGTCTCAAATACAACAAAATGATCTCTGTTCACTTCCACGGCCAACCATTCAATATCACAGTAATCCAAGTCTAGGCCCCAATCACTAAAGCTGAAGAAGCTGAACAGTTCTATGAAAACCTAAAAGAACTTCTAGAACTAACACCAAAAAAAGATATCCTTTTCATCATAGGGGACTGGAATGTAAAAGTAGGAGGCCAAGAGATACCTGGACTAACAGGCAAGTTTGGCCTTGGGTTACAAAATGAAGCAGAGCAAAGGGTGACAGAGTTTGCCAAGAGAACACACTGGTCAAAGCAAACACCCTCTTCCAACAACACAATAGACGGCGTTACACATGGACATCACCCGATGATCAATACTGAAATCAGACTGATTATATTTTTTGCAGTGGAAGATGAATAAGCTCTATACAGTCAGCAAAAATAAGACCAGAGGTGTCTGTGGCCCATATCATGAACTCCTTCTTGCAAAATTCAGAATTAAATTGAAGAAAGAAGAGAAAACCACTAACCATTCAGGTATGACCTAAATCAAATCCCTTCCGATTATACAGAGGAAGTGATAGATACATTCAAGGAATGAGACCTGATAGAATGCCTGAAGAACTATTGACAGAAGTTCATAACACTGTACAGGAGGCCATGATCAAAACTATCCCCAAGAAGAAGAAATATGCAAAAAGGTAAAATGGTTGTCTGAGGAGGCCTTACAAACAGCTGAGAAAAGAAGAGAAGCAAAAGGCAAAAGAGAAAACGAAAGATACCCATCTGAATGCAGAGATTCAAAGACTAGCAAAGAGAGTTAAGAAAGCCTTCCTAAATGATCAGTGCAAAGAAATAGAGGAAAACAATAGAATGGAAAAGATCAGAGATTTCTTCAAGAAAATTAGAGATATCAAGAGAACATTTCATGCAAAGATGGGCATAACAAAGGACAGAAATGGTATGGACCTAACAGAAGCAGAAGATATTAAGAAGAGGTGGCAGGAATACAGAGAAAAACTATACAAAAAAGAACTTCATGACCCAGATAACCAGGATGGTGTAATCACTCATCTAGAGCCAGACATCCTGGAGTGCGAAGTCAAATGGACCTTAGGAAGCATCACTAAGAAAAAAGCTATTGGAGGTAATGGAATTTCAGCTGAGTTATTTCAAATTCTAAAAGATCATCCTGTTAAAGTGCTGTACTCATATGCCAGCAAATTTGGAAAACTCAGCAGTGGCCACAGGACTGAAAAAGGTCAGTTTTCATTCCAATCCCAAATAAGGGCAATGCCAAAGAATGTTCAGACTGCCACACAGCTGTACTCATCTCACATGCTAGCAAAGTAATGCTCAAAATTCTCCAAGCCAGGCTGAGGCTTCAACAGTACATGAACCGTGAACTTCCAGATGTTCAAGGTGGATTTAGAAAAGGCATAGAAACCAGATATCAAACTGCCAACATCTGTTGGATCATAGAAAAAACAAGAGAATTCCAGAAAAACATATACTTCTTCATTGACCATGCTAAAGCC
Source organism: Dama dama (assembly GCF_033118175.1). Lineage (NCBI taxonomy): Eukaryota > Metazoa > Chordata > Mammalia > Artiodactyla > Cervidae > Dama > Dama dama. The sequence goes on along the minus strand of NC_083698.1, from coordinate 80,922,466 downwards.
TTTGACAGTGTGGATCACAACAAACTGGAAAATTCTTCAAGAGGTGGGAAGACCAGACCACCTTACCTGCCTCCTGAGAAATCTGTATGCAGGTCAAGAAGCAACAGTTAGAACCAGACATGGAACAATGAACTGGTTCCAAATTGGGAAAGGAGTACGTCAAGACCATATTGTCACCCTGCTTCTTTAACTTATATGCAGAGTATATCATTAAAAGGACTGATGCAAAAGCTGAAACTCCAATACTTTGGCCACGTGATGTGAAGAACTGACTCACTGGAAAAGACTCCGATGCTGGGAAAGATTGAAGGCAGGAAGAGAAGGGGACAAGAGAGGAGATGGTTGGATGGCATCACTGACTTGATAGACATGTGTTTGAGCAAGCTTCAGGAGTTGGTGATGGACAGGAAAGGCTGGTGTGCTGCAGTCCATGGGGTTGCAAAGAGTCGGACATGACTGAGTGACTGAACTGAATTGAACTGAACATTATGTAAAATGCCAGGCTGGATGAAGCACAAGCTGAAATCAAGATTTCGGGGAGAAATATCAATAATCTCAGATATGCAGATAACACTACCCTTATGGTAGAAAGCGACAAAGAACTAAAGAGCCTCCTGATGAAAGTGAAAGAGGAGAGTGACAAAGCTGGCTTAAAACTCAACATTCAAAAAACAAAGATCATGGCATCTGGTCCCATCACTTCATGGCAAATAGATGGGGAAACAATGGAATAGTCACAGACTTTATTTTTTTGGGCTCCAAAATCACTGCAGATGGTGACAGCAGCCATGAAATTAAAAGATACTTGCTCTTTGGAAGAAAAGCTATGACAAACCTAGACAGCATATTAAAAAGCAGAGACATTACTTTACTGGCAAAGGTCCATATAGTCAAAGGTATGGTTTTTCCAGTAGTCATATATGGATGTGAGAGCTGACCTTAAGGAAAATTGAGTGCCAAAGAATTAATGCTTTTGAACTGTGGTGTTGGAGAAGACTCTTGAGAGTCCCTTAGACAGCAAGATGATTAAACCAGTCAATCCTAAAAGAAACCAGTCCTGAATATTCATTGAAAGGACTGATGCTGAAGCTGAAGCTCCAATACTTTGGCCACCTGATGTGAAGAACTGACTCATTGGAAAAGACCTTAATGCTAGGAAAGATTGAAGACAGGAGAAGAGGACGACAGAGGATGAGAAGGTTGTATGGCATCACCAACTTGATGGACCTGAGGCCGAGCAAGCTCCTGGAGTTGGTGATGGACAGGGAAGCCTGGTGTGCTGCAGTCCATGGGATCGCAAATATTTGTACATGATTGAGCAACTGAACTGACTGAAATTGAACACATTGTTATCAAGTGGATATACTAAGAATACTACCAATGAGCATAAGATGTTCCAGGAGAGCGTAAGGAAATTGTTCCACCACTATGACCAACTCATGATAACATCTAGATTGAATTTTTCACTTATTGCTAATATCTATAAGATTGTGGGTACTAAATTAAGCATTTGACCCCTGCTGCCACAAATCCTAAATTGTTCCTGGAGAAAATGAGGCTGTCTTAGTGGACACTTTTGATTGGAGGTGGACTGTTCCTCTATAAAGTCCCTTCAGCTTCATAATAACTTGCCAAGCTGCTCATCTGACTTCCAAAATAAATACCCTACCTTTTATGGTCATTCAAAGTCAAATCTTCCAGACTTTCACTGTATAGCACAATCCATAATCCCTACTCTTCAAATTCTAATTCATCAAGTCAGAGAAGTGATTTTTAGGAAATATTATCTAAGAGGCATGTATCCCTAAAGGCACTCCAAACTTTATTACTGGGTAAAGTTGGATCACATTTGTTAGCCATTCAGAATCTGACACCACAGACCTGCAGTCTAATATGATGGCTTCAGTTTGTTTCCAATGGTTAGTACAGAAAACCAACAGTTTCAAATCTAGAAACATATTCTCTGTATTTTTCAGTATCTGATAAGAAACAGGTGAAAAGAATTACTATACTGTTCAGTAGAATATATGTAAATACATAATACAGGTTTAATTAATTTTATCTGATTACTTGAAAATTAGCTCTAGAAGGTTAGAATATTATCATATTACCAACTTGACTTCTCTTTTTGGTACTTGTTTTTTTTTTTTTTTATCTTATGCTCCTTCCCCTAACTCAGTTAGTTAGAATATTTCATTCTCATTGTATCAATTAGTGACCAACATGCTAGAAATAAAATGAGATAAAATATAGCCATAGGATTTTGGGTTTCAAAACCCAAACAATTTGGAAGAATGCAGAATATGTAGATAAAAGCTGTTCTTCCCATGTTAGCTCCCTCTCCACGGCAAAACTCCATAGGCTAGGAAGAAAAAGAAAGTGAGAGGCAAAAAAGAAGAGTCTAAACATCACTGAGACATCGCTGAGAAAGGATGTTTGCTTTATCGATGTCTACGGAATAAACCCAGTGTTGGGAGAAAAATGACAAAAACTTCAAATGAATCAGGGCTCTCTAAAAGCAAGACTTGAGTAGGCATGTAGGCTAAGAGCAGCTCACAGAGTTGTCCTTAGCCTAGGGCAGGACAGGAGAAGCAAAATTTCTCCAGTGAAAAATGTACAGAGAGCCAGCAGACTGAATGTGTCCTTGGAATGAGGACAAGGAGGCTGCAGTGGCAACCTGCAAGGACCAGTGACCACAGAGCAGACTGGAAGAAGGACATCTCAGCGGCTGCCAGCAGGGATAGCTGATGACACGGAGGCCAGATGGCCCCCCACCTGGCAATTCATAGACACAGTCCTGGAGGAGAGTCGGTGAAAGCTGATTGAGATTGAGTTTCTGCCACTTGATGGAACTGGGGCCCAGAATACAAATTAAGTTCAGCTAGAGAAAAACACAGAAAACTCTTTCTTGCATACTTGAGCACCTGAGCTTATACACTGAGATTTCTTTCTGTTACAAGACAATAAATGACTCATAGGACAACTCTTACTAATCAAATATTGCATTCTAATTATTGTATTAACATAATCTACCTAATTATTTTATTATCTCCTACTCTATATTTCCTAACTAAACTACATATCATCATTATTTTATTTATAGACTGCCCTTTGTTCCTGAATCACTGTACATGTTAATATCTACTATGAGAATATTTGTCTACTCTACCCTGGGTTTCCTCTCTACTTGTTTTTTTGTCCTCCCCTTAAGCTTGTCAATAGTGATGACAGCCAATTTTGACTGGAAATAATGTAATCTTTTTATATATAACAACAATAGTTTATCCATCTCAGAAGTATAATAAAGTCTGACGGTCTTCCCTTCTTTTATCATTTGTGTGTCTCTTTTCCTTTTAAGCTCTGTAATTCTCAAGTCTGTAGTCATATTTTAAATTATTATGATCAACATTTCTGCCCTCATACTCTAAGTCCAATTTCCCAACATTTCCTTCTGGTTAGACCAAGTATCACACGGCTGCGGATCTAAATTCTGGATCTTAATTTTCCTTAATATAGCACACAGCACCTTCATGGGGCAGCAAAGTCTGCTAAGGAAAGCTGAGAAAACACTTCCATTGCCCAAATGAGGAACCAACATACTTCATTGAGAAAGGGAAAAATGGGAAAGGGTAGAGATGATGAATTCCATTGAGGCTAGCCATAATGTATACACAAGGGTTATATATTCCAGAAGGAACTGTAGTTCAATTTAATTATTTAGATTTCTCCTGAATTCTGTTGTTGTTATTAATATTATTATCATTACTAATGTTCAGTCTAAGGTTAGATTGGTTCTAAATTGTACGAATGAACAATTCATTTTTTACCAAGGTTCTCCATTTGTGACAACCACCATTACCTTGTGCTTCATGCTGTTTCCTGTAAAAATGAGATGATGTCCTTCTTGTATATCCAGTTACTTCCAAAGTTTAAGAAACACTAGCTTTGGAAAACATAATGCAAACTATAAGGAATGGGAAGGTAGACAGTCTAAAATTTATTGTCTATATATATGAATTTCAACATTCACTATATTATTCATGTTTTCTTCCTACAGATTTGATGTCAATAGTTTCCTATGATGCAAATTCTTTTTTCTTTAAGTCTGCCACTCCTGTGAGTTTTAAGTAGAAGACAATGTGTCCTCTGACATCTACTAATGGACAATGATCGCAGATGAACGCAGGTGGGAAATGCTATTTCAGGGTAATAGCTCACACCTGGAAAGGTCTATTTTTTTTCTCTAAGATCTTTTTACACAGCAGTGAAAATAAACTAATTAGGTCAAAGCATCACATTGGGACCCATGAGCTTTAACAATCTCTCTAGTTTGTGTCCCCACAAGAGACCACTGTCCAAAGGCAAACAAGCAATAAACTCCAAACCAGAATAGGAGCTCTTGGCGTAACCATTTCTCCTTTTAGAATAGTTTCTCCTGCAGTTCAGTGCATATGAATTTCTGCATGATTCACAGAGGAGAAAACTGGGATAGAAAAATAAGTAAAATGCAAGAAAGGAAAGAAAAATAAGAAGAAATGTTTTTTCCTAGAACCATAGCCTGTGCTCAGACCCAAGTGCTACAAGGTCCTGCTTATGAGAAACAGGGCTCATAACCACGGCTCAGGAGTGTGATTTGTCAGCCTCCCTGGGCTTCAGTGAAAACTCCACACTGACCGCAGTGAAAGAGATGAAAATTCCAGGCATGGACACACCTGCTTTTATTCCTTTGATAGTTTTACCCACTGCACAAAAGGAGAAAAGGAAAAAAGTAAAACTAATAAGAACGTGCTATCTTTTCTCTGGTAGATCCCTCCTGTGGTTTAGTTAAACTCTCCCAGGAAGCTTGACCTCATCACCACCTTTAGGACACAGGTGGGGGATCTGAGGGAGTGGACCTCCAACAGCAGTGGAACCATTTTTAATTGTTTCACCAGTGCTTCTTCTAAATACAACTGAAGCAAGTCTAGCTCTGATGCATTGGAATCCCTTAACAAATACATTCTAGCTATTCTTCCCTTACCTAAACTTCTGGGCACTTAAATTTTCCATTTGTTTAACAAACAGTTGTTGATCATCTGTAACATACCTGCATGACGAAAATGTAAGGAGATGAAAAGACATAACATTCTAGGCCCTCAACAGTAAGCAATGGTATGACACAGGCCTACCCTGTATTTAAAAGTGAAAGTGTTCGTGGCTCAGTCGTGTCCGACTCTTTGCCATGGACTGTAGCCCGCCAGGCTCCTCTGTCCATGGAATTCTCCAGGCAAGAAGACTGAAGTGGGCTGCCATTCCCTTCTCCAGGAGATCTTCCCAACCCAGGGATCAAACCCAGGTCTCCCACATTGCAGGCCGATTCTTTACCATCTGAGGCACCAGGGAAACCCCAACTGTATTTAACTGAAACTTAAAATGCATTTAAAAAAAAAAATATTAAATTAAAAGAACATAATTTCTCAATTATAAAATCGATCATAATCTCATCACTTATCTTAACATTTCATGCTTTTTTCAAACTTTGTCTACTTGCATAAACCATCTTCTTATGTTTTAATCCTGTTGTTATACAAGTATTACTGCATGTTTGCTCATGGTCTCAATACTGAACTAATTTTGATGATTATAAAACGTCATATTACTTCTACCATTGAGTATTCGGCTATATTTTTTTAATTAATCATCATTTCATCCAATACTCATTTACCGAGCATTTACTATATACCAGGTAATAGTGCGGGCTGTCAGGAATACAATGTGTTTTCTATGCTTCAGAGGTAACAAAGTGGGAGATAGACTTATTTATAAACAAGGAATTAAATTAAATTAAATTAAAAAAAGTGAGAGATGTGCTCAGAGATCTGCTAGTAGATTGAACCATATTACACTGAGTGTCCTGAGGGCTAAAAATGACCAAATAATAGCTGTCTGATATAGCTCAACTGAATACAATGTGTATGGAACCCCTGGTGATAGAAGACAGACAGTTTCAGAGAAAAGGTAATATTTGAACAGAATTCTGAAGAGATTTGGATTTCACACGGCACACAGACAGGGAGAGCAGTGCTGCTCCATCTTTTATCTATTTTAATTCAACCAAAGGACATGACACTCTGTGAACAATGGCTTATCACTGTCACGACGCTTAGCAAGAGGTCACCACCTCTGGTTGGGGGATATGAGTATTTCTGAGAAATGGGAGAGGGACCTGTACAGTTTGAAAAACTTCCAGATAATACTGATTATGATCCTCTTCTCACTCTTCTCAAGCCCCCTTCCTGCATCCTCTAAAAAGTCAGAGCTGGAGGTATAAGATCCACCCACCCACCATATGACTGAAGCCTGGAGGGGTAGTTGGGCAGTAATAAGAGATGGATATGGAAACAGGCAGGATCCAGACTGTGAAAGGTTATGGAAATCGAGTTAGGAAATTTGACTTTGCAATTGATGGGGAACCACGGAGGGTTTTGAAGTAGAAAGGTGAAATGACTAAATTGGGACTTAGAATAACATGTCTGGGAATGAAGCAGTGGACAGACTAACAAGGAAGAGACTGCAGATGAAATGAACAATTCCCCAGGACAGAGACAAAACTGTTCAAGCTCAGGCAATGGCAGAAGGGTTATTCTTTTTAAAATTATCCCTATAAAATCAATTATCAGGAATGGTGTTACTTGGCAAAATGTTACAACTATTATCATTTCTCTTAAAAGCTATTTCCAAATGGTTCTCTAAAAATGGTAAGTGTACATATATACAAGTATATTAAATTCACACACACACACACACACACACATATATATATAAGGTATGAATGGCATTCCATTTTAAATGTCTCTACAAAACTGAGCATTATCCTTGCCACGCTAGACAAGTAAATGTACATTTATGATGTTTCTTTAAGTTATTAAAAAAAACTGTAGCTTCTATGTCAAGAGGTGCAATAGTTCCAATGTACATATATAATTGTAAACACACCTGAAGAAACACAGTATGCAATCTGGGCAATCTTTATAGAGGCATTAACATACCAAGATATGTCTTGAGGGGAGCTATCAGGATGAATGGAGTAATAAAAATCTTGTCGTCTGAGAACTGCTTGAAAGAATTGGTGCTATTTACATTGGAGAACAAAATACTAAAAGGATAAGAAATGACTGTCTTTAAATATTTGAAGATCTGTCATAGTGAAAATATTAATGTTTTGATTGATTCAGGAGATGTCTTCTAGGATTCATCTAGGATGAATGAACATACATTTAGTGGCATTAAATGTAGATTCATCCTGAGGCCATGGGCTTTAGGAATTAGAACAGATCAACAGGGACTTATGTTGTTGAATGAAGTAATAACTCTCCTATCACTGCATCCTAATCTAAGGTCTCAGGAACAGTTGTGAATGGAGGACTCTGTGTGTGTGTGTGTGTGTGTGTGTGTGTGTGTGTGTGTGTGTTTATGAAAAAGAGAGAGAGGGAGTGGTGATTAAAGTGAGAGAAACATAGGGTGATAGGCACCAAACACTAATGAGGCGGATTAACCCAGAAACTTTCCTTCCCTCAAAGACTGGACAGTCCTCCTTTGTCATCTGAGAGAGGACTGGATGATGACCTATTTTTTGAATGCTAAAAAGGCAGAATCCTCAGGGTTGTGCAACCATTCCACACCCACTAACTCTGTTTTCAACAAGCTCACCATGACCAACCCCCTCGACTCCATGGGGAGTACTTTTTTGTCCTTAGCTAAATGTATTCTCTGCAATAATCGATACTCACCTCTCCCTCATTAAAACTAGTTTTCCTGGTCCTTCTCCCCCCAAAATTGTTTCCCCCTTTTCCCACTGAACTGTAAGCTTATTTCAGTGTACCTAGATCTCAGTATAGCACCTCACAAAATGTAGGTCTTCCTTTCATTCTTTACCAGCTCATTCTTCTCTACCTGACCTTTAAATACAGGTATTTCTCAGGCAAAATTTTTTTTTTTTTAAATCAGTTGCTGATTTCCTCTTACTTGTTCTTTGACTTTGATGAATCATCTTCACGGTAACCACAAGTTCTAAAGTCTCATAGCTAACATCTATGCTGATATTCTAAAGCTGTAGATGTTAAACTTTTGGTCCAAATAACCCTTCAGACACTTAAAAAGTAATGAGGACCCAAAACAACTTTTGTTTATGTGCATTGTGGTTATAGATATTAATCATGCTAGATATTAAGATAAAAATTATTGATTCATTAAAAATAATAGCAAAAATTCCATTGGATATTTATAAGGCATGTTTTTATGATGAATATCTTTGAAAGTAAACAATCAGTGGGAAAGAGGCATTGTTGTACATTTTGCAAATGTGTGGCTTAATATAGGCAGCTGGATATATGCATTCAATCTCTTATGATACTCTGTTTTGTTTGAAGTATGTGAAGAAAATCTGGCTTCACACACACACACACAAAGGGAGAAAGGGAATATTAGTAGTTCAACAGCTTTATCAGATAATTATGGATATGCTTCAATACTAGACCAAAACTTGGGAAGTGGTAGATGCTTGAAAGTTGATTTCAATATGGAATCTGAAAACAGATTGTTATAAACTGAATCATGTCCCTCCAGATTTATGTTTGAAGCACTAACCCCAGTGTGATTGTTTTTGGACATAGAGCTTTCAAAGAAGCAACTAAGATTAAATAGGGTTTTAAGTGTGAAGCTCTGCTATAAAGTGAATGGTAGCCTTATAAAAAGGAGAGAGATAACAGGGATGAAAAAGTCTCTGTGAGGACCCACCAAGAAGATGGCCATCTGCCAGTCAAGGAAAGAAGGCTCCGGAGAAATCAAATCTGCTGGCACCTTGATCTTGGTTGGACAAACAATGGTCGGAACTTTGAGAAAACAAATTCCTGTGGCTTAAGGCATCCTGTTTGTGATCTTATGTTATGATAGCCCTAGAAAATGAACACACCCATCAGTGAAATGGACTCTATAACATTAAAATCCACTGGCTCAGCTTTCACTTTGAATGGATCTGTTATCTACATATAAGTTTGTAAAATCATATCTAGGTCATTTAGAAAACATTAATTCACTGAGACAGATTTTCCAAATGTTGACATATTTCATTATACTAAATAAAAAAGTCATACTTAAAAAATATTCCAGTCCCATCAAGAATGTCTTTATTAGATGTCAATCTTACAGTGACAGACACGAGTTATCCAACTTTCCGGTTTTCACCAGAAAATGTGAATTTTATTATTGATAACAAATATTGTCAGTAGTTTTTCTTCACATGAAGGGTTCATTTTATTCATATTTTGATATGTCAGCCAGACAACCAAATCCGAACAATCACAAGTTTGTCTATCTTGCTCTTTCAGGTAAAGATGAAGCTCTAAGAAAAAATTGTCTAGTTCAGCTCACAACTGAAGACAGCCACACAAGTTTTTTTTTCCCTTCTACCTCCCCTCCCTGAGACAATTTATATGGAGTGTAAGTTCTTTTTGCACTCCTCCCATTTGGTTACAAGATTATTAAAAAGATGAGAACCCAAGGGTTGAAATTACTAATTAAATTACTAATTATTAAAATTAGTAATTTACTGGCTTTTAAAGGTTTCTTTTGCAAGTGAGGAATATGACCACAGGTGACTATAGCAAAACCATCAAGGGTTTTACCGAACATTGCTTTTGCACCATTAGTAAAAAGACCAACACAGTAGGGAAAAAATAACATCTTAATAATATGAAATTAGATTTGATCTTGTGAATTCCCAGAAATGTCCTGGGGGAACCCTAGAGGTCAATGAACCTCACTTTGAGTTTGGTTGTGTTGGAGAATCGGAAGGAATAGAGGTTATAAATTTAGAAGCAAACAGAGGACTTTTAAGAAATATTTGGGGGTGTCTGTGCTCTTTTCATAGTCTACCTTTAAAGGTTAAGAAATCAAGTAAGTTATATATTAATTTCAATTTTTTTCTTTTGATTGAAAATCCATCACCAATGCTCTTATTTAGTTCGGAAAACATCTCTCAATCAAATTATTTCAATATGTGCCTGAATGTTATGCACTGAACCAGTCTCCTTCCAATTTATTCCTCCTAGAGCCAGAGTTAATTCACTTACAGTTCTTTAGTAGTTCTCCATTGCCCTCAATATAAAGTCCCAAATGCTTTCTCATAGTATGATTCTTCCTAATTGGACCCTCTTAACCTTTTCCTCTTTTGTCATTTACCACAGCTACATCAAACTTCATGATAAAGTTAAGCATATCTTCAGTTTCTTAAATATCATATTCTTTCTCTCCAGACTCCTAGTCATCACATATGTTATCCTCTTTGAATGAAATTCTTTCTTTTTTCGTGATATTCACTTTGTATTCCTGCCATTTAAAGCTATTGTTTCGACACTTCATCATTGTTCAATTCTGCTTCAGTAGCATCTGTACCTCTTTTATCATAGCATTTATTACAGTATATTGGAATCGATTGCTCCACAGAATGTAGCCCCTGTTAGCTACTAAGCAATATGAGACCGAGTACTGTTAGTAGTCATTACACAATCAACTAAGACAGTTACCTGTTGACTTGGCTTTATAGAATTTTAATTGTAGAGATGTTTAAAGAATGGGTTGATATCCATATTAGAATATGATAAATGTGTTTTGTTTAAATGCCCTATGTTCCAGTATGTACATTATTCAAATTGAAAAATATAGCTCTGAGAATTTCATAGGTATTGCTTTATATTTTTACTGTTTCCATTTCCAACATTTTCAAATAAGATGTAAACCAACTGAAGTACCTAGAGCTTGTCAGATTTACCTTATAACGCAGCTCACTGTTATACAAAATAGAAACAGGGGTGATTGTATGATCATACAGAAGGATACATGTTACAAAAGTGTACAGTTTTGAAAGATTTTCAGACATGTCAAAGACTAAAAAGAGGGGAAGAGAGAGAGAGAGATATGGGTGTCTTTTTCAATTATTAGATAACTGGTATTTCTAGAAATATGATAAAATATATACATATATGTATATATATTTCTCTATAAATATGTGAGAAAAAAGCCACAACAGCAATGAAGTAAAAATTACTCTAGCAGCAAACAAAAAAAGAATCTGAATTTTTAAAATTAAAATGTATCAGTATTATCTTTTTAACAGACTCAAAGAATTCCTTCATACAAAAGTCCTTAACAAAAATGGATAAAGATTTTCTCACAAACTTTCCTATTCTTAGACTCTCATGTTTGTTTCCCATGGAAAAAATACACATTCATTGCCAGCTTTTAATAATTCATTCACAATTTACTATCCTTAATACTGGAGCCATGGCATTGCTAGAGTAGTGGGTGAAATGTTGATTTGCCCAGCTCAGTCCTTCTCGCTTGTGGATGTTAAGAGTCTGAAGAGTTTTCTCATCTGGAGACAAAAAGCGGTCAGTCCAAGGTTCAGACTGAAATTCATCAAGACATCTGGTCCGCTGAATGATGCTTGAGTGTGCAGTGCAGCCCGAGGGACAAGGCTCTGCTTACAACAGGCCAGTCCTGAACTGTGGCAGAGTATGTGGGAAAAGGGCTGAGAGAAAGAATTATGTGCTATCCCCTAGGGACTTGGGGTCCTTATGCAATTTAAATATGTGTGAAATATTAGCAGATGCTGGTTTATGATCAAAACCATCCAATGACACTGACTTGGGGAAAATAAACATGAAACAAACTCTGACAAAAGTACTGGGAGACACTGGGGGGTTCGCTCAGAGACCACGCTCTACACCAAAGCAAACCTGAAAGAACACAACTAGCTTAAAATGCCAAACTGGGGTTTTTCTGTATTCATCATGTACATTTGACAATGAAGGTATCTCCCATAGAGCTATTTCCACTTAAAAGAAGTAATATTATAAATGCAAGGGAGACCTGTAAATAAACAGTACATTGCTCCTTACAATATTTTCCAAAGAGAGTAGTGTAGTCTACGGCTGCAGGAAAAATGATTACAACATTTAAATTTAGCTTGGTAATTTCAGTTTTAAGAGTCAAGCCCCAAATTAAATCAATCATCAGCATCTTGAAAATGCTAACATGTAAATCACTTTTCAATGTTATAGAAGTTTCATAGAACACGAAGAATTTCTAAATTCTTTCTTCCATTTTATTTTTACTAAATGAATACCCTTGTCTTTAAGACATACAAGTGTTATGAAAATGAAATTTGGATAGGATTTTATATTTTGGGTAGGTTGACATGTAGAGAACATATTTCAGTTTAAGTAAATACTATATGCTTAAGAAATAGAAGTTAATTTTTATTTTATTTCTTCCCTTCATTTATTGAAGCATTATGATTGAATACAACCCTAATTATGTGCTCTTTTCATTTTAGACCTAGGAGATACTTTCTTATTAATTAAAAAAATACAATCCATTATTGATACACCTAAGATAATTTACATATAAATAGATAAGTCAGTTTTTCTAGTAGTCATGAACGGATGTGAGACATGAACCATAAAGGCTGAACATCGAAGAATTGATGCTTTCAAACTGTGGTGCTGGAGAAAACTCTTGAGAGTCCTTTGGACAGCAACGAGATCAAACCAGTCAATTCTAAAGGAAATCAACCTTGATTATTCATTGGAAAGACTGATGCTGAAGCTGAAGCTCCAATACTTTGGCCACCTGATGCGAAGAGCTGACTCACTGGAAAAGGCTGACTGAGGGCAGAAGGAGAAGGGGCTGATAGAGAATGAGACGGTTGGATGGCATCACTGACTAAATGGATGTGAGTTTGAGCAACCTCTGGGAGACAGTGAAGGACAGGGAAACCTGGCATGCTGCAATCCATGGAGTTGCAGAGTCAGACACGACTGAGTGACTGAACAGGAGAAGTCAGTACTATTTTCAGGTCATTCTCTTACTTCCAAAATAAAATTGGCAAGTTATAAAAAATGACATGAAATAGGAAGGGAGGAAGACTATAAGGGAAAGACAGAAGAATGTAAAAGAAATTTACTGAAATTTAGTTGGGAATTTTAAAAAAGAATAAAAAAGGATGGTGTAGCAGATGAAGTGATTGAGAAGGTTGATTTGCCTGTTCCTCACAATCCAGGGGGCATACATGATACAGCAAGGCAATAGGGTCAGGGTTAACGTGCTTCCAGTATATCTCTGAAAACGACGATGTGACTTGGGTGAATGGTGCAGTATAGAATCACAGGATGGGGCTCTGCAGCACGCTCACAGTGAGATTTTGCTGTGCTAAATAACAAAGAATCTTAGGAGAGTTGAGTTACAGAGACAATACTGTGACAGAAAATAGAAAATATCTTCAGTATAAAAGTAGCTAGAACATATAGCAGTGGTAGGTGCACATTAAATAGGCGATGTTGGCACTGGGGTCAACATGAAGGTAGAATTCAAGTGTTTGCTTCAACTCTTTCATCACTGTATGCCATATTCCTCTGGATATTAACTACCCCACAGATAGTTGTTTATTGAATAGATGCTGAGAAACATTGCCTCCTGCAAGAATTACAAATCTGTGACCTTGGGAATGCTGTCTGTGTGTGTGTGTGTGTTTTCATTCAAATATCCCTCTGCAAAGTTGCAAAATGTTCTTTATAATGAGAGTGAATAGGGCAAGATAAATTTCTAGCAACCTAGATGGAGGGGCTGAGCCAAGATATTATTGTTTATTACTGCATTTTTCACTCCATTATATGCTCAGTTTGCACCTGTTACATAAATATAAACATAGCAGAGAAGAGCATAAAGAAGAGGAAACAATATACAAATATGCAATACAAAGAAAACTAATTATATACACCTTTGAAAAACAATAGGGAGTGAGAAACAATTCTGAAGTTTTACTAGAAAAATTGAATCAAATTGTCCCCACTGTGAGTAAACTTTGTCTTCAATGTTTTCTTTTTTTCAAGACAAATCTGTGATAGCAGCAGATATTAACTGTGGAAGTAAACTAGCAAGATGCATGCCACACTAAAGCACAAAATAGTTAGCTCTGTCTTAAAGCTGTGGAGGAAAAAAATGTCCTTCACTTATTTGCCTTTAGATTAAGTGGTAGATTAAACCTGACTTCACAAATATTGTCAAGTAAGCTGACAATTTATTTTTAATTCCATTTACTTTGATACCTCTGATTATTTTCTTTAGTAGCTGGGTTTCAGATTTCCTATATGGGGCTGATTCCTGGTCTCTGCTTATGAAATGAAAGATGAAGTCAAATCCATCTGTAGGGATGGACTGTTTATTAAAGAGGGGATCTATTTCTGGAGACATTACAAAAAAAAAAAAAAAAAAACCAACTCCAAATCAAATGCATCTTTCTTCCTTATGGCATTTGTGCTTAGCTTCCAGAGTTAGGTTCACCACCACAGAATCACATAGAAGAGATTGTGACCAAAATATCCCACCACTTTAATTACTTGTGATTGATTTGCAAGACAATGCTGATAGCATCATCTTAATTAGTTGCTCTGAATTCTATCTGACAAACCACTGGATAACATATTCACTCTTTTCATATAGGTCTTATGTTGAACCAGACTCTTCATACGTCTTATTTCATGTGGGTTTCATTCAGTTCCATCAAGAGGTTAATACCACCTACAATTTGGAGATGACAACTTTAGAGACATTATTAACATGCACAGAGTTACAAACCCAATGGCGGTTGTGCTAGGGCTTGAATTCCCAAGGTTCTGATCCCGAAGCTTCGTAGTTATGATGCTCCACTGACTTGAGAGTCAAGTTTTCATTGAAATAACATTACCTTTGGCATCAGTATCAACAGAAGACATTACAGTCTGTCAATGGCATAGATATCGCCAGAACTTCAGAAACACAGAGTAATTAACCATTTTCTCAGAAGCCTATAGGATAACCTACCACTTAAATGGGCTTCCCAGGTGGCTTCCCTAGTAGCACAGATGGTAAAGAGTCTGCCTGCAATGCAGGAGACCAGGGTTCGATTCCTAGGTCGGGAAGATCCCTGGAGAAAAGAATGGCTACCCACTCCAGTATTCTTGCCTAGAGATATTCCACAGACAGACCATGGGGTTGCAAAGAGTCGGACATGGCTGGGCACTAAACAGCAAACCCAGGTGGCTCATTGGTATAGAATCTGCCTCTAATGCAGGAGACGCAGGTGATATGGGTTTGATTCCTGGGTCAGGAAGATCCCCTGAAGTAGAATGGCAACACACTCCAGTGTTCTCACCTGGGAAATCCCAAGGACAGAGGAGCCTGGTGGGCTATAGTTCAGAGGGTCATAGACTCGGACATGACTGAACACACACACACCATTTAAATATTTTTATCCATGAGAAGAATTAAGAAAAGTGCCTTATAGTTAAGCTTAGTGTGAAACAAGCAAGTTTATCTTAAAAGAATGTGGGAATTAATATATCCCAAATTATTATATCTTACTGTGTTCAAGTTGAGTTCAAATGCTCTGATAGAAAATAAAGAGCAAAATCTCTGTAAGAAGCAGTTTGCTTTTGATAGAAAGCCAAAATTTAAAATGCCATCAGTATGTACCAGAACAGGAAGGGTTAGTAAACAAGGTGATAAAATGTATCATTTTGTTATAAGAACCAGCCAACATGGTAATAGGTTCTTTGAGAGTGAGAAACATTTCCTGTCTGTCAAGGAGGGTAAAGGAAGACAAGTTACTTCAGTTTCAACTGTCTTCCATCTTAGATGGGGGGGTCTTGTGCTTAGAACATATGGAGATTCTGTAAGCAGCTTTCTGGGAGAAAGACAACAAACTCAAATATCAATTTAGGTGTGATCTGTAAGACTAGTATTTAAGTTGGCAGGATGGTCTTACATTAGGGGTTACATTTAAGGTGTAGTCTGACAATGGACTTCTGATATCTCCGAAGAACTGCCTGCTTCAGAGTCTAGGGAAATCTTTTAAACAGCATTGAGCTAATGAATAAATCAGATTCGCCATATACCCTTCCAACTGTATGATCTCAGGTTAGAAAGAAGGGCATACACTACTTTTAGACAAGGCAACAAGACTAACAGGAAGACTTTTGTAAAAGAGGAAGTCAAGGAACCGAGTGCCCTCTGGTCTAGGGGAGGCAGTTGGAGGCAGAGAAGTCAAGTCAGAGGTCTGACACTAAGGTCGCCATTTAAAAGTTATAAGGTGGTGAAAACTAACCAGATGAGTTTGGGAAAATCCCATGGCAAAAGATTTGCATCTTTTTCTAAAGGTGTAACCCACAATTACTGCATGCTTCTGAAAGGAGTCCTGTATACAGTAAGACCACAAGCTACATACATAGCAACAATTCAGAAATGTCTGTGGGAAGCATCAAACAAAGAATGAGTCCTAGGACAGATTGCCTTCAGGGTGCTCTTACAAACATCCCTGAGCAGTTTTTCCCATTAAACATCTTTCAGCGGGTCTTGAAGTCTATGACAAATTTTTAGTCAAGTTGTTTCCACTGAAAAGTACTGATTTTAAAAACCAATAATTTAGAACTGCCACACACAAAACAAATGGTTCACAAATTTTCCTTCTGAAGATTTCATGATGCATTGTTATCATTAACCAGTCCTTTCCTATTAAAATTCAATAGCCAATTGAGACAAACTGTTCTGAGCCTGTTCTTCCACCTCTGATTAAGACTGGGTGGCAGGTACTGGTGAAAATGACATCCCTGAGCAGTGAGGTGAATTGACTCTGATATTCTATCTTGGGGCTTCCCAGGTGGCACGGTAGTAAAGAATGTGCCTGCCTATGAAAGAGATGCAGGTTCGATTCTGGGTCAGGAAGATCCCTTGGAAGAGGAAATGGCAACCCACTCCAGTATTCGTGCCTAGAAAATTCCATGGACAGAGGAACCTGGTGGGCTACAGTCCATGATGCTGAGAAGAGTCAGACATGACTGAGCAACTGAGCATTCCATGTTGACTCCTGGAGTAGAAAAAACTTCCCAAGCTCACAGGGTCCCAGTGGGTACAGGGAGGGGGAAACTGAGTTGAAGACTACAGGGCTGCCAAGTAGCTACGTTCACAGCAAGCAGAGTAACCAAGAAGCTAATGCTACAGACTGGGGAGCCCAAAGCAGGAGCCTGGATGGAGGAAGGATCTTAGCCTCAGGTTTACAGCATTAGTTAAAGAAGCAGAGTCCAGAGAACCAGCCTGGAGGAATGAGAACATCATGGTTATCCCCACTGGATAGTTTTAGCGATAGAGGCTACTAACAAGTAACAAAGAGGGATAGAAAAGCCTCAGCAGTCACCAAGGCCAGAGACCCACAGAGAAGGGCACCCCAACAACATAACTCACCATAACACATGAGGAAGGACCCAGTCCAAACTCAGAAGTTAGTCCTAGGAAAATAGATCCTTTTCCAATCTCATAAAGATAACTGCGCTGATGAAGGAGGGAGAAAAGGGGAAAACAGCATTGAGTGGGATTTTTGGGATTTGAATTGATCCCATATTTTCTTGAGACCATTTCAAAATGTTTTGAAGAACAATAACAAAAGGTTTTAAATAAGGAAAGCTTGAGAACCTTGTGTTTATTTTCAACCAGCCAGAATGGCAAGGCTCATGAGGATATTTAGATCACTTTGAGAACATAAAGAGGGAACAGATTTTGGCATATCTGCATTAGAGTATGCAAAACTCCAACCATGGTACATATGCCAGGCCCAGATGAGAGGATCCACCCCTTCACTCCTTTTCCACATTTAGCGCTTTGAACTTAGTAATTTTCCTAAAGATTGTGCAAGGCGGATGTACTGAACAGCCTTCTACCACACAGTCATCCTGCTGCTTCTCTACACTGAATCTCCCAGAAACCGCTTCTGACAGGTGGTGCCCTCACGGTACACAACTCCTTAAAAAGTGAGTGCAAGTCCAGAGCTCCCACCCCTTTTCTGGGGAGCAGCATTTGTGCTGGGCTGGCTGGTTCCAAGATTGTGCATGGAGGAGTTCTATCTTGCTATCAAGGCTATAAGTAGACCAGCCTAGCAATTCAAAGTGTGGTACCTCCATAATGAGGGAGCAGCCTGAAATGATGACTGGTATTCATATGGTCCTAACTAAAAACAGGAATTCTTTGTAAACTAAGATCAAGGTGGCTCATGTCAGGTTCTCATCAAATAGCATTTACAAACACTGAGCTCTAAACCTGGCTGAAAATGAACAATCATTCGTGGAGTTTTGGAAAAAGACTCCTAGTGTCATCACAGTCAGACCCAATAATATACGGTAAATGTATTAAACACATTCACATTGCTTTCCTTACAAATCAGTGCTGTGATGAACATGTCCAGTTTTCCAATACTCAAAATAGAAACCTGATTTTCAGCTGGGATGTCAGGTGGGCAGTCATTTGACAGGAAAGGCTGAAGTGTCCTGGCCACAGACAAGAGACAAGGTCTTTGCCCTGGACTTCTATGCAAAATAAATTGTCTAAGCTTTCTGACCCAAAGTTTCATTATCTCTTAACATAGAGATAATTATCTATATTTACAATTATTATGACAATATGATAACAGTGCTCAATTCACACATAAAGGACACTGACATTATTGTCATTGGCTGAGCATCACCCCTTCGTTAGCCACACCTGTCACTAACTAAAGTGGCTAATCCTTGAATTGCACATGCGACGATTAGGAAATCTAATAGTGTCAGGTATAATCTCATAACTTAATATGTACGTCAGTCATATCTCATTCTTCCATATGTCAGTCATCTCTCATTCTGTACTGCTATGTATTTTATTGATATATTTTATTTTTTATAGGATCAAATACCTGTCACAATATTAACCATAATTACAACAAAATTATAATATATTGTTATTGCTGTAACAAAATCACTTAGTACTTGAATGTGTTCTATGTTTCTGTCTCACAAAGCTCACGATTTTATACATGCAAATTATACAATGAATGCTTGATTCCCATGTTAATAGTTTTCAGTGGCACACACATGTCAGAAGTCATTTTGATGATAGTGTTCTCTTCCTTTGGTCTGCATAATAGTTTTTTTTAATTTGAACTTATTTTTTCCTTCTTACCTATACTGAGAAAATGAAAATGTATCCCACCTCCTTAGTCATTAAAAGACAGATGACAAGATTATGGATTTTGTTTCACTGTCTACTTGCAGGCTGATCAAACGTCTTTTGAGACACTTCTGTCTCCACTCCAGATGGATACGCATCTCTTCTACTGAAGTTGTCCTTGACTATTGAGCACGCAGTGTAGGTATGATTGGCTTGCAACTAGTTAGGTGAAGCTCATCTTATTAAGTACCTGGGAAACTGCTCTTTTGAGACACACCACTGCCAAACTCTTCCTTTCCCCTTCCCATCCTATCAAGACCTATTTTCATTAATTCTACAAGTAATTCTTGAGCCCGTTCAACCAACCACGCAATCTTATACTGAATCTCCTCTACTGACCTTCTGACTGCAAAGAGGTACTGTGTTCCAATAAATTCTTTGTTTCTCTTTTCTGTAATTTTAAATCTCTGAATATTATAAAAGTAAAATTATGTCTACTTATGAAATATCTTATGATGTCTATTTATGAAAATATCTTTCTTGCAGTGCAATATTAATCATTACTAATCACACAGAAATTATTCTATGCAAGGCACTAACTATAGGCTTTGAATGCATTAATTGTATATAGTGCTCATAACAACCCTAAAGTAAATTTTAAAAAAGAAAGTAGAAAATTCCTTAAGGCCAAACTGCAAGAAACTGACAAAAAGCCAGAACTCAAATTCAGAGAACTGTACTTTTACCGTTATGCAAAACTAATGACCTTAACTTCCTGATTCTTTGCTCAGGGTCTAGTTAGTAAGGGTTAGGGAAGGGGAGAAAAAAAGTATCTTTCCAAAAATTTTTTTTTGGCAGTGAAATTTACTTAGGCCAGCCATGTTTATTTTTTCTAAATCAGTTCTAAAACACTGATGATTAATAGAATTCACTCTTAGATCCCGACTCTAAGTTGTAGCCATCAGTTTTTTACAGTATTTTTAACTTTTTCTATACCCTTAAATGCAGGCGCGTGTGTGTACACACACATGTGTATCACGTGTGTGTGTGTATCTTAGGTAGTCAGTAGAAAAAAGGGGAGTCCAAAATGATGGTTAAGAAAGCCCTGGAGAAAGAGAACACAGGAAAAATTCCAGGACTAGAGTGGTAACTTCTGGTGGGAAAAAAACACATCCCTGATGGATGGCAAGTATAAGCCCTATCTTCATAACACAGAAGCAATCAGGATCCAGTGGGAGGAGACAGAAAGTATCAAAAAGGGAAGCCCAGCAGGGTTGAGGCCACTTCTTTGGGTGAGCCAGTCCTCACCTCTTTGTGGTGTAATGTTTGCTGTCTGCTAATAAAACCTTGAGATGTAACTGAACTGTAACACTGGTCCATTATTTCAGATCTTTGCTGCGAGGAGACCACACTGAAGGAAAGGAACACACAACCTCACACACACACACACACACACACACACACACACACACACATTTACCATTGACCTTTGAGAAATGAAGGGTTTAGGGGAGTCACCCCCTGCACAGAGGAAGATCCATGTACTGTGCTTCCTCTGTAACTGAGGGTCAGCACTGAGATTCAACCAGTGGCAGACAAGTAGTACTGTTGTGTTTACTGTTTAAAGAAAAACCCTCATATAAATGGACTCATGCAGTTCAAACCCATGTTGTTCCAGGGTCAATTGCATGTATAAAACCTCCTACCACTGCCGTTTCCTGCCTTGTCAATTGAGGTACTCCAAGAGCCAAGAACATATTTTGGCTCAGCTCCAAGGAAGGCTTCATATTAGATCCTATTGCTTAGTCAATTGCATTAAAAGGAGATTCCTTTGTACATACAAATGCCTGTAACACGTTGCCAGGACAAATGGGATTCATCTGCATTCTAAATATGCTAAAATTTAACAGACATCACTTACAAATAAAGGGCTTTCTTTTCTTTGACCAGTCATTTTAATTTTGCTTCCTAAAAATGCAGAAACTATGAGAAATTCATTAGCAGCCCCTTCGGCAATGCACAGCAGATGGGAATTTGAAGCTTTAAGAGCTGCAGGAGGAAAAAGTTGCCCCTCCCTGGTAGTAGCCCTTTTATTTCAGGATAGACAGTGATCCAGGTTTAAAAATGACTTGTGGGTGATATATATAGGAAGTACAATATGTTCCAATTTGACAACAGGAACAAGACTTTTTTAGAGGAAAATATAATGCAGGGAGTCACTCATATTCAATTATATATTTTTAAAAGGCAGAGGGATTCAGTGATACAATGATAAATTATTTCACCAACAGAGGATTTAGGGAAGGCCAACCGACCAAATTTTCAGCAGAGGCAAAGTGTCAATTAGCTAAGCAAGTGATTTAACTCATGATTTCCTTTTTCACTGAATGACCTGCCTGCCTGAATAATTTAATGCCTATTTTAGCAATGGTTAGGATAGTAAAGCAATGGATCTGTTTGGTGGAACAATTAAGTGAAAAAAAGAGTCTAACCCCTTACGGGTGGGAGGCTAGATAGCATTCTCAGAGTTGAGTTTCAGTTACTCAAAGTTGTTTCTTCAACCTGAATGCTGCTGCTCAGTTGAGAGTAGTGAGTTGAGGTCAAGCAAAGCCAGTGATTCTCAAGCCTAGATGAACAGAAGCATCACGTGGTAAACTAAACAAAAATTACCCATGTCAGGGTCCCATTCAGTATCAGTTCAGTCACTCAGTTGTATCTGACTCTTTGTGACCCCATGGACTGCAGCACACCAGGCTTCCCTGTCCATCACCAACTCCTGGACCTTGCTCAAACTCATGTTCATTGAGTTGACGATGCCATCCAACCATCTCACCCTCTGTCGTCCCATTCTCCTCCTGCCTTCAATTTTTCCCAGAGTCTCATTAGAAACCAATTTCATTAGAATCTCTGCAAGTCAGGCATCTGGGGAATGGGTATTTCTAAAAGCCACCCCTTTCCTGTACAGGGTGATTCTGATAAGCTGTATGGGTTGAGAGATCAGTTGGTGTTTTGGAAACAAATTAAATCCAGTTCAAGGTAGACTTTGGTTGCTGAAAGTAGTCTGTTCTTGAGGTGTATCTTTTTATCACAAGATAAATTCTCCTTAACTTTTCTTGCTTATTGGGTTGGGAAAATAATAAAAGTTACTTTATAAATCTTAACCAAACACTACACTTTGTGAAATCATTGTAATTTATGTATGAGCCCCTTTCTTCGTTATCACAATGTGAATATAACCTTCTGAAAGGCATCCTTGTTTATATCTAGATAAATGCTTGCCAAGATCTTGGCATTAAAATGATAAAGTCAAGCTTCTACGATCTCTTAATAGGATTTAGAAAGAAAAGGAGAGATTAATATCACAACTGAGGTAGAAAGTAGAACTGACCTTTTGTATTAGAGGAAAGACAAGCTAAAAAAAAGTTGTTCTATCTTAAAACAAGTAAAACACTTCATAATCCAACTGAAATCTTTTCTTGGATCAGCTTTTACCAAGTGGCTATTTATTGGTTTCTTTTAACTGAACATTTTATTACATATGTTTCTGAAATTTATAAAAGGCCATTAAAAGAAGTCTTAGAATGCCCAGTGTTAAATCTACACAGCAGGGCCTAGATACCTGGTTCAAAGAAATTAAGTTTATATCCACCATAAGCCAGATCTTCTTCTGTCTTTAAACTTTGGATTCTGTGTTGTGCTGTTCCCACTGAGACACTGTAAATTAAAGGATAAAATGTGACTTTCCACTCTGCTTCCCGTAATGATGTATTCTTAGCTGAGCTTAGGTGAGAAATTTGAATGTTTCAGAAAACCAGATTGCTTTTTTTCCTGCCTCAGGGACTAAAGCGGCACAACACAGCATCGTATATCATTCCAAAAAATTTATACTTGCTTACATATTAGATTTTGTTTTAGCCTTTTATTTCTTCTCAACAGATTTTTCATAGCCACAATACTGGAGGCTGTTTCTGAAAACTGCTAATTTTTAAAAATAGACCAGTCAACCAAATTAGCAGGATGACTGAGGGAGAACTTTATTAGGGAGTGAACAGCCAGAAGGTCTCAATAAATCTTTTCAGTCATCTGAAAAAATGAAAAACTTGGAAGGATGAGGGGGATGGGCTATGATTAGCTCAGATTTATTCCAACAACCAAGGAAAGCAAATGCATGACTTTGTATAAGTCCCTCTGAAATTTCATTCTCACAGACGAAACTTTTTCTTGCCTGGGGGAGTGGGGCATGGGGAGAGGGGCCACAAAATGATTGTGATTCCTATGTGAATTCCTATGATTCACATGGATTTAGGTACTAGATATCCTATTAGGAGGGTATTTACTTTACAATACTTATCAGCATGTTCAACCTTTCCTTTATCAGAAAGCTTTCTTAATATCTGCATGATATATAGTTTACTATATTATAATTTTTAAAAATGTTTTCCCTCATAGTCTAAGTCCCTTTAGTGCCAGGTTTGTGTTTTTCCTTGTGCCTGGCATAAGGTAAAAGGAAACATTCATTCAATCAAAAGAAGGGCTGTATTATTCTTTGAAAGTATTGTTTTGCTTATTTTTTAAAATGTGGGTGATTTCTCTGATTATGAGATTTTTAAGAGCACAGACTTGGTCTGGTGTTAAAATAGACACTAAGAAATCTTTTGCTGAATTGAACTGATTGTCATGAAATTGACTGTTATTTTAATACACACAGAGTTATTAAACCAGATTTTATGGAAAATGATTATAAGTTATTGTCAAAGTCAATTGCAAGAAATTAATATTACCTAGAGTGTCAAGGAGATTTCTATGAAGTGATATTTGAGCCAAGAGCATAAAAACAAGTAGGCAAAGGTAGGGATGGGGTGGGGTGGGGGAGAAAAGTGGGTCAGGGAGGGGGTACCTTTGAAATAGAGACAAGAGTATTTGCAAAGGCCCTGAGGTAGACAGAGGGTTGACACATGAAATAAACTGATAAAAGCCAATGTAGATGTAGCACAAAGTGGGGTAGAACAGTTTTAAGAAAGATTAATAATTTAAACTATTTCTGGCTGTTAGAGAAAAAATGATAGACACTTAAGAAAAGACACGGGTGGGCCAGACAGGATACTACTGAAGCAATCCAGGCAAGAGAAGATGTACCTGAGTGTGATAATGTTGGTGGTGCTCAGAAAGTGAGTGACTCAAACATATGTGACAAGGCTTGCTAATGATTTGAATAGTGACTGAAAGAAAGAAAGATGTTTAGAATGACTCTCTAGTTTCTAATTTTCTAGTTTTCTAAATAGGAAGAGGACTGTCCATTTCATTAAGGGATGGAACACAGGAGGAGCAAAGGGATGTAATACTGTGTAATCTGGAACATGCTGAATTTGATGTGCTTTTGAACATCTAACAGGTGATATCTAGAAGAGAGCTGATACACTCCTCTGGAGGTCAGGAGAGGAATGATTTGGAAATATAATCAGAGTCACTGGCATGAACAACTGGTTTTGAGCTGAAGCCATTCACTGGGTTAACTGGTCTGCAATGAAACATAGAATGGAAAGGAAAGGCAGGCCTTAGACTGAGCCTATAAATTTAGATTTAATTTGTAGAGAATAGAGCAGGCTTGAAGTAATCTTTCCAGAAGGTGGGAGCAAAAAATGTAGTAGGATTTTATGCCAATAATAGTCCAGTTGAGGTTAATTCATATACACTACGTATCGTGTGTGCAAGTAATGTATGCACTAATCTGACATGCATTGTTATTGTATCTGGCTGAGCCCAGCTGTACAGACACAGGCCACATAAAACGAATGGTTGCCTTCATCCGGGGTTTGTGATTTTTATGATCAGAATGTTAAAGCCAGTGGGACAATGGAATTTGGGATAGTCACATGATGATCCAGGCGATTCAAGTTGGTTAAGAAGAAAAATGAAAATAGAGGAAAGAGTGGGAGCAGGTAATGAATAAGGAGAGATATCTGATAGTGATAAGAAGGTACTGGATGTCCTGATAGGGTGGAAGAATGATGAAGTGAGGGTGCTTCAACAACCACGCTGATGAATGAATAAAGGACAATTACAGTAGCACTAAGGAAACTGAAGTGATGATGAAGTGGAAAATCATCATATGGAGGTTGCTGCTCCTGCTGCTAAGTCACTTCAGTCATGTCCGACTCTGTGAGACCCCACAGACGGCAGCCCACCAGGCTCCTCTGTCCCTGGGATTCTCCAGGCAAGAACACTGGAGTGGGTTGCCATTTCCTTCTCCACATATGGAGGTTATATGGAGTTTATTTCAATAATTAAAGGTATACTCCCAAAGTAAGGTGCTTAAATTAATGGAGGTGATACAGTTCTAAGGGATAAATATAGAGCACAGCTGTGAGACTGATTGCCTGAATCATAGCAGAAAAGTTTATGGGAGATGTAGAGGTCAAAATGAGGAACTGCTGCTAAGTCACTTCAGTCGCGTCTGACTCTGTGCAACCCCACAGACGGCAGCTCACCACGCTCCGCCATCCCAGGGATTCTCCAGGCAACGCTAGACTCTACCAAATAGGGTATCGTGAGGGTAATTCACACCAATCTGCACCATTACTGTAGGAACTGGGTTGCAGAAGAAAACTGAAGTAAATGGACTCAATAAATTTAATTAAAAGATCCCCAGTGATGAAACACTCAAATGGAGGTAATGGTAACTAGAAAACTGGTAATTATTGGAAGAAAATTTTTTGGAAAAACCCTAAGTGGCTTGTGATCTAGGTGAAAGTAGAAAAATCTGTTTAAACTATTTTAAAATACAATGTCTTAAGTTTCTGCCTCTGGAACCATATTTTTGATATAAACGAACTATTAGAATGAATCTTTGTTATTGTTATTTTTAAAGCTTGGTATGATTAGACGGTTCCCAATACAAAATTTTAAAAATTATCAAGAATGATAAACGATAAAGTTTTCCAAACAGAGGATTTCATCCTATATTGCCTTTTATTTTTAAACAGGAGATTTTTTTTCCCCCTAGCAGGAGAGAATTATAACATCATCAGATTTAGTACAAGAGGAAAAAATTGAACTTCAGTCTAATAGATTAACTTAGTGTATATGTTCAGAAAAAAAGGAAATTGCCTTAGGAAATATCTGAAACATAATAAATCAGTTTAAGGAATAAAACAGTACCATATATTATAATGCCAAAAAATCATCCTGGAAGCATTGATTTATCTAAGTCCTCCACAGAGAAAAACCCCTAGCTAGCTAATGTTAATCACCTAACATGAAGCATTTATTTAAAATATTCAGAGAGAAAATGCCAACTAACAGGCAATAACATGAATTTCTCTTTTCCTATTAAGTTGAAGAACTTTTTCTTGGTGTTTTATTATAAACTGTAGTACAATGCTTCTTCAGAATTTCAAGGATAACTTACATGAAAAGGATCAAATCGGTACTAAAATATAATTTCGATATGTTGTACTGAATAGTTTGAGATTATTCTTTCTCTAGATATATGAATGTATATGTATACATGTGTATACAAATACACATGAACAATTATTGATATTATATATCAAAGAAATGTCAAAAATTAACCACACATTTTTCTAATAAAATGCAAATGCAGACATATCTGGACAAACCTATAAGAAATTATGGTTTGTTTAGCACCTGAAAATTCTTCTACTGCTAGTTATTTCCTAGGTGAAAAAATATTTTATCTAAATGATGCTGTAGATAACATTCCAGTCTTCAATAACTCTTCAAACTTTTATTTTGCTCAAAGAGCACATTACCATTTCACTGGATTATTCAGCAGATTTCTATACTGGCCACTATCAACATGGTCAATATTGATGTGAATGTTAAGTCTTCCTTTAAATATCTTACTTCTTAAATAAACATTCTTCTTCATTACTGTACTGGGAGGATGGTGCTAGTCACAATTACTACTCTATCTATAGAATATCAAGAAATTTCCAAGATTTTTCATAGGTTAGGATTTCAACAGAACTAACTGAAAGCAGGGAATTTATATTGAACATGTGAATGAAAAACACACGATCTGGTGTAAAGAAGTATTTCCAAAATGAATGCATTGTCTTAGAAAAGGCTAGCAACATAAAAAGATCTTTGGTTATGACACAGAGTGGTGAGCTCAGAATAGAGTGACATCAGCCACAGTTATATTCAGGCTCAGAAAAGAAAAACAGAAATTACAGAAAAGGAAACTGTAGGAGACCACAAGTAGTGGTTTAGTGTAGGTACTAAACATACATTTTTCAAAAGGAACAAGAAAAGTGAATCCAAATAAAAAGTCTTGGTAACAGGTTAGTCACAAATCTAGTAAAGAATAGTAAGATTCTTAAGCTCTCCCTACAACACATATAAGGAAGTGATACATCAAGACTTTGAACACACACGAGAAGAACTGAGAATAACCCAATCAAAAGACCACCATCGTTGATTACCTAGACAGAGACAGGATATTAAAACTATGTTCATGCCAGTTCAATAATTCTGAATTTAATTTTTATTTATTTGCTTGATTTAAATGTGTAACTTCTCAGTGACTCAGTTATAAAGTCTACTAATAATGGAATTAAATAATTATAAATCAATCCATTTTTACTTTACTCCTGACTAAGCAATCATAATGAAGCCTTCTTTTTAATATTCTTTTGGACCAGGAAAAACATAATTAAAAAATAAAATGTAGTATGATAGTGTTAGAAGTAAAATACATTAATCCAGTTTTACCCACTGATCACTGGCTGGTAGATAGTACTCAGGCAGAGATAATTAAGTCTATATATAACTCTTGAAAGATGCAATTAGTTACACAAGTTGCAAACATCCTAACTAGGTAACCGGAGAGGAAAACAGTACAATCAAAAGATACAGGATTCACAAGGCCCAAGTGATGCTGCATCATTTGCTACTACTTTCTCTATAGTTCTGAGAATGATACATATTTCCAATCCTCAATTTCTTCTTTTGTAAATAATAAGTAATATAACCTGTACATTGTATAATGCTTAATCATGCACTATGAAAATACAGAAATAAAAAACATAGTTGTTTTTTTTTACGAGTTAACATATAACCAGGTATAAAGTAGAGTAAGAGTAAAAGGATGTGTGCTTTTCCCCACGTGTACTGTCTCAACATTCTTCAAGGATAATAGACAAGTAAAAACTTAAATTTAAAAATGCCATTTATAGTCACATCTAAAAGCATGAAATACATAGGAACAAACTCATAAAAAAATATGCTCAGGATATTTACATTGAAAACTACAGAACACTGCTGAGAGAAAGTAAAGGAGACATAAGTAAGTGCTGGGATATACCATGTTCATAAAATAGATGACACAATATTATTAAGATTTATATTTGCCAAATTAATTTACACATTTAATGAAATATCAATCAAAATTTCAGAAGGAATTTCTGTAAAAAGTGACAATATTAATCTAAATTTACATGGAATTACAAAGGACCTTTCATAGCCAAAAGCATTCTAATGAACATATTTGGAGGAATTACACTATTTCATTTAAAGACTCAGTATAATGCTATTGTGTGGTGCTATAGAAACAAACATAATATTAGCATGAAGGCATATTCATTGATGGAATGATTAGAATATGGTGTCTAAAAATTGACTCTTACACATGTGGTCTGATGATTTTCAGCAACAAGCAAGGTAATTCAATGAGAAAGGATAGTTGTCTCAACAAACAGCACTGTTAACAGTATCATTCAAATAAAGAAAGAAGGGGGAGAAAAGCACTCTGCATCTGAGTATAAAGTGAAGTTGCTCAGTCATGTCTGACTCTTTGCGACCCCCTGGATTGTAGCCTACCAGGCTCCTCTGTCCATGGAATTTTCCAGGCAAGAGTACTGGAGTGGGTTGCCATTTCCTTCTCCAGGGGATCTCCCCAACCCAGGGATCGAACCTAGGTCTCCCGCATTGCGGGCAGACGCTTTACCATCTGAGCCAGCAGGGAAGCCCTGTATCTGAGTGTGCTCCTCAGTGAATAAGAACATCAAACTCTGTGTGTGTGTGTGCATGTGTGTGCAGGGAGAGAGGGCAATGATCACAACTAACTGATGAAATAATCAAGAAGTCCCATTTTGAACTGAACAGCAGTAGAATATAAAACAATTTCCAGTGCCGTGTTTGGGTAATTCTAGTCTTAATCTCTTTTATTCTCAGATGATATCCTTGGTGATCCTTCAATCTTCACTATTGTTCTGCGTAAGTGTTCTCTTCACCTCTCACATCTTCACATGTGGTGTCACGGCATGCAGTGATTTGCAAATCTTTATCTCTAAATTAGATGTCCTTCCTATTAGAATCCATATTTGGGTTTCAGATATGTCAGTTTGATTACCTCACTGATAGATTCCTCTGGCTGGACTGCTGCTGCTGCTGCTAAGTCGCCTCAGTCGTGTCCGACTCTGTGGCTGTACTACCGGGACCTCAAACCCAACATCCACCACAGATGTATCTCACTGTTTGTCTCCTTGCATTATTTCTATCTTTCATCCCACTCAGCTCTTCTTTTGTTCCCTGAATTGATTACTGATACTGCTTTTTACTCAATCTCCAGAGTTACAAGTTCAACATTCATTCTTAACTCCTTTCTAACCTTCATATTCCTTCAGTCATCAGGAGTTTAAGATTATATTCCTTAAATATTTTTGAACTGACCTTTGTTGTCCATTTCTGCTTCTACTTCCTTGGTTCAGGCCTCCCTTACTTAAATAAGCAATTACAGGAGTCTCTTGGCTTGTTACCAGGATGACCATTCAGAACTATAAATCTGAATATGATAATCTTCCTATAACCTTCCCTTGACTCCCCATCACCTGCATAATCAAGAACTTGCATGATCAAGTGAAAATTCTTCAGTATAACTTTCTTGCCTCACCCTTCACCTTTATGTCTCATATAGTACTGTTCAATAATATCAAATTGTTTTAAATCTCTAGCATATCTGAAGGTGTATCCTCATAGTTTCACAATGCACATTAATATACTATGGGCTATATGAATATCTATTGTATGGGAAGTTGCTTACTTTATTTTTAATTGAGAAGTTCCCAAACACATTGAACTTCTAAGCTTCACTCCTATCTTTATTCCTTCCCCAGGAGTAACAATCACATGTCATAAAACTGTATATTGACTATGATCAGGAAAATACTTATTTAAAGGAGAAAATCAAAATCACTTAACCAGACATTCAAAAGATATTATTCTCTGATTCTAAGCTAATTTTCTAGCCTTTCCATTCCATACAGAAATTCTTCATACATCCATGCTCACTCTTATCTAAAAAAAACATGTTACTTTCTCATCTCTCTGCCTGAGCTCTGGGCATTTTTTCAGACAAGAAGGCCTCTCTGGCCCTGACCCATCCTTCATTACTCAGCTCAGTTTCTACCTTCGGTTTAATGTGCAGCTCACCTCTCAATGAAGTGATCTTTTCCTATGAACTACTTAGCAATTAATGCCTAAGTCATTACTTTTGCAATTAACATGCACTACTTTGTCACATATTTCTGCTGTTGACTAGAAGTTATTTAAATGTTTACCATGCATATGTTTTGCTTTTCAAGAAATTTCTTTAAACATTGACCTATACCTGGATTCTCTTCCTATTCACTCAGGGCAAGTGCATATAGCAGGCACACAATAAATGACTCATCTTTTGTTGCTGCTTCTAAACCAGCAGAAGGGATTTACTAAAATCATAAGCTTTTATATTAATGCAGTGAAAGAGAATTTCAAATGATGGGGAATTTACATATTTTATGTTGTGCAAACTAGGCTGACTTTAAGATTCCTAGAAGAAATAATGCATATCTTAAAGCTAGAGCTTTGAATTTTATTTGAAATAATTATTCTTTGACAGGGAAAAATAACTGTATTCAAGAAGTAAAGGCAAATTTCATCCATTACAACTATGACTAACTATTGATGTGTCATAGTTACTTCATCAGATATTTTATATCTCTCCTGTTCCACTGAAGAACAAATAAATTACATCAAAATATTTTTATGTGATTAGAACTGAATTCTAAAGTAGCACCTTTCTGACTCTGCAAGACAAATACATCTACCAGAGAGCACACAGCTAAAAAATGAAAGCTACAAACAAATGAATTTCCCTTCACTTTTATCACTAACCAATACCTACCATACCATGACAGAAACCAATAAACTCTCGATGCAATTTATAGTCACACTAGCATATGGTATTTCCCCAGGAGCTTTTCTGATGTCTAAGCCACTACCTTGAAAAGTACTGCATACTCCTACCTTCATTCTACATTTAATATCTGTCATGATTCTGCCTTTAGAAAGACGAATTAGTCATATGATGACAGGTAGTTCAGTAACTACCTGACAAATCAGACTTTTAAAAAAGCCTGTTGTTCTCTTAATTTTGATTTGAAGGTGACATTTATTGTTATAAATATGGCAGATATAACCTTATAGTGGTATGCATGTAACTGATATTATTTTAGTGCTTGTTTACTCCTTTTACTTGAAACACTTATGTAAATATACATAGAATGTGTTTTTTCTTTAACTGCAAATTAAAAATTATTCTACATTTTTGGCACGTCATCAGAATAAGATGCCATCTTTGAGTACAATATATTTTACATCACTCTTTCTTGTTTCTAATCCTTGCTTATATTCATATTAATCTGATCCACTCAGACTACTGGACCTGCCCAACTACCAGTCACGCTTGAGGAAACATCAGAAGACAGTCAGGATCCCCTGGGATTTGTCACACGAGGTATCAGCAGTGATAGACTTTCAAAGTAGTACATGGTAAACGTTAACTTTAGAAGTACAAGTAACAAATAAAGTATGGGACTTACTTTTGCACAATTTTTATTACATGCTTTGGTCTTTAAAATACTAACGCTATACTGGATACTTTTAGTTCTGGTCCTTTTGAAAAAACATGGATCCTTCGCTTGCTCCTGTTAACTTATGAAATTCAGGGGGAGGCATTTAAATCATAAATCCATTACTTTTTCTTCATCATCTTTTTAACCACAAATAGACAGCATTTAAACTTGGTTAAATTCATCCCCCAAAGCATTTTTATACAGTCAAATATGAATTTGGAGTTGAATGAATCCACTGGCGTATCACAATATTATATTTACATCTATACAATGAAGTCCCTGATTTTACCTGTGGTACCTATCACCACGCCTGACACTTGTTATTTGATTTATCAATGAAGAGAGAGGGATACAAGAAAAAACATTCAGAAAAAGCCCTAAAAAAAAATCAGGTGTAATAACAAAAGAATCATATAATTCTTTTTCTATATCACACACATCAGAAAAGTATCTAAGAGAAGTTAAGAGAAATGTTATTTTTGGCAGAGCTGGGTCTAGAATCCTAGCCTGAATCACCTGTTCTTGCCCCTATGGGATGCTGCCTCACCAGGACAGAAGGACTGACAGGAAATAAGCACTTCTTTCCACTCAGTGTATGAGCAGACTTGTTTTTCACAAAATCTGTCGATTTTTCTCATTTTCCTTGCTTTACACCATTTCATCATCTTTAAAACATGTTTAGAAAATTTAACAAGCTATAAATGGTATTTTTTTTTATTAAGAGATGTGACATTAAGACATGTCACAAATGTGGAGAGATTCAGTATTTGCTGTACCCTACCAGCAATGCTGTAAATGTTAGAAAACTGACATGTACTAATAAGCAATAAGACCCATGGCACTAATGAGAGGCTCTGGTGGCACATGGCATCTTAAAATCCTCCCCAGCATGCATTACTATGCCACATTGATCATGTCACTTTTAGTAAATTCAAGAATGATTCATTCCTGGCTGACAGGTAAGTGCAGATACCGTTATGTTACCTCTAAAGCTCTGTCAGTGAACTTGTCAGAAAATAAAGCAGCGCTTCCTTACTAAGAAAACATAAATGTCCCAACTTCCCAGGTTTTTGTCTTAATATATTGAAATTTCCTGTATGCTCTCTGCTGAAACATTAATTTTCAAGCATGGTCTGGCCAAACAAGCTTTATAGAAAAAAAAAGTCAACATCGTAGCTTCACACAAAGGTTATATTATCCTTTTTTACCTTAGAAATAGATTTCTGTTTTTACATGAATTTGAACACTGAGCAAAAACCCTTAGAAATTCTTTTCAAATATCTTAATGTTTTTATTTCTTTGTATGCAGAAGAAAATTAAATTTCTATTTCCCTAACAGAAAACATTTTTTTGTATCTAGGCAAAACTGCCTTTAAAATGTCTCTTTGATTAAATAAACTGTGAAATGAGTGCTGATACATAATTATTCTAATGTGTTTTTTCCCCAAAGATGTCATGTTCATATTTTAATTGCTTTCATACAATTAAAATTCTGCATGAGGAATTGTTTTCAATCATAAACCTTATATTTAAAAACAGAGAATTTATTCTGCATTGGTGACCAGGTAATTTGGGTAAATTTCTGAACGGACCTGTGGCTGTCATCTCTGGGGCATCTTCTTACCGGGCAGTGAGAAGTGTTTGTCACATACCTGTGGTCACAAATGTAGAGTATGGTTTGGATTAATCTCCAAAAAGGAGAACTTATAAACTCTTGGGAACTTTGGCTCACCATCTTGTCATGAGGACAGTGCATGAGAGAAAGCTAGTCTACTGGGAAAAAGAGACTCAAGGAGATGTGGAGGAGATAGAGACAGAAGAAGGATGCCTGACCACTTTCCAATTCTCACATGCAATCCTCAGGTCATTCTGCCTGCTTTGATTTTCTGAGATAATTGATATTTTATCAGTTACCCATTTTCGTCTTGTTTTGCTTTGTATTGCTTTTCTACTTAAGCTCTCTCTATTTGGTTTCTGTTACTTGTAAATAGTCTTATTTGTTACACTGGTCTCAACTACTGGTCATGGTCTCTGTGTGAAAATGAAATGAGGATAGATTAATTTTTTTAAATAAATTGAACTGCAAGACACATAGTTCTGGTAGAATGGGACAAACTACAGATCAACAGGATGAAAAAAATTATAGGTATCCATCAGGCTGGCTCAGTTGGGGAAGATGCCTCCAGAAGTTAATGTGTAAAATCTAGTAAGGTAGAATATTTAATCAGAGAGGTTTTACACAAACATGGTTCATGTGCAGGGAGGAGGGATGGAGGATATTGTAGTTGGGAATATGATTTTCATGGTGACTGAGATTCAGGTCTTGGGGCCAGTATGAGGAAAGCAGGAGAGACTCCATCTTGAAGCCTGTCATCCGTCTTAAAGGCAGGATGTGAACTGGGCCTGAACCCTGCCCCAAAGTGAGGAAACCATTGCTAGTGAAAACCCGGTCTCCTGGAGACTTCCCTCCCTACAGAGGGCAAACGGAGACTGTAGCTGAGGTCAGGCTGCCCCTGTTACATTTACCATTGAGACATCCTCCCCACCTTGATGTATAATCATTGTTGCCCTCCTTTAACCTTAATTATTTGTTCTCCTAGCACCTACTTGTTGTAAAAGTCAATCATATACAGCAAAGAGGTTGCTAACATTTAATCAGTCACATAGTGGAGGGGAGGTGGTATAAAACTGAGCCTCTCAGGAACACCAGGGTCCTTGTTGGGAACTGATTCTCTATGGACCTGCTGGTGTAATAAACTGTACTGGACTGTCTTGAGTGTCCTCTGAGGTGTGTTTTGCCACTCTGGATTCCACAACACGGGGAGAATACGATGTTTAAATGTGGGTCTGTACATTTCTGGCTATAAATACAAGTACCTAGAAAGGTGCTGTTAAGACAGAGCCCAGCTACTGAAATGGAGTCTGGCTGCAGAAAACAAGGTTAACGGCTCAAGCACTGCAACCCCATGGTTCTCAATCAGAGGTGATGCTGCCCCTGGGGGATATCTAGCAACATCTGGAAACCATGTTGGCTGTTAGAACCAGCATAAGGGTTTATTTGTGGTGCAGTGGTAAAGAATCCACCTGCTAATGCAGGAGATATAAGAGACTTGGGTTTGATCCCTGGATCAGGAAGATCCCCTGGAGAAGGAAATGGCAACCACTCCAGTATTCTTGCCTGGAGAATTCCAGGGATAGAGGAGCCCAGTTGACTCCAGTCCATGAGATAGCGAAGAATTGGACATGACTGAGCGACTAACACAGGGGTTCATTAGTGACAGCTTGGGCAGAGGCCATGGATATTCTAAACATCTTTGACTTCCAGGACAGCCCCCCACAATAATTATCTGACTTGGATTTCAGTAGGACTGAGGTTGAAAAACTTTGCTTAACCAATATATAGACCCAAAGTGGAATCTTTAGATACTTCAGGGTGAATCTCCAAACTCCAGGTTCAGAGTTTTCCTGGTTCTCATCTGTGGAGATAAATTAGTTTTGGATATTAAAGAAGGGTTGTGGGGAGAGGAGCTTATCCTTAACTGAGTCAAGGTCCACTTCCCAACTGGCATTTTTAGTCACTGCAGTTATTTTTAGATATTATTTTTTCTCAGCCTATGGCTAGCCTGTATTTGTAGATCCAACTTAATTGTACCTTGGTTGTTTCAAAGCCATGTCCGTACTGTAGTTCTTGAAGGCATAAAGCATTTCCATCCTGACACGGTAAGCCACAACACAGAATTGGCACTGTGGCCTGTTTTATTATACGCCAGAACAGAAACACTAAGCTAGGTGACTATGCTATTTCATAACAGGAATATTATAGAAAGAGAGTGTTTACAAGACTTCTAACTTGATGTCTAGTAACTTGAAAAGTCAATATGAGTGGAAATAAGATGAATTTCTACAATTTTACTTTTAAAAGGAAATACAGGAAAATGTTGATGTGTCAGTGCAGCGGTAGTTCATCTACCCTGTCTCTGCATTAGGCCTCAACATGTGTAGCTATTTGTGCTGCACAAAGATTCTGAACAAGGCAATACTTCAGAAAGCCATCCTTATACACAATCACCGAAATATGGGAATTCAGCAATTTTAGTTGACTGTCTCTCCATGAAACATCATGAGAATGCTCCTATCTTTGACTACAGTACTTTCTGTTTTAGCTTCCTATTGCCGCTGGAAAAAATTACCTAAGCCTGTTGGCTTGAGGGCTTATTAGATGGCTCAGTAGTAAAGAATCTGCCTGCTGATGCAGGAGATGCAAGTTCACTTCCTGGGTTGGGAAGATCCCCTGGAAGAGGAAATGGCAACTTACCCCTGTATTCCTATCTGAAAAATTTCATGGGCAGAGGAGCCTGGGAGGCTACAGCCCATGCGGTTGCAAAGAGTGGGACACGACTAAGCACACACACACAAATGGCTTAAAACAACACAAATTTATCATCTTACACTTTTGGAGGTCAGAAACCTGAAATGGGTCTCACTGGGCAACAATGCTTCGTGGGGCTCTAGGAAAGAAACCGTTTTCTTTCACTTTCAGGTGCTAGAGACTCCCATTATTCTTTGGGCCATGACTCCCTTCTAGCATCAAAACCAGCAATAATTTGAGCCTTTCTGAGGATGCCCTCTCTAGTTCTGACTCTTCTGACTCTCTCTTCCTTTTGTAAGGACCCTTGGCCCCACAGGGTAATACAGATAATCTACTCATCCTAAGGTCAGCCCTTTGT
Organism: Dama dama; assembly: GCF_033118175.1. Taxonomy (NCBI): domain Eukaryota; kingdom Metazoa; phylum Chordata; class Mammalia; order Artiodactyla; family Cervidae; genus Dama; species Dama dama. Next base: position 80,885,775 of record NC_083698.1, on the reverse strand, counting down.
CAAGTAACACAACATACACATAGATTCTGAGGATCAGAATGTAGGCATCTTTGGGGGGACCATAGCTATTGCTACTACATTCACTAAAACTCATTTTGCAAACAAGTAGATGTAGCTTACTAAGTTGTATTAGTCACAGAATCAAGCTTTTGCCTTTGAAATGAAATAATTACATCAGACATTTAAACAAAGATAGCAAGCAAAATCTCGAGGCTTTAAAAGAATTTCATGAATCTTGTAGAAAATTCATTTTTTAATACAATCTAACTCCTGGAATGTTCAAAAAACAAATGTAATTTAGGAATGAAAGAGCTTCAGGATAACATGACATAATCAAATAGTTATTAATTTTCTTATTCCCATAATATTAAGTATTGAATTTCTAATTTTATTAACCTTTCAATCTGTCACAAAAATTCTGCCCACACTCCAGCTCTCCACTCTTAAAAATATAATTTTCTATCAAAAACTACAGAAGTTAAAAATACTACTCCTTTTTACACTGGAAATAAAATAAAAGCAAGCGCTATAGAAGACAGGGTGAATACTGCGGTGTTGTAGGTGATCCTACACATTGGTGATGAGGAACTATGAGTTGACATTTCAAAGATACTGACAAACTCAGAATCATTGATACCAATAATAAAGTTGATAGCTTTCTACAGAATGAAATTACCCCTTGGAAGGAGTACGCTTTAGCCTTTGATTCACTTATTAATTTAGTAGAAAAGGCACAGGAAATCACCTAACTGCCTCACACACTTTTAGTTGAAAAAATAAAAATGACATAAAGGTAGATCAATAATGCATTTTTCCAGGAAACCAAGAGATTTCCATCATATCCACTCAACAGTGACAATTTTACTTTGAAATGATCACAAACCCAGATGCGCATAATGATGCCTCTAAACAGAAAAAAAAAAAAACCTCGATTTATTCTTTTTTAAGACATCAAGGAAATAAACAGTGCATTTAAAAATGCTTACATCCTATAATAACAAAATGATAATGAGGAATAAAATGAACACTTTAGCATTTAATAGAGTTTTCCTTTATCCACAATACCTAAGTTGTTCTAGAAAACAAACACAAAAAAACCAAGCAAATGCATCTTCTCTGAGGTGCAAAAGTTCATGAATTTAAATAACTATTTAAAGCTACAGAATAGGAGAGCCTAAAAGATGTAAATAATTGTCAGCTGAGTTGTATGAAAAACAAGGAGTGTGAGATGTGTGTTTTTGAAACCAAATGCATATACCTTACCTATCCTTTTATCTATCTATCCCTCAAATGCATTTTGAGGTCCTGGAAGGTTGAGAACATGTCTACTTTTCTTATAACCCATATGATGTCCAGCAATAACTTGATCTTAGTAGGGAACATTGTTTTTTGCTATGCATTCTGCAGTACTGAATATTGACATTATCAGATATAATAAAGTGATTAAATGACAAAGAGCTTGAATATAAATTTTTAACTGCAAATCCATTGTTATCTAAGTTAAGTATATTCTATAGTTCAAGACTGAAGGTAGGAGGAGAAGGGGATGACAGAAGATGAGATGGTTGGATGGCATCACTGACTCGATGGACATGAGTTTGAGCAAGCTCCAGGAGTTGGTGATGGACAGGGAAACCTGGTGTATTGCAGTCCATGGGGTCGCAGAGTTGGACACGACTGAACAACTGAGCTGAAATGATATTTCAAGCAATCTTTTCCAACTGTATGTATCACACTGACCTAATTAGACACCCTTTGCCCTGAGTAGTAAGTACTAGTTCCATAACTCAACTATAATACCAAGGGAAGGTTTTATAAAGCACTTCATTAACATTATAACATCATCTGCTACCAGCTCAATGGTCTAACAATTTGAAATATGTAGATTGTAAAAGTAAACTATGCAAAAAAGATAATCTGTATACAATTTTTTAAATTACAGGTTCATTTTAAGTTCCCAGGAATGTAGAAAAAAATTATGCTGGAATTTATTTATCAAATTTTCCCCTGTTAAACAACAAAATGAAGCATCTTTGGATGGTAATGAAGGTTTTCACTCTCAGGTACTATAGTACATGACTAATAACCTTAAAATAGAAACCAGCTTGCAATAACTGAAGAAACTACTGTGACATTAATCCATGCAATGTAATTGATTTGATATTGCCTTTTCTGATCTCTCTCACATCTTTAGATAAAACCCACTATACCACATTCCAATTAAGAAAAACAGTATTTATTAAAAAAGACAATTGTTAATACATAGGAAAGAAGCATCTATGGCTCTCAAAAGCTGGACTACACTAGGTTGCTAAAATCACTATACTGTGCTTGCTGTTCCTTGCTTTCTGTGTTCCAGTCAGCATCCATTTTGTGAGGAAGGGATGCACACGGGAAGCTTCCTTAATTTAGTTCCTTTCATCTGAAGATTTCAAAAGCTTTGCTGATGGCTATTATTTACAGTTGCTGAATAAATGGGAGCACAGAGCCAATGGGAGGCCATAACCATCCTATAAATGAATTACAAAGCAGTAGAATCTTGTTAAAACAAGTTGGAGTGTAAAACATATTAGATGTCCTGCTTCAATTCGGAACTCATTTTCCATTTTATAAGCAACTTTTCCTATTTTGTAACTTTATTCTTACGTTTCAAGATTAAGAAAGACCTTGCTCATTTGTTCACACAGAGTCACTGGCCCCTGATTATTTTTAGAAATGTAAGTCAGCTAATGTGCTACCTATGTGGGCATGCATGAAAAAATGGATGGGGGGAGAGTATATGACATTATGACATGTAATTTGAAAGTGCTTTAGAATATAAATTGTGCAGAGGAAATAAAAGGAAAGAAAAATAAATTTTTAGACTGAAAATTGCCAGAAAAGGATTAGAGGAAATTGTTATTATGGTTAGAAGGTTAGACTACCTAAAAGAATGATTCATGACAAAGTAATTTTGAACAGAAGACTGCTAAGAGCCAGATGAGGAGAGGAGTTGTGTGCAAGAGGCAGAAATATGTGGTTAAAGATGGGGGCAGAGAGACATGACTCCTAATAGATACAACAAATTTTCTTCACTACTGAAATGCCTGTGAAGGCTTTTCAAAGTCATGGCTCCCACGCCAGGCCAACCATCTGAACCACCTAAAGAACACTCAGAAGCCAACTCCCACTGTGTGCTCCCCAGAGATACTGCGGTATCAGCTGTGATTCACTGTCCAAGAATTTGACCAATATTTTTCAAAGATTCTGATGAATTGATAGTATAAACACTTAGACAATCTATCCTTCCACCATGGCCAATACCTAAGAAGTATACTCAGTGCTGGGAGCAGCAGATACTTTGCTAGCTCCCATCAGCTAACATTGAGAAAGTAAACTTAAAATAGCAACTGAGGAAGAAGGGGTCTGTCTAGGAATCAGAAGTCATACTCAGAGTTTCCTGGTCTCAATATCCTTGTATGATCTGTATCTTGAGATGAGATGCTTGTCTGTTATCTGGCCTAGATTTTGTTCCCTGCTTATTTCTTGGTTTGAACCACTGGATAGTGACCCCAATGCAGCCCAACTGGAAGACTATACTTTATCTGGATACTTAAGATGTCCTGCAGTCTGCCTACACTGTCAAGTTTGTCTCTGGCTTTACCTACTATTCATTCAAACCTCACAAATCTAACAGACGTGGAATTGGGGAAAGTTTGAGCAACGGCTTTCATCATTGTGCCCCATGAGGCCCTCAGGCCTTTTCTTATACTATATTCAATATCACTCACTCTAACCCTCTCAACCAGTGAACAAGGCCCAATGATTTTGCTAAAACTTACCTGAATAAAGAAGAGTTCTTAATCAGGTCAATGATATTCTATTAATGTTTTCAAAGACCAATCCTTGCTCCTGAGTCAGAAACACTGGTGGCCTTGTGAAAATGCGCTCTCTCAGGCTGTATAACATACAGAATTAGAATCTATGGGTGCAGAAGTTATCAAATTACATTTTAAAACTAAATTTGCAGATAATTTTTTTGCACACTGACAGTCTGAAAATCCTTGGAAAGTACAGACATCCTTTAATTAATTAATTATTTACTTCATTAATTGAATCCATAAACAACAATTTATTGCCTTCCATGTGCCAGGTACCAGATAGGCTCTGGGAGTATAAAGATGGTTTGAAAAGGATGAAATGTCTTCCAGGGGGAAGTCAATAAAAGCTAGAAACAGAGCATTACAGGTTCTGTGATAAATAAGCACAGAGCCCTCTAAGTATGTGGAAGGTTTAGATGTTCTGGAATGTTGCTGTTTGATAGCTGCATGTTTTGATAACATGAGTTTCCTTTATTGGGGTGCCAGCTGTTTTCTTTCTACTCTATACACTTAAAAAAATCATAAAATGTTTCTTTAATTCTTTTCCAATGAGATCACTGTGTTTTTCCTTTTGTATAGCTGTTCTGTATTTAGATATTTTTCAAAGGCATCACTGTTAATATAAAAAACAGTTGTATTCAGATATAACTTAAAAAAAAATCAAAACAGAAGAACCACATTAAGACAACCAAAATACCTTGACCTCTGTTTTTGCTCCTACTCAGTGAGGTGCTTAATAATGCTCTGAGATAAAATAATTGAGTTGTTAGTGTTTCATAGACACAGCCTTCCTGAAATTTTAATTTACATAATCAGTTTAGGATCAAATAACCTATTAGAAAAATATATGTGAAAATTGTTATGTGAAGAATGACAGTATAAAAACAAAACCTTTGACCTATCTATACATTATTTGTTAATAGGTTTTTCCAGATGTTTGAGTTACATGAGGTTTTAGAAAATATGGGATATTTTAATATAACACTTACAAAGCTATATAAAGATTTAAGGTTTTCTATCATATCACATAAGTGAAAGGACATCTAATATTTATTTTTTAAATATTGAAATTAAGACCCAATTTTTTTCAAGTGCAAGAAGTCTATGATCTAACCTTTTTCCCTCTAACACACTGTAAGCATGATGAATATATAATAGACTCTGCCCACAGAATCCACTGTGTGATCAGGGAGACTATATAGTGTGACAAGTGCTCTGATAGTTTCCACTGAACCAAATATACTGTTAAAATATTAAATATTGTGTTATATATAAAATATTTAAATTTTGTGCCTCTACTCTGTATGATAGCCAACACTAAAGAGGATACAAGATGAATAAAGCTCTAATATCGAATACACTGGATGAGACAAAGATATATATATATATGTATAATCTCAGTAAAAAGAACAGTAGATATTAAGAAAAATATAAGCAAAGAGCTCAGAAAGGGTGAGGTTAGCTTTAGAGGAAGTGATGAATGAAGACTGTATGGAGGGGAAAGAACTGAGATGAGTTTTGGTACTGTTGATTAAATGCAATGATAATAACAAGTGTTAATTATTGCTATCACTTACTGAATGCCTCCAAATCAGGAAAAGAGTATGTCAAGGCTGTATATTGTCACCTTCCTTATTTAACTTACATGCAGAGTACATCATGCAAAATGGTGGACTGGATGAAGCACAAGCTGGAAAAAGATTGCCAGGGGAAATATCAATAACCTCAGATATGCAGATGATACTACCCTTATGGCAGAAAGCAAAGAACAACTAAAGAGCTTCTTGATGAAATTGAAAGAGAAGAGTTAAAAGTCTGGCTTAAATCTCAACATTCAGAAAACTAAGATCATGGCATCCGGTCCCATCACTTCACGGCAAATAGATGCAGAAACAATTGAAACGGTGAGAGACTATTTTCTTGGGCCCAAAATCACTGCAGATGGTGACTGTAGCCATGAAATTAAAAGATGCTTGCTCCTTGGAAGAAAAGTTATGACAAACCTAGACAGCATATTAAAAAGCAGAGACATTACTTTGCCAACAAAGGTCTGTTTAGTCAAAACTATGGTTTTTCCAGTAGTCATGTATGGATGAGACAGTTGGACCATAAAGAAAGCTGCGCACCGAAGAATTGATGCTTTTGAATTTTGGTATTGGAGAAGACTCTTGAGAGTATCTTGGATGGCAAGGAGATCCAATCAGTCAATCCTAAAAGAAACCAGTCCTGAATATTCATTGGAAGGACTGATGTTAAAGCTGAAGCTCCAATACTTTGGCCACCTGATGCAAAGAATTGACTACTTAGAAAAGCCTCTGATGCTGGGAAAAATTGAAGGCAGGAGGAGAAGGGGACGACAGAGGATTAGATGATTGGATGGCATCACTGACTCAATGGACATGAATTTGAGCAAGCTCCGGGAATTGATGGAAGGACGGTGAGGCCTGGTGTGCCGCAGTCCATGGGGTTACAAAGAATTGAACATAACTGAGTGACTGAACTGACCAAAATAAAACTATTCTGCTTGCTTTTTAAACTCCCTGGTGGTCTCTGGTTAAGATTCCATGCTTCCAATGGAGGAGGTTCCAGTTTAATCCCTGGTCAGGGAACTAAGAACCCACATGCCACACAGTGAAGCCAAAAAGTAAGTAAATAAATAAATAGTTAAAAAATATTTATTCATTATTTGAACTATATAAAAAGTGTTTACTTTTCTTATTTTTTCCTTTACTTTTCGATAAGCTCCTACTCAGACTACCAGTTAGCTCAAATAACTTCTCAGTGAAGCCTCCACCAACTTCCCTGCCCACTCACTCACTCACAGAACGCTTTGTTCAGGTGTCTCCTGCAGCCATGTTTTACAGAAATGGATTTGTTTTACATAAGCACGCTCTGCAGAGGTGTAAGACTTTGATGGCTATTGTTGTTTAGTCGCTAAGTCATGTCCAACTTTTTAGGACCTCATGGACTGTAGGCTGCCAGGTTCCTCTGTATATGGGATTTCCCAGACAAGATTCTTTACCACTGAGTAACCAGGAAAGCCCAAGGCTAAGGTTACAGCCCATTTATCTTTCTATCTCATTCATCTGAAATGGTGACTACGTTGTATCAAGTAAATAATTTTTTACAAAAGTGAATGAATGATGAAACTCCAATATTTTGGCCACCTGATTTGAAGAACTGACTCATTGGAAAAGACCCTGATGCTGGGAAAGATTGGCTGGCATCACTGACTCAATGGACATGAGTTTGAGTAGATGACAGACAGGGAAGCCTGGAGTGCTGCAGTCCATGGGGTCGCAAAGAGTCAGACACGACTGAGTGACTGAACTGAACTGAACTGAACTGAACTGAGATATCTGAAATTTCTAACCAGCATAAGATAGAAGAATATTTAATCATATGGGAAAGTGTTTATTATATAGTTAGGTGGACAATGAATTACAAAACTGTAATAGATACTAGATACTAGCTTGAAAGACATTTGCATAAAATATACACTATGGAGTCTGTGCAGGAAGACATTTAAGAGAAAATGCTGGAGAACGAATTTAAAAAGAAAAAATTAAATTTTTAAAGTTACAATATATCAAATAATTAAAATGGTAAGTGTTAAATGTCATTCATGCTTGATAATAAAATCAGTTTTCCATCAAAGTAGATGTTATGTTGCAAGGATCTACAGAAGTGTAAGATCTACTACATAATTTCTACTAAATAAAATGCTCTTAGAAATCAGGTCACACTTCACTTTTTCTCTGATCTCAAATGAATAATTTAGTAGAAGAAAAAAAAACATAAAGGGTAAAAGAATGATTTTATCCCTTCCGATGCATCCTATTTTAAGGTCAAAATATACTTAGCTCTTTGTAAATGGAAGCACTATGGGAAATATTTAGGAAACATTATAAACAGAATTCATACTGAGAAGGTGTTAAAGTGGGCCCCATGCTTGCCAAAATATGTTTCTTCATATATTGCGAAGCAAATCATATCTTTTAATGTAAGAGAGTTAAAATTGGTTATTATTTTCCTAAGCACTATAGAATGTGTATGTGTATATAACTTTAATAAAAATATGCCCCGCATGCCATAAAATAATTATAGATGCATGATAAATGCTAACTTTAACAAGACCCCCCGGTAACTTTAAATTATTAATAAAAATACAATGAATACAGGAGACCCTGGTTTGATTCCTGGGTTGGGAAGATCTGCTGGAGAAGGGACAGGCTACCCACTCCAGCATCCTTGGGATTCCCTTGTGGTTCCGTTGGTAAAGAATCTGCCTGCACTGTGGGAGAGCTGGGTTCAACCCCTGGATTGGGAAGATCTCCTGGAGAAGGGAACGGCTACCCACTCCAGTATTCTGGCCTGGAGAATTCCATGGACTGTATAGTCCATGGGGTCGCAAAGAGTTGAACATGACTGAGCAACTTTCATTTCACTTCACTCCAGGTGGCGCAAGTGATAAAGAACCTGCCTTCTAAAGCAGAAGAGATAATGAGACACAGGTTTGATCCCTGGGGCGGGAAGAATCCCTGGAGGAGGGCATGGCAAACCACTCCAGTATTCTTGCCTTGAGAATCCCCACAGACAGAGGAGCCTGTCAGGCTGCAGTCCACGGGGTTGCAAAGAGCTGGACATGACTAAGCACAGCACAGGAGGGGAAAGGGTGAGAGAACTGAGATGAATTGGACTTTAAAATGAATTAGGCTGAGCTGATGGAGAAGGAAACCAAAAAAAACTGCAAAGGTAGAGGCATCGGAGGTACAACGGAGGCCTTGGGAGGAAGGAGTGAAGAGTTCTTTGCGTTTGGTTTTGCACTGACCCTAAGAACTATATGAGATAACTCTGGAAAAGAAAAATGAGCAAAAGTGAACAAAACACACTAATGAATTTTCATTTCATCCTGTATAATAAAGAGCTAGAGACTGTTTTCACTTGTTAGTTTGTTTCCCATAGAACGTTTTTATTTGTTGTCTGCTTATACAATAGGCAATAGATAGGAAAGTAGGTAGGCTCATTTTCTGGGTGGCTGTCTAGTTGGTTGGTGGTTCTACTAGGGAAGTAAAACAATCAGAAATTTAAAAGGATGAACCACAGCAATGAAGCCAAAGTGGTCAAAAGTACCATGAAAATCACTATGAACATCAATCAAATATATAGATAATAATGTTTATTTTTTTCTTTGCCTGTCTGGAATATACTGAAGACTTTGGGTGTCATATCACTTGCCATGATTATTTGAACACATTATTATGATATTTGCTATGCATGTCTTTTTCTGCGAGTAAATTTTCCCTTTGTGGAAAGTTTTCACACTCAGTTTTAATAATAGAGTTGCTTCTAATATTGAAATTGGTTATTATTTTATCCTTAATGACCTCTCTGCCTTCAAAGCATTCTTTAAATGACTGAGTCTATATGTCTTTTTCTGTTTCTATTTTTCTATAAACGACCTTAGTTTGCTCATATAGAGTTAAAATAAACAAAAAAAGAAGCTATAGCTACAGAGCACTTTATACTCATTTCAAACTCTTACAGATACAAATTACCAGGATATTAGGATTATTTAAGTAAACCCATCCAACAGAAATGCTAAAACTACAACTTGACTATGTTCATTCCATTGCCTTTCATTAGAGGTTTGACCTCAGTCACTAAGTAAACAGATTAACCAAAGTTCCGATTTAGTTGTTAACTAGCACGTTTTAAAGAAAATGAGGACCACTATTAAACTTAGCAAACGTAGAGACTTTTTATAGCATTACAACTGAAAGCTTTAAAGTCCATCACTTGACAGGACCATGATACAAGAGAAAGAAACACATATGTTAGAATTTTCTAACTTTGTATTCTATATTGTGGTTGTAGTCAAAAAATCTTACATATAACAGTGGAATAAGGGAAAGAAGTACCAACTACTGACTGAATAAGTGGGGAATCTGTTAAAAATATCTAGTCATACATACCAGGGTCTTTAGCAATATTCTTGGGTATGTTCTGAATCTTACGAAAATGATTTTTTCTACTTTGGTGAATGACTTTAATAAGAAGACTCCAAATTGAACTTGAATTTAGCTAATTTTAGCTGTTAAAATAGCACTTTTATATTGACTGCTACATCACCTCTCAACAATGTAAAGTCAAAGTAATACTTCATTACTTATTTTATGGAGAATAAAATGTGTACATAGGTACAGGGTGTTCATTCCTAGCAACCCATAGATAAACTAAGGAAGAAAATCAGATAAGTAACACAGGAATAACTCAGAAAGATTAACTTAAAGAAAATGAAAAATAATTAAATGTGGATAGCTTGACTTTCCAGAGCTCAGAGGGACATGCTAACTACTAATAAAATAGAACAGTGAAATCATTTAGCAAGACAGGTCATTCAGTAAAATAATGATAATAACAAAATCCCATTAATGTCTGGTCTGTTTTATAACATGGTCATGGTATTCCATAGGGTGTCAGAGATGGATCTGAAAGTTTCTTGCTCTTGCCATTGAATCACCCTATGTCTCACACTTGTTAAACAAACAAAAATTATTTAGAGTTAGATTAAGACACACACACACAAAACCTAAATTAAACTCAGGAAAACTGAATACTTATCATCTAATTAACTGAGATGGCTGGAAGTTACACCATTTCCTGATGTTAATAAAAACTCACAAATAATAATCTAGTTAGTTAAAAATATAAACTCAGTGAAAAATATAAATTCAAGTTAGATGACTAATTTTCTATTGAAAAATAAATCATATAATAAAGTCTTATTATTGATGCTAAAATATAACTGGTATAGCCATCCCAAAGAATAAATCATTTGGAGTTGTTCCAGGCTAAGTCAGCAGAATGTCATGGACATTTAACATAAAAAACACTTCTTGACCCTGGGGATATAAATCAGGAAACTATTAGCTGAGGCATACCAATTGACTCTGTGAAGCCCTAAACAGAGCTTCACATAATGTCCTCAACAATAAGGAGGAAAACCAATTGATCTTATAATTAATTTGACCAATACAGAATGTACATTTAGGTCAAAGAGTAAATATTGGGTTTGACACTGACCAACTTAGCTATCTACATGGATCAAATTAAACAAGTAATTGCTTGCATGTGGCCAGATCAGACTATGGACTTGAACCTATTAATCTGACTATATTTGGAAGTTCAGCTATTAAATTTGGGTAATCTATTTACCACAATGTATGGCTGAACTTCTGGAATTTGCTCTGTTGGAAGTCGTAAGTGAACATAAAAAGTAGACCCAAGTAAAATAGGCAACTTACATACATAGAGTACAAAATTTTGTGCAACTGTGGTTAGGGAGGAAAAAAAATACAATTTCTATGTCACTGGAAAATCTAATTATTTAGTAATCCAAGCCAATGTTAAGGTTCCTACCTTAAATATTAAATAAGAATTCAAAGAACTAGAGCCATTGTACTAGTCAACATTTACTTACATTGAGTAACCTTGAGTTTGAAATTAAATATTAGAACAGGTACTGAAATATGTTTACCATGTTCAATGTAAAACTGTAACTAAGGAATGTGGAATAATTTTTTTGAGTTCACAACATATTGAAGATTTTTAAAAAATACAAACAAAGCCAAATTCTTGCAGAAATAATGTGACCTTGCAGTAATATGTGAAACTGGAAATCTTTAGGAATAAACTCCCACATAGCTAAGCATCAAAGTTTGAACACTTAGAAGTAAGAGAGTTTCATTAATGGGGAAATCTAAACAGCATCATTAATTTGAATGGCATAAGACAACATATTTCTGACAATCAAGTAGCCAAAGAAGAATCTATCTGCTTCCAATAAAGCTAAAAGAAACTACTTTTCTTCTCATTCAGTCAAAGGCAGGTCAAAGCAACATTAATCTTAAGATGTATATGAACATTTCATTTGATTTAGATGGTTTAAGTGGTGATTTGACAGCAGGAAGATCTAACAGATAGTCACTAGAAGTCTCTTTCATTCCTGGTTATTTTTCCTCCTGTAAATTCACTATAGCATATACTTAAAATGATTATTTATATGCTAAAACAGAATATATTATCTGCATATATTAATTTATCACATTTCTCTCCCTTATGAAATCATATATTTTTAAAACTAGTGGGAAAAGTTGCTTCCCTTCCAGAAATTTCACCATTTGAAGTTTATGGTGATTGGAGAATTTTGGAGATTATTGGGAGTAATCTGTGGATTACTAAACACAATAGAATAGCAAGAAATTTCTAAGAATAAATTGCAAGCATTAAAAATAGAAAAGAATACACCTTAATCACCCTGTGATTTAATGGCTTTATCTGGAAATATTTAAATGAGGTGCTGACAAAATCATCACATGAAAAAAAATTTAAGTTACCTAAGCACCAAAACAAAGTAATTGGCCTGAAACATCAAAATCTTATATTCTCACAAATTTCATAATCAAATCTCATAGGATATGTGATGTTTAAACAAACTACAGGTTAGCAGGTTATACTGATACAAAATAAAGAGGAAAGAAAGTACATTAAACATTGCAAACATTATGTAAAACTTTGAACAGTACATGTGTGCATTTTACCTGCTTAAAGAGATGTGAAAGTCAATTTCTAGATGATACTAAGAAATCTCTCCTTGTGACAGTATCTAAGATTAAAAGTAAAGAATTTTAAATTATTTTTTCAGTACTTATTAGGTAAAAGTAACTAATATTCACAGTCTCTATGAGCCTAGTATTATGGCAGGCAATTAACATACTGGTATCTGATTTAATTCTCTCAAGTGTGATAGTTATATACTCTTATCTCCCAATTTATATATATATGTATCCTAGGGCACAAAGAAATTAAATATTTTTCAGGGTCACATAGTTCCATTAGATGGGAAATTTATTCAAAGTCCATTAATTCAAAAAGTCTGGGTACTGTGGACAGTTCAGAAAACAAAATAAGAGAAATTGAGACTATCAAATTTCACCCTATTAACTCATTTTTCATATGAGTATCAAACATCTCCATTACAGTATTTGGAAGAAAAAAGTGAATGAAACACAGTATGGTAATAAATATAAATTTAATATAAAAATTATAGTTGCTTTAAATATGTATTCTTACCACCGGAATCCACATAAGACAGACTGGCAAATAGTTTAGGATTAATAAAATATCTCTAAATTCTATGATATTTGTATACAGCAAATTTAGTATTCTCTATGCAGTAGTTAAAGGGCTTCACTGGTGGCTCACTAGTAAAGAATCCTCTTGCCAATGAAGGAGATACAAGCTCAATCCCTAGGTGGGGAAGATCCCCAGGAGAAGGAAATAACAGCCCACTCCAGCATTCTTGCCTGGGAAATCTCATGAACAGGGAGGAGCCTGGTGGGCTATAGTCCATGTTGCAAGAGTCAGACACAACTTGGCAACTAAGCAACAAATAACCTTAGTTATGTGAGATGACAACTTCACCTCTGACCTATAAACTAATATTAACATAACAAGAGAAATAAGGGTACTTTTGACAGTTCTGGAGGAGCAATTCTAGAATCGCAAAAGAAATCATCCCAGAAAGAAAATCATTCTCAAAGTCATTAACACTGGCTTTGTTGTGATACATACCTTTTTACGTAAAAAAGCCTGGAGAACAAATTAAATATAAGGAAATTTATATTAAACAAATTAAATATAAGGAAAAAATTACTCATAATATCCAAATAGTAAATCTGGAAAATATTAATAGGTCTAACTTTTAAGAGATATCCTCTTTTAAAACATTCTAAAAACCAAGTTTTTTATATTTGATATTTGGATTTTTGATATTTAGATGAGTGGAAAAGAAAAAGCAATATCATCCACTTCTAATCTATATAAATTTTAAATGTGAACTATCCAGGGAATAATGAATGACAAATAGGCTTCATTTGTATCTATTACTGAACAAGTAAAAAATTATGAACAAAGGCATATTCATTGATACACAAAATGAAGAAAATTAAAAGTCATAACTATCTTCTAATTACTTATCTTTACATTATTATATTATTTAATACTGGATCTTAAACATAAAGATGCTTTAATATAACTTTTGAGGGGAATTATGTAGCTTAGAGATTATAAATTGTATCCCATCCAGTTCCACTTTGCAACAACTGTGTGTCCTTAGCTCAATTATCTAAGCTCTAAAAGACTCAGTTTTTCTTATCTATAAGACAGGAATGATAACTATGTCTTTCTCATGAGGCTACCATGGGGATTAAATTAGGTAAAATATGTAAGCACTGATTATATAACATAAACCACACTACTAGTAGGTGGTAAATTCCCCTTAAGTTATAGCAGTCATCATCATTGTGATCAGATGATCATCACAAGGAATGTATCCTTAGGAAAAGGAATATGCCATTTTTAGAAACTCTGTATCATGCATTTTTATATTTCCATTAGTAGATAGTACAACACCTTATATTTATGAAATCAAATCAAAGAAAAGTAATGTAGAAAGTATTTGGTTGGGAGGAGGGATAAATTGGGAAATTGGGATTGACACACACAGACACTACTATACACAAAATAGAAAACTAACAAGGACCTACGGTGTAGAACAGGGAACTCTACTTCATTCCCTGTAACGACCTATACAGGAATAGAATCTAAAAGAGAGGGGATACTTGTATGTATATAACTGAATCGCTTTGTTGTATACCTGAAACTAACACAACACTGCAGATGAACTGCACACCAATAAAAAAAATATATTTGGTTTGAGAAATTGCTAATGTGCTCCTTTTTACCTTATTGGTTAATGTCATCTTAAATATTATAATAGGAAATAATCATTTGACCCATTGATCCAATAATATATAATGAGATAATATTAATATATATTGTGAATTTTATAATGAGATGAAAAGTCCAAACTAGCTCTCTCTCCTTCATAGCTGACCGAAGAAATTTCTCATGACTCCACTTCTCAAACTGACACTTGAGAAATAACTTTGTTTTAATGCTTCAACAACCCAGGAGACGTTTGTTTCTATAATGCACAACTATATAAATATAAATCTATGTTAAACAATCCTTCTGCTTATAATTGTCAGAAGTCTAAAATTACTAAAATGCTACAATTTAAATACAGCAAAACTGTGAAACCAATACAAATACAAGTTAATTCTACATGAAATTAACAGGTTAGGTTAAAGGATGATTTTTAAACTGAATAATTTTTAGCACATGGCAAATTAAGTAACTGCTATCTTATAGGCCTTTTGAATCGACTGTGTATTGTATGCTAAGTCACTTCCATTGTGTCCAACTTTTTGAGACCCTATGGACTGAAGCCCGCCAGGCTTGCTGTCCATGGAACTCTCCAGGCAAGAATACTGGAGTGGGTTGCCACTCCTCCAGGGGATCTTCCTGACCCAGGAATCTAACCTGCGCCTCCTGTGTCCCCTGCACTGCAGGCAGATTCTTTACTACTGAGCTACCAGGGAAGCCCTTTGAATCCACTAAACCTTTGAATCCACTAAGCCCACCCTATTGAACATGATATATGAAGATCACTGTCTTCTTACTTTCCTTACTGGACACTGTAAATTCTTCTTTCTACTGTGCGGGTTAAGGTCATTGGCCTCTCTTTACTGAAAATGCATTATTTATGTGTTGTCTACTTGTATTCTTTTCTCAGTAGCCCTAGATAATTAAATAGAAATAACATGGAAGCAAAATTTTGTACATAAAAATTATAAAGCAAGGAGTAAAGTCTAGTAAACTCTAGAATATATATATATATTCATCAAGAAAGAGGCTTATATTAATTTATTTTAGATGATCAGAAAGAACTATCACTCATTCAATAACAGAATTACTGTAGAGCAAACTCACATCTCTGACAACACGCCCAAGGAAGCCCATATAAACAGCTTTGCTCTAGTCCACCTGGACTGATGTCTACAGCAGAACCTTCACTGGGGTGGTTTTTGTTCTCAATCAGCTCCCATGGATTTAAAATTTTCCAGTTGTCCTTTAATTCACAAATTTCCTGGCTTGGGCTTTAATTTTGGTTCCCTTTTGTCCCCTCCCTAAAACTACAAACAGGTTTTACCTTCCACTTTTATCACAGCCCTTTCTTACCACAATCTGAGTCACAGACCCAGGCTTCTATCTTGCTGAGGAAAGGAGACTTATGCACACACTCATTCATTCACTCAGCATATACTTATTGGGCACCTACTTTGCATACAAATGCCTCTTGTCAGCACTGAGGCATAGGCGATGGATTATGCTGATGATGTCAGGCCAAAATATTTCTTGCTACACTCTCATTTGCATCAGCAGGTATATTTCACTGATCCTAGAAAACTCTACATAGCTGAATTTAAAAGTTGGCTTTTATTCATTTATATAAAGATGCTTTTCCCAGGGGCAGGGGTTAATTTCTATATCACCATAAAATTTTCTACTTTATCAATAATTTGAAATAGGTACTGGTTGCTTTAAACTTCCATTTATCCTAGAAATAATTAGTAAACACTTAAACAATAACCTGTTCAATTCAAATATATATATATATATTATATATTAAAATATCAAAGTTAAATATATCAAAACTTTAAAAATATAAACATATTTACAATAATCCAGTTCTATGGAAAACAGGTAATGGCCAACTAACACTAATTTAGTTGAGAATTTTAGCTAAGAACTTTAGCTTAAAGTGAAAGTGATAGTCACTCAGTCGTGTCTGACTTTTTGTGACTCCATGGACAATACCATCCATGGAATTCTCCAGGCAAGAATAGAATACTGGAGTAGGTAGCCTTTCTCTTCTCCAGGGGATCTTCCCAACCCAGGGATTGAACCCAGGTTTGCCGCATTATAGGTGGATTCTTTACCAGCTGAGCCACAAGAGAAGCCCAGTTTTAGCCTAAGAATCCTATATATTTTCTTTGATTATATAAATGTATGCTGATGATTGTTATTTATCTGTAATGATGATCAAAAACATCACAAAATTATCATTAGTGA
This sequence comes from Dama dama, assembly GCF_033118175.1. Lineage (NCBI taxonomy): Eukaryota > Metazoa > Chordata > Mammalia > Artiodactyla > Cervidae > Dama > Dama dama. Next base: position 80,868,874 of record NC_083698.1, on the reverse strand, counting down.
TAGTAATAATAATAATTGCAAAAATAATAATCTATTATCACTAGCATCCTATTAAAAAAGACAGATACTAATTCAGGGAGAGGTTTATAATATTAAAACAAAGAGAAGTTTCACTGCTTACTGAAAAGGTAAATCTTCATCTGTTAAAGGATACAAATTAAAAGAGAATATTCATTTTCTCCAAACTTCTTGTGATCAAGGTTTCCCTATCTTTGTCATTCACAAAAGGACATTCTGAAGAATTATTTTCCTAATCAATTTATAAAATAAAACTTGGATTTCATGCTGCTATCTTAATAGACTGCATAATGAAAAGACTCAGGGGAGGGGGGTATAGCTATAAGGAGAACCACGTGCTTAGAAGTTTAGTGTAAAAGTCCCCGTTTGGCTTGTGCAATGACCTACAGGCAAAAAAATAAGTTACTCAAAAGTAAAGATAATTAAAAAAATTTAAACTCTTCATTAAATTGTCCATTAGAAAATAAAACAATTATAATTTCTATCATTTTTGCCAATTTTCCCATGTCATCATCTTTACTTCAAGAGTCAAACTAAAGTAACATAAATGTCAATACCAAAATTCTTTGACAATAAATTGGAAAATCTTATAAATAACATGGAATTTTAAGTTAATATAATATACATATTTATTCAACATGTCATTCAATTATTCATATAACAACTATTCATTGAGAGTCTGCTATGTGGCGGGCACTGCTTTAGCTGTTGGGAACCTAGCCAACAGTCAAGACAGACTAAAAGTCACTACTTTCAAGGAGCTTATGTTCTAGTGGGGGAAGGGAGATGTCAAACAAGACAACAAATAAAGTATATAGTATGTTAGACAGTGACCCGTGCTCTGAAGAAAAATAAAGCACATGGTAATGGGCATAGTAATTTAGTTTAGTTAGAATGGCCTCCCTGGAAAAATTACATTGAATAAAGAACTGAAGTTGGTAAGGACAGAAATACACTTTAATTACTGTCATACTTTGATTGAGGATTATGGAAATGTTAAGTAGAATATAATTTCTCAATATCTTCCTCTCCATTTCCTTCAAGGAAATCTCTGGAAAGCAAGCAGCTTAATACAGCAATGTTAAGACAATGTTAAGAATGTTAAGGCACACTTCTTTATGGGGAGGTAAGGATAATCAGCCATTCCATTCAACAGTGAAATTTCTGGAAATGTCAGCATTTGTCAGTAGACTATAAATGTAAATGGTTTGCATTTCTTAGATTTAAAAACATTCTAAATCCCACAAAGATTTCTGAATTCCTAAATATAAAAGAAAGGGGTGCCTTAATTTTAACTCTTTTGCCTTTTTAAGAATTCCTAACTAAGTACCAAGGAATATTTGGATCTGTATTTACTTTTTCGACTTGAGCCCTTCTCATGGAACTGCTTGGGTCACCTCCTGTGGTTTTCAGTCAACCCTGAAATACTGGAAGAATCCTAGAACATTCTGTGCTCTGAAGAGCCACTGACGAGGGAGAGGCAAGAAGGCAGCCAGGGCCAGAGGAGAAAGGTGTTGGTGAGAGAAACAATTAACCTGTGATACATTAATTACATGTGACCATATAAAACATCTCACAAATGGACGTGGAATAAACATAAAAATAAATCTGTTTCACTCTTGAGAAATACTTCTATATCCTGAACTATCCTAGAGTCATCTTCCAAGTTGAAAGTCTGAGTGCAACAACTCCTGGCGTAAACAATGTACAAATGCTTCTGACTTTGTGCTACTGTCAAACCTACATTTTAATGGCTATGTCATTCTGACAGACTCCTGAGGCTAGACAAAAAAAAAAAAAAAAAAAGGAAAGTCTTGCACTGAATTCTTAGAATCAATACAAAGCAGTGTCAAACCAAAAATAACGTGTGTTCCATCTTCGAATACAAAGAAGGTTAGATGAAATCAATATCATCAGGTGGTCACTGCACTCATTTCCAGGTGAGACTGAAAATAACTATGTGCTAGAACGAAAATAGCTCAATGCAGAACGACTGGAAACCAGTGTATCAGTCAACTGAGCAATAATTGTAAAGGAAAGGATCAACATATGAAAATACTGGTACAGGACTGATGAAACTGTGTATATCAAGAAAACTTTTCTCTCCTCAAAACCTTTAATGTTGTCTTTGGCTAGGCATTGCTCACAGTTCAGCTATTTCTAGAACAGTAATGAGTCTACATATGAAAACATCAAATCCCTTGGAACTGGGCATTTTTTTTCTGCCAGAGTTACTGGCTTTGATAGCTGTTTTTTACTGACTAAGAATTTGGAAGAATTGAGTAGTCTTTCTTCTATTCCAAATTAGAAGTTAAATTTGCCCCTTTTCAGTATTAACCTATTTACTAGGTCTCCTGACATTGGGAGTAAACAAATATAACTGGTGATAATGTGGATGTTTTGAAAGTTGGAAAATTCATCAACTTAACTAATGTTTATTAAGCATCCACTTTTTTTTTCCCAAGGCACAGATCTAGGCATGGGATATTCAGAGATACATAGGGAATTTCTGCATTCAAAAACTCATCCTTACATAGAAAACTCACCCTTACAAAATGGTAGGATCCATGCTTTAAGTGAAATTATGTACAAATATCTTTGCTTACTTTATATAAACAAAAGAAAAAGTAATCAGTCTGGGAAGTTATGGAAGACTGCTAGTTTTCACTAAATACTCATTCTTTCTTGTACAAGAATAGAGTTCTGGCTAGGCATAAGGACCCCCTGCTCAAGACTACACTACCAGCCTTGTCTGGTAGATATGACCATGTTATTAAGCTAGATATGGCCATGTGATTAAGTTTTGACTGCCTGAATATGAATAGCAGTGATATGAACCAGTTCTGAATTTTGCTCTCAGAATGGCTAGGAGTGTTATTTTTAAGCAAAGATTCACTTAGCCTGTTACCTATATTGTGCCTAATACCTTCCAGGCAGGAAAATCAAAGTTCTTAAAAGATTTTGTATGTCTGTGTAAAAGAGATTTAGGTCAAGTCAACTAGTGGAGTTGGACACGACTGAGCAACTTCACTTTGCCTTTTCACTTTCATGCATTGGAGAAGGAAACGGCAACCCACTCCAGTGTTCTTGCCTGGAGAATCCCAGGGACAGAGGAGCCTGGTGGGCTGCCGTCTATGGGGTTGCAGAGTCGGACACAACTGAAGCGACTTAGTAGCAGCAGCAACTAGTGGACAGTTTCCAGTGGTATGCAGTATTCTGTATATTTGAACCAGCCCACCAATCACATGAATGCATCATCTTGGACATGGCTCCTTCAGCCCCCTCCTTCAGTGCAGATACTTTAGGTGAGCACCATGGCATAGACCAGCTGTTAACTGCTGAATCCTGCCCGAAGAGCAGACCCATGAGCAAAATGAATGACTTGTTGTTTTCAGTGATGAAGTTTTGGGGGTGGTTCATTATGCAGCAATACATAGTTGACACACATGTCCAGTTTCAAAAAACAGTACCACTAAGATTCACTGTAAAACTATAGAGCATGTTATGCAGCCACAGGAGTATCAGATGCATACTGAAATTATGCATATGGATGGAGGGAAGCGGAGCAATTTGTACTGAGACCTAGTAGCAACTACTATTGTACCACTATCTAAATATTAACTTGTTGATGGTCTTTTGCTCCCTGTTTATATAAGATTTATAAAATTTATCAATAGATATATAACTGAGAAGCAGAATGCAATACAGATGGTCCCTGACTTATGACTGTTTAACTTGGGAGTTTTCAACTTTATGATGGTGTGAAAGCAATTAGGTAGAAACCATACTTTGAATTTTGAATTTTGATCTTTTCCCAGGCTAGCAATATGTGGTATGATACTCTTGTGAGGCGAGGCAGCAACAGTGAGCTGCAGCTCCAAGTCAGCTAGGCAATCTTAAGGATAAACAACGGATGCACTCACAACCATTCTATAACCAGAAAAACCATTCTGTTTTTCACATTCAGAACAGTATCCAATAAATTACATGAGCTATTCAACACTCTATTATGAATCATCCTTTGTGTTAAATGATTTTGCCCAGTTGTAGGCTATATAAATATTCTGAGCACTTTCAAGGCAGGCTAGGCTAAGCTATGATGTTCAGGTTAGGTGTATTAAAATGCATTTTCTACTTATATTTTTCAACTTACAGTGAGTTTAATGAGTAGTAACTCCAACATACTTGTACAACATACAAGTAGATTCCCAGGTGGCTCTGCTGGTAAAGAACCCACCTGCCAATGTAGGAGACATACGAGACGCATGAGGGTTTGATCCCTGGGTGGAGAAGATCCCCTAGAGGAGAGCGTGGCAACCTACTCCAGTATTCTGCCTGGAGAATTCCCGTGGACAGAGAAGCCTGACAGCTACAGTCCATCGGGTTGCAAAGAGTCAGACACAACTGAAACAACTTAGCATTAGCATAATTACAACATAAGTTGAAGAAGATCTGTATATACAAACTTTGTAACATTTTGCCTCATGCAATTTAATCATATTGGTAATGTAGATAGATCTAGTTTTACTAATATGTTTTAATTTACATATAAGCCAGCATATACAACGATTTGGAGTATAAGATGAAAGGTAAAATGCTGTCTTCTTAATAATTAAAGGTTATTTAATACTGCCAGAGAATGTCTCTTTAATTAAGCTCTGCATCATTAGTTTTTCTTCTGAGATGAGACTTACGGGGGTAATATAGTACACACACCTGTGTGTATGTGTGTGTATGTACATATACATATATTTATACATTTTCTATACAGACACATCAAATGTGGGACCAAAGGTTGCTTGTCTGTTTTTATATATTCAATAATGTTTTGCTAAAGTCAAGTCCTGTCACTTATTTAGCCATCTTATGTCAACAAATACATGATTTCTGACTAAACTTTAGAGCATATTAATGCTTAATACATGAAGCACTATTTGATTTCATATATATACTTAATAGCCTCTAATAGTTTAAGTAATCACTATTTGATCATCAAAAAAGAAAAAAAAACAATTTTAATATTTTCACATTTATCAAGTAAACTGTTCCAAAAAATAACCATAATGGGCTGAAAAGTTCTTTATTTATTCAATAAAGAATAAATGCCAGTATAAAAGCAAACTTTGCATACTAGATCTGTTGGCTGACACAGAGTAACAAGATAAAAAGAAAATCTTGCTAAAAAAACAAGGGAAAAGGAAAAGAAAGTGAAATATAAGCTTGTATAATGCATTAAGAATTCAAGGGAAAATGATTTTACTGAAAAAAAGAGTGGTAGGATATTATTCAAAACAAATTTCAGGACAATTCTGTGACATCTAAACCTTTACACCCTTAAAATATTTTCTTCAAGAGAAACAAAGCCACATGTATGCCTTAGAATCACGCAGGCCAGAGTTTAAACTGAGATATGACTTCATGTAACTCTGCTCAAAGCTATGTGGGAGCTTGGATGGGAGGGGAGTTTGGGAGAGAATGGATATATGTATATGTATGGCTAACTCCCTTCACTGTTTACCTTAAACTATCACAACACTGTTAATAGACTATACTCCAAAGTTCAAAAAATTAAAAAAAATACAAAACCTAGATGTGACTAGTGGTCAGATGGGTAATGTCATTTGAGATGATGGCTATGATGTGGCTGGCAAACATATCCGTTGAGAGACTCTGTTAATATTAAAACTCTGAGTATGAGGGAAAAACGAAAGAAAACATACACTGTTTATTAAAACCAAATATTCTTGAGGAACATAGAAAGATGATCTAAAACATAACTAAAGAGTAATCCTTGGAATTCTTCAACAGGGGTTTTTTTTTTAGTAATATCCCCAAAGTCTTAATACTACAATATACTTCAATTTGACTATTACTTAGCCACTACTTACTGATTACATGAAAGTAAAGATGAATGTTAACTAGACTTACCATGGTGATCATTTTGAAATGTATAGAAATTTCAAATCACCATGTTGTTTACAAAGAACTAACAGTGCTATAGGTCAATTATACTTCAAAAACAAATGAACACACAATCTCATAAAAAAGAGATCAAATTTGTAGTTATCAGAGGTCAGTGTGTGGGGAACAGGAGTGGGGAGAGTGGATGAAGGTAGTTGAAAGGTACAAACTTCCAGTTATAAGATAAATAAGTACCAGGGATGTAATACACAACAATGATAAATAGTAATACAATGAACACTGCTGTAAGTTATACTATATGAAAATTGAGAGTAAACCCTAAAAGTTCTCATCACAAGGAGATAGGTTTTTATTTCTTTGATTTTATATCTATATGAGATGGTGAGTGTTCACGAATCTTATAATCACGTCATGATATTTGTAAGTTAAATCATATACACTTTAAACTTATTAAATGAAGTGAAGTGAAAGTTGCTCAGTCATGGCCAACTCTTTGCCATAGTCCATGGAATTCTCCAGGCCGGAATACTGGAGTGGGTAGCCTTTCCCTTCTCCAGGGGGCCTTCCCAACCCAGGAATCGAACCCAGGTCTCCTGCATTGCAGGTGGATTCTCTACCAGCTGAGCCATAAGGGAAGCCCAAGAATACTGGAGTGGGTAGCCTATCCCTTCTCCAGCAGGAGTTGAACCAGGGTCTCCTGCATCGCAGGAGGATTCTTTACCAACTGAGCTATGAGGGACGCCCCCTTTAAACTTATAATGTATGTCCATTATATCTCATATGTAATGCTATATGTCCATTATATCTCAATAAAAGTAGAAAAAGAAAAAAGGAAAGGATGAGATAATATACTCATGGAAAGATACTCATGTATATCTTTGCATATTAATTTTAGTCATTAACTCAGAGTAGCAAAAGGTAAGAAGTTTATAGGAATAATAGAGCAGATATTTCTGTTCCACAGTGAAATTTCAACAACATGTGGCAGTTAGACTTTGAAAAATTACCAACTTATTACATTTGTATTTGAATTTTATTAGTAGTAAACATTATTATTTTATTTGGGACAAAAAAATGCATTATAAATATTCTAAAATGGATAGAATGCTTTTCTATGCTTGCAGTCTTTCAGTAGCTTAACAAATTTACCATGTTTTTGTACTCAGCATGGAAATTTAGCTAAATAAAATTTTCATTTGTGCTCTTAAATGACCTAATCAATATTTAACCAATTAGGGTCTTGGACTCATATTCAGATAATAAGAAGGTTATCTGGGGAGAGTAAAATTGGATATTTTTAGATCTTAAAATATTTCCCTATTTTCTTGAATTAAAATAGAAAGGAAAAAAAAAACTTTCTCCTAGTTGGAATATGCTTCATAATTAGCTATACATATTCTTCAAACTACTTAAGGAAAAATAAAAATGTGTTCAGCATGACAAAGTTGATTGGATTCTAGGCAAACTATAAAGTCAAGTAAATAAATCACATAAAACCACGGACTAAACTCATTTCTATAAATATAAAAATTATGCATTAGACTTTTATCATTGTTTAGTTTTCAGGTAAACCAAACAAGAAAGTACTAATTCCTTTCTTTTGCTTCCTTAAAATCTTATGGCACAGTCATATTTAAATATAATTTTTTTTAACATACCTAAGAATACTTTCTACCAGAAAGAAAATCTCAGTCTAATCAAACCTTACAATTACACATCATAGAAACCGTTTACTCATAATTTTGCCGTGATCCCCTTCAGGGGATCTTCCCAACCCAGGGATTGAACCCATGTCTCTTAGGTTTCCTGCATTGGCAGGATTGTTCTTTACCACTAGCGCCACCTGGGAGGCCCAATTCTTGCCTATATTTTGGGCTAATATTTGGGAGGATCTTATTTCTGAGCACAATTGAATCTTTCTCAGTTATATCTAAAATTATAAACATTTCTAAGTATTATTCCATCATCATTAATTTACTACTTACTTTTCCATCAAACACTTAAAAAAGGCTTTCTTTTATCCCTCCCATTATATCAAATTAAAATGATAATAAAGAATTTGGCAGAATGTAGCCACAAATAAATCTGACACGTCTTATTTTCATTGTGTATCATATTACTAACAATGAAACTTGAAATCATTTCCCACGAGCAAAAACCAATTACAGTATATAATTACCTTCAAGAAATAAGAATTGTATTATGTGTAATATTTTGTTACCTAATTTATTTAGCAATATATTCTGGGAATTTTTCATATCTTCAAACTTTCTTTAACACCTTTAACTCTTTGGTGCTTTTGAGAATTCCTTGAGAAATCATTTTGCAAATTTAATCCATTTAATTAAACCACTATTGTTGGTAAATCGGTGCTTTTGAGATAACTGAATCTAAAATGATTTTAATAATATATATAATATTATATATATAATATTATATAATATAAATATAATATAATAATAATATATATAATATATACACATACTTAAATCTGCAAATCTGGTTATATGTTGTAGGCCACAATGCTGTCTCAGTTTAGGTTTGGGGAAAGGACTTATACCATTTTTCTTTATCAGCTTTTTATATACATCGTGGCCATGATTCGTCTCTAAAGTAGTCAATGCCAATATAAAACTGGGCATTTTCTTTACAAAAATATTTAGTTTAATACCAGTAGTAAGTCTGTAGCTCTAGAATCCAGTGTTACACACTTTAGCTTTTTTTTTTATTGTTTCCCAAAGTCATACGACTAAGGAATCTGTGCTGCACCAGAAGCCACCACAGGTCTTAAGCTGTCAGGCACCAATTTATCATCCACACATTCCCCTGACCTAAAGGTCCTCTACTCACCTTAGAACAAATACCATACTTTATAAATGGGTAGAGGAAAGACATACACGAATAAGAAAGACAGCACTGTCCCACAATACACAGATTAGTCACATGATTACATGTGACTTATCGGTCCTATTTATAGTACTGTATATGATGATGTTGGTAAAGCAATTCTTCTAAGGATTTTAGAATATTCCCATATAAAATAGTTATGACCACTGATGTCCTTTTCTATGTGAAATAATTATTTCTAAAAGCTATCTACAATTTGAACTGGCATTATGATGTTTGCCATATTTTTCTTTTCTCATAAATTCATATTTTCACATAGTAAACACAGTTATTGCAGTTATCATATATCATATTTCCTTCAGAAAATAAGATATATGTCAAGATAGTATAGATTATGTTTTGGGAACAAACACCCGAAAGCTCAGTATCATAACATCATAATTAGTGTCAATGAAAAATGTACACTTCACTGATACAGAGTTGATGTCTGCCGTACTCTAGGACCACTGTACTTGTGACACATGAGGTCACCTTGACTTTGTGTATCCCCCATTGGGACACGAGGCTTGGCTAGTAGTGTTCTCTGCCCCTGCCCAGACATCACACATACTCCCCCCAATGACATTTTATTGGGCAGAATATTATATAATCTGACTAACTCAAGACCTTTGGAAAGTCCACATTCATGTGTACTCAACAAGGAGGAATAAGAAACAAATCTTTTAGAAAGACTTCAAGGCCACAGACTACAGTAATGGATTGTGTGTGCAGGTATTTTAAGGATGATTTCAAGAAAGACCAATTTGAAATTTCTTTGGAAGTCACCCAAAGACTTTTGAATACATTTTATTTCGTTGAAATAAACAATATTTAACATATCATTTTTGAAAGCTGTATAGTCAATTGGCAAGGAAGCTAGGGTCATGAAATTTAAGCTAAAATTGATCAATGGTGACCTTATAGTATGACACCTTATCTAATCTTTCTATGCCAGTATTTCATCAACAAAATGAAAGTAATAATAATAATTCAGTAATCATTTTTACTTCCCTGACATAGGTTATTACATATGGGTGAAGGACTTCTTCCATGGCTGCATGCCAAGAACCAAAATATTATCAGTGGCATTTTCAAACTCAGTTACATTACTGACATTGGAAATTCCATGGTTCATAGAAAATACACTGTCTTGCTTTCCTTGACTATGGTATATGTCAGAATCATCTTTCTTCTTCCACTCTTAGGAAAGAGTTAACCTTGAAAAAAAGCACACTAAACCTTTCTTATATCAAAAATATGCCTGGGTAGAAATCTATCTCCTTTTAAATAACTATTAAAATTTCCTGGCCACTTATTTCCATTTTATTATATTTTCAGTAACAAATGAGTTCTTCTGTTAAACATGGATATAAATTTCCTGCCTAGATTACAGAAGATATGAGCCATTTGCTACTGAGAAAAGCAATATTACAACTAAGATTTTATCATTCTTGTAATCCTTAGAATAGTTCTAGTATATGATATTACACATTATTTAAGAAATAAGAGTCAAACAAAAAAAAGCAAAACATTCAAGGAAACTTTCTATATTTCTTGCCACATTTTTGAGATGTTAGCATTTTTGAGCTATTACTTAATAGTGAGCTCTTAAAATTATACTGAAAGCAGATTATACCAAAAGATTTATAGGGTTAGGTAATGCAGTAAAAAAATCAAATTTCTATAAACCTGCTTTGCATGTAGTTTTGTTCTAATAAAAATACCTATTATGTCAAGCAACTTTTACAGTTAATGCAAGACTTATACAATTATTATACTGCATCATAGTGTACTCAGTTAAGTTACTATATTTACTTTAAAGGGCTTCCCTGGTGGCTCAGATGGTAAATAATCCATCTGCAATATAGGAGACCCATGTCAATCCCTGGGTCAGGAGGATATCCTAGAGAAGGGAATGGATACCCATTCCAGTGTTCTTCCTGGGAAAATCCCATGAACAGAGTACCCTGGCGTTCACAGGGTCACAAAGAGTCAGACATGACTGAGTGACTAACTCTCTCTCTCTCTCTCTCTCTCACACACATACACACACACACACACTTACTTAAGATCTATATTTGTGATAATAGAGGGCCACTAAAGAAATTTCTAATATAGATATACCATTTATTGAGATACCTTAATTAGGCAGTTTATTTCTAATTCCCACAAAATATTCCACGGGGGAAAAACTTTCAACTGGTATGAGTTTAATCAAAAGAGATATACAAACTTGTGATTGCTGGTCTAAAGTTTCTATTCCAAATGTCTTTGTCAAAATTCGTACTTATTGAAAAAAAGCAATGTAATATGTGGTTTTTGGTGTATTTCTGCACTTTTAACTAGTCTTCTTTTTATTCCTAAAAATGGAAATCATTGCATGTAGTAATCATAAGATACATTTTTAACTATTGCATATATAAACTATTTTAAAGTCTTATTTTAAAATTCAAATTTTATACACACACACACACACACATATACACACAGATACAGAATATATTAGATGTTTCCTATATTCATTCATTTACTAAGTAATTATCTAGTATGTTCTATGAATCATTCTCTTTCCTCTAAAAGTATACAGTCTAGTTGGGAAAAAGGTAAGCAAAAAAAAGAAAAATGAACCAATAATATAACAGCTCTAGTAGGGGTGACATTTCATATGTAGGGTAGCATACGGAGAGGGACACCTAAGCTGTCTGACTGCATTACAGAAGGCAAATTGAGGACATCACACCTTTTGAGCTAAAATGAAAAGGATATACACAGGTTTTCTAGGTGGACAGATGAGGTAAGATCATTTCAGACAGGATAGCTTAGGCAAAGCCATGAAAATATAATAGAATACTATAAAGTCCTAAAATATGTGCCATTTAAAAAATAATAAAAAACAAATATACTGGCTCTCACTCATAAATACAAATAAGACAGGGAGTTTAAGAATCTTAGTGGCAAGCCTGAATATAAACTTATGTTTGACCCCTTAATACACTGCCTTGACCCTATACTATACATTCTTTCCTTTATTAAGGTCAGAGAGTAGGGAATGCCAGGTATACAAAATTGGTATTTTTAAAAATTGTCATGTCTAGGAAAAATAGTAACATATTGTTCACTGATTTTGGAAATTAAAGAGCATAAAGAGGTAGTCAAGGGATGGGGAAAATCAAATGTTAGCAATCCTAACATAAACTCCTCCTGGCTTTAGAATCTTGAGTCCATCATGCCTCCAGTTGTTTGCCTTTTCTGGATATATTTTCCATGCACCAAATTAAGGAATGAACTATAATATTCTATGACAAATGCTTCATCTACATATAATTTGCTTTAAATTTTAAACCTATACCCCATATTTCTCTGATCCTTCTAAAACCTCTCAGAGGGAATTAAGTTAAGATGATTACTTTCAGGTTTAGGATGACAAAGTTAACTTTTACAGAAGGTAAGTGATCTGTCTAAAATCACGCGGCTGATGTATGAACTGAGCTAGAATTTGAACCCAAGTTTTCAGAGTTCAGTTTCCTCAATACCACATCTGATGTTAGTCAAAAAATCTAACTCTAACTTGAAAGCATCGTCACTTCAACTTAAGTCAAAATATTAAGAGACACTGTGAACAGAAGACATACACTAAAAATCCCATCTCCTGTGTGAGAGAGAATACCTGATCTATAGTTTCTGCCCTACTACCAGAAGAGCTGGAAAAAAATAAAAAATTTAGTAAGTCATCAAAATCATTTAAAAGGAACAATAAACATGTAGAAATTTCTTAAAAACTCAGTATTGGTGAATTTTTTTATGAGACTGAGGACCTTCAGTGAATTTTTTAATGCTGTCATTTTAGCATCCAGTTAAGCTAAAACCGATAGAGCCCAAAGTTTGTCATGATTCTTGAAAGGCAGACACACTTAGCTAAAGAACTGAAATAAATGATGTCAATAGACTCAAACTCAATATTTCAGAGTTCCTGATATTTCTGATCTAGTGATTCTAATAGAGTGCATAAAGCAATATATATATACAAATTATAACATCTTCTTTTATATTTATATTCCTGTTATAAATTATTTTGTATTTAAATATATTTATTTTTATATAAAAATAAGAGAAATATTTAAAAATAACAATAGGGAGATGCCAATTATCATTCAGTGAACGTAAATGAGGTTTTTCAATAACATACTCTCTTAATAAGGCACAGAACATCTGGCATTTCCTCAAAATCTGATAAAAGATTTTTGCAAAGATTATTTATTTGTAACTGGGTTCTTAGCTCACACGTTGTGTGACCTTCCCCCCAGTCAACAGCCTTCTTTTGATACTTGAAGTTCATCTAAAATTAATGGAATTTCAAAAGGAGGCAACGGAATATATATAAAAGTCACTGAGAATATTGTTTGATACTTTAAAAGATAGCTTATTTGAGAGACATGAAAGGTATATCAAATGTAATTCGACATATAGTCATATATACCAAGGGTGTGGTAGTGTGTATGCTTGGTTTAGACTGATTAAGGGTAGGAAAAACAAAATCTGTTTTAAGGCGAATATTCACATTTAAGTAAGAAATATTTGCTATGACAATGAATATTCCTCATAGGATTATTTTCCCCTTAAAGCCCTACATAACTTAGTTTGATTAAATATAACTTGCTTACTTTTTGTAGGTCATGCCAACCTTTGTTGGGGGCAGAAAAGGGGTTATTTTGTAATAATGAGAAATAAGTTCATGATTGTTGCAACAACCACACATACTTAATTCATTTACAAACTTGAGCTTCATCAGGAAAACTCTATGATAACTGGCTTTTCAAATGCCAGAGAATGGTTCATTAATTTTAACTGTAATATTATGATGACAATTTATGTAATAGAGTGGAGAACTATATCTTTTTATCTACATAAAAATAATGCAGTCTCTGATGAATTCAGGATTTCTGACAGTTCAGTTATCAAGCCTTGATATAAATTCATGTAGCATATTGAAAAGGCATATTTCCATTGTTATGGTACATTTAAACTGACAAGGAATAGAACTGAACAATGATTCTTCTAAAAAGACTTTGCATGGTGTGTGATAAGCAATGTGCCACATAGCTTTTACATATAGGAGACAGAAGGAATCTGAATTACCAAGGATATTCTGATTAGAAGTGGTATGGACAGAAGTCCTCAGTTAACAATTCTTACTTAGCTGTTATTTTTAATAGTGTTTAGTGAAGAAAATATAGCTGTTTTACTTATTCCTTCAAAAATGTATGTTCCACTGTAAACAAAGAGTATTTACACAAATCATAAATACTATAGTCTAAGAGACTTTCAAGATTTTAATTCAGAGTTTGTGGAATACTCATTAAACAACTAAATAAAAAATGAAAAAAACACAAAACCATGTACCGTGTACCTAATAGGTTCCCAGCCTTCTGCCAATGTCAGACACGAGGCAAGTGACTGCTCATCTGAAGGAGCTTAGGTTCAGATGGGAGAAATGATTAAAAGGCAGGGATATGTTTCTTTTCCAGAAAGGTGCAAGGTCTGCAAATCCTGCAAAGAGCTAGTACTTTGGCCTGAACAGATGAGGATTAGTGAAGATCATCAAATACACTGGGGGAGAGGATTGGCTCCTGGATCCCCATATTGTATTTTAGGACCCCAGAGATACCAAAATTCATGGAAGCTCCACTCCCTGATATAAAATGGCACAGTACAGTTGGCCCTAGTCATACATGGGTTTCACATTTGGGGATATGGAAGACAGACTCAACTAGCATACTTCTATCTTAAAGGACTGTTAAAATACAGTAGGGTAGTTGAAGGGGGAGATGTTCATCCGGACAAAAGAAACACAAGAGTGTAAAGGTATGGAAATACCAAAGGGCAAAGTACTTTTGGGAGAAGTACTTTAGTAATTTAGAAGATGCCCTACAGGCTTTGAGGATGAAAGAAAAAGAGAGGCTATATAAGAAAGAACACAGGTTGCCCATTACACAGTCTAAATTCTATCTGAAAAGCAATGTGTGATCTTTAAAGAAAGTCTCTTAATTAAGATCAAAGTATATATTAAGAAGCTTAACTTCTTGGCAATTTGGAAGGTGAAATTGACACAGGGCAAGGCAGAGAGAGAACTATATGGAGGAACTTTCAGTAATTCAGTTAAGGAATATCTTAAAATAGCAATAGGGAATATAATTAATTATCTTAACCTTTAGTCTAAATCTGCCTTCTTTCTCACCCCACACACTAAACTGTATTGTATAAGGAAGTAAACCAGGTCATAACCAAACCAGAATCACAAAATGTTCATTTACAGTACAACATCTTTGGTCACAAATACTTACCTTTTAGTTCCCTCTAAAATTTTGTTTAAATATTTGTTACCTGAATAAACTAAGGACTACCCACTGAAGTAATAATAAACAAATATACAGGTCAAACAACTATATGATAATGATGAAAAATTGCCAAAAATTACATTTAATAAAAAAAAAATGTTAATCCCAGGCTAAAACAGATAGGCTTCTCCTCCAAGATAGATGGAAAAAGGAAAAAAACCTACTCAAAAAGGCAATTGCAGACAATTTTTAAAAATACTTTCAATCTGCTCTTGCAACAAAACTATGCTAATTATGAAAACAACTTTTTTAACCACAAATAAGCTAGTAGTAGAATGAACTATTTCAACTATTTATATTTCTGGCCTTATTACACTAGTCAGAAAATTTAGAAGTATAGAATATAAAATCACTGTCTATATTTCATTTTCATGAGATTTCAAATCTCTCTGAAAATTTCATAATTGAGGCAGAGAAACTACAGAATTGTTTAATTTGAATGACACTGCCTTAATTCTTCAATGCTGTGAAAAGTGTTAAGTCATTCAGTTGTGTCCGACTCTTTACGACCTGATGGACTGTAGCTGGCCAGGCTCCTCTGTCCATGGAATTCTCCAGGCAAGAATACTGGAGTGGATTGCCATTCCCTTCTCCAGGGGATCTTCCTGCCCCAAGGATTGAACCTGGGTCTCCCACACTGCAGATAGATTCTTTACCATCTGAGTCACCAGCAAATTCTTCAATAGTGAACAGGAAAACTTGTCATCAAATTTTCTATGGTATTTTTCTGAGCTGAAACTTGACACTGAAGGGGAGCAGAATTTGTCACCTCAAAATATATCTCTTTGGATAGGGATCATTTTGAGCTGGTCATTTATTTTTTAAGAGAGAAGACACAGGACACCAAGTAAAAGTTACCCTTTTGCAAAAGACATTTACATTTATAAGGGAAATTTCCATGTGTAGGCTGTCTTCCCTTCTAGACCAGAAGAAGAAGATGGCTAAATCTCCAGGAACTCTTATCAATAGAGAAGGTATAGACTTAAATCTAAATAACAATCATACCTTTGTTTACTGTGCTATTGCCTGAAAACCTCCCATAACTGGCTCTCTATGCCCCAAAACATCCTCTCTTGACTTTAGTTGGAGAAGATATTTTAGAGCTGAGGGTGTGGTCTCAGCCAAGAACCTAGAAGAGTAGAAAGGTTTATCCTTCCCTACAATACCCACACAAATAAAGAAATGTTTAAAGAAAAAGTCAGTAAAATAAGTTTTGTTAACATATAGGATTTTAAATGTTGTGTATTACTGAATCTATGCATAGATGTAAAAGTTAAAATTAAGAAGGTATTGGGGGCTCAGACGGTAAAGCGGGTCTGCCTACAACGTGGGAGACCCCAGTTCAATCCCTGGGTCGGGAAGATCCCCTGGAGAAGGAAATGGCAACCCACTCCAGTATTCCTGCCTGGAAAATCCCATGGGCAGAGGAGCCTGGTAGGCTACAGTCCATGGAGTTGCAAAGAGTTGGACACGACTGAGCGACTTTACTTTCACTTAGATATTTAAAGCTTGAAGTGTTTATACTCATGAACACTTCTTCCCAGTGTGGAGATAGCTCTTGATGAAACCCAAAAACTGTGAAAGGTTCCTCCTTACAGTAGCACCAATAGGCCTAAAGAACAATTAAGTGCATTATGATTTTCAAAAATGAAGAAGCAAGTGAAAGCTAAGTCAATTAAAAGGAGGAGGTAAAGAGCTTTTTACATTTCATTATGAATCACTTCTTGTAGAAGAATCTCCTAATTTGAGATGATACATGTTCACTGGTTATTCTGGATTGAAATGTGCCAATTAACACCAGTCAGAAATGAGAGCAGGGCCTAGGTGTGAGTTCTGTTCTCTACCTAGCAAAAGGATCAGATCATTGTATTTTTCTACCTTCTTTGTAGGAGAAAAAGGAAGTAAAGTAAATCAATGTTATATTTTAAAAAACCTAGTATGAGATCAGAGGAAGGCAAAAATAAGATGAAAAACTGCCAGGGTAGAAACAATCTCTATAAAAATCAAGTAAATTACTGCCTGAATTTAATAATTAACTAGGGGAAGGAAAGAAGTGCCAGAGCACTGGCAACTAATTTGAAAATTCCAACAGGACTCAGGCAGAAGTCACTGAAAGGTATCAATTTTTTCAGAGAATATTCTAGTGAAGTCACAGGATCCCTGAGGGGAAATGAAGCTAAGGGCACCTAACTAGAGTAAAACTTTATAAAGGGAATTCAATTGACAGACTTCTAACTTGTGTCCCAAAAGTCCAAGTTCATAAAGGCTTAAAGTTGAAAGGCTGGTGGCAGCTATTCCATTTTGGAGACTGAGCAAAGGGCTTTGATTCCAGAGTATTTGACAGTGCCAAACTTAGCAGTGCTGTTCTTCTATGGAAAAGGACACCTATCACAAAAGAGGTTTATCAGTAAAACAAAAAGATAAATTCCCACTCAAAGTTTGGACTATTTGGGCAAAAGTTCTAGAATTAAAATTTTAAAAAAGGAAAAGAAATAAGAGGTGTTATAAAATGGGTTTACAATTCAATAAGTGAGTTTTTTCTTTGTAAAAAGTTGAAGATCATTCCAAATGATGTGTCTTTTCTTCCTGGATCTACAAACTAGGAGGATATTTTCACCTTAAAAAAAAAAAAGAATAAAAGAAAGAAAGAAAAACAATGTAGTTCATATACATATATATATATATATACACACATATACATAGGTATATAGAAGTAAATTATTTTACAAAAAGGAATTCAGATGTTTAAATATTACCCTTTATTCATTGCATTGTAAACTAGTAATAGAGATATTAAATTTTCAAAGTAACTGTTTATGAGAAAATTTCAGATTTTTCCCTATTCAGATCAATTTGATTCATAGCAATTCTAGATTTAGAAGAAATGAGGGGATAGGGAGCATGACGTTTGAAGAAAAATTAGTAGAATATTTAAACACTGGAGAATCTTTAGCAAAACAATTAATTCAAGAAATAAACAGGGTAAATTACTGTCTTAAAAATATCTTAAAATTATCCTAACTCTCAAGAAAATTTCTACCACACAGCTTATAACTGATATCTAAAATAATACCAGAGACTCGGAGAGGACAAAACAAAACTAACCAACAAAAATCACATGTTCTCTGATACATAGAACATATTTTTTATGACATTCTAGAGTGGCTACTTCCCCTTGAGAAGTTCCATTCCTAAGAAAGAGCTTCTAGTACACTGTCCAACTTTGTGGAGAAAAATCAATCCTATATATCTATTCATGATTTCCTGGAGAGGCCATCTGCATGTCCTCTTTGGGAAAAATGTCTATTCAGTTCTCCTGCTCATTTTTTAATTGTATTGTTTGTTTGATGTTGAGTTATATGCTCAATATCACTAACTATCAGGGAAATGCAAATCAGAACCACAATGAGATATCACCTCACACCTGTCAGAATGGCTATCATCAAAAAGAACACAGATGACAAATGTTGATGAGGAAGTAGAAAAAATGGAACCCTCTTACACTGTTGGTGAGAATGTAAACTGGTGCAATCCCTGTGGTAAACGGTATAGAAGTTTCTCAAAAAAACTAAAACCAGAACTACCATATGATCCAGCAATTCTACTCCTTGGTATACATCCCAAAATACCAAAAACACAAATTCTAAAAGATACATGCAGCCCGATGTACATAACAGCTAACTGCAATTGCCAAGATATGGGGACAACCTAAGTGTCCATCAACACATGAATGAATAAAGAAGATAAGGCATATAATATATATATATATATATATATGAATTTTGCCATTTGCAGCAACATGGATAGACTTGGAAGGCATTATACTAAGTGTAGAGACAGAGAAAGACAAATACTATAATCACTTACATGTGGAATCTAAAAAAATACTACAAACTAGTGAATAAAACAAAAAAAGAAGCAGACACAGATACAGAGAGCAAACTAGTGGTTACAAGTGAAGAGAAGGCAGGCAAGAGGGGCAACACAGGGGTAGGGTGAAAAGGTTTATTATAAAATTATATGAAATCCTATGTGTGAAATTTTTGAAAACTGTAAACTACTACAGAAGTTAAAGAATCTTGCATTCTATTAAAAAAAAATCTTAGAAAGATTTTCTGAAGTGAAGCATCAAGAGCAAAAATTAAATTATTAGAACCACTGGCATATCACTTGCTTTTAGGACAACCTTGATCAAATAAAGTCACCTGGCTTCAAGTTAGTCATTTCATTCATTCATTCACTTCTTCATTCCATGAATTCTGATGACTACCAAGGCTTTGTTTTCAAGGGGCTCACATTTCATGGGAGAAATGTACAAATTGATACATTATGAAACTACATGTGTCTTCTAATAAAAGCAGAAGATAAGATAGTGAATAAAAGTTTATTTTAGGTCCAACTAATTCTCTCCCTTCATGAGATATATACAGCTGGATGCAATTCAGATTACCTGTCTCCCAACCTTTTAAGAGTATGCTATTTTTATTTTCCTTAGAAGAAACTGATTTCATGTAATCTTACAATCCACTTGCTTAGAAAAATCCAGAAGAACACGCCTCCCATCCTTTCCCCCACTAAGCCCTGATCAGGAAAACTTCCGCTCTTCTTCACGATGGTTTTCTGCCTAGGCACTGATTTAAATAGTCTAAGTGATCTCCTAACCCAAGGAGTCCATTAGTTGTACTATGTATTACTTAAGATATAGGTTGGTCCAGCCTTAGAAAATGCCAGCAGGTTAGCAGGTACAAAGAGTGTAAGCATGATTCAAATAAGTCAGTGCCACTGTGCTAGATTACAATCTACTCACTATTTCTTGTTACATTCTATGGGACCTGTCCCTGTGGGATGTGCATATAGCACAGCTCTGTTGAGCTCAGGAGTGGTCACGTGACTTGCAATGGCCAATGAAAGGTGGGCAGAGGCCATGTGTGTCTGTTACCTGACAGACTTAAGAGCCAGCCTATGGCCTGGCACAGTCTCGTTGCCATTATTTATAACACAGACATGTCCCAAATGAGGGCCATTCTTTATCGTTCCTTAGGATAATAGTAAGGAGTAAAACTGCCGCAGGCTCTTGAGACTTGTAACACCAGACTTGTCCCCACAACACAGACATAAGATATTACTATCTTTAGTAATATAATTACTTCTCTTCAGCCCTGTCAATACTTCTCAGCTTTGTAATCTTTCCCTTGTAAAGAAGCAAAATAAGATTCATTCTAAACTAAGAGATATTCATTGTTGTTGTTCAGTCCCTAAGTTGTGTCCAACTCTTTGCAACCCCATGGACTGCATCACTTCAGTCTCCTCTGTCCTCCACTGTCTCATGCTGCTGCTGCTGCTAAGTCACTTCAGTCGTGTCCGACTCTGTGCGACCCCATAGACGGCAGCCCACCAGGCTCCTCTGTCCGTGGGATTTTCCAGGCAAGAGTACTAGAGTGGGTTGCCATTGCCTTCTCCGCCACTGTCTCCTAGAGTTTGCTTACATTCACGTCCATTGAGTTGATGAGGTCATCTAACCATCTCGTCCTCTGTCATCCCCTTCTCCCTCTGCTTCAATCTTTCTGGCATTAGGGTCTTTTCCCTGATGAGTCACCTCTTTGCATCAGGTGGCCTAAGTATTGGAGCTTTAGCTTCAGCAACAGTTTTTCCAATGAATATTCAGAGTTGCCTTCCTTTTGGATCAGCTAGCTTGATATCTTTGCTGTCCAAGGGACTCTCAAGGGTCTTCTCCAGCACCACAATTCAAAAGCATTAATTTACCTTTTCCTATTTGAGGCTTCTCCTATAAGTAATCTTTGCATCAACATATAAGAAGTTCACGTTATGAGCAAGGCACTCTGTAAAGCTAGATTTAAATTCAACTCCATCCCTTTTTGGCTCTGTGATCTTGGGTAAGGAACTTAATTTTCTATGCCTCACATTCTTCTTCTATAAAATGGGAATAATAGTTTACACCCAAGAAATGGCTGTGAGAATTTATGGCATTTGCACATGTAAAACAGAGGAAGTATCTGACCTAGAGCAATGCTTTGTATATTAATATTTACTATGACTATACTTATTTCTATTATTATTTGCTATGAATATTATTTACCAAGATATCTGTGGTTTTCACAGTTAAAACATATAAGAGTGCATCTTTCTGAACTCAATTCTAATCCAGTAGAAATTCCTGTTAACTCAATTTCCAGACAGTATCCACAATGCAAATAAATCAGATGATATCACTCTGTGCTCAAAACGTGGCAGTGGCTTCCCATTTTTCTCAGAGTTCCTCTCATGACCAGTTATGCCCAGGATCTGCACAGGTCCACAGCCCTCTGGCCCCTGTCTAATCTCATCTCCTGAGATCACTCCCATGTTTACTCTACTAAAGCCAGACTGTCTTCTGCTGCTATTTAAACACTCCAGGAAATGCTTTTGCTCTCAAGTCTTTGTTCCAGCTTCTCTCTCTGCCTGCAATGTTCTTCCTTGAGGTATCTTCGCTGCTAAGGTCCTCATTTCCTTCAAGTCTTTGTCCAAAGGCCACCTGCCTAATAAGGCAAACAGATCATCCATTTTAAAACTGCAACTTTCTGTTCCATCCCCACATGCACTTGGCACTCATGACTTCCCTTACTCGCCTGCATCTTCTTTTTATTATTGCCACAGCACTTATCACCTTCTAACACACCATGTAATTTGCTTATGATGCATGATTAATATTCATGTATTTTATTTTCCATAAAAATGTAAGTTTCATGAGGGTAGGGTCCTTTGTTTTGTTCACTGATTCCAAGCAATTCCAGTAGCGACTGGCATGGTAAATGTTTGTTATGTTTGTTACTCATTCAGTCATGTCAGACTGTGACCCTATGGACTGGAGCCCACCAGGGTTCTCTGCTCATGGGATTCTCCAGGCAAGAATACTGGAGTGGGTTGCCATTTCCTTCTCCAGGGGATCTTCCCGACCCCGATCATACCTCAGTCTCCTGCATTGCAGGCAGGTTCTTTACCATCTGAGCCACCACGGAAGTCCAGAACAGGCAGTAAATAAATATTGTTAGCTGAGTGAACCAACATCAAAATGAGCAAAACGTGAAACCTTCCTTTTTATAAACAAAATCTTTATTTAGCAGTTAACTATGCCATCATGGAAAGTAAACTTTTTAAGAAACTGTGCCTATAACAAGGTAAATAAAGGCCAAATGATGAGGTAGAGACAGAATAAGGAATTTCATATACATGCAGATTTTACATTTAGATTGAGAAAGGTCAGTTATTTCAGGCTAATAAGAAAATCATGCTCTCAGAAGCCCTGAGACTGGGACACTGTTTAGATCTCTACTTTAATATTTAATTTCATACATTTCCTGAAGGAAACTGATTAATAATTGCAACCAGTGAAGCATATACTTTAAAAGATTGACCCCCGCAAGCTGTTGTGTTTTGAAGATTAAAATAGTGCCTTTTTTCTTATAAAACAAGTCACTGGTGTGACATCTTTCTAACTTCACAGAGCTGAAAATAAACTGAAGCAAAATATGAGATAACTAATTAGCCACATGCTTTGCAAGTTGTTTGTGGTGGATCTTTTTCTTTTCTTGAAGCAACAACAAAGCGGGTTGGTGCACATTTGGATAGTTTGAACTGATCCTAATGAAATATTAACTTGAAGTTATATTTTCCAAAATTCCTTCCTGTTTTAACCAATTTACCTCAACCTCCAAAATGTGTTGACTCTCAAGCTCTAGCTCATGTACATGGATCAAGGAAGGAGCAAAAATAGTAAAACCAGCACCAAACACGACCTCTACTGCAGTACCCGTCAACATACTTAAGTGCGTCCGGTCAGGAACTCCAGTTTTATTTGGGAAATGAGCAGCTGTAGGTTGTCCTCGGTGTAATCTTTTAAAGACAATGAGTAACTGAAATCTGATGAAGTAAAAATATTTGAGGCTTCCCTGGTGGCTCAGTGGTAAAGGACATGCCTGTTAATGCAGGAGACCTGGGTTTGATCCCTGGTTTGAGAACATCCCCTGGAGAAGGAAATGGCAACCCACTCTGTATTCTTGCCTAGAGAATCCCATGGACAGAGGAGCCTGGCAGGCTGGAGGCCAGGGAGTTGCAAAAGGGTGACACAACTTAGCGACTAAACAACAACAACAAAAATATTTGAGGAGAAACTTAGTGGTTCAATTTCTCTGCAATGCCTTCTTTAATTTAGTTCTGTCCTTCATCTTCTAGGAAAGTATTCTCTGTCTCCATTATAGTTTTCTCCCCTTTCAGTTTTCAATGGAAATTAATAATTACATCCAAGAGATCTGACTTACAGTCAAATTTCCTGTAAACACCTTCATATTACTACCAAACAAAATGTGACAAACGAGAATTAGCAAAAATGATTGCTCTTGAGAATTTAAATGGAGTGTATAAAGAGCTTATCAGTTCAGCTCAGTCACTCAGTCATGTCCGACTCTTTGCAACCCCATGAATTGCAGCATGACAGGCCTCCCTGTCCATCACCAACTCCCGGAGTTTACTCAAACTCATGTCCATCGAGTGGTGATGCCATCCAGCCATCTCATCCTCTGTTGTCCCCTTCTCCTCCTGCCCCTAATCCCTCCCAGCATCAGGGTCTTTTCCAATGAGTCAACAGTTCGCATGAGGTGGCCAAAGAATTGGAGTTTCAACTTCAGCATCAGTCCTTCCAATGAACACCCAGAACTTATCTCCTTCAGGATGGACTGGTTGGATCTCCTTTCAGTCCAAGGGACTCTCAAGAGTCTTCTCCAACACCACAGTTCAAAAGCATCAATTTTTCGGTGCTCAGCTTTCCTCACAGTCCAACTCTCACATCCATACATGACTACTGGAAAAACCATAGCCTTGACTAGACGGACCTTTGTTGGCAAAGTAGTGTCTCTGCTTTTTAATATGCTATCTAGGTTGGTCATAACTTTCCTTCCAAGGAGTAAGTGTCTTTTAATTTCATGACTGCAATCACCATCTGCAGTGATTTTGGAGCCCAAAAAAATGAAGTCTGACATTGTTTCCACTGTCTCCCCATCGATTTCCCATGAAGTGATGGGACCAGATGCCATGATCTTAGCTTTCTGAATGTTAAGCTTTAAGCCAACTTTTTCACTCTCCTCTTTCACTTTCATCAGGAGGCTTTTCAGTTCCTCTTCACTCTCTGCCATAAGGGTGGTGTCATCTGCATATCTGAGATTATTGCATATAGAGAGCTTATACACTTTGCGAAAAATTTGTAAATTTTATTAGAAATAAAAATGCTGTCAAATATTCTTAAGTTACAATCAGAATTCCTCTAGTAGACAAAATTAACCTTTATAATTGGTCATTTTCACATTTACTAAGAAGCACTTTAAGTAGACTTTTAAAATTTATATCAAGGATACATGATTGGGTTTCTTTCAGTGTAGTTAACTAGGCTTTCACACACAAAAATACTCAAACTGTCAAGCAATACCTTGATACGCAATAAAGTTACATTAAAAATAAAAATTCTCTACCCCATTATCAACTAACAATTAGCAGTTTCACTACTAACAATGAAAAATTATCTCTGGATCTGCAAGAAGAACCTGAGGAGTAATATAATCAAATTATTAAAGGTTAAGAAATCTTTAACCTTTACATTCTGGCAATTTCTTTCATTGGAGCCAGTGAAAGGCAAAAGCTAAAGCTGAAATGCTTTGGATCAAATGAACCTTGACATAGTATTATAATCTGAGGCCAATCACGGTGGAAGATAAGCAGTGTGTTCAGACATTTAGATGTGATACTCCTGGTTATGGCTTGCCCAGCTGAATTAGTATCAAATAAAACAACTATCCCAGGTCTTTTTACACTCTGGCAACAAAGATCCCAAAGGAACTTCAACCTTTAAAGCAGGTATTTGTCAGGATTGATGGAACCCTTTCCAGGTCACCTTGACAGGACAATGAAAGAAAGATTTAGCTATTAACAGCTGTGTCCTCATTGCTACGTGTTCCTTTGAAAATTATTATGAAAATAATTGATCACTATTTTCTGAAATGAATTGACCCTTACAAGCTGAGTCTCTGGGCTTTCTACTGAAAAGCAAACCCATAGCTATTTAGTAATCAGAATGACACTTCTAAAATTTTGCAAGGCCTCTCCCCACCCTCTGCTTTTTAAAAAATGCTTTAAACCACTGAATAGACATTCTCATTGCAAGGAAGGTCTGTTTGAATCATCTGTGGGGCTTTTCAAAATTATTCATGTCCTGAAATTCCCCATCAAGGTACTTCCTTAACACTGACTTTAGAACAATTATTAAAACTTCAGGATCCCAGTGATGAGATACTGCAGTGATGCTAATATTATCAGGAAAAAGAAACACCATTTCCAAAATTATCTCCCAGCTCTACCCCAGAGAAGAAGCTATTCAGAACCCCTTTATCTTTTTTTTCAAAGAAAACAGAAGAGTAGCCATTATATTCTGTCAGAATAGAACAGGAAAGCCCCAGCTGCCTTGAGCCCTTTGGTTCACCTCATGAATCTGCTTCTCTAAAAACCACAGGAAACAAGTTTGGCAGAATGACATCAGGCACACCAGGGTATGAATCCTAAATTCTGCTATTTATGCTTTGGCCTTAAATATATCCCCTTACTTCCATGGATCCCAGATAGAAAAATACAATAACCCCCATGTATGAAACAGTATTTATAAATTATATATCAATATATGAACTATTATAACAGATGCATTATAAACACAAAATACATGCTTGCTACATAACATGCATTCAATAGCTGTTAACCTATCCTCCCTTAGAAACCAAAATAATGCCTTGAGGTTATATACCAGTTTGAATTATTTTTTTAATTTTTTTTTTTTTTTAAACTGGCTGCACCACTTAGCATGCAGAATCTTAGTTCCCTGATCAGGGATTGAACCCACGCACCCTGCATTGGAAGCACTAAATCTTAACCACTAGACCACCAGGGAAGTCCTCCACATTTTGAATTCTGATTCTGGAAATAAAACTTGGCTCAATCTGTCCTTTTAACAAATGAATAGACAAGAGTTCAGAGAACTTCAAGTGACAAAGTTAGAACCAAACTGGTGTGCTATTTTCTAGGACAGCTGTCTTCTAACGACACCCACGGTGTCCTCACGTGCTGGGTTCCAGCCAAAGAGGAGGGACAGAGGCAGAGGCAGAGTGGATCTACAGCACCCAGAGCTTGGGAAAACAGCTCTGAACATTATTCTGGAACAGTCAGGAGATTCTCCCCAAATCCCAAGCCCTGTTTACATTTCATGTCCATATGGAAAGAAGCAGCCCTAAGAATGTATTTGGAGCCCTAAGAATTGAAAAAGTGATTATTGAATAACCACTCACAGATGTAATTATGTATATAATTCAACATAACAAAATAGTACTAAGCCCTAAAATTAGGCCAAGAAGCCCAACACAGTTAGAACTCTACCCAGGGTGACTGCTTTAATGCTTATCAGGAAATTTTAAATACAAAGTTAACCTAATTTTTAAAATAGTAATCTCAGCTTTCAGTCAGTTCAGTTCAGTTCAGTCGCTCAGTCGTGTCCGACTCTTTGCAACCCCATGAATCGCAGCACGCCAGGCCTCCCTGTCCATCACAAACTCCAGGAGTTTACTCAAACTCATGTCCATCGAGTCAGGGATGCCATCCAGTCATCTCATCCTCTGTCACCCCCTTCTCCTCCTGCCCCCAATCCCTCCCAGCATTAGGGTCTTTTCCAATGAGTCAACACTTCGCACGAGGTGGCCAAAGTACTGGAGTTTCAGCTTCAGCATCAGTCCTTCCAATGAACACCCAGAACTTATCTCCTTCAGGATGGACTGGTTGGATCTCCTTGCAGTCCAAGGGACTCTCAAGAGTCTTCTCCAACACCACAGTTCAAAGGCATCAATTTTTCGGTGCTCAGCTTTCTTCACAGTCCAACTCTCACATCCATACATGACCACTGGAAAAACCATAGCCTTGACCAGACGGACCTTTGTTGGCAAAGTAATGTCTCTGCTTTTTAATATGCTATCTAGGTTGGTCATAACTTTCCTTCCAAGGAGTAAGCGTCTTTTAATTTCATGGCTGCAGTCACCATCCGCAGTGATTTTGGAGCCCAAGGAAATAAATTCTCTATTTCCATTGTTACCCCATCTATTTGCCATGAAGTGATAGGACCTGATGCCATGATCTTAGTTTTCTGAATGTTAAGCTTTAAGCCAACTTTTTCACTCTCCTCTTTCACTTTCATCAAGAGGCTTTTTAGTTCCTCTTCACTCTCTGCCATAAGGGTGGTGTCATCTGCATCTCTGAGGTTATTGATATTTCTCCCGGCAATCTTGATTCCAGCTTGTGCTTCTTCCAGCCCAGCGTTTCTCGTGATGTACTCTGCATGTAAGTTAAATAAGCAGGGTGACAATATACAGCCTTGACGTACTCCTTTTCCTATTTGGAACCAGTCTGTTGTTCCATGTCCAGTTCTAACTGTTGCTTCCTGACCTGCATACAGGTTTCTCAAGCTTTACTGGAGCCCAAATCACATATGCAGTTGGCCAACTGGGCGACCCAGCAGAGCCCACACATTTGTCTTCACGGCCTGAACACTGACTATACTGTGGGGGACCAGGGCTGAGTTCCTTCTCTTATACCTTTTCTTTCTTTTGACCCACTATTTGTTCCATTCACATTTTCTGCCAATGATTCTATTAAGACTCCCCACCTTTCCAATCCCAGGACCACATCCAGATTGACGGACTTACTGTCTCATTGAAAGAGGATTTCAAAAGATAAAATCATAAAGGCATGGAATTATCTACTGTGCATTAAAATACTGTGTCTCATTGTAGTTTTTACATTGTAAATTCTCAGTAGCAAAGTTTTACTTCAGGACACCAAGTGACTTCTTGGCTTTGGAAGTTTGAGTTCAATGCAGAAAATTCCAAGGGAAAGAAATGTAAAAGTCAGTTAGCTAGAGATAACATTTACTAGATCATCATCCCTTGGCCTTCCTCCCTCAAAAATTGTAGTGGACTCAAATCTCCTTCCCTCCTACCCTGTTGTTCCTTAAATGTGCTGCCCTGCTTGTGTTTCATTATCATAACTCAAGGTTTTCTCATCTGCAAATATACAGCTTACTTTTCCATGAACCTATGTGATTCATAGTGATGCTGTTTGCTAAGTGGACTCATCTCCACTTTAACAGTTCTCTAAAATCACTTACAAGTAAGGCCACGGTTGTGAACCCCTACAAGCTTTCCTAGATATCACCTTCTTTATCCATTTGAACATTTTAAATGAATTCCAGAATAATAATTTTATACTTCTATTAGACACTCATTTAAACTCCTATTTAAATTAGTACAAAGTGATATATTTTATTTTTTCAACTATATTTACAAGCTTTCTTTAACTTGGTCTTTTTTTTTTATTGGAGCACAATATACATAGCATAAAATTTACAAGTTTGAGCAAGCTCCGGGAGTTGGTGATAGACAGGAAAGCTTGGTGTGCTGTAGTCCATGGGGTCACAAAGAGTCAGACACGACTGAGCGACTGAACTGAACTGAACTATGTTTAAGTGTACAGTTCAATGGCACTTTAAGAACATCCACAGTGTTGTGCAACCACCACCACCATCACCAGAACTTTTTTCATCCTTCCAGCTGTCAGGGTTTGGTACTAACCCCGGCTCCAGAGAGTCCCATGGTCTTCCTGTATCTCCATTTCCTTCCGCACAATGGTCTTGCTATCAGATGCCCTCTCCACTTGGGCAGTTTTTCTGCTGCTCTTTCTTGTTATTTTCTGGTTTAATTCTCTACTTTCACCAAAGAGCTTCTGTGAGACTACATTCTCCTGGGTTTTGCTCTGCTAAGGCATTTATACAGCACCACATACATTTCTCCCAAAGGTTCTATAAAGCAGTTATTATCACCCACTCTTTCAAGATGAGGGAGCAGCATCAGAGATACAACACACCCAAGGTCATAGTAATTTCAGAGCCAGGATTTGATTCTGGACTCTCTGATCTTACCTACTTCATCTAGTTCAGAATGTCATACAAAATATTGTACAGCCAGCCCAGACTCTTACATTAGTGTCTGCTCCAGAAGGTTTCTAGAATCTTCAGCGTCTGCTCCAGAAGGTTTCTAGAATCTTCATGGATTTGGGAATGTATTCTATGAACCATCTTCCACTAGAATTCTCAACTGGAGACTTTAGCCAAAAAGGATTTTCTTGAAAACGGCTTAATTACATGCCCTAGATAAACTGCTAATGGAATTTATCAAACTGCTAAATTAAGCTTTTCATCTAATTACACATCTACTAGAAAAGTGTGAGCTTAGCTTTGGCCATGGCTCCAGGAAGAGAGATGGCAAATCTTCCCTAGCCAGGAGGAAACTGGCCACCCTATCGTTTCGTGCTCTTGATCGTTATTGGTTAAGCTTTTCCCTGCCCTCCTGGTGCCTTGCTATACTCGGTTCTACATTTACTAAGGACGAGGTAATGTATTCCTAGGGTGTGATTGTCCTGGCCACATATGGTGGCTGAGTGTATTAACTATTTCTCCAGCAGGCATTCTTTCTAGCATTTTTATTTTTTGCACTGTGTTTCTCTTGTGCATTTCTTGCTGCTTTTCATTTCCCTCTCTGTCGACTGCCCTGGCTCCTGCTGTGTTGCCCTGTACTCAGATTTCAGGGGGTTGTCTTTGCTCAGAACTCAAGAGTTCTGGCTTTGGTAGACATAACTGTCAGAATGAAGTCAGCTGAAGAAGCAGCCTGGCACCCAATGACGTTCACATGGGCCCCATGAAGAATAAGAGAATTTACTGAGTTTCTGCCATGTGCCAGCCTCAGTTTCTAATCTGGGACTTAGCATCCCCACTTTACAGATGAAGAAACTGAGGCTCAGGGAGGTTAAATGATCTGAGTTCACACCTCGAGTTCTGGTGTGGACACCTACATCACAGACACCTCACCATGCTGTTGATTCCTCTGCACCGGATTGGCTCTCTACAAAGGGCTGACCCCTGGGGGTAGTGGGGAGGTCTGCTTGATAAGAGAGCTTTGTTAACACACCTGTAAAACAGGAGATGAATCCACTGACCCCATACAAGTAAGCAGCCCCAGGCACAGGCAGGTCAGAGGTACAGGGGTGGGGATCGCCTATTTAAAAATCTGCTATAGAACTTCCTTTTAAGGAATGTCATTTTAACACACTGAACCACAGCTTGAGTCAGAAACAAAGACACAAAAAGGAACTGCTAAGTGAAATGAATATTAATGAAAAAAAATTACTAGGCCTCCATTATGCAATCACACATTGCAAACTAAAAATATATTTTTTTAAACACATAAGTCCTATTTACTGGAGTTAGAATAAAAAGCTCTAATTTGTACTGAATAGCAATCACTTCATCCCACAAACCACATCTGAATTTTCTGACACATGAGGGACTAAATCAATGTGACATTTTTGAATGTTAATGCCAAATCCCAAAATACTCCCCAAAACATAAACAAAAGAGGTCAACAGTCAACAGATGTTTAATGAGCACCTACTATGTGCAGTGTGTTATACTGGGAGGAAAAACAAAGGCCTTAATACTTGTTTTGAAAGCATATGTGACTCTTGCCAAGGTAGTGGGACAGACTCCCACTATATATATATGAGATTCACTATATATAGTGAATATATATATATATATATATATATATATATATAGAGAGAGAGAGAGAGAGAGAGAGAGAGAAAGAGCTATTAATAAGTGGGGCTTCAAGGTAGAATGCCGTTGATGGGTCAAGGCATGGAGCCCTAAGAGGAAGGTTGCATGAGGGTTCCTTCTGTCCATCTCAATAGAAAGTGTCTGACAGCCAGTTTGCATGGAAATTAAACCCATGAAGCTC
This sequence comes from Dama dama, assembly GCF_033118175.1. Lineage (NCBI taxonomy): Eukaryota > Metazoa > Chordata > Mammalia > Artiodactyla > Cervidae > Dama > Dama dama. The sequence continues at coordinate 80,837,730 of NC_083698.1, read as the reverse complement.
TGCCCAGGCACTAATATGTGCCCTAAACCTACCGATATGTCTAAGGGTTACTCCATCCACCTGCTGGTCCTCACTCAGTTTAGCATCTGAAAGATGTGAGAGACCAGGGGGTGATTTTGGACTCTCCAATTCTTCCTCTTTCATGGAGACACAATGTCGTATTGAACCCATCACAGGGGCCCTGCCTGGGTACACAAGTGTTTACTCTGGGAAGTTTCTAGAATCCGCATGTTTTTATGGACTGTGTTCCACTAGTCTGGGGATGGTGTTCAGAATCCTGCAGAAGGTGCTGTGGGTCTGTGGAGTGGAAGCAGATGGAGCCACCCTCAGCGACTCATCCTCTTCACTCAAAATTATCCACCAGGAAAACTGACCAAACCAGACTGAGGGGAGAAGCCCAGGTGGTAACTCTTGTAACAACAGGCCCACTGCTGAATTCTCTCAGATCTGCTGCTTGATTTCTTTTCAGCTCTGGGTAAAGACGGGCTCCCCAGGTGGCTCAGTGGGTAAAGAATATGCCAGCAATTTAGGAGATGGAGGGAAGGCAGGGTCTATCCCTGGGTTCTATCCCTCCTCCAGTGGGCATGGCAGCCCACCCCAGTATTCTTGCCTGGAGAATCCCATGGACGGAGGAGCCTGGTGGGTTACAGTCCCTGGGGTAGCACACAGCTGGACACAACTGAGCACGCATGCACACACACACTGATTATAGAGACAAAGGCAGCTTTTCACAGTTTGCCATGTCCAAGGCTCAGTAACAGATTCCTGACTTGTCAGTCACCATGCCGCCGAGTCATGCTCTGTCTGCTGTCTGCAAAGTCTGCCGGGCCGGGCTGTCCCAGAGGTCCTTGAGAAGGGGATGTTAACTAGCATCGTGAGGATCCCCATGGCTGCCTTATTTATAATTGTCTTTAACACAAATGATTCTTCACCTAAACACCTGTTTTCCCTACATACAGAAATGTGTATTAATTATGTACACAGAGCTTCTGTTTAGAACATGTGCAAAGTTTGAAAAGAAAACTCATTTTTTCTTTTCTTGCAGGTGGCATTTTCCATTTCCTTCTTTTACTACAGACTTAACCAAGGGCATAAAAAGTAGTAACTGCACAACTGACATGTCAGTATTTTTCTCATCACTGCATTCATCCCCTACAGGCCCAGCACCGCGGCCCTTTCCTTCCTCAGGTGAAGACAGGATTGTCCAGGGTATCGACCAAACCCACGGCTACAATAACAACAAACACATACCTGCATTTTCTGCACTCTCTGAGTAGAGACAGAAGAAAAGAACAAGATCTCTAACGGATACACTGACTTTCGGCCTATGCGGTACACGGCCTTTCAGTTTTCTTTGTCCTTTGAGTCCTGAAGCCTGCTGGATCACTCCGGTCTGATACAATACCTGGTCCTCACTTGTCTACCTAGCCTTGAACTCTTCTTGCTCCGGAAGTTGAAAAGTGATTCCTTGGTTCAGGACACATCTCAAAAGCGGGCTATGTCAGTTACTACTTTTGAATTAGAACCTCCTTTCCTTCCTTCCCTCCTTCCTGGCTTGCTAACTCAAAGCTAAATGCAAAGAGATAAGTAACAGCTGTGAATTTTACCTTCGCTTTGTCATAATATCACCATCTTGTTACCTCTTTAAACGCCTCTCTTTTTTTTTTTTTACCTTTGTTGACAATATCAACTGTGTTTTCCAATATGTTCTTTGTGTACTTTTTACCTTTTCTATTTTGCTTCTTACAATCTCTGCTATCCTCCTGTCATCATCTCAGCTTTTCCTAGCCTTCAGGTGTGTCTCCTAGTCGGATGGTTTTATTTTGAAAATTGATCTACTCTTCTCCTCTCTGCGTTTCTCCAGAGAAACCTGAGTATCAAAAATGCCTCCATTTACTAAACTAAGCTTTTTCCTTCCGGAGAACACTTAGTACACAGCTGTAGATGGCACTTTGGGCAATGGTGAAGTCCCCCAAACCCCCACCAAGAGAATTAGGCAAAACCAAGTACAAACCTGATGTCAGGGTTTGATTTATAAACTAGGCACACCATGGATGTGGATGAGATTAGCAACTAAGACAGTAAGACAAATTCCAGTGGTAGAAATATAGCAGTTAAGATTAGTACATTCAACACACATTTCCCGAGTACCTTATTCTATACCAGGACCTGTTTTAGAAATAGATGGCTCACGATGCATCAGTGAACAAACCAGACTGAGGTGCAGGATTCAATAACACAACAATGCAGAATTTTAAAGGAGGTGATACAGTTAGTATTTGGGAAAAAGTGTTCCAGGCAAAGGAATAGTGAGTGTTAATACAAAGGTCCCTCATGTACTCCAGGAATAAGAAAGGCAGGAAGAAGAAGGCCAATGAGGCTGGGGCAGAGTGATCAAAAGGAACAGCTTGCAGAGACATAGCAGAAGGGCAGAAGAGCAAAGAGATGTCAGGAAAAACTGTCAGAATGGGAGAAGATCATGTAGGGCTGTGGTAACTGTTACACAGACTTTGGGTTTTACTCTCTTACAAATGTACTACTGTACATCTCTGAAACCAAACTCAGGTTTTGACAAGAGAACTCTGGCCACTGAAATGGGGCAAGGGTTGAGCAGAGATTCTGGTTAAGTGGCTGGTGTGATGATGGAGATAAATGATGACAATGCCTCTGGCCAGTGTGGTAGCAATGTGAAGTGGTTGTTTTCTGGACACATTTAGAACAAAAAGTCATAGATAACCGGTGGGATGTGAGAAAGCTTGGAATCAAGGATGCCTCCAAGATGTTTCACCTGGAAATTGGAAGGACATGATAGCCATCACCTAAGATAGCTAAGATGCAACTAAAGGAGATTTTGTGCAGAATATCAGAAGTTTCAGTTTGGGCATAAGAAGTTAAAGAAATTTACTAGGCACTCAAGGATTTAAACCAGAGTCACCCTAAAAGACAACTTTCTTTCCTCCTTTCACTCCTCTCCCCTCTATGTCCCAATTAATAATTTATTGGGAAAATATTCCACTGGGACGTTTCCTGATTCTATTCACCATTGGTCCAACTTATGGAAATATTCAATCAAAAGGCAGAAAATATAGTGTGTAATTTTCAAAGATAAGATGTATTTTCTTGTTGAACTGATTCTGATAGGAAGCCATAATATATATAGCCTATGTCAGAGAATTAAAGACCTTTAGGAAACTTACGCAGAATCTACAGCAACCTCTTATTTTATACTTGAGGAAGCTGAAGCCCAGGGAGGATAAATGACTTTCAAAAGGTCAGCCATCTAGTTATTACAGAGTTAGAGCTAGAACCCAGAGATCCTGTAAGCTATTAGAGTACACGGCCTCTCAGTTGTTTTCCTGCTTTTGCCATTATTCATATGCTGCAACATTCACAGTCTATTTACATATTTTTATTTGGAAATATAATTAAATACCAGACCATTAGCATAGGGTCACCACTTTGCTGGCCTTGAAAACAAAACTTTTTCTTTTCCTTCCTTTTCTAATTAAATGCCTTTTGAGACCTTCAGTTAACCTCAAGATGAACAGGGCTATGGATTGTAAACCATCAAGCAAATAAATGATTTGTACTAGTAGGATGGTCTCAGATTGAAACCAGAAAAAAACAAGTAACTTTTAAAGACATTTAAATGAGTAAAGTCGGGCTATATAAAGACCATGACATTACAATAGTTCCAAAAAATTATTTATGGAGCAAGTGCTGGACTATCATAATTTAGGAAAAAAATTTCTTAAGAATTTAAAGCAGCAACTTTCTTCTACTACAGGTTTAGTTATAATTTCATCAGGAAGAATTTAGGATCAATTGAAAATAAATGATATCTTAAATACCACCCAGGGAGACAGCGCTGTGTAGCTTTAGTTATAACTTCCTATAGTTATAGAAGCGCTTCCCAGGTGGTGCTACTGGTAAAGAACATGTTTGCCAGTGCAGGAGAGGTAAGAGAGGCGGGTTCAATCTCTGGGTCGGGAAGATCCTTTGGAGGAGGGCATAGCAACCCACTCCAGTATTTTTGCCTGGAGAATCCCATGGACAGAGGAGCCTGGGGGGTTACAGTCCATAGAGTCCAAAGAGTCGGACACAACTGGAGCAATTTTGCATGTACACACACAGTTACATAAAATGGAAGGCTACTGGTTAGGTTATCATTTTGCTGCTGTACTTCCCATATCACTTTTAGGAAATCCTCATACAGCTGTAATGTTTATGGGATTCACAAAGAAGGTACCAGATTTTTCAGGAACTATACATCCTTCTACATAGTTCTGACGGTATAGAAATAAACTAGTCTTCTTCAAGGTAATTAAACAGCCACACAAAATCTTTAAAATAGAATTAGAACTTACTTTGACACTTCCTTTCAACCAGATTCTCTCATTACATTAATAAGCCAAATAAGGATAAATGAGATTATAGCAAATCAGTATGTACAACTGTCGAAGCTGTGTTTTCCAGCACTTCTGATTCTGCCTTTCTGCTTTTCGGTCTTCGATCATGGCTCTCTGCTTTTCACACACATACTTAACATGCAACCCACTCACTGTGCACTGGTCTCTCTCATTCTTATCTGTCCTGAACGCCTCAAATCCCAAGTCTCCAGCCCCGAATCAATGGCTTTTACAAATTGTCCTTTTAAGCACAGGAAGGTGATTTATTGAAAACTTAATGTAGGCAGATAATCTACTGAGAAATTAACTTATGTTTTATTTCTAAGCTATATTCATTAAGAAAAAAAAAGAAGAGAAGCGGTCTCATCTTTAGAATGCAATAAGAAATTAATTCTAGGGCTTGAGCTCTGCCTATGTCAAGGGGTGAGAAAGAGATTTTTTTATTCCATTTTCCAGAGTGAGATAGGAAAATTTTTAGGGTAGGGTGGGCTAAAGGCAACTCATTAAGCAGCCCTTAGTTTCATGGTTTAATTCAGGTGTTCACTGTACACTTAGGATACATGGGAACTTTCAACCTTTAGGGATAAAGGCTCCTGTGCCAGTCAAAACAGAGGGACCACTCTGGGGATTATGTAAGCACCACCAAACCTGTATGTAGTCACACAGAAAAGCATGGATTTTCCTGCCACAATGAATGTCCAATAGTGAAAGGCCTACCAATAAATGTGTGTCAATAGAAAAAGAGTGGGTATTTGAGCTGAACTTAATTCATTTAAACAAAGATATATGATATTGTCTGCACAAGTGTTTTAAATAAATCTTACCTGTTCCTTACAGAGATTAGGCTCATAAATAACACAAAGTGGAAAAAGAAAAGCAAAATGAACACGTTTTAAGTCTTCGATGAAGTAAAATGGATAAAAACCCATTTTCATTTTTTGAAAATTGTGAATTTACTTAAATGCCCCGTTCATTGTTTCCTCGTATCCAAAATTTAAGTCTTGTTTAAATTGAAATATATGCAATGACAGCATTATTTAGCGGTAAGCACCAAACCACATTTCCTTTAATGAAGAAAGGATATGAAGAGAAAAGGGTTAATGAGACAGGGAAAAGAAATTAAGCTTCAGGCTGTCCCAAATTATCTAAATCAGATTCTTAATTAAAAATTTATTTAGAGCTACTCAGTCTACTTTCAAAGTGAATGTCAAATAAAGCTAAATAATATTAGCACAAAGGCATCATCTTTAACAGAGCTTGGGTATACTGTTAAATTTCTGTAACATTTAAATTGATAGCCTTCCAAAGCTTCCATATCAGAGATTAAAGTATGATATGATGTGACAAGAGTGTAGCAGATATTGTAAAATAAAGGGTGGTTGGAGAAGACTTTGATAAACTTTATCTCTACTAGAATGTCTTTGGAAATCTTTGGTCAGAAAAATTATTAGACTAAAAGCCTTATATAGTTCCTTGAGATCAAGATAAATACCCCTTTACCCTCTCCCTGCAAGACCTATCAGAGATCTGATACAAAATAAAGGTCAGTAAAATATATTGTATTGAATTGACACAGGGAAATGAGCTAGCTGGTGTGAGAAATCATTACCATCTTCCTCAGTAGCCTAAACCAGAATTCTGCATGGGGAGTTATACTGCCCCCCAAGGAAAAGGCCATATTAACATAATTTCCACACTTAGATTCTCAGGTTGGGAAACTTTTCTGGGCAGAACTTGTTCCCAAATTAAGCAATTTTCATTACCAAAGGAGAGATTCTTAAAGTCTACTTCCCTTATTTATCAGTTCAGTTAAGTAGCTCAGTCGTGTCCAACTCTTTTGCGACCCCATGGACTGCAGCATGCCATGCTTCCCTGTCCATTACCAACTCCCAGAGCTTGCTCAGCCTCATGTCCATCAAGTCGGTGATGTCATCCAAACATCTCATCCTCTGTCATTCCCTTCTCCTGCCTTCAATCTTTCCCAGCATCAGAGTCTCTTCCAATGAGTCCATTCTTTGCAACAGGTGGCCAAAGTATTGGAGTTTCAGCTTCAGCATCAGTCCTTCCAATGAATATTCAGGACTGACTTCCTTTAGGACTAGCTGGTTTGATCTCTCTGAAGTCCAAAGGATTCTTGAGAGTCTTCTCCAGCACCACAGTTCAAAAGCATTAATTCTTTGGCGCTCAGCTTTCTTTATAAGTCCAACTCTCATATCCACACATGACTACTGGAAAAACCACAGCTTTGACTAAACAGATTCGTTGACAAAGTAATGTCTCTGCTTTTTAATATGCTGTCTAGGTTGGTTCCTTATTTATATTGGCCATTATTTTTATGGAAAAGACAGGGGAAACAATGAGAATGAAAATTTACCTTGCCATTTGTACAAAATAGACTTAATATTATATAGTTTTTAATTGCACAGGTACTCAACATTGTGAAGATACATAAAATCTTAAAATATCATGAAGTCTTACAATATCTGAAATGCTTAGAGACGTCCAACATTTCATGGGCTACACTGATTATGGTACAAGCCCCGCTATGGTCACCAGAGAGGCGAATATAAAACAATTTCCCGTCCTCCCATATACTGTCAGATAACTACTTGTACAGAATGTGTTGTTACAAAGAGAGGAAAGGCACCTTTACTGGCAGAAAATTCATGAAATTATTTAAGCACAGCATATAAAATCTTTTCCAAAGTTGCTATTTATAAGGTAGGCTTTGGACAGAGCTCAATCTGTTCCATTATAGAAAGCGCTGAGTATCATAACCTGATTTATTCCAGTTTGTAAAATACCACTACCATCCCTTATGACACACAGTGGGAAAGATTAAACACTAAAGAACAATGAATGAATGCCACCTACGGCTAGTGAGGGTCACTTTTTCTCTCTCTTTTTAATTACCTATGCCACAGAATAGCCCCTGCTGTTGTAGCAAAAAGGGTTACAATGTATGTATTGTAGGCACATGCAATGCAGAGGCAGCAAATGAGATCCTTGCTTTTGTGAGACAAAATTTACTCCATGGAATATCCAATGTTATACGCAAGACAGCATATTATCAGATACTTCCCTAAATACAGTTTAAGAGTTCACTGATTATAAACCTCAAGCAAGGTTTACCTCTGTGGAAACTGATCTTAAAGATAGCCTTTACAAAGCAATTAAAATAATGAAGAGGTGTTGGGTCAAGAGCTTCAGGTAAGATAATTTGATGAGCAAATGCACAAGGATAGATTTAGATACAAGGTCTATACATCAAGGATACTGCTGATATTGAGCTAGCAGAAACATAGAGTATAGCCAAGACAAAATGAAATCTTAAACTGGAGGCATTACAGCACTAAAATGAAAAGTTTGAACTCAGTCTGTTGATGGGAATTATTTACATCGTTTAACACCAACAGATCATGTTAATTTTAAATCAATCCAGTTTGGATTATATATTGAAATTTAAAACAAAACACCCTAAGTCTCTGCTAAATTCTGCTATTGATGAAGAAGGACTAGCCTAATGCCAACTTTGCGAGGATTTTTCAAAGCCATCACCATCTGTATTGCCACAACATCCAAAGCTTGTGGTCCACAAGAGTTATACACACCTCATTAATTCCTATAGAACCTTTGCTCTTACAAATTTCCATTATAAGTAGTGTTTCTCCTGTGTCAAAATTTCTTCAGGTTATAATCATCCATTAAGTTCTAGTTTTGATCTCCTTTACTCCAGTACATGTGTCAGAATCATCTCCATCCATACTACACTTAACTCAAAATTTTCTAAACACCCATGGTATGTATTTAAAAAAAACAACAACTCATTGGTGACAATTATCATATTTGCCGCCTGTTATGTACTGAGTTATGTCCTCCCCAAATCCATATGCTGAAGTCCAACTTCTCTCTCCTCAACAATGTATTTAGAGATAAGATATTTAAAGGGGTAATTAAAGTTAAATGAAGTCAAAGGGTAGGTCTCTAATCCTAGAACTGGTGTTCTTTTAAGAGTAAGAGACACCAGGAGTACACACACAGAGGAAAGGCCAAATGAGGGTAGGGCAGGGAGGCAGTTGTCTGCAACCTGAGGAGAGAGGCCTCAAGAGAAACCAACCTGCAAACACCTTGATCTTGGATGACAGTTTACAGAGCTGCGAGAGGGAATTTCTTTTATTTAAGACGTCCAGGTTGGGATATTTTGTTATGGCAGCCCTGGAAAACTAACATATACTTGTACTTACTAAATACTTCTCATATCTCCCTTATTTGATGTCGATGCTCTTCAGGGCAGGAAATAAAATTATCCAATTAAAAAAAAAATCTCTTATACTGCTCAGGGTATTTGATTCACTGCAATAATGTTAGATGATTAAATGTTTATATGCACAAATGAGTGAATTTCAGATTCTTATAGAGGAAAGTACTCTTTAAGGAAGATTTAAACTACTCCTAGTCCAGGAGTGTTAAAATCACTTAAGAATCCCAGTGTAAAACAGAGAGAGTGCACTGTAATGGAAATGACTTTGATTTGGGAGTCATAGAACCCTGACTTTGAATCCTGGCTCCTCTAGTTAACAACTGTGTAGGTGGTCTTCAATTTAATCATTTAAAAATTGGGTAATAATAATAACACTTAACTTTCACTATTGTTAGAATTAAAAGAAATTGTTAAGCACTGACTCTAATTTCTGATGACACTTGCTTAATACATGTTGGCTATTTTGACAATTTTACATAGTACAATTAGAAAAAGAATAAATTAGGGAACGAATAAACATGACAAAAGGCAGTGAATGTATTATGAGAAGTCTGATAGATGCTGGTGAAGTTGAGAGACAATAACAAAAAATAAATGAATAAATAAAGAGCTTACTAGGGGCAAAGCAGTACTGAAAAGTACAGTGTGGTCTGTTACCTTAACTTTTTATAGATATCTATCCACAGGGGCATGTAATTCTTTCCAGCAATGCTAACTAGCCTGGAAGTAACATAAAAGAGAATGACTGGATTCACATGGAGCTTGAGAGCAGTCTGGAGAATGTGGCCAAAATAAAAGAAGATACAGAGACAGTGAGAGTACTGTGAAATATTAGATTCTTAGTCTATGCTGGAGAATAAAATATGACAAGCCAAAAAGGAGCTGATAGCAAGGGAGGAGGAAGAAATGAAAACTGTGAATTTTTTTCCTCCTTCCATTTTAGTTATTTCTTGATTTTACCAACATTCCACACTTGGTTATACCCAAACAGTGAGGCAAACTGGGGTCCTCTATTTTGATCAACTGTTTTCAACTAAATCATGACAACAGAATTTCAATTTTACAATCATCTCATTTCTTACCTACTGTCATGATTCACTACTGTAGGACCTGTGGTCATTCAAACTATTTATCTATGATATAGAATTCCCATTACAATGTATTAAGATTTTATATTTATAAAGAAAGAGCTTACTCTTTGCTCTTATCCTTAAAGCAGCTACTCTCAGCAGTGTAATTATAGTTTGTATGATGTTAATGGCATACCTCTGGGAGCACACATTATTTCATGGCTTTGGAAAAAAATGTTATAATTATATAATCACCAGGGATGGCGTTCTATCTGCTCAGGGAACATATAACATTTCAGCAGTTTTCCATTAGAGTATCACTGATTTGGAGTTGGCATATAGAATTAGGCACCCTCCCTCAGTTCAAGGTTAACACATAGGAATCACAGAATTCATACTTCCATTGAGATGAGTTTGTCCTTTCTCATAACTTTTCCTCATCTAAATGAGTTATTTGATATATAGCAGCTCTTACCTCTAAAATGCAACATTTTTAAAGCTCCTTACTATAATTTAGGAAAAACAAAAACAAGTTCTCTGAGTACCTAAGTACAAATTAATTATGCAGATTTTCTCAAGTGATAAGAAATATTTTCATTTATTATAAGAAAACTTTCATGGAGGATTTAGAAATACTATCAAGTATGTTTCTCAAAATTATAAATAACTATATAAATTGATAAAGCTATGGTTTCTGCTGTATGAATTTCTTATTAGAAGACACGTGAGCTTCAATACACAATGAAGCAATGAAGAGGTTGTTTAGATGGATAAGGTTTAAGAAGAATGATTAAATTTACCAGGATACTGACTTGATGATTTCTTTATTTCTTCCAAAAATATGTCTCAATGTTATTCATTTGAATATATTTTGGATAAATATATAAGCTAAAGAGTATTGCAGTTTACAAAATTTATATCTAATATATAAAATGTTATGAGTTCTGTCTAGTATATATCTAATTAAAGTTACTAAAGTGAAATAAAAATTCCCTTAAAGCATATGTGCTTATATCAAATAAGCATCTCTTTAGTCACATGATTTTTTATGTGTATGTGTGTGGACACATTTCTGCAATGGAAATCATATGCAAAGGGCCACAAGATTATCTAAAAGAAACCTCAGGGAATGGCGAGTGGCTGAGCTATATCTTTTCTGTTAGAACTGAGAGTGAAACCACTTCTAAATCAACCAATACACTCTAACTTTTTAATTTAAACTTTTTATTACTTTAAAAAAGCAATAATAAACTCAGTATCTGCTCACATAAATAACATCTGTATCATTAAAAATAACTATACTTTCTCAAATAAATTAAAACAGTGGCTCTTTGTTTTTCATTCCGGCAAATCCCTTTACTGACTAGGTTAATAGAAGAGAGCTGGATTCTCCTGTCTGCTTTTGTATTCAATCTGTTAATATGTTCTCTTGGTTGAAATATATGAAGACAATTCTGCCTAAAAAAGATATTTATTTGGGAAAAGGTGGTGCATTTTAATAGCATTCTCAGATAATTATGGATATTCTTTTTTGGTACCATATCAAATCTTGACAAGTGCAGTTTCTTAAAGTAGTTCTAAGGTGGAATCGGAAAACCCATCAATGAACTTTTGATATTCTTTTACATTAAAATCCATTCCTGTATTTTGTGCTTTAAATTCATCTTTTGCCCATGCATAATTTTGTAACATCCTGCACTGGACATTTGTCATTTGTAAAACACAGTTCCCTGAGTTATATTCATTTTTCAGGTGTTGTCACATTTCATTATATGCCAAATATAAAAAAAAACACAAGTCAACATCACCAACACTATCATAAAAGTCTCTTAAGTATTAGAAAGCTGGAAAATTAATGGTAGTGATTATGACAGGCTCACTTCACTCATATCTGAAGAAATGTCTGCCAAATACACACATCTCAGTAATCACAGGAGGCATATCAATTGTTCTTTCAAAAAAACCCAATGGTATCACATGAAAAAAGTGGCTACTTCAGTCTGCCACTGGAGCACGTGCACAAGTATTTCTTCTTGAGACAAGCAGAGTATTTTGTTTGAAGCAGAAGTGCTCTGTGAATATTTACTGTTTCATCACCCAAAACATTTAAATATTAAAAATTTCAAAGGTTGAAATTTACTAAGATTAATATTGCTAATTACTGCTTCCACATTCATAAGTGAAACTGGCTCTTTATTTTTAAGCAGTGAAAATATGGCATGAAGAATGTGAAAATTTGATGTCCCTGCCTTCATTTGTGCTAAGGCACCTCTATTCATTATTATTATTGCAGTATCGATGCAAATATCAAGATGGTGAAAAAAGACAAAGACTTAAGACATTATTTAGAATGTTTGACCCCATGGATTCCCTGAGCGATCTTAGAGACCCCTTAGGTGGCTGTGGAGCATAATTTGAGGACCCTGCACAAATTCAAAACCCTTTCTTGAGCTCCTGACCCCTATGTTCAAAGGTCCACTAGATGTCTTATCGGTACTGCTATTTCAAGAATCTTAATTGATTATTGGTCATATTTCTTCTTTTTCCTCATGCTATTCATCTTTCATTTCCTATCTCTGACACCATCATTACACAAGTCACTTAAGCTAAAAACCTGGTAGCCACTCTTGATTATTTTCTCCTTAACTGATTATGTATTGGAGAAGGAAACGGAAACCCACTCCAGTATTCTTGCCTGGAAAATCCCAAGGACAGAGGAGCGTGGCGGGCTACAGTCCATGAGGTCACAATGAGTTAGACACAACTGAGTGACTAACACTTTCACTGTTTATATATAATCAGTCATCAAGTCCAAAGTCTTACATATAATCATTTCTGTCTAACACTATCAAGATTGAATTAGTTCAAGCCTTTAGCATCTCAAAAAAAAAAAAAAAAACCTGCCCTAAAACTAGTTTTCTTCCCCTAATCTCCTATTCAACCCCTACTCTCCTACTGAAGTTACAAATTTTGACGATGCAATATTGAGAAACAGAGGCTCTATGTCAACAAATCAAGCTCAATTCCTTCCTCTGCCACCTCCTACCTGCGTGACCTTGGCAAATTACTCAGGTTCTTTTTGTTATACTTTTGCCTTTATGAAAGACAAAATTAGTAAAAGTATTTATCACATATGGTTGCAAAGACAGAATGAGATAATTCCCATAGGGTAAGTTCACAGAGAGTGTTATCACACAGCCTGACATCTAGTGAGCTGTTAATAAATGATAAGGATGATTATTTTGTCAATTTCCTCCTTAAAATCCTTCCTTTACTGTAAACATTATCTGACATGTCTTTCTCACTCCTAGATTATGATCTCCTTGAAGTTAGAAACTCTGTCTTCACTTTATCCCAAGGTGTAGAACTGCATTTGAAACACGGAGAATGTGTGCATCCATGCTCAGTCCTGTCTGACTCTGCAAACCCATGGACTGTAACCTGCTAGACTCCTTCATCCGTGGAATTTTCCAAGCAAGAACACTGGAGTGGTTACCATTTCCTTCTCCAGGGAATCTTCCTGAGCCAGGGATTGAACCTGAATCTCCTGCATTGGAAGGCAGATTCTTTACCACTGTACCACCTGGGAAGCCCTTGAAACATCAGTTCAGTTCAGTTCAGTTCAATCACTTAGTCGTGTCTGACTCTTTGCAACCCCATGGACTGCAGCACACCAGGCCTCCCTGTCCATCACCAACGCCCGTAGTTTACTCAAACTCATGTCCATTGAATTGGTGATGCCATCCAACCATCTCATCCTCTGTTGTCCCCTTCTGCTCCCGCCTTCACTCTTTCCCAGCATCAGAGTCTTTTCAAATGAGTCAGTTCTTCTTATCAGGTGGCCAAAGTATTGGAGTTTCAGCTTCAACATCAGTCCTTTCAGTGAATATTCAGGACTGATTTTGTTTAGGATGGACTGGTTGGATCTCCTTGTTGTCCAAGGTACTCTGCTTAATAATTACCAGTTAATGATTGCAAAGTGTTTTCTGAATTATCTACAAATGTAGACTTTGAGTTTGAATTTTTTGTCATATGTCTCAATTCTTGAAGATTCTACCTAATTACTAGATATAAATATACTGTATTAGATAAACATATACAAGCTAACTTACATACTAGGATTAACCTGCTGACAGATTGCCCCAACTGGCAAAATCCTAAACCATTTAAAAAACATATTCCTTCTAAAAACTTGTACAAGCAAGTCATCACATGTCCACTGATTGGCTTGAGGAAGGGTAGAGTGGATGTATAAAACTCATTAAGTTATATATATGTCATTTTCACTGGATGGCATGTATGCATGTTGGAGGGAAGAATGTCTATTGCTTTCTTCATATCCTCAAAAGAGGTCTGTGATCCAGATAAGGTTAATAACCATTGTTACAGAAGATGACAAGAGAATGTGGAACCAGAAGTTAGCTGTGTTCATGGCAGACAGGTGGAGATATGTTTTTCAGCATACAATTTTTTGGAATATGTCAAATCAAACAATAAAGACAACTGCCTACCAGATCTATATTTATCTGAACTTTGAAAATAAAAATGAAATCCACAAACCTGAAGCCAAGCACCTGAACTCTGAACAAGAGTCAATAAATAAAAACATTAAATCGCGCTGTCAATTTTTCTTTACAGCGTACTTTGTGTTTGCCTGCTGCCAACACTGCTAGGCGCTTAGAAAGAGTCCTTGATGATTGTAATCTTGGATTTTGTGTGTGTGTGTGCATTCTCTCAGATTTTTTTAGGTGGTCCCACTTAAACCAATGAGTAAATTTAAAAAAATATAACTATGATACATAATATATGTAACATATGACACAATATGCCATGAATATATACTATTCAACATATGTAACATAAAATACAAACTGTAATATGCAATACAAAATAAAGCTTATACAATATGTAATCATAATGCATAGAAATGCTTTCTAAAAAACTATGGCTTTTCTGTCATAATAGAATAATTTGCATACTTAATGTAGATAATTCACAAGATTTTTATAAAAAATATCATTTGATTGAAGTCATTACTCTCCTTCAATAACTAAGAGCCATTTTTATTTTAATAACTTCATTCAAATAACTTTATGACAACATTTTGTAGGAATGTACCAGCTTAAGGTAGCTATTTATTTGGATTCAATTTTACGTTGTTGAAGTTTATAAGTGATTTAACAATTAAATACACATAATGGAACTGAGTGTATGTTGCTTAAATCAGTACCTGTCAAATTGAAAGCATGAATGGAATGACAATTTAGGACTTGACAATTTTACTTGCAATATATAACAGGTGTTCAGCTACAAGCTATCATGTGAATTGAAATCTGTCTCTAAGTTGAAATTTTCTAAGAAACCAAGGTAGAAATATCACGGACATGTTATAAGCATAAGCATTCTGAAATCAAACACACTGATTAAAAATTCACAGGGTTGTCTCTAAATTATCTAATAAAATAGTCATCAGGCTGAAATAATCACGATCAACTTTTCTACCTTTATTATCTGTTCTTGTCTGCTTCATAAAAATTAGAAAATTAAATGCAAAATCTTTCCATTAGTGCACTGACAAAGCTGTAAATTTAAAAACAAATTGGAGAGTGTGAAAGTTAAGATCCTCCTAGTAAAATTAACTTGTCCAACATTGATTATATATAATTCCAGTACTGCTGGTTAGTGTTCTAAATGTACACTTTATTATAAGGCTTAAGAAATGTAAGGAAATTAATGCTGTTATTAAAACTCTAACTTTTCATTTTATTGAGTTATGAAGGTTGAAATCTGTAATCTTAACACTGTATTAGCATGAGATTCTGCAATTTAATAAAATAAACTGGCTGAGAAAATGAACTATGCTAACAATAAAAATGATGCCTGTTTTCTTGCATGGAACACTTAGAGAACCTCACTTAATGGTAACAGATGAAAACGTTAATAATTTAGTAGTTTTTATAAAGACTGATAAAATTACATCATAAATATTATTTTATATACCTGCAAAATCTGTAAAAATCTTATCTATATAATGTTATATCAGGTTATCAAAACTTTTTATCCATTAAATGACAGAAAGACATTTATATACAATATAGTGTATCTACCTGTCATATATATAATTAATTGAATTACTGTCTATTGCATTTTTTAAGGCACTAAAAAAGCACTTGATGGAAGGAATAATATACAACATTAAGATCTCATTGTTTTTATGATGTCTATAATGAACTACAGACTAAAAAGAGTAAAAGATAGAGAAACAATAACATAACTGATAAACAAAATTTAAAATTAAATCCCCAAGAGGGTCAGAGTCTTTGCAGGGTTTGCTCAGTGATAAAGTATATAGAACAGTATCTGGGCTATAATTGCTGCTCAAAAACATTTGTTGAATAAATTAATTTGCATGGTATCTTCAATAATATAGAAATTTAAAAGCTCCCCTTTATAGACAGTGAAGTTCCATGAAAAAGATTTAGTGACAGGGCAAATTTGCATAGCCAGGATAGCAACTATGCACTCCGGAAAAAAAAGAAGACCAAAAAAATCAAGTATTTCCACAATGAGAATCCATCCAAAGATATTACCTGAGACGAGCGGCTATACTTACGGCTATTTTACTCATATTTACTTCTCTGGGCTAAACACTGAAGGTAGGTGGATTAAATTTAGAAAGACACCATTAAAATGTTCACATTCCCTAGGAAAGTGTCGTGTGTGTGTGTGTGTGTGTGTGTGTGTGTGTGTGTGTGTGTGTGTGTATGTGTAGGGTGTAGACCATACACGATGGTTAGGTGGTGTTGGTGATGGTTACGGTGGTACTGATGGTGGTAGGAATGGTAGTGGTGGTGATGATGGTCTTGTATTTCACCCACAATTTGAGATATTCATCTAATTAATCCATGAGAGATTTCAGGAAAGCATGGTGAGTCATCTTCAGGTGGATGTAGAAGAACAAAACAGAATTTCTTAAGAAAATTGAGAAATAGGTTATGGCATACTTGCCATAAATGGGACACATGGTGAGATGTTAACAGAGTGGAATGATGCCAATTCTAGAGTGGGTCAATTAAAATTATTCTTTGGAACCTATAACACAAATATATATGCCAACTTGTTCACTCACATTTTCAACAAATATTTATTGAGTGTTTGGTATATTATTATGGACTCTCTAGGTAGGTTATTTATGTTCAAGTCCCACTCTACCACCAGTGATACACTGATGAGTAAGGCATGACATCTGTCTCCTCAAGGACACTCCAGTAAGCTATAGGAACTAAGAAACAACAGTTAAATAAATACACAAAAACTCAGAAATATACAATCTTATATCTAAAAAATAAAGATATGGTTAATCCCTAAACATACCTTTTTAAAAAATTTTGTCCATACCACATGGCATGTGTTCAAACCTGCCTCCCCTGCATTGAAAGCATAGAGTGTTAACCACAAGGAAGTGTCTAAACATATATTTAATAATGGGTAAAGCAGCATCTATTAAGGTGCAGCAAGATAGGACCCTTTCTCTTTGGTCTTTGATATTCTTTGTTAGAAAGTATGCTGAATCTAGGAGGCTGCTTTTACTTACAATGAGGTTGTCAAGTATGTTTTGGTCAGTTTTATGGAGGATCAAGCAGGCTAGCTCTTCTGATCTCTGTTCAAAACACAGGAACTATTTCTCAGCTACTCTGAATGCACAAAAATGGTTAGTGCTAAGCTCCTGACTCAGATAAGAAGACTGGACTTTTATCTAGCAAGATATATATTATCTTTGTTTAGGCACATGAGCCCAGTTTGTTTGGTTCTAAACTGAGAGCCTTTTAAATCTTTTAACATCATTTGAACAACAAAATAATCATGAGAGGTTTTAGTAACAGGATCAGCAATGGCTTCATAAAGTTCAATCCAGAAAGACTTCCAAATGATACCAGCATCTCCAGAAGCCAGGCCTCTATTAGCCTTCTTCTGGTTCTGGCTTAATCGATAAGTCATGTCTGACTCTTGAAACCCCATGGACTGTAGCCTGCCAGGCTCCTCTGTCCATGGGACTTCCCAGCAAGAATACTGAAGTGGGTTGCCATTTCCTGTTAGCCCTCTTAGGGAGGTGTCAGTCTGCTCAGGCTGCTATAACAAAATACCATGGACTGGTGGCTTATTATAATGAAAATTTATTTCTCACAGTTCAGTTGTGGTCTGGAGACAGCCTGCTTTCTGGTTCACAAATAGTACCTTCTAGATATAACCTCATGTGGTGGAAGGGGCAAGCTAGTTCTTTGGTGTACCTTGTATAAGGGCTCTGCCATCATGGCTTAATTACCTCCCAAATGCCCTCATCTCCTAAAGCCAATCCCTGTGAGAGTTAGGATTTCAACAAAGAAACTTTGTGGGGACACAAATATTCAGTCCATAACAGGAGGAAAACTGTGGCCAGACTCATCTATAACAATCACTTCATTCTGTAGAATGGTGGTTTGTGGGATACCTAAGAGAAATCACCATATTTGAAATCAAAGAGGCAGCACTATAGTGTTCAATAATTCCCAATTTATCTTCATCTAGAAAATGTACCTTCTAGTGTCAAACATAAGGGCTTTCTTCTTGAGGTTATTCAGTTCCTTAATGAAGTTGCCACTGAGTCTGCAAATCCATATAAGTGAAGGGCCCAGATGTAGATGTTAAAAAGCTGGGTAAGAATGAGGTCTCTGTTTTCATAACTGTATATACAAAGCCCCAAACCTGTTAGGATTACTTGAGTATTTAAGGGTTAGAGACTCAAATTATGAGCTTAACAACCATATATTGGAAGGTTAAAAAAAAAAAAAAGAGAGACCTTGGAAATCATCAAAGCAACAAATCATAAAGATGCTAGTAACATTTTTGAGTTTAAACCCTCTTAGAAACAACTTCAGGAGACCCCAGTTTAATTCCTGGGTTGGGAAAATTCAAAACAATGTAAAGATTTGGACTTACCTATTTGGGTAACATCACTCATCTTATAGTTTCAGGGAACACTGAAGGCCATAAACATATTTCATCCAGTTGTATTGCCTCAAATTTCCTCCTTGAACTAAATATTTGGAGAGAAAGAACTATTTGGGAAATAACCTGTTCTATCCTCCTCCTTTTCAGAGCAGAACATAAGACCACTCTGAGTATGTACTACAGAAATGACAGCTTGTATTACTGATAACGCTCATAGCAGTCAGTGACATATCTAAAAGGGAGCTTCTCTCACATTTTCATCAGGACCATATTCTAGATTCCATAAGAGAGAGACCAAGGCAGCAGTAAGGGAGGAACAGCAAAAAGAAATTTACAGAGAGAGAGATACAGAAACAAAGGAGAGAGAGACTAAGAGAGAGAAATGAAAGATAAAAGCAGCAAATTTTGAAGAAACTACTTCCTTCCATAGTAAGTATACATTTTTCTCATACTTGGAAAAGTTAAAATTTTACTGTTTAAACTGTCTTTTTTTTTTTATTAAATATGCCATGGGGCGGCATAATCTGTGCTGCATTTAAGGACTTAAATACAATAACCTCATCCTTGTCAAGATGAGCATTAACAACCCATATTTTAAAACAGAATTAATTAGTATCTTAAATTCTCATTTGCCTGCCAGGGCAAAGGTTCTCCCTCCCTATCCATGAATATCTCAACTACTGGATTTCCTTTGAGTTGCTTTAAAGAACATTTCTGAGTGACACAATCAACAGCATGAGAAGGCAACATAAAGAATGGGGGGAAATATTTGTAAATCATATATATAGAAGTCATTAATATTTAGAATATATAGAGAATAAAAACTCAATAAAACAAAACCAAATAACTCAATTAAAAATGGACAAAGACCTTGAATAGACATTTTTTTAATAGATGACTACAAATGGCTAAGACGCCTAAGAAAACATGCTCAACATCACTAATTATTGGGAAAAGGCAAATCAAAGCCACTTATAAAATCATTTATATTCATCAGGATGGCTACTATCAGAAAAAATGAAATAATCAATGTTAGAATGTGGAGAAAGTGGGACTCTTCCGCACTATTAGTGGTGCAGTTGCTATGGAAAATAGTATAGTAATTCTTCAAAAAATTAAAACTAAAATGACCATATATTCAATAATTTCACTTCTAAGTATATATCCAAATGAACTGAAAATAGGGTTTCTATGAGATATTTGTATACCCATATTCATAGCAGCACTATTCATAACAGTTAAAAGGTAGATACATCCATGGATAAATAAGTGATAAAATAAAATGTGGTATGTATATACAATGGACTTCCCAGGTGGCTCAGGGGTAAAGAATCTACCTGCCAGCGCAGGACACGCAGGTTCTAACCATGAGTCAGGAAGATCCTCTGGAGAAAGAAATGGAAACCCACTCTAATAGTCTTGCCTGGGAATTCCCATGGACAGAGGAGACTGGCAGGCTATGATCCACGGAGTCAGAAAACAGTCAGACATGACTTGGTGACTAAACAACAATAACAACAAATATATATACCTTAGAATACTGTTCAGCCTTTAAAGGGAAGGAGATTCTGACCACAGGGCTGAACTTGTGTGGGGGACATTATGCTAAGTGAAATAAGCCAATCAAAAACTATTTTATGATTCTACTTATGTAAGAGATCTAGAGTAGTCAGATTCAGAGAAAGCATCATGGTGGTTGTCAGGGAATGGTGAGGTTAAAAATTGGGAGTTGTGTTTTGGTGGATATAGTTTGTTTTGCAAGATGTAAAATTTCTGGAGATTTGGTGCACAATAATATAAATTTATATTGAACAATACAATAACACAAAGTGATCAAAATCACAAATTCAACGTTATATATATTTTACCGTAATTAAAAATAATCCAGACTTTCATTTTAAAAACAGGAAATGTCTCAATCTTACAACTTATGTAACAGAAAATAATACTACTGGGTGAAAAATATATGACCAGTTATGTTTAAATAGGGTTGAAGGTATCAATCAAACACCCATTCCTCAAATTTTAGTAAATTTTATCCAACCAGTTCTCCTAAATTTTAAGTATCTGAACAGTACTGTTTTGGTTCTCCAAAGATTCTCTCAAAAATACCTGCACAAAATTATGCATTTTTTCAGATAAGAGAAAGTTCTGCTCATTTCTCTTTTAACCTTTGATCTATTCATACTTTAAGATCAACTCAATATTTCTTCCCACATGGGGTCTTCTTCCTTTGGCTGAGCTGACCACTCCTTCCTGTGGGCTCCCATTATAGCTTACAAATAACTCATTGATCGAGTTTACTACCTATTTACTATCTGTGAGCTCCTTAAGGGTAAGGATGCTTCCTGTTCATCTGTGTCCCAAGAATTCAACAGAGAGTCAGGCAAAAAATAAAAGTTTAGTATTCTTTCACAGGATGATGGTGAAGCTAACTCTTGTAAAACTGCCTTATTAAATAATTACAAAATAAGTTCCTCTTAGAGATCAGAATTATTGGAGGATAAAAGCCCAGCTGCTTCTTCTTTTTACTAAATCATATCTTATTTTACCAAAAATTGCTTTTCTTTTATTATTTGAATGCCAAGAAGCTAAATGCCAAAATTTTGTCCTAAATAAAAGTTTACCCATGGCATTAGTAACCTAGTATAAGCAATCTGGTATTATTATCGCAATACCCCAAACCCTGCTTTTATCCTTGCATTCAAGCTATTGTAACATTATCTTCCTTTGAACTATCTCAAATCTATTTTGGAAGGAAGTGAGATATGATTAAAATATGTAAAATATGCAATATGAGGCTAAATATGAAGGTGCTGCTTCAAAGCTGTTCTCTTGAGTTTCTTTTCTTTGTTCCATGAATAATGTCTCCCACATTTCCGTCGAATCCTAAACAGCTGTGTTCTCATTACTGCAATATCTGTTCTTGCATGCTTTATCTTGTCTGGTTCAGTTCTGAGTAGGCGGTATAGTCTGTTCTCCACAATTTGTTTTCTAATGTATATCCACTTGTGTGCCATATTAGTTATTCTATTTTTCCTTAAACTGCAGCTAAATTAAGCTATTTTTCAAAGTAGTAGGACAATCTAGTCAAGACCCTTTCAACATAAGATATGCACACTTCAGTTGCTATAATTAAGACAACAGAAAATATGATTTCCTTCATAATAATCTTAAACTGCAGAATTTTAGGAGACTTATATCCAGATGTAGATTTAGGATGAACTGTGATGTTTTAGAAAGGTCATTTGACTTTTTAAGACTAGATTACCTCAAAAGTTCTTTCCAAGTCTAAAATTATGGATCTAGCAGTGTCTAAAATGATAGTTGAGGTGCTAAATCCTTTCCTGGAAATAAACATAAATACTCATCAGCTTATACAGTGATTTCAATAAAAAGAAACTATCCTGAATGATGTCAAACGTTCTAAATACCTCCATGAATGAAGACATGGAATGAAGCTCCTCCCTCTTGACACAATATACAACTTTATATGGAATCTATTTTTTGTGGGTGATATTTTACTTCCCTTGTTGATCTTAAATGACTGAGAATGTAACTCAAAGCTTTTTAAAATTCTGTATATAAGCAATTACAATTATTTAATAGTATTTATTCAACATGACCATATTTTTAATCACAAATGCATATTGTCTTTAAAGGTATACTATTCTCATTCAGCTGCTGTGAAGAACCAACTAATTGGAAAAGATCTCGATACTGGGAAACACTGAAGGCCAAAGAAGGGGGTGGCAAAGGATGAGATGGTTAGACAGCATCACCAACTCAGTGGACATGAATTTGAACAAACTTCAGGAGACAGTAGAGGACAAAGGATCCTGGCATGTTACAGTCCATGAGGTCACAAAAGTCACTTAGCAACTGAACAACAAATTATCAGTTATATGCATTCCATTATTCATGAAATATTCTAAATGTTTAATTATAAAATACTACAAATGTTTCCTGTAAATATTTACATACTGTTCAATGACCACATAATATATAGTATATATCCGCATAATTTTATAAAGTAAAACAAAAAAAGGACACTTGCTTTAGTATTCACTAGAAAAGAGAATCATGGCCAGATTTTCTTCTGATTGTTATTCTCTATAGGTGTTATAATAAGTCATATAAAGCTAGAAAATCAAAAAAGGAAATCTCTAAGAGTCCATGAGCACATTCTCAAGTCACTGAAATAACACACAGTTGGTGTATGAATGAGTTCATGAATCATTTATCAGTGGTGATAGAAATAGAAATTATTTCCCTCAGAAGCCTATCTTTGTTCCAGTGCCTTGTAAATATGTTCAATATTTGAATCTCTACTTTAAAGACGGGAACACACATTAATTGAAGGTTTGTTCTGTGCCAGGTGCTCTACATAAATCATTGTACTTACCCCTCAGAAGGGCTCTGTGAGGTCGTTATTTTTATCCCCACTGCAGAGGTGAAACACCTAACGAACATGCCGCTCACAAATGGCAGAGCCGTGACTGGAACCCACACCTGCTTCTTTCTTTCATGCTTTTTCCAACACAGAATTCTCTCTAGCCTCTCTCACCTATGTACTTTTTCATGACACTTTGTGTCCGAAATACTATTCTTCTCTATTCTAAATATAAATAGCAAAGTTCAAACAGTTATAACCATTTCAGTGAGTTTCAACGCAAGCTGGACAGAAAAAAAGTTTAAAACTCATGTAAGAAATTGCCTTTTATGAAAGGTCACACTGAAAGATGGCCACTTGCATTATGATGATCCTTTCTATACAATTTTTCTCATCTCCTCCCTATAAATCCTGGCTTCTAGTCTCCTGTCATCAGATTATATGGCCCATTTTCTTCACTGTTGCAGTCACTTAATGACTTTCCAATTAACTCCTCCAAGTCTCCCAACTATTTTAGCTCCTGCCTAATGGTCACTCTTTCCAACATGACTCTTGATTTAATTATTGACAACTTCAGTGTATACTTACATGATCCTTCCTGACATGTGACCTCTTGCTTGCTCAATCTTATTTCTTTTAAATATCTTGTCCTCCCTGTTATCTCAGCCAATTAACTCCATGGTCATTTCTAGATCTATTCATTACAAGTAATACCCATACTTTCACAATCTGTTTTATGCATCCAGTTCTCTGACCATCATCTCCTCTTTCCAGCTCATTTGCTCCAGTATCTCAAGTCATCTGCCCACTGGGATCTTCAATCAATTGAATGACACACATTTCAATGTCCCTCAACTCCCTTCGCTAGGCAAAATTACAGTCCTACTTGGATTTAACTCTCTGCCTCTTCAACACCTACACTTGTGCAGCTAAATATGTCTGCAGAAACACACAACAATTCTGAATGATCTCATTTTAAATTCAGTTTGAAAAAGTGCTTGAGGACCCTGAAGGCTGCCCAAAATCATACCATATTTCACTAGTACATGTACTTTCCACCCATGAAGGAATTCATACTTTCTTCTTTATTCTTAAATTTCCAGCACCTCTGTCGTAATACTCCTAGTTAATAGCTCTGCTATTGCCTCTACTGAGAAAACTGAAATGACTAGAAAGAAGCTCCAGAAAACCTCACAGTCACATGTTCAGTTCAGTTCAGTCGATCAGTCGTGTCTGACTCTTTGTGACCCCATGGACTGCAGCACTCCAGGTCTCTCTGTCCATCACCAACTCCCGGAGTTTACCCAAACTCATGTCCATTGAGTCAGTGATGCCATCCAACCATCTCATCCTCTGTCGTCCCCTTCTCTTCCTGCCCTCAATCTTTCTCAGTATCAGGGTCTTTTCCAATGAGTCAACTCTTCACATCAGGTGGCCAAAATATTGGAGTTTCAGCTTCAACATCAGTTCCTCCAATGAACACCCAGGACTGATCTCCTTTAGAATGGACTGGTTGGATCTCCTTGCAGTCCAAGGGACTCTCAAAAGTCTTCTCCAATACCACAGTAGCCCATTATACAGAGTGAAGTAAGCCAGAAAGATAAAGACCAATACAGTATACTAACGCATACATATGGAATTTAGAAAGATGGTAACGATAACCCTATATGCAAAACAGAAAAAGAGACACAGATGCACAGAAGAGACTTTTGGACTCTGTGGGAGAAGGCGAGAGTGGGATGTTTAGAGAGAACAGCATCGAAACATGTATATTATCTAGGGTGAAACAGATCACCAGCCCAGGTTGTATGCATGAGACAAGTGCTCGGGGCTGGTGCACTGGGAAGACTCAGAGGGATCGGGTAGAGAGGGAAGTGGGAGCGGGGATCGGGATGGGGAATACATGTAAATCCATGGCTGATTCATGTCAATGTATGGCAAAAACCACTACAATACTGTAAAATAATTAGCCTCCAACTAATAAAAATAAAATAAATTAATTAAAAACAACAACAACAACAATGAAAGCATCAATTCTTCGGTGTTCAACTTTCTTTATAGTCCAACTCTCACATCCATACATGACTACCGGAAAAATCATAGCCTTGACTAGACGAACCTTTGTTGGCAAAGTAATGTCTCTGCTTTTTAATATGCTGTCTAGGTTGATCCACCCACAATTGAACCCATATACTTTGATTTCTCTTAAGTTTCCAAAAATAAATGGTATTTACTCCTCTCTGAAACCTTCCCTCCTGCACTAAATACAATTTCCATCATCTATCCAATAACTGCACAATGGAATTGATTTCATTTTCCCTGCATTATTACTTTTTTCTTATGTAGTATAGAAAATCACCACCAGCAAAAAGGTTATTTGTACCATTTTAAAAGAATCATCCTTTAAACCCCATTTCACCTAACAGCTATAACTGATTATTATCTCATTTTTGCAGCAAAATATCTTGAGATAGGATCATACTAATCAGTTCTTATCATACTAATCAACAGCAAGTACATTGTCCCTGACATGTTTTTTTCACTTGGTTTCCATGATAGCACCACCATGGTTCTTGTCTAACGATATAATTTTTACATCTCAATCTTTTTTGGTTTTTCCTCCTCTTCCAGATCTCTTAATGTTAGAGTTCCTTAGATTTCAATCTTCTATTCTCTCCTCTTCTCTGTCTGCATCCACTACACTATGATCTCAATCAGCATATAAATTTTAATAACAGCAATAAGTCCTTGGCACCCAAATTTATACTTCTTGTTCAGACATGTCTTCTGAACCTCAAACTCATATATACAACTACCTACCTGTCAGATGAATTGAGTTGTCAACAGATACCGCCAACTGACATGCCCAAAACTAAACTTCTCAATCTTTTGCCCTGTAAATCTATTACACTCAGGCTTTTTTTTTTTTTTCTCTCATTTAAATGGATGACCCATTCTTTTAAATGCTAAAAAAAATCTTGGCCTCATTCCAGATTTTTCCCTTCTCACATTCATATTCAATTTGAAGGAAATCTTGTTGTAGCATCTTAAAATATATCCAGAACCCTTCTGAAAATTTTCAGTGGTACCACCCTGATGCCAAGCCATGATTATTATTCCAATGATTCTGAAATCATCTCTCAACTGGTTTTCCCATTTCCACCTATGTGCTAGTGATTTCAACACAACATCCAGTGATCCTTGTAAAATTTAAATCAGATCAAATCTTTCCTCTGCTCCATCTACTACTTCCTCTTCTTAGAGTGAAACTCAAGTCAGTACAAGCATCAGGAAGGCACTACAGTGACTACGAAAACAGCTTCACTTCCTTTCCGAGCTAACTGCTCCCTCACTCACTCACCTCCAGCCGCCTGACCTCCTCACTGAACACACCGGACATATACTTATGCTCTAAAGGTTAGCACTAGTATACCTCTCTCTTGAGATGTTGTTCTCCGGATATTTGCTTGCCTATTCCCCTGAACCACTTCAGATAACACCTCTTCAATGACATCAACTTCGGCCATTTAAGTGAAAAATGCATCCCAACTCCCTTCTCCTTAGCTCTGCTTTGCTTTACATAGCTTTATTACTTTGCAATTACTTAAATATTTTGTGAGTTTCTGTATGTACACGTGCTCCCCTAAAGAAACCCTAGTGCCTAGAATAGTGTAGACACATTGCATGTGTACAATAAATATACAAAATTATAAAGGAACCAATAATGAAGTATAAGCTTAGTCAAACTGACATTCTACACACAAATACACACAGACATACACACATCACATACAGTTCTAAGGAGAATTGGAAATGTATCCTTGATAATCAAAATATGATGCTAATATACATCTAAATGATAATTAATAATTCTGTATACAGAATAACAGACTCTCAAAATTGTGAACAACCTTAAAGGTATAATCCAATCATGCATGTGATGTTTATGTCTCTTCTACATATCTTCCCATAATAATTTTCTAGTCTATTCCTGAATACTGTAGTAATGGCAGATCTTTTGCATAGTTTGCAATGAGAAAATTTAAATTCAAGGTTAATGTTGCCTAATATTTTACTGCAATTAAAGAAGGTAGGAACGACAGAATCTGAAACCAGGTCAATCACCTACTATGCTAGAGCCTTTCATCACACTCAACTCTGTATAGAAAGCCTTTAGTGCATTTAAATATATGTTTACTGAATAAACCAGATGCTTCTTTATAACTGGCAGTTTAAAAATATTTATATAACTGAAGTCAATTTAAAAATACTATGAAGAATTTGTATACGTAGACAATCCTCACCTCAAAAAAAAAAAAACACACATTTTAAAATTGAACTTATTTTGTCAGTTTTCTCATTATCAGGCAAAAAAGTTGATAAAACAGTACCATCAAGCAATACTAAGCCTAGGGCAAGAGAATTCACAAAGTATCTGAGGTAGATAATTCTACTGGTAACTTGAAAACACCACTGTATGCCACTCTAAGAAATCCAACTTTACATTAGAAAGATGAAGACAAAAATGAAAGCAAGAACATAAATGATATAGATAAAACAAAGCCCTTTAAAGTTTCCCTCCCAAAATAATTCAAGCAAAGACTGACTATATCACTTTTCACTATACATTCTACTACAAGGTGAGCAGAAAAAGGTATTAAAAGAAACAAAACCCACACATTACATCTGAACTGTGCAAGCGTTTCATATTTTAATCATGTTTTGGACTTCTGCTCACTGTCATACACTATGATACAAATGAATAACACAGTAATAAAAGTATAAGAGGTAATGAAATAGTCACAATTAGGATGCCCAAAGACAACACAGTCATCGTGAATAACAAACTCAATGTGCTCGGTGGTATCATTAAGCTGTTCAAATTTCTAAAGCTCTTCCTATCAGCGTTCTTCTGTAAAGATGTTATATTTAATGGATAAAAGGACACTTTTTCTTACTGTGAGACTCTGAAATGTAAAACAGCTTGACATTTTTGATGCATCATGTTACAGCATATCATGTTCAAATAGACTTTATTCTGTGCAGCTCAATAAAAACTTCTAGGAACTTCAGAAGAACATAGTGTCTAAAAATCATTTCTCAGAAGGAGCAACTTCTTGTTACCATGTTAGAAAACTGAAAAATTTTGTTTTCAAAACAAAAAACACACCTCATTAAAATTTTTATAAACTGATTCTCAGGAATATTTTTCTTCCAAACTCTATACCTGCATGTGTTCTTATTTTGTCATTTTTATACGTGTGTGTGTGTGTGTATGTATATATAATACACATGCATTTATTTATATATAATTTATACACAAATGCATATTAGTTTCTTGGGTCTAGAAAGTTAAATGGAAATATGACTTTAGAACAGAAAGGGAATTTACTTGGAATGTATTTCAATCTCCTGATTTTACTGATGGAGGAACAGTGTGAAGAACATTCAAAAACCAACTCATCAATAGAACCCAGATCTCCTGAGTTTCCCTGCAGTGTTCTTCCCAGTACTCTGCACTGTTTCACTATGTACACAAAGTGCAGAGAGCCGCATTAAAGCAAATCTTTGGTAGATTTTACTGTTTTATGTCATATACATATTAGGCTTGAAGATCGTGGCTTGAACGGATTAAAAGATAACTTCAACTCCAATTGCAAAAATTACTATTCTGTGCTTAGTTGCTCAGTCATATCCAACTCTTTGCAACCCAATGGACTAGCCTACCAGGTTCCTCTGTCCATGGGGATTCTCCAGACAAGAATACTGGAGTGGGTTGCCATGCTCTCCTCCAGGGGATCTTCCCAACCCAGCAAAAAGTACTATGTGCATGGAAATTCATTCACAATATCCTTCATGTTTTAAATGACCTACTTGCAAAGGTTAAATAAATGATTTGCCTGCAAAGGTTAAATAAATAAAAGAACCACCATTGATTTGTCAGGTGAATAAAAATAGTATTATATGCTTGTTCTTATTTCAAAGCTAAATAAGACACTAGTTTAAAGATACGGCCACACTCTGCAGTATGGTAAGTATGTACACTCTTGAGGACACCTATTAGTTTTCTTTATTCCTTATTAGGTAAGTTCCACAAAGAGCAGAATAACAATAAAGCAGAGCAAACAGTGCTAACAAAATTACTTGTGAGGCATAGTTAATCGTGCCTGTTCATGTGGGAACACAGAGTTTAGGATTGTAAACAAATCCTTGCTGGAGAGAAAACAATTTCTTAGATCAGAGCTTATTTTTTCTGTTTAGTGTTCATGAGAATTGTCCTGTAATCCTTTAAAAAATATAGATCTAAGCTCCTGTCATTCCAATTCCAACCTCCACTACTTGGAGATTTTAATAAGCATCATACCTGATAAAACGCACTGGGTGAACTGTACATTTAAGGGAAACAGTTTCTCACCTGTCTGCCCTCTACCTTTAGTAAACTGATTGTTTCACAAAAGTACTTAATTTGAGAACTGCAATAACTCTGTCTCTACATATAGAGAGGCATATATTGGTTTGATCAAAACTCAGAATGTGAATGATCTGTATAATTACTCGCACATTTTAACAATAATATTATTGCCATTAAGTATATCCCTATGCTACTAAACTGTAGGAGAGAGACATAAACATATTTACCATTCAGAGAACCTGATTTCAAAGAACATCTTCCTGGGGAAGAAGTTACACACGTGTTTACATGTGTAACAGACTATACTAAGGGACCTGGAAAGAATTCAAACTAACATATAAACCACACACACACACACACAAAGAAAAAACAAAACAAGAGGTGAAACTACTTTGGATGTCAATATGCACAATTTACGTGAAGTTTTAGGTTAGGAATCTGGACTGGGATAGCAGGGTTATTATTAACACAATTGTACACTCTCAGATTTGGAAATTGCTACAGCCATTATTCAATATAGTTACCCTTGTTGTTGTCTTTAAAGAAATTACATAATATTCTTGAAAAAGCCTTGATGGTTTCTGATTAAATACTTCCTGTGACAAATGAATGAGATGGGAACTTTTTAAGAAAAAACGTAACTATATGTGGTCTGTGTGTATGTGTTAGTCGTTCAGTCTTGCCCAGCCCTCTGCAACCCCATGGACTACCTGCCAGGCTCCTCTGTCCATGGAATTTCCCAGACAAAAATACTGGATAACTATGTTTATCCTGTCTTAAACAATTTGTTGTTTAGTTGCTAAGTTGTGTCCCACTCTTCTGTGACCCCATGGTCTACAGCCTTCAAGGCTCCTCTGTCTATTGGATTTCCCTGGCAAAAATGCTGGAATGGGTTTCCATTTCCTTCTCTAGGGGATCTTCCTGACCCAGGGATTGAACCCATGTCTCCTGCATTGGCAGGAAAGCCCCATCTTAAACAATAGGGCTGGGAAAAAATAATTAGAATAGATGGCTTTGAGTTTTTACATTAGGATAAGTTTTTACCTCTTAGCAATATTGGTTGAGATATTGCTTCTTTGTGCTTCCCTAAGTTTGATTAAGTATTTGAGCCAAATAGGAAAAATCCCATGATTAAAATGAATGTAGCAATTAAATTGTGCTTCTAATGCAGTAACTCTGGAGGAGTTTTACTTTAAAAGGCAATCTTCACACTATTGCTGCCAAGGAAGGGAAGGGAAAATAAATTAAAGAAAAATAAAGACATGGGACTCATCTCATAGTCCAGTGGTTGACTTAAGCTTCCAAAGTAGAGGCTGTGGTTTCAATCTCTGGTTGAGGAAATAAGATCCCTCATGCTGTGGGGCGAGGTCAAATGTTTTGGGCTGCCCTAGGGGCTCAGACCAAAGAAGGCAATGGCACCCCACTCCAGTACTCTTGCCTGGAAAATCCCATGGATGGAGGAGCCTAGAAGGTTGCAGTTCATGGGGTCACTAAGAGCTGGACACGACTGAGTGACTTTACTTTCACTTTTCACTTTCATTCATTGGAGAAGGAAATGGCAACCCACTCCAGTGTTCTTGCCTGGAGAATCCCAGGGATGGGGGAGCCTGGTGGGCTGCCGTCTATGGGGTCGCACAGAGTCGGACACAACTGAAGCAATTTAGCAGCAGCAGCAGCAGCAGGGGCTCAGACAGTAAAGAATCTCCCTGCAATGATTTGGGCAGGGGACCCAGGTTTGATCCCTGGGTGGGGAAGATCCCCTGGAGAAGGGAATGGCTACCCACTCCAGTATCCTTGCCTGGAGAATCCCATGGACAGAGGAGCCCGTGGGCTACAATCCATGGGGTTGCAAAGAGTCAGACACAACTGAGCGGCTAACATACAAAAGACACAGATACACCACGCCTTGTTATCAAGGTCATTGTAAATACTCCTATCTGTATTGCTTCTTGAAACTGAATCCTACTCTCCCATCCCTCACTTCTTCAAGGGGAGGAGGGGTGTGACTTGATGGGGAAGTTCATGGGGTCACAAAGAGTCGGACACTACTGAGCGACTTTAACATTTCACTTTAGCACAGTCAGGCTATAGTCTTCAAGGAGTCACCTCCAATCTAGTGCTTGGCACATTCACCTTGGAGAACAGGTTCTTAAACTGTGACAGTATCCTTACTCTGGCAAAAAGAATTGGGAAAAAAGGGAAAAGCTAGTTTTAATTTACAGAAGCACAGATTAAAACTGTGTGCCTAAAAAACCTACATAATAGGAAGGAGTCACAATATTTTAGCATGGTAGATCCTCAAAGTGACATGAATAAAGTGTTTCTACTGCTAGCCCCAGGACATAGAATTTGAAGAAGTGAGGTGCATAATCCTTTTTCCCTATTAGAGGCAAATTCTCAAAGTGGAACCTTTGCACACCTTTTTACACATGAACCAAGTTGCCCAGACTCTTACGACAAACACTAAATTATGGAAAGTAAGGTTTTACTGAGTATCATCAATTGGTTTGTTTGCAGGTTCTCAGAAGGTTAACTTTTATTCTAGGCTTGATTGAAATGTATGTTCTTCAAGTCAGAAACAATTATCATCCCACTAGTGAGAACACATACATTATTGCAGAAACATAGTGGACCTAGCCCAAACAAATGAGAATGATCAGAAGAAGAAAGCAACTAATTCTGCAGATATGTGACTAAATTGATTAGAAAATTCTAAGTTCTTCTAAAGAGACAAAATGAAATGAATGATCCTGTAACCACCACTGACTGCCATGAGTTCTAGCCTTTACAACTAGGTAGAATAACTACCATCAGTCTTCAAGATAGCATCCATTCAACTATTTCAAATTTTCTATTTTGTTGCTTAAATATTCTATTATTTAGTCTAATCTGCCATGGTTGTTTTACCTGTTCTGATGTTCCTGTGATATAGACTCAAGACCTCCTCTTTCTTCTTCTACACCTAGGTTTTCCTCTGTTCCTCCTAAAGAACTATCCATTGCAAAAGAAAACCAAAATAAAAGTATTAAGAGCTTAAATGTCAACTAGATCTATTATCAGCTTAAAATGTCAACTAGATCTATTATCCCAAAATAAAAGTGTTAACAGCTTAAAATGTCATCTAGATCTATTATCTAGTTTCTTTCTACCCTTATACCGTAGCATGGAATTTTGTCTGTAGACAAAATTAATACAACATTAATTAATGCTGTAGTTAATTTACATGAGATAAAAATGACTGTTTACATGAAATTTAAAAATAAAAATTTTTAAACTTACTAACAAATTGTAAAGATCTAAGGTACCAAGAGATATTTTGAAAAGTACTTTAGAAAATGGTCCCTGAAGACTGTCTACAAATACATTAAATAAAGTAGAATTTTGGCAATAATAATTTATTTTTACTCATGCTAATAGCGATTCTATTGAATCCAGTACCAAAGTGTTATTATGAATGGAATTAGCTAGTTAAAATATCTGTATTGATCAAAATGAAAGAATAATTATAGTTGGTTCAATTTCAGTCAAAATTAGGCAATGAGTGGATTACATTCTGGAAAAATATATATATTTAAATTCTTTCCGCAACTTAAAAATTTTCTTTTTCTTACCCTGCCAACTGTGCCATTAAGGCAAAGGTTCTAAAGTGTTTCCATAGAAACTGTGTTTGTTGGTCTGACTAAAGTTTGGGTTGCTTTTCAAAAATGGGGTTGAATTTCTAAGAATCTGTCCATCTTTTATCATCTTTTTCTTCTGATAAGTGACAGCAACCATCTGCAGGATGGCTGATCTCTTTGGAAAAAGAAACTCAGCCTTCATAAGACCCAGCAAAGTAGTGAAAATACATTTGAACATAATTACATCAATTAATCTGTAGTTATAATAATCTCTGATTACTATAACCTCTTCATAATTTGAAACAAACGCTATTTTCATTAACTATTCCAATAAACCTATGAAGAATTTAAGATAATCCCACAGAACCTCAGTTTTCTTAACATATCAGAATAATATGGTAAGTAAGTGACTGAAACAGAATCAGAATCAGGTATTTGTTCTCCAGTCCCATGCTCTTCCAATTATCAGACAATACTCTAAGGAATGATTGTTAGGAAGATAAAGTCTAGAAGATACCAAAAACACCAAAGACCATTCACAACAAATCTGGATGTGTGTATTGATTTACATAATTTATAATAGCATGTGAAGTGAAATGACTTTGAATCTGCTAAATAAGTTATCTTTATTATGTTGGCCAAATTTCTGATGGCTTAATTTCAGATTTGTCAAGTTCTCTTTTCACTTATTATAAAATGACTTTATTTGAAACTTTATACAAAATTGTCAAATTTAGGCTCCATAAGCTAAAGTAGATCAGTGATTAATACCAATATTTTTTTTTTTCTAAAATGAAAGAGGGAGAAAGAGGGAAGAGAGAAATTTTAAGCCACCTAGTAACACTGAGCTTTTATAATTTGTTTCTCTTTTGTACAACTCTCCATGTGGTCATCTAAGGCAGGTTTCTGTCCCAAGTTTTATGAAAGACTCCTTTAAATAAGCTCCAAACTGGGATGCCAGGGTATTAAACATTCAGTGAAGCATTTAAGAAAAAGTACGGGATATAAAGGCTTCAATAGCTATTCATTTATACTGGAAACACTACTTGATTAAATGAAAAGCTAACTGCATTTGGGTTTCTTACATTTAATAAAGAACCTTCCAAGAAATGTCAGCCACATCTACCTACTTTTTCTTACTCGACATAATCAGTCCCCTCAAACTCGCTTCGTAAATGTATCATTGATTTTTAGGCATGAATAAAATATATTTGGCAAACTGCCTTATGTCTCACATTAGGAAGTGCTGAAAAATCAGTTTTGATAAGCTGTAATAATTGGCTTAAAGTTAGGAACATTTTTAAATGATTCCACAAGTGCATATTTGCCTTTCTCTGGTACTTTAAATTATTATTTCATTATTTTTTATTATCATTTTACTATTTTATCATTATTTTATTCTTGTTTTATTTTGGTGGAAGATAATTGCCTCTGGTATTAACTTGCTTACTATTTTATACTTTCCTAATAACACTGCAGCAGGTATTGCTTAGAATAGAGTCAAGTCTCTGAAATAAAGCGGGAGAATGGGACACAAAAGACATTTTAAAAGGAGAAACAAAAAGCAAAAGAAATGCCTGTGGCTAGAAAGAATGGGATAAAATCAAGGTATTCTAAAATCTCTGAATGTGGTACTTCAATACAGGCAAATATTAGCATGGCTCTTGATTCTGTGGGTTCTTTCACTTACTTCTGAAGAACCACAAGATAATTTATTTTGGTGGCATTTTCCTTTTAACATGACAAATTCTTATATGTTTTTCCAGAATATAAATATAAGCGTAGCTACTAGTTTATAATCTTTGTTAATTTATTCAATTAACTTGTGGTATAAGCTAAAACAAAGCAAAAACAGTTTTCTGTTATTTCTCTAATAGAGAAAATACCAATAAAATCTACCTGGCCTGTCTAATCTGTCCCTCAACTACACACATATTTTTATACTTCTATCTATATATATTTTTTATTTTTTCATAATGAAAAAGTACTCTTCAGATCCCAGGCCAAGGACAAAACAATTTTGAAAATTATCAAGATAAAAGTATTCAACTATTAAAAACAGAATTTTTTTAAAAAAGGATAAGGTAAAAAGAGGAAAAGCAAATATTCTTTACCTTGATCCTTTTTCACTTCAAATCTGAATCATAAAAAATAACTAAATTATAATTAAAACATTAATTTACTTGGATATTACTAGCTACCTCTAATACTAAAAAGAAGTTCAATAAGACATATGATTAACATTTAAATCTGGAAAAATGTTATTTCCTTAGATGTTTCATGCTATATGCCTGTTAACTCTAATAGTGTGAAAAGCTAAAATACAGGAAGCTATATTGCTTTGAAATCTTAAAAAAAATGGTTAAGAAAGAAAATTGATTAAACTGATTACAAAGTCACACAATGCAATTATCATTAAAAGATTATTTTCAATTTAATATTCTTGTTTTTTTATTTTCAGATCAGTTTGAAACCTGTTTTATTCCTCATTTTAATTTCAATTAGGTTTGTATGTGGATTTTACATAGTTAACAACATTGATGCTTTATAATCTATTTTTAAACTCCTTTTGGAGGTGTTGAAAGTATCATGCTTTATTTAGAAAGAGTAGCATAAAAATAATGAAATAGCCAAATATCTACATAAATTAATTTATCTGCACCTGTGTAATTGTTCTATCCTTTTTCACACTGTAAAATGGAACTTATCTATCATTTTTGATATGAGTAAACGACCAGTTTCTTGTGCCTTTTTCTTATTTCAGCAGCTTTCGTGTTTGCGTTTGATAAAGAAGTCTATAGGAAGAATAGTAATGTTGGCAAATACCTACTGACTTTTTTAATATGCCAGGCACTCTTCTGCATATTTAAAATAGATGGACTCCTTCTGTTTTTTGCAACAACTCCCTACATATTTTGCGATTCTCATGTCAAAGAAGAAACTTAACACATAAAAAGTTTAAGTAACTTGCCCAAGGTTTACCTATCTAGTGAATTAGAAGCTGGGGTTTCAACCCAGGTCATATAGTTCTAGATATTGGATCAATATTCAATATGCTCTCTCAATAGATCTTGATTTATTTATAGTAAAACAAAAGAAACTAACAAATTTTCCAGTACTCAGTAGTGAATATTAACAGAGAGTTCTATTTAATCATTCAGGATGTAAAATAAATTGCAATCTATGCTAATTTTAAAGTCATGAATAGTGAAACATGAGTCCTGGACAAATCTGCAGCACAATCAGCAAGCATTTTTTACAGTTTTGGAAATTCTGAAATTCAGTGGACTTAAACAAAACAAAACACCTCTTAGTTGTGTGGATAACAGCAGAGAAAACTTCCTTCACTCCCTATACAGAATCAGTTACTTTACACCCAAAGTGACCAACTCAAGAATAATTTGAAAGACTTTTTTGTCAAATCATTGCTAATTCTGGAGCTCAGAATAGTTCACTCATTGTCAAAAAGGACCTGAGCAAGCAGGAGATGAGTTCAGCAAAGACAACATGATGACTAAAACATATATGTTCTCATTTTATTGGACAAAAACCCATCATTTTCTACCAGAAAAAGCAAGAATTCTTTCCTTAAAATTCATTAAATTTTGAAATTTTCATGAAAACAGCATCAGAACGAATTCTTGGGAGATAAAGCTTAATTTTGAAATGTCAAGGAACATTCACATTAAGGTTCTGAATCAGAAGGTATGTGTGGGTATAAATAAATACTAAGTTAGTTATTTTTTCATTATCTTGTAGTTTCGTCTTACCACATGATATTATTTTATTTCCATGACAATAGGTTGCAATAGCTGCCCATTAGCTAGGTTAAAGGGATTCATAACTGAATTATGACAGGAAAAATAAGTAACCAATTGAACAATTTATAGTGAGATATTGTTATGGTATTTCCCAGATGACTTTAGTGCGATAAAAGTATGATATGTTAAAAAGTACTGAAAGCTGAGTTTCACAAATATTAAACGTATGCTTACTGAAATATCATCTGTTAGTTCACATAATTTACATGTAAAGAACATATAACTAAAACAAATTTGAATGTATACATAGACTCAACGCTTGAGGGGAAATTAAGACTGTAGTTTGCCTATGCATCTTATACAAAAGCTTGGAAAATTACTGTCTTATTTTGAAGTTTAGAAGCAAAATCTGAAAATGACAGATAAGCAAACTATAGATTAAAATTTCACCACATTTATTGATAACATTCCCTGTCTTTCCTTATTGTTGAGACACTTTTCAGTAAGTATGCATTTTATGTACTAATTCTCTCACTCACTGATTCATTCATCAACTGATTCATCAATAAATTCATTGATTCATTCATTATTTAAGATAAAATGTCTGTTATTGATGCTATAATCAAACAGATTCATATATTCACAGCCCAGTTCTGAAGCATACTTACTTAGGAAACAGATAATCCTAGATTCCCAACTTGCGATTTACCACTTGTGTGAAAGTGAAAGTGTCAGTCACTCAGTCATGTCCAACTCTTTGAGATCCCATGGACTACAGCCCACCAGGCTCCTCTGTCCATGGGGTTCTCCAAGAATACTGGAGTGG
Organism: Dama dama; assembly: GCF_033118175.1. Lineage (NCBI taxonomy): Eukaryota > Metazoa > Chordata > Mammalia > Artiodactyla > Cervidae > Dama > Dama dama. The sequence continues at coordinate 80,799,993 of NC_083698.1, read as the reverse complement.
ATTGCCATTTCCTTCTCTACGGAATCTTCCTGATCCAGGAACTGAATCCAGGTCACTTTCACTGCAGGTGATTCTTTACCTCCTGAGCTACTAGGAAAGCTCAAATAACAGGAAGGAGGCAGAGCTGGGATTTGAACCCAGGCAGCTGGCCCTCAGTCCTTGTTCTTCTTATCCACTGTGCCATACTGTGTGGCTGTTGGCAAATTAGTTGCTCTAAGCACCAACTTCCTCACATGTAAAGGGAGAACAATAATAGTGTCTACTCAATATAGTGGCTTTAAAAATTAAAGGAGATCATGTATAGAACTTAGCACAAGGTTAATACTGAAAAATATCATCAAATGTTGACTAAAAAATGAATAATGACTATGAGTACTGAAGCACTTAAGAAATATTTTTATAAAACTTCATAAGAGCTGTGTAGTATTCTATGGAAATAAACAATGAAGACTATCAATAAAGACTGAGCTATTGCAAGATGTTACCATGAGGTCCAGCTGGGAATGCCATGAGATTAAATTATGAAATACATATAAAGTATAAGAACTGTAGCAGAAAGAAAAATTAGAGGATGTAATTGAGAAAAATTAAGATATATGTGTTGCTGCTGCTGCTGCTAAGTCGCTTCAGTGTCCAACTCTGTGCGACCCCATAGACGGCAGCCCACCAGGCTCCCCCATCCCTGGGATTCTTCAGGCAAGAACACTGGAGTGGGTTGCCATTGTTAGTGGGTGATTATTAGTTACAGATCTTAGTAAGTGCTCCATGAGATCTGAGATAACACTGAATCCAAAGACTTAGGAACCCAGTTGTTGAGGCATGCTCTCAAACTCACCTAAGGAAGAAAGGACTCAGTGGGAATTTGACAATGTTATATAACTGATATTTTCACAAATTTCATATAAATTCAATTAAAAAATAAATCCCCCAAATTCTTAAATGTGATGGAACAGTTTGCTTTTTAAAAGGTTATATCTCCAGTTACAAGACAATTAGAAATCACAGGTTATAATAACAAATATAAATAACTAGGAAAAAAACAACACATGCCTAGCTCTTGGCTTTTTTTTTTTTTCCATGAAATCTGTAAAATTTATTCAGAGTAATAAAGACTCAAATAAGAGTTTTACTACATTATTGGATAGGAAGTTTCAATTAAAAAAAAAAACTAAAGGTTTTGTTTAAAACTTTCAAAAAGCAGACTTCTTCTACAGGGAGAGTGATCATCTCTATAAAGTACTTTTCAAAAATCTCAGTTTGCATATTTTATATTCTTTAATGATAAAACAGAGTTCAACAAATGCAATGTAGATGAAGAATGTTGTCATATCAGTAAACAAAGGATGTTGCAACAGTCAAGCCATCTGCCATTGCAGCCACACCCATCTGTGAATCCTGAGGGGATGGAGAAAAACAGGATACAGGCCCTAGACAGTTAAAATGCAAATCAAAGGAATGATTTCAATGAGCCCATACACAGAAAAGTGCTACATTTATTAACTTGAGATATCTTACTTTTCTTTAATTAATCTTTTGATCTTCTGACTGTCTGGATTTTTCTTTTTCCTATTGAAATTTCTATATATTCTGGCTCCTCCCTCTCCTTTTTGGAACAGTCCCTTAGAGCTACCTAAATGCCATCTCCTCAGTTAAGTCTTGACCAAGTCTACCAAATGAAAGAGAATTTTCAAATTTTAGTTGTGCATTTTTTTCTCAGTCAATAGCAAGGAAAGCTATAAAGCTGTCAAACTGTATTTTGTGCCTCACATTAAAACTGATCATTTCCTTTAATTTTATTAGTTCATAAATTTATTTAGGTGCTATAATTTGGGATTTACTCTAGCAAATAAAGTTTAGTCTTAAAATAGTAAATCTTCCTATTTACAGTTTGGGGAGAGTAATTCTTGATACAAGAAGAGAGGTAGATGGAATTCTAAATGTTAACTAGTCTATACAGGAAATATTTTAGATAAATGTGGAGATCAAAACAGTTGCAAACACATTCTGAATTTAGTGATCATTAGCCTTTCCTCCTAAGGTGTGTGAAAACTCATGTTGGGCCATCTGTATCTTACAGGATTGATGCAGCTCCTATGTAACACCACTTGCAATCTCAAAAGAGGGTGAGGGCAGGATGATATGGGAGAATGGCATTGAAACATGTATATTATCACATGTGAAACGAATCTCCAGTCCAGGTTCGATGCATGATACAGGGTGCTCGGGGCTGGTGCACTGGGGTGACCCAGAGGAATGGGATGGGAGGGAGGGGGGAGGGGGGTTCAGGATGGGGAACACATGTACACCCATGATGGATTCAAGTCAATGTATGGCAAAACCAATACAATATTGCAAAGTAAAATAAATAAATTAATTAATTTAAAAAATAAATTAAAAAAATAGAAAGACCTTCTATGCCAATAGGTCACCACAGGTGACAATATTCAAATTCACACCCTTAGTTCTAGAGTATAAACTGTCAGAAATGTCATAGATTTCATATTCTTTATCTCTTCTCCTTTTGAGCTTAAATGTAAGAAACTTAGAATGCATATTTTGTGACAACGTGGAAGAGAAATTAATTATCAACAAAGTGACATATTTCAAGCTAGGCTTTAGCAGTTCATGAACCAAGAACTTACAGATGTACAAGCTGGGTTTAGAAAAGGTAGAGGAACCAGAGATCAAATTGCAAGCATTCATTGGATCATAGAGAAAGCAAGGGAATTCCAGAAAACCATCTATTTCTGCTTCATTGATTACACTAAAGCCTTTCACTGTGTGGATCAAAACAAACTGGAAAATTCTTAAAAGAGATGTGAGTACCAGACCACCATACCTGTCTCCTGAAAAACCAGTAGGTGGGTCAAGAGGCAACAGTTAGAACCTTATGTGGAAGAAGAGACTGGCTCAAAATTGGGAAAGGAGCATGAGAAGGCTATATATTGTCACCCTCCTTATTTAGCTTATATGCAGAGTGCATCATGCAAAATGCCAGGCTGAATGAATCACAAGCTGGAATCAGGATTGCCAGGAGAAATGTCAACAGCCTCATACATGCAGATGATGCAATTCTAACGGTAGAAAGTGAAGAGGAACAAAACAGCCTCTTGATCAGGGTGAAAGAGGAAAGTGAAAAAACTGGCTTAAAATTCAACATTCAAAAACTAAGATCATGTCATCCAGTCCCGTAATTTCATGGCAAATAGAAAGGGAAAAAGTGGAAGCAGTGACAGATTTTATTTTCTTGGGCTCCAAAGCCATTGAGTAAAGGTGACTGCAGCCATGAAATTAAAAGACACTTGCTCCTTGGAAGGAAAGCTATGACAAACTTAGACAATGTATTAAAAAGCAGAGACATCACTTTGCTGACAATGGTCTATATAATCAAAGCTATGGCTTTTCCAGTAGTAATGAATGAATGTGAGAGTTAGCCCATAAAGAAGGCTGAGTATGGAAGAAACGATGCTTTTAGTGGTGCTGGAGAAGAATCTTGAGACTCCCTTGGGCAGAAAGGAGAACAAACCAGTCAATCCAAAAGGAAATCAAACCTGAAAATTCATTGGAAGATATATGAAGCTGAAGCTCCAATACTTTGCCACCTGATGTGAAGAGCTGACTCATCAAAAAAGATCCTGGTGCTGGGAAAGATGTAGGGCAGGAGGAGAAAGGGGAGACAAGGATGAAATGTTTAGATAGCATCATCAACTCAATGGACATGAATTTAAACAAAATCCAGGAGAGTTAGTGAAGGACAGGGGAGACTGGTGTATTGCAGCCCATGGGGTTGCTAAGATTCATACACAACTTAGCGACTGGACAAACATTTACAAAACTGAAAAAAAAATGTCATCTTTTCCCCTTCATAGTGTTTAACACAATCGCCACTAAATATTTATTGATATAAGTATTTGATGTTTTCATCCACCTCAGTCCCTCAGCTGGACATTTAAGGCAGTCGAATAGACCTGTTTTGACCATCAGCATATGCCTATAATAGGGCTTCCCTGGTGGCTCAGCGGTAATCTCCCTACAATGCAGGAGACGTGGGTTCAATCCCTAGGTTGGGAAAATCCCCTGGAGAGGGAAATGGCAACCCACTCCAGTATTCTTGCCTGGAAAATCCCATGGACAGAGACTGGCAGGCTACAGTCCATGGGGTTGCAAAAGTGAGACACAATTTAGTGACTAAAGCACCACCTCCACCATATACCTATCATGCAGTACCAGGAGCTCATTCATTCATCTACGTTTACTGAATGTCTATTGTTGTTGAGGCACACTTAAGGATGCACGGTATAAGGCAGTAATCAAGGCAGACCATGTCACTGTTTTCCTGTGGTTTATATTCTTGCAGGCAAGACAGAAGATACACAAATAGGCTCTGAATACATATTTGTAGAACATGTGGAAGAACAAAATGAATAAATATTTATTCTGATTCATTATTTTACATTCTGAGTCTGGCAGAATCTGATTTTAATTATCTGTAAAACATTCTTGAAGAGTTCTTCCAATTCTCCATTTTAAAGACAAAATAAAATCCATTTTCCAAAAAAAAGAAAAAATCCATTTTCCCTACAACAGTAGGCTACCAATTATTCTTGATTTTACTTCCATATTGATAAATATGCATGGATGTTTATGTGCATTTATGCATATTGTTGTGACTAAACAAATCACTTAAAGAAATAGATTAATGTAAATATTCTATGTAATCACTTTCCTTGTGATTTGGGTATAAGTCAGAAATTTCCATTCTTTTTTTTTTTTTGATCAGATGTCCATGATCAAAGTATAAAACAAGAGTCATTTTTCTATTCCACTCTGTCATAAAGCAATGAAACATTTATTAATGAACTGTACTAAAAAGGCTACATTCAATTTATCAGAGTGCTCTTCTCAGGCAGTTCAAAAGAATAGAAGGCAGCAGCTGTGCATGAACGTAGTCTATATTGGTCTTTCCCAGTCAAGGAAGTGCATATTCAACATACGAATAAACAGTCATATATTTACTCAACATAAATATTTAAATGTTTATACAGATAATATTTTAATAATATATTAACATAAGAATATAGAATGTGACCAGAGAGGGTTTCATTTATAAGTTTTTATGTGGGTCCAACCCCATGTCATTTATCAAACTCCTATCTTCAAAGAAATCAATTTGTGCAATTAAGAAAAAGTTTGAACCTAGGGTTCCTAATTTCACTGGTAATTGAACTATTATTCTCCCACTTCCCCTTTGATGTCAGCTTTCTTTTCCTGCTGTGAGTGCTGGGTTCCATTATGACCAAAGGTCAACACCTCATGGTAGTACATGTCAACACCGCCTTGTCAATATTAATCACCAATGATTTCATACCCACTGACATTGCTATTCTCAAATGGCCGATTCTATTTTTAAATACTAGCAGTTTTTCTTCCAGGTCATTATTTGAACCTACTAATCAAAGCCACTGTGCTGGTCAATGACTTTGTTTCAGAACCGTTTTATTTTTGCATTATAAGTCAGAAAGTTATTTTTATATCAAAAATTTACTTTTGTAACATCCAGGATTTAGTTTAAAACTTTTAGTTTAATAGCCCAAGATAAAAAGCCAAGTATTCATTGATCCAACAGCTGAAAGTCATTTATTGGAACACATTACCTCTTACTAAAAGAGAAAGTTATTATATATCAGGCCAATAATACTATTGAGTTCTACTCAAATCATAGACAACAATTAACTAGCTAACCAAGAGAACAGTGCCATCTTTTATTGCTTTTTTTTTAAGTATTTTGATCAACTTTATTTTTAATTTTTTAAAACTAGAGTACAATTGCTTTACAATGTTGCGTTAGTTTCTGCTTTATAACAATGTGAATCAGCTGTATGTATATATACATATACCCCCTCCCTCTTGAGACTCCCTCCCACTCACCCCCATTCCACCTGTCTAAATCATCACAGAGCCCACCTCTCATTCCTACAGTGACCTAACACCCAGAGAACAAGATACAGAAATTGTCTAAATGTTAGATGATGTCAGTGGCAAAATTAAAATAATTTTCTTCCTTAAATGGACAAGTTATGTGAAGTATAAATAGCATCTGATTTAAGCTATGCAAGACTAGAATAACAATCTCAAGATAAAAGTTACATTATAATAACTAGAAATACTTTTGTTTGCTTTATGAACTGTTTCCTTTAAAATACTATAAACTTCAACATATGACATACATGTCCTTGCTGTTGAGCAGAAAGAACCACAAACAGTGAAAATTGGATTTTCTCCTAATTCTGTCACTGACTGCTAATGCTACCTTATGTGAGGCATTTAGTAGCCCTTGGTCTTAATTTCCCCACTTCAAAGTATATAATCTAGAATGACTCAGTGTTGAATTTTCTTACAGTTCTAAAACTCATAAGCCTATAAGATAGATTATATTTGACATAAAAAGTGTTATGAACTAGACTAATTTATATATTTTATTGATTTCAATTACCCTTTTTTAAAAGACTATTTTCCCTGCAATACTGATTCATTTCACCTAAAATTAAGTTTTCTTTACTTAGCAACAAAAACTTATTAATGGTAAAAATGGAGAATTTAGATTGCTTCTCATCCAGGTTTACAATAAAAGTTTGGAGTTGGTTATAAGAAAAGTAAATATTCTTTGCCAAATTATTAAGTTGAAAAATTTAAGAATGACCAAATAAACAAAACAGGAACAATTAATCTAAGTCATTAACCTTAACAATGAACTGCCTCCTACCATTTCTAGTTCCTTTTTCCTGTAACTGATTAGTTCACAGATATTCAAGATGTTGTTCGATAGTTTCTCTTTAAGACCTTTTAGAAATGCCATATAATAGATTAGATCTCAAAATCTCTAGAGTGTGGATTAAACTAATCCATCAGCCTTATTTTTCTCTTATTTTATTGTCCAAATTACCTTTTTCTATTTCTTAATCTCCTTATCTTCCTCAGCTCAAAAGATATTCTTAAAATGGTTCTTATATTCATTTGTTCAAATTCAATGTATCATTTATATTTCTGAAAATATAAAATCTCACAAAAAAAGCATAGTTGGCATGCCCAAAATGAAAACACAAAACCCTACCACTGTGCTGCTTGACAAATACTTGCTTTCCATGTTGTCTTATTTTAATCTTTCAGTTCAGTTCAGTTCAGTCGCTCAGTCATGTCCAACTCTTTGTGACCCCATGAACCACAGGACGACACGCCTCCCTGTCCATCACCAACTCCCAGAGTCCACTCAAACCCATGTCCATCGAGTTCATAATGCCATCCAACCATCTCATCCCCTGTCGTCCCCTTCTCCTCCTGCCCTCAATCTTTCCCAGCATCAGAGCCTTTTCAAATGAGTCAGCTCTTCGCATCAAGTGACCAAAGTATTGGAGTTTCAGCTTCAACATCTGTCCTTCCAATGAACACCCAGGACTTATCTCCTTCAGGATGGACTAATTGGATCTCCTTGCAGTCCAAGGGACTCTCAAGAGTCTTCTCCAACACAACAGTTCAAAAGCATCAATTCTTCAGTGCTCAGCTTTCTTCATAGTCCAACTCTCACAATGATACATGACCACTGGAAAAACCATAGCCTTGACTAGACAGACCTTTGTTGGCAAAGTAATGTCTCTGCTTTTTAATATGCTGTTTAGGTGGGTCATAGCTTTCCTTCCAAGGAGTAAGCATCTTTTAATTTCACAGCTGCAATCACCATCTGCAGTGATTTTGGGGCCCAGAAAAATGAAGTCAGCCACTGTTTCACTGTTTCCCCATCTATCTGCCATGAAGTGATGGGACCGGATGCCATGATCTTAGTTTTCTGAATACTGGGTTTTAAGCAAACTTTTTTACTCTCCTCTTTCACTTTCATCAAGAGGCTCTTTAGTTCTTTATTTTCTGCCATAAGGGTGGTGCCGTCTGCATATCTGAGGTTATTGATATTTCTCCCAGCAATCTTGATTCCAGCTTATGCTTCCTCCAGCCCAGCATTTCTCATGATGTACTCTGCATATAAGTTAAACAAGCAGCAAGATTTGATGTTGTAAAGAACAATATTGCATAGGAACCTGGAATGTTAGGTCCATGAATCAAGGCAAATAGGAAGTGGTCAAACAGGATTTGACAAGAGTGAACGTTGACATTCTAGGAATCAGTGAACTAAGATGGACTGAAATGGGTGAATTTAACTCAGATGACCATTATATCTACTACTGTGGACAAAAATCCCTTAGACGAAATGGAGTAGCCATCATAGTCAACAAGAGTCCAAAACGCAGTACTTGGATGCAATCTCAAAAACGACAGAATGATCTCTGGTTGTTTCCAAGGCAAACCATTCAATATCACAGTAATTCAAGTCTATGCCCTGACCAGTAACGCCAAAGAAGCTTAAGTGAACAGTTCTATGAAGACCTACAAGACCTTCTAGAACTAACACCCCAAAAAGATGTCCTTTTCATTATAGGGGACTGGAATGCAAAAGTAGGAAGTCAAGAAACACCTGGAGTAACAGGCAAATTTGGCCTTGGAGCACAGAATGAAGCAGGGCAAAGCATAACAGAGTTCTGAGAAGAGAACGCACTGGTATAGCAAACACCCTCTTCCAACAACACAAGAGAAGACTCTACACATGGACATCACCAGATGGTCGACACCAAAATCAGATTGATTATATTCTTTGCAGCCAAAGATGGAGAAGCTCTATACAGTCAGGAAAACAAGACTGGGACTGACTGTGGCTCAGATCATGAACTCCTTATTGCCAAATTCAGACTGAAATTGAATAAAGTGGAGAAAAGCACTAGACCATTCAGGTATGACCTAAATCAAATCCCTTATGATTATACAGTGGAAGTGAGAAATAGATTTAAGGGGCGAGATCTGATAGACAGAGTGTCTGATGAACCATTAACCATGGAGGTTTGTGACACTGTACAGGAGACAGGGATCAAGACCATCCCCAAGAAAAAGAAATGCAAAAAAGCAAAATGGATGTCTGAGAAGGCCTTACAAATAGCTGTGAAAAGACGGGAAGTGAAAAGCAAAGGAGAAAAGGAAAGATATACCCATTTGAATGCAGGGTTCCAAAGAATAGCAAGGAGAGATAAGAAAGCCTTCCTCAATGATTAATGCAAAGAAATAGAAGAAAACAATAGAATGGGAAAGACTAAACATCTCTTCAAGAAAATTAGAGATACCAAGGGAACATTTCATGCAAAGATGGGCTCAATTTTAATCTTAATCATTGTTAATTTTCAGATCAATAGCTAGCATACATGTTATCAATTCCAGTATTTTTTCCATTTTAAAACCTACATTTCAGCAACTGCATCTACATTAACTCCTTTTACACAAACTTCTCTCTGTTACTAGTAATTATCTTTTGACAGTACTGATAATAATGAAAAAAAAACAAATAAATAAAACATGGTTGTTGAACTCAAGAACAGAATTCTAAAGCTGAAAAATGACTCTAATCTTTCCATTCCTCTTCACCAGATTCCCTATCTCAATACTCAACAATCATGTTTCATCAACACAGACAGGCACTAAAACTGTCTAAGTTTGATGTACTTTCTATAAAAGTTCTGCATCTTTATGATACACCCTCTAACCCTCGCTACAAAACACACATACTCAACATGCATTTTTCAGAAATCACAATAAGCACATACAAACATACAACATGAATAAGATAGTTTAAAAAACTCCTTATAGATGTAAAATCACTATGTATTAATATGTTCAGCAACTCTCTTCTTCAGTCATCCCCTCTCACATGAAAGGAGGCACCTTTTAACATTTAATATGTATTCATATCATTCTCCTGATTTAAATGCTTGGCATTTCTCAATGTCTAATAAACAAAAATCCAAAAGATCATTAAAGTTTCTTAGTAAGGCACAATAAAGCTTTCACAAGCTGACCTAGGTTACCTTCCTTTCCCTGCATGAATTCTTCTATGTGTACAGTTCTCCAGCCAAACAGAATCATCTATTGCCTCCAAAATATCAATGAAGTGAAGTGTTAGTCACTTGGTTGAATCCAACTCTTTGTGAACCCATGGACTCCTCTGTCCATGGGATTCTTCAGGCAAGAATCCTGGACTGGGCTGCCATTCTCTTCTCCAGGCAATATATCAATACTTAGCATTTAATGCCTAGGAATCTATGAACTTATTCTTTCTACTTGTAATATCCTTATTTATGTTTTTCTGGATGCTTTAGTGGCAATTTCCTACTCATCTTTTCTCACTACTATAAATGTCATTTTTTCTGAGCTTCAGGACTGATTTCCTTTAGGATGGACTGGTTGGATCTCTTGAAGTTGAAGGGACCCTCAAGAGTCTTCTTCAACACCACAGTTAAAAAGTATCAATTCTTCGGTGCTCAGCTTTCTTTATTGTCCAACTTTCACATCCATACATGACTACTGGAAAAACCAAACCTTTGATTAGATGGACCTTTGTTGTCAAAGTAATGTCTTTGCCGTTTAATTTGTTGTCTAGGTTGGTCATCACATTTCTTCCAAGGAGCAAGTGTCTTTAAATTTCATGGCTGCAGTCACCACCTGGAGGGATTTTGGAGCCCCCAAAAATAAAGTATGCCACTGTTTCCACTGTTTCCCCATCTATTTGCCATGAAGAGATGGGACCAGATGCCATGATCTTAGTTTTCTGAATGTTGAGTTTTAAGCCAACTCTTTCACTCTCCTCTTTTACTTTCACCAAGAGGCTCTTTAGTTCTTCTTCACTTTCTGCCATAGTGTAGTGTTGTCTGCATATCTGAGGTTATTGATATTTCTTCCAGCAATCTTGATTCTAGCTTGTGCTTCATCCAGTCCAGCATTTCTCATGATGTACTTTGCATATACATTAAGTAAGCAGGGTGACAAAATATAGCCTTGAAGTACTCCTTTTTCAATTTGGAACAAGTCTGTTGTTCCTTGTCCAGTTCTAACTGTTGCTTCCTGACCTGCATACAGATTTCTCAGGAGGCAGGTAAAGTAGTCTGGTATTCCCATCTCTTTAAGAATTTTCCACAGTTTGTTGTGATCCACACAGTCAAAGGCTTTGGCACAGTCAATAAAGTAGAAGTAGATGTTTTTCTGGAACTATCTTGCTTTTTTGATGATCCAACAGATGTTGGCAATTTGATCTCTGGTTCCTCTGCCTTTTCGAAAATCAGCTTGAACATCTGAAAGTTCATGGTCCATATACTGTTGAAATCTGGCTTGGAGAATTTTGAGCATTACATTCTAGCGTGTGAGATGAGTGCAATTGTGCAGTAGTTTGAGCATTCTTTGACATTGCCTTTCTTTGGGATTGGAATGCAAACTGACCAGTTCCAGTCCTGTGGCCATTGGTGAGTCTTCCAAATTTGCGGGCATATTGAGTGCAGCACTATCACAGCATCATCTTTCAGGATTTGAAATAGCCCAACTGGAATTCCATCCCCTCCACTAGCTTTGTTCATAGTGATGCTTCCTAAGGCACACTTGATTTCACATTCCTGGATGTCTGGCTCTAGGTGAGTGATCACACCATCGTGATTATCTGGGTCGTGAAGATCTTTTTGTATAGTTCTTCTCTGTATTCTTGCCACCTCTTCCGCTTCTGTTAGGTTCATACCATTTCTGTCCTTTATTGTGCCTATCTTTGCATGAAATGTTCCCTTGGTATCTCTAATTTCTTGAAGAGATCTCTAGTCTTTCCTATCCTATTGTTTTTCTCCATTTCTTTGCATTGATCACTAAGGAAGGTTTTCTTATCTCTCCTTGCTGTTCTCTGGAACTCAGCATTCATTGGAAGGACTGATGCTGAAGCTGAAACTCCAATACTTTGGCCACCTGATGCTAAGAACTGACTCACTGGAAAAGACCCTGATGCTAGGAAAGATTGAAGGCGGGAGGAGAAGGGTACGACAGAGGATGAGATGGTTGGATGGCACCACCGACTCAATGGACATGAGTTTGAGTAAACTCTGTGAGTTGGTGATAGTTAGGGAAGCCTGGCATGCTGCAGTCCATGGGGTTGCAAAGAGTTGGATACAACTGAGTAACTGAACTGAACAGAACTTCTGAGCGTCCATAATGAACTTTAAGTGTATTTTATATATCGTAACATCTCCAGAATGCTATAGCAAATAAATCCTTACTGTGTGAGTGATTAATTGTGATAGGGAGCACAGAAAGATATCCAAAATTTGGTTTCCTCTTTCCAAGACATATTACAGAAGTATGGAAAACAGAGTGTGTTGGACATAACAGTAGATGGTATATGAAAAGAAATGGACTAGAAAGAAAAGTTAAAGAATGGAAGAGAAAAAGGAGGATATGTGCATTCTCTCGAGGCACAATGCAAGGTTGGTCACATGTGTAGTCACATCTCTGAGATACTTGATTATAAACATTTTTCATTATTGGAAAGTGTAACAAGGACCTTCTGCAGAATCGTTTAGAACCAAAACCACCACAACACAATTTTTATAGTGTCTGTATATTTGTGATGTAAGGTCTTGCAAAGGTTTTTACTGAAAACTACCATTAACCCGTCTTTCTTACCAACAATAAATTATTAATAAAAACACAGTGCAAAAACATTCTTGTAGTCTTAATAAAAGAAAAAAAATCAACAAATAATAATCAAATATATAATATGGACAATAACATTTTCAATAAACAAAGCTTATTAATATTAAAAAATTAAGGACATAGTCAAATGATATTTAAACTCATTGCTTTTCAACAAACAGATGGTCAAAAGATACACACAGAAAAACCATAGACAGAAACAGCACTAGGTAATAATTATTTCAATACTTGTCCTAATAATCACATGCATGCAAATTAAACAACAAATTACCATTTCCCAATGTAGCAAGTCACACAGCACTGTAATTGTTGGTTTACCTGTTAGTATTTTCTGCTAAGTTAAAATAGTAGAGGGCTAGACTGTGGCTTTTGATTAAGCAGAAACGTGGCTACCCAGAAAAATCTATGACTATCTCTTGAACAAAGTAACTAATGAATGTATGCATATGTGAATGGAAATGATAGCACTTATCAACAAGAAGGTACCGTGGATTGGCCCCGTTCAAACACTACACTTCAGATATAGATTCTAAGCATAGCAACATAGGCTTACTGAACAATCCTTCATTCATTCATAAAGTATTGTGTTATAGGTACCAAACATTTCCATAAACCATTTAACATACCCAAAACCGAACTTCTCATCTTCAGCAAACCTGTTGTTCTTGCATTCTTTGTCTTGCTCTTGCCCACAGGTCAGAGGCAAAACAATTACCTTCCTCCCTCCAACTCCCATTTTCAGGTTGTCACTACATCCCTTTGCTTCTACTTTCTAATCATGCCTCTCTCCTTTACTACAATCTTCACTCATTTCCTTCCTTTTCAGCCATTACAATAAACTCTTAATTGACTTTTCTGCTTTCAATTTCAACCCACTTCAATTTTCCAACGTGCAGCTACACTGCACTTCTTGACTTGAAATTCCCGAGTGACTTGAAGTCCTTGCATAGAGTGGAAAGGCATCTCCCTAATTTGCAGCTACATGATTTCACTCTGACTGCACTATAAGCTTCACATGCACACACTGAACCACACAGACATACCAAATTCTCACAGTTCTGGGTTTTGCATCTGTTAGTCTCTGGATATTCTTTTCAATCTCGAACACCTGGCAGGGTCATATGCATTCTACCTGGTCAGACTAAGGTGATATTTCCTATGTGAATCTTTCCTTAAGTCCTCTCTACAGATATGATTACTCTTTTCTTTTCAATACCCCTGTATCTCTATATAAGGGTCTTCATCCAATGGCTAAGTGGGTAAATAATCTGCCCTCAACACAGGAGACATAGAAAATGTGGGTTAGATCCTTGGGTCAGGAAAATCCCCTGGAGGAGGAAATGGCAACCCACTCCAGAGTTCTTGCTTAGGAAATCCCATGGATAGAGGAGCCTCGTTGGCTACAGTCCGTGCAGTCGGCCATTATTACACCTATCTTACTATGTTATGGGTCTGTCTGCTACTCAGCTTCTCGTACTTTCAGTGCCTGGCACATACAGTTCTAAAACTATTCAATGTTATTATGCAGATAGTACCAACTGACAAAGGAGCTCTAGGTGGGACAGAATTACTCAGGCAGACTGATTGACTCAACAAGCTTGAATTTCAGCATATTTCCTGTTAACATTTTTAAAAAGTATTTTCTTACATTTGTATTTTCATACTAAAGCAACATATGTACTTTAATATTTAATACTGTGATATTGTGACTTACAAGAAAATATATATTTGTTCATTCAGATAATCAAAATATATTCCTTATACATATATATTTGGTCTTCTATGGTTCCTAGCTCACAGCTCCCCAAATCCTTGGAATCTCCTAAGTGTTGAGAGTGATAAAGGTGTCTTTTATTTGCTATGTTAATGAAGTGACTTTTGGAAAGTGATCTTGTGATCAGACGGTTGGAATTTATAGTATCACCCTCTAAATTCTGGGGAGAGGAGAGTGGCTGAAGGCTAAGTGACTTCAATCACTAAAGGCCAGTGATTTGAACAATCATGTCTTTGTAATTAAACCTCCATAAAACCTCCAAAAGGACTAGGTTTGAAGAGTTTTTGGGTTGGTGAGCACGTGGAGATGTAGAGAGAGGGGCGTACCTGGAGAGGGCATGGAAAGTAGGTAGCTATCCCCATACCTGTCCTAAGCATCTCTTTATTCTCCATGGTTTTTCCTGAATTCTTTCATAATAAACTGGTGAACTAGTAAGAAAAATGTCTAAGTTCTGCGAGCTGCTCAGCAAATTAATCATACCTAAAGAGGGGGTCTTAGGAACCTCTGATTTACAGCCAGTTGCTCATAAATACAGACGATGCCAAGCATGAACCTGGCATCAAAAGAAGTGGGGGAAAGAGTCTTCTACTACTTCTCCCTAACCTGTGGAATCTGTCTGTAGGCCACCCTGATGATGTCTGGAGCATTGCTTGATGTACCTGGGGCGGAGTGGGGGGAAACACCCTTCTCCACACATTGGAATTGATATCAGGACATTTTAATGCTGACCAACTATAATCTGAATGTTAAGAAAATACTTCATATCTTAAAAGATAATATAATGCTAATTAGAATATATAGCAAGAAATGTGAACTATAATATTGATTATATGACTTCTATATAAAATGGAGGGCAAAAATATTTATACTGTAAGACTTCATGGAATAAAGAATATAATTATATTAAATCTTATCTCCAGTTTCTTGAAACATTTAAATTACATATTTAGCAATACAATTATCTAAAATATATTTAAAAAATAATTCCCAAGTGATTTTGACATGATTTTGTTCTTTCAATGGCTTAAAGTAAGAAGAAGGTATAAAAACACGGCAAATTTAGATGAACTAACTATAGTGTTATTTATTGGAAATGGCAACTCACTCCATTATTCTTACCTAGAGAATCCCAAGGACACAGGGGCTGGTGGGGGGCTACAGTCCACGAGATCGCAAAGGATCAACCTGACTGAAGCAACTTAGCAAGCAAGCAAACCTTCAGAAGCAGAGTGAGAACTTGCTTCGATATTCCATTTGCCTTCAGTTTTATAACCAAGATTCTGAAAAGCTTTTGTACCTTATGAAGAAATGTAAATACCCATGCCAATTATTTTTGAT
Source organism: Dama dama (assembly GCF_033118175.1). Classification (NCBI taxonomy): domain Eukaryota; kingdom Metazoa; phylum Chordata; class Mammalia; order Artiodactyla; family Cervidae; genus Dama; species Dama dama. The sequence continues at coordinate 80,784,269 of NC_083698.1, read as the reverse complement.
GTTAATAAGAAAGTCTAATGTCATGTATGAAGTTTATGGAATAGCATAGTGAGTTGTAAGGTCTGTGTCCTATTTTTGGCTTAGATTTTCAAGAAAAGTGAAATTTGGTACACTGTATTACTATTCTATAATTTATTCTTTAAAAATAAACATAGCTCTATAGCTTGTCCCACGTTTTTCCATGGTGATTTTGGAGGAATGCCAGAGATTATATTTAGAGCCCTATAAGAAATAAGAAAAAGAACAAATAGAAACTTAAGGTTCATTCAGAAAGAAAGGTATTAGAATCATCTCTATTAACGAGGTTAATGGAAGGGAACCATAGCTCAGAAAATAAAAAACTAAATGCTCTGACGCTTCCGTGTAGTAACATTACAAGGAACAAGAAGGGTAAAAAATAGTGGGTGAAAGGAAAACTATCTAACAGGGATGAGAACAACAGCATCATGTCTCTAAATTATAGGTGAATAATTTAAAATACCAATGATCATTACAAAATTTAGTATATGTGCTGCCGAATCGAGCACCAATCGTTACAAAATTTAAAGTCTACCATATGTGGACATAAGGCTATTTCATTTAATTTCCAGGTTGCTAAGAGATACAGTAAGGATGATCTGTTTATAAGCATTTAAAGCATTTTCCACAAAGAGCAATACAAATATTTCAAAGTCATCTTTTGAATCTGGCATGCTAGTATTGACTATGAATTTTACTTGGTAGATTGATAAAAAGTGTTTCCATTTTCTTCAAAATGACACCTGAAAGAGAGCCTGAAGCCCTAAAAACATTACATACACCACTGAAAGAACTTTCTCATCAGCTTTTATTCAGTCCACAACCTCTGGATTTAGACCATCGGGAAGTTATTTTAAGGTATTTTCAAGTCAAATGAGCAGCTAGCATTGCCATTAGAGCATACAGGTATGCTGCAGAAACATGAAAATGTTGTGTTGCTGTTAGAATTAGATGTAAAGTACTGCAAAGTGTTAATTCAGCATATGTTTTGATCATTATGAAATAATCAACAGATAATTCATCTTTCATACAAAATCAGTGATAGTGATTGCATCTGAAAAAGATAGGGACTGTGATCTAGATATAACAATAAAACAAAATACTATATTTAATCACCCCTTGACGCTCCTTCCATGGGATCACTCTGTAATCTGAACAGTTACACTTTACTATCTCTAGTCAGTGCTTCCCTGGTGACACTGTGGTAAAGAATCCACTTGCCAATGCAGGAGACGCAGGTTCAATCCCTGGGTCTGGAAGATCCCCTGGAGAAGGAAATGGCAACCCTCTCCAATATTCTTGCCTGGAGAATTCCACGGACAGAGGAGCCTGGCCGGCTATAGTCCAGGGGATCAGAAAGAGTCAAACACGCACTACCACACCACCACCAGCACATCCTTATATCAACCCAACACCTACTCTGAGTTCTTAGGTTCACTTGTTTTAATTCTGTTTTCTCTTGTGTGTTCTAATTCCAGTACTGACACTAATTTTAGATGCGAGAGCTTAAGTCACTCACATTTTCTAGGTCTCAACAATAAAGTAATAAAACTGGACCAAGCCTTTCTCCAAAGTTCTTCTCAAATCTAACATTCCCTAACTCTCCTACATCTTTCATGACAGCCCTCACACCTCAGAGTACACAGTGGCAAAAAAACAGACTAGGTGCTTAATGAATACTGGCTTAATTAATATGGCACCGTTTTTACTGCTTTATGCCATTCCAGGCTGACTGCACGATGACTGTGCTTCTTACAGTTTCTCACAAAACTAATGGCTGGAACATCTCAGAATTCTCCAACTGATTGATTTGAAATCATTGGCTTTACACTCTTCCCATAAAACCGCAGGTCTGTACAGCTTTACAGACAATAATGAGAACACTTAATTACATATGCACAGTAGCAATAATCTCCAAAGGCAATTTAATTTCTAAGCCATGTACTATAATCTCAGCCAAATGACAGATTTGCACAAATCAAATTGAGATGAAGTTGAAGGATGAAAACCAATCTGTCTCACTTTGCACAACCCTAAACCTAACTTTAAATCTTTGGTAACCTGTAACTTATAAGTCATATTAGGACCAAATACTGTAAAAGAGTATTTTTAAATTAGTGAAATGTTCTCAGTGAAAATATATAATCTGGGCTGTGCACAGCTGAATGCTGAAAGCATATCATACTCATTTCTTTCTTTGGAGAAGGATGTAATTACAAGTAAGGACACAAACTTGCTATGTGTTAGGCAGGTACCACATGTATACACGGTGTTGAAATATTTTAAAGGTTAATGAAATAATAATGTAAAAATAATCTAATTTATAATTAATGCATTTTAGAGGTTGTGATGTCATTATTGATGGCTTTATTTTTCTCAGAACAACTACCATTCATCATTAAACAGATTGATATAAAAGTAGTCCTAACTGTTTCTTTCAGAAATTTGAGATATATACTACTACTTTGGCCACCTGATGCGAAGAACTGACTCATTTGAAAAGACCCTGATGATGGGAAAGATTGAAGGCAGGAGGAGAAGGGGATGACAGAGGATGAGATGGTTGGATGGCATCACCGACTCAGTGGACATGAGTTTGACTAAACTGGGAGTTGGCGATAGACAGGGAGGCCTGGCGTGCTGCAGTCCATGGGGCTGAAAAGAGTCAGACACGACTGAGCAACTGAACTGAATATTTCTTCTCAATAAAGCACTCAATATATAAATGACTTACAAAAATGATTTGCAAGTAGCATGTCACAATTTTATTTTTTAAAATCTTGGACATAAGGCACAATGATTTAGTACAATAAAAAACTATACCATTACTGTGCCAAATATAAAGCTTTACCCATAGACCATTTTTTTTTTCCTTTTAGGAACAATTAACATGAGATTTACTCCGTTGACAAATTTTGACGTGTGCAATACGGTATTGTTAATTAACTGTAAGTACTATATTGTAAAGCAGATCCCTAGAATCTGTTTATCATGCTGTTGTTGTTGTTCAGTCACTAAAGTGTCAGTTGAGTCTGACTCTGCCACCCTACAGACTGCAGCATGCCAGGCTTCAATGTCCTTCACTAATTCCTGGAGTTTGCTCAAATTCACGTCCACTGAGTCAGTGAGGCTATCTAACCACCTCATTCTCTGCTGTCCCTTCTCCTCTGGCCTTCAATCCCTCCCAGCATCAGAGTCTTCTCCAATGAGTCAGCTCTTTGCATCAGGTGGCCAAAGTATTGGAGCTTCAGCATCAGCATCAGTCCTTCTAATGAATATTCAGGATTGATTTCCTTTAGGATTGACTGGTTTGATTCCCTTGCTATCCAAGAAAATCTTAAGAGTCTTCTCCAGCAACACAGTTCGAAAGTATTAATTCTTCAACACTCAGCCTTCTTTATGGTCCAACTCTCACATCTGTACATGCTATATTATCACATATAATGGAAATTTTATTGTTTTAAAATTTCATTAGTTCTTCTTCATAGTAACCAGAAGTCAATACATCATCTTGATTTGAAAATATTCTGTTAAATGTAAACCTAAAATTTACATTAGTGACTTTGGCTGTAGCTCAAATAAACCAACTGGGAGAAAAGAAAATCTGTATACCATACTTCATATGTAGTAGCAGGAACTTCATACAAGTACAATGCGGAAAGCTTCAGAAGTCTAGGAGAAATAAGTTATTTCAAAAATGAGTTTTGATTTAAACATAAGCTTGAGGTAGTTATGAAAAACATTAGGGGAAATTGGAAAGACCTTGTTAAAATAATTGAGCTTACAGAAGCAGTGATAAGAATGTAAATCTGAAAATTGCCTTTGCATCACATAGCTAGCTAAATAATCCTAAAAGTGGAATCATTTTTCTTTCTCTCAAAGCAAAATTGGAATTTTAATAGGTATAAGGAAAAGTGGTATGGAAACCAGAGCACATGGATTTCTATATCTTGCAAGACACATTAAGGCAGATGAAAAAGGATATGGTTTTAACCTTTAAATTTCTAAAACTGAAGATACTTTTAGTTTTCTTTTATAATATACTATGACTTTATCAACCATGGATATATTTCAACTTTGGGAATAAACAAATAACATTTCCACCTTTTCCCCCCTCAGAAAGACATACACCAATTATTGATGTATTTATGCATTTATCTTCTTATACTTTGTTTTGTTTCAAGGTACGCCTACCTGGAGAAGGCAATATTCCACTCCAGTATTCCTGCCTGGAAAATCCCATGGATGGAGGAGCCTGGTAGGCTGCAGTCCATGGGGTCGCGAAGAGTCGGACATAACTGAGTGACTTCACTCTCACTTTTCACTTTCATGCATTGGAGAAGGAAATGGCAACCCACTCCAGTGTTCTTGCCTGGAGAATCTCATGGAGAGAGGAGCCTGGTGGGCTGCCATCCATGGGGCTGCACAGAGTTGGACACGACTGAAGCGACTTAGCAGCAGCAGAAGCAACTCCTTTCAGATGTTTGGAATTTTGATGCATTTGTACAAACTCTGCTTTGACAATGTTACAAATGATTTAATCATTTTTCATCAGTTTGCAGGGGCTAGATTTCCTGGTCTGGTGCTGCAAAACTGATAGGACACTCAAGTTCCACGAACTATAATAACTGTGACAGCACTGGAGAAAAGGGGGCACAAAAATATCAGTGAGGCTATGTGACAGCTGCTAGGTTTCTTTGAGTTGAAGAAAGCTAATGATAAGCATCGAGTATTGTCATAGATGGGCTTCCCTGGTGGCTCAGTAGTTAAGAACCCGCCTGCCCAAGTCGGGGATGCAGGGTTCGCCTCCTGGGTCAAGGGAGATCCCCTACAGGAGGAAATGGCAACCCTCTCCAGCATAATTGCCTGGAGAATCCCATGGACAGAAAACTCTGGCCGGCTACCGTCCACAAGGTTGTAAAAAGTCGGACACAACTGAGTACACAGACACGCAAACTGGCATACATAGAAGCTTAGGTGAAAAGTGCAAAAGAAAAATAGACACAGAGAGCAGTTGGTTAGAAATATTGGATGGGTTTGTGCCATCAAGAACGTATGCATCATGCACGATGAACTGAAAGACTGAGTCTTAGAAGATTTAAGTAGGAGACAGGAATCTGGACAGTTTTAGGAAAAAAACTGTGTTGCTATTATTTCTTCCAAACTATTCTAGGAAACGATTTTAGCAGATTGTGTGCTATGCACTTAGTCTGTCCCACTTCCTACGATGAACCTGCCCAGAACTGGGTGAGTGCACACATTCTCTTCTGATTAACGGCTTGTCAGGAAGTCTTAATGTTTAATGTGCTCTCATACTCTGATTATCAAGTAGTCTGTTGACTTCTCTAGTTGACTTTCTTCATCTCACCTACCAATAATTTGGTAATCCTAATTCTTACTAACTTTACAGATCTTGTTGAACCATCTAATTTCTAACATGTTGAGGAAAGCTTCAGAAATCCATGCCAAATATAATAAAATCCCAACATATGCTCATTTACTATCCCTCAGAACTCTATACTAATAAACAGAGCTGAGAAAACACCACTGCTAAAGTTTCCCTAAGAGGAAAAGTGCTATATAAAATTATTAAGCATGGCACTAATTCACAAAGTTCATTTTCTCCAACTATTAGAGATCAAAAATTCATCTATGCTATGGTCACTTCTCTGTAATGAATTGCTACTCTTCAACCTAGGTAGTTCTAACTAAATACTAAAGCTAAAATGTCTTGAGATCTGACACACTTTTTGTAATCCCATTGAAAGCAGTTCTTATAACATTGAAAGTCAAAAATAGATCAGAATTGTCGCCATTATAAAGAAACACAATGATGTAACATCTAGAGAAACCAACTTATCTGCATTTTACTTTTAACACCGTATTTGTCCTAATAACTTTTCTTTCTCCTAGTGATTTGATTTGTACTTTTAGGGAAAGAAGTCTAAGCAAGTGTGTGCTTAGTAGTTCAGTTGTGTCCAACTCTTTGCGACTCCATGGACTGCAATCTGCCAGGCTCCTTTCTCCATGGGTATTCTCCAGGCGAGAATACTGGAGTGGGTCCCCATGCCCTCCTCCAGGGGATCTTCCCAACTCAGGGATCGAACCCAGGTCTCCCGCATTGTAGGTGGATTCTTTACCGTCTGAGCCACCAGTGAAGCCCTATCTAAAAATATGTATCAGCATTACCTATCTCCATGTTCATTCTTCTTGGATATGAAAGTCCAAACAACAATTAACGATTCTAAGACTTTTTCTCCCAACGTTTCGGGAGACAGCACCATGAAACTCACTGGTCATGGGGAATGCAATAAGAATTTCTTTGTAGCTCTTTATCAACATTTGCTGTTTCTCAGTCAGCCACAAATTAGAATAGGTTATTGTTGGTCATAAATGCCACTTGACTGTGGTGAAAAAATTAAGGAAGATAAGATATGTGAACTCTCAGAGTCTGCAAAATTTTTAAAAATTTGTTTCAATAGACTAATACATTTGTTTACCAGTTGAGTACTATGTCACATAATTCAGTATTTTGAACTTACTGCTATACTTCCCAAACCATTCAGTGTCATAACCCACAGGTTACTTATGAGAATAAAACTTAACTATTACTTTGGAGTAAAATTGAGGTTCTATTCATTCATTATTTAATCACTATTGAAACATAATTTCTAAGCAATCATTGATGAGATCATTTAGTCTTTGAAATTCAAAGATTGTAGCTTAAATTTGTTTATTCACTTATACCTAGTAAGATAATAATTTAGCTAATGTTTAAGGTGAATATAATTTTAAATTTTACCTAAAGATTTACCTAACTGGGTGATTTATGTGAATATATAAAGGTAAAAGGGAATTATAAATATTATGTTAAATACAGTCATTGCCATTTAAAATATCATCAAAATTATCTTATAACTGGATGTTCTTATCTAGAAATACTCTCAAGGATTAAACACAATATATATAAACATTTATATAACAAATATACATATAAACCAAACAGGTAAGAGATACCAAAGACTCATAGTTTATTACATGTATTTTCCTTTGACTTAAAAATCTGTCTATTCTAAAATGTATACTATCATTGGATCTTAGTAAGACAATGATCAACTTGGGATCTTACTTCCAAATTGAAGCTAATCACTAACTCAAAAATACTAAGTATTTTTTAAAAAGGCCAAAATACTTTCAAGGAAAAAGCACAAAACAAGACCCTCAATATTTCACTGTTTGACTTTCCCTACATTTGCAATAGTGGTTTACAACATGGTGATCGAGGAGTCACTATCAGAGTTAGAGTGACTGCCACATACTGGGGCTTCAGGGACTATTCCAGGACAGAAGAGTGACACCAAAATGTGCCAAATATTTCATAGTCAATAAATGTGCTATTTTCTATGTCTTGCTAAGTAAGGGACATTGAGTTTCACTGCAGGAGTAGTAGTGGACAGTTTCAGATACCATTCTGCTTCTGAGTATTCCATGTTGCTTTAGAAAATTCAAGTATCACAGGTTTCCACTGTTTCTAATTCTGCTGTGTCACCCAAAAGTAACCTGTAAAGGTTTAAATTTCTAGAGACCCTGAGAAGCCTCCCACACTATACATCATCAGGAGTTTTCAGACTAAAGTGTAGTAATTATTAATTCAAACACTGTTTCCTGTGAATTCATCCCCCACAGAAAATGCTGGGTATGCTCAAACTCTGCTTTTGTGAGTGGGAGTTAAGCATATATCTGTGGTGGTGGAAGGAAGAGGAAACAGCAGAAGCTCTAATGAAATGCTGAGCAAGGTTCAGTTCTCTAAGGCTTGCATGGGCCTGAAATAATCTTACTAAAGCTTTTGTCCCCCTTTATAAAGCAATTAACTGGACTAAGCTTTGATTGATTAATAAATTGATAATTTACTTTTATGTATCTTTCAATCATTGTACTTTTCATATTCTCTGCAGATCAGATCATGTGTGTATTTCCCTTAAACTTGTGATTATCGGTGATGATAATGTAGGAATTTCAGCAAACAAAGAGCTCTATGACATAATCTTCCAATGTAGCTAATAGAGAGATGCAGTTTTAATTTAACACGCTCAACTTTTTAAAATAACATTTCATTATTTTTCATATTTAATGTAGATTATTTGTATTTTATGTAGATATTATTATGAATTTCAAGCCACAAATCATGTATCTTGGTGATTGGCTATAATTATATACTGGTTTGCATTGTAACATATACAGGAAACAAATTTGTAGCTATTCTGGCATTCTTTATGTTGTTTATACATCCATTGCTTATCCCAGCTCTGACACACATTAGCTGAATGAATGACCAGTCAAGCCTCTAAAGTCTGGTTCCCTATGCATAAATGGGATTTATAATTTCTTCTTTATGGTGCTGTGGAATAATCAGAATAAAATATATGAAATGCCAAAGAATTACTAAGTAATAATTTAATTATGCATTTATTCCTTCATACTGTCTATAAATCATTCATCTTACTAATTAGCCTTTTAAGCCAAGAGTTGGAAAAAAAAGAAAAGGTCCATACGGTCTTCACTCTTATTTGCTTGACAAGTAGCACACACAAAAAAATGTATTTGGAAAATAAATAAATATATGTCCCATGTTATCCATTACCTTCCACAAAAATAATTACAAAAAACTGAAAATAAGTTCACTCAATCTGAATAGTGCTCTTTCCACTTGCACTTGTTCATTTTTCTATCCTAGTATAGGGATATTTTTGAAATGAGTCAAAGATCAGACTCTTCTTTTTTTGAAGTTATACAAAAGAAATGAGAGTATCTTTACAGAGGCTTAAAATAGAAGTTAAAATTCCCAGGATTACTTATTATTCAGCTTCCTGGACAGGGATGTGTAAACTGTTGGCTTATGTCTTACAGTATAATATCACAAGATTCTAAAAATATTGCATGTTTCCAAAGAAGGACACTGTTCTTTAAATTTACAAAAAATTCCCTGTAGACATCTTGAGTGGAGTTTTCTGAAGAACAACTAAACTTAGGCACTCCACCAGCAGGGACAGACCTAGAAGCAATTTAGAAGCCAACAGGCATTCAACAAAGACCCAGCTGCTACAGCCTTAGGAAGTTTTCCTATCTTTGCCATCCATGTCTTGTAATTGAAAGGAAAAACAGAAGGGATAGAAAATGTGGTTGAGGTTTAATTAATTATTGCTACACTTTCTATATTTAATATTATAACAATGCATTTTTTTAAATTTTGGTAATATTTCTTTTCACAAGAAAACACTTAAGACAAATGCTTTTAGTCCCTTCCCTTTGGGCTCACCTGGTCAAGAATCTGCCTGCAATGCAGGAGACCTGGGTTCGGTCCCTACGTTGGGGAGATCCCCTGGAAAAGGGAAAAGCTACCCACTCTAGTATTTTGACCTGGGGAATTCCATGGACTATACAGTCCATGGGGTTGCAAAGAGCTGGACACGACTGAGCAAATTTCACTTTCCCTTTAGTCCCTGAAAGTCCTTGCATTAATAATGAAACAAGCTATACATCTGCTATCTCATTTTCATGCATACATTATACACATATACAACAGAAATATCCTATTTTTCAGAGTAATAAGATAAAAAACTATATCAATTCATGTAAGATAACTGTCCTAGTCAGCAGTAATAGAGGCTAAATTTCTAATCCACAAGCATCTTTATGTATGTCCCTTTCAATCCAATCTTCTGCTGAACCAGACAGACTATATTCAGTGATGTTTTCATGGGATCACAAAGAAAAAGGGAAATTTGTAAGTAAGCAGATAATTACTGGTTTCCTGAGTGCAGCGTTGGTTAATAAAGTTCCAAATGATCAACAAACTACCATTTGTTGTAAATTCACTTTTTCACATTTCTGCAGTGGAAAAGCCCTCAGAATGTCTTTAACTGCCCTGTGCCACGGTAGATCCTTCTAGATCAGGTAATGCCATCAGACCTGGAAGCCCAAGATTTGTGAAAATGTTGGGAAGGATCCCATCAGATCAAAAAAAAAAAAGAGCTCTTTTGGATATTCTTGAAATAGTTGAAGAAGACCCATTCACCTATTCATATACCATTTATATATTCATTTATTCAACTTTATTCTGTGGTTACTATCCTTATTACTGTCAATATCCACTCATTTGAGTTTACTTTCTGTAATTCCAATGATGATAATGCTTTTTCTTGCTCATATTTAGGCAAAACCTGGGAAAATTAGCTAAGCCTCTATGTAATTGTCTGAGGTTGTATGTTAAGATGTTCAGTGCCATTCCCATGAATGTCAATTTTTAAACACCCACAGCTGAATCAAATATCCCTTCTAAATCTCTTCTACACCATCATGTTCTACCTGCATGAACTTGACAACTGCTTTACAATTCTGTATCAGAATTTACTCATCTAAAAAATAGTGGGTAAAAGAAATCACTGTCTCTTAAGAGTTCTAAGGATTTACTTAACTCTGTATGACAGATGTAGAGAAACGACACGTGGACACAGTGGGGAAAGGGGACAGGGGGATGAATTCAGAGAGTGACATCAACATATATACACTACTAAGTAAAACAGATAGCCAGTGGGAAGTTGATGTATAGTGCAGGGAGCTCAGCTCGGTGCTCTGTGATGACCTGGAGGCGCGGGATGGGGGGCAGTGGTGGGAGGGAGGCTCAAGAGGGAGAAGATACATGTGTACACATATAGTTCCTTGGTCGCTCAGGCAGTAACAAATCCGCCTGCAATGTGGGAGGCCTGGGCTCCATCCTGGTTTGGGAAGATCCCCTGGAGGGGGGGCATGGCAATGGACTCCACTATTCTTGCCTGGAGAATCCCATGGACAGAGGAGCCTGGTGGGCTACAGCCCATGGGGTCGCAAAGAGTTGGACATGACTGAGCGACTAAGTGCAGCACAGCACAGCCGATTCACTCTGTTGCTCAAGAAACTATCACAATATTTCACAGCAATTATACTCCAGTTATAAAAAAAGAAGAGTTCTAAGCATATAAGGAGATAATCCATTCAGGATAGTACTGTAATATTGTAGTACTCAACCAAAATCAGTCACTGCTCTTACTAAAAGAAGGCAGTTTAGAACTTAGGGTTTATTTCCAAGTCTTCTTCAAATTAAAAGATCCCATTCTATCCCATTTATTCTATAATTAATACAATCACACTATCATTATAATGGGAAGCTCTGACATATTTTAAATATTTATATTGTTCTCTGTGATTTTGCCTTACAACAAAGGCCACTTGAATAATTATCTATAAAACACTTAAAATATCTTTAAAATATGCATTCTTATTCAACTTCTTGAAACTTCAACTAAGAACAATGGAAATGTTGACAAAAATTCCCAAAGAGCGCAGTTCTGCTAACAAGAGGATGTGGGATGTCTCTATGCTCTATTTACCAGGAACTTAAACAAAGAAAAGGAAAAAGAGAAAAGCATATATGCTATGAAAGTAAGAATACAATGAGTCTAAGGTACCCATCAACCAAGCAAAATACAAACTGCAAAATATACTTTAACTTTCTATAATATACATTACCTTTTCTTTAACCACATTATTTAAAGACAATTACATTTACTAGCAGTAAACTCTATAGGGGGAAATAAAGACACAGAAACAAACTCAATCCTCTGCTTGTATCATTCTGTATGTTTTAAGCCAGATATCAATGAGCTTTTTGCAAATAATACTGACAGGCATCAATTATCTATGAATAAGAAAAATTTATTTTAAAGAAAACATTAATGTAGGATAAATCAAGTTAAACTGTTCTCCATTGTCCTTAGAAATTGTAAATAATATATGTTGTGCTACTAACTAAAAGATAACTATAAGTTCTATTAATATATTTGCTATTATAAAAGATAAATAATTTTTAAAATTTTAGCTTAATTCAAGTGATTTAGCATCAGATAAATCATTTATACTTTATGTACACATTTTAAAGCTCTCCTTAATCCTAAAATTAACACTGTGTGCTGTACATGTTATTCTCTTCCCCATTTTGTCTCTCTCCCTTTCCCTGAAATGTTTCATATGCTCTGCAAATAGAAAAGGACTCACACAAGTAACAACTGAAATAAGATTTGAAGAAATTGTAGAAAATCCTTCAAATACACAAGAATTTAAAGACTGAAAAGCAGAAAGGATAAAAAGTGTAAAGGTAAAAATGTACGAGAGAAAAGTCTGCTTATAGTAAAGAATTCTCCATGACTGGTGTGTAGACAATGAAGAGTCTTTCTTGAAAGTCAAAATAAAGAGTTCGGATATTTGTACACAGAGAGTTGTTACTGAAAGTTTAAGTTAGAGGATAACAAGACCAGACATTGGATAGAGGGACTAGGTTACTTTGAGGGTAGGAGATCAATCAGTACAGCCAACTCATATGGCTGAATTGGGGGGTTACACAAATACTTAGACCTCGATTCCAGTGTTTCCTTCTGTGCATACAAACACCGACTCTTCCCTCACCCTGAGAGTTGGGAATTTAATTATTCATGGAATTTCAACCAGAAAACTTTCAGAGATACAAGCTTGGTGCAACAGGGAATAGAGGTGAGGCATTGTATTAATAGGGCTTCCCTGGTGTCTCAGATGGTAAAGAATATGTCTGCAATGCAGGAGACCTGGGTTCAATCCTTGGGTCAGAACAGCCAAGTCAACAAGTCAACAAGAATGTCCAGGATTTGTACCTGGACAATTCCAAGGACAGAGAAGCCTGGCAGGCTAATGTCTATAGGGTCGCAAAGAGTTGGACATGACAGAACAACTAACACACAGTACACTGTATTAATAAGAGCATTTACAGAAGGTCAACACATTATTTTATATAAAACTAGATAGATCCCTAAAGAAAAAAGAAGTCAACATGCCTAAGAATAGGAGTTTCTCTAGTAAATAGTTAAAATATAAACTAAGTATCTAGATCATTATGTCTCGAGTTCTGTACTAAATACTTCATTACCAACATCAGTTCAGTTCAGTTGCTCAGTCGTGTCCGACTCTTTGTGACCCCATGGAGTGCAGCATGCCAGGTCTCACTGTCCATCACCAACTCCTGGAGCTTACTCAAACTCATGTCCATTGAGTCGGTGATGCCATCCAACCATCTCATCCTCTGTCGTCTCCTTCTCCTCCTGCCTTCAGTCTTTCTCAGCATCAGGGTTTTTTCCAATGAGTCAACTCTTCACATGAGGTGGCCAAAGTACTGGAGTTTCAGCTTCAACATCAGTCCTTTAAATGAATATTCAGGACTGATTTCCTTTAGGATGGGCTGGTTGGATCTCCTAGCAGTCCAACGCACTCTCAAGAGTCTTCTCCAACACCACAGTTCAAAAGCATCAATTCTTCAGTGCTCAGCTTTCTTTATAGTCCAACTCTCACATTCATACATGACTACTGGAAAAATCAAAGCTTTGACTAGATGGACCTTTGTTGGCAAAGTAATGTCTCTGCTTTTTAATATGCCATCTAGGTTGGTCATGGCTTTTCTTCCAAGGAGTGAGCGTCTTTTAATTTCATGGCTGCAGTCACCATCTGCAGTGATTCTGGAGCCCAAAAATATAGTTTGTCACTGTTTCCATTATTTCCCCATCTATTTGCCATGAAGTGATGAGACCAGATGCCATGATCTTAGTTTTCTGAATGTTGAGCTTTAAGCCAACTTTTTCACTCTCCACTTTCACTTTCACCAAGAGGCTCTTTAGTTCTTCTTCACTTTCTGTCATAAGGGTGTGTCATCTGCATAGCTGAGGTTACTGATATTTCTTCCAGCAATCTTGATTCCAGCTTGTACTTCATTCAGGCCAGCATTTCTCATGACATACTCTGCATATAAGTTAAATAAGCAGGGTGACAAAATACATCCTTGATGTCCTCCTTTCCTAATTTGGAACCAGTCTGTTGTTCCATGTCCAGTTCTAACTGTTGCTTCTTGACCTGCATTTCTCAGGAGGCAGGTCAGGTGATCTGGTATTCCCATTGCTTTAAGAATTTCTCACAGTTTGTTGTGATCCCCACAGTCAAAGGCGTTGGTGTAGTCAATAAGGCAGAAGTAGATATTTTTCTGGAACTCTCTTGTTTTTCTGATGATCCAATGGATGTTGGCAATTTGATCTCTGGTTCCTCTGCCTTTTCTAAATCCAGTTTGAACATCTGGGTGTTCATGGTTCACGTAGTGTTGAAGCCTTGCTTGGAGAATTTTGAGCATTATTTTACTAGAGTGTGAGATGAGTACAATTGTGCAGTAGTTTGAACATTCTTTGGCACTGTCTTGCTTTGGAATTGGAATGAAAACTGACCTTTTCCAGTCATGTGGCTACTGATGAGTTTTCCAAATTTGCTGGCATATTGACTGCAGCACTTTAACAGCATCATCTTTTAGGATTCTCAAGAATCATTCTCAAGAAAGACCTTTAACTCATTCTCCACTCATTTCTTCCAAAATACAGAGTCTTTCAACTTCCTGAAGCACACCACACTTCCTTGTTTTCTGTTGGTGTTCTTTGTAGAAAACATTTAGCTTTCAGCATATCTGATCTACTGGGTCATCTACCAGTGTCCACAAAGAGTCGGACACAACTTAGCAACTGAATAACAACACATTTCCCAGTCCTTAAAAACATATGATAAATAGTCTGTATTCAGTTTAGTAAGGCCTTAGAAAGGAAAAGAGATAATTATTTTCAAGTTTATTTGTAAACTAGAAATCTTTATCTGTCATATTCAGGTAGGGAAACAGTCTCAGAGAAGTTAGTAATTTGCCATTGACACAGCTGATAACTAGTCAAACACAAAATTAATTCGAGATGTATCTGTCTCCGAGGCCTTTTTTCTCTTGCCCTGTAATTCTTTAGACAAGATAATTAAGACTTCTTGATAAGGAACCTGAGACATGTTTCAGTAATCAGTAACAACTGAAAACAATGCTTGAATCAACAAATCATATGGACCAACAGAACTTGAGATAATTTTGATAATAAAAAACATAATGCCTATGTTCCCTGAACTCTTAATTCTCTAATTTTATCTTTGAGTTTTGGCTCACTTACTGCTAAAAAATAATTGTAAATTCCTACTGAGCCCTCAAAAGGCAAGCCAAAAGAGCTCTCGTGCTGACAGCAGTAAGGATGGTAATGTATCATCCCGGCATGGTACTGCTTGGAACTATTTCAGTAAACAGGATAAAGCTATGTTAGACCAGAAGAGCCGGTGCCCTCCCATCACCTTTATAGGAGCCTTACAGTGATTATGAGAGGCATGGACATAAAACCACCTTTATAATCATAAAAGGTTTTACACCATTTGAAGCTGGACTATGAATGATGCTAAAGGATAACTTTCTTTTTCTCTTGAGTAAAGTCCCTTGGCAAGTGGTATTCTAGGAAAAAGTATAAGCAGCTCTGGGTTTAAGACAGCTGAATTTCAACAGCTATAATGTTAAATTGATAATTGCCCACGTAAACAACTCAAATCTATCTGTTTACTTTACATGTTCTCGTGGGAAAAAAAGGGGGGGTCGCATCATAAAATTCTAAAACCCACAAGGTTTAGCTCTTCTGTCACATCTCAGTGCATTTAATATCCTTCTGCCATATTATTTATGACTTCACAAAGAAAGTAGTTACTTCCTATTATCTGTCCAATAAATAAGTAGAGAAATGCAGGCTGCAGAGATACAATTTGTTAATGAAATAGCCCAGAGAATCTTCACGGTGTCTGGTCTTAGAAACTTGGGCAGCATCTATTAAAGCTTGCTTCTGTTCTACAGAGTGACTCCAATATTTTACACATTGATATGCTGCACTCAGATGGCTAAGGCACGCTTCCAGGATAGATTACGCAACACGACTAATGCATGCTGTGATACAACAGATACCGGACCACACAGGCAAGTTTAAATACTTCTCTCTACTTGTTCAACCTTCTTCTACTACTGGGAAGACTGTCTCACTTCAGAAACAAGGTAGATGTTGAATTGCCAGTTCTCAAAACTACTTTCAAGACGAAGAAGAGAAAGATATGATGCTGTAGTTTTAACCCCAATGCCGTGACACTATGAATGTACTATGCTCAAGAGAGAAGACTGCATCAGTACAAGTTACAGAAAACTTGTAAGAGATGCACCAGGGTAGGTAGGTACATCACTACCCCCATATTTATATACTTTTGCCACCCTGTAAAAGAAGAATCACAGAAATTCTCGTGTGCTGTTGTTGAAGAACATTCACCTTTTGCTGACAATTTCCACTGTTAAAAGGAATAAGTACAAGGAAAAGAGTAGTTACAATAATCTATGCTCCCTTTATTTGCTAAGAAATTTTATTTTTCATGTAAAAGTGAAGCTCTCCAAAGGATCTATGCCTCTTTACTTAGTGACATAAGATTTTGGAAAAAAAAAAAAAAATCTATTGGAAGAAAGAAACATATAAGACATGAAAACTTACTCCTAGTCTTAAACATAGCAGGTGTTTTAAAAGTGAACCTATGAATATATTTTGACTGTGATCAAAATCTTACAGTGACCAAATGATGCTTAGGTCTGAAATACTGTTTACTCTTTAAAGAGAAATTTAATTTCCTCTAAGAAAAAAAATCTATTTTTTTTGTGCCAGGGCTGGAGTAGAGTATTGGTTCAGATTCACAATTTTTATGAAAGACTAGGGTCCAAAACTCTGGGGGATATTCAGTACATACACGTTTTGGTAATTTTGATGCTGAATAATATTTGTGAACTAATAATAGTCACTTTGGTTTTTCTTAAATATTCAATTGTATTAACATGTAGTTAGGAAACGTTCAAACCCATGAAATATTTTTAGTTGGTTATATAAGAAACTAAAAGGTGCATATTTACCACCTTTATTTTGATAGTAACAAGCATATATTTGAGCTCCCTTGGTGTCTCAAGATAGTAAAGAATCTGCCTGTAATGCAGGAGACCCGGGTTTGATCCCTGGGTCAGGAAAATCCTCTGGAGAAAGAAATGGCAACCCACTCCAGTATTCTTGCCTGGACAATCCCATGGACAGAGGAGCCTGGCAGGTTATAGTCCATGGGGTCGCAAATGGCTAGGTAATTGTAAAGATATGTATTTCTTATCACTGGATATAATAATAGCCATTAACATGAAGATTGCTTTGACTAAGATGTTCATCAGGCTGGTAATTAATATTTCTGTATAGTTTCTACCATAGAATTGTAGTGACATTTTACCTAACTTTCAAAAGTCAATTGATTCTCTAACAATTTAATACAGAATGGTTTATATATCACAACATATTATATTATGTCCTTCAGAGTCCCCATGTAAATTTAAATAATTGACAGTTAACCATGAATAAATTCCATTAATTCATTTTAAAGTGTATTTTTGAAATTGGTGTTTTACAAAATTCTCTTCTGTGTACTCTATCTCAGATATATAGAAATATCAAGAGCCATAAGGTCTTAGTTTAAGGTAGAATCACCTGAGACGTATTCCAAGTACCAAAATCAACTGAAACTATTCCCATGTACACTTAAATAGGATAAACATTTTGTTTTATTATTATGAGAGTTTGGTCTTCCCCATTTACTGGAGTGACAATTTGACATAAAAATCTAAGTTCATAAAACAAGATTATTTTAAAATGTGTGATTCTTAAATAGTTGATTTAAACTCAACTGATTTTAATAGTTGCTAATCAAATACGATTTGTGACTTACTGTTTTTATCAGTCTTGGACATTTTCACTTTTAGTCACTTTTATTAAGCTGAAGATTACTCTATGATAGTACCATGTCCTGGAAGGTAAAGTGTTAAGATACCAATATAAAAAGTGGTGTAAATATTCCATTTTTCTGCTTTATCCTACTCCTAGATGTATTTCTTCTCCTCTTTGCCTTGTCACTAACTCTCCCTGATGATTTCTCATGCCTCCATATTTTTAATTTACTGAAAATATAAAATATTTGGGTGCAAGAAGAAAGGAAAAATACAGAAGATGTATAAGTTGATATTTGAATAAGTTCTATACATACCACTCCCTCCCACACACAGAAACCTGTTGCTTTATAGAGGTTTATTTTATATTTCGATTTGCTTTGTTTCACTATCTTCTAAACTTTGCTATTTAATTTTTACTTTTTAAAATTTAAAACTGAATCCATCAAATACTACTGAATATTTTCCATAAACAGGGCATCATAAAGAGCTTCAAACAATGACTAAACAACTGTTCAAAAATACTAATTTTAACAAAAATTACATTTGGGTT
This sequence comes from Dama dama, assembly GCF_033118175.1. NCBI lineage: Eukaryota > Metazoa > Chordata > Mammalia > Artiodactyla > Cervidae > Dama > Dama dama. The sequence goes on along the minus strand of NC_083698.1, from coordinate 80,765,967 downwards.
TGGGAAAAGAAGACAGTTGACTATTAACAAATAGAGAGAAATATAGCCATAAATATCTGCAAATTTTGTGAGGCAATGTCTAAGATGTTTTAGGGCGGAAGCGCTAGAGATAGACCATAAAGCAACTGAGGATTTCTGACAATAAGGGCAAGGCCACTAAATTCTTGGTGAAGGAACAAGTCTGGGTTCATTATACACTAGTCACTTTATATGTCTTTTCAACAAATCCTCAAAGTTCTCTACCCTAAAGTCATTTCCATCCACATATTAATATTAATACCATTCTTGGATGCACATAGAGATTGTCATACTGAGTGAAGTAAGTTAGAAAGAGAAGGGGAAATATCACATAACATCCCTCATACATAGGATCTAAAAAGAAATAATACACTAACAAAACAGAAACAGACTCACAGAGAATAAACTTATGGTTACTGAGAAGGATAGGGTGAAGGGACAGTTAGGGAGTATGGGATGGATATGTACATACTGCTATATTTAAAACAGGTAACCAAAAAAGAGTTATTGTATAGCACATGGAACTCTGATCAATGTTATGTACCAGCCTCGATGGAGGGCGAGATTGGGGGAGAATGGGATACATGTATATGTTTGGCTGAATTGCTCTGTTGTTCACCTGAAATTATCACAACATTGTTAATCAGCTATACTCCAATACAAAATAAAAAGTTTTTTTTTTTTTTTTTTTAAAGATTAGTACCATTCTTATATACCCAATCCATCGTAAAGGAGATCAGTCCTGGGTGTTCATTGGAAGGACTGATGTTGAAGCTGCTGCTCCAATACTTTGGCCACCTGATGCGAAGAGCTGACTCATTTGAAAAGACCCTGATGTTGGGAAAGATTGAAGGCAGGAGGAGAAGGGGATGATAGAGGATGAGATGTTAGATGGCATCACCGACTCAACGGAGATGAGTTTGGGTAAACTCCAGGAGTTGGTAATGGACAGGGAGGCCTGGCATGCTGCAGTTCATGGGGTCACAAAGAGTCGGACATGACTGAGTGACTGAACGGAACTGAATTGAACCATTCTTATATATGCTGAGAACCTTGCTAAAGATGAATTTGAGTAGTCTCAGAAACTGATCTGCGATCAGTTGTTAGGCCCTGAAAAAGCATTCAAATTCAGAATTTAAGACCCTGCTCATAAAATCAAAATTAAGCTGGCAGTAAGAAAGTTTATTACTAAGCGCTTACAATGACTTTAATTTTATAGGATGCCTTCAGGAAAACCTGGCTAAATGTGGTACAGACAAGACTGGCCTCATTTAGGGCAAGTGAACTTGAAGATAGAAATCAAGGGAAGAACTACTTGGAGGGTTGAGGATAGCTATGAACCCATAGACTCTGCAAAGCCACTGAGGATTCCAAGCAGGAAAATGCAAGTGGCACAGTTTGGAGAACAATGAGCTTATGGTTGAGAATAAAGGAGACTAAAGTAGGAAGCAGAAAATCGAGTACATCTTTATCATTGCTTCATTAAGATTTAAGAAAAAATTCCTTATTGTCTCTGGGTTGAAGATGTCACCTACTTAATTTCCTTTATTACAGGTTGTCTACTTTTTTACTTATCTAGTCATCTCCTCATGAAGCCTTTGGGGCAAGATAAAATGTCATAGGAACATAGGGCCACTAGGAAAAAAAAGAATTTAAATTTATGTCTGACTTAACTTGGACACATTTTCAACTGAACAGTTTGAACCTACAGCCTCATAATTTTCATGCTCTTGAAAAAGACACTTGTAAAATTATTTTCTTGCTACTTTTCAAAGCTCTGGTTCAGAAAATTACTACCCTTTTGATGTGAAGGCTGATGTAACTAATTATAGCTAGGAAGACACAATTCCTCCTTTAATAATAAAGAAATAGCAATCTTTCACCTAGAATATAGCGCAGTGTCTGGATCTGAAGCATGAAAGATTAAATCAGTAAGCTTTGAAATTCTATTATATTCAGGGAGACGATGTCTCCAAGGACAATAATATTGACAATAGAAGGAGGTTTCTTCAAGAGCATTTCAACCTATTAGCAGACTGTGGCACGCTGAAAAGAATGTGGGGCTGAATGCAAGGAGACAGGCACTTCTATCCAGGCTCGTTTAATTATCAGCTGAGTATTTAGGTCAAATTAGTCTACTTGTCTAGTTTCAGAATAATTCACTGCCTACTTTCGACCACCTATTCACAGGAGAGGGAGGACAGAGGAACAGAAAGGGCAGAATGGAGGGAGAAAAAGGGAGATGGGTGGAGAGAGAGAGAGAGGAAGAGATGGCGGTAAAAGCAAGGAGACCGAAAGCGAGACGTGGAAGGAAAAAGGTTGAGAGAGGCCTTTTTTATATAGTAGTGGTCCTTCGCTTTAAGGAGCATCAGAATAAGATGCAGGGCTTTTTAAAACATAGATTGATGGGTTCTGCCCCCAGAGTTCTTAATGTAGATCATCCTGGGGGTGGGGGAGGGGGCGCAGCATGTGAGTTTGCATTTCTTTTCTTTTCTCTCTCTCTCTTTTTTTTTAAGGTAAGAAGTGGATTTATTTAGAGAGAAACACACTCCACAGACAGAGTGTGGGCCATCTCAGAAGGTGAGAGTGGCTCTAAAATATGGAACAGTTAGTCTTTATGAGCTAGGTAATTTCATAGGCTAATGAGTGGGACTTCCCTAGTGTCTCAGTTGGTAAAGAATCCACCTGCAATGCAGGAGACCCAGGTTCGATCCCTGGGTCAGAAAGAGTCCCTGGAGAAGGGAATGGCAACCCACTCCAGTACTCTTGCACGGAGAATTCCATGGACACTGAAGCCTGGTGGGCTACAGTCCACAGGGGTCACAAGAGTCGGACACAATTTAGAGACTAAAAAACCACCCCCCCACCACCAGTGAGTGGGAGGATTATTCCAACCATTTTGGGGAAGAGGCAGAGATTTCCAGGTCTTTGGTCTTTGATGGTCAGCCCTGGAACTGTCACGTCATGGTGGTGGGTCACAGAGCTTATGCTGATGTATTACATTGAGCACTTCATGAGGCTCAAGGTGAACTGGAAGTCAAATATTCCATCATCTTGGACCTCGTTGGTCCTAGTTTTTGTTATATCCTATGGCTATCTCATTCTTTTAAAGGCTATGCCCTGCTGAGTTTGCATTTCTAAAAAGTTCCCAGATGATGGCTTCAGTGTTGTCGGTCTGAGTACCACACTTTGAGAATACTGTTACAGGCCTCCATCTATGTGGAATCTTACCAAGAAAAAACAGGTATCATTCAGTTTGCTCCTTACATTATTAAAAAAAAAAACTGTCTCAATAACCATCTTTCTAAAAGGCATTATTCTATGTACCATGTTATTTCGTTTCAAGACACTGAACTTCTACCTATTCCTAGGATAGAATCATTATTACTCATATTTTTGCTTTGATTAAATGGATTTATTTTATATTTAACTAAGTATCAGAGGTGCAAAAAAAAAATAAAAGAGAGCAGTACACATTTATGCTCATAGGGTAAACACAGATAAAATGAGCATTCTCATTCATGGCTGGTGAAAGTATAATTTGGCCCAGTTGTTTCAGAATATGTTTTAGTGCTATACAAAAAAAGCCTTATTAACTCAATAGCTAAAGGTACTACCACAACCACAATTAATAATAGTAATTGAGCACTTACTCTGCTCCAGGCATTTGACTAAGTGCTTTATTTTACAAGTATTACAATAGTTAATCCTCCCAACATCCCTAAGAGAATAAAGGATCCCACTGTGCTCTTTCTTGGACATATCAATTTTTTAGTTATTCATTTGTGCAGGCATTATTTTAAAAGAGACACTGATACACAGAAGAAAGTTATGAGTGTGCATGTGTGTGTGTGCGTGTATTCAGAATGAGAGTAGAAGGGTACATTTTCTATTTCACCCACCTTAGGATGCTTAGGAAGACAGACCAAACTTATTTTCTCCTGCTCCAGATGAATATCCACAAAAATAATTCTAAATCTTGATACGTCCAAAAAGAAGTTGAAGCCATAATAGGCATTTCCCCTAATTCTGCCAAAATCAAAATTTTGTTCTTGGCCGAATATCCAGAAGCAATAAGCAAACTTATATTCAGTACCTTTGGGGACTTGGTTCCAGAACCCAGAGGATACCAAAATCCAAGGATTCGCAAGTCCCTTATATATATTAAAATAATGTAGTACAGTCAGTGGTGGAAGCCATGGATGTGAAAGCCTGATTGAAATGCCTTTTCTGAGTTTTCAAGGACAAGTATTTCATGATCTGATCTTTAACCTCTAAAACCTCTTGTTTCAAATAAGTAAACAGTAGCTCTATTTGGAAAAGGAATTTTCAACTTCTGTGGGAAAAGATCACTAATTTTGTTGTTTCATAATCCACAGAGGTAAGACTAGCTGTGTTTTTTACAACTATAGGTGAGTTTGATCATTGATCTCTGGGAATAAACCTCATTATCTACTCTTTTTTGAAACTATAATATCTCTTTTATGAAGTAATTTTCTCATCTCTCCCTGTTTTAACCTATGAAAATTTTATTGCCAAAAGACAAATTTCAAATCATTTTGACTCATGATAACCATCTTTCATCTCTTCCTTATAACATGTATTTGCCAAACAATGTAAAATATATTAAAAAAAAAGAACTTTGAATTGTACAACATGTAGCACAGGTAACAAAAGGTGCTATAAAGGATGGGAATGAGGAGATTGAGGTTCTAACAGCTAGTTTTTATTTCTAATCTATCTCTGTTTCTAAACAACTGAGTGACCTTGTAAAGATCACTTCATCTTTATGCATCTTACTTTTCTCATATGTAAAATGAGAGCATTATATGAGATGACCTCTAAAATCTACTAAAGCTCTTCAAATGTATGATTTATTCTGATAAATGGTCTATGGTCTTGGGATGGTTTCTGGTTAAAAGATTATATATTTCTTAGTTCAGAAAGACACTTTTAAGTACAGTTTGGGCAAGAGTTCTATCAAGAAGACATTATATTTTCTGGTAGAATAAAATTAATAAGCTGTTTTTATATCACTCTCTTAGACCCAAACATTTCAAGCATACACAAAACATTTTAAGACCCTTTTTAATAGTATGCTTAGTGTATTAATTAAAATTATTTAAAGTGCATAGACTATGCAGTAATTCATTTTATTACAGTAATAATACAGCTAGATAAGTTGTAAGAGAATAGCTTTGAACTTTCAGGGAGTCTTCACTAATGACACTAGTTATTGCAGATAAATTAACTAGGTAAATAGTTCTTTGTGTTATATATTTATAATATGTATATAAATGTATAATACAGAAAGAATCTTATAGCAATGTGTTGAAATACTACCCATGCAGAATTTGTTCTAACTTCCAATAAGTAAGTTAAAGCTGTATTTAGAGATGAAAAAAGTAATACAGTAATACTGAAATTAGACATACGATTCTGGCAAACATGCATTTTAGTAAGAAGTAATCACTGAGTTACCTATTTCAATTTGCCCTGTTCTTTTATTCAAGGAAGCATCAGGGAGGGTTATGCAGAATATGATGGCAGCACAATTTCTGTTATTTTTGTTGATTAATTACAAGAAGGACACTACACAATGATCAAAGGATCAATCCAAGAAGAAGATATAACAGTTATAAATATATATGCACCCAACATAGGAGCACTACAATATATAAGGCAAATGTTAACAAGTATGAAAGAGGAAATTAACAGTAACACAATAATAGTGGGAGACTCTAATACCCCTCTCACACCTATGTATAGATCAACCAAACAGAAAATTAGCAAGGAAACACAAACTTTAAATGATACAATGGACCAGTTAGACCCAATTGATATCTATAGGACATTTCACCCCAAAACAATGAATTTCATCTTTTTTCTCAAGTGCAAATGTAACGTTCTCCAGGATAGATCACATCCTAGGCCATAAATCTAGTCTTGGTAAATTCAAAAAATTTGAAATCATTTCAAGCATCTTTCCTGATTACAATGTGGTAAGATTAGATGTCAATTACAGGAAAAAAAAACTATTAAAAATAAAAACATATAGAGGCTGAACAACCCACTTCTGAATGTGTGAATGAAACCAACTTCTGAATGAAGCCAACAAATCACAGAAGAAATCAAAAAGGAAATCAAAATATGCATAGAAATAAATGTAAATGAAAACACGACAACCGAAAACCTATGGGATTCAGTAAAAGCAGTGCTAAGGGGAAGGTTCATAGCAATACAAACTTACCTCAAGAAACAAGAGAAAAATCAAATAAATAACCTAGCTTTACACATAAAGCAACTAGAAAAAGAAGAAATGAAGAACCCCAAAGTTAGTAGAAGGAAATAAATCATAAAAATTAGGGCAGAAATAAATGAAAAAGAAACAAAAGAGACTATAGCAAAAATCAACAAAACTAAAAGCTGGTTCTTCGAGAAGATACATAAAATAGACAAACCATTAGACAGATTCATCAAGAAAAAAAGGGAGAAGAATCAAATCAACAAAATTAGAAATGAAAATGGAGAAATCACAACAGACAGCACAGAAATACAAAGGATCATAAGAGACTACTATCAGCAACTATATGACAATAAAATGAACAACTTGGAAGAAATGGACGAATTCCTAGAAAAGTATTACCTTCCAAAACTGAGCCAGGAAGAAAAAGAAAATCCTAACAGACTCATCACAAGCACAGAAATTGAAACTGTAATCAAAAGTCTTCCAACAAGCAAAAGCCCAGAACCAGATGGCTTCCCAGGTGAATTTTACCAAAAAATTAGAGAAGAGTTAATACCTGTCCTACTCAAACTCTTCCAGAAAATTGTAGAGGAAGGTAAACTACCAAACTCATTCTATGAGGCCATCATCACCCTAATACCAAAACCAGAAAAATATGCCACAAAAAAGAAAACTAGAGGCCAATATCACTGATGAACATAGATGTAAAAATCCTCAAAGAAATTTTAGCAAACAGAATCCAAAAACATATTAAAAAGATCATACATCATGACCAAGTGGGCTTTATCCCGGGGATTCTTCAATATTTGCAAATAAATGTGATACACAACCTTAACAAATTGAAAGATAAAAACCATATGATTATCTCAATAGATGCAGAAAAAGCCTTTGACAAAATTCAATATCCATTTATGACAAAAGCCCTCCAGAAAGCAGGTACAGAAGGAACATACCTCAACATAATAAAAGCCATATATGATAAACCCACAGCAAACATTATCCTCAATGGTGAAAAACTGAAAGCATTTCCCCTCAAGTCAGGAACAAGATAAGGGTGCCCACTCTCACCAATACTATTCAACATAGTTTTGGAAGTTTTAGTCACAGCAATCAGAGAAGAAAAAGAAATAAAAGGAATACAAATTGGAAAAAGAAGAAGTAAAATTCTCACTGTTTGCAGATACATGATCCTCTACATAGAAAACCCTAAAGACACCACCAGATAATTACTAGAGTTAATCAACAAATATAGTAAATATGCAGGCAGAAAACTATAAAACACTATAAAACATGGATCAGAAGAATCAATGTAGTGAAAATGAGTATACTATCCAAAGCAATCGATAGATTCAATGTAATCCCTATCAAGCTACCAATGGTAATTTTCACAGAACTAGAACAAATGATTTCACAATTTGAATGGAAATAGAAAAAACCTCGAATAGCCAAAGCAATCTTGAGAAAGAAGAATGGAACTGGAGGAATCAACCTGCCTGACTTCAGACTATGCTACAAAGCTACAGTCATCAAGACAATATGGTACTGGCACAAAGACAGAAATATAGATCAATGGAAAAAATAGAAAGCCCAGAGATAAATCTGTGCACCTATGGACACCTTATCTTTGACAAAGGAGGCAAGAATATACAATGGAGAAAAGACAATCTCTTTAACAAGTGGTGCTGGGAAAACTGGTCAACCACTTGTAAAAGAATGAAACTACAACACTTTCTGACACCATACACAAAAATAAACTCAAAATGGGTTAAAGATCAAAATGTAAGACCAGAAACTATAAAACTCTTAGAGGAAAACATAAGCAAAACACTCTGACACAAATCACAGCAGGATCCTCTATGACCCACCTCCCAGAGTAATGGAAATAAAGGAAAAAATAAACAAATGGGATCTAATTAAACTTAAAAGCTTTTGCACAATTAAGTAAACTATAAGCAAGGTGAAAAGTCAGCCTTCAGAGTGGGAGAAAATAATAGCAAATGAAGCAACTGACAAAGAATTAATCTCAAAAATATACAAGCAGCTCATGCAGTTCAATACCAGTAAAATAATCTAATCAAAAAATGGGCCAAAGAGCTAAACAGACATTTCTCCAAAGAAGACACACAGATGGCTAACAAACACATGAAAAGATGCTCAACATCACTCATTATCAGAGAAATGCAAATCAAAACCACAATGAGGTACCATCTCACACCAGTCAGAATGGCTGCTATCAAAAAGTCTACAAACAATAAATGCTGGAGAGGGTGTGGAGAAAAGGGAAACTTCTTACACTGTTAGTGGGAATGCAAACTAGTACAGCCCACTATGGAGAACAGTGTGGAGATTCCTTTAAAAAGTGGAAATAGAACTGCCATATGACCCAGCAATCCCATTGTTGGGCATACACAGTGAGGAAACCAGAATTGAAAGAGACACATGTACCTCAGTGTTCACTGCAGCTAGGACACAGAAGCAACCTAGATTGCCATCAGCAGATGAATGGATAAGAAAGCTGTGGTACATATACATAATGGAATATTACTCAGCTATTAAAAAGAACACATTTGAATCAGTTCTAATGAGGTGGATGAAACTGGAGCCTATTATACAGAATGAAGTAAGTCAGAAAGAAAAATACCAACACAGTATATTAACGCATATATATGGAATTTAGAAAGATGGTAATGATGACCCTATATGTGAGGCAGCAAAAGAGACACAGATATGAAGAACAGACTTTTGGACTCTGTGGGAGAAGGCAAGGGTGGGATGATTTGAGAGACTAGCATTGAAATACGGATATTACCATACCTGAAATAGATCACCAGTCCAAGTTTGATGCATGAAACAGGGCACTCAAAGCTGGTGCACTGGGACACCCCTGGGGGATGGGATGGGGAGGGGGGTGGGAGTGGGGTTCAGGATGGGGAACACTGTGCACCCATGGCTGATTCATGTCAATGTATGGCAAAAATCACTACAATATTGTAAAGTAATTAGCCTCCAATTAAAATAAATAATTAAAAATATATTTTCAATTTATATAATCTCTATTTGAATCTTAGCTTATACACATGCTAGCTTTATGTGCATAATTCAAGCAAAATCTCTAAGTTGACAAAACTCAGATTCTGTTGCCAGCAAAGATTTCAGTGGAATCATCCAATTTCAGAGGCTGCCATACTGCATTCCTCTGAAGAAACTGAGCTGCCACAGAACTGGAGCCAACATGGTGGTAGTTTGGTAGCACTTATTTATAAAGAAAATCATTCCAGGATTTAATAAATTGGCAAAAATCAATCTAACATTTCATTAAGCTCAGAAGCAACGGCAGCAGCAGAAAAAAAAACCTTTAAAGCCTCTTTTAAGCTTTTGTATGGTAATACACCCAAAAAATGAGATCTTTGGTAAATGTGGCAGGAGAAATTCAACATTCACCTGATGACTACTTCTGCTTCATTTCTTTACTGAGCAGATAATAACATAGTGGTTGTGTGTTTTTATGTTTACATGCTCAGAAACAGTATTTCCAAATCTTGTGAAAGAGTAACATCAACCACATAAAATAAGAATGATTATAACAACAATACTTGACTCAGAAGCTTGCTGTAAGGACTCAGTGAGTTAATTTAATAAAACATAATTGCATTGTTCCATAGTTAATATTATAGAAGCTTTGGTTATTGTTTGTTATGTGTTGTATGATTGCTAAATGCAATTTTTCATGTCAAGTGGAGGTATTCCTTCAGATTCTTATTTGGCTATCCAAGGGGACATTATAACCCTAATGGTATTTTATAACTGTGTTGGCATAAATATAAATACATTGATATAAACTGTTAAAAATTTTTTACCTAAAATTTCATTTTTCCCTATCCTTTTAAAAGTAAGTGAACTCATTCCATGAATCTTCAGAAAGTAATGTGAGCCATCTATTGTGCTTAATGTGAAGTTGATCTTTTGGTATCATAAGGTTAGTGAACTTGAAGTATATAGGGGAGAATAGATTTTAGCTGTTAAAGTTCCTGGATGATAACTAAGACTTTCATTTAACATAATTGTTTCGTTAAATTTGTGAGAATATTCACAGTGCATCTGTCACTATACAAATAATTTGATCAAAAGGAAAATATATCTTTAGTATATGTTCACTACTTAGTATTCTTTTTTCTTGAGTAATATCCATGTTTATTGTATACTTTAAAGATAAACACTATGCTTCAGATAATTTCTAAATGAAAACAACCTATACTAGTATTATTAAATAGCAATACAAACGCTCTTAGTTTATTCTCTTTCTGCCAAGCCAGCATCAGAATGCAAATCCAGTACTCAAGGATATTATATGAATTTATGATTCCTTCTTGTGGAAACACCATTTAGTTCTTTTATGTGTTGGCTCTGAGGAGTTCATCATGAGTTTTAAGTTTTATCATCTGCCTCTTATTTTCTGGACAAAATACAATGGAATTACAAACCTATAAATGTCCTACCAACATGAATTAGTCCATTTAGTACATTCTAAGTTGATTCAATCTAGTGAAGTGAACCTTTCCCAAATTGTCTAAAAGAATTGTGTTGCTTAGGACCTGGACTTGTTTCCCTCAATGGGATCAACTCTTTTTACTGTGTGAAAAAGAAACTGAAAATGTTTAGTTGCTCAGTTGAGTCCAGCTCTTTGTGACCCCATGGACTGTAGCTCACCATGCTTCTCTGTCCATGGAATTCTCCAGGCAAGAATACTGGAGTGGGTTACCATTCCCTTCTTCAGGGGATCTTCCCAACCCAGGGATCAAATCCAGATCTCCTGCATTGCCAGCATATTCCTTACCATCTGAGCCACTTTTTACCGTCGCTTTTTCTTAATGCCAACTTTGCTACAACAGAGAGCCAGTTCTGGATTTTCATTTGCAGAGGTTTGTATATATCATAAACAGTCCTAGTATGTGCCAAAATGTCTATTTCTACAATTAGGCAGGAAAGTCATTCTACTTCAACATTAATTTTCAAAAGGAAATCTTATTATTGGAACCTAAATATTTCATCTCCTCTGTCAAAAACCCCTGGATTAGCAAGCTGCTTCCTCACAGGGAGGCATGGTCATATCAGGCCTGTAAAGAAAAAATGCCTATTGAAACTAGGAAGACATTTCTTAAAAGGCATCTAATGTAAAGACTTTTTTTTCCTTTTCTTCTTACTCTCTGGAATGCAGATGTGATATCTAGAGCTCAGCTAGCCACCTGGACATAAGGTAGAAGCCATGTATTGAACTTGATAGAGAACTTGATAAAAGAAGCCTGTGTCTCTGATAAAGAAATAGCCAAAACAGCTCTGAAATAGACTTTATTTATTTGAGAAATAAATAAATGTCTCTCTTGTTTAAGCCATTTCATTTTCTATTACTCATAGCTAAACTTAAGTGTGGTGTTTAAAATTGAGTGAATATTAATAACATAACAAGATAGTGAAAGCCTCACTATCAGGAGAATATTCATATGCAAGTTTCTCTCTCTCACACACACAGAGAAGGATGAAAGTGTAAGAGTTATGACAGTCTCACTCTTTATCAAGCTCTTAACTCACATATTTTGACTAATTTATTTATGTTTGTGAGGCATTTACCTGTTTCTTTTACTGATGGTACAAAGTATTATTAAGGAAACAAGATGAAAGAGAACCAAACAGTAATACAAGTAAGGCTGACGATGTATTCTGCATTAACACATGAATCTGTCCTCAACCTTTCCCGTGGATCAAGAGCCAGTAGCCATATTGAACACAGCTTAAGAGTTACACTTCCTAATAGCAGTGCTCCATTATTATTAACGTGCATGAGCAGAATAAAAATGGATCTTAATCCTCTGTGTGGTTTCTCCAAGATTAGGCTTTGAGAGAAACATCCCCTACTCTGCTCTAACATATATTGTTTTGAATTCATTAAAGCAGAAATTAAAAGAAACACTTAAATCAATGTCCTTTTCTGTACTGGCTCTCAACATTTATTTTTAGAGTTTATTAGCAGGAACCAGAAATGTATGGCTGGATGAGGAAGTACTCTCAATCATTTATCATCTGAATCACACTGAATATTCAATTTAACATCACGAACTCATCAATCACTAAATAGCTAGACTGAAAAGTATCAGCGGCCAGAAAATTTAGTCAGTGGACTGCTACAGTTCATATTTCTGGTTGTTCTCAATGTGAAAACTTATTTTTGTTTTCAACAACATTGTAGCACAGTGGCATGGCTGGAGTACTCTATTTCAATGAGTTTCCCTTTTAGGCGATTGTTCTAATTTTACAGAAAAGTTATCCAGGGATAGGATAGTCCTTGTAGAAGCTTGTGACGCCTTTGTATAGATCTTTTTATGATGCATTTGCTTGTCTAAATTAATATCTCAAATAATATAAATTAATATCTCAAATATTTTTTATTTAGAAATACAAAAATGTACTAGTCACAGTTAAATGTACAGTTAATATATAGTAACTAGAAGTGCTCTACATAGAGTAGCTATTAGCCACATGTGACTTTTAAAATTTTAAATAATTAAATATAGACAGTGAAGGACGGGGGAGCCTGGTGTGTTGCAGTCCATGGGGTCACAAAGAGTCTAACACAACTTAGCAACTGAACAACAACAACTAAAATGCAACTGCTGGTCACGTTAGCCATAGCGCATGTGCTCAAGAGTGGCTACTCTTTTAAACAAAAACGATATAGAATGTTTCCATCATCACAGAAAATTCTACTGGACAATACTGAACTAAAATTTTGTATATCAACACACTTGAAAAGAGTATTAATTGTAAAATGTTTACTCAACAGAACAAACAGAAAATATCCCCCAAAACGTCCAAAACACTTCAGTTAGAGGCCTGGAGGCTTGAAATTCATGGGAAATGATAGCTATTCATAAAACAGCCATGAATAGAAATACTTTAAAAAATAGCCTCTGAAAAATAACACTGATGCAGGGAAGTTATTTAAAATTAATCTGATTTAAAAAGAGGCATCATGGAAATATAAATGTCAAGTAAGAGCTTTCACTAATAAAAAGAACAATGAAATCAGGTCTTCTTACCATATCAAAATTATACTTCTAAAAAATTAACAGCTTAAAAAATTCTTAGAAAATAATTACTACTGGATGAGAGGTTTAGTGTTTGGGAATTCTAATTGCTCTTTCTTGGCTCCTGGTAAGAATGCCTCTTTTCCAGGCCTAGCTCTGGGTTTTTCTACCTTAGCCAACAGATCCAAAGACTACTTCAAATGTTTGATTCTTCATTTCTCTAACTACTGGAAAACTGCATCTCTCAGTAACTATGTATAGCACTGTATTACACTTAAAGTGTTCTTCCAAATTTATGTGATGAGCACTACTCAGATAATTAGGATGCTTATAAAGAATTCATTCTTAGACTACTTCATTATAGACTTCTTGAAACTTTTTCAAAAAAATTAATATTCCCACATGATCACACTATAGACACATACTGAGTTCTGCTTTTGTAAAAGTGAAAGATAATATGGATCCAATTATTAGGACAAAGTGTTTCTCAGGAGAATTATCTGAAATCAGAAATTCATTTTTAAGAGATTAAATAGAAATAGAGATTTCCTTTCTCCATGGTCTTAGAAATTCAACTTAATGAGATCCAGCTTGTTGAATCTTTTTGAAAATTTCATGGGACAAAAGTCACAATTAGAACTAAAACCTCAAACACTTAAGTTGGAAGAACATGGCTTGTAAAACACAGCTTTTCAAAACTAGAAGAAAAGTCAACTTCAAATGCAACACACTTTTTAATACTGTACATGAATATAATCCTGACCTGCGAAGAGGAGACTGAATGACTATAGATAAATTCTCCAGCACTAGAAGAGTTATGCCAACCTTTTCAATGTGTGGAAAACAGAATTAAATCTTAAGTATTGCACATTAGAAAAAGTCCAATTGTTTTAGTTTATACTTGAGTATTCAGTGTTTACCTTAAAAATTTCCATAAACCCTCATTGTACGGGGTCCAGCCCACTTGTGAATCCTTTTTTGAGGAAACAGTTTATAGCCACTCTATAGCACTGAGAGTGTTCCAACCCAAAAGTCAAGATTGTATAAAGGTGCTTGCCAGCAAGAATTTTGAAGTCAGAATGCCTGCACTTGAATCCTAACTTTCCTACATTTGAACTCTTGAGTTTGTGCTATTTCATCTGCAAAATAGTAATAACAATTGCAAATTTCTATAGAGTTATGGTAAGACAAAAATTAGACAATCCATGTAAAACCATAGCACAGTAACTAGTACACTGTAAATACTGAACACATGATGTCTAATATTCGTATTATTGCTAAAATGCCCTACTTAGACTTTTGCTTTTGTTATCCCCATCATCTATAATGATCTTTCCATTCTCCATCCTCATTTAAGAGTTCATATTCATTCTTATACTTTTTATTCAAAACTCACTATAAGCGGCCTTCTCTGAGACTCCCAGCTAGATTAGGTGTCCCTCTCCAAGTCTCCTATAATTCCCTGGCATAACTTTATAGTTATTCCCTTTATTCCCTTCACACTGTAATGTAAGCATGTGTGTGTGTGTATTGTGAGAGAAACAAACTACACTATAGCATATGTCTTCAAAGCAGAACCTATGCCTCATTCATCTTTGTATCCTTAACACTTAGTCAGAGCATGCCCAGAGTAGGCATCCAAATACTTGCTGAATAAAGGAATGAATAGAATCTTGATATTTTCTAATAGTTACTGAAACAGAACATTTTAATATTCTTGCAGCCAGTGCTGAACTAAACTGATGTTTTATTGAGTTGGCTTCCTTGGCATCAATATGAAGTCTTAGTGCTACATATTGAAAATCATTATCTCTAAACTGAGATAATTTCCTTCTATAAATAATATACTGCATATTTTAATCAAAACCAACATAAAAATCAGCAAAAGAATATATTAGATCAAATTAAGTTAGATACAAGTCCTGACCTCTAAAAGAGATTAATACAGAAGAGAAAGTATAAGATAAATAAACATAGATGCCTTTCAAATATGTTTTATATATATGTCTGCATGTGTACACATCTATTATATAGATACAATATACATAATAGAAATATAAAGAAGTTAAATGTACAACACAGGACACAGTGTTTACCTAACAAGTATATTTTCCTTGCAAATATTCTTTACCACATTTATGACTTTTATAAATTTTTCATCATAGGAATGGCATTTAATCAAGTCCTGATTAATTTTTAGTAAACTAGGAAACCATGCTAAGATCTCATTATAACCTAAATGTATGTTGCTCTAAATTTTAAGTCACATGAAAATGTCTTCATAAATATATACTTTATAATCATACCTTTTTGTTTTATAAGGCACTAACAATCTAGTGATTTTATAAATGAGAGAGAATGTAATAATTAATTCCAGGAAGAAAAAAGAGATGAAGATTGTTGAAAATATTGTTTGTCCATTTATTGAGTGTCAGCTGACATCATTTTCTGACTTAATATATGTTCATTAGTGGTAAAGAGACACACTATCAATAAGTCAGATGAGAGTCTACAACTAACTTCTTACAGACAACATAAAGTCTGTTTCTAAAGCAGTGGCACAGTTAATACTCTCTGCTGCACTGAATGTACATTTTAGCCAGGAATGTATTATTTCAAAGATGCTTGGATGATAACTTCAAACAGAAGATGTCAGAAAACATCTTAGAATCTTTTTCCTTAGGCTAAAAGATACACAAGATTCCACAACCTACCCATCTTTTCAGTAAACTATTTTAGAATGGCTGTGGTCTAAGGACTGTTTCATCCTAAGTGACTCCAATAAGGAACACTGCAAATGACAAACACCACATGCTTGGAACACTCTAAAAGTCTTCATAAATACACTTCTCCAGCAGGAAATGCAGTTTTGTCATTGCTGGTCCTGACACAATTTGAACCAAGCCTTTCTACTGCACCTCCACATTTAGGAAAGCAGTTTACCTTCCTAATGCTAGTTATCTGAAAAATATCAATAATTTCCAGACCTATGTGTTTAATGTACATGTTCTGGAGGCAGAATTAATATCAATTTTTTCTAAGTCACATTTTGTATACCTCTGAAATAAAAGTAAGGCCTATGTGGTAGAATCACATGTAATGAGAAACAATGTATGTAAAACAGAACTGATTGTAGCGCCTGACCTGGGGTAATGACTCATTAAATGAGCGCTTCTGTCATGATGATAATGATGATGATCTCCATTTTTTATCCCTTGGAATGAATCTGATCAAATAAGGAAAGCTGCATGTGTCTGACCCTTTTCTTTCTATCTCAGTTGACTTAATAGGTTCATTATTGATGATCCTCCTAGGAAGTAAAGGGAAAAATCACCAGAAACCTGAATGAACCTTAGCTGCTGGTCAAACAGAACCAGAATAGCCCGTGGGTGCTGGAACAATTCAATTAGGATTTTTAATATACTCTCTGCTTCTCTTCTCCTGGCCCTACCGGATTCTAAGTATCCATCTGCACTAGATGGATGCCTTCAGGTACAATGATATGGATAAACACTTCCAGAGATGAGGACTCCTTTATAGCTTTTCCAGAAGAACACTGTCTATTGTGTGCTCTGTTTCATTTTTATAATATAATTAAACAGACACATGGAGAAGTTTGAGCCATGTAGCTAGGTAACACTCAAACAATGCATTTTTATTAGCTCACAGAATGAAATTTAGCAAGGATTCTAAAAACCTGGTAGAATTTATGCTCAAGTAGTAAATAGTATAAGGAAAGAGAAGAAAGAAAGGTTTTATAGCATTTCAAGTAAAAATAAAAGAACTGTTACTTTACCACAAGATCGATACAAGTCATTGCATTAAGGCCCTCTTCAGAGATACACAGTCTCAGTGTCACTGCAGGTCATGATCTCAATGTACTTTCTTCCAGTCAGATCAGCTTTAGAGGATTTGAGATCAAGGCAATGAGAGGGTCCAGAAATCACATAACATGACAAAGTTTGAATGACTTAAGCAAGTTCACCCCAGCAGAGAAAAGCCTATGGAAGAACTGATATCACTCTTCAGTGATATCAAGCACAGTCCCGGAAAGAATGTGAAAAAGAAACACATCCTGGGGACTTCCCTGATGGTACAGTGGATAAGAATCTGACTGCCAATGCAGGAGGCGCAGGTTCGTAACCCTGGTCCAGAAAGATTCCAAGTGCTGCAGAGCAACTAAGCCTCTATGCCATAACTACTGAGCCCGCCCCTAGAGCCTGTGTCCACAAGAGAAGCCACTGACTGCAGGGAGAGCCTCGTGCTCACCCCCACTCTCTGAAACTAGAGAAAACCACATGCAGCAAGGAAGACCAAGGGCAACCACAAATATATAAATTATTAGGGGAAAAAAGGAAAACATACTCTGCTCAATCTCTAAAGCCTAATTTGACTAAATGGATGATACAGAAAGAAGTCCCATGTCAGCTCAGTTTTTAAAACTTGATAAAATATGAGCTGTGCTGCAAAGAATCAGGCTGTTTTAAACTTCCAAATACACAGAATATTCCAAAAAGTTCATAGAAGTCCATATAAATAGAATATATTATAGAGGGGCTTTCAGTTGGTAGAAGTTAGAGCCAGATGACCTATAAGGAGGTTTTTAGATTCAAGATTCTATAAGAACATAAATAAGTACTGTTTGAAACCTCTCACTTAACTCGAACAAAGGGAGTAAAAGCACTAAGAAAATCTAAAAGTAATATTTAAATGAATTGCTTTATCATAGAAATGGGTCTTTCAAAATATAACTAGAACATTTAAAGACATTTAATATACTTCAGCGTACTTATCTCTTAAGCAACATACTTAAGAGAGAGCAAATATTATAACATTCTCAGTGGTGATACTGAATTATTTGTCAATTTGTGTTTTGCATTGCAATACCGAATTAAGTGGCTTCCTAGTTGGCACTAGCAGTAAAGAACCCGCCTGCCAATGCAGGAGGCCAAACAGACTCAGGTTCGATCCCTGGGTTGGGAAGATCTCCTGGAGGAAGGCACAACAATCCACTCTAGTATTCTTGACTGGAGAATCCCACGGAAAGAGGAGCCTGGCAGGCTGCGGTCCATAGGGTTGCACAGAGTCTGACATGACTGAAGTGACTTAGCAAGCACACACTGAATTATTTATCAATTTATGTTTTGCATCATTTAAAACTACAAGGGACATAGGCAATCCTATGTCCATTTGGATTTAAGATTGCAAATACCAATTATGTTTTACCAACAAAAACATTAAGAAGAAAACAACAGCTATAGAAATCAACTCAAAAGTTATGTTAATATATCCTAGCCATTCTTTCCTATTGACTAGGACAGGCCTCAAAAGAGGAAAGGAGACCATGATAGAATAACTGTGTTCAAATATCCTTGCAATTTCATATGCTCCATAGTCTCTAACTTGACTATGAGAATTGAGGGTTGACTCTTGTTCTTTCCAACCCAGGCAAACAATCGCTCATTTCAGAGCATCAAAAAGTTCTTCACACATTTTATACCATGCAAACACAAATATATCTTTAAACTGCATCCAGGCTCTGTAGAATCAGCCAGTGAGAAGAGCCAGGATTTAAAATCCCAGCTCTGCACAGAAATTAGTCTCTCATACTTATCTTTTCTTCATAGTGCCAAGTATATTCTCTGGCACCGAGGGATACTTAATAAATTGAGTGAACTGACATCTATATTCTATGCTTACTTGCTACATTTTGTATATGACTACAGATTTGTTTTTCTGGGCACCATACTTGTTTCTGTTACACAAAAATCTTCCAGCATATTCAACTGTATGCAATACCTGATATATATCAATTTCATAGATTATTAATAAATACCAATGCTAAGGTGATGGTGAGAGATAGTTACAGAGAATAACATTACAGAGAGATAAAGTTGTATGTCATGTATCACAGATTACTTGGGATGCTCAAGTGTTACGACCATAAAACAAGATTGAGATGCCATCTAATTCAATCTCTATTCCATTCTCCTGCTAGAATTGCTTCTCCAATTTTGCAAATATGAATAGAATTTTATGCATTCATAAAGACATTTTTTATTCATTTCCATTTATTCCAAGGATATTTATTTATCACCTATGAGGGTCAAAACACATGAGAAAAGTAAAAATACAAATATTAGAACAAATAAAACTTATAAGTGAAGGGACTGTTATTTGTGTTACAATAATTACTTTCAAATTCATTCACAGCAGAATTTATTAAGCTTTAAAATGTGACAAGTGATTCCAGATTTTTGTTCAGTCAACATTCAACAGATATTTGAGTGCCAAAGGAATCTATGCACTGTGCCCAGAATATACTCTGCATTTTTCTGCCACTGAGGCTGCTTATGCCAGGTAAGAAAGGCTCCTCTATTCCCCACTATGGCTGATATCACTAATTGGCCATGGCATCTATTACTGGTGATCCTGCATGTGCCTGAAAATTCTTCTCATCAGTCACACGGGAAACATCTAAACTCGAATCAAGTTAGCATACAAGAAAAAAAAAAATATGTATATATATACACACTTCTATAGCTGTTAGTATATGGGATGTTGAGTAATGTGCTAGCTAGACAATACACTATATCTAATGGTTTTCCATTAGATTGGAAGTATTCTCTAAACGGCCAGTTCTTATGCTGTCTATAAAAACCAAGGCCATAATATCTCCTGATAGCATAAATCTGGAAATTGTTGTCTGAAGCTCAAAAGACTGGTCCAGGATAGATATGTATAGCTAGGAGCCAACAGCATAGAGATGAGAAAATACAACAGAAATGTAGAAGATTACTTTAGAAGGTTAAGGAAAGTGAACATGGATTTGGAAAATAGTTTTACAAAGGAATAAATCATAATATTAAAAAGTGTCAAAACTCTAGACATTTATTTCAAGTGTAATTTTTTAATGTATGTTGAACTTTTGCATCTGTGGGATTTTTATTTCTGTATACAGATATCTGTGTGTCAGAGAATATGTAGCTGAGAGAGAAGAAGCTAGAAAATATTGTGAGTGATACAAGTACTTAAAGTGGGTTGGAAACTTAACTCTACAGTAAAAAGGAATAAAAATCTTTATTCAGCATCTGCAATTCACAAAGCAATGTTCCAGGCATTGTTATAAAAGCTGCAGGGGAGATTTCAACTAAAGTCTGAGGTTCTTTGAAGAGAGAACTTTTGTCAGCAGGCATATTGAAGCACCTTAAACACAACAAGGCTACAAGTAGAGCATTATAGATCCCTGGGTATTTTCTTAATTGGTTCCTAGGGACACCACAAATAAACAGAAATACAATGTGAGGTTAGAAACAAATTATTAAGAATAAATTGCACATGTAGCTCTTCAATTAAACAGATTCTTCTAAATCAACTAAAACAAGGGTGAAAATATTGTAGACTCAATTAAAATATATTCTGGGTTAAAAGTTTAGAAATATTTTTAAAAATATTTCAGATTTCAATAGCAGGTCAGAACTTTGAAGGATAATGTGTGTGAAATTTGGTTGATATTTATGTCTGACTCAAATCTTTCATAGAAGCCTAAGATTCTTTTACTGGGATACCTGATTAGGAACATGAATTTCTGTTGAATATTTTCTGATATTCTCCTAGAAGAACTTCATATCAAAATTCAGACTTGTTTCTCAAATATGTTCTATTGTTTTTGGTTCCAGTTTCCTATTTTAACTAAAAGAATTTGCTTAATTTTTTTTAGATACTAGTTATAGCCATTTGAATTAAACATGTTTTTAAAGGAGAGGACTTATTTTGGTTTCCTCTCTCACATTTTATTAAATAATTACTTATTTTCACTTATCATTCATGTCAATAAATCTAGACTTTCCCTTGCCCCATTACAGGAGTCAAATTATCTCCTTACACACTCATTCATTCATTCATATTCTCCCTCCTTCTCCTTCCCTTTCTTTCTCTTCCCACAAATATTTTGTATAGGAAAAGTGTCATTATGGAGGGTTTATAAGACTGTCTTTCCTATTTACCTGACTTGTAATAAACCTGCACCATCTAACTAATCTCACTTCCAACTAAGATTTTGAAATGTCATGCCAGTCTCTTAATCTTGACTCTAAGGGACTTTCAAGTTTCCATGAGATTACAAGTATCAAGACTTTTATCACTGAATCATAAGGTTTGACCAAAAGTTTCCTCTTTTAACCAAAGTTAATAACCAGAAATCCTGTGGCCACAGCCAGACAGTACCCTCCAAGGCAGAAAGAAAATTTCAGTTCCTAGTCATAGGAATTTTCAATCAATCTTTCACAAGTATGTTCTCTTTGCATCCACACCTCATGGGAAAAGATTTATTACATACTTTCCTGTATTTACCAGGAAAGAACATAAAGTTATTTTGGACAGGCCAGCAGCCATGAAAAGCTAATTAAAAAGCTCAACATCAAATCAGTCATTCTCTGAATTTTTACATAAAACTTTCCTTATGCTCAATTATAATCTAAGAATGCACTAGTAATTTGTTTTCTATCTTTAGGTCCTCCACAGTTGAAATCCCTAACATGTGATTAAAAATTATCCTCTTTGGAAAGTAAATCCTCTGAACCAATTTTCTGCTTATATAGAAGAAAAAGAAAAGAATAAAAAGGAGAAAAAAGTACCTAAAGAAAATTCTGGTCTCATGAGATTTAGAATGACTTTATACTGGGTGCTATCTTGGCTTCTCATAAGCTCTTCCCTTCTTCAGAGACCCAGATCTAAGACTCCATGTTCCTTATGTTCATTATCATCAACAGGTTGGTTAACTTGTGTCCCCACTGAGGAAAGATCAGGCCAGCCACTCCTGAGAGTTTAGGAAATCAGCAACTTTAAAAGCTCACAATCCCAAACTCCCGAAAAGATGCAGCTGTGTCTTCATTCCAGCTGAAGAACACTAGGACTAAAGGCCGTTATCCACAACACCTTGCCCTTTGGCACAAGATAGGATGGGGCTTTTACAAAAAAGAATCCATTCATCACCCTCATTGAAGGTTATTGAATTTCTATGTATTATATATATATATATATATATACATGCTTCCTAGGTGGTGCTAGTGATAAAGAACCCAACTGCCAATGCAGGAGACATAAGAGTCACAGGTTGGATCCCTGGGTCAGGAAGATCCCCTGGAGGAGGGCATGACAACCCACTCCTGGAGAATCCCATGGACAGAGGAGCCTGGCAGGCTACAGACCAATGGGTCAGAAAGAGTCTGACACGAGTGAAGCGACTTAGCATGCATGCATATATATACATACATAACTAGTACTTTTGCTAGTTTCAGCTCAGTTAAATTGCTCAGTCATGTCTGACTCTCTGCAACCCCATGGACTAGAGTACGCCAGGCTTCCCTGCCCATCACCAGCTCCCAGAATTTACCCAAACTCATGTCCATTGTGGAGAAGGCAATGGCACCCCACTCCAGTATTCTTGCCTGGAAAATCCCATGGACGGAAGAGCCTGGTAGGCTACAGTCCACGGAGTCGCTAAAAGTCGGACACGACTGAGCGACTTCACTTTCACTTTTTACTTTCATGCATTGGAGACGGAAATGGCAACCCACTCCAGTGTTCTGGCCTGGAGAATCCCAGGGATGGGGGAGCCTGGTGGGCTGCCGTCTATGGGGTCGCACAGAGTCGGACACGACTAAAGTGACTTGGCAGCAGCAGCAGCATGTCCATTGAGTCAGTGATGCCATCCAGCCATCTCATCCTCTGTCGTCCCCTTCTCCTCCCGCCTTCAATCTTTCCCAGCACCAGGGTCTTTTCAAATGAGTCAGTTCTTCACATCAGGTGGCCAAAGTATTGGAGTTTCAGCTTCAACATCGGTTCTTCCAGTGAATATTCAGGACTGATTTCCTTTAGGATGGACTGGTTGGATCTCCTTGCAGTCCAAGGGACTCTCAAGAGTCTTCTCCAGCACCACAGTTCAAAAGTATCAATTCTTCAGCGCTCAGCTTTCTTTATAATCCAACTCTCACATCCATACATGACTACTGGAAAAACCAAAACTTTGACTAGATGGACCTTTGTTGGCAAAGTAATGTCTCTGCTTTTTAATATGCTGTCTAGGTTGATCATAACTTTTCTTCCAAGGCGCAAGTGTCTTTTAATTTCATGGCTGCAGTCACCATCTGCAGTGATTTTGGAGTCCAAAAAAATAAAGTCTGTCACTGTTTCCATTGATTCCCCATCTATTTGCTATGAAGTGATGGGACCAGATGCCATGATCTTAGTTTTCTAAATGTTGAGTTTTACTAGTTTAGTTAATATTGAAAACTATCGTTTCTGCTTCTTCATCTAGATCACTATTTTTTGGTTTTGTTTTGATTTTTTTCACCTCCAACTCTAGTTTTTATTGTCCTTTTACAAGTTACTCTTAATGCAAATTCCATAACCCAATACCCAACCAGAAGGAATGACAAAGGACAAAAGATGAAAATAAGAATTCACATGAGACTATAAAGAAAGCTGAATGCCAAAGAATTGTTGCTTTTGAACTGTGGTGTTGGAGAAGACTCTTGAGAGTCCCTTGGACTGCAAGGAGATCCAACCAGTCCATCCTAAAGAAGATCAGTCCTGGGTGTTCATTGGAAGAACCGATGTTGAAGCTGAAACTCCAATACTTCGGCCACCTGATGTGAAGAGCTGACTCATTTGAAAAGATCCTGATGCTGGGAAAGATTGAGGGCAGGAGGAGAAGGGATGACAAAGGATGAGATGGTTGGATGGCATCATCAACTCAATGGACATGAGTCTGGGTAAACTCCGGGAGGTGGTGATGGACTGGGAGGCCTGGCATGCTGCGGTTCATGGAGTCACAAACAGTTGGACACGACTAAGCTGAACTGAATATGATGAACTTTGCATACTTACAAATATATGCCACCTACTTGTCAGCAAGGAAATGCAATAAAGCTCTTCAGGCCAATGAAAAGCTAGTTTTCTCTTAAGAAAGAAAGAGTCTGCATACAATGCATAAAGGATGTTAAGTACTTGATGCTTGACAAGCCAGTACAATGAACAAACAAGGAGCAAAGTGTCATTTTTCAGTGTTCCCTCATTTACAGAGAAATTACAAAACTATTTAAAAATTAAATCCACTTGCATATTTGAAATACACTTGAATTCACCCAAGGATCCATTGTTTTAAACAGTGTGTTTTTACCTCCTTTCAAAATACTAGCTCAAGGTCAATAATATTGGTGGATGAGACTATTAGAAGTATCCTCAACATACATTCTTCCAGATCTCTTGTTGTTAATATTTCATGAGAGAAGTGAAAATGCAGTTGTCACAGTTCCCACCCCCCGTCATTGTTTGTTTTAGGTGACTGCTAAGGAGCTACATTTTTCTAAGTGTCCCGTGCATGCATGTGTGCTAAGTCGCTTCAGTCATGTCCAACTCTTTGCGACCCTATGGACTGTAGCCGACGAGACTCCTCTTGTCTATGGGGATTCTCTAGACAAGAAGACTGGAGCCGGGTGCCATTTCCTTCTTCAGGGGATCCTCCTGAAAGTGTCCCAGGTGGTCCCAATTCTTATGGTCTTCCATCACTCAGAATTTTCTAAACTTTACAAATGAATCTTGTAATTATCTAGAAGTAATATACTTAATTAAACAGTTTATATTTCCTCTGAAAATACTTTCATATTAAGATACTATTATATACTTTTCTTATAAAGATGTGTATAATAAATGGTCAGTTCAAACATAATTCTAAATACTTTGTTAAGTCATTGGTGCAGATACTGTTCATTATGTTGTTAAATAACCTGCTTATAAAGATCACATGATAAATTTTTCTTGGGCTCTACTCTTCTAAAACAACTGATCATGAAGTTAGATACTTTCCTTTCTTGGCTAAATAGAGCTGTGAAATATGCTACACTTTCCCTCCTTTCTTTGGCTGTCAGGAAGTCCAGAACTGAATTTATGCTTGGTAAAGCTTTATTTAACAGAACTTTTTGTTCTCCATCATTTCCCCTTCATCTTTAATACTTGGCACTTGTTTATTTAATCTTTTTGGTTCATTTGAGAGTAAACTGTTTCAAATCCTCTTTAAAAATTGGCAGAGTAAAAAATAATAAAGGCGTGATCAATTAAGTACATAATTTCAAAACAAGTTTACCAGAGACACAGTATTTTTATAATTTGGTAAATCAAATGTATTAATTGTTGAGTTTTCAATGACAAAAAGTTTTATATGGTGAATCCAGCTTATGGATGAATATGGTGAAATTCCAGCTTATAAATAGGAAATGTCTCCTGATTGAATGTGCCTTCAATTAATAACTCCTCATCTTCAGTAGTCATTTCTTGCCTAATTGTTTATTGGGTAACCAACTAGAGACTTATTCTCTAATTTCATTAAGAGTTTTTTTTTTTCCCTTTGCTTTTCTTCCTGCCTGTCCTTCTCTCTCTCTCTCTTTCTTTAAAGCTGTATATACTCAATACACACAAACTAATGAATTTGGAGGATAAATATACACCAATGAAACCATTACTATCATCAAAGCCAGAGACATACCATACCTTCCCAAAATTTCCTCCTGCTCCTTTACTATTTCTTCTTTTGCAAAATATATATATATTTAATATTACATTTAATATCATATATTTAATAATAATAGAATACTAATTCCTCATACAGCATCTATGTAGAAGGTAATGTTTTAAGAACTCTACATATCTACATTGAATTTTTATAAAAGTCCTATCAGGTAGGTATTACTAGCCTATTTTTGTAGATTGGGAATCTCAGGTAGAGTTTAAGTTAACTTGATCAACATCACCGAGCTTGTGTTTAAATCCATGTTGCCTTGAGTCTGTCATCCTATATACGAAAGACCATTTTTGAGTTAATTATCAAATGATTATTTTAAGAGAAGGGATTTACTTTTAAACAACATTTGTAAAGTTTTTATATAGAAACATATGAAAATAAAAGATCCCAAATATTATTAGAAAGCCCTCTTCTAAGAGAAATTCTATAGGCTAATGAAAAAATGTTTTTAATACAAAATGGTATACCATGAAATATAAAATGGTTTTTTCTATATCCCACATGTCGACTTCTTAAAAGTTTTATTATCAATAGTTCATTTTTTTTTCAATAGTTCATTTTATGTCCTTCCAGAAAAATAAAAGGAGAAGGTATGTGTACATCAACATATACAAATGTGTATAATACATACCTGTATATTTTGTATTGATGTATGTTTGTGTTTCTTAAATGTATATGAGAATTTTGCATTCACACATATTTTTAGTAATATTTAAAACAATGGATATAGATCCTGAAACTGGGCACTGAATAATGTGGAAAATAACAAGGAGACAATTAAAAAAAGAATAGTCTATAAAGTGATTTCTTAATTTATGCAAAGTTTGGCTTAAAATAGTTCAATATATAGTGCCAAAATTTATTACCTGACTTAGAAAATCACCTCCTTTTAACTGTTTTGAAATAAAATAATCTTACTTTTCATTTAGGTGATTTTGAAGGTATTTGGACTCTTTACACAAAAATAATAAAATTCTTTTAGTAATCAATAGGCACTTTACTCTAGGACTATGTCAATCCTTAATAAAATACCCTATTTTCATAAAGAAAAGTTTATAGTAATTTTCTAAATTACATTCTTTTTATTAGCATATTTACAGTGATGTCTTCTGGTATTTGATATCAAATTCATGTAATTTTTAAAGCCTAAAACACAAATGCTATATTTAAAAAAAAAAATTCAACATGTATACACTGTAAATTCATTAAGCTTTTCAAAACAACTGTCTTTCATTTAAAACATGAAAGAAGTTGCAAAGTTGTCTATGAAGGGTTGGAAATAATATTCACTTAATTTCCATAATTAAGAATTTCCTGAAATGGAAGTAATTTCCTCTTGACATTTATTCTTATATCCTATTTCACAATGATGTATCCCCTTCTGAATGTCTGAGAAGCCTTGAAATTAGCATATTTTTTCTAACTACAGCAAAGTTCTGATAAATTGGACAATGTGAAAAGAGAGGATTTGACTACTTTCTTAGCAGTACATATTTGTAAAAAGTTATATGTAACATTTTTAAAATACTATGAAACATCAGAAGAATCAATTGAATATCAACTTCAGTCCTTATTTTTAATTTCACAAGGATGAGTAAACCAAAGCCTAGTCAGATATTTTCAGATTTGATGTTTTTAATATTATTGACTTGGATACGGTTGGTCTTGAGTTCAAACACATAGAAATTAATATTTTACATTATGAAAATATGAATGTAGTGTTTATTAGAGTAAACCTTCTTAGGTTGAAAAAATAAGAATTCAAACACAAGTCATGGAGTTGAATAAAATGCAAGCTATGATTGCTACAATTATAATCATTGCTCATCTTAAAAAGATCAAGGTAAAAGCAGTTATCAATTGAAAAAAAATTCTTACTGTCTTCATTTTAGCCAATATCTTCCTTTCCTCACTGGGTCCCACTACCTCATAGAAATCATCTTTTTGGAAATTTTACTTATTTACATTGTTTGTTTACTCTTTGCTAGTGGAAGTACCAATCAAAGCAGCAACTTTGGAAAATTTGGCTTTATCTCTCCAAGTTGTACATTCATATCTATAACCTACCAATTTTACTCCAAGTTATATACACAGGAGAGATAACTGTACATGTCAACAATTTGCAAATGAGCACTCTTCTGAAAAACTCAGAATCAAACTGAATGTCATCAACAGAGTGGTTGAATAAATTGTAGTATATTCACACAATGGAATAAAATATTATATAGCAGTCAAAAGTGAATTATAATGCATGGCAACAACATGGATGAACCTAAGTAACAGAATATTGCATGAAAGAACCAAAAAGACTGCACACAGCAAGATATTCTTTTACAAAGTCAATAAAGTCTCCACTAAAAATACAGCTTTCAGAATGATAATTTCAAATGATGACTACCTATAGTACAGAAAGACAATGGGACAAAACGGAGAGAAGAGGTGCTTATGATTAGATTTAGGTAAATACCAATGAAATAGCTTTTGTTTGGTGGTATTTTCACCTGTGCATATTACACTATTAAAAGTTATGAAGTAAAATGATAAGGAGGACCACGATGGATGAATGACAGAAGTGTGTCATGCAAAAGGAGAATAATTAGTTAAATTCTGTGCACCTGAAGTAGAATAAAAGCATTGCATCTTGGTCTAGCTCTTTAAGCTATTTGTATCAAACATTTAGCTTTCTTCAATATATCCTATTGAAATGTAAGATCCTTAGTTATAATTTATCAATTTAGCTTCATCTTAAAGATTTTCTGTAAAGTGTTACAAGTATCTGCTTATTAACTAAATTTCTAGAATATGAATTGTCAAAAATTTGATTAAATTAAAGGAGTTGTTGTCCCCTTAATAATTCTAGGGAAAAAAACAGAATTTTTTATTATGATTTTCAGAATCGAAGTGTACTATTTAAATAAGCTTGAGAACATCACCTCAAAATATGATATATAACGTTGAACTGAAAAACATTTTAAAGTATTATTTATTTTGAATCTTAATATGTATTTTCATTTAATGAATAAAACATACCTTAATGTTTTTGGAGCAAAATGTAAACGAATCTGATATTTCAAATTTTGAATTTCTGCTCTTTAGACCAAAACAAGTCAAACAAATTATTTAACACTGATTTCACAGCCTGCTTTCAAATTTGTTAATGTTAAAAACAACAAAATCATCTCTTTAGATAACTGTCTAAATTCAAAGCTGAAACTTCAATAATGAACTCTTTCTAGTTTCAATAAGATTTAACAGATTAGCAAATTGTTAATTTAGCAAATAACCAAGAGAAGAATAAAATGAGACTTATTAAATGAATTTGTTTATCTCTGTTACCAGTTCATAGTCCCTTCATTCATATATAGACACAAACATTCATTTCATACGTATTATTACATAAACAATTTATAATCTAATGGAGGACTATGAAATATACATATAACATATACATACATATATATAATATGAAGTCATTGAAAGTGACTTAAGTTTTATTTATATTACAATGAAATGTCATAATCATCTAAGGTCTTTTTAAGTCTGCATATACACTACCTGATTTTGTTTGCAATATTTGGTTTAAAGAGAAAGAAATATGGAGGAAAGACTTCCAGTGTATTGTGCTCTAAAGAGTACTAGACCTTAAAAGTTCCCCCAGAAATCTAGCTTATGTTCTTCCACTAACTAGTTCTATTTTTCCTGTTTTCTTCAAGGAAATTAGGAATTATCTACAAGATGATTTCTAAAGAGCCCTGTACCTCGAAATTCCATGATTTTAATACCTTTTTACTAAAGCAAAAATCAGACATTAGGAAGAATCCATAAGCACATTCTTTTCTGACCAACAAAATGTCTAATGTGAATGACTAGGTCCATCTAATTTAAGAATACAAATACATATGCCTATTTTTCATTTCCAAAACACTACATTTGGTAAGAACTGGAAATATTTTCATAAGTCCCAAAGTGTTATCCAAAATAATATGCATAAGGATTTTTCTCCAAAATGCATTAATATTGATATAGGTTTAGAAAGCTTAATTTCTGCAGCACACTGAAAGGAAACCAGTTCTCCATTTAAAATATACAAAAGATAGTAAAAATGAGAGTGTGATTGTCATTTTCACCTTCCCCACAGTCAAAGGAAAGTACATGCCAGGACTTTTTCCTTTGTGATACCCCCACAAGTCCTAGTTTGTTCCACCAGGAATCAAACCTCTTGGATAGAACTTCTGGGTAGGATGCAGAACTATTTGGAGGGCAGATGTTTTAACGAAAAGAACATGTCCAAGTGAGATAACACACTGAATTCCCTTAGATACAGGAAGTATTTTCACAAGTTGCTTATTGGGGAGATAGACAAATGGATAGATAGATACCTTTATGCCGTTAATCCAATTCTTGCTCTTCCAAACTCAAGTTCTCTCCAATTATCCATTCATGATTATGTTTTACTCTCTAACACAGTGTTTCTTAACAAAGCAATGCCTCTGTTAGTTCTCATTATACATTTGCTACAAGCTGGTCCCAATTTAACTTGAGTTAAAAATACATATCCTCTGGCAATTTTCACAGATTTCAAGACACGTAAACCACTTTTGCTTTCAAACTCACAAAAATAACAAACACCTGAAGATGATATATGTATTTCAAGTTGGTACCTATACAAGACTGAAAAAAAAAAGAAAAATCTTTAAATAGAATCCAAAGTGTAGGTGATATTCTTGAACACTAACATTAGCATTGACAACTCTAAGTCTGCAAATCTATATTCAAAATAAAGAATTATCCTCAGTCATTTCCCAGATTGTTCCATTTCTATTGAGAACGAGTTTTGTCTTTTCAGCTAAAATGTGGAATTTCAGTTTTTTCATTTGAACTAGATTTATTTTTGTCAGCTAGGAAGAATTTAATCATGCACTCATAAAATACTCCATTTTTCTGGAAAATCTCATGAATAATTGGATATAAATTTTAAGTTAAGGTAAGTATAATGAATCTAGCAAAGAATGAGAATTTATACACGGGAAAGAAATTAATGTTAAAATGAGTATTTTAAGATTTTAAATGTTTCAGGGCTTGGGCTCATTTTATTACAGAAACCATATCCCATTCCTACCCTGCTCACAACTCTCTCATGTCTCCTCACGCGTGGGTGCTAAGTCATTTCAGTTGTGTCCAACTCATCGCAACTCTGTGGACTATAGCCCACCAGGATCCTCTGTCCATGGGGATTCTCCAGGCAAGAGTACTGGAGTGGGTTGCCATGTCCTTCTCTAGGGGAATCTTTCTAACCGAGGGATAGAACTTGCATCTCTTATGTCTCCTGAATGGGCAGGTGGGTTCTTTACCTCTAGCGCCACCTGGGAAGCCCAGTGTCTCCTGATTATGTCTCAAATGAAACCCAAAAAGTCTTTACTATGGTCCACGATGTCCAACGTCATGTCATCGCAACTACCTTTCAGAGAGTATCTGCTACTAAGACCCTCCCTCACTGTGCTTCAATTACAGCCTTACGGGGAACACACCAAGATTCCTCCTGCCTTGCAGTCTTGGCACTTCTTCTTTTTTTTTTTTTTTTCCATTTATTTTTATTAGTTGGAGGCTAATTACTTTACAATATTGTAGTGGTTTTTGCCATACACTGACATGAATCAGCCATGGGTGTACATGTGTTCCCCATCCTGAACCCCCCTCCCACCTCCCTCCCCATCCCATCCCTCTGGGTCTTCCCAGTGCACCAGCCCTGAGCACTTGTCTCATGCATCTTGGTACTTCTTTTCTCTCTTCTAAACTCTTCATCCAGACATTCAGAGGACCTTCTTCATCCCTTCAAAAAGCCATCATCACCCTTGGAAAGGCTTTTACTCTACCTTATCCACAATAGCACACTTCCTACTCTTATTTTCTTTATAGCACCCACCACTGCCTGGAACTATATTATATATTTGTATTCACTTTCTGCTTCTCCTACTAGAATACACAGATTCTAAGGTCTGAAAGTTGGCTATTATGTTTACTACTGTGGTCACAGACAGGCAGCAAGTGATCAACAGAAGTCTATTAAATGTAATTCAACCCTATGAGTCACATTTTTATCTCCTGAGAGCATAAATAACTGGTAAGACTTTGGGTTTCCAAAAGCACTGTTCCTGGTGTTCTAAAAAGTGAAGAAAGTAAGAAAGATGGAAGAATGAGGCCCACGTAAGAACAAAAGGGACAAGACCTTTTACTTTTAGAACAAAACTTTCCCATTCTATTTGACATTATTTCAACTGTCATCCTACTCTTTTCTGTTATGTTTTTCTCATTACTAACTTCTGATAACTCACTCCCTACTCTCCCCACACTTTTTATGATTCGGATCTTCTTTACATAACAGATTTGTCAAACTTTTCAGCACAAAACTGACTGTACCGTGCCAGAATAAGTAACTACACGTATATTTACATTCTGTAAACCCACCTTGTAATCACATAGAATGAGAACTTCTTCCTGAATAGAGAATATATTTATCTCATATGTCATTTACAGACAATAGCTCTCTGTTTTTAAACAATTCCATGTTACGAGTGAACCTAAATAAAGGGAAAAAGTCCAATATGTGTTTACTGGCTAAGACAGAGAATACCTTTCTAGTGACTAAATATCTGACATCCAGGTATCTTTTTGACCCATGTGTCCCTTGAGTTACTCATCTTTAGAAAGAGATTGAGCCTGAAAGAGAAGACAGTACATCTCTGCACAGATTCACTTACATTATAACATATTTCCATATGCTTCCCAGAGCCACCTGCAATTTACCCAGCTTTCACCATAAAGCAAACTGATTAAGGAAATAGCCATTGACAGCCTTTAACTCTAACTTTGCAGAGAAGAATGACTTACAGCCCTCCTTAGTTAAAAGAGAAAAATAAAAAGGATGGATTGTAGTATATCCAAAGACAAAGTGTTCAAATAACAAATTTCAAGGGGTGTGTGTGTGTGTGTGTTTTTATTTATTTATTTTTTTTTTTAACACAGAGCAAAGCATAAGATCAGATTAGTGGACTCTTGCTAATGCTGCAATGGTACAAGTTATGGCTAAGGAGCTCTCCATGGTGTCCACATATCCTCTCACAGAATGATCATCAGCATAGGTAACAAGTCTCCAAAAGGTATAGACCCCAATCTCAAAAGCCTTTCAATGTAGTTAGGTGGGCAAGACGTAAAACCATAAATTATGTCCAAAAAGAAAAAAAAATAGCACTTACTACTGTCAAGTGTAATTTCAACTACAGATGAGGTAAGTTTGAGAGGCTGAGAAGGCTTCAAGGAGATCAGTGTAAAAGCTGGCTCTCAAAGGAGAAAACTAAAGGACAAAGAATTCCAATGGAATCTATTAACACAAGGAGAAAGGCAGATGTACACAGACATGTAAAGATGGCATCTCACCCTGAGTTTCTCTTTAATACCAGACCATACCCCACACCATCAAATGTAGCTGCTGAAGTTAGTGGGAAAATAATGCCTATTTATATATATATACACACATACATACTCAGAAAACAATGTAAGACATATGGAGAGTAGGGGGAAAAAAGAGCAAAATTATTCTTACAGCTCAGAAGGACAATACCTCCTTTTCAGGGAAGGTCTTTTCACCATTCCCCTTCTTTCAGTGAAAGAGAAGTTAAATTGTACAGTGTGTAACAATCCACAGGCCAACTCTCTTTTAGATAACTCAGACAAAATAACTGATTCACTTTCTTATCCATCAGGCCAGGTACGATTTCACCATTAAGTAGGTTTCCCCCAAATGGTCTAATAGGTCACCAGATAAGAATACATGCTTGTGTTGTGTCAATTAGGCACCTCATGATGAATTCCAGTATGGTATGAATGAGTGCAGAGTTAGCAGTGATGCTGAGAGATGTGGAAAACGTGAGTCATAGAGAGTAGCACTAGGAGAGAAATGCATTAAAATAATGCAGTAAAGAACAAATTTATTCCTTTCTTATCTCTGAGCATCAGCAGTAACCCCCAGATAATTATTATTGCACATTCCTAGATAATGTTTTAAGGTCTTAAGAGAATAAAAAGAGTAAACAATGAAATTTCAGAAAGTACCACTAATATTAACTGTGTAATTATGAGCAGGCAAAAAAAAAAAAAATCTTGTATGTGTAAAATGATGGATTTTAAATAGATAACAACTAAGTTTCCTTCCACCAATAATTCAGAAATTAGGGAATAAGAAATTTGAACTTCATTAATTCATTTTCAAAGATGAGTAAAATTGGGAGGAAAGTTTACACAAATACAAAGTGCATGACATCAAAATTAAATGAAGTGACTACACAAATAAAATATATATAAGATCAAGTCTATCTGTACTTTAAAAAGAAATCCTGAAAAGAAAAAATATCATATCAGACCCACTGAAAATTAGAAAATTATCCCTTTTCTAGGATGCTGCACCCAAAATATATATATCATCTCTTCCTGACATACCTGTGTCTAACAACCAAGAAAATGCTCATAGAAAATAATGCAGAAAGATGGGGAAATACACATTTTAAAAAATATATCTCATGTCAAATATTATCTCTAATTCAAATGGTGACTAGAACAAAATGTACACACTTAAGAGTTGGTTGCCCATAATGCTAAAAGAGGAATATATATCACATTTTCTACATTTCTTTATAAATTCATTTTCAATTCTCAAGTAACATGATCTATAAAGAACTTTGTAAAACTGTGTTGTAGTATGCCAAAGTAAAAATGGATGTTACTCACAGCACGGCTCTTCACCAAAAGATATAAATTTTGGTACCCTCCCCTGCACCTTGTAAAGACATATTTGATTAACACATTAGGAGCTCCCCTGGTGGCTCAGATGGCAAAGAATCTGCCTGCAAACAGGAGACCTGGGTTCAAGCCCTAGATTGGGAAAATCCCCTGGAGAAGGAAATGGCTACCCACTCCAGTATTCTTGCCTGCAGAATCCCATGGACAAAGGAGCCTGGCAGGCTGCAATCCATGGTGTTGCAAATAGTCAGACATGACTGAGTAACCTTCACTTAGCAATATTTATGCGTGTGGTTTTTCAGGTGGTGCAGTGGTAAAGAATCTACCTACCAAAGCAGGAGATGTTCCATCCCTGGTTCCCGCTGAAAAATAACAATGGTATGTTACTGTCCAGAGGTCATTAAGACAAGAGAGGAGTTCCAGGTTCTTACTTGCCCAAAGCAGCTTAGGGTAATAACTAAAGATTACATTACAGAAAAAGAGGGAGGGAGGAGAGTAAAGAGGTCATGAAGGCCCCATGGAGGTCACCAAGTATGCTCCGAAAGAGCATGGAATTCCTCCATGGAATGGAGGAAGAGACATACAGGGCCATTCGATTTAAACATTGTTTAAAAAAAAAAAAAAAACTTTTCTGACATTCTTTCATTTGTTTTGAAAACTGTGTTTTTGATATTTCCAACTTTAATTAATAGGAAGTGGGTAGGCTTAAAATTATAAAGTTTCCATTTTACTGGCAAATTAATTAACTACTTATATAATAAGTATGGGTAAAATATAGAATAATCAGATATTTGCTATTTCAGGGAGTACAAAAATGATTAGCTGAATACACAATAGTAAACCCCACTCATTTCTTCAGACCAAAAAACCACCTGAATAGTGCCTAAAATGACCTGAGAGGGTAACAGATAATTCTGCCAGTCCTGAAGTACAAAATTCTTGTAGATAATGTTTGTATGAACTGAACTTTCGAAAACCACTGTCTAAGATTCCACTTTCACTTCTATTATCATTAATTGATGAACATTAGCTCCATTAAAAATAATAGCCACGTAATAGAGCTCATTCACTGTAATGGGAAATTTCTGGTCATCTATCAGGCACAGATTGATTTTACTTTCAACTACTGCATATTTTCCAAAAAGTTTGAATCTTACACTTCATTACACAAGACTACAGCGTAAAAATTAAATCCAAGTAATGGCTTTGTTGAATATTTTCTACTCTTAATAAAGCTGTTGAGTCACAATGCAACCACAGTTAAGACACCAAAAAGGCAGGTTTTTTTTAATCTATTTTTTCAGGAAAGTATAATACATTATAAATATATTTTGATGAGAAACAGAAGACTTTTTTTGAGGAAACTTTGCTATATTATAAAGCATGTGCTTTGTTAAATGTTCATATATGTTCTCCAATAAATGGATTGTATCTTGATTGCATCAACATTTCTACATCTTAAAAATTAGAGTGCTATATTTCATCAGGATTATTAATTACCTTAATTTCCTGAAAATTAAAATTTTCAACTATAGTGGAACTTAAGTCTAAAAAGTGACTCCCTTTTTGCTTCCAAGTTCTGAGAAAGTGTGTTTATTTAACTTTTCTTATGTAGTAACATAAAGAACCTGTAAACTGAAACAATCACATAGATTTTACTCAGGTGTTATGATTTAGTTTCTCAAATCATTTAAAAAAGTAGAGGTTTCTGAGCACTTTATTTATATAACAAAAAATTGTCATTAATGGTTAACATTTCCTCATCATTTCCTGAAAACAAAAATAAATTTCAAAACAAAATAAAAATTTGAAAGTCATTTCAGAAAAGAAGCTTTAAAATAATACTAACTTCTCATACCTGGACTAGAACTTTACAGCCAGATGAAATTAGCACCTCATCAACATTCATTATAATAATGCCTATATTCAATCAGGTAGAGGGCATATAATATTAAAAGGACTTACTGATACTTCATGAAAAACACTTCCAGAGACACCTAATTTTTTAAAATATATTTCCTTTTAATACTTCTTTTTTCATTTCCTCTTAACATAGAGTCCTCTTTTTATTCGTGTGTACTTCTCATCTGAAGTTCTTCTAGTAATTTACACTATCCATTTGCCCTTAATAAAGACTTCAAATGACATAAACACAACAAACCTCTTGGTTAGAACTAAGCACCTACAGTGCTAAGGTATTCTGCATCTTCTTCAAAATGTGTTCCAAAATT
Source organism: Dama dama (assembly GCF_033118175.1). Lineage (NCBI taxonomy): Eukaryota > Metazoa > Chordata > Mammalia > Artiodactyla > Cervidae > Dama > Dama dama. The sequence goes on along the minus strand of NC_083698.1, from coordinate 80,729,019 downwards.
ACCAACACGATAAAAGGAAAATACAAACAACTGGATATAGAATTTTCACTGATTCATTTTTACAAATCCACCAGTAGGTCTTCAAAAATATGTGAGACTAAATCAAAACCATAAGTCACTATATTTTACTTTACCACAATTTCTTAACTTAGCCAAAAATTCTTCACATCTAAAATATTCCATTAGTTAGCCATAGAACAACATGAGAAATTCTGTTCAATACAATATATCTAATAAAATCAAGTTGACTTTAACCACACTGTCATTTAAAGAAGGCAATTAAATTAGGATGAAACACAAAATTTAAAAAGCAGCCTTGGGAATAACTTTTTTTCTTACAGCCATTACCAAATCCTTATTGAACTGATTAATTATGCAAGAAAAGCAGCAAACAGCTGAAGAAAGAATGGCACTAACATCACTACCTGGCTTATCTAAGAACTCATAAAAGTTAAAGGATCTTATTTTATTTTACCGTAGTCTGTAACATATAAATGCTGCTACTTTTCTGCAGTTTAATTAACATGAGTAATAATGTAATATCTTTCTTCAATCATCTAAAAATCTTAATTCTAGATTAAATTTTATTTTAAAGAACAATATTAATTCAGAATATGTCCCTTTGGTTGCAAAGCACCATTAATGCCAAATAAAATAATGAAGAAAAGAATTCTAGAAAGAAATCAAGATGCCAAATTCCCTAATACAACCAGCCCTTGGTGACCATCAATCTCATCAGCTACTGCTTTGCCCTCTATGTGGACATGGGCCCATTGCCTGATGGGATCTGCAGTTTCTTAAAAAATGTGTGGATAAGTCATTTGCTTCTTTATTTGAAACTATGAACTTAAAATCTTAAATATGTTGCAAATATCATTCCACTGCATTTTGTTGAGTTGATCAGTTTCAGTTCTGATATTCTAAAACACTGCATAACTTATCAGCCATGATGAAAATGCATATAGATGAATATGTGCATATGTATCACAAAATCCTTTGATAATATCTATAATCTATGTTTTAAAATGTTGTAAAATGAGAATTATATTTCTTAGTGGGAAAGTGTATGCCAGAGTATTCATATGAAAATAATACTTCAAATATACATGGAAACTTTTCATTTCAATACACTGAAGCACTTTTTTTCTTTTTTTTTTTTAATGACTGAAGCACTTTCTAGGCATTTCAATACATAGTTTGTATTTTCATACCTTTACTTGGACACGAATTTTGTGTTTTTCACTGTCATTGTATTTTTATATGTTCATACATATAATATTAATGATCTTTATGCTCAGGAATTCTAAACTTTATGTATTTATCACTTTCAGGCATTAATATTCAACACTGTCCAGCAACTCCCTAAATACTTCAATCACTGTACCATACTCATTTCATAGATCAAAAGAGTTCTTCAAAACCATTTAAAGAATATTTTCCTAAAACCATTTAAGAAAGAGAAAGATTATTTGCTCTGAATAAGCATATAAACTTAATATCTGCACAACAATCACATATTTAACCTCCATCCCATTTCCCTTGAGGGCACCTACCCTAGCGTTGTCATGGTGACGATGGTGTACCAGAAAGCAGCAGGGATGCTGGTGAACTTGCTGGCCGAAGACCCCTTCTCGGCGTAGAACATAACTGTAGCGAAGATGATGATAGCCATGGTGAGCGAGAAGAGCAAGAAGCCCAGCTCTGAGGCACAACTTTTCAGCGTATACCCCAGGATGCGCAGGCCTTGCGAGTGGCGGGAAAACTTAAAGATCCGGAAGACCCGGAAGACGCGGAGCGTGACAAAGGCTCCACTGACATCCTCATTGTCTGTCATCACCAGCCCAATGTAATACGGTAGGATGGCCACCACGTCGATGATACTCATGACGCTACGCACAAAGCGGTAACGGCTAGGAGCTGCCGCCAGGCGAAGCAAGTACTCCACTGTGAAGATCATGACACAGGCTGTGTCCAGGCAAAAGAAGGCCACGGCGTACCGCTCCCCACAGGGCAGTTCTTTAATGTGACCCGGGCTGGACCCACATGGCACTGTTTCCACCACATTGGCGATGACTGAGACGGCAATGAAGAACCCGGTAACATAGTAGAACACCAGGGCCATGGTGCTGGTGTGGGGGTTCTCAAAGGCCCGCCAGACCCTCTGCCGAGCGGTCATGGTGGGCAGCGCACTCTCTCCGGCGTTGTCCGTGTCAGCATCGTCCTGGAGACGCTCGGCGTTCTCTCGCCGGCGATCCTTGTACTCCTCGTAACAGCAGTCGCCAATAATCTCTGGGATGAGGCCAAAGAAGGCCAATTCTTCATCATAAGCGGAGATGCACTCATGGCGAGGGTAGTGGAGCTTCCCAGTGCGGTAGAAATTCAGGATGTGGCGAAAGATGTCTGGGTCACGGTCAAAAAAATACTGCTGAGTCTCCGGATGGTAGAAAAAGTCCCTCTCTGAACTGCCCAGCAGAGTGTCTGGGTAACGTTCCAGGGTGTCCTGCCACGTCTGGAAACGAGTGCCACTCACGTTCAGCACAATGAGAGCATCTTGAGTCCTTTTCCTCTCCTGCCTCGGGGGAGCTGGCATGGGCCCCGAGGCCACAGGCATCCACCCGATGGCCGCTGCCCTTGCAAAGGGCAGCCACGCTGCTACCCCCGCCGCCATGGTTCCTTCAAGCAGAGGCCGGAAGGGCAGTCAAGTCTACTGTCGGTCCCTCAATGTAGCCACAATCACCCACTTCCGCCCGTCAAAGAAAACACTACTGAGACACGTGGTCCACTATCGGCCTTATTCAACCGAGGGCTCCTGATGAGGTCACAGTTCGCAGAAGGGCAAGTTCCTTCAAAGACAGGTAATATTTTTGGAGTAGCAGGAGGGGGAAAATACAATGTCCTAACAATCACCCCCAACAGAACCCAACCAAACCTCTTTCCAGCAGTTGGACCGGGCCAGCCCTGGCACAAATAAGTACACGGGTGACTTTAGATGCTGCCGTTGATTTCAAACAGGTGTCTCTGATTTCTTCCCCGACACAGTCTGGATAACGTGGGGTCAGTATGTGTTGTGTAGGATAGAGACAAGGACAGTCACTGAGTGGTATTCTGTTGAAGAATCAGGGAACCCTTCCACCCCCCCTTTCAGCTCTTTCAAACCTTCCCTTTTCCAAGTGGCCCTTCCCGCCAAAGGAGTCTCAAAAAGGCGACCTGTTGTAGTAGCCTCCAAGATGCGGTCACAGCCGCTGCCCCCACGTCTCCTGGGGAGTCCGGTCGCCGCCTCGACTCCTCGGGCCGTATATTTGCAGAGACGGAGGTGCTGGGCGGTGGGCCGGCCTGGGGGGGCGTTAGTATAGATCCTCCTTCCCCGCGTCTACGAGCACCCCCCGGGTTGTGCCGAAAGCGCTCGCCCAATCGCCCCTTCACTCTCTTTTCAAGTTCAGCTCAGGTACGGTGTGACAGTTACAGCGCCCGGGAGCTGGCAGGCGCCGCCGCTGCCGCGGCAGCAGCATCTGCTTCCGCGCGGAACGCGCCTCGCCCGCGGTACATACCTGGCAAAGTGCGCGCCGGGGCTGAGTTGCATAGAGACTTTCTCCTCGTCGTGCACCCGGAAAGGGCTCCCGAGAAAGCAGCTCGCGAGCAGCCTAAGCCGACGCGCCGATGGGAGCATAAATAAAGCTCAAGCGAGCTCTTCTTCCCCTTCCCCCATCCCTCCGTGCCTCCCTCCTCCTTTTCACCTTCCAAAAGCCGGGCGCAGGCGAGCCGAGCAGCAGCAACAAGTTCAAAAGGTGCGGGGGAGGCAGGAACGGAGGGGACTGGGTGCTGCCAACTTACTGCGCCGCGGCGGTGGCCGGGGCCGGAGCGGCGCGGCGCGGGGCGGCGGGGCGGCGGGGCTGCGGGGCGGCCGGGCGGGCGGCGGCGGCGCGGCGGGGCCGGGGCCCGCGCGGGCAAACGCCGGAGCGCGGAGGCAAGGGGCGCTCAGTAGCGCGGGGGCGCGGGAGGGCGGCTCGCTGCTTCCCCGCCAGTGGGTGGTCCGGCATCTCCCCCGGGCTCCCCGCGCCGCTCTGCTCGTGCGATCAATAAATAAGGAGAAAATAAATAAATAACCGCCCGCCCGCCCCGCCACGCAGGTTAGGAAAGGCGTCTCCTGCCTTTCCCTCGGCTTGACCTTTCTCCGCCCCCGCCCCCTCGGGCTCCTCTCGCTCCACCCCAGCCACCCACCGGCCCCGGCGCAAAAATGTCACCGAGGGAGAGCGTCCAGGTGGATCTGCTGGGGAGGAGAGCGGAGCCTCGTTGAACAAAGGGAAGCTTCACGCGCTCGGCTGCGGTGGTTTGGTGGAGGAGAGGAGCAAGGGGACCGACGCCTTGCTTCTGCCTGCCTGGGTCCCGGTTCAAGGCGAGCGAGCGTGGGAAAAAAAAAGAGAGAGAGAGAGAGAGAGAGAAGCTGGGAAGGAGAGTGAGCAGAGCGGAACGCGCAGGAATTGGCTGTCTTCTGAGGGCTACTGGGTAGCAAGACCTGCAAAGCCCCGCGGCGGAATTTTTAAGTGCTTTCCCCCTCTTTATTTGTTCACTCCAGACGTTAACGTTGCAGGAGTTAATATGTCATCTGTCCAACTTACTGAAAAGTCAGACAGTCACCTCGGTCCAGGTCTCGCCACAACTCCTTTTCCCGTCCTTTGCAAATGACAGGAAGGATTTAGAACCCTTTTCTAAATGTCAGCGTCAAAGGACGTGCGTCTCCGTGAGTCTGCGTCCCCTTCATTCTCTCTGCGCCTCTCTGCGCACACATCTGAAATGGTTAAAGTAGTTAAAGCTGTCCCTGTGAGGGGTAGGTGATGTGAGAGACTAGGAAATTGTCGCGGCCAAGCGTTGTGTTTTTCGTGTACCCCGCCCCCCAGTCATTTAGGCATCTTCCTTAAAACCAAACATATAACATTTATAACCACTAGGTGGCGTGAATAGAGAGAAGTTAAACCCACCCCTCAGGTTTGGACGCTTTAGAAAGGTGAAGAATCAAAATGAACTGACCCAACAGCATCAGATCTCGTTAATATCCTCAAATCCACCCACCACCCACCTTTTTAGTATTTCTAGGAGGTATACTACTCACGTCTGCGCCTGCATTTTGATGGATATGGGATGGAATGTGGAGAGTTTCCCTTGAAATGCCTTTCAAAATTAAAGCTATATTACTGAGTAATAACAATAATAAAAGTGTTTGGAAACAGTGAAGCTTTATACATGTTGATTAAAGAGAGACGCCCAGTCTCTGCCTGAAAATTGCCTTTTCAAGATTTGGCTTGACTGTTCTTGATTTGTGAAATAAGTAAATTGGACTGTGATGTATAGTCTTAAATTGAATCAACTTTCAAGCACAGGAGATCTTAGGCATGATGTGTCAATCTTGAAATTTTGAAATAGAATACCTCAAAGAAAAGTTGTGAACTAAACAACAGAGTATATAGAAAATCTCCAGAGAAGAAGAAAAACAACTCTTACAGTGCACAGGGTTTTCTGTAGAGATGCAAAGATTGTTTTGTTTTGTTTTCTTGTTTACGGCTGTAGAGGCTTAGGGTATCCCTAGTTAGTAGTTAATGAAGTCGGAGCTAACATAGCATGTAAATTTGCGAATACAGAACTGAAGACCTCTGCTGTTATTCTGCTTGCCTTAATTGAGCTGAAAGATGATTGTTAAGGAATTTATATAGCCTGCACACCTAAAAACAACAATCATCTGACCTGTTAACTGGAAAATAATCAAAAGAAGGGGCTGTTGTTGTTAGGACTACTTAGTGATTAGTACAAAAATTAACCCCTTTCCAAGACAGACATGCCAGGTGCATCCAGAGAATGGGTAATCATGAATAACCAATTGATGCCAAACTAGCATCTCTGTAGAGATGAGGCAAGTGACCTAAATAGAATCTTTAAAATTTCCCTGTAGGAAACTGAACTTACAAATCTAAATGTATATGTTTAACCCAACGAAACCCCTAAATAAGCCATTATATGGAGTCTGCAATTTTCCTCCTGCAATGCAGGAGACCTGGGTTCAATCCCTGGGTTGGGAAGATCCCCAGAAGGAGGGCATGGCAACCCGCTCCAGTTTTCTTGCCTGAAGAAGTCACATGGACAGAGGATCCTGGTGGGCTACAGTCATGGGGTCGCAAAGAGAAGTATACAATTGAGCAACTAAACACAACTGCAATTTTTAAGGTTTTATGGTCTGCTCTCCCTCACTGTCTACAAGCTTCTTAAGACAGTGGAGAGTTATGGGCTTAGAAGTCAAACACATCTAGATTCAAATTCTAGCCTGAGAAGTAACTCATTGGCTTTTGTTTCATTTGGCAAATGACTTAACTTCTCTGCTTAGAAAATATAGATAACAAAACAACTTCTGAGGGCTATCATGAGTATTAAGCAGAATAATACTTCTGAACATTGATGGAGAACTTGGCACATATAGTGGGTAACTCAGTTCCTTTTTATTTTATTGCATAATGGATATGCAGTTCATTTTATTCAGCTATCTTTTGAGATCCCCACAGATACTTTTATATATTTACTTTTGCATCTGAGTTCAAAAATTCCCCTGTCGTGATATACAGGTTACTGATATTTTAATATTCATTCATGTGTTGAAATGCTATGTGAAGAGTATACATAAAAAATTCCAGCAAAAGACTGTATATTCTTCTCTTCTCCAGAAATTCCTGTTTTTCCTTCTTATATTGCATTTTACATACTGTGCTTGGCTGACAGAAAATAAACTCAGCGAAATCAAAATTGAATTCATCACTTTTCTTCTTGAGTCAGCTACTCGTTTTCTCTCCTTGGGTGAGTAAAGTCCAAGAAAGAAACCTGACAGGCATCATAGTTCATGTCGTTTTTCAGCACTTCCCTCCTAAAATCACACACACTCATCCAATGACCCTTGTGTATTCCACCCTCATTACCATTCTATCCCTATACTTCACCTTGACTGATTTTGTAAAACTATTTTGAGATAATTATAGATTTTTATGCAGCTGTAAGAAATGATAGGTTTCCCTTATATCTATTACATAGCTTCTCCCCAAACTGACCTCTTGCATATTATAGTACAATTTCACAACCAGGAAGTTGACATTGATAGGATTCATGGACTGTATTAGATTTCATCAGCTTTACATACACTCACTTTTATGTGTTTATACTTAGTTCTGTCTAATTTTACCACAGGTGTAAGTTTATGTGACCACAATCACAATAAACATATGGAAGATTTCATTACAAGGACCTGCACAACCGCAGCCATAACCATCTCCACTCCCCATTCGTATCTCTTGTCAATCACTAACCTAATCATCCTCTGTTGTTGTTTAGTCGCTCAGTCGTGCCCGACTCTGCGACCCCATGGACCGCAGCATGCCAGGCTTCACTGTCCTTCACCATCTCCCAGAATTTGCTCAAACTCATGGCCATTGAGTCAGTGAGACCATCCAACCATCTCATCCTCTGTCGTCCCCTTCTCCTCCTGTTCAACCTTTCCCAGAATCAAGGCTCTTTTCCAGTGAGTCGGCACTTCACATCAGGTGGCCAAAGTATTGGAGCTTCAGCTTCAGCAACAGTCCTTCCAATGAATATTCAGGATTGATTACATTTAGGATTGACTGGTTTGATCTTGCAATCCAAGGGACTCTCAAGAGTCTTCTCCAACACCACAGTTCAAAAACATCAATTCTTCGGTACTCAGCTTTCTTTATGGTCCAACTCTCATATCCATTCATGACTACTCGAAAAAGTATAGCTTTGACTAGATGGACTTTGTCAGCAATGTAACATCTCTGCTTTATAATGTGCTATCTGGGTTTGTCTTAGCTTTTCTTCCAAGGAGCATGTGTCTTTTAATTTTATGGCTGCAATCACCATCTGCAGTGATTTTGGAGCCCAAGAAAATAAAGTCTTTCACTCATTCCATTGTTTCCCCATCTATTTGCCATGAAGTGATGGGATCAGATGCCGTGATCTTAGTTTTTAGAATGTTGAGTTTTAAACCAGCTTTTTCACTCTCCTCTTTCACCTACATCAAGAGGCTCTGTAGTTCGTCTTCACTTTCTGCCATAAGGGTGGTGTCATCTGCATATCTGAGGTTATTGATATTTCTCCCAACAATATTGTGCTTCACAAAGCCTGGCATTTCACATGATGTACTCTGCATGTAAGTTAAATAAGCAGGGTGACATTATATAGCCTTAACGTACTCCTTTTCAAATTTGGAACTAGTCCGTTTTTCCATGTCCAGTTCAATATGTTGCTTCTTGACCTGCATACAGGTTTTGCAGGAGGCAGGTAAGGTGGTCTGGTATTCCCATCTCTTTAAGAATTTTCCACAGTTTGTTTTGAGCCACACAGTTGAAGGCTTTAGCGTAATCAATGAAGCAGAAGTAGATGTTTTTCTGGAATTCTCTTGTTTTTTCTGTGATCCAATGGATGTTGGCAATTTGATCTCTTTTCTAAATTCAGCTTGTACATCTGGAAGTTCAAAGTTTACATACTGTTGAAGCCTAGCTTGGAGAATTTTGAGCATTACTTTACTAGCATGTGAGATGAGTGCAATTGTGCAGTAGTTTGAACATTCTTTGGCATTGCCTTTCTTTGGGATTAGAATGAAAACATCTTTTCTAGTCCTGTGGCCACGGCTGAGTTTTCCAAATTTGCTGGCATATTGAGTGCAGCACTTTCACAGCATCATCTTTCAGGATTTGAAATAGCTCAACTGGAATTCCATCACCTCCACTAGCTTTGTTCATGGTGATGCTTCCCAAGGCCAACTTGACTTCACACTCCCAAGATGTCTGGCTCTTGGTGAGTGATCATGCCATCATGGTTATCTGGGTCATTAAGATCTTTTCTGAATAGTTCTCTGTATTCTTGTCACCTCTTCTAAATATCTTTTGCTTCTGTTAGGTCCATACAGTTTTATCCTGTATGAAGGAAATCGTGCAATATGTAAACTTTTGAGATTGTCTTTTTTGACCCAGTCCAGTTATGTTGAGATCCGTCCAGGTTGCTTCATGTATCAATAGCTCATTCCATTTTATTGCTGACTAGTGTCACACTTTGATTAAACATTCACCTACTGGAGGACATTTGGGTCAAGGACATGCGTGCTGAGTTGCTTCAGTCATATCTGAGTCTTTGCCACCCCATGAACTATAGCCCACCAGGCTCCTCTGTCCATAGGATTCTCCAGGCATGAATACTGGAGTGGGTTGCCATGCTGTTCTCCGGGGGATCTTCCAGACCCAGGGATCGAACCCGTGTCTCTTAGGTCTCCTGCATTGGCAAGCAGGTTCTTTACCATTAGCACCATCTGGGTTTTGGTTCTTATGAATAAAGCTGTTATGAACATTGATGTACAATTCATTGTGTGAACATAAGTTTTCATTTCTCTGGGAAACCAAGAGTGCAATTGCTGGGTTCTGTGATAGGTATATGTTTAGTTTTGTGAGAAGCTTCCATAATCTTTTCAGAGTGACTGTGTCATTTTATACACCACCAGTAAGGTTTCTCAGCATCCTCACTGATATTTGGCATAATCACTATTTTTTCTTTTAGCTATTCTGACATTGTGTAATGATATCTGATTGTAGTTTTAATTTGCATTTCTCTAATGACTAATTTTGTTGAACATATTTTTATGTGCATATTTTCCATCTGTATATTCTTCAGCAAGATGTATGTTCCTTTTTTTGGTCCATTTTTTAATTGGATTGCTTGTTTGTTTTGGTGTCTTTTTTTTTTTATTGACTTAGGAGAGCTCTTTATCTATTCTAATAATTGTTCTTTGTCAGATATGTTGTCAGCAAATATTTTCTCCTAATCCATAGCTTGTCTTCTCATCCTCCTCAAAGATGTTTTCCAAAGCAAAATTTTTTTTAATTCTATTGAAGTCCAATTTATCAAATTTTCCTTTTTATAAAGCAAGCAAAATCTGATTATGGAAAATTGTGAATATACATAAAAACAGAGTGAACAGTATAAATGATTTTTTCTATTTTTATGGGTTTTTAAATTATTATTATTGTTAAACTTGACACCTGGTTTCTAAAGATGTTCTCATATTTTTCCAAATGTTTTATAGTCTTACACTTTAAATGTAAGTCCACCTATTTTTGAGTCAATTTTATGTGTAAGGGCAAGATTTTTTTTTTTTTTTGCCTATGAATAGTTCATTGCTTCAACATTTCTTTTTTAATTTCTTAACCTTTTATTTTGTATCAGGGTATAGCAGATTAACAATATTGTGACAGTTTCAGGTGAACAACAAAGTGACCCAACCATACATGTACATGTGTCCATTCTCCCCCAAACTCCCCTCCCTTCCAGGCTGCCACATAATATTGAGCAGAGGTCCATATTCAACACCATTTCCTGAAAACGTATCTTTCCTGCATCAAATTGCTCTTGCTATTTTGTCAGAAATCAGTTGGGTATATTTTTGTGGTTCATTTTCAGGTTCTCTATTTTGTTCCACTGGTATGTGTTATCCCCTCACTAACACCGCCCTTTCCTGATTACCATAGCTGTATCATAACTCTTAATGTCAAGTAAGGTTATTCCTTCCACTTAATTATACGTTTGCAAAATTGATTTAGTTATGCCAGGTCCTTGTTTTTCTATATAAATTTCAGAATTAACTTGTCTAAGTTTACAGAACACTTTTCTGGGATTTTAATAGGTGTTGCATTATAACTATAAATCAATTTAATAGAATGGCCATGTTTACCATGTTAAGTCTTTCAATCTTTGAATACAGTATGTCTCTCTGTTTATTTAGGTCTCTTATTTTCAGTTTCTTTCATCAGCATTTTCAGATCCTGTAGATGTTTTATTATGTGTATAACTAAATATTTAGTTTTCTTTGGAGCAATTGTAAATAGTATTGTATATTTTTTAAATTTCAGTTTCTATATGTTCATTGTTAGTATGTAGAAATGCAGTTGGTTAGTGTGAATTGATCTATAGCTGCAATTTTGTTTCACTTCCTTATTAGTTCATGGGTTTTCTATGTGGACAATCATGTTACCTGAAGATAGGGTCAATATTATTTCTTCCTTTGCAGTCTGTGTGTCTTCTATTTAGTGTTTTTTTTTTTTTTTTTTAATGCACTTATAATCATGTCACAACCCCTTTCAATAGTCTTCCATCTTTTTCAGTAATCAGACCTTAGCAGAGAATATAACCCTTCAAGGTCTCAACTTCTTCTACTGCTAAGCCTCATCTCATGCTATCTTAATATTAGCTTAGTCACGGTCTTGCTCAGCTGTTTTTAGTTTTCACACTTGGGTGTATTTTATCTTGATTTTGCGTCTTAATTCATGAATCTCTTTCCCATGTCTCAAGTACTCACCTCGAGAGTCACATCCTCCAGCCACTGTTTCCTAATCTCTTCAAAATGAGGTCCACCTCAAGTCTCGTCAAAGGCAGTAATAGCTTAGCTAAGGTCTGCGTCTTTCCATTTTGTCCTTAGCCACTCGACTGTAACTTCTTTAAGGGAAGTCTTTTCTCTCTGTATCCTCTGTATCTTCCATTGAACTTGGCACACAGTAGAAATACACTCAATGTTCATTGAGTGAATGAATGAGTAGTAGAGAGTTAATATGTACTTTTTTCCATTGTATATTATTATGAAGTGAAGTGAAAGTCGCTCAGTTGTGTCCGACTCTTTCCAACCCCATTTGGAATTCTCCAGGTCAGAATACTGGAGTGGGTAGCCTTTCCATTCTCCAGGGGATCTTCCCAACCCAGAGATCGAACCCAGGTCTCCCGCACTGCAGGCGGATTCTTTACCAGCTGAGCCACAAGGGAAGCCCAAGAATACTGGAGTGGGTAGCCTATCCCTTCTCCAGTGGATCTTCCCCACCCAGGAATCAAACAGGGGTCTCCTGCATTGCAGGCAGATTCTTTACCAACTGAGCTATCAGGGAAGCCCATAGATTATTATAACTCTCTAAAAGTGTCAGAGAATCAAGCTGACCTAATACCAAGATGTACAATGGAAAACAAATTAACAGTGAGACAAATGTGTATGGCTATTAAAAAAAAAAATGCTTTCTCAATGTACATACTGTATTTGACTCTTTTTTTTTTTCTTTTTTCTTTTTTTTTTCTTTTTTTATTAGTTGGAGGCCAATCACTTCACAACATTCCAGTGGGTTTTGTCATACATTGATTTGAATCAGCCATGGATTTACATGTATTCCCCATCCCGATCCCCGCTCCCACCTCCCTCTCCACCCGATTCCCCCGGGTCCTCCCAGTGCACCAGGCTGGAGCACTTGTCTCATGCATCCCACCTGGGCTGGTGATCTGTTTCACCATAGATAGTATACATGCTGTTCTTTTGAAACATCCCACCCTCACCTTCTCCCACAGAGTTCAAAAGTCTGTTCTGTATTTCTGTGTCTCTTTCTGTTTTGCATATAGGGTTATCGTTACCACCTTTCTAAATTCCATATATATGTGTTAGTATGCTGTAATGTTATTTATCTTTTCTGGCTTACTTCACTCTGTATAAGGGGCTCCAGCTTCATCCATCTCATTAGGACTGGTTCAAATGAATTCTTTTTAATGGCTGAGTAATATTCCATGGTGTATATGTACCACAGCTTCCTTATCCATTCATCTGCTGATGGGCATCTAGGTTGCTTCCATGTCCTGGCTATTATAAACAGTGCTGCGATGAACATTGGGGTGCACGTGTCTCTTTCAGATCTGGTTTCCTCAGTGTGTATGCCCAGAAGTGGGATTGCTGGGTCATATGGCAGTTCTATTTCCAGTTTTTTAAGAAATCTCCACACTGTTTTCCATAGCGGCTGTACTAGTTTGCATTCCCACCAACAGTGTAAGAGGGTTCCCTTTCCTCCACACCCTCTCCAGCATTTATTGCTTGTAGACTTTTGGATAGCAGCCATCCTGACTGGCGTGTAATGGTACCTCATTGTGGTTTTGATTTGCATTTCTCTAATAATGAGTGATGTTGAGCATCTTTTCATGTGTTTGTTAGCCATCTGTATGTCTTCTTTGGAGAAATGTCTGTTTAGTTCTTTGGCCCATTTTTTGATTGGGTCATTTATTTTTCTGGAATTGAGCTTCAGGAGTTGCTTGTATATTTTTGACATTAATCCTTTGTCTGTTTCTTCATTTGCTATTATTTTCTCCCAATCTGAGGGCTGTCTTTTCACCTTACTTATAGTTTCCTTTGTAGTGCAAAAGCTTTTAAGTTTCATTAGGTCCCATTTGTTTAGTTTTGCTTTTATTTCCAATATTCTGGGAGGTGGGTCATAGAGGATCTTGCTGTGATTTATGTCGGAGAGTGTTTTGCCTATGTTCTCCTCTAGGAGTTTTATAGTTTCTGGTCTTACATTTAGATCTTTAATCCATTTTGAGTTTATTTTGGTGTATGGTGTTAGAAAGTGTTCTAGTTTCATTCTTTTACAAGTGGTTGACCAGTTTTCCCAGCACCACTTGTTAAAGAGGTTGTCTTTTTTCCATTGTATATCCTTGCCTCCTTTGTCAAAGATAAGGTGTCCATAGGTTCGTGGATTTATCTCTGGGCTTTCTATTCTGTTCCATTGATCTATATTTCTGTCTTTGTGCCAGTACCATACTGTCTTGATGACTGTGGCTTTGTAGTAGAGTCTGAAGTCAGGCAGGTTGATTCCTCCAGTTCCATTCTTCTTTCTCAAGATTACTTTGGCTATTCGAGGTTTTTTGTATTTCCATACGAATTGTGAAATTCTTTGGTCTAGTTCTGTGAAAAATACCGTTGGTAGCTTGATAGGGATTGCATTGAATCTATAGACTGCTTTGGGTAGAATAGCCATTTTGACAATATTGATTCTTCCAATCCATGAACATGGTATGTTTCTCCATCTGCTTGTGTCCTCTTTGATTTCTTTCATCAGTGTTTTATAGTTTTCTATGTATAGGTCTTTTGTTTCTTTAGGTAGATATACTCCTAAGTATTTTATCCTTTTTGTTGCAATGGTGAATGGTATTGTTTCCTTAATTTCTCTTTCTGTTTTTTCATTGTTAGTATATAGGAATGCCATGGATTTCTGTGTGTTAATTTTACATCCTGCAACTTTACTATATTCATTGATTAGCTCTAGTAATTTTCTGGTAGAGTCTTTAGGGTTTTCTATGTAGAGGATCATGTCATCTGCAAATAGTGAGAGTTTCACTTCTTCTTTTCCTATCTGGATTCCTTTTACTTCTTTTTCTGCTCTGATTGCTGTGGCCAGAACTTCCAACACTATGTTGAATAGTAGTGGTGAGAGTGGGCACCCTTGTCTTGTTCCTGATTTCAGGGGAAATGCTTTCAATTTTTCACCATTGAGGGTGATGCTTGCTGTGGGTTTATCATACATAGCTTTTATTATGTTGAGGTATGTTCCTTCTATTCCTGCTCTTAAAAGCGCTTGTTATTCTTATATTTATTTTAACCAAAAAGAAAACTCAAGATTTTCAAAGATTATATTCTACATCTGAATCACAGTTTTCCTTTCCAGGTCTTCTAAGCCTAAATCACATATTCCTTTAAGTCTATAAACACAACAATATCTGCAATAATTAATTCTCTTTGCCAGTTTGTTGTTTTCATACTGACAATGAATTTGCACAGACAGATACATACTACCTTACTCATGGCACATCTCTGGGAGGTCTCTGGCCAGGGCAGGAAATCTGTCTGTGACCATGAAGAAGGGGAGCATCTGTTCATCCCATATTTTAACCAGTTATGCTAACCTTCCACAGATGTTCCATAAATTTTAATATCTAGATTAGTATATCTAACTACATTCTTATAACCTCTTCTCTGACAACCCGTTGTAAGAGTTTGTATTCGGTTATTTTAATGTTTTGTTTCCCGGGTAGCTCGATGGTAAAGAATCTGCCTGCAATGCAGGAGACCCGGGTTCGATCCCTGCATCGGGAAGATCCTCTGGAGAAGGTAATGGCAACCCACTCCAGTATTCTTGCCTGGAGAATTCCATGGACAGAGAAGCCTGGTGGACCACAGTCCATACGGTCGCAAAGAGTCGGATGTGACTGAAATGACTGAGCATGCAATGGTTTTGCTGACATATGATCGACATACATATTGTATTAGTTTTAGATGTACACACTGATTGATATATATAATATGCTGTATGTATATATTGTAAAATTATCTCCACAATAAAATTTTAAATTTAGTTTGTGTCCATCACCACATGTTGTTACAGTGTTTTTGTTTTTGTTATTTTCTTGTTCTGGTAGCTCTCAAATATACAATATTTGTGTTGTTGCAACTTTTAAATATATGTTACAGTATTATTAACTGTGGTCACCATGCTTTACATTATATCCCAGAACTTATTTATCTTATAACTGGAAGTCTGTACCTTCTGACCACTTTTACCCATTTCCAAATAACCCTGTATTAGATTATTTTAATATAGTATACTCCTGTTAGAAAAAAAAAAGTCCTGAATTAAGAAAGAAATTAAATAAACAGGAAAAATAAGCAAAACCTTTAGCCCGTAATTGAAATTTTGTGAGTTAGATCTTAAAGTCTAGCAACGTCAAATTTCACATATCAATTATTTTTCTTAAAGCAGCATTTGTTTTAGTGTTAAATATTAAGAAAAAAATCAATGTTTTACCTTCAAACATTTGATCAGAAATTACAAATGTTTCACAAAAATTATGATTCCATATAAAATACGTAGTTTATTTGTATTAATTTTCTGGGTTCCATATTATTTTGTGTTTAGCACAGGTACTTTTCCAATGATAATTTTGTTCGGATTCTTGATTCAGTGGAAGATACACAAAAGCACTCTCTCTTTTTAACTCTCTCTCTCTCTCTCTCTCTCTCTCTCTCTGGCCTTTATTCCTCAGAGAAATAAAACCTGACAAGCTACTAAGATACAGGGGACATGAGAAAGTCACAGCACAGGTGAAGCTAGTTAAATGTCTAAAACATGCTTGAGATTTCAAATACCTCACAGTGTCCCCAGAATATGGTCATCAAGGAAAGGGCAATGACCCTGTGCCTTTTTTTGGAACACTATTAAAAAGATAAGTTGGCAACCTGAGCTTAACTTCTATTCCCCTTTATTAGTACCATCAAAGTCCTTTTCAAAGTCCTTTTCAAAGGATTGTCCCCTTTTTAGGTTTTAGACTTTGAACATCTCCCATTAAAAATAACCCATTTCAGAAGCTTTATTCCTCATATACGGAAAATCTTAAATATATTTTATCTGATAAAAATGGACTAGACTTTCCAAGTTCCTGCAGTGCTGCCCTGAGACTCCGTCACATTCCATGTAATTGGAACTCCAAAAAGGTAGCAAATTTTGAAGATAGATATACAAAATCTAACCCTCATATTACAGCTTCAATTCTGCCTCATGGGATGGCCGTCATTAAGAAGGAACACAGTGTTGTTTTAATATACAGAATATACTCTTGTTGTTAAAATATTCATGATCTCATGAATGGTGATGCACACGTTGTTCCTATGATTGAAGAAGCAGAGAACAAATTAGAGGGGAAAAATCAGTTTTAACACGGTGTTATTACAGGTCACTTAAGATATGCAAGACACCAACTTGGACATTAGCATGACCCCAGCTGTTCAAGATCAGCCTGCCCTCAGGTGAAGTTTGATATCTGGGATGAAAAAGAAGAGCATGGAAATCTCTTTCAATTCAAACATAACCTTGCTTGTTAGTTTCACTTCAGAATATGTTCCCTAAGTATTTTATTCTAAGAAACTGTTTGTTAAAGATGGGAAAAGAGGGAAAATAAGAAGGAACCTATAAATTTACTTCTTGGACTCATTATCATATTTATAACTTTGGATTAATTGCTATGGAATAATTCCAGTGCCATAAACTGAGAATTGTGACTACAAATGAGAAAGAAGCAGTGAAGTTTCCGGAAAAACAAAAGCCTCATTTTTCTGAAACTGGAGAAAACTAAATTCTTGCATATGTTACTAACATTGGCAAAGAAGATAAATTAGTCTTCAGTATTTCATGGCTGTTGAAAATCTTAAAGAAGTCTTATAAGGTTTTCATCATTTAAGAAACCACATTCTGTGAGAAAATTGGCAATTAATTTGTTTACTTTCTTTAAAACTACTTGATATGCTCCAGCAAGCCACTTTGCTACACAAAGTATATTTGCTTTGTTATTTCTATATACAATTATGGAGTTGGCTTTAATAAATCATTCAAAATATTAGAATGAAAAGAAAAGCAGAACAATACAATATTTTTAAAAATTTGGTTAATAGAAGATCCCTATATTACCCTACTTTTAGAAATTGATATTATGTAAATATTGTTTGTTTACAACTTAGCCTGCATTGGATTTTAATTTAAATAAAGAAGACTATTTAACAGAGGGTTATTAAACAGGTTTCTACATTGCAGCTGTTCCAGTCCCTCAGGTAAACACTTATTGAGAGAGTTTATTAAAGTTTGTTCTACTTATTTATGTTTAAATTCTTTTTTTTTCCCCTTGCATGAAGCCTTTGTTGGGGCAGAACTCCTACTGACTTTAAAGAGTTCTGTGCATATAGATTTGGGGAGGGTGGCAAGCTTGGAATACTTTATAAAGTAATCGCCTTTTATGTTTTCATCTATAGATGTCTAATTTTCAGTATTATTTTTTTGGGAAATATGAATTCTACTCCAGATAGTGCATTTTGGAAAGCTTAGCTTTCTACCCTAGCAAAAGATTTCATGGTAAGAAAGAGGCATGAAGAATTACGTAAATATTTAAAACATATTTTATGACATATAAACACATTTAAAACATGAAATATGAAAATGTTTGGAT
Source organism: Dama dama (assembly GCF_033118175.1). Taxonomy (NCBI): domain Eukaryota; kingdom Metazoa; phylum Chordata; class Mammalia; order Artiodactyla; family Cervidae; genus Dama; species Dama dama. The sequence continues at coordinate 80,711,139 of NC_083698.1, read as the reverse complement.
AATGCATGATGAGAGATGAAGTTACTGTGGGGGGAGCAGATATTGCCTGCATGGAAAAGAAATTGCAAAGTTAGAGGAGAAAGGAGTTTGAAAAGATTTTTCAACACTTTTTGACTGTGTCTAGTTCTATGACTCTTTTAAGGAGAAAATAACAAATATGTTTATTTCATTATAGCTACATGCAGGAGAAAGTTAGAAACGACCAACAGAAAAAAAAATACCCTAGCTATTCCAAATAAAGTACACAATAAAAAGTAAGTGAAGGGTGGATGTAAGACAAATTATGAGAAAAAAAATTGTAGCACATATATGATTATTTGAATGTTGAACATGGAAAACTAAGGAGAAAAAGATATGTGCCGCCAACTGAGACCGGTGATTGGGAGAATAAATATGAAAAACAGGGAAGGAAAACTTATTCAGGGAAAGAAGCTACCCTCCCCACAGGTGTGTTCAGACAGATGACCTAGTAAGCTTTATATGCAGAAGATAATGTGACTTAATGGAACACCCAAGTTTATGGTTCTGGTTCTACAAGTTTATTTTTTGATATTAAACATTTGGACACTAATATCTCTTCCAAGTCTCTAATTTCACTTCTAGTTCTCTTAGATGCAGCGAGTTACTCTTGAAAGAGGGAAAATAAAACACTTTAAGAACCTATTAGTGATCAAGAGCCCTAATACATTTCACTGACACTCATATTCTATTTCCTTAATAACTTCTCTCTCCCTAACAGAGGAGTGTGTTTTTATCAAAATAATCAGTGGACTATTTGGTTAAAGAACATTTAAAAGTATTTAAGATTCTCATGTAAATATATACATGTAAATCTTTCTCCCTCTGTCTCTCTCCAGCTTAAAAAACACGAGTTCATTCTGAACTCTTAACCCAGCTTTCTTGTTATCTTCCTTTCCATGGTTGGAGTGCCTTTCTCTGACAATGAGTCCTATCTCTCATTATCCTAGGTATGTTCATTTGTTTTATTGATAGTCCTTCATGGAGCTAATCATGCTTTTCTGCCACTCTTCCCCATTTATCTTCCAATAGTTTCTACCAGACACTGCTCCCACTGCCTACCCCCACCCCGCGCATGTGGTCCCCTCTACCCCTGCCCCAAGTGGACCCTGCCCACACACACCCCCACCGCTCCCCCCCTGGCCTGGCTGCCCTAGTCTCCCCTCTAGGCTGGGACGCTACATGCCAGGTTACCTCTCCATCGGAATACCTCATCACAGTTGGGCTCCAACATTTTGTAAAAGTTCTCCCACCCTGTGAAATCCTTCCTTACTTCCAACTCCCCGCTTGAGGGCACCAGAGCTCGGCCAGCCTCCTTTCCACCTGACGCATGGACATATATTTATCCAGCCTTATTTAATATTAGGGATAAATTGTTCAGAAGAGAAAGGGGATGAACTATACAGACAAAGTTAAACTTTAAAGTAAAGGGACTTAGTAGTGACGTTAGGTGCTCAGTCGCGCCCAACTCTGTGACCCTATGGACTGCAGCCTGACGGGCTCCTCTGTCTATGGAATTCTCCAGGCAAGAAATCTGGAGTGGGCAGCCATTCCCTTCTCCTGGGGATCTTTCTGACCCAGGGATTGAAGCCGGGTCTCCTATATTGCAGGCAGATTCTTTACCATCTGAGCCAACAGGAATTATTTACATTTTCTTTGCTAAGCACTGTTTTTAAGTGCTTAGTATTTTCTAGGCTTCATGTAAAAAGGTATCGGGAGTAACATGGGTGAGAAGGCTAGATGTACTGGTACTCCAAAGTAAGAAATACTGAGATATCCAGTGAGAGCACTGAAGGTCAGCATCTACCTCTCCAGGAATCAGAATTAAATCTTTAAGGGGTTACTTCATGTGCAGACAAGACTAATCATAGCAGATCTGAGATGCTCATCTTTAGAAAGGCCTGATTGGAAGGACTCGTCCTTGAGTGGCACGTGGAAACTTGGCCCCCAGTCAGGAGTTAACAAATGAAAGGTCACTCTGCCCAGACTATGCAAACCATATGCTTTATGCTGAACACATTTTTTTCCCATCTGAGAGTCTTAAATATTAATACATGCTAGGCAGAGTGTGCCTGCATGACCAGCCCCCCAACTAGGTCTCTCATGGGCGTCTCCGGGTAGAAACAATACACAAATGTTCGGGCATTTTGTTATTTGAAGAAGAAGACACTCTGTGTCACCTCGTGGGATGGAGAGACAGAAAAAAACTGGACTCCTCCAGGCACTGTGCCTTTTCCCATATGATGCAGCCATGCAGTCTAACTGCATTGCTCTAATAAATCTTGGCGGTGAGTACCTCTATCTGCCGTCTCCTCTGAGTCTTTCCAGCCAATCTGTAATAGCGGCAGTGGCCCTGGGGACACCCAGCACACCCTTGAACTGAGTTTTAAGGTCTCTGAGTCAAATTTGTTCAAGTGAAGATGGCATTGAGAGGATTTGGGGATAGAAAATATAACAGAAAAAAAGAAAAGTTTTGAAACGGGAATCAAACGGGATCTACAACTCATGCATTGTTTCCTAAGCAGAAGGTTTAAGGAAAGCAGGGTCAGAAAATATAAGCAGAACGTGAATCTCAGACACCTTTCTATTTAGTATTAATATTTTAGGAAGTATTCAAGATGAGAATAAATACATTTGAAGGATTCAATCAATTGTTGAATCCTTTTTGGAAAGTGAAAGAATAGGATATGTTTTTATCCTTCTTATTCACACTTCTGAGTAAAATATTACTTATGTTATTATTTGTAAATTATTGGTCTGGAAAACTACTAACCCATTAGCTATTTGGTATTCTACATTTTCAAAAAGAGAATCATTGAAATTCTCTTCAATTTAATAGTCCCTTACAATAGACTGTGGTAGACTTTTACTTTTATCTTTTTCATAAATTCAGATAAATATTAGAAGAGGCAATAAATTTGTCATTCTTTACTCAGTGATATTAGCATTTTGTTTTATATCCTTTGGGGTATTTGTTAGCTTAAGACCCATCCTATGTATAAAAGATCTATGAAATGAAATTTATCACTTATGCATTATATGTGATATGAAATTCTTATTAACAACTTAAAATATAGTATCTATGAAATACAGTGTCTGTATGAGTAAGGTTCTTAAATATTTGTCTTTGAAAAACAGGGCTCTTCATTTTAATTCTTTGCTGGACCACCTTTGGAAAATATATAAAAGAGCAGTGGGTTAGAACTAAATCCATTTGTGTTAGGCTTTTGATGTTGTTATTTTATATTTTTAATTCCAAAGACTTCCCAAAGGACATAGTTTCAAAGTGAAACATTATGAAATCTGCAATTTAACATTTACTGTAGAGTATTTCTATTCTTTTAAAACACAAATCTCATCATTTGACAAATTTTAAGGTATTGACTGTATCTAGATAATTATTTGAATAAAGTAAAAACCAAAGCTATTTAATAAGGTTTTACATTATTTCATAAATATTTCTTTCTGTCCAATATATAATTTCTATAAATAGAATAATGGTTTATGATATTTTAATAAATTTCAGTTTAAAAATATTTAAATTACAGAATTTCCTCTGAATTTACTGAGCCCAATGATTATAAATGACAAGAATCAATGAATAATTTTTCTATTTTTTAGAACATACTGGAATATCTTTGTGGGAGGTTTGTAAGATTCATCATAGGTAAATTTACAGTACAGAAATATAAAATGCCTAATAATATTATACTCAGTGACTTTTTACTCAGTAATTCTTCTCACACTGATTTTTATGTGCTTCTGCCTATTTAGTTAATGTTCCTCCTTGTCGATCACACTTGGAATGAGTTCTGCATCACAATGTAAAGTAAATAATAAAACATTTTTTCACATTAGGGAAATTTTCCCTGAAGCCTGGTGTTGCTTAGAGAAGATATGCTTTGCATCAAGTCAATAAAGTGAAAAATACACAGCTGAATCTGGATCTTTGGCTGGATAATGTCTGCAGAAACCTTTTCCTGTAGGATAAAACCCTAAGAAAGACACACCTACCTTCCAACGTATATTACAAACCAAGAATTCAGAATAGTTGCCTTGGAGTAAATAATAGCACATTTTGAATCAAAATTACAGGTATTACCTGATATTTGAAAGAACGTATGAAATACATATTGATATATTAAATAAATTCCTGTATCTCTGGTATTAGTAAAATGTTCAATGAACAAACACACACAACTAAATCAAAAATTGGTATACCAAATTAGCCGTACTGTTGAGGGTCAATATAAGTGTATATTTGAAACAAAACAAGAATTGAATGTGGAAAACGGGATATGTGCTATATTTTGAGATTGTTATGGCTCTAAATAAACATACCAAAAAAATTTTTTTTGCTAATTCTTAAGTGTAGTAACATTTTCATAAATTTGGAAAACATTCTGACAAATTTCACTTTGCAAAAGTTTTTAATTGCATATGTTTTCCAAAAGCCTTTATTATTTTGATTTATGTAGATCTCATCAAAAATTTATTATTACTTTATGTGCTAAATACTCTGAGCCAAGTCCTGTTCTAAGCACCAAGAATACAGAAGCCAACCAAACAAGCAAGCACTGCTGTTCTGGAGGTCACATTCACGTTCCAAGGAAATGCTCTATAATGCAAAATATACCTCTTACAAACACTTAACTTACCTTTGTTCATGTGACTATTCGTTTTTGACAATCCTGCATAGTCTCAAATAACAACAAAAATTTTAGTCTGCTCCTAAATCTGTAATGTGGTTAGGGCTTGGCAAGGAAGGCTCATCTCTAAGCCACGTGACATACACTCATTTAGCTGACAGTTGGTGCTAGTTGTTGGGTGGGGGCTCAGACACGCAGACCTCCCCATGTGGTCAGGTCTTCCTCATAGCATGATGGCTGGATTCCCAGGGCAGGCATCCAGCACAACAGCCAGACAGAAGCTTTATTGCTGTCATGTCTAACCTTGGCTGTGACACGGTGCCTGTCTACTTGATTATTTCCTCAACAGGCTCTTCCAAGGTCAAGGGAATGGGACCTAGACTCCAACCTTTGATGGAAGAAGGGCAAAACTCTAGAAGATTGTGTGGGGCTATAAATATTGTTGCAGCCACTTTTGAAAAGTCTAATCTATCGTAATTATAATGTATGGGAAAATATTATCCTATTTTTGAGGTACAAAGTATTGTGTTTATGAAATAATGGATGACTACATGTTAAAGACAATTAAAAAAAATCAAGGTCTTATGTCAAAATAGCCTATATAATGGAGGTACAGTTAGAATAACTTGTGAGGACTCATAACTCAAAGTCTTATCAATAAACTATGGTCCAATCAAGAGTCAACTTCATTCTAGTGTTCTATTTTAGTCATTGAAATAATGTTATTTAACTGTAGTAAAACTCTATGAGACCAAGAGTTTGCTGTTAGTAGTAATGATAACTTGAATAAATCAACCTAAAATTAGATGCTATGGTAAAACTCTTCATTATAATATTATAATAAATGTGAAAACTTGTGCGTGCAAATATTTGAGAACAAAAATTAACTCTCACATATATAGATGGAATTCAAAGGTATGCTCTTTTGTATATAATCTTGAATAAAGGTGAATATGCCCATACAAATCATAGACTAGGGATTCTGTGTTATAACATATCCCATGGCAGTTTATCACTCAAAGATAACATTATAAAAATTAAGGTTGAGTTTGAGTCAGTTATTTTCAGTATACATTTATCCCATGTTTATGATCAATGAAATCTGTTTCACAGATGGTCAAACACAGCATGATCCCCACCCTGAGGGTTCTATATGATAGTAAACATAGCAAAAAGAATAAAAGCTAGAACAGAAGGTATAAGTAATACAAGAAAGAGCAAAGAAAGAGAAATAAATTCTGTTCTAGGTGGGAGAATGAAGACAAGCATAATGATGTATTAGCATGTGAGTAACCCTAACAAGATTAGTCATTTTTAGATAATGAGGTGGAAAACTTTGGTGGGGGGGGGGGGGGGGAAGCATTTCTTCCTGAAGTAAGAATGTCGCCCTTGGCTGTATGAGAAAATTTAATTGAATAGGGAAAATAAGAATCTGAGCTGAAGTACTTATAGTGTCTCTGTACCAAGTCAATAAAAAGTTTACTAGCTACTTTTGTGAGTAAAGGCAGAGTGCTTATAACAAGGTATAAAATTACTCTCAAATCCTTGCATGCATTCCATTTCATTCTTATTCTTTCTATAAACTCTTCTCTTCCATGTGGCCCAAGGCCATGGTCTCCTAACTGGCCTAAAGAACACTTGCCCCCTATAATGGAGGCATGGAGTTTTAACCACTGAACCGCCAGGGAGACTCCAACAAATTTTCTCTCCACCCAAAGTCTACAGTGGCTTCCTCGGTGGCGCAGTGGTAAAGAATCCTCCTGCCAACACAGAGGATGCAAGAGACGCAGGTTTGATTCCCGAGTTGGGAATATCCCTGGAGTAGGAAATGACAACCTACTCCAGTATTCTTGCCTGGAAAATTCCACGGACAGAGGAGCCTGGAGCGCTATAGTCCATGGGGCCACAAAGAGTCGGACATGACTGAACATGCACACACAACATCTGCAGTGCACAGTGATCTATTGGAAATTAGAAAATGAAACAAAACACTGACTTCACTTGTCTGCTGAACTTTGAAGAGATCATTGTCCAGGTCATAAAGTTACCATAGTCTAGGCCATGGTTCCATTTCATTTCCTGACATCTGTGCAAGTCCCTCCCCATAACCCTGAAGACCACCAGCACAGACATATGTTGTCGGAATGTTTGCCATTTCCAGATTTTCTTTGTATTTCTTTGTTGTTGTTTCTGGATCCTCTGCCATAAGTGCCATTCCTCTCCTTTTCTATTTGGTAATTTCTTACTCAGGTATGTCATCAAGACCATAAGTTGCAAGCTTCCTCCTCTTTATTCCAATAGAACCTTATAACTCTATGATAGTATTTACCCTGTTTTAAATTCTTCAAGGATGGAATAGGATTCAATTTATTTAATAAATTTGCCTCTCATTTGATAGACCCACAGTAGGTACTGTCTTTCTGCACATAAAGAGAGCTTTTTTTTACTGCTCTCCACCTCTTATCACTCCTTGAGAAAAGAAAAACATGAGAATCATTTATTAAGTGACTAAACATAATTTAACACAAGCTAAGTTAGGAAAAGGTAATAAAATGCTGTCTTAAAAGAACTTTGACTTTATCAATCATTTTAAAGACATGTTTATAGGCATAGATATTAATGAAAGATTTCAGAATTGATTGAGGAAACTAAATGGCACTATAAAAATAGTTTACCAGCTTAATTTTTAAACATTCCTTGTATATGAATTTCTTCTGTATAATTAGCTATGTTACTTGGAACTGGAATTAGGGATGGTGATGCTATACTTTTCCAAATTCATCAGATTGTTATGTACTTCTCTTTCCTCACTACTCCAGTGGCATTATTCTTATATACATGAATATTGTTAGTGGATTGACACTTGTAATCAAGAAATATATTTTATGGAAGGAAAAGGATTTGACTTTCAAGTAACAAGCTACAAAGTATCTAGACTCTACATAGATCTATTATCTCATCAATTTCAGTTTATAAAACATGCTCATTATTGAATTTTTATATCTAGGCAAAGTCTTATATTCTTTAGTGAGATTATATTAAGCTGTTGAGCCTGTTCATATGTACAGCCAATAGGGATATCTCTAGCTACATGCAATTTTATACTTATTTGAATAAAATAAAAATTCTGCAATTTATAATACCCAAAATGGCAATGTTGGAGTTTGAATAATTGAACAAATAGATGTTGTACTAAGTCATAAATGTAAATTTTTAAAATATGTGACAAGAAAATCATATTAATGTTTAATTTACCAAAGATTTTTAACTGGATGTGTAAACAAATACAGCAGATTGTAAGCCACCGAGTCCAACAAGGTCACTTTAACATGTGTATCACACAGCTAGACATCACAATAAATTGTCTAGATAACATGCTATAGAGTAGAGTCAGCCAGCATCACATATCATGTGGTTCTCACTTTTATGGGGTATAAAACTGGATATATTCTACTTTAATCCATACATCATTTTCTGGTGGAGTATCAGTAAAACTTACTTGAGTTTTGACTTTTATAGTGCAAGCACTTCTAATAAGGGCAAATGTGATCATTTAAAAAAATACTATGATATCTTTAACTTGATGGAAATAAAGTGAAAGTTAATGTTTTATACAAGAAATTGATTAGTAATTATATGACTTGTCTAGTTTAGACTATATTGCCCTATTATTAATACCATGTTTATGGACCCAGCAAAGGAGATAATTTCTGGGACTAGAAAGAAGGAGCAAACATTTGAAAATAATTCTAGTTTAAATTTATATTTTTGATAGAATTTCCATATAAATCTCTCCAAATCCCCTTAAAATATTTTTCAGGTTGTATAGAAAATAATCATAGGTCATTTCGAGAGTTCTAAGCATTTCCATTTTTAAAATATTCAATCAGATAATTCTCATTGAAAGTGGCGTGCATGAATAGCTTAAACAGAGTATATCTTCTAAATACAAACTTTGATATCAGCAAATTTATTTCCAGAAGAAAATGACAGCAGAAAAGCTCCTATATGTGAGGACAAGGATTTTTTTCCTCCACAAGTTGGAGGCTTCCATTAATGAGGCATCCTGAAATTTTAGTAAAGAAAAGGATGCTTGAGAATCGGGCTCAGAAGACTAACTGAGCTTCAGGATTTGTCTAGGTAGATTTCACACCACAGGATATGAAAGAATGTGATAAATTCAGAGATGATTAATTGGCTTTGTTTAAGATCATAGTAGGACTCCCCTGGAGGTTCAGTGGCTAACCTCTCTGTTCCCAATGCAGGGGGCTGAGGGTTCAATCCCTAGTCAGGGAGCTAGACCCCACATGCCTGTTGCAGACTGGTTGCAGCCAAATAAATAAAAATAAAAGATCATATGCAAAAAAATCCTGAAACTTTTCTGAAATAAAATTGTTTGATGTACATACAATAAAATTTCTCCATACAAATATGTATTTTAATGATTAACCACGATCAAACTATGGAATACTTGCAGCACCCAAAAACATTTCCCATGTACTTTCCCAGTCAATTCAAACCCCTAAAATCAACCCCAGAAAAACACTGATCTGCGTTTCATTATAAATTATATTTCTCTTTTCAAGTTTTCGTATAAAAGCAGTCATAAGTCATGTACTTGATGTCTGAATAAATGTCCTAGGAAGATTCGTTTCCAAGTATTTTGGGGACATATAGCTTCATTTCCTCTTCATTTCTCTTGCATATAAATACCTAGAATGTTGGAACTGCTAGGTTTAATGGCTATCCACTCCAGTATTCTTGCCTGGAGAATCCCATGGACAGAGGAACCCGGTGAACAACAGTCCATGACGTTACAAAGAGTCAGACACAACTGAGCATCTAAACATACACATGTACTGATATATATAATTTGTGGGGCTTCCCTTGTGGCTCAGACAGTAAAAAATCTGCCTGCAAGGCAGGAAACCCGGGTTTGATCCAGAATGGCCACTCACTCCAGCATTCTTGCATGGAGAATTCCATGGTCAGAGGCTCCTGGTAGGCTACAGTCCATGGATCCACAGAGTTGGACACAACTGAGCGACTAACACTTACTTATGATATATGTGCTTAGTTATTTAATAAATTGTCAAAAATATTTTACAAAGTGGTTGTGGAATATATATTTCCTTCATTCAGTTCTGGTTGCTCTGCAACCTCACTATCAGTTGGCATGGTAAATCTTTACAGCTTAGCCATTTTAATGAGTATGTATTGGTGTCTAATTACAGATTTTCTTTTCATTTCTCAAATAGCAAATGATATATATTATCTTTATATACCTTTTGTCCACTTAGATAAAATTTTTTGCAAGACCTCTATTTAAATCTCTTGCCTATTTTGCTTGGACTAGCTACTTATTTTTCACTCGTAACATTTAAAAAAGTATTCATTATGCATATTCAGTTTGATACATGTATTGCGCATATCTTCTCCTACTCTATTAATTGCCTTTTCATTTTCTTTATAGACTCTTTCAAAGAGTTTGTCATTTGTTGAAGTTCAACTTATCAATTATTTTTCATGTTAGTGCTTTTTCTGTCATAAGAGATTTCAGCCTATTCCCAAACCTTACAGTTTTTCTCCTATATTTGTTCTAAGTTTTATTTTAGTTTTAGCTTTTTTATTTAGGTCTGTGGCTAATTTGGAGTCAATTTGTATGTATTACATGAGATGAGGGTCAAAGTTTATTCTTTTCTATATGAATATGTAGTTTGTTCATGGACCTTTGACTGAAGACATCTTTTTTCCCACTGAAGCACCTTGGTAACTTTTGAAAATTAATTAGCCATATATGTGAGTCCGTCTCTGGATTCTCTGTCCCATTCCACTCATCTCTACCTGTATCTTTGCATCAATACTATACTTCTTTGACTACAGTAGTAGCTCTATAATAGAAATCTTGTATGTCTCAAAAGCAGGTAGTCATAGTCCTCCTACCATGTTCATAATTTCAAAACATTTTTGTCTACAGCAGATCTGTTGTATATCCATTTAAATTTTAGAATCAAACTCTTAATTTCTACTTAAAAGACTATAGAAATTTTGTTGAAACTGCCATGAATTTATAGATCAGTTGACAAAAATTGACAATTTATGATGAACGAAACTGATATAGCTCTCCATTGCTTAGGTTTCCTGTAATTTCTCACAGCAGTGTTTTGTAAGTTGCAGAGTATTTTGAATTTATGCCTAATTATGTCTTGGAATGCTAGTGTAAAGTGTTATTAAAATTTTTTTTCATTTCCAGTTGTTCCTCGCGAGTATATAGAAACACAACCTAGTTTGCATTGACCTGTGTCATGCAACCTTGCTAAGCTAAGAGTCTACTAGCTTTTTTATCACTTGCTATTTGACTGACTGACTGATTTAGGTTTTCAATGTTGCTGTGGTCTGCATATAAAAATGACTGTAATTCTTTTCCAACTTGTAAAATTTTTATTTATTTTTCTTACCTTACAGCAGTGGTTTAAGTCTCTAACACAGTGTTCAATTGAAGTGGCAAAAATGGATAATCTTGCCATGTTGCTGGCCTTAGAGAAAAACCATTCACTCTTTTACCCATATATATGATGTTAGCAGTGTATTTTTCCTAGACTACCATTACCAGGTTGAAGAAATTTCTTTTTATTCTTAACAGGTTGGAAATTTTTTTTATCATGAATGGATATTCAATTTTTGAAATTAAATTCTGTATCTTTTGAAATAATATTTTTCTCCTTCATGCTAGTAATATGGTAAAACATATTATTTAATTTTTGAATATTAAACCAACATACCATACCAAAATACTTTTCCATGGTTTATTTTCCTTGCTACATGATTCTGGATAAGATTTGCTAGTGTTTTAATAAAGATTTATGTACCCTTGACCATTAAAGCTATTGATCTTCAGTTTTCTTTTCTTATACTGACTGTGTCTGGCTTTGCTATCAAGATAATGCTGGCCTCATAAAATGAAGCTTCTCTTCCTCTGTTTTATGCAATAGTTTTATAAGGTTTTTGGAAAAGGAAAAGGCAACCCACTCCAGTACTCTTGCCTGGAAAATTCCATGGACAGAGGAGCCTTGTAGGCTATAGTCCATGGGGTCGCAAAGAGTCGGACACGACTGAGTGACTTACTTCACTTTACTTCACTTTATAAGGTTTTTATTATTTCTTCCTTAAATGTTGATAAAATTCACCAGTGAAGCCTTCTTGGTATGGAGTTTTCTCTATGAGAAAGTAACTAAAAATTCACTTTTTAAGTAGATATAATGCCCTTACTTCTGTCTTATATTGAATAAACTTTGGCTGTATAGTAGTGTATGTTATTCAAGGAAATTATATTATTAAAGTTAATCAAATATTTGTTGGACATAAATGTGTTTATATATATTTCATTCAATGCAGTAGGCTCTGTAGTGATCTAACCTCCTTCATTTATGATATTGAAAATTGTCTTACCTCTTTTATCTTGATAATTCTAGCTACAGGCTTAGAAACTGGATTTTTGAAGGAAATGTCTTCCCATTGTCTTTTTCTATTACTTGTTCATTTGCATTTTTGTTGATTTCTGCTTTTATTATTTCCTTCCTTATGGTTATTTTGAATTTACTTTTTTTTTTTTTTTTTAAGTTTTATTAAGGTAGATGGCATACATATCACTCATAGGACCTGATACTTAATATTAACTAAATATTTTTTACCTCTTTGTCTCTTTGTTTTACAGCTCTAGTGACTATAGACTGTATTACTTCACACCTTTTTTCATACCCCCAAATATTTAAAGACCATCTATTACATGGTGGACAGGGTTCTATGTAATAGGGGTATAGCAATGAACAATGTAAAGTCTCTGGGTTCACGGAATTTATAGTCTACTGTGATAATGCAATAGATAAATTAATAAGTATAGACATGAAAGGTAGTGATAAATGCTACGAAGGAGATGAACCAAGAAGGAGTGGGGAGAGACAGACAGTAACAGAGAAAGAGGCAGAGAGGGAAAGAGAAAGAGGTTTTGGCTATGAATATCAAAAAGGACCCCTCTAATATGTGCCAGTTAATCAGAGTACATTAGGAAATAAAAGAAAAGGAAGAGAATGGATCATATGGACATTTGGGAAAAATATTCCAGGCCAATATAAGATAAACAGGGAGACAAGAGGATGATTGACATTTTAGAGCAACAGCAAGGAAGCCAGTGTGCTTGGAATATAGTGAAACAGGAAGAAATGGCAGGATGCAGGAGAGAGGAGTAGAACAGGTTCAGATCAGCAGGGTGCTGTAACCACTTCAGAAACTTAGATTTTTACCCAAATGCGTTTGGGCGAACCATTAAACAGTGGAGGAGCTACATGACGAACTTAATATGCTAGAGGTTAGGTTCAGTTTTATATCTTTCTCCCCTGTAAATTATCATTGATAACACAAGACTCTGGCAATATTAAAGCACTGGATTGATAGGTGTGGTTTTACATTATGGAGTAGAGAATACCTGAATCAGCTCCCTCCCTCTTCATTCCACCTCATCTCTTTCTTTCCAGCTCTTGGTCTCTCTCTCTTTCTCTCTCTCTGTCTCTCTCACTTCCTTTTTCTCAGCTATAAACTCATCCTTCTGGGAATCTCACCTGTATGGATTTGCAGATTTTGATTCCCTGCTTTAATTCTGTCCTGGTAACTGTTTTGAAATTCTTCATTTTATTTTTCAACTGGTGCTTTTCAACTGAAATCTGATGCATCGTGGTGCATATGCATGAACAGAGGAAGTAGGCAGAAGAAAGAGTTTTATTGTTTAGTAACTTTTCATGTGTTTGAACAAAGGTCCTGTATTTGCGTTTTGTACTAGGGCCCACAGATTATATCGCTGGTTCTGTTCACTTAATCATATTTCCCAGCTTTGCCTCACTTACAGGGATGAAGAATGAGATGAAGACAATTTATTAGATGCTATAAGGGACACAAAGAAATCAGTGCCCCATTCACAGTTTTGTGTATGTATATGTGTATGTGTGTGTGTGTTTGTGTGGTAGAGGCAAAGGATTCTACACTCCTTCATCAAACACTTAACAGAATAAACAAATGTGCTACAGAGCATGCATGCATACTAAGCTGCTTCAGTCTTGTCTGACTCTTTGAGACCCTATGTACTGTAGCCTGCCAGGCTCCTCTGTCCACGGGCTTCTCAGGCAAGAACACTGGAGTGGGTTGCCATGCTCTTCTCCAGGGAATTTTCCAGACCCAAGGACCAAACTCACCTCTCTTATGCTGGCAGGTGAGATTTTTTTACTAGTAGCACCATGTGGGAAGCCTGTGCTACAGAGCAAAAGAAGACAAAATTTTATTTCATCCCACAAAAGAACAGCTCTTTATTTGTCCTATATCTTACCAACTCTTTTTGTAGGGCATAGACTGAGTGTTATTGGGACTGCCAATATCTTAAGTAATAATAATTTATCATCTATTGAGCAATTACTCTATGCCAAGTCCTCTTCTAAACACTTTTAGAGCCTTAACCCATTTCAACCTCACAACTTTATAAAGTAGGTAGTATTGGAATCCCCATAAATAGTTGAAGAAACAAATTAACAAATACACAGATGATATAAAAACAATCTCTCAGAGAGATTAAGAAAACTCTTCCAAGATCATATAGCTGGTAAGTGGCAAAACTGGGTTAAAAAAAACAAGCTGTCTGGCCCCTGAAGCTATATGCTAATTGTATTCTACACTAAATCTTAAGAAAGCTAGAAATACAATTCCATGGGAGTAGAGAAGAGAGACAAATTGGCTTCTGTGCTGACCTTAGAAACAAAGGTCAAACCTTGCCAGACACAATTATGAAGGAATAGAGGCAAGGGAAATTGTCCATTTGTCATTTTACTGACATATATAACTTAGCTGAAAAGAATCGTAGTCATTATCTGGTGCAAGTCACTCTTTAAATTAAGAACATAGGACACAGAAATGATAATTGATTCTAAAAAGGTCACACAGCTAATTAGAGAGAAGTCTGGAAACAGAACTTAGTTTTCTTGGTTTCTGGTTCAGAGCTCTTTCTACAAAGCCGCCTACTTTGCATACATACTGTACAGATTGTTCTATTATGTGCCATTTGCATGAGTCTCAGTCATTTTCAACAGGGATATTCATCATTCAGAAGGAGGGAACTACAGTATATAAAGCATAGTTCCAAGAGCAATGGTAAATTATACCTATCAAAAAACCAAGGGTGTTACCCCCTAGTATATGTTTTTTTTAAAATGAACATGTTTGGTACATCCATTTAAATTAATAAAAAGCAATGAATTTTCAAAATCATTTTAATCAGTACATAGTAGGAGCTGTGATCTATCCTAATACAAAGATGAATTGTGGAAAAACGATAATTAATACACAGCTGCCTAAACATGTCATCCTGTCTCTTTGATGTCTTCTTGTGGAATGTCCTCTCATAATAATCCATACTCATTTAAAGTGCTTCTTCTCTGAGAAGACTTCCTTAAGAGCAGGACCTAGCTGCATGCGTGCTCAGTCGCTCAGTATTGTCTGATTCTGTGACCCCATGGATAGTAGTCCACCAGGCTCCTCTGTCCATGGGATTTCCCAGGCAAGTTATAGTAGAGTGGGTTGCCATTTCCTCCTCCAGGGGGTCTTCCCCACCCAGGGATTTAACCTGCATTTCCTGCTTGGCAGGTAGATTCTTTATCACAGCATCATGTGGGAGGTCCAAGACCTAGTTGGATGTAGTTTAAAATTGCACCCTTTCAATCCACATCTGCCTTGTCCCCACCTCTATTTTAGCACTTATCATATTCTGTTGTATAAAACCTTGTCAACCTGCTCGCCTTGAATATTGAGAAGTCACATTCTAATTTCATTATTTAAATTTGTATCCTTAACCAAGCAAAACCAAAACCCAGCCAATAACTAACACATGGTATATACTAAATAAACTAATCAATGTTGAATAAATATTAATATGCTTTTACCTTAATCGATATTGGGGAAAGTGTTTTCCAAAGTCCTTAAGAATTAAATCAATGATGCAGTAATAATAATAAAACACAATTTACTCACCTGGTTTTTTATTTTTCTCCTTTCACTTTCAGATGTCAATACATTGTGATACTTATGTAGATTAAATTAATAGAAACAGGTTTTACCTTAATTTGGGTTGAAACATTTCCAGCATTCATTTTGGATTATTGTATGTGCAAAATCTATCATTTGGACAATACAATACAAATTTATTAAATGGCCTCATGTTTACTGAATGGAGATTTCTGTGACATGCAGATGAGCTAGAATAGCAATACCAAGAATGCAGAGGAAGTAGAAATCTTGAGGTTATTTAAAGAACAATATGGTAGGATTGATTGGCATATTAGATGCAGCAAAACAATGAAGGAGACAGGAAGAAGTCTACTGTCTAACTTCAATAATCAGAAGAATGATAGTTTCTTAAAGGAAAATTGAGAAATAGGGAAAGATACATATCCTGGGTGAGAAGAAGCGTTAATGTATGGACATGCTTATGTATTCAATAGCTTATTTTTAATATGGCAACATCACATAAGCCTTGTGAATATAAAGTTGAATGACCAATGAGAGAAAGGGATATACATGTGATGACATCATCCATACGTAAGTGAAAATCAAACACAAAGAAGTGGCAAGTTTTCAAAGAAAGAACTATAAAAAAGCCAAAAAAACAGATCCAAGAAAGCAATGTCAGAGCAGAAGTATATTTTTGAGGAAAGAAAATGAAAAAGTATTAGAAAAGAGAACTGAGTCACAGTTTATGTTTACTAAGCTTCAGGTCAGTAATTCTGAATGATCTGGTTATGTAATCAGAAAATATGAGTTGCTCCATTTTAGAAATGAAGTAAGGAAAAGAAGCAGGATGAGTTTGTGAGCAATTTAACCCTCTTAAAAAAATCTTAGTTACATTAGTAACAAAATATAACACTGATAATGGTTGCTGAGTGGAGTGCAATATTGTTTTAGCGTTTATGAATTTATTTAGTTCTTAAGAAAACAGCAAGAAAAAATATTGGACATTCAGGTAAAGTTGGCAGACTGATCGCATATAATTTTGCTTTCTCCAGAAAACCCACTAAAACGTTGAAAGTATGTAATGGCTAACACAAATTCACAAAGTCAAGAGAAAAGGGAAAAAAAAAAAACCAAAAACAAACCTTAAGCAGCATAATTTTCAAAGCTGAAATGCAAAGTCAAGTGGTAAATTACCCAGCATATTGTCAAAAGTGAGAATTAATCCAGCAATGGGAAATACCAAGAAATAATCACACTTGTATCACATAATCCCCCCAAAATCTCAGAAATTGTTATGACCAGGTATCTCTGAAAGTGGGAGGAGTTTGAAAGACGGAGAATTCCTTTAAGTCTGTTTCACAAGCAGTCAGATTCATAGACCCCTCCTCCACTCTTCATGGCTGGAGTGACTTCCCAGACCCTGAGAAGAGCAGGTACAACAGCAGGACCTTTGGAAGATGCCCACGAGGGTAAGCGAGGGTCACTGTATTGTACAGAAAGCAAGAGACTTAAGGAAATAAAAGCATAAAAATGGCAGTCATCCTCCCCTCATTTCCCTGACTTGTCTCCTAGAATCCCAACAGTCAGGCTCTGTCCTTCGGATGACAAGAAAATAAATTTCTGTTGTTTAAACTACCAGCTCTATGACATTTTGTTACAGCTACCCCAGCAAACTAATGAGTGAATACCTGAGATTAAATGATCAAAAAGTCACATGACAAGAATGTTATATAGAGCAAAGAAGATAAATAAATTCTAAAAGAGTGGGAGTTACCAAAACTCCCACTTTGTGTAAATATGAGTGTAGAGGTGGGAACCACTATTTTTCACAGCAAACTTTATAAAACTGACTTATTAACATGAATAATTTTGACAGCAATTAAAACTGAGACTTAAAATGGGTAGACTTTTCTTCACTGGTTAAATGATTGAACATATAAAACAAGTTATCTTCTGTCTTTATTCTTGGGAATCTAGGAGGCTTTGAATTGGTGAGCCTCTAGAAAATGAAATTCTATCCTGAATATCATTTCACATTGTAGTGGATGAAGAGATCATAAAAAGCAAGTCTGAACTCTCTGTTTAGATAACATATGTTTAGACTAACTAAAAGATCTACCTAAATATAAGCTGTTATTATTAATATCATTATATTTTACGTTCAATTTGAAGGAGAAAAAGTTCACTGATCATGTGGAATGTTTTCTTTTTGACCTCCAGGTACACATTTCATGTTCTTCCCCATCTCTCTGCCTTGGCAAGCTGAACTTTATAGATTGTATCTATAAGCTTTCTTACCTTCTGTATCAGATTGGATGTTGATCATGGGCAAGCAAAGAAGGAAGTCAGAGAGAAGGAGGAGGGTGAGACCAGGGGGTTTGACGTGGCTTTGCTCCTACCAGGATGCCTTGAGTTGGCTGTGCCTCTCAGTGGAAGATGACTATTCCTCCCAAGGCTATTGATTCTGTAGGACACTTTCCTCCCAGATTCTAGTTACTAGTCATCTCCTCTCTTTGATCTCCAAGCTCACTACTACTGAACTATCCTTGCTTCCCCAACTCCCATGCTTCATAAATAATCCTTCTATAAATAATCCTTAAAGTATAGCCTGTTTTGAATGTGCTAATGGCTTTCTGTTCGGCATATAATCATTTAAAATATAATGAAATATATTAGACATTAAACAACCACAAGGTCTTCCCTGTAGCTCAAACGGTAAAGAATCTGCCTGCAACGCAGGAAACCCAGGTTCCATCCCTGGGTCAGGAAGATCCTCTGGAGAAGGGAAAGGCAGTCCACTCCAGTATTTTTGCCTGGAGAATCCCATGGACAGAGGAGCCTGGTGGGCTACAGTCCATGGGATCGCAAAGAGTCGGACATGACCGAGTGACTAACATTAAACAACCACTCCCTTGCCTTCTGATTGTATGGCTTATTTTAATATAGGTAGTAATTTCAAAGCCATTCTGAGCTTTATTGTGGCTATTCAGGTAACAAACAGTATTTATTAGTATATCAAGATTTGTTAACTATATAAATGAGCAAAGAAATTGAAGCAATTTACTGCATGTAAGTGGTGAGGTAAAACAGGGAATAACTGGGCTCTTTGATATGGCTGCTATGAAGTATCACTGAACAAAAAGAGAAGGCACATAATTATCACGCATCATGTCCAATGCATTATAGATTTATTATTTATTTATGCCAACTGTTCAAATTTGGAGGGAATGGCTTTGTCTTTAATGTAGCTATATCACTTGGGTAGAACACAGAAAGGTGTTAACTAAAGTGGCTTTCTAAGTAATAAATTGCCCGATGTAAGTACTTTCTTTCATATATATATATATATATATATATATATATATATATGTATATCAAGGTAGACTTTTAATTCTTGTTAATTGAGAAAGAGTGTTGAGAAAGGCAAATATGCATATCCACTTCATGGGTAAATTAACATCAAAGAACCAGGAGGAAAGAGATTGAAGGAGGCAATGGCAGGCCTTAGAAGCAATTTCTGCCTCCGTTTGACCTAGTGTACTAACTTGTGTGTTCTTTCTAAATCCTAATGGACCCTGCCTTTCTTCAAGAAAATTTTGTTCCCTGGAGAACAACGTTGCTAGCATTCATTTAGGCTAAATGTTATTTACTTCAATTCACTTAGAGATTTTGAAATATGCTCAACAAAGAAAAACTATTTCCAAAAACCTCTTTAAAGTATTTCAAATCAGGTACACAAGAGATTTCGGGTAGGGCTTTATATCATTTAACTTTTTTATTTTTTGCATTCTTTCTTGCTTACTTTTCCTTATTTTTGTCTTAATGTAGCTCTTATTTTCAGATTACAAAGTTAATAAAATTATTTGAAAAATATGGAAAAGTATAAGAAGGAAATAATATTGTATGGTCAGGCTACTCAGGATGACTGTTCTCCTGTCCTCAGTACATCCCCTGGCAGAGGAGTACCTGCTTCACCTAAACCCTGAGCAAGGACTGACCATCCTCCATGGTTGCCCCAGGCCGCAGCTGGTGATTGTTCTTAACAGGGGGAGGTAATGGGCGTGTCCCTCTACTGGTTTCCCTGGTAACTCATGAGCCCTGTGTGAGTGCCTGAGTGCTAAGTCCCTTCAGTCGCATCTGACTCTTTGTGACCTTGTGAACTGTAGCTAGCCAGGCTTCTCTTCATGGGGTTCCCCAGGCAAGAATACTGGAGCAGATTGCCACGCCATCCTCCGGCGATCTTCCCAACCCAGAGATGGAACCTGCGTCTCTTGTGTCTCCTGCATTGGCTGGCAGATTCTTTACCACTAGTGCCTCCTGGGAAACTCACCGATGCACCCACTTAACATCAATTAACCCCTATAACCAGTAATCTCCACCCACCTCAAGCAAAGACTGACACCATATCCTGCCCGTCATCTGCTGCATACAGTGGAGTGTCGTTCCAGGACCCTGCTTCAGATATGTAAGGTCCCATTTCATTAAATCACTGATGTCTCTTGCTGAATCCAGACTCTTTCATCAGTCTTGATGCTTGTTTTGATGCTGGGCCCTACAAAGCCTGTGGGGTATACCCAAAAAATATACACACCAAATTTTATCATATTATGGTTAATGAAAGTGAAAGTGTTAGTTGCTCAGTCGTGTCTGACTCTTTGCAACACCATAGACTGTAGCCTGCAAGGCTCCTGTGTCCATGGAATTCTCCAGGCAAGAATACTGGAGTAGGTAGCCATTTCCTTCTCCAGGGGATCTTCCCGACCCAGGGATCGAACCCAGGTCTCCTGCATCGCAGGCAGAGTCTCTACCACTGAGCCATAATGGGAAGCCCATTATGGTTAATACCCAATGTTTATAAGTGAGACTATGCTACATTTTATGTTTATTCTGATTTTCTACAAAATGTTGTGCAGTGATAATTATCTTATGCCATTATATATTTAAAAAAAATAAGATAAAATGTATTTATTTTTAACAATGACATTTTAAAATATTTGTGAATTATAGACACATACAGTGATTTGTATCCTAATCAGGATTTGATTACATCTTTCAACCTAAAGTACATAATTTGAAAGGACAGGTAATGCATTGTGATGGGTGAGTGATGGTGCTAGTGTGTTCTATATAAGGAGATCAAGACAAATACTGTATGGGCAATAGCTCGTTGGATTAGACAGTAAACATCCTGTGTTCTAGGCTAGGTGCTACGAGTAACTATAATCTGGGGAAATCAGTCAGTAGAAAAAAAAAAGATTTTAAATGACTGCCATTTACATTTACAATACATCCATCATGTATATATACCATATTCTATATAACTAATTCCTTATTGATGGATGTTTAGGCTGACTCCAGTTTGTCAATATTGAAACAAATATGAACATTGTTGTGTATAAATGAGGCTCTAACATGCAACCTTAGTCACCTATTCCTAAGAGACTATTTCCTGCTGCAGATTCCTAGTAAGGGCTTGCTGCCTAAAGCCCTTAGAAGCCAATACTATGGGGCTTGCTTTTGAGAAAAGAAATAGCTTTATTGTGAGGTTGATAGACAAAAGAGACAGGAGGCAGGGATCATCAACCCTGTCTCCTCCATCCAAGGCTGGGATAAAATTTAAGGAGTTAGGGGAAGTTCAAACTTGGCAGAAGTTGATTGGCTAGTCTCTAATCAATCCATATATGGTAAACAAGCTACTCAGGTTGCTGGAAGCTAGATTTTCCTTATTGAAGGACTTCTTGCTTTGTGAAGAGCTCATGTGGCAACATTTGTATTCTTTGACTTTCATATTCTTAAGATTCTTGGTTCCTGGGTCAACCTAGAGTCACGGGTTCCCATCTCACAGATGCACAATGTGCTGTCTCTAAAACCAGTCCAGGTTTGATTAAGCAATGACGTGTTTTAAGGAAGAAAAACCAGTTTAAAATGGTCAGCGTCTTATGTGGTGTGTACGTGCTGTTTCCGTGCTGTCTTCTCTTAGTTCAGTCCTTCGATTTCGATGCAAATATGGAGAGCTAGTGATGCAAGGTGGGCAGACAAATGGTTAAGTTAAAAAGTTCAAGGTTGAAAAACATCACTCTTTCTGCTGCTGCTAAGTTGCTTCAGTTGATTCCCACTCGTTGCAACCTTAGAGACTGTAGCCAGGCAGGCTCCTCTGTCCATGGGATTCTCTGGGCAAGAATACCAGAGTGGATTGCCATGCCCTACTCCATGGGATCTTCCTGACCCAGGGATTAAACCCACCTCTCACGTATCCTGCATTGGCAGCCGGGTTCTGTACCGCTAGTGGCACCTGGGAAGCTCCTCTTCTTTCTAGGTTTTCAACACTGAGAATTTACTTAATCTTTCTTAAAATAATAATGTAAATGCTTGAGATTATAGTTGTTGTTTTTTTTTTTTTTTTGTCTCTCCCATGCATGGCTGCTAGATATATATATTCCACCCTCTGAGGACACAGCAGGTGTCACGAACTGCTGGGAGGCCGTGATACCTGATAAGACCAGGAAATTCAGTGGTCATGTGTGTATTATGGCATCCCTTTGCCATGAAATGGTTCCTTAGTCCAAGTCCGAGGCAGTGTCATGCTGGGTCTATTAGCAGATTAAGCGGTTTTCTACTTTTAAAATAGTGGTATGAAAAAGGCAAAAGTATACCCTAGATCTTTCTGTTCAAAATTAACTGTTGGCTTTTTCAGGGTGGAAGGAGTTGAGTGTAATCAATGTAGTACTGAAACCATGGGTTAAATCCATTTCACCTGCCTTCACTAATCAAACATCTTTGAAGACTTACATCTTTCAAACAGCTGGTAGCCTAAATAATAAGATGCTTGCCTGAGTTGTTTTCTAGAAACTTCAAATCAGTTGCGTTTAGTTGCAGCTGAACTGCATGAGACAGGATAGGACCACCGACCCTTCAGCTGGGCATGCGCAAGTGTCGGTGCTTGTTGACCTTTCAAAAGCCACATGTTTAGCCTAGTTACGTCTGCCCAGAAAGACAATCACGTGGCACCTTTCTCCAACTGAGGTTTGTTCTCCAGTCTTCTGGCTTGACTGCCTTGCGAGTAAACTTGTGCTTTGCAGCAAACCTCGATGTCCCGGCATTTCGGCTGGCTTGCCGTGCTGAAGCCAGAGGAACCTGATTTGATAACATCAAGCGGCGGATTTTTCTCCTTTAGGTAGGCTACCACATCAGGACATAGGGTGGATGTTTTGGCTAAAAGTTGGACGTTTAGCAGCTGTAGTGGCTAAATCAGCTTTGTTGAGCAGGAATTTAGGGGGTTGGATCCATGCATATTTTTACCACCGTGAGTCTTTGTGGACCTAACATGCCTGCTGTGCGGCAGACAATGCCGGGGTTGGTGATCAAGTCAGAGGAACGGATCAAGTAATTCTGTCCCCTTGGTTGGTTAGTGCTCCTTCTGTAGTGGATACTCTCTGGGAGGGGTTAATAAGAAATATAAAGAACCTCATTCTTTCTGCCTGCTTCAATGGCGCCTTGCACGTGCTTCTTCCGTGCACCTCCTTATCCCTGGTCTTCAAGTTTTTCTCTTTCTAGGCATGGTCCAAAAACCCAAGTCTTTTTTCACTGTGTGTGTCTTAAGTGTTTTAACCTTGGGTCCCCTCACAAGAGGACAACTAAGCATACTACCCGAAGCTTTGTTCTGTAGAAGAGCTCCACCTTACTGCTGTCTTGGGTAGGGCAGAAGTACACAGGCAGATCATTTTAGCCTGCCTCCCTGTCGGGGGCCTTTCCAGGTGGGCCAGTGATTAAAACTCTGCCTTCCAGTGCAGGGTTTTCAGTTTCTAGTCCTGGTCAGAAAACTAAGATCCCACATGCCCTGTGGTGCAGCAACACACCAAAACCAAACAAACCCTTCTGTTTTTGGGGGCTTCCCAGGTGGTGCTAGTGGTAGAAGAATCTGCCTGCCAGTATGGGAGATACAAGAGATACTGGTTCTGTCCCTGAGTTGGAAAGATCCCATGGAGAAGGAAATGGCAACCACTCCAGTATGCTTGCCTGGAAAATTCCATGGACAGAGGAGGCTGATGGGCTACAGTCCATGGGGTCACAAAGAGTCGGACACAACTGAGCACATGAGCACTTTCCACATGTGGAACCAACCTCAGTTCAGTAGCTCAGTTGTGTCCGACTCTTTGTGACCCCATGGACTGCAGCACGCCAGGCTTCCCTGTCCATCACCAACTCCCGGAGCTTGCTCAAACTCATATCCACCGAGTCGGTGATGCCATTCTACCATCTCATCCTCTGTCATCTCCTTCTCCTCCTTGCCTTCAGTCTTTCCCAGCATCAGGTCTTTTCCAGTGAGTCAATTCTTTGCATCAGGTGGCTAAAGTATTGGAACTTCAGTCCTTCCAATGAATATTCAAGACTGATTTCCTTGAGGAATGACTAGTTGGATCTTCTTGCAGAGCAAGGGACTCTTCAAGAGTCTTCTCCAACATCGCAGTTCAAACGCATTAATTCTTTGGTGCTCAGCTTTCTTTATGGTCCAACTTGCACAACCATACATGACTATTGGAAAAGCCATAGCTTTGATTATGGTTTAACCATAGCTTTTGAACAAAGCTTGCTACTTTCCCTCCTCTGTCAGCTGGTGATAGAGACTGCTACCCCCATGTGCCAAAGGTGAAAGGTAGAGACATGAGTACAACAGTGCTACATGCCATGGGTATCTGGACCCTCTCTTCCCCTCTATTTCCTCAACCACCAGCTCCTTCTCCACTCTCCCCCTCTTTTCCCATCTATTATATAAACTGAACAATGACCTCATTGCCTGTCCACCTTTGATCCTAGGGACACTGAATATTAACTATATCCATACCTCTTTGCAATCAGCTTTCTTGGCTTTTACGCCAACTTTATCTCTTATTAAGATAGTGGTAATTCTGTTTGCTTCACTGGTTAAATACTTCTATCTGGTCTCTGGTATGAGGGAGAGGGAGTGAACAATCCATGTTACTGTCAGTGAGCTTAATTCTATGACAATATTACCATTGTGCCTGTTACGAGGGTCAACAACCTTTGTGGTTTATTGTAATGCTTGTGTTCCTCTCACTAGTGCATTCTGTACCATTCTGGTTCTTCAGGTTCTTGCATCACTAGTGGATTTTCCAGCCTTACACAGCGTATGTACTCTAACATGCCTATTTCCAAGTGTTTTAATCCTTTCAGAGTCTACCACAGGTATTTGTTTAACTTAGGGTGGACCATTACTTTCTCCATGCTTGAAGAGCAGTATGTTTAGTATTGTTTCCTGAGATCCTTGCCAAAACATAATACCTTGTATCTTAGGAGAATGCCCAGTACTTCCCCAATCCCCAAGCATGCTGTGACGTAGCTTTGGTAATAGTGGTTGGCCATGAGGGGAAGTGCGAAAGGGTTCACATGTTGTCTTGAAAACCAGAGCTTCTGCTGTAGCTTTAGTAGCTCTACCCTCTAACGGGGAGGAGTGGGCCACTTTGGCAGGTCCAGACAGAGTTCGGTGGACTCTCCTCAAGCCAAGTCTTACTCCATCTGTCCCAAGCATGCTCCGTATAGCAAACATGGGGTGTGTAGTTGGGGCTAAGAGTTAACTGTTCCTGAACTTTGCTACATATATTGAATTACATTGAATTGCTGGTCTAATTTATTAGATTTCTTTTTCCTCTCTTCCCTAGAACTCTACTACATTTCATAATTAAGCTATGGGTTTCTTCCTTACCTTTACTGGCCTCTGGTTATAGGAAATGAGAGCCTTTTTATGCTACCAAAGAGGACTTCTGCCTTGCACACCTACTTTTATTCAGTGATTAGTCACCTACTTTTTAATGCCTTCCTCCAGTATAAAATGGCACATAGTAAGAGTTGTCAAGGTAAGATTGTTCTTATAACTTGCTCTTCCAAGGAACTTAAATATTATACCTGCCAGTTTATATGTCTTATCTCACAAAAAAAAGACATTAACTATTGACAAAGCTTAACACTTGCATTTCAACTGCCTGCAACCAATGGGGGTAGTATTGTGCACCTGGTTGTTCGGTGATCCAATTCTAACATTCTGTTTTAGAGCCTGCTTCCTTGGATCACTCCTGGTAACAACAGTTTTATGGTGGTTTGCCTACAAAATAGATTATGAGGCAAAAATTTTTATGCTAAAAATTTATAAGGGACTACCCCCAGGGTCAACATCTGTGGAAGAGTAAAGAAAAACAAGATTAAATAGAGAAGAACTGAACTGTGATGTAAACCCATAGGTCTCAGTCTATCCTTAGGGAGCTCTAGGGAAAGAACTTGAAGCAAGGGCACCAGCTATTAATATCCCAGGATCAAGCAGGTGTTGGCTGCACGCTGACCTTCAGGAGGAGATGTGACCTTGGACAAGTTCTTCTCAGCTGAGAACAATTACCTGAGATGGAATCAGCTAAGAGCTGTCAGTAGCCAACCCTCCCAGCAGCTGGAGGAAGGTGTGATTTAGGCTAGAAGGGGAATCTAGGTGGCACATACCACCACTGCAGAAAATATATGTATATTTTTCTTTTTTAATAAAAATTTGTATTTTAAAATAACTTTAGACTTACAGAAAAGTAGCAAATGTAATGCAGAAGTTCCCATTTACCCTTGCCCTGTTCTTATTGTTTACAACTTACGTTACTATGGTATGTTTGTCACTACTAAGGAATCAACACTGTACATTTCTGTTAACTAAATGCTGTACTTACTCAGATGTCACTAGTTTTTCTCTAATGTTCTTTTTCTATATTCTTTCAGAATGCCGTGCTACATTTAATTGCCAACTAAATATAATGATTAGTTCCTACATTCTGTGATTAATTCCTACAGAAAATATACTTTAAAATTGACATAGGATCTGTCTTAAATACTTTGTCAAATATTACTAGCATATTGCTAGTATTAGTATATAATGTTATCAACATGTGAATGTACCATTATGTATAAATATATACAGATATGTCCATCATAAATTACATAGGTCTTATGTTTACGTATTTCCAGGTTGTCTGAAAGTATATTATCACAAATTGTACTACTAGGCACTAGTATCTTATAAAAATCTGAATATGGTTCTGTTTTAATAAAAGCTGATGTTCAAAATGGGAGAAAGGAAAAAAAAGAAACTTAAAGATATGTTACATTATTTGTAGTCTTCAGTACAAGGAAAAGGCAGAAATAATTCATGGTAGCCAAAGGGTTTGAAGAGAATAGAATTTTACAAATACTTGAGAGAGAAGGGAGCACAAGATGTCAGGAAGGAACATTAATAAATAAAGACTGGTAAGTTAATGATGACTCTGAAGGTTCTGAGCTGTTGAGCTCATTTTTAAAAATTCATACTGGAACAAAAGAAAGGAATGGGAAGCTTTGGGTTATTTATCAATAATCAGGCAGATCTTGGAGAAGTACTTATTAAATAATAAGAAAATATGATGAATGTGTTCTTTATAGAACTGAGAGTTAAATAAAAATCTCAACTGGTCTTAAGTTTCTCTCTTTCTGTTTTAAATAATTTGTAAGGTTATAGCCTCTACCTCCCATCACCTCATTATCTGGCTCTTGAATTTGAACCTAAGGCTATTTCAACTGTGATTTCCAGTCCTTTGAGTTGGGGGATATGCGATTCTCAATAGACAAGTGACTCCTTTTGCCTAGTAGGCAGCCCACCAGCTGACTTTCCTACTACAAAAATGTCAGCCATCCTCTCTTTGACCTGTGTTTGTCCAGCCCTGGCACTGCCTTCAGGCAGCAGTTACAGGCAAACACAGCACTAAGCTCTCTAGAACTTTAATGTGATATGTATGATGTATAGGCAAACAGAATCTTGATCTAGTAATTTTCTTTCTAGTAACCATATCTGTTTGCAAGAGCTCTACATTTATAAAGTAAATACCATCTAAGAGTTCAGTCTATTTTCCATTCTGAATTTGAAATGAAATAAAACCAAAACCTTGACTGAGGAGAAAGTGAAGTCATCATATTATCTTCAACTAATAATCTTAGGTTCACAAAGTAAGTTTTCTTTCAACTTTGCCTCACATCTCTGGTAAGATGACCACTGCCCTCTGTAACATTACTATCAACAATGAATCAATGAGATGTTTGACTGTAAGATTTGTTTTTAACTAATTTTTTAAATAAATGTGATAGAAATAAAGGTTAATTCATGACCATTCATATTACTCTCACCTGCCTGAAAAGTACCCAGTAGAGTACTTTGCCAGAGTAGTTACTGGACACATCACCGTGAAGAGCAACAAGCAATGTCAGGAAGCCAGAAAGGCCAGTAGGATTTACACTGGAAAGAACGCTGTGTCTGGTAAATGTTAGCTACAAGACAAGTGAATGTGTTAAGGCCCAACTTGTGTACCCTCCCCCTATTCAGATGTTGAAGTCCTAACGCTGGTACCTCAGAATGTGACCCTGTCTGGAGATAGGGACTTAAGAAGGTAATTAAGTTAAAACGAGATAATAAGGATGACATGAATGGTGTCCTAATAAGAGGAGATGAGGATACAGACATCTCACAGGGAAGACCATGAGAAGAAATATAGAAGACAGCCATCTTATATCAGATTTCCAGACTCCAGAATTGTGAGAGAATACATTTTAAGCCACACAACTTGTGGGAATCTGTTATGGCAGCCCTTGCAAACTAATACAAAAGGAAAAATTCAAAATGGCCAAGTAAAGATTGCTTTCTGGGAGGTAGCTTGGAGTATTATAGAAGGAAGAATGACTGAAACCTTAGGGGAAGCTGTTTGTGGTTTGAGTTAGGACACAGTGTAAGAATGAAGATTGTAAGGTAGTTTGACATTTATTATGTAGATGACCTCAATTAACCTTTTTGGGAGCGAGAAGTTGAAGAAAAAATTTTAAATTATTTTAGAATATTTTTATACATCAAATGTTCTCTGAACTGGTAGAGATTAGAAAAAGGCACCAAGTGCTTGATTTCAAATGTACATATTAACAATTACTAGCTGTTGAGCACCTACCATATGAAAAAGTTTCAAATATATTATTTCTAATCATGACAACTTTGATACCACGCTAATGGCAGGAAGTGAAGAGAAACTAAAGAGCCTCTTATGAAAGTGAAAGAGCAGAGTTGAAAAAGCTGGCTTAAATCTCAGCATTCAAAACACTAAGATCATGACATCTGGTCCCACCATTTCATGACAAATAGAAGGAGAAAAAGTGGAAGCAGTGACAGATTTTATTTTCTTGGTCTCCAAAATCACTGCAGATTATAACTGCTGCTTGAAATTAAAAGATGCTTGCTCTTTGGAAGGAAAGCTATGACAAACCTAGGCAGCATATTAAAAGGCAGAGACATCACTTTGTTGACAAAGGTTCATATAGTCAAAGCTATGGTTTTTCCAGTAGTCACGTATGGATGTAAGAGTTGGACCATAAAAAATGCTGATCACTGAAGAATGAATGCTTTCTAATTGTGGTGCTAGAGAAGACTTGAGAGTCCTTTGGACTGCAAGGAGATCAAACCAGTCAATCCTAAAGGAAATCAGTCCTGAATATTCATTGGAAGGATTGATGGTGGAGCTCCAATACTTTGGCCACCTGATGCGAAGAGCTGACTCATTGGAAAAGACCTTGATGCTGGGAAAGATTCAGGACAGGAGAAGGGGACAACAGGATGAGATGGTTGGATGGCATCACTGACTCAATGGACATGAGTT
The DNA here is from genome assembly GCF_033118175.1 of Dama dama. Classification (NCBI taxonomy): domain Eukaryota; kingdom Metazoa; phylum Chordata; class Mammalia; order Artiodactyla; family Cervidae; genus Dama; species Dama dama. The sequence goes on along the minus strand of NC_083698.1, from coordinate 80,681,717 downwards.
TGAGCAAACTCTTGGAGATAGTGAAGGGCAGAGAAGCCTGGCATGTTGCAGTCAATGGGGTTGCAAAGATTTGGACAAGATTTAGGGACTGAATAAAAACAGTGAAGTCATGACAAAGGGAGTTTCCTAGGCCAGTAGATGAGTGCTAACTTGTTCAAGTTAACCCAGAAATTCCAGAACTGGAATTCAACTTAAAAAAATTCAGTCTGATTGTAACACTTGAGTTCTTTCTAGATTATACTGTGCAGTTTAGGAGGCAATTGGTGGTTGTGGTAGACTGTAGTTGCCTTGCTAAAATCCACTTTCCTAATCTGAGATCACCCATCTCCCAGGTCCTGTGAGTGTTGGCTACTAACAGTTGAAGGCAAACTGTCCCTAGAATTCCCCTTAAAGTGTAGGAGACAGCTTGCTTCAGGATAGGATGGCACTGTGCGTGTTCCTCTGCTTAGAACTCCTCATCAGATTAGGCTGAGGGTAGATTTCATCTGTATGTACATATTGTAGGCTTCTTCCCCTCTTCTGTCTTTCTCATCTCCTTAAATGTTTCATCTGAGAATAATATCTTAGTTACTGGCTCAAGAATCCCCATCCAGGGACTAAGCTTCTTGAGAATCTAAGATAAGGTTGTAGTAACTAGCTGAATATTAATATGAATTAAGCTTATAGGCAAATATAATGATACAAAGAAAAATCCTAGCAGCTTCTTGACATGTAGTTAAACATGTATCACATCAGAGAAATGAAACCACACAGTCCAGAAGAAAAATGCTTATTGAAGTCTACAGTGTTATGAAGAAAACTAAAAGTGTTATTTTTTTAGCATAGACTGCAGTTTTTGCCAAAGTACATTGGATGGTATATAAATCTTACAGTTTATGTCAGGACTACTTTTGATTGCAAGTATAGAACCTCAATTCAAATTTTCTTAGTCCAAAAGAAAATTCATTGTCATTTGTGTCTGTGAAATTCAAAGGTCAAGTTTACTTTACATGTATTTGGACCTAGAGGTTTCAGTTACTTACTTTCTATATCCTTTGGCTTTATTTGCTTTATTTTGTACACATTTAAGGGGTTTCCCAGGTGGTGCTAGTGGTAAATTACCCACCTGCCAATGAAGGAGATGTAAGAGATGAGGGTTCGATCTCTGGGTCAAGAAGATCCCCTAGAGGAGTGCATGGCAACCCACTTCAGTATTTTTGCCTGGAGTAATCCCATGGACAGAAGAGCCTGGCAGTCACACGGAGCTGGACATGACTGAAGTGACCTTAACACGCATACACATTTAAAAATGTCTCTGTAAACATAACTTTTCTAATGCCTAGGGAAGATTTGAATTGGCCATGCCTAGGTCATTTGCTAGTGTTGAAGTAACCACGGTATGTGGTACTCTATTTGAAAAACCTGAGTGGTACATATACCCATTGCAGTGGAAAGAGGAGATATTGAAGCACAACTGTGGCCCTCAAAGGAAAAAACTAGTGAAACCATGAAAAGAGGCATGTGAATGTACTAATAAAAACTTTGATTTTGGAAGATGGATATCTTATAGATTATTTTCCAAATTTATGTGAACTTGGAAGTTATTTTTAATGAAATATTTTATGAAATTCAGACACACTTGGGTCCCAGAACAGATGACTCTACTTACTAGCTATATCACTTTGGAAAATCAGTTAAATTCTCTAGGCCTCAGTTTCTTCAGCTGTAAAACTGGAATAACCAAGTGTATTATAAAGACTAGAGAAAATACATTATGAATGCTTGGCTCCATAAAAGTAGTTTCTATTTGGCAAGCTAGTATCAACTTGGAGATCTTTGCATGTCTCCCAAAAGTGTTAAATTAAAAAAAAAAAAGTACTTTGATCTCACTTTAACAAGCTGGGAGGTGAATGCAGTGTTTATGAGGATTAATTTATGAGTTGAGTATAGGTCGAATTGGGTTTGGGGTGACAGTAAAGAAAAGAGCCAGAGATATGGAGGACAGTTGAGAGGTTATTGTAATGAAATATGAATTGATAGGTACATGAACCAAGGGAACATAAGGCAGTAATGTACAACTATTAAGAACAAACCATAAAAATGATTAGAAGACTTTCAGAATGGTCCAATTCAGCAGTTTACCATGAGAATTTTATTTTTCAAATAGTCTGTTTAATTCAATAATGATGGGTGCTAAAAGATGTGCAAGGTGTCCTCTTTCCCCAGGTTAATAAAATAATGCACTGCAAAATACAATTTCAGAAGTTTAATCTTCAGTGAAATCTTCCTTTATATATGGCTACTAATTTTGTAGAGTACGTTTCTGCTAATAGAGTGTGGTGTAAAATAGGGATTTTACTTCATTTGATCATTTAAGAAAAGTCTTATTTTAGAGTATGTACTTAGATAAAAACCCATATGCAGTCATGATCATATCTGAGACAAGATTATAAAATTAGTCTGTTTTCAAATGTTTTAGAGTAATAACCATAAAAACTGAAGGGTCTTAAAATACAGAAATGGATTTATGGATTAGAGGTAGAAATTAAGAAAAGAGAAACTGAATTGAAATATCCTAAAATCCTTGTCACTTAATTGTGATTTTATTTAGTAAGCTTTACGGAGATATAATTTTGGAAAAGGAGTACGTCAAGGCTGTATATTGTCACCCTGCTTACTTATATGCGGAGTACATCATGAGAAACACTGGGCTGGATGAAGCACATGCTGGAATCAAGATTGCTGGGAGAAATATCAGTAACCTCAGATATGCAGATGATACCACCCTTCACCCAGCCCAGCGTTTCTCATGATGTACTCTGCATATAAGTTAACTAAGCAGGGTGACAAGATGCAGCCTTGACATACTTCTTTCCTGATTTGGAACCAGTCTGTTGTTCCATGTCCAGTTCTAACTGTTGCTTCCTGACTTGCATACAGATTTCTCAAGAGGCAGGTCAGGTGGTCTGGTGTTCCCATCTCTTTTAGAATTTTCCCCAGTTTATTGTGATCCACACAGTCAAAGGCTTTGGCATAGTCAATAAAGCAGAAATAAATGTTTTTCTGGAACTCTCTTGCTTTTTTTGATGATCCAACAGTGCAGGGAGCCGGCCTGAACGTACAGGCCCCTTACGGCCCTAAGAGAGAACAAAGGGTCTCTCTTTGTCCTGCCACCCCTTCTTGTTAGAGTATAGACTGGCATTTGTCTCCTTCAGGGAAAAAACACACCGGTGACCTTTTGCCTGTTTTTCTGGTGCTGATAAACTCATCATGCTCGAAACCTGTTTTCCATCTAGATAATGTTCTATTGATGAAGTCTGTTTTCTATCTAATGTTCTATTGATCTTAATCATGTTGGGCGGTAGGGTAATTAATGCTTTACTGATCTTAAGTGTGGGAATTTAAAACATCTATAGCTCTGCACGTATGCAAACCCTCGATCTTTTCTCCTGTTAGCGTATATATAGGCGTGGTATTCTTCAATAAAGTTGGCGGAGTCAGACGCAAGCGGACTCCGTCCCTCTCAACCCCATCTTTCTGAGTCTTATTTTCCTAGGTACTCTGGTAATTGCGTTCTCGACCAGTTCATTTGCCGGCAGGCTCCGGCACAACAGATGTTGGCAATTTGATCTCTGGTTCCTCTGCCTTTTCTAAAACCAGCTTGAACATCTGGAAGTTCACGGTTCATGTATTGGTAAAGTCTGGCTTGGGTAATTCTGAGCCTTACTTTACTAGTGTGTGAGCTGAGTGCAATTGTGAGGTAGTTTGAGCATTCTTTGGCGTTGCCTTTCTTTGGGATTGGAATGAAAACTGACAATTTTCCAGTCCTGTGGCCACTGCTGAGTTTTCCAAATTTGCTGACATATTGAGTGCAGCACTTTCACAGCATCATCATTTAGGATTTGGAATAGCTCAACTTGAATTCTATTACCTCCACTAGCTTTGTTCATAGTAATGCTGCCTAAGACCCACTTGACTTCATATTCTAGGATGTCTGGTTCTAGGTGAGTGATCTCACCATTGTGATTATCTGGGTTATGAAGATCTTTTTTGTATAGTTCTCCTGAGTATTCTTGGAACCTCTTCTTAATATCTTCTGCTTCTGTTAGGTCCATACCATTTCTTTTTGAGCCCATCTTTGCATGAAGTATACAAAGGCTTGAACTACCTTAAACAATAAAAATAAATGTCAAGGATGGGATAGTTAGGGAGTTTGGGATGGGCATGAATACTCTGCTATATTTAAAATGGATAATCAACAGGGTACTACTGAGTAGCACATGGAAATCTGCTCAATGTTATATGGTGGCCTGAATGGGACGGAGGTGTAGGGGAGAGTGGATACATGTGTTTGTATTGCTGAGTCCCTTCCCTGCTCACCTGAAATTTTCACAACATTGTTTGTTAATTGGCTATACCCCAATACAAAAAATTGTCGAGGAATTAGAGGAAATATTAAAGAAAAGTTGAAAAGACATGTGGAAAGTTTTGTAGATTTTGTAGCTACACGATTAATATGACTCAGCTTTAGCTTGAGATACCTACCTGTAGTTATGTATTTTTTGTTTGTTTTGGTAGAAGATAATGAAATTGGCCCGACTTGGATTAGAGGTCAACCTTAATTCAGTCAGCTGTGGCCTGGATTCAGGATCCTGTCATAGAAGGATAAGTCACCTTTCTCATAGAAAAACTGGTGTCCTAGGTGCCAAGGACACTTGCTAAATCTAATAATTTGAACCACGTACAACTTGATCTTTACAGAAGATGAGCAGAGGTAATAAATACATAAATTTGGTAGCCTTAAAAAAATATTCTAACCCTATAGTTCCTATTTCTCTAGGTAAAGCTTGAGCTGCCATCTTGGTGTAGCCAGCACTGCATCCATCTCATAATCTGAAGTCAGAAGTCTTTGAGTTGGAGGTAAGCTTGATATATGAACTTTTAATCTCAGTAATCACTTGGAGCAGTCCTTGTACGTGACATATACAATGTTTCATATTGGAAACTTGTTTGTGTTGTTTACTTATTGGAATTAGGATGTTTTTTTAAAAAAATTTCAAATGTAATCTTAACATCAAATACCAGTTTAAGCAATAGAATTGGGATTGCTTTGATTGAAGTAAGAAAAGATGCTACTGGCACTTCCACTGGCTTTGATTCTCTGCTTTCCCCTTATGGTGAGTGATCCTCAAAATTCCTTTCTAGAGATCCATATCACTGCAGAATGTAATCTGAAACAAAATCACTAATGTAGTACAATGAGCATGCATAAGATTTGGAATCAAAGGATCAGTTTTATAAAATGCTGACTCTAGCACATACTAACTTGGAGATGGAATAAATCACTTATTAATACATTCTCCAAGTCTTTCTTCCCCTGAGAAGTATACATAATACCTATACCATCAAACTTAGAAGGTTCATTTATTTTTTTTTTTATTTATTTTTTTCCTTTAGGATTTTTTTTTTTTAATTTTTATTATTATTATTATTTTTTTCCAGTGGGTTTTGTCATACATTGATATGAATCAGCCATGGATTTACATGTATTCCCAATCCCGATCCCCCCTCCCACCTCCCTCTCCACCCGATTCCTCTGGGTCTTCCCAAGTTTCATTTATTAAATGCGATGTCAACCATAGAAAACGCTACAATGTTATATACAATGTTAATTGATATTGCATTTGCTATCTATTTACCCACCTTCTGAGAAAAACATCCAAACTGCTAGGTACTTTAAGGGCATACTGGTCCCCATTGACCACATTCTCAATTTTAAAACTTCCTTCTCCTTTACAATAATTATATTGGCCTCCAAGGACATATGAGTCAGTGACAATATATATCCTGAAAAAATATCAGCTATTTTATTATTTTGACATCATATAGCTTACTCTAAGCGTGCTAGTGGCTGTTTATCTTCTTCTGTGGTCCTACAAGAGGGAGAAAGCATGAGCAGAGAGGAAGGCTCCTAAATCACTGATTTGACCTCATCCCAGAACTTGCACAATCAAATGTGAATAGCAAATTCAGTCTCCCTCTAAGGCTCCTCTGAGGGTCGTTCATGGAGGTACAGAAGGGTACCCAAGGGAGATGGAGACAAAAGCACCTTCTTGATAATATTCACTTGAGAATGATTATAAACCATGAAGTGAGTGACAGACAAAAACTGCTTAAGTTGAGGCATACATTTTCACTCTATTTTGGATGCTGGTACTCTGGCAATGTATTTTAAGCTCAGCATTTGCTTTAAAAAAAAAAAAACAAAAAAACAAAAACTCTCATTCAACTGTACAAAAGCCACTCTTCTCAAGACTGAAGCTTTTCTGTAGTGATGTTGTCTGTTTAGGTTTGAAGCCACTAGGGCCCTGGCACATACAGCTGGAATACTCTATTTTTAAAGTTATATTGTGTCTGTTGATACAAAGGTCATGATGTAGACTTTTGCACTTAGAATCAGCATGAGAATGTGGGACTGTTCTTGCAGATCTTGGCTCCATCAGCAAATAAATTAAAATAAACTGGAGGCTTGAAATAGAAATAACCCTCCTTCCAAGTGTTTCATTTAGAGAATGACATCCTGTTTTCTTCAGAATATCATGGGTAATTCTGCATATGAATGAATTTTGCAACAGAAAAGGCCCAGCAAATGAAATACGCAAAATAACTTTTAGAATTTCAGGAGTCAGTAATAAAAATAAATGATGATGCTTTTCCGCTCAAAGTGTGAAGGGAATTGGAAACCTGAAATTTAGTTACATAAAGTTTTAAGATTTTTATAACAATTTGTGATAGCGTGGTAAGCTGAGTTCTCCTTATAAGAGAATGTAGTATGTCTTTAGTACAATTTACCATTTATCTTATAAGGAAATTCTGACACAGTTTGCCTATTAGCTATTGAAGTCAGACCAATTTTCCAATTATAGTCATAAGTAGAAAGGTGTATTTCAAAAATAACTGGACCCAAAGCATCATTCACCTAGAAATACTTTGATTCAGCTCCCAACTGAGCCTGGAGAGGTTTTACCTGAAGTACAAAGTAACTACAGTCAAAGTTGTAGAAATTCCTAGTTTTGTCAATAAAACCCCATTGCTGCATTGAAAAAAGCACAGTGACATAGTATGTTAATAATATAATAATATATTAAATTTAAAAAATAAATTTCAATTTATAATCTTACATATACATTTTCCATTATGTTGCTGCTAAAACTCACCCAGCAACTGGCCCCTGTCCAGCCCTAGTGCCTTTATATTGGATTTTACTACTCTTTTCCATTTGAAAGGAATTGGTACCTTAGCTGACTTCCTGTCTTGAGTATAGAAAAGATCAGTAGGGTTCTTTTATGTATTTGTATTGCCTACAATAAAAGGATTTTTTTCAGACTTAACATCTTTTTAGGAAGAAGTGAAAGCTTACGCTGGAAATGTCATGGCAGCTTTTGTGTTAAGATGATCATGATTAAAAAAATAATTATTTGGAACAATTTGAGTCTATAAGATTCGTGAGTTTATGTGAAATTGGTGTCAGAGATTGGCTGGATGTTTATTTGGCTTTTCCTTTTTCTTGAGTATAAATTGTTTTCTAGCTCTTTTGATTTTAAGTGGAGTCGTAAGGCTGGTTGCCACCAATGAAATGTGAGCAGGTATGATGTGTCACTTCTGGCAAAAGGCAGTTAAGAATTGCTCCATGATCTCGTTCTTTCCTTTTTCTGTTGACTGGATGTGAATTTGAAGCTATATATTAGAAATAGCCAAGTGTCAGTTGTATAGGTTCTCTGAAATTCTGCACACTTTATAAAGAAAAGGTTTATTAGAACCGTTTCTTTCCACACTTGGGGGACCAGTTTATACTTTGGCATAAGCCAACAGCCACCAATTAACATTTATATTGTCAATCATCCAAGATTTTAGGGTTGTTGATTACACAGCTAACATTACTTACCTGACTAATAATACTCAGATAGAAAGAGGTAACAGTACTTGTGATTACAGAAGGCAATTGTGATACAAAAAACATAGGAAGTAGGCAGGAACCAGGAATGACTGGGAACTGAGTATAATAGTATCAATATTTCAGAAGCAATAACAACTGTTTCAGTTAAGTAGTGATAATATCAGTTAAGGCAAATTATACTGGAGTCACAGTTAATTGCTTTGGTTTTCACAGTGAGCAAATACAAAAAAGTTTAAATATTGAGATCAAAGTGTTTCCTTGGTCAAATGTTTCAAAAAGAAAAACTGATAAGATACAAAGTCCTCATCTCCTAGGAGACAAGTTTTTTAAATGATACTGATATGAGGTGACCTTGACCTGCAACAGCTTGAAGCAGGATTTCAGTTCCTAGGCAGAGACTGAAGTCAAGCCACGGCAGTGAGATCACTCAGTCCTAGCCACTAAGCCAAGACGGACTGGTAGTCATTGACAAGGCTCTGACCTATTTGCTGTGTAGAAATAAATTTCCGCATCGAGACAGAAAGTAGAGAAACAAGAAAAGTACATATTAGGAGGAAAAAGGATATGTGTGGATGGACACCCAGATGGGCTCAGAGAGTCACACCCTCATGGTAGTTTGAATCACTTTTATGGGGCATTTCTTCCAGGTTTCCTTTGGGCAATCATCTTGCTTTGCCTGGTTCTGAGTTCATATTTGGCATTACTCTGAGTCCTCCTATGTGTGCATGTGCATTTCTTAGCCAGATGGATTCTAGCAAAGAGGCTTATGGGTAGGTTGACATCACTTACTATGAAGTGATGCCCCCTCTCGTGACTTCCCAGGAGCCTTTCTATACATGTGTAGTCAGGAAGGTCTCCTTGACTTTGAGGGAATATGTGGTCTTTTATCTCTTATCTGAGCAGGACTAAGTTCCTCTCTTGCTCCTGCTATTTTGGGGTATCTGACCACAGGGGATTAATTCTGGCTGCTTAGCTTTGGGCCCTTCTATATCCTGCCTCAATACTATTAATTATCATAAAATGCTAATGAGGTATGCTTAAAATTTTAATAGTGCTAGCAGAACAGGTCAACATATCATGATATTGGGGCAATGATTTTGAAATAAAGGTAAAACAAAATTGAGAATGGATGATAGATATATCTTGAGATTCAAACTAGGTTTCAAAAAGCAAAACTTGTTGAACAAAAACTAATTTTTAATAACAATTTAGCAAATACTTGCTATTGAAAAATCACTATCTTTAGACTTTCTTCTCTGTGTTTGGGATATGGGTGCCTGCACCCTACATTTTAATCGGTTTAAACATTAAAATAAATGTCAGCCTGATGTCTTCAGTTTGAATCTCCAAAGGAAAAGGATCCTAATCCTGCATTTTGACCAAAAATCAGTAGATGGACAATTTAGATCCTTGGCTAGTTGGATTTGGTATTCTTTTAACTTCTAGTAAGAATACTGCAAGCATCTTATAAAGTATGTAACTCATATTGCTAGAACCATGCTGTTGCTAAATCATGTCCAGCTCTTTTGTGACCCCATGGATTATAGCCCATTAGGCTCCTCTGTCCATGGGATTTCCAAGGTGAGAATATTGGAGTGGGTTACCATTTCCTTCTCCAGGGGATCTTCATGATCCAGGGATCGAACCTACATCTCCTGCATTGGCAGGTGGGTTCTTTACCATTGAGCCACCAGGAAAGCCCTATTAGAACCATAAAAGATACTAAAATAAAGCTATAAGCAAAATTATAAACTATTATATATGCTTCCCTGATAGCTCAGTTGGTAAAGAATCTGCCTGTAATGCTGGACACCCCATTTCGATTCCTAGGTTGGGAAGATCAACTGGAGAAGGGATAGGTTACCCACTCCACTATTCTTGGGCTTCCCTTGTGGCTCAGATAGTCAAGAATCCACCTGCAATGTGGGAGACCTGGGTTTGATCCCTGGATTGGGAAGATCCCCTGGAGAAGGGAACAGCTATCCACTCCAGTATTCTGGTCTGGAGAAATCCATAGACTGTATAGTCCTTGTGGTCACAAAGAGTCGGATGAGACTTTCACTTCACTTTACTTGTATAGAATGAAGACATATACTTACATTATGGTTATATGTAAATTATATATTTAGAATCTTTTTTGTATTGTTAATTCAATATGTTTTATTTGCTGTTTAGGATGTGTGAAATGTTAAAAAGTACTCAGAATAAAAAGTTTGTATTCAATTTAAACTTGTCTAGGGATTTTAAATTAATAAAAATTTGTAGATAGTGCTTAAATACTTAAGAATTTAGTTTTCAATGTTTCATTCCTTTGGTCTGAACTCCAGGAGGACCTGGCAATATGACTGGGTCTGCTTTCTTGTAACTCTGTCTTCTACAAAGTACTGAGTTAACACATTATTAACTGGGGGATTTTTGCAGAAATTAACACCTGTGGTTGGTGATTTGTTATGTAAGTGAATATTGAAACACCCATGTTTGAGTAAATATCAACAACTTTTTTTTTATACTTAAGGCATTTATTTGAAACTTTGTACATGTCTTGCTGAAGCATTCTAATATTAGCGTGTGATAGGCCGTATAGCAGGCACCTCTGTGCAGGGGAACAGAAGGTCTATTACAAATATGCTGTATTTCACTGTGCTTTCTCTTGGAAGAGCAGACTGCAGGTACTGGCCACTTTTTTTTTTTTTTTTTTTTAGTCCTATGGTTATTATTTCCTCTAAAATATGTTCTTTTCTTTTACCTGATAGTCAGCAAGTTGGACCTTTGTGGGAGGGGGGCACTTTCATATTTTAAACTAATTTTTATTAGAGTATAATTGCTTTACAATAGTGTGTTAATTTTTGCTCATGAATCAGCTATACATATACATATTATGTCCTCTTTTTTGGATTTCCTTCCCATTTAGTCACCATGTAGAATGAAACTGTTAGTTGCTCAGTTGTGTCCAACTCTTTGGGAGCCCATGGACTGTAGCCCACCAGGCTTCTCTGTCCATGGGATTCTCCAGGCAAGAATACTGGAGGGGGTTGCCATTCCCTTCTCTAGGGGGTCTTCCCGACCCAGGGCTTAAACCCGGGTCTCCCACATTGCAGGCAGATTCTTTACTTTCTGAGCCAGTAGGGAAGCTCTTAGTCACTATAGACCCCTGAGTAGAGTTCCCTGGTGATATAGAATAGGTTCTCATTAGTTATCTATTTTATACATAGTGTCAATAGTGTGTACACCTCAATCCTAATCTCGCAATTGTCCCAGCCCCCTTTCGTATCCATGTGTTCTCTACCTCTATGCCTCTTTCTGCTTTGCATGTGAGATCATCTGTACCATTTTCCTATATTCCACATATATGCATCAATATATGATATTTGTTTTTTCTTTTTGACTCCCTTCACTCTATATGCCACTCTCTAGGTCCACTCATGTCTTTTCAAATGACCCAATGCCATTCCTTTTTATGGCTGAGTAATATTCCACTGCATGTATATACCATATCTTCTTTATCCATTCCTCTGTTGATGGACATTTAGGTTGCTTCCATGCTTGGATATTGTAAATAGCACTGCAATAAACATTGGGGTGCATGTGTATTTTTGAATTATGTTTTTCTCTGGGTATATGCCCAGTAGTGGCATTGCTGGATCATGTGATAGTTCTATTTTTAGCTTTTTAAGGAACCTCCATACTATTTTCCATAGTGACTGTATCAATTTACCTTCTCAGAAGCAGTGTAAGAAGGTTCCCTTTCCTCCATACCCTCTCCAGCGTTTATTGTCTGTAAACTTTGATGATGGCCATTCTGACCAGTATGAGGTGGTACCTTAGTGTAGTTTTGATTTGCATTTCTCTAATAGTTAGTGATGCTGGGCATCATTTCATGTGTTTGTTGGCCATCTGTATGTCTTATTTGGAGAAAAGTCTATCTAGGTCTTTTGCCCAGTTTTTTATTTTTGTTTTTAAATCTTGAACTGCATAAGCTGTTCATAAATATTGGAGATTAATACTTTCTCAGTTGCTTCATTTGCAAATATTTTATCCCATTCTGTGAGCTGTCATCTCATTTTATTTATGGTTTTCTTTGCTGTGCAAAAGCTTTTGAGTTTAATTAGGTCCTGTTCATTTTTATTTTCATTATTCTAGCAGGTAGGTCAAAAAGATCTTGATACAATTTATGTCAAAGATGCAATTTATGTTCTGCCTATGTTTTCCTCCAAGAGTTTTATAGTGTCTAGTCTTACATTTAGGTCTTTAATCCATTTTGAGTTTATTGTTTGTGTATGGTATTAGGGGTTTCTAATTTCATTCTTATATGAAATTGTGTAGTTTTCCCAGTGTCACTTATTGAAGGGACTGTCTTTCGTCTATTTATGTTTTGCCTCCTTTGTCATAAATTAGTGCCATAGGTGTGTGGGTTTATCTCTGGGCTTTCTATCCTGTTCTGTTGATCTATATTTCTGTTCTGTGCAAGTATCTTATAGTCTTGATATTATATAGTCTTGACTATTGATATAGTCTTAACTATTGTAGCTTTGTAGTATAGTCTTAAGTCAGGGAGCCTGATTCCTCCAGCTCCCTTTTTCTTTCTCAAGATTGCTTTGGCTATTCGGAGTCATTTGTGTTTCTGTACAAATTGTAAAATTTTTTCTTCTAGTACTGTGAAAAATAGCACGGGTAATTTTCTAGGGATTGTATGCAATCTATAGATTGCTTTGGGTAGTATAGTCATTTTCACAATACTGTTCTTCCAATCCAAGACTATGGTATATCTTTCCATCTGTTTGTAGGTTTGATTTCTTTCACTTGTATCTTATGGTTTTCAGTGTACAGGTCTTTTGCCTTCTTAAGTAAGATTATTCCTAGGTATTTTTTTTTGTTGCAATGGTAAATGGGATTGTTAGCTTGATATCTCTTCCTGATCTTTTGCTGTTAGTGTATAGGAATTCAAGAGACTTCTGTGTATTAATTTTGTATCTTGGAACTTTACCAGATTCATTGATTAGCACCAGTAGTTTTCTGGTGGCATCTTTATGATTTTCTATGTATAGTATCATGTCACCTGCAAACAGCTGACAATTTTACTACTTTTCCAATTTGGATTCCTTTTATTTCTTTTTTTTTCTCTGATTTCCATGGTAGGACTTCCAAAACTATATTGAATAATAGTGGCAAGAGTGGACACCCTCGTCTTATTCATAAACTTAGAGGAAATGCTTTTAGTTTTTCTTCATTGAAAATAATGTTTGCTGTGGGTTTGTCATATATGCCCTTTATTATGTTGAGATAGGGTCCCTCTATGCCCACCTTCTGGAGAGTTTTTTAAATCATATATTGGTGTTGAATTCTGTTGAAAGCTTTTTCTGCATTTACTAAGATAATCATAGTTTTTATTCTTTAGTTTGTTAATATGATGTATCTGACTGATTTGTGTATACTGAAGAATTCTTGTATCCCTGGGATAAATCCCCCTTGATCATGGTGTGTGATCCTTTTAATGTATAGTTGGATTTGGTTTGCTAGTATTTTGTTGAGGATGTTTGCATCTATGTTCCCTGGTAGCTCAGATGTTAAAGCATCTGCCTACAATGTGGGAGACCCAGGTTTGATACTTGTGTCAGGAAGATCCTCTGGAGAAGAAAATGGCAACCTACTTCAGCACTCTGCCTGGAAAATCCCACGGACAGAGGAGCATGGCAGGCTACAGTCCATGGGATTGCAAAGAGTTGGACACGACTGAACAACTTAACTTTCACTTTTATCAGTGATACTGGCCTGTAATTTTCTTTTTTGTGTGATATCTTTGTCTGGTTTTGGTATCAGGGTGATGTTGGCCACAAAGAGTGAGTTTGGGAGTGTTCCTCCCTCTGCAGTTTTTTGGAAAGATAGGTGTTAGCTCTTCTCTAAATGTTTGATGGAATTTGCCTTTGAAGCCATCTGGTGCTGGGCTTTTGCTTGTTGGAAGATTTTTAGTCACAGTTTCAATTTCATTACTTGTGATTTATCTGTTCATATTTTCTATTTCTTCCTAGTTCAGTCCCAGAAGGTTGTATTTTTCTAAGAATTTTTCCATTTCTTCCAGGGTGTCCATTTTATTGGCTTGGCTTCCCTTGTGGCTCAGTGGTAAAGAATCCACCTGCACTGCGGGATACTTGGGTTTGATCCCTGGGTTGGAAAGATACCCTGGAGAAGGGAAGGATACCCAATCCAGTATTCTGGCCTGGAGAATTCCATGGACTGTATAGTCTAAGGGGTTGCATAGAGTCAGACATGACTGAGTGACTTTCACTTTCATAGTTGCTTGTGGAAAATAGAAATTTCACAGTGCATCATTTAAAAAATTATAATAAACTTGCATTAATAATACACACAAAGTTGGAACAGAAAACTTACAGAGCAAAACGTGACCTGGTGACAGTCATAAGTTGTATAATGAACATTAAGCTCTTAACAACTTTGCATTGTGATGTTAATTGTATCACTCTCTAAAAATATATTGATACATCTCTGGTCAATCACATTCAGATAACAAAAGATATATTAATATGTCTCTAGTCAGTGATGTGTTAAGATAAATATATTGATTTGTTTATGCTGTATCAAGCCAACTGTACTCAGGAATCAAAAGTGTTCATTGTTAAACCTCTGATTGGTAGGTTTCAGCTGTAATGAATTGGCACATGCTCCAAGGATTATTTGGAATAGTATAAAAGTTTAGTGAGGGATGATGGAGGCTCCATCCTAAACTGAAGTGGTCCCCATGCACTTCAGCTTCATCTCTTGTAATGGAATAATCCTCCTGAGGCAGAGGGCCTAACATTTACTCCTGAGACATTTCAAGAACTCTGGATGCAGTTGCTGTCTGGCTGAATGCTATACTACTTTATTTGTGTGCTTTGAGTTTATGTGAACTGGGTACATTTTGAATCCTGTGAATCTTCTGATTCCCAACTAAAGACAAATAGAAATTGAGTCAGTAGTTGTATAACACTCAGGGCTTATATTTAATGTATTTAACTTTTAAAAAATATGTTTTTCTTATGGAAAGCAAATCATGTCTAATCATGTGCTATTTTCCCAATTAAAAACAATCCCAAGGGCTGTGTTCTTGAGGAAGTTTGCAATGAGATACAAAGATAGTCTATTCCCACTAACCCCTTGCTTATGACTGACTGTGAAAGCTGTGATCTGTGGTATTTGCACAGAATCATTAAACCCCCGCTCCTGTCCCCTTTCTCACTATGCTGCCTTTCCCTCTCTGCTCTCCCTCAGTCTGTCTTCTTTGTCACTGTGGGGCTTCCCTGATAGCTCAGGTGGTAAAGAGTCCACCTGCATTGCAGGAGACCCTGGTTTGATTCCTGGATTGGGAAGATCTGCTGGAGAAGGGTTAGGCTACCCACTCCAGTATTCTTGGGCTTCTTTGTGGCTCAGCTGATAAAGAATCCGCCTGCACTGTGGGAGACCTCAGTTCGATTCCTGGGTTGGGAAGATCCCCTGGAGAAGAGAAAGGCTACCCATGCCAGTATTCTGGCCTGGGGAATTCTATGGGCTGTATATTCCATAGGATTGCAAAGAGTCCCAAAGAGACTGAGGGACTTTCATTTTCTTTGACTTTCAGGCCACCAAAAAAGGAGTTAGGTGGACTTCTTTTCATAATCAAATTGTATTAGATATTGACTCACACTTTTATATAGATTACTACTAAATGCTAATTGATTACATTTCACTGTATGGAGACATGATAGTTCTATAGGATGGAAAAGTCTACCTCAATAGTAGTTCTCTAAATTTTATAATTTAAATTCTTCCTGCATTGGCAGTTAACCTGAACTTCTATAATTGCAATAATGTAAAGTATTTGAAGAAAGGGAGAGATTACAAAACTTCTACTCTTAATATCATTTCAATTGATGAATACATCCTTTATTTTGCCCATCTTTGCATAACAATTTCCCTTGAAATCTCTACTTTTCTTGAAGAGATCTCTAGTCTTTCCCATTCTGTTGTTTTCCTCTATTTATTTGAACTGATCATTGAGAAAGGCTTTCTTATCTCTTCTTGCTATTCTTTGGAATTCTGCATTCAGATGGGTGTATCTTTCCTTTTCTCCTTTGCCTTTAACTTCTGTTCTTTTCTCAGCTGGACCTAACAGAAGCAGACGATATTAAGAAGAGGAGTCTAGAATACTCTGAAGAACTATACAAAAAAGATCTTCATGACCCAAATAACTATAATGGTGTAGTCACTCACCTAGAGCCAGACATCCGGGAATGCAAAGTCAAGTGGGCCTCAGAAAGCATCACTACGAACCAAGCTAGTGGAGGTGATGGAATTCCAGTTGAGCTATTCCAAATCCTAAAAGATGATGCTGTGAAAGTGCTGCACTCAATATGCCAGCAAATTTGGAAAACTCAGCAGTGGCCACAGGACTGGAAAATGTCAGTTTTCATTCCAATCCCAAAGAAAGGTAATGCCAAAGAATGTTTAAACTACTGCACAATTGCACTCATCTCACATGCTAGCAAAGGAATGCTCAAAATTCTCCAAGCGAGGCTTCAGCAATATGTGAACTGTGAACTTCCAGATGTTCAAGTTGGTTTTAGAAAAGGCAGAGGAACCAGAGATCAAATTGCCAACATCTGGTGGATCATCAAAAAAGCAAGAGAGTTCCAGAAAAACATCTACTTTTGCTTTATTGACTACACCAAAGCCTTTGACTGTGTAGATCACAAGAAACTGTGGGAAATTATTAAAGAGATGGGAATATCAGACTCGCCTTCAGAGAAATCTGTATTCAGGTCAGGAAGCAACAGGTAGAAGTGGACATGGAACAACAGACTGGTTCCAAATCAGAAAAGGAGTACGTGAAGGCTGCATATTGTCACCTTGCTTATTTAACTTATATGCAGAGTACATCATGTGAGTTGCCAGGCTGGATGAAGCACAAGCTGGAATGAAGATTTCCAGGAGAAATATCAATAACTTCAGATATGCAGATAATACCACCCTTATGGCAGAAAATGAAGAAGAATTAAAGGGCCTCTTGATGAAAGTGAAAGTGGAGAGTGAAAAAGTTGGCTTAAAGCTCAACATTCAGAAAACTAAGATCATGGCTTCTGGTCCAATCACTTCATGGCAAATAAACTGGGAAACAATGGAAACAGTGAGAGATTTTACTTTTGGGGGCTCCAAAAACACTGAAGATGGCAACTGCAGCCATGAAATTAAGAGAAGCTTGCTCCTTGGAGGAAAAGCTATGACCAACCTAGACGGCATATTAAAAAGCAGAGACAAGAAAAATAAATGACCCAATCAAAAAATGGGCCAAAGAACTAAACAAACATTTCTCCAAAGAAGACATACAGATGGCTAACAAACACATGAAAAGATGCTCAACATCACTCATTATTAGAGAAATGCAAATCAAAACCACAATGAGGTACCATTACACGCCAGTCAGGATGGCTGCTATCCAAAAGTCTATAAGCAATAAATGCTGGAGAGGGTGTGGAGGAAAGGGAACCCTCTTACACTGTTGGTGGGAATGCAAACTAGTACAGCCGCTATGGAAAACAGTGTGGAGATTTCTTAAAAAACTGGAAATAGAACTGCCATATGACCCAGCAATCCCCCTCCTGGGCATACACACTGAGGAAACCAGATCTGAAAGAGACACGTGCACCCCAATGTTCATCGCAGCACTGTTTATAATAGCCAGGACATGGAAGCAACCTAGATGCCCATCAGCAGATGAATGGATAAGGAAGCTGTGGTACATATACACCATGGAATATTACTCAGCCATTAAAAAGAATTCATTTGAACCAGTCCTAATGAGATGGATGAAACTGGAGCCCCTTATACAGAGTGAAGTAAGCCAGAAAGATAAAGAACATTACAGCATACTAACACATATATATGAAATTTAGAAAGATGGTAACGATAACCCTATATGCAAAACAGAAAAAGAGACACAGAAATACAGAACAGACTTTTGAACTCTGTGGGAGAATGTGAGGGTGGGATATTTCAAAAGAACAGCATGTATACTATCTATGGTGAAACAGATCACCAGCCCAGGTGGGATGCATGAGACAAGTGCTCCAGCCTGGTGCACTGGGAAGACCCAGAGGAATCGGGTGGAGAGGGAGGTGGGAGGGGGGATTGGGATGGGGAATACGTGTAAATCCATGGCTGATTCATATCAATGTATGACAAAACCCAAAAAAAAAAAAAAAAAAAAAATTGAAAAAAAAATAAAAATAAAAAATAAAAAGCTTAAATAAAAAAAATAAAAATTAAAAAAAAAAATAAAAAGCAGAGACATTATTTTACCAACAAAGGTCTGTCTAGTCAAAGCTATGGTTTTTCCAGTAGTCATATATGGATGTGAGAGTTGCACTATAAAGAAAGCTGAGTGCCAAAGAATCGATGCTTTTGAACTGTGGTGTTGGAGAAGACTCTTGAGAGTCCCTTGGACTGCAAGGAGATCCAACCAGTCTGTCCTAAAGGAAATCAGTCCTGAATGTTTGTTGGAAGGACTGATGTTGAAGCTGAAACTCCAATATTTTGGCCACCTGATGCAAAGAACTGACTCGCTAGAAAAGACCCTGATGCTGGAAAAGATTGAAGGCAGGAGGAGAAGGGGACAACAGAGAATGAGATGGATGGATGGCATCACTGACTCGATGGACTTGAGTTTGAGTGAGCTCTGGGAGTTGGTGATGGACAGGGAAGCCTGCCGTGCTGCAGTTCATGGGGTCGCAAAGAGTCGGACATGACTGAGCGACTGACCTGAACTGATCAATCCATCTTGTTTCCCACTTATCAAACTGAAAAAAGGATATAATTATATTGCTTGTTACAAGGCAGTATATATTTTCATTTGGATAAGAAAAATAATTTTGCTGCTATTTAGTTACAGACGTTTTATGTATATTTTTACAAAAGGGCATGGCTAGTTTATTACCCATTTCTTATTCTAAGGTGGATATTAAAATATAATCCAGAAAAAATGTTGAGGTGTTAACATAATGTGCTTGAGGCAGGAAGATGAGAACAATAAAATTTAGGGGAATGAAGGACAATGTCTACCTACCTTTTTCCCCTTATTTTTCTCAAATGATGGCTATTTTAAAATTATTTGTTTATTTGGATGTGCCAGTTCTTAGTTGTGGCATGTGGAATTTAGTTACCTGAACAGGGATTGAACCCAGGGCCCCTGCACCGGGAGTGTGGAGTCTTAGCCACTGGACCTCAAGGGAATTCCCAAAGAATGCTTATTTGAATTTTAACATTAGCCACTTATAGCAAACTCAAAATTAGCATGTTAGTTAATATTAATGTTCTGATGACTTTTGTACATTATTTGATTTTTCCCTTTTACAATAATCTTATGAAATAAAACAGCTATTAGCCAGTTATGTTATAAAAAAAAAAAAAAAGGAAATTGAGGGACAGGTTTGTTAAGTAACTTGCCCAAAGTAACATAAACAGGAAGAGGCAAAACTGAAGTTTGGTCTTGGATGGTTTTCCTCTGGGGCCATTGCCTCAGATTTCTGTGCTTTCTGCTGTCATGGATCATTAGGATATTGGTAAATGCATATTCTGGTTACTAACCAATGGATGATACCTGTACTTTAATGAAGAAAATTAAGACAAAATCATGACCCTGCATTTACTTCCAAGAATTATCTAAACCTAAAAAGATATCAAGGGGGTCTCTAGATTAGGTCAACAACTCTTCTAAGAAGTATCTGTATATATATTCAGATAATTGAAAAACATCAATTTTTATGTCATAGTTTGAATAGATAATTTAATATTTAAATTCTGAAGCTAAGTATTAGATATTAGCAACCTCAGTTGAAATGGAAATCAGTTAAGCATTAAACCTAGGGCCTATCATGAAATATAAGATGTAAAAAGTTTCACCCGCATTGTTAATAATTCAGTCACTCAGTCATGTCCAACTCTTTGCAGCCCTATGGACTGCAGCATGCTAGACTTCCCTATTCTTCCTGGAGTTTACTCAAACTCATATCCATTGACTTGATGATGCCATCCAACCATCTCATCCTCTGTCGTCCCCTTCTCCTTCTGTCCTTAATCTTTCCCAGTATCTGGGTCTTTTCTAATGAGTTGGCTGTTCACATCAGGTGGCCAAAATATTCGAGCTTCAGCCTAGTCTTTCCAATGAATATTCAGTGTTGATTTCCTTTAGGATTGACTGGTTGGATCTCCTTGCTCCCAAGGGACTCTCAAGAGTCTTCTCCAGCACCATAGTTCGAAAGCATCAATTCTTCAGCACTCAACCTTCTTTATGGTCCAACTCTCACATCCGTACATGACTACTGGAAAGACCATATCTTTAACTATACAGACCTTTCTTGGCAAAGTGATGTCTCTGTTTTTTTAATGCAATTTCTAGGTTGGTCATGGTTTTTCTTCCAAGGAGCAAGCATCTCTTAATTTCATAACTGAAGTCACCATCTGCCTTGATTCTGGAGCTTAAGACAATAAAATCTGCCACTGTTTCCATTTTTTCCTCATCTATTTGCTGTCAAGTGATGGGACCGGATGCCATGATTTTAGTGTTTGGAATGTGGAGTTTTAAGCCAGCTTTATCACTCTTCTCCTTCACTTTTATCAAAGGCTCCTTAGTTCCTCTTCACTTTGGGCCATGAGGGTGGTGTCATCTGCATATCAGAGGTTATTGATATCTCTCCTGGCAATCTTGATTCCAGCTTGTGCTTCATTCAGCCTGGCATTTCACATGATGTACTCTGCATGTGAGTTAAACAAGCAGGGTGACAATATACAGTCTTGATGTACTCCTTTCCCAATTTTTAAACCAGTTCATTATTCCATGTCAGGTCTAACTGTTGCTTCTTGACCTGCATATAGGTTTCTCAGGAGGCAAGTAAGGTAGTCAAGTATTCCCCTCTCTTTAAGAATTTTCAAGTTTGTTGTGATCCATACAGTCAAAGCCATAGTCAATTAAACAGAAGTAGATGTTTTTCTGGAACTCTCTAGCTTTTTCTATGATCCAATGGATGTTGGCAATTTGATCTCTAGTTCTCCTGCCTTTTCTAAATTCAGGTTGAACATCTGGAAGTTGTCAGTTCATGTACTGTTGAAGCCTAGCTTGATGGATTTTGAGCATTACCTTGCTAGCCTGTGAAATGAGTGCCGTTGTGCAGTAGATTGAACGTTCCTTGGCATTGCCCTTCTTTGGGATTGGAATGAAGACTGATCATTTCCAATCCTATAGCCACTGCTGAGTTTTCCCTAGTCTCCAGCATATTGAGTGCAGCACTTTCACAGCATCATCTTTTAGGATTCAGAATAGTTCAACTGGAATTCCATCACCTCCAGTACCTTGGTTCTTAGTGATGCTTTCTAAGGCCCACTTGACTTTGCACTCCAGGATATCTGGCTCTAACAACACAATTGTGGTTATCTGGGTCATGGAGATCTTTTTAGTATAGATCTTCTGTGTATTCTTGCCATCTCTTCTTAATACCTTTTACTTATGTTAGGTCCATATTGTTTCTGTCCTTTATTGTGCCCCTCTTTGCATGACATGTTCCCTTGATATCTCTAATTCTCTTGAAGAGATCTCTAGTCTTTCTAGGAGCTGACTGAGGCTCAGTTCATGAACTCCTTATTTCAAAATTCAGATTTAAATTGAAGAAAGTAGGGAAAGCCACTAGGCCATCAGGTTGACCTAAGCCAAATCCCTTATGATTATACAGTGGAAGTGACAAATAGATTCAAGGTCTTAAATCTGATAGAGTGCCTTGAAGAACTGTGGGCAGTGGTTCATAACACTGTACAGAAGGCAGTGACCAAAACTATCCTAAGAAAAGAAAATGCAAAAAGGCAAAATGGTTGTCTGAGGAGGCTTTACAACTACCTGAGAAAAGAGAAGTGAAAGGCAAAGGAGAAAAGGAAAAATATACCGATCTGAATTCAGAGTTCAAAAAATAGCATGGAGAGAAGAGAAAGCATTCTTTAGTGGACAATACAATGAAATAGAAGAAAACAACAGAATGGGAAAGACTAGAGATCTCTTCACCCCATACCTATGTTAGCCTATGTGAATGAAATTACTTAGCATAGTCCTTTCTTGGACTGCAGCAGAAATTATGTGGAGTTTTGGAATGAGTGCTAATGTTAGGCTATTTTTTCATTATTCATCTTGTCAAACTATTACTTTAGACAATTATTAGACTATTTAATCAGTGAACTGCAAAAAAAATAAATGGTTTTCTTTGTCTGCAGTAATTGCCTTTTATCATGTTGTTGAATTTCCTTATTTTTTTTCGCCTTCCTAAATGACACCTTTGGAATATCCCATAGGTTTTAAATCTTTCAATTTTCATAGACTTCAGTCTATTCCATTTAAAATTTCCAGCATGACACCCCATTTAAAGCTATCAAAATTAATTGATGGTTGATACATTTTCATCCCCTAAGTGTAGAAATGTAATAAATTTTTGTGTTTTGATTTGCATTGAGTTGTATACTGCAACTTTACAGAATTTATTACTTTTAACAGTTTTTGGTGAAATCTTTATGGTTTTCTAAATATAAGAAATATTTAGAAAGAAATATAAGAGAAAAAGAAATATAAGAAATTTCATATCATCTGAAAATGGGCAATCTTAATTTTTCCTTTTCAATTTGGATGTCTTTTTTTCTTTCCTAATTGCTCAGGCTAGAACTTCTAGTATATTGAAAAGAGTGGCATAGTGGCATCCTTACCTTGTTCCTGATCTTAAAGGATAAACAGCTTTTCACCGTTGAGAATGATGATAGTTATGGTTTTGTCATGTATGACCTTTACTATGTTGAAATATATTGTATTTATACCTAAGTGGTTGAGGATTTTTATCATGAAAGGAGTGGTGTTTTGTCAAATAATTTTTTCTGCTTACATTGAGATGATTATGTAATTTTTATTCTTTTGTTAATGTGATGATTATACTTATTGGCAAATGCTTTTTATATAAATTGAATAAATTTTTTATTATGTTTCATTGAGGTATAGTTGACTTACAGTATTATTAGTTTCAAGTTTGTAACAGTGATTCACAATTTTTACTATATATAGTCCTTTGGAAGTGATTATAAAATATCAGTTATATCCCATGTGCTGAATAATATGTTCTTATGGTTTATTTTATAAGCAATAGTTTATGCTTTTTAATCCTCTACTGCTATCTTGCCCCCCTCCCGTTCCCTCTCACCACTGGTAACAATGAGTTTGTCCTCTATATCTGAGTCTATTTTTGTTTTGTTATATTCATTTGTTTATTTTTTAGACTCCATAAATAGGTGATAACATGAGTTTTGTTTTTGATTTATTTCACTAAGCATAATACCCCTTAGGTTTATCCATGTTGTTGCAAGTGGCAAAATTGCATTCCTTTTTTATGGTTAAGCAGTATTCCATTATATATATATATCTCATGACTTTTATCCATTCATCTGTTGATGGACACTAAGATTGCTTCCATATTTTGGATATTGTAAATAATGCTTCTATGAACATTGGGATGCATACATCTTTTCAAATTTGTGTTTTAATTTTCTTCAGATATATATGCCCAGGAGTGAAATTGTTGGATTGTATGGTAGTTCTATTTTCAGTTTTTTGAGGAAACGCCATACTGTTTTTCACAGTGGCTGCACCAATTTGCATTGCTACCAACAATATTCAAGGGCTCCCTTTTCTCCCGATCCTCAGAAATACTTTGGTCTTTTTGATGAAGTTATTCTGACATGCATGAGGTGGTATCTTATTGTGTTTTTGATTTCCATTTTTCTTATTAATGGTGTTGAGCATCTTTTCACATGCCTGTTGGTCATCTGTATGTCTTTAGCAAAATGTCCATTCAAATCTTCCACCCGTTTTTAATCAGGTTTTTTGTTTTTTGATGTCGAGTTTTAGGAACTGTTTATAGTTGTTGGCTACTAATCCCTTATCAGTCACGTCCTTTGCAAATTTTTTCCCACTCAATTTGTTGTTGTTTTGTTTTGTTGGTGGTTTCATTTGTGATACAAAATCTTCTAAGTTTAATGAGGTCTATTTGTTTATTTTTGTTCTGGTTTCCTTAGCATAAGGAAACAGATCCAAAATAAAAAAATCTCTATGATTATGTCAAAGTATGTTCTGCCTATATTTTATTCTAAGGGTCTTATGGTTTCCAGTTTTATATTTAGGTATTAATCCATTTTGAGTTTTTTGTTTGTTTATGGTGTGAGAAAATGTTCTATTTTCTTTCTTTTACATGTAGCTGCCCAGTTTACCCAGCACCACTTACTGGGCCGGGGGGGGCGGGGGAGGGGAGAAAAACCTCTCCTTATGCTTTTTCTTTCCTCCTTTGTCATAATTAGACATAAGTGCATGGATTTATTTCTGAGTTTTCTATACTGTTCCATTCATCTACATGCCTGCTTTTATTCCAGTACCATACTGTTTTGATTATTGAGGCTTTCTAGTATAGCCTAAACTCAAGGAGCACAATATTTCCACCTCTGTTTTCCTTTTTCAAGACTGTTTTGGCTATTCAGAATCTTTTGTGGCACCACAGAAATTTTAAAATAACTGTTCAATGTCTTTTAAAAAAAATGCTGTTGATTATTTTGATAGGGATTTCATTGACCCTATAGATTGCCTTGGGCGGTGTGATTATTTTAATAATTTGTAATCCATAAACTTGGTATGTCTTTCTATCTGTTTATGTTATCTTCAGTTTCATCAGCATCTTAGAGTTTTCTGAGTACAGGTCTTTTATCTCTTTAGATTTACACTTAGGAGGTAGTTTATTCTTTTTGATGAGATTATACAAATAGGGTTGTTTCCCTAAGTTCACTTTCTAATAGCTCATTGTTAATGTATAGAAATACAGCAGATTTTTGTGTATTAATTTGTATCTAGCAATTTTACCAAATTCATTGTTAAGTTGTAGTGGTAGTTTTTTGGTGGTGTCTTTAGGATTTTCTTTGTATGATATCATGTAATCTGCAAACAGTGACAGTTTTATTTTTTCCTTTCCAATTTGCATTCCTTTTCTTTTACTTATCTGATTGCTGTGCTTGGGGGTATGTTGAATAAAAGTGATGAAAAGTGGGCATTTTTGTCTTGTTCCTGATCTTAGAGGAAATGCTTTTAGCCTTTCACCTTTGAATATGATGGTAGCTGTTGGTTTATCATATATGGCCTTTACTATGTTTAGGTATGTTCCCTCTATACCAGCTTTTTAGAGAGTTCTTACCATAACAGAATGTTGAATTTTATCAAAAGCCTTTTCTGTACATATTGAGATGATCATATGATTTTTATTCATTTTGTTAATGTGATATATCACATTGATTTTCAGATATTGAATCATTCTTGCATAACTAGGATAAATCCCACTTGATCATGGTGTATGACCCTTTAAACATCTTGTGGATTTATTTTGCTAATGTTTTGTTGAGGATTTTTGCATCTGCATTCATCAGAGATATTAACCTGTAATTTTTGTTTTTGCGATACTTTGTCTGGTTTTGGTATAACTGTTGGCCTCATAGTATGAATTTGGAAGCATTTTTTTCTCTACAAAATGTTGGAATAGTTTGAAAAGGATAGGTTGTTACCTTTCTCTACATGTTTAGTAGAATTCACCTGTGAAACCATCTTGTCCTGGACTTTTGTTTGTTAGGAGTTTTAAAATTATTGATTCACTTTCATCCTCAGGATTGGTCTGTTCTTATTTTCTCTTCCTGGTTCAGTCTTGGGTGACTGAACATTTCTCTGAATTTGTCCATTTCTTCAAGGTTGTTCATTTTATTGGCATCTGGTTCATAGTAATCTCTTATGATACTTTGTATTTCTCTGTCAGTTGCAACTTCTTTTTCATTCTTGATTTTATTGATCTGCAACGCCGCCCCCCGCCCCCCCCCCCCCAGCCCGCCACTCCCGCCACCACGCCACAACCCGCTTTTGGTAAGTCTGACTCAAGGTTTATCAGTTTTTGTTTGATCTTTCCAAAGAACCAGCTGTTTGTTTCATTCATCTTTTCTAGTTTTTTTTTTTTTTGGTCCCCATTTCATTTGTTTCTGCTCTAATCTTTATGATTTCTTTCCTTCTTCAAATTTTGGGTTTTTTCTGTTGTTTTCCTAGTTCTTCTGATGTAAGGTTAGGTTTATCTGAGATTTTCTCGTATTTCCTGAGGTAGGCATAGACTGCTCTAAGTTTCCTTCATAGAACTGGTTTTGCTGTATCCCGTATATTTTCATTTGTGTTTTCATTTTAATTTGTCTCTAGGTACTTTATTTTTTTCTTTGATATGTTCAGTAATATACTAATATAGTAGCATAGTTTTTAGGCTGTATGTGTTTGTGGCATATTTTTCCTTGTACTTGATTTTGATGCTCATTGCATTGTGGTCAGAAAAGATGCTTGATATGATTTCAGTTTTCTTAAATTTTATCGGTACTTGTTTGTGACCTAACATAGTACTGGAGAACGTTCCATATCCACTTGAAAAGTATGTGTATTCTACTGCTTTCAGCTGAAAGGTTGTATATATATATCCTTAAATTCATTTCATCTAATGTATCATTTAAGACCAATATTTATTTCTGTCAGAATGATCTGTCCATTGATGTAACAGGGGTTTTAAAGTTCCTTCTTATTATTGTGTTACTGTTATCTCCATTTATGTCTGTTAACGTTTGCTTCATGTATTGTGTGTGTGCGTGCGTGCTCAGTCATGTCCAACTCTTTGTGACCCCATGGACTGCAGCTTACCAGGCTCCTCTGTCCATGGGATTGTCTAGGCAAGAGGACTGGAGTGGATTGCGATTTACTCTTTCAGGGCATCCTCCCAACCAAGGGATTAAGCCTGTGTCTCCTGCATTGGCAGGCAGATTCTTTACCACTGAGCCAGATGTTAGGACAGGCTTTATGTATTTAGGTACTCCTATTTTTGGTACATTTATATTTACAATTGTTTATCTTCTTGAATTGATCCCTTAATCATTATGTAATGTCCTTGTTTGTTTCTTGTTACAGTCTGTGTTTTAAAGTCAATTGTCTTATATACATATTTCTTCCTTGGCTTAACTTTCATTTTTATTTGCATGAAATACCATTTTCCATCCTCAATTTCAGTCTTCGTCTTTGTTTAGATCTGAAGTTAATCTCTTGTATGCGCCATGTATATGGATTTTGCTTTTGTATCTATTCAGTCACTCTGTCTTTTGATTGGAGCATTTAGTCAGTTTACAATTAATGTAATTAATATATATGTATTTATCATCATTTTGTTTATAATTTTGCAGTTGTTTTTGTAGTTCTTTTGTTCTGTTCTCTTGTTATTAATTGACTATCTTTAGTGTTATGTTGGATTCATTTTTCTTTTGTATGTTTATCTTTTATAGACTTTTGGCCTGTGGTTACCATGATGTTTATATATAGCAGTGTGTGTGTGATTCTTAACTCTCTTAACTTCAAATGCATTTTGAAAACATTGTATTTTTACCCCCCAACCCCTATGTATGCTTTTGTTATCATATTTTGCATATTTTTGCTTCATGTATCCCTTACTATATATTTCAGATATTTCCTACTTTAGTCTTATAACATTTCAGCTAGCATTGTATGTAGTTTATTTACTACTGCTACTGTGGCTCAGATCTTGAACTCCTTATTGCCAAATTCAGACTTAAATTGAAGAAAGTAGGGAAAACCACTAGACCATTCAGGTATGACCTAAATCAAATCCACAACGATTATACAGTAGAAGTGAGAAATAGATTTAAGGGACTAGATCTGAAAGACAGAGTGCCTGATGAAATATGGACAGAGTTCAGGACATTGTACAGGAGACAGGGAACAAGACCATCCCCAAGAAAAAGAAAAGTGAAAAAGCAAAATGGCTGTCTGAGGAGGCCGTACAAATAGCTGTGAAAAGAAGAGAAGCAAAAAGCAAAGGAGAAAAGGAAAGATATACGCATTTGAATGCAGAGTTCCAAAGAATAGCTAGGAGAGATTAGAAAGCCTTCCTCAGTGATCATGCAAAGAAATAGAGGAAAACAACAGAATGGGAAAGACTAGAGATCTCTTCAAGAAAATTAGAGATACCAAGGGAACTTTTCATGCAAAGATGGGCTCAATAAAGGACAGAAATGGTATGGACCTAACAGAAGCAGAAGATATTAAGAAGAGGTGGCAGGAATTAGGAAGTGTCACTATGAACAAATCTAGTGGAGGTGATGGAATTCAAGTTGAGCTATTTCAAATCGTAAAAGACGATGCTGTGATAGTGCTGCATTCAGTATGCCAGCAAATTCGGAAAACTCAGCAGTGGCCACAGGACTGGAAAAGGTCAGTTTTCATTTCAGTCCCTAAGAAAGGCAATGCAAAAGAATGCTCAAACTACTGCAATAGTGCACTCATCTCACACACTAGCAAAGTAATGCTCAAAAATTCTCCAAGCCAGGCTTCAGCAATACGTGAACCGTGAACTTCCAGATGTTCAAGCTGGTTTTAGAAAAGGCAGAGGAACCAGAGGTCAAATTGCCAACATCCAATGGGTCACTGAAAAAGCAAGAGATCTATTTCTGCTTTATTGACTATGCCAAAGTCTTTGATGGTGTGGATCGCAATAAACCGTGGAAAATTCTGAAAGAGATGGGAATACCAGACCACCTGACCTGCCTCTTGAGAAACCTGTTTCCAGGCCAGGAAGCAACAGTTAGAACTGGACATGGAACAACAGACTGGTTCCAAATAGGAAAAGGAGTACGTCAAGGCTGTATATTGTCACGCTGCTTATTTAACTTATATGCAGAGTACATCATGAGAAATGCTGGGCTGGAGGAGGTGCAAGCTGGAATCAAGATTGCTGGGAGAAATGTTAGTAACCTCAGATATGCAGATGACATCACCCTTATGGCTGAAAGTGAAGAAGAACTAAAGAGTCTCTTGATGAAAGTTAATGAGGAGAGTGAAAAAGTTGGCTGAATGCTCAACATTCAGAAAACAAAGATCATGGCATCCGGTCCCATCACTTCATGGCAAATAGATGGAGATACAGTGGAAACAGTGGCAGACTTTATTTTTTGGGCTCCAAAATCGCTGCAGATGGTGACTGCAGCCATGAAATAAAAAGACGCTTACTCCTTGGAAGAAAAGTTATGACCAACCTAGACAGCATATTAAAAAGCAGAGACATTACTTTGCCTACCAAGGTCTGTCTAGTCAAGGCTATTGTTTTTCCAGTAGTCATGTATGGATGTGGGAGTTGGACTATAAAGAAAGCTGAGCACTGAAGAACTGATGCTTTTGAATTGTAGTGTTGGAGAAGACTCTTGAGAGTCCCTTGGACTACAAGGAGATCCAACCAGTCCTATCTAAAGGAAATCAGTCTTGAATATTCATTGGAAGGACTGATGCTGAAGCTGAAACTCCAATATTTTGGCCTCATGATGCCAAGAGCTGACTCATTTGAAAAGACCCTGATGCTGCGAATGATAGAAGGAAGGAGGAGAAAGGAATGACAGAGGATGAGATGGTTGGATGGCATCACCAACCCAATGGACATGAGTTTGAGTAAACTCTGGGAGTTGGTGATGGACCGTGAAGCCTGGTGTGCTGCAGTTCATGGGGTCACAAAGAGTCAGACACGACTGAGCGACTGAACTAAAATGAACTGAATGTATATTTGCTTTTATGAATGTGGTTTTCTCTTTCCTAATTTTCATGTTTCTAGTGTGCCTTTTTCTTTTTCACCTAGAGTAGTCCTCTTAGTATTTCTTGTAAAGCTGATTTGGTGGTGCTTAATCATTTTCGCTTTTGTTTGTCAGTAAAACTTTGATCTCTCCATTAAATTTGAATGAAAGACTTGCTGGGAAGAGTATTATTGGTTGTAGGTTTTTCCCTTTCATCACTTTAAACATTATCATGCTGCTGTCTTCTGTACTGTAAGTTATATGTAACTTATGGATTTTACTTGCTGTTTTTA
Organism: Dama dama; assembly: GCF_033118175.1. Classification (NCBI taxonomy): domain Eukaryota; kingdom Metazoa; phylum Chordata; class Mammalia; order Artiodactyla; family Cervidae; genus Dama; species Dama dama. The sequence continues at coordinate 80,651,765 of NC_083698.1, read as the reverse complement.
ATATTCTTTTATCGCTAATTTTTGCCATTACAATAAAAGTGTGTGTTTCTTGGTGTAGTCCACTTTGTTGTTGTTCAATCTTTATGTCATGTCTGACTCGTTGTGACATCATGGACTGCAGCACACCAGGCTTCCCTGTCCTCTGTTATCTGCAAGAGCTTGCTCAAACGCATATCCACTGAGTGGGTGATGCCATCCAAACATCTCATCATCTCTCACCACTTCTCCTGGCTTCAGTCTTTCCCAGCATTAGGGCCTTTTCCTGGGGGTCAGCCCTTTGCATCAGGTGGCAAAAGTATTGGAGCTTCAGTTTCAACTTCAGTCCTTCCAATGAATTTTCAGGGTTGGTTTCTTTTAGGATTGACTGGTTTCATCTCCTTGTAGTTCAAGGGACTCTCAAGAGTCTTCTCTAGCACCACAGTTTGAAAGCATCAGTTCTTTAGCAGTCAGCCTTCTTTATGGTCCAACTCTCATATCCATACATGACTACTGGAAGGACCAGAGATTTGACTAGATGGACTTTTGTCAGCAGTGATGTCTTTACTTTTTAATACAATGTCTACGTTTGTTGCAGTTTTTTTCCAAGGAGCAAGCTCTTTTAATTTCATGGCTCCAGTCACCATCCATAGTGGTTTTGGTGCTTAAGAAAATAAAACCTGCAACTGTTTCCATTGTTTCCCATCTACTTGCCACGAAGTGATAAGCCTTGATGCCATGATCTTAGTTTTTTGAATGATGAGTTTTAAACCAGCTTTGTCATTCAGCTTTCACCTTTATCAAGAGGTTGTTTAGCTCCTCTTTGCTTTCTACCATTAGGGTGGTATCATCTACATATCTGACATTGTTGATACTTCTCCTAGCAATCTTGAGTCCAGCTTGTGCTTCATTTAGCCCAGCGTTTCTCATGATTTATTCTGCAAATAAGTTAAAAAAAAAAAAACCAAAAAAAAAAAAAAAACTGGGTAACAATATACAGCACTGATGTACTACTCCTTTCTCAATTTTGAACCAGTCCATTGTTCCATATCTGGTTCTGTCTGTTGCTTGTTGACTTGTATACAGGTTTCTCAGGAGGCTGGTAAGGTGGTTTGGTATTCCCCTCTCTTTAAGAATTTTCCACAGTTTGTTGTGATCCACACAGTCAAAGGCTTTAGTGTAGTCAGTGAAGCAGAACAGATTTTTTTGGAATTCCCTTATTTTTCTGTGATCCAACAGATGTTGGCGATTTGATCTCTGGTTCCTCTGCCTTTTCTAAATCTAACTTGTACATCTGAAAGTTCTCAGTTCATGTACTGTTGAAGCCTAGCTTGTAGGATTTTGAGCATTACTTTGCTAGCAAGTGAAATCACCACATTTGCATGGTAGTTTGAAAATTCTTTGGCATGGCTCTTTGGGATTTGAATGAAAACTGACCTTTTCCTGGCCTGTGGCCATTGCTGAGTTTTTCAAATTTGCTGGCATATTGAGTGCAGCACTTTAAAAGCATCATCTTTTAGGATTTGAAATAGCTCAGCTGGAATCCCATCACCTACATTAGCTTTGTTCATGGTAATGCTTCCTAAGGCCCACTTGACTTAATACTCCAGGATGGCTGGCTCTAGGTGAGTGACCACACCATCGTGATTATCCGGGTCATTTAGATCTTTTTTACATAGTTTTTCTGTGTATTCTTGCAATCTCTTCTTAATCACTTGTGCTCCTGTAAGGTCCTTGCTATTTCTGTCCTTTATTGTTCTCATCTTTATCTTTGCCTGAATGTTCCCTTGATATCTTCAGTTTTCTTGGAGAGAGCTCTAGTCTTTCCCGTTCTATTGTTTTCCTCTATTTCTTTACACTGTTTACTTAAGAAGGCTTTTTTTTTTTTAACCTCTCCTTGCTATTTCTGGGATTTTGCATTCAGATGGCTGTATCATTACCTTTCTCCTTTGCCTTTCACTTCTCTCCTTTCTCAGTTATTTGTAAAGCCTCCTCAGACAACCATTTTGCCTTTTTGCATTTCTTTTTCTTGAGGATTTTTTGGTTACTGCCTCCTGTACAATGTTATGAACCTCCATCCATAGTTCTTCAGGCACTCTGTCTACCAGAGCTAATCCCTTGAATCTATTTGTCACTTCCACTGTATAATCATAAGGGATTTGGTTTTGGTCATTACCTGAATGGCCTAGTGGTTTTCCCAATTTTCTTCAATTTAAGCCTGAATTTTGCAATAGGAGCTCAGGATCTGAGCCACAGTCAGCTCCAGGTCTTGTTTATGCTGACTGTATAGAGCTTCTCCATCTTTGACCACAAAGAATGCAATCAGTCCGGTTTCGGTATTGACAATCTGGTGATGTCTGTGCGGAGTCTTCTCTTGTGTTGTTGGAAGTGGGTGCTTGCTATTGCCAGTGTACTGTCTTGGTAAACCTCTGTTAGACTTCTCCCTGCTTCATTTTGTACTGCAAGGCCAAACTTTCCTGTTACTCCAGGTATCTCTTGACTTCCTACTCTACCATTCCAGTTGTCTATGATGAAAAAGACACCTTTTTTTGGTGTTAGTTCTAGAGAAAGTCTCATAGGTCTTCATAGAACTGTTCTACTTCAGCTTCTTCAGCATAAATGATTGGGGTGTAGATTTGGATTAACATGATGTTGAATGGTTTGCCTTGGGTACAAGCTGAAATCATGATGTCGTTTTTGAGATTGTACCCAAGTACTGCATTTCGGACTCTCTTGTTGACTATGAGAGCTAGTCCATTCCTTATAAGGGATTTTTGTCCATTGTAGTAGTAGATACAATAGTCATGAATTAAATTCACCCATTCCCATCCATTTTCATTCACTAATTTCTAAAATGTTAATGTTCACTATTGCCATTTCCTGCTTAATCACATCCAGTTTGCCTTGATTCCAGGTTCCTATGCAATATTGTTCTTTACAGCATCAGACTTTACTTTCACCACCAGACTCTCCACAAATGGGTGACATTTCTGCTTTGGCTCGGCCTCTTCATTTTTTTCTGCTCTTCTGCAGTAGCATATTGGACACCTCCTGACCTGGGGGGCTTATCTTCAAGTTTCATATCTTTTTGCCTTTTCATATTGTTCATGGGATTTTCATGGCAAGAATACCAAAGTGGTTTGCCATTCCCTTCTCCAGGGGACCACATTTTTGTCAGAACTCTCCACCATGACATATCTGTCTTGGGTGGCCCTACATGGCGTGGCTCATAGCTTCATTGATTTTCTTAAGGCTTTGATCCATGTGATAATTTTTGTTAGTTTTCTGTGATTGTGATTTTTGTTCTAGAGGCCATGGGATTGTAGTTCTTGCTGCTTCTCTCTGCCCTCTGATGGATGAGGATAAGAGGCTTGTAAAAGATGCTAGCGTAGAGGGCCATGCACTCATCTTCTGTAAGAACACCAAAATCACAACTAGGTGCTGAACAACCATTGATAGGAGGAGGTTGGAGCCCACCAAAAAAAACATACCCCACATCCAAGGACAAAGGAGAAACTGTAGGAAAGGCGCCAGAGACCCTTGGATGTCACAGAGAAAATCTTGTGTGCAACCAGGACCCAGGGGAAAGAAGCAGTGTTCCCCACAAAGATTGAGCCAGACTTGCCTGTGAGGGTTTCAGGGTCTTTTGCAGAGGCCTGGGTCAGCAGAGGCTTGCTGCTGGAACAGGGGCACTAGCAGCACTAGTCCTGGGAGATGCGGGGTGTTGGCATAAGTACTTGGGCTGCAGAGGCTTTGACTGGGCAGCCTGAGGCCCAACAACTAACAAGGAGGGAACGCAGCCCCACCCATTAGCAGAAAATTAGATTAAAGATTTACTGAGCAGGCCCTGCCCATCAAAGCAAGACTCAGTTTTCCCTACAGCCTGTCCCTCCCATCAGGAAGCTTGCATAAGCCTCTTGTCCTCATCCATCAGAGGGCAGACAATAGTCTTCTTTGGGTTGATTCTGTTTGAGACACATCCCGGATCTGGATGTTTGTTTCCTTTCCCAGGATAGGGAAGTTTTCAGCTATTTTATGTTCAAGCATGTTCTCTGCCCCTTTCTCTTTCTTCTACTGCTGGTTACCCTATAATGAGAATGTTATTATGCTTGGTATTATCCCACAGGTCTCTTAAAATGTCCTCATATCTTTTTATTCTTTATTCTTTTTTTTCTGTTCAGCTTCTTTGATTCCCACTACTCGCTGTATTCCAGCTCACTCTATTCCTCTGTATCATTTAACCACTTAACCTACTGTAAATTTCTTCTAGTGTAGTCTTCATTTAAGTTATTTTATTCCCCTCTGGTTGTTTATATTTTCTGTTTGTTGAAAACTTCTAACTTCTAGTCTTATGCATCCATTCCTCTCTCAAGTTCTTTGGCCACATATATGATTCTTATTTTGAAATCTTTCTTGGGTAGATCACCTAGCTTTACTTCACTTAATTTTTCTTCTAGTGTCTTAGCCTGTTCATCCATTGGGGCATATTCCTCTGTCCCCTCATTTTTTTAAATTTGCTGCTTTTATTTCTATGTACCATGTAGTTTGGTTATATTTCCTGACCTTGGAGGAATGGCCTTCAATAGAAGAAGCCCTATGTGTCCAGTCAGCACACTCTCTTCTCTAGTGGCGCCCCTTTGTGAGCTGAGTGAGCCTGTCTTCATTGTGGTCTGACTACTATGGGTTCTCTGGTGGGCTTGACTAGCTCCTGGCCAGTTACTTGCCAGGCCCTTCTTTGTGTAGAGGCTGATGACCAGTGTTTGGTAGGACTGAACCACAAGGTGAATGGAAACTGAGGGTTCCTAGGGATAGAACTGGCTCACCAGCAGGGAAAGCTGGGTTCTGGGCTGGGTGACTGGGGAGGGGGGCAGTGTTCCCACATCTGTTGTTGGCGTGCTCTTGTGTGCGGCTGGCTTCTGACATGGCTGGCTTTGGATTCTGGGGCATCCCAAAGCTTGTGCTGGCCCACTGGCGAGTGGTGCTGGATCCCAGGATGGCTGGCTGGCTGCTGGTGAATCAGAGGTATTTCAGACCTGAGGTGGCATGCTTGTGGGCAGGCTGGAGTCTGGGAGTCCTAGGGCTCTGGTTGGCCTGCTGGTGTGTGGACTGGGTCTTGAGAAGGCAGGCTAGAGGGCTGCTGCGGTCCTGCAGCTGGTGAGTGCTTGTTGCTGAATGGGGCCAGGGCCCATGGGGTATTGCCGTTGGTGCCTATTCACTGGGGGATACCACAGAGTCCCAGAGGCTCTGGCTGTAGGACCCTATGGACCCTGGGTCTGGAAACTGCATGCTGCTATGGGGGACTGCTCCTGGGCCCTCTGGTAGGTTGTGGTGGTGGTTGTTGTTCACAGAGTTGTATCTGACTTTTTGCGAATGGCAAAAAGTCATCCATGGATGGATGCATGAAAGCACACAAGGCTTTCCTGTTCTTCACTATCTCCTGGAGTTTGCTCAGACTCATATCCATTGAGTTGATGATGCCATCCAACCATCTCATCCTCTGTCATTCCCTCTCCTCCTGCGTTCAGTCTTTCCCAGCATCATGGTCTTTTCTCATGAGTCAGCTCTTCACATCAGATGGCCAGAGTATTGGAGCTTCAGCATCAGTTCTTCCAGTGAATATTCAGGACTGATTTCCTTTAGGATTGACTGGTTGGATCTCCTTGCAGTCCCAGGGACTCTCAAGAGCCTCCTTCTCCAACACCACAGTTTGAAAACATCAATTCTTCGGTGCTGAGCCTTCTTTATGGTCCAGTTCTCACATCCATACACGACTATTGGAAAAACCACAGCCTTGACTAGCTGGACCTTTGTCAACAAATTGATATCTCTGCTTTTTAATATGCTCTCTAGCTTTGTCATAGCTTTTCTTCCAAGGACCAAGTGTCTTTTAATTTTGTGGTTGCAGTCACTAACAGCAGTGATTTCGGAGTCCAAGAAAGTAAAGTCTGTCACTGTTTCCATTGTTTCCCCATCTATTTGCATGAAGTGATGGGACTGGATGCCATGATCTTAGTTTTTGAATGTTGAGTTTTAAGTCAACTTTTTCACTCTCCTCTTTCACCTTCGTCAAGAGGCTCTTTAGTTCCTCCTCACTTTCTGTCATGAGGGTGGTGTCATCTGCATATTTGAGGTTGTTGATATTTCTCCTGGCAATCTTGATTCCAGTTTGTGCTTTATTCAGCCTGGCATTTCACAAGATGTACTCTGCATATAAATACAATATGCAGTGCTTACATATATATATATGTGTGTGTGTGTGTGTGTCTGTATATATATATATTTTTACAACAGTAAAACAAGCAGGGTGACAGTATACAGCTTGATGTACTCCTTTCCCAATTTGGAATCAGTCCATTTTTCCATGTCCCATTCTAACTATTGCTTCTTGATTTGCATACAGGTCTCTCAGGAGGCAGGTAAGGTGGTCTGGTACTCCTACCTCTTTCAGAATTTTCCATAGTATATTGTGAACCATGCAGTAAAAAGCTTTAGCATAGTCAATGAAGCAGAAGTAGATGCTTTTTTGGAGTTCCTTTGGTTTTCTGTGATCCAGTGGATGTTGGCAATTTGATCTCTGGTCCTCTCACTTTTCTAAATCCAGCTTGAACATCTGGAAGTTCTCAGTTCATGTACTGCTGAAGCCTAGCTTGGAGAATTTTGAGCATTACTTTGCTAGCATATCAAATGAGTGCAGTTGTGCAGTAGTTTGAACGTTCTTTGGCATTGCCCTTTGGGATTGGAATGAAAACTGACCTTTCCAGTCTTGTGGCCACTGCTGAGTTTTCCAAATTTGCTGGCATATTGAGTGTAGAACTTTCACAGCATCATCTTTTAGGATTTGAAGTAGCTCAACTGAAATTCCATTACTTCCACTAGCTTTGTAGTGATCCTTCCTAAGGCCCACTTGACTTCACACTCCAGGATGTCTGGCTCTAGGTGGTGATCACACCATCATGGTTATCTGGATTATTAAGATCTTTTTTGTATAGTTCTTCTGTGTATTCTTGCCAACTCTTCTTAATACTTTTTGCTTCTGTTAGGTCCATATTGTTTTTGTCCTTTATTGTGCCCCTCTTTGCATGAAATGTTCCCTTGGTATCTCTGATTTTCTTGAAGAGATCTCTAGAGCTTCTTGTTGTATTGTTTTCCTCTATTTCTTTGCATTATTTACTTTAGAAAGCTTTCTTCTCTCTTCTTGCTATTCTTTGGAACTCTGCATTCAGTTGGATATATATCTTTCCTTTGTCCTGTGATTAATAAGTTCACTTCTCTCCTTTTCTCAGCTATTTGTAAGGCCTCCTCAGACAGCCATTTGTCTTGTTGCCTTTCTGTTTTGGGGGGATGGTTTTTGTCACCATCTCCTGTACAACGTTACAAACTTTGGTCCATTGTTCTTCAGGCATTTTGTCTATCAGATAAGATCCCTTGAATCTATTTGTAATTTCTACTGTATAATTGTAAAGATTTGATTTAGGTCATACCTAAATGATTTAGTGTTTTTCCCTACTTTCCTCAATTTAAGTTTGAATTTTGCAATAAGTAGCTCACGATCTGAGGCACAGTCAGCTTCTGGTCTTGTTTTTGCTGTCACTAGTAGATAGGGACATGTTGGTGGGTGGCTGTGGACTCATGGGGTCCTAAGGCAGCCTTCCTGCTGGTGAGTGGGGCTGTGTCCCAGCCCAGTAGTTGCTTGACCTGATGCCTCCCAGTAGCAAACCTACAGGTTAGTTGGTAGGGGGTGGGTTTCCCTGGTGGCTCAGATGGTAAGGAATCTGCCTGCAGTGCAGGAGACCAGGTTCAATTCCTGAGTTGGGAAAATTCCCTGGGGAAGAGAATGGCTATCCACTACCGTATTCTTGCCTTGAGAATTCTATGGACAGAGGAGCCTGGTAGGCTACAGTCCATGAGGTTGCAAAGAGTCAGACAACAACTGAGTGACTAATTCTTTCACTTTGGCTTCCCAAATGACTTTAGTGGTAAAGAATCTGCTTCCCAATGCAGGAGACATGAGAGACATGTGTTCAATCCTTGGGTCAGGAACATCCCCTGGAGGAGGAAATGGCAACCCACTCTAGTATTCTTGCCTGGAGAATTCCATGGACAGAAGAGCCTGGTGGGCTATGGTCCATAGGTTCACAAAGAGTTGGACACAGCTGAGTGACTTAGCATGCACAGGGCTGTGTCCTGTGATTAATAAGTTCCAAGGAGGATTCCAAAATGGTGCTTTCTAGTCCAGTGTCCACATTGTAGAGTGAGCTCTCCAAAAAGGCAGTAACCAGTGTATTTGCCCCCAGATGAGTTCCAGTTGCCTCCTGCCTCTGTGGGAGACTCTACAATATTAGCAGGTTCATTTGACCCACACTCCTTTCAGATTACTTCTATCCTAGGGGCTGGAGTGTCTGAGATTTTATATGCGTCCTTTAAGAATGAGATCTCTACTTCCCATAGCCCTCTAAATCTTCCCTAAGTAAGCCCTGCTGCCTTCAAAGCCAAACATTGTCAGAGTTCATCTAACTGGTTCAGGACACCCTGACTGGGGAGACTGATGTGGGGTTGAGTCTCCCCACTCCTTGAGAAGAACCTATTGGAATTGTAATTACTTGTCCATTTGCAAGTCATCCAATAGAGAGTATAGGTTTTGATTATACAGTGAATCTGCTCCTCCTACCTGTCTCCTTGTGGTTCCTTCTTCCTATCTCTAGTTTTTAGAAGCTCTTTTCTGGTTTACTGTCTTCCTCATCAATAGCTTTTCTGTAAATTATTATAATTTTGTGCACCTATGAGATGAGGTGAACTAGGGATCTTACTTTGCCATGCTATCTTGTATTAGGTCAGTCCATTTGCAAATGTTGAACCATTTTTGATTCCAGGAATAAATCTCACTTGATAATGGTGTATGGTCCTCCTAATGTGAAGCAAAATTCAGTTTGCTAATATTTTCTTGAGGTTTTTGCATTTAAGTTCAACAGGAATGTTGGTTTGTATTTTTTTTTTTTTTTGTAGTGTCTTTGTGTTTGGTGTTAGGATGATGCTGGCCTACTAAAATGAGTTTGGGTGTGTTTCCTTCCTTCAGTTTTTGGAAGAGTTTGAAAAGGATTGACATCAGTTCTTCTTTAAATATTTGATAGAATTCCTCAGTGAGGCCTTTTGATCCTGGGCTTCTCTTTGTTGGGAGGTGTTTGATTACTATTCCAGCCTCCTTAGTCTTTTTCAGATTTTCTATTTCTTCATGATTCAGTTTGGGTAGGTGGTGTATTTCTAGGGATTTATTATGATTATTCCTGAGATATATCTATAATTATTTGGAACCTTTTTGATCAATCTTCTTTGGCATACTTGCATTTATTTTATTTTTCATTTTCCTTTCCATGTTGAAGAAATCCACAAATTTGTTCCTCATGACAGCTGCTGATTCAAGTAAAACCTTTGTTATTTACTATAGTCAATGAAGATTTCAGATGTAATGTGTATTAAATAGGACGTTGTGGTTGTGAGTGTATGTATGTGAACGTTTTCAAAGAAATATACCCTAGACAACACATAGCTTTCTATCCCAATATTTGCCCAGGTTAAAGATTATCAGCCCATTTTATGTTAGTATAGTACTTAATATAATATGTTAATATAGTACTTTAATCTTGATGTCAGCAGCAGTCAGTAAGGATGAGGAATCGTACTCCTTTTTGATAGCTAGTTGACCATAATAGGTTTTTGCTTCTGTGGTTTTTATTTTCTCTGTAAAGTATCTATGAAGATTCATCAAAATCAAAACACTTAAAATTAAAGATTAAATTACAAAATATTGCCAAATTTTCAACAAAATTGCCATCTTATGCAATTGACATGAGACTTGCAATCTGGAGCTAATGGAGATTCATGTCAATTCCAAAAATCTTGATTTTTAGCAGTACATCATATAAAACTGGAATCTGCTTAGCCTTCTGTTGCCCTGTTATATAGCAGGAATACACAGAAATGCTGGACAATTTATTCTCTCATGTACTTGTTAAATATACTATACAAGGATACTAGAGCCTAAATAGCAAGTCAAGTTGCTTATAGAGAGATGCCTAGAAAAGAAAGCCACAGTGCAGTTCCCTCCATCAGAAGTGTCCCAAATGTGCTGGGGTGCACAAAGGGTCAGGATAGAAATACAATATAGCAGTGACAGATGATGGCTAGGCTCTTTTCTGAGGCTGTTAACAATTAAAATGATAAAACCATGTAGGCAGCATTGATGACATTCTTTATGTAAAGGCAAGAGGGCAAGCATCCAACACATTTAAAATATTGTATCTTAATGTATTAATTGCTTGGTCAAATAAAGTGTTAGTTACTCAGTCGTATCTGACTCTTTGCAACCCCATGGACTGTAGCCTGCCAGTCACATCTGTCCATGGGATTCTCTAGGCAAGAATACTGGAGTGGGTTGCCATTGCCTTTTCCAGGGGATATTCCAGACTCAGGGGTTGAATCCAGCTCTCCCACATTGCAAGCAGGTTCTCTAGCATCTGAGACACCAAGGTCAAATAAGGCAAAGTGATAATTCAGCCTTAAACTACACAATTTGAAATTGGAATTTCATTTACCAGCAACTGTCTTCTCTTTACTCCTATTCTTGAAACAACACTAATATGCTGATTGGAATTTCATTTACCAGGAACTGTCTTCTCTTCACTCCTATTCTTGGCCTGGATGAGTTGAACATAAAGGAATCAATAACCTGATGTATAAGTCATTTTGCTAAACTGATAAGACATTCCTGACCATTTATTTAATCAAAGGCTGTGAATCTTAGCTCAATGAATTGTGATGAAATCTTACATTGTTTACATATACATATTTTGAGTGTGTGTGTGTGTGTGTGGTAGTGTAATGGTTGTATCTAAATGCTTTTAATCCCCAATCTAAAAAATGAGATTTGTAGAATATTGAAGATAAAATAAAGAATAACATTTTATTTTTTATTTTTTAAATTAATTGATTTATTTTAATTGGAGGCTAATTACTTTACAATATTGTAGTGGTTTTTGCCGTACATTGACATGAATCAGCCATGGGTGTACATGTGTTCCCCATCCTGAATGCCCCTCCTTCCCCATCCCATCCCTCAGGGTCATCCCAGTGCACCAGCCCTGAGCACCCTGTCTCATGCATCAGACCTGGACTGGTGATCTGTTTCACACATGATTCATATATATGTTTCAATGCCATTCTCTCAAATCATCCCACCCTTACCTTCTCCCACAGAGTCCAAAAGTCTGTTCTTTACATCTGTGTCTCTTTTGCTGTCTCACATATAGGGTCATCATTACCATCTTTCTAAATCCCATATATATGCATTAATATACTGTATTGCTGTTTTTCTTCCTGATTTACTTCACTCTGTATAATAGGCTCCAGTTTCATCCACCTCATTAGAACTGAAGGAGTAACATTTTAAACAAATATCAAACTTAAAATGCCTATCTTAGAGAAATAGTCACTCCTCTTGGTAAACGTTTGAACAGCTCTTTTACATAGATTCTGGGGTGCTGCACCTGAATATTTAAGAGTCAAACAAATTTTGTTGTTATTTAGTCTCTAAGTCATGTCTGACTCTTTTGACCCCTGTAGACTTTGGCCCACCAGCCTCCTCTGCCCATAGGATTTCCCAGGCAAGAATACTGGAATGGGTTGCCATTTCCTTCTCTGAGATCTTCCTGACCCAGAGATTGAACCCATTTTTGCATTAGCAGGCAAATTCTTTACCACTAAGCCACCAGGGAAGCCCTTAAAAAAATTTAGGTCATAATTAAAATTGATTTTTACACACATATTTTATTTCTTAGGGTTACAAAATTGCAACTAGATGTTTTGAGAGGAACCCTTTAGGAGATAATTCTAGGTCTTTAAACCCAGAGATATTCTCCTCAATGAGAAGTTTTGCTCCCCAAATTTCTTTTACTAAACATATTGTATGAGTTATATATTTTATTGTACTAGATTTCAATTGTTTGATTCAGTTGTACTGATTATGTTGTATTTGTATTAGTACAAACATACTCTATACAAATATATTTTATTAATTGTATATTAACCATAAAATTAATGTACAAGTTAATGTCCCAACCAACAGCTGTTTTATGAAATTCAGTTTTTGCTAAGTTATACATAAGATGTTTAACATTAGTAAACTGTCTTGACTTTAAGTCTTTTTTCTGGTTTTTAATAAATGGCCTAGAATTATTTGAAGAAGACATGTGAGATATTATTAGTTGCTCCCTTCCCACTTATGGTAAGGATTTCAGATTCTTAGGTGTGGGGTAAGGAAATTTGAATTCAGCCTGCCTTAATCCTATTTCTCTGGTTAGTGAGGAAGGCTTTCTCAAAAGTACCCTTAGAGTGGTTGTTATACTGCGGGTGTATGTGCTTCCTTTTGACCTTCTTAATTTAACAATCCTGCCATCCAGTTATATTGACTCATATTCAAAGAAAAAAATTTGATAAGTACACTAAATGTAAAGGTGAATTTTTCACTTTTAAACAAAATTGAAGACATCTTTTTCATTATCATGATTTCAAGTGGCTAATATTGAAACATTCAATTACACTGATTTAATGGCTAACATTCCTGAAATATGAATGAAATAATATTTAAGTCCCCTCACAATATTGCTATATTCATATAAAAATATTTTTTGAAGAAGGGTGAGCAAAGAAGGCTTGGAGAAGATGCTAACAGTCTCTAAAACAGTATTTGCAAAGGCCATCTCAAGGCGTGAAGACTAAAGAAGTTGAGATGATAGCACATCTCAACTGGGATATATTTTGTGTCAAATTTATGTAAAATCCCAATCTTAATTATCACCAAGCTTTTTAATTTCTCTACTTTATAATATATTTTATTAGAGAACTAAAAATGCTCATATCTGCAAAGAGAATAGTATATCCAGTCTATGTAAGTGGTCCATGAATGTTGCATTTTGTACTGAGAATTCCAGATGTTATCTTTTTCTTCAGTTCCATTAGAAGAAAAATTTTTTTCAAAGAAGAAAAATTTATCATAGAAATATAATTTTGGCCATTATATATTTCATGTTTTCTGTAATTTTCCAATTATACTTTAATTAAATTTATAGATTGAAGATTCTTTTTTCAATCACCATTAATACAATATTTTAAAATTTTATAAAATATATCAAAACAATTAAAAATATAGTCTGTGAAAGTTAGATTACAGAGTGACGTAAGTAATAGAGAAGCATGTGTTCTTTTGAATGACATACTATAAAGTGGGAGGATGGATATGTCATCTTTTCTTCCTCTAAAGTATTTGAAGACTAGAGTGATTGGTCCAATAGTAAATCTAACAGGAATGGTTTTATAGATTGTGAAATTGGGGTCTGACAGTGTCAAGACAGAAGGTCATAGAACAGCTCAATGGGTCAGAAAGGACAGGAACTTGGAAATTTCTTTTATCTTCACTGTTACTCAATGAAAATATGTTGGAAAATGAGGTTAAAATCTGACCTGTTGTCTGGTGTGGTAAAACTGTGCAGATGGTCAATATATGATTTTGGATATGTGCTTTTATGTATTTTTTTTAATTTGGCAGTTTTCTTGATTATATATTTATACTTAGCTCAATTTGACAATTACACATTTTCTTCATTTGTTTAAAATAGTCTTAGGCTCAAAGATACCTTTGTATCTTTGAGTTGGATTCATGAGAAAAGGAAATGGATAAGCAGAGGTAATTACCATGCAGCAGGAAAGGAAAGCACGCCAATATGCAAACCTTGTTATCATATTTGTTGTAATTTAGCTGAAATGATTGGCATTTTGTGTTTTAATGATAAACAGTAAGTTTTATGTTAAGGAATCACATTTCTGTATTTAAGTTATAATTCAGAATCCTTTAGCTACCAAAGAGAATTTTTTCTCATAAGCATCTCTGTATCAATGTGTTTGGTTTATAAATTTTATTTCCTAGTACAGTTATAAAATATTAAAGTGTAAAACTGCAAAAATAGGGAAGTAATTGAAACCCCAGGTCTTCTTGCAAAGATATTTCTACTTCTAAATGGTTTATTTCACCCTTTTACCTTGAAGCTTCTGAAAACCCTCAAAAAAAGGTCTGCTTACTGTCTGCGCTTCAATGAAGTCCACTCTGATACAACAAGTAGACATCCAAATTAAGAATCTGAGTGGAATAGCAATATTGGGTCCTAAAAATCAGTGGAATAATGACTTCAAATCCTTAAAGGTATTTCATTACCTTGGAGAGGAAATTGTAGAGGAGTAAATATGACAATAAAATTTACTAAGCAAATCCAGCTTAACAGCATTTTAAAAGTATGCTAACAATCTGAAGAGGGTAAAATGGTTTGCATTTAAAAATGGAACCCAAAGTATTAAGAATAGAGGGGGGAAAAAAACAGATGGATTCCATTTAATACCAACTGTTGTCTATAAGATATTAAGAAAACGATGTACTCTTTCTCTGCCAAGATTTTAAAGAGATACATAATAAGAAGTGATGAGATGTGAAAAATGTAGCCTAAAAACCCAGCTTACTCAGTATATTTTGACATTATAGGTGAGCAGGCTGACTTGGGGAGAGAAGTAAGCAGGATCTGTGGTCCTATCCTGAAAGAGACATTAGATGGAAAATTAGATAAGGTCAAAATCTGGTACAGAATGGTTTGTATAGATAAATTCCAGCCTGTGCATTTGGGAACTTCTGGGTACTGTAAACCTCTTTTTTCTCACTGGCATGGAGTCTGGTGAGCGTGATGTTTTTCAGTGTTGCCAGATTTCACATTGTCTGCTACATTATCTGTATCACTGCAAGGACAGGGTTTATGCTGGAAGGCACTAGAATCCATGCCTTTGGGTGTTCTTATCAGATGAATCAGGACTGTAGCACTCAATGCCTAATGTTGCTGGTAGCCTCTTAGGAGAGACCCCACAGTGAGGTTGGAGAGCAGGAGAGATCTAAAGTCGGCCAGGTTCACTCAAGTGACAGGATGCATTATAACATTGTAAAATATGCAAGTAATCAGAACACAGTATGTTTCTTATCATTTCCTCTTTTAGAAGAGACAGGAGAATATGCTAAGAAAGACATGTAAAAAAGATGGCATTCAGGAAACAAGAGATTCCCAAAGGTGAATCATGGAAGCAGTTTCCAATATTGACAACTGTCCAGGTGAATTTAGAGTTGGAAGACAGCTATGGAAGGAATCTGAGGTACATGGGCATTTGGAACAATTATTGTGCTTTTACAGATCTATTAGAGCATATTAAATATTAGCTACAGGTGTATAAAGTGAAGAGGAACTAAAAAGCCTCTTGATGAAAGTGAAAGAGGAGAGTGAAAAACTTGGCTTAAAGCTTTTAACATTCAGAAAACTAAGACCATGGCATCTGGTCCCATCACGTCATAGGAAATAGATGGAGAAACAGTGTCAGACTTTATTTTTTTGGGCTCCAAAATCACTGCAGATGGTGATTGCAGCCATGAAATTAAAAGACGCTTACTCCTTGGAAGGAAAGTTATGACCAACCTAGATAGCATATTAAAAAGCAGAGACATTACTTTGCCAACAAAGGTCCGCCTGATCAAGGCTATGGTTTTTCCAGTGGTCATGTATGGATGTGAGAGTTGGACTGTGAAGAAAGCTGAGCACCGAAAAACTGATGCTTTTGAACTGTGGTGTTGGAAAAGACTCTTGAGAGTCCCTTGGACTGCAAGGAGATCCAATCAGTCCATCCTGAAGGAGATCAGTCCTGGGTGTTCATTGGAAGGACTGATGCTGAGGCTGAAACTCCAACACTTTGGCCACCTCATGTGAAGAGTTGACTCATTGGAAAAGACCCTGATGCTGGGAGGGATTGGGGGCAGGAGGAGACGGGGACGACAGAGGATGAGATGGCTGGATGGCATCACCGACTCGATGGACATGAGTTTGAGTAAACTCCGGGAGTTGGTGATGGACAGGGAGGCCTGGCGTGCTGCGATTCACGGGGTCACAAAGAGTTGGACACGACTGAGTGACTGAACTGAACTGACTGACAGGGGTATAAACAAAATGAATAATAACTCTAGACAAAATGTTAAAAGTATGGAAACTTACTCCTAGTGTATTACATCATGTGTGTGTGTGCTAATTTGCTCCAGTCATGTTTGACTCTTTGCCACCCAATGGACTGTAGCCCGCCAGGTCCTCTGTCTATGGGATTCTCCAGGCAGGAATACTGGAGTGGGTTGCCATGCCCTCCTCCAGGGGATCTTCCTGACCCAAGGATCGAACCCGTGTCTATTGCATTGCAGGTGCATTCTTTACTGCTGAGCAACTAGGGAGCAGAAAATCCCCGAAAGCTAAGTGATTCATAACAGAGTATCAATATTCTATGACTATAAATGTGGAAATAAATTATATAAGCCTATTTAGAAATACAGAAATTAACAGCCAAAATACTCAAGAGTATCGCAGGTTGGTGATGTGGGAAGTGAGAGTAAGATAAAGAAGTGTGGAGAAGGAGATTATTTTAATATTTTTTTAACACTGATGAATTTTTTAAAATATGTGATTGCTTGATTATTAAAAAATAAAACAATTTTAAAGTAAAGTATCAGTCTATACATTTTAAGTATACATTTATTTTATATTGCTTTAAAAAAATCTATGTAATTCTAATAACATGATTATTAGCCCATGAACATGGTTATTAGCCCATGAAGTTTGGTAGGGCATATCTTCCTACTCAGTTTTCAGATAAGAATTTGCGGCTCAAAGAGGTTAAATAACTTGCCTCAGGTTACATGTTCATAAGTGTTGCAAGTATAATATCTTTTGAGTTTGTATTCTATTTAAATACATTGCTATTAAGATTTTGGTTGCTAGTTTAATATGGTTTCTATACAAAGATATATTTTATTGGAAATGTCTACATACAATGCTTTGTTTCCATTATGGAAGTACTTATATGCCAAAACAGATGAGAAAATTCACCCACTTAATAATTCTTATTTAAATTGTCAACAACATTGAGACTCTTGAGAGGATCTAATCAAGTTCAATAAATTTATAAGCAGTGTTTGTGTTAATTTTCAACTGCAGACAACTTAATCTTTTTTTTAAACAGCAAGTTGTAGAAAAAATGTGTTTTATGGCAAGTTAGAAAACAAAAGGAAATGAGCTGTCTCTGTGGAATTCAGCATTGTGCACAAGGGTGGATCTCTCTTGTCCTGTGTTGTTAATATCAAGGATACTCTGAACACCCACGAAATGTCAGCCATGCTTAGCAGCTCCTCAGACTCAGCTTCCAGGATTCAGAGAAGCTATGGAAACAAGAGGGCTAAACAAAAGACAATTTAGACTCGGATCATATGTCCAGTTATGTCGCAATCTTTTTGTTAAATCTTGATTAAAAGTGTTCAGTTGCATGGTGCAGGGCTGATGGCTACTGCATAAATTCAATATATGGATGGAGGAGACGAGTTTTCTTTCTTTCACAAAAGAGCAGAACCAGGAAAATAAAAAGTATAAGAAGTAGATTTAGCTGATCTCTTCTCCCTGTTTCGAAGGTTGTAGGTTTTATTTCCTGTTGCCTGGTGAGAAAAATGTTTTACTGACCACAGAAAAGACATGGTGTGAAAGACACAATGCTTAAACATATGACTGAAAAATAAATGTAAAAGTTAAAAAAAATTACAGCATATATATAGATCTAAAGTTGTGGTTGTTAAAATTAATTACCAAACTTAGGACAATGGATACCTCTTCTATCTTGGACCTGTCTAGAGCTCCTTTTCCTTTTTTCTTGAAATTGGCTTCTTTACTAAGAAGCCAGCTGAAATCAGTTCATATCTTTCCAGGTAGATTCTTGGATATTTTCATCATTGCAAATGATTTTTTTTTTTTGCAATTCTTTAAAATTTAGATATTAATGTGCAGAAAGTTTATAAACTTGTATTGAATAGCTTTAGTTTTCTAGTTTTTATTGTTACTGAGGATTTTGGCGACATGACTCCCGTGTGCAGATATTTCTAGTAATTTCTCTTTTACCAAGATGGGGCAATCTGAATTATTTTTCACAAACCATATATTCCATTCTCATGTTGTCTTCCATTTTGGCAAGTATTCTTTCAAGTGGCAGTGAGCAAAAATGGAGTTTAGTTCTTTAGCCATTTCATCATCTTTATACGTTTTTTGTATATGTAAGAGGAAAAGTCCATGACATAAGTCCCGTATTTGCTGTGACTGTTTTGCCAAAAATTTTTATCAAGGCCTTCAGCTAGTCAGCTTTTCCATACATCTACTCTGGGCATTTCAATGATGAATTCTGCTAACCTTTCATTAAATCATTTCTCCAACAAATTCTTGAGCACTAAGAATATTGAATGCTTGGGTTTGGCTCTACAGGGGGAATGTGGTAGTCAAATTAAGACAATAGTTAAGAAACAAAACACAGAAAATTGTGATTGGTGGCTACTGTTTTTAATTATGATTTTGAGGAAATATTAGGTTCTAAGCCCCTTCTAAGTTATTGAAGAGCATTTATTTATGGTAGCACTGTGACAAGAATGTCATACCTTCTTTGTTAACTGGACTTTGTTTTAGTTTCCTAGGGTTGCTTACAAAATACACCAAACTTGGTGGCTTAAAATAATGAATTTATTCACTTTTGATCAAGGTACTGGCCAGGCCATGCTTCCTTTGAAAGTTCAAGGGAAGAATCCTTCCTTGCTCCTTCCTACTTTCTGGGGCCTGTTGGGAAGCTCTGGCATACCTGAATTGTAGCTGTGTCACTCTGGTTTCTGCCTCCGTTTTCATATGACCTTCTTCCCCTTATGCCAAGTGTCTATGTCTCTGTGTCTTCACAAGACCTTCTGATAAGGATATCAGTATTTGCATTTAGGGCCAACTCTGACTGCAGCCAAGAAATTAAAGGATTTCCTTGAAAGGAGAGTGGTGACAAACCTAGACAGCATATTTAAAAACAGATCCATCACTTTGAAGACAAAGGTCCCTATAAGTCAAAGCTATGGTTTTTCTAGTAGTCATGTGCAGATGTGAGAGTTGGAACACAAAGAAGGGTGAGCACTGAAGAACTGATTCTTTAGAACTGTGGTGATGTAGAAGACTCTTGAGGGTTGCTTGGACTGCAAGGAGATCAAACAAGTCAATCCTAAAGGAGAACCCTGAATATTCATTAGATGGACTGAAGCTGAAGCTCCAATACTTTGGCCACCTGATACAAGAGCTGACTCATTAGAAAACACCCTGATGCTGGGAAAGACTGGGGGCAAAAGGAGAAGGGGGAGATAGAGGATGAGATGGAGAACAAGCAACACTGACTCAGTGGACATGAGTTTGAATAAACTCGGGGGGATAGTGAAGGACAGGGAAGCCAGGTGTGCTGCAGTCCATGGGACATACAAGAATCGGACATGCGTTAGTGACTGAGCAACACTGATCCATAATGTTCTCATCTGATGTAATTATATCTAATTACAAAGGCTCTAATTCCAAAGAAGGTCACATTCTGAGATTCTGGGTGGATGTTGGTTTTTATAGGAACATATTCAATCCAGTAAAGCAGTATTTATAGCTTGGAGTACTAAATCCAATGCTTTATTTTAGGAGGAATTGTAACTTATTAGTGGAAGAACTTTGGAATCAGAGTTTTAACCAGTTTTAACCTGGGTTAAAACTCCATCCTTCTCTTTGACCCTTGGGCCAGTTAGTGATCCACTGTCCTTTGTAATATCTGGATAAAAACTATCTCAAAGAGGAGAAGGGGACAACAGAGGATGAGATGGTTGTATGCCATCACTGACTCCACGGATGTGAGTTTGAATAAGCTCTGGGAATTGGTGATGGACAGGGAAGCCTTGCATGCAGTCCATGGGGTTGCAGAGTTGGAAGCAACTGAGAAACTGAGCTGAAGTGATGTCAGATACATTGATTCATTTAAAACCAAGCAGTGGCAAATAGGTACCATCTCTGCCCTCTCTGTATCTCCAAAGGAAGAGAGACTAACAAACCTACCCAGCGACTAAGAAGTGATTTTTGTGTCAAGTTGGAGAAGATAATGCAGCATTGTAAAGTTATTTGGACTGGGTTCACATATGCAGAAAATGCAAATAACACATTTTACATGAGGAAAATAATTTTTAAGGAAAATTTTCTGCCTTTAGAGTGGGAATACAAATATCATGCAGAAAAGTCTTGTTCTCCTAAGCACTGGCCTAAGACTTGAAGTTGTCAAGACTCTGTTAAAACTCCCCACTGCTGAGATTGACCTCATCATCCAGAGGTGAATCAAGCATCAATAATGCAGTTAATATCATTTTTTATTTATCTGGAATAAAGACATGGTGTGATCTGGGGAGGGATTTTTAAAGAAACTGCAAGTTATTGCTAATGGATGACTCACCATTGCTTGTAGGTCTCCTTGGAGTAACAGCCTACTGGACTAAAACTTGCATTGCTTCTTGGGAAACTTGTTAATCCATCCATTCTTTTCCTTAGTCTATATGTGTGTGTGTGTATTTTTTTTTTAATATCATTCTGACCAAAATGGCTGTCAATGTAATCAATCCTCTTCATTCTTACAGGAAATCCAAGAGTTGTGGGTTAAATATTTGTAATCTTAATCTTTTTTATTCAGATTTTCTTTTAGATTTTCCTATTTGTGTTTTTTAGACTTGACTTGTGTTTCTGGTATCTGTAAGCAGATCAAATACAACCCTGTATAAAAAGTCATGCCTCAGTAATGTTATAAGTACAACAACAATTCCATCTGGTGCTTTCAGTAATAAAACCCTTGAAAGGCATCAAAATATAATTGCTTTTGTATATTATGCCAAAACTAGTCTGGCCATAGTGAGGTTACAAAATATGTATAATGAGTATAAAATATCTCTTCTATAAATTTGAGAAATGCATTATATTAAAGAGTGCTTAAATGTGAACTGATCAAAGTGAGAAGAGGTGCATACATTTAAAAAATCATATAATCTCATTTTGTTATAAATCATGTTTTTGTGATCCATGTGTTACTTTATTAATTTTTCCAACCATACCTGAAAGATGAATAATTGGAAAACAGCAACAGATCATCTATATTTTTGTTGGTTTAGTCGCTCTGTTGTGCCTGACTTTTTGTGACCCCAGGGACTGCGGCACTGTCCTTCACCATCTCTCAGAGCTTGCTCAGACTCACATCTGTTGAGTTGGTGCGGCCATCCAACCATCTTGTCCTCTGTCATCCCCTTCTCCTCCTGCCTTCAATATTTTCCCCATCAGGGTCTTTTCTAGTGAGTTTATTGTTGGACGACCAATATTTTTGGCGAGATTATTGTATTAAAAAGGTGAAGTTTATATACTTGTCATTGTGAAAACACTTTAAATAATACATTATATAAAAATAATGGAAAATAGGATATCTTTATCTTCATTCAGATTATGCTACTTGAATATAATGTATTTGGATTACATCATTAATTTCCTTCACTGAGCCTTCAAATAGTACTGTTTATATTTTTAACTACTTGGTAAAAGAAAAGGTTTTGTGAAAAATACTTATGCAATTTGATTAAAACTTCTAAGATAGTACCCTGAATGTTATTTCTGTCATTTATGATAATTTATGTGAAGAATTTATAGAGGTACAGTATTTAATACTGGGAGGGGCTTCGTAGAAATAAAACATCTCAACTGGAATGTTTCATTAGACAATCTTGTATAATCTTGTTCATTTTCCTTTGGCAACCAGGAACCTAAAAGCCACATATGTGGAATGATTAATGGCAAGAATTATTTTATCTTAACTCTTGTATAATTAGTGTATTTGTTTTTCTAAAATTTAAATTTTTTTGTTATCAAAGCAGTACATATACAAAATAGCCTTTTAATTTTTAGAAAACAATAGATAGGTGTAAAGATTCTCTTAAAGCTTACACTAATCCCAGATGGTAACCAAAGTTTTCTCTTACTTACTGTTCCAGAGTTCAACCCTTGGTGCATTTGTACTTTTTTAGTACTTCAGAAATACAAAATTGAGTATTTTAAATGCCAATGAATGCCTCCAAATTGCCTTCAGGGTGACTGCCACAATTTGACACAGCAACATACATACATACATCAATTCATTAAAATATATATCTATAAATTAAAAATGTGTATTTTCTTGAGTGCCCTTCATGCTGTAACATCATTTTGCTGTCCCAGATCATTATATAACCTTTTTTTGTGTCTTGTTCTTTGCTCCAGGAGGATCACCTATCTAACCACATGAATGGGCTTCTCACTCTTTGGTTTCAATCGAGTTTAACCTTAGAGATGTGACAAAAGATCTAAGGCAGGGAGGGATGTAAAGCTGAGGCTCCCTTTCTGGTTTCTTCAGGCTGAGGGCGTCTCTTAAAAGGAGAGCACACCTCCTCTCTTATCCCAGTTTTCAATAAACACTATTCCCTGATCCTTTGGGTATTGGTGTTGGAGTATTAGTACTGCTAAACCCAGGGAACTCAAATATCCCTTATGATCTCTCTCTCCTGATCACATATATTAAGTTTGTCCTTCATTTAACAGTCCTTGAATTACCCTAAATTGAGTGTGCCACCTGACTCCTGCTGAGAAACTGATCCAAGAGTATTTTAATTGTTTCTTATTGTTCATTCCCTAAGTAGTGTCTGACTCTTTGAAACCCCATGGACTACAGCACACCAGGCTTCTCTGTCCTTCACTATCTCTCAAAGTTTGATCAAACTCATATCCATTGAATCGGTGATACCATCCAACCATCTCATCCTCTGTCATCCCCTTCTTCTCCTATCCTCAATCTTTCCCAGCATCAGGGTCCTTCCCAGTGAGTTGGCTCTTTGCATCAGGTGGCCAGAGCATTAGAGCTTTAACTTCAGCATGAGTCCTTCCAATGAATATTCAGGGTGGATTTCCTTTAGGATTGACTGTTTTGATCTTCTTGCGTTACAGGGGACTCTCAAGAGTTCTCCAGCATCACAGTTAGAAAGCATCAGTTCTTCAGAGGTTAGCATTCTTTATGGCCCAACTCTCACACCCATACATGACTACCGGAAAAAGTGTGATAGCTTTGACTATATGGACCTTTGTTAGCAAAGTAATGTCTCTGTTTTTGAATATGCTGTTTAGGTTTCTTATAACTTTCCTTCCAAGGAACAAGCACCTTTTAATTTCATGGCTGCAGTCAAAGTCCACAGTGATTTTGGAGCCCAAGAAAATAAAGTTTGTCCTAGTTTCCATTTTTTTGATATCTATTTGCCATGAAGTAATGGGACCAGGGCTTCCCAGGTGGCTCAGTGGTAAAGAATCTGCCTGCAGTGCAGGAGCTACAGGAGACACAGGTTCGATCCCTGAGTCAGGAAGATCCCCTGGCGAAGGGCATGGCAACTCACTCCAGCATTCTTGCCTGGAAAACCCCATGGACAGAGGAGCCTGGTGGACTCCACAGTCAATAGGTTTGCAATGAGTTGGACACGACTGAAGTGACAACAATGGACCAGATGCATGATCTTAGGTTTTGCACACTGAGTTTTAAGCCAGTTTTTTGCTCTCTTCTTTCACCTTCCTCAAGAGGTTCTTTAGGTCCTCTTTGCTTTCTGCCCTAAGGTGGTGTCTGGAGAAGGCAATGGCACCCCACTCCAGTACTCTTGCCTGGAAAATCCCATGGATGGAGGGACCTGGTAGGCTGCGGTCCGTGGGGTCGCTAAGAGTCGGACACGACTGAACGACTTCACTTTCACTTTTCACTTTCATGCATTGGAGAAGGAAATGGCAACCCACTCCAGTGTTCTTGCCTGGAGAATCCCAGGGATGGGGGAGCCTGGTGGGCTATGGGGTCACACAGAGTCGGACATGACTGAAGCGACTTAGCAGCAGCAGCAGCAAGGTGGTGTCATCTGCATATCTGAGGTTATTGATATTTCTTTCAGCAATACTGATTTCAGCTATATCCCTCATAGCTCAGCGGTAAAGAATCTGCCTGCACTATAAGAGCTACAGGAGAAACTGGTTTGATTCCTGGGTCCGGAAGATCCCCTGGAGAAGGAAATGGCAACCCACTCTGGTATTCTTGCCTGGAAAATCCCACGGACAGAGGAGCCTGGCGGGCCACAGTCCATGGGGTCGCAAGAGTCAGACATAACTTAGTGACTAAACCACCACCACCAATATTGATTCCAGCTTATGCTTCATCCAGTCTGGCATTTCTCATGATTTACTCTGCATATAAATTAAATAAGTAGGGTGACAATATTGTCATCAAGCTATATATATAGCTTGATGCACTCCTTTCCCAATTTTGAACCAGTCCATTGTTCCATGCCTGGATCTAACTGTTGCTTCTTCACCTGCATACAGATTTCTCAGGAGGCAGGTAGGATGGTCTGATATCCCCATCTCTTTGTTTTCCACCGTTTGTTGTGATCCACACATTCAAAGGCTTTAGCGTAGTCAATGAAGCTGAAGTAGATGTTTTTCTGGAACTCTCTTGATTTTTCTATGATCTAATGGATGTTGGCAATTTGATCTCTGGTTCCTCTGCTTTTTGTAAATCCAGCTTGTACTTCTGGAAGTTCTTTTTTCACATACTGTTAAAGGCATAGCTTGAAGGATTTTTCAGCATCAATTTGCTAGCATATGAAATGAATGCAATTGTGTGGGAGTTTGAACTTTCTTTGGCATTTCTCTTCTTTGAGATTGGAATGAAAACTGACCTTTTCCAGTCCTGTGACCACTGCTGAGTTTTCCAAATTTGCTGGCATATTGAGTACAGCATTTTAACAGCATTATCATTTAGGTTTTGAAATAGTTCAGCTGGAATTCTAGCACCTTCATGAGATTTTTTGTAGTAGTGCTTCCTAAGGCTGCTTGACTTCACACTCCAGGATGTCTGGCTCTAGGTGGGTGATTACATCATGATGGTTATCAGGGTCATTAAGGTCTTTTTGGTATAGTTCTTCTGTGTATTCTTGCCACCTTTTCTTAATATCTTTTGCTTCTGTTAGGTCCATACCATTTCTGTCCCTTATGTGCCCATCTTTGTATGAAATGTTCCCTTGGTATCTCCAATTTTCTTGAAGAGATCTCTAGTCTTTCCCATTCTACTGTTTTCCTCTATTCCATTGCATTGTTCACTTAAGGCTTTCTTATCTGTCCTTACTATATTTTGGAACTATCCATTTAAATGGGTATATCCTTCCCTTTCTCCTTTGCCTGTTGCTTCTCTTATTTTCTCAGCCATTTGTAAGGCCTCCTCAGACAACTGTTTTGCCTTTTTGCATTTCTTTTTCTTGGGGATAGTTTTGGTCACTGCCTCCTGTACGATGTTACAAACCTCCATTCATAGTTATTCAGATATATAAAATCTAATCCCCTGAATCTATTTGTCACTTCCACTGTATAATCATAAGGTATTTGGTTTAGGTCATACCTGAATGGCCTAGTGGTTTCCTCTATTTTCTTCAATTTAAGTCTGAATTTTGCAATAAGGAGCTCATGATACGAGCCACAGTCAGCTCCAAGTCTTGCTTTTGCTGACTGTAAAGCTTCTTCATGTACAGCCGCAAAGAATATAATTAATCTGATTTCGTTGTTGACCATCTGCTGATGTCCATGAGTGGAGTCACCTCTTGTTGGAAGAGGGTGATGGCTATGACCAATGTCTTCTCTTGACAAAATTCTGTTAGCCTTTGCCCTGCTTCATTTTGTATTCCGAGGCCAAACTTGCCTGTTACTCTAGGTGTCTCTTGACTTCCCACTTTAGCATTCCATTCCCCCATGATGAAAAGGACATCTTTTGTTGCTGTTAGTTCTAGAAAGTCTTGTAGCCCTTCATAGAACCATTCAGCTTCATCTCCTTTGGCTTTAGTGGTTAGAGCCTAGACTTGGGTTAATATGAGATTTAACAGTTTGCCTTGGAAATGGTGATGCTTTTCTCTGCTTTAATAGCTTATTTCTGCTTTAATTTCTTGGGAATATAGCCCCATGGTGTGGGGGTGGGGGTAGGGGGATCCAAGTCAGTAAGGATGAACGCTCCTACAAGGAAAAGTCTAGGCCCAGATAACTTCACTGGTGAATTCTAGCAAATATTCTAAGAAGAAAAACAGAAAATATGAGTAGACATCTCACAAGTAGAGAGACAGTTTTTTTAAAAGATGGTTAAAAACAATTATTTATTTAGCTTATAATTCTTTGAGTAAACAATTTGTGCTGGGCTCTTGAGCTGCCTTTTTGGTTTTGCTTGAGCTCACACATGCAGTTGTAGTCAGCTGCTGAGTAAGTGAAGTTGGACTGGTCTAGGAGAGCCTTAAGTGTGACAGGGCATCTCCTCTTGTGGTCTCTTAATCCCCCAATTGTATGCTGGGGCTTGTTCATATGGAAAGTAGGCAAAAATTACATGAGAGAGAAGAACCAGGCAGGTTTTCTGGTGCATGAACTTGGAAACAGCACATGATGATTACCCTGGATTTTATTGGTCCATGGGAGTCACAGTGCCAGTCCCCCTCAATGGGAGGAGTTCTAAAGTCATATTGCCAAGGGTAATGAAATGTTTATGACGTCTATAATGATCATGATTAAGCTTACAATTAATCATAAGTCATCACAGAAGAAAAAAGAACCGAGCTTTTTTTCCCTTAAGCTTTAGGGTTATTTAAATATACTCTGCATACAGCTTGGTCATCAGACACATGAGTGGTAATTTCTCTTAATCTGTGGCTTTTTCATTTCTTTAAGTTTATTTTGATAGAAATTTTAAATTTTGATAAGGTCATATTTATTAGTTACTACTTACATGGTCAGTGCCTTTGTGCTGTCTCTAAGAATTCTTTACATAACTCAGGGTGCAGATAACCTTTGCTTTCTTCCTCAGCATTATTTTAACTTACATTTGGGTCTATGATACTGCTCATATTAATTTTTATTATGGAATAAGGTTTCATTTATTTCCTGTACACTTATCTATTTCAACACCATCCGAAAAAGACCTTTTTTTTTCCCCTATGAAATTGCTTTGAGACAAAAAGCAAGTGACTGTTTACATGTGGCTCTATTTCTAGTGATTCTGTTCTTGGCATTGATCTATTTGTCTATATCTACACTGTTTCCACCCTATCTTGGTTTTATAGGAAGTACTGAGATCAGATATTGCAAATCCTTAAAACTTGTTCTTCTTTTTCAAGATTATTTTGCCTATCCTATGTCCTGTGAATTTTCATGTTAATTATAGAAACTGCTTAACAATTTATAACAAAAAGACTACTGTAAGGGTGACATCAGAAAAATGGTAATACAGGAGTTTCTAACACTCATCCCTTCCCAGAAACAGCCATTTTAACATAGAGAAGGAGCTCCTTGACATCAGTCCTAGGAACAATTTTTTGGATATGAGACTAAAAGCACAAGCAACAAAAGCAAAAATAAGTAAGTGGGACTACATCAAATAAAAGGCTTCTACATAGCGGGAAAAAAAAAATCAACAAAATAAAAAGGCAGCCTACAGAGTGAGAAAAAATATTTGCAAATTATTTATCTGATAAGGGCTGTCAATCAAAACATGTAAACAAACCACAACTCAATAGCAGAAAATAAAATCTGAAAAATTGGCAGTGGAACTAAATAGACATTTTTCCAAAGATATTTCAAATGACCTACAGGCATATGAGAAGATGTTCAACATCACTAATCATCAGGAAAATGCAAATCAAAACCACGATGACATCATTTCACACCTATTATTAAAATGGGTGTTATTGAAAGAGATAACAAATGCTGGCAAGGATGTAGAAAAAAATGGAATCCTTGTCTTCTGTTGGTGCAATGTAAATTGGTTCAGTTACTATGGAAAACAATTTGGAGAGTTCTCAAAAAATAACAAATACAACGATTTATACCATATACTCCAGCAGTCCCACATCTGGGTATATATATATGAAGAAAATGAAATCACTATCTTGAAAAGGTTCAATGTATTAATAGTATTAATTCACAATAGCCAAGGCTTGGAAATGGCCTAAGTGACCATCGACAGATGAATGGATAATGAAAATGTGGTCTATATATAATACACACAGATGTTTGTTATTCAGCCATAAAAAAGAAGGAAATCATTTGTGACATGTATGGACCTTGAGACACATAGGGACCTTGAGACCTTAAGTCGGAGAAAGACAAGTATTATATGATCTCTGTTATATGTGGAATCTAAAAAAGCCCAGCTTATAGAAACAAGAGAGGAATTATGGTTGCTAAGGGTTGGGGGATGGGCAAAATGGGGCGACAATAGTCAAATGGTATAAACTTCAAGTTATAAAATGAATCTTATCTGGGGATCTAATGTACATCATGATGACTATAGTCAACAGTAATATATACTTGAAAGTTTCTCACCACTAAAAGTAGTAATTATGTAAGGTGATGGATATCTTGAGATTTAAGTTTATACTTGTTTGGGAGCTTAAACTTATATTGGTCCTTTGAGGAATGCTGGACTCTAACTCTAGGAGCCTGGAGGTTGTTTGGCAGTAGATAAAGAAATAAATGTGCTTTCCTTTGCCAGTAAAGTGCCTTAGAGACATCATCACAGTGTCTTCAGGGAAGGTATCAAGACCCTCATAAAGTAGTTTTTTCCATTTCTAAGGGAGACTCTGATTCCTCTGTTATTTTTCTTTAGAGGCTCTTTCTTTTCACATGTGTCTGCTCAAAGCTGTGAATTCAGCTGATATTGTTCAGTCCAGTTCAGTCGCTCAGTCGTGTCCGACTCTTTGCGACCCAATGAATCACAGCACGCCAGGCCTCCCTGTCCATCACCAACTCCCAGTGCTTACTCAAACTCATGTCCGTCGAGTCAGTGATGCCATCCAGCATCTCATCCTCTGTCGTCCCCGTCTCCTCCTGCCCCCAATCCCTCCCAGCATCAGGGTCTTTTCCAATGAGTCAACTCTTCGCATGAGGTGGCCAAAGTACTGGAGTTTCAGCTTCAGCATCAGCCCTTCCAATGAACACCCAGGACTGATCTCCTTTAGGATGGACTGGTTGGATCTCCTTGTAGCCCATGTAGTTTGGTTAAAAAAAAAAAAAAAAAAAAAACTCTCTCTTTCTCTCTATGTATATATAGCTAGATAGATTAAATGCAATGACTGCACTGAATTCTTACACAGAAGCAGAGAAATCTCTCATCTAGTTAGATTTTGAGCCAAGAATTTTGGACTTCAAATTTATAATTCATTTTCTTAAAAAAATTTAGTATGTTTAGAAACAACCAGCAAACTTAACACTTTCTTAGCTTACTTATTACCCATTACATATTTTTCTATGATAGTGGCTTTATTGGTCTTTCAAAGCCTTGCCTTCCAAAAGTCCTTCTTTCCAGTTGACCAAAAGTTATTACCTATGATGCTGAGATGTAATGGAGGTCAGATTCACATTGGTAAAAAACCAAAGAAAGTGTTGTATTTTACTCTGAGACACATAAGAATATATTAGTTGGTACTGAGCCCAAAAGGAAGTAAAGTGATTGAATATTAATAGGCTCCTTCTCACTGCTCTGCTGGGGGCTTCCCTGGTGGCTCAGATGGTAAAGAGTTTGCCTGCCAAGCAGGAGACTCGGGTTCAGTCCTTGGGTTGGGAAGATCCCCTGCAGAAGGAAATGGATCCCACTCCAGTATTCTTGCCTGAAGAATTCCATGGGCAGAGGAGCCTGGTGGGCTACAGTCCATGGAGTCACAAAGAGTTGGACACGACTGAGCCACTAACATACACTGCTCTGCTGGGAGGACATTTTAGGAACAAAGATAAAAGCAGGGAGGCCAGTAAGGAGTCATTGGAATGATACTGCTGGCAGATAATAGTGGCTTGTACTAGCTACAGTGAAGATGGATGTCTTTTAAAGATAAAACAAGCAGAGTTTGATGAGATATGAGATGAGATATGAAAACAAGGAGCCAATGGAAAAGATAATGTTACCAGTTACTAACATGGGGGAGACTGGATGAGCAGTAGGAGAAGCAAAGGGGAGTGGGGTAGGGTGTGGTATCAGGAGTTTCACTGTTGACATGTTAACTTTGAGATATCTATTAGATATCCACATTTAGATGTCAAGAAAGTGGTTGAATACTTGAGTCTAGAACTCAGGGACAGGTTTAGGCTAGATACAAAAATTGAAAGTTGACAGTATATAAATGCTGTCAATTCACTGTGTGTTTTGAGGAAATTCCACATGGTCCCCAAAGAAGTCAGTATGCACAGAGAAGTTGTTTAAGGACATAACCTAGGAACGCTATAGCTTTTACAGCTTCTGGGATGCTGCTGCTGCTGCTGCTAAGTCGCTTCAGTCATGTCCGACTCTGTGCAAGCCCATGGACGGCAGCCCACCAGGCTCCCCCGTCCCTGGGATTCTCCAGGCAAGAACACTGGAGTGGGTTGCCATGTCCTTCTCCAACACGTGAAAGTGAAAAGTCAAAGTGAAGTTGCCCAGTCGTGCCCGACTCTTAGCGACCCCATGGACTGCAGCCTACCAGGCTCCTCTGTCCATGGGATTTTCCAGACAAGAGTACTGGAGTGGGTTGCCATTAATAATTGAAATGTTAAAAATCTGTAGGCCATGAGGTCAAAGAAAAATCAGGACATACTTTGCTATCCTATCTGAAGAAAGTAAGTCTTGTCAGAAGGAGGGTGTAATTCAAGTGTCAAATGCTGCACATGGGGCAGATAAGATGCAGGCTGAGAAGTGGTCATGGGGTATGACAACATGGTCATTGGTGACGTTAGCAACAGCAGTTTCTATGTGATAGGAGGAGAGAAGGACTGATTGTATCAGGTTCAGGAGAAAAAAAAAACTTTTAAAGTTGTGCTCTCGGGGATTTGAGAGGTGTTGAAATCATTTCTTTATAAACTCTATTTTCTAATAATGCATTGTTATTTCCTTATAATAATTCTATTATATATTTCTATTTAATAATTTTTTTATTATTAACTCCCTGCTATCAGAGATGAAGTCATTACCACCATAACTTTCACTCTCTACAACTTTTGTTTTTTGGAATACATTTGGACCTGGTCCAAGTTTGTAGCACTTACACTTCTGGTCTATCACTTCAGTTCTCTGTGTTTCCAAATTTTAGTTTATATGATTTGAATAAACACTACCAGTTCTTCTAGATGGCTTCTTCATTTCTGAATTGTATGTTTTGACGGTCTCTTGGTTAGCTAAATTTCAATAAGTAATTTTCCCCAAAGGGCTTATGAATGCTGTCTTTGAGTTTCCTCATATTTGAGAATATATTCCTTTGGCTTTTATTCTTGAATGAAAATTAGTATGAATATATTTTTCTTGGTAACAATATTTCCTCAGTGCTTTCAAAATTTTGCTGTACTGTTTCTGGTTTTATGAATAATTCTGAGTCTAGTCTGGTTTTTGCCTTTGTGGTTGGCTTTCTTTTTTCTACCTAGACAAAATATAGTTTTACAATATATGACCTTTTTAACATCCAGTAGAGAACTCAATGTTGATTTTTATCTTTTAATTCATTTTGGTATAATTGACATCTTTAATCTACTTATGCAATTTTTCATTTCAGGGAAATTCTGCTGTGTCATTTCTCTGAATTCATTTTTAAGATTTCCGTTGATGTAGTCTCCATTTTAAGACATTTCTGTTGAATCATCAGTCTCTTTGTACCTATTATCTCATTCTTATCACACTAATCTTTTTTTTGTCCTTTTCCTCAGTGTTTAAAGTGAGAATATAGATTTCAGCAATAACTATTCTTCCTTGCTGTTTCTAATTTTTTTATTAGATCAGCTACTTTATCATTTGACTTTATAATATGTTTTCTTTGCTCTCTTTGTAACATGTCGAAGAGAATTGGCATTATAGGAGTTTTTTCCCCTTTCAATATACTTGGTTTCTTAATGTTGCATCTTTGTTTAAAAAAAAAAATCAGTAAAAGAGAGGTAAGTTACTTGTTTTAGAAAGCTAGTATGTAGAATGACATTAGAACCTAAGCCTCCTTTTTTCCTAGTGTGGGTTTTATGCTACCATTTTATGTTCTTGTCAGAGCTTGATATTGCTATTCTGGTTCAGAGGGCAAAGCAATTACAAGCCATGGACAATAAAATAAACATCATCTGAATTGGAATATCTCTGTATATATTCTGACAAACTGATGATTAATACACTTAGTCTCCTTCCAGTATCACTGCAATGATAGGCTAGCTAGGCTAACGTGAAGTGTACGTGGATGGAAAGCGTATGTGAGGAGCAGGAATGAAGGCAGGGTAACAGATCAACCATGAAGCTAGATAGGCTTACATTTTAGGGCCCCTAGCCTGACTGGACCTCTGCAGGAAAAACGTTTTTTCTAGTAACGGGAATTTTAGCCATGTTTTCCTGATCAGCTCTTTCTGTCAATATTTCAAGTAAAAGATATGTGATCCTTAATAACTACCTCTTTGCAGTCTAGTTTCTACTTCTTTAGACTGTCCCTCTTGTCAAACGGCATTGTAGTGCCTGCTGGGACTTTTGGAGATCCAGGGGAGTTGAGTTGGACACATGTTTAGTTTCGGCTTAGATGAAAATTGCTTTTACTTTTGCCAGGAAACAAGGATTCTACTTATCTGGACCAACTTTATTATCGTTGATAGTTCTACCCTAAGATTCTCACACCTTGGTACAGACTTGAGGCTTTAATTTCATAGCTTAGCTTGATTTTTGACATTTAAACCAAGGTAAAACAATTGCTTGCAGTGATTATCCCAGTCTGAATTAGCTTATTTTTTATTTTGTTCTTTCTGGTGATTTTTATTTTTATTTTCCCATGAGCCCACAAATGGTTTACAAAGTATGTCTCAATTCAAGACTATTTATATTTTAGTAGGAGAATCTTTCTATATACATTATGGTCAGGAATCAGAAGTCTCTTTGCATTTAGTATTTAGCACACATATTTAAACTTATGTTTTCCAAGTACAAGTAGAATTAATCAGCATCTATATTCTATGTCTCAAAAAACAAATGATTAATCATTCTCTTCATTCTCTTAGCTATCTTCTGCCAAATTTGGTCTAAGGGAGAGTCTTTATCAATCTTTACCAGCAGTCTTCACTTCCCTTATTGATTACATAAGTTTGTTTCTAGATTTATAATTTGTCCCATTATGCATATTAATACATAAAATCTGTGTGCAAAGTCGCTTCAGTCATGCCTGATTCTTTGCAACCCTATGGACCATAGCCCACCAGACTTCTCTGTCCATGGGATTCTCCAGTCAAGAATACTGGAGTGGGTTGCCTTACCCTTCTGCAGGGGATCTTCCTAACCCAGGGATCAAACTCGCATCTGTTATGTCTCTTGCGTTGGCAGGCAGGTTCTTTACCACTAGCACCACCTGGGAAGTCCAACATAAAATTTAGCCTTCCTAATTACACTGCTAACATTCTCTTCCTGCACCCTAATCCTCTTTCTCTTGAATTAAAGGAGTATGTCCTCTAGAATTTCTTCCATTGGGAATTTATAGGTGTTATATATACTTTCTGAAATTTTCATGTTTAAGTTTTGTTTCACTCAAACCTCGTATTTACTTAGAAATAGAATCTGCTATTCCTCTTTTAAAATGCTATTCATTATCTCAAAGATTTTATTTTGATGAGAACGCTGTCAGTTTTATTTTTTAATCTTTAATTTTATATTAGAGTAGTTGATTTACAGTGTTGTGTCAGTTCCATGCATACAGCAAAGTGATTTAGTTATACATATGCATGTATCACTTTGCAAATTCTTTTCCCATATAATTTATTAGAGAATATTGAGTACAGTTCCTTGTGCTATACAATGGGTCCTCACTGGTTACCTATTTTAATATAATAGTGTATATGTTAATCCCTTAATTTACCCTTCCCCTACACCTTTCTCCTTTGTTAACCATAGGTTTGTTATCTAAATTCATGAATCTGTTTCCATTTTGTAAACAAGTTCATTTGTATCACTTTTTATTCTGCATATAAGCAATATCATCTTTGTCTTTGTCTAACGTACTTCACTTAGTATGATAATCTCCAGGTCTAATCATGTTGCTGCAAATGGCATAATTTCACTTTTTTATGACTCAGCAGTATTCCATTATATATATGTATGAAATCTTGATCCATTCATCTGTTGATGGACATTTCAGTTGCTACTATATCTTGGCTATTGTTAATAGTTCTACTATGAACAATGGAGTGCATGTATCTTTTTGAATTAGAGTTTTCTCCAGATATATGCCCAACAGTGGGATTGCTGGATCACATGGTAGCTCTATTTTTAGTTTCTTTAGGAAAACTTCCATACTGTTCTCCATAGTGGCTATACCAATTTATATTCCCACCAACAGTATAGGAGAGTTATCTTTTCTCCAAACCCTCTCCAGTATTTATTGTTTGTAGACTTTTTAATGATGGCCATTCAGACACATGTGAGCTGGTATCTCATTGTGGTTTTGATTTTCATTCTTCTAATAAATAGCAATGTTCAGTATCTTTTCACATTCATGTTGGCCATCTGTATGTCTTCTTTGCTTTTAGCTTCTCTTGAACTTGTTCACAAAACAGAAACTAAAGGCAAAGGAGAAAAGGAAAGATATACCAATCTGAATCATGCAGAGTTCCAAAGAATAGCAAGGAGAGATAAGAAAGTCTTCTTCAGTGATCAATGCAAAGAAATAGAAGAAAACAATAGAATGGGAAAGATTAGAGATCTCTTCAAGAAAATTAGAGAGACCAAGGGAGCATTTCATGCAAAGATAGGTACAATAAATGACAGAAATGGTATGGACCTAACAGAAGCAGGGGATATTACGAAAAGGTGGCAAGAATACACAGAAGAACTATACAAAAAAGATCTTCGTGATCCAGATAACCATAATGGTGTCATCACTCACCTAATGCCAGACATCTTGGAGTATGAAGTCGAGTGGGCCTTAGGAAGCATTGCAATGAACAAAGCTAATGGAGATGATGGAATAGCAGTTGAGCTATTTGAAATCCTAAAAGATGATGCTGTTAAAGTGCTGTACTCAATATGCCAGCAAATTTGGAAAACTCAGCAGTGGCCACAGTACTGGAAAAGGTCCCAAAGAAAGGCAATGCAAAAGAATGCTCAAACCATGTGTGTGTGTGTGTGATGAGCACAATTGCACTCATCACACAAACTAGCAAAGTAATGCTCAAAATTCTCCAAGCCAGGCTTCACCAGTACATGAACCAAGAACATCCAGATGTTCAAGCTGGTTTTAGAAAAGGCAGAGGAACCAGAGATCAAACTGCCAATATCCACTGGATCACTGAAAAAGCAAGAGAGTTCCAGAAAAACATCTACTTCTGCTTTATTGATTATGCCAAAGCCTTTCACTATGTAGATTACAACAAACTGTGGAAAATTCAAGAGATAGGCATACCAGACCATCTTACCTGCCTCCTGAGAAATCTGTATGCAGGTCAAGAAGCAATGGTTAGAACCATACATGGAACAACAGACTGCTTCCAAATAGGAAAAGGAGTACCTCAAATCTATGTATTGTCACCCTGCTTATTTAACTTATATGCAGAGTACATCATGTGAAATGCCAGGCTGGAAGAAGCACAAGCTGGAATCAAGATTGCCAGGAGAAACATCAATAACCTCAGATATGTAGATGACACTACCCTTATGGCAGAAAGTGAAGAAAAACCTAAGAGCCTCTTGATGAAAGTGAAAGAGGAGAGTGAAAAAGCTGGCTTAAAACTCAACATTCAAAAAATGAAGATCATGGCATATAGTCCCATCACTTCATGGCAAATAGATGGGGAAACAATGGAAACAGTGAGAGAGTTTATTTTCTTGGGCTCCAAAATCACTGCAGATGGTGACTGCAACCGTGAAATTAAAAGATGCTTGCTCCTTGGAAAAAAATCTATGACTAACCTAGATAGCTTATTAAAAAGCAGAGATATTGCTTTGCTGAAAATTCCATCTTGTCAAAGCTATGGTTTTTCCAGTATTCATGTATGGATGTGAGAGTTGGACCATAAAAACAGCTGAACATTGAAGAATTGATGCTTTTGAACTGTGGTGTTGGAAAAGACTCTTGAGAGTCCCTTGGACTGCAAGGAGATCCAACCAGCCCATCCTACAGGAAATCAATCCTGAATGTTCACTGGAAGGACTGATGTTGAAGCTGAAACTCCAATCCTTTGGCCATCTGATGGGAAGAACTGACTCATTGGGAAAGACCCTGATGCTGGGAAAGATTGAAGGTAGGAGGAGAAGGGGATGATAGAGGATGAGATGGTTGGATGGCATCACTGACTCAAAGAACATGAGTTTGATTAAGCTCTGGGAGTTGGTGATGGACAGGGAAGCCTGGAGTGCTACAGTCCATGGGGTCGCAAAGAGTCGGACACATACGGAGCAACTGAACTGATCTGACCCTGATGTCTTCTCTGGAGAAGTGTCTTTTATTTCTTTTGCTCATTTTCTGTTTGGGTTGTTTGCCATTTGTTTTTTTGTAATATTGAGCTGCATGATCTGATTTTGTGCTTTGGAGCTGTATCCTTTGTTGGTTGCATTGTTTGCAATTTTTTGTCCAACTCTGTGGGTTGTCTATGGTTTCCTTTGTGTGCAAAAGCTTTTGAGTTTAATTAGGTCCAATTTTTTTTTTTTTTTAAATTTTCATTGCTCTAGGAGGTGGATCCAAAAAGTTATTTCTGTGATATATGTCAAACAGTGTTCTGCCTATCCTTTCCTCTAAGAGTTTATAATACCCAGGTTTACATTTAGGTCTTTAATCCATTTTGAGCTTATTTTTGTGTATGGTGTTAAAGAATATTCTAATTTCATCCTTTTATATGCATCTAAGTGTCGAGTTTTCCCAGCCGCAGATATTGAAGAAACTTTTTTCTACATTGTGTATTCTTACCTCTTTTGTTGTAGATTAATTGACCATAGATCAGTTCAGTTCAGAGTTCATAGATGCATGGGTTTATTTCTGGTCTGTATCCTCTTCCACTGATCTTTATTTCTGTCTTTGTGCAATACCATATTGTTTTGATGACCACAGCTTTGTTGTATAGTCTGAAGACAGGGAGCCTGCTATGTCCAGCTCTGTTTTTCTTTCTCAAGATTGCTTTGGCTAGTCAGAGTCTTTTGTGTCTCCATACAAATTAAAAAAAATTTTTTTGTTCTAGTTCTGTGAAAAATGCCATTGGTAATTTGATAGGGATTGCATTGA
Organism: Dama dama; assembly: GCF_033118175.1. NCBI lineage: Eukaryota > Metazoa > Chordata > Mammalia > Artiodactyla > Cervidae > Dama > Dama dama. The sequence continues at coordinate 80,614,513 of NC_083698.1, read as the reverse complement.
ATGGGTAGATTGCCATGGGTAGTGTAGTCAATTGGCAGTGTTGATTTTTTCCAATTTAAGAACATGGTATGCCCTTCCTTTTTGTGACATCATCTTTGATTGCTTTCATCAGTGTGGTACAGTTTTAAGAGTACAGTTCTCAACCCTCCTTAGGTAAGTTTGTATGCATGCCCAGTTGGGTCAGACTGTTTGCACCTATGGAGAGTAGCCTGCCAGGCTTCTATGTCTATGGGGTTTTCCAACCAAGAATATTGGAGTGGGTTGCCATTTCCTTCTCCAAGGGATCTTCCTGACTCAGAGACAGAATCTGTGTGTCCCACGTCTCCTGTATTGCAGGTGGATTCTTTACTACTGAACCACTATGGAAGTTAGGTAGCCTTCTTTATTCCTAGGTAATTTATTCTTTCTGACATGATGGTACATGGGACTGTTTCCTTAATTTCTCTTTCTGCTCTTTTGTTGTTAGTGTATAGAAGGCAATAGATTTCCATGCATTCATTTGGTACAACTCCAACTTTACTGAATTCATTGATGAGCTCTAGTAGTTTTCTGGTGGCATCTTTAGGATTTTCTATGTGTAGTATTATGTCATCTTAAAACAGTGATAGTTTTACTTCTTCCCTTCTGGTATGAATATATTTTTATTTTTTTCTCTTCTCTGATTGTGATGGGTAGGACTTCCCATACTGTGTTCAATATAAGTGGCAACAGGTGGGCATCCTTGTTTTATTTTTGATCTTAGAGGAAATGCTTTGAGCTTTTCACCATTGAGTATGATGTAAGCTGTGTGTTTGTCATATATGGCCTTTATTATACTGAGGTATGTTCCCTCTATGCCCACTTTCTGGAGAGATTTTATCATAAATGAATGTTGAAGTTTATAAAAAGCTCTTTCTGCATCTATTGAGATGATCATATGGTTTTTATTCTCCAAAGTTCAACAGTGATATTGGGCTGCAATTTTCTTTTTGTTTGGTACCCTGGTCTGGTTTTGGTATAAGGATGATGGTGGCTTCATTTGAATGATTTTGGGAGGGTTCCTGCCTCTGCAATTTTTGGAATAATTTCAGAAGGATAGGTGTTAACTCTTCTGTAAGTGTTTGATAGAATTGTCTGCTGAAGCCATCTGTTTGTGGGGATTTTTTAAGTTGCAGTTGGGAGTTTTTAAATCTCAGTTTCAATTTCATTACTTGTGATTGGTCTGTTCATATTTTCTGTTTCTTCCTGGTTCAGTCTTGGAAAGTTGGACCTTTCTAAGAATTTGTCCAATTTCTTCTAGGGTGTCCATTTTATTGGCATGTAGCTGCTGGTAGTAGCCTCATGATTTCTTGCATTTCTCTGGTGTCCATTGTAACTTCTCCTTTGTCATTTCTAATTTTATTACTTTGAACACTCAATTTTTTTCTTGATGAGTCTGGCTAAAGTTTTATCAATCTTGGTTATCTTTCAGAGAACCATCTTTTAGTTTTATTGAGCTTTTCTGTTGTTATCTCTCTTATTTCTTTTATTTCTGCACTGATCTTTCTGATTTCTTTCCTTCTACTAACTTTGGGTTTTGTTTGTTCTTCTTTTTCTAGTTGCTTTAGGTGTTAAGACTAAGGTTGTTTGTTTTAGATTTTTCTTGTTTCTTGAGGTAAGATTGTACTGCTATAAACCACCCTCTTAGAACTGCTTTTGCTGCATCCCATAAGTTTGGGGTCACTGTGTTTTTGTTTTCATTTGTCTTTAGGTATTTTTTAATTTACTCTTTGATTTCTTCAATGATTCATTGGTTGTTTAGTAGCATATTATTTAGCCTCCATGCACTGTGTTTTTTTATAGTTTTTCTCTTGTAGTTGATTTCTAGTCTCAAAAGGTTCTGGTCAGAAAAGATGCCTGGTGTGATTTCAGTATTTTTTTTTTTTTCTTTTTAAAATTCTTTGTAAGAGTATAGTTGCTTTACAATGTTGTGTTAGTTTCTGCTTTACGGCAAAGTGAATCAGCTGTATGTATATACATATCCCATATTTTGGATTTCCTTCCCATTTAGGTCATCATAGAGCATTGAGTAGACTTCCCTGTGCTATACAGGAGGTTCTCATTTGTTATCTATTTTATACATAGTAGTGTATACATGTCAATCCCAACCTCCCAATTTATCCCACCCTCCTTTCCTGCCTTGGTGTCCATATGTTGGTTCTCTACATCTGTGTGTCTGTTTTGTTCCGGAGATAGATTTATCTGTACCATTTTTCTAAATTCCACATACATGCATCTTTATACTATTTTCTTCTCTTTCTGAATTACTAACCCTGTATGACTGTCTCTAGGTTCATCCATGTCTTTGCAGTTGGCACAGTTTTGTTCCTTTACATGACTGGGTAATATTCCATTGTGCATTTGTACCATATTTTCTTTATCCATTACTCTGTTGATAGATATTTAAATTGTGTCCATGTCCTGGCTATTGTAAATAGTGCTGCAGTGAATACTGGGGTGCCTGTATCTTTTGGAATAATGGTTTTCTCTGGATATATGCCCAGGAGTGAGATTGTTGGGTCATTTGGTAGTTCCATTTTTAGTTTTTAAGCCATCTCCATACTCTTGTCCATAATCACTGCAGCAACTTACATTCCCACCAACAGTGTAAGAAGGTTGGTTTTTCTCCACACCCTCTCCAGCATTTATTGTTGGTAGATTTTTTGATGCTGGTCATTCTCACTGTGGTTTCAGTTTGCATTTTTCTAATAATTAGTGGTGTTGAGCATTTTTCATGTGCCTGTTGGCCATATGTATGTATTCTTTGGGGAAATATGTATTTAGTTCTTCTTCCCAGTTTTTGATTGACTTTTTTTCTTTTACATTGAGCTGCATGTGCTATTTGTATATTTGGAGATTAATCCCTTGTCAGTTGCTTTGATTGCAAATATTTTGTTCCATTCTAAGGGTTGTCTTTTCATTTTTTAATGGTTTTCTTTACTTTTGGAGAAGGCCATGGCAACCCACTCCTGTATTCTTGCCTGGAGAATCCCATGGACAGAGGAGCCTGGCGTGCTGCCGTCCACAGGGTTGCACAGAGTTGAATACAACTGAGGGATTTCACTTCACTTTCCTTTACAAAAGCTTTTGCAAGATTCCTTTACAAAATTTACAAAAACTTTTACAAACCTTTGTAAAAAACCTTTACAAAATTCCTTTGCAAAAGCTTTTGAATTAGGTACACTGATTTATTTTGTTTTTATTTTCATTACTCTGGGAGTTGGATAAAAAAAGATCTTGCTGTGATTTATGTAAGCATGTTCTGCCTATGTTTTCCTCTAAGAGTTTTATGGTGTCTGGTCTTATATTATTTAGGTCTTTAGTCCTAAAGACTTTTGAGTATGATGGTAGGGAATGTTCTAATTTTTTACACAGATGTGTAAAAAGAATGTTCATTCTTTTACACAGAGCTGTCCAGTTTCTCCAGCACTACATACTGAAGAATGGGACTTTTTTCCATTGTATATTTTTGCCTCTTTTGTCATAGATTATGTGACCACAGGTATATGAGTTTTTCTCTGGTCTTTCTATTCTGTTCCATTGATCTATATTTCTGTTTTTGTGCCAGTATCATACTGTCTTGATTACTATAGCTTTGTAGTATAGTTTCAGCTCAGGGCACCTCATTCCTTTAGCTCCATTTGACTTCTCAAGATTGCTTTGGCTATTCAAGTCTTTTGTGTTTCCACACAAATTGTAAATATTTTTGTTCTAGTTCTGTGAAAAATGCCATTGATAATTTGATAGGAATTGCACTGAAAATGTAGATTGCTTTGGGTACTATAATCATTTTCACAAGATTGACCCTTTTAGTCCAAGAACATGGTAGATCTCTCCATTGGTTTGTATCCTTTTTGATTTCTTTCATCAGTATCTTACAGTTTTCTGTGTACAGGTCTTTTGCTTCCCTAGGTAGGTTTATTTCTAGATGCTTTATTCTTTTTTTTGCTGGTGGTAAATGGGACTGTTTCCTTAATTTCTCTTTCTGATGTCTCATTGCTAGTATATAGGCATGCACAATATTTCTGTGTATTAATTTTGTGTCCTGCAACTTTACCAAATTCATTGATTAGTGCTAGTAGTTTTCTAGTTGCATCTTTAGGATTTTCTATGTGTAGTATCATGTCATCTGCAAACAGTGACACTTTTACTTCTTTTCCAATATGGATTACTTTATCCTTTTATTTCTTTTTTCCCCTTCTAATTGTAGTGGCTAGGTGGGTCAGACAGTAAGGAATCCACCTGCAATGCAGGAGATCTGGGTTTGATCCCTCAGTCAGGAAGATCCCCTGGATAAGGGCATTGTGACCCACTCCAGTATTCTTGCCTGGGAAATCCCATGGACAGAGGAACCAGGCAGGCTCCGGTCCATGGGGTCACAAAGAGTCGGACGTGACTGACTAACACTTACTTACTTAGTAGGACTTCCATAACTATGTTGAATAATTGTAGTGAGAGTGGACATCCTTGTCTGGTTCCTGATCTTAAAGGAAATGCTTTTTGTTGTTTTCATCATTGAGAATAATGTTTGCTGTGGTCTTGCCATATATGGCCTTTATTATGTTGAGGTAAGTTCCCTCTATGCCTACTTTCCTGAAAGGTTTTACCATAAATGGGTGTTGAATGTTGTCATAAGTTTTTTCTGCATCTCTTGAAATGATCATATGGTTTTTTTTTTCTTTCAGTTTTTAAATATGGCATATCAGATTTATTGATTTGCATTTACTGAGGAATCCTTGCATCCCTGGGAAATCCCACTTGACCAAGGTGCATGATCCTTTTAATGTGGTCTTGGATTCTGTTTGCTAGTATTTTGTTGAGGATTTTTGCATCTATGTTCATTAGTGATATTGGTCTGTAATTTTCTCTTTGTGTGTGATTATTTTTGTCTGGCTTTGATATCAGGGTGATGGTGGTCTCATAGAATGAGCTTGGGAGTGTTCCTTCCTCTGCAAGTTTTTGGAAGCTTTAAGAAGTATGTGTGCTAGTTCTTCTCTAAATCTTTGATAGAATTTGCCTGTGAAGCCATCTCATTCTGCAGTTTTCTTTCTTGAGGTAGGATTGTATTGCTATAAACTTCCCTCTTAGAACTGATTTTGCTGCATTCCACAGGTTTTGGATTGTCATATTTTTGTTGTCATTTTTTCCAATGTATATTTTGATTTCTGATTTGGTTTCTTCAGTGATCTGTTATTTAGTGGCATATTGTTGAGCCTCCATGCATTTGTGTATGTTTACAGCTTTTATTCCTGTAATTGATTTCTAATCTCATAGCACTGTGGTTAGAAATGATGCTTAACATAATTTCAATTTTCTTAAATTTTCTGAGGTCTGATTTGTGCCCCAAGATGTGATCTATCACACAGAGAATGTTCCATGTGCACTTTAGAAGAAAGTGTGTTCTGATGCTTTTGGATGGAATGCTTTATAAATATCAAGTTTATCTAGTCCAATGTGTCATTTAAAAGTTGTGTTTCCTTGTCAATTTTGTTTGCATGATCTGCCCATTGGATTATGTGGGGTGTTAAAGTCCCCGACTATTGTCACTGTCAATTTCCTCTGTTATTATTTGCCTTGTGTATGTAATGACGTGCTCCAATGTTGGATGCATAAATATTTGTAATTATTATATCTTGTTCCTGGATTGATCCATTGATCATATGTAGTGTCCTTGCTTGTCTCTTGTAGTCCTTATTTTAAAGTCTATTTTATCTGATATGAGTATCGCTACTCCAGTTTTCTTTTGATTTCCATTTGTATCAAATATCCTTTTCCACTCCCTTACTTTCAGCCTGTAAATATCTCTAGATCTGAAGCTAAGTCTCTTGTAGACAACCTATATATCAGTCTTATTTTTGTATCCATTCAGTCAGTCTATGTCTTTTGGTTGTAGCATTAATATTCTTGCATTTAAGTTAATTATTGATATGTATGTTCTGATTGCCATTTGTTAATCTTTTTGTATTTGTTTTGTAGGTGTTTTTCTTTTTTTGTTCTCTTTAGATAACTTTAGTGTTGTGTTTGGATTTCTTTTTCTTTTTTGTGTGTTTATTGATTGTAGATTTTCTATTTGCAGTTACTGTGAGGCTATAATATAGCCATCTATATATAAACAAGACTTTTAAGTTGCTGGTCCTTTAATTTCAAATGCATTTCCATTATCCTGCATTTTTTCTCTCCTCTTTTCACAATTGATGGTTTTGATATCATATTTATGTGTGAATGATTTCCTACCTTATTGTATATGTGCAGTTACTGGTGAGCTTTTCTATTCATAGATTTCTTATTTCTAGTTGTGGCCTTTCCTTTTCTGCCTAGATAAGTTCTGTTAACATTTGTTGTAAAGCTGGTTTGGTGGTGAATTCTCCTATATTTTTCTTGTCCGGTAAGATTTTGATTTCTCCATCAAATCTGAAATAGAGCCTTTGTGGACCGAGTATTCTTGGTTGTACTTTCTTCCCTTTCATCACTTCAACTATATCATGCCATTCCCTTCTGGCTCGCAAAATTTCTGCTGAAAAATCAGCTGATAATCCTACAGGGATTCCCTTGTATGTTATTTGTTGCTTTATATATATATGTATAATGCTTCCCTGGTTGCTTAGAGGGTAAAGTGTCTGCCTGTAATGCAGGAAATTTGGGCTTGATCCCTAGGTCAGAAAGATCCCCTGGAGAAAGAAATGGCAACCCACTCCAGTATTCTTGCCTGGAAAATCTCATGGACAGAGGAGCCTGTTAGGCTACAGTCCATGGTGTCACAAACAGTCAGACACGACTGAGTGACTTCATTTTCACTTTCACTTTATATGTATATATCTATATCTCCTGCCTCTCGGTGTTTCCTGGACTTGGGTGACTGCTTCCTTTCCCATGTTAAGGAAGATTTTTTTAGCTAGTATCTCTTTAAGGAGTTCCTCAGGCCCTATTTCTCTCCCTCCTCTTTCTGGGACCCTTATAATGCAAATGTTAATGCCTTTAAAGTTTTCCTAGAGATCTCTTAGACTGTCCTCATTCCTTTTCATTTTCTTTTCTTCTGTTCCACAGTAGTGATTTCACCATTCTGTCTTTCAGCTCAGTTATCTTTTCTTCTAAGTTGTTTATTCTTCTATTGATACTTCCCAGTGTATTTTTCATCTCTGTTTGTTCTTTAGAGCTTCTAGCTCTTTGTTAAACATCTCTTTTGACTTTTTGGTTTTTGCCTCCATTCTTTTTCTGATATCTTGAATCATCTTTACTGTTATTACTCTGAATTCTTTTTTGGGAAGGTTGCCTATCTCCACTTTACTTAGTTGTTCTTTGAGGTTTTATCTTATTCCTTAATCTGGAACATTTTCTATCTCATTTTGTCTAACTCTCTATTTGTAATCTCCATTTAGCAGGATGCAGGACGGTAGTTTCTCTTGCTTCTGCAGTCTGCCCCTGGTGGGTGAGGCTGGTCTAAAAGGCTTCTATAGGCTTCCTATTGGAAGGAATTGGCACCTGCCCACTGGTGGGTGGAGCTGGGTCTTGTCTCCCAGGTAGGTATGGCTATGTAAATGCGTGTGTTTAGCAAGTGGTTGTGGGCTCAGGAAGAGTTTAGGCAGCCTGTCTGCTGAGGGTAGGGACAGTGTTCTCATCCGATCAACTGTTTGGTCTGAGGTGTCCCAGCACTGGAGCCTACAGGCTCTTGTGTGGGGCCAGGTCTCAAATGGTGGCCTCCAGGAGCGTTCACAGCGATGAGTACTCCCGAGAGCTACCACCACCAGTGTATCTGTCCCCACAGCTGTCCCCCCACTCCACCACCACAACCTCCCCAGGGAACTCCCCAAGACCAGCAGGGAGGTCTGTCTTAGGCTCTTATTGAGTCACTCCTTTTCCTCTGGGTTGTGGTGCACATGAGATGTTGTGTGTGCCTTCTAAGAGTGGAGTATCTTCCCCCTCAAGTCCTGTGGAGTTCCTGTAATCACACCCCACTGGCCTTCAAATTCAAATGTTCTGGGGGCTCTTCTTCCTGATGCCAGACCCCCAGGCTGGGGAGCCTGACGTGGGGTTCAGAACTCTCACTCTTGTGGGAGAATGTCTGTGATATAATTATTTTCCAGTTTGTAGGTTATTCATTGCCCACTGGTATGGGATTTTAACACAATTGTACCCACTACTTGGGCTTCCCAGGTAGTGCTAGTGATAAGAACCCACCTACCAGTTCAGGAGAGGAAAGAGACAAGGGTTCAGTCACCGGGTTGGGAAGATCCCCTGGAGGAAACGGCAACCCATTCCAGTAGCAACCCATTCCAGTATCCTTGCCTGGAGAATCCCATGGACAGAGGAGCCTGGCAGGCTACAGTCCATAGAGTCACATAGAGTTGAAGATGACTGAAGTGACTTAGCATGCACCCCCTCTTACCTACCATCTCATTGTGGCTGTTTCTTTCTCTTTAGTTGTAGAATATCTTTTTTTGTAGATTCCAGTGTTTTGTTCTATAGTTGTGATTTTGGTGTTTTCGTTAGAGGAAGAAGGTCATATCTTTCTAGTCGGCCATCTTCCAATTAGCCCTGATTCTGCTTTATTAGAAGTTTAATGTTCTTTTATCTGAAAACATTCAGAACTTTTTTACTGAAGTATAGTTGATTTCCAATGTTAATTTCTGCTGTACAGCAAAGTGATTCAGTTACACCTATGTATATTTTCTTTCTTCTATTGTTTTCCATTGCAGTTTATCAGATGGTATTGAATATAGGTCCCTGTTCTATACAGTAGGGTCTTGCTGTTTGTGTTAAAAGTATTTGTCTCTCAGTCATGTCCAAGTCTTTGTTACCCCATGGTCTGCAGCCTGCCTGGCTCCACTGTACATGGAATTCTCCAAGCAACAGTACTGGAGTGGTTTGCCACCCAGTACTGAACCCAGGTCTCCTGCACTCTAGGCAGGCTCTTTAGCATCTGAGCCATAAAGTTGCTGTTTATTCATTATAAATATGATAATTTGCATTGGCTAATTCCAAACTCCCAATCCAACCCTCCCCAACCCTCATCCCCACTGGCAACCACAAATTTGTTCTCTACATGATTCATTTCCATTTCATAGTTAAGTTTGTGTCAGTTTAGATTCCACACATAAATGATATCATACGGTATTTGTCTTTCTCTTTATGACTTACTTCACTTAGTATGCTAATCTCCAGGTCCATTTATCTCGCTGCAAATGGCATTATTTCTTTTTAATGGCTAAGGGGCACTCCATTGTATGTATGTACAACATCATCTTTATCCATTCATGCATCAATGCATATTTTCAGGTTGTTTCCATGTCTTGGTTATTGTGAAAAGTGCTGCTCTGAACATAAGGGTGCATATGTATTTTTTAAAATTATAGTTTTCTCCAAATATATGCCCATGAGTCATAATGCTGGATCATATGGCAACTCTATTCTTAGTTTTTTGAGGAAACTCCCTTACTGTTTTCCATAATGGCTGCATCAACTTACATTCATACCAACAATGTCGGAGGATTCCCTTTTCTCTACACCATCCCCATCATTTGTCATTTGTAGAATTTGTAACGAAGGCCATGGTTCATACTTTTTTTTTTATGTTAATAGTAATTCTACTGCACATATTTGTTGTATGTATGTATGTTTCTTCCCATCAATTCCTGGTCTTTTCAATCTGTTCTACTCATGCTCCCTCAGATTTGGAGTATTCTCTTTATTTCTTTAAGGAGAATCTTTCTTCCATTTCTCTTTTCTCCTTTGTTCACCTTTATAAGGATTTAGAATGTCTGTTTTTTATCTACCTTGTCTCTCCTCCCCATACTTTTCATTGTCAATTCCTCTGTGCTACACTTGGGATAAATTTCCATGGACAGATCTTTTAGAAAAGTAATATGCTATTTAACTCTGTAAGAACAGCATGTAAGAGCAGCACAGCTACTCTTTTAATATTTAAAAAATACTTCACCAACTATTTAAAACTTTCCATTGTTTATATTTTCTTTGATAAGCTATTTCTTCTTTCTTATTGTCATACTTCATTTAAAACTGTAGTCATTTTATAATATCACAAATCAATTTTATTTCAGATTTTAAAGTTATGAACACTTACAAAAAATCAAAACTTATCTAAGTCCCTGAAGAGGCAAAGTAAAATTCTCCACCTCTGTTCTGGAAGACAGAAGTAGGTATAATTTGGAAAAATAATAAAAACCAGTGTTGGAAAGTTCTAAGGTAGGGTCAGCAGAAAAGGTCCAAACCAAAACTTTGAGATTATAATATGTAGGGATTGATTTAACTGTTTGCCCATAATAGAATAGTTTATGAACTTGTGAATACTTCTGTCTGTTACTATGGTGCCAAATGGAACAGGACTTAAGTCTGCTGATTCAACACGTGGCAAAGCCAATGCCAATCCACTCACATCAGGCTGTGGTGAAGAAAAGTATCAATACAACATTTACTACAGGGTGCCAGGCAAGGAGAATGAGCAGTCAGTGCTCAAATGACCCAAACTACCAGTGGTTTTCAGGCAAGGGTATTTAAAGACAGTGTTATGGGAAAAGGGTCATAGAATGTGTCCTCAGCTCATGGATAATTTTCTGATTGGTTGGTGGTGAAGTAGTAGGGTGGTGTTTTAGAAATCTTGACTATTAACCTTCTGACTTCAACCAGTCCAGAGTCTACAAGTTTGAGGTCGGCAGTTTGCACTTGGTGGGGGGACTAGTCTTCACAAGACTTTCTGATGCACATTCTTATCTATTTTGCTAAAGGAGAGTTAAGGTCCTCTGAACCCATCTCCCAGTTTAAGTTCCTGCTTATACTATTATCTCCTCCTTGCTCAGTTGCTTCTTTGTTCCCATTCCTGTCCCTACTTAAATGGTTAACTGCTTGAGCCTATTTTTGGAACTCAGGGATGCCTGGGAGATAAAGCTTGTCCCACAGACAAGAGGCTGGGAGTCCGGAGGGGCTTGTGCTAGGAAGACTTGGCAGGGTCTTGCTCAGTTTCAGCTGTAAAATGTTTATGTTTTTGGCTTTCCTCATATATTTGTTGAATATCGACTGTACTTTCTTCTTTGCATTTGGGATTTTTTTAAATTAAATATTCTTTTGATCTGTATGCACAGTTCTTTTGTTAGGAGGGTGCTACAAGTTAATGATTTTTTACTCTACCTATCTTTTATGAGGAGGGGAGTGGGCAGGCATACACAGAGAGGCAAGATCTGCAGGTAACTTCTGGGCAGGGTCTTCCTATTCCTCTAGAAATTAACTGTCACTTGAGACAATCTTTTGGGGAGTTACCTGTGAGGGAAAATGTGGAAAGGAAAAGATTCTGATGGAAACCTCATGATCAGAAATGAATGAACAGCAGCAGTATGTGAAAAATATGTAGGCAAATTGGAAAAGTATTTTTATATTTAAAAGAAACAGAAGCAAATGTTTGATTTTTAAAGCAAATAACCTATGATAACAGCACAAAGTTCAGAATGCAATAAATGGAGCTGAACTGTTGTAAAGTTCTCATGTTGTCTGAGATGTGGTAAAATAATTATCTCTAGCAGCTAACCACGAAAAGAATAATATATAACAATATAAATAACATATGCATGAAAGAAATAAAATAGTAAAGTATAATTCGTTATTCAAAGGGATGTTAGAAAAGAATAAAATACATGGAACAACTAGATAATAAATAGCAAGATGGTGATCTAAGTCTACCTGTATCAGAATAAATATAAAAGAAATCTATTTAAATGACAAAAATTGTCAAAGGACTAAAAACATTAAAGAGCCATTTTCTCTTTATGAAAGTCACATTTTATTTTTATCTAAAAATGTTAACTTTATATTGTAATATAGATGATTAATAATGTGTTAGTTACAGGGATATACAGCAAAGTGATTTAGTCATACATTCCATTTAGGTTATTGCACAGTATGGAGCAGAGTTCCCTTTGCTGTACAGTAGGTCCCTGTTGGCTGTCTATTTTAAATATAGACTTAGCGACTAAACCACACACCATGTAAATGTAGAGTGTACATGTCAATCCATACTCCCAATCAGTCTCTCCCTCCAGCCTTTCCTTTGGAACTTTGTTCTCTATGAGTCTATTTCTGTTTTGTAAATAAGTTCATATGTATCATTTTTAGATTCTGCATATCTGACATCACATTTGTCTTTCTCTAACTTACTTCACTTAGTATAATAATCTCTGGGTCTGCTTTTAATATTTTCTTTATCTTTAGTTTTTGTCAGTTTGGTTAGTCTTTATCTTGCCATGTTTATCCTTGAGTTCACCCTGCATGGGACTGTTTCTTGGACTTGGGTGAGTTTTTTTCTTTCCCATGGTAGGGAATTTTTCAGCTACTTTCTTTTCAAATATTTTCTCAGGCTGTTTCTCTCTCGTCCTTCTGGGACCCCTATAATGTGAATATTGGTACCTTTAAAGTTGTCCCAGATATCTCTTAGGCTGTACTCATTTCTTCTCTTTATTATGTTCCATAGTAGTGATCGCCACCATTCTCTCTTTGAGCTCACTTATCTGTTAGTCTGCCTCATTTATTCTGCTATTGAATCAGTGTCAGGGGGTATGTTTATCAGGTAGCCATGTGCTCAGTGAGACGTTGAGCAGCCTGCCTGCTGATCGGTGGGGCTGTGTTCCGGCCCTGTTGGTTGGCTGGCCTGAGGCATTCCCACACCGGGGCCCACAGGCTGCCGGGTGGGGCCAGGTCTTGGTTAGAAAATGGTAGCCTCCAAGAGAGCTGACACCACAGAGTCCTCACCAGCACTACCCATACCAGCTCCACTGTCCCCACTGAGAGCCGCAGCCAGCCCCTTCCTTCACAGGAGGTAAGCCTGGCCCAGTCTCTTATGAGATCACTGCCTTTTGCCCTGGGTCCTGGGACTCAGGAGACCCTGTGGCGGCTGGCCAAGAGCAGGGTTTGTTTCCCTCAGTCCACTGATCAAATCTTACTGGCCTTCAAAGCCAGATTCTCTGGGGGCTCTTCGTCTCGTTGCCAGACCCTGAGGCCGGGCAGCCTGACATGGGGCCCAGAACTCTCACACCTGTGGGTGCACTTTTGAGGTATAATTATTTTCTAGTTTGCGAGTTGCCCAGCCAGCGTATATGGGATTTGATCTTATCTTGATTGTGTTCCTCCTACCATCTCATTGTGGCTTTTGCTTTATCTTTGTATGTAAGGTATCTTTTTTGGTAGGTTCCAGCAATTTTTTGGTCAATGAATGTTTGGGAGTTAGTTGTGTTTTTCATGTTACTGTAAGAAGAGGTGAGCTCATGTCTTTCTGCTCTGCCATCCTGTCTGTATGAAAGTCACATTTTAGATGAGAATATAGAAAGTGACTTTTAAAAAGTATACTGTAAAAATATTTAAATACTAACCAAATTAATTTGATGTAACTATACTAATATAAGAAACTTTGATATAGGAAATATTAGAGGCAAAGGAAAGACATTTTATGTGGATAAATGGTCTTTATGAAAATGGAGATACAACAATCCTAATTTACTTAAAAATGCAAAAAAACCCAAAATTTAAATAAGATAAACAGAAAAATTACCAATCACACTTGGTTATGTGAACACAAAACTGTAAGGAATATATATAACCAATCTGTCCTGTTTGATATTTACAGAGTTCTACACTCAAGAGAAGCAAAATGTAAATCATTTTTAGTAACAATGTGGCACTTTTCCAAAATGAATCTATATGCTATACACTTAAGTATAAACAAATTTCAAAGTATTGAAATAATACAGAGGATATTTTCTTATCCGAGAGAAATTAAACTAGAAAGCAACAACAGAATAATTAGAAAATCCTCAACTGTTTGGAAATTAGACTTAAACTTCAAAACCAATGGGTCAAAAAATTGGAATAACAATTATAAAATACTTGCATTGAAAAATAACATGGCTTATAAAACTTAGGAGATGCAGTTGAAGCAGAGCTATATTGAGAGACATTTACAGCTTTAAATGCATATGCAGGACAAAAAAGAATGAAACATTTCAAGAAGCTACAAGTTGAACAGTCATAAAATACTGTGTTTGAGAGTCTCATTCAGTGTATAGGATGGTAATTCTCTGAGCAAGAATCATAGTTCTATTTATAATTTATATACATTTGTTGTTACAGTCTTAAAATGAAAACATGTTTACTACACACAGGGAAGTTAATTACTATAATGAGAAGTACAAAATAAGTTACATTAAAAAGCACATATAAAATATTAATTATTTCAGTGAAAGTTGTTGTTTCTCAGCACTAAATTAAACCTTCTATACTCTGCTCTGATTCTGTTACTGGGATTCTTTTCACTGTGAGCTGACTTGAATTTAGGTCAGGCAGTAGAAACCAGAGAAAGCTTGGAATATGGGAGTTGTAAAGAACATATTTACTACTTCTGTCCCCTAGTGTCACTGTAGAAGCATTGACAAACTTTAATCTCCATGTTTGTTTGCTTGTTTTTTTTTTTTTCATCTTCAGAGTCAACCTGACTTTATGCCCCCAGGTAGCAGAAGCACCGAGACATGTTCCCTTTACAGAGGTCTGAGCACTGGCTCTGACCGACTCCATCTCTTCCTCTTTTCCCTTAGACTTAAAAGTGGTAGCTGCTTTTGTAATTACTAATTCTTCATTTTCTCTGAGAAAGTCCTATTTTTGCTCTTCCAGCCACCATGTAACCAAGTTCCTGTTAGAAATGACTAAGAAAGTGGAGAAAGTGGAGAAGTTGTCAGTTGCTCAGTCATGCTAGACCCTTTGCAACCCATGGACGGTAGCCCACCAGACTCCTCTGCCCACGGGATTTTCCAGGCAAGAATACTGGAGTGGGTTGCCATTCCCTTCTCCAGGGCATCTTTCTGACATGTAGGGATCGAACCCGGGTCTCCTACTTTGCAGGCAGATTCTTTACCACCTGAGCTACCACAGTGGTTTCCAATTTCTATTAAAGGAAGAAAACCAAGAGTAATCTAAAAACATCCCTAGAAAGGTTCAGAATTACCCCACAGATAGGGTAAATTAAAGAAACAAGCCACAGTTTGAGGTGAAAGTTGTGGTAAGATGGTGACAGACACCAGAGGTAGATGCACAAGAGCAGATGACTAGGTGGTAGTTATTCTGAGTGATTTTAAGGTATTCTTGTCAATATATCATATACACTGTAGGTAAACAGAAAGTGAGTAAAATAATGTGCATGGCCTCTGGATTAGATACCATATAAAACAACGCCCAGGAGAGGTATCTATTTTCACACTTTTTGTAAAAAGTAAACATAACACAATTTATCCAAAATAGTGGAGGACAGAGGAGCCTGGTGTGCTGTAGTGCATGGGGTTACAAAGAGTTAGACACGATTTATCAATTGAAAAACAACAACAATTTGGAATTTAATATAACGATTAATAGGCATCAAACCACACACACAAAAGTCAAAGATTTACAGCAGGAACTGCAGGGTGAAAATTGGCTACAGCTTTGAATATTACTGAATATGAGCATGATTCCATTGCTCCATGAGACCTTTCTATCCTATTACCAACTGGCTTGTTTTCTGGTCTAATATCTCTTCTCAGTTTCATAACAGTATATTCATGTTTTCTGATTTTTGATTCCTCAAAACTCAGTCGAAAGATGATAATTTATGACTCTGTGGCTTTTGATCCTATTGCAGCATACTCACTCGTTTTGTGTTTTACAGTTCTCATTATTAAGGGAAGGATGGTTTTATTTTTTTCTTATTCAGTCTACAATATGGATCACCATCAGTCTGAGTCAGATAAGCAACAATATTTCAACTCACAATGAGTAAAGTTATTTTTTAGGTAGCTTTTGTAAAGTTTTAGATTTCAAGATGGATAACATTCAACAAAAACTTGAGAGATTTGCTGTTTTGCTCCTAAACTGATAACTATCTCTTACAAGTAAGGTTCATGAATATTTGAATCAGAATATTCTACCATTCTTGTTAAAGAATGGATTCTACTGGATCCATCCAGAATACATGCTGGATTCTACTCCAAATCTATCTTATCTGGAATCTGTGGTTTGTGTTGGAAAATATGCATTTTAATTATTTCTCCAGTAAATCTTAAGTACCAAAACACTTAGAAACACTAACCAAAATGCTGTTCTATACTTTAAGTGCAATGTATATCATCCATTCTTCAGTATTTGAATACTCCAAAAACCATCCCAGTGAGAGAAAAGGAGATTTGATCTGCAATTGGACAGTTACTCAGGCAACCTAAGAAAAAGTCACAGTTTCATACTCACCTTGTCCTGAGACTGGGGATAAATTAGGCTCCCATTCAAACCTGCATCTAAAAGGCAGACCCAGACTTGTACCCAGACGTGCTTATTTTACAAAGCCTGAATTCCATGAGGAATGATTTGTTGCTATAAGCTAGCCTAAAAGTGAAAATAACATGGAAACAGTCATCTTTAACACTTGAACCCTTACTAAGAGGAAGGAATACCAATAGCTGTGAGATTCTTGTCATTCCACCAATCAGAAATCACTCCCCCTGGGAAGAAATAGTTACAAGGATGAAGGCAGAGGCAAAAGTAGTTTTCCCAACAGTCCCCAAAGAGATGAAGTTCCCATTATAATAACTAAAAGAATTTGAGAAGAAAATTATCCACAGCCTAATCCTTTAAGGTCTCTACCTGGATGATAAATACTTTCAACTTTTTATTTTATACTGGGGTATAGCTGATTACCAGTGTTCTGATAGTTTCAGGTGAATAGTAAAGGGACTCAGCCATACATATACATGTATCCACTGGATGATATATACTTTTAAAAACCTTTAAATTTGCTCTCAGTTAACTATATTTAAATATTACTTTTGGACTACTGTAGAGGAATACATGGGGTCGTAAAGAGTCGGACACGACTGAGCAACTGAACTGAACTGAGAGGAATACATAAGAAATGACCTAAGAAATTTGGTATGTTATTTATTATAAAAATGTTGTTTTGAGGAAGTGGCTTCCTCTGTTATAGTTCTTCTCTTGAAGACCCAAAGGGAAAAATTCACTGTCCTTAGTTTCAGAGATCTATTTCTCCTAAGCAGCCTCAGACCCCATTTGTCCAAACTGAAACTCCTCTCTCCTTCCTCAGAACACACTCCTCCTCTTGTTTCTTAATCTTAGACAATGGTGCTTTCAACCAAAGATATGGTGCTATTCTTTCTTGGTTTCTCCTCTTTACCATGTTCCATATAAAAGCAGTCATGGAATATTGCAGATATCTATTTCTTCTATATCCCTCTATTCCCACTACAAGTGTCTTAGTTGCCTGGATACTAGAACATCAACTCCTGTTGTGTGTCATCCCCTCCTTTAGTGAACTAAACTGGGCCACGTGCTTTGACCTAATAGGCCTCCATAAGGCAATGGGTTGAAACTGCATATTTGTTTCACAGATTGGACTGTAAGTACTGAGAAGACAGGTTACTATGCCACGGACACTATGATTAACAATTATTTTTCCTTATGTTAGACATTTGTCAACTCCTTTCAGTTTTTACATCAATTCTGACAATGATGTTGGACCTCCTGTATTAAGTAGTAATATCTCCATGGATGTGTCATACTTTGAATCTTAGCTAATTTACTCATTTACTCAATTTTCTTCTAGTATGTATTTCAAATCCAAGTCACCTTTAGAATTAGGCAGAATGTAGGTAAATACTGTTGGCCAAAAAAGTTCATTCAGAGTTTTCCATAAGATGTTCAATTTTTTGGCCAACTCAATAATTTAAACATTAATTCAGCAGACCTGGGCTGGCAGACAACCAGCAATGTCCTTGAGGACAGTCAGTTTCCTGTAAATCACATCTGGAGAACCATTAATCTTGTTCAGGGCATGTCTGTTAGCTGGCTTCTATGTCTTTTTATACCTGTACTTTCAGTGATGTCATGCTTCAAGCCAACTCAGCTCTTAACTGTAAGGTATTAATAGATATACCCCTAGAATGCTCTTTTATTTCATGCTTCACGTGCTCAATGGTTTTGACCTTTTAAACATTATTAATAAATGTCTTAACTTTCTTTGACCTCATCATCTTTAAGAGACACTTCTAAAAGCATTGCTGAGAGACATAATACTAAAAAAAATAATTTGGGAAAACTGCAGATAAGCTTATAGGAATGTGAAAAAAAAATGTAGTTTTTCAGAATCTAGGGTTATCTGGAGATATTTCTGGGGCTTCTTAAAGGGGAAATGAGCAGATAATGCTAGGAAGGTATTCCTCCCTTGATTTTCTGCTTCAGTCGTAGTATTCTACTTTTTGGAGATTTGTGGTGGGGAATTTAAAAATATTTTTAAAAAGGACTATAGGATTTCAGATCTATGTATTTCTTAGAAGCATGCTCATTTAATCAAATATTTTCTCAATTCTCTTTTCCTTAGAAAGCTTACCCACAAACACACAATTTGCTGATTTTCACCTTCTGCCTAAAGCCCTCAAAGTATCCTAATGCTTTCATTAATCATACATGGGCATCAATTTTTATTTAGAATTTAGTAGTATTAATAGCACCATTCAAAAATGTATTACTCATCTACCTGCAGAAAAGGCAGAATCTTGAAATATAATTCTTTAAAACAGTTATAGATTTTTATGTCACCAGTTTTTTATATGTTAAATAGAATTGCATCAGATTAAAGCTGAATTACAGTGGGAAAATATTATGTACACAAGAATTTGAAAAATAAAGCATGAAAATGAATATTTTTAGCAGTTAACAGTAATTTAATTTGTGTTGCACATCAATCTGAAACTTAGAGGAGTATGAACTGCATCCTGTTTACTTTTGATTCACTTAATCAGGAAAACTTCCAGAAGCAAGTATCTCAGGGTAAATTGCACTACGGAACAGTTGTTACCAAGCATCTGGCAAAATACCTAAAGAGGATTATTCTCATTGACAAGATTTTAAAAATCTACATTTTAAGACCATTAAATAAACTTAATCTGGAGGATCACTACTACTCCATTATCTATTTAAGAAGATAAAATACAAGACCAGTGTTTCCTAGATGAACCAGAACATTTCCAGAATGATGAAAAGTATTCTAGCCTACTGAGTATAAAATTAAATTGCTGGATGGCTGTGGCTGGCTCAGATTCTGAGGTCATGATGACTCTTCCTTATGCTAAGCAGATGAAATGTCAGAATAAAATCATAGCCTGGCTTTAGTTATGAATCTTAAATTAGGTGAGATAAAAACCCTTTTGAAGTGTCATGTACTATGATTTAAGTTTTATCTCCTTATTCTTATCCAGGGTACCAGAAATCTTATTATATACATGAAGACAACTTGCTAGCTAAGCTGACTTTAAATGAGCTTGTACTAACCCTATGGGACCAAGTGAAGCATCTTCTCAATGCAGTCAGTTTACACATAAGCATGCACTGAATTCACAGTTTATTTTATACTTTCATGGTTAATACTGTAAGTGGTAGGCAGCAAACCACACAAAGCCTACTGTATCATTTCTCCTGCAGTGGCAAAATACATTTAATTTGGGTGGAGGGGATCAAAGATCAATGAGGACAGAAAAATATGAACTGAAATTTGGAAAAGGGAAAAAATACTGTTGTCTAGCTATTTTTAACACTTGACCATGTTTCATCCTAACTCCCCAATTTGAGGAATATTGCCTAGGAAATGGTTCAATGTATTAGCATCAGTACACTTTGCTTACATTTTAGGCACTCTGTATAGGGCATGAGTTTCTAAGTGTTTTAAGTAAGGATACTACTATTATATTCTTATTTGGAATAATAAGTCATTGGCTAAGATTTTTTTTTTTTTAAATATATACATTGTGGCCCAGTGACATCATCTCTTGCTCAGGCTTCTGAATCTTGGGATATTAATATTTTAGTAGCACAGAACTTTGATTTAAAAATTTTCCCTTATTCATATCAAATTTTTGGGAAAGATAACATGCTCTGCAGGAGTGAAAGCTTCAGCGCTCAAAGGAATAGCATCTTCCAGGTTTATCTCTTCCAGGAAACTTTATTTGGAAGAAAATAAAGATCTAGACTTCTTTCTAGTTCACTCAGTCTCCCTTAATCTTCTATAACTTTAATCTTGTGGGAGAATATATTTATCAACATAAAAATATACTGCTTATATCTATAAATAAAATTTGCATCAAAATTATGAGCCTCAATTTTGAGACAAATTTATTTTATCAAACACTCCAAGGTTCTATTTATTCAGTTTTGCACTATAGAGAGACAGGTCAAAGGTGTTCTGGGATCTGAATTCCTGTATTAATAATAAACATGGTCTCCAACTTCATTTTACATATCAAATTTTCTAGACCCCCAATTATATCTTCCTACCTAATCACTTTCTATTACAGAATTTTAAATATGCACTGGGTATTTCCTTCCTGCTAATGATTTGAATGGACTGCTCTATCATTTGAGGAAAACTGATTAATACTTCCATGTATCATTTTTTAAGGGCTTTCTAGAATTTTAATGGATACCTTGATACCATACCTCAATTTCAGTTAAGTTTGAGACACTGATGACAACCAACAGTTTGATTATAGTAATTTGTGGGATCAGATTCTTGAAGGAAAGTGGAAAATAGACTATTTAAGATAATAATAACTGCTTTAAAATATATTAGACACTTAAAAGTTAGAAAATAGAGAATAATAAATTGATAGCTCTAGTCAAAAATAATATTTTTGAGAACATTCTTTTGTACAACCAGGTTGTAGAAACTAATCACCAAAGGTTGTTTTTAATATAATGGTGTCTGGATCCTAAACTTGACAAAATCGCTATAGAGATCTGTTTTTCTAAGAATTTTCCTGAATGGGGCTTATAGAGTCATACCAATAAAAGAAAAACAGACCAGTCATCTGGGAACCCCTAGTTAAGAATTTTATGCTAAAAGCACTTAGTTATACTTTATATCTCATTTATTACATGTAAAGAGCTTGGAAATCATTAACCATCCTTATATCAAAAAAGAAAAAATAGGAGGGAAAAGAGAAAAATCAATGATTTCTAAGACATCACAGAACTGAGGTGGTAATACCTGCACTCTGTAGAAACAGGTATATCCAGAGCGCTCTAATGACTGGCATCTGCTTGCTTGGAGCAGATGGCACTGGAACCCTGAAGTGGTAGAAACACCAGATAATTTTGATGGATTGTTGAATGTGACTAGTGTGAGAATGAGGGAGTCCTTAGTATCACAGTTCTGGGAGACTCCAATATGTCTAGAACGTGTACCAGTTTCTCACACTGAGGATCCAAGAAAGATGCTTCATGGCTCTGGTAGGGAGAAGATGGGAGTAACAGTATGTCACATGTCCAGACCTTCACCATAATCAAGGCATACTTTCTAGGGGAAAGGACTTTAGCAGAACATAGTTCCCTAGCAGAGCCGCTACAACATAAAAGATTTATTTGGAATATTAGAGAATGCTTATTCCTCACAATTTATCACACAACAAAGTGAAACACACAGGACGAGGAAAGATAGAAAAGGATATCTAAGAACTCTGGGACAATTTCAAAGGGGAGAGAAAAGATCAGAAGAATATTTGAAGTAGTAATGGGTGAGAAGTTTTCAAAACTGATTCCAGACACTGAGCCGCAGAACTGAGAAGCTCAGGTAACACCAGAGTAATACTGAAAACAACATAAACAATTGCCCCAAACTCACTACAGCTAAATATTTTCAGACTGCAAAAATCTTAAGCCAAAGAAAAAAAATAATCATACGTATTTATGAGCAAATTTAACATTAGAGTGCATTTCTCATCAGAAATTGTGAGAGAGTAGAATGGAGTAAATATATAGACAAAGATTTGAAAAGTGCCCACATATATTGAAACCATTCTTCAAAAATGGAGATTTTTCTCATACAAACAAAAACTGAGGTATTTGATTGCTCAACAGACTTACCTTGCAAATTTTAGATGTTCTCAAAGCAGAAAGAAAAGAATGTAGGTCAGAAACTTGGATCAATATAAAGAAAACATAGGAGTAAATAAAGATAATTTTTAAAAATTATGAATTGATCTTAAAGGTACCTGCTTGCTTTAATATCAGTGACAGTGTTTGGAGGATTATATCATATGGATAAGTAAAATGACAGTGATGTTATAAGGAATGAGAGGAAAGAATTGGGAATTCTGTTTTAAGTAACATATAAAACAGTATAATGTTAACTGAAGGTGAACTTTTAACAATAAGAAATTAGTATTGAAAATTCTAGAGCAACCACTAAATTTTTTTAAAAAGCAGTGTACTTGATGAAGAGAGAGAATCTTATAAGTTAAAAAACAGAAAAAGCAAAGAAGGAAAATGAAACAAAGAACAAATGTGACATAGAAAACAGCTGCACACGTGACATATATTTATCCAAGCATAATGATAATTACTTTGAATATGAATGGTCTAAAAACACCACCACCAATAGACTGTGAGAACTGATAAAATAAAAGGTCCAAGAGATCTGTGTCATGTCTAACTTACTTTAAATACAAAGAAACAGAGAAAAGGACCGCAAGGGGATGGAGAAAAATATGCTAACAGTAATCAAAATGAAATCTAAATTAGCTAATGTCAGACAAAGCCCACTTATGAACAAGAAAGATTATTAAGTTAAAGAGTCATGTTAAATAATAAAGGCTTCACTCCTCCAAGAAAAAAAATGACCCAAAATGTATATACACTCAAAAAGAATGTAAAACATGAGGGAAAAAAAAATGATAGAAATAAAACAAAAATAGGCAAATTTACTATTTTAGCTGGAGGCTTCAGCATCTTTCATTTAGGAACTGACTGGTCAAACAGAAAAGAAAATCAGCAGTATATAGTTGACCTGAACAGTAATATAAATGTATTTGTTCTAAGTGACATTTATACAACGCTCCATCCAACAGCAGCAGAATCTGCAGTATTCACATTATTCTTAAGTTCCCAGGTATTCATTAGTATTTACTACCACCAAAGCCATAGAACATACCTGGACAAATTTTAAACATAAATTATACAAATTGTGTTCTCAGGACAAAATAGAATTTAAACAAGAGCTAAAAAACAGGAGGATAACTGGAAAGTCTCCAAATAATTGGAATTAACCAATATACTACTAATAGGAGAAAAAGGTATAATGTAAAATATTTTGAAGTATGTAATTGAGAAACTACAATGTATAAAAATCTGGGATGAAGCCAGAGGAATGGTTAAAAGAAATGTTTTAGGATGAAATGAATATATTGGAAAATAAGGTAGATCTAAAATCAATAATCTAAGCTTTCACCTTGGGAGGTTAAAGAAATAAGAATATTTCTTCCATAAGCTTAAAGCAAGTGGAAGAAAAACAGCAATAAAAATAAGAAGAAATCAATGAAAGGTAAAACAAACAAAAAAACGAAAACCTTCAGTCAGTTCAGTTCAGTCACTCAGTCGTGTCCAACTCTTTGTGACCCCGTGAATCGCAGCACGCCAGGCCTCCCTGTCCATCACCAACTCCCGGAGTTTACTCAAACTCACGCGCATCGAGTCGGTGATGCCATCCAGCCATCTCATCCTCTGTCGTCCCCTTCTCCTCCTGCCCCCAATCCCTCCCAGCATCAGGGTCTTTTCTAATGAGTCAGCTCTTCGCATGAGGTGGCCAAAGTATTGGCGTTTCAGCTTCAGCATCAGTCCTTCCAATGAACTCCCAGGACCGATCTCAAACCCTAAAGGTGGCTCTTTGAAAATTTCAATGAAATAGATAAACTAGCTAGGCTAACAGGAATTTTTTTTTTTTCATCTAGAAAAATTAGAGTTCTAGGAAAGTTTTGAAGATACTTAACCCATATTTTGTCCTTTGAAATTATACTGTTTCCTTATTTCAGAAATAGTAAGACTGAAGACACAATGAGTAAAATGCCTCGACAGTTAGTGTCAGAGCTCAGATTGTAACACAGATCTCTGAACTCCTAAATTCTGTGCTTTTTCCTCTTCCAGACATGGCTAATTTTCCATCTTCATCCCTGGTCTTGAATTCCAGTCTCAGGTGTAAATTAGGATAATTCCTCCAGCTTTATTCTCACATAACTGGGAATAAATTAGAATAGCATCTGAATAATCTATAAATATAGACTTTTCTAAAAAATTTACAGCTGTATGATAATTATTTGAAATATGTTTTTAAAAAAGTTTAGAAATTACACGTTTTTCAAACATGTCTCAAGTATTCTTTTGGAAAACGTATGTATTTCACTTTTATAGCATCTTTTATAGTAAATCATTGTAATACAGACTTGATATTTTTATCTCTGAAATATTATAAGCCATTTTAACCTAGAGATGGCCCATACAGAGCACCTGTACTGACCTAATAGACAGTAATGGCTCATTTGTAAGTTTTATAACCTAACAGTTTAATATTTCGCTGGAAAGACTCTCATAGGCTTTGGCATAATGCATAAGGAAAAATCTATGATAGAATCAGATGACTTTTTATAGATTATTACGTAAATAACACCCATTTAAAATATATACACTTTGGTACCAGACAATTATGTAAATATTAAAGGTATCTTTTTTGAACCAGCTGCTTTAATTTCTACCACATTTATAGTTTTCTTCCACAGTCCTGGCTTACCGGAGGTTGATATGCATATTATAAATGATTGTTGAGCACATTTCCTTAAGAGAAAGAATACTGAGATCATTTCAGCTCCATTACCTCATCAGCATCTCAATTTCTTTTAAATTAGACTCATTATAACAAGCATTTCATACAAAACATACAATGGGTGATTTCAAATGTTGGTTTTATAATTAGCATATTATTATATTACAAAGTGTTTATTTAATTTTGAGCAAATTCTTTTTCTGATTACTTATTCTGTACCCTGCAGTTTATCAACACATTTCCCCAAACTTTTATATATTTAGCACCTAGTTAGGTTATTTATTAAAAATATAATTTTCCAAGTACTTTATTTTAGAATGCTTTTTAGAAAATTCCTCTTATTAGAGTAATATCAAGCAATTCTCATGTAAATAAGTGGCCCTGCTGAACAAAACTCTGAAATATCTGACTACAGTATATTGATCTACTTAGCATTGTGGATGTTAGGCAATCCTATAGAACCAACAGGATCTTCCATCTCTGAAAAGTGGAGTATTCTCATGTTATGTAAAACAATAGCTATAACAGTACATGGTCTGGGATGATTCTAAAGAAAAGGAGATGATGTTTACTGAGGAATTACACAGACAAGGAATTGTGAAGGAATCAATCCCTCAGTGAGGCAGAAAGGCAGAGGTGATCAAACAGACTGCAGGGGAGAAGCCAGTTTTGTTCTTGGCTGATTTGAGGAAAGCAAAGAATAAAGGAACTCTCTCCTACAGAAAATTCTTGCTATCTGAAAATAACACTTAAAGAAAGCAAGATCCAACAATAGCAAAGGACGCATTATTCTCAAGTTTATGTGGAACATTTGCCACGAGAGACTACCTTCTGCACCATAAAAAACAGCTTAATGAATGAAATAAAACAGAACTCATACAAAGCATGTTCCCAGAACACGTGAATTTAACCTAGAAATCAACAACAGAAAGACAGCTGGGAAATCCTCAGACATTAAACAACAATTTTAATATTTGACTTAAATTCTCAAGAGAAAAATATTTTGAATATAATGGAAATATAAATATAACTTACAAACACTTGTGGGGTGCAGCAAAAGCAGTGCTTAGAGGGAAATTTATATTATTGAATGCACATATGACAAAAGAAGATACAAAATCAATAGTCTGCATTTCCACCTTAGAAAATTAGAGCGAGAAGTGCAATTTTAAGTCAAAAGCAAGCAGAAAGATATAATAAATACTGCAGAACATGTGGCACTGAAAACAAGGAAACAGTGGAGAAAATCACCACCATCAAAAGCTGGTTCTTTGAAAAAGTGAAAAATATTGAAAAACGCGTAGCTGGTCTAACCAAGGAAACAGAAGAGAAGAGACAAACTACTAATATCAGAAATGAGAGCAGGTTATCACTTCTGAGCTATTGAACCTATAATCCCAAAAAAGATTATAAGAGAATAATACAGACAGCTCCATACCAACAAATGTAATAACTTAGATGAAACAAAATTAAAAAACACAAACTCCCAAAACTTACATAAGGAGAAATCAATGATATGACTACTACCTCTATCTACTAAGTAATCTGATTCAATAATGAATACCTATGCAAATAAATTCACTACAAGAAAGCAACCTACAGACTATTATCTTTCTTTAATATACATGCAGAAACTTAATAAGATATTAGTTAATAAAATCCAACAATGTATTAAGATGTTATACTCCTCAATTAACTGGAATTTATTCTAGGTATAGGGCTTCCCTGGTAGCTCAGCTGGTACAGAACTGCCTTCAAAGAAGACCCTGGTTTGATTCCTTGATTGGGAAGATTCCCTGGTGAAGGAATAGGCTACCCACTCCAGTATTCTTGGGCTTCCCTGGTGGCTCAGATGGTAAAGAATCCACAAGAGACCTGGGTTGGGAAGATCCCCTGGAGGATGGAACAGCTACCCACTCCAGCAGTCTGGACTGGAGAATTCCATGGACAGAAGAGCCTGGCAGGCTACAGTCCATGGGGTCACAGGCAGTCGGACACGACTGAGCAACTTTAAAAAAAAAAAAAATTCTAGGTACAGAAGGAAGGCTTAACATTCAGAAATCAATCAATGTAATCTACCACATCAATAGGATAAAGATCAAAAAACATAATATCAACTGGCAAAAAAAAAAAAGAAGCATTCTTACAATTGCATATAAATCTATGATGAGCTCAACTACGAAAACATGAGAAAGAGCAAATGCCATCCTGGAACACAGATTATGTAAACAAACAGAAAAACATGCCATATTTTTTGATAGGACTATTAAACTTCCCAAGTTTAATTTTCCCTAAGTTTGTTTGTAAATTTTTGTGGCTTTAACACCAAAACCAACTTTTTTAATTTAGAAACTTAAAAAAACATGAAAAGTCAAGCCAGTATATAAACTTAAGAGAAATTATGCTGGCTTATCAAAGTTTGAAATAAAATTGATACTGAAAGTACAATATGTTAAAGTGTTACACTGCTGAATAGAAAATCTAGAAACAGATATATGTGAGCTTAATGTATTATATCAGTAGGTAAAACTTATTCAATATATGTTGAGTGTTAGTCACTCAGTCATGTCTGATGCTTTCTGATGCAATGGACTAAGAATACTGGAGTGAGTAGCCATTCCCTTTCTCCAGGGAGTCTTCCTGACCCAGGGATTGGAGCTGGGTCTTCCACATTTCAGGCAGATTCTTTACCATCTGAACCACTAAGGGAGACAACTGGGACAACAGATTGTCATCATAAAAAAGCCAAGTTCCCCACTCATTGTTTTGTGGGAACCTGGATAGAAGGAGAGATGGGGGAGCATGTATACATATGACAGAGTCCCTTTCCTGCTCAGCTGAAGCTGTCACAACATTGTGAACTGGCTAGATACCCCAGTACAAAACAAACCATTTTTTTTTAAAAAGTGAAGCTTTCATGTATGGCATAGGGAAATCTACTAGGTGCTCTGTGGTGACCTACATGGAAGGGAATTATCTAAAAAGAGGGGATAAGTGACTAGGCATAGCTGATTTACTTTGCCCTACAGCAGAAACATACAGTAATACAATAATGTATACATATGCATACAATAATGTATATGCATTGCATACATTCATGCATACATACATACATAAAAATAATGTATACATGTACAATAATGTATAGTAACTATACTCTAGTTAAAAACAAAAGAGCAACGTTTCATTCTTTTCTACCACCTTGCACATTTCATATTTCTACATAAATCTGAAATTAAACATGAGAAATTAAATCTTAGCTTTCAAAAACATTGGATAATTTTGTAATAATATTAGAGTGAACAAATCTGACACAATATCTAGATAACACAGCAGAGAACTGATCATTTCAAATACATGTAAAATATCTGCACGAGGAAGAGATACATAAAAATGACAAGCCAAAAAATTAGAATATATTTGCAACTTATATCACACAAAAAGGACTAAATGCTCTAATTTTTAAATATACTCAAAACGTCAACATGATAATTAATGTAATATGAAAACACAAAGAACATGGACAGTTAATTCAACTAAAAGTCCATATAAATAGCTCTCAAATATATGAGTATTTGATCTCACTCATTAAAAAAAAAAAAAAAAAAAAGAAAAACCTAAAATCAGGAGATTCTATTTTTCAGTTTCATTAGGCACAATCACATTTTGATGATATATTCTGACAGAGTGAGGCAATAGGCACTGTTGTCCTTTTATGTTTTGGCAGTTAGAAATATTTATTGAAATCAAGATTTCCCATGTCTGCAGACATGGCAGTTGTATTATTTGATCTTTATCATTATAAGGCTGACAATAACTATGGTACAGTCATACACAGGTGTACATATATATGCTTACATATGTAGCTATTAAAGAGACTACAGAAGCTGCATATTTACTTATATAAAAATTTCAAGATATATTGCAAATTAAGTATATATAAATATGCAGAATGCTGTGTACAGTGGGCTACATTTTGCCTGTCTAAACATGCATATGTGGATAACTGTAAATGCATATATGCTTATACATACCTGGAATATCTTTGAGACTATCTTTGAAAGCATGAATAAGGACTGACAAGAGTGGTTGTCCCTGGAAAGATAATTAGAACCCAGGGCAGGGGTAACATACAGGTTTGTTTTTCTGTATTGTACATAATGTATTACTATTACCAATGGAAAAATAAATGTGTAAATAAAACATTAAAAATAATTGTACATGTTAACTGCTATCGTTAGTATCTAATCTGTTCCATTTACTGCCAAATAAAATGTTGATGCTTTATTCTGTCATAAATGCGAAGTATATTTTAAAGGACGTTACTCTATTTTGTATTCTAGAAGTATATCTTTGAACTACCTTTATCCTGATTGTTGTTCTATTTCCATGACAGTGAATTTAAATTCCACATTATCATGTAGATCTGAGTTTAGATGGTTTATTGTTCTTTTTTCTATTCTTTATATACATGGAGAAAATAACAGCTGGAATAATTTCCGAACGAGGCTGTGATTTCCTGGACTCATTTACCTTTTGAACTTGCTTCCTTGAGAACATTTCTATTTATTATCATTAGTAAAAATCAATTTCTTGAAGCTCATTTCTTTAACAAACTAATTTCCTTTCCCCACCCTGTTTACATTTAGGAAATCCTTACTCAAACTTGCCACTCTCTCCACCCTTAAGTAAAATGTGGTGGGTGTCTTTAGTTTTAATTAACCCCTTGTTATTTATACAACTTCTATTCTACAGTTCTTTTTTATTTTTATTTGATTCAGAGGGAAAGGTATCATTCATTTGTAAACTTCTTTGTGATTCATTATTCATCTAAAAAGTCAGGATTGTGTGAAGATCTTGGCTCAGTAGTAAAGAAACAATTTCTTTGTTCTATTTGAAGGCTTTCCTTTTTCATCTTTCTTTGATATCTGGAGGAAGATTTAGTTAGGGAAACATAACCCCTAATTCGCTGTAAAAAATGCAATGGAAGTATTTTAAAGAGATGATTTATCTTGTATTTTTTGGGGGATGGGGATGTCACCTTCATTGTATCTCATTCTTATTACTTCTCAAGCAGCTTTTCATATTTTTCATTTTCTACATATTTACCTAAAATAACTGGTTCTTGAACATTCTTTTTAATGTCACTGAAATACCAGGAAGAAGGCTATTTGATGAATAGTTTTTCTTTCCCATTGTTAAATACAGTGCCTAGCTAATACAGAGGGATTTCCCACGTGGTGCTAGTGGTAAAGAACTAGCCTGCCAATGAAGGAGGGGTAAGAGACATAGGTTCAATCCACGGATTGGGAAGATGCCTTGGAGTAGGAAATGGCAACCCGTTCCAGTATTCTTGCCTGGAAAATTCCATGGACAGAGGAGCCTGGTGGGCTACCGTCTCTGGGGCTGCAAAGTCAGACATGACTGAGTGTGTACACACACTGATAGAGAAAGTAACTTTCTGAAGCAGGGTTTTGCCTTGGCAAAAACCAAAAATGTGGCATTGACTTAGCTGTTAGAAAACTAAGATTGGGGATTTAAAAAGTGGCAATCCGTGTTTTAAGCTACAAAAGAGTTACTAAATCATCACCTGAAATAATAAGGAAATAAACGTGTATTTGCTGGGCCAGCCACTTGAGGAGAAGAGTCTCGAAGGCAGGACTTAGAACATAAAAGCTTGTTAGAGTGTGCTGGCTTCTATGACATAGATTTTAAAACACACTGTAAGGGATAAGTTAACACATGAAGAAATGAGCCAGTTTACAGTCAGAGGAGAAGGGATAAGAGGTTCTTCAGGGTTGGAAAGCCACTGGTTCTAACTCCAAACAATGGGACATGGGAACCAACATTTTGGTAAAATATCTCAGATGAATAAAGTGAGAAAGAAAGGGGGTGGAGGGAGGGAGAAGCAGAGAGCACTCTGAGGACTGAGCTGAAGTGGGACACATGGGAGCAAAGTGATAGAAAAATAATGCAGATTTGGGATCTATGATTAAGAAGGAACTTTGGGTGTGCTTAGCAGTGAATGCAATGCCGAGTAAATGTGTGAAAGTGAAAGCTGCTCATACATGTCTGACTTTTTGCAACCCCATGATCTATACAGTCCATGGAATTCTCCAGGCCAGAATACTGGATTGGGTAGCCTTTCCCTTCTCCAGGGGATCTTTCCAACCCAGGGATTAAACCCAGGTCTTCTGCATTGCAGGCGGATTCTTTAAAAGCTGAGCAACAAGGGAAGCCCAGTAAATGTGTGGACTCTTATTAGTAAAGAAATTATAAGGCTAAACTAAGAACACCTTTGATTTTTGGAATCATTTAGACTCTGAGTTTTACATGAGCAGTAAGTTTTAAAGGTGGTACAATCCTGAAGATGGCATGCTTCAAAATATTCACTTGAGGTATGGCCAAGGGCTTCCCTGGTGGCTCAGACAGTGAAGAATCTGCTTGCAATGTGGGAGACCTGGGTTTGATCCCTGGGTTGGAAAGATTCCCTGAAGAAGGAAATGGCAACCCACTACAGTTTTCTTGCCTGGAGAATTCCATGCACAGAGGAGCCTGGAGAGCTACAGTACATGGGGTCACAGAGTGGGAAAGGACTGAGCAACTATCATAAATACACACACACACAGATGGTCAAGGAGAACAGTGGATGAAGTGCAGTTTCCCAAAGTGCAAAGCCAGGGTTGTGTTTAACAAAGGGCAGAGGAAAGATTCAGGGCCTGTAAGGGTTGGTGCCCATTTTTATTGTAGCTCAATAAATGGGCTTTTGTTAAGAACTTGAACTTTAATTATAGAGCCAATTAAAACTTTGGACTTGGTTCACTTAACTTTGACAAGGAAAGTCATTTCAAAACTGAACCAAAACTATACATTATTACTGCTGCTTATCATTTCTACTCTAATAGAGCCTACCTTATTTATTATAAAGCATATCCACCAGACTACCTTAGTCAGGGAACTAGATCCCCCATGCCACAACTAAAAGTTCGTATGCCACAACCAAAGATCAAAAATCCCATGTGCTACAACTAAGACCCAGCACAGTCAATTAACATATAAAAATAAAATGCATGTACTTTTCCCTTTTTCATAATATGCTGATACATAAACATAAACCCATGTACATTTCTCTAAGAATACAGCTGCATGCACTTATGTTGAGAATTGTTGTAACCTATATATGGACTTCCCCAGTGGCTCAGATGGTAAGGCATCTGCCTAGGAGATCCAGGTTTGATCCCTGTGTCAGGAAGATCCTCTGGAAAAGGAAATGGCAGCCCACTCCAGTACTCTTGCCTGGAAAATCCCATGGACAGAGGAGCCTAGTAGGCTACAGTCCATGGGGTCGCGAAGAGTCGGACACTACTGAATGACTTCACACTTTACATGCATATGTGTACATATATATATATATATATATATATATATATATATATATATATATATATGTCTCCTTTATACAACATAGCATCAAAATATTTTGTCTACTCTTCATGTGTGTGCGTAGTCACTCAGTCATATCTGACTCTTTGTGACCCCATGGACTGTAGCCCACCAGGCTCCTCTGTCCATGGGGATTCTTCAGGCAAGAATACTGGAGTGGGTTGCCATGCCCTCCTCTAGCGGATCTTCCCAACTCAGGGATCGGACTCAGGTCTCCCACATTGCAGGTGGATTCTTTACTATCTGAGCCACCAAGTCCAAGAATACTGGAGTGGGTAACTGATTCCTTCTCCAGGGGAACTTCCCAACCCATGAACTGAGCTGGGGTCTCTTACATTGCAGGTGGATTCTTTACTAGCTGAGCTTCTACTCTTCATAGGCACTGCTAAGTATGAAGATAAAATTATTTTTACTAATAAATAGGACTTTTGGAAACAATGCCAGTGATCAAATGGGGATGAAATGAGGATCTCCCAGTGAAATGGAAATGCACAAATATTTACATAATACTTATTATATATTACATACTCTGCTGTGTGTTAATTTTACTCATAATAACTAAATGGGCGATAATACTGCCAACACTTAAACAAGGCAGGAGAAACAAAAATGAATTCCTTTCACTTTGCACTGTGATAATAGGTTGAGATTTAAATCTATTTTTAATAGATTTAAAACATTTTGAGTGGAAGAGTTACTGATTCGATCCAATATAAAGATGACACAGGAACAGAACCACCTTCAGAAAAATCAGGTTACTCAAAATGAATACAGAAATTATTTAAGAATCATTTTATAAGAAACAGTTGAAACTATTATTTCAACTATATATTTTTATCTCCTTATTACCAGTATTTCTGTAGCCTGAAATTTAGATTAAAATACTGCATAAAGCTACTTACAACATGCATTTTAAAAACATTTACCTTTTTAAGCATCATGAAAAGTGTGATTTAGTATACAGTACTTTGTTTGGAAAGATTCTGAGGCATATGGCTGATTGTAGTAGATTTTAAAACCTCGTAACTATTATACTAATCTAAAATCTGAAATCAGGAAAAATATTCAAGGAGTCATTTATAGATGACTGATTTGTGAAACATTTTGTAGTTCATTAAACTCTGTTACACTACCTGCTAAAATATTATCTCTAGATAAATTATTAATGTGTGCCTTTAATGAAAATATTATAGTATATGCAATTCAAACACCAGCTAACTTAGCAGAAAGTGCTAACTGAAACCAATAACTAATTCCTTTCTTACAAGAATCTTAAGTTATTTCCCAGAGACATATATCTATTAGGTGAAACAGTACTTAAAAATATTTATATATCAAGGCTCTCTAAAATACAGAGTATTTTTTTAATATATATATAAATATTTTACAGGGCAATAATATCAAGACAACCTGAGGCTTCCCCAGGTGGCTCCGAGGTAAAGAAGCTGCCTGCCAATGCAGGAGATGTGGGTTTGATTCCTGGGTCTGGAAGGCCCCTTGGAGGAGGATATGGCAATCCACTTGAATATTCTTGCCTGGAAATCCCATGGACAGAGGAGTCTGCCAGGCTACATACAGTCCATAGGGTCACAATGAGTTGGACATGATTCAGCATGCATGCAATATAAAGACAAAATTATAATAGGATGAATGTTTAAATGGATTACAAGTGTAATCATTTCATAAATTTAAAAGTATTACTGTAGAAAAGGAAAAAAATCTTTGTTTTCAAAATATTTTAATAACAAAATACATTATTTGACAGTGAAAGTGAGTTTTAATTATTTGATTACATTGGTCATGCCATATCTGTGTAATAAAATTTCTATCATGGTGGTAAGTTTTCAGATGAAGATAAGCCTCTGTTTTTCCCCTTAGATTTGTGTGTACAGCTATGGCCCAGTAGTACATGAAGCAGTGCTCTGATTCTTTACAAAGTTGTGTAGTAGATCTCCTCTCTTGTACAGTCTAATTCACTGTATTCCTTGTGGCCAAAAGTGATTGTGAGATCATTCAAAGATTTCCAGTTTAACCAAGAATGATAAAGGTTAAATCGCTTGCCCAAACAAAGTGCCAAGCTATTTTCTAATGTACAGGTTGTGAGTGTGTGCTCCGTTGTGTTTAACTCTTTGTGACCCCATGGACTTGTAGCCCACCAGGTTCATCTGTCCATGAAATTTTCCCAGGCATGAATAATGGAGTGGGTTGCCATTTCCTATTCCAGGGGATCTTTCCGACATAGGGACCAAACCTGTGTCTTTTACCTCTCCTTCATTGTTAGGTGGGTTCTCTACCACTGTGCCACCTGGGAAGCCTTTATATTTAGGCTACGTTTAGATTATTTCAAGTAAATTACTAATTGCATGGATTTTACTAAAGTTATCTAATGTTCTAGGATATATAATTAGGTTTAGAAAAAAATCTCTACACTATGTTTCTTTTTCTTATTATTTTATATTTTGATGACTTTTTAAACCAAATCAAGTTTCTGATTTTTTTTTGAGAAGGTAACTGGAAAGACTGAGTATTTAAATTTATCCATTAAATCATTTAAAAATTTAAACATACAGTTAGAACA
Source organism: Dama dama (assembly GCF_033118175.1). Lineage (NCBI taxonomy): Eukaryota > Metazoa > Chordata > Mammalia > Artiodactyla > Cervidae > Dama > Dama dama. The sequence goes on along the minus strand of NC_083698.1, from coordinate 80,579,804 downwards.
CCCACAGATACCTAATGCATACTGAAGATTACTTAAGATTATACTTTAACATTTTAGATCAAACCAAGAAACAAGAATTTTAATGGATGCATATGAAGCAGAATTTATCCTATTTGCAAATACTTCTACTTCTGTTGAAAGGTATTGTGCATAAAAGGTTTGTGCAATTACTTTTATATAAGAGTAAATACTGTAAGAAAACAAGGTACTTTCTAAGAGAAAATGGTCAAAATAAAGTGATGACTAAGGGATAAGCAAAGACCAAGGTGCGTTACTTTACTTCCTAGTTCGACAAAGATTGAGTTGTAACCTGTGCGGTTGCTGATCAGCAGAACACCCTCAAAGGAATTCAGGATGAAAAATGGGACAAGGCATTCTGTGGTTTGGAAAAATAGATAGACTGATTCCACAGATAAACTGATGTGGATTTGAGGAAGAATTTTAATGAATAACTAGACTTCCTATATGCAGAAAATCACTAAAAATCATTGACTTGAGATTAGCAGTAATCTTTTACTAGGAACATGTGCTTGGATGCATGTATTCCTCAGCCAAAAACTGTACATAAATGGTAATCTCCCTGCCTTTTCAGAGCGATTGTCTCAGAGTTAGTGAGAGGCTATCTCCTTGGCTATCGTCATGACCCTGAATAAAACTGAAGTCTTACATTGATCATTTTTCTTTAAGTTCACAAAGCTAATAATGACACCTAAAGCAGGGATGGCATCTTAGTATGTAGCTATGTACACTAGGATTTGAGATTATCTCTGCTAGATTCTGCTGAGATTGGCTACAGGGTGAGTATTAGGAGTAAGTCAGTTCCACAAGCCTCCTCCCTGTGGGAAGGAAAACACACCTCTCATCTGGGACTTGGGGTTTTCATGAAGGAGGGAAGAGTGCAAAAAGGGTAAATAGAAACATGCCATGCATCTTAAGGTTTCTGCTCAGAACTAGCACACATCACTTTCACTCAAGGGACTTCTGTGCCCTCATTCAGAAATCCATTAAGAACATTTCTACCCCAAGTTATTTCAGGATAGAATTTTATCAAATTTAGTTCCACTATTATACATAGGTTGAATTTTTCTCTATAATAGCAGCCTAGTGGCTAACCATCATATATCTCTAATGTCAATGCCACATACTTTATGTTTTGTTATGGCAGCATTTTACATCTGACATCAATGTCTGTATTGGCTAGTTTTTTTATACTCAGGCGTAACGTTCAGTTGACAACACTGCCATTTACAATGCCTTGCATTTCTATCTTGCTTTCATGTTTAACAATGTGTTGTGACTCTTCAGAGCTCTACTGGGCTTATCTTTGCTAGATTTTGATGTAGGATGCAATATTGCTTCACATGTCTCCTTGCTTTGGGAACCAGTATGAAGGAGTGTATCTTACATATGATGTGTCCTCAAAGTAGAAGATGGAAAAACTGGGGTGGTGAAAGGAAACAGTGGCAAACTCTGTTCTGTCCACCTTCTATTGGTCAAAAAAATTACCTGGCCAAGGCAAAAGTCTGCAGGAAATAATTTTTTTTCCATATGAAACCTTTGCAAGAGTGAGGAAGAAGAACCGTGGTTAAATAATACAATCTATAAACCTAGTAAACTAGATAAATGCCCTTGTATTTTAATGTCCTTGCCTAACCTACTTTATTTCAAAAATAAGCACTATTCAAAAATATTTCACTAAGCTAGATGAAACTATTATCAAGTTGACTCATTTTGGCTTTCTCTTTTGTAAAATTAATGCTATGGTTTTGTATGCAAATCATCAATTTTATATAGTCTTCAATCTTCACGTGTTAGAACAATGCAAAGAAGCTTGATGTTTCTGAAACTAAAGGCTGAGACAATTATTATTAAATAATAATCATAATGAAAGTGATGAATATTTAAACTTTATGACAATATGAAGATCAGGTAAATGTTTCTAACAATAATGTTTGTTTTGGCTTTGTTTTGGCTAAACAATTTCTTAAACATATTATGTTACGTTGAAAGATGAAATTACTAGATATTTTCAGTTCTCTAAGGAGTAGTAGTAGGCAAGGGTTTGGGATTTTTATTTGTTTGTTATGTTATTAATGTACACATAAGCTCACTGAAAAATGAAGCTGTCTTTGCTGGGCATGGGCTCAATGCCATTAATTTTATCACCAGGGAGGAATATGTGCAATAATTGCAATTTCTATATTTCAGCTTTTGCAAAAAAATTTAACAATGTTATGAATGAGAGTGATTCTGTAATAATTCTGAAATAAATATATGTTCAAGCAGTTATACACATCTACATGAGACATTCTACTTCTAAACTTCTTTGAATGTGACAGGTTACTAATTGCTTTACATCAATATTATATTAAAGTATGTCATAAACTAGATTTGTATACTAGAAATTAAAATTTTTGTTCAAAAGAGCTGGTCAAACATCACTTACTAAGCAAACTCAGTGGGGATGAATACAATATATACTGTCTTTTAAACTTATACAAATCTCAAGAATTCTAAATTTATATGAAATGACTTTATACCTGTACGTTCCTAAGCCCTAACCATTTCCTTAGGGAATAGTGAGTGGTACTTCAAAAATGTGTCTTCCTTTCTGGTAACATGATTAGATTCTAGTCTCACTTCCATTGCAGTGAAATGTACAAGTGACTGTCAGTGGAATGTGAGCAGAGAATTATAAGAATTGTCTTGTAAACACTGACTATTAATTTAGAACTAGCACAGAAAAGTGAAATAAATTTGTCTTTTTCAGACACTGTATTATAGTACTTACATTAACACCAACAAACCCATTATAGTCATTTGACTTAGCAATAAGGCATAGTCATTGTAATAATACCTTCTTATATATTAATAGCATGTACACAGAGAGATGTTAAGATAGAATCTCTCACTAAATGTAAAATCCTCTTTTTTTCACTTTTCATCACATAAATTAGTTAATGTCTTGGATAACAGAGAAGACATCTCATTTTACATCACTTTACAAAATCATACCAAATAAACATATCAAATATCAAAAAGTACCACTAAGTTATATATGTGCAAAAGCATATGTCAGTTTTGCTGTTCCTCATTTAAGGTTGAAATAAGTTATTCCATATTACTTTTTTAAAGTTCATATTTTCAAAAAGAGGTGTTTCAAAAATCAAACATAGTTGAAAACTTACTGGAAACAGATAATACTAAGAATGATATTTGGAATGTTTATATACAAAGTCTGAAAACCCTTGTTGACAAGAAATATACAAGATTAAAGATTTTGTTGTTTTTAACCATGTATTGAAATGTAATTATTTAAGCTTCAGGAAAGATAACTATTAAATATAAAATGATAAACTATGTTTTTTATAAGATGAGTTCTCTATAATTTAACCTTAGGTCACTTAGAAGTAGCAGGGTGACAGGCGCTGACATAAAGACTAAAGATAAATGCACATTGCTATACAAAACATATTTGAAATCTATTTGTACTTTAAATATTGACCAAGTTATTTTAATGCATAATTTTGATGACTCTCAAATTTTCTCTTTTCCTAATTCAGACAGAAACAAATTAAGCCAAGTTTATTCCTATGCACTTGCTCATTAACTCAACTTGTAATACTAACCACTGCCAAGAGGAAATATCATTGATGATTTAAGTGTCCACAGTTTGGGTTCTCCCAAGTGTAGTCCTGACAGGCACAGGTGAACACCTGGGGGAAATAGGACACAGAAAATTTAATAAAAATTATATTAATAAGGGAGTTGCTGATAAGGACAACTAAGGCTCAATCCTCTCTGGATGTGGGGAAGGTCTGAAAAATACAGTGGAACAAACCCCCAGGACTGTTTTGCCAGAGGGAAGCAGACTCCAGCATTTACCTACTAACACTTGTCCTGCCTTGGGGGAGCACGGCTCTTAGAGTGATGAATCCCATAATTATAGAACTGCATTTGACGTGGGGAGTAAGTGTCCTTGGTGCTGGAGAAAGCCCTCAGGCAGAGAAGGGATACAGATGCAGTCAGTGTGTTGGAAAAAGACTGTAGCTACAGGTGAGCTCACATGGCCCAGGGCAATGTTCTGCTTCCTCAACAGCATCTGCCACACCTCTCCTTTATACCTATTACACTGCATCTGTTTATTTGTTCATCTGTTATTTATGGAACACCTTTTAGTGGGCTGGAGAAGGAAACAGCAATCCACTCCAGTGCTCTTGCCTGGAAAATCCCATGGATGTAGGCTTCTGGTAGGCTACAGTCCATAGGGTTGTAAAGAGTCAGACATGACTGAGCGACTTCTCTTTCTTTTATTCTTTTCTTTTTAGTGGGCAAGGTCTGTCCTAAATGTTTGACAGACAGCAGTCAACAAAATAAAATCCTTATCCTTGTGGAAATTCTATTCCAGTGGAAAGTAAAGATGTTAAAAAGTAAATGATTATATACTTAAGAGATATACATAATTAAATATTTAGAATTTAGATAAGTTGTCTACATCCCCCTCCCCCACGTATCTGGGAATGACAAACAGGGGGTTTTTATTCATTTTAAGTAAGAGTTTTGCCCTACAGGTACCTGAAAACGATGAAACAGATTGCTCTTAAATAGTTGACTTTTTATGTGTCAAGGATAATGTAGAATGATTAGTAGATTAAATGAGATGTTAAATTAAATGAGAATTAAAATCTTTTCTGACTTAGGAGTACTGATTTAATTTTAATATTTGTGTTGGTTCTTTAACCTGAAAAAATTGTTAGCCTCTTTTGGAATTTAAGAATAATATTTGAAATATTTCATCTCATCAAAGAACATACTTTGATTCAAGGTGGACATATCTTTTTTCTCAAGAAATCTCAAACTATGTACATTGTATATATTTCTAGCCCCTATCATAACACCAGATATATAATACACACTACATTATCTGTCCAAAATACATATGTATGAACTTAAGTGTTAATTTAAATATCTTGAAAGTATTAGATTAATATTTGAATTTTCATATTTGTCAACAAGCCATTTATGCATGCATTTTTCTCCCACATATATTTAAATTTTTAAATTAAGTTAAATTCAGAGTTTGAAGAGGAGAAAAAGGAATTTTGATTCTAAAATTTGAGAATATTTTGCAATTGAAACTGGTTAAGTAATAAAGCTTTGAATACAATGATATTTCTTCTGAAGCTTATGGTAGGCATGCCCAGAACATGATTTCTGAAATGTCCTATATAAAATATATTGTATACAAATACCAGGAGATTTTGGAGAAGATAAATTTGTGAGAAATATATATAATAAGTTAAAGAAGTATCTGTCTTCTTCTGATTGTTTTTATTTGAACCAGAAACAATGAAAAATCAGAAATGTCTAAATACATAGTGGAGACCCTTCCTTCCTGGAAGAGCTTTAATAGAACAATATAGTTGTTGTTCTATATAAATATAGAATTTCTTATAAATATAGTGCTATATAAATATAGTCTTTCTTGCTTATTCTCTGAAATACCTGATGTAGATTGCTCTAGATAAACTTTTTAAACTACTACTAAGGCGCATAGTATTATAGCACTAATAAACCTTCAAACATTCCTAGAAAATTACTACATATACATATACACACACACACTCAAACACTTGAAGTAGAGGCTCTAGTTAAATTCTCTAGTAGTTAATAATGTTTATATACAGCCATTATCCCTGGAGGAGGGCATGGCAACCCACTCCAGTATTCTTGCCTGGAGAATCCCATGGATAGAAGAGCCGGGAGGGCTACAGTCCATGGGGTCTCAAATAGTCGGACATGTCTGAAGTGACTTAAAATGCACACACAACCATTATAATTTGATAGTTTCAAATGAGGGCTATTTATAATATTTATACACATATTATAATTGATTCCAGAAACTGACAAAACAAGTACAAAATCATGGTCATATAAACAAGATAACTACATTCCAGGAATCATTTCTACTAGACATACAAATGCACAATAACACCTGTCAAGCTACATTTTTGGATTTGCATACAATTTGGATGTATATGTTCCTAAACCTTATATACTACATTATAAAAGAGAAATAGTGTATAATTAGAGGTGGTGTATTTCTTAAGCTAGACTCATAAGAGGTTCTTTATGTTCAACTGAAGATGCCTTTAGAATTCCAGAATAAATTTGTGTAGATTTTTTTTTTTTTTTTAATGAGCTGAGGTTCTGAGAAAAGCCTTTCTTAAGATGGCAACCTCACTTTAGATTCCTAAAAGAGAGGCCTGGAAACAAGTTACAGTGTTACCGTAATAATGGGTAGTGTTATGCCACAGGGCAATAATGGCTTTGTGTGGGTCATAAGCGTTGAATGAATGCTTATGAATTAATGATGAATATGGTAAATGTGCATTATGAAATAAAAGACATTCTCTTTTTTGTTTTGGATGGTGTTAATTAGATATATGTTAACATTAATACTTACCTTGTCATTGTAGACATATCCTCAACCAAGTTTGCAAGTTTTTATCAAGGAAGTGAAAATAACCTTATGGGCTTTTATCTAACAACTAGGACCAATATCTACTTATCAATTTTTTCATTTCTTTACTTAGATGATATCTACAAAGGTGATATAAAAAGCCAATACCTATGATCCATTCATTATATCCTAAGCTGGGCAAATATTTAGATTAAATTATCTTCCTTTCATGCAACCTGGGTTTAATATTAAGCATAGAGTATGACTGTGTGGATCACAACAAACTGTGGAAAATTTTGAAAGAGATGGGAATACCAGACTACCTGACCTGCTTCCTGAGAAATCTGTATGCAGGTCAAAAAGCAACAGAACTGGACATGGAAGAAAAGACTGGTTCCAAATCAGGAAAAGAGTATGTCAGGGCTGTATATTATCACCCTGCTTATTTAACTTATATGCAGAGTAGATCATGAGAAATGCTGAGCTGGATGAAGCACAAGCTGGAATCAAGATTGTTGGGAGAATATCAATAACCTCAGATAGGCAGATAACACCACCCTTATGGCAGAAAGCGAAGAAGAACTAAAGAGCCTCTTGATGAAAATGAAAAAAGGAGAGTGAAAAAGTTGGCTTAAAGCTCAACATTCAGAAAACTAAGATCATGGCGTCTGGTCCCATCACTTCATGGCAAACAGATAAGGGAAACAGTGGAAACAGTGACAGACTTTATTTTTGGGGGCTCCAAAATCACTGCGGATGGTGACTGCAGCCATGAAATTAAAAGACAGTTGCTCCTTGGAAGAAAAGCTATGACCAACCTAGATAGCATATTAAAAAGCAGAGACATTACTTTGCCAACAAAGGTCCATCTAGTTGAAGCTTTGGTTTTTCCAGTGGTCATGTGTGGATGTAAAGTTGGACTATAAAGAAAGCTGAGTGTTGAAGAATTGATGCTTTTGAACTGTGGTATTGGATAAGACTCTTGAGAGTCCCTTGGACTGCAAGGAGATCCAGTCAGTCAATCCTAAAGGAAATCAGTCCTGAATATTCATTGGAAGGACTAATGCTGAAGCTGAAACTCCAATACTTTAGCCATCTGATGTGAAGAACTCACTCCTTGGAAAAGACCCTGATGTTAGAAAATATTGAAGGCAGGAGGAAAAGGGGATAACAGAGGATAAGATGGTTGAATGGCATCACCGACTCAATGAACATGAGTTTGAGTAAGCTATGGGAGTTGGTGATGGACAGGGAAGTCTGGCGTGCTGCAGTCCATGGGGTTGCAAAGAGTCAGACACGACTGAACTGAACTGATACAGTTTCTAGCATTATATAAAGCACTTGAGAGGTCACAGAATACAACAAAGAATTCTTCCCTCTTAGTATTTAGTTAATAACCACTTAATAATTTACTTGGGGATAGTAATCATGGAAATAAAGCACATTTTGTGTTGATGGATACCTGGTAAGATACAAATTATCTATATCTGAGATGAAAAAAAGTAACTAGCATTGCTTCCTTTTTCTCCCTTTTCTTTTCCTTTTTCCTTATATTTCCACCACCCCCCTTGCTTTCGTCTTTCTCTTTCATGTTTTACTCCCTCTTCCTTTCCTTTGAATAATTCTGTTCTATTATTTTTAGGTACCTTATTTTCCTCTTTTTATCACCACTTTCAGCTTTACTAGCTCTTGTTTTGCTGTCTTTTCCTCTGATGTCTTTGGCTAAGGGTAAAACAGAGAATGAGCTCAGAGAGGTTGTGCCTCGATTCATAAACCATTGGCAATTTGTTTTTCACTTATAATTTAAAATAACACTTGGTTAACCCACTGCTGATTGTATGGTGCTTATGCCATGTTGTTTCCTAGAGATAAATTATCTTCTTTGACTCTTACCACATACCACTTTAAAATGCTTTGAAATGCAGTCTAGCTGCCTCAGATTTATTCTGTATCACAGACAATTTGGGGAGGGGAGGAGAAGGAGAGGCTTGCATACCTGAGTGTGTACACATACACACACAAGATAGGGAATACATAATGACTGTACTAACACGTGAATTCCTGTCTGCCACCTGCAATGTTGAATTAATAAACACTATTGAGCTCAGTGCATACATGGAACTAACTTGAAGGATATTTATTATTCCATATATTATTATTAAGCCCTAAAAATACATGGTGTCCTGAAATGGATAACAGGATGCCACAAATTCTTTAGTTCTTCCATTGGAGAGTCGGAGTATATTCTTATTCTCCTTGTAGCCTGGCTCAAGACTGCTCTGGTGACATTCTGTGTTTAAGTTGTAAAACACACAGGAAGTGCTACCTTAGCCTCTTGGAAGTCTGAGTCACCATGAAAGATGTCCAGCTACTTGGCTGGGGAGATGAGCTGGAGAAGTCCTAAGATTATACTGCGGGGGATCTAGCTGAGTTCAGCCTTTCCCTCCTTCCCAAGATTGCCAGACAGATGAGTAAAATCACAGACCATCGAAATCAGTCTAGGTGCCAGCAAAATACAGTTACCAAGGAGTTGATGCCACATGAACTGGAAAAATCATCCCTGTGCACATATTTATGCCTCACACAACAGTGAGACATGTTCAAGTGGTGGTTATTTAAAGCCCTGTCTGTCGCTTATCAGTAGACAAAGAGATCGTGGGCATGAGAAAAAAAATCTACTTAGTCTTCTGTTTATTTATGTGGCTACTGTATATTTTCTAGGTGGTTAATAACATTTCATCTTTCTATCTCATGGCTGTGACTTGGACTGGCTCTGAGTTGAAGAAAGAGAAGGAGAGCGCACTGAATGGATTCTTGCATCAAAACCCCTGATATATTTATTTCTCTTTTCCCTTCCTTTGTGATTTTAGTGAGAGAAGCATGCTTAAGACAGGAGGGCATAATATAAATAAGAGGTCTGTCAGAGAGGAAAGGGTCAAAAGCTGGCCAAGTTGATGCCAAATACCAGCAGCGCTGCCCTGAAAGAGAGACACTTCTTTGGGGTTCAAAGCTGTGATGTAATGATTGCATCGCTGCTTATAACTTTCCACAGGAGTGACTGGCGGAGCCGTGGTGCATGCAGGCAGCTCTCATAAGCCTGAGTACATTTTCTGTGTTTCAGCGGCTCCCAGTGCTATAACACAGTTTCAAACTGCACTTCACTGTTCCTTTGAAGCATCATTCTGTCTTTTTTTGGCCCAGTCTGCTTCTTTTAAAGCCCCTCCTTCTGCTTTTAAAAAGATGAAAGGATCCATGAAAGTCAATTATTTTCAAAAGAATAAGACAGAAAAACAATACTAGGAACCCAGAAGTCGGGTGCCACATATCTTTGTAAGTTAGTTAAAAGAGGTCAAAAGTTTGAGACTTTCTTGATATCAACTATTCACAAAAGAGTTTAATAACAGGTAGTCTCCTGGTCTGTATGTGTATGGAATTCTATTACGTGGTTGCATTGCACTGGGAAAAACATCACCAAAATAAGACAAGGTTATTGTGTGCTAAGTCACTTCAGTCGTGTCTGACTCTTTACGACCCTATGGACTATAGTCCACCAGTCTCCTCTGTCCATGGGATTCTCCAGGCAATCCTGGAGTAGGTTGTCATGCGCTCCTCAAGGGGATCTTCCTGACCAAGGACCGAACCCGTGTCTCTTACATCTTCTGTATTGGCAGGTGGGTTCTTTACCACTAGTACCCCCTGGGAAGCCCCATCAGGTTATTACTGACATATAATTATAAAGGACTTCTCTCCTGAAAAGTATAACTAAATGTGGCAGTATTTTAAAAACATCTTCTTTTTTGTGACCAAATACTTTGAAAATATATGGAAAGGTGAGTTAGCCTATTTGATAATTATAAAAATGAAAATATGACTAAGAAAAATGAAACTCTGAAATTCAGAATTTAAGCTATTACTAGATACTGCATTACCTACTTTTCATAAAATATTTCAAATACCTGTAAAAATATAAACTAGTACCCAAATTTGAGCCTCACAAGGAAAGGCCAGCAGTCAATCTATTGCCAAAATCTTCCATGATGTTCTGCTACCTACTGATTTGATGAAATATATAGCGCAAACAATGCCAAATTTGAGTACAATTTGAAATAATGCCTGTTAGCTGAGGCTACTGAACTCCAATTGAAATATCTATGAAAACACAGCAAGAGACACAAAGTTATAACACTAAAACCTGTGAACACCAGTCAAGGATTTGCAAGGTCCCTGAAGAAACAGTTCTGAACCGTAACAGAGATAGTGGAAGTGAAACTCACTCAGTCACGTCCAACTCTTTGCAACCCTGTGGACTATACAGTTCATGGAATTCTCCAGGCCAGAATACTGGAGTGGGTAGCCTTTCCTTTCTCCAGGGGATCTTCCCAACCCAGAAATGGAAGTGGGGTCTCCTGCATTGCAGCTGGATTCTTTACCAACTGAGCTATCATAAGACCTACAGCAAAAAATGAAAAACTTTAAGATGATGATGGTAGATTTCCATGCAATCACAAAGAAAACTAATCTTCCCAGATTAGACTGGGGAAATATCTGATCCTTCATCCACCCAAAATATACATGAATACACCTTACAGGAGTAGCTTTCTATTTTTAGTCCCCTCAAATATGACTACATTAAATGCTCTGGTTCTCATTTATTTCTATCTCAGGAATGAGTTAGACATTCAGTGATCTGTTATACCTAGGATGTGAAGTTCATCATAAGCCAAGACAGAGATGGAAAAAGCTGGAGTGTTGGTATGTGAGGGGCTTCAGAGGCTCATGTGCTGTTTCTGAAAAGGAAAGAAGTGCATCCTGCTTCAGATATTCCACTAATAAATTCCTGTCACTGAAAAAATGAAAGCCCTTTAATTTCAGTAGAATCATATCCGATATAAACCTTAAGCAACAGACAGTTGGGTACACATATATTACAATCCAGATTGCTTTCTGACTCAGAGAATTAGGAGAGCAGAAATAATTTACCCATTCTATTTATGTCAAAACCTCAGCCAAGCTGGAGCCCTCTCCATTTAAGATTGGGAAACAAAGAGCACTTGAATTTGTAATAAAACTGATAAAAAGCCAACATAAAAAGTGAAACAGCAATGAAGACAAATATGAAAAATATAACTGTGTACTTACAACTCAAAATGCTGACCGTAGAGAATAGATAAAAGATGAGATGATAACATAATGAGAATTTTTGATAAAAATAAACAGAGAAGAAAAGGAATCTCATAGGGATATGAAAATATAAGGAAAACTAAAAAGTTCTAAAGCGATCTATTTTGAAAGAAAACTATGTAAATTAGAATCAGTATTACAGATGAAATCTGTAGGACTATCTCTTATAATCTAGAGAATAAGGACAAATAATTAGAATGTGAGATATATTAATATATAATTAAGATATATTAATTTATAATATATTTAAATGTGGGGTATTAATGTGACAGTAAATAACATGAAAAACAGAATGAAATGAAACAAAATATAACATGCATCCTTGAAAATGAAAAGGAAAGTTGATTTAAGGTAATATAAATATGGGTATATAAGAGAGAAACAGCAAAAGTAATTCTTGAGAAAGCATAAGCATATTTAATAACAACAGTAATCTGGTTATAGAAATCTATTATTTTTATCAGTAAAAATGTACTGATAGACTCAAATGTATGCGTGTGAAATTCCAATGGTGATTTAAATTTGATAGAATGATGGATAAATAAGAACAGCCAAGAACATATTTTAAAAGAAAAATAATGTGAGAGTACATATTATGCCAGATATTATCATGCATTATAATGTTGATTTGAGTGAATGAAATAATACAGCCATAGTTAATTAACAGAATTTACCCATTTATTCTTAAAGATGTTAGTAAAAAACTGGAAATAGAACTGCCATATGACCCAGCAATCCCACTTCTGGGCATACACACTGAGGAAACCACATCTGAAAGAGACACGTGCACCCCAATGTTCATCGCAGCACTGTTTATAATAGCCAGGACATGGAAGCAACCTAGATGCCCATCAGCAGATGAATGGATAAGGAAGCTGTGGTACATATACACCATGGAATATTACTCAGCCGTTAAAAAGAATTCATTTGAATCAGTCCCAATGAGATGGATGAAACTGGAGCCCCTTATACAGAGTGAAGTAAGCCAGAAAGATAAAGAACATTACAGCATACTAACACATATATATGGAATTTAGAAAGATGGTAACGATAACCCTATATGCAAAACAGAAAAAGAGACACAGAAGTACAGAACAGACTTTTGAACTCTGTGGGAGAATGTAAGGGTGGGATATTTCAAAAGAACAGCATGTATATTATCTATGGTGAAACAGATCACCAGCCCAGGTGGGATGCATGAGACAAGTGCTCGGGCCTGGTGCACTGGGAAGACCCAGAGGAATCGGGTGGAGAGGGAGGTGGGAGGGGGGATCAGGATGGGGAAGACGTGTAAATCCATGGCTGATTCATATCAATGTATGACAAAACCCACTGAAATGTTGTGAAGTAATTAGCCTCCAACTAATAAAAAAAAAAAATAAAGTCAGGCAGGAGAAAAGAATGCCTTCTATCCCTGCATATACTGAACTTCATAAGGGAGGTTCTGGTAAACACAGGAAATAAAACATCAAAGGAAAAAAGAAAAATATTGACCTCAAATAAGGAAAACTGTCATAATTTGCTGGCAAGATAATTTATAAAAAATAATTTTCTGGACTAATACACAAATTTACACAGATAAGCTGTATTTATAAACACCAGCATAAGCAATTAGAAAAAGTTACAAATGAAAAAAGGGGATTTTTCTATTGCCTCTAAATTTTTGCTAAGGCACAAAACAGGGAAAAGAAATGTGCACCCACTGATCAAGACGGCCTTAATCTTCCACTCATTTTGACTAAGTTTTAGACAAGCTTCTTCCTGACTCAAGGCTCTGACCTCCCTTTACTTAGAACATTTACTTTAGGAAAAAAGTGTACTTGTAAATTCTTCCTCTGCCACATTGACATGTAAATCTTTTTAAAAGCCTCTTTCCAGTTTTACAACGTAAAATGTCTTTCTGAAGGACCTGGGAGCCAACCTTCAAAATGCAGTCATCAAGGAGGATAGAGCATCTATCTCCTACTTTCTGTGGGATGATAGGAGGCTGACTTCAGTTGGAGCCTTGCTCCAAGTTTTAAAGCTGCTTTCTCTTACTAAGTCTACTTTTCCCTTGGGTAGAGCCAATTATAGGAAACTGGTGGCCTAACACTTCCCCACTCAAATTCTTAAAAACTCTCCAACCCTTTATTTCAGACTGAGCTGTGGCCTCTCACCTCTATTACAATAGTCTTGAATAAACTGTCCTTACCTGTTTAACTTTGTCCAGTAAAATTATTTGCTTTGACATTACACTTACTTTGGAGAAGGAAGGGAAACCCAGAAGTTGCAGAGAAGTTGGGAAAGTAATGAACAAGGAAAGAAGAGTAAAAAAATCTTTTTCTCCAGGGCTTCAAGGTATGTGTCAGCCCAGAGGTAGGGGAAGAGAAAAATCTATGACCTGGGAGTCAGATTGAAATTTTCAATTGAACTCTACTGGAACCATCATTTTAATACTGAACAATGACTTGAAAGCAACAGCTTCTATCTTAGGAGCTATTCAAGGGGCAAGGAGGAGGGAAAGACATTAAACCATTTAAGGGCAGGTGTTGGATAAAATATAGATACTTCCTGATTTATTCTTTCAAGTTAAGCAGATATTTAAATAAATTTTAAAAAGTATATCACTTACAGTATTAACAATTAAGTACCTAAAATAACTCTTAACAAAGTGTGTGTAGGAATTTATTGAAGAAAAAAACAAAATAAATGAAAACGTATGAGACAGTACTAGTAATTTCCCTCAAAAACTTTTCTAATATTTAGAATTCAAATTAGATTACTAATTAGATGGTAAATTAGATCACTCCTACTTTTTTGTAGATGTGTAGTCCTGTAGTATCTATTTACTGGGGGAAAAATAAAATCAGCATATAAATAGATCCATGCTGTTGAACTGATACCTTCCAGATGTTCAAGCTGGATTCAGAAAAGGAACAGGAATCAGAGATCAAATTGCCAACATCATTGGATCATAGAAAAGGCAAGAGAATTCCAGAAAATCATCTACTTCTGCGTCATTGAGTACACCAAAGCCTTTGACTGTGTGACTCACAACAAACGGTGGAAAATTCTTTAAGAGATGGGAATACCAGACCACCTGACCTGCCTCCTGAGAAATCTGCATGCAGATCAAGAAGCGACAGTTAGAACTGGACATGGAACAACAGACTGGATCCAAATCGGGAAAGGAGTACGTCAAGGCTGCATACTGTCCACCTACTTATTTAACTTACATGCAGAGTATATCATGCAAAATGCCAGGCTGGATGAAGCACAGGTTGGAATCAAGATTGCTGGGAGAAATATCAATAACTTCAGATATGCAGATGAATGACACCACCCTTATGGAAGAAAGTGAAGAAGAACTAAAGAGCCTCTTGATGAAAGTGAAAAAGCTGGCTTAAAACTCAACATTCAAAAAGTGAAGATGGCATCTGGTCCCATCACTTCCTGGCAAGTAGATGGGGAAACAATGGAAACAGTGACAGACTTTTTTTGGGGGGCTCCAAAATCACTGCAGATGGTGACTGCAGCCATGAAATTAAAAGACGCTTGCTCCTTGGAAGAAAAGCTATGACCAACCTAGACAGCATATTAAAAAGCAGAGACATTACTTTGCCAACAAAGTCTCTCTAGTCAAAGCTGTGGTTTTTCCAGTAATCATGTATGGATGTGAGAGTTGGGACCATAAACTGAGCATGAAAGAACTGATGCTTTTGAACTGTGGTGAGAGAAGACTCTTGAGAGTCCGTTGGATGACAAGATCAAACCAGTCAATCCTAAAGGAAATCAGTCCTGAATATTGATTGGAAGTGATCTCTGAAGAAGAAGAGTTAACTTCGAGACCAGGGACCAGGCTTGATCACTCAAGAGCTTTTGAGTAGCAGAGTTTTATTAAAGTGAGAAAGGGACAGGGAAAGCTTCTGACATAGACATCAGAAGGGGACGGAGAGTGCCCCCCTAGTGTTAGCAAGGGAGTTATATACTTTTCAATTAGTTATTACAATAAATCAAAAGAATGTTTCCAGGTTGTAAACATCTTATTAGACCCACTCCCATAACTTACATTTTCAGATAACAGGATTAGCCAGAAGGTTTTCAGGAAGGAGAAACTGTCCTGAAGCAGGATACATTGTTGTTATATAATCCTTAGTACAGAGTTTAAACTGAGTTGTTTGTTGTGTAATCATCAGTTCCAGGCTTAAAGAAAAAGTCATTTTATGTGACTAAGACTAAGGAATGTACAGGAAAAAAAAGATGTTTGTCCTTTCCTCCTCCTTGAGAATTCCAGACCCCTATCTCCATTTCAAGAGCCCCAGACCCCTTTCTCCTCCTCGGGGACCCTGGACTTCTTATCAACCTGCCTAGGAATTGACTCTCTCAGAAGGACTGGTGCTGGAGCTCCAATACTTTGGCCACCTGATGCGAAGAGCTGACTCATTAGAAAAGACCCCAATGCTGGGAAAGATTGAAGGCAGGAGGAGAAGGGGATGACAGAGGTTGAGATGATTGGATGGCATCACTGACTTAATGGACATGAGTTTGAGTAAGCTCCGGGAGGTGGTGATGGACAGGGAAGCTTGGCGTGCTGCAGTCCACGGGGCTGCAAAGAGTCAGACACGACTGAATGACTGAACAAGAGCAAGGTGTTCAAACCCATGTTGTTCAAGGGTGAACTGTAGAGGAACATCTTTTAATCACATCAAGTAAGGGAGGACCTTTTAATGAAAGATGTGAAAACTACAAATCCTATAGGAAATGATTAGTAAAATTGACTACATCAAAAATTAGGATGTTCACTCAAGGAAATACATGACCAAGGAATAAGGATCAGACACTGCGTACACAGTTTCCACAGGCTCCCATTACCATGTCTCCACACCTTCCTCATTTGCACCTAACTTCCTGACTCAAAAATCAGTTGTTCCTGTTCCTTTGGAAAAAACCAAACTCTGTACTCCTGCACTAAGTTTCATACTGCCTTTTTTTTTTAGTTGAGATCTTTGCTACAGTAATTCTTGCCTGTTTAGTTTACACACTCAAATCCTAGCTCTTTACTAGCTAATTCTCATTAGTTTACAAGTAGACTGTATTTTTCCCACTCTAAGTATGAAATAAAATATAGGGTTTGTCTTGACCCGACTTTCCCAGCCTGCTGGTTAATCATTGTTTTATTCCCATTTTACAGCAAAAATCCTGGGATGACTTGTCTCCCCTCCTCTCTTCCACTCCAAATTCTCACTGAAACCCAATCCAATCAGGCATTTGCCCCACAGACATGGTGATCATGTCTTCTAAGTTGTTAAATTATTGGCACACGGGACTGAGGATTAGCGTTTGTCACAGCTGCCCGGGTTCTTCTCTTCCATTCCCCTTCCAATTTTCCTGACTTGCCTCATACCTCATTTCCTCTGCCCTTTTTCCAGCTTCCTTTGCTGTCTCTTCCCCTCTTTCTTTCCTCTCAGTGTTAAAGTGGCCCAGAGCTCACTGCATGTTCTTTTGCTCCTATTTTCCTTTTGGGATCTCATTCCTTCCCAGAGTTTTAAGTATTACCTCTGTGCCAGCAATTCTAAGATTTACATCTCCAATTCAGATTTTTCCCCTGAAATCTAGACTTGTATATATAATCAACAATATCATAGCAGAATAAATGTCAAATAACTATCCTTTTAGCAATACCTTTAAAATATTTCCAGAACCTGGTTTTCTCTTACCATCTTTACTGCTTCTCTATTTAAAAGGCTACATCATTTCTCCCGATTTCTGTAGTATT
Source organism: Dama dama (assembly GCF_033118175.1). NCBI lineage: Eukaryota > Metazoa > Chordata > Mammalia > Artiodactyla > Cervidae > Dama > Dama dama. The sequence continues at coordinate 80,562,405 of NC_083698.1, read as the reverse complement.
TCCTAACTTGTCTTTCTGCTTTCACTTTGCCTCCTTCACAGACTATTCTTTTTTTTTTTTTTTTTTTAGGCTATTCCTAAGACAGTAGCCAAGCAGATAATTAATAAGGACCTACTGTACAGTACAAGGAACTTTCCTCAATACTCTGCTATAGCATGTATGGAAAAGGAATCTACAAAAGAGTGGATGTATGTATAAGTATCCCTAATTCACTTTGCTGTACCTGAAGCTAACACAACATTGTAAATCAACTACACTCCAATCAAAATTTATTTTAAAAAGACAGTGGCCAAAGTTGAATCATACTTTAAAAAGCTAAGTGACTTCTCTCCTCAAAACCCTGCAATAGTTTCCAACATTACTTCAAGTTAATGCTAATGATGTTACATATCCTGCTAGGCCTATATGCCCTCAATCCCCAACTTCAGACATCATCTTTTAAAATTACCTGCTTCATTCCTTTCCACTCAAGTGACCACTTTCCTCTCATTCTAACACTCCAGGCATGTTCCTGCCTAAGACACTTTGTTCCAAATGTGAAAATATATGACAATCAATGTTTTTATTACACAAAAAGCATTCTCTACATTACATATGATTCATTATGAACCAAATGAAAGGCATCAAGCGAAACACTAAAATGGGCAAAGGATATGGACACATATGTCAGAAAATATGAAATATAAATGAGCAATAAGCGTAAGTATAGGAACTGCTGATGGCAATGTAATTCTTACAACAGTCTTGAGAGCTATTATACATTTTGTATAGAAACATTAAATTTTTATTAATCATCTTTTAAACAATAATTCCTCATCAATTGATCAGGAAATAAAAAGCAATGGTTATGAAAGTTTTACACATATGCATTTTATCATACTATATTTATTTTAATTAAACACTGGAGAGATAAGCCATTAATTTTTAAATAAATAGTTTTATAAAGTATATTTAGTAACCACTCAAAATAATAATGTGAGGACTATCTACTGATTCAGAATATGAAATGAAAACGTAGCATGCACACATTTATGTACTTATATGTGTGAGAGAGTGTGTATATGTCCAGCAGAGGAAAGAAATACATTGAAGATGCCAGTGATTATTTTCTCCAAGTAGTGGTATCAGAGTTTATTTAAAATGTATTATTTATCCTTGGCTATATTTTCCATGCCTTGTAAGATAAATGTTAGTGGATTTCAGAATTTTATAATCAAAATTTTATAAATTAATCGGTGTTGTTTTATGTCTTGTGGTGTCAGAAACAGGGTATGGCTCGTTCTGAACTTACGTGACATAAAACTGAAAAAACGAAATTTAAACTAGAGAGGGAAAAGCATCCTTATCTAAGTCAGTAAATTAGTTTATTTTTAATTTTATGGAGATTTTATATAATAAGGTTTGAGAATACAATATTTTAAATAGACGGTAAAGAATCTGCCTGCAATGCAGGAGACCTGGGTTCAATCCTTGGGTCGGGAAGATCCCCTGGAGAAGGAAACGGCAACCCACTCCAGTATTCTGGCCTGGAGAATCCCATGGACAGAGGAGCCTGGTGGGCTACAGTCCATGGAGTCAAGAAGAGTTGGACACAACTGACCAACTTTAACACTTTCTTTCACTGTCATACTTTTAAAGCATTTATATCTATTATCCAAGTTGATTTTTGTAATACTTTGTAGTAGAAATTTATATTATTACATGTCTTGCCCAAACATGAACACATTTATTCATTTACATATAGATTGTGAGTGCCTGGTATGTGCCCAATATGTTTTATCTACTGGAACGCAGGAGTGAACCAGACAGATGTTCTGGGTGTCGAGCAACATCAACACTGATGAACCCTGGATTCAAGCCCATCTTCTGGACCACGGGCTCACACTCTTTCACTACAGTAAGTGTTTTTTTTGTGATTTAACTTGAAGTTTTTTTTTCTTTACAGGTTTCTATTTGTCCTCTCACAAAGTAATTGGTCTGAATCTCCATTTTGCAAATGAAACCCAGACTTTGCATACTTTGTAAATATTCAATTAAAATTTAAATTATCTGGATGAAATATTTCTCTTCTATTTATCAGTCTGCTGGTGGGCACCTGCTTACACTGTACTTAGAAAGCTGCCAAACAAATATATTCTTTCCACTTGGTAATAGGAAATAATTTCCAGGCCATCACCTTCCACATTATGTTTCATCTTGGCATTAATTTTAATGAAATAATAATGTACTTGGCACCAGAATATCATCTACCATCCAAGGATCTCCAAGTATGTAACAAACATTAATTAAGTAGCACAATAGCTCTATAAGAGAAAACATCATTATCACAATCCTGGAATTGAACAGATTGTTGAACAAGAAAAATAATGATGAGGAGTCCCATTTTGAACTAATCAGAAGGGAGTAGGCTGCCAACTTGAATACTTTCAGTTCATTACCTTACTTAAAGAAGTAGGAAAGGGTTGGAGATGAGCTGGGACTCCTCAGAAAACACCTTAAATCCTGAGATTGGAGTAAAAATTCCCACTTCTTCACCTAGTTTAACATATGAATGCTGTGATAATAAATTTAAAAAGATTTGTCTGGTTGACCGTTGCCTGAGAGCACTAGATTTCAAATCACAAAAAAAAAACCCCACCTCAAACTTAGTTCATAAAGAAAAAAAAAAGAAAAAGAAAAAAAAAAAAAAAAAGAAAAAGATGTCTGTAACTGAGGTGGCTAGATGGAAGTTATTGTTTAGTTACTAAGTCATGTCTGCCTGTGAACCCATGGACTGTAGCCCACCATACTCCTCTGTCCATGGGATTTTCCAGGCAAAGATACTGGAGTGGGTTGCCATTTAGGCATACACAAATCAATTAATAAAAAAAAATCATTATGGCTCCTAAAAATGACTCAAATCTCAGTCTTCTGCAATGACTTATGAGATATTTGCTCAGGAAATATAACTTTGTTCATTATGGTGAAATGTCTTTCTTTTATGAAAGGCAGTTAATTGCTGGATAAGAAGATCACTATTCCCCATTTGGCATGGTAACATCTGATCCTTCAGTATCCCAAAGTCAATGATGGTCTTTATCCTAAACAGAAAGGGCCAAAAAGTAACTTCAATATGTTATCTGCAACCAATAAATATAAAAATCATGTGTCATTCTGTTTATCACACAGTTTTTTTTTGTATTTAATTTTATCTAACTCTAATAATTGCTGGGTTTTGTGCACTTTCACTATAAAAAGATTTCACACAGTTTGCTGATTTCCAATTGGCAGTGCCTTTCAAAAGTAAAGCTGTGAAGAAACACCAGAGGTAAAGGGCTAATGTTTTGCTCAGGAAATGTATTACATTTGCATTTCCTACAGCTCTTCTATTTTGTAGCAGTATATTGTGTTTGTACGAAAGATGATTTTAGAATTACTTCTGTCCTTTTAAGCAGAAGTAGTTGAAGAATAGTGAATGAAGATGAGATTGGTCATTAAACTCCAGAATATGCCGAGAATGTCCTACTGCATCTGCATTTGGATTATATCATCCATAAAAAATAAGTTTCTCAGTTATTTTGATTGCCTTTTCAAAAAATACTTGACAGATGCATACTCTTAATATGAGTGCTTGGAAATGTGTTTCCTTAGTTATAATGTAATAAAGTTAAGATCATTCTATTAAATAGTAATTAAATAGTTTATAGAGAATTCTAAATGATTATTATGAGTTAATCTAATCCTCTAAAAAGAGAACTGATAATGTTTTACATGTTGCACTTAAAAATAAAAAAATAAATTATTGCTTAAAAGTGAAATTACTTAAGATACATCACATAACTGCTGTTTTTGAAAGCTTTTACCTGAAATTTTATCTTACCTATATTCATTCTTATTTCATCATCAATTTAGTTACAACATTTGCACATACAGATTATTTTGAGAAATACTACTTAACTACTCAGCAGTAGGAGTTCTGTGGAAAGAATACTAGTAAAGAGGAATTAATATTTTTTATTCTTTAAAACAGTAATACTAACATTTAATATTTAGTAAGCAATAAGTTCTGATTAGACATGTAGGTAAATGCTTTCTAAGTATCTGCATATTTAATCCTCAGAATCCGGTGGTACAGACATTGTCCTATAGTTAACATTACATATGTATGCATTTGGGAAATAGGTATAAAGTAAAAATGTAATTTACCCAGAAAGACAATTAAGTGGCAGACCTGTGCTGTGAACACAATACTGGATTGTACTTACTAAGTAAATAAAGTCCATGAGGCATTTCAGTCATGAGAATAGATTAGGGACCATGGATAGTTCCACTCCCCTGCAGTCAATGAATATGAAACTGTGAAAATATGACTTTGGTTTTCAATATTTGATAAGAAAATCTTAGGCCTGGACTATAAGACATAGGTAATAGTGTCTGTATTATAAAATGGCTGGGCTAAACTTGGGCAAAACACTGAGATTGTATCTTAGTAATTGTATTTTCCAATGTTATTTATACACTATTAAGCCAAATCTCTCCCTTCCTATGTACTAATGAAGGAACATTTTTCAGATTTATGGTATAAAATCCCCGCCCATAGATGATCACATATTTCTTTTATAAGCAGACCTGGATAAACTGATCACAATGATTGCATGTGGTAGAACACTATAATTGATCATCTAGACTAAAAAAAAAAATAGAATTATATTCTACACAGTGTAGCTAAGCTACAGATGCCAAGCTTAATTTAAATGATATTGCAATTGAATTTCAGGTTATAATTACAATGGCCAAATTCTAAGCAATACATTTGAATCTTATAGGAAAATTCTAGAGCATTCAAAATAATATTAAAGGCTTCCACAGAACAGTGCTGCATAAAATTGTAAACTAAGAGGCAATATTGTCACAATCAGGGCAAATTATGTCACTGGTCTACGTTTTAGCATATTAGAGCAGAACCACTCTGCTGTGATCCATGCCCATAGCTGGTTCATTCTGATTGCAACATAGTCTTTTAATTGTTACACACTTCATTTCACACCTAACACCTAACATTTTCTGGCAAGCACTAAGAATGGCTTTTCTTGTATGCTACCCCTACATTTTTCCCTTTCATTTTTAAAATATTGAAAAATATTATACTTTGTAAGCACTATCTATAGATTTGACTCAAGTATAATGGATCAGCATGTATTAGGAAAAAACTTAACTGCACAAAGCAAAATGTTGCTTGGTGATAAGAGTTTTCCTAGTTTGAGATGCTAACACTATTACTGCATATAATTAGTGCTGTTCATCATTTCTTCATCTGAAAGTAAGAACACAGCCTTGATGAAGTATCTCAGGCCTAAATTTTAGTTTCTATAGGGCATCTTAAAAAAAAAATACAATCATGGTATTGGCTTAAGTTTTGTAATATATACAACCGTTACTCTAGTGTAATCTAACAAAAATAATATTATAAGTCAGTATAATAAGAATTTATAAGTCAGTAGAGTTCTTATTTCAATGGCTGATTTACTACACAATTTCAGAAATCATATTCTATTGATGCTTCCCGAAGTAAATAATAATATTTATGTATAATGCTTCTGAAAATTAATAAGCAAATGAAAAAGGAGGAGTTGTTGGGGAAGGAGCAAAATCTTTCTGATCTAATCTCTATAAAAGACATTATTTTCATTCGTTTTTACCACCAATGAGGAGCTAGCTGCACAGAGAAGCTACATCACTCCCTGAAAGTTATACAAGTAGTGGGACTGAGATCTGAACTCCAGATCTGGGAGATCCAGATCCCAGTGGCGCTAATGGTAAAGAACCTGCCTGCCAATGCAGGAGACATAAGAGACACAGGTTCGATCCCTAGGTCAGGAAGATCCCCTGGAGAAGGAAAGGGCACCCCACTCTAGTATTCTTGCCTGGAGAATCCCACGGACAGAGGAGCCTGGTGGGCTACAGTCCACAGGGTTGCAAAGAGTCGGACATGACTGAAGCGACTTAGCACACACGCACGATCTGGCTCCACAATCTATGTTCTTAATTATTAATACTTAGATATGTCACTTTTCTGTAGCTTTGGAAAATACTGCCATCCTAACACCTTATCTTTAAAGCTCTGTGACCTCTTTTTAACACAAGAATCTACTGATCCATAGAAGGAATATTTGTTTTAAATTACTTTTTTTTTGGCTATACAGATGGAACTGCAATGTCCATTAACATACTTATAACCTTCTAAGGCATAAACATACACAAGCAAGATAATCTACAGGTGTGCTACAATCTTGGCCACTCATGTGCTTGGTCAACTGAAATAAACACAGGAAACAGTTGATTTCAGAACAAAGCAAGATACCTTCAATTCTGAGCCCTCACCATTTCCTGGAATTGTAGGTTAAAATAACTGCTTCAGATATGTGAATGGTCTATGGTAAGTGTTAACTGATAAATGCTACCTCCCAGGTGGTGCTAGTGGTAAAGAACCCGCCTGTCAGTGCAGCCGAGAGACATCGGTTCAATCCCTGGGTCAGGAAGATCCCCTGGAGCAGGGCGTGGCACCCCATTCCAGTGTTCTTGCCTAGAGAACCCAATGGACAGAGGAGCTACATGGTGGGGTCCAGTCCACAGGGGCGCAAAGAGTCAGACAGGAATGAAGTGGTTTGGCATGCATGCATGGAAGGTATAGAACAAAATTTTTTTGCCCTATTTGCTGCACCTACTATTGCCAAGGGGCATCTGTGCTCTGCTCTGGGTGGTATAACGTGGATTGTCCTTGTCCTCAGGAAGTTTCCAGTTTAACAGGGGAACGCAAGCATTGAACAGAACAATGGAAGCACAGCATCTGTCTCCAAGGTGAAATACAGACTGCTAAAGGAGCAACTCTGACTTGGGAGAGCTCATTCAGCCTAGGATGTTCAAGCAATCAAGACTATTGGGATCTGAAGAAAACAATTTTCGGCCAAACAGACTTGAGGGGGTGGCAGAGGTAGAAAAAAGGAGAACGTTCCAAGCATGTGGCATAATACTTCCAAGGACTGCAAACCAGAAAATGGAAGGGAGAGTCTTCAAAGTGTATGAAGATTCTTGAAAGATGATTCATGAGTAGGTAGTTAAGTCCTTGAAATCTAACTGTGCTCAGTCAGAAATCTCTGTGCTTTGTAATTCCTTCTGCAAAGGATACAGAAACTTTAGAAACAAGCCTGGAGGCAACCACAGCTGTGTAAGATGACAGAGGTCCTCTTACCTGCTTCTGTGCTGTCTCGGGCTCCTAATATCTCAGAAGTCCCTCGTTTCCACTGTTTGGCAGCACCCTTTTTCATAAGAGGGGAAGTCTGTCTGAGCTGTGACTGTGCTTCTCCCATTCCTAAGACCTTCCCTGTCTCCATGGCTTACCCTGGCAGGATGCAGCACAGCTGATTGTTCAAGAAGAAACCAAACCAGTACCCTAGAGTCAGAAAATTTACCTTTCAAATTTTCAAATTTGGCTCCTTCCAAGTACAAAATCAATCTGTGTGTGTGTTTGTGTGTGTCCACATGCATATATTCATGTAAGCAACAGGCATGTTGCATTCTAAAAAGAAGTAACAGATCATATTTATGAGGAGACTAAATAGTCTCTTCAAGTGTTTAAGATCCAGGGACATAAAGAAATCAAACTTGAATTCAGAAATCAGTTAATTATACATATTGTTTTTCTTGTTTTTGTTTTCCTATTTCTCTTGTCTTTCTCCTGGGCACATTGCAGAGATTACCATCCTGACCTTTACTGCAGCTAAATGTGGCTACAAAACTAAATTACGATCAAAGTAATGAGAAGGGCGTACTATGTGCTACCTCTAGGACAGATGTATAAAATTTCCTATGAGCACTCTTCAACGTGCTAAACTTTTCTTTTTTTATTGTTGTTGTTTCTGTTGCTTAGAACAGAGAAGTCACATGTTGAAGACGGAAGAGGTTTTATTAGTCTGGGATTGGAATGCAAGAACCCCCATGATCATCTCACTATGACAGCTATTACACATGTACACATCTTTTCTCATTGACTGGGAATATCAGTCCTAGATTGTTAGATACATTGTTTTTTACTTAAGTGTTTAACATTTTGTATATATTTGTTACTGCAGCTTATCCTAACCTACCTTGCACAGAATCTGTAAGTTCTCTATTTTTATAAAATGTAGATATTACAGGTAAAGAGCCTGTAAATGTTAGTATGATTCACTTACTTTTTGATCAAATAAATTCATTTGATAAGATCAAAAATTAACCAACTATATATTTATTTTTGCTTTATAGCTAATAATATTTTACACTTTGCAAACAGCCTAAAAGTACTAGTAGCACCATTATTAACCCAGGAAAAATGTTCTATTTTAATGGAGAGTTCTTTTAAAGTACCACTTTTTGGTTGAAGTGTCCTAATATTCTTCATCATGTATTTCAAATACGTGAAAATCAAGTTCTTATAATACTTCTCTATAACTCTTACAATAATGGTTCAAAATGATAACACCCTAATTTGGACCTGAACATTTCTTTATTTCAACACATATGTGTATGCTGAATTTAATGTGTTCTTTTGAAGCACAGTTATCAAAGTTTTTACATAAAATTTTAAACATTTAGAAAATGTAAAACCTATAAATAAGCCGTAGTTCTATATATTATTAAAATATCTTTGTACCTAACTGGAAAATTATTAATAAGGGTCATGATTCTAAAGTTACTAAAATTTCCCAAGATGTTCTGCAGACCTCTGATTTATCCAGTTGTATATATTATGCCACGCACATTCAATGTCAAGGTCCCTGACCTCCTTTGGTCTAAGAGTTATGCATATGAAGGAGTCCTATGGGTTGCTACTAAATAAGCCAAGGCAAATTTCTTCCCATTTCATTATCTTACTTTTTGTTACAGATAAGCAGAAGCAAATCAAAAGAAAGCAAAAAACCTACCCCCAAATTCTATTTTGGTTAGCCGTGATCAAAATACTAAAATTCTAGAAGGATCTTCTATCAAAGAAGACCTTTATTAATGCTCACTTTCCTGCAAAACTTTTGTGCAAAGGTTGGATTAACATACAATTTAAAAATTGGAAATAGGCCTTCCTACACACTAAATTCTATTGCTTTCCTCTTAAGTCAGTGGTTTCTTGTGTTTTTACTGTGACTTGTTACAACTCATCTAAGCCAATTTTAATGCCACCCATTTCTTTTCAGACCTTGAATGAGATTAGGAGCAGAAATGCCTTGGTACCTAAATATTCTGATAATCTGGAGTCTTTTTTCTTTTAATTTTATGTTTTTATCCAGAAAAGGTAGTTACAGCAATCTCAGAAAAGCAGAGAAGGCAGCAAAGGTTTGCATAATCTTCTTGCAGCATCAAGCACTATCCATTCTTTAGCCATGACTCTGAGTCAAGGATTATCTTAGTTTGAAGCTCCCTTCTGAACTCCAAAAATATATATATCCATCCATACATGCATGCACATATAAACAATAAAAAATGCTCAGCAAGAATATACCAATATTAGCAAATAGTTTAAATCAAATGCTATATATATATATATATTTTTTTACATTTGGCTCCTTTTTTGTGTGTTAAGAAGAGTGACCAGCATAATATAGTGATTATTAGCTTCAGGAAGAGAATAAAATTTTGAGGAGATAGTCAATATTCTATATTATGAGTTGATCACAGTTACTGAAATTATGTGAGTTGTGATTCTTGGAAGCAAAATAGGGATTCTGTTTGCAGGAGACAGACAGGACACATGCATTTATTATTTCCTTCTACCTACTTTCAATTCAACCCCTTTGAATTAGCAGGAAGGATATTTTAAATATGTAATAGCAATAAAGAAATGGAAAGGTAACAGAAATTAATAGAAAACAAATGATACCATATTTTGAAATTAAGAAAAAAAAAAAGCCAAAACAGAGCTACTGGATAAGTAGGAACAGATTTGCCATGGGAAGCTGCTGAGAAACTCAAAGTTCAGAAACAACTAAAAGTCAGCTGAGTATAAGTACTTAATTGAAGGGCTGCTTGAGGAATAGATCAACCACTCATGGCTATAAGAATAGCTGGACTGTTATGTTTACCTCTAAATAAACTTCTAAACTCAAAGTGATGGGGACTTCTTCCATGGTTACTGGAGTCAGGGAAAGAGTAGCAAAGCTTAAAATAAATCTGTACTTTCACAATAAATATGGAGGAGCAATAAGTGAGAAGGAAAAGTCAGCTCCTCTGCTGAAACAGTCTACAGCAGTCACAGTCCAATGCAAAGTCCTGCCCTACATGGTCATAGGGGTCATCATCTGGATCCTTAGTTCCACAACCTGAAGGAAAACTGGCCTGCCATCTAAAACAACATGTTTTAAGGTAAACTGGAAGTATTACTAAAAGTAAATAGATACATGTGCTTTGACTGAAGATTTCTACTTCTGGCTATCCACCCTGAAGAAATTTTGTACATGTGCACAGATATATATGTAAGTAGATACTGATTTTAAATTTTATACTGGAGGAAATAGAAATGGCACAAATATATATCAATATGACACCAACAAACATACATGGACTCATACAAACCAAAACTATCCAGTCATTAAAAATTATGTTGCATGGAGATGGAAGTAAGAACAGTGAAAATGCAAATCTTGACTGAAGGGTGAACATGAATGCATACACTTGTCAAAGATCAAACTGCTCCTCTCTACATTTTAGTGAATGTAATTATATGCCTCTCATACTTACAACTAACAGAGAAGCCATCATGAGTTTTGTTAAGATGGGTTGGGACACAGGAATAAGAACTCTGAGATATTCTGTAAAAAATTATTTACAAAATATTTTGTCAATATTTAGACCTCACCATTAAGGGGGTGCTTATGATGTTAAAGTGGAGCAAATGAAAAATATTAATATGACAGCAATGGGCAAACAAATTAGAGACTTCTACCCCAATAAGGCAGAGGCAATGACTATTTTGATATGACTGCCTAAAAATTATTGATTAATCATTGGTTCTCAAACTTGGTTGCTGCTTTGAATCTCCTGTGAGCTTTGAAAGAACTACTGCTGCTTGGGTCCCATTCCCATAAGCCCAGCTTAGTTGGTCTAGGGTATTACCTGGACATCAAGGATTTTAAAAGCCTCCCAGGTAATATTAATAAGCAGCAAATTTTATAATTATTTAATCATTCTCAGGTTGAGAATTATGGAATTATTAATGAATATCCTTTCTTCTGCTGAAGCCAACAGAATGAAACTCATTTACCTAAAGTTAAACAAAAATGGCCTTAGAAGCATTTGAAGTATTTCAGATTACTGAGTAGACGCTACTGACACAGATAAACTGTTTAATATACAATCTGTTAAAACTTGAGTGTGGGGAACCATATTTCCATCTTACCTTAGGTAAATGATATGAGCTTTGCTAAAGAAGTTACTTAAGATGAATTAAGATTACCACTTCCTCTCAATCAATGGATCTGTCTCATTCTGTCTTAGCCGCTCTTGTGTTATCTACTCTGGCACAAATATACTCACAGAGACATGAACTGGATCAGAGAATGTGGCTTTTTAGACTCTGCTTCCAGATATACCATTCTGGATCACATATCATGACCGAACTGTGCAAATGGAACCAAAGAATGTCTGCTGACTATCTCTGAAATCTTCCTTTGGTAACCTCACACTCACACTAACATCCAAATATGAGGAATCCCTGAGCATCCATTTGCAGCACTTTTTCTGCTGGTTGGATCTTCTTCATAGCAGCACTGTGAAGAAACAGTCTTCTAACTCCAGGGACCAGTTAACAATGCAACGATATAAAGACAAGCATGTGTGATGACCAACTCTAAACCTTTACTGTAAGGGATGAGAGCTGATTCCAATTACTGAGCCAGAATGAGCCCTATTCTTGCCTGTTCCCTCTAGCCAGCATCTCTGTGTGCCCAATCACAGTGATTTATACCCATGATGGAAGGACTAAACTCACAGGGAAAAGATAATTCTATCGAGTCAAAGCCAAATGTAGATAAGCTGATTTTCACAGAAGGTTTGAAGCAAGAGAAACTGGATACAGAACTCTAAACATTTCTTATTATCAGCAAATGTGCACAACAGCTGCTGGTAATCACCAATCACAATAAGCAGATAAACAAAAAAGGGGAAAATATTGTGGATGCACCCAAATTCAAAATCTTGGCACCTAACTGAATTTAGCACAGAGCATTACCATGAATTCAAATATGTGTGAATCACAGTAATCATGCGAAGTGCTAAATCACACATTTCCTGATATCCAAGCTTCCAAAAACACTGTATTCTGTGTGCCACAATTTGTACTAAGCATTTTAGGGTCAAATTTCTGGCATCACACCACACACACACACTCTTTTCAATAAAGTGCTCTGCTGTAGCATTATATAGCAATTATCATATTAAAAGAAAACATTTGGATGTGAAATCAAAGACAAGAACTTTCATCAAGATATAAAAAGCAAATTCAAAGAACTATATTTGTATGTTTGTATACATATGTTTATCTATCCATCCAAACACTCACACACACGCAAATACATGGACACCACACAAAAGCACCCAACCAGAAAATAACCAATATTTATTAAATAGCAATAGGCCCAATCTCATGGAGTTTATTATGCAATCAGAACAAGTTAAAACAAAGAGGGGAAACCAAAAACATTAAGGGCAACTGAGGAATCTTTGTGGTGTTGAAACTGTTCTGTATTTTGACCATGGGGATGATACATAAGCCTACACTTGTGCTAAAATTGCACATAAGCAAATATGCATGCTCACACACACACACACAGAGTCCAATAAATCTGAGTATATCTGAGTAAGATTAGTGGATTATATCAATGTCAATACCCAGGCTGTAATATGCTTTGCATGTGTTATCAGAAGGAGAAATTGGATAAAGGGCTCATGGATCTCTCTGCATTTTTTCTTACCACCACTTGTGAACCTACAGTGATCTCAAACTTAAAGGTTTACATAAGATAAAACAGAAATGCAAAGTGATAAGTGCTAAAATAAAAGGAAGCACAAGTTGTTATGGGGGCATATTGTAGGGCTATATAATCTACATTGGTCGGTTAAAGAGATTGAGTAGAATGAAATTAAGTAATTGGCAAGTCAGTTAAAGAAAGTCTAGGCCTAAGATTAGTTTATGCAAATAATGTAGTCTAGAACCTGATTTCTTAGTATTGTTGGGTAATTTTAAACACTCTCTAGGTGACAGAAAAGAGATTCTATCAGAGAGGGACTTAGTAGCCAGTTGTTTAAGGAATATGTGATTATGTTAATGTTTATGGATCCAAACTTTAAAAGATATGTGAATCCCTTTAAATTTTGTATCTAGAGACATTAAGATGATCTAACAGCAGGGACGTGAAGGTCATGGATGAGGCTAACCTAGAGGCATGAGCAACCATAAATAGGTATAAAAATCCAGGTGAAATTCAAGACAGAGTGCCTGTCACAACTTGAGAACTGGACAGATATGAGTTGAATGTAGGAGGAGACAGTGGTAGCGCAGAAGGTAAGGAGGGGAAGCACAGCCTTGACTATCCATTGGGCATAGATGGTATGTGAGACAAAGTTATCACGCCGATGCCTGGATTTCCTCTTGAGATATCTTAGGAAGGGAACACTCCAGGGTTACAGGTTTATGAGTCTAAGGTGTTTAATTGTATCATTGCTTCCACATAAACACAAATAAATGTCAGTTTATAACTCCTTTTCTTCTTTCTCCTCCTTTCTTTAACAAAATAGTGTAATCTACCTTGTGTTGGAAAAATCCAGGGAATGTCAAAGGTTATCAGGGGACAAGATAAGCAATTCCAGTTCTTTTTGTTTACAGCATCTCAAACCATGCTGGGTCCTCCCAAAATAGTGAGACTGTATTACACTTTTTAAATCACTTTGGAAAGAGGTGCACACTATACTTATGTTCCAAATATTCAAATAATATGTTCCTACTGGAAATCAAAAGCATAATAGCCACCTGGACTACATAAGCAGTGACCCGCAATAATTTGCAATGCTTTGAAAGCTGCCAAATAGGTGGCAAAAACACTAGTTTTAACTTCAGGATAACAGATTGTATTTCTTTTATGTATTCCTGCAGTGGTGAAAATGGAAATTATTGACTCTGGGAACCCAGCCTACAGTGCTGTTAATCACTGTATTGCTATTAATTGATTTCCTTAAGAGTGAGCCAGACCCAGCAGGACACTACTTATTAAACCTCTCTCCCACTTGTAATGCAGTGATTTTGACATTGCCTATAATGTCAGAGTTTTCAGAATGGAATGTTTGGTGTTCAGAACAGAGAGACCTTTGAACAAAATAAATGAACCAATCAGTTTAAACTATGCAGTAATATGTGGATCCTCCAAAAGGGAGAGACTTTAATTGTTCTTTCCTCTGTCTGCATTATCATAAGTAAATAACTTGAAAGTATGCATTCAAATATTCAGTCATGTTGCTTGTATGTGCAGAAACCTCAAGATCTTTTATTATCCTGAATAATACCCGTGACTCTGTTACTTTGTCCAACATACTTAGAAAAATCTTTTTGTCAAAAAAGCACCCCAAATTCCTAGGAAGTAGAAGCTAAAAGCTACTTTCTTGCTTTTTTTTAAAAAAAAATTCTATAACTGGCAGTGGAGACCATGAGATTAGATATTAAATAAAACTAAAATTCAGAAGAAAAAATTTATAATGATATATTAAAAATAACAGAACACTCTGCTGACATAAATATATTTATGGGTATATTTAAACAATGAATATATGTCTATCTTAACTAGGCAAAATTGAAGGACTATTATCTAATACATTAAGAAGTTTGATTGATTGATCCTTTTGCCCTTTATTCTTAATAGACTATTACAGCAGTAGACAAAGGAAGAAATAAAGTGCCCAGCTAATCGATCTGTATCACATTGGAAAGGTCAAAATAGAATTGTACATTACTACTGTCAAAAATATATAAAACATTAACATTTCCATACCATAGTCTCATCACAGAAATTGTAATGGAGACTGAAAAAGACACAATATTCGTCCATTCTTATGACTAAAATTCCTATTAAGTGGCAAATGGAATGGCATAAATCTAATCTCAGGAGAGGTGCCGACTGGGAGAAAATGCTATACATTCATTCCTTTCTTTTGTAGCATCCTGAGTTTTCACTCAAGCCGTTCTATATGTATTCAGGTTTCTGTTTCCACAAGAAGCCCTTGAACTGACGTGTGTACGCATGACTAATCTCTGTTAGAAATAGGAAAAGGCATAAATTAAAAGCAAATAACACATTTTAAAAGTAACAAATATAGAAATAATAAATATAACTATTAAATTCAGTTAAGAAATACATTTTGCATTTTGGACTTCCCTCGTAGCTGAGTGGGTAAGAATCTGCCTGCCAGTGCAGAGGACATGGGTTCAATCCCTGGTCTGGGAAGATTCCACATGCTGTGGAGGAATTAAGCCCATGCACCACAACTATTGAGTCTGTGTGTACATGTCAAAAACAGAACCATATTTTGCATCTTGTTAAATTTATGCAGTATAGGAACCTGAGAAGGATTGCACATAAATGTAAATGCTCTATGAACAGCTTCAAATTTAATGGATTATGATATTTTAAAACATACCTCCTAACCATTACCTACATAATTGTGTTATAGAGAAACAAATGTGAATATTATTTATCAAGCTTTGTATTAATACAGACTTTGTATTGTATTCCCTGGTGGCTCAGATGGTAAAGAATCTGCCTGCAATGCAGGAGACCTAGGTTTGATCCCTGGATCAGGAAGGCTCCCCTTGGAGAAGGAAATGGCAACCCACTCCAGTATTCTTGCCTGGAAAACTCCACGGACAAAGGAGCCCTGACAGGTTACAGTCCATGGGGTCACAAAGAGTCAGACATGACTGAGTGACTAACACTTTCACTTTGTATTATATGGAATTTAAAAATGGTAATGTGTGCATAAGTTATACACACATGTACTCATACACCAAACCATACATTGCATTAATTATTTAATATGTCTAATAGGACAAAATTAGCACAAAAACCAAGCATATATTTTTAGAGATATAAATTTTAAGAAGTATTAAAAATGTGAGACTCTTCTTAGCTCTGAAGACAATTTTTTTTTTTTTCTGGCTTCTGGCAGTTTAGCTTAAGATGAAATTTACATAGCAAATACCTTATCATAATTCCTACCTCCAAAGAAACTAGGTAATGATACTTGCACAGGAAGCTTCATTGTTATTTTACTTGGGAAAAAAAAAATTAGATGTTAAACTCGGCATAATTGCTGGAGATACAATATTTATGAAAATAAAAACTTCCAGAAAAGTTTTTGTTTTGGGGGAAGAAAGATTATATTATTAACTTGACATTAAAAATCAAACATAAATCAACAGATACAGGAACACATTAAATACAACACAGTTTGTTATGAGAGACACATAATAAGCGAAAGGGAATGCTCTCAAGTAGTTTACAATCCAGTATAAACATAATAAAAAGCTGAATACCATAAATACTACAGAAGACATTAAAATATGCAGTGAAGAAAGTTTGTGGAAGCAGGAATAATATGGAGAAAATATCAGAAAATGCTTCAATGAGGAAATAAATAGGGCTTCACAAGCAGAATTTTCAGAGGAGAAAACTTGAGGAAGATACTTACAATTAGGATATAAAAAAGACAGTATGACTCCCTAAAAAAAGAGAAAGAGAGAGGGATAGTGTATGAAGAAATTTCTAATGTTCCGGGTACATTAGAAAATAGTCTAAGCAGCTAAAGATGTACCAGGATAGGAAGGCTGAAAGTATGATTGGCTCATTTTGTTAGCAGACTAAATGTCAAACTGAATATGCTAGATTTAACTTGATAGGAAATGAAGAAGCTGAAACTTATTGAAGTATGTACACGAATAAGACAGCTTCATTTAGTAATTGTCCGTAGAATGACTTGTATGAACGATTTTCCAACTCATCTTTCTTCCAAAGGCTTTTATGTAGATTAAAGAGTCCTGACTCCTAAATTTGAGTTCATCACTTTAGCCACACACCTCACACAGCAGCATTAATGCTCTCATTTACAGAGGCCGGTACAGTGTTTGACACTGAAAAGAGAAGAAAGAATGTTTCCTGCGTGACTGCAAGAATGAGATACATAGATATATAGAGATGACTAAACTAGTTTGAAGACAATTTTCTAATCAAGTAGAAATTAAGAATGAAATAGGATAGGACAGTGCTAACGAAAACAAAAAATTAGTTTTCAGAAAATCAAAGTTTATTCTATGGTTTTGATCTGAGGATTTTAAAGAATGGAGAACAAGTCATCAAGCTACAAGTGTTAAAATCAAATTATTTAAAAATAGTGGGTGCATGGGTGTTTGCAATCATGTTAAATTTCAATTGCAAATGAAAGATAAATTTAGGTAGAATAAAGTCAATTATAGGACAGGATTTCTAGAAAGGTAATTTCTAGAGATGAGGTTTTATCAATAATCAACAATATGGAAATGATTAAAACAATGGAAGTATCATTTACTTAGAAACTATAAAGTATAGAAACTATAAAGAGAAATTCAAAGTTATTCCCATTTATTATAGAAAGACTACATTTACGAAAAATGGTAAGCAAGATAAATGGAGAAGAAAGACTGAATAAAGATATTTGAAGTGATGATGAAAATGTTTCAGATGATGTTGTTGGTGCTTAAAATGGAAACAACAGTATGACATTTAGCTTCTACTACTGTATGCTAACCACTCTGCCAGTTATTTTCAATGATTTTCAGATTTAACCCCCAGAACACGTCATATGATGTCTACATTATAATTTTTCCTCTTTTTGTTTAAATATATGGAAAGTGATGCCCAGAGAGTTTAAAGAAAAGGATGACCTTGGGATTCAGAGACTGTCATACTGAGTGAAGTAAGTCAGACAGAGGAGGAGAAATATTGTATGACATTGCTTATATGCAGAATCTAAAAATAAATGAGGGTTTCCCTGATGGCTCAGATGGTAAAGAATCTGCCTGCGATGTGGGAGACTAGGTTTGATCCCTGGGTTGGGAAGATCCCCTAGAGGAGGGCATGGCAACCCACTCTAGTATTCTTGCCTGGAGAATCCCAATGGCCAGAGGAGCCGGGCTGGCTATAGTTCATGCGGTTGCAAATTGTTGGACACAACAGAGTGACTAAGCACAGCACAAAAAGAAATGATACGAATGAACTTATTTATAAAACAGAAACAGACTCACAGACTTAGAGAACAAACTTATTGGTCACCACAGGGGGAGCATGAAGGGAAGGGATAGTTAGGGAGTTTGAGATCGACATGTACATACTGCTGTGTTTAAAATGGATAACCAACAACGACCTCCTGTATGGCATAGGGGACTCTGTGCCATTTTATGTGGTAGCCTGGACAGAAGGGGAGTTTGGGGAGAATGGACACGTATGTATATGTATGGTTGAGTCCCTCTGCTGTCCACCTGAAACCATCACAACATTGTTCATCATATATCTCCCATATAAAACAAAAGTTTTATTTTTTAAAGAAAGCTATTTTTGAAATTTAGGATCTTTGATCTTAACCTTAAGAATATTTCCCTTAATAATAAGAAAATCAAAACAGGAGAAAAAAATTCAAGTCTGTACACTGACATTTTCAGTGGAAGTAGGATAAATCTCCAAACCTTCCCCACAGTATTTGCATACATGAGACAGAAGAAATAAATGATAAAAGACTGCACAAAGAGGAAGATGTCAGACCTAACTACCTTAAAGTTGGAGTGGAGGTGAAGGAATGGGTGAGCTAAAGGAAAACCCAGCATAACCTTTGGAAAGCTTCAGGATCTGACACTTGATATGGTGTGAGTGTGGGTACTGATGCAAACAATGAGAGCTTGGTGGGAAGTTGATTATAGATGGGAGAAGTCTAGAAAATCAACCTTGTATATTTACTGCAAGGACTGATGCTGAAGCTCCAATACTTCGGCCACCTGATGAGAAGAGTCAACTTATTGTAAAAGACCCTGATGCTAGGAAAGATTGAAGGCAAAAGCAGAAGAGGGCAGCAGAGGATGACATAGTTAGATATCATCACCAACTCACTGGACATGAGTTTAAGCAAACTCTGGGAGACAGTGAAGGACAGGGAAGCCTGGCATAGCGCAGTCCATGCGACCGCAGAGAGTCAGATGTGACTTAAGAACTGAACACTTGAAAAGTCTATATTTGACCCTGGGCTTCATATCCAATGTAGGTACACAATGTGGAATGCAGTGTTTTTTTTTTTTTTGTATTAAGTTCATATCTGACTACTTGCCCTTTAGCCTAAGCAGATCCAGAAAAACAGCAGCCAGATTTATTGCACCCAGGCAGGACACCTGACTACCCTACAGTAAATTCAATGTACACTGAGCTTCCAATCAATTTTTAGTACCTAATTTGTAAATATAAATGAGCTGCCAAAATTTAAGGATGAATGATTTAGACAAAGCAAGCAAACAGAAAAAAGAAAATGGTGACAATGATGAAAGAAAAAAATATGTATTAGTAATGACTTTAGAGCTATTGAAGTATTAAACAATACTTAAAAATCATTAACAGATAAAAGAGGTATTGGTATTTTAAATATAATAGCTATAAATATAGAAAAATAAGTGTAAGGAAAGTAAAGTCTTATCTCTCATGGAAAACAAATAAAAAAGATAAGATGATGTTCAATAGGAGAAAATAGATTAGAAAATTAGTAGAGAAATGGAAGCAATCCAAAATCTAACTATGAGAACTTCAACCAGAGAAAAGTAAAACTAAAGGAATGGGAACTTCTGAAAGCAATCATTAAAATAATCTCAGAAATATGTACATGGATTTTCAGAAAGACAAGGTCCAAAAAATGCTTGGTGCAGGGAATGAAAAAAAGAGTCTCTTATTAAAACATTTTTTTTAAACCATGAAATTGTGGAATATAGAAAGTCAGAGGAAGTTTCTAAATGGGGTTTAAGTCCCCACTTTAATATTATTCACCGCCTTGATTTTGTAAAATCTGGACTGCCTCAATTGCTGTTCCCCACCCTGCTCCGCTCCTGCAGATGAGGGTCCCTTGCCAAACAACCCTCCTCATTATAAGAAATCAGAGTTCCTACCTATCCCTAAGGTTCTGTTTCCTGTCAGCCCAGGCAGTTATTTAAATAAGCCAATCACATCCTTCCACAGGAATGAAGAGCAGTCCAGCCTCTTGGTACACAAAGCCTGCCTCCCCAAGCCCCTGGTTGCTTACCCTAGTGCAACTCCCAGAAACAGCCTCCTCCCAGGGACAGTAAGCAATGAAACTAACAGAACTGTGTTAATTTCCTCTTCTCAGTGTCAGGGGTCATATATTCAAACATCCCTGTAGTCCTGGAGTGTGCCACCATCCCTCAGTAAGGAGGGTTGATATGAGACAAACACCAAACTATTTCAGAAAAAGGTAGGTCCAATACAAAGGATGGTGAATCAGAGTGTGTGTGTGTGTGTGTGTGTGTGTGTGTGTGTGTGTGTGTGTGTGCACATGTAAGCTCAATAGCTCAGTCATGTCCAACTCTTCGCGACACCACGGCGCTTCTGTCCATGGAATTTTCCAGGCAGGAGTACTGGAGTGGGTTGCCATTTCCTTCTCCAGCGGGTCTTCCTGACCCAGGGATGGAATCTGCATCTCCAGCGTTTCCTATATTGGAAGGTGGATTCTTTTCCACTGATTCTCGAATGTGGCAGAAGAAGGAAGAAGAATCTTGAAAAATGTTTCCAAATTCTGAGTAAAAATCTATTTACAACCTAAAATGCTTCATCCCTTCAGAGTACCTAATACATAGCAGAAAAGAATAAGAGTATTTTTAGACTTTCGAAGTATAGAATATTTGACTAGGCTGTCTATTTTGCAGGAAGCTACCTAAGGATAATTTCTGTCAAAACAAGGAAATGAACGAAGATAGAACTGTGACCAAGGAAATAGGAGATCTCATACAGCAGAGAGATGAAAAAAATTCCCAAGACTATGGCAAAAAAGGAAGTATCCATATGATAGTTGTATACTGGGTCTAGAGAACACAAAGACTCTGTTTTAATAGGAGGTCAGATGTCTCAGCGAATCAGGTGTTCAGAAAATAAAATATGTTTGAAAATGAGATAACAAATCATGATGATATGAAAAATTATTGAGGCATTGTATAGAATTTTTCTGGGGTGATATTCATAGGTTGAAAGTAAACCAAATCAAAAGAGGGATAATTTTTAACTCCAGTTTGAAAAGAAGAAAAAGCAGAGAAGGGAAATGTAATCAGATAATTTTCTAGACTCAGCAATGAACAATATTTAAAAAGTTATGATCAAAAACCTAAATGATTTTAAATAAAAATTGAGGCATAATTATATTGATAGGAAAATAGAGGGTAAAACTGAGTCAAAATGATAAAACCTTACAAAAGAAGCTGACAGTTAAGGTTTAAACTGATACAACAGTATATTCATATTCTTTTGACCTATGGAGATAATTACCAAATAAAATAGCTAAATATTAGATGTGTTTGCCCTTGAGGTGTAGGACAAATCTTTAATTGTCAAGAAATAATTTTTTAAAAAATAGTCATTTCAGGGATAGGTGTTTTAACCATTTTTTTCTAATAACACATTTATTTCAAATAAATACTAATTTTAAAAGCAATCTGGCTCATCTTTCTGATTATTAAAAATGTATTCCATAGTTATACACACTAACAAGTCACTTGAGGTTTTCTAATATGTTTCTGTTGAAAATATAATAATTGCTTTTAGTACGACAATTTTTGCTATATTAACTCTAATTGTTTTTTTTTTTTTTTTTTTTTTTACTTCATGTTAGTATAGTTCATTCGCCTCCAGCTCACATGGTAAATTAATTGGAATCATCTCAAGAGTCATTTTGATACTCTCATTAAGATTACCCTTTTGAGATCAAATTATTTTAAAAATAAAATGGTTTCTGAGTTCTGATTTATCTCCAGTTTATGGCCACAGGAAACCTTATTCATCTAATGATGACCATCCTGAACTGCTAGGCCATGGGTGGTAAACGGTACCCAATCAATGTTTAGAATATTGTTATTTCTAAAGATTCTAGTTATAACTTGAGATGTAAAAAATTAGTTGATGATTCATTAAAAAAAATCTATAGCAAAGTTAAAAATCTACTCTAATGAAAAGTCTTTTCAATGTTTGATAATTCACTTTGAGTCTAAGTGATATAAAAATGTAATGAAAGATAATTATTAGAATTGAGTTTGTATTTCTACGTTAAGAAACTAAATATTACCCAGATTGGACCCTGGGATTTAATTTACATTCAATCTAGTACACAAATCCTTTCACTTTTAGCTATTCAAAAATATTCCTTATATTAAATATGTTTTTACTTATTAAAAAATCTTTACATTTGTGACAACACATATATTGCTGTTTGGTTCTAAAGTTATGGTCATATGAAGCTATACATAAAGGTGCTTTTAGTATTGCACTTAAATCCAACATAAATCTGCAGTTTGGCACCATGCTTAAGGAATGAGGGGGTTTATGCATAGCAGCGCCCATAGAGATAAATGTTGAGGAGAATATAAATCATGCAAACTTCAGAGAGCTGGGCCACCTGAGAGTATAATAAAAAGAGGAAAAGGTGAGCAGTTCAACGTGTATAGCAAGGGGTATAAAATAGGAGTGGCACATTTGAGGCCACTCCAAGGTAAAGAACATTTCAAAAACGTATCCCTGAACATATCATTTTATGTACACATTTCTTCCTCTTTTAAAAATGCTTCTTTTAATTCAGGTAAATTCAAAATATTTTATAAATTAGAAAAACTAACAGTTTAATAGTGAACACTGAGATTTGAGCCATTGAACAATTATCATTGATTTTGAAATTAATATTTGCTACAATAAATGGATTGAGTTTCTTTTTAAGACTGACAGAAGAGACTATAGACAAAATTGTTAGAGACTGGAAGACCCTCCAATTAGACAATTAGATGAGCGAAGTGAATATCTTACTATTTAAGATATTTGTTTCAGGCTCATTTTACTCTTGAAAAAAGATGAACATCTAAAAAACAATTTGGAGCAGTATAGTAGCTGGCAGACTAAACAAACTTACAGAAAATTTTTTTAAAAATTCACATATATGCATCAATAACCCATACAAATAAATGCATAAATATATTTATCTGATAGAAGTAAAATATGATTCTGGCTAAATATTAAAAGAAACATCACAATATCACATCAAGCATCAATAACACACATATACACAGCAAACAATTTTCAGTTAAAAAAAAACAGCTAAATAAAAGCAAACATTAATAAGAGACAGCAAATAGTACATGCATTTTCTCACTAAATTAAGTTATATCAAATTATTTCATGAGCCTTAGGACTAAATGAACTAATTTCAGTGGTTTCTGTAAACTGTACGGTAATTCAAATAAGATATGCAGGCAGATAAACCTACTTTAATAAATCTCTAGGTATGTTTTTCTTAAAACCTACTCATAAATCACATAAATCCTCATTTCTCCTTGTGCAGTTTCATGTATACTTAAGGTTTACTAAATTTTGACAAGCGATAGTACAAAATAATTGGCACCCTGCTTTAACAGGTATAAATAATATGTACAGGGAAGAGAGGTAATGTAAAATCGACAGCTGAAACCTGAAGTTAACATAGAAATCACCATAAAATCTGGTAACTCTAAATCAAGGAAACTTACAGAGGTGATATCCCCTCTATGTTATTACTTTATACCTCTGATGTGTGAACTAATTTAATAAGGGTATTTTTCACATTCTTGTGTAAAAGCATGACAGTGTCCAAGTGTAATGAAAAGAAGAAGAAAGTCTTCCTGATTAAGGAAAAACCAAACAAAACCTTTTTAAACAAAGCATCCAGTGCTGTATTTAACCAGATAAAAGAAAATGAAGAGAGGCTGCTATCTGAATAACTTATTGGTACATCCTGCCATTGGAAATGGATAGTAACACAGGTATCATTTAGGCTGTCTCAATTGGTCCTCTACTTCCCCCCGCCGCCAAGGGTATGTATGGTGAAGCTTTAGAAAGTTAATTTTGACCTGCACATATTTATGCCTATGACTAACAGACGATTTATTCTTTCCTTGGAAAAAAAAGAAACTGAGCTCACTATTTCTAAAATTATAGAACTAACTCAGTTCTCTGCTAGTGCTCATGTCTATACTTGCCTTCACCAGTTTAGCTGCCTGAAGGGTTGAATAGAATACCTTGTTTGTCTTACTGCTGTATTATTCATTATATGGAGTTTATTCATAGTGTAAATTGATGTGGCCAGTAGTTTCTACAAAGTGAATACAATGTGAACGGGTAGTAAGCAACAGCATGTTACATTTCACAGAATTCCCTTGTTCATTTCAGAGTTTGTGGAGAAAGAGATGGCAGGACTCTGACAAAGAAATGTGTCCACAAACAGGCAAGATTTTGAGCCCAATAACAACCTCATGTTGATGACATTAGCTTGTTTTATAATCTACTGCTACCAAACTAACTTTGACACTCTAGAGAACAACACTGGGGTGATGCTGAGAAAAAAAGAGGAGAGGAAAACTTGTATTATTAATGCAGGTGGGAGAGAAAAAACATCACATATTGTAAAGAAAATCTTGCCAGACTTGTGTCTTTAAAATGTGTAAAAATTAGATTTATTTTTCTAAAAGTATAGGACAGAATCCCATTGTGTAAATATTAAAAATTATAAGCTAAATTACTTTGTATTGTGTGTTACTAATTTAACAAGCACTTCAGAAGTAAAAATCTATCTTGGTAATGGATTGTACTGAATCAGTAGAACTAAAGATCTAATCTATCTTTTTCCTTAGTGATTCATTCCATCATTTTGTGGGGGAACTAAACCTGGAGGCATCCAATGAAATATTGATAAGATCTCTACTTTATTGCTCAAAAACATGTATTTGTTTATTGCTCAAAAACGTGTATGTGTTCATATCCCAAAGGAAACTTAAATATGTTTAACTGAAATTTCTAATTTCTCAAATGACATAATTGTAACCCATACAGATGATGCTCATACCCAATGGCATAGAATAATCCATTAATATGAACCCTCTTACTCTCACCAGCCATTCTGTTCTGATGTATCACATGTTGTTCATGCTTGTGTGAAGCTGAAAAGAGTCTAATGTGGTATGTGACCTGGTAATGTTGGATGTAAATATCTTTAAGTATTGGAAGAAATCTTGAGTTTACTTTTATCTGAACATCTGATGCCAGAAACCTTTACTTTTTTCCAAAGCACACAGAAATCAGTTATTTAACAAATATGATATTCCTATTCTCATCCTAGTGATTTTGCTTACATGAAATGTTTGGGTGAAGAAGATAAAAAGGCCACCATTTCAAAACAGTACAGTAGGGAATTGTGGTGATAAATAGCTTTTCAAAGACATGATGACAGATGCCATTAAAAGCCACAAGCTGTTAAATCTACAGACTCATATGTGCTTTGTTCTTGATTTCTAAATTTATCCCAGGTTGTTTTCAGAACTTAAAACACAGTCATGGGAGGTTGGTGATTAGAGAAACTATTTGAAGTTTCACAATCAGAACAGCTGGTCTAGAGATGACAGAAGATGATGCTGAGTCTTATGAAGAAAATGCAAAGTAGTAATTGGGGAATGTTTTGGCAAGTAATAAGAGAAACCATCAGAGACTTATTGCAGATGTCAAATCACATTTAGGTTATATATGTTTCTAGTCCCAGTGTCTCAACTGGCTCTCTAATGTCTAAGTAGAAAAAGCTGTATGATTATTTGAGAACTATAGAAGGGAACAGAGTTTTGATTTCAAAACAGACATAAAACTAACACATGGAAGGAGTACTGACAGGAGAGGCTACAAGTTCTAAGGTTATATAAGATCATCATCATCTCTCATCTAAACTACAGCAATCATGCCCTAACTGGTCTCCCTGAATCAATCTTCCTCCCCTTTCCTTTCAAAACAATACAGAGTGACTACTGCTTTTTTTTTTTTTTTTTTTGACTCAAATCATCTCCTTGTTTTATACCAAATCACTCCACATTTAGAAAAGAAAAAAATTCAAACTCTTTCCCGTTGCCTGAACAGTTCTATATGTTTTGGCTCCTGACTACTACTCTATCAGTCCTGGTTTCTCTCCCATGCCTAAATACAGTGGACCCCTTGCTGTTTATCAAACATGCCAATTATAAATCCATTTCAAGATCTTTGCCCTTAATGTTTCCTTAATCTGGGGTGGTCTTCCCCCAGATATTTGCATAACTGGCTCTCAGACCTAATTCAAGTTCATGTTCAAATGTCAGCTTCTTAACACATTATCTGAAACAGAATTTCCAGTGACTTTATATCCTTTAGTTCAGTTCAGTCCAGTCGCTCAGTTGTGTCTGACTCTTTGCCACCCCATGGACTGCAGCACATCAGGCTTCCCTGTCCATTGCCAACTCCCAGAGTTTATTCAAACTCATGTCCATTGAGTCAGTGATGCCATCCAACCATCTCATCCTCTGTCATCCCCTTCTCCTCCTGCCTTCTATCTTTCCCAGCATCAAGGTTTTTTCAAATGAGTCAGTTCTTCACATCAGGTGGCCAAATTATTGGAGCTTCAGCTTCAGCATCAGTCCTTCCAGTGAATATTGAGGACTGATTTCCTTTAGGATGGACTGGTTGGATCTCCTTGCAGTCCAAAGGACTTTCAAGAGTCTTCTCAAACACCACAGTTCAAAAGCATCAATTTTTCAGCACTCAGCTTTCTTTATAGTCCAACTCTCACGTTCATACATGACTACTGGAAAAACCATAGCTTTGATATAAGGTTTATATCCTTATGCTACTTTATTTTTCTTCATATTACATATGTCATTATTTGTCTTCTATTATCCATCTGTTTTATTTACTCATTACCTGTTTTGGGTACTTGAGTGTAAACTCCACTGGGTCAGATTCTTGTCTGTCTTGTTTATTTTGTATTCTCAGTGCCTAACACAGTGTCTAGTACACAACAAATATTCTTTTAAGTAAAAAATTAATAAAAGCATCTTATATGATATTATTATTAATGTGTTCTCTTGGATTATTACTTGACTGTCTTGGTACCCCATCCTTAATTATATTCATTTCCCAGTGTTTACTATAGATGATGTAGAAAACAATGGATTTCCAGTTGAATCAAACATCATCTCATCCAACAAAATGTATACCACACTAGTTCACCTTATCCCCTCAGCTTTCCCCTGAATTTTGTCCAAAACATACGATTGCAGTCTATCCTGGTTTGGATGAAACTGTCAACTCTGGTAGAGCAGGACAACTCTCAAATGGATCACATCTCTGATTAGATCAGAAATGGGTCTTCATTCTGGTCCCAGATACACTCCAACAAAGTGGGGAATTTTATTATTATTGTCATAATGCTTATCTTATTTAGAATGACAAAGTCTATTAATACTTACCAATTAACATATTTCTTAATCCCTTAAATCAATTTATACAATGCAATCTGAAATTCATTGCATAATCTAAGCAATCTCATACTGAATTCAAAACTGAAGTCTATAAGGAACTTCTCCTTTAAAAAGGAAGCATACTGCCACCACTCTGATAGAGCAATTCCTATAACTGCAGGGGAGGAGGTTAGCCTGAGGCACATGAAATAGACAACTGCCTCCTCCGGTGGTGTGTGTTGTAAGATCTTGTTTGGACGTCACATTTTTGTTTCCACATTGTGCTTCTTTAAGGCTTTCTCTTGGGTAAGGTGAAAGGCATGCTTAAATTGCCTGACTCAGTTGTGAATCTATTTTATTACAATGCTAACATTTGTCTCAGTGTGGCTTACTGAGAAAACCAAATATACTGCAAAACCTTGAACTTTATCACTGGTTCAATATCATCAGTATCCTCACTACCTTATCTTCTTGCCAAGGAATTGGTATGCTCTTCCAAAGATGAAACATTATAGGTCTGTTGGTTCTGAAGCTTTAGTGTTGATGCCAAATGCCCTTTGACATGTCCCCTCTCTTTCATGAGATCTGAGCCAGGTTAATTTTATTTGTCCCTCTAGATACATGTTCAGTCTTCTTGCTTCAGCTTTATGCCCTGGGAGGCTGACTTCTACGTACTTCACCAAGGAGATCCTCTGTGCTTCAGTTAAGACTAGAGAATAAAGAGCACCGGCAGAAGCCCCAAAGAGGGAGGAGAATAAGGAAGACCCTGGGTCTCTTCTGTGGCATGTTACGTCACGTGGCAGGTCCCTGAGTGATTCTGTGGGATTCTTTGCTCAACACCTGAGCCTCAGTATGTTATTTGTCCACAGTTGCTAGCACTAGGACACACCACTACTACCTGTGTTTTCCTCATTTCTTTTCCTGCCCACATCTCTGTAAAACAGTCTCTGTATTAAATTTTCCTGCAGTTACTCAATTTGAGGGTCATGTTGGAAATCTGACTGATACAACATTTGAGAAATCATGGACATAAGCAAAAGACAAGGTCTCTGGTTTTAAAGAACCACTTTAACAGACCACTTCCAATTATAGCTTTCTGCTAGGAGTACAGACTTGACTTCGAAGCAGAAATGTTTTCACACATGTATAACAAACAGAAACTAGGTTTAAAGAAGTATAATGAGGAACAAAGAGATGAGAATACTATTTGGTGAGATAAGTGCTTTGACAAATCTTAGCCAGTTTAACTTTTAAAAAATCTTTTGATATTCTTTTGCCTTGCGAATTCCAAACAACTTTGGAAAAGAGACCTTAAAAAAGTAATAACTTTAAGATAAGGATTCCATCTTCTCTCTCTTCTTTTGGATACTGAGTTTATGATAAATTGTTCTGTGATTTATCTGAAAAACATATTAGTATCAATTCTGAATACTTAGGATGCATGAATTTTTCTGGAAATGATAAAGTTTGCTGTTTTAAGATTTTTTAATTCACTGATTCAAAATTTTGTTTGGCTATGACAAACATTAATTTTTCAAAAATATTTTCCTTATTTAGGAAAATTCTTTTATTTTCAATTTTTTGGGGCATGTTTTTTTTTTTTTTTTTTTTTTCTATTTTTGTTTATTTTTATTTTTTTTTTTAAATTTTTATTATTTTTTTTTTTTTCCAGTGGGTTTTGTCATACATTGCTATGAATCAGCCATGGATTTACATGTATTCCCAATCCCGATCCCCCCTCCCACCTCCCTCTCCACCCGATTCCTCTGGGTCTTCCCAGTGCACCAGGCAGGAGCACTTGTCTCGTGCATCCCACCTGGGCTGGTGATCTGTTTCACCATAGATAGTATACATGCTGTTCTTTTGAAATATCCCACCCTCACATTCTCCCAGAGAGTTCAAAAGTCTGTTCTGTATTTCTGTGTCTCTTTTTCTGTTCTGCATATAGGGTTATCGTTATCACCTTTCTAAATTCCATATACATGTGTCAGTATGCTATAATGTTCTTTATCTTTCTGGCTTACTTCACTCTGTATAATGGGCTCCAGCTTCATCCATCTCATTAGGACTGGTTCAAATGAATTCTTTTTAACGGCTGAGTAATATTCCATGGTGTATATGTACCACAGCTTCCTTATCCATTCATCTGCTGATGGGCATCTAGGTTGCTTCCATGTCCTGGCTATTATAAACAGTGCTGCGATGAACATTGGGGTGCACGTGTCTCTTTCAGATCTGGTTTCCTCAGTGTGTATGCCCAGAAGTGGGATTGCTGGGTCATATGGCAGTTCTATGTCCAGTTTTTTAAGAAATCTCCACACTGTTTTCCATAGCGGCTGTACTAGTTTGCATTCCCACCAACAGTGTAAGAGGGTTCCCTTTTCTCCACACCCTCTCCAGCATTTATTGCTTGTAGACTTTTGGATAGCAGCCATCCTGACTGGCGTGTAATGGTACCTCATTGTGGTTTTGATTTGCATTTCTCTAATAATGAGTGATGTTGAGCATCTTTTCATGTGTTTGTTAGCCATCTGTATGTCTTCTTTGGAGAAATGTCTGTTTAGTTCTTTGGCCCATTTTTTGATTGGGTCATTTATTTTTCTGGAATTGAGCTGCAGGAGTTGCTTGTATATTTTTGAGATTAATCCTTTGTCTGTTTCTTCATTTGCTATTATTTTCTCCCAATCTGAGGGCTGTCTTTTCACCTTACTTATAGTTTCCTTTGTAGTGCAAAAGCTTTTAAGTTTCATTAGGTCCCATTTGTTTAGTTTTGCTTTTATTTCCAATATTCTGGGAGGTGGGTCATAGAAGATCTTGCTGTGATTTATGTCGGAGAGTGTTTTGCCTATGTTCTCCTCTAGGAGTTTTATAGTTTCTGGTCTTACATTTAGATCTTTAATCCATTTTGAGTTTATTTTTGTGTATGGTGTTAGAAAGTGTTCTAGTTTCATTCTTTTACAAGTGGTTGACCAGTTTTCCCAGCACCACTTGTTAAAGAGGTTGTCTTTTTTCCATTGTATATCCTTGCCTCCTTTGTCAAAGATAAGGTGTCCATAGGTTCGTGGATTGCATGTTTTAATTTTAAATGCAATCTTAATTTCTAGAGTTATTTCATTTTAGTCAGAGAATGTGATTAATTGATATCTTATTTAGGGGAATTCTATGAGGCTATATTTGTTATTCAAAATATTATCAATTGTGATTTATTTTCCATGGAGACAAAACATGCATTCTTATACTATATGAAATTTGAAATATTTGAAAGAGGATCACTAATCCACACCTCTTCCTCCCTGAGTTTTGAACTAATTGAGAACTAAGACAACAGATGGAGAAAAAGTACTAACTTAATTAACAAGAGGCTGGATTAAAATATATAAATTACTATATATGTAATGATTTATTGATAGCTGCTAATTCTTTCTCTGCAGTATTAACTATAGCTCAACACAAAGGAATGTGATTTGCAGAGCAGATAGACTCACCTATCTTCTATAGGCTTAAGGATCAAAGAAAGTGGCTATATTGGAATTGGAAATAAAACCATAATACATTTTATTTAGCTTCTCAAAAGGTAAGAGTTCTTCAAAATTAAAATCTAGATTAAAAATATCAGATAAAATCTTAAATTTAGTAGATCATACTTTTCTTTCTTGTAGCATATCTAACTATCTCTAATATCATTAACTTATGCATCTATCCTTTTTATTCACTTTTTAAAATACCATCTAAAATCATAATAAAATCCTATTAAAACTCAAAAAACAGATAAATTAATATCTCTCCATGTCTAATACACAATCTCATTTTCCCAACTCAACAGGTAATCATGAGGAATTTAATGTCTAAACTTCTAGATCACTTTCTGTGTATTCTCTTGCTCATATTCACATGAATTCATACATAGAATTATGCAGTTTTGCTTTGTATATGTTTCATATCTTTTTTGCACCCTGCTTCTTAAATGTAACATTTTGATTGAAAGGTTAATGGTCTACTGGACAGATAGGCAAAATTTCTTTTATGTTCGTTTTGCACAATATAGGGCCCTTAAGGCAGAGAAGGTATGACCTGAATAGGCCTAACAGTGACTTTTCCATTCTGTCTGAAGTAGAGTGGTTATGGAAGCAGAAATTACAGCTGTGAGTTGCATTTCTTCCTAGAAACATGAACTTTCTGATCAACCTGATGAGATCAGCTTTAACAGCCTTTGCCACTGGTATCTGCTTTCCCCAGGGCTGCTATTAAGGGCCATGATAGCCATTTTTATATAATTATTTTCTTTTTTAAAAGCTTATTCTTTTAAAAATCTCTTTCTCTCTAGTAGCCAATACAATTGTCCTCTTTTTTTCCCATTACATTTCTATTATTTTCTTTTATAGATACACTTGTCACTCTTTTCCCTGTGTAGTCCTTTGAAGTTTCAGCAAATAAACCTCAGGAAGTCAGAATTGGGAAGTTTTAAACTTCAATTGCTGGTTTTTCCATTGTGTACTGTTTTCCATTTCATTCTCACTAGTTTATTGAGCCTACTCTGAACAGAACTGAGGTTAATATCCAGTCCTTTTCTCTACCAGAAATGAGGATTCTACTATTGTATGTGACAGAGAGGAATCATGTATATAAAGTTCTTGAAGTAAACAACAACAACAAAGTTTTAAAACAACCTTAAGATACAGTGGGAAAATATGTGCATGCATGGCAAAAATTTCAAACGGTATTAAACTCAGGAATAATGAAATTTAAAATCTTCTGATTTTTCATTGTCACCTTTCAAGTCCCTATGTCATTTATTTTTACATTTTCTTGTATATTTCCAGGAATATTCTAAATGTAAACAAGTGCATGTTACCATATGTCTACATATACACACCTTTCATAGTTTAACATACATTCTTACACACAAACCCATATATTCAGTTCTAGACATGCGTGTGTGCTCACTCGGTTGTATCCTACTCTTTGCAACTCTATGGACCGTAGCCTGCCAGGCTCCTCTGTCCAGGGCAGTTTTCATACAAGAATACTGGAGTGGGTTGCCATTTCCCCCTCCAGGGGACCTTACTGACCCAGGGATCAAACCTGTGTCTTCTGCATCTCCTGCATTGTCAAGCGGGATTCCTTATCACTGAGTCAATGGGGAAGCCCCAGTTCCACACATAAATATACACAAACATACGTACATACACAAACCTGTAACTTATCTTTTCTACTTATTTTACATTAGACTGCTTTTTTCCATGCCTATATACCTAGATCTACCTTAATCTCTCCAATTAGTAACTGATATCTTTTCATCTTAATGCAAGAAGTCTATTGATTTTACTTTGATTCCAGTTTTCCTATTAAAAACAGGGCAATAACAAGCATATATATAAATCTTCTAATAAACTTTGGTCAATTTAAACTTTGACAGATTTTGTAGTAATTCACTTATAAACTTATTAAAAACTCTGCATATACAATGTTCCTAATCCTTAGCTTATTTTTATATGTCATATTTCTCATGTCTTTGCTTGATTGCTTTCAATTTATAAAAGAGAAGGCATTAAACTTTACATTAATACTCAACACTTACCCAGGTGTGGACACACTACTTTTTATTGCCAATGCAACAAGAGGAGATTTTAGATAATGAAGCCAGTCTATATCATGGCTACTTTTATAGCCATGTTATAACAGAGTTCACCATAACTTGTTATGATGTTATGTTATAACATATTATAACAGTTATAACAGAGTTCACCATAAGGGTTGATAATGATCTCTTCCCAATTATAAACTTTCTGCCCTGAGAATTTCCAGATTTTAATGTAAATATTCTTATATAAAAGAATTTTAAAATATTTTTAAGAATTTTTTTTATAGTTCTAGGGAATTGTCACTCAACTCTCATGCGTCTTTCCAAAAAATGCTGAATTTAAAAATGAAAGTAGTTCTTCCCATCTCAGTGTATGTGTTCAGACTCTAACTGGTATGTGTAGGGTGAACTGGGTCCTTGGTTCCCCTTCCGTTCCCTGGGCTCTTGTTCTTCAGCATTACCTCCCTAGGGGTATGCTTCCTCAGAATCGCCTTTAGATTATGCTCCTGTTCTGCCCGAACCTATGCGGCTTGCACATTCATCATCCTTTCAAGAAAGATCACTTTACTGGTGATCAGTTCAGTTCAGTTCAGTCGCTCAATCGTGTCCAACTCTTTGCAACCCCGTGGACTGCAGCATGCCAGCCTTCCCTGTCCATCACACCAACTCAAACCCATGTCCATTGAGTCGGTGGTAATTATTAATTAGTGGTAATCTGTGTTTTCAGTGGGACTCACTATTCTACTATTTACCAGAAACGTATTACAAACAGTAGAGTGTTTAATCCCGATGCCTAATTTATACAGGGGAAATTTAAGCTTAGCAACGTTGAAAAACTGTTGACTGTCCATAACGCCTTTCTTGTCACCACAAATCCCTACACATGTATGACCAATGGCCATGAGTGAAAAGACAGAAGTATGCTGTGTTCAGTACCACAGATTCTTAGAGGCAAAACTCTCACTTGACTCCCTAAAAGTGGGGTATAGATAGCTATGTTGTTTCATGAAAGATTCTCCATTTCTGTTTGGGGAAAAAGGGATCTCTGTTGGTTTTAGATCCTGGATGGCCATAGTAAGTAGTGCCTGGTTCAACGCAAAGGAACCAGTCCTACATAGGCCTTGCATCGCAAACAAGATGAACTCCACGAATCAGTCTCCATTTGACTTAATGAGCTAGTTTTGGGGAAAATGTAAATTTTAAGGTACATACATAATTTCTCTGAAAACAATAATTTATGTGTTTGTGCATGCTATACAAATTAAGTGCATATATTCATATACATTCTATGTAAGTATAGACAGACTGATAGGTATATATAAACATAAATGTAGATCCTGTGAAAACAATGGTTCAGAGCCTGGCCTCTGAATCAAACTGCCTGGTTTCATATCTCAGCTCTGTGAACATTTTCTTCATTTATAAATTTGATACCTGAAGTACAGCCTAAAGGCAGACATAACACAATACAACAAATAAAAAGGAAGAAAGAAAACTTTGGAGCCTAATAACAGATTCAAATAAGAGCACCAGTACTTACCAGAAATATGATACTGGATGACTTATTCCACTTCCTTCTTCCTCACTTTCCTAATCTGTTAAGTGAAAATAAAATTCTGGTCACTTCATGCAGTTGTTAGGAATAAAGATGAATGTAACTTGGAGTCTTATCTGATCTATTATAAGAACTGTAAAAGTGTTAGCTATTATTGCCATTCAGTCTGTTCAGAAACCAGGGGACAGAAGGGGATGCAATTCATTGAGGGTTTCTTGAGTTTAGCATATGGTTTGCAAAAAAATATATGGACTGCAACATCCACTAGAAATACTTCCTTTCTACTTGAGTATGAAAGGGAAAGAAAGTGAAGTCACTCAGTCATGTCTGACTCTTTGTGACTGCATGGACTATAGCCTGCCTAACTCCTCCATCCATGGGATTTTTCAGGCAAGAGTACTGGAGTGGGTTGCCATTTCCTTCTCCAGGGCATTTTTCCCCACCCAGATATCAAACCCAGGTCTCCCACATTTCAGGCAGACTCTTCACTGTCTGAGCCAAGTCGGTCAGTCAGACAGTTCAGTCACTCAATGATGTGCAACTCTCTCTGACAGCATGGACTGCAGCACGCCAGGCCTCCCTGTTCATCACCAGCTCCCAGAGTTTACTCAAACTCATGTCCATTGAGTCGGTGATGCCACCCAACCATCTCATCCCCTTCTCCTCCTGCCCCCAATCCCTCCCAG
Organism: Dama dama; assembly: GCF_033118175.1. Lineage (NCBI taxonomy): Eukaryota > Metazoa > Chordata > Mammalia > Artiodactyla > Cervidae > Dama > Dama dama. The sequence goes on along the minus strand of NC_083698.1, from coordinate 80,526,979 downwards.
CATCAGGGTCTTTTCCAATGAGTCAACTCGTCCCATGAGGTGGCCAAAGTACTGGAGTTTCAGCTTCAGCATCAGTCCTTCCAATGAACACTCAGGACTGATCTCCTTCAGGATGGACTGGTTGGATCTCCTTGCAGTACAAGGGACTCTCAAGAGTCTTCTCCAACACCACAGTTCAGAAGCATCAATTCTTTGGCTCTCAGCTTTCTTCACAGTCCAACGCTCACATTCATACATGACTACTGGAAAAACCAAAGCTTTGACTAGACGGACCTTTGTTGGCAGAGTAATGTCTCTGCTTTTTAATATGCTGTCTAGGTTGGTCATAACTTTCCTTCCAAGGAGCCAGCGTCTTTTAATTTCATGGCTGCAGTCACCATCTTTTTGGAGACCCCAAAAAAAGTCTGTCACTGCTTCCCCATCTATTTGCCATGAAGTGATGGGACTGGATGCCATGACCTTATTAGACCTTATTAGATTTCTGAATGTTGAGTTTTAAGCCAACTTTTTCACTCTCCATTTCTGTTCTTTATTGTGCTTATCTTTGTATGAAATGTTCCCTTGGTATCTCTAGTTTTCTTGAAGTGATCTCTAGACTTCCCTATTCTATTGTTTTTTCTATTTCTTTGCATTAATCACTGAGCAAGGCTTTCTTATGTCTCCTTGATATTTTTTGGAACTCTGCATTCAAATGAGTATATCTTTCCTTTTCTCCTTTGCCTTTCACTTCTCTTCTTTTCACAGCTATTTATAAGCCCTCCTCAGACAACCATTTTGCCTTTTTGCATTTCTTTTTCTTGGGGATGGTCTTGATCCCTGCCTCCTGTCAATGTCATGAACCTCCATCCATAGTTCTTCAGGCACTGTGTCTATTAGATTTAATCCCTTGAATCTATTTCTAACTTACCCTCTATAGTGGTAAGGAATTTGATTTAGGTTATACCTGAATGATCTAGTGTTTTTCTCTGAGCCAAAGCAAACCTTAAAGTTCTTTGACAATGATCATTTTTAAGTTTCAATAGTGAAGCATCAACATATATACACTACCATACGTAAAACAACTGGTGAGAAGTTGCTATATAACACAGGGAATTCAGACATGTCCTGTGTAATGATCTAGAAGGGTGGGATGGGGAAGGGGATGGAGGCTGAAGAGGGAGGGGATAAATGTATAACTTTGGCTGATTTGCCTTGTTGTATGGCAGAAACCATCACAACACTATAAAGCAATCCTCCTCCAATGAAAAAATAAATTTAAGAAAATTTAAAGTTCCAGGAGTTAATGATACAATTGCTCATAAAACAAATGACCTATGAGTTTTAGTTTTTTTACTGAATGATCATGGCATCTCATCAGGCCATAATCAACTACCATTGATAAGAAGTAATATGTAAACAGCTCATACAACTAAAAATAAAAAAACTAAACAACCTGATTTTCAAATGGACATTTTTCCAAAGAAGAAATGCAGATGACCAAGTGGCACATTAAAAGATGCTCAACATCCTTAATCAGGAAAATAAGGTCAAAACCACACTGAGGCATCAAGTCACACCTATTAGAATGGCTATCACCAAAGAGAACAAAGAGGAATTGTTGGTGAGGATATAGAAACCAAAGGAATCTTTGGACACTGTTGGTGGGAAATTGATGCAGCCAATGTGAAAAACCGCATGGAGGTTTTTCACAAAAAATAGAACTATTACGACCCAGCAATGACACTCCTGGGTAAATACTTGGAAAAAACAAAAACACTAATTTGAAAAGATATATTCACCTCAGTGTTCACAGCAGCACTGTTTACAATTGTGAAGATACAAAAGTAACCTGAGTTCATCAACAGGTGACAGGATAAAGAAGACGTGGAATATATAGATAATGGAATACTACTCAGTCACACAAAAAAATTGAAGCTTTGCTATTTGCAGCAGATGGATGGACTTAGAGGGCATTATGCTAAGTAAAATAAGTCAGAGAAAGAGAAATACTGGATGATATCACTTATAAATGAAATCTAGAAAATACAACAAACTAGGGAATATAATAAAAAAGGAGACTTAGATATAGAGAACAAACTAGTGGTTACCAGTGAGGAGGGGGAAGGGGCAATATAGTGGTAAGGGATTAAGAGGTGTAAACTATTCCATCTTAAAAAAAAGGTACAAAGATTTACTGTAAAACACAGGGAATATTGCCAATATTTTACAATAAATGCAAATAGAGTAGAAGCTTTACAAATCATTACTATACTGTACACCTATAATTTACATAATATTGTACATGAACTATACTTCAAAAAAAGAATTCATAGTAAACTCTCATATCTCTTTTGATCATTTCACCTACAGTGATGAATTCATGATAAATTTTAAGAAATTTACGTATTCATGCTGCTACTGCTGCTAAGTCACTTCAGTCGTGTCCAACTCTGTGGGACCCCATAGACAGCAGCCCACTAGGCTCCTCTGTCCCTGGGATTCTCCAGGCAAGAACCCACTGAAGTGGGTTGCCATTTCATAGTTTGACAATTATAAGGATGTAACATTATTTTTTTCCCCTCTGTACTATTTTTTAAAATTAATTTATTTATTTTAATTGGAGGCTAATTACTTTACAATATTGTAGTGGTTTTTGCCATACATTGACATGAATCAGCTATTATTTTATGAAGAAATGGCATATCTAAATAATAATAATTCAATTATTTTATTTACCATCAATGAATTTTAAAAATATAGCTTTATGGAAATCTTCATCCCAGGTAAAACTTTACTAAAATAAATTTTGGAATAATTTTGATGTCAAACCATTTACATTTTATCTCTTTCAGAACTAAAACAATGCAAGAAAGCAGCATATCATGGAAAAATAGCAAACACCCAAGAACTAAAGCAGCATACATTATAAAAATTAAAATCTCATAAATTAACAACCCATAGGTAACAATCAGGAAAAATTTGATATGAATATGCAGAATATTTTTGTGAATTTATGTGTGTGTAGACACAATTGTTTTTAACATTCTTATACATAATTTTGCAACTATTTTGCTTTTGTTAAAATCTCTTTTCCTAGAACATTATTTGAGATTTCTTTACTCTTGGTAATCATATATAATAATTTCACATTTTTTGTTTTTTATGAGTGAATCATAGTTTATCATTCCCTCAAAAGTGGTCATTTATATTAATAGTAATATGTGGTCATTATAACAATGTTGCAGTAAACATTCATATATATGCAGTAAGCATTCATATATATGCAAGATATTTGGACTATTTCTGTAGAGATCAACATTTTACATAAAATGATGTTACTAATATCAATAGTACTATATATTAACAATCCTTGTTGTTCAGTTGCTAAATTGTGTCTGACTCAATCTGGGAGATGGACAATTCATTCTGATTTTTATTAAAATCTGATGGGTTTGAATATCTTCTGTTTTACTGACAAAATATAGTTTATTTAAAAAAAATAAATTACTTCACTTTCCTTTGTCTACTAATTTTATATGCTTATAAATCTTTATATATTAATCTTTTGCCCTCTATATTGAGAATATTTTCCCTTGATGTTGTATACTGTGTTTATGATATTTTAATATAGAAAATCTTCATTTTATGTTGGCAAACCTGCTGGGCTTTTTCCTATCATCTGATTTTATCTTACCATTTTTCCTAACCAAAATCAAGTTAAGTGGCAGGAGCTCTGAATTAAATAGTTCCACTTAGAATATTTTTTACAAAGCAACTGTAAATGAGTGAATGTGATTATAATTATTGTAACATTAGTATTATGTCAAAGGCGTCTCAGACAATTTGGAAGGATATGTAGACTAAAGGTGTGTTGTCACTGCTGATCATACACTGCCATTTGATGATATGTCTATGAAGTCGCATAACAGCTCTACTTTACCATTTAGAATGATGATCAGCATATGCTTTTTACATAAATCAATTTATTTAAATTGATTCATCTTCAGATGTGCTAAGGTTTGCTAGAACTACAATCAAACTACATTAAGAAAATTATACTATTCTCAGAGACACCGATTTAAAGAAACATTTAAAAGCAATGTTCAAGCCAAACTTAATCATATTTCTGGTTAATCATACATACACTGTCCCATCACTAAGTCTATTCACTAGAAGAAAAGCAAAAATGAATCTGGTAAAGGTAAGTAAGTATAAGGTGTTTAGTCCATTTGGGCTGCTAAATAAAAATAGCAAAAACTGGGTGGGTGGCTTACAAACAATGAAAATTAATTTCTCACAGTTCTGGTAGAGGGGAAGTCCAAGATTAAGGCACCAGCAATTTCAGCATCCAGTGAGGGCCCGATTCCTGGTTCATAAACACTCTCTTATTGATGTGCTGCTAGTGATGGGGTCTCTTTCACAAGGCACTGATCCCCGTCACAAAGACTCTACCCTCATGACCCAATCACTCACCAAAGGTCCCACCTCCAAATAGCAGCACTTCGAAGATTAGGCTTCAATCTATGATATTGTGGGAGATATAAACATCCAGTACATAGCGATGCGAGTAAAACAATACGCATCCCATCTTTACTTTACTGTGCCCCTAATGCTTTTGGTGATTACAGGAAAAAATGAACTGCATCCTTTAATAATTTACAAAGGGAGGAAACAGACTCAAATCCAGATGATATTACTCAAGGTCAGATATTTTATTTTGCTCTGTTTCCCACTGTGCAACTAAATAAGCCAAGTTGAAGGTCCCTTCAAAAGTTACTAAAATAATTTGAACCTTGATTCTACACTGAACTGGACAAAATCAATCACACAGTGAAGACATTCTAGACTACTGCAGTAGAGGACAGAGGCTGAAACGGAGTTTAAACTCAACTCCAGTGAAATACAGGGTGGCAGGTTTTCTCTGGGCTGAAATAAGCTAGTGGAAATTTACTGGATGATGCTCTAGGTCATGACTTGAAAGCTGAAATGACTCCTTGGTTCATGCAGAATAGATCTGTTAGCAGGGATGAAACCAACATTAATCTCATTGTACCTCTCCATCAGAGCTCTTAAGTGATAAGGTGCATTGCCAACGAACAGAAAAGTAGGTCTGAACAGGGGCTTCTATTTCAGTAAACCGCGTTGTTAACAGATGTGATGTCATCAAGGCTTTGTTGTTCCATTTACAGAGAACAGAGTAGATTTAGCATAATTTATAGAGGCTCAAGGATTTTCAGAATGGTAAATGAGCTCTGGCTTTGACTTCAAGTCACCAGCTGTGTTAGCCCCTAGTTAAGAGTCACTTGTTCTTTGAAGCCAGGCATTGACTTCGCTTCTCTAGCTATGAAAGTCCTAGATGACATCTTCTTCCAATAGAAGGCTGTTTAGTCTATACTGAAAAACTCTTTGTTTAGTGTAGCCACCTTCATTATCTTAACTAGATTTTTGGGATAAGTTTAAGCTTCTACATTAGCACTTGCTGCTTCACTTTGCACCATTATATTATGGGAATGGCTTCTTCCCTTCAATCTCATTACCCAACCTCTGCTAGCTCCAAACTTTTCCTCGGCTACTTCCTCACACCTTTTTCAGCCTTCACTGAATTGAAGAGAGTTAGGGTTTTGCTCTGGATTGTGCTTTGGCTTAACGGAATGCGGCTGGTGTGAACTTCTATCCAGACTACTAAAGCTTTCTAAATATCCCAGCAATAAGGCCCTTTCACCATAATTGTGTTCACTGGAGTGGTAAGTTTAATTTCCTTCAAGAACATTTCCTTTACAACTTGGCCAAGTGGCATGAGAGGCCTACTTTTCAGCCTATGCTTTTGATATGCCTTCCTTACTGAGCTTAATCATTTCTAGCTTTTGATGTAGAGACTTGGGACTCTTTCATCTGAATGCTTAAAAGGCCGTTGTAGGGTTACTAACTGGCCTAATTTCAATACTGCTGGGTCTCAGGGAATAGGGAGGCCCAATGAGAGGAAGAGAGGAGGGGAGCTGCTGGTTGGTGGAGTGGTCAGAAGACACACAATTTTTATTTCTGAGGATTGCCAACTTATACAGGCATGGTTCATGATACCCCAAAATAACTACAATAGTAACAACAAAGGTCACTGATCATCATAACAAATATAATAGCAATGAAAAAACATTTGAAATACTGCAGGAATTACCAAAATGTGACACAGAAGTAAAATGAGCAAATAGTGGTGGAAAAATGGTGTTGATAAGCTTTCTGGATGTAGGGTTGCTCAAATTGGCAATTTGTTAAAAAACAACAACAACAACAAAAACATAGTCTCTGCAAAGCACAATAAAGCGAAGCACACTAAAACTAGGGAGGCATATGCCTGTACTATCACCTTTGATGATTATATTTCAAATAAATGGTTCTCAATTCCTTGAGAAAAACATTCCTAGGTTGTAAAACTTGCAAGAGGCTTTTAAGAAGTTTTACATCTCGAAAGGGCAGAGGAAGAATTTACAGTTACAAGTCTTCTAAAGTAAGTGCTATAAGTAAAGGGAGGTCAGAGGCCTATTGTTAGTACGAAGCTTGTCTAAAGTTTAGTGAAGCTGGAGGTTGTGGGGTGGGCATTAAGGCCATTGTGATCAATACATACTGAAAATTTCAAACTAAAAGCAGATCTTCCAAATAATGCTACATGTAACCTCAGCATGAGACTCAAATCCCTACGAGTGATGTTTAAGATTTAGCTATATTCAGAGATACACATATTGAATCTTAGTAATTGGAAGAGTATAGATGTTGTGGACTGAGTGAATTTATTTTGCTAAATTCATCTTACACAGAGTGTGATACTAAACAGTAAAAACATAATATATCCTTCTCAACTAAACAATTTATCCTTCTAAAGATAAATAATTTATCCTAAATTAATGTTTATCCTAAATGATGTTTATCCTTTACTAAACTGTAAAAAAATACTTATCCTTCATTAACGTATGAAACAGAATATCTTCTACCATATTAATAAACAAGGATGTCACAACTATCCATGGTTGCAGCCCTCCAAAAAGTGAATTAAAGTCCAGGAGGAACAATGCCTGCACACAGCAGCCATCTGCTACTCCCTAAAGTGAACTAGCAACTTAAGGATTACAGCCCTCCAGTGTGAGCCTGTGAGCTCTAAGGAATTTCAAGAAGAATACTTGCTGTCAGGCCACAGACACTCCCTAAGCAAGGGGGATATTAAAAAAAAAAAAAAAAGAAAAAAGAAAGAAATGATTTCAGTAAGCCCAGACACTTATAGCAAGGTAATGCTCAAAATCTTCCAAGGTAGGCTTCAACAGTATGTGAACTGAGAACTTCCAGACGTACAAGCTGAATTTAGAAAAGGCAGAGGAGCCAGAGATCAAATTGTCAACATCTGTTGAATCATAGAAAAAGAGAATTCCAGAAAAACATCTACTTCTGCAGCCTTTGACTGTGTGGATTACAACAAACTGTGGAAAATTCTTAAAGAGATAGGAGTACCAGACTACCCTTCCTGCCTTCTGAGAAACCTGTATGCAGGTCAAGAAGCAACAGTTAGAACAGGATATGAACAACAAACTGGTTCCAAATTGGGAAAGGAGTACGTCAAGGCTTTATATTGTCACCCTGCTTATTAAACTTCTATGCGGAGTACATCATGTGAAATGCCGGGCTGTATAACTCACAAGCTGGAATCAAGATTGCTAGGAGAAATATCAATAACCTCAGATATGCAGATGACACCACCTTAATGACAGAAAGCAAAGGGAAACTAAAGCGTGTCTTGAGGAAGGTGAAAGAGGAGAATGAAAATGTTGGCTTAAAACTCAACATTAAAAAAATTAAGATCATGGCATCTGGCCCCATCACTTCATGGCAAACAGATGGGGAAAAAAATGGAAACAGTGACAGATTTTATTTTCTTGGGCTCCAAAATCACTGTAGATGGTGACTGCAGCCATGAAATTAAAAGATGCTTGCTCCTTGGGGAAAAAGCTATGACAAACCTAGACAACATATTAAAAAGCAGTGACATCACTTTGCTGACAAAGGTCAATGTAATCAAATCTGTGGTTTTTCCAGGAGTCATGCATCGACATGAGAGTTGGACCATAAAGAAGGCTGAGTGCTGAAGAACTGATGCTTTCAAACTGTAGTGCTAGAGAAGACTCTTGAGAGTCCCTTTGACAGCAAGGAGATCAAACCAGTTAATCCTAAAGGAAATCAACCCTGAATATTCATTAGGACTGATGCTAAAGTTGAAGCTCCAATACTTTGGCTACCTGATGCTAAGAACCAACTCACTGGAAAAGATCCTGATGCTGAGAGCAGAAGGGGGCAGCAGAGGATTAGATGGTTAGATAGCATCACTGACTCAATGGATATGAGTTTGAGCAAACTCTGGGAGACAGTGAAGGACAGAGAATCCTGGTGTGCTGCAGTCCATGGGGTTGCAAACAATCAGATGTGACTTAGCAACTAAACAATAATAACAACATTCCTCAGTTTGAGATACCTGGTTTTCCTTAATTAACAAGTATGTTTGATGTTCAGGCCATCTGCCCCCTTTGTTGCAAACTTCTATATAACCCTCCCTTCTCCTGCCTTCTTAGAGCAGTTTCTCAGAACTGCTTGAGATGCTGACCCCTTGGCTTGAAGTCCTAAGAATTTCCCATCAAATAAAACAACTCTCAACTTTCAGGTTGCGACTAATTTTTAAGTTGACAAAGGCATTGCATTTGGTTTTTAAAGTATGCAATCTCTGTCATTTGTATTTACTTTAAAAAACCAGGTGGCCGTTGTACTTTTAATAATCTTACCCTATTTTTCTCTTTAACTTGTTTTCCAACCAAGTAAAATTCTTTGATTTTATTTTATGCTATTTTATAACTCTAGATATTAAAACCTAATTCTCTACCCTTTTAAGTAGATTGTAGATGAGATCTGTGTTTTGGAATAATAATGTTTTCATTGATTGTGAATGATTTAATACATAATTATAGAAATATATACTCAATAAATTTGGCATTCACTGGCAGATGTTTAAGAAATGCCATGTTCAAAACAATGTGTTAGAAATGACACCTCTCTAGGGCCTTGCTTAATAATATAGTGAAAGTTCACAGCATTCAACGCAGCAATTACTGTAATGATTGTGCCTTTAAATGTGTCTTCCCTTGTAAATCTTTGGTCAATTAGCTTTAACAATGCTGACATACTTTTACCTACCAAACACCTCCACATTTTCATAAATTATAAAATTCAAGTTACCTTATGGTGAAGAAATAACTATTAAATTGGAAAGAAAGAACAATAACTGGATATATTCATATCCTGTAATGTATTCATTAAAGAGATAGAGGTAAAAATGGTCAAGGTGGCAAAATTCAGTAATATTTGACAAAGCAGCCAAGAATACTCAATGGAGAAAAGGTGATCTCTTTAATGTAAAAAATGGAATATTCACATGTAAAAGAATGAAAATAGAATAAGAGTAAAAACAGAAAAATATAAAAGAATAAAAAGGTTGTATACCACTTACAAAAATGAACTCAAAATGAATTAAAGACAAAGACCTGAAACTTACAAAGGTCCTAAAAGAAAATGAAGAAAAGTTTCTTGACATGAATCTTGGCAGTCTATTTTTTGATATGACATCTAAGAAAGACATGAAAAAACAAACAAGGGCCACAAGCAAACCTAAAAGCTTCTGCATAGCAGTATCAGCATTCATAAAATGAAAAGGCGATCAGTGGAATGAAAGGAAATATTTGGAAACCACATATCTGATAAGGGGTTAACAACCAAAATACATAAGGAGTTGATACAACTCAATAGCAAAAAAAAAAAAAAAAAAAAACACCAAACAATCTAATAAAATACTGGGCAAATGAACTGAATAGGCAATCTTTCAAAGAGGATATTCAAATGGCCATAAAGTACATAGGAGGTGCTCAACATCTTTAATTTCTGGGTGAATGCAAATCAAAAGCACAATGAGATACAACCTCACATCTCCTGTTAGAAAGACTACTATCAAAAAGACAAATGACAAAAATTGGTGGTGAAACGGCAGACTCTGGTTAGGTACAAGTCCTGAGATTGCTCTCTGATGCATAAATATAACTCACCTCCTAGCAGTTTTCTTACAGATCCTAATAGAACATGGCAAAGATGTGAAGAATACCATATTGCTAAACACGTTTGAGTTGAAGGGCACATTTTTAAAAAAGATTTAATGGTTTTCAAAACATAGAAAGTGAAGAAATTAATATAAAATTTAAAATACTGGCAAATTTTAGGAAGTGGCTTTGTTTCTCAATATTAAAAAGAACAGTATAAATCAAATTCTTAAAATTCTTTATCTTCAATATGAATAATATTGATAGACCATAAAGAAAATATTAACAGAGCCATAATACTAGACTAACCATCTAGAATGTATTGTATCTTATATTAAGTATCTTAAACTATGCATGGATAAAGCTATCTTTCATTTAAGGTCATAATTTTGAGAGATGATAGTATGAAAGAATACCAGACTACATATTATTGCTTTAGAGACCTTGGCCAAAACTTGAGTTTGAACAGATGATGTAAAAAAGGCAGAACTGAACTATAACACATTATCATTTTCTTTAATTATTAAAATAATTAAACATTATAAAGAAAACCCTTAAAAAAATGTCTGCTAAGCAAATTAACATATGGTTTTAGAAACTGGAAAAGGTGCTGAGAGTATTGGCATTCAAGATTACTGAGGTCTAAAAAACCTAGAGGGACATAGGACAGGCAAACAGAGGACAGATAATTCTTAAGATTAGCTTCAGATAAGAAGAATAAAAATCTGAGATTGTGTCCTTACATTTATTAAGACTGGTGAGCTCTAGAAAGGGCTGCCTACATGAAAGGAGTGGAACAATTGAAGATCCATTGTGTTTTTGTTCCTGAATATTTATTGGCTTCTCTGAAGTATCCACCCTCTTCCATCTGGTGTTTTTAATACATCCCTAAGGATAGTCACTCTGCTTATTTAACTTATATGCAGAGTACATCATGAGAAACACTGGGCTGGAAGAAGCACAAGCTGGAATCAAGATTGCTGGGAAAATATCAATAACCTCAGATATGCAGATGACACCACCCTTATGGCTGAGAGTGAAGAGGAACTAAAAAGCCTCTTGATGAAAGTGAAAGAGGAGACTGAAAAAGTTGGCTTAAAGCTTAACATTCAGAAAACTAAGATCATGGCATCTGGTCCCATCACTTCATGGGAAATAGATAGGGAGACAGTGGAAACAGTGTCAGACTTTATTTTTTGGGGTTCCAAAATCACTGCAGATGGTGATTGCAGCCATGAAATTAAAAGATGCTTACTCCTTGGAAGGAAAGTTATGACCAACCTAGATAGCATATTAAAAAGCAGAGACATTACTTTGTCAACAAAGGTCCATCTGGTCAAGGCTATGGTTTTTCCAGTGGTCATGTATGGATGTGAGAGTTGGACTGTGAAGAAAGCTGAGTGCTGAAAAATTGATGCTTTTGAACTGTGGTGTTGGAGAAGACTCTGAGAGTCCCTTGGACTGCAAGGAGATCCAACCAGTCCATCCTAAAGCAGATCAGTCCTGGGTGTTCATTGGAAGGACTGATGCTGAAGCTGTAACTCCAATATTTTGGCCACGTCATGCGAAGAGTTGACTCATTGGAAAAGACCCTTATGCTGGGAGGGACTGGGGGCAGGAGAAGAAGAGGACAACAGAGGATGAGATGGCTAGATGGCATCACCGACTTGATGGGCATGAGTTTGAGTAAGCTCCGAGAGTCAGTGATGGACAGGGAGGCCTGGCATGCTGCGATTCACAGGGTCTCCAAGTGTCGGACACGACTGAGCAACTGAACTGAATTGAACTGAAGGATGGCAAATATATTTCTTCCCCAGTAACAGGCTCAGCCATGTGCTTTGCTTGGGCTAATAAATTATGAGTGAATGTGACAGTGTGTCAATTCCAGTTTTGCATAGTGTTGCATGAGCCTCCTAATTTAATTGAAGTGTGAATTTCAAATATAATGAATGGGGCAATCATCTGTAGCAGAAGGGTAATAACCATCTAGTTACATGACAGGTGTTTTGATTTAAGATATTCATTCCTTCTTTCAGTCAACAATCATTTATTGAGCACCTACAATGTGCCAGATTCCATGGCAGGCATTGAGGATACATCACATGAGCATTCAACATCATTGCAAATTCCAAAACAGAGTCTGAGTTTTCTAACAAGGAGGGCACATGCTTCACTTGAGCTTTCTCCTTTACCTGCCATGTTCTCAGGCTACAGATATGTCGTTAAAACAGGAAATGGCAGGTTTAAACAGTAAGAAAGCAGGAAAACAAACAATATAGATATGATGAGATTATAGTGAGGATATGTCAAAGAGAAAAAAAAAAAGATGTGGACAATGTTGCCCAAGCAAGAAAAAAAAACTAAGAAGAAACAGACTGGTAGCAATGCAAACTAATTAATGTAAATATAGATAAGGATCATATTATGCATAATACAGGCTACTCTGTATGATGCTGAAATAGAAAATTTCTGATAGTTTAAACACTTAAATAGTGTAATAATGTTTTAATTAAAAACAGTATCTCTAAGAAAATGTAAAGGGAAAAAATGGGATATAAATGTAGCTTTGCAGACTTAAGTCAGATCAAAGACAAAAATAGCATTTGGGAAAATAAACTTCAAAACAGCAAGAAACAGAAGGTTTTTGTACAAGGCAAAAATGACATAATCACATACAATCTTTATGATCCTTTATAATACAGAAAAACATGATAGAACTTCAAGTTTGAGGAAAGCCGCCAAATGGGAAAAAATCTTGGATAAAGGAGAACCAGTTAGCATAGAATTAAACATTTCTCATACTATAAAATACTTAAAAACAGAGCTGGAAAGTTATGAATAATGGAAAGTGCACCCTAAGAATATAGCAATTTAGATGTTTTCAAGTTTAGGATTGAAGAATGAAATGGCAACCCACTCCAGTATTCTTGCCTGGAGAATCCCATGGACAGAGGAGCCTGGTGGGGAGCCTGGTGGGCTAAGTCCATGGGGTTGCCAGAGTTGAACACAATTTAGCAACTAAACCACCAAGTTTAGGATATAAGCTAATAGGCAATGTCAACTATCGAAGAACTCAGGAAGAACACACTTGAGCCTTCCTTGATATATTGAAGATAAAATTCTAACTAATTAAGAAATAGTCTAATTAAAGAAATCAAGAAGAAAAAAAACTTCAAATATGAGTCCATTTAACATAAACAAATATAAATGGTTACCTAACACTACAGATGTTATAAGATGTTACACTGTAATAATAATATTACTATCAAGAATTTGAAGATGAAAAAGAAAAAAATTTAAAAGCTGTGTAAGACTCTTAAGGACTTAGTATCTTGATTTTAAAATATAAACAGCTAAACATTACCTAAGGATTCCAGTCTTAATGTGTTCCATAATTGCTTTTCTTATCCATAGAATAACCTTTTATTCACCACAAAACGTGTTTTAAATTAGAACATCCACAATGTCTTTATTTTTACTTTATTTTCTGATGTTACATTAAAGATACATGATTTTAAGTAAAGCATAGGATTCTTGAACTATTTTAATATCAATTTATATAAATCAATCTTTTGATCAATATATAGCATAAAGTATACCAGGCCTGATGTTTTTAAAAATAAAGGAACACTGTGGAAAATTCTTAAACAGATGGGAGTACCAGACCACTTTATCCATCTCCTGAGAAACAAGTGAATCAAGAAGCAACAGTAAGAACAGGACATGGAACAACAGACTGGTTTATAATTGGGAAAGGAGTACAACAAGGCTGTATATTGTCCCTCTGTTTACTTAACTTCTATGCAGAATTCATTGTGTGAAATGCTCGACTGGATGAATCACAAGCTGGAGTCAAGATTGCCAGGAGAAATATCAACAAGTTCAGATATACAGATGATACCACTCTCATGGCCGAAAATGAAGAGGAACTAAACAGCCTCTACAGGATGGTGAAAGAGCCAAGTGAAAAAGCTGGCTTAAAGCTCAACATTCAAAAAACGAAGATCATGGCATCCTGCCCCATCACTTCATGGCAAACAGAAGGGGAAAAAGTGGAAGCAGTGACAGATTTTATATTCTTGGTCTCCAAAATCACTGCAGATGATGACTGCCATCATGAAACTAAAAGATGCTTGCTTGCTCCTTGGAAGGAACACTATGAGAAACCTAGATTGCATATTAAAAAGCAGAGACATCACTTTGCCAGCAAAGGTCCATGTAGTCAGAGTTATCATTTTTCCAGTAGTCATTAACAGATGTGAGAGCTGGACCCTAAAGAAGGTTAGGTGCTGAAGAATTGATGCTTTCGAATTGTGGTTCTGGAGAAGACTTTTGAGAGTCCCTTGGACAGCAAGAAGGTCAAACCAGTCGATCTTAAAGGAAATCAACCATGAACATCCATTAGAAAGATTGATGCTGAAGCTCCAATACTTTGGCCACCTGATGTGAAGAGCCGACTCATTGGAAAAGACCCTGATGCTGGGAAAGATTGAAGGCAAAAGGAGAAGAGGGTCGCAGAGCATGAAGTGGTTAGATATCATCACCAACTCAATGGACATGAATTTAAGCAAACTCAGGGGGAGGATGGAGAACAGGGGAGTTGGGCATGACTTAGCAACTGAACAACAAATGGAACATTAGCAAACTGAATCTATCAATACACTAAAATGTATATATTACAACAAGTCAGATTTATTGAAGGTTCTCAACACTGGTTCAACATTTGAAAATGAAATAATGTAATCCACCCACCTTTTTTAACAGGATAAAGAATAATAACCATATGATCATATCAATTAAAGCAGGAAAAGTGTTTGCCAAAATAAATATCCATGAGTACATACTGATGTACATAAATGACTTAATGTAAAAAATGGTGAAGAGAAAAATTTCCTCTGCAGAATTCTAAGTAATTTATGTCCACTCTACATCTTCAAAGAGTTATAATTGTCTACATCTTAAGTGTGCGCATGCTAGAGTGAGTTTCATTTTCAAGAATGTAGCATGTAATGGGGAACAAGGGTAACTTACTTGTGTGCTAAGTCACTTTAGTTGTGTCCGACTCTGTGACCCTGCGGACCGTAGCCTGCCAGGCTCCTCTGTCCGTGGGGATTGTCCTGGCAGGAATCCTGGAGTGGGTTGTTCTGTCCTCCTCCAGGGGATCTTCCTTCACCCAGGCATTGAACCTGCATCTCTTATATCTTCAGCATTAGTAGGTGGGTTCTTTACCACTAGCACCACCTGGGAAGCCCTCAAGAGTAATTTAACAGTAGAGAAAACTAACATATACCATCTCAGCAAGGTGACTGAGGTCAATGTTAACAGTTATAATTAATATCAATAGTATGTACCCTTAAGGTGATATAATAAAAATGGCATTTTACCTCTGTGATCTTCCTCCCCCAAATCATACTCATAGTGTAAAATGAGACAGATCTCAATAGATGGATATTATATGAAATATATGATCAGTAATCATTAAATCTGGCAAGATCATCAAAAGCAAAGAAAATCTCAGAAGTCTAGGGAGACATAGCAACTAATTATAATATGTTATCCTAGATGGGATCCTGGGGAGTAGGAAGGGGACATTAGGTGACAATTAAGGACAGCTGAGTAAGACAGACTAGTTACTAATAATTTATTAAATTTAATAAATGTATCATACCAATAGTGTGGGAAACTAAGAATAGGGCATATGAGAAACCTCTTTATATTGTCTCATTTCTTTCTGTAAATCTAAAACTCTTCTAAGCTATTAAGTCTATTTAGAAGAATATTAATGATGGGTATAGCTAGGTGGTAGATTTGGAGAAATGTTTCTCCATTAATGCTTTACAAAGAGAATTTAACTTACATAAAAATGTATTTTTTAAAAAAGACCTACTTTAGAAATAGTAATTCCATGATATTGTAGACAGCTGTTCTCCTGAGTATATGTTGCTAAAATTTTATTTTATAAAACATTTAATTGTATCTTAGAGTACTGTGGGCTTCCCAGGTGGTGCTAAAGAACCTGGCTGCCAATGCAGGAGACATGAGATGTGGGTTTGATCCCCAGGTTGGAAAGATTCCCGGGGAGGAGGGCATGGCAACCCACTCCAGTGTTCTTGCCTGGAGAATCCCATGGACAGAGGAGCCTGGCAGGCTACAGTCCACTGGGTGTCAAAGAGTCAGACACTTCTGAAGTGACTTAGCGTGCATACACAACACACAAACACATATGCAGGTTTCTGACAATTCAGAAAACCTAGGGTTGCATGTAGCTACTTTAATACTTTCTCTTCAAATATCTTTAAGATAATCCAGCTGTTTAACCCTATAAATCCACTTAATGATTATTGGCAACTACTTTAAGTCTACATGTTATCAGATGCCTTTTAAAATATGTTGGCATTACTTTTGTCCAAGCATGTTTATGGTATGAACAGGACCAGGCCCTTTCCACTTTGGGATATTTCTAACACTACACAATGGATACTTTACCAACATTGTCTTTTTAACATGCTAATGAAAGCAGGACTGTGTAGTATCAATTGAGTAACAAGATTATGTTTCTGCTAAAAGTTGTCCTGCCTTAGGTATTTTTTAATCCATAGAAATCACACATTCTGCTTGGAATAAGTCACAGTTGCTTTCATTTACAGAAAACAATTTGATTCAAGCTATATATATCTTAAACTGAGGTACAGTATATAAAAATAATAGAGAAAATTAATATATACATCATCAGGGAAAGGCCTGCTGAAAGAGATCCAGCCAATAAACCAAAAATTGTTAAAATTTTTCATTCTTTATTTCCTATTCTTCTCTTAAATGTGAATATGCAGAACTTAAAACTTAGAGTCTCTCTCTCTCACACACACACACCCCTGAATACATTCTTCAAGCTTAGACATTTTCTAAGACTCAAAAGTTCAGAATTAGAATTATTATTACACAGAATTACTAAGTCTTGAGGATTAAACAGTATTTGAGAACAAGCAACCTCCAATATTTTATCTTCTACCACGCCACTAAAGTAAGTACATACAAAATGATGAAAACCAAATTTTAAATAATCAGAATAAAGAGAACTATATAATGTCAGAATCTTGTTGTAGGCTTCCCTATCTAACGCCCAGGAATTTTATTATGAAGAATTTACTGAGCTTCCCTTTATTAACCAGCATGTTTTTTGTTTGTTTCTTTTCATTTCTCTCTCCCTCTTTTTCATTATAAAAAGACTCCTTGGGAAATGGTAGAAGGTGCTTTAAATTTTTCTTATAGTCAATCCAATGAGTGAAAAATCAGTCTTTATGACACTAAAACTGAGCAAACCAAACCTGCTTTGGCTGTTTGCTGATGCTTTTTCTTTTAGACAAAGTACTGACCTTTCAGTTACCTACCATTTTTCACATGCATTCAAAGGTAGTGATTCTCAGAAGAGAGAAAAAAAATCGTGGAAGATGAACGAAGTGTGTGTGTGTGTGTATGTTGGGGAGGAGTTAACAATGAGTTTTAAATTCTCAGTTGTACAGTCTCCACAAATAAAGCACTAGAAAGAAGTAGCAGAGAGGAAAAATTGTATGACAGAAGTGCAGATAATCAAATAGTTACAAGAGGATGCAGACTCATTAGAGGAGAGATATACATGGGAAGAATCTGAGGGAGATTGTGGATTGTGACTGGAGCTCTAGATGATAAACTGTCCTTTACATGTAAACCAAAAAGGGAAATGTACAAGTAGAAAGCTAAGATAATAGTAATTACTGTTGTTGTTCAGTCACCAAGTTGTGTCCAACTCTTCGTGACCCCACATACTGCAGCATGCCAGGCTTCCCTGTCTCTCGTCATCTTCTGGAGTTTGCCCAAGTTCATGTCCATTGCATCGGTGATGTCATCCAACCATCTAATCCTCTGTTGCCTAATTATTAGTAACTGCCATTAACTAGTAACTATTACTGTACTAACAGTAGCAGCAACCACTAAAATTACTAAATTTTCTTCAATTTGAACTTTGCACATATTATTTAATTTTCAAAATAACCAAGAAACAGATGCTATTACGAATCTAATTATAGATCAGGAAACACATACATTGTCAGTTCACCAGCGTCACACAAATGGAAAACAGTATTTGAGGTGTTAACAGACAGAGAGGGCTTAAATTTGTTGCAAAGTCTGAACTACAGGACAATTGGGGATTATTGATAGAAGATGTAATTTTAATGAAAAAAAAACCTGCAAAATTTAAAAATAAATTTTATTAGGAATTATACTACATAGCTGTATACTGTTTGGATATGAACTATATTCTAACCTTGAATCCTGAAAAAATTTATTTCACATTCATTCCTTTAAATATTTTATTTAAAATGTTTTAAGAAATTGTCTAAATCTTTACAAGCCTAGCTCTTAATTTATTTCATCTTTAAATAGGGAACTGTTAATGAGCTTTCTCTCCCCTGAGAGTTATCTAACCTGAAGCCCAAAAATACCATAACCTTTCTGGATGTGTTTCTAACTGATTTGTAATTACAAGTAATTCAATTAAATGAGCTCATTTTTATTTTTAATGAAGTTATTATTGTAATAATTATTTTTGGGCACTGTACTTCAAGCATATAAGCATATTTCTCTTTGCCTAAAGAATTCCTTGCAAAAATTAAAAGGATGCCTCTTTCAATTTTTAGTCTTTCCCTTATCACAAAGATGTCGATATAAAACCCGTTTGAGTAGCTTTGCATCATCCCCAGACACTGCTACAATATTTTCAGACAACATTTACGTGGTTTTATTATGTTAAGTAAAAATAGAATAGTTTAAACACAGATGTGGAGGATCACATGGCTGTATTATCTTTTCCATTACTGAAAAATTATCTGTAAAGGTAACTGTAGCCACAGAAAGAAGAGAGGAAAAGCAGTTGAAGTATTAGTGAGGATACAGGTCTCCTATATAAACATTATGTAAGGAAAAAGAAAAGCATTATTTGAATAAAATAAACAATAGGAAGAAGGTAGGAGAAAAGTTAAAGAATCAGAATATTTCTAAGCTGAAAATGTATAGTTAGTAATTCAAGTGACATGCTTTCTCTGAGAGGGGGTGATTTCCACTTAAGGAGAATAAATTAAGCAAACCTGTGAGCTGGAACAGAGCTTGGGACTTTAAGGATACAAACAATATTTTCTGTATATATTTATATATCTAAAATATATAATCCTATGGAACACTGATACATTCTGCCATATATGCTTATACATAGATAGAGACTCAGTGTGAAGAGAATCCAGAAGATACCATATGCAATAAGAGAAGGAAGTCAAAGAACTGAGTAACATGTTTATCCTAGACCAAAGAAAAGTCTTACAGTACTTGTAGGTATTTCCAGGAGATACAAGATAAATTGGTGATTCAGGTGATTGAAACAAGGTCAGTTTCCTCCATTTGTTGAACTAGGTAGACAAGAGGTAGTGATTAACGGACTGACTTTTGCAGACTCAGGAAACTGAGAAATGGTGTTGACAATGAGACTAGGAATGGGAGGTGATTTAATTCAGTTTCCTCAGCTTATTTTTTTAGAGGATGAGGACAAAAGAGTTATCTTTCAAGAAAGGACACTGATATCTGAAAAGAAATAAATTTTCTAGCATTTTTTGTACAAAGAGAAAGAGTTCAGTAAGCTGTGCATTATCAGGGAAACTTATTCAGTATGTTGAGTGTGTTTGATGATGTAAGATTGTATCACAGTAAAAGGTGCATTACCTTCTCTGAATATTTTCCTAACCATGAATGCAAGAACACGTCACTGAAATATTCTCAAAACTTTAGCTGACTTCAAATGCACAGATGACCTCTGTAAAAAGAAAATTATTTATGATTAAATATTTGAATAAAAGCCAGACTGCATCTTGAAAACAAGAAGGAAGATCTCATAGAGTAGAAAAGATCTCCAAGCAAAAATACTCAAAAACATAGGGGGAGAAAAGAAAATATAGATAACCTTTAAGGATCATCACGTATAAGGGAATGTGTGTGTTAGCTGCTCAGTCATGTCCGACTCTTTGTGACCCCATGGACTGGCTCCTCTGTCCATGGAATTCTCCAGGCAAAAATACTGGAGTGGGTTGCCACACCCTTCTCCAGAGGATCTTCCCCACCCAGGGTCTCCTGCCTTTCAGGCAGATTCTTTACTATCTGAGCCACCAGGGAAGCCCCTACAACGGAATAACAGCCAGTTATTGATTAGGAAAATAAATATATTTTGATTTATCTGAGAGTACAGAAACTCTCAGAGGATGAATATATTTCAGAAAGAAAATTTAAAAGCACCACAGAAAAAAAAGTAATGACCTCCAAGGAGAACAAGCAAGTAAATCAGTAAAGTATATTGCTAATCCTTACAACTATAATTTAAAAACTGTAATTAGAATAATCCAATTTGATATGTTTAAATTAAAAGTTTAGATATTGGAAATATCTAAATTAGCAAAGAGAAAGTTGAAAAAATTAAGGCAAGCTTTTAATTTACTGAAAATATGCATATGTATGTATTTTGTGTTAAGATTTAAGGGAAAAAACCTAAAAGTATGTGTAGATGTATACATTATACAAACCAACAGAGCAAGAAAAATGAAAGTCAAAGAAATCCAGTGAAGGAAGCACAAAAAATAATGTTAAATACAAAACATAGAAAGATACAGTGTAAATAATTCCAAATAAATCAACAATCATAATTAATATGAATAGATGCACCACTCACTTAAAAACCATAGACTTTTATGGATTAAGAAAAAAATCTATCAAGTAATTTCAAAGAAATCAGTAATCATTAAAAAATATAAACATATCAACCTCTTAGCATTGATTCCTTTTGATTTAAAAAATAAATCAGATTGAATGCTTTAAAATGAGTATGAATAAACTGAGTGAAAAGACAGAAATTATAATCAACTATTTTGAAGGAATCTTGCTGAAAACAGGAAAAAAGTGTAACACAGTAGTTAGCAGAAAAGTGAGGATATGAACAGTACCTTTTTTTTTTTTTTTAAGAATAAATACTAGAATTGTGTGTTCATGGAAATGATGCAGTAAAACCTGAAAAAATTGAGGATGGAGGAATAAATGTGAATAGTTGCTAAAGCAACATTTTACATAGGCATCAAGGCCTGCTTACAGTTTGCAAATCAAGAAATGTTTTAATGTAAAAGTTCAATCATGAAAATAACATGAGGTAATTACAAAAATACCCCTATTGTATATGTGAAAAGAGTAGGAAATATGAATTAATGAAAGTGTTCTAATTCATGATGGTACATCAAAAAATGCTCTTAAAAATAGATAAGCAAATAGTTTCAAGGTAGCTATGCACACACACACACACACATATAAAATAATAGATACAGACATTCAGTTCAGTTGCTCAGTTGTGTCTAACTCTTTGCGACCCCATGAACCACAGCAAGCCAGACCTCCCTGTCCATCACCAACTCCTGGAGCTTATCCAAACTCATGTCCATTGAGTTGGTGATGCCATCTAACCATCTCATCCTCTGTCGTCCCCTTCTCCTCCTGCCTTCAGTCTTTCCCAACATCAGGGTTTTTTCAAATGAGTCAGCTCTTTGCATAAGGTGGCCAAAATATTGGAGTTTCAGCTTCAGCCTCAGTCCTTCCAATGAACACCCAGGATTGATTCTCTTTAGGATGGACTGGCTGGATCTCCTTGCAGTCCAAGGGACTCTCAAGAGTCTTCTCCAACACCACAGTTCAAAAGCATCAATTCTAAAGCACTCAGCTTTCTTCATAGTCCAACTCTCACATCCATACATGACTACTGGAAAAACTATAGCCTTGACTAGACGGACCTTTGTTGACAAAGTAATGTCTTTGCTTTTCAATATGCTGTCTAGGTTGGTAATAACTTTCCTTCTAAGGAGTAAGTGTCTTTTAATTTCATGGCTGCAATCACCATCTACAGTGATTTTTGAGCCCCCCAAAATAAAGTCAGCCACTGTTTCCACTGTTTCCCCATCCATTTGCCATGAAGTGATGGCACCAGATGCTATGATCTTAGTTTTCTGAATGCTGATCTTTAAGCCAACTTTTTCACGCTCCTCTTTCACTTTTATCAAGAGGCTCTTTATTTCTTCACTTTCTGCCATAAGGGTGGTGTCATCTGCATATCTGAGGTTATTGATATTTCTCCCGGCAATCTTGATTCCAGCTTGTGCTTCATCCAGCCCAGCATTTCTCATGATGTACTCTGCATATAAGTTAAATATGCAGGGTAACAATATACAGCCTTGATGTACTCCTTTTCCTATTTGGAACCAGTCTGTTGTTCCATGCCCAGTTCTAACTGTTGCTTCCTGACCTGCATACTGAAACTTTTAGTACTGGTTGTCTTTTCAGCTACATAGATGAAGGCTTTTATTTTTAATTCTATATTCTTCTGGGCCATTTGAAAAATATTAACACCTATATACATCATCACTACATTAGGAAACAAGAACTTATTTTTCATGGTAATAAACTATGATACATTTCAAAGTAATATAAGGAACCAGTTACATGGAATAAGACATCTATACACTTTGGCAAAGAAAATGGTCCAGTATCATTATATGAAAAAATTCCAGTTGCAGGAAAATATATATTAAATTCAAAATACATACATTTGGGTATAGAATTGAATTGGGAAAGGGAGAAGAAAATCTATTTTCAATTTGGATTCTAATGATCATGAACCTGAATTATGCAAATAACTATACTCTTACCTGATAAGTTTTAATAACTAATAAGAATTCTAGATGTCAGAGTTTTCTGAGAAATATTTGAATCATAGTGTAAGTTTATGTGGGCTTCCCTGGTGGCTCAGTGGTTTAAAAAAAAAAAAATCTGCCTGTCAAAGCAGGAGACCTGGGTTCAATCCCTGGGTCGAGGAGATTCCCTAGAGAAGGACATGGCAATCCACTCCAGTATTCTTGCCTGGAAAATCCCAGGGACAGAGGAGCCTGACAGGCTAAAATGAGTTGGACACGACTTACCAACTAAACAGTAACAACAAAGTAAGTAGAAGTATCATTTTGGAGGATAAAAAGCTCTTTTCTTTTGATGCTGGAATAAGGTCATTGAGTCTCCATTAACTTACAGCAGTTTGATCATAGTGACATCAATTACTGACCACTGAGAATGAAAATCTACCTTTCATTTAGAATTTCTAAAGAGATGAAAATAGTAAGTCAGATCTTACCCTTCTGCATTGACTCCCTGTGTAGTATTTGTTATAATTTTGAATCCCTACTCCTGAATTATGAAAACAGCTTTGATCATTTGGTAGGGC
The DNA here is from genome assembly GCF_033118175.1 of Dama dama. Classification (NCBI taxonomy): domain Eukaryota; kingdom Metazoa; phylum Chordata; class Mammalia; order Artiodactyla; family Cervidae; genus Dama; species Dama dama. The sequence continues at coordinate 80,503,561 of NC_083698.1, read as the reverse complement.
CATCATATGTATTTAAATTCTATTAATTTATAAATTAAATGCAAGCTGGCAATTTTCATTTTAAAAGACAAATGTTTTAGACATTCCAAAGTAAATTTGTATTAATCTTTGCAATGTTATAAAGTTGCCCATCTATGTTTTGAAGTTAAATTTAGCATATAGCAGAGTTTAAACTCAGGAACAGAGATTATCCCTTGGTTCTAATATTCATAAGCTGTTGTGACTTGTAAAAACCACTTAATAATCTCTCTATGTGTTTCAGTTTCCTCATCTGCAAACAGGAATTAAAACAGCACTTACTTTATAAGGTTATTTTGAAAACCAAATTAGACAGCATTTGTAAAGTGCTAGGGAAACATGTTGGCAGATAGTAAATGTTACATACATTATTTGTTAAATCAACTGACTAAATATGAATTAATAGGGAAAGTCAGAGTTAGAGTCTGGCGATGTTATATTAGACATGGGCAAATTTTTTTCTCTAAGTTCACTTCCAGTGACAATTTCAAATTTTTGAGAAATTAAGTTTTAAGTAGATATTGTTTGAAGGGAAACACACACGTGCATTTATTTCCATGTGTTTGTATAAAATTAAACAGTCATCCTCCCATCTCATGTTAGAATAATTAACATCATAAACCCATGTAGCAGGACAATTTCTGTCAAATAAGCAAAGAAATCTGGCATATTCTAAACATCAAACACACATACTAGATGAACCAAAGGATTAGGTTAACTAGATAAAACTTCGTTTTAAACTATGGTTCCAGTTGTAGACAGTCACAAGGACCATTTGAGGAGCTTTAGAAACATAGATAGTCAGACTCTGTCACAGTTAATTGATCCAGAATCTCTAGATCTTTAAGGGTACAACCCCAGAATACCTCTTCTTAAAATAAATAAGTAAATAAATAAAAACCCTATAGTAACCAGCAGGGAAAGTAGGAAGGAGAGAGAAATTGCAAAATTGAGACTGACATATACACATTACTATATATAAAATAGATATCTAATAGGAACCTACTCTAGAGCACAGGGAACGCTACTCAGTACCCTGTGATGACCTATGTGGGAAAAGAATCTAAAAAGAGTGGATATATGAACAACTGATTAAATTTGTTGTACACTTGAAACGAACATACCACCATAAATCAATTATACTCCAATAAAAACTTTAAAAAGAAAACCCTCTCCAGATGTTGTAATTATAAATACATGTAAGAACCTCTGTCTAAAAGATCTCTGAGAATGCTCATATTTACTTATACCACTGATGTACACAGGAGTGTGAATCCGTGTGTGAACTACCTACCAAGTATTAGAGTCAAAAAACTTAAATTATGCTTTCATTGCCTTATCTATCTTGCCCATGCCGTCCTTAATAATCCAAGCACTACCAAATTCAAATCACTGTATGCAGGGATCATCAGTTTTCCATGCCCGCAGTGGGTATGGTATGATAACATGAGTCATACAGAAACAATGGGCTCATGGAGATAAAGGAAACCGATTTCCACCAAAGACACCAACTAAAGTATGGCTGCAACCAAAACAGCACTGTGCTTTCAAAAATCAACACTGGAGAATTAGGTCAGTAAACAGTGATTCATTGCATTTGAATATGGCAACTAAGCTGTAGAAGACTGAATTTTTTTTAAGGGGATGGGTAGGGGTATTGACATTTTAGTTCAGAATGGGCCAGCTGACACAGCTCAAATGTACTTGGGAACCACGTAAGTGAAAGAATGTACATTTCTACACGATTCGGCAAATCATGATTTCACAGTGCCATGTTGTTTATTTTCTAGATAAAAAAGACACAGCTACACCATTAATAAAAATAAGGTATGCGACTGTTAAGAGGTGATTTGTTAAGAAATATGAGGTACAGTATCTCAGTAGGCAGATCACATAAATCCTCTTGCTTGTTCCACTGATTTGGTACACGTTGCTGGTAATGAGATTCAAGTAAATTATAAGCAGATGGTTTATTGGGAGGAGTTCACACTGAAGTGTTGACAAACATTTCAAAAAGACTGCAAGGGGTTCCATTTCATAGTCAAATCAGCTATAATTGTCTGTCTTTCATTAACCTGTAATAAAGAGATGCATTTTAACAGGGTCTAATTGGCTTTAGATTATCACGTCTTTCATCTCTTTTCCATAAAGTTCTGGAAGTATCCTGGAAAAGTACAGATAGTTCTTTCATTCCTTTGGTCTTTATTCACAGAATGATTTTTAACAGTAACTCTACTGCTACTGGTTTCTATGGGAATAATATGCTTTCACTAAAATGAGTAAATACACATAAGGACTTAGATACTTAGACATTTTCATCTGCTGCTCTAAGATGTTTGTCAAGCAGAATGAATTATTGTTTTTACTTACATGATATTTTACCAGTACTTCCTTCTATGGCTCATTTTTAAAAATCCCATTAGGGTTCACAAAATTTTATTTTTGTTCAATTTCTTATTTCCTTGCCTTCCATTTCCCTTTTCAGAAATAAACATATTTCAGGTCAATGTGCTGCTCCTTTTAAGTTGTCTTTTCCTAAATCACCAATTGAATAAGAAAACCGAAGCAATTCAAACCAGCAATTTCCTGATATGTATCAAAAAAGTGATGTGACTAAGTTGTTGACACTTTACATTGATTGACTATATATATATCTATATATAACATGACAGAGGCAAAATTTATATGAGTACTTTATTTTAATCATAGTCCAATTTGCTTGTTTTGACACTCTCCTCACAGGGCAGCAGGGAGAAGAGTGCTATTCTCATCCTAAAGTACGCATCTTTGCTGGGCTGATTCAACCTTGCTGAATAAAAGAAAAGTCTGGTGGTCCTGACTGAACAGATGGGGATTTTGTGTCAACAGGCTCTCAAAACTCACTCTTATAAATTATTTTTAATAGCAAATATTCAACTACCCAAAAGCTTAAATAGTAAAATTGTATAAGACAATTAAGGTACACTTACGATTGGACTTCCCTGGTGATATAACAGGTAAGAATCCGCCTGCCAATGTAGGGGACGCAGGTTCAATCCCTGGTCCAGGAGGATTCCATATGCCATGGAGCAACTAAACCTGGCTGCCGCAACAACTGAACCCAGGCTTTAGAGCCCACGAGCGGCAACTACAGAGCCCATGCCCTGCAACAAGAGAAGCCACAGCAATGAGAAGCCCATGCACTACAATGAAGAGTAGCCCCAGCTTGCTGCAACTAGAGAAAGCCTGCACAAATCATAGAAGACCCAGCACAACCAAAAATAAAAATAAATAAAATTTAAAAAAAAGAGTCACCTATAATCGTCACGTGTCTTTTATAGCAGAACAATGTATCTGTTCCACCACAGATGAACTATGGGCTGTGGACATACTTCCTACAAAATCAGGAAATAGCGATTATTTTCTTCATGGTAGAAAAAACTTGACATGATTCTATAGTTGTTATAAGTAAATAAATCATACAGACGAACTCCTGGCATATTCTGCTCTGAAATCTCCAGTTTAGAGAGATTAGAGTTAGATAGAAATCAGAGTCTACTAAATCTCTGTTTCCACATGATGTTTACAGGAAATACTTTTCAAAATGTTTTTATTCTAAGTTAACTAGAAATTTCATTAAATAAAATGGCCAATAATTTATCCAATTTTAACACTGTAAAAGGATTATATAATTGTATATTTTGGTTGTAATCTTGTGTCATTAATAACTCTTACTAAATTTTCTCCTATCTGCACTAAAAATAGTACAATAGACTCTCCATTTATTACACATGGGGTCTTTGAAGATTTGCCAGAAGTGGATTAATCAGTATGTATTAACTATATACTTGCTTGCAATGGTATTGTTAGCTGCTTGTGCTTTTAAAAATTCAGGTAATTATTAAGTGTTTCTGGCAAGTGCCTTCTATACTATACTTGCACGAAGAGAAACTATACTGTAGAATATTGTGAATTATACCAGCTGAGCTTTAAATGCTACACAAATGTCACCTATATGAGTAGGCTGAACTCCCACCTGCTGTGGGAACACAATACCAGATATAAAAACTGTCCTGGAACTCTAGAGTTGAACAAACATGAAAAGAATATAGAACACCAGCTAAAAAAGAACTTATGGAAGCACATCTCTCCTTTTTCCAAAAAACTTAAATATCATTATTCAGTGGCATCTGTGACAATTAAAACACAAATATTTTAGGTAATAACTAAAGTATAATAACAATTCAATTATATTTACATGACTAAACACATTTTCCTTGAAAAATGGCTTCTTCCCTGAAATCTTGTACCTCAATTTAAAAATAACATTTTTTGACATTTACTATAATTTAAAATGTCCTACAGAAATAATTTTAGCCCACAATATAAATGAAAACCATATTTCAAAGTAAAACATGCATATGCAAAAGGGTAAATAAACATGCTAAAGCAATAAACTGAATATTATGAAAAGATACTTTCACAATTAATAGCATTGTTTTTTACCAGTATGTGAAAACAGAGTTTCACCTCTACAAAGAAAACCCATAGTACTTTTGGAAAGAAAGAAAGAATCCACAATTTACAACTCAGGAGGAACGGATGACAATGGAATGTGGTGTTTTTTTCAGTGCTATGGATCAGAACCAAAATGTGAAAATCTGAGCAGTAGATAGAACTATAGTCTCTTTTTCTTGGCCTAAAACCAAAGAATGAACTGAAAGACATTAAAAAAAAAGGTATATTTTTATGAAAAGAAATATGGATTTGAATAGAAAAGGAAACCACAACTCCAAATGAACAGGAACAGACTAATGCAAAAGATACCATTGAGTCAAGATTTGATCAACTTTGGAGAGCTGGAGTAGAATCTGCCAGGCAAATCAACATTTTGTTAATGATGGTGAGCAGGGTAGTAGGATCAAAGAGTTTGAGAGCGAAGGGAAGAGCTGGCTGAGAGGTAGAGGAAATCCAGGAGCATGAGGAAGGCCCTTAAACCAGAGAGGAGTTACTCCTGTGTGCAATCTAACACAGAATATGAGCTTAAAAACAAACTTGGAAAAGCTGAACAGAAAAATTAGCAAGTCCAAGAATTCATTTGAATTACAGTATGCTCTCTATGACTCTTGTTAGGGTGTTTTTTTTTTTTTTTTTTAATCAGTAGCCATTTCCTCTAGATCTTATGATAACACCCCCCCTTTTTTTTTTCTTGTGAAAATCCACCACTCCTTCACTGTCAATTCCTGCATCTCCTGTGAGGTCTGGAGCAGCTGTTGCTGCTGCCCTCTTGAGATCACAAGGAGAAATATTTTCTGAAAAGGAAAACTACATACTAAAATGCTATAGCTGATACAAGAGACATTGAGAATCAGATTCTGGGACTTTGAAACTGCATCAGGTCCATTTTGTACCATTACTTTTAACTTTCCACTTAGAGGAGTTCAAAAATTATTTTTTAGATTGAGGCATTTTGAATGAATTACTTACCATTTGGCAAGAGACCATTTCTAACATGTAATATAAAGTCAACAGATGCAAGGAAGATAAGTCCCTGGAACATAGGGCATTGAAATGAAGATACAGAATTTCCAATTTTTTTCCAGATAGAACTCCTGGAAATAAATTGGCAAAATGTAAAAAGAAAAAGGAAATCAGGGTTGGATAAATAGTAGCATGAATAAATGAAGACGCAACATTTAGAGGTACCATGAAAATACTTCCAAGTATCTGTGGTTGCTGTTGTCGCTAAGTCTCTTCCAACCCTTTAGACCCCATGGACTGTAGCACACCAGGCTTCTCAGTTCTTCGTTATCTCCCAAAGTTTGTTCAAATTCATGTCCATTGAGTTGATGATGCCATCCAACTATCTCATCCTCCTACCCTCAATTTTTCCCAGCATCAAGGTCTTTTCCAATGAGTCAGCTCTTTATAACTGTCTAGGGTTTAAAAATTCCTCACTTCAATCATGAAAATTTGGTTCCTCTGCCTGATTCCATTTTTAAAACCTATCATTTTCTCTGAGGATACTCTTGTTGGGTGTCTAAGCTCAGTAGGTTTAACAACTGCCCTAGTTCTCTTCAAAATTCTTTAAAATATTTTGTTTAATGTCCTGGATTTCCATGTTGTTTGAGAATCTTCTATTCATCTGCATCTCCTTGCCTCATACATTTGGGAAATGAGAGTTAATGCTCTAAATCTATATCCATTCAACTCTCATTTGTCACCTCTTCTCAGCTTCAGCCACTCACTGCTTTAAGTAATCTCCACATTTCATTCAGACTACTCAGACCAGACCACGGGAGCACTATGGTAGTCTGTGCAATCTCATGACATGGATAAGCTAGTTTTCTAAGAGAATAAAATTTATTTTCTGATCTAAATGTTTGGAGCTGATGGAGACAATAATGACTGGCTTCTGAATATCAGAGTAATGAAAAGTTATTGAAGCTTTCTAGTTTACTGGCAACATGTACATTAAATGTGCTTATGAGCATTTAAAGAAATTCTAAAGCTGTATTCTGCAAGAAAACTCTAGGAATTCTGCCAAATATTCCATGATTTGGCTGATATTCAGGAAAAGCTTTATGGGACACAGTTTTATTGCCCCATTCTGCATGACATTGATTTGCCTTTGAACCGAACTAGAGTCCATTACTCCATAACTTAAGTTAATGCGTATATAAATAGGAAATTTCCTTACCACAGCAGTATGTCTCTCAATATTTTTTATTTATTAAATTTACTGAACACCCCAAACTAATCAATATCTAGGAGCACTTCAAAGAATAATAAAGGATGATACTGAAATGTGTGCATCACTGCAAACCTAATACAGGGTATCAAGGAATTTTCCATGTAATATAGGCCACAATTTTTTAATCTTATCTGGATAACATAATTTTAATTACCTGTGATAATTAAAATATACCCTAAAAACTTCATAATTTAAGAATATAATGGTGCCAGATAACCGGCCTGTAAGTGCCTGAATGCTTCAGACTTAATATCTGCATATATTCAGTCATGATTTTAATTGTTTTATGATGCAGCTACTTTGTAGTGAACTACCTGGAAGCAATGCATATGACAAAGAAATTTAATTCCAGAGAGCTAGGCATCATAACTGATAATAATTGAGATAAAAATTGAGAGCTTTAAGATGGCTTTTCTCCCTCTAATATCTATTTTTGAATGTGGAGCCACTAATCAGTGATTCTGAGAATGAACTGAATTACGTAAGACAATCACAGCTGATATCCCAAGGGATCAGCAAATAGTCCACTACAGCCCAACTAATCAACTGCCGGATAATATGCCTCATGTTCAAATGTCCTGTAGGAGGTCACATTGCATTTTCCTCTATACTGCATAGGATGTTCTGTTTTAGCAAACAGAAGAAAAGTTGGAGGAGAAAGAAAAGAGGAGACACATTTTCACAACTGAACATACCCATGCAAATCATCCCTTGCATTGTAAAAATATACACAAAGAATATTTCTAATGCTCAAGAAAAACCTTGAGTGTTTCCTTTCTGAGGCACTCCTACCACTTAAAGGGTAACCACTATGCTGACTTCTAACAGCATAGATTAGTTTTACCTGTTTTTGCCCTTCCTATAAATGAAATCATAAGATACTGTCTTATGCCTGGCTTCTTTCACTCAACATTATGTTTACGAGATTCAACTTTATTCCTACACATAGTGGATCTTTCATTCTATCTGCTATATAACATTCTATTATGTGGAATGACTAGAATTTAATTTTCTGTCCGCTGTCAATAGCCTTTATTATTATTACAGGTAGTCTTGCTCTGAAGATTTTGATAAATTTACAGGATTATTCTATTTTTATTTTAGTACTCTGTATATAAATATATAGTGGAATTTCTAGGCTATGAAGTATACATATAAAGTGGTTCAACGGTACCAGATATTGACCAATAGTTATACAAAATGTATATTTCCCACCAGCAGTATATGAGAATTTGGTTTGTTCTTCCTTATCAGCAATATTTGGATTTCACTGTCTAGTTAAAATGTAGCCATCTTTTTGGGTATTGAGAGGTATCACCATGAAGTTTTCACTTGCTTTGTATGAAGTATACCATCTTTTCATGTTATTTGGCCACTTAAATATCCTCTCCTATGAAAAGCCTTTAAAAGATCATATCCTTTGCCCATATCTATATCGGGTTTTCTCTGACTTATTTGTAGAAAAATTTAATGTATATTATAGATACTATGTAATTAATACTAGACATATTATCAAAATATCTTCTCTCACACTATTGCTTCTATTTCACTCTCAAGGCTATTATTTGATAAACAGAAATTCTTCAGATTAAGTTGTTTCATTTTTTTTATAGCCAACACTGTTTTTATCTTGAGAAATTCATTACTATCTTAGATAACGAAGACTTGTTTTTTCTGTTAATTTTTTCTCACTTATAATATTTAAGTATTAAATCTATCTAGAACTTTTTTTTACAATGTGTGAATAGCAAAAACTGTGAATAGTGTAGAAGCCAAGATTTATTTTTATCCCACTGGTATATCCAATTGATGTAGCAACTTTACTGAAAATATTTTTATAAACACCTACTGCTCTGATGTGTTCCCTTTGTCGAGAATCAGATTACCGTAAATGTTTGTTTCCTCTCTATGCTCTGTTGAACACTTGTAAAAGTATTATAGCTTTAGGCTTGATATCTGATAATGTAATCCTTCCAGCTTTGGTCTTTTTCTTCTTCAAATTCCCTTGGCTAATTTTGGCACTCATCAACTTTTTGCAGTTCTCAGTGAGATATTGCATTCATTTCCTTATACCTAGTCTATAGATACTGGGCACTGCATTTTTATTTCTTTGATGACACTGTATACAGTATTTTTTCCTATGTGTTTTTGTTGATACATAGAAATGCAATTGTACTTCTGAATACCAATCATATGTTCAGTGACTGTGCTAAATTCACTATTATACCTAGTAGTTTATATTTAATGGCCATAGCTGCATGGAAAGATGTCGAATATTATTATTATTCACTTGTATTAATATACAAGTAGTTTCTGATAATATTATTATTACTCAAAGTTTTGCCATGATGGCATTCCATTTAACACACTAGAAAGCTAAAATTAAACAACACTGACTGTACCAAAAAAACTGGTAAAAATTGGAGCAATTGGAATTCTCAAACTTCTGATGACAATGTAAAATCGTATAGTTCATTGGGAAAACAGCAGAAGTTTCTTAAAAAGGGAGATGTGCACCTACGCTATTACTCAGCCATAATATTCCCATATATTTATACAACAGATATGTGAGCATATGTAGAAGTAAAATATTCAACAACATAAGCACAAAATAAGGGGAAGAAGTAGTATGCTGTTGTATAATTACACTGCATGTGAAGTAACACATTATCATCTGAACACTATGTATTTTCTGTTACTATGCACAATGCATTTGTGATGTAATTCATGTTGAAATTGAATCTGGACTTTGCATTTACTGTGGAGCAGTATTTTAATGTGTGAGGGTAACACTGCTTGTCCATTCATCATTTAAAGGACATTTTGGTTGTTTCCAGTTGAGGGAGTTTATGTATAAAGATAATATGAACACCTGCATATAGTTTTTTGGCAAAAATATTTTCAGTTCTATTGGGTAAATAGCTAAGTTATGCAATTTCTGGGTCAAATGATAAGTATATATTTAGCCTGAAAAGAAACTGCTGAAATATTTTCCAAAGGGATTGTATCAGTTTCTGCTCCCACCAATCATATATAACTATTTTAATAATAATGCAGCCAGGCTGGTTTTATTTCCACTAATGTAAGCACAGTATCTTCTCTCATTCTTAAACGGGTTGGTTATTCAAATGTTTGTGCCTTTTGCTGTAGCAGTTGTTTTAAATATTTTAATCTAAACTGACAGTCTCTGCCTTTTAATTTGGATGTTTAAACCATTTACAAGGTGTGATTATTCATATATTTGGATTTAAACCTATCATATTAGTAACTGTTTTCTATTTTAATCACCTACTTTTGTTCTCTTTTTATTTTGCTTGAATTTTATATCATTCTACTTTATCTATTTCACTGGCTTTTGCTTACTGCTGTACCTTTGTTCTGATTTTTATTGGTTATATTAGGGCTTATAATGTGTTAGTCATCACAGTCAACACTCAAATAATATTTCATTTCATATACAGTAAAATAGTATCAGAGTATCCTATTTTGCCTAATCTGGTGCTCACACTATTACTGTCCTACTGTTTTACTTCTACACATGCTACACACTCCAATACTTCTTAAAATTATTTTTTTTCTTTAAACTTTTAAACTTCTGTAAGATTCTTCAAAAAAAATATGTTTTATATTTACCACATTATCTATCATTTTCAGTAATTATCATTCTTTCTGTAGGTCTGAATTTCCACCTGGTATCATTTTCCTTCTACCTGAAGAACTTCATGTTTCTTAAAATCCTGGTCTGCAGCCAATGACTTTTTTCCCCTTTATTTGTTGTAAGTTCGAAAGTTTCTTTAAAAATCATAAGGATGTTGCTTTACAACATAATGGCTTACTTCGTTTAAAAAAAAGTTCTGTCAGCCTCTGCTCCTTTGGATATGTCTCTCTTCTGGGCAATGTGTCTTTCTTCTCAGCCACTTTTATGATTCCTCTTCACTGTTAGCACTGAACATTTTTAGCATAGTGAGTATTGGTGAGTATTCGCCATGTTTATTGTGTTTGGTGTTTGAAATTCCTGGTTTTGAAATTCGTGTTTAGGGGTTTTGTCAATTTTTGAAAATTGTAAGCAATGATTTAGTTTATTTTTCTGCTCTCTTCACACACTTAAATTCTCTTTCTGGGGTCCTACACAAATATTAAGCTGCTTAATGCTGACTTATGGAGAAGGCAATGGCAAACCACTCCAGTACTCTTGCCTGGAAAATCCCATGGAAGGAATAGCCTGGTAGGCTGCAGTCCATGCGGTCGTGAAGAGTTGGACACGACTGAGCGACTTCACTTTCACGCATTGGAGAAGGCAATGGCAACCCACTCCAGTGTTCTTGCCTGGAGAATCCCAGAGATGGAGGAGCCTGGTGGGCTCCCGTCTATGGGGTCGCACAGAGTCGACAAGACTTGGGCGACTTAGCAGCAGCACCAGCAGCAATGCTGACTTATAGATCATGGATGGAACACAGTTTAACTTGCTCAGGTTTTTAAAAATTTTGGATAGCTTCTATCTGAATGCAATATCTAAGTTGATATATCATTTGATATTCTCTGTTACATATTTATTCTTCTAAGTTTGATATGTGTTTTTTTGGTACTTTCAGATATTTCCTTATCATATGTATTCTTTGTTTCTACCTTCACCACTGAAATCTTTTAAATAGCTGTGATAATTATACTGTCTAATAATTTTTTTTTTTAATTTCCAAATCTAGAATTATTTCCTGATGTGCATAATTGTTATTTTTCTGCTTTTTTGGTATGTTTAATAATTGAATGTCACACACTTGAACATTATTTGGGTGTGAGATATATTGGGGGGGATGGTAATATTCTTTGAAATATTTTTAGCTTTGACTTAGTTACATTACCTAAAAATGATTTGATCCTTTCAATGTGTGATTTTTTTTTTTGCACGTTTAAACTCCCAGAAACTAGTGTAACCTTTCCTAGGTAAAACTTGGCCCCACTAAAAAGGCATAATGCTTCTGTGTAATTTATCTGATCAGTAGTATGTTGGTAGGTTTTTTCCACTCTAGCTATGCTGCGCCCTAATGACATCTGGGATTTGTGTCCTGCTGTTGGTGTGTCTTGGGTTTAGGTGATTTCTTCATAAGAATACACTGCTTCGTATCAATCAAAAGACTCAGCCAGAGTTCTATGTGTAGATTTCTTTTCTTTAGTACTCTTTCTTGTGAATTCTTGCCACCTTAGCTTCCCTAAATTCTGAACTATTTCCACAACTCAGCAAACTTTTTTGCTGTGGCCTAAGCAGACTTGCAGCTCACTGTGGCTCAGATCATGAGCTCCTTATTGTAAAATCCAGGCTGAAATTGAAGAAAGCAGGGAAAACCATTAGATCATTCAGCTTTGATCTAAATATAATCCCTTATGAGTATATGATGGAGGTGACAAATAGATTCAGAGGATTAGAAACTGGTAGTGAGCGTGCTTGAAGAATGATGGATCGAGGTTCTTAACATCATACATGAGGCAGTGTATAAACCATCCCGAAGAAAAGGAAATTCAAGGAGGCAAAGTTGTTGTCTGAGGGGGTCTTACAAATAGCTGAGGAAAGAGAAGTAGTAAAAGGCAAGGGAGAAAGGGAAATAAGTACCCAAATGAATGCACAGTTCCAAAGACTAGGAAGGAGAGAAAAGAAGGCCATTGTAAATGAACAAGACAAAGAAATAGAGGAAAACAATAGAACTGGAAAGACTAGAGAGGTCTTTAAGAATATTGGAGATTAGCCTACCAGGCTCCTTCATCCATGGGGAGTCTCCAGGCAAGAATACTGCAGTGGGTTGCCATGCCTGCCTCAAAATAAGTATAGTGTGTCCCAAAATTAAAGTATTTTTTTGGATTTCACTAGGCTTGTGTCATGTGTCAGTTATTTAAAATTTAGTGTTATGATCTATTTTTGCTAAATATGTATCTTTTATCAAATATAACTTGTCAAAGTCATTTTGTAGTTACTTTTTACCAAAAGATGTCTTGCAAACTGTCTGAGTTTAAGCTCCCACAAAACTGGGATTCACCACTGCCACTGTCTGGAACATAGAAACAAATACTGAAAGAAAAATTTGTATGTGTAGTCATTCCAATTTAAAGGCTTTCTGTGTTTGGTATCTTGGCTCAACTAAAATTGTCACACTTAACTCCTCTCTTCCTGAGTGAGTGAGTGAAGGTCGCTCAGTCATGTCTGACTCTTTATGACTCTTTGGATTATAAAGCCCATGGAATTCTCCTGGCCAGAATACTGGAGTGCCTTTCCCTTCTCCAGAAGATCTTCCCAACCTAGGAATTGAACCCAGGTCTCCCACATTGCAGGCAAATTCTTCACCAGCTGAGCCACAATGGAAGCCCAATTAAAACTGTCACACTTAACTCCTCTCTTCCTACTCTATTTAAAAACCTCAAGAAAATTTCAAAGTATCCTCTTTTGTTTCCAAGTCTTTTACTGTGACCTTAAACAAGTTACTGGTACTCTTTCAGAGTGAACATGTTACCTCTCTGTTCTTCACTACTCTCTTGTTTGAAATAAAAATAATTTTTATTATAAAAAAGGGTCAACAAAAATAAGTCAAACACAGGTTTTTGAAAATGAAAATTATCAAATTGTGAAACTGCATACAAGAATTTTATCAGTCCTTTCTTGAAATTTCTTCATAATTTATACAGAAACATTCTTATCTATTCATCACATCATTTTTAAATAACAAAAATGATGCTCTTAAACAGAAAACTAATTCTCTTTTCTGTATCTGGTCCCCTTCACATATAGGAAGAATCTATCCCATGAGAATTAATTGTAACTCATGACTTACTTCAATGACTCCTTCTGATTTTTATAAATGCTGCAGCTTATATTTCTGCGCAAACTCATCAGACATTTCTCTTGTTCTATTCAAAAGCTCCAGTAGTATTACAGCTGAGATGCTGTATTATTTGCTTCAGGGTGTTGGGCTCTATAAATGAACAACCACTAGCTTTGAGGGATCTCATAAATAATCCCCTTTGCTCTACTGCTCTCCTTTCAACCCCCTCAGCCAAACTGTGTTCCTTCAACACATCTCAAAATATATCTCAGTGAGTCTGTAAACAGACTCCTCTTCATCACTCAAATTCTCACACTTGGCTAGTTTATATCCCCCACTTCACTCTTTTATTTTTTAATTCTCAGCCAATAATCTGAAAGTTGGTGTGTCCTGAAATGGTTTCAGCTTCCAGATAAATTGCTCCATGATTCTTGCACCAACAGATACAGAATCTGGTTTGGTAAATACTTCAGAAGCAGCCAAACTGCTCTTGCACAATGAGATTGGGCAAAACTAGGGACTATTTCTGAAAATTATCACTTTTCACCATTTTAAATGATATTCCTCAAAATAATAGTTCATGCTTTGGAGAAATCTATTATTTCTGCAAAGCTACTCCAAGAGCAGTCATAAATGAGGAGTCTGTTCAGTTGCTCAGTTGTGTCCAACTCTTTCTGACCCCATGGATTACAGCACAGCAGGCTTCCCTGAACATCCCCAAACTCGGAGCTTGTTCAAACCCATGTCCATTGAGTCGGTGATGCCTTCCAACCATCTCAACCTCTGTTGTCCCCTTCTCCTCCTGCCTTCAATCATTCCCAGCATCAGGGTCTTTTCCAATGAGGCAGTTCTTCCCATCAGGTGGCCAAAGCACTGGAGTTTCAGCTTCAACATCAGTCCTTCCAATGAATATTCAGGACTGATTTCCTTTAGGATGGACTGGTTTGACCTCTGTGCAGTCCAAAGGACTCTCAGTCTTCCCCAATACCACAGTTCAAAAATATCAATTCTTTGGCGCTCAGCTTTCTTTATAGTCCAACTCTCACATCCATACATGACTACTGGAAAAACCATAGCTTTGACTAGATGGACCTTTGTCGGCAAAGTAATGTCTCTGCTTTTTAATTTGCTGTCTAGGTTGGTCGTAGCTTTTCTTCCAAGGAGCAAATGTCTTTTAATTTCATGGCTGCAGTTACCACCTGCAGTGATTTTGGAGCCCCCAAATATAAAGCCTCTCAGTTTCCATTGTTTTCCCATCTATTTGCCATGAAGTGATGGGACTGGATGCCATGATCCTAGCACTCTGAATGTTGAGGTTTAAGTCAACTTTTCCACTCTCCTCTTTCACTTTCATCAAGAGCCTCTTTAGTTCTTCTTTGCTTTCTGCCATCCTTTATCATTTCTTGGGGTTATCTGCATATCTGACGTTGTTGACATTTCTCCCAGAAATCTTGATTCCAGCTTCTGCTTCATACAGCCTGCCATTTTGCATGATGTACTCTTCATCCAGCATGTACATTTCACATGCATATAACTTAATTAAGCAAGGTGACAATACATAGCCTTAAAGTTCTCCTTTCCCAATCTGGAACCAGTCTGTTGCTTCATTTCTACTTCTAACTGTTGCTTCTTGACCTGCATACAGATTTCTCAGGAGGCAGGTAAGGTGGTCTGGTATTCCCATCCCTTTAAGAATTTTCCACACTGTGATGTGATCCACATAGTCAAAGGTTTTGACATAGTCAATAAAGCAGAAGTAGATGTTTTTCTGGAACTCTCTTGCTTTTTCGATGATCCAATGGATATTGGCAATTTGAGCTCTGGTTCCTCTACCTTTTCTAAATCCAGCTTGAACATATGGAAGTTCACAGTTCATGTACTGTTGAAACCTGGCTTAGAGAATTTTGAGCATTCCTTTGCTAACATATGAGATGAGTGCAATTGTGAGGTAGTTTGTACATTCTTTGGCATTATCTTTCTTTGGATTTGGAATGAAAACTGACCTTTTCCAGTCCTGTGGCCACTGCTGAGTTTTCCAAATTTGCTGGCATATTGAGTGCAGCACTTTCACAGCATCATCTTTCAGGATTTGAAATAGCTCAACTGGAATTCCATCACCCCCACTAGCTTTGTTCATAGTGATGCTTCCTCAGGCCCACTTGACTTCGCATTCCAGGGTGTCTGGCTCTAGGTGAGTGATCACACCAGCATGGTTATCTGGATCATAAAGATCTTTTTTGTATAGTTCTTCTGTGTATTCTTGCCACCTCTTCTTAATATCTTTTGCTTCAGTTAGGTCCATATCATTTCTATCCTTTATTGTGCCCATCTTTGCATGAAATGTTCTCTTGGTATCATTAATTTTCTTGAAGAGATCTCTAGTCTTTCCCATTCTATTGCTTTCCTCTATTTCTTTGCATTGATCACTGAGGAAGGCTTGTTTATCTCTCCTTGCTGTTTTTTGGAACTCTGCATTCAAATATGTATATCTTTCCTTTTCTCCTTTCCCTTTCACTTCTCTTCTTTTCTCAGCTATTTGTAAGGCCTCCTCATCAGACAACCACTGTATAGTCATAAGGGTTATGATTTAGGTCATACCTGAATGGTCTAGTGGTTTTCCCTACTTTCTTCAATTTAAGTCTGAATTTTGCAACAAGGAGTTCATGATCTGAGCCACAGTCAGCTCCTGATCTATTTTTTGCTGACTGTATATAGCAGGTATGAATGAGGAGAAATTATGTTAAAAATAGGAGAAATACTTATCCTCATCCAAATAAAAAATCAAGGTAAAAAAGCCTACTATTACTATTGTTATAATTTAATAATTTTTCTAGAAGGATGAAAATTTAAATGATGATTCAGATAAAAACCAAATATATAATGGAGAGGAAAAAGAAAGGCACAATAAATTATATAAATGAATAAAATTAGCGCATTTCCTTACACTAGCAATAATACTGTAGAGAAAATATTTGGGAACCAATTTTTTTTTTTAGAGGAACAATGGTGCATGTGGCTTATATATATTAAAACAGTATTGATGATATGATGGATAAAATGATATGGTACATATGTATTCATATATATGTGTATCAGTACATACACATGTGTGTATATATATTAAGGAATATTACTCAGTCATAAAAGATATTGAAATAATGTCATTTGCAGTAATATGGATGAACCTAAAGATTACTATGCTAAGAGAAGTAAGCCAAAACAGACATAGTATATACTTTGATATTACTTATATATGGAATCTGAAAGATGATAAAATGAACTTAAATAATAAATACAGAAAAGAAACAGACTCACAGACATAGAAAATAAATTTATGGTTAACCAAATGGAAGAAGGAGCAAGGGATAAATTAGGAGTTTGGGATTAATATATAAATACCACTGTATATAAAACAGATAACCAACAAGGACCTACAGAGAACTATACTCAATATTTTATAGTGCCTCTAAGAGTAAAAAGAATATATAGATATATGTAAAACAGAATTACTTTTCTGTACACTTGGGACTAATACAATATTGCAAATCAGTATACTTCAAGGTGAGAAAAGACAGCTCTAAAAGTAGTATTAAGACATGTAAAACACGTTTAGCAATTTAGAGACACAAATCATGTATCTTGCTTACAAGTATTAATAGGTTTAACATCTTTTCCCAATTATCTTAATAAGACTTCTAAAAATCAAACTAGATAATACCATTATAAAAAACACCTATAAAAATACTCAATTTTAACAAATTTCAAAAATGTTAATAAATCATTGTGATAACAGAGGACATGATAAATACATAAATCAAAACTATATTAATTGGTCTTAAATACATTAGAATCAAAAATTGAAATAATGGAACACACCTGTGCTTGTGTATGAATAAGATTATACCAGAGGAAGTTACAAAAACTGTCACTCCCTTAATTAGCTTAAGCAAATAATTGTACACCTCTCACATACTTCCTATATTACAAAGTCCTATCAATTCTATTCCCCAAGTCTTAAATGTTTCAATTCCTTTTCATCTGTGCTCTCAACTACTCCAATACAAGCAACCATCATGTATAATAAATTATCACAATAACCTTGAAAAAGCCTGAAATACAAATTGACCATCATGAGACTTTCATTAAGTCAAAGGAAATAAAGATTTAAACATAATAGAATACAGAATAATCTTTAAGAGACAGCTATTATGATCACATTACAAGTTTGTCTTTTAGAGTACATATTTTAGTTTGTGACTATGGTAGAAAAAAAAGAAAAAAAACATCACATATTTTTCAACTTCCCTTATCGAGGGCTAGAACATCTAACACATTGTAAGGCAGCAAAAATAGAGAAGACGACGAACATCAAAGGGAGCAATGATAAGAAAATTAAGAAACATAAATGGCTACTCTTAGCCATCTTTTACACTTTATGTGTTAGCTTTATAATTTGGCATTTAGCCATTCTTTCTAGAAATGGAACTACAGCCTTCTCGAGGTTACAACCATTAAAAACAGTGATGCATTAAATGCAAGCTTCAAAGACAGACTCTTAGGTAATAATTAAAATAGAAAAATAAACTATATATGCCGAAAAGAAGGAACTTAAATCTTATACCAGGTGATCTCAGATTTATGTTTTAAAAAGTTCCTCCTAAAGAATAAAAACCAGTGCCCATAAGAAAGTAGCAGAAGAGGGTAGCGAAGCAGTATATCCTGCTTTGCCTCACTTTTCATCACCTTTCTCATAGTTTTGAACTTATGCCTCTAAAATCAAATATCATCACCTTAATTCTCTCAAGTTCTGCTTCCTTTAGAACCAGAATTAAGAAAACTTTCTGAAATTATAAAGAGGATAAAACAAGATGAGGACGTTTATCTCTTGTGTCCCATAATCCAAGATTACTTAACTCTACCTGGACACAGGTAGGGTTAGAGGAGATCAATATTGAGAACCAAGATAATAATATTAAAATAGACAAGTCTGTGAAAATAATAAGATATGATATGAAGAAAGCTGTAGTTTCCTGGATTTTAATGTAACTCCTCTCAGGAACTCTCTGCCTGACATCATTTTAGGAGAGATGTAGCCGGTGCTTCCCCATAACCCATCAGATCATTGTTCTTTTTCCAAGTCAGTGGTTAAAACCAGTTTAGAGGCCAAATAAGAGCCAGAAGTCCAAATAGAAACCAGAACATAAATCCTAATAGGGTAAACAGCACAGAAGACTACAGACTAGAGACAGCCTTCTGGATAGAAAAATATAAATGGCAAGATCCCTAGCACTGCTTACTAGATGCTAGATTTTGATAAAAACAAGCCTGGTCTACAAATATCTGCATTAGCAAAATGCTTGGACTTCTCTCTGCCTGCCCACCTGAACCACAAATACAAGATATCGGCCGTGGAGGACTACGTCTTGCAGACAGGAAGGCCATCTGCACATTTATCTCAGATATGTTCAAAATGGGTAAGAACAAATAGGGGGGTACAGATGATATAAAAATAAAAAACAAAATAGCAAAAAACCAAACAAACAAAACCCCTGTGCCTTAGTTCATTACTAGCTTTCAGAGTTCTTTCTCTTCCATATCTTAGGGTCATGTTTTAAGATATATATATATGTGTGCTAGTCGTTCAGTCTTGTTCGACTCTCTGTGATCCCATGGACTGCAGCCTGCCAGGCTCCTCTGTCCATGGAATTCTCCAGGCAAGAATACTGGAGTGGGTTGCCATTCTCTTCTCCAGGGAAATCCCTGACCCAGAGATGGAACCTAACAGTGTGATGAAGTTTTCCATCCTCTCCTCTCAAATTAAAAACTTATCCCCATCTTTTTCTCCTTTTATTACATTTGTGGCTAAATATGCACTTTATCAGATGTTGACAACTTATAACTGAGCTTAACATCACCTAAAAATCCTGGATTTGAAGCTGGGTGCCATGATGCTATGAGATTATTATATCCTTTAGGAAATATATATACATGATATCTACATACATATATGTCCATACAGACGTGAATATGATTTTCAAAAACTTGTGAACTCCATGTAGTTCTTTGTTTTTACCACTACATAAGGTTTCTTTTGTTTTCACTGGTTGCACTAAGTATGAAATGGAGGCTAACTCATAGAATCTGAGAGCAAAGCCAGTTGAACAGAGATGTAAAAGGATCAAGAAAACTTATGAAGTGTATTGTTTAAGCAAATAACTCAGCACTACTTGAACTAGTATTACATTCAGATTGCTTAGGTAACCAAGATAACGAATTCTGTTATCGATCTACCTGGTGTGAATTGGTTGTCCCGCTGCTAGCTACTAGAGTGATATAACTAATAAAAAAAATAAAACAGCAGAAAGATGATTTTTTATATGTTAATTGGCTTTGTTGGTGATTTATCTCTGTAGTCACTAAGACCTCTAAAGGACAATATATTACAGAAATCTACAAAACAGTCTCATTTAACTGTGGTCTCACCTATCACTTCAGCAATTAAAAAAATCTATACCAAAGTTCCCCAAAATGTATAATTAAGGTATTAATTCTCAATGACATCATACAAGTCATAAAGGATGTTTTGTTCTATTACCAAGAATAGACAATCTACGAGGGCAAATTTATATTTTTATATTTATATTTTTAATTTTCACAGAGGGCTTATGAGAATTATGTAAGTATCTGAATATTCAATGTATTCAAATGATTAACTTTTACACTAGAACAGAAGGCTCTCTTGAGTAAATGCTGAAGGCCAAAAAAAAAAAAGGTGCAAAAATCAACCATCTTAGATACATGCTCATTACAATTGTGTCTACTGCAGCTAGTTGATGGCTACACCTGAAACTATAATGCTTACCTTCAAACTCACTAGATTTAAATTTGTTCTACTGTGAACAGAATTTCAATATCCTTATGTTTACAACAAACAATATGCAATACATTCTACATTTTGGGAATTATTGTAGGTCCATGAGCAAGAAATACTACACTTTCTGGCAGTCTTCTAGCCCCTGGGACTCTAGTTAAATAAGAAATGGTTTGAGAGAATATAGAATTCTAGGATGAGAAGACCCAGGAATTTAAATGACTAGCTTGTTTCAGACACCATCTCTCTAGGAAAGCTAGAAGAATATAAATTTGATTTTTGCTTTTTGAGCACTTCCACTGCATTTGCTATCACACTCATGCACACACAGACAAACTGTTTTACAAGAATTTATCACTTTAATGGTTACCAGTTTCACTAAAACTCACCTCCTCATGATGTACTGTGAAGACCTTATTATATTTGATTGAAACTCAGCACACTGTTTATAAGTCAAGGTCAGGGTTGCTGCTGTTGATGGGAAAATCTGGCAAGGCAATAAGTAATATGTATGGAGAAACTAAGAGTCCTACTCTGGCAACTAGTTCAGAAACTCATCAGGCAAGAGGTCAAGAATTATGGATTGTCAAGTAATATTTGGGGCTTCCCAGGTGATGCTAGTGGTGAAGAACCTGCTTGCGATGGAAGAAGACATGGGTTCAATCCCGGAGTTGGGAAGATCTCCTAGAGCAGGAAACAGCAACCTGCTCCAGTATTCTTGCTTGGAAATTTCCATGGGCAGAGGAGCTTGGCAGGCTACAGTCCATGGGGCTGCAAAGAGTCAGAAACAACTAAGAGTGCATGTATACACACATACACACACACGTAATATTTGAGGACATTTGTTTTGAAGCATAAGAAATGCACATGGACCTATTTAATGAAAGGACAAATATTTATATGCTCTCCTGAGAGAGCATATAGCTGTCTCCTACCTTTAAAAGATTAAAAAAAAGATTGCCAGAGCAAACAGTGTATTGAGCTTTTTTTTTCCTCTACTGCAAAGTAAATATTTCTTCCTAAGATTTACTTAACCAATATCTAATGGATTTTATATTTTATATTTAAATTCTAATGGTAGAATTTTCTATCTGCAGACAGTTAAATAAAACTTCACATTGAGACCTACAAAGACATGATAAACTTGTAATACACATTCCAGATGATACTCATTAGAAATTTTACAAAACCAAATGTCTGCTTTGTTTTAAATAAATTTTATCAGCGATCTGAGAATTTTAAAAATATAGTGGAATTTCTCTTTGTAACATTAACTTGGTAAATGTATTTGTGAATACCCTAAATATAATTAAATGGAGTGGGATTTGTACAACTATTATGACTGGGCTTCAATTTTAGATGACAGATTTTTTTGAAATATTAATTTGCCTGAAATAAGGACATGATTTTTAAATTAATATAAAATAACTATTTTCAAATCTAGCTTTTCACATGAGTTTCAATATAATATTAACTATACACACATGCAGATACATACATACATTCATCACTGCTGACAAACATGCATCTAGTCAAAGCTATGGTTTTTCCAGTAGTCATGTATGAGGGTGAGAGTTGGACCAGAAAGAAAGCTAAGTACCAAAGAATTGATGCTTTTGAGCTGTGGTGTTGGAGAGGACTCTTGAGGGTCCCTTGGACAGGAAGGAGATCCAACCAGACCATCCTAAAGGAAATAAATTCTGAATATTCATTGGAAGGACTGTTGCTGAAGCTAAAGCTCCACTACTTTGACCACCTGATGCAAAGAACTGACTCATTGGAAAGACCCTGATGCTGGGAAAGACTGAAGGCAGGAGGAGAAGGGGATGACAGAGGATGAAATGGTTGGATAGCATCACTGACTCGATGGGCATGAGTTTGAGCAAGCTCTGGGAGTTGGTGACGGGCAGGGAAGCCTGGCGTGCTGCAGTCCATGGGACTGCAGAGTTGGACACGACTGGGTGACTGAACTGAACTGAACAGAGGGGCTTCCCAGGTGGCGCTAGTGTACAAAACCTGCCCGCCAATGCAGGAGACATAAGAGATGCAGGTTCAATCTCTGGGTTGGGAAGACTCCCTGGAGGAGGAAATGGCAACTCACTTCAGCATTCTTGCCTGGAGAATCCCCATGGACAGAGGAGCCTGGCAGGCTACAGTCCACAGGGTTGCAAAGTATCGGATACGTCTGAAGTGACTGAACACGCATAAGTCCTCAGAACGTTTTTGTTCTCTAGATTCTGCTTCAAATATTGAAATAGGAATAATAATTCAAATTTGGAGTATTATTCTACTATCCCTTTTGTTTTTGTTTCTACTTTCCTTCTCATCCCCTTCCCTTGTTGTTTAGTCTCTCAGTTGTGTCCTACTCTTTTGAGACCGTATGGACTGTAGTCCACCAGTCTCCTCTGTTCATAGGATTTTCTAGGCAAGAATACTGGAGTGGGTTGCCATTTCCTTCTCCAGGGAATCTTGCCCACCCAGGGATCAAACCTGAGTCTCCTGCATTGCAGATGTATTCTTTTACTGCTGAGCCACCGGAGGGCTCAAAGTGAAAGTGTTTCTCAATTTTGTTCAACTCCTTTGAGACCCCATGGACTGTAGTCCCCCAGGCTCCTCTGTCTATGGAATTCTGCAACTAAGGAAACTGGAGTGGGCTGCCATTCCCTTCTCCAGGGGAATTTCCTGAGCCGGGGGTTGAACTCAAGTCTTCTGCATTGCAGACAGATTCTTTACTATCTGAGCAACCCATCTCCTGCCCTGAAGTGAAGGAATAAGTCTTTCCATCTCAAGCCAAGTCATGAGGAGTCCACAAAAACTGTTCATAGATCTTGAGGATGCCCACAAAATTGCAGGTGTCTTGCTCAGGCCCACAGGGCCATTGTGACACTTCCATGGGAGTTCAGTGTGGGAAGAGATTTATGGAAAGAATCTAACATATATCCCTGTAAGACTGGGTAATACAGAGGGTGGAGAGGGGGTCCAAAGATGGAGTCACTACTCCTCCATTTGGAAAGGCAAATGGGTATGACCTTACCATGGGCTGTGTGGATGCTACAGAAAGGAGCTGAGCTTAAGCTCCCAAAAGGCTGGTCACTAGGCAAAAGGTCCCATGTAGCCCAGGGCCTGTTTTATGTCCTATGAAGAGTGACACCTGGAGAGTGTGCAGAGTAAGCTGTCACATCTAGGATGCACTTTCATATCAGAACACTCTTCAGTGGGGAAAACTCCTGCAGAACCTCCAAGACTAAAACACAGATATGCTCCGTGAGGTAGCAATACTGGAATGCCCACCAGAAAAAAAGAATTAGCCTCTTTAACCTCCATTCACTTTGTTTTTTCCTTGGTGGATGAAAAAACAGAAGGTAGAGGGTATGCAAAATGGAGTGAAAAATAAGAATGGAGAGAAGAAACGAACTCTCCTTCTTATTGCTGTATATTGGTCATAAATTGTGTCTCCAATAAAGTGAGGGACAAAGCATTGCGCTGGGTATACAAGTGAAGTGATGGCTTAGAATGCAGTAAACTCATTTTAATTACAAAGTGAGTCTTAATTACCACAGGGATAGTGTTCTTATTAATGAACATGAATAGACAGCTGTAGAATAAACCCAAGGTATCAACAAGAGACAAGAAATGGATATTGAAGGGAACTTGTTTGAAGTGGTGAAAAATAAAGATGTTTTTTCTATAAAGTTAAAATCATTCATCATACTGATTACCTTCATGTATTAAATTTCCTATTATCACCTTTTAAACTTTGCTTTGCCTTTTCATTCTCAGTTTTGCATTCAACATACTGATTTTCTTTTCTAAAATGCAAAATGTGTCATTTGTTGTTTAAAAACATAGGGTAATTTCAGATCATAAATTTATCATGCATTTTCCTTTTTACTTCTGATTACCTCTCAGTTTTTTAAAAAAGGTCATGTATTGTTTTACAGCTTTTAATTTTCCTCTGATGATTTTAGATATGGTCTAAGTTTTAGGCACACTGAAGTCCACTTGAGATTCTTTTGTTATAATTTCCCAAGTTTTCTGTACTTTAGTTTTTATAGAAACTCTTTAAGAATAATGCTGGTAACCAATTAAAAGTCATCCAGATACCTTATAAACAGAAAACTACAAAGGACAAACAAAAACACACACATGTTCATAAAAGCCATTCTTGCTGGGGCAGATGAAAGTAAAAATATGCCACATTTTGTCATATACATTGATTCATAGAATTATTGTAATGTGAACATATGACTAGGACATTGTCCATAATAAGAAAAAAATAACTGAAGGGGTGGAAATGAAATTTAAATTAATCAGAACTAACAGAAATAGGCAAAAATTGATTATGCTTAAATTGATTAAATCTTCAAAAATTCAACTAAGTTGGCAAGGTTGTTATATTTACTGTTAAGTCATAAAATGCAATGAAATGTATTGGTGAAAAAGCAGTTTTATCATATGCCCAATCATAGCCAAAGTTTATAGACAATATAATGATGAATTCTCACTGGTGATTTGTATAGGTTCATGAGTAAACGAATATATTTTGTGAAGTATAATCTATGCTATGCAAAAAAATATTTAGATTAACATTTTGAATCAATAGATGAACAGCATTACTAGCCAGTTTTCTCATAAATAATCAGAACATGCAAAAACTCTTTTCCTTACTTATGGAAAGTCATTATAAAACCTGGAATTTGTCATAAATGGTGTTAAATATATGCTATGCTGATAATACATGCCAAAAATTCATTTGATAAAATATTTGTGATTTGAAACAACATAACATACTTCCCAGCTCAATAATACTAAAAGTATTATGCTGAAAAAGCAAAATGCTAACAATAAACAGTATAAAAAAGATTTATAAAGCAAAGAGAAACACAATATTTGAAAAACGCTATTTTTGGTAAAGATTAGGATGGTGGGGAAAGATATGGAAGCTAACACTTGAAATAACAGAGAAAATTTAAACAGCACTATTTACCAAGCCAGAAACAAACATAATATACTGATCAAAAATTACATCTCAAACAGTCTTCCCTGGCCTTCTCCAAAGTTTCTCTCTCTCATGCATTCCTGCTCTATTTCCTGATAGTACTTGGAGGCAAAAATGTCAAGAGGGGATCACTAATACATAAAATGATGGAAATAACTACTACATTTAAATAAATAGTTTTAAGTATGTCTCTTAAGGGCTTCCCTGGTGGCTCAGTCAGTGAATAATCCACCTGCAATGCAGGAGATCTGGGTTGATCCCTGGGTTGGGAAGATCCCCTGAAGAAGGAAATGGCAACACATTCTAGTATTCTTTCCTGGGAAATCTCATGAACAGAGAAGCCTGGTGTGCTATAGTCCATAGAGTTGCACGAAGCAGACACAACTTAGCAATTAAACCACCACAACTATGTCTCTTATGCTAAATGAAATAAAATGAATAGTTTAACAAGATTAAATGAGCATTTGGAAATAAAACTTTCTTTACAATTATTAAATACTATGGAATATTTACTTTAGCAAAAATGATAGTTATATCAAAAGGTCTTAGAAAAATAATGTACTCAATTTTTAAAATTAATAGTGGTTATAGTCCTCCTCCTTCACTCTGTTATTAGACACATTAGAACTTATATAAAGCAAAATGATCTGTAAAGCTGAAAATTATCCAAGCATATTGATTTTTCTTTAAAAAAATCAGCATAGGTAACAGTGAAAATATGTACACATGAAAAACTAAGTCTCTTGCTTCCATCTTCACTTTTAATTTATGCTTCTTAGACTACAAAAGGGATTTGAATATTCAAATAACAACATCATAACTCAAAGACCCAGGAGAAGTACAGAGGGAATTTTAGAAAAATGTTTGACTTTTCAATTAATTTAGTATTCTGTTTGTATACTGTTACAATACAATACCTTTGTATTCTGTTAGACACTGGAAGCAAATATGATGAGGAAACAGGGTTGTTATTGCTCTATTTCAGGGACACATTTGCGGTTCTTCTTAAAGATTATGTTGATATTGACCATCTGAATGTAGCGTTTGTATTCTTGACAGAGGGGAAATATAACCAAGAGCTTCAGTTAGAATTTAAATGCTGTTTAGTTTAACCTCCAGACCCACAGCTCTCTAAACACTGAACACATGTCACACAACGGGCACCACATAGAAGCTGAATGACCGAACAAAACAATGCCAAGTTCACTACTGTTTCTCTCTTCTTATGGACATTATCCTCAATTCTGCTTAATAAATGTCCAAGCAGAGGAAACATTCTATATTTTCCTTTCATTTCCAGAATCCGGTTTATTCACTATTGCCCACTTAACATGGGCCGCCCTGCCCAGGACAGTTTGAAGTGGTTGTCCCCTACACATGTCCTGGTCCAGAGAGGAGGTTGTAGAGAATTGAACCTTAAACTTGAAACTAGGCTACAACACTGCAGAAATTAAAGTTCCACTAAGTCTTACTTAATTTCTTAAATTTCAAAAATTCTTATGAAATTTTCACAAAGGTAAATTTTTATTTAAAAAATTTCCAAATTGATAACTTCAACAAAGTTCCCATAAACAGAGAATCTCAATGAATGGTTTTCAGGTACAAAGTAACTCATTCAGGTTTCAAATGCTTTCCCTGATAATACAGGATACAGATGAACAAATCTATACAGATACATCTCTACAGATGAACAATCTATGTCTGTACTGTGGATATTTTCTTCATAATTATATAATCTGAACTAATTTTATTTTAGATTGAATAATTCTAATTATTTAGAAAGAATGAACTATTTTTCTATAGGGACTTGTTTGCAAACAACTACTGTTTCATGTCTTTGTATGTACACTTGAAGGGCAATTTAAAGTCATGTTTAGATTTATGTATTCCAAAGGAGGACAATTCCTAGAATTTTCCTTCTTCTCATTGTTGAGTTGATGGGGACATAAAAAAACAAAGAAAAAAGTACAGCAAAAAGTGATGAGGATATAGTTCAGCAAAACTTCCATTCTGTTTGAAAAAATAAAAAACACTAATTATTTAAGATACATTAAAGTATTTAATCAGAGAGGCCATTACACTGAGGTGGCTCTAATGCCTTGGTAGCCTATATAAGCAAAACAAAATCTTAATATACTTGAATCCAAGATAATAAAACTTAAGAACAATCACAACCAACCAATTAGGCGTTACTAAATAAGCCACCTGTTTGAGCTACAGCCTATTAATTTCCTTGCTTTGCTTCCTAATCTTCTCCATAGAAACTGCTCTCCAAGCTTCTGTGTGTGTATGCTGTTGTGGCCGACTCTTTGCAACCCCATGAACTGTAGCCTGCCAGGTTCCTCTGTTTGTGGAATTTTCCAGGCAAGAATACTGCAGAATATATTTCCTACTCCAAGGGATCTTCCCAACCCAGGGATCGAACCTACATCTCTTATATCTCCTGCATTGGCAGTCAGATTCTTTACCATGGTGCCACCTAATAAGCTTCTATAGAGCTACCCTGACCACCTTTGGTTCAACAACACAAGATTTCAACATATGTACGGAAAGATAAACTCCTGAAAAAAAATGTTAATATGCCTCAGTCTACCTATAACAGAGAACATTTGAGTTTCTGCTTAGAAATTAATTAAATACAAATGATTTTTTGCATTTTCCCAGTTTTATATTCAGAATGAACTCTATAAAATGCTTGTTTAAAATCTACATTGGTATCTTTTAAAGAAGTTCTAACACATGTCCAAATATCTCTATATTAAATATATACATTTTATTCTAAAAAACTTGCACTGAAGATATTTAATTTTTAAAATTTCATGTTTTCTAGAATTATTAACTCCTAACCTGTAATATTTATATATTAATGTAATTAATAGACAGATTTTCACATATACTGTGACTTTATATTACACAAACCATGACATAATAAAGCATCTTTTTTATATACATGTGATATCAGGTGCATAAGTTACATATTTAGTATGTCCATATTACTTTCAATTCCAAAAATAATTATATGTTTCTATATTGTTGATATAATTATGTTAGAAACATAATTATATGTTTCTAATTGTTCAATAACCTCATTTATGCAGATGACACCACACTTAAGGCAGAAAGCAAAGAAGAACTAAAGAGCCCCTTGATGAAAGTGAAAGAGGAGAGTGAAAAAGCTGGCTTAAAGCTCAACATTCAGAAAACTAAGATCATGGCATCCATTCCCATCATTTCTTGGCAAATAGATAGGGAAACGGTGACAGATTTCATTTTGGGGGGCCCCAAAATCACTGCAGATGGTGACTGCAGCCACGATATTAAAAGGACACTTGCGTCTTGGAAGTAAAGCTATGACCAACCTAGAAAGCATATTAAAAAGCAGAAACATTACTTTGCCAACAAAGGTCTGTCTAGTCAAGGCTATGGTCTTTCCAGTAATCACGTATGGATGTGAGAGCTGGACTATAAAGAAAGCTGAGCGCCAAAGAATTGATGCTTCTGAACTGTGGTGTTGGAGAAGACTCTTGAGAGTCCCTTGGACTGCAAGGAGATCCAACCAGTCCATCCTAAAGGAAATCAGTCCTGAATATTCATTGGAACGACTGACACTGAAACTCCAATACTTTGCCCACCTGATGTGAAGAACTGAGTCATTGGAGAAGACCCTGATGCTGGGAAAGATTGAAGGCAGGAGGAGCAGGGGACGACAGAGGATAAGATGACTGGATGGCATCACTGACTCAATGGACATGGGTTTGCGTAGACTCTGGGAGTTGCTGATGGACAGGGAGGCCTGGCATGCTGTGGTTCATGGGGTTGCAAAGAGTCAGACACAACTGAGCAACTGAACTGAACTAAATATCCAAAATATATAGAATTCATAGAACTCAACATCAAAAAAACAATTAAAAAAATGGGCAGAGGACCTGAATAAACATTTTTCCAAAGACAACATATAGATGACCAACAGGCACTTGAAAAGATCTCAACATCACTAAACAGGGAAATGCAAATCGAAATCACAATGAGGTATCACCTCATACATGTCAGAATGACTATTAGCAAACGGACAATAAATAAATGTTCAAGAGGATGTGGAGGAAAAGGAACTCTTGTGCACTACTGGTGGGAATGTAAGTTGGTGCCACCACTATAAAAAACAGTATGGAGGTTGCTCAAAAAACTACAAATAGAACTATCATATGATCCAGCAGGGGCTTCCCAGGTGGCACTAGTGGTAAAGAATCTGCCTGCCAAAGCATGAGATGTAAGAGACACGGGTTTGATCCCTGGGTGGAGAGGATGCTCTGGAGGAGGGCATGGCAGCTTACTCCAATATTCTTGCCTGGAGAATCTCCCTGGACAGAGGAGCCTGGCAGACTACAGTCCATAGGATTACAAAGAGTCAGACACTACTGAACCAACTTGGTACGCATGCACACATGATCCAGCAAATATCACTCCTGGGTATTTATCCAAAGAAGATCAAAAACACTAATTAGGAAAGATATATATGCATGCCAATTTTCAGAGCAACATTTTTACAATTGCCAAGATATGGAAGCAACCAAACTGCCCACCAAGAGATAAATGGATAAATATGGGGCCTGTGTGTGTATAGACACACAGATACACACAAGCACACACCCAATGGGATATTACTCAGGCACATAAGCTAATGAAATACTGCCATCTGCAACACCATGGATGAACCTATTTCAGTTGTGCTAAATGAAATAAGTCAGAGAAATGCTGTGTTCCACTTATAGGTGGAATATAAAAAACAAAATAAATGAACAAACAGAGTTATAGATACAGAGAATAATCAGGTAGCTACCAGAAGGGATGAGGCTAGGGGGGGAGAAAAGAAATAGGTGAGGGAGAGTAAGAGGTAAAAACTTCCAGTTGCAAAATAAATCACGAGTATGAAATGTACAGTATGGGGAATAAAATCAGTAACCATATGTTTTTGAATGGTCACATACCGTTACTAGATTTACCATGGTGATCATTTTGAAATGTACAGGAATATCGAATCATTACATTGTGTAACAGGAACTAACATAGTGTTGAAGGTCAATTACACTTCCAAAACAAAGCAAAGTCAAGGGAAAAGATACGTGATTACCAGAAGCAGGAGATGGAGATAGGGTGAATTTGATGAAGGCAGTCAAAAAGTACAAACTGCAAGTTAGAAGATAACGTCCTAAGGATGTAATAGTATGATATGACAAACAGAATTAACACTGATATATGTTACATGTGAAAGTCAGAGTAAACCCTATGGGTTCTGATCACAAAGAAAGCATTTTTTCTATTTCTTTAATTTTGTATCTATATCATATGATGAATGTTCACTAAACTGGGATAATAATTTCATGATGTATGTAAGTCAAATCATTTTGCTACATGTTAAACATGTATAGTGTTGCATGCCAGTTATATCTCAATAAAACTGGAAGAAAAAAATTGTTATAAATAGCATTCTGCTAAGATTCTTATTCATTTTGTCATTTCCAATCATGCTTGAAATTTATCTGTAAAAATTGCTTTTCTTTCACATTATGGATTATATTCAAATACTAATTTGAATTAAAATATTAACAACAATGAGCATAACTGGAGGCTGTGTCATTCACATGAAAACATATTATTTTGGTCTTGACCTATCAGCAAGAGTACTTATTCAAAACCAGTAAGTTTTCTCCTCTTATTAAAACTGACTACTTTGAGCATTTGAAGACATGAAAAGTAAGGGCAATAATATTCTTGATTATGTTTCAGGGTCAAAGGTTCAATCTTGAAGGAAAATACTGAGCTTTCTCCATAAGTTAATGTTTCATAGTGGAAAGTAAAAGCACTTGAATTTTTTGGAAGTGGATGCAGAGATACACAAAACATTTGGCAAAGACATAAGCAGAGCTTATTACAAGGTTGAGTTCATTGATAGTGCTCACATTAATTTCCGCTGCAGAAAATAAAAGAGTGTCTTGAGAGCAAGGGCAAAGTTGCCGAATAAGGAGTTTTCTTTTTATTGTGTGAAAACGGCTTCAATACTCAAAGCTTTAGGGCATTTTACCCTGGCATCACTTTGAAAATGCTTCCTTCTGCTTCAGTTACCAGAGGAAGCTGAATCTGATCTGATCTTTAAAGTGTTTACGGACCTTGTTCTTATGTTAATAATCTATCAAATACTCTCAGTGTCTCTTTACAGGTCGAGGCATTCCCTTGGTACAAAAGACTACAGAAATTCTCCATCTTCAAGCTAAATTTTCATTATGTTCTCACAGTTTTTATTTAATATTTATGTAACAAAGTACCTTTACAAAGCCATAAATTAACGTAATTAATCATCTGAATCAACAAGTTCGAGTCTATAGACCAAATGGAGAGTGTGATTTTGTATCTTATGAAAAAGTTTATTTTTTAATTTTTAAAAATTTATTTTCACCAGGAATCAAACCCATGCCCCTTGCATTGGAAGCGTGGAGTCTTAACCACTGGGTTGCAGGGGAAGTCCCCTATGAAAAAGTTTTGCAGTGGTCTTTGAATCATGTTTAGTATCTTTTTACCCACCTTTAATAGAGGTAATTGGGGAAACAGCTCAGTTTAATTTGAGTCAAACTAGTAAATAAGAGAAAATTAAAATAATCATATTTCAGTGATAAAATGAAGTAGCCTAAGCTAAAACTTGTTTTTCTATATTAGTTGTATTTCTATATACTGTGGCTAGACAGAGTAGAGAAAATTTAAGTAATTTGTGGAGCATAAAGCAATCCAACTGTGTCAAAATAAGAATATATCCCCTTGAATCTGACAGCCCAAATCACAAATGAAACTGGACACTCTCTGGAGCCAAAAGGAAATCAAAATGTAGCCATTGCCCCATGTTTGCTTGCCAAATAGTGCATTACATTTATATAACATATACTCAGTAAGGAGTTGTTATTCTGAAATAAACTGAAGCAAGACAAACAGAAAGTTCTCTCTTCAAAGAGAATATTAGTATTTGATTAGATTTCTCCTTGAATTATTTCCTATTAAGAAATGTATAGGCAAATAAAATACCTTTCTTCTGCTTCTGAAATATTACACTGAATTCCTCACCTAGATGCATACTAAAGAGATATTTCATCATTGACAATATAAAGGTTATTTGTACTCCCTCAGTTTCCAGGCTATTCACTTGGGTCTATTTATCTCATTAGAGGACAATTTTGTTTTCACTGAAGGTCCTTCTAATTCTTAGAGGTTCTGTAAAGAACACCACAAGATGGCAGTGTTTCTGAAATTAATCCTTAGAGAGAACAATCATTCCTATATAGTACCTAAAATAATGTGATATTTTGATTACATTTTCAGTGACTAAAGTCATTTAAAGTCATCACTAAAGTGATTAAAAATTAGTGTTACTAAGGATGTCTGTTTAGTAATAAATAAGTTGTTTCCTTTAAGTAATGTAACTGTCAGTTTGATTGTTCCGAAACATTAGTAAGCTTCATCAACATATAAATGAGTTGATGCTAAAGGATTATCAGTAGATTCATCAATTTCATAATTGCTTACATACTGGTCTGTAACTATAACCATATTTTTTAAATTGTCTGAAAAAATAACTCATTCTAATAAAACATCGATTGTATTTTATTTCTGCATGATTGCTTAATAACCAGTTTTAGAACAAGAAGTGGAAATTAGCAATTATATATTAAATATATCATTTATATTTCTCAAAACTGCTCAGAATTGGGGATTAGTACACTTTTTTTTTTATTGTAACTAACCTCATAAAACTCTAAATTATTGCCTGTAAAAGAAAATATGGGTATACTGAAAATACCTGTCTAGGAAACAATATAGTATATTTTCACATACTATATGAATCTGGTGCAGTATTTCAGAATTTTGTAGAAAATTATATTTTCCACTGTTACCCCACGTATACACAGTGGCTATGGCTATTTTGGCTATCATATTTACAGAAATCACATTAACTTTTGTCATTGACTCCGTAATTATGGAGTGTATACACACACATATATATGCATATATACATACAGGTATGTGTATATATATGCATATGTATGTGTATGTGTATATATACACACTTTATCCTCTTACTTTTCAAAGGTGGAGTTATTCCAGCAGTATTTGGGGAATTGCCATTTATATTGAAGAAGGCAAATTTATCCTTTTAATATTATTTAGCTATCTAATGGATATCTAGCAGTATTTACATCAATTTTTCATTAACCCATTTTGAATCTATTTTTTCCTTCATATCTGTTTTTAATAGTTTATTCCACTTCTCTATTTTTTGCTTTGGGGTTAGAAAGTAGGTACAGGTTTCACATAATATCATTTCTATTAGTCCAATTCTGAACTACTTTAGCTGTGAAATAAATCCCTGGGTCCCAGTGATTAGCAACCTACAATTTCATCCAATGATGACTTACAAATTATTAATTGCTTTGAAGTGGATATTTAATAATTCTGAGATATTTCAGCATGGCATTTCTAGTCCTGGGAAGACGCCCATTAAACTTAATATTGTTTTCTCCTAGATCTTGGAGATCCAACCAGTCCATCCTAAAAGAAATCAGTCCTGAGTATTCATTGGAAGGACTGACGTTGAAACTGAAACTCTAATACTTTGGCCACCTGATGCGAAGAGGTGACTCACTGGAAGAAGACTCTGATGCAGGGAAAGACTGAAGGCAGGAGGAGAAGGGGACGACAGAGGATGAGATGGCTGGATGGCATCACCAACTCAATGGATAGGAGCTTGAGTAAGGTCCAGGAGTTGGTGATGACAGGGAGGCCTGGCGTGCTAGTGTCTATGGGGTCACAAAGAGTTGGACATGACTGAGTGACTGAAATGAACTGAGATCTTAGTAAGAGTTATCAGTGGTAATAACTATCATTATTTAATTAAACTGCAAGTAATGATGTAAACTTGTCAACTCTCTAGTCAAAGCTATGGCTTTTCCAGTAGTCATGTATGGATGTAAGAATTGGACTATAAAGAAAGCTGAGAGTCAAAGAATCGATGCTTTTGAACTGTGGTGTTGAAGACTTGAGGGTCCCTTAGATCAAACCAGTCAATCCTAAAGAAAATAAATCCTGAATATTCACTGGAAGAACTGATGCTGAAGCTGAAACTCCAATATTTTGGCCACCTGATTTGAAGAACTGACTCACTGGAAAAAACCCTGATGCTGGGAAAGATTGAAGGCGGGAGGAGAAGGGGACTACAGAGGATGAGATGGTTGGATGGCATCAGTGACTCAATGGACATGAGTTTGAGCAAACTCCGGGAGTTGGTGGTAGACAGAGAAGTCTGGTGTGCTGTGGTCCATGGGATCATGGAGAGTTGGACACGACTGAGCAACTGAACTGAAGTGAATGATGTAAAACAAAGCATACTGCTTACTGTCCAGTTCCACAAGGATAAAGTCATTAGCTACCGCAGTTGTTGACTAACCATGCACCCTGAGAGGAATTCAGGATGAAAAACAAGATGAGGTACTCTGTGCTTTAGGAAAACAGGCCTCTTAAGACAGTTAGATGTATATCTCAGGAAGAATTGTAATGAAGCCTGATTCATGCATCTTTCTGTTCACAGACAAAGCACTATAATCATTAACTGAGATATCTGTTCCTTGGGACTATCAGTAACCTTTTACTGAGATGACTGCACATATTCCTTAGCCAAAGTCATATATACACTGGCTTCTCTCCTATCTCCACAAAGCGATTTTCTCAGAGCTACTGAGAGGCTGTTTCCCAGGCCTGGGTAAGACCCTGAGTAAAACAAACTTACAGCTCTTACATTGCGCTCAGTAATGTAAACTCAATAGACAATGACACTGTTTTCCTATAGCTCTATTTTTACACCTGGGGTAACAAAACCAGGTCATATATTTTACTGGTGCAAAGTCTGTAACACAGGCAACAGAGAAAAATAGTTTTCTATGCTTACAAGAGAAAGAGGTAGTACTTCCCACTGACTCCCTCCTTTAGAGGGACAGAAAATTCTTTGCCCTGGGACAGAATGGACAGAATCCTGGATTGTCACTCTAAGCTTTGAGAATATAAATACATCTCCCCAAGAAGAAAATAAACCTGGTCATGTCCCCTCTTTAAGACCTAAAGATGTCTAAATTCTGCTCTCATTTCTCCTTAAAATGGAAACACAAACATCTCAGAGGTAAGTAAATCTCCCAAATTCTCAATCTACCCAGTTGTAAATTAACTTTCTAAGACTTTATCTTAAGAATTTAATCATATTTTGTGCTAATTCTACTGACATAGTATATATTATTCTCTATTTTGTACCCACACAATTATTATCTTATTTCTTGATTACCTATTACTTAGTTCCCTTGCTCTTGATATATTATTAATAAAACATTCCACTGTTAATCCTTTGAAGGGCAGAATATGCCACCCTAAAATAGGCATCTTTGGCATAAGACTGATTTTAGGCTGATTGTTAAGAAACATCAAACATAGGGGAAGCTCTGAAAACCAGTAGAAGTTACCCTTGTGTAAGAGAAACTTAATATTTATAAGTGAAATCTCCATTTGAAGGGTGTCTCCCTCCCTGTTACGTACATACATATATGTACATATAAACATGTATGTATACATATAAACACACATGTATCTACACATACACAGTTCTTTACCACTAGTATCACCTGGGAAACCCACATAGACATACACACACACACACACATAAACACTTCTGTTTTATCCTATTAATTGAGCTTTTTATTACAGAGGGTCTCAGACAAGAGCCTAGAAGAGTCAAGGAAAAATTACTTTTCCTCCCATAACCTTCCTTTTAAATCTGACTTAAGGAAAACAAAACAAAACAAAAACTCTATATAGATTGCAACTGCCAGACTATTTCAACTTCATTATGCTAATCATCATTGTGTATAAGGCAATTTTCTTTGTGAGGGTAAAGTGGGAATGATTTTCTTGTGAGCACTGAGACATCTATACTGCTCAAAGGTAGAACTGACATGTTTTTAGGGGTTGTTTGAAATTTTGTGTAATAATTAACCTTTGCTGTGCAGTGAACCTGCTATTTCAATAACATTTTCTATTTAATTACTAAGATCAACATGAATCTCCTTTCTCCACATTTTAACCATATGTTTCCAATACTGTTTTTTGGTTTTTGATAAAAATTTAGAGGAAAATTAAAAGAAAAATGGTCCAAAAAACCATCCTATATTTCCCATAGATTTTCTTTTCTAGCTAAATGGAGAGTTACATGTACTGGTTGTTTAATCAGAATTTTTTCCTAAGATATTTTATGATATCTTTCAATACTCCTCTGATATTATATAGATGGGTATTTGAAGTTTGACAATATGTATATCAAGATTGCATGCATTTTTATCTTTGTTCAATTTTACTTGTTTGCGTATTTCCTTAGTTTTTTCCCCAATACCCATCTCTATTACATTCATAAGCTGGTGCTTTTACAACTTAGTATTTTTTTAATGGCCATCTTGAAATAGTTTTTTTTTTTTTTTTAAACAGGCATCTCCATTGTTCTCTTTCCTGTCGTCTGGTTAGAGGACTTACAGTGCTGAAGGCTAGAGTACACTACTTTTCCCCACTGTGTTCTTGTGGTGTTTTTTTTTATTTGTTTGTTTTGTTTTTGTTTTTTTGTTTTTCCATTTATTTTTATTAGTTGGAGACTAATTACTTTACAATATTGTAGTGGTTTTTGTCATACATTGATATGAACCAGCCATGGATTTACATGTGTTCCCCATCCCGATCCCCCTTCCCACCTCCCACTCCACCCGATCCCTCTGGGTCTTCCCAGTGCACCAGCTCCGAGCACTTGTCTCATGCATCCAACCTGGGCTGGTGATCTGTTTCACCTTTGATAATATACATGTTTCGATGCTGTTCTCTCAAAACATCCCACCCTCGCCCTCTCCCACAGAGTCCAAAAGTCTGTTCTGTACATCTGTGTGTCTTTTTCTGTTTTGCATATAGGGTTATCATTACCATCTTTCTAAATTCCATATATATGTGTTAGTATACTGTATTGGTCTTTATCTTTCTGACTTACTTCACTCTGTATAATGGGCTTCAGTTTCATCCATCTCATTAGAACTGATTCAAATGAATTCTTTATAAATGGCTGAGTAATATTCCATGGTGTATATGTACCACAGCTTCCTTATCCATTTGTCTGCTGATGGACATCTAGATTGCTTCCATGTCCTGGCTATTATAAACAGTGCTGTGATGAACATTGGGGTGCACGTGTCTCTTTCAGATCTGGTTTCCTCAGTGTGTATGCCCAGAAACCCTAAAGACTCTACCAGAAAATTACTAGAGCTAATTAACAAATATAGTAATGTTGCAGGATATAAAATTAACACACAGAAATCCCTTGCATTCCTATACACTAACAATGAGAAAACAGAAAGAGAAATTAAGGAAACAATACTATTCACCATTGCAACAAAAGAATAAAATACTTAGGAGTATATCTACCTAAAGAAACAAAAGACCTATACATAGAAAACTATAAAACACTGATGAAAGAAATCAAAGAGGACACAAACAGATGGAGAAATATACCGTGGTCATGGATTGGAAGAATCAATTTGTCAAAATGACTATACTACCCAAAGCAATCTATAGATTCAATGCAATCCCTATCAAGCTACCAATGGTATTTTTCACAGAACTAGAACAAATAATTTCACAATTTGTATGGAAATACAAAAAACCTCGAATAGCCAAAGTAATCTTGAGAAAGAAGAATGGAACTGGAGGAATCAACCTGCCTGACTTCAGACTCTACTACAAAGCCACAGTCATCAAGACAGTATGGTACTGGCACAAAGACAGAAATATAGATCAATGGAACAGAATAGAAAGCCCAGAGATAAATCCATGAACCTATGGACACCTTATCTTCAACAAAGGAGGCAAGAATATACAATGGAAAAAAAGACAACCTGTTTAACAAGTGGTGCTGGGAAAACTGGTCAACTGCTTGTAAAAGAATGAAACTACAACACTTGCTAACACCATACACAAAAATAAACTCAAAATGGATTAAAGATCTAAATGTAAGACCAGAAACTATAAAACTCCTAGAGGAGAATATAGGCAAAACACTCTTTGACATAAATCACAGCAGGATCCTCTATGACCCACCTCCCAGAATATTGGGAATAAAAGCAAAAATAAACAAATGGGACCTCATGAAACTTAAAAGCTTTTGCACAACAAAGGAAACTATAAGCAAGGTGAAAAGACAGCCCTCAGAATGGGAGAAAATAATAGCAAACGAAGCAACAGACAAAGAATTAATGCTAAAAATATACAAGCAACTCCTGCAGCTCAATTCCAGAAAAATAAATGGGTCAAATCAATCAATCAATCAAAAAATGGGTCAAAGAACTAAACAGACATTTCTCCAAAGAAGACATACAGATGGCTAACAAACACATGAAAAGATGCTCAACAACACTCATTATCAGAGAAACGCAAATCAAAACCACAATGAGGTACCATTACATGCCAGTCAGGATGGCTGCTATCCAAAGTCTACAAGCAATAAATGCTGGAGAGGGTGTGCAGAAAAGGGAACCCTCTTACACTGTTGGTGGGAATGCAAACTAGTACAGCCACTATGGAGAACAGTGTGGAGATTTCTTAAAAAACTGGAAATAGAACTGCCATATGACCCAGCAATCCCGCTTGTGTTGTTTTTTAATCCAAATCTTGGTTCTAGTATTTGTTGTACACTAAGTCAAGTCCAACTCTTTGTGATCCCATAGACTGCAGCACACCAGGCTTCCCTGTCCTTCACTATCTCCTGGAGTTTGCTCAAAATCATGTCCACTGAGTCAATGACACCATGCAACCATTTCATCCTCTGTTGCCCTCTTCTCCTCCCTCAGTCTTTCCCAGCATCAAGGTCTTTTCCAATGAGTCAGTTCTCGTTTCCAGTATAAGACATTTGGTTCTTCTACCAGGGCTTTCATAGATTTTTCTAATTATCTGGATTCTACCATTGTTTATGTATTACCGGCAAGGAATGTTTTCAGTTAAGGGCATTTTCTTGTTTTCATTCCTCCTTTTGCCACCAATGTATCATTTTTATCATATATGAACATTCTTTGCTGCTGCTGCTGCTAAATCGCTTCAGTCATGTTCAACTCTGTGTGACCCCATAGATGGCAGTCCACCAGGCTCCCCTGTCCCTGGGATTCTCCAGGCAAGAACACTGCAGTGGGTTGCCATTTCCTTCTCCAAAGCATGAAAGTGAAAAGTGAAAGTGAAGTCGCTCAGTCGTGTCGGACTCTCAGTGACCCCATGGACTGCAGCCCACCAGGCTCCTCCGTCCATGGGGTTTTCCAGGCAAGAGTACTGGGGTGGGGTGCCATTGCCTTCTCCTTCTTTCATGCTACCTACAGGTGATAAACATGTTTGCCTTTAGCAATGTTCCTATAAATTATGAATTTAAAGATAT
This sequence comes from Dama dama, assembly GCF_033118175.1. NCBI lineage: Eukaryota > Metazoa > Chordata > Mammalia > Artiodactyla > Cervidae > Dama > Dama dama. The sequence goes on along the minus strand of NC_083698.1, from coordinate 80,463,607 downwards.
TTTTCTGAATAACGGTTAGATATGTGTGCACACACATCTTTGTGTATGTGTATATAGTTTTTTTTATATTTAATTTGTACAGTATAAGATTTATACTGAGCATTCTCAGTAATTCTCAAAGCATTGAACAATCCTTCAATTTTTTTCCTATAGCAACTCTAATGCTACAAAATTTAGTTTTTTTCTGTTGGTGGTGCAGATCTCATTACTATCTTTTTAATACATTCTGTTCCTTCAACGTATAGAGGGCTGTTAACTATACCTTTCTGGTTGTGCCTAACGTATCCATTTAACTCTACCACTATGGTTACTAATTCCATGGCTGTTACTATGGGTTTTGATGGCTTTATTAGGTTCAAGCCATCAAAGTTTCCATTCTTTGAACACCTACCTCAGTAAAGACTTGGTCATATTTTTACGCATGACTACTGCTTTTTTGATTTTTAATTTTTCTGACATCTCTTTGGGTCTACTTCTTGATCTGCCATAAACCAGTATCTTCTTCATTTAAATAAGTAGGAACCATGGGGCTTTTGATGTTTTTGACTCATGGCAGAATTCTTTTCTTACCTCTGTAGGTCTGCCTTAATGTATGAGCTGGTTCCTATGACTTCCTCCATTTTAAATCTTTTCTTTAACCCATTGCTCTGGCTATCAGAGATATAACATTATCATCAACTTTTATACCAGGCAGACAATCTATAGAACTAGGACCATATGGGTTATCATGTGGTAGACAGTTAAGCTTTTATATTTCACCACATTTTCTACCCTGCCTATCTGTCACTCAACACAGCATGGGGTCACTAGGCTTAAGTTTAGGGAACAAAAAGACAGACAATATGGATAGATGTCACTGATAACAAGCACACTCCTGTTTAATGTAAGATTTATAGCTTAGGCAGTAAACACAGGAGGAAGAAGGGCATTAGGGACACACTACATCATCAGACATGGTCAGCCTCTCATTGCCTTTGAGGCACAGTGACCTCTGAATCACAACTGTACCAGCAAGATTTTATTGTTTTGTCCTTAAAAGGACAATGCAGTTGCTTCACAGTTAGTGTGTCATCATCTGCAGAAAATCTGATTTTTCCATGAGAGACAAAGAGGTTTAATGTTTGGTGCTCAAAGCTCAACAGCAGTATGAGTGGGCAGGCCATAATATTATAACTTTTAGTAAGGGACTTAGGGGTGAAAGGAATCAGGGGTCATCATAGATCCTTGTTACTGCTTCCCTCTAATTTCTATCTCAGGCAAGCATCTTATTTATATTACACACTTTCCAGGTAAAAACATGTTTTCCACTTTTTAACTTTTCTCAAAAACAACATGTTCAAAAACAAGTTTTAAATAAACATGTTTATCACATTTCCTAAAAACAACATGTTTTCACTTTGCAAAGTAAAGTGAAAACACTACCAAAACAAGTTCATATTTTATGGGACAGGAGATGAACCATCCTTTACTCATTTTCATGCAAATAGGCATGCTACTTATATACATGTGTTAGCTACACCAAATAAGTAATCTAAAGATTTAATTTTTAAAGTTAGTGGAATATATCTGATTTTTTACCTGAAAGAAGAGTTTTTTTTGTTTTTTGTTTCAGTCAAAAGTACATTTTAAAATCCAACTATGCTCCAACAATACGTGAACCGTGAACTTCCAGATGTTCAAGCTGATTTTAGAAAAGGCAGAGGAGCCAGAGATCAAATTGCCAACATCCACTGGATCACTGAAGTAGCATGAGAGTTCCAGGAATATATACTTCTGCTTTATTGACTATGCCAAAGCCTTTGACTGTGTGGATCACAACAAATGGTGGAAAATTCTTCAAGAGATAGGAATACCAGACCACCTGACCTGCCTCTTGAGAAACCTGTATGCAGGTCAGGAAGCAAGTTAGAACTGGACATGGAACAACAGACTGGTTCCAAATAGGAAAAGGAGTGTGTCAAGGCTGTATATTGTCACCCTGCTCATTTAACTTATATGCAGAGTACATCATGAGAAATGCTGGGCTGGATGAAGCACAAGCTGGAATCAAGATTGCCAGGAGAAATATCAATAACCTCAAACATGCAGATGACATCACCCTTATGGCTGAAAAAGAAGAAGAACTAAAAAGCCTCTTGATGAAAGTGAAAGAGGAGAGTGAAAAAGTTGGCTTAAAGCTCAACATTCAGAAAATGAAGATCATGGCATCCAGTCCCATCACTTCATGGCAAATAGATGGGGAAACACGTGGCAGACTTTATTTTGGGGGGCTCCAAAATCACTGCAGATGATGACTGCAGCCATGAAATTAAAAGGTGCTTGTTCCTTGGAAGAAAATCTATGACCCTCCTAGATAGCATATTGAAAAGCAGAGACATTACTTTGCCAACAAATGTCCGTCTAGTCAAAGCTTTGGTTTTTCCAGTAGCCATGTATGGATGTGAGCATTGGACTATAAAGAAAGCTGAGCATCGAAGAATTGATGCTTTTGAACTGTGGTGTTGGGGAAGACTCTTGAGAGTCCCTTGGACTGCAAGGAGATCCAACCAGTCCATCCTAAAGGAGATCAGTCCTGAGTGTTCATTGGAAGGACTGATGTTGAAGCTGAAACTCCAAATACTTTGGCCAACTAATTCAAAGAGCTGACTCATTTGAAAAGACTCTGATGCTGGGAATGATTGAAGGCAGGAGGAGAAGGGGATGACAGAGGATGAGATGGTTGGAGGGCATCACCGAACCAATGGAAATGAGTTTGGGTGAACTCTGGGAGTTGGTGATGGACAGGGAGGTCTGGCATGCTGCAGTCCATGGGGTTGCAAACAGTCAGACACGACTGAGCGACTGAACTGAACTGAGCATGTTAAAATATTGATTGACCTAATGGAAGACATGAGCTCTGTTCTTATTCTCTACTCTCAATTACCAACAATCCTCCAAACAAATTCAAGTTAGATGATAATTATAATTATCTCATAGTTCAAGATTTTGGAACATAGTGTTAGAAATATTCATACTACTGCTTATTTTAACTCCTAATCTTTTATTTTTATGATTATCTTATACCACTTACCTCATTTCAAATAATTGTGGTTGGTATATGTTATGTTACACTAGATTGTGTTACCTTCTTTAAAATAGCTCATATTAAAAACTCAGATAATGTTATATATTTATTTTGTATGGTAAGTGTCAGGGGGAGGAAAATTTCCTTAAGAGGAGTACACGAGTTCTGTGGCTGGACTAATAATAAAAAAAATGACAAAAACATATTAATAAGAGAAAGAGAAGAGAGAGAAACAGATTTTAATTCATATGTGTGGAGTCCCATAGAAATAAGACCTAAGAAGTGATCAAAGTAGGCAGTTTTATAATTTTTAATCAAAGAAACAATAAACTTGTGAGGAAACGACAGGACAAAGAAATTTACATTTTAGGTGCCTAATTAGTGAAGAATCTAAACAGAATTTGGGCTTGGGGTGATAAATTAAAGAGGTAACAGGTCTGTTTAATTGGACTTTGAGGTGCAAATTCCATTATCTTTGATGATAATGGTGTCCTTCTACTTCTAAACATGAGGAGGGTATCTTTCACATGAGACAGATCTTCTCTGCTTTCAGGGAGAAAGGAAGGAAGGTCAGAGTCCCTTTTCCTTGGCCATTTCCTATGTAACTTTAATTCAAAATAATTAATGTGCCATTGAGGCACATTTGGTCTAGCCAACCCTAGACCCCAACATAAATGTTTTCTTGGTGGTATAATAAAAAGGAAGTTTAGATTTTACCTAACTTCAAAGAGAATAATGGATCTATTTTTGATATTATTAACTACTGGTCTTTTCTCTATTTTCTAGTCCATTTTCTATTTATACTTATAGATGATTTCATTCATTACAACAATTTAACTTAGGGACTGAAGACATTTAAGATTTAACTTAAATTCAAATTCCGTTTTCCTCACTTATTACAAGTTACATAATCTATAACACCTTTGTTTTTCATCAAAAACAAAAATAGTAATGAAAGAAGTATATTTATCTCTTTGCTTTGTTCTGAGGACTCAATGGAGAAGTATGTAATAAAAAAACAAATGTAAAATGTTGTATCCTGTCATTGTACAATGCAAATCAAAGAAGCAGAGGGTTTAAGTGATTTTTCCAAGTACACCCAAGTCAGTGGTAATTTAAGAATCAAGTTTCCTGTATTGATGAGTGTTTAGACATAATGGCCATCTGATTATACTGGTAAAGACAATACATGTTTTTATCGGAGACTGATGCATGCAAAGATAATATCTACACCATTTGTTAAGGCATCTGGGACAAGCGTTCTTTTATCCATTTTTGTCTACACAGTTTGTCAACATGACTAGAACTTCTGATAACAGAGAGTAAACAGTGGAAGCAATATTTGAATGTATAAAAAATATTGACTTATCAATATTATCTTGTTTCTAATATACCACTAAGTTCTGTGTTATATAATATGGGACATTTTGGCAATATAACCCACAAAGATTCTGTTTTTAAATGGCTGACTATTTAGGAAAAAGAGATAAGCATAATAAAAACAAATGTGCAATGCATGTTACAAATAGCATATAAAGATAATATAAAGCTCACGAAACAGCATGGGATCAGTTGATAACTGAATGGTACAGACAACGTACATGGTAGGAATTTAAATGAGGGAAAACCTATTTGTTCTGCTTCTCAGAACTCAGTTAACAATTGGAATGGCAGGTTGGATAGACTCACTCCAGGTCCCTCTCCAGGTTTAATTTCTCATATAAGCTATAACTTCTGCCTCTCCCTTTGACAACTTTTTCTGTGATTCTAAAAGAAAGGTAAATGAATTGCTTTAGATTTCAACTTTGATTATGCACTGTGCAGTGGGTTCAGTATTTTTTTTTTTCTGTACATATGCTATGTCAACATCCACCCCCTTTCCTCTGAGAAACATTCCTTGACAATGAATGTTGTCATTGATTGGCTGAACTGTGTGCACAATCTTGTGTATTCAGAATCACACTGCTTGGCTTCATAACATCCTTTGATACTTTAATCACATAGGATTTGATTTGACTTAACTGCTTTATCAGACTGATACACTAATAAAAAAATCATAAAGAGAATGAACAAAAATGGCCTTATATACAATTACATCAAAAAGAATAAAAACCTAAGATAAATTTAATCAGAAGGATCAAGACTCATACACTGAAATCTATAAGACACTGATTAAAAAAAAAATGAACACACAAATAAATAGGTGTTCCACGCTTGTAAACTGGAATAATTAAAAGTGTTAAAATGTCCATACCACCCAAAACAATCTACAGTTTCAGTGCAATCCCTATCAAAATTCCAATGGCATTTTTCATAGAAATAGAACAAATAGTTCTACATTTACGGAAAATCACAGACATATATACCAAAATAAACAAACAAAACAAAACCAACATAGCAATCTTAAGGAGTTGGAGGCACCACATGCCCTGATTTCAGACAATATAACAAAGCTACAGTAATCAAAACAGGATGATGTTGTGATATTGGTATAAAAAGAGACACAGATCAATGAAACTTAATAAAGAGCCTAGTAATAAACCCAAACTAATAGGTTCAACTAAGTTATAACAAAAGCAACAAGAATACACAATGAGGGAAGGACAATCTCTTCAATAAATGGCCTTGTGGAAACTAAACAGTCACATGCAAAAGAATGAAACTGAACCTACTGTCTCATATCATATACAAAAATCAACTAAAATGGATTAAAAACTTGACCATAAACCTGAAACTAAGAAATGCCTAGAAGGAAACAGGTGGTAAGGTTCTTGACATTGGTCTTGGTAATTATTTTTTTGATCTGACTCCAAAAGCAAAGTCAACATAAGCAAAAATAAACAAATGAAACTACATCAAACTGAAAAGCTGCATAGCAAAAGAAACCTACAAAATGAAAAGGCAACCTACAGAATGGGATAAAATATTTGCAAATGATATATATGGTAAAGGGTTAATACCCAAAACATAAATAACTAATTCAACTCAAGAGCAAAAAGCAAACTGTCGAACTTAAAAATGGGCAAAGGACATAAACAGTTCTGATGGAAGATATACTCAAGGTAACAGGCACATGAAAAGATGCTTAACATCACCAATCATCAGGAAAATACATATCAAAATCACAATTAGGTATCACCTGACATGTGTCAGAATGGCTAGTAACAAAAAGACAAGAAATATTCAGTAACAAGTATAGGCAAAGATGTGAAGAACAGAGAATCCTTGTGCACTGTCGGTAGGAATATAAGTTAGTGTATCCATCAGAAGTGGAAAACACTTCTGAGCATTCACCCAAAGAAAACGTAAACACTAATTCAAAAATATATATATACTTCATTTTCATTAGAGCACTAATTATAGCAGCCAAAATATGGAAAACACCAAAATGCCCATCAGCAGATGTATGGATAAACAAACTGTGGTTATCTACCTATCTAATCTATATACAGAAGAATATTATTCAGCCATAGAAAGGAAATCTTACCATTTATGGCAATATGCTAAATGAAATGTCATTATGCTAAATGACCCTGAAGGAGGAAATGGCAACCCACTCCAGTATTCTTGCCAGGAAGATTCCATGGACAGAGGAGCCTGCTGGGCTACAGTCCATGGGGTCACAAAGAGTCAGAAACAATTGAACGCATGTGTGTGTACACACTCACACATACACACACACTAAATGAAATGTCAAACAAATAAAGTCAAATACCATATAATCTCACTTATATGCAGAATCTAAAAGTAACCCCTAAAAGCAAAACCTTATTTATAAACAGAGAACAGACAGGTGGTTGCCAGAAGTGGGGGATGGGGTAGGAAGAAAGGTGAAGAGAATCCAAAGTACAAATTTTACTTATAAAATAAACAAATCATGTGGATGTAATACAGTTCATAATAGCGCTTTGGATATTTGAAAGTTGCCAAAAGTTCGCATCGGAAGAAAAAATTTGTAACTCTGTACGGTTATGGATGTTAACTAGACCTATTATGGTTATTTTGCAATGTGTGTCTGTGTGTTCAGTCGTATCTGACTCTTCAAGACTCCATGTTCTGTAATCCACTAGGTTCCTCTGTCAATGGAATTTTCCAGGCAAGAACACTGGAGCAGGTGGCCATTTCCTCCTCCAGGATCAAACCCGTGTCTCTTGCATCTCCTGCAGTGGCAGGCAGATTCTTTACTACTGTACCACAATACATATACAAATATTAAAAAATTATGCTGTACATCTGAAACTATTATGTGAATTATACCTCAGTTTAAAAATATTCATAACAGAAAAAGTTTATCAGACTAGATTTTTAAAATGTGTTTTAAAATGTATTATGTATCTATGACTTCAATCTGGAACTAAGCTTTGAGGAGAAAGTATATGAATATGCCTACCTACATGTAAGAATTCTACTCCCCAAGAAATCATGAGGATATCTGTGAGAATGGACTGAGTTATGTTGTTGTAATATACCCTTAAACTGAGTAGTGTACTTAGTCATTTCATGCAGGAGGGCTCTGTTCATGATGGTCTTTCAGATCCCCAGATGAACTGAGCAACCACTATCTCAAAAATTGCTATCACTATGCTACAGGGAAGAAAAAGACTTCTGAAGGGTCAGACATAAGAATGCATTGCTCCAGCTTGGAAGTGCCACACAGTAACTCAGCTCACGAAGGATTGATTGGGAAGAGTCACAGGGACCAGTCAGCAGGATGCTAGAGAAAGAAGTAGGGAGAACACATTTGATGACCAACATCTTAACTACAAAGGTGGATTTGCCCAAGTCATACCTTACTCAAAGCTGATCACATCTAGAGACAGAAGTGAGCTAGAGAGTTCTGACTTTTCAAGCCAACACCAGGCAACTCTGCCAGGCAATACTTGTTCCAGATCTCCCACTATATTGGTCAAAGCTCTGACAAGTTTGCATCACAGCTTGACTTTGTCCTCTGTTCAACTCTTATTCCTCCCCTTTCCCTTCAGAGATCTTGATCCTTAAAATTAACATCCTGTAACCTAAACTCCATCTCAATTATTGCTACTTCTGGTGGACCCAAACTGAGAATCTCTAATTGGTTCAGACTTTATGAATACAGCCAATTTGTCAAAAATGTTCTTTACTACACTGTTTTTCAAATTTTCCTTTTCTAGGGCAAGAAAATACATATGACTACTAAGTATTTTATTTTTAAGATTATATTCTGTTTGCTGAAGATCAAAAATTTGGTTTCACCATTATTTCTACAAATTTTTAGAGAGTTAATTTAATTAAAATATGCCACTTTTTATATTCATTTTTATTCTTGAGTCTAGCAACTACATTTTTCTTAATTTCATTTAACTGTGTGACAAAAAACTAAAGATTTTATCTCCTAATATCTCTTGTTCTCTTCTATAGCAATAGAGCCTTTAACCAATTATTTGTTGTTGTTTAGTCTCTAAGTCATGTCCAATTCTTTGTGACCCTGTGGGTTGTAGCCTGCCAGGCTACTCTGTCCATGGGATTCTCCAGGCAAGAATACTAAAATGGGTTGCCATTTCCTTCTCCAGGGGATCTTCCTGACCCAAGGATCAAACCTGCATCAGCAAGCAGATTCTTTACCACCGAGCCACCAGGGAAGCCCAGCCAATTCTTATGTTCACATACACATTTTTTTTTTTTTTTAACTAACTGTGGTCAATAAAATGTGCAGGAATATGGTATTATAACATCTGGTATTATAACATCTCATGACAGAAAATGAAGAAGTCATGTCCCTTAACCTCGTAAAAATTAATAAACAGAAAGCTTGAATAGATTTGGGAGACCAGAAAGGGAAGTTCTCACACCCTGCAACCATATCAGAAACCAACAAGGAGAATATATACTGCTCTTCTTTCCTAGCAAGGACCCAGCCTATGAAAAACCAAGTACTCTTTGTTTACTATGACCCTCACAGCTTCCTTTGTCCTCTCTGTAAGAGTTCTTCTTCCCTTGCCATTTAGGGTCTACTATGAGGCTCACCATAGTTGCAGACACTGAATAAATCCATCTTTGCTAGAGAAATATCTGGCAGTCTGTTTCAATTAAACATTTTCATTCACTTCCATTCAGTTTCTTAGAACATGGAAATGATGGCTGACACTTGTCTATCACAGACCGTAAGGATGAACATCATAATCTAGGAATCACAAATGAAAGACTCGAATCACTAGATTCTGGACAAGGCAGAGCCAACACAGCATCCCTGCAAGGCTTAAGTCTGGACGGTTCAAGAGGGAAAATTGTTTTAGCCACTATTAATTTAAGCATACTCTTCTACACAGTCAAAAACCAACTATATCGGTAAGAATTAGGTTGAAGAGTTTTACTTAGAGGTATTACTGATTCATGAAAAACTTCCCAACTAACTTATCAATATATTCACCTAAAACTTAGCATAATGATTTAAATTATGTCCATGGGATCACCAGGTGTTGGACACAACTGATCGACTGAACTGAATGATTTAAAGGTTGACTTTATGATTCAGTTTCTATGAGTTCAGCTTCTGACTCCAGAATCTAATAGCTTTCTGACTTTGGACAAGTTGCCGTGACCTTCAAAGCTCTGTTCTTTTAGTCTGTAAACTGGGGCAAGCAATGGTGCCTGCCTCACATTTTGATGGGTGCACCACATTTGTTAATATATGTTAGATATTGCACACCAGGTGTGGTGGTGGTTTAGTCACTAAGTCGTGTCTGACTCTTGTGACCCCAGGGACTATAGCCTGCCAGGCTCCTCTGTCAAGGATTCTCCAGGCAAGAATACTGGAGTGGGTTACCATCTCCTTCTCCAGGGGATCTTCCCGACCCAGGAATCGAACACAGGTCTCCTGAATTGCAGGCAGATTCTTTACTGATTGAGCTACGAGGGAGGCCCACACACTAGGCATAGCACATTCTAAAACCTTATAATATTATTACTGATTTTTATTATATATATAACAAACTAGGCTAAAAATAAATGATGGCCCACTTTGGCACAGGCAACAGATAAAAAGAAATAAACATACTGAAAGGAACAGTCATAGGTTAACTTAGTACCAATGAGACTACAGTGGTCACAATTAAAAAAAAACAAACAATGAAAGCCTTCTACCTATGAAAGATGCATTTAAAAAAATACATTTATATAGTCACAGAGGTAATATATCTTCTTTAGCACTCATAGAAATAGGGCCCTTGCTATAGGCAAGAAAAACTGAGTTGACTCTAGAGAACACAAAAGCCTACAAAGATTTCCTGATACATCTTCTTCTCTTATTTACAATCCACGAGTTGTTTGTTTTTCTTATTTAGACTAAGTATATACATTCCTCATTGCATGTTATTAGGAATTACTAGGGCATGCATGTTAACCAAAAAACTAGAGACTGATGAAAGGAGGATATGATCACTGGTCCTTGGTGTCAGGATTCAATGTCTCTTTATCAGAAAGGCCTTCATGTGTCCAATTCCAGATTTTTCATATGTTTAAATACATCTTTAGAGCGTGTTTCCTAACAATCCTGCAGATATTATCTACATTCACACTGAACAAACAAAGAGTAACAGCATCACTTCTGAGTTTTTGAATCTGTTACAAAGTAAACATTTACCTAGGTGTTTTTTATTTAGTAAGTATTTTTGAATTTCCAATGTTCCAGAATTTCAGAAAATTTTTAAATTGACATGACTTTCCTTAAGTTTATCTCTAATTTTTTGATATTGTTATAAATGAAGATTTCTGGGAGAAATATCAATAATCCCAGATATGCAGATGACACCACCCTTATGGCACAAAGTAAAGAAGAGCCTCTTGATGAAAGTGAAAGAGGAGAGTGAAAAAGTTGGCTTAAAGCCCAACATTCAGACAACTAAGATTATAGCATCGGTCCCATCACTTCATGGCAAATAGATGGCAAAACAATGGAAACAGTGAGAGACTATTTTTGGGGGGGGACTCCAAAATCACTGCAGGTGATGACTGCAGCCATAAAATTAAAAGATGTTTGCTCCTTGGAAGAAAACCAACCTAGACAGCATATTAAAAAGCAGAGACATTACTTTGCCAACAAAGGTCTGTCTAGTCAAAGCTATAGTTTTTCCAGTAGTTATGTATGGATGTGAGAGTTGGACTACAAAGAAAGCTGAGTGCTGGAGAATTGATGCTTTTGAACTGTGGTGTTGGAGAAGACTCTTGAGAGTCCCTTGGACTGCAAGGAGATCCAACCAGTCCATCCTAAAGGAAATCAGTCCTGAATATTCATTGGAAGGACTGATGCTGAAGCTGAAACTTCAATACTTTGGCCACCTGATGGGAAGAAGTGACTCACTGGAAAAGACCCTGATGCTGGTAAAGATTGAAGGCAGGAGGAGAAGGGGATGACAGAGGATGAGATGGTTGGATGGCATCACCGACTTGATCACATGAGTTTGAGCAAGCTTTGAGAGTTGGTGATGACAGGGAAGCCTGGCGTGCTGCAGTCCATGGGGTCGCAAAGAGTTGGACATGACTAAGCGACTGAACTGATAAATGAAATTGATTTATAATAATATTTGCCAGCTGTTTCCCATATGAACACACACACACACACACATATATATATACACAAACACACACATAGATGTAGGCCTTGAATCAAGCAACTAAATTTGTTAGTTATAATTATTTATATACATATAGGAATTACAGACGCACACATATAAAATAATCTAGTGATTCTAAGGGAAAAATCATATTATCAGCATATAAAGACAATTTGACTTGTATCCTCCTAATTAATAGCCCCTTATTAATTTGATCTTCAATTACTTCACTGGCTAGAAATCAAGTAAAGTATTAAATAGAAGTGAGATCTGACATCCTTGACAAATTCTCTCTCCTATTGGAAAGTTTCACTATTTCAATAGTATTGAATAAAATGTTGAACAGAAAGAAGAGTGGTCATCCTTGCTTTGAACTCAATTTATGGGGGAAAGCATTCAGTATTTCACCATTAGGTATGCTGCTATTAGAGCATTTTGGTAATTGCTTTTATTAAATGGATGAAATTTCCTTCCATTAGTAGACACTTGAGAGTTATCATGGATATGTATTAGATTTTTTTCAAATGTTACTAATGTATTGAAATTAATTCATGATTTTATTATTTATCCTGTTAATGTGATGAACTGTTTTCAAATATATAAAACAAAATGTTTAAAAAGTTCTTAGATTCCTGGAAGAATTCCCTTGATTATATCATAACTTTACATATTTTGGATTTAAATTGCTGATACTGGTTAAAGAATTTGACCTTTATATTAACAAGTGATACCAGTCTTATATATTTTACCATACTGTGAAAAATATAAGAATATTTCAACAGTATAATTTTTCATGCATCCAACGTGCTATTGATGGCAGTTATTTTATGAATCATAGATGCAGGCCAGTTTAGTAGAAATTAGTAAAGAAAGCCATTTATATCAGTTATATATTTATCATTCCTGGTGCACTCCTCCCTACTCCCCTACTCTGGATCCTAGTTTCCTTATGGTGGTATCATTTCCCTTCAGCATGAAGTATCATCTTTATTCTTTCCTGGTAGCTCAGATGTTTCCCTTCAGCATCAAGTATTATCTTCAGGATTTAATAGACCAAAGATACACTGCAATTGAAATTTTTATAACTTTTGGTTATCTATAAATCTTATTTTACTCTCATTTCTTCGAAGAAATGTTTTGGGTGTTTATAGGTATCTGGAGAGGAGACCCTGGAGACGAAAATGGCCATCTACTCTAGTATTCCTGCTGGGAAATTCCATGGACAGAAGAGCCAGGCATGCTGCAGTCCATGGGGTCAAAGAGTTGGATACAACTTAATGACCAAACAACAAAGGTATCTGGATTGAAAGATTTTTTTCTGTTCCTTTCAGCAAATTGAATTGAACATGTCATCACATTACCTCCCAGCTCCCTTTTGCTAATTTGTACTGCCTTCCCCCCAACTCCTCACCACTCATCTTTTTCCTGTGAATGCTTAAGACATTTTTGTATATATATATATAAATAAATATATATACACATATATATATGTTTTTGGCTGTTAGATATACCATTCGTCAATCCTGCTTGTGTTTCACAGATTTCTCAAAACAGTAGGCTGAAATGTTTTTTCTAATTCAGAAATTGATTTCACAGTTCACTGATCCTCTTTATTTTTTATGCCTTGCTTTCTTTCCCTCAGATTGGAGGGAATGCTATGTCTCCATTTACCACTGTTAGCTTTTTCGGTTGGCTTCAACCTGCTCCAATCTTTAGTATAGCCCATGTTCAATTTAACATTTAAGATTTTTTTTAATTATTTATGTAATTTCCATTTACTTGCTATAGATTTCTTATCTGTTCACCTATTATTTTCATCTTTTCCTTATATTTCATAAATTATCTTCTGTGATAACTTTAAAGTTCTTCCTGAACATATATCTCTAGTGAAAATATTTGGGAAAATCTAAAAATCTAATGGGTGTTAATTGCTTCCCCACTGAGTTTGGCAATTATAATTTAAAAAGACCGAGAAAAATTTGCCAACGTTATAAGCAGATATGCAAAAATAATACAATGAGTCTGGATAATTTGACTGCTTCTAGCCCCAAAACAGGTGTAAACAGGACTGAAAATATCTGCAAATAAGACCAACGGAGACTATTCAATTAGATGAAGTTATCCTGAACTAAAGCAAAGATCAAAATATTAACATGTCTTTCCTACCAAGCTTATACTTTTTAGATTGTATAGAGAGGCGTATTTAAAATGAAATGGAGAAACTGGTATGAGAAAACATGTAAGGTGTGAGAACAATGTTGCTATTACATGAATTTTCACAGAAACAAATATATCAGAAGCCTACTTCATTTTTTACCACATTTACTCTATTACTAAGTCCCACTACATTACCAAACTACTTTCAAAATTAAAGTTTATGACTGTTTGTACCTTAAACACCAACCTTGGGTCCCCAAAGTCCAAATATGAACAACCATTAAGAGTGACATAAAGGCTATCTTAGATACCTAAGATAACCTACTGAATGGGAAAAAAATTATAAATGATATGATCAAAATTATAAATGATATGATCAATAAGCAGTTAATATCCAAACTGTATAAACAGCTCATACAACTCAGTATAAAAAGTTGCCAGAAGACCAGAATAGGTATTTTTTCCCAAGAAAGATATAGAGATATCCAACAGGCACATGAAAATATATTCAATACCACTAATCAGAGAAGTGCAAATCAAAACCACAACGACATACCACTTCACACCTGTCAATATAGTTATTTATCCTCAAAAAGTTGATAAATAACAAATGTTGGCAAGGATGTAGGGAAAAGAGAACTCTAGCACACTGTTGATGGGACTGTAAATTAGTGCAGCCAATATGAAAAATAGTATGGAAGTTCCTCAAAAAACAAAAAATAGAACTACCATATAATCCAGCAATTCTACTGCCAGGTATATATCTTAAGAAAATCAAAACACTAGTTTGGAACAAAATGCACCCCAATGTTCATAGCAGCATTATTTACAACAGCCAAGATATGGAAACAACTTAAGTGGCCATCAACAGATGAACGGAAAAAGAAAATGTGGCATATATCTATACAAAGAAATATTACTCAGCCACAAACAATGAAATTCTGCCATTTACAACAATGTGGATGGGCTTATAGAGAGTACTATGCTTAAGTCAGACAAAGATAAACTGTTACTACCATACATATAACCGAAAAAAATAAAACAAATGATTATCTATAAGAAGACAAACAGATTCAGAGATGGAGAGTACATTCTAGTGGTTCTCACAAGGGAGAAGGAAGTGGGGAGGGGAGAGATCGGGGTTTGAAAGTTAAGAGACAAACAACTATGTATAAAATACACAACAAGGATATGTAACAAAGACCAGGGAAATTCAGCCATTAGTTTATAATGACTTTATTATAATCCATAAAAATAATTACTATGCTGTATACTTAAAACTATAATATTTTAAAATCAACTATACGTCAATAAAAAATTTAAAAACTAATAAGATACCAAGGAAGGAATCTGAAGAAATTCTAACATTTTAACATATAATGATTAAGGTAAAAGCAAAATAAAACAGACATTTTTCTTACATATTTACCTTCATGACAAACTTCTTACTTGGAATATATCAACTACAAGCTCATTCTCTAAACTACTTGCTGTCTTCTTACACTTAAGTCAAAAATCAAAGTGTTCTAATGTCTATAAAGGTCAACATCATCTAACTCTTCCCACCTTTTATTAAGGGTCTGACTTCTGGGCTCCTCACTGTTGTTCAAACATTGCAGACATATTTCTGAATTAGATTCTTGGCACTGGCAGTTATCTCTATTGGAACTCTTTTCCCCCAGATGTTATGATTTACAGGGAATCTATGAGCGAAAGTTTAGCAAAGCCCCTTTTTTCCTTTGTATGAGAACCTGACCTTCAGTTTAGTGTCCCACTCCAGTTTTTAACATTACAAGGATGACATTATGAACAAAATTACTAGGCAATATTATTTTACATAAAAATTATGCCTGATTGGTAATTTTTTTCAGGAATGGGAGGAAGCATATATGAAATAAAATATCTTCAGACAATCTGATTTGAGATTCTCTAAGTGCAATGACATTCAGTGACTCTTGTAAATGATCATATCCCTTGTACAGCCCCCAGAAACAATGCATTTGGAAGTATAACAAGGTTTTTGGCTTTTAGATAATACAAGGATTTAAAAAACCAAGCAATTCCTGCCTGTGGGACTCTTCTGGTTCCATATGGACTGCTTCAAGGATATTCACTGAAGGGGAAGACCATGCTATGGGAGCTAATCTCGATCTCTGAATAGACTGGTGCCAAATGTGTTCTAACATAGTCTAAATCTTAATGTTTAGTTGAACCAAAAAAGAGCCCCTTGGTGGTTAATGTCATAAGGCCTTAAGTACCATCTACACATTTTCCATGAAGTCAAAATAATTTTTGGACAAAAACCATTTTCTGAAAAACCTTCATATTTTACCACTGGTCAGAATTCCATTGGATTCAGATATTAATTATGCCACATAAGTTTTTAGGTTCATTGTTATTTCTGGGCCCTGTTCATCCAATGGCTAGTTTTTGACAATGCCTTATTTTCATCTGCCTCCTCCAAAATAGTTTCTCCATGGATTATTTCAACTATCATATCCCAAACATTAGGCATTTGAACTTTCTGTTTTACATGCCAGGAACTCTGTAACAAAAGGTAATTTAATGGTTCACCCTCCAAATTTATGCAAATCTGTGCTGATATTTTTCTACCTTATTAGAAAGGGATGGTGGGGGAGAGAGCAAAGGAGGAGACTGTGAGAGTAAGGTTGATTGATTTTGTTTATTTCTCTATTTGTTTTCGTGTTTATTATATATTTCTCCTACATGAACATATATACACACACACACATCTCATAGGCTATCTACTTCACATTTTAGGTCCCCATCTTAGGTCCCCAAGTGGTATAAATGTTTTGATCACCAATTCTTTAACATCATGAAAACAGCTGTGATGGGCCATAGAGTGCCCAGATAATTGGTGTATGCATGTATATAAACACAAATGTACATATATGTATGTATATACAATATAAATCATGTAATTAGACTCCATGAAAAACTGTTAAAACTAAAATTCTGTGAAGTTTCAATGTACAAAAGAAGTCAATATACAAAATTGTGTTTCTACCCACTACTAATGAACAATCTGAAAGAACTTGGATTTCCCTGGTGGCTCAGGCGGTAAAGCGTCTGCCTGCAATGCAGGAGACCTAGGTTCAATCCCTTGGTTGGGAAGATCCCCTGGAGAAGGAAATGGCAACCACTCCAGTGTTCTTGCCTGGAGAATCCCATGGATAGAGGAGCCTGGTGGGCTACAGAACACGGGGTCGCCCACTACTAATGAACAATCTGAAAGAACTTAAGAAAGCAATCCCATTCACAACTTAATTGAAAAGAATAAAATATCTGGGAAACGTTTATAACCAAAGGGGTGGGGGGAACTGCTCCTTGAAAACTAAGGTGTTGATGAAATAAATTAAAGACATAAATAAATAGAAAGATTCCATGGTCATAGATTGGAACAATATTACTAAAATATTCACACTACCCAAAGCAATCCACAAGTTCAATGTAACCCCATCAAAACATCAATGTTATTTTTCACCAAAATAGAACAATCCTATAGAACAATTTGTATAGAACCACAAAAGGCCACAAATAGCCAAAGCAATCTTAAAAAAGAGTAACAAAGTTGGAGACACTATGTTTCCTGAATTCAAATTATATTATACACCTATAGTAAGAAAAACTGTATGGTCCTGGTATTAAAACAGACACATAGATCAATGGAATACGATTGTTGATACTGCTAAGTCGCTTCAGTCGTGTCGGACTCTGTGCAACCCCACAGACGGCAGCCCACTAGGCTCCCCCATCCCTGGGATTCTCCAGGCAAGAACACTGGAGTGGGTTGCCATTTCCTTCTCCAATGCATGAAAGTGAAAAGTGAAAGTGAAGTCACTCAGTCGTGTCCAACTCTTAGCGACCCCATGGACTGTAGCCTACCAGGCTCATCCATCCATGGGATTTTCCAGGCAAGAGTACTGGAGTGGGTTGCCATTTCCTTCTCCAAAAACCTGCACACCCTAAACATACACAATTTTTTTGGTCATTTCTGTCTCAATAAAGCCAGGGGAAAAATAAGTTGAATGTTAAAAACCATTCATATAAATGATTAATAAGGAATAGACTATAGTAAACACACATATCCCATATATAACACTAGGTGGCATTTTG
The DNA here is from genome assembly GCF_033118175.1 of Dama dama. Lineage (NCBI taxonomy): Eukaryota > Metazoa > Chordata > Mammalia > Artiodactyla > Cervidae > Dama > Dama dama. The sequence continues at coordinate 80,445,658 of NC_083698.1, read as the reverse complement.
AAACATTTTATTCTGGATAAAACAGTGCTTGGGAACATGGGACAACAAATATAGTTGACCAGGCATTTCATGTGAATTTCTGAATGAATCTTGGTTTTTGTTAACTTTTAGCTAACAGATGAAACTCAGATGACCATTATATCTACTACTGTGGGCAAGAATAGAAATGGAGTAGCCCATCATAGTCAACAAGAGAGTCCAAAATGAAGTATCTGATGCAATCTCAAAAACAACAGAATGATTGCTGTTCTTTTCCAAGGCAAACTATTCAATATCACAGTAATCCAAGTCTATGCCCCAAGCAGTAATGCTGAAGAAGTTGAAGTTGAATGGTTCTATGAAGACCTACAAGACCTTCTAGAATTAACACCCAAAAAAAGGTGTCCTTTTCAAGGGACTGGAATGCAAAAATAAAGAGATATCTGGAGTAAAAGGCAAATTTGGCCTTGGAGTACAAAAAGAAGCAGGGCAAAGGCTAACAGAGTTTTGCCAAGAGAACACACAGGTCATAGCAAACACCCTCTTCCAACAACACAAGACAAGACATGGCACATGGACATGACCAGATGGTTGATACCGAAATCAGCCAAAGATAGAGAAGCTCTATACAGTCAGCAAAATCAAGACTGGGAGCTGACTGTGGCTCAGATCATGAACTCCTTATTGCCAAATTCAGACTGAAATTGAAGAAAGTGGGGAAAACCACTAGACCATTCAGGTATGACCTAAATCAAATCCCTTATGATTATACAGCGGAAGTGACAAAGATTCAAGGGGTTAGATCTGATAGAGTGCCTGAAGAACTAGGGATGGAGGTTCGTGACATTGTAGAGGAGGCAGTGATCAAGACCATCCCCAAGAAAAAGAAATGCAAAAAGGAAAAATGGTTGTCTGAGGAGGCCTTCCAAACAGTTGAGAAAAGAGGAGAAACAAAAGGCAAAGGAGAAAAGGAAAGATATACTCATTTGAATGCAGAGTTCCAAAGAACAGCAAGGAGAGATAAGAAAGCCTTCCTTAGTGATCAATGCAAAGAAATAGAAGAAAACAATAGAATGGGAAAGACTAGAGATCTCCTCAAATTAGATACCAAGGGAACATTTCATGCAAAGATGGGCACAGTAAAGGACAGAAATGGTATGGACCTAACTGAAGCAGAAGATATTAAGAAGAGGTGGCAAGAATACACAGAAGAACTATACAAAAAGATCTTTCTGATCCAGATAACTACCATGGTGTGATCACTCACCTAGAGCCAGACATCCTGGAATGTGAAGTCAAGTGGGTCTTAGGAAGCATCTACAAACAAAGCTAATGGAGGTGATGGAATTCCAGTTGAGTTATTTCAAATCCTACAAGATGCTATGATAGTGCTGCACTCAATATGCCAGCAAATTTGGAAAACTCAGCGATGGCCACAGACCTGGAAAAGGTCAGTTTTCATTCCAATCCCAAAGAAAGGCAATGCCAAAGAATGTACAAACTATCATACAATTGCACTCATCTCACACGCTAGCAAAGTAATGCTCCAAATTCTCCAAGCTAGCCTTCAAGAGTATGTGTACTGTGGAAACCAGATGTTCAAGCTGGGTTTAGAAAACCAGAGGAGCCAGAAATCAAGTTGCCATCATCCATTGGATCATCAAAAAAGCAAGACAGTTCTGGAAAAATATCTACTTCTGTTTTAGTGACTACACCAAAGCCTTTGGATGCATGGAGCACAACAAATGATGGAAAATTCTTAAAGAGATGGGAATACCAGACCACCTGACCTGCCTCCTGAGAAATCTATATGCTGGTCAAGAAGCAACAGTTACAGCTGGACATGAAACAACAGACTGGTTCCAATTAGGAAAGAAAAACATAAAGGCTATTTATTGTCACCCTGCTTATTTAACTTATATGCAGAGTACATCATATGAATGCTGGGCTGGATGAAGCACAAACTGGAATCAAGATTGCCGGGAGAAATATCAATAATCTCAGATATGCAGATGACACCATTCTTATGGCAGTAAGCAGAGAAGAACTCTAAAGAACCTCTTGATGAAAGTGAAAGAGGAGAGTGAAAAAGTTGGCTTAAAGTTCAACATTCAGACAACTAAGATCATGGCATCCGGTTCCATCACTTCATGGCAAATAGATGCAAAAATGGCAACAGTGACATATTTTATTTTGGGGGGCTCCAAAATCACTGCAGATGGTGATTGTAGCCATGAAATCAAAAGACACTTGCTCCTTGGAAGAAAAGCTATGACCAACCTAGATAGCATATTAAAAAGCAGAGGCATTACTTTGTTAACAAAGGTCCATCTAGTCAAAGCTATGGTTTTTCCAGTAGTCATGTATGGATGTGAGAGTTTGATTATAAAGAAAGATGAGTGCTGAAGAATTGATGCTTTTGAACTGTGGAGTTGGAGAAGACTCTTGAGAGTCCCTTGGACTGCAAGGAGATCCAACCAGTCCATCCTAAAGGAGATCAGTCCTGAGTGTTCACTGGAAGGACTGATGCTGAAGCTCAAACTCCAATACTTCGGCCAACTAATTTGAAGAGCTGACTCATTTGAAAAGACCCTGATGCTGGGACAGATTGAAGGCAGGAAGAGAAGGGGACGAGGATGAGATGAGGATGAGATGGTTGGATGGCATCAAAACTGGATGGACATGAATTTGAGCAAGCTCTGGAATTGTTGATGGATAGGGAAGCCTGGTGTGCTGCAGTCCATGGGGTTGCAAAGAGTCAGACACAACTGAATGATTGAAGTGAACTGAACTTAGCTAGAAGAAAGATATAAAAGATATATATCACTAGCATAAGATATAAAAATAACTTTCTATAATAGTTGCTTTGAAAACTCAAGGAAAGTAACATACAGAATGTGTCATTGTGTCTGTGTGTGTGTTTTGTAATGAGTGTTAGTCACTCAGTCATGTCTGACTCTTTGTGACCTCATGGACTATAGTCCATCAGGTTCCTCTGTCCATGGATTTCTCCAGACACAAATACTGGAGTGTGTTGCCATTCCTTTCTCCAAGGATTCTCCTCAACCCCAGGATCGGACCTTCATCTCCTGCACTGCAGGTAGATTCTTTATCATGTTGTATATAGATGTTACAAATTCTCCATAGCATATTTTTTTATATGTAAAAAAACTACTTGCAGACTTCAGGTAAAGAGAATAAGGTTCTATTCAGTGTTTCAGTGCTCTTTTCTGAGTTTTTTTTTTTTTTTAATTCTTTTTTCTTTTCATGTCAAGTTTGTTAATTCCCAAGAGAACTAAAGTGAAGGGTTTGGGCATCAAGCCAGCAACTAGCAACCTTGTCTGATATTTTCATTCTTTCAAGGTAGAAAAGAGGTAGGTGTTGTTTCAACTTTTATTGAATAGTTAGGAAAATTGAAACAGAAATGTAACCTTGTTTCTTGTTTCTCAAAGATCATATAACTAGGCAGCAGTGGCAAATATAATAATGTCCACTCTTCACTGAATGCCCTTTTTATCAGAGGTAATTAGTTTATATTGTATTTTTTATACATGTTTTAAACCCTTATTTTTGCTACATGCTTTAGACCCTTAAACATTAACCTTATTTTTAACAAAAATTACCAAACTGTGGCTCAGAGATTCAATAACTTGTCTCACCTCACACTAATTTTAAATACAAAGCTGAGATTTTTACAAGGATATCTATGCCCCCGAAACTTTCTACTTACCCTCTCCAAATAGTCTACATTCTTATTGAGAGTTAAACAATGCTGTGAATGCTAAAGGAGGTGCAACAGAAATACACCAATTAGAGGGCCTACATGAATAGATCTGCTATATATTTTTCAAGGAAATGCAATTTTATCACTTTCAACTAACACAGTAATAAGTTTCTATTTGAAGCCCTGGTAATTTAATAATGAATGATTTCATATTGTGGTTTCCAAATACTCTGAGGCACACACATTTGGGGGAAGTTTGTCCTTTTAAGTGTAAAAGTGACTTCAAGTAAACATGACTGCCATTATATTTGCAACTTTTAAAGTAATGAACAAGGTCTGTATTATATCAACCCTCATATCCCATAACAGAGATCCACCTATTGAGAAATAATTAATCCTATTTTTCTGGCCTTTTCCCTAAACCAAAGCTCTTTATTTCCTAACATACCAAACTATTTGAATGAGCAGGGCTTTCCTCTGCAATGTGAAACCAAGCGGAATAGCTACTATTTGAACATCTTATGTTGTGCTGTGCTGAGTCGCTCAGTTGTGTCCAACTCTTTGTGACCCCATGGACTATAGCCTGCCAGCCTCCTCTATTCATGGGGATTCTCCAGACAAGAATACTGGAGTGGGTTGCCATAACCTCCTCCAGGGGATCTTCCCAACCCAGGGATCGAACCCAGGTCTCCAGCACTGTAGGTGGATTCTTTATCACCTTTATCTTATAGGTTATAAATAACAACTGCTTCATGAAGGAGAGAGAATACTTTAAATGTTTATTAACCATTGAATATTTCCACATTGTACTAATGATATCTTACATTTATAATGAACTTTTTAGCCAAGAGCAATTTTCAGAGATTACCTCTGATATACATATATATATATATATATATATATATATATATATATATTAGGCAACATGCATACTTCTCTATAATATACCAAGGTAGGACCATAAGTATGCCATTCAAGTAGAAATCTGAAAAAACAGAAAAATACCTAGAATAAGGTTAAAAAAGCATATAAACCTGAGTAGGAAAGGAATTATTTCCTTTCTCCATTCAAGGAAATGTTTGCTAGAGTAAAGGGGCAGTATAGTAGACAGGAAAAATCACTGCATTTGGAGTCAGAAATCTTGATTGTGAACTCAACCACCTGTGAGAACTGATGCAAATTACCTAACCTCTCTTCTCAATTCTAAAAGGGAAATAATCATTCTTAATCAACTTACCCTTAATACGAAGTCAAATATTAGTATGTATCGACACATTTTTAAATGACAGCTGAACAAAATCAGGCATTCTTCTGTTCAATGCCACATTTATTGTCAAATTTGGTCAGTCAAATATCTTAGGCAACTTGCAAAACTCCTGAAGTACTTTCTAATCCTAGTAGCATTTTAAACTCTTTATAGCTGACCACATTCTAAACTAATCTGCATACCAACCAGTGAGTAACCGCTAACATGAACTGATATTAGCAGGATGTAAACAAAAGAAGCAAAGAAGATTCCTGCAATGCACAATGGGTTTTGTTGGGAGGAGGTGACGACTCTTGTCAGAATCTGTAAGTCCTGAAATTAGCATGTATTTAATGCTGATTGAGATGCCTTTTTATATCTAAGAAGGATTACGTTCTGTCTTTTAAGGTTGATTTTCTGTAATTTGAGGAGAATGATGTACTCTACAATTGGATCACAGTGTCTGGTAATAGAATAGTGCACATTTTCAAACAAGAAATATGTCTTAAGTATTCCTAGCATGATTGAGACATTTGTCTCTATAATTTATGTAGATGAGCAATGCAAGAATTATGATAACATAATATACTAACACTATTCTTTGGAGCTGCATGCCAGTGAGTCATAAACTCCTCTCATAACACTGGATATTTCTTCTGTGACCTCAACACAACTCTCCAGCAGGTACTGCCAATTAATTGTCATTTTATCCAATTTACTCTCTGAATTAAGCTTTGGGTTAGCCTTAAGTAGGTCATGGGAGCAAATTTTCAGTTCTTAGAGAAAATATGCCCTTACTAAGATTTTTAAAAATCTTTCCTATTTTACTACAATTCCCGATGTGTTGTGGCACAAAATGACAATTAATAATTATTACCATTGGTTAATTTTAAATATTATGTCGATGATATCATTGCTAAAAAAAAAGTACTTTCGATTCAGCAGATAAGTAAAAAAGATGAACAACTCTGCTTTCAGCCAGAAAGGAAAAACTGTTAACATGCCCTGTATGTTAGTCGCTCAGTTGTGTCCAACGCTTTGGACAGCATGGGCTGTGGCCCACCAGGCCTCTCTGTCCATGTAATCCTCCGGGCAAGAATACTGGGGTGGGCAGCCATTCCCTTCTCCAGGGGATCTTCCCAACCCAGGGATCGAACACAGTCTTCTGCATTGCAGGCAGACTATTGTCTGAGCTACAAGGGAAGCCCTAATAATGTGTGTGCTAAGTCGCTTAGTCAGGTCTGACTCTCTGCAACCCTGTGGATTATAGCCCTCCAGGATCCTCTGTTCATGGGATTCTCCGAGCAAGAGTACTGGAGTGGGTTGCTGTGCCCTTCTCCAGGGTTTTTCCCAACCCAGGGATTGAACTCACATCTCTTAAGTCTCCTGCACTGGCAGGTGGGTTCTTTACCAACTAGCGCCACCTGGGAAGCCCAATATCCACTATAAACAGCCATACTACTATTCAAAATTTATGTAACTTTTTTTTTTTAAATGGACAATAGGCAGTATCAGACTAATGTCTCAAAGAAGAGACATAATGAGGTGGGCCGCCACCATAGTTTCATGGCTTGAGGCAGTTTCCCAAAGTGGCCACAAGTAAATAAAACCCAAGTACCCCTGTCCCAGTGAACTGAGGAAGCAGCAATCAGGATTTGGCAACATAGTAAACAAAATGAAAGGGAAAATGTTAGTCATTCAGCCCTGCCTGACTCTCTGTGATCTCATGGATGGTCTCCTCTGTCCATGGGATTTCCCAGGCAAGAATACTGGAGTGGGTTGCCATTCCTTTCTCCAGGGATCTTCCCAGCCGAGGGATCAAATCTAGCTTTCCTGCATTGTAGGCACACTCTTTATTGTCTGAGCCACCAGGGAAGCTCATAGTAAACATATGTCTTTTACATTTTCTTAATATCTCTATCCTCCCTGTGAGGCACCTTAGGAATAAGAACTATATCTCAGACCTGCTCTCACAAGACCCAGTGAAGCCCTGACAAAACTTACAAGGGAGTTGAGCCCAGCCAAGGAAGAGGTGCTTAAGAAAAAAGTACAAGAACAAAACTAAGTCCAAACTCATCACCCACTATTTCAACTGCCTGCTATTTGAAGAATCAAGATCCTTCAGAGAAAAACAGTAAGAGCTCCTACATTATCCAAATGTCCAACATTCCATCAAAATTAATAGACTTAAAACTATGAATCATAATCAAGAAAACAGGCAATAGAAACAGAATTCAAGATGAACCAGATGACAATGAATTTAGCAGATAAAGATTTTAAATATTTTAAGTACTATATAAAATATGATAAACAAAAATAGATTCGTAAGGAGTGAAACAATATAAAATATCTTCAGAGTAATAAAAATTGTCAAAAAGAATCAACAACACATTTTATATCCAAAAGGTACAATATCAGAAATGAAAATTGTATTGAATGGGCTTATCAAACTGGACATGGTAAAAGACAAATCAAACAACTAGAAGGCATGCCAATTAGTTAACCATGCTTTTGTAAACTGTGGGGCAAATTGTTCTGCATACCACTGGGGTGTCAGAATGTCTGAGAACAAAGTTAGAAAATAACTTTAAGATATGAAATGATAGAAATGAACTTATTTATAAAACAGAAACAGACTCACAGACTTTGAGAATGATTTTATGCTTAACAATGGGGCAGGGGGGAAAGAAGGGATAGATTGGGAGTTTGAGATTTACATGTACACCCTGCTATATTTAAAACAGATAACCAAAAAGGGCCTACTATACTGCACAGGGAACTCTGCTCAACATTCTATAATAACATGAATGGGAAAAGAATTTGAAAAAGAGTAGATACATAAATATGCATAACTGAATCCCCTTGCTATACAGGGGAAACAACACTGTTAATAATATAACATATATAACATAATGACACAGAACTTGAAAAACTGTATGACTATCACTAACTCACAAGATAAATTTATAAACAGAATGATATCTAGGCATATCAGAGTCATACACCTGGACACCTAATGTAAAGAAAAAAATTAAAGCAGTCAGAGATAAAAGAAACATGCTCTACTAGGAAACAAGGATGATAGTGACAGCTGACTTCCCTGGGAAAGCAACAGAATAAAATCTTTAAAAGGGCTAAAACAAAAATGAAAAAACATAATTCTAGTATTATATATCAATAAGAAACATTTCTTTAAATGAGACTAAACAAATATCCAAATAACAAGAATATTCCTTGCAAGCACAGATAATGTACTATAATGGAAACCACAGGGTACCTTTCAGGTTGAAGATAAATGACATCACACAGAAAAAAAATCTCATCCATGAAAAAGAAGGAAAAACATGATACATATATGGGCAATTACATACAAATACACTTTCTCATAATTAACTACTTGAAAGTAATAGTCCAATAAAATGGTATTAAAATATATGTGGAAGTTAAAAATACATGAGTCACAAAGATGCAGGACATCTACACAGAATTACTATAGAGTTTAAAGGGTTATTACATTTGTAAAGTGGAAAGTTAGAAGCAAAAAAAATGGAAGGTAAAAGTGGGAAATACAAAGAGTTTAGTAAAAATTGAGAAGTGTGAAATATCACATGAGGAGTGAAAATTTGGAGGACTTGAACAAAAGTAGACTCTGAGAAGATGAGGATGCATATTAAGTCTAGAGCAACTAAAATTAATAAAGTACAACTAAGGAGACTGTACATAAAAATAAAAAAGAGACACTAAAAATTTAATAACCCAAAAGAAGGTAAGAAATCAAGAACAGACAAACCAAAAATGTAATGAAAATTAAGCAATTAGCAAGATGGTATAGTTAACTCTAAATGCCAAATAGTAAGTAGATTTAACATCCTATTTAGAGGGTCTGTGAACTGGATTTAAAAAGTATAATTAGATGCTATTTATACAATGAATTTTAAATGAAAACACAGATATGTTGAAACAACTGAATGGAAAATAAAATACCTAACCACCATCAAGCATAAAAGAACTGGCCTGGCTATTTTAATATCAGGCATATGAGACCTCAATGCAAAGTGAGACTTAAGAGGAACATTATACAAAAATCAGGAGCGATTTACTAGGGAAATGAAATATTATTAAAGCATCAAAATTCATGAAGCATAAATTGAAAGAACTAAGGCATAAAGACAAATTTAAATAACATTCAAGATTTAACAAGCTTTCCTTAATAGCTAATTGATCAGTAAACAAAAAAGTAACTATATAGAAAATCTTAAAAACCTGGTATCAATGTCTTGAACTAACTTTTACAGATTACTATATTCAATGCCTGTTGACCACATTTTAAAGTACATTTGGAATGCTCACTTAGACTGACTATTTTCTCACATGGACACAATCAAACTTAAAAACCAAAAATCAGTTAACAATCATGTCAAAAAAAACCATCCTACACATATGGAGACTCCCACACACATGGGAAATAACAAATCTGAGCAAACTCTGGGAGACAGAAAAGGACAGGGAAGTCTGGCATGCTGAAGTCCATGGGGTTGCAAAGAGTTGGACACGACTTAGCAAGTGAACAACAAAGAAACGTGAGTCAAGGAGGAATCACAAAAGAAATTTTTAAATACTTTAAAATAGTTTCAAAAGAATATTTGAAAGCAGTGAATAGAGGAAAACAGAATTAAACATCAATGTTGCAAAGGATGAAAATCTATATACTCTATTAATCTAGAAAGTGAAATCTAACACTAAAGAAAGTTGTAGAAAAATTATGAGAGAATTCAAAATAAAAGTGTCAACCAATAGGGAAAGACAAAAATTAAATTGGTTATCTCAACCAACTAATAACACCGAGAAAACCCCAGAAATAATACATAAAAGAAGTAATTGTAATCGTCTTCCTGGGCTGCCGTAACAAAATATCACATACCAGGTATTTCACAGTTTTTGAGGCTGTAAGTCCAAGATCAGATGTCAGCATGATTTGATTCTGGTAAGAGCATCCTTTTGGCTTGCAGGTGGCTGCCTTGCCTTCTCACTGTGTCCTCACATAAGTAAAAGTGACAACTCCGGTGTTTCTTCCTTTTCCTTTAAAGGCACTAACCCTACCACAGGAGGCTCAACCCTCAAGACCGCCTCTAAACCTAATTACCTTCCAAAGGCCCCATCCCAATACCACTGAGGGTTAGGGCTTTACACATAAATTTTGAAGGCATATTCAGTCCATAATAGAAACAAGATACAAATTAGCAGTATTTGAAAGGAAACTAAGGTTATAACTCCAATTCTTACACATATCAAAAGAATAAGGGGATATTATGAAACTTTCTCAATAATTTCAACAGATGAAATGAAAAATTTCCTTTAAAGGCACAACTTTTCTGAAACTGACACAAAATGAATTTTTAAAATCTGCATAGTAATGAATATGTGTATAATTTTTAATTAAGGAAACTCCCATTAAGAAAACTCTAAGGCTAGATTGTTTCAGTAGTCATTTACAGTAATAATAAAAATAAGAATTAATGCCAAACCTGTAAGCTTTTTAAAATACAGAGAAAAAGGAAACATAGCCTGACTCTAATTTTATAAGGCTAGAGTTAACTGTGGTATTAAAATGTGAGATATTACAAGGAAAAAATAATTCTCAGAATTATTATATACAAAAGGCCTCACACAAAATTTTCAAATCAGACCTTAAAATATATAAAAATATAATACACCTTGACCAAGTGAGGTTTATCTTAGGATGTAAGAGAAACCTGATGTTCTTCAACATCAGGAAGTTATCAGTGAAGTTTTCCATCTTAACAGTAAGAAAAATAAGATCGATTCAGTAAATATACTAAAAGCCTTTGACAAAATTCAACACATCCATTCAAGTTAAAAATTCTCAGGAAATCACATTTTAGAGTATACAAGTCAGACCAAAAGGGATCCAAACATTCCTGTGTTCAGTTCAGTTCAGTCGCTCAGTCGTGTCCGACTCTTTGCGACCCCATGAACTGCAACACGCCAGGGCTCCCTGTCCATCACCAACTCCCAGAGTCCACCCAAACCCATGTCCATTGAGTTGGTGATGCCATCCAACCATCTCATCCTTTCTCGTCCCCTTCTCCTCCTGCACTCAATCTTTCCCAGCATCAGGGTCTTTTCCAATGAGTCAGATCTTTGCATTGCGTGGCCACAGTATTGGTGTTTCAGCTTCAATGTCAGTTCTTCCAATGAACACCCAGGACTGATCTCCTTTAGGATGGACTGGTTGGATCTCCTTGCAGTCCAAGGGACTCTCAAGAGTCTTCTCCAACACCAACACAGTTCAAAAGCATCTCCAACACAGTTCAGAAGCATCAATTCTTCGGCGCTCAGCTTTCTTTATAGTCCAACTCTCACATCCATACATGACTACTGGAAAAACCATAGCCTTGACTAGATGAACCTTTGTTGACAAAGTAATGTCTCTGCTTTTTAACATGCTGTCTAGACTGGTCATAACTCTCCTTCCAAGGAGTAAGTGTCTATGCTAAGTCACTTCAGTCATGTCTGACTCTATGTACTGTAGCCTGCCAGGGCTACACTGCATTTTATAGGACTTTATTTTGCTAGCCAACTGGCTAGAAACTCCCACTGTTGACTTAGGAGACCATGTTAGGAAAGTAAACACATGCAAGGAAATGCATGTGGCCTTTAGGAATAGACAGCAAGAAGCTGTGGCCCTAGGTCTTACAACCACACACAAACACACACACAAAAATTTGCATTGTGCCAAGAACCTGAGTGAGCTTCAAAATGGATCCTTACTTAATAAAACCTCCAAATAAGAACCCAATTCAAATATATCCCTGTGAGACTCCCAAGCAGAAGATCTCAGCTAAGTTAGGCATGGACACCTGACTCTCAGAATAAATTGTGTGTGTATAGTTTTTAGCCACTATGCTGGTAGTAATTTGTTAGGCAGCAATAGAGAGCTAAGGCAAATTTTGATACTAGGAAGTGGGGCTGCTACTGTAACAAATGCCTAAAATGTGAAAGTGACCATGAAACCATGCATAAGGTGGAGGCTGGTGGATATTGAGGTGCATGTTAGAGAAGATACAAACTGCCTTGAAAAGGCAATTGGTAGAAATATGAGTTTGGAGGATACTGCTGGTTAGGGTTCAGAAGGAAGCAAGGAAAATATTACTGGGAAGTAGAAGAGAATCTTGTTATATAGTAAAAAATATTTTTCTTATTGATTTAGTAATGTAAAACAAACTTGTATTCCTGTTATCAGTCTTACAGCCATGATATATAATAGTTTTGTTACGCTATGATTTTGCTTAGGGTTTTTGTATCAGTATTTCATGAGGAAAACTGACTTGTCATAAATTGTTTTCCAATTAGGCTTTCTTAATAGGACAAAACAGTAATTGCTTGTTTATTATTTGAAAAGTTTAGGTAGAATTAGGATTGCCTGTTTCTCGAAAGGTCATTTTTTGAAGGCAATGATCATGACTTTCTCATATTTAATTCTTCCAACTTTTAGTCTGAGACTTAACAGAATAGTCAATAAATAGCTTAACAGGTAGTCAATAAATAGCTCTTAAACTGACTTGATGGAAGATTTTAAATGTTTAAGAAACTTCTTAGTAGGGAAATGTCCTGGACTTCACTTAATTGATAGACAGTGCATAATATTGAGAATGTAAATAACTGCTTCACCTATAGTTAATTTCAGAAAAGCTGTGATAAAAGGACTCTCCAAATAGAAATAATGAATTATAAAAATTGTTTGAAATTTTAAGTAAAATATATATGTAAGAGCAGAGTTTTCCTAAAATGTATGCACAAAAAAAAGTTTTGCAAAAAAGACATTTGGCTTAACTGGTTGGCGAAGCAAAATGTTTTTGGTAACTACAGATTAACTTAAAGAAATTAACTTGGCATAATGAAACATGTGCTTAAGTTTCAGTGCTATTTAAGAGTCATGGGGTTTTAGGTCAAAATTATGTTCTCTGAATCTGATATTCTTTACCTGAAAATGGCACAATTATTTAAGGATGGAATTAGGTTGTATATTTTAAGCACCTGTGAACTATAAAACACTATTCAAATATATAGTGTTATTAGAGCTGATTAGGTGTAAAGTGAAACATGACAGGTGAAAAGACTCAGAAGAATATCACATGATAGTCTAAAAATCACAAATACATTTTTTCATAAATAAAGGAGTTAGCTAAATAATTATTAAGGCTATATTTTCAAATGCACTGCTCAGAAAAAGGGGAGACAAGCTAAATGAGGATTTTATGGGAAAAGTACTTTTCTAATGGATTTTCCATATACAGTTATTCACTGCCTGTTGGGAGACAGTGTATGACTTATTGGGCAATTTTTAGTATAATCAATTCACATCCAATAGAGGATACTGAAGTATTTCAAAAGTGAAACTGGGGAATGTCTATCTAAATGGGCAACCTGAAATTAATTATGTGATAGGCAGATGGTCTGCAAAGATGTCTTCTGGAACTTATGAATGTTACACTGCAAGGCAAAGGAGAATTTACAAAATATACTTCACATTACAGACCTTAAAATAAGAGTGGCCTGGATATCCAGGTGGAACAAATAATGCCTGACCTTTAGAAACAGAACTGCCTCCAGCTGGAAGCAAGAGAAAACCCACGGGGAACTCAGGAAGAACCCTGACCGAACAAATTCAACCCTCAGAAGAATCTGCTGCATGATTGCTACTCTGCCATTCTAGGTTCAATGACCAAAAACAGGCCTCCAGGAACTAAATGCAGTACTGCACTGTTAGTGAGATAAAAAGGGCCTTAGTCCGAAGACCTCAGAGGCCAGAAATGGAGTCTAAGACACTGGTTATAGGGAAGAGAAAGACTTCTTCAAAGAGGAAGGTGGTAAGGAGAAAAAGGAAGCAAGGAGATCATTTAAAGTTCCATAGAAACAAAGGAGTACCTCGAAATTAATACTCTTTCCCTCAACATATGCCATCCATTAAAGAAATTGCACCTACTAGTACCAACGGAATACTACAATATTGATTTAAGAAACGTGAGAAGCTGCTCAAATTCTTTAATACTGCTTACAGAGAAATAATTATTACTGATGTTTCAGGAACTTACTAGCAATTTCAAAATAATGCACAGTATCATAAAATGCAACTAGAAAATTATAAAGTATTAGAGGTGCTGAAAAAATCTTCTCAAATCATTAATAAACCACAAAATCTCAACATAATATTCTTAAACAAGCATTGGGTAATATTCAGACCTCAAAACAGAAATTCTGCTCAGTATATAAATGGATTCTAAACAGGTAAATAATTATGAAAGGGGTTACTAAAACAAGTAAACAGAAAAACACCAGAAAGACTCATGTCAGTAGTTAACATTAAATGACAAAATGTGCAAGAGAGATTAAATTTAACTCAAATACTAAGAACTATTACAAGATGCAACAGAGAGGGGGAAGAGGAACAGGGACTCAGGAGTAGAGAAAATAGAAAGGTAAGAAGCCTCATTTGGCCTCCCAGATCGCGCAGTGGTAAAGAATCCCCCTGCCAATCCAGGAGATGCAAGAGATGCAGGTTCGATCCCTGAGTTGGGAAGATGCCTTGGAGTAGGAAATGGCAACCCATTCAAGTATTCTGGCCTAGAAACTTCCATGGACAGAGGAGCCTGGTGGGCTATAGTACATGAGGTTACAAAGAGTCAGAGGTGTCTGAACACACAGGCACAAAAAGCATAATTATTACAGACAATGAATATCCAAAATAGAAAATCCTGAGGAACTGAGGAGCCACATGGTGGTAAATTCCACGGATTTTCTTCCTGCGGCCTGTATCCCAGACTTCCAGGCAACAGAAATCCAGAAACCACATAGGTGTGTTGTATTTTTTTTTTTTTTTTTTAATTACTCAAAGAGGTAAAAACGCCATTCCCTTCACCCAGCATCTGCCGTTTCTAGCCCAAGGACCCCTAAAGGCGCAATCCAGCACAACACAAAACTTTTCGAAGATAACCACTGTATTCCATCCAAAGAGCACAGAAAAAAACGGATAGCCCCATCCGTACCCAATCCAGCAATGGCTGGCAGGCCTGTCTTAAGGTTCTCCAGAGAAACGCAACAAACAGGATGTATACGTGCACATATATGTGTGCACACATACGCAAAAAGAAGGATTTATTTCAAGAAATTAACTCACATGACTGTGGAAGCTTGGTGACTCCCAACCTGACGGAGTAGGACTGCAGACCGCAGACTCCAGGAAGAGGTGCAAGCCAGAGGAGCGCTGCCGCAGGAATCCTGGCTTTATTGGCTTGGTTCTAGTAAGGCCTCGCCAGATTGGTGGAGGCTTTCCCACACCGTGCAGGGCGATCTCCTTAAAGTCCACCCACTTAAAAGTTAACTTCAGCAAAAAAACAACAACAAAGAACGAAACTCTTTCACAGAAACATTCAGGATGTTTAACCAAATAGCTGGGTTTCATGGTCCAGCCACGATGACACATAAAATTAACCAGTACAGATGCCTGGATTCCCACTCTCACCAGGAGGGGTACCAATCACCTCTGTGAAGTGGTTTTAAACAGTCTGAGCAAGGAATTTCAGCCCACCAAGTGATGAGAAGGTGCATATCTTACTACAGTATGACATACATATGAGAAGTGCGCAAATTAGATGTCAGCATCTCAGGGAATTTTAGCCAAGTGTCAGCTCAGATTTCAAGGAAGGAGCGCATCTCTCCCCTCACCTGTCTGTAATGAAGCCTCTCTTCTCCACATTGGGGCGGGTACCAGCGGAAGCTTAGGGGACAGCTAGGGCTCTCACCAGTACCCCATGGTAACAAGGTAACCGCCCGCCCAGCGGTATCAGTGGATCTCTAATGGCAGCTGGAATGCCCTCTCCCCTTTTGGGAGTAATGGGGAGTTCTTCCCTCTCCAGTGTCACTGGAGGCCCCCTGGGGAACCTGGATTTCTACCCCACTCAACAGTACATTTTGACAGCCACTCTTTGCCGGTCTGGTGTCAAAACAAACCAGCTAAAATGATATTTAAGTAGCATCAAGCATTCCCTAGTATAATACTCAAAATGTCCATATTTCACTTGGAAATCAGTTATCATATCAAGAACCAAATATATCAAATGGCAAAGAGATTATTAAGATACTGAACATACCTAATAAGAAAAGAAATTTATATTAAATCAAAAATGATACTCAACTTCACACCAATCAGAGGTTCCATATTAATTTTGAAACTATAAAATCATACCATCAAGGAAAGTCAGGTCAATGTGCTGAAAATAAACTGTCAGTCTGATTATTTCACTAAACATAAATCCATCATATAGCAAACATGCCTTTTTTTTCTGAATTTTTCAAATAATATATTCACCAAATTGCTAAAAAATGTATTTCTCTTAATGTCTTATGAGAATGTTCAAAGTGTTCAATGTATTTCTGGGAATTACAATTTTTGTGCATTAAAAATTTTAAGTGCCAAGCAGTCATGATCAGTCTCTAAAAATAGTTTGGGGTTTATGTTTTCCAACACATTTTCAATTCATTTTACAGCCCTCCCTGCTTTCTTAATGGCTTGGATTTGCATCCTTGCTTGGGAGGAAGTGGGTAGGGTGAGTTATCAATAACTGGAAGAATTTAGGTAGCAACATGCAGAAAGAATCTTGATAATTCACAACTTAGAACAAAATGAAATGTGTTTCATACTGCATGACTTCTTCCAGACTTGGGTATATCTTCTATACCTTCCTAAGATCCCTTAATCCAATTAAGGTTTAGGTGCCTTTACCTGCTGAAATATCTTCACCTGTACATAGGTCACATCTTTTTACACTTCCTGGTTCCCATCTCCCATTTCTTGTTTTCACTTTTAACAGGTAATTTATATCCCTTTGGTGGTCAGAAACTTGCTCTTTTATCACTTACTACTATTACCCACTCTATTTTTTTAAATTAAAAAAACTATAATTTTTGTTTTATTAAACTTTAGCATTTAACATTTTGAGAATTCTAGATTTTAGAAACACTTGTTTGAAACTTCTCTCAATGGAGAAAAATGTTTCTTGCCTTTAAGACAATTATCTCTAAGTTTTATTTATTTCCTTTAAGATATTTCAGTTACTTAGCTTCAAGTATGTATGCCCTGCCTCATAAAAGCATGAGTATAGAAAGTTATCAATTTTTCCTAAATGATGAAGGAAGAGATAAGAGTGCAAAGAATTTCTGGGGAAAAAAACAGTCTGTGAAAACTACTCTAGATTTGAACAAAGATATGCTTTACTTTGGCATAAGTAAAAACTAAATCGCAGTTTTCTCATGTTTCTTTTTTCTATAAGAAAAAAAAAATCAAAAAATGAAACCTTTATGGTAGCACAGAATACTTTCATGGGGCATCCCTGGTGTCTGAGATAGTAGAGTCTGCCTGCAATGCAAGAGACCTGAGTTCGATCCCTGGGTCTGGAAGATCCCCTGGAGAAGGGAATGGCAACCGACTCCAGTATTCTTGCCTGGAGAATTCCATGGATGGAGAAGCCTGGCAGCTACATACAGTCCATGGGGTTGCAAAGAGGTGGACACTACTGACACCTAATCTCTAGTCAGTAAGCCAGTAAGGACACCCCCACGAAGCACAGTGCAAAGCAGAGAGGACATAAGATCAAACATGAAGTTTTGGTCCTCCATTAGTTCATAAACTAACCCAAGAAATAGACATATGTCTAAAAGCCAAACATATTGTAAATGCTATGTGGATCTTAATTCCAAATGAGGGAATTTGGAAAGAATTCTGAGAACTAAGTAATATTTAACTGAGTTCTAGCAAAAACACAGAATACTGTATCCCCAAACTTCAGGGAACCTTAAGGATATAAATCACTTACGGCTAAATGTAGGAAAACAAGTGTTAAGCAGAATGGGAACAAGTCTCTAGAATGTATTAGATGAAAGTAAAGTAAGATTATTAGAATTCAGGTTCAAGTAGCCTGAATAATACACTATATGGCTGGATTTCGATTGGAATTGATTACCTAGACATAAAATAGGCATTTCCTGCACGTAATACAATATATCAACTTTAACAAAGGTAGGATAAACCACACTTGAAAATAGCCGTTCAATGTATTTGTCACAGACTTCATATTCAAGATAAAAATGTACAGTGGCATAATGGGTTCTGCCTTCTGTTACTTCTTCTGTTCTCTCTCTTTCCCCCTCCCTCCTTTTTTCTCTTTCCCCCTCCCTCCTACTCTCCCTCTCCTTCCCTCTGTCACTCTCCCTGTCTTTCCCTCTGTCTCTCTTCCTTTCGTTACCAAAATATCAACCACTGAGCTATTGGAGAAAATAATACAGACTACCTCAGACCCACAATCCAGATCTATTGACTTTAACAATGTAATCCTATATATGACAGTCTTTTTATGTATTACAGGTGTATATGAAGAGCCCTGTTTACCCTTGCTCACCCCCTTATAAAAATATCAGCTTTTCCAAATTTGAATTTTATTATTCCAAAATATTTTTTTAATATCAGACTATGTACATATACCCATAAAATATATATATTGTATTGTGGAGTTGTCATCATTCTGAAGCTTACTTCATTAACATTTGATTCTGGATTAGATTATCCATATTCATATGTGTATGGAGTTCAAGTTCATTCATATTCATTGCTATTTATCATTTCACTGTAAGAAAAACCCATGGGACATTTGTCTACATTCCTCCTGTCAGAAATTTAGTGTTTCCAAGTAACTATTGTTATAAAAGATAGTGTGATAAATATTCTTGGAGTATTTTCTTGTTTGTGTGATATTCCTACAGGTGGAATTTTAGGTAATACATGCTTTTGTTATTGTTGAGGTCACTCTCAAAAGTGGCTCTACAAATTACTCTCCTTCACCACTGTGTGACGTGTCCCCTGTTTGACACCTAAGCCTCATTTGCTATTGTTATATATTCAAACTTTTTGCAAATATTTTTAATTGAAAATGTTTTGCTTTCCACTGATTATAAAAGACTGAGAACATCACAAAATCTAAAGATTTTGACTTTGTTTTCCTTCTATGAATAGCTGATTCATAATTGGGTCATACATATTTTCATTATTTATTTGTATGAGATATTCACATATTGGCTATAACTTTTGATTAGTTAACTATGCACTGCAAATTAACTTCCATATGTATGTTGCTTGGTTTACTTATTATTTATGATGTGATTTATTATATTTAATGTATTCTGTAGCTAAGTGTATTAATCTTTTCCTATGCGGTTTGTATATTTTGTGTCCTATTTTTAAATGCTTTTAAACAGTTAGGTCATAAAGATAATTTACAGGATTTTCTTCAGAAATGTTAAATTTTTGTTTTTTAAATTGAGAATTACATGCCAAGTGAAAATACTTTCTGTATATAATGCTAAATCAGAATTTATGCATTTCTTATAAAAAAACAGTTAACTCAGAACAATTTATTGGAAAGTTTATATTTTCTCCCTCAGTCTCTGTTGTACAAATTTTCTCATCAGACTAGTTTTTTTAGAC
The DNA here is from genome assembly GCF_033118175.1 of Dama dama. NCBI lineage: Eukaryota > Metazoa > Chordata > Mammalia > Artiodactyla > Cervidae > Dama > Dama dama. Next base: position 80,426,152 of record NC_083698.1, on the reverse strand, counting down.
CCTCTATTGTATTTATTAGCAATATTTGTTGACCTATGAACTATGCTACAATGACCTAATTACTAGAGCTTTATATAATATCTTGCTTTGAGTTAATAGCATGTGTTGTTTTTTTTGAAATGGCATTGGTGATTGTTATTTCATGTGCCATATAAATAAAACTGTCAATTTCCAGAGAAAAACTGTTTTGAAGAATTCTGTTATAAAATCTTAGTCCAGATTAATTTGAGAAAGTGGTAATTATTTTAATGTTATACAAAAAGTTTTCTCTTACAAAGAAACTGCCGTTTTACAAAGTGGTAGGCATTCCCCTATGGTTCAGCAGGTAAAGAATCCTCCAGGAATGCAGGAGACACAGGAAATGTGGGTTCGATCCCTTGGTTGGGGAGATCTCCTGGAGAAGGACATGGCAACCACTCCAGTATCCTTGCCTGAAAAATCCCATGGACAGAGGAGCCTGATGGGCTACAGTCCAATGGGTTGCAAACACTATTTTATATTCCCACTATAAAAGTTTGAGTTCCTTGACTCTACACTCTTGCTAAAATTTTATGTACTAAAACTTTTAATATTTTGGCTTTGTAACATTTTAGGGATATTTTAAATTCTGATGGAGTATATAATGGTATCTTCTTATGGTTTTATTTTTTTCTACTGACACTGCCCACAACTTCCTCTGCTTATTGGCCATATTCATACTTTCCTTTGTGAAATGCCTGTTCAAGTTATTTGCTCCTCTGGGGACTGTTTGACTGTTAGTTATCAATTTACAAGAATTGTTTATACATTCATAATATAATTTCTTTGTCATATACATATATTTATTATGTGAATATTATCAATATTCATACCACAGTTTTCCTAGTCTGCAGTTTCCCAATTCTTTATTTACTTTCCTCATTTTGATGAACAAAACATATTTTTGATAGACATTTTACTTAACACAGACATTTTTCAACTGGTTCTATTTGATCTTTTTATTCTTCTTATAGCATCAGAAAACTTTCATATGTTTACCTTTATGGTTTCTTGTGAAAACTCAGTCATCATCCTTCTCACTGTTACCTTTATGTAATTTTTTTCTCTAGTTGTGTTTAACTTTGGTTTTTAGCTATTTGAATATGATGTGCTTGGACATCTTTTGCTTTGTGTTTATTTAACTTTGCATAGGTAGAGGTTCTTAGATATGTTGTTGATGTTGAACATCAACTCTTTAAAATACAGGTCGTTAAATTTCCAATGACTTCTCTACCCCACCATCTCTCTCTTCTCCCTTTGGAAGTAGGTTACATTTTGCTAAGTTGGTCTTTCTTTTGTTGTCTTCAATATGTTGTTAAACCACTCAATTAAATTTTGACTATTTAAATTTAATTTTAAAAATTTAATTGCCATTTCTTTCTTATTTAGAATTTCTTTTCCTCTCCTGAAACTTCTATATCTTCATATATTATTCCCTCCTATCCTTTATTTTATACATTTTAATGGAAATATTAAAATCCTTGTCTGCTAATCTTAAGTTGATAAAAAAGTTCATCTATGCCTATTGTCATTGTCTTTTATTAACTAAGATTTCCTTTACCATACTTCTCTGCATATTTTATACATTTTCATAATTTTATTCCATATGTTTGTTATAAAATAATAAGGAATTACAATTATTATGGTTTTGTTGTGTCAATTTTCTCAAGATTGAAAGCCCATTCCTCTTTATTGTGATTGAAAAGAAGATCTAATTACTCAGGTTCCTCCTAGAACAGAGTTAAGCTGGTGATGGCCCAGAGCTATAATTAGATTGAGTTCACCTGTAATTAGATCAACTTTCAATATTCTATACCCTCAATAGCTTTTGACCTTGTTAACATTGCAATAGAGATCTGAACTGCAATATTTAGATATTTTTAGTTCATATAAGAATTCAACTCCAACAAGATCTAGAATTCAAGGGCAGAAAAAATGTACAGGATCTTCAATTTCTCAGTGCTTTCTTCTTCCCTTGTGGCTCAGCTGGTAAAGAATCTGCCTGTAATACGGGAGACCTGGGTTCAATCCCTGGGTTGGGAAGATCCCCTGGAGAAGGGAATGGCTACCCACTCCAGTATTCTGGCCTGGAGAATTCCATGGACTGTAGAGTCTATGGGGTCGCAGAGTCAGACAAGACTGAGTGACTTTTACTTTAACTTTCTTCTTCCCTATATGGGTGGGTTATTCAGGCCTGGTCACTTGTGTTCAGTTTTTATGCTCTTCCATATTCTGCCAAATCATACTACTGTTAATATATTCACCGAATAATATTCCCATTAACCTGTTCAGGCTGCTCCTTTGTCTGATGTAAATAAAAAGCCAGATAAATCTATTCAGGAATGAAGACTGCCACCAGATATAAATTGTTATTTCTTTTTAGAACTGACTTGGTCATGGACTTTTTGCATCCTGATTTTTGTTAGGTCATAAAACATTTTGACAAAATATTTCTCTTGGGATATTTTTGTGTTACTATAGATGCAAAAGTTCTCTGGATTCTTCTATACCCTATCCATCTATGAAGTCCCTAACATCTAGTTTTAAAGCAGTTTACCTAGAATGATAACTGTAAGACTAACATTATTTGGCTTTATTGGCCTACTGCTTATGATAAGCTCTAGACTCAAGATGTTATTTTTAGGACAGAAAAATCTGAATATATTTGACTGATTTCTTCTTCCTTCTTAGCAGCTTAACAAGGAAGTATGCCTCAGTATCCCTCATTTCAAAATAGACTGATATGAATTCATTTGCTCTAAAAGTCCTAATTCCTAACAGTCATTACTGTCACAAGGAATCTTTATCTCCCTTCCCTTGAAGTTGGTTGAGAATTATAGGTGTAGGATTACTTATTTTTAATGGAGGCTAATTCATACTGCATATTATCTAGCTATGCCCAGTTGCAGTACGCCTCTGTGCAATTAAAGAGTTCCTCCTTTATCTTGTACACAATGTAATGCTTCCACTTGTAGGTTTTATCCATTTAGCTCTATTTCATATTGAAATGTGACACCAGTATTGGGTGTACTCATGTCTCTTTAATAGGGCTGACTATTTGTGACCTTCATACACAGCCAAGGTAGTTTCTAGACTAGTCTATCATCTGTCTGAATCACTTTAAGCCCCCAATATCCTTCAGGATTCAAAATCTTGATTAATGTACTTTGCTTCCAAGGTTTGACCCAGAGTGCCCTTGACAACAGTCCTATTTCACCACGTTCTTCTTTTCCTTTCTGCATGTTCACCTGGATGTTTACTTTGTTTTAAAACACAGTGAGGTACATAAAGCATGAAGTATAGATAGAGACTATCTTAGATTTGAATTCTGATACCACCATTAGCTGTGTAATATGAAATAAATTAATTGAATAACTACTCTTGGACTCAGTTTCTTAAACCATAATAGAGTAGTAATAAACATCGTTAATGCTTACCTTACAGAGATGTCACAGAAATTAAAGTTGGAAAATACTGAACCATATTCTAATCATCAGGAATAGTAATTATTTGTATATTATGCTTTATCCTCTATCATTAAATGTTTAGAGGGGGATTAGCAGAGGATAATAAATTTTTTTTTCCATATACCTTCACCCAAATTCCCCTCCCCTATTTCTCCTGTGCTTAACTTGATTATATGTAGAAAATAAACCATGTACAAATAGACTCATATCATTAACCCTAAAAATATTTACAAAACTCAGTCAAGAAAAGGTTAGCATTCTATTGATGAGCTACATATTCTGGGAGCCCTCCTATAAAATTACATAAAATGTATATATTTTAGTGCATTCCTATACTCACTAGTAACCAATGGAATTTTCTGACTCAAAAAAGTAAAAAGAGGAAGGAAGAAAGGAAACAACGGAGGGGAGGAGAAAACGATGAAGGAAAGAAGGAAGGATGGGAGGAAACATTAAATTGAGAAGGTGGCATCTATGCAAGAAGCAGGAAGTAGGGTAAAGAAAGCAAGATGGAAGGTAAACAGCAAGGTTAACCCAATGAAAGCCTGTATCGAAGGACACTAAGCCTTTATGCAAGGGGAGCTGGGGAAGTGATGCTTGAAAGAAGCTATTAAGTGGCTCTTATTAGAAGCAAATAAAATTTCTCTATGGGTAAAAGCATTCTGTAAAGAATCTGTCTGTAATGCAGGAGTCCCAGGTTTAATTCCTGGATAGGGAGGATCCCCTGGAGAAGGGAACGGCATTCCACTCCAGTATTCTTGCCTGGAGAATTCCATGTACAGAGGAGACTGGTGGGCTATAGTCCATGGGGTCACAACAGAGTCGGACACGACTAAGTGGCTAAGATGCAAAAGCATTCTGAATATATGCCCTCAGTACAGTCACATAGTACACTGGGTAAAATATGAATTAATGTAAGAATTGCAATTCTATGAGTAAGAGTGATTAGAAAAAACAGACAAGAAATGTAAGCACTCAGACTTCAGATATAGTATGATAAAAAGAATATATAATGTTGAAATAAATCACCTGCACATGTGTCAACTTAAAAATTAGTCACAACCTAAAAGCTTAGATTTATGTTTTATTTGGTGGAAATTTTTTAGGACTTAAGCCCAGGAGGCAGCATCTCAAGTAACCATGACAGAGCTGCTCCAAGGAGGCGAGGGGAGAATGTAGATAACATAGAAGTTTTACAACAAAGTGAAGGTAGACTGAATTTCCAGATATTATTATTAATTAAAGGACACCAGGTATCTAAAGGAATTTAGCACTTTTCTAATTATGGGACTGATGCCGAAGAAGCTGAAATTGAATGAGTCTATGATGACCTGAAAGACCATCTAGGACTAACACCAAAAAAAGATGTCCTTCTCATCATAAAGGACTGGAATGCAAAATTAGGAAGTCAAGAGATACCTGAAGCAACAGGCAAGTTTGGCCTTGGAATACAAAATGAAGCAGGGCAAAAGCTAACAGAGTTTTGCTGAGAGAATGCACTGGTCATGGCAAACACCCTCTTTCAACAACACAAGAGATGATTTTACATGTAGACATTGCCAGATGGTCAATACTGAAATCAAATTGATTATATTTTTTACAACAGAAGATGGAGAAGCTCTGTACAGTCAGCAAAAACAAGACTGGGAGCTGACTGTGGCTCAGATCATGAACTCCTTATTGCCAAATTAAGACTTAAATTGAAGAAAGTAGGGAAAACCAGTAGACCATTTAGGTATGACCTAAATCAAATTGCTTACAATTATACAGTGGAAGTGACAAGTAGATTCAGGGTATTAGATCTGATATGGACAGAGGTTGTACAGGAGGAGGGGATCAAAATCATCCCCAAGAAGAAGATGTGCAAAAAAGGCAAAATGGTTGTCTGAGAAGGCTTTACAAATAACTTAGAAAAGAAGAGAAGTGAAATGCAAGGGAGAAAAGGAGAGATATACCCTTCTGAATGCAAAGTTCCAAAGAAGAGCAAGGAGAGATAAGAAAGCCTTCCTCGATGATCAGTGCAAAGAAATAGAGGAAAACAATAGAATGGGAAAGACTAGAGATCTCTTCAAGAAAATTAGAGATACCAAGGGAACATTTCATGCAAACATGGGCACAATCAAGGACAGAAATGGTATGGACCTAACAGAAGCAGAAAATATTAAGAAGTGGCAAGTATACACAGAAGAACTATACAAAAAAGATCTTAAAGCCTGGGATAACCATCATGATGAGATCACTCAGAGCCAGACATCCTGGAATGTGAAGTCAAGTGGGCCTTAGGAAGCATCACTATGAACAAAGCTAGTGGAGGTGATGGAATTCCAGCTGAGATATTTAAAATCCTAAAAGATGATGCTGTGAAAGTGCTGTACTCAATATGCCAGCAAGTTTGGAAAACTCAGGGGGCCACAGGACTGGAAAGGTCAGTTTCCGTTCAATCCCAAAGAAAGGAAATACCAAAGAATGTTCAAACTACCGCACAATTGCAGTCATCTCACAGGCTCGCAAAATAATGCTAAAAATTCTCCAAGCCAGGCTTCAGCAGTACCTGAACCAAGAACTCCAAGCAGGATTTAGAAAAGGCAGAGGAACCAGAGATCAAATTTCCAACATCTGTTGGATCATAGAAAAAGCAAGAGAATTCCAGAAAAACCTCTGCATCTGTTTAATTGACTACACTAAAACCTTTGACTGAGTGGATCACAACAAACTGTGGAAAATTCTTTAAGAGATGGGAATACCAGACAACATTACCTGCCTCCTGAGAAATCTGTATGCAGGTCAAGAAGCAACAGTTAGAACTGGACATGGAAAAATGGACTGGCTCCAAATTGGGAAAGAAGTATGTCAGCTCTATATTGTCACCTTGCTTATTTAATTTATATGCAGATTACATCATGTGAAATGCTGGGCTGGATGAAGCAGAAGTTGGAAACAAGAGTGCAGGGAGAAACATCAATAACCTGAGATATGCAGATGACACCACCCTTATGGCAGAAAGTGAAGAACTAAAGAGCCTCTTGATGAAAGTGAACAGAGTGAAAAACCTGGCTTAAAACTCAATATTCAAAAAATTAAGTTTATGGTATCCAGTCCCATTACTTCATGGCAAATAGATGGGGAAACAATGGAAACAGTGAGAGACTTTATTTTCTTGGGCTCCAAAATTACTGAAGATGGTGACTGCAGCCATGAATTTGAAAGGCACTTGCTCCTTGGAAGGAAAGTTATGACCCACCTAGACAGCATATTAAAAAGCCGAGATGTTGCTTTGATGACAAAGGCCCATCCAGTCAAAGATATCGTTTTGCCAGTAGTCATGTATGGATGTGAGAGTTGGACTATAAAGAAAGCTGAGCACCAAAGAATTGATGCTTTTGAACTGGGGTGTTGGAGAAGACTTGAAAGCCCCTTTGACTGTAAGGAGATCCAACCAGTCCATCCTAAAGGAAATCAGTCCTGAATATTCATTGGAAGGACTGATGCTGAAGCTGAAACTCCAACACTTTGGCCACCTGATTTGAAGAACTGACTCATTGGAAAAGACCCTGATGCTGGCAAAGATTGAAGGCAGGAGGAAAAGGGGACGACAGAGGATGAGATGGTTGGATGACATCACTGATTTGATGGACATGAGTTTGACCAAGCTCTGGGAGTTTGTCATGAACAGGGAAGCCTGCTGTGCTGCAGTCAATGGGGTCACAAAGAGTTGGACGCATACTGATCAACTGAATGAACAGGTATATGGGAAGATGCAAGATTCTGTGTTCGATGAAATCATTCCTTTCATATGTATGTCAGCTATCTAGAGCCATATCTAGATATGCTTTTTTTCATATTCTAAGCTCCCTTGGGTTCACCATAGGAAAGTGGCTGCAATCTGATGGTTGTTAGATCCAGGTATTTCTCTCCTTCCTGTTCCCTGGATGATTGTCACTGATGACTGTGACATCCTTGTTCACTGATATAGCAGGAAATACTCCATTTTTCACATTCATGTGTGTTTATAGTTCCAAATTTAAATATTTACTAAATAGTTGGCATTCAAGTTAGATACAACTGCAACACCTACTCAAAATGTAGCACAGGAAAACAAAGATTTAAAATATGAAACAGAAGTTAAGTGAACAATTAACTGAAAGAGGAAAAATCAATATGCAGGTTATTTGAGATCCCAGAGGAAAAAGTAGAGGCTATGCACAAGAGGAAATAACTAAAAATAAAATGCTAAGAATTTTCCAAAACTAATCAAAAGTACCAATTGTTAGTTATAGAAATGGTCATTAATGTTAATATTTAATTGCTCAAAATTTCAGAAGCCAAATAAAAAGATATTTTAACATTCAGTAATAAGGAGAGCTTAGATATCTAAGTAGCTGATAATATAGTCCCTAATATTAGGTTGAAAACCAGAAAATAATGTTGTGAAATTTCAATCAATCTAAAATTTTAGACTGGCCAAAAGCATCAAGATGGAAGGTAAAGCAAATATTTTCAGGTGAACAAAAAACTGACGGATTCCTTTCATATACTATAAACACCTTGATTCATTTGACATATCCTACCTTGCACATTGAAATTCCCTCACATAAATATTTTTAAAAATTGTTGGATTCAATTTGCTAGTATTTTCTTGGAAATTTTTGTATATATATTCATGGGAGATATTGGTTTGCAGTTTTCTTGCAGTGTCTTTGTATGATTTGGTGTTAGTGTAAATCTGGTCTCACAGAATGAATTAGGAAATATTCTCTCTGCTATTTTTTGAAAGAGATTAACAAATGGTATAAATTGTTTTTTAAATGTTTAAGCCATTATTATTTTAAATACTCATTCTACTCAAATCTCTCATTCTTCTCTTACTATTATTCCCCTGCCTGCATGCCATGCATGCCATGCATGCATCATTTGAAAAAGATAATTTTCAAATTATCTTTTGAAAATATATTGTATATTCTGGTCTGTATTTTTTTTTCTTTGCATTTCTATTTGTGAAATTTCTTTGGCAATATCTTTAACCTTTGTTTTCCTTGGCCATGTGAAGTCTATTTATGAACTTATAAAAGGGATTCTTTCTTTATTAACAATGTTTTTTATTTCTATCATTTCTTTTTGATTTGCTTTTTGAATTTCTATGTCTATGCTTACATTCAGTTCAGTTCAGTCACTCAGTCGTGTCTGACTCTTTGCAACCTCATGGACTGCAGCACGCCTGGCTTCCCTGTCCACCTCCAACTCCCGGAGTTTACTCAAACTCATGTCCATTAAGTTGGTGATACCATTCAAACATCTCATCCTCTGTCTTCCCCTTCTCCTCCTGCCTTCCATCTTTGCCAGCATCAGGGTCTTTTCCAATAAGACAGTTCTTCAAATTGGGTGGCAAATTCAGCTTCAGCATCAGTCCTTCCAATGAATATTCAGGACTGATCTTCTTTAGGATGGACTGGTTGTATCTCTTGCAGTACAAGGGACTCTCAAGAGTCTTCTCCAACACCACAGTTCAAAGTCATCAGTTCTTCAGCACTCAGCTTTCTTTATAGTCCAACTCCCACATCCATACATGACTACTGGAAGAAATCATAGCTTTGACTAGATGGGCCTTTGTCAGCAAAGTAATGTCTCTGCTTTTTAATATGCAGTTTCTCATCTGTTTTTGCATATTGTCTACTTTTTCCATTAGAACTCTCAACATATTGACCATTGTTTTACATTCCCCCTCTGATACTTCCAACATCTATGTCCTATAGATGTTTTGATTATCGAATAGCTTTACAAATTTTGTCTTTTCCTATCTTTAGGCACACCTTTTAATGTTTTATTGAAAGTCACACATGTTTTGAGTGATATTAATAGAAGTAAATGAGCCATTAGTGTGAAGACCTTATGTTAATCTGTCTGGAATTTGGGCGTTGTTTAATGTTTGCAGTAGCTATACATATTCCACAGACTTTACATTTTTCTCTTGTTTTGTTTCATCAATTCTTTTGTTTTGAGACTTTCCTAAGTACTTCTAAGAGTCTATCTCTTACAGCTCATTCCTCCATTAATTCATTATCATTCCGGAACACTGTCAGTGCAGGGGTAAGGTGGCTGAGAGAAGCATTCTGTAGTTTTCCAGTTAAATCTCTTTTTTCTTGACTATTGTTTCTGACCTGTGACATTCACATGAACAGGAAGGCTAGTGAGAAGAATGTCATACCTCCACTACTTTCCTCGTGGCTGCGATGACAAGAAATCTGCCTGCACTGCAGGAGACCCAGGTTCAATCCCTGGGTTGGGAAGATCCCCTGGAGAAGGGAATGACAACTCGCTCCAGTATTCTTGCCTGGAGCATTCCATGGACAGAGGAGCCTCTTGGGCTACAGTCCCTGGGGTCCCAAAGAGTTGGACATGACTGAGCAACTAACACTTTCACTTCCACTGCTCTAGGACAAGGATCTGATATTGATTTTCTCCTTAAGAAATAAGTCATCACTTCACAGGGAAGACTCACCAAGTATTTTACAGTAGTTATTCTCCCCCTAATAGGCCAACCTGATAGTATTTCTCATATTTTTACCATGGGAACCTGGTAGGATTCTTGATGGTAAAGCCCAGGAATGTGTTGGGGGTACCTGTGCATTCTCATGCTAGTAAATCAACCTCCAGGAATCCATCAAGATCACCATTTATGGGACCTACAAGTTTGTAATGCAGATCCAGAACTTTTGCCCCAGGTAAGAAGTCTCCGCTGTGACTCTCGATTAATCTATGGAGACTTGTTCTTTGCCCAACATGAGTCAATGATGTAAGTTTGTCCAGTTTTTTTCTTATTTTAAGGAGGGGAGTAACAATTTCCAAGACTTTCACATGTAAAAGGTGAAAACTGAAACCCCAAATAGATTATAATATTAAAATCTTAGAAAAATTGTTATTAAAGAGGAAATATTTATGAATTACTTTGCCTAATTCCCATATTAGATCTGCTTAATTTAAGTCCCTGAATCTTTGGATCAACAGTATAGTTAGTTATATTTTCATGCTGATTTAGTAAAACCAGAAAAGCTGAACAAAATTAGATTCAAATGACTTTGTAATTGAAATTCTGTAATTAATAATTTATGTTCTCCTTGTATGAATAGCCAAAGAACTAAATCCTGGATTAATCTTGCTGCCAGTTAAATTTGAAAGAACATTTGGGGGAAAATATGACTAACAGTTAAAATTTTTTAAAAAACACATATTTTCTCTTTTATTTTCTCATTTGCAACATTGTATGTCACTAGTTTATTTATTCGGTATGTTCACATTTATAATCAGAAGTGAGTGGTGTTTCTATTTTGGCCAATTCTTTATATGAGCTTAAATCAAAATGATAAAAGGCAACTGGTAAGTCAGATTTTCTAAATTCTCTTTTGAATACTAGAAGAATAATAACCCCCAGGAACACCATGCTACATTTTTTAAGTCGAATTATTAGGCCAGCAGCAGACTTTGTCCTCATTTTCTGCCTCCTCCACACTGCCTTTGGCATTCGAGACTATGTTTTTTTTAGTATGCGATCCCTATCATTAAAGGGTTGGAACTGATACAGAGCCAGTTCCACCCACCTCACAGATGCAGGAACCAATGGGGGGGAAAAAGAGGCTGAAAATAAGTACCTATGATTTAAAAGGAAATAGAGTTGTCTTAAAGACAAAACATCAGGCACTGTGAAGGCAAAGTATGATACAAGTGAGCTCTGCTAGAATACCAGGATGATTTAATTGGCTGCATATCACAACTGAAAACTGTCTGCCTCATGGTTTTCAAAAGAAAAACAATGGTTAATAACGAAGTATTCATTCAAAAATTTTTTTTACTGCTTATACATTCTTATTTGAAAAATGTTCTTCTATTAATCAATGTCCATATTTTAATATTCAAAGAAGGAAATAGTGCTGGAATTTGAATGCTTTCCATAGGAAGGAGACTTGGGTAAGTCACATGCCTTGTTTCCCTGCTTGTTTTGTATAAAAATAGGTATTAATTGGGATGGTGCAAAGCTTTGGCGATTGCGGCTGAAAAATGATTTGACTGCTTTTAGGAGTATGAGTTTTCATGATATATTTTTTGTTGTGACATTTAGTTTAGCCTTTTGACTACACTTAAAATGTGTGCTATTAAACCTTAAGCTCACACTACAAAAAAGATTCACTAGAACAATTTCAAAAGCTTCTGTTTCCTTAACACAAGAATAAACATCTCTGCATGAGAATTCTTGGTAACACTATCTCCCTTTTTCATGTATTATTGTTCTCAGAAACAAATTAATACAGAAAAACTGCCCCATGGGTCACAAGTTTTGCCTGTCTCGACTGTACCATTTTGGCATCTTCACACTGGCTTCTCCAGAGCATTGCATACCTCTTTAGTATTTCTGTGAGGTGGAACATCCTTGGGGCCTCAGGACAATTAAGGCACTGGTTCCTTTACAAAGAAGCAAAGCATTTTCCCAAAGTAGCTATTGAGCCGCTTGACAGTGAGACAGATTTTTATGGAAAAGATTAATGAAGTTCAAAAAGTAGTGAGTTCAGTTCTTCTTGGTATAATGTTGCAAAGCTTTTACTTTTTCCAAAGAGTATAGCACTCAGTTCCCCGTTGTCATCTTTCCCCTTTTAAGCTTCAATAGCTGCTTCATTAAGTGAAACAGTACTGTCGCCATCCATCATCTGCCAGGCCTTAATTCCCAATACAGCCTGGTAGTCTGCAATCCCAGCACGTGGGTCACAGTTGCCATATGGATTTGCATTTTACTCTATGAATTCATAATATCCATACGTTTTCTACAAATATTAAACACTCCAGAGTGAAAAGGAGTGAATGCATGTTTCTCTTTTCAATTCAGTTTCTGACACAATGCATAACTCTTTTCATATTTATTTTTTTGGAAGCAGGTCTTCATCCATTTTGTCAGCTGCTGTATTCCAATCTCCAACAGTATTTTCTGATACACACTGAGCTGCTAATATACATGCTGAATTGGTTGGAATAAAAATCTCATATTGGAAAACACAGATGTATACTACAAGGTATTTGCATAATTCCATAATTTTACCTGGCTCAGTACAATATATAAAACATGTAAAATAAGTGTAAATGAATAAAAATAAAAAGACTCAAAATAATTACAGTAAAGAATGTAGAGCATAAAAGATTTCATGAAATGCAGATAATCATACACAACCTGCTGGCTTTCTGCTCTCGTTGTTCTAAGGGACAATTCTATTATTTCAAGTTTAAAACTATGTCTCCATGTCTGTTTTGACTGAGACCTTTACTAATACCCATGCCAAGAAATTGATCATGAAGAAGGATATATAAGTGCATGTGGACAGTAGAGCTTTATTTGGTCCATTGGAAAAGGTTAAGTCATGACCCATTGGAGAGGATAAGTCAAGCTGAGTCAGTTGAAGGCAAGGAGATACTGTCTATTTATGAAACCTAAGGAAAAAAGGCACTACATTTGTTTTCTAGTGCTGCTCTAATGAAGTACCACAAAACTGTGTGTCTTAGATAAAAATCCTAACCTTTCTGTAGGCTGGAAGTCAAAATCAAGGTGATGACAGGGTTGGTTTCTTCTGAGGGCTTTGAGGGAATGATCTGTTCCACACTTCTGTCCTTTGTTTATTGATGGTCATTTTCTCTCTATGTCTCTCCATATTGTCTTCCTTTTATGTATGTCTCTGTGTGCAAATTTTCCCTTTTATACTTCCCAGGTGGCACTGGCAGTAAAGAATCTGCTTGCAATGCTGGCACTGTAAGAGATACAGGTCAATCCCTGGGTTAGGAAGATCCCCTGGAGGAGGGCATGGCAACCCACTCTGATATTCTTGCCTGGAGAATCCCATGGACAGAGCAGCTTTGCGGGCTATGGTCTATAGGATCGCAAAGAGTCAGACAGGACTGAAGCGACTTAGCATGCACCTTGAAAGTGTTAGTTGCTCAGTCATGTCTGACTCTTTTACAACCACAAAGACTGTAGCCTGCAAGGGTCCTCTGTCCATGGAATTCTCCAGGCAAGAATACTGGAGTAGGTAGCCATTTCCTTCTCCAGGGGATCTTCCTGATCCAGGGATCAAACCTGGGTGTCCTGTATTGCAGGCAGCATAGCATGCATGCACACACAAAGACAAAAATGTGATTGGATTAGGGTTCATGCTAACAACCTCATCTTACCTTGATTACATCTGAAGAATCTCCAAATAAGTCATCTTCTGATGCACTGGGATTTAGGGCGTCAGTATGAGTTTTTAGGGGTCACAGTTCAGCCCATAGTGAGCCTTCACTGGATGTAGTTTTGAGAAGTCTTATGAGCTCAGGATCACATTCTCTGGCATCCTGCATGATGGAAGATGATACATTTTTCATTTAAAGAAAGAAAGAAAAAGATAAATAAGTAGAAAAAATTAACGTTTCATCTACAAGTCTTTCCTTGTGGCTCAAATGGTAAAGAATCTGCCTGCAATGTGGGAAATCTGGGTTTGATCCCTGGGGTGGGAAGACCCCCTGGAGGAGGGCATGGCAACCTACTCCAGTATTCTTTCCTGGAGAATCCCCATGAACAGAGGAGCCTGGTGGGCTATAGTCCATGGCGTCACAAAGAGTTGGACATGACTGAGCACCTAAGCACAGCACATACAAATCATGTTCTGTTTCTGCTCACATTATTGTTGCATGCAAGCTGCTATATTTCTAAACCTAGTCCTGCTTCAAGCTTCTTTATATGTCATGCTAGTGGCACAACAAAACTCCTGGAGGAGAGGCAAGGGTAATAGAAGAATCTTGCACCCTAGCCTCTTGACATCCTGCTTTCTTTCATGGACAGATCAGGAAGTGGTTTGCTCCTCTCTTACAGAACTAGATTTTAACTCTGTTATTAATTTACAAGAAAAGTTTTCACATATTTGTGATGTGTACATCCTAAGATCTGACACCAGCATGATATTTACTTGTGGCATAGCCTATCATAATCAAAATCTTTAAACACTAAAGATTAAAAAGAAAAAAAAATAGAGGATAGTTAGGAAATTGAAAATGTGAAGAGCACAGTAGAATAAAAGCATATAACCTGTTTCTCAGAGAGCATCTTTGTTCTCTGCTCCTGTTACTCCTTACCTGGATGAGACTATGACTTCAGATAATTTCTTTCTGGAGTAAATACTATTTCCAAACCCTAAGGTTACAGCCTTTCTTTCTGCACTTCAAAATAGAATCTGGCTAATATTTATAAAAATGTGTGTGCATGTGTTGGTATGAGAGGATGGCAGAGTTCAACTATTGTAGCCACGCTTTCCAGGAAACAAACTCACTCAGAAAGACAATGCAGATAGCAGAGTGCAGTTTTTTATACTGGCGGGCCCAAGGCAGAGTCTCCTTTTAGCCAAGGACCCCGATCAGTTTTTGTGAAAACCTTATATACCCTAAGCAGACGTGCCCAAACCCACCTCCCCAAAATTCCCTGAAACTAGTCTGAACAAAGGAAAAAGAAAGATACAATCAAAGTTAACCCGTGATTCATATGCCTTAAGCCTAGGTAGTTAACACTGGACGATTATCAATAGGCTTGTGGTCAAACCCCAATAAGCATAATAGAATGTATGATTCTATTTGGTCACACAGAAAATTAGGGTATTCTTTTAGGTGATGGAGAGCCCTGGGGCTCTTCCTTCCAGGGGCCTGGTTTTCCAGTTGGTATGTTGTTTCCACAGATACTGGGCATATAGCTCCAAGTCCACAGTCCGGCCCGAGATGGAGTCCTGCTTTCAAGATGGAGCCTCTTCTGTCTGTTTCCTCCTTCACAACAAGCTTCGATTTGGCACCCCTTGTGGGCAGGTGTCATGCCTGAGGGTTACAGACAATGGTCCCTGAAACTCTAACAGTGGGTCCCTTAGAGTTTTGATAGTCACAAAATTCTGAGTCTCTTCAAATGCACTTTGTTTATTGTTTCAAGACATTTGAACTGAGTGCTTCTTCCTAGAATCTTAATAAACTGATGATGATATTTGTATTGTTTGGATCATAGACAATAGTAGAGTCCTGCTTCCTACCATATTTCCTGGATGCATCACAAACACTGGGATGAGCCATGTACTTCTTTAGACTTCTGGGGTTACAATATAACCTCCAAAAAAATTCACTCAATCTGTGAGCAACTGTGATAACGGTGTAAGTAGTTGAGAATAACACTCCAGATTCAGATTCTTTCAAGGAGGGAAAGGAATTCAAGAAAAAGTGGCCTGCCCTATAGAAACTTGCAAACCACCTCTTCCTACCAGCAATCTCTCCTTGCATCTATTCTCTACAAGGTATCTTACTAGTGTTTCTAAAAATGCAAATATGATTCTATTATTTCCCTGCTTAAATTTCTTTGAGTCTCTTCATAGTCTTTTGAAAAGGCAATTTGATAAAGTGGTGATTTTTGGCATCTAAGATCTTTTGGGATCCGAGCTCATTTCTTAAAAGCACGATCCATGCCTTCTACAATATAACCATCTTGAATGACTAGAAAGATCATAAATGATTCAGTTTCTTTTTCTTTATATGTCTTCCTGCATGCTGATTTCTCTGCCTTGACTAAACTGTCATCACATTTTAAAAATCTCTTCCCAGCCATTTTAAACTGGTGAAGTTCAACAATTCAAACTGATATAATATTGCTCTGTACTCATGAACTTGGCTGAGAAAATAGAAGGCTGTGAATATTCTCCATAAGTCACCTTCAGAGTTATCACATAGTTATAATTTATTGAGAAGGGTTTTCTGGCATGAAATAATTAATATTATTCTATTACTCCTTAAAAACTTAACCAAAATTTGAATCAAGTTTATGTCTGCTTTAACTTTTACAGATTTACTAAAATTACAGGAAGTTAATTCTTAATTTAGTAGGTGTTATACAGTTTCTCACTGCTGTTTGTCAAAACTTTTGTCTCCAATGACTAGGTACTGAATAGAGTCTTTAAACTGTTATTAATTGAACGGTTATGAATGTTGACTAAAAAATACAGTCACAACCTGAAAGTAGAGGGTTATTTTATTTGGTGGCAATGTTTAGGACTCTGAGCCCCCAGTGACAGACAGAATCTCAGTAGCTCTGAGAAAACTGCTCCGAGGAGTCAGGAGTGAGTCAGGCTATATACAAGTTTGCAACAAAGGGAGCAGGCAGTCTGAACATCAAAGAACAGGTATCAAGTTAAGGAATTTATGTATGGGATACACATTCTATGCATGAAAAATGCAAGCCTCTGGGCTCACTGAATTCATTCCTTTCATATGCAGCTCAGTTATCTGGGGCCAGTCCTGTTTTCTTGTTCACCTTCAGGAGTGGCAGATGGCAGCTTCTTGCATTCCCCCAGCTCCTGAGCAGTCACCGTGGGGAGTGGAAACATCCGCTGGATCACAGTTTGGGGAGCCCTCATTCACATTTGGAGGCCAGAAACTGCTGATGGCTGTGACATTTCTTGTTTATTAATATGACAGGAGATATTTTCATTTCACATGAGGAAGTTTATATTCTGCTAAGGGCAAACTAAACCATATTCATATAATCCTAAAAAGAGTACACAAAACACAATATTACTATTGACATGCTTGACCTTTCCTTTATGGAACTCTGCATAGTGATAGGAACTTCCCTGGTGGCTCAGTGGTAAAGAATCCACCTGTGATGCAGAAGACACAGGAGATGCCAAGGGTTCGATCCCTGGGTCTTGAAGATCCCCTGGAGGAGGGCATGGCAACCCACTCCAGTCTTTTTGCCTTGGAGAATCCCATGGACAGAGAAGTCTGGCAGGCTACAGTCCATAGGGTCGCACAGAGTTGGACATGACTCAAGCATCTGAGCATGCACACATATTAATATATTAAATACAGGTAATCCTTCCCACTAATGTACAGCCAACAGGACCTTTACTTAAACTTAGTGAGTTAGTCATTCAGTCATGTCTAACTGTGTGATCCCATGGACTGTAGTTTGCCAGGCTCCTCTGTCCCAGGAATTCTCCAGGCAAGAATACTGGAGTGGGTAAGCCATTCCCTTCTCCAGGGGAACTTCCTGACTAGGGATTGAACCTGGGTCTCAATCTGCCACATTGCTGGCAGATTTTTTACCATCTGAACCACCACGGAAGCCCCAAGAATACTGGAGCAGTAGCCATTCCCTTCTCCAATCTTCCCAACCCAGAGATTGAACTTAGGTCTCTCACATTTCAGGCAGATTCTTTGCCATCTGAGCCACCAGGAAAGCCCCTATTTAAAATTCTTTAGCTTTATTTAGTCTATATTAAGTTTTATTAAGAGGAAAATAATTTTATCTTATCCAAATAATTAATATTTTATAGCTTTCATTTATTCAAATACTTTCCCCTTCCCTTTTACCTCACATACACATAGAAGAAAAATAATGATTTTTTTCAAAACTCAAAGATATGCTAAGGCATTGGAGAAAGCAGCATTTGATTCATTAAATTTCAAGAACACACAGAGCTAGTCGTGCTGCTGATTATATACAAAGCTTCTGGGCACCATATGTAGCTGGGACTAAAGAAATTTCAGTATGTTATTACACTGCTTATGACAGGATGTAGGGGACTAATGTACTGAAACTGTTGTAAGAAACAAACCCAGGGGAGACAGACTGTCATGAAGGAAGGTAGTTACTATAATAAGGAGTGAATATTGCACTGTCCTAATAATACTCATTTTCAAATTGCTTCTGTTTAGCATGTCTCCTTATTCTGAGCACAGTTTTACTTTATTAGAAAATGGGATAGATTTACTTTATTAGAATATGTAATAGATTTATTAGAATATGGGATAGAATCATTTGAAATGGTGGTTTCTGTTATTCTTGTAATATACTTGAAATCTAAGTTCACTAAAATAGATGTGAAAGAATAATTGTCTAAAATAAAGAAACAAATGGAAAAATATACAGTGCTGGTGGGATTCACAGTTCAATGATATGAATTAAATGTGTTTATAATTACACCAGGAAAATATTCTAAGTGGTTCAGCAAATATGAGTGTAGTAGCCTAATTTTCCACAGAAAATTCTCATTCTTATTCATGTTATTTTGTATATTTAGTGAGTGTCACTGTTATTAATTCTCTACCAGAATCCGTGTAGGAAGAATGTCTGTTGTTTCCATTTGTTGTGGTTAATTTAGTAGAAAATAGCCAACCCCTTAGGGTGTGTCATGAATTATACCTATTTTCTATTTTCCAATGTTTGAAGGAATGCACCAGACAAAAATAATTTAGAAACTGACAAACAATGCCCATATACTCTCTTAGTAAAGTGTCAACCCAATTCAATTTTATCTTTCTCTGTGCTATAAATTTTAGCTTTTCCCCAGTAGAGAAGGTTATATATCTTTCCCTTAAACATACAGCACTTGTAAGGACAATATTTATACTGGCTTTTTAAAAATGCACTTATTAATTAAGGATCATTCATTTTACATCCTTTTATGAAAGAAGGAATAGGAAATAAAACACTTTTCATTAGCACTGAGTTTTTAGGATGCTTGAAAAGCACTGAGTGGGACTGACACTTTCATTGTACGGTCAATATTCCACAGTCTGATACTGACAGGAAGGCAAAGCCATTCTATAATGAGACCCACAGGATCTGAGAAGCCCTGTGTTCTGTGATGGCAACTGTGAACTCTGGGGAGCCTTCAAGGCAATGACTATCAGGGTGAATTCAAAATGAAAGTTTTATCTGATAAAAAAAATAAGAAATTAAAATTTTAAAAAAATGAGGCAAAGAACCTTTGGGAAGTGTTAGATATGTCTTTTACCTTGATCATGGGAATGGTATCACTGGGTGTTTGTGTATACTCTTCAAATTGTACATATTCATATAGAGTTCTTTGTATCTCAACATGGGCTTCCCTGGTGGGTCAGACGGTAAAGAATCTGCCTGTAATGCAGGTTCTATCCCTGGGTAGGGAAGATCCCCTGGAAAAGGAAATGGCAACCCACTCCAGTATTCTTGCCTGGAGAATCCCCATGAACAGAGGAGCCTGATGGGCTACAACCCATGGCGTCACAAAGAGTCGGACACAACTGAGCAACTAACACACATATCAATTAGACTTCAACAAAGCTGTAAAAACAAAAAAACAAGGCAGTTAATATAGGAAGAAGAGGTAAGAACCATGAATTTGGAGGAAAAACTGCAAGAAAACTCAACTTCTTGCTTCCTAGCTTCATTTGAGTTCATTTGAGAATTTGGGAGGAATGTTTTTGGCCAGGATTGTTCTGTTTGGACAGACTGGGAACACTGCCTTGGAGGTGTGGGAAACAGAGATTCTAGGATGTGCTTAGGATGTGCATATGAAAATCTGATAGTAAAAGAGAGCAAGCCATTAGTCACTATATCAGTTTCCTAAGGCTATTGTAATAAAATACCACATTCTGGGAGAATGAAAACAAGAGAAATTTATTCTCACAGCTCTGAAGGCTGCGCTTCCCTAGTGGCTCAGACTGTAAAGAATCTGTGTGCTATGCAGGAGACCTGGGTATGATATCTGGATTGGAAAGATCCCCTGGAGGAGGAAATGGCAACCCACTTCAGTATTCTTGCTAGGATAATCCCATGGACAGAGGAGCATGGTGGGCTACAGTCCATGGGGTCACAAGGAGTTGGACAGGACTGGGAAGCACCTTCTGGGAAGCCCACAGTTTATGGGATCACTTATCAAAGGGAGTACTGTCTTTTCTTTGCATTTCCTTTGATTAGTTCATTGGCAGAGTCTGCATTTCAAGTCCCCTCTTTCTGAGGTTACATGGAGTTGTTTATCTCAGTACTCAGTTATTTTGTGACCACTACTTTGCTACTCACAGTTCACATTCTTTACTGTCAATTGTTTAAAAACAAGCTGATCTCAAATCTTGAATTTTAATTATTTCTTACAGTTTTTTACAGAAGAGGTAAAACAGAGAAGTACTCACTGACAAATCCTAGGTCCCAAGATGAAACTCACTCCTTAATTACAAAATAGGAAAAATCCAGACTTGTAAAGAATAAATGAGGGAAAATAGTATAGTACCATTAGCTCCAACTTAGTACCTGGTAAGTATGTAAACATGAATATGAATGTGCAAAATAAAGGTGGATTATGCAGTTGCCCAGACAATCGAATCCAAAAGAGAAAATGAAAAACAGCTGCATCAATTAAGGCATCTCCAAATGTCAGTATAAAGTTATTTTGCTGCTAAACTATTTAGTGCATAGATAAGAACTACAATGCCACATTTTCTTTAGTAAAGATTTTTATCATCTGGCCTGGTTGACTAATTTATGAGAGATGGAAAAGACCAATATTACAAATTCATACAACAACCTGTTTCAAATTTTTTCAATCATCCTTACAGTGCCTGATGCTAAAAACAAATTGATAATATTATTTTTATGAAAATGTATGTATAATACAATTTTATATAGCAAAAAAGTATCTTTTGCACACACAACAAAGAAATAAGGAATAAATCTGATTATCAAATTAGTAGGTAGAAATAGATTACAGAGAGTGAAGGGAATGGAATTTCTTTGAGGATACCTTTTTATATATTTGCCTTCTAAATTCTATTAACATTTTTCCACATTTAAAAAGGAAAATTAAATGTGTAGGATGAAAAAAAAACTAAAATTGAATAGAAATGCAAAACAATATAACTTTATATAAAATTGATAACCATTTGGAAGAAGTAAAAAAGAATTAATCCAAATATCCTTGAACATGGTACTTTTGAGATTCTCAGATATATTCTAAATCTTAATTACTAGCTTTGCTGTTGGTTGTAGAAATGGAAGCCACAATAATAAAACTATTTTTTAATAAAAGTATTTTAATTAGCAAAGAGTTTAATATGTCGGTATTTTGGGAAATATAAGAAACAGAAATATTTTTCTGATGTGGTGTATTAAAGACATAGTACCATTCATGTAGCATGAAGTGTCAGTCCTTGCTCAGTCCTGTCAGACCCTTTGCGACACTATAGACTATATCCCACTAGACTCCTCTGTGCATGGAATTCTGCAGGCTAGAACACTGGAGTGGGTAGCCATGCACTTCTCCAGGTGATTATCCCATCCCAGGGATCGAACTCAGGTTTCCTGCATTGCAGGTGGATTCTTTACCATCTGATCTATCAGGGAAGCCCCACTACTTACATAGAGTCCCTGCCAAAAGTGTTTAATCTGGATATAATAATGAAGAAACAATGATAGATAGCTTGATTTAGATTCAAATGGTATTGAAATTTTTATAGAATTAAGGCTAGTTGTCCTCCCCGCTGGGTGTGCCCCCAGGGCCACGGTTGCAAGGCGCCTGCCTCACTGGCGCCTAGCAGCCAACTTAGAACTGGTGCTGACAAGGGAAATCCTACTATTTAAAACAAAGCATCAGGAAGGCCCGTGCCCGGTATTGACCGGATGTGATTTCTGCTCAGTGTTCTGAATGTCATAGTAAAGAAATTCAGTGAGGGCAGATAAGTGGTGGGAGTTAACGATGACTGTCTTAAGGTAGCCAAAAGCCTCATCATGTAATTACTGATGCACATGAATGGATGACCCCGATTCCCATTGTCCCTACCTGCTATCCAGGAAACCACAGCCAAGGGAACAGGTTTGGTGCAATCAGCTGTGAAAGAAGACCTTGTTGAATTTGACTCTAGTCTGGCACAGTGAAGAGATATAAGAGGTGTAGAGTAAGTGGGAGGCCTGGAAAACAAGCCTTGATTCTCTAAAAATTTCAATACCATGAAATACCAAAGAAATGAGAACCAGTCTGGAAAAAGGAGACAGGTTCAGGACAAATCCTTGTTTGTATTCTGGGTTAATTTCTAGGAATTTGAATCTGTGCTCTGTATTAAGTACTGATAATGATATGGTTAAATTTCCAGAGGTGACAATTATATTGTGGTCAAGAAGAAGAGTGTCCTTTTTTGAGAGAAGATATACTCTAAATATTTAGAGCTGATGTGTCGTGGTGCCTACAACTATGTGTTTCAGTGTAAGAGAGTGTGTGTGTGTGTGTGTGTGTGTGTGTGTGTGTGTGAGGGAGTGAGTGTCTGAGGGAGGAAGAGAAAGAAAATGTGGTAAGAAGGTGGAAGGGAGAGTGTGATGGAGAGGGAGATTTACTTAATTGGTAGATCTAGATGAAGCTTATATATTTATTTTTTAAAATAAAAATTGGGATAAAATTTTTCTTCAGAATATGGTTTATACTAACTTCATTAGTTCTAGAAGAATATTTCTATAAGATGGAGTCTGGGTAGTCATTTTCCATACATTTCATAATCATTCACTATTAAAGGGCAAACCAAAAGAAACATAAAAGTTCTATCTGATACAGTGCAATTTACATTTTATAACACACCAACCTTAATTTCTATAATAGTGAAAATGTTGAAACTAAAGAGTGTGAAAGTGGATGGAAATGGCAAACAAGGGAAATTGATCTGAATCAGCTCTAACAGAAGTGCTTTTGTCCATTAGCAACTCAGTTTGTCTTATAGCTTGTAGATGGACTCTAGCAAATCTGGTATATACATCTAGTCCACCTAATCTACAACGCATGGCCTTCAGTACCATGGTAGTGCTGGCCTTTCAGAAAGATGGGGCAGAGATGTCTGGTGCAAGACTCTTCTCTTTGACAGAATGAGCCTCACAATTAGGAAGGTCTTCAGGCAGTAAAGAGTCTGCCTGCAATGCAGGAGACTTGGGTTCGATCCCTGGGTTGGGAAGATTCCCCTGGAGAAGGAAGTGGCAACCCACTCCAGTATTCTTGCCTGGAAAATCCCATGGATGGAGGAGCCTGGCAGGCTATAGTCCATGGGGTCGCAAAGAGTTGGACACGACCGACTGACTTCACTTTCACTTTCTTTCACTTTGTTAGTATTAGGAGTGTGAATTAAGTATTTTAATTTCTGGTCAATGCCATTAGAATGAAAAGGGTGGTCTATTTCAAATGACTATTTCTTTTGTTCCATCATAAATTCTTTATATGAGTGAAAAGAATACACAATAAATATAAATGTAGTATATAATTCCATTGATTTAACTTTTTCTAAAAGGACAGGGAGGCCTGGAGTACTGCAGTCCATGGGGTCACAAAGAGCTGGACACGACTGTGTGACTGAACTGAACTGAATTGAAAGTAAATAACAACACCTAATAATAAATTGCATTTATCTGCATCTCCTAGTTTGTAAAATAGATCCTATACCCTATTTAGCTATAACAGAGGTAAATGAATGCTCACCATCTAAATATTCAGAGTTAATAAGGTGAATATACCTCCAGGTTTTTCCTGGGACTGTCATAGTCTATACCTGTTTCCCAGTGCTCTATCCAATTAATATCCCCCCTTTACTTTCATAATCATTCAACTGGGACAGTGATTCATATGATAACTTTACTAACATGTCCATGTACTCAATGTTCCCATTGGTTATGTACTTAAAATGTTATCTTTGTTATGCCACATTGTTTATTCTAGTTATTATTGCAGTCATATATTTTAAAGAGCATGTAAACTAATAAATATGAAGAAAGAATAAAGAGTTCTTATATTAATGAAAACTGAGTTGAATGATTTGTAAAACTCCATACAATAATAAAATTTTCCGTCATTGCTACTCACTTAAACGTGAGTAAACTCTATATAATATATATTTTAATTCTGAAAATTGATATTTATGCTTATATTAGATGAGGATTCCTGTATTTTTATATTTAATGTTTGAAGTCTTTTTAAAGTATGGGTGTTTACTAGTCACTATTGGGATATAGTTTTTAAATTAAATGACCCATTTCTTGTCATTGCATAATCTGAGGTCTACTCTATTCAGAATTCCAAACAGCATATTTTTAAAATTTTTAAATATAATTCTGCTTTAAGTGAATACAAATAGCAAGGTATAACTTGTTCCTTTTTTGCTATTTCAATTACCATTCTTTAATAGCAATGTATTCTTTCTCCTTTTCTCTCTTTTCCTTCTTTTTCTATAGAAAATAAATTTTAACACTCTGCTCCCTTATAATTCTATAAGTATTGAAAATCCCTGGGCCTGTAGCATGCTTTCTTTTGCTAAGGGTTTATTTGGGAGTCTTTTGATGGCATAGCATTTTTATTCTGCTTGAATGTGCTCAGCTCGCTCTAGCTATCCAGTCTCAATTTCTCAGCACAGAAGAAAAATTGGCTTCTAGTTTCATGCATCTTCACTTACAGTGGAAGAGAAAAATATCACCAGCCACATTGTATTTGCACCTCCTGTCATTTCTCAATAAGTGTTATATTTCTAAAGGGGAAAGCATTTCTGCCCCCACCCGTATTAAACATACCAACTTAGAGTACCTTTAGTTTATTGATGGACTACTGCCTGCAACTGACATATTTCTGACCCAAATAATTTCTAATAAATCTAAAATTCAAAATGTAATTTTCATATTATAAATTGTGAGACATCTTAGAGAAGAAAATCATTGTTTCTAACAAAGTGAATTTGTATTTCACCTCAGTTCTGCCATGATGTGTGAAATGATTAAAAAAGAATAACAAGAGTTATCTTCAATTGTAATGAGAGTTGGTCAGAAATGTATTCAGCTGCAAGTAAAAGAAAAGCTAACTTTCATGCCTTAGGTAAACTGGATTTTATTTTCCTTACTCATAAGAAGTCTGAAGGAGACAGCTGTTGATGTTGGATCAGCTGTTCAATGATGCCATTAGAAAGTGAAAGAAAGTGAAGTTGCTCAGTCGTGTCCGACTCTTTGCAGCCCTGTGGACCGTAGCCTACCAGGATCCTCCATCCATGGGATTTTCCAGGCAAGAGTACTGGAGTAGGTTGCCATTTCCTTCTCCGGTGGATCTTCCCAACCCAGAGACAGAACCTGGGTCTTCCTCATCACCGTTAGAGACATGCCATCTGATGATTGTCTGTGACTGAACCATCACAAGATGCCTTTATAGATCCAGTCATGAAATCCCATTTTAAGTGAATAAAAATGGGCCATCAAAATGATAGCCTTAGCTCCATCTCTACCTTTTTGCTGGGAAGAAAATTTCACCCAGAAATTATTACTTAAGTTATCTGTTTGTATACCATCACTTAAAATTGTGCCATACACCTACCCCTAGATGCATGGAGAAGCTGAAAAATTGTATAATTATCTTTCAGCTTCCAAGTTAAATAAAATAATGAAAGGAGTTTGGAATGAGTATTGAGTGAACCAAGTTGTAGGGTACACCCCAAAGGCTGCACAAGGGCTTGAGACAATCACAACACATGAAGAAAAAAAATAATTTGTCCCAAGAATTTGAACAAAGTATGTCTTACCTCAACAAAACTCTTTAAAATGCAGTGCAGATCTATTGTTCTTAAACTAGGAAGAATTCACAGCAATGTGCATGAAGTAAATATTTGTATTATTCGTCAATATTTTAACTACCAAAGCCACAGAACCAACACATACTAGGCACTAAGAACATATTTATATGAAAGAATAAATACTATCATAAAAACATATAGCACATTGTAACTAAAAACTATTATAGACATTGTTAAATTGAGATGCCTTTCTTAAATGTAAATTCACCCATTTCTGTATTACTTCAAGAAAGATTTTCAGTAGCTAATACAGAATAGTAATTTTCACAGATGTTGTGAGAGAGGGACATAAATATATGAACCTAGTTTGCCACAAAGGCATGCGTTTTTCAGTTGAATTAAAAATAAAGAGATTTCATATATGTATTCTTTACTTAGTTAAAATTATTGAATAAACACAACTTTTTAAAAAAGAGATATACTAATAAGGTTTACTTAAGACAAAATAAAGTGAAGACATTTGAGTTTTAAAGGGTACACTATTCATGATTTAGGGAATCAGTAAAAACTTTATGGAAATGGTGACCCTAAGCTTGTTCAGAGCAGTTAACAGAAGTGTATAACCCTCCCTCTGTGATCATGAAAAATTGGCAACTCTTTCTTTATTCTTGTCAGTAGATACTGTGGTTGTGATTTTATATTGCTTCCAAAGACTTAAAGGGAAGCAAAGGGAATCAGAATTTATTGTATGAGATTGTAGAGAGCAAGAATGTGTTTTCACTTAAATGAATTGCCTCTATCAAAAGAGCTTACCTCGCTATCTGTTTTAACAATAAAAATAAACATAGTGCATGGCCATAAAGATTAAAAGCCATATGTAGCAATAATGGATTGCTAATTAGAACATGGAAGGTGAGATTTAGTACCTGGTGCCGAATTATCGAAACTTCAGGAGCTGTCAGGAGACCATCCTTCTCAGCTTTATCAAGAGCTTTCTCAACAGACTGAGGCAGAATCAGCAATTGAACTATATGCAAACTGTATCTATAGCTATGTAAATATGATCATGCTAGAAAGCAAATAACTATTTAAATGAACAGTATTTCAGGTTCTGTAATATGGAAATAGCTCCTTGTTTTCAAACTGTTTCATGAAAGCCATTATTTATAACTATCCTAAGATGATGCACATACATGAAGCATATATAAATCAGTTTCTTTCTCCATTGATCTACAATTTCTTTCAGCCTAAAGTCAGTGGTTCCTAGTATGCTTGGTCAGGCGCTTTTTCTTTATTGCATGTCTTTCTTAAGCCTAATTTCTCCAACATTCTGTCTTCTCCTTTCACTCTTTCACTAAATATTTATTCAATATCTATTATGAATCTGGCACAATTCTAACCATTGACTTCATGTTTATTTGCCAATATGTCCATTTTATTTATAGTTAATATTTGAATTATATTGTCATAGCACATGCCTAAAGTAGTAAAAGTCCTAAATGGTGATTGTTAAAATAGAAATGATACAGAGAGGATTTAACAGTTAATAAAATCACAGGAAAATGGGATAGAAATGGGATAAAATGGGATAGTGAAATGGAGAAAACAAAAATTCTTCTCAATATAAAGCAGTATATCTTGGAATAATAATCTAGTTTATCTTTGTATGTTCCTATCCCCTTTTTCTTCTCACTTACATTTTGGGGATTTCTCTGTCCTAGAGCCCATATTATATATAGCAGGAAAAAATAATAGCTACAAAAAATATTTCCTTTTCAAAATATCCAATGCATCATTCAACCATATGTGAGGTTCTCAGCTAATGGAATCAGAACATTTACAGTTTTCTACCTATAAAAAAAATGTGGATTATAAAGGAGTGAAGCTGATTTAGTAGAATAATCATTTGATCTAAATGAAAAGTAATGCTTTATAGAGTGATATATAATTGAAACTTCTGCAACTGAATGTGCTAAATTACCTTCTTAAAATGACTACAAGGCATACAAAATAAATGGTGATGCTTTCTAGCAAGATTTGTGACATCTGGTTTTCATGAATAAATGATATCATCTGTGCTTATGTGGAACAGTAAATATCAGTAAGTGCAAGTTATATGTCCATCATCAAACTCCTTGAGTAATTGAATCTGGTACTTCAATGAGCCACCTTATTGGAAAAGACCCTGATGCTGGGAAAGATTAAAAGCAAAAGGAGAAGGGGGAGGCAGAGAATGAGATGGTTAGATAGCTCCACCAACTCAGTGGACATGAATTTGAGCAACCTCTGGGAGAAAATGAAGGACAGGGAAGCCTGGCATGATACAGTCCATGGGGTTGCAAAAAGTTGGACATGATTTAGTGACTGAACACACATTTAAATTTACACACATTTACATTACACACATTTACATTACACATGACTTTCCTGTTTTTGAGGTAATTGCTAAAAAAGGCATTCTTGCAAAACTGAAGTGATTCCAAATAATATAAATAAACAGTAGGCTTACTCTACAAAAAGTACAAAAATCACTGTAGCAAGAGCATCCAGACAGCTATTGATTTATTGCTACAATTATTCCTTATTTATCTACCCTCCAATTTACCATGTTTCCCTTTGATAATGCCAAAGGGTTACACGGATGCTGTAGTTGGCCAGCCATGACCTAGCATAAGGAATGGCACCCTGACCAGAAAAGTAAGTAATGTCAAATTGCTTTCACTTCCACCTAACAGTGGAAATAGCTTTTCTAGCCATTTGAATCCAAGATAATTCATTTTCCAGCAAGCACCATGCAAACTGAACTTGAAAAGTAATTATCAGTAACCTGTGCTTGGAGAGTCAGATAAAAGAACTATTTGTTGACCATCTTTCAGATTTGAACACATGCTAAAGTAATCATTCTTCTACTGCACATTCATTCATTAAGAGTTAGAACAGAACATGGCAGGGGAAAGAAATTTATTTTAATGCAATTTTAATAATAAAATTTTAACAAACACTAAGTTGAGACAATAGTTCCAAACTCTTATTTAAATCTACATATATGTTAACCCAATTATGTCTGGTTTTTATTGTTTATTTGCTAAGTCATGTCCTACTCTTCTGCAACTGCATGGACTGTACCCTGCCGGACTCCTCTATCCATGAGATTTTCCAGACAAGAATACTGGAG
This sequence comes from Dama dama, assembly GCF_033118175.1. NCBI lineage: Eukaryota > Metazoa > Chordata > Mammalia > Artiodactyla > Cervidae > Dama > Dama dama. The sequence continues at coordinate 80,397,130 of NC_083698.1, read as the reverse complement.
TGGGTTGTCATTTCCTTCTCCAGGGGATCTTCCCAATCCAGGGATTGAACCTGTGTCTCCTGCATAGGCAGGTGGATTATTTACCACTGAGCCAGCAGGGAAGCCCTGTTAAAGACTATTAAATATTCCGTTAATACTTACATTTACTACTTTTGTTTTGTACAGGTAGCATCTCTGCTAAATTAGATCTATTTCTCTTAAAGGAGTTGAGGTGAAAATACATATGTATCTTTAAAAAGCAGAGAATAAAATTAAATTATGAAGTTAGAAGGAAGAATATTAAAATATTTTCATTGGGTCATGATAATTAGCAGTTATACTTCAGAACTCCATGAAGGATTACTATAGGTATTGATGATTCAAGAGTGTGGCTTGAAGAATGAGAGGAGCAGACAGATTGCCTTCTTTCAGAGGGCCTTCTTTCAGCTTGTTTAATCTGAAGACTCTGGTTTCTTTACCTTTGTCATAGTGCCTGACAATTTATGCCCTCAATAAATATTTCTTAAATGGAACTGAATTTAATTTGAAGGAATATGTGATTTAAATCATGTGTGATTGAAAGGTCAGAGACCAGACTGGAAAATAGAAACCACACAAGGAAATCAATGCAGGAGTTTTCATATAGGAAATTAGGTACCAAGGTGTTGGAGAGATGAAAGTGTAAATGAGATCCTGTAGTTGACCTAGAGAGAGAATCACCCAAGGAGGCAACTCGCCCTTCTAGGGCTTGGGGAGCAGCAGGGCAGAGGTGGGGGTTAGCAGAACCTAGAGCTTAGGAACCCAAAGCTTAGTAACACAGGTTCTTCCTGATCCTCATGAAAATTGTGACTATTGAAGGATATACTCATAAACTAAGTGTATTTAAATGCCTCCCAGTGCCAGATCTGAGTATGTGCTTATTGTTTTTGTTATTACATCATCATTACTATCACCATCATGAAAGGCACTCAGTACAGTGTGACGTGCCTGGTAAGTAATAAAACTCTACTCGATACAGTATTTTTAACCTCCCAGGAAGGAAGTATGGAAAGTAAAAGTACACTTTAAAATGATATGCAGATACAGCTTACTGTAACTGTAAGATAAAGCTCATGTCTTAGAGAATTTAAAATCAAACGCTCATTTTTATGTTTAGTTATTAGATTTTGCCATTTTAACTTTTCTAATATGGAGAAAGTTCTAAAATGTTCCCCAGAACATATAATGCAAGATTTCACTTCTGGTGAATATAAATATACCCCTATCTCTCCTGTGCTTTTCAACATATTCACTGGTGCATGCTGTGTTGATGCTTTTTACAAGGATAATCAATCTTAGGTTTTTCAGTGTGTCTGTTTCCTACATTACGGACTTCTGCAGCAGTAAACTCACACTTTATATCGATATAAAATTCACTTACACTGTAAACAAGGGGCTGTTCAGAAGGAAATCATACAAACAGGTATATGTCTTCTCAGCACAGATGGTGTTTTCATTTCATTGAATCAACTCTTGTCAGCACTACAGCAGTTGAATTTTTAGCTACAGTATAAGATAAACTTGCTCATTTCATTAGGGTTAACACTGCTTTCTGCTACTCTTTAATTAAATGATTAAAAAAACACTGTGACAGTATAACAACTAAAAGGCCAAACCCGGAGTTTATCAGTGTTAATGCAAGAATATAGTTCCATGGGTACGCAGAATATAGTGAAACTACTGATATACTGTCAACCAATAATAAACCTAAACTAAAAATAATTAGTTTTCACATAAATTCAGTAATTCTAAATACACTTTCAAACTCCTTCCCCTTGTGTTCATATCTCATCAATAAACCCCTTTCCCATACATTTTAAAGCCAATAATCTAGAAAGCTCACATTTTAGATTTTTTAAATAGGAAGCCTTAAATAATAGGATACTTTGTATTTGAGCAAGTGAATAACCAGTAAAATTCCTTTTAAAAGTTTTTGAAAGAGTAATTGTAACTAACAGTTTTTTTTCATATTTTCCAGACAATTGTTTAATAAGTATCTCATATACTTGACTATTTTAATTCTCAAAATAAACCTATAAGATAAAATTAAAATAAATTAATTAATTTTAAAAACTCTATAAGATAGAGTTGGAATCAAAATGAATCCTTTATGTTTCCCCATATAATTATAAATCCTTCAAAATGCCATCTAAATGTCACTTCCCACTACATTATATAGATCTATCCTTTTTTGTACACTGTTGTAATTCACTGTTTTCTTTATAATACTATAAATATCTTTTTGGTAAAACCCTGACTAAAGTATTTTTAAATCCTCCAGGAAATTATAATATTCAATAAAAATAGAACTAAAATAATTCAGTAGCATGTTTTAAACATTCTTAACAAGGACTTCCTTCAATACTCTTTGTATTAACCTGTGCAATTAAATCCATGTTTTGAAAATGTTTTAAATCTATTCATTCAACTTTATTTACATGAATTAGAATTAACCACAAGCAAAATTAACACAAATAGATATGTCCCATTATTTATGTTAATCTACAATTACTTACATTGTGGAAAATAAGCAACCAAATTTCCCAGGCTTAGAACTACCCTTTGCTCCTTTAAGGCCCTTGGACTTACTATGTCTGGCATTGTGTAGAGTATAAGGTTATATGTGGAGATATATATATATATATAATTATTGCTGTTGTTTAGTCACTAAGTTGTATCTGACTCTTTTACAACCCCATGGACTGTAACCCACCAGGCTCCTCTGTCCATGGGATTTCCCAGGCAAGAATATTGGAGTGAGTTGCCTTTTCCTTCTCCAGCAGGGGATTTTCTTGACCCAGGGATGGAACCAAAGTCTCTTGCTTTGGTAGGTGGATTCTTTACCACTGAACCACCAGGGAAGCCATATATATATATATATATATATATATATATACATATACATGAACTTAATATATATGAACCATGGACAGGGAACTATGGCTGTAGGGTCCACAGGGTCGCAAAGAGTGGGACATGACTGAAGCAGCTTAGCATGCATGTGCTCATACTTTAGAAATAAGTCAAGGTTTTCCAAATATATACTTTAAGAGTCTAAACATTTCTTCTGAGCTCAAGAATTACTTATCTATTTACTTGAGTTCCATACTTAAATATCTAAGAAACACCTAAAACTTAACATGCCCAAAGCAGTGTTTCATGTATGACCTTCCCTCTTAACCTCTTATCCATAGCTTCCTTTCCTCAATGAATGGAATCAATACTGTTTCATAAATCCATATTTTAAGAATCCTCCTTGAAATGCCTCTTCTCTCATGCTCATACCATAAATCTAATCATCAAATCAATTATACCTTGTAAATATTTCATGAGTCTGTTCACCCCTGATCATTTACAGTTCTGAATGGTCTTTAACGAAATACCAAAGTGCATACTATCATTTATGCTGCCGCGTGGGCACAATCTGCCCACTATCGCATCCCCTCCTCTACTACTCCAGTATTACAGCCATGCCTTCTAATATATCTTGAATGTCTCATCATCTGATTCATCATAATCATTTGGTCTGAATTTTTGAGGATCTAGAATGCTTTTCCATAGTTTTTACATAACTATTTGTGAAGAACATTATTCTAGTACATTTGACTCTTAACCGAGTTCTTATATTATGAGATATGAAATATCTCATATTATCCCCATATGCTTACTTCATAGCTTGTATCATATATTTTAATGATATATTTGTTTTGGTAATTTGAATAATGCCTTTCTGTTGTGGAATACTTGTACTCAGTTAGGTCAGGAATTGTGTCTCTATTGGTAACAATATCATTAATAAGAGCTATTGTAATACTTCACAGATATGATATTCATTCATTTAAGTGAATAAATGGAAAAAGTTGTTTTAATTCTATAGAAACAATGGTTCAATATAAGTGAGCTCCTGAGGAAGATTTTTGAGGAAAGTATGTTAGATACACAGAATTAAAGAAGAGAAATATTTCCTGATTTCACAAATGGGAAAAGAATTTGACAGTGTGTAAGAAGAATTTTCTAAAAACTATGACTAGCTAATAATAATGCTGTGTCTCAGTTACTAAGCACCGTCTACCTAAATGTACAAGTAAACTGCTACCTGAAGCTCTAGAGCTGTAACTCAGCCTTTTGTCTGGAACGAGGAGGGTTGACAAGGATTCAGAATCCTTTTTACCACCATTATGGGCTGAATTGTTTCCCTGCAAGTTCATATGTTGAAACCCTAATTCCCAGGATCTCAGAAAGTTCCTGTTTTGGAGATATGACCTTATAAAGAGATGACTAAGTTAAAATAAGGCCTTTAAGGTGGGCCATAATCCATCTGACTGGTGTATTTATAAGAAGAGGAAACCACTTGAACATACAGATAGCATAGAAAAGCTATGTAAGGACACAGTGAGAATGTGGCCACAGGCCGGCCAAGGGGAAATATCTCACAAGAAACCAAACTTTCTGGCACTTTGAGCCTGGATGTCTAGTTTCCAGGAGTGTAAGAAAATAAACTTACCTGGTTTAAAGTACACAGTCTTTTGTTATGACAGCCCTAACAAACTCATACAACCACCATCCCAGACTAATTTTGAGAATTTACCACTGCCTGTGTTCAGCAATTTCATTAAAATGGAAAGTCAAATGAATGAGATTTATCAGCTTCATTGGGGCTTTCCTGTGGCTGGGTGGTCAAGAGTCTGCCTGACAGTGCTGGAGACATGCATTCCACCCCTGGATTGGGAAGATCCCCTGGAAAAGAAACTGGCAACCCACTCCAGTATTCTTGCCTAGGAAATTACATGGACAGAGGAGCCTGGCAGGCCACAGTCCGTGGGGTCGCAAAAGAGTTGGACATGACTTAGGGACTAAACAACAAAAACATCAAGTTTATTCAAGACCAATAATGTTTGTCTCAATTGATTTATATTACATACAACTGGAATCAAAACAGGTATTTTGGCATGAGATTTGTATTCTTCTACAAAACATTCACTAAAATTAAAAAAAAATAAAAAGACTGTAAACTTATTTAATGGTACATTTTTGTATTTTTACAGATAAGCTTTTAGCTTAGAAATACATATTCGTATAAGCAAAATCAATTGATTATTAAAAATTTAAGAGGTTGGAAAAAAGTACATTGTTTTACAGCACCACCTTTATTACCTAAATTTATGATGTTCCCAAAAATACCTGCTTTATCTAAAGCCACTTTCAACTTGCTGTATTTTGTCACTGTTTAAATAAATTGTTGCTGTGATATCTTTTTAGTATCTTGGGAAAATGGGGAAGTTAGGTGTCAACAGTTTGTACATCGACCAGGGATAGCAAATCCCATTATATAACTTACTTAATGATTTCATTATCAATCCAGATCTTATACTAAGCAGAGAAATTACTTTTAATGAGTTTTGCAGTATCATAATTTTGAGATACTCTTCATGCCATTGCAATTAATGATTTATGTGATTTAAAGGAAAAATAAATCTCACCATTTTCTAAGGAAAGGAAAAAGTCTATAGAGAGGAAGAAATAATTGGAGTTTCACAAGGCACCGGAGTATCTCTGAGGACTCCAAATATTTGACTTCTACTTGATTTCTTCAAGTGCTCTAAAAATCTTCAACAAAGTCTATAGCAAACATTGCTGTTTCAGGGTCATTCTGTTCATTTTCTAAATAAGAAAGAGTTCCAACAAATAAAATCTTACATGGTAAAAGCAGAAATGAGAAAAACCAGAAAATAACAAAGGAAAAATATCTTTTATGATATTTAATTCATGACACTAGAGAGTACACTCTATATGCCTAAAAGGGGAAGGTCATTACCAAAACAAAGCAAGATACAAAAACTGGCATTTATGGTATCATTTTGATATTTAGGTGACTGCTCATTGTATTAGTTTGTGAAGTTCACCTTAACAAAGTACCGAAGACTGGGTAGCTTAAACAATAGAAATGTTTTGCCTGGAAATCTGAGATCAAGGTGCTGGTAAGATTTGTTCCCCTGGTGGGTATGAGGGAAAGATCTATTCAAGGCCTCTCTCTTTGGCTTGTGGAAAGTTGCCTTCTTTCTAGTCTCTTCACATTGTCTTCCCTGTGTTCGCATCTCTCTGTCCAGATTTCCCCCTTTTTTAGGCACACCGGTCATACTGGACTAGGTGCGCTGTGTGCTGCCACCTCAGTTGTGTCTGACTCTCTGTGACCCCATGGACTGTGGTCCACCAGGCTCCTCTGTCCATGGGATTCTCCAGGCAAGAGTACTGGAGTGGGTTGCCATGCCCTCCTCCAGGGGATCTTCCAAACCCAAGGATTGAACCTGCCTCTCTTAAATCTCCTGTGCTGGCAACTGTGTTCTTTACCACTAGCTCCAACTGGGAAACCCTATTGGGCTAGGACCTACCTTAATGATCTTATATTAACTTGATCTCCACTGTAGAGACTCTTGGTCTAAATAAGGTCACATTCTGAGATACTTGGGATTAGGACTTCAACATAAAAATTTAAGAGTGGAGAGGACACAATTCAACCCATAACCTTCTCCAGGGGATCTTTCCAACCCAGGGATTGAACCTGGGTCTCCCACGTTGGAGGTAGATTCTTTACCATCTGAGTACCAGAGAAGCCCCAAAATACTTACCATGACTCATCAAATTTTGAAGTGACTTCCTTAGAAAAATGGACCCAATTTTGAACTTGAAATTATGAATGAGGACTTTTCTAATGTTCAGCCACATTCCAGGAAATACAGAAATGTAGTATGAACTGAGAAATATCCAGTAACTTCAAGGTACTTACGAAATGTTTTCAGAAGAGCAAAGCCCTTAGAACATAAAACTAATAATAAATAGTACAATATATAAAGGACCTCCCTCATGGCTCAGCTGGTAAAGAATCCTCCTGCAATGTGGGAGACCTGTGTTCGATCCCTGGGTTGGGAAGATGCCCGGGAGGAGGAAACAGCTACCCATTCCAGTATTCTGACCTGGAGAATTCCATGGACTGTATAGTCCATGGGGTTGCAAAGAGTCGGACACAACTGAGGGACTTTCCCTTTCACAGTACATAAAGACATGTACTAAATGAATAATACAGATATTTTGACTCTCATCTGCACAAACCAACTCTCTTAAAGCACAAACAATTGGCAAATCTAATAATATCTGTCATGTGTACACGTTCAGTCACTCAGTCGTGAAGGACTCTCTGAATCCCATAGACTATAGCCCCCCAGGTACCTGGATAATGCTCATGGGATTATCCAGGCAGGAATACTGGGGTGGGTTGCCATCTCCTCCTCCAGGTAATATCTGTCAGATGACTCTTAATGTTTTTCTTTTCAATTATTTTTTAAGAGTCCTATGTTTCCATATGCTATAATATCTATATCATCCATTTGCTTACATGCTGTTAAATCTAGGTTTTGGGTTTATCTACCCTGTTTTCAGCTTTGCCATTTATTCACTCATACAGGCCTTCATGATTGATTAAATGTCCTCTATGTTCTAGATGATGTGCTGGGCCTGGGAAAGCACTGATGAATAACACAACACTCTCTAATCTTCAGAAATCCAGGTCTAATAAGTAAAGGGGAGAAGCAGACTAATGATGTGGATATTTAACTCAAGTGCTAAATAGAAAGTATAGGCTCAGAGAGTGGATAAACAATTCCTGTTTGGAGTTTTTATGAAAGGTTTTACTTAAACTGAACATAGAAGGAGAATGAAGATTTCCCTTAGCAAAGAGGAGTATGAATGTGAGGAGGAAATATGTGTGGGGTTTGAGAGATGATAGGCCTTCAAACTGGGGGAACAGAACTGAGAAATAAGAGAATATGAAGTTGCAGAGAACACTATACAAGAATGATTGTCTGGGAAGCGGAAGGGAATTTGACCCCGGGGAGAGAATAGGATACACAATGGTAAATCTGCGGAATGAAGCTGGAGAGAAGGTGAGTGGCCAGAACTTTATGACCCCTGTGAGTTATTTGGCTCCAAATCTTAGCTTCACAAATTCAAAAGATACATTTCATGTCATAGTTTCTTTTAGTTCTTTCAGACTCCTATAGGAGCAAAAAGTATACAACACAATAGAGGCATAAAAAATTAATTTTTATCAATGGGTCTTCATTTATCTTGGGATTTTAGTTAATAATAATTGCAAATACCCCTCTATTCTTACTTTTTTGTTCTTAGTATTTCATCAAATCTATATATTTTACATTTATGTAAAATAACAATGCAAATGCAATCCAAAACATTTATAAAATCATATTTAAAGATGAAATCAGAATTTCTATCATGATATGTTTTACTCTCATATTATTGATCTGGAACATATTGGAAAATTGAGTTATGTTCTAGATTTCCAAATGTCTAATCCTGTTGCATTTTTTGGTGGGATATGAGCCACATCTGTTTGGTTTAATAGAGTGTCGATTGCAATTGCCTATCATAGTCTTAAAAAAATGTCTACTTAAAAGTCTATATTAAGTAATATGAATCCATTCAACAAATATTTATTAAACAAATTGTAGGTAGCAATGTTACCAGACACTGAGGATACAAACACTATAAAGATAAGATTGCTGTCCTCTAGGAGGACATTCTAATATACTAGGAAAGTTAGACAGATTATTATGAAACAGTGAACTGAGTCCACCATGAACCTATTCATATTATTTTACGAATTATTTTCCATTACTTAACTGCTACTATAGTCTTCCTTCTGCCATGTTCTGTAATTCATATTATTGCTTTTTCTTTTTTTTTTTCCAATACCACAGCTACAGGAAATGTTGCTGTAGAAAAAAATGTTACAATTTGTTCTGTGTAAACTAAGGCAGTTAAACTAATACCACTGGACAGAAACAATACACAAATCTATTTTGATTTAATATAATACAACATTTCTAACAATTGTGGCTAATAACAGGATAAACCACTTTGGAAGGTGAGTTTCAAATTATCATAGATATCCCATATATGAATAAATATATAACTGGTAGCATTAGCTGTTTCCGTGACACTGAAGATAGAAAAAAAAATTATGGCAAAATGATACTGAAATGAAGACCACAGGGCAAAAAAACAGTATCCTTTTTGTTGGTCCTGTTATCTAATCAAAAGTATATAGCGATCTGACTGTATTCATGGGTGGTAGGTCATTCAAAGTCCTTGTAACACAGGGCATCTCTCTTGACTCTAGAATGAACATGCTGAGTCCTCACAGGGACAGATGGATTTGATGACAGCAATACTGCATAAAAGCTTTTATTAATAGCCTTTATTTTTAGCCTAGCATATGCTATTCTTGTATAAATGTTTAATCATTTTTGAAACTAAGTATTTTATCTCTTATAATATCCTGTTGGAAAAAGTTCCAGTTTAATTATATATTGCTTGATAAAAAATCACAATGGTATAGTGACCTCTGAATGTCCCAGAAGAAAGAATGCTAGCTTATATGTCAGCCTAAATTTTCCTAATCCTGTTATAGAGATCATGGTTTATAATAGAAGATGAGACAGTAGAATGGAAATTAAATCTGTAAATTTATCATTGGAATGAACATAAAATTCGATTACATGTAACCAATATGCATATAAAAACATAGTTTCAGTATAAGGTACATTTCCTCTCAGCAAGTCTAATATTGGTAGCACCCAAGCTTCAGAATATCATTTATAATTGATGACAACATGACATTGTATCTTTTCAAACTGTTTATAATATTTCATGGAAGCACATGATGTGAAAATTTCAGATGAAGGAGAACATAGTAATTATGAAATATAAATGAAAATGAGATTTAAATAGCCACAGATAACCGATTATTTCAGACTTTGTGTCATATCTATGCTTTTATTTATCCTCCTTGAAATGGCTCTGTGACTGTTTTCCCAAGCAAGTTAAACTGCAGAGTGACCCAGATGTTATTTTTAAATATATCAAAAGAAAATATTATCCAGTGAGTTAGCTTCTAATTGTAGTTCTTCCACTAATTAACTCTATAGTTTTTTATGTCTCCTTTGCTCTTTTATATAATCTGAGGGTTGAAATAGATGATTCTACTGCTTTCCATATTTAAAATTCTGCAAATATATGAGTCTAAATATAATTGCCTCTAAATGATATCCAGAGAAAAATTACTTTAAACATGATTAACAATGCTGTTTATAAACTTCAAAATTCCAGCAAGCAAAGATTTCATTTTATAAATGACAGATAAACCCCAAAATGTATTTAAATAAATTTGTATTAAAGAAACACTTATTGCATAAAATGTAGAAATGTTAATTGTAAACCTTGGTGAATATTGACAAAGATTGAAAGAATATCCCCTACATAGCAATTCTCTAGACAAAGAAAGAGAACATTACCACTGCCTGAGAACCCTCCCTTGTGCCAAATTATAGTCATTAGTCCCCATAATAATAGGTTGAAAAATAAATTTCCCTTAAATAGATTTTAAAATGTAGAAGGAGAAAGGACACTATGAAATTCTCTTCTATTAAAAAACTAAATATTAGGATAAATTAATCACAATTAAGAGGTGAAAAGTCATTGACTTAGAGTTTATATGTGCACAGTTTGCATTAAGTTAATGCCATGAAATCTGTTTAGTTGCTAGTATTACCATATCTTTATATTAACAATAGCTATATTAACAGATACAATTTAAATAAACAAAACAAGCAAAAAGGTAGAGGAAACAATAGTATTTGAGATATAAGGAAAATCTAAATGCAGAAACAAAGCAGTTGATGTAATGAGACTTAACCATAAGGTGGCTACCTCCATGATCTTGGGACCAAGGAAAAATAATTGTTCATTGAAGTTAAAAACTGTGAAAAGTCTTAGTCTGCATGGACTGCTGTCACAAACTGCCAATGATTTGTAAGCAACAGAAATTTATTTCACACAGTTCTGGTGGCTGCAAGTCTGAGATCAGGGGGCTAGAATGGTCACTTGAGAGTTCTCTTTTAGGTTAGACTTCTCATTGTATCCTCACTGGGGGAGGAAATGAGGGAACTCTCTGTAGTCTCTTTTATGAGAGCACTAAGCCCATTGAGTACTGAAGAACTGATGCTTTTGAATTGTGGTGCTAGATAAGACTCTTGAGAGTCCCTTGGACAGCAAGGAGAACAAACCAGTCAATCCTAAAGGAAATCAGTTCTTTCATTCATTGGAAGGACTGATGATGAAGCTGAGGCTCCAATACTTTGGCCACAGGATCAGTTTATTCAGTTGCTCAGTCACGTCTGACTCTTTGCGACCCCATGGGTTGCAGAATGCCAGGCCTCCCTGTCCATCACAAACTCTTGGAGCTTGCTTAAACTCATGTCCATTGAGTCGATGATACCAAACCACCATCTCATCTTCTGTTGTCCCCTTCTCCTCCCAACTTCAATCTTTCCCAGCATCAGGGTCTTTTTCAATGAGTCAGTTTTTCACATCAGGTAGCCAAAGTTTTGTAGTTTCAGCTTCAGCATCAGTTCTTCAAATGAATATTCAGGACTGATTTCCTTTAGGATGGACTGGTTGGATCTCCTTGCAGTCCAAGGGACTCTCAAGAGTCTTCTTCAACACCACAGTTCAAATGCATCAATTCTTTGGTGCTCAGCTTTCTTTATGGCCCAACTCTCCCATACATGACTACTGGAAAAACCATACCTTTGACTAGATGGACTTTAGTCGGCAAAGTAATGTCTCTGTTTTTTAATATGGCCACAGGATGAGAAGAGCCAATTCATTGGAAAAGACTCTGATGTTGGGAAAGATTGAAGGCATAAACAGAAGGGAGCAGCAGAGGATGATCACCGACTCAATGAACATGAATTTTAGCAAACTCTTGCAGATAGTGAAGGACAGGGGAGCCTGGCATGCTGTAGTCCACAGGGTCACAAAGAGTCAGACATGACTTAGCAACTGAACAACAACAGCAAAGCCCATTCCTGAGAGCTCCACCCTTAACAACCTGACCATCTCCCAAAGTCTCCACTTCCTAAAACCATAGCACTAGGAAAGCCTATAGCAAGAAATATGTTGTATAGAACTTGAAAAACGTTCAGTGTAAGTCTATCATGCATCAAAAATTTTATCACATTGTATGTGTTTATGTATGTTACATTTGTATATATATCAAATTGTATGTGTATATGTTTGCAGGAAAGGAGTACTTAACAATGTGTGTATCAGAAAAAAGGCACATTGAATATATGTTCTACATATAATAACAATGTTATGAGTCAATATAAATCAACAAAAACAGTGTTGGATCAGTCAAATAATCTGCTTGACTCTATTTCTCATTATAAATTAATAGATCTTCTTTCTGGATTTACACATTTCTTTGATGATGAAGTTGTTTAGCCTCATCACCATCAACCTCAGGGTATTAACAAAAATAATTTTAACATTCAAGGATTGTTGGTATCATAAGATAGATGCCTCATTCTAGGACAAGTTTGGCTACTACTAACTTTATAAAATTCCATCTGAAGTGCGCTAAATTTACATTCAAAGTTTTGATGCTATAAACTAGGAATGAAAGATGAAGAAAACAAAGTCATAAAAGCAGAAAAAAGCATTAGAAGAGACTGTTTTAAAATAAAGACATATATTTAACAATATATCCATTATATTTTTAGAAAAATTATGAAAATGAAGGCTAAGTAGGCATAAATTTAAAAAATCATAAGAAATTGTTATTTCATTGTCTAGGGAAACTTTATAAGAGGTGAGCCCTTTATAAGAGGTGAGCTCCACCTAATGACAAAATATGAGTACAATAAAATAATTTAATTGGACATTAGCAAAGAAAGAAATATTCTAATTAAAAACTGGAAAAGGATTGCTGTATTATTATTACATTAGGGTTATCAAAATTTCTCTAGAATTTTTAATCATCAGTTCTTTGAGGTAATTGATTACTCAAGGTAATGAGTAGTTAAAAAAAAAAATCTACTGAGTCTTTGAAACATCTAACACCTGGGAAGAGGAATAGAAGGTTAAGAAGTCTATTTTTACCTTATATCTGTAAGTTTTTTTTATAATAGTGGTTTTTCTTTTTTCTTTTTCCCCGATGCTTCCTTCCATCTAAGTTCTAAGACTTTTAACCTTTTCCTCTTCCTATTATGCCATTTGTTTATATTTCCCTTAACCCTTTCTAATTGTTTTAAAGTTTGAGAACATGGGTGATTCATCAGCCTTAATTTTGCATAGTAAAACAAACTGCTCACTATCATTATTATTGTGGTATACATTTTGAGTTAGGTTGTTCAAAGAAAGTTTCAGCTAAATATTCACATTCACAGAATCAGAGTGGAATGGTGATAACCAGGGGTTGGGGAATGGGAACACGGGGAGGTGATTGTCAAAGGGTACACAGTTTCAGTTTTGCAAGATGAATAAGATGTGCTGAAGGTCCACTGTCCAGTATATTGCTTGTAACTAACAGTACAGCCCTATATACTTAAAATTTGCTAATAGGTTAGATCTTATGCTAATTCTTCTTACTACACATACAAAAAATTAACAAAGGCAGCAGGAGGAATGTTTTGGTGTTGATGGATATGCTTAAGTCTTTGATGGTGGTGATGATGGCTTCACAGGTGTGTACAAACTCATTGAGTTGTAAGTTGTACACATTATGTATGTACAGCTTTTTAACAAGTCAGTTCAGTCAGTTGAGTTCAGTCGCTCAGTCGTGTCCGACTCCTTGCGACCCCATGAATCGCAGCACGCCAGGCCTCCCTGTCCATCACCAACTCCCGGAGTCTACTCAAACTCATGTCCATCGAGTCAGTGATGCCATCGGGCCATCTCATCCTCTGTCGTCCCCTTCTCCTCCTGTCCCCAAACCCTCCCAGCATCAGGGTCTTTTCCAATGAGGCTATACCTAAATAAAATAGTTTTAAAAATGTATCTCACTCACTCTCAGGGCTTTAAGTCTGCTTTCAATTTTTGCAGTGCCTTCTTGGGTCTAATCATTCCCTGTTGGTGGAGATACCAGCTCTGGACACTCCTCCATGTTATTTTGAGGGTTTCTGCTGTATACATATTTTACATGCTTAATGCGCATAGATTACTATTTTCCATCAAGACTCACAGATATGTTATACAATTCCTGGCTTTTTTTTTTTTTTTTGGCAGGCTTGTGGGACCTTAGTTCCTCAACCAGGGATTGAACCTTCGCCATGGCAGTGAACATGGCAAGTCCTAACCACTGGACTGCCAGAGAATTTCCATCTTGAGACTAATTTTTGATCCTATAAAAATGGTAGAAGGACTAGTTAGACTAAAATAAACATGCATTTTTCTAAGCAGGAAAAAAAAAATCAGAATTCTAACTGGAAAATATAAGTTGAGTGCCTGCTACTGCATGCTGAATATGCTGCTAGTCACAGAAGTCTGGGGTGGGGGCAGAGGCAGCTAATTTGGTAGCTAATTCCCAAAATAAGAACTGAGTAAAGTAAAAAAATTCACAGCATTTAATCCTGCACTTTAGGAAGATATAATCTAATATACACAAACACAAATGCACATGCTTTATACAAATAATCATGTGATAATGCACAAGAATCATAAAACTCAACATATTAGAACCATATAGAATCAAATATAATGTGAAACAAATTGCCATTTAAAATATTTAAATTTAGTACAGTAACTAGGGTAAAGAAAATCCTAATGAAATAATTATCATCTTGTACAATGACCTTCTTCTATTGCATGGATTTTCTTTTATACTTTTTTATTTTAATTGGACTTTTGAAGTAAGTTTAAAATCCTGCATGTCTTTGTTGGCTGCTTAAGCACCTATGGACTTATCTCATATATCTATGGAAAATACACATTTGAAATTATAATTTTAAGAATTCTTGGCTTAATAGAACTATACTGTAAATTAGATATCACTATTAATGTTAACAGAAACTTATGTAATAGAAATATACTGATACAATTTTTATTATTTTTTATTAATTGTATATGGGAAATTAATTTCTGTACAGCTAAATGAACTATGTGAATTTCTCTATAATTCCAAATGATAGCCATAATGACAACTAGAACATTTCAATATATATTAAGCATCACATGGATAAATAAATCATACCCACACACATATATATATGAATTTTAATGAGCTACTGAAGTTAAGTGGAACAAAAATATGCTCACCCATTTGAATATAAACATTTAAAAAGGAGAGTGACAAATGGTATTTGACTAATCAATACCAGAATGATATAAAAGGATAAAGAAAATGAGGAAAAGTAATAATAAATTTGATATTTTTAAGAGAAAATGAAAAATACTCTTGTAACCAGGATGAGTATTTTCATACACTGAAGGAATTCAATTCTTAGAAGAAGGCATCAATTCAAAGCTTTAATTGTGGGAGTAATTACAGGGCTATGTTCACACTTCAACATATTTTTCACTGTATCAGCATTTCTTTGTAAGTCTGTGGGCACCTTCACTGTAGAAATATTTTATGTACAGAAATGTGTCACTGAAATACAGTTTTGCAGGAAGATCACTGAACAATGTGGGACAACACATTGGATGAAACTGACGCTGGTTCTGAGGGCAGAAGATGACTAGGGTCAAAATCTGGGAGCTCAGACTTGTTAACTGCATGAGATTACTACATCCCCTAACCTTTCAGAGTGCTAGCTTTGCCATGTGGGAATAATAGTAATCCTGCCTCAAACACAGATAGTAATCATTAAAATAAAAGGAAATATTTATATGTAAAGAGCACATTAATATAAAACACTATAAACAGAAAAGTGTTAGTAGTTTAAAGGTGTTTTCCTCCATTCACTCACACACACAAAGCAGCACATTCATTTTAAATTTAACATTATAAAAAAATAAAATAAAATAAATTTAACATCATGTGTGTGGGTGTGTGATAAGTTGCTCAGTAGTTCTGATTCTCTGTGACCTCATGGACTGTAGCTGACCAGGCTTCTCTGTCCCTGGCATGCTTCAGGCAAGAATACAGGAGTGGGTTTTCATGCCCTCCTTCAGGGGATCTTCCTGACAGAGGGATCGAACCTGCATGTGTTGCATCTCCTCCCCTGGCAGGTGAATTCTTTACCACTGCACCACCATGGTCAATTCTAATTTTTCTGTGAGTATTGGAGTTAGAGACAATCCCTAATAATCTTCAATTATCCTTTGAAAAGGTACACCCTTTCCTCAGGAGCACAAAGCCCTCCCTGAAAAATGCTTCCTGGTTTCCTTATGTTTACTTACTTACATCATTTACATTTTTCTTTAAATGTCAACTTTTCTGTGAGGCCACTATAGACCCCTCTATCTAAAGTCATAAAAATGTTTATACCCTCTAGCATTTTTCCTTTTTACCACTGCATGTCACCATCTAACATATTATTTATTTTACAGTTACATGTTTATTTTCAGTCCCTTTTCCTCTTCCTAAATATCAGCTTTAGTTTACCAGAGATTTTCATTAGAAGTTTTTCCTAATTTTTCCAGCACCTATATCAACACTGTATGGGTAAATGTTAAGTAAATATGTACTCAATTAGTAAATAATAAAAAAGTTCTTCATATACTGGGCCATGAAGAAAACTGGCAATTCAGAATATATGCTAAAGACTAATAACTCTCTTTTGATTCAAACAGAAAAATTTCTTAACTTTGATAAAAGTATTTCAGATGCTTACACAAATTTATAGATAGAGAGTTTTAGGGAAGACAGAGACCCAGAGATTTACAAAGAGACCCCACCTTCACTTTTGAACAAAATTTACTAACAAAGATTGGATTTGCTCTCCTTCCTGAAACAACACAAGACAAACAAAATAAATAAAAGAGTGGCTTGCAAGGCACTGGACATCAGGCAATGGAAGACAGTGATCCCTGAGAGATGGGAAATACATGGCGGAAGTCCTACAATTGCCATGGTTAATTGCCTCCTGAGATTTTTCAGGTACCATTACAAACATGGTTAGCTCAGGCAGAGCCCGGTAGACAATTTGATTTTAAGAGGCAGGAGTGAGAGTCTAAGAGGGAAAAGGTGGCGAAGATATGCAGGAAAGAACGTAAACAGGAGAGTTGCATGGCGAGCAACTCAGGAGATCTGTAGGGCCAATCCCTGGTAGTCAGCTGAGTAATCATCAGTACACAAGTAATCATCAATAAGCTTGGAAGCTATGAGGGGAAGTCATAGTGCGAATTCTCATGTAGCAAACTCTGACAGAACTTCAAGAAATGGATAAATCTCGAATTAGCAGGAGATATGAATTTCTCTATTTTACCATGACATGCAGGGAAAAATAAGGAAAGAAATTCTAAAATCAAGCAACTTGTGCTAATTGACACTGATAGAACACCTTGTTTTATCAGTACAACAACAGAATACACATGTTTTCAACAAAATTTATAAACCTTTAACCATATTGATCAGAAACAATTACATGACAATGGTAACACAAATGTCTAGAGTGGGCAAAGTATACTGTTGCGATATTCTTACACCTACTGCTGCTGCTAAGTCACTTCAGTTGTGTCTGACCCTGTGCGACCCCATAGACGGCAGCCCACCAGGCTCCCCCATCCCTGGGATTCTCAAGGAAAGAGCACCGGAGTGAGTTGCCATTTCCTTCTCCAATGTGTGAAAGTGAAAAGTGAAAGTGAAGTCGCTCAGTCATGTCCAACTCCTAGCGACCCAACGGACTGCAGCCTACCAGGCTCCTCTGTCCATGGGATTTTCCAGGCAAGAGTACTGGTGTGAGGTGCCATTGCCTTCTCCATCTTACACCTACACCTAGGTGTAATTTCACTTGAAGGTGAGAGGGAGGGTAACAGGCAGGAAGGCCAGGGGTCTCCAAATGGAGGAAAGAGGCTACAAGTGCCAGACATTTTTATCTCTCTTAAGCGGCAGGAGGAAACAAACTAGAGATTTTTTTTTTTTTTTCCTTCTCTACACAAATTTAAAAGGAGGTTTCTCTTAAAATGCTCTGTTGCCATGACACCTGGTTTCACCTGAAGCTAACTATTCTCAAACCTTGAGTTAACCAATACATTTTTTCTTATGGAAATGTTTGTCTTAAGCTATGTTAATGCACCCCAGACTCTGTCTTCAAGATGGTTCCGCCAAATGGCTCAACCTACTTGACAAACCGGTATGTTATACTCAGATATTGTTCCCCTAATCTATGTAAATGAAACTATTTGTATGGTAATCTGCCCTTCTACAAGAGTCAAGTCAATTGGCCTGGGATGAATTATCTGGTGTCATTCTGAGTTTTAAGACATTCCTTTCATTAACAGACTGCTGGTGACTATATAACATCCAGCTGAAGACTAGCAGGGGGTACTCTTTCTGCCCCCTTCTGATGCCAATGTCACAAGCATTCTCTATCTCCTTTATATTTTAATAAAACTTTATTACACAAAAGCTCTGAGTGATCCAGCCTCGTCTCTGGCCCCAGATTGAATTCGTCTCCTCCGGAGGCCAAGAATCACTGCATCTTATCATTCAGCAACAACCTTTCTAAGGTAGACAATAACACATTAAAAATAAATACTATAAACCCTTAAGCAATAAAATGGCAGGAAGAAACATTTGGAGTCATTTTTCCTGATTGTTCTAATGGCATCAAACATGTGTATAAATGTCAAAATGTATCAATTTGTTTAATTATGTATAGTATTATATGTTTTTACACCTCAAGAACTTTGTGTGTGTGTGTCCACTTCTTAGAAACTTACTATCAGCATGATAAAAATTTTCATGAACACCGTTAATTCAAAGTCAGTTTAGCCAAAATCTTTCTCCTACTCTTTGGACTCTGAATAAATTGTTAGATGAAAAGACATGCCAACTGACTAGATTCTTATTTTTACCTCCAATAAGAGAAATTCCTGTGCTTATTCCCAAAATCTTTTAAAAAGAAAGTGACTCTCATGCTGTGAGTGAATTTGGAATGAACAAATTCCCAGGCATTAAACTAAAAGAAACTGGAACAGACTGGGTCAAAATTTTCCTTCTTTGTAATATAAACATAAATTTAGAAGTTGGTACTGGAGAATCTCCTTTAGCAAGTGGGACTGCACTTCCTGAGGTAATTATTTAACCTTAATTAACTTTTCAAAGATAAACTTATACACCAGTTAGTTGTTATCATCTAATCAATATACACACACGTACATATTTACTTACATATAATGCATATAACTTTGAGTTTTACTTGTTTTTTCTTTTTATATTTCCTTTAGGTGCAAGGTTAGGTTTTTTCCCCTTGTTTCCTGAGGTAACCGGTACACTATATATCTCCCTCTTAGATCATTCTCTAACACCATATACAAAATAAACTAAAAATGAACCAAAGATGTAAATGTAAGACCAGAATATAAAAATCTCTTAGGAGAACACAAATGAGGAGAATACTTTTTCTGCCACAAATCATAGCAATATTTTTTGGACCTGTCTCTTAAGGCAAAGAAAAAAAAAAAGCAAAAATAAACAAATGGAACCTAATTAAACTTAAAAGTTATTGTACAGTAAAGGAAACCATCAACAAAACGAAAAGACAACACACTAAATGGTAGTAAAAATGTGCAAATGATATGAGGGATAAGGGATTAATATCCAAAATAAATTAACAGCTGATACATCTCAACATCAAAACAAACAAAGAAACCAATTAAAACATGAGCTGAAGACCTGAAGAGATGTTTTTTCAAAGAACACATACAGATGGTCAACAGGCACATGAAAAAATGCTCAACACTGTCAGTTAGAGAAAAGAAAATCAAAACCACGACGAGATACCACCTCAAACCTATCAGAATGGCTGTCAACAAAGAGACCACAAATAACAAGTGCTGGTGAGGATGTGGAGAAAAGGGAAACCCTGTACACTGTTGGTGAAAATGTCAATTGGTACAGCTGCTGCGAAAAACAATATGGTGTTTCCTCAAAAAACTAAAAGTAGAACTATAGAACTACCATACTACTCAACAGTTCCTTTTCTGGGTATATATCTGAAGAAAACGAAAACACTAGTTCAAAGATGTACATGCCCCCAGTGTTCACAGCAGCATTATTTATTATAGCCAAGATATGAAAGCAAAGGCAGTCTGGTCATTGACTTTCTCTTTATTCAACCCACCCTACATTTACTTATTCTCTTTCAAGCACAGTTGAGCATGAAAAATGAATATTTGCTGAGTGATATCCAACATTTTCTGGTGTTGGCTATCCAAGGTTCTGAGCACACTTACCCTTAGATATTGCAAAAATTAACTTTAAAATATCTTTAACAGAGTAACAATTTTTAAGAAACACATGAGAAGATGAAGTTTAACTGCTGTGGTGCTCAAGAGATAACACATTTTTACCTTTTATATATACAGTAACATGAGCAATATTGATTTAATTCATTTCCTTCAATAAAGAGAATGTATACACAAAATTTTTCAGTTTTTTCTGTAGGTAATAATGCTTTTTTAAAAATGCCTATGGTTTTTCTTTGCACTGTCAGATTTTTAAATAATTCTTAGTTCTTAAAAACTTAACATTGTGGCATTGTTTCTAAAATTGTTAAGTTCAGATATTTCAGTATTTCTCACTACTTGTTTTGATAATATTATCAGACTGACCTGGGTTTGAATCTGTATTTTGTCAAAAGTTGTGTAAACTTAGACTTTTCTAACCTTTAGTTTGTTAGTCTATCAAATATGGATAATAAGGGAGCCTATGTAATAGACTTGTTGAGATTACCTGGACTAATGCAAGCAAATGTTTAGCAGAGTAAGAATGCTATACACATATTATCATTACTGTAGTCTGTTCTTTCATAAGCTGATGCATGAGTGGCAGTGATAAGGTTGTAATATGACTTTTATAGTAATGATTTTTAAGGTGTTCATTTGAAAATTTACTTAGAAAATCTTAATTACTTCCCCATAGGCCTATACTTTATATTCCCAGAATTCTGTCATTGATTTTAAAGACTTTAACATTCATATATCTTCAGTTTTATTAAAGAGGGAGCCTTCATCAGTTCTTTGTGTTTTTGGAAGTCATCTTTACTCAACTTTCTTTCTATTCCCCTAATAAGCTTGCATTCATCAATTTTAAAGAATTGTAGTAAATACACTGAATACTTGAAGCAGTAGCATTGAGTCACTTTGTGTTAAAAATCGTCAAGAATCCCACTTAATTCTAATGTGAGTCAGTGGAAAACTCTCCTTACTCCAGAAGCTAAAAGAAATAAAGGTCTTGTTAAATCCTTTACCAAGTCACACACTATCCTCAGAGTAATCAGGCTAATTGATTCCTGTAAAACAGTTGTGAGTTATTTGTCACTTTACACATTTATATGACAGATTTATTTTCTTAATACTCTCAGTAGAAAAACAATTAGGTTACATATATAAATAATGAAACGGCACCTTTTAATAATGCCAAAGAGGTAACACATATCAAACAATGGCAGAGGTTCATCATGAAGCTTTTTGAGTGATGGGAGTAATGTGTTACTAATGATACTGGTGGCCCAGGGGAAAGAAATTAGCTAGGCTTAGCCAAAGCAGCTGATTAATAGACATGAATAATGCCTTTGATATCCATGAGGTCTAATGGATATCATTATATAAATGATTGACTTGTTATCAGCCACAAGCATTAATGTTCTCCAATTTGTGGTAAAGGTCAAAAAGCATTATTTAGTTTGATTCATTTTATTAACCAGAGGTTTTGTGTTTTACAAAGGTCTCCCTCTGTGATATTATTCTTATGCTATTTGATACAAATATAACATTAGAAAATTAGGAGTGCCTCAAATATACATTCCTCCAGAGTTATTGGCCTTACTATGGAAGCAGATTTATTTTTTTACTGTGAAACATCTAAGAGTTATGAGATTACACAAAAAGGGGTAAGTCATCAAATACTAAGCAAAAAGTTCTAATAAAAAAAAGATTTATAAATTGAGAATAGATTCCCTTTCACTTCAGAGTTTGAAAAATTTTTCGATGCAGATTAAATGTTATGATCTGGAGTTTTAATTAATTTTAGTTTTTATTATAAAATAATAATAAATTCAAACCTGAATAAATTTATGGAACTAAAATAGATATCCAATCTATGAAATTAAAGGATGCTATAAAGGTAAAAAAAGAAAATTTGCAACTGTATGGTAGGTAAATATTTCAGTAAAAAAAAAGGCCTGCTTCATCACTGTGTTTCCTCAGTATTCACAGCAGTAGACTCTCAGAAGAATAATGCTTATAATGAACAATCAATTGGTTTGTTAAGGGGTAGCTCTATTTGGAAAAGATTATTTGAAAGTTTGGGAAGGAGGTTAGAAACAATTAGTTATAATGGTTTGGTTCTTGGAGTAGAAATATATATTACCTGCTAATATATATTGATATATGTATTCTCTTTCTTAGTATATATATATATATATAGTTAATACCTGGTCCTTCCCCTTCCTCCTCCTCCTTTTACCCTCACTCCATTTTTCTTTCTTCTTGCTTTCCTACCTGCCATCTCGTCTAACTTCTTACTTTCCTTTATTCTCCACTTTTTTTCCTCTTTAAGTTAATATGAATTGTTTACTATAACTTGCAAAGAAACACTGTTTGACAAAACCTACTTTTCTTGTTAATGTGTGTGCCTGTATGTGTGTGTATTGGTTTTCATATCTTAATAATCTGAAAACATGGAGCAGATAAATGGCAATAGAACTACAAATGATAATTTGATATGTATTTGCTTTTTATGCTATGTATTGAAATTCTATGTTGTGAAATTCGCTTACATTCACAATAAACTGAAGTAACTTAAAATCTATAGTACAGAGTAATAAGCTAAATATTAATATTTTAAAAATTAAAGGGGATAGATAGCTATCATTTATTGAATAATTGCTATATGTCAGACACTATGGTAGGCACATAATTAACTTTAATTTTTGAAAACTTCATACTTGCACTATTGGTATCATTATCCCCATTTCTAACCAACTAACAAGGTTAATTACATTAAAATAGGAACTTCTGTTCAGCAACAGTCACCTCAGTAAAAATAAATAAAACTCACTTCAAAGAAAGTATAAAGACAAATCTAAACTATGAAGATATTTGCAAAAAATATTATGATAGTGATTCATGGGAACTGTTGCATATGTGCACAAGGGAGAATTCAAAGCTTAACAGAATTTTTGATTTACGTATCCATCTCATTAAGCTATGTATGAAATAAAAAGTGAAGGCATGATCAACCTCAAGCCCCAAATACTGATATCTTTAAGAGGGAAGGAGAATACACTGGGAGAGATGGGGGGAGAGCACAGAAGTAGATGTGAGCTATCAGTAATGTTTTCTATTTTTATTTTTTATGGTTTGTTTTTGGTGCAAGACCCCTGATGCTGGGAAAGGTTGAGGGCAGGAGGAGAAGGGGGTGATGGTGGAAGAAATAGTTGGATAGCATCGCCAACTCAAGGATATGAGTTTGAGCAAACTCCAGGAGATGTGAAGGACAGGGAAGCCTGGCTTGTTGCCATTCATGGGATCACAAAGAGTCAGACACAACTTAGTGACTGAACAACAGCAACGCAGAGGCTAGTATTTGACTAATGCAGTTATACTATCTGATTTCAAATAGTAGATATTGTCAACCTAGATTATTGTTGTTTAGTCGGTAAGTTGTGTCTGACTCTTGTGAGCCCAAGGACTGTAGCCAGGCTCCCCTGTCATTGGGATTTCCCAGGTAAGAAGACTGGAGCGGGCAACCCTTTCCTCTTCCAGGGGATCTTCCCTACCCAGGGATCAAACCCACATTTCCTACGTTGGCAGGTGGATTCTTTACCACTGAGCCATCAGGGAACTTCCTTAATTGTTTATTTAAGAAAATAAATGATGGTGTGGGTGAATGAAAGACAAATAAATATATACAAATAAGTAAAAATTTACAGCAATAAATGTTCCTCCCTCAAAAACACCAAGAATACAACTCTGTCATACTAAAGGTAATCCAACTAACACACAGTAGAAACAGCACTAAAAACATACTTTTCTTCGACTTACAGCAAAGTACTGTCCTCACCAAGAAAATACTTCAAAGTTACAGTGACTGCATTGCAGTCAAATATTTCAACAATATTTGCTACTGAGATTAATTTTAAGTAACCAAGGGCAAAAGGGAGAATGTTTGACTGGAGAAATTTTTGTTTGCTTGTTTGCTTAAACTCTTCCATTCCTTATAATTCTCATTTCTGTCTTCTATGCAATTTTATTCTTCTTTCTAATTATTATATCCTCTCACTTTGTTTCACCTTTATTCAGATTTCCTAAGATTGATTCATTTTTCTCTTATTCTCATGTAACCCTTTTTTTTTTGATTATCCATTTTTACTATCTTTTTATTCCTTCCTCATTTTTTCTTCTTGATGTTGTCTCTCTTTTTACATTTTCATCTTATCATTTTCATTTGAGAGTTTCCTATAGACACAGATAGGTGAACATTAATAAAATGTATTTCTCAGCCACATATAAAGCTTTCTTTTATGTTTGTGGGTAGAGATATACACAAAATCAATGTGAGAAATGTGATTTTAATTCTAGAGCCTATCAGTCACTTTCTGGTCCTATCAATGGTCATTACTCCTTTCTGTCTTTTTTTTTTTTTTTTTAGTAACCTCAGTCAACATTAAGAGTTATCATTTAACCATCATCTCTCAAAGTTTTTAAATGGCATGACACTCTTTAGCTTTTGAGAGAGACTAGTGGCCAGGAAGTTTTCTGCCTAAAATGTAGGAAAACAATTTTATTACTTCAGATAATCTGAAATAAAGTCCTAAGATAAGTTAAACAAATATTAATTTAGAGTTCATTGATATAACCATCAATTCCTTATAGTCCTCAGTGTCAGGAAGATCAGAGTCTAGCCAAGGAAATGAGCAAATGATTGCAATATATAACTGTGGGTTGAAAATAGTTTAAAATAAATATTTAAAGAAACATGGAAGTGTTTTGTTTAAAGAAATCTACTGTGTAGGAAAGAATAATAAAAAGGAAAATTTAAATGATCATGAGGAAATATTAATATAGATGATCTTGTCAACTTATGTGATAAATTATCATCCTTCAATGTAAAAACATAAAATAATAATGTGTGCTTTGTTTATTTAAAAAATAAAGATACTGACATTTCTCCAAGGAAGTTATACAAATGGCCAATAAGCACAAGAAAGGATGTTAAACCTCATTAGTCAATGCGTTCATGCTTAGTCTTATCTGACTGTTGGCAATCCCAAGAGTACCTTGTGCACCAGGACCCAGGAGAAAGGAGCAGTGACCCCACAAGAGACAATCCTGGACTTGCCTGTGCACATCCTGGAGTCTCTGGGCACAGACATGGCCTGCTGCAGGGGTGGGGGCACTGAGTGTAGCAGTCCATGCCCGGGATCTTTTGAGGGAGGTCATCATTATCTTCATTATCTTCATTACCTCCACCATAGTTTGACCCCAGGTAAATAGCAGGGAGGGAACCCAGCTCCACCCATCAACAGAAAATTGGATTCAAGATTTACTGAGCATGGCCCTGCCCATCAGAACAAGACCCAGTTTCCCCGTCAGTCAGTCTATCCCATCAGGAAGCTTCCATAAGCCTCTTATCCTTCTCCATCAAAGTGAAGACAGTCTGAAAACCACACTCACAGAAAACTAACCAAACTGATCACACGATTCGTAACCTTGTCTAACTCGAAGAAACTATGAGCCATGCCATGTAGGGTCACCCAAGATGGCTGGGTCATGTTGGAGAGTTCTGACAAAATGTGGTCCACTGAAGAAGGGAATGGCAAACCACTTCAGTATTCTTGCCTTGAGAACCCCATGAACAATATGAAAAGGCAAAAAGATAGGACACTGAAAAATGAACTCCCCAGGTCGATAGATGCCCAATATGCCACCAGAGAGCAATATGCAATCTGGAGAAACAACTCCAGAAAGAATGAAGAGACAGAGCCAAAGCAAAAACAACACCCAGTTGTGGATGTGACTGGTGATAGAAGCAAGGTCCGATGCTGTAAAGAGCAATATTTGATTAGTTGATAGGGAAATGCAAATCAAAATTACAATGCAATAACTCTTCACAGCGATTAGGATGCTTAGATTATAAAATAAACATTATTTTTGGTTCTGTTTCAATTTGAATTCCACTAGAGCTTAATCACTGCAGATGTTGACTGCAGCCATAAAATCAAAAGACACTTAATCTTTGGATGGAAAGTTATGACCAACCTACCAGCATATTAAAAAGCAGAAACATTACTTTGCCAAGAAAGGTCCATCTAGTCAAGACTATGGTTTTCCCAGTAGTCATGTATGGATGTGAGAGTTGGACTATAAAGAAATCCGAGTGCTGAAGAATTGATGCTTTTGAACTGTGGTGTTGGAGAAGACTCTTGAGAGTTCCTTGGACTGCAAGGAGATCCAACTGGTCCATCCTAAAGGAGATCAGTTTGAAGTGTTCATTGGAAGGACTGATGCTGAAGCTGAAACTCCAACATATTGGCCACCTGATGCAAAGAGCTGACTCTTTTGAGAAGACCCTGATACTGGGAAAGATAGAAGGCAGGAGGAGAAGGCAAGGACAGAGGATGAGATGGTTGTATGGCATCACCAACTCAAGGGACATGGGTTTGGGTGGACTTCGGGAGTTGGTGATGGACAGGGAGGCCTGGAGTGCTGCGGTCCATGGGGTCACAAAGAGTTGGCATGACTGAGCTACTGAACTGAACCGAACTGAGTGCTTATGCTTGGTCCATGAATTAAGGTAAATTGTAAGTGGTCACCTAGGGGATGGCAAGAATGAACATTGACATTTTAGGAATCAGTGAACTAAAATGGACTAGAATGGATGAATTTAATTCAGATGGCCATTATATCTACTACTGTGGGCAAGAGTCCCTTAGAAGAAATAGAATAGCCCTCATAGTCAAATGAGTCTGAAATGCAGTACTTGGGTGCAATCTCAAAAAGAATAGAATGATCTCTGTTCGTTTCCAAGGCAAAACATTCAATATCACAGTAATCCAAGTCTATGCCCTGACCAGTAATGCTGAAGAAGCTGAAATTGAACGGTTCTATGAAGACCTACAAGATCTAGAACCAACACCCCAGAAAGATGTTCTTTTCATTATAGGGGACTGGAATGCAAAAGTAGGATCAAGAGATACCTGGAGTAACAGGCAAATTTGGCCTTGGAGTACAGAATGAAGCATGGCAAAGGTTAATGGACTTTGGTCAAGAGAAAGCAGTGGTCATAGAAAACACCCTCTTCCAACAACACGAGAAAAGACTCTACAGATGGACATCACCAGATGGTCAATACTGAAATCAGATTGATTATAATCTTTGCTGCCAAAGATGAAGAAGCTCTATACAGTCAGCAAAAACAAGACTGGGAACTGACTGTGGCTCAGATCATGAACTCCTTATTGCCAAATTCAGACTTAAATTGAAGAAAGTAGGGCAAACCACTAGACCATTCAGGTATGACCTAAATCAAATCCCTTATGATTATACAGTGGAAGTGACAAATAGATTCAAGAGATTAGATCTGATAGAGTACCTGAAGAAATATGAACAGACATTGTACAGAAGGCAGGGATCATGAGCATTCCCAAGAAAAAGAAAATGCAGAGAGACAAAATGATTGTCTGAGAAGGCCTTACAAATAGCTGAGAAAAGAGGAGAAGCTAAAGATAAAGGAGAAAAGGAAAGAGACACTCATTCGAATGCAGAGTTCCAAAGAATAGCAAGGAGAGATAAGAAAGCTGTCCTCAGTTATCAGTGCAAAAAACAGAAGAAAACAATAGAATGGGAAAGACTAGAGATTCCTTCAGGAAAATTAGAGATACCAAGGGAATATTTCATGCCAAGGTGGGCACAATAAAAGACAGAAATGTATAGACCTAACAGAAGAGGAAGATATTAAGAAGAGGTGGCAAGAATACACAGAATTATACAAAAAAGATCTTTATGACCCAGATAACTACAATGGTGTGATCACACACCTAGAGCCAGACATCCTGAAATGTGAAGTCAGAGGGCTTAGGAAGCATCACTATGAACAAAGCTAGTGGAGGTGATGGAATTCCAGTTGAGCTATTTCAAATCCTGAAAGATGATGCTGTGCAAGTACTGCGCTCAATATGCAAGCAAATTTGGAAAACTCAGCAGTGGCCACAGGACTGGAAAAGGTCAGTTTTCATTCCAATCCCAAAGAAAGGCAATGCCAAAGAATGCTCAAACTACTGCACAATTGCACTCATCTCACATGCTAGCAAAGTGATGCTCAAAATCCTCTAAGCCAGGCTTCCAAAGAACATGAACTGTGAACTTCCAGATGTTCAAGCTGGATTTAGAAAAGACAGAGGAACCAGAGATCAAATTGCCAACATCTGTTTGTTCATTGATAAAGCAAGAGAATTACAGAAAAACCATCTATTTCTGCTTTATTTATTGACTATGCCAAAGCCTTTGACTGTGTGGATCACAACGAACTGTGGAAAATTCTTAAAGAGATGGGAATACCAGAACACCTGACCTGCCTCCTGAGAAATCTGTATGCAAGTCAAGAAGCAACAGTTAGAACTGGACATGGAATGACAGACTGGTTCTAAATCAGGAAAGGAGTATGTAAAGGCCGTATATTGTCACCCTGCTTATTTAAGTCATATGCAGAGTACATTATGCAAAATGCCGGGCTGGATGAACTACAAGCTGGAATCAAGACTGCCAGGAGAAATATCAGTAACCTCCAATATGCAGATGACATCAGCCTTATGGTAGAAAGTGAAGAAGTACTAAAGAGCCTCTTGATGAAAGTGAAAGGGGAGAGTGAAAAAGGGCTTAAAACTCAACATTCAGAAAATTAAGGTCACGTCATCCAGTCCCATACTTCATGGCAAATAGATGGGGAAACAATGGAAACACTGACAGAATTTATTTTTTTGGGCTCCAAAATCACTGCAGATTGTGACTGCAGTCATGAAGTAAAAGACGCTTGCTCCTTAGATGAAAAGCTGTGACCAACCTAGACAGCATATTACAAAGCAGAGACATTACTTTGCCAACAAAAGTCCATCTAGTCAAAGCTATTGTTTTTCCAGTAGTCAGTATGGATATGAGAGTTGGACTATAAAGAAAGCTGAGTGCTGAAGAATTGATGCTTTTGAACTGTGGTTCTAGAGAAGACTCTTGAGAGTCCCTTGGACTGCAAGGAGATCTAACCTGTCAATCCTAAAGGAAATCAGTCCTGAATATTCACTGGAAGGACTGATGCTGAAGTTGAAGCTCCACTACTTGGCCACCTGATGCGAAGAACTCACTCATTTGAAAAGATTCTGATGCTGGAAAAGACTGAAGGCAGGACGAGAAGGGAAGGACAGAGGATGAGATGGTTGGATGGTATCACAGACTCAATGGACATGAGTTTGAGTAAACTTTTGGAGTTGGTGATGGACATGGAAGCCTTGGTCCTTCACTCCATGAGGTCACAAAGAGTTTGACATGAGTGAGTGACTGAACCTAACTGAATTGAACTGAACTGTAGATATGCTTGGAGAAGGAAAAGACAACCCATTCCAGTATTCTTGCCTGGGAAGGCCCATACACAGAAGAGGGTGGTGAGCTTATAGTACATGGGGACACAAAGGGTCAAACACAACTTAGCAACTAAACAACAACAGTGGTCATGCTTATAAAATAGTAGAATATAAACCCTTGTGTAACTCTTTGTTCTTCTAAGTAAGGGCAGCACTTGGACACTACCTTTCTTCTTTTCATTATTCAGGATATGACTTCATTCTTACTCTTTACTTTTTTCCTACATCATTATCCACTCAGGTTGCAAAACAAAATATCTCAGACTGGGTAGGTACTTAAAAAAGCAGAAATTCATTATTTTCTGGAAGCTAGAAATCTGAGATCAAGTCATCAGTATGGTCATGTTCTGGTGAAGGTGCTCTTCCTGGTTCAAAGCCTGATTACTTTCCACCATGTACTCAAATGGTAGAAGGTGAACTGGACTCTCTCTGGAGCCTGTCTTGTGAAAACGGTGATTCTGTTCATGAAGGCTCCATCCTTATGACCTCAACACCTCCCATAGGCCCCACCTTCTAATGCCCTTGTCATTGATTTCAACATATTAATTTGGTTTGTGGCAGGGAACACATTCAGAACACAGTAATCAAAATTTCCCTCTCTGTTGGATCATACTTAATGATCCAGCAGATGTCTTGTAATTCCTTCTATCTTAAAACCAAATCTTTTTCTTGACCCCACTTCCTCTCCTACTATACTCCCTGTGTTTCCTCCATTAGAACCAACCTTTCTAATAATGTTATTTATTATTATTCTCTAATTCCTCTTTTTAAGGTTCTTAGAAATCCATTCCAATTGAGCTTTTCACCAGTACTCATCTGCACCAGCCCCTTTCAAAGTAATCTATTAATATCAACTCCAGGATTCAAATCTATATCTTGGGGAACTATTAAAACTTAAGCATCAGTGGCAGAGTAGATCTTTCCTTCTCCTTGGAGTATCTTTCTTCATCTTGCTTCATACATTGTTTTATATCTTACTCCATAATTTTTCCTCTACCAGTTGTTCCATTTCTGCATATTGGAGTGAATGGAGTTTCATTGGCCCTATTTTCAATACATATTAATTACTCTGGTGACCTCTTCTTCAAATACCATTTTCTCAAATACTGAGATTAGAGAATTTATGTCAACAATTTGAATCTCTGCTTTGAACATCAGTATTTTTTTAAGTGACTGATCATTCAATATTTCACTTGTTTTCACTGACAGATCCTAGCATGACCCCCAATGATTCTACCTCTTCTAAGGGTGTGATTTGTGGCCCCCCAAAACAACTAACAGAGTAATATCAAAGATCACTGATTACAGATCCCCATAGAAATATAATAATAATGAAAAGTTTGAAATACTGTGAGAATTAACAAAACGGGACACAGAGACATGAAGTGAGCAAATGCTGTTTGAAAATATAGTCCTGACAGTTTACTCTACGCAAGGTTGCCATGTAAGAAACACAATATTTTTGAAGCACAATAAAGCAAAGCAAAATAAAGTGAGTTATGATTGTACAAGCAATTGGCAAACAATTTTTTAAATTCACATATATAATAAGAGCATTTATTAATATTAATTTCCTGATTTTGATGATTAAATTATGTTAATGTAGGATGTTAACATTCGGGAATGCAGAATCAGAGGCGTACAGATTATTCTTGCAACTGTTAAAATTTTTATTCATAAAATACTATGTTTTAATAAAAGTTAAAAAATAATTTTATTACATCAAAATTATTAGAAAACCTATACCACCTCACTGAGATTAGATTCAGGAGTAGAATAACAAGAAGATATAGCCACTGTGTAGTTTCAAAGGAAACATAAATATGCTTTTGTGCACACATTTTACTGAGACATAATCTTAAATAAATAAATTATGCACATTAGGAAATATGTGCTTAGTTGCTCAAACATGTCCAACTCTTTATGATACCATGGACTGTAACCTGCCAGCCTCCTCTGTCCATGGGGATTCTCCAGGCAAGAATACTGAAGTGGGTTGTTATGCCCTCCTCGAGGGGATCTTCCCAACCAGGGGAGCAAATCCAGTTCTTCTGCATTGCAGGCAGATTCTTTACTGTCTGATCCACTAGGGAAGCCAGATTAGGAAATAAGCTGTTTTTAAAATGGTTGATGAATAAATGATGGGGGTAAATAAAAGACACTATAGAAAAATTGGAAAAGCACTCAAGTTTCTAGGTTGACCAGTTCAGTTCAATTGTTCAGTTGTGTCTGACTCTTTGTGACCCCATTGGCCACAGCACTCAAGGCCTCCCTGTCTATCACCAACTCCCAGAGTTTACCCAAACTCATCTCCATTGAGTCGGTGATGCCATCCAACCATCTCATCCTGTGTCACCCCCTTCTCCTCCTGCCTTCAGTCTTTCCCAGCATCAGGGTGTTTTCAAATGAGTCAGCTCTTTGCATCAGGTGGTTAAAGTATTGGAGTATTTTTTTTTTTTTTTACTCTTGTGAGCATGTGGCTCACTGAAATCTATGTGTCTCTGTCACTGCCCAGCATCACAAAATAGTTACCTTATAACATATCACTAACCTAGGAAAAGACCAGAATTCAAAATTTGAAGTAAGGTTTCTACTGAATACACATCACTTCAATACCATGGTAAAGTTGAAAAATGCTAAGTTGAACCATATAGCAAGACAGGGACCATTTGTATATAGATTTTTTTTTTATCCTTTTTGTTAATTTCTACCTTTTGATTGGTGTGTTTAATCTATTTACACTTCAGGTAATTCCCAATAAGGTAGAAGCTGTCTCTGCTATTCTGCTGTTTTACTTCTTTTCTACATCACTTTTATCCTCTATTCTTTCAATACTGACAGCTTTTGTGTTAAAAAAAAAAAAAAAAAAGTATGATTCAGGGTATTTTTTTTTCTTTTTAATTCAGTTCAGTTCAGTTCACTCACTCAGTTGTTTCCGAATCTTTGCAATGCCATGGACTGCAGCATGCCCGGCCTCCCTGTCCATAACCAACTCCCAGCGTTTACTCAAACTCATGTCCATTGAGTCAGCGATGCCATCCAACCATATCATCCTCTGTTGTCCCCTTCTCTTCCTGCCTTCAATCTTTCCCAGCATCAGGGTCTTTTCCAACGAGGCAGTTCTTCCCATCAGGTGGCCAAAGTTTCAGCTTCAGCATCAGTCCTCCCAATGAATATTCAGGACTGATTTCCTTTAGGATGGACTGGTTGGATCTCCTTGCAATCGAAGGGACTGTCAATAGTCTTCTCCAACACCACAGTTCAAAAGCATCAATTCTTTGATGCTCAGCTTTCTTTGTAATTAGGTATACATATATCTCTGCCTTTTTGGAACTCCCTCCTATCTTTTTCCCTATCCCACCCCTCTAGGTTGATACAGAGCCCCTGTTTGAGTTTCCTGAGCCATACAGCAAATTCCCATTGGCTATCTATTTTACATGTGGTAATGTTAGTTTCTATGTTAGTATTTCCATACATCTCACCCTCCCTTCCCCTCTCCCCATGCCCATAAGTCTATTCTCTATGTCTGTTTTTCCACTGTTGCCCTGTAACTAAATCATTCAGTATCATTTTTTTTTTTTTTGGTTTCCATATATATGGGTTAGAATACAATATTTATCTTTCTCTTTATGACTGACTTCACTCTGTATAATAGGTTCTAGGTTCATCCACCTCATTAGAACTGACTCAAATATATTCCTTTTTATGGATGAGTAATATTCCACTGTGAATATGTACCACAACTTCTTTATCCATTCATGTGTGGTTGGACATTTAGGTTGCTTCCATGTTCTAGCTATTGCAAATAGTGCTGCAATGAACAATGGGATACATGTGTCTCTTTCAATTTTGATTCCTCAGGGTATTTGTCTAGGAGTGGGATTGCTGGGTCATATGGTGGTTTTATTCCTAGTTTTTTAAGGAAGCTCCATACCATCTTCTATAGTGGCTGTATCAATTTACACTTCCACTAACAGTGCAAGAGCATTCCCTTTACTCCACACCCTTTCCAGCATTTATCGTTTGTAGACTTTTTGATAAGGGCCATTCTGACCCATGTGAGGTGATATCTCATTGTAGTTTTGATTTGCATTTCTCTAATAATGAGTGATGTTGAGCATCTTTTCATGTGTTTGTCAGCCATCTGTATATCTTCTTTGGAGAAATGTCTGTTTAGGTTTATCCCCACTTTTTGATTGGGTTGTTTGTTTTTCGGTATTGAGTTGTATGGGCTGCTTGTATATTTTGGAGATTAATCCTTTGTCAGTTGTTTCATTTGCTATTATTTTCTCCCATTCTGAGGGTTGTCTTTTCTCCTTGCTTATAGTTTCCTTTACTGTGCAAAAGCTTTTAAGTTTAATCAGGTCCCACTTATTTACTTTTGTTTTTATTTTCATTACTCTAGGAGGTGGGTCATAGAGGATCTTGCTTTGATTTATGTCATCAAGTGTTCTGCATGTTTTCCTCTAAGAGTTTTATAGTTTCTGGTCTTACATTTAGGTATTTAATCCATTTTGAGTTTATCTTTGTGTATGGTGTTAGGAAGTGTTCTAATTTCATTGTTTTATGTGTAGCTGTCCAGTTTTCCCAGTACCATTTATTGAAGAGGCTGTTGTTGCCTCATTGTAAATTCTTGCCTCTTTTGTCAAAAATAAGGTATCCATAGGTGCATGGGTTTACTTCTGGGCTTTCTATCTTGTTCCATTAGTCTATATTTCTGTTTTTGTGCCAGTACCATACTGTCTTGATGAGTGTAGCTTTATAGTATAATCTGAAATCAGGAAGGTTGATTCCTCTGGCTCCATTCTTTTTTCTCAAGACTGCTTTGGCTATTTGGGGTCTTTTGCATTTCCATATGAATTGTGAATTTTTTTGTTCTAGTTCTGTGAAAAAATGCCATTGGTAATTTGATAGAGATCACATTAAATCTGTAGAGTGCATTTGGTACTATAGTCATTTTCACAATATTGATTCTTCCTACCCAGGAACGTGGACTATCTCTCCATCTATTTATGTCATCCTTGATTTCTTTCATTAGTGTTTTATAATTTTCTGTGTACAGTTCTTTTGTCTCCTTAAGTAAGTTTATTCCTAGATATTTAATTCCTTTTATTGCAATGGTGAATGGGATTGATTCCTTAATTTCTCTTTCTGATTTTTCACTGTTAGTGAAATAGAAATATACACTGTTAGTATATAGAAATGCAAGAGATTTCTGTGTATTGATTTTGTATCCTGCAACTTTACTAAATTCACTGATTAGCTCTAGTAATTTTCTGATACTATCTTTAGGGTTTCCTATGTACAGTATCATGTCATCTGCAAACAGTGAGAGCTTTACTTTTTTTCCAATCTGGATTCCTTTTATTTCTTTTTCTTCTCTGGTTGCTGTAGCTAGATCTTCCAGAATTATGTTGAATAATAGTGGTAAAAGTGGACACCCTTGTCTTGTTCCTTATCTTAGGGGGAATGCTTTCAGTTTTTCACCACTGAGAATAATGTTTGCTGTAGGCTTATCATATATGGCCTTTACTATTTTGAGGTAGGTTCCTTCTCTGCCCTTTTTTTTTTTTTTTTTTTCTGAAGAGTTTTAATCATAAATGGGTGCTGAATTTTGTGAAAGGCTTTTTCTGCGTCTATGAGATTATCATATGGTTTTATCTTTCAATTTGTTAAAATGATGTAACACATTGATTAGCATATCCTTGCATTGCTGGAATAAACCCAACTTGATGGTGTATGAGCTTTTTGAGGTGTTGCTGAATTCTGTTTGTTAAAATTTTGTTGAGGATTTTTGCTTCTATGTTTGTCAGTGATATTGGCCTGTAGGTTTCTTTTTTTGTGTTGTCTTTGTCTGGTTTTGGTATCAGGGTGATGGTGGCCTGATAGAATGAATTCGGAAGTGTTCTTTCCTCTGCAATTTTTTAACAGAGTTTTAGAAGGATAGGCATTAGCTCTTCTCTAAATGTTTGATAGGATTCTCCTGTGAAACTATCAGGTCCTGGGCTTTTGCTTTTTGGGAGATTTTTGATCACAGCTTCAATTTCAGTGCTTGTAATTGGTTATTCATAATTTCTATTTCTTCCTGGTTCAATCTTGGAAGATTGAATTTTCTAAGAATCTGTCCAATTCTTCTAGGTTATCTATTTTATTACCATATAGTTGTTCATAATAGTCTCTTATAATCCTTTGTATTTCTGCATTGTCTGTTGTATTATTTTAATTCTCTCTCTTTTTTTTATTATATATTTTTGAGTTAAACTCTCAGTGGTTTCACTGTGATTTCAATTAGCATCTTAAAGCAATCTAGTTAGGATGAATACTAATTTTATTTCAATAGTATAAAATGTTCCTTCCAATATATTATCAACACTTTTATAATTATTTCATTATGCAGGATATAATTTCCTATATCTGCTTTCACAGATGACCACTAATTAAGTGGCTTGAAAGAAGAATAATTTATTCTATCACAGTTATGATGGCTAAATCCAAATCAATGCATCAGCAGGGCCATACTCTCTGAAATCTCCAAAGGAGAGTCCTTCCTTTCCTCTCACAGCATCTATTGGCTCTCAGAAATTCTTAGTAGTCTTTGGCTTGCAGCTTCATTATTCCAATATTCGTTGGCAAATGGTCATGCAGAGCTGTATTGGCTTCTATCATAGGTCTTCTGGTGCAGCAGTAAGCTTCCTGGTACTCTTGTTCTCAATAGTCTCTAGGCACCTAGGTACACTGGGTCCTGTCAGCACTCTAACATAGGCAAGACATATACTGGTCCTTCAGGCAGTCCTCAGAAAAGCCAGCTTGTTGAAAGATGCTCATCAGGAAGAACCCAGGAGTTAGGGGTTTTCCCCCACTCATTCCACACTGCGTTCGATGGAAAGACTAAGGCAAGTGAGTGCATGGTAACCCAAGCTATCGTCTTTGTTCTCAGCAGCCCTCACTCTGACACCCTGCCTTGTCGGTGAGCTAATTCAACCAAGATAGAAACAAGTTTCTCATACAGCTCCCCTAAATATCTTCATATTGGACTTATATTCTCGTTTTCCCATTTCTTCTCCGAGAAATCAGGAGCTGAGATTTTTTTCCCCCAGTGGATCATGTACCACTTAGCCAATGGGAGGAACTGTGGTAAGTAAATGCCACAGATTTGCTTACCAGTTTCAGTATGGCTACTTTCGTGCTCACTGAGGTGCAGAAGCCTCTTAACTGATACATGGACTTCTCAAAAAGGTAACTGTTGTGTTTATTACTGTTGATTGCTGTTTATCGCTTACTCCTTGGAAGGAAAGTTATGATCAACCTAGATAGCATATTAAAAAGCAGAGACATTACTTTGCCAACAAAGGTCCATCTAGTCAAGGCTATGGTTTTTCCAGTGGTCCTGTATGGATGTGAGAGTTGGACTGTGAAGAAAGCTGAGCCCAGAAAAATTGATGCTTTTGAACTGTGGTGTTGGAGAAGACTCTTGAGAGTCCCTTGGACTGCAAGGAGATCCAACCAGTCCATCATGAAGGAGATCCGTCCTGGGTGTTCATTGGAAGGACTGATCCTGAAGCTGAAACTCCAATACTTTGGCCACCTGATGTGAAGAGCTGGCTCATTGGAAAAGATCCTAATGCTGGGAGGGATTGGGGGCAGGAGGAGAAGGGGACGACAGAGGATGAGATGGTTGGATGGCATCACCGACTCAACGGCCATGAGTTTGAGTAAACTCTAGGAGTTGGTGATGGGCAAGGAGGCCTGGCATGCTGCGATTCATGGGGTTGCAAAGAATCGGACACGACTGAGAGACTGAACTGAACTGAACTGAACTGTTTGCTGTTGAATCAATGTCATCATTGGGGAAAGGAGGGCATGAGGCTTCCCATTTTGCCATCTTGCTGATGTCCCAGAAAATAATCTTATAAACTCCAGATTGTTTACATATGATGTACAATCAATTCTTGTAAGATACTTTAATTTTTCCTTTGTAACATTCATTTACCAGAGACTTGAAACTCAGGGAAGTAACGGCTGACCCTCAAAGCTCTGAAGCAGATCATCTAAGTGCTTTTTTCTTTAAGTTTTCTTTGAGCTTCAGAGAAAGGGAGACTTAGGCTTAATTAAGCTTCCATCTGCTCCAAGGCTAGATTAAGTTTTCTTTGATTAAATAAAAAATGAAAGAAAAATTCATCTATGGACTGATTTCCCTGTGCTCTCACTGTTCATGCTCAATCTTCAAAGGCTGATTTGAAGATGGGATAAAAGTCAAAAAAGAGGAGCAAAAAATAAAAATGGAGAATTCTTCAAACTTATGAAAGTACAGTGAAGATTTTCAACTGTTTGAAGGCAGCAGATATTTTTGAATATCTGAAGAATGCCAAAGAAACAGAACAAAATTGCCTACTTTCCACATCTCTTGAATATGGCTTTCCTAGCATTGAAATTTATTTTTACCTAAGAAATTTTCTGACTAGGTTCTTTATTTTACCTTAGCATTCACTCAGGAACTCACTTTGAACTTAACATTACTAGTTTGAATATCCTATAACTGATGAGTGTGCTAGGTTGCCAGTAGATTCATGTTCACTGAAGAGCTAGACCATATCTGAATTTCAAATTTATGTTTTATGATAAATAGAACAACACTACACTTTTATATTGGATCTATTTCTAAGTAATTGTTTACTATTGAAAATAAAGACCCTTAGGATTTTATGTTCTCATATAAGAAGCAGGGATATTCTCATATATGAAGCAGGGTAGAAATGGGTGGATTTAATCAATTCAAGCAATATATTGTAAATTATAAATGGGCTGTCTTACTAGGTATTTAAGGACCACCTCCTACTTTATTCTTAAGAAACTGACTTTCAGTTAAATTCCTTGAAGCAAATTTAGGACTTCTGAAAATAAGATAATAAAGAAAAAAAAAGAAAACTAAACTCAAAACCCACTTTGAGAGTGAAAATCATAGAATATATATATAAAAAATGAATCTGACCATAGCTTTGTGCCCTGTAGAAGAGATTATACAAATAATGAGGAATTATAATCATTTCAGTAATTGAAAAATCAAGCTTATATGTTTTGGAAATAATGACAATCTTATTTTAATAAATTAATATGGCATTCCCAGTTATGTGATAAGTTATTCACTAAGCTATAGTAAAGCAGCTTTTAAAATATATTTTACTGAGGTACACATGCTTGTGTGTGTGTTCAGTCATTTCAGTCCTGTCTGACTCTTGGCAACATTATGGACTGTAGCCCATGAGGCTTCTCGGTAGTATACAGTGCTAATTTCTGCAGTACAGTAAAATTATTCATTTATACATGTAGAGTCAGTTGTTTTTATAACCTTGAAATTTTTGGATGCTTATACTAACCTGTGCATTTAGTCAGCATTTAGTTTGTCTCTCTGAGAACTCATTACTAGACTGTTATCTCCATCCAATACCATTACTTTTCTTTCTGGGAGAAAGGGGAAAAAAATGGAAAATCCCTTAAATAGTCTATAAATAATTTAAGTTACACCTCAATAAGGTAAATTAAGTGGATAAGAAGCTAAATCAATAGCATTTGCTATGACTTTTTCTTCCTACTTCTTCAAACAAACTTGTGCCAAATTAAATAAACTATACTAAGAAGATTTTGCATTGTTCTACTTTTCCTTTTTAACAAGATTATATAAAGCAATAATGGCATTGTACTTATAAAATGCAATATTTTCTAAGTGGCCATAATTTCTGTTACTTTTGGGCCTAGAAGCCAATTATGGAAAGAAGTTCCATTTTTTAATAGGCTCAAGTGATTCCACAGCATTTGCAATTTTTCTTCTCCTCAGAAGGAAAGCAGTTCATCAAGAAAATGTCAAGTTTTTGTCTACTAGTGTCCCATATACTTAGTAGCCCACACAGCTTTCAAATCCAATTGCTTAATAGAAACAATCCTAGATTTCATTTACTTTTTTAACAGATTTAGTAAAGTGTATAAATCCTTAGGATGACAGTTTTTGAAAAAGATAGGAAAAAAAAAAAATCAGAACCAAGAAGGGAAGAGAGAAAATTAGAGATAATAGAAAGATAACAAAGTGACACAGTGAAACTGTGTGCCCTGCTCAGTAGCTCAGTTGTGTCTGACTCTTTGAGACTCCATAGACTGTAACCTGCCAGGCCCTCTGTCCATGGAATTTTCCAGGCAAGAATATGGAATGGTGTCATTTCCTTTTCCAGAGGATCTTCCCAACCCAGAGATTGAACTCTTGTCTCTTGCATCTTCTGCATTGGTAGGGCAATTCTTTACCACTGTGCCACCTGTGAAGCCCACAATGATACTGCAATGCCAATATTTTTGAAATTTAAAGCAAATTACAAGATGATTTGAAAAATTAACATCAAAATTGGCACAAGAGGAAATAGATCTAAATACTCTTACATATATTTAGAAATTAATTTTGTCATAGTTAACCTTCCTATAAGAAAATGAGCCATTGGTTTAACCAAAAGCAAAAACACAAATCTTACACAATCTTATGTATTTTTCAAGAAATATATAGAGAAAAAGCAATTTTAAACAATTTTTATGAGGCCAGCATATTCTACTATCAAAACCAGTAAAGGACATTATAAGAAAAAATATACTACAAAAAGATATCACTTGAATGTGAATACAGCACTCCTTTAAAAATTATCACAGAAACAAATAAACTAGGAAATAATGATCAAGTGAATTTATTTCAAGAAACTTGGGAACAGCATTAAAGTACACCCCAAGAGAAAGGATAAACATTTTGGTATACTCATTTCTTGGAATATTACTCTGCAATGATGAAAAATGTACTATTGTTACACAACTTGAATGAATCATGAAATACAATGTTTAGCAAAAAATTTCATATAACTACTCTTCTATATGGTTTAATTCACATGGGCTTTAAGAAGAGGCAAAATTAGCAATGAACTATCAGAAAAAGAAATTAAGGAAACAAGCCCATTTACCAATACATCAAAAAGAATGAACTATAAGGAATAAATCTACTTAAGGAGGTTTTCCTTTGTTGCGCAAAATATTCTGAAAACTATAATACACTGATGAAAGAAATTGAGGACAATACACACAGAAAAATATACCATGTTTTTGGATTGGAAGAATTAATATTGTCAAAATGACTATACTACCCAAGGTAATCTATAGATCCCTATCGAATTACCAATGACACTTTTTGAAGATCTAGAACAAAAAATATTAAAATTTGTATGAAAACATAAGACGTTCTGAAAAACCAAAGTAATCTTGAGAAAGAGAAATGGAGCTGGAGGAATCAGACTCCTTGACTTTAGATTATACCAAAGCTACAATTATCAAACTATTGTACAGTCATCAAGACAGTATGGTGCCAGCACAAAGACAGACTTACAGATCAGTGCGACAAGATAGAAAGTCCAGAAATAAACTCACACACCTATGGTAAATTAATCTATGACAAAGGAGGCAACAATATGAAATGGAGAAAAGACAATTTCTTCAATGAGTAGTGTTAGGAAAACTGGACAGCTACATGTAAAAGAATGAAATTAGAGTATTCTCTAACACTATACATAAAAATAAACTGAAAATGAATTAAAGATCTAAATGTAACACTGGATACTATACACTCTTAGAGGAAAACATAGAACACTCTTTGACATAAATTGCAATATCTTTTTGGATCCGCCTCCTAGAGTGATAAGCATAAGAACAAAAATAGACAAATGGGATCTAATTCAACTTAAAATATTTTGTACAACAAAGGAAACCATAAACAAGGTGAAAAGACAGCCCATGGAATGGGGCAGAATATTTGCAAATTATGCAACTAAGAAGGGGTTAATCTCCAAAATATATAAAT
This sequence comes from Dama dama, assembly GCF_033118175.1. Taxonomy (NCBI): domain Eukaryota; kingdom Metazoa; phylum Chordata; class Mammalia; order Artiodactyla; family Cervidae; genus Dama; species Dama dama. The sequence continues at coordinate 80,355,580 of NC_083698.1, read as the reverse complement.
TGCTCTTGCAGCTCAATATCAGGAAAACAAACAACCCAATCAAAAAATGAGCAGAAGATCCAAATACACATTTCGCCAAAGACATAACAGATCTTCAAAAAGTACATGAACTGATGCTCAGCATCACTAATCACTAGAGAAATGCAAATCAAAATTACAATGAGGTATCACTTCATACTAATCAGAATGGCCATCATCAAAAGGCCTATAGATAATAAATGCTAGAGAGGTTGTAGAGAAAAGGGGAACCCTCCTACACTGTTGGTGGAAAGGTAAATTGGTACAGTCATTATGGAATATGGCATGGAGTTTCCTCAAGAAACTAGAAACAGAGCTATCATGTGATCTAGCAGTTCAACTCTTGGCATATATTTGGAGAAAACTATAATTAGTGTATAGTGTATAATTAAAAAATATTCATGCACCCCAATGGTCATAGCAGCACTATTTACAATAGCTAAGACATGGAAGCAACCTGAATGTCCATCGACTGATGAATGGATAAAAAGGATGTGGTACACATAAATACATACATTGGAGTTCATACGTATATACATTGGAATATTAGCCATAAAAAGAATAAAGTCATGTCATTTTCAACAACATGGACTTAGTGATTATCATACTAAGTGAAGCAAGTCAGACAGGTAAAGACAAATAAGATATCACCTGTATGTGGAATCTTAAAAAATGATACAAATGAACTTATTTACAAAACAGAAACAGACTCATAGATTTAGAAAACAAACTTATGGTTACCAGAAGGGAAAGGTGAAAGGAGGGTAAACTAGGAGGTTGGGCTTAACATATACACACTATTATCTATAAAATAAATAATCAACAAGGACCTTTTATACAGCACAGGAAACTCTACTTAGCACTTTGTAATAATCTATATGGGAAAAGAATCTGTAAAAGAACAGACATATGTACATACATAACTAAATTATGTTGCTATACAACTGAAACTAACACAATATTATAAATTAACTATATTCCAATACAAAAATTTAAAAATAAATGGGAAAAAAAGAATAAACAAAATTAATCTTTTGTTATTAAAAAAGTCAGTATGGTGGTTGTCTACAATATGCAGAAAATGATTTCAAGGGGCAAGAAAGAAATGTCTCTACTCATGAAAATATTCTATAGCATGATAAGAGTACTGGTTACATGTTGTACATATTTGCAACAATTATAAATTGAAATAATTTATGTCTGTGCATTTCACACATATGAATTTTTATCAATTAAAGATAAATAACAAAAAAAATATGAAACTTTGGATTTGATCTAGACTCTTGAAAACTTGCCCTTCACATATCTGGTGTCTGAAAGAGCTTACTGATTCTGATATTTCATGCAACATGATGATTTTCCAAGGACAGCCAACTATTTATTGTATTAATTTGCTAGTGTTATCATAACAAAATACCACAGATTGGAGGGCTTAAAAGACAGAAGTTTGTTTTCTTACAGTATGGAAACTGGAATTCAAAGATGAAGGTGCTGACAGATTTGGCTTCTCCCGAGGCCTCTCTCATTGTCCCACAGATGGCCACCTTCTCACTATGTCCTCAAAGGACCTCTTTGCATACCTCTTTGGTGTCTGTCTCTCTTGTCATATGGTTATGACAAGTTACATTGGATTAGGGCTCCACATTTAGGAGCCCTCATATAGACTTAATTACCTCTTTAAAACCCTCACCGCTCAAGAACCCTTTATTTTCTGAGGTTCCAAAATCACTGCAGATGGTGACTGCACCCATGAAATTAAGACACTTACTCCTTGGAAGAAAAGCTATGACCAAACTAGACAGCATATTAAAAATCAGAGATACTACTTTGCCAACAAAGGTACGTCTAGTCAAAGCTATGGTTTTTCCAGTAGTCATGTATAGATGTGAGAGCTGGACTATAAAGAAAGCTGAGCATTGAAGAATTGATGCTTTTGAATTATGGTATTGGAGAAGACTCTTGAGAGTCCCTTGGACGATGGCAAGGAGATCAAACCAGGCAATCCTAAAGGAAATCAGTCCTGAATATTCACTGGAAGGACTGATGCTGAAGCTGAAACTCCAATACTTTGGCCACGTGATGTGAATAGGTGTGTGAATAACTGATTCATTGTAAAAGACCCTGATGCTGGGAAAAATTGAAGGCGGGAGAAGGGGACAACAGAGGATGAGATGGTTGGATGGCATCACTGATTCAATGGACATGAGTTTGAGTAAGCTCCAGAAATTGTGATGGACAGGGAGGCCTGGTGTGCTGCAGTCCATGGGGTCGCAGTGTTGGACATTACTGAGGGACTGAACTGAACTGAACCCCTTAAGAACAATCATACTGTTAGCCCTTAAACATGTGAATTACTGGGGGACACAATACTATTCCCAATATTTACCCTCTCAGTTTAGGCTGGAATATTAACAGTGCTGTGACCTAACAAAGAGTGATGGCCATACTTGTCACAGGCTGACCTAGAGTGGTGAAAATTCCATTTGGAGACTATTACTGACTATTCACTGCAACCGTGATTAAAAGTGAAAGTGAAAATGTTAGTGACTCAGTCATGTCTGACTCTTTACAGCCCCTTGGACTGTAGCCCACCGGGCTCCTCTGTTCATGAAATTTTCCAGGCAAAAATACTGGAGTGGTTTGCCGTTTCCTTCTCCAGGGCATCTTCCCAACCCAGGAATCAAACCTGGGTTTCCTGCATTGTGTGAAACTTTTCTACCCTCTGAGTCACCAGGGAAACCCCAGTGATTAGGAAACTCCAAAAGGAGTTCAAGAGGAGGATGTCCTCACCAAGGGCATTGCTCTGCTTAGATGGTTTATTTTTAAGAAAGGAAAGAGTTGACCCACAGTAAGTAGTCCAAGACATTTATTACTTTGTCTTCCATTTGGAAGTAGGCTGTCTCTGGAAGCACTGTTGGTTTTTTTGTTGGTGCTGTTATATACAAATAATAAACAACTTGAGTACATTTTGAAAAGAAGGTACACATTATAAAAAAAAACATGGTAGATTCAATTTTTCTCCATATGTTAACTCATGGAGAATTTCTGGACTTCAATTAAGAATTCTTGACTTCAGTTTCTTAGTAATTTTAAACATATTTTTCATTTTCCTGGGTATACCACAATGGGGTAAAATTTATATTCAAATTTCAAGTACTGCAGAAAACCTTTGTTGAAGTAGATAAATTTTTATTTATTTTCATTGTATAATCTCTGATGAAGACAACATAAATTATTTGATATAATGTATATTGTCATCTTTTGGGAAGTGAAATTAATTTTGACCACAAATGGTCCATGGAGTTTCTATAAACGAATAGTGGCTGGTTTTATATGAGTAGTTACATGAAGGAAGAACATAGGCTTAAAGGCTAAATTTCCATGTTTAAGAGATCAAAGACTTGGGAGATATGCAGGGCTTAGCTTAGCATCTCTTGATTTTTTTTTGTGGAGGAATTTTTACATCAATTCTTTTTTTTTTTTTTTTAATTTTTTTATTAGTTGGAGGCTAATTACTTCACAACATTTCAGTGGGTTTTGTCATACATTGATATGAATCAGCCATGGATTTACACGTCTTCCCCATCCCAATCCCCGCTCCCACCTCCCTCTCCACCCGATTCCTCTCGAAACATCCCACCCTCGCCTTCTCCCAGAGAGTTCAAAAGTCTGTTCTGTATTTCTGTGTCTCTTTTTCTGTTTTGCATATAGGGTTATCGTTATCACCTTTCTAAATTCCATATATATGTGTTAGTATGCTGTAATGTTCTTTATCTTTTTGGCTTACTTCACTCTGTATAAGGGGCTCCAGCTTCATCCATCTCATTAGGACTGGTTCAAATGAATTCTTTTTAATGGCTGAGTAATATTCCATGGTGTATATGTACCACAGCTTCCTTATCCATTCATCTGCTGATGGGCATCTAGGTTGCTTCCATGTCCTGGCTATTATAAACAGTGCTGCGATGAACATTGGGGTGCACGTGTCTCTTTCAGATCTGGTTTCCTCAGTGTGTATGCCCAGAAGTGGGATTGCTGGGTCATATGGCAGTTCTATGTCCAGTTTTTTAAGAAATCTCCACACTGTTTTCCAAAGCGGCTGTACTAGTTTGCATTCCCACCAACAGTGTAAGAGGGTTCCCTTTTCTCCACACCCTCTCCAGCATTTATTGCTTGTAGACTTTTGGATAGCAGCCATCCTGACTGGCGTGTAATGGTACCTCATTGTGGTTTTGATTTGCATTTCTCTAATAATGAGTGATGTTGAGCATCTTTTCATGTGTTTGTTAGCCATCTGTATGTCTTCTTTGGAGAAATGTCTGTTTAGTTCTTTGGCCCATTTTTTGATTGGGTCATTTATTTTTCTGGAATTGAGCTTCAGGAGTTGCTTGTATATTTTTGAGATTAATCCTTTGTCTGTTTCTTCATTTGCTATTATTTTCTCCCAATCTGAGGGCTGTCTTTTCACCTTACTTATAGTTTCCTTTGTAGTGCAAAAGCTTTTAAGTTTCATTAGGTCCCATTTGTTTAGTTTTGCTTTTATTTCCAATATTCTGGGAGGTGGGTCATAGAGGATCCTGATGTGATTTATGTCGGAGAGGGTTTTGCCTATGTTCTCCTCTAGGAGTTTTATAGTTTCTGGTCTTACATTTAGATCTTTAATCCATTTTGAGTTTATTTTTGTGTATGGTGTTAGAAAGTGTTCTAGTTTCATTCTTTTACAAGTGGTTGACCAGTTTTCCCAGCACCACTTGTTAAAGAGGTTGTCTTTTTTCCATTGTATATCCTTGCCTCCTTTGTCAAAGATAAGGTGTCCATAGGTTCGTGGATTTATCTCTGGGCTTTCTATTCTGTTCCATTGATCTATATTTCTGTCTTTGTGCCAGTACCATACTGTCTTGATGACTGTGGCTTTGTAGTAGAGTCTGAAGTCAGGCAGGTTGATTCCTCCAGTTCCATTCTTCTTTCTCAAGATTACTTTGGCTATTTGAGGTTTTTTGTATTTCCATACAAATTGTGAAATTCTTTGGTCTAGTTCTGTGAAAAATACCGTTGGTAGCTTGATAGGGATTGCATTGAATCTATAGACTGCTTTGGGTAGAATAGCCATTTTGACAATATTGATTCTTCCAATCCATGAACACGGTATGTTTCTCCATCTGTTTGTGTCCTCTTTGATTTCTTTCATCAGTGTTTTATAGTTTTCTATGTATAGGTCTTTTGTTTCTTTAGGTAGATATACTCCTAAGTATTTTATTCTTTTTGTTGCAGTGGTGAATGGTATTGTTTCCTTAATTTCTCTTTCTGTTTTTTCATTGTTAGTATATAGGAATGCAAGGGATTTCTGTGTGTTAATTTTATATCCTGCAACTTTACTATATTCATTGATTAGCTCTAGTAATTTTCTGGTAGAGTCTTTAGAGTTTTCTATGTAGAGGATCATGTCATCTGCAAACAGTGAGAGTTTTACTTCTTCTTTTCCTATCTGGATTCCTTTTACTTCTTTTTCTGCTCTGATTGGCCAAAACTTCCAACACTATGTTGAATAGTAGTGGTGAGAGTGGGCATCCTTGTCTTGTTCCTGATTTCAGGGGAAATGCTTTCAATTTTTTACCATTGAGGGTGATGCTTGCTGTGGGTTTGTCATATGTAGCTTTTATTATGTTGAGGTATGTTCCTTCTATTCCTGCTTTCTGGAGAGTTTTAATCATAAATGAGTGTTGAATTTTGTCAAAGGCTTTCTCTGCATCTATTGAGATAATCATATGGTTTTTATCTTTCAATTTGTTAATGTGGTGTATTACATTGATTGATTTGCGGATATTGAAGAATCCTTGCATTCCTGGGATAAAGCCCACTTGGTCAACTAAACAGAAAAGTAACAAGGAAACACGAACCTTAAATGACACAGTGGACCAGCTAGATCTAATTGATATCTATAGGACATTTCACCCCAAAACAATCAACTTCACCTTTTTCTCAAGTGCACACGGAACCTTCTCCAGAATAGATCACATCCTGGGCCATAAATCTAGTCTTGGAAAATTCAGAAAAATTGAAATCATTCCAGTCATCTTTTCTGACCACAGTGCAGTAAGATTAGATCTCAATTACAGGAAAAAAATTGTTAAAAATTCAAACACATGGAGGCTAAATAACACGCTTCTGAATAACCAACAAATCATAGAAGAAATCAAAAAAGAAATCAAAATATGTATAGAAATGAATGAAAATGAAAACACAACAACCCAAAACCTATGGGACACTGTAAAAGCAGTGCTAAGGGGAAGGTTCATAGCATTACAGGCTTACATCAAGAAACAAGAAAAAAGCCAAATAAATAACCTAACTCTACACCTAAAGCAATTAGAGAAGGAAGAAATGAAGAACCCCAGGGTTAGCAGAAGGAAAGAAATCTTAAAAATTAAGGCAGAAATAAATGCAATAGAAACTAAAGAGACCATAGCAAAAATCAACAAAGCTAAAAGCTGGTTTTTTGAAAAAATAAACAAAATTGACAAACCATTAGCAAGACTCATTAAGAAACAAAGAGAGAAGAACCAAATTAACAAAATTAGAAATGAAAATGGAGAGATCACAACAGACAACACTGAAATACAAAGGATCATAAGAGACTACTACCAGCAGCTCTATGCCAATAAAATGGACAACTTAGATGAAATGGACAAATTCTTAGAAAAGTATAACTTTCCAAAACTGAACCAGGAAGAAATAGAAGATCTTAACAGACCCATCACAGGCAAGGAAATCGAAACTGTCATCAAAAATCTTCCAGCAAACAAAAGCCCAGGACCAGATGGCTTCACAGCTGAATTCTACCAAAAATTTAGAGAAGAGCTAACACCTACCTTACTCAAACTCTTCCAGAAAATTGCAGAAGAAGGTAAACTTCCAAACTCATTCTATGAGGCCACCATCACCCTAATTCCAAAACCAGACAAAGATGCCACAAAAAAAGAAAACTACAGGCCAATATCACTGATGAACATAGATGCAAAAATCCTTAACAAAATTCTAGCAAACAGAATCCAACAACATATTAAAAAAATCATACATCAATTCTATTGATAGCTTGTACTCTCATTCTTATGCATTTATTGAAGATAAAATGATTCACCTTGTTGGTGGAGGACATTTCCCAGTTGGTTATAAAAATGATAAGCAATTGTCTGTCATTCTTTCCTTCCCTCATCTGGACCTGGTATGAGACAATGATCCAGGTAAGAGTGCTTACTTTGGAGATCCAAACCATCCCTCAGGTGAGATATTCCCAGAATCTTGATGAGATTTATGGATGGAGGGTTACCAGTCTCATTTGGCCTTTACATTAAATTTTCTAATGTCGGCATTATCAGAAATAATACTGAATATTTTACATCCTTTTGGTTTGGGTTCTTAAATTGAAAATATGCAAAGGAACTTTATGAGTCCTTTCAGATCATACAAGAGCGTCTCTGGAGGCTCAGATGGTAAAGAGTCTGCCTCCAATTCAGGAGATCGGGGTTCGATCCCTGGGTTGGGAAGATTCCCTGGAGAAGGAAATGGCAACCCACTTCAGTACTCTTGCCTGGCCATGGACAGAGGAGTCTGGCGAGCCCCAATCCAAGGGGTTGCAAAGAGTCAGATACAATTGAGTGACTAACATATCAGACCATACAAATAAGGAACATCAGCAATAAGTATCTATCTTGAATGATAGACTCCTCGGTGTTTATTTTTATCAGTTCAACACTGTTATGGTACCTATTTCATTGCCTGCTCTTTTCCCTGTCTGTTATGTTTTAGAATTCCTCTCCTCTATTAGAAGAGAAATTTTTTGATGGCAAAAGTTCTTTGTTTTACTTAATCTTCCTACCACTTGGTACAATGTCATGTATACAATTCAAAATCAATGAGTATTTTAAATTACTTGTATACAGTTTCATTTGAAATGAATTGCTCAGTTTCAATAGTCAGGGAAATGATCTGTTTAAGCATTTGTTTAAATTTACTAAATTTCAAACTAAGGACTTTCAGAAAGTGTTCTTTTTATTCATGAAATATTTGTCTTTAAAAATATTAGTTAAAATTCTTTTTAAAAAGGCAGTAAGCACATTTCAAATGGTTATTTTCAAAGTTTATTTTTTTTTTTAAATTGAAAGGGTCATATTTTGATGAGTAAAAGAAAGAGAAATACCATTTTAATTTTCTAGTATCAGCTGACTTAAATAGAGGGAACTGAGTTTTAGATTTGCTTTTCCTTCATTTGTATTTGTTATCTCCATAAATCGGTAGGCTCATAATAATTGGATTATATCATTTTCCCCCAGACAATTATAGGAGGATTGGGTTGAAAATATTTGAGGTTGCAGAACACAGTCAAAATTTTTTTCTATGAAATTTGCTTTCTTATTTTACTTCAGCTGAAGTCTTTCAGAGCTCAGAACTCAGGCTAATGTTATATTTAGCTTGTTTTTATACAAAGGATAGATGTATGAACGCAGAGTCAGACACACCCTCTCTTCCCATCCCCCTCCCTCCATATAGTTTCTGTTTAGGACACCAACACCTTTTATGAATATCAATCAACCAATTAAAATGTATGACATTCTGAACTCAAAGTCAAACCTTTTAGGTAGATGCCTAGTGAATAGACCCTGCATTTAACGGGAAAAAAAACAAATCCAGTTTCTGTTCTATGCATTTTGTATTCCTCTCTAAAACTATAGTTTGTGAGTTTACACTTCAAATAAACAAGCAGACTGAAAAGTGTAACTGTGCCTTTTCGGCTTACTTCCTATGTGAGATGAATACTAATATTTCACTTCCTTCAGTGTGAAAAACCGGTCATTGAAAACCCTGTGTATGTTGGTGGTTCACTCGCTGGGTCCAATGCTTCATTCATCCTTACCTTGATTTAAATTGAATTTCAGCTCACAGAGAGGACAAAAAATGGGAGGGAAAAAAAAAAAGGAGAGAGAGAGAGAATCAGTAAAAGCAATAAAAAGTGTAGAGAACATAAATATAAATCTGCCTCCTCTCAGTGTGCTACAAAATATCAGAAATCATCTTACTTTTTTTCTTGAGTTAAACATTTGTGGGGAAGTTAAAAAATCATTTTGTGCTTTTGCTTTTTTACTTGTTTCTAACCTAGACTGTCTTCTTGATTAAAAAATATGTGTATGTAAGAATTGATTTCATTTTCCAGAATTGTCTTGAGGATAGTTTTGAAAATACAGAGAAAATAAAAGTATCTTAGGTCAATACTTGAAAGGTTTATTTTCTTGAAAGGTATGTATAAATGTTTTGATATTATGTGATTACAGGACAGCTTAACTCAATGCTTTTGACTTCCAGGTTCTGAAATCACTGCCTTCTCCTGCCTCCCAAACTATTATACTCACTGGGTTTACTTTATTTTTAACTGGCTTTTAATTCTGCAAGAAACTTATATGCTTCATGTCCTTGGCATATACAGTAGATATTAGTGTTCTTTAGGGTGCTATTTTGTGTCTTTGAGTATTCTCACTCTCACTCTCTCAGTCACCTCACTTACTGTCTTCATTTATTATCTATATCTGATCACTTCTAAATTTATTTCTACCACCTTAGATATGACTCTCATGAATCTGACTGCCATTAGACATCTCTCCTTGAATTAACCACATCAACTACATTCAAAACAGTTTATCAACTTGCTTCTCCAGCATGACTTCTCAATGAAAGTCCTGAAAGCCCGTGCTAGAGTCCAGGCCTCCATCACTTACTCTCCCACTTATTCTCCTTCTTCCTTATTGTCACAGTCAATCAATAACCAGATCCTACTGATCCTATTTCCTAATTGTATTTTTTTTTTTTGTTTTCAACACTCTATACTTTCTCCAATCCCTACTCTAGTAAGCATCATTGATAATTTTATAATTAAGAGATTCCTAAGTGGTCCCTGCATATGGAGTTGTATATCTAAAGGGCAAACATTAAGTCATCCTAAGATGCCTCTTTGCTGTCTTTCCATTGCTACTAGGCTACATTTTAAACCTTCACATCTGGCTCCTATTACCTTTCCCTCCTCTGTTTTCGGTTTATTTATTTATTTTTTTTGTTCTCAGTTTTTTAATAGTGTACAATTTGTGTTCCAATCACACTGACTTTACTTGCTTCTTTTCCTTAAAATTTTATCTTTGTGTGTGTGACAATACAATCAACATTAACCCATTTCCTGTGCATTCTTGATATCTCAAATTACACATTGTTGCTTCCAAACTATTCCTCATTATCTCTCTCATCTAACTGGACTTATTATGCCCCACAGACAACTCTAGTTCTCTGTCATAATACTTAGAACACTTATAGGAAATACTTGTCTACCTTCCTTACATAAACGGAATTTTCATTGCATAAGTAAATAGTCTATCTAATATACTATTGTGCCAATATTAAACAAATAAATAAATGCATTTTTCAAACTGTGATACTCCACATGGAGAGCAGTAAATATTTTATTAGGCAGCATTACCAAGATGAGAATGGTTTCCTCTTAAGTTCTTTAGTCATGAGAGTATGAGTCAGAAAGCCTTAGCATCTTCTCGTTGCTTCTTAGAGGCATACAGAGAAAAAGCAAGCGCTCAGATGAATTTGGTTTCATGGTTTCTCGCCTTGTTGAAAACACTAAGTCCTAAGCATGTAAGAGTCATATGGCTCCAGAGGCACCAGGCAGTCTGGAGGTGGGAGTTGTCTTGGTAACTAGCCAGGGAATACAAAGGGAGAGTCTGTCCCCAGTGTTTCAATAATAATTAGATATCCACATGTGTGAGGTTGAATGATAATCATTCTGTGATGTTACTTACAGCCAGGTGGAACACACTTGAAATTGACAGACTGTGGTTCAGAACTGCAAAACATCTAAAAGGAAAGCATCCTGGACTCCTTTATATATACCATAACTAGTTATACTAACTAGTTGACTGAGCTTGAGTCAGTTGAAGTGAAGGGGATAAACCTAGATCCTGTTACATAGAGTGAAGTAAGTCGGAAAGAGAAAAAGAAATGTCATATATGAATGCATATTCATGGGATCTAGAAAAATGGTACTGATGAACTTATTTGCAGGAAAGGAATAGAGACACGGACATAGAGAAGAGATTTGTGGACCCGGCGGGGGGAGGAGAGGGTGGGATGAATTGAGAGAGTGGCACTGACATATTCACTACCATTTGTGAAACAGAGAGCTAGCGGGGAAGCAGCTGTATAGAACACGGAACTCAGCTCTGGGCTGCGATGACCTACAGGCTGGGATCAGGGGGAAGTGGGAAGAAGGCTCAAGAGGGAGGGGGGTCTCTGTATGCTTAGAAATAATGTGCACTGTTGTGCAGCAGAAACAAGCACAACATTGCAAAGCAATTATCCTCCAATTAAAAGAAATTTTAAAAATAAATGAAGAAAAAAGCATCCACCTCTTCTGGCTAGGCAATTATACATTCAAAAATAGTTTTGAAAGTCTAATATATGCCAGGCAATGATAGATGGTGAAGATCTAAAGATGAGTAAGACAGAGTTCTTCTATTAAAGAAACCTGAATTGTCATAGGGGAGACAAACATATCAACAATTAATCCCAATATCTAAATACAATAATATCAGCATGTATAAATCAGTGCAGTGGAGAAAGAAATAAATTCTGCTTGACTGTCAGAATAACATTCCTAAAGTAAAAAAATGAATTTGAATTTTAACTAATGAGAATTGTAAATCATGAAAGATGACATTGTGGCAAAGGGAACATATGTGTAGTTTAAAAACAACATGCTGTTTCTTAGGGAATTATAAAAGGTCTTTACTGTCTTTACTTGAACTTAAAAAAAACAGAACATTATCTGTATGGATGTTCATATGGGTGTTTCTATTTAAGGAAGAAAGAAAAACTGAAAATCTCCATCTTCTTGTCAGTATGAGGGTATTTCATGGATATTTAAAACAAACAGATATCCTAAAATGTTAAAAATTTTTAGAGGAATTTTATTGTTCTGGTGGCAAAATAACCGACCATATTTTCCATATAACAGGCTTCAGTTCAGTTCAGTTCAGTCACTCAGTCATGTCCAACTCTTTGTGACCCCATGAATCACAGCATGCCAGGCCTCCCTGTCCATCACCAACTCCCAGAATCCACCCAAACTCATGTCCATTGTGTCGGTGATGCCATCCAACCATCTCATCCTCTGTCATCCCCTTCTCCTCCTGCCCCCAATCTTTCCCAGCATCAGGGTCTTTTCAAATGAGTCAGCTCTCCGCATCAGGTGCTAATAGTATGGTTAGATCTAAAAGAGATGATATTATCATTAACTTACAGAAAAACAATTGGATTTCCTTTCATTTGTTGAGAGCATTTAGTAGGCTGTGTCTTCCTAGAGTCCCAGGTTGCTGAAGACAAGGTCTCAATTAGTCTCAGCAGAGAACTGGTCATGAGTCACATAATCCCTCATTCAAATGTTTATTGAAGTTTTAGCTTTTGTGCCAGGTAATCACTTAGTTTGCTGTAATATACCAGAGAAGGGAGAGGATGAACAAAATTGTTTGCCTTTTTGAAGCTATATTTTAGTAAAAATGATCAAGGAAAAGAAGACATATCAAAGGAATACATAGTGAATTATTCCATTTATATAAAATTCTAGACAAAGCAACAAGAGTACAAAATGCAATACTGGCGTGCAGTCTCAAAAATGACAGACTGATCTTGGTGTATTTCCAAGGCAAACCATTCAGCATCACAGTAATACAAGTCTATGCCCCAATCACTAAAGCCCAAGAGGCTGAAGATGAGCAATTCTATGAAGAACTATAAGACGTTATAGAATACCAACAAAAGATGTTCTTTTCATCAGGGGGGACTGGAATGCAAAAGTAGGAAGTCAAAAGATACCTGGAGGAACAGGCAAGTTGGGTCTGGGAGTACAAAATAAAGCAGGTCAAAGGCTAATAGAGTACTGCCAAGAGAATGCACTGGTCATAGCAAACACCCTCTTCCAACAACACAAGAGACAACTCTGAAATCAGATTGATTATGTTCTTTGCAGCCCCAAATGGAGAAACTCAAAACAGTCAGCAAAAACAAGATCTGGAACCTACTATGGCTTAGATCATGAGCTCCTCATTGCAACATTCAGAATTAAATTGAAGAAAGTAGGGAAAACCACTAGGCAATTCAGATATGGCCTAAATCAAATGCCTTATGCCTATACAGTGGAAGTGACAAATAAATTCAAGGGATCAGATCTGATAGAGTGCCTGAAGAAATATGGATGGAGGTTTGTAACACTACACAGGAGGTGGAACTGGACATGGAACAACAGACTGGTTCCAAACTGGGAAAGGAGTACATCAAGGCTGTATATTGTCATCCTGCTGATTTAACTTATAATCAGAGTATATCATGTGAAAGGCCAGGTTGGATGAAGCACAAGCTGGATATTAAGATTGCCGGGAGAAATATCAATAACCTCAGATATGCAGATAATACCACCCTTATGGAAGAAAGTGAAGAGGCACTGAAGAGCCTCCTGATGAGGGTGAAATAGGAGAGTGAAAAAGCTGGCTTAAAACTTAATATTAAAAAAATGAAGATCATGGCGTCCAGTCACATCATTTCATGGCAAATAGATGGGGAAACAATGGAAACAGTGACAGACATTATTTTCTTGGGCTCCAAAATCACTACAGATGCTGACTGCAGTCATCAAAATAAAAGATGCTTGCACTTTGGAAGAAAAGCTATGGCCAGCATGCTGTGTTGATGTGCTGTCATGACCAAATCTTTGCAACCCCATGGACTACAGCCTGCCTGGTTCCTCTGTCCATGGAATTTTCCAGGCAAGAATACTGGAGTGGGTTGCCAGTAGACAGCATATTTAAAAGCAGAGACATTACTTTGCTGACAAATGTCCATCTAGTCAAAGCTATGGTTTTTCCAATAGCCATGTATGGATGTGAGAGTTGGACTATAAAGAAAGCTGAATGATGAGCACTTTTGAACTTCAGTATTGGAGAAGACTCTTGAGAGCCTCTTGGACTGCAAGGAGATCAAATTAGTCAATCCTAAAGGAAATCAGTCCTGAATATTCATTGGAAGGACTGATGCTGAAGCTGAAACTCCAATACTTTGGCCACCTGATGTGAAGAACTGACACATTGGAAAAGATCCTGATGCTGGGAAAGACTGAAGGTGGGAGGAGAAGGGGATGACAGAGAATGAGATGGTTGGATGGCATCACAAAATCAACCGACATGAGTTTTAGCAAGCTCCAGGCATCGGTGGAGGACAGATGTGCTGCAGTCTGGTGTGCCGCAGTCCATGGAGTTACAGTGAGTCAGACACAATTGAGCAACTGAACAGAACAGGAGGTGGTGATAAAAACCATCCCAAAGAAAAAGAAATGCAAGAAGGCAAAATGGTTGTCTGAGGAGGCTTTACAAATAGCTGGGAAAAGAAGAGAAGCAAAAGGCAAAGGAGGAAGGGAAAGATACACCAAACTGAATGCAGAATCCCAAAGAATAGCAAAGAAAGAAAAGAAAGACTTCTTAAGTGAACAATGTAAAGAAATAGAGGAAAACAACAGAATGGGAAAGACCAGCAATCTCTTCAAGAAAATCAGAGATATCAAGGAAACATTTCATTCAAAGATGGGCACAATGAAGGACAGAAATGGTATGGACCTAAGAGAAGAAAAAGATAATAATTAGATGTGGCAAGAATACACAGAAGAACTATACATAAATGGACTTAATGACCATGAAAACCATGATGGTGTGGTCACTCACCTAGATGCAGACATCTTAGGGTGCAAAGTCAAAGTGGGCCTTAGGAAGCATCACTATGAACAAAGCTAGTGGAGGTGAGTTGACCTACTTAAAATCCTAGAAGATGATGCTGTTACAGTGCTGCACACAATAGGTCAGCAAATTTGGAAAACTCAGCAATAGGAACAGGAGTGGAAAATGTCAGTTTTCATTTCAATCCCAAAGATGCACATTGCCAAAGAATGTTCAATTCTTTTTGTACTGCAAAATTGTACTCATTTCACATGCTAGCAAGGCAATGTTCAAAATCTTTCAAGTTAGGCTGTAAGAGTATGTGAGCCAAGAACTTCCAGGTGTACAAGTTGGATTTAGAAAAGGCAGCGGAACTAGAGATCAAATTGCCAACATCTGATGGATCATAGAAAAAGCAAGAGAACTCCAGAAAACATCTACTTCTGCTTCATTGACTACAGAAGAGCTTTGACTGTGTGGATCACAACAAATTGTGGAAAATTCTTAAATAGATGAGAATACCAGACCAACTTACCTGTCTCCTGAGACATGCAGGTCAAGAAGCAACAGTTAGAACCTGACATGAAACAACGGACTGGTTCCAAATTGGACAGGAATACTTCAAGGCTGTATATTGTCACCCTGCTTATTTCACTTATATGCAGAGTACATCATGAGAAATGCCAGGCTGGATGACTCAAGCTGGAATCAATATTGCTGGGAGAAGTATAAACAACCTGAGATATGGAGCTGATATACTATGCTAATGGCAGAAATTGAAGAGGAACTAAAGAGCCTATTGACAAAAGTGAAAGAGGAGAGTGGAAAAACTGGCTTAAAACTCAACATTCATATAACTAAGATCATGGAATCTGATTCCATCACTTCATGGCAAACAGTTGGTGTAAAATGGAAACAGTGGCAGATTTTATTTTCTTGGGCTCCAAAATGACAGTGGATGGTGACTGCAGCCATAAAATTAAGATGCTATTCTTTGGAAGGAAGGTTATGACAAACCTAGACAGTGCATTAAATAGCAGAGATCACTTTGCCAACAAAGGTCCATGTAGTCAAAGCTATGGTTTTTCCAGTAGTCATGTATGGATGTGAAAGTTATACCATAAAAAAGGCTGAGTACTTAAGAATTGATGCTTTCAAACTGGTGCTGGAGAAGAGTCTTGAGAGTCCCTTGGACAGTCAGGAGATGAACCCAGTCAATCTTAAAGGATATCATCAAATATTCATTGGAAGGACTGCTGCTGAAACTGAAGGTCCAATACTTTGGCCACCTGAGGCAAAGAGCCAACTCACTGGCAAAGACCCTGATGCTGGAAAAGAGCATCAGAGGGCAGGGCAGGGGGAGAAGAGGGTGACAGAGAATGAGGTATTGGGTTGCATCACTGACTCAATGGACATGAATTTGAGCCAACTCTGGGAGATAGTGAAGGACAGGGAAGCCTAGCATGCTGCAGTCCTTGGGGTTGCATACAGTGGGATACAACTTTAAGCAGCTGAAAAACAAGACAAAGCAAAGCAATTTACAGTTACAAAAATAAAGTGTTACTGGCTCCCTGACACTGAAGTGAAAGAAGGAACACATGGCTTGTAACTGTTCACAAAGTAACTCTGAAGTTGACGTAAATCACTGTTATCCTAGCAGTGATTATGACTTCATGGGAGTATGTATGTATGTATATATATATATATCTCAACAATTTTGTTAAATTGTATAATGTAAATGTGAGCATTTTTATATTCATTATACCTACATATTACCTTAGAGCTAGAAGAACACAAATGTAAACTACAGGTACTTCTAGACAAAGGATAATGAAAATTCACTGCCAACTTTCTGATGCATTAAAACTATGATAGTGATTTCTTAGAAGCATAGGAAGGTGATCCAAGATGGAATCAGAGAAATGCAAGAAATAAAAAGCTATATAAGAGTAGAAATATAAGGACATAAAGTCAATATTGAATTTAAAAACAGTAAAAATAATGTCATCTAGAGCATAAAGTAAATGTAGAACAAATATGGCCAACAACAATAATGTAACAGTCAGTTAATATATGGAGATAAATTACACGAAGATCCAAGTATTATCTGCCAGGCAGTAAAAGCATTGTTACATTGGGTTGCAATAAGTGAAGGATACAGGCACATGCACTTATTTTATATTTTAGTTTAGCTACTAAATGAATAGTAAAGTATAATAATAATAATAAATTCAATATTTCAGAAGAAGGTAATAGGAAAGAGATAACCATAAACAGTGAGAAAAACAAACTAACAAATCAGAGTGGGATAGTATCTAAACTCAAATATTACATTAAATGATAATGTCTAAGTAAAATAATATCAGGTTAGCTTTAGAGTATGTTTTTCCTCAGTAATTTGTAAGATTTGATGTTAAATTATGTTCATACATTGAAGAAAACAATTGACATTTGACTACCCTTATTAGTTTAAAACTTATTTTTCAAATATTTCATATATATATATATATAGGTATACATGCATGCATCTTTTTTTTTGCCTTTTCAAACTGTTCATGATGTTCTCAAATCAAGAATACTGAAGTGGTTTGACATTCCCTTCTCCAGTGGACCACATTTTGCCAAAACTCTCCACCATGACCCGCCCATCTTGGGTGGCCCAACATGGCATGGCTCCTATTTTCATTGAGTTAGACAAGGCTGTGGTCTATGTGATCAATCTGGTTAGTTTTCTGTGATTGTGGTTTTCATTTTGTCTGCCCTCTGATGAATAAGGATAAGAGCTTACAGAGAGACTAAGATCCTGGCATCCAGTCCCACTCAGTTCAGTTCAGTTCAGTCACTCAGTCGTGTCCAACTCTTTGTGACCCCATGAATCACAGCACACCATGCCTCCCTGTCCATCACCAACTCCCAGAGTTTACTCAAACTCATGTCCATCGAGTCGGTGATGCCATCCAGCCATCTCATCCTCTGTCGTCCCCTTCTCTTCCTGCCCCCAATCCCTCCCAGCATCAGGGTCTTTTCCAATGAGTCAACTCTTCATATCAAGTGGCCAGAGTTTCAGCTTCAGAGTCAGTCCTTCCAATGAACACCCAGGACTGATCTCCTTTAGGATGGACTGGTTGGATCTCCTTGCAGTCCAAGGGGCTCTCAAGAGTCTTCTCCAACACCACAGTTCTAAAGCATCAATTCTTGTTTTGACATATGTGCGACATATGGAGCTAATGCCAGTTTTAACAGTAGGGGTGATTTAAATACTCTTTGACATATAAAATTATATGTCATTTAGAATACTTGTTTAATCATCGTGGGTGCATGCTGAGTTGTGTCTGACTCTTGGCGATTCCATGGACTCTAGCCAGCCAGGCTAGAATTTTCCAGGCAACAATACTGGAGTGGGTTGCCATTTCCTTCTCCAGGGGATCTTCCCCACCCACCCACAGACTGAACCCGTGTCTCTTGCCTCTCTTGCATTGGGAGACGGGTTCTTTACAACTGAGCCACCTGGGCACTTCCCTTAATTAATAAATTTAAGTTTTCTTTAATGGGCACCATTAAGGTAGATGTGTTGATAAACTTGATTTGTTTTATTGTAAAACAAACTTAAATGCATTTTTATTACATTAAAGTAGTACATCTTGTACTTAAATCAGACACATTTAATGAGAAGGGACCACATTTTGAAGAAATTATGAATAGATATTTTCAGTTTTTCAATGTTACAAGTGTATAAAATGTGCAAAAATAGATCACTTGAAACAGAAAATGTTTGAAATTATGTGTAACTGTCATGCATTGTTCTTTTCTAAATGGCTTATCTGAAAATTGTATTTTGCAAATTATTATCCTAATTATATTTATTTCAGTAAGATTTTATTTTTTGATAGCATACTTTAGCATCTCATCAAGGAATTTTTCAAATCAAAATGAAATATTTCCAAAGAAACAGTTTTAGGCAGAATTATCATTTTAATTATTGAATCAAAACCATGTTAAAACAAAGCATTTTAACTACCAAAGATACAATTTAGTGAGATTGCTATAAAAAGAGGAAAACAATATGTCAGGAACATATTTTAAAAAAGAACTGGCCTGCCAGAATCAGTAGCATGTAAGATTATTAAAGCAAACACACAAGAAGACAGGTGGTACATGACTAACGCCACTGAAGAGGTAAAAATGAGTTCAGTCAATTCCACTAACTGGAAATAATTTGCATTTATATTACATGAGAATCAATGTAAGTATTTAACATTATTCCACCAGTTAAAAGAACTGTATTATATTGTACCTTAATGATTTTGTCTGTACTGACAGAATTTTTTTTTTTTTGTAAACTAACTTACATGAATAGGCACAGAAAAGTGCTGTGAAAAAATAGAAGAGGTTTGCTAGCAAAAAGTGGACAGGAATGTTTTAAAAGTACTGTCTTCCAAACACATAGCCCCAAGAGATTTTTTTAAAAATGAAAGGAATTACCACTCTTTGACATGGGAAAACAAAGCAACAACAACAACAAAAATGGGAACTTTAGGGTCCTCAAAAGCAAAAGTAAATCACAAAATCAGAGGCCACCCTTCTGTGTGCTGTGCTGTGCTTAGTCACTCTGTCGTGTCCAACTCTTTGTGACCCCAAGGACTGTAGCCCGCCAGGCTCCTCTGTCCATGGTGATTCTCCAGGCAAGAATACTGGAGTGAGTTGCCATGCCCTCTTCCAGGGGATCTTCTCAACCCAGGGATTGAATCCAGTTCTCCTGCATTGAAGACAGATTCTTTACTGTCTGAGCTACCAGGGAACACTTCTGTGACTCTGGGCAATTCTCCCCGACACGAAGCGCTATCATTAAAGTGCTCAGACTGTGCTAAACTGACAGAAAAGGGTGCTATGAAACTAGGAATCTTATAAAGCAAATCACTATCACAAAATTAATAAAGGGAAAATAAAGTCCATAACTATTTCAGAAACCAGGGAAACATAACTTCACACCTCAAATCCTCCCCTTGTGCACAAGAAAATCAACTATGTTTAAAACATAGTTTTACATGAGGCTATGTAAAGTCACTTTGAATTAGATTTTTAAAAAATGAAAAAGTAGAAGGAAAAAAAATAGAGAGAAGTCAAAATAAATGTTGATTGAATTCAGAATTCTAAGAAGTGGTAGAAAAAAAGAAAATTACCTCACATATGAAGAATAAATTATATGATATACAAGAGATAATTAATTCAAATAAAAGCCTTAATATGGGGATTGAATATACACATGACAACAACCAGATGAATTAAATGACAGAATATTTAGTGGAAATAGAAGACAAGAAAAGAAGGAATGATCACTTTTAAAATATGAATTAAATGAAAAAAAATAATATAACAGCAAATATTTAAAACCAATATCCAGTAACACTTGCCAGGGAAAGTGTTTCTAGGAAAAAAAAATAGAACTATTGACTCTGAACTATAACCTGAGAAAACCTCTAGATTTAACAGATAAAGATGGAGTCCTTCAAGGACTCCATGAAAAGATAAAATAATGTACAAAGGCATAATAATTATGTTAGCACCAGAATTTCTAAGGCCACCATCAAAGTAAGGGAGAAAGGGAGTAGCACAGGGAAAAAATAAAAAATAAATGGAAGCGCAAACCAACAAATTTATATGCAGTCAGCCTAAGCCTCAATTAAATTATCAAAGCTATGTTAAATGAGCTTCCTTTTGACACACAAGAACTTAAGAGATTTCGGAACCTACTTGCTTTTCTGAGAAATATACTAGATCATAGGTAGGCAAAACTTTTTGTTAATGGCCAGGCAAGAAATAATTTTCACTTTATCAGTCATATGCTCTTTGTTGCAGCTCCTCAAGTTTTCCATTTTAGTGTGAAAGCAGATATAGAAAATATGTAAACAAGTGGGAATGACTGTGTTCCAGTATAACCTTATTGATAAAAATACATGGTGGGCTGTATTTGGACCACAGGATGTAGTCTGTCAACCTCTATATTATATGATGGCTTCAATTAGCCAAATGATGACAGGAAAAACTTTGGCAGGACTGATGGTGGACATTTAAAAATATATGAATGTACATATAAGACAAAGATGATGATGGTGGTGAAATATTAATGGATGAATACTATAGATTGTGACAAAGTAGAAATAATGCAATTAAAATATTGGAAGAGAAAGAATAGAAAGGAAGAGGATATCCTTTTTAAAATGAAAATAGCAAAAAAGGTGTTTTTTTTTTTAATATATAGCAAATCTGTATATATAAAGGACAGGCAAACAACTGGTAAACCAGACAGTAAAAAGAGAAATAGGAAAACAGGGAATGAAAGTACATTAAGAGGAATAAATACAAAAATCATCACTAGAACAAAAATATAAACCTTTTTAAAGAGCAAAAAATACATATCTCATCAAGAAACATAGCATATATAACAAACTGCCCATGATTATAAAATATTTTGATAGAGTCCCAACAAAATAATAACAAGAAATCTGAAGAAAATAAATTATCTATGAGTAAAAATTGAGTTTCAATTTGCCACAGGGGATAAAACTCATCTATATGTTGTATATTAAAGGTATGCTATATATTTTACAGATGTAAAATAAAGAATTCAGAAAGGCTAAATATAAAGGATAGACAAAAGTATTAGACAAATAGGAACTACAAGCAGCAGCAATAGTGGTCCTAATAAGAAAACAAGCATTAATGATGTCAAAGAAATGTATGATTTCATGCTCAAATCTCCAACCTGCTGTGGGGATATAGGAATACTTAGAAATATTTATTCATCAAATAACACAACAATGACTTTCATGAAATTAAAACAACAGGCATTTCAAGGAGACTAGAAAGAAAGTCACTATACTAGGAGATTTAATCAGCTCTCTCAGTAGAAGGGAGAAGGCAATGGCACCCCACTCCAGTACTCTTGCCTGGAAAATCCCATGGATGGAGGAGCCTGGTAGGCTGCAGTCCATGGGGTCGCTAAGAGTCGGACACGACTGAGCGACTTCACTTTCACTTTTCACTTGCATGCATTGGAGAAGGAAATGGCAACCCACTCCAGTGTTCTTGCCTGGAGAATCCCAGGGATGGGGGAGCCTGGTGGGCTGCCATCTATGGGGTCGCCCAGAGTCAGACGCGACTGAAGTGACTTAGCAGTAGCAGCATCAGCAGCAGCAGCTCACTAGAAGACAGATCAAGTGGACAAAAATAAGAAACACATCTAAAGAAATAATCTATATCATAGATATTATATATCTTATAGATTTATTTTGCCTTCATAAATACTAAAAAAACATTTTCATGATACTTTTGAAAAAGTTGTCTCATTTAGACACATTGCCAAAGGAGATAAGAATAAATGTTCAGATAAAATTATATATTCTTCCATTTAGAGTTGAATGACTTTCCCCCCAGATTTCATATATTACATCCTTCAATTTTTTCCTCAATTGAATATTCTTTAGAGATTTTGTCTTTCATTCTTCAAAAAGGTAGAGAAATTTAGTTTTTCTTTATTAAAAGAAATCAAACAATAAAGCATCTACATGACAAAAACAGCATAAAGTCAAAAGATAATGGAGAATGTTCAAGACGTACACTATGGGGTGTTAATATCTGTAATTTATAAAGAATCCTTAAAAGTTGAGGGGGCAAGCATCAAAGACCCAATAGGAAAGTGTATGTTTTTAATCTCACACTTTGCTAATTACTTTGGTCTCATGATTCTGGTGGGGAAAGAAATTTTTTGCCTCATAAGACCATGTATCAATTTCTTATCAAAATGGAAAATTAATTTGGGAAGAAACTTATTTTTTGTAAAAGTAAAGCCACATTATACCAGCACTAATCATAAGTCACATTAGTGTAAGGAAAAGAAGTGAGAGATATTTTTAAGGACAGAAGGTGAATAGATGAGGTGCTTGATAAAACCCGAGTATAAATTTAATACTGTACATGAAATCTAAGTGTGTGTAGCTGTGAAATGATTACATCTGACATATTTTACACATATACGTCATAGATATCTTCTAGAGAGCTATGGTAATTACAAGTTTACTAAGTTAAGAGGAAGGAATTCTAGTGTACTGATCAGGATCAATTTTAGATAGGATTTAGAATATGTCACAAATTTGGATGTTGTCCATATTCCCTTATTTCCTTTTGTGAAATCTATTTCTCTGCCTCCTACTCTTTAAAAGCTGTTGCAGTATCTCTTCACACACACTAAGTCCTACCTGACTGATCACAGCTTAAAGGACTCTCTGAAGGGCATTTACATTTTATAAAGCATTTGAAGTGTGAATGTTGTGGGTCAGATATCAGAAAGACAATATGAAGGTGATTAGACCTTTCCAGAATTCTGGAAACCATTTTATGCTTACTTGGAGAAAAGCTGACCCATCTGCATTTAGTTTAGCCTAAAGAATGGTTATACATATCAACTGCCTTGTCTCCCAACCTACATTTTCTAAGTCATATCATCTTTCCTATAATCACCCTTGCTCTAATTTAATTCAAAAACTTAAATTTCCCCTATCACTTGCAGCTATTTATTTCAACTAAATAATATTTAACTACCCATTTAAAATAAAAATGAATATAGAAAAATGTTATAAAAGGTTCTACATTGTAAATGAAATAGATTTCATTCTTTGAACTCCTATAACAATCTACTGCCTAATAAAGCTCTAACATGTAAATCACACTAGTCACTCCATGTCTGGCTAATTTTGTCAGCTGCAGGGGAGGTTATCTCTAAAATCATATATGATAATGACATTTACAGAAAAGCTATTATTATATCAATTTAAAAAAGAAAAGACAAACAATTTCACTTTATAGTATATGTATCTTTGCTTACTGAAATTTAGTAGGAATGCCAAGCTTATAAAGAAGGATTACATATATTTCTGATTTCATAATCTTTCTCTTTCATTTTGATAAGAACACATATGGAATTGATAAATTAAAAAAAATTCTGAATAAACTTTTATGTGCATAATACAGTCTTGTCAGCTATAGCCACAATGTTGCACAGTGGATATCTAGAATCTTCTCATCTTGTGTAACTGAAACTTTATTCTTGAAATATCTTTGTGATTAGTGGGATGAAAGAAAAGTTTTGAGGAGATTCCACTGTGCTGTGTAAGAGTGCATATTTGCACACATCAAGAAAAAGAGAATGGCTTTTGATGGTGTATTGGAGTCTGGTGGGCTATAGTCCTTGGGGTCGCAAAGAGGTGACGATGACTGAGTGACTAAGTACACACAGCGCAGCAAGAGCATTGAGATGGATCGTATCATTTCTGCGTTTTTGTCCAAGTGTTGCTTCTCACAAAATATATGATTGCAATTCTGTTTTAAAATCATTAAAATAAGGCATAAGATAAATTTTTATGAGAAGAGGAAAAAGTAAATAATGTAAAGGTTTTAAGTGTAGAGCACTGAATATATGTAAATTAATGTACATTTGTCAGGACAAATGAAATAATATAATAAACTAATTATATAATATACTAATAATATAATAGTAATATCTGAAGTTTTATTGATATATGATATTCTTTAGATAATTGAAATTGATAATTTTTAATTGAATTCTATTTGGTAACTGAAGCCAGCTTGGACATCTGGAAGTTCTTGGTTTGCATAATGCTGAAGCCTAGCATGCAAGATTTTAAGCGTGACCTTACTAACATGGGAGATGAGTGCGACTGTCCAATGGTTAACACAGTCTTTGATGCTACTCTTTTTGGGAATTGAGGATTGACCTTTTCTAGTCGTGTAGAAAAGGAAGACAAACTAAGATCAAATTGCCAACATTAGCTGGATTATAGAGAAAGCAAGGGAATTTCAGAAAGAGACATCTACCTCTGTTTCATCAACTACATTAAGGTGATTGACTCTGTGCATCATGACAAACTGTGGAAAGCTCTCAGAGAGATAGGAACACCAGACCATCTTACCTGTCTCCTGATAAACCTGTATGTGGGTCAAGAAGCAACAGTTAGAACCCTGTGTGGAACAATTGATTTGTTCAAGATTGAGAAAGAAGTACGACAGTGCTGTCTGCTGTCACCCTGTTTGTTTGTGTGAAATGACAGACTGGATGAGCTACAAGATGTAATCAAGATAGGCGGGAGAAACATCAACAACCTTGTATGTGTGCATGATACCACTCTAGTGGCAGAGAGCAAAGAGAAACTAAAGAACCTCTTGATGAGGGTGAAGGAGGAGACTGAAAGGGCCTGCTTAAGATTAGTCAGTTAGTTAAATCACTCAGTCTTGTCCGACTCTTTGCGACCCCATGAACTGTAGCCTGCCAGGCTCATAAGTCCATGGAATTTTCCAGGCAAGGATACTGGAGTAGGTTGCCATTTCTTCCTTCAGGGAATCTTCCTGACCGAGGGATCGAACCCGGGCCTCCCAACTGCAGGCAGATTCTTTACCATCTGAGCCACCAGGGAAGCCCATAGCTTAAGATTAAATATTAAAAAACCTAAGGTTATGGCATTCAGCCCCATTACTGCATGGCAAATAGAAAGGGCAAGGGTGGAAGTGGTGACAGATTTCCTCTTCTCGGGCTCTAATATCACTGCAGATGGTGACTGCAGCCATGAAATTAGAAGACAATTGCTTCTTGGCAGGAAGGTGATGACAAACCTAGACAGTGTGTTGAAACGTAGAAACATTACTCTGCCGACAAAGGTCTGTATAGTCAAGGCTATGGTCTTCCCATTGGTCATATACAGTTGTGAGCCCTGGACCGTAAAGCAGGCAGAACACCAAAGAATTGATGCCTTTGAACTGTGGTGCTGGAAAAGACTCTTGAAAGTCCCTTGGACAGCAAGAGATCAAACCAGTCAATCTTAAGGGAGATCAACCCTGAATATTCACTGGAAGGACTGATATTGAAGCTGAAGCTCCAGTATTTTGGTCATCTGATGTGTACAGACAACTTAATGGAAAAGTCCCTGATGCTGGGAAAGATTGAGGGTAGAAGGAGAAGAGGGCATCAGAGGATGAGGTGGCTGGATGGCATCACTGATGCAATGAACATGAACTTGGGCAAATTCTGGGAGATGGTGAAGGACAAGGAGGCCTGGCATGAGGCAGTCCATGGGGTTGCAAAGATTCGGACATGACTAGGACACTGAACAAAAACAACAAGATAATTGAAACTTGACAATAAATGAGTGCTTTTTCTGGTGTTATGGTAGAAGTGTTGTTGCTTGAGAGCAAGGAAGAAGGATAATGCCATTGACTTAAAAGTTACAGACACATATACATAGAGAACAAACTTGTGGTTGCCAAGGAGGAGGGTGTTGGGAGAGGAATGGACTGGGAGTGTGGGGTTAATAGATGCAATTTATTACATATAGAATGAATGGAAAACAAGGTTGTCCTATATAGCACAGGGAACTACATTCATTGTCCTGGGATAAACCATAGTGAAAAAGAATATAAAAAAGAAGGTATCTATCTATCTATCTATCTATCTATTCACACATGCGCACACATACATATAACTGAGTCACTTTGTTGCACGGCAGAAAGTAATACAACACTGTAAATCAACTATACTCCAATGTACTAAATAAGTAAATGGGATCAACAAAGAAAAATTAGTATCTGTTTACATGAACATTCATAGATTGAATATTAGACATATATATCTCCCGATATATTAAGAGACTTTATTTTCAGCCTAAGTTCTATTACTAATTTGCATCTCACTGGGCCTCAGTTTTCTTCAAATGTAAAATATCCTGAGAAGGTATTGATTTTCCTCAAACTGGAAAGGATAGTGACCAACAGAGTATGAATGAGAGCCAAAATGATGAGGCAAAATCAGGCTTTGGAGAACCCTGCCTATTCCTCTTCAGGCAATACAGTTCTACTCATCTTCTGGTGGTGGTGATCTAGTCACTAAGTCATGTCCAGCTCTTGCAGCACCATGAACTGACTGTATCTTGCCAGGTTCCTCTGTCCATGGGATTTCCCAGGCAAGAATACTGGAGTGGGTTGCCATTTCCTTCTCCAGGGGATCTTCCCTACCCAGGAATCGAATCTGGGTCTCCTGCATTGCAGGCAGATTCTTTACTGACTGAGCTTCAAGGGAAGTCCCTTGTCTTCTGTAGTTTCACAAAAGATTTACTGTACAAATACAGTTCAAAAGATGAAAATGTAAAGATACTTCTGGCTCCAATCTCCTGTGATTAGAAAATTCTATATAAAGCTCTGGTGTGGAAAATTGAAAATCCACACATGAACTTCACAAAGACAAATGTAGTGATAATATTACTTTCAACTGAAAGAAAATAAGAGTAGTCTCTGTGATTTATTCCACAGTATGTTGGAGGCCTACTCACACAGATGATATCATGCATATCTCTCCTTAAGTGCTATATTTTTACACCAAGGATGCTAGGGCAGAACTAACCAGGAAAAGACTGGAATATTTTGCAGGTAAAGCATTTGAGAGAGGCAAACAGAAGTGGAAATATCAGTCAGGAAAAGAGGAGTCAGCAAATATTAAGTCTACTGCAGGGAATTCTGGAAAAAGCAGGCATTATGGGTTTAAGTCAGTGAAATCCAGAGTCTAGGCAGACAGGGCCAGTGACCTCTTTCAGAAGAAGCTCTCTAGCATGAAATCTATTTGCAACAGCTGTGATCTCTGAGAGGCAGGGAAAATGGTGAATATGCTTGCTCTTTTACACTGACATCCTTGGCCTGATTCTAATGATGATACTACTAAAATAGCAGCTAATTTATAAGGTGATTTCTTTTCAGCAAAAATCACTTGAAAAATAAATCCATGGCTGATTCATATCAATGTATGACAAAACCCACTGAAATGTTGTGAAGTAATTAGTCTCCAACTAATAAAAAAATTAAAAAAAAAAAAATGAAAGCGTTTGACAGGCACCACAGATCATTAAAAACAGGTATGATGCATCTAGAGTGACACTGATCCTCACAATGGAGCATGATGAACAAAGCATATAAACACTGAACCTGCAAATTGTTCACATTCTTTGGCTTTAACTTGAATGTGAGTATTTTATGTAGGAGGAAATGGAGACTCACTCCAATAATCTTGCCAAGAAAATCCCATGAATGATATGAAAAGGCAAAATTATATGACACCGGAAGATGAGCCCCCTAGCTAGGAAGGTGTCCAATATGTAACTGGGGAAGAGCAAAGGGCAATTACTACTAATAATAGCTCCAGAAAGAATGAAGCAGCTGGGCCAAAGTGGAACACACGCTCAGTTGTGGATGTGTCTGGTGGTCAAAGTAAAGTGTGACGCTGTAAAGAACAATATTGTATAGGAACCTGGCATGTTAGGTCCATGAATCATGGTAAATTGAATACGATCAAGCAAGAGATGGCAAGAGTGAAGATCAACATCTTAGGAAGTGGCAAACTAAAATGGATGGGAATGGGTGAATTTAATTCAGATGACCATTATATCTACTACTGTGGACAAGAATTCCTTAGAAGAAATGGAGTAGCCCTCACAGTCAACAAAAGAGTTTGAAATGCAGTACTTGGGTGCAGTCTAAAAATGACAGAATGATCTCAGTTTGTTTCTAAGACAAATAACTCAACATCACAGTAATCCAAATATATGGCACAACCACTGATGCCAATGAAGCCGAAGCTGACCAGTTCTATGAAGACCTGCAACACCTTCTAAAGTAAAGCGAAAAATGTTAGTCCCTCAGTTGTGTTGGTCTCTTTGCAAACCCATGGACTGGGCCCCGTAAGGCTCCTCTGTCTGTGGAATTCTCCAGGCAAGAATACTGGAATGGGCAACCATTCCTTTCTCCCAGTATGCTTCCCAATGCAGGGATCAAACCAGGGTCTCCCACAATTCAGGCAGAGTCTTTACTGTTCTTAGCCACTAGGGAAGTTCACAACATCTTCTAGAACGGACACAAAAAAGTGATGTCCTTTTCATTATAAGGGATTGGAATGCAAAAGTAGAAAATAATGAGATAGAGATAATAATAGGAAAGTTTGACCTTGGAGTACAAACTGAAGCAGAGCAAAGGCTAACAGAGTTCTGTCAAGAGAACATGGTGGGTATAGCAAACTCCCTCTTCCAACAACTCAAGAGATGATCTAAAAATGGACATCACCAGCTGGTCAATATCAATATCAGACTGATCATGTTCTTTGCACCCAAAGATGGAGAAACTCTATCAGTTCAGTTCAGTCGCTCAGTCGTGTCCGACTCTTTGTGACCCCATAAATCGCAGCACGCCAGGCTTCCCTGTCCATCACCAACTCCCAGAGTTTACCCAAACTCAAGTCCATTGAATCAATGATGCCAACCAACCATCTCATCCTCTGTCGTCCATTCTCCTCCTGCCTTCAATACAACTGGTTGGATCTCCTTGCAGGCCAAGGGACTCTCAAGAGTCTTCCCCAACACCACAGTTCAAAAGCATCAATTCTTCGATGCTCAGCTTTCTTTATAGTCCAATGCTCACATCCATACATGGCTACTGGAAAAACCATAGCCTTGACTAGACAGACCTTTGTTGGCAAGGCAATGTCTCTGCTTTTTAATATGCTGCCTAGGTTGGTCATAACTTTCTTACGAAGGAGCAAGTGCCTTTTAATTTCATGGCTGCAGTCACCATCTACAGTGATTTTGGAGCTCAAAAAATAAAGTCAGTCACTGTTCCCACTGTTTCCCCATCTATTTGCCATGAAGTGATGGGACTGGATGCCATGATCTTAGTTTTCTGAATGTTGAGCTTAAGCCAAATTTTTCACTCTCCTCTATCACTTTCCTCAAGAGGCTCTTTAATTCTTCTTCACTTTCTGCCATAAGGGTGGTGTCATCTGCATGTCTGAGGTTATTGATATTTCTCCCGGCAATCTTGATTCCAGCTTGTGCTTCGTCCAGCTCAGCATTTCTCATGATGTACTCTGCATATAAATTAAATAAGCAGGGTGACAATATACAGCCTTAACACACTCCTTTTCCTATTTGGAACCAGTCTTTTGTTCCATGTCCAGTTCTGACTTGCCTCCTGACCTGCATACAGATTCCTTAAGAGGCAGGTCAGGTGGTCTGGTATTCCCATCTCTTTCAGAATTTTCCACTGATTATTGTGATCCACACAGTCAAACACTTTGGCATAGTCAATATAGCAGAAATAGATGTTTTACTGGAACTCTCGAAACCATTCCCAAGAGAAAGAAATGCAAAAAAAATAATAGGAGGCCTTACAAATAGCTGAGAAAAGAGGAGAGGCTAAAGGCAGAGGAGAAAAGAAAAGATATACCCATTTGAATGCAAAGTTTCAAAGAATAGCAAGGAGAGATAAGAAAGCCTTCCTTAGTGATCAATGCAAAGAAATAGTGGAAAATAGTGGAATGGGAGAAACTATACACATGCAGCAAAAACAAGACCTGGAAGTGACTCTGGCCCAGAACATCAGCTCCTTATTGCAAAATTCTGGCTTAAATTGAAGAAAGCAGGGAAAACCACTAGGCTATTCAGATATGAGCTAAATCAAATCCCTTATAATTATACATTGGAGGTGATGAATAGATTCAAGGTGTTAGATCTGGTACACAGAATGTCTGAAGAACCATGGACAGAGGTTTGTAACATTGACCAAAATCATCCCAAAGTAAAAGAAATGCAACATGGCAAGGTGGTTTTCTGAGGAGGCTTTACAAGTAGCTGAGGAAAGAAAAGAAGCAAAAAGCAATGAAGAAAGAAAAAGATATACCCAAATGAATAGAGTTCTGGAAGTAACTAGGAGAGATGAGAAAGGCTTCTTAAATGAACAATGCAAAGAAGTATAGGGAAACAACAGAAAGGGAAAGACTAGAGATCTTATCAAGAAAACTGGAGATATCAAGTGAACACTTCATGCAAGAATGTGCAGGATAGAGGACAGAAATGAAGACCTAAGAGAAGCAGAAGAGATTAAGAGGTAAGAATACACAGAAGAACTATACCAAAAAGGTCTTAATGAACTGGATAATCACAATGTCATGGTCACTCACCTAGAGCAGGATGTCCTGGGGTGTGAGGTCAAGTTGGCTTTAGGAATCATTACTATAAATAAAGCTGACAGAATTCTAGCTGAGCTATTTCAAATCCTAAAACATGATGCTGTTAAGTGATGAACTCAATATAACAGCAAATTTGGAAAATTCAGCAGTGGTCACAGTACTGGAAAAGGTCAGTTTTCCTTCCAATCCCAAAGAAGGGTTCAAATACCAAAGACTATTCAAATTGAGGCTACAATAAGCACTCATGTCACACGCTAGTAAGGTTATGCTCAAAATTCTTCAAACTAGGCTTCATCAGTATGTGAACCAAGAAGTTCTTGAGGTACGAGCTGGATTTAGAAAAGGCAGAGGAAGAAGAGATCAGATTGCCAACATTCGTTGGATCATGGAGTAAGCAAGGGAATTACAGAAAAACATTCACGTCAGCTTTACTGACTACGCTAAAGCCTGTGACTGAGTAGATCACAACAAACTGTGGAAAATACTTAAAATGATAGGAGTACTAGACCACCTTACCTGACCCCTGAGAAACCTGTATGTGGGTCAAGAAGCAACAATGAAAAGCAAATATGGAACAATCGACTTGTTCAAAATTTGGAAAGGCTGTATATTTTTACCATGCTTATTTCACTTAGATACAGAGTATATCATGCAAAATGATAGGCTGGATGAATCACAACCTGGAATCAAAATTGAGGGAAGAAATATCAACAATCTCAGATATGCAGATCATATCACTCTAATGAAAGAGAGTGAAGAGGAAGTAAAGAGTCTATTGATGAGGGTGAAAGAGAAGAGTGAAAAAGATGGCTTGAAACTCAACAATAAAAAAACTAAGATCATGGCATCCAGTCCCATCACTTCATGGTAAACAGAAGGCAGAAAAGTGGAAGCTGTGACAGATTTTATTTTCTTGGACTCCCTTGAGCTTCAAAATCACTGCAGACTGTGACGGCAGCCAGGAAATTAAAAGATGCTTACTCTTGGAAGGAAAGCTATGAGAAACCTAGACAAGGTATTAAAAAGCAGAGACACCACTTTGCCAACAAAGGTCTGTACAGTCAAAGCTCTGGTGTTTCCAGTGGTCGTGTAAGGATGTGAGAGTTGGAGCATAAAGAAGGCTGAGCGTGAAGAATTGATGCCTTCAAACTGTGGTGCTTAAGAAGACTCTTGGGAGGCCTTGGACAGCAAGGAGATCAAAGCAGTCAAATGTAAAGGAAATCAACCCTGAATATTCTTTGGAAGCTGAAGCTCCAATACTTTGGCCACCTGATGCAAAGAGCCAACTCATTGGAAAAGACCATGATGCTGGGAAAAAGTTAGGGCAGAAGGAGAAGAGGTTGACAGAGGATGAGACGGTTGGATAGAATCAGCAACTCAATGAACATGAGTTTGAGCAAACTGCAGGAGACAGTGAAAGACAGAGGAGCCTGGAATTCTGCAGTCTATGGGTTTGCACAGAGTCTGCTGTGATTAGTGACTGAACAACAACAATGACATTTCATGCACTTAAAGGAAACAAAAGGATTTCTATAATACTCCAGATGAGCATTATATAAGTGTGAGAAAGGTCCCTAGTAAATTTTTAGAATTTTGTTCTCTTCATTATTCAACACAATTAAGTACCTCTGACATGACAATCTTTGGATAAGGAAGAAAATGGTGAAAAAACAGCCTACCTGGTCTCATACAAGATAGTATAAGGGATATATAAAAAGAGAATAAATGGAATGGAATATGACAAACACCACACACAAAAAATCAACAAAATGCTGTGTTATCATAAATGGGCCATCCCTTTTCTGATATTCATCTGACATCACTTAAAGGTTTTATGGGTCAGAGGACTTTAACTGCTCATATTCAAATATGGACAAGATATCAATTGGCCACTCCAAAGTGAACAATCAATTAGGCATAAATAAATGCCTTGCCAGTCCTTGTGCTCAATGGCAAACTCTATGCTATGTTGGAAGAAAGCCAACTTGAGGTTTTAAAATAACAGCATGTAGTGTGGTAGGGGATAAATCGATTGCTCTCTTGTTAAAGCAGCATTGTCTAATTTGATATTGGAATTCATTATTTAAAAATAATTACATTGAGAACAGATTGATTTCAGTATAAACTAGAAATTGCTTTATTTAATATGAACGATATTCCATATTTTGCTTTTTTTCTTTTTGAGCAATAGGTTGAATTTTCATTGATCATTCTTTTTAAAAAGATACCAAAAGACATCTTTCTTAAAATTAATAGTTTATCAGTAGAAATAAATCTGCTTGTTGTATAAAAAAATCACAGAAATGTTTCCGGAAAATTAAAGCTACAGACTTTCAACTTCTTTAATTCATAGGCCAGATGTCATTCTGATTGACAAAATTGGAAAAGTTTAACGGACTACACCTTGCCAATTAGAAAAACTGCTGAGTTCCAGTGCTCTGATTTCTGTTCTCTAGTGCTTTTCCAGAACATAGCAATGAAGCTTATGATATATATGGGGTGAGATCTAAATCAAACGGTGACACATCCCTCTGAACTGATCATGACTGCCTTTTTATCCCAGTTAGTGTTATGGCAATAAGGAGACTTAAAAGGAGATCAGCGATGCTCATTGGACCACAGATTTCAAGTCTGGCATGGCTGCACCTTTCTTGGATGTTACTAAACTTGTATATTGCTTTCCTACCTTCCTTTCCTCAACAACAGAAAACACACACACACACACACACACACACACAGTGTGACTATCTCCTATTTGGAGATAGCGACTATTAAGAGATAGTCAAGTTTATGTGATGTCATAAGGTGAGGCCTTTATCCAATAGGGCCAGTTTCCTTGTATGAAAAGGAAGAGACACTCTGATATCTCTCGTCTTCTTCCCACTGCCAGCCATCAACAGGTGGAAAGTCATGTTAAGGACATAGCAAGAAGGTGGTTACCCACAAGCCATGAAGGGAGGGTGTCACCAGAAACTGACCCTGATAGCACTTTTTTATTGTGAACTGTGAACCTCTAGAACTATGAGAAAATAAAACTTCTGTTTAAGCCCCTCAATGTATGGTATTTGGTTACGGCACCTTGAATAGACATACAGATCTATCTTTATCACCTCTAACTCTACTTCTGACTTCCTAGGTGGCTCAGTGGTAAAGAATCTGCGTGCCATGCAGGAGATGTGGGTTGGATCTCTGGGTCAGGAAGATTCCCTGGAGAAGGAAATGGCAACCCACTCCAGTATTCTTGCCTGGGAAGTCCCATGGACACAGGAGACTGACAGGCTACAGTACATAGGGTCTCAAAGAGTTGG
The DNA here is from genome assembly GCF_033118175.1 of Dama dama. Lineage (NCBI taxonomy): Eukaryota > Metazoa > Chordata > Mammalia > Artiodactyla > Cervidae > Dama > Dama dama. Next base: position 80,321,381 of record NC_083698.1, on the reverse strand, counting down.
ACATGACTTAGTGACTAAACAACAACCACAGCTCTACTTCTATCTGTATATGAAATGACACCTGCACATTCTTCTTTTCTTGATCCTCTCAGATAGGACAGTTGAGGTAACTTTTATTTAGTTTCTCATATTGTGACTTGTTTAGAGATGACAATGGATAAATTATTAACTTACTAATTTCCCTATTTGTAACACATTAAGAGAAGTTTTAGCAACCTCTGGAAATCAAATTATTAATGGTGCCATTTTCTTGAATTTGTTCACAATCCTATGCATTAACGTTTTTACAAAATCAAACTGTAACTATTCTCCATGTGGCAAACATAACCCTTGCTTCTTTTTCAATGTGGTCTTCATATGGTGCTATTGTGTTTCAAGTAGTATTTTCAATGTGATTATGAAATTTAGTCTTTTAAATAATCTTCTGTTCATGTGAATAAAACACAGACCCACACAGAAATTTTCGAAATACCTGATTTACTGGCAACTCAAACTTATAAAGAATTAAATGGAATTATACCTGTATGCAAGTAGAAAATGCACATAATTTTAGCAGAATCTAAAATCAAGCAATCAAGCAATCAGTCCTGTAATGATATCCATGTTATCAAGATATCAGTCAGTAGGCTTATTCATATGGAAATACTAACCAGCATAATAATTGTGGAAAGAGTACCAAATCCATCTCTTGTCACTAAAAGGAAATCAAACTTGCTGGGGTTCCTAATGTTCTATAATCAGCATTTTAATTTAAGAATGCATATGTCAATTGTAAACTCATTAGTATCATTAACTGTATTACTATAACGTTGTAAAGGAGCTTATTCTGATCTTAGAAGGCAGTTATATGTGTCAGGTATATTTTTATCTATTGCATTTTTTTGCATTTAATATTTTTCAAATTAATTAAAATATGCAACACTTATAAGAAAGAATAATAAGAAAAGCACGTATAATCACATCACCTGACACATGGATAAGGTTCTAAAAACTTTTTCCCCACTTTATGTAATTTTGTATGACAGCATTAGAAACACTGCTTTGATTTTGAATTTTTTTATTTAACATTTTGTTATCAATATTACCAATTCTCCTTATAGTATTACCAATTCTTACAACTTTCAAAATAATCATAGTAACCATAATAACATCTGCATCAAAATGAGTATATCAATTTAATGAGCCAAAATTAGACATTTTGTATATTTATAATTTAGTTATATATTATTAATAATGTGGCAATGAATATCTTCATATGTATTTTTCCTTAAATTATTTACTTTAAGTAAATAATTAAGAATATTTATTTTTAAAAAATAATCTTTTATGAAGAATTTGAATTTAAGTTTTATCACCATTTCTGTGGCTGGAAAACAATTTACCAAACTGATTTTTAAGAGAGTTCCAATTTATACTATTACTATCAATGTATGGACTTATATGAATTCAACAATGTACTTTTCAGTCCTGACACATGGATTAGGTGCCATGATCTTCAATCATAAGTTAATATGCACCAAGGGGCTCCTCTTTTGAGTTCAAATTTAGTAGAATGCATATATTTGGCTTGTTTAATTACCTTTGTGTGAGTATTATAAGATTGCAGAAGGGCACATGTAAAGCAGCAAGCAACATATTGAAGGACTTTTGAAAAGGAAATCATTAAATCCAGAGAGCAGAGAAGTTGAATACTATACAAAACAGGCCAGAGTTTTGGTTTGGCTTGGGAAGAGCTAATGACTAGAACCTGCTTTATTACTTAGAATACTGAAAAGAGTACAGCGCAAAAAGAACACTACTGCAGGCAGTATGAGGTTTATTTGCTTCTTCCTTAAAGTCACATAGTATAAACATAAGCCATATTCAAAGTGAAGAAAATGTTTCTGAAAATTTGATATATAAAAATTTAACCAAATTGATCAATATTATATATCTAGTCAAATGTGGAGCTAGGAATTGAACCCAGATAAGCACTCTTTCATCTATAGCTCATTCCTCCCACCACCACTTCCTGTCAAATGGCTATTATTTGTACTTTACACTTAAAGAACTTTAGAAATGATTAACTGTAAGGTATGATTTGAGAGAATTTATCACCCAGAAAGGATCACCATTACATAACCTGAAGCTTCCACCGTTAATTATTCCTTTGATTAAAGCATTCAAGGTCACAGTTAGAATTAAAATAACATGGGGAAGTTGGAACCAAAATTTAAGCTGTTGTCAATAAATAGGTTAGGTTTTGATTCCATAAACAACCAGAATCAATGTACTTTTTTGAAAGAAATATTGAGAGAATGTTTTGACGACTCCCCTAGAAGCTCAAACAGCGATAGGAATACACTAGGTTCTTCAAGTGAAAGATGGCAGTGTGCTACTGAACCTTTAGTTGGAAATGCAGATGACCAGTTGGTCTGGCATAGAAATAAGCTTGTGCATAAAAAAATAGTGCTTATAGGTGAATCAAACAGGAGAAACATATGGGTATTCACTCACACATCTATAATTGCTTCAAGATATCTAAAACATTTAAAATCTATTAAAATATTATTAAAAAACATAATATATTTCAAGTATAAAATAGGCACCACCTGTTTCCCTTCTTCCAGATCACCTGTTTGACCTAAAACTATCAAGGACTAAATTTCAATTTCTATCTGTTTACATTATAGCTTTTTATTTGATACTGACTAATGGTACACATAGCTTGAGACCCGAAGAAAAAAATCTGTCCTTCGATAGCTACTGGTGAACTTCCTCAAAGAAGTAGATCTTATGGTGTAAGATCATATGAGAATAAGTTTAATTCAATACTAAATAGCATTTCTTAGATCACAGGAGGGTGATCTAGTACTTTATCATTTATTTGCTTATATAGAAATGTTTATCACGTCTAGAACTGATAAAGTATTATTGGGAGATATTTACAAAAATTCTAGAAAAGGAGCATTGTTTTGAGTAAAGTTAGAAGAATATTGTATTTAGATTTTGATAGGTACTAGGTTATGAGTAACAAACGTAAAAGATGAAATAAAGAGGAAATTGGAGGGTGTTTTTTCTTTCTGAAGACAACATTCTAATATGCTACCATAGCCAAAACGGCTGCCAAAATGGAAGAATTCATCACAAAGAGTGTTATAAACCAAACAACTTGCATATTTACTATCCTAAAACGTATGCCAGTTCTACTAGAATACTGTGCAATAAAGTTTTGGTTGCTGCACATCAAGAATAAAAGAAACATTCCAGAGAAAAAGCTAAAAGAAAAGAAATTTTCAGTTTGTGGGAAGGAGAGACTTGTTTATATAGAGAATATTATAGTATATGATGGGAAATGTATATGCAAATGATTATAATAGAAAATTGTGTCACAAATGTGGTATAAAATTGTCAAGTTCTGTAAAAGACAAAAGGACTAAATGATTGTTTCCCTTATACCTGGGGATGTTTTATAGAATGAGATGACATTCAATTTAAGCCTGGTTGCATGGAAATAATTTGAATATGAGAAGGAACAGAAGTGAATATATTTGAGAATCTAGATGTATAAGGTAGAAGAAATTATAGGGACATATCCTCAAAACAGAGGTATATTGGTGTGTATAAAGATTAGCTGGTGGTTATTTGGGGAAGCAATAAAGATATGCAAAAATACCGGGAGCTAAGATTTAAATATAAAAAGGTTTAGTAAAGAAATTCTAAATAAGCTATCTTCATGATAAAATAGAGATGAGCAGATTTTCTCATCTCATGCATAATTTAAAAGCTATGAAACAAGTACACCTTAAGCAAAAGAAGTGGGAGATATATTGGCCAAACCTGAGATTCTGTCTTCCCTCCCCAAAAATGTTTATCTCAAGGGATGAAAATTGCAGTTTTGCTGTTTTGTAATATAGAATATTAGGAAAGTAATTTTGAAATTTTTTATGGGAATTTAAGTATGAGCAATTTTTTCCCAGAAGACTTACATATCTTAAGGAATTTTTTTGTGACCTGTAGTAATCCTGAAATATTTGAGATTGGACCTCATCCAATTTCTGGATCAATAATGTACAGAGTATCTGTATTATGCTGAAGATATATGAGAATCCATAAACACATTTGAATCACAGTTATTTCACAGCAAAGCTTATTATAAGGACAATATATTCCACTCGAGTGACAAGCAAAATATGGATACAGAATCTCTAACCCTGTTCCCTATTTGAGTAAAGGTAATTCTATTTTTTCAAGGATACTTAATTTTTATATTTACAAATTCAAGCAATAATTAGTAGTTTTCTAAATCATATCAATTGAAATTCATGAAAACAAATCTTTTAATGCCTTAATAAAATTATATGCATGTGTTGTTTTAAAATTTATATATGTATATATATTATTTATTGGAAATTAGTCAATAAGCACACAGCTGCAATCACACTTATTTTTAATGAACATATCTATATAATCTAGGAATGGTCCATTTATGACTGATGTTAAGATATATTACAAAGCAATACTGAGTATTTCAGTTGAAAATATTTAGTATATGCTGGAGATTTTATATGCCAAAATTGTCTATTTATTTTATTCAGATTTGTATGTTTTTTGTTTATTTCAAACCTACTATGGAAGACATCTTTCCTTTGTGCTAAGGCCTCTGTAGGAAGAAGTCATCTCTGTAGTGAGGATTAACTGATCACAACCAAAAGTTAAAATTCTTAGCTTCTGTGTGACAGGTGGCCTTTTCAGTAAAACTCAATTAGCCATCTCTGATGTAGAATTTTTACTCGAATGTATCTAATTCTAATTTGACTTGTCATACAGGTCCAAACAATAGGCCAGTACCTAAAGTTCAATGCGATTATAATTGTTGTCATTCACTCACTAAATTGTGTCTGACTTGTTGCGACCCCCAGGACTGCAGAACTCCAGGCTTCCCTGTCCTTCACTATCTACCGGAGTTTGCTCTAACTCGTGTCCCTTAAGTCAGTGATGCCATCCAACCATCTCATCCTCTGTCAGTCTTTTCTCCTTTTGCCTTCAGTCTTTCTCAGCATCAGGATCTTTTCCAATGAGGCAGCTCTTCACATTAGATGGCCAAAATATTAGAACTTCAGCTTCAGCATTAGTCCTTCCAATGAATATTCAAGGTTGATTTCCTTTGGAAGTGACTGGTTTGATCTCCTTGCTGTCCAAGAGACCCTCAAGAGTCTTCTCCAGCAGCATGATTTGAAAGCATTAATTCTTCAGCACTCAGGCCTTTTTATGGTTCAACTCTCATATCTGCACATGACTACTGGAAAAACTATAGCTTTAACTATATGGACCTTTGTTGGCAAAGTGATGCCTCTGCTTTTGAATATGCTGTCTAACTTTGTCATAGCTTTCTTCCAAGGAACAGGCATCTTTTAATTTCATGACTGCAGTCACAGTCTGCAGTGATTTTGGAGTCCAAGAAAATAAAATCTATCCCTCTTTCCACTTTCCCCCCTTCTATTTGCCATTAAGTGATGGGACCAGGGGCTTCCCTGGTGGCTCAGTGATAAAGAATCCACCTGCAATGCAGGAGATGTGGGTTCTATCCCTGGGTGGGGAGGATCCCCTGGAGGAGGGCATTGTGAGTCACTCCAGTTTTCTTGTCTGGAGAATCTCATGGATAGAGGAGCCTGGCAGGCTACAGTCTATAGAGTTGCAAAGAGTAGGCGATGACAGAAGTGACTTAGCCCAATGGGACAAGATGCCATGATCTTAGTTTTTTGAATGTTGAGTTTTAAGTCACCCTTTACACTTTCTTCTTTCACCCTCATCAATAGGCTCTTAGTTCCTCTTCACTTTCTGCCATTAGAGTGGTAACATCTTCGTATTATGGTTGTTGATATTTCTCTCAGCATTTTTGATTCCAGCTTGTGAATCATCCAGCCTGGCATTTCACATGATGTACCCTGCATGGAAGTTAAATAAGCAAGGTGACAATATACAGCCTTGTTGTACTCCTTTTCTAATTTTGAATTAATCTGTTGTTTCATATCTGGTTCTAACTGTTGCTTCTTGACTTGCATACAGGTTTCTCAGGAGATAGAAAAGGTGGTCTGGTATTTCCATCTCTTTAAGAATTTTCCACAGTTTGTTGTGATTCACACAGTGAAAGGCTTTAGCATAGTGACTAAAATAGGATTTAGTGAGTGATAGAATAATTAAATATACAAATGTTTTAAACAGTTTTAAATTTACCCATATCTCTTAAGATAGTCTAAGAAACAGCATAAATTGAAGTTTTTTATCTAACATAATACTTAATGGAGGTTCTATACTTCTGTATTAGTCTGGTTTCAGCAGAGAAAAAGAATCATTAAGATATATATAGGTTTAGATAATAGATAGATAATGGAAAATGGAATAACCTTTACTCAAATATCCAGCAAAGTTAGAGGTTCTATATCATCCATACTATTAATATATCCATATTTTACTTGTGACTTGAGTAGAATATATTATCCTTATTATAAGCTTTACCCTGAAATCATTGGCTTATGGAACTGTGAGGAGTCATCAGGCAAGTCTGAAATCTTAGGGCATGATGTCAGAGAGTGCAGAATGGAAACTAGTGTAATACAGAAGAACCTGGATTTATGGTCCACAGGATATTTTCTTGTTCTAGTAAATCTCAATTCTACTTTTAAGATCTTTAAACTGATTGAATAAGACCCACCCAGATTATCAAGTATAACCTCTTTTACTTAATGTCAACAGATTGTAGATACTAACTATATAAGAGCTTCACAATACCTTGATTAGTGTGTGATTGAGTAGTTGGAATCTGTATGCTGCCAAGTTAAAACATAAAACTACCACACAGCCCAAAGATTGGGAAAAAGGCAAAGATATCCACTCTCATCACTCTTTTTCAACATTTTATGATAAATCCTAGCTAATGCCACTGGACAAGAGAAAAAAAAGTTAAAAAGATGTTACAATGTTAGAAAGAGTGCAGTGAAATTTCTTTACTCACACTTGACATGATTCATGATTGTTTTTGGTAAATTCTCAAAGAATCTACAGAAAAACCTCTTCAAGAACTAATAAACAAGTTTATCAGATTCACAGTGTGCGGTATCAGTGTGTCAACTCTTTCCTGTACATAAGGAATGGATATTTGAAAAGTGAAATTTAAGTCAGCCTTTTCATTCTCTCACCCTCATCAAGAGGCTCTTTAGTTTATAATAGGATTTAAAAAATCCTGTTGTAATCACTATGCTAAACCTTTGTGTGGATCACAACAAACTATGGAAAATTCTTAAAGAGATGGGAATTTGCAATAGCATTCAAAAAATGCTTATATATGAATTTGACAATAGTTGTGAATGATCTATATCTAGAGAACTACAAACAGTAATGAAAGAAATCAAAGAATAAATGGAGAGATTTCTATGATCAAGGATTAGAAGAATCAATATTGTTAAACTGTCAAGTATTTCTATTTGATCTATATATTCAATGACCTACTAATCAAAATTACAGCAAGGATTTTATAAATATTAATTCTAAAATTTATATGGAAAAGTAATAGATGGCAAGACAATTTTTAAGGTATAGAAACAAGTCACAAAACTCATTTTAACAATTAGTGATTAAGACAGAGTGGTAATTGGAGAAGGATTGAGACACAAATTATAACCTTCAGTTCAGTTCATTTCAGTCGCTCAGTTGTGTACGACTGCAACCCCATGGACTGCAGCACTCCAGAACTCCTTGTTCATCACCAACTCCAGGAAATTACTCAAACTCATGTCCATCGCATTGGTGATGCTATCCAACCATCTCATCCTCTATTGTCCCCTTCTCCTCCCTCCTTAAATCTTTTCCAGCATCAGGGTCTTTTGAAATGAGTCAGTTCTTCACATCAGGTGGCCAAAGTATTGGAGTTTCAGCTTCAGCATCAGTCCTTCAATGAGTATTCAGGACTGATTTCCTTTAGGATTAACTGGTTTGATCCCCTTGCAGTCCAAGGGACTCTCAAGAGTCTTCAACACCACAGTTCAAAAGCCCCTGAAAAACTAAGATCATGGCATCTGGTCCCATCACTTCATGGGAAATAGATGGGGAAACAGTGGAAACAGTGTCAGACTTTATTTTTTTGGGCCCCCAAATCACTGCAGATGGTGATTGCAGCCATGAAATTAAAAGACGCTTACTCCTTGGAAGGAAAGTTATGACCAACCTAGATAGCATATTAAAAAGCAGAGACATTACTTTGCCAACAAAGGTCCATCTAGTCAAGGCTATGGTTTTTCCAGTGGTCCTGTATGGATGTGAGAGTTGGACCGTGAAGAAAGCTGAGTGCCGAAAAATTGATGCTTTTGAACTGTGGTGTTGGAGAAGGCTTTTGAGAGTCCCTTGGACTGCAAGGAGATCCAACCAGTCCATCCTAAAGGAGATCAGTCCTGGGTGTTCATTGGAAGGACTGACTCTGAAGCTGAAACTCCAATACTTTGGCCACCTCATGCGAACAGTTGACTCATTGGAAAAAAACCCTGATGCTGGGAGGGATTGGGGGCAGGAGGAGAAGGGGACGACAGAGGATGAGATGGCTGGATGGGATCACTGACTCAATGGACATGAGTTTGAGTAAACTCCAGGAGTTGGTGATGGACAGGGAGGCCCAGCGTGCTGTGATTCATGGGGTCGCAAAGAGTCGGACACGACTGAGTGACTGAACTGAACTGAACTGAACTGATGGGACCAGATGCCATGATCTTAGTTTATTGAATGTTGAGTTTTAAGCCAACTTTTTCACTGTCCTCTTTCACTTTCATCAAGAGGCTCTTTAGTTCTTCTTTGCTTTCTGCCATAAGAGTGGTGTCATCTGCATATCTGAGGTTATTGATAACCTTCAGTTATCAAGATAATAATTAATTGAAAAAAATATAGGTACAAGTCAATGGAACAGAAGACAGCTAAAAAATAAACTGAAATAAATATAGTCAACTGATTTTTGGCAAAGATGCAAAGTCTATTCAATGAAAAATATTGTTTTCATAATAAAAGATGATGGAATACTTGGCTATCTATATGCAAAGAAGAAAGACAAAATATAATTGACTCAATTTCAAAATTTCTAGAAGCAAACATATGCATGACCCTAGATTGGTAATGGCAGTTTTGATGCAACATCAAAAGCATAATCCTTGAAAGAAAAAAATGATAAATATTAATTTGCTATATTTTGATTTCTATCAAAATTAAAAACTTTTTTCCTGTAAAAGACACTCTTAATAGAAAGAAAAGAGAAGCTAAACCTGGAGAAAATAATTGCAAGCATTATATCTAGTAAAGAACTTATATCCAGAAAATTTAAAAAATTAAAAATACTCAAAATTCAGTAAAAACAAATAAATGACCCATTAAAAAAGGGTAAAAGATATGAACAAATGACTCATCAAAAAAGATATACAGAGGTAAAATAAGCGTATGAAGAGATGGCCACAGCATCATTTTTCCTTAAGGAAATAAAACCTGTGGGATCATTTTCTGTCGTAATTCAGTAATCAAATTTTGTTCTAACATTTTATGACCTTGACTTCATATTTCTGATATTTCCAGTTTTTTCTGACTTCTAATTCCCAGAGCTCTGCCCCTTCAAAAGTAGACTAAATCTCTGGCAACTTAACTGGTGCTTTCTTTATGATAAAGTATGATTATATTTTCCTAATCCATACTCCTATCAGTTTCTTATTTGTACTGTTTTCTTGCTTTCTAGCCATTTTTGCATGCTTAAATCTTAATTCATTTATAACCAACTTCCAACCTCAAATTCTATTTTAATTTTTGCATTTTAATTGCTATCAAACTATATAGTACAGGTTTTACTGAAATATGTAAAGTTGCATTTGAATATTTTTCAGATTTCAGATATGTTCTATTTAAGTATTGAAATATCCACTTTTTTGTATACTACTTAAGTATCACAAACTGATAAACACATTTTCCTTTTTTTTATTTGATTAATACATTTTCATATATTTTATTTTAAAATATTACTTAAATAACATAGAAGTGCTTTGACAATTAAGACCTCAAATTCATCTTCCCCTTAGTACTATTTAGTCCACATTTGAGCAATGTGTTAAAAAAAAATAAGACTATCTAAGCCTCAAGAGATCAAATTTATTTTCCATTTCCTTCCCTACACAAGAGTAAAATTGGAATAAATTCTGGATCTTGTCAGGGATTGATGTAAATTTAGAATTTCCTAATAGAAACATAAGTACCAAGGTGACAAGTAGCAAATTTTAGAAGAAGCAATTCTTTTACATCAAACTAAATAAATAAAAATCACACTGCTAACAGAATATTGGGAGTTACAACTACACTGGAAAATATTGTGACTTCTCCCTGATAACACAAAAATATGATGACTTCTCCCTTGAAATTATAAAAAAGCTTCCTGATTTATTGATTATCTCAAATGAAAATGGCATATATGGCAGCACTGATTGTCATACCCACAACACTAAATGCTCCATTTATTTCAGTTCAAGCATCATGAGTTTCATTCTGCCAAAGAACATCATAATTATCACTGTACCTAGGAAATGATCATTCTAAAGTAGAAGGAAAACAATCAAATATATAAATGCAGTTTGTGTGAAAATGTTTTAAACATGCTGACTTACTCAGAAAATGATATCTGAAATACATATGAATGACTATAAATAATGATGTTTAGGCTATAATTCCTTGGAAAGAGGAGTCTGGCAGGCTACAATCCATAGGAGTCACAAACAGTTGGACGTGACTGAGCACACACACACACAGGCTAAGGTTGTGTGTATTGATGAAGGGAGGTAATTATATGGAAGTCTTACTAGAAAGTATTTTTATGGTGTGTAGTTTTTATTACAATTGATAATTAATCCATTAGTACTTTTTACAGAATGATGAACTTAAATATAAATCCTAAAATGAAGAGAATGTAGAGAATATAACAATTTCTCCACTGTACATATATACACATATATTAGGCCTATAGGCTGCACATAGTTCTGTGGGTTTTGAGAGAGGCCTAAAACTGGTCAAGAAGATCCCCTGGAGAAGGAAATGACAACCCACTCCAGTATTCTTGTCTGGGAAATCCCATGGACTGAGGAGCCTGGTGGGCTACAGTCCCTGGGGTCACAAAGAGGCGGACATGACTTAGTGAATAAACAACACAACAAAAAGTACCCTGTCACCTGTTTTTGTGACGGAATTCATTATTTGTGTCACCTCTACACAATGCCTACTCCTTAAGACTAAAAGCAGAATTTGTCACCATTTTTCTCTAAAAAAATCCCTCAGAACTAATGTCATTATGCATTTCATTGCTATTTATCTCATTCAGCAGTGGAATCTCAGGTCTCTCAGGTTATAAATAATCCCCTATCATCCATTTAGCCATAAAGTTATCCAGTTTTCCACTCCATATTCACATTACCTTCCTGATCTAAGTGAAAACTGTTTGTGGTTCAACAACACACTTATACCAAATTTCTTTCAAGTGTGGCCAGGTATTTTCCTGTTTATTTTTCCCTTTCATCCCCATTTCAGGCAAAATGTGTAAAGGTTGTATTATCTGTTGATGTTTGATCCTAATTCCTCTTCTTTACCTTTCTCCTCCTCCTCACACCCCATCCTGTGTCATTCATCCACTACTTCATAAACTGAAGATTTTAGCCTATCTCTCACCACTTTCCTCTTCATCCAAGTGCTGGCAATATTTCTGGTGATTGTACCAACCACAAGCACCCATGGTCATAACTTAGAACTTCTTGTTACCATGAACTTCATCCCTTCTGAAGTCTCATTTCCTCTTTGAAAAAGTTTTATAAAATTTTTAAACAGTTGATCCCTTAATCATTATGTAATGTCCCATGTGTTCCGTCATAAATTAAATGCCAGATATTATTGTGTAAAATGCATTGAGATCAATAGGCCTTTAAAGTTAATAAAATTAATCTGTTAATCTGGCTAGGAACTGGGTTGTTTTTAAATGTGTGCTGTAACTATAGGTTCCAGGGATTTTCAAATTCCTTCAGTGTCCTTGTTTATCCCTCCTCTGTGTCTTTGTGTTTCTTTAAGAGTTTTTAAAAATAGAGTTGGAGATTTGCACTCTCTTGGCTGTTCCCGCGTGCTTAGTTGTATCCAACACTTTGTAAACCTTTGGACCCACCAGGCTCCTCTTTTTTCCAGGCAAGAATACTGGAGCAGGTATTCATTTCCTTCTCCAGGGGATCTTCCCAACCCAGGGATCAAACACAGATCTCTTGTGTCTCCTGCATTGCAGGCAGATTCTTTACCTCTGAGCCATTGGGGAAGCCCTCTTTCAGCTGTTATCTGTGGCTACATTATGCTGGAGCTCTGCTGATGTGGTCACAACAGGTGGGGGAGGGGATCATTCTTATAATCACATGCCTAAATTTCAGTCTTTTATTGGATCTGTGCTCCTGGGCTGTGAATTTCAAAGATGGTCCAGGGGTTAGGGCTCTGTTCCTCCACTGCAGGGGACATGGATTCAATCTCTGGTCAGGGAAGTAAGATCCTGCCTGCTGGGCCATGTGGCCTGCCCCTTGACCCCTCCAAAATGTATTTCTAAGTAATTGCTATTATTCATTTGTTCAGTTTCTCTGTTGCTGTCACAGTCATATCATCTCTTTCATCATCAGATGTCTGACAACCTTGCCACATCTCTGTCATAATTTTACTGATGACCATGTTTCCAATTTCACTAAGAAAATAGAAGCAGTAATATAACAACCTAATTTCTCTCCCTCAAATTTATCAGTCCACCTACATCTTACCTACAAATTCTGGCTTTCTTCCAGTTTCATTAGAAGTATGGACCATTGAATTATAGTGAGACACCATCCCTCTTGCCTACTAAATGGATTCTCTTGTAAGTAACTCCTCTACTCCATCATCTGATTTCTCCTTTATATGAACATTTCTGAAAAGTCACTAAGTGCTGTAATATTCCTTAATGCAAAATCCAACCCTCTTTTCTAGCTACTGCTCCCTTATGTTCCATTATCATAACAAAACTACTTAGGAAAGTTTACTATGCTCAATTTCCTTACTTTCATGTTTTGAATTCTTAGCTTTTAGCACAGCTCACTAGTAAGTGATTTTAAACATTATGTTGTTTAATCAATATTTCATGAGGATGTACTTAATGCAAAGCACTAGTCTAGGCACATGAGACCAGTAACAAAGACAATGTGTTGTTCTGGAAATTACATCCTAGAGAAGGAAAGAAAGATCATAGAAAAACAAAGGAGAACAATTTTTAATCTCAGGTGTTGATATGTGCTATGAAGAAAAAGAAAACAAAGAAAGGGTATAATATGGACTATAAAGAAAAAAAAAAAATGTCTGCTGTCCCAATTCTATAAGAATTAAGCCAATAACCACTGCAGTTGCCCACCAACAGTGAGCCTGGGGGAAATTCCGGGTGGAGCACGATAGGCAGTATTCTGTGCTTTGTATACACTGAACCCTAGATAATTAAGATACATATGTATCGAAGGAAAAATCTCAATGGCCCCCAATTCTTGAATCTTCCAAAACATAAAAAGGAAAGGAAACAGGTAAGTTAGTCACACAGCCGTGTCCGATTCTTTGCCATTACACAGACTGTAGTCCACCAGGTCCTCTGTCCATGAAATTCTCCAGGCAAGAGTACTGGAGTGGGTTGTCATTCCCTCCTCCAGGGGATCTCCCGGACCCAGTGATTGAACCTTGGTCTCCTACATTGCAGGCAGATTCTTTACCAACTGACCTACTAGGGGAAGCCTAGTAGTAAAGCAGTTAATATAATTAATCTTGAGATGTCTGTTCTGGTTAACAGTAATCTTTTGATGTTTAACTACTTGCTTTTTCCCAGAAAAAAATATTCATGTACATCTTAACTCCTCCCTTACTTCTTTGGAGCAGTTCCTTTGAGCTATCTGAAGGCTGTCTCCTGGGCTATCATCACCATTAAGATGCTCAAATAAAACTTGACTCACAACCTTTACATTGTGCATTTTTGGTTCAGTAGACAGGAAGAAGAAAGCTTCCATGAAAATGTAGTCAACTGAATCCACTCTGTCCTAGTAACTCAGCATATATCTTATTGTAAAGCTTCTGAACTTGTCTTTCTCCTGACTGTACTGATGTTAGTCTTCTCTTTTAAATTCTCCTCATCCCCCTGACTTTAAATATTTTACTGCTCCCTGTCTCAGTCCTCGGATGATTTTCGTTTTCTATATATGTTCTCTCCATAGATTCTCTCTTCCAGCTTCATAACTTTAAAAACCATCAATAATTAATCAATGATGAAGAAAATATTGTGGGCAAATTGCTCAGACTCTTGTTCTTTACATGGCTAATTCTGCAAAGCATTCTCTGCGTTCCTCAGAGATCCAGGTAGGATAGAGTTCCCGAGTGAATACAATCCTATTTTGTCTTCCTTCCTTGTCTCACTGTCCTCACTTTTCCACATGTTTCATGAAATTAATTCACCCTAAAAATATCTGAAACCAAATCATTTTCTCAAAGTCTACTTTTGGGGAGAATCCAAATTAAGTTTGTCATCCTTGATTTCCCTTATAGTGGTTGAAGTGAAGTGAAGTGAAAGTTGCTCAGTCGTGGCCGAATCTTTGCGACCCCGTGGACTATACAGTCCATGGAATTCTCCAGGCCAGAATACTGGAGTGGGTAACTTAACTGTTCCCTTCTCCAGGGGATCTTCCCAACCCAGGGACTGAACCCAGGTCTCCCTTATTGCAGGCAGATTCTTTACTAGATGAGCCACTCAAACCATCAGCCTGAACCTCATCTGCAACTTTATCTTCTCTATATATTTCAAATACAACCCTGCCTTACCACTTTTATTGTTTCTCTAATAAACTATAATATCATGATTTTTATGATTGGACTACATAGACTCCATTCCTTGGAGTGTAACTTTAACCTCCTAATGATGACCTTTCTTTCATTTATCTGCTAGAGCCTCTTCTCTATGAACTATGTGCTCAGTTGTGTCTGACTCTTTGTGACCCCATGGACTGTAACCCAACAGGCTTCTCTGTCCATGGAATCCTCCAGGCAAGAATACTGGAGTGGGTTGCCATTTCCTTCTCTAGGGGATCTTCCCGACCCAGAGATTGAACCCGCATTTCTTCTGTCTCCTACATTGGCAGGTGGATTCTTTACTGCGAGAGCCACCTGGGAAGCTCTTCTTTACACAGCCAACCAATTGAGCATTCCAAAAGATATATAAACCAGATCCCTTCTCTCTATGTGATTTTCTGTTTTTCAAAGCCACCATAATTTGTTTCATGCCTGACTTCATCTCAAAACATTCTATCCTTTTGTCACTATGACCTAGTTTTTCTGGCTCTTTCTCCTATTTTTTTGAGCATTCTAAACTTGTCCTTGGTGAAGACCTTTATATTTATTGTATATGTGTGTCTAAGGCTATTCTTTGCTTGTCTCTGTCTTTCTCATGACTTTGGTCTCTCCTCATATAGTAGTATCGCAAAGAGACTCCCTGATCATCCAATAATACAGCCCACTCATACCCTATCTCCAACCTTCTTTCTTTCCTTATACTTTTGTATAGCATTACTCATTATCTGGAATTTTATTCTTATTCTTATATTCTAATTATTTTAAATTTTAATTGTTCTCCACTAGTAATTAAGCTCCTTAAGGTAGAAACATTGTCTTCTAACACAAGGAATAAAATCTCTGTTGTAAAATATAAATCAAGTAGCAGACATCCTACTACAGTTTTTATCTCTGAACATATTTTGCTCACAGCAAGTAGAAAATAATGCTTTATTACAAATATTATAATGAACTTATTATATAAAATGAAGTTACAATGGCAATAGGATATTATTTGGTACATACTTAAACATTGTAAGTCAATATAACTTCATTGGAATTGAATTTACTTTAGCTAGACTTAAATAAATATTTTATTTGAGGGCTAAAATTTAATTGAACCTTAGAGAAAATGTAAGAATATGAATTCCAGTCATTTAGATGAAGGGAATAACTGTTCTGTGTGAGAAAATCATGAACCACGTTGAGTTTCATGTGAAATCATTTATTGGAAAAAAGCAGTATACAGATCAATAGTTTCTCTGGGAAAGAAGCATGTTTTGCTCAAAAGCATATAAATATTTAATGGTATTTTTGGTTCAGAAATCTTTCAGTCACCTAGATTATATTTTATTCTATCTCTTTGTTCTGAAGATCTATAGCATGTATTGTGACACTGTCATTTACATTCATCTTGTAAATGATTGATAACTATTAGAAACACAAATGTTCGCATACATAATTTAAACTGAAGTATGTTATATAGTCTGTAAACTAAATGAATGAGAAGAGCAAAATCAATTTATCAGTCCTATCATTTATGCAAAAAACTCTTAAATTAATATTGACATAACTTTTTAAGAGTAGCTGATGCTATCTTTCAGGAAGTCAGACATTTTTCCTTGTAGCCTGTAAATACTGACAAGAAATTATGTAGGAAATAGACCTCATATTATTTAGCTAACCTTACACTCTAAAAAGTGGCTTCCTTCATAGCTCAGTTGGTTAAGAATCCACCTGCAATGCAGGAGACTTCAGTTCAATTCCTGGGTCAGGAATATCCCCTGGAGAAGGGATAGACTACCCTCTCCAATATTTTTGGGCTTCCCTTGTGGCTCAGCTGGTAAAGAATCTGCCTGCAATGCAGGAGACCTGGGTTTGATCCCTGGGTTGGGAAGATCCCCTGGAGAAGGGAAAGGCTACCCACTCCAGTATTCTGGCCTGGAGAATTCCATGGACTATACAGTCCGTGGGGTCACGAGTCAGACACGACTGAGCAACTTTCACTTTCACAGTCTAAAATACCTGTTATTAAACTGCATGGAATATAGAGGAATACGGTAACAAATAATAATGATTTTAGTGTATTTCTTCCAAAAGTATTTCAATTCCTATATTTTAATTCCTTTCTGGATATATTGGTTTTCTATTGCTGCTGTAACAAATTACTACAAACTTAGTGAAAGTGAAAGTTGCTCAGTCTTGTCTGACTCTTTGCGGCCCCATGGTCTGTACAGCTAATGGAATTCTCCAGGCCAGAATACTAGAGTGGGTAGCTTTTTCCTTCTCTAGGGGATCTTCCCAACCCAGCCATCGAACCCAGGTCTCCCGCATTGCAGGCGGATTCTTTAGCAGCTGAGCCACAAGGGAAGTAAAAACAATTCCAACATACTAGCTCACAGTCTGTAGGTCAGGAATTGGACCACTGAGCATGGTTGACCAGGGTTTTCTGCTCAGGTTCTCAAAAGGCAGAAATGAAGGTGCTACAGGTACCATTTCACCTGCAGCTAGGGTTTTCTCACAAGCTTATACAGGTTTCGGGCAAAATTAAGTTTCTCCATGGACTGAGGGGTTGTCCTCATTATCTTTAAAGCAGGAGAAATTTTCTTACATTGTTGAATCTCTCTCATTCTTAGAGTACCTCACTTCCTCAGGCTCTGACCTCTGGACCCATATTTAAAGGATTCACATAATTAGGTCAGCTTTGCTTGGATAACCTCTTTTTCCTAAGTTCATGTGACATATGCAGTATCCTTGTCATGGGAATAAAATGCATTAACTTCACACTATCTGGAAATATTTAGACACATCCACTCTGGTCACTGACCTTGGCAACCCATCATAGAATCCTGCCTGATATCTAAGTAATGCAATCTCTCTAAAATAATTGACTTTTATTCTACCATTAAAAAAAATTCAATTACATTTAAGGTAAATGTTTATTAAAATTTTTACTCTATTAAGAACTGCATTAGAATTTATAGTGGGTTCCAAATATATATGTACATACATACATATATAAATTTAACAACTCTGCCCTGGGGAAACTTAGGATTTGTGTTTTTATAAGTAACTAGAAAAGAGGTGGGATGGGAGTTACATGACAAATTACCTCTTTAAGTGTGTGTGTGAGTGTGTGCCTTCTCAGTCCCTCAGTTGTGTCCAGCTCTTTGTAACCCCATGAACTTTGCCTCCCAAGCTCCTCTGTCCATGGACTTTCCCAAGCAAGAATATAAGTGTGTAGGAAATATAATTTCCTTTTCATAAAATATGCTTACATTATTCCTTTTGCACACTAACACTTGCAGTCACACATGACATTCTCTCTTTGCTGTTTAATAAGAGTATGGTTAGTATATACAACTGCATTAAGATAGCTTCTCAGATCTCCAAAAAGTATACATCACCATGTGGAGATATGTACCACATTTTTTTTTTTCTTGATATCTAACTCTAACATCTGCAATTTCTTTGTATATATCATATGCTTATTATTATATCCTGATGAGAATTCTTTCTCTTTGCATAGTCAATTTCCTTTGCATAGTCAATTCTCACCAATTTTATTTCAGTCACAAGCACAGGAGTCATCTTCGAAATTATCTCAGTGGATTATTAAAATGATTATAAATCATTTGTTGTTTATCCCAATAAAAGGTAGATAATTATTTCCCTATCCCTTGATTTTGGGACTTGCTTTGACCAACAGAATTCACAGAATTGAATTTTGCATGAATTCTGAATAGGGCTCAAGAAACATTACATCTTTTGCTCTCATTTTCTTGCTGCTCTGATAATATCATGTAAAAATATCTTGACATAAGCAATTTAGGAGAGAAAACCACATGGAGAAATATACCTGAGAGTCACCTAAGGCCATCTAATCTTTACTAGTATTTTGTCAGTTAACCAATTAATTAATTGAAGCTTACTTATAATCATGGGTTTAATTTTATTAAATCATTTGAACTAATTATGTTCATATTAAATTATATTTTGTTGACTTGGTAAAATAAACCTTGTCCTTTTGTGTAATAATTTTCTATTGCTGTGTAACAAATTATCTATTTCTGTTTTCTATTGCTGTGTACAAAATTATCACACACACAGCTTAGAACAACATGGATTTATTATTTCTCTGTTTCTGTCAAAGTCTGTTTATGATTTAGTGAATTCTCTGCTTAAGGTTCTCATCAGGGTACAATCCATGTATCGCTGAATGCTGTGATCTTCTCAAAGATTCTACTAGAGAAAGAACATTTTCAAGCTCTCTTAGATTTGTGAGCAGTAATCTTTTCCTGTAAGCAGCACACTATGTGCTTAGTCACTCAGTCATGTCCAACTCTCTGCAGCACCATGGACTGTAGCCCACAGACTCCTCTGTCCATGGGGATTCTCCAGGCAAGAATACTGGAGTGGGTTCCCATGCCCTCCTCCAGGCGTTCCTCCCATCCCAGGAATCGAACCCAGGTCCCCCAGATTGCAGGCAGATTCTTTACCATCTGAACCACCAGGGAAACCTAAGAATACTGGAGTGGGTAGCCTATCCCTTCTCCAGGGGATCTTCCCCACCCAGGAATTGAACTGGTGTCTCCTGCATTGCAGGTGGATTCTTTACCAGCTGAGTGACCAGGGAAGCCTTTTAAGTGGGCAGGTCTGAGGGCATTAGTTTCTTGTGGGTGGCTACACTCAGCTCCTAGAAGCATCTTAAGTTCCTTACCAGGTAGCCTTTTGCAACATGTCCACTTAATTTATGAAAAATCGCTTCAAAGTCAACAGTACTGAGTGAGCAAATTTATTCAGAGGATACAATCTTACATAATATACCGCAATTACATGGATGAGATCCCATCATGTTTGCCACATTTTGTTGGTTAGAAGGAAGCCAAAAGCCTTATCCACGCTAAACGACAGAGGATTATTTAAGATGAAAGAAAGTGAAAGTGAAGTCGCTCAGTCATGTCCGACTCTTTGCGACCCCATGGACTGTAGCCCACCAGGCTCCTCCATCCATGGAATTTTCTAGGCAAGAGTACTGGACTGGGTTGCCATTTCCTTCTCCAGGGTATCTTCCCGACCCGGGGATTGAACCCTGGTCTCCCGCACTGCAGGCAGATGCTTTACCGTCTGAGCCACCAAGGAATCCCGTTTAAGACTATAAAAAATGAAAAAGCAAGAATCATGGAAAGTCAATAGAATCTCTTCACTAAAAGCCCAGTTTGTGGAATAAATAGAATTAGCTGCCTAAGAATTGTTATAAAATCCATAGAGTGTAATAACAACAAAAATCTTACCACAATAGTCTTGATTTATCTGTTTTCCTTTGTGATTCTTAAGGCTCATGCACACAAAGAGATACTAATCGGAAACCAATTTAAAACATTCTAATGGAAAAAGCCCAGAGAAGAGAAGACAAATGAAGATATGTGACTTGAGCCGCTGTTCATCTATAATCAGCAGCACACATATCTGAGAACCTGGGACTTACTCTTTTTGGCTAAGTCCGGAGTATACAGATTTTTAAAAAATGTATCTTAGGCAACATATTTGATAGAATCTGAAATCCATTGGTCATTCTGATAAGGTATAAGATAATTTATGACTACACTTGCTATTGATAAGATAATTTTTGTGTTCTTTTTTCTACATTACTTTTCAAAATCTCTGCTCCATGTGGCACGATAACTGAAAATCTGATAACTGGTTACAAGGAGGTTATCTTTTGTTTTTCAGAATGTCTTCTTAGAGCTTACCAATTTTAAGGTGTTTTACACTTTCCCTGAAAATGATTTGCATTTAGTGACTTTTTGGGTAGAATTGGAAAATAATGCTGTTTATTTCCAAAAAAGGGGAATCATTTTCCCCCATTTGCTACTGTTTTCATATTTTAAATAAGCACTTTTATCATGATTTTCTTAATTAACCTTTTAATTTATGATGAATATCTTATTAAGTAAGTTTTTAAAAGGTGAAAAACTTCTTCAGGTAATTTAATAGGAAACATAAAGAAAATTGTCCATACTATGCATAGAGGTAATACTAGGACCACTGAAGGTGCTGAATAAAAATCTGTTAAAAATAAAATCATTTTTCTTTCCAGTTATAGTTTCTAGTACTGAAAACATTAGAGATTTGTAGATATTTGTACACAGTGGTGAATTCCTTTAGTAGCAAATAAAGCTCACAGTATGAATCGCATAGAATGACAGTTTTGCCTGATGACACAGCTTCTGTAGTCAGAGGTGTGCGGGGAAAGAGGCATCACCTCTTCAGAGTCAAATGGGAAACCATGTCTTAAAGCATAACTTTCTGTGTTTTATTTTATAATGAGGGACATTAATTGGTTTCATAAAACATGAATATGGGAATATGACATGTACAAGAGGGATAGTAACAACTTCAAAATCACATGTTAATAATATAACCTGTTGTTCAGTTGTTAAGTCGTGTCTGAAGCATGAACAAAGCTGATAGTTTGAATTACATAATTTGCTTTATGGAAACATCTTAATTTAGCACCTAAGAATTAGTTTTGCTGTCAATAAAATTTGATATCCGAGACTATGGTGACTTGATATAAAGTGGGCATCTGGATATGATTTAGTATCTAAATTAGGGAAGTAGAAGAATATAAAAACATTTTAGCAAAAAGAAAAAAAGAAAAAATATTGTACAAAAGAATCATACAGATGGTCTTTCAAATCCACACATTTATTAAGTTTGGCAGTTTTGTGATAGTGGAAGTTTAACACAATATTTCAGTATAACAATGTTGGAGAGAGATGACTTTGACCATGAAATACCATTCCAATAGTCAATTAGTTGGGAAGTGGTAGGCATGCATACCAACTTACAGGAAAATTCACAAATCTCTTTTTTTTCACTAAATAGATCATGTCAACTTCCCTCAGAAGTAAAGATTTCAGGAAGCAAGTTAATTAGCACATGTAGTCAAAACCTTTAACATCTTATTATATAAAAATTAGCTCTGCTCTAAGAAAAATACACTCATAACTTGACTTAAAAATGTATGACTTTAAATATACATACATATATCACACATTTCTATAGGCACTTTTTCTTACTGGATTTCCACATTGCCTATCTCTGAGGGAATGAGTATAAGCATACTTATGACTTGACCATCATCTTTAAAGCTAGACATATGGGCAACACAGTCACAATGTGAAGTTTACCAAGATACTCATAAACAGAGATAGACAGCATAATGTGGCAGATAGGGTATTTTGAGAGATGAGAATTTAATTATATAATGAGGAGGGGACTAATTGCAACAGATGGAAGATGATAAAGAAAAATGATAGCATAGCCAAGAAACTAGACCTCAAACATTGAACAAGGCTTTTTACAAAGGAGGGAAACGCGAGTAAAGCAACGATTCATTTGAACTGGAACTCAAAGGCAATTCAGAAAACAATGCAGCATAACCAATTGGATAAATCATCCTGAGTCCTTTTAAGATTTTAACTAAACTAACAGTAATATTTATTACTATGTATTAGCTCTTCTTCCATTATCAACTATCCTTTAATATCTCAAATTTAAATTCTCAAGTATTTGAGAAGAGATTTATAGGCAATGCAATCTCATATTCATATTCTCTTTCCCTACATCAGGTTCCTGCCCCGGGTTTATTTCACAAATCTATTTGTTCATCATTGGTTATCCTCAGTTACTAAACAGTATCTCTTATCATCAGTTGTGACTATTTAAGAACTTCTAAACAAGCAAATGTCATACTCACTCATGAATTGTTTCAGTAAAGGGGCTGTCTTCTGGAATTTCCCAAGGAACATAGTCATCTGGTAGATCCTTGGATTATATAACATTGATTTGTTCTAATGTATATTTGATTCCTTCCTTAAAAGTCTGCCAAGGTAGCTCTGACATTTCCAACTCACACATTACGGGTAATAACTTTTTCCACTGTTGCAAGTGTCATCTTAGCATTATGTTAGGAAAGTCTCCAGGGGCATTAAACACTGAAACAGGAGTTGCCCCCATATCAACAAATGCTCCCCTATTAACATTTATATTCTATTCTACTTAGGCAAGGACTTTTAAGATCACTCCATCATGCTTTACAAGATGATGATGGTGTGTCTCATCCAGGTCCTGCTATTCCTTGTGAATGATTTATTTTCTTCCTTAGCAGAGCCTGCATTGTCCCTCATTCCATATTGAACCATGCTGAAACTCTTTGTTATTGGCTACTGACCAAGATGGAAGTGGGGGAAGTTCTTGAGGAAGACAAGTATTAGCTTGTGAGACATCAACAAAGACTTCATCAAGGAGGAGACTGCCATTTTTTGGCACTGAGGATGGGAGTCAGGGGTTTGGTATTTTCAAGCTTATCCACCCATTTGCCCTCACCTCAAATCTCAGAGTCCAACTCCTTTCATATAAGAGCCACCACTTTGTTCAGAAATTTACTACATCTGTGAATTCAGGCTCTTCCAAAATTCTGACACTCATCAAATTGTTTGCCTGTTTTTCAGTATAGTCTGTCCTTCAGCTATAGAAGAGAGGAGGGTCTCTGTAAAAACTACCATAGATACTTTCTTATCTATTAAAGAATTTTTGGTTCCATGTCTTAAAATGCTCTCACATATCTCTCAAATACTAAGGATGTTACATAATCCAGTGCTTTTTAGCTTTACTATAGTTTCAGTTATTAGTACCAAAGAAAATTGTGAGCTGTAACACTGTCCATAAATAAAATAAACACCCTCATAGTTTCCATTCTTGGTTGCTAGAACAGCAAGCTTCTATATACATCATTTTCATTTTAACACTGTGTGTTGCTGAGCCATTCCAGCCTAATTAGAATTTCTCTCTGATGTTAATCATAACATTACAGGTATTTTAACCCTCAGAATTTTGTGACAGCTCAGGGTTGGTAGCTGTTTTCTAGTAACAAAGTCCAGCAACAGGCCAGTTATTTTACTTTGAACAATATATATTTAGCTGATGTGTCAGGCGACTTCCATGAAAGGTAGAGACTACTGCTCAATATTTAAAATAACCAAAGAAAAGTACTGATATATTTGCTTTCCAAGCAGGGGAGAACTACTTGTGAGGCAGCAATTCATGGACTCGGCAAATGTCTTACAGCAACCGAGGAAGTTCCCAGTGAATTCTGAACAGAGTCAGGAATGCTGTCTACTCACTCTTCTATTCAGTTTATTTTAGCAGTAAATTAAGAGAGAAAACATTTTAAACAGCAATTTTAAATTATTATTTAAACATAATAATTGGAAAAGGAGAAATAAGCCTGCCATTATTTAAGGTGATATTATTATGCACATAAAATTTCAAAAAATAATTGATGAAGGGCCTGTTTGAAAGTACATGAAAATGCATTTGACATCCAGCTTAGTGAGTGTATATTCTTATCCTGTGTGTGTGTTAGTCACTCAGCCATGTCTGATTTGTTATGACTTCATGGACTGTAGCCTGCCAGGCTCCTCTGTCTATGGGATTTTCCAGGCAAGAATACTGGAGTGGGTTGCCATTTCCTTCTCCAGGGGATCTTCCCAACACAGGGATTGAACCTGGGTCTCCTGTATTGCAGACAGATTCTTTATCATCTGAGTTACTAAATTTCTGAGTCATAGAAAAAATTATAATAGAAATAAAATAATTCTCAGAACTAAATTATAAAGAAAATTCAGTAGTATAGATTATAAGTAATACTAGTTTATAAGGAAAATAGTATGAACATTTGTATGAAACAAAGATGTCTATTAACATTATATCTATTCAGCATTGTGAGGCGGGTCCTCTCCAGTATAATTAGCCAGTCTGAAACTATGAAAGAATTATTCGAGATAGTACCCTACTTTCATAATTATACATTATTATAGAATCTGCCTAAAATGCAGGAGTCCCAGGTTCAATCCATGGGTTGGGAAGATCCCCTGGAGAAGGGAATGGCTGTGTAATCCAGTATTCTTGCCTGGAGAATTCTATAGACAGAGAAGCCTGATGGGTTATAATCCAAAGAGTCAGACACAACTGAGCAACTACATACCACATACACACATACATGTAGAATCAGGAATCCCCTGGGATCATCTAATTCCTCACAGAATACCTATGCCAGTTTTCATGCTCTGAATCCCCACAGGGTGATGATGGGATGAAAACAGACACAGGGTATGTGTCACAGGAGAGTAACCACAAAACTATGAAACCTGGAGCTTGGTACATCTACCTCTCTAGAGATGGAAAGAAATTGATGTCTGTTATGGCATATAAATAAATACTCTGGAGAAAGGAGAAGGTCTCTAGGTTTACAACCCCTGGAATGTAAACAAATGGCTCCAGGGGAGATTGTCTATAAATCTCTCAGAAGGTCTCTATGTTTAACTCCCAAGGCTCATTTTTCCTTCAATCATCCTTTACATAGGTTGTCAGTAACCTTTGCACAGTAAGCTCTGAATGTGAGGTAACTTGAAAATATTTATGGAACATTATTTCCTGACAGCTACAACAATTACTTCATATTTTTTTTTCTTGGCAGTTGACTTTTTTCCCCAGAATAAATTCCATACATAGAAGTAAGTGAAATTAGGTTACTTGCAATGAAATAAAAGTCAAGCTAGGCACATATTTATTTCTTCAAAATATTAATTACAAATAAAGTAATTGAGGTGAAATGACCATAAAATTCTACATGCATTCAAGCTCTCATTCACATGTTAAAATAATGAGAAAAATCAGAAATATTAAAAATATATTTTGACCTTATACTGCCTCCTCAGAAATACTAGAAGGTATGATTTTTATGAATGTATAAGTTTTGCTTTTTCAGTTTATGTTCTTTATAAATTAGCTTCCATTGTTTGGGAGAGGTGAGACTAGAACATGCTCCTTACATTCCATATGTATAGTGTTTGTATTAACAGTTTGAAAAATTATACAGCATTATAAAAATGCTTTCTTGTTAGGCAAATAAAAAACATCAACCAACTGTTTTTGGTAACATAGTATACAGAAGAAACATGAAATTTTTTTTTTTTATTCAGAAAGATAATGGTTTAAAGAAGAACAAGGAACAATTATTTGTTTTTGTCTAGTTGTGAAGTTGTGTCTGACTCTTTGTGAACCCATGGGCTGTATCCTGCCAGGCTCCTCTGTCCATGGATTTCCTAGGCAAGAATACTGGAATGAGTTGCCATTTTCTTCTGCAGGGGATCTCCTTGACTCAGGAATGCAACCTGCGTCTCCTGCATTGGCAGTCAGATTCTGTACCACTGAGCCACCAGGGAAGAGGGATACTTATACACATTGATGAAAGAAAAAGCTGAGTTAACTCCTATTTTAACTTGAAAAATAAACACTTATTTTTCATTTTCTCCAGCTTTAATAGGGAATAGTTGACAAACATTACAAATTATAGGTTGTATTTAAGGTATACAATATCATGATTTGATATTTGCTATATGTGAAGAAAGCTGAGTGCCGAAAAATTGATGTTTTTGAACTGTGGTGCTGGAGAAGACTCTTGAGAGTCCCTTGGACTGCAAGGAGATCCAACCGGTCCATCCTGAAGGAGATCAGTCCTGGGTGTTCATTGGAAGGACTGATGCTGAAGCTGAAACTCCAATACTTTGGCCACCTCATGCGAAGAGTTGACTCATTCGAAAAGACCCTGATGCTGGGAGGGATCGAGGGCAGGAGGAGAAGGGGACAACAGAGGATGAGATGGCTGGATGGCATCACCGACTCAATGGGCATGAGTTTGAGTAAACTCAGGGAGTTTGTGATGGATAGGGAGGCCTGGCGTGCTGTGATTCATGGGGTCGCAAAGAGTTGGACACGACTGAGCGACTGAACTGATATGTATACATTGTGAATGATTGCCACAATCAAGCTAACACATTCATCAGCTCACACAACCACTTTTTTTTTTTTTTTTTGATGTGGTGACATTACTTCAGAGCTATTCTCTTAGCAGATTTCAAGTATACAATACAGTATTATTAACTATAGTCAGCATGTTAGACATTACACCCCCAGAAGTCATTCATCTTATAACTGAAATTTTTTACACTTTGACCAATCTCTCTCCATTTTCCCAACCCCACAGTCCCTGGCAATTATCATTTACTTTCTGGCTCTGAGTGTGTCATTTTTAGATTCCACATATAAGTGAGATCGTAAAATACTTGTCTTTCTCTGACAGCCTTATTTCACTTAATGTTATGAACTGTTTCATTAATGTTGTTGCAAATGACAGGGTTTTCTTTTTTTAATGACCAAATAATATGCAAAGGGAACAATGAAAAAATGAAATGCAACCTACAGAATGGGGGAAAATATCTGCAAATGATATAACTCATAATGGCTTAATATTCAAAATATATTGTTGTTGATTCACTAAGTTGTGTCCAACTTTTTGTAACTCCATGGACTGTGGAGGCTCCAGGCTCCATTCCTGCCAGGCTCCACTGTCCATGGAATTTTCCAGCCTAGAATACTGGAGCGGGTTGCCATTTCCTACCCCAGGGGATCTTCCTGACACAGGGATCGAACCCCATCTTCTGTGTCTCCTGCTTAGTAGGAGGTTTCTGTACCACTGCACCAAAAAACTCATATAACTCAACGGGAAAAAAAAGGAAACAAAAAACCCCACAAATAACCCAATTGAAAAATGGACAATGGCCTGGAACAGACATTTTACCAAAGAAGATTTACAAATGGCCAACAAGTATAGAAAAAGTGTGCAACATCACTAATCATCAAGGAAACGCTAATTAAACAGCAATGAAATATCACTTTAACCTTTTGGGATAGCTAAAATCTTCATAAACTCTTTACTCTTCAAACTACATGTAGTTTGTTTAGATACATTTACATCATGAGAAAGAAGCAGGATAATTTGTGTAGGTATACGCTATTCTCCCCAAAAGTTGATACTGTTTATTTCATAATAAATACTAGGAATGTAAAAAGGAAATTTTCAACAGCCACAAGTCAACTAATTCTATCTGATTTTTATCTTGGAAACAAGAATCATATATTCTTGATAACTTTCATTTTTATTACTTCTTTTCTTCCTAATGGGGGCTTCCTTGGTGGTTCAGACAGTAAAGAATCTGCCTGCAATGCAGGAGATCCAGGTTCGATCCCTGTGTTGGGAAGATCCCCTGGAGAAGGAAATGGCAACCACTCCAGTATTCTTGCCTGGAGAATCCCATGGACAGAAGATCCTGGTGGGTTACAGTCCATGGGATGGCAAAGAGTCAGACATGACTGAGCAACTAATACTTTCTTCCTAATAGCACCTATACAGATATACGTGGATAAGTATAGATTTTTCATTAAAGATTCTCATTAAAGCACCCTTTCCCTCTGGTGTATAAAGAGGACACAAGGAGGTGAGAAGCAGCATTTTTGCTATAAATTAGATTACAAAGAATTATAGAATCACAGAACATACATTGGTAAGGAAAAGGTATAGTGAATAGCTATTAAGGATAATTAATGGCAAGACAGAAAGCAGATTTATTAACTAAGAGAATTTTTGTCCTTGTGGCTTATTATGGGAATTTTATCCCCTAAAAGTTCGTATGTTAAAGCCCTCATAATATGTCATTATTTGGAAGTAGGTTCATTGCAGATGTAATCAGTTAAGATGAGGTCATACTACTGTAGGGTGGGCCCCTAATTCAACATGACTAATACACTTTTGGGGAGAGTTGGAGATGTCCGCATGCCTAGGGAGAATGCCATGTATTGTAAATCTAAAGGCAAGGACTGGGGTGATGTACTTAAGAATGTCAAAGATGGCCAGCAAATCACTAGTAACTTTGAGAGAGTCATGGAATGGATTGCCTGTTACAGCCCTCAGAAAGAAACAATACTTTGATCTTGGAATTCTAGCCCCCATAACTGTGAGACAAGACATTTCTGTTACTTAAGTCTCTCAATTTGTGGTGTTGGTTATGGCAGCCCTTCATGTTCATATTAGTCACTCAGTCATATCCGATTCTTTGTGACCTCATGGACTGAGGCCTGCCAGCCTCCTCTGTCCATAGGATTCTCCGGGCAAGAATATTGGAGTGGGTAGCTATTCCCTTCTCCAGAATATCTTGCTGATCCAGGGATCAAACCCAGGTCTCTGGCGTTGCAGACAGATTTTTTTACTGTCTAAGCCACTAGTGAAGTTTGAAGGAAGCCCAATGCCAGCCCTAGCAAACCAATATATGACCCTTGCAGCCTTCATCTCTCTTAAGAGTAAATGACTTCATCACTTCAAGGGCAGTTTTCATTCACCTTAGGAAAGAGGATATGAAAGAACAAAGAAAGTACAAAGAAGTCAATTGATCTCCTAACCAGGTGTTTGGAATCTTAATATAGAATGAAATTTTGGAAACTAAGATGGGATGATTTACAGAGACCTGGGGAGAGATAAAATGTTAGTTACTTGCTTTTCCCTTTCTGTTACAAAACCTGGCTTTAACAAAGTAAAATCTGATTCTTGAACAAAGAGAGCTTAAAATTTAATGTGCACCCTCAGATTTGGGAAAAATCATGTATATTTGAGATATAGTTTTTCTGATTTAAAAGCAAAAGTCAGTTGGCTTGCAAGATAGCTGAAAATTAGGATGGTGATTTTACTGAGGTGTCCTTATTAGTGTGGGTATTTTACAACGGACTCTAGTTTCTTCCCTAACTAGAAAATTTAGGGAACCTCAACCTATCAAAGGATTCAAATGGAATGGATTAAGGAAGTGAAACCCTTTTTGGCAATGTAATAACTGAGTAAGTTATCTAAGTAAATGCCTGAAGGCAGATTCTGAGTTTTCCACTCGAGAACAAGAGCCAAATGTCAGTGGAAAGGAGAAGTTACTGAGAGATAAGAAGAGAATAAATATAAGCCCTGGATTTGAGGGAAGGAAAATATGGATGGTAAGATATTACTAGGACAGAGGGTTATCACAGTATGAGCTAGAATATATGAATGCTAGAGCCCATTAGGGATTGCTTATTTCAGTGGAAGACTGAGTGGAAAGATATTAATATATGAGAATCAGACTCCTTCTTATGGCCATTCTTATATCAAGAGATATAATGGAAATATAGATGGGAAAGCTGAATTTTCCTGGGTTCAAAAACACACTGGGAAAATAATTAAATGAGCACAGAAGTTAATGGGTACAGATGGAAGAGAATATATATATAATTTATGGGCTTCCCTGGTGGCTCAGGTGGTAAAGAATCTGCTTGCAATGCAGGAGATCTGACTTCGATCTATGGGTCAGGAAGATCCCCTGGAGAAAGAAATGGCAACCTACTCCAGTATTCTTGCCTAGAAAACCTCATGGATAGAGGAGCCTGGTGGGCTACAGTCCATGGGGTCACAAAGAGTTGGACAGGACTGAGTGATTAACACTTTGACTCTGACTTTGATATATGTTTTTATTAAAATTCTGGAGTTGTTAAACTGTTAAAATGTTATCATACCTGATATAATTAGAGCACCTACTAGCTATAGTATTTTATATTCTTTTACATGTTCATATCATTTGGCTTTTGACAGTTTGTCATTTGATCCTTGTGAGTTAAGAAGGTCAGAAATGATTACCCTCCTCTTATAGCTAAAAATACTAAAGCTCTGTGAAATCAAGAACTTTATTCAATACCTATATCTAATAAATCACAGAGATGGAGCTAGTTGCTTCACTTTCCATGCAGTACATAAAATGATTAGGGTGCATTAGGCATTCTGCTCTATGGTCACAATGAGCCTCTGTTTTATATTCCAAAAGAGAAACCTCATCTTTCTGCAAATACGATGGATCTCTTTTCCTTTCCTAAATATCATGGCATCAAAGTTAGTGCTAAGAGCATATGCTTTTGTTACCCTCTTTATATATAAAAAGAAATGTTAGTTTTTCCTGTTAAATCAAAATCCTGTGGGAAATAGTGAGAAGTTTACATATTCTTTGCCCACATTATTTTTTATGTGGGTTCTTATGTGGGTTCTCTAAAGTTTCTTGTGAATGCAATTTTTATCAAAAAATTGGAATTAAAAAGTGGATAAAAATTGGCATGGAGAGAGTAACATGGGAACTTACATTACCACATGTAAAATAGACAGCCAATGGGAATTTGCTGTATGTCTCAGGGAACTTAAACAGGGGCTCTGTATCAACCTAGATGGGTGGGATGGGGAGGGAGAAGGGAGGCAGGTTCAAGGGAGGGGACATATATATACCTATAGCTGATTCCTGCTGAGGTTTGACAGAAAACAACAAAATGAGATCTGTAAAGCAATTAAAATATAAATTAGTTTAAAAACATTGCTGCTAGTGGTAAAGAGTCCACCTGCAATGCAGGAGAGACAAGAGACAAGGCAGGTTTGATCCCTGGGTTGGGAAGATCCCCTGGAGGAAGAAATGGCAACCCAGTCCAGTATTCTTGCTTGGAAAATCCCATGAACAGAGAATCCTGGCAGGCTACAGTCCATAACGTTGCACAGAGTCAGACATGACTGAAGCGACTTCGCACACACACACACATTAGGCCCAGCATACATGGTGTCATTATGTCAGGACTGTACACCAGTGCCTGAAAAACTGGAGATTTGCCAAGTGCTAAATATTAAATAGAGAGAAGAGGTAACTTGACCCTAAAGTAATACAAAATAGGATCAATATTGGTATTTCATTCAACATAATAAATATGGAGAAACTTATCTGGACAAGTTACTTAGCATGATTTTACAGTGGAGAAAAAGATGAACAAGTCATAATAAGTCATAATAATAATGATGGTGAGGATTGTAATGATGAAAATAGTAACAGCAGATAAATGTCAAGAAAAATGTCTCATGTACTATGCTCAAATTCTACATCCATTGGGCAATTTAATTTTCACAATACTCCTATGAATTTTTGATCTTTATGATCATATATTTATAGATAGAGAAATGAATCTTGAAGTTGTTAAGTAATATATTCAAGTGCCACATGGTCTTTTCATTATTAGAGACAGTATTTGAACTTTGGTCTATTTGAACTCAGGCCCCAACCTTTTAACTGATAAAAATCAACAGTTGTGTAACCTGCATCACAAATCACCATTTAAAGTTATCCCTTTCACTTTTTCCCAACTATCTAAACATGACTCTCAAGAAAATGTACTGTCACAAAATCGTGACTTGGTCCTTTGTTAAAAGCAATAGCTGAATCGCTGTTCCCTCCCGAAGAAGAATTAACAATATCTCTCGTCTATGATTGTTGCAAACTTCTTCCAATCACCTAATATACGAACCCTTGAGTTCATGCTTATTTTTACTTTATATCAGCTTATGAAAATAATTCTGAGCACTATCCAGTAATGAAAAATGTTATAATAACTAAGTTCTGTATCAAAATTAGGACTCTCATCATGGAGACTTTGTGCATCATAGTTTTTAATAAGATATAAAACAGTGCCAAACACTTCATCCTTAACCAACTCTAGATTATAACCAGTATCACCCTTATTTATAGGAAGGACACTTACAAATCAAAGAACTACACACTGGTCCCTGGAGGATCAAAAAAGACCATTAAAAATCTGACAACATCTTAAAAGAAGACAACAAGCTCTAGACTTGAAAAGAGCAAATCAAGAGCCTGTCAGCACAAATGATTCAGAACTTTTCAAGTCCTGGCATAGTAAGTCAGCTAGTCTCTGGAGAATCTAAATCTTGAATTATTTTTAGCTCAAAACTACCACCCAGAATTCTACAACTATCCTGACAGAAAGTCATCCTAGCAGATGGGGCTCTGGGAGTAGGCCTTTCTTCCCATGACTGGAGCAAATAAAGTGAGTGTGTGGTCTCCGTGTGTTTCTAGCCACTGATCCATAACCTTAAATCATTACATTTTAATGTTCAAAGGCATTCATCTGAGTATTCTCTGTTATGTAGAGCTATCTTTTGTAATATTGGTTCAAATTTATTTTCTACAGAAAGAATAGTTATTCTTAAGCCCCTCTTAAGAACACTTTTCATCTGAAATGACACATGTTTTTAAAGCATTTCCCTTTAGAATCATCATTTTTCTTTTTCATTCCCTGGAGAATAGTTTATACCATTAATATTAAATGAGAAAAGTGGACACTAAATATATACTTTACGGAAGGAAAATTATAGTAGGAAGTTGTATGGTTTTAAATAAATATGAATTAATTGAGAAAAAAATATATTTCCTGCTAATTTCAGTAAGCTTTGTGAGACTAATTGGAGGTTAGCCTGATTCTTGTGGCCATCTGTGGACTCCTGTGATGTATTGTGAACACTACATTACATTCACATTGACACTTATATACTTTCATAAAGCATCTTCCATTTTATGGCTGACACTACAATTAATTTCAAAGTGTGTCTGATTTCTAAAATATATCATTTTAAACACATCAAAACTGCAGTGACATCTGTTTTTTATATTGCAACAGAATTTTAATTTAAAACTCTTAGAGAATGGTCACTAACTCTAAATAAACCTAATAAAAATAAAAGGGAAATTCTAACAGTAATATTTTATTTTGACCCTTAGTAGAAAATAACTAACAACAGTTATTTAAAATTTACAAGGTATTTGAATAGCCTATGAAAAATAAGAATTATTTTTAGTATGATGCTATACTTGCTTATATTTACTAATTATTTAAAAAAATGGCTACTTTAAATTTAATCAGAGCATATTGGGCTCTAATCATTTTGTACAGATGAAAATTTATGTGTTCAATCAATGAAGTACATATTTACACAAAGACTGTATTTTCATGATTATAGATACTACTATAACTAAGTGCCAAGTGAACAGAAAATGATTTAGAAGGTGGCTTCAGACAACTTTGAAGAGAATTTTAATGTTTAAGTGATTTTGAAGGAAATTTTAGTCAGAGGAGTGCTGAAGGAATTCAGATAAATAGTTTTAGAAAATATCCCTTTTCCAAGACTAAATAATTCTTACTAATACTTCTTGAAAATTTATCTTGTTTCTAAACAGTTTGTTATAGGGTTGGTTTTTTCCTATGGTAGAAACCCTTAGGTAATGCATGTGATTTAAAACAAAACAAACCAACAAAAAATTTAAGTAAAGCATTGTATAAATCCTCGTCTTTTTCCTGTACTGTTCTAGAAGAAAATTTCTGAGGACTTTGGATTTGAAAAACCATAGAAATATTTACTTAGTATATTATTGTTCTAGAGAAAATTGACAAAGAAAATCTGTCATTAATCACAGGGGGAAGCTCACGGGCCATTCCTAGTGACTAGGATGTTGTCAGACTTTGATAGGCAGCAGCAGGATGCCCAGAGAGAGGCGAACGAACAGATTCTGGAAAATGAACTGGTCTCTCCTGCACAGTGAGCACACGTTGTGCAAACTAAATATTTACACACATTCTTGTTCTTTGCACAACTTGGTATTATACTTGTGCTCTGTAACTCTTTAGGTTATTGCTTCTAATAACCTTTCCAAAAAGCTTCCACATTTCATCTTTTTGCTTTATTTGTTTTTAACATTTGTGACCATATTGTTATTGTTTAATGATCTGGCTTAGGTAAAATTGAGAAGGAAATGACAGATAAAACAATCTGTTACTTTTAAAACTAATATGTGTAATTTCTACTTGATCCAATATACTTCAAACTAGAAGCATGGACACTGGAGATAGGCTCAAATTTCTCCTTATTATCATAAAAGTTATTATAAGCATACAACATTTTTATGCAAAAATAAATTGTTAATAAAATATCTATCTGCATTGTTTTCTCTTCAAAAGATAATTGTGACCATACATAAACTCAAAATTATAGAAGGGTACTCTTCTTACATTCAGAATAACAGACTCAAGATTTCATTCCATTAATTGCCTATTAGGTACAATCACAGAAATCACATAATTTAAACTTCTATGAGTAATACCAGTTTGGCACTGCTTATTAAAAAATATCTGAATATTGCTAACTGATTTCTGGTTGGATTTTTACTCCTTTAGCTAAAATCATACCATTTCTTTTTATCATTTTGATGCCAGAAAATATATAGTAGTCACCTCTATCATTTAATATAAATAAGAAAATCTATTCTCCAGGGACTAATGGAAAGAGAAATTTTCCAAGGGAAAGACAGAATGTTCTTACTTTTAAGATATGTGTCAATAAAACAGAGCTGCTTTTTTTTAAAAATATAAACAAAATTTATAACCTTTGTGCCAGGTTCATAAAAAAAGAAAGAGTACCCAAATAAATAAAATCAGAAATAAAAGAGGAGAAATTACAACCAACCAAAGAAATGAAAATGATCTTAAGAAATTCTATTATATGCTAACAAATTGGACAAGGTAGAAGAAATGGACAAGTTCCTAGAAACATACAGTCTTCCAAGACTGAACCAAGAAGAAAAATAAAAAATCTGAACAGAACAATCACTAGTATGACGTTGAATCAGTAACCAAAAATGCCTAATAAAGTCCAGGACCAGATGGCTTCACAGGTGAATTCTACAAAACATTAAAAAGAGTCAACTATCTTTTCTCAATCTATCCCAAAAAATTGAAGATGGGGGAAAGTTTCCAAACTTATTCTACTAGACCAACATCACCTTGTTACCAAATAGACAAAGACACCACACAAAAAAGGAAAATTACAGATCAATATTATGGATGAACATGGATACAAGAGTCTTCAAGAAAATACTACCAAATCAAATTCAATAATGCATCAAAGGGATCATAGTCTGAGATCAAGTAGGATTTGTCCCAGGATGCAAGAGTCATTCAATATGCACAAATCAATCCATATGATACAGATCATTAACAAAATAAAGGATAAAAATCATATGACCATCTATATACATGAAGAGAAAGCATTTGATAAGATTCAACATCTATTTATGATAAAAACTCTCCACGAATCACTCTGCTGTGTCTCTGAAACTTAATATGGTCTGTCACCTGTACTTCAAT
The DNA here is from genome assembly GCF_033118175.1 of Dama dama. Taxonomy (NCBI): domain Eukaryota; kingdom Metazoa; phylum Chordata; class Mammalia; order Artiodactyla; family Cervidae; genus Dama; species Dama dama. The sequence goes on along the minus strand of NC_083698.1, from coordinate 80,285,492 downwards.
GAAATTTCATTTAAAAGAGGAACGAACAGGGCAAGGGATTGAACTGATAAATGATAACATAGGCTAAATATAATTATTGGTAATCATGGATTTTGCTTTTATTTTATTGTTAATTATCAAATGAAATTTCAGAATCACTCAGAAAAGCCCACCAATTTGATTCCAGTTAATGCTGTAATCCAGCTCCACAACAGGAGAACATGATATGCTAAATTTGTACCTATTGTAGTTATTTGACATATTCAGTGAAAAGTATAATGCATTAATTCTCCTTCATTTCAGTTCAGTTGCATTGCTCAGTCGTGTCCGACCCTTTGTGACCCCATGAATTGCAGCATGCCTGGCGTCCCTGTCCATCACCAACTCCCAGAGTTTACTCAAACTCATGTCCATCGAGTCGGAGATGCCATCCAGCCATCTCATCCTCTGTTGTCCCCTTCTCCTCCTGCCCCCAATCCCTCCCAGCATCAGGGTCTTTTCCAATGAGTCAGCTCTTCGCATGAGGTAGCCAAAGTACTGGAGTTTCAGCTTCAGCATCAGTCCTTCCAATGAACACCCAGGACTAATCTCCTTTAGAATGGACTGGTTGGATCTCCTTGCAGTCCAAGGGACTCTCAAGAGTCTTCTCCAACACCACAGTTCAAAAACATCAATTCTCCTTAATGTGTCTTATTTTGTTGTACTATAAATAATTATATCAATTAACTCCTGTTCTGAAACAATTTTTTTCTTGTAGGATTTCACTGTTGAATTTTGAGACTTGTACCAATCCTCTGTTCCTTTAAGCAAATTCGATATGCATTAGTACTCTCTGTCTCCTTAGAAAATAACTGGCAGACCTTGATGTCTCTACTTTTAAGCAACTGTCAAAGAGTAACACTAAGAAGCTCTGGGGAATCCATGAAGTCATTCCTAATGATGTCAATAGGTCTAAACATCACACTAATGATGAATTACTCTTTTAACAAAATTATTTCTAAAATTTCCATTGGCATTATTTCAATAAATATAACTTTGTATTCCATTACTGATTTAGTCTATTAGATTTTCTTATGAACTTTATTAGAAATTGTCATTTTTAAATAAACACTTTATATATAAAATGAAAAAATATTACTAACAGTATATCTTTTATTTTGATGAATAACCATATTTAAGTTCATTCATCATAATTTTATCATTTTATATTTAAATATATATTTGAAATCTTTAATTCATATTTATATACTTGCATTAAATTATTAACTACATGCTTAAATTTTCTTTAACTAGAATATTTATTCACTTATAGCCAGAAGTTAAAGTTCACAATTATCTTAAATTATTAGCTCTTCACAAAGTCAGGATTTTAGTAGTTATCACTAAACAAAAGTTTGACAGTATAAGCACATTTTTAGAATGATTCATTTTTAGACATAGAGATTCATTTTTAGAGATAGAGTTAAATTTCTATTGGATGTTAGAAAACAAGGAATAAATTGGTCTCAGAGAGCAATAGTAAATAGAACAACTGTTCCCTGTTTTTGAGAATAGGCTTACATTCTAATCCTTAGGAAGAGAGGGCTTTAAATGAAGTGATAGTCAAAGGGTACTAAGAAAGAAGGCAAATCATCAAAGTGGAGAAAATGCTCAGAATACACATGTAATCAAACTTTTATCAGATCATATCATATAAATTTCTACTGGACTTTTTTGGTAGTTTTATTTTCCAGATAGTTATAGAAATTCATGTAAGTGTTTACAAAGACATCATAAATGAATTTTCAGATTTAAGAGAGAAAATCATTCCAAAATCACAGCCTGTCACAGGAATATCATTATTACATAATATGTATACATCACATGTATTATATAATATGCCATGTGAATTATAATAACTATTTAAAACACTAAACATGCAGAAAAGTAAATGACACAGCTGAATCCTAAAATACAGAGTGATAGGCATAATTTCTGATGTTAATGGACATGCAAGTTGTATATCTTGGCCTGTGAAAGTGAGTCGCTCAGTCGTGTCCGACTCTTCGTGATCCCTTGGACCATACAGTCCATGGAATTCTCCAGGACAGAATACTGGAATGGGTAGCCGATCCCTTCTGCAGGGTATCTGCCCAACCCAGAGATTGAATCCACGTCTCCCTCATTGCAGGTAGATTCTTTACCAGCTGAGGAGCCAGCAAGGAGAGCCACACATAATACATAACCCTATCCTTGTCAAAACTTTCGATGTAAGTATGAACAACCAAAAATATCCATTCCATACACTGAAATCTAATTATACTTTATGTCATAAATCTTAAGGTTGAGGGGAAAATACATCCTTCACTAAGAATGCAAAATTTTAAGTAAGGCTTCACTCTGGAATTGGTGTCTGAGGACCTGAAAAATCCAAGATAATTTGAAGTCCTAGTTTTGATAGTAACCCCAGGATTGTAGTGGGGGATCTATAAATCCTCTTTAAATGTCATGTTTAACTCCATAAAATTCTGATAACAGGAAGCTCATCAATAAACAACACAAGAGAAGTTTACAGAAATAATCATTACTCTTACTTTTTAATTTTGTAAGTAAGGAAAATAAGGGACAGAAATATTAACTCTTGTGACTGTTTTCATAATTACGCATTTTACATAATACATTTGCTAGGTGATAAGGTGTCGCACATTTGTTGAAGAAGTAAGAGTAATGATTATTTCTTCAAAGGGATGAGTGCTGGCACATGGTAAGAGCTCTATTTTAAGTCATTATTATTATTTTTACTGTCATTGTTGTTATTTTTCATATACATTGTGCTTCCTGAATAAGCATTTAAAAGACTAAAAAACCAGGTGATAAGAAATGAAGGAAAACCCTTTCTTCCATTCCTCAATTCTGCCTGATGAAACAAGAGCCCCCTCTTCAGTTTTCACTTCTGTAACATCACCAGTAGCTAAGCCTCCAAAGTATAATACAAAAGCCCATCACATGTGAAGGATCCTAAGATAGGTTGCCCTTGAGAGAGGCCGGAAGAACATATCGCAAAAGAACTGAGACCTTATGTAGCGATGTAAATTATGGCTTTGGTTGTCACAATCATTGGTATGAAACCTCACAGATGTTCCCTTTTAGTAAGAGAATTACTATTAATCTCCTAAGAAACTTATTAGCATTACAGACAGTTGACAATCATTTCCTAAAAAAAATAGTGCATTCTTAAATTTAACTAAAGTTTTTATTCTGCATTCTGCTAAGACCAGCTGTCACACAATGCCTGGCAATGTTGCAAAGCTCCTATCTGTATGCATATTCACAGATACTAGAAATCTCGCCACTTTTTATGATGGATGTTGCATTTTTACTGAAACATCTGTGTTGTCTTGAGTGTGTTATGACTTTTAACCTTTGAGTTAATATATTTATAGATATGTTCTGATTATGGCTTATTGATCATTTTGACTTCATGTACATGTAAAATTTTCAAATATTGATTAAATTGTTGCAAATGTGATTTGATTTTCCAAAGGAAAATACAGTACTTAATTTTGGCTATGATCTGCTTAAATTTATTTTAAAAATTTTGTTGTTGTTTATTAGCTAAATTATGTCTATCATTCTTGTGACTCCATGGATTGTAGCCCGCCAGGCTCTGTCCATGGGATTTCCAGGCAAGAATACAGAAGTGGGTTGTCATTTCCTTCTCGAGGGAATCTTCCTGATTCAGGGATTGAACTCGCATCTCCTGCTTGGTAGGCAGATTCTTCACCCCTGAACCACCTGAGAAGTTCTCACAAAAAAATATTTCAGTAATAAATTTGAAAATACTGGTGCATTTTCAGTTGTAATTGTTATAAGGTCAACTGATAGTTTTTCTGTAGTAATAGGATCTAACATAGAATCCAAAATAATGATTTATAATTATATAAAGTTCCAAAACAAATGCTTGGAAAATAGTCCTTTAAAGTTCTCAGATCTGAAAAAAAAAAAAATAAAAATAAAGTTCTCAGATCTGATAGCTTATTTAACTATTCAGCTGCTCTAAACCTCATGGATTTCTCTGAAAATGCACTGTAGTTATGTTTCAAGTTGTGTTAAAGTTTTTCAGGTTTACTTGTTTTTCTTTCTGTATTAAATTTTATTGTTTGCTCTTTAATTTGAAAATAATTATATACTCAAAAGAAGTTGCAAAGATAATACAGAAAAGACTCTTGTATTCCTCACCCAGTTTCCCCCAGTGTGTACATCTTACTTGTTGCAGTACAATATCTAAATAAGAAATTTAACATTGATAGAATGTATATGTATAATTCTATGCCATGGTCACATATGTAGATATGAATAACCAATATCACAACATAGGCACAAGACTATTCCATGACACAAGAATCTCCCTCATGATATATTCTTTTATAAACAAACTTATACCCGGCTGACCTTTCCTTATAGCTGACAAGCCCTAATATATTTTTCAAATCTATAATTTTGTCATTTCCAGAATGTTATATAAACAAAATTATATGCTAGTAACTTCTGAGATCAGCTTTTTCTACTCAGCATAGTACCTTCCAAGTTGTTGCATGTATTAAGAGATAACTACTTGTTATTTATTAGTAGTAGGGTCGCATAGAGTCGGACACAACTGAAGCGACTTAGCATGCATGCATGTGTTGGAGAAGGAAATGGCAACCCACTCCAGTGTTCTTGCCTGGAGAATCCCAGGGACGGAGGAGCCTGGTGGGCTGCCACCTATGGGGTCTCACAGAGTTGGACACGACTGAAGTGACTTTGTAGCAGCAGCAGCAGCAGCATGGTATGGGTGTGGGGCCATTATTTTTAACTTCACTTATTGAGAGATATTTTGGTCTTTCTACTTTTTGGCTATTGCAAATAAAATTGCTATGAACAATCATGTACAAGTATTTGTGTGGACATAGATTTTCATTTCTCTGGGATAAAAACCCAGGAGCCCAGTTATTGGGTTATAAGGTAAGTATATGTTTAGCTTTTAAAATAAACTGTCAAAATGTTTTCTAGCTTGGCTGTATCATTTGACTTGCATCTCACCAGCCATGTATGAGATGGCAGTTTATCTGAATCCTCAGTAGCATTTAGTATTGTCAGTGTTTTGTTTTCTTTAAAATATTAGTAGCTGTTGCAATAGGTGTGTGATGATATCTCATCATTGCCTTAAGTTGCATTTAAGTGAATGATCTTGGAAAGCTTATCACATGTTTAATATACTTCGGCATATACTTATTTGAAAAATACCTCTTTATGTCTTTTTTCCCATTTTCTATTTGGACTTGTTTGATTTTCATACTCAAGTTTTGAGAATTCTTTACATATTCTAGATATGATTCCTATTGTCACAGTTGTGGTTTGAAAATATTTTTTCCTGCTTGATACCTTGTCTTTAAATCTTTTTAATAAGGTTTTTCAAAGAATAAATCTTTGATGTAATGAAGCACTCCCCCTTGTCAATTATTTTACTTTATTGTGCTTCTGGTGTAATGATTAAGAACTCTTCACCAAGCCCCAGAATCTCAAGCTTTTCTACTATTTTATCTTTCAAAGTTTTTTTTTGCTTTGCATTTTAAATTTATACATATATATATATATATTTCATATATTTAAATCTACGATCCACTTTGAGTTAATTTTTGAATAAAGTGTGATAAGGCAAGTTATTTTATTTATTTATTTAGCCTATGGATATAATTTTCCAATATTGTTGACCAATTGTTGACAAATCTGGTGTTCTTACAATACAGTTCAATCGCTCAGTTGTGTCTGACTCTGTGACCCCAAGGAGTGCAGCACCTCAGGCTTCCCTGTCCATCACCAAATCCTGGAGCTTGTTCAAATTCATGTCCATCAAGTCAGTGGATACCATCCAACCATCTAATCCCCCGTCATCACCTTTTTCTACATTGAAGTGCTTTTGCACATCTATCAAAATGATAAATTTATTAGGTGTCCATACTTCTGCAGGTTCATTTCTGGATTTTTTTATACTATTATAATTTATTGAGTTATGTGTACATACACAATTTTGAGGACGCTGACTCAATGGACATGAATTTGAGCAACTTCCAGGAGACAGTGAAGTACAGGCAAGCCTGGCATGCTACAGTCCATGGGGTCACCAAGAGTAGGACATGACTTAGCGATTGAACAACTTGAGTATTATACCTATGAAAGTGTAGAAATTGGATAGAATGCTTTATCCCACTTTTCCAAATTACTTCAGCATTTTGTTCCTTTATCTTTTCATTCTTTTAGAATAATGTTTTTATATTTATAATATTTCTTGCCTGTATTTTGATGAGTTGTATTAATCCTGAATGTGAGAATTGACATCTTTATTCTGCTGAGTCTTCCAATCCATAAGTAAGGTTTATCAATCTCTCTGATTTCTTTAATTAATGTTTTATAGCTTTCAGCAGAGACATCTTGAACATTTTTTAAAAAAGATTTACACCCCTGAATTTCATATTTTGAGTAATTGTGACTGGCAGTGCATTATTAATTTTGATGTCTATGTCTTCACTGTTCAGTCAGTTCAGTCGCTCAGTCGTGTCTGACTCTTTACAATCCCATGGATTGCAACACGCCAGGCTTCCCTGTCAATCACCAACTTCCTGGAGCTTGCTCAAACTCAGGTCCATCAAGACAGTGATGCCATCCAACCATCTCATCCTCTGTCGTCCCCTTCTCCTCCTGCCTTCAATCTTTCCCACTTTCAGGGCCTTTTCCAATCAGTCAGTTCTTCACATCAGGTGGCCAAAGTTTTGGAGTTTCAGCTTCAGCATCAGTCCTTCCAATGAATATTCAGGACTGATTTCCTTTAGGATGGACTGGTTCAATCTCCTTGCAGTCCAAGGGACTCACAAGAGTCTTCTCCAACACCACAGTTCAAAAGCATCAATTCTTCAGTGCTCAGTTTTCTTTATAGTCCAACTCTCACATCCATACATGACTACTGGAAAAACCATAGCTTTGACTAGATGGACCTTTGTTGGCAAAGTAATGTCTCCACTCTTTAATATGCTGTCTAGGTTGGTCATAGCTTGTCTTTCAAGGAGCAAGAGTGTTTTAATTACATGGCTGCAGTCACCATCTGCAGTGATTTTGAAGTCCAAAAAAATAACATCTGTCACTATTTACATTGTTTCCCCATCTATTTGGCATGAACTAGTCCGTATCCCTGGAATAATCCCTATTTGGTCATGGTGCATAATATTATGCATCATTGAATTCTATTTGTTAATATTTTACATAGACTTTGTATCTATATCCATGAAGGATATTGGTCTATAGATTTGGAGAGTTGGGGGAAGTGTATGTTGTCTTGCATTTATTTTATCTGGTTTTGAAGTCAGGGTAATTCTCAATTTATAGAATTGGTAGCCAAACAGTTTTTTTCTTTAGTAGAGAATTGGTTGTTAATTCCTTTAGAAAAATTTGGTTGAATTCTCCAGTGAATCACTAGGGTCAAAAGATTTCTTTTTGAGAAGTCTTTATTTATTTTTTTATATTAAAATAATTTATTTAGATGAAATTCATACAGAAAAATTAGCCATTTGAAGGGAACAATTCAGTTCCCTAATTCTTATATATATATTTTTTCTTTATTTTTTATTAGTTGGAGGCTAATTACTTTACAATATTGTAGTGGTTTTTGCCATACATTGACATGAGTCAGCCATGGATTTATATGTGTTCCCCATCCTGAATCCCCCTCCCACCTCCCTCCCTACTCCATCCCTCTGGGTCATCCCAGTGCACCAGCCCCGAGCACTTGTCTCATGCATCCAACCTGGACTGGTGTCTTTAAAATTATGATTTCAATGTCAGTAGTTACAAGGCCATAAAATTATCTATTTTATATTGGATGATTTGTGTTAGTCTGTGATTTTCAAGGAATTTGTCAATTTTATCTGATTGTCCAATTTTGAAATCTAGATTTAGTTACTAATTTCTTAGTATCCTTTTGATTTCTGCACTGTCTATACTAATATACTCTATTTTATTCCTCATGTTAGTAATTTATGTATTCTCTCTCTCATTCTTTTGTTTTGGTCAGACTTCCTAAAAATGTATCAATTTTATTGATCTTTTTAAAGAATTCTGCCTTAAAAAAAAAAGATAGTCCGTTTATTTGTAGGTGTATATTGCAGTGGCAACCTAGTCACACTTTGTGAGTAAGACTCTAATACCATCAATGATTATTATCCTGTGTAAGGCATCACAGTCATATGTATTATACTATATTCTATTTCACAATAATGAGGGTCTATATTTTCCCTAATTATTCTGCCACATTTTTAAGCCACAGTAAAAAGAAAATATTATATCAATAAATGGGGCTTATTTTCACACAGCAGAAAACATGATTCTTAAAAACAATTTATAGGCAATGCTCTCAGTATATTTAACCAATGTTTTTATTTACAAAATTACAAGGCACTTTCAGGTTTACACTAATTTACAGATCTCAAGTGTTTCTGATGAACAATGATTCTACTAGTGTCTATGTAATATCCTTTTAAACGTATGTTAGGGATATAGTATTGTGCAAAATAGTATTTTTAGAATTACCATTAATAATCATACTAATTACAATGATTTATAATTCAGTTACATAAGACTGCAACTGAAGACATTTAAGTATGAAAAATTCATATTTTAAAATTAACTTGTTTCATTTTCTATGTCAATAAAATATGGACCTTTGAAAAATGTGAATTAATTTATATACTTATTTATTTCTGTATAAGTTGTGTTTAAAATACCTTACTCATTTAATTTTTTTTTAGAAAGCAAATTAAATACAGGCTGGCAGTTTTGTGCACTGTTTTGTTCTAATGTGAATTCAAACCATTGAGTCATAAACTCCTGAAAAACTGTGCCTGTAATAAAATGCTGCCAGCAAGATCTGCTATAATTAAGGTTTAAATAATAACAATGATAAAATAAAATAGTAGGTTTCATGTGCATCTTGAGTTTAAAAGAACCCTTAACTTTCAGTGCTAGTTGATGAACACTTCTATTAGTCTCAATGAGTTGGGTTAATAAGAAAAGAAATCACATTGTAAAACATTTAGATTTTTGTCTACATGTAACAAGCTTTAGGTTTCATACTAAATAATTATATTTAGCTAGTAAGTCATAATCTTATTGGACAATAACAGTCATTAGCGCTTTCTAAAAAAAATCAAAACCTATTTTTATTTTCTCTCTGGAGCTGGAGTATTCAGTGTCAAATTTCTATGGCAATTTAAAACACCACTGCATTTTAAGTTTTAAACCATAAAGTGGGAGAAAAAATTAATGCAGCTAGTTAATTCAATCAAAGCTTTTCCCATTTAGACTTAAGATTCTTTTTCCTATTTTAGTTGAGTATAAGAAATTTTCTAGAACTCTTTGCAATACAATAGGTTTCTAGATAAATGTTAAGTTCTCTGTTTAGTTTATATTTGGAAAAAATCTTGGGCATCATAAGTAAGCCTACCAACTAAAATCTAGGACCAGCTGTTCTTTCTAAGGACTCTTGCCAGGGCTCACAGACTCATCTCAACTGGGGAGACTGGATTTGTAGATTGAATGCCCTAAGGCAGTGGGGAAGATGTTCTGGTATGACAGATCCTCCAATTGTATCCATTCCATGACAAGTTACTGGCATTATAATTAAAACAACAAAACACAAGAATAGACAATTCATAAAAGATAAATAATATCCATATTAGGTATCACTTCACAAATTAAATTATTTAGCAAGGCTGCTGGAAACAATATCTGCATGTAAGAATTAATTTTTACTTCTATATTGTAACAATGCAATGGAAATTTACATAAAATGTATGCCTTTGATAATAGTGTTAAGAAACATTAAATCATTAGGGCTAGATCTGGCAAAATGTCTTTAAGTTTCATGTGTTAAAAACAAAGGAATTATAAAGACTTTAATAAGTAGAGACATGCACTGGATCACGTATGAGTAGACTCAATCACTTTAAGATGCAAGTTGTTTACAAATCATTGCCTAGCAGTGAGTGCAATTCCACTCAGTATAGTCCCTTCATCCTTCTGTACCATGTACCTGCATTTAGCCACACTGACATTCTTTCAGGCCCACAAAATTGCTGTGACCCTTACATCCCTGGTCTTTCCCACCATTGTATGCCACTTCCTTGCCGATTAACTCCTAACTCTTCGAGCACTACTAAAATGTCATTCCTTTCTATCTTCAATACCTCTTCACACTAGGTCATGTACTCTTATTCAGACTCTCATGAAACCCTGCATATTTTCTTCACGGCACTTCTAATTATTCTTATATTGCGTCTAAATTAATATCCCTCTCTTCCCCCAAACTGTAAAGTTTATTATATTAAAATATTCTTTTTTTTCTCCCAATTATTTTTATTAGTTGGAGGCTAATTACTTTACAATATTGTAGTGGTTTTTGCCATACATTGACATGAATCAGCCATGGATTTACATGTGTTGCCCATCCTGAAACCCCCTCCCACCTCCCTCTCCATCCCATCCCTCTGGGTCATCCCAGTGCACCAGCCCCGAGCACTTGTCTCATGCGTCCAACCTGGACTGGCGATCTGTTTCACACTTGATAATATACATGTTTCAATGCTGTTCTCTCAGATCATCCCACCCTCGCCTTCTCCCACAGAGTCCAAAAGTCTGTTCTATACATCTGTGTCTCTTTTTCTGTCTTGCATATAGGGTTAAGAAAGCTGTGGTACATATACACAATGGAATATTACTCAGCCATTAAAATGAATTCATTTGAATCAGTTCTAATGAGGTGGATGAAACTGGAGCCCATTATACAGAGTGAAGTAAGCCAGAAAGAAAAACACCAATACAGTATACTAACACATATATATGGAATTTAAAACATTCTTTTTGTCATTTTATCCTTCTCATATAGTTTGTTGTTTGATTCGGTATAGGGACTCAAAAATATTAGCTGAAGAAAGGAAAGAAACGAGTAGATCAACATTACCTTCAGTGCATACACCCACACCCACACACACATGGACCCACATAGACTTTGACATAAAATTGGTTTATACCTGTACCAACAGACTAAGTTAAGGTGTCCTGGAAGACACCTTGTTCTCTATAGTTGCAGTGTTATGTTCTATACCATTTGTTATAATGTACTTACAAAGTAAATCAAAGTAAAATTGAAAATAACATGAAATACTAATATATTATTTTCAAACATACATTTTCTATGTAAAATAAAATACTTTATACACAATCTGTCAACATATTTCTTTGGCAGAATTTATGTTTGTGCTGTCCCTACTGAGGACACTTAAATGTGAACTTGTCAGAGTTTGGGCTAGAGATCTACTCATTCTTCCTGATACATTTTTATGTGACATGAATAAGCATTTTTAGGGACCTTAATAAATTTAGAATCCCTTATAATTGAATGTTATCTTTAATTCTGATTCAAAAGTCTTTCAATGGCAGCATTCTATGAGAAGGTCAGTTTCACAGAAACAACTTTCAATAGCAAACAACTCCCAGACAATTTCCAAGAGTTGTTTGCCTTTCTTTTCTTCCTGCTTCTATTCTTTTTCTTATTATTCTTCCTGTTTCCACTACTTGTCTTCCTGTTCCCATTTTTCTTATTGTTTACAATAATCTTATTTTTTCCTTTTCTTATTCCTTTTATTATTTATTTCCTTCTGTTACACACTTTCATTTTAATATGTTCGTCAATATTAGGTTCCTGTGAATGAGATTTCAACAGTCTCTAGAGGAGAAAATTCTTGTTTCATTCAGTTTACTTAATCAGGTTTGGAGATGTTTATTATTGGGTTTCAGACAAATTTTTCTAAATTGCTTGATTAAAACAAATAATATTCTTTAACATTATTTTAATAATATTTCAGTGATAAACTTTTAAGCTTCACTAAGAATATAAATATAAAATATTCATTGAATATCTTTCAAAGTCCTTTGTTCTTTGCTCTGTTTGTCTTGATTAATACAGACAGGCTTTTAAAAGCTTGTTGAGGAAAAATAGACCCTGAGGACAGTATGACATTAATTCATAGTTGATACAGTTGGGAGACATGAAAATAATCTTCAAGTTAGAACTCTATTTGTGAAAATTCAGAATAACTTGAGATATAGTTCTAAACCAGTTTTGTTTTAAAATAATAGTTATTTCAGTAACATATGTTTTGCCATCTAGAATAAAATGATAAAAAATACTTTCGTAGTCTTACATTCATTACCTTAGAATCTGTTACTCAGATTTATTTGACTTAACTCTTAAATGCTCTAAGACTCTCAGAACAAAGGATGAACAGTAATTTCGATTTGTTCACACTTGCTGCATCTGTCCCCAACAACACAAGCAACACAATCAATCATTTTCCCTGTTTAGACAAGCTTTGAATTATTCTTTGGCTTGGACAATCTTGCAAATACTTATCCATAAAATAAAAAAATAAGATAAATATTAATATCTTACTTTGTGTTAGTCTCTATTCTACATCCTTTACACATCCCATTTCACTTAATCTTCTTAGCAATCAATCCTGAATATTCATTTAGGGACTGATGTTGAAGCTGAAACTCCAATACTTTGGGCACTTGATGCGAAGAGCTGACCCATTGGAAAAGATCCTGATGCTGGGGAAGATTGAAGGCAGGAGGAGAAGGGGATGACAGAGGATGAGATGGTTGGATGGCACCACCAACTTGATGGACATGAGTTTAAGCAAGCTCTGGCAGTTGGTGATGGACAGGGAGGCCTGGTGTGCTGCAGTCCACGGGGTCACCAAGAGTTGGACATGACTGAACAACAAAAGCAAACAAAATATACATGTACTAATATTGCCCCATCTCAAAGGATGGGCTGAGACCAGGTATCCTGATAAACACGAACAAGGTACTCCCCACAACAAAGACTTATCATCCCAAATATCAGCAGTGCTGAGGTCAAGAAACCCTGGTTTAATTCATCATTCTCCTGTACCTTAATACAGACAGCAAAAGGAATCCAACTGAGATTGCAAATTTTCTGCATAGAAATCATGTTGTATAGTTCTACAACTAGGCACATTTCCTAATTTCCAGATTACTGTGGGTGTTATATTTACCTGCTCTACTACTGTGCACCATGGACTGCCACATTCCCAGTACACTTTAGATGTTTCCTCACCTCATCTTCTGCTTCCACCCATAGTTTAGGCTTTTCTTACAGTGGCATTCCATTTTCAGGTTTCTATTTTTGTATCAGTTATCTATTGTTGCATTACAAATAATTTTGAGAAAACAATGGCTCAAAACAGCATCTTTATTTTATTCATAATTGAACTGAACTCAGTTGGGAATTTTCTTTGGTAACCTTAGCTGGGCTCACTCATGAATCTACAATCACTTGAGGGTCATTTATTCTGCCTGGCATCTGCAAGGTGGCATGCTGCCAGCTGGGGTGACTCTGGTGACTAGACCATATATCTCTCATAACCCATAAGGGCTAGTTTTGGCTTGCTCATATGGCAAAGTGTCCAAAACATCAATAGATCAAGCCCTGATATGCAAATATTTTAAAAGTATTAGCTTGCATCACATTTGTTATTGTTCCATTGATCTAAGCAAGTCACAAGGCCAGCAAAGATTCAAGGGTTGGAGAACAATATCAATTATTTACATATAGGAGGGAGAATTTGTGGCCAGTTTTGCAATTTACCACATTCTATTATCTGGGAATCTATTTTGTCTATAAAGAAATATGTTACACATATTAATGGTGGGACCTATACAAGACTATTTAATAAATCATAATTATGGTATTAGGATGATAAAGTGAAGTATTCATCTTAAAATAGAGGGTGCAGATGAAATATTTGAAATGCACTTCATAATATTCCTTTAAGCTGTATCTAGGAGAAGATGAAACATACATATAGCAATATTCATGGGTTTAAAAATGAAGCTGAATGATAAATGAAAGGTGAAAAAGAGAAAGAGTTGTTATCATGATACAATCTGCATAAGTCAGAAATAGGTAATATTTTACAAGCAACATATAAACAAGAGGGTGCACATGAGATACAATAGACTGTGTGCCTATGGTTTGCATCGCATGGGAGTGGGAATAAGTTTCTGAGAGGGAGGACAAGTTTTGAGGTGATCATATTTATGTTTCTGCGTTCTGCATGTTTTGGCTTCTTCTCATCCCTTTAGGTTCACACCTTTCACTTCCTTGACGTACTTGACTTCCTTGAACATGCATTTTGCCCACACTTGCTTTGAAAAATGCCATGCTCCTTACACCCCTTGGTTCTTCCACTTGATACTATCTACGTATTAAAAGCTTTCCGCCTCTTTGTCTACTTAACTCCAAATTATTCTTCAAATTTCAATAGACATATCACTTCCTCTGTGAAGCCTGTCTAACCCCTCAAATGAGATCAAGTGTCCTCTTATAGACATTTACTGAACCCTGAATATTTCCTTCAGAGCACTCATCAGAGCTATTTTACATTTAAATTAGTATCTCTCCCTTGAGACTGTAAGTTTCATTAGAATAAGGATTATCTTCTTAGTCATCCTTTTACTCCTCTCATATAGTGCATTATATGATGCCATGTAGGGACTTGAAAATGTTTGCTAAATTAAGGAAGGAATAGAGAGGTTCAATATCATCCATATTATTCAGAAATACAGACACACACATGCACATGCACATATGAAATTGGTAGATGGAAAGATGCTGGTATTTGATGATTTGGCCATGCATTTACATGTTTCAGATCCTGTGTGAGGAAATAATTTCCAGCATTTCATTGATTTAGTGAAACTGACAGTGATAAACTCTCATTTTGGATAATTATAAGGCTTTACACCTCATTGTTTTTGAAGAAAACACTAGGGTCACTTTAAATTTTAATTATATGCATGCATGCAGATTGATTTTTTGCCCTCCTTAATACTATTATTAGGCTCTACTTTCACCCTGCCAAAGATCTGAAGAAGGTGAAAGGATTTTCCCAAATGGAGACTGAGAAAAAATTGCTTGTGTAATGATGGGGTTATTTGAGAAGTGTACCGTGCTCTGCTTATTCTTTGATCTGGGGCATGGTGCATATCCTAGCTGTGATTTGAGGTTACTAAGGGAGAAAATTATGTGAAAATTGGAAGAAAATGCTAAGCCAAGCTACTATGAACATATTTAGAAAGTGCTCCACTGTTTGCCTTCACTCAGCTCGAGGAACTTCTGTGGTTTCAGGCAAAGGCTGAAGCACATGTGCTGACTCGGTCTGGTGACAATTGTTGTGGAGAATGAAGACCTGATGATCTGTGCCTTTGAGTAGGATCAGTTATGATCACTCAGAATCTTAGGGGTACCTGGGAGTTAAACTCAGAGCGATGATGTGATTGCTTGCAATTTGTAGAAGAGACTCAGCTATAACTTGAAAATAGAGGAGAGCGGACGGAGCAGACTATGCCAGCCATTCATTGAATGTGTTACTGTCTAGCTAGCTTTCCCTCTATTAGGGATTATCTGTATCAGGAAGATCCCCTGATGAAGAAAATGGCAACCCACTTCAGTATTCTTGTTTGGAAATCTCATGGACAGAGGAGCCTGAAAGGCTACAGTCCATGTGGTCACAAAGAGTCAGACAGGACTGAGTATGCACACATGTATTAGAGAGTATCTTGTTCAGGGCCACATCACAACAACTACATGAAAAAAAAATTACATGGAGAAAGTGTTTAGCAGAGGTGTTATCTTTGCAACAAATGAAACAAACATGCAGGCTCCTTAAAATCTTGGTTTTAAATCTCTTCTTTAATCTCTATGTTCACATCTAGTTGCCACTTAGATACACTGAGATGAATAATGTGTGATGCACCATGCTTCTGAATGAGTAGAATGAGTACAAATACTCTTCAAGTAAATAAAATTAAAAGACTACACATAGATAGTGAAAGGTTGTTGCTGAACGATAAGACGCGGGATTATTGGCCTCCAGAGGAGACGAATTCAATCCGGGGCCAGAGGCGAGGCTGGATCGCTCAGAGCTTTTGTGTAATAAAGTTTTATTAAAGTATGAAGGAGATAGAGAAAGCTTCTGACATAGGCATCAGAAGGGGGCAAAAGAGTACCCCCCTCCTAGTCTTTAGCTGTATGTTATATAGTCACTCACAGTCTGTTAATGAAAAGAAAGGTATGTCATAAAATTTAGAATGGCACCAGATAATTCATCCCTGGCCATAAAACGATTGACTTGAATCTTGTAGAAGGGCAGAATACCAACAAATAGTTTCGTTTACATAGATTAGGGGAACAATACCTGAATAAGTAAGTTAGGCCCTTTGGCTTGGTGGAACCAACTTGAAGATAGAGTCTGGGGTACATTAACATAGCTTAAGACAACATTTCCATAAGAAAAAGAAATGTGTTGGTTAACTCAAGGTTTGAGAGTAGTTAGCTTTAGGTGAGACCAGGTGTCAAGGCAACACAGCATTTTAAGAGAAACCTCCTTTCAAATTTGTATAGAGAAGGAAAAACATATCGCTGGTTTGTTTCTTCCTGCCGCTTAAGAGAGATAAAAATGTCTGGCACTTGCAGCCTCTTTCCTCCATTTGGAGACCCCTGGCCTTCCTTCCTGTTACCCTCTCAATAGGGGCTTCCCTCATAGCTCAGTTGGTAAATCATCTGCCTGAAATGCAGGAGGCCCAGGTTCGATTCCTGGGTCAGGGAGATCCCCTGGAGAAGGAAATGGCAACCCACTCCAGTATCCTTGCCTTGAGAATTCCATGGACAGAGGAGGCTGTCAGGCTACAGCCCACAGGATCACAAGAGTTGGACGTGACTTAGTGACTAGGTCACCACCACCACACATAGATAGACAAAGGTCTGTATAGTCAAGGCTATGGTCTTCCCAGTGGTCACATATGGTTGTGAGAGCTGTACTGTCAAGAAGGCAGAAGGCCAAAGAATTGATGCCTTCAAACTGTGGTACGGGAGAAGACTGCTGACAGTCCCTTGGACAGCAAGGAGATCAACCAGTCAATCGTAAGGGAGATCAACCCTGAATATTCACGGAGGGACTGATGCTAAACCTGAAGCTGCAGTATTTTGGTCTTTTGATGTACACAGATTACTCATTGGAAAAGTCCCTGACGCTAGGAAAGATTGAGGGCAGAAGAATAAGAGGGTGTCAGAGGATGAGACAGCTGGACGGTATCACTGATGCAATGATCATGAACTTGGGCAAATTCCAGGAGATGGTGAGGGACAGGGAGGCCTGATGTGCTGCACTCCATGGGGTCACAGAGAGTTGGACACAGCTGGGCAACTGAACAACAACATCAACAACACATAGGACAAAAAAACATTAAGAACTGACCTCAAAAATTGGCCTTAGTGTGGAAAAAATTAAAGTGCAAACCGTGACACTTGGAACAATAATAAGACTACTCAGGGTTCATACCATTTGCAGACCAGGGCATGACTGGGATGAATAAAGAAGGTTGAAGAGAGCACACAGGAACCCTAGTTTTGATTTGACCTGGTATTTCTATACTGTGCATAGTACTAAACTAGTAGTTAGATATAACTTTTTGATAAAAATCTGTTCCATTGCCACATTGAAGAAGGAATTCATAGGGCCTGGACTCCATCTCAGGCCTGTCTGTGCTGATCGTGCTAGGCCACCTCTCCAGTGGACTCTGAACTCTCTGCCTAGTGCCTGTGGGAACGACAATGGAAGGATAAGACCCCCTCCGGACAGGGGAATCTTGAAGATCACATCCAGGTTACTCATCACCTAAGAGAAAACAGACACTAATCACCCCTGCCTCCGGACACTATCTATCAGAATGTAAGCACAGGCTTATCGGTTATTAACTGTTTGGAATGTAACTGCGGGCTTATTGATTATTGACTGTTTGAACACATAACACGTACACATGGGGTAGGTGGTGGGTTTGGACACGTACACATCGTACACATGGGGTATAAAAGATTTTCACAAATGCTGGTCGGGGTCCTTGGCTAAGAGGAGACTCTGCCTTGGGCCCGCCGGTGTAATAAACTGCACTCCACTATCTGCTTTGTCCTTCTGAGTGAGTCTGTTTCCCGGAAAGCGTGGCTATAACAACATAAAAATAATTTCCTAGCCTAAATGCCATCTCATTGGAAAAGACCCTGATGCTGAGAAAGACAGAAGGTAGGAGGAGAAGGGGATGACAGAGGATGAGATGGTGGTATGGTATCATCAACTCAATGGACATGAGTTTGAGCAAGCTCCAGGAAGGACAGGGAAGCCTTGCATGTTGCATGCAGTCCATGGGGTCTCAAAGTGTCAGACACGACTGAGTGATAAAACAACAACAAAGCTAAATGCTTATTCAGTGCTGCTTTAAAATACTCTCCTGGATGGTGCTTTATGCTCATGTAGAACTGAGGACTCAGTGTACATGGCATGCATATATAACATGTGGACATGAGCAAATAAATAAAATTTATATATGATTAGATGTGCTTTAGAGATAGCAAATGATATTATAGAAGATTTATTTTTTATAATTTACTACTTTATCTGGGTCATATAATTCTTAGAATTTCTTCCTCAGCATAAGTTTTCTATGCTTCTTCAACCCTGAGCTCATTTTCTTTTATGATTAAGAGAAATCTATTCAGCTCTTTGAAAGCTAAGTGAGAGTTGGACCATAAAGAAGATCAAGCACCAAAGAATTGATACTTTCAAACTGTGGTGCTGGAGAAGACTCTTGTGAGTCCCTTGGACTGCAAGGAGATCAAACCAGTCCAACCTAAAGGAAATCAGTCCTGAATATTCATTGAAAGGACTGATGCTAAAGCTGTCCAGTACTTTGGTCACCTGATGAGAAGAGTCAACTCATTGGAAAAGACCCTAATGCTGGAGAAGATTGAAGGCAGGAGAGGAGAGGACAGCAGAGGACAAGATGGTTGGATGGCGTCACCAACTCAATGGACATGAGTTTGAGCAGGCTCTGGGAGAAGGTGAAGGACCGGGAAGCCTGGCATGCTTCAGTTCATGGGGTCCCAGAGTCAGGCATAACTGAGTTACTGAACTGTATATATATATATACACATATATAATTATGAGGGCTTCCCAGGTTGTGCTAATGCCAAAGAACCTGTTGGTCAATGCAGCGGCAGGAGGCTAAGAGACACAGGTTTGATCTCTAGGTAGGGAAGAGTCCCTAGAGGAGGGCATGACAACCCACTTCACTATTCTTGCCTGGAAAATTCCCATGGACAGGGAGCCTGGCAATGTCTCCATGGGGTCGCAAAGAGTCAGACTCTACTGAAGCGACTTATCACGCACATGTATATGTTCATAGATAAGGTAATCTATTATAATAATTTTCTCAGTAAATCTCATAAAGGCTTCTTTCTGAAAACCTCAATCCAAACACAAACACAAATGATACTAGATACTTTGCTGAATATAAGGAAGAAATTTTTTCCTGTATTTCTATACAAAAAGGTCCCAGTGTCTAGAAAACTGTTGATTAGGATAATGAGTCAATGAGTGACTTATTCATATAGGCACTTTGTATTATGATTCCCACAAACAAATATACAGAATTCTTCAGCCATTATATTAAGGGAACTAATAACACTCTGTGTGTGTGTGTGCGTGTGTGTTAAGTTGCTTCAGTTATATTTGATTCTTTGAGACCCTGTGGACTATAGCCCTCCAGGCTATAACACTGGCAGCACTAGCAGATGATATAAGAACATGTGAAAGAAGAAACAGATGGCAGATGCTTATTAAAATTTAAAGCTGGAAAAGATTTTGATGATCATGAGTTTTAGTTGTCCTCAAAACTTATCATGAGGTAGAGTCTGGAGGTCACAGTGTTCCTTAAAGAATATACTACATCATGAGTTACTGATGTAGTACATTTATGTGATGATCATGGGAACAATTTTTGCAGGTCAGGCAACACTGTATCTAATGATAAAGTAGGCAGAAGAACCGAATGCTAATGTTTTGAAGGCAAGAATATTAGGGGATGAAAACAAAATTGAGCACATTGTATTTATTAGCTTCTTCTCTTTGTAAAGAAACAAAAACAAACAGAAATGGTTTGGATCAAGAGTCTGAATATTTCAGTGCAACTCAGGGAATAAAACTTTCATTAAAATCATAGTTTTAAAATCACCACTAATATCTAGTTTAAAATTTTCTGCACGAGGAAACTTAAACCCCACCAGAATAAGGAAATTATGGGATCATATTACAAGTGTAAAGTCTCAGGTGGTACAACCTTCAAATGATCTAAAAATGCCAAGAGGATGATTCTCTTCATAGCCACATTTACTTCAGCAGTCTAACAAAAAGCAGATAGAGTATAACAGATTGAAATTGTACTACTAGACAATTTACTAAGGAACTCACTTTTTATATAAAAATTGGGGGATGAAATGCACACATTCTCAGAATGGGTCTAATTAGGTGCATTAAGTATCACCATTCCTACTTTTTTCCCTACCATGTGGTTACTGAACCCATGTGTAATACCTTTTGGGGACACAGTACCACAAAACTGGCATTGGTATAAGAGCTATTCTCACCCTGAAGAACTGTGTTGCTTTTGCAGAATGTCATCTTTAACACATCTGATTTGCACCTCTCAGAGGCCAGTTGGTCACTATTAATTGGCAGCTTCTAGATGTTATATGGTAGGACCAATCGATTCATAGGATGTTTCCACCGCTGTACCATGCGGAAATATTGGCAAGGGAAGTTTAGTGACACCTGGGTCTTTGCTACTACAATAGCTCTTATTCTAGAGTCAAAGAATCAATATGGTGTTCTGCTGATTTTTTCAGCAACATTTTGCTATGTATGACCATTCAGAATATGTACTGTAAGACAGGGAAGTGATGTCTGGATAGATATGTAGATCCTCAATGAGCTTAAGCTCATTATCACTGTATAGTCATGATTATATTTATATCACATTCAGGAAAACTCAGGAATTTCTTTGACTGCAGGAAGAATAGAGCAATTTGAGTGTCAATGAAAATGTTCTACATCATGTTTGTGTAGATAATGAACTTAATTCTATAACAGCATCTCCTTCCCTCAGCCCTGGCCTTCAGAGGACAGGAACAAACGAGCTCTCAATCAAGATGTCCTGTGGTCACCTATTTTGTTTTTTGTTGCTTTAAAATATTTATCTGTTCTTATTTTCTCTTAGTGATTTATAGTCTGTTTCTTACCTCATAGATATTTTAGTGGCATTTCATGTGTGTATCTATAGAATCTAAATATAGCCTTTTGCAACTCATCCTTTATGTTTTCTCCTTTCTATTCTCCTTAAATAGTAACAATTAAAACAATCCCTAAAAGAAGTGCTGGGAAAAGTAAAATACTTGGGTTCATATTTCTTGCCTTGAGATGCAGAAATAGAACAACACAATGAATAGGTAAACTACTAAACAATATTAGTATTCATTCTATCACACAGAGTTGATCCCATTACTCTTAATGAAATTAAATCCAACAATTTAAGTTAGCAAGATGATACATATTTATCATCACCATTCCTTCTCTCATTTTTAATCAGCTTTATTGAAATATAACTTACAAGCAGTAAAAGCCACCAATTTTAAGTATTCAATTTGGTGAGTTGTAATGTGCTATGCTAAATTGCATCAGCTGTGTCTGACTCTGCGATTCTATGGACTGTAGCCCACCAGGTTTCTTTGTCCTGGGGATTCTCCAGGCAAGAATACTGGAGTAGGTTGCCATTTCCCTTTCCAGGGGATCTTCCCAACCCAGGGATCAAACTCCTGCATTGGCAGGTGGGTTCTTTACCACTGAGTCACCAGGAAAGCACACTTAAGCCTCTCATACTGTTGTATAATTTTTTTCTTCCCACCTTCTGTCTACTTTTCTTTTAATCTTAAAGAAGTGATGAATGTTAATTTAGGAAAATGTGTATCAATAATTTATTTACTGTTTCAATTGTATCAAAAAAATTCTTTCCTGCAAGAACTTCATCAGTAATTCTGTTCTATTTTTTCCTAGTGTATTTATTGCTTCTGTTTCTATTATTTGGGGGAGAAGGAAATGACAACCCACTGCAGTGTTCTTGCCTAGTGAATTTCATGGACAGAGGAGCCTGGTGAGTTGCTGTCCATGGGGTCGCACAGAGTCGGACATGACTGCAGCGACTCAGCAGCAGCAGCTATTGTTTGGATTCTTGGAGTACAAACTGGAGGTGTCTTTTTACATTTTTTCAAGTCAACACCAGGTGGCTCCAACATCAGATATTGTTAGACTATCCTTTTCCCATCTCTTTGAGATGGACTAGTAATGATCTACTACTTAAATTCCACTACTGAACCCCCTTTTTATTGGATTGACATATTTTCCCATATCTGCACCAATACTTTGTTTCATCAATGACTACATTTATTAAACATCAGTATTTGATAGGATAACTACCTTGTTTTTAGTCTTTTTTTTAAACATCTGCTATAATGTTTACTTATTTTTCTACATCAATTATGAATTCAGCTTGTTAAGTTTCTTAAAAAAATTTTTATATTTTTATCAGAAACTCACTGAATGTACATATTACTTAAAAATTTAAATGTGATTTACAAATGTGATTCTTAAATTTGAAATCCCAATATATTAAAAAGGTAAAAGAAGGGACATACTAATTGATGAGCTAGAACATATATGTGATTCAGAATAAGCTTGTGAGATAAAGTTCACAACCCACTTTTAACATTGCTTTCAAACCAGCAACTATTAACATATAAAAACTAGAGATCTAATGTACAGTATAGTGAATATAGACAATATTGTATTATAATCACTAAACTTGCTGAGATAGCATCTTTATTCCATCCGCAAAAATATGCAACTATGTGACATGACATAAATGTTAATTTTTGGTACAATGGCAGTCACATTACTTTCTATCTATATGACACATATACTGTACCTTAAATTATAAAATGTTATATTTCAAGCATATTGTAAAAAATGTTAAAGAAATATAAAAAGTTTCTTCAGGAAAGAAATGGCACAATGTATATTTTCTTATGAGTCTTGGTATCAGAACTTGCTAGGTTGAGATTTTCAAAGAATGAAAGCAGTGGAAAATTCAGTGAAGATGTAGGGAGGGGATGAGTCACTCATGAGGGACTTGACTGACCTTTGGCAGGAGAGCTTTGGTCATTTGCTGAGTGGATATTAAGATCCCTGTTCCAGTAATATACTAATTACCTTCTGTCTGCATTTAGGATAAGGGCATACCCATATCTTACAAACATGGCAATCTCGTTTTTGTTAAAAATATAATTGAATAAGCAATATTTTTGAGGACATTATTTTTGAAGGTCATTGAAGTATGACTAGGTTTATTACAATTATATGTGCTTTATTTACCTTTAAAAGTATTTTAAAATTGTACTGAATGGAATTCAAAAGTCCACACAATGAACCTCATTTAATTCTCATTGACAAGTTGGCAGTTCACATCTCTAGATTCTAAGAATAAATAAAAGTAACAATATATTGAGGATTGTCTAGCACATTTGATTAGAACTTTTTAATAAACAGATAAAGCTTGACCTTAACTTTGATAGTGAGGGCTGAAACAAAGATTATTTTTAAAAGGCAAAGAGGTAAAAACCAAATTTTAAAAATAAACTGTCGAATGTCAGCCTCATTTTCATTTTTCATTTGACTCCCCTACCTCAAATCTCTACCTTAGTTTTGAATTTAAATGTTCTTTATTATTTCCTCTAAGTACAAAGTGCAAAATGATTTGGTTTGATATTAAAAATAAAATCAAATTAGTGCTAAAATAGGAAAAAGTGAAGGTGTTTTGGCATTATTATTTGGAAGTATTATTTTGTGTTATTCTTTTAAATTATTTTGAAAGGGCAATGATATATGATATTAAAGTCAAACTTTACAAACATTTATTATTTGTTACTCATAGTTCTTATTCTGTAGGGACTACCTTTTTGGCAACAAATGGAAAACACACCATAGATACTTTAATTATACACAGCAGTAATTCCTGATCTACTTGAGCACATGGATACATGTGGTAAGCTTTAACAGAATCATTTAAGGCAATAGATATGTTAAGCATTTATATATTTTGAAAAAATATATATATGCATGGAAAATGCTGTTCAAACAGTCTACAAAAGATGCTTGGTGAATGTTTGTATTTACTGTTTGATTGCATTAAGCTAAAGGTTCCCTAGGCATAGAAGTCCATAGGTTGGGGACCAATGACATAAGGGTTCTTTTTTCCCTTTTGCTCTCTGTCTTACATATCTCAAACTCTTATTTTTCTACTCAGAATTCATTATCAATAAATCTGCTCTGGCCTTCATTATATCTAGAAAAAAGGACACAATTTTTGTCAAAACAGGTTTAATAAAAATTTATGAAGTCATTCATCAAAAACAAAATCTGAGCAGCCCACTTACAAAATCACACTCTGTGAAGTAGTTAGCAAAGGTCAATTGACAACATCTGTTACCTAAGAAGGCATAGGAATTAAGTATCATAAATGTTTACCACTAATGTGTAAAAACAAAGTCATCTACAAAAAAGCTTTTCTACTTAGATGAATATGTGCTAACCATAGACGAGCTCAGAACCTGACAGCTAGATAATTTTAATTTCTGAGTAGTTGATACCTTAGTGAAAACAGAATAAAACATCTTAAAAGTTTTAATCAGCTGAAGGTTTTCTCTGATTGCAGTCTTCTTCTGAAAGTTAATTTTCTAATTTAAAAATGATAATTGAACTAAACTATCTAAGACATATACATCCACTCTATATTTTGAATATCCCAGTGATGGAAAAAATTTTTTTCATGCAAACAATGTGCTTCATTCAGATGCTATTAATCTAGTAGGGGAAATTAGCCACAGAAACAACCATAACAAAGGGCATAAAACAGTGATTCTACATAGTATATATATATATATATATATATAATTTATTATATTCAAAGGAGAAATCACCACCAACTTTAGCAGTTGAAAATAGGTTTTAAAAGTCTACTTCTAAAGAAACATAAGATTAGATATTACAGCTGACTAAATTGTCAAGAAATGATTATGTGCTCAACACTATGCTTAACATTGGTGGAACAATCACAATCAGAAAATAAACTGTCCAAAAAGAAGATATCAGTGTTATTGAGCCAGATATTCAATGTTTCTTTTGTTAATAGACACAACAAAATCAGAATCAAGCTAAAAACACAAACTAAAATCAAATTTAGATAGTAAATGATACTATCAATGGCTAGTATGATTAGAAGTCTTCATGAAATGGCATATGAATCAATATTTTAAAGGATGTGGGAGAGTTCAACAAGTAGATACAAGTAAGAAAAGAACTGTCAGAATTATAGGCAGAGGGAATAACATAAAACCACAAAGATCATTATAGCATGTCTGATTTGTCAGATTAAGTAGAGGTAAGATCATGAAGGTCCTAAAATCATTTTTACCAAATAAAGTTCAATTAAGGAAGCAGAAACGGTATGAGTATTATAAGCAAAAGACCTAACTCAGCTGTAGGACAAAGCTGAGAATTGTAAGAATCAAGGAGAATTTGAAGATATATTGTAAAATGACCGGCTGCTATTTCTCTACAAGACTGGCAATCAGAAAGGAGAGCTGGCCATGGAATAGGGTAAAGGACAAAATAAGCATGGTACTTCGGTGTTTCTGCACCATCACATCTAACCGTGGTGACCTTCAGACAGGTCTGCCTGTTTCCATAATTCCTCACCACTGTTTTGCTTCTACCTTTTATGTTTTTATAATAGAAGCATAAACTTTAATTGTGGGTGGCTGGAGGGGACAAGCTATTTAAGCTATGAGGGATTTGCAAGAAGTGAAAACAGAGGGCAGTCATTGTGTACAAATTAATTATAGATTATCCTCAAGAAGACCAAATTGAGGGATTGAAAATAAAAATATAGACATACTTGAATAAAAATTGTTTTTCTTTATGGCCCTACTTCCTCCTATACAATGTTTATATTTTCACTAAAATTATACCTGACAAGCTTCAGTGATAATTTAAATGATCCCAATTTTCCCCACCACATCTCAATACAAATTAACAAAATGATCCTAATCAAGGCAGAAGCTCATTCTTAAAGTTATAGGCTTGAAAATAAAATTCCACTCTTTTTTTCATATTTTCCCTGCTATGGGCAATCTGTGTGATTTTTTATGCTGAGAAGTAATGTGCTTAGCTGCTCAGTCGTGTCTGATTCTTTGTGACCCATGGACTGTAGCCCACCAGGCTCCTCTGTCCATGAGGATTCTCCAGGCAAGAACACTGAAGTGGGATCTCCCGGGGATCTTCCCAACCCAGGAATTGAACCCAGGTCTCCTGCATCGCAGGCAGATTCTTTACCACTGAGCCACCAGGAAGGTGCACATGGGCAAATCTGAAAGAGCGATCCCTTCTCTCTATGAGGAGATAGATTTTCCTCCACAAGAGTAATACTCACTGTTACACTTGAAATGCTTCTTATTTAGCAGTCAAGATAAAAAGAACTAATAATTTTGCATACAACATATGATGGCTCATTTAATTTTGAATTTCAGTCTAAGACAACATCCTGTTGAAAATATTGAGAGTAATGCGAATAGCAAAGGGTGTCTGGTAGTACTGAATGTTAAATCACTTCATTTCAAAATGTTTAACTTAAATAGATATAACCGTTTTACACTATCAGTTCAGTCAGTTTAGTCGCTCAGTCCTGTGTCTGACTCTGCGACCCCATGGACTGCAGCATGCCAGGCTTCCCTGTCCATCACCAACTCTGGGAGCTTGCTCAAACTTTACACTATACTCATTGAAAAATATTTTCATGTTTAAAATTGTTGATAAAGACTGAAAATACACAATTAAGAACAGAAACTTAAAGTCATAATTTGAACTTTCCAGAATAGTTGACTATTTAGGATATTATCCAGATTTTGACATTTAAACCAGTAACTTCATTGAAGAGTGTTCTAAAAGAATTGTTTCAATAGAAAGTAAAAGTACATTTATGTAGGTGGTGGAAGATTAGTGAGTATAATGCACATAGAACAATTTGAATGAAAATATATTCAAGTATTACAGTGTATTTGTATGTGTGTGTGTAGACTTTATGCCTGAAATGGATTGTTAAGTGCTTCCTACACTACTTTGAACATAAATACATTTCCTTGGCAAACAGCACCTAGGTCTCTAGTCTCATATATACTCAAAGTAGGCAGAGGCAGTTTGTATCATATCTTGTTGCTGAAATGGACAATAGTAAGCAAGTATGGAAGATCACTGTATCTTCAGAATTCTCCTAAATCCAATGAAGGATCATTTCAGTGTAGTCACTAATGGGTATCATTGATTTTTAAATTGTATTATCATAAAAGAAGAAACTAGAAGACAGTTTGTCTATCCTTGATGTCCACCAGTGAAGGACGTATGAATCAGTACAATAGAACAACTTTATAACAATTACATCCTTGGCTTTAATCCAAATATGTGGGAGTTCAGACAATGGTTGAACTAATGTCTCTCTGTTGTCCTACAAATGGAACAACACAGTAATGTGTGAGAATAAAATAATAGCTACAGTGCATGTCAAATATGATTAGGATAATTCTCATATATTAATCGTTTCTTTGTTATCATTGAAAAATAGCTATGGGTTAATTATTAATACTAAGGTCATTTTAATTCATAGGATAAACTATGTTTAATCTTTCTATTGCTATCACTAAAGCCCAAAACAAATTAAACTCCTTAACATTGCCATAACAACTGACAGACCCAAGTATGCAGTGTTGACATTGTATTTTGTTTTTAACATTTACATTGCTATAACATTTTAGTTGTAAAAATGAGCAATGACAACAACAGTTAATATATTCCATTTTCATGTGATAACGCAACACTTAACAATCTGTTTTGCATAGCTACATAATGTCAAAATAAATAAATTGCTCCTATGTAGCACAGTTACTGCAAACTTGCTATTGAAACAAGAGGGAGGACATGGAATGACTTGACACTGGATGAATGAAGCATTATTAATGTGCTATACTGAAATGGCTCTAGTGCCTAAGATATAACTAGAAGTTTATGACTGGACAACAGAATTATCTGATCCATTGAAAATCCTGTCCCCAAACTACTGTTTTTAAAATCTTTTTTTTTTTTACTTCATTTGTTTTTTAAAAAGAGATTTAAAAAAATTCTTCACACTACAGTATCTCAGAGATTGATATGGATGGCACAGTACTAAACTATTTGCCAATAACCACAGATATGCAGATGATACCATCCTAATGGCAGAAAGTGAAGAAGAACTAAAGAGTCTCTTGATGAAAGTGAAAGAGGGGAGTGAAAAAGCTGGCTTACACCTCAACATTCAGAAAACTAAGATCATGGCATCTGGTCCCATCACTTAATGGCCAATAGATGCGGAAACAATGGAAAGAGTGGAACGCTTTCTTTTTCTGCTCTCCAAAGTCCCTACAAATGATGATTACAGCCATGAAATTAAAAGACGCTTGCTCCTTGGAAGGAAAGTTACACCCAACCTAGACAGCATATTAAAAAGCAGAGACATTGCCAACAAAGATCTGTCTACTCAAAGTTTTGGTTTTTCCAGTATGGATGTGAGAGTTGGACTATAAAGAAAGCTGAGTGCCAAAGAATTGATGTTTTTAAACTGTGGTGTTAGAGAAAACTCTTGAGGGTCCCTTGGACTGCAAGGACATCCAACCAGTCCATCCTAAAGGAAATCAGTCCTGAATATTCTTTGGAAGGACTGAAGCTGAAGCTGAAATTCCAATACTGTGGCCATCTGATGCTAAGAGCTGACTCATTTGAAAAGACCCTGATGCTGGGAAAGATTGAAGGTGGGAGGAGGAGAGGATGACAGAGGATGAGATGGTTGGATGGCATCACTGACTCAATGGACATGAGTTTGAGCAAGCTCTGGGAGTTAGTGATGGACAGGGAGGTCTGGCGTACTGCAGTCCATGGGATCACACAGAGTTGGACACGACTGAGTGACTGAAGTGAACTAAAGAGATAGACTATGATGGAGGAATATGAAAAGTTGCATGAACACACATGGATTCGTAGTCAGTCTTGTTCTCCAGAGGGAGATTTGTGATCTTCCAAGGAGAGATGTTCAACCTAAATCTTGAATTCTGAATATAAGTCTCCAGATATGATGGTAAGCAAAAACATTTTGAGAAAGTGTGGCACTTATGAGAAGAAAGTTTCCAGGTGATATTCAAGATGAAATGAAGAAAAAATGGATACAGTTTAGGAGAGTTAATCAAAATAAAATATATGAACATCACACACACACATCAGTTTCTTTTAATGACAAAATCTAGTTAAGTAATTTTGTGTGATTAGAGCTTAAAATATATGGTTATGCCTAGGGGAAGAAGAAGATAGTAGACATTTTGGAAGATTTTAAAGGAAGATTCTGATTTTCTCTTTTTATTCACATAGAGAGGCTACCACTGGCTAGGAGCATATTTATTTTATGATCACAGTCTTTCATTTTTCTATATTTGAATTAATAGGTTTATACATATTATTGATTAATTATGCATTTTAGTTATATTATTGTGTTAAATTTATTATAATTCTATTATTTAGTGCATGGAATTTTAATAGGAAGATAATTTGGAATAAAATTAAGTATAAATATTTAATTAATATATTAGCAATGTTGTTATATTTAAATAATTAAGATTTAGAGCTGGGAAAATAAACTGGGTTTTTGTCTAGGATTGGCACTTCATTTTATAAATGAGTAAACTGAGGACCAAGAGATTATGCAATTTATCTATGAACAGGCACTTTGCAGGCAATAACTAAAATTTGAATAATTATGCAGTTTTCTAGAATTCTTTCTTCTATGTCACACTGGTATTAATAAAAAAAAGTCTATTCATCTTCTTGTAGTTTTTTTTATTTTTAATCATTCTTAACATTATCCACATTATTATCTAAGTCACAAATTTAGAAGACATACTTCATTACTCCCTTTCCTGTATAACCTATTTAACATCTCATAAATAATACAATGCTGTTTACATACAGAGCAAATATTATGTAACAAATATCTTCTCTTCATTTCATTATGCTCGCTTGCATTCAAAACTTATATTAATGCCATAATATCTTTACTCGTCTTTGTATTTCTAGATCCACTTCCCCTTCCACTAGGTACTTTCACCAGAGTGATCTTTTACAATGAAAATCTATAGTTATCAAGTACCCATCCATACACTAGTCAGCATCACAATTAGCATCAACACTAGATTATGCTTGAGTTCCTTAGTATATCTGGCTGTTTCTAAACTAAAGCTGGTTAAATTCATGCTCCTAGGCATATCACAGTAATACTGCAGAAAATCTAAGTTAAAACTTAAAGGAAACAATAAAATATCATATTACTTTAGAAGTTAAAATAATAATGGACATACAGATGGCCAATAAACACATAAAAAATGCTCAACAACACTAACTATTAGAGAAATACAAATCAAAACTACAAAGAGGTATCACCTCACACTGGTCAGAAAGGCCATCATCAAAAAATCTACAAACAATAAATGCTGATGAGGGTGTGGAGAAAAGGGAACCTTCCCAATGTTGGTGGAATTTAAACTTGTACAGCCACTATGGAAAACCGTATGAAGGTCCTTAAAAAACTAAACAGGGAGCCACTGTACAATCCAGCAATTCCACTACTAGGTGTACAATTCAAAGGAAACCAGAATTTGAAAGGATGCCTGTAACCGGATGTTCACTGCATCACAAGGTACAGTAGCTAGGATATAGAAGCAACCTAAATGTCCATTGACAGAGAAATGGATGAAGAAGATGTGGTACATATATACAAAGGAATATCATTCAGCCATAAAAATGAATGAAATAGTGTCATCTGCAAAGACATGAATGGACCTAGATACTGTCATACAGAAAGTAAAGTAAGTCAGAAAGAGAGAAACAAATATTATATATCACTTGTCCGTGGAATCTAGAAAACTGGTAGAGATGAATTTATTTGCAAAGCAGAATAGAACCACAGTTGTAGAGAACAAACTTATGGTTATCAAGGGGAGAAGAGGGGTGGGATGCCTTGGGAGATTGAGATTCACATATATACATAAAAAGATAACTGATGAGAACCTACTGTAGAACACAGGGGACTCTCCTTGGTGCTCCATGTGACCTAAGTGGGAAGGAAATCTAAAAAAGAGTGGATGTATGTACATGTACAACTGGTTCACTTTGCTGCACAGCAGAAATTAACACAATATTGTAAAGCAACTGTACTCCAATAAAAATTAAAAATGAAAAGATGGAAGCCTCAGAAAAATGCCATGACATCTTAAAACATTGAAAGAATACTACTAGTTTTCAATTACATAGAGTGAAAGTGAAAGTTGCTCAATTGTGTCCATCTCTTTGCGACCACATGGACTGAATTCTCCAGGCCAGAATACTGGAGGGGTAGCCTTTCTCTTCTTTAGGGGATCTTCCCAACCCAGGGATTGAACCCAGGTCTCCTGTTTTGCAGGAGAGCCTTTACCAGCTGGGCCACAGGGAAGCCCAAGAATGCTGGAGTGGGTAGCCTATCCCTTCTCCAGTGGATCTTCCCAACCCAGGAATGAAACTGGGATCTCCTGCATTGCAGGCAGATTCTTTACCAACTGAGCTATCAGGGAAGCCTAACTGCACAACTTCTAAACTATTCTTTAAACTTAAATAAAATTATTTCTATATAGTTAGCACAATTCATCATGTTTTTTTTTCAAAGTCTATCTATGAAAGTTCTTCAAATTAAAGAAAATTATTACACAGAAGAACGGGGATTAAGGAAGGAATAAAGGGCAAAAAAAATGGATTATATGAATAAATGTTCACTTAAAAATACAGTAACAGTGATGTATTTTAGGACTAAAATTGTTCACATATGCAAAATATATGTTAAGACTAGCATAAAAGGAAGAAGGGTGGCAGAAAGGAATAAGGATCCTAACATCAACTGGTAAACTGAAAAAGTAACAATTCATATTAGGTAGCTCAATGGCAAGGATAAATGAATGTATTCTTTAGTATAACAACTGAAAAGATAGAAAGAATCATTAACTAGTCAGTAGAGGAGGAAGACTAAAATGATAAAAATATATACAATCAATCCTAGAAAGATTTTAAAAAATGAGAGAATAAATAAAAACAATTAAAGCAGAAAATAATTATGATTAATTTAAACTTTAATCAGGAATTACATTTCAGTAATCACACTGAAAGTAAATAAAATACCAGGAAGTAAGAGTCTTCACATGTGCAGTTTACTGAACTTTATTTGCCTTACAAATCCCAGCCTTGAGATTCCCTGTTTACACTATTATGGACAGACTGTGTCCTCTCAAAATTCATACGTTGATGGCTAAGACATCAGCCCTAGTATCTCAGAATGTAACTGTATTTGTAGATGGAGCCTTTGTAGATGTAATGAAGGTTAAATGACATCACATTGGTGGGCCTCAATTTAGTCTGACTAGTGTCCTTCTTAGAGAAGGAAATTTAGGCTTACATTGAGAAACCAGGAAAGTACATGCACAGAGGAAAGATCACCTTCAGGCCAAGGAGAAGGGTCTCAGAAGAAACCACACTTTGCTGTCAACTTGCCTGGAAGTCTAATACCATGGTGAGAGTCAGGTGTGGTTTCTTCTGAGGCCCCTCCCCTTGGCTTGCAGATGGCTGACCTCTCAGTGTCCTCACATGGTCTTTCCTCTCTGCATACACATTCCTGGAGGGTAAATATATATTTTAGAACAATCAGTTATTTACCTGATTCTTGCATACTGATTTGTCTACACCAGCTTCTTTATCTGATTCTTGTATATTGCTTTATCAATGCTTCATGCATAACAATAACTCAATAATATTGGCTAAGTGAAGTAAAGTTGCCTATGACTTAAGTATTAACATCAGGATTTTTAAATCTGAATATAGTAAAATAGAATGAATATTGCTATAATACTGAATGTGAGAGGGAAGAGACATGAGTATACCTATGGCTGATTCTGGTTAATGTTTTACAGAAAATAACAAAATTCTGTAAAGCAGTTATCCTTCAATTAAAAAATAATAAAGTAGCCCCCAAAAAAGACAAAAAAAAAATACTGAACATTAATCAGGGTTTGAGAAGACCTGTGATTTTGTTGGTACTTAGAGACATTTTAATGTTATTTATTAGAGATATCAGCTAGTACTGACTTATGATTGTCACAAACTACCAAATTTCTCAGTGTACAGTCCTATATTTTCATTATCAATAATGTTAGCCAGTGTTGGTATAGTGCTTTATATATTTCAGAGATCTTCTTCTTATGAGGTTCTCATGATAGTCCTGTGAGAAACTGGATCAACACAGCTCTCCATTTGATATTTAAAAAATAAGAAAGGTTTGGGGTCTTGGTAATGTCAAAGAGTTAATTGAGGACATAACTGTCCCAAGAATACTAATCATCTGAGTCCCAACGTGTTGGGAAGAGTGGTAATTCCCCCTCTACCCTTCTTGAGTTCTTATGACTGGATTAATAATAAAATTTACACAAGACATTAATGGGAGAGAAAGAAACAAATTTTATTTGGGCACATAGAAGTCTCACAGACGTGGGACCTAGGAAGTGACCAAAGCAGGCAGCTATTATACTTTTTAGATAAAGATACAGTAAATTTGTGAGGAATTGACAGAACAAAGAAACAGACTTTGAATGCTTAGTTAGTGAAGAATTTAAACAGAATTTGGGCTTGGGGTAGAAATTTTAAAAGGAACAAGTTTCTTTATAAAGGCTTCTTCGCCCAAATTCCCTGTCTCTGGGGATAAGGGTGTCCTTCCACCTCCAGTTGCAGGGAGTACGCCTTTCATATGAGAGGTTTATTTCCTGCTTTCAGGGAGACAGGAGGGTCAAAGTGTCCCTCTTGCACTGACCATCTCTAACTTTAATTCAAAACAATCAATATGCCATTGAGGCACATTCTGGGGCATCTCGCCCTGGGCCCTAACATTCATTTTTCTCTAATCAACTTCTCATGCTGGAAAATAGGAACTAGAGTTGAATTAATTAAAAGTGAAAGTCAAATGCTTCAGGTGATATTCCCACTGCGATACTTCACTTGGCCAATAAATTGTACTGAGATGCTGAAGGACTCAGATGCTTTCTCTCTCTTAGGATGTAGTTCCTCAGTTCAAACAATGAATTTTTCTGACTCAACCTTTTGGAGCTCCAATTAAGTTACTTACATTTCTATCTGATTAAGTCTGCATGTACCACTTGTGTCTTAATAAAATTTAATTAACACACATCTATATGTAGTTATATGATTATATAGTTACCTGCCAAAAAATAAAATATAGCACATCATCATCATATATTCATATTAGATCAGAGGGATGTTTTAAGACATAACAACAATGAAGGTATTTTTAAAACATCATTAACATATATGTTTTAAAATCACATCTCATACCTCCATAACAATGAAATATAAAGGAAATAAACTTTAGGGTCATTTTGATTGTTAAAAAGAGAAAGAAAAAGCATGCCCCTGCTAAAAATGAAAGTGACATATCCTCTGCTTCTAAATACAGTCACTTGCGATGCTTTGATTAACTATTCATTTCTACCTAATTCGTGTGCCCACCATTTCTTTGAGAGCCAACACATTGTTCCTGAACACATCCATAAGGGCTTTTCCACATACCAGAGAAGAGGAAATCATACAAGAGGGTGAAAAAAAAGCAGGATAACTCTTCATCACTGAAATGGGCTATTTCTTTCAGTGACATTTCTGAGGTTCCAGAATTAAACACCATGCAGAGAAATTAGTCCAAGGTTTAAGGCAATTTTTTAGTCATTATTACTTTTAAAGCATTTTAAAATCACACATTTGCTCATATATTTCTCACAGAAATAAATCCAAAGCTTTCAAAAATTTAACTTGTTTTGAGTCTTGAAAGAGCTAATTAATTTTGCAATATGTGAGTGATAGTGTGGATTTCTTTCCCCTGTATAGATCAATAAACCACATTTGTTAAAATTCTAAAAGAACCAGTTTGGGGTGAAAGAAAATAATGTAAATATAAGTTAAAGTTTACAGGAATTTAGGAAATTTTATGACTACCATTGTATTATTATCTTGTTTAAAGATATAATGCTAATCTTTTGCTTTGTCTTCACATTTCCTAAATGATTCTAGTTTGTCTTAAGAAATGGAAAATTTAGAAATATTCTAATTTCTGTTTGTGAAACAAAGTCTTCCTTATACTTGTCTACAGGGAAAAGTATGCAATATTCATAAGACTTTAAAGGGTTTTTAATAAAGTATTTTATAGAGGAGTATATCTCATAAGATCAAACCAGTCAATCCTAAAGGAAATCAACCCTGAATATCCATTGGAGGATTGACGCTGAAGTGGAATACTTTGGCCAACTGACGTGAAGAGCCGACTCACTGGAAAAGACCCTGATACTGGGAAAGACTGAAGACAAAAGAAGGGGGCAGCAGAGGATGAGATGACTAGACAGCATCACCAACTCAATGGATGTGAATCAGAGCAAACTCAGGGAAATAGTGAAGGACAGAGAAACCTGGTGTGCTGCAGTCCATGGGGTCACAAAGAGTCAGACTTGACTTAGCAACTGAACAACAACATCTCAGAAATCAGATTTGCCAATAAATTTGCATTTTGAATATATAACTTACTAGAGGTTGCTATGCAAAAATTGATTTGAAAGTATCAGAGCAGCCTAAACTCTTAGAATTTTGCTACTTAGAATTGCATTTGATACCATGTTGATCCTCTACTCACAGCTAATCTTTAGGAATGCGGCAAAAAGCAGTTTTTAGCTGAGTAGTTGACTTCCTCCAAAACCAAAATAGCAGCAGTGTCTAATCTTAAATCCAGATCTCAATGTCTATTGATTTCCATTTCATCTCATTATACCCTAATGTTTCCTAATAACTTGACATGACTTTGTTCTTAGTCTGACATTTCAGAAAACATTAAAATGTTTTTATGTTTTATAGTTAGCATTTCATTTAAGGTCTTATAATTTAAAAAAATCCAGTGATGTAGTGTCTTTGAACCTAGATTACCAGGAAGAGACAAGAAGCAGAGGTCACATATCTAGAATGTAGGAGAGTGGAATCTTTCTCTGAAAAGTGATAGACTGCCTTTGCTTCTTTGTCTTAGATTATAGGGCTGGGTGATCCAGACGGTTATAAGGAACCTAGGGGGAAAGAGGCAAACAGCTCCTGGAAACAATTCAACTTTTCGCTCTGTCTGATGGGTCCTAGCACAGGAAAGGAAGACTTCCCTGTAGCTCAAACGGTAAAGAGTCTGCCTGCGAGGCAGGAGACCAGGGCTCCATCCCTGGGTTGGGAAGTACCTCTGGAGAAGGGAAGGGCAACCCACTCCAGTATTCTTGCCTGGAGAATTCCATGGACAGAGGAGGCTGGTGGGCTCCAGGCCATGGGGTCACAAAGAGTCGGACACGACTGAGCGACTAACAGTAACACTTGGTAGCACAGGAAAGGGTTTTTAATCACCAAGTCGGAGTGAACAGTGAAGGTAGCACTTGTGCTAAAGCGCGCAAAAATATAACGGAATATGAAGGACTCTTTTTCTCATTCGACTGGGTTTAGATTTTCTACTACAATGCTCCTCATCACTCTCACTTTGGAATAGTTATATATTGGTATTTAAGGCAAAGATGCAGGGAAGGCACCTATCTAGTTAATATCTCCAATTACTGCTTAGTTCCTTGATCCTCACAGGAGGTAGAGGGCAGCATTTGGTCTGATGGAAAGGATATAGCCCGCATAATGATACCTGGAAACCATGTTACACTCAACAGCTCCACATCTTTTAAAAGAGTCTTTTTCAAAAGATTTAGAAAAGGCAGGAACTAACACGTTTTCCAATTCTCACTAGAGTTAAACATCTTCAATGTGCTACCTTTTTTCACAGAATTTTTTTTCAGAGAACAACAGCATTGCCTCAACAGTAGAACATGGCTTGTCATAAAAACAAAACGTTTTTCTGGGCCTTTCAAAGTTGTTAATATAATTTCTTTATGTATAACAAGAAGACTACAATGGCAGTGTTACTTCTATTCTTTTGTTATATAAACACTTATGCAATTTAAAATGTAATTATTAATATTAAGAACTATTAAGATCCTTACACATATGATTAATTTATTTTTCATGGTAAGCCTGGGGGAAAAGGAGAAAATCTAATATCTACACAAATATATAGAAAGAATAAGATATCCTCACCCTTTCACCAGGATATGATATTAGGTCTAATATCTTCAAGTACATTGTTTCTGTATTACAAGTTTCGTTATGGCTCAATCATTCTCTGACTCCTCTCTCTTCTTTCTAATTCTCTCTTTCTATGGCTCTTGCTGTCACTGCTGGACCTGAGAACTGGCATTCATTAAAGAGCCCACTAAAGCCTTTAGAACAAAGCAAAACCATTTTTTCCTAATGTGGCTGGCCAGAGCAAGACTGGCTTATCCCCATATGTAATATATTTCAAATGTTGCACTGTTCTCTGAGAAAAACATCTATACCTCCTTTACTGCTAAATATAAAATTCAATGTCATTAAATTTTCAAAGACATAGTGATAATTTTGCAAATGAGAAAGAGCTGTGTTTTTTACTAATTTAGTCTAAATTTTTTGTTCAATATCTAAAACCTTATTAGATTAACTATCCCATACACTGGGAGTAAGTGCCAAAATTTCTATGATTTTAGCTATGCCATGGAATTTGCCTAGCATTTCTCTCAGCGTATTTGATAGTGAATGCTTGAGATTGTATTATATATAGTTTAAGCTAAATTAGGTTCTTTGTAGTCATGGCTAAACACTTGTTCTACATATAAAATATTTCATGCCTTCATCCTCATACCTACATTGTCCCAAACAGAAAATGCTTCGTACTTCTTAATGATCTGCTTACTACAGATTAAATTAGAATTACAAATGCCTGTTCCTATGAACAGTCTGGCTTCCCAGGAGGCTCAACTGGTAAAGAATCTGCCTGCAATTCAGGAGACCATGGTTCAATTCCTGGGTTGGGAAGATCCCCTGGAGAAGGGATAAGCTACCCACTTCAGTATTTTTAGGCTTCCCTTGTGACTCAGATGGTAAAGAATCTGCCTGCAATGTGGGAGACCTGGGTTCGATCCCTGGGTTGGGAAGACCCCCTGGAGGGGAGCATGGCAACTCACTCCAGTATTCTTGTCTAGAGATTTTCAAGGACAGAGGAGCCTGGCTAGCTACAGCCCATGGAGTCACAAAGAATTGAACAAGACTGAATGACTAAGCACAGCACAGCGCATGTACACAATCCCATTATGATCATAACCCAGTATTTGAAGTACACTAAATTTAAGCTGATGAATAAGAACCTCAACTTTTTCCCATCAAGAGCAGGTTTGGAAGTACCAGTTATATAAGTTTGGATCAGTCTGTAAGTTTGGATGAGATACTCTCCCAGGGAAAGTGGTCACTAGACTAGTATAGGAAATATCTCTAGCCCTTTCATCAGCACATACATAACTCCTGGGAGAGCTCTCCATATCCTCCTATCATCGGATTTGTGATGAAGAAAACAGCATAATCAACACTTAGAAATATTTAAAGTATCTTGAAAATGGATAATGAGCAACTTTTCCTCAAGTACTGATGGAAAATTCTCTCAGTTATAAAATGAAATTTTTCCTAACCTACATGATAAGACCATTAATCAGATCAGGGGTTTTCATTGCAATGCATGAAGGGCCTCTATAGTCACTATTGAACAGCTTTCTGTAAGAGGAAAAAACATTCCAGCAAATTTACTGGATTTACTGAATCATTAGCTTCCTGTAACTGTAAAAAGGAAGCTTTTATAACACTTCATTAAAATTGGCAATAATACAGCAAAATATACTGTTCCTAAATGCCCTGTGCATGGGTGGCTAATGGGGGTGAAGAAGTAAGCCTCTAAACCTATTACTATTTCATACATCCATTTTCTTCTGTAGGCAATTGATTTCATGCATATAGAATACAGACTCTAAGCTCATAGATCATATAAGTGATTTCAGTATGGGTCCTAGGCAAATTTTGGCCAGTTCATATTTTTAAATCACATTTTAAAATTATACTGCCCCAGATTATTCAGTGAACATATGGAACGTCTAAGACTTAAAGTATGC
This sequence comes from Dama dama, assembly GCF_033118175.1. NCBI lineage: Eukaryota > Metazoa > Chordata > Mammalia > Artiodactyla > Cervidae > Dama > Dama dama. Next base: position 80,246,119 of record NC_083698.1, on the reverse strand, counting down.
TTTAAAATCCGACTAGCAAAGAGTATCCCATCAACATTAATGGATAAAAAATTCTGAAAGAAACAAAATGCATATATGAATCCCATAGTATTTGTTATTATTTGCATATGACCAGGCTTCTGTGTATCCTGAAAACATTACAAATAGAAAAATTATTCAAATGAATAATATACCATCATATAGCTAAAAATTTCAAATTTCTTCACCATGGCATTCTTTTTTTAAAAAAATTAAGGTCTAAATAACAGAAAATAAAATGTACAATTCTTAAGTGATTAATCATACGCAGATTGAAAATTGAACATGCCTCCCTGGTGGCTCAGACGGTAAAGCGTCTGCCTACAATGCAGGAGACCTGGGTTCGATCCCTAGGTTGGGAAGATTCCCTGGAGAAGGAAATGGCAACCCACTCCAGTATTCTTGCCTGGGGAATCCCATGGACAGAGGATCCTGTTAGGCTACAGTCCATGGGGTTGCAAAGAGTCGGACACGACTGAGCTACATTCTTTCATTCTATCCCCCTATTACGGAATGAGTTATGATCCCCACCTCCCTTCAAAGTCTTGGTTTCAAATTCTAATCCCCAGTGTGTATTTGGAGATAGAGCCTTTAAAAAGGCCACTAAGATTAAATCACTGCAGATGGTGACTGCAGCCATGAAATGAAAAGACACTTGCTCCTTGGAAGAAAAGCTATGACCAACCTAGACAGGATATTAAAAAGCATGGCCATATTAAAAAACTTGGCGACAAAGATCTGTCCAGTCAAAGCTTTGGTTTTTCCAGTAGTCATGTATGGATGTGAGAGTTGGACTATAAAGAAAGCTGAGCGCCAAAGAATTGATGCTTTTGAACTGTGGTGTTGGAGAAGACTCTTGAGAGTCCCTTGGACTGCAGAGATCAAACTGATCTTAAAGGAAATCAGTCCTGAATATTCACTGGAAGGACTGATGCTGAAGCTGAAACTCCAATACTTTGGCCATCTGACATGAAGAACTGACTCATTGGAAAAGACCCTGATGTTGGGAAAGGTTGAAGGCAGGAGGAGAAAGGGATGACAGAAGATGGGATGGTTGGATGGTATTACCAACTCAATGGACATGAGTTTCAGCAAGCTCCAGGGAGTTGGTGATGGACAGGGAAGCCTGGCGTGCTGCAGTCCATGGGGTCACAAAGAGTCAGACAGGACTGAGCCACTGAATTGAAGATTAAATGAAATAATAGGGTGAGGCTCTAATCTAAAAAGCCTGGAGTCTTTATAAACAGAAAGAGACACTTGTAGTACACAGAGAAAAGGTCATGTGAGGATGATCATCCATAAACCAGGTAGAGAGGTCTCAGGAGAAATGCAAACTGCTGGCACCTTGATCTTGGAATTCTAGTCTCCAGAAGTGTGAGAAAATAAATTTTTGCTATTTAAGCCATTCAATGTGTGTTGTTTTATTAAGGGAGTCCCAGCCTACAAATATACCACCTCACAGATCATTTTACATACCCAAGACATTGCCTTCTTCCTCCTTTAGAGTAAATTTCTCCCTCCCTACCTTCCTCCTATCTTTCAAATCCTAAAAGATGATACTGTAAAAGTGATGCACTCAATATGCCAGCAAATTTGGAAAACTTAGCAGTGGCCACAGGACTGGAAAAGGTCAGTTTTCATTCCAAACCCTAAGAAAGGCAATCCCAAAGAATGCTCAAACTACTAGATCATGGCACTCATCTCATATGCTAATAAAGTAATGCTCAAAATTCTCCAAGCCAGGTTTCAACAATATGTGAACCATGAACTTCCAGATGTTCAAGCTGGTTTTAGAAAAGGCAGAGAAACCAGAGATCAAATTGCCAACATATGCTGGATCATCAAAAAAGCAAGAGAGTTCCAGAAAAACATCTATTTCTGCTTTATTGAGTATGCCAAAGTCTTTGACTGTGTGGATCACATTAAACTGTGGAAAATTCTGAAAGAGATGGGAATACCAGACCACCTGGCCTGCCTTTGAGAAACCTGTATGCAGGTCAGGAAGCCACAGTTAGAACTGGACATGGAAAAACAAACTGGTTCCAAACAGGAAAAGGAGTATATTAAGGCTGTATATTGTCACACTGCTTATTTAACTTCTATGCAGAGTACATCATGAGAAACTCTGGGCTGGAAGAAGCACAAGCTGGAATCAAGATTGCCAGGAGATATATCAATAACCTCAGACATGCAGATGACACCACCCTTACAGCAGAAAGTGAAGAGAAACTAAAGAGCCTCTTGATGAAAGTGAAAGAAGAGAGTAAAAAGTTGGCTTAAAGCTCAACATTCAGAAAACTAAGATCATGGTATCTGGTCCCATCACTTCATGGCAAATAGATGGAGAATATTGGAAATATGGCAAATAGATGGCAAATAGTGGAAACAGTGTCAGACTTTACTTTTTTGGGCTCCAAAATCACTGCAAATGGTGACTGCAGCCATGAAATTAAAAGACGCTTATTCCTTGGAAGGAAAGTTATGACCAACCTAGACAGCATATTAAAAAGCAGAGACATTACTTTGCCAACAAAGGTCAAGGCCATGGTTTTTCCAGTAGTTATATATGGATGTGAGAGCTGGGCTATAAAGAAAGCTGAGCACTGAAGAATTGATGCTTTTGAACTGTGGTGTTGGAGAAGACTCTTGAGAGTCTCTTGGACTGCAAGGAGATTCAACCAGTCCATCCTAAAGGAAATCAGTCCTGAATATTCATTGTAAGGACTGATGCTGAAGCTGAAACTCCAATATGTTGACCACCTGATGCGAAGAGCTGACTCATTTGAAAAGTCCCTGATGCTGGGAAAGATAGAAGTCAGGAGGAGAAGGGGACAACAGAGGATAAGATGGTTGGATGGCATCACCGACTCAATGGACATGAGTTTGAGTAAACTCTGGGAGTTGGTGATGGACAGGGAGGCCTGGCATGCTGGAGTCCATGGGGTCACAAAGAGCTGGACATGACTGAGTGACTGAACTGAATTCAACTGAACATTCCCCCCACCCTCACCCAATGCTTTATGCTTTCTATTACCAAATCTTAGTATGTGGATTCCAAATGAATGGAGTCCTATGGTTTGTAATTCTTGGTCTAGCTTGTTTTTTTTTTTTTTCTTATTGTTTGAGAATCATTAATTTTGTTGTGTGTATTAGTACTTTATTCATCTGTCACAAATTGGCTTAGGGAATGTAGATTGTCATTTGATATCTAATTTTTAGATCTGCAAAATAAGAAGGTAGATATAGGTATCCACTGAACAAAATTTCTGTATGAATTCCTAGCATTCTAACGATTGCCATTATCCACTTCACTTTCTTTTTGCTTTTCATTTCATGAATCACAGAGTAACTTGACATACTTTGAAAAAAGATGAGCATTTAGAAGGCTGGAGGAGCGTTTCAGATAAGATATGAGACTTGGAGGGATACAATCTAAAATTCAGTTTAGAAAGTGAGTTTTGTTTATAAGTGAAATAAGCAGTAGAAGTTAAAACTGAACTGCAGGCGGAAATAAATTACAATGGGTAAATGTTAAATTGTTAACTATGATTTACTAATGACTTAATTCATGCTATATATAACTTTGAGAAGAAAATAGTTAGCTATATACTAAAACTGCAAAATATACTTTTAATTATAATAATAACAAGGAAGTAGAACAGAAACTTGGTGTGGTGGAAGTTCCACACTAACACATGTAGTATATAGTCCATGTGAACGTTTCATCAGTATGTGTTCTGAATTGCTCAGTCATGTCTGACTCTTTGTGACTCCTTGAATTGTAACCCACCAGGCTCCTCTGTCTTTGGGCAAGAATACTGGAGTGGGTTGCCATGCCCTCCTCCAGGGGATCTTCCCAACCCAGGGATCAAATCCAGGCTTCCTAAACTGCAGGTAGATTCTTTATCATCTGAGCCACCAGGGAAGCCCATAGTATACCAATACATTAATTATAATTGCATAATAATAGAAAATAACTCAATACTACCTAGAGCCCAAAGGATCACTCCTAATATATAATTCCTTAAACATTTTTTAATGTATAATATTTTGGATGATTCTTCAAATATTTTTAATTTATATACTAGGTTTATTAACAATTACACATAGATAAATAAAAGAGAGAAAATAGATAGAAGGTAGAAAAACACAATGGTGTGATCACTCACCTAGAGCCAGATATCCTGGAATGTGAAGTCAGGTGGGCCTTAGAAAGCATCACTACGAACAAAGCTAGTGGAGGTGATGGAATTCCAATTGAGCTATTTCAAATCCTGAAAGCTGATGCTGTGAAAGTGCTGCACTCAATATGCCAGAAAATTTGGAAAACTCAGCAGTGGCCGCAGGACTGGAAAAGGTCAGTCTTCATTCCAATCCCTAAGAAAGGCAATCCCAAAGAATGTACAAACTACCACACAATTGCACTCATCTCACATGCTAGTAAAGTAATGCTCAAAATTCTCCAAGCCAGGCTTCAGCAATGCGTGAACCGTGAACTTCCAGTTTTCAAGTTGGTTTTAGAAAAGGCAGAGGAACCAGAGATCAAATTGCCAATATCTGCTGGATCATCAAAAAAGCAAGAGAGTTCCAGAAAAACATCTATTTCTGCTTTATTGAGTATGCCAAAGCCTTCGACTGTGTGGATCACATTAAACTGTGGAAAATTCTGAAAGAGATGGGAATACCAGACCACCTGACCTGCCTCTTGAGAAACCTGTTTCCAAGTCAGGAAGCAACAGTTAGAGCTGGACATGGAACAACAGACTGGTTCCAAATAGGAAAAGGAGTATATCAAGGCTGTATATTGTCACCCTGCTTATTTAACTTCTATGCAGAGTACATCATGAGAAACGCTGGGCTGGAAGAAGCACAAGCTGGAATCAAGACTGCCGGAAGAAACATCAGTAACCTCAGATATGCAGATGACACCACCCTTATAGTAGAGAGTGAAGAGGAACTAAAAAGCCTCTTGATGAAAGTGAAAGAGGAGAGTGAAAAGATTGGCTTAAAGCTTAACATTCAGAAAACTAAGATCATGGCATCTGGTCCTATCACCTCATGGGAAATAGATGGGGAGACAGTGGAACAGTGTCAGACTTTATTTTTGTGGGCTCCAAAATCACTGCAGATGGTGACTGCAGCCATGAAATTAAAAGAGGCTTACTCCTTGGAAGGAAAGTTATGACCAACCTAGATAGCATATTAAGAAGCAGAGACATTACTTTGCCAACAAAGGTCCATCTGGTTAAGGCTATGGTTTTTCCAGTGGTCATGTATGGATGTGAGAGTTGGACTGTGAAGAGAGCTGAGCGCTGAAGAATTGATGCTTTTCAACTATGGTGTTGGAGAAGACTCTTGAGAGTCCCTTGGACTGCAAGGAGAGTCAACCAGTCGATCCTAAAGGAGATAAGTCCTGGGTGTTCATTGGAAGAACTGATGCTGAAGCTGAAACTCCAGTACTTTGGTCACCTCATGCGAACAGTTGACTCATTGGAAAAGACCCTGATGCTCGGAGGGATTGGGGGCAGGAGGAGAAGGGGACAACAGAGGATGAGATGGCTGGATGGCATCACCGACTCGATTGGCATGAGTTTGAGTAAACTCTGGGAGTTGATGATGAACAGGGAGGTCTGGCGTGCTGTGGTTCATGCGGTTGCAAAGAGTCGGACACGACTGAGTGACTGACCTGAACTGAACTGAGAAAAACAGTAATTTTAATTACCTAAGGATTTCAAAAAATATAAACCTTATCCATATTTATAATATTAATTTTAATTAATAATGAATACATGTGGAGATAAAAAACAATGAAAATATTGTAGAAACAAAAATAAATTATTAGAGGATTTAATCTTACAAAATAAAGTCATATTAGTTTTCCTTGTATCTAAAATACTGTTATGAATTTGTTTTAACATTTTTTATATGTATTTGTAGTTGCTATTTATTTTCATCATTAAGGTATTATTAATTACACACTTTATATCAGTGTGGATTTAATTTTAATTTTTCTAAAATAAAGCATTAGGAACAAAATTTTTAAAGAAAAAGATTTGTAATAAAATTTTTTTCACACATAATTATCTCACATTAACATTTTCCCATATGGTTTACATCTTTGTTTGTCAATATATTCTAGAAAATCTGCATCTGGAAGGTGATAATTCCCATATCCAAATTTCAAAGCAAGGCAAATTAAGGTGCTAATTGCAGAAATCTAATTTCAGTTATCACCATATATTTAGAAATGCAAACTTCACATAAAGAGCAAATATCACTAGATTTCTTTTAGGAATAAAAATATTCTGGAATTCTTTTTCAAAACTTTTTTCATCTACTTGTCCTGAGATCCCCTGGGAAAAGTTCTTTAGGCAAGAGCGTTTTTGAACTTTTAACTTATTAAGTGCACATTAATGAAATGCAAGAGAAAGTATGAAAGGAAAGAGAACACTACATGAATTCATTATTGATTTGACCATAGCTAAGTTTATCTGATGGCTTGCTATGGAGGTACCATGCTTCAGAAGCCACATTTTCTCCTTTTCAGGACTATTCTGCAAAGGGAACAGGGAGAAAGAATTGATTCACCTGCCTATCTCTCCCACTGTTCAAAGCTTTTCTTCATGGTGGTAACTTCTCTGAATGTCTATACTGTTGCAAGTGTGGCTGGGTGCTGAGATATACAGCAATGAGGTCAGCAGGGAGGGTTGGGGCATGAGGTGAGAGGCGATCAGATCATACATGTGGTGGCTGTGGGCACTACATGAACAGAATTGACTGCTATGCTGGTAGTTGGCATTGCTTCTTCATAATACAGTGGGTGTCTTCTAGAGAAACACTCTTAACTGTAAGGAATGTGGATAAAATTACTATTTTGCTGACAAAATGGGACAGCATAAAATTTTATAACACATTAAAACCAAATATTAGAGGCTTCCAGTTTCTGTTTCAACATGTAAACAGTTTGGAGGTTCTCACTCCCATTCTCATAACAAAAATAGCTAATCACACTAAAAAACAACAACTCTTCCTAGGCCCATTAGAGAATTGAAGTCACTTAGCAAACTGCTATCCTGAAAGCTGGAGAGAAAGGCAGAAACAAAGAATCACAGCTTACCGGGCAGTAGAAAGCCAGGAGCAGAAACACCCTGTATCCAGTACCCATAGAAACACAAACTGCAATTGACAAATCATCAGATGCTCAGAATGGTGCTGGCCTAGAAACATACACACAGACCAGTGGAATATAATAGAGAGCACAGAAATAAATCCAGATGTAACGTGGTCAAATAATTGTTGACATTGATGCCAAGAATACATAATGAAGAAAGAATAGTCTCTTCAATAAATGGCGCTCAGAAAACAGGACATTTGCATACAAAAGGATGAAACTGTACCCTTATTTTACATCATACACAAAAATCAGCTCAAAATGGATTGAAGACTTAAATGTAAGATTGGAAATCATAAAACTCCTTAGATAAAAACATAGGGGAAGATCTCGATACTGATCTTAGCAATGATTTCTTGGACATGCTACCAAAAGCACAGGAAACAAAAGCAAAAGTAATATATGTGGTTTACATATACCTAAAAAAGTTTCTGGTGAATCTTATACTCAAGTCATGTCCAACTTTTTGCAACCCCATGGACTATAGCCTGCCAGGCTTCCCTGTCCATTAGCAACTCCCAGAGCTTGCTCACACTCATGTCCATCAAGTCAGTGATGCCATCCAACCATCCCATCCTCTGTTGTCCCCTTCTCCTTTTTTCTAACCATTAACAACCCTCATTCACTCTGCTTCTTTGAGTTCAACTATTTCAGATTCATCATATAAGTCTTATATAGTATATGTCTTCTGTATCTGGCTTATTTCACTTAGCATAACATTCACCAGATTGATCCATATTGTTGCAAATGACAACCTTACTTCTGAAGGTTGAACAATATTTTACTATAGTTATTCTACTATAGGTAAGACATTTTCTTTATCCACTCATCTGTCAATGGACATTTAGTCAAAAAGATTAATGTGAAAGTCTTAATCACAAAGTACAAAGTTTCAATTAAACAAGATGAAACATCCTATGATCTACTGTACAGCATACTGCCTATATTTAACTGTACTATATTCTATACTTAAACATTTGCTAAAGGGGTTAATCTTACATTAAGTGTTCTTGTTACACACACACACACAATGATGAAGAAAGAGGCAACTTTTAGAGGTGATGAATATTTATGGCATAGATGTTTATGGCATGGTACTTTCATAGATGTATATTTTACCTACAAATTCAGCAAGTGGAATACACCAAGTATGAACAGTTCATATTGGATCATACCTCAATAAAGTAGTTTTAAAAGAAAAAAATAAAAAAACAAACTAGTTCTCATATCAACAGACTAAAGACCAATGATATGATTACTTTTACTGATGCAGGAAAAAAAAAAAAAAAAAAAACGTTTAACAAAATTCAATTGCCATTCATGATTAAAACTAGACCAACTAGGAATAGAGGGAAACTTCCTCAACTTAATTAATGCTATCTACCCAAATCCTACAGATATCAGATTCAGTAGTGAGAAGCTAATTGATTTCTTCCTAATACTGAGAACAGGCAAGCATTCCCCCATTCACATCTCTGTTGAATATTATATTGGAAGTCCTAGACTGTGAAATAAAGAAATAAAAGGAAATAAAGGAACACAGATTGGTAAGGAAAATAAAACTGTGTTCAAAGATGACTCGACAGTCTATAGTTTAAAAACAGGGAAGAAAAAAATTTGTAACATCACTATGAAGAAAACTGGCAAAACTACTTCAGCCACCCATCTTAAATTATGTAGATAGTATGCTGTCTTGTATAATATGAAAATAGAAGTTTGGCTGTGATCTTTTCTCCAAAACCCTGTAACTCTAGTCTAACCATGAGCAAAAGTTCAGACAATATTAACAGAATTTCATTAAAAATTTATATCATCATTATTTTTATAAAGGAGCATAAAGAAATATAAAAAAGTATAAAGCTAAGGAGAATACATTATGGTTAATGATTAGCTAAATATAGTATTTTCAGTTATTCAATTTAACTGTCTTTACTTAAATTTGGTAGCAGAACTCTAAATTGAATCTAAATCAGTGTGTGATAGTCACTTCAATTCATTTATAAATAGAAAACATTAAATTGATTGAAATCAACTAAAACAATTTTGACAGGTCTTGATGAAGTTTTTGTCAGCTTTCATTTCAATGCATTTAATGAAATTCATTGAATGGAATGAAATGAAATCTAAATGGAACAGAATATCAAAAGAAACTTTAAATCCAAGTGAAATTTTATAATCATAACTGCTGTATCAATGTGAAGGAAATGATAGAATCTAATTCATGCCCAAATAGGTCCATTTTAGAACACACAATATGCAGCCACACAGTATGAAATTGGATGAAATTTCCCTTTGAAATCAAGCTATTACATGGTGAGTGAACTATTTAAAATATTTTCATTAACATTTTGTGTTTTGATAATGTTCTATTTAGGCACACTTTTCATCATAACAAACAGAAAAACTGTATTTGTGATACAGGATTTTTTTTAACAACAAGATAAATTTCTTGCGATTAAAAGGAAAAGGAAAGGGGAGAACTGGGTAAGGATAACCTTTACATTGCTTAAGGAAACTATCATCAGCAAATAAAAAAATGCCTGCTCAGTACAAGTCTTTCACTAAAAATATTTGAATAACAAAGACATTTAATTATATACTCTCTCTTCTTTTGAGAAAAATATACTTTTCCATGTGGATAGGTTTTTGAGGAGCTAAAATTTATGAAATATGTTCTTTTTAACAGAGGAAATGAATAAACAAAAGCTCAGATTCTAAAATCTAGCTAAATGAGCAAATGGTAAGGTGGTGGGGGGAGAAAAAACAAAGTGAAAGAGGAATAAACTACAAACTTCACACTGAAAGAAGAAGCATCTCTATAGGCCATGCAGATATTAATAGACTAATAAGATAATACAATGAAAATTTTTAATTCAGTAAATTCAACCAGTCAAATGATGTTATGGGTTAAATTGTGTCCCATCAAAATTCATGAAAGTCATGTGTTGAAGTCCTAACCCCTAGTACCTTGAAAGTGTTAGTTGCCCAGTTGTGTCTGATTCTTTGTGATGCCATGGACTATAGCCTGCCAAGCTCCTCTGTCCATGGAATTCTCCAAGCAAGAATGATGGAGTGGGTAGCCATTCTCTTCTCCAGGATCTTCCTAAACCAGGGATTGACCCAGGTCTCCTGCATTGCAGGCAGACTCCTTACCATTTGAGCCACCAGGAAAACCCTAGTACCTTATTTGTAGCCTTATTTGAAAGTAGGGTCATTTAGATGTAATTACTTAAGATGAGGGGCTTTCCTGGTGGTCAGTGGTAAAGAATTAGCCTGCAATGCAGGAGGAGCAGGAGACATGGGTTCGATTCCCAGGGATGGGAAATTCCCCTGGAGGAGGGCATGGCAACCCACTCCAGTATTCTTGCTTGGAGAATCCAATGGACAGAGGAGCCTGGAGGGCTACAGTTCATAGGCTTGCGAAGAGTTGGACACGACTGCAGTGATTCAGCATGCATGCACACAGTTAGGATGAAGTTGCATTGGCATGGGGTGGGTTCTTAATTCAGTATAACTGGTGTTCTTACAAAAAGAATATCATTTGAAGAGAAAGAGAAATGTACAGAGGGAAAATGATGAAAAAACATACAAGTTTTAGTAGTAGTTATGGTTACCTACAATGTCACGAACCTGGACGGAGGTTCATGACATTGTACCGGAGACAGGGATCAAGACCATCCCCATGGAAAAGAAATGCAAAAAGGCAAAATGGTTGTCTGAGGAGACCTTACAAATAGCTGTGAAAAGAGAAGTAAAATGCAAAGGAGAAAAGGAAAGTTATTCCCATTTGAATGCGGAGTTCCAAAGAATAGACAGGAGAGATAAGAAAGCCTTCCTCAGTGATCAATGCAAAAAAATAGAGGAAAACAACATAATGGGAAAGACTAGAGATCTCTTCAAGAAAATTAGAGATACCAAGGGAACATTTCATGCAAAGATGGGTTTGATAAAGGACAGAAATGGTATGGACCTAACAGAAGCAGAAGATATTAAGAAGAGGTGGCAAGAATACACAGAAGAACTGTACAAAAAAGATCTTCATGACCCAGATAATCACAATGGTGTGATCACTCACCTAGAGCCAGACATCCTGGAATGTGAAGTCAGGTGGGCCTTAGAAAGCATCACTACGAACAAAGCTAGTGGATGTGATGGAATTTCAGTTGAGCTATTTCAAATCCTGAAAGCTGATGCTGTGAAAGTGCTGCCCTCAATATGCCAGCAAATTTGGAAAACTCAGCAGTGGCCGCAGGACTGAAAAAGTCAGTTTTCATTCCAATCCCTAAGAAAGGCAATCCCAAAGAAAGGCAATGCCAAAGAATGCTCAAACTACTGCACAATTGCACTCATCTCACATGCTAGTAAAGTAATGCTCAAAATTCTCCAAGCCAGGCTTCAGCAATATGTGAACCATGAACTTCCAGATGTTCAAGCTGGTTTTAGAAAAGGCAGAGGAACCAGAGGTCAAATTGCCAATATCCGCTGGACCATTGAAAGCAAGAGAGTTCCAGAAAAAACATCTATTTCTGCTTTATTGACTACACCAAAGCCTTCAACTGCGTGGATCACAATAAACTGTGGAAAATTCTGAAAGAGATGGGAATACCAGACCACCTGACCTGCCTCTTGAGAAACCTGTTTCCAGGTCAGGAAGCAACAGTTAGAGCTGGACATGGAACAACAGACTGGTTCCAAATAGGAAAAGGAGTATATCAAGGCTGTATATTGTCACCCTGCTTATTTAACTTCTATGCAGAGTACATCATGAGAAACGCTGGGCTGGAAGAAGCACAAGCTGGAATCAAGACTGCCGGAAGAAACATCAGTAACCTCAGATATGCAGATGACACCACCCTTATAGTAGAGAGTGAAGAGGAACTAAAAAGCCTCTTGATGAAAGTGAAAGAGGAGAGTGAAAAGATTGGCTTAAAGCTTAACATTCAGAAAACTAAGATCATGGCATCTGGTCCTATCACCTCATGGGAAATAGATGGGGAGACAGTGGAACAGTGTCAGACTTTATTTTTGTGGGCTCCAAAATCACTGCAGATGGTGACTGCAGCCATGAAATTAAAAGAGGCTTACTCCTTGGAAGGAAAGTTATGACCAACCTAGATAGCATATTAAGAAGCAGAGACATTACTTTGCCAACAAAGGTCCATCTGGTTAAGGCTATGGTTTTTCCAGTGGTCATGTATGGATGTGAGAGGTGGAATGTGATGAAAGCTGAGTGCCGAAAAATTGATGCTTTTCAACTATGGTGTTGGAGAAGACTCTTGAGAGTCCCTTGGACTGCAAGGAGAGTCAACCAGTCGATCCTAAAGGAGATAAGTCCTGGGTGTTCATTGGAAGAACTGATGCTGAAGCTGAAACTCCAGTACTTTGGTCACCTCATGCGAACAGTTGACTCGTTGGAAAAGACCCTGATACTGGGAGGGATTGGGGGCAGGAGGAGAAGGGGACAACAGAGGATGAGATGGCTGAATGGCATCACCGACTGGATGTGCATGGGTTTGAGTAAACACCAGGCGCTGGTGATGGACAGGGAGGCCTGGCATGCTTCGATTCATGGGGTCGGAAAGAGTCAGACACGACTGAGCGACTGAACTGAACTGAATTGAACTGATGGTTACCTATAAGACAGGGAGGGAGGCATGGGACAGATCTTCTCCCACAACTCTCAAAAGAACTAACAGTGCCAAATCTTGATCTTGGACCTGTAGTCCCCAAAAGTGTAAAAGGAGAAATTTCTGTTTTCTAAGCCTCCCAGATATGATACTTTGTTATAGCAGTCCTAGCAAACTAATACAGATGAAATAGATGCATTTTTTGAAAGACTAAAGTTATCAAAACTAGAAAGAAAAAACAACAAAACCTGAACAGGGTAATATCAATTTAAAAATTTACTTTAGAATTAAAGTCATAAGCAAGTTCTGTGAAAGTGATGAGATCTTTACAAATTTATGAAATTGACAGGGTATTAGCACACTTATAAAAAATTTAAAAGTAAATATTACCAATATTAACAATAAAACATTGGGTTTTGCTACAAACATTGAAAAATTATTGAGTGGATAGTATACATATACAGAATTTTGATAAAATATATATGAAAAATTAGATAATTTGAATTGCTTCCTTGGTGTAGCCTGTTAAATTACCATATAAGTAGAAAATATAAAATATTAATAATTCTATATTTTTAAACCAATATAATTGATATGAATATGGTAAGAAAGAAGCAAAACTCTATTTAAAGGTGATATGGTTGCATAAGAAGAAAATCCAAAAGAATGTACAAAATAACTGAATGCATAAATAGCTTTTGCAATGTTATCAACTCTGAAATCATAAATTCCTAGGAATAAATCTACTAAAATATTCAGAAGATATTGAAACCTATAAAATACTGCTGAGACTTTCATGCACTAGAAAACTCAATATTTCTACATAAATCTCACAAATTGATCTATATATTCCAAGCAATCCCTATTAAACCCCCAGAGGCAGTTTGTGTGTGCATGTTTTTGTCTTTGCGTGTGTGTTAAAATTAATAAGCTGACCCATAACTCTACATGAAAATGCAGAGATAAAACAAAGTCAAAAATAAATCTGGAGGACTTTACCACTAAAGTTTAGCATCTATTCTATAACAGAATATAATTATATGCTATTAACATAAGGAAAGATAATAGGTTGATGAACATATAGAAATAAATTCACATAGATCACTCATGTTTTCACTAGTTTATAAACACAGAAAATGGGTCCATTTAATGTATGCAACTTGATGAGTATGCATATACCTATAAAGTAATTATATAACCAATTAATAAACATATCTGTCACCTTCAATATTTCCTTGAGCTCTTTTGTTTACATTTTATGGTAAGACTGCAACCTGCGATGTACTCTCTTATAAAAATAGGAGAGTACATCTTACTTTTATAAAAACATAAAATACTGAATTGCTAACTATATTCACTATCATGTTAGGGGTCCTTTGAATGATTCATTTCAGATAACTGAAAATTTATCTGTTGAACAGTAAGACTCCATTTTCCCATCCCCCTTCACCCTAGTAGTCCCCATTCTGTTCTCTGCCTCTTTAAGTTAGACTATTCTAGGTGCTTCATGTAGGAGGAATCAAGTAGTATTTGCCCTTTTGTGATTCATTTCACTTAGCATGTCTTCTATGTTGTTGCAAATGGTATCATTCCTTTCCTAAGGTTAATATTCTATTGTTTGTTTATACCGCATTTTCTTTTTTCATTCACCTGTCCATGGACATTTCAGTTGCTTCCATATCTTCATTAGGTGCTGTGAATAATGCTGCAATGAATTATACAGGGGTACAGCTATCACTTCAAGATTCTGGCTTCAGTTATTTTGAATTTATATGCAGATGTGGGAATGCTGGATCATATGGTAATCCTGCCTTTAATTTTTTGAAGGACCTCCATAATGTTTTTATGATAGCTGCAGCATTTTACATTCCCACCAACAGTACAAAAGAATTACAATTTCCCCACATTCTCATTTAACACTTATCCTTTTTATTTTCATAATAGTCAAATGAATAGGTGTGATGTCATATCTCATTGTGGTTTGATTTGCATTTCCTTGAAGCTTAGTGGTTGTTGAATACCTTTTCGTATATCTGTTATACACCTGTATTTCTTTGGAAAAGTGTTTACTCATTTCCTTTGTCCATTTTTTTTTTTTTGCCCAGGCCTATTGAGAAATAACTGAAATACATCATAAATAATGTCATCTGCCCATTTTGTAATCAGGTTATTTGATTTTTTGCTATTCAGTTCAGTTCAGTCACTCAGTCGTGTCCGACTCTTTGCGACCCCATGAATCGCAGCACGCCAGGCCTCCCTGTCCATCACAAACTCCCGGAGTTTATTCAAACTCATGCCCATCGAGTTGGTGATGCCATCCAGCCATCTCATCCTCCGTCATCCCCTTCTCCTCCTGCCCCCAATCCCTCCCAGCATCAGGGTCTTTTCCAGTGAGTCGCTCTTCACATGAGGTGGCCAAAGTACTGGAGTTTCAGCTTCAGCATCAGTCCTTCCAATGAACACCCAGGACTGATCTCCTTTAGGATGGACTGGTTGGCCCTCCTTGCAGTCCAAGGGACTCTCAAGAGTCTTCTCCAACACCATAGTTGAAAAGCATCAATTTTTCCACGCTCAGCTTTCTTCACAGTCCACCTCTCACATCCATACACAACCACTGGAAAAACCATAACCTTGACCAGACAGACCTTTGTTGGCAAAGTAATGTCTCTGCTCTTTAATATGCTGTCTAGTTTGGTTATAACTTTCCTTTCTCTCTTTCTGTTCTCTTTCCCACTTTCTTTTGTATCTTTCTGTATACCCTTTCCCCAGAGTTTATATTTTATTTTTATATTTTCATTAAAAAATATGCTCAATTGGTAGTTCACTGCTACCTATAAGCATTTCTTGAATCTAATTTTTTTTATGGGAGCTAAAAATGATTGATCCTACTATAATTTCCAAAGCAGTAGTTTTGATGATGACGATCCAAAATCATTACATTTTTAAAAACTGTTACACAAAATTTATGGAACTATTCCCCCAAGTTCTTTAAAAGCCTGAATTAAAGTGTATGTATGAACACTGAGAAGGCAATGGCACCCCACTCCAGTACTCTTGCCTGGAAAATCCCATGGACGGAGGAGCCTGGTAGGCTGCAGTCCATGGGGTCTCAAAGAGTCAGACACGACTGAGCAACTTCACTTTCTCTTTTCACTTTCATGCATTGGAGAAGGAAATGGCAACCCACTCCAGTGTTCTTGCCCGGAGAATCCCAGGGACGGCGGAGCCTGGTGGGCTGCTGTCTGTGGGGTTGCACAGAGTCGGACACGACTGAAGTGACTTAGCTTAGCTTATGAACACTGAAAAAAGTCATGTGACTTTCTTTGTTAGTATAAGTATGCTAATTTAAGTTGAAATAATATTACCTTCCTGCACTATGTTTCTCAGTCAGTAAGTTTCATCTTTTATAATCTATGTAGCATTCATATATTTTTAACCCAAGGGGAAAAAAAAACAGGCAATACATACCTAAGTGGTGTTGAATAACATCATTACCTGTTAACATGCCTATAATAAATTCTTAGCCTTGATAACAAGTCATTTTTAAAGCCTGAGGCTTTAAGATCTGATCCAAGCAAGACTTTAAGTAACATATAATTCCATATTGGAGAAGGAAATGGCTGCCCACTCCAAGATTCTTGCCTGGAGAATTTCATGGACAGAGGAGCCTGGTCAGCTATAGTCCATTGGGTCGCAAAGAGTCCAACACGACTGAGGCTCCTGAGCACACACATAATTCTATTTATGATATATATCATATAATAAATTAATACTTTCAATTTTTCTAGTAATCATTTTAAATAAATTACAATAAAGATGCTTTTACATTTATTTGAAGGGAAAAAAAACAAAGACTAACCATTGTGAAAGTTAGACATATGCATATATACTCTTTCCATTGTATTAAACACTTTAAAGGGAATTTGAAATATTGACCATGCCACAATTTTGGAATGAGTTAAAACTTAAGTTACTTTTACTATTCAACTCTAAATTCATATGAGGATATTTTGCTTTTCAAACAAAACAGGCCCAATCCATCATAATTACCAAAATTTTTCATATTTGTCTGTATTCAAAGGCAAAAAAATGCTATACTGTATTTTATTTAAACTTAGAAACAGCTGTTCTGCCATATGTTTCATCATTTAGAATATGCCCTGTACATTTTTATCAGAGAGAACAAATACCATGACATCATTATCAGCCAGTAAGATTTTGCCCATCAAATACATGCAGGCAAAAATGTATATACATATTATTTAATCATTTGTTTAATCAAGGCTTAAGGCAGGCATTGAAGAAGATGATATCAAAATTCCTTTACACTTATAATACCTTTTATATCCATTGACATACTCAATTTACACTCTAACTTTTCCTCTTACATATTCCTCATCCCAAAATTTCCTTTAAGCATTTAGTCTTCCTTTAAACTTGTACATATACCCTGCTTGTTGTGCTTTTAATCGACTGTAAGCTCTGTCTAAATAAACTATTCTTTCACATTTCTGTCAATTTAGGAAACTGAGTTACTCTCTCAAATTCCTTGATAATTTGGCACTTACACCATATTCAGCCCATCATCATGGGTACATAAAAAGTCTACATCAGTGTCCTATTGCTCATTATTTATTGCCTATTAGTTACTATCTTCAATGATAACTGCTGGCACACCATTCTAGCCACCTGCATCTGTGGCCACACTGTCAACCCTGAAATTCTCTGAAAATACTTTCATTCTGTCCTTCATAGATTTTCACTGGAAATACTGCCTATTTTTCAGGTTACACAGTTTCTATTCCAGTCTCTATTGCAGTTGCAGAGTTTCTATTTCAGCACTCCAATAGTGGAGTGCTTGAGTTAGGGCCCAGCAACTAACTCTGGGCACACTGTTTTGAACATTGAAACTAATCTATGTTGTGTTTTTCAGATTTATCATCAATATTTAGCCTGACAATGTCACATCTTTCATCAGAAAAGCAATTAAAAAATGGGCTAATAGACAAAATAAATAGTTCATTCTAAACTCCTGACTATCCACAGCATCTTCTGGTTCTGAGAGTTAGAATGCACTTCTCAAAAATTAGTTCAATATGATTTAGGACAAAACCTTCTTCATCTCTTTTTGCTCCACACCTAAATGAGGGAATCCAGTTACTCAATGTGCTGTCAGCCACTTCCTGAGTAATAACTGGGAAAGTGGATTGAATATATACCCTGTTTGAAATTTCAGAATTTCATCTGACATTTTCTGCCCATGATGTTTCTTTATTTCTTCTAATGGCAACCCTAGGCTACCCTGTTGTTACAACCAACAGGAGGTAGCTTAGGCAAAGCGAGCTTATGGCATTTGAATTTACTTCTGGTTTAGCTGCTTGTGTGCACGCTAACACTTCAGTCATGAGCAACTTGCGACCCTATGGACTGTAGGCCACCAGACTCCTCTATCCATGGCATTCTCCAGGCAAGAATACCGGAGTGGGTTGCCAGGCCTTCCTCCAGGGGATCTTCCTGATCCACTGACACAGTCTGCATCTCTTAGGTCTCCTGCATTGGCAGGTGGGTTCATTTAGCCCTAGCGCCACCTGGGAAGCCTCTCTGGTTTAGCTGCTGCTGCTGCTAAGTCGCTTCAGTTTTATGGATGCTTCTGTTGGATTGACATGATAATAGATAAAAAAGAATAATAAGCACTTGGTTAAGAACTCTGTTCATCAAGTTCCATTATAGTAGTCCACATGGTCCAAAGTGGGGTACATAATGTGTCTCTGTAAATTTTATAAAAATGTTCTCAGCATTTCTTCAGTTAACACTTTTGAACAAAAAATACAGGTGAAAATAGGGATAATTGAGGAAAAGGTAAAGTCACAGGTACTGTAATGGGTTACATTGATTTTGTAACAGTGGAGAGAGAATAGGAATCCATTCACCCAAGAAGAGAATATCATAGATTCCGAAAAATATGAGGAAGGGAAGAATATTAATTATCTTTTGTAATTCAAAGCAATTTCTGGAGCCTTCTTTAGGAGGAAAACAAATTGGATCTTACAAACTGTTTCAAGTACCTTAAGTATAATTCTTGGTTCTGCTATTCCAGTAGGATAGTTCTGACATGGCTTGATAGCTAATTCCCTTAATGTTATTATCAGAAACACTAAGGTATGACCCCAGCTCTGGTATCTCTCACAGAAAACAAAAAAACAATAAAATCATCATTGTACTCCACCAGATATTATCCCTACTCCTATTCCTTAGACATAATTCATCCATTTTGTATGGCAATCAAATGCTGCACAAATATTCAGTTCAGTTCAGTTCAGTCGCTCAGTTGTGTCCGACTCTTTGCGACCCCATGAATCGCAGCATGCCAGGCCTCCCTGTGCACAAATATTAGGTATGGACAAATATGTGACTTGACTCCTGCGCATAGGGAGCTCCTCTAAGAGCACTCAGCTAGTTCAACTGAACTAGGAACCCTAAAGCCTATCAGTCAGGAGGCCACATTTAAGGCACTATCAACCTCTACTTCCCAGCAAATATCCCATTTGTAATAATTGTAATCAATACATTCTTTCCAGGGTCATTATATGTACTCTCATTATTGTGCTATCATGTAGAATCCAGGCATTGCCTTCCTCCCCAAAACATAATGGCTTGCACACTATGGGTTTTCATATGAGACCATAAGTATTTACAGAAACACCACCTCTACCATGGAAGACACTTGAAAGTGAAAGTGAAAGTCGCTCAGTCGTGCCTGATGCTCTACGACCCCATGGGCTATACAGTCCATGGAATTCTCCAGGCCAGAATAGTGGAGTGGGTAGCCTAGCCCTTCTCCAGAGGCTCTTCCTGACCCAGGAATTGACCCAGGATCTCCTGCATTGCAGGTGGATTCTTTACCAACTGAGCTATGAGGGAAGCCATTTAGGTCAGCCTAAACTCACTGGACAAGGCTTCCCAGGTAGCTTAGTGGTAAAGAATCCACCTGCCAATACAGAAGATGTGGGTTCGATCCCTGGGTTGGTTGGGAAGATCCCCTGGAGTAGGAAATGGCAAGCCACTCCAGTATTCTTGCCTGGAAAATTCTATGCTCAGAGGAGCCTGGTGGACAACAGTCCATGGGGTCGCAAAGAGCTGGACATGACTGAGCATACAAGCACACAAACTCCCTGGCCAAGTTTGTTTTGAGCAGTAAAACTGCTCTCCTTCCCTGAGAGCCACGGGAACTTGTGATTTTTTTCATCTGGTTGGGTCTGAGACATTAGGGTCATGTTTGAGGTTAATAAGGCATGTCGACCTCATTTTCCCTTGAAATTCTGCTAATAATAGCCTGAATTAAATGCTGTATAATATAAGTGAAATGATTTTTGTCTATACTCTTTTAGTTTGATGAATTAGATTGGGTGATAAAATAGCATACTCATGGGACAATTTTTTTTCCCAGAAACCAAGATATTTTAGAAAGGAGGATTGGATATTATTGGAAACAGTTCTCCATGGATCTCTCACCTTTTCACATATCTTATAAACAGAGACACTATTTTGTTCTGAACTGTTTTTTTTTTTTTTTTTCTTTCTCTTATACAGTAAAAATACTTAAAAGATAGAGATTTTTGCCTCCTGTAAGAATTGAAAGTCAGTTTATTTACTGTAAGAAAGATAATGTCTCCAGCTGGGACAAAGTTCAGGCAGGTATGCTTGTGGCCTATAGGCATAGGCATATATATAAACAGCATCGTTCTGGGCATTCTGCATCACCCTTGGAGGACTTGCAAAGAAAATGAGCATGAACTTGAAGATTATGCTGCCTACTCTGCAACAAGTAATGAAGTTTTTTGATTCTGACCCAGAAGTTGTGTGTCTTCTAACAGCGTTTATGAACCAATAGCAGGCTAACATGTTAGCTTGTAAACAACAAAATTTCAGCCTCTCCATTGCTTTGGGCATTAACTTCATATATTCAACCTCAGTATTTAAGGGGAAAATTCACCATCTCCTGATATTAGGACATTTTATAGCTATGGCTTACAAATATTTGTGGTGAAATATATGCAGAAGCAGGTTTCCCAGGTGGTGCTAAAGGTAAAGAAACTGCCTACTAAAGCAAGAGACTCAAGAGATAAGATTTTGATCCCTGGGTCAGGAAGATCCCCTGGAGGAGGGCATGGCACCCCACTCCAGTGTTCTTGCCTGGAGAATCCCATGGATAGAAGAGCCTGGCGGGCTACAGTCCATAGGGTCTCAAAAGAGTCGGACATGAGTGAAGTGACTGAACATACATGCACACATATGCAGAAGCAAGTTGAGAGAGCTGATAGTACAATCTGAAATTTGATTCCTTTTCCCTATACCTTGAAATCTATCCTAAATCACATTTTCATGTGAGAAAAAGTCATACTAATTTTGTTTTCCTCTTTGTAATAAATGTGTATTTGTTTTTACATAAAAATGACACATTATCTATTACATTGTCTACCAGTTCTACTACTTAACTTGCTCTCTAAGCCTCCCACTCCATCAAAATTTTCATATAATATTAACAAACTTGAATGTTCACTGGCACAAGGCTCTTTATAAACTAGTGGACACCACTCATCAATCCTCTGATGGTTGGTGTGGCTAACATTGCAAATAGTTATTACATGGTAGTTGCAATATTCACAATCTCATCCCAAAATTTCCTGATTCTCTGGAGTCATGTGGAGATTCAGTAATTTCACTCTGAGGAATGAATGCCTCACATGGTATTTTCTCTTTGCCTGACTGTTTGCTAATTTTTAATGTATTTAATGACTTACATTGTCATATTTTAAAATAGAACAATGCAGAGACCATCATTATTTTTATTCATTATTAATCTAAAATAATTTCCAAAATCATTTACAATTTTATTGTTTTAAGTCATTCTCATAATTTTTTTTTGAGGCAGATTAAGTATGGAATAAAGTCTCTGAATTATTCTATTATGAAAACATAGCTAATGTATTCTAAAGTATAAGTCTAAAAATTCTTTTTAATAGAAATAAAATTTACTTAGAAATGGTCAATGAGTTATTTTAAGCTTGTTCAATGTAACGTTTATTGGGGATATATTATTACTGAAGTGATTTTGACAGTTTGGAATTGGTTCACATGAATATGGAATAAATATCTGCCCTTAAAAATGTTATAGATTAGTAATTAATAAAAGTTCATGGGACACAGTAATATATGATAATTGACACTTGAGACAGTGGGGAAAAAATACACATATATGGATGTTCAAAGAACAGAATCAAGGAGTGACTGATGAAGGATGTGGCATTTAAGACACACCCTGATATATGCCAGGATTTTGAAACTTAGGAATTTATAGAGTGTGTTCTTCTAGGGGTGAATATTAACAGCCATCAATATTTAGGCCAATGATCATATAATTTTAATTGTAAGAATATAAGAATGAGGGAAAAATAAATACCCTCAATGAAAATTGACCTCTAAGAAATTACTTTGGGGAGAGCACAGAAGAGTGGTTTTTTTGTTTTTGTTTTTTCACCACTGAGGCAATTCAAGGCAACAGGCACAATATGGGGATGAGAAGCTAGCATAAGGTAAGGAGACAGGAACTAGGCGCCAGATTGGAGGTGATGTACTGGAAAGTAATTTTAGTCTGTTGGTGTTTTGTGCTACTCAGGAGATTCCTTTAAACCAACTGTCGCTGCTCAGGGGATGTTGCCTTGTAAATTAGAATATACGGCAAAGATTATTTTATTTTCCTTTCATTTTAATCTGGTACTTAATGTTTTAAAGGCTGCTTAAAAAAGATGGTTTGGCATTTTCAAGTGTAATTTTAGGTGAATAAAATTGAGTGTTTATCATATTCAGCCAATTAATAACCTGTATTTTTTTTATCTACTTCAGTGACTTGTGGGCAGTAACATATACGCCCTGGACCTGATATGTTACTACCACAGGGCCATCTGGCTAATCAGATGTCAGTTTTCCTTTTCTATCAGAAAATTAATTTTTCTGCTGGAAAGGAAGTGAATATTGCTAGCACACCTTCAGAGATATGATTACCAAACCCTTATCAGAGTTCTTGTGTAATAATACTATTGCTTCTGCATTTCTATCAATTTTATGTTTCCTTTTCGTTTAGAGTAGTTGAAGGTGAGTCAATGGCTTGAATAAAATAATATATAATTATATATAATATACAATAAAAAGGAAATTATGGCATTTAAAATACACAGTGTAGGGAAATGTTACAATTACTTCTGGGTATGAATATAAGCTCTGCCTCTTAAAATTCATGACATTGAGGGATTTCCTTCCTCCTTTTTAAAATTCAATTTCCGCAGACCATAAATCCCCTACACATGAAACTTCAGATTATGAACTTTCAAAGATGAAAATGTGTATCTGGTTCCAGGAAGGAACCAGACCCTGTGCCATCAATGTCAGGCATGAGTGAAATCGCAGCTTGCCCTCCACCTCCTGTTGCTGATGGTCCATCAGCTGTACCTTCTCCCTTCTGTCCCTCCTCCACTTGGTAACTTTCTGCCTGTTGACTGGATGCCAGTCCCTGTGTGCCAGCCGTTGTCCTGTAGTACTGTACTTTTCAAGGCACTGTACCGCAACATGAAAAATGTCTTATTTTTTGTTTGTTTTCTGTGCCTTATTTGTGTGAAAGTATTACAAACCTATTACAGTTCAGTACTAAATAGCCAATTGTGTTAGTTGGGTACCTAGGCTAACTTTGTTGGACTTACAAACAAATTGGACTTATGGATGTACTCTCAGAACAGAACTTGTCCATATGTATGAGATTTACTGTACATAACTCACATCAACCTTACCCAAAATGTAAGATAACATATTTGAACTTACTGAGCAACTAACAGACACACACACACACCACACACACACACACACACGCACACACACACACGCACACACACATAACATATTTGAAGCACTCCTCAGAGGCTTCCTGGCCAGATAGTTGTTAGTACAGATCTCAGCCTACAAATTGAGTGAAGATAGGAAGTACACCATTATTCTCATTACCATCTCTTGGTTTCATAGTACACATAGCAGGGGCTCCATATAAATATTTGTGTAAGAATAAATGAATAATGCAATGGCCCCAATTCAATTTTAAAGTTAGAAAATGTTTATATTATTTCTCCAACTTAAATTCTGAAATCCATTTAGTAAAATTGATTGAGGATTTTCTATTTTGATGTTCCAGACAAATGGAATTGCAGTGGAACATATATCTGCATGACTTGCTTTTAGTTTCTGGGTGAAGAAATCACATGGGAAATTCTCTATAAATATTTGTGAAATGAATAATGCAATCATTCAGTTTCAGTTCTAAATTTGGGAAGCTTATATTTTAATCCCTGTAAGTTCAATTCTATTCCCTCTTGTTAAATTGATTGTGGATATTTGGTCTTGATATTCTAGATGCTTGGTTATAGAGTACTCTATGGAGCCTTCCAAGTATATTTCTTTTCATCATATCTTCAGTTTGTACCAATGTCACATAATAATTTTGCATCACTTTTTATTTAATGTGTATAACTGTTTTGCCAAGAACTGGCTCTGGAAAAGCAGAAAGTTAAAAAATAGTATATAATAGAAACATGCCGGATTTCTATAAATGCTGACACTCACATTTTGCAGTAGACGTGAAGGGAAATAGTGTATCAACGTATATTTAAACATCTTGTTAAAACAAAATGCATATGCATATTAATGACAAAGATTAGGAAACACACTGTTGTATTCACTGATCAGTTCATTCCTTTATGCATAGCTTTGGAACCTCCCCTCTTTTACCCATCTCTACTCTTTCTGCTTTAGAGAAGATATCTCTTGTCTAGATTACATTAGCAACCTACTGATTGGATCATCTCCTCTAGTGCCGCCTGCCAATAATGGATTATTCATACTCTTGCCAAGTAATCTTTCAAAGGCACATGTGAGATTCTCTGGTATTCCTTTTTGTATCTTTCAAAAGTAGCTTTCAGGGGAAAAAAAATCTAAATTTTCAGTTTGTGATGCAAAGTCATTTATAATTTGGCATCTGTTTAACACTCCAACCTCAGAACCATCTTCTAACTTCAGTACACACAACCCTTGATATGCCCTGCTCATATTCAATATATCACAGGACTTTGAATGGTTCAAGCTTTTCCACATCTCCACACCTTGGCATACATTTTTCCCTTCTTTTTAGAACACATTATCTTTACCCTACCATTTCTTTCTTTGACCTATAATCATTTATTCTCTAAGATGTAGTAGAAATGTCACCCCTCAGGTCTCACAAAGACTCCAAGACTTTCTTATTTGTTTCTATCTTCTTCCTGATAACAATTTATACAGGTGTGTTGATTGAGCACTTCAGAAATGAGTAGTAATACTGGAGAACAGAGCTTTTAATTTTATTTATTTTTATGAATTTAAACTTAAATAGACATATTTGGATAGTGATTACTCTATTGGATATAGCAGAATTAGAAGAAAGGTATACTTTCATGCTTTTGCTACTAACATATATATTGGTTTGAGTAAGTAATTTAATAAATTACTTTATTAAATCTCTAAATGTTACTTACTTCAATAATAAAGTGAATACTTCAATATTAATATTTCTTACAAAGTTTAGAGCAATCTCAAATAAAATCATATATGTGAAAACATAATTAATTTCAATGCATTATGTAAGTGCTAGTTATACTGAAAAGACTACAAAAGCAACCTTTAAAAAATTTGCTGTTCTGTTATCAAACCTTCAGTCTTAAGTAATGAATAAACTAGTGAAAAATATATTGATTTAATAATGACAAATTAGCATTTCCCTACATGAGGTCATTGTACTGTGCTGCCAGTACAACGATATTTCATACATTGTTGGAGAAATATTGAATATAAAAGCAATATATAAATAGGAAATTCAATTTCTCTCATTAACATTATCTTCCCCTCACTGAATAGCTCCATGTTTTTCACACTCTATTGAATTTTCAATAAAACTAAATTTGAAATATATGTAAATAAACTAGAGTTTTCAAATGACTTAGTTTTATTATATATGTCACTTCATACATTTCTCTGTTTTATATAGCCACATGAGGAAAGCCATATAATATTAAATTTAAATGGGACCTTTGGTTTTCTTCAGCATAAAATATTCTATTGAAAATATTACATTTTGTTTGAACATTATAAAGCAATTATCCTCCAATTAAAAATAAGCAAATTAGAAAGGAAAATACTACATTGTGTTCAGTAAGTGTTGAACATAATTTAACTTTGTCAATTGTGGGAAAATATAAAATAGTTTTAAATCGCTTAATAGGTGTCATTAATAGGTAGCAGAATGAATATTCAAACAAATAAATTTTTAAAAATTCCAGACTTAATAAAGAAAACCAACCCCTGGATTAAGTAAGCTCAATGAATTATGCAAAATAAACACAAAGAAATACACACCAACACACATTAAAATAAAATTATGAAAAACCATGAGGAAAATTAAGATCTTAAAAGAAATTAGAAATAAAAAAGATAAAATTACATGTGGGAAAATAAAAGAAAGTAACTAATAGAAATTTATTAGCTAATATGTCAACAAAGAGGCAATGAAATGATAATTTGAAATGCTTAATGACAAAAAAAATCTATCAACATAAAATTATATATAGTCAATATGCTCTTGCATTATTTATTGCTGTTATAAGAAAACAGTAAACTTGTGAAGATATCAAGTGAGAAATCTGTTGGAATTAATAAGATCATTTTTTCAAATTGGTTCAAATTCCTCTTTACCTTTTAGTGGAGGTGTAAGTTCAGCACCCCATTGGCCACTGCTAAAAACAGCCTTATTGATGGTAAATGGATGTGTACACCCAGTTTCTAGTGGACCTTGCTGACACCAAGAGACAGGGGAAAACTTAGTGTCAATTAGCTGTCTCTAAATACCTCATTAAGCAATGTAACTGCTGAATGGAGGTTGAGGCTCAGCTTACTGGTGGATAATCGATAGAACATCTGTGATTGATGACAGATGTCCTTGATTAAAACATAAGCGATAAAGTGGTAGGTATCTGAGACATCCAACTTTATTTTGATTTATGACAATTTTATTGACTTAGTATTAATATTTATAACTATATCTTATGTTTATAAAGTATATCTGAAAGTTAGTTTTGACAAGTTAAAAGTATAGGTCAGTCACTTTAAGCATGTTTTTACAATAGCAGTTTCATTTTTAAAAGATCATACATGAGAGAAATAGGGGGAACCAAAGCAAGGAAATGGTTTTAGTCATTTAACATCACACAAAATGAAAAGTGTGCTCATAAAACCCCAGTACTTTTAAGAGAATTCAGCTTAAATTCATAAGTAAATGTATTTTTCAGGCTCTCAAGTGCCATATGTCAAAACTCAGCTAAGATCCAAAAAAAGATAGATATCTGAAGTGCCTTCAGTGTTCTGCCATTGATCATATTGAGCTCAGGGAGTTTTCAAGATTGACTTAAATGAATGACTATGCTTAGTCACTGATGACTAGTGGGAAAAAAGAAAAGATAATTTTACTTGTTTGAAAGATTTAGGGTTTTTGCAACATCTCTTTAGAACTGATGTCTGCACAAAGCATCTATACTGTTATTTTTATTAATCAAATTGTTCTTGGTAACAATGGTATTGTCACAGGCAAACATTATTGGTTTTATATCTAAAGGAAATAACATGTTTTCTAAAACTTTCATTTCATACATGAGTGAAAAGCAAAATATAAAGCCAAGTAATAGATGACATTTAAGGCATTCTATCAAACTGAACGGTCTTAAAGCTGCTCATGTCAAAATGTCAAATAGAAAACAGATGTTTTGCTAGTATTCATCAAATTCCTTCTATCCTATTAAAAAACAATAAAAATGAAGATGGATTCATTAGAATCAAGATTTCTGAGAGACAGAATACAGTGTAGCCTTATTGGTAAGATTCCTTTCTAAGAGCAATTTTCGTAAAGTATTAGATGTCAACATACATAAAAGCCTTGTTTTTTTTCTGAAAAAAAGTCAGGCTGGTAAGCCTTTGCTGGTAAGTCTTCCAAAAATAATTCAGGTGAAATTATAGCAAATTGTTCTATCTGAATTGCAGTGTGTAATCCAATTAAAGTTAAATACATCAAAATTGTATTATTCATAAAAGGACATATTAATACTACTTTTTATTGTCTACATTCCAAGAATCAGTAGAGACAATAATTATTTACTATTTTTCTTTAATATAAAATATTTATTTACATAATTGCAGGATGATGGTACAGTTTGAGTGGCCACTATATAGTTGTGATTTTGAACAAAAAATAATCAGAGTTATATTTTGTCCAATATCTGTTGTTTATGGTCTTGATGACAATCACAGATATCTAGATAAAGAGATAGGCAGAGAGGTATATGGATGGATGGATAGGTAAATAACTAGATAGTTTTCATATATATATCAACTATGGACTTGTATTTAAAACGGTTTTTTAGTAAGATCCTCTGCTGCTGCTGCTAAGTCACTTCAGTCGTGTCCGACTCTGTGCGACCCCATAGATGGCAGGCCACCAGGCTTCGCAGTCCCTGGGATTCTCCAGGCAAGAACCTCTAGGTACCTCAAAAATATAAGAAATTAAGAAAATATATGCGCTAACATTGTGCTTCATGTGTGAAAAGTTAAAAGGGGGTCACCCAATTATTACTCATATATTAAAGCTGGAGAAGGAAATGGCAGCCCACTCCAGTATTTGCACATGAAGAATCCCATGGACAGAGAGCCTGGTAGGCTACAGTCCGTGGGGTTGCAGAATTGGACAGGACTGAAGCAATTTAGCATGCACACACACATATATTAAAGCATCTTACACCTTTACTTATCAATGAGAATGTGAAAATATTTTGAGATGAATGATAACAATGTAAATGTTAAAAAATTGATATTTTTCACATTTTATTGAAGTCAAAGGAATTATCTTGAATTATCAGAGAAAAATGTCAGTAGAGCAAAATTAATAATCACTTTGTGCTTTTTTGAAACATATGCTATCAATTTAACATATCAAAAATAGAGTAAATGAAGAAACAAACATTATTTTGATCTTGAACTTATTTTTAGAGACCTTATTAAAGAACTGAGTAAAAGAGTACATTAAGTTAGTCAGCCTACTATGGAAATGGCCATTTATAAGGCCAACAGACTTCTTTTCTTTCAGATAAAAGTTTATATTCAGAAATATATTAAAACATTCCAAGTACCAGATATAAAAGCACTGTTTAAGAATTTTTTTCTTTGTTAATTTTCTTCATTAGCATTTGCATATGTTCTAAAGAGAACATATAAACATTTGTCCACAAAGTGATGTCTCTGCCTTTTAATATGTTATCTAGGTTTGTCATAGATTTCCTTCCAAGGAGCAAATAAATACCTTTTAATTTCATGGCTGCAGTCACAGTCTGCAGTGATTTTGGAGCCTAAGAAAATAAAATCTGTCATTGCTTTCCCTTTTTCCCCTTCAATTTGCAATGAAGTGATGGGACTGGTTGCCATGATCTTTGTTTGTTTGTTTGTTTGTTTTTAATGTTGCATTTCAAGTCAATCCTAAAGGAATTCAACCCTGAATATTCACTGGAAGGACTGGTGCTAAAGGTGAAGCTCCAATCCTTTGGCCACCTGATGTGAAGAGCCGACTCACTGGAAAAGACTCTGATGCTGGGAAAGATTGAAGGCAAGGAGAGAAGGGGGTAGCAGAGGATGAGATGGGTATACAGCATCACCAACTCAATGGATATAAATTTGAGCAAACTGCAAGAAATAGTGGAGGACAGAGAAAGCTGGTGTGCTGCAGTCCATGGGGTCACAAAGACTCAGACATGACTTAGCAACTGAACAACAACAACTAAAGAGGACAATTTCAAATGTCATTTATGAATACTGTTTTCATTTTTATGAGGTTTCAGTGCAAATACAGCCTAAGGTGTCTCTCATCTCTGATTCTGAAATGCCCCTCTAACGTACTGTAGCAAAAGGGGCAACCCTGGAGGTACCTGATAGAGAGTTTATTGTTGAAACAGAGAAAATTTTGTACGTGGACTTTTATGAAGCCCTAGACGTCACTGTGTGGTTTGTCTAAAGTAGTAAACTTGTCTAGGCACCATACCTCATGGCTATATTTGGAGAAAATCTGTAAAGATATGGTTGTATAAAGAAAATAAAGCAATTCATGAAGTACTCTGTGAAACATAAGCATCACTTTTGGTGCCCAGGTAACTGTGTAAGATGAGTAAAGAAAGGAAAGTTCTTCCCACTTCTATGTGGAAGAGGACATGGGTTGACACCTTACAATATCAGTGAGTTCAGTTCAGTTCAGTCCCAGTCGTGTCTGATTCTTTGCAAACCCCTGGACGCAGCACATCAGGGCTCCCTGTCCATCACCAACTCCCAGAGTTTACCCAAACTCATATCCACTGAGTTGGTGATGCCATCCAACGATCTCATCCTCTGTCGTCCCGTCTCCTCCTGCCCTCAATTTTCCTCAGCATCAGGGTCTTTTCAAATGAGTCAGCTCTTCACATCAGGTGGCCAAAGTATTGGAGTTTCAGCTTCAACATCAGTCCTTCCAATGAACACTCAGGACTGATCGATCTCCTTTAGGATGGACTGGTTGGATCTCCTTGTAGTCCAAGGGACTCTAAGTCTTCTCCAATACCATAGTTGAGAACCCCATGAGCAGTATGAAAAGAAAATATCAGTGAACAAAAGGACTTTTGCCAGTGTCATACATCATTGTAATGGAGAATTACAGCAGTGACAGGAATACCATTTTAGGTGACTTATGAGGAGAAGTCAGTGAAGAAAAATTGAGCAAAAGGACACAAGAGAATTATGCGTGTGACATACTCTTGAGAGACTAAAAAATATTTTGAAGTGAGGAAATTGAAGGAATCTGATATTCTACCTTATGCAGATAGGGAAATATTTCTGTGAAATTTCCCTGGTTACGTTTAATGTGACTCAGTTTATACCTATTCATGAAAAAATAGTAGATCACATCAGTAATTACAGTTGTACTCATTATATCATCAAAGCACTTTCTTCCTTAGTCACATTTAATTTGGATAAGATTTCAAATGTACACACAATAATGGGTATCACTCCATTTTGCCATCTAATATCCTGAGCGTGGATACATAGTGTATTCTTACTCTGTTTTCATATCTGTAAATATGATCACACTGGCCTTAAGTTATGCCATTAACATGATTAGCAAAATATGCAAAAAATACAGTAAAATTGTCTCAGTATATTGGATAAAAGTTGTGTGAGTCAATTTAATTCTTATATATTACATATATATTTCCTTCAGAATTTGATATAAATTTATACCATTCATTCATTTGTTCATTCATTCATCAAGTAAACTGCTTGACAACTGTATATCATTAAAAACATACCATCTTACACTAAAAAAGTAATGCTACTTTTGCATATTCTATTTTAAAACATATTAAAAGTAAATGTGCAATGACATTTTATGCTAATAATACCAAAAGATACCATTATGATAATACCATCTGACCTTCCCAGCTCATCTTTACAGTATTAAAACAGTTAATAGAAATTACACTTCTATTTCTTGAGATCCAGATCCACAGGGAAGGTCTTACAGTGAATACCATAGAGTCAAATATGAAAGATGGATTGTTATTGCTTTGGGAAAATATAACTTAAAATTTTATAATAATCAAATGAAGTACAAAGTGGATCAGATTCTGGAAATATGTTTAAGTCTATACTGGTTGTTCTAATGATGTTCTGATTCATTCATTTATTCATTGAAATAAATTATTAAGTATAAGGCTGTCAACCATAAGGAAATCATAAAATTTTTATAAAATCTCAGGGATGAAATGTAAAAGGGACCATAGTATTATAAATGTCATTAAGTCAAAATCTATTGTTTGAGAATGTGTTCCTGCTATATTTTGTATCTGGAAACCAACTACTACTCATTTTAAGAGGTAGGCAAGGATAGAAGAAAACTATACTTAATCCTTCGCAGCATCTCTGAAAGAACTCCAACCATTAACCAACTAAAGGAAGAAAATAAACTGAGTTAATGGAGGCAGTAGCCTCAATTGTAGAGAGGAAAATTGTCAGTAAAGGTCTATTTTGAGAAAATTTCATTGTTTAAACAGCCGGCTCTGAGATATCTCCGAGAGAGCAGTGACAGTCTTCTAAACTATAGAACTGAGGAGCAATTACATTTCAGCCATTATGCCAGGTAGACCCATTAGCCGTGCTCTCCAATCTCTAAAAACTTGAACTTGACTATGTCAAAACACAGTTCAGAGAATTAGGAGCACAAAGGAAAGAAGAGCCCCTATTTCTTCCCCCAAAATAGGTTCAAAAAGGCAAAAGGGCATAAAATTAGGCCGGCAGACTTGGTAGATGAGACTTCCAGAAATGCAGCCTAAATTGTATCTCACAAACCCCATAAACTGAGATGAAGTTGGAGCTTATGCTAAGTAAATACTTTTAAAAATGTATCATGCAGAATAGTGGTTAACTATTGAGTTTCTGGCATTGTTCTTGGTGCATTATGGCCATTACTTCATTTAAATTACATACTGATTTAAAAGGTAAGCATTTTTACTTCCATTTTTACCAATGAGGAAATGGATGCTCTGAAACACTCCATATCTTGAATCATTCATGTATAAATTTGGCTCTGATACTCATTCTACTTTACAAGCACAAACCTTCACCACAGGAAAGATCCAGAGATTTGATATTTAAATGGAATTGAAATAAATGAGGACAAATTGTAACAACCCTCTTAAGTGACGGAAGCTTGAGAGCTTATGAGAGACTCTAGATTCAATATATATTTCCCCTCACTGTCTGGACACTTCACAAAACATGATATTATTCCATATCCCACCTTGGTTATTTAATTGAAATATAGAAACCACTAGGCCCAGGGCTAGTATTCAATATTAGATTCTAATTAAAGACACAAAAGTTCATCTGAATACTCCAGACTGTACAGTTTTCAAATAGAGTATACAATTTCAGAGGACAAGAATATCTTTTTCACTTGTAGCTTTCATAAGCCCTATTCCAGGAACATTGAAACAGAAGACTCTTTAGTTGATTATTTTATTTTTTCTACTATATTTAAAGTCCTCAAAAGGAGTTGGGTTTAATTCCAATAAGAAGTAGATACTATAATTTTAGTGGCTTAGAGCACTATCTTCATATCTGATTCCCTTTGTTAGAATTCTTGCTCTAACCATATTATATCTGTCTGTGCTGTGTTGTGCTAAGTCGCTTCAGTGATGTCCACTCTTTGTGACTCTTTGGACTGTAGCCCTATGGGCTCCTCTGTCCATGGAATTTTCCAGGCAAGATTACTGGAATGGGTTGCCATTTCCTTCTCCAGGGGATCTTCCCGACCCAAGGATCGAACCTGGGTCTCCTGCATTGCAGGCAGACGCTTTACCATCTGAGCCACCAAATAAATGTTTAATTGCTCAATTAAACATAACATTTATTTGACTTATTGCTTAGCACATAGTAATCACTTAGCAATGGTTCAATATGCTGACCTCACTTATTAAGATTATCCTAGAATTTTTCAATTTGAGGTACTTACATATTTCCTACTGCTGCTATAACAAATTACCACAAACTTAGTGGCTTAATACGACACAAATTTATTCTCTTACAACTTTGGAGGTCAGAAATATGGGATAGGTTTCATTGAGCTAAAACCAAGTTATTGATAGAGCTGTATTCCCACTGTAGGCTCTAGGATAATCTGGTCTTTCTTTTTTCCGGCTTCTGGAGGCCTCTACATTTCTAGCCTCATGGTCCCTTCCTCCATCCTCAAAGTCAAAAGCATAGCATCTTCAATTATCCCTCTGACTCTGACCCTCCTTCTTCCCTCATTTACTTGCAAGGACCCTTGAGATTTTATTAGGTTCATTTTGATAACCCAATATAATCCTTCCATTTCAAGATTCCTTATTAGACCTGCAAAGGTTTTTTACCAGTTAAGGTAACATTTTCAAAGGTTTGGGGGATTTAAAAGTGGATATCTTTGGGTGTAGAGGGGTAATTATTATGCCTACCACAGGGCCTGTGCTGGATTCAATACTGGCTTTATTCCTTCTAATAAACTCAGTATGACACATAAACATCAATAGTGATGAGATGGGCTTCCTGGTGGCTCAGATGGTAAAGAATCCACCTGTAATGCAGGAGACCTGGGCTCGATTCCTGGGTTGGAAAGATTCCCTGGAGGAGGGCGTGGCAACCCACTCCAGTAATCTTGCCTGGAGAATTCCCAAGGACAGAGGAGCCTGGCGGGTCACAGTCCATGGGGTCGCAAAGAGTCAGATAGGATTGAGCGACTAAGCACTCAGTGATGAGATATATTAAGTTCACTACTGCAATATAGATGATTGCTTATCATGATTAGATATCCATTTTGGTGTATTTTAAATAGTTATTTAAATTAGAGTATTTGATACAGGATATAAACCATTTTGTAGTTTCTCTAAAGCAACACAACTGCTAAAGGTAGGCTGAGATTGATTAAGTACACAAGCATAAACTCTTAATGACATCTCATTGATACCCATTTAATTGTTCCTATATCCTGGGGATGTCTCTGTGAGTGTTACCCCATTATTCAATAGGGGAAGAAGGTACTTTGTGAATGCCATCAAAATCAATTACTGTTTGTCCACTTTGGGGGGCCAATGAGGCAGAGAATTAACCTCCAACTAACTTCCAAAGTCATTTATGAGCTGATGGTTAAATCATTCACTCCCACAGGCACTAGGCCTGGGAAGCATTTGCAAAATCCAAGTTGTAGGATGCAAGAAATATATGAGCTGTGTCATGGCATTATTTAAAGCATATATGGTTATTTATTTTAAGCTATCAAAATTTCCTGAAATCTAGGACCTATATATTTTAATTTTATTATTAAATATGTCTCTAAAGCCAACAATAGGTTGCTATGTTCTTTAAAGCAAACTAAAATCCCCCAGTCACCTGGTTAAATCATTCCAAAATGTACATTACTATTACAGTTAAATGTTAAGGTCAAAATCTGAATCTAGACTAATATCACACTATATTCCTTTGACAATAAGCATGGAACACTGGTGAATTTTGGCTTCTATAGAAGATGAATCATATTTTAAAAAGCAACCGTGTAACACAAAAATAAATTTTGTAACATAATAAATTTCATGGTCCAGTAACATTTTAGCTTCTAAGATATTGCAGCAGATAATATAAGTATATTAAATGAAATTGTAACTGATAACTAAATCATTTTTGAATTTTATAATTTGGTTTTAAATTTTAAGTATTAAAAGAAATACCTGGTGTTTTCCGCTTTGACAAGTACTGAGCTTGGAAATTATCACTTCCATTCTCATAACAAGGAAAAAATTGAACAACTGAAAATCAATTTTTTCTTAGATCTATCGAGAACTGAGGTCACAGAACAAACTAATACCCCCCAAACAGGTGAGATAGAGAGACAGATAGCTATCTGTCTACAACCTACCAGAAGTAGAAACCCGGGAGTGGAAGCCCAGAGTTGCAGCCAGTATTACTAGGATGACTAAACTGTAAATTGAAATTGCTGAAGGCTCAGTGCAGACTAGCTTGAAACTTAAGCACAGGGCTACACAATGCTTCTCCTCCCTCTCACACCTACCACTACATCAATGGGTATCGTGTAACAGGGAATAGCATCTTAAAAATTATAAGCCTTGGACTCCATGATTCTCTAGAAAATTCAATAACAGGTGACAAAAGCAAGGACAATAGAGAAAAATTAAGTCTGATAACACAGCTACAACAAACAGTATACATAGTTTAACTCCTAGCTAGATAAACAGAAAGCCTCACACTAAAGGTCAATATGCTTCAGTTCCTTTAATGGGATACATCATTTTCAGCTTTCAAGGAAAACTAAATTATAAGGAATATCAAAAGACAACAAAATCTGAAAAAGCAATGCAAACATCAGATCCAGAATCAGATATGGCAGAAATTTTGGAATTATATCAGACAGGGCATTTAAAGTAGCTAAGATTAATATGTTAAAGAATCTAATTCAAAAAGTGGACAACATGGATGATACAAGCAGAAACATAAAAACTGGAAGAAAGAATCAATAGGAAATGCTGGAAATTTAAACACTGGAACAAAAATGAAAAATACATTTGTGAGCTCATTGATAGACTGGATATGACCAAGGAAAGAATCAGTGAGCTAGAAGAGATATTAATAGAAACTTCCAAAACTTAAGTGCAAAGAGAAAAAAGAATGGAAAAGATGCCCTTTCACACAGGGCAACAATTCCAAAAGTATATTTGTGATGAGAATGTCAGAAAGAGATAAAACAAATGAAAATAATTACTTGAAATAATAATGGCTGGGAGTTTTGCAAAATTAATGACAGACCTCAGAGTACAGATAAAGGAAATTTTGAAAATAGTTAAATTCATTTTCTAGCTATTTCTTATGTCATTTCCTTAAAAATCTCATGAGGTAAACACTATTATCACTATCTCACAGAGAAAATCACTGAACTTAGAGCGATAACGAGCAGCTACAAGGAAACCACAACACAAGTGACCTTGTTACTTCTAGCCTTACAATTATATTTTAAATTGATGATACTTATGGTTAGTGATTTTCCATGTGACTTTTCCCAAAATGACTAAATACTGACTAGTCATTTAAGACTTTCAATACTTAAAATTTCAGAAAACTAAAGATAATAATATGTTTCATTTTTCCTATAGGGATTTTCAGATTTATTTCTTATGTTTATAATTTGTGAATTTAGGATTTTAAAAAATAGTGCATATGAAATTCTTCACACTGCTTTTCAACTCTTCCAATAAATCATTTCATAGAGACACAAATTCTGAACATACAATGAAATATTAAAAAGAACTAAATTGTTTTTTATCACTGGAGAGTGAAAATATGCCTCATACACTTTGGGCTCCAAATTTGTAGAGATGTGGATTTTGGAGCAAAGAGAAATATTTTAAAATAAAGTTATCCTGGCTACATACAGGCCATTTAAGAACAAAAGCTTCAGTCTGTTTGAATATCTCTATACAATTCAGAACATCCCATTTTCTCTATATAAAGGCCATTTCTACCCTTGTATAGGATAATAAATAATTATTCATATAAAAATGTTTATTGAATAAAAATAGGCTAGAGATAAATACCAACAAAATGTCTGGCAGTTTAGGATTAAAGAAGGAGAGCATTTACAGTGTGACCATTATCAGTATTTCTATGAAATCTTCCTTATGAATTCTGACAGAAAGCTAAATTGATCCATATCCTCCAGAAGAAGAAAGATAAACTAATAAGGACACAAGTGAAGGAAAATTGATATCAGGTCAGAAAAAAAAAAAAGAATAAATGAAACATTTGGTTGGAATGTCTTCAGACTACTCTTGCCACAATTGGGGAATCAAATGAGCCTTCAAATATTTACATTTTCAAGAGTCTGGAAGTACTTCAACAGTATTTTTTTATATATAAAATTACCAGATACAATGTTTCCTAAATCCTCCTGGTGAATTTTTATCTAATGAATTTAGAGACTTAGTTACCTTTACAGAAGATTTTTTTTTTTTTTTCTGCTTAAAATTATCAGGTTGTTTATGTAGAAAGTACTTTCAAGACAGTTACCACATCAGGTAAATATATTTGGAAAGATGGTTAGTGAAATTAGAAACGCTAAATAATAGAGCTAGAGGAAATGGACAGAATGATTCGAGGATTACCGTGAAATCTTCATTTCCTTGCTTACCTTCTTCAACACATGACACACTCACCGTTAAAATCAATAACATGTTACTGAATAAACTTTGGGACTAAACTCAAATGTCTCTGAGAAAGTTGCATTTAAAATGCCTGAAAACTTGCAACAGTGGGACAATTCAATCTGTGCTGGGATAGGAAAGTCAG
Organism: Dama dama; assembly: GCF_033118175.1. NCBI lineage: Eukaryota > Metazoa > Chordata > Mammalia > Artiodactyla > Cervidae > Dama > Dama dama. The sequence goes on along the minus strand of NC_083698.1, from coordinate 80,208,226 downwards.
AGACTAGGCTAGTAAGATGCTAGGAAGGTTAGGCTTTTCCCCAAATGGCAGAGAGTAACAACAACACAAACACTATATGTCTCATAAGCATTGTGCCAAAAGTGCTTCTTATTATTTTGTTTTCTCTGGATCAGTGGATGGGAATTTTAGTAAAATAATATTCACTAATACAAAACTAATGACTTAATGTAATTAGTGTAATAATATTGATAAAACAAACACACTAACAAGAATCCAAACATGCCTTAACTTTTTATACTCAGATATTTACACACACACACATGCATCCCATAAATACAGGCTATTAGGCTCCAACTAAACAGTTACTTCAAAAAAGTGCCAATCATTTTCAAGGTAATCTCTAGAATAGGAATTCAGTAGATCTTAAGAGGAAATTTATCTTGTGGTATTTAAAATATGTATTCCAACACATAATCTGAAATTGTGCCATCTTTAAATAATATATCTAAAAAGATTTTACACACTTAAGATCATAGGAAGAATTATTATAAACATTAAAAATATAAACAAATTAAGCAGCTGTCTAAGATATTCAAATCCTTCCCATTTGATGATAATATCATCACTGAATTTGATCCTGTAAAGTGAAACAGATGGCAAAAATAAATTGCTTATACCAACACATATCATGTGTAAAAGGTTAATTGAATTATCCCATTATCAATTCAGAAAACAAATATGCAATACCAGACTCAAAACATTAGACATAAGTCAAGATTCTTTTTCTTTATAGGCAATTCAACTAGTGTGGTTACATTAATTATAATGAGTTTAGCTCCATTAGAAATGAACATTTAAAAGATTAGTTCATTTGAAAAATCAAATGTTTTTTGACCTCTTAAAGTAGCATGTTATGCTCAGGACATTGCAAATGACCTTCAGCTATGCTTTCAATCACTTAATATGATTGAAGAGCAACCCTTAGCCAATGATAGTGGCAATTTGCTGATCTGCTCCTTGTGAAAAAGCTAAGAAATATTCCAGCCTGGGAAGCTCTCCCAGACACCAGAAATAATACTGAAGCTGTTCAAAACCATGAGAAGATGACAGTGGTAATGTGACTGGCTCAACTCTACCAAAGATGTGAAAACAAATTACTAGAGAAAACCAACCCCATGTCACAAATTTCAGTGCTATAGTCAGTAAATATCTTACTTTCCACATTTTCATATTTTCATTTAATAGTTTTATATCATATTCTTTTATATGTTACACTTTAAAATTTTAATTAGTTCTATAAATGGAAATATCCTATAAGATTCTCATCTCTATGTGTAAAATTTGAAATGGGTATATTGTTTTAGTGCGTGTGTGTGTATATGCGCATATGTGAGTCTTTAAGCTTGAACCCTTCAAATTCCTTATGAAGAAATTCCTAACCATACTCATGTGTATATCTTCAATGTCTGTGATAATGACTGATACCTAATTGTTGGTTTAAGTTATTTTCAAATAAATAATTACTTATGTTTTTAGGTGCATCAAATTCTAGAATACTTAGCAGTATCATGTGCGTGTGTGTGTGTGTGTGTGTGTGTGCGTGTGTGTGCGTGTGTGTGTGTGTGTGTGTGCGTGCTCAGTCACTCCCAACTCTGCAACCTCATGGACTGAAGTCCACCATATTCCTCTATCCATGGATTTTCCCAGACAAGAATATTGCAGTGGATTGCCTTTTCCTTCTCCAGGAGATCATACTGACCCCAGGATTGAACCTGTGTCTCCTGCATTGGCAGGCAGGTTCTTTACTGCTGCACCACCTAGGAAGCCTACTTTAGCAGTACTATGTGATCATGTTGATCAAATTGACTTCACAGTATCTTTCCCAAGCTCCACACTCATATTTTGGAATTACTAATGGACATTATATAAATGGACTTCCCCAATGGCCCAGCAGGTAAAGAATCCACCTGCAATGCAGGAGACACTGGAGACGTGAGAGAAATGGGTTCATTCCCCGGGTTGGGAAGATCCCCTGGAGGAGGAAATGGCAGCCTACTCCAGTATTCTTGCCTGGGAAATCCCATGGACAGAGGAGCCTGGCAGGATACAGTCCATGGGGCCACAAAAGTCAGACACAACTGAGCCACTACACACACATATGGATACCTCAGCTGAATCTCAAACTTGAAGCTAACTAAACTAAAACATACTACTATTTTTTTTCCCCAAATAAGCTGTATTCCCTTAGTGTCAGGGTTAAATCTTTAGTCACTCACCATGAGTTTCCCAACTACTGCAGAAATAGGCCTAAAAATAAATCTGTTCAGTCCATTCTACTTCCCAAAGATTTTGATTTGGTTTCTACAATGTGTCCTGGATTAACTGAAACCACATTTTCTCTTCTTCATGTACTTCTACTTTCAGCCACCATAATTTTTGCATAAAATGTTTTGTAGTTTTTCACTCCTAAGCCTTTCCTCAACGTGCTCTTTCTAAGTGGAAAATTATCTTTCTCTTTACCTCTATACCTTTGATTTATAATCATACCACTCTTTTACTATCCATCTAAAATGTCACTGTCAGCTTGCCATTCATCTCTTTAGCTCTAAGTAGTTACTACCCAAGTTTTTATTATGTCAGAAGCTCTGGATACTCTACTTGCATTATAAGGATAAAAAACCTTGCTTCCACTCTGCAAATTTTACAATTTAATAAGAGGATATATATATGAAAATACAAAACTGAAACACAACACTTTTTATCATGTTAAATAATTGTTTCAAAGGACTATGTACTAAATCTAATCAGTAAGACACTAGATCTCAAATTTTTTATTGATTTCAGCAATCTCTGACATATTAACAAAGATGTTTTTCCAAAACAACAAGTTTGTAGATGCTGTATATACTTTGTTCTAAATCACACAGGTATGGTGCCAGGGGATATTTTTAGGGAGACCATCAGTAGGGATTGGCAAAGTACAACACATATGTGAGAAGCTTAGTATTAAAGTATTTTTTTTAGTCCATTCCATTATTACAAATATTTATATAACCACACAATTACAGGAAGAAATATGTGACAAAACTGAAAACTCTTTTTATGGGTTCCTACATTAACATCTTCAGTTGGACTACATCTCTCTTTCTTTCATATTACATAGCAGTTTGTTATACTACACAATTACCTTGGCTTTTCTTTCCTCTCTTAACTTCAAATTCCTAGAAGAAATAACTGGCCACCATCATTTCATAGCAACAACTCCTGTTAAAATCACCAATCATGCTTTTCTCTTCTCTGTCCTTATTTCATATGGTCATTCAGGAGCTATTATTAGAGTAAGTATTGCTTGCTTATTATAGTAAATACTGCCTCTTCGTGGCACTATTATCTGTTGAACTTGCTGGAAGTATTTTTATTTTCTCCTTTTCACTGATTTATTACTTTTTTCTACAAAATATTTAATATTGTTGATTTTGCTGAACTCCTTGTTCTTTCTCTTCCTCCTCTCTTTCAGTCTCTCACTCTTCCTATTAGGTCATTTTCTTATGGACTTCTATATATCCTTATGGCTGATGATTGACAAATTAAAAAACTTTCTAACATCCACATTAAATATGTAATTGTATTTTCTTGTCTCCACTTTGATGTCTAACTAAATACCAGCATTTAGATGGTTAAAGAACTCTTTTCCCCTCAAATTACTCTCAAAGTTCCATTCTGCACTGTCTCATCAAAAAGAATCTTTATCCAACTAATTTTTCATGCACAAATATATTCTTTCTTGTGTCTCTTACTTTTTCTATTATTTCCCCACTCTCTGTGTTCAATTCATGAAAAAATGTATCAATTCACTTCAAATTTAATCTTAAAAATATACCCTTGTTTGTTTTATATATATATAGCTCTACCATCTTAGTTTTGTTATCATCATTGCATATGTGTATGAATCAACTGCATCTTAACTAATCTCCTTGCCTTATTGTTGCCTCTCTCCAATTGATTATTTGAACAATGGCAGAAGTTACTATCAATATAAATTAGAATATGACTAATGCTTTTTAGAACAAATCCCTTCAATGGCTTCTCAATGCTACCAGAAAAATAACCTAACTCATTTCCATGGCCTATAAACTACTGAGCACCGAAAAACTGATGCTTTTGAACTGTGGTGTTGGAAAAGACTATTAAGAGTCCCTTGCATGATGGCAAAGAGATCAAACCAGTCAATCCTAAAGGAAATCAATCTTGAATATTCATTGGAAGGACTGATGCTGAAGCTGAAGCTCCAATACTTTGGCCACCTGATGCGAAGAACTGATTCCCTGGAAAAGACCCTGATGCTGGGAAAGACTGAAGGCAGGAGAAGGGGATGACAGAGGATGAGATGGTTGGATGGCATCATCAACTTAAGGGATGTGAGTTTGAACAAGCACCAGGAGTTGATGATGGACAGGGAAGCCTGGTGTCCTACAGTCCATGGGGTCACAAAGGGTCGGACACAACGAGCAAGTGAACAATAACAACAAACAATTGAGTCATTTGTCCCCATCTAAGCATTTTCCTTCTCTTTTGTGCCAGTTTATTGCTGCACATCTTCAAAGACATTAATTAATAACTTCTGCTGTACATTCTTGTTAAGGATATGTGCATAGCAGGCAGCTATGATAGTAAAGACAGAGATATCTCATTACTTTAGAGCTGATTTGCATAATATTCCAGAGTAATAAAGATAATGTCTCTGTCCAGAATGTGGGGATAAACAAATTCACCAGCAGTCCCTAAACAATGTTGAGCTTTGTAATATTCTTTCTAATACTCTAACATCCCTTTCCTGTGGCACAACTCACTGACTACAGAGAACATTTGACCCTTAGCACATTGCTTGGTTGGAACTGACACTTAGGGATCTGACACTTATTCTGGCTCCTGTTACTGCTGTGGGTAATAGAGCTGTCTTTGGTCTCAGACCCAGGAGTCTGTGTCTTCTGCCGTACCTATACACTCTGGCAGACTAATTTGTTAGCTTGCAAGTAGGTTAAAAATCTCAGATGCCTTCTCACTTCCTGACATGACAATTATCTCTTCATCACAGTATCTAGATTTCAGTTCCACAAACAACTATCTCTTCTCTTTTTATATGTTCAGTATATTTGTACATGGTTTCTTTTCAGCTAGATTCCCGCCCCACCCCTCTGTTTAACATATTTAACTCTATTTTGGTCGTAGTTTAATGATATCACCTCAGATGGTTCTTCTCTAACAATCTTACCTAAATTGCTATTATTTTACTCCACCTATTTCAAACCATTCACAACTCTACTTCACAATTCTTTTTCTCACTTTTGCTCTTTCTGTAGCAACAATTAGCATGAGAAGCAAACAAGGTCAGGAAGCTACTTTGGCTTCTTCACACCACATCCCCCAACAGAGTCTAACATTCACCAGGCAACCCAAACCTGTGAAAGATGATATAAATTATTGTAAGTGCTAAGTAGATGCTTATAATTTTTATGTCACTTCCACCTGAAATCAAGTATATAGTAATGACATTAATTTTTAAAAAACCAAGAAAAAACTGTAAAATATATTTTGGTTGGATTTTATATACTATATATAATAGAGTATATTTCTAAATTGTTAGTAATAAATAAATGTGTTTCCTTCAGCTAGAAATTAAATGGCTCTTTTTGTCAGTTTTATAAGGATTTTACAAAGGAAAATTTATAATATCATCTTTTGTTTACCAAGAACTTAATATTTCATTTGTTAAACATTTTTAATTAATGAAATTAAGATACCTTGAATTTCTGTCATGCCAATTTATCATTATGTTAGCAAAATATTTTGGTTTTACCATATGTGGCATATATTCAAACTATCAGTCATAGATAACATTTAAATAGAGCTTCCTATGTATCAGGCATTGTAATCACATTATTACTTACATTTAACAGAAACCTTGTTTATAGGTGCTCTAATAATGTCTTCTGAACACAGTTTGAAACTAAGATTACCATTTGATTTCCCTACCCCAAGTTGGCTTTGCATCTACCAGAAACTAAGATTACCAAAGGATTTACAATAAAATATTTATGACCACAAGAATCTGGGCTCTGTTATCACAGATGACCTAATTATGTAGATACTATAAAACAGGAGGAAAGGATAAGCCATATCTAGGCATCAAAAGAAAGTATACTTAGTGAATCTTAAAGGTAAATATCTACCCTACTGCTTTAGAGATGTAGAAAAGTTCTAACCTCATGTTAAAAAAAATGCTAATCCCAAATGATCTATTTGCAGCTCATCATAACATTACCCTACAAATCTGCATTTCCCAGTTCCTGCACAGCCATTAAACACCTTCATGCCCACAGCTTAATTACAGCTGACTAAGTAGTCCACTTGCAGGACTTGTTGCTGTTGTTGCTCAGTTGAAAAGTTGTGTCTGACTCTGCAACCCCATGGACTGCAGCACTCCAGGCTTCCCTGTCCATCACAACTTCTGGAGCTTGCTCAAACTTATGTCCATCAAATCAGTGATGCCATCCACCCATCTCATACTCTGTCGTCCCCTCCTCCTGCCTTTAATTTTTCCCAGCATCGGGGTCTTTTCCAATGAGTCAGCTCTTCACATCAGGTGGCCAAAGTATTGGAGGTTCAGTTCAGCATCAGTCTTTCCTATGAATATTCAGGGTTGATTTCATTTAGGATTGATTGGTTTGATCTCCTTGCTGTCCAAGGGACTCCCAAGAGTCTTCTTCAGCACCACAATTGGGAAGCATCAATTCTTTGGCCCTCAGCCTTCTTTATGGTTTAACTCTCACATCCATACATGACTAATGGAAAAAATCATAGCTTTGACTAGACAGAACTATGTTGGAAAAGTGATGTTTCTGCTTTTTAATACATTGTCTAAGTTTTTCATAGCTTTTCATTTCTACTGTTTCCTCATCTATTTGCTATGAAGTTATGGCAGTTGATGTCATGATCTTAGTTTTTTGAATGTTGAATTTCAAGTCACCTGTTTCAGTCTCCTCTTTCACCCTCATCAAGAGGAGGACAGACAGAAGAAGCAAGAACTACAATCCCACAGCCTCCAGAATGAAAACCACAATCACAGAAAGGTAATCAAAATGATTACACTGATCATAGCCTTGTGTAACTCAATGAAGCTATGAGCCATGATGTGCAGAGACACCCAAGATGGACAGGTCATGTGGAGAGTTCTGACAAAACATAGACCACCAGAGAAGGGAATGGCAAGTCACTCCAGTATTCTTGCCTCGAGATCCCAATGAACAGTATGAAAAGGCAAGTCTTCTTTAAAATTCTCAATTCAAGAGCTTATTGTTTATTTCTGTTTAAATCATCCAATAATATAATTCCCTATTTTGATCACTGAGTATTAAGTAAAAAAGTATTAGTCACTCAGTCGTGTCCAACTTTTTGTGACCTCACGGATTGTAGCCCATCAGGCTCCTCTGTCCATGGGATTCTCTAGGCCAAAATACTGGAGTGGGTTGCCATTTCCTCCTCCCAGGGACCTTCCCAACTGTTCATAAAGGAGACTTCATTAATGTGCATTAGAGGGTACCCCAAAGGGATACTTGTTATAGATAATTGTCTCTTGGGTCTTTAAATTCTATACCAATTCTATACCTCTGATTGTTTGTTTCTTTATTTAGGTTTTAAGGTGAATGACCTGAGGCTATTTGTTTCCATCAACCTGATTGTGAATCTAAAGGCACAGTTGAAATGTCTATTCTTCTTCCTGATAATCCTCTGAAGAGATTGCTGAAAATCTACTCTATGACTTGCAAACCTACTCTATGATTTCATCACTGAACTCCTACATTATTCCCTGTATCTAAGGCAAATATCCTGTTCCTATAAGGTGTTACCGAACAGATTTTCATCACGTGCTTTGGTATGTAAAATCAAACTTTTTCTTTGGTGCACTTTCTGGGGTGTCCTTAGTAATCTAGTTTATCAAACATCTAGGCTCTCCCTAGGATATCACTACCTCAATTTGTGATTTTCTTTATCCTAGAGATGTCCCTTACTCAGTTGACTATACTTTGTTATATTACTCTGTTACTACATTTCCACCCCAACAAAATCCTAGGTGATGAGTAAATCCCAGTTCTTCCTAAGTCAACCTTATCATTCTATAACTCTATAAGTAAACTATGTGCTCTGCCTAACACAATTGTGAAAAATGAGCTCCAAGCACAAAGTATATTGTAGGTACCTACACTTTTAAACAAGTTTTATGGGTCATGATGTATCATTTGGTATTAGACACACCCACTCACCATAAACAAACAAAATGAAAAAACTGGACAAGAATAGTGTTGAATGAATAAGCAATTATAGTCAAGAAGATAAAAGAAAGTTCCTTTTGGAACTACCAGGAATCAGTACTGAGTTAGGCTGGAGACTGAAAATAAGGGTCAGGACAGAGAAACTGCAAACAAGATCTTCAGTAGTAATAGTTACAACTAATCAATAGCTGTGAGTCAGGGAACATTGAAGCTCATAGTGAGGGAGCACTGGGGTAATGTTTGGATTTAGTGTGATGACCAAAAATGGAATAAATCCAATGAATCTTCTGATAGATATGAAACTCTCTAGAGCATATATATATATATACATATATATATATACACACACACACACACACATATATATATATATATAAAGCTACATTCATCCTAAATGGGTTTTAAGGTTAAATTCAGTTATGCTCAATTCATAGATGAACCCCTTGGAAACTTAACAACTCAACTGGACTTAAAGAGAAATAAAGGATGATGATGAAGAGGAGTTGGAACTGGTGGAGGAGCAGTAGCAGCCTTAGTGGATGAATATTGGGATAATAAGAGTCCTTGTCACATAAAACTATTTTTAATAGAAAAAAAATAAGAGACTTAATCAATACCCATAGTGAATCAATTACTAGTCCTTAACAGAATTGGTAGACCGTTAAAGACCCTGATGGGGTTACTAGATCACATTCAGCCAACCACAAAAAGCAGCCAATCTAAACTGTTAGCAAATGAGTAGTTTCCTATGAGTTATTATTTTGTGCATGTGTGTATATAAAATACACATACATGAGCATACATGTACATCGTTATGTTTCCTTACAACCAAACTCCAATGGTGTAAATTTGTTTTCATTAATATTGTTCAATTTAATACTATTTAATACTATTGACAATGATGACAATACTATTAATATATAGTATGTGAAATAGCTTTGAAAAGAAAAGGAAACTTATACTATACAAAACTCAGTAGACTTGACTTTATTATTGCCAATCTTGCACTCAAAGGACCAAATTGGAAGGTTTTTTTTTTTTTTTTTTTTAACACTCCAAGACATTTTAGTGTTTGAATTATCAGAATGTGGATTACACATCTACTCACAAATATTCTGCATCATTAAACGTTAGAATAAGTACATCTGAACTTCACCTGACAAAAGTATGTGAAAGTCCCTTAGGTAGTATTCTGTGCACTGAAAAGAGAGAAGCACTTCAAACAAAGTGAATGTTCTCCTGACAACCACAGTGTGAGAATTTATTGCTTCCTAGCAACACAATATCTTATTTTTGAGGTCTAATTAGAATTTTTCAGGCAGTAAGAGCTTAGAAAGATAATGTAACTTTGAACTACATCTGCTTACTGAAACTCTAAAAAATGGAAATAGTAGCACTGAACAATTATCAGAATGTCATTAAGGACATACTGTCTGAAACCAAAAGGAGTGCTTGCAATTTGAAATATGTTTGCAATGTTAAATTTCTTCAAGTCAAAATAAATAAAAGTGGCTTTTTACAAGAAAATATCTTGGCATTATTAGTGTTAGCTTACCCTAAATTCATGTCAAAAAGGCAAAAAAAGTTACCCCTGAAAATGTTCTTAATTATGTTTATTTACTTTTTATATAAATATATTATTATTTGTGCCTCTACTCTAACTTCCATTTCATTAAAATAGCATTATGAACGTGATCCAATGTATTTGATTTTCTTAGTTGAAAGTTTAAAAAATAATCCATTTCCTGGTGAGAACACTCTTGGTATCATTAAAAACATCACTTTAGCACACCTTTTTATAAGACAATAAAACCTTATTCAGTGTGAATGTGAACTAAATCACCAACAATATTTCAATATTACCATGTATAAGTGGGCTTCCCAGGTGACTAGTTGTTAAGAACCTGCCAGCCAATGCAGGAATCTAAGAGACATGAGTTCAATCCCGGAGTCATGAAGATCCCCTGGAGTAGGAAATGGCAACCCACACTAGTTTTCTTGCCAGGAGAATCCCATGAACAGTGGAGCCTCATGGGCTATGGTCCATAGGGTCGTAAAGAGCCAGACACAACTGAATTGACTTAACACAGCACATGTATAATTATAAAAACTAGCTTTGATGATAAGAAGAAGATATTTATTCATATATGTGCCAGTCCCTTTCCTCAGGATACATACTCTGTCCAGCAGTCTGAAAGAGATATTATGCTCTGTTTGGATAATCCAAGACCTCAGTAGATGCTATTGAGTTTCTTCTCCCACCAGGATTCCCTCTAAACATTTGTAATTTTCTCTTTTCATGAGGATTAACGATAAAATATAAACCATCTTCTTTACCAAATGCCCAAATAGGAATGTACTTTGAGCTGATAAATTCTCAGGGTAATATGTTCTGAATATTTAAAGGGAGTAGTGAGGCTTACATTCAGCCCCGCAACTGGACTCCTACTATTTCAATCAAGCAATCCTAGCAGTTGCTTTTGGCAACAGCCCAAGAATTGTAGCAGTGGTCTCTAAATAAGTTTGGCTTTGCTGTTAATACCAGCCTTGGCTATTGTTGGAAGCCATTTGAACTCAGAGCATCAGTATCTCCTGCAGCTAAGCCTATAACTTCCGCTACCCCTTCCTGAGGAGTTCCTGGATTATTCATGCTTGAGAACGCAGAGCATCTTTCTCTATAAAACACTGCATAGAGAATATCACTCAAGAGTCCCTAGTTCCATGGTAGCTCTTTAAGGAAATCTTGTTTTTCCATCTGTTCAAAATTCCCAAGTGTTTCATTAGAAAAGTAATCCTTTCATTTTCTCTCTACATTTCTGTGCATATCTTATAATAGTCATGCATTTCCTCATCCTTTCTTCATTTTATAGATAAGAAAGCCATGTCTCAGCTTACCAGGTCAAACATCTATTAAGTTTAAGGATTAGAATATAATCATGCTTCTATCTCACACTCTTCCTGACAGATTACATGACCCTTCATATTCTATGAGATAAGCAGCACCACTCTAGTATAACTAAGTATCAGTTGTTCTTTATTACTACAACATATTTTAAAAGCAAATTTGTTTTTCTTTAATATAAAGGATGCAATGGCAGGCACTGTTATTTACCAACTCAGTGTCCATTCCTTCCTTATATTCTGGTAGCATCTTAGTTTTATTGTTTGAAGAAACCATGGCCAAACACAGTATGACAAATAAAAATATAAATTAGGTCATGTGTGCAGTGAATTTTCTTGGAAAAAATTATCTCCCTAATTAAGGAATAAGATGAAATCAACAAGAAAATAATGAATAAGAAGAAAAAAAGAATAAGAGGAGGAGAAAATCAGTCTCTGTCTCTCTGGATGACTTAGGGCCATTGATACCCTGAAATGATCAGCCCTACAACAGCCAACTACTAGTTTGGTATCAGAAAGCAGCCATGATGGAAAGATATTGTAGATGTATATTTCTGTCTTGCAATTAATGGCCAACTGAACCTGATGCTTATGATTAAGAATTTATAAGTAACATGGTAAAATATATCAAGCAAAGTAACTTTTCTGAATTGGAAGAACTTGATTACACATTTTCTGAAGAAATGTTCTAAGAAGTCAGTAGTAACTGTATCACTGAACCATTACTTAGCTCCCAAATGAAAGCTTTTACATCCTTGAAATCTCTACGATTTAAATTTTGGCTTCTATATTGTAATGACTGTTTCTTAAACTACTCTTTGGGCTTAAAAATCTAAAAAAATTTGAAAGTTTACAATTTATATAAAATAATACTATAAACAATATATATGCTTTTAAATTTGTTTTCATTTATCAGTTCCTAATAGCTAAATTCAAATTCTTTTTGTTAAGGATAATTTCAAGCACCTATTCATTTTTGGCCATAATGCTTCTGTGAATACAACATTACACATAAAATAAGTAACAAAATATTCTTGAGTATCTCCTCAATGAGAATTTACGTCTCCTCATAATAATTTTATTTTCAGAAGGAAGGAGAGAAGTAAAAAATAGAGGAAGAGGTAAGAAAAATAAATGTATTGTAGAATAGGTAGGAAGGAGGAAGAGCAAAGTGAGGGAGGGAGAAAGTACAGTGACTTGAACATTCTTTTCTGCTTTGTTTTATGTTTTCTGTAAAGTCAAGGCAGTATTCGACATAGGATTAGCTTATTAATAAACATATTTACATTAACTTTAAAAGTGCAAAAGTATCCAAATGTTCATCTTGATGAGTAAAAACTTAGAGCAAAATTTTGTCCATATATAGAGTCATGATTGAAGATACTTTTGAGTGGGCAAAGACTGTTATAGACACATGAGTTGGGTGTGAGAACACTTGTGTGAGTGTGTGTGTGTAGAGAGATTGTGTACATGCATATTTAATTCTCAAGAAATGGCCTTTAAAGAAAGGGCATGAAAAATTTTGAGTACTGCCTAGGAGGTATAATTCAATAAACATAGGTTAAAGGTTAAAGTATGATTCATTTGTATCTCTTTCATTTCTTTGGAAAAGGCTATTTCTGGTTAATTGATTTTCACAGCTCATTGATTCATGTTCACCATCTAAATGTCACCTTATTTTTTTCAGTGATGGTTTGCACTTGAGTGGTTTATATCACCACATGAAGCTTAGTTTGTATCAGTGTTAATTGTAATTCCTGTTGGAGGTGTAAATATTCTAGTTTTACTATGTCTACCTTTCTTTGAAACATTAACACATCTCTAACTTTGCTGGGTCAAACAAGCTTTCCTGGTCATGATTGCCTGGTATCAAATAGAGTACAGAAAACCCTTTGGAGGTACACAGCTTCACAAAATCTGAAATGTACAAGAACTTTTAAAAGAAAAGTAGCCAAAAAGTTCTAAGATGTTTTGCATCACCTAATATTATGCTTAAAGTAAAATGATTTGCATCACTCTTGGGAACCAAGAATGGCAAAATTTCATCTCTTTTGATGTGTAACTGACTAATATAAAGAACTAGAGGAAAAAGTAAAGAAAACAATATTGAGTGAGTGGAATACCAAATATCATCACAGTTTGCAGTAATGCTGCCTTTTACGAAGAGGGTGTTCAACACTGGACATGTCAGAATGACATAAACAGTTTTGATACCTTCAAATGGTTTCAATGGTCACAAAATGTCCTTGAAATCTACTGATACTTGGCTTGTAAATGGATTATCTCATTTCTAAATGCTTGATAAAATGGTAAGTTGTATCACTGTAAGTGACGCAGACACGTGGGAACATATTGGAAGCTGAACTAAAGAATCAAAAGAAGCAAATTGAGGAAAAAAAGTTATTTTCTTTCAAGAAATAAAATAAATAGAATTGAAAGGTGAAGGGACATAAGTGAAAAATAGTTTGCATATCTTCAATCAATAGGCTTCAATCTATAGGAAAAAGCAAAACATTTCATCAAAAGCTAATTCATAAGTAATAGTATTTCTGATACCTAAATCACTCTCCAACTGGAAAATCTATGCATTGGAAAGACTATCTGTCAGTATTTGGGAAACTGAAAGTAACTGAGCTATAAATAAATTTATTTATGAAATATACAATAGATATGAATGTCACATTGTGGATGGTGTCAGTGGTGGCCATGTCTTCTGTGATTGGGCTCTGTGAAGAAAATTTTGCTTCCTTGCTCAATATGAGCAGAGAAAATCCTTTTACAACATATAATTTTGTGAGTTCTTGCTGACCATCTACACATCTGCTCTTGCCCCAGGTATAACTGTTCACCTTTCCTTTGTATTACCTCATAAAACTCTGATAGATTTTTATTACAGCTTCATCCACAAAATAATTGCAACAACAGATTTACATAGTCCTTTTTTTTTCTTTTTCTGTAAAGCCCATGAAGGTTGAGGCTATTTCATGCTCTTTTTCAGACCTTTTAACACTTACATAAAGCCTGATAAATTAGATATCAGTAAACAATTATTATATATATATATGTATGAAATAAGTCTATTTACCCAGAAAATATTCATCTTCATTTTCAAGATTAACTGCTTGTTGCCCTCGTCAATACAGTTACTCTCTATCTGTAAATGTGTCTTTGGAAATGCTGATACAGACAAACTGCAGGTTCAAATTCTATTTCTCCTCCCTAAGTTCTCTCATTATTACCTTGTTGGAAACAAACCAATGATCAGTTAAATCTTAGTAGGTTTTTGAGGAAATAAAGCAGTGTTTTTTTGTTTTTTTGTTTTTAGCTACCATCCAGTATTGTATGGGCCATTCCTCAAGTAAGTGTCAGAAACTAACATCCAAATTCATGTCCAAGTTAAAACATTTCTAGACATTAATGTTGACATAGTGATGGTACCATGACTGAAAGAATAGGTCATTGTACTTTGGAATATTTTCAAAGCCTAATTCATCCCAAGGAAAACTTAATGGGAACTTTCTAAGCTGCTGGAAGTAAAAAAGGTGACTACCTTATTGAGCTGTCTTGTATATTCTACCTCTGGAAAAGCCATATCTGTCCATAACATATTAGCATACGCAAACTCAGTTACTCTGAATTATTCAAGGTCTTCTAAGTTATGATCCAAAGGTACTGGGAAGGGATTTTCCACTATGTGTAAGTGAAATGATCAATAATCCCTTTCACCCGCCCAAAAAATACAGACAAATAATTAAAAAGATAATCCTTTCATCATTCCAGATATCAACCAAAGGCTTACAAATTATATGAAAAACATTTGTTCTTAAAATTGCTTAAATGCAGATAAGAGCACTGGGACTCTGATATTCTTGTTGGGTCCATTCTTCTCAAGTTCCCTCTATCCGCAGCTCAGTCAGACAGAAGTTCAGCCAGGATAGAGCAGTCAGTTTTCACAGTCAACAAACTGTTGTTATTTAGTAACTAAGTTGTGTCTGACTCTTTTGAGATCCCATGGATTGTAGCCTGCCAGACTCCTCTGACCATGGGATTTACCAGCAAGAATACTGGAATGGATTGCCATTTCCTTCTCCAGGAGGTTTAGATTTGGCAATGATACTCATACTCAGAGACACTGTTACTGGAAGTGACCCTATAGATGCAAATGACCAGGGAACATCAATGACTGTATTAGCCTGAGGATGCTATGATTGCTAGACCAAGAATATTACTGGTTGATGTTGTGTGTGTGCACAGTGAAGATAAGATGTATATTTTTATTCCTTGAGAAACCACCAAAAAGTAACTAAAAATACAGTACTAACTAAACATGAACAGAAATTTGAAGGGTACATTAAAATAATTACATAACATAAACAAAGCAGTAAACAAGAAGAAAGAAAGAAAACAGAGAGAAAACAGAGAACAAAGAGTAAAACTGTAAATGAAAATCCACCCATATAAATAGTTACCTTAAATGTGAAATTTCGCAAAAGGCAGAAATTATTAGACTAGGTAAAAAAGCAAGAGCCAACTACATACTATCTATAAAAGACATCCAATAGATTCAAAGTGCAAAGAGGTTGAAAGCCAAATATGGGAAAAGGTATATCAAATAACATACATATTAGAAGGCTAGAGTGGCTTTATTATTATCAGTTAAAATACACATATTACTATATATAGACAATATAATTATACTATATATATACATAATATTCTTAGGGAGTAACTTTTTAACCTAGGGAGTAACTTTTTAAAAACCATTTTTAAGATATAGTTTATTACAATGTTGTGTTAGTTTTGGGCATATCAATAATCTCAGATATGCAGATGACACCACCGTTATGGCAGAAAGTGAAGAACTAAAGAGCCTCTTGGTGAAAGTGAAAGAGGAGAGTGAAAAAGTTGGCTTAAAGCTCAACATTCAGAAAACTAAGTTCATGGCATCCAGTCCCATCACTTCATGGCAGATAGATGGGGAAACAGTGGAAACAGTGGCTGACTTTATTTTTCTGGGCTCCAAAATCACTGCAGATGGTGACTGCAGCTATGAAATTAAAAGATGCTTACTCCTTGGAAGGAACGTTATGACCAACCTAGACAGCATGTTAAAAAGCAGAGACATTACTTTGTCAACAAAGGTCCATCTAGTCAAGGCTATGGTTTTTCCAGTGGTCATGTTTGGATGTGAGAGTTGGACTATAAAGAAAGCTGAGCACTGAAGAATTGATGCTTTTGAACTGTGGTGTTGGAGAAGGCTTTTGAGAGTCCCTTGGACTTCAAGGAGATCCAACCAGTCCATCCTAAAGGAGATCAGTCCTGGGTGTTCATTGGAAGGACTGATGTTGAAGCTGAAATTCCAATACTTTGGCCACCTGATGCGAAGAGCTGACTCATTTGAAAAGACCCTGATGCTGGGAAAGACTGAGGGCAGGAGGAGAAGGGGACGACAGAGGATAAGATGGTTGGATGGCATCACCAACTCAACGAGCATGGGTTTGGGTGGACTCTGGGAGTTGGTGATGGACAGGGAGGCCTGACGTGCTGTGGTTCATGGGGTCGCAAAGAGTCGGACACGACTGAGTGACTGAACTGAACTGACTGTGTTAGTTTCAGATGAATAGCAAAGTGATCCAGGTATATGTATGTATTGTTTTTAAAATTCTTTCCCATTATAACTTATTACAAGACATTGAATATAGCTCTTCCCTATGCTATATAGTAGGTCCTCTTTATTTAATCCCAAACTCCTAACTTAACTCTTCCTATCCAATGCCCTGCTATCCACTTGGTAACTATAAGCTTATTTTCTATGTCTATAAGTCAATTTCTGTTTTGTAAATAAATTCATCAGCATCTTTTTTTAAAGATCCACATATAAGTAATATCATATAATATTTGTCTTTTCCTATTCAAACTACTTCACTAAATTTAATAATCTCTAGGTCCACCCAAGTTGCTGCGAACAGCATTATTTCATTCTTTTTTATACTGAGTAATCAATTCATTAAGAAGATATGATAGTTATAAAAGTATACACAGCCAAAATACGTCAAAGTATGTGAAACAAAAATGGATGAAACAAAGGAGAAAGAAAAAAACTTGATAGTAATTATTGGAGATTTCAACACCCCACTCTCAGTAACTGACAGAAAAAAACTAGAATTATTATCAGCAAGAATACCAGAAAAGCATTGACATACATAGAATACACAACTCAGCAACTGTAGGACATGCATTCTTTCCAAGCACTAATGGGACATATTCCAGAATAGATCATATGCTAAGTTATAAAACAATTCTCAATATAATTGAAATAACAAATCATACAAAGTATGCTCTGACCTGATTTGTCATTCTTGATTCGGATGGAATTATCACTTCTTTTCAAAATCACAAACCTGATATCTTTCTTGATTTTAATTTTCTTATTCACGTCAACAGCACAAAAATTCAATACCCAGTATATATTTTTACAACTCTTATTACTCCTCTGTCTTAGTTATTCATAGCCTATTCAAAGCATCTCATATTTTACAGAACAACCTTATGGTCTTCTGGCCTTTGGATTTTTTTCCACTGTATTCATTCATTACTTTAGAGCTGGAGTGATCTTTGTAAAATGCTAATCTGCTTATTGTATGCAGGCAGAAGCAACACTTAGAACTGGACATGGAACAACAGACTGGCTGAAAATTGGGAAAAGAGTATGTCAACCTGTCTATTGTCACCCTGCTTATTTAATTTATATGCAAAGCACATCATGCAAAATGCCCAGCTGGATGAAGCATAAGCTGGAATCAAGATTGCTGAGAGAAATATCAACAACCTCACATATGCAGATGGCATCACCCTAATGGCAGAAAGTGAAGAGGAATAAAAGAAACTCATGATGAAGGTGAAAGAGGAGAATGAAAAAGTTGGCTTAAAACTCAACATTCAAAAAAAAAAAAAAAAGATTGTGACATCCGGTCACATCACTTCACGTCAAACAGATGGGGGAAAAATAGAAATAGTGACAAACTTTATTTTTTGTACTCTAGAATCACTGTAGACAGTGACTGTAGTAGCCATGAAATTAAAAGATGCTTTCTCTGTGGAAGAAAGTTATAACAAACATAGACAGCATATTAAAAGCAGAGACATTACTTTGCCAACAAATGTCCATATGGTCCAAGCTATGGTTATTACAGTAATCATGTATGGATGTGAGAGTTGCACCATGAAGATGGCTAAACACCTAAGAACTGGTGCATTCAAACTGTGGTGCTGGAGAAGACTCTTGAGAGTCCCTCGGACAGCAAGGAGATCAAACCAGTCAATCCTAAAGGAAATCACCCTGAATATTAATTGGAAGGACTGGTGCTGAAAATGAAGCTCCAATACTTTGGCCACCTGATGCAAAGAGCAGACTCTTTGGCAAACACCGTGATGCTGGGAAAGATTGAGGGCAGGAGGAGAAGGCTGGATGAGATAGTTGATGACATCAGTGATTCAATGGACATGAGTTTGAACAAATTCTGGGAGAAAGTGAAGGACAGGGAAGCCTGGCATGCTGCAGTCCATGGGGTTGCAAGGATTCAGAGTGACTGAACAAAAATCTGCTTATTGTGGCTTCCCTGGTGGCTCAGATGGTAAAGAATTTGCCTGCAATGCAGGAGACCCAGGTTTCACTCCTGGGTTTGGAAGATCCCTTAGAGAAGGGAGTGGCTACCTGCTCCTGATTCTTGCACAGTCTGCTCTAGTACTCCTCCCTGAGAATTCCACGGACAGAGGAACCTCACAGGCTATAGCCCGTGGGGTTGCAGTCAAACACGACTGAGTAACACTTTCACTTTTCAATCTGCTTATACATTTCACAAATAGGGGATCGGGATTGGGAATACATGTAAATCCATGGCTGATTCATATCAATGTATGACAAAACCCACTGGGAAAAAAAAATAATAATAATAAAAATTAAAAAAGAAAAAAAAAAATAAAGGAAATGGAAGCAAAAAAAAAAAAAAAAAACTCAATGGCTTCCCATTTCAGTCATCAAACATTCTAATTTTCCTTTATATGGCTGAAATGCTGCTTGTATCTTGTTCCACCCTACTTGTATCTTGTTCCACCTCCCAACCCACATGCCAGCCAGCTGAAATCAGGATGTGTCATATTCTTGCTTGCTCTGAATCTTTATATATGTTGATCATTCTACCTTAAACATCCAGTTTCCTATCTCATCCAATGTTTTCTCCCCTATCCTTGCTGACTCTACCAGGATAATTCCTACTCATCTTTTTAGACTTAGCAGAGATATAATTTTGTCTGGAAAGTCTTTCTTGAAGTCCTTCAGAACAAATCTCCTGTTAGGTACTCACTCCCACTGTATTATTAATCTGTGGAGTAATAAGATCTCCAAAGCATTGCACATAGCAAATGTTCAATAATTGTTTAACAGATGAATGAGTAAAAGGATAAATGAATGAAAAACACGAATAACACTTTGAATATAGTATTAATGTTTCAGTTGAGCAAAGTTTAATTTAGACCTTTGAATCTTGGCATATTGGTTAAAGTATGTGCACATTTCCCAGCTCTGGCCAACTTTCTATGATTAAAACCATAAATTAAAGAAGCAACTTGCTGACACTTTGTCAGCATTCAATCAACTCCCCCCAGTGATTATCTAATTTTCTTCTCAAATAAATTTTCTCCTTCCATACTCCCTCGGGCAATAGACTGAGTAAACAGATGAACCTTGAACTGAATTCTGTAGGACATTTAGATTCTTTTAATATGGAAAACCAATTTTAAAGTTTAAAAATTCATATTCTTACCTCATTTATATTTATATCTCTGTACCTGCGAATGAAATAAGTATCACAATCTAATTCTGTCATCAGTGGATTAAACATTTGTCTTAATTTTATCCATTAATAATTTACTTGGTATTATGGGTAAGTAGGAGTTGGTATTTGGGTATATTCTTTGTTGGCAATAAATATGTCCTGAAGGACAAGTCATCAAGTAACTTTATTAGCACAAGAAAAATAATAGCTTCATACAGTCTAGTTTTCATAACTAAGGTATTTAAGAGCTCCAGAGTAAATATATCTGGAAGGCAGTAGGGTAAGTGATGATTAATGAGCACTTCTATGTGGGAAATGATAGCTTTTATTATAATTATATAACAAATAAATCTTAGGTATTAATATAACAGCTATATATGTTATTAAAATCTGAGAAGTACAGGTATGTCTATTAGTAGTGACTACATAGTGGATTGCACTAGAGTAGACATTCCCATTTAAATTTATTTTTTTTAATTGTTTATGTACATGATAAGAGACATTTCTTCTAGAAAATGAAATGATACTCAAAGGATGCAATAGCAGTTTTACAAAGTTTAGGAAGAGAAATAGACTCACATAATACTTTTATATATTCCATTTTTTTATGTACATTATAAATGTATACACATACATACACATACACACTCAGTGAAAGTAATGCAAAGTAGTGTAGCCTGCCGGGATCTTCTGTCCACAGGATTTCCCAGGCAAGAATGCTGGAGTGGGTTGCCATTTTCTCCTCCAGGGGATATTCCCAACCCAGGGATCAAACCCAGGTCTCCTGAATTACGGGCCGATTCTTTACTATCTGAGCCACCAGGGAAGCCCCAAATACTAATTTACACTTGAGATGCATTCTGCTAACTTTAACAGATGCTGAATGACAAGTTGATGTTAAGATGATGGTTATGAGTTGAACTGTGTTCTGTTAAAATTTATATATTGAAATCCTAGCCCAACATACCTCAGAAAAAGATCTTATTAGGAAATATGGTCATTTCAGATGCAATTCGTTAAGGTGAGATCATACTGGAGTAGGGCAGGTTTCTAAATCAATATGAGGTAAACTTATAAAAAGAAAGACATATGAAGAAAAGAGACACATACAGGAAGGCCACGGAAGGAACAGTAATAATGCCACCTATAAGCTAGGAATGACAAAGATTGGCAGCAAGCCACCAGAAGCCAGGAGGGAAAGATGGAACAGATTTTGCAGTATAGCCCTCAAAAGAGACTTAACCCTGTGTACATATTGATCTCAAGACTTCTAGCCTACAGAACTTGAAAAATACTTCTATTGTTTAAGTCAGCTGGTTTGTGGTACATTGTTATAAGCAGCCCAAGCAATTCAATAGAATGGCTAAATACCTATGATACTTTATATCTATGACAACTGGCTAAGAAAAACTAGTTGTGTTGAGATCCAAGTGCTTTATTCAAAGAGATGTTAACTCAAGGATACTGAGGGTATGATTAGCTTGAGCAACATGCATGCAGTCATGTGAGGTGCACATCAATCTTCTGTATGTGAGAGTTAACTGGAATGATCATCTGTGCTAGCTTTGTCTCTTCAAATTATGTTTCAGGCCTCTTAGTATGCCCTGTGATTTTCTTGATAGCAGGATGTGATGTCCTGGGTAAAACAAATTGCTTAAATAGGCCTTTAGTAAAGTGGTATAAAGTGTGGGGAGGGGCAATCATTCTACTGTCCTATGATTATGTCTATCTCTTAGTGAGTGTATGCCTTTGGACCGTGAACTTCACAAGTGCCCCTTGATTTTTCCTCTTTCCCTTAGTTGGGACAGAATGCGAAATAAAATAGGCTATACATGGAAATATGGAAACTTCCTTTCTCCCTCATGGAAGGCTAAAGTGGGCCGGAGTTGGGTATTTCCCTTCCCACATGTCTATTATGCTCTGATAATACCCCTACAGGTTAGGCTTTGGTTACTTAGTTTCTTCTTGTTGAGAACAAAGTGTTCTGGCATATTTCAAAATGGTTCCCTTCCCCCTACTCCTGTTGGAAGCTTCAGGAGATTTTTGTGTTGTATTTACCTGTGAGAACCTGGTAGTATATCCCCCCGAATTGTAGGAACCTCTCTCTGAATAGATCCCCATGGAATTTTCAACTCTCACTGTTGTCCACCCTAAACCTCCAGAAATTCATTGATTACAGTTCAGGTCTCCCTATGCCAGCACTGGTTCCTGTAGAAGTTTACACTCATCTCCAGTAAGCTATGATTCCCTGTATTCACCTGTCTCTCTTAAACCGTGGGGACAGTGGTTGGCCCTGTGTTCTCCCTTCTCTTATGGATTCAAGAAGAGCTGCTTTTGTTTCATTCTCTTCAGCTTTTTACTTTTATTAGAAGCGATCAATGACTCCCAAGCTCCTAACATGTGGAAGTATAGCTTAGAAGTCCATTTGTTTGGTTTATAAACACTAATAAAATAAGAGATCTGTTCTAAAAATTATAGGGCTTCTCTGGTGGCTCAGATGGACCTCCTGCCTGCAATGCAGGAGGCCCGGGTTCGATTCTCCAGGGAAGATCCCCTGGAGAAGGAAATGGCAACCCATTCCAGTACTCTTGCCTGGAAAATTCCATGGACATAGGAGCCTGGTAGGCTATAGTCCAAGGGGTCGCAGAGTCGGACACGACTGAGTAACTTCACTTTCTTTCACTTTGTAAAAATTATGGATGGTATATAGCAACATCACACTTTTTAATATTTAGAGTTATACATTTGTGTCCAGAAAAAGCTTCAATTGCATAAAAATAAATTACAAATCTTATTTTAAATTTTTTTGGTGAGAAATCATCATAAATATAACAGCATAGAATTACACTTCTATAATTATTTCTAATTTGTCATCTTTTGCCCAATTTTTATATAGTGTTCCTAGTTATTTAAACATCTTTCTTCTCTTAAAAATAACTATTAAATTAAAAGCATGTGAGAAAAATGCAGTAAAAATAGTAAGTGAAAGTACAATCAAGATCAGTGCCACACTATGTGAAACTGTTTCACTTCAATTTGTAACCAATTACAACCACTGTGAATTTTCTTATATGTTTTTCTTTCTTTATTTTTCATTACTTAGAACTGGGTTATAAGACTATGGCTATTTAGTAAATGTGAAAAGTGAAAATAGAGATTAAATGAATATGTTATGACAGATTTAAAACTAGTACATATAAAACATCTATTTTACATAACTTTTCTTAATACCATTTTTCACATATCTTCTTAACTCTTAAAGTTCAGAAACTTGTAAAGAAAGGGTCAATATTACAAATTCTTCACTACTAGTAATATTACTAGCTTATGAGGATATAATATAGTATCTTCTTTTCTTTGATTTGCTGATCACAACTTTGTGAAGGTTAAGCAAGCCCAGAGAAATTACATGACTCATCCAATTTTTAAATCTAGAAGGACAAAGATTAGGCTGAAATTGAGATTTTCTGATTCCAATTCTAGCCTCTGTCTGTGTCAATTTCATCTTTATATACAGAAGCATCCAGGTTGCAGGATCAGAGGTAGAACAAAAACAAATATATCTAGTGGTTCCATCATAGCATTTAAACATATTTCCAAAGCAGTTTTGTGTAACTATTTGGGCTCTATGTAGCAATATACATACCTACTCTTAAGCAATAGTGGGGAGACTTTAATTAAGATGCAAATAAGTAAAAAATTGATCCAAGGAAAAGAGCGCAGTTCAGCTATGTGACATTATTCACTACTTTCCAGTTCAAATTGCTGTGGCTTTAGTTATTTATTAATAGTAAAGCTGTTTACAAAATTGGTGTATCTTAAAGTAGTGCAAAAGATATTATTACAGATACTGGGGGGAAAAGCCCTTCAGAGACACAAGATGGGGGAGTAGAATGTTGTGAACTTAACTTCTGCGAGAACTCCAAAATTACAACTGGCTGCTGAACAACCATTGACAAAAGAATGTTGGATCCCACCAAAAAGGATATCCTGGTCCAAGAGCAAAGGAGAAGCCTCAGCAAGATGGTAGGAGGGGCAAAATCACATTTAGAATCAAGGTTATTATACACTACAGTATGCAAAGAACTAACTCATTGGAAAAGACCCTGATATTGGGAAAGATTGAAAGTGGGAAGAGAAGGGGACGAAAGGGGATGAGATGGTTGGATGGCATCACCAACTCGATGGACATGAGTTTGAGTAAACTCCAGGAGTTGGTGATGGACAGGGAAGCCTGGCATACTGCAGTCCACGGGGTCGCAAACAGTTGGACACGACTCAACTACTGAACTTATAAACCAACTTCTAAGTATGTTCTTAGGGATGTTTCTATTTAACAGAATCCAATTGTTGAGATAATGAGAGCTGTTTCAGGACATCTTTAGAAGTATTAGGAAAGTTGATTATGAAATACTCCTTCCTTGTTGAAATCTTTCTTGGTCCCCATGCACAAAATTAATTTATAATTCCTTTCTGCTCTATCATCACAGTGATTTGCAAATCTCTCTGTTATAACTTGTGGGCTTTTAGGGGAACTCATCTCTTTCCATTCTCTTTCTTTCTCTCTCTCTCTCATCTCTCTCCCTACCTCATTCTACTCCAAAGTATGTAGGAGTAATACTTTGAATTGTGCAAGTGCTGTGCTTGGCCTTCCAAATGGTATTTTAAATGATTTGTGTTTTCTTGTTCCTAGAAGGCTGGCGAAATGGGCATAGCCATTCAAGCAACCCCTGTCCCCACTCCTGACCTCTTGCTCTCCCGTCTCTCTGTCACCTAAACCTTCCTTCTATGAGGCCTAAGGACATAGCGCTGGGGCTAGTTCTCCATCCTTCTGGCCAGTGGTCCAGGGCAGTGACTGGAGGCCAGCACTGTGTGAGGAAAGAGCACACTTCTTGGCTTTCTCAGCTTTGCATTTTTTATTTCTACATGGTATGGTCTTTCTGCACAGACTTTTTCTCTCTTTCTTGTGTTGAAATATAAAGGGCTAAAGTCCAACTGTAATGTTTTTTAAATAAACCGAAAGCTTACTTTGTTTATTTGGCCCAATGTAAACATTAACCCCAAAAGAGAGATGGTCTCTATATGTTCCAATGTTCATCACCTGAATCTATCTTGAGATTTTACTCAAAAAGCATACTAGTCAGTAAAGTGCAAGTAGAAACTATTTGCATTTTTTTCACTTTGTCATACATATATATATATATATATACATATAAAGTTTAAAAATTGTATGCACACATTTATGTAAAATAAGTGAATTATGAAGGATGGGATTTAAGGATTTAGAAATCTGTGCCTTAGACATTTTTTCATACTCTAAACATTCTACTTGTGAGTCATGTTACCATTTTTTATTCACATGGTTATCTTTTCCCTGCATTAAACTCTGAAAAGTTATGGACCACACATTACCTATACATTTTTCCCAGATACCTACATTTCTGACAGGTAGTTGATTCTTGCTGAATGAAAATTCTAAAGACTGACTGAACTGAATGAGCTACTGTGTGAACAAATAAAGGGATATGAGAGTAACCTGACCAGTTTGATATCAGCATTTATAGTATTCTCTGTAGGTGCTGAGGGAACCTTAGAAAGCTGTTACAAAGTCATTGCAATTGTGTAGATGTGCTACATTTTAGAGATTACTGCTAAATAAAGATCAAGTTAGTGTTTGTATTTCCCCAGAGAAAATAAAGAATTGAATCTCAAAGACAAGCTGTTGCCTTGGAGGTAGTAGATGGGTTTTAATCTGCAAAGGGGAGTAAAAGAGTAAGAAATTTAATCTTATATCCTGTTTCCAAGCTAAATCGTCTTACCCTTTCAGACAGATTCCTTTCACTGTTCACAGAGGGAAAGGGGAGAAGTAATTCCCAGCACTGCTTTCCTCTCCCTGACAGTCTCTGTGTCAATGTCACCAGCCTGCAGATCTTCACTGCTGAGGGAAAACATGAACCTCATTCTCTCCAAACATAGCAAAGGCCTAGCAAATGTCTTTCTTCGCTTTGGCACCTCAGGCTACGTTCAGAACAGTCCTGCAATGACAGTGTTCAGACTGCAGGAAATCAGGATGATGTAAGCCTTTATGAGGTAAGCCGCAGAGCTGATTTTTGAAAAGATTGCTGCCTATGAGTTTGGAAATACGTCATCTTGTCCTGAAAGGTCTAATGCACTTTTTGAGTTGTGAAATGCTGGTGTCATATTTGGCATAGTGAGTTGCATATTTTAAAAAAGAAGTTGACAATTATCTCCAGTCATTTTATTTGTATTCACATTTAGGTGTGTGAAATCATTCTCAGTGATAGTTAGACTTCTATCCTGAAGTTTCATAAAATCAAGCAATCCATTTTAGATACCAAAAGCACAATGACCACCTAACTATTTCATTATTTAAGTATAAAGCCAAAAGATGCTGATTTCAATGTTAAGTAATTCATAGCTTACATAATTTAAAAATTACATGTAAAATGCTTTAGAATTATTAAAAAAAATTAGCAGAGAGTTGCTATTCAGGATGACATTTTTCTGTTCTGAATATAAAATGACTAAATATTAGTCTATCAGATCCATCCATCACAATCTGGGGAAACAAGGTACTGGAATGAGAGAACTTAATCACATTTTTGCACAGGAAGTATCTCATTCCCAGATCCCAACCCCTCTGGCTGTAGTAGAGTGACAAAGGACACATGATTGCTCTTCCAAATGTCCCTAAATAACATATCTCACCTTGCACCTTTTAAGATTTTTGGTTTCTTTATTATTGGCCCTTAGAAAATAGAAAGTATTGACAGTCACTATTTCATTGTCGCCTAGATCTGAGTGAGATCTCTACATCCATAAACTCTTCTCACTCATTTTCCATCTGCTAACATCTTAGGCCAGACAGAGGGAGAGGAAGCAGTCAACCTGGTGAGTGTTCGACAGGTGGCATTCAAACACTACTGCTTGAATAGTCACCTCATACAAAAACACACTTTAAATAAAATCCTTGGCAAGTCATAGTTTACCTCGTGAGGTTTGTGAAGTATGATGTAATGTAATTACTAGTCACTTTTTCTTCCTACTTATGTATCTCAGAGAAGCACTTCTCATACGGTAATTGACAGAAGATTGAGTTTAAATGTGCAAAGATAAAACAAAGTTTATTATCAAAGAGAATATAAAAATCTACTATGAAGTCCCTGTTTTCCAGGTCAAGCAGTGCATACTATTTATGGATTTTTTCACCAAAAGCTAATGAATCAGAATAAACACTGCATCTGTGCACTCTCTCTCTTTAAGGTATAAGAATCAGGTGTTTCAGGAATTGATGCTTCTTTAGTATTTGCTGCTGCTGCTGCTGCTGCTGCTGCTAAGCCACTTCAGTCGTGTCTGACTCTGTGCGACCCCATAGATGGCAGCCCACCAGGCTCCCCCGTCCCTGGGATTCTCCAGGCAAGAACACTGGAGTGGGTTGCCATTTCCTTCTCCAATGCATGAAAGTGAAAAGTGAAAGTGATCACTCAGTCGAGTCTGACTGTTAGTGATCCCATGGACTGTAGCCCACTAGGCTCCTCCATCCATGGAATTTTCCAGCCAAGAGTACTGGAGTGGGGTGCCATTGTCTTCTCCCTCTTTTGTATTTAGCTATACAATAATAGATCATTCATTCAAGCACTACGCTAGAATAAAATATATAATTTTACAAGAGCAAAGGAGTACCAGAAAGGGTGAATCTAATTTAGAACAGCTTTATCTGACATGTTACCTGTAGTGGGATATTGGTAAACTTTTTAAAAATTGGAAATTTAATGATTTATCTAAGAGTTTCTTTTTGTCTGTTAACAAATGACTATATTTCTGTTTCACAGGGTATGTTTTTCTTTATTTCAGAGAAAATAAATATATATATATTTATATTAAGAACAATCACTTTCTACTAAGTGTCATGAAATGAAGATATAAACTTAGCATAAATAGAAATGAGGACTCTAAGTAAGTTAAAGTGAAAGTTGCTCAGTCATGGCCGACTCTTTACTGAGCCCATGGACTGTAGTCCACTAGGCTGCTCTGTCCAAGGAATTCTCCAGGCCAAAATACTGAAGTGGGTAGCCATTCCCTTCTCCAGGGGATTTTCCCAACCCAGGGATCAAATCTGGGTCTCCTGCATGGCAGGCAGATCCTTTACTATTTGAGCCACCAGGGAATCCCTTAAGTTGGTTAAAAACAAAGGCAATGCTTTGCCAACTGTAAAAAAAAATGTCAATGCTAACTACAGGAAAAGATGCAGTTGATGGCTACCATATTCACCTGTGCTGTTCTTAGTTGCTCATTCATGTCCGACTCTGTGACTCCATGGGCTGTGGCCCACCATGCTCCCATGTTCATGGGGATTCTTCAGGCAAGAATGCTGGAGTGGGTTGCCATGCCCTCCTCCAAGGGATCTTCCCAACCCAGGGATCAAATCCAGATCTCTCACATTGCAGGTGGATTCTTTACGATCTGAGCCACCAGAGAAGCCCACAAGTCACTTAAGATACCATTTGGAAGGCCAAGCATGGCACTTGCACAATTCAAGTATTAGTCCAATATACTTTAGAGTAGAATGAGGTAGGGATGGGATAACAGAGAGAGATGAGCTCCCCTAAAAGTCCAGAAGTTATAACAGAGAGATCTGCAAATTGCTGGGATGATTGAACAGAAAGGAATTATAAATTAATTTTGTGCTTGGGGATCAAGATAGACTTCAGCAAGGAAGGAGTATTTCATAATCAACTTCCCTAATACTTCTAAACATGTCCTGAAACAGCTCTCTTTATTTTGACAATTGGATTCATTAACTAGAAACATCCCTATGGATCTACTTAGTAGTGTGCTTATATTTTTCCAATTTGGGTCTTCTAAAAAATGTGCAGTAACTGAATTTCTATTTTATCATGCAATAATTTCTTTTTTCAGCATTTAATAAGGATAATCGGCATAAATTATATACTGGCTCACCTTAGATATTTTAAAATCAACTTCAACACCTTATTAATGTATTTTTTAAATAAGAATCTTATACATTTTACTCGTTGCAAACCTCCTTTTAGAGGAAAACAGTTGCCTTAATTTCAGGAGAAGAAATGACTTTCTTAGCTTGAGAGGTTAGTAATTCAGTTTTTACAAAGGCAACACCTACTGAAGACATGCATAGAACTATTTTCTTCTTATTTGATTTAGTGTCATAAGTAAAAAGGGAAAAAATAATGCACAGGCGTAAGTCACATAGCCACAGTGGCTGAAAGCCCAAACTTCATCCTTTCCATATTGCGCGTGTGCAGAAAGGTGCATACTTTTCCTGTGTCAACTTGTTCATGTAACATTTGGATATACTGGGTTGTGTGGAGATAATAAATATTATGATTTATCCCAGTATTAAGATCAAATATCAGGCTTCTGAGAGTACTGTTTTGGGATTATATGAAGAGTGAAAGTTGCTCAGTCCTGTCTGACTCTTTGTGACCCCATGAACTAAAAAGTCCATGAATTTTCCAGGCCAGAATACTGGAGTGGGTAGCCGTTCCCTTCTCCAGCGGACCTCCCTGACCCAAGAATTGAACCGGGGTCTCCTGCATTGCAAGTGGATTCTTTACCAGCTGAGCTACCTTCATATTACCACAATAAACATTAGAGAAATTTGGAAGGGGTCTTGTGATATAACAAGAAATATATTTGGTCTTTGTTCCTGATTTCTAGCACAGAGCTCCTAAAATCCCAGGAATCTCCTGAGTGATAAAAACATCTTTTTTTATTCATAACAAGCCCCTTTTGTTCACACAACTTTATGTTACTGAATTGGCTAAGGGTAGAGCTCCTAGATAGGCTCTAGATGGGGCTGGTCACTTGAAAGAACCAGTGATGAGAGTTGGAACTTCCAGCCCATCTACCAACTTCCCCTGGGAAAGGGAGAGGGGGCCCGGAGATTTAAAAATAAATAAATAAGTAACACTCTTGAATAATGGGATTTGGCTTTTCCAGTAGTCATGTGTAGATGTGAGGTCTGGGCCATAAAGAAGGCTGAGTTCTGAAGAACTGATGCTTTTGACCTGTGGTGTTGGAGAAGACTCTTGAGAGTCCCTTGGACCGCAAGGTTATCAAACCAGTCAATAGAAGGGTGTGACCAGAAAGGGGGTGTGACTACCAGAAAATGCATGGAAACTCTGCACACACATACACACACCACACATTTTGACCTATTCCTCTCTGCCATTTGACTGCTACTGAGATACATCCTTTATAATAAACCAGTAAATACATTAATTCTCTTCCTGAGTTCTGTGATCAGTTATAGCATATTCTTAACCTGATAATGGTGGGGCGGGTTTTGAGACACACCAAAATTGGAGATAAATCTGACAGAAGTGCAGGCAAGCTTAGGCCTTAGTCCTTGGACAGACATCTCAAGTGAGGACAAACTTGTAGGACTGAACCCTTCTATCTGGGAGTCTGAGGCTAACTCCAGGTAGTTGGTGCTAATTGGGTTGAATTGTAGTTGGTCTCTGGAGAGCTGGAAAGTTATTACTGAAAACACCTCTGAGGGCTATTTGCTTTTTTTGGAAACAGAGGGAATGGAGATTAAATTTTTCTTTCAGTCCAGTTTAGTTCAGTTGCTCAGTCATGTTCAACTATTTGCAACCCCATGGACTGCAGCATTCCAGGCCTCCCTGTACATCGCCAGCTCCTGGAATTTACTCAAACTCATGTCCATTGAGTCAGTGATGCCATGCAACCATCTCATCCTCTGTTGTCCCCTTCTCCTCCTGCTTCAATCATTCCCAGAATCAAGGTCTCTTCATATGAGTCAGTTTACATCAGGTGGTCAAAGTATTGGAGTTTCAGCTTAAACATCAGTCCTTCCAGTGCATATTCAGGACTGATTTCCTTTAGGATGGACTGGTTGGATCTCCTTGCAGTCCAAGGGACGCAAAAATCTTCTTCAACACCACAGTTCAAAAACATCAATTCTCCAGTGCTCAGCTTTATTTGTAGTCCAACTCTCATATCCATACATGACTACTGGAAAAAAGCAGAGCTTTGACTAGAAGAACCTTTGTTGACAAAGTAATGTCTCTGCTTTTTAATATGCTGTCTAGGTTGGTCACAACTTTTCTTCCAAGGAGTAAGCGGCTTTTAATTTCATGGCTGCAGTCACCATCTGCAGTGATTTTGGAGCCCAAGAAAATAAAGTCTGCTACTGTTTCCCCTGTTTCCCCATCTATTTGCCATGAAATGATGGGATCAGATGCCATGATCTTAGTTTTCTGAATGTTGAGCCTAAAGCCAACTTTTTCACTCTCCTCTTTCACTTTCATCAAGAGGCTCTTTAGTTCTTTGCTTTCAGCTGTAAGAATGGTGTCATCTGCATAGCTGAGATTATTGATATTTCTCCCAGAAATCTTGACTCGAGCTTGTGCTTCATCCAACCCAGCGTTTCTCATGATGTACTCTGCATATAAGTTAAGCAAGTAGGGTAACAATATACAGCCTTGACGTACTCCTTTTCCTATTTGGAACCAGTCTGTTGTTCCATGTCCAGTTCTAACTGACTGTTGCTGCTTGACCTGCATACAGATTTCTCAAGAGGCAGGTCAGTGGTCTGGTATTCCTATCTCTTTAGGAATTTTCCACAGTTTGTTGTGATCCACATAGTCAATTACTTGGTGCAGTCAATAAAGCAAAAGTAGATATTTTTCTGGGACTCTCTTGTTTTTTCGATGATCCAATTGATTTTGGCAGTTTGATCTCTGGTTCCTCTGCCTTTACTAAATCCAGCTTGAACATTTGGAAGTTCATGGTTCACGTACTGTTGAAGCCTGGCTTGGAGAATTTTGAGCATTACTTTACTAGTGTGTGAGTTGAGTGCAACTGTGTGGTAGTTTGTGCATGCAGCACTTTCACAGCATCATCTTTTAGAATTTGAAATAGCTCAACTGGAATTCCATCACCTCCACTAGCTTTGTTCATAGTGATGCTTCCTAAGACTCACTTGCCTTCACCTTCCAGGATGTCTGGCTCTAGGTGAGTGATCATACCATCGTGATTATCTGGGTCATGAAGATCTTTTTTGTACAGTTCTTCTGTGTATTCTTTTGACCTTTTGTTAATATCTTCGGCTTCTCTTAGGTCCATACAATTTCTATCCTTTATTGTGCCCATCTTTGTATGAAGTGTTCCCTTGTTATCTCTAATTTTCTTGACAAGATCTCTAGTCTTTCTCATTCTACTGTTTTCTTCTAGTTTTTTTTTTTTTTTTTTTTTTTACATTGATCACTGAGGAAAGCTTTCTTATCTCTCCTCTCTATTCTTTGGATTCTGCATTCAAATGGGTGTATCTTGCCTTTTTTCTTTTGCCTTTAGCTTTTCTGGGCTTCCTGGTGGCTCAGAATATAAAGCATCTGTCTACAATGCGGGAGACCTGGGTTTGATCCCTGGGTTGGGAAGATCCCCTGGAGAAGGAAATGGTAATCCACTCCAGTACTCTTGCCTGGAAAATCCCATGGACAGGGGAGTCTGGTAGGCTACAGTCCACGGGGTCGCAAAGAGTCGGACATAACTGAGCGACTTTACTTACTTACTTAGCTTTTCTTCTTTTCTCAGCTATTTGTAAGGCCTCCTCAGACAGCCATTTTGCCTTTTTGCATTTCTTTTTTGGGGATGGTCTTGATCACTGCCTCCTGTACAATGTCAAGAACCTCCTTGCATAGTTCTTCAGGCACTCTGCCTATCAGATCTAATCCCTAGAAATATTTGTCATTTCCACTGTATAATCATAAGGGATTTAATTTCAGTCATACCTGAATGGTCTAGTAGTTTTCACTACTTTCTTCAATTTGAGTCTGAATTTGGCAATAAGGAGTTCATGATCTGAGCCATAGTCAGCTCCCAGCCTTGTTTTTTCTGGCTGTATAGAACTTCTCCATCTCTGGCTGCAAACAATATAATCAATCTGATTTCAGTATTGACCATCTGGTGACGTCCATGTGTAGAGTCTTCTCTTGTGTTGTTGCAAGAGGGTGTTCTCTATGACCAGTGTGTTCTCTTGGCAAAAGTCTGTGAGCCTTTGCCCTACCTTGTTTTATACCCCAGAAAAATTGTGTACCTTGATAAAAATATACATGTGTTCTTGATATAAGTTTTCTCAATCACTGTACTACAAAAATATGCTTCAGTTAATGAAATATACTTAACTCCAAACTGGTATAAAATGTCCTGTATTTAAACATTTGTATCTTTTCTCAAGAATATTTATACTGGTACCCATTCATGCTCATATTTTGTTTACCCATACAGCTCTTTCATAAGATTTAGAAATTGCCAAATAAACTAAATAATTACAGTGAGCTTTGCATTTGTATTGTCAGCTATAAATTGTCACTTACCAAGAACAATGCCAATGAGTGAACAACAAAGGCATTTACTATCTAGCTCTATGGAGATTGAACCAGGTGCCAATACAGCTGTTGACCTTCAACAACCCCTGAGGGAGTATACGGTGGCCTGAGGCACTCCGTGCTGCAGGGAATCTGATTGGAGAGGTCTTTAGATAGTGGGATGTTTTTAGAAAGAAGACTTCCCTGGTCGCTCAGACAGTTAAGTGTCTGCCTAAAATGCTGGAGACCCAGGTTTGATCCCTGGGTGGGGAAGATCCCCTGGAGAAGGAAATGACAACCCACTCCAGTACTCCTGCCTAGAAAATCCCATGGGAGGAGCCTGGTAGGCTACAGTCTATGGGGTCCCAAAGAGTCCGACAGGACTGAGTGACTTTACTTCACTTACTTGCTTCAGGCTGAAACTAGACATCTCACCCTTTCCAGGAAGGCAGCTTCATAGAAAGGCAGCTTCATGGGAAACCTGGCTGAGGAGAATGAAGAGCAGTGTCATGACAGAGAATAGCCCAGGTGCTGTGACTTTTCCACATGGCAGAACTGTCCTTCTGCACAGCACATTTGCACAGTTGCATCCCCATTTTCAGGTGCAGTTATAGATCATTCATTTATTTAAATGATGCTCCTTTCCTGAGAGACCCTCTACTCTAAGGAAAAAAAGTATGCAAAATTTTTCTTAAACTGAATCACTTCCAGATAGTCTTGAAGTAAAATCACAGTGGAAGAAGACAAAGACAAATGTTAAGTTAATCTTTTAACTAATAATCTTAACTAATAGCTTAATTCTTTTACTTCTTATTCAGTTCTGCAATTGATGTAATAAATAGACTGAACTTCAATTCAAGATTTACATTGAGTCTGTCTTCTAAAGTTACTCTCTTAGAGATAACTAGATTTCACCAAGCCTAACTGTCCTAGCATGGGTAGCCGAGAGTACTATTTTCTTGTAAGATGTTGTAAAAATCAAATGTGATTTGCAAAACATTTGGCACAGATTTCTTTAAAAGTATACCTTCCATTTCCCATCCTTCATCATTTTGTGCATTCTCAGGAATGATATGTAGTTGGCAATCACCAATATAATGCTTCACGCATGCTCAGTTGCTTCAGCCGTGTCTGACTCTTTGTGACCCTATGGACTGTAGCCCACCAGGCTCCTCTGTCCATGGGATTCTCCAGGCAAGAATATTCAGGTTGCCATGCCCTCTTCCAGAGGATCTTCCAGACCCAGGAATATACTCATGTCTCCTGGGTCTCCTGCAATGCAGGCAGATTCTTTACTGCGGAACTACCCAGGGAAGCCCAACATAGTGCTATGTATAGTATATTTGTGGCTTGCACTATTTGGTTATTTAGTGTCTTATTTTGACCAGATTGTGCTTGTAACATTATTATTATTAAATAATTGAATATCATTCATCTGTATTTATTTGACTGAATCATAACAAGTGAAAAGTTATCCAGGTATTACCTATAGGAGAATAAGGTTGAAGTGGGACAGGTTGTGGAAAATAGAGGAGGTGGACTAACAAGGCTATCGTCTAGACTTGTTAGGCTGAATATTTTGGATTTCTTTAGGCAAGGCAGGGTAACGCTAAACCTTTTTTTTTTTTTTTTTTTTTTTTAGTAGAAATGTATATAAGTTCAACTAATAATTTAACCAAAAACATGAAATTTATGTTGATGGCAAACATAGGAATACAATTTTCTCCAAAGTCTTTTCTAAGACTAAAGTTATAAACTCCTTTCTCAACATTGACTGGTCTATAGGCATCAGATTTACGACTGAGATACAAATCCATGTAATAAGAAAGAGAAAGATAAAAAAAAAAAAAAAAAAAAAAAGCAAGAGAAAGATGAACCAGACACTTCATCTTATTAAGGACATTCAGGTCTATTTAAAGAGATCAGTTGTATACCCTTAAAATGTAATCTCAATCATTATTAAATTATGAATATCATCCATGAAACAGTCTCAAGAATGGACACACAACTCCAATATTCATTGTAGGTATAGAAATATTACTTCTTTAAGAATGTAGCTCTGGATACACACCCATGGAAATACCCCAATGACCCTGCTATCACACACACACACACACACACACACACACACACACACACACACACACACTGTTGTTCTGGTACACAGCTGTTGTTTAGTCACTAAGTCATGTATGACACTTTTGTGGCCCATAGACTTTTGGACCCCACCAGACTCCTCTGTCCCGGGGATTTCCCAGTCAAGAATACTGGAGTGGGTTGCCATTTCCTTCTCCAGGGGATCTTCCCAACCCAGGGATCGAGCCCTAGGTTTTCTGCATTGGCAGGTGGATTCATTACCACGGAGGCACCAGGGAAGCCAGCATCTGGTACATTAGGCAAAAGGTATTGGTAGTGAAAATCAAAACAATATTGGAGATAAAAATAGCTGATTTTTCTTGTTCTTAGAAAAAGATATTTCCTCTAGAATCTGTTTATGCTAATACATTCCTCTATCAAAATCATTCTCCTTTCACTCTTCTACTAAAAAAACTAAATATATATATATATATTTTTTAAATAAATGATTAATGTCTGTATTAAATAGACATGATTTCCTACAAAAAATTCTCATACAAGAAAAGTTTACTGTTTCTTCTTGAATTTTTTAAAATACTAATAATGTAAATAGTATTAAAAAAGTGATGGAAAACACAAGTACTTTTTCTTAAAATATATAAGTGCTTGGCTATTCCTCCCTTGGCTAAAAAAAATTAACGTAAGGTGAAGGAGCAGAAAGGTAAAACTGTGATAATCTCTAAAATGTTTTAGAAAAAATACACTTTTTACAATATTTGGAAAAAATACTATAGTATAAACAATCCTCAGAAGGCAAAGCAGATACTTTGTTGGTAATTTGTGATTACTTTTATTCCATAGGAAATAAGAGCGTCATGCTTTTTAGTGAATCGTGTCACTACTGTTTTTAAAAAATGGAGACTATTGTAAATGTTTCAATATCTATTCTGCAAACTCCTAAATAAATTTGTGTGGAATAGAAGAACAATTGCACATCCTGTAGCCTACTGTGATATAGGTCAATTTTCAATTTTTTTTAACTTCTGAAAAAAATCTAATTGGGCATAATTGATACCAAGTTCCTTTAGCCAGGAGACATTTAATGAGGGGAGTAGTGATTTTTCATAAGAATAAATAATCTTGGGCTGTCTAATACAGTAGCAGGGACACACACACACGCATACACTTCATCATTGCCTATATCTGTTGTTTCCAGAGGCTTGATCAAAACATACAAGAGGCTCACATGGCATGCATGTTTTGATATGTAGTTCAGTGTTCAGTAGAGAAAATACATGTTGTTGTTTTGGTACTTGCCTAAAGTTCTTTGTATCCAAGTAAATTTATACTAAGCAGATGGTATATCACAGATGATTCCACAGATATTTAATGAATTAAAAGGAGATATTAGGAACTAATTTACGCCAACACATTTGAAACCTAGTTGAAATGGACAAAACCTTGACAACCAAAACTTACCAAAACAGACATAGGAAGACCAGAGAATCTGAATAATTTCATATTTGTTAATGCAACTGAATTTGAACAAAAACAACAAAAACTTCCCTACACCTGTAGGCCTGATTGACTTTATAATGAATCTGATTTAATATTTAATGAGAAAATAATATTTCTATGTAAACTCTTTCAGAAAACAGAGGAGGAAACAAATCCAGACTTATATTCAGAAGCCAGCAGTACAATGACTCTAAATTCCCCAAACAAATTTACAAGAATAGCAAATGACCAAATAATGTATTTGATGAACAGAGAAACACAGTTCTTAATAAAGTCTTAAAAGTGAAATGAATGCACCAGTTTATAAAAAGGGAAAATAACTCATGCCAAGGAGTTTCACTGTAGGAATGCTCAGTTGGGTAGCATATGAAAAGCAATCGATGTCAGGAACCATTTCAAACCTGGGTGGCCCAGCAGGCTACATCTATAGGATCACAAAGAGTAGGACGTGACTGATGATAAGTATATGTGTGTCTGTGTGTGTGTGTGTGTGTGTGTGTATGCATGTATGTATAGGTTCATATCAAATCCATTTAAAGAAGAAAAATCATATAATTTTCTCAATAGCTGCAGAAAATATACTTCCCCAAACCAAATATTATTCATGATAAAAATGCTCATAAACTGGGATCAGAAGGAAATACTCCCAGTCTGATCGAAAGTATTCATGAAACAATCACTTGTGACTTTTCTGATAGGGTTTAATATCAATACATTAAATGATGTTCTTTAGGAATAACTTTTCTCTCTAGATGAAAGTTTAAATCCTATTTAATTCATTTCTTGTGTTTTAGTTTAGACTTCAAGATATTGACCACAATTTCTTGTTCCTAATTATACTCAACATTAACATTAAAATGAGTATAAAAAGGGCTTTCTTTGTGTCCACATTTTCTTTATTAGGCAATGTTCCAATAGCTTTGGAAATACAGCAAATTAAAATCTATTAGCAATAAACATTGCCCCTTGGGAAATCCAGCTCTTGGAAATGTCAAGTCTTAAATATCTACTTTATCTTTACAAACACTAATTTCAAAACTTCTATAAAATTAAGTTCTAAATTCAGTAAACCAAAATGCCTCCTTGTTACATTTTAAAACCCACTTCTTAGTATGTTTATCTTCCCTAAAAACCACTCTACTGAAGTGAGTGATCAAACATTATCACCATTACCAGTAGGGTCATTTTCTTATGCTGCAGGGTACTGTAGGTTCATTATAAAGCAATTGCTGTCCCTATAAGATGGATTTATTTTTGATAGGATTCCTTTTATTCCAGATACTCATGTGGGAATCATGTAGTTACCACATAATTCCAAGACACTCATTAAATTATGTAGTTTGGTAGTGGTTTATTAAATTAATACCTGGAGGTAATCTGAACGTGTTCAGTACATCAGAAAAGTGTCAGAAAAAAGAGCACTAGCTTCTAATATTTTTCTTATCCAAAAAAAATCAATGGTTTGGTCAACATTACATGCACTTGTTAAAACAGCTAAAAGTTTCAAATTAGCTCTTATTGTAGTGACGCTTAAACAACTATAAATTAATTTCCCAAGGATTTTTAAAGTACTCAGCCTGAAATCTTTGTATTTTTAGCATTTTTATTTTGATGCTAAGTTTGAATTAAATGGACACATAAGTCATTTTCAGACTCATGAATCATTCAATATTTCCAATTTGCCTTAAAATTTTTAATATCAAAACAATCTAATTGTGAGCTTTTACAATTTACTTTTCAACAGTCTACTTTTGAGACATGAATTTTGAGGAATAAATTGTATCATTTTACTTCTTTGGAACTCAATTTCAGTTATAACTGTCATTATAAATAATTTTAAATTCATTTATCAAACCCGGGCTGAGGAAAAGAAACAGTTTGGTGCAACTTTTAGATCAAAACATGAGACCAGAAATACAGTTAACTGGTTCACGGATAGTTTCATTTCCCTCAGTAGCAGTTTTCATGAAGGAAATAGTAATAGATTAGTTGTTCCAAAGATGGAATGAAAACTCATAAAACAGATATAAAGCTCATGGAAGAGTTGAACAAAAGTGCTAGGAAGGCATCTATGGTCTAAAAATAAAACCCTGAGAGAATCACATTAAATGATAAGTGGAATGGCTCTTGACTACTTCCTAATAGCTATATTCCATCTGCATTGCCTAAATTCCATCTGCATTCCTGCATTCTGTCTTGATGATTTGCAGAGCTATGGACATTTATAAAATAAAAACTTTCAGCTTTCCCTGGATAAAGTACTGACCCACTGCTGACTTTAAGCTTATAATATTGTTATTTATTCATATAGTAAATAGATAGGGGACAGAACTTTCAACTTAATAACCAGTTATCAGAGAAGAAACAAACATTATCCAATGAAAGCCTAACTTTTCTGTTATTTTCCTGTTTTGGGCTTTGAACTAAGTCATTTTAAGAGTGGCAAACTTGTCTTATTCTTATTTGGATTACAAAAAGTTAAGGAAAATTTGTTTGTTATTGAATTTTTATTTTCCTTTTAATTCCTGGTTCATACATAAGTTTGATCATCCCACTAAGTTATTTCTTTTAAGTATCTGGAAATGAGAGCCTGAGATAACTTTGGGTGCTTAGATTTTCTAATTAACTTCCAATGAAAACAAAAGTGAAATTAAATACAACTAGAAAAGCCACAAGTGATGTGATATATAAATATACCTACATCTATATCTATACCTGTAACTATATCAGAGAACCAAAGTTGAATTATGTTCTCTGAAAGAGAATTACTATCTTTCAGGATATTTTGATGATATTTTCACAAAGATAGACTTAGTCATGTGTTCTGGTTTAATGAAAGAGCAAGAGGTGACTGAACTGGAACATTCTGAAAGAGATAATCAATAATGAAAAATATGAATTATTATTTTTTACTTCCATATCATGTGTCTAAAGTGCTATATATAATAAAATAAAAATACATGATCTTAATGTGAGACACTTCTATTAGAGTAACTGACACTTAACAAGGAAAATGGGCACAGCAATAGTCAGTTTCCACTAGAGTGAAGCAACCACCTTGTTCATGCCACTGGTCATTGATTAAGAAGTTAGGCAAAGAACTATGTAGTTCTAACAGATTATTCTCTGAGAAGGGGATGGCAACCCACTCAGTATTCTTGCCTGGAGAATCCCATAGACAGAGGGGCCTGGTGGGCTACAGTCCATGAGGTCTCAGAGTCAGACATGACTGAAGCGACTTAGCACAACAGATTATTCTAGGCTGGTTCTATCTTCCGATGGTTACACATAACACATAATTATTTTCAAAGAAAGTACGAGAGGTATAAAATTACTCTGTATAAAATTACTCTATTTTACACCTAACACCTGTACATAAATTTATATAGATAGAATGTATCTGAGAAAAGCTATAAAATACTGATAAAAATAAAAGAATGAAATAAATGGAGAGGATGTATGTTTATGCATCAGATAATTCAATATTGTTAAGATGTTAATTCTTTTCAATCTGATCTATAGATCCAATGCAATACCAATCCAAATTTCAGTAGGCTATTTTTCAGATACCAATAAACTAATTCTAAACTATATATGGAAAGAAAGTGTTTAGAAT
This sequence comes from Dama dama, assembly GCF_033118175.1. Classification (NCBI taxonomy): domain Eukaryota; kingdom Metazoa; phylum Chordata; class Mammalia; order Artiodactyla; family Cervidae; genus Dama; species Dama dama. Next base: position 80,167,596 of record NC_083698.1, on the reverse strand, counting down.
TGTCAAGACAATACTAAGGAAGAAAAACAAAGCTGCATAACTCACAGTACTCTAAAATTTAATATAAAACTACAATAATAGACATAGTGTTTTTTTGTGGAAATAAGTTACACAGATAAAGGGAACAGAACAGAGAACCCAGAAATAGAGCTGCAAAAATGCAGTCAACCAATTTTTGACAGAGGCAAAAATGAAATTCAATAGAGAAAGGAAAGCCTTCAAAGAACAATGATGAAACACTTGAATAGCCATTTCAAAAAGAAAATTTAGCATAGATTATATCTTAAATAAAATCCCTCAATGTGGATCATGTATTTATTTATATGTTGAAAAAATATAAAATTTTTAAAGAAAACATAGGTGAAATTTTGTGACCTTGGATTTGGTGATGAGTTTTTAGATACAATTATAAAAGCATAATCCATGAATGAAAAAATTGGCAAGTTGGAATTCATTAAAATTCAAATCCTTTACTCTATGAAAAATACTGTTAAAATAATGGAAAGATAAGTCACCACTTGGAGAAATATTTGGAAATCACATATTGGATTTGTATCCAAAATATACAATGAGATCTTAAAAGTCAACGATAAATTAAAAATACATAAATGATACCACAGCACAGGAAAATATATGGGTATAAGCATATAAAAATAAACGACATCATTTGGCTTCAGTGAACTGCAAATTCAAATAACTATTTATCAATCATTACTATTGGAATTGGAAAACTACAGAAATAATCCTCACAGTATCAACCACTGTTGATATAGCATTCACAATTCTCCATATTCACCCAACTGATTCTAAAACATATGCCCACATAAAAACATGGTTGTGGATGTTGTGGCAGCCATATTCTTAATTACAAAAAAAATGGAAGCAATTAAAATGGCCTTTTAGGACAATCCATAGGATGGACAAATAAGTTGTGGAGGAAAAAAATTAAGCAAACAATGGAATATTATCCAGCAGGTAAAAATGCACTGGCATTAGACTATGAACTCCGTCAACAGATTAGTGATTTCCAGGTAATGGGTGGTGTGTAAGTTGAATGGGTGAAGCACAGGTGATTTTTTTTGGAGGTGGTGAAACTGTCACTTGACATTGTAATGATGGGTACTCAACACTATGCCTTTTTCAAAACCCATAGAATATTATAGCACACAGACTTGAATTATAGTGTATACACATTTTATAAAGTCTTCTAGGACACAAAAAGATCCCAGAGTAGAATGCACCTGAGACAAATGCATCTTGCTACAGAGTAGAAGTTTTATATAACCTCATCTAAGAGGGTAGGCTGAAATGATGCTGACCTAAGTAACTTTGGATTGTGGTGTCCCAGGGACAAATGAAAAAGGTGAAAAAGAAGGGTGCTGAAATGCAAGAACAGGAAAGGGGGAAAAAAAAAAAAAGACCCTTATGTCCTTCTCTCCCTCATGTTGAAACTATTGAAGAAGTTTTAGGGCCCCCTGGAGAAATATTGAGTAGAGCACTTTCACAGTATCATCTTTTAGGATTTGAAATATCTCAACTGGAATTCCATCACCTGCACTAGCTTTGTTCGTAGTGATGCTTCCTAAGGCCCACTTGACTTCACACTCCAGAATGTTGGGCTCTAGGTTGGTGATCACATCATCACAATTATCTGGGTCATGAAGATTTTTTTTGGTATAGTTCTTCTGTGTATTATTGCCACCTCTTGTTAATATCTTCTGCTTCTGTTAGGTCCATAACATTTCTGTCTTTTATTGTACCCATTTTTGAATGAAATGTTCCCTTGGTATCTCTAATTTTCTTGACGAGATCTCTAGACTTTCCATTCTACTGTTTTCCTTTATTTCTTTGCATTGATCATTGAGGAAGGCTTTCTTATCTCTCCTTGCTAATCTTTGGAATTCTGCATTCAAAGGGGTATATCTTTCCTTTTCTTCTTTGCCTTTCACTTCTCGTCTTTTCACAGCTATTTATAATGCCTCCTTAGACAACCATTATGCTTTGCCTTTCTTTTTCTTGGGGATGGTCTTGATCCCTGTCTTCTGTACAGTGTCACAAACCTCCGTCCATAGTCCATAGTTCTTCAGGCAGGCATAGCTCTTCTGTCTATCAGATCTAATCCCTTGAATCTATTTGTCACTTACACTGTATAATCGTAAGGGATTTGATTTAGATCATACCTGAATGGTCTACTGGTTTTCCCTACTTTCTTCAATTTAAGTCTGAATTTGGCAATAAGGAATTCATGATCTGAGCCACAGTCAGCTCCTGGTCTTGTTTTTGCTGACTGTATAGAACTTGTCCATCTTTGTCTGCAAAGAATATAATCAGTCTGATTTCGGTGTTGACCATCTGGTGATGTCCATGTGTGACTCTTCTCTCATGTTGTTGCAAGAGGGTGTTTGCTATGACCATTGTGTTCTCTTGGCAAAATTCCATCAGCCTTTGCCCTGATTCATTCTGTACTCCAAGGCCAAATTTGCCTGTTACTCCAGGAGTTTCTCGACTCCCTATTTTTGTATTCCAGTCCCCTATAATGAAAAGGACATCTTTTCTTGGTGTTAGTTCTAGAAGGTCTTGTAGGTCCTCAAAGAACCACTCAACTTCAGCTTCTTCAGCATTACTGGTTGGGGCATAGACTTTGATTACTGTGATATTTAAATGGCTTGCCTTCGAAACGAACAGAGATCATTCTGTCGCTTTTGAGATTGCATTCAAGTACTGCATTTCAGTCTTTTGTTTACTATGATGGCTACTCCATTTTTTCTAAGAGATTCTTGCCCACAGTAGCAGATATAATGGTCATCTGAGTTAAATTCATCCATTCCAGTCCATTTTAGTTTGCTGATTACTAAAATGTCCATGTTCACTCTTGTGGTCTCCTATTTGACCACTTCCAATTTGCCTTGATTCATGGACCTAACATTCCAGGTTCCTATGCAATATTGCTCTTTATAGCATGGGACTTTACTTCCACTGCAAGTCACACCCACAATCAGGTGTTGTTTTTGCTTTGGCTCTGTCTTCCTACTTTCTCAAGTTACTTCTCCACTGATCTCCAGTAGCATATTGGGTACCTACCGACCTGGGGAGTTCATCTTTCGGTTTCCTATATTTTTGCCTTTTCATCCTGTTCTTGGGGTTCTCAAGGCAAGAATGCCGAAGTGGTTTGCCATTCCTTTCTCCAGGGGATAACGTTTTGTCAGAACTCTCCACCATGACCCGTCCATCTTGGGAGGCCCTACATGGCATGGCTCATAGTTTCATTCAGTTAGATAAGGCTGTGGTCCATGTGATCGATTGGAAAAGGTCAGTTTTCATTCCAATCCCAAAGAAAGGCAATGCCAAAGAACGCTCAAAGTGCTGCACAATTGCATTCCTCTCACACGCTAGTAAAGTAATGCTCAAAATTCTCCAAGCCAGGCTTCAACAGTTCGTGAACCGTGAACTTCCAGATGTTTAAGCTGGTCTTAGAGAAGGCAGAGAAACCAGAGATCAAATGGCTAATATCCATTAGATCATTGAAAAAATAATAGAGTTCCAGAAAATTATCTACTTCTGCCTTATTGACTATGCCAAAGCCTTTGATTGTGTGGACCACAACAAACTCTGGAAACTTCTTAAAGAGATGGGAATACCAGACCACCTGACCTGCCTCTTGAGAAATCTGTATGCAGGTCAGGAAGCAACAATTAGAACTGGACATGGAACAACAGATTGGTTCCAAATTGGGAAAATAGTATGGCAAGGCTGTATATTGTCACCCTGCTTATTTAACTTTTATGCAGAGTACATCATGAGAAATGCTGGACTAGAGGAAGCACAAGCTGGAATCAAGATTGTTGGGAGAAGTACCAATAACCTAAATATGCAGATGACACCACCCTTATCGCAGAAAGTGAAGAAAGAAAGGGCCTCTTGATGAAAGTGAAAGAGGAGGGTGAAAAAGTTGGCTTAAAGCTCAACATTTAGAAAACTAAGATCATGGCATCTGGTCCCATCACTTCATCGCAAATAGATGGGGAAACAGTGGAAACAGTGGCAGACTTTATTTTTTTGGGCTCCAAAATCCTGCAGATGGTGATTGCAGCCATGAAATTAAAAGACACTTGCTCCTTGGAAGAAAAGTTATGACCAACCTAGAAAGCATATTGAAAAGCAGAGACATTACTTTGCCGACAAAAGTCCATCTAGTCAAAGCTATGCTTTTTTCCAGTAGTCATGTATGGATGTGAGAGTTGGACTATAAAGAAAGCTGCACGCCAAAGAATTGATGCTTTTGAACTGTGGTGTTGGAGAAGACTCTTGAGAGTCCCTTGGACTGCAAGGAGATCCAACCAGTCCATCCTAAAGGAAATCAGTCCTGAATAATCATTGGAAGGACTGATACTGAAGCTGAAACTCCAATACTTTGGCCACCTGATGCGAAGAGCTGACTCATTGGAAAAGACCCTGGTGATGGCAAAGATTGAAGGCGGGAGAAGGGGACGGCAGAGGATGAGATGGCTGGATGGCATCACTGACTCAATGGACATGAATTTGGATAAACTCCAGGAGTTGGTGATGGACAGGGAGTCTTGGCGTGCTGCAGTCCATGGGGTCACAGAGAGTTGGACAGGACTGAGTGACTGAACTGAACTGAATTGAACTGAATAGTAACCTGTGTTCCATCCTGCTCCATATATGGAGAAGGTATTTGCCTTACTCTTCCTCCACCCAGTATATGTGCCTCATCCAATCAGCAGAAGACCTGCAAGATCCCTATCCCATTCCTTGTACCCTGGCTATAAAAATGGAACAACGACCCATGTTCAACATCGACTTGCTCAATGTTCGCTTGCCCTATCAGGAAGCTAGCCTGCTTGATGGCAGCAAATCTCCCCTCTCCCACTCTAATAAACTGTATTCTCCTTTCATTCTGCCTCGTGTCTGGAAATTCTTTTCTAACCTATGCATGGACCATGACAGAAATGAGTGGGACATATACTAAATGATCTTAGGGAATCTTGTAGTGCCCAAAATAAGGAAGTGCTAAAAAAATTTCAAAAAAGCACTGTTATGGAGTTATGTCAAGGGGCATGGGACTCAACTGATGGACAAAGTTAGAACAATTTTAGCAACAAAACAAATAACACACAAATAGATTACAACCCAAAGTATAAACCAAATATCATTGAGACCATACTGAAAGAAATAAATGATTGAATAAATAAGTAAATGGGGAAGAGAAACAAATATCCTTTGGATAAGAATTCCAAATAATTTATGTAGATATACTTCCTTTAATGAGATAAAGCATAACATACTTTTTATGTGTGAGGTGCTCATTGTGACTTCGTCCCAAAAAATGCAATTTTGAAAGAGTGGAAAAAAGCATGACTTCAAACTGAAGAAATCTGGCAAAAACTACCTCAGTCAGGTGATCAAGTTTATATCTGTACATCTAAAACTCTCCTAAAATAAGAAGCAAATAGAGATGCCACCGATTTCTCTTTCTCCTATATTCTACTTGTGCCTGGTGAAAGATATTCAGATGCAGATCTTCCATATCAGCATGACTGTACTGTAGATACAATTGATGTTCGTGACTTCTTTTGTAAGGCATTGCCTGAAACTGTGCTCTCATTTTTAACTGCTTGATTTAATCTTCATGGAACAATCCCTCAGGTAGAACTTTGGCCTAAGTACATTACCTGATTAAACAAGATCTGCACTATAGGGGTTCTTACCCTTTAGCTGTCTGGAGCTCAACCCCTTTATTTTTAAAGTCAGAGTGAAGTCTCACTGGCCATTTATTCTCTTCAAATCATAAACTGTCATAAGTGGGGCTAGGAGGGAATCTGTGAGATAGTAAATGGATCCTGTTCTGAACTGCTACATTTGAATTTATTATACTACAGTAAAAAATTTAATGTCATTCAAGTTATGTCTTACTATTATTCAAATTAAGTATGTATCTTTCAATAGGGTTTATAAGAACTGTGATTTTCTTCTTAAATATATTTCTTAATTATTTAAGACTAATGAAAATGAAATGTTATTATCTCAATTTCTAGATTGTTTGTGTTGTTGTTTAGTTACTCAGTCATGTCTGACAGAATTTGCCATCCATGGACTGTAGCCCACCAGGCTCCTCTTTCCATGGGATTTCCCAGGCAAGAAAACTGGAGTGGGTTGTCATTTCCTTCTCCAGGGATTTTTCTGACCCAGAGATTGAAGCCCTGGTCTCCTGAAATGTAGGCAGATTCTTTACCACTGAGCTACTGGGGAAGCCCAGACTTCTGGTTTGCTAATTACTAAATGTTAGGGCTTGTGTGCTGGAAGTATGCTGGGAGAACATGTCTTTCATATTTCTAGGATGTAATTTCCTGAAATACGACTAACCCATTGTGAAAGTCACTCAGTCGTATCCAACTCTTTGTGAAACCATGAATTATACAGTCCATGGAGTTCTCCAGGCCAGAATATTGGAGTGGGTAGTCTTTCCCTTCTCCAGGGGATCTTCCCAACCCAGGAACTGAACTCAGGTCTCCTGCACTGCAGGCAGATTCTTTACCAGCTGAGCCATGAGGGAAGCCCAAGAATACTGGAGTGGGTAGCCTATCCCTTCTCCAGCAGATCTTCCCGACCCAGGAATCGAACTGGGGTCTCTGGCATTGCAGGCAAATTCTTTACCAACTGAGCTATCAGGGAAGCTCTGCTAACCCATTGTCCCATCCTTATTATTTCATTACACAGGTAGAATGAATTACTTGATCACTGAATATTGGAAATAACTGGCATGTGTAACTCAGATCTCTCCATCCTCCTACCATTTAGGAGTTTGACACATATAGAAAAGATTTATTCTTATCAACTCAAGTTTAACAGAGACAGATGTTTATGTAGAGAGCTTAGTCATTGACCACTGGTACCTAAATGTATAGGGAAGTTTATCTAATTTTAGGTTTCAACATTAGCATGTCTATTTTTTGTATATCTAAACTTCATTCTTTAATATCAGCATTTTAAATAAAATAAATGTACTTAGTTTTCCATTTTGTCAATATCAGTTGATTCCAAATCAAGATGAATAACAAAGGTGTGATATTAATCATGCCTTCAGATTAGGAAAAAAAACATGGATTTGTGCTCCTTCATTTTTTAAATGCATTTTTAGTTATCCTGTTCTTTAGAAATGAGGTCCTAATGATAGGTGACTTAGTGTTTGTGGTAGCTGGAAGGCACAACAGACCATGATCTAAGGCTGAATTTATTCACCCAGTGACTGCCCAGACACAAGAAGGAAGATTCTCTCCTCTCTGATCTTCATGCCATCTTTCAGGTCTAGAGCCAGGGAGAGGAAGGCAGCAAATTTGTGGTGCTTCTCTCCATTCCAGTATGCCAAGAGACCAGAGACAGGAAGAAAAATTCACTCTGAGGGCACCGTTTAGACAGAATTTGTTCCCTTCTGATTGTCTGGGCCTTTAACTCATACTCACATTTTTATTTGTATCAGAGTGAAGAGGGGGAAAAAATGCCTGCACTTATTACTCCTAAGAGATCCCAGTAAGCTCTGAGTTCTCACTCACACACTGCAGGTCTAGCACAGTGACCTGCTGGGGAAAGGCTGCTTTCCTGGGAGATGTAGCTGAGGTGAAGTTAAAAATGAAGAGAAAGTAAGAAATACTTCAACTGCTGTGTATGTACTGTCATGTCCGACTCTTTGCAACCCATGGACTATAGCCCGCCAGGCTCTTCTGTCCATGGGGTCCTTCAGGCAAGAATACTGGAGTGGGTTGCCATTTCCTTCTCCAGAGAATCTTCCCGACCCAGGAATCAAACCCGCACCGCTTGTGTTGGCAGGTGATTCTTTACCACTGCGCCACCTGGGAAGACCCACTTCAGCTGCTTCCTTCACAGAATCCTCTCCTTTCCCTCACTGCATTTTACTTCCGTTAAAACAAATTGTTATTTTTTTATGAAACCTGGTCATAATAATGGCCTATGACTTCTCAGTGAAGGTGGAGGGCTGCAAGGGAATGGAGCATTGAAACAATTAGAAGAGTAAGGAAGCCCCCTAGTCAGACTGACACCATTTTATTTTTCTTATCTCTATCAGGCATTTATAAACAGACACTTAAGATTCTGTTCATAGGATGACTATTTGCCTAAAAGTTCCCATTTTATCCCCAAATAAGTCAATTAGTACCTGCTAATTGTTTTTAGCACATTTTAAAATTTCTTAAGTGTTCTTGTTTGGAAGATAGATTAATAGTCACCTTAAATACAGAGGATTTTACTTAATTGTTTCTTAACAATTAAAGTGTAGGGAGAAATAATAATGGTAGTAGACATTGATTTTTTTTTTTTTGCAATTAACCTTTAGCTAAAACATTCTGAATATATTTGTTAAATCAATTGTGGGGCAGCAGTTGTATTTTGACCAAAAGTTTAATGTATGACTTATATTTGGGCTTACAGTATATACAATTTCTGCATTCATAATTAGTAATATTTAAAATGTATGTAGTCACAATCCTTGTTATATACTTCATATTAATATTCATTTTTGCTAGATCCACAAAGTTGAGTTTTTCTTAGCACATTTATAATCATTATTTTGATCCTTACTTTGTTATTAAGGGCTGTGTGACAGCCTGTACATTCTTATCTTCTCAAAACAAACCTAAGAAAATATTTTATCATTATTTTCATGTTACAGGTTGAAAGATTATAGATAAACTCTGAACTACCATCTTTGCGTATTCATCCTCCCTGAGAAATCTCCAGAAACTATGGAGCCTGGTGAGCAACTCATGCTCTGCATTCCCCACCTTGCAAAATTCCAACCTCTGTATCCATGTGTCTAATCCAGCACCTAAGACTCCTTTCTCTGACAAATCTGAACTGTTTTTCTCTTTTTGGACTCTCCTGACTGTGCTGATGCTTCCTGTATGCTCAATCTCTTGACTTAAGCTCTTCCCATTTGTGGGCATAGCTGAAATTCAACTCTTCTCTACCTCTCTCCTCTCCTCCCCAGTGTTGTTGAACAGTCTCTGGATCTTTCTCCCCATACAAAGTGTATGCTCCATTAGCTACAGTATTCCTCTCTTTTCCTTGTCTCATCAGAATATGGAATATCTTGTAGAAAACTAGGTCAGGCTTAAGAAATATACTTGAATAAAGTTTGAACAACCATAGGAAATACAAAGTGTCCACTCCTGATTACCAATGCCCCCATAATGAAATAGAATTTGTCACAGTTCTTGAGTTTTACATTTCTGTTATTCCAAATCTGCAATGAATAATATTTTTCCAATTCTCATAAAGACACGTTGGAGCAGGCTGGATGAATACTCTCCTTCATCCTAATTACTGTGAACAGGGTAATTGATTGTTGAATCCTTGTACATTTGTCTGGAGCTCCATGTATAGATGATCTCTCAGTTCAGTTCAGTTTGGTTGCTCAGTGTGTGACGGCAGCCCCATGGACTGCAGCACACTAGGCTCCCTGTCCATCACCCACTCCAAGAGCTTGCTCAAATTCACGTCCATCAAGTTGGTGATGCCATCCAACCATCTCATCCTCTGTTGTCCCCTCCTCTTCTTCGGGGTAGGGCTAAACAGATAGCTCACTATCTGCTTGGTACTAAATGAGCACAGAGGAATTGTCAATTTTATCTAACCATTTATATTTCCTTTCTAATTCTTAGCCAAAGATCTTTCTTCCTCTATCATTAAGGACATCTACACATTAGGGGAGAGATGTCATAAAGCTCTCTTTGCTAGAATTAAAAACCCATTTCCAATTGTCACTATATTTATTACTTTTCATTGCTGGATAACAATAACAAATTTAGCCTCTTGAAATGACACTCGTTTATCAGTATCTGTTCCTGTAGGACAGAAGTCCAGCACAGCATGGTTAGATTCTTTGACAAGGATCTAAGGAGGCTGAAATCAAGGTGTCAGCTGGGTCTACTGTTCTCATCTGGGGCGCTGGCTCCTGTTCCACAATCACTGTTTATAAGCAGAATTCACTCCCTTCTAACATTTTCCACGGGGTCCTCTCCATCTTCAAGTAGGCAACAGTGGGTCCTTTTCACACTTAGAATCTCTTTGATATCCCCTTCTATTATAGCTCCCTGATTTCTTTTCTTTCTTCTTCTTCTTTTTTTTTTTTTTTTGGCTTTCTCTTCTTCCTATTGAAGATGACATACAGATGTGTGCTCGACTGCTAACTCATGTCTGACTCTTTGCAGCTCCGTGGTCTGTAGCCTGCTAGGCTCCTCTGTCCATGGCATTCCCCAGGAAAGAATAGGAGTAGGTTGCCATTTCCTTCTCCAGAGTATCTTCTGGACCCAGGGATTGAACCCATGTCTCCTGCACTGCAGGTAGACTCTTTACCGCTGAGCCACCAGGAAGTCTGAAATAGATAATCTATATAGCTATATAATCTGGGAAACTTTTCTCTTTTAAGGCCAGTGGATTAGTAACTTTCTTTATATATTCAAACTTTCTTGTATAATGTAACATACTGTAACTATGGGAGTGGCATTCGGGGTGTAGATAAGGGGCAAAATCCTGCCTATCACACTAAAATAGGAAAGGGTGTCCTCAACAGGAAAAAAAATGATTTTATGAATTAAGCATAAAGTGAAATTGATAAAAAAAATATAGCATGAGAAATTAAAGGACACTTGCTCCTTGGAATACAAGTTATGACAAACTATACCGCATATTAAAAAGCAGACACATCTGCTGACAAAGGTCCATAGAGTCAAAGCTATGGGTTTTACAACAGTCATGTATGCATGTGAGAGTTGGACCATAAAGGCTGAGCACCCAAGAACTGTAGTGCTGAAGACTCTTGAGAGTCCCTTGGACAGCCAGGAGATCCAACCATTCCATCCTAAAGGAAATCAACCCTGGATAGTCATTGGAAGGACTTATGCTGAAGCTCAAGCTCCAATACTTTGGCCACTTGGTGTGAAGAGCCAACTCACTGGAAAAGACCCTGATTCTGGGAAAGATTGAGGGCATGAGGAGAAGGGGGCAACAGAAGATGAGATAGTTTTATGGCATCATTGACTCAATGGACAGGAGTTGGAGCAAACTCTGAGAGATAGTGAAGGGCAAGGAAGCCTGGCATGCTGTGGTTCATGGGGGTCACAAAAAATCAAACACTTAGTGAGTGAACAACAAGAATAAACCATGAGAAATATAATAGCTTCCCTGGAGCTAATAAAGTGGGGGGGAGTATTATTTGTAGACTGTACTCACCTTCCCTTTGGACTTTTCAAAATTATCACCCATATGAAGCATAAAGCCTTTCTGAAATTCCCTCTTTCTTTTTCTCTTTTCCCACCTCCTTCTTTCCCTCTACCTTTCTTTAATCTCTCTTTCATGCTTAGACTTATTTTAGAGGAAACTAGGCATCAAATTAATGTTTATTAATGTCTTTATTCATTTATTTATTCAACAAGTATATCTTATTATTTTAATTAAGGTTTTCTTTGTGTGTGTTTCAAAAGCATTACTACCAGGTTTTCAGAAGCTTTACAAGAAATTGGTCACTATTTGGAATTCCCATCTCTCCTGCCCTCAGATTTTACTTTCCTAATAAACAAGGCTATGTACTAGCTAGCCTCCAAAATACTTAAAATGTGCACTTCTTCATGATTCCAGCAACTTATCTGATCAATTTCTTAGAGTTAAGACTAAATTTAAGGGAATGTGCATTGGAATCACCTCCAGGTTTCAGATTGCTTTTCTGAAGGGTTTTATAGCCAGAATCGTATAGATTATGTTTGTAAGGGATGTGAGAGAGTAAGTCAACTTCTCTTGATTAGATCTCATATTTTTACATTTTTAATAGTATAAGCTGAAAAGAGAAGATATATTCAACTAATAATCTATTAAAAGAAACATATGTAAGTGTCCTAAATATAGAGACTAATAACAAGTGTCAAAAGAAAAACAATAGTTATATCGGACTTCCTTAAAATTAAAAATCTTGTGCCTCCAAGAACACAATTAGAAAAGTTAAATACACACACACACACACACACACACACGCAGAATGGGAGAAAATATATCCAAGCAATGTACCCAACAAGAGGGCTTTCTTAGTGCCTCAGTGGTAAGGAATCTGCCTGCCAACACAGGAGACACAGGTTCAATCCAGAGAGGTTCCGCATAACACTGAAGCCTCCGCAGCCCAGAGCCTGTGATCTGCAACAAGAGAAGCTATTGTAATGCGAGGCCTTCTCACCACAACTAGAGGGTAGCCCTGCTTGCCACAACTAGAGAAAAGCCCACACAGCGACAAAGACCCAAGATAGACAGAAGTAGTAATAAAATAACTAAATGAAATATAGAACCAGTAAGGGATTTGTATATCACTGCTTCCATTTCTGTTGTTTCTGGCATATTTGTTTTGAGAAGTAAAGCAGATGTTACTTAGACCTTAGCTCTATGCTCCTATACATTCAATCAGGGAGATATAACTTAGGTAAAAACACAGGTAATAAAACCAAAAACCCCATTTCGTATATTTGGTTTCCTTATGTCTTTATGCTTCATAATAATTCTGAGGAACACAGAAGGGCAGTACAGCATTATGTTATTTCTGAGTTCTCTGATAATGCCAACATTTTAACAACAAGACTTCCAACAATTACCTGCCAGTTGTGGAATCACTAGTAATTTTTGGGGGGGGATTTTTTCAAATCATTATAAACATAATATTCATGTACAACTTTTAGCATGAGCCAAACTACAGAGGTAGAAGAGCTACAAAAATTAAAGAGATGAACAATTTTAATGAGCCTTGACCTTATTCTCTCTAAAGTTTCATAGAAAATATATTCATAGAACTTAAAAAAGATATTTATAAAACATAATTTGAAGGTTATGTACCATACAATTGCACATTCATATTTCCAATTATTCTAATATGCATCTATTTTTATCATGATATATCTATATATATGTAGATGTTATATATATGCTTGCATCCATGTATATATGTGCATCCATATATATGTGTGTGTATATATGTATGGTCATAGCAAACACCCTCTTCCAACAACACAAGAGAAGACGCTACACATTGACATCACCAGGTGTGTGTGTGTGTGTGTGTGTGTGTGTGTATGCTTTATACCATATGCCACATTAGCTTAACTGTCCTTATAGAGATACATTTTCTTTTAACTCAGCAATTATTTATCTTCATTAAAACAAATAGCCATTTGAAATACCTCACTTCATTTACTTCCTAATAATGATTCTGCTATTCCCAATATTATACAATGCATCTTATATTAATTTGAAAGTGATTTTTTTCTTACAGCAGGAAGAATGTTTGTTTCCAATGAGAAGCTACATTTTCTAATTTCCAAAACATATTTGCCATAATTGCAGGAATGTTTTCCAAAGACTACTTTCACAAATCATGGTTGACCTTTGTGGTGGGTATTATACAGAAACTTTAAAATTCAAAGGTCAGAACCAAATTCAAACCAGCTTATTCAAGCCATGGAAAGAAAGAATTTGATAATAATTTTGGCTGTTAGGACTTGAGTTATGGTATGACTTGTATGCTAATTTTTGGCTGTGGCGTATTGATCTCATTTTCCAGCCTATCTTCACTATGAGGTGAATGTTGCCCAACATTTGTTCTAGTCTCAAATAGCCTAAATGCCTAGAAGAGAGAAGTTCTTTCCTATATTTAAGACAGACAGACAGACATTACAGGGAAGGCCTATTGCCTAGCTTTGATGTTATACTTTCCTTCATACTAACAGCAAGGCCAGCATGGATGGGCTGTGAAAACAGAAGGCGCTTCTGTGTGGTAGATATGGTTAGAGTTTGGGTCAAGCAAGGTCTCTGAAAGAAGGGGGCAGGTGTATCCAGAAAAGTCATTTGAAGTCATCAAAGCAGTCAGATGGCATTGAATTGACATCTACTAGAGCACATCTTTCATTCTCTTCACTCTCTTTTATCTTCAGTTTTTAAGTGTCAAAAAATAATTATTTTCCCTTTCACAACACATTGTTTCAGAAGTGTTATGAAGGCAATGAAAAGATCTGGGAAAAAGGTCCAGCTTGATTGGGGACTGAGAGACTTTTTTGAAACAAGGGGTTTAATGTGGGATTTAATAATATGAAAGATATTTGAAGAACAAAATAGACCTAGGAAATCAAATCCAGGAAACACGATATGACTAACCCTCATGGGGCTGATTGTATAAATATGAATATACTGATTGGACAGCACAATTGAATTAGCAGAATGAACTGAGGTTTGTAGGGAATTTTTCTATGAATTAGAATGACAGACAGATGGCTGCAATTGTCAGGTTAGAAATCAAATCTTGACCTCATGAGATCCACTTTACTCCTTAGAACATGTCTAGGGATTCTGCATATGCTGGGTAACATAGATGGTTACAAGACACAATCGAAATTTCAAAGGGAAAATAATACTTATCCGTTATTATGTACCTTTAAGTAAGGATTTATCACTTACTATGGGAGGACCATCATAGGTACTCTGTTGTAACAATGCAAGTCAAGCTCACATTGCTTCTTATTATAGTATAAAATGGCACTTTAAGAAAAATCTTGGGGTATAGTTGCAGCAGAGGTACATTTTTGTAAACTAACTGATGGTCTTTACAGTGAGTGTATATTATCAGACAATATGCATTTCAAAATGCAAGGACTGATACGTATGAAAAGAAAAGAGCCTGGGGCTAGAAAACCACTTCTCAGAGTTTTACTTTCACAGGTACTTTTCCCTTATTATTATTATTATTTTTTTTTTTTTTTCCTACCAGCCCTAAGTTAAAAAGGCACAGAATGAATGCTTGGCGGTTTGGAGTGCATTGTCTATTGTTTCTGAAGTACCATCTGGCACAGCAATCTAGACTGCAGAAAGCGCTTAATGACCATCCTGACTGATGGTTATAATGGATGCGTCTCTGCTACTCTTGCAAGATCTATGAGTAATTCTAGCCAGACGGATGACAGTCACAAATCTCAACAGAGTGTTTAGTTGTTTCCAACTTCCAAGACCTTTTAAGACTGTGAAATTTAGCAAAAGGAAGCAGACTGGTAAACAAAGTTAGAACATGTCCTCATGCATAATGAAATATTCAATAAACAGCAAAGGCACATTTTTGAGAGTTGAAATCTTGTTCAGAGCAGCACTGCTGCATGACTTCTTTGCAGGAAGCTAAAGTGAACAACTTGTTTGCTCATATTTCATGTACAGAAGCCAGCCTTGCCCTGAACTTTCTCAAATATTAGCACTTCTAACAGATTCTTTGTGTGAAGTAGGATGTTAATAGGGGCAAAAGTAGAAAGGAAACAAAGGGAACCAATTGGAGATAATAGCACAGTGTATGGTAAGACTCTTGAAACCATAGAAGTCATACTTGGATACTAATTATTACTTAAATACTTCTGACTTTAGTGTTTCCAGCCCAGAAGCCTCAGATTTGCAGAAACCAAAAAACTGATAGTTTCAAATGGATTCAGAAATGGCATAATGGAAATAAATACCTTATATTTTGTATACTTCACTTGGCATTGATAAATTGATTTTAGATCTTAAAAAGCTAATAAAAATTATGCCTAAATAGATGAACAAATCACTTTTTTATAAAAATTTTCTCTGGAATGATAACTGACATAATAAAGGGAAGCACCTTTATCATTTAATTGATATTTTCTAACCTCAGATAGTGCAACAAAACTGCATTTAAATACTTACAGTAAAAACATTGAATGAATATACTGATACTAGTCAAGTATGAAATGACTTATTTATATTTGTAGATAACAGTCTTCTATTCTTTCCTTCAAGGATGACCTTCTATAGCATGTACTAGGTCATGCACAAATTAAAAAGACATGGCTCTTGCCTTAAGAAAACAGTTTAGAAGATATGCAGCCTGAATTTTTTCCAGTCACATGGGCTAGATGAATACACTGAATCATCCATCTTCTCTAAAGATTTGTCATCATGACCAATGTTTAGTTTGCAGTGATCAAAATGGGCATATGGCCAGGGAAGAAAGTTTGCTGTCATTAGAGAGAGATTTGTTTTCAGATGTGCAAGTTATCTTTGCACTCTATTTTGGACTAATTTTCTTTATGACATACCCTAGAGAGAGTCACACAACAGAACTTTCTAATACAGGAAAGCCTGAAATTGGCTCAACTTGCAGGAGGCAACATCCAAATTGTACAGATGTTCTTAGAGCTGCTGTTTCAATTGGGAATGTCAGTCACTAAAAATTTTGATTAAGGTAACAGTCTTTGGTCACCCTAGCAATCTACTGAAGTTAAAATCACTTTCAAAGACTGTTTGTGAGTCTGGATACAGAGCTGGCTCTGTATTTCACACAACCACCCCTCCCCAACCCTGACCACATGCACCACCTGGTAAGATCCTAAAGAAGAGACTCCATGTCTTATTCATTAACTTTGTATTTGAGGCATTGAGCAGAGTATCTAAATTGGAAGGGTAGTACATCATGATTAAGTCCAATCTGAGGATAGACTATAATATGAATGAGGCAGAATCTATGGTTAGAAATTTACTCACACAGGATTATATAAATTACATGTGTATCTCTTTTCTTCTTCTGTATAGAATTCTAAGGCAAGTCATTTTATCACTGGTTGATTTCCACATACAGCAGTTCACATCATGTCAGAATATAATAATTACTAAATAATAATTATTATAAGTATGTTCCACATATATAAATTTTATATTTTCTAAGATGACACATTTAGGATGATTCTATATTTGTACTTAACTAAGTTTTTGTTTTAGTTTTAAGTTTTACAATAGTTCTGCTTTTCTCTAGGTTTGCATCTCTTGCACATGCATGTTTGAAAAATGTTTGTGTGTTAGGATTCAAAGACATCTATGTTTTTGATTGCCCTAAAAATTTAATATTTTGTCATAAAATTTATTATAATGCTATATGTTCACACTTCATTTATCCCACAGTTTAGACTATAAGATTGCATTAAGATTTCTTTAATTTAAAAATATTATCAAACTATTATATGTGTCTCAAAATTTACGTATACTCTTCTTACTTATTAATATAATCTGAGTACTGAGTATGTGTATATATGCATACCACACATGCTCAGTGATTCATTCGTGTCTGGCTCTTTGCGACCCCATGGACTGTAGCCCGTCAGGCTTCTCTGTCCATGTGATTTTCCAGGCAAGAATACTGGAGTGGGTTGTCATTTCCTTCTCTGAGGAATCTTCCCAACTGAGGGACTGAATCTGTGTCTCCTGCCTGGCAGTCAGATTCCTCACCCTGTGTCACCTGGGAAGCTCTGTGTATGTATATGTATACTGTGACTATTATGTTCTTTATTTTCTTCTATTACCTCTTTGATTCACAGTCATAATAGCCTATATTGCAGCTGTCACCCCTTTACTCTCCAATCTACTATCATAAGTGTTTCCTCATGCCAGTAGGCTATAGCTCCTAAATATATTTTTCAATGGCACAAAATTGAATAGAAATATTTTAAACAGAAAATTAGATTTGAAAAAATAGAAAAACCAAAACCATACACACAAAGCCTAAAACACCTTTATATTTCACATATTGCCTAAACAACAAAGTCCACGTTACTTAGTGAGACATACAAAATTCCTTTCAGTCTAACCGCTATCCATCAGTTTTGATTTTTTGTTTTTCCATTAGCCTCTCAATCAGTCCTGAATATTCATTGGAAGGACTGATGCTGAATCTGAAACTTCAATACTTTGGCCACCTGATGCGAAAGAGCTGACTCATTTGAAAAGACCCTGATGCTGGGAGGGATTGAGGGCAGGAGGAGAAGGGGATGACAAAGGATGAGATGGCTGGATGGCATCACTGACTCAATGGACATGGGTTTGGGTGAACTCTGGGAGTTGGTGATGGACAGGGAGGCCTGGGGTGCTGCAGTTCATGGGGTCACAAAGAGTCAGACACGACTGAGCAACTGAACTGTACTGAACATGTCCGTGTCCCAACTACATGAAGCACCCATTTTCTAAATATATGTTATTATAAAAATTATTACTAAGAATCTCAACTTAAAACAAAAAATGGTGCATCTCCAATATTTTCTATACATTCTTTCCTTTGCTTAGAATGCCTTTCACTGCCAGTTACCCCAAGACCTATCCTCTTCATTCTTCATGACCTAGTGGTTGGTCCACACTTCTGCAAAGTCTCCCTCAGCTCCTTCCTTGAGCTCTTCATCCTGTTTCCCTTTCTGTCTGCATTATGATTTCTTATTCACTAACCTAATTTAAGGTGCAGATGAAATGACTCTTCAGGTTCTAGCTGTAACTTCTGTTTACGCTTTATAGTTGGCTCTGTACTGAGACAGAAGCCATTTTTTTTTATTATTATTCCTTAGAGTTTAGGTCCCAGAAGAAAGTGGAATTTTTCATTAAGGTCCATCAGGTGAAGAAGGTGCACATGTAGAGAACACCCACGGACTCCAAACTAAGAAAGGAACCTGTAAGTGAACTGAATAATGGAATTCTGAATCTCTTGATAATGACAATGAAAACAATGGTGTCTAGCACATGATGTTTGCTTAGGAATTGCTGAAATGGTAATTTCCAATATGGAAAATGGGCAGGAATTTGGAGGTAAAGGTTATAAACTCTTTGGAGTCAGAGGGAAATCACACAAACATGATTTGTGTGGCATATGGTTGGCATAGATCCTCAAACACTGAGGACATGTTATGTTATGAGAAATCAGAGGTATTTTGTAAACTTAAATAAATATTTGCTTTGGTTCATAATATTTATTTTCAATAGGTTTTCTTTGTATTTAGGAAGACTGAAAAAAACAGATTTTCTCAGTTAAACCAAGAGGAACAAAAATAAGTTTTTTGTTCATACTTAAGCCAGAGCTGTAACTTAGAATCGCCCAAAGGTGAGATAAAACTTATGGAGACAGAACTGGTATCACAGATTGGTAGCTTTCCTACTCTTATGTTCTATTTCAATCCATAGAGAGTCTGAATTTTATTTTTTTTGGAAATTTAGTAATATATTATACTCTCTCTCTAGTTTCTTAACCGTAGTTCCTCAAAGGTCTGTGTTATATTTGTTGTGATTTAGTAATTATATTTTTCTGGCCCTTTCTACATAGGTTCTCAAAATAATTTATTAAAAATATAAATAAATGTATCAAGGTTTTAACATTTTACATCAGAACTTCTGATATACTTTTCTGTAATAACAATATTCATAAAACCTAATGAGGGAAATGGGACTATGCAAATCTATGTCAGGATATAATAGTAGTACAAATGGATATGTTTTGTTTTTTTCTTAAGTTACTGATTTGATTTCTGTTTTTCCAGATGTTACATGAGTCATCTTTCCTTTTAACTACTGCCAGACAAATTTCTTTTAAAAGTAAAGATCAGCCTCTTTGATTTACTGTTTGTTCATTTGGAAATCAGGGAGTCAATCTTTTGTAGAAGGAATTAAAATGCTCTAGAAGAAACAGATATAGTGGTATCAGTTTGACTATTCACAGTCTATTTAAGTTACTTTTTCTGTTATCTCAAGTGGCGTTTGCCTATTGAGATGGACAAGAAGGTGTCAATTTAGTTAGTGAGGTCCATACTTTAAAAATAAAGGTTGATGTTGATTATTTCATATGTTTTATTCAGGGGATTTTGTGCTATTAAAGAGAATAAATATTATTATTGTTAGTTGATTGTAAACACTTGTCTGCTATTTACACTTCTTCCCACACAACTCCATGAATTGATAATTCTATTTTATTCTTTTAAGAGGGGTGAATTAATCACTTTCATACTTTCCATGAAATACTGTCTACAAATTTCTAGGAATAGAGATTCTTCTAGATAAGTGAGAATGTCAAACTGATTAATTTTGGCTCCAGTTTTATTATAAAAAATATGTTCTAATATTATGGACAGTTCTTAATTTTTGTAGGTGATGGCCCATGTCTGCATATATCAGACTGTTATCTGAGCTGACACATAGATTGAGTTTGGTTGAATCTGTATGTGTCGTTATTGATAGTGCAACATGTGCCAGTTTACTTATTGAAACTGGAAAGGAATACCAAGAAGAGAATTCTAGAGTATCATTTAAAAGTATTTGTCTCTCCTCAATACAGATTTTATATTTCTATGACTACAGTTTCCCAGGGGGCTCAGTGATAACGAATTTGCCTGCAAATGCCAGAGCCACAGGAGATGTGGGTTCAATTCCTGTATCGGGAAGATCCCCTGGAGGAGGAAAAGGTAACCCACTCCAGTATTCTTGCCTGTAAAATTCCACGGACAGAGGAGCCTAGTGGGCCACAGTCCATGGGGTTGCAAACAGTTGGAAGCAACTGAACACACATATACACATTTTCTTACTTGTTATTTATAACTTCAAATGTTTATGACACTTAGCTAATGCACCTTGAGATGTTATTTTCCAGCATCTCTCATATGACTACTGCATGCTCTGAGCCATAAATGTGTATTTCTTGGTGGTAATAGTTAAAGTTACTTATTTTACCAAAATCTCTATTGATTTAGTCTCTCCTACACTATTGATTTTGTTTCCTTGCAGAGGAGTCTGAGGGGAACAACTGTACCAAGTCTTATTCCAGAATTGAATAGTAGTTGCAAGTCCACCTCTATATGCCTCTGTAAGGGGAAATGGGCATCTGAACTTGTAATGTGACTACTTTTCTCACATTCAATTGAATATCCACTTACTAGAGAAGGAGACAAAATAGATTTAGGTGATCAACTGTTTTTGCTGCTTCATTCAAATGTAGAAAATGCTTAACAATATCAATACCAACAAACATTTTTTGTTTGTTTGCTCTCAAATGTTTTTGCTCTAAAATTTCAGTGTTTTGCTTTTGAAATGGCCTGGTTAAAGGTTGTACATTTCACACTCTGGTGCATTTCTGTACAGTTTAAGTAACTAGAAATGCACTTCAAAAATACTGCAGTTAGCTGCTGGCCTAGGCCAAATTAATCTAACCACTTGGCCAGGATCCCTTGTTTTTGCTCCATTGGTCTTTCTTCCATGCAAAAGGTGGAGTTACACTGTGGTGCAATATAGGGTTACAAAAGGAGTGAATGGACTTTGATCTTCTCTGTTAAAATAGCAATTAGAGAAGCTTTGCTGGAGAGTAAAAGTCATTGTTCAAGACAATATGAACTTTATTTCTTAAATTCTTGATTTTGCAGAGCAGACTTCTTAGAAGGGGTTATTTTTCTGAGGTTAACATTATTTTAAAGGAATTATTAATAAATGATTTATTCCATTCTTCTTTTTGAGGTTGTCAAAATATTTTCCCTAGTGGCTCAGACGGTAAAGAATCCTCCTGCAGTGTGGGAGTCCTGAGTTTGATCCCTGCATTGGGAAGATCCCATGGAAGAGAGAGTGTCAACCCATTCCAATATTCTTTCCTGGAGAATTCCATGGACAGAGGAGCCTGGTGGTCTATAGTCCATGGGTTGCAAAGAGTCAGACATGACTGAGCAACTAAGCACAAATATTCTAATAAACACTTATATGTCAACTTTCTTCACTTGATTTTTACAGTCACTTATTTTGTTACTCCTAAGAAAAAGAATCAGTCTATTATTTTCTTAAAAATTGGTATTGACAAATAAATGTGCCTATGTGAATGCAACCAACTTACCAGTGCAACTATAGTTATAGGGATTACACAGTTATGCCAAAATCAGTCATATTCATTGCTTTCTACCCTTACAGAACATGAAAGAGATAGAAGAAACCATAAAACCTATGTAAACAGTGTCAAACTCTATCTAAAATACTTGTTGAATAGTAAAACTATAGTAATGTACTTTCTAGAAATGAATTTGGTTTTAATAGCACAGGGCTCTAGGGATCTCTTGGTTGCCTGATTTAGAATGCTAACCTAAGCAGTGTGGAAATTAAAGATTGAAATGGCTTGGTTATCCATGACATTTTACTGCAGTGTTACTGCTGTGGATATATAATAGATTATTAAAGTATTTGCTTCCCCAGTGGGATTTTCAGTCCTGGTGTTTTGATTGCGATAAGAGCTGTAATACTTTAACTTTCCCTTTGGGTATAATAAAATTCTCCTATGTAAATGAGAATCAATCATGGATTTCATACAAGCTGGACAACCTTAAAACATTGTACAAATAGTTGGCAACTGACATTGACATTTCTTGCTTCCCCTTGTCTACTAATTTTATTTTTCACCTATGATTATGTAGTGCATACTACTTTTGTTTTATTGTGATAGGGCTGCTCCTCTAATATGATAGTTTCTTATCTACCCTGTGGGCAAAACTATTCTCTGAGTATTGATTAAAAATGAACTTTTACTGGTTTATTTCTGTTAAAACAAAATAAGTCAGCTTTCCTGTACAATAGTAGTTAACAGAAAAATGAAGCTTCCCTGGAAGCTGGAATATCAGAACAACTATGCATACATGTGTATACATACACACACACACACACACACACACACTTTCTTTTGAAGCCCTTTCTAACAATCTGTTCAGTTTTAAATCATCCTATGAATAAAAAAAGTCCATGAATCTGCTGAGATTTTTTTTTTTTTTTTTTGCAGTAAGTAAATTGTCACAACTTTTTCTTCATTCCTGGTAGTAATTCACTAATTACTGACATAGGTTCTCATTTTCATTAGCGTGTGCAACATGTCTACCTAGTATCTTGCTTCAAAGAGTTGGACCCAAACATACAGTTTCCTTGGGCAGATTGATAATATGAAGCCTTTCAAAATGATCATCTTTAAATACTTGCTCAGTGCTTATTCAAAGGGGTATGGAATAGGGAATGACTGGATTCATGACCAGTGCTTCACCTATGAGAAGAGAAACAGACAGGGCAAGGTGAAGGGGAAGGTAGAGAGGGAGGTGGAAGGAAAAAGAGGGAGAGAGACTTTAGTTATGGTCTCCTTCCTTCCTTAACTATGCACATATTATGCAGAGATACATGGGAAAGGTAAATGAAATTACAGAAAGCACATATCTTGGGAATAATAGGCATACTAATAAAGAGTTAAACATGTAAGTAATAAGAGGAAAACAGAAAACAAATGTCAGCCATTTAGTTAATCACACAGGTACACACAGGTACACAGGAGTGTCTGTGTATATATCTACAAAAAATAAAATTTACACACAAAAGTCACACACACACATTAGCTGTCTTATTTAAACCTTATGAAGAATGGACCATTCATTCATTCATTTCTTCATTCATCCATTCATACACTCATCCATTCGTGCTTGTTCAGTCACGTCATGACCCAGAGATTGAACCTGCGTCTCTTACGTCTTCTGCATTGGCAAGCGGGTTCCTTACCTCTAGCGCCACTTGGGAAGCCCACTCATCCATTCAGCATCCCTTTATGTACTAGTACTAAGTACTTGATAGTAATAGAGGCATTTTTAATCAATGTTGAGCAACTGCTCTTTTTATAAGTGAAGTTGTTTTTCCTTGGCATAAGAGAGTTACATGGAAATACCACTATGAACTAAATACAAAAGGTTGGAAGATGTCTACTTTCACCAGGCATGGTTAAAATGCACTTTTCCTCTAAAGGATATAATCAATGTGCATCTTTATAAATGGATATTTTTTTCTGCTAATAGGATGTAAATTTTCCCCAAATATAACTCCATAATTAATGACAATGGAATGGTGCTGAATATATAGAATAAAAATCATGTATAAATTCCAGACTATTCTATAGATCTGAATTGGGGTATCTATGCTAGAGTTGGAAAATATAGGAAGCCATATGTTGTAGTGGTTAAGAACATGGAACTGAACTTAGCTTGTCTGGATTGGAACCTGAGTCCTTTATTAATTGATGTGATCTTGGGAAATGAGTTAATGCTTCTGCATCTTCATATATTAATATGTATAATGGGAATGGTTGTAATAAATAGAGCCAAAGGATTATGAAAATTGAACGCAATCATGTAGGTAAGTGGGCTTCTCTGGTGGCTCAGATGATAAACAATCACTGCAGTGCAGGAGATCTGGATTTGATCCCTGGGTCAGGAAGATCCCCTGGAGAAGGAAAAGGCTACCCACTCTAGTACACTTGCATGGAGAATTGCATAGACAGAGGAGCCTGGTGGGCTATGGTCCACGGGGTCACAAAGAATTGGACATGACTGAAGCAACTTAGCACACACACGCATATATATTACAAATAAATATAGCAACTTCAAAAGAACTTTTAGTTTAGCTAATATTTAGTTTACAGATATTCAATGTCAGCATTTTTAAAGATCAAGAAAAAATGACAGCTATGGTAGCACTGACATAGTTTTTTATGTAATGGTAAATAATAAATAGAACGTAATACCCTTGGGAAAATATGATGTAATAGGTAACTCACAGTCAGCAAAAACAAGACAGGGAGCTGACTGTGGCTCAGATCATGAACTCCTTATTGCCAAATTCAGACTTAAATTGAAGAAAGTAGAGAAAACCACTAGACCATTCAAGTATGACCTAAATCAAATCCCTTATGATTATACAGTGGAAGTGACAAATAGATTTAAGGGACTAGACTGATAAACAAAATGCCTGAGGAACTATGGACAGAGGTTTGTGACATTGTACAGGAGACAGGGAGCAAGACCATCCTCAAGAAAAAGAAATGCAAAAAGCAAAATAGTTGCCTGAGGAGGCCTTACAAACAGCTATGAAAAGAAGAGAAGTTAAAAGGAAAGTAGAAAAGGAAAGATATACCCATTTGAATGCAGAGTTCCAAAGTACAGCAAGGAGAGATAAGAAAGCCTTCCTCAGAGATCAATGCAAACAAATAGAGGAAAAAAACAGAATGGGAAAGACTAGAGATTTCTTTAAGAAAATTAGAGATACCAAGGGAACATTTCATGCAAAGATGGGCTCAATAAAGGACAGAAGTGGTATGGACCTAACAGAAGAAGAAGATATTAAGAAGAGGTGGCAAGAATACACAGAGGGACTGTACAAAAAAGATTTTCATAACCCAGATAATCACGATGGTGTGAGCACTCACCTAGAGCCAGACATCCTGGAATGTGAAGTCAAGTGGGCCTTAGGAATCATTACTATGAACAAAGCTAGTGGAGGTGATGGAATTCCAGTTGAGCTATTTCAAATCCTGAAAGATGATGCTGAGAAAGTGCTGCACTCAATATGCCAGGAAATCTGGAAAACTCAGCAGTGACCACAGGACTGGAAAAAGTCAGTTTTCATTCAATTCCAAAGAAAGGCAATGCCAAAGAATGCTCAAACTACTGCACAATTGCACTCATCTCACACACTAGTAAAGTAATGCTCAAAATTTTCCAAGCCAGGCTTCAGCAATACGTGAACTGTGAACTTCCAGATATTCAGGCTGGATTTAGAAAAAGCAGAGGAACCAGAGATCAAATTGCAACATTTG
Organism: Dama dama; assembly: GCF_033118175.1. Lineage (NCBI taxonomy): Eukaryota > Metazoa > Chordata > Mammalia > Artiodactyla > Cervidae > Dama > Dama dama. The sequence goes on along the minus strand of NC_083698.1, from coordinate 80,142,089 downwards.
CTGGATCATCAAAAAAGCAAGAGAATTCCAGAAGAACATCTATTTCTGCTTTATTGACTATGCCAAAGCCTTTGACTCTGTGGATCACAATAAACTGTGGAAAATTCTAAGAGATGTGAATACCAGACCACCTGACCTGCCTCTTGAGAAACTTGTATGCAGGTCAGGAAGCAACAGTTAGAAGTGGACATGGAACAACAGACTGGTTCCAAATAGGAAAAGGAGTACATCAAGGCTGTATATTGTCACCCTGCTTATATAACTCATATGCAGAGTACATCATGAGAAATGCTGGGCTGGAGGAAGACAAGTTGGAATCAAGATTGCCAGGAGAAATATCAATAACCTCAGATATGCAGATGACACCACCCTTATGGCAGAGAGTGAAGAGGAACTAAAGAGCCTCTTGATGAAAGTGAAAGAGGAGAGTGAAAATGTTGGCTTAAAGCTCAACATTCAGAAAACTAAGATCATGGCATCTGGTCCCAGCACTTCATGGCAGATAGATGGGGAAACAGTGGAAACAGCGGCTGACTTTATTTTTCTGGGCTCCAAAATCACTGCAGATGGTAACTGCAGCCATAAAATTAAAAGACGCAAAAAATAAATAAATAAATAAATAAAAATAAATAAAAGACGCTTATTCCTTGGAAGGAAAGTTATGACCAACCTAGAGAGCATATTAAAAAGGAGAGACATTACTTTGCCAACAAAGGTCCGTCTAGTCAAGTTTTTCCAGTAGTCATGTATGGATGTGAGAGTTGTACTATAAAGTAAGCTGAGCGCGGAAGAATTTATTCTTTGACCTGTGCTGTTGTAGAAGATTCTTGAGAGTCCCTTGGACTACAAAGAGATCCAATCAGTCCATCCTAAAGGAAATCAGTCCTGAATATTCACTGGACAGACTGACGTTGAAGCTGAAACTCCAATACTGTGGCCGCCTGATGCTAAGAGCTGACTCATTTGAAAAGACCCTGATGCTGGGAAAGATTGAAGGCGGGAAGAGAAGGGGACGACAGAGGATGAGATAGTTGGATGGCATCACCGACTCAATGGACTTGAGTTTGGGTAAACTCCGGGAGTTGGTGATGGACAGGGAGGCCTGGCGTGCTGCAGTCCATGGGGTTGCAAAGAGTCAGACAGGACTGAGCAACTGAACTGAACTGAACTCACCATGGAACTTTCACCTATAAAATTTCCATTTTTACCATAAAAATACCCTAAAAGGAGTATTTGAAGATAGGTATCACAAAGATTGTTTTGTCTTAAAGCAACACTGTAATCAAATGTTCATACTGAGTTCTCTAGAATTATTTCACTAGGTAGGTTTTAACCATAAATGGGTGATTAAGAATGATAGTAATGGACCATGTTTCCAGGGGTGATGAAATGCACCAGTGAAATCCTATGTATTTAAGTTTCAAGTCAAATATTATCTTCACCTTTAAATTTTATCTAGTTAATTTCTATTAAGAATTTGCTATTTCTTAGACCATTTTCATAATTCAGTGGATATGCTTCTATTATAGCATTTACAGCTCTTTCTCAAATGCTTGTCTTCATGATTCCAAAGACAGAAATTAGTTATGCTTCAACAGTTTTTTTTTTATCTCTAGCTTCTCATCGAGCTTTGTAAATCCAGCTTCTGAGATTTCTTCTAACTACTTTAATTTAGGAATCTGCTATTTCTTTCTCTCTACTTCCATGACACTTTGTTCACTTCTCTTTTATAGCATGTATGGCTCTTTTTCATTTACCTATCTTTCAGATTTCAAGGACATAAATTAATCATGTTTAATGGGCTTTGTAGCTCCAGTTTCTAATTTGTGCATGTAGTATGGATGTTTTTGTATAAAGGATCTGGGGATATAAAGCACAATATAAAATACTTTTAGAATGGATGCTTCCTATCTTACATACATACCCAATGTTGGGAAAGATTGAAGGCAAGAGGAGAAGGGGATGACAGAGGTTAAGTTGGTTGGATGGCATCACTGACTGAATGGGCATGAGTTTGAGCAAATTCTGGGAAACAGTGAAGGACAGGGAAGATTGGCATGTGCTGCAGTCCATAGCATCAAGAAGAATCAGACACAACTTAGCAACTGAACAAAAACCTTACATACAAAATGACAATATAAGTATGTGAAATATATGCCTCCAACACAAATATACAAAAAAACGTACAAATGTATGAAGAAATGGTTGTTAAAAATCGTTTCAGTCTCTGGAATCTCTCAGTTAGGCCAAATGTTTTATACAGAAATTGATGATTGGAGAAAAAACTGTCCTAGAGATCTATCAGGGCTTCCCTGATAGCTCAGTTGGTAAAGAATCTGCCTGCAATGCAGGAGACCCCGGTTCAATTCCTGGGATGGGAAGATCCACCGGAGAAGGGATAGACTACCCACTCCAATTTTCTTGGGCTTCCCTGGTGGCTCAGCTAGTAGAGAATCTGCCTGCAATTTATCTGGAGGACTGTTGTTCTGAATCTCACACCCATAGTACAGGAAAGATGGTTGGGGCAACACCACCCTCTAACATCAATGTTTCAAGGGAATTGTTGTAAAGTTATGAAACGTCTTCTCTCTATTGTGTAGAGAATACAGTGGTGACTGGCTAATGACTAAGAGGATTAAAGCACAACTCTGGGATCTGATCTCCATGGAGATCTAGAGGTTAAAAGAAGGGCCAGACTGATTAAATGCTTGAGGGCAGGGGAAGTGAGAGAGTCATGTTGTTTTGGTATTAGCCTGGGATCCTGGAAATTGTTAAGGCATGAGGTAAGTTTATGCTGGGCAAGATATGGCAGTGGAAGAGAGATGAGTGTGGCCATCTCTTGTCCTAGCTAATAGGACCGCCTGGAAGGGATGTGATCCTCAAGAGAAAAAAAGAGAGTTTTGAAAAAAATTGAGAAAAATGTCATACACAGCCTCTACCAAGATTATTAGAACAGAGCAGACAGGAGTTCAACAGAGAACTTTGGAAGGAATAGTTATAATGCACTAAGTTAGAACTGCCCTATCTATCTGTATCTCTCTGCCATTCTCTGGTTTACTTCCCATAGGAGAATATAACTGCAACTGAACTAGCAAACCAGTTAGAGTTGTGCCAGGCAAGAGTAAAAAGCAGGACAATTTAATCTTCATTGTTACTTTAATCTGTCATCCTTCAAGCTGGAGGAGGGGAGAAGATTTAACCTTTCAATTCCTGTCAATTGTACGTCCTAGTCACCTCCTGTGTCATTTGATTTCTCATACTTCCCATGCCTAATTCCTTAATTCAGCCTTCTATCACCTTTCACAACTGGTCTCCCTACTTTCAAGTTTCTTCACACCACTTCCACTTACTACCTAAGCAGAGTGAATTAACCACATGATATCCTGTTCAAAACTGAATCATTTGATAACTTTGTTTAAAATCATAAAGAAGACTATTATTACCCTCAACATGGATAATAACCACATGACTTACAAATTCTTTAAAGACTTGTCCTTGTTTGCCTATGCATAGTCTTTTCTCACCACTCAACTCTTACCTTCTCTTGCCATATTGTCTTTTATCTCTGGGTATCCACCAGTGCTGTCATGTAAACTGAAATGTGGTATCCATAGCCTGTTTGTTAATCTGGATAATTGTATAATTCTTCAGGATTTTACTTCTATCTCATATCCCCTGTGAAGCTCTTTCTTGTCTCCTATAACTGAAACATGCCCACTCACCGCTTAGACTCACATTTCAAAAACACCATTTCATTGCACTATTAAACCTTCTGCCTGTCCCCAACTTGTGGAGTGTAAACCCTAAGGAAGCACAGAATGTCTTAACACATATTCCTCACACTACATGTGATGTGTATTTAATCCACAACACGGAATTGAATGTTTTGGGATACTGAAATTAAAAAGACCAAAAAAAGTGTGCTCAAAAGAATGGCCTTTAGTCATGATCTGGGGCCTGCTTTAGCACTATGAAAAGTTTACATTTACTGAATATTTACTAAATGCTAGACTCCATGCTATAAAAAGTTTATAGCTATCACTTTTAACTCCATATGAATCTAAAAGATAAGTACTAACACTGTCCATAATTTGCAAATGAGAAACATTCTTGTATAGGCTAAATAACCAAAAAAAATTATTTTCTCAGAATTAAAACTCACACAATATGAGTCTATGTTACCTAGTCTCCCATGGAGAAAATTCAGTTGGCTTTCCTTCTAAGTTAAAGTATATTTTGAATGTTTTCCAGTGTCTGAGACCTTAGTTAAATGGCACTAATTCCAAGCTGATTTGGGTTCTACAAAGATTAATTCTTGGTGTTCCTTACTATATCCAACATCATTTCCCATTTTAGTTGCAATTTTTCAGAAACTCTCAAAACACCAGACACTTTTGACTTTTGACTACACACTTATGTACCTTCTTATGAGACAACAACAAAGTTAATTAATACAATCTTAATACACAATGTTTATTTCCTAAGAAACCTAACCTAAGCTACATGTATGCAGTTCTGGGTTATACAACTCAGGAGCCTTCTAATTCCTATAGTTATTTCTTTTTTTTTTTTTTTTAATTTTTATTATTATTATTTTTTTTTCCAGTGGGTTTTGTCATACATTGATATGAATCAGCCATGGATTTACATGTATTCCCAATCCTATAGTTATTTCATAGTTATTAACGCCGATTCATGGAAACAGTGAGGGACTTTATTTTCTTGAGCTCCAAAATCACTGCAGACGGTGACCACAGCTGTGAAATTAAAAGATGCTTGCTTCTTGGAAGAAAAGCTATGACCAACATAGACAGGCTATTAAGAAGCAGAGACATTACTTTGTCAACAAAGGTCCATCTAGTCAAAGCTATGGTTTTTCCAGTAGTCATGTATGGATGTGAAAGTTGGACTGTAAAGAAAGCTGAACACCGAAGAATTTGTGCTTTTGAACTGTGGTATGGGAGAAGACTCTTGAGAGTCCCTTGGACTGCAAGAAGATTCAACCAGTCCATCCTGAAGAAAATCAGTCTTGAATATTCAATAGAGGGATTGATGTTGAAGCTGAAACTCCAATACTTTGGCCACCTGATGGGAAGAACTGACTCATTGGAAAAGACCCTGATGCTGGGAAAAACTGAAGGCAGGAGGAGAAGGGGATGACAGAGGATGAGATGGTTGGAATGCACCATAGACTCTATGGGTTTGAGTTTCAGCAAGCTCTGACAGTTGGTGCTGGATAGGAAAGCCTGGCATGCTGCAGTCCATGGGGTTGCAAAGAGTTGGACATGAATGAGCAATTTAACTAACTATTCATAACTATTTTATGAACTACACATAGTTTCTAATAAAATTTGGGTTTTCCTACATAAACTTGCAAGATTAATAAATTATAGCCTCTTTTTTTTCCCCCCACAAGGAGTAGTGTTGAAGACCAATTTCACCCCATGCTGTTACCTTCTAGCCATTAAGGTTCAGCAGCTATCTCTAAAAGCAAGATGATGCTGTCACAGAAATTAGGAAGACTGACATTTTTGAGATAACTGAGGATGGCTACTGCTTTGAGTAATGCTTAAAATTCTCCAAGCCAGGCTTCTGCAATACGTGAACCATGAACTTCCAGATGTTCAAGCTGGTTTTAGAAAAGGCAGAGGAACCAGAGATCAAATTGCCAACATTCGCTGGATCATCAAAAAAGCAAGAGAGTTCCAGAAGAACATCTACTTCTGCTTTATTGACTATGCCAAAGCCTTTGACTGTGTGGATCACAATAAACTGTGGAAAATACTGAAAGAGATGGGAATACGAGATCATCTGACCTGCCTCTTGAAAACCTGTATGCAGGTCAGGAAGCAACAGCTAGAACTGGACATGGAATAACAGACTGGTTCCAAATAAGAAAAGGAGTACATCAAGACTGTATATTGTCACCCTGCTTATTTAACTTCTATGCAGAGTACATCATGAGAAATACTGGGCTGGAGGGAGCACAGGCTGGAATCAAGATTGCTGGGAGAACTATCAATAACCTCAGATATGCAGATAACATCACCCTTTTGGCAGAAAGTGAAGAAGAACTAAAGAGCCTTTTGATGAAAGTGAAAGAGGAGAGTGAAAATGTTGGCTTAAAGCTCAGCATTCAGTAAACTAAGATCATAGCATCCAGTCCCATCACTTCATGGCAAATAGATGGGGAAACAGTGGAAACAGTGGCTGACTTTATTTTTCTGGGCTCCAAAATCACTGCAGATGATGACTGCAGCCATGAAATTAAAAGACGCTTACTCCTTGGAAGGAACGTTATGACCAACCTAGATAGCATATTAAAAAGCAGAGACATTACTTTGCCAACAAAGGTCCATCTAGTCAAGGCTATGATTTTTCCAGTGGTCATGTATGGATGTGAGAGTTGGATTATAAAGAAAGCTGAGCACCAAAGAATTGATGCTTTTGAACTGTGGTGTTGGAGAAGACACTTGAGATTCCCTTGGACTGCAAGGAGATCCAACCAATCCATCCTAAAGGAGATCAGTCCTGAGTGTTCATTTGGAAGGACTGATGTTGAAGCTGAAACTCCAATACTTTGGCCACCTGATGTGAAGAGCTGACTCATTTGAAAAAACTCTGATGCTGAGAAAGATTGAGGGCAGGAGGACAAGGAGTCGGCAGAGGATGAGATGGTCGGATAGCATCACCAATCAAAGGACATGGGTTTGGGTGGACTCTGGGAGTTGGTGATGGACAGGGAGGCCTGGCATGCTGTGGTTCATGGGGTTGCAAAGAGCTGGACACGACTGAGCAACTGAACTGACTGACTGACTGACTGCTTTGAGAATTGAAAATTCTTGTTGGGGGCATGCCTGGGAGATGGGGTAAGAAGTGCTTCCATTTGTCTGGTAGCTTGTATGTTAGAGGGTTACTGTGTCAGATAGAAAATGCTCAGGAGTCTGCTGGGACAATTCCCAAGCCTATGTTGCCTTAGTGCTCAGAGGCACTGTCCTCTAGAAGCCTGTACCCCTGCATCCCTGAGGCTCATGGCTTGTCCCAGGCAGGTCCCTCTATCTGAGACCTCTCCTATCCTCCTTCATCTGCCTCATTCTCAGCCATCTGGCCAGGGACAGATCCTATTTTGATACTACCTACCTGTCATTTCAAGACACTTATATTCATTCTACAGCATTGAGGTAAAACTTGCTCCACAAATTCAATTTGTATATTTGGCAGATTAAACTTAATATTAGTGAAAGTGCAAGTCGCTCAGTTATGTCTGACTCTTTGCAACTCCATGACTATACAGTCCATGGAATTCTCCAGGCCAGAATACTGGAGTGGGTAGTCTTTCCCTTCCCCAGGTGATCTTCCCAACCCAGGGATCGATCCCAGGTCTCCCGCATTGCAGGTGGATTCTTTACCAGCTGAGCCAAGAGGGAAGCCCAAGAATACTGGAGTGGGTAGCCTATCCCTTCTCCAGCAGATCTTCCCAACCCAGTAATTGAACCGGGGTCTCCTGCATTGCAGGCAGATTCTTTACCCATCGAGCTATCAGGGAAGCCATATACTTGGCAGATTAAACTTAATATAATCATTTAAAAAATTACAGACACAATTACTGTTATTTCTTATTTCCAGAAATGTATAATTCTTCACAGTCATGCCTTACTTTGACATCACCTATAGTAATACACCCTGATCTCAGTGCATGAAGGTGAAATAAAAAATGTTGCACTATGAAAATGCTTTATTGGTAGTGCCTTGTGATGTTAAGACAGGAAACAGTGCAAGTGCAGACATAGTGAGACATGGCTATCAGATACAGGTTGTAAGTGAATAAAGAGTTCACACAGCTTCCATGCTTTCTCTTATAAAAGACGTCTGTAAGTCACAAAGAGTCGGACACGGCTTAGTGACTAAACACGATAACTGCCACCAAGCCAAACTCCACCTCTTCCTCCTCCTCAAATTTGCTGTCCTTACTAGCCATAGCATCTGGGGACTGCTGGTTTGGGCAGATAGTTGTTCACGATGCTCTTGGCTACAGTGAACTCCACCTTGTCCATGCCCTCACCCACGTGCCAGTGCAGGAAGGGTTTATTCCAAAACATGACTGTGAACTCCTCCGAGACGCTTCTGATAAAGCCTCAAAGATCAACTGGGTTCTGGTTATAACTCTAAGTAACTGAATTCTTTGACATGCTATATAAAGTGTGTTAGAATTTTGGCTAATTATGTTTTTAAGACATGTACACAAAATTAATGAACATATTTTCAGAGTAATTTATATTGTTAGTGAGTCTTTCTAGAAATAATTGATCATTGTGTTGATTATCTGTTTAGACCATATCCAGCATTCAATAATAAAGTTATAGCATTAGCAGTGAGAAGAAATGGCTTAGCCTCTATAGCTTTGAAATATCTGTTTAGCTTATCTCATATCAAATTATCTCATAATCTGGTTCAAATAGTATGATTATAGAAACCTACAAGATTAAGGATCAAAGTACATTTCTATTTGTTAACCAGAGACAAATAAACTGCCAGATATTTCTCCAGCAAAGATGGGTTTATTTTGGCAGAAAATTGCAATTTGGAATCCACAACCTTTGAAAGTCAAATGCAAGTTCCCCTATATACAAGGGAAAGAGAGCCGTTTTACAGACAGGTAAAGGAAGTTGGGATCCCCTGGAGTAGGAAATGGCAACCCACTCCAGTATTCTTGCCTGGAAAATTCCATGGACAGAGAAGCTTGGTGGGCTACAGTCTTTGGGGTCGCAAAGAGTTGGATATGACTGAGCACAAACACATGCAAAGAAAGCTGGGAGGGCTACAACAAACAGAGTCATGGCTTAGACCTTGCCAGGAAAGAAGAGTCTCTTATTCTTGTTGGGCTCTGATATCATCTCTGGACATGAAAACTTCCGTTTCTGACCTCCCAACTCTGTTTAATTTAGGTTTCTGATTATTAATAATTTATATTTTATATATTATTCAGTATATTATTTTTCTTTCAATGTAATTAAAACCAATACTGATCCTTGTAGTAAAAAGCATGAGCTGTTATTATCTCTAACTGGATGCCAATATTGAATTTGTTTTATTCGACAGTGAATATTCAGATAATCATTACCACTTCTGATGAATAAAATAGTGTAATGACTTTACTGAATGATGCCTCTATCATGCTGAAATAATAACAACGATTAGTTTTGAAATAGCCATGACTGAAAGGCATCTGGCCTTTATAATGAATATTGGCCTGAGAAACCTGATTTTACAGTTTGTGAAGGTAGAATATGATGGACAGAAGACCTATAATTTTAGATGACTACCCCTTGAAAAACTGGGATTGTAAGTACTTTTCCATCCAGGCACTCCTTGGGTTAATTGGGTTACACACATAGGTAAGAATTCAAGATTATTACATGAAGTGGATGTTAAAATCTTCTGGTTATAGAAAATCTTTAAAGTTTGAAATCATGGCATATAAAAGATGACTTACTCCATCCAATCAGAAAGGTGTCTGAACATTTCAAAATTTAGTGTAGTTGTCATAGTACCAGTTCAGTTCAGTCGCTCAGTCATGCCCGATCTTTGTGACCCCAGGGACTGCAGCACGCCAGGCTTCCCTGTCCATCACCAACTCCCAGAGCTTGCTCAAACTCAAGTGTGTTGAGTCAGTGATGTCATCCAACCATCTCTTCCTCTGTCATCCCCTTCTCCTGCCTTCAATATTTCCCAGCATCAGGGTCTTTTCCAGTGAGTGGGTTCTTTGCATCAGGTGGCCAAAATATTGGACCTTCAGCATCAGTCCTTCCAGTGAACACTCAGGACTGATCTCCTTTAGGATTGACTGGTTTGATCTCCTTGTAGTCCAAGGGATATATCATATATGTCACAGTGTAAAACATAAGAAAACTGAGAGTGGCAGATATTAACTGGGATCTGGGATTTGACCATTTTACCAGATATGTTACATTTCCAAATTTTCGCTTTATCCCCAACATGATACGTGAGATGAGTATGTTCCACAAGGATTGATTTTTCTTGACATTTTGAGGAGTAACATGGTTAAAGCACACTATATATTTAATCTGATTTTGAGTAAGTTTTAAAAATTCCATGTTCCTTCACAAAATTGGAAAATAATTTCTTGTAGTTTATATTAGTTTGCTCTATTCTTTTGTTCACAATTCTGTTTATAAAACCTTGAGCAGTAGAAGCAAATCTTATTTTACCCAATATAAACCTATTTCATTTTATCTACTGATGAAGTACTATGAAGGGAAACTTTTTCTAAGAAAACTGAATACACTTTTAGTAGATCTCAAATAGCACTCAAACAGTTCATGCCTGGGATTTTTCCGGTAATAAACTGGCAATAACTCAGAGTCTGTTTGACCAGCTGCTCAGAGGTATCATCTGGTGTTTGTATCTTATTACCGTCTTCTAAGTTTAATACTGGTCTTCAGGTTGTCAAATTTAGAATATCAACGTCATTCATTCATCTAAAGGCACTGAATTCATACTTAATTTAACTAACTTATAAAGAGAAAAAGCAATGTATTAATTTGTAGTTTATTTATGAAAAGAGATAGCTATTTCTAATTCTTCCCAGTGGATAGGTTATGAAGGAATCTAAACTACAAGATATGTGAACATAATTTTTAGCAAAAAAAAATATGATTATTTATGAGGACAACATGAACTGTCTTTTTTGAAACTAGGGAGATATTGATTTAGAAAACTGGCATCTTCCTATACTAATGGGAATACTTTAGTATACTAATATACCATCAGTCATAGCCATGCTGCAAATTATTTAATTTCATCTATTTTTAAATATTTAACATTGCTATCTTTAGTGGAAATTTTGAGAACCCCATAGTCCTTTGAGAAATCACAATGGTAATATGCCCCTGTCCATAGGTTTGTCTATAATTACCCAATATCATCCTTCTTATGCTCATTCTTATTGAATTAAGCTTCATCAAGCAACATTTAGTAATAAATTAAATTTTAGAATTGTATTCTATTTGGTCATTGTTAGTTCCCTCACAAATTGTTTTATGTTTAATTTTATAAACAATGTTATGATGTTATGATAAGCAATCTTGATCATATATCTGTTGGACTTGTGCAAATTTCTCCTTAGGGCACATTTTGACAAAACAAATTGATGAGATAAGGAATATAAATATAACTTGAAAGGTTATTTGTTAAATCACTCTCAAAATAAGCTTTTCTTTTTCATTCCAACCGCAGACCATACCAGAGGCCTTTTGTTTCATATCATATATTCTTACTAGCTATTATTTTTGAACTCAGATAGGCAGAAAGTGACACAAAATGGATTTTAAGCATATTTCACTGAAAGATAAGTTATTATTATACAAGGCAAATACATCTTCCTCTTTCCCTTCCTTTTCACTTTCTTTTCTTTTTCTTCATTATCATATTCCTTCTTAAATTATATATATCTCAGTGTATTACTTAATAACAGTAATTCATGATATTTGATTCAGATTTTACAATTTTAATCATAAAAGCTATTTATCTAAAAATAAGATAAATTTACAGTAATAGAGATGTGTTCATAAAATTTTTCTTTGGCTTATCATACTAAGTACAATATTAGTTAAAAGGAACAATAAGAATTGGAAAAGCAAAAATAATGCAGATCTTTTATCAGATAATTATTCAATCTTTCAGGGTATGAATACCAGGTCAGTTTACCTACAACATCACATGATACGCTACCTTTATTTACAAAATTCCTATTTTCCTCAGGGATTCTCTGAAATAGGGAAAGGGATATTTACACATAATGTGTTGGAATTGTCTATGTCTTCTTTATGTTTATTTGAGATGTATGTCTCTGAAAACATCAATGGAGTAAGAATATATACAGAGCCCTATTATGTTGTTATTATGACGACTACTTTGTGCAGGTTTAAATTTTGGTAAAAACAAGTAAATAAATAATTACTTAAAAATCATGAGAAATGAAGTTGAGTATTAAAATTATACTAAAAAAAAATAAAATTATACTCAAGTCTAAAGAGGCATAACTAGGCTCTAACATTTTAAATAACCTCTGGTCAGATTATATAACAAATCAAAGTGGACAGTTAGGTGCTATCATAAAGTTAATTTATTCAGTACTTTAATTCAAGGGAAAATGTTTATAAATATACTATTTCAATAATTACTCAGATTTTATTATTTACTTGCCAGATAAATACACTCTTGGCACTTGGCAGAACCAATAGTAGAAAATATAATATGCATGCAAAATGGGGTTTCAGAGTTTTTTCTTCTCCAAAGCCAAGATAGCATATAAGAAGCATATAACACCTCTGTATTGCTTATTGGAGTGTGAGAAGTAACACATTAGTGCTTTTTCTAACTCGGAATGTGCGCCAACCATTGAGTCATGTGCCTAAGCAATCATTCTGGTTTAAATCTGCACTCATCTCAACAATTGGCTAGTCATTAGTGAGACTGCTCATCCCCTAGATGGAAAGGACGTCTGAGTCCAATTCCTCTCAGTAAACAGGTTTGCATTAACAAGCCAATTCCAGGAAACTTTACAAAAGGTTTAATGTTGCATGAACGTGCTCATTTAAAGATACATTAAAATAAACTTTCTTTTTCCTTCAACAGAAATAATTTGTTTAATGTTATATTTGCCTTTTCAGTTCAGTTCAGTTCAGTCGCTCAGTCGTGTCTGACTCGTTGTGACCCCATGATGTTAGTAAATCTTGCAGAAAAGTAGATCTGCTGAAAATTCTATAGAACTATTTATTTTGTTCTGGCTCTCAGAGATGGGAAATCTTTACACAAAGAACAAGATCTTGAGGAAAATGATTCTAAATTTGGACATCTATTTCATATATCAATTAATTATTTCAACATTTTCTGCCTTTAATTAATGTTATGGGAGTATGATTAATTTTTCTTTATTGGCCTGGTGATGCTTTCATATGTGCATGTGTGCTTTGCTGCTCAGTCATGTTTGACTCTTTGAAACCCCATGGACTATAGCTCGCCAGGCTCCTCTGATCATGGGATTCTCCAGGCAAGAATATTGAAGTGGGTAGCCATTCCCTTCTCCAAGGGATCTTCCCAAGCCAGGGATTGAACCCAGGTCTCCTGCATTGAGGCAGATTATTTATCATTTGAGCCACCAGAGAAGCCCCTTCATAGTGTATACATACGTCATTACTGTATCACGTTGGACATTTTAAATAAGTATACTTGATTGGATGGCCTAATGAAGATGTAAAATATGCACACTGATATTTGTTCTGCTTTGTTTTTAAGTGGCAAAACCCATTTTTTTCAAAAATCCTATGGAAACTTTATTGTTTAAACAGATACTTACAAAAAATTTATGGACTGAAGCAGGGATGCTGGTGTAATGTTTTTCTTTCCTTTTGTTTATATTTCCTGGGACTGCCCTAACAAAGCCAGGGTCCTTTTGACCCAGTGAAGAATTCTGATATGTTACTATGTTTGTGAAGGACATAAAGCACCATCATTTTTGTAGAAATATCTGCAATAATATATACTTAATAGTAAAAGTTTTGATACATAAAGGCCTAAACTTCAACTCTGGCTAAATCGTTACTTTGAAAAGCCATCTTTTTATAGTCCCTAATGTATGACCTCCATAATTCTCAAAATTTTATATGAATACTCTGCAAACTCCATAAGAACTCTGTAAAACAGGAGTTTTACACGCAGATGAGAACCCAAAGGTTCTGAGAGGTTATGTAATTTGCTCAGTCATATAGATAGTAAATGTTAAAGCCAGGATTCAATCCCTAATTATCTCCTCCAAATGTTATTGTCCTATGACTTGCATACATGATATTCTAACTTTTTAAGACACCTAGATGTCAACTTAAAGAACGAGTTAAAAGAAAGTTTAAAAATAACTGTCATTAAATCTCTTAAAAAATAAAATGGAGAGGAACAAAATGTCTGTTTAATATCAAACTTGTTATGATGAACTATCTTGGGTTCACTCCACTCAATCTACCAGTTGTCAAAAAAAATCTAAGATCCTGCAGATGGATACAAAAACTAATGTAAGTGTATGAGTTAGATGCCCCTTGATTGAATTTTGTTAGTTTATTTACTTTTTTATTTGCTTGCCTGTTGTTTGTGTAGTCTTCAGTAGAGTTAATTTCCTGAAACAGGGATATTAGACTTGAAATTTTCCATTTCTTTTTCTCTTCTCAGTTTTTTTCTTTTTCCTTATCCTCTAGATGATCATTTCTCCCACCACTGCTACTGCTAAACTAAACTTGATTAGAGACAACTGTTTCAGGTGATGACAACAGAGCAATGGCTATGAAAGTTTTTTGAAAAATTAAGTTGAATCTATGCTTCCTTATTAACTGATTAAGTGGACTCACAAGATAAAAATATTTTCAAGTATACTATCAAGGGTGAAACAGATCACCAGCCCATGTTGGATGCATGAGACCAGTGCTCAGGGCTGGTGCACTGGGAAGACACAGAGGGATGGGATGGGGAGGGAAGTGGGAGGGGGAATCGGGATGGGGAACACATGTAAATCCATGGCTGATTCATGTCAATATATGGCAAAAACCACTACAATATTGTAAAGTAATCAGCCTCCAACTAATAAAAATAAATGAAAAAAAAAAGAAAGAAAAAAAGAATCCATCTTGCAATTCGAGGGACACAGGTTCGATCCCTGAATCAGGAAGATCCCACATGCTTTGGAGTAACTAAGTTCATGCACCACAGCTGCTGAGCCCATGTCCTAGAGCTGGCACTGCATAAGAAGAGAACCATCACAATGAGAAGCCCACACACTGCAAGGAAGAGTGGCCCCTTGCAACTAGAGAAAGCCCTCATGCTTCTCAGTGAAGACCCCAGTGAAGCCAATAAATAATCTAAAAAGAGAGAGAGAAAAGATAACAAAAGTAGAAGCAGAAGACAAGAATTAGAGACGCTGTAACTTCTAGGTTTATGCTGATGGAGCTGGTGTACTCATTACTGCCATCAGGTCCTTTGGTTGGGAAAAGCCTCCCATTTTTGACTGTCAAGCTTCCAGACATCCCTCTTTTTGGAGGGAACCCCCATCGTGTGGGTCTTGCTTCGAGGCAGCTCACTTGTGTTAGAAAGGTAGAGGCACCCATATTCCTGCTCCCTGGTAGCCCAGGTGCAGGCATGTGGCCAAGTTATGACCACCTGGGTAATGTGCTGGGGTGAACAGTGTCCCCCTAAACTCACGTCCACCGTGAACCTGTAAGTGTGACCTTATTGGAAATACAGCAGACACTAACACAGACACCCCTGCTTAGGACCTTGAACCCTGAAGGTGAGACAGAGCCCAGTGTCAGAGGACTGCTTGCCCCAGGTAAAATGATGCAAACTTTGGGGACTTCCCTGGTGGTCCAGTGGCTAAGACTTCACCTTCTTATGCAGGGCGTGGGGGTTCGATCCCTGCTTGGGGAGCTAAGATCCCACACGCCTCATGGCCAGAAAACCAAAATATAAAACAGAAGTAATATTGTAACAAATTCAATAAAGACTTTAAAAATGGAAAAATAAAATAAAATGTTCAGTGGTCTCACCCTGCCACCACTCACCTCCTCTCCATGGCAGAGTTTGAGGGAATATTTGCTTTCTTCTTTTACCTTTTACCTATCAGATTTAAAAATTTTTCTACAGTGAGCATGTATCACATTTGTAAACAGAAGAAATAAAGTAATTATTAATAAAAATAAAAAAATCTTCAGATTTTCAATAACTCAGAAAGTTTATTAGCTTCCAGTATTCCTGGAAGAATATACTGAGTTTACCTCATAGTGTTTGTTCAAAACTTAAATTCACTTAATGCAAAAATGTGCAACATATAGATATTCTCTAATGTCTCCTCTTAGTGCTTATCCTTAATCATATTTCAGTCTATATTTTCTCTAGCACATTAAATAGAGTTAAATATCACATAAAAATCCTATTTACACACAAGTATATGTACTCTCTCTCTCACATACACAGTTGGCTCTCTGACAGATATGTGTCAGTACTAATTCTTTGTAGGTTTTAAGTTGTTATCACACACTGGATCTTTGGTATTGATTAATTCACTGGGGCAAATGTATTTCTGAAGTAGAAAAATGGAACTATTCAAACTAAGTTCATATGTATTTTACCCAAAGCTAAAGATCATTCTTCATTCCTTTTTCCACCCTGACCAACTCAATATAGAAATACAGTCTTTAAACAAAGATATGAAGCAATATAAATAACCAAGAGGAATTTCTACTGAGTACAAGCTGGCATCTCAAAATATTGATCTCAAAAAGTAAATGGAAAAATACATTGATCTAGGAAGAAAGAAAAGCAGGTGAGAGGCAGAGAGTGGACATGGTGTTAGTCCTCACACAGAGTAGGGCACATCTTGCAGAGAGAATCGAAGGAAGACTGAAAAGGTGAAAGTGTGGAGCTTTTAAAGTGAAACATGCATCCAGGTTGGATGCATGAGACAAGTGCTCAGGGCTGGTGCACTGGGAAGACCCAGAGGGATGGGATGGAGAGGGAGGCGGGAGGGGGGATCGGGATGGGGAACACATGTAAATCCATGGCTCATTCATGTCAATGTATGGCAAAAACCACCACAATATTGTAAAGTAATTAGCCTCCAACTAATAAAAATAATTGGGAAAAAAAAAAATAAAGTGAAACTAGGAATTTTGATTCAAATAATCTCTCTTTAAAAGTGCAAGTTAAAGCTAAGAACAGAGAATAGTTTTGAGGAAAGTCCTAAAAGAGGGAAAAACGGTAGTTCTAGTTTGTGTCTGAACAGAGAGGACTTGAGAGAGTCACCCAGTTTCACCAGGTTAATTTTCTTATACATTCATTAAGAACTTAGTCCATTCTAGTGATTGCCATGTGCTACCACCCATATAAGTGGGTGAATCCAACCTACAGAGTTTATCTAAAGTAAAATCCACTGGACCAAAAAACTTACAAATTTGTTGTCAATTCTAAAGCATCAGTGTGTTTCCCAGGATAAGCTCTATTGGTGGTTTAGTCGCTAAATTGTGTCCGACTCTCGTGACCAGGCTCCTCTGTCCATGGGATTCTCCCGGTAAGAATACTGGAGTTGGTTGCCATTTCCTTCTCCAGAGGATCTTCCTGACCCAGGAACTGAACCCTTGTCTCCCGCATTGCAAGCAGATTGTTTATCAAATGAACTACAACGGAAGCTGATTGGAACATTAAGCTCTATTGGAACATTACTAAATCAAGGACTAGCTCAACCAACCTTGATAACAATAGCATATAAGTTGTCAACCTAAAAAAAAAAAAAAAAAAAAAGACTGAAAGTATATTGTGGCTGTCATTCTGGATACATTAACTTAATGAGCAGCACCATTATCCACCCAATGGCCACGTCCACAAACCTTGCAATCTGCTCTAATCCCTTTCATTTCCATTTCCTCTTTACCAATATCACTAAACACTTATAAGCAGTGTCCAAGTCATAATGATTCTATCCATTTACACTCATCTCTGCCCTTCTCACAATCCAAAAAGCTAATGTTTGATTCTCCCTGCTTCCAGCTTCACAATCTACCTCATTCTCTGAATCACTGAGAGAGTGAGAGCTTTCTAAAAGTCAAATTGCACCTTGTAATCGCTAGCATGAAACCCCCCAGTATTCCCCACATTTAGAGCCACATTTTCCAATAAGGTGATGAC
This sequence comes from Dama dama, assembly GCF_033118175.1. NCBI lineage: Eukaryota > Metazoa > Chordata > Mammalia > Artiodactyla > Cervidae > Dama > Dama dama. Next base: position 80,124,347 of record NC_083698.1, on the reverse strand, counting down.
AAATTCTGTATGACTAGTGACTAATCTAAATGCAGATAGTTCAAAATAATATGATCAGTAAGTATACTGTACATCTTATCTAAAACACTTGGTAGGAATAAAACTAAAATATTCCATTAATATTTTATATTCAATTATTAATTAATTTGCTAATGTTTTGGATAATTAGGTTAAATAAACATATTAAAATACTTTTCAATGTTCTTTTTTTACTTTTAAGTGTTTCTACTAGAAAATTTTAAATCACATATGTGGCTTGCACAGTATTTCTTTTGGAAATGCTTTTTGAACAAAAGGAAACCATTTGGGGACCAAATGAAAATTGCAAATGTGGTACTTCTTGTTCTAAAAGCAAGGGAAAAAGTGCTCTTAACGGTACTACAATTTCCTTTCTTCCATTCTCTCTCTCTCAGCCTGTCATGGATTTTCTTATTTGCTGTTGAATATTGCCCTCTCTCTGGCATGTGCAAATGCCATGCAGTATGCTTCCAGACAACTACAAGTGCAGACCCCCGGCTCATGTGCTGCCCACCAGCTGCTGGGTTACCCCTCCTGACTGCACTACTTGAACCCTCATGAAGTTGGCTAAGTCCTCTAGGGAAATGGTTGTCAAATTGTGGGTTATGGTCGATTGATGTGTCAAGAAATAAATCCACTAGTTTCAATATCAGCATTTCAATAAAATAAAGTGAAATAGAATATTTCAGAAAAAAGTAAGAAAAGTATTAGAGTACATATACACTATTAAAATGTAAGTATTACCTTGTAAAATTTTTGTTTCAATTAGTGTGTCTTGTAAGAGGTGATATAATTAAAAAAGTGTTTCCCACAAGCTGCAAAGTTTTAAAAGCACTGGAGTAGACCACATAGATCTCCTTATAATCCATCCTCTGCCTGTACTTTTATCTTAAAATCCTTAAACTTCATAGTCATAGTCAATAGTTCAGTTTGTTGAATAAATCACATACCTTGAATCATTCTACACAGAAAAATTTAATATACTAAATATTTTTTCTTATATTTTCTGGCCAACTGGCAAAATCTTACACATTTTTAAGGTCTAATTAAAATACCATACCATCTCTGAGGCTTTCCAGATATTCCCCCTCCCACAACTTCATCCTCCTCTTCCACTGCTGTTTTGAACTAGATTATGGATAGATATCCAATAGCTGGAAGTAGGTGATAGTAAGATAGTCGCCAAAACCTTGAAAAGTGTTAGGAAAATGGCCTCTTTGACCTAATTCCATCACATAAACATTTACCAGCAAGTAGAAACCAAATGTCAAGCAACCTATTCTGTGGGCTTAGGGAATCCTGGCTTTGGATATTTTTAAAACACTTTTTTGGAAAGATTACCTAAGGCAAATAGACCATATTCCAGGAGCAAGTTTTGGAGACCAAAACTCTGTATTGATACTAAGTGCTTTAACATATAAACCTGGAGACTGATGCCTGAGTATATCAGACACATACAAAGCTGACTGGATTCTCATGCCCATTAATGTTGGGGAAGGTGACAGTGTCTCAGAAATATGTAATTCAGTTAACATAAATGGAATTTACTAATTTATTCAGAAAGCCAATTTCTAACTCTCATTATCTGAAAAGAATAGTGAAAGTAAAAGTCACCCAGTCATGTCCAACTCTTTGTGACCACAGGACTATAGCCTGCCAGTCTCCTCTGGAGTGGGTAGCTGTTCCCTTCCCCAGGGGAGCTTCCCAACCCAGGGATAGAACCCAGGTCTCCTGCAGTGCAGGTGGATTCTTTACCATCTGAGCCACTAGGGAAGCCCAACAATACTGCAGTGGGTAGCCTATCCCTTCTGCAGGGGATCTTCCTGACCCAGGAGTTGAACTGGGGTCACCTGCATTGCAGGTGGATTTTTTACCAGATGAGCTACCAGGGAAGCTCTTTCATTGTCTAACAGGTCATTAATATCACCAATGACAATTTAATTGTAGTAAAGGTACTGGTGTGGATTAACATAAGAATAACTGAGGCTCATAGCGGCTGTGCATCAAAAGTGGTCTTTCTGATTAAAATTAATCCGGACTGTGAATTCTTGATTACTGTGACCATTTTTGAGTAGTAAATGAAAGTAGCGCTTACATAACAGCATAATCTTTATAGTTAAATTGTTTTTAAGTTGACTGAATATATCACAAAACCAGAAAGTGTTTCTTGTTGTTGTTCAGTTGCTCAGTTGTGTCTGACTCTTTGTGACCCCAGAGGATTGCAGCACGCCAGGCTTCCCTGTCCTTCACTATTTCTTGGAGTTTGCTCAAATTCGTGCCCATTGAATCAGCGGTGCCATCCAACCATCTCATCCTCTGTCATCCCCTTCTCCTCCTGCCTTCAATTTTTCCCAGCATCAGGGTCTTTTCCAATGAGTCAGTTCTTTGTATCAGTATTTGAGTATTGGAGCTTCAGCTTCAGCATCAGTCCTTCCAATGAACCTTCAGGGTTGATCTCTCTTAGGATTGACTAGTTTAATCTCCCTGCTATCCAAAGAACTCTCAAAAGTCTTCTCCAGCACGACCATATGAAAGCATCAATTCTTCAGTGTTCTGCCTTCTTTATGGTCCAAATGTCACATCCATACATGACTATTGGAAAAACCATAGCTTTGAGTGTACAGACCTTTGTCAGCAAAGTGATGTCTCTGCTGTTCAATATGCTATCTTGGTTGGTCATAGCTTTGCTTCCAAGGAGGAAGTGTCTTTTAATTTCATGATTGTAGTCACCATTCACAGTGATTTTGGAGCCCAAGAAAATAAAGTCTGTCACTGTTTCCATTTTTTCCCATTTTTTGCCATGAAGTGATGGGACCAGATGGTTATAGTCAATGTTCTTAACTTTTGGAAGTCAACGATGATATGTTTTAAAATTTACTCAGCACATGGGTACACTAGAACTGATAGTAAACATGGGACATTCATTTAATTAATACATACATCAGTAATCTCCCAATATATATGATTTAAAGATCACACACAAAAAAATGATTTTTCTCCAAGTTCTTCATACTATTAAACCTATGTTCTACCTCCTGGAAAATTATACTGTTCCCCTTAAATCTCCAAATACTATGTTTATTCCATGATGGCACTTATTTAAAAATGAAATAATATTAGAATATAATATTTCCTTCTCAGTATTAATTTTTAATAGTATACATGTTATAATACCAAGATGAGTGTGAGTAGAACGTCTCATCCTTCTATGAAAAACAACAACTTTTACTAGAGCCTCTTCCATGTCTCAAGGTAAGTTAAAACAGAGAAATTGGTAAATAATTTTATTTGGAGAGGGATGTCACCCTCACTAGAATTCCCGCTCTGCTTTCTGTGAAAGGAGAAAAATATGTCCTCAAATTCTAAACCAGGTGAAACTTAAAGGAGCAGGGAGTCCCTCAAAGAGCTTGAAAAGTGTTCTTTGTCCTTGGAGTACATCAAAGATAAAAGCCTGACTCCTAACTGAAAATCAAAGCAGACAGAGAGCAGGGTACGTCTAACAGGTGAAGGAAGGACTGACCACCTGCTTTGGAAGTAAAGCCATAGAGTGAAGGGTGCTGCTCTGTTGGAACTGGTTTGTCAGTGCAAGGGGTGGATGAATGCTTCTTGTGGACACAAGAGAGAAATCCCTGTAGAATCAGTCATCACATGCCCTATTAGTAGGGTCAGTGGTGGTAGGAGGTGGACAGGGAGAACTCAATCAAAGAGCCAGGAAATATAGCAGTCAATGTCCAGGGGCTATAGAAAGAGCCCACAAAGGCCACCCAAAGTAGACATTCTTCTGCTTGAGTTAAAGACACTGTTGGAGAGAAAGCCCCACAAGAAATTTTTGCAGAACACAGGGATGGCTAGGTAGAGTTGATTTATCTCACAAGCCAGAACCATTCAAGGAGGAAGGTTTAAACCTCTGCATGTTCTGGAGCAGTCAAGCAGGCAACCACACACTGTAGTATCTCCTAACACTGCCAGAGAGTATATCATCTAAACAATACATTTTGTTTATTGCCTCAAACAAATTAGGTGAAATGATTGAAAGCAATGATTATTCACATATTACAAGAATTCCCTTAATTCTTAAATATAGTTTATTGTTATTGAAATGTTAAATTGTTAAAATAAAATGCAAAATATCTCAGGGGAAAACTTTATCATGATTTAATTACTTCTATACATTTATTTTTCTTTAATAAAACATGTTCTATTTTTCATTCTTATATATACATCACTGTATTTTCACTAAATATTTTCTTTGAATAATTCCCAAGAGAGTTACTGTGTTACTGCCACAGTAGTGTTTTTCATCTTTTTTCCCCAAGACTTTGCATAGTATCCAGAGATTAAAAGAACTTTTCCTAAATATTATTCTGCTGATTTATAGAGTACTTTACCTTGTTAATATTATATCTAAATTTTTCAACACCATTAGAAATTATTTATGATTTCTATATTGTAAACACAGCAAACTTCACTTTTCTTAGAAAATTTGTATCAAGATTGTATCTAAGATTTATGGTAGCTAAGATTGTTTTTAAGATTTAAAGTATATTCATGAGTAATAATGAAATATCTCTTAACATTTTCTTTTGCATTACTATTTAAAACAAATGATACTTCCATATATCTAACAGCACAATACAATTATTCACAAAATGTTTATAATGTTTAGCTTGGAATATATTAGAAATTCCTAGTAACATTTAAAATTGCATTCTAAATTCTATAAAAGATTGAATTATCTTCTAGCTGTGTAATAGATAAAGTTACATATAACTCAATGAATACATTTTAAATTTTGAATAAGGCTTTGTCCCATGAATCATGTTAATAAAGTTGCATTAAGATATAGTATAGAAGGGTTCACTTTACTCCACATCCTCTCCAGCATTTGTTACTTCTAGACATTATAATAATGGACATTCTAACCAGTGTGAAGTGGTACCTCATTGTAGTTTTGCCTTTCTCTAATAATTCATAATGTTGAGCATCTTTTCATGTGACTATTGGCCATCTGTACAACATGACTTTAAAGTATCACTTTTTCTTAATAAGACTAGCAAAGATTAGAACTTTCCTTTAGTTGTTGTTGTTCAGTTGCCCAGCTGTGTCCAACTCTTTGTGACTCCATGGACTGCATCATGCCAGGCCTCCCTGTCCTTCACCATCTCCCAGAGTTTGCTCAAGTTCATGTTTATTGCATCAGTGATGCTGTCCAGCCATCTCATACTCTGATGCCCTCTTCTCCTTTCACCCTCCATCTTTCCCAGCATCAGAGACTTTTCCAATGAGTTGTCTGTTTGTGTCAGATGACCAAAATCCTAGAGCTTCAGCATCAGTCCTTCCAGGAAATATTCAGGGTTGATCTCCCTTAAGATTGACTGGTTTGATCTCCTTGCTGTCCAAAGGACTTTCAGGAATCTTTTCCACCACCACAGTTTGAAGGCATCAATTTGTTGGCGGTCTGCCTTCTTTATGGTCCAGCTTTCACAACCGCATGTGACTCCTGGGAAGACCATAACCTTGAATATATGTTGGCAGAGTAATATCTCTGCTTTTCAACACACTGTCTAGGTTTGTCATCACTTTCCTGTCAAGAAATAATTGTCTTCTGATTTCAGAAGAACAAAGAGAAGCAAGAAGCAAGGGAGAGAAGGAAAGGTACATCCAATTAAATGCAGAGTTTCAAAGAACAGCTAGAAGAGACAAGAAGGCCTTCTTCAATGAAGAGTGTTTAATAATAGAAAAAAACAACAAAAGGAGAAAGGCCAGAGATCTTTTCAGGAAAATTGGAAACATCCAGGGAGCATTCTGCCCAAAGATGTGCACAATAAAGGATAAAAATGGTAGAGACCTAGTAGATGCTGAAATCAGCATCAGAGATGGAAAGAATACACAAAAGAACTGTATAGAAAAGATCTTCATGAACCAGATTACTACTATGCTGTAGTTAGTCACCCAGAGCCAGACATTCTGGGGTGTGAAGTCAAGTGGGCCTTAAGAAGCACTGCTGTTAATAAAGCTAGTGGATGTAATGAAATTCCAGGAGAACTATTCAAATCCCTAAAAGAGGATGCCATCAAGAGGATGCCATCAAGGTTTTGCATTCATTATGACAGCAATTTTGGAAGACCCAGCAGTGGCCTCAGGACTGGAAAAGGTCAATCCTCATACCCAATTCCCAAGAAGGGTAATACCAAAGAATGTGCTAACCATCAGACAATTGCACTCATCTCCTATGCTATTAAGGTCATGCTTAAAATCTTGCAAGCTAGGCTCAACATTATGTGAACCAAGAACTTCCAGATGTCCAAGCTGGGTTTAGAAAAGGAAGAGGAACCAGAGATCAAATTGCCAACATATACTGGATTATAGAGAAAGCAAGGGGATTTCAGAAAAATATCTATCTCTGTTTCATCGACTACATGAAAGCCTTTGACTGTATGGATCATTACAAATTGTGTAACACTCTTAGAGAGATGAGAATATCAGATTGTCTTACCTGTCTCCTGAGAAACCTGTATGTTTGTCAAGAGGCAACAGGTAGAACTCTGTATGGAACAGCTGATTGGTTCAAGATTGAGAAAGGAGTGTGACAGGGTTATCTGCTGTCATCTGCTGTTTGTTTCACCTATAAACTGAGCACATCTTGAGAAATGCTGGACTGGATGAGTTACAAGCCAGACTCAAGACAGGCAGGAAGAACACAAACAACCTCAGATATGTGGATGATACCACTCTAATGGCAGAAAGCGAAGAGAAATTAAAGATCCTCTTGCTGAGGGTGAAGAAGAAGAGTGAAAGAACTAGCTTAAGACTAAATATTAAAAAAACTAAGACCATGGCGTCTGGCCCCATTACTGCATGGCAAATAGAATGGGAAAGTGTGGAAGTGGTGAGAGTAGGGGAAAATTAGGAGTTTGGAATTAGCGTATTTACAAATTACTATAAATAAAACAGATAAACAGCAAGTTTCCACTGTGTATCACTGGAAATTATTAGGTTAGTGAAAAATTAATTGTAATTTTGCATTGTTGAAATTTGCCATTTGATACTGGAATACATTCTTAAATAAATGTGGTTATGCTATACATAATTTTAATGCACATTTCTTGCTTTATGCTTTTTTGGTGATGACATTACTTGCTGTTTATTTATATTTATTTTAGACTATAGAAATAATGTTAGGCAAAAACAAATTCAAGCAATTTTTTCATTTGAGTGCAAAATGGGCTGTTAAGCAGTGGAGACAATTCAGAACATCAACGACACCTTTGGCTCAGGAATTGTTAATGAAAATACAGTGCACTGGTGGCTCAAGAAGTTTTACAAAGTATATAAGAGTCTTGAAGATGAGCCTTGAAGCATTGGTGGCCGGCCATCAGAAGTTAACAACAACCAGTTGAGAGCCATCATTGAAGTTGATCCTTTTATGTTTTATGAAGTTGCTGAAGAACTCAAAGTTGACCATTCTATGGTCATTTGGTATTTGAAGCAAATTGGAAAGCTGAAAAAGCTCAATAAGTAGGCATCTCATGAACTGATGAAAAAAAAATTATCATTTTGTGTTAGGAAGCATTTAACAAGAGGCTTCCTGTGTGCTGTTTTGGATCTGTCAGGAACCCTCTGGCCCTTATTAATTCCTGAATATTCTGGAATTAAGAGGAGAGGCACGCCTTTCCCAGGGCTAAGGAATCCAGGCATTTCTCATCATGGTGATAAGTACCCTCTTCCTTCTTATGAACCATACAGTAAAAGGTGATTGTTTGCAACTCTCTCTTTGATAGGGATCTTGTTATGTTTTGTAAATCTGGAATTTTAATCTTTATCTTTGCTGAGAATAACTACCTTGTAAGACAGTATATATGCCCACGCCATGTTGATTAAAACACCTTTGCTCCATCAGAGCTTTGGTCCCCGTGTCTTTCTTTCTTTTTCCTTTCTGTCCTTCTTTCTCTCTCTCTCTCTCTCTCTCTCTCTCTCTCTATTTCTGGCTGATTCCCTGGAGCACGGAAGCCGGCTGCGTAACCCAGGGAATATTAGCCTCTCTACTTCTTTCACTCTCTCATTGTTGACTCCAGACCACCAGGTTCCGGTCCATTAAAGGACCAACAATTTTGAACTGTAATCTTCTCTTACTCAGTGTAACAATGAACCATTTCTTGATTGGATTGTGATGTGCAACAGAAAGTGGATTTTATATGACAACCAGTGATGACCAGTTCAGTGGTTGGACTGAGAAGAAGCTCCTAAGCAGTTCCCAAAGCCAAACTTGAACCAAAAAAGATCATGGTCACTGTTTGGTGGTCTGTTGCCCATCTGATCCACTACAGCGTTCTGAATACCAGTGAAACCATTACATCTGAGAAGTATGCTCAGCAAATCAATGAGATGCACTGTAAACTGCAATGCTTGCATCTGGTATTAGTAAACAGAATAGACCAAATTCTTCCACATGACAAAGCCCAGCCACACGACAACCAACATTTCAAAAGTTGAATAAATGAGGTTACAAGGTTTTGCCTCATCCCCCATGTTCATCTGACCTCTCACCAACTGACTACCACTTCTTCAAGTGTCTCAACAAATGTTATCAGGGAAAATGCTTCCGCAACCTTGGAGGCATAAAATGCTCTCCAAGAATTCATTGAATCCTGAAGCATGGATTTTTTTACAGTACAGGAATAAACAAACTTTTTCTCACTTGCAAAAATGTGTTGATTGTAATGGTTCCTATTTTGATTAATAAAGGTGTGTTTGAGCCCAATTGTAATGATTTAAAATTCATGGTCCAAAACTGCAGTTATTTTTTTCATTAATCCAATATATTCAATATCTTATAAAAACCTATAATGGAAAAGAATCTAAAAGAAAATATGTATATGTGTGCATAACTTATTCACTTTGCTGTACATCAGGAACTAATACAATGTTGTAAGTCAACAAATTTTGTTAAAAAAATAAATAAATAGAGTCAAGTGAATGGAGAAATTTCCTGCCTGATTTCAGTGAAAAAGGAACATTTTTTATATATTAACATAATTTTGCCTATATGTCCATATACTACTAAAATCAACAATTTTATTGTCAACCTTCCTATATCTATTATATTTTATTTAGCACCATTTAACTTGGTAATGGCTAAATCAGGAGTAGGAGCATGAACTTTGAGATAAATCCTCCAGTATTCTGGCTTCCAAAATCAGCAATAAAATTAGAAATAAAAAAAGAGAAGTTACAAAAGACAACAGAGAAATGCAAAGGATCATAAGAGACTACTCTGGGCAACTATATACCAATAAAACTGATGACTTGGAAGAAATGGATAAGTTCTTAGAAAAGTATAACCTTTCAAAACTGAATCAGGAGAAAATAGAATATATAAACAGACCAATCACAAGAATGGAAATTGAAAATATAATTCAAAATCTTCCAACAAACAAAAGCCCAAGGCCAGATGGCTTCACAGGTGAATTCGACCAAAAGTTTAGAGACCAGCTAACGCCTATCCTGCTCAAACTTTCCCAGAAAATTGCAGAGGAATGCAAACTGATACAGCCACTATAGAGAACAGTATGGAGAGTTCTTAGAAAACTAAAAATAAAATGACTTTTTGAGCCAGTAATCCCACTACTGGGCATATGCCCTGAGGAACCCAGAATGGAAAACAACACATGCACCCCAATGTTCACTGCAGCACTCTTTACTATAGTTAGAACATGGAAGCAGCCTAGTCGTCCACTGACAGATGAATGGATAAGGAAGTTGTAGAACATTTACACAGCAAATATTACTCAGTTGTAAGGAATGTATTTGAGTCTGTTCTAATGAGGTGGATGAATCCAGAGCCTATTTTACAGAGTGAAGTAAGTCAGAAAGAGAAAGATAAACATTGTATGTTAACACATATTCACGGAATCTAGAAAGATAGTACTGACAATCCCACCTGCAGGGCAGCAAAGGAGACGCAGACAAGAGAACGGCATTTCGGACACAGTGGGAGAAGGAGAGGGTGGGAAGATTAGAGAGATGCTGATACATGTTGATGTATGGCAAATACCATCGCAATATCGCAAAGTAATTATCCTCTAGGTAAATAATGTAAAAAAAGACAGAAAAAAGGAAGAAAACAAGCAAAAACAAACACCATACTTAAGGTCAATGAAACAAAATCCTGGTTCTTTAAGAAAACCAGAAATATCAAACTGAAGAAGTAAAACAGAGAGAAGACATAAATTGCAATATCAGGAATTAAAAGGTAGAGAGGACTTCTAAAGGTCCTATAGATATCAAAAGAAAAATCAAGAAATACGGCATCAGGAAACATGAGATATTTAGACGTACACTTAACAAAATATGCAATATGAGTAGGAAAACATAAATCAACCACTGATGACAAGAATCAAAGGAAAAATATACAGAGAAATACATCCTACCTGTGGATTAAATCCTCAAATTCCCCAAATCAATCCATCAATTTCACTCAGTTTCAATGAAAATCACAGAGGCTTTTTTTGTGTATGTGCAATGCAAATTGATCCCAATCTTTACATGGAGAAGGAGAGAAACTAAATGTGTCAATGTAGTTTTGAAATAGAAGAAAACATTTAGAGGATTCTCATTATTTAATTTCAAGGCTCGCCATAAGCTACCATAAACAAGTTAATGGGATATCGACAAAAGGAAGGGCACAGCAATCAATGGAAGAGAAATTACAGCCCAGAAAGATCCCCTACATATACTGTCAATTGATTTTCAGAGAATTTGTGAAATAAACTGCATGGGAAAAGTATAGCCTTTTCCAGAAATTGTGCTGGAACATCTTGACAACATATTAAAAAAACTGAACTTTGGTAAATTTCTTATATCACACAAAATGGATTATAAATCTAAGCATGGACATAAAACTATATATCTTTTCCAAGAAAATAGAATTTTTTTTTTTTTTACCTCAGCTAAGGCAAAGATTTCTTAGTAAAAATTCAAAAAGAAAAAAAAAATTACTCAATCAAAACAGCAAAAGGTAAAACAATGCTTAAAAATTAAGAGTAGTTTAGGGGACTCCAGGACAATGTCAAACACATTCATATTTGCATTATAGGAGTTTCAGAAGGAGAAAAGAAGAAGTTGAAAATGATTTGATGAGATTAAGGTTATAAAATTCCCAAACATGAAGACATAAACAGATATTCAGGTACAGGAAGAACAGAGAGTTTGGCATAAGAGACCCACATGAAGACTTATTATAATTAAAATGGCATAAGTTAAAGAAAGAATCCTAAATGCAGCAAAAAGAAAAAGTCACATAGAAAGGAACCCCAATAAGGCTATGAGCTGATTTTTCATCAGAAACTTCACATACCAGAAGGGAGTAGAATAATATATTTCATATGGTGAAAGGAAAAAAGAAAAATACTATCTAGGATACTTTACCCTGAAAGGTTATCATTCAGAATTGAAGAAAAGATAAAATGCTTCTTAGACAAGTAACAATTAGAGTTCATTTATACTAAACTGACCTTACAAGTAGCGTCAAAGTTTCTTCTTTAAGTGAAAGAGAAAGGGTTGTAACAAGAAATAGGAAATTGTAGGAAGAAAAACAATAGAAAAGAGGATAACCAACAAAGACCTATTGTATAACTCAGGGAATTCTGCTCAATGTTATATGGCAGCCTGGATGGGAGGGGAGTTTGAGGGAGAATGGGTACATGTATATGTGGCTAGGTCCCTTTGCCGTCTACCTGAAAACATCACAACATTGCTAATCACCTATATTCCAAAACAAAATAAGGAAGTTTAATAAAAAATGAATACTATGAGTACACATATGCAAACAAATTGGACAGTCTTAGAAGAAATGGATAAATTCCTAGAAATATACAGTTTTCCAAGACTGAATCAGGATGAGGTATGTAATGTAAATAGACAAAATGCTAGTACTGAAATCAAATTTGTAATTGAAGGCAAATCAGCTACCAATAAACAGAAGTCAAGAATTAGATGGCTTCACAGGGGAATTGTACCAAGCACATAAAGAAGATTTAATATCTACCCTTCTCAAACTACTGCAAAAATTTTAAGAGGGAACATTCCCATTTTCACTTTATGAGGCCATATTAGGCAATTAACCTAATATGAAAATCAGAGAAAGACATTACAAAAAAAAAAAAAAAAGGAAAATTACAAGCCAATAATCCTGATGAATACAGAAGCAAAGTACTCAATAAAATATTAGCATGCCAAATTCAACTCTATTTCTCTCTTTTTATGGCTGAGTAATATTCCATTAGTTTGTTCTCTGTATCTGAGTCTGCTTCAGTTTGTTATATTTGTTTTATTTTTAGGTTCCACACATAAGTGAAAATATTTATACGGTATTTGTCTTTTTCTGCCTGACTTAATTTACTAAACATTATACCCTTCAAGTTCATCCATGCTGTTGTAAACAGCAAAATTTGTCCTTTTTAGGTTGAGTAATATTCCATTTGGGGCTTCTCTCATAGCTCAGTTGGTAAAGAATCTGCCTGTAATGCAGGAGATCTGGGTTTGATCCCTGCATTGGGAAGATCCCCTGGAGAAGGGAATGGCAACCCACTCCATTATTCTTGCCTGGAGAATCCCACAGACAGAGGAGCCTAGCAGGCTACAGTCCATGGGACCACAAGAGTCAGACACAGCCTAGTGACTAACCACCACCAATATTACATTTATATATGTATGTATATAATTATATGTAATAGAATATTACTCAGCTATATATTTACATATATACATATAAAATAAAATATCATATACCATGATCAAGTGAGATTTACTCCAGGGATACAATCAATGTGATAAACCACATTAACAAAGCAAAAGATAAAAGTCTCGTGACCATGTTGATAGGTGAAACAAATGCCTTTAACAAAATTAACACTCATTCATGATGATAGCTTTCAACACAGTTGGCAGATAGGGGATATATCTCACACAATAAAGGCTTGCATGCATCCATGCTCAGTTGCTTCAGTCATGACTGACTCTTTGTGACGCTATGGACTGTAGTCCACCAAGCTCCTCTTGTCCCTATTGTCTCCTCCAAATCCCGAAGTCCATTGGATTTTCCAGGCAAGAATGCTGGGGTGGGTCGCCATGCCCTCCTCAAGAGGATATTTCCAACCCAGGAATCAAACCCGTGTCTCCTGCACCTCCTGTACTTCAGGTGGATCCTTTACCATTCAGCTAGCAGGGAATCCCAATAATAAAGGCCCTCTATGTCAACCTAGGCAGAATATTAAAAAGCATAGACATTACTTTGCCAACAAAGGTCTGTCTAGTCAAGGCTATGGTTTTTCCAGTAGTCATGTATGGATGTGAGAATTGGACCATAAATTGGACGAAAGAATTGATGCTTTTGAACTGTGGTGTTGGAGAAGACGCTTGCGCTTCCCCTGGACTGCAAGGAGATCCAACCAGTCCATCCTAAAGGAAATCAGTCCTGAATATTCACTGGAAAGACTGATGCTGAATATGAAACTCCGATACTTTGGCCACCTGATGCGAAGAACTGGCTCATTTGAAAAGACCCTGAGGCTGGGAAAGATTGAAGGCAGGAGGAGAAGGGGACAACAGAGGATAAGATGGTTGAATGGCATCACCGCTTCAGTGGACATGGGTTTGTGTGGACTGTGGGAATTGGTGATGGACAGGGAAGCCTGGCATGCTGCAGTCCATGGGGTCACAAAGAGTCAGACATGATTGAGCGACTGAACTGAACTGATGTCAAATCCACAGCTAACATCTCATTCAGTGGTGCAAAACTGAAAGCTTTTTATCTAAAATCAACAACAAGGTAAGGATGATCACTCTCACCATTTCTATTTAACACAGTATTGGAAGTTCTAGTCATAGCAATTAGACAAGATAAAGAAATAAAAGGCATCTAAACTGGAAAGGAAGAAGTAAAGCTGTCACTATTTGCTGATCATATTCTACTATACACAGAAAATCCTAAAGTTCTATCAAAAAATTACTAGAACTAATGCATGAAAAAAACTGATATACTTTTAATTTTAAATCTTTATAGATCATTTTTATTAAAAAATTTAATATGGATACTAAAATTTTATTAAGATTTGCTTTGCTGTATGTAAGTAGTTTTACATTCTTCCTGGTATTCACTGGGCCTTTTAATTTGATAATTAGTCTTTCTTCAGAATTAGCAAGTGTTATTCTATCAATACTAATTTCTTACATCTATCACCTTTCTCTTTTATCTCCTCTTGTTGACTTCTATTTGATGAATTATGTGATTTTTAAAAGAATTACCCTCCATTTTTTCCTAACTTTCCTCAAATATATTTTTATATTGGTAAAGTTGCCCTGAGTTCAGGAAGGATTCTCTAGTTCAAGTTTCTAGATCATTATTTTCTCTTCAGCATTTTCTATTCAACTATCAGTCTCTTTATTGTTTGCTAGTGTTTTTTTTTTTCTTCCTCTACCTGTATTTTAATTTGTAAGACATCTAACAGTTTTCTTATGGATGCAACATTTAAAAAAAAAAAAAAAACAAAACTTTGAAACACTGAATCAATAACTTCCTTGAGAAATAACATTATGTGGAAAAATGTATTGATTATTAAGAACTGAAAAATTATTCCCATGGATTTGTCTCAGAAGGTTAAAAATTTTTAAGCATACCACAGTCAATTAATTTTACATACCATTTCATTTTAATATATGTAATATATAGTACATTTTAAAACTGCAATTACATATTTTATATAAATGATCAAAATTAATTTTTTCAAAAATAGGAAATAGAATTTTAAATTATAAGAAATGTGCCATTTAAAATCTCATAATGTCTTTGCTCTTAGTGGGATATAAAATAGTGGTGAATCATAGATTCAGTGAAATACTACCTTCAAAGTAAATGTCACAGTAAAGGACAGCTATGTACTTAAAAACATGATGTAATGTTATTAACTTTGCAATTAGAGTATGCTTAATTTATTAAGTAGTAATTGCTTGGTTTATACACAAAGCTACTCTTGATATGTCTGATCCTGTATCCTTTAAGTGCTGTACTCAAATCACGTCAAAGAGGGGCAATTTATTTCATCTTAGTTCATAGAGTTAGTATTTGAATAGGCTTCATTTTAAGTGTGTTCATAGAGACAGTATTAAGTTTGCATATAATCTGCTTATCCAAGTAAAATCATTAATCTCTTTATATTACTCAGAAGTCTATAAATAGGGCACCGACTTAAATAGGTAAATTACTACACAGGAGATTCATTTTGTATGGGAGTGATACTTTAGATGTGTGTGAGGAAAGACTGAAATCTAGAAAATCTTATTTTGCTTCTGTTTCAGAAGTCCATTTGAGTTTGGTGAGACAAAACATGTAATTCAATTAAATTTTAAGTGAACACTTTTACCCTACAAACAGTAAAACATTTGATTCTAAGGAGGTTTATTCTTTCTGTGTTGTTCATTATCCTGGCCTGGTATCCAGAGAAACTGAAATCATACCTAGGCTACTTCTGTTTCTTATTTGGAAAAAAATAAACGAGACTTACTAGAGCTATAAATGTTGGGGCAGGAAAAATGACCACAGTTAAGTAGTCTTAGGTGCAAACTGGTATTGGCACTGAATGTGGTAAAGTGTCCGTTTTGACACAAGGAAGAATCTTTATAAGGCCCTCCTTTTTAAACTATTTTCAAATTGTTGTCTAGGAAACCCTGACTGATTTCAGTCTCCCTACAGGAGCCTGAATCTGACACTAGAAATTCATTAACAGTAGAAACTTGGTCCTGTTTTACAGTCAATTTTAAGAATCATTAACTACAGTAGAGTTTGAATGTGCCTAAGGTGAAATTTAATTGTTCAAAACTAGAGTCTGATGGTCAATCATTATCTAAGGCTGATAGGCTGGTATGCTGTGTTGGATAAACACATATAAAAAAGTTTTAAGTCTAAGGGGCAATCCCAGATGTCATTCACAAGTAGTGCTGTATAAATTAAGGTGTCTTTCTCCAAAGTCTAAATTGTCCTCAAGGCTTCCTGCTGCAGGTAAATGTTCTCTTAGATCATTGCTTACAACAAGGACAATCAATGCTTTGTCAGCATCCATACATAAGCCAATGTTTGGAATATGTGTTTATTCTTATATAACTTTGGAAGATGCTAGTGACTTCATTCTCTCAACCTGTAGAATGTCTCTTTCCCTATGACCAGATTTCTGGGTATCTTTCCTACATTGAAGCTGAAGATATAGCCCTTTTCTTGTTCTTTATCAACTTTATTTTAGGCAGAAATCCTAAATGACTCAAGTGTCTGTCATTCCCTTCTTTTTCACTTCAGAAGCATACACCTCCTTGTCTGCTAGCAGCCAACATCCTTCCCATTCCTGCTGTGTTCTCAGTGCTAGCTTAGCATTGAGCCAGATTCAACAAATAATTTCTCAAATATGATCTCATTTTGGCGTTGTCTCAGGGACTAATATTTATGTTCTGTCATTGCTTCAGCTACCACTCCACTTGAGGATCTTTGTTTTTTATTTTTTTGCATTCTGTGTTGCTTTTATTTTATGGAAAAATTATATCAAACCAACATTAAACTAAGCTGAATACAATGTCTTAGTAAATGAGGCCTGGTGGTCTCATGTACAAAAGCATATATATACAAAAACTGCTCTTTATGCACTTAAAATTTCAGGAAGGGAACTTCAAACAGCTTCATGTTTACATGTTTCAGCTCCAGAGAACAGGGAAGACTGAAATCCACTGTCAGATGTTTTTCAGTCACTTTAGCATCAAGTCTGGAGAATGCAATGGTACACCGCTCCAGTACTCTTGCCTGGAAAATCCCATGGATGGAGGAGCCTGGTAGGCTGCAGTCCATGGGGCCGCTAAGAGTCGGACACGACTGAAGTGACTTAGCAGCAGCAGCAGCAAGTCTCTTCAAGAGGTTATTCTTTGGCAAAATATTTACTTCCACAAATTCCCCATCCCCTGGCTTTGGATTAAGTTTTACATTTTCAGCATCCTTTCCATTAATAGTTATTGTCACAATGTATGTAGTACCATTGACAAACTTGGATCCATACCTACAGCTGGAGAACATTTAGTATCATCTTTTATTCTCAGTATCTTCCTTAAGCTCCCAAAGTGCAGGTGCTTCTGGACTTTCATTTTCAGCTATGAGATCTGTGAGGAATTCTAGGCCATAGCCTCCCATTGGCAGTCATAGATGCTTCACCATGATATATCCTTAATAAACAGTTCTTTGCAGCACTGGGATAACTGCCACATGATCAGTTGACTATCCTTCCCAGGTACATGTTTCAAAGTTTCCCAAGTTCTAATTTTACCAGTAGGATCCATGTGCAGTTTCTTCAAGCTTGACCCATTTTCCTTCTGGAATTAACACCTTTGAAATAATAACTGGCATGTTGAGACAATTTTGTTGGTGCTTAGTTTTCCATTACTAATCTAGTTAAGTCTTTTCAGCCCTCAGGCAAGAAGCTCTTGTCCAAGGTGTGGGGTGAAGAGAAGGGTACTCTTTTGGCAAAAGGTTGAAAAAAGAAAGGGCCATTCTGAAGCAGTGCTCTCAGGAAATGCCAGTGCAACATAGCCCTTCTGAGCCATTTTAAACTTCTCCAGAACTGAAAACAATAATTTGTTTTAAGTCACCAAATTTTCAGTCATTGGTCAGAGCAGCAATGGAAAACTAATCCAGATGGGAAAGACATTCTAAGAAGAAGAGTCTGCAAAATGCATAGACTTGAGATATTACCTATTTAGATAATGAAGGGAGGTTTGGAGTGTTTTGAGCCCACAGTCTGGTAGAAGAAGGGCTGAGGAAGAGTTTCATATCGAGACAGGAAATGTTATTGAATCCTGGAATGTGAAGTCAAGTGGGTCTTAGGAAGCATCACTAAGAACAAAGCTAGTGGAGATGATGGAATTCCAGGTGAGCTATTTCAAATCCTGAAAGATGATGCTGTGAAAGTGCTGCATGCAATATGCTAGCAAAATTGGAAAACTCAGCAGTGGACAGAGGACTGGAAGAGGTCAGTTTTCTTTCCAATCCCTAAGAAAGGCAATGCCAAAGAATGCTCAAACTACCACACAATTGCACTCATCTCACAAGCTAGTAAAGTGATGCTTAAAATTCTCCAAGCCAGGTTTCAGCAATATGTGAAACATGAACTTCCAGATGTTCAAGCTGGCTTTAGAAAACGCAGAGGAACCAGGGATCAAATTGCCAACATCTGCTGGATCATCAAAAAAGCAAGAAAGTTCCAGAAAAACATCTACTTCTGCTCTATTGACTATGCCAAGCCATTGACTGGGTGGATCACAATAAACTGTGGAAAATTCTGAAAGGGTTGGGAATACCAGACTACCTGACCTGCCTCTTGAGAAACCTGTAAGCAGGTCAGGAAGCAACAGTTAGAACTGGACATGGAACAACAGACTGGTTCCAAATAGGAAAAGGAGTACATCAAGGCTGTATATTGTCACCCTGCTTATTTAACTTCTATGCAGAGTACATCATGAGAAACGCTGGGCTGGAAGAAGCACAAGCTGGAATCAAGATTGACAGGAGAAATATTAATAACCTCAGATATGCAGATGACACCACCCCTATGGCAGACAGCAAAGAAGAACTAAAGAGCCTCTTGATGAAAGTGAAAGAGGAGAGTAAAAAAGTTGGCTTAAAGCTTAACATTCAGAAAACTAAGATCATGGCATCCAGTCCCATCATGTCATCATGGCAAATAAGTGGGGAAACAGTGGAAACAGTGGTTGACTTTATTATTCTGGGCTCCAAAATCACTGCAGATGGTGATTGCAGCTATGAAATTAAAAGATGCTTACTCCTTGGAAGGAAAGTGATGACCAACCTACACAGCATATCAAAAAGCAGAGACATTACTTTGTCAACAAAGGTCCATCTAGTCAAGGCTATGGTTTTTCCAGTAGTCATGTATGGATGTGAGAGTTGGACTGTGAAGAAAGCTGAGCACCAAAGAACTGATACTTTTGAACTGTGGTGTTGGAGAAGACTCTTGAGAGTCCCTTGGACTGCAAGGAGAACCAACCAGTCCATCCGAAAGGATATCGGTCCTGGGTGTTCATTGAAAGGACTGATGTTGAAGCTGAAACTCCAATACTTTGGCCACCTGATACGAAGAGTTGACGCATTTGAAAAGACCCTGATGCTGGGAAAGATTGAGGACAGGAGGATAAGGGGACAACAGAGGATGAGATGGTTGGATGGCATCACCGCCTCAGTGGACATGGGTTTGTGTGGACTGTGGGAATTGGTGATGGACAGGGAGGCCTGGCGTGCTGCAGTTCATGGGGTCACAAAGAGTGGGACACAACTGAGCTACTGAACTGAACTGAATGTTATTGAAAGCCAGACAAAGGTCTTCTATTTTATAAAATAATCCTAGTAGTAATGAGCTGAAAACACTAGAGGTACAATAAGGTCAAGAGGATCTTTATATTGCATATGATTTTACTATACTCTAGTCATAGCCCTCGACAAATTCTTAAATTAGATGAGTGGAAGAATATAGGTTTAGTTAAGTCTAACAGTGCTCTCTAACATGCATTTTTTTTTGGCTCATAATGATTGCTCATGTCCTCTTCTTTCATACAATAATGAGCATGAGAAATCATTATAATAAAAGTAACAGTGTACTTTAATTTCTCCTAGGGAGCCTTACTATATGACACCTGTCTCTGTTATTTAATTCAACTTGATCTGTTAAAAATTAGTCTTGTAAGGGCTCATGTGTCATACTCATTAAAGTGTCATATTCTGTAAAGGATCTGATCCCAAAGTGACATACATCCCTTTGATAAGATAAGAAACATTTTTATGTCCTAAAACTAAGAGGTAAAATCTCAACAAATGCACAAGGAAGAAAATTAAATGCATTTAAAATATTAGTACTATTAAAGATAATTTTTTATTGAATAGTCTTTGTTTAAATAATTCATTTGTCTAGAAAAATGCAACTGAGTTTAGATGAATGGAATTAGGCATCTAATTTGCCTACCAATAATTGTAAAAACTTAAAAATAATTCTCAATCTCAAAGAAAATGAAAGTAAAGAATATTGATGTACATCAACATTAATAATAAATGAAAATTAACACAATTTTGAGGTATTATTTTACTAAAAGGTTTAAATTTAAAAAAACTCTAATGTAGGAAATAGTGCAATGAAATTTGCATACATATTCCTTACAAGAAGGATTTACTAACTATGCAGCATTTCTCTAAAACAGGATGCAATTAATGCAGCAAGATTCACAAGATATCCCTCAATGATGTCATTCTATAGTATATAGTAAATACAATTTAAAGTTTAGAAATTATTAAACATTAAAGTGCTAAATCATCATATACTATCACTTTATGCTGGGATGATAACTGTAATTGAATTGAATCTATAGATCACATTGCAAAGAACATCTTGACATTGAGTTTTCATATACATGAATATGGACCATATCTCTATTTTGTGCTTTGATTTCCTTCATCAGAGTATCTTGGTTTTCCTGTTATAAATCATACACACGTTTTGTCAGATTTACTCCCATGTGTATCATTTTATGTGTGCTTCTGCTTAGAGGCTCAATCATGTCTGACTCTTTGTGATCCTGTGGACTGTAGCCCGCCAGGCTCCTCTGTCCATGGGGTTTTTCAGGCAAGAATAATGGAGTGAGTTGCCATTTTCCTCATTCCAGAGATCTTCCTGACCCAGGGTTCGAACCTATAGATTCTGTGTCTCCTGCATTGCAGGTGGATTCTTTACCTGCTGAGCCATCAGGGAAGCCCATTTTGTGTGTGCACTATCGTAAACAGTTTTAATTTCAAATTCCAGTTTTTCATTTACAGTTCTGTATGTTAATCTGGTGTACTGAAACCTTACTATAATTATTGCTTAATAGTTCAGAAGGTTTTTTCTTTTTTTGTTTTTCGTTTTGTTTTTTTTTCAGAATATCTGCAAAGAAAACCATATCACCTGCAAAGACAGTTTTAAGTTTTTCTTTCTGATTTGAATACAGTTTAATTCCTTTTCTTATTGCATTGCCTAGAACTTCCATATGATGTGGAAAAGTAGTGGTAAGGTGGACATATTTGCCTTGTACCTGGTCTTAGTTGGAAAGTTTCAAGTTTCTCACCATTAAGAATTATATTAGCTGTAGGGGTTTTTATAGATATTTTATCAAATTGATGAAACTCTCCCTGTATACTGATTTAAAAAGAGTTTTGGTAATAATGCATTCAAATTAGAAAGGAAAACTTAAAGCTGTCTTTGCAGATGACATGATCTTCTTTGCAGAAATAAATGTACAAAAGGTATTCCATTTTAATGACTACATCTGTGCCCTTTTTCCTTTCTTATTT
Source organism: Dama dama (assembly GCF_033118175.1). NCBI lineage: Eukaryota > Metazoa > Chordata > Mammalia > Artiodactyla > Cervidae > Dama > Dama dama. Next base: position 80,102,911 of record NC_083698.1, on the reverse strand, counting down.
TTATTATTTATGGTTTATTTTCCCTTAAGTTATCTGGTAATTTGTCTTTTTTGTGAATTTTACCAAAAATATAATTTTCAGTGAATATTTATATATTAGCTATTTCCCAATCTCTACTTCATTGAATTTTGACTTTAATCTTCATTCTTAACTCTTTTCTTGTTTCACTCCACTTGTTTTTCTTTGTCCATCTTTTTTGTGCTGGAAATTTCACTCATTTATATTTTTAAATTTTGACAAAAATTTTTAAGGCTATAAAATTTTGCCTGGTCACTTCCTTAAAATTTCTTTATATTCTGATATAGAATACCTCTATTATTTTTAACTTTAAAAAATTCATCAACTTGGTATCACATTTTACTTTTTATCCAAGAGTTTAAAAAGAAATAGAAAAATTATAGAAATAATGGAGATATATTTTACATACAATTATGATAATAATATATCAATACAAAATAACCCACTTGTTTAAAATCACTAGATTAACCATAAATAGCTACAATAGGTGTATAGTATAACAGCTGTAAATAGCCTTAACTTTTCACTAGAAAACTTCATAAAACCAAATATGAAACAGACAGAGCTTCTTGACTTTCCTGTTTCTACCAGATAAAGGCCAAAACACTTCAATAGTTCAGGCTATGCTGAGACAAATTAGAAAAGAAACATAACAGAGATATCTATGTAGAGTGCATTTCCCAGGGATGCAACAAATTGGTCTTTCTAAAAATGATATGGCAATGGAGACAGTAAGAGCTTGTTAGCGATTCCTACAGGTCTCAAGGGGTTCAAACTTGAAAAGGAACAGAACATCGCTAAGTTTATTTTCATAGAGATTCAAAAGTTTTTGCAAAACTCACTCTGGAAATCTTCAGGGAAAAACATACTTCACTACTGCTTTCTGGCAACTTTCTACATTCTCAGAATAATCCTCAAACTCATTTTGGGTTGGCCTAATGACTCATGAATCTGGCAACACTGATGGGAGTCAGACCACAAAGATAGGTGGACATGACTGGAACCAAGCTTATGGACAAGAGAGTCCATCAATTTTAATTATGGTAGGCAGATTTCCTGAAGTGACATCTGGTGTAAAGCTTGTTCTGCATATTTTTAGTTCTCCTTTATGGCAAAATATGTCTTGTGTGTGAGTATGCTAGCCGCTCGGTTGAGTCTGACTCTGTGGCCCCATGGACTGTAGCTTTCCAGGCTCCACTGTCCATGGAATTTTCCAGACAAGAATACTGGAGTGGATTGCCATTCCCTTCTCCAGGGGCCTTCCCAGTGCAGGGATTGAATCCAGGTCTCCCTATTTCAGGCAAATTCTTTACCATCTGAGCCACCAGGGAACCATTAGTATCCCTTGTCTTATTTTTCCTTTTTGTTACTTATCTACATGCAAACATCTAGTATTTTAATGACTCCTGTCTTCATAGAGAGATAAAAAATATCTTTTATCCTTATATTTCTCCATTCTCTTCATTTTCCCTACATTCTCTCTCACATCAAGTACTTATCCATATGTAACACTGTAAAACTTTTCCCTATTGAGGCCATGTAGTTTTCCCCTTAGTAATCGGTTAATTGATCATGTATGCCTTCCTGGTCAAGGCATCACTTTCTCTCACCCAAATTACTATAGCGGTCTCCTAACTGGCCTTTCTGATTTTTGTTCTTCCTCTATAATCTATTTGTAACATGCCATATGGTGTGATAGTAAATAAAAAAATGAACAAACAAACTGTATCTCTCATTTGTTGAAATGTCTCTAATACAATGGCTTCCAGTGTCTCCAAGAGATAGAAATGACTTAAAAAGGCACCAATGTCCAACATAATCTGAGTAGCTCCTTGACTTTATCTCCTACAATTTCTCTCCTTGTTTGAACATTTCTTACTCCCTGGATGCAGTGCTTTAAGTATTATATAATTATTTTTTCCTAAGGAAAAAATATATTTCTACTTGTAATAATGATGCAGACATTTAAGCAAATTTAGTGGTCCTTTTCCTTTTAATAAGTGACTGAAGATCAATAATGCAGTTTCAGAAAAAAAAAATTTTTGAGATAAGAAATCTGTTTATGATTATGTGTAGTCACTTAAAGGATATATTTAAATTTCTGTTCCTGAGCTTATACTGTATAAGTATTACCTTCAAGTCAAAAGCTACTTAATCATATTGGTCTTAAAGGATAAAGTATCAATACAAGTAGCTAAAATGAATTTTGTCAATAATTTAATTTGAGCAAACTGTGTGCTGTTAGTACATTTTAGGTATATAGAGTGTATGTTAGTCCAAATTTCTGGGCCTTTTTGAAAACATATGCAAAAGTTGCCAATAACTTAGAATTCCCTGGGACTTTGAAATTGCTTCAGAAAACACTGTTCAAGAAAAGGGAGAAAATAAATTTTTTTTAGGAAAAAATTGTTATTGAGGGTCTAAGATAGCATTATCTCATTTAATTATTCTAATAAACAAAGCAAGTTAGTATTTTAATGCCATTTCCAAGGAATCCAAGTCCCCAAAAAGCAGTATGTTTCATTTGATGACTTATAGCAACTATGTTTTGGAACTATGTATTAGATTCATTTCCTTCTAATTGCAAAGGTTCTAGTTTATGTTGTGTTGCACCTTGGTTTCTTAAACAATAGTTTATGTACCTTTGATATAATGACCACAAATTTGTATTCACTGGTATAAACTCTTTACATATCTGTTATCACATTAAATTGATCTTGTTAAAAGAGAGGTGTTTAAATATATACTTTAGATAGATAATTTAGCAGTTGATGTGATAATTTTAGAGAAAAATGGTTTTTAAAGTCTAATTTCCATACAGTAAAACATTCATTTTGATATACAGTGTTATGAATTTTGAAAAACATACTCTGAAGTGTAGCTATCACCACAGTTAAGATACAGAGCTGTTCTACCTTTTCAAAATATTTCATTCTGCCTCTTTATGTTTCAACCATTATATTCACCCCCATCTCATAATAACCACTGACCTCATAAAAACCACGGTTTTTATATATTCTCCCTTCCTACAGTTTTTCTTTTTCCTTTTCAAGAATGTCATATAATTGGAATCATGTAAATGTAGCTTTTTAAATCTGGCCTTTTCACTTAACATATTGTAGTGGAGATTCGTGCATGCTGTTGTATGTTTCAGTGGCTTGTTCCTTTTCATTGCTGAATAAATATTTCATTTTGTGGATTTATCACCATTTATTTATTTACCCATTGAAGGATTTTTGCAGTTTTGATGATAATGAATTGAGCAACTCTGAAATTTGTGAGAAGATTTTTGTTTGAACATAAGTTTCATTCCTCTTGGTTAAATATCTAAAATGAGATTTGTGAGTGTTTTAGTAAGTGTGTGTTTTACTTTACAAGTATTTCCAAGCCACTTCTAGAGTGGTTGTACTTTAAATGTACATTTAATATTATAGTGTGGCTATATCTGTTAAATAATATAGTTTCCTGATTACTAAATCTGTATTTTAGTCTATTATGAAGACCTATGATCTAGAAAATTTTACCATGCAGCTTAGACATATTCCATGTTAGTAATGTTGATTTCATAGTGTTCAAGTATAATAATAATGGTGACTAGAGCCAATAACCAAATTACAGGTTAGTAGTTAGACAACTTAAACAAAAAAACTAATGTATTCTTCAGTACTTCCCTTGTTTAAATGCAGTTCAAATATTTAAATCAAAACTAATATTAAAGTATTATGATTAAACATAAATCTTACATGTGGTTAGAGCAATTATATTAAATTTGGACTGTAGAATTTTTTAAGAATAATTTTTTAACTTGAAATAAAGTAACAGTGTAGAGTATACTGTGCAGACCAAATTTAGCATCACTGATTTGACAGTCTTTCAAAGCTATATTTTGTTTTCAGATTTTCATTTTAAAAGCATCTTAATATTATAACTGGTTTTCTTCTAGAAACTTCAAAACATGGAACACTAATTAAGGAGTTGAAATGGAAATAACACAACTTCTTCAGGTGGAGTAACCATTCCCCAAATGGATCAAGGTTGGGTATATGCTTATGTCTCTGTTAAAGGATCTCCTGATGGACTTCCCTGGTTCTCCAGTGGTTAAGAATTCTCCTGCAATACAGCGGACACAGGTTCCATCTCTGGTCCAGGAAGATCCCACGTGCTGTGGAACAACTAAGCCCATGTGCCGCAAGTGCTAAGCTCTGCTCATCACAACAATAGAACTCACTGCGATGAGAAGCCCACACACCACAGCAAAGAGTAACCCCACTGGCTGCAACTAGTGTAAACCTGTGTGTAGCAATGAAAATACAGTGGAGACAAAGAATAAACAAAGAAGTAAAAAATAAAAGAGCCAAATGTTAAATAAAAAAAAAATAATCTCATGATGATCACCTGAGTGTCATGCCTCAGTGAGTCACTGGCATTTCCACATGGCATGATCAAGAAAGTCTCACTGAATGTAAAATATACCATGAATATAATGGCCAATTCAAATGGCTTTCCACCTCCAAAACTTCCTTATAGTATATGTGATAGTTGACCAACCACTTTGTCTTAAAATATAAGAACCATTTAAGTCATTTTTCTCTGTGAGCATTCCTTATACTTGATTAACTTTCTTTACTGTCTCCCTAAATTTAGTATACTGATAAGTTTTAGCATAGATCATATTCTCTTTTCTGTATACTCATAATAATTTAAAATCTTTTATTTTCCCATTTTTCTTTTGTTTTAGCATCCCCTCCTTTTAAACGAGTCTCTATTTCTATCTCTAATGATGCTCTGTGCTTGTCTCATAGGTCCTTCAGGTATAGAGTCTATTTTTTGCTCATCGGCAGCAGAAACTTGCAGTCCAAACTGAACACATGATCTAATCCCATGAAATATGATCTAATCCCAAACTGATCTAATCCCATGAAATATGATTCTTCTCCAGAAACAGCAAAATTCACCAAGTTTCCCAGGCTTGAAACATCGATTCCTAACATTCTTTTCTTGCTTATATCCATCCAATAATTATCATTTTCTTTTACTGATGCAAATCACTTCCAGTTCTTTCTCTCTTCCTTCAAAAATAATAATCTAGTTCAAGCTTTCATGCCTGTTTCCTTGATTATTCAGTGTTCTAACTGGCCTCATTTTTCCAGCTTTTATCCACTCGTATTCATTTTATATAATCGTCCAAGGGAAATGCTCATTTTACTCAGTTATATTTTAGCAACTGCATTGGTTTCATATTTATAACTAAGTGAGGAACAAATTCCATCATCTGTCATCATGATATGTCAGCTTTTTTTTTTTCAGTCTTAACTTCTCTTAGCTTTCAAAATCTCTGTGCTTAAGGAAAATTATAGTGTTTAATGTGTTTTAAATATTTATTATTTCTCTGTGCCTTATGTTTTTCTTATATTATATGTTTCTTATATATATATGTTTCTCTTATGTTTTTCTCTAATTCTACTATATTTTCCTTGTGTGTATGTGTGTATGTGTGTGTGTGTGTGTGTGTGTGTGTGTGTATGTATGTAAAATGCTATTTCTTCTTCCTCCTGGTACTATTTATGAAAGCAAATCAAAATTTGAATTCTGTATATGTGCAATAATTGAAGATTGGCAAGTTATTGGACTGTTAAGCACATTAAAATAATCCATTTATAATAGGCTGATAATACTAAAATACATTAGTGCTTATAATATTAAATAATAATTTATAGTCAAAATATTGTTTATAATATTAAATGTTAAAATAATATGTTCACAGTATGATTCTAATGTCTTATACAGCCATATACCTGCATCGCAGGTTTTTTTTTTAAGGCATACTGGCATATTTTGCTTCCTTTTGTGTATTTTTCATATTTACTAGGCTCTATACAATGGATACTATTTGTCATAAGAAATAATACATGATTCCTGTTGATAAGGAAACTAGGATAAGCAACATTCTTGAGTACAAAAAAAAAAATACCCATCTTAAAAGTCAATTTCATTATAATGAATCTTCCACTAATTTCTCTCTTTGAAACTCCCACAATTCATTATTAAAGAATTATTAACACTGATTCACAGATACATTTCTTTGGCAAGGTTAAGAGTCATTAATGACTCCTTTCGGCACTCTTAAACAAACAACTGGTCACTCTTCCTTGTTGATTTTTATTTTTAAACATTTTCAGACCTTCCAGTTTCAAATATCAATTGTCCATATGTATATGTCTAATCTCTCTTTGCCTGAGTCACTATACTAATCTTCAAAATGGTTCTGTTTCCTCTGCTTTCTTTTTTCTCCAAAAGCATCCTCTGTGTAACTATTATTTTGCATATATTTATAACTATACACCACACAATGTGATTCATAAATAATGAATCAAAATGAATGGAAGAAAACAAAAAATAAATTGAATTTACTTATTCATCAGTCAGATAATTAAATCCAAATTCATGAGTACTTTGAAAAAGAGTCTTCATGACAAGCCATTACTGTAAATATCTTTATGCACCTGGTTGAAGTTTTACAAGTAGATTATCATCATCATTTTGCTGAATCATACTGAAGTATAAAGACTGATCATCTAAAGCAGAGTTTAGACTGATAATCTAAAGCAGAGTTCTTCAATATATTTCTCATGTACCTGAGAACATGCAAAGACTTTCCAAGATATATGTATATAGATATGGTCATTTTAATAGGAAAATGTCCACATTCTCCTATCTTATGTGTGCCACCTTCCTACTGTTCTGAGAATTAATCTGATATCCTGTAAGATCTTTTTTTTTTTTTCATATTTTCCTTTTACTTACCCAATCTAAATCATATGGAACATTGTTTCAGGGTATAGAAATCTTCTACAACACTCAGAAATATTGATAGTCTTGTTAGGAAATAGATAAAATAGACCTATTCATATAAAGAGGTGAACCTATTCATATAAATAGATAAATCTCCAAATTAATGTTAAATGTAAAGTAAGTTGATGAGAATTCCCGCAGGATACTACCATTTAAATAAACATTTCAAACCTAAGATAGTATCATAAATGATTTACAGATACAGACATATGTTGGAGAAGGAAACGGCGACCTACTCCAGTCTTCTTGCCTGGAGAATCCCATGGACAGAGGAGCCTGGCAGGTTACAGTCCATGTAGTCGTAAAGAGTCAGACATGACTGATCAGCTAAGCATAAGCACATACATATGTATTATGTGCCCAGACTATGCAAGGGAACAATTAAATGTATAATCTCTGGAACCAAAATGCCAGGCTGCTCAAATTCCAGTCACACACCTCTTACTGGCTGTGTGACTTCAAAGGGCTGCTTACTCTTTAAGATCTATTTCCTAATATGTTAAGAGGAAAATACTACAGCTGCTAGTTTAATGAACTGAAATAATGGTATAAAATACTTAGAACAATTTCTGGCACATGGGCAAAACTTAGTAAATACTAAATTGATGATTGTTTTATTAACTTAAAAATAAAACTAAATGATATATAGTGACGTTAAGATTATGGTTACTTTTCAAGAGGAAAAGGTTTTCAAGAGAAAAAGGATAGGTTTTATTTGAATCTGTAACATTTCATTTTTTTAAAAAACAGTAACATCACTTTTAATATTTATTTTTTAATTGGAGGAAAATTGCCTCACAATGTGCTGGTTTCTGCCCTACAACAATTCGAGTCAATCATAATTATAAATATATCCCTTTCCTTTTGAGTCTTCTTCTCCCCTTCCTCTCCTACTGCTATATGACTGAATCTTAAGTTAGCTAATTACTGATTCAATTACTCTATTATGTAATTCAACTACTCTATTCCAAACAAGGTCACCTCCTGGGGAACTGGGGATTAGGACTTACATGAATGCTGTGAAGACACAATATAAACCAAAACAGAAACACATCTCTAAAAATGTACAAGGAATGAAAACTCATTTAGGTCCTTTTCAGTAACAGTGTAAGGAGTCTTCATTAAGGAGTTTAAAAGTTTCTTGAATCAGCTCTTCTGGCTTTAGGTATATCATATAAAAGTGAGAGCAAATGACTGAGCTGAATTCACTCAAGATTTACCCCATCACCACCACCTTGGGGCCAAAAGCAGAAAAAGAAGGGAAGGGAAAGATTAGCTCTCCAGTGAGTGTTTCTTATGAGAAAAAAACAAAAAAACAAAAACAGGAAAACAGAAAGCTTATGCTGTATTTCCCATAAGGCTTCTCAGAGAAGGGAATATGTTTGCTTATGGCAACAAAGAAGAAAGAAGAGAAAATGTTTAAGCAATGGTGGTAGAAAATGAGATTTGATTCAGAAATTTTTTCTCTCTTGAGTGAATGGTTTCTATACTTTTTTGTCTTAAAAAAATTGAGAGATATGTGACCAATTTATAAAGAGCATTAGTGAAACAGTGAAAAGAACTCTGCCTTTGTATTTTTCATTAAATGAAACCATCACAACCTGCCACCAGGGTTGTAGGGCACTTTTGGAAGACCAGAAATTACATCAGCTGAACTTGAAGAGTGTTAATATCAATTATGCAGTGAATAATTCTTGCTGTTGTTGGGTGTGATTTGGGCAAAGGAGAGAAAGCTTAATTTACCATCAGGAATAAAGTCAGCTAATGGTGTAGCCATCTAAGACATTCAGAAGAGCTGATCAGTCAGATTGGTGCTGCTACGGCTCCTTCCCTTGAATCAACTCTTCAGTTAAAACAGTCATGCAAGCAGAAGGAAGGAGATCCCTGAATTTGGTCAGGAGAGCTCAGAGTCAGGGTAAGTTTAAAACAGGTGTGCCTAACATGCCCCTACGTGTAACAGAGTGGTTCATAAGGGAGACTGCCTTGGTCATTAAGACACTATTTTCTTAAATGATTCAGAGACTACAATAAGGAGGGTGATGACCTCATATATAGTAAGAGGGGAGAATTAAATGCCATTGTAAAGTGTCCATTCCTTAAGATATCACCCATTTTCTAGGCCCAAGTTTTAAAGAACCACCCCCCTCTTGCCCCTGCATCTGAGAAATACCTCCAGGTAGAAATGAATTGCATTTTTCAGCTAAAGAAGCAAAGGGAAGCTTAGAACTAAAAGTGAAGTCGAAGAAATGAAAGAGAAAGTGAGAATGGGAGACATAAGATATTGGTCTTCTATCTGGGATCTACCAAGATTGAGCAGGAGGATATATAAGGAAAAGAAAATAAATCACAGACTTGTGAGCTCTGTAAGCCCAGCTCTTGAAATTTCCAAGTTTGAGGAGAGAGGATTTGGGGGAGAAGAGGTGATTTGGGTAGATAGGGAGGAACAAAATAATTGTTCATAAGATTTTCTATGTACTATGTATTTCCGCTCTATCAAAAATGCACAAAAACATTTTATTTGTATCTAAATTCCTTCTTTTTATCATGCTTTCTTAATGATAGAGCCCCAAAATTAAACCCCAGTGGAATGATATTTACTTCTAAACAACTTCTGGGCCTCAAGTGCTTCTTAAAATGTTAGGAGCACATGGCAATATGTACTTTCAAAAATCCCAATGTCATTCTGATAGACTTGGTTAGGACAGCAAGCTCCTTGCCTCCACTTTCTAGAGTATCACTATGGAAAGTGATTAACTTTTTAGGAAAATATGATTATTAAAAAGTTAAATTGTTATCTTTTCAAACATTCTAATCCTCTACCAAAGGAAAAGAGAGAGTTTACATTGTATTTCCTGAAGGTTTCTATGAGATACGATGCAAGCCAAGGAAGAAAGACAATGGTTAAGGAACAGGAGTGAGCAATGAGCTTTGATTGAATTTTTTTCTGCTCTTACATGAATAGTTTCTAATTTTTTTTAAATCTTCAAATAGTCATGCAACCAATTTATAAACAGAATCAGTGACACAGTGAAAAGAACTCTGCCTATGTAGTTTTGGGTATATTTTTGATGAAAGCAGTCAAAAGGTACAAGATAAATAAGTTATAAAATAAAGAAATACTAAGGATATAATATTCAACATCATTAATATAATTAAACAGAGCTGAATTTTATATATAAAAGGTAAGAGAGTAAATAAGAGCTCTCATCACAAGGGAAAAAGCTTTTTCTTCTGTATCCATATGAGATGAAGGATGCTTACTAAACTTATTGTGGTAATCATTTCATGATGTATGGAAGTCAAATCATTATGCTCTATACCTTAAACTTACAGTGCTGTACATCAACTATATCTGAATAAAACTGGAATAAAAACAAACAAAAAATAACTGAGCAAACACAAATATATTTTTTTAAACTCTAATCCACTGTTTGATAAATTCCAAAGGCTTGATACAAAAATTATTTTATCAATAGTTTTTAATATTGTTTACATATTGAATGGTATTATTGATATTTTGGATATATTGATTTAAATTTTAAAATAATTTCATTTTTTTTTACTTTTGGGTATAGCTGCTAGAAAATTTAAAACTAGATATGTGGTTCACATTATATTCCTATTTCTGTTGCTGTAGCCTAATAAGAATCTTATTTGAAATGATATTCAATATTTTATCCAAGGTCCCTTTGTTAGATTGTAATTAAACTCACTTGAATAGAATCTCCATTTTACTTAATATTGGTCAATATCTCTGCTAAAATAAATGTCCAGTTTCAAAGATTCTTGAATATATAAACATAAGTTTCTTTGTTTTTATGTGGTTGGCTTAATGTTTGTTCCCAAGATATCATAAGAGAGAAAAAATTAAGGAAATGTGGCTTACCAAACACTATAGTAAATAAAGTCACTTACTGAGGACAGAATAAAGCATACTGCATTTTTTTCAGGAATTATTGTCTTGATGATTTTTTGTGACACTTTAAACCTGCTGGGTAAACTAAATACAAATTATGTGAGAAACTGACAAGATGAAATTTTCCACTCAGGTTTGGATTTTAGTCTTTGATGAAAACTGGGTTTGGGCTTTGAAACTGCATAAACACACTCAGATATTCACTCAGGGATAAAAATACAAATCTCTTGAACAACATGTAAAACTATTCAAAACAGAGCACAAAACCACAGGTATTTTAAAATTCATTATTTTTCCAAGACAGGCCTACTTAAGAAATATATAGTATTTTTAAAGACATATTTAAATGACTTTATGTGTATTTTCAAAGATTTTCCCCTAAGTGTAAATCACACTGTCTTTGTAAAAATAATTTGTACAAATAAATATAACTCAGAAAAGTTTGAGAAAGATAATTCCAATCAAATACAGATAAAAGAAAGGATTGATTTGAAGAAAAACAAGATTAGATTCACATATTTATCCCTCTTACTATGTTAACAGTTTCAGTTGATAAGTAAATTTTTGTAAGTATCAATATCTAACACAGACCTGGGAATAAATTTAAGAGCCAGCTCTTTAAAGAAAATAATCAAATTATTGTCATCTAATGAAGGCTGTTGAATCCCCTGCTAAGATTAGATCAATCCCCAGTGTACCATGTACTTGTTCATCAGATTTAATTGCCTCTGGGATGACACAGCTACCATTTCTTTCAAAAGATTATTTCGCTCTCTATTTGTTCTCAATCTTGCGAACTTTGCCATTCTAAAAATGAGGCAATGTCAGAGCTTAGCAAACAAAAAAGCAGGAAAAAAAAAAAAAAAACAGAAAAAAGCAAAAACCTTCACCATTCTATAATGCTAGAGTTCCATTTATATAGATTATAACTAGTTGTTAACACCAGTAACAACTTGGATGGATAGACATTAATAATAAAGGACAATCTTACTTATAATCAGTAACTTGGATATCTATGGAAAAGTGTGATGATCTTTATTTCACATAAATTTTAACACTCAGGTGAATCATTCTTTCCTGAACATCAGGAACTCACACATTGTCAACACTAATTCATGCTGACTTCAACTCCTATAAATAATACTGATATTAATAAGAATGAATAAAGCTCATATAATCAAAGCATTGTCTCAGGAAATATTGAAAGGTTGACTAAATTTCCCTTGCATTAAAATAGGTGTAATGTATGACCCAATACATTTCACATGCATTTTCACCTTACACTTGGCCACATGTTCTTATTTACTGGATCCAATTATGCATTTTCCCCTTCTTTAATGGTTGGTCTTATTTCTCCCAGGAAGAGAATATAATAGGGATTCACACATTTCCTGAGAGACAAGAAAATACAAATCAAACAAAAGAATGTCCCTGCTTACTCAGAGTCCATTGACCCACAAAAGAAAAAAGACAGAAGACAGAAAAGAATTTCTGATCACTGTGGAGCTACTCTGATTTGAAAACAGTGGCTTATTCAAAAAAACCTATTCCAAGTGAAAACAAATAGGACTTCATTCATAAATTTCCTCATCTGCTACAAACAGAAAGTCAAAACTTAGGGAGTCTATGGCTTATTCTAAATCTAGTGTATTTGCAAAAAGGGTAAGTGAGCCTGTTTTGAAGTATAAGCAGTGATAGACATCGTTTCCTTAGGTATTTATAGAAATGACTATGTAACTCAATTTAACTTTTATTTGCATATTTTTATATTTGGCTTATTTTGACTTATGTATATTTTCACTCTGCTTATTTAACTTATATGCAGAGTACATCATGAGAAACGCTGGGCTGGAAGAAGCACAAGCTGGAATCAAGATTGCTGGGAGAAATATCAATAACCTCAGATATGCAGATGACACCACCCTTATGACAGAAAGCGAAGATGAACTAAAAAGCCTCTTGATGAAAGTGAAAGAGGAGAGTGAAAAAGTTGGCTTAAAGCTCAACACTCAGAAAACTAAGATCATGGCATCTGGTCCCATCACTTCATGGGGAAATAGATGGGGAGACAGTGGAAACTGTCAGACTTTATTTTGGGGGGCTCCAAAATCACTGCAGATGGTGATTGCAACCATGAAATTAAAAGATGCTTACTCTTTGGAAGGAAAGCTATGACCAACCTAGATAGCATATTGAAAAGCAGAGACATTACTTTGCCAAGAAATTTCCATCTAGTCAAGGCTATGGTTTTTCCAGTGGTCATGTATGGATGTGAAGGTTGGACTGTGACGAAAGCTGAGCACCGAAAAATTGATGCTTTTGAACTGTGGTGTTGGAGAAGACTCTTGAGAGTCCTTTGGACGGCAAGGAGATCCAACCAGTCCATCCTAAAGGAGATCAGTCCTGGGTGTTCATTGAACGGACTAATGCTGAAGCTGAAACTCCAGTACTTTGGCCACCTCATGTGAAGAGTCAACTCATTGGAAAAGACCCTGATGCTGGGAGGGATTAGGGGCAGGAGGAGAAGGGGATGACAGAGGATGAGATGGCTGGATGGCATCACTGACTTGATGGACATGAGTTTGAGTAAAGTCCGGGAATGGGACAGGGAGACCTGGCATGCTGTGATCCACAGGGTCGCAAAGAGTCGGACACGACAGAGTGACTGAACTGAACTGAACTGATGTTTACTTAACTTTATCTTTTCTATCTCTATTGGTGTCTTTAATGTGCCTATTTATTATGAACTTTACATTTAATTTCTGGGGTGCTTATTCGCTCTTCTAGATCATTGGGAAGGAGTCTAAGTATGTATAATGATGGTCTTTCTGGTTATGCCCTAATCACTTTTTGCCTATTAAATTTATAGGAGCTTAATTTAGTCAAAATTTGAATATCTTAAATTCATTTTTAGAGTTTGAACTTTGCAACTCAAATTTAATTTTCTACAACTGATAGTGATTTCTAATATTGGAATTAAAAAGATAAAACATTTTTATTAAAAAATGAACTCTAAACACAAACAAAAAATCAAATAAATAAATTTTCTGTGATTTATTAAATGGCTTTATGGGTAACAGACTTGAACGAATTAGAAAGAACCAAATTAATTTCCTGTTCTGTAGGAATAGTAGTAGCAAGAAGAGGAATAAAAAACAAAAACAAAAAATGTGACAAGGAAATGATACAATAGAAGACTAAATGAGGATTACTTAATGATACAATAGAAGACTAAATGAGGATTAGCTATAGAATTCAAAAAGTAATTTTCACAAGAGACCAAAGTTACTTCCAGTAAGGAAAAAGAATAAGATGCATTTATGCATCATTTATCGGCTATAAAATATTTTGACAGACCTTGTTTTACCTTATTTATTTTATTTTTTTAAATTTTTATTATTATTTTTTCATTTATTTTTATTAGTTGGAGGCTAGTTACTTCACAACATTGCAGTGGGTTTTGTCATACATTGACATGAATCAGCCATGGAGTTACATGTATTCCCCATCCCGATCCCCCCTCCCACCTCCCTCTCCACCCGATTCCTCTGGGTCTTCCCAGTGCACCAGGCCCGAGCACTTGTCTCATGCATCCCACCTGGGCTGGTGATCTGTTTCACTATAGATAATGTACATGCTGTTCTTTCGAAACATCCCACCCTCGCCTTCTCCAACAGAATCCAAAAGTCTGTTCTGTACATCTGTGTCTCTTTTTCTGTTTTGCACATAGGGTTACCATTACCATCTTTCTAAATTCCATATATATGTGTTAGTATGCTGTAATATTCTTTATCTTTCTGGCTTACTTCACTCTGTATAAGGGGCTCCAGTTTCATCCATCTCATTAGAACTGATTCAAACGAATTCTTTTTAACAGCTGAGTAATATTCCATGGTGTATATGTACCACAGCTTCCTTATCCATTCATCTGCTGATGGGCATCTAGGTTGCTTCCATGTCCTGGCTATTATAAACAGTGCTGCGATGAACATTGGGGTGCACGTGTCTCTTTCAGATCTGGTTTCCTCAGTGTGTATGCCCAGAAGTGGGATTGCTGGGTCATATGGCAGTTCTATTTCCAGTTTTTTAAGAAATCTCCACACTGTTCTCCATAGTGGCTGTACTAGTTTGCATTCCCACCAACAGTGTAAGAGGGTTCCCTTTTCTCCACACCCTCTCCAGCATTTATTGCTTGTAGACTTTTGGATAGCAGCCATCCTGACTGGCGTGTAATGGTACCTCATTGTGGTTTTGATTTGCATTTCTCTGATAATGAGTGATGTTGAACATCTTTTCATGTGTTTGTTAGCCATCTGTATGTCTTCTTTGGAGAAATGTCTGTTTAGTTCTTTGGCCCATTTTTTGATTGGGTCATTTATTTTTCTGGAGTTGAGCTTCAGGAGTTGCTTGTATATTTTTGAGATTAAGCCTTTGTCTGTTTCTTCATTTGCTATTATTTTCTCCCATTCTGAAGGCTGTCTTTTCACCTTACTTATAGTTTCCTTTGTTGTGCAAAAGCTTTTAAGTTTCATTAGGTCCCATTTGTTTAGTTTTGCTTTTATTTCCAATATTCTGGGAGGTGGGTCATAGAGGAT
Organism: Dama dama; assembly: GCF_033118175.1. Classification (NCBI taxonomy): domain Eukaryota; kingdom Metazoa; phylum Chordata; class Mammalia; order Artiodactyla; family Cervidae; genus Dama; species Dama dama. The sequence continues at coordinate 80,087,530 of NC_083698.1, read as the reverse complement.
CCTACTGTGATTTATGTCGGAGAGTGTTTTGCCTATGTTCTCCTCTAGGAGTTTTATAGTTTCTGGTTTTACATTTAGATCTTTAATTCATTTTGAGTTTATTTTTGTGTATGGTGTTAGAAAGTGTTCTAGGTTCATTCTTTTACAAGTGGTTGACCAGTTTTCCCAGCACCACTTGTTAAAGAGGTTGTCTTTTGTCCATTGTATATCCTTGTCTCCTTCGTCGAAGATAAGGTGTCCATAGGTTCGTGGATTTATCTCTGGGCTTTCTATTCTGTTCCATTGATCTATATTTCTGTCTTTGTGCCAGTACCATACTGTCTTGATGACTGTGGCTTTAGACTCTACCTTATTTTTTAATTTTTAAAAATTGCTTGCTGTGAATATAATCCATATGCTATATAGCAAGAATATGTTTAATTTTTAAGACACTACATACAATACTGTCTTTGCAAGTGACTGTGCTGTTTGCACTTCCTCCACTAATGAAAAATAATTCCTCTTCACCTTAAGCTTTTTAACACCCAAAACTCCTAGGAAAGTAAGTGTCATTATCTCCATTGGCTTAAAAAAATGAGCTTAACAAAGTCACAAGAAGAGTTCAATGATAATATCAGGTTTTTACACAACCATTCTTGATTGTGCTGGTCCCATCTTCAGTTTCATAGTAATATTAGGATCCCCTAATTTGCTCCTGCACACAAATGTGGTAGCTTTCCCCCAATCATGAGAACCATTGTCGACTAAAGGGGATAACTATGCCTATGCCAGCTGAGTTGACTGATACTCTGGGAGAGAGAGATGCAAAACTGAATAGAAAGTCAATGGAAAGAAAATATCTCAACCCCCCTGCCCAATAACAAAATGCTAAGTTCTGGAGGAAGTGTCACTATTGGATGTAGGAAGTACAAGAAAAAGGCAGTTTCTTAAAAAAGATGAGGATATGTTAAAAATAAGAGTGATCTTTTTCAGTAAACATCATCTGAGCAAAGGACACAAACAGGAGAGTTTCTCATTGTTCCAAAGATCAGGGGGTGGAAGTATAGCAGATACTCATAGGAAGTTTGCCACAAGTTGCAAGGATCAAAGGAGAAGTCTTAGAACTGACAATGGATGAAAGCAATGGATGACAAAGAATAAAATATGGACAAAATTTGGCATATCTAAAAAGTTGGTATCTGTTCAATGTACTGATATTACATAATTTTTCTCTACAAAACCAAATGTTACAGAAAACTTCAATTGATAGTTTTTAAAGGGATACTGAGAAAAGGGAAAACAATGATTATTTGCAAGGATTGAGTCTTCTAAGAAAACTTCTCTACTCATGCTTCTTACTTATGGAAACCTTAACAGAACGATATTATTTACATTCAGAATCAGGTTATTCTGTACCCAATTATATCATAAAGGTATATACAATCAATATGATAAAGGGTATGATGGGAAAAACTTTATTCTGCATTATTAAAAAGGGTACCAATACCTCTTCTTCAATAATCTAATATCATAGCTAAATATATAACCATGATTTGCCACTATATAAAGATGCGAACACATTTCAATGATTTTAATTCAATTAATCATATTAAAGTAATAAGATAAAGTATTTTCATCAAGGAGCTCCTAGTCTTGCAATGAAATATAACCAGATAAGTAAACATATGCTAAAATGTGATTATTGCTTTGAAAAAGGACTATATGAATTCCACTAGAAACATATTTAAAGTATCATATTTAATTTTGAGTACCACATTTTAAGAAAGCTATTGAGATATTAAACAGTTCGGAAGAAGCTGACCAGGCTGATTAAGGATTAAAAATTAAACTAAGAAAATTAAAGTTATGGGTTTTTGTGCCTGGAGAAGAGAATGCCATGGGAAACATTATAGCTGAGTTTGCATATATAACAAGCTATTATTTCAATATTGGAAGCAAATTATACTCCTTTAGAGGGCAAACATATGACTAAATATGGTTAGATAAAAGTAGGCACACTTAAATTAACTATTTAAATATTTATGGCTTCCCAACAAAACGAAGGGCTGCCTTCTCAAGTACTCATGTCTGTTAAGTTTATTAACCATGAGTAGAGGTTTTAAGCTGCACAGATAACCAAGTGAGTGATGCTATAGATGGGGTATTTTCTAATGGATTAATTAAACTAAATGATGTCCATGATCTCTGCCAATTCAAAGACATTTAAATTCAAACTGAGATATACTCTTTCAACTAAAAAAAAAAAAAATTTCTGCCATTTAACCCCTTGGTCTTCATTTTCTCAAGCTGTAAAATGAAGTCCATGAGCCCCTTAACTCATCTCAACAATATGCTAAATTTAAATTTATCCAAGGTTTCATTCATAATGGGCTTCCCTTGTGGCTTCTCTTGGGCTTCCCTTGGTCTTCCCTTGTGGCTCAACTCATAAAGAATCCACCTGCAATGTGGGAGACCTGGGTTCAATCCCTGGGCTGGGAAGATCCCCTGGAGACGGGAAAGGCTACACACTCCAGTATTCTTGCCTGGAGAATTCCATAGACTGTATAGTCCATGGGGTCGCAAAGAGTCATACATGCCTAAGTGACAGGTTTTTTGTTTTGTTTTGTTTTTCATTCATAATACAGTAATTTAAAAGACATACTGAATGCTTGGATGTCATGTACTGTGCTAGTCACTGGAAAGAATAAGACATACCACCTCTCTGGGAGCACAAAAGCTCAGACATTAATTACAGCAAAGAGAGATTTGCAGCAAAGCATGATAATATATGGAGAATTAAAAAAGATAATACAGTCTTATGTGGTTTCCATAAAGATTACTGAGAGGATGCTTCTAGAACTTGGCATACTAGAACCAAGGACACCAGATATTCTACCAAATCCAGCATGAATGTTCTCTGCCATACAAAGTTTTGAATAACTTGCCAAACTTCACAGACATCATAAACTTGCTAGAATCATCTAAATGTAAATCCACACATTTTAACTCAAATAACATATGTATTATTGCTACAGCTAATTCAGTGTAATTTCCAATATAAAGCCATCTTTATCTACTGGAGCATTTTAAATGGTTTATATCAGGCCCACAATACATTTTAAAAACTACATTTCTATATAATGGCAATGAAAATCTGAAAACAAATATTTCCATTCACAATATCTTAAAAAACATACTTAGGATCAAACTTAACAAAAGAAATGCAAAACATGTACACTGAGAACTATAAAATACTGCTGAGAAAAATCTTTCAAAATCAAAATTAACATTTAAACATATATATTCATGGTTTGGAAGACTTACTACATGTTAGCATACAAATGAATCTCCAAAATATCATACTATGTGGATGAAATTCAGAAGGTCACACATTGTGTGATTCTATCAATATAAAGTATCCAGAAAAGATAATTCTCTTCAGAAATTAAGAATGGGGGTGGGGACAGACTGCAAATGAACACAAGACACCTTCCATTGGTGATTAAAAATGTTCTTATATTGGATTATGGTATTGAACTGCACAATTACTGAAATAAGTGAATTTTATAGCAAGTGAACAATACTTTAATGAAGCTGCCGAATACCCAGACACCCACTTACACAAAGCAACATCTGGCAATTTACATTTTTATATTTTGAAGTGAATAAAATTTTTCTAAGCCTGACCACAAGTCCAGAAGCTAGAAAGGAAACAGCTGATTATTTTGACACCCTAAAATAACAACCAAATAAAAGCAAATTCTTCTGCATGAAGAACATGACATATATAAAGTCACATAGAAGGGGAGGAGAATGAAGTACCTATGAGATAATGAGCTATATCTTTAATAATATAATCAATAAGAAATAGAGTAGCAAAATCATTAGGAAAAAAACACAAAAATAATGTTTTTATGACAAGAAATGCAAATGGTCAATAAGGATCTGAAAAGATGTGTCACCTTGTAATTATATCCGTATAAACAAAAATCTTGGTCCCTTTTACAGTAACCTCATTGGTGAATATAATTTTTTGAGGTTTATTAGCCTGTAGTAAGTCGACATTTCAGATGTCTCCAGTCAATGTTTTCTGGGGTTGTTTTGAAGGACAATTTGTCAATAGCTATTAAAATTAACCCCTTCATGGATCACAGCTTTGTCTTGGTGAAGGTGTAGTCAGTGATGCTATGTCCCCATGCTGTGCAAGGACACCCAAGACAGATGGATCATAGTGATGAGTTCTGACAAAACATGGTCCATTGGAGAAGGAAATGGCAAACCACTACAGTATTCTTGCCTGGAGAACCCCACGAACACTGGAAGATGAGTCCCCTAAGTCAGAAGTAAATTCGGAAACTCAGCAGTGGCCACAGGATTAGAGGTCAGTTTTCTTTCGAGTCCCATAAAAGCACAATGCCAAAGAACTACCATGTAATTGCTGTCATTTCACATGTTAGTAAGTTATGCCCGAAATCCTTAAGGTTAGCTTTCAGCAGTACGTGAACCAAGAACTTCCAGATGTACAAGCTGGGTTTCTAAGAGGCAGTGGAACCAAACCGTCAACATTCTTTGGATCATACAGAAAGCAAGGGAGTTCCAGAAAAATCTACTTCTGTTTCATTGACTACGCAAAAGCTTCTGTGTGAATCATAACAAACTGTGGAAAATTCTTGAAGAGATGGGAATACTAGACCACCTCACTTGTCTCCTGAGAAATCTGTAAGCAGGTCAAGAAGCAGACATGGAAGAACAGACTGGCTCAAAATCGGGAAAGGAGTACGTCAAGGCTGTACACTGTCCCCCTGCTTATTTAACTTATATGCAGAGTACATCATGCAAAATGCTGGACCAGATGAATCACAAGCTGGAATTAAGATTGCTGGGAGAAATATTGATAACCTCAGATACGAAGATGATACCACACTAATGACAGAGAGTGAAGAGGAACTAAGAGCCTCTTGATGAAACTGAAAGAGGAGAGTGAAAAAGCTAACTTAAAGTGCAACATTCAAAAACTAAATCACGGCATCTCATCCCATCACTTCATGGCCAAAAGATGGCAGAAAAAATGGAAATAGTGACAGATTTTATTTTCTTGGGCTCTAAAACCACTGCAGAAGGTGACTAGAGCCATGACTCTTGAGAGCCCCTTGGACAGAAAAGAAAGCAAACCAATCACTCCTAAAGGAAATCAACCCTTCATTGGAAGGATTGAGGCTGAAGCTCCAATACTTTGGCCACCTGAGGGGAAGAGCCAACTCATTGGAAAAGACTCTGATGCTGGGAAAGACTGAGGGCATAAGGAGAAGCTAATGACAGAGGATAAGATGGTTGAATGGCATCATCAACTCAACGGACATGAGTTTGAGCAAACTCAGGGAGATAGTAAAGGACAGGGAAGCCTGGTGTGCTGTAGTCCATGGGGCCACAAAGAGTCAGACATGACGAGTGACTTAAACAGCAACAACCTCTCTAATGGTGGAAAGCATAGATGAACTAAAGAGCCTCTTGATGAGGATAAAAGAGAAGAGTGAAAAAGCTGTCTTAAAACTTGACATAAAAAACCTCAGATCATGGCATATAGTCCTATCACTTCATGGCAAATAGAAGGAGAAAAAGTGGAAGCAGTGAGAGATTTTATTTTCTTGGGCTCCAAAATCACTGCAGATGTTGCTTGTAGCCATGACATTAAAAGATGATTGCTCCTTGGAAGGAAAGCTATGACAAACCTAGATAGCATATTAAAAAGCAGAGTTATCATTTTGCCCACAAAGGTTCATATAATCAAAGCTATGCTTTTTCCAATAGTCATGGATGGATGTGAGAGTTGAACTACGAAGAAAGCTGAGTTCTGAAGAACTGATGCTTTTGAACTGTGGTGCTGGAGAAGACTCTTGAGAGTCCCTTGGACAACCAAGAGATCAAACCAGTCCATCCTAAAGGAAATCAACCTTGAATATTCATTGGAAGGATTGAGGCTGCAGCTCCATGCTTTGGCCACTTGTTGTGAAGAGCAAACTCATTGGAAAAGGCCCTGATGCTTTGAAGGAATGACTGAAGCCAAGGGGAGAAGACGGCAGCAGAGGATGAGATGGTTAGATAGCATCACCAACTCAATGGACATGAATTTGAGCAAATGCTGGAAGATAGTGAGGAACAGAGGAGTCTGGCATGTTGCAGTCCACAGGGTCGCAAGGAGTCAGATACGACTTAGAGACTTAACAGCAACAACAAACTGAAATTAAATGCACTTATCATTTTTCCAACTCTTAGAAATACCCTGTACACATTTTTCTTAACAGATCTCTTGCATAATCTGTCAGCATTTATGGCTTTGAAAAAATTAAAATAACTAAAACTGGACCATGAACTTAAAACCTCTAAACTAAATAACAGTGTGTCTATAAATGGAAGACACATCTGTCAATAGAATAGAAAGTATAAAACATAATTCTATGTATAAATTATTGAAATGTTTATATATGAGGAAAAAGTACAAAGGAGGAAAAAATATTGTTTCCTTTTTTCTAGAAGCATTCTTAAGAAACTCTTTAACAGTGATATAATTTGGGGTTAACTGGGATAAGCAAGAGAAAGAAAATGGTTGTTTTTCTTTTAAAATAATTTTAATTTGAATTAACATTAAAATTCATTTTGTTGTAACTTTTACATTAAAATAAATAGTGTAAAACAGTATATTAAGAAGTTAATTTGAAATGTTCTTTGTGGAACTCGTGACATTTTAATATTAACATTGCAAATACTGACTTCCAGATTAAAAGCTTATATGTGAAAATTTGACAATAAGTTTTTTAGGAAGAGATACATGTATTGGTATGATATAATTAGCTATCTTTTGTCCATCTTTTAAAATAAATCGCTAGCTTTTTGTCAAATGAATGTAAATGTATGCTTTTCAAAACAATTGTAAATTACTCACCTATATATACAAAGATATTTTAATAAGAAGACTGCTCATTTCTTTTGTTTGCATTAAAAACAGTAATGATTCTGTTGTGAATGTATTTTTTATGCTGGAAAAGAGAATGGTTTAAAGGAGAGAACAACAGTTAAAACTGTACATGGAATAATAGATTGGTTCCAAATTGGGAAAGGAGTACGTCAAGGCTGTATTTTTTTTATCCTGCTTATCTAACTTATATGCAGAGTACATCATGAGAAATGCTGGGCTACATGAAGCACAAGCTGAAATCAAGATTGCCAGCAGAAATATCAATAACCTCAGTTATGCAGATGATACCACCCTTATGGCAGAAAGTGAAGAAAAACTAAAGAGCTTCTTGATGAAAGTGAAAGATGAGAATGAAAAAGTTAGCTTAAAACTGAAAATTCAGAAAACTAAGATCATTGCATCTGGTCCCATCACTTCATGGAAAATAGACAGGGAAACAATGGAAACAGTGAGAGACTTTATTTTCCTGGGCTCCAAAATCACTGTAGATGGTGACTGCAGCCATGAAATTAAAAGACACTTGCTCCTTGGAAGAAAAGCTTGACCAACCTAGACAGCATATTAAAAAGCACAGGCATTACTTTGCCAAAAAGGTCTGTCTAGTTAAAGCTTTGGTTTTTCCAGTAGTCATGTATGGATATGAGAGCTGGACTTTAAAGAAAGCTGAGCACCAAAGAATTGATGCTTTTGAACTATGGTGTTGGAGAAGACTCTTGAGAATCTCTTGGACTGCAAGGAGATGCAACCAGTGAATCCTAAAGGAGATCAGTCCTGTGTGTTCATTGGAAGGACTGATGCTGAAGCTCAAACTCCAATACTTTGGCCACCTGATGCAAAGAACTGACTCATTGGAAAAGACCCTGATGCAGGGAAAGATTGAAGGTGGGAGGAGAAGGGGACAACAGAGCATGAGATGGTTGGATGGCATCACTGACTCGATGGACATGAGTCTGAGTAAACTCGGGGAGTTGGTGATGGACAGGGAGGCCTGGCGTGCTGCATGCAGTCCATGGGGACGCAAACAGCTGGACATGTCTGAGCGACTGAACTGACTGAAAGGAGAGAGCCCAGGACTTAGGGACATAGGATCAATGTCTTCTGGATATATAAGCAAGCTGTTTAATCTCTTTGAACTTCAGTTTCAGCAGCATTATATTAGTGATAACAGTCTTCACAAGGTATATAACAGTACTGAAAATTGATATTAAAAACTTAGCCATTGACTCCTATAAGAGAAAAACAGTAATAGTGGAAAAAGTGGTCAAATTCAAATAAAGTGTGCAGTTTAGTTATGATGACGCTGATTTCTTAGTTATAGGAAGTTTTCTAGAGACATGTAAGATGTCAGTCTGAGAGGAATTACATGAAGGGTAAACTGGAAGAAAGCACCTGCATATCAGAACAGAGACAGGAATTAATCCGTGATTTGATCCTCATTTGCTTTCACCCATTTCTACTCAGTGCATAACATCCCTGAGAAGAGTGACTGTGATTGTTTATAAACAATTACTGATGACAAAGTGTTGCCTTGAGACTCAAGGGTTTTACTGTATAAATACTGAAAGAAAAAAAAAACAAAATTGAGTCTCTGTCCAAACTGATGCAATAATAGCAGAACTATGGACCTCATGGGTTTGAAGTAAATGCAGAGTAAGCCAGCTCAGCTGAGGTGCAAATAGCAAAGAGCAACCACCACTGCCCACCACCTGACCATGCTGCCGGGCACACTGACGGTCCATGGGCAGTGCTGTTTGTTGACAGTGTCCAGCATCTATGGGGCAATGACTCTCTCCCAGAGAGTCTCTGGGAAAGGGCAAGCTGCATGGTTTCTCCATTAAGTTATTCATTTTCTTCTTTCCCTTTTGCTTCTAGTTAGAGCTTCTAGTTAGAGTAAGGTCTTTTGATTATTTAAGAGCAAAGAGAAAACTCAGTGAATGAAGAATTTTAGTGATCCATTATTCAGTTAGCTGAGAAAGATTTTTCTGCCCAAGAGATGTACAATAATTTTATATATTATATTATATATATATAGAAACTATATTTATAAACAGAAAAATTTACAGGTTTCAAAAATGCTTTCTTTCATGTATGAGGGAAAGTGTGTCTTATTACAATGTTTGCTTTATGAAATCACAGGTTTTTATCTCAAAGTCTAAAGAATAATCATAATTTCATTTACGCTTAAAATTCTAAATTATTCAGAAAATTGGGAATAATAACACACAGTTAAGATTTATTAGATATTTATCATGTGTTACCTCTGAATTAACATGCATTATCTCTTGTAGTTTTCACAAGGATATCATGAATTGGGTAATATCATTTCCCCAGTTTACAGGAGGAAACGGAAATACTAGGTGTCAAAGATTACATAGCTGGGATGTGATGGAACAGGAATCAAGCTCAAGCAGTCTGACTCCTAAATTGTCCTAAGCTCATTGTTTTATGTCAAACATTCCCTTTCATGTTAAGAACTTTAGTATTCTCAAAGAAAACTTTATTTAAAAAAATAAACAAAAACACTGCAAGCCAATAACATTTGTTATCACAAAAACATAGGTAAATTTGTGTCTCCTTGCTCTAACATGAAAGTAAACATTTTGGTTTCAACCTATATATGAGACCTATTGTTTTATCAACAAGACAAATGCTAAATAAAAATAGGACTGTTAAGCATGAAGTTAAGAACTCTGGAGCAAAATATGTACATACATATGTACAATTATGAAACACATCCACTAAACTTTTAAGTTATCTTTAAAATATATGTTAACTTATCTTTAAGTAACAAACTTGTAGCTATATGTAATGCCACATTAATACTAAGAGAAAGAATCAAATTTACCACAGCTTAATCAGTTGCAAAGAAATATGAAGGAGTCTTCTAGAACTACTTCATAATTACCCATTTAGTAATTTCAGGTTCAGGCTTCCCTGGTGGCTCAATAGTAAAGAATCTGCCTGCTCATGCAGCAGACATTGGTTCAATCCCTGGGTTGTAAGGATCCCCTGGAGAGAGAAATGGCAACCCACTCCAGTATTTTGCCTGGGAAATCCCATGGAGAAGAGCCTGGAGGGCTACAGTCCATGAAGTCACAAAAGAATTCATCATGACTGAGCAACTAAACAACAACTGCAGGTTCACTTTTCTGTAATTATTTTGGAGGTTTCATTAGTAAAGAGAAATTGCAAAAATGAACAGATCAGCAACTGAGTTTGAGAAAGAAGAGTTCCAAAGGCAGTTTCCTCTTCTTTCTGCCCATTTTTCTATCAATCTATTTATAGTCTAATGATGTCATGCAGATTAACCCCATATGCACGTGCCAACCATGCTAGGCAATATTAATGGTTACGAGGGAAGCAGCAAAGCATGTAAGGATATTTGGATGCAATGAACAGAACTCCAGCCCCCATCTTGTGGCTGTGGAAGGATTTAGCTTGAGTTTATTTTTCATGATTTGTAAAACTGAGTCTATGGTAAATTCAATCTATCTTGTTGGGTTTTTCTTTTGAGAATTAAAAAAATCAGAATTCATGTAAAACAATTAGAGCTTGCTTTATATACCACACACTGATATAAATAGAACATTTATGTTGTTATTTTACAATTCCTCCAGGTATTTTTGGTCAAAAGAAAGGACCCTAATGCAAATAAAGAGCCAAAGTAGAATATTAGGGATAAAATAATACTGCAGGACATACAGAGTTTTGCAATAGTTCTCATATTACAGTTATTTTTAAAAATTCTGTAGTCTTCTAAGCTGAGAATAATTCATCCCATCAATCTTGTAAAATAAATAGGAGGTATACTAAAAGAGAAGCCTGTAGCATATGTCTGGTATCATGTACTTGTTCTGTGTTGTGCTAAGTCACTTGAATCATGTTTGACTCTTTGCAACCCCATGGGCTGTAGCCTGCCAGACTCCTCTGTCCATGGGGTTCTCCAGGCAAGAATAATGGAGTGGGTTGCCATGACCTCCTCTAGAGGATCTTCCCAACCCATGGATCGAACCTGCATCTCCTGCGACTCCTACATTGCAGAGAGATTCTTTAAAGCTAAGTCACCAGGGAAGTTCCATCATGTACTTATCTGATCCTCAGTAACCAGAATGCATCTAGTTCTGACCCATTCATTTAGGGATGGCAGGTGCATGTTTCAAACAGAAAGGAAATGAATTTGGTCTTAATTATAGCAGAAACATCCCTGAATTATAAACTAAAATATGCCTTATGCAGAAAATACTCATTGAATGAGATATGAGATATTTTACAAAATAAAATTATGTCCACAACAAAAGTATGCAGTCTGAGATTTTGCTCTATCCCATTTTAAGATGAATATTAATATACTCTGTAGGTCTTAAAAGGAAAGATTTTGAAACAACTACCAAACCCTGTCAGATAAAGCATGAAACAATGATGACCAGAAATCATTATTGAGGACTCATTGGATGAGTCCTGTGAATGTCCCTAGTTAGTGCAAACCTGTTGGTCTCTGTTCATTTAATGAAACCATGGTTGTCTGTGCACAGACACTACTTTGCTGACAAAGGTCCATCTAGTCAAAGCTATGGTTTTTCCAGTATTCATGTATGGATGTGAGGGTTGGACTATAAAGAAAGCTGAGCAGCAAAGAATTTTGCTTTTGAACTGTGGCTTTGGAAAAGACTCTTCAGAGTCCCTTGGACTGCAAGGAGATCCAAATAGTCAATCCTAATGGAAATCAGTCCTGAATATTCATTGGAAGAACTAATGCTGAAGCTGAAGCTCCAATACTTTGGCCACCTGAGGTGAAGAACTGACTCCTTGGAAAAAACCCTGATGCTGGGAAAGATTGAAGGCAGGAGGAGAAGGGGATAACAGAGGATGAGATGGTTGGATGTCATCACTGACTCGATGAACATGAGTTTGAGCAAGCTCCAGGAGTTGGTGATAGACAGGGAAGCCTGGTGTGCTACAGTCCATGGGTCGCAAAGAATCGGATACAACTGAGCTACTGAATTGAACTGATGGCTGTCTGAATAGTGAAGTAGCTAACCGATGAGTCAACCAATTCACATGAACAGGACTTCTTTTTATTCAAGATACAAAGGAGTCAGAGTTAGAGGGCATTCAAAACTTAATTTTTAAGAAGAAAAATGACAGGTGGCTCCTATATCTTTGAGAGTAAACTTGGCCAAGAAGTCAATTAAAGAGAGCATTGGCAAACTGGTTCTACAAATATATACTCATAAAGCCAATACAGATAATATCATCATTAAAAAGTAGTTCTAACAGAAAGTAGCCGAAGGAGCATTAGAAATTCTATGAATCCTTGGGTTATTAGATATTTTTTGCATGCAAATATTAGTTTAGTAGCTTGAAAGTTTGTAATTTGCACATGTATACACCACACATACCCCCTATGTATTTAATTTAGATAAGTTAATCAATTTTTAATGTCTAAATATGTATCACAGGACCTTATGCATTAGGTAGGAAAGGGATAATGAAGTGTCATTCTGACTGATAAATTATTATTTTATAAATAGACTGAGATCTATAGGGGGTAAAGAACTTTAGAAAAATCTCCAAACATATAGTGAGGTGAGTACTTCATATTTTCTGATTATTGATGTTGCATTTTTTCTCTATCAGATGTAAATGTCTAGTATTAGAGAAATATTGTCTATATAACTTCCTGTCAATAATTTAATTACAAAATGAGACCTATTTGTTTCTGTAATCATTTTTATTAAATATATTAAAAAGAGGCAAAAATCATCATGACTGAGCTTCTTCATATCATTTCTATTTTTTTGTGGACATTCTTATAAACAGGTAAACCATAATAGGTAGATGAGTCAAAATGAAACCCTCAAAGACAAGTCCAGGTTGTTTTGAAATCTGCTTAAAATGAGCCATTTGAGTTGCTTGTTTTTTGATTGATAGGTATCCAAGATTTAGATATTATAATCTACTCAGAGAGACTATTACACTGATGAAATTATTATATTTTAGAAATAGCAACAACACAACTTAACTGCCTTTGAAAGTCAGGACTCTTAATGCCTGCAGTACAAAGTTGTGGATTACCCCTGTCAAGAATCAGGATATATTTAAGTATCTTGATTGCAAAATACTATTTCCCCTGATATGTCTAATTAACTTACAGTTCAGTTCAGTTGCTCAGTTGTGTCCGACTCTTTGCGATCCCATGAACCGCAGCATGCCAGGCCTCCCTGTCCATCACCAACTCCTGGAGTCCACCCAAACCCATGTCCTTTGATTGGTGATGCCATCCAACCATCTCATCCTCTGTTATCCCCTTCTCCTCCTGCCCTCAGTCTTTCCCAGCATCAGGGTCCTTTCCAATGAGTCAATTCTTTGCATCAGGTGGCCAAAGTATTGGAGTTTCAGCTTCAGCATCAGTCCTTCCAATGAACACCCAGGGCTGATCTCCTTTAGGATGGACTGGTTGGATCTCCTTGCAGTCCAAGGGACTCTCAAGACTCTTCTCCAACACCACAGTTCAAAAGCATCAATTCTTTGGCATTCAGCTTTCTTTATAGTCCAACTGTCACATCCATACATGACCACTGGATAAACCATAGCCTTGACTAGATGGACCTTTGTTGGCAAAGTAATGTCTCTGCTTTTTAATATGATTTCTAGGTTGGTCATCACTTTCCTTCCAAGGAGTAAGCATCTTTTAATTTCATAGCTGCAATCACCATCTGCAGTGATTTTGGAGCCCAGAAAAATAAAGTCAGCCACTGTTTCCACTGTTTCCCCATCTATCTGCCATGAAGTGATGGGACTGGATGCCATGATCTAAGTTTTCTGAATGTTGAGCTTTAAGCCAACTTTTTCACTCTCCTCTTTCATCAAGAGGCTCTTTAGTTCTTCTTTACTTTCTGCCATAAGGGTGGTGTCATCTGCATATGTGAGGTTATTGATATTATTCCTTGCAATCTTGATTCCAGCTTGTGCTTCCTCCAGCCCAGCATTTCTTATGATGTACTCTGCCTCAGTAGAGAATAATAAGTAGAATTATCATTTTATTGATAAGTCTTATGAAAAATATTTTTGGTTTAGTTCTGAGAAATTAAGAGAGTGAATTGCTCTAGAGATGAAGTAATAAATATTTTGAAAGTTGAGTAATTTTCAGTAATTTGATTTCAATAAAATTGAAAGATATCACAATAAAGCAATGAGTAGATATTTTATTAAAATAACTTTTAATAATATCAATTTAAGAATTTTGCTCTATAACTCAAAAGAAATTTAAATAATTGAATAGTATTGCAATTAAGATTTCCCTCTATTAAATATACTTACTTATATGTAAAAGACTTACTACATAAGTGAAAAAATAAGAGTAATGCTGCATATTTTCTATTTCTAGCAAGAATTTCATATTTGGCCATGATTTATGATTTATTGAAGAAAAGCTACATTTATTCAATTAGAAGCATTGGCATAACATTTTACGTTTTTGCTTTATGTTAAATGAAGATTTTTAAAAATTTACTCTTTCTATACTGATTTCAATTGTGGTTATATTTAAATTATAAAAGTGATCTGAGAGAATAGCATTGAAACATGTATATTATCATATGTGAAACAGATCACCAGTCCAGGTTCAATGCATGAGACAGGGTGCTCAGGGCTGATGCACTGGGATGACCCAGAGGGATGGGATGGGGAGGGACGTGGGAGGGGGGTTCAGGATGGGGAACACATGTGCACCCATGGCTGATTCATGTCAGTGCATGGCAAAACCAATACAATATTGTAAAGAAATTGGCCTCCAACTAAAATAAATACATTTTTAAAAAAGAATTAAAAAACATATATTTATAATCAGAGAAAATAACTGATTGAATTCAATATTGTAATCAGAGGCAAAATGTTGGCTTAAAACTCAACATTCAGAAAACTAAGATCATGGGATCTGGTCCCATCACTTCATGGCAGATAGATAGGGAAACAGTAGAAACACTGACAAACTTTATTTTGGGGGGCTCCAAAATCACTGTAGATGGTGACTGCAGCCATGAAATTAAAAGACGCTTGCTCCTTGGAAGAAAAGCTATGACCAACTTAGACAGCATATTAAAAAGCAGAGACATTACTTTGCCAGCAAAGGTCCATCTAGTCAAAGCTATGGTTTTTCCAGTAGTCATGTATGGATGGATATGAGAGTTGGACCATAAACAAAGCTGAACACCAAAGAATTGATGCTTTTGAACTGTGGTATTGAAGAAGACTCTTGAGAGTCCCTCGCAAGGAGATCCAACCAGTTAACCCTAAAGGAAATCAGTCCTGAATATTCATTAGAAGGACTGATGCTGAAGCTCAAACTCCAATACTTTGGCTACCTGATGCAAAGAATTGACTCATTGGAAAAGACTCTGATGCTGGGAAAGATTGAAGGCAGGAGGAGAAGGTGATGACAGAGGATAAGATGGTTGGATGGCATCACTGACTCAGTGGACATAAGTTTGAGTAAACTCTGGGAGTTGGTCACGGACAGGGAGGCCTGGTGTGGTGCAGTCCATGGGGTTGCAAGGAGTCGGACAGGACTGAGAGACTGAACTGAACTGAGAGGCAAATCAGATACCATCAGGGTCTGACCCTTGACCTTTCACACACCTCAGGGTCTTCTGCACTTTGATGTACATATCTCATGCACAGTGACAGCTTCTTGCCTCAAGACTTGTATCTCTGCCTAAGAGCTTCTTCTGGGTGTTGCAGCTTTCTTGACTCAAAATGGGGGAGGTGGGGAAGTGCCCTAGAATTATTGTCTCCAGGAGAAATCCTCTCCCAGTGAGGGAAGGAGGGGGGTAAACAAGCCATATTTCTTGCCTTTCAGTGAGATAATTATGGTATTTTTACTAGTTAGTCTCTCCAAATGATTTCAATAGAATCTGAAACAGTTACTCCTGTTACCCACAGCAAGAACTCATCACATGAACACTCACCATTGCCTTACTTCCCTTGCCTCACTTTCCCAGTTCTTCACCATGCTTTCCTGAAGATTTCTGAAATAAAATACTTAACACCACATAATTGTCTAAAAGTCTACTGATATCATTATTCAATTTTAAAAAGAAATGTGGCAGTTTATATTTATCATCAATTATAACATGTGTCGGCTTCCCAGCTGGCACAGTGGTAAAGAATCCGCTGCAATGCAGGAGACTTGCAGGAGACATGGGTTTGACCCCTGGCTGGGGAAAATCCCCTGAGGGAGGAAATGACAACCCACTCCAGTATTCTTGCCTGAATAATCCCAATGACAGAGGAGATGGCAGACTACAGTCCATGGGGTCGCAGAGTCTGGTAGGACTGAGCAGCTGCATACGCACACATGCACAATATGCCTGAATTAGAAGCTTTTAAACTTTAATAATGAAACATTATAGAAGTCAACTAAAACATAAAACAGAATGTAATTTTTCAAAGTTATTTTAGGGGACACATTAATAATGTGTCAAACAGAAAACAGATCAATAATGTGTCAAACAGAAAAATATTTTGTCTATTTGTGAGGAAGGAGCCAAAATTGGATTAAAAACATTCAAGGTAGATACCAGATAAAGGCATACAGAAGCAGATCATGTAGTAGAGGGGAAAAATGCATATTCTTAGGTTTGGGCTTTCCATTCTCTATTTTCTACCTTTCATTTTGGGGAAGTTGATCGTACAGTGAAGGAGGGATAAAGGAAAAATGAATGAGAAGGATATGAACAAAATTCCAATTGTTCACTCAATTTCAGTCAGCATGTAACCACCAGCAGGTTACTTAATTTCCTTAAAATCTAATCAGAAATTTTAATAAGGAAAAATTATTAACATATCTGGCTCTTTCATGTAATTTTTTGAAATATTATTTATTTTAATAGTAAGAAGGAAAATCATACCAGTAACATCATATTATGATATGGCAAAATATGGATAATTTCATAGGTGTATGGTAAGGGTTAGATGAGTTAACTCATTTAATGTGTTTGGCCCAGTGCCTGTGATAGGGTAAGTGCTAAAAATGTTATATAAACAAATAAACAGAAGATACTCAGGAGAGTATGTTTAAACTTAAACTTCTAGGGGTAAATTACTTTGCCACCCATAGGACAGTGATACTATCTGAGACCAGTATTAGGATGAGTAAACTTTAGTTCCAAAGTCATGGGTTCCTATGACATTTTCAAAGTAAATTATTAAGTAGCCTGCCAGGCTTCTCTGTCCATGGGGATTCTCCAGGCAAGAATACTGGAGTGGGTTGCCATGACCTCTTCCAGGGGATCTTTCCAACCCAGGGATTGAAGGCAGGTCTCCCTCACTGCATGTGGATTCTTTATTGTCTGAGCTACCAGGGAAGCCCAAGCATACTGGAGTAGGTAGCCCATCCCTTCTCCAGGGGAACTTCCCAACCCAGAAACTGAACCAGGGTCTCTGCATTGCAGGTGGAGTCTTTACCAACTGAGCCACCTGGGAAACACTATATACTAATAAGTGACCATAAAATTTAATTCTCTTTTAACATGTAAAACAGCAGAACTTAAAAACTATGTATTGGTTCAAAACCCTTATCTTTTTCTATCATAATGTTGGATTTTCACCTACATTTCTGTGTAACAGGTGTTTGTGCCATTGAGATGCTATAATACAAAAAATATATATTATCTTTCAACATAGTATGTATACAAGACCTTTTGCCCAGCTTCAGTAACTAAGGATATAAGATAATGCTGTATTTACATGTGATTTTATCTCCAGTACTGATTTTTTTTTCATTTATTTTTATTAGTTGGAGGCTAATTACTTCGCAACATTGCAGTGGGTTTTGTCATACACTGACATGAATCAGCCATGGAGTTACATGTATTCCCCATCCCGATCCCCCCTCCCACCTCCCTCTCCACCCGATTCCTCTGGGTCTTCCCAGTGCACCAGGCCCGAGCACTTGTTTCAGTACTGATTTTATAGTTGGGTGATATAAATAGTATCTATCAGTTTGAAGGTAAGTGCTAATATTAACAAATGCCACAAATCTATACTCACTTATTTATACAAAGAAATGAGTTTTAGAAATAATGAATAGATTCATTTCTGAACTGGAATGTTACATTTGAAAACAAATGAGTTTAAAATTCTCTATTGTAGACAGAATTCAAAGATGGTCCCCAAGATTTGTACCATTCAGTATATATACTCTATACAATTTATATCTATAAAATGTAATATATATGATACATTGATATATATAAAATAGAGTAATATGATATATATTATTTAGCCATAAAAAATTAAATCCTACCATTTGCAACATAGACAGATGTCAAGAGCATTATGGTAAGTGAAATAAGTCAGATAGAGAAATACAAATATTTTATCATCTCACTTACACACAGAATCTAAAAAATATCAAATTCATAGAAACAAGAAGCATAGTGATTGCCAATAGCTAGAGGGTGCAGAAGATGGGAAGATACTGCTCAAAGGGTACAACTACAAGTTATGATATGAATAAATCCCAGGATCTAAAGCATAGCACAGTGATTACAGTTAATAACATTGCACTGTATACTTGAGAGTTGCTAGAAGAGTACAACTTTGTGTTCTCATTATTAAAAATAACAGCAAAATGGTAAAATTATGCAAGGTGAAGGATGTATTAACTAGCTTTATTGTAGAGATCAGTTCATAACGTCTGTGTTATCAAACCATCACATTGTGCACCTTAAGTTATAGACTGTCATATGTCAATTAAATCCCCATAAATTTGGAGGAAAAAAATGAACATAGGCAAAGTATCATTCAGAATAATAATAATTTTGCTCCAGATGGGTCCATCTAATATATATTCATAGTGTGTGTCTGTGTGTGTGTATATATATATATATATATATGTGTGTGTGTGTGTGTGTACATATATGTATATATGTATATGTATCTATATATGAGTCATGTCCAACTTTTTGCAACCCTGTGGACTGCAGCCCACCAGGATCCTTACATAGATCATTCACTTCTCAGGAGACTGAGCTTTGTCTGTATGAAGTGTCCTAACAAAGGTCACATATTGTTAGAAGAAGCCATTTCAACACAGATCTGAATGTTTCAATGTCCATATAACTGATCAAATTTTGAGGCAGTACCCCTGCACATGCTTTTGCCCCCCACCCCCCAAAATAAAAAATAAAAAGCAAAATGGACTCAAGAAAAAAATGTATATTGTCTGCTGTTACTATTATTTTCTAGGTTTATTTTAAAATTTATGCTATATAATTATATAAATTTAGTAGAAAAAATTAACTTTTTATAAAACTAATACTAAAAATATCCCATTAAATACATCTTTCAAATACTTTGGTTAATTTTCTCTAAACCATTCTGAATAGAATAACGCCATTTTCTTTTAAAATATCTCTAGACAATTTAAAAACAGTTCTTAGAAAATTATTTTGATATTGCTTCATTTAAAATGCAATTTAAATACTTTTCCTATTGTGAGAAACAATAGGTTTTCCAGTTTAAACTCTCCAAATAGCACATTCCTGTAATAGCCCCTTCTAAGGCACTATTCTGCTTCCAAGCAAAGACTGTGACTGGTATGTCTCATTTTGTTTCAGACCACTACTTAAATTTCTTAGACTTCAATACTGATACTGTGTAAGTTAACCTGTGAAATACTTATAAAGGGCCTATAAAATTAAAATACCTCTAAAAAAACAAATTTATACTGTGTTTTACTACCATAGGATAGATGAGATACTATGTTTTGACTAAAGTAAAACAAAACATGAAGAAAAAAGTCCTAACCTCCTAGTGCACAGAAAGATTCTAGGGTAAGTGATACCCAATAGACAATGCTAACCATCCCTGTAGTTGTGGATGACACTATTTTCAACTTCTGCATTCCAGTTCCCTATAATGAAAGGTATATCATTTTTGGCTGTTAGTTCTAGAAGGTCTTGTAGGTCCTCATAGAACCATTCAACTTCAGCTTCTTCCGCATTATTGGTTGGGACATAGACTGGGATTAATGTGATACTGAATGCTTTCCCTTGGAAACCAACAGAGATCATTCTGTCGTTTTGAGATTGCATCCAAGTACTGGAATGCAAAAGTAGGAAGTCAAGAGATAACTTGCCTGGAGTAACAGGCAAGTTTGGCCTTGGAGTACAAAATGGAGCAGGGCAAAGGCTAACAGAGTTTTGACAAGAGAATGCATTGGTCATAGCAAATACCCTCTTCCAACAACACAAGAGAAGACTCCATATATGCACATCACCAGATGGTCAATACTGAAATCAGACTGATTATATTCTTTGTAACCAAAGATGGAGAGGCTCTATACAGTCAGCAAAAACAAAAGTGGGAGATGATGTGGCACAGGTCATGAACTCCTTATTGCCAAATACAGACTTAAACTGAAAGTAGGGCAAACCACTAGACTATTCAGGTATGACCTAAATCAAATCCCTTATGATTATGCAGTGGAAGTGACAAATAGATTCAAGGGATCAGATTCACAGACAGAGTGCCTGGAGAACTATGGACAGAGCTTCGTGACATTGTACAGGAGGCAGCAGTCAAGACCATCTCCAAGAAAAAGAAATGCAAAAAAGCATAATGGTTGTCTGAGGAGGCCTTACAAATAGCTGTGAAAGGAAGAGAAATGAAAGGCAAAGAACAAAAGGAAAGAGATACCATTTGAATGCAGAATTTCAAAGAATAGCAAGGAGGGATAAGAAAGCCTTCCTTAATGATCAATGCAAAGAAATAGAGGAAAAGAGTAGAATGGAAAGTATAAAGATCTCTACAAGAAAATGAGAGATACCAGGGGAATATTTCATGCAAAGATGGGCACAATAAAGGACAGAAATGGCATGGACCTAACAGAAGCAGAAGATATTAAGAAGAGGTGGCAAGAATCTACAGAGAAAGGATCTTCATGACCCAGATAATCATGATGACGTGATCACTCACCTAGAGTCAGACATTCCGAAATGTGAAGTGGGCCTTAGGAAGCATCACTACAAACAAAGGTAGTGGAGGTGATGGAATTCCAGTTGAGCTTTTCAAATCCTAAAAGATGACACTGTGAAAGTGCTGCACTCAATATGTCACCAAATTTGGAAAACTCAGTAGGGGCCACAGGACTGGAACAGATCAGTTTTCATTCCAATCCCAAAGAAAGGCAATGCCAAAGAATGTTCAAAGTACTGCACAATTGCATTCATCTCGCACGCTAGTCAAGTAATGCTCAAAATTCTCCATGCCAGGCTTCAAAAATAGATGAACCGTGAACTTCCAGATGTTCAAGCTGGATTTAGAAAAGGCAGAAGAACCAGAGATCAAATTGCCAACATCAGCTGGATCTTTGAAAAAGCAAGAGAGTTCCAGGAAAATATCTACTCTTGCTTTATTGACTATACCAAAGCCTTTGACTGTGTGGATCACAACCAACTGTGGAAAATTCTTAAACAGATGGGAATACCAGACCATGTTACCTGCCTCTTGAGAAACCTGTATGCAGATCAGCAACAGTTAGAACTGGACATGGAACAACAGACTGGTTCCAAATCGGGATAGGAGTACGTCAAGTTGTAATTTGTCACCCTGCTTATTTAACTTATATGCAGATTATATCACGCAAAATGCTGGCTGGAACAAGCACAATTTGGAATCAACATTGAAAGGAGAAATAATAACTTAGATATGCAGTTGACACCACGTTTATGGCAGAAAGCAAATAAGAACTAAAGAGTTTCTTAATGAAAGTAAAAGAGGAGAGTGAAAAAGTTGGCTTAAAACTCAACATTCAGATAACTAAGATCATGGCATCCGGTCTCATCTCTTCATGGCAAATAGATGGGGAAACAATGGAAACAGTGGCAGACTTTTTTTTTTTTGGCGGTGGGGGGGGGGGGGGGGGCTCCAAAATCACTGCAGATGGTGACTGCAGCCATGAAATTAAAAGATGCTTATTCTTTGGAAAAAAAACTATGACCAACCTAGACAGCATATTAAAAAGCACAGATATCACTTTGCCAACAAGGTCCATCTCGTCAAAGCTATGGTTTTTCCAGTAGTCACATACGGATGTGAGAGTTGGACTATAAAGAAAGCTGAGCACCAAAGAATTGATGCTTTTGAACTGTGGTATTGGAGAAGACTCTTGAGAACCCCTTGGACTGCAAGGAGATCCAACCAGTCAACCCTAAGGGAAATCAGTTCTGAATGTTCATTGGAAGGACTGATGCTGAAGCTCAAACTCCAATACTTTGACCACCTGATGTGAAGAACTGACTCGTTGGAAAAGACCCTGGTGCTGAGAAGGATTGAAGGCAGGAGGAGAAGGGGTCGACAGAGGATGAGATGATTGGATTGCATCACTAACTCAAATGACATGAGTTTGAGTCAGTTCCGGGAAGTGGTGATGGACAGAGAAGCCTGGCATCCTGCATTCCATGGGGTCACAAAGAGTCAGACAGGACTGAGCAACTGAACTGTACTGTACAGAACTGACACTATTTTTCCTACTTTGGTCAAAAACGCCAACATTCATAACTGCATGAGGATGAGACCATGGTGTCACTCGAAACACATAGGAGGCAATTCCCTTTCCCTTTCTAAAGAAAACAAAGAAAAAACCCAGCATTAAAGTCAGAAAACTGACTGAACTTACATCATAAGGGTTATATTACTTTATTGTAAGTCATCAGTCCTTATGAAAAGTAAGTTAAAGGGAGAAAAAAGCACATATAAATAACTCTTCAGGATAACATATGTTTGTTTTTCTATTAAAGCAAAAATATGTTTGCAATAATGACATTTATTTAATAATCTAGAGAACATATAGCTAAATTTAGTGCAATTATTTACATTTTTTTCAGAATCCTGTTATTTACAGGTTAGAAATGGTAATCTGAAATAGAAAACTAAAGCATTAGATTGTTATTCTACAACCCATAGACTTTTATAATTATGGCTAAATGAACTATATTTAAACTTTGGAGAATATATAAACTACCCACATCAAACACCTGAAAATTAAGGGTTAATTAGAAATAGTGCATACTGAAATATTTATAGAAACAACTGATGTCTTAGTATGTTTAAAGGAAGGCATAACAAACACAGAGTGTTTGCTTAGAGCACAAGTAAATTAACTTTTATAAAGAATGTTCAAGGATTGTTTATTTTAAACTGTAAGATGCAGCCAATTATCTTTCTACCAATTTGCAGAAGCTTTCTGGTTAAATTAGGGAACTCAATATGATTGTGAGGCTATTGATGGAAGTTAGGAGTAGTCCTGGCACAGTTGCATTGGACTCTTTCCTGGTGGCCCCCTTGGAAAGAGATACATTTTGCCTCCCACACATTTGCTGTCCAATCACCCACCAGGCATCTGGTACAACAGATGGGCTCTGTGTATACCTGGAACAGTGACGCAAGTACAATCAGTACCGTCTCTACTTCTGCAAGAATCTGCTTATACTTTACTAGTTAGAGAGCATTTTTCCACCCTGGAAATATGTACCGAGTATCAAATATGTGGAACAATGTTGTGGTGAAGAAGTTGAAGACAGACAGGAATCCTGACCTCTGCAAGTACTATTCTAATTTAAGATGAATGCTTTGTCCAGCTTTACATTTAAATCCACTTTGATGTTTTCTTTATCAGGCCTACTTCTGGTCTGGTAATTCAGTCACTATATCATACTACTTTCAGCTTCACTTTATGTCAAACCACTTTATGTGTTTCTTCTTTTCTTTTCTTATTGTATAGTCTTTGATTTATCCTCTTTTTGTTTTATCATCTATCCCCATCTCCATGCTTTATTGCACCTTCTAATCCTACTTCCTCTCCTGAGAATATTATTAAATACCAGCTTGAGGGTTTTCTTAATCACTCCAAAACATCTGAAGAACCTCTTCAACATGCACATGCTATAATTGCACCAGGATTTTTCTGATTAAGTAGGTCTACAATGTGCCTGAGGCATGTGATTTCTATACAGTTCTGTCTATATGGTTGGCAATGAGTAATTACAATTCAAAAATGACCGTAAGGTTATGACAATATACTGTCTCCTTGAATTTTAAGAATGAAGTATCCTTGTGTTGGGAGCAACTGTAAAAATACTCTATATTTTCATAGTGTATGCGTGCTCAGTCACTTCAGTCATGGCCGACTCTCTGAGACCCCATGGACCATGGCCCGCCAGGGTCCTATGTCCATGGGGTTCTCCAGGCAAGAATCCTGGAGTGGGTTGCCATTTCCTTCTCCAGTGATAAAGTATGAAGTCAGTGAAGCGAATGAAGTGAAGTCGCTCAGTCGTGTCCGACTCTTTGTGACCCCATAGACTGCAGCCTACCAGGCTCCCCTGTCCATGGGATTTTCCAGGCAAAAGCACTGGAGTGGGTTGCCATTGCCTTCTCCATATTTTCATAGTAACCTTGTATATTTTTATGACATGGACTGGTGAGAGACTATATGCAAGGAGGAGACTATATGCAAGATTCTAGTGCAATACATATATATGTGCGTGTATATATGTATATATATATAAATACTGCAGTCTCTCTCTCTTTATATATATACACATATATATCTGAATGGACAAGAAAGAAGCATGCTTATTGGACAACAGTTTACTATTCCTAGATATATTTGGAGCAGAGCAAGATCTTATCTTTATAGTCACTAATGGTTTTAGACTGAAAATGTTCAATAAGTTGCAATATATTGAAATATATATAAAATTCATAAAAAGGACTAATTTAATCAGTTTTGCTTTATGCCAAGTAAAATAAGATACAAAGCAAATAATACCAGAGATCTTTGATATTTTAACTGGGAACATAATTTTTAAAAAAAATAGAGGCAAAATTAACCAGTATTTCTTTCATTGACAAAAAAAAAAAAAAAAGTCTGCCAAAATCATATACATTCCTAGTCATCTCTCTTTCTGTAGCTTATTAATACTTAAGTTGAAGAACCCATGCAGTTGCCTTACTGAATTGTACACATTGTTCTCCCCTGACCCATAAGTTTAGAGTCCTATGAAAATGTAGCTTAGTAATTTTGAGGGAGAAAATATCACATTTTATTAATTTTGATTAGTCACATAATTAAAGAGGATCAAGTAGAAATTATCTTTAGTTAATGAGTTTGGACAAGGAGATAAGAACATATGACTCTTTCCTGATTTGTCTAGCAGCTATCACACAAATAACTGTGGTAAGTCATCAGCAAAAGCCAGGCAGGGAAAAACAGATGAGCATCAGAATTGTTTATTACTTTTAAAAATAAAATAATAACTGTTACTAATCTACATCCCACGGAGAGAGAAGCCTGGCAGGCTACAGTCCATAGGGTCACAAAGAGTTGGACATGACTGAAGCGACTTAGCATGCATTCTACATACTGCTGAACTTAATATTTACTACTAATATTTCAGATTATGCTTCAGAAAGGAATGAAATGTTTAACTGATGTTTTCATTTTTTCATACAATTCTGCTTTAAATGCAGTGATAAAAGCATCCTAAAAATCATACTTATTTACTGTGAATTTGATAGTAGTCTAGATGCTCAGATTTTCAGGTATACTGGCAAAATGTCACTGCTAAAACAAAAAAAAAAACAAAACCACATACATACATGAATGGTGAGTTTGTCATCTCAAAATTAGCAAAGTTTAATGAGTAATATATGTTAAGAAATTGATACACTTTGCAAAGTTTACGCATCCCGGGTTTTGAGTACCAAAGTGAAGGATATTTTATGAATGAAAGGCCCAGATTTACTGCCTCTTATGAATCTCCTTCTTCTCCATCCCCCTCCCTTTTTCCACTGACACACACCACCTTGGTCTCTGATAGTTTGAACCCGATTGTTCTCACTCTGTTGGTAGCAGATAATCTGGTCTAGTCACAGTCCAATCCCATGACTGCTGAGCACTTTCTCTTTCTCATCAGGGAATCCTCACAAAGATGTGTTCTGCTTTTAAAAAACTGCTTTACCTTGCTGCTTCTAACTCCATTCTTTCATTGCTCTTAATGGTTTGAATGTTTATCCTACATTAAAAATTTCTATAATAACGTATCACATATTCGCTATTGCATTGCTGCTGCTGCTAAGTCGCCTCAGTCGTGTCCGACTCTGTGCGACCCCACAGATGGCAGCCCACTAGGCTCCCCTGTCCCTGGGATTCTCCGGGCAAGAACACCGGAGTGGGTTGCCATTTGCTTCTCCATTGCATTATTGTAATGTATATTAGGTAATATTACTACCATATTATTTACAATGTCTTATATAACAATTTATAAAAGAAAAAGGTTTTATACACTGAGACATAAAGGAAATCTTTCCTTTCATCTCAGTATCTGTTTCAATTTTTTCCTTAAGTAACATAATTGAGATTTTCCCAATTTAACTTTGGATAGTGCAGAGCCTATTTTGGCGCCCTATACTAGAATAATGTAAGAGCATATCTACATGCCCCCCTCATTAATGATGCTTTCTATCTTATATACACTTTCCCTGCACCGATTATGTATTTGTATTTTTCAATTTCATTGCACATATTTAAATACTTCTGTAAATGACCTCTCCCCTTTTGTATAATACGAGAGAAGATTATACATAAAGAAACAACACAAGGATGCCTCTTGAACCATTGCTATTCAATATCAAACTGGAACTTCTAGCCAGAACAATTAGAAAACAGAAAGAAATAAAAGACATCTAAAATGAGAAAGAAGAAGTAAAATAATCTCTATTCACAGATAACATATTCCTAAATACAGGAAATGCAATGAATGCAAAAAAAAGCACTAGAGCTAATAAAAAATTCGGCAAAATATCAGGGTAAAAGAACAACACACAAAAATCTACTATATTTCTGAAAACATGCAGTGAGCAATCTGAGAAGAAAATTATGAAAGCAATTTCATTAATAGCATCCAAGTAAACAAAATACCTAGGAATAAATTTAGTCAATGAAATGAAGTAATTGTACACTAAATACTACAAATATAGCTGAAAGAAATTAAAGGCCTAAATAAATGAAGGCAACCCATGTTCATGTATTGAAAAACATAATATTGTTTAAAAGGTAATATGCCCCAAATACTCTTAATCCCTATCCAAATTTCAACAATCTTTCTGTAGAAATGGAAAACCCAATTATCAAATTCATATGGAATTTACAGGGACACCAAATAATCAAAACAATACTTATGAAGATCAAATTTGGAGGACTTATTTTTTTTTTAATTTCAAAACTTAATACAAAACTACAGTAGTCACAACAATGTGGTACTGACATAAACATAGAATAGAATTGAGAGTCAAAAAATAATACATATATGGTTAATTTACTTTTCAATAGGGTACCAAGATCATTCACTGAGGAAAGAATATTATACTCAACAATTGTAGTGGGGCAACTGGATATCAGCATGCAAAAGAATAAAATTGGACCTCTACCTCATATCATGTAAAACTTAACTATGGTGGATTAACAATATAAGTGCAAGACCTAAATCCATAAGAATATTATAATAAATTCTGTATCAATTACTAGCACTAGGGTTGGGCAATGAATTCTTAGTTATGGAACAAAAAGTACAAGTAACAAGAGTAGATAAACTGTGCTTTATCAAAATCAAGCTTTTGTATATCAAAGGATACTATCAAGAAAATGTAAAACATCCTATAAAATAGGAGAAAATATTTGAAAAGCATAAAGGTCTAATATTCATACATAAACCTTTTATCATTGAGTAGTAAAAAGCTACCAACTCAATCTAACTATGGGCAAATAACTTGAATATATTTCTCCAAATAAGAGATCCAAGTGGCCAACGTTTGACAAGATGTTCAGTTTTAATTATTAAGGAAACACAAATCAAAATAACAGTTAACTACTACTTCAAGCCTAGGATGACTGAAACAAACAAAATTAAAAAATACATGGAATCTTACAAGTGTTGGCAAGGGAGTGGAGAAACTGGAAGCATAATACATTACTATTGGGAATGAAAAATGGTTCAGCTGTGAAGAAAGCAGCTTGGAGTTTTTTCAATGAAGTTAACATGGAATTATATATACCCAGCAATTCCATTTTGAAATATTAAATACTAAAAGTACATACTCAAATTCAAGTGTACACAAGTTCATGGCAGCAGTATTTACAATAGCCAAAAGGTGGAAGCAGCCCTAATGTCCATAATCTGATGAACTGGTAAAAAAATTGTTGAATAAACCCATGATGAAGTATCTTACATCTGTAAAAAGGAATGAAGTACTGATAAATCTTACAACCTGAGGTTTCCAACTGAAAGACCTACAGAAACCAGGTTAAATTATTGAGTGTTCAGGGTAAGCCTCCATAGAGAATGTCAAATGACAAAGCAGATTTGAAAGCTCTTGCAGAGATAGTTTATCAGTTCTTTCAGGCAAGAACAACACACTAAGAGGACAATTAGAACAAAGCTGCCACTTGCCATGTTTTCCGCGGAAATCAGGGTAGCTTAAAAGGGAGAACAGTGGGAGAAAATATCACAGAGTTAATGCAAAGCCAGAACATGTAGATAATTTTAGGCCATTTTAAGGACACAAGACAGAAATCCTGTGAGGTACCCTAGAGGACCTGTACAAAATTGCATATTTATTTCAAGGTCAAAAAGTCTTCATTTAAAGCTTGATTTTTTTTTTTTTGGTGGGGCCGGGGGGCGGGGGGGGGGGGGGAGGGGTGGAGTTGGCCAAAAATATCCAGAAAAGCAAAGTGGCAAATATCTCAAAGGCAAATACAGAAAGTTACATAGTTGTGAACAAAACTTAGCTCTTTTAATACTGACAAGGAAGTAAGTAATCAAAGATTTGATAAATTCAATGCGAAGCACAGTAAATTATTTTGGTAAGACATAAAATCTTTGCTCTTCAGGGAGATTACTTAAAAGGTAAAGGAAAGTTTCTTTTTATATACATTTTTATTAATAATAGACCAATAACCTAAGAAAACTGGCCTTCTAACAGAGAAAAAAGGCAATTTCAATTGCACCAGCATAGTTAGATATTAAAACTCATTTTTTTAAAAACTTCAGTCCAATCCAATCTTAGTCAGCTTGACCACACATAAAATTTCCTTCCCATGGGTCCTTTTCCGGAAACCTTCTACAGTTTTTTTTATATCCATTCAGATTTTGTCCTATTTTTCCCATTCTGAAACAACGAGGTCATTTTACTTTTCTTATCTACTTTTCACACACAATTGTCTCATTTTAACCTTATTATTTCTAAATAGAATTAGAATTATTTACCTATAGTGAAAATTGGGTAGTAAGCAATTGTGGATTGTCTGTTACACTAGAATTTTATAGACTTGGCAAATTTATAAATATATTTCATAATTTCTAGAAGTATATTCTTCCTCCCTGCAAAATTTTCAATGTCACACAAAATATGTTTGCTAAAACACCAAAATATCTTGTGAAGCCAAAAGTGGATAAAACTATGCTCAGTAATTAATTTTCAGTATTTTATCTCAGTTGGAAATGATCTAAATGTTTAATAAATATCCATCAATTAGCTTAGCCTTGTAATTTTAAGGTTATCAAAAGGATTTTGGAATCTTTTAAAATAAATATACTATCAAACATAATTATTGTTGAAAAGTTAATTTATAAACTATTTGTAAGCATTTACTTTTCGTTAACAATTATGTTTAACTGCTTATGAAAATTTGATGAGACATTAAAAAGCTAACCATCATCTTAACTTTGTTGCTGACAAATTCTGAAATAGAGATAACAAAAGATACCTTCCTCCGAAGATCCAGAGCCACCCTAAAGACAATGACAATTTCCCTAAAGACTGACAACACTCAGTAGGACCCTAGCCACAAGACAAGCACAGTTCACATTTTTGTCTGGCCAAAATGTTGTCTATTACTTTTGCAGTTTTCAACTTGCTAGCTGATAGTTTTGTTGGCTGCATATGCAAGAACCAACAACCTGTGTGCCCCAGGCAGGCAGAAAGCCAAGCCAAATTCTCAGGACATAAAATCAGACAAATAAGACTTCAAAAGCTGTCCTTGGGAGAGAAAAGATTGATAACCAATGGGAACCCCAAAACCAAATTCACAAGAGTCTGGGTTAGAAAGGAAGGGATAATGAGAAATTTTACATTCAGAGATCCAGGGGAGCTAACTCTGATAAGAATGCTCACTTTTTGCTGGCTTCTGCCAGGTTTTCCAGGGTTTTATCTGCAGATTCCCAACTAAGAGGGGTTCAAAGTAGACACCCTAGCCCCAGTATCCACCAGAATGTGGCAAGGTTGACTATTACTTTTCATATTTCTAGACATAAAATAAGCAGGTCTTCTGGAAGCTGGCACACACAATTCTTTGAAACTTGAGGATCCATATCCTCGGCCAAACCTTGGATCTTCTGGAGCCAAATGAATGTCTAAGCTGGATGTATAACTAGTTTGGGGATTTTGTGGTATTTTACAGTGTCCTTTATTGCACTGAAATGTTGAGGTTGACGAGTGACCTAGTCACTTAACCCATTCCATGACCAGCTTTTCCTGGCACAGGATCCTTACAGTTAGGAGGCAAGGGTTCTAACATCTTTTAAGTGCTTAATCTGTACTCACCAGTTTTGCTGCTTTGGCTTCGGAGATTACCACCAGCAATGGCTCTGTTCCTTCCTGCACTGGAGGATTTCTTTATAGCTGTGGATGCCCTAATGGATTTTAATAGCTTGACTTGTGACTGTATTTTGATTCTGATAATCAAGTATGTCTGAATTTCTTGTCTTTATTTTCCCAAATCCCCCAACTAATTATGCTGCTGATTTACCTCAAAGCTTTTCGAGTTCCCTAATGGCGAGCACCTGTTCCACAGCACCAGTTGCAGACTCCCAATTTAACTACCCCAGAACCTTTCCAGGACCCTGGAAGTTTTAACAAACTCTGAAAACATTCTAGGACCTAGCTAAATACGTTTTTAAAATACAGTTTGTTTGGATCATATTGCTGCACACAAGGAAGGAGAACTCAAATCTGAGAGTGACTTACCCACAGTCCGTGGGAACAATGAGAAGCACAGCACAAAGAGTTTAATGGTCACCTTACCTACGCATCTCCTCATCCCATAGCCCTTTAGTAGTCAGCTTCAGATTCCACTCTCATCACCAACAACTGTTGGAAAAAGATTAAAGAAAACAACTTCAGTGATACAAACATATTTTACTTAATACTTCATGAAGTGAAAAGTCTCCTTTCAGAGAACTTCAAAATGGGATGGAAGGCAGGAAGCTTTTACAGGATAAAGAATAAAGAACAAGGAAGAGGAAAATAGAAAATATCTGATTTGCTGGGGCTACATAGTCAGCCTTGTTTAGGATAAAAGAAGGAACAAGGAAATAAGTATAGAACCCACAGTGAGCTTGGAGTTTGAGGATTTGCTGACTGAATACACTGCCTTTCCAGTGAAGTGGGGCATTTGCAGGGGCATGAAAGTTATCTAGGATTTCACATGGAAGTGAACTCACAAAGTACTTTTCATTCTTTGTCAGACTTATTACCTACATAAGGTAAAATCTAGGTCCATCCATGTTGTTGCAAATGGTATTATTTCATTCTTTTTAAAGCTGAGTAATATTTCATTACATATGTAAATATTATATTCATTATATATACATACATATATAAATACACACACACATCTTCCTTACCCAGTCATCTATTAATGGCAGATTGGTTTTGTATCTTCTCTATTGTAAACAATGCAACAGTGAACAGACAGGTGCAGATATCTTTTCCAATTAGTATTTTTGTTTACTTTGGATAAATACCCAGAAGTGAATTGATGGATAACATGCTAATTCAGGGCTTCCCTGGTGGCTCAGTGATAAAGAATCTGCCTGCCAACACAGGAGATGTGGGTTTGATTCCTGGGTCAGGAAGATCCCCTGGAGAAGGAAATGGCAACCCACTCCTATATTCTTGCCTGGAAAATCCCATTGACAGAGGAGACTGGTGGGCTATAATCCACTGGATTGCAAAAGAGTCACAAAACTTAGTGACTAAACAACAAAAACAGTGCTAGTTCAACTTTGGGTTTTTGAACAAAACCCATACTGTTTTCCATAGCAGCTGCACCAATTTATATTCCCACCAATAGTGCTCAAGGATTCCCTTTTCTCCACATCCTAATCACAGTTATTACTATTTTTTAAATAACAGTTGTTCTGACATGTGTGAGGTGATATCTCACTGTGGCTTTGATTTGCATTTCCCTGATAATTAGTGATGCTGAGCCTTTTTTCATGTACCTGTTGGCCATCTGTATATTTTCTTTGGAAACAATGTCTATGCAGATCCTCTACCCATTTTCTATTGGAGCTGCTTGCATTTTTGATGTTGCGGCTCTATGATCTAACTTATATATGGAATCTAGAAAGAAAAACAAATGAAAAAACAGAGCAGAAACAGAGTTACAGATACAGAGAATAAATAGTTGTCAAGGATCAGGGTGGGGAGAGGAAAAAAAAATAGTTGAGAAAGATTAAAAGGTACAAACTTCCAGTTGCAAAATAAATGAATCATAGTATTACCGAAGCAGGTTTGATTTGCTTGATATGGAGCAAGCCAGACTGCCAAGATGCCGAGGTTTGAAGCTAACAGATTTATTCACCAGACAGTCAAGCAAGGAAATTGAAGAACACTCAGAATCCACCTCCTCTAAGTCAAGGGACTCTGGGTATTTGTGAGATAAAGAGTAAAGAAACCAGTGGATCTGGGGTCTGGGAAGTGTAGAAGCATGAGGACCATGGAGAACATGGGGGAAGGTAATTGGAAACACATGAGGTAATGGTCATTCTGCTCATAGGTATAACTACGCTACAGGCTCTGCACCACATTCTCTGTGGGAGGGTGGTTCATCCTATCCAGTCTTAACCAGTTCAGCTAGAACTAGACACAGCTGACTTCAATATCCTGGAATACAAGGCCGGCAAACACCTTCTTGTTAAGGCTACAGGCTGTTAGGGGGAATATGCAAGTCTTTGTAGCAACAATTAAAATGAATATATAAGTATTAGGATAAAATATGCAGTATGAGATGTTTCCTATGCAGACTGCTGAAAGTGCGTATTGCTAACTAGTCCCCACTTAAATTGTTAATAGGATTTTATTTCCATAATTGAATATTGAAAATTTCTGAGGAAAATCCACAAATGGGCAAAGTAAAATACACATACACACACCCCTCCCACATCTAACATACAATGCACTTTGTGTGTGTGTGTGTGTGTGTATGAAAGGTTAGACACAGCTGAAGAGCGTGTGTATGTGTGTGTGTGTGTGTGTGTGTGTGTGAAAAGTTAGACACAGCTGAAGAGTGTATGTGTGTGTGTGTGTGTGTGTGTGTGTGTGTGTATGAAAGGGTAGACACAGCTGAAGAGTGTGTGTGTGTGTGTGTGTGTGCATATATAAACTGACAGATCAATGTACTCTGTGTGTGCTGTCACATCCGACTCTTTGTGTCCCTTCAGACTATAGTCTGCCAGGCTCCTCTGTCCATGGGATTTTTCAGGCAAGAATACTGGAGTGGATCGTCATTTCCTCCTCCAGGGGATCTTGCTGACCCAGGACTCGAACCTACATCTCCTTTGTCTCCTGCACTGCAGGCAGAATCTTTACTGCTGAGTCATCAAGGGAAGCCTGACAAATCAATATAAAATATTAAAAATGTAGCACAGAGACAAAGAAGAATGCATGAAAAAGATTGCAAAGCATGGAGAACTAAGTTAGATGGCATTACATATATCTAATTTTTTTTAAAGTAACTAGAAATAATTGGGTAGAGAATATTTGAAAGATAAGAGTTTTTTCTAGAAATATAAAATACCTTTTCTCATTTTAAAAAGCCAAATCCTCCTAATTATTAGTAAGAATAAGATCTCCACACATACTTAATTATAAGAAAACCAATGAGTCAAAATGAAAACAAACAAAAAAAGTAAAAGCTTCTAGAAAGAAAAGAATGATTACACAATAAAGGATGATATTCTTAGAATTTATTTTCAAGCCATTTAGTGAGTTATGATTGACCCACAAAACTTTATGCATATTTAATTTATACAATTTAATGAGTTTGTGCTTAGTTTTATGTCCATAAAACCATCACCACAATCTATGTCATAAACACATAAACATATACATCATCACCAAAAATGTCTTCCTATACTCTTTATTCATTATTATTACATGTTATATAAATTAATATGATTTTATAATAAGGGTAAAAACAAGACATTTTCAGACAAACATAAACCGATAGAATTTAGTACAACTTTGAAAACAATTCTCTTTTTTGGTAGGTTTATAAATCAAGAAGTACAATAAAACTAAAATCTTGAGCAAATACTATGTAAATCTGGAAAAGCAATTAAATAAAAATGAAGCAAGACAAAGACAAGAGCAAATTTTAAGAAATAAATCTATATATACCAGGAATAATAATTCTTATAGATAACTAAAGAGAAATGCCAAAAATCGACTGTATATTTAAAAAATCTGCTATATTCCAGTCACTTCTAAAACATAAAGTTCAGAAAGGTAATAATAAAAAGATAGGAAGAAAGCAGTGTACTAGGTAAAAATTAACAAAATGACAGTTAGTACATTAATAACAGACAAAATAGAATTAAAGTGAAAAAAAGCATGCCAGAAATAAAGGATAATGATCACATATATTTGACAAGTGATTAAAATGACTGGGAACATATAAGTTTTCTAAACATATATAAATCTAACACCAAAATATCGATAGTAAAAGATGAAGTATATGTACTGTTTGAATAACAAAAACATAAACTTGACCAAAGTCTTCCCCAGTGGCTCAGTGGTAAAGAATCTGTTGGCAATACAGAAGATGCAGAGATATCAGTTGGGTCCCCGGGTGAGGAAGATCAGCTGGAGGAGGGCATGGCAGCCCACTCCAGTATTCTTGTCTGGAAGAATCCCATGGTCTGAGGAGCCTGGCGGGCTATGATCCATAGGGCCGCAGAGTCAGACGCCAACTTGATCAAAATGCCAAATGCACTATTCAGTTTTGGGTGCAGGGTCCATTAGATTTAACTCAAATAGACATAAAATATTTACACATTTAACCAAATTCCTGGCAATAAAATTAATTTTTAAAAATGTAGAAAAAAATAACTTATTAGATAATAAAACTCTAAATATATTGCCAAAATCGTAATGCTCAGAAACAAAGAGAAAACTAAAATATATTACATAAAATAAAATCTCTAATCTTTGGGTCAACAGGGAAATTTTGATGCTGATTATAACATATATAGAAATAAAAAATTCAAATTAATACAGCATTTTACATTACAGTTTATTTAATATTTAGAAAAAAGTTACAGACTTAATACATTTATTAATAAAAAACAAAAAATAAAAATAAATGGTCTAACACTTAGATACAGAAAGCAGAGAAGTGACTAGCAGAGGGGAGGGGCCAGGAGGTTGGAGGGTAAAATGGTAAATAGAATCAACTCTATGGTGGTGGAAGGAAACCATTTATCTGTGGTGAGCACTTTAGGGTATACAGAAGTAGAAATATAATATGTTGTACACATACAACTTACATAATGCTATAAGCCAATGTTACTTTAATAAGGAAGGAAGGAAGGAGAGGTAGGAGAAAAGGAGGAAGGGAAGAAAGTTAATACTCGAAGTGCCCAGTTTATTACCAGATAACCTCAACATTTTCATGGGAATGCTGAATTCATTCCATCTACTCTTTTTTTTTTTTTTCCCTGCAGTGTCCAATATTTAATTTCCTTGTGCATTTCCAATGTTTCACACATTATATATTCATTTTAAAGATGTTTGCGTGTGTGCATGCTCAGTCGTGTCTGACTCTTTTGGGACACCATAGCCGGGCAGGCTCCTCTGTCAGTGGGATTTTCCCAGCAGGAATACTGGAAGAACTTGAAAGTCAACACGCTCAGTCATGTCCGACTCTTTGCGACCCCATGGACTGTAGCCTGCCAGGTTCCTCCGTCGTCCATGGGATTTTCCAGGCAAGATGCTGGAGTATATTGCCATTTTCTTCCCCAGGATATCTTCCTGACCCAGGGATTGAACCCGGGTCTCCCACATTGTAGGCAGACGCTTTACCGTCTGAGCCACCAGGGAAGTCTATAACCATCCCTAGGAATACTGGAGTAGGTTGCTATTTCCTTCCCCATTAAAGGTGTTTACCTATTTTCTTAATTGAGTCCATGGAAATTATTTTTCTGAATACCTCACAAATATCATTCCAACTTAAATAGTAATAAAATGTAATGTTCCCATTACTACAAACAGGGATTGCACTTGAGCACTTTTTGTGAAATTCCTTTGTACCATAAAAGAGCCACTTTTTAAAATGATGGATAAAAATATTACCTTATATCACATCATATGTTTTAAAACACTGTTTCAGGCTAAGTTCCTTTATGACTTTGATTTTGTTTTTGTTTTATTAATAGCAGTTAAGAGTATCTGCTATTTTCAACCAAAATTTAAACTTCTTTTTAAGTAAAGCTTTATGTTTTATATCATTGAAAAATCTGTTAAAATGGAAATGTCATAATAATTTGCAAATCAATGCCAAATAGCTATTCTTCCATTTCTCTCTTTGTAGTTTGTTTTTATGTATATTTTATTTAAGCTTCAGGTTTTCTTTCAGCACTTCATCATTTGCTTTATTATCTCAATGTCATTCCATTTCTGCTTATCTATTAACATCACCTTCTCTTTCAGGAAGTGGGCTATATGTAAGAGCCTGATCTTCAAAGAATAAAGTTGGTCTTGAAATATCTCTGTAGCTACTATTCAATATCACTTATCACTTCTGAGCCCAGTAGAAAGCTAATGTTGACTCAGATAAATAATGAATAATTAAACATAGTTGAACTTGTTTCAAATATTGTGGTTTTGAATCTTTTTATGGCAAAAACAAGCATATTATATAATCAAGGATCTGAACAACTAATATCATAGCTTCCAATTTTCTTTTACAAATAAGGCCAGGCAAAATTACAGGAAGTTCTGCAATAGCAATTTGTTTTTTTTTAGGTTTTTAAACTAAATATATGTTTTATCAAGTTATGGCCTTGTATTTTAAATCATAGCTCACTATCACTATGTTTAGTCATAAAAGTGTACATACTTATGAATTAATGTCAGCTATAATAATATTTCTTGGACTTTTAAATATAATCTCATTTCAAGCTTTAGAAATACAACCCAATGTTGTAGTAATCTATTTGGCATTTAAAAAAAGACATTTTAGAAATACTTACTGGTAGTTTGGAAATGATATAGTTCTTCAGCTACAATTAAGAACATTTAAAATTGCAAGAATTAAGTAGAAGTTCATTTAACTGAGCCTCTGATCATGTGATGTTATACTGTGTGTGTGTGTGTGTCTGTCTGTCTGTCTGTCAGAGAGAGACAGGGAGAGGAGGGGGAAGAGGAAAGGGAAAATGGTGGAGCAAATAATATGGATTATTTACTGATGTTCTAAATTTCAAGTGTTTTTTACCCAGTCTTCCATATTTGATGCATCTTATAATCAATTGTGAAGAATGTTCAAGGCCAAAATTTCACCAAGGTCAAGCACATAGTCAATAACCTAACTTGTCACTAGTAAAGAGAATCAAGATATATGGGATGTTTCATTTTATTTCCCAAATTATTGAATTACATATCATTAAACATTTTATTAATATGGGAACCTTCCATAGTGCTTGTGTTTAAATTTCCTATATGATAATTTACTTTGAAATACTGCATATAGAGAGTGTGATATATGTGTATATATTATTGTTTACTTGTTAAGTAGTGTTAAAAGACATACTGAGCCCTATTAAAAATTTGAGGGGTTTATTTGAATAAAAATCCATTGGAACTGGGGAGCATCAAACCGGGCACGTTTAGGAGCACTTTTCCCACAGGAGCTAGAGCGGTGATCAGAGAAGTAATGGAAGCAAAAGTAGTGAATGTATGCTCAGTGGTATTTGACTCTTTGCTACCCCATGGGGTGTAGCCATCCAGGCTCCTCTGTCCATGGGATTTTCCAGTTTAAGAATACTGGAGTGGGTTGCCATTTCCTACTCCAGGGTATCTTCCCCACCCGAGGATGGAACCCACATTTCTTGCATCTTCTACAGTGTTAGCCAGATTCTTTACCACTGCAACACTTCCGCAGCCCTATGGAAACAAAGAGGGCATCTAGGTTGCTTCCATGTCCTGGCTATTATAAACAGTGCTGCGATGAACATTGGGGTGCACGTGTCTCTTTCAGATCTGGTTTCCTCAGTGTGTATGCCCAGAAGTGGGATTGCTGGGTCATATGGCAGTTCTATGTCCAGTTTTTTAAGAAATCTCCACACTGTTTTCCATAGCGGCTGTACTAGTTTGCATTCCCACCAACAGTGTAAGAGGGTTCCCTTTTCTCCACACCCTCTCCAGCATTTATTGCTTGTAGACTTTTGGATAGCAGCCATCCTGACTGGCGTGTAATGGTACCTCATTGTGGTTTTGATTTGCATTTCTCTAATAATGAGTGATGTTGAGCATCTTTTCATGTGTTTGTTAGCCATCTGTATGTCTTCTTTGGAGAAATGTCTGTTTAGTTCTTTGGCCCATTTTTTGATTGGGTCATTTATTTTTCTGGAATTGAGCTTCAGGAGTTGCTTGTATATTTTTGAGATTAATCCTTTGTCTGTTTCTTCATTTGCTATTATTTTCTCCCAATCTGAGGGCTGTCTGGATAAGGAAGCTGTGGTACATATACACCATGGAATATTACTCAGCCATTAAAAAGAATTCATTTGAACCAGTCCTAATGAGATGGATGAAGCTGGAGCCCCTTATACAGAGTGAAGTAAGCCAGAAAGATAAAGAACATTACAGCATACTGACACATGTATATGGAATTTAGAAAGGTGATAACGATAACCCTAAATGCAGAACAGAAACAGAGACACAGAAATACAGAACAGACTTTTGAACTTTGTGGGAGAATGTGAGGGTGGGATATTTCAAAAGAACAGCATGTATACTATCTATGGTGAAACAGATCACCAGCCCAGGTGGGATGCACGAGACAAGTGCTCCGGCCTGGTGCACTGGGAAGACCCAGAGGAATCGGGTGGAGAGGGAGGTGGGAGGGGGGATCGGGATTGGGAATACATGTAAATCCATGGCTGATTCATATCAATGTATGACAAAACCCACTGGAAAAAATAAAAAAAAAAAAAGAAACAAAGAGGGGATGTTATCTGATGGCCTATGGCTTAAAAGCCTTGTTGTCTGAGCCTGATTGTCTTTAGGTCTCCATCTTTTAACCCTGAGGCATTTACAGATTTAGATTTCAGTTTGCTTAGTAGGTCTCCATGACATCAGAGCTTCCTCATCTAATAGCTTTCTTGTTTAATTAATTTAACAGTATTAGTGTTTACATATACTGAATAGGATTCAAAATTTTACAGATGGCTAATGGCAAATTATTAAAATATTAAATATATGTTTACATAAGAGTTCATTAACAAATAATTTAAGAAATAATTTTATTAAGGAAGTTACAGATATTTAATTGTTGAAGTTACAGGTATTCAATTACAGATGTATAGTTATTTAGAAAGATTTTCTGGGCTCCAGTGAACATGCATGGATAAGGTTTATTAATCTGGTAAGACCAGTAGCCTAACAGTTACAAAACATATCTGTAGATGAGCAGAAGTCTCTTCCTGGGTCTCATGCTTAGCAAGTCTCTGTTCCTATTCTCTGTTCTTCCTGATTCTGGAAACATACATGTCTTCATATAGAAATGTGTTTTCATCTTACTTGGTTATATTCCTAGGAGTGGAAATTACTAGGTTGTACAGTAGTTTAATTTTTAACTTTTAATTTAAAATATTTTATACATAGAATTTCAATTTCTGCCATCATTGTTTTGTAGTTTTCAGTGTACGACTCTACATTTCTTCTGTTAATTTCATTCTCAAGACTTTTTTTTTTAGGTGCTATTGTGAATAAAATAGTTTCTTAATTTTTATTTACAAATGACTCATTGCTAGTACATAGGAAGACTTCTTTGCATATTAATCTTCTACCTTACAGAAGTACTCATGTAAACACATATAATTTGTGAAATAAGTCAGTTTTATTTTTTCCTTTCTATGGGTGTTTGTTTCTTTTTGTTTTCTTTCTCTCTCTTTTTGCCTCTTTGCCCTGACTAGAACCTGTAGTGCAATATCAGTAGAGTTGGTGAGGCAGTGGACCTCCTTGTTCTCTTGGAAAATATTCATTGGCAAGTATGACATTAGCTCTAGTTTTTTGTTTATTTGTTTTCCATATGGTTTTTATATTGACTAAGAAGGTCCTTTTCTTTTCCAATTTGTTGAGAACTTTGTCTTTGCCTTCAATAGAGTTTGTCAAATGCTTCTTCTTCCTCTTTTGAGATGACCATGTGGCTTTTGTCATTCATTCAAGCACTATTATATGTAACATGAAATTATTTTGTTTGTTAAACCATCTTTGCCTTCTTGAGATAAATATCATGTAGCAATAATTTAAAAAATCTTTTAATATATTGCCATATTTGGTTTGCTAGTATTTTTATTATATTTTTACAATATTGTATCTATATTTTTCTGTCTATAATTATCAGGGATATCTGTCACTTATTTTTCTTGTGATGTCTTGGTTTGGCACTGTTTTAATGGTAATACTGACTTAGTAGAATAATACAGAAATATTTCCTCTTTCTCCATTTTCTCTAAATTTTTTAAAGATTGATGTTATTTTATGATTAAATATCTTCTGTATTTCAGCAACAAACTCATTTGGACCTGGCAGAGTTTATGAAGAGATTTTAAATTAGTAATTCAATTTACTTATTTGATGTTTACAAAGTACGAACTTCGTTTATATTCTCTATTGCTTTTCTGTTGTCTATTGATTTCTATTCTGAACTTTAATATTTCTTTTCCTGCTTATATTTAATTTAGTTTGTTCTTCTTTTACCAGTATCTCAAGACTGCTACTGAGATTATCTATTTATTTAGTTGTTTTAACCATAGGCATTTAGAGCTTATTAAGAACTCAAATATGTATCCCATAAAAACCCGTATGTTGAAACCCTAATCCCAGATGTGGCTGTATTTAGAGATAGGGCTTTTAAAGAGGTTATTATTGCTGGTGTTCAGTCACCAAGTCTTGCCACTTCTTAATCTCCTCTGCTTCTGCTAAGTCCTTACTCTTTCTGTTCTTTACTGTGCCCATTTTTGCATGAAATGTTTCCTTGGTTTGTCTAATTTTCTTGACAATATCTCTAGTCTTTCCCATTCTATTGTTTTCCTCTATTTCTTTGCATTGCTGACAAGACAGTTTTCTTATTTCTCCTCACTATTCTTTGGAAATCTGCGTTCAGTTGGGTATATATTTCCCTTTCTCCTTTGTCTTTCAATTTTCTTCTTTTCTGCTTTTCTCCACTATATGTAAAGCCTCCTCAGACAACCACTTTGCCTTCCTGCATTTCTTTCTCTTGAGGATGGTTTTGTTCACTGCCTCCTGTACAATGTTATGAACCTCTGTGCATAGTTCTGGCACTCTATCAGAGTTAATCCCTTGCATCTATTTGTCACTTCCACTGTATAATCATAAGGGATTTGATTTAGGTCATACCAGAATGGCCTAGTTGAGGTTAAATGAGAGTGTAATGGTGGAGCCTTAACTTAATCCAAAAGAACTGGTGTCCTTTAAGATGAGGAAGAGACAACAGAGATATAACATGCATGAGGAAATGCCCTTTGAGGACACAGCAAGAAGATAACCATATGTACCAAAGAGAGAGACCTCAGCAGAAAACAAATCTTCCAACAGTTGTATTTTCAGTCTCCAGAGCTGTGAGAAAATAAACCTGTGGTGTTTAAGCCACCCATTTTGTGGTATTTTGTATGCAGTCCCAGAAGACTAATTCAAAGCTCTACATTTTAGCTATAACCTTACATTTAGCTGAATCCCACAAATTGTAATATGTTGTGGTTGTGTTTTCATTTAGCTCAAAACATTTTCTAAATTCTCCATGACTTCCTCCTTAACCTATAAATTATTTTTAAATCTGTTGTTTATTTTTCATATTTACATGTCGATTTTCCCAGTTTCCTTCTGTTGTTGCTTTCCAATTTAACACCAATTTAGTCAAAGGACATACTTTGTATGATTTCAATGATTTTCTATTTATTGAGGTTTGTTTTTT
Source organism: Dama dama (assembly GCF_033118175.1). Lineage (NCBI taxonomy): Eukaryota > Metazoa > Chordata > Mammalia > Artiodactyla > Cervidae > Dama > Dama dama. The sequence continues at coordinate 80,045,237 of NC_083698.1, read as the reverse complement.
GGCTTGCCATATTATTTATATGGAGAGTTCTTTATCAACTTTAGAAGAATGTGCTTTCTGCTACTGTTGGGTAGAGAGTTCTATACAGGTGAGTTAGGTCCTTTAGGTTGATAGTGTTTTACCTTTCACTAAACAAAGCTAGGAGAGATGGTGGAATTCCAGGTGAGCTATTTCAAATACTAAAAGATGATTCTGTGAAAGTGCTATGCACAATATGCCAGCAAATTTGGAAAACTCAGCAGTGGCCACAGGACTGGAAAAACGTCAGTTTTCATTCCAATGCCAAAGAAGGGCAATGCCAAAGGATGTTCAAACTACCACCAATTGCACTCATTTTATGTGCTATCAAAGTAATGCTCAAAATTCTCCAAGTGAGACCTCAACAGTATGTGAACCAAGAAACTCCAGATTTTTAAGCTGGATATAGAAAAGACAGAAGAACCAGAGGTCAAATGGCCAACATCCATTGGATCATCGAAAAAGCAAGAGAATTCTAGAAAAACATCCACTTCTGCTTCATTGACTATGTGAAAGCCTTTGTCTGTGTGGATCACAACAAACTGTGGAAAATTCTTTAATAGATGGGAATACCAGACCACCTTACCTGTCTCCTGAGAAACCTGTGTGCAAGTCAAGAAGCAACAGTTAGAACCGGACTGGAACAATGGAACAATGGACTGGTTTCAAATCAGGAAAGGAGTAAGTCAAGGCTGCATACTATCACCCTGCTTATTTAACTGATATGCAGAGTACATCATGTGAAATGCCAGACTGGATCAAGCAAAAACTGGAGTCAAGGATGCAGGGAGAAATATCAATAACCTCAGATATGCGCATGACACCACCCATATGGCAGAAAGTGAAGAAGAACTAAAGAGCCTCTTGATGAAAGTGAAAAGGGAGAGTGAAAAAGCTGACTTAAAGCTCAACATTCAAAAACTAAGATCATGGCATCCGGTCCCATCATTTCATGGCAAATATATGGGGAAGAATGGAAACAGTGACAGAGGTTTTATTTTCTTGGGTTCCAAAATCATGCAGATGGTGACTGCAGCCATGAAATTAAAAGGTGCTTGCTCCTTGGAAGAGAAGCTATGGCAAACCTAGACAGCATACTAAAAAAGCTGAGACATTGCTTTGCTGACAAAGGTCCATATAGTCAAAGCTATGCTTTTTCCAGGAGTCATGTATGGACGTGAGAGTTGGACCATAAAGAAGGCCGAACACTGAAGAACTGATGCTTTTAAACTGTGACGTTGGAGAAGACTCTTGAGAGCCCCATGGATTGCAAGGAGATCAAACCAGTCAATCCTAAGAAAATCAGTCTTGAATGTTCATTAGAAGGACTGATATGAAGCTGAAACTCCAATACTTTGGCCACCTGAGGTGAACAGCTAACTTTATAGAAAAGAGCCTGATGCTGGGAAAGATTGAAGGCAGGAGGAGAAGCAGGCAGCAGAGGATGATATGGTTGGATGTCATCACCAACTCAATCGTCATGAATTTGAGCAAACTTTGGGAGATGGTGAAGGACAGGGAAGCCTGGCATGCTGTAGTCCATGGGGTCTCAAAGAGTCAGACAGGACCAAGAGACTGAACAACAACAACAGTATTTACACTTACAGATTTTTTGGTCTACCTGCTTCTACTTATTTTTAGAATGGAATTATTTGTGTCTTTTAGTAGTATTGTTGAATTACCTGTTATTTCAATCTGTTCTGACAGGTTCTGTTTCATACATTTTGAGGCTTTTTTGTTAGATGCACGTATATTCATAAGTTTTATATCTTCCTGATATAAATTAACCCTTTCACATTCTAAAATGTCTTTTATCCCCAATGATATTTTTGTCTTAAAATTTGATTATTTGTTAAGATCTCCTACTTTATGGTATTGATAGTAATACACTAAACCTCCTCAGATTTGGAAATAATAGGAGTCTCAGACAAATGAACTTATTTTCCTTTGTTTTCATTGATTCTCCTTGAGGATGTTATAAGGAATATATGTTGTGATGATAAATTCTTTGTATTTAGACTTATAATATCACTTTCAAAGAATTCTCAGTTTCCATCTCTGCAGAGTGTTCTGTTATTTAAATCCTTTTTAGATCTACATACTGCTATTCTGTTTTGCACAGATTTATAAAATGCTAAATTTAAATAATTTTGTTTCTTTTCTTTTTTTTTTTGCAAAATGCCAAGTTGCATCTACTTAACAAGAATTGATGCTACCAGTCATGCTTCCTAATTTTTCATCTGACCTATCAGTATTGTCTCTCTGATTTGTGTTGGAGTGGACCAATTTCTTTTTAAAATCAGGAAACAAGTAGTTTTGAGATTACCTATAACCAGAAAGAAACATTCATGTTAAAAAAAAATCTAAAGTTTCTTTGTTTCAGTGTTTTTTATGGGATGCAACACTCCTATTGGTTGACATATAATCAGAATTTTTCCATGTATCCACTTCATGAACACCTTCATGTAAACTTGGTTTCAAATACATGCCACCCTTCATTTGGTTGATTATAATCTTTTACTTTTTATTCACTTTTTAAATTCCCCCTGAGTGTGGAAAAAGAAAAAAAAAAACAAAAACACTTTAGAAGGCATGTTCATTGGCAAACCTTTTCATTCATGCATTTGTTTCTATTTCATTGAGGAATATTACTAAGTACATACCATGTATCCAGCGAGGTGCTATGCTCAGGGGGCCTATTGATAAGTAACTACTCCTCCTGCGTGCATAGCTATAGTAAAAAAAAACAGCTGATTTCTAGAAACCTGAAGCACTTCTCATTAAATATACACACTCCATTTTATGCTATGAAATTCTAATGTACATCTATTATCTGCCTAAAATTCTTAAGTACAATTGGTTATCAGTTTCAATTTTAATGCAAGCATTGAAAAAGAAAAAAATTATAAGTTTTAAGGCCATCCAAGAAGAAGTTCATATGTAGACATAGAACTATAAATATTCAAGTTTGATTCCATGATGAATAATTCCATTAGAGAAGATAACAATACCTATTAAATTTGAGAAGATCTGTAAGAAGATCCTACTTGTGGTATTTGTCCAACAGTTTTTTAAATGAAATCATTTAAATACTCTAATTGTTAGGTTTTATATTGGTAAAATAGAGTTGTGTGCATTATGCTCTTCCAAGAGTAAATTTGGGGGAATAAAATCTTTTTTCAAAATTCATAAGTATGAAGACAGCATATCAATTTGGATTTTTACAAAAATACCATGGTCATATAGTAATTTTTCTTTTTATCTGGATATTTTTATACCATATGTGTGTTTGTGTACATTAGTCACTCAGTCATTTCCGACTCTTTGTGACCCCCGCCAGGCTCCTCTGTCCATGGAATTCTCTAGGCAAGAATACTGGAGGGGAAAGCCATTCCCTTCTCCTGGGGATCTTCCCGACCCAGGGATCAAACCTTGGTCTCCTGCATCACAAGCAGATTCTCTACTGTCTAAGCCACCCCAGAAGATTTTATATCATGTACTGTTTTCAAATTTAAAACATTAAAAACATCTAAAAAAGAAAAGTACTACAATGACATGATTTGAATTCAAATTTTGTTTTAAAAACATGTTTTCTTTATTTTAACAAATTCTCTTCCATCATTGTAATCAGCATGTTTAAGTTGGATACATTTTTAAAAAACCAATCTCTAAGGAAAGCAGAAGATTGTGGATGTGGTCATTTCTGGACAAAATATACAAAACCCCTGGATTTCTCCAAATTTCAGCTATGGTCCTCTAGTTTTGAGCTCTTCGGTCTGATGACAGAGTCTATTCTTTCCCAAAGCCTCTGCTTTCCACTGCTGCCATTTCTGCCCATAGTCTTTGTTACTCTGTCAGTTCTTCCTTTGCTAAATTTAAAACTGAATAATGAGGTCACCCGACAGACCTCCTTCTCCCAGGACTTCTGAAAGCTAAGACTTTCTTATGTTCCAACTCTGTCTCAAATTCAATTCTCACGATGACATTATGACATTTTGAATGAAATTAAAAATAGCTTGTCTGGAATTTTATATTAAATCTTAATAAGACATGTATCTCATGGTATTTTGATTTTGGTTTTGAGAGAATTTTTGTTAAACGGAATAAGAAGTCAGATTTTTATCTGGGTACTCTTTTCTCTGAATAGATCATTTCAGTAGATCAGAGATTTTTTTAAAGATATGTGGGGCTATAGATTTTTTAAAGAGATGTACACATGCATTATTTCTTGGAGTTTTACTTGAATTACTGTCCTACTTTGGGAAAGTATTTCATCTTACACTAAAGAAAATATGATTGTGCTTCCTAGTAATGCCCTAAATTTTTATGCACAATAGAAAGACAAATGACTTTTTCAGAAGTGACACTGAGTTACAAAGAGAAACAGGCTTTTTCCTTTGGGTTATATCAAAATCCGTGATCTATAAACATCATACCTGACACATTCAGTAGAGTGAACATGTGGCTAAATACAGTTTAGGCCTGTGTGTTTAATGGATCCAACAATTGTTTTCATTTGATCAGCCATCCTAGGGAAACTCTAATTGTGTTACTTTTTAGACATGCAAGAGGCTTAGGTTAATGGATTTCAGCTTTCAGCTTTATCTCTCTCTTCAAAGGATGCAGAAGTCCAATTATTGTCAAGGTTTAATGCTTATGAAATATTGTGAAAGATGTATGAAACCCCTTTAATTTAAATGAGACAAAGGTGGAAATGGGTCTTATCTCACTTCATTTCTAGTTTCTTTCTTTCTTTCTTTTTTTTGTTTTGGTTTCTTATCTCCTAATGTGACACTCCCCTTTAACTGTGGAACTCTGAAGAATGATATCCAAGTCTTAGAATAAAACATTCTAGGCTTGGTATTATGTGCAATTAAACTTAAGTATATTATTCTTTGGTGTGTATCTAAGTGATTTCTCATGCTCAACAAACCTAGACCTAATTGAGATGAGTTAATAAGCTTGGGATTCCCTTAGTATATTATCTAAGGATTTGAATCTGGGATTTGAATGGGATTTCATGGGATTTGAATCTGCATTCATCAGTGGAAAGTATATCCTTATTTGAGATGATAAAGACTAAAACAAAGCTCTTTTTATATTTCTGTTTGACCATATAGTTAATGGTAAATTAAACTCAACAATTATTTTGTATTGATTGAATTGTGGGTGGACAGAAGTTCAGTGTTTACCACACACATTATGCATAATGTGGGTGTATTTATATACATAAACTAAGATAAGCAGAAGTCAATTGACCTGATCAACATCAAGTTTTATAAGTAAAAATAATTTAAATTCCATCTTCTTTTTAATACACATCATTACTTATTTTTAGCTCAGTGTTAATAATAAGATTATCACATCTATATTTATTGAACATTTAATGTGAGCTATGTATTTTGATATACAAGATGATATCAAGTGTGAATTTTTATATTTTATCTAACAAGAATTTGCTAATAACTTTTATGCAAGATATGCTAAATGGTAAGCAAATTGATTAAGCAATCATCACCCAAATCTAGTCCATATGAGAGAAGGCTAAAGAGCTAAAGGAAGCCTTATTAATTGACTAATGTGAGTAGAGAACGCTGAACAATTTCCCTTCCCGTTCCATTCCTGCACTCACATCTACCTCCAAGCCAAGTAAAATAGCATCAAGAGAAGTCCTTGAGATTTTGGGAATGATGATATCCAAGAAGAAAATCTGCATGTTATCCCTGGGTGAATGCCTGATAAACTTCAGAAACTCTTACATTGATTCCAAGCTGCTCCTTGCATAGAATAGAAGGGAATTATCAATAAAAACTGGCATATGTCCTTGAAATTTGAACGCCTAGAAACTGCTGTCTGACTCTCTTCTGGAAAATTCAAAAGGCACGGACAGGCTGTATCAGCTTTCAATGCATGGAAAGAAATGAGTACATAAATGTGTATGGTTTGCTCTTCCAGATTGTGATATTTTTTCTTTTCGGTAAACCATATACACAATGAAGAAGGTTGTCAGGCTTAATTTATCTGCAAAATATCCCACCAAACAGGGCTGGCTGATGAAGTAAGGAACCTAAGGTCATAGACTCTGGTCAAAAGCAAAGTTAGAGTTACAAGAGTACAACTATGAGGAATAAAGTGTACATCAAGGAAGAGCTGAGAAAAGAGGGCCTAGATTAAGGCTACTAAAAGAAAAGAGGGAAACTTTTTTCTTCATTGAGTAATGAAGAAACCAAGAGTCAGTCTGGAATTTAGCTAAAAGAAAATTTTTGAAATGAATTATTTGATTTATAATAATAATAATAATTAATTTTTAATACTGAAAGATAAAGCTGTTACAGTATTTCAAAACTAATGGGAAAAAGTACAGACTCTCTGGCTGATATAACCCAAGACAGGGAAAAGGTGATCCCAGTAGGTTTGAGGATAGTAGTGAGAGAAGTATGAAGCAAAGTTAATTAAACAATGGGCGAGATGTATCTGCAGAAACACAAAATATTACTAAAAACAACTTAAAACATATTTGAAAAGATAAAGTTTTATACCATATAATTTAATGGAAGTTTCATTATTTTTAAAATGTCAATTTTCCCCAACCTTACCACAACTTCAATGAAATCCCATCAGGAATTGTGCAAAGCATTTTTATTTTTTGACTGTTTTTTTTTTTTTTTTTTTTTAATTCCAAACTCTGATCTTAAAATGAATATATAAAGTCAAAGGACTAAGATTAGCCAAGACAATCCTGAGGAAGGGTAAAGTTGGACTTCTACTTCTCATTTTGTATAAGTTAGCTAACTTTGTGTAAGACGAAAGATTATGACAATGTACTGCTGTCAAGGGTAGAAAATAGACCAAGAGAACAGACTAACTTTATAGTAAAGCATCACTGGAGTACAATGGAGCGATTAGAGTGTTTTAAATACAAGTATTTAAGTATATAATTATTAAAAATAAATCTTGATCATGTTCCAGACATAAAAAAACTATTCTAAATGGGTTTAAATGTTCTAGAAACTACTAAAAGTAAACTTAGTAGTATATCTTGCCCATTCTGGCAAGGCATATATATGGAAGAGAAATCTTAGGCATGTACTCTATCTACCTTGAAGTGGATAAATATTAAACAGAACACACACACACACACAAATACTAACCATAAATAAGAACTCTGATGAACTAAACTAAATAAAAACTAAGCCATTATTTTTATTAAAATATTAAAGATTGAAAATTTAAGTTAAGTCAGCTCTTTGAAGAGCAGCTTACTCTACTGTCATTGTTTCAGATATAATAATATTAAGAGCTATAATGTTAACTGATTTGTCAACATCAACCACCTAATCATAGCTAACTTTGATCTAGAAACCTGCTTGGTGCCTTTCACTAGTCTATTTCCTAGATTATCATCATAAAACTAATGAAATGAAGAAGGAATCGAACATATCTGTTCCAAAAATGGTTAGTTTGGGAACTAGTATTATCATAGTACTATGATAAAATATATATATATATATAGGGAGGAAGGGAAGTCAGTTTGGTATAAGAGATAATGAGCACAGCTTTAAACATATGGAGTTTGAAGTGAGAACAAAAACAATATCTCATGAATACACAATATATTTGGGGCTTCCTCAATGTCTTAGCACATTAAGAATCCACCTGCAATGCAAGAGACATGGGTTCGATCCCTGGGTTAGGAAGATCCCCTGGAGGAGGGCAGGGCAACCCATTCCAGTATTCTTGCCTGGATTCCCACAGACAGAATCCCACCTGGTGGGCCATGGTCCACAGGGTCACAAAGAGTCAGACATGGCTGAAGCGACTGAGCATGCACACCTAAAGTATATTTAGATTTTTACAAAGGAATTTGTCATGAGATATAATTTTTAGAATAAATGTAATTACTGAATTGGTAAAGATTATCAAGTGACAGAGTGACTATAGAGAAAAGGGAACAAATTGCTCACTGACCATTTTAGTAGGTAGAATAAGAGAGGTAAATAACAAATGGAAGAAATTAGAAACATAATAGTAAATAGAAATTTTAATGCCATGGACAGGAAAATTTCAAGAACATAAATAACAAGTGACATAAATTAAATAAATATTCAGATTAAACTTATTCAAATACAGTCATTTACAACCCAAAAACATTTGATTTCTCAAAGCAGTCTTCATAAATTTTGGTAAGCCCAAAGGGGAATTCAGGGGAAAAAAAGCACCAGTGAAAAAGGATCACATGATACTTTAACAAAGAAACAATACATACATATCTTTTCACATTTTCTATTTAATTACTTTTCTGTACTCAGCTGATTGCCTTGATGTTCTCTAGTAATGTCTATATGTTCATGTACACTCTATGATATATTAGACAAATACAGCAATAATCAGTTCAGTTCAGTCCAGTTGCTCAGTCGTGTCTGACTCTTTGTGACCCCATGGACTGCAGAACGCCAGGCCTCCCTGTTCATCACCAACTCCACGAGTTTACTCAAACTCATGTCCATTGGGTCAGCGGTACCATCCAACCATCTCAAAGATCTCAAAGATTTTTTTTCTCAAAGATCTTTCTTGAGTTTTTTATTTGATTTTTCATTTAACTTTTAAAACACCACTATAATTGAATATCAATACACAAAAAAGCAAGTAGGGGAATATTATGATTATAATCTTTACTTATTCAGTACTGCATCGAAAAATGCCAGCTGTGAGTGTTATTCACTAGCCTTTGTTAATTATGCTGCTCTGCCTCTGAGGATGTTAAAATATGGGACAGAAAAAAGTCATTTGTAGTTTAAGGCAGTGAGTATTTTTCTTTTCTTTTTTATATGTTCCTGGTAAGACATGATCAGCAGAAATTCTTCCTGTTCTGTGGCAGAATGCAACTATTAACACATTGTCAAAACAGATCAAAACAGGAAAATACTATATGGGCAAAGTGTTTTATAGTTAAACAAGCAAGATAAATAGCAACTAGAGAAACTGTTTTCTTAGGAAGAAGTTAATTCTAGGGATTTATTAAGCATTTAAGCAATGGAAAACCATCACACTCTAACTTAACAAAGGTAGATGATCCTCCTGACAGTTCAGTTCAGTTGCTCAGTCGTGTCCGACTCTTTGCGACCCCATGGACTGCAGCACGCCAGGCCTCCCTGTCCTTCACCAGCTCCAAGAGCTTACCCAGACTCATCTCCATTGAGTTGGTGATGCCATCCAACCATCTCACTCTCTGTTATCCCCTTCTCCTCCAGCCTTCAATCTTTCCCAGCATCTGGGTCTTTTTCAATGAGTCAGCTCTTTGCATCAAGTGGCCAAAGTATTAGTTCCAGCTTCAACACCAGTCCTTCCAATGACCACTCAGGACTGATCTCCTTTAGGATGGACTGGATGGATCTCCTTGCAGTCCAAGGGACTCTCAAGAGTCTTCTCCAACACCACGGTTCAAAACCATCAATTTTTTGGTGCTCAACTTTCTTTATAGTCCAACACTCACATCCATACATGACCACTGGCAAAACCATAGCCTTGACTAGACGGACCTTGGTTGGCAAAGTAATGTCTCTCTTTTTTAACAGGCTGTCTACATTGGTCATGGCTTTTCTTCCAAGGAGGAAGCGTCTTTTAATTTCATGGCAGCAGTCACCATCTGCAGTGATTTGATAGCCCCCCAAAAATGAAGTCTGCCACTGTTCACACTGTTTTGCCATCTATTTGCATGAAGTGATGGGACTGGATGCCATGATCTTAGTTTTCTGAATGTTGAGCTTTAAGCCAACTTTTTCACTCTCCTCTTTCACTTTCATGAAAAGGCTCTTCAGTTCTTCTTCACTTTTTGCCATATGTGAAGTCATCTATATATCTGAGGTTATTGATATTTCTCCCAGCAGTCTTGATTCCAGCTTGTGCTTCAACCAGCCCAGGGTTTCTCATGATGTACTCTGCATATAAGTTAAATAAACAGGGTGACGATATACAGCCTTGGCATACTCCCTTTCCTATTTGAAACAAGTCTGTTGTTCCGTGTCCAGTTCTAACTGTTGCTTCCTGACCTGCACACAGGTTTCTCAAGAGGTAGGTCAACTGGTCTGGTATTCCCATCTTTTCTAGAACTTTCCACAGTTTGTTGTGATCCATGCAAAGACTGGCATAGTCAATAAAGCAGAAATAGATGTTTTTCTCGAACTCTCTTGCTTTTTCAATGATCCAGTGGATGTTGGCAATTTGATCTCTGGTTCCTCTGCCTTTTCTAAAACCAGCTTGAACATCTGGAATTTCATGGTTCACGTATTGCTGAAGCCTGGCTTGGAGAATTTTGAGCATCACTTCACTAGCGTGTGCAATGAGTGCAATTGTGAGGTAGTTTGAGCATTCTTTGGCATTGCCTTCTTTTGGGATTGGAAAGAAAACTGACCTTTTCCAGTCCTGTGGCCACTGCTGAGTTTTTTAAATTTGCTGGCATATTGAATGCAGCACTTTCACAGCATCATCTTTCAGGATTTGAAATAGCTCACCTGGAATTCCATCACCTCCACTAGCTTTGTTCATATGCTTCCTAAGCCCTCTGACTTCACATTTCAGGATGTCTGGCTCTAGGTGAGCGATCACACCATTGTGATTATCTGGGTCATAAAGATCTTTTTTTGTATAGTTCTTCTGTGTATTCTTGCAACCTCTTCTTAATATCTTCTGACATATCATCTTCAAAATGTATAGGTTATACATTCTAAAAATGTGGTGTCTACATATAGAAAGTTTCTTTTTAAATTTCCTCATTCCTGTTAGCTTTCCATATTGACATATTTGTAGATCATTTTGATATTCTAAATTCATGAGCTTGTAATTTGTAAATTAATATTTGTATTTTTTCACTTTCAATATTTGTCATTTCTTCACGTATTATTGTACTCACTAAAACAGCCAGAATATTGATGAACAAAACAGGTGATTATCATTTAATTATGCCCAACCACCAGAACAAATCTTCCAATATTTCAATTTAACTGTGATATTTGCACAAATTTTTTAGCTATTCTTTATCAGTTTAGGGGAGCTCTTTTCTATTATTATTTTGTGAAAATATTATTATTATTATTTGGTAGAATTTTATCAAAGATTTGTTCTGCAACAAGTTAGATCATTTAAATCTTCAACTTTTTAATATATTGAATTATAAATATTGTTTACATAGGATGAATCAGTTTAATCAACAAATATGCTTTTGATTATTTTTTTCTAATGGACAACTACTATAATTTTTCTTTTCCTTGATTTCTGCTTTTACATTATTTTTTCCTTCTACTTTCTTTGGATTTGTTTTCAGTGAGGATATTAGTCTTATTTCAAAACACCATTTCACAATTAGAAGCTGAAAACCTCTTCAATTATTTTTGTTTAAAATTTCAGGCAGTTAGTATACTGCTTACCTTGGAATAAAAGGACGACAGATTTTAAAACTAAAATGTCCTAACAAGAATGAAAATGAGCAAAATGTGTTAGTTGTATATAATTTTCTTATTAGTCATTCTGTAGATGTGAATATCAGTGTATGCAATTCCACAGGGAAGGATATTGTTCTTACCAGATTTTATATGTATGCATGCTACTATATGACAAATGGATACTAGAAACTGAAATTTTATGTTTTGAAAGTTTCTTTGTCTTTGTTATTATCTTTTTACAGCCTCTAGGTAAATATGTTATTTTGTTTGTATAGAAATTTGTTTGAGTTTGCAGATGGATTAACATACATTTTTGGAGAGAAAATTACCATGTCTCAAAGATTTTATAGTCAGCAAGTGGTAGAGGTAAGACTTAAAGCCAAGCCAATCTAAATCTAATGACTTCTTTGATTTTCTAATTAACTCCTTTGTTGTGTGTTTTTCTTTTGTTTTTGACATGGAGCTATTGCCATCTAACATCTGTCCATGTATTTTCCATCATCTATTGAAAACTTTCGCATGTGGCTCATAGTACCTAAGCTTCTACCATTACCATCATCCAAGACAACATCAAAAGTCATGCTAATTATAAAGTAAAATGCAAAAATTATGCTTGGTACTTTTACAATTTTAACTTCCAATGTTCTTAATTTCTATTCTAATTCTACTGCTCCATTTCAATACCTCATCTTGAAACTTGTCTATAGTTGAAGGTGTACCAACTTCAAATTTATAAAGTCCAGCATCATAATATTTGCCTTGAATTACAAACAGTTCTTGCTCTCACTATTTCATTTTTATTTTAATAATTCTATTATTATTACAAATAATCATTTCTAAGCTCTTGTCTATTTCTAGTATACCATCATCTTTGTATACCATGACCTTTTCTTACCCATCCAGAGCAGATGACATAACACAACTTTGCAACTACTCATTTAAAGTCAGTGGCAACATTACTATCATCTTCTCCCCTCCCCCATCCACAAAAGTACTGATCAAATTGTGTTTCTGCTCCAGCACTCTCTGCTGAGAGCTACAGGAGAAAAACACACAAATATAAGAAAGTGTGTGCTTAGTCATTCAGTCGTGTCTGACTCTTTGCGACCCCATAGACTGTAGACCGCCAGGCTCCTCTGTCCATGGGATTCTCCAGGCAAGAATACTGGAGTTGATTGCCATGTCGCCCTTCTCCAGGGGATCTTCCCAATCCAAGGATCGAACCCAGGTCTCCCACATTGCAGGCAGATTCTTTACCATCTAGGCCACCAGGGAAGTCCATATGTGTGTGTGTGTGTGTGCATATATATATATAGTTGCTTATAAAAACATATCATGATCCATATACACAGCTGGGTCTCCAGATTCACACAGAAAATATTTCACATGGTCCTAGTCAACTCTCTATCCAATTTTTCACAACAACTCTTTTTAAAACTTTGACCACTACCCTCAATATTTTATTTCACTGTCTATTATCCTTTCTCTCAGGTAATGAAATTTGCCAGTGAATTAGGAGGTAATTCATGATGAATTCTTTTATCACTGTTCTCCCATATGTATAATATTCTACCTCCTTCCTATGATTTCAGCAAAAAATTCATTTTTCTTTATGTTTAAGGCAAAAGGAGTAATACCAACTACTGTGCTGTTGCACTTTTCATCAATATTCTTATCCAAAATTGACAGTTTCCCCATTATCTATTTTGTATCTAATGCAGAGCTCATTATTTCAAACTACTCTTCACTGCACCCTTAAAACATGTTAAGATATTTGTATCACAAAAATATTCTTTCCTTACATTATATTTTCACTTAGTTAATACTCTTAGCATCCACTGACAAGTAAACTGATAGAATAGGCTACACTAGCATTTTTAATTACTTACCTACAATTAGTTCTTCAATTGCTCTAGTTTAGCTTTAGATTCCAACACACTAGAATCACAGACATAAAAGCTATTGATAGCTTCCTGTTAAGAATAATTAATGTGTTCCATGGTCAAAGTAACTAAATTCTCTGCTAAACTGGGAATTAGTGACCATGGTTTTCTTTGAAAGTTTTTTTAACTTCCATGATATTTTTACAAGTTTTTGAACTACCTTCCTTTATTTTCCTTAACATTCTTCAGTTCAGTTTCTCAGTCCTGTCTGACTCTTTGCGAACCCCATGGACTGATCTGGGTCAGGCTTCCCTGTCCATCACCAACTGCCAGGTTGCTCAAACTCATGTCCATCGAGTCAGTGATGCCATCCAACCATCTCATCCTCTGTCATCCCCTTTTCCTCCTGCCTTCAATCTTTCCCAGCATCAGGGTCTTTCCCAATGAGTCAGTTCTTTGCATCAGGAGGCCAAGGTACTGGAGTTTCTGTTTCAGCATCAGTCCTTCCAATGAATATTGGACTGATTTCTAGGATAGACTTGTTGGATCTCCTTCTTGGACAAGGGGCTCTCAAGAGTTTTATCAAACACCACAGCTCAAAAATAACAATCCTTGGTGCTCAACTTTCTTTATAGTCCAACTCTCACATCCATACATGACCACTTGAAAAACCACAGCTTTGACTAGATGGACCTTTATTGTCAAAGTAATGTCTCTGCTTTTTAATATGCTGTCTAGGTTGGTCATAACTTTTCTCCCAAGGAGCAAGAGTCTTTTAATTTCATGGCTGCAGTCACCATCTGAAGTGATTTGCGAGACCCAAAACATAGTCTGTCACTGTTTCCATTGTTTCCCCATCTATTTGCCATGAAGTGATGGGACTAGATTCCATGATCTTAGTTATCTGAATGTGGAGTTTCAAGCCAACTTTTTCACTCTCCTCTTTCACTTTCTTCAAGAGGCTCTTTAGTTCGTCTTCACTTCCAGCCATAAGGGTGGTGCCATCTGCATATCTGAGGTTATTGATATTTCTTTCAGCAATCTTGATTCCAGCTTGAGCTTCATCCAGTCCAGCATTTCTCATGATGATCTCTGCACATAAGTTAAATAAGCAGGGTGACAATATACAGCCTTGACGTACATTTGGAACCAGTCTGTTGCTCCATGTCCAGTTCTAGTTGTTGCTTCCTGACCTGCATACAGATTTCTCAAGAGGCAGGTCAGGTGGTCTGATATTCCCATCTCTTTTGGAATTTTCCAAAGTTTGTCGTGATACAAACAGTCAAAGACTTTGGCATAGTCAATAAAGCAGAAGTAGGTATTTTCCTGGAACTCTTGCTTTTTCGATGATACAGTGGACGTTAGCAATCTGATCTTTGGTTCCTCTGCCTTTTCTAAAACCAGCTTGAACATCTGGAAGTTCATGGTTCATGTACTGTTGAAGCCTGACTTGGAGTATTTTGAGTATTACTTTGCTAGCATGTGAGATGACTGCAATTGTTCAGCAGTTTGAGCATTCTTTGGCATTGGGTTTCTTTGGGATTGGAATGAAAACTGGGCTTTTCCAGTCCTGTGTCCACTGCTGAGTTTTCCAAATTTGCTGGCATATTGAGTGCAGCATTTTCATAGCATCATCTTTTAGGATTTGAAATAGCTCACCTTGAATTCCATCACCTCCACTAGCTTTGTTCATAGTGATGCTTCCTAAGGCCCACTTGACTTCACTTTCCAGGATGTCTGACTCTAGGTGAGTAATCACACCATCATGACTATCTGGGTCATGAAGATCTTTTTGTATAGGTTCTTCTGTGTATTCTTGCCACCTCATCTTAACATTGTCTTCTTCCATTAGGTCCGTATCATTTCTGTCCTTCATTGTGCCCATCTTTGCATGCAATGTTCCCTTGGTATCTCTAATTTTCTTGAAGAGGTCCCTAGTCTTTGCCATTCTATTGTTTTCCTCTATTTCTTTGCATTGATCACTGAATAAGGCTTTCTCATCTCTCCTTGCTATTCTTTGGAACTCTTCATTCAAATGGATATATCTTTCCATTTCTCCTTTGCCTTTCACTTCTCTTCTTTTCACAACTATTTGTAAGGCCTCCTCAGACAACCATTATACCTTTTTGCCTTTCTTTTTCTTGGGGATGGTCTTGATCCCTGCCTCCTGTACAATGTCATGAACCTCTGTATATAGTTTTCAAGCACTCTGCCTATCATATCTAATCCCTTGAATCTATTTGTCATTTTCACTGTATTATTGTAAGGGATTTGATTTAGGTCATACCTGAAAATTCTAGTGGTTTTCCCTACTTTCTTCAGTTTAAGTCTGAATTTGGCAATAAGGAGTTCACCAGCTGAGCCAGAGTTAGCTCCTGGTCTTGTTTTTATTTTTACTGGCTGTATACTTCTCCATCTTTGGCTGCAAAAAATATAATCAACATGATTTTGGTATTGACCATCTGGTGATGTCCATGTGTAGAGTTTTCTCTTGTGCTGTTGCAAAAGGGTGTTTGCTCTGACCAATGCATTCTCTTGGCAGAACTCTATTAGCCTTTGCCCTGCTTCATTCTGTACTCCAAGGCCAAATTTTCCTGTTACTCCAGGTACTTCTTGTCTTCCTACTTTTGCATTCCAGTCCCCTATAACCTAAAGGGCATCTTTTTAGGGTGTTAATTCTAGGTTTTGTAGGTCTTCATAGAACTGTTCAACTTCAGCTTCTTCAGCTTTTCTGGTTGGGGCATAGACTTGGATAATTGTGATATTGAATGTAACATTCTTACTTACTTACTTTGAGATTTCATCCTTTAATCATAACCTAAATTTTTGTCTCACATATTTTTCTCATTTCGTTTTACCTCAATAATAATAATAAATAAATAAGTAAATATATATATACATATATATACTCATATATATATAAAATGTTTAGGGGGTTCAGTCAATTCAAATGCTCCCTTGTCAAGCTCTGTCTTCACCCCTAAGTCCAATATCTGTACATCAGAATTAATCATTGACTATCTATGTGAAATGGGTATCTCACATTTACCTCAAACTCATTATCTTTTGTTGCATACGTATTCATGCCAGAGATAAATGAACTCTGAAAATCACCATTGGCCTGAGTGCCCAAGCCAAAGAACTACTTGTCATCTTCACCATTATGTCCTGGACATTAGCAATGGTATTTTAGTCTTTTAACAGTATCTCTGTCTAGTGCAGAATTTTACATCTACATTTTCATCTGCCATTGTACATATCTTTAAAAAACTTAAGAGTTTTTGTTGTTGCTCACTCACTAAAACATGTCCAACTCCTTGTGACCCCAAGGAATACCATGGAATGTAGCATGCCAGGCTTCCCTGTGCTTCACTATCTCTCAGAGTTTTCTCAAATTCATGTCCATTGAGTCGGATGCTATCTAAACACCCTGCTACCCCCTTCTCCACTTGCCTTCAATCTTTCCCAGCATCAGTGTCTTTTCCAGTGAGCTTTCTGTTTGCACCAGGTGACCACAGTATTGGAGCTACAGCTTCAGCATCAGTCCTTCCAGTGAATATTCAGGGTTGATTTCCTTTAGGACTGACTGGTTTGATCTCCTTGCAATAAAACTTAAGATACTATCTACTTAAACTTGTTCAGTGGTTTACTTCATTACAGGTAATATTTCAAATGTCTTAATTAGTATAGCATACAGATCCCTGTAATATGAACCTTACTCAGCTCACTTCAGTAACAATTCTGAAAAATGCCTAACATGTTCTCTTATAAGCAGCCATTCATTACAAACACACTTTTCATTATTCCTCAACATATAACTAAAATATCAACCTTTTATTAAGTTTTATAAACTTCTCCTCCACAACCAGTTCTACTGGGCTTATACATTCACATTCCTTCATTCATGATCAACTAATGTCCATTCACATTTATGTACTAATGATAGAAATGTGCTTTTGCACTTGCTTATCTACCTATGTATCCAAATAGTACTTACCATTGTTTTTAAAGTCATGAATGCAGAATAAGATGTCAATTGAGAAGAAAGAAAAAAACATTTTAAAAACTCTTTCTTATAGTACTTACAAACTAGTCTATAGAGATAATAAGAAATTCTATCCAATAATGGTGAGAAAATGAACTCCTAGCCCCTAGAATATGAATACTTTGAGTGATGCAATTAGTATGATTACTCAATAAATTTCTAGCTATAAGAATTATAGATCAAGTAGTTAAAATAAGACACATTAAGCATAATGATTGTGATATACTAGTGATGATATTTTGGTTTCGGTCTTGAGGGAAAAGTAAGTAATTTGTAAAATCGTTTCATCTGATGAATATTGGGTGGTGACACTTTCTCATCTAAATTCTAGCTTAATTTATTTGACATAATTATACTGGAAATATTGTAATTAAACCAATTGTAAGAATTGAATTGCTGACCAGTAGAAGTTGAGAAATATATGAACTAAAATAAAGTGGCCTATTGAGAACTAAA
Organism: Dama dama; assembly: GCF_033118175.1. NCBI lineage: Eukaryota > Metazoa > Chordata > Mammalia > Artiodactyla > Cervidae > Dama > Dama dama. The sequence continues at coordinate 80,027,397 of NC_083698.1, read as the reverse complement.
TTCTCCCATAGCTTTTAAAATATGTTATATGTATATATTTTTACTCTTAATAATGATTACTAACAACTACATGATTTAAGAGTTACTTTGCCTCACATTTAAAGCTGTTTTGAAAGTACAAGTTATGTATTTTAGTTTTATTTTTCATTTGAGTTCACAATCCTACTAGGTCTGAATCAAAAAACTACAGGTTTCATGATACATAAATGCTTTTGATGTTTCTTTCAACTTCTACACAAAAAGCTATATGGTGCCAAATCTATGTGTCAATAACAATAGAGTTATAAGTGAATTCTTAAATACTGACATCTGGGCATTTGGCATCAGATTTTATGTTTATCTGAAATCAGCAAGTCAGATATGAGTAAAGATTCAAACTCACTGAAATAAATTCTATGGAAGTGTAACCCAGCTGTCAACAGCAGACAGGGTCACAAGATGCCTGACTGAGCTGGAATGCAGAAATTCAGAAATGAGCAGCTGAGTTGAAAATGAAAATGCTATGCTTTCTTAGAGGCAGAAACCCAAATATGACATACTGATGAGCTCTGAAAGTGGGATCTGAGGAAGTACTGATTTTTTACATTGTGCAACTGTGCTGCCTTCCATTCATGACACAAAATTAATATTGACAATGAATTCCACATGCTACAAAATAAGCCACAACTTTAAAGCCTCTTTGAAAAGCATCACTGGATAAGAATAGAGGTCAAGGAACAACAATAAATATAGGTGTATTGCAAAGATAAAAGTTCTGGCTGATTGAATATGTCTAAAAACCCAAATGTGATTTCTATTGATCAATTGTTCAGAACAAGAGGAAAAGAAGTAAAAATGAAATATGTATCAAAATAGTATTGATTCATTATTGTTTCATATTTACACCTTACTATGTAAATGATGCTTAATATTGTATTTAGTAGACATCTTTTTATGATGTTTTAATATAGTTTTTATCCACAACTTTTTTGCATGTTTTTATATGTACAACTATTATTGAAAATTTCAAATTTACCTAAAATATTATTTCTCATCATGTATCAGAAAAAAATCAGTCTTTAACAGAAAGATTCAAAAGCCTTTTGTGCTTGTGTGTATTTTAGGGTACCTAATATATCATAAATTATATTGATAGATAGTTACTTCCTAGAAATTTAGAGTAGCTTATACCAAAATCAATTAAAAGGTCTAGCTAGGATTAATTTTGAATAATAATATTCTTGTAACATTGAAATTCAGAGTCGACTCAAGTATTCTCATTCCTTATTTTGGCTTTCTTTGTAAAGATTTTATATATTAAATTATGATGCAGTGCATGACTATTTAAAAACTAGATTAACTGCTATATTCACTTAACAGTTTCATCATAACCCATCATAATAATGAATAACTGAATAACCATTGAATGTAAATGATAACCAAGCAAAATGAATAATTTCATTAGGAACATCTTTATACTCAAATTGGGTACTTCTGAAATTGCATTGGAGAAAAGACAGTTTAATGAGATCTAACAAAGTAATGCTCTAAAGCCCCATTGAAATTGTCGAGATTTGTAAATCAAAAGGTCATTAATAGTCAGGTCTCACAGCTCCTCCAGCAACATATGTTTGAAGCAAGGTTTCAAACTACATATGAAGAAATTGAAGATTTAATACTCTGTATAATCATACAAATTAAATTGTATAGAACTAAAAATAAACATAAGAAAGCATTGACATATTCCTATAAGGAAGGCTCATATCTAATATCATGTGACCTAAAAGGTCACATGAGATTTTTTTCCTTCTAAAATTTTAACAAGTGAATAGCATTTCCCAGATTTTTATATTCTACACACACTTTCTAGAAAATCACTCAATTTTCTTAAATGTGGGCTGTGTATACCTATACTGGGGAAAAACAAACAAACAAACAAAAAAACCCTTCAAAGTCCCAAACTTTTGGCTGTTTAGAAATTAGTTTTTCATTGCAAGGGTATTAATTTCTGTAATGATTCATGCAGTTCTACTGTTTTATGGTGTATTTTCTACTAATTAAATTGAAATATATTCCATGCAATGGAATTGTATCTGTAGTCTTGTTTTTACAATTCATGATAGTTTTTTTCTAGTTATAGTACTTTGTTCATGTTATCTTACTTTCTGTGCTGTCTTATATTAGGTCCCTTATCTTGTAACATACTGTTTTCATTTATAATTCAGACAGATGGTTTTAGTATGTGATTTTTTTCTTGTAGTCTTTTAAATACTAGTGTTCCATTGAAGAATATGTTACTTTACTAGATAGGAAATCTAAGTAGTAAATTTTTAATAATTGAAAATGACAGAGCTTCCAGTTCAAGATGATGGAGTAGAGAAGGACATGTGTTTATCTCCTCCTGCGAGAGCACCAAAATCACAACTAGCTGTTGGACAACCATCGACAGGAGAATGCTGGGACTCACCAAGAAAAGACACTCTATGTCCAAAGACAAAGAAGAAGCTGCAGCGAAACTGTAGGAGGGGCACAATCATGATAAAATCAAATCCCATACCTGCTGGGTGGGTGACCCACAAACTGGAGATCAATAATACCAAAGAAGTTCTCCCACTCTTGTGAAGGTTCTGAATGCCACATCAGTCATATGTGGGATCTGACTGCGGACTGGGAATCCCCAGTGAATCTGATGGATTCCTGACGAAGGCCATCGGGATTTGATTACAGGACTTGCATAGAACTAGGGGAAACAGAGACTCTAGTCTTGGCACAAACAAAATCTTGTGTGCACCAGAACCCAGAGGAGAGTTGCAATAACCCCACAAGAGACTGAACTGAAACTACTTGCTAGTGTTGGAGGGTCTCCTGTGGAGAAGTGGGTTGACAGGGGCTCACCACAGAGATGGGGGCACTGGCAGCAGCAGCCTTATAAGGACTTAAAACACACGTCCCTTGGTGTAAGCCCTCTTGGAGGTTGCCATTAATTTTACCATAGAGTGGGGTTGCCTCAGCCCAAACAACTAGCAGGGAGGGAGTGCAGCAGCAGATAATTGGATTAAGGCTTTACTGAGCAAGTCTCTGCCCACCAGAGCAAATCCTAGATTTTGCCACTGCCTGTCTTTCCCATCAGGAAGCTTATACAAGCTGCTTAGCCTCCTTCATCAGTGGGCAGACAGAAGAAGCAAGAAGAACAACAATCCCATAGTGGCTAGAACAAAAGCCAAATTACAGAAAGTTAAGCAGCATGAAAATGAAGAAAGTTATATCCCAAATGAGGGACAAGATAAAATCCCAGAAAAACAACTAAATGAAGGGATAGACAACATTCCAGAAGAAGAATTTAGAATAATGATAGTGAAGATGATCTAGGATCTCAGAAATACACTTGAGAAGATGCAATAAAAATATACCAAAGACCTAGAAGAGTTAAAGAATACACAGAGATGAATAATACATTAGGAGAAATCAGTAGCAGAATAACCAAGACAGAAGAACAGATAAATGACCTAGAGGACAGGATGGTGGAAATCACTGCCACAGAACACAATATAGAAAAAGGAATTTTAAAAAATGAAGTCTGAGACCTCTGGGACAATATTAAATGCACCAACATTCACATTATAGGGGTCCCAGAAGGAGAAGAAAGGGAGAGAGGACATGAGAAAATATTTGAAGAAATAATAGCTGAACACTTCCTGAACACGGGAAAGGAAAAAGTCAACCAAGTCCAGGAAGCACTGAGAGTACCAGGCTGGATAAACCCAAGAAGGAACTCACCGAGACACACTGCAATCAAACAGAGAAAAATTAAAGACAGAGATAAAATATTAAAATCAACAAGGGAAAAAGGACAAATAACATACAAGGGAACTCCAATTAGATTATCAGCTTATTTCTCAACAGAAACTCTACAAGCCAGAAGGGAATGGCATAATATATTTAAAGTGATGAAAGGGAAGAAACTACAACCAAGAATATTCTACCCCACAAGACTCTCATTCAGATTTGACAGAAAAATCAAAAGTTTTCCAGACAATCAAAAGTTAATATAATTCAGCACCACCAAACCAGCTTTACAACATGCTAAAGGAACTTCTTTAAGCAGGAAACACAAGCAAAGGAAAAGACATACACAAAATAAGCACAAAACAATTAAGAAAAATGGTAATAGGATCACACATATCAATTGCCTTAAATATAAATGGGTTAAATGCATCAACTAAAAGACATAGACTGGCTGGGCAGATGAAACCATGTGAACGTATGTACTTCCACTTAAGACATCACTCTGCTTGAACCCCAATTGTATGTAATTATTTTGTTAGGTTAATCATGTTCGCATTATGGCTTGCAATTGTAATTATCTTTTGTTTTTTGTCTGGTTATTGATTGTGAAAACTTGAAAACTGCCAAACATCTTCTACTATTACAATTATGTAATTATTACTCAATACCATTGTACCATGACTGGTCAACAGAAAAATAATAAAACTCTATATCACCAAAATCACCGTTTCATAGAAAAACCTGTAATCACTTCCCCCTCTGTGTTTAGTTTTTTAATTAATTTATATTTTATTGAAGAATAATTGCTTTACAGAATTTTGCTGTTTTCTGCCAAAGTTCAACATGAATCAGCCATAGGTATACATATATTCCCTCCCTTTTGAAACTCCCTTGCATCTTCCTCTCCATCTCACCCCTCTAGGCTGTTACAGATCTCCTGTTTGAGTTTCCTGAGCCATATAGCAGATCCCATTGGCTACTTATTTTACATATTGTAATGTAAGTTTCCATGTTACTCTTTCCATACATCTCACCCTCTCCTACCCTCTCCCCATGTCATGAAGATGCATCTCAGAATTATCATGGAACATTTTGAAAAATACAACCGCCTTGGTAATGCTTTTTTATATCCAAAGCTCCAGATATGTTCCTAATGAGCAGCCATGTTTTAAATGATCTTTTACTTTTATCTGGTTTGTTTCACTTTTTCTATTTCATATCCAGTGTTCCTATTTCATTTTTTCATTTAATTTATATTTTCCAGTTTCTCCATCTCTTCATTTTCTTTGATGTTCTTTCTCAAGCTTTTAACAAGCATAGTAAAAAAGCTCTTTTTGTGTGTGTGTATACACACATGCACACGCACACACACACAAACTCTGGCCATCTGATGTGAAAAACTGACACACTGGAAAAGACCCTGATGCTGGAAAATATTGGAGAAAGTGGAGAAAGTGACAACGGAATAAATGTTGGATGGCATCACGGATTCAATGGACATGAATTCTCGCAAACTCTGGGAGATGGTGAAGGATAGGGAAGCATGGAATGTTGTATTCCATGGGGTCACAAAGAATTGGACATGACCAAATGACTGAACAACAGCAAGATATATATATATATATATATATTATGTATCAGATATATATTTTAGAAAACTTATGAAAAACTCAGCAGTGGCCACAGGACAGGAAAAGGTAAGTTTTCCTTCCAACCCCAAAGAAAGGCAATGCCAAAGAATGCACAAACTACTGGACAATTGTGCTCATGGCACACGCTATCAAAGTAATACTCAAAACTCTAAGCCAGGCTTCAGCAATAGGTAAATCGTGAACTTCCCAATGTTCAAGTTGGCTTTAGAAAAGGCAGAGGAACCAGAGATCAAATTGCCAACATCTGCTGGATCATTGAAAAAAGCAAGAGAGTTCCAGAAAACCATCTATTTCTGCTTTGTTGACCATGCCAAAGCCTTTGGCTGTGTGTATCACAATAAGCCGTGGAAAATTCTGAGAGATGGGAATACCAGACCCCTTGACCTGCCTCTTGAGAAACCTGTATGTAGGTCAGGAAGCAATAGTTAGAACTGGACATGGAACAACAGATTAGTTCCAAACAGGAAAAGGAGTACATCAAGGCTGTATATTGTCACTCTGCTGATTTAACTTATATGCAGAGTACATCATGAGAAACGCTGGGTTGGATGAAGCACAAGCTGGAATCAAGATTGCCAGGAGAAATATCCATAACCTCAAATATGCAGATGACAACACCCTTATGGAAGAAAGTGGAAAACTAAAGAGCCTCTTGATGAAATTGAAAGAGGAGACTGAAAAAGTTGGCTTAACGCTCAACGTTCAGAAAACTAAGATCATGGCATCTGGTTCCAACACTTCATGGCAGATAGATGGGGAAACTGTACAAACAGTAGCTGACTTTGTTGCTTTTGGGCTCCCAAATCACTGCAGATGGTGACTGCAGCCATGAAATTAAAAGAAGCTTACTCCTTGGAAGGAAAGTTATGACCAATGTAGACAGCATATTAAAAAGCAGAGACATTACTTTGCCAACAAAGTTGGTCCATTTAGTTAAGGCTATGGTTTTTCCAGGAGTCATGTATAGATGTGAAAGTTGGACTATAAAGAAAGCTGAGCACCAAAGAATTGATGCTTTTGAACTGTGGTGTTGGAGAAGAGTCTTGAGAGTCCCTTGGACTGCAAGGAGATCCAACTAGTCCATCCTAAAGGAGATCAGTCCTGGGTGTTCATTGCAAGGCTGATGCTGAAGCTGAAACTGCAGTATTTTGGCCACCTGATGTGAAGAGCTGACTCTTTTGAAAAGAATCTGATGCTGGGAAAAATTGAGGGCGGTAGGAGAAGGGGACGATGGAGGATGAGATGTTTGGCTGGCATCACTGACTCAATGGACATGAGTTGGTTAAACTCTGGGAGTTGGTGATGGACAGGGAGGCCTGGCGTGCTGCAGTTCATGGGGTCACAAAGAGTTGAACAAGACTGAGCAACTAAACCAAACTGAACTGAACTGAATCTTGTGTATTTTTTCCTTACTAAAAAAGTTATGACATTTTTATTCCATTTGCTTGATGTAGTATGAATATAATCCTAGATTTTAAATTAAAAAATAAGCAACAAGCACCAAATGTTTATTCTACAGCACAGGGAACTATAGTCAATATCTTGTAATAACCTATAATGGAAAATAATCTGAAGAAAATTTAGATATATATGTACAACTGAATCACCGTAATGTGAACATTATTAGTTACTATGGCAAATAAATGGGGAAACAATGGAAAAAGCGACAGATTTTATTTTCTTGGGCTCCAAAATAACAGCAGATGGTGACTACCTAGACTGCTGAGCCTTAGACGCTCGCCTAAGAGAAGAAAACTTATGTGAAACCTAGACAGTGTATTAAAAAGCAGAGACATAACTTTTGCTGACAAAGCTTCATATAGACAAAGCTATGTCTTTTCCAGTAGTCATGTATGGATGTGAGTATTGAACCACAGAGAAGGCTGAATGCTGAAGAATTTATGCTTTGAACTGTGGTGTTGGAGAAGGCCCTTGAGAAACCCTTGGACTGCAAGGAGATCAAACCAGTCAATCCTAAAGGAAATCAATACTGAATATTCATTAGATGGACTGATGCTGAAGCTGAAGCTCCAGTACTTTAGTACCTGATATGAAGAGCCAATACACTCGAAAAACCCCTGACACTGGAAAAGATTGAAGGCAGAAAGAGAAGGGGACAACAGAGGATGGTTGGATGGCATTAATGACTCAATAGATATTAGTTTGAGCAAGTTCTGGGAGATGGTGAAGGACAGGGAAGCCTCGTGTGTTCGCAAACAGTCAGACACGACTGAGCGACTGAACAACAGCACACTAAGAGAAAAAGAAAATGACAGATTAGAACAATGAAATAATTTGTTTCTCAATTTTATTATTTTTTGCACCTGCATTTGCTCATTTGTGTTTTTTTAATTAATTAATTAATCAATTTTACTTTACAATATTGTAATGGTTTTGCCATACATTGACTTGAATCCACCATGGGTGTACATGTGTTCCCCATCATGAACCCCCCTCCCACTTCCTTCCCCATCCCAACCATCTGGGTCATCCCAGTGCACAAGTCCCAAGCACCCTGTATCATGCATCAAATCTGGACTGACAATTCATTTCACATATGATAATTTACATGTTTCAATGCCATTCTCCCATTCTCCCACCCTCGCCCTCTCCCACAGAATCCAAAAGACTGTTCAATACATCTGTATCTCTTTTGCTGTCTCGCATACAGGGTTATTGTTACCATATTTCTAAATTCCATATATATGCATTAGTATACTGTATTGGTGTTTATCTTTCTGGCTTACTTCACTCTGTATAATGGGCTCCAGTTTCAACCATCTCATTAGAACTGATTCAAATGTATTCTTTTTAATGGCTGAGTAATATTCCATTGTGTATATATATCATAGATTTCTAATCCATTCATCTGCTGATGGGCATCTAGGTTGCTTCCATGTCCTGTCTATTATAAACAGTGCTGCAATGAACATTGGGGTACACGTGTCTCTTTCAGTTCTGGTTTCCTCAGTGTGTATGCCCAGCAGTGGGATTGCTGGGTCATATGGCAGTTCTGTTTCCAGTTTTTTAAGGAATCTCCACACTGTTCTCCATAGTGTCTGTATTAGTTTGCATTCCTACCAACACTGTAAGAGGGTTCCCCTCTCTCCACACCCTCTCCAGCATTTATTGCTTGTAGACTTTTGGATAGCAGCCATTCTGACTGGAGTGAAATGGTACCTCGTTGTGGTTTTGATTTGCATTTCTTTGATAGTAAGTGATGTTGAGCATCTTTTCATGTGTTTGTTAGCCATCTGTATTTCTTCTTTGGAAAAATGTCTGTTTAGTTTTTGGCCCACTTTTTGATTGGGTCTTTTATTTTTCTGGAATTGAGCTGCAGGAGTTGCTTGTATATTTTTGAGATTAATTCTTTGTCCGTTGCTTTGTTTGCTATTATTTTCTCCCATTCTGAAGGCTGTCTTTTCATTATGTCAAGAGATGCAGAGAAAGCCTTTGACAAAATTCAACATCCATTTATGACAAAAAACCCTCCAGAAGGCAGGAATAGAAGGAACATACCTCAACATAATAAAAGTTATATATGACAAGCCCTCAGCAAACATTATCCTCAATGGTGAAATATTGAAAGCAATTCCCCTAAAATCAGGAACAAGACAAGGGTGCCCACTCTCACCACTACTATTCAACATAGTTTTGGAAGTTTTGGCCACAGCAATCAGAGCAGAAAAAGAAATAAAAGGAATCCAGATTAGAAAAAAAGAAGTAAAACTCTCACTGTTTGCAGATGACATGATTCTTTACATAGAAAACCCTAAAGATTCCACCAGAAAATTACTAGAGCTAATCAATGAATATAGTAAGGTTGCAGGATATAAAATTAACACAAAGAAATCCCTTGCATTCCTATACACTAACAATGAGAAAACAGAAAGATAAAATAAGGAAACAATTCCAGTCACCATTGCAACAAAAAGAATAAAATACTTAGGAATATATCTACTTAAAAAAACAAAAGACCTATATATATATATATAGAAAACTATAAAACACTGGTGATAGAAATCAAAGAGGACACAAATAGATGGAGAAATGTACTGTGTCCATGGATTGGAAGAATCAATCCAGTGAAAATGAGTATACTACTCAAAGCAATCTATAGATTCAGTGCAATCCCTATCAAGCTACCAATGGTTTTTTCAGAGAACCAGAACAAATAATTTCACAATTTGTATGAAATACAAAAAAACCTTGAATAGCCAAAGCAATCTTGAGAAAGAAGAATGGAACTGGAGGAATCAACCTGCCCGACTTAGTCTCTACTACAAAGCCACAGGCATCAAGACAGTATGGTAATAGCACAAAGGCATAAATATAGATCAATGGAACAGAATAGAAAGCCCAGAGATAAATCCATGTACCTACGGACACCTTATCTTTGACAAAGGAGGGAAGAATATACAATGGAGAAAAGACAATCTCTTTAACAAGTGGTGCTGGGAAAACTGGTCAACCACTTATAAAAGAATGAAACTAGAACACTTTTTAACACCATACACAAAAATAAACTCAAAATGGATTAAAGATCTAAATGTGAGACCAGAAACTATTAAACTCCTAGAGGAAAACATAGGCAAAACACTCTCTGACATAAACCACAGCAGGATCTTCTATGACCCATCTCCCAGAATATTGTTTCTCAATTTTAAATGCCTGGAAAGAAATGGAATTTTGTAAAATGAACACATTTGAAAATGGTTACATGAAAAGGATAATTTATCTTCGTGAATCCTTGTTAATTTACATATCAGTTTGAATGTCTAAGACAGTTCACTTTATTAAGAAAATTAGATCAATCTCATTCTCAGAGTATCAGTGGCACTCTCCATTGTGTTTAATGAAAAACAAAATCTAAATGACTGGGAAAATTAAGTATGTTTTAATTATTTTTCTCAATTCTTTGCTAGGTATCTATATTTGCAAAAATATAACCCAGATCAGGATGGGTGTATAAATTTTAAAACAGTATTATGTAAATAAGTAATTTTCATCTCTCTAAAGTTAAACTCTGAATGCTTTGCTTTTTCTATTTTCTTCATCCTTTGTTCTTACAGTTTTATATGACACATAATAATTTACCTTCACTATGTGTTCATATTTATAGTAATGTCAACCAGAGGATGTGAGTCAGGTGTGATTTTTAAAACAGTCAGTAGCTGGAGAGATGATCTTTGGGAGATGTCTTTAGATGTCTTGTGTGTAGCTTGCTCATTTTGAAGCATTGCAATTGCCTTGAAGTTTTCATTTTGTGTGGTTAAGTACTTAAGGAGCAGCCTCATCTACATTTGAGTAAGACTACATATAATACAGTAAATGGCATGAAAAACAAGATTGATGCCTGTTTCAAACTACAAAAGTCTTTCACATCATGGTAGAAGCATCATAATCATCTGCAAAAACAGCAGTTTCAGTTATAGATATCCAACAATGTATATAAAGTATACTTAGTAATAATATACTTATCCTGCACAATGGGATTCCCTGTTTAAATTACTTCAGATATTGGATTTTAATAATAATTAATGTTAATTATTTCTCAGATTGAAACACATTTTATTCATTTGCTTAAATTGTGTGTACCATAGATGCATCAGCAAATATAGAAGTTTGCAGGTTTTACATACAGTGTAAAGGTTTTATACACAGAGATAATGTCTAAAGAAAGATCATTTAATTGGGAAGAATGCCTTTGAAATCAACCAATCAATAACACATTGCTTTGCAAGGATTATTTGTCCTTGGCTAATTGTTTAGTTTATAGAATGTAATGAGTCTGAAATTTTATTTGGGGGTCTATTTCAGTTTGTCATAAACTTATAATCCTATGCATTTCTATATTTATTACTTAACATAAATTTATCTAATTTCTAATTTATTGAAACACTGGAGTCTAATTTATGAATGTTGATCTCCCAATATATACTCATTAAAGTAGGATTTCAAAGATGTATAAGGTTAAGGACCATGCCATTAAGGAGTTTAAATGGGAGAAAGAAATAAGAATACATTATTATAAAAGTGTGTGCTTTGTGAATGAATAAGGTTGAAAATGGCAGAGAGTTGTCTAATTTCCTTTCCTGAGAAAACAGTATGAAACTGGGTAGTATCCCTCCCATGCTGACTCTGAGATCTGGGCAATGGACAATGAGGAAATAAAATTCAAACTTTTGGTAGTGATAGAAAATATGGAAAGCAAACAAACAAACAAAAAAACTGTAGCAAAGTTCCAGGTAAGTAGATACAGTATAAATAGACTTTGAAGAAAAAAGAAGGAAACACAGAAGATGGCATATGTGCTGCATGCATGCTTCAAGTTATGTCCAACCCCATGGACAGTAGCCTGCCACACTCCTCTCTTCATGGGATTCTCCAGGCAAGAATACTGGAGTGGGTCGCCTTTTCCTCCTCCAGGGCATCTTTTCCACCCAGGGATCAAATCCACATCTCTTACATCTCCTGCATTGGTAGGCAGGGGAGAAATTTCAAATATTTTGAAAACTATACTCAGAAGAAATGAGATTCAAAGATGGTTTTTGAATATTGTATAAAAGTAAATGGGCTTTCCAGGTGGCTCAGTAGTGAAGAATCTGCCTGCCAATGCAGAAGCTGAAAGAGATGCAGCTTGGATCCCTGGGTCAGGAAGATCCCCGGGAGTAGGAAATGACAACCTGCTCCAGTATTCTTGTCTGAAAAATCCCATACACAAAGGACTCTGGTAGGCTACCATCCATGGAGTTGCAGAGTGGGACATAGCTGAGCAACTGCATATAGACACATGTATTAAAAAAATAAGACTTTGAGTGCAACTCCAATAACTTGAATTGAAATTATTTTCCAAAGATTTCTTAGTAGTTTGCTGAATGAGAACTGTTAAAAATATTACATTTAATAACTGTAAAAGTTATCTAAACCTATAAAATGTAATTCTTATTAGACTTCATTAATATAATCAAATGTAAAAAGTCATTAGTAATATAAATCTAATTTTATACCATTAATAAATGTGTGTTTTAAATTAATGTAATCTGCTCACATATTTTTTGTTATATAAATGTGGCATTCAAAACAGCATCATCTATAGTACACCAATTTTGATTTTTAAAAACATTTTCTCATTACACAATCTGTGAATGATAATCCTTGCTTACTTTAAAGGCATGTCTCAAAAATTATTTCTATTAAATGGCCCTCAGATATCTTCTATTCTCTACTTTCTTCAGTTCATTTTAATCATATTTATACATTTGATACATATATTTCTGAATAACATTTTAAATTAAGATTTGCAAATAATTGCTTTTGTATCTTCCTCAGAGATTAGCCAAATGCATTAGACATGGTAGACCTATGCCATAATGTATCAATAAATACATCAATGATTTGAATATTTAAACATGAAGACTATAATTTATGACCTCTCAGTCAATGAACAATGACGTTTTGAAGAATAAAAGTAAATTTTAACAGTTTTGGTATTACATGATCAGTCTTACTGGATAGTTTCATTTTGTTTCAGAGCAATGGGCATGTCTGAACAGCCAACATACATTGCAATCTAGAGACAAATTTTCTTAAAGACAAAGAACTCCAGAGAGATCTGAAGCCTTCTCCTTCCTTATCTGAATGGAGACACAATGCTTATATTCTTACGCTGATTACTAAAGCAACAGATATTTTTCCTCTGTCACTTGGAAAAAGATATTTACTTAATGAGTAATCTGTTTCTCTCCCTATCTCCCTCTTCTTCCATCCCTCCTTTCTTTTTCACAGGAAAGGCAATATTCTTGCAATCTACTAAAAAACTGAGTTTCTTAAATTTTACAGTTTCTCTTTTGTGATGTAATTTCACTGTGTATACAGGAAATATCCAGTCTACATTTGTGTTATTCTGTGGGAAATGGGTGCTAAAATGCTATTCTAACAATTTTTTTCCATGAGAAATAAAATTGCCTCTGTCCTTGTAAACATATGTACATAAAATGTTGTTCTTCAGTCACTAAGTCATGTCTGGCTCTTTGTGATCCCATGGACTGCAGCATGCCAGGGTTCCCAGTCCTTCACCATCTCCTGGAGTTTGCTCAAATTCATGTCCATTGAGTCAGTGATGCCAGCCAACCATTTAATCCTCTGTTGTCCCCTTCTGCTCCTGCCTTCGATCTTTCCCAGCATCAGGGTCTTTTCAAATGAGTCATCTCTTCTCATCAGGTGGCCAAAGTATTGGAGCTTCAGCATCTGTCTTTCCAATGAACATTCAGGGTTAATTTCCTTTAGGATTGACTGGTTTGATCTCCTTGCTGCCCAAGGGCCTCTCACAAGTCTTCTCTAGCACCACAGTTTGAAAACACCAGTTCTTCAGTGCTTAGCCTTCTTTATGGTCCAACTCTCACATCTGTACATGACTACTAGAAAACTATAGCTTTGACTATATGGACCTTTGTCAGCAAATTGATGTCTCTGCTTTTTAATGCACTGCCCGGGTTTGTCGTAACTTTCTTTCCAAGGAGCCAGCATCTTTTAATTTCAACGCTGCAGTCACCATCCATAGTGATTTTGGAGCCCAAGAAAAGAAAATCTGTCATTGCTTCCACTCTTTTCCCATCGATTTGCCATGAAGTGATGGGGAAGATGCCATATCTTAATTTTTTGAATGATGAATTTTAAGCCAACTCTTTCACTCTCGTTTTTCACCTTCATCAAGAAGCTCTTTTGTCACCCTAATTTGCCAGCTAGAATGCAGCAACATAATCTCAGATTCTCCACAATTTCACACTTTTCAACCTGGTGACAAGGATGAATCTGTGGATCCATTGACTCAGGCAGTTCCTGTCAATCAATGACATGTTGACCAACCGGTATGGTGCATTAGACAATATGTAGTCCTCTGCTTTGTTGTATTTTAATGACAATAACTTACAGAAGTGGTTACAAACAGTACTGAGAGGTATTTTGAAATAAATGTCAAACAAAAATTGCACTCTACAAAGTTAAACAGGCAAGGGAGTCTATTCAGGACTATTGCAGTAAGAAATAGGAATTGAACTTAACTACACTGAAGCAAAACACAGAAGGTTTTTAAGCTGTGGGGGAACTAGTAGGAAAGTGCAGGAGGCTACGGAGCTGGAATTTGGTCAATGTGATTAGGTCTTTTGTGTTTGCCAGTTAGCATTTATTGCAACCCCACAGACACTGGGAGATAGAGGTACTAAATTCCTTGATAATTACATCTCAAAGAGTTTGCTCCCAGACTTGAGTAAGAAATTCCTAGGTAGGAAAACTGATAAGAAGCTGAGAGACAATATATTTACATTACAAAATGACAGAGATAAACCTTGCAATTTCAAGAGTTCTCAAAGTAAAGATTCTAAGAAAAGGAGGGTCAGGAGGCTATAATCAGGAAGCAACCTACCTAAAGTTTAATTACAGTGAAGGAAATAATGTTGGTTATAAGCAGTCCAACTAGTGCATTTGTTTTTTTTTCCTCTCTCCTCCAGGTAGGAGGAGAAAGGATTCAGTAATTTCAGGCAGACCTGAGAGCAAATATGTTTTGCTGACTGACATAGGGAAACTTTCTCAGAGAATCCCAGATTGTTTGTTATTTCTGTATGCTGACCTTAGCTACTTTAAGATAAGGGGTGGAATCAAGATCTCCTTACCCTCAAGGAGGACATAAGGTCCTACAAATCATTTGAATATGCTGGTGGAACTAACTTCAAGGAGGGGAGAATCTCATACTTTCACAGCTCTGTTGGATGCTATAAAAGGTCTTGTTGGGGGAAGGGATCCTGGGCCCAGAACTGACTGAATATACCAAGGAATATACACTTAAGCCTCACCAGCTTATTTAACTTATATGCAGAGTACATTATGTGAAATGCTGGGCTGGATGAAGAACAAACTAGAATCAAGATTGCAGGGAGAAATATCAATAACCTCAGATGTGCAGATGACATCACCCTTATGGCAGAAATCAAGAAGAAAGTGAAAATCAAGAAATCAAGTGAAAATCAAGAAATCAAGATGAAAGTGAAAGAGGAGAGTGAAAAAGTTGGCTTAAAAATCAACATTTAGAAAACTAAGATCATGGCATCTGGTCCCATCACTTCATGGCAAATAGATGGGGAAACAATGCAAACACTGACAGACTTTATTTTCTTGGGCTCCAAAATCACTGCAGATGGTCATTGCAGCCATGAAATTAAAAGACGCTTGCTCCTTGGGAGGAAAGTTATGACCAATGTAGACAGCATATTAAAAAGCAGAGACATTACTTTGCCAACAAAGGTCCATCTAGTCAAAGCTATGGTTTTTCCAGTAGTCATGTATGGATGTGAGTTGGACTATAAAGAAAGCTGAGTGTTGAAGAATTGATGCTTTAAACTGTGGTGTTGGAGAAGACTCTTGAGAGTCCCTTGGACTGCATGGTGATCCAACTAGTCCATCCTAAAGGAAATTAGTCCTGAATATTCATTGGAAGGACTGATACTGAAGCTGAAACTCCAATACCTTGGCCACCTGATGTTAAGAACCGATTCATTGGAAAAGACCCCAATGCTAGAAAATATTGAAGGTGGGAGGAAAAGGGGACGACAGAGGATGAGATGGTTGGATGGCATCATCGACTCGGTGGACATGAGTTTGAGCAAGCTCTGGGAGTTGCTGATGGACAGGGAAGTCTGACGTGCTGCAGTCCTTGGGGTCACAAATAGTCGGACACGACTGAATGACTGAACTAAACTGAAATGAACATGTAAAGGGATATAATGAAAGATCAAAGAGTTCAGCCCAGATAGTTTTTCGATTCTGGGGAGAGTACAGTTGAGAAAGGAAACTCTAGGAACGTACAGTGGAAAAAAGAAAAAGGCTGCAATGACTATTGGATGACTATAGGTGGCGTCCTTTGCTCTATTTCGTGTTTTCACTGTGTCTACATCTGGATGTATTTAAGAGTTTGTAGTCTATGTTACGGAGAATGCAATGGCAACCTACTCCAGTACTCTTGAATGGAAAATCCCAAGGACGGAGGAGCCTGGTGGGCTGCCGTCTATGGGGCCGCACAGAGTCGGACACGACTGAACTGACTTAGCAGCAGCAGCAGCAGCGTACGTTAATGCCATACTTCCTACCTCACAACTGCCAGAGGGAATCACCATCCTGACGGGGGAGAGCAGCAAACTGAGAAGTTTGTTTGTTCTGACTGCCACAAACTGACACGTGACTGACACAAATCACCTTGCCATTTTTCCAGTGAGTCAGGATTTAGTGTGACTACTTCTCACTGCATTAAACTCTTTTCTAATTGGAGATAGTTTAAGACTCTGAAAATAATGATTACTTCCACTTAAAGCCTTTGGAAGGGAGGCAGAAATCAACCGGAGGCAGTCTCTTCCTGGAAGCCTGTCTTTGCGATTTTGGACTTTGGGTTTTGGCATGGCTACTAGATATACCACTTTTGAAAAGGAACTGTTGATTTTCCTACTGAGTTCTTACTGAAACTGAATGCCTGATTCATAGAGTTTGGGGATTTTTCAGCTTGATAGGCCTATTCTGGAGGTTGGCCAGCTTACATTGTATGAATGGCACAGTGGGATGAGGCTCCCTTGTCAAATGAATGTATTATATTGACGAATGCAACCAGGCTGGCCCCAGCAGTCCACTGGCTTTCAGTGAAAAAGTGACAGCTATCCCTATGCAGGAAAACATGATTTCCCACTGTGCTGCCTAAGTCAAATTAGAGTCACTGGTTTTTTTTTTTTTTTTTTTTGGTGCCCCAGATTCACAGTCTCTCTTTAATGCTTAGGCCTGGTTTACAGACGGTTCAGCTCAGTGGAAAACTGATGATGTCTGCTGTGGCTGTTCAGTCAACACCAGCAGCTGTGCAGAAACGAAATTGGACATGATTGCTGCACTCAGTGGGGAGAACTCAACACTTTAGACTATTTCAGATTAAAGAGAGACTCCAGGCATCTTATTTAAGACCAAGAACTGTGTTAACAGATATGGTTGCTGGCCAAATTATCTAGACTGTTAATTTAGATGCTCATGCTAAGGGCCCAGTCTCTGATGAGACTAAATGCTATCAAACCTGCAATGTCCAAATTGCTACAATCACTGTATGAATTCATCACTACGTCAATAGTTGGACATGGCAATATACCTCCACCTATAATAGACTGAGCACAAGAATATGGCTCTATATTTTTGAGGTGTATAATAAACTGCATGCCAATCTTGTGACTCCTGACAAAGGGACCTGTTTAGCCACTGAACCATTGGTGGGGGAATTCATATCATATAGAGGGTGGTCCCTGTTAACTCTGACAGACTGACTAAATCAAGAGCTTACCCCCATGGCAAGGCTCAGAGAAGGCAATGGCACCCCACTCTAGTACTTTTGCCTGGAAAATCCCACGGATGGAGGAGCCTGGTAGGCTGTGGTCCATGGGGATGCTGAGTCGGACACGACCGAGCAACTTCACTTTCACTTTTCACTTTCACACATTGAAGAAGGAAATGGCAACCCACTCCAGTGTTCTTGCCTGGAGAACCCCAGGGATGGGGGAGCCTGGTGGGCTGACGTCTGTGGGGTTGCACAGAGCCGAACACGACTGAAGTCTTAGCAGTAACATGGCAAGGCTATTGTGGTACTTCACCAGTATTGACTTTTGACTCTTTCAAAATACTGATTAGTTAATCATGGCCATACCACTGTGACCCCTCAGAAAAAACCTTTGCTATATGTTCAGCTTTGAAAACCATTTGTATTTTATGGAAAAGGTTTATAAACAATGGGCTAAAATCTGACTCTATCCTTCTTACTTTTTCAGGGACATGCAGCTAAGTAGGCAGATCTGTTTTTTAAAGCAGGTGTTCCCCAAAAAGGATTATCTCATGTAAGCTTCTTTAAGAAAAACAATTAAGACAAAAATTTGAAGAATTAAGGGAGTTATGAGGACCAGCACTATAATTTGAGGATTCCCCCTGCCATTCCTGAGTATAATTCTTTATTTTGTAACTTCAACCATCCCCAATGGGTGGCACACCCTCTGGATGCTGTTCTGGATAAGAGGGGTACTCATGGATGTTACCTTCATTCTGATTAGGTTTTTTGTAGATGTTCTTTTTGCTTCCCTCTTGCACCTTACTTTTTCATATGCATGATCTTGATGAGAGTAGAGATGACTGATAAAAGATGAAGTTTTATCTTCTGGAAAAGAGTATTCAGATTTTATATAGCTGGAGAGAGAATACAAACCAAGAGAGAATACAAACATGAGTGGGAGTGTCTTAAGTCCTGGGAGGGAGATGTATGTAAGTGTGTGTGTGGTCAGGAGGTAGCATTAATGTACATTATGTTTCAAACCTGGACTTGAAGGCTTCATCCAAATAAAATGCCTTAGTGCAACTTTCTCCAACTGTCATGAATGTCTTTGAGTTTAAGTGAATGCTGAGTCAGCTACCTCCTTCAAGTCATCTCTGACCATGAGACCACACGTTAACAACTCCAGTTTCTCTAAGTCCTAAGTATAACACCTTGAGATGCTTCCTCATATTGATTTATAAATAATGAAGAATGCTACACCACATAATTGATAGTGTAAACAAACAGTACCAGTTGCACTGACTTCCCCCCAGGCAGTTCCTCCCCAAAACAAGAAATTGGACTCAATACTCAGACTTAATTGGGAACCCTAGGTTTACCAACTAGCTAGGAAGTCCCAGAGGAGACCCCATAAGATGCCAGGTTAGAGGTACTGTCAGTCTATATCCCTTATTGGTATATGTCTCACAAAGGGGTCCCAACCATATAAACAGTAATTGTTGCTAAATATTAATACAACATGTGTGCCCTTTGGATCATATTTATTTTTTAGAGGCCAGGTATTATCTTCTTTCCTCTCAAAAACATAATGAGTTACTTGTTAGAGATAATTATAAGAGTATTTTTGCCTTTTCATACTATAAGGAAAAACACTCTTATAACCATCTCTAAGTAAATTTTTTTTTTTTTGAACAGTGGTGTTGGAGAAGACTCTTGAAAGTCCTTTGGACTGCATGAAGATCAAACCAGTCAACCCTAAAGGAAATAAGTCCTGAATATTCATTGGAAGGACTGATGCTAAAGCTGAAACTCCAGTACTTTGGCCACCTGATGAGAAGAACTGACACATTGGAAAAGAGCCTGATGCTGGGTGAGACTGAAGGCAGGAGGGGAAGGAGATGACAGAGAATGAGATGGTTGGATGGCATCACCGACTTGATGGACATTAATTTGAGCAAACTCCAGGAGTTGGTGATCGACAGGGAAGCTTGACATGCTTCATTTGGCTAGATCCATGACCCTAGGGATCATGACTGAGGTCATCATCAGAGGTTTACCTCATTCTGATGCCCAGATTTCTGCTGACAGTAGCTTTAAGTGCTACAGAGACAATCAATGGATTTTATACTAGTGTTAGTGCCATCAGAGAGGCTGATGGAGTGGTATTTGTATGAAAAAAATTCACAGACATCTGGAGTGGATCTGCTGGGAGACAATTCACCTTGAATGTTTTCAATTTTCTTCATGGTCCTGATCTTTGACATGAAAAGACACTCGTGAACAGAAAACATGCTTTAGAAGATTGAAGCAGCTTTTCTGTAAGGTTAAACAGTTCTGGGAAGACTTGGAATCATGCAAATCTCTCCTTCCTCCTCCTGGATACTTTTGTTTAGATGTCAAGTTAGTAAATCAAGAGACATGTTTCTCCTCTAATCCAGAGGAAATGTGCTTAGTGAGTAATCTCTCTTGTTGTCTAGTAGCGAGAATAAGGGTATGTGTTAGCAGCTTATAAAAACTCTGACACTCCTAAAATGTGGAATAACATGGATAGATAGGACTGGGATATAGGGAAGCAGAGCTAAGATATTACCTTGGCTGTTATTTGTACTGTGAGTAAAATAATGGCCTATGTCTCTGACCCAGGGATATTGTGTCTTCTGTCAGTATGAGTACATAAAACTGTGTCAGGCTAACTCATTAGTTTGCAAGTAAGGTAAATTCAGTCACCTAAGTTTCTGAGCCAACTCTTAGAAATTTAGATTCAATGTCATTTTGAGACTTTATCCAGATCTAGTAATTTTATAAATGACTATTGGAAGGGATACTAAACAGCAAGCTCCACAGTGCTATCATCTAAGGATATAAACAAATTGTACAGAAATATTTACATGCATTCTCCTAAATCATTAGTGAAAGCTGACATGGATAAATAATTCATATAGATAAAGTAATTTCACATAAAATAAGTTTTATAAAGAAACAAAATACAATATTAGTTTAAGGGAGAACTCAATAGAGGATACTTAAATGGACTGGCCTTGGAGGTAGGACAAAAATGGGAGAGTAAGTTATCACAGAAACATAAAAAAGATAACCTTCTAATGTAAGAGAGTGACCATCCCTGCCACAGTTTCATATAATATGAAGTCAGATAACTACTATATGATTCTAAAAGGGAGAATTTGTTAATGACTTTGGGGAATATCTTTTGAATGATGGGAATAAAAGTCTTAATAGAGTGGGTAAACAGAAGAAATAGGACTAGAATGGAGAGATAATACTTTAACTCTTCACAGATATTTTTCTATGATGAGGAACAGAGGAGAAAAAGGAAAACAGTTCTGGGAAAGAACATAGGAACAAGGAAACAATATGGAATTGTAGGCAACATTTGTGTTTTTGAATACTGATCAATTTACATGAAAACTTAGCATCAGAATAAAAGCCTCTAACTTGAAGAAGACTGTTAACAAAACATATTATTTTAAAAGAATTTTGTTGGCTATCCTATTCTTAGGAGCAAGAAGTGTCCTTATGACTCAGAAGGTTGATTAAAATCAAGACTTATGGACTTTCTAGGATATTTTCTCATGTAAGTTCCTATGATCAATTCTAGAACATGAGAAAGAACATAAAGAATACCTACTGTGAGGCCTATTCTTATAATTGTTCATCCTGTTATATTTACTTTTTAATTAGTATCAATATTTATCAAAATATTTATAATGAATATTAAAATTTAACTCAGCAATAAAAAGATAGGGAACTTAGTTTAAACATGAGCAAAGGATTTGAACAGATATTTCTCTAAAGAAAATTTGAAAATTAGCCAATATGGTACACATGGAAAGATGCTCAATGTTAGTCATAGGGAAAATCAAATTAAAACACAGTGAGATACCACTTTAAACCCACTAGAATAGTTTTAAATCCATTAGAATAGTTTTAATGAAAAACAAAATGGTAAGAGTTGGCGCTGTTGGTGACGTTATAGACTGGAATACTCCTACATTGCTGGTGGGAATGTAAATTGTTAAGGAGGTCAACATGGAGTTACCTCGTGACATGGCATTTCTACTTCTAGTTATATACACAAGATAATTGAAGCCATAATTCACACAAAAACTTGTGCATAAATATTCAAAGCAGCATCATTCATAATAGCCAGAAGGTGGAAATGACCCGTGCCTATCATTTGATAAATGGATAAACAAAACATGGCAAATTAATACAACAGTTTATTATTCAGCCACAAAAAATGAAGTACTGATACATGCGACAACATGGATAAATTATGAAAACATTATGTTAAATGAAAAAGGCCAGATGTAAAAGGCATATTTTATGATCACATTTATATGAAATGTCAAGAATAAGCAAATCAATAGAGATGGTTGGGGAAGGAGAAACAAAGCCTACAGGTTTTTTTCTTGGGTAATGGAAATGTTTTGGATACAGCGGTGATAATTATAAAACACTGTGAGTATACAATGTCACATGGTTAAAATGGTAAATTTTATAATTATGTAAATTTAATATCAATAAAATCATAAAAGTACTAAAATGTACCATTTTATTTAACCCTTCATCAAAAAAATGGTTTAGGCATGTTTCATTTTTTTATGGATTAGATAGAGTTAATTTAAAAATGAGTAAGTTTAGGAGATTAATGAGTTGAAAATCTTGGTATTGACAGTTCTTTGTTCATTATTCTTTGCCATTATTACATCTAACTGCTGTTGTTGTAGAGTGACTAAGTTGTGTCCAATTCTTTGTGACCCCATGGACTTCAATATTCCAGGCTTCCTTGTCCCTCATTGCCTCACAGAGTTTGTTCAAATTCATGTCCATGGAGTCAGTGATGACGTCCAGCAATCTCATCCTCTGTTGCCCACTTCTCTTCCTGCCCTCAATCTTTCCCAGCATCAGAGTCTTTTCTAATGAGTTGGCTCTTTCAATTAGGTGACCAAAGTATTGGTGCTTTAGCCCTTCCAATGAATATTCAAAGTTAATTACATTTAGGATTGTCTGGTTTGATCCCCTTGCTGTACAAGGGACTCTAAAGAGTCTTCTCCAGCACCACAGTTCGAAAGCATCAATTTTTGTGGCTCAGTCTTCTTTATGGTACAACTCTCAAATCCATACATGACTACTGGAAAAACCATAGCTTTGACAATACACAACTATGTCAACAAAGTGATGTCTCTGCTTTTTAATATGCTGTCTAGGATGGTTATAGCTTTTCTTCCAAGGAGTAAGCATCTTTTAATTTCATGGCTGCAGTTACCATCTGCAGTGCTTTCTGGAGCTCAAGAAAACAAAACCTGTCACTATTTCTACTTTTCTCCAATCTACTTGCTATGAAGTAATGGGACTGTATGTCATGATCTTCATTTTTTGAATGTTGAGCTTTAAACCAGACTTTTCACTCTCCTCTTTCATTCTTATGAAGATGCTCTTGAGTTCCCCTTCACTTTCTGCCTTTTTGAGTGGTATCATCTGCATATCTGAGGTTGTTGATATTTCTCCTGCCACTCTTGATTCCTGTTTGTGATTCATCCAGCCTGGCATTTCCCATGATGTACTCTGCGTATAAGTTAAATAAACAGTGTGACAAATATAGCCTTTTCCTATTCCTTCCCCAATTTTGAACCAGTCCATTGTTCCATGTTCAGTTCTAACTCTTTCTTCTTGATTTGCATATAGGTTTCTCAGGAAACAGGTAAGGTGGTCTGGTATTCATGTCTCTTTATGAATTTTAAACAGTTTGCTGTGATCCACACAGTCAAAGGCTTTAGCATAGTCAATGAAGCAGAAGTAGACATTTTTCAGGAATTCCTTTGCTTTCTCTATGATCCAATGAATGTTGGCAATTTGCTCTCTGGTTCCCCTGCCTCTTCTAAACCCAACTTGTACATCTGGAAGTTCTTGGTTCACATACTGCTGAAGACTAGCTTGAAGGATTTTGAGCATTAGTTTACTAGCATGTGAGATTAGTGCAATTGTGTGGTAGTTTGAGCATTCTTTGGCATTGCCTTTCTTTAGGATTGGAAGGAAAACTGATCTATTCCAGTCCTGTGGCCATTGCTGAGTTTTCCAAAGTTTCTGACATATTGAGCGCAGCACTTTCACAGCATCATGTTTCAGGATTTGAAGTAGCTCAACTGTAATTCCATCACCTCCACTAGTTTTGTTCGTAGTGATGCTTCCTAAGGCCCACTTGACTTCACATTCCAGGATGTCTGGCTCTAGGTGAGTGTGAGCGATCACACCATCATGATTATCTGGGTTGTGAAGATCTCTTTTGACAGTTCTTCTGTGTATTCTTGCCACCTCTTCTTAATAAGAAGCTAAAAATAGAATTGCCATGTGTTCTAGCAATCCCACTCCTAGGCATATATCCCTCAAAAGCAAAAACTCTAATTAGAAAAGATACATACATCATAATAGCAGCATTATTTACAATAACCATGACATGAAAGTAACCTAAATATTCACTGACAGATTAATGGAAGATGTGGTACACACACACACACACACAATGGAATATTATTTGGCTACAAAAATAAATGAAATAATGTCATTTGAAATAGCATGGATGGACCTAGAGATTATCATTAAGAGTGAACTAAGTCAGAGAAAGACAAATACCATATAACATAACTTACATGTGGAATCTAAAATATGATACATATGAACTTATTTATAGGAACAGAAATAGACTCACAGACAAAGAAAACAAACTTATGGTTACTAAAGGGAAAAGGTGAGGGAGGGATAAATTAGGAGTTTGGGATTAGCAGACACAAACTCTTACATAAAATATACAAAGAGCAAGGTCCTACCTACTGAATAGCACAGAGAATTACTTTTCTGTACTCTTAAAACTACAAAACCTTGCAAATCAACTGTACTTCAATTACAAAACAACAACAAAAGATAAATAGCTGCTGCATGTCGTTCTGAAAAATTCACAGCCCAGTAACAGTAGCAAAACACATTCATGGGTTTTGAGGGTGCTATACAGTTATTTTGACAGGTATTCATGTGAATATTTTCATTCAGATGTGGAAATTGCTTAAAGATGTAATTCTGATTTAAACCATAATCATGTACTAGTGTTTGTTTAGGTAATTCCAGGACAAATAGTGTAAGAATCATAGGCATATAGATTAGATAGACAGATGGATAAGGATAGATATAGCGATAGATATATACATACTCAATAATTCTGGTGGGTTTCTATGAAGCGGCCTTTCCTTCCTATTTATACATTTCCAATAATGTGTTCACAGGTGTGCTGCTGTTCTCACTTTTTATCAGATGTGTCAGGGAATAAAGAAACAAGTATATATACTTTGTTTTCTCTAGGAGAAACATGGGGCTCTGATTAAGGTTGCTCAGAGTGACTTCCCACTGTGTAGTCTATTTTACTTCTGATAACGATAATGAATTAGAAAACAAAAATTAATATATAAGTTGAAAGATGTTATTTAAAAAATAAATCTCTTATTGTAATGATTGAAATATATCCATCTTATGGTTTGATACAAAAGAACCCATGTTTGTATTCAAGAAACTGTGAATTTCATAAAGTCCAATATTCCATTATGAAATCTCTGATTGTATACCATTGTGAGTGAGTGAGTGAAAGCTGCTCAGGTGTGTCTGACTCTTTGCTACCTCATGGACTATAGAGTCCATGGAATTCTCCAAGCCAGAATACTGGAGAGGATAGCTGTTCCCTTCTCCAGGTGATCTTCCCAACCCAGGGATCGAACCCAGGTCTCCCACATTGCAGGCAGATTCTTTACTAGCTGAATCACCAAGGAAGCCCTAATATACCATTATTGTCTCCCAAATATCACATATTTGTGTGTGTGTATAAAACCTAGGCTTTGCTCTTTTTATCCATTTTCATATCTCCTTTTCTCACTACTTTCACAAAGTCATGAATTACTTGTATCTCTATTTAGAAACTCTCTATTAAACCTCCTTCTTTGTCTTTAATCTCTAATTTGTGAAAATATTGCAATAAAAATGATTTCATATTGGTATTCATTGTAATAGTATATTTTTTTCATGGTTGAGTTTTAGAGATCTACATAGTAGACATTGGTCACTAACATTTTGTTTTAGGTGACCAGACATGCTGGACTCCAATTTAAATGACAATTCAGAGTGTTTTCACTTGACTAATACTAGAAATATGATTGGTGTGATTTGACTTTTATATCTGGAAATAAGATATAAGTATTTATAACTGTCATATAGTAAGAATCAAATTTAGTTCATCACCAATGCTAAAATATTGTTAAAATATATATTATTAATTGTAGATATTAAACAGAATATGTTTGTATCAATAAAACACAGTAGACATAAACCTTCCAGAGTAGGGAAATGATTGTAGATTTAGAATACCATTTTGTTTCTCACACCCATTCTGCCTGGTGAAAGCAAATTCTTTGATTGCCCAGATGGTTCTCCACATTTCATATGAGATGACTTTGAATGAAAAGGCAAACATCATGTGTCTGTCTATAGACCTGGATATTTGAACTCATGAAATTATTCTGAAGCACCCCAACAGAGTAAGCAGCAACTAAACATTGTTTTGATTGTTATAGGGATAGTTCTCATTACGCTTTTGCTTTACCTTTCATATCAATAAATGTGCTTTTCATTTGATAACATGTTTTCATCACTGATATCATTTCAGATGGTTACAAGGACCAGTGAAGAAAGAAGACACATATTTACATCTGAGCTACTCAGGGCTATAGAAAACTACTGTGCTCCAAGTTGAGCATCTGTTATAGCAAATAGTATAATAATCATTAACAATCTGAGATTAAAACAAAATAAAAAAATAATTGACAAATTTTATCTGAAATTTTAAAGCAGGAGCAAATTCCATATTTTAAATAAAGCTGTTATATTAAACATATTAGCTAACATAATTTTCTCAATTCTTAATACAAATATATCTCTTTATATTAATACTACAGTTCTCTTTCTTGGATAAAAATAAGATTTGTAGTTTCTATGCACGTAATGGAATTTCCATTGTTTTATTTTCTAAGTTCACATGAAATGTTCAAGTTATTCCTGAAACTGAAGCTCAGCTATGGCTCAGTAAAAATGAAATCTTGCTGTGTTCATTAGAGTACTTAATGCTCTTGTTTTATTTCCTGAGGCATATACTCACATGCATATATATTGCAACAGCAGGTGGGGAGAGATGTTGACAGTATGGTTAGTTTAAGTTTAGGATTTCCTGTCTTGTTTTCTGTGTTTCTTGTTTTCAGTGGATTTTGGAAATGATTTATGAGTCATGTGCATGATTGCTTAGTGTTGAAATTACCAGTGTAAGCCTTCACAGTTTGGTTTGTTTGCTGTTACTGACAGAATTTGTGGGAAATGAAGTATCAGCAGCTTATGTTTTGTAATGTTTTTAATATTAAAAAAAAGATATTCTTGTTGCTGAAATTTTATCTTTAGAGTAATTCTTTGTAGGTACTAAAAGTATCCCTATTCTTATTAGTAAATCAATGTTTGGTAGGTGGAAGTTGTTGATATATTTAAACATCTTTTTATGTTAGGAAATCATTTTGAAATTTCTAATTGAGGAATCATAGGAAGAGATCCATATTTCCTGGTAGAGAGAATATATTCTGAGTTTCCATCTTTGAAAAAATGTATCATCCATTGAATTTCATTGATTTTTCTCAATAACTCATTTTTGCTACATGTATGCTACTCAACTACATGAATGGTATATTTCATATTGGATTAAGATGCTTTATGACTGAACCTGCAAGAAGTAATCCAAACATTAATATAAAAAATATTGGTATTTTAATTTGAAATTCATCTGAGGGAAAGTTTTTTATCTTGAGAATAGGAAGTATATATGGATAGGGATGTCTAGACATGATGCTCACAGAAAGTCAACCTCCATCTATCTTGAACAAAAGTGTCAAATGTCTCTAGAAGATATGTAATATAGGCTAGATGCTAAAAAGACGATTTACATCAGGAGAAAAGCCAAGATTTAGGAAAATATATACACATAAAATGTATTTACATGATTGTGCTAGCACACTGAGGAATTGGCTGAAAATGTGTTGGGCAACATATGGAAGAGACAGACATTACAGTCCCAGAAAATAAGTAGATATGGCAAAATAGCATGTCTGTATTTTTAAGATTCTACAGTTTAATTTTCCTCTGCACTTATTCAGTTCAGTTCAGTTGTGCAGTCGTATCCAACTGTTTGTGACCCCATGAACTGCAGCACACCAGGCCTCCTTGACCATCACCAACTCCTGGAGTTTATCTAAACTCATGTCCATTGAGTTGGTGATGCCATCCAACCATCTCATCCTCTGTTGTTAAGCCAACTTTTTCACTCTCCTCTTTCACTTTCATCCAGAGGCTTTTTTGTTCTTCACTTTCTGCCATAAGGGTGGTGTCATCTGCATATCTGAGGTTATTGATATTTCTCTCGGCAGTTATTCATTCAGTCATAAATATATTAATTCCATCATCTTACATATAAGACTCTATTCTAGAAACTGTAAATTCACCAAAAACAAAATAGACAAAATTACATGCTTTTATGTTTTCTAATTATGACCATGATTAAGATTTTGCAAACTCTCCCAGTTATGCTATTTGAATTAGAAGACTGTTTTTTCCTCTCCACATCTGGAGGGGAAAATACAGTGGTAACAACAGATACAGGCAGTAAAAGAAGAAATATACAAGGAGAAATTGATCATTAGTTGCTTTCTAGCTCAGTTAGCATTTTTTTCCAGTTAAAAAACATTTGCTGTTGTTGTTCAGTTATTAAGTCATGTCTGACTCTTTGCAATCCCATGGACTATAGCACACCAAGCTTCTCTCTCCTCACTATCTCCTGGTTCTTGATGAATAACACAGATTTATTTTGTCCCTCTGAAACTATGTTTGCTTTATAAATCGTGTATCATCCATTTAGGTATCATCTTTTTTTCCTCCAAGATAATTAGGACTTTCACATATTTTAAGATACCTGCAAAATGACTAAATAAAATATCTAGTGGTTTACCAATATATATTTTTGTTGTTGAGCCTGAATCTTCAATTTGGCCTAATTTCATGATATACTTAGTTGCTTGGTGAAAATTGTATCATTTATTTGGTTGGTGTATTTGTTATCTCACATGAATTCATTTTTGCAGGTATACAGTCGTCTCTTTGTATTTATATGATTGTATTACTTATGGATGTGAGAGTTGGACTATAAAAAAGCTTAGCGCAGAAGAATTGATTCTTTTTAACTGTGGCGTTGGAGAAGACTCTTGAGAGTCCCTTGGACTGCAAGGAGATCCAACCAGTCCATCCTAAAGGAGATCAGTCTTGGGTGTTCACTGGAAGGACTGATGTTGAAGCTGAAACTCCAATACTTTGGCCACCTGATGCGGAGAGCTGACTCACTGGAAAAGACCCTGATGCTGGGAAAGATTGAGGGTAGGAGAAGGGGATGACAGAGGATGAGACGATTGGATGGCATCACTGACTCAATGGACATGGGTTTAGGTGGACACCAGGAGTTGGTGATGGACAGCGAGGCCTGGCGTGCTGCAATTCATGGGGTCGCAAAGAGTCGGACATGACTGAGTGATTGAACTAAACTGAACTCTTTAATTACTCACTTTTACTTTCAGTGATTGTTCTAGATAATATCAATAGTCTTCATATGTATATAACATCTATTGCTGTGCAAGAAATTTCAATAAACTTGGCTGATTAAACAGTTCAGTTCACTTCAGTCACTCAATTGTGTCTGATTCTGTGACCCTACAGATTGCAGCATGCAAGGCTTCCCTGTCCATCACCAGCTCCTGAAGCTTTCTCAAACTCATGTCCATCAAGATGGTGATGCTATCAAAACATCTCATTCTCCATCATCCCCTTCCTTTCCTGCCCTTAATCTTTCCCAGCATCAGGGTCTTTTCAAATGAGTCAGTTCTTTGCATCAGGTGGCCAAAATATTGGAGTTTCAGCTTCAACATCAATCCTTCCAATGAATATTCAGGGCTGAATATTTCCTTTAGGATGGCATGCATGGATCTCCATTCAGTCCAAGTGATGTTCAAGAGTCTTCTCCAACACCACAGTTCAAGAGCATCAATTCTTTGGTGCTCAGATTTCTTTATAGTCCAACTCTCACATACATACATGACTACTGGAAAAACCATAGCTTTGACTAGATGGACCTTTGTTGGCAAAGTAATGTCTCTGCTTTTTGACATGCTGTCTAGGTTGGTCATAGCTTTTCTTCCAAGCAGCAAGTGTTTTTTAATTTTATGGCTGCAGTCACCATCTACAGTGATTTTGGAGCCCAAGAAAACAAAGTCTTTCACTCTTTCCATTGTTTCCCCATCTATTTACAATGAAGTGATAGGACCAGAAGCCATGATCTTAGTTTTCTGAATGCTGAGTTTTAAGCCAGCTTTTTCACTCTCCTCTTCACTTTCATCAAGAGTCTCTTTAGTTCTGCTTTGCTTTCTGCAATAAGGATGATATTATCAGCATATCTGAGGTTATTGATATTTCTCCTGGCAATCCTGATTCCAGCTTGTGCTTCTTCCAGCCCAGCATTTCTCATGATGTACTCTGCATATAAGTTAAATAAGCAGGGTGACAATATACAGCCTTGATGTACCCCTTTCCCTATTTGGAACCAGTCTCTTGTTCCATGTCCAGTTCCAACTGATTCTTCTTGACCTTCATGATTTCTCAGGAGGCAGGTCAGGTGGTCTGGTATTCCCATCTCTTTCAGAATTTTTCACAGTTTGTTGTGATCCTCACAGTCAAAGGCTTTGGAACAGTCAATAAATCAGAAGTAGATTTTTTTTAATTGTCTTGCTTTTTCTATGATCCAACGGATGTTGGCAATTTGATCTCTGGTTCCTATGCCTTTTCTAAACCCAGCTGGAACATCTGGTACATGAATATCATGGTTTGTGTATTGTTGAAGCCTGACTTGGAGTATTTTGAGTATTACTTTGCTAACGTGTGAGATGAATGCAATTGTGCAGTAGTTTGAGCATTCTTTGGCATTGCTCTTCTTTGGGATTACAATGAAAACTGACCTTTTCCATTCCTGTGACCACTGCTGATTTTTCCAAACTTGCTGGTATATTGAGTGCAGCACTTTCACAGCATCATCTTTTAGGATCTGAAATACCTCACCTGGAATTCCATCACTTCCACTAGCTTTGTTCTTAGTAATGCTTCTTCAGGCCCACTTGACTTCACATTCCAGGATGTCTGGCTCTAGGTGAGTGATCACACTGTTGTGGTTATCTGGGTCATGAAGATCTTTTTTCTATAGTTCTGTGTATTCTTGCCACCTCTTCTTAATATCTTCTGCTTCTGTTAGGTCCATACCATTTCTGTCCTTTACTGAACCCATCCTTGCATGAAATGTTCCCTTGGTATCTGTAATTTTCTTGGCGATCTCTAGTCTTTTCCATACTATTGTTTTCCTTTTCTTTGCATTGATCCCTGAGGAAGGATTTTTTTTTTTTTTTAATCTCTCCTTGCTATTCTTTGGAATTTTGCATTCAGAAGGGTATATCCTTCTGTTCTCCTTTGCCTTTCACTTCTCTTTTTTTCTCAGCTATTTGTAAGCCCTCCTGAGACAACCAGTTTGCCTTTTTGCATTTCTTTTTCTTGGGGATGGTCTTGATCACTGCCTCCTGTACAAAGTCATGAAACTCTGTCCATAGCTCTTCAGGCACTCTTTCTATCTTGTCTAATCCCTTGAATCTATTTGTTTCTTCTTCTTAAACAACATCCACACATTAACTCACAGCTGTCAGTGGAAAGAAGCCCAGGCTCAGCCTCACAGAATTAAGCCTTTATAAAATCTCACAACGATAAATTCCAGACATTAGTCAGGTTGCAAACTCATTTAGAACTCAGTATCTTCTAGGCTTTTTGATTTTGGCTAATTTAACCTTTTGGTTGTTGGACTAAAGTCCTAATTTTATTTCTGGCAGTAAGCCATGGGACTCTCTGAACTCTAAAACTCCCCCCACATTCTAGCTACCTGGATGTTTCATCCTTAAAGGCAGCAGTGGATAAACTTCATGCCAAATTTATCTAATAACTTAAAATGTCTTTCACCAGGAATATCTCCATCACTTTTAAGGGTTTACTTAGTCATCTCAGGTCCAACTAGAGTCTACCTTTTAAAAACATTAACTATGTTGTATAATGTAATCTAGTTATGGGGTGTCTGTTTATCACACCCACAATTATCAGAGATATATACATGGTATGTATATCAGAAGGCAGGGATCTTGGTGCCATCGTAGGATTCTACCCACTCTCAACATTTCTAATAGTTATTAAATGAAACTCATTTGTGAGCAGTTATGGATCAAGATATTTAATATTTTTTGTGTGTTTTATGAATAAATTTTTATGAAGTGAAAGTTGCTCAGTCGTGTCTGACTCTTTGAGATTCCGTGAAATGTAGTCCACCAGACTCCTCTGTCCATGGGATTCTCCAGGCAAGAGTACTGGAACTTTTAGCCATTTCCTTCTCCAGGGGATACTCCAGACCTAGGTATCAAAACTGGGTTTCCTGCATTGCAGGCAGATTCTTTACCATCTGAGCCACACAGGAAACCAATCTTTTTATAACTAAATACATATACAGGAAGGGATTCATTCTTGCTTTTGAGAAGTTGTAATTTTAATGTAGGTTTATTTCATTGGGTGGGGTTTTGAAATCAAAGTACCAGGCATAATTAGATATCATTGTGCACATCTTTTGGGCTTCCCTGTAGCTCAGCCAGTAAAGAATCTGCCTGCAATGCAGGAGATACCAGTTCAATTCCTGGGTTGGGAAGATCTGCTGGAGAAGGGATAGGCTACCCACTCCAGTATTCTTGGGCTTCATCGGTGGCTCAGACAGTAAAGAATCCACTGGCAATGAAGGAGACCTGTCTTCGATCTCTGGGTTGGGAAGATCTTCTGAAGGAGGGCATGCAACCCACTCCAGTATTTTTGCCTGGAAAATCCCCATGGACAAGAGGAGCCTGGCGGGCTACAGTCCATGGGTTGCAAAGAGTCAGATATAACTGAGTGACTAAGCACAGCACAGCACAGCACATGCGCATCTTTTATTGAAAATTCCAAGTAAATACCTAATTACCTAAGATAACACAGTTGTTAAACAAAGAAAGAACAACTATCTCAATTTCACCAACTTGATAAATGAACAAAAAAGGGCTTAGAATCACACAGGCTAAGGGTCTGAATCAGAGTTTTATGCTTTCTTCAACACTAGATATTAAGCTAAATGTCTAAATTAATATGTTTAATTAACAACATAATTTCTAAAACATCAGTAATTATAAATGCTTGACACTGCTTTAAAAATTATTAAAATCAATACAATAATGTTCAAATTCCACTTGGAGATGAAAAATGCAAATCATTCCATGCATCCAAAATACAATTTAGGACTGCATGCTTCCTAAGATTTGGATATCATCTTGGAAATTATTTATGAATATGCACATGGATACTCTGATCAATAATCTACTAAAATGTGCTGTGTATAAAGGAAATCCTAAGTCTAATATGTAGGTCTAAATCAAATCTGTGTCATTAAGGTTTATATCTAATTTGGGGGTTTAGGTTTAACTTATAGTCTTAAACAGACTCATTCATTTTTCAGTAAATATATCTTTAGTTCTTGGTATCTGCAAAATATATACTAGGTAAATTGGAAGGGAATGGGAAGAAGAGGACACAAACTGAAGAAAGTAGAGAGTAGAGGTTTGGTAAATGTAGAAGGGATCATAGGAGAGAAAGAAGGAAAATAACATAGAGGAAATAATAAACAGAGGTTTTAAGATCGCCAAGTAAAACACTAGCATCAAAGAAATGAGAAGAAGAAAAGAGAATGGACTGGCTGGAAAGTCTGTTAGGATTCTAAGGAAACTTTTATTTTTGGTACTTGACATACTTTAGCAAATTTTCTTTCTTCTGGCATCATTAATTGTAGCTTTATTTGTTGTTGTTGAATACAAGTTCAATCATGGCTGACTCTTTGTGACCCCATGGACTGTAGCTTGCCAGGCAACCCTGTCCATGGGATTTTTCAGGCAAGAATACTGTAGAGGGTTGTCATTTCCTCCTCCAGGGTATCTTCTGACCCAGAGATCAAACCTGTGTCATTTCTTGTGTCTCCTGCATTGCAGGCAGATTGTTTAGTTGCAAAGCCATCTTGGAAGCTATTAAGGAGATAATGGTTTAAATAATGTACCACAGAAAGTATAGTATTAAATGGAGGAAACACCCTGGAGTTGTGTTGAGGCTGTGGTTTTCAAATAATGGTAAACAACAACAACAAAAAAAGTATTGTGAATAACTGAGTTGTAAGAACTGTAAGGATAAACAGGTAAGATCAGAAGTTAAAATATATAAATTTCTCATTTCAGTGCTGTATTAATTTCAGTGTCAATAAAAAAATAATAATAAGCAAAATCTGAGGTCTTGGGACTTAAGAAGGCAATAATTTGACTTCAGAGCTTAGGTTATTGAAATTAATCACTTATAAGGAGTCTGAATACATGAAAGTTAATTACACTAAAGTATTTAGAAGAGAATAGGAAGAATACAAGCCAATAGCAAAGACATCAATAAATGAAAATGAATAGATAGGAGTGGCCTGAAAGATATATCATTAGCACAACAGAATAAATAGGACTTACTTTTCAGACGTTGATGTCAATTAAAAAATGACAGAATTATCAGCTTCCATCTCAGACAGAAAGCAAGATTCCATCCAAGACTAACTTTGTGAATGTACTGGAAGATACAAAAGTGTCTGTTAACCTCAGAATAGTCCTCTAAAGAGGACATAATAAATGAATGAAAATGAAGAAATCATGATATTCTTAAAAAAAATGTAGATAGCAACAAAATACTAATTCTAGTAAGAAAGAAGCAGAGCCACTGAGAATGTAAGATACTGACATTAGTGAAAGCTAGAAGGAAATTTCTGACTTCTAAGATTTTCTGAATTTTAGAGAAGTTCTCATGTGCTAGAAATATGAAAGCTGAGACAAAGTGCTTATTTGTTGGTGAGAAAATGATAAAGTTTGTTAACTTTTTGAATCTGACTATGGATACAGGGAAGTTTATTATACTATATTAGAAACTACTGCAAAAAGAGAGAAAATAGAAGATTCTTTCAATGTCTATATGAAATCTATATTATACTAATACATACTAAAATTTTATTTACTTTGATTTCTAGTAATGATGTAGTCATTTATTTGCACTAATTTATTGACATAAAAACCACTGAACAATGTGGATAAATATTAAACTGAAACTACTCAAAGGCACTATAGCATCACTCAAAGCAGAGAGAAAGGAAACAGGCATCTACTCTTAAATAGAACTGAAACACTTTGTACCTGTTAGCCCCTCCCAATTTGCACAGGATTCTTAGGACCAAAACCTTCATACTTCAAAAAAATATTCAAAGTTAATCAGAGTTGTAAAGTAAATTTTAAATTATAAATTTTGGAAAAACCTAAAGAATATCAACAGAACCAAGGAGAAATTAAGTATTTCTTTGGTAGGGTACATTAAAAATCTTCACAAGCAAAGGCAAATTAGATTTGATTATATTTTAAAAGATCTGCCTATAAAAGACACCATGAAAAAGTTAGCAGGATAGTCACTTACTGGGGAAGAGTATACTCCAAAATATATATTTTAAGGAGAAATTGTATATTCTAAAATTCAATATAAATAGATATAAAAACTAATTAAAATTGAGAAAACTACTTCATACTCGAAAATACACTTTAGAAGGGAAGATATACCAATGATCAATAAGCACATGAAAATCATGATATCAGGGAATAAAAAGTGTATTCACAATGTAATACCATTACATAGACACTGAAATGGCTAAAATAAAAATGTTAAAACACTAACAACACTTGTTCCAAGTGAGGATCCCCCAAAAGGCAAAATATAAAATGTCTGTTATCAGAATCATGGATAAATAAGTAGCAATAAATTCACATAATAGAATATATCACAATTTTATAGATACATCAATAAAAGAAAATGACACATGACATGGATATATCTCACAGACATTTTACTTACAAAAAGGAAAACACAGTAGAATACATACTTTTGATTCAATTTATGTGATGCTCTATAACAGCAAAAGTAATGCATTACAACTGAAACAGTGAATTTTCAGGGTATGTTGGGGGTTGAGTAAAAGGTGACAGATGAGAAATTTTAGGTTGAACTAAATATTCCATACCAAGATAGGGGTATGTGTTTCATAATTATATAAATTTGTCAAAATTTATAGATAATAGTATGTGGAGGTACAGAATGCAAAGAATGGAAGAATGGTAATAATTGTTATCCATACAGAGAATATTATTATATTATCCTCTAAATGGTAAAAGTTAAACTTTTCAGAAACAAAGGTAAAAAAATATATATTCATTGATACAGTGAGTAGATTTGTATTGCACTTCAAATTGTTAGAAAGAGAGTGAGTTAAGCAATATGTTATTACAGATTGTTTTTACCTTGGACAAAATAATTTTGAAAAATTAGTAGTATTTTAAGTCATCAATGACTTCAAAGATTCTCCTTCATGAGTATAATAATACTGATTTATTATTATTATTTTTAGTCCACCAAAATTCTTCAGTTCAGTTCAGTCACTCAGTTACATCCAACTCTTTGTGACCCCATGGACTGCAGCATGCCAGGCTTCCCTGTCCATCAGCAACCCCCAGAGCATACTCAAACTCATGTCCATCAAGTCAGGGATGCCATCCAACCATCTCATACTCTGTCGTCCCTTTCTCCTCCTGCCTTCACTCTTTCTGAGCATCAGGATCTTTTCCAGTGAGTGAGTTCTTCACATCAGGTGGCCAAAATATTGGAGTTTCAGCTTCAGCATCAGTCCTTCTAATGAATATTCAGGACTGAATTTCTTTAGGATGGACTGGTTGGATCTCCTTGCAGTCCAAAGGACTCTCAAGACTCTTCTCCAACACCACAGTTCAAAAGCATCAATGTTTGAGTGTCTTCTGCGAAGGTACGGGTCAGCAGTGGCCTGCTGCAGGGGCAGGGGCTCTGGATGCAGCAGACCTGGGTATGGCATAAACCCTCCTGGAGGAGGTCACCATTAGCCCTACAAGATCTTACACAGGACTGGGGAAACAGACTCCTGGAGGGCACAAACAGAACCTTGTGTGCACCAGGACCCAGGAGAAAGGAGCAGTGGCCCCACAAGAGACTGACCCAGACTTGCCCGTGAGTGTCCAGGAGTCTCTGGCAGAGGCATCGGTCAATGGTGGCCTGCTCCATGGTTGGGGCCACTGAGCGGGGCAGTACCTGCATGGCACCTTTTGAAGGAGGTCACCATTATCTTCATTACCTCCACCATAATTTGGCCTCAGATCAAACAACAGGGAGGGGACACAGCCCCAAATCAACAGAAAAGTGGATTAAAGATTTACTGAGTATGGCCCTGCCCATCAGAACAAGACCCAGTTTCCTCCTTGGTTAGTCTTTCCTATCAGGAAGGTTCCATAATCCTCTTATCCTTCTTCCTCAGAGGGCAGTCAGAATGAAAACCAAAATCACAGAAAACTAACAAAACTGATCAAATGGACCACAGCCTTGTCTAACTCAATGAAACTATGAGCCATGCCACGTAGGGCCACCCAAGATGGACAGGTCATAGTGGAGAGTTCTGACAAAACATGGTCCACTGGAGAAGAGAATGCAAACCACTTCAGTATTCTTGCCTTGAGAACTCCATGAACAGTTTGAAAAATTCTTAGCAAATCAAAAAAGGAGAAGGATTGATGTTTCCAGTGACTGTGCTTTCCATGAATGAAACAAATAGACTTAGAAGATAATTAAATAAAGAACAAGTAGAAAATAAACAAAAATCTACCCTTTAAAAAATACTTCTAATTTTTCTTACTGTATTATGAAAATTGACCATTATTTAAAATGTATGTACAATCTGATAAAAAAAATTGACCATTATTTGAAAATTTGGGGATTGGATGAACATCTATCACATATCCAATTGGTGATATGCATTCATCTGGATAATTTTTCTTTAATTATATAAACCATATTTATTTATTCTTAAATGCATAAGAAAATGATGGTAATTATTCCTACAAGGACTGCATACTCATATGATTAATTGATTTTTGACAGAGGCATTGACATATTTCAGTCAGGAAAAGACAATCTTTTTAATAAACTGTGTTAGAACCACTGAGTACGTTATGAAAAAATAATAAACCTTAGTGTTTACATCACTGTCACACTTTGCATCAAATTGACTTGAAGTGGATTACAGATCTAAGTATAAAATCCTGTAATATTTCTAGAAGCAAATATAGGAAAAAATTGTAGCAATTGGGGGTTGAAAACTTTTTCTTAGGTTAAAAAACTATAACCAAAAAACAAACAAAATGTTTAATAAAACTGACTATATAAATTAGAAAGTTTATTTAGTTATAGACACTGTTTAGAACATGTAGGCCATGTGCTTGGAGAAATTATTCACAAGTGTATATAGCTTGTGAAAACACAGTTGAAAATTAGAAACTTAAAAGCCATTAAAATATGCAGAAAACTTGAAAAGACACTAAGAAATGTAGATACACAAATGGTCAATAAGTCCATGAAAATATGTTCCAATGTACTTCCAAATTTGGCTTTAAAATGTAAAGTGCTTGCAAGCTGTCACTCCCATCCTTGCAATAAATCTGGAGAGACAGCTGAATTCAGAAAGTCATAGTTGAGATCTGCTTACCTGAAGCAAAAACCAGTAAAGCAATAAAGTAAATGGTAAATTTGATGAATTACCAATTGTTTGAGGGTGAGAAACTCACAGGGGGCTTATTTTTAGAGAAGCACAATGTCAGGAACCACAGGAGGATCTCACATTGAAAAATAAAACAAAACAAAAAACTTTATTTCTGTCAGGAGGAGGGGAAAATTAACCCCATTTAAATACGCTCAGAGTGTTCTCCATAATAGGGGTTCCTCAGCATTGAAAAAGACTTTGCCAGGGCTTTAAGACAAAATAAAACAGAATTTATTCATACTGGAAAGGAAGACATAAAATTGTTCACTGTATAGATTGTATGACCCTCTATGTAAAACATATGAAAGATTACATAAAACCTTCTTGCCACTAATAACTGGCTACAGCAAAATCTCAGGATACATAATTGATATATAAAAAAATCAATTATTATCCTAAACACTAGCAGTAAAAAATTAGAATTAGAACTTAAAAACAAAATATTCCTTAGAATAACACCAAAAATTACTTAAGTATTACTCTAATAACATATATGCAGGATCTGTTTATAGAAAAGTAGAAATGCTGCTATAAGAAATTTTTAAAGGACAGATTAATTGGAAATATATTTTATATTCATTGAATAGAAGGCTCAATATTGATAAAGTAAAAGTCACTCAGTCGTGTCCGACTCTTTGCAACCCCATGGACCATGGAATTCTCCAGGCCAGAATACAGGAGTGAGTAGACTATCCCCTCCAGGGGATCTTCCCAACCCAGGAACTGAACTGGGGTCTCCTGAAGGCAGATTCTTTACCAACTGAGCTATCAGGGAAGCCTTAGTCCAAGTACTAACCAGGCCCAACTCTGCTTAGCTTCCAAGATCAGATGAAATCGGGCATCTTCAGGGTGGTATAGCCAGAGACGCCCTATTATATAGTGATAAACTGGTCAATTATTCTTAATTTTACCTATAGATTCAACACAACCCTGATGAAAATCCTAGCAAGCTACCTTTTGGATACCGAAGAACTGATTCTAAATCTGTATGGAAAGGCAAAAGACTCAGAATAGCCAACACAATACTGAGGAAGAGGAACAAAATTGGAAAGCAGACTTTCCAACTTCCAGATTTACTTTAAATCTACAAAATGAAGGACACATGTCATTAGCAAAAATATAGACACATACCTATATGTTTTCCCAGGTGGCACAAGAGGTAAAGAACACGCATGCCAATACAGAAGAAACAAGAGACACGGGTTTCATCCCTGGGTGGGGAAGATCACCTGAAGGAGGAAATGGCAACCCACTCCAGTATTCTTGCTTAGAGAATCCCATGGACAGAGGAGGCTGGTGGGCTACAGTCCGTGGGGCGCAAAGAATCAGACACAACTGAAGTGACACAGCAGATCAGATACCTCTGCAACAGAACACTGAGCCCAGAAATAGACCTATACAAATATAGTCAAATGATCTTTGACAAAACAGCAAGGGCCATTTAATGAAGAAGGGTAATTTTTTTTAAACAAGCAAAGATAGAATAATTGAACATTTAAATGCAAAAATAAATCTAAATACAGATCTTCCTTGCTGTTGTTGTTCAGTCGCTCAGTCGTGTCTGACTCTTTGTGACCCCGTGGACTGCAGCATACCAGGACTCCCTATCCCTCGGGGATCTGTTTGGAAGGCAAACAGACCTTCCTTACATCTTTCATAAAAAGTAACTAAAAATGAATCTTTCATCTAAAAATAATGTTAGTGTGATAAAACATCTAGCAAAGAGCAAAAAGAAAAATCTATGTGACTTTGGGTTTGGTGATAAGTTTTTAGAAACAATAGCAAAAACATGACCCATGAAAAAAAGAATTGATAAATTAGGCTAATAAAATTTTAGCAATCTACTGTGTGGAAGAAACATTTAAGAGAATAATAAGACAAGCTGCAGAGCAGGAGAAACTATTTGTAAAATACACATCTGATAAAGGAATTATATATAAAATGTAGAAATAATGCTTAAAACTCAACAATGAGAAAACAACTCAATTAAAATGGGAAAACGATCTGAACAGGCATCTCATGAAAGAAGATTAAAAACTAGCAAATAATCATATGAAATACATCTATATTTGTATATCTATACATGGGCTGATGTACCACATATATCCTTTCCTTTAGCAGAGAGGGCCTAAGACATGAAACTCCAGTGGCAATGAGCACATCTCATGTCCAGATCTGGATTTCTAATGTTATTTTCTTCAAAGAGGGCTCTTTGGAGATATGGCTAATTTTAGGTATGGGAAAGGGATGGTACAAGATGAGCTTGGTGCATTTGTAATGTTAAAACATGGGCTCTAACAATCAAAAGCTTCTTTGAAATTATAGGCCCTAAACTTGGAAGGATGGACACAGATATTAATAAGGATAAACACATCGATTTGTGTTATATTCATAAAAAGGAACCCTACTCAGAAACACAAAAGAAACAAAGTATTGGTATAGGTAACAAGATAAAAGAATGTTACAAACTTTTGCAGGTTGAAATAACAAAACAGGCTTGGAATGTATGTTCAATATGCCTCTATTTACTTGAAAGTTTAGAAGTGGCAAAACTATTCTGTAATGATAGAAATAAGGTTTTTGGTTGCCTGAGGTTGGTTTTGGATAGGTATAGAGTAATGACTACCCACTCCAGTGTTCTTGCCTGGAGAATCCCAAGGAAGGGGGAGCCTGGTGGGCTGCCATCTATGGAGTTGCACAGAGTCGGACACGACTGAAGTGACTTAGCAGCAGCAGCAGCAGCAGAGTAATGACTTAATAGATCAAAAGAATTTTTTTGAGGAAATAAAATATCCTTATATTGATTGAGGTGGTAATTATATGAGTGTGTATATTTGTCAAAGTCATTGACTTATCCACTTAAAAATGTGTGAGTTTTAAGAAAATCATTTCTTAATAAAGTTCATTTTAAAAATTGAAGGACTAAGCGTAAAAAACAAATCACCTGAATTTTGTGAATTTTGACATCTTTATTACTTTCATCCTACAACTTTTATAGAATAGTTGTTTTTTTCAGACTACAATGGTACACTGATATTCTTTCAAGTTTATCCAAGTAGTCATTTGTTTATTTTGCATATCAAATATTTTATAACAGATATATATATATACTTATTCATATGTATACATATGTTTATATTTAGACATTTAAATGTTATGTAGAAGAGTGAACAGAGATACCAAAACCTCCATTTGATGTATTATACACATGACAGTACCAAGGATGAGAGATTATATAAATAATCATTAAAATTTTTCTTGGTAAAAGCAATGCATCTGGTTCTACAAACAGCTGCAAAAATAGATCTGCATTAAATTTCTTTCTAATTGTCCCTCTGCAACCCTGACTTGAGCTTGTGTGTTTGTCATGTTTGGCTACTGTAGGGAATGTGCTTGGAGACTAAGTTCCATCTCTTAGTAAAATAAATGAATGTCTACTGAAAGTCTATAATTCATCATCTTAATCTGTTTCTCCTGAAATCTAAACCCTGTTTTAAGAGCCTAGAATGTTGGAATTTCAGGATTATATTTATGATTTCCTTCCCATTTAGGTCACCACAGCAGAAACTAACACAACATTGTAAAATGACTATACTCCAATAAAAATTAATTAAAAAAAGATATCTGCAAAAATATTAGATCTATGAGCATTAACTTGCAAGTTTATTTTATTCTTCAAATAAATAATTTAAAATTCACCAAACTGATATATTTTAATAGCAAGTCTCCTTATATTACCTAGTACTTATTATATGACAAAAATATATGTAACAAAAATGTGGCAGAACTGAGAATTAAAGATGGCACCTAAGATTTTGTTTTTGTTTTCCCATTGAATAACTGGGAAATAATGCAATTCAGTAAGATAAGCTTTAAGAAGCAGGGAAGGTTTAGGAAAGAAGGTTGGAATTTTTGTGTACACCAAATTGATATTCATATTTTATTTTGTGAGAATTGTGTGGTCCTGGGAGGTTGAGAATATTCTTGAGGTCACTTAATTATTCACTGAAAATTGGGAGGGGAGGTTTAAAATTATTTGTCTGCTGTTTTTTTTGCTCTTTTCTCAAAAGAACACATGCAATCACAATCATAACTACAAATAATCCCCAGAGATTCTGATTCAGAACTTTTATAGTGGCATTCAAATATGTATTTTTCAAAGAGAATAGAAAAAGTGTAGGCCATTTTAGTGTGCTCACCAGGTTTAGAATGGCTGCACAGTACTATGCAAAATTATCTGACATACAGGTTTCTAAGTATCTCTTAAAATAAATGTATTTAATGTATTCAACTTTATTTTCATTCTGTATGAAACCTTGGATTTCAGCTCCTTTTTCCCATTTAAATAACATTCTCAAATGATTTAAGGCTACTGTAAAATCAGAAATATGATTCCCCTGTGTTATCAAACCACATTCAATTTTCTCAGTCTCACTACTTTAGTATACAAATAGAAAAATATGCCTTTCTTAAAGGAGAATGAAATGCAAAATCTGGTCTATAATACTCCCTTTATAGTGCTCTGAAAATGAAAGTGAAAGAATATGAGCAAAAAGCAGAAACCATCTTGCAGAAATATTGGAGAAATATAACATTTGACTTTAAAAATAAAAAATTCTGGTGATAAATCCAGTGAGAATCTGATCTTTTTTTTAATCAAAAATCTTCTGGTTGCAAGAAAACAACTTCAATTAAATTGGCTCATATGAAAAGAGAAAGATGAGACAAAATAGGTCTCCGGAATGAATACAGCCAAGTCTTGCATTATGCAAACAGGAGTAGAAACTAATGTGGTAAAGTTCCTGTCTCACAAAGGCCTAAGGCCGGGTAATTTAAGCTCAATGTCTCTCCTGCTTCTTTCAAAATCCATCTGCTATCCATTTCTTTCTTGCCTGTTTGTACTGCTGCTGCTGCTGCTGCTAAGTCGCTTCAGTCGTGTCCGACTCTGTGCGACCCCATAGACAGCAGCCCACCAGGCTCCCCTGTCCCTGGGATTCTCCAGGCAAGAACACTGGAGTGGGTTGCCATTTCCTTCTCCAGTGCATGAAAGTGAAAAGTGAAAGTGAAGTTGCTCAGTTGTGTCAGACTCTTAGCGACCCGATGGACTGCAGCCTACCAGGCTCCTCCGTCCATGGGATTTTCCAGGAAAGAGTACTGGAGTGGGGTGTTTGTACTAGCTTTTTCAATTTCCTCATCTTGTGAATAGTTCACTGTGAATGTCCAGTTCCTATTTAACATTACACGTTTAGTTCCACTGTGCACTGCCACATATGGCCCCATAACTTAATTTAAAAATTTGAGGAAAACAGTGGAAGGAGGAGAGTTTGAGAGAGAGAGAGATTGTGTGTGTGTGTGTGTGTGTGTGTGTGTGTGTGTGTGTGTGACACAGAGAGAGAGAGAAATAAAATGGAAAAGGAGAGAAAGAAGGGGAGGGGAATGGAAAAGGAGAGGAGGAGGGGAGGGGGAAGCAGGGGAATGGGAGGAAGTGAATGTGGAAGAGTAAGACTAACAAGAAAGTCAGAAAGATTGATTCCTGCCCAGATAGTGATCTTTAGTTTTGTTGATGATGGCAGAGTCAATCATATTCTGCTAGAGGGAAAATAGGAATATACTAACTAAAACTGCCTCTTCTAGAAGCTGAGAGCAGAAAGAGAGCTAACCATAAAGGATGGTGTGGCACATAACTGACTTAAAATAATTAGAACACTGCACTGCTTTTAAGTATTCAAGTCTTTCATCTATTCTTGCTTTTATATCTCTCTAGATCTCTACCTTTGCCTTGATGGTATTTATTTATGGTATTTTGCCTTTATGGTATTTACTGATTTATTACAGGTGTTCTTGACTTTCTCTCCTTTCAAGCTTTCATTGTCATATTTCTGCAACACATAAACTTTACTCACAATCCTAGAAC
Organism: Dama dama; assembly: GCF_033118175.1. Classification (NCBI taxonomy): domain Eukaryota; kingdom Metazoa; phylum Chordata; class Mammalia; order Artiodactyla; family Cervidae; genus Dama; species Dama dama. The sequence goes on along the minus strand of NC_083698.1, from coordinate 79,982,764 downwards.
TAAACAACTATCTAGAAACAGGAGATTGGAGCACCAGAATATGGAGAGTTTGCCTACTTGCATTTATAGATGGCAGAACCTCACATCCACAAACATCAGAGTTTCCATTTTGAAATCTTTTTCATCAAAGAATTTAAGTGTGAACAACTGTTTCAATTCTTTTTTAAAACTTTGGACTTATAAAAATAGATGAGTTAGACTTCTCCATTAACAGATGTGCCAGGAAAGACCAGACAGAGTGTCAAAATGGAGAGATCATCTGATATCAAACAAAATCAAATACCAAGGAAAGCAAATTCTTTTAGGAATAGAGTCTTCAACAGAAATAGAAAAGGAAATAGATTGTTCAGAAGTTCAGTCGTGTCTGACTTTTTGTGACCCCATGGAATGCAACACGCCAGTCTTCCCTGTCCTTCACTATCTCCTGAAGTTTGCTCAAACTCAAGTCCATTGAATCAGTGATGCCATTCAACCATCTCATCTTCTGTTGCTACTTCTCCTCCTGCCCTCAATCTTTCCCACCATCAGGGTCTTTCCCAATGAGCTGGCTTTTTGCATCAGGTGGCCAAAGTATTGGAGCTTCAGCTTCAGGAACAGTCCTTCTAATGAATATTCAGGATTGATTTCTTTAGGGTTGACTGGTTTGATCTTCTTGCTGTCCAAGGGACTCTCAAGAGTCTTTTCCAGCACTACGATTGGAAAGCATCAATTCTTCATCACTTAGACTTCTTTACGGTCCAACTTTCATCCGTACATGACGATTGGAAAAACCATGGCTTTGACTTGATGGACATTTGTCAGCAAAGTGATGTCTCTGCTTTTTAATACACTGTCTAGGCTTGTCATAGCTTTTTTCCTAAGGAGCAAGCATCTTTTAATTTCATAGCTGCAGTACTGTCCACCTTGATTTTGGAGCACAAGAAAAAAATCTGTCACTGTTTCCATTGTTTCCCCATTTATTTGTCATGAAGTGATGGTACCAGATGCCATGATCTTAGTTTTTTGAATTCTGAGTTTTAAGCCAGCTTTTTAACTCTCCTCTTTCACTTTCATCAAGAGGCTGTTTAGTTTCTCTTTTCTTTCTGCCATTAGGATGATATCATCTGCATATCTGAGGTTGTTGATATTTCTCCTGGCAATTTTGATTCCAGCTTGAGCTTCATCCAGCCCTGCATTTTGCATGATGTACTCTACATATAAGTTAAATAAATAAGGTGACAATATATAGCCCCGACGTACTCCTTTCCCAATTTGGAATTAGCCCATTTTTCCATGTCCAGTTCTAACTGTTGCTTCTTGACATACATACAGATTTCTCAGGAGGCAGGTCAGGTGGTCTTGTATTCCCATCTCTTTATGAATTTTCCACAGTATTTCGCAATCCACACAGTCAAATAATTTGCCATAATCAACAAAGCAGAAGTAGATGTTTTTCTGGAACTCTCTTGCTTTTTTGATGATCCAATGGATGTTGGCAATTCTGGTTCCTCTGCCTTTTCTAAATCCAGCTTGAAGATCTAGAAGTTCATGGTTCACGTACTATTGAAGCCTCACTTGGAGAATTTTGAGCATTACTTTGCTAGCATATGAGGTGAGTGCAATTGTGCAGTAGTTTGAATATTCTTTGGTACTGCCTTTGTTTGGGATTGGAATGAAAATTGGTCTTTTCCAGTCCTGTGGTCACTGCTGAGTTTTCCAAATTGCTGGCATAATGAGTGCAGCATTTTAACAGCATCATCTCTTAGGATTTGAAATAGCTCAGTTGGAATTCCATCATCTCCATTAGCTTTGGCCCTAGTAATGCTTCCTAAGACCCAGTTCACACTCCAGGATGTCTGGCTCTAAGTGAGTGATCACACACACCATCATGGTTATCTGGGTCATTAAGAATATTTTTGTGTAGTTCTTTGGGTATTCTTGCCACCTCTTCTTCATATCTTCTACTTCTATTAGGTCCACACCGTGTCTCTCCTTTTTTGTGCTCATATTTGCATGAAATGTTCCCTTGGTATCTCTAATTTTCTTGAAGAGAACTCTAGTCTTTCTCATTCTATTATTTTCCTCTCTTTCTTTGCATTGATCACTGAGGAAGGCTTTCTTATCTCTCCTTGCTCTTCTTTGGAATGCTGCATTCAGTTGGGTATGTCTTCCTTTTCTTCTTTGCCTTTCACTTCTTTTTTCAGTTATTTGTAAGGCCTCCTCAGAGAATCATTTTGACCTTTTGTATTTGTTTTTCTTGGGGATGGTGTTGTTCATCATCTTCTGTACAATGTGACGAACCTCTGTCCATAGTTCTTCAGGCACTTTGCCTATCAGATTTAAATTCTTGAATCTATGTGTGACTTTCACTGTATAACTGTGAGTAATTTGATTTAGGTCATACCTAAATGGTCTAGTGGTTTTCCCTACTTTCTTCAATTTTAGTCTGAATTTTGCAATAAGGAGTTCATGATCTGAGCCACAGTCAGCTCAAGGTCTTTTTTCTGCTGACTCTATATAGCTTCTCCATCTTCAGTATCAAAGAATGTAATCAATCTGATTTCAGTATTTACCATCTGGTGATGTGCCTGTATAGAGTTGTCTCTTGTGTTTTGAAAGAGGGTGTCGCTATGACCAGTATACTCTCTAAGCGAAACTCTGTTTTGCTTTGCCCTGCTTCACTTTGTACTCCAAGGCCAAACTTGCTGTTACTCCTGGTATCTCTTGACTTCCTACTTTCACATTCCAGTCCCCTCTGATGAAAAGGACATCTCTTTTTGGTGTTAGTTCTAGAAAGTCTTGTAGGTCATCTTAGAACTGTTCAACTTCAGCTTCTTCAGCATTAGTGTTTTTGTCATAGACTTGGATTATTGTGATGCTGAATGGTTTCCCTTAGAAATGAATGGAAATCATTTTGTCATTTTGAGTGGACTGTAGCATTTACCAAATCTGCCTAAAATGTTTAGAGCAGATGTGTGGAGGATGTGTTAAGTTATTTAAGTAGCTGAATGAAAGCTCCAAATGGTCCATTTCATGGCTCATCTCTAGCTTTCTCTCTCCTTTTGTCTCCATGTTTATGTATATTATCATCTGAAGCCTACTAAAGTTTTCTGGCGTGATACCCAATTAGTGGAGCATTGTCTCTGGAAGGAGAACAGAGATGAAGTTTATGATATTTGCCTGCAAAAAGGACACAGATTTCTGTATTTATCAATGTGGGCTGCTATAACAAAATACTATAGACCAGGTGGCTTAAAGAAATGAAATATATTTTCTCACAGTTCTGGATGTTAGATTACTCATATTAAGGCTCAATCAAATCAGTTTTTTGGTATCTCTTTCTCTGGTTTCCCCCAATCACTTTCTAGCTATGTCCTCACTTGACATTCCCTCTGTGTGGGTGAGTGGAGAGAGAGAAAGTGAGCCAGTGTCTCTTCATAGTAGGACACCAATCTTTATGATTCCACTTAACGTTTATTAATTCCTAAGGGCCCTTATCTCAAAAAGAGCTCCATTGAGAGGGTTTGCTCTTCAATACATGAATTTTGAGAGGATACACATTCAGTCCATAGAACCTTCTTATGGTGGAGAAAAGGATTATTAAGTCAATCTGATCTGTAGATGAAGTAGATTTTGGTTTTGTTGCCATTTATTTAGATTCACTTTATCAATGACTTCAGATATACTGAGCACAGAATTGGAACTTTCCCTTCAATATGATTTAAGATCTTAGCCCTACAAAAGCTCCAGGCTTGTCTTTGTGCTTTCAAATCAGGGATCAACTTTTCAAATTTTATCACTCAGCTTTATAGAAACCCATCTCCTGATCTTAGGAGATCAGACCAAAATTCTCTGTGCTTTCCAATTCTGCCCCCTGCACTTCAGGTGATGTCTTTCTCCAGTCTGACAGGACTGGAACTATATTGGATTGGTTGAATGTTGAATGTTCAAGTGCCTTAGACATATTTCTCACAGCAAGCCCTCTCTGACCCCAGCAGTAATCATTACTGCTCCATGCTTCTGAAGGCTTGAGATATTTTACAAATATTTTTCATAGCTCATTTTTCTGACATCTACTTTTGGATGACCATTGTACTGTATGTTAGTGAAGGCCAGAAAGATTTGGAGAAAGTTTATTTCATTTATTTTGCCTGACCCCAGCCTTAGGTGTATTAATCCTAGGCATTCAGTGAAAGCTTGTGTGAGACAATTGATGGATGGATACTGACTTGTCATGTGGCTTGGATCTTTCTAGCTCACATGATATCACTGTGTGCTAACTGAATGATGGAAAGTTTTCAACCCTTCTGAGAAACATCCCTCCTTTCCTTACCATTCCACTACAGGAGAAAATAATCATGGGTCTCTTCTCTCCTATGAAGAAATGGGTATTAAAATTACTTGATATGCTATTTAAATTGTTTTCACTGTTAAGGGGGCAAGAGTTGTTCCTTAACACCTTCCTGAACCCTAACAAGAAACAGAAATGGTTTGGCTGATATTGACAGAACTAAAAGCTATTTCTTCAATTTTGTGTTCTATATAACCTTCAAATGGAAATGTAAAAAGAATCTAAGAGAAACATTCAACTTTGCTCTTTGAACTTCTCTATGTGTTTTTGAATATAGTTAAATTTAGCTTACATATTTTAAATAGAATCAAAAGAGAAATAGATTCCTGAGATTTTCTTATAACTCTAAGAACTTACTGTAGAACTTACTTTCAAATTCAAGTTTTAGAGGAAGATGCATTTTAATTTAATTTTACCTAATGTATAACAAAATACTTAAGTCAAGGATGGGCAGGTGTGGTACAATTGAAAATATTAGAAATATGATATGAAATAAGAGATAAAATAGCTCATATAAAACACCTACACAATACTGTAAGACATATGTCACCCTATTACTAGCTGTTCTGCCCTTCATTCTGTCTTTCATTCTTAGTTTCCTTGGGCTCTCACAGGTCTGATAACTAACCCTGAATCTATGGTTCGCCACTGATACACTTCACAAAGACAAATGGATAGAAGAATAGCAGGCACTGTGTTTTAGAATAGGTTGAAATAGGTTCAGTCCATTTACTTCAGTCACTCAGTCATGTCTGCCTCTTTGAGACCCCATGAATCACAGCATGTCAGGTCTCCCTGTCCATCACCAATTCCCGGAGTTTACTCAAACTCATGTCCATCGAGTCGGTGATGCTATCCAACCATCTCATCCTCTATTGTCCCCTTCTCCTCCTGCCCCTAATCCCTCCCAGCATCAGGGTCTTTTCCAGTGAGTCAACTCTTCGCGTGAGGTGACCAAAGAACTGGAGTTTCAGCTTTAGCATCAGTCCTTCCAATGAACACCCAGGACTGATATCCTTTAGGATGGACTGGTTGGCTCTCCTTGCAGTCCAAGGGGCTCTTAAGAGTCTTCTCCAACACCACAGTTCAAAAGCATCAATTTTTCGGTGCTCAGCTTTCTTCAGAGTCCAATCTTCACATCCATACATGACCACTGGAAAAACCATAGCCTTGACTAGACGGACCTTTGTTGACAAAGTAATGTCTCTGCTTTTTAATATGCTATCTGGGTTGGTCATAACTTTCCTTCCAAGGAGTAAGCGTCTTTTAATTTCATGGCTGCAATCACCATCTGCAGTGATGTTGGAGCCCCCCAAAATAAAGTCTGACACTGTTTCCACTGTTTCCCCATCTATTTGCCATGAAGTGATGGGACCAGATGCCATGATCTTAGTTTTCTGAATGTTGAGCTTTAAGCCAACTTTTTCACTCTCCTCTTTCACTTTCATCAAGAGGCTTTTCAGTTCCTCTTCACTTTCTGCCATAAGGGTGGTGTCATCTGCATATCTGAGGTTATTGATATTTCTCCTGGCAATCTTGATTCCAGTTTGTGCTTCCTCCAGCCCAGCATTTCTCATGATGTAGTCTGCATATAAGTTAAATAAACAGGGTGACAATATACAGCCTTGACGTACTCCTTTTCCTATTTGGAACTAGTCTGTTGTTCCATGTCCAGTTCTAACTGTTGCTTCCTGACTTGCATACAGGTTTCTCAAGAGGCAGGTCAGGTGGTCTGGTATTCCCATCTCTTTCAGAATTTTCCATAGTTTATTGTGATCCACACAGTGAAAGGCTTTGGCATAGTCAATAAAGGAGAAATAGATGTTTTTCTGGAACTTTCTTGCTTTTTCAATGATCCAGAGGATGTTAGCAGTTTGATCTTTGGTTCCTCTGCCTTTTTGAAAACCAGCTTGAACATCTGGAAGTTCATGGTTCACGTATTGCTGAAGCCTGGCTTGGAGAATTTTGAGCATTACTTTATTAGCGTGTGAGATAAGTGCAATTGTGTGGTAGTTTTAGCATTCTTTGGGATTGCCTTTCTTAGGGATTGGAATGAAAACTGACCTTTTCCAGTCCTGTTGCCACTGCTGAGTTTTCCAAATATGCTGGCATATTGAAATAGGTTAGTTAAGAACAAATTGTTATAAAATATTAACCAGCAGTCTTGAGGATTATTTTTCCTACCTCCTCAATAATCCTTATACTATAAACTGTCAATAATAAATATAACTGGGATTTAGCATATTAGGAAATGATGGAAATTTTATCTTTTTGAATGGCCAGTACTTTAAAACCCCCAGAGGCCATTAGTGGCATAATTAAACGCTATATTGTGCTCATGTTCAGTTTTGTCTGGGTCTTTGTGACCCTTTGGACTATAGCCCACCAGGCTCCTCTTTTCATGTGATTCTTCGAGCAAGAATATTTGAATTGTTTGCCACTTCCTCCTCCAGGGAGTATTCGTGACCCAGGGATTGAATCCATGTCTTATTCACGACAGGTGGATTCTTTACTCAATGAGCTATCAGGAAAGCCCTCAAACACTAAAGAAAGAAATGAAAATCACAGGCCAATTTTGACCAGGCCCAGAAAAACTTAGGAAATCTGATTACTACAATTATATGAAATATCATGGGATTAGAAGAATGAAATAAGAAAGAATTTCATATAATCAAGCCTATATGAAAAGCACTTAAGTGACTAAGTGTATTTTATATAAATATGACACATATAAAAGAACAATATAATGATTAATATAGGATGCATATCTTTTCTGAATAAAGGGAACATTAAGAAATTTCAAGGCAAAATTAATATCATTTTGTTAATAAAACACACCTTCGTAAGGTGTGTGTGAATTTATAAAATGCTTTTAAAATGCATAACAGAAGAATCACTTTGTCTGAGGAGAGATTCCTGAGGCAGTAACTTTTCAGAATAATGTGAGGGATTTCTAGGAGTTTGACAAACAAAGGTAGAGAGGTGAGAGATCTTAAATTCTGGAAGACACTTAACACTAAAACATTCACAGAAATGCAATGTAACAGGGAAGTGTAGGGAGAAGCAAGTCTGGAAGATGAAGAAATAGATAATTAGAGGTCAAATTAGAATTTTAATTTTATTTTAAAACAGAGAGAATTGTTTTAAGGGTATATGTTTAAGATACTTCAATATCTGTCTACTTAGGGAACATGGCATTATAATGGGGCAAGACTGCAAATATGGAGACTAAATAGGAAGTTATGAAATTGATCTATACTTAACCATATTGCTTAGTACCAGCTTCTCCCTCATCAGCTCTTACTGATGTAACCTCTTAACTATCTCTTCAACATGTTCATTTATACCACATTAGGGCTTCCTAGGTGGCTCAGTGGTAAAGAATCCGCCTGCCAATGCAGGAGAAGGAGGAGATGCAGGTTCAGTCCCTGGCTGGGGAAGATCCCCTGGAGAAGGAAATGGGAACCTCCAGGATTTCTTGCTTGGAAAATTCCACAGACAAGCAGCCTGGTGGGCTACAGTCCATGGAGTTGCAAAGAGTCAGACACGACTGAGTGACAGCACACATGTATACCATGTTAATCCAAGATACTTGGTATCTCATCTGAACTAACATTCCCTGACATGTTTCTCAACTTCCGATCTTGCCTATCACTAATGCATTCTTTGTACTTGCAGCTGAAGGGCTCTTTTTTGAACAAACATAGATGAATACCTATTTTCATCTTTCAATTTCATCTTTCATCCTTCCTATCTTTAACATAGCCTATTGGAACATGAAGGATCTGGCCCCCCCTTTTTTAACTGCTTTCATCTCACACTGCTCTACACCTTCTTCTCTAGGTACATCCCAGCTTTTTGCCATTTCTCAATAACATAATGTTCTTTTTTAGCTTAGGGTCTTTCAACATGTACATTTTTTTTTCTTTTTTGGCCTGTAATACTTCCATACCTCTCTTATCTTCTTGCTTGTTAATTCTTACTTTGTCTTTATACAGATTTGATAATTGTGAAATATTAATGATTATTTCTGAGTTTGAGGATAAAATCCTCTGATTCAATAGTCTACTAAAAACAATTATGTGTTTTTTATTTGATTATAAAGAATAACAAAAAGGAAGATATCATGTCTTTCTTCTTTCCTTCAGTATTCCCCTAGAATACAGGTAAGTGTTCAATAAGCCTTTATTGAACTAATGTATTAGGGCGTGAATGAACAGATGAATGGATGGATGAACACATTTCTCTAGTAAAAATCAGTTGCTTGGAGCCAATGCACCACAAACGTGATTGCTTGGCTTCAGTTAGTGTTTTCCTTCTGCTAGTTCCTCTAATAGATAGTCAGTCATAAGGTAGTTCATATTAATAGACCTACAAAATCTAGCTCTGGACATGTAAGTAACAAATATATCACATAAATTGACATAACAGCTTTTTCATTCTAGTTGTATGTGCAGTTCTGTTAAGAACAACAAAGAATAACAATGTTTTATTGCACGCCACTGTGTGGAGTGCTTAGTGCTTTATACTGCCGAAGAAAAATCCCAACATATTTCAAATACACATGTCCTTAAAAATTGGGATTATTAAAAATCTTTAAAGAGCAAAACATTATTATCTTCCTTAGTTGTTTTTTTGGGTTTAGGTGACTATTATAGTTTCTGTGCAAGTGTATCTTTCCTATATGTAGGTGAATTATTTCTGCCAGACATAGGGTCATGCAATCATTATCAAGGCTCAGTTGCGATGGCTGCAAAATATCACGTGAGGTTACTTGAAGGGAAAACAAAAATTGTTTTCTTTAAAAATGTGTGGGACCTAACTTATTTCCTGAACCTAGAACTTTCCAAATTATCCTGACTACCACAATAGTGGCATAAATTTTGGGATGTGGGGAATAAGACATTGTCAGTAAAGATCTGAAAACACTGTTTGGAGATATAGCGTCAGGAGGAATTTAGTTGGCTGAAACTGGGCACATGAAACAACAATTTTGGATCTGAAAGCATAGGTTGAATATTGCATGAGGGGAAGTAAAGTCAGAAAATAGAGTGAACTGTAAATTAGATGAGCAGCAATAAAATTACTGGTTAGTTTAGGTACAAGTACTGGTTAGTTTAGGTACAAGTAGGAACTAATTCTAATGCTGCAGTCCATCCATCTTCTCTGACATCTCTCTTTTGTAATGATCATTGTGAGCCAAAGAGCAAAGGAGAAATATCTATTAGGGTCCAACATGTCTATAAGTGACATAGAATGCCTCTTCCAATTGAGAGACATTGATAATTAGTTTTCAGGCTTATCATTGAGCAGGAAATAGTGTCTACATTTTTAATCACCTCAAATTTTTTAAATTATTTAAATCTTTCTTATTAAAAGGTAGAGATGATTTTATTATATATTATATGTCCTAGATGTTTTTTAGAGGTCTCATCAGAGCAGCTCCAGAGAACACTAATTAGACAAAAATTTCAAAGTAGGAAAAGAAAATTGAGGGTATAAATCATATTCAAGTTCATGAAGACAATTTAAAACAGGATCAAATGACATTGGCAATTAATCAGTTTAGCAAATTACTTTAGATAAATTGAAATAGTATGATTTAGTAATGAAGCAGCTGTACACAAGCACAATAGCCTTTGTTCTTCCCTTTATATTGTGCCCTTTCCTTTTATGTTCACATTTACAGCTAAATTAAATGATTTTCTGGTGTGAATAATTCAATGTTGATTATCTGTTCTTGTATATAGCAGTACAGATTAGAGTGAAGTAGAATTAAGTACATTAAATAATTCAAGGTTTAAAAAGAGGAAAAATGGAAGATTATCATTATCTGAGTTCTGAATTTTTTTTTTATTTGAATACTAAGACAAGAGAAAATGAAGAGATCCAAAGAAAGTATTCACTTTTAGTTATTTTTAAGAACTGCATATATATATATGTATATATGCAGTCATATGTATAACAACTGCCTTTTAAAAATTGTTAATGACTTAGAAATGTGGTTAATTCTTTTAAGAAAATAATATGCACCCTCTATCTTGAGACAACATGGATTACTTTCTTACACAATATGTAGAGATTTTCTATCTCCAAGACCCATGTGTCAGCATACCTGTGCACCTCTAGAACATGGTACGTATCTCACATTTACAGGTTGGCAGCTACCCTTCTATAGATTACTTTTTCCTGATACTCCCTCTGATAGTTAATTTTATGTCAAGTTGACTGGGCCATGGGATGCCCCAATATATGGTCAAACATTATTCTGGGTATGTCTGTAAAAATGTTACTGGATGAGATTAACATTTAAATTAGTAGACTGAGCAAAGCATACTCACTAATGTGGGTGGGTCTCATTCAATCAACTGAAGGCCTGAGTAGAAGTAAAAGACTAACCCTCCCATGAGTAGGTCAAAACTCCTTCTGCCTGGTTGTTTGCAGGTGGGATGTTATGTTATTTTCTGTCTTCTGCCTCAAACTGAAACATCTCTTCTTCCTGAGTTCAAAGCTGCCAGCCTTCAGACTGGTACTACAACATCAGTTCTTTTTGATCTACAGTTTATCTAGTTTAGGATCTCATGACTTGACAGTGCCCATACACTATACTACAAGAACTATAGTTTATTTTTCCATACATCTACTGAAGGACATCTTTGTTGCTTCCAATTTGACCATTATGAATACAGCTGCTATAAACATCTGTGCACAGATTTTTTGTGTGGATGTAAGTTTCTATAAATATCACATTTGTATAAATACCACAGCAGATAATTACTAGATCATATGATAAGAATCTATATAATTTTGGAAGAAACTGCCAAATATTTTTCCACATGGCTGTATAATTTTGCATTCCCACCATTAATAACTCAGAGTTCCTGTTTCTCCTTGCTAACATTTGGTGCTGGCAGTGTTTTGGAACACTGCACTCCACTTGGAAGACGTATTTGTGAAGAAGTCCAATGGAAAGTGTGTGTGCGCGTGTGTGTGCGTGTGTGTGTTTCTATTAACTGTTAAGCTTTAAGTCTTTTCATGTCTGAGTACTCTGTATATTTCATTTACAAACATCCCTTTAATCATGAGAACTAGGGATAATGCATGTCAGTTTACAACATATGCTATTTCATTGAATCTTTTCTGCTTATATGTAGTTATATACAGTTACTCTCTAGTGTTGTCATAGTAGAATGCTAACATGTAGATTTTTGTGGTACTTACATTATAAAATCCTTTTTTTCCCTTTCTGCTGCAAACTGAAACAAATGCTAGAAAGCATGTTGTTGCTTTTCAGTCACTAAACCATGTCCGACTCTTTGAGACCCCATGGACTGCAACACGCCAGGCTCTCCCGTCCTTCACTGTCTCCCTGAATTTGCTCAGATTCATGTCCATTGAGTCAGTAATGCTGTTGCTTTCTAATAATGGAACACCTCTGAAACTTATATCTTTGTTTCATGGAATGCCATGTGCCACAGAAGATATTTGTCTGCCATGGGAAGCACAGAACTTTTCTTCCTCATGGCAACACTCAAAATATCAAACACAATTATTAAGAGATACAGGTATAGGTTTATAAATGGACAATTTTAGAAGTTCCAATATAAAGCAGAAAAATGAATTTAATCATGGAAAAAGATGATGCTATATGTTTCATCTATAATTCTAAAAAACAAAAATCCAAGTAACAACAACAACAAAAATAACCATGCATATCTTGGAAAGGCTGGAGACTGTATGGTAAAGGTCAAAACTTCCAGACTTATTTCCCATGCTGAATTTAATCTAGCCCTGATGACTACCATCAGTAGCCATCAATGTCAATTGATGACTACCACCAATCAATGTCAATGCCTCCCCAAAATAATTATTGATTATTTCTTTGAAACTAATGCTTAGCTGGTGCATTTTTAGTCTTACCCAGGTAAATAAATTTGACTAATAAATTTGCTCAGTGAAAAATGTATGATGTGGATTCCTTCATGCTATATTAATTTTTATTTGAGTATTTTGTGTATTATTTTCACATTAAATAATTACTTTATATCATTGAAATTCATCCATATCACATCATTTTAAACATAAATTGAGTATTTTTACAAAATTGCATAATATTGTTCAAACTCCCCTAATTATGCTTTTTGCCAGATGTGAGGGCAGTACTGGCATGGAGTACTGTCAACAAAATCAGCATTGTCTTTTTCCGTGACTCCAGTTAACAATAGACAGTCTTCTCCCTACATGGCTACCACCTCTTTCTATAATCCCTCTAGTTCAAGGGAGAGAGTAATGTTTCACAGTTTCTAATCTCTGGGTTGTCTCATATCCCATTTTGTTTAGTTCTTTCAGTAACTTACTTACTCTCAGAATTACATTCTTTGTACTTTACAACATAACAGAGGTATTGTTTCCCAGACTATAACAGTCATATTTCCTGAGGACTAATTATTATAGAGTATAGTAACTAAAATTTATAACAGCAACTCTCCTTGAAAAGGTATATTAATAAGGTGGTATTTTTATGTTAACATTATGATAAGACTACTAGTTTAACTAATCTCAGTTATCAGCAATAAAAGATGCTCTACCTCAATGATTCCCTACTCCATCTCTGAGTTTGTGGTGGTGTAGGCATTTCTCTGACCTTGAACCTATTTTCCCAGAAACTGTATCCTAACCTTTATTTTATTTTTTCCCAACTTATTTATTTATTTCCATTATTTTATTAGTTGGAGGCTAATTACCTTACAATATTGTAGTCGTTTTTGCCATACATTGACATGAATCAGCCATGGATTTACATGTGTTTCCCATCCCGATCCCACCTCCCGCCTCCCTCACCATCCCATCCCTCTGGGTCTTCCCAGTGCACCAGCCCTGAGCACTTGTCTCATGCATCCAACCTGGGCTGGTGATCTGTTTCACCCTTGATAGTATACTTGTTTCAATGCTGTTCTCTCTGAACATCCCATCCTTGCCTTCTCCCACAGAGTCTAAAAGTCTGTTCTGTACATCTGTGTCTCTTTTTCTGTTTTGCATATAGGGTTATCATTACCGTCTTTTTAAATTCCATATATATGCATTAGTGTACTGTATTTGTCTTTATCTTTATGGCTTACTTCACTCTGTATAATGGGCTCCAGTTTCATCCATCTCATTAGAACTGATTCAAATGAATTCTTTTTAATGGCTGAGCAATATTCCATTGTGTATATGTATCACAGCTTCCTTATCCATTTGTCTGCTGATGGGCATCTAGTTTACTTCCATATCCTGGCTATTATAAACAGTGCTGCGATGAACATTGGGGTGCACGTGTCTCTTTCAGATCTGGTTTCCTCGATGTGTATGCCCAGGAGTGGGATTGCTCGGTCATATGGCAGTTCTATTTCCAGCTTTTAAAGGAATCTCCACACTGTTCTCCATAGCGGCTGTACTAGTTTGCATTCCCACCAATAGTGTAAGAGGGTTCTCTTCTCTCCACACCCTCTCCAGCATTTATTGCTTGTAGACTTTTGGATAGCAGCCATTTTGACTGGCATGTAGTGGTACCTCATGAGGTTTTGATTTGCATTTCTCTGATAATGAGTGATGCTGAGCTACTTTTCATGTGTTTGTTAGCCATCTGTATGTCTTCTTCGGAGAAATGTCTGTTTAGCTCTTTGGCCCATTTCTTGGTTGGGTCATTTATTTTTCTGGAATTGAGCTGCAGGAGTTGCTTGTATATTTTTGAGATTAATCCTTTGTCTGTTTCTTCATTTGCTATTATTTTCTCCCATTCTGAAGGCTGTCTTTTCACCTTGCTTATGGTTTCCTTTGTTGTGCAAAAGCTTTTAAGTTTAATTAGGTCCCATTTGTTTATTTTTGCTTTTATTTTCAATATTCTGGGAGGTGGGTCGTAGAGGATCTTGATGTGATTTATGTCGGAGAGTATTTTGCTTATGTTCTCCTCTAGGAGTTTTATAGTTTCTGGTCTTACATTTAGATCTTTAATTCATTTTGAGTTTATTTTTGTGTATGGTGTTAGAAAGTGTTCTAGTTTCATTCTTTTACAAGTGGTTGACCAGTTTTCCCAGCACCAATTGTGAAAGAGGTTGTCTTTTTTCCATTGTATATTCTTGCCTCCTTTGTCAAAGATAAGGTGTCCATAAGATCATACATCATGACCAAGTGGGCTTTATCCCAGGAATGCAGGGATTCTTTAATATCCACAAATCAATCAATGGAATATGCCATTTTAACAAATTGAAAGATAAAAACCATATGATTACCTCAATAGATGCAGAAAAAGCCTTTGACAAAATTCAACATCCATTTATGATAAAAACTCTCCAGAAAGCAGGAATAGAAGGAACATACCTCAACATAATAAAAGCTATATATGACAAACCCACAGCAAACATTATCCTCAGTGGTGGAAAATTAAAAGCATTCCCCCTAAAATCAGGAACAAGACAAGGGTGCCCACTCTCACCACTACTATTCAACATAGTTTTGGAAGTTTTGGCCATAGCAATCAGAGCAGAAAGAGAAGTAAAAGGAATCCAGATAGGAAAAGAAGATGTGAAACTCTCGCTGTTTGCAGATGACATGATCCTCTACATAGAAAACCCTAAAGACTCTTCCAGAAAATTACTAGAGCTAGTCAATGAATATAGTAAAGTTGCAGGATATAAAATTAACACACTGAAATCCCTTGCATTCCTATACACTAATAATGAGGAAACAGAAAGATAAATTAAGGAAACAATTCCATTCACCATTGCAACAAAAAGAATACAATACATAGGAGTATATCTACCTAAAGAAACAAAAGACCTATACATAAAAAACTGTAAAACACTAATGAAAGAAATCAAAGAGGACACAAATAGATGGAGAAATATACTGTGTTCATGGATAGGAAGAATCAATATTGTGAAAATGAGTATACTATCCAAAGCAATCTATAGATTCAATGCAATCCCTATCCAGCTACCCACGGTATTCTTCACAGAACTAGAACAAATAATTTCACAATTTGTATGGAAATACAAAAAACCTTGAATAGCCAAAGCAATCTTGAGAAAGAAGAATGGAACTGGAGGAATCAACCTGCCTGACTTCAGGCTCCACTACAAAGCCACAGTCATCAAGACAGTATGGTACTGGCACAAAGACAGAAATATAGATCGATGGAACAAAATAGAAAGCCCAGAGATAAATCCACGTATCTATGGACACCTATCTTTGACAAAGGAGGCAAGAATATACAATGGTATCCTAACCTTTAATCAACAGTTCCAGGGCTTCTCTGATGGCATAGTGGTAAAGAATCCACCTGCCATGCAGGAGACTCAGGAGACACTGGTTTCATCCCTGTGTCAGGAAGATCCCCTGGAACAGGAAATGGCAACCCATTCCAGTATTCTTCTCTGGAAAATTCCACAGACAGAGGAACCTGGTGGGCTACAGTCCAAAGGGTTACAAAGAGTCAGACACGACTGAGGAACTGAGTGCACACACACACACATGGGTTACTAAGTTTATTTCCTTTAAGAATATTGCCATAATTCTAGATTTGATAATAGTTCTGATGACTGGTATTTAAATTCTGAGGATTTACATGTCCCACTCAGTTTGATGACCAGAATATTATCATACCATTCTATTTTATTTAAGTAGCTGCATTTTAGTTATCATTTATTTCTGGTTTAATATCTGGATTTAATATGTTTCCATTTACTCCTTCCTAGGTTATTGTTACCCTGGTTGTGCACCACTGCCTATACTTCTTCCATAGATCAACCCGCACTGAAACCCAGACATCTACCTAGATATTCATTCTTGGTCTCAGGTCAGGATAATCTGGCTGTGCATATACATATACATATGTATGTATATATATATGTATATGTGTACATATATATACACATACACACACACATACAATACAATAACATGATTTCAATAGGCATATTTTCTTAAATTTTTTGAGAAAAAAAAAAGATTCTGCCTTAAAAGTTTCTCCATGTTTTATTCAGAAAATTCTAGTGGATGAGGTCTTAATGAATTGAGCTTTAGTCTTATGAAGAATGTTCTTAAAATTATTGCTGTCATTCTGGATAAGTGATAAAGAAAACATTTTTGACAATCTAAAATCTAAGTAGTTTCAGGTGGCATTGATAATTTGTTTTAATTTTAGTTTCCTGTATGACTCAAAATTTATATTGGCTTGCTTATCTATTGCAGAGCAAACTGCATGTTTACTTATTAAACATTTATTAAGTATTTACATGTAACAAACACTATTCTGACTGATTGTAATATTATACCATTCTCATATAATATGAAGACAAATGTTTGTAACATAATATAGCAATATGATTAGAGTATATATAGGATATCACAGGAAAACTATATTTTTCTTTGTCAGCTGGCCTAAATTCTGCTTTGACACTGACATAAGATAGTTTCAATTTTTTTTGTATAGCATTAAGGTGAGCACTATTTAATATTCTCATATTACTTCCTGTGAGTTTGTTTACACAGTTCCTTTGCAATCAACAATTTGATTGTCCTCTATTCCCTGAATATGCCTTAACATTTACCATCTTTTTATAAATTACGTGTCTTCTTTTTAAGAAAAATATTCATTTTGTATTCAAATTCTGTCATATGAGAGCTAATCCCTATTATTTTTCATGAAAATTCCCCAATTTACTCTTGTTTATGAGTGAACTCAGAGTATTTATTCTCTCTCTCATTTCTTCTCTTATTTGTGTCTCACCAACACTTTCTATATTACTCTACTACAATATATGAAATATCATGTTATGACCTTCTATAATAAACTCTAAGACTCTTCTGTACAGCTTCTATAATAACCTATAAACTACTGCAACTGTGAGGTACTCCAGGACAAGAAGTATGTCAAGGCCTATTATAGTTCTAAGCACACAGTAGAAAATAAGTGCATGTTTTGTTTAATAGAACTGTATTGCTCATTGGATATCATGTTTTATTGTAAATTCTTTAACATTTATGTCTTACCTCTGTTATTTTAAGAAGAATATAAATTCCAGAAGGAAGAAACTACATCAAATAGAAATTCCATAGTATAACATGTCAATATAGAAGGGATTTCTTAATATTGTTATAATTTTCTCAATACAAATTTGGGAAAAGAAGTGTGAGTCATGAGGAAATTTAAAATATTTATATTTGTAATAAATAATTTTGAGAAAAGTAGAATATATTTTTCAGTAATTAGGGATTAATTCCTTCATTTGCTTTTGAACTAGTAAACCTTGCTTAAGAAAGATATCTCTTCATCAAACACTAATGAATGCTTATTATTCATCATACACAGTTGTGAACCAAATTATTATAAAAATAGAGGAGCACTAAGAATGAAGCTATTCACCTAAATGTAGGGAGTACTATTGTGTGAGAGACTACAATAAAGAAACCCTAAAGTCAGAGAGGATTGGTTCAAAGATTGATTCCCTTGAGGTAGAGACATTGAGATATATTGTAGAGAATGAGTAGTGACTCCCCATGCAGATGGAAACCATGTGGTGCTATAAAGAAAGCACCTTTGAAGAACTGAAAATTGACCAGAAATTTCAGATCATGGGCATTAAAGGGAAAAATAGTATAACATGTACCAGAGAAAAGAGCTGAAATATTCCATATATGGCTATAAGACTTAAGACATATTAATATCTTCATCTTTGTTCTATGCCTGAAGGTAAGCCACTTAATATTATTGAACAGGAAATACAAATGAATTTATGTACTTCTGATACTCACTGGAGAAAAAACAATCCAGGGTTGCCAATATGTCTAGGGGAAAATCAACTGTTGGTCTGACTCTAGCTCAGATGAGAAATAGCAATGGTTTGGATTAATGTGGAAGAAGAGAGTATTTGACACGTGTTAGAAATATTTAAAACTAAGACTTGACAAGGCTTACAGGAGAGGTTTGGAACAGTCAATTAAATTCTATATTAATTACTGTAACTGGCACTGTGAATATAAATGATAGGGTAGTGAAGTCAGAAAAGAGTCAATTTCAGATTACTGAAGAAATCCCACATTCTATGGTTCAAGGATAAAGAAAATCCCTTAGAGAAAAAAAGAAAGATTGTCCAGATGATGCAAGACAGCAAAAGAGATACAGATTTATAGAACAGTCTTTTGGATTCTGTGGGAGAAGGCAAGGGAGGGATGATTTGAGAGAACAGCATTGAAACATGTACAGTATCATATGTGAAACAGATTGCCAGTCCAGGTTTGATGCATGAGACAGGGAGCTGATGTAATTTGCACATAATATCTGCAATTGTTCTCTATGAGGTGAATGTGAAAGAAATGATAATGATTAGAAGTTGCAAAAATGATGGGAAAAGTTCGAAATAATATTTTAATTCATTAAAATAGTTGACAGGAGAAATAAAAAAGAACTTTTAGATAACTACATCAAAAAGGAATAGATTCTTACAAATAATATATGTTTAAGCATAAATATAGCAGTTGAGAGTAATATTCCATTTGTAGTATGACAGGGGGCTTCCCTGGTAGCTCAGATGGTAAAGCGTCTGCCTGAAATGCGGGAGACCTGGGTTTGATCCCCGGGTCAGGAAGATCACCTGGAGAAGGAAATGGCAATCCACTCTAGTACTCTTGCCTGGAAAATTCCATGGAGGGAGGAGCCTGTTAGGCTACAGTCCATGGGATCACAAAGAGTCGGACACGACTGAGCAACTTCACTGATTCACTAGTATGACAGGAAATGAAACTGTAATACACATTAAGTTTTAAGTCAGTTGTTCAAATAGTATAGAAATGACTGTGTTATTGTCAGAATAATAATTTGAGATACTAATAATGTAACCACACAGAGATGTGCAGACACCCACACACAGACACATGATTTCTAAAACGTTTTGCCTTTTCCTGGTGTGGTCTACAACATTCTTTGACCAAAACAAAACAAAACAAAAACTCTAAACAAAACAATCACTATTCCATGAAAACTGTAAATAGCCCTCTTCCTGTCCTTATGTGCCTTGATTAGCCAATTTTGTAGCTCCTCATTCTGTACTCTCAATGCTTCAGTTTAGTGGTTTCTTCAGATTGCCTTTGAGATTTATCAAGCACTGACTTCTGCATGTCAGGTTTGTGATTTCTTTTATAATACAGTTGCATTAGTAAGTGGCCCAATCAGGTATAAGACAAGTAGTACATAAAATTCCATTCGTAGGTATTCAATAATGTAAGTTGGTCAAAGATAACATTGAGTAGCAATTTTTACTTATGAAAATCTGCCTTTCATTAATAGATAAGCTATTTTCTACAAGAAATGTTAAAGGGAGTCTTCCAGGCTGAAATAAAAAGTCACTAGACAATAACGCAAAGGCATATGAAGAAATAAACATCTCTGGGAAGATAAATACAAAAGGAAATATAAAAGTAGTTATTATTGCATTTTTGCTTTGTGATTCCACTTTATATTTCCTAATGGATTTAAAACAAAAATGCACAAAAACAATTATAAATGTTGTGTGCAGGCTAAGTCACTTCAGTTGTGTCTGACTCTTTGTGACTTTATAGGGTATAGCCAGCCAAGCTCCTCTGTCTATGTGATTCTCCAGGCAAGAATACTGGAGTGGGTTGCCAACCTTCCACCAGGGGATCTTCCCAACACAGGGATCAAACCTTCCTCTCTTACAATTCCTGCATTAGCAGGCAGATTCTCTGCCACTTGGAGAAGGAAATGGCAACAATTCCAGTATTTTTTCCTGGAGAATCCCATGGACAGAGGATCTTGGTGATCTATAGTCCATGGGATAGCAAAAGGTCAGACATGACTGAGCTACTAACACACTATATACCAACTGGCACCACCTGGGAAACCCAAATATATGTTATTGGGCACAAAATGTGATCTATTAGTTTGTAATCATAAGATGAGCAGGAAATGGAGCTGTATAGGAGCTATTTTTAAATGTTATTGAAGTTCAGTTGATATTAACTGAACTAGATTGTCATCAATTTATGATTTTTCAGTGCAATCTCCATGTTAACCACAAAGAAAATATATTAAAAATATACAGAGAAGGCAAGGAAAAGGTAACCCAAATGATTCACTACAAAAAAAAAAATCAACATAAAAAAAATCAACACGAAAGAAGTTGGTGACAGGGGAAGCAAGTGAAAGAAAAAGTTGTATCTTACAACAAAAAGAGAAAATAGCAAAATGTTACATGTAAGTCCTTCATTATTAGAAATTGCTTTAAATTTAGTAGATCAAATTCTCCAATCACAAAGTAAATACTGGGAAAATATTTTTAAAATTTTCAATAACATAATGTCTACAAGAGATGCACTCAAGATATGAAGACCCAGATAGACTGAAGATGAAAGAATGAAAAAATATATTCCATGAATCTTTCTGGAAAAGAGACCTGGGATGGCTATAGTAATATCAAACAAATTAGACTTTATATTAACAATTTTACAAGAGAAAAAATATATATATATATTATACTGATTTAAAAAAAGGCAATTTAAACAAGAAGATGAGTGTATACATGCACCAAAAAGCAGAGTCTCAAAATACACGAAGAAAATACTGACAAAATTGAATGAAGAAAAGATGATGCAGGGAAAGATTGAGAGCAGGAGGATAAGGTGGCAAAAAAGAATGAGATGGCCGGATGGTATCACCAACTCAATGGAAATGAGTTTGAGCAAACTCCAGGAGATAGTGAAGGACAGAAGAGCCTGGTATGATGCAGTCCATGGGTTCGCAAAGAGCCACACATGACTTAGCGACTGAACAACAATAGTAGATGGAGATATCAACACACCACTTTTAATAATGGGTAAAGCATTTAGTCAAAAGATCAGAAAGTAAATATAAGACTTGAACAACACTGTATACCAACTAGACTTAACAGGCATATACAACAACCCACTCCAAGACAGCAAGTACACATTTTTTTAAGTGCATATAGGACATTCTCTAAGATATATTTAGGCCACACAACAAGCTGCAATAAATTTTCAAAGTTTGAAATCAAATTAAGTATCCTTTATAACTACAATGGAATGAACCTAGGCATCATTAATAAGAGTAATGGAAAATTCACTAATATGTGGAGATCAATACAATACAGTATTAATTGACCAAGGGGCCACAGGATATCACAAATTAAATTAAGAAATACTCGGATATGAATGAAAACAAAAATACAGCACATCACAAATATAAGATGCATAAAAATTGAAATCAATAATTTAACTTTATACCTTGAAGAACCAGAGTCAATTAAACCACATAGAGAGAAGTGACAAAATTGGAGACATAAGAGAAATAAATGCTGAAACTTGTTTCCAGAAAGATGATTTTCTTCATTGTATTTCCCAGTGTGATGATGAATAGGAGAAAACTTAGAAAACACCTCTGCCTTACTTTTCTAGTGGAATTACGCTTTGCTAACTCTTTATCAGCATTGTGTGAATCTCATAGAGCTTTATGACTGTGTAGAGTGTCTAGTCTTGGAAGTTTGAAATGTGTGTGTATGCTCTCAGTCGTGTCCAACTCTTTCTGACTCCACAGATTGTAGCCTGCCAAGCTCTTCGGTCCATGGAATTCTCCTGGCAAGAATACTAGAGTGGATTGCCATTTCCTTCTCCAGGGGATCTTTCTGACCCAGGGATTGAACTGGAGTCTCCTGTGGCTCCTGCATTTAGGGCATATTCTTTACCACTGAGCCACTTGGGAAACCCTAGGCTTGGAGGTTTGAAATGGAACTCAAATTTATTATGGCACTTGTCATGCAATATGGAACAATAAAGTATTTTGCATTGCTAAAAAATCATAAATACATACTTAGAAGAGAGATTTATGACCAAATAAAGAGAAAAAATTATACTATAAGGAAGGAAAAGGACATTAATAGAGAATCCCAAAAGGGTTGATGATACTATTCCTGACACTTTGAGAAGCTCTGAAATTGTAGAGTGAGAACATGAAGTGATTCAAATTGTACTTATTAAGGTGGAATTAAAAGAGAATCTAATAGCAAAGTCAAGACCTAAAATAGGGAACAAAAATTTCAGTAAGTTCCCTTTTTGACATTTCATTTCTGTGCACACCTCTGCCTAAGACTGCTTGGTTTATTCCTGACTACTTAGGCAACAACTTCAAGTTCCTTGAGCTCCTTACTTTTCACCTAGTATTACTACTGTAGTTGAAGGCTCAGTAAGAAAAGAGTTGTGGTCTGAGTGGAGACACTGTTTTTGTATCTGCCTTTTACCATGTAAGGAATGTGAGTCTGTATACATGAGATCAGAGCTGGGAGGCTGGCTGGAGGGGATGGGTGTGGATATGGGGTAAATCTAATTTAAGAGGCTGATACCGATGAGATAGAAAGGGATAGTATAATCCATTCTCTGTATGAAATGCCACTACCCATAACATTCTTTGGATAAACCATGATCCAACAAGAAAAGTGCCAAATAAATATAAATTGAATTAATAATCTGTCACAGAGATTTTATTTTAATTATCCATGAATATGTACGTTGGTATAAAGCAGAGACTTTGTACGTGTTTCTGGGAATTCTGAATTATACGTATTACTGACAATGAAAGTGCTTAATTTTAACACAGCATCTTACTTTTATAATTTATGACAAATCAGTAACCTCATAATAATTTTTTTTCATATTTAAAGTGAGGATAGCAGTTTCTCAGTTCAGTTCAGTTCAGTTCAGGTGCTCAGTCATGCCTGAATCTGAAACCCCATGGACTGCAGCAGACCAGGCTTCCCTGTCCATCACCAACTCCTGGAGCTTGCTGAAACTCACGTCCATTAAGTCGGTGATGCCATCCAACCATCTCATCCTCTGTTATTCCCTTCATTCCTCTGCCTTCAATCTTTCTGAGTATCAGGGTCTTTTCCAATGAGTCAGTTCTTCACATCAGATAGCCAAAGTATTGGAGCTTCAGCTTCAGCATCAGTCCTTCCAATGAAGGTTTTCCTAAACCCTCAATTAAAGGAATTGACGGGCTTGATCTTCTTGCAGTCCAAGAGATTTGCAAGAGTCTTCTCCAACACCACAGTTCAAAAGCATCAATTCTTTGGCACACAGCTTTCTTTATAGTCCAACTCTCACATCAATATGTGACTACTGGAAAAACCATAACCTTGACTAGATGGACCCTTGTCAGCAAAGTAATGTCTCTGCTTTTTAGTATGCTGTCTAGATTTGCCATAGCTTTTCTTCCAAGCAGCAAGCATATTTTGATTTCATGGCTGCAGTCACAATCTGCAGTGATTTTGGAGCCCAAGAAAATAAAGTCTGTCACTCTTTCCCATTGTTTCCCCATGTATTTTCCATGAAGTGATGGGGCCAGATGCCATGATCTTAGTGTTTTGAATGCTGAGGGTTTTTTTTTTTTTAAATTAATTAATTAATTTATTTTACTTTATGATGTTGAGTTTTAAGCCAGCTTTTTCACTCTCCTCTTTCACTTTCATCAAGAGGCTCTTTAGCTCCTCTTCACTTTCTGCCATAAGTATGTTGTCATCTGCATATCTGAGGTTATTGATATTTCTCCCCGCAATCTTGATTCCAGCTTGTGCTTCATCCAGCCTGGCGTTTTGAATGATGCATATAAGTTAAATAAGCAAGGTGACAGTATACAGCCATGATGTACTTCTTTCCCAATTTGAAACCAATCCATTGTTCCATGTACAGTTCTAACTGTTGCTTCTTGAACTGCATTCAGATTTTTCTGGAGGCAGGTAAGGTCGTCTGGAATTCTCATCTCTTGAAGAATTTTCCAGTTTATTATAATCCACAGAAAGGCTTTGGCATAGTCAATAAGGCAGAAATAGATGTTTTTCTGGAACTCTCTTGCTTTTTCCATGATCCAGTGGATGTTGGCAATTTAATCTCTGGTTCCTCTGCCTTTTCTAAATCCAGCTTGAACATCTGGAAATTCTTGGTTCACATATTGCTGAAGCCTGGCTTGGAGAATTTTGAGCATTACTTTGCTACCATGGGAGAAAAGTGCAATTGTATGGTAGTTTGAGCATTCTTTGGCATTGCCTTTCTTTGGGATCGGGATGAAAATTGACATTTTCCAGTCCTGTGGCCGCTGCTGAGTTTTCCAAATTTGCTGGCTTACAAAGTGCAGCAATTAAACAGCATCATCTTTTAGGATTTGAAATAACTCAAATGGAATTCCATCACCTCCACTAGCTTTGTTCACAGTGATGTTTCCTAAGGCCCACTTGACTTCACATTCCAGGATGTCTGGCTCTAGGTGAGTGATCACACCACGTGGTTATCTGGGCCATGAAGATCTTTTTTGTATAATTCTGCTGTGTATTCTTGCCACCTCTTCTTAATATTAAAAGATGATGCTGTGAAAGTGCTGCACTCAATATGCCAGCAAATTTGGAAAACTCAGAAGGGGCCACAGGACTGGAAAATGTCAGTTTTCATTCCAGTCCCAAAGAAAAGCAATCCCAAAGAATGCTCAGACTACCATACAATTGCACTCATTTCACACGCTAGTAAAGTAATGCTCAAAATTCTCCAAGCCAGGCTTCAGCAATATGTGAACCAAGAATTTCCAGATGTTCAAGCTGGATTTAGAAAAGGCAGAGGAACCAGAGATTAAATTGCCAACATCCACTGGATCATCGAAAAAGCAAGAGTGTTCCAGAAAAACATCTATTTCTGCTTTATTGACTATGCCAAAGCCTTTAACTGTGTGGATCACAGTAAACTGTGGAAAATTCTGAAAGAGATGGGCATGCCAGACCACCTGACCTGCCTCTTGAGAAACCTGTATGCAGGTCAGGAAGCAACAGTTAGAACTGGGCATGGAACAGCAGACTGGCTCCAAATAAGAAAAGGAGTACATCAAGGTTGTATATTGTCACCCTGCTTATTTAACTTATATGCAGTGTACATCATGAGAAATGCTGGGCTGAAGGAAGCACAAGGTGGAATCAAGATTGCAGGGAGAAATATCAATAACCTCAGATATGGAGATGACACCACCCTTATGGCAGAAAGTGAAGAAGATCTAAAAAGTCTCTCAATGAAATTGAAAGAGGAGAGTGAAAAAGTTGGCTTAAAGCTCAACATTCAGAAAACTAAGATCATGGCATCTGGTCCCATCACTTCATGGGAAATAGATGGGGAAACAGTGTAAACAGTGGCTGACTTTATTTTTGGGGGGCTCTAAAATAACTGCAGATGGCGATTGCAGCCATGACATTAAAAGACGCTTACTCCTCTGAAGCAAATTTATGACCAACCTAGATAGCATATTTAAAAGCAGAGACATTACTTTGCCAACAAAGGTCCGTCTAGTCAAGGCTATGGTTTTTCCAGTGGTCATGTATGGATGTGAGATTTGAATGGGGAAGAAAGCTGAGCACAGAAGAATTGGTGTTTTTGAACTGTGGTGTTGGAGAAGACTCTTGAGAGTCCCTTGGATTTCAAGGAGATCAAACCAGTCCATCCTAAAGGAGATCAGTCCTGGGTGTTCATTGGAAGGACTGCTGTTGAAGCTGAAACTCCAATATTTTGGCCACCTGATGCAAAGAGCTGACTCATTGGAAAAGACCCTGATATTGCGAAAGATTGAAGGCAGCAGAAGGGAATGACAGAGGATGAGATGGTTAGATGGCATCGCCAACTCTGTGGACATGAGTTTGGGTGGACTCCGGGAGTTGGTGATGGACAGGGAGGCCTGGCGTGCTGTGATTCATGGGGTCGCAAGAAATTAGACACGACTGAGTGAGTGAACTGAACTGAACTGAATATACGTGTTTCAATGCTATTCTCTCAAATCATCCCACCCACGCCTTTCCCCAAAAGTCTATTCTTTACACCTGTGTCTCTTTTGCTGTCTTGCATATAGACGGTCACCATTACCGTCTTTCTAAATTCCATATATATGCATTAATGTACTGTATTGGTGTTTCTCCTTTTGACTTATTTAATTTTGTATAATAGGCTCCAGTTTCATCCATCTCATTAGAACTGACTTAAACGCATTCTTTTTTTATAGCTGAATAATAATCCACTTTGTGTATGTACTACAACTTCCTTATCCATTTGTCTGCCGATGAACACCTAGATTGCTTCCACATCATAGCTATTGTAAACAATCTTGCAGTGAACATTGGGGTAAATGTGTCTCTGTCGATTCTGGTTTCTTCAGTGTGTATGATCGGCAGTGGGATTGCTGGGTCATATAGCAGTTTTATTTCCAGTTTTTTTAAAGGAATCTCCACACTGTTCCTCATAGTGTATTGTGTCCATCTTTGCATGAAATGTTACCTTGGTATCTCTAATTTTCTTGAATAGATCTCTAGTCTTTCCCATTCTATTATTTTCCTCTATTTCTTTGCATTGATTGCTATTGAAAGTAGCAATTTTTACTTTCTCAGATTGTCTAAAGATTAAACATTTATGTGACATTATCTAACAGAGTGTGTATCTGCAGAAAAGTATATAGTATCTGCATACAAAGTCATAAAACTTCCTTGTTGTCAAACCAAGGCATATCTAGGTTGTTCTCTCCTGTGTTTGTAGAGATAACCTCTTCCCAGGCCATTTCTTTAGTTCAGTGTTTCTGAATCTTGACAGATATTTCAGATTCTATTTACACATAGGCATATGACTTGTGATGATATTTTAACTACTTCACTAAACAGTACATTTGAATTATGACACCATTATAGGCATAATATTTAATCTGGTACAAATTAATTAAGTGATTCATTTTTATGCCATATTTTTATGCTACCATAACGAATGATATACACCTGTTATTTGTAACATTATAATTAACATAATATTCCTTATAATTGATCTTTAAGATAATTTTTCCTGTAGACTATACCATAGATATAAAGTAGCTTTTATCATCTTACAAGGCAGTTCCAAACAACTGCTAAGGACTGTCTTGATTTCAGTATGGATGAGGACTTGGAGATGGCATATTAGCTCATTCAGAAATAGGATTCTAATTGACTACAAAAATCCACCACAGAACAGAGGGATTGCTGGTAGTTTACACGCCAGGTTATTTACCATTTCTAGATTACTTTGTTTAACTTTATAGCGCTTTATTGAAATAAGACACTGTAAATGTCTTAATCAGTGTCTATAATCTGCAAAAATACTATCTACTTTTTAGTAAATTACCATACCCAATATATTTCAAAACCTAAAGTGCAATAAAATTCATAAATTTTAACTTTTTAAACTAAAAGTAGCCTAAAATTTACTCTAGTAAGCCATGTTTCAAACAGAGGGACCTAAGCAGTAAAGCAAGCTTTTCATTAAAATGGGCATAAGAAAACTCTTGCCCTGAAAGGACATGCAGAATACATTAATTTGCAGTGCTTGTAGCACATAAAGAACTTGATTAATGCATCCGCAAATGACATTGAGAACCTATATTATCTATACATGTGCATGAATAAAACAGTTTTAATTTGAATAAAACACAATATTTATGATTGATGGTATTTGTCTTCTTAAAGGATAGAGTCAAGAAAATTAATTACGTCCTCACAATGATTAAAAATAGAATTTCACCTAAATGACCTCCTTTGCTTACCTTGACAGAAGGATGATCATATATTTGAATAGTTTAATGTATCCATTCTTCACTACTTGGATATCACACAGTAAAGTCTATTATTTCCTAACAAATACATGATATGTAAAGAAATGAAACAAATACCTGCTTTGTTCAATAAAGCATAAAAAAATCAATGCTTTGTAGTTATGTGGAACATTAAAGGAAGCATTATATCAGAGAATTCAATATTTAAATATAAATTTAAAATAGCTCTTAAGATAGTTATTAGTTAATTATGTATGCATGGGTATATTTCTTGGTTCTCTATACCATTTCATTGGCCTAAGCCAGTACTATACTGTTTTAATTACAATATAGCTTTGTAGTATAATTTGAAATCAAGAAGCATGATGCCTCCAGCTTCATTCTTTCTCAGGATTGCTTTGGCTATTTGGGGTATTTGTGCTTCTATACAGGGCTTCCCTGGTAACTCAGGTTGTAAGGAATCTACCTGCAATGCAGGAGACCCTTGGGAAGATTCCCTAGGGAAGGGAATGACTACCAACTCCAGTACTCTGCATGGAGAATTCCACGGACAAAGGTGTGCTTTCATACAAATTTTAGAAATTTTTACTATTTCTGTAAAAAATGACATTGGAGTTTTGATAGCAATTATTTTGATTCTATAGATGGCATTTAGTGGTACTGTTCACCATTTTAACAATAATAATTCTCCCTGTTATCATGGACTATATTCCCATTTGTTTGTGTGTGTTCAGTTTTGTTTTGTTTTGTTTTCCTTCAAGGTATTACAGTTTTCACTGTACAAATTTTTCACTTCCTTGGTTATATTAATTTGTAAGTATTTTAAAGTTTTTGATGCTATTGTGAATGCATTGGCTTTTTTTCCCCAGATGTCATTGTTAGAGTATAAAAATGCAACTGATTTCTGTATGTTGCTTTTAAATTTTGAAAATCTACTGAATTTGCTAGCTAGCTCCAAAATCATTTTATTTAGTCTTAGGACTGCCTATACGTAAGATCATATAATCTGCAAATAATTACAATTTTACTCCTTAATTTCCAATTTCAATTCAGTTCAGTTCAGTCGCTCAGTGGTGTCTGACTCTTTGTGACCCCATGAACCGCAGCACGCCAAGCCTCCCTGTCCATTACCAACTCCCAGAGTCCACCCAAACCCATCCCCTTTATTTCTTTATCAAGCTTGATGGCTCTTGCTAGAATTTTCAGTACTATATTGAATAAATTTGGTTGGAGTGAGCACTTTTGTCTTGCTCCTGAACTTAGAGGAAAGAAAGTCCTCCAGTCTTGCACTGTTGAGTATGCAGTTAGCTGTAGGCCTGCCATACATGTATGGCCTTTATTATTTTGGGGTATATTCCTTCTTAAACCAATTTGTTGAGGTTTTGTTTTCTTTTATGAAAGGGTGCTGTATTTTGTCATATCCCTTTTCCATCTCTACTGAGATGATAATATGAAGTTTTTCATTGACATATAATAGCGTATATTGCTATATAATACCGTATGTTTCAAGTGTATAATATAGTGATTAACACCTGAAAGCTTATGCTCCATTTATAGTTATTATAGAAGATTGGCTATATTTTAAAAGGTTATACTCCATTTATGCTACTTATCCTCCCTGTATCTCAAACGGTAAACTGCCTGCAATGTAGGAGACTCAAGTTCAATCCCTGGGTCAGGAAGATCCTCTGGAGAAGGGAATGGCAATCTATTCCAGTATTCTGGCCTGGAGAGTCCCATGTATAGAGGACCCTCGTGATCCTACAGTCCTTGGGATCGTAAAGAGTTGGGCATGACCTAGGGACTAACACTATACTCCATTTATAATTATTATAAAATATTAGAGATTCCCAGTTAGCTCAGTGGTAAAGAATCTTCCTGTCAATGCAGGAGCCACAGGAGACACAGGTTCGATCCCTGGTCAGGAAGGTCTCTTGGAGGAGGAAATGGCAACCCACTTCAGTATTCTTGTTGGGCTAATACCATGAACTGAGAGGCTGGGCAGGCTACAGTCCATGGGGTCGCAAAGAATCAGATACAACTGAGTATGCACACAAAATACTGGCTATAGTTCTCATGTTCTACAATATATTCTTATAGCTTATTTTATATCTTGCATTTTATCTTTTACTCCCCTACCCTTATATTGCCCATCACTCCTTCCCTCTCCCTGCTGGTGACCACTAGACTGCTTTGAGTCTTCTGCCTTCTTGTATTTACTAGTTTTTTATATAGTTTTCAGATTCCACATATAAGTCTGACAGAGAAAGATCAATACTGTATGATATCACTTTTATGTGGATCATATGATTTTTATCTTTCATTCTATTAATATAGTGTATCATGTTTATATATATATATATATATAAAATTATCCTTGATTCTCAGGGATAAAAGTGTAATATTTAAGAGAAAATGACAGGAGCAAGACCTTGGTGGGGAAGTATGGGATTTGCTTAGGAGATTAGAATAATTAATTTAATAATTAATTTTCTAAGTAATTTAAAGCTCTTAAGAGCCATAACATACATCTCTTACCAAATCTTGTTGAAGGGACATCATCTTGGTAGCTTAAAATTGAAAACAATGGGAATATTTACATCACAGAACTCATCAAATATTACAAATCAGTGCTTTCCTCTCCACCCACCAAAATCAAGACTTGGTTTACCTTATACCACTGAATCAAACAGTTTGGTTCAGATTCTGTTCTCTACTACTCCTACCAACAGTGTGATCTTGGATGCTTCTTAAGCACTATGACTTTCAGTTGGTTTATAAAATGGGAATAATAGTAAAACATAGTTTTTTTTAGTTTTTTTATGATTATTGTATGAGATTAGCAATGTAAAGCACTTAGAACACTGCCTGTTACCTATTGGACACTAGATAAACATGCTAAAATAATATTTATCATTATTTTGCTTAAAGATTTTCAGAGATTGGCATGCTATTCTGTGAGATTAGACATGGAGAGCAACATGCTTTAGGAAAGTTAATTTGGCCCAGATGTCTGGAAGGTTCACTACAGCTTTACAACCCAGGGTTGCAAAGTTCAGCAATCCATTTATAATACAGTCAATGACCTTTCTTAAGGGCACTCTTAGCAGCCATGGGCAGCCATGCTTTTGCAAAAATTTCATTCTTCATTCCTCAAAAGCCAAAGTGGCTGATTTAGGGGAAACATATTTAACGGCACACTGATTTAATAGTGGACACAAAGAGCAAAGATCCAAAACCTTCATACACTGTGCTCAGTCATGTGCGACTCTGTAACCCCATGGGTTGTAGCCCGCCAGGCTTCTCTGACCATGAGACTTCCCAGGCAAGAATACTGGAGTGGGTTGTCATTTCATACTCTAGGGGATCTTCAAGAATAAGAAGACTTAATAAGACTTATTTCTGAACTGCTGTGTAGTTCAGATTACTCTGTCAATTCCATTATAAGCTGAGCTTTTTTAAAACAGAACTTGAAACATAAATTAATTATTTTCAAGCATAATAAAAAATTAAAATCACAGCGAATTAGATTTGTATATGAGTCTGAATAATGAATCCAGTACCATAAATGCATTCAGGTATTCATCAAAAGTTCAGGTGACTTAAATGTGAATACAACATGGTCTCTAGTATGAATGATGTTGAATGTGTTTATGGTATGTGGATATACATACATAAATTTAAAAATAAATATATCTCCTTAAGCCATTACAAAGAATTCTAAAGATTCAAAATCATAAATTCAGTTTGGGTAGTAAAGAGGTCTTCTTAGGATAGATAAAATTTGACAAAAATTGGACAGGTAGAGAAGGGAAACAAAGAAGAGATATTGCTTAACGTGTTTGTCTTAGAATCATGAAGAGGCTGAATTTTAATAGTGAAAAAGTTACAAAATATACAAGAAAAGTACTGAAAGCCATGTAAACAGGGCTGAAAATATTTCTTAATCATATTTATATGACTTATTTATATGATTCATTGTATAGCTTATTGTTCTATCTGATAATGTAAAATTTAATAAGGGAAATGTTACCTTGAAATATTTCTTATAACTATGTTTATACTTGGCAATGTAGAAACATTTGATTATGGTTATTTTTATAATTATTTTTATTATTAATATATTAACTACACAGGTAGGCAGAAATACTGCATTGAAGCAGACAGACATTTATGTGAGCAAATCTCAAGGTTGAAAACTTATGTGTAAGTTGTCCTTATGAGCCGTTAACATTTTATGGAGCTCTTTAATAAAACTAGCATTTAATGGGTATATATTAATATGTGTGAGTTCATATATATCATACATTTAATATATATTTTTAATACATATTCATAGGTATAGATTCAAGTGTAATGAAGATTTTAGGCCAAAATTAGCAATAACTACAAGTTTTTAAAATCTTGGTATTCTAAACTATCTAAGGAATGTAAGGAAAAGTTTTAATGGACAAAAATCCCTTGGTGATCATTTTGTTACTCTTTTAATATATTATTATTTTGTGGAAACCTTAAATTCATTCTTTTTCTTTTTTCATTTATTTATATTAGTTGGAGACTAATTACTTTACAGTAATGTAGTGGTTTTTGCCATATTGATATGAATCAGCCATGGATTTACACGTGTTCCTCATCCTGAACCCCTCTCCCATCTCCCTCCCCATCCCATCCCTCTGGGTCATCCTAGTGCACCAGCCCTGAGCACTTGTCTCATGCATCAAACCTGGGCTGGTGATCTGTTTCACCCTAGGTAATATACATGCTTCAATGTTATTCTCTCAGATCATCCCACCCTCGCCTTCTCCCACAGAGTCCAAAAGTCTGTTCTATACATCTATGTCTCTCTTGCTGTCTCACATACAGGGTTATCGTTACCATCTTTCTAAATTCCATATATATGCATTAGTATACTGTATTGGTGTTTTTCTTTCTGGCTTACTTCACTCTGTATAATGGGCTCCAGTTTCATCCATCTCATTAGAACTGATTCAAATGTATTCTTTTTAATGGCTGAGTAACATTCCATTGTGTATATGTACCATAGCTTTCTCATCCATTCATCTGCTGATGGGCATTTAGGTTGTTTCCATGTCCTGACTATTATAAACAGTGCTGCGATGAATATTGGGGTATACATGTCTCTTTCAGTTCTGGTTTCCTCGGTGTGTATGCCCAGGAGTGGGACTGCTCGGTCATATGGCAGTTCTGTTTCCAGTTTTTTAAGGAATCTCCACACTGTTCTCCATAGTGGCTGTACTAGTTTGCATTCCCACCAACAGTGTAAGAGGGTTCCCCTCTCTCCACACCCTCTCCAGCATTTATTGCTTGTAGACTTTTGGATGGCAGCCATTCTGACTGATGTGAAATGGTACCTCATTGTGGTTTTGACTTGAATTTCTCTAATAATGAGTGATGCTGAGCATCTTTTCATGTGTTTGTTAGCCATCTGTATTTCTTCTTTGGAGAAGTGTCTGTTTAGTTCTTTGGCCCATTTTTTGATTGTGTCATTTATTTTTCTGGAATTGAGCTGCAGGAGTTGCTTGTATATTTTTGAGATTAATTCTTTGTCTGTTGCTTTGTTTGCTATTATTTTCTCCCATTCTGAAGGCTGTCTCTTCACCTTGCTTATAGTTTCCTTTGTTGTGCAAAAGCTTTTAAGTTTAATTAGGTCCCATTTATTTACTTTTATTTCCAATATTCTGGAAGTTTTGGCCACAGCAATCAGAGCAGAAAAAGAAATGAAATGAATCCAGGTTGGAAAAGAAGAAGTAAAACTCTCACTGTTTGCAGAGGACATGATCCTCTTCATAGAAAACCCTAAAGACTCCACCAGAAAATTACTAGAGCTAATCAATGAATATAGTAAAGTTGCAGGATATAAAATTAACACACATAAATCCCTTGCATTCCTATACACTAACAATGAGAAAACAAAAAGAAATTAAGGAAACAATACCATTCATCATTGCAATGAAAAGAATAAAATACTTAGGAATATATCTACCTATGGAAACAAAAGACCTATATATAGAAAACTATAAAACACTGATGAAAGAAATCAAAGAGGACACAAGTAGATGGAGAAATATACCGTGTTCGTGGATTGGAAGAATCAATATTGTCAAAATGACTATACTACCCAAAGCAATCTATAGATTCAACACAATCCCTATCCAGCTACCAATGGTATTTTTCACAGAACTAGAACAAATAATTTCACAATTTGTATGGAAATACAAAAAACCTTGAATAGCCAAAGTAATCTTGAGAAAGAAGAATGGAACTGGAGGAATCAACCTGCCTGACTTCAGGCTCTACTACAAAGCCACAGTCATCAAGACAGTATGGTACTGGTACAAAGACAGAAATATAGATCAATGGAAAAGAATAGAAAGCCCAGAGATAAATCCACAAACCTATGGACACCTTATCTTCGACAAAGGAAGCAAGAGTATACAATGGAGAAAAGACAGCCTCTTTAACAAGTGGTGCTGGGAAAACTGGTCAACCACTTGTAAAAGAATGAAACTAGAACACTTTCTAACACCATACACAAAAATAAACTCAAAATGGATTAAAGATCTAAATGTAAGACCAGAAACTATAAAACTCCTAGAGGAGAACATAGGCAAAATACTCTCTGACATAAATTTAAATTCATTCTTAACAACTCATTCTTTTCTAAAAATATATTTCACCCTTAAAAACTAGATATGACAAAAACTTGATATTTAGTAAATAAGACAGTCCACTATTTTATTCATAATAAAGGCCTGTGAAGATACTGCTACAGTTTTATTTAACCACCAGCAGTGGTCACTTCCCCACCCCCACCCCAATATTCTCCAGAAGTTAAATATTTAACTGTTCAGATGTTACTGTTCCTATTTATAAAAGATATAAAAACGTGAATCTACATCTTATTCTTAGTCTTCATAGATTATTTATACTAGTTTTGTTTTAGTTTTGAGACTGATTCCTACAAGCATTTGTTTCAAACTCTTAGTTGAAGTATGATTGTGAATTTTCACTAATTTAACACAATTATTAATACATTTCAGCATCTGGATCACGAAATAGAAAACTAATAGTAGCCCAGTATTCATGCTAGTTTTATTTCTTATTTCTCAATTCTTTAAATCTCATTGTTGGCTATGGTCTCTGTCTCTGTCTCTCTTTTTGGGTAAGATCATGGTATCCAATAAATATTCTTACAGTGTCAATACGGGAATTCATTCTCCACTATATTTTGTTTTATAAGTATTTTAGTTGAAAACTCAGCAAGGAAATTTATATAAGCCAGGATATTGGAGTCCAAATCCAATTGTATAATGCAGATAAAGAACATATTTAGCAAGTACCCTGTTCTTTATTTGACAACTTTAGTTGACCTGTTTACAGAAGGTTAAGAAAGAGGATAATAATGAATAATGTATCCAGTGTTCTCTGCATTTAATATATTCACTTTTAATTAATGTAAAAAATTAATATGAAGAGACTAGATTTAAACTTTCATCACTCATGCTTACATTAACAAGACCACTGGAAATTGATGCTATAAAGTATTAGCATTTTTCCCAAGGCCTTCTCAGAAATCAGAAGAAGTCATTAACTCAGTTGCCAATGGATGTTTAACTGTTCACTGACATTTATTCCAAGTATTTAATATGCTTTGATTCTTTACTTCACAAACAGTATTTTTCCAGTGTTGTAAGGAAAAAGTAAATTCATTTATTAATTTTTGAATTTTAACCGTTCAACAACTATATTCAGTATTTCTTAGTCCTGTTCATGTTTTTTATCTTTTCATTTGCTAAAATTTCCTTAGAAGGATGCCAAGAAATTACAGTTTGTTCTAAATAATAGCAATGCAAAAAGTTAAAAAAAAATCAGACAACTAGCTTGGATAAAAAATTTTTTACTAATTATCTTCTATATTAAATTGAGCAATAATCCAGTTAAAAAGTCATTCTAATTTTGCATATGCACATACATATGGAATTTGTAGCTCTGTGAAAATGAGTTTAAGGTAAGCCTTTTTAATAATCTTTAGGTGGTATAAAAGACTGGTTTGAACTACTCAGAATGTTCAGGAAAATCAAGAATTATACAAAAAATTGTTACTAGACTGAATCAGAACACTAATTTTAGTAACTTTTTATGAAAAGTTTAAAAATTTAAACTTTTTTTAATAGTGTGTTTTTTTCAGCAGGTGTATTTGCTTAAAATTTCTTAACTATAAACACTTATTCACTCAATATTTAAATGTTCAATGTAAATGTTGTAACAAAATTCTAATAATATGAATTATGTACTTTCTATATTCAATCTTCTTTCTAAGAACTCTTCATGTCATGTGTTACCTTTTTCTTGTTTGATAAATGTGGAATTGTTACTACTATTGGTAAAAAAATGTGTGTGTGTGTGTGTGTATGAATGAATATGTATACCTGCATTCATGTCTATATACATACATATATATATTATATATAGAAACATTTTATACATATAGATAAATACATTCATTCATAAAATAAATGGATTATATTTGTTCTATATGATTGGTACATTTTATAAAAAATCCATTTACTTAGATTGCATTCTGTTATATGGAATTAAAATCATTTTATGTATTAAGCATTAAAAATACAAGTAAATTCTCAGTAGTTTTCCCCTTGTCTGAGTACCAGATCACTTTGGGCCAAAGTGAGCAGAGAATTCTGCAATTTATGATTTTCAATAAAAATAATATCATTTCTGAATTTCTTCAGTTAGTTTCTCATATTTGTCAGCAAGAGTACCTCAAATACTCTTTTATATTTTCTATCGTGTTATAAAACAATCCTCTCAGCAAATATCTAAGTGTATAATGCAGCATTGTTAAATATAGGTTTAAAGCTGTATAGCAGGTTTGTGTCATAACAGATCCTAGGTTACTAAACAATTTAAAATGAAACAGTATATGATTTAAATAACACACAAACATATTCATAATAGGCTAAGACTTAAATAATATTATGAAATTTAAAATATTATATACAAATTTTATAATATATATTATATATATATTTATATAATATAATATTATGAAATTAAAAATATTATATACAAATTTACATTTTAGATTTACTTCTTCCATGTTTGACTGAAAGTGCTATTACCACTTTCCTAAAAATTTAGATTTATAATTCATATTTTTTACTTTGCATTTTCTAGTACTCAGTAATTCAGACAGTTGTATTCAAAGTGATAAGTAACGTATCTCAATGTTTCAGATAATAAATTCAGATTTATGGAAGGGCTGGAAGAAGCACAAGCTGGAACCAATATTGCTGCAAGAAATATCAATAACCTCAGATATGCAGATGACACCACCCTTATGGCAGAAAGTGAAGAGGAACTAAAAAGCCTCTTGATGAAAGTGAAAGAGGAGAGTGAAAAAGTTGGCTTAAAGCTCAACATTCAGAAAACTAAGATCATGGCATCTGGTCCCATCACTTCATGGGAAATAGATGGGGAAACAGTGGAAACAGTGTCAGACTTTATTTTTGTGGGCTCCAAAATCACTGCAGATGGTGATTGCAGCCATGAAATTAAAAGACACTTACTCCTTGGAAGGAAAGTTATGACCAACTTAGACAGCATATTAAAAGCAGAGACATTACATTGCCAACAAAGGTCCATCTAGTCAAAGCTATGGTTTTTCCAGTGGTCATGTATGGATGTGAGAGTTGGATTGTGAAGAAAGCTGAGCACTGAAAAATTGATGCTTTTGAACTGTGGTGTTGGAGAAGACTTTTGAGAGTCCCTTGGACTGCAAGGAGATCCAACCAGTCCATCCTAAGGGATATCAGTCCTGGGTGTTCATTGGAAGGACTGATGTTGAAGCTGAAACTCCAATACTTTGGCCACCTGATGCGAAGAGTTGACTCATTGGAAAAGACCCTGATGCTGGGAGGGATTGGGGGCAAGAGGAGAATGGGGCGACAGAAGATGAGATGGCTGGATGGCATCACCGACTTGATGGACATGAGTTTGAGTAATCTCCGGCAATTGGTGATGGACAGAGAAACCTAGCGTGCTGCGATTCATGGGGTCGCAAAGAGTCGGACACGACTTAGTGACTGAACTGAACTGAAGGAAGGTAATGAAGATTTAGAAGAGGTTTTAAAATTGATTAAAAAGTTTCATATTAAAAAAAATAATCTTTGCTGTAATGACAAAGTTTGACAATGTATTCTTAAAGTACCACTTCAGAATGATTATTTTTCAATCTCACACAAGTCCATTAAGTCTTAGATGCTCATGCCACCATTAAATTATTAACAGAATATGAAAAATCTTACTCATCAAAGTGAATATACATTCTATCATGTGGATGTAAAATACACATGATATGCATTATATTTTATATATATTACTAATATAGCAAATCTATTTATGTCACATCTATATTGATGTATTCTAAATTACAATAAAAATTGAGACAATGACCTTGATAATTATGTAATGTTTATTATCCTATTCATCTACATCACTATAAAACATTGGAATTTGATTGAAATTTTTGTAAAAACTTAAATTCCCACTTAAATTATATCTACCACTGTACATTGAAAGCTGTATACCTTAGTAGAAATAATTTGATAAATATTTGCTTATAAATAGTCCTTATATATTTCATAACCAAGTCAGAGAAGACATGGTCTTAATGCAAAAAGAAGTTAACATACATGAGTATTGCGGACAGGGGTGTTTCTTTCTGTTCAATGAACCTCTAGGAACCTAAACATTTTCTGTCTTTCCTCATCTAGATACCATTTTGGCTTTTTGGAGGGAAAAACAAGGGAGAGAAAAGAAAAGTAAGTGAAGGTAGGTGGTAAAAGGTAAAATATCTCCAGAGTTATTTGACTCATTCAGATTCAGGATGAGCTATAAAGCTGACGTAAATATATAAGTTATTAATTTATTTTTCCTTTCTTTAGTAAAGAACTAGTCCAATTAGAAATCAATAGTAGACAGTGGTTTGAGTCAATCCACATCTATCAATTCTTCAAGTTTTCAGATCAAATTTGCACTGAATGCTATTGATACTATTTCTTCTTTCTTATTTCCACATCATTTTCCTGACCTACAAATATATGTTCTTCCCAAGAAATTATCCTAGAAGCATTCTTCTTCATTAACCTCATAGGTAAAATATAAATTTTATGCTGATCTCTCCCAAATGTATATTTATTATCCTTAGCTCCCCCTGAACTCCCTTCCTATCTATCTAATTCTATATTAGACTCTGATTCTTCTCCTCCAAGGTATTCCTTAATTTTAATCAACATTCAGAATACCAATATCATGGCATTTGGTCCCATCACTTCATGGGAAATAGATGGGGAAACAGTGGAAACAGTAATAGACTCTATTTCGTGGGACTCCAAAATCACTGCAGATGGTGACTGCAGCCACGAAATTAAAAGACACTTGCTCCTTGGAAGAAAAGCTATGACCAACCTAAACAGCTTATTAAAACACAGAGACATTACTTTGCCAACAAAGGTCCATCTAGTCAAAGCTATGGTTTTTCCAATAGTCATGTATGGATGTGAGAGTTGGACTATAAAGAAAACTGAGTGCTGAAGAATGGATGCTTTTGAACTGTGGTGGTGTTGGAGAAGACTCTTGAGAGTCCCTTGGACTGCAAGGAGATCCACCAGTCCATCCTAAAGGAAATCAGTCCTGAATATTCATTGGAAGGACTGATGCTGAAGCTCAAACTCCAATACTTTGGCCACCTGATGTGAAGAACTCACTCATTGGAAAAGACCCTGACACTCAGAAAGACTGAAGGCATGAGGAGAAGGGGACAACAGAGGAAGAGAAGTTTGGATGGCATCACCGACTCAATGGACAGGAGGTTGAGTAAACTCTGGGAGGTGGTGATGAACAGGGAGGCCTGCGTACTGCAATCCACGGGGTTGCAAAGAGTCGGACACCATTGAGCGACTGAACTGAACTGAGTAAGTGGAAACCCATTTTTCCTATGATTGGACAGAAATATAGAAACCTATTGATTTATCTCATTTTCTCATCCAAGTTGATTTTCAAATCTTGAATCAAATTTTAGCAACTGCCTAGAATTTGGCTACTTTCTAGCACTAACACTACTCTTATTCAAGTTGCTATCATTTCTCTCCTGCATTATTTCAATAGCTTTTTAACATGTAACTATAACACCAAAATGGTTACTGTACGATCTTCTCTCCACAAGCAGCCAGATTGATGCTTTTAATCATAAACCAGACCAGGAAATTCTTCTGCTTACCATGACATCTCTATTCTTTATCTACTTTAAATCCAAAATGTAGTAGAATTGCCAATCCACACAGTCATAACTAAATATCTGTCTAGAAATGAATTGAAGTTTTCTTATTAGAGTGGATGTTCCTATGGCCTCATTATAATTGTACATTATATTATCTTATTTAGAATTTGTTCATTTACATAGGTCACTAACATTCTGCTATGTAATTTTTCTTTATATAATAACATTTGATATAAAGGAAATCTGTATTCAGTAATATCCAGGTGCTGTTAGTGGTTTTATTTCACAGGTACTAGAAGAAACTCATCTTCTGTTTGATTTCACAAAGTGTAAGATCAGTTATCAATAATAGGATACTAAGGAAACAATTATTTTCCACTTTTTATTCTATTTTTGCTATTTAAAAATTGCATATATAAAAAGTCTGATGTAAAGGCTTCTTGGAAGGTCCCAAAAAAGAAATGATTCCACAGTCGAAAAGAATTAAATATTTGAAGTTAAATAACTACAAATATTAAAGGACACTTTATATCAACAGTGAGTTCACAAAAGAAACACAAAAGGCTAAAAACAAATGAAAGATGCTTAGCTTCAGTAGAAGCCAGAGAAATACAAATAAACCCCTATTTTTTTTCATTTTTCTCTTAATAGGACAAGCAAAAATATTTTAACACTTGTTATGATCAGTTTTGCTCTACATAAATGGAAAAGAAAGCTTTTAAACACTTGAAGGGACAAGATTGTTGTTGTTGTTTTTGGTTAGTAAGTTGTCAATTCCTTTCTAGTTAATGTATGGGCCCTTTGAGGGCCACATTTAAAGTTCTCACTATAATTTATGAAATACACAGGCTATATAAGCCATATAACTACTGAAGTTACAATTTGGTGTTTATTGGTTGAGGAGCAATTAAATAAATTATGTGCATGCTGTACTGTGTCTTGTCAGTCTTGTCCAACTCATTGTTACTCTATGGACCATAAACCTCCAGGCTCCTCTGCTTGTGGGATTCTCTAGGAAGAATACTGAAGTGGGTTGCCATGCCCTCCTCCAGGAGATCTTCCTGATACAGAGATGGAATCCAGGTCTTGCGTCTCCTGCACTGACAGGTGGGTTCTTTACCACTAGTGCCATCTTGGAAGCCCTATACATATATATGTATATGTGTTTGTGTGTGTGTGTGTGTGTGTGTGCGCGTGTGTGTATAAGATTCCCTGCTGGCTCAGGAGTAAAGAATCCATGTAACAGTGCAGGAGATGTGTTTTCAGTCCCTGGATCAGGAAGATTATCTGGAGGAGGAAATGGCAATCATACCCCAGTATTCTTGCCTGGGAAATCCAAAAGAGTCTGGACATGATTTAGAGACTTAACAACAATCACAACAGATGTATTTTTAAACAGTTACAATGGGAAAGAATGGAATTGCCTCTTATTCTATATATTTATGACCACCAAACACTGTGCTAACTAATTTAAGCTAAATTCTATGATCCTCCTAAGCTATCTTCAAATGTATACATATATATCTTCAATATATTAACAATGCGTTTGACGACATGTCTGTTTAACAGTCCAAATATCATACAAATCAACTTTTGATAGCTGTACAATGATACTGATTTACATTTGCACATAAAATTTTAAATTTGCTTTTTCAAAACATTTGGTCTAATTTTTCCTATAAATCAAAACCACAGAAACAAAAATAATCCTAATCCTACACAAATAGGAGGATTATAGTTTCAAAGTTATTTGTAGAAAATAGACAAGATGAGACTCAAAATGTAAGCTTTTATATCATAAAATAATTGATGAACAGTCCTAAAAACTAGTTTTGTCTTTTTATCAATTTATGTAAAAATTAAACTATGAAGAAAGCACATTTCTTTTAAGGATGTTTGTGCTTGCATACTAAGCCACTTGAGTCATGTCCAGCTCTTTGCAACCGTATGGACTATAGCCCACCAGGCTCTTCTATCCATGGGATTCTCCAGGCGAGAATACTGGAGTGGGTTGCCATGCCCTCCTCCAGGGGATCCTCCC
Source organism: Dama dama (assembly GCF_033118175.1). Classification (NCBI taxonomy): domain Eukaryota; kingdom Metazoa; phylum Chordata; class Mammalia; order Artiodactyla; family Cervidae; genus Dama; species Dama dama. The sequence continues at coordinate 79,940,415 of NC_083698.1, read as the reverse complement.
AACCCAGGGGATCCAACCCACAACTCCTGCATCTCCTGCACTGACAGCGGATTCTTTACCACCAGAGCCATAAGATGCTTTATTTTAAAAAGTGAGGGTGTGTTCAAAAACTTGAAAAGAACAAAGCTTTGCATAACAGAACTTGCAGGAGAATCTGCATAAGCAGATCTTGCTGCTGCAGTGATATTATCTGAATTATTGAAGAAGATAATTCAGGTGAAACTTTATCTACAGGAGATTTTAACACTGATATGTTTATTTTGAAGCATATTCTTCTCTAAACTAAAAGTATGGATGTGTGTGTGTGTGTCCCTCTATGTCTCTAGGGAATGTAATACAGGGTGATTATCTCAGATACATAGATTATCCTGGATATAAGTGGCTGTACCAGGAGAAGAAATAGAAAAGAAAGACCTCTAAGACCAGGGAATAGGGCTAACTTCCACCCTGAGAGAGAGGCTTCATCTGGAGTAAAACTGAGAATTTACTACGAGTTCCAAGTGCTTAAGAATAGAAAATACAAAAAAGGTTGAAAACAGGATTTTGAATTGCTGTTTTCTCATGTTAAAAATGACCGCAAATAGCAAAAATTTTCTATGTTCACTAACACTACAAAAACTACATGATGCAGGTCTAGAATGCTGTAGATCCTGACATCATAAGTGGTAGACCTATTTTCTTATTTCCTAACCTAGAGATTCCTCTTTGCCATTGATCTTAAATTCCACAGCTTTATCAGCCCTTCTTTAAGAGACTTAAAAGGTCTTTGTAGATAATGTCCTTGGAATTTGAGCCTCAACATTGGATGTGTGTGCACGGCTGTCACTTGAGTCATGTCTGACTCATTGCGACCCCGTGGACTGTAGTCTGCCAGGCTCCTCTGTCCTGAGATTCTGTAGGTGAGAATACTGGAGTGGGTTGCCATGCCCTCCTCCATGGGATCTTCCCAATGCAGGGACTGAACCCGTTTCTTGCCATCTCCTGTACTGACAGGCAAGTTCCACCTGGGAAGCCCAACACTGGATTTGGTATAAAACAAATATAGGTAAAGGTCTGCCTGCGAATAATAGAACTTGTCTAAGTGCCTTTCTGATACTCTTTTTGCCTTCTGTATATAAGAGATTATAATGTTTGATTTGTAAGATTATGGCTAGATCAAATAAAATGACAAGTACAAACTTAAAGCTCTAAAGAGAAGCATTTAGAATATTATTGACATAATTTATTTTCATAGTTTTTAATTTAATGTAACTGTTTTGAATTTTGTCTTCAAAACCCACTAAGAACTTTTAGAATTACTTTTTAATTTTAAAATGTTCAGTATTTTTGTATTTAAAAAATAAATCTAAAACAAAAATTGTTTTGCAGGAATTCAACTTCTATTGATAACAAAATACATTACATCTAATTAATCTTTCTCCTAATATCAGTAATAGATTAGTAATCTATGGCTATATATAATGTTACATATATTATTACAAATGTATTACATATAATTGTGTGTGTATATATATGTATATATATACATATATATATATAAAATTGTTTGAAGATATTGATGTAAAAGTAAAAGTTTGCAGAAAACTGGAGGGAAAAAAGCTCAAAAGAAAGAAAATCCTATTTATTTAGCAGGGTAACAGAAAACATACCAATTTATACAAGCCATTTTGTTGGATTATGGAATCCGAACATGAAGTTGGGTTTACAAGAGTGGCTACATGTAAGGAGGAGAACATTCACAAAAATGGAGAAAGAGAAGGGTGAACCAGCAAATACACAAATTTATCTCAAAACTATGGCTAACTCTAAACTGTGCAAAGGGAGGCTGAGACCATGCACTGCAGGAACACAGCCAGAAACCACATCAGGAAGGCTGACTTCTGAACAGGGATAAAAGCGACTATCCAGAGCTATATAGGTTAAGGAGTATAAAACTTGCTGAGTTAAAAGATCTTGGTGAAAGCCTCAGTGTCAGTGAAAACCCAGAAACTATGTCTTAAGGATTACAGAGGAGAGTGAAAAAGGTGGCTTAAAGCTCAACATTCAGAAAACTAAGATCATGGCATCTGGTCCCATCACTTCATGGCAAATAGATGGGAAAACAGTGGAAACAGTGACTGACTTTATTTTTCTGGGCCCCCAAATCACTGCAGATGGTGAGTGCAGCCATGAAATTAAAAGATGCTAACTCCTTGGAAGGAAAGTTATGACCAACCTAGAGAGCATATTAAAAAGCAGAGACATTACTTTGCCAACAAAGGTCCATCTAAAAAAAAAAAAAAAAGGTCTGTCTAGTCAAGGCTATGGTTTTTCCAGTGGTCATGTATGGATGTGAGTTGGATTGTGAAGAAAGCTGAGCACCGAAAACTTGATGCTTTTGTACTGTGGTGTTGGAGAAGACTCTTGAGAGTCCCTTGGACTGCAAGGAGATCCAACCAGTCCATCCTAAAGGAGATCAGTCCTGGGTGTTCATTGGAAGGACTGATGCTGAAGCTGAAACTCCAATACTTTGGCCACCTGATGCGAAGAGAGGACTCATTGGAAAAGACCCTGATGCTGGGAAAGATTGAAGGCAGGAGGAGAAGGGGACGACAGAGGAAGAGATGGTTGCATGGCATCACCGATGCAATGGACATGGGTTTGAGTGGACTCTGGGAGTTGGTGATGGACAGGGAGGCCTGGCGTGCTGCAATTCATGGAGTCGCAAAGAGTTAGACACAACTGAGCGACTGAACTGAACTGAATAGGATTATGGAGTAAAGTTTAAGAGTAAAACTCAAATTAACTTGCCACAGTAAAACCTAAAATGCAACTGTATCCTAGATCAAGGCATTTCATCTTTAATTTTGTGCCCACTAGAATGAAGTTCATCATTTTTGCAAGCCATAAATGTGGTCTAAATGGAATCATAGATAGAAAAAGAATATTAAAAATTACTAACAGGCAAATATCACAAAACTGCTAAAAATTACAAATATGATGAAATCTTGACAGCACTTAGAGAAAATGGACACTACTCAATAAACACAAGATATGAATGATATCTACTTTCCACCAGTGATGATAAAGAAGACAATGAAAGGTTAATAACTTTAAATTGTTTAAAAATGTAAGTTTAACCTAGAATTTTATCTTTCACAAAAATACTTTCAAAGTTATAGCAAATGAAAACACTTTAATATAAAGGAGATCTTAAGGAATTTGGTACCAGTAGCCTCACACTACTAGCCAAGTAAAACTCTTTAAAATGAAACAGAATTATACAAGATGGAAATGAAGCTCTCTAGGAAAGAAGAAACAATAGATCACATCACATCTGTGTTATGTAAAAAGTATAAAAACATAATTGTATAAATGTGTTAGTCACTCAGTCTTGCCCAACTCTTTGCGACCCCATGAACTGCAGCCCACCAGGCACCTCCATCCATGGGATTCTCCAGGCAAGATTACTGGAGTGGGTTGCCATTTCCTTCTCCAGGGGATCTTCCCCACCCAGGGATCAAACCCGGGTCTCCTGCACTGCAGGCAGATACTTTAGTGACTGAATGATAAGGGAGGCTCAATTGTATAAATAATTGCACTAAATATAATATGACAGCACTGATAATAAAAGCATTTCATTTTTCAAAGAGAAATTCTCAGATAGCAGTGTATTTTCATCTATACAAGACATGTGTGTTACATGATCTTTGTCTCATTTAACATTCCTAGAATCAAAGTGATAATTCAATTTGTGTATGTTGTGACATAAAAATTGAGGCATATTTCCCCAATAAATATCCAATTATTATTTTATTGTGTGATGAAAATTATGTAATGAAAATACTTTCTTTCTTCCCTAATTACATTGGGATGACTTAAAGTAAATTGACCATATAAGACATGGGTCTATTTTATTTTTTTAGCTTTATTCTGGCATAATGGAAAACTAATCGGTCTATTTCTTGATTGTCTAGTCTGTACCACAGATGTACATACATGTTTATCAAAATACAAAATCACACTCTCTTGATAATAGTAGTCTTAAGGTAGGTCTTTAAATATAGATATTTTCCAACATTTTCCTCTTAGCTATTTCTATTATAGATCCTTTGATTATGTATATGCATGTAATACATGAATTATATGTATATATCATATATCTAGATCTACTTTTACCTCTAGCTCTAGCCTTTATTCTCTCACTGTAAAACTTTCACTTTTTACAAAGAGTACTAAGTGAGTAGGGATTTGTTAAGTTGAGAATGTATTAAGCTTATATATCAATTTGGGCATAGTGGCTTCCCAGGTGGTTTAACCGCCTGCCATTGCAGAAGACACTAGAAATGATGGTTCAATCCCTGGGTCAGGAAGATCCTCTGGAGGAGGAAACAGCAACCCACTCCAGTGTTCTTGCCTGGAAAATTCCATGGACAGAGGAGCCTGGTGGGCTACAGTCCAAGGGGTGGTAAAGAGTCGATGTTACTGAGCAACTGATCACAAAATTTATCAATAATAAATATTCCAATCCGTGAATATGGTATACTTTATACTTTTGTAAGTGTTTCTAATTTCTCTTAGGAATGTTTCAAAGTCTTCCTTGTTCCGGTATTATACATATTTTGTTTGGGTTTGATGTTAATGCAAAAGATTTTAAGTGTAATTTTTCAGTTTTTAGTATTAGCATATATAACTAAAACTTTTCTTATATCAATATTTTATCCTGAACCTTGTTAAATTCATTTACTCATCTAGTAGTAGTTTTGTGAACAATTAAGTACTTATTCTTTGTCTAGACTTTTAGTTTTGCTCTTTCAATTTGCCACTATTATTCAGTCACAAAATCAATAGGACCCTTATGTATACTTCTGTAGTTCTTTCTCCTCTCTTAAGTTACTGAGACTTCTTTCCTAAGAATCTACGAATCCAGTTCTCTATTCCTTGGACTCCAGACACCTTAATATCTTTCACTATGATTACTGTTTCCTCAACTCAGTGAGACTATTGTGTTCAGTTCAGGATATCATTCCTTAAACTTTTGTCCATAAAATATTACCAGGCAAGAAGCTGTGATTATGAATTATGCCTCATTTACTTAACTTCTCTCAGTGGTAACAGGCCTGTACTGCCTTTAATTCAATATTCATAAACTGTTGTGATATATTATTTTCAGTGTTTTACTTGTTTACAGAGAAAGCAGAAATCCAGTACTAATTATTTCCTTATGATCAGAAGCAGAGTATAATTTGTTTCTTTAATATTCCATTTTTCTAGAAAATAAATACTATGTCCTGTAAACTGCTGGTTTTCTACTTCTTGGTATATGCTATCGTTCTTTGCTGATACCTGAAAATTTAAATAATATAATGCAGTAATTATGTAATTTTAGCCTTTTATGAGTAAAATCTGTATTAGTTTGTCCAGCCTTAAAAGAGATCAACCTTCTGGAAAAATAACAAAGTGATGAAACTATCAAGGATTTAATATTATTTACATTATATATCTCAGCTAATATCTCTTTCCTAATTCCCTAATAAATATCCTATCCATCCCCAAAATATCCTCATTAATTTCAGTTGAATTAATACTATGGACATAGTAAAAATAATAAACATGACAATACTGACAATAGTGATTTTATGCCACAAGGCTTATGAATTTGTTTGCCCAAGTCAATCCTACCTTGCATTAAATGTCTTTAATTAATTATTAATGTTATCCTCCTTGACATTAAAAAAATAATCTTTTTTCATGTAAAGCCAACTATATTAAATAGTTCAACTACAGAGATACAGAGAAATATACATACCCTTGGAATCTGGTATGTGCAAATTTGTGCAGCATCATTTCACATCACCTTTTCTAAATGAATGCTTCACTAGATATTGTGAATCTGCTTGTGTTTTGTGAATGCTCTCAGATATCAACTTTTTTCTCTGCCAGAAAGACCCATCCACCTGTATACTGGCCATTGCTTATTCACCTCTTAGACTCTGTTTCCTGTTACTGACCAATTGTCATGCAAACTAATTCATTAGGTCTCTTTTCAAATGGTCTTATAGAAAAAAAAACAGAATTGAAAGAGACACGTGTACCCCAATGTTCATCGTAGCACCCTTTACAATAGCCAGGACATGGAAGCAACTTAGATGTCCATCGGCAGATGAATGGATAAGAAAGCTGTGGTACATATATACATATACACAATGGAATATTACTCAGCTTTTAAAAATAATGCATTTGAATCAGTTCTAATGAGGTGGATGAAACCGGGGCCTATTATTCAGAGTGAAGTAAGTCAGAAAGGAAAATACCAAAACAGTATATTAACGCACATATATGGAATTTAGAAAGATGGTAACAATGACCCTATATGCGAGACAGCAAGAGACACAGATGTAAAGAACAGACTTTTGGACTCTGTGGAAAAAGGCAAGGGTGGGATGATTTGAGAGAATAGCATTGAAACATGTATTTTATCATATGTGAAATAGATTGCCAGCACAGGTTCTATGCATGAGACAGGGTGCTCAAGGCTGGTGCACTGGGATGACCCTGAGGGACGGGATGGGGAGGGAGGTTCAGGATGGGGAACACATGTACACCCATGGCTGATTCATGTGAATGTATGGCAAAAAACACTGCAATATTATAAAGAAATTCAGTTCAGTTCAGTCGCTCAGTCGTGTCTGACACTTTGCAACCCCATGAATCACAGCACGCCAGGTCTCCCTGTCCATCATCAACTTCCGGAGTTTACTCAAACTCATGTCCATCGAGTCGGTGATGCCATTCAGCCATGTCATTCTCTGTTGTCCCCTTCTCCTCCTGCCCCCAATCCCTCCCAGCATCAGGGGCTTTTCCAATAAGTCAACTCTTCGAATGAGGTGGCCAAAGTACAGGAGTTTCAGCTTCAGCATCAGTCCATCCAATGAACACCCAGGACTGATCTCCTTTAGGATGGACTGGTTGGATCTCCTTGCAGTCCAAGGGACTCTCAAGAGTCTTCTCCAACACCACAGTTCAAAAGCATCAAATTTTTGGCTCTCAGCTTTCTTCACAGTCCAACTCTCACATCCATACATGACCACTGGAAAAACCATAGCCTTGACTAGAAGAACCTTTGTTGGCAAAGTAAAGTCTTTGCTTTTTAATATGCTATCTAGTAAGGTAATTAGCCTCCAATTAAAAAAAAAAGGTCTTATAATTCCTGCACTTCACTTTGTATATTTTCTTTCTAATCCCTAAACTCAGTAAGTCTGGCAATTCTGATTACTGCAGAGCCAAGCCTTTAGTGCATTCTATTCTTAATCTAGTAGCAATGGCTTAAGATATCAATGATAAAAGAGAAAAAAAGTTTTTTGTTTTTTTTTTTAAATGCAGTTAAGTCATGTAATTTTCTTTTCTCATGTGAGTATAAAATGTCAACTCTGATGTGTCTATCCATACTTTTTATCCATACTTTTCTCTATCTATCCATCTGCTGATCAATCTATTTATCTCATCTATTTGTGAAACTGCTTTAACTCTTCTTCTAGCACAAAAACTATTTAGCAGTTTATCCAGTGAGCTAGTGATTAACAGTACTCCATATATTTTAAAAAATATAAAATTAATATTCACATTTAAAAATATGAAGTTTTTGTTTGCTTATAAAGTGATTATATAGATGTTATCTGTCAACATACACCTGTAGACCTGAACTGAAATTCTGGAACTATATAGAGAACCCAATAATCATGGTAGCATTTAAAATTCTTATATCTGGGCCTGGCCTGAGGTATAAAATTTCTGGGAAGTATAAAACTATACCTTTTTACACAAAAGCCACTCCTTTCCTTACATACCTGTTTTCCATAATCTTGGTTCAATTACAGTCATTTAATAAAAGAAGATAAGTTAAAAGTAATGAAGAGATATTATGGGAAAATATTAATTAAAATATCATAAGATATATTATTCATAAGCTATAGCCTATCACTACCAATAGAAATAGATTATTCACATTCAAAGTTAGAGTCTGATGGACATCTTTGTAAAGCAAAGATATTCCAAGTTGTGGTGTGGGGATGCCAAAAACATTTCAGTCCTTTTTTTTTTTTTTCATTTATTTTTATTAGTTGGAGGCTAATTACCTTACAATATTGTAGTGGTTTTTGTCATATATTGACATGAATCAGCCATAGATTTACATGTATTCCCCATCCCAATCCCCCTTCTTCCCTCTCTATCCAATCCCTCTAGGTCTTCCCAGTGCACCAGGCCCAAGCACTTGTCTCATGCATCCAACCTGGGCTGGTGATCTGTTTCACTCTAGATAATATACATGTTTCGATGCTGTTCTCTGGAAACATCCCACCCTCGTCTTCTCCAACAGAGTCCAAAAGTCTGTTCTGTACATCTGTGTCTCTTTTTCCGTTTTGCATATAGGGTTATTGTTACCATCTTTCTAAATTCCATATATATGCATTAGTATACTGTATTGGTCTTTATCTTTATGGCTTACTTCACTCTGTATAATGGGCTCCAGTTTCATCCATCTCATTAGAACTGATTCAAATGAATTCTTTTTAACAGCTGAGTAATATTCCATGCTGTATATGTACCACAGCTTCCTTATCCATTCATCTGCTGATGGGCATCTAGGTTGCTTCCATGTCCTGGCTATTATAAACAGTGCTGTGATGAACATTGGGGTGCATGTGTCTCTTTCAGATCTGGTTTCCTCAGTGTGTATGCCCAGAAGTGGTATTGCTGGGTCATATGGCAGCTCTATTTCCAGCTTTTAAAGGAATCTCCACACTGTTTTCCATAGCGGCTGTACTAGTTTGCATTCCCACCAATAGTGTAAGAGGGTTCCCCTCTCTCCACACCCTCTCCAGCATTTATTGCTTGTAGACTTTTGGATAGCAGCCATCCTGACTGGAGTGTAATGTTACCTCATTGTGGTTTTGATTTGCATTTCTCTGATAATGAGTGAGGTTGAGCATCTTTTCAAGTGTTTGTTGGCCATCTGTATGTCTTCTTTGGAGAAATGTCTGTTTAGTTCTTTGGCCCATTTTTTGATTGGGTCATTTATTTTTCTGGAATTGAGCTGCAGGAGTTGCTTGTATATTTTTGAGATTAATCCTTTGTCTGTTTCTTCATTTGCTATTATTTTCTCCCAATCTGAGGGCTGTCTTTTCACCTTGCTTATAGTTTCCTTTGTTGTGCAAAAGCTTTTAAGTTTCATTAGGTCCCATTTGTTTATTTTTGCTTTTATTTCCAATATTCTGGGAGGTGGGTCATAGAGGATCCTGCTGTGATTTATGTCGGAGAGTGTGTTGCCTATGTTTTCCCCTAGGAGTTTTATAGTTTCTGGTCTTACATTTAGATCTTTAATCCATTTTGAGTTTGTTTTTGTGTATGGTGTTAGAAAGTGTTCTAGTTTCATTCTTTTACAAGTGGTTGACCAGTTTTCCCAGCACCACTTGTTAAAGAGGTTGTCTTTTTCCCATTGTATATTCTTGCCTCCTTTGTCGAAGATAAGGTGTCCATAGGTTCATGGATTTATCTCTGGGCTTTCTATTCTGTTCCATTGATCTATATTTCTGTCTTTGTGCCAGTACCATACTGTCTTGATGACTGTGGCTTTGTAGTAGAGACTGAAGTCAGGCAGGTTGATTCCTCCAGTTCCATTCTTCTTTCTCAAGATTACTTTGGCTATGCGAGGTTTTTTGTATTTCCATAAAAATTGTGAAATTCTTTGGTCTAGTTCTGTGAAAAATACCATTGGTAGCTGGATAGGGATTGCATTGAATCTATAGATTGCTTTGGGTAGTATAGTCATTTTGACAATATTGATTCTTCCAATCCATGAACACGGTATGTTTCTCCATCTGTTTGTGTCCTCTTTGATTTCTTTCATCAGTGTTTTATAGTTTTCTTTGTATAGGTCTTTTGTTTCTTTAGGTAGATATACCATATCCACAAGTCAATCAATGTAATACACCACATTAACAAATTGAAAGATAAAAACCATATGATTATTTCAATAGATGCAGAGAAAGCCTTTGACAAAATTCAACATCCATGTATGATTGAAACTCTCCAGAAAGCAGGAATAGAAGGAACATACCTCAACATAATAAAAGCTATATATGACAAACCCACAGCAAGCATTATCCTCAATGGTGAAAAATTGAAAACATTTCCCCTAAAATCAGGAACAAGACAGGGGTGCCCACTCTCACCACTACTATTCAACATAGTTTTGGAAGTTTTGGCCACAGCAATCAGAGCAGAAAAAGAAGTAAAAGGAATCCAGATAGGAAAACAAGAAGTGAAACTCTCGCTGTTTGCAGATGACATGATCCTCTACGTAGAAAACCCTAAAGACTCTACCAGAAAATTACTAGAGCTAATCAACGAATATAGTAAATTTGCAGGATATAAAATTAACACACAGAAATCCCTTGCATTCCTATATACTAACAATGAAAAAACAGAAAGAGAAATTAAGGAAACAATACCATTCACCATTGCAACATTTCAGTCTTTTGAAGTTCATTTTCTCATGAATGCACAGTAGAGTTTTCCAGAAGTTACACAACAATGTGACTAGGTCACTGCCATGAAAACTATTGAAATACACACATGTATATTGTTTTACTTTAAAAATTTTGCTCATTGCTAAGCTGTGTCCTACTCTTTGTACCTCATGGATTGAAACACTCAGGCTTCCCTCTCCTTCACTATCTTCCAGGTTTGCTCAAACTCATGTCCATCAAGTCAATGATCCATCCAACCATCTCATTGTCTTTTTGCTCCCTTTTCCTCCTGCTATCAATCTTTCCAAGTATCAGGGTCTTTTCCAATGAGTTAGCTCTTCACATCAGGCAGCCAAAGCATTGGAGCTTCAGTTTTGTACAGCCCAATAAATATTCAGAGTTGATTTCCTTAAGGACTGACTAGCTTGATCTCCTTGTATTCCAAGGGGATCTCGAGAGTCTTCACCACCACCACAATTTGAAAGCATCAGTTTTCAGCACTCAGCCTTCTTTATGGTCCATCTCTCACATCCATACATGACTACAGGAAAAACTATAGCTTTGACTATACAGACTTTTGTCAGCAAAGTAATGTCTCTGGTTTTTTATACACTTTCTAAGCTTGTCATAGCTTTTCTTCCAAGGTGTGTCATTTAATTTTGTGGTTATAGTCACTGTCTTCAGTGATCTTGGAGTCCAAGAAAATAAAATCTGTCACTGCTTCCACTCTTTTCCCATTTATTTGTCATGAAGTGATGAGACTGGATGCCATGATCTTAGTTTCTGAATTTGAGTTTTAACTTGTCTTTTTTACTCTTCTCTTTCACCCTCATCAAGAGGTTCTTTAGTTTCTCTTCACTTTCTGCCATTAGAGTGGTATCACTTGCATATCCGAAGTTGATATTTCTCTGGAAATCTTGATTCCAGCTTCAACTCATCCAGCCTGGCATATTGCATGATGTTCTCTGCATATAAGTTAAATAAACAAGGTGACAGTATACAGTTTTGCCACACTCCTCTCTCAATTTTAAACCAGTCAGTTGCTCCATATAAGGTTCTAACTTTTGCTTCTTGGCCTGAATGCTGGTTTCTCAGGAGACAGGTAAGATGGTCTGGTATTTCCATCTCTTTAAGATTTTTCCACAATTTGTTATAATTCACAGAGTCAAAGGCTCTAACATTGTCAATGAAACAAGTAGATATTTTTCTGGAATTCCCTTGCTTTCTCTGTGATTCAGCGAATGTTGGCAATTTTATCTCTGGTTCCTCTGCCTTTTCTAAACCCAGCTTGGGCATCTGGCAGTTCTTGATTTCAAGTACTACTAAAGCCTAGCTTGAAGGATTTTGAGCATCACCTTGCTAGCATGGGAAATGAGTGCAACTGTACTGTACTTTAACATTCTTATTTACTTCTTTTTGTGGGGAATGGATTGAAAACTGACCTTTTCCAGTCCTGTGGCCACTGCTGAGTTTTCCAAATTTACTGGCATACTGAGTCCAGCACTAGGATTTAAAATAGCTCAGCTGGGTTCCATCACCTCCACTAGCTTTGTTCGTAGTGATGTTTCTTAAGGTCTACTTGATTTCACATTCCAAAATGTCTGACTCTAGGTGAGTGATCACACCACTGCAGTTATCTGAGTCATTAAGACCTTTTTTAATAGTGCTTCTGTGTATTCTTGCCACCTCTTGTTACTTTCTTCTACTTCTGTTAAGTCCTTGCTCCTTCTGTCCTTTATTGTGACGATCTTTGCATGAAATGTTCCCTTGGTATCTCTGATTTCTTTGAAGAGATCTCTAGTCTTTCCCATTCTATTGTTTTACTCTATTTCTTTACATTGTTCATGTAAGAATGCTTTTTTGTCTCTCCCTGCTATTGTCTGGAACTCTGCAATCAGTCAGATATACCTTTTCCTTTCTCCTTTGCCTTTCTTTTCTCTTCTGTCTCAGCTATTTTTTAGACCTCCTCAGCCAACCATTTTGCCTTCTTACATTTCTTTTTCTTGGGAATGGTTTTGGTCACTGCCTCCTGTACAATGTAATGAAACTCCATCCATAATTCTTCAGGTACCCTGTCTACTAGATCTAATCTTTTGAATCTATTTGTCACTTCCACTGTATAATCATCGGGATTTGATTTAGGTCATACCTGAATGGCCTAGAGCTTTTCCCCTACTTTCATCAATTTAAGCCTGAATTTTACAATAAAGAGATCATGTTGTAAGCCACAGTCAGCTCCAGGTCTTGTTTTTGCTGACTGTATAGAGCTTCTCTATCTTTGGCTTCAAAAAATATAATCAATCTGATTTCAGTATTGACCATTTTGTGATGTCCATGTGTAGAGTCATCTCTTATGTTGTTGGAAAAGAGTACTTGCTATTACTAGAGTGTTCTCTTGGTAAAACACTGTTAGCCTTGGTCTTGCCTCATTTTGTACTCTAAGGCCAAATTTGCCTGTAATTCCAAGTATCTCTTGACTTTCTACTTTTGCATTCCAATCCCCAATGGTGAAAAGGATCTTTTTTTGGTGTTAGTTCTAGAAGATCTTGTAGGTCTTCCGAGAACCACTCAAATTCTTAGGCATTAATGGTTTGGGCATAGACTTAGATTACTGTGATGCTGAATGGTTTGGGGATAGACTTGGGTTACTGTGATGTTGAATGTTTTGCCTTGGAAAAGAACCAAGATCATTCTGTTGTTTTTGAGATTGCATCCAAGTATTGCATTTCAGACTCTTTATTTGACTAGGAGGATACTCTATTTCTTCTAAGGGATTCTTGCCACAGAGTAGATATAATGGTCATCTACAGTCATCCATTAAATTCACCTATTCCCGTCCATTTTAGTTCACTGATTCCTAAAATGCTGATTTCACTTTTAGCATATCCTGCCTGACCATGTCCAATTTACCTTGATTCATGGACCTAACATTCCAGGTTTCCATGCAATATTGTTCTTTACAGCATTGGAGTTTACTTTCACAAGAAGACACTCCACAACTGAGTATTGTTTCCACTTTGGCCCAATTCTTTCTCAAGCTATTTTTCTGCTCTTTAAAATTCATACTTTTATTTTCAAATATGGTAAATATTTATAGATTTAAGACCCATAAACTAAGTTCCTTGTGGCCCCCAATAACTTTTTTAGAACGTAAAATGGTATGGAATCCAAAAAGCTTAAGAACCACTGATTTAGGGAAGTATATATTTGCAAATTCACATTTATATTAAATAAAGTAATCTTAGTGCTCTTTCTTTAAAACTGACTTGCTTCTGAAATTACTTCACCTTTATTTGGAACCATAAGATATTTTGATCATATTTAATAATAGCAAGGGCTTCCCTGGTAGCTCAGTTGGTAAAGAATCTGCTTGCAATGCAGGAGACCAATGCTTAGTCCCTGATCAGGAAGATCCCCTGCAGAAGGAAATGGCAACCTGCTCCAGTCCTCTTACCTGGAAAATCCCACAGACAGAGGAGCCTGGTGGGATAAAGTCCATAGGGTCGCACAGAGTCAGACCTGACTGAAGTGACTTAGCATGCAGGCACACAATGATAGCAAAAGGTATTAAATGATTTTATTAATATTTCTCATAAAAATAAAAATCATTTAAAAATAAAAAATAATATATATATATTATTTAGAGAAACATATTTTCTTACATCAAATAGGTAATTTAAATATTAAATTCAGGAAGCATCTGTTTATTTGAGACAATTGTGAAGTTAACCAAATATGAATAAATATAACAACATATAATAATTTTAATAATTACATGTTAAAAGTTCAAATGTAATCCTGTGTACCATTTATTAATGCTACAGTATTTTTGAAAAAGCTATTTTAAATCAAAATGGAATACCCAATGAATATAATTACAAAACAACTCAAGTTTTGTTCTAAACTGTAGCAATTGATCCTACAGTGAGATTTATTCTGTAATCATAGAAGTCAATTGCATTTACAACTAGAATAAATTAGGGTAAATGAAGAGGAAAATTGTATTCTGTGTAACATTTGGTTCATTATAGGCTTAAACAACTATGTCAATCCATGTTCATCAATAGAAATTATGGTACTTGCAGACATAATTGAATCAAAACATTATCTCCAAGAAACAGCCGATGGTATATACACTTAAGAAATTATTGCTGTTTTTTTAAAAAGATTTTTTGCTTCTCAAGTCCTTACTAAGAGGATCAAAAATTTGGATAATTTTCAAAACCATTGCATACTCTCTTTTTTTGTATTTTAATATAAGGAGCAAAGTTGAAATTGAAGCTCCAGGGAAATTTGTTCCTTTAGAATGTATTTTAGAACGTTTGCTTGTAGAATGTATTTTGTGCTTATCTCTATTACTTCAATTAGAATCCTCATGATTAATTTGAGAAACTGGACATATATTCTTGAGAAAACTGCCAATGAGATTTATAGAGTCTAATTCTGAATGCCAGACTACAGTTTACTAATAAGGATACATTGTATTTATCAATGTTAATTGTAGTAGTAGTAGTAGCATCAGTAATAGTTTCAACTCTGATAAATCTCTCTTGAAGCAGAACCTCTTGTTCCGTGAGTGAATCTCTTCTTCAAGAAAAAGTAGGGTGGTCTAATAAGCCAGCATCTAACTATGCATTAGTCTATATATTATCATTGATAGAAAAAGTATATAATATTTAATATGTATTCTCTCTTTATTAGGTAAGCATAGTATAACTTAAATAGGGAATTTCTTGGCTATTCATCAACATTCACACTTCATTTTAAGAATATAGTCTATTTTTATTATTATTATTATACAATTACTAATAGCTCCAGAAAGAAAGAAGTAGCTGGGCCAAAGTGGAAACAACACTCAGTTGTGGTTGTCTTGTCGTGAAAGTAAACTTTAATGTTGTAAAGAACAATATTGCATGGGAAACTGGAATATTAGGTCCATGAATCAAGGTAAATTGGACATGGTCAAGCAGGATATAGCAAAAGTGAACACTGATGTTTTAGGAATCAGTGAGCTAAAATGAACAGGAATGGGCAAATTTAATTCAGATGACCATTATGTCTACTACTGTGGGCAAAAATCCCTTAGAATAAATGGAGTAGCCCTCCTAGTCAAATAAAGAGTCTGAAATTCAATACTTGGGTGCAATCTCCAAAATGATAATGTGATATCAGTTTGTTTCCAAGGCAAACCATTCGACATAACAGTGATCCAAATCTATGCCCCACCACTAACACCAAAGATGTTGAAGTTGAACAGTTCTATGAAGACCTACAAGACCTTCTAGAACTGACATCAAAAAAGATGTCCTTTTCATGATAGGGGATTGGAATGTAAAAGTAGAAAGTCAGGAGATACCTAGAATAACAGACAAGTTTGGCCTTGGAGTACCAAATGAAGCAGGGCAAAGGCTAACCGAGTTTTGTCAAGGGAACACACTGGTCATAGCAAACACACTTTTCCAACAACACAAGAGACAACTCTACACGTGGACATCACCAAATGGTCAATACCAAAATAAGATTAATTAAATATATATATATTTATATATAATATATTTTATATTATAAATTTATAATATATTTTATATTATAAATTTATAAAATAATTTATAATTTTATATAATAATAATTTATTATTATATAAATTTATATAATTTATTATATATATTTATATATATAATGTATATATATAAATATATATAATATATTTATATAATAAATATATAAAAATATATATATTATATATATAAATATAAATGTATATGATATATTTATATAATAAATATATAAAAATAAATGTATATTATATATAATAATAAATATATATAATTTATTATTATATAAAATTATGAATTATTTTATAAATTTATAAATATATAAACTTATATATATATAAATATAAAATATTTATTTATTTGGCTTTGCTGGGTCTTAGTTGTGGCATGTGGGATCTAGTTCCCCCACCAGGGACTGAACCTGAGAACCCTGCGTTGGGAGTGTGGAGACCTAGCCATTGGACCACGAGGAAGTTCCTGATTATATTCTTTGCAGCTGAAGATGGAGAAGCTCTATACAGTCAGGTCTATACAGTCAGCAAAAACAAGACCTGTTGCAGAAGCTTGAGATATAACAAAGACTAAATAGAGGAGGATTCCATGTCTGGGAGCTTAAAATTCTACTTAAACTAAACATGAAAATAGGATATATAAATAAGCAATATTTTAATTAAAATCAAATAATAGTTAATTAAGTAAAAATGTTAAATTTAAAGAACAGAATGATACTGTAGTGTGCTGTTGCAATTTTGAAAATGGTGATCAAGGAAATTAATGACATGAATAATGACATGAAGGAGAAGGAAGTCAGCTATACAGAGACTTAGAAAAGCATTTCGGGCAGACAGAACTATTAATGCTAAAGCTCCAACGTAGGTGAGTGCTTGATGCATTAAAAACAAATACTAATAAGAGCATACATATACACTTAACTAGACTAAATCAATCTCCTCAAGGGAAAAAAAAAAAGAAAAGAAAAACTGATATTTACAAGCAAAAGGGCAACACTGTTCAACTCATTGAATCTGTTTGTACTTGCATGAAAAATTCCCTTTTTACACTCTAACACAGTGATAGAGAAATCACTATTCTGCCCTATAATACACTCATGATATCACTGCAGAAGTCTTGGTTTGATCAGATGCTGAGTTCTTAGATTCTACATGTAAGGACAATTGGTTTTGTTACTCCACTGTATACTTGTGTGTGTATATATATATATATATATATGCAAGTATACATATATACATATGTACAAGTATATATGAAACCATCAAGCATTTCCAAGTCAAAATTTTGTTTTAAAATTCATTAAGTTAATTTGGCAACAATCTAGTTTGAGAATATAATATTCATGTTAATTAGCCATACTTAAATTATTCATTTAGATTAAGTTTTTGTACACACATACGCATATATATGTGTACATATATATGTGTACATATACACATATTGCACTACTCAAGCTGCACATTTTAATGTAAATCACAAATGCAAAATTAGGAAAGTCATTTTAAATATAAACTGTTTTATATTATAATATGTGTGTATATACAATGCCAATTATAATGAGAGTTTAGGTTTTCCCTATTTTTTTCTCCTCTTAAGTGAAAAGACAGAATGCCAAAGCAAACTATGTTTCTGACAATAAGATATATTTTCTACACCTGCGTCTCCATTCCATCCCTGAAAATAGGTTTATCAGTACCATTTTTCGAGATTCCATATGTATGTGTTAATATACAATATTTGTTTTTCTCTTTCTGACTTACATCCCTCTGTATAACAGGTTCATCCACCTCACTACCACTGACTTATGGGAAGGAATGGGGATGCAGATGTAGAGAACCAGAATGGACTAGTGAACACAATGGGGGAAGGAGTGGGTGGAACAAATGGAGAAAGTAGAATTGACATATATATACTATCATGTATAAAGTAGATAGCTGTTGTGAGTTGATGTATAATGCAGGGAGCCCAGTCTAATGCTCTGTGATGACCTGGGTGGAGCAGAGGGAAGGTCAAGAGAGAGGGGTTATATGTATAATTATGGCTAATTTGTGTTGTTGCATGGCAGAAACCGACACAAAATTGTCAAACAATTTCCCTCCAATTAATAAATAAATTAAGATATAATTTAAGGGAATTACTAAAGTGAAAGTTAGTTTTGACAGTACAATAGTATTTTCTGAATTATAATCACTATTTCAAATATTTTCTTTAATGTTGTAGTTATACTGAAAATGTGAAGAAAAGTAAACTAAGAAGGAACCTTGTATAGAGAGTCATATAAA
Organism: Dama dama; assembly: GCF_033118175.1. Taxonomy (NCBI): domain Eukaryota; kingdom Metazoa; phylum Chordata; class Mammalia; order Artiodactyla; family Cervidae; genus Dama; species Dama dama. The sequence continues at coordinate 79,922,058 of NC_083698.1, read as the reverse complement.
TATGGTTTGAAACATTCTAATATAGAGATATGCAGAACAGGGTAATAATTTTGAGGAAGGTTTCAGATTAACAATGATTTTAGTGCTCTATGTTTGAGCACTTAACCAAATTCTGCTGAATTGAATCATCTTTTGGTTCAGTTGATCAGTTATTTTGTTCTGTCTGCAGAATCTTTAGAAAAATAACAGAACTTTAAAACAACAGCCACAAAAGAAATGCACCAAAGTACATATGTGTAATCACATGAGTGAGATCATATTCAAAGAAATGAATATTATTTGATATTGTTTCATGCCCCCTTATTATTTTATCATGGAACCATAACATTTCTCAGATTATGTCCATTGAAATCACGATTAGAGATATTGAATGATAGGTTTAGTTCAGTCAAAATTGCATGCAGAGTTTACCAATAGTTTCAATATTGACCTCCAAAGACAAGGATTTGTAAATTTTGTAATTTTGATTTGTAAATTTTCTTCTCCAACTAAAACACTATCTCTACTTGCTGACTTATTTTCTTGTTGATTCTGCCCCTATGAATCTGACTAGCAACAAGATTTATTTGACATCCCCTTGTAGATCATTGCTTCGTACACTAATAAACACTTGTACTACCAAAGATTGGTGATTGGTGGTGATTTTTTTAGAAAGTAAACAACTTGGTTTTAGTATGCATTGAATGTACAGAACAGGTGGGAGAAAATTAATGTTACTATTTATAAAACTTCCATTAAGAAGAAAAAACAAAACAACAGAGAAATAAACTCCTTGATACAAATGGTTACCTACTGACAAGTAGTAACATGTTATTATGGGCTACCCTGGTGGCTATACATATATATGGGGCACAAATGCCGCTTCATATATTCTACAAGCATTTCCCTTGCTTGTATTAGTGTGAAAACAATTCAATACATTAATCTAATCTTTCAGTAATTGGTACATTTAGCTTGAATTGAAGATTATGCAGGAGCAAGCTTATTGTCAGGGACCATCATCAGTATGAGCCACATCTGTTTCAAATTCACGAAACTTCAAAGATAATTCATTTTTTGACAATGCCTATGGATCTATTGTTTTCTTGAAAGAAAAATTTTAAAGTTGCACTCTTAAAAAATAAATATTTGTATATTAATTTTATATATATATGTAAATATAAGTAAAATAATAATGATCAAAAATAATAATGATCAAATAGAAAATGTACAAATACTAATACTTTAATATATTCCTAAAAATGAAAATATATGAAAAACTGATTTATATAGTAATCATATACAGTTTACTATTTTATTAAAATATCTTGAAAGTGGCCTTTTCATGTTTAAATAAGACACATTAGAGTGAGTGAAGTGCCCTAGTATCCCGATTTTACTATTCTTTCAACTCTGTAAGAGCTACACATAATTAAGTTTTTCTAAGATTAGAACCTAAGTTACCTCTAGAAAGATTATACGGATTGTCAAGCTCTGTCTTGAAAATGTCAAGAATCACTTTTAAACAGTCTTCAAGAAGAAAGACACTCAAATAAAAGTATAGAGTTTTTAGTTTATACTCACATTCTTTTCATGTCTTTATCATCTATGACTAAATAAGATTTCTTATATGTTATATGAAAAAAATATAGGCCTCCTTAAATTCTCTTAGAGTTAGAGCTGGTTTGTTATGAATAAAACATATAACAGATGATTCAAATTTTTTTATTTTCCTCTTTTAGATATGTTTACTAAATAAAAGTTTTGGTGACTAGGAATTTAGAACCTGGTTACTCATCTTCAGTATTTTTAAACAGGAATGTTTTATATTTAGGGACATTTAGGAAAAAAACTATTTTGGTATAAATTAAAATATATATTCCCTAATATATTGCACAAAATAGTTTGATTAATTAATATAAATTATATGAGCTTTAATATTTTGCTGCTTACACACATTTTGTTTACTTTAGTGATAACCTAATATGACTATGAATTTTTAACAGGATAATGTTAAAAAACATTTATGTGGAAAAAATGTTTCTGTAATATAAAAATATGTATTTTTCTAAAAGTAGAATATTTTTAAAAACATCATTTATGACTCAAAATATGCTATTATTTAATTTCATTTGATTCAAACACATAATTAAACAATACTGATTTAGTTATAATTAGACAAATATATCATATATATCTTATATCACTTTGGCTTTCCCTAGTAGCTCAGATGGAAAAGCATCTGCCTGCAATGCAGGAGACCCAGGTTCAATCCCTGGGTCGAGAAGATCCCCTGGAGAAGGAAATGGCAACCCACTCCAACGTCCTTGCCCGGAAAATCCCATGGACAGAGGAGCATGGTGGGCTACAGTCCATGAGGTCACAAAGGGTCAGACATGACTAAGCGACAAACACACACATCATATTTTTAGTTTTAATTTGTTTCATTTAATTTTATGTGATCAAGTGAGTGTGCTTTCAATATATACATATTTTATGAATTGGCAAACTGTGTCTTGAAATACCAAAAAGCTTTGTCAAAAGTGACATGAACACTGTTGTATTTTTATCATATGAGACTTCCATGGATTTCTTCCTTATGCTTCATTATTTCTATCATCCTTTATAAATTCAAATATTTATTTAACAAATGTTTAAATACTTATAATTAAGGTGTACAGTACTATGATCAGTACAATTAGCAGCCAGGAACCTGGTCTTTCTAGAGGAATGTCTAAAGTTCCAGTACAACAGACTCACTGCATTTCATGAAATCTAAGATACCATTAATTATAAAATGTATTATTGCTACACGACTGAAAAGAAAAATAATTCCCATATTAACCATGATGTATTACTTCTTAATCCTGATTATAAAAATGCATGCATGTGTACTAAGTCACCTCAGTTGTGTTTGAGTCTTTGTGACCCTTTGGACAGTAGTGTCTTTCTAGAGGAATGTCTAAAGTTCCAGTACAACAGACTCACTGCATTTCATGAAATCTAAGATACCATTAATTATAAAATGTATTATTGCTACACGACTGAAAAGAAAAATAATTCCCATATTAACCATGATGTATTACTTCTTAATCCTGATTATAAAAATGCATGCATGTGTACTAAGTCACCTCAGTTGTGTTTGAGTCTTTGTGACCCTTTGGACAGTAGTCCACCAGGATCCTCTGTTCATCTGATTCCAAGAATACTGGAGTGGGTTGCCATACTCTTCTCTAGGGGATCTTCCCAACCCAGGGATCAAAACCAGGTCTCTTATGCCTCCTGCATTAGCAGGTGGCTTCTTTACCACTAGTGCAACCTGGAAGTCTGAATCTTAAAAATATTTGTACTTAAGTCATCACACAGATTATACAATAATGTCTACATTTTAATCACCTCTGACTTTGTTTTCTTATTAGTTTATTATACTTATGAAACCCCAAACACTTTTAATTCCTTAAAGATAAATCAGAAGGAGCTCTACACAGACATTATATTAAAGAATCATATGTCCTAATAAAACAGTCACTCACAATTCAGTGATTTCTCAGTTCATTTACTCTTATGATCACTTATAGGCTGAGAGGTTGTCAGGAAATAGCAAACTGATATCTTCAACAATGATGTTACTTCACTGTAACACATTGCAACCTCATTTCGAACCATTTCTCATGATACACTATATTATTTACTAGGTTATATATATATGTATCGCTAAAACAATTTTGCCCTTTGAAATAACTGTTTATGCTTCATTTTGAGGATTAATAATTGAAAATAACTGATTGCCTCTATTGCACATTTTCCCAAACTAATTATCATTAAAAAATTTTTACTTGGAGTTTAGAAATAAAATAGACTTGCAAATACTAATCACTGGAAAGCCCTCTATAATACTGTAGAGCACACAATATTATGTGCTGTTATGTGTTCCTGTTATTCAGAAGAGCCTAATAGGCAATTTTATAAACAGGCTTTCTGCAGACAGATTTGCTTTTTTCTCCCTCCATTCCTTCATTTATTACTACAGTGACAATAAAGTTAGTGTGATATCTGATAAAATGTCAAAAACTATTACAAGGCTACAGTAATTATGGGAGCACAGCATTGGAAAGGAAGAGATAAATAAATAACTGAACCAAAATTCAAATTCCAGAAATACATGAACACTTAACATGTAAGACACATGAAGTGAAAGATTAATAGCAAATAATGCATTTGAAGAATCTGTATTAGGGAAAAAAAAGACTCTACCTCACACTATACAAAACACGGTTATTGATCTAAGTGTAAATGTCAAAACAAGAAGGGTCTCAAATAGTAGTACAGAGAATAATGGGAAGGGTAAGTTTATTTAATAAAAGAGCTCTAAAATACAGAAAAGATTAGAAAAATTCAACTCTACTAAGATTACAAATTTTATTCATAGAAATAACTAAGTATAAAAGAGAGACAACTGAAAGTAAAAGACGTTCCAATTCATATAAACATTAACATACTTATACCCCAAATACATAAAGATATCCTACAAATCAACAGTAACAGTGGAAAAAAGGTATTCAACAGGCATTTCAAAAAGTAGAAATCCAATTGCCAACAAAGATTAAAAAAAGTAACTTCCCTAGGAATGTATAAGTCAATATCATATTGTTTTATTTTATTTCCACCAGTCTGACAAAATATAAAATGAGTGAAAAACTTTTTGGATCAAACATGATTCTCATATTCAGAACTGGGGTGGGGAAGGATTTTATTTAGCAAACAAAAAACAATTCAAGTATCTAACTAAATAAGAATAGATAACATATTTGTGATATAAATATGAAAATAATAATTCCGTTCACTTAAAATTCAAAAACAGAAAAGTAAAAATACATTGTCTAGGAAGGCATATGAAAATAATAAAAGTACTTTCTAAAAAAATAAAGTAAAAAAATCATTACCACAATGTCAGAGTACGACCTACAGTGGAAGGACAGACGTGGAGACAGAATATTTGGGATATGAAGTATATCAGGACTGGTGCATTTGTATTTATGATCTATGCTGGGTTAAGAGGTTTCGTTAGTTAATCAAAAATTTAATTACATAGGGATTCATCTTACACATTTCACCTGTATACACACACACACACACACACACACACACACACACACACACACAAACATATATACATATGCACATTTCTGTTTTTACATAACTTACATAATTAATATGTTAATAAAATTAAATTAAGAGAGAGAGAGTAAGAGGTAGGGAGACAGAAGAAGATAAAATGGAGAGTATAGTTATCAATAACTTATTTGTGGACTTACTTAAAGGAAGAAAATAAGTTATGCAGGACCTAATAGGATAGTAGGATGAAGAAAACATATTTTTAGATTTGTGAGAAAGATCTGATAGCAAGGGTAAAGTATTGATACACTGACGTCTTTATGGCAAGAAGAAATTGCATATGGTGCCCATTTGATAAATCTATGCTACTATCATGGGCAGTTCACCTATACTACTACTAGCAAAAACCGCATATAAAGACACAAATTATAGGAAAATATACAGCTTATGTCTGGGGAGAGAATATTATAAGCACTATAAGATTCCTCATTTTCCAATTTTGAACAGTTCTAGGCTGGATGGCATCACCGACTCGATGGACATGAGTTTGAGTAAATTCCGGGAGTTGGTAACGGACAGGGAGGCCTGGCGTGCTGCGATTCATGGGGTCGCAAAGAGTCAGACATGACTGAGCAACTGAACTGAACTGAACTGAGGAGCCCCTTGTGGATACCAAAATCTGAATGTTTAAATTTCTTATATAAGTTGGTATAATATTTGCAATTAATATACATAATCCTCCCATATACTTTAAATCATCTCTAGATCACTTATATTGGAGAAGGCAGTGGCACCCCACTCCAGTGCTCTTGCCTGGAAAATCGCATGGACAGAGGAGCCTGGTGGGCTGCAGTCCATGGGGTCGCTAAGAGTGGACACAACTCAGCGACTTCACTTTCACTTTTCGCTTTCATCATTGGAGAAGGAAATGGCAACCCACTCCAGTGTTCTTGCCTGGAGAGTCCCAGGGATGGGGGAGCCTGGTGGGCTGCCATCTATGGGGTCGCGCAGAGTCTGACACGACTGAAGCGCTTTAGCAGCAGCAGCAACAGCAGATTACTTGTATAATACAATGCAGGTGCTATGTAAATAGTTGCCAGCATATGGCAAATTCCGACTTTGCTTTTCAGAATTTTCTGTCATGTTTTGGAATATTTTTTCCATGATTAGTTGAGCCCACAGATGCAGAAACTCTGAATATGAATGGTCAATGGTATATTAAAATATATTAATTTTAAAACTGTGTAAAATATTGATAGTTTTAAAAATTGTAGTCAAAATGAACTTGGAAGAAACTAAAGGAAACCTATGAAACAAAGAACACACACTATACACACCTTTTTATCAGATATGTGATTTGCAAAATTTTCTCCTTGCATGTGCCATGTCAGTTCATTTTTTTTTCAGGGTCTCTCACAGAACAGAGCAAAAGCTTTTGACTTAGATAAAGTCTAATTTCTGAAGCTTCCCTTCCATGGTTGGCAATTTTAGTGTTGTATCTGAAAATTCATCACCATACTGAAAACCTAAGGCCAGGTAGATGAATTTATAAGGGGCTTCTGGGAAGTTTTACATTTGATATTTCTGTTGAGGGCCCTTTGGTTTTGCTTTGTTTATGAGAAAACAATATTTATCCATTAATATATTCTCAAAAGTTGCTGAATATATAGTGTGAACATATAGCTGATGTCTCTCCTCTGTTCCATTAATGGCTATGCTTTTGCTAATACTAGTCTATTACTGGGGATTGATATTAATGTATTGAAATTGGATAACTTGAATACTGTAACTATACTCTTCCATTAAAGAATCATTTAGGTATTCTAATTATTTTCCATTTCATATACTTTTTAAAATTAACTTTCCAGTTTCTACAAACAAAGCTTGCTAAGGTTATGAAGGGTTTTGTTTAAACTGAAGAGAAGAAAATAAAACAAAATAAAATAAACTGAAGAGAAGATTGAGAACCTTTGACATATTGAAAATATTGTCTTCCAGTCTATGAACAATTGTTACTTTCTCCATTCATTTAAATCTTCAATAGTTTCATCAATGTTTTATATATAGATTCTATACATATTGGGGTTTCCCAGGTGGCATTTGGGGTAAACATCCTGCCTGCCAGTACAGGAGCTATAATAATCATGGGTTCGATCCCTGAGTCAGGAAGATCCTCTGGAGAGAGCATGGAAATCCACTCCATTATTCTTGCCTGGAGAATCTGATGGACAGAGGAGCCTAGAGGTCTACAGACTATGGGGTCTCAAAAAGACATGACTAAAGTGACTTACCATGTATGCATTCATCTATACATATTTTGTTAGAATTATATAGGAATCAAAACCATTCCCAAGAAAAAGAAATGCAAAAAAGCAAAATGACTGTCTGAGGAGGCCTTCAAATAGCTGTGAAAAGAAGAGAACTGAAAAGCAAAGGAGAAAAGGAAAAGTATACCCATTTGAATGCAGAGTTCCAAAGAATAGCCAGAAGAGATAAGGAAGCCTTTCTCAGTGATCAATGCAAAGAATTAGAGGAAAATGATCAAATGGGAAAGACTAGAGATCTCTTCTAGAAAATTAGAGATACCAAAGGAACATCTCATGCAAAGATGGGCTCAATAAAGGACAGAAATAGTACGGACCTAACAAAAGCAGAAGCTATTAAGAAGAGGTGGCAAAAATACACAGAAGAACTGTACAAAAAAGATCTTCATGAAGGTGTGATCACTCACACTCACCTAGAGCCAGACATCCTGGAATGTGAAGTCAGGTGGGCCTTAGAAAGCATCACTATGAACAAAACTAGTGGAGGTGATGGAATTCCGTTTGAGCTATTTCAAATCCTAAAAGATGATGCTGTGAAAGTGCTGCACTCAATATGCCAGCAAATTTGGAAAATTCAGAAGGGGCCACAGGACTGGAAAATGTCAGCTTTCATTGCAGTCCCAAAGAAAGGCAATCCCAAACTACCGCACAATTGCACTAATCTCACACGCTAATCAAGTAATGCTCAAAATTCTCCAAGCCAGGCTTCAGCAACATGTGAACTGAAAACTTCCAGATGTTCAAGCTGGTTTTAGAAAAGGCAGAGGAACCAGAGATCAAATTGCCAACATCCACTGGATCATCGAAAAAGCAAGAGAGTTCCAGAAAAACATCTATTTCTGCTTTATTGACTATGCCAAAGCTTTTGACTGTGTGGATCACAATAAACTGGAAAATTCTGAAGGAGATGGGAATACCAGACTACCTGACCTGCCTCTTGAGAAACCTGTATGCAGGTCAGGAAGCAACAGTTAGAACTGAACATGGAACAACAGACTGGTTCCAAATAGGGAAAGGAGTACATCAAGGCTGTATATTGTCACCCTGCTTATTTAACTTATATGCAGAGTACATCATGAGAAACGCTGGACTCCAAGAAGCACAAGCTGGAATCAAGATTGCCAGGAGAAAAATCAATGACCTCAGATATGCAGATGACACCACCCTTATGGCAGAAAGTAAAGAAGAACTAAAAATCCTCTTGATGAAAGTAAAAGAGGAGAGTGAAAAAGCTGGCTTAAAGCTCAATATTCAGATAACTAAGATCATGGCATTGGTCCCATTACGTCATGGCAAATAGATGGGGAAACAGTGGAAACAGTGGCTGACTTTATTTTTCTAGTCTCCAAAATCACTGCAAATGGTGACTGCAGCCATGAAATTAAGACGTTTGCTCCTTGGAAGGAAATTTATGACCAATCTAGACAGCATATTAAAAAGCAGAGACATTACTTAGCCAACAAGTTCTGTCTAGTCAAGGCTATGGTTTTTCCTGTAGTCATGTATGGATGTGAGAGGTGGACTGTAAAGAAAGCTGAGCATGGAAGAATTGATGCTTTTGAACTGTGGTGTTGGAGAAGACTCTTGATATTCCCTTGGACTGTGAGGAGATCCAACCAGTCCATCCTAAAGATCAGTCCTGAGTGTTCATTGAAAGGATTGATGTTGAAGCTGAAACTCCAATACTTTGGCCATTTGATGCAGAGAGCAGACTCTTTGGGAAAGACCCCGATGCTGGGAAAGATTGAGTGCAGGAGGAGAAGGGGACAACAGAGGATCAGACGGTTGGATGGCATCACCGACACAGTGGACATGGGTTTGGGTGGACTCCGGGAGTTGGTGATGGACAGGGAGGCCTGGCGTACTCTGGTTTCATGGAGTAGCAGAGTCAGACATGACTGAATGACTGAACTTAACTGACCTTCATTACTTGGTAATAGTATCAATGGTATATTTACATAGATATTCCTATTCATGCTGTTTATGTATACCCATATAAATATATATATTTTAATGTTTCTATGCAGGAAAATAACTGGCATGGTATGTTGATATTTTATCCAGTAACCTTGCAAAATTCACTTATGTGGGAGCTTGTTTATAGATGTTAAAACCTTAAATAAAAATAATTAATCATGTCATGGTGGCTCAGATGATAAAGAATCTGCCTCCAATGCAGAAGAGCCAAGTTCAATTCCTGAATCAGGAAGATCCTCTGAAGAAGGGAGTGATTAATCACTCCATATTCTTGCCTGGAGAATTTCATGGACAGAGGAGCCTGACAGGTAATAGTCTATTGGGTCATAAGAATCAGACATGACTGAATGACTAGCAGCTTCACTTTTCACTTTTATGTGAATAAATAATAATTTTTTTTCTTTGTCAACATGCATGTCTTTTATATATTTTTCCTCTGTTATTTAGCTGGACAGAATTTCCAGGAAAATACTGAAAAGAAATTCTGAAAAAGTACATTTTGCCTTCTTGTCAATATTAAAGAGAAGGCATTTATTCTCTCCCCATGGTATTAGTTGTAGTTTTAGGTTACTAAAGTTTACTCCATAGGAAGTTTTCAGAAACTAATTTCTTCAAATATTCCCTGTATCTATTGAGATTATCATGTTTTCTTATTTAGCATATGTATGTATAAAGAACTGCATTAATTTATGAATGATAAACATTAATTTAATTCTCAGGCTGAACTCCATTTGTATGTGAAGGTCATTTTAAATATTACTGGATTTGATTTGGATGGTGTCATGAGAATTTTTATATATACATTCTTGAAGACTGTTAGAGCTTTCATTTCTTGTATTTTTCTTCTGTTTTCTGGAATATACTGATGGAATTGTCAGCATTTCTGCTTAGACACTCAGTAGACTGCATCTATAAAATCATCAGGGCTTGCATGCACTTCCTTTGTTTACAGCAGGAGGATGTAAGAGTGAGAAAGTTTTAACTACAAATTCAATTGTCTTAAGCATTATCAGAATATTTCAGATATCTATTTCTCCTTGAGTGATTTTGCAGTTTGTATTTCAGGAAATTTCTCATTGCCATTTGTTATCAATTTTATAGACATTGCATTGTCCATGTAATTTCCTTTTCCTTATTATTTATTAAGATGCATGGGATTAGTAGTAAAGCCATATATTTTACTCCTGATATTGGAGAATTTCCAGGTGTAAAAGCTAAGTTTAGGAAAAGCTGAGGAACCAGAGATCAAATTTCCAATATTTATTGGATCACGGAGAAAACAAGGCAATTCCAGAAAAACATCTACATCTGCTTCATGGACTGTGTGGATCAGAAACCTGTGGAAAATTCTTAAAGACTAGGAGTATAAGACCATCTTGCCTGTCTCCTAAGAAACCTGTATGCAGGTCAAGAAGCAACAGTTAGAACTGGATATGAAACAATAGGCTGGTTCTAAATTGGAAAAGGAGTATGACAAGGCTGTATACTGTCACCCTCCTTGTTTAACTTATATGCTGTGAAATGCTGGGCTAGATGAAACACAGGCTGGATTCAAGGTTGCTGGAAGAAATATCAACAGATTCAGATATGCAGGTAATACCATTCTTAAGGCAGAAAGTGAAGAGGAACTAAAAAGCCTCTTGATGAGGGTGAAAGAGGAGAGTATAAAAGCTGGCTGGAAACTCAACATTCAAAAAACTAAGATCATGGTGTCCGGTCCCATCACTTCGTGGCAAATAGAAAAGAAAAAGTGGAAACAGTGACAGATTTTCTTTTCTTGGGCTCCAAAATCACTGTGGACAGTGACTACAGCCACAAAATTAAAAGACACTTGCTCCTTGCAAGAAAAGCTATGACAAACTTAGACATCATATTAAAAAGCAGAGATATCACTTTGCTGGCAAAAGACATATAGTCAAAACTATGGGTTTTCCAGTAGTCATGTGTGGATGTATGAGTTGGACCCATAAGAAGGCTGAGAACCGAAAAAATGATGCTTTTTAACTGTGGTGTTGGAGAAGACTCTTGAGAGTCCTTTGGACTGCAAGGAGATCAAACCAGTCAATTCTTTAAGGAAATCAACTCTGAATATTCATTGGAAAGACTGATGCTGAAGCTGAAGCTCCAATACTTTAGCCAGTTGATACAAAGAACTGACTCACTGGAAAAGTCTCTGATGCTGGGAAACATTGAAGGCAAAGGGAGAAGTGGGTGGCAGTGGATGTGATGTATAAATAGGGCCTCAATGGACATAAATTTGAGCAAACTTTGGTCGATAGTGCAGGCCAGGGAAGCCTGCTGTCCCACAGTCTATGAGGTCCCAAAAGTCCCAAGGCTTACTGACTGAGCAATAATAACATTTGGTAACATGGGTCCTTTTACTTTTTTCCCCTTATCAGACTATCTAGGGGTTGTGAAATTTTGTTTTTTCCAAAAATTAGTGTTTGATTTCTTTGATTTTCTGATTAATTGTATTGGCTTCTATTTTTATTGTTTCCCATCCCCTATTTCTTTGAGGTAAATCTTCTTTCTCAAGTTTATAAGAATGAAGCAAGTTAGGGATTGGGGGCAAGAGGAGAAGGGGACGACAGAGGATGAGATGGCTGGATAGCATCACCGACTCGATAGACTTGAGTTTGAGTAAGCTCCGGGAGTTGGTGATGGACAGGGAGGCCTGGTGTGCTGTGATTCATGGGGTCACAAAGAGTCGGACATGACTGAATAACTGAACTGAACTGAACTGAATTCTACTTTTTAAATAAAACCATGTAGTTGTACAAATTTCTAAATATTGCTTCAATGATAAATTTTGATGTATTTTATTTTTATTATGTATATATGTGTGTATATGTGTGTGTGTGTGTGTGTGTGTGTGTATATATATATATATATGTGTATATATATATATATATATATATATATATTTCTAAATTCCCCATGAGACTTCCTGTTTGATCCAAGTGCCATTTAGAAATCTTTTAAAAATTTCCCAATTCTTAGAATTTCCAAGAGATCTACTATTGCTGTCATTTAGGAACTATTAAAAGGGAACATTACTAGAAATGTTAACATATAATAAGCACTTGGATTTCACACACATAATATATATTATAAATTTGTGATTGTTCTAAGCAAGAAATAAATTATAACGAAAGGATATACTACAGAAGTTATTTAGCTAGAGAGTCTAGCAGACTGTCAAACTCCACACACATCTTATCTTGATTTTATTGTTTACAAGAAGTCAATATTGCACAGGAACCTGGAATATCAGGTCCATGAAACTAGGCAAATTGGAAGTGGTCAAACAGGAAATGGCAAGAGTGAAGATCAACATTTTAGGAATCAGTGGACTAAAATGGATTGGAATGGGTGAAATTAACTCAGATGACCATTATATCTACTACTGCGGGAAAGAATCCGTTAGAAAAAATGAAGAAGACCTCATTGTCCACAAAAGAGTCCAAAATACAATACTTGAAGGCAATCTCAAAAATGACAGAATGATCTCTGTTCATTTCAAGACAAACCATTCAATATTACAGTAAACCAAGACTATGCCCTGACCAATAAAGCTGAAGAAGCTGAATGGTTCTCTGAAGACCTACAAGACCTTCTAGAACTAACACCCAAAAAAGATGCCTTTTCATTATAGAGGACTGGAATGCAAAAGTAGGAAGTTCAGAGATACCTGGAGTAACAGGCAAATATGGCCTTGGAATACTAAACAAAGCAGGACAAAGGCTAATAGAGTTTTTCAAAGGGAACACACTGGTCATAGCAAACACCCTCTTCCAACAACACAAGAGAAGACTCTACACATGCACATCACTATATGGTCATTACTAAAATCAGATGATTAAATTCTTTGCAGCCAAAGATGGAGAAGCTCTATACAGTCAGCAAAAATAAGACTGGGAGTTGACTCTGGCTCAGCTCATGAAATCCTTATTGCCAAATGCAGACTTAAATTGAAGAAAGTAGGGAAAACCGCTAGACCATTCAGGTACGACCTAAATCAAATCCCTTACGATTATACAGTGGAAGTAATATAAAGACTCAAATGATTAGATCTGATAGAGTGCCTGAAGAATCATGGAGGGAGATTTGTGACATTGTACAGGAGGTAGTGATCAAGACCATACCCAAGAAAAAGAAATGCAAAAAGGCAAAATGGCTGCCTGAGGAGGTTATGAAATAGCTGAGCAAAGAAGAGAAGCTAAACACAAAGGAGAAAAGGAAAGATGTACTCATTTGAATGCAGAGTTCCAAAGAATAGCAAGGAGAGATAAGAAAGCCTTCCTCAATGATCAATGCAAAGAAATAGAGGAAAACAATAGAATGGGAAAGACTAGAGAGCTCTTCAAGAAAATTAGAAATACCAAGGGAACATTTGATTCAAAATGGGCACATTAAAGGACAGAAATGGTATGGACCTAACAGAAGCAGAAGATATTAAGAAGAATACAAAAAATATCTGAATGACCCACATAACCACAATTGTGTGATCACTCACCTAGAGCCAGACATCCTGGAATGCAAAGTAAAGTGGGCCTTAGGAAGCATCAGTACAAACAAAGCTAGTGGATGTGATAGGATTCCAGTTGAGCTATTTCAAATCCTAAAAGATGATGCTGTGAAGGTGCTGCACTTTCCAATATGCCAGCAAATTTGGAAAACTCAGCAGTGGCCACAGGACTGGAAAATGTCAGTTTTCATTCCAATCCCAAAGAAAGGCAATGCCAAAGAATGTTCAAACTATAGCACAACTGTACTCATCTCACACACTAACAAAGTAATGCTCAAAATTCTGCAAGCCAGGCTTCTATTGTACATGAACTATGAACTTCCAGATATTCAAGCTGGTTTTAGAAAAGGCAGAGAAACCAGAGATAAAATTGCCAACAACCATTGGATCATCGAAAAAATAAGAGAGTTCCAGAAAAACATCTACTTTTGCTCTATTGACTATGCCAAAGCCTTTGATTGTGTGGATCACAACATACTGTGGAAAATTCTTCAAGAAATGGGAATACCAGACCACCTGACTTGCCTCCTGAGAAATCGGTATACAGGTCAAGAAGCAACAGTTAGAAGTGGACATGGAACAGCAGACTGGTTCCAAATTGGGAAAGGAGACTGTCAAGGCTGTGTATTGTCACCCTGCTTATTTAACTTATATGCAGAGTACATCATTCGAGATGAAGCACAAGCTGGAATCAAGACTGTTGGGGGAAATATCGATAACATCAGATATGCAGATGACACCACCCTTATGGCAGAAAGCAAAGAGGAACTAAAGAGCCTCTTGATGAAAGTGAAAGAGGACAGTGAAAAGATGCCTTAAAACTCAGTGCTCAGAAAACTAAGATCATGGCATCTGGTCCCATCACTTCATGGCAAATAGATGGGGAAACAATGGAAACAGTGAGAAACTTTATTTGGGCTTCAAAATCACTATAGATGGTGACTGCAGCCATGAAATTAAAAGATACTTGCTCCTTAGAAGAAAAGCTATGACCAACCTACACAGCATATTAAAAAGCAGAAACATTAGTTTGCCAACAAAGATCTGTCTAGTCAACGCTATGGTTTCTCCACTCATCATGCATGGATGTGAGAGTTGGATTATAAAGAAAGCTGAGCTCGAAGAATTGATGCTTTTGTACTATTGTGTTGGAGAAGACTCTTGAGAGTCTCTTGAACCTCAAGGAGATTCAAACAGTCAATCCTAAAGGGAATTAGTCCTGAATATTCACTGGAAGGACTGATGCTGAAGCTGAGACTTCAATACTTTGGCCACCTGATGCAAATTATCTAAGGCTTTTCTTTTCATTTGAAAAGACCCTGATGTTGGGAAAGACTGAAGGTGGGAGGAGAAGGGGATGACAGAGGATGAGATGGTTGGAAGGCATCACCGACTCAATGGACATGAGCTTATTTAGGGACATGCTTATTTAGGGACATAATAAATTTCTGATAGCAGCAAAAAAAAAAAAATTAATAATAATAATAAATTACAGGGGAAAAATAACCTAACTGGTAAGTAAGGAGGACAAAATTATATCAGAAAAAAACCTGACATTTTATTATTGAGAAAAAATGTATATGAGAAAGGACAGAGCAGGTTCTCAAATTTACCTGTTTTTTAAATAGGGAAAGAAGTGTCAGTAAAGGAAAGCCAACACGGAAAAAAATGTCTTCTGTCTTCTTATTGTGATTAGAAGTGGAGAGAAGAAAGATCTCATAAGCATCACATAAGGCAGATAGAGAAGTTTGCTGCCTCAGAATCACCTGAGGGCCTGTCCAAAATGCAGAGTTCCAGGTCTTGTTCCAAGCTTATTGAATCAGAAACTCTGGGACATTCAGCCTAAAATCTGCATTTTAATAAGATCCCTGTGTGTTTTATATGCACATTAAAGTTGAGTAGCAGAAGTCAGGCAGAAATTTGTCAGAGAAACCATTTTGCAAGGGAAGACTGGGCTGCCTTTTGAGAGATTTTTTTGGTAAGCACCTGGCTATTAATTCAACTGGGGTGAACACTTGGGACATATTTGGAGTTATTTAAATCCTGCAAAGTAAGGAGTTTGATGTGTGCTGCAGATCAGCACATGGGTTTAATTTATTTTGGATACTATCAGGAGAAAAAGAACAGAACCAATGGGAAACTTTTGGCATTTTCTTCCAACTAGTTGAGCTGAAGCAATGTTCTTTCTTTGGAATAAGATAGTGGCTAAAGGAATAGTTTTGTTCTGCTTACAAACTTACTATAATAAACTAAGAATATCCATAAAAATAATACACTTCCCTTTGGGTTGGATTAAGCAATATAGATAAGAAATTTTACTGAGGCAAGGAGGGTGCAATAAGATATGAAATATGGGCAAAGATAATCACTCACCAACTTTAGAAATTTCAGTTCAAAGTCCCAAAGACTCTCTGTCCAGCCTAAGGCCTCTCTTTAGTTTTTTTTTTTTTGTTTGTTTGTTTTTCTTTTCTCCACCAGTCCAAGGATGATTTAATCCCCTAAATGAGTGCTGACCAATTTCCCACCAGATTCCTCTGGCACAGTAAGATGTGGATTTACTGTACTTCCAAACCTGCACCTTCTTGCTGAGTCTGAACAAATTCAGTCTCTTAGTTTTAGAGAATAGTAACCGTAAAGGACCTTAAAAATTTTAACAAAAATAACAAATGATTGATAATTTAGAGAACATGAGAAAAAAATGAAACTAATAGTCTTATTCTTCCTACTTGTCACTCAAATTAGAATTAGCATTTCTCTTCACATCTAAACTAAATTTATTCACACTGATTTCACAAATACTCTTTCACTGAGTATGCAGCAGAGTGATTTCTCAAGGTGTTACTAGTAATTTGTTGCTGTATGTATTTCCCTTACATTCCCCCACTTCAGTCAGGTAGCCAGATTTGTGTTGTCTCAAGAAAAGGGAGATTCAGTTCAGTCGCTCAGTTGTGTCCGACTCTTTGCAACCCCACGAACCACAGCACGCCAGGCCTTCCTGTCCATCACCAACTGCCGGAGTCTACCCAAACCCATGTCCATTTAGTCGGTGATGCCATCCAACCATCTTATCCTCTGTTGACCCCTTCTCCTCCTGCCATCAATCTTTCCCAGTATCAGTATAAACAGTATGAAAGGGAGATTAGAAACAGGTAAAAATAAAGGTTTCTAAAGGACAATCTCCTTCTAAGATAGCCATTATGCTCAGTTCTGAGACCCCAGGGTAGGATTATTCTAAAAAAGATGGAGGTGGTGGGGAAAGAAAAGCAAGCAGAAGAAAAGGAGGAGCTATCTTTATATTGGGAAGGGGAAAAATAAAAGTTTGACAGGTCTTATGATTACCAGCTCTTCATGCTTCTTTGTATTGCATGATTTTGGTAAGGAGAAATCACAGAGGCAAATGGATGGCTCAGTGGTTGTCCTATTTCGGCTGGACCTTGGCAATCACTTTCCTACCTCAGCCATGAAGCACAGCATGGGAACCTCATGTCTTAGCATTTCAAATGTTTGTGAGCTAACGTCATAGGATTCTGAGAGCCAAGAGATATGGCCCAAATCTAGGGGCATCAATATTTGTTCTGTTGTGCAGATTGCTGATGAACATTGAGGGAATGTAGGTAGAAAGGAAGGTGATTAAATATTTTATAAAATATTTCTAGTAGATCAGTATTATGCAAGTTCAGAGTAAAATTAATTTTACTTTATGGAAAAATGGAAAAAATGTAACATTTTTGCATACTCTAAACCATGGTTAAACTCCATACCTTTGAACATCAGTTTGGTTCAGTTCAGTTGCTCAGTCATGTCCGACTCTTTGTGACCCCATGGACTGCAGCACGCCAGGCCTCCCTGTCCATCACCAACTCCTGGAGCTTACTCACACTCATGTCCATTGAGTCGGTGATGCCATCCAACCATCTCATCCTCTGTCCTCCCCTTCTCGCCCCGCCTTCATTCTTTCCCAACATCAGGGTCTTTACCAGTAAGTCGGTTCTTCCCATCAGGTGGCCAAAGTTTTGGAGTTTCAGCTCCAGCATCAGTCCTTCCAATGAATATTCAGGGTTGATTTCCTTTAGGATGGACTGTTTGGATTTCCTTGCAGTCCAAGGGATTCTCAAGAGTCTTCTGCAACACCACAGTTCAAAAGCATCAATTCTTTTGGCTCTCAGTTTTCTTTATAGTCCAATCCACACATCCATACATGACTATTGGAAAAAACCATAGCTTTGACTAAACAGAACTTTGTTGGCAAAGTAATGTCTCTGCTTTTTAATATGCTGTCTAGGTTGGTCATAGCTTTTCTTCCAAGGAGCAAGAGTCTTTTAATTTCATGGTTATAGTCACCATCTGCAGTGATTTTGGAGCCCCCCCCAAAATAAAGTCTGTCACTCTTTCCATTGTTTCCACATCTATTTGAACAGCACTCAAAGCATTATGTAAGGTAATTCAGGGAATAAAAAGAATACTCCTCTCTTCATTATCAAATAAATAACATAAAAATCTGAATGTTTGCTATGGCAAGATAAAAAAATATTTTAAAAAATATGAACCAAATGTTACAGGGACACATCGAGAGAGGGAATACAGATGTAGTCTAGAGAATAGGTCTTTGGTCTTAAGAAACAATCAAATTTGCCTTGGAAAACATTACAAATAGGTTAAATGAGGCTCACTAGATATTATAGTTTCATAACTTAAGTTGAGGTCAACATAACTTTTACTTGATCTTTTCCAATGTTAGAAATAAGTGAAATGCAACCTTTTGTGGAACGTGTTTCTAATCATTTATTCAAATTATTTCTCTCAGATTGCAATACTATAACAGTACCATTTTCTCTATTTTCACCCCTACCCAACCGGCACCATCAATACTAATATTCTCACAACTAACACCACTACCAGCACGACCAGCACTGTTAGCCACTCCCATCATCACCATTGTTACCACCATCACCACCACTACCCCACAGTCTAACAACACGATTACAGCCTATTCTGGGGCTCTATGCATAAAATAATACAGAAGTCAAAGGTATCACCATGGCTTTGTTTTCAGGATATGAGTAACTTTGAAGTTTAGTCTGAAAATATCCTTTCATTTCTGTCTCAGTATTTCTGCTATTGATCAAATTTAGCTCACATAAATGTTTCAGATGGTAAGGAATCTGCCTGCAGTGCAGGAGACCTGGGTTTTTGATCCCTGGATGGGAAGATCCTCTGGAGAAAGGCATGACTACCCACTCCAGTATTCTTCCTGGAGAATTCCATGGACAGAGGAGCCTGGGGGGCTACAGTCCATGAGGTCAGAAAGAGTCAGACATAACTGAGCGACTAACACTTTTACTTTTTTCACTTTCAAATGTTTCTATAACTTACTACAGCTGGAAGACAATTCTGTTCAGTCCTGTTCAGCATAGTTACTATTTCATTGTTCAGACCTGTTTATTTGCATACTTGATATAATGTTCTGCACTTTATCAGTCTACAACTTCATGTGTACAACAAGAAATTTATACAACTTTTACATTTGACTCTGGTCAGACTGGAATACCTTCTGCAGAAAAGCAATTGTTAAAACTGGAACACAATACAAAAGCAACTACCTGAATGTACTGAGAAGTGAACAAAAGCAACCTGCCTATTGAAGAATGAGTGTATGCAGGATAGGATAGAGGAGCTACACAAGTAAATTCTCCTTCCACAGTTTTCACCTGTAGCTAGCATTTCATGAGGCAGACACAAAAGTGGTGGAAGCACCTATGAAAAAAATGTACAATATTACTTGAGTGGGGAGAGAAAAGTTTGAATATTTCATGAATGCTGAAGGGAGTAGAGGAATCCTGAAAAACAAAGGGCCAGTGAAGAAAATATTCAGCTCAGTCAAGAAAATTTTCTTCTAAAACAAAGAAAAGAGCACTTTTGAAGAACTACACAATACAGCATCTCCTCAGCCTAATATTCATAATGTTTGGGAAAACATCCAAAAATCCATTCTCAAGAAAAAAGATAATCTATAAAGTGTGACTGTGTGATGAACCAGATGCTTAAGTAAACTCAGAAGATTTAAAAGCAGCTATTTTAACTATCATCAGTATCGGAAAATAAAGCATGTTCAGTAAATTGTAACCTCAAAACAGAGTGAGTGGATTTCAGCTGATAATTGCAATTTCAAATAAGAAT
This sequence comes from Dama dama, assembly GCF_033118175.1. NCBI lineage: Eukaryota > Metazoa > Chordata > Mammalia > Artiodactyla > Cervidae > Dama > Dama dama. The sequence goes on along the minus strand of NC_083698.1, from coordinate 79,901,958 downwards.
CTTAAAGCTGAGAAATTTTTAAAAGGTAGGTGATTGTACAGTAAAATTGAAATGACATAATAAAGAGAAATAGATTTTGAAGGTTAATAGAAAGTACAGAAGTAAATACTAGACAGAAAATACAAAAATAAAAAAAAGAGTCTTGGGGACTTGTTAGATGACAGCAAAAGATCACTGGATATTGTATACACACATGGTCATTACACAGATGTGTAAATGTAATATCACAAAGAAAAGAGAGAAAAAACGTGGAAAAGAATTTAAGATAAAATGCCACAAAATTCCCCAAATTTGACAAGAAATTTCCATATCCAAGATACAAAACTAACATCAATCATAATAAACAAAATGAAGCTCAAGCTTGGCAATGTCACAGTCACAATGTTGAAAGTCAGAGATGAAGAGCAAACATCAAAAGTGGCAAATGAAAAATGACACATTACATACAGAAGGAAGCAATATGATTAATTGCTAACTTTTCATCAAAATGCATGAAGCATAAAACAAGTTAATGTGTTAAAAAGATATGTCAGCACATAATTCTTTATCCAGAAAAAATGTATTTTAAGGATGAAGGTTTATTATTCACATTTTCAGATAAAGAAAAACAAAGTAATTAATTTTCAGCAGACTTGAACTAAAAGAAACAATGCAAAAGGCCTTGTATGGACAAAGGAAAAATGATATGTTAGTTGCTCAGTTGTGTCTGACTCTGCAACACTATGGACTGAGGCCTGCCAAGCTCCTCTTATCCATGGGATTCTGAAGGAAGGAATATGGAGTGGGTTGCCATTCCCTTCTCCAGGGGATCTTCCTGACCCAGGAATCAAATCCAAGTTTCCTACTTTGCAAGAAGATTCTTTACCATCTGAGGCACCAGGGAAGAACAAGAAAAATAATGACAGATACAAACTCTAATCTTCAGAATGAAAAATAAATTTTTGTAATGATAAATATCTGAGTACACACAGAAAATAATTTATTTTCAGTTCAGTTCAGTTCAGTTGCTCAATCATGTCCGACTCTTTGCGACCCCATGAACTGCAGCACGCCAGGCCTCCTTGTCCAACACCAACTCTCGGAGCCTACCCAAACTCATGTCCATTGAGTCGGTGATGCCATCCATCCATCTCATCTTCTGTCGTCCCCTTCTCCTCCTGCCCTTAAACTTTCAAAGCATTAGGGTCTTTTCAAATGAGTCGGCTCTCCACATCAGGTGGCCAAAGTATTGGAGTTTCAGCTTTAGCATCAGTCCTTTCAATGAACACCCAGGAGTGATCTCCTTTAGGATGGACTGGTTGGATCTCCTTGCAGTCCAAGGGACTCTCAAGAGTTTTCTCTAACACCACAGTTCAAAAGCATCAATTTTTCGGTGCTCAGCTATCTTTATAGTTCAACACTCACATCCATACATGACCACTGGAAAAACCATAGCCTTGACTAGAAAGACCTTTGTTGGCAAAGTAATGTCTCTGCTTTTTAATATGCTGTCTACGTTGGTCATAACTTTCCTTCCAAGGAGTAAGCGTCTTTTAATTTCATGGCTGCAATCACCATCTGCAGTGATTTTGAAGCCCCCCAAAATAAAGTCTGACACTGTTTTCACTGTCTCCCTATCTATTTGCCATGAAGTGAAGAGACCAGATGTCATGGTCTTAGTTTAATGAATGTTGAGCTTTAAGCCAACTTTTTCACTCTCCTCTTTCACTTTCATCAAAGAGGCTCTTTAGTTCGTCTTTTTTTCAGCCATAAGGGTGGTGTCATCTGCATATCTGAGGTTGTTGATATTTCTCCTGGCAATCTTGATTCCAGCTTGTGCTTCTTCCAGACCAGCGTTTCTTATGATGTACTCTGCATAGAAGTTAAATAGGCAGGGTGACAATATACAGCCTTGACATACTACTTTTCCTATTTGGAACCAGTCTGTTCTATGTCCAGTTCTAACTATTGCTTCCTGACCTGCATACAGGTTTCTCAAGAGGCAGGTCAACTGGTCTGGTATTCCCATCTCTTTCAGAATTTTCCACAGTTTATTGTGATCCACACAGTCAAAGTCTTTGGCATAGTCAATAAAACAGAAATAGATGTTTTTCTGGAACTCTCTTGCTTTTTCGATGATCCAGCAGATGTTGGCAATTTAATCTCTGGTTCCTCTGCCTTTTCTAAAACCAGCTTGAACATTGGAAGTTCATGGTTCACGTATTGCTGAAGCCTGGCTTGGAGAATATTGAGCATTATTCTACTGGTGTGTGAGATGAGTGCAACTGTGTGGTTGTTTGAGCATTCTTTGGCATTGCCTTTCTTTGGGACTGGAATGAAAACTGACCTTTTCCAGTCCTGTGGCCCCTGCTGAGTTTTCCGAATTTGCTGGCATATTGAGTGCAGCACTTTCACAGCATCATCTTTTAAGATTTGAAACAGCTCAAACAGAATTCCATCACCTCCACTAGCTTTGTTTGTAGTCATGTTTCCTAAGGCCCACTTGACTTCACATTCCAGGATGTCTGGCTCTAGGTGAGTGATCACACCATCGTAATTAACTGGGTCATGAAGATCTTTTTTGTACAATTCTGTGTATTCTTGCCACCTCTTCTTAACAGCTTCTGCTTCTATTCTGAAGCTTCTGGTTCAGGTCGTGCTTCTGCTTCTGTTCTGAAGCTTCTGCTTCAGGTCCAAACATTTTCTGTCCTTTATTAAGCCCATCTTTGCATGAAATGTTCTTTTGGTATCTCTAATTTTCTTGAAGAGATCTCTAGTCTTTCTCATTCTATTGTTTTCCTCTAGTTCTTTGCATTGATTGCTGAGAAACACTTTCTTATCTCTCCTTGCTGTTCTTTGGAACTCTGCACTCAAATGGGTATACTTTTCATTTTCTCCTTTGCTTTTCACTTCTCTTCTTTCCACAGCTATTTGTAAGGCCTCCTCAGACAGCCATTTTGTTTTTCGCATTTATTTTTCCTGGGGATGGTCTTGATTCCTGTCTCCTGTGCAGTGTCACAAACCACTGTCCATAGTTCATCAAGCAACCTGTCTATCAGACCTAGTCCCATAAATCTATTTGTCACTTCCACTGTATACTTATACAGGATTTGATTTAGGTCATTCCTGAATGGTTTAGTGATTTTTCCCACTTTCTTCAATTTACATCTGAATTTGGCAATAAGGAGTTCATGATCTGAGGCATAGTCGACTCCTGGTCTTGATTTTGCTGACAAAAATTTCCCCCAAATAATTATTTCTTTTATAATCATCAGTTCAGTTCCGTCACTCAGTCATGTTCGACTCTTTGCAACCCCATGGACTGCAGTTGCCAGGTTTCCCTGTCCATCACCATCTTCTGGAGCTTGCTCAAACTCATGTCCATCGAGTTGGTGATGCCATCTAACCATCTCATCCTGTGTCATCCTCTTCTCCTCCTGCCTTCAGTCTTTCCCAGCATCAGGGTCTTTTCAAATGAGTCAGTTCTTCTCATCAGGTAGCCAAAGTATTGAAGTTTTCAGCTTCAGCATCAGTCCTTCCAGTGAATATTCAGGACTGATTTCCTTTAGGATGGGTTGGTTTGATCTCTTTGCAGTCCAAGGGACTCTCAAGAGTCTTCTCCAATACCACAATTCAAAAGCATCAGTTCTTCGGTGCTCAGCTTTCTTTATAGTCCAACTCTCATATCCATACATGACTACTGGAAAAAACATAGCTTTGACTAGATAGACCTTTGTTGGCAAAGCAATGTCTCTCCTTTTTATACAGCTGCTAAAAATTATATTATCTTACAACATTTATAATTTATATAAAGGCTGTATATGTAAATATATGTTATGGTATATAAAAATTCATTCAGAAAACAGAGTCTTTCCACATACTCTGTGGGATGACTGAGTAAGTGAAAGTTGCTCAGTTTTGTCCTACTCTTTGCTATCCCATGGACTATGCAGTTCATGGAATTCTCCTGGCCAGAACACTGGAGTGGTATCCTTTTTTTTCTCCAGGGGATTTTCCCAACCCAGAGATCGAACTCAGGTCTCCCACATTGCAGGTAGGTTCTTTACCAGCTGAGCCACAAGAGAAGCCCAAGAATACTGGAATGGGTAGCCTATCCCTTCTCCAGCGGATCTTCCTGAACCAGGAATCGAACTGGGATCTCCTGCATTACAAGTGGATTCTGTACCAGCTGAGCTATCAGGTAAGCCCACTCTGTGGGATAACTGGATGGAAAATAATAAACCTTGACTCCCCTCACACCATGCAAAAAAACTTAACTCAAATGTCACTGACCCATTTCTCCAAAGATGATACGCTGATGGCCTCAAGGCGCATGAAATGATGCTCAACATCACTCATCATTAGAGAAATCCAAATCAAAACTACAATGAAATACCACTTCTCACTGGTCAGAATGACTATAATTTAAAAATCTTAAACTATCATATGCTGGAGAGTGCATGAAAAAAGAAAATCCTCCTACATTGTTGGTGGAAATGTAAACTGGCATAGCCACTATGGAAAACAGCATGGAAGTTCCTCCAAAAAATAAAAGTAGTTTTCATATGATCCAGAAATCACACTTCTGGGCATATATCCAGAAAAAAAAAGAAAAAAAACTGTAATTCAGAAAGATACACATACTCCTTTGCTCATAGCAGCACTATATACAAGAACCAAGACATAGAAACAATCTAAATGTCCATCGACAGATGAATAGATAAAGATACCATTCATATATAGAATGGAATACTACTCAGCTATAAAAAAAGAATTAAATCATGCCATATGCAATAACATGAATGGAACTAGAGATCATCATACTAAGTGATGTAAGTCAGAAAGAGAAAGATAAATACCATATGGTATCATTTATATGTGGAATCTAAAATATGACACAAATGACCTTATCTATGAAATGGAAAAAGATGCACATACATAGAGAAGAGACCTATTGCCAAGAGAGAGGGAGTTGAGGGACCAATGAATTTGGTAATTAATTTGGGATTAGCAGATGCAAACTAGTATGTATAGAGTGGATGAACAACAAGGTCCCAGTGTATAGTATAAGAACTATATTCCATATCCTGTGTTACAGACTCAGAGAAGAGACTTACAGACCTGTTAAGGGGTGGGAGAAAGGAGAGAGTGAGATTAAGGAGAGAGTAACATGGAAACATACATTAACATATGTAAAATAGATAGCCAATGGTATTTGCAATATCACTCAGGGAACTCAAATCAGTGCTCTGTAACAACCTAGAGGGGCACAATGGGGAGGAAGGTGGGAGAGAGTTTTAAGAGGGAGGAAACATATGTATACTTATGACTGATTAATACTGATGTTTGTCAGAAGCCAACAAAATACTGTAAAGCCATTATTCTTCAACTAAAAATAAATAAATTAAAAAAACCCCAAAACATCCTGTGATAAACTGTAATGGAAAGACTACGAAAAATAATGTGTATAACAGAATCAATTTGCTGTGTAGAAGAAATGAGAATAATATTATACATCAACTGTATCTCAATAAAATGAATTTAAAAATTATTACTGACATAAACATAAAAGCTAGAACTATTACACTTCAGGAAGGAAAGGGAAATTAATACTTGTCACATTCAATGAGGCAATTTAAAATAATTTTAAACCAGGGAACATAAACCCAATCTGTGAAGGGAAAAATAATGATAAATGGTCTTGATCAAGTGCAAAATTTCTTCTACTTTCTTTTTCTCCTCTCCTATCCAATAGGACTCATTTATATTTCACTGCAAGAGGTATGTCAGGTTTGTCACCTGGTGCCTTTATGGATTCTTTTATGAGTCTTATGTGGGAATCCATTTCTTTAAATAATTATTGCAGAATCAGAGGTTCTGGTTCATAGAAAATATATAGTTTACCAGTCAGTGTGTTCCCTTTAATCTTCCAGACTATGGTAAGCAAAAATGTATCAGGGCAGTAGAATCATATCTCACTTCATTTATTATAATAACTCAAAAGATCTTAATAAGCCTGACTTTTCAAGCACATATGCCAGGCTATGTTACCCTCTTATATCAGTTATGCCTAATCATCACAAAAATTGTATGTGATAAATGCCCTTATCACATTATGACTTGAACTGTGTTCCCCTAAAATTCAGATAAGCTAATATGTGTTAGTCACTCAGCTGTGTCCAGCTCTTTGTGACCCCAGGGACTATAGCTGGCCAGGCCCCTCTCTCCATGGAATTCTCCAGGCAAGAACACTGGAGTGTGTTACCATTCTTTTCTCCAGGGGATCTTCCTGACCCAGGGATCAAACCTGGGGGTCTCCTGCACTGCAGGAGATTTTTTACCACGTGCTGGTGTGAGGTGGGAGTTGATACCTGTGTGTGACTGAATGAACCAGTAAGTCTTTTAATCGGATAAGGATCACACACTAGTGGGAAAGGCGGGATCTGAAACAAGGCCAAGATGCAGCAGTAGGCAAACACCTCAGAGCTCCCAGGGTCCTCTTCCCCATCCTAGGAATCTTGCTTCATTCACTACGTTCCCTTCTCCAGGGGATCTTCCCAACCCAGGAATGGAACCCAGGTCTCCCACATCGCAGGCAGATTCTTTACTATCCGAGCCACCAGGGAAAGCAAACAACGGACTCACTGGAAAAGACTCTGATGCTGGGAAAGATTGAAGGCAGGAGGAGAAGGGGACGACAGAGGATGAGATGGCTGGATGGCATCACCACAACTTGATGGATGTGAGTTTGAGCAAGCTCTGGGAGTGTGATTGACAGGGAAGCCTGGTGTGCTGCAGTCCCTGGGTCACAAAGAGTTGGACACGACTGAGGGACTGAAATGAAATGAAAATTCAGATGTTGAAGCTCTAAACTCCAGCACCTCAGAATGTGACTACATTTGGAAACTGTATTCTTAAGAGGTAGTTAATTTAAAAATGGATCGTTAGGGTGGGTCCTAATCCATATAAGAAGAGGGAGGCCTCAGTAGAAACCTAACCTTCTGATACCTTGATCCTGGATTTGTAGCCTCTATGATTGTGAAAAATAAATGTCTGTCTTTAAGCCACTTAGACTGTAGCATTTCATTACCACAACAGCCCTAGCAAACTAGTACATTCTCATTTATAGAACAAGTATAAGAAATATAAAAGAAGGAGTAGTTCAAGACGGTAGTGTAAGAAGAACCTGAACTTACCTTCTCCCATGGACATAACAAATATACAGCTAAATGTGGATTGATTCTCTGAAAAGAACCTGAGAACTAGCTCCACAATGGAGGATGAGAAGGACCACATGGAGATGGGTCGGAGAGGCAGAGAATTATCTCACCAAAAACCTTACCTCCAGCAAGGCAGCACACAATAGGGAGAGATCTCAGTTGACAGACATTTCTCTCAGAGGAATGAACTACTGGCACCTCAGTCCCTGGGATCTATACAAAAGAGTGAAACTCTCAAAACATCTGACTTGGAAAACAAATGAAGGCAATGCCAAAAGTGCTATAGGAAACTGACACTCTCCTCTTAAACGGTTCATGCAATCTGTCTCTCTCTGACACCCCATGAAATAATAGCAGTTTGAAAGGGGCCAAAACTATAAGTATTTTTATATCTAAAAGCATTTTTATATCTAAAAGGCTGGAGGGGAAAGGGATGGTGGAAATGCTCCCCAGAGATAGTGGGACTGGCAGAAACCATTGCTGCTAGCCCAGGTGGACAAGCTTTTACTCAGGGGCAAGCAATCATCCCACTGCACTCCTGAAGTCAGCAAGTTCTAGTGGTTGCATTACTCCACTGCTCCCCTGCTGAGGTGGGCAAGCACAAATGGCTGAGGCATTCTCTTGCTCCGTAGCTAAAGTCAGCAAGTGTGGGCAGCTGGGATGCTTCTTTACCCCTTGGCTGAGGGTATTGTCATTCTGCTCCCAGCCTAAAGCTGACGTGGGCATAGAAAAGGCACTCTCATACTGCACTACTGAAGCCATTTTCCCTGCTGCCTTCCTAAAGCAAGAGAGCAAGCCCTACACCTTACACTCCCTAGCTACCAGCCTAAAGAGAGCAAGAATGAAATCCACACAGAGGACAGTCCTTGTTCACCTGGCCTTGATGGCCAAGGGGGCTGGAATTCCTGAGCTTTTTGACACTATAACAATCAATTAAAAAAAAAAACAAAGTTCTTGGCAGGCCGCCAACAGGGCACTGGGAAAACAGCAGAGTCAAACACAACCAAGTCTTCCAGAGAATAAGGATTGTTTATTTATCCTCATGCTGAAGAGTAGTCTCCAGGCTTCCCTCACATGTAGAGGCTAAGGAGATGCTTCCAGAGACTAAACTGAGGAAGACACCATCCTTAAGCACTTCCTTGGTCTTGTTACAGCTCAGAGACCCCCCAGAAAGGAGCTTGTACCTTGGCCAGAAGACCTCCTTATTTTGCAACTATTGCCCAGGTGACATCTCCATTATCTCCTAGCCTGGAGGCCAGCAGGGATTAGGATTGAAGCCTCACTGGACTGTATGTATCTGCAAGTGTTAACAGCAGCTTCCTGAAGGTCTGGCATCCAATCAGCCTGAACTAGGTGTTAAATGAAACTCCTCTAGGCAAATTCCTAACAAAAGGAGCATATCAAGAATAAATCATGTGGAATTGAAAGCAACAAAGATCTGAGACAACCAAGAGCTAAGAAAAGGTGGAAGGACTAGAATTATCACTAAACAAGGCTACTCCTTCAAGACTGAGAGAGGTAGCAGTTTTGTTTAACACATGAAACAAATACAGAGAGCCAAAAATAATGAGGAAATAAAGACATATGTTTCAGAGGAAAAACAAGACAAAATCTCGGAAAAAAAGACCTTATTGATGTGGGCTTCCCTGGTGGCTCAGATAGTAAAGAATCCGCCTGGAATGTGGAAGACCTGGATTCGATCCCTGGGTGGGGAAGGTCCCCAGGAGGAGGGCATGGCAACCCACTCCAGTAAAGATAAATGATCTACCTGATAAAAAATCAAAAGTGATGATGATAAAGATCATCACCTTACTGCACTCAGGAGAACAATGAATGAACACAATGAGAACTTCAACAAAGAGCTATAAAATATAAAAAAAAGAACCAATCAGAGATGAAGTTTATAATATCTGAAGTGAAAAATACACTAGAGGGAATCAACAGTACATTAAGTGAAATAGAAGAATAGGTCAGCAATCTAGAAGATAGGGTAGTTGATATCATTCAATCAGAATAGAAAGAAAAAGGAACTTAAACATATAACATAGAGAATATAGTAAATAATATTTTAATAACTTTGTATGGTGACAGAATTTATTCTTTTGAACTGTGGTGTTGCAGAAGACTCTTGAGAGTCCCTTGGACTGTAAGGAGATCCAACCAGTCCATCCTAAAGGAGATCAGTCCTGGGTGTTCATTGGAAGGACTGATGCTGAAGATGAAACTCCAATACTTTGGTCGCCTGATGCAAAGAGCTGACTCATTTGAAAAGACCCTGATGCTGGGAAGGATTGAAGGCGAGGGGAGAAGGGAATGACAGAGGATGAGATGGGTGGATGGTGTCACCAACTCAATGGACATGAGTTTGTGTAATGTCTGGGAGTTGGTGATGGACAGGGAGGCCTGGTGTGATACAGTCCATGGGGTCGCAAAGAGTCAGACACGACTGAGCGACTGAACTGAACTGATGGTGACAGAGGTAACTAGCCTTATTGTGGTGACCATTTCAAAATGTTTTTAAGGATTTGATCACTGCGATGTATACCTAAAACTAATATATTTGGCAATTATATTTCAATTAAAAAAATAAATACAAAGCACCTTGCCAAGTGAAATGTCTTCAGAAAACATCTAATTTGGCCTTCCAGTTCTCATCTGAGATTTCAAAAAGAATATCAATTTTAGTATGCTACCTTTCTTTAGCTCCTTCCTTCATAATAAGTATCACTTTAAAATTTTATATTTCATTGTGATTTTTGTTGTTAAACGTGATGATAAATTAAAGTCATAATGGAGTAATCATAGTTCAGCCATACAAAACTGGGTCAGGTAACCACTCTCTCAGATGTGTCCCTCTACCACTTGAGACCTTGAATTTTCTGTGGACTATCCTAAACCCAAGAACACTAGCCATTTTTAAAACAACGTTTGCTATCTGTAGCCTTGTGGCTTCAAGGTCATTCCCTCTGTGACTTTTCAGTCATTTTGGATTCCAACATTTTGTTGCTTAACAAACACCCTTACTCCTTGACAGTTCCAGTTATAACTCTTGAAAACAATTCATGTGATGAACTGTGGCCTTACAGTTTTTGCCTATATAAGCTTCCTCCATTTTGTAGTCTGGCAGGAGACAATTCAAGTGCTTCTTTAATTTGTGTCTCCTGGGCTGCAGTTCTAACAAACTCCAAATGAACGCCCTTTTCAATCAGGCAGGCCCCCGTTTCTGAAACTGTGGTTAACATATTAGAATGGTGTAATATATAAGATAATCTGTTCAATCTATAGTGCCTTCCTTTTCTTCCACTCCAGCTAATGAGGCTAAGTCATATATGGTGGGGTAACTCCTGAGAAATTAACCTATAATTTGTTCCCCATTGCTCTAGGTGTATGGAAGGAATAACAGATGATTTTCAATCTCCTTTCCCACGGGGCCTGTTAATGTCCTTAGTCCCGAAAATAAACTTTCTAACATAAGACATCTGTGTCTCAATAAAAGATAAATTTAGGCTGAAATTTGTAGAAGCATGAGGAAGGGTATCTAGATAGTGATCAATAAAAAACTGGAAGAGTCCATGAGTCCCTGGGAATAAGTGCCTTGTGCTACCTCCTCGGTGGCAGTGGTCAGGTGCTCTGGCCATCAGCCATGAAAAGATTACTGGATTTAACCCAGGGAAAGAACGGCAGAGGAGCCACATTCAGGGTGGCCTGGATCAACCAGCACATCACCTGGGACTTGAGTGATAGATTAACACAAAGTCTCCCCTTTGGGTTCTTATGTAATACTCTAAGGAAGAGAATGCTTTCTCCACTTCATCCAGTATTATCACTGGAAATGAATCATATTGCAGCCTAGAGAGTAGGAACATGGAGAAGCTTAAACAGGTTTTCAAGAAATTAAACAGGTATGGTCTTTATTTCTGTACCATGGCATATTTATTGAATATATATGTGTTGCATAGCTAAGTTTCAATTCCTTTGACTTAAAAAAGTCTTCTGTCTGATTCAGTCACACAGCATTGTGTAGGGTATTTTTTGTTTATTTTTTCTCCATTATGTAGTGGAGAAAAAAGAGAAGTCAGTAAAGTGAAGTATGATTCCTTTATACTACGTTTCCCTTGTCCTCTGAGGAAAGTAAGTTATATGCTTCTGCCCAAGTGACAAATAATAGTCAACTGGGCCATGGGTCACAGCAGAGGATATAAATTAGGATATTAAACTCGTCAAAGTACATAGGGGGAGTAGGTGGTAGAAATGTCAACATTTACTCGAGAGATGTATAGATGAGCCTTGACCTTCCCTGGTGGCTCAAATGGTAAAGAATCTGCCCGCAGTGCAGGAGACTTGGGTTCAATCCCTGGGTTGGGAAGACCCCTGGAGAAGGGAATGGCAACCCACTCCCGTATCCTTGCCTGGAGAATTTTATGGCAGGCTACAGTCCATGGGATTGCAGAGGCAGACACAAATGAGCAACTCATACATACACACACACACACACACACACACACATAGAGTCTCACTACTACTAAAATACTTTTAACCAGTATATCTATTGCCTGATTATGATGGATAGTGGTTTAATCTGTATATTTATGCTTGTATTTTCTTTAAAAAAACAAATATTCTAACTTTCATTGGACAGTAGTTTCATGCAGTAGCCTTGGGTACCAGAGGTAGTCAGGTAGTGCTTTTCAGACTAAGCTCAAAGTTTCTAAAGCATTCTTTTCATATTTTAATACTTGAGAAAAATGTATACTTGTCCATTAAATCATTAAGGCTAGATATTTAAATATACAATATAGTTCATTGTGTTATTCCATTAGCCTATAACTTACTAAATTAGAGCCATTTACCCATATAACACTTAGCTAAATAAGAAAAAAAGAATAAATTAAAATTCTTGATGTGAATAGATGTCATTTAATTATAGCATTCAAATATCAATTTGGTATTTCTACATATCTACTAGATTTTTACTTTTATAATAACAAAAATGTATTGATTCATATTATTTAAATCTAGAAAAGTCTATACTAATCATTTAGTCAAACCCTCTTATTTTACAGTATCAGAAAAGGAAATAATAGTGAGGCTATCAATCAACATTATAATATACTTTCCTTATGGTAAGTTCCCCATATTGAACCTAATTTAATAAAAAGGCATATTGAACACTAATGGAAGGAGTTTTGGTACTATATGCAAGTTGGGTATTATAAATTAGGTGTATGTTTAATCAAACCTAGAAAAGGGTCTAATGTGCTCTACTTAGATGTTCACTTGTGTCCGACTCTTTGTGATCCCACGGACTGTAGGCCTGCCAGGCTTCTCTGTCCGTGAGATTCTCCAGGCAAGAATACTGGAGTGGGTGGCCATGCCCTCCTCCAGGGGATCTTCCCAACCCAGGGATCGAACCCAGGTCTCCCACATTGCAGGTGGTTTCTTTACCACTTGAGCCATCGGGGAAGCCCAAAAGGATCTAATATTATACATTATATTTGTACTTAATTTTTTTTTAATGGAGAAGAGATTTCTAAGCCACATTCAGAACTGTTTCTGTATTGCTACCAAGAGATATGGTGGCGAGACTAGACAAGAGAAGCGTCAGGCTCTCCACTTCAAGGCTAAAAACACAATAGTTATATATTACAATTCTGATGATTACTTTCTTGTAACTATATTCACCTTTGATGACCAATGTTTGAACCTCTTGTTCCTGTCCATTTTCTATAATGCATTTTCTTGCCTATTTCTCCTTGTAATGTGTAATCCCTGGAACTTTTCCAATTGTTTATATTTGAACAGAGCTTTATAATCAAGAAAAAAGTTCTCACTTCTTTTTAATCCCTTTAACTTTCATAAACATCTCTGTTCTTTCATTAAAAAAAACATAATCTTTGTCATCTGATATTAATAAGATAAATTGCTTGCCACGTATCAAGGAATCCATTCTCTTCTCTACTTCTGTATTTAGCTGTGTTTGGCCTTAGCCCCAGAATTACTTCCCACTTCTCTAGTTAACACAAAAGTCACCTTCTCCACCATGATTTTCCCAGTGCCTTTTTGGCTGAAGTATCTGCTGCTCCATCAGGTATTCCTAGGCTCTTTGCTCTCAGGTTTAACAGCACATTAAATTACCCTACCTTATGTTGAATTCTCATGCACAACAGTGTCGGACACTAAAAATATATGTGTGCTTGGTCACTCAGTGATGTCTGACTCTTTGTGACCCCATGAACAGTGTAGCCTGCCAGGCTCCTCTGTCCATGGAAATTTCCAGGCAAGAATACTGGGGTGGGTTGCCATTTCCTTCTCCAGCAACTAAAATATACAGATTATGATATGTTAACATTTGACTGTTATCACAAATTCAGAAACAGTATGTTGACCCTTCTGTACATTACTGTTTTGATTATTCTGTCTTTTCAGTCCTGATAGGTTTGCTCTGAAGCTAGAAGAGCAAACTAAATACAATTAAGTATATAAGATAAGCATGTATTTAAAAGTAGGAGATATTTCAAGTCAATTTTGACTAGAAATGTTCAAGTGCCACAGCCAGAGTTTGAGGAGAAATCAGAAACTCAAACACTTAATTGATTAGGGTATGAATCAGTCCATTATGTAAGCCATATAAGTTAAAAGAATGGTAGCCCAGGGCAAGGGAAATCTTGAATGCTTGATGGAAGAGGGAGAAAATAAACATTTATTGACAATTTCAGACTGACTTCAGTGAAGGGACTTCAAGTAGCCCCACTAACCTAAAGATGCATCCCCTTTCCAACTTATAAAGTTTTCCTGTATACCTTGCTCTATGGAAAAAAGGCATCTAAAGAGTATAATTGATGAATTATAACAGATGCTGTATTATGCTCTTCAGGACCCAAATATCCATTTCCCAGCTGCCATAAAAGTCATTATGGACAGTTCAGAGTAGAGTCCCTCTTAGAAATTACCCTTTGCCAGTTGGAGCTGCCTCACCTGCTTCTTCCCTTGTGGCTTCCCTTGTGGCTCAGCTGGTAAAGAATCTGCCTGCAATGCGGGAGACCAAAGTTCGATCCCTGGGTTGGGAAGATCCCCAGGAGAAGGGAAAGGCTACTGGCTCCAGTATTCTGGCCTGGATAATTCCATGGAGTGCATAGTCCATGGGGTTGTCAGACAGGCCTGAGTGACTTTCACTTTCACCTAGGTTTACACCCCATCTCTGTGTTTGAATTTGTCAATGACTGGACAATACTGGAATGTGAGGGCAGAAGACCCCTTAGCTCTATCCTAGACAATTCTAGCACTTATGACAGCTCTCTGACTGCCCCTGTTGGCATCATCATTGCCGTCACTGTATGACCATTTTACTGATTGCTGTATCACTCTGCTTCTGTCACTCCCTCACAGTCATGTTCCAAGTAGTGTTACACTCATCAGTAAACTGCCTGCATGCCGATCATCATCTCAGAGGTTGTTTCCAAGGAAACTTTGGCACTTTACTTGACCAAAGCATTTTATGAAAGAATGCATCAGTCAGAATGCCTGCTGAGCCTAAAGAATGTCAATGCTCCTCAGGATGTTGCTATTCAAGAAGGGCCCTTTAAGACTACAATTCCATTTTCTTATTCTCCCCAGCTCCTCCCAGAGCATCCTGCAATTGCTAATTTTGCAATAAGGTAAAATTTTCTGATGTAAAATTAAAACAAAATGAATAGAAAGTTTCTCCACCTTTCCTATTGCAAGAAACAGCTCAAAGTGCTCTAGAACAATGAATGTTAATTTGTAGAAGTACACTAAAGCAGTCATATTAATTACAAACTGAGAGGATTTTAGGAACCAATGTGACCAGAGAACTTTTCACCTTTTGATCAATGAAGTCACGGCATCCCAGGTGTTCAATCTAGGCAGAGGTAACACATTTTCAGAGAAAGGAAAACAATCAAATTGTGTTTTGTTGCACTCAGCACCCAACTTATTCAGTCTTGCAGATGGCATATGGAAATTAAACAAAATAGTAGTGATGTTATCCATGTAAATTATATTAGTCTCTTTGTTGAGACACCAATCCTTGAACATCCTATTTTTTCCTGTCTAATTACTGTGAATGAAGTTACTATAAATAATTTTCAAAGTTCTTGAGCAGTGAGGAAAGACCTACTGATTACCTAAACAAATAGACAAATTAGAGAATGGACTTTTGAAGACTGTGGAGATAAGGAACAGGTATTAGTAGAGAGTGCTATGGGAAATTAGACCCATTCAAAGATTTTTAAATGGCTTTGATTGCAAAACATTGTTCAGAAAAAAATGCTTATTTCTCCCACATAATATCATCTTATTCACATTTGGAGACCTAAAACTACCTCACTACTTTCCATGACATATTTCTAAAACCTTCAGAAGCAAAAGAAAATACTGATTGAGAACCCACAAATCAAGCTGCTGTTGTTAAGTTTCTCTGAAATACAGTTGCATGTATTGGTATCATATTTCTGATTCTTAATTGCATACTAAAGTAAACTCTGAAATAGGTAGAAAATTCAAATTAATGACTGATATTTAATAAAGGATTGTTCTTATTTTCTTAAACACAAACTTACACACTGTCACTTTTTTTTAATGGGTTTATAATATTAGAACCAGAAGTAAATCATCAATTCAGAGATGAGCTATACTGAAATGTTAAGTTCTAAAAATATGATTTCTTACTTCTCCAGTTTTCTCCTACTAAAAAGGCAGTTGCTAGCTGTCTACATGAAAATGAAGAAGAATCACAATTACCTTAGTGTTAATACAAGTCCTATTGTGATGCTTGAATCAAATAGATTTGGCAACATCGTATTTTAAATCAAATACTCAAGCATGACCTCAAAAATCTCCCTTATGTGCTTTATGGGAAAAATATCTTTATTTTCTATGAAAACAATTCTGCTTTATTTACCAACAGCTTTGCTCTTAATCTTTGGTACAAGAGAATATATCATAAAGAGACATCAAAGCAAAAAAAAAAAAAGAGGCTTTTCTGTATTTACATTCTGAGAACCAAACTCTCACAAGTAAGAACTTGCTTGTGAACTCTGTATCAAAGGACACGAAAGTCTGGCAAAAACAGTCAACCCTAAATGGATACCTACATATACACATATGTGTGTGTGTGTGTGTGTGTGTGTGTGTGTGAGCTTTCTTCTGGGCAAAGATAAACTTAGAATAACTAATAATTTGTTTATGACATGTGTTAGTTAAAATCGCTAAATAACAGTATCAATTATTTAATCTGTTTTTAACCCATTATTCTGGTTTTATAAGGATAATGCTATAAATTAAGAAGATAAATAATGCAGGTATATCAACAGTACATCCTCTTTGCAATGTGCACTTTGGCTCTTTATTTCATCATACATCATCATAAAAGGTGGATGTAGTTGGAAACTTTCTGTTGACAATCTCAGATCATTACTGAGGCAAGGATATAACCAAAAGGTTTTTTCCAGATAACCCTCAGCTCTACTATACTCTTCCTCTTCCACTTCACTGACTCTACCCTGTCTGAATGTCTTGATCTTTAAGGCACTATGCCAGCTCCATCTGTTTTGACCTTTAAGGCACTATGCCAGCTCCATCTGTTTACCCAGGTCTTCTTGAGAATGTGAGCAAAATTTGTTTAAACATGAGTTTATTTTTTAAGGAATTATCTGTCAGTTTCTGATGATCATTACTAGTGAATAGTATTCATCTGTGTGGGTGTTCTGAATGTGTGCATTCAGAGGTTTAAAGGATGGAGAAATAGAATACATTTTTTAAAGGTAATATAAGCTACATTAATTGATTTGACATATGGTCTCAGAGTTCTGCCAAAGCCAGCATTTCAATGAACAATACAATTTCTCCCTAATGCCAAGGAAGGAAATGAGCAAACTCTGTACCTGAGTACCTTGAAAGGGAAGGTCGCTCAGTAGTGTCCTACCCTTTGTGACTCCACAGACCGTGCAGTCCATGGAATTCTCCAGGCCAGCATACTGCAGTGGGTAGGCTCTCCCTTCTCCAGGGAATCTTCCCAACCCAGGGGTCAAATCCACATCTCCCACAATGCAGCCAGATTCTTTACCAGCTGAGCCATCAGGGAAGTCCAAGAATACTGGAGTGGGTAGCCTATCCTTCTCCAGAGGATCTTCTCTACCCAGGAATCAAACCAGGGTCTTCTGCATTTTAGGCGGATTCTTTACCAACTGAACTATGAGGGAAGCCCAGTGAGTACCTTACCAATGTGAAAAAAAAAAAAAGTGTGCTTGTGTCTTAGTAAAAAGTAAGCTTCAAATATTTTATAATTTTATAGTTTTTTGAAACATAATCATGTTTCTTTCATATAATATTTGACTTTATAAGTCCACAAAATCAAATAATCTTACCACTTAATAATTTTAACACCTATCTCATGGATAACTGATTCTCATAATTCCTGAGATAAGTTCAAAGTATACACACATGTGTACACACACCTTTCAATTTCTTTTACAAAATGAAAATAAGAATTTATAATTATATTAAATGCATCGTTAGGGAGGAAAGAGAAGATTCAAATGGAAAATGCTAAAGAAAAGTTCTAATTACAACAGTACCACAGCTGCATTGCTCAGGAAAAAAACAAAAATCAAAAACTGACACTCAGATGGCAAACTGCCAGTGTTGGTATTGATATTAACTAGCGGCTGCCATGGAGTACGACAGGGCTATCTGCTGTCACCCTGTTTGCTTAACCTATATGCTGAGCACATCATGAGAAATGCCAGGCTGGATGAGTTACAGCTGGAATCAAGATAAGTGGGAGAAATACCAACAACCTCAGATATGCAGATAACACCATTCTGCTGGCCGAAAGTGAAGAGGAACTAAAGAGCCTTTTGATGAGGGTGAAGAAGGAGAGTGAGAGAGCTGGATTAAGACTAAATATCCAAAACAAAAAACAAAAAAACTAAGATCATGGTAACCGCCCCCATTACTGCATGGCAAATAGCAGGGGAAAAGGTAGAAGCACTGTGCGATTTCCTCTTCTTGGGCTTCAAAATCACTGTGGATGGTAACTGCAGCCATGAAATCAGAAGATGATTGCTTATTGGCAGGAAAGCAATGACAAACCTAGACAGTGTGCTGAAAAGCAGAGACATTACTCTGCCAACAAAGGTCCATATAGTCAAGGCTATGGGCTTCCCATTGGTCATGTGTGGTTGTAAGAGCTGGACTGTAAAGAAGGCAGAGCACCAAAGAATCGATGCCTTTGAACTGTAGTGCTGGAGAAGACCCCTGAAAGTCCCTTGGATAGCAAGGAGATCAAACCTGTCAATCTTAAGGGAGATCAACCATGAATATTCACTGGAAGGACTGATGATGAAACCTCAACATTTTGGTTATCTGACACAGATGACTCATTAGAAAAGTCCCTGATACTGGGAAAGATTGAGGGCAGAAGGAGAAGGGGACATCAGAGGATGAGATGGCTGGGCGGCATCACTGATGCAATGAAGATGAACTTGGGAAAACTCTGGGAGGTGGTGAGGGACAAGGAGGCCTGGCATGATGCAGTACATGGGGTCGCAAAGAGTCGGACACAGCTGGGCAACTGAACAACAACAAAAGGAAAGTTCTAATTACAACAGTACCACAGCTGTATTGCCCAGAAATAGAAACTGACAATCAAATGGCAACTGCCAGTGTTGGTATTGATGTTAAGTAGCAGCTGCCATGCTACCAACATGAGCAGGTTCATTCTAAATACTTAAATTTTAGTGATCTGTTACAGTATATGCAACGAGAAATGCCTAATATTAAGAACATCATGATAATTAGATGATTAGATGTCAGATGCTATTATTTTCTATAGTCTTCAAGATATGTTTAGGTTAAAAAAAGAAGGAAATAAAGTCAGTCAGGCTGGCTTAGATGCAATTCTTGCAGTGATATGATTAATCATTTTATAATAATACTTTCTGTTCTAATTATTGTATTTCTACACATAAAATTATGCTATATTTTTTGTTTGCTTTCTTTCTTTATTTACAGAGCTTGAATAAGTGTAAAATGCCAAGCCAATGAAATTCTCTCCTGAAATACTGAAAATGCATGAATTTTAGAAATCTAAATTACTTCATCAACCCTGAAATAGTTTTAACTTAAATATCATTTATATTATAAAAATCAAATATCTGTAAGGTTCATAAACATATTTACACATTTATGTTTATCTAATACGTGAAGGTAAGGTATTGTAATGTCATTGATTTTTCCACTTAGCTAACCCAATATACTTAGGTGAGCTATGGTAAGTCATTTAACATTTCATGTCTGTTTGCCTGCAAAATGGGAGGATTAGGTGAAACGTATTTTAAGATCCTTTCAACTCAGAATTCAAATGATGTTTAATGACAGAATATGATGCTAGATGTTTATTTATTTAATTCAGATGTTGAAATGAGAGGATTATATTCATTCAGCCACAACATCAGAATCAAGTTTACCTCAGATATACTTCCTCCAGCTTCCAGATGATCTGACAGAACACAGTCCTTTATTTCAAAATGTGATGTAGCATTTCAGATGAACATTGTCAGTCACTCTTTTTTTGACTACTTTTTCCTTTACAGACATTTCCAAACTCCACAGTTTATTTTTATTATTCTTTCCTTAGCAAGGGGACAAAGTTAAAATAAAAATGGTAATAAAAGTAATTTTAAACCTGGCATTCTTCCAAAGTTAGGAGAGAAAAGCAATCAATACTTCTCCATTGGAAGATAAACTTTCCTTTCTAACAAAATAAAAGTTCTACAGATCAAACTTTTTTTTTTTAACCAGTATATAAAAATTCAGG
The DNA here is from genome assembly GCF_033118175.1 of Dama dama. Classification (NCBI taxonomy): domain Eukaryota; kingdom Metazoa; phylum Chordata; class Mammalia; order Artiodactyla; family Cervidae; genus Dama; species Dama dama. Next base: position 79,881,921 of record NC_083698.1, on the reverse strand, counting down.
TTTGTCACAGAGAGGAGACTTGTCAGATTACCTTTGAATGAAAAAAAAAAAAAAAAAATTGCTGTGAATACAAGTAACATAAGCCTCCCTGACAATTGGAATGATAGTTCATATTCTAAAATACATCACATTTATACTTAAATCTAATTTGATTTTTCCTCTCCCAGCAGGATATCCTGAAACAGATTTTTTAAAGGATATCATACATATCTATTCTGTTTACTTAACAGCTTGGCTGCCTTTTTTTCTTTAAAAAAAAAAAAAAAATTCAATTACCTCCCCTTAACAGGAGTCTTTGATTCCTAACCAATTCAGTAACTTCATGATTCATCATATAAATAACTGTAAGATTTTTGGTACAGACAATTTTTACCGTATATAGGTGTTTCACGTATTAGGGCTGAAAAATGAACACTAACAGATATAAATTTAGGAATCTAAATATTAGTTAAAATTGACAAATAAAATTTTATTTTATGAAATGAAGTTAGGAGAGTGAAGATAATTTATTATTTTCAAGGGCCTTCTTACTTTAAAAATGAGAGGTTTTAAACAAATATTAGTTTAAGTCTTTTGAGGCAGAAATTTGGGTCAATGGACCACTTTATTTAAATGCTAGAATTAGAACACTATGAGAATTCAAAAATAAATTTGAAATCATTAGTTAATTTTCTAAGCCTTAATTCTTCTACCCTCTTCTTTATTTAATTGATGCTTTTGAACTGTAGTGTTGGAGAAGACTCTTGAGGGTCCCGTGGACTGCAAGAAGATCAAAACAGTCAATCCTAAAGGAAATCAGTCCTGAATATTCATTGGAAGAACTGATGCTGAAGCTCAAACTCCGATACTTTGGCACCTGATGCAAAGAACTGACTCCTTGGAAAATATCCTGATGCTGGGAAAGATTGAAGGCAGGAGGAGAAGGGGATGACAGAGGAAGAGATGGCTAGATGGCATCACTGACTCAATGGACATGAGTTTGAGTAAACTCTGGGAGTTGGCAATGGACAGGGAGGCCTGGCGTGCTGCAGTCCATGGGTCGCAAAGAGTTGGACACGAGTGAGCGACTGAACTGAACTTCTTTATTATGTATTTTTCTTTATATTTACAAATACTTCAATATGTTAATATTTTAGAAAACAACATAATTGAGTAGTATCACCCATGTATCAAATTCTCATGAGAAGTCAGACAGGAGGATTAACTGAGATAAATATTTTGTTGTTACAAGGTTCAGTGGGGAAACATCTTACTGCACAATTACTTTCTGAAATTTTAGAAGTTTTTATCTTTTAGATGTCCATTTACTAGAAGATTGTGTTAAAATTGATCATTTGTAAAAAGAACATTTATTCTCAATTCCCCCCAAATCCTAAGAACCTACATAATGAAAATTCATATAGATTCCAACTATGTAGAAAAAAAAAATGGATATATTTTTTAAAAGTCCAAATCAAACCAGGGTGAATCTGAACCACCTGACTCACAGTTTTGTTTTGTTTTTTTTTTTTTTATGATAGTTTTTATTTTTTTAAACCATTTTTTTCCATTTATTTTTATTAGTTGGAGGCTAATTACTTTACAATATTGTAGTGGTTTTTGCCATACACTGACATGAATCAGCCATGGATTTACATGTGTTCCCCATTCTGAACCCCCCTCCCACCTGCCTCCCCATCCCATCCCTCTGGGTCATCCCAGTGCACCAGCCCCGAGCACTTGTCTCATGCATCCAACCTGGACTGGCGATCTGTTTCACACTTGATAATATATATGTTTCGATTCTGTTCTCTCAGATCATCCCACCCTCACCTTCTCCCACAGAGTCCAAAAGTCTGTTCTATATATCTGTGTCTCTTTTTCTGTCTTGCATATAGGGTTATCGTTACCATTTTTCTAAATTTCATATATATGCGTTAGTATACTGTATTGGTGTTTATCTTTCTGGCTTACTTCACTCTGTATAATGGGCTCCAGTTTCATCCATCTCATTAGAACTGATTCTAATGTATTCTTTTTTTAATGGCTGAGTAATATTCCATTGTGTATATGTACCATAGCTTCTTTATCCATTCGTCTGCTGATGGGCATCTAGGTTGCTTCCATGTCCTGGCTATTATAAACCATGCTGTGACGAACATTGGGGTACATGTGTCTCTCTCAGTTCTGGTTTCCTCAGTGTGTATGCCCAGGAGTGGGATTGCTGTGACCCACAGTTTTAATTACACTTAATTATAATCGTTTCTTAAAATCCTCTTTCAAAGACAATCTGAAGAAGAAATATATTAGCAAGTTTTCATTAGTAAATTGAGATTTTTTTTTCACTTTTATAACTTTACCTTATTCATTTCCTCTTTAAAATGTCATAGAGCTTAACTGTCTTTAAAGGAAACAGTCATATAGACAGGGCCCAACTTTCAAGGGCAATATTAACTAAATACAGAGAATAAGGACATTTTGTTTATGTCTTATGTGGAAGAAAACCTGATATTCAGTTCTACAGGCATCACATTTTCCAACAGCCTTTAATTTATCTATTCTGTTACTCAGAATGTAACTACTTTGAGAATTAGGGATTCTACAAGAATTAGCACCGCAGATACACAGCTTCATTTTAAATACAGTTTCATTATAATGCTAAGTGTATTTAAGTGTATATCTCAGGTAAAATATGTGCCCCATAATTACCATTTCACTGACCCTTAATATGAAACCTAACATAACCACTGGTGTTATATGAATATCATGATTATGACATGTCATGTAGATGGAATGATATGTCAGTGTTTTAACTTTCCAGAGTCATATCCAAAAATTTAAAACAACAGACTAATCTTGAAAAAAATTTAGACATACTCAGATTGTGGGTATTCTGCAGACTTTTTGGTCAGGGTGCTTTAAGATAGTCATAACAAAAGAAAAAAAAAGAATGAGAAATTATAATGGACCAGAGGAGACTGGGAGCATATGGTGACTAAACACATTTTACCCTGATTTACATTTGCCAAAAGAAAAAGGACATTAACTGAAAGCTGTTAAAATTCAAATAAATGAAACAGCAGTTAATAATACTGTAGCATTATCAGTTTCTTAGTTTTGATAAATATGTCTTAGTAATGTAATTTTCTAATATTAGGGGAAACTGGATCAGAGGTATTCAGGAACTCTCTCTACTATTTTTGCAAGTGAAAGTGGAAGTCAGTCATTCATGTCCGACTCTTTGCAACTCCTTGGATTATACAGTTCATGGAATTCTCCAGGCCAGAATACTGGAGTGAGTAGCCTTTCCCTTCTCCAGGTCTTTACCAGCTGAGCCACCAGGGAAGACCAAGAATACTGGAGTGGCTAGCCTATCCCTTCTCCAGCGGATCTTCCCAACCCAGGAATTGAACCAGGGTCTCCTGCCTTGCAGGTGAATTCTTTACCAACTGAGCTATCAGGAAAGCCTGACTATTTTTGCAAACTTCTTCTGTAAATCTCAATATATCCTAACTTTAAAAGGGTTATTTAAATTCAATATAAAAAAGCGTGGACAAGTCAGTAAATATGATATACCACATTAACAAAATGAAAGGTAAAAATCAAAAAAATAAAAACAAAAGAAAGTTAAAAATCACATGATTATCTCAACACATGCAGAAAACTGTCTGACAAAATTCGACATTCATTTATGATAAAACCTATCAATGGGGCAGTCCCAAGATGGCAGAGGAATAGGACATGGAGACCACTTTCTCCCCAAAAAATTCATCAAAAGATCATTTGAATGTTGAGTAACTTCCACAAAACAACTTCTGAAAGCTGGCAGAGGACACCAGGCACACAGAAAGGCAGCCCATTCTCTTCTAAAGGAAGTAGGAAAAAATATAAAAGGCAAAAAGAGAGACAAAAGCTTTAGGGACGGAGACCTGTCCTGGGGAGGGAGTCGTGAATATGCACCTAACTTCAACTCCCAGAGGAGAAGTAGCCAGACGCTGGCAGCTGCCACAAGCGAGTGAGGGCTGGTCAGAGAGGTGCAGGCTGCATCATCCATCCTTGGGGTAACGACTGGGTCTGAATGACCTGAGGACAATCTGAGGGAGGTAACATGAGATAGCAATCCAAACTGTGGGATTGACAGGGAGAAAGGAAAAAAACAAACTTTCCCATGAAAGGCTCTAACTGGCAGCCTGGCCCACTCTTAGAACAAGGGATTGAGGGAATACTAAAGGAGAGCAAGCAGGCTGCGTGTAGGCCCCTCCCCTGCTGGAGGCAGAGAGGCAGACATGTGACAGCCAGAGCCGGAAGGCAAGGGGCTGCTGCAATCTTGGCCCCAGAGATGGCATCTTCCACCAAACTGTGAGCAGGCTCCCAGTTTCTAACCACATCTTCCTGGGATGCTAGATGGTTGACATCAGCTCCCCAGAGGAGACACACAGCATACCTGAGATGTTGCTCTCGTGGAGCACCCAGAAAACCAAGGTGGCAAGGAGTGGCGAGGAGTGGCAAAGTGGCAAAGAGTGGCAAGGATCAGGGAGGTGATTAAGATGCACAGCCCACCCAGGACAGTGCATTCACCAAGCTTCTGGTCATCTGAGCTGCTTGGACCTGGGAAGGGCACAAAAAACAGATCCAGTGGGGTCTGTTCCCTTGCCGAGTACCCGAGAACCTGAGTACCTTAGACCTGGGAAATGCAGGAAACACAGGGCCCACTTGGGACAGTGCCCTGCAGAGCACCCTGGAGCCTAAGCAGTAGAGACCTGGGAAACACACACCGCCTTGGGCTGTGGAAAAACCAGTGTGGTCCATACACTGCAAGCACTCCCCACACAGGCTAGCGATATTTGTACTGCCCCTCCCTCCCCACAACACAACTGAACAAGTGAGCCGAAATAAGTGACCACCTTCACCCCCTTGTGTCAGGGTGGAAATTAGACACCGAAGAGACTTGAAAACAGAGGAAGCCAAAATAAACAAAGAGGGAACCATCCTGGAATTGACAGGTCCAACAGTTTAAAACCCTGTAGTTAACATTGACTGTGCATTGGAGGGAGCCTATAGACCCTGAGATGGAGAAGGCAACGACAAACCACTCCAGTACTCTTGCCTGGAAAATCCCATTGATGGAGGAGCCTGGTAGGCTGCAGTCCATGGGGTCACTAAGAGTTGGACATGACTGAGTGACTTCACTTTCACTTTTCACTTTCATGCATTGGAGAAAGAAATGGCAACCCACTCCAGTGTTCTTGCCTGGAGAATCCCAGGGATGGGGGAGCCTGGTGGGCTACCATCTATGGGGTCACACAGAGTTGGACATGACTGAAGCCACTTAGCATCAGCAGCAGCAGCATAGACCCTGAGAACAAGTGAAAGCTGGAACAAGGAGCTATCTGAAACTGAACTGATCCCACACTGCCCATAACAGCTCCAGAGAAATTTGTAAGTATATCTTTATTATTATCATGTTTTAATATTTTATAAAAATTTAAGTTCTTTATTACTCTTTTAATTTTCATTGCAAAAAAAGACCCTATTTTTAAAGTAAATTTCATAACTATATTTTTTATAATTTTTGTGATTGATTTTGTTTTCTATTTTTTTATATTGTATTTTTGAGAATCTAACCTCTACTCTAGATTTTTAATCTTCACTTTTTGGTATTTGTTATCAATTTTGTATCTTTAAGAATCTAACCTTCCGTATCCATTTTCACTTAGGGAGGTGATTAAAGGCCTCATTGCTCTCTCCCCATTGACTCTCCCTTTTCTCCCCCAGGTTACCTCTATCTCCTTCCTCCCTTTCTCTTCTCTACTTAACTCTGTGAATCTCTCTGGGTGTTCTGGGTTGTGAAGAACACTTGGGGAACTGGTTATTGGCTAGATTGCTCTCTCCCCTTCTTACTCCCCTTCTTCTCCTGGTCGCCTCTATCTCCCTCCTCCCTCTTCTCTTCTCTATATAACTCTGTGAATCTCTCTGGGTGTCCCTCTTTGTGGAGAATTGTTTCACCATTAACCTAGATGTTGTAACATCTGTGCTGTATGGATAGAGAAATTGAGGCTACTGTAAGAGAAGGACTGAAAGCCAGAGGCAGGAGGCTTAACTCCAAAACTTGAGAACATCAGAAAACTCCTGATTTCAGGGAACATTAATAGACAAGAGCTCATCCAAAAGCACCCATACCTATATTGAAACCAAGCTCCACCCAAGAACCAACAAGTTCCTAAGCAAGACATACCATGCTAATTCTTCAGCAAAGCAGGGACACAAACCTGTGAATTAAAAAACAGGATGCCCAAAGCCTTACCAAACCCATAGACACCTCAAAAGTCACTACTAGTCACTTCATTGCACTCCAGAGGGAAGAGATCCAGCTCCACCCTCCAGAAAACAGACACAAGCTCCCCTAACCAGGAAACCTTGACAAGCCACTAGTCCAACCCCCGCCACAGGGAGCAGGTTCCACAATAAAGAGGAACCACGAACTCCCAGCCTACCCCAAACACAGCACACCCCAAACACAGAAATCTAAACAGAATGAAAAGGTAAAGAAATATTTAGCAGGTAAAGGAACATGATAAATATCCACCAAAACAAACAAAAGAAGAGGAGATAGGGAGTTTACCTGAAAAACAATTCAGAATAATGATAGTAAAGATGATCCAAAATGTTGAAAACAAAATGGAATTACAGATAAACAGACTAGAGACAAGGACTGAGAAGAGGCAAGAAATGTTTAACAAGGACCCAGAAGAAATAAAGAAGAGTCAATCAATAATGAATAATGCACTAACTGAGGTCAAAAGCACTCTGGAGGGAACCAAAAGTAGATAACTTAGGAAGAAGAGAGGATAAGTGAGGTAGAAGACAGAATGGTGGAAATTAATAAGGCAGAGAGGAAGCAAAGAGAAAAGGATTAAAATGAGGACAACTTCAGAGATCTCTGGGACAAAGTTAAACACCCCAACATTTGAATAATAGGGGTCCCAGAAGAAGAAAACAAAAAGAAAGGGCATGAAAAAATACTTGAGGAGATAATATTTGAAAACTTCCCTATAATAGGGAAGGAAATACCCACCAAAGTCCAAGAAACCCAGAGAGTCCCAAACAGGATAAACCCAAGGTGAAACATCCCAGGACACATTTTAATCAAACTAACAAAGATCCAACACTAAGAGCAAATATTAAAGGCAGCAAGGGAAAATCAACAAATAACACACAAGGGGATTCCCATAGGGATAACAGCTGATCTTTCAATAGAAACTCTTCAGGCCAGAAGAGAATGGCAGGACACACTTAAAATGATGAAAGAAAAAAACCTACAACCAAATTACTGTACCCAGCAAGGATCTCATTCAAATACGAAGGAGAAATCAAAAGCTTTACAGGCAAGCAAAAGCTGAGAGAATTCAGCACCACCAAACCAGCTCTTCAATAAATGTTAAAGGATCTTCTCTAGACAGGAAACACAGAAAAAGTTTATAAACTTGAACCCAAAACAACAAAGTAAATGGCAATGGGATCATACTTATCAATAATTACCTTAAATGTAAATGGGTTAAATGCCCCATCCAAAAGACAAAGACTGGCTGAATGGATACAAAAACAGGACCCCCTATATAGGCTGTCTACAAGAGATCCACCTCAAATCAAGGAACACATACAGACTGAAAGTGAAGGGCTGGAAAAAGATATTTCATGCAAATGGAGACCAAAAGAAAGGAGGAGTAGCAATACTCATATCAGAAAAAATAAACCTTGAAATAAAGACCATGAAAAGAGACAAAGAAGGACACTAATGATCAAACGATCAATCCAAGAAGAAGATATAACAATTATAAATAAATATGCACCCAACATAGAAGCACCTCTGCACGTAAGGCAAATGCTAACAAGTATCAAAGGGAAAATTAAAATAACAGAATAATAGTGGGAGACTTTAATATCCCACTCACACCTATGGATAGATCAACCAAATAGGAAATTAGCAAGGAAACACAAGCTTTATATGATACAATGGACAAGTTAGACATAATTGATATCTATAGGACATTTCACCCCAAAACAATGAATTTCACCTTTTTCTGAAGTGCACACAGAACATTCTCCAGGATAGATCACATCCTGGGCCATAAATCTAGCCTTGGTAAATTAAAAAAAATTGAAATAATCTCAAGCATCTTTCTGATAACAATGTGGTAAGATTAGATGTCAAATACAGGTGAAAACTATTAAAATATAAACATATGGAGGCTAAACAACACACTTCTGAATAAACAACAGATCATGGAAAAAATAAAAAAGGAAATAAAAATTTGCTTAGAAACAAATGAAAATGAAAACACAACAACCCCAAACCTATGGGATTCAGTAAAAGCAGTGCTAAGGGGAAGGTTCATAGTAATACAAGCTTACCTCAAAAAAGAAGAGAAAAATCAAATAAATAACCTAACTTTATACCCAAAGCAACCAGAAAAGAAGAAATGAAGAACCCCAAAGGCAGTAGAAGGAAAGAAATCATAAAAATCAGAGCAGAAATACATGAAAATGAAAAAAAAGAGAGAGAGAGAGACTATAGCAAAAATCAACAAACTAAAAGCTGGTTCTTTGAAAAGATATATAAAATAGACAAACCATTGGCCAGACTCATCAAGAAAATAAGGGAGAAGAATCAAATCAACAAAATTAGAAATGAAAGTGGGAGAAATCACAACAGACAACACAGGAATACAAAGGATAATAAGAGACTACTATCAGCAAATATATGCCAATAAAATGGACAACTTGGAAGAGATGGATGAATTCTTAGAAAAGTATAACCTTCCAAAACTGAACCAGCAAGAAATAGACGATCTTAACAGACCCATCACAAATATGGAAATCAAGACTGTAATCAAACATCTTACAACAAACAAAAGCCCAGGACCAGATGGCTTCACAGGTGAATTCTACCACAAATTTAGAGAGGAGCTAACACGTAACCTATGCAAACTCTTCCAGAAAATTTCAGAGGAAGGTAAACTCCCAAACTCATTCTATAAAGCCACCATCTTCCTAATATCAAAACAGACAAAGATGCCACAAAAAAAGGAAACTACAGCCAATAACACTGAGGAATATAGATGCAAAAATCCTAAACAAAATTCTAGCAAACAGAATCCAACAACATATTAAAAAGATCATACATCATGACCAAGTGGGCTTCATCCCAGGGATGCAAGGATTCGTCAATATTTGCAAAGAAATCAATGTGTTACACCACATTAACAAATTGAAAGATAAAAGCCATATGATTATCTCAATAGATGCAGAGAAAAGTTTTGACAAAATTCACACCCATTTATGATAAAAATTCTCCAGACAACAGGCATAGAAGGAACATACCTAAACATATTGAAAGCCATATATGATAAACCCACAGCAAACATTATCCTCAATGGTAAAAAAATTGAATGCATTTCCCCTAAAGTCAGGAACAAGACAAGTGTGCCCACTCTCACAACTACTGTTCAACATAGTTTTGGAAGTTTTAGCCACCGCAATCAGAAAAGAAAAAGAAATAAAAAGAATGCAGGTTGGAAAAGAAGAAGTAAAGCTCTCACTGTCTGCAGATGACAAGATCCTTTACACAGAAAACCATAAAGACACCACCAGAAAATTACTAGTAAATTTAGTAAAGTTACTAAATTTAGTAATTTATTAAAGTTATGAGTTCAGTTCAGTTCAGTTCAGTCGCTCAGTTAGGTCCGACTCTTTGTGACCCCATGAATCACAGCACGCCAGGCCTCCCTGTCCATCACAAACTCGCAGAGTTTACTCAAACTTCTGCCCATCAAGTCGGTGATGCCATCCAGCCATCTCATCCTCTGTTGTCCCCTTCTCCTCCTGCCCCCAATCCCTCCCACCATCAGGGTCTTTTCCAATGAGTCAATTCTTCTCATGAGGTGGCGAAAGTATTGGAGTTTCAGCTTCAGCGTCAGTTCTTCCAATGAATACCCAGGATTTATTTCTTTCAAGATGGACTGGTTGGATCTCCTTGCAGGCCAAGGGACTCTCAAGAGTCTTCTCCAAAACCACAGTTCAAAAGCATCAATTTTTTGGTGCTCAGCTTTCTTCACAGTCCAACATTCACATCCATACATGACCACTGGAAAAACCATAGCCTTGACCAGACAGACCTTTGTTGGCAAAGTAATGTCTCTGCTTTTTAATATGCTCTCTAGGTTGGTCATAGCTTTCCTTCCAAGGACTAAGCTTCTTTTAATTTCATGGCTGCAGTCACCATCTGCAGTGATTTGGAGCCCCCAAAAAATAACGTCTGACATTGTTTCCATTGTCTCCCCATCTATTTCCCATGAGGTGATGGGACCAGATGCCATGATCTTAGTTTTCTGAATGTTAAGCTTTAAGCCAGCTTTTTCACTCTCCTCTTTCACTTTCATCAAGAGGCTTTTTAGTTCCTCTTCACTTTCTGCCATAAGGGTGGTGTCATCTGCATCTCTGAGGTTATTGATATTTCTCCCGGCAACCTTGATTCCAGCTTGTGCTTCTTCCAGACCAGCGTTTCTCATGATGTACTCTGCAAAGAAGTTAAATAAGCAGGGTGACAATATATAGCCTTGACGTACTCCTTTCCCTATTTGGAACCAGTCTGTTGTCCCATGTCCAGTTCTAACTCTTGCTTCCTGACCTGCATACAGGTTTCTCAAGAGGCAGGTCAGGTGATCTGGTATTACCATCTCTTTCAGAATTTTCCACAGTTCATTGTGATCCACAGAGTTGAAGGCTTTGGCGTAGTGAATAAAGCAGAAATAGATGTTTTTCTGGAACTCTCTTGCTTTTTTGATTATCCAGAGGATGTTGGCAATTTGATCTCTGGTTCCTCTGCCTTTTCTAAAACCAGCTTGAACATCTGGAAGTTCATGGTTCACGTATTGCTGAAGCCTGGCTTAGAGAATTTTGAGCATTACTTTACTAGCGTGTGAGATGAGTGCAATTGTGCGGTAGTTTGAGCATTCTTTGGGATTGCCTTTCTTAGGGATTGGGATGAAAACAGACCTTTTCCAGTCCTGTGGCCACTGCCGAGTTTTCCAAATTTGCTGGCATATTGAGTGCAGCCCTTTCACAGCATCATCTTTCAGGATTTGAAATACCTCAAGTGGAATTCCATCACCTGCACTAGCTTTGTTCGTAGTGATGCTTTCTAAGGCCCACTTGACTTCACATTCCAGGATGTCTGACTCTAGGTGAGTGAACACACCTTTGTGATTATCTGGGTCATGAAGATTTTTTGGTACAGTTTTCTGGGTATTCTTGCCACCTCTTCTAAATATCTTCTGCTTCCATTAGGTCCATATCATTTCTCTCCTTTATTGAGCCCATTTTTGCATGAAATGTTCCCTTGGTATCTCTGATTTTCTTGAAGAGATCTCTAGTCTTTCCCATACTGTTGTTTTCCTCTATTTCTTTGCATTGATTGCTGAGGAAGGCTTTCTTATCCCTTCTGGCTATTCTTTGGAACTCTGCATTCAAATGGAAATATCTTTCCTTTTCTCTTTGCTTTTAGCTTCTCTTTGTTTCACAGCTATTTGTAAGGCCTCCTCAGACAACTATTTTGCCTTTTTGCATTTCTTTTCCATGGGGATGGTGTTGATCCCTGTCTCCTGTACAATGTCACGAACCTCCGTCCATAGTTCATCAGGCTCTCTGTCTATCAGATATAGCCCCTTAAATCTATTTCTTACTTCCACTGTATAGTCATAAGGCATTTGATTTAGGTCATACCTGAATGGTCTAGTGGTTTTCCCTACTTTCTTCAGTTTAAGTCTGAATTTGGCAATAAGGAGTTCATGATCTGAGCCACAGTCAGCTCCCAGTGTTGTTTTTAGATTAAAAAGTTCCTAGGGAATATAGTAAAGTTGCAGGATGTAAAATTAACCCACAGAAGCCCCTTGCATTCCTCTGCACTAACAATGAGAAAACAAAGAAATTAAGGAAACAATCCCATACACCATTGCAATGAAAAGAATAAAATACTTAGGAATAATTCTACATAAAGAAACAAAAGTCCCATATATAAAAAACTATACACTGATGAAAGAAATAAAAAATAACACAAATAGATGGAGAAATATAACATGTTCATTGATTGGAAGAATCAATATAGTGAAAAATGAGAATACTACCCAAAGCAATCTATAGATTCAGTTCAATTCCTATCAAGCAACCAATGGTATTTTTCACAGAACTAGAACAAATACTTTCATAGTTTGTATGGAAACACAGAAAACATTGAATAGCCAAAGCAATCTTGAGAAAGAAGCATGGAACTGAAGGAATCAACCTGCCCAACTTCAGACTATACTACAAAGCTACAGTCATCAAGACAGTATGGTACAGGCACAAAGACAGAAATATAGATCAATGGAACAATATAGAAAATCCAGAGATAAATCCACACACATATGGACAACTTGTCTTTGATAAAGGAGGCAAGAATATACAATGGAGAAAAGACAATCTCTTTAACAAGTGGTGCTGGGAAAACTGGTCATCCACCTGTAAAAGAATGAAACTAGAATACTTTTGAACATCATACACAAAAATAAACTCAAAATGGACTAAAGATCTAAATGTAAGACCAGAAACAATAAAACTCCTAGAGGAAAACAGACAGAGCACTTTCTGCCATAAATCACAGCAAGATCTTCTATGACCTACTTCCCAGAGTAATGGAAATAAAAGAAAAAATAAACAAATGGGACATAATTAAACTGAAATGCTTTTGCACAATGAAAGAAACTATAAGCAAGGTGAAAAGACAGACTTCAGAATGGGAGAAAATAATAGCAAATGAAACAACTGACAAAGAATTAATCTTAAAAATATACAAATAGCTCATGCAGCTCAATACCAGAAAAATAAACAACACAATCAAAAAATGCGCCAAAGAACTAAACAGACATTTCTCCAAAGAAGACATAGAGTTGGCTAAGAAACACATTAGAAGATGCTCAACATCACACATTATCAGAGAAATAGAAATCAAAACCACAATAAAGTACCATCTCACACTGATCATAATGGCTGCTATCAAAAAGTCTACAAACAATAAATGCTGGAGAGGGTGTGGAGAAAAGGGAACCCTCTTACACTGTTGGTGGGAATGCAAACTAGTCCAGTCATTATGAAGAACAGTGTAGATATTCCATAAAAGCAAAACAAAACTGGAAATAGAACTGCCATATGACCCAGCAATCCCTTTGCTGGGCATACACATCGAGGAAACCAGAATTGAAAGAGACATGTGTACTCCAATGTTCATTGCAGCACTGTTTACAATAGCTAGGATATGGAAGCAACCTAGATGTCCATCAGTGAATGAATGGATAAGAGAGTTGTGGTACATAACACAATGGAATATTACTCAGCTATTCAAAAGAATGCATTTGAGTAAGTTCTAATGAGGTGGATGAAACTGGAGCCTATTATACAGAGTGAAATAAGTCAGAAAGAAAAACACCAATACAGTATATTAAAGCATATATATGGAATTTAGAAAGATGGTAACAATGACCCTATATGCAAGGCAGCAAAAGATACAGATACAAAGAACAGACTTTTGGACTCTGTGGGAGAAGGAGGGGGTGGGATGATTTGAGAGAATGGCATTGAAACATGTATATTACCATATGTGAAATAGATGACCAATCCGAGTTTATGCATGAAACAGGGCACTCAAAGCCTGTGAACTGGGACAACCCAGAGGGATGGGATGGGGAGGGAGATGGGAGGCAGGATCAGGACCAGTGGACACATGTACACACATGGCTGATTCTTTGTCAATGTATGACAAAAACCACCACAATATTGTAAAGTAATTAGCCTCAAATTAAAATAAGTAAATTAATTTAAAAAAACTATCATCAAAGTTGCTGTAGAGGGAACATATCTCAACATAATGAAGGCCATTTATGACAAACCCATAGCTAAAATCATAGTGAATAGTGAAAAGCTTTTCCCCTATAACCACAAATAGGAGAAGGATGCTTGCTGTAAGCACTTCTATTTAACATAATATTGGAAGACCTAGCCACAGCAATCACACAAGAAAGGGGAAAAAAGGCATTCAAAATGCAAGAGAAGCAAAGCTATTGCTATTTGCAGATGACATGATAGCATACATTGAAAATCTGAAAGTATCCACCAAAAAATTAGTAGAACTAATAAATGAATTCAGTAAAGTATCAGGTTACAAGGTTAATATTAAGAAATCTGTTGTCTTCCCATACACTAATGATGATCTATCAGGAAGAGAAAGCAAAAAAGAAAAAAACAATCTTGTTTAAAATCACATAAAAAGGAATAAAATATATAGGAATAAAGTTAATCAAGGAGGGGAAAGACCTATATGCTGAAAACTGTAAAACACTGGATGAAGGAAACTGACGATGATACAAAGAAATGGAAAGATATTCCATGTTCACTGATTGGAAGAATTGATATTGTTAAAATGTCCATACTAACCAAAGAAATCTACATATTTAATGCAATCTCTATTAAAATACACATAATATTTTTCATGTGCTTCCTTGATAGCTCAGTTGGTAAAGAATCCACCTGCAATGCGGGAGACTATGGTTCAATTCCTAGGTCAGGAAAATCTCCTGGAGAAGGGATAGGCTACCCACTCCAGAATTCTTGGCTTCTCTTGTGGTTCAGCTGGTAAAGAATCCACCTGCAATGCAGGAGACCTGGGTTAGATCCCTGGGTTATGAAGATCCTTGGAGAAGGGAAAGGCTATCCACTCCAGTATTCTGGCCTGGAGAATATTTTTCATAGAACTAGAACAAATAATTCTAAAATCTGTATGGAATCAAAAAAGACCCTAAATAGCCAAAGAGATCTTGATAGAAAAGAACAAAACTGAAGAGAATCATATCACCTGACCTTAGAATATAGTGCAAAGCTATAGTAATTAAAATTGGATGAAATTGTCAGGGAACTGAAAATCAAAACCAAAATGAGATATCATCTTGCATCTGTTAGAATGGCTATTATAAAATAGACTGAAAACAAAAGTTAGGGAGGATTTGGAGAAAAGGGAACACTTTTACACTGCTGGTGGGAAGGTAATTGGTGTAGCCATTATGTAAATCAGTATAGTGATTCTTCAGAAAACTATAAATAGATCTACCACATGACCCAACAATTCTATTCCTGGGTATATAGCTAAAGAAAACGAAAATTATAATTAATTAATGTACTCCAATGTTCATAGCAGCCTTCTTTGATAATAGCTAAGATATGAAAGCAGCATAAGTGTCATCAACAGATGAATGGATAAAGAAAATATAGTATATTTATGTAATTGAGTATTACCATAAATATTGAATGAAATAAAGAATAAAATGTTGCCATTTGGTGATAACATGGGTGTCCTGGAGGGTATTATGCTTAGTGAAATAAGTCAGTTAAAGACAAATACTGTACACTATCATATTTATGTGGTACCTAAAAAATAAAACAGAGGAATAAATATGACAAAAAAGAAACAGACTCACAGGTATAAAGAATAAACTACTGGTTATCAGTGGGTTTCCGTTTTGTAAAAAGTGTACTATACTAATGTATGCCTTTCATAATCAGAGAAGCTATATGCTAGGGTAGATGGAAATATTCCACATGGGAATATCTTCTCAATTGTTTTGTACACTTAAAGATGCTCTAAAATTAAAGTCTGTTATAAAACAGCATAAACAAAAACTCTGTTGGTAAGAAAATTTTAATACAAAGGAATTGCCTCCTCCCTATGCTAAGCCTCCAATTCCTTGCTTCCAAGCTTAGGCTAGTTGAGAAAGCTCAATGGTAAAATTCACCAATAATAAATAACATGATAACAATTTTAGAAATAAAGGACTGAACTTACAAGCTCTGATGATAAATCCAAATTATTTTCGGTTTCTACCTGAAACACTAAATATATATGTAAGCATGGGCTTCCCTGGTGACTCAGACATCAAAGACTCTGTGCAATGCAGGAAACCAGGAGACCCGGGTTCAAATTCTGGGTCAGGAAAATCCCATGGAGAAGGGAATGGCAATCCACTCCAGCTAGCAAAGTAATGCTCAAAATTCTCCAAACTGGGCTTCAACAGTACATGAACCAAGAATTCCAGATATTCAGACTGGATTTAGAAAAGACAGAGGAACCAGAGATCAAACTGCCAACATCTGTTGGATCATAGTAAAAGCAAGATAATTCCAGAAAAAACATCTATTTCTGCTTCATTGACTATGCCAAAGCCTTTGACTGTGTGGGTGACAACAAACTGAAAAGTTCTTAAACAGATGTGAATATCAGAACACCTTACCTGCCTCCTGAGAAATCTCTATGCAGGTCAAGAAGCAACACTGAGAACTGGATATGGAACAACGGATTGGTTCCAAATTGGGTAAGGAGTATGTCAAGGCTGTATATTGTCACCTTGCTTATTTAAATTATATGCAGAGTACATCATCTGAAATGCTGGGCTGGATGAAGCACTGATTGGAATCAAGATTGCCTGGAGAAACAGTAATAACCTCAGACATGCAGATGACACCACCCTTATGGCAGACACCACCTTTACAGCAGAAAGCAAAGAGGAACTAAAGAGCCTCTTTATGAAAGTGAAAGAGGAGAGTGAAAAAGCTGGCTTAAAACTCACCACTCAAAAAAGTAAGATCATGGCATCTGGCCATCACTTAATGGCAAAGAGATGGGGAAACAATGGAAACAGTGAGAGACTTTTATTTGCTTGGTCTCCAAAATCACTGAAACTGGTGACTGCAGCCAGGAAATTAAAAGACACTTTCTCTTTGGTAGAAAAGCTATGACAAACCTAGACATCATATTAAAAAGCAGAGACATTACTTGGCCGACAAAGGTCTGTCTAGTCAAACCTGGTTTTTCCAGTAATCATATACGGATGTGAGAACTGGACTATACAGAAAGCTGAGAACCAAAGAATTGGTGCTTTTGAACTGTGGTGTTGAAGAGGACTCTTGAGAGTCCCTTGGACTACAAGGAGATCAAACCAGTTAATCCTAAAGAAAATCAGTCCCGAATATTCAGTGGAAGGACTGATGCTGAAGCTGAAGCTCCAATACTTGGCCACCTGATGTGAAGAACTGACTCATTAGAAAAGACCCTGATGCTGGGAAGGAATGAAGGTAGGAGGAGAAGAGGATGAAAGAGGATGAGAGAGTTGGATAGCGTCATTGACTCAAGGGACATAAGTTTGAGCAATCTCCCGGAGTTGGTGATAGAAACTGAAGCCTGGGGTGCAGCAGTTCATGGGATCACAAACAGTTGGACATGCCTGAGTGACTGAACTGAATTGAACTGAGAATTCAATGGATAGAGGAGTCTGGCAGTCTATAGGTCATGGTGTCACAGAGTCGGACATGACTGAGTTATTAACACTACATAGTGCCATTTTAGATTGTCTTAAATTCATATTTTGTAATTTTGAGCCCTTTATCTGTATATTTGAGCAAAAGTTAAACAATCACCTTAACATTAAAGTATGAATACTCTGCAATGATAGAGGTAGAGAAGTAGGTTAGCGAAACTGTGATATCTAAGCTGTATTGACTCCTATCTATTATCTGATTATGTATTAATTTCAAATATGACATCCAGCTGCCATTAGGGTAATTAATTCATGGGGAAAAGTCACTTTCAGTTTTATTCTGAGAGAACTACCCAACACATAACATGAAACAAAAAAGAGTAGCTGGCCTCCAAAGTGAGGCAGACAAATGCCATCACATTATTTAGGTTTTCATGTGGTTTATTGCAAGAAGATTTTCATTATTCCTGTTTTTATGCATGTTATAGTATAGATTTCTTGTTTTTATCAAAAGTGTATTATTCATTCTATGGTTACTCAATATATATATTTTCTAAATACCCTGCTCCTAAAATCGGAGTGATCATATACAATACAGGGAGCATAAAGTGTCTCCTTTCAGAAGATGAACAAATCTCCCAAGATGTCTTGTTGTCTAATAAAGAAAGAAAACCATTAACAAGTTACCAATTTGTCACATGAAAATCTTGGTCAAAAACATAAATTAAATATCTATGGCTGTAGCAATGCTGTCTTGTAGAAAAAGAAAAAATCACCTGATTTTTTTCTATAATTTAAACTCTTTATTAAATAATAAGATAATTTTACTTTCCTCATGTCAACCCTCTTCTTAATTTATTAGTTTATCCAGTCATTTAACTTTTGAATGAACCCTCAAATCCCAGGGAAGAGTTTGTGAGCTGAAGTTGCACTAAATAAATCAGGACTTTAAATGAAAAAATTAATCACTGAGAATCTCTAAAAAATAACAGGCTTCTTCCTCTGCCACTCTGAGACTAGATAGAAGTTTTACATATTCACAACTTAGCCAACTCAACAAAATGACTCTCAAAATTATACAGAAAACCTTTATTTAACTTGAAATAAAGCTATAAATAAACTTTAAAAAACACAGCAAACACATAGCAATAAAGAATGGTGTCATTGTGCAGGTTATATAATTGCAAATATAGACAATTCCAAAAAATCTACAAGAAAAAAAAAGATATCAATGAATTTAGAACATACACTAGACAAAAGGAAAATATGCAAAAAAATAAAACAAAACAATGGTATTCCTTTATACCACCCAAAATACAAATTAGACAGCATTTTAAACATCAAAAAATAGCTATAAATGTATCTTTCAACAAGATGTGTAAGATCTCTACCACCGCAGAATTTTCACAAAATAATAAAAAGACAAATGGAGGTAGTCAAAATGATTATGGTTTGAAGAATTCAATATGGTATACAGATATCAGAGTAATAAATAAAATAATAATTATAAATAATTATAATAAAATAAAATAATTTATTTTATTAATAAAATAAAACAATTAAATAAATAATTAAAATAAATTAAATAATTAAAATAAATTAAAATAATTAAATAATTAAAATAAAATAATTTATTTTATTAATAAAATCAGAGTCAAAATCACAGCCGGATAAAACTGTAGATGCTATTTCAAAAAACAAAGGATTTGCACCTCCATATACTAAGTGCAGAGGCAAGGACATACTGACCAATAACCCAGAACACAGAAACAAATGCACATATATGTAATCAGCTGCTTTATGACAAAGACAACAGCAGAATACAGTTACGGAAGGATAGGAGTTTAAAGAAATGTTAGCTGTCCAACTGTATATTCATACAAAAAAGAATATGTATTTAGAGCCCTGTTTCACCACTTAAATAATGCACACAGAAAATTTAGGTGGATTACAGATATAAACATGGAGCAAAACAATAAAAAAAGCAGGAGAAAAATCTTTGCAAACTCAGAGTAGACAAAGTTTCTTAAATGGACCTTTTAAAAAAGGTCTAAAGTATTTTTATTTTTAATTGGAGGATAATTGTTTTATAATGTGGTGGTTTTTTCCATACAAAAATGTAATGAGTCATAGTTACATATATATAGATATACATCCCTTCCCTTTTGAGTCTCCCTCTCCCTTCCCATCCCACACTTCCAGGTTGTCACAAGATGCCAGGCTGTGCTCCCTGTGTCACACAGCAGCTTCTCACTCTCTGTCTTACACATGATAGAGTATATATATATGTCAATGTGTCAATGCTACTTTCTCAATTCGTCCTACCCTCTCCTTCCCCCACTGTGTCCACATGTCTGTTCTCTACATCTGCATCTCCATTTCTTCCCTGCAAATTTGTTCACCAGTAACATATTTCTAGATTCCATATATATGCATTAATATACGATATTAGTTTTTCTGTTTCTTACTTACTTCACTCTACTCACTTTACCAGGTTCCCCTGGTGGCTCAGATGGTAAGGTGTCTGTCTGCCTACAATGCAGGAGACCCGGCTTTGATCCCTGGGTTGGGAAGATCCCCTGGAGAAGGAAATGGCAACCCACTCCAGTACTCTTGCCTGAAAAATGCCATGGATGGAGGAGCATGGTAGGCTATAGTCCATGGGGTCACAAAGAGTCACATGACTGAGCTACATCACTTCACTTCAATCTGTGCAGTAGGCCCTAGGTTCATTCACCTCATTAAAACTGACATCGTTCTATAGTTATTAAAAGACTGAAAATTCATCCAAAGAGTAGAGATTGTGACCCTGTGGATTGTAGCCCACAAAGCATCTCTGTCCATGGGATTCTCCAGGAAAGAATACTGAAGTGGGTTGCCATGTCCTCCTACAGGAGATCTTCCCTACTCAGAGATAGAACTCACGTCTCTTATGTTGCCTGCATTGGCAAGCAGGTTCTTTACCACTAGCACCACCTGGGAAGCCCCTTTGAAGGGGTGTAAATCATTGCAAATACTTTGGAAAACTCTTTGGCAGTATCTACCAAGAGCAAGCAAATCCACTGGCCCAGCAATTCCACTCTTAGGTTTACCCAACAAAATTGTGTGCATAGTCAACTAAAGATACACATTATGCTAAAAATAAATATATAAGGTCTGTTTTTTTTAATGTACTATGTTGCTTAAAGGACTTCCCTTATAGCTCAATTGGTAAAGAATCCAACTGCAAGGCAGGAGACCCTGGTTTAACTCCTGGGTTGGGAAGATCCACTGGAGAAGGGATAAGCTACCTATTCCAGTATTCTTAGGCTTCCCTTGTGGCTCAGCTGGTAGATAATCTACCTGCAATGCGGGAGACCTGGTTTTGATCCCTGGGTTGGGAAGATCCCCTGGAAAAGGGAAAGGCTATCCACTCCAGTATCCTGGCCTGGAGAATTCTGTGGACTGTATAGTACATGGGGTCACAAAGAGTCGGACACAACTGAGAGTCTTTCACTCACTTTATATTTCTTAAAGAAGCATGATTTTTTAATGAATTTTTAATTTCAAAAGGGAAATTACCCAAATGTCTATTAAATGAAGGATGAAAAGTATATTGTCCTATAGTCACAGAAAGGGAAACTATACAGCAAAGAGAATGAATTAGACATGAAATTATACACACTGATATGGATGAATCTCATGGTTCATTGCCTAGTGAAAGAAGTCAAACACCAATAGCACATTATGTAACTAGTTGTATTAAGTATAAAAGAGTCAAAAATAATTGTAAAGTTGGAAATTAAGACAGTGTACACTTTGAGGATGGTAGTGACTCACTTCAGTTCAGTTGCTCAGTTGTGTCTGACTTTTGTAACCCCATGGACTGCAGCACACCAGGCCTCCCTGTCCATCACCAACTCCCGGAGCTTACTCAAACTCATGTCCATCGAGTTGGTGATGCCAACCAACCATCTCATTTTCTGTCATTCCCTTCTCTTCCTGCCTTAAATCTTTCCTGGCATCAGGGTCTTTACAAATTAGTCA
Source organism: Dama dama (assembly GCF_033118175.1). Classification (NCBI taxonomy): domain Eukaryota; kingdom Metazoa; phylum Chordata; class Mammalia; order Artiodactyla; family Cervidae; genus Dama; species Dama dama. Next base: position 79,860,523 of record NC_083698.1, on the reverse strand, counting down.
GTTCTTCGCATGAGGTGGCCAGAGTATTGGAGTTTCAGCTTCAGCATCAGTCCTTCCAATGAATATTCAGGATTGATTTCCTTTAGGATTGATTGGTTGGATCTCCTTAAGGTCGAAAGGACTCTCAAGAGTCTTCTTCAACACCACAGTTCAAAAGCATCAATTATTCATTGCTCAGCTTTCTTTATAGTCCAACTACCACATCTACACATGACTACTGGAAAAACCATAGCTTTGGCTAGGTGTCATGATCTTAGTTTTCTGAATGTTAAGCTTTAAGCCAACTTTTTCACTCTCTTCTTTCACTTTCATCAAGAGACTCTAGTTCTTCTTTGCTTTCTGCCTGGAAAGTAACAAAAGGGCAGGTTTTATGTGTTCTTAAATTTTTATTTCTTGATCCAATTACTGATTATGAGTGCATTCTATTTCTAAAAATCCACTGAGCTATATGCGAGGAAAAACTATAAATTTCTTAATGTATATTACACTTTGCAAACATTTACTTATAAGGAAAAACATAAATTATAGGGTCATACACCATAGACCAAAATGTTGCAAAAGACTTTCACCTTATCTCCCATGCTTTACAAGAAGATGTGTTCCACGATTATGAGAATACCCTACCACATGATATCAGGCAATGGGATGGGTGGGTGGAAATTATTGAACCCATTTTAAAAAATTCACAATACCCTTGCAGATAGAACTTTAGTCCTATCATTGTAGTATAAACAATCCAAAATAATTCAAATAAGCATTCTGACAATTAGGTCATACTGAAGAACATTCTTCAACAAGTGGTCATGAGAGAAACATGGTACAATGTTTCTCTCATGGAAGAATGAAGATAAATCACAGAATGACTATCTGGGCATGCTGGGCTGGATGAAACCTACAGGAAAAAGTCAGAAGATGACCTAAAAAAGGCATTTTCTTTCTCTCTCAAGAAGAGTTCTATCATGGAGAACAAGGGCAAGATTAAGTACATAGTTCTTAATAGATATGTCCAAAGTATTGTTGCTGTGAAATCTCTGTAAAAATATATAATGATAATCATGAGGAAAAAGAAAATAATGAAGAACCATTTTTATTTTATTTTCTTATTTATATGTTTCCCTTTATATCCCATATTCTCATGCATCAAATGTCTTAGAATTCTTTAGATTCACTTTAAATAATTGAACTTCAGCTCCAACGCATTAAATAATACACAAAAATACACAAACACACATACATACTTTTTACATTATAGTTTACATTTTCTTTGATGTTATTAATAATACTATATACAATAGTATATTTACATATCATCTTCACATTCCAAGGTGAAAAATGTGAAATGATGAGATTCAGGAAACCAAATGGTGAAGATATAGAGAGGAAGGAAATCAGAGAAACTTTCCATTCCAACTAACTATGGGGTCATTTGAATAATAATAAGTCAGAAAGAAAGCCTAGGTAACTAGTGAATGTGTGGACAGGTAGCTCTGGCTTCTAAATTATGAAACAGTGCAAACAGGAAGTCAATCATTACCTTTGGATATAGGAGTTCACAAAATTGGCATTACTCATTGTAAGTTTACAGGACACAATACAACTCATGCGCTAAGCCCAACAATATATCCAGTAGCTGCTCAGTCAGCCAGGAAATCCGTTAGTTATGTTTTTCAGTTAATAAATTCTCAAAAACTATGGCTGAAGTCTGACTTTTACAAAAATGTACTTGAATTAAGTTTTAGTTACTGTTCTTGATAAAAATGATGTTAGATTGTTGGGATCTGGGAGCTCTAGTATTTTCGCACAAAATTGTAACATTACTATTACTTCATCCATTATTTAAAAAAAAAGTAGAATTGAAATTTACAGATCTCTGCTGCATAAAAAATTATTGACAAACATTTATAATGAATCAGTATGACCGAAAAACATGATTTGTTAGTAATATATTTGCTCTATGCTTCCTTTAAATACTTGATCATTGTAATGGCATTTTATAAAAATATAGTCTCATAATTTTTAGAATATTTAATTTATGATTTATTAATTATAATAACATATCAGTTTCTGTGTGAGATGTATATGACCCTGGGGACTTTATTCCATAGAGATGATAATTAACTCGAGTTCTTTGTTAAGTATCATACACAAGCAGCAGAAAGCTGAATCAAGAATTTCAAATCACTTCTATGATTGAAAGGGCAAAATATATAATTGACAAAATAATTAATTTACTTTAAAAAATAGAAATAGGTTATGAAATATATAAAAACATACACTATAAAATCTATTACATGTGTATATATACATGTATACACATGTATACATGTATATATGTATGTGTGTCTGTTCTATTATTGGCTCTTCCTTACATTCTCCACATACCTTCTGATACACTTGCACTTGTCAAATTCTTCCTCCCTACATGTTACTGATATGGATCAGAACACTTACTTCTTTATTTAGAATTTTTCTCAGTATCTATTTGTAATGGTCAAAAATTTGCTTCAAACCAACAAGTTTTCACTAACAGTATTCTTAAGCAAATATATGCTAATATGCAATGTATATGACAGCTTTTGCTTTGGAACAGCTGTTCTCTTTTGTTTTATAAATTCTAGATTTATAGCACTTTTTTACTGTGGATATTTTCAGTTCAGTTCAGTTCAGTTCAGTTCAGTCACTCAGTCATGTCCAAATCTTTGCGACTCCATGAATCACAGCACACCAGGCCTCCCTGTCCAGCAACAACTCCCGGAGTCTACCCAAACCCATGCCCATTGAGTTGGTGATGCCATCCAGCCATCTCATCCTCTGTCATCCCCTTCTCCTCCTGCCCCCAATCCCTCCCAGCATCAGGGTCCTTTCCAATGAGTCAACTCTTCGCATGAGGTGGTCAAAGTATAGGAGTTTCAGTTTCAGCATCAGTCCTTCCAATGAACACCCAATATTTTACTTACCTTATTTGTGATCTATCTCTCTGCTCTGTATACGAGTTGTTGAGAAAGAGATGTGGCACAGTGCATTCAAAAGGTAACATTTGCTGAAAGTTTTCAATGTATCAAGTACTGTTCTTAGTGCTTAATAAACATTCAGTTCAGTTCAGTTGCTCAGTTGTGTCGACTCTTTGTGACCCCACGGAGTGCAGCAAGCCAGGCCTCCCTGTCCATCACCAACTCCCGGAGTTTGCTCAAACTCATGCCCATTGAGTCAGTGATGCCATTCAACCATCTCATCCTCTGTTGTCCCCTTCTTCTCCTGCCTTTAGTCCTTCTCAGCATCAGGGTCTTTACAAATGAGTCAGCTCTTCACATGAGGTGGCCAAAGAATTGGAGTTTCAGCTTCAACATCAGTCCTTCCAATGTACATTCAGGACTAATTTCCTTTAGGACTGACTGGTTGGATCTCCTTGAAGTGCAAGGGACTCTCAAGAGTCTTCTCCAACATCAAAGAGCATCAACTCTTTTTTAACAGTTCAAAAGCATCAATTCTTTGGTGCTCAGCTTTCTTTACGCTCCAACTCTCACATCCATACATGACTGTTGGAAAAACTATAGCTTTGACTAGATGGACTTTGCTGGTAAAGTAATGTCTCTGCTTTTTAACATGCTGTCTGGGTTGGTCATAGCTTTTCTTCCAAGGAGCAAGAGTCTTTTAATTTCATGGCTGCAGTCACCATCTGCAGTGATTTTCGAGCCCCCCAAAATAAAATCTCTCACTGTTTCCATTGTTTCCCCATCTATTAATAACTCTTGAGTTGTTTTGCTGATGCCAGAACCCCCAACAGGTGGAAGAAGTTAACTGCTGATCACCAGCATGTAGACCCACTTGGAACCAGAATGCTGGTGATGTTGACTCTCAAAATACCACCCAATTACTTTAACCGCCAATCAATGAAAAGAATCTCCACAAGCTGATAAGGTAGTCTGAAACCCTCTCCCTCACCTTGTTTTTAAAAACTGTCCCCCAAAATCATAGGGGAATTTGGGTCTTTTGAGCATGAAATGCCCATTCTTCTCGTTTGGCCCCATGTTGGGTGCCTTGCAATAAATACTGTACTTTCCTTCACCAAACTCTATATCAATAAATTGACTTTGATGCATGCTGGGAGAGCTGACCCAAGTTTGGTTTGTAACACTTACCCAATAAACACAGCTTTAACTCACCTCTTCAAGCTTTATAATCCTCACAGTGAAAAAGAGAAACAAAACCTCTCTGTTTCTCCCTCCTACTCCAGTTAAATATGAATGGGGAAGCTCTTAGCAAGCTCTTAGACACAGTTTATATTTACAACCATGAAATTTAAGAGGAACTTTAGTATGGTTGATCAATTATAATATAATTTTTTTAATTTTATTAACCATATCATTATATTGGAAAAATATTCCATACCTTCTCCTTAAACACCCCTCAGCCACATCAACAACACTCAGATCTATCTCACTGACAGAACTGAGCAGAGGATTCACAAATGTCCACCTCACATCTATTCACCTACCCATCATAGTTTACCTTCCTCCCTATTTTCATAAAAGAAACACTCATGATCTTATCCATACTCAGGAGAATCCTTCCAGAAACTATTCCTTTCTCTTCTATACCAGTATTTTCATTTTTCCCTGTACCTGCCAATAAAACGTTATTATATTTCACATTTTAAATTTAAAATGAAAAGTTAATGTCACTTCTGCCAATGAGACCTTAATCTCTTTGACCCCCATTTCCAGCAAAATTCCTCAAAAGAGTTTTCCATACTTAACGGCTATAATTCTCCTCCTCTCTTTCTCTTAATCTACCCTCCAATCAGATAATTTTCTCTGTCAGTCTAATTTTCATTAGATTACCAATGATATCCAGATTCTAAAACATATGATAAGCTGAATGAGGTCTGTCAAAGATGTTCATTCACTAATCCCTTGATTCTGGAAATATTTCACCTCGTATGGTAAAAGGGGCTCTGCAGATGTGATTATGTTAAGGGTCTTGAAACAGGATAATTGTCCTAGTATATTTTTATGGGTCAAAGCAGGGTCAAAGAAAGTAAATGGAAGGGTGTAAGCAGTGGCAAGAGAGGAAATAAGATGCTGTATCACCTGATGAGAAGATAGAGGAAGAGGCAATAAGCCAAGGAATACAGGTGGCCTCTAGAAGCTGAAAAAGGAAAGAATTCCCCTTTCAGTCTCCAGAAGGTAACTTTAAGCACCTTAATTTTATTCCAGTTAAACTTATTTCAGACTGCTGACCTCCAGAATTCTAAGGGAACAGATTCACATGGTTTTAAGTCAGTAAGTTTGTAGTAATTTGTTACAACAGCACTAGGAAATATGTAACTCAATAAGCAGTGCTCACCTATGAAATAAATGATAGGATAAATGATAAGGATGATGATAGTGATGATATAATGATAGACAGATAATCAGCCATACAACATACCTGAAATTTCCATCATCTATAATCTACTCTCTTTGTTTGCTTTCTGGAATACCATAGTTCCCAGGTCTTTAACCAACTGCATTTCATTTTCGTTAATTTTACTTTCACTTAGCTTTTTAATTTGATAGAGATTTTAAGAAGAAATGTGAGGCATAATTATAAGTAAAATTATTTAAGAGAAAATAACAACTTGGAGACAAATACATCCTAGCCATATCCTATCTAAGATAGTATTCCACAATCCTGCTAATCCACTAGTTCAGACTCTGTGCTTCTACTGCTGGGGGCAGAGGTTCAATCCCTGGTCTGGGAACTAAGATCCCACCTGCCTTGTGGCATGGTCAAAAAAAAAAAAAATCAAAACAATAGGATGTAAAATTAAATTAAGAGGTAATTTTGTATCCCAGGCAGTCATTAGAATATTAATGTTATTATTTAATTCAGCCTACTATGATAATTGAGAAGAAAAATATTGACTTCTGATTCAAACATTTTAAAAACTTTTTACACTGAACCCAATCCAACCATTTGAATAGTAAAGATTAACCAATCATCGAAAACCATATAAATTATTGCTTAAATTTATTTGAGATGTTTTTGTTTGGAGAAAACAATCAGTGAGTTTTACTGTCAGTGGTGTTTAGCCACAATTTAAGTATGATCAGATTTTTGAAAGGTTTTTTGAAGAGGTTTTGAGAGGTTCAGACAAACAGGCTATGAAATTACTAATGAACAGTTAAAAGTGAAAAACAAATTTGCATTTTTCTTTTTAAATTAACATCAATTCATGAATTAATAATAGAATTTCAACTGAGATACTTTAGCCTCTGTCTCCAGAGACTTTCACAAAATCCATTTTTATTAAAGAAATGCTAAATTCACAAGAGTTAGACTTTTTTCAAACTTATTAAACATTAATGAAATTAATGAAATTAAAATATGCTGCTTAATCTTATAAAAAGATTCTTGAACCATTTTTAGAAAGTGAGTAAAATCAATTTTAAAATACTGTATTATTCTATAAAACCAAAGGGTGTGGTATTAGTGCAGGGCAGACAAGTCCACCAGAAAAAGAAAGATCCAAATCATATTTGTGTCTTGGAAGATTTTAAAATGTATTTATAGAATAATAAGTTTCTCAATAAGATTTTGACATCACTTAACCGTCTATACTAGAGATTTTTAGATTTCATGATCTATAAAGAAAACTTTCAATATTTATGTTATCAAATGATGATTGAAACTATGGAGGTGAAATAAATTCCCAACCTTTAAATTGAACTGAAATCTATACTTGAAAGCCACACAAGTTTAATATTGCTAATAATTTGTCAAAAAGAGAAAAGGAGTACTTCTGAAAACCATGCTGCAATCAATTTATGATGGAAATCTGTCAGAGTTTACATATTATCTAATGGGTCAGCCAGGCAATCAAATACATGTGAAGTTCTAATGCTAGAAACTGACTTGCCAAGATGCCTCTACAGGTTGTGCTATCTCTTTTGTAATTACATTGGAATTTACATCAAAAGTTTCACCTTTTGTTTGGAAAGACACTCCCTCTCACCCGATACACCCATTCAGAGACAAGCTACTCCCAGTGCCAGCCAAAGCAGCCTAACGCCATGAGATATAGTGTCTACACAGTTACAAATTCATGAGTTGCTAACCAGAAAAGAACACAGATAATTTACACATCTTTGAAAAACTTGTGGCTATGGCTATTTCATGAATATCATTTTAAGTTTAATTTTATATTTTTAAAGAAAGATCAAGCAGCAAAATGCAGATAATTCAGAGACTAGAGGGAATAAAGAAGGAAACATTTTGAATATGAGAAAATTGATGAAGAAAATTTACAAACATTATGTTCATTTGGACTAGAAAAGAGTTGTTGAAGTATTTTTTTGATGATGGTAAGGAGGCTCTCAGTGACTGTTTCCTTTCTGAAGAACAAACAAAAGATAGTTCAAATTGTAGTGGGACAATGAGATATTAAACATGTTCTGTTAGACAAAAGAAAACAATCCTAACTATGTGAACAGGATCAGTGGAAGTGGCTACCTATGACTCCAATTATTTTCACTGGAAATCCATACCTTGTCTCTTGTCACTAGAACACGTGAACATATTAGAGTAGGATCTTGTCAGTCTCAATTCTAATTACTATAATATTCTTTATGCATTGATGATTCAGTAAAAATATCTTTACATTCATTTTAGTTTGTATTGAATCCCCCCAATTTAATCAGTCACAAGAGAAATATCGGGTTAGACTGAAAACATAAAAAGGACTGAGAAAAATGATAGGGGAATTCACATTTTTCAAAGGTTTGCTGTAACAGTTTTTTGTCTTCTCCCTTTAGAATTCACAGTGATTTTACTGCATATTTTAATATTGTCTTCTAAAATGTGGTTTCCATGCAGAAACTCAGCCAACAAAGGAAAACTCGGCAGCCACTATCCTTTTTATGTGCTAACAATTAATTTTGCTGAAACTTGGTCTAAATATGCAACAGTCATCTAGGTATTGTTTAGCTACCAGGTGTAAATTCTCCAAGCGGAAATTAATCCTTGGGTACCTGGCATATGCTGGCACACTTGGCATAGACACCAAACCCAAGGTTATCATTATTTCCCATACATATTTTAGTGTTCTTTTTGTGTAAATGAAAACTAGACTTATTTTTATAGTTTAATAATTACCAATGTCCTCCAACAGTAAAAAGACAAAAACAGAATGCTAAATTATGATCTTCTCAGGCTGGTCCTAAACAATATAATGAAAAAAAAGTAATTTAGCTTTTGGCCTCCTAATTCATCCTCTATTCCCTGGGCTAATACCTACAGCTTTCCCATTTATCAAAATCTGACCTCAAGAAACGATCGCTTGTCAGTCATTTTTATTTCAGCTTGAGCATGTCACTGTGTTTCATCTCCCAGGAACACTGGGAGTGTATTTTAACTGTCATTCCCAATTTGAAATGAAATAACTTTCCCTAATTAAAATTATATCAAATAATAGTAACTTATAAAAATAAGGCCATAAGAATTTTTGCATAGGTTGTTGGTTTACAAGGAGATATTAAGAAAACTATAACTAACATCATTAGATGATCCTTGTTTCCAGTTTGAAATAGAGTCAAATAGATTTCATTTCATGTAAATACTTATGTGTTGATAAAGTACTCATTCTTTTTAAAAGTTTATTAACTTTCTTCTATATAGTGTACATTAACTTATATTGATCTCTATTTCTTGTTGGAAACATCTTGATTGTTCAAATATAATGTATCTGCTGAGGAATAAGAAACGTGTTTTTACATTGTTTGTACTAAAAATAGTACTAGCTCCAGAGTAGAAATTTTATAAATAATTACTTGAGTATCTTTTGACATGCTCCAACAGTTAAAAAACTTTCTTATATCTCTTCTATGATCTGCTAAAACATTTTAACTATAAAAAAGTAATGATATTTGACAAAACGTGCTGTATTTTGATGGCCATATAATTCCAGCAAGCTGCTATGAAAGTTACCCTTTGGATATTTCTGCAAAAAAAAAAAAAAAAAAGGAAGAAAGAAAAGCTACATATTTAGAAAAAGTGAAGAATCAAAAACTCTGGATATCTGCATATATTTCATAATCCCACATTTTTCCTATGTCATTTGGTATAACATACTAAATGAATGAAGAGTTTAGTCAAGATTATAGGAAGGTAGAACAGCACATTCATACTGTACTAGCAAGCAATTCATGCTCAATGCTACTATGAAGGAAGGATTAAAGGAGAATATTCTAGGTTACCTGTAAAAATAGCAAGTCTGTTCATCCAGGTCCAAAACTCTATAAAGCACCATCAAATTTGTAGAATTGGATATGCTGATCTGTGGATACATATATATATGAACATTATACGATGTATAAATATTCACATATCTACTTACAAACATGCATGTATGTGTGTGTGTATGTATGTGGTGCACATGCACACGTATGTGTGTGTGTTCAGCTAGGCAGTTTATAACATAGATAAGGGAAACTACTGGATAATGTACAGGAAGGTGAGACAAATTGGGCAAGCCTGGTGCTGCTCTATTTTTTTCACCTTTAACAAATATGTGACCTCTCAGACTGCAGGTTAGAAATTGATCATTTTAGGTTTGGCTCATGCTTATTAAGGAGGTATATGCTTAGGATCTTTCTTCAGTCCTAGGCGATAGCACATAATCTAAATTTAGATAGTACATACTCTAAATTCAACTTATGGTTTTTGTTTTCTGTATTTTTTTTTATGTTTTAAAATACCTGTGTCCATTTAATGTGTTGCCTATAGATTTCTTTTTTTATACTAAGCTGGAAAAGTTGAGTAGCTACCATAAAGAACAAATTCATGAAATCCTAAAATATTTACTACCCAGACTATTACACAAAAGCTTCATCAACCCTGCTTCAGAGCACAGTCTTAACTCAAAGCATAGACCTTCTGTTTTCTCAAATGAATGCTGTCTTAAAGAAGTATTCATTTAGCACTCAGCCCTATAACAACCGTTATATTTTAAGCCTCATAGAATATCACTCCATCTATACACATCTCAGCTTTCAGCCAAAAGTTTAAGAGGAATATTATATAGACTTTAGGCATCTCTCTCTCTCTGTGCAGTTCTCTCATTTCCAGTGTAGTCATCTACAAATTCCAACAAATTCAGCACCCCCATTAGTGGTTAAAAAGAAAACAAAAAACAAACAACAACAACAAAAACCAATGCCTACTAATGCAGCAGATGTAAGAGACATGGGTTTGATCCCTGGGTCAGGAAGATCCTCTGTAGGAGGGCATGATAACACACTCTAGTGTTCTTGCTTGGAGGATCCCATGGACAGAGGAGCCTGACAGGCTAAGGTCCATAGGGTTACAAAGAGTCAGACACTACTGAAGCAACTTAACACACACAGCACACAAATTTCTACTTCTACCCTCTCAGATAAGCAAGACAGCTATTTTTTACTGAGCTTCTACAGCTTCCCTGATCTCTAATCAGAAAATGATAATGGGATGAAAACCCAGGTTCACGTGTTTCCCTTCTCTTAAGAATTTTAGACCTGTGCTACCTATTGCACAATACCTGAAAAATGTCATATTTTATATTTTGTCATTTCATTTAATTACACAAAATTTGTTAAGATACAATTTTAAATTAGATATACAAAATAACATAGCACTTTAGTTATATTTCTTCTAAAATCTATGTCTTTGTCATTATATGTAGAGAGTATTCTTCATAAATTAACTCAAGATGTTGAATTTGACATCTCTAATAAGATATATTTATATTAAAAGCCACTTTAAATATGATGAATGTCAACCATAACCACTAATAATTACACATAAGAAAGAAACATTGTTAATTTGCTAAAAAATGATTATATGAAAAATTACAGCTAATGGAAATAGTTCAAGTTAATTTTTAGATTAAAATGACAGAATAGTTTGTGTTTTTATTTAGAAAATCAAATTTTCAACAACTGAATAGACCTTTCATTTTCAGATTGGTATATTTAGCAAACATTTTCCATGCATCTCAGTTGAACACATTATGTCTGTAATCATCTTACTGAATACATGTCAAGGCTGTATATTGTCAACCAGCTTATTTAACTTATATGCAGAGTACATCAGGAGAATTGCTGGACTGGATAAAGAACAAGCTGGAATAAAGATTGCTGGGAGAATTATCAATAACCTCAGATGTGCAGGTAACACCACACTTATGGCAGAAGGTGAAGAAGAACTAAAGAGCCTCTTGAAAGTGAAAGAGGAGAGCGAAAAAGGTGGCTTAAAACTCAGCATTCAGAAAACTAAGATCATGGCATCCGGTCCCATCACTTCATGGCAAATAGATGGGGAAACAGTGGAAACAGTGATAGATTTTATTTTTTTTTTTTTTTTGGGCTCCAAAATCACTGCAGATGGTGATTGCAGCCATGAAATTAAAAGACGCTTACTCCTTGGCAGGAAAGTTATGACCAATCTAGAAAGCATATTAAAGAAGAGACATTACTTTACCAGCAAAGGTCCATCTAGTCAAAGCTTTGGTTTTCCCAGTAATCATGTATGGATGTGAGTGTTGGACTATAAAGAAAGCTGAGCACCAAAGAATTGATGCTTTTGAACTGTGGTGTTGGAGAAGACTCTTGAGAGTCCCTTGGACTGCATGGAGTTCCAATCCATCCTAGAGGAAATTAGTCCTGAATGTATATTGGAAGGACTGATGCTGAAGCTGAAATTCCAATACTTTGGTCACCTGATGTGAAGAGCTGACTCGTTTGAAAAGACCCTGATGCTGGGAAAGATTGAAGGCAGGAGGAGAAGGGGATGACAGAGGGGGATGACAGAGGATGAGATGGTTGAATGGTATCACCAACTCAATGGACGTGAGTTTGAGTAAACTCCAGGAGCTGGTGATGGACAGGAAGGCCTGGCGTGCTGCAGTCTACAGGGTCACAAAGAGTCAGACATGACTGAACAACTGAACTGAACTGAACTGATCTTACTGAATTAGTCATGATGCTGTCATTATAATCTTCAATACATCAAAGAACCAACTATTAATAGTATCCATATATTAAGAATTACTCAAGAGTCCCTTAAGATCACATAATTATTAGTTAAGAAGAGGTTTCCAGACCATATACAAGCACTAATCTGAGTGTTTGAAATTTGCTTGTATATTTCCAAACATAAATTTTACTGAAATCACAAAGCCTATAATTAGTGAATATTACCAATAGTTACAGCAGCAGCAGTGAATATTGCCAATAAATAGTGAGCATTACCCTAGCCAATTTTTGTAAGAGTTGAGAAAGGTTTTTTTTTTTTTTTTTTTTTTTTGGTTTTTCTGACATACTTTTTGGTTTAGGAACATTAGAACTAAACTCTAGATCAGAAGCCAATCATTGATTATGTTGGAAAAGGAGTTATATAAGCATACCAAGAAATTTCTGCTTACCATAATATAGTCTGCTATTCAGGTTTATATTTTAGACTTTTTCATTAATGTTTACTTTTTCCTCTCTGATATCTCTCAATATAGTAATAATTCATATAAATATTAATTATATTTTGTATAGGCATCAAAGCAGTGTGTTATTATTTAGCTCTAAGCATTTTAGAGAAAAAGTGTGGCATGGATTATGAACAAATATGAAAAGGCAGGTCACACGAGACAAATTTTTATTTATCAGCTTTATAAACAAATTATGCACACAAAGTAGTTTCAAAGCTTAATCGATAAGTGCAACTTACAAAAGGATATGGTCAAATTTGGCCTTCTAGTGTGGTATACCACCAGAGAGCTGTCTGAAGTGATGCATTTATACATATGTAAATAGAAGCAAAAACAATGAGTCAAACACTTTAGGATGACACCTCTGACTTTAGAATCTCAATCACAACATATAAATAGCTTCTGTCCAAGTAAAAATTATTCAAACACATTACTGGAAGAATTTTTTTTTAATGTGTCTTTATCTCTGACATCCAGAAAACCATAGAAATTGATTCCCATGTAGTCAGTTACAGCATGTAGCAAAAAAACAACCATCTCACTGAGTACAAATGTAGTTGACTAAAGTATTTTAGTCAAAATACAAGTGTTTAGTCAAAGTATTTAGTATTTAGTCAAAATACAAGTATTTTCTGTCCCAGGACATTGACTCTTAGTGAAATTTTCAATGCAGTTATAAATTAAAATTTTATATGGGAGTCTTACATTAGGAATCATATAAGTAAAATATAGGTTGATTTATACTTTTAAAAACCAAAAATTGGCTGTTTCAAGTACTTAATATATGCAAATTATATTCACATTTGCATCTGAGCTTATAAGGGACTTTGCTGGTGGCTCAGTTGTAAAGAATCTGCCAGCAATGTAGGAAACCTGGCTTCAGTCGCTGGGCTGATGAGATCCACTGGAGAAGTGAGCCATTTCCTGGAGAATTCCTTTCAGGGAAGGGCTCTCCACCCCAGTATTCTTCTCTGGAGAATTCCATGGATAGAGGAGCCTGGCAGGCTTCAGTCCGCGGGGTCACAAAGAGTTGGACACGACTGAGTGACTAATACTTTTTGAACTTATAAAGGATACTCAGGGAGGAAAATGACCTATTAAAACCCAATAGTGGTTGTTTATAATAAAATTCAAATTATAATAAAAACTTGCAGAAGAGTATAACATGAATAGTGTAACATTCATCGTGCTCTTCAAGAAATGAATCTTCTAAATTAACTTGAAAAAAAATTATGTATATATATATAAAAGATTTTAAATATTTTATATAAATGTATAAATGCAACTTTATCAGGACAACATAATTTCCAAATATGTAAAAGCAAAAGGTTTTGACCAAAAATTATTTCAAAGTTAAATAAATCTGCAAGAATACACTTTTAAAAAATTAAAAAGTCAATTTTCAGTAAGGTGCCAGAGTCTTACTAACTGGGGTACTTCTAAAAGGATGAGAAGTCGGGATGTGGGGGTACTGGTCAATGTTGAATTTTGGCACTACTGTCTGTATGTGTATGCTGCTGCTGCTGCTGCTAAGTCACTTCAGTCATATCCGACTCGTACGACCCCACAGAGGGCAGCCCACCAGGCTGGGATTCTCCAGGCAAGAACACTGGAGTGGGTTGCCATTTCCTTCTCCAATGCACGAAAGTGAAAAGTGAAAGTGAAGTCGCTCAGTCGTGTCCAACTCTTAGCGACCCCATGGACTGCAGCCTATGAGGCTCCTCCGTCCAAGGGATTTTCCAGGCAAGAGTACTGGAGTGGGTTGCCATTGCAGTTGATAAAAACTAAGACTTCACCAATGATGAGCTGCCAATATGATGCACATTGCCAGGAGCAGCCTCTTCATGACTCTGGTAATTTGATTCTGTCACTAGTTTCTTGAGAAAGCTGCCAAAGTGAGTGCTAGAACTGTAGACATAGTCACCCATTTCTCATGTTCCAGACAAGAATTAGCATTGAGACAACACTTTGGAAGTAATAATATACCATGAATTTTAAAACCAACAAAGAAAAAACTCTCAACATTTTCAAGAAAGCATCCCCAAATTAGGCCATCCCATACAAAAGTAACACGGTGTGATATTCAATCAAGAGCTTAGCAAATAAAAGTGACACTTTTTTTTAAATTAGAAAAACTATAATTATCTACTCAAAATAAGATTAATGAGTACAGTGACTAGAAATTCATGTGTTTTTTTCCCCTGTATACACCTGCACCTAGTAATGACAGCTGAGATTTGCATAGCTACTTTTCCCCTTTGTTCATAAAAAGTACATTTTTATTGCATCCCACCTACATTCAACATAGAATAAGTCTTCATAGTAATTATGTAGCTGTATTTAAAAGACAAAGCATGTAATTATAACTTTAAAAAAGTAATAGTAAAAAGTAATAGTTGAATTGAGGTTTGAATTTTAACAATGCATCAAATAGAAGTGGAAGACAAAAACAACTTGTAGAATGCAGCTATGCAAGAGCAGGAAGAAAGGGTCTTATAAAACAATGCACTCTAGTGGAGGTATTTAATGCTGATACTATGACAACTAAGCGTGAGAGCTTCCATCAGTCAACTTCATGACTTGTCCCTATAGTAAAATCAATTATGAAATTTATATTTCATTTAGGATTTGATTTTTTTAAAGCAAAGAAAATTTTAGACACATTTGAAAGGGACTCGGAGTTTACAGAGTGATTTCTCCTGTTTTAATGAATGAGAAAAACTATATCAAGAAAGGTCAAAAATCTTACTAAGTTCATACTACTAATTGCTTACATTGCTTACATAATGAAGGATGAATCTCAATCTCCTGATTCTCAATGTAAAATATCCTCCAATAAAAATAAATCTTAAGAAATGTATTCTTAATTGAGGCATAATAAACACACATTATTATTAGTTTCAGGTGTACAACATAGTGATTTGATATTTGTATATATTGTGATTTGATCACCAAAAGCCCAGTTAACATCTATCATCATATACAGTTACAATATGTTTTTCTTATGATGAGGACTTTTAATATCTACTCTCTTAAAAAATGCATATTGATTTAAATACTGATTGTAGAGAGAAATTGCTATGCTCATGAGGGATGGAATTATCTGGTAGAACCATCTGATGAGAATATTGATTCTTGTTATCCAGCTACAATTTCCTCCAAATTGACCTAAATCAACAGATCTAAGTACATTCCCTAAAGGTTTCTGCTCCCCAAAAAGCGTTACATAGCCAGAATAAATAATCTAGGAATCAGATAAAGGTAGTCCTCAAGGTTAGAGTTCTCATATAATCCTACACGGTTACAGATAGCTGGTTTGGTTGTAAACTTGCTTCAATGTTGCAAATATTGTATTCATGTATTGATAACATATAGAATTAGATATTTTTTGAAATTCCTTATAGCATTGACATTTTAGGAAATCAGATAAAATTTTAGTTAATGTTATTATGTTTATAGAATTATGATATTCCTTTTATTATCTTTAGAGGTTAAAAAAAGTGAGCTTTTTGAAACAGAGTAAAACTCTACTCAACATTTAAAATCCCCACCAAAGTTAACCTACCTAGTTCCCTTAGATAGAAACAATTACAATTATGTCCATCAGCAGTTTCCTCGAATCTGACTTCACACTTCTCTGGAGGCTTTTTAATATTTTATCCTATACAAAGTTATTTATTTTCATGACTCAATCATACTAACTTTTAAACTCCTTGAGAGAAGACTCTATATTCTATTCCTTTATATATACCTCCAGTACCACCATGGTGTCATACACATAGAAGGTATACCTTGTCAGATTTAATGAATTAATTGCCATTAAAAAGTCTGTGCATCAAAACACAAAGAACACAATAAATCAACCTATCATCTATGCATTTTATGGTAGTATTATCTTTTTGTATAACACGTTAAGTTGTAAGTGATGAATCATTATGTAAATTATTTATCTTTTTAAGAACATTATTTCATGATTCATTTATTCACTAAGCCCTGAATTTTTTTTTTAAGCCCTGAATTTTTATAAAATTGAAATTAAATACAACTGTCAAAGTAGCCAAAAAGAAAATATGGCCATTATTTATGGTTCTATTAATATAGTCTGATTTACTAACTATATTAATGTACAATATTCTTAACTTTCCAATCTAAGGTAAGAAGAAAAAGTGAAGCTTACACAAATTATGAATAATTAACAATCCTTTATATTTTGACCCTTCTGAATGCCTGTCAATGCAGGAGACATGGGTTTGAGCCCTGGGTCAGGAAGATCCCCTGGAGGAGGAAACGGGAACTCACTCCAGTATTCTTGCCTGGAAAATCCCACAAACAGAGGAGCCTGGCAGGCTACAGCACATTGAATTGTAAAGAGTCAGACACAACTGAGCATGCATGCATGCACAATGTTTATAGGAGAGTCAGTCAGTATTTGAGTGACAATTTACAAAACATAAACATTTCTGTATAATTTGACTCCCCTACTTTAAGTCTAAAAATATGAGAAAAATTAGTATAAAAGTTTATATGCATTATTTGCAGTGATTCTTTATCATAGTAACAAAATTGATAACAATCCATGAACTGAGCAATGGAAATACTTTAAAAATTATGATATACATATGAAATTCAAGCCTAAATATTTTTTTCAATTTATTTGTTTTTAATTGGAGGATAATTGCTTTACAATATTGTGTTGGTTTCTGCCATATATCAACATCAACTAGCCATAGGGGTACATATGTCCCCTCCCTGTTGAACCTCCCTCCCATCACCCCCATCCCATCCCACCCTAATAGGTTGTTATCACAGAGCACTAGATTTGAGTTCCCTGTGTCATAGAGCAAATTTCCACTGGCTATCTAATTTTACATATGGTAATGTATTATGTTTCAGTGCTTACTCTCTCAATTTGTCCCACCCTCTCCTTCCCCATCCCCACCATGTCCACAAGTCTATTCTCTGTGTCTGCATCTCCACTGATATACTACAGATAGGTTCATAAGTACCATCTTTATAGATTCCGCATATGTTCATTAATGTATGATTCTTGTTTTTTCTCTGACTTATTTCTCTCTGTATAATAGGCTCTAAGTTTATCCACCTCATTGGAACTGAATCAAATGTGTTTCTTTTTATGGCTGAGTAATATTCCATTGTGTATATGTACCACGACTTTATCCATTCATCTGTCGATGGACATCCAGGTCGCTTCCATGTCCTAGCTATTATAAGTAGTGCTGTGATGAACACTGAGGTACATGTGTCTTTACAATTGTGGTTTCCTCAGGGTAAAAGCCCAGTAGTGGGATTGTTGGGCCATATGGCAGTTTTATTCCTAGTTTTTTTTCTGTACTGTTCTCCATAGTGGCTGTATCAATTTACATTCCCACCATCAGTGAAAGAAGGTCACATCCTCTCCAGTATTTATTGTTTGTAGATATTTTGACAATGGGATGAGCTGATACCTCATTGTAGTTTTGATTTGCATTTCTTTAATAATGAGTGATGTGGATCATCTTTTCATGTGCTTACTAGCCATCTGTATATCTTCTTTAGAGAAATGTCTGTTTAGGTCTTCTGCCTGTTTTTTTGACTGGATTGTTTGTTTTTCTGGTATTGAACTGAATGAGCTGCCTGTATATTTTAGAAAGTAATCCTTTGTCAGTTGTTCCATTTGCTATTATTTTCTCTCACTCTGAAGGCTCTCTTTTTACCTTGTTAATACTATCCTTTGCTAAGAAGTATGAGAATAATTAATGACACATGCAGATGTTCAAAATAATATTTATAGAAAGAAAATTACAAAATAGCCTGTTAAATATAACTGCATATAAATAAAATCTTGACTGCAAACAAAATACTAATAATAGATGACTTAGGTTGGAGAAATTATGTTAACATTTTCGCCATATCTATACTATGTGAAAGCTTTCCTGGTGGCTCAGTCTGTAAAGAATCCATCTGCAATGCAGGAGACCTGGTTCGATCCCTGGATCAGGAATATCCTCTGGAGAAGGAAATGGCAACCCAGTCTAGTATTCTTGCTTGGGAAATCCCATGGACAGAGGAGCCTGGTGGACTATAGTTCATTGGGTCACAAAAGAGTCGGACACAAGTAGCAACTAAACCACCACCATACTATGTGAATGTTATGTATTTCCTATTTTTTTGGTTTTAAAAATGTTATTCTACTTGATTTGGTAACAATTTAGTAATAATACCTTTCACTTAATTCACCTTCATGTCTATTATTAACTATGCCACTGTTAGTCACAGCACTACAGTACACAGCCACATGCTACAGCACTTTACAAAGTGTAATTATTAAGTAGCAATATTTAGCAATTATTAGTATTTAGTGAAATATTAAGTACTCATTAAGTATTAATTATTAGATGCTTGCTTGCTTGCTTGTGTGCATGCTGTCATGTCTGACTCTTTGTGACTTCAATGGATTGTTGCCCACCAGGCACCTCTGTACATGGGATTTTCCAGGCAAGAATACTGGAGTTTGCCATTTCCTCCTCCAGGGGACCCTCCAGACCCATGGATCAAACCTATGTCTTCTTGTGTCTCCTGCATTGGCGAGCGGATTCTTTACCATTGTGTCACCTGGGAAGCCCCAAGTAGAGATAATTAATTTTAACTTACTTTGCTCAATCAAGCTAAGGAAATAAAATTAATTACAATACTCAATCTCTATATTTTATAAACTGTTCCTTCTTCTTCCAACAACCATTAAGATGATATAATCAGAAAGGAACTTGCTTTCTGACTAATGCCTTCTCACAGGACCATCATTCTGGGTTTCATTTTGTAACAGATTCTTATTTAGCCAGTACTATTTAACTGCAGACTAACTGAGATTAATAATTGTGGAAGTGTAAATAATATAAAAGCCAGTATAAGGAGGAAATCTACCAGAATATCAGCTTGAAGGAAATCTATAAGAATATAAAATCAAGTAGTCTTATGTGTGTAAGTTGTGTGTGTGTGTGTGTGTGTGTGTGTGAGAGAGAGAGAGAGAGAGAGAGAGAGAAATGTGAGGAAAGGGTTCTCCTTGACATATAAAACATGCTCATTTCCATTCTCACTATTTCCCTCACAGACTCCAAGTCTCCCAGATCATGAGACTCAAGTGCTCAATCATCACATTTTAGAACTTATGAAACAGTTTGTTCATAAAATCCTCAGTGTTTGGCAATATTCCAAGAGAATTACACCAAGATCGCTCTTGACATTCTCTTAATTTAGGTTTGACTGCCTTGAAATCAAAAGCACACCAAAATTCAAAAGCAGAGCACATCCCATTTCTAAGTCCAAATGTGCTGGAAAGTGAGTGGGCAAGGAACTATTATTCCTGGACTTACACTAGAACCCAAGAGACTAATATGCTCAGTGTGATAACCTGAGTTTTCTTGGACTCCCTGGCTTATCACTTAAGTTCCATGTCCTGGAAAACTCCTCAGTCCCCAATATTGATAAACTTGGATACCCTTGTTATACTTGGACCTGAGAGGAACTATAATAAACAAATTATCCCATTGAGATTCAGAACCAGTATCTTCCATTGAAGACTAAGGGATCTTTGAAATGAGTTTGATAGTTATTTTTCAGATTGCATAATTGTAATAGCATTGCTCAAGCCCAGTGTTAATGTGCTAATATTAACAAATGGATGGATTTGTTTATTATAAACCCTACTGGTGTCCACTATAATGAAGGAGCCTGTGCCCTTTTAAAGTCACTGTATTCCCAAAGCTTTCCAGGACTGTGCAACTAAAAATACATATGACATGCAATAAAATCATTTTTGTCATACCAGATAATATGGGAAGAGCATTATGCTATTTTATGGTAACAGTCCTGCACAGTTGATGAAAAGAGCTAGTGGTGCTTAATGATTCACTATGCTTTATAGTGGACTAAATAAATATGAAATTTTATTGCCTACATAATGCCTTATATTTTAATAGTGACTCTACTATTAGTAGACTGTTATTAGTGGACTTCGCTGGTGGCTCAGACAGTAAAGCGTCTGTCTACAATGTGGGAGACCTGGGTTCAATCCTGGGTCAGGAAGATCTCCTGAAGAAGGAAATGGTAACCCCCTCCAGTATTCTTGCCTGGAAAATCCCATGGATGGAGGAACCTGGTAGGCTACAGCCCATGGGGTCGCAGAGAGTCACACACAACTGAGCCAATTCACTTTCACTTTCTACTATTAGTGTTGGAGAAGACTCTTGAGAGTCCCTTAGATTGCAAGGAGATCAACTCAGTCAATCCTAAAGGAAATCAACCCTGAATATTCATTGGAAAGACTGATGCTGAAGCTGAAGCTCCAATAATTTGGCCACGTGATGTGAAGAGCTGACTCTAAATTATTGAAAAGACCCTGATGCTGGGAAAGATTGAAGCAGGAGGAACAGGGGATGACAGGGGACAAGATGGTTGGGATGGCATCACTGACTTAGTGGACATGAGTTAGAGCAAGATCCAGGAGATAGTGAAGGACAGGGAAGGCTGGAGTGCTGCAGTCCATGTGGTCTCAAAGAATCAGACATGACTGAGTGACTTAAAAACAACAACTGCTATTAGTATTTGGTGTGCATCTTTTGACACGATTATATCCTCCTTTTCCACATTCCTTCAGAAGAATGCTAAATATCAGGACATTTTCACCTAGTAGGTAATGCAATATACCTGAACCATCCTGATATGGAAATATTTCTGTTCCATAACAAGACGTTATCAGAGAGGCAAATCCTAGTGTAATAGGGACTTCAAGTAAGCCCAAATATGTCTTTATATTAATGATATTCTGATAGTGGCTTGGATCAAAGAAACTGCTTATCTTATATGCAGTGTTATGCAATAACAGGTAGTCCATGAAATACAATAAACTCTCAGGCCAGAAGTGGTTATCTTATTCTAAAGAAAATCCCACTTTATTGACTATGCCAAAGACTTTAGCTGTGTGGGTCACAACAAACTGGAAAATTCTTAAACAGATGGGAATACCAGATTACCTAAGCTATCTCCTGAGAACCCTGTATGCAGGTCAAGAAGCAACAGTTAGAGCTGGACATGGAACAACAGATTGGTTCCAAATCGTGAAAGGCGTATGTCAAGGCTGTATATTGTCACTCTGCTTACTCAACTTGTATGCAGAGTACATTATGAGAAATCTTGGGCTGGATGAAGCATAAGCTGGAGTCAAGATTGCTGGGAGAAATATCAATAACCTCAGATATGCAGATGGCACCACTCTTATGGCAGAAAGTGAAGAAGAACTAAAGAGTCTCTTGATGAAAGTGAAAGGGGAGAGCAAAAAAGTTGGCTTAAAACTCAACATTCAGAAAACTAAGATAAGGGCATCTGGTCCTATCACTTCATGGTAAATAGATTGGGAAATAATGGAAATAGTGACAGATTTTATTCTTTTAGCCTCCCAAATCACTGCAGATGGTGACTGCAGCCATGGAATTAAAAGATGATTGCTCCTTGGAAGAAAAGTTATGACCAATCTAGACAGCATATTAAAAAGCAGAGACATTACTTTGCCAGCAAAGTCTGTCTAGTCAAGGCTATGGTTTTTCCAGTAGTCACGTATGGATGTGAGAGTTAGACTATAAAGAAAGCTGAGCACTGAAGAATTGATGCTTTTGAACTGCGGTGTAGGAGAAGACTCTTGAGAGTCCCTTGAACAACAAGGAGATCCAAACAGTCCATCCTAAAGGAAATCATTCCTGAGTGTTCATTGGAGGACCAATGCTGAAGCTGAAATTACAATATTTTGGCCATCTGATGCAAAGACCTATCTCATTTGAAAAGACCCTGATGCTGGGAAAGATTGAAGGTGGAAGGAGAAGGGGACAGCAGAGGATGAGATGGTTTAATGGTATCACCAACTCAATGACATGAGTTTGAGTAAGCTCTGGGAGTTGGTGATGGACAGGGAAGTTTGGCATGCTGCAGTCCATGGTATTATAAAGAGTTGGACACAATGGAGTGAACTGAACTGAACTGAAAGAATATCCCATTGCCTATTAGAGAAGTACCATTGTCCATAAGCTCATCCATTTTTAGAATGAAGGAAGCCCAACATTCACTTGTCAACTTTGGATAATGGAGACAATAAAATCAACATCTGTTTTTGTTAATTCTCCATGATACATCCAAGCAAATTTTAGTAGAATAGTCTGCAACAAGATGCCTTGGAATTTATCCAGTAAGTGATAAAATAAGTTCTTTATTTGGGCCACACATTTCTTTCATGTTATAGACATAAAACTGTCAGTGAGTGACCAACATCATAGTTAATTAAAGCATTTAGTAAGACAGTTTTGTTGTATCAACTCTCATTGAATTTTTTGGCTTTAAGACTTGCAAATGCTACTGCAATATGTAACATTTTGGCAACAACTTTCAACCAATTTATAGCTTCTAAAGGAAGAACCTTATCAAAGGTAAGATAAAATCACTAGAAATTCCATTTCTAGTTTTCAAAGACCTCCCTTGGAACAAAATCCTATAGAGTGGGACAAGCCTAAGAAAATTGCATTACTCAAATAACTGGTTTATTAATGAAGTACTAAGCCTGTTGTCACTAACTAAGAGTTGATGAAGGTGATGCCTAAACCTGGCAATCTGATAAGAAAGCAAAATTCACTAATTGAAGATTCTACCTCAAGTGGGCTAGTACAATGGAGTAACACAACCACTTCTCAGCAAATTACTCCTTGCCAACTTCATTGACTACTGAGCACAATTACAGCTTCTCAAGTGACTCTTTTCACGAGACAGCATTCTACTTCTGAAATGACTGGGTGATGAAAGTATACATCCTCATTGTCTGAATTATGTCATTTATGAGTGAGTTTATGTAGTTAGGACATTGGAAGATCCAAGACAAAATGAGTGAGCATCTGGTATCCCAGCACTGACATGGGACATCTTTCTTTTTCCTAAACATTGGTCCTCCACCAAATTGAAGTTTGCATAACTATCAACTCATTCCATCCAAAAAAGAGAAGAACTGAATAAACTTAGTCTACCACCTATGGAGAATGAGAGAAGCTCTAAGATACTAAAAACACAGTAATTTTCATCTAAGAATCCAGCCTTAGATAATTTTAATTCTCTAAAACTATAGCTGACATCTAAGTATAATTTCAACAGCCTACCTCTGAAACACTTCACTGAGCCATCTAAATGTTCTCATCCAAATGTCTCTTTTATTTTAATGGACACTGACTTCATATTCATGTCATGTAGGATATTTTTCAATAAGTTTTTTTCTGATGAATTCAAGGAAATAAATGCTTTTTTCTTAATGTATGAGAAGATTGAAGTCTTGTTAAAAATATGGCCTCATTATCCTCCCTGCAACTCAAAGTACATTTAACTATTGGGGCTCTCTTGATTAAAGATCTATTCCTTACTACAAGTATTAAAGCTTTTTACCCATTTGTTAAAAAAGTTGTTTGCTAACTTCACAGTTCTAAGGCTCAATTGTATTAAAACTTGGTTTTGTGTCTCTGGGATAAATGATAGTCAAATAATAATATTTAGTTCTTCTCATCCTCTCCTATTTCACCTATGGCAATATGACTTGGTTAAAAATTATAGTTAAAACTTATAAACTTATATCAGTGATTACAAACTACCCAGTTGTGTATCAACATCAGCTTGGGGATTTGATAAAAATATTGACTCTTCTCTTATTCCACATTCCAAAGATTTAAGATGTCAAATGGTAAATTCTGACCATTTGAATTTTCACCAAGGTTCAGTTCAGTTCAGTCGCTCAGTCGTGTCCGACTCATTGCGGCCCCATGAAACGCAGCACTCCAGGCCTCCCTGTCCATCACCAACTTCCGGAGTCTACCAGAACTCATGTCCATTGAGTCGGTGATGCCATCCAACCATCTCATCCTCTGTCGTCCCCTTCTCCTCCTGCCCTCAATCATTCCCAGCATCAGTGTCTTTTCAAGTGAGTCAGCTCTCCGCATCAGGTAGCCAAAGTATTGAAGTTTCAGCTTCAGCATCAGTCCTTCCAATGAACACCCAGGACTGATCTCCTTTAGGATGGACTGGTTGGATCTCCTTGCAGTCCAAGGGACTCTCAAGAGTCTTCTCCAACACCAAGATTACCAGCTGATTATGAAGCACAGCGATTCACATAAACTTCAGACATAACCTTGCATATTTTAACATGTCTATGATTTGTGATTCAGACTTTTGTATCTAAAATCACTTAATTGATTTTAGAGTCTTTATGGAGATTAAAAATCTGATATATCAATTTAAATTTTCACAGATTTTATTAATGATAGACAAACATTTAAGATTTTAAAATAAGCTAATTGTACTCTTAAAAGTTAGAAATAATATAGGAAACATTGAATTCATCTTTCACCTGATATTTCTTTTCTCAAAAAATTTTTAAATAGATTTGACAGGCAAATTCTGGATATTTTATTTCAAGCCACAGGGTGTCTTCAGCTTGGTAAAAGAATCTGTTCTCTAAGTATCTATCTGTCCATTAATCAAAATTTGGGGAAATATTTATTCATTTATTTAAAATAAATAACTGCTGCCATTGATCTGTATTCTCCCTTTTATCAACAAAAAGACACTGTATTCTACTTTCTACACAATCTACTTCCTATACAATCAGTCAGCATAGGGGAACTGTTTTAGGAAACAGAAGAAATTGAGACTATAATTCTGTTCTCAAGGAGATTGAAGTAACTAGTATTTGTGTGTGGGGGAGGGCTCAGTCAAATCTAAACTCTGCAACCTCCTGGTCTGTAGTCTGCCAGGCTCCTCTGTCTATGGAACCTCCCAGGCAAGAATACTGGCACGAGTTGCCATTTCCTACCCCAGAAGATCCCCCGACCTTGGGATGGAGCCCAGGTCTCTTACATCTCCTGCATTCGCAGGCAGATTCTTTACCGCTCTGGGGAAGCACAAAAGTCTCTAGTAGGAGAGAATGTATGTGTGCATGTTTGTATCTCTTCATTAAAAGATACAAATAAATCACTAAGAGATACTTAAAACACACACACACAAATCATTTTCAAAGTGTGACAGTTTGGGAAGAAACCTCAAAGAAGAGGATTTTATATTTAAGATATAACTTTAAAAACATAAAAGAAATGTAGGAAACTTATATAGAAAAAGCATGAACAAGGTAACAGAGTTAGAACAATCTAGAATGCTATGGATTCTGTGATTGTATGGTCTGCCGCAGACCATACAACTAAGAAATTACATCTGTTATGAAATTCAACTTTCATGTAATCGTTATCCAGTATTACATCTCATACCATAACAGCTTAAATAATCATGATTTTGTATTTCTTTTTGATAAAAGTTCAATCTTATTAAAACTATAATTGCATGCATTTTACAGAGTTCTAAAAACATGAGTGTTTTTCCAAATTATCTTCCTTTTCTCCAATTTTACATTACATTTTCAGTTCTATTAACTGTGTTACTCAGTAGCATCCACTTTAAATTTATTTTCTTATAACTTTTCTCCAACAATTCTAAAATATCAGTGAAAAAGCTCTTTTGATCAATTTTACACACCTCCTTTCAAAAATAATCTTTCTTATGATCAAGAAATGCACCTGATTCTTGTCTGGATTGCACTGTATTTTTCTAGCACAGTTTACTTTTTTAAATTTATCTCCTCTTGAGTATTTTCAAAGATTACAGAATTCAATATAACTAAGTTGTGCATTTCAGAATGTGATTCAAGTTTCATTTCTCTTTATTGTTCTTATTTATAGTAAAAGCATCCAGTCTACTTAAAACAAAAACAAAATTATTGAAACCATTTTATTTGTTTGTTTTTTATATAAAGCCTGATGATACTAATGATATCAATTAGGTGGCTCCAGGCTCCAATAACTTTACATAATTTTTCTTTCATTATGTCCTATCATAAACTTTCAATGCAAATCTTCCAAAGTTTTAATTCTTCCACAAACATTCTGTGTTAGAGACTGTTATTCCTAACCCCTCATTTTCACCTCATAATAAAACCCTGAAATGTTTTCTGATATTGATAACGATGTTTTGATTTCATGGAAGACAAATCCAATTCCTAGAGAAGAAATATATTGCAATATTTTGCATTGGCCAATGAGATATAAAGTGAAATTTGCTTGAAAAATTTGGTAATGATTTTATTTCCTTTAGACTTTTCTATGGGAGAAATAATAAGACCTACTTCATTTGATGAAGATTAAATGTAAAAGACTAGAAATAAGCAAGCAACAAACAAACCTGGCATCCAGTAAGCGCTAAATAGGGATTAAATGTAAATGCTACAACACAAAGTAATGCAAGACGATGGTCCAGAGTTCTTACAACATTTAGCCATTCAACCTATGCCAGCAAAACCTGTCTGCCAGAATTTTATACACTCAGAAGACTAAGCCTTAATTATTAAGACATTATTTGTTTAGTGTCTTTCACAAATAGCTAAAAGCACTGTAACCTCAAACATCTTCCCTTCTGACTTTATAGCTACCCTCCCTGTCTCCATCAACACCTTTTGAAATTTTTCCTGGCATTAGTTCCTAAAAAGATGCCAACTTCTGTAAGACATAGCATTCCTATTCCTAGCTCCATCTCAATCACCCAGTACCATAGAAGTAAAAGAAGCCAAAGAGAGGTTGAAGGATCTCTTGAATAACAGGAAAACTCACAGAAACCTTTTGTACTGGAGGAAAATTGATTAGTAGTATTAAATTGAAATAGTTAAAAGAGTCTTTGGGGGAGAAGACTGATTAAGCAAAAACATCTCAGCAGAACTTGATTTTTATAAAAGAAAGAAAGCAAGAGTAAACAAAGCACACATTTTAAAATGAAATCAATTCAGGTAAAATATAGCATATATGTATATAAATAGCATATATATTATGTATATATAAATGAACATACATTTGTGCACACAATTGTGTGCACACACAATTATAAGCCAGTATATTTGCCAACCTGGGCAAAATGAAATGCTCTTCTGGGAAAATATAAAATATCAAAATTGAAACTGAAAGTCGCTCAGTCCTGTCCAACTCTTTGGGACCCCATGGACTATACAGTCTATGGAATTCTCCAGGCCAGAATACTGGAGCGGGTAGCCTTCACCTTCTCCAGGGGATCTTCCCAGCCCAGGGATCGAACCCAGGTCTCCTGCATTGCAGACAGATTTTTTACCAGCTGAGCCACAAGGGAATTGGCAAAGTAGATATAAACAACATGACTAATTGAAATGCTAATTACAGATCTTTAACTGCTTCTCCACTTCCACCCCACATGCAATCTTCATGGCTATTTCACCAAATTATCAAGGAACTCTCTATGTTATAAAAGTTTTACTAGGAAAAAACAAAAACATAACTACCTTACTTATTTGTTAAATAAGCTTAATTTCAAAATTAATAAAGATGGTATGATAATAGAAAACTAATTTTCCTTGTGATACAAATGCCACTATTTTTAATGATTATACTATCTAATTGAGTCCATCTTTGTATTTTTTAAATGTGTCCAGTTTTTATCACAGAAATTCAAAAGTAAATTTAACAAGAGAAACTTTTCCAAGCGTCTTTCCATTAATGAATTAAGATATAAATTGTAAACTAATGTAAAAAAGCATTTGGTAAGTTTCAGCATCTCCAAATGCTTAATAATGCTCAGAATCAGTTATAAGCAGTAATTATCTTACCTAATAGAGTTCATATACCAACAATATACAGGAAACAACATAGACAAATGTACATGTAATTCCTTTAAAAACTAGGGAAATACAAGAATGCCTATTGTTTCCTAATCTCAACAAGATTAACCATAATTGATGAACATATCTCAGAGGAAAAAAAGAAAAAGAAGTGAGGTGTGATTTGGAGGAAAATAAAACTGCATAGAAAAATAAAGAGTACTAACAGCAACCTATAACAAATAAGAGTGTTCAGTAAGGATGCCACATATAAGTTCAGGTAACAAAAATCAATAGTATTACCATATATCAACAATAATCTTCTAGGAAATAGAATAGAAAGCAAAATAATATCTAAAAATGGTAATATACATTTTAGGTATTAGGTATGATTGTCTGAAAGGATATAAAGAAACGCTAGGATAAATGTCAGGTTAATACATTGAACTACCTAATAGTATAAGGCTGCCAATTTTTCCCAAGCTATTTTAAAAATACACTGCAAGTTCAATTACATTTGCAGAGAGACTTTTAAGGAGCCTATTCTCATATATGTATTGGTCAGTTTCCAGAATTTATATGAATCAGAAAATTGAACATATTTCCTCTCTCCTCTTAGAAATCACACAAAAGATATAAGGATAAGAAGAATAAAAACTCAAACAGATTTCAAAATAAAATCATAATACTAATAAGGACTGCCAAAAGAAGCAATGCTTGTACAAAGTATTCTTATAAGAAAATGAAAAGAAATTTAACATAGATTCCATGTGTTGAATTCAGCTGCAGTATATCACAGAATACACTTTGGAGGAGCAATATAGGCTAAAGATAAAATGAACTGGATGTTGGCAGAAGCCATTCTAACCCAGCTAATTTCAGAAAAACAGACTCAGTAAAATTGCACCAAAAGTACATAAACAAGACATGTCTGCAGGAAGCTGTAAGTGTTTGTAGTTACTTAGAAAAGACTTTTGTATTGTGAAAATAAGCTACCAGAAATATTAAAATTACCAATTTCTAACAGCAAGTGAGACCGAGTAAATAAATGGACCAGGAAAAGAAACTCATTCTAAGAGACAGAAAATGAAAGAACTAGCACAGTGTCAGTAGAACTATATTACCAAGAAAAAGATACAATATTTAGCAAAATGAATTAAATGACAAAATCTATAGGAAAGTTGTTGCTATATTTTGTAGTATGTGAGTATGTACGTGCAATTACATATAAAAAATAAATCCAACACATTTGTAATAAACACACCATGTTGAGCTTTCCATGTCACCTTTTATGAATGAAGGACTTAGATTGCCCCCAGCCAGAAGATAACCCTCAGCCCTTAGTCTCTTTGGAAATTGCCTCAGTTGAAAAACAATTGATTTTCTTAAGTCATGCCTATTTTAGAACAAGCCTTTATTCAGTGACTGACCAAAGTAAGGCCCTTTGTTCAACTTAGCATAACTCTGAAAGAGCTTGCTAGATAATCTGTACCTTTTATTGGGACTACTTAGTAACACTTCTGCCCAAACCTGCTCCCTCTGTCTCCCTTTCATGGTTGTCAATACTGGAAACTCCCTAATAAAATATTTAACATCAATCACTATCTACTCTTGAGACAATCAAGTTTTGACAATTGTTACCAGAAGTGGAGTGGTTCAAGAAAGCAAATAGTAATACTGGATTTTGTACCTGGATCATCTTACCGTTCAGGTGGCAATGACGATTCTATCACCTGAGGTAAATGAACCACAGATAGCTCCTGGCATGACAGTGAAATAGTTTTTCAAACATTTATTAGTGTAAACTGGGATGTTAAACTCTTGGAAAATAATGGACTGGCTGGGGTAAATAGTAAATAGAAATATAGTCCAGGAAACTAGATTTCTGGACAAAGTCATGTTATCCAAAATGGAGAATTCTGTACTTCTTGAAAAACAGTTCCTGGCATATTACTGGATACTGACAGAGACAGAGTTCTTGACACGGAAATTCAAGGGATAATGTAGGAAGCATTCCTCATCATGAACTGGGTTTTCTCAAACTCACAGAGTCATAAAATTGGGCAGGCCCAAGAACATTTTACCATAAAAAGGGAGTGCACATCCAGGATAGCACATGAATAGAAGAATACATTCAAGCTACTTGAGCAGGGCACTCAGATACCCAGGACATTCGCCAATATTGCACATGAGGCCCCCCTTCATTGCACACAGTTATGGCCCCTTGAGATGATCTCTTATGATCAAATAGAGAAGGAAAGAATTCCAACTTGAATCATGACTAAGTCATCACAGCTGCACTAAAGGCCCAATCAGAAGTAGCCTCTAAAGACAGTGGTGAAGAAAATACTCCCAAAGGGCAGATATTTGTGCAGTGCACTTGACTATCAATTTTGAATGGAAGGAGATGGGTATATTACTGAATTCATTGGCCAACTAATCAAATGCCTGGAAGGAAGAAGAATGAAAGTGAAAGATCCAAGATATAAAGGACTAGAATTGAGGCATATCACAGGCATATCACTCAAATATGGGAGTGAAAGAAAGTGTGGAAATCTTTCAATCACATAATAACTAGCACCCACAAGAGTGTACTCACCATGGAAAAAATACAAAGTAACCAGGAGACAAAACACTCAGCCAATATAACTCAACCACCCCGATGTTGATATAATAGGCTCAGGAATGAAGTAGTCATGATGGCAGAGATGGAGGCTATACAAGGAACAACTTGCCATGTTTCCAAATTGTGCTTAGTCGCTCAGTTGTGCCCAAAGCTTTGTGATGCCATGGACTGTAGGCCGCCAGGCTCCTCTGTCCATGGGGGTTTTCCAGGCAAGAATACTCAGTGGGTTGCCATGCCCTCCTTCAGGGGATCTTCCCAACCCCGGGATCAAATCCAGGTCTCTCACATTGCAGGCAGATTCTTTACCATCTGAGCCACCAGGAAAGGCCTCAGTTTCCAAACTGCTACTGCCAAATATGCAACTTACCAGCAACAAAAATCAAAGCTGACTCCCACTGCATGAAATCCGTGAAGGCCTGTCTGTCCAACTGGTAGAACGCTGACTGCATAGAAAATCATGCAAATCACACTGTTAGAAAAATACACATATTCTAGATATTGATTTTCCTTTTATACTTATAGAATCTCAGCCAGCACTATTATCTGAGATATTAAATGCCTCATGATATTGCTTCAAATTATGGCCAAAGAAGCGCAGGTATGTTCCTATCTCCATGAGATATACTTGCCATATCATATTATCATATATTTCAACAGCTGCCAGACAGGAAAAATTGTGATACAAACTGTTGAAGGCATAACTGTAGTGCCATCATGGAGGTGAATCTTTACAAGAATAGAATGCTATCTTCCAACACTTGAATTAAAGAATTTTATGTATAGATAGATTGGTTGTGTCCAGTAACAAAGATATGGAAGGACAAAGTGCTTTGTTTGAGGGCACAGGCAGTATTTCCTTCATTGAGATTCGGACCCCACTTCTTTTCCTCTCTCAAGGCCCCATGGCATTTCCTGTGAAGACTGCACTTTGTCCATCGCTAAATTCTCTTTGGTTTACTGAGTTCTCTGGTGTCAACAGGCCCCCGCTATGGACTTGGGGGGACAGTGAGACCCATCTAGGTTGCATGTGGGCACTCAGCCCACAGGACATCTAGGGGGAACCCCAGAGCTCAGTGCCTGGGACAGAAAGCTGCCATCCTTCCTCTTCTTCTGTTTACAAACTCTTATCATGCTCAAAAACACAATTCGGGATTGATTTTTGTGCTCGCTGATGCCACAGCTATAGATTACATGTGTTAAGGACTCCCCGTTCAAAGGGGATATCCTGTCATCAGGGGAGACAGCGCTGAGTTGGAGGCTATGACTTCCATGTGGACACTTCAGTTATTTCATGTCAAGGGACAAGCAGATAAGAAAAGAAGTCAGCATCTTTGTGGAGATGACTGCCTCTAATCATCAAGAAGATTTAAGAGTTTTGGTAAACAATGGAACCTTAGAGGAGTATGTTTGACACTCAGGTGATATACTTGCATACAATTTTCTTGAGAAAATATTGTTTAACTGCAGCAATTTCAGTTTGACAAGGACTGAAAATCTGAGTAATGTCACAAAATAAGGCACTGAGATCAGAATTGCTATCGAGGGTAAGGAAAAGTTAAAATATAGAGTAGTAGAGGGAGACTAAGAATCACAAGTGTGGGCCCAAGACCCATCACAGGATTGAGAGCTAAAGTTTATCCCACTAACCATTTTCCAGTCTTCATTGAGTTGGCTAAGCCCCATCTGGTGAATGCTTTGCACATCATATTCTTCCTTTTGCTAATCAGGCTCCTTTCCCCTAATTTCCACAGGTATTTATTCAAGAACCTCTTTGGTAAGTATCCAGTACACTAATCTCCTCTAAATAATTTCAACCCATCTAAGACAATTGAAGATTTCTAAAAAATAATGAAAATACAGAGGAAAAAGACAAATAAATTAAAAATTTCTGAAGATTAGCAAAGGTTGAATCTAGTTATTTAGAAGCATACCCATGGGCCTAAAGAAAATGACCCAGAATGATTTCCATTGAAAAACTAACTAGTAAATGTAATTGTTTTCAAAGAAAGCAATAACAAAAACTTTGCCTTGTCAAGATAAGCTTCAAAACATTTAGCAAAAGGAAAAAAATGAGGCCAGCTTAAGAAATTTCCACAGCCATATTCAATATCAGAAAACAATGAAAAAAAAATCTACAAGATAACTTCAGGCATAAAAGTGTGAGCATAATGACTTTGTCTTATACTTTTGAATATGAAACAACTCAGAGAATGCTTCCGTAGCACTTCATGAGGCAACCTATTTATATGATGAAAGAATTAGCAATATGCACTACATGTGTCTGAAATTAGAATTGAGGATAAAACAGGGGAATTTAAAAGATGGGTCTGTTCCAACAATGTGGAGATTATAGATA
The DNA here is from genome assembly GCF_033118175.1 of Dama dama. Classification (NCBI taxonomy): domain Eukaryota; kingdom Metazoa; phylum Chordata; class Mammalia; order Artiodactyla; family Cervidae; genus Dama; species Dama dama. The sequence continues at coordinate 79,827,309 of NC_083698.1, read as the reverse complement.
TCAACAAAAGAGAAAAATATATAAGAAGAAGGTAAAAAAACTTACTTCCTTATTTATGATAATAAAAGGTGATCATATGAAAGATATAAATAAAGTAATAGGACTATATTCATAACTGCATAAAAACACTAAACATAATATATAGTAACATGAATTGATATATCTTAATTCACAAATGAAAAAAATCACATAGCTCTATAAAAATGTGCACATAAGGCAAAGTGATCCACAAAGTTGAAAATAAACTAATATGCAATAATAACTAGGGAAATGCAAACAATGATAAAATATTAGGGATAGATAAAAATATAAATTGTATAGCCAGTTTAGAACATTATCAGTATTTACTAAAGCTAGGTGAGGCTTTTAGAGTTCATACTCTAAATTTCTTGTCCATGAACAAGCAATTCTTCTAGGCAAGTAAGCCCACAGAATATACCAAAAGAAGTGTACAAAAAAAAAAAAGTTAACAGCGTTATCTGTAAAAGTAAAAAACTGATTCAATTCAAATGTCTATCAGCAGAAGAATGGGCAAATTGGGGTATATCCATACTATTGAATACTCTATAGCATTGAGAAAGACCAAACTACCTCTATATAAAAACATAAAACTTTAAGTGAAAGAAATGTGATACAACATGAGGCAAACTATATGATTCTATTTATGGATAATTCAATAAACAAAAGACAAAACTAATCTTTGGTGATATAAGTGAGAATAGTGGTTGCTTTCTGATGAATAATGAATAGGAGGAAGGGAAACTTTTGGAGGAAGGTGACAAGGTTGATTAGTGCGAAAATAACAGAGGTGTGTGTTCAATTAGAAAAAAAAAGAAAAAGTCCAGCTGCCCTTGATCAGTTTCTAGATTCAATATCTATTAAATTATGCTTGCTTTTTTTTCTTCTCCAGGATTATGTTCAATTTTTGCTACGATTTTGTAATAATCCATATCTGAATAAACTAATCCTTCCCTTTGTACATGTTTTACTGAATTTACTTACCTTCTTCGGAAATGTTCTTTCATATATACATATATATATTTTGTTTAATTAATTTATTTTATATGATTGCATTTGGTCTTTTTTGCAGCCCCACAGGCTCTTTGGTGCAGCATAGAGGCTTCTATACTTGTGGCATGCAAGCTTAGTTGAACGTGGCATGTAGGATCTTAGTTCCCCAATCAGGAATCAAACTGGCATTCCCTGCATTAAAAGGTGGATTCTTAACATTGGACACCAGGGGTGTCCATATATATATATGGAAGTCCATATATAAATATATATATTTAACTTTTAAATTTCTAAAGCTTTTAATATGAGCTAAATAACAAAAAAATATAAAAAATGTATGGTAAACTTTTTCTCCAAGCTGTGTTCCTCATCCATTTTGTATTATCCCAACAACATGCTGACAATCATAGACACATCTATATCCCATATAGGGGACATATAATATATACATACTATCATCCTATAGGTAAATTTGTGCACCTTTTTTGTTTCATGTAAAAATATTTATTGAAAATCTTTCCTTATTAATATTTAAAGAACTTCATTTTTTGTACAGATTTATAATATATCAATGTAAGGATCTTAATCAATTCCTCTCTTTTCAATGATAGAAGCATCTTTTAAAGGACAAGTTATAGATAACTATGCCACTAACAAGAACAGGTGTTTGTATCCATCTGTTCATCTCCATGAAGACCCAGTTACATCTCAAAATGACATCCCTGTCCAAATTCAAATAGATACAATTCAAACAGTCTATAAATAGCTGCTTATATCTACACTTAAGATCTTCATTTTAAATATTACAAATTTCAGATAAAATACTTAGCTCAAAAAATGTACTGAGGTGGGGATAGAAGTAGGTATGAAGGTTGAGGGAAATCAGCAGGACATTTCACCAACATGAGAACTTCCCACAAATCTGGCCACATAGAAGTAAGTCAAAACTAAAACATATGCTGAAGTCCATATGATTCAGCAAAAAAAATTTTTTTAAAGAAATCATAAATGTTAACACCAGGCATGCTGAAATCCCATACTAATTTGGCCCTTCTCTGAAAGAATTTCATAGGAGTAATTTACGTGACAACAATAGCTGTGAGTTGATTCTAGGTCTCATTGATCATAATCTTATTTCTAGAAACATTTATCTCTTCATCTTTTAATTCTCAAAGAGACAGTATGGACAATGAAATATTATTCAACTTTTAAAAAAATAATGAAATCTAACCATTAGCAACAACATGGATGAACATGGAGGACATTATACTACATGAAGTCAGTCAGTCTTAGGGACAAGCTGTATGATTTCACTTTGTGTGGTGTTTGAAATAGTTAAACTCATGGAAGCAGAGAACAAAATGGTGGTTTCCAGGGACTGGGGGAAGGAGGAAATATATGTTGTTGTTCAATTGGTGTTGAGCTCCAGTTACTCCAAGATGAGTAAGTTCTAGAATCTGCTGAACAACATAGTACCTATAGTTAATAAAGTACTTTGCATTTAAATATTTATTAAGAGAGTAAATTTCATATTAGGCATTCTTACCACAATAAAGAGTTGGGACACAAATAAACATTTGGAAATAATAGATATTTTTATTACATTGATTGTGATGATAGTATCAAGGGTATGTACATATGCCCATGCTCATCAAATTACATATATTAAACATGTGAATGTTTTTTTAAATGTCAATTATACCTCAAAATCTGTTAAAAAACAGTATGAATTCTAAAATCTTATGATTGAGGTTCATATTTCATTTCCACCACTACTGTGACATTAGGCAAATTACTTAATGTCTCTGTTCTTCAGTTTTCTCACTGATAAAATATTTAACAATTGGGTTGTTATTAAAGAAGATAACATTTCTAAATCATTAAACATATTTCCTGGCACATGGCACAGATGTTACATATGTAAAGAAAAACATTTGTCTCATAGGATGAAATAAATCCTTACTTGAGGTATTTGTTGAACTATTTAATTGATTCCCTTAAATGGGTGATAACGTGATGAGATTGAGAACACTGTTCTTTTTTGATCCTACCCTTATGTCTCACACTTAACCATTTATGCCTTTTGAAGTTAGCATTCTAATAAGAAATTGCAGGTACCTATAATTGAACATCTACATGATCACCGAGTTTAGGAAATCTTAAGGTATCAAGGTTTACCTTAGCCTTGCTTTGAAGGAGATCAGAAGAATCTCTCATTAAAACAAAGTAAAATGGAGACCAGGTTTGAAGATTCCTCTGAGCAGACAAACTATTTAAGCCATGTAAACAAAATTTAGTCTAGCTTGTTTCATGAATATAAATGAACATTATAGTACCAAAAATAATATATATCATCTCAGATTTGAGGGTCAATTTGGTCTCTTCTCCTGCTCAAATCCTAAATAGAGTGAAATAAGTCTACAGTCAGTAGTATTTTGCTGTAGCCAGATACTATATGGGTACAAAGATTCTTGAACACTTTAGTATGACATTAGATTTGTTCTGAATATAATGCCTGAGAGGTATACATGAGTAAATAGCAACATTATCCGGATGCTTGTAGTTTTCTAGCAAACAGTATAAAATGCTTCACGTTAAAATTGAATGTTATAGAAAAAGAAAAGCAATCTAGAATACAGAATCCAGTATAGGAATACCTACTTTAAGTAACTTGATGTCATTACAGGATTTTACATCTATTTGATTACCAAATAAATGCTATTCAGTAAGATGATGCTTCTCAGATATAGAGAAATCTCTTAAGTGGAAGAGAAATATTTTTTTTTGCAGAAATGCGAAAATCTGAATTCACATGAATGCTTGATTTTAACATCCCACAGTGTAAGATTAGCTGTTTAATCCTGATATTCATTTCAATATTCCAACTGGCAAAAGTTAAAATATCTGAAGCAACAAATATCTAAACTGAAAAGTTTACTCTGAAAGAAGAAGGTTAAATTATTGTTACTTTTAACATACACCATCTTTAGACAACAGCAATATTTGTAATCTTTTTAGTCAACAGAGGATAGAAATGAATAGGAAGCTCTTCCAGAATTAGTCCTCAGAATAAAATATACTCAAATAAAACTATGAAAAGAGATGTTCTTTGATTGTTTTAGATATGGAGTGATTGTTAGGAAAAATTGTTAGCAAAATCCACCAGTGTTCTTCAAATATTAACATGCATCAGAATTACCTACAGACAGACTAGAAACACAGATTACTGGGCCCAAAGGTCACGATTTCCCATTTGGGAGGTCTGAGGTGGAGCTTGAGGGCCTATTTTCTAGTAAGTTCCCAGGTGATATTGATGTTGCTGGTTCCAGGATCGCATTTTTGGAACTACCTCATTAATAGGATATAGATGAACACAGAAACAGTGCAAGGACCCTCACATTCTAAGGAGCTTAGAATTTAACAGTATCTATTTAAAAGAGACTTTTTACAGAGAATGATACTGAACCTATGTTTTCAGATACAGTCTCAGAAAAAAACAATTTTTGTAGAGAACATATGGGTTGTTATATTCATTTTCATTAACTTAATGAGTTAGAGTTGGAGATTCCTGATATCGTCTAAAAGATTTTTATTTCCCTAGTCATATGTATAGCCTGCTATATTCTATTTTTTCCTAATGATGTACATCTTTAATTTTATTTCATAGGAAATCTCACTGATGTGCTATTTATCAAGTTCTCACTTATTTTAAGATTGTCAAAATAATATTCATACTGTCCTACTGTCTGTACTAAATAATAGAGCATATTAAACATTATAAAATATTTTCACTATTTCCCATGTCAAAATAGAATCTCTACATATCTACCTATATGTCCGTCTATAATTCTTTCAGATTTTTTACATTTGCCATTATAAAGGTGGAATGATAGTTATCACTTTTTACCTCTAAGCTCCAAATTCATTTTTCTTTGTCTTTATGAATTCTGAAAATAGTTCTCCTTGGTAAGCTGGCACAATTTTAAGCTTTGTCAGTAGATGGCGCCAGAGGGACACTAGAGGAGAAAGGGGCTTGAAACTGGAGTGCTTGCCATCTTCTACAAAGTTCCAGCTACAAATGAGGCAGTCAGTGGCACTCACTTCAGCAGATTCCAGAAGCATCTTCCTTATGAGTATCATGCAAGTTGAGTTGGCAGATGCCCCACAGGAACTCATGCTTGTCAATTTTTTCCCGTTGCACCTCTGTAAACTTCTTTACCATCCAGGGACAGGGTGGCACCTCCTGTGATGAGGCCTGGTTGGTAGCTGGGGAAGGGGATCTTGCAAATTTCTTCCTTCCTCAGGTGCTGTGCCTCAGCCCTGAAGACAGTAGAAGCTGCTGGTATTTCTGTATTCTTTGTGGTCCATTGTAGTTACTTCCTTCTTGCTACTTAGCAATTCGCCATATTATGCTTTATTTTTTATAATTTGAGTTAAATCATCATCATTTTTCCCTGTGTAGTTTTGAAAAATATGTAGTTTAGCCAAATATGTCAAATGTTCAACTCAATTCTCTATTTTGATTTCAAAGACCTAACATAAAATGAGAAAAGTAAGATAATATCTACATGATTATAAACACTCAAATTCTGATAACTATGGTGAATTGTATCCTCTGGAAAAGTGGTCAACTTTGATGTCTTAAGTTGTAAAATAACTTTATTACATAAGTTGTATTTGTGCGTGCATGTTCAGTCATGTTTGACTCTTTGTGACCCCATGGACTGTAGCCTGCCAGGCTTTTCTGTCCATGGGATTTTTCAGGTAAGATATTGGAGTGGGTTGCCATTTCCTCCTCCAGGGAATCTTCCCGGCCCAGCGATGGAACCCACGTCTCCTGCATCTCCTGCATTGCAAGAGGATTCTTCACCACTGAGCCCTTGGGAAAGCCCATGTTGGACTCAGTAGAGTGCAAGCACAACTCCTATTTTTATTCTCCCTACCAAGGAATATTTACATCCTCACTTTGGATTTCTCCTTTCCTTCTTCTGAATTAAGTAAGTAATTTTATTCATTGCTCAATGAATAAAAAGGCAACTTGCAGGCACTTCCTTTTGTTCTACCTATCCACAAAGGTAGATCCAGCCATAGCTTCTGGCCTTTTATCCATTTATATCTGAGTCAAATATGAAAAACTTAATTCCTCAATATCCTGAGTACACATCAAACTTTATGAGTATGTCCTTGGAAGTACTTCTTTGAATTGAGAAAAGAAGGACTATGATTTCATTGCTCCTTGGAGGAGAAGAATCTAGCATTTTAAAAATTATCTCCAAAGAACACTCTCCAAGTTTGTATATAAGCTGGAAGTAGTGATTAATCCAATAGAACCAATTTTGTTTGCCTCTTTTATAGGTCCTTAATGGATGAGATAGACGCCTGTCTCACTTTATAGTGTGGAATTCCTTGCAATCTATTGCTTTATTCTCCGTTACTGGAGACTTTGTCAAAACTGAGAAAATAGAAATCCATTTAACAAACTGTTAAATCTACCGAATCAAAATGACCCAACATTCATATGACAATGCTGCTGGGACTGAAAATTCTGCCTCAGAACAATAAATAAAATAGTCAAATCACCTTGCTCTTGCTGTTCCGTCACTAAGTCGTGTCCAACTCTGTGACCCCATGAATTGCAGCACACCATGCTCTCCTGTCCTTCACTATCTCCTAGAGTTTGCCCAGATTCAGGTCCATTAAGTTGGTGATGCTATCTAACCATCTCATCCTTTGCTGCCCGCTTCTCTTTTTGCCTTCAAACTTTCCCAGCATCTGGGTCTTTTCCAATGAGTCAGCTCTTCGCACTGGGTGGCCAAATTATTGGAGCTTCAGCTTCAGCAGCAGTCCTTCCAGTGAATATTCAGGGTTGATGTCCTTTAGAATTGTCTGGTTTGATTTCTTTGCAGTCCAAGGGACTCTGAAGAGTCTTTGCCAGCACCACAGTTTGAAAGAATCAATTCTTCAGGGCTCAGCCTTCATTTATGGTCCAACTCTCATATCCATACATGACTACTTACACTACACATATAATCCTATAACCCAATGCATAAACTTATTTTTAAGCAGTGTTGTAGGACAGCCGAATCATTAGAAACTACATATATTCTCTTTATGAGAAGGGCTGTGATGTTTTAGTGACAAGATTCTATCGTTAGATCCCTCAAGAGTAAACATATGGATTGATGGGCACTGACTAAGGGTGATATTTACCACTATATAAGCCTGATCTTTAAATATGAGTCACTCATATATTTCTATAACTTTCTTGGGACAATTTTCCCAACAACTAATGCTATGAGAATTCAACAGTCTCATACTCACTTGTTTAAAATGTATTTTTAATTAGGGGATATTGCTTAATGATATTGTGTTGGTCTCTGCCATACATCATGAATCAGCCATCGATATACATATGTCCTTTTTTTAAAAAATTATTTATTTTATCCTACTTATTTTTGATTAACCCAGTACAAAAAAAAAGTTTTATTTAGGTCTTTATTTCTTTGTGTTTATGCAAAAATATAAAATTGTAATATAGGAAAAAAACAAAAAAACCCCAAAACATTGAAGTATAAATCTATTGCCCTGAATACTTACAAGGAAGCTTTTTATTAGAGTTTAGAATATTTCTGAGGTCCAAACTCACCAGCCTTTTAGTGATTTATTAATTAGAAATAAAATGTAGTTTTACATAAAATAAAATATGTGAATTTTATTGAATTCTAAACAACATTCATCAATTTTTTGTATGTACATGTTCAGCCATCTAACAGCAACAGTCTATGAGGGAAAAGTGACATATAAGTACACCAACAGCAAGTCAGATTATTAAATATTTTAATAGAGGTAAACATATACCCACACATCATAAGAAAGACTATTTTTGTTCATAGGAATTTACCAAGGCTTCATAAACTGAATTTTGCTGTTAATGTGTTTTTTTGCAATACAACCAAAAGCTGGGTGACAGCAGGAACCTCCTTTGTTTCTCCCATCTTCATATATACTGCACTTGGCATGGGGCATGAGACAATAAATATATATTGAATTTTTTATTGCAATGATTTTGTATCATTTATGAATGTTTATTGGGTTTGTTTTATAGGTCTCATGAAGTAATGCAACATACATAAGGTAAATAATAAGGAATGTGCAAACAAAAATAATTTTTTTACAGTTTTAGACCTCCATCTTATCCTCTAAGGGATAAGTTATTCATCTAATGTTATCTGACATTTATTTTAGGACTGGGGGGGCATCAATGAGAAAACAGGGGATATAAAAAGGCAGTGTATTTTTGCTTTTCTATCAATCCTGGGAACACTTGCTGGAGGGCAGGTGCAATTTCTGGAGGGCACATTACATTGCCAAAAGTGCTAGAGCATTCATAGAACCACAGCAGATAGTTTTCAAGGTGATGCTTTCTGGATTTGAAAGATAAATGAGAAGGTGTTTCCATGCAGCCCTGAGCACACATGTTTCTGTGTATGTATGTGTGTCTCCTTACAAATGTGCCTGCTATACACCACCTTGCACAGAGCCTGCAACAGATAGGGCCTCCACATGTATTTGTTAACTGAAGATTTACAACTTTAAATCCAAACCTTAGTAAACAATAATGCATTATCTCATATCATCTCACTTTCTTAAGCCACCACCCATTGTTTCAAAATATTCTCATCACCAAATTTCTTGAATGAGTATTTGTTTTAATCCTTCACTTCACAGTTGAGCTTTTGTTGTCATAAAATGGCCCTCTAGGTTTGCTAGTGAGAGTCAATATGACAAATGTTTTGAATATTTACTCTGTGCAAAGCATTGTATAATCAATAAATCAAGTGGACTTCTTTGAATCTTGCGTATGTCTATAACCTCTTTCAAGCACTTGACAGGATCTACCCTTTAAATTGAAGCACATGGGCTCTTTGAGGTTACCAAAATTTTAGTGTTCTCCTTAATGTTTCTCTACCCTCTCTTTTCTTCCATGTCCAATTCTTCTCTATTTCTCTATTCAGTACATCAGTTATTCTTTTAAATTAATTTTCATTGGAGAATAATTGCTTTACAATATTGTGTTAGTCTCTGTATGAAAAATGAATCAGCTATATGCATGCACATATCCCCTCATTTTTAAATTTCCTTCCCATTTATGTCACCACAGAGAACTGGATAGTTACCTGAGCTATACAGTAGGTTCTCATTAATTATATACTTTATGCATTCTATCAATCAATCCCAATCTCCCAATTCATTCCACCACCTTTTTTCCCTCTTCATATCTATATGTCTGATCTCTTTGTCTGTGTAGTTCATCACTTTTTTAAAGCTAAAATAAGTTCTCTTCTTTCCATCTCCAACCTTTTCCACGGTCACCTCATACACTCAAATAACAGAGCTGCATTTATATTTAGACAGAATATTTTTCAAGTGATTCTTGAGTCTTTTCTCTATGCTTCATGTAAATATTTTTTCACCTTTAAATGGCTACAAACCACTCATACAGAATAACAATAATTAAAGCATTGGGAATACAATATACAAAAATAAACTAATATTTGATTTATCTCATTATATTACATTAATTTATCTTAAATAATCTATATCTGTCACCACATGTACACTTCTCTATACTTCACTGCACAGTGTTTCCCAATGTTGATATAATCGGCATTTAGCGAGGGTACATTTCCAGTGCATGAGATTTTCCCACATATTTAACATATTTGCCTTTTATTGTGGTAAAAAAGAAACATGAGATTCACCATTGTAATGTATTTTTAAGTGTACAGTACTGGCAATTATAAACTTAATATTGTAGAGCAGATACCTAGAATTTACTCTTCTTGCATGAATGAACACTTTTATCCATTGAATAGCAACTTTTCATTTCCCTCTTCCCACCCAGCCCCTGGCAAGCACCATTCTACTCTCTGATTCTCTGAGTTTTACTAGCATTACTTTAGATACCTCATATAAAGAAGGAGCATGCAGTATTTGTCCTTCTCTGACTGGGTAATTTCACTTAGCATAATGCTCTCCAGATTCATCCATGTTAGCATATGACAGGATTTCCTCTTTTTTTAAAGCTGAATAATATATATATATAGTGAAATATATATATGCAAACATATATACATGTATAAATAGATATAAAATTTTCCTTATCAATTCATCCATTGATGGTCATTTGAAGTTGTTTCTACTTTTGGCTATTGTGAATAATGCTGCAATGAACATGGGAATGCAAATATTTCTGCCAGATCTTCACTTTTGGATAAATGCCTAGATATGGGACTGTTGGAACATATGGTAATTGCATTTTTAAAAATTTTTTTGAGAGAGTTCTATACTATTTTCCATAGCAGCTGCACCAAAAAGCATAAGCACCAAAGACAAAAATAGACATATAAACAAGTATGTCAGACAAAAATATTCTATGCAGCAAAGGAAATAATAAATGGTGAAAAGGCAACCTACAGAATGGGAGAAGATATCAGTAAACCATATATATTATTAGAGGCTAATATCCAAAATAGATAAAGAATTCCTATAACTTACTGGAATAAAACAGTAAGAATTAAATAAACTGACTAAAAATGGGCAAAGGGCTTGAACAGAAATGTTTCCATGAAGACATACAAATGGCCAACAGGTATATGAAAAGATGTTCAACATGACTAATAATCAGGGGAATGTAAATAAAAAACACTATAAGTTATCACCTCACACCTGTTAGAATAACCATTATCAAAAAATTAAAAATAAAATCACAAATGTTGGTGAGGATATGGAGAATTCAGACTCTTGTGTACTGTTCATGGGAATGTTAACAACCTTGACTTCTAAATACTAAATGCCATTACCCTCCCTTAGATGCTGTGACATCAAAAAATGACCCCACTTTAGCAAACATATGCTAGAGGAGTGATACCAACTCAAGCTGAGAAGCACTGATAATAGACAACACTGCTATTTTAAAGAGTTATGATTTTATCTTGAAGACAATGAAGATGAACCAATGGTTTTAACTAAGCAAAAAAAAAAAAAAAAGTCACTAAATTTGACAAAAATTCAAAAGTTTTGAGGAACAGAGATGCCACGACTATCATGTGGTCACTGTTACTTTATTCATTTATTGAACTAATTTTACGAAGTTTCTCAAATGTTCCATCTTGACATAAATTGAAATTACCCACTGAAACTTGAAAACAAAAATGTCCAGAAATCAGAGCTTAAGAATGGAAGATAAAGGCTGTCTTTTAGGAGTATAATTAAGGAAAAAAGGAAGGAGGGTGAGAAGGGAGCGGGAGGGAGAGGAGGTAAGGGGCGGGGAGGGGGGAGAAATAAAGTGAGAAAAAGAGCAAGTGAGCAAGAGTGAGAAAAAGAGAGACTTTGCTGCTTGAGGTGGGTGGGCAGGAAATGTGGCTACAGATACCCTTTTTGTCTGCCTCATAAAATGTACCTAATGTGGTCAAAATGGACTCTATAGAGAAGATGCCCAAGTAGTTTATCATCCTGCCTGCAATTTTATTATGTATAGTTGATAACTGCTGCAGCACTAAGTACTTCCGTTGTGTCCGACTCTGAGCAACCCCATAGACGGCAGCCCATGAGGCCCCTCTGTCCTTGGGATTCTCCAGGCAAGAATACTGGAGTGGGTTGCCATTTCCTTCTCCAATGCATGGAAGTGAAAAGTGAAAATGAAGGCGCTCAGTCGTGTCCGACTCTTCGAGACCCCATGGACTGCAGCCTACCATGCTCCTCCATCCAAGGGATCTTCCCGTCAAGAGTACTGGAGTGGGTTGCCATAATAAACTATAGTTTGTAGTCCTCACATTCTACAAATAAAACACCTTAAACAGAACAAGGACACGCTGTTGAAATGAAAATTTGATGTGCCCTGAATTCTATTTTGACCACATGATCAAAATTAATTCTGGATGATGTAATGGAACATGTGCTGAAGCTGAAACTCCAATACTTTGGCCACCTGATGCGAAGAGTTGACTCATTGGAAAAGACCGTGATGCTGGGAGGGATTGGGGGCAGGAGGAGAAGGGGATGACAGAGGATGAGATGGCTGGATGGCATCACCAACTCGATGGACATGAGTTTGAGTAAACTCCAGGAGTTGGTGATGGACAGGGAGGCCTGGCGTGCTGCGATTCGTGGGGTCACAGAGTCGGACATGACTGAGCGACTGAACTGAACTGAACTGAACAGAACATGTGGCTTTTTGAAAAGGAACTCAACTCCCTTTTTCTTTGATATTTTGTCAAATTATTTCTAAAATATGGAAACAACAAGTAAAAGCTTTGCTTTCTATACAACATAAGGTATATTTAATATGAGTTTATATAATGATAATTATATATAAATCAATTCTAATATAGTTTCATATATATATATAATAGGCCAATATATGAATATCTACATATTGAAAGATATAGATATAATTTAACTTCACATTTATAAATTTGGAGATGAGAACTATTTGTATCAAGGCCTGCCATCATACTTTTGGGAAAAATAATATCGTAAAGCAATATGGAATTCAGATTCATCTGCATTCCTTTTTTAGAAGGAAAATTATCAAGGGACACATTTATTATTTAACATACATTAGTTTTTATACTGAGAGCAATTAATCCCACAAGTAAAAGAGTTTTATCTTTGAAAACAAAGTGACACAAAATCAAAGCAAACGTAACGGTTCTACTTTTACATGTATTATCACATTGGCAATTAAGAAAATTCAACCATGATAAATTAAATCTAGACAAAATATTAGGGGTCATTAGATACTCTTAATAGTTTTGCCTTGACAAAATTAAGAATACATAATGAAGGAGTAATTTCAGGAACACTGGACTCCAGAATATTTGACTTCAGTTTTGCTTTTAAAAATATATAAATTAATATCTCTGATTTTTGCCAATTTTTAAGTCACCAAAAGTAGTTTTCAATGCATTTCCCAAATAAACATAAGACCAAAGGATAAGAAATTGTATACCTTTAATCAAAGAACTATATCATAGAAGAAATTTTACCATAAAGAAGTTGTTATATTTAGAAGATATATTTAATATGATTGAATCTTTAATGGGTATGTACAAGGAGATACATGTATTAATCTCTGCTGAGGTAGAAAAGGAATTCTGGAGGGATTTTTTAAGGGAAGTTGGAGTCACCTATACATTATCTCAACTCTGACACCTATTAGCCGCTCAATTTAGGAAAATTATTTAATCTCCCTGAATCTTAGTTTCTTTTCCATAACACAGGATTATTAAAGAGACCTCATACATTTAAAATAAATATTAAACCCAGGGCATAACAACATGGAGCATACAAATAATGACCCTGAATCCAGACTAGTGGGCTTCTAATCCAAGTTTGACAACTTAACAACTGTGGAACCTTCCTTCTCTAAGAAATGGAAATAATAATAGCACCCAGATCATATAGACTATCCTGTATCTTAAAAGAGTTATTTTTTTACTGAATTAAAAGCAATTTTGGGTACTAGTGGGTACTATACATCTGGCAATTCCTCTTGTTGTTGTAAGACTAAAAAATATATCTAAACTGCCTTTATTTATTTGCCAGATATTCAGTGATAAGGAAATTAATATCACTGATAATTTGTTCAGTGATAAATTACATAGAATTCAGTGTTCTTGCATGCATTCTTATCTAATATAGTCATAATTTCTCAGTGTGGATCATATATTAAAACACACTGTTTTTTAGATTTAGTAAACTCCAAGTTAATAGTAAAACCACCAAGTTAAAAATAAAATTACCACAACAAAATGAAGATTCTAGTATCCAGGTTGGAAAAAAAGCAAGCAAACCAGTTGTTTACATCCTGTCAAGGCTTAACTCTTTTAAAAAATATATTTATTTTTATAACCCAGAGGGATTGGGGGGAGAGGGAGGTAGGAGGGGGGACCGGGATGGGGAATACATGTAAATCCATGGCTGATTCATGTCAATGTATGACAAAAACCACTAAAATAAAAATAATAATAATAAATAAATAAAAAAGAAAAAGAACAAAATTTATTTTTAAAGAAAAATTATTCATTTACAGTTTCACTGATTATAACTGAGATATAACATTTTATAAATTCAAGGTGTACAAATGATGATTTTAGATAGATGGATGGTGAAATGTTTACCATGATAATGTTAGTTAACAAATCTATCCTCCCAGATAACTGTTAGAGTCATCATGCTGTACATTAGGTCCCCAGAACTCATAACTAGATGTTAGTTCCCTTTGACCAGCTTCACCTATCTCCCCCTCATCCTTCCATGATCAACAATCAACTCTATGTTCCTATGAGACCAGATTTTTTAGGCTTCAAGTATACTAGGTACATATATTTATCTACGTCTGACTTACTTTACTTAGCACATTGCCCTCAAGGTTCATCCATGTCTTCACAAATGATAAAATATTCTTTTTTTATAGCTGAATAATAGTCCTATTTTTTCAATCTTTCATCTGTTGATGGATACTTGGATTGCTTCCATGTTTTCACTATTGTAAATAGTTTTTCATCTTTTTTCTCTTTTTTATTTAATGACAATGGGATAATAATATTTGCTATGTAACAAAGTCACATTTAACATGATTTTATTTAAAATGATAAATAGACTAATAATTGCAGTCAACATTAGTCCTATATATTTGTGGTTTTTATATCTGGCTATACATTAGGGTCAAATTTAGAGTTTTGTTTTTGCTTGGTCATCTATATTTAAAATTTTTATTATCAATATCTAGGCTCATTTCTTCCCAATTTAATCAAATGATCTTGAATAGGACCACAAATTTGTATGTTTTTTAAAAAATTTCTCATTTAATCTTAATTTTCCTCTAAGGTTAAGAACTGTCAATGTGTATGACCATATATGTGCAGCAAAATAGTAGTCTAATGAAAGGGAAAACATTACAGAAAAAAAAAATAGCAAGAAGTACAAGAAAGCATATTTTCCTACTACTGCATTTTCCAAAATTCACTATTTAAAAAAATATTAGATATAATAATAGAATTGGAGGATAGAGTTTATTGAATGTAACTCAGTTCTAACAGGGTATTTGATACATGCATTAAAGCCTACTTTCATCTTATTAAGACATTCCTGTAATAAATGGATAGTATAGGTGCTTTCCCTGTATGACCAGTACGAGGTGTTCTACATTCCACTCATCTCTTTTTTTTTTTTTTTTTTTTTGCTATATTTTATAGTCAAGTGAAGATACTGAATACTATTTCTTGAATTGCTTAAAAACCTAACATGTGAATCCAAATATTAATGTTAATATCTCCTTATATAAAATACTATCTTAGTAATTTTGCTAGTAATACAAATTATTTAAGGAAAGTCCATTTTCTTTCCTTCAAGTGTGAGCATCATGTCATAATCTTTCAGTTATCTATATTTGAATATGTCTCAGTAGGTGATTCCCTTTCACATATAACAACTGAGTGAATATGCAGATCATCCTGAAAGAGGGTGCAAGTTTGTAACGGTATCTTTCAGAGTGATTCTGCACAAAGCTTCATTTTCCTCTAAAATTTTATCTTCCAAACATTTTTATTCCTTGTAAAAACTAAACCAGGCAAGAAAGCCAGTTAGTAGCAAAATACAGAATATGAAAATACATCTCATCATGCACTGAAATCGTACACTAGGGAATCATTAGCAGAATTAAATGAACATTTCTCAGTTTGGAGCATCAGTCTATTAATTTTAATTTTGTACATATGTTAGTAGCTATCTGCTGTCAATTTAATATTGCACAATACTGCATTTTGTACTCACAGAGGGCCTCTTTGTCTTATTTTTTCATTTAACTCTACAGGCTGTTATTGATAATCTTTTGCTCAGTTTTAAGTTACCAAGATAATTTTGATCAATGAAACTTCCAGGAAAAAAGAAAGCCATGTCCATCGTTATTAGAAATGTTTTGTCATTACTAAAGCTTTGAAATACTGAAAACTGTATAAAGTCTCAGTCCTTTACTATGTTTAAAGATCTGCAGTGTGCTTCTGCTCGAGTGCTGAGTACGACCTGCATATGAACACTTAGTTCATCCTTGAAGAAATACATTGAGTTTGAAGTTATTTAATGCTCCCATATAAATTTCTATTTGATGGCATTTCCAGTTCCATCCTCAAGTGTATAAAATAATGGGGCAGAGAAAGTAGCATGATTTAATGCATACCTCCAGAAACAGCTCTGCTTTTAGCTGGAAAACTAGATTTTTTAAAAAAAGAAAAAAAAAAATGAAAGGAGATTGCTATGGGACTTTGCTCATTGTGAACTCCTATAAGGAAAAAGATTGAATTTCCTAATAAAACAAAGTCCATAAAAATAAAATACTAAAATAATTTCACAATAATATCCCCTAAGATGTTTCATTCTTGATATTTTATGCAAAGTATTTGCTTTGACAACAGGATAGTTCTTTAAGCCTGTCAAGTTGACAATTATTCCTGACAGTTTTATTTTTATTCTTTTATTTTTAATTCACAAGGGCAATTCAAAAGGAATGATTATGTACTCTACAGATTTCTTAGAGTTCACTTGGTTGATTTCACTAATAAACTTGGGCTCCAGACCATTTTGTTGTCTTTAAGGGGACTCTGTTCAAAATTTCATAGTGGATTTGTGTAAGAAGCTATCCTAATCTATGTGAAACATGTATTTTGACTACTCTGAGTCTATCTATTAAAATAGATTAGATCACAGGGAATTCTAGAAAACTAAGCACAGATTTTATGTTACCTTCTCTTAATAGGAAACATTATATTTCAAATGTCAGTCTTTGTCAGTAAAACAGCTTCCAAAGAAATGCCTGAACTTGCTTGAATACAGGAAAGTGTTGCAAAGTGACTCCATAAGACAAAAGGTAGCATTTTGAATGGAAAAACATCTTTCAGAAATGTGTTTTTAGAACAATGGCATACATTATACACTGTATTTTGCCACCCCCCTGATTTCTAAAAATTCATTTATTAACAATAATGCTGGTAAGTTTCATGTTTGAGGCTACAAAATTTTTTAATTAAATAGAATTCACAAAAAGAACTCAAAATGGCTCTTCAAATGACTTGAATCCATTTTCCAAAATATGTTTGGGTTTACATTGTGATCTCAATGTCAAAATTATTGCATAGTTTCAGAAGATAATAAAGCCATATATTTCATATAATCCATTCACCCATTCATATATTCAGCAACTCATCTTTTACACTCTCTCCCCATGACAGCACTATACTCATTTCACTTCTTACTCACTTTTTGAAGTACAGGTGCTCAGATTTACCTGAGACTAACATTACTCTCTGCATAGTATTGTATCTGTAAAAGTATATAAAACAAAATGAATCATGGCTAAAATGTGCTTTTCCAGGAGTTTGAAACCAAATATCTAAGAATGATCTTTTGTTTAAGTTTTCCTTGGATTTTTATCCTAAGAAGCTTTTCAAATAATTTGGCTACCAAAGACTTCTCCGTTATACTGTGCCATTTGATTTTGCTTTTAAATCATGGGACAACATGCCATCAGTAAAATACATGAAAATAGGTATATATTCCAATGACTATTTGCACACATATGTATGGTTACGAATATGAAATTGTATGAAGAGATAGAAATAGAGGTAGCGATATGGTCATTGAAACCACTGATATGTGTCATTGAAACCACTTATCATATCAACCTATAGAACATTTCCATCCTTTCCAAACATTTCTGATCTTAGTCACACTGCCCTATAGCTAACTACTATTTGGACTTCCAGAATCATAGAATAGCTTGGTTTGTTGTAAACATCATATAGATCATCATGCATGTGTGCTAAGTTGCTTCAGTTGTGTCTGACTCTTTGCGACCATATGGACAATAGCTCTCCAAAGCTCCTCTGTCTGGGATTCTCCAGGCAAGGATACTGGAGTGGGTTGTCATGCCCTCCTCCATGGGATCTTTCTGACCCAGGGATCAAACCTAAGTCTCTTATGTCTCCTGCATTGGCAGGAGGGCTTTTTATCACTAGCATCACCTGGGAAGCCCAAATATCATCATATAGATATATATTTTGTCTGGCTATTTTCATATATTATGGTGTTACATGTGGCAGTAGTTCTTTAATTCCATATTATTTACATACTGTATTAATTGCATTAATATAAAATAATTTATTCATACAGTCTATTGATGTAGACATTTCAGTTATTACAGTATTTGGCATCTATGAGTAAAAATTCTATGAACTTTCCTGTGTATGTCTTTCAGTAGAAGTATGAATTTATTAATCTTGGGCACACATCTAGGAGTGACATTATTATTAGTATATATTTATATTGTAGCCATGCTTATTTATCTTATATGTAGATTACATCATGAGAAATGCAAGACTGGATGAATTACAACCTGGAATCAAGATTGCAAGGAGAAATATCAATAACCTCAGATATGCAGATGACACCAACTTTATGGCAGAAAGCGAAGAGGAACTAAAGAGCCTCTTGATAAAGTGAAAGCTGAGAGTGAAAAAGCTGGCTGAAAATTCAACATTCAGAAAACTAAGATCAAGGCATACGGTCCCATCATTTCATGACAAATAGATGGGAAACAATGGAAATAGTGACAGACTTCATTTTCTTGGGCTCCAAGATCACTGCAAATGCTGACTGCAGCTGTGAAATTAAAAGATGCTTACTCCTTGGAAGAAAAGTTATGACCAACCTAGAGAGCATATTAAAAAGCAGAGACATTACTGACAAAGGTTTGTCTGGTCAAAGCTATGGTTTTTCCAGTAGTCATGTATGGCTGTGAGTGTTGGACCGTAAAGAATGCTGAACGCTGAAGAATCAATGCTTTTGAACTGTGGTCTTGAAGAAGACTCTTGAGAGTCACTTGGACTGCCAGGAGATCCAACCAGTACATCCTAATGGAAATCAGAACTGAATATTCATTGGAAGGACCGACACTGAAGCTGAAACTCCAATACTTGGTCACCTGATGCAAAGAACTCATTGGAAAAGACCCTAATGCTGGGAAAGATTGGAGGCAGGAGAACTGGACGATAGAGGATGAGATGGTTGGACAGCATTACTGACTCAATGGACATGAGTTTGAGCAGACTCCGGGAGCTGGTGATGGACAGAGAAGTCTGGTGTGCTGCAGTCCATGGGGTCACAAAGATTCAGACTGAGCTACTGAACTGAACCGAGTTTGTACAAGGGCTTCCCAGGTGGCACTAGTGGTAAAGAACATGCCTGCCAATGCAGGAGACAAAAGAGACTTGGGTTCAATCTCTTATGTGTGCACAGAGTTTGTTTAATAAATACTGACAGTTAGTCTTCCAAAGTGATTATTCCACTTAGCAATTCTTAAATATATGGTTGGGCTTCCCTGGAAGCTCAGATGGTAAAGCGTCTGCCTACAATGCGGGAGACCCGGCTTCGATCCCTGGGTAGGGAAGATCCCTTGGAGAAGGAAATAGCAATCCACTCCAGTATTTATGCCCGGAAAATCCCATGGAACAAGGAGCCTGGTGGGCTACAGTCCACGGGGTCGTAAAGAGTTGGACACGACTTCACTTTCACTTTTAAAATATATGGTTAACTGGCATCACTGACTTCTCCTATGTTATGATGTTTATACTATTATATTTCCTGGTAGTAGTATCATTTTTATGTTATGTATATTGAAAGTAGATAAATGTTTCTCTGCACCATACTCTTTTAAGGTAGAGTAAATTATAACTACTAGTCATGGACAGGGCTAATGATCCCTGAGTGGGAGAATGCTCTGCAGAGGGCTGTGATAAATAGCAAGTGGTAGCTGATTATTTGATAGAGCTGAGGTCAACAAAATTTATTTTAACAAGCTAGACAGCAAATATTTTCAAAGTTGCGGTCTTTGTCACAACTACTCAGTAATGAAACCAAATTTTATAATTTTTTATGTGCCACAAAATATTCTATCTTGCATTTTTGTACAGCCATTCAACATGTAATAACATTCTTATGTTTCAAGTCATACCAAAAAAAAGAAAAATTGCTTGCCAACATTATTTTATAGGCTGTAGTTTGCCCACCTGGAACAAGGAATCCTTCTTAACCACTCTTGGCTAACAAAGACTTTTCCATTGTGCTATGGTAGCTAACTTCCCTTCATTTTTTTCTTTTTTTTTTTTTAAATTGGGAAATAGCATACAAAGTGAAAGAAGAAAAGAATACTGCTTTCCTTTTTAGTTTTGTTATTAGTATGCTTGGTAAGGGAAAATATCATGCACATTCAAGAGTTTTTGATAGTTTTATAAAGTTAAATCCAAGTTTGTTATAAGTAAGATTAAGAGACCCTCCACATCAAAGTGGTGTTCTATGAGGAAAGGAGAGTCCATGAAGAACTTAATCAAGTTAGTCTTTTTAAGATATATAACTCAAATTTGATATTAACAATTTTAAGTCAATAACGATTGTGGATTTCTTAAAGTAGCTAATATTTAATGAAAACTGTGTCACTTCTTTATATCTTTTAATGTTTTCCTTTAACTTTTGGCTATATTCTTTGTAAACTGAGGGTTAAGTTTAGAGGCATGATAAAAGTTCAGGTTTATTCATGGCAAGAATATGTCACAGGTGACGTTTTGGACTTTACTTGGCATTACTTTTAAAAGTACATGATTTTCGGTTGACTCATTAATTAATAATGATAAATCTGATCAAATTTACTTACTGTACTGAGGTTAACATTTTTGAATGACACTTTTCAAACAAATTATCCAATCAACCTTGCTTATTTAAAAATATATATGTATAGTTATGCAAATTCATCCCATAAATCTTTAAAATATTTCATGTTTTACTATCTAATTCCACCTTATCATGTCTAATTTGGTACTTTTAAAGCTATTTTTCTTTTAAAAAAATTAAGTTAGCAACTATTCTGTTTATTTGAGTAAATGTATCACTTCTTGGCCTTTTGGCTAAGATCAAGTGTATCTGAGTATATGTATTTTTCAGGAGAATCATATTAAATTAATTATTTCTATATTCTCTTAAAATTAATTTTTGATTTATCTTTTGTTTTTTTCTTTTTTATTGTTGCTTTTTGTTTTTATTTTGGTTTTTGAGAAGTACAACTAAATTTATTTATTTATTTATTTTTTACTATACAATATTGTATTGGTTTTGCTATACATTGACACAAATCCACCTGATTTATCTTTTGTATTTTTACCTTCTGCTTTTATTCAGTTTATTTTCTTATATATTTTATATGTTTTCATACTTAGAATTTAGTTTTATCATCTTTAGTCTATTATATTTGGAGAAATAAATATTTAAAGTTTTCTTAACCTTTTTATCACAATTTTAATTGACTCTCACAGACATTAAATATTCAGTATTTTCATTATTAGTGTTCTTTAGAAATTCAGCCCAATAGTTACTTAATAGAATTTTTAATTTCTTGGTGAAATGATTTTTGCGTAAGTAGGACCTTTTAATCATCAAAAAGTAATTTCAGCAATAGATTTTTAAATAAGCTTTGTATTTTTGGGTAGAATTAGGTTAATAGAAAAATTCTGAAGATAATGTACAAAGTCCCTATAATACTCAACACACAGTTGTCCTTATTAGCAACATCTTTCACCTTTCTTTCTCCTACTATCAACAAATGTGTTTCTGTTCCAATCAAGGAGCAAATGTAAATACACTAACACAATTTCAAATCAAATTTAAAATAAATTTTAGCTAATTTCTAAAAACTACCTATTCTCGACTCTCATCCAGAATACCAAATTGCATTTAATAGTCCTATCTCTGCAAGCATCTCTTAGAGACTAAGTTTCTCAGACTTTCATTGTTCTTGATTACCTCGAAAATTTTGAGGTATACCGATCAGATGTTTCGTAGGATACAGTTCTATTGGAATTTGTCTGATAGCTTAGTCATAATTAGACTAAGGTTATTGATTCGCAGGAAGAAGAAAATGGATATAAAACATTTTAATCATATATATCAAGAGTATTTAACAGTGTTGATGTTGACTCTTATCATCTGACTGAGGCAGTGTTTTTCAGGTTTCTCAACTGTAATGATAATCATTCATCCATACAACCTCTCCATATTGTAGCCTTTGAATGAAAATACTAGGTACAGCCCCATTTAAGGCGTAGGAAATTACACATTATCTCCCTGAGGACAAAACATCTAAATCATCTGGAGTTCTTCTGTATAACAGATAGTCTCTTCCATTATTTATTAATCATCTGTTTATATCAATATGGACACATAGGCATTTATTTTATACATTTAGGTATAATATTATACTACTGAATTTCCCTGCTAAATTGTTCTACCTTTGGCCAACAGGAGTCCTTTTAGTTTCTTCTGTACTTCTTTGACATACACTTATAATAGTGATTTCTTTTTTTCTCTTTGTGAGCACTGCCTGATTCTCTGGCACGTCAGGATATTCTAGGTTTATCTTGCATATTTACTACCCAGTTTTAGAATCAGATATTTTTCCAAAGACTTTTGCCTTTTATTTAAAACCAGAGACATTACTTTGCCAACAAAGGTCCATCTAGTCAAGGCTATGGTTTTTCCAGTAGTCATGTATGGATGTGAGAGTTGGACTACAAAGAAAGCTGAGCATCAAAGAATTGATGCTTTTGAACTGTGGTGTTGGAGAAGACTCTTGAGAGTCCCTGGGACTGCAAGGAGATCCAACCAGTCCTTCCTAAAGGAGATCAGTCCTGAGTGTTCACTGGAAAGACTGATGTTGAAGCTGAAGCTCCAATACTTTGGCCACCTGATGGAAAGAGCTGACTCATTTGAAAAGACCTTGATGCTGGGAAAGATTGAGGGCAGTAGAAGAAGGGGACAACAGAGGCTGAGATCGTGGGATGGCATCACCGACTCAATGGACATGAGTTTGGGTAAACTCCTGGATTTGGTGATGGACAGGGAGGCCTGGCGTGCTGCGGTCCATGGGATCGCAAAGAGTTGGGCACGACTGAGTGACTGAACTGAACTGAACAAAAAGTAGGACTCATGAAAACACTTGCAGTGTATTTCAAAATGGTTATCCTTTCCTGTCTTTTGCTAGGAGGGAATATATCTTGTATTTTCAGCATAAGAGCTTTTCAAAATTTCTGGAGGTAAAAGCTACAAAATTATGGTGTCCCCCATAATAATGAAAACCCAGGAGTTTCTCAGTTTTATGCTATTCTACATTTATCCTCCACCAATTCATCAAATTTATCTGTACATGTTAATAACAGTTTATTGTTCTGGTGGATTCTGTTCTAAATAGTACACATATGCAGTGACATTCTGGATTTTTCTATATCTCAAGATTTGTGTGGTAGTTTGCTCTGCAGATTCAGTTCTCTGAGAGTTCCGTGAAATGTCATTGACTTTCAGTTTAAGTTTTTTTCCCCTTATTTTTACAATCAGAGTGATACCTTTAGTTGAATCTGAAACTGAAAGAATCCAATAAGATCGTTTAAATTACTATTAAATATATATTTTAAATGTTTTTAATATTTATAAATGTGAAGATACAATAAATTCAAATAACTTATTCCTGAATTACTTGAAAGTATTTGACAACCTGTTGTCTCAAAATCCACTTTTGGAGAAAGAGAGAAATCTGGCTCCAAATATCCTTAACACATATATTGTTTCATCATCTCATCCCATCCTCATGAGGCTGATCTCCCATCTCTGCTACTATATCCTCATCCATTAGGACATCTTCCTCTCTCTGCATTGACACTGTGTGTCACTTCCACTTCTTGCAATTGAAAGCTCTTTCACCCTGTTTGAGTTAAAATATGCTATGCCGAGCAATCCTGCCATAAGATATGCTTCACTTTTTAATTGGGCTTTGACGTCCCTGTTGGGCTACCCCAATGTATGGATATAATACCATTCTGGCTGTTCAGTCTCTGACCCGATAGGCCATGCCACTCTTCTCAGGGAACACTCCTTTCACTCTGTGACCCTTACTCTCCACAACAGGACACTCTCTAAATTTTGGCTTCTGTTATTGAACTGTGTATTTTTGCAGACTATGTCAGTTCAGTTCAGTTAAGTTCAGTAGCTCAGTCATATCCAAATCTTAGGGGCCAAATGGATAGCAGCACACCAGGCTTCTCTGTCCATCACCAACACCCTGAGCTTGCTCAGACTCATGTCCATTGAGTCAGTGATGCTATCCATCCATCTCATCCTCTGTCGTGCCCTTCTCCTCCTGCCTTCAGTCTTTCAAACCATCTGGGTCTTTTCCAATGAGTCAGTCCTTCACATCAGGTGGCCAAATTTGGAGCTTCAGCATCAGTCCTTCCAATAAATATTCAGGTCTGAGTACCTTAGGATTGACTGGTTTGATCTTCTTGCAGACCAAGGGACACTCAAGATTTCTTCTCCAACACCACAGTTCAAAAACATCAATTTTTCAGTGCTCAGCTTTCTTTATGGTCCAAATCTCACATCAATACATGACTACTGAAAAAAAACTGTAGCTTTGACTAGATGGACAGATTTTGGCAAAGTAATGTCTTTGCTTTTTAATATGCTATCTAGGTTGGTCACAGCTTTTCTTCCAAGGAGTGAGCATCTTTTAATTTCATGGCTGCACTCACCATCTGCAGTCATTTTGGAGCCCAAGAAAATAAAGTCTGTCACTGATTCCACTGTTTCTCCATCTATTTGCCATAAAGTGACATGACTGGATACCATATCTTTGTTTTTTGAATGTTGAGTTTTAAATCAACTTTTTCACTCTCCTCTTTCACTTTCATCAAGAGGCTCTTTTTTCCTCTTAGCTTTCTGCCATATGTGTATTTTCATCTGCATATCTGAGGTTATTAATATTTCTCCCTGCAATTTTGATTCCACCTTGTGCTTCATCCAGCCAAACATTTTGCATGATGTACCCTGCATGCAAGTCAACTAAGCAGGGTGACAACATACAGCCTTGACATACTCCTTACCCAACTTGGATCCAGTCTGTTGTTCCATGTCCGGTTCTTCCTGTTGTTTCTTGACCTGTATACAGATTTCTCAGGAGGCAGGTCAGGTGGTCTGGTATTCCCATCTCTTTCAGAATTTTCCGCAGTTTGTTGTGACCCACATAGTCATAGGCTACAGCATACTCAATAAAACAAAGGTAGATGTTTTTCTGGAATCCTCTTGCTTTTTCTATGATCAAACAGATGCTATCAATTTGATCTCTGGTTCCTCTGCCTTTCCTAAATCCAGTCTGAACATCTGAAAGTTGTGATTCATGCACTGTTGAAGCCTAGCTTGGAGAATTTTGAGCATTACTTTACTAGCGTGTGAGATGAGTGCAATTGTGTGGTAGTCTGAGCATTCTTTGGCATTGCCTTTCTTTGGTATTGGAATGAAAACTGACCTTTTCCAGTCCTGTGGCCATTGCTGAGTTTTCAAATTTGCTGGCATAGTGAGTGCAGCACTTTAACGGCATCATCTTTCAGGATTTAAAATAGCTCAGCTGGAATTCCATCACCTCCGCTTAGTTTGTAGTGATGCTTCCTAAGGCTCACTTGACTTCGTATTCCAGATGTCTGGCCTAGGGAAGTGATCACACCTTTGTGGTTATCTGGGTCATTAAGATATTTTCTGGATAGTTCTGTGTATTCTTGTCACCTCATCTTAGTATCTTCTGATTCTGTTACGTTCATACTGTTTCTGTCTTTTATTGTGCCCATCTTTGCATGAAATGCTCCCTTGGTTTCTCTAATTGTCTCTAAATGTTTCAGGAGACTCAAATACATGCACTGCCATTACTCTGCAAAATATTTTTTGAGAGCAATTCTAAAAGTTTATATTTAAGAACTATCATGGATCTAATCTAACGGAAATAACAAATATATATATATATATATATATATATATATATATATATATAAATTACTAGAGAGCTTAGAAAAGAAGGCAGATAGTAGAAAAAAGTCAACACGTTAAGAGAACATTAAATGAATATCTTATTTTTAGGACTTTGACCTTATGATCAAATGACCATACTACAACACACAGATGACTAAAATTTGAATAAACACATTTTCTGTCTTAATGAACAGAAGACAAGGTCCAGGAAACCATATCCACAATTGCTGGAAACTGGAGAATTAAGTCTCAGATAAAAGAGGCCAGAGAAGCAGTATATTCTTTATAAACTCTTCCTGTTTTCTTGGCTAACACCTGAATTACGTGAGCGCAAGGAAGATATAAATATACTTCAGTTCACTTCTCAAATTCTGCCTACAATACTCAGTGTAGATTAATTGTAACTAGACTATTCCTTAAAAAATGAGAAATTAAAATCCAACTTTGCCAACAAACAGCAAAAATCAGTTACATTTCCAGTGTCCACATCTGTCAGTGAGAGTACTTCATGAAGAATACAGAATAATCATATCAACATGTATTATTCCTGCCCAATACCAGCCTCAACATAAAAGACAGATAATCCATCCTGAAATGCTTTCTCAGCTCTTACATAATGTGGTTTATGCACATAACTTTCTGGCACCTGAAACCACATTACTGTAAGCCTCAGCAGATACCACATAGGATATAATGAGTTATGTTTTGTGGTAAGCTGAATTATAGCTCTCTATTTTTTTTTTTTTAATTATTTTTGGTTGCACTGGGTCTTCATTGCTACATCTGGGCTTTCTCTAGTTGTGGTGAATGGGGCTACTCTTCATTGTGGTATGCAGGCTTTTCATTGCGGTGGTTTCTCTTATTGTGGACACAGGCTCTAGGCACTGGCGATTCATTAGCTGTAGCACCTGAGCTCAGTAATTGTGATGTGAGGCACTAGGATGAGCTTCAGTAGCTGAGGCACACAAGTTCAGCAGTTGTGGCTCTCAGGCTCTAGAGCACAAGCTCAGTAGTTGTGGTACAGAGTTAGTTGCTCTGTGGCATGTAGGATCTTCCTGGACCAAGAATTGAACCTATGTCCCCTGTATTGGCAGGTGAGTTCCTATCCACTGTGCCACCATGGAAGTCCCTACAGCTGTGCATTTTTAATAACATTTTATTTTTCCAGATCAGTATTTTTCTTAGAATTTTACTTAGTGTTCTCATTAAAAAGTAAAGATAAATTGTAGGCTATTAATAGATTCAACTAATTTCTTACATTAGTCCTTAATGCTGATCTACAGCATTTCCATTTCTCCTTCCAGTCACAAAGTAAAATTGCATTTCACTCTAATAGCTGATTATGAATGTAAATGACATCTAAAATCTCTGGAATAAAGTCTCCAAGAGTCAATGCACACTTTTCTGTCCCTTCTCCCATTTCCATAGTTACTAGTAATTTTTCCAAGTAGATGCCTGTGACTCTTTGATAGAAAATAACACAGAGAGACTGAAGTATAAAAGAGACAGAGGAAAGTATGTTATCTACATTCACACTGACACAAAAGACAAATACTTCCATACTTTGAACTAGAAGGAAAAAAGAATCATCAGGTCATCATGGAAAAGCATAAGTCAGAAAATAAAAAAGAGTAAGAAAAAAAATTTTCTATTTCCTGTAGGTCAACAAGTAGGAGCTTTACATATTAGAACTCTACAAGAGCACAAGTCTTCACTTCAAGTAAAACGTATTTGCCTCCCTTGCTGCTCTATCAAGTTTAATTATGCAAATTCTATTGGAAGAAACTAGACTCCCTGTGTAGTCCTGTCTATTACTATTGCCTCTCTAAAAATGTTCTAAATATTTCTGTGGAAATGTTCAGACAAATACAATGACATCTAAAAATAAGAACTAGAAATGTTCTCCATGTAAGAGGTGTTTATCATGTCTCCTGTTTGCCTAGCTCTGTTTCAGGCACCATACAATATTTTTAAGTATTTATGACTTGAATACTTTGTCTTTAAGTGTATTAATCACACATGCAGGAGAAACAAAGTATCCAAAACATGTTTCAAACAGTGAGCACTAGGAATATCAGAGGGGAAAATAATTAGGAAAATATCAATGAAAATACGAGCTCTCATTATTTGTCAAACAGTGCATACATCATATGATCAAAACAATACACTAATATTTTGGATTTAAATACATTCTATAACTGAGATATAACTCATGAGCTCTGGGGATATGGACAAAAGATCTGAATAAACTTCAAGTCATTACAAGGCTTGTAGGGGAAGTTACTTTTAAGTAAAAGGCAACTTTAATATTGGGCAACTAGGACAGAGGCATATAGTTTTGACTGATGGAATACAGAGAGGTTAAAACAACATAGCTTAAGGGGTCAAGATACAGCTATTAAACTGCTTTGGGGGAATGCCTGAGCATGACTGAAATACAGAGAGATTTATACATGATAAAATATATTGAATATAGACCATATCACTCATTATCGTAGCATATGTGAATATTTATAAAATATGAGTATAATTTAAACTTGAGTGTAGAGATAAAGGGTATATTTTAAATTTACTTCAGAAAACTATCACATGTTTTAGAAAGCTAGTTCTGAAAGTAGTATTAAAGATAAACTAGAGAGGTAAGGTAGTGGATGCTGTGTTAACCTATTTTTGTGCAGTAAGTACTTTAAGGTGTTTGAGGGAACCCTAGCTGCTTGATCTGTTAATAAGTATTGTGTTAGAAGAAACTAAAATCTGAGAAAGAATTCAATGATGTTAAGAAAAGCCATGTAATAAAACTAACTTTGTTGTGGTCAAATAAGTCTGAGAAATAATGAATTATAGAAAATTAAGAAAAAATTTCGTCAACAGTAAACACAGAATAAATTAAAGCATATTATTTGTTTTCAAAAGGAGATGATTTATGCCGAATTCCTAAAATGCTTATATTTTCAAATACTTTTTAGAGGAGCATCTAAGAAAGTCGTTTTGGAAGCACAGCTTTTAAGTGATTAATCTATATTACCTAAAGAAAGTGAAAATGAAGTCAATCGGTACTTTACGACTCTTTGCGACCCTATGGATTGTACCTGCCAGGCTCCTCTATCCATGGGATTTTCCAGGCAAGAATATTGGACTGGGTTGCCCCACTCCAGGGCTCTCCTGGGCTCTCCCAATCCAGAGATCAAACCCAAGTCTCCCACACCGCAAACAGACTCTTTACCATCTGAGCCATTAGGGAAGTCCTAAAACTTTCCTATATGCAAACTTAAAAGAGACAAATTCAATTTAATAAAAAAAGTGAGATGAAGAGCATGACATGATGCTCTCCCCTACCTTTAGCCCCCACTCTAGCAATGTCACAGGCTATCATAATTCCTGAATATTTTAAGAAGCTTCTGAAATTAGTACACTTTAATTCTCAAGATCTCCTTCTCCACTGAATTACACCTTACTTAGGGCACAGAGTGATTAAACTGGAAAATCTAAGAGCTAGTGTTGCCTACAAATTTTTGATGGTATAATTATAAATCAAATGTGACAGGACAAAGAACCCATAAAATTTCTTCTCATGAAAAGAATGTTTAATGTGTCCATTCCTTATCTTTTTCTTTTTTGTAACAGCTTTATTGAGATATAATTGATATTAAACATACTCAATATATTTAATGTATGTAATTACACATATTTATGTATATTTAAAACAACTAATGTCTAATGTATATAATTGGATGAGTTAGCCAATATGCAAACATATGTAAAATCATCACCACAATGAAGGTGAAAATATATCAACACATCCCCAATTTCCTTATGTCCCTCTATTTTTTCTTGTGGTAAGAACACTTAAAAATTTTTTGAAGTGAACAGTAACATTCTGTTAACTATAGGAACCATATTGTACACCAGATTTCTAGAACTTAATCCATCTAGCATAACTGAAATTTTATACTTATTGAACAATCAAACCCCATGTATCCCCACTCCCAGACCCTGCCAACAACTACTGTATTGTCTGCTTTATGAGGTTTACTATTTTAAATATCTCATGTAAGTGAAATCATATAGTATTTTTCCTTCTTTTACTAGTTTACTTAATTTAGCAAAATGTCCTCAAGATTCACCCATGTTACTGAAAAATGGCAAAATTTCCTTCTTTTTAAAGGCTTAATAGATTTCCATTAGGCTTCCTGGTGGCTCAGAGGGTGAAGAATCCACCTATGATGCAGGAGACCCAAGTATTAGACCCAAGTAGAGGAAAACAACAGAATGGGAAAGACTAGAGATCTCTTCAAGAAAATTAGAGACACCAAGGGGACATTTCATGCAAAAATGGGCTCAATAAAGGACAGAAATGGTATGGACCTAACAGAAACAGAAGATATTAAGAAGAGGTGGCAAGAATACACAGAAGAACTGTACAAAAAAGATTTTCATGACCCAGATAATCACAATGGTGTGATCACTCACCTAGAGCCAGACATCCTGGAATGTGAAGTCACGTGGGCCTTAGAAAGTATCACTACGAACAAAGCTAGTGGAGGTGATGAAATTCCAGTTGACCTATTTCAAATCCTGAAAGATGATGCTGAGAAAGTGCTGCACTCAATATGCCAGCAAATTTGGAAAACTCAGCAGTGGCCACAGGACTGGAAAAGGTCAGTTTTCATTCCAATCAAAGAGAAAGGCAATCCCAAAGAATGTGCAAACTACCGCACAATTGCACTCATCTCACACGCTAGTAAAGTAATGCTCAAAATTCTCCAAGCCAGGCTTCAGCAATACGTGAACCGTGAACTTCCAGATGTTCAAGCTGGGTTTAGAAAAGGCAGAAAAACCAGAGTTCAAATTGGCAACATCCACTGGATCATCAAAAAAGCAAGAGAGTTCCAGAAAAACATCTATTTCTGCTTTATTGACTATGCCAAAGCTTTCGACTGTGTGGATCACAACAAACTGTGGAAAATTCTGAAAGAGATGGGAATACCAGACCACTTGACCTGCCTCTTGAGAAAGCTGTATGCAGGTCAGGAAGCAACAGTTAGAACTGGATATGGAAAAACTGACTGGTTCCAAATAGGAAAAGGAGTACATCAAGGCTGTATATTGTCACCATGCTTATTTAACTTCTATGCAGAGTACATCATGAGAAACGCTGGGCTGGAGGAAGCACAAGCTGGAATGAAGATTGCTGGGAGAAATATCAATAACCTCAGATATGCAGATGATACCACTCTTTTGGCAGAACGTGAAGAGGAACTAAAAAGCCTCTTGATGAAAGTGAAAGAGGAGAGTGAAAAGGTTGATTTAAAGCTTAACATTCAGAAAACTAAGATCTGGTCCCATCACTTCATGGGAAATAGATGGGGAGACAGTGGAAACAGTGTCAGACTTTATTTTTTAGGGCTCCAAAATCATTGCAGATGGTGACTGTTGCCATGAAATTAAAAGACACTTACTCCTTGGAAGGAAAGTTATGACCAACCTAGATAGCATATTAAAAAGCAGAGACATTACTTTGCCAACAAAGGTCTGTCTGGTCAAGGCTATGGTTTTTCCAATAGTCATGTGTGGATGTGAGAGTTGGACTGTGAAGGAAGCTGAGTGCCAAAAAATTGATGCTTTTGAACTATGGTGTTGGAGAAGACTCTTGAGAGTCCCTTGGACTGAAAGGAGATCCAACCAGTCCATCCTAAAGGAGATAAGTCCTGGGTGTTCATTGGAAGGACTGATGCTGAAGCTGAAACTCCAGTACTTTGGCCACCTCATGCGAACAGTTGACTTGTTGGAAAAGACCCTGATGCTGGGAGGGATTGGGGGCAGGAGGAGAAGGGGATGACAGAGGATGAGATGGCTGGATGGCATCACCGACTCGATGGGCATGAGTTTGAGTAAACTCTGGGAGGTGGTGATGGACAGAGAGGCCTGGCATGCTGGGATTTATGGGGTCACAAAGAGTCAGACACGACTGAGCGACTGAACTGAATTGAACTGATCCAATCATCTCTTGATGGATAACTGGAAAACTGTTATCTCTTTTAGATCCTGATTTCAATTATTTTGGCTATGTATACATAAATTGGAATGTGAACAAATTGTAAACCTTGTATTTTGGGTGAGAGTGAAATTAACTCAGTCGTGTATAACTCTTTGCAACCCCATGGACTATACAGTGCATGGAATTCTTCAGACCATAATACTAGAGTGGGTAACCCTTCCCTTCTCCAGGGTGTATCTAAGGTAGGAAAATAAAATGATGCAGCAGTTAAGAAAAACACTAGTATTCAATAATTTCCTCAAATAATTAAATATAGAACTATCATATGTTCCTATCTTCTTGAAGAACACTGAATATGGCAAAGGGAATACAGGAGGAAAAATGTCTAAAACAAAAACAGGATCAAAGGCATTAAGAAAAAAGTGGAGTGATTAGTGTCTGAGATATACATTTAAGCAGGGGGCCAGCTTTGGCAGAACATAATGGTTACAAGGGAGCTAGAACACTATACATAAAAATTGACAGATATAGACCATATATTTAAAGACTGTATTTCTTGTCCTTCTTTGAGTGTCCCAAATATGCCTTATTCCTTTCCTCTCTATATTTATTTCAAATAGGCCCCAAAGCTAGGTAAATCTGGACAAATTCAGGTGAGCATCACTTTTTTTCAGATTAGTGTGTGAATGAATATAATTTCTGTTGCACACTAATTTAAACAATCACAATGAGGATTTGAGTAATTAGATGGCAAGAGGTAGATAGCCATTAGATGGAAAAATGTTCTGTGGATGTTCACTGAACACAGGAGGAACTACACAAAATTCAAAGATAATTAATTTGACATTCCTTTGGAGACATCATAACCTTGACAATCAGAGTTTTGAATATTTTATAGATTATAAAACATATCTAATTTATTTACTTGGAAATATTTATTTTATTGGTATCAATTTGTGACTCAATGTTTCTCTTCCACATAGTCTGAGGAAGGGTTTCATTTTCTACTCAAGCAAGTTACACTAAAGAACAGAAAAATAAAGTCTCCAGTAGATCTTTTAAGAGGGCAAAAGTGTTCATCATAACTCACTCATACAGGGCTTTTCACTCTCTAAGGAATTCTACCTGAATGTTAAATCTGAGGAAATAGAATGACATTAAAAAAAGAGAATTGTATAAAATACAGGCAGGATTAATTCTTCAGGGGTACACAAAGCATAATAGGAAGCAATGTGGCATAAATGTCAATGACAGAGGGAGGCAACAGCAGACTGGGATGGACTAGAGCAGTCAGTGGGAGCATGATTTTGAAACAAAACAGAGCGCCTGCAAGGGCAAGGAGCATTTCTGGAGACAAAGATGGGCTCTACTAGCAGAGGTTAAAATATAATTTGTCAAATGGCTCACCAGAGTGTCAGAACAGAAGGGGCAGCTGGTCACTGTGTATTTTATCACAGCTGTACAAATGGGACATAATAATAGCAACCAAAATTATCAGTTGAAGGACAAATATGCAATTATAATATAAATACAACACACATTCATATAAAGGTACATTAAATCAGCCCTAGCTATCCCAGTTAATGATTCCTTAGATGTTTATCTATACCATATATTTGTATAATATGATATACTTAATGTAATGTTATATGCTGTAATAACAACATGATGCTGTCCTTAAGTTTCAGGATGCATTACTATTTGCCTAGACTATGTAAAGGTCCATTAACATTTATTGAATGAGTGAATACTGACTCATACATTTTAACTCTCATGCAATTCTTCTCCACATGCAGAGGTTAGAAGACCTTCAAGAACAAAAATCTCTTCACATAACTAACTCCTTCTCCCCAAAGTACTTTCAATTAATTTTAAATATAAAATTAAATATTGAATATTGAATAATTTAAAATATAATAAGAGGCTAATTTCCTCTAACATGAAACAATTAAAAACATCTTGCTGTTACTCTTGTTCATGAATATGATAGAGGATTTTGAGCACCATGAAAATAGTGTTCAGACAATGTTTCTGGAGAAAGCAATCTGAAAGACAAGATATATGGAATATTACAATTTTTATTTTTATTTTTTTGGTTAAAGTCAAAGAGATGCTGAAGCTATTGCACTAGGAGATTCAAGAGCCCTGAGAAAGGGCAATGTTGAGATGTTAGTTTACAGTCAACAACCACAGTGTTCTGAGCAAAGTGCAAGAGGCTTTAAATCCAGGTTTTCTTAGTTCACAGGAATATTACTTAAGAAGAGAGAGTTTCTGGTGTTCTCACAGGGTTGGGGAGAAAAATTTGGAGACTTAAAAGGTAAGATACTAATTACTTAGAAGGAAAAAGTGAGGAAATAACCCTGAAACACTGCCATTTTTCTCTTTAAGGCAAGTCATGTAGTTTAGGAAGTTAAACAAAAGTTGTATAAATATTCTAATAAGCAGATCAGGGTATTAATCAAGTCAATTCTTGTAAGGAAAAAAATAATCATATTTCAAGATTCACCAGAAATAGCAGAGGATTACAACCCAGAATCTAGAGAGAACAAAATGTCTACAGATCTTTACCAAGAGTTCAACCTAGTCTTACTTAATTTCCCAGTTATATTGCTATGATTGACCACAAATGTGTCTGCCTAGCAAAGAATATAGTAAAATATCAAGAAGGGAAGATTTTTAAATATTATGTAAAGTGTCCAAGATTCAAGTAAAAGTTTCTAGGCATGTACAGAGGCATATGTATATAAAAGAACAAATAAACAAGAGATATAAGTTCCTTTAAATTACTAATCTTAATATGGCCAACAAACTTGAGGACAAGTTGCTGAAAAAACAAACAAAAATAAACCAGGAAATTTCATCAGAGAATAAAATCCTTTAAAATAACTAAATAGGTAATGTAGAATTATAAGTTAAAAAGCTGCAATTAAGCACTTAATAAATAAATATAACTAGTGAAAACAAAGCAGTGAAATGTCAGCAGAAAGTCAGATTATCATATCAACAAACTGACACATTTAAAAAAAGAATAATAATTATAGTGCATTGGTCCAACATGTGGGTAATTGAAGTTCCAGAAGATGATTCACAGAATGAGCTCACAGAAGCAATTCTGAAAGAGATAAAGACTATAAATTTGTAAAACTGATGAAAAAGATCACCCCCAAAATTTTACATGGTTAAAAGTCTGCCCAGAAGACCTGGATTCAATGTCTGGGTCATGAATATACCCTGGAGAAGGAAATGACAACACTCCAGTATTCTTGCTTAGAGAATCCATTGACAGAAGAGACTGGTGGGCTATAGTCCATGGGATCGCAAAGAGTTGGACAGGACTGAGCAACTAACTCTTTCACTGCAAATTACAGGTTGAATAAATATAAAGAAAATGGAATCCCAGATGGAGAGAGTTCTTCAATATGAAATTATGTAACCCAAAAGGACATTTAAATAATAACCAAAGTGTTAACAGAAAATAATTCTCAACACAAACTGATCTACTGAATTAATAAAATAAAAAACACTCAGATATTTTGTGAAAATAGATAATCCGATTCTAAAACATAAACAATGCAAACAACATAGTATATCCAGGTTAATATTAAATCCAGCTCAAAGAGAAAAAAAAAATATATATATATATATAGGACAAACACAACCAGGTATCATGACTTAGAGTCATAATTGAAACAGCATGATTTGACACAACAGACAAATGGGCCAAAGGAACAGAATAGATTCCAGAAAGATATCCACTTATGTCAGTATAATGGTTCTTTGAGTTATAAGTAAGGCCTTACTATACAGTTCAACAGAAAAGAAGTACTGTACTTTGAATACAGGGACTGATAAACAGGACCGAAACCCAACACTAGGGATGTATAAAGCCTAGCCACTCCTGGAAGAGGACAGCTAGTTATAGAAGCTACTTCAGGATACCTCAATTAACCCAGATATCAAGGGAATACCTCAAACTAACCCATTTGGATTACTTCTCAGATTTGCATTACAGAGCTGATCTCACAATAACTTGGTAATTTCTGTAACTAGAATATAAAAGACTTCTCCAATACACTTAGATAAAAGTTTCACAACCCTCCTCTCCAAACACTTGGTAGACTGCTGCCTTCCCTGATTACACATTACCCATAAAACATCGGTATTTCAAGTCCGAAAATCCCTAGATTTAGCAGCTGAACCACTCTCAGCAAACTGCCCTTGGACCCAAAGGATAGTCTGGTGGAATAAAAACACCTCAAATTACACATCAACCATCCCTCGGTGCTGGCTAGATCTAGTGAATACTCACAATTTACAAAACTGATGTTGAGTGAATACCCACACATTACAAAACTGATGTTGATACTCCCGCCACATCATATAAAGAATTCATCTCCAAATGAATAACAGTTATACAGGTGATCTCATGTTACAAAAATTGACTTGTATGTTTATAATTTTATATTTTCTACATGTGTAAGTAAAATATTAACCTTAAAATATATTCACATATGTCCTTCAAGCTCACTTACTAAATAGAAAATATGATAATTTCTTTTATAAACTATGTCTATAAAATATAAACAAATATATTCATTATAATGTATTACACATACATTTTGGGAGCTTTCCTAACCAGTTCATCAGTTGCTCAGTCATGTCCAACTCTGCGACCCCATGAATCGCAGCACGCCAGGCCTCCCTGTCCATCAACAACTCCTGGAGTTTACTCAAACTCATGCCCATTGAGTCGCTGATGCCATCCAGCCATCTCTTCCTCTGTCGTCCCCTTCTCTTCCTGCCCCCAATTCATCCCAGCATCAGGGTCTTTTCCAATGAGTCAACTCTTCGCATGAGGTGGCCAAAGTACTGGAGTTTCAGTTTCAGCATGATTCCTTCCAATGAACACCCAGGACTGATCTCCTTCAGGATGGACTGGTTGGATCTCCTTGCAGTCCAAGGGACTCTCAAAAGTCTTCTCCAACCCCACAGTTCAAAGCATCAATTCTTCGGCATTCAGCTTTCTTTATAGTCTAACTCTCACATCCATACATGACCACTGAAAAAACCATAGCCTTGACTAGACAGACTTTTGTTGGCAAAGTAATGTCTCTGCTGGTGGTGTCATCTGCATATCTGAGGTTATTGATATTTCTCCTGGCAATCTTGCTTCCAGCTTGTGCTTCTTCCAGCCCTATGTTTCTCATCATGTACTCTGCATAGAAGTTAAATAAGCAGGGTGACAATATACAGACTTGACGTACTCCTTTTCCTATTTGGAACCAGTCTGTAGTTCCATATCCAGTTCTAACTATTGCTTCCTGACCTGCATACAGCTTTCTCAAGAGGCAGGTCAGGTGGTCTGGTATTCCCATCTCTTTCAGAATTTTCCACAGTTTATTGTGATCCACACAGTCAAAGGCTTTGGCATGGTCAATAAAGCAGAAATAGATGTTTTTCTGGAACTCTCTTGCTTTTTCAATGATCCAGTGGATGTTGGCAATTTGATCTCTGGTTCCTCTGTCTTTTCTAAAACCGGCTTGGACATCTGGAAGTTCTCGGTTCATGTACTGTTGAAGCCTGGCTTGGAGAATTTTGAGCATTACCTTACTACCGTGTGATGTGAGTGCAATTGTGCGGTAGTCTGAGCATTCTTTGGGATTGCCTTTCTTTTTGATTGGAATGAAAACTGACCTTTTCCAGTCCTGTGGCCCCTGTTGAGTTTTCCAAATTTGCTGGCATATTGAGTGCAGCACTTTCAGAGCATCATCTTTCAGAAACTGAAATAGCTCAACTGGAATTCCATCACCTCCACTAGTTTTGTTCATAGTAATGCTTTCTAAGGCCCACCTGACTTCACATTCCAGGATGTCTGGCTGTAGATGAGTGTGAGTGACCACACATTCATGATTATCTGGGTCGTGAAGATCTTTTTTGTACAGTTCCTCTCTGTATTCTTGCCACGCCTTCTTAATGTCTTCTGCTTCTGTTAGGTCCATACCATTTCTGTCCTTTATCAAACCCATCTTTGCATGAAATGTTCCCTTGGTGTCTCTAATTTTCTTGAAGAGATTTCTAGTCTTTCCCGTTCTATTGTTTTCCTCTATTTCTTTGCATTGATCACTGAGGAAGGCTTTCTTATCTCTCCTTGCTATTCTTTGGATCTCTGCATTCAAATGGGAATATCTTTCCTTTTCTCCTTTGCTTTTCACTTCTCCTCTTCTCACAGTTATTTGTAATGCCTCCTCAGACAGCCATTTTGCTTTTTTGCATTTCTTTTTCATGGGGATGGTCTTGATATCTGTCTCCTGTACAATGTCATGAACCTCCATCCACAGTTTATCAGGCACTTTGTTATTAGATCTAGTCCTATCAATCTATTTCTCACTTCCACTGTATAATCATAAGGCATTTGATTTAGGTCATACCTGAATGGTAAGTGGTTTTCCCTACTTTTTTCAATTTCAGTCTGAATTGGCAATAAGGAGCTCATGATCTGAGCCACAGTCAGCTCCCAGTCTTGTTTTTGCTGACTGTATAGAGCTTTGCCATCTTTGGCTGCAAAGAATATAATCAATCTGATTTCGTTGTTGACCATCTGGTGATGTTCATGTGTAGAGTCTTCTCCTGTGTTGTTGGAAGAGGGTGTTTACTATGACCATTGTGTTCCCTTGGAAAAACTCTATTAGCCTTTGTCCTGCTTCATTCTGTACTCCAAGGCCAAATTTTCCTGTTACTCCAGGTGTTTCCTGACTTCCCACTTTTGCATTCCAGTCCCTTATAATGTAAAGGACATCTTTTTTGGGTGTTAGTTCTAAAAGGTCTTGTAGGTCTTCATAGAACCATTCAACTTCAGCTTCATCAGTGTTACTGGTCGGGATATAGGCTTGGATTACCATGATATTGAATCGTTTGCCTTGGAAACGAACAGAGATCATTCTGTCATTTTTGAGATTGCATCCAAGTACTGCATTTTGGACTCTTTTGTTGACCATGATGGCTACTCCATTTCTTCTAAGGAATTCTTGCCTACAGTAGTAGATATAATGGTCATTTGAGTTAAGTTCACCCATTCCAATCTATTTTAGTTTGCTGATTCCTAGAATATCAACGTTCACTCTTGCCATCTCCTGTTTGACCGCTTCCAGTTTGCCTTGATTCATGGACCTAACATCCAGGTTCCTATGCATATTGCTCTTTACAGCATTGGGCCTTTCTTCCATCACCATTCACATCCACAGCTAGGTATTGTTTTTGCTTTGGCTCCATCCCTTCATTCTT
Source organism: Dama dama (assembly GCF_033118175.1). Lineage (NCBI taxonomy): Eukaryota > Metazoa > Chordata > Mammalia > Artiodactyla > Cervidae > Dama > Dama dama. The sequence goes on along the minus strand of NC_083698.1, from coordinate 79,788,068 downwards.
TCTGGAGTTATTTCTCCACTGACCTCCAGCAGCATACTGGGCAGCTACTGACCTAGTGAGTCCCTCTTTCAGTATCCTATCATTTTGCCTTTTCATACTGTTCATGGGGTTCTCAAGTCAAGAATACTGAAGTAGTTTGCCAGTCCCTTCTCCAGTGGACCACAGCTTCCCTGATAGCTCATTGGTAAAGAATCCACTTGTGATGCAGGAGACCCCAGTTCAATTCCTGGGTCAGGAAGATATGCTGTAGAAGGGACAGGCTACCCACTCCAGTACTCATGGGCTTCCCTTTTGGCTCAGCTGGTAAAGAATCCACCCTCAATGCGGGAGACCTGGGTTCGATCCCTGGGTTGGGAAGATCCCCTGGAGAAGGGAACAGCTACCCACTGCAGTATTCTGGCCTGGAGAATTCCATGCACTAAAGTCCATGGGGTCACAAAGAGTCAGACACAACTGAGTCACTTTCACTTTCACACATACTTTGTAGAAACTTAATTTCAATATATTTATGTGACTCTTTTGTGACCCCATGGATTGGGATTTTACAGGCAAGAACACTGAAGTGGGTTGCTGTTTTCTTTCTCCAGGGGATCATCCTAACTCAGGAATCAGTCTCCTGCTTGCATCTCCAGCATTGCAAGTGGATTCTTTACCATTCAGCCACCAGGAAAGTCCTACAACAATGCTTAATTATGTATTAATAACTGAGTTAAAAGTACAAGCTGTCATTTAAAGCAGTACCAGGTGGCACAGTGGCAAAGAATTCACCTGCCAGTGCAGGAGACACAAGCCATCCCTTGTGTTTGATCCCTGGGTTAGGAAGATCCCCTGGAGTAGGAAATGGCAGCCCACTTCAGTATCCTTGCCTGGAAAATACCATGGACAGGGGAGCCTGGCAGGCTATGGTTATGGGTTGCAAAGAATCAGACATGATTGAGCACCTATACAACAAAAAAGTTACTGTTAATGATGCCAGAAGATAGAAAACTTGCTAAAATATGACAAGTACCTGATATTGTATGCTTTAGTTTGCTAATCTCCAATTAGAAATATGACTGAGACATTTAATATTTGTTTAAAAGATGCAAAATACAGTGACTAAATTTTTTGGCAAGGAACATGGCCATTCTATTGTAGCTTTGATTTTCATTCTTATTATTGTCTCTTTTTTTCCATCAACATTTCTTTTTTTTTTTTTTCTGATCTCATTTTATCTCAACTATAATCTGTTGATATTTTCCTAATTTCAAGTTTTTGTAACAAATGTGAAATTTAAAATAATATAATAATCACAAGTTTGAAGCATGTATATTATATAAATACCAGAGCTGATAAAAATATTTTGTACATTTATTTATAAATTTATTTATAAATTATAACTTTATTGTTATATAATACACAATCCATTAAATTTTCTCCTCCTTTAAATCTGTACCATTCAGTAGTTTTTAGTACTTTTACATAGTTGTGCAACCATCACCACTGTCTAAGTTAGAAACCAATCCAGGGGAAGCACAAATCTACTTCTGTCTCTATGTAGTAGCCTATTCTGAATATTTTATACCAATAGAATTACTCAACATGTGGCCTTTTAAACCTGTCTGGCTTCTTTCACTTAGTATAATGTTTTTTATGTTCATTCATGCTTTCATGTGCTAGTTCTTCTTTCTTCTTTATTATTAAATTATATATTCCTTTGAATTGACCATACCAGATTTTCTTTATCCATTAATCAGTTGGTGGGCATTTGGGTTATTTCTGTGTGTGTGTGTGTGTGTGTGTGCTCAGTCATGTCTGACTCTTTGCAATCCCATGGACTGTAGCCCACCAGGCTCCTCTGTCCATGGAATTTTCCAGGCAAGAATGCTGAAATGAGTTTCATTCTCTAGGGAATCCTCCTGACCCAGGGATTGAACCCATGTCTCTTGTGTCTCTTGCATTGGCAGGAAGATTTTTTTTTCAGAAAAATTATGGATTTTTCATACTATATCAGATTGTGAATGTTCCTAATATTCCTAGGTTGTTGTGTGATTTGTGTGTATGTGTGAATGTTATCATGAAGGTGTGCTGCATTTTATTAAATGCTTTTTCAGCATATATTGAAATGGTCATGTTGTTTTTATTATTTATTCTTTTATATGATATATTACATTGATCCCACTTAGTCATGGTGTATAACTCTATATGTTGATGAATTATTTTTTCTATTATTTCATTATTAATTATTTTGTCAATATGAACAGGATATATTTGTCCATAATTTCCTTTTTATGTGTCTGATTGTGGTTTCAGGATACTCCTTGCCGCACTGAATGAGCTGGAAAATAGACTTGTGATTTTTAAATAGTTTTGAAAAACTGATGTTAATTCTTCTTTAGCCATTTCATAGAATTCATGAACTTCACTGGTGCTTTGGTTTTCATTCTGAGAAAGTTTTGGAGTTTTAATTTAATATATTACTTGTTATAAGGATGCTTAATGATATAGAATGTTGAGTCATCCACATTAACACTGTTTTAGACCCAATCCCTAAAACCCATGAATGTTACCTCATGTGATGATATATTTTCAGATGTGATTAAGAATTTTGAGATGAGGAGGTTATTTTGTATTATCTAGGTGGGTCCTAAATGTTGTACATCATAAGAATCCTTAAAAGAAAGAGGTGATGAAAGAAAGAAGACATGCATACAAAAGAAGAGGCATTTTGAAGAGAGATATTTGATTATGTTGGGATTTAAAATCAGAATAACACAGCTACAAGCCCAGGAATGCTGGCATCCATCAAAACCTGAAAGAGGTAAATGAATTCTCATTTAGAGCCTGTGGAGGAAATGCAGTCTTACTGACACTTCTATTGGTGATACTGATTTTGAACTTCTGACCTCCAGAACTGTGAGAAAACACATTTCTGTTATTTTAAGCTACCAAGTTTTGAGTAATCTATTACAGAAGTCACAGGAAATTAATTGTAGATCTATTCAGATTTTCTATTTCACTTCAGTCAGTTTAGACAACCTGCAATTTTCTAAAGATTTATTCACTTTAGTTTAAATAATTAGTTGAAATACAATTTTTATGGTATCATTTTTAAAACCTTTTCATTTTATATTGGAGGATGGTTGATTAACAATGTTGTGTTAGTTTCAGGTGTACGGCAAAGAGGTTCGGTTAGACATATATATGTACATATTCTTTTTCAAATTATTTTCCCATTTACATTGTTAGATAATATTGCCTAGACTCTAACCAAGGACAGAGGAGCCTGGCAGGCTATAGTCCATAGCGTTGTAAAGAGTCAGACACAGCTGAAGCAAATTAGCAAATACAGATGAGAAAATCTAGCTTTGCTCTGAAGGTATTTCACAAGTGTGATTAACATCTATAGTCAATAAAGTTAAAGTAAAGAGATTACTCTTAATAATGAGAATAGACCATTATCACCTCATCAGATCAGATGAAAATCTTTTTTTTTTTTTTATTTCTTTTTTTTTTTTTTACATTTTTTTATTATTATTATTATTATTTTTTTCCAGTGGGTTTTGTGATACATTGATATGAATCAGCCATGGATTTACATGTATTCCCAATCCCGATCCCCCCTCCCACCTCCCTCTCCACCCGATTCCTCTGGGTCTTCCCAGTGCACCAGGCCCGAGCACTTGTCTCGTGCATCCCACCTGGGCTGGTGATCTGTTTCACCATAGATAGTATACATGCTGTTCTTTTGAAATATCCCACCCTCACATTCTCCCACAAAGTTCAAAAGTCTGTTCTGTATTTCTGTGTCTCTTTTTCTGTTCTGCATATAGGGTTATCGTTATCACCTTTCTAAATTCCATATACATGTGTCAGTATGCTGTAATGTTCTTTATCTTTCTGGCTTACTTCATTCTGTATAAGGGGCTCCAGCTTCATCCATCTCATTAGGACTGGTTCAAATGAATTCTTTTTAATGGCTGAGTAATATTCCATGGTGTATATGTACCACAGCTTCCTTATCCATTCATCTGCTGATGGGCATCTAGGTTGCTTCCATGTCCTGGCTATTATAAACAGTGCTGCGATGAACATTGGGGTGCACGTGTCTCTTTCAGATCTGGTTTCCTCAGTGTGTATGCCCAGAAGTGGGATTGCTGGGTCATATGGCAGTTCTATTTCCAGTTTTTTAAGAAATCTCCACACTGTTTTCCATAGCGGCTGTACTAGTTTGCATTCCCACCAACAGTGTAAGAGGGTTCCCTTTTCTCCACACCCTCTCCAGCATTTATTGCTTGTAGACTTTTGGATAGCAGCCATCCTGACTGGCGTGTAATGGTACCTCATTGTGGTTTTGATTTGCATTTCTCTAATAATGAGTGATGTTGAGCATCTTTTCATGTGTTTGTTAGCCATCTGTATGTCTTCTTTGGAGAAATGTCTGTTTAGTTCTTTGGCCCATTTTTTGATTGGGTCATTTATTTTTCTGGAATTGAGCTGCAGGAGTTGCTTGTATATTTTTGAGATTAATCCTTTGTCTGTTTCTTCATTTGCTATTGTTTTCTCCCAATCTGAGGGCTGTCTTTTCACCTTACTTATAGTTTCCTTTGTAGTGCAAAAGCTTTTAAGTTTCATTAGGTCCCATTTGTTTAGTTTTGCTTTTATTTCCAATATTCTGGGAGGTGGGTCATAGAGGATCTTGCTTTGATTTATGTCGGAGAGTGTTTTGCCTATGTTCTCCTCTAGGAGTTTTATAGTTTCTGGTCTTACATTTAGATCTTTAATCCATTTTGAGTTTATTTTTGTGTATGGTGTTAGAAAGTGTTCTAGTTTCATTCTTTTACAGGTGGTTGACCAGTTTTCCCAGCACCACTTGTTAAAGAGGTTGTCTTTTTTCCATTGTATCTCCTTGCCTCCTTTGTCAAAGATAAGGTGTCCATAGGTTCGTGGATTAATCTCTGGGCTTTCTATTCTGTTCCATTGATCTATATTTCTGTCTTTGTGCCAGTACCATACTGTCTTGATGACTGTGGCTTTGTAGTAGAGTCTGAAGTCAGGCAGGTTGATTCCTCCAGCTCCATTCTTCTTTCTCAAGATTACTTTGGCTATTCGAGGTTTTTTGTATTTCCATACAAATTGTGAAATTATTTGTTCTAGTTCTGTGAAAAATACCGTAGAAGAGCTAACACCTATCTTACTCAAACTCTTCCAGAAAATTGCAGAAGAAGGTAAGCTTCCAAACTCATTCCTTGAGGCCACCATCACCCTAATTCCAAAACCAGACAAAGATGCCACAAAAAAAGAAAACTACAGGCCAATATCACTGATGAACATAGATGCAAAAATCCTTAACAAAATTCTAGCAAACAGAATCCAACAACATATTAAAAAAATCATACACCATGACCAAGTGGGCTTTATCCCAGGAATGCAAGGATTCTTTAATATCTGCAAATCAATCAATGTAATACACCACATTAACAAATTGAAAGATAAAAACCATATGATTATCTCAATAGATGCAGAGAAAGCCTTTGACAAAATTCAACACTCATTTATGATTAAAACTCTCCAAAAAGCAGGAATAGAAGGAACATACCTCAACATAATAAAAGCTATATATGACAAACCCACAGCAAGCATCACCCTCAATGGTGAAAAATTGAAGGCATTTCCCCTGAAATCAGGAACAAGACAAGGGTGCCCACTCTCACCACTACTATCCAACATAGTGTTGGAAGTTCTGGCCACAGCAATCAGAGCAGAAAAAGAAGTAAAAGGAATCCAGATAGGAAAAGAAGAAGTAAAACTCTCACTGTTTGCAGATGACATGATCCTCTACATAGAAAACCCTAAAGACTCTACCAGAAAATTACTAGAGCTAATCAATGAATATAGTAAAGTTGCAGGATATAAAATTAACACACAGAAATCCCTTGCATTCCTATATACTAACAGTGAAAAAACAGACAGAGAAATTAAGGAAACAATACCATTCACCATTGCAACAAAAAGAATAAAATACTTAGGAGTATATCTACCTAAAGAAACAAAGGACCTATACATAGAAAACTATAAAACACTGATGAAAGAAATCAAAGAGGACACAAACAGATGGAGAAACATACCGTGTTCATGGATTGGAAGAATTAATATTGTCAAAATGGCTATTCTACCCAAAGCAGTCTATAGATTCAGATGAAAATCTTAAGAAAAAAACAAAACAAAACAAAACAGGTTTCCCAGAAAAGAAGAGTTCAGCCTCAAGACTGCAGCATCAAACCCCAGCTGAGCTGTTACCATACTTAGCCTGCCCTACACATTTTGGACTTGCAAGCCTGAAGAACTCTGTGAGCCAATTATTCCAATTCCTTAAAATATGGCAGAATAAGAATAGTATGATAAACTAAGGTAGTGTCTATCTTTCATGTGAAGCAACTTGAGAGGAGCCTTCTAGGATGGTCACATTCTATCACTTGATCTGAATGGTTCTTAACCCTAGTGAATTCACCTTATGATATTCAGCAAGATAAGCCCTTATGATTTCTTCCTCTCCTTCTCTCCTTGTTCTCTCTCTCTGTGTTAGATGTATAGTGGTATCATACTGATCACACTGTATTATTAATTAATTTTAATTCAATGATAACTCACTAACCAGTGGAACATAAGGAACATACTTCTGTGTTTCAGCAGAGTTCAAGATTTCTGAATAAACTGTATAGACAACTCAAGACACTGGACTAAGGATGCCTTGGGAAAATAATTTACAGCTGAAGAATAGTAAGAGAAATCTAGAGAGTCCTGTATTGGAATGGATTTACAATTAAGGGAAAATGAGGTCCAAGGTCTCGGCGATAACTTTAGATCCCAAAATTCGGAGACACTAGAGCTCATAGGACCCTTAAGGAGGTACATTTACATTTCAAACAGTTAGAATATGAACCTAGAATCCTTTCCAATCCATTTCCAAGTGGAATAAAGGTTTTGTCCTTTTTTTCAGGAAGAGGAGGAAGTAGCTACCATTTTCTTCTGTATATTAGCAAAGAAATCAAATTTTATACAACTCTTATTCATAAAAGATCTCTCCCCCTGCAAAAAAAAGAGATCTCTCCCTTCATATAGAAGATTTTTAAATCCAGTTTTTGCTTCCCTAGCCAAATAGTTAAGCATTGGGGAAAAGGGAGCTGACACATTATTATGTAAATAACAATAATTAATCTGTCTTTTATTAAGAAAAAAACTTCATGTGCCTAATTTGGATAAAATAAATAAATATGAATATTAAATACACAATTTGGGTATATTTTCATAGTGTTATTAACCATTTGTATCCTAATCTTTGAAGTATTTTGCTTCAGTATTTTGCTTATTTTTCTACTTGGTTCATGTCAACCACAACTATGGTTTTAGTTATAGGGTAAGTTTTAGTTATAAGTATGACAGCAGAAGAATTCAAAGAAAACGGCATATAGGAAAAGGTGAAAAACTTAAAAGAAGTTGGAACATAAAGGAAATGATCCTTATGTGAATCAACTCAAAAAAAAGTTCTGGATTTATAGAAAGCCATGTCAATAACAGTCAATGACTTTCTTGTTTGTGAGATTGGAAAAAGAATAATGATGTCAAGGTTGAAAGTTATTACTTAAAAGTCCTTTTAGTTACAGGATACCAATAAATAGAAAAAGAGAGAATAATTGACTTTTATTTTCAATAAATAGATGAGTCATAAAAATTAGCAAATGGGGGATATTTCTGTGATGTGAGACATCTCTATGCAGTTTGTTTCTTACACAGCTTTACTATTTACCCTCAGGATCCCTTAGTATGGGCTAAATAAATAAAATTAATCACTGTCTTAAATCTGTCATTTGTGGTAGAAAGTCTTAAAGCACTATTTTAAAAATACAATCATTTTTGTTATTTTAGGTTCACTGTGCTGTTGCAATTTCATCTTTCTGGAGGGAAAAGAAACAGACCTGCTGTTACACAGGACAGAAGCTACAAATAAACTGAATGAATGGTAATTCCCTAGAGCAAGTATTTCAATAGTAAACTTTAACAGCAAGATTGAAAATGAGTGAACTAGTCCATTAAATTTGTTTTATTACTATAAAATCTTTCATTCCAAACAGAAGCAGTTGCCACCATTCCCCACACAGTGATGCAGTCTTATCTAAGTAATTCCCTTCTTTCTCACTGGGTATAATCCTGAACTCTGATTTGATTACATGAACTTACTTAGGCAAAAATGAGCTGAGCAGTTGATATTCTTTAAACAATACATCAGATAATCCTTTCCCTGTTGTGAGATTCTATGAACTATATTTAAATAAAGGTGCTATTACTCTATCTGAAAATTATTGAAATTTTCAAATAAATCTATTGTTTCTGCCATTTTAAAAATCAGACTGTGTGTTACTTTACACTTAAATTGAATTTTCATTTTTTATTTCCAGGATATGAGTATTTTGTTAGATACATGTGGCACAAACATTGTATTCCTTATTATTGTTTTCATTTTCTCTCTTAGTAGTGATTTCTTGATTAACAGAAGTTCTTAATTTTAATGAAGTCTAACCTATCAATCCTACCTAATATGGTTAGGACTTTCTGTATCATGTATAAGGCATCTTTTGCTATGATTAAGCATGTAACTATCTTCTAGAAGATTTTTTGTTTCATCTTTCATATTTCAGTAAATGATTCTACTCAAATTAATTTTGTGTTTGGTGTGAGATAAAGGCTTTTTTGTTTGTTACTATTTATGACATTGTTTTTCATATGGCTTTTCTTTATTTTATTTATTTTTTTATCTTTTTTTTAAAATTTTTATTAGTTGGAGGCTAATTACTCTACAATACTGTAGTGAGTTTTGTCATACATTGACATGATTCAGCCATGGATTTACATGTTTTCCCCATCCCGATCCCCCCTCCCACCTCCCTCTCTACCCAATCCCTCTGCGTCTTCCCAGTGCACCAGGCCCGAGCACTTGTCTCATGCATCCAGGAAGGCAAGGGTGGGATGTTTTGAGAGAACAGCATCGAATCATATGGCTTTTCAAATGACCCAAGACTTTTAAAGTCCACCATTTGCCCTTTTGTCTCTTTATCTACCCCTTAAACCATCTCTTTACAATACTCTCCTGAAGAAATAAAAATGTGAGGTGAGTTGATGCCATATGAACACTTACAATGAACTCATTTAAATTAACAGAGACATAGGGGTGTTGGTATAATTATTTTGCTTGTGTTGGGTTAGAGATACATGGTTGTCAACTCTAAAGTCAGCTTCCATGGTTACTCAGATGATAAAAAATCTGCCTGCAATGTGGGAGACCCAGGTTTGGTCCCTTGGGTCACAGTCAAACACATGTACTGTATTTTATATATTTTTATACATTCCCAAATGGAAAAAAGTCTAAAAAGAAAACATAATCTTCAAATTGGAAGAACTCAGCATCAAGTTTGCACAGAAATTTAACAAAATAATTGCAATAAAATCAAATAAGTTGGACAATGTAGGTAAATGATAGTTGTTTAGTCACTAACTCCTGTCAGATTAACTTGTTTGCGACCCCATGCACTGTAGCCAGCATGATCCTCTGACTATGGGATTATCCAGGCAAGAATATTGGAGTGGGTTGCCATTTCCTTCTCCAGGGGATCTTCCTGACCCGGGATGGAACCCGTGTCTCCTGCATTGAAGGTGAATTCTTTACCATTGACTCAGTGGTAAAGGTAAAATTTAATTTAAAGGTAGAAGTAAAATTTAACTGCAAATTTAGAGAATTAAAACACCATAAAATTATAGGTTCAAAATTTTTATTCATCATTTTCAAAATAATACCACTATTATAATTGATGAATAATTAACTAGAGAGTTTAGTATAGCACTATTATTGAGCACCCATACTTGAGTATGGACAATTTTCAGAATGTCAAACTTTGCATTTGGAAGAAAATAGTGTTTTTTAATGGGTCAAAATATTTCATTTGTCAAATCAAAATATTTAAACTCTCAAATATTTTTAATTATAAATAGTTCATTTTATAACATTCTCATTAAATAATGTAATGTATGGCCAAAATGCAATCAGAGAACCAGAGTAGATTTGGAAAAGCTTCAGCCACATGAAATTGACATCATGTTCTTATTTTCTTCTTTCATTCTGCAGCATTACAAAGATCACTCCTGTTCATCCAGTTCTTCAATCAGTCAGCCACTACTGAGCAACCGCTATGTGCCAGGGACACTTCTGATTCTATGTTTAACATTCTTTAGGTAATAAACGTTTGATCAGACAATTTCCATGTTAAATAATAATAATAAATTATTACTTATTAATAATTTCTTCTTATTCTCCTTTCCCTATTCCACCTCTTTTTCCTTCTCCTCTTCATTTTTAGTTTGTTGTTGTTTGCTAAGGCTATGTTCTAAGGACCTTTCAAGAAAAAACAGCTGTCTAATTAAATCCCACAGCAGACTCAATTTACAAATGTAGAGATTGAGATTCAGAAATGTTTATAAATTTTACCAAGATAATGTAGGCAGTGGAGTTCAATTAGCAAAAACCTGGATCCTCTGAATATCATTTACTGCACTTCCTTCTCTTAAAAAGATTTGAATGAAGGAAGGAATAAAGAAGTAAATTAGATTTGTGATTCTTGTATGGGTTTAAGTTCCTTTAAGAATCTGTGATTCTTGTATGGGTTCAATCCCTGGGTCGGGGAGATCCTCTGGAGGAGGAAATGGAACCCACTCCAGTATACTTGCCTGGGAAATTCCATGGACAAGATGAGCCTGGTAGGTTACAGTCCATGGGAAGAAGAAGAAAAAGAAGAAAGACCTTACCATGTGTCAGTCAGTTTAATACTCATTCAGTCACCTTATAAAGTCCTAAATGACATTATTTTCCTCGTTTTACAGATATGAAAACTGAGACATAAAGTAACTGATTAATTCCATAAAATCACAAAGACATTAGTGATACAGCAGGATTCTAGCTCAAGCAGTTAGGCTCTATACTCCCTACATACCTTCCACAGGTTGCTGTCCTTCTTGGTTATCTGTATACAATGTATGTTTCTTCATATGACCTTACCCTTTGTGTACTAGATTTACACAATGTGAAATGTGATTTATTTAGGATTTGTCTATTTTAAAGTAAGTCACTCACAAAGTCCAGATCAAATATTTTACCTCTCATAGCCATTCATGAGTATTACTCACTCAGACTCTACTTTCAAGTAATAGGGCAAGTGCCTAGGAGGCAGGCATCCAAGATAGCAATATCTCTGTTTTGAATATTGGGCTTCCCAGGTGGCTCAGATGGTAAAGAATCTACCTGCAATGCAGGAGACTCAGGTTCAATCCCTGGGTCGGGAAGGTCCCCTGGAGAAGGGAATGACAACCCACTGCAGTATTCTTGCCTGGAGAATTCCATGAACAGAGGAGCCTGGTGGGCTACAGTCCATGTGGTGGTAAAGAGTCGAACACAGCTGAGCAAAGGAAACTACATTCATGGAAGCAAAAATTACAGAAAATATTTAATACATGGAAGAGATATGACTAAATCTAAGCTCCTCTGAATTCTAGAGTTACCATAATATCTACTACAACTGAACTTTTCTGAGTGCTATGCATCATTTATGTTAGATGTGCAAAAATGCTATTATCCTCAAAGAAGTGGTGCCTATGGCAAGGCAGGTGCACTTTCTGTAATGTGTTCAGTGAAATGAACATCTGACTGACTAATTTTTGTTCTGGAGTCTCAGCTGTTGCATGTAAATAACAATTATGCAAAGATTTGAAATGAAAAAGATGTCCTCTCCAATGGGCCCCATTTGGTAATTCCCAACACTATAAAGAGAGCATTTTAGAGACATTCATCTGTGCAGATGTCTAAGATGGAGGCCATAAACTCTAAAATCATTGACATTCTATTTGAAAAGCAAAGGTCTGTTAAAATCTGTTCAAGGAGGGAGTCAGTTTGAATGTTCCCATTGACAAATACAAGTAGTAATATATGAGGCATTTATTCTACTCTCATTTGTGGAAACTGAAATAAAAGTTACAGAAGCCGAACACCAGTCATGGAAAAGAGAGGCATATACATCTCGAAGTTTTGGACTCTAAATTTAATAAAATTTAGGGAAAGAACTGACAAGCATGCCCTATATTCCCAGCAATCACGCATGTATCCATCTCATTATTTTGATTAATTTCCTGTTCCTTAAAAAATAAAGTACATTTCTAATGGAGACATACTGTATAAATTAGAAGAGTGAGGTTAATATTAGCAAATTAGATTACCACAAACCAGTAAAGGGGGAATTCTGCATCCCATAAATAGAAGTTTAAAAAATAAAATACTTGCCAAAGTACCAAAGCATAATGTGCTGATCAACTCTACAGTAAAAATGAAGGTTTGATCCATCTTTAATCTATTAAACATACCAGTTGAGCAAAAAACAAACAAAAAATAAAACACCTGCATTGTGTTCCTTTTTGGACAACTCTTTTCTATTACTGAGAATAATCTTACTGTAATTCATGTATAAGTAGTACTTCTTTAAACAGAACATGATCAAATAAGTGTAATGTAAATCACCTAATAAATAAATGTTTAAATTCATTGCAAATTAAGGCTAAAGAATTGATATTCAAGCCACCTTTCCTAACAGAGGATTCTTTGAAATCTGATTTAATGCAATTACATACATGAAGAAAATTATATATATTTTCTGAGGGAAATAAAAATGGCCCTTTCAGCAGAAGCTCAGCAGGGCAGAGGGAGTGGAATGATACATTTAAAATAATAAAAGAGAAAAACCTACAGCCAAGAATACTCTACCCAGCAAGGTTTCAATCAAAAGCTAAATGAATTCAGCACCACTAAAACTGCTTTATAAATGTAAAGGGAACTAAGTGAAAAAGAAAAAAGCCACAACTATAAACATGAAAATCACAAAAGGAAAAATCTCACTTGTAAGACAAATATACAGTAAATGTAGTAAATCACTTATAAAGCTAGTAGGAAATTTAAAAGACAAAAGTAATAAAGTTACCTATATCTGAAATACATAATTAAAGGATGCAGAAAGCAAGAAGATGTGATGTTATAATGGTAAACCTGGTGGAGAGGAAAGTAGAAATGCAGCATTGTGACAACTCATTTACCAGAGGTGGGTGTGTGGAGGAGGAAATGAATATGTGAGGGAGATTCAGAGGCATAAACTTCCAGCTGCAGGAGGAGCCAAGATGGCGGAGGAGTAGGACGGAGAGACCACCTTCTCTCCTACAAATTCATCAAAAGAATAACTGAACGCAGAGCAAACTTCACAAAACAACTTCTGATCGCTAGCTGAGGTCATCAGGCGCCCAGAAAAGCAGCCTATTGTCTTCGAAAGGAGGTAGGACAAAATATAAAAGATAAAAAGCGAGACAAAAGAGCTAAGGATGGAGATCCGTCCCGGGAAGGGAGTCTTAATAGAGGACATTTCCAGACACTGGGAAACCCTCGCACTGGCGGGCCTGGGGGAAGTGTTTGAATCTCGGAGGGTAACCTGACTGGGAGGGAAACAATAAATAAATCCCACAGATTACGAGCCTAAAAGCAACTCCCAGCAGAAAAGTACCCCGGACACCCGCATCCGCCACCAGCAAGTGGGGGCGGAACGGAGAGGAGCGGGCGGCATTGCTTGGGGTAGGGTCCGGGCCTGAGTGCCCTGACTACAATCAGAGGGAGCTTTTGTGAGTTGCCAACTTGAACTGTGAGAGAGCAAAAGAGAGAGAGAAAATTAACCAGCCCAAACACACTGCCGGCCGTTCGCAGAACAAAGGGACCGAGAAAGTCCAGAGAAGAGCTCGCAGGCTGCGGACCGGCCCAGCCCCGCAGGAGGCAGGAGGCAGGGGGGAGGGGAAAGGGGCAGGCTCGGCCCCAAGGACCGCATCCCCTGCCGCACTGCAAACAGGCCTCCAGTTTCTAATCAAAGACCTCCTGAGATTCTGGATGGTCGACATCCGCTGGGAGGGTACCGCCGCGGGCGGGGACTGGGGCTAGGGACGCGGAGGGCAGAAGGCGCACGCACCGGACTGGCGCCCGCAGAAACTTAGACTGGGACCGCGGAAGGGAGTGGCCGCGCCACACCCAGGGAGAGTGCGCCCGTCAAGCCCCTGGCTGCCTGGACCACTCTGACGGGGAAGGCACAGAGAGCAGGCGCAGCTTTTTGTTCCGTGCTTTTGTGGAACACCCGAGGGCTGGAACCGCACGCAGCGTGGGGCGCGCTCCATATAGAGCAGCCGGGGGCCTGAGCAGCGCAGATGGAGAAAGCAGCGCCAGCCCCTCCCGGCAGCCCCAGCCCCTCCCCGCAGCGCGACAGAACTAGCTACCTGAATAAGAGTCCACCTCCGCCCGCCTGTGTCAGGGCGGAAATGAGGCTCTGATGAGACCAGCAAACAGAAGCCAAGTAAACAAAGGGAACTGCTTCATAAGGGACCAGTGCAACAGATTAAAATCCCTGTAGAAAACACCGACTACACTGGAAGGGGCCTGTAGATATCGAGAAGTGTAAGCTGGAACAAGGAGCTATCTGAAACTGAGCCGAACCCACACTGACCGCAACAGCTACAGAGAAATCCCTAGATATATTTTTACTTTTTTTTTTTTTTAAGTAAGAAAAAAAAAAATTTATTTTTTCTTTTTTATTTTTTCTCTTTTATTTTCCTTTAAAATTCCCTATTACTCCCCCATTACTCCTTAACTTTCATTTCCATAGATTTTTATGATTTTTTTAATTAGGGAAAAAAAATTTTTTTTTCTTTTTTTTTTTTTCTTTTTCTTTCGTTCTTTTTTCTTCTTTTTTTTCCTTCCTTTTTCTCTTCTATTTTCTATTTTTCTTTTTCTCTTATTTCTTTTAAAGTCCTCTAGTACTCCTCTACTACTACTGAATTTTCATTTTCAATACACTATAACCTTACAAAAAAAAAAAGAAGCCCTATTTTTAAACCAAACTTCATATATATTTCTAAAATTTTTTGTGTGTGTTTTGGTTTTTGTTTTTAACATATTATTTTTAAGAGTCTAACCTCTACTCTAGATTTT
Organism: Dama dama; assembly: GCF_033118175.1. Taxonomy (NCBI): domain Eukaryota; kingdom Metazoa; phylum Chordata; class Mammalia; order Artiodactyla; family Cervidae; genus Dama; species Dama dama. The sequence goes on along the minus strand of NC_083698.1, from coordinate 79,772,983 downwards.
TAATTTTTGTTTTTCAGTATATGATATAAATTGTGAACATTTACGAATCCAATATTCAGTTCCCATTTTTATACAGGAGTGTGTTGATTATCCTCTCCCAATTTTGACTCTGTTTTCTACCTCAGAACACCTCTATTTCCTCCTTTCCCCTTCTCTTCCCAATCCAATTCTGTGAATCTTTGTGGGTATCTGGGCTACGGAGAACACTTTGGGAACAGAGAACTGCGTAGATCTGTCTCTCTCCTCTTGAGTCCCCCTTTTTCTCCTCCTGCTCATCTCTATCTCCCTCCTCCCTCTCCTCTTTTTCATGTAACTCTGTGAACCTCTCTGGGTGTCCCTAACGGGGGAGAATCTTTTCGCCATTAATCTAGAAGTTTTATTATCAGTGTTGTATAGTTGGAGAAGTCCTGAGACTACTGGAGGAATAAAACTGAAATCCAGAGGCAGGAGACTTAAGCCCAAAACCTGAGAACACCAGAAAACTCCTGACTCCATGGAACTTTAAGTAATAAGAGACCGTCCAAAAGCCTCCAGACCTACACTGAAACCAACCACCACCCAAGAGTCAATAAGTTTTAGAGCAAGACATACCACGCAAATTCTCCAGCAACGGGGGAACATAGCCCTGAATGTCAACATAAAGGCTGCCTAAGGTCACACCTAACACATAGACCCATCTCAAAACTCATTACTGAGCACTCCATTGCTCTCCAAAGAGAAGAAATCAAGTTCCATGCACCAGAACACCGACACAAGCTTCCCTAACCAGGAAACCTTGACAAGCCAATAGTCTAACCCCACACACTGGGTAAAGCCTCCACAATAAAAAGGAACCACAGATCTCCAGAATACAGAAAGCCCACTCCAGACACAGCAATCTAAACAAGATGAAAAGGCAAAGAAATACCCAACAGGTAAAGGAACATGAAAAATGCCCAACAAGTCAAACAAAAGAGGAGGAGATAGGGAATCTACCTGAAAAAGAATTTAGAATAATGATAATAAAAATGATCCAAAATCTTGAAAACAAAATGGAGTTACAGATAAATAGCCTGGAGACAAAGATTGAAAAGATGCAAGAAATGTTCAATAAAGACCTAGAAGAAATAAAAAAGAGTCAATTAAAAATGAATAATGCAATGAATGAGATCAAAAACACTCTGGAGGGAACCAAGAGTAGAATAACGGAGGCAGAAGATAGGATAAGTGATGTAGAAGATAAAATGGTGGAAATAAATGAAGCAGAGAGGAAAAAAGAAAAAAGGATCAAAAGAAATGAGGACAACCTCAGGGACATCTGGGACAATGTGAAATGCCCCAACATTCGAATCATAGGAGTCCCAGAAGAAGAAGACAAAAAGAAAGGCCATGAGAAAATACTCGAGGAGATAATAGCTGAAAACTTCCCTAAAATGGGGAAGGAAATAGCCACCCAAGTCCAAGAAACCCAGAGAGTCACAAACAGGATAAACCCAAGGCAAAACACCCCAAGACACATATTAATCAAATTAACAAAGATCAAACACAAAGAACAAATACTAAAAGCAGCAAGGGAGAAACAACAAATAACACACAAAGGGATTCCCATAAGGATAACAGCTGATCTATCAATAGAAACCCTCCAGGCCGGAAGGGAATGGCAGGACATACTTAAAGTAATGAAAGAGAATAACCTACAACCTAGATTACTGTACCCAGCAAGGATCTCATTCAGATATGAAGAAGAATTCAAAAGCTTTACAGATAAGCAAAAGCTGAGAGAATTCAGCACCACCAAACCAGCTCTTCAACAAATGCTAAAGGATCTTCTCTAGACAGGAAATGCAGAAAGGTTGTATAAACGTGAACCCAAAACAACAAAGTAAATGGCAATGGGACCACACCTATCAATAATTACCTTAAATGTAAATGGGTTGAATGCCTCAACCAAAAGATAAAGATTGGCTGAATGGATACAAAAACAAGACCCCTATATATGCTGTCTACAAGCGACCCACCTCAAAACAAGAGACACATACAGACTAAAAGTGAAGGGCTGGAAAAAAATATTTCACACAAACAGAGACCAAAAGAAAGCAGGAGTAGCAATACTCATATCAGATAAAATAGACTTTCAAATAAAGGATGTGAAAAGAGACAAAGAAGGACACTACATAATGATCAAAGGATCCATCCAAGAAGAAGATATAACAATTATAAATATACATGCACCCAACATAGGAGCACCGCAATATCTATGGCAAACACTAACGAGTATGAAAGAGGAAATTAATAGTAACACAATAATAGTGGGAGACTTTAATACCCCACTCACAACTATGGATAGATCAACTAAACAGAAAATTAACAAGGAAACACAAACCTTAAATAACACAATGGACGAGCTAGACCTAATTGATATCTATAGGACATTTCCCCCCAAAACAATCAACTTCACCTTTTTCTCAAGTGCACACAGAACCTTCTCCAGAATAGATCACATCCTGGGCCATAAATCTGGTCTTGGAAAATTCAAAAAAATTGAAATCATTCCAGTCATCTTTTCTGACCACAGTGCAGTAAGATTAGATCTCAATTAGAGGAAAAAAAATTGTTAAAAATTCAAACATATGGAGGCTAAATAACACGCTTCTGAATAACCAACAAATCATAGAAGAAATCAAAAAAGATATCAAAATATGTGTAGAAATGAATGAAAATGAAAACACAACAACCCAAAACCTATGGGACACTGTAAAAGCAGTGCTAAGGGGAAGGTTCATAGCATTATAGGCTTACATCAAGAAACAAGAAAAAAGCCAAATAAATAACCTAACTCTACACCTAAAGCAACTAGGAAGGAAGAAATGAAGAACCCCAGGGTTAGTAGAAGGAAAGAAATCTTAAAAATTAGGGCAGAAATAAATGCAAAAGAAATTAAAGAGACAATAACAAACAAAAATCAACAAGGCTAAAAGCTGGTTTTTTGAAAAAATAAACAAAATTGACAAGCCATTAGCAAGACTCATTAAGAAACAAAGAGAGAAGAACCAAATTAACAAAATTAGAAATGAAAATGGAGAGATCACAACAGACAACACTGAAATACAAAGGATCATAAGAGACTACTACCAGCAACTCTATGCCAATAAAATGGACAACTTGGATGAAATGGACAAATTCTTAGAAAAGTATAACTTTCCAAAACTGAACCAGGAAGAAATAGAAGATCTTAAAGGACCCATCACAAGCAAGGAAATCGAAAATGTAATAAAAAAAAACTTCCAGCAAACAAAAGCCCAACCAGATGGCTTCACAGCTGAATTCTACCAAAAATTTAGAGAAGAGCTAACACCTATCTGACTCAAACTCTTCCAGAAAATTGCAGAAGAAGGTAAACTTCCAAACTCATTCCTTGAGGCCACCATCACCCTAATTCCAAAACCAGACAAAGATGCCACAAAAAAAGAAAACTACAGGCCAATATCACTGACGAACATAGATGCAAAAATCCTTAACAAAATTCTAGCAAACAGAATCCAACAACATATTAAAAAAATCATACACCATGACCAAGTGGGCTTTATCCCAGGAATGCAAGGATTCTTTAATATCTGCAAATCAATCAATGTAATACACCACATTAACAAATTGAAAGATAAAAACCATATGATTATCTCAATAGATGCAGAGAAAGCCTTTGACAAATTTCAACACCCATTTATGATTAAAACTCTCCAGAAAGCAGGAATAGAAGGAACATACCTCAACATAATAAAAGCTATATATGACAAACCCACAGCAAGCATCACCCTCAATGGTGAAAAATTGAAAGCATTTCCCCTGAAATCAGGAACAAGACAAGGGTGCCCACTCTCACCACTACTATTCAACATAGTGTTGGAAGTTTTGGCCACAGCAATCAGAGCAGAAAAAGAAGTAAAAGGAATCCAGATAGGAAAAGAAGAAGTGAAACTCTCGCTGTTTGCAGATGACATGAACCTCTACATAGAAAACCCTAAAGACTCTTCCAGAAAATTACTAGAGCTAATCAATGAATATAGTAAAGTTGCAGGATATAAAATTAACACACAGAAATCCCTTGCATTCCTATATAGTAACAATGAAAAAACAGACAGAGAAATTAAGGAAACAATACCATTCACCATTGCAACAAAAAGAATAAAATACTTAGGAGTATATCTACCTAAAGAAACAAAAGACCTATACATAGAAAACTATAAAACACTGATGAAAGAAATCAAAGAGGACACAAACAGATGGAGAAACATACCCTGTTCATGGATTGGAAGAATCAATATTGTCAAAATGGCTATTCTACCCAAAGCAATCTATAGATTCAATGCAATCCCTATCAAGCTACCAACGGTATTTTTCACAGAACTAGACCAAAGAATTTCACAATTTGTATGGAAATACAAAAAACCTTGAATAGCCAAAGTAATCTTGGGAAAGATGAATGGAACTGGAGGAATCAACCTGCCTGACTTCAGACTCTACTACAAAGCCACAGTCATCAAGACAGTATGGTACTGGCACAAAGACAGAAATATAGATCAATGGAACAGAATAGAAAGCCCAGAGATAAACCCACGAACCTATGGACACCTTATCTTTGACAAAGGAGGCAAGGATATACAATGGAAAAAAGACAACCTCTTTAACAAGTGGTGCTGGGAAAACTGGTCAACCACCTGTAAAAGAATGAAACTAGAACACTTTCTAACACCATACACAAAAATAAACTCAAAATGGATTAAAGATCTAAATGTAAGACCAGAAACTATAAAACTCCTAGAGGAGAACATAGGCAAAACACTCTCCAACATAAATCAAAGCAAGATCCTCTATGACCCACCTCCCAGAATATTGGAAATAAAAGCAAAACTAAACAAATGGGACCTAATGAAACTTAAAAGCTTTTGCACTACAAAGGAAACTATAAGTAAGGTGAAAAGACAGCCCTCAGATTTGGAGAAAACAATAGCAAATGAAGAAACAGACAAAGGATTAATCTCAAAAATATACAAGCAACTCCTGCAGCTCAATTCCAGAAAAATAAATGACCCAATCAAAAAATGGGCCAAAGAACTAAACAGACATTTCTCCAAAGAAGACATACAGATGGCTAACAAACACATGAAAAGATGCTCAACATCACTCATTATTAGAGAAATGCAAATCAAAACCACAATGAGGTACCATTACACGCCAGTCAGGATGGCTGCTATCCAAAAGTCTACAAGCAATAATTGCTGGAGAGGGTGTGGAGAAAAGGGAACCCTCTTACACTGTTGGTGGGAATGCAAACTAGTACAGCCACTATGGAGAACTGTGTGGAGATTTCTTAAAAAACTGAAAATAGAACTGCCATATGACCCAGCAATCCCACTTCTGGGCATACACACTGAGGAAACCAGATCTGAAAGAGACACGTGCACCCCAATGTTCATCGCAGCACTGTTTATAATAGCCAGGACATGGAAGCAACCTAGATGCCCATCAGCAGACGAATGGATAAGGAAGCTGTGGTACATATACACAATGGAATATTACTCAGCCGTTAAAAAGAATTCATTTGAATCAATTCTAATGAGATGGATGAAACTGGAGCCCATTATACAGAGTGAAGTAAGCCAGAAAGATAAAGAACATTACAGCATACTAACACATATATATGGAATTTAGAAAGATGGTAATGATAACCCTATATGCAAAACAGGATAAGAAACACAGAAGTACAGAACAGAATTTTGAACTCTGTGGGAGAAGGTGAGGGTGGGATGTTTCGAAAGAACAGCATGTATATTATATATGGTGAAACAGATCACCAGCCCAGGTGGGATGCATGAGACAAGTGCTCGGGCCTGGTGCACTGGGAAGACCCAGAGGAATCGTGTGGAGAGGGAGGTGGGAGGGGGGATCGGGATGGGGAATACATGTAACTCTATGGCTGATTCATATCAATGTATGACAAAAACCCACTGAAATGTGTGAAATATTTAGCCTCCAACTAATAAAAAAAAAAGAAAGAAAAGAAATAAAAGTATAACAGTAGTCATTAAAAAAAAAAACTTCCAGCTGCAAAGTAAGTTATAGGTATAAAATGTACAGCATGAGAAATATAGTCAATAACTCTAATATCTTTGTATGGTGATAACAAGTCTTGTGGGGGTTATCAGTTTGAAATGTAGAAAAATACCATATCACTGTGTTATGTAACAGGAAAAAACATGATGTTGTACTCAATTATATTTCACAAACTCATTAGAAAAAGAACTTCAAATTCTTGTTATCAGAGGTGGGGGTAAGGAGCAGGAAAACTGGATGAAGGCAGTGAAAAGTACAAACTTCCAATTATAAGAAAATGAGTAGTAGGCATGTAATGTACAACATGATAAATATAAAAAATTCTGCTATATGTTATATAGTTGTTAATAGAGCAAATCTGACGAGTTTTCAGAAATTAAGTGAAAAACAAGGAAAAACACAAGCAGATATCCTACAGCAGCAGAGAGGATAATAATGTATGAGAAACTGAAAACTACTCATGCTCCTGGGGCAAAGGAAGCCCCCCCCCCCACAGGAGAATTATGCAAGATCAGGCTGTAAAGTGTTACAGACCAGTCAAGGAAATGTATCCTTAGCTAAGATATAGTCTTCCAGGGAGCTATGAAATAAAATATTTGTGTTTCAAAAATTCATTGAGAATACCAAGAGTGAGCTGTAATGTAAACTACAGACTTTGAGTAATAATTATGTATCAAAGTACACTCAACTGTAATAAATATACCAGTCTGGTGAGGGATGTTGGTAATAGCGGATATTATATATGTGTTAGGGGAAAAGCTATATGGAAAATCTCTCTACCATCATTTTATTTTTTTTAATTAACCTAAAACTAATCTAAAAAATAAAGTATATTGCAAATTTACACTGAATGCTAAGGAAATATTAGAAGAGACCCAGAACTTATATGGATAAACCAGTTTGACTATAACTGCAGAGATCATAGTAACAAATATCATTAGATTGTCCCAGAGTTATAGTGGTAGAAATGGAGTACAGGAGACCTCTTAAATACTCAGATAATGGATAACATATGGACAGGGTGGAAGAAAGTGACAGTGTCTAAACACTTTGGCTTCAGATTTGCATGGAAATAGTAAGGTGTATTGCAATAATTCTAAGAAAAGTTACTTGTAAGCAGGGGGAAAGATCATGAGGTTAGTTTTGGATATATGAATTTAAGGCATTTGAAACTTCCAAAACACAGAATATATATTCAAAGAATCCTCAATAATATAAAAAAGAGCAATAGGTAAAATTTGCACCTTATGATATTAACAAATATTAGAAATTAGTAGTAATACCAGAAAAGGAAAAAAGAAATATCCTCCCACCCATAAATTCAAAACTAATTTTCAGAAACTAAAACATTTGTTGTACATCTGAGACTAACACAACATTGTTCATCAACTATACTCCAATATAAAATGAAAAGTAAAAAAAAAAAAGAAAAAAGAAAAAAACCTCTTGGAACAAACAAAGTGAAAATAAAACTTTTAAATTATCTGGAAACAGTTTTAAAAGAGAAGGAATGTTATTTTGGAACTTATATAAGGCAAGTAAATCAATGTTAATAGGAAAATTCTTAGCTAACAATACTTTTGCTTATTAAAAATATACAATAAAAATTAATGGTTTAAATAAATGCTGGAGAAGGTGTGGAGAAAAACAGTCCCTCCTACACTGTTGGTGGGAATTTAAATTGATACAGCCACTAAGCCACTAGGGATACCAAAGGGGAGAGGGGAGTGAGGGGTAAACTAGGTTAGAATTAACAAGCACATTCTACTATATATAAAATAGATAATCAACAAGGACCTACTGTATAGCACAGGGAATTCTATTTAATACTTTGTAACAATTTACATGGGAGAAGGATCTGAAAAAGAGCATATGTCTGTAAATGTGTAACAAAATCATTTTGCTATACATCTGAAACTATCAAAACATTGTACATTAACCATACTCTTATATGAAATAAATATTAAGAAAAAATAATAAAAGGTTTAAAATATTCATCTCACTCAGTTACTGTCAGGGAATGTTTGTCGGGAGGATTCCTACATGCTGTCTCTCATAAATCCTTTGTCCCTCTTCAAGCGGAACAGCATGCTGCTCCCGGGGACTGAGGTCATTGTGTGAGGCAAGCATGAGTCTCCTTTAGTAAACATTCTCCTTAGGACAAAACAGCTTAATCTCCTTCCCCTTTCTTGAGATATGGATTGTCTCCTGATCTTATGACTAACATTACCCCTTGTTCCCTTGGTAACTGTTGCTGTACATTTGGTTTTCTGATCTCTATCATTCCCAAAAGAAGTTTCTTGTACTGCAGCCTATATATACTCATAGAAAAATCATTAAAGCACCTTTGCTCCATCAGAGCTTAGGTCCCCAGGTCTTTTTTGTCTCTCTCTCTCTCTTTCTCTCTCTTTTTCTGGCTGACTCTCTGGAGCGTGGAGACCCGTCATGCTCACTTTTCTGCCCAGGCTTCTAAGACCCCCTCAAGAGGGCACGTGGTGCCTTCGTGAGCAATGCAAGTCCTGTGTCAAGGACTTTATTGGTCCTCTGCGTAAACCAAGGGATATAAGCCTCTTTCTCTCTTTCACTTTCTTATCGTCGACTCCGTACCACAAGGTTCCAGTCCATTAAAGGACCCCAACAAGTTACCTTAAGAGAAAGCATCCTGAAAAAAGGAGACAGAACAAATATATATGTATATGTGTATATATATATATACACACACACATATATATATAAAGTACAAACTAGCAAGTAAGATTAAAAAATAAATTTAAAAATATTTGTAATATTACAAAACTGAAAAATATGTTGACAATAGATAAATTTGGAGCTACCATAACCAATGAAAAAGGAATGCATAAGTGCTAAAAACATTAACAGAAGAGGAATACTATAAAAAAGATGAAATAAAAAACAGGTTGCTCAATTATTTGCTAATAAATTTTAAGCTGGGATCCCTGATAGCTCAGTTGGTAAGAATCTGTCTGAAATGCAGGATACTCCAGTTCAATTCCTGGGTCAGGAAGATCCCCAAGAAAAGGGATAGGTTACCTCTCCAGTATTCTTGGGCTTCCCTTGTGGCTCAGCTGGTAAGAAACCCTATACAGTCAACAAAAACAAGACCAGGAGCTGACTGAGGCTCAGCTCATGAACTCCTTATTGCAAAATTCTGACTTAAATTGAAGAAAGTAGGGAAAACCACTATACCATTCATGTATGACCATAATCAAATCTATTATGATTATACAGTGGAAGTGATAGATTCAAGGGATTAGATCAATAGACAGAGTGCCTGAAGAACTATGGACAGAGGTTTGTGACATTTTGCAGGAGACAGGGATCAAGATCATCCCTCCTCCAAAAAATTGAAAAAAGTCAAAATGGTTGTCAAAGGAGGCCTTACAAATAGCTGAGAAAAGAAAAGAAGCTAAAGGCAAAGGAGAAAAGGAAAGAAATACCCATCTGAAAGCAGATTTCCAAAGAATAGCAAGGAGAGATAAGAAGGCCTTCCTCAGTGATCAATGCAAAGAAATAGAGGAAAACAATAAAACGGGAAAGACTAGAGATCTCTTCAAGAAAATTAGAGATAATAATGAACATTTCTTGCAAAGATGGGCTCAATAAAGGATAGAAATGGTATGGACCTGACAGAAGCAGAAGATAGTAAGAAAAGGGGCAAGAATACACAGAAGAACTATACAAAAAAGATCTTAATGACCCAGATAACCACCATGGTGTGATGACTCACCTAGAGTCGGACATCCTGGAATGTGAAGTCAAGTTGGCCTGCAGAAGCGAAGCTAAGAACAAAGCTAGGGAGGCGATAGAATCCCAGTTGAGTTATTTGAAATTCTAAAAGATAATGCTGTGAAAATGCTGCACTCAATATGCCAGGAAATTTTCAAAACACAGTAGTGGCCACAGGACTGGAAAAGGTCAGTTTTCATTCCAATCTCAAAGAAAGGCAAGACCAAAAAGTGTTCAAACTATGGCAAAATTGCACTCATCTCACACACTAGCAAAGTAATGCTCAAAATTCTCCAAGCCAGGTTTTAACTGTATATGAACCATGAACTTCCAGATGTTCAAACTGGATTTAGAAAAGGCAGAAGAACCAGAGCTCAAATTGCCAACATCCATAGGATCATTGAAAAAGCAAGAGCGTTCCTGAAAAACATCTGCTTTATTGACTGTGCCAAAGCCTTTGACTGTGAAGATCACAATAAACTGTGGAAAATTCTAAAGAGATGGGGATACCTGACCTGCCTCTTGAGAAATCATGCAGTTTAAGAAGCAAGAGTTAGAACTGGATATGGACCAACAGATTGGTTCCAAATAGGGAAAGGTGTACATCAAGGCGGTATATTGTCACCCTGCTTATTTAACTTATACGAAGAGTACATCATGCAAAATGCTGGACTGGATGAAGCACAAGCTGGAATCAAAATTGCTGGGAGAAATATCGATAACCTCAGATATGCAGATGACATCACCCTTATGGCAGAAAGTGAAGAGGAACTAAAGAGCCTCTTGATGAAAGTGAAAGAGGAGAGTGAAAAGTTGGTTTAAAACTCAACATTCAAAAAACTAAGATCATGGCATCTGGTCCCATCACTTCATGGCAAACAGATGGGGAAACAATGAGAAACTTTATTTTGGGCTGCTCCAAGACCACTGCAGATGGTGACTGCAGCCATGAACTTTAAAGACGCTTGCTCCTTGGAAGAAAAGTTATGACCAACCTAGACAGCGTATTAAAAGCAGAGACGTTACTTTGACAATAAAGATCCGTCTAGTCAAACCTATGATTTTTCCAGTAGTCATGTTTGGATGTGAGAACTGGACTATAAGGAAAGCTGAGTGCTGAAGAATTGATGCTTTTGAACTGTGATGTTGGAGAAGACTCTTGAGAGTCCCTTGGACTGCATGGAGATCCAACCAGTCCATCCTAAAGGAAATCAGATATCCAGCCTAATTATTTGATTTCCACCTACATAATATAGAAATTATACCAAGAGCTGCATCCCCAAAACACCAGACCCAAGCGTTTTAATAGGAGAACTCGATCAGAATTTAAGGCAGGTAATTTTAATGCTATTTAAATTATTTTCTAACTTATTTTATAACTTAATTGTCTTATGAAGGAAACATAATATTGATACCAATAGGTAGCCAAAACTGTAGAACAAACCATGAGGAAATTTTTTTAAAGCTTTCTGTGCAAAACTTCTAAATTACATATTAATATCAGCATCAATAAGTACATTAAAAGGGGGACACAGAATATATCTGTTACCCTTTTATTATGCTGCCTCTATGGTTACCAGATGTCGGCTTCGAGTTTTGGGAGGATTGAATGAGGGCAGTCAAAAGATACAGACTTTTTAGTTTTAAGATAAATAAAAACTACAAATGTAATGTACAACATGATAAATATAAATAGTACTTCTCTATGTTATGTATGAAAGTTGTTAAGAGAGTAATTCCAAAGAGTTTTCATCACACACAAAAATTATTTTTCCATTTTTTAAATCTTGTATGAGATGATGGATGTTTACTAGATTTACTATGGTAATCACTTCATGATACATCTACATCAAATTATTATGCTGTGTACCTTAAATTTATCTAGTGCTTAACATCAATTATATCTCAATAAACCTAGAAGAAATAAAGAGGAATACACAATGAGGAAGATGGGCCTAAATCAGCAAAAAGACTGGAAAATATATTTTTAGAATTTAATAAATCATCCTGGCCTGTCTGTGGAGAACAGGCACTCCTTTATGAATGTTTGGCATAATCCCTATGGATGGTAATTTGGTAATATATATCAAAATTAACAAATGCAATGCCTTTGCACTTAGAAAATCTACCTTAGGAAAATCAACCTAACACTCACTACACATATGTGAAATAATATGTTAATAAGATCCCTGCACTTTTATAGTAGTAGCAAATGTCTATGAATAGAGAATAGACAAGAAGTTATTACATTAAAGAACAGAATAATATATATCCACTGAAAAACATCTATGTACGTACATGGAAAGAATTTGAATGTATGTGAAAAAAAATGTATTCAATACTATTAATGCTAATCTTTATGTTAAAAATATATATACATATCTTCTACATACATGCACATATGCATGTGAATGTTTGTCCATATATAAGGGAATACTATTTAATTAGAATAAACCTGTATGAGGGAAGGAACAGAGCATAGAGAAGCATAAGTTATTTTTACTTTATAAAATTCTATACTTCTTAATATTTAATATACTTCTTAATATTTGAAGTATGCATTTGTACTAATCTTCAATAATTAACTTGAATTTTGAAAAAAAATAGCATGCACAGTCAAATACACTAAATACTACTGAAAAGTTAAGCAAACTAGGGAATGAAAACTTGAAAAAATTTTACTTGCATTAATGCATTAGTGAAATTTGTCAGTGTATATATCTGACTCAGAGAAAAACAGATTGATAGTTTCCCAAATTTATTTGATCGTTTGTTTCTTCTTCAATCACCTCATTGTGGAATAATAGGATAAGTGTTCTATGGAATACACTGTTGGAAAACATGAAATTATGAATATTTTCCTATGAAACTTAAAGGAAAAAATCTGAGTATTTTATCAGGCACTAACTTACTAAGTTAAAAATTCCACAAACTCGTGAACATGCATGGCATGTGTTTCTAACAATGCAATTATATAGGATTTCATAAAATGACATATAAATATAACTATTGTGAGGAGAAGTCTGCAATGAAATAAGACAGAAGATGGATATGGGTGAGCTTGAAATCACTTCATGCTGAACTAGCAACATCAGTCCTTTGAATGACCTACATTTTTAATTTGGCATGAAACTATTTCAAGCTATGTAGTGAAACTAATGAGGCTGCTACAACTGTGCAAAGCAATAATCAACACTACTTTATTGTGGAGAGTTTATTAAGCACTTGCATGAAGTGAACTAAGACAGCTTTTCTTTAAGAAAGGAGACATGTGTTTATACTGTTTGACTGAATAAAAATAAATATTCCAAATGTGTATGATGTCTGGAAGAAAGCCAACAGCATTAGCTATTTTCAAACCAATGTGTAGCTATGAGTATCACTCAATGCAATGATTACAGAGACAGTTTTAGTGTTTCTTGGAATGTTTCTTCAACTATTAAGGACACAATGACACTCTGAGAAAACTAATGATGTTAAAAGACAAAAACAATTACTCTGACTTAGACTGGGCATAAACACACACACAAATACAAACTTACTCATCTCCAACCAAAAGTCTTCTTATGAAAATATTGTTTCTTCTAAAGCAATTCTAAATAATATTAAATCTATATTTAATCCTCATACATCTGATAGCTGAAAATGAGCTCAGTTTCATCTTAGTGCTATAGCATAACAACAAAAAATGAAAGAAACAAAAGCTGCTGAATCTCACATTAACAAAGTATTATTCTTTCTTTTCTTAGATATAAGCAAATTCATATATAGAGTTTATTGGGGGGAAAAAAAAGCACTTCTGTAATAATCATTAAGTTGGAATGAATTTTCAAATTAGGACCAAATGAGACAGTTCTTCCTGCCATTTCATTTGAATCTTGATATCTCTTATATGCAAATGTCATGATGGTATGAAATCTCAGCAACCAAAGCATGTTACATGTGTGCTTTTATTCATTCAACATCCAGCCATCTACCTACTCATTCACTGATTTCCTCACTAAATGCTGAATGTAACATGGGCTCAGCACTGATACAGTGTATATAGCTAAGCCACATTTCATGCCTTCAAGGAGATCACAGCCTAGAGGAGAAGTATTATTCATGCTACTAAGCATTCTTACCTTGCCAGCTATAAGGGGAGTAAGGTATTTCACTAAGGGAGGTCCTTAGAGAAGACCTCTTCCAGTATTCACATCAAAGAAAGTCTTGAAGTTTGACTAGGAATTAGGTGAAGAGGGCAGGTAAAGCCATCCCATGGTCATGTGCAAGGGTGCAGAAGGAAGTGTGGGGAAAAAAAAATAAAAATAAAGCCGATTTTGCTTTTGTCTTTGAAATTCACATAAAGACAATTTCTATAATGTTCTTTTTTAATGTTGAGAAATGTCATCACCTATACTGGCATTTCTAAGATTATGGTCAAACACGTATACTTTGAAGGGATCCTTAAAATATAATTTTAAAATAGACATCCAACAGTTGAAGCTGAGGGAAGGGAGATTTGTAGCATGTGTATGAATACCTTTAGAAACCAGCAAGAAAATGCACTTAGCAGAAAGTATTGTATGTGTCTTAAGGGCAAAAGTAGGCATTTGGGTAGGGAAGTTACTTGTGGGAATGATTGCAGTTAAACTCCAAAAGCTAGGTTTTAAGAATAGAGCAGCAGATAGATAGTTTCTAGAATGCTTTTTGTTTTGTTTTACAGATGCATTAGCTATAGAGCCTTTGCTAGATTTGAAGGTGGGTGGGGTCACAGTGAATAAATAGTCAAGGGAAACATCAGGGAAATAAAGAGAAGAGCTGTCAGAGATATGATCAGCAAGGCGGTAATAGGGTTTCAGGAAAAGAGACACTTTGTTAAGGGGCTTCAAGATGTGTCCAGAGGAGTTTAAGAGACAAACTAAAATTGTTTAGGATCAAGGAAGAGTTCATCTTCAACTGCTAGATCTCTTTGAGTGTTAAATTTTAAAATAGATCATTAAAATCAAACAGCAACAAAAGCAAATTACAAGTAAAAGGAAATTATGTATAAATTGTGAGAGCATAAATTTAAAACAGCCTATCACATTAACACACAACTCTTTGAATCTTTTGAAAACATCTGTCTCGTATTTTTTCCCAGTTCAAATGCATTAATTTTACTTTTACTTAACATATAAATCTCTTTCAGGCACACCTTTAAGCTTGTCCACTTTGCAAATAATTTTGATTAATCTTGGCCTAGTTCACTAACCACCTATATGAGCAAACATTTTAACAAGTACAAATTTTCATCCAAGGAAGAACTTGGAAAATCCTACAGGAACTGTTAATTCAGAATACCAAAGTAGGAACTGGGGAAATTTTGTTGAACCTCAGTTCAGTCCCTCAGTCATGTCCGACTTTTTGCGACCCCATGGACTGCAGCATGCCAGGCCTCCCTGTCCATCACTGACTCCCAGAGCCTACTCAAACTCATGTCCATCACGTCGGTGATGGCATCCAACCATCTTATCCTCTGTCGTCCCCTTCTCCTCCTGCCTTCAATCTTTCCCAACATTAGGGTCCTTTCCAATGAGTCATTTCTTCATATCAGGTGGCCAAAATATTGGAGCTTCAGCTTCAGCATCAATCCTTCCAATGAATATTCAGGACTGACTTCCTTTAGGATGGACTGGTTGGATCTCCTTGCAGTCCAAGGGACTCTCAAGAGTCTTCTCCAACACCATAGTTCAGAAGCATCTATTCTTCGGGCTCAGCTTTCTTTATGGTCCAACTCTCACATCCATACATGACTACTGGAAAACCATAGCTTTGACTAGATGGACCTTTGTTGGTAAAATAATGTCTCTGCTTTTAAATATGCTGTTTAGGTTGGTCATAGATTTACCTCAGAAGAACTCTAAAAGTTTCAGTGAAAATATTACTATTCTTTACTGAGTTTCACTGATAACTAAGAAGTATATAAACTAAATAGTCCAGTTTATGGTGCTGTTAATATTTAATAACCAAAACCTTAATACTAATGAAGATGAAATAACTATGAGTTTTTCCTTTGGTAACAGACTATGCATAGAGCAGTTTTATAATTTTTAATTAATACTTTAAAACATGAAATTAAATAATGGTGGAAGCTAGAAACCATGTTGATAATATATACATTTTCTGATGGCATTCCTAACAGCAGTTAAGTGAGACATATATATAAGAAGCATAAATTTATTATCCTTTAAAAGTAGCACAGTGAGCCATCAGTTGGCTAAAACATATTTTTAGCTGCCACAATCCATTTATAAAAAGACACTATCATATTTAAATCATAGATTTTTTTGCATCTAGATAAAAGTACTGAATGTTTATCTATCACACTAATTTCGATGATTTACCTAAATTTTATTCTTTTTAATACTCAATAGTCAATAAGATTGTACTTGGAGTACATAAATATTCAAAATCTGAACATTAATTATTAATTAAATATTAATTTCAATAATTAATTAAAATTATTTCACTGCTTCATTTCTCCAGTTAGTCCAATAGGTTAGACTAGAACTTGCTACACATGCTGACACATCTTTCTAACTCAACTGTCCTTTAACTGCTTGCACTGATGATTTCTTACCTTACTAGTGATAACTATAAATTCAGTCACTGCTGCTGCTGCTGCTAAGTCGCTTCAGTCGTGTCTGACTCTGTGCAACCCCATAGACGGCAGCCCACCAGGCTTCTCCGTCCCTGGGATTCTCCAGGCAAGAACACTGGAGTGGGTTGCCATTTCCTTCTCTAATGCATGAAAGTGAAAAGTGAAAATTCAGTCACTAGAATCATAAAAAAAAAAATTCCCTCCCTAAAATCCCCACTGCTGCTTTATTCTGCACTCCAAAAGATACAGAAAATAATAATTGTTTAATTGCCTCAACAGCAGGGGCTGTCTTGTTATTTCTCTCACAGTTCTCATATTTCACTAAATACAAATGAAAATATTCAAATGCATATTCTATTATTTTATGACTTCTAATATTTGAGAGAACTAGCCTAAAACCAAGTTAGAACATTAGATTTCTTTTTTAAAAATATTAATATAATAGCAGCAGATATGATATTTTAGTCCTATGTTAACAACTTGGATTCTGTCCTGAAAAACTGAATACACAGACAATGGCCAGATAATATAGGAAAATAAACCTCTGACCTACAACCTCCATATCAACCAGTTCAAGAAGCCAAACCATAACCTCTTCAGTAACTGGCCCGGGACTAATTAGGATTTAGTCAATGACTGCCAGTTTCCTAATTTCTGCCTCTGCTTCCAACTCAAGACCAACTAGAAATCAATCTGCTTTCTAAATTTATTATATACTAGGTTGTGATTCTCGTTTGCCCTCCTCCAACTACCCAATGTCAATAACATCCAATCAGAGCATACCTGAAGCTTTAATTTTTTTTTTTTTTTTCATTGTAGAGCTTTCCCACCCTTCTGGCTGCCTTGGGGTCTCTGACAAATGCAAGTGACAGTTGCAGATACCCATGCCATAGCAAGTTCTGAATAAATAGCCTCTGTTCTCTTTTGGGTTGTTTTCATTTATTTCTACAGCCTTAAAGCTGTTCTATGTTTTCAGTGTTCTAGAACAGATTGAGAATTAAGATCGATTACCAGCTATTATATTGTTTTTACAAGGTGAGGGTTAGCAAAGAGATTTCCCCCTTATTTTACTGTTTTAATGCTTCTCAGAATTGTACTAATTTTTAAAGTAAAAATGTATTGCTACAAATATATCCGCAATTGTTTCAGTAATGGATTTCATGTTCATGAAAGTTTAGCATTGTTATGAAATAAAAACCTTATTGGTACTCCAGGTATTTTAATCACTAGGGATACTGTTAGAACAATTTTTTCCAATTAAACTTGAACCATAAAAAGTATGTAATAAAACTTTTACAAAATCTTTCATAAATCAAAGGATAGAACAAGAAAGATATTGGATCAAAATTTGAGCTAAATTGCTTTCCCTAAAATCAGTAACTTTGAATAATTTTCAAGTACTTATGTTTCATATCTGATGTCATTTTATAGGGACACAAGTGAAAGAAAATGTAAACTGTGGAAATGTCAGACTTATTTCTATTGAAAACGCTTCATGAACTTAAATCCTATATAATACTGTCTTCTTTTTAATGTGGTTTGAATGGTAGAACTATCAGGAGAAAAAGTCATTTCAATTAAGGAACTTTTTCTTCTGCTTAAAACTTCACCTTAATTTTCTGTCTTACATTCTTCTTCCTTAGCACTGGCACTGAACATGAATGAAATGACTCATAATATAGATGAAAATTTAATCACAAGTTTTCATGAAAATCTACAGCAATTTAAAATATATTTATTTAAAAACCATGGCAAATATACTTGGGGAAAAAAAGGCATGGTAAAGAGACATTTAAAACTGGCTAAAATAGGGTTCTCAAATTTGAACACTTGTATACATCACTCTAGGGATCTTGTTAGAATGCAGATTCTGAATCAGTAGGTCTTTGACTGAGTAGGAGAGTCTGCATTTCTTACAAGATCCCAGGTGATGCCAATGCTGCAGATGACATTTTGAGTATCAAGGGCCTGGTGACATTCAATTTGGGGGTAGGGAGTAACATGAGGGTATGCCTTACACATGCTTTAGAAGGATAAAGTGAAAACTCTAGTCTTATTCTCCTTCTCCCCATTTCTGCTAATTCTTTTCACTATTTATATTAATCAGGTTGATTGTAAAAAATAGAAGAGAATAGTTATTTTAAATTGTTGAAATAATCGAATCAGCTCCTGGGGCACCCTAAGTATATGATGAATGTTGGTTATTATTGTGGTCCTGTTTTTGAACTAAACCATAATAAAATGTCTAACATTACATTCAAGTTTACTGTGCACAAGAAACCGTTCTCCATTTTGCATGCATTAATTCAAAACACAAACTATTCCTAATCTCCATTTTATTGGATAGAAAAATTAATCATTGATAGGTTAGGTAGCTTACACAAAGCCCATAGATAAAGAATGGGGAAACAAGGATTCATA
Organism: Dama dama; assembly: GCF_033118175.1. Lineage (NCBI taxonomy): Eukaryota > Metazoa > Chordata > Mammalia > Artiodactyla > Cervidae > Dama > Dama dama. The sequence continues at coordinate 79,754,103 of NC_083698.1, read as the reverse complement.
TCCAGGCAGTCCCACACTACAGCCCAAAATCCTGAGCTAATACACATCACATTGTCAAATTAGACTTACATAAATCAGAGCTCTTAACTAGTGTCAAGGTTTATTAAGTAATTTCAAGGACACAAGAAATAAAAGAACTACATAGAGTGGAGCTGTCAAGAGTTGCTCAAAACTTCTTCTCATTTTGGATAAATCTCTGTCCCAGAATACATGAGGTTTCCAAGTGATCTTCACAGGATCACTTCACAAAAGACTAGCATATAAAATATCTCCGCTTTATACTGAAGACAGTTACAAGTGACTTTCTCCAGGGAGCCGTACTGATCCACGTAAATATTCCTCCAGGGACATCATGCTTATCCATATAAACATTCCTCCAAGGACATCCTACTAAGAACGTTTCAGAGATCCAGTATCTTTCTCTTTTGCAAATTTCACTAGTTTGTTTACAAATTTCATTTGTTTGTTTAAAGTCAATTTCACAAGAAATTTAGTCCAGGTGACTTCTGTAATTCTCTACCCACTCTTCAACTCCAGCCCCTACTCAAAAGTGAAACAGAGGAACTAATCAGAGGCTGGATACTTTAACTGCTTTTAACCTTTTGACCTGTGGGCAACGGAGCCGCTCTAGACTGGATGGCACATCTGGTGTAGACAAACTTGCTCCCTTATAAAGAACGATCATAAGGCAATTAGAAAATGCAACAGCAGGTTGGTGGTTATTTATTTATCAGAGGGCTCTCACTGGCAGAGAAGGTCTGAAATTAGGCAGATGGACAACAAAACTAAGGGGGCAATCACTAGAGTGCAGAGCAGGGCATGTGGTCCACAGTCAGGGAGAATCAGAAACATGTACTGAAGTATATAATATGAGTGTTCAAAAGGGCAAAGTAGCAGTCAGCGGCTAAAAGGGACACAGGAGAAATGGATCTAGTCAGAGGATGGCAAAAAAAAAAAAAAAAAAAAGCCCAGGAACACAGTAATATTAAAACTGCAGCAGTTTGACTCAGGCTCAGGTTTTTTTAAAATGACTTTTGATGAATATAGTGGTCAATTCTAGTGCACCTTGCCTGTGTCTTGCCAGTGGAAGTTGATTGGTAGCAGCTGAATTTGATTGGTAGCAAGATGCCTAACCTGGAGAAAGTTTCAGTCCAAGCAAGTACATTAAACCCATCAGATCTGAGAGAAGCATACATTGGAGCCCTTCCTGAGATTAGTTAAAACTGCATCATTTTAAGTAAAAAATCCTAACTTCTAAAGATAGATTTATATCAATTTATATGTGTGTGTGTGTGTGTATTGTATATATACATATACACATAATTATACATATACATATATACATATATGTGCATGCTAAGTCATTAAAGTCGTGTCTGACTCTGTGCAACCCTATGGACTGTAGCCCTCCAGGCTCCCCTGTCCATGGGATTCTCCAGGCAAGAATACTGAAGTGGGATGCCATTTCCTTCTCCTGGGGATCTTCCCAACCCAGGAATCTAATCCAAGTCTCTTCTGTTTCCTGCATTGGCAGGTGGTTTCTTTACTACTAGTGCCACCTGAGAAGCCTATACATATATATCTACATATACACATACTTTCACTATCAATCAACTGCTTCATTTATACATTGTGCTTTTGCCTAAATTTTTGGCTCAAATAGTAAATCCTGGTTCATTATTGCTTTATTTTACCCAAAGAGTATCTATTACTTCTCATTTGCCAGAGTAGAAGTATGTACTCAATCAGGACAAAACCCTTGAGTTGAAGAACACAGAATGCCAGGAAATTGCTCTTAAATGTGATAGTTAATTTAAATTTAAGAACTCGGGTCTATCAGCACATTTTAAATCATAATCTGTAACCCCAAGATGCACAACACTCATGTGCTCTTGTTTGTTCTGGTAAGATGAGAAATGAATGAGTTGGATTTTACTCTAAAGGCTAAGTGTGTCTGGGGACTTGTCAGAAACCAACGTCAGGGGAGATATATTATGCCTTACTGAGACCAAAAAAAGAGTGAAACTCAGCATTTCCAAGAATTGCACAAATACATTTTTAAGTGAGCAGACTGATGAAATAGTTTTAACGAAATGGTGATAAAGTTTTCTTTCAAAAGAACTCATAAAATCCTTCAGCAAATCTCATAATGAAATGCACAGAATGCTATTTCCTCATCAAATAAGCTGTCATCTCTAATATTATCAGGTGATAGATGGGGGAAAAATGCACATTTGCTATTGATTTAGGATACTGAGCTGTTTTTCAGATCATTTGGCATTTTATGATGAATTGTACCTACCAGCTCTCCTGAACTACTTGTTTGCTTGCTTGTTTTCTGAGACCATCACCTAGAAAATATTTGAAGAGTTTCTACTTTTACAAATGAGATCACAGTTATTGCCTCAAACTAAGTCTTCCCTGCATAGCATTCATTTTCCTTCCTATGATTTTGTGCAAGGCACTTTTTCTATGCATTACAGAAGGTGAGTATTTTTTGTTCTGCAAAACTCACAGATGCATGAAGCACAAAAAGGCAATTTACTGCAAAAAAAATAACACAAAGATGTAAAAGTAGTACAGACATTAAACTTGAATAATTATGAAAAACCTATTTGGTCCATGATATTTTGTGTTATCTAGGCATTTTTTATCAATTATATCCTTCACTTCTTGACTTCACACTAACTTTCTACATGCAACTAAGCCAAAGGAACATAATTAGCATTTTTTGGCAACTATGGATATGTGACATCTAGACTTCCAATGATATGAAAAGACCAAAAAGCAAAAGTGAGAAAGCCTACAAGTTCTTCTAATTTGATCTATATTTATTTGTTATCATTCACAGATTTAATTTTAGTGCCCATGCTTGCCATCATATGCTTCTTTTACTGGCAGTTCTAATGCATTGCAAATTTTTATATATCCCCCAAATCCTACATCATGTCATGTGTTTGTTTGTTTGTTTTTTTCTTACAGTTTAGGAGTCTAAAAAAAAGAAGTCTGTGGTAGACCAAAAGCCAAAATATCCTTTCTTAAGGATGTTGTTAAAAGACAACATTATGACTGAGGCAAGGATTGTCCCTGACCTCTCTGGCCTCACATGTATTATTGATCCTTGCAGAGAGGGCTGTGCCAGCATTTTCACTAGGCAAACAAACTTTAGGTTGAGCTGCTAATACCTACATAAACCATAGCCAGTGTCTGAATGAGGTACCATAATCAATGGAGGAAAAAAGGGGACATGATTTATTAAGTTCAAGGAAGTACAGTGCATCAAGGAAGCACCACACATATGGTGCATAATTGTGAAAAAAAAGAGAAGAATATCACTTATGATCCTGATATATATGCCAGAGGAAGAGTAAAAAAAAAAAGAAACTAGTGGGAGTGGGGACGGAACAGTGCATTTTTGCATTTATTTAGCAGTGTATTTTTGCATTTATTTAAATTTCAAATTTATATTGAAGCTTATTAAAAGTACTCTATTTCCCATCTTCTACCACTTAATCAGGAATTCAAAAAGGAGACCTAACAAATTCTGTATTAAAATTGGCTCTAATGCAGCATCTGTATAGGCAGGCATTGGAGACAACTGCCAACCCATGTATTATTACAAACTCATTGTATTAGTGATGACAATCTTGAGGCCCAGAGATTAATTAAGCCATTTGGATTCCCCAAATACATCATAGCTAAAAGAAATCCAGTCTCCTAACCCCCACTCTTTCCTTTCCATGGGCTAATTCCATGTGATAAAGATGTTAATGGAGATATAATTTTTTATGAATGTACATTGACTTCTCCCTGGAAAAATCAAGATTACCTCCAGCTTAATTGCTGTGCTGATTTCAGCACTTCTTCCTTTATCAATAAACTCTTTACTGTTATTTCTATTCTGTAAATGTAAATAAATAAGTAAATATTCCCTCAGTAACAGATCAGGAACATAGAGGCTGCTATAGACGTCTAATTAGAGTAGTATGAAACAGTGACTAATCCTCTCCCTAAATAACAAGCATAAAACTGTTCAATATTGTGATTAAAAACTTTTGTGGGCTTTAAAAGTCAATCAAGTGAAAACAAGAGATTGAGGAGAATTTACTCATAAAAATTGACATAGCTTTACATGGTGACAGAGAAAATGTGTGGCCTTTTGTCAGGTTGCCATCCTCCCAACTCATTTCTTGAGAATGATTTTACCAGAGCAGGGAAGAATAGGAAAGCTAGTACCATTGTTGCTGGAGTGGATGGACTTTGTTTTAAGCAAGAGATGTAAACCAGTGGAGAGATTGTCAGTAAACATAGCAACATGAGTAGGAAATAATTGGGAAAATCTTAACATCTGCTAGGTTCAGTTTTCAATCCTAGATGGGGTGTTCAATGACCCCCCTGAAAGAAAACTGCACATGAAGATTCTTGAAAGAAAAAGTCAGAAAACCCATAGCATACATTCCATAATTTCCTTGATGACTGGGAAATATGTACATGTGGAGGGAGAGAGATACCTCGGCTGAAAGTGAAAGCCAAGGAAAGCTCCACAATTGGCTAAACTTTCAATGTATTTGCACACCCATTCTGATTAATTGGCAGAGAATAGAAGTCTTACAGGTTCAATGTGTTTGAGCAGGGCTATAAGGGGCTGGAAACTGTGAAATAGATAGGGGAGGGGAGGCTCCAAGAGTTTAAGTCTAAAAAATAAAAAAGAGAAATAGGGAGTAATGAAAGACTCAAGAAAATTCAAAATTCAATTTTTCTGTAATATTGTATATATAATTTCCACTTTCAATAACAGAAAATAATTGTGATATACAAAGAGAAAAGTGTGACTTCTATTCAGGAACAAATCAGTTAATAGAAATTGTGGTTGGGATGAGATACTGGAGTGTGTGTGTGTGTGTTACTTTAACAATACATTCATTTATTAAAGGAAATTTTCTTTAAACAAATAAAGGGAAATATGATGACAATGTCTCAACAAACAGAGAATCTCAATAGAAAAGCTGAAACTGTGAAGACAGAAAAAAATCAAATTGAAAGTCGAGAGTTGAAAACAACTGAAATTGAAATTACACACTCACTAATTAACTAGAAGAAAATATAGAGTGACACAATTCGTCAACTCTATCATCAAAATTTTAAGAGAAGTCTCTGAAGGAGAATAGAAGGAAAAAAAAAAGAAAAAATATTTTAAGAAACAATACCCAAAACTTCAAATTAGCTCCAAAACATTAAGCCATCATGTCAAGAAACTGAGTGAACTCCAGGGAGAATTTTATAGAGATCAGTATCTAGACACAAATGCTCAAACTGCTGAAAGACAAAGTCGAGAAAAAAATCTTAACATCAATAAAAGACAGAGTTGTCCATGGGAAAATGCTGAAGGAGGAAGTTCCATGAATTAGTCCTATTACCAAAAAACTTATTGAGCAGATAAATCTATCTAAAGAAATATAATCCAGAAATGTGCAAAACTGGATAAAAGACACAAAGCTATCCAACCAAGTATCTCAGCAAATTCCACTCAAATAAATTTAAACAGATTCACACAGAAACATATTATAATCAATGGATGAATGGATTTAAAAAACTGTGCTATTAATTAATGGGATATTATTGAGTCACAAAAAGTTAAAATACTAATAAATGCTACCATTTGAATAGCCTTGAAAACATTATGCTAACTGAAAGAAGCCAGATAGGAAAGATCACATATTGTATTGATTTATCTAATATCTAATATGATATATCGGGAATACACAAATTTCTAGTGATAGAAAGCATATAAGGCTACCAGAGATAGGAATAAGGGGAATGAAAACTGACTACATAATAGGGACAAGGTAGTTTACTGGGTGATAACTTTATCATACAACATTGCGACTATAATAAACACCATATAAGATTTTATTAAGCAATATTTACAGGTAACAATACTTAGTGATTTCTTAAAAATAATCATTAATAGGCAATAATTACCATAATCAAAATAATTTATGTTATATAGATATGTAACCTACTTGAACTCCATTGTTGTTATAATAATTGAAATAAATCTGATATATTTCACCAGAATTAACTCAGTATTAATTTGAAATGGATTGTGATAAAGATACACATTGTAATCACCAGAGCAATCAGTAAAGAATAACTAAAAAAATACATAAATACCAATTAACATTGAAATGTTGCACTTAAATTATCAGTTCAGTTCAGCTGCTCAGTCACGTCCAACTATTTGCAACCCCATGGACTGCAGCATGCCAGGCTTCCCTGTCCATCACCAACTCCCGAAGCTAGCTCAAACTCATTTCCAACACATCAGTGATGCCATCCAACCATTTCATCCTCTGTCCTCCCTGTCTCCTCCTGCCATAAATCCTTCCCAGCATCAGGATCTTTTTCCAATGAGTCAGTCTTGATGTGCACAGCCTTGACATACTCCTTTCCCTATTTGGAATCAGTCTCTTATTTCAAGTCCAGTTCTAATCGTTGTTTCTTGACCTGCATACAGATTTCTCAGGAGGAAGGTGAGGTGGTCTGGTATTCCCATCTCTTTCAGAATTTTCCACAGTTTGTTGGGATCCACGTAGTCAAAGGCTCTGGCATAGTCAATAAAGCAGAAATAGATGTTTTTCTGGAACTCTCTTGCTTTTCCAATGATCCAACAGATGTTGGAAATTTGATCTCTGACTCCTCCGCCTTTTAAAAATTCAGCTTGAATATCTGGAAGCTCATGGTTCATGTACTGTTGAAGCCTGGCTTGGCGAATTTTGAGCATTATTTTGCTAGCCTGTGAGATGAGAGCAATTGTGCAGTAGTTTGAGCATTCTTTAGCATTGCCTTTCTTTGGGATTGGAATGAAAACTGACCTTTGCCAGTTGTGTGGCCACTGTTGCATTTTCCAAATATGCTGGCATATTGAGTACAGTACTTTCACAGCATCATCTTTTAGGATTTGAAATAGCTCAACTGGAATTCCATCATCTCCACTAGCTTTGTTTGTATTGATGCTTACTTAGGCCCACTTGACTTCGCTTTCCAAGATGTCTGGCTCTAGGTGAGCAATCACACACATCGTGAAAAGGTTTTTTTTTTGTATAACTCTTTTGTGTATTCTTGCCACATCCTCTTAATATCTTCTGTTTCTATTAGGTGCACACCATTTTTGTCCTTTATTGTGACCATCTTTGCATCAAATGTTGCCTTGGTGTCTCTAATTTTCTTGAAGAGATCTCTAGTCTTTCCCATTCTATTGCTTTCCTTTATTTGTTTGCATTGATAACTGAAGAAGGCTTTTTTTTTTTTAATCTCTCCCTGCTATTCTTTGGAACTCTGCATTCAAATGGGTATATCTTTTCTTTTCTCCTTTGCCTTTTGCTTGTCTTCATTTCACAGCTATTTATAAGGCCTCCTCAGACAGCCATTTTGCTTTTTTGCATTTCTTTTTCTTGAGGATGGTCTTGATCCCTGTCTCCTGAACAATATCACAAACCCACTCTGTCGATAAGATCTAATCCCTTGAATATTTCTCACTTCCACTGTATAATCATAAGGGATTTGATTTAGGTCATACCTGAATGATCTAGTGGTTTTCCCTACTTTCTTCAATTTAAGTCTGAATTTGAGTTCATGATCTGAGCAACAGTCACCTCCCGATGTTGTGTTTGCTGACTGTATAGAGCTTCCTTATCTTTGCCTGCAAAGAACATAAATCTGATTTTGGTATTGACCATCTAGTGATGTCCAAGTGTAGAGTCCTCTATTTTGTTGGAAGACGTGTTTGCCATGACCAGTGGGTTCTCTTGGCAAAATTCTATTAGCCTTTGCCCTGCTTCATTCTGTACTTCTGTTAATCAAATTATTTATGTAAGTATATATGTGTGTGTGCTTATGTACATATAATGTGTATTATGTATATATTCCTATTATATTTTATATGTAAATATGTATACACACATATATAATATGTGTATTGCTATTGTCATTTAGTCGCTAAGTAGCATTTGACTCTTTGCTATGCCAATCGCCTCTGTCCATGGAATTTCCCAGGCAAGAATACTGGAATGGGTTGTCATTTCCTTCTCTAGGGGATTTTCCTGACCCAGGGATCAAACCCATATCTCTTGCATTGGCAGATGTACTCCTTACAACTGAGTCACCAGAGAAGCCCTAATATGTGTATACAAATATACTATACCCCAAAATGTCATGAGCATTTGAAAACAGCTCATCTATTACTGTTGTTGGGGATGTATATACATACTATTTTCTGGCAGCAAATCAAGCCTAAAGAAAGGTAAAAGGTAGTAAAACTAAATGAACTAAAAAACACAAATGGAGTAAAAAAAAAAAAAGTGAATGCTTATAAAGCTGCTTCTTTGAAAATATCAGCAGTTGGTAACAATTTGGTTAGACTAGCCAAGAAATAAAAGAGGGAAGAGACATATTATCAAATCAGTAATAAATTACTATAGATGTCATAGAAATTAAAAGTTATAAGCAAGTATTATTAAAAAGAAAACTTTTAATCAACAATATACAGAACTTTTTGAAATGGATATAGTCCTAGAAAAACAACAATTCCATAATGACTCAAGAAGAGACAGAAAACCTTAATAGACCTATAACAAATGAATTAAATAATCAACTAAAATAATTTAACAAATTAAAAATCAAGCTCAGATGTCTTAATTGATGAATTCCATCAAATATTCAAGGAAGAAACAATCTCACTACTGGAAGAATAATTCCAGAAAATAAAAGAGGAGAAATCACCACCCAACTCATCTAATCAGGTCCCTGTTACTCTGATACCAAAGAATGCACAGAGCTCATCAAATGGTATACGCTTAATATATGTATTTTTATGTATCACATATACCTCAATAAAACTGTTAAAAACAGAGAAACATATATATGTCATACTTGAGTTTGATGCCAAAAATAAGTTAATAAATAAACAAAAGAAAAAAAGTTTAGAAGTGCAGACCAATGCCCTTCATGAACTTACACAAAAGTCAATGTGATAATAAAAGGAAATTAAATTCAACAACATATAATTCATCATAATGACCAAAGGGCCTTTATCTCAGGAATGCAAAATTAGTATAACATTGGAAAATCAATTAATGCAATATGCTATATTAACTGTAAAAAGGATAACAACTACATAGTTATCTAAATTAGACACAAAAAAGCATTTGAAAAAACATGAATCTCATAATAAAAACTTATCAGACTAATAATAGAAGAGTATTTCATTAACCTGATAAAGGATGTCTACAAAAATCTTTCAGTTAACATCATATTTAAATGAAAGAAATTAAAGAAAGCAAGGAATGATACAATAGATCGAGAAACAAATGAGACCAGAGCCTGAAATCCCTTTTAACTATGAGATACAGTATTTTTTGCCTTGGTCTCTCCTCTCTCTCATGACATGAATTTTCTCACCCCAAAAGAATTACAAAAAATAAAATATTTACTGTATTTTCATCATGTATGGGCTGGATGAAGCACAAGCTGGAATCAAGATTGCCAGGAGAACTATCAATAACCTCAGATATGCAGATAGCACCTCCCTTATGGCAGAAAGTGAAGAAGACTTAAAGAACCTCTTGATGAAAGTAAAAGAGGAGAGTAAAAATGTTGGCTAAAGCTCAACATTCAGAAAACCAAGATCATGGCATCCAGCCCCGTCACTTCATGGCAAATAGATGGGGAAACGGTAGAAACATTGGCTGACTTTATTTTTGGGGCTCCAAGTCACTGCAGATGGTGACGGCAGCCATGAAATTAAAAGAGGCTTACTCCTTAGAAGGAAACTTATGACCAACCTCGATAGCATATTAAGAAGCAGAGACATTATTTTGCCAACAAAGGTCCGTCTAGTCAAGGCTACGGTTTCTCCAGTAGTCATGTATGAATGTGAGAGTTGGACGGTAAAGAAAGCTGAGCGCCGAAAAATTGATGCTTTTGAACTGTGGTGTTGGAGAAGACTCTTGAGAGTCACTTGGACTGCAAGGAGATCCAACTAGTCCATCCTAAAGGAGATCAGTCCTGGGTGTTCATTGGAAGGACTGATGTTGAAGCTGAAACTCCAATACTTTGGCCACCCGATGCGAAGAGCTGACTCATTTGAAAAGACCCTGATGCTGTGAAAGATTGAGGGCAGGAGGAGAAGGGGATGACAGAGGATGAGATGGTTGGAAGGCATCACCGACTCAATGGACATGGGTTTGAGTAGACTCCAGGAATTGGTGATGGACAGGGAGGCCTGGCATGCTGCGGTTCATGGGGTAGCAAAGACTCAGACATGACTGAGTGACTGTACTAAACTGACACAAAGCAAAGAGATGAGGGAAATATTTAGGGCCTGAAGAGAAGTTCCTCTCAATTTACACTTATATTTAAATATCACCACATAAATTTTGTGATTCAAAAAAACCAATAGAAATGAGTAACTTTGTTGTTTGTTTTATCATTAATTCAATCTTTTATTTACCCTCAAGTCTTCATTGAGTGAATACCATGTTTTAACCACTAAGCTACTATGCTTAATCCTGGTGAGACAAAAGCAAATTTAATAATAGTCTTCAAGTTTTGTTGTTCACACACACACACACACACACACACACACAAATTGGGAAAAGAAAGAAGAGAGCAAGGCAAAGGGAAAGAAGGGAAAGAAACACACAGGAATAAAAAGAAAAACAAAAAAACCCAGAAACTTATTGATTACTTTGCAGGTTGTATACTTGGTACGTTCACATGCTTTAATTAATTTAACTTGACTTATAACCTCCATTATCATCCTCTAAATTACATTATTATCATTATCTCCAATTTTATATTTGAAGAAATAGACTCAGAGAGATTATGAAACAATCTGATTAGTGATAGATGTTACCACTCTTTTTAAGTAAAGAGGCTAATTTTCCACACACAAATGGTATCCTGTAAAATTGGGCAAAGAGAAGAATTATCAAACATTTTATTTATTAATACAAACTGTATGGATCAAAGTACTGTGAGAATACAGAGGACAAAGCTACTAACTGTATTAGGGCATGGTGAAGTGCACCAGCTGCGACGGACCACGCAGAAGCCTGGATGTGAGGAGCTACCCCTCGCCCAAGGTCAGGGGTAGCGACCAAGAGCGCCAGGCTGCGACAGCACAGGAGCAGCGACCAAGAGGAGCTTCCCCAAGTCCGAGGTCAGGGGTGGAGGCCTAAAGGAGTACCCCACGCCCGAGGGTAGGGGCGGTGGCCGAGAGGAGCTACCCCACCTGCAAGGAGCGGCTGCTGCCGGGCAAAGGAGGGCTGAGAGGAGCTACTCCACGTTCAAGGTCAGGAAGGGTGGCGTGAGAAGATACCCCTCATCCAAGGTAAGGAGCAGCGGCTGTGCTTTGCTGGAGCAGCCATGAAGAGATACCCCCGAGTCCAAGGTAAGAGAAACCCAGGTAAGATGGTAGGTGTTGTAAGAGGGCATCAGAGGGCAGACACACTAAAACCATAATCACAGAAAACCAGCCAACTGATCACAGGACCACAGTCTTGTCTAACTCAATGAAACTAAGCCATGTTGTGTGGGACCACCCAAGATGGTTGGGTCATGGTGGAGAGGTCTGACAGAATGTGGTCCACTGGTGAAGGGAATGGCAAGCCACTTCAGTATTCTTGCGTTGAGAATGCCAGCAACAGTCTGAGAAGGCAAAATGATAGGATACTGAAAGAGGAACTCCCCCGGTCGGTAGGTGCCCAATATGCTACTGGAGATCAGTGGAGAAATAACTCCAGAAAGAATGAAGGGATGGAGCCAAAGCAGAAACAATACCCAGTTATGGATATGACTGGTGATAGAAGCAAGGTCTGATACTGTAAAGAGCAATATTGCATAGGAACCTGGAATGTTAGGTCCATGAATCAAGGCAAATTGAAAGTGGTCAAGCAGGAGATGGCAAAAGTGAATGTCGACATTCTAGGAATCAGCGAACTAAAATGGACTGGAATGGGTGAATTTAACTCAGATGGCCATTATATCTACTACTGTAGGCAGGAGTCCCTTAGAAGAAATGGAGCAGCCATCATAGTCAACAAAAGAGTCCAAAATGTAGTACTTGCATGTAATCTCAAACATGACAGAATGATCTCTGTTCATTTCCAAGGCAAACCATTCAATATCATGGTAATCCAAGCCTATGTCCCAACCAGTAACGCTGAAGAAGCTGAAGTCACATGGTTCCATGAAGACCTACAAGACCTTTTAGAACTAACACCCAAAAAGATGTCCTTTTCATTATAGGTGACTGGAATGCAAAAGTGGGAAGTCAGGAAACACCTGGAGTGACAGGCAAATTTGGCCTTGGACTACAGAATGAAGCAGGGCAAAGGCTAATAGAGTTTTGCCAAGAGAACACATTGGTCACAGCAAACACACTCTTCCAACAACACAAGAAAAGACTCTACACATGGACATCACCAGATGGTCAACAACGAAATCAGATTGATTATATTCTTTGCAGCCAAAGATGGAGAAGCTTTATACAGTCAGCAAAAACAAGACCGGGAGCTGACTGTGGCTCAGATCATGAACTCCTTATTGCCAAATTCAGACTTAAACTGAAGAAAGTAGGGAAAACCACTAGACCATCCAGGAATGATCTAAATCAAATCCCTTATGACTATAGAGTGGAAGTAAGAAATAGATTTAAGGGGCTATATTTGACAGACAGAGAGCCTGATGAACTATGGATGGAGGTTTGTGACATTGTACAGGAGACATGGATCAAGTCCATCCTGATGGGGAAAAAAATGAAAAAAGGCAAAATGGTTGTCTGAGGAGGGCTTACAAATAGCTGTGAAAAGAAGAGAAGCAAAAAGCAAAAGGGAAAAGGAAAGATATTCCCATTTGAATGCAGAGTTCCAAAGAATAGCAAGGAGAGATAAGAAAGCCTTCCTCAACGATCAATGAAAAGAAATAGAGGAAAACAACAGAATGGGAAAGACTAGAGATCTCTTCAAGAAAATCAGAGATACCAAGGGAATATTTCATGCAAAGATGAGCTCAATAAAGGATAGAAATGGTGTGGACCTAACGGAAGCAGAAGACATTAAGAAGAGGTGACAAGAATACACAGAAGAACTGTACAAAAAAATCTTCACGACCCAGATAATCACAATGGTGTGATCACTCACCTAGAACCAGACATCCTGGAATGTGAAGTCATGTGGGCCTTAGAAAGCATCACTACAAACAAAGCTAGTGGAGGTGATGGAATTCCAGTTGACCTATTTCAAATCCTGAAAGATGATGCTCTGAAAGTGCTGCGCTCAATATGCCAGCAAATTTGGAAAACTCAGCAGGGGCCACAGGACTGGAAAAGGTCAGTGTTCATTAAACCCCAAAGAAAGGCAATGCCAAAGAATGCTCAAACTACCGCACAATTGCACTCATCTCACACGCTAGTAAAGTAATGCTCAAAATTCTCCAAGCCAGGCTTATGTGAACCATGAACTTCCAGATGTTCAAGCTGGGTTTAGAAAAGGCAGAGGAACCAGAGATCAAATTGCCAACATCCACTGGATCATTGAAAAAGCAAGAGAGTTCCAGAAAAACATCTATTTCTGCTTTATTGACTATGCCAAAGCCTTTGACCCTGTGGATCACAATAAACTGTGGAAAATTCTGAAAGAGATGGGAATACCAGACCACCTGACCTGCCTCTTGAGAAACCTGTATGCAGGTCAGGAAGCAGCAGTTAGAACTGGACATGGAACAACAGACTGGTTCCAAATAGGAAAAGGAGTACATCAAGGCTGTATATTGTCACCCTGCTTATTTAACTTCTATGCAGAGTACATCATGAGAAACGCTGGGCTGGAAGAAGCACAAGCTGGAATCAAATTTGCAGGGAGAAATATCAATAACCTCAGATATGCAGATGACACCACCCTTATGGCAGAAAGTGAAGAGGAATTAAAAAGCCTCTTGATGAAAGTGAAAGAGGAGAGTGAAAAAGTTGGCTTAAAGTTCAACATTCGGAAAACTAAGATCATGGCATCTGGTCCCATGACTTCATGAGAAATAGATGGGGAGACAGTGGAAACAGTGTCAGACTTTATTTTGGGGGGCTCCAAAATCACTGCAAATGGTGACTACAGCCATGAAATTAAAAGAGGCTTACTCCTTGGAAGGAAAGTTATGACCAACCTCGATAGCATATTAAAAAGCAGGGACATTACTTTGCCAACAAAGGTCTGTCTCTTCAAGGCTATGGTTTTTCCAGTGGTCATGTATGGATGTGAGAGTTGGACTGTGAAGAAAGCTGAGCGCCGAAAAATTGATGCTTTTGAACTGTGGTGTTGGAGAAGACTCTTGAGAGTCCCTTGGACTGAAAGGAGATCCAACCAGTCCATCCTAAAGGAGATCAGTCCTGGGTGTTCATTGGAAGGACTGATGTTGAAGCTGAAACTCCAGTACTTTGGCCACCTCATGAGAAGAGTTGACTCATTGGAAATGTCCCTGATGCTAGGAGGGATTGGGGGCAGGAGGAGAAGGGGGGGACAGAGGATGAGATGGCTGGATGGCATCAGCGACTTGATGGGCATGAGTTTGAGTGAACTCTGGGAGTCAGTGATGGACAGGGAGGCCTGGCGTGCTGCGATTCATGGACTCCCAAAGAGTCAGACATGACTAAGCGACTTAACTGAACTGAACTGAGCATTTAGAGAATGATGTTCTGATCACCATAAACAGACTCAATGTCAGTTCTGAGAGAGTTAATTCCTAGGTAGGTTGATAAGAAGCTTTCCTCGGTCCTTTTTCACTGTAATAGGACTTCTACCACACAAAATCTCTGAGTGATCAAGCCTGGTCCCTGATCCTGAAGCTAAATCTTCTTATATCATTCACCATAAGCTATCAGTTCAGTTCAGTCCCTCAGTCATGTCCATTTTGCGACCTCATGACTCGCAGCATGCCAGTCCTTCCTGTCCATCACCAACTCCCGGAGTTTACTCAAACTCATGTCCAAAGCTATCAGTTCCTTTAGTCAAACAACCATTCAACAAATCCTTATCCCATAGTCACTGGTTATAGGTACTTCTGCATTAGGTACTAAGAAGAGAATCGTGGGATGGACATAAACAATTCTTGACCTTGTGGAGTTTGGAGCTTGTAGCCTGTAGCTATGATAACTTCAACAAAAGGGAAAAAAGAAAAGAAAAAGATGTATAAGATACTTTTGGAGTATGAGTCCAATTTAAGTGGGTGAGGAAAATGTTTAACAGAAAGAAACAAAGTCTTACCCAGTCTTAAGGATTAAGAAGATTTAGCTATATTTTGAGAGAACCTGAGGTATTGATCAAGAAGGAAATTCTAGGCCAGTTCAGTTCAGTTGAGTCACTCAGTAGAGTCCAACACTTTGCGACACCATGAACTGCAGCACACCAGGCTTCCCTGTCCATCACCAACTCCCGGAGTTTACTCAGACTCATGTCCATCGAGTCGCGGATGCCATCCAGCCATCTCATCCTCTGTCCCCCCCCCTTCTCCTCCTGCCCCCAATCCCTCCTAGCATCAGCGTCTTTTCCAATGAGTCAACTCTTCACATGAGGTGGCCAAAGTACTGGAGTTTCAGCTTCAACATCAGTCCTTCCAATGAACACCCAGGATGGATCTCCTTTAGGATGGACTGGTTGGATCTCCTTGCAGTCCAAGGGACTCTCCAGAATCTTCTCCAACACTACAGTTCAAACCATCAATTCTTCAGTGCTCAGCTTTCTTCACAGTCCAACTCTCACATCCATAGATGACCACTGGAAAAACCATAGCCTTGAAGAGACGGACCTTTGTTGGCAAGGTAATGTCTCTGCTTTTTAATATGCTATCGAGGTTGGTCATAACCTTCCTTCCAAGGAGTAAGCCTCTTTTAATTTCATGGCTGCAAAGACCATCTGCAGTGATTTTGGAGCCCCCCAAAATAAAGTCTGACACTGGTTCCACTGTCTCCCCATCTATTTCTCATGAAGTCATGGGACCAGATGCCATGATCTTAGTTTTCTGAATGTTGAACTTTAAGCCAACTTTTTCACTCTCCTCTTTCACTTTCATCAAGAGGCTTTTTAATTCCTCTTCACTTTCTGCCATAAGGGTGGTGTCATCTGCATATCTGAGGTTATTGATATTTCTCCCTGCAAATTTGATTCCAGCTTGTGCTTCTTCCAGCCCAGCGTTTCTCATGATGTACTCTGCATAGAAGTTAAATAAGCAGGGTGACAATATACAGCCTTGATGTACTCCTTTTCCTATTTGGAACCAGTCTGTTGTTCCATGTCCAGTTCTAACTGCTGCTTCCTGACCTGCATACAGGTTTCTCAAGAGGCAGGTCAGGTGGTCTGGTATTCCCATCTCTTTCAGAATTTTCCACAGTTTATTGTGATCCACAGGGTCAAAGGCTTTGGCATAGTCAATAAAGCAGAAATAGATGTTTTTCTGGAACTCTCTTGCTTTTTCAATGATCCAGTGGATGTTGGCAATTTGATCTCTGGTTCCTCTGCCTTTTCTAAACCCAGCTTGAACATTTGGAAGTTCATGGTTCACATAAGCCTGGCTTGGAGAATTTTGAGCATTACTTTACTAGCGTGTGAGATGAGTGCAATTGTGCGGTAGTTTGAGCATTCTTTGGCATTGCCTTTCTTTGGGATTTAATGAACACTGACCTTTTCCAGTCCTGTGGCCCCTGCTGAGTTTTCCAAATTTGCTGGCATATTGAGCGCAGCACTTTCAGAGCATCATCTTTCAGGATTTGAAATAGGTCAACTGGAATTCCATCACCTCCACTAGCTTTGTTTGTAGTGATGCTTTCTAAGGCCCACATGACTTCACATTCCAGGATGTCTGGTTCTAGGTGAGTGATCACACCATCGTGATTATCTGGGTCGTGAAGATTTTTTTGTACAGTTCTTCTGTGTATTCTTGTCACCTCTTCTTAATGTCTTCTGCTTCCGTTAGGTCCACACCATTTCTATCCTTTATTGAGCTCATCTTTGCATGAAATATTCCCTTGGTATCTCTGATTTTCTTGAAGAGATCTCTAGTCTTTCCCATTCTGTTGTTTTCCTCTATTTCTTTTCATTGATCGTTGAGGAAGGCTTTCTTATCTCTCCTTGCTATTCTTTGGAACTCTGCATTCAAATGGGAATATCTTTCCTTTTCTCCTTTGCTTTTCACTTCTCTTCTTTTCACAGCTATTTGTAAAGCCTCCTCAGACAACCATTTTGCCTTTTTGCATTTCTTTTCCATGGGGATGGTCTTGATCCCTGTCCTGTACAATGTCACAAACCTCCATCCATAGTTCATCAGGCTCTCTGTCTATCAGATATAGCCCCTTCAATCTATTTCTCACTTCCACTCTATAGTCATAAGGGATTTGATTTAGGTTATTCCTGGATGGTCTAGTGGTTTTCTGCACTTTTTCAATTTGTCTGAATTTGGCAATAAGGAGTTCATGATCTGAGCCACAGTCAGCTCCCGGTCTTGTTTTTGCTGACTGTATAGAGCTTCTCCATCTTTGGCCAAACGAGGCCAAATGAAAAGTCAAAGAAGTGACAGAAAGTAAAAGTGAAAGTCTCTCAGTCGTGTCCAACTCATTGCAATATCCTAGGCTATATAGTCCATGGTATTCTCCATGGACATTCTCCAGAACAGAGCGAAAACTATAATAAATATTTGAATAAATTCCATATTGACAAGAATATATTTTTATATATATAAATGTTTTAATCACAGTCCTCCACAATACTGTATTCCATATTGTGTGACAGTTACTTTATAATTATTCATTCTTAAACCCACCCTTTGAAGGTGACATATTAATATTTGTGATGCTGAGAACTTCCAATTATCTTTAGCATTATCCAGTGCTCTGTATTACACTTGATGTAGATTTCTTATATGTCAAGAGAAAAAAGTAATCAATGGTTGGGTAAAGACAGAGAGGTGATATTAATGATGATCAATTTAAATTATAATTTGTTTCTTCTACAAAAATTGTCATTACTGGAGATTCAATTTAAAAAAAAAGACTCATTAACTCTTTACTGGAAATTATCCAGTACTGGAATCCAGGACATCTAACTTCTCATTTGTGACTTTACCACTTAATTCAGCCTCGTGGTACTTTGAATTTTTGTTCTTGCTTTGTTTTTTGATCTATTTAATCTTTAACTGTATTACCTACTTCAAAAAGGTTATTTTGTATTAAATACAATGTTATATTCCTGGCTGGATTTTCCTAGTTTGGACTTTCCTCATCCCAGGGTTGGATAACTGCAGTAGCCTTCCATATTCTTAAATCTTATATCCTTTAATGGATGCAAACTATGGTGTTACAACAACTAAGTATTTATCTATCAACTTATTTAATACTTCTAAATCCTACAATAGACTCCCAGTACCTGTAGAGTTATGCTACATGACTCTTGTCTTGTTTAAGTTTGTCTCTTCATATGAAACAGGTCATTATTCCCACATAACAAGAAACCTGCAATAGCAAAAGTGTTCCATCTTACATTGCGAAAATATCATCAACATGATGGCTTTCACAAGGACTTAAATTTACCTTTTTTGGTCCTACTCATCTATATAAACCCTAACCATCAGGGTCCATCTCCAGTCAACTGTCTGCCAACCAACAGGACAAATCATTGAAACTACTGCAATCCATACTAATCTGTACTTTCCCTAAAGGCCAAAAATAGTGATTAGCTAATATGTTTGATTAAGCTAATTTAAATAACAAGTTCTAGTAATTTCTTGTGCTAAACCCCCAGTAAATTTTAAGCTCCTTAAGGGCAGAGTCATGTCATATTTTCTTCTAAATCATTTCCAACTGCAAGTGCTGACCACATATAAAATTAATAAAATGTTAGATAATTATATTAGGTAAAACTGCTTTATGTTACAGTAAGTTAGAAGACATGATATAATGGCCTTCCCTTCAAAACAGGTCACATCATTTATGTAGGCCCAAGGAAACAGAGGTAAATAACTTTCAATGACTAAAAGCATTGCTCTAATTGCCTATGTTATTAATGTTCAGGGTAAATTAATATAATTTCTAGGTTTTGTGAATTAATAAAAATGTATAATCTTTGATTGAGAACAATAACACATTATAATTAAATATTTTCTCAAGTAGGTCTCAATCCATAAATAAGAAACACAGAAATCTTTCTACATATTTGCCCTTTCATGGAATGCTCTATTATTTAAACTAGCAGTGGCAGAAATACTGTTTCCCTTTTTATGAACAGCAAAGCAGTATGCTACAGCACTGTCTGTGACAGGAGCATCCTAATTCAGAGTCTTCCTTGTCATAGAAAAGAATTTTCTTCTTGCTATGGTCTGATTTCAGGGGTTTAATCAAACACTCTAAACTCAATCTTAATATGTTTTAAATGTTGCCACTGAATAAAAGATATAAATAAATGTGCAATTTAATCACTAATTTATATATTTGCAATTATTTAATTTTGATAAAATCTGAATCCAACAAGCCTAGTAGAAATCTCAATATGCATATATTGAAATTCTAATTTAATGAGGTTTATCATTAATGTTTTATATTTCAAGCACTGTCAGTTGGTTTTATTCTACATTAACTTTTTCAACTTAATCTTTCCAAAGAAACTGAGGTAAGCATTATTACTCCTGTTTTTAGATTGTTAACTGAAATTTGGATTTTATATGAAACTTGTCCAAAATCATGATATCATGAAAGCAAGATTCAAATTTATATAGGTCAACCCCAAGAATAGTGTTTTCATTATACTAGTTAACAACCTGTAAAAATCTGCTATTATTAAAATGATATTATTTTAATATACTTATGATAAATTGATAATTTCCAACACCATATTAATCTTAGCAACAACATACTTCTTAAACTTACTGAATCTGGAATTTTACCTTTAAAACTAGTGAAAGCTAGGAAGCATTTTTCCTTTTCCAACACTCTTGATTTTCATGAAAATCTTGTCCCCACAATGTATGGATCACAAAGCACTTCATCATTTCCAGAAACATATATTTGTTTTTTGTTTGTTTGTTTTTGTCGGGGATTTCTTTTCTTTTATGGTGGCAAAATTTTAATAAGTATCCCCATAGCTCACCAATATATAATCTAAAAAATATCAAAAATTTGACAGAGGAAATATTTGAAGGATTTTTAAGGGCCTAACATATTTTAAAATCTGACTACAAAACATAAACAGGTTTCTTTACTTCAGAAATTGAAAAACCCAGTGACTCATGTATAGACTAGCTAGGAGAAGAGATGTGATTTGTTTCAGCAAGGAACTGAAATCCCACTCTTCTATGATTAATGATCAGTTGTCTCCTTGGCATTCTGGAACTATTTTTTACATTAAAATTGTTATGATTTTAAAACTGAGTTCAAAGCCTTTGTAGAGCTGATTCTTCCAACTTTGTCAATTATAGATAACGTTCAAACCACTAAATCTTTTGCATTTTTGTACTTGCATGTACTACAAAAACACTCAGCACTCAATCATGCCTTTACTTCTTGTGAGAATCAGGTGCACAATTGCTACATTAGGAACTTCAGATTCATTGACACCTAGTTTCGTATCAAGACTTATACAAAAGATTAGAACATTTTGAATAAAACTAGTTTATAAGTCTGAGTGGAAAAATAATTAAGATGAGCAAAACTAAAGTGATTCTCTTTTGAAGGAAAATATGGTACGAAGAACAAACAGTAAAACAAGCGTGGTAGGTTAAATGATGACCACATCGCTTCTCCAAAAAAAATCCCCTGAAAAATGTACACATGATCTTATTTGCAAAAATAAACTTTGCTGATATAATAAAATTGCTGATCTCAATGAGGTCATTCTGGATTAAGGTGGGTACAAGGGGGATAATATATTTTTAAGAGGAGAGACAGGCATGGAGGAAAAGCCCAAATGAAGATGGAAGCAGAGATTTGAGTTATGCCAGCACAGGCCAAGCAATCACTGAAGTCACCAGAAATGGAAGAGGCAAGGAAAAATATTCCCCATAACCCTTACAGCACCTTAATTTTGGATTGATAATCTCCAGAATGTCGAAAGAATAAATAGCTAATGCTTTAATCACCCCAAATTTGGGCTAATTTGTTAGGGTAGCCATAAGAAATTAATACAGAGCTAATAGATTATTTAAATTATTACTTACAAATTTATGATGTTTCATACTCACTTCTGACTTAGTGCTTCCCTGGCTCAGAGAGTAAAGAATCTTTCTGTAATGAAGGAGACCCAGGTTCAATCCCTGTGTCAGGAAGATCCCCTGGAGAAGCAAATGACTATCCACTCCAGTACTCTTTCCTGGAGAATTTCATGGACAGAGAAGCCAGGTGGGCTATAGTCCATGTGGTCACAAAGAGTGGGACACAACTGAGAGACTAACACTCTCGCTTTTATTTTGACAGAGTGCACGTGGTAGACTACATAACCTCAAAACTTTTGTTATAAATTAAACTATAACTGTTAAATCCAATAATTGAAATACTAAAATAGCCTTAATGGTAGAATTTTCTCGGTTTTTTCTTAATGTATATTCATTAATATAGAGAGAATAAAATTTAATCTCCAACAATTGGAAATCTAAACTATCTCAAGTAGGAAAATTAAGTGGGTTGTTGTTTGTGTTGTTCACGCAACTAAGTTGTGTCTGACTCTTTGTGATCCCATGAGCTGCCTAACCATCTCATCCTCTGCTGCCTTCTCCTTTAGCCTTCAGTCTTTTGAGAGGGAGACAGAGGCAGAGAGAGAGTGAAATAGAGACATAGATAGATATATATACATGAAACTCTTTTACATAGAAGCGTAGGAGGCAGTCTCACCTCAGAAGTGGTTATACCAACGTAAGCGAAATGCTTACTCTTTGTTTACTTACTGTGGTGCACAATAACTCTTATTCTCAGTTAAATGCACATCACATTAACACAGCTGTTTCATATCATTTAAAAAGCTAAAGGTTATACATAAGCATTTGTTCAATGTCATCACATACTATTCCTATAGAACAACAATTGCACTTAGAGGATAGTTGTCTGCTCACAACTTAAAGTCACCTAGAACTTGAAGAGATAACTGCACTCCCATGTTCATTGCAGCAGTATTCACAGCAGTCAGGACATGGAAACAACTGAAGTGTCTACTCATGCATAAATACAAAAAGGAATTTATACATACATACATATATATATGATGCTGGGAAAGACTGAGGGCCGGAGGAGAAGGGGATGACAGAGGATGAGAGGGCTGGGTGGCATCACTGACTCGATGGACATGGGTTTGGGTGGACTCCAGGAGTTGGTGATGGAGAGGGAGGCCTGGCGTGCTGCGGTTCATGGGGTCGCAAAGAGTTGGACACAACTGAGCGACTGAACTGAACTTAACTGATATATCACAAATGTCACATATATTATATTATTTAGCCTTAAAAAAGAGGTCCTACCATACACAATACAAGGATGAAGCTGTATCATATATGCTAAATAAGATAAACCAGATAGATAAAGAAAAAAAACACTACATGATCTCACTTATATGTAGAATCTAAAATCATGTATGGATGTGACAGTTGGACTATAAAGAAAACTGAGCACCGAAGAATTGATGCATTGAACTGTGGTGTTGAAGAAGACTCTTGAGAGTCCCTTGGACTTTTTTATTCTTCTTTTCTAAAAGTAAGCAACATACAAAATGCCAGCAAAGACAGAAAATGGTTCTATGACAAACATTGAAGGTTTTCTTTTTCAATTGGTCTACATGATCCCACTCTAATCTACAAGATAGTTCAGAGACAAGACATATGGTATAGCTATATAGGCAGCATATTAAAGCTACATCACAAAAGACAAAATGAAAAATAAATATTGCTTTCAATGCCTATTTCTACATTACCCAGAGTATTCTATTCATCATCCCTTACTAACCATATTCATGTGAGAAACAAGTATTTTTAAGATAAATACCATAATAATACAAATTTTATCATGACACAAGTAATAATTCTGCTATACTATCTCTGATCTCATTTAATCCTCAGAACAAGCAACAAGCCAGTATTACTACTGCTTCTTCACAGATGAGGAAGTTGAGGCACAAATTTAGTGATCTGCCTAAAGTCACACAGTTGAGAAAAGGAAAAAAAAAGAGGATTTGAACCTTGTTATATGAAGCTCCAATGTCTGTGCTTTTCAAAATCTTGTATTTCTGCTTGAGGAAGTAACATGGAATTAAGGACTAACTACAAACTCCCTATAAATATTATACTTCATTTACTAATCTACTCCTCTACTCACTGGCATTCAATAATCCACAAACATCACAAGTGATGAACACTTTGAAATAAAACGGTAAAATACTAGTTTGACCTCAGCCATGAATTATCAATTGAAGGGACATATGTAAAAATAGTGAAGAAAATTTTGGACCTGATGATCAATAAAAACATTAACTATTGTTGCACAAATAATAGAGAATATCTGTATTAAGGCAACAAAATATTACATTTGACAGCTAACAATATATGTTTTTGAAAGGCTTTTACTATGGAAACTAAATGTCACATTATTTTTGTGATTGCTCCTTTTATGTACGTGTTGTTTTATTTTATTTAAGGCTTTTGGGTTTTTGCAAAATCAGTATACAAACAGATGGCTGATTTTGAAAGTTTTATCTCATTCAATAAATGAGGTAAATGATTTGAAAGTTTTACATCATTCAATAAATGTATCTCTGTCCAGATGGACACTAGGTTTCTGTGCCAATATTGTACCTTTACCATATGGGCAAGAAGATCTAAGGCAGGGGACACTATATTCAGTTTTGTACTTTAACATGAAAAATGTTTGATTAATTGTCATCTGTCTTTAATTTCTGTGGTTAGCGAATCAGGAAGCAACAGACTATTTCAGTAAAATATCAAAACATGCTTATCTAGCTAAGCATATGCATTAGAAAAATCTTTTTTTAAATGTTTTATAAATATTGAGTTTACCTTTCATTAGTTAAATTTATTGAGGTATAATATACTTATAGCAGAAGTCATTTTTTTCAAGGTTACAATTCTATAAATTCTGTCAAAGTTATACAGTCATGCAACCATGATATAGAACATTTCCATCACGCAAAAGTTTGCTCATGCCATTTGTTAATATGATGAATTACATTTATTTTGAAAGTTATACTAACCTTGATATAATGGCTAAGTTTCATTTGATCTTGATTCTGATACTATTATATAATGTAACTTGAATTATATTTACTGAAATTTTGCTTAGAATTTCTGTATCTATGCTCATTAAAGATACAGTCTATGGTTTTGTTTTTTCCTTGCAATATCTGTGTGATTTCAGGATCAGGCTAAACTCATAGAATACATTGGGTGATGTCTCAGACTTCATTTTTGAGGAAGAGCTTGTGTAGAAATGAGATTTTTGTTCTTTAAAAGTTTAGTAGTGTTCACCAGTAAAGCCATATTTTCTGAACTTTTCTTTGTGTAAAGGTTTCTAGTTATATGTACAACTTCTTCAAGAGAAAAAGGACTATTTGGGTTATTTATTTTTTCTTGAATTACCTTTGATAAATTATTTCATTTCAAGAATTTAGCTATTTCATCAAAGTTGCCCAGTTTATTGTCATGAACATCTCTGAACAATTGCTTTCTTTTAAGAGAAGTTTGAAGCTTAAAGGGCTTCCCTGGTGGCTCAGTCAGTAAAGAATCCACCTGCAATGCTGGAGACCTGGATTCAGTCCCTGGGTTGGGAAGATTTCCTGGAGAAGGAAATGGCTACCTACTTCAGTATTCTAGCCTGGAGAATTCCATGGACTGTATAGTCCATGGGGTTTCAAAGAGTCGAACATGACTGAGCAACTTTCACTTTCACTTTGACGGTTAAAAACAAAATCAAAATAATAATAATAATAATCCTCACTTAGGTAAGCTTCTCATTAGAAAGAAAATGTCACTGTTATTTCAGAGAGTTTCCTCTCTTTTTCTATGACATTCATTCTGTTCATAATACTCCTGCTGAAAGTCTAGTTTTGCTAAGTCATCTGTTGTATAAAACAATTCATTACTCTCTGCTATCATACAGGAATCCAGAGGTTTCAAAATTAAATTTGCCAAAGAGTTCCAATACAGTCAGAACACAACACATTTTTAAAATGTTTTGCACACAAAATACATCCATGAATACAGGTATTTTCATGTATTTCCCCTAAAACCTGGGTAATCTTCATAATCACTTTTCTTTCCTGTAATATGATGCTAATATTGGCTAATGAAGCAGTTTGCCAGTGTGCTAAACAAAGCCGGTATGCTGTTATTTTTCAAGTGTTTTTTTTTTTGGTTTTAAAAGCTTCCTATTAATACCTCTTCAACTACACTATCATTACTAACTCTGATTAACTGTTATATGTTAGGAATATGTTAGCTAACCAATTTCATGGGAATCTGTAAAATGTATATCTAATAATAAGCTTTGATCATTGATTTATAAAGTACCTGGACTTTTTATATAAAATTTGAGCTCTCTGTTTTAGCTTCTTGCTTCTTAAAGGCTACCCAAAATCTTTCCATCAGTGTCTAAATTCTCTTTATTATAAAAGTGGAGGATATCCATCATTTGGATAAATAAGATGCTAAAGAATTTCAAAGCAACCAAATGGATTACATAAATACCCCCTAGATATTTTATGAATAATCAAAGGATAATCAGATTTATAACACCAATAAATCATTAATAATTTAGAAAACCTTAATATAAGTTCTTCCTGTAAGACTGAGCACACAAGCAATAATCTAGGGATAATCAAATTTAGAATATTAGTAAAATATTAGTAATCTAAAAAATTTTAGTACAGTTCAGTCGCCCAGTTGTCTCTGACTATTTGCGACCCCATGAACTGCAGCACACCAGGCCTCCCTGTCCATTACCAACTCCCGGAGTCCACCAAAACCCATGTCCATTGAGTCGGTGATGCCATCCAACCATCTCATCCTCTGTCGTCCCATTCTCCTCATGCCCTCAATCTTTCCCAGCATCAGAGTCTTTTCAAATAAGTCAGCTCTTCATATCAGATGGCCAAAGTATTGGAGTTTCAGCTTCAACATCAGTCCTTCCAAATGAATACCCAGGACTGATCTCCTTCAGGATGGACTAGTTGGATCTCCTTGCAGGCCAAGGGACTCTCAAGAGTCTTCTCCAACACCACAGTTCAAACACATCAATTCTTTGGCATTTAGCTTTCTTTATAGTCCAACTCTCACATCCATACATGACCAATGGAAAAACCATAGCCTTGACTAGACGGATCTTTGTTGACAAAGTAATGTCTCTGCTTCTTAATATGCTGTCTAAGTTGGTCATAACTTTCCTTCCAAGGAGTAAGCATCTTTTAATTTCATGGCTGCAATCACCATCTTCAGCGATTTTGGAGCCCAGAAAAATAAAGTCAGCCTTTTTTCCACTGTTTATCCATCTATTTGCCATGAAGTGATGGGACTGGGTGCCATGATCTTAGTTTTCTGAATGTTGAGCTTTAAGCCAACTTTTTCACTCTCCTCTTTCACTTTCTTCAAGAGGCTCTTTAGATTCCTTTCACTTTCTGCCATAAGGGTGCTGTCATCTTCATATCTGAGGTTACTGATATTTCTCCCAGCAATCTTGATTCCAGCTTGTGCTTCCTCCAGCCCAGCGTTTCTCATGATGTACTCTGCAGAGAAGTTAAATAAGCAGGGTGACAATATACAGCCTGGCGTACTCCTTTTCCTACTTGGAACCAGTCTGTTGTTCTCTGTCCAGATCTAACTGTTGCTTCCTGACCTGCATACAGGTTTCTCAAGAGGCAGATCAGGTGGTCTGGTATTCCCATCTCTTTCAGGAGTTTCCACAGTTTATTGTGATCCACACAGTCAAAGGCTTTGGCATAGTCAATAAAGCAGAAATAGATGTTTTTCTGGAACTCTTGTGCTTTTTTGATGATCCAACAGATGTTGGCAATTTGATCCCTAGTTCCTCTGCTTTTTCTAAAACCAGCTTGAACATCTGGAAGTTCATGGTTCACATATTGCTAGAGCCTGGCTTGGAGAATTTTAACCATGAGTTTACTAGCATGTGCAATAAGTGCTATTGTGTGGTAGTATGAACATTCTTTGGCATTGCCTTTCTTAGGGATTTAATGAACACTGACCTTTTCCAGTCCTGTGGCCACTGCTGAGTTTTCCAAATTTGCTGGCATATTGAGTGCAGCACTTTCACAGCATCATCTTTCAGGATTTGAAATAGTTGAACTGTAATCCCATCACCTCCACTAGCTTTGCTGGTAGTGATGCTTTCTAAGGCCCACGTGACTTCACATTCCAGGATGTCTGGCTCTAGGTGAGTGATCATACCATCATGATTATCTGGAACGTGAAGATCTTTTTTGTACAGTTCTTCTGTGTATTCTCGCCACCTCTTCTTAATGTCTTCTGCTTCTTTTAGGTCCCTACCATTTCTGTCCTTTATTGAGCCCATCTTTGCATGAAATGTTCCCTTGGTATCTCTGATTTTCTTGAAGAGATCTCTAGTCTTTCCCATTCTCTTGTTTTCCTCTATTTCTTTGCATTGATCACTGAGGAAGGCTTTCTTATCTCTCCCTGCTATTCTTTGGAACTCTGCATTCAAATGTGTATATCTTTCCTTTTCTCCTTTTCTTTTCACTTCCCTTCTTTTCACAGCTATTTGTACGGCCTCCTCAGAGAGCAATTTTACTTTTTTGCATTTCTTTTTCCTCAGGATGGTCTTTATTCCTGTCTCCTGTACAATGTCACGAACCTCTGTCCATAGTTCATCAGGCACTCTATCAGATCTAGTCCCTTAAGATCTCACTTCCACTGTATAGTCACAAGGGATTTGATTTAGGTCATCCCTGAATGGTCTAGTGGTTTTCTGCACTTTTTCAATTTCAGTCTGAATTTGGCAATAAGGAGTTCATGATCTGAGCCAAGTGCTTCCTAATTTGTATAATTTACTGTATTCTAAGAGTTCACACTTAATTTCTAACATAAAGAGATATTAAATTAGAAATATATACAAACTAGTATTAAAAACTAAAAATTCCATACATTTATAACATGTGACTTTTCCTTCAATTCCCTTAAATGGGCAGTTGAAAAAATAATTTGTATATGGTATTTCACTAGATTTTGAGGAATATCAATATTTAAATGACAAAGAAATATCATAAGTCCACTGGACTTGGGACACAGAAACTAATCATTGGATTATAAAGTGTTTCCCTATCTCAAATTGTACCACTATATTAAGAGGGAGCTTGTGCTTTCTACTCAATTTTTCTGCACATCTGAAACCTCTTTTTAAATAAAACAAGTGTATTAATTTTATACAAAACAACAACTCATTGTGCTTTATTTAAAATAAAGTTTAGGAAGGCAGAAGAGGATCTACAGGAAAAGTTCAGCTATGGATATACCTATTAAGCATATAAACAATACGAAGAGAAAGGGCTACATGTGACAATATAAACTGAATACTTTATCTTAACACTCTCTGAAATATAAACATAATGATAAACTTTTAACTTGTTAGAGGATTAATGTAACTCATCCATGTTCACCCAGATATTAAGTGGCAAGTTTGGGAATTAATTTAACTGTCTGACATGAAATCCCAGTTCTTTCCAATAGTTTTTCAGATTTCAAAGAGAAACATAGTATCTAGGCTTCATTCTTAATATCTGAAACATTTTCAGATATTTCCAGTTCAAATTAGCACAAAGGATACCCCCAAATAATATATGTCCTTGTATGTGCAAATACATGCTTCTTTTTTTCTGTCTCCTATACACACATTCAGAGAAGGCAATGGCACCCCACTCCCATACTCTTGCCTGGAAAATCCCATGGATGGAGGAGCTTGGTAGGCTGCGACTCATGGGGTCGCTAAGAGTTGGACACAACTGAGCGACTTCACTTTCACTTTTCACTTTCATGCATTGGAGAAGGAAATGGCAACCCACTCCAGTGTTCTTGCCTGGAGAATCCCAGGGCTGGGGGAGCCTGGTGGGCTGTCTATGGGGTTGCACAGAGTCGGACATGACTGAAGCGACTTAGCAGCATCAGCAGCAGCATACACACATTTCAAAGGCTATCAAAGAACATTGTGTGTGTACTTTTAATACATTTCATTGCCCACTAGCTATAAAGAAAAGGGTATATAAAAATTACTTTATTCTATCTGAATATAGAAATTCTGAAAATATAAGTTAAAATTAGCTTTTTAGTAATAATTTGGAGACACTTTTGTTTGATTTATCTATCTCCAGTCAATAAAATATATTTCTTTTAATTCTAAAAATAATGAAAGTATTGAAGTTATTTGTTATCTGTCCTTTGTTATTTTTCTGAGAAATGCTTTCATCAAAAAGTCAAGTAGCACACAATTATAGAACTTCAATGTAAATATTAAAGTCGAAAGATTAAGGCAATAGCTCCTTTCATCAACCTGCTTATTTTAATGTAGAATAACTCCACCCAGAGCTCCAGATGAATAATTACTATGAAAATACATGTTTTACCTAAAAATGTCATTGTAATACAACATACTTCTCAAAAGTCACTGCTATCTCTACATTTTAAAATTTCTCTATTTACTGAGGGAGGAAAAAAAGAAATCAGGACAGAAAACAGACCAAAGAAGAATCCCCTGACCCTCAATCTGATACACAAAAAAAGAACGCTTATGATTTAACAGTAAATACTAAATTCATTCACAACCGAAAAATAAAGTTTGTTTTTCAGGAATAATGAACTGTACTCAAAATTTTGGCAGTCCTATTTAACACCAAAAAACTATTAAACCAGTTTAGGTCTTTCCAAAAGAAACTGAGAGAAATAGTGTGTATTAAGTCTTAAATATTTCTTTATTGTTCTTAAGGAAAAGAAGAAGACACTTACTGGTCACAGACAGAATCTGGCCTATTCTGGCAGTTGTAAATGAGCTAAAACAATTACTGGGTAGTAAATATTCCACAGAAGCAACTGGAGTGTAAGATGTAGACTTGTGGAGAGTGGCAGGATATCTGCCAATCAAAAAATTTAACTCAGCAGAGCATTTGGTCCAATCAAATGTTAAAGTATTAAACTAAAATGTGTAACAACAAAAGCTAACCAGAATTTTGCAGTCCAGAATGAAAGAAAATATCATTCATCCATATTCTAGATGGTATGAGCTTTGAGCGTTGTAATTTGGCTTCCTAAAGGTCTCAAAAATATCTCCACTTATTTCTAGATTATTCTCTTTATTTTGAGAATTTGAGGGTCCTACATAAATCAGTCAGTCCTAAAGGAAATCAGTCCTGAATATTCATTGGAAGGACTGATGCTGAAGCTGGAACTCCAATACTTTGGCCACCTGATGCGAAGAACTGACTCATCAGGAAAGATCCTGATAATGGGAAAGACTGAAGGCAGGAGGAGAAGGGTACAACAGAGGATGAGATGGTTGGATGGCATCACTGACTCAATAGACATAAGTTTGAGCAAGCTCCGGGAGTTGGTGATGAACAGGGAAGCCTGATGTGCTACAGCTCATGGGGTGGCAGAGTCAGACACGACTGAATGACTGAACTACCTGACTGAGATTAACTTTGGATAAAAAAGATACTACATACACGTATGTACATGAGTACTTAGTCATATCTGACTCTTTCTGACCCCATACACTGTATCCCACCAGGCTTCACTGAAAATTCCATGGAATTTTCCAGGCAAGAAAACTGGAGTAGGTTGTCATTTCCTACTCCAGTGATATTCCTGCCCTAGGGATCCAACCTGCATCTTATCTCTTGCATTGGCAAGCAGATTCTTTACCACCGTGTCAAATGGGAAGCCCTCAAAATATAAAGCATTTCAAAAGCCCCCTAATATATTAAACAAATACCTCCTAGGGACTTCAGGAATGATCAAGATATAATGACAATTTTGAATCATTTTGGCTCTTTCAAAATAAAAGGCACTATTAAATTTGAATTATAAAATACAAATGAAAGCGAACAAAAACACATTTTTTTTTTCAGAATCTATCATCCTTGGGGCTTTATTTATATTTATATAAAATTAGGCTTTGGGAGAGTAAGAAGAGGGCAATAAAGGGTCTACTTATTTAAGTGTGTGAGTCCTACAATGTGAAGTGTTTCAGAGTGTTGCCCAATGTAAATCTGGTCCACTATGGAGGTCTCAAATATCCATTTACTATTTACTCCTTATTGATACACACACATGTATGCACGCGCACACACACACACACACACACACACACATCACATAAACATACACTGATGCTGCATAATTGGTTTGGAGTCCAGGTCTTCACTTAAGTACCTTGTTCTATGACATTTTCTACAGATATTTACTATGGTTATCAATTGTGTTAGGCAAAAGGGGTATGTTAAATTATATATACTGCTTATTTCCTAGAACCACAGGTTAAGAATTTATGAGTATCTTGTCAACTATTTCTGTTTCTGATCATTGTATTAAAATATAAAGAGGATTGGCAAAACTTGACTCAATCTTGATTTGTTCAAATCAAATTTCCTAAGACCATTTAATATACCCCAATAAAAAGGGAATATATATTTAGAAAATGAATGTCATGCTATCCCTTCCACAGTTCAGTTCAATCGCTCAGTCGTGTCTGACTCTTTGCGACCCCATGAATCGGAGCACACCAGGCCTCCCTGTCCATCACCAACTCCCGGAGTCTACCCAAATCCATGTCCATCGAGTTGGTGATGCCATCCAGCCATCTCATCCTCTGTCATCCCCTTCTCCTCCTGCACCCAATCCTTCCCAGCATCAGGGTCTTTTCCAATGAGTCAACTCTTCGCATGAGGTGGCTAAAGTATTGGAGTTTCAGCGTCAACATCAGTCCTTCCAATGAACACCCAGGACTGATCTCCTTTAGGATGGACTGGTTGGATCTTTTTGCTGTCCAAGGGACTCTCAAGAGTCTTCTCCAACACCACAGTTCAAAAGCATCAATTCTTCAGTGCTCAGCTTTCTTCACAGTCCAACTCTCACATCCATACATGACTACTGGAAAAACCATAGCCTTGACTAGATGGACCTTTGTTGGCAAAGTAATGTCTCTGCTTTTAAATATGCTATCTAGGTTGGTTATAACCTTCCTCCCAAGAGTAAGCATCTTTTAATTTCATGGCTGCAATCACCATCTGCAGTGATTTTGGAACCCCCAAAAATAAAGTCTGACACTGTTTCCACTGTTTCCCCATTTATTTCCCATGACGTGATGGGACTAGATGCCATGTCTTAGTTTTCTGAATGTTGAGCTTTAAGCCAAATTTTTCACTCTCCTCTTTCACGTTCATCAAGAGGCTTTTTAGTTCCTCTTCCCTTTCTGCCATAAGGGTGGTGTCATCTGCATATCTGAGGTTACTGATATTTCTCCCTTCCTAGAATCCCTCATTTTTCAGTCCTTTCCATTGGTCTCTAGATTTTGGCCACTAATTTTCAGGTGGAGCTCTGATCTCAGGGAGCCAGCAATGAGAAATAGCTTGGAGAAAGATCAAGCTGTACAGGAATCAAACATGAAGCTCCTTGGAAAAATACAGAAGCCCTAACTACTGGTCCACCAGGAGCTAGTGGCTAGAAGTGAGGCCCTGGCTCTTCTTTGGAAAAAAAAAAAAATTACAAAGAGATTGAGATTGTAAAACAGGCACAGCCCATGTGGGAGAGCACAGAGTAGTTTATATAGGACAGAAGCAAAGCAGAGCAACACACCCAGAGAAGGATGTGGACATCCTTGCTAATGAGGAGTGCATCAGTGGGGTGGCTTAACTGGCTTCCATGAAGGCAGTTTTTGCTGGGTCAGTCTTTGTTTTCCTCTGGTCAATCATGCTGCTTTGTTTACCATATCTGATCTGACCCATGGCCCTCCCACATATGTACACACATCTTTTAGCTAAGAAGGATTCCAGCATGAGAGTCTCTGGGAGATTGCAGGCACATATTATAAAATAGTGATCCCTCAAAAAAAAAAAAAAAAAAAATAGTGCTCCCTCCCTTTTTGACCCCATGGAGCCTTTCTACACATGCACAGTTGGAGAGGCCTCCTTGATTTAAAAAATGATAGATGTGGTCATCTTATCTTTTACTCCAGCAGAGCTCAGCTCCTCTCTATTCCTGCTATTAACTTTTTCCTTGAAATGTCAGGAGGAGACAGGCTCCAATTTACTCAGCTTGACAAATTCCAGCTGTTCATCTCAGGAGCCCATCTACCTCCTACCTCAACCCAAGCTCTCTTCTGGAAATTCATGCTCTTCCAATGGGCATGAGATAGATAACCTTTCAATAACCTTGAAAATACTTTTGTTTTACTTTGTTTATCTCTGCTTTAATTCTTTCAACTGTACTTTTTTTTCTCCTTTTGAGAGATAGGTGGAGGAATCTAAGTGTCTATGACTCTGAACCACAAATCTTCATTGGCCAAATTCTTATTTATAGAAATTCAATGGATTGCTTAGCAAAATCCTTTCTTTAAGTAAGATTTCACATAACTAATACTAAATAGTATATGTTGCCTTGTCTAATAGATTTCTGCAATGTAAGACCCACTTCAATTCTTGAAACCTCTATGCACTATCAAGTATCACTGAACTGAGTCACCTAAAAACATTTTCAGTGATGCATACTTAAGTAAATAAAAAAAAACTGAATAAACATTATATTTTCTTATGCACTAATATTTAAAATAGATGGCTTAGTGGTAAATAACATGTCTATCAATGCAGGAGTTATGGGTTCAATCCCTGGGTAAGAAAAATACCCTGGAGGAGGAAACAGCATCCCAATCCAGTATTCTTGCTTGGGAAATCCCATGGAGAGAGTAGCCTGACAGTCCA
Organism: Dama dama; assembly: GCF_033118175.1. Taxonomy (NCBI): domain Eukaryota; kingdom Metazoa; phylum Chordata; class Mammalia; order Artiodactyla; family Cervidae; genus Dama; species Dama dama. Next base: position 79,720,090 of record NC_083698.1, on the reverse strand, counting down.
TGGGGTCACAAATGTCAGACATGATTTAGTTACTAAACAACAACAACAATATAGTATGGAACTAAAAACACTGGTATAAAAAATAATGAGTGAGTAAAACTATAGCTTCTATTTAGTTGGTCCAAAAACAAGAAACAAGTATTACCACTCACCTGCTTAGGAAAAACAACTGGATAAGGTATAGAAGGTAAATAAGTGTCAGGCAAATTTGAGTCTGAAAACCAACTCTATAATTAGAATTTTTGGGATTTAGCTATGTTAATTCCTCACCTGGAGATTTTTTTTTGATTATAGAATGATCATAAAGCTAACTCTTTTGAGCGCCAGAGAAAATAGCAAACAGGACCAAAATCATACCAATAAACAACAAAAAGTTAAATAAAATCAAAACATAATAGACACTGCCAGAAGTCGATTGCTGACAGACAGGAAAGTCTTTAAAGTCAATGAGAAGTAAAACAATTAAAAAAAATTGTAGAGAAGAACTTAATGGAACACAAGTAGAGATGAACCAAAAGACTATTTGTTGGGTCTGAAGTGGCTCAAACAATAAATAATTTGCTGGCAATGTGGGAGATCTGAGTTAGATCCCTGAGTTAGGGAGATCCATTGGAGGAGGGCATGGCAACCCACTCCAGTATTCTTGCCTGGAGAATCCCCATGGACAGAGGAGCCTGGCAGGCTTACAGTCCATGGGGTTGCAAAGAGTTGGACACAACTAAGCAGCTAAGCACAAGAGATAGAAAATCCAACAGAAAGAAGAAAAAATTACCCAATGCTGTAATGCAGAAAAATTCCCTAACATGTAAGAACTATAATTTTATTATTTTTAAGAACCTTAATATCTTTTGGCTTGAACTGCTATTTTAATTTATGTATGGGAAATTTTAAAGTGTTCTTTGAGTACTTGGGTACAATTTGGGTTAACCACCTGCCCTCCCCATGTTTCAAGAATATATTTCTCATTTTATAATAAAAACTGTTTCAAAATTTAAGTATAAAGTCCATATTATTTCCATTTATCTAGTGAAGTACTAATTTTACTGCATATCTCCTCACCTAGACTCTAATAGCACATTAATTAGAAGCAAAAAAAAAAAAAAGGAAAATAAAGATTTTGAATATTTTATTTATACACACACACAGCTTTAAGACAATTGGTCAGCTAGAGATTTATAGCCTTCCTGACTTATCCACTGTGTTTCTTGGAAAACACTTAGAGCCCAGAATGGGTTATAGCCGTCTAATCTATTAAACTGTGAGGTATTGAAGAAGGAATACATTATGATATTCTGTATCCTGCATATTTGGCATGATGCCTTCCAAAGAGACTCTCATTAAATGGTAACTGAAATAAAAAACAAACAAAAAAATAAACTATGCATTGAAAATAAAGAAATGAAGGAGGAAAGAGGAATGATGAGATGAGAATAAAAAATACATTTTTAAATACTATTTTGAAAATATATGGAAAAATGGGTGGCATCAGTTTAGAACATAGTTGTGAATATACCTAGTACATCTTTTTGTTCATTTCTTCAATTAAATGTCATTTGTTCAATTAATACTTATTGTGAACACAAATTGTTTCCTGCAATATTCTAGATGAGCATATTTTTTTCCAAGACAACAAAAAACTCATGGAAGGATTCTTTCTTTTTTTAGCAAGTATTACATATAACACAGTTTCCTTGCACATCTGAACACATAGTGAAATGAAGCATTCGTAGGTATTCTTATGAACAAAACTGAAAGTATTAAAATTTTCTTTCCCATTTCCAGATTCAGTGTTCACAATAGTAGAATAAATTATGTCACCCTTTCTCAGGTTAAAAAAATAGAAAAACAAGTAAACAAAACCTTGCTTAAATTATTCAATTATTCAACAGTAATGCAAGGGTATAAGAAAGTATAAAAGGATGAAAAAAGAGGAGGACAAAATAAAGAGAAATTCTGGAGTCAATGATTTTGTGAATAGGCACCTTTTCTGATATGAACTATAAAAATATACCATATCTACTGGAGAAAAATTTTAATGTTTAAGTACAAACTTTTATTCACTTACAATAATTTCTTCCTATAATCAAAAATGTCAAGCATAGGTGATTCATGATTACACCTTCTTTTCTCATTTCTTCTTCCAACATCCTACTCAGAAAGACACCTGCCTTTGCATTTATTCCCCAGGGCTAAATGTGAAGGGCAGCAATGTCTTTCCCACAAACCTGTGTGTCACTCACCCATCAAAACTAAGAGGTTTGTGGGTTTATAAATTCAGAGACCTTGTGGACCCATTTGCTCTCCAAAAGTATTGACTGCCATCTGGCAACTGAAGAACATTTGTGCATCAGCTGTGGGATCAACAGGGAGTTTGCGAGCTGAAGTTTTCCAAAATAAACTAAAGGTAATTTTCAGATTTATAATAGCAATCCTGATCTTCAAGAAGCCTTATGGTAAGGAAAAGAAGAGGAGCAGAGAAACGAAAAGGAGTAAAACAAGGAATAGATAAACTGTGTAAGAAAATTACCAAACAAAAATAATGACATGGTGAAAAGGAAGGACGTCAGAGCAAACTCAATAGAAAATTAAAAGAATTAAAAGGAATAGAAAGAGCAAGACAGAATGGAGGAGATGTAGGCAACAAGCCAAGTTTTTTTTTTTTTTAAATTCCCAAATGATAGCCATAAGTATGGTTTTAAATAGAGGCAGGCAATGTTCTTTTTCCAGCTCTGCAGGCCTGCAGTTTTCAGAGCTTCACACAAAATTGACTCCAAACATCCAATTTAAAGGACAAAGAAGAAAGCTTGAAGATTAAATTCAAAGATAAAACAAAAGGGGCATCTCATCATTTTTAAAAAAATAAAGTCTTCCAAATTTAAGGGCAATAGGTGAGGCTACTTAGGTCACCTTACCTCACTCTTCTGCAAGGCTATTTGTCAATACACTTGATCTTCTGATCCTTTGCCCAAGAAAATAGAGTGCAGTCAGTGGAAAATCATTGTGATTTTTTTTTAAAAAGTAGAATACTGCTTTTAAACCTTTTGATGCTTATAAGAAACTACACAAATTCATTTTACAGACATGCTTTTATCTGTTTGTAATTGAATTGAAAATTGCAGTGAGCTACTTAAAAGGAACCTTATTGAATGGATTGTGTTATAGAATAGAGCAACTTTCAAGTGCATCACTGTTTACTAGGGCTCCTATAAGCCTTTAGCATTGCAGATAATATACATGGAATCAGAGGTCAATATATGCTTAAAATGTTTAAGAATATAGTTACTGAACAGCAATTACAGACATTGCACTTCTTAGTAAAACTGAAAAGAAGGAATATAAGCATTAACCCTGGTCCCAAAGCATTTAAAATCGAATTACTTTGCTGGCAGTACTATATATCATCATAGTTGCCTTATTTAGGAGGTTCTGAGAAAACTGAAAAAAGAAAGGATAATGAGTCATATTTTAAAAGGTTCTACATTTTCCCTGGTAGCTCAGATGGTAAAGAATATTCCTGCAATGTGGGAGACCTGGATTCAGTATCTGGGTTGGGAAGATCCCCTGGAGAAAGGGGATAGCAACCCACTCCAGTACTCTTTCCTGGAGAATTCCGTGTACAGAGAAGCCTGGGGTTCATGGGGTTGCAAAGAGTCAGACTGAGTAACTAACACTTTCACTTTCTATGGCATGTTTTGATGACCAAGCACACTGATGTTCATATGAGAGAGACAGAAGAGACACAAGGAGACAGAGATAGAGTCAGGGAGGGAGAGGGAGAGAGAGAGCATTAGTTCAAGGAATTGGCTCATACAGTATTTTGTGGTACTGGCAAGTGCAAAAGTTGTAGAGCAGGCCAGCATGCTGGAAACTTAGAGAAGAGCTTCTAGCTTTCAGTCTTAAAGCAGAATAACTTCTTTAGGAAAACCGTCTTCGCTTTTAAGGCCTTCAGCTGATTGAGGCCAATTCACATTACAGAGGACAAGGCACTTTACTTAAAGTCAACTGATTCTAAATATTAATCACATCTTTTAAAAAAAATACACTTTCACAACAACATATATTTGATCAAACAACTGGCAAACCACTAGTCACCTAACTGGCTTAACTAGGCTGACACATAAAATGAACCATCACAATAAATCTTCAAAATCTCTCTAATCCAGGGCTTAATTTTTTATAGAGAAAGAAGTTTCTTCAGAACTTTTGCTCAATTATGATAGTGAAGTTAGAAATTCTAAGTAGATATTTCTATTATACTTATCACTTAAGGCAAAGAGTCTAGAGAAAAAGACATGGGCAGGAAAGTATGGGCTTCCCAGGTGGCACTGTGGTAAAGAATCTCCCTACCAATGCAGGAGACACAAGAGACATGGGTTCAACCCCTGGGTTGGGAAGATACCCTGGAGGAGAAAATGACAACCCACTCCAGTTCTATTGCCTGGGAAATTCCAAGGACACATGAACCTGGTAGGCTACAGTTCATGGGGTCACTAAGAGTTGGATATGACTAGGTGACTGAGCACACAACATAGGAGAATACAAATGACATTTCAACTTCAAATTTTCTGATCTTTCCTTACACTTTGTTCAGTTTATGTCATAATTTCACTTAGAGGGTGAACTTATTCATAACTATTTCATTTGATTTTTTTTTAACAACTCTGCTTCTGCATTGAAAATATGGCTTTTTAAGAAGATATGATGGACAGGTGTACTTAGATATAAGTTAGTTTTCTATAGGAAATCACATAAAAAAGCCATCAAGTGTTTTCCATGAAAAATTGTATAAAATTTGTTAATAAACACTAGGGTTATATTGCCTCTTTTTGTGGTTAGTACTTTTATCTGAACACAAATGGATTAGCAGCCCTCCAAGGCAATTCATCTTCACAGCAACAAGTAAGTCAGCCAACTCTCAGTTCAGTTCAGTCCAGTCCAGTTGCTCAGTTATGTCCAACTCTTTGCAACCCCATGGACTGCAACACGTCAGGTCTCCCTGTCCATCACCAACTCCCAGAGTTTACTCAAACTCATGTCCATCGGGTCAGTGATGCCATCCAACCATCTCATCTTCTGTCGTCCCCTTCTCCTCCTGCCTTCAATCTTTCCCAGCATCAGGTCTTTTCCAATGAGTCAGTTCTTCCCATAAGGTGGCCAAAGTACTGGAATTTCAGCTTCAGCATCAGTCCTTCCAATGAATACCCAGGATTGATCTCCTTTAGGATGGACTGGTTGGATCTCCTTGGAGTCCAAGGGACTCGCAAGAGTCTTCTCCAACACCACAGTTTAAAAGCATCAATTCTTTAGCACTAAGCTTTCTTTACTACCCAACTCTTACATCCATACATGACCACTGGAAAAACCATAGCCTTGACTAGATGGACCTTTGTGAACATTAGGGTGCATGTATCTGAGAAACATAATTCTTAGGCAGTAACCCCCATATGATCTAAACCCTATTTATTCACATTTCTGATTGTACTCTACTGCATGGGCTTTGCCTTAGATGTAACTAAGACATTCATGAGCAACTTCTACAAAAAAAATAAAAATAAAAACCACTAAAATATACATGAAATAATATGACTGCTTTGGTATAAATGATTTATTAATACTATATATTATATTTTTGGATTGAACAATGTATTTTTCTGATTAAAATAAGTTAAAACATTTGTCTGGGACCCTAAAATTTTTGTTGGCCCTACACACACTATGTCTACTGTGATTAATAGGCAAGTTGGTCCTACCTTCCCCTGCTCTCTGGTGTCCAACTTTCTTTATCTGTTCTCCAAGCAAGAATGCAGACCTTTCTAGTCATGAGAGAATAGTAAATTATCCAACCTTAAAGTTCTCTTTTTGTGTGAGAACTTTTAACTTATAATTAAATTACAATTTTTTGAATTCTATGTGTTTAGGGGCCAGACCTTTTATTTGAACAGCAGAAATACTTTTTCAGGTGGAAATAATCTAGATTTTACCACTAGGATTTGTATTTCAAAATTTTAATTTTAAAAAGGCAATTTAACATAATAAAAATGAATAAATTTATGATGCGACCCTGATGCTGGGAAAGATAGAAGGCAGGAGGATAAGGGGATAACAGAGGACGAGATGGTTGGGTGGCATCATCGACTTAATGGACATGATTTGAGCAAGCTCCGGGAGATGGTGAAGGACAGGGAAGCCTGGCATGCTGCAGTTTATGGGGTCACAAAGTGTGAGACATGATTGAGTGACTGAACAACAATAACGGCCTACACTACCTTGTCCACCTTAAACTTACACAAAGTTATATGCCAGTTTGTATCTCAGTAAAGCTGGAAAGATAAATATCAGTATACTTTAAGTAAGTCTATGTTGTAGGTCAATTATACTTCAAAGACGAACAAACAAGCAAACTCATAGAAAAATAAATCAGATTTGTGGTTTCCACAAGTCAGAGGGAGGGGGAGGAAAACTGGATAAAGATGGTCAAAAAGTACAAACTTCTAATTGTAAGTATTAGGAATATAATGTTCATTATGATTAATATATAGTAAGTAAAACTGTTGTACATTATTGTTTTATTTTTTAATTGGAGGAAAATTGCTTTACAATATTGGGTTAGTTTTTGCCATACCGCAACTGAAATCAGTCAAAAGTATACAGATAACGCCCTCCCTATTGAGCCTCCCTCCCCTCCCCTTATCCGACTCCTCTAGGTCCTCACAGAGCTCCAGACTTGACTCCTGGTGTTACATAGCAACTTCTCGCCTGCTATCTAATTTACACAAAAGAGTGTATATATGTCAATGCTGTTTCCTCCATTCATCTGACTCTCTCCTTCGCCCACTGTGTCCCACAAGTCTGTTCACTACATCTGTGTCTATTCCTTCCCTGCACGTAGGTAGGTTCATCAGTACCATTTTTCTAGATTCTATACGTATGTATTAATACACGATATTTGTTTCACTCTTTCTGACTTATTCCTTCTGTCTAACAGGCTCAAGGTTCATCCACCTCACTACAACCGACTCAAATCTGTTCTTTTTATGGCTGAGTAGTATGCCACTGTATATATGTACCACAACTTCTTTATATATTCATCTGTAGATGGACATCTATGTTGCTTCCATGCCCTGGCTACCATAAACAGTGCTGCAATGAACACTGGGGTGCACATGTCATTTAGAATTGTGGTTTTCTCAGGGTATATGCCCAGTAGTGGGGTTGCTGGATAATGAGAACACCCTGAACAGTATGAAAAGGCAAAAAGATAGGACATAGAGAGATGAACTCCCCAGGTCAGTAGGTACCCAATATGCTACTGGAGATTAGTGGAGAAATAACTCCAGAAAGAATGAAGGTATGGGGCCAAAGCAAAAACAACACCTAGTTGTGGATAGGACTGGGGATAGAAGGAAGATTCGAAGCTGGAAAGAGCAATATTGCATAGGAACCTGGAATGCTAGGTCCATGAATCAAGGCAGGAGATGGCAAGAGTGAACATCGACATTCTAGGAATCAGCGAACTAAAATAGACTGGAATGGGTGAATTTAACTCAGATGATCATTATATCTACTACTGTGGGCATGAATCCCTTAGAAGAAATGGAGTAGCCATCACAGTCAACAAAAGAGTTCAAAATGCAGTACTTGGATGCAATATCAAAAACGATGGAATGACCTCTGTTCGTTTCCAAGACAAACCATACAATATCATGGTAATCCAAGTCTACGCCCCGACCAGTAATGCTGAAGAAGCTGAAGTTGATTGGTTCTATGAAGACCTACAAGACCTGCTAGAATTAACAAGCAAAAAAGATGCCCTTTTCATTATAGGGGACTGGAATGCAAAAGTAGGAAGTCAGGAAACACCTGGAGTAGCAAGAAAATTTGGCCTTGAAATGAAGCAGGGCAAAGGCTAACAGGGTTCTGCCAAGAGAATGCACTGGTCATAATAAACACCCTCTTCCAACAACACAGGAGAAGACTCTACACATGGACATCACCAGATGGTCAACACTGAAATCAGATTGATTATATCCTTTGCAGCCAAAGATGGGGAAGCTCTGTACAGTCAGCAGAAACAAGATCTGGAGCTGACTGTGACTCAGATCATGAACTCCTTATTGCAAAATTCAGACTGAAATTGAAAAAGTGCAGAAAACCACTAGTCCATTCAGGTATGACTTAAATCAAATCCCTTTTGACTATACAGTGGAAGTGAGAAATAGATTTAAGGGACTAGATCTGATAGACAGAGTGCCTGATGAACTATGGACGGAGGTTCGTGACATTGTACAGGAGATAGGAATCAAGACCATCCCCAAGAAAAAGAAATGCAAAAAAGCAAAATGTCTGTCTGAGGAGGCCTTACAAATAGATGTGAAAAGAAGAGAAGCGAAAAGCAAAGGAGAAAAGGATATATCCATTTGAATGCAGAGTTCCAAAGAATAGCAAGGAGAGATAAGAAAACCTTCCTCAGGAATCAATGTAAAGAAATAGAAGAAAACAATAGAATGGGAAAGATCAGAGATCTCTTCAAGAAAATTAGAGATACCAAGGAAATATTTCATGCAAAGATGGGCTCAATAAAGGACAGAAATTGTAGGGACCTAACATAAGCAAAAGATATTAAGAAGAGGTGGCGAGAATACACAGAAGAACTGTACATAAAAGATATTCACGACCCAGATAATCACGAAGGTGTGATCACTCCCACTCACCTAGAACCGGACATCCTGGAATGTGAGTTCAAGTGGGCCTTAGAAAGCATCACTACAAAGAAAGCTAGTGGAGGCGATGGAATTCCAGTTGAGCTATTTCAAATTCTAAAAGATGATGCTGTGAGTGCTGCACTCAATACGTCAGCAAATTTGGAAAACTCAGCAGTGGCCACAGGACTGGAAAGGTCAGTTTTCATTCCAATCGCAAAGAAAGGCAATCCCAAAAAAGGCAATCCCAAACAATGCTCAAACTACCACATAATTGCACTTATCTCACATGCTAGTAAAGTAATGCTCAAAATTCTCCAAGCCAGGCTTCAGCATATGTGAACCGTGAACTTCCAGATGTTCAAGCTGGTTTTAGAAAAGGCAGAGGAACAAGAGGCCAAATTTCAACATCTGTTGGATCATCAAAAAAGCAAGAGAATTCCAGAAAAATATCTATTTCTCCTTTACTGACTATGCCAAAGCCTTTGCCTCTGTGGATCATGACAAATTGTGGAAAATTCTGAAAGAGATGGGAATACCAGACCACCTGACCTGTCTCATGAGAAATCTGTATGCAGGTCAGGAAGAAACAGAACTGGACATGGAACAATGGACTGATTCTAAATATGAAAAAGAGTACATCAAGGCTGTATATTGTCACCCTGATTATTGAACTTATACGCAGAGTACATCATGAGAAACACTGGGCTGGAGGAAGCACAAACTGGAATCAAGATTGCCGGGAGAAATATCAATAAACTCAGATATGCAGATGACGTCACCCTTATGGCAGAAAGTGAAGAAGAACTAAAGAGCCTCTTGAAGAAAGTGAAAGAGGAGATGAAAAAGTTGGCTTAAAGTTCAATATCCAGAAAACTAAGATCATGGCATCCAGTCCCATCACTTCATGGCAAATAGATAGGGAAACAGTGGAATCAGTGGTTGACTTTATTTTTCTGGGCTCCCAAATCACTGCAGATGGTGACTGCAGCCATGAAATTAAAAGAGGCTTACTCCTTGGAAGGAAGGTTATGACCAACCTAGCGAGCATATTAAAAAGCAGAGACATTACTTTGCCAACAAAGGTCCATCTAGTCAAGGCTATGGTTTTTCCAGTAGTCATGTATGGATGTGAGAGTTGGACTATAAAGAAATCTGAGCGCTGAAGAACTGATGCTTTTGAACTGTGGTGTTGGAGAAGACTCTTGAGAATCCCTTGAACTGCAAGGAGATCCAACCAGCCCATCCTAGAGTAGATCAGCCCTGGGTGTTCACTGAAGGAACTGATGTTGAAGCTGAAACTCCAATACTTTGGCTACCTGATGTAGAGAGCTGACTCATCTGAAAAGACCCTAATGCTTGGAAAGATTGAGGGCAGGAGGAGAAGGGGATGACAGAGGATTAAATGGTTGGATGGCATCACCGACACAATGGACATGGGTTTGGTTGGACTCGGAGTTGGTGATGGACAGGGAGGCCTGGCGTACTGCAGTACATGTGGTCGCAAAGAACTGTACATGACTGAGCAACTGAACTGAAATGATGGTAGATTTATTACTGTTTTTTTTTTTTTTTTTTTTTAAGGTATCTCCATCTGTTCTTCATAATGGCTTACATTAGTTTACATTCCCACCAACTTTTAGAAGGGTACCCTTTTCTTCACATCCTTTTCAGCGTTTATTGTTTGTAGATTTTTGATGATGGCCATTCTAACCGGTGTGAGGTGATACCTCATTGTAGTTTTGATTTATATTTCTCTAATAATTAGTAATGTTGAGAATCTTTTAATGTATTTTTTGGCAATCTGTTTAGGTCTTCTGCCCATTTTGATTGGGAAGCTTGTTTTGCTGATATTGAGCTGTATGAGCTGCTTATATATTTGGAGATTAATCTTTTGTCATTTGTGTCATTTGCAATTGTTTTCTTTCATTTGGAGGGTTGTCTTTTAAATTTTTTTTATTGTTTCCTTTAATATTGCTATACATTATATGTGAAAATTGTGAGTAAATCCTGAGATATTATCATCAAGAGGAAAATATTTTTTTTCTTTACATCTATATGATGTAATAGATGCTCACTAACCTTATTTTTGTAATTATTTCCTGATATATGTAAGTCAAATAATTATGCTGTATACCTTAAATCTATATGACACTGCATGTCAACTATATAATAATAAAACTGGAAGAAAAACAAGTCTAATGAAAAGGAAAAATAGTATTATTGAAATATAGGTTTGATAAATGTAAATATTCAGATCACTGTTCATAATGAAAAGGTTTCAACTATCTTGAACATTCACATAGAACTTTTAAGAAAAAAAATATTAGTACAGTTATTTTCTTTTTCCTTTCTTTCTTAAATTAATGCTTTTGACAAAAACATTTTCATCTAGTTGTAAACAAACCAATTATAGATTTCATTCCCCTTAATAATGTTTAAAAATTATCCTGGCCAAGTACCCATATTTAACAGAAATCACGCAGAAGCAGAGTCATAACCTAAGCTAAATTTACCATGGAAAACAAATTATACAAAATTTCAAAAAATACCCAAATTTATGAAAACAAACATATATGCATATAGCAATAGAGAGAATCATACATATCCATAAAGATTGTTGTGGTTGTTTGTCAGGGAATTTTTAACAGAAGGATTCCTAAGTGCTGTTTCTCATAAATCCTTTGCTCCTTATTAGTTTCTGGCAACAGAAATGAGTGGAAAAGCACACTGCTCCCAGGACTGGGGTCATAGGATGAGACATGCATGAATCTCCTTCAGTAAACATTCTCCTTAGGACAAAACTGCTTAGTCACGACCCTTTCTTGAGATATGGATTGTCTTCTGACCATTGTTAATTCCTTGTTCCCTTGATAACGGTTGCTGTATGTTTGGTTTTCTGATCTTTATCATTGTCAAAAGAAATTCCTTGTACAACAGCCTATATATACTCATAAAAAGATAATTAAAACACCCTTGCTCCACCAGAGGCTTGGGTCTCCGTGTCTTTCTTTCTCTCTCTCTCTCCCCCTCCCTCCAGCTAAGTCTCTGGAGCATAGAAACCCTCCGAGCTCACTCTCCTGCCCGGGCTTTCAAGGCCTCCTCGAGAGGGCGCCCTGTGCCTTCATGAGCAGTGCAAGCCCTGTTCTAGGGTTTTATTGGTTCTCTGTATAAACCAGGGATTATTAGCTTCTTTCTCTTTTTCACTTTCTTATCATTGACTCTGGACAATCAGGTTCTGGTCCATTAAAGGCCCGCAACAGTTGTTCAGTCACTATGTCATGTTTGACTCATTGTGACCCCCATGGACTGCAGCATGCCAGACTCCTCTGTCCTCCACTATCTCATAAAGTTTATTCAATTCATGTCCATTGAGCTGGTGATGCTATCTCACCACCTAATTCTCTGAAGCCCCTTTCTCTCTTTGCTGTCAATCTTTCCCAGCATCAATTCCTCAGTGCTCAGGTTCTTTATGATCCAGCTCTCACAACTCTCAGATCCATACATGGCACTTGGAAAAAACCATAGCTTTGACTATAAGGACCCTGTCAGCAAAGAAATGTCTCTGCTTTTAATGCTCTGTCTAGATTTGTCATAGTTTTTCTTCCAAGGAGCATGTGTCTTTTAATTTCATGGCTGTCCACAATGATTTAATCACTGTCCACATTGATTTTGGAGACCATGAAAATAAATCTGCCACTGTTTCCATTTTTCCCCACCTGTTTGCCATGAAGTGATAGAACTGGATGCCATGATCTTAGTTTTTTGAATGTTGAGTTTTAAGCCAGCTTTTTCACTCTCCTTCACCTTCATCAAGAGGCTCTTTGGTTCCTCTTCTCTTTCACCCACTAGGGTGGTTTCTTCTGCATATCTGAGGTTGTTGATATTTCCCTCAGCAATTTTGATTCCAGCTTGGAATTTATTCAGTATTTTACATGATGGACTCTGCATGTAAGTTTAATAAGCAGGATGACACTATATAGCCTTGACATACTTCTTTCCCAAAATTGAACCAGTTCATTGTTCCATGTCCAGTTCTACTATGTTGGTGTAAAAATATTTGTGGTTTCAGACCTGGAATTTTAGATCCTTATAACTTGGCTCAAACACATCTTTATTAATTAAAATAGGAACCATTACAATCAACACAGCTTTACTAACTAGAAATAAGTTGGTTTATTCCTGTAGGACAAAACTCTGTGCTTCAGGATTTGACGAACTCTTGGAAAGCATTTTATGAATCCTGCTGTTTGTGGAAGCATTTTCCTTGCAAAAAGTTGTCAAGATGCTTGAAGAAGTGTTCATCAGTTGGCAAGAAGTCAGATGAATATGGCAGATGAAACAAAATTTTGTAGTCCAATTCATTCAACATTTGAAGCCTTTGTTGTGTGACATGCTTCTGGGTGTCATTGCAGAGAAGATTTGGGCTCTTTCTGTTGAACAATATTGGCTCCAGGTGTTGTAGTTTTCAGTACATCTCATTGATTTGTTGAGTATACCTCTCAGATGCAATGGTTTCACCAGGATTCAGGCACGTTTGACTTTGGGAAGTGCTTTGGAGCTTCTCAGTCCAACCACTGAGCTGGTCACTGCTGGTGGTCACATAAAATCCATATTTTGTCCCGTGTCACAATCCAATCAAGAAATGGTTCTTTGTTGTCGCATAGAATAAGAGAAGACAACATTTCAAAATGACAATTTTTTTGACTTGAGGTCAGCTCATGAGGCACCCACTTTTCAAGCCTTTTCACCTTTCCAACTTGCTTCAAATGGAAAATGACCATAGAACGGTCAACATTGAATTTTCGGGCAATTTCTTATGTAGTTGTAAGAGGATCAGCTTCAATGATCCTCTCAGTTGCTTGTTGTAAACTTCCAATGGCTGGCCTAATCTTCAAGGGTCTCATCTCCTTTGCAAACCTTCTTGAATCACCACTGCACTGTACGTTCATTAGCCTTACTGGGCCAAATGTGTTGATGTTGCGAGTTGTCTCCACTGCTTTACCACACATTTTGAACTCAAATAAGAAAATCACTCAAATTCCCTTTTTGTTAATATCATTTCCACAGTCTAAAATACATATAAAATAAACAGCAAGTAATAATTACCAGTAAAAACCATAAAGCAAGACACACTCATTAAAACATAACCACATCTATTTAAGAATATGTTCCACTATCAAATAGCAAAATTCACCAATGCAAAACCATAATTACCTTTGCACCAACCTAATAACTGTTGCTTCTTGTCTTGCATACAGGTTCTCAGCACACAGATAAAGTAGTTTGGTATTCCCATCTCTTCAAAAATTTTCCCAGAAGCCTAGCTTAAATGATTTTGAGTATAACCTTGCTAGCATGTGAAACAAGAGCAGTTGTGCAGTAGTTTGAACATTCTTTGGCATTGCCCTTCTTTGGGACTGGAATGAAAATTAACCTTTTCCAGTTCTGTGGCCACTGCTGAGTTTTCCAAATTTGCTGACATATTGAGTGCAACATTTTAACATGATCATTTTTGAGGATTTTAAATAGCTCAGCTAGAATTTGATCATCTCCACTAGCTTTGTTTATAGTAATGCTTCCTATGGCTCACTTGACTTTGCAGTCCAAGATGTTCAGCTCTGCGTGAGTGACCTCACCACAGTGGTTATCTGGGTCATTAACATCTTTTTGTATAGTTCTTCTGTATATTCTTGCTACCTCTTCTTTATCTCTTCTGCTTCTATTATGCCCTTACCATTTCTGTCCTTTTTTGTGCCCATCATTACATGAAATGTTCCCTTTATATCTCCAGTTTTCTTGAAGAGATCTGTGGTTCAGATTCCTAAGATGTCGATGTTCACTCTTGTCATTTCCTGCTTGACCATGTCCAATTTAAATTGATTAATGGGCCTAACATTCCAGGTTCCTATGTAATATTGTTCTTCATAATATCAGACTTTACTTTCACCACCTGACATATCCAAAACTGAGTGCCATTTCTTCTTTGGCCTAGCCCCTTTGTTCTTTCTAGGGCTATTTGTAATTGCTATCTGCTTTCCCCAGTATCATATTGGACTCCTTCTGACCTGAGGGCCTTATCTTTTAGTGTCATATTTCTTTGCCTTTTCTCATTCTTCATAGGGTTCTCCAGGCAAGAATACTGTAGTGGTTTGCCATTTCCTCCTCCAGTGGACCCATTTTGTCAGAAATCTTCATCATGAACCATCCATCTTGGGTGACTTTGCATGGCATGCTTCAAAGCTTCATTAAGTTTTGCAAGCTCCTTTGCTATATATGACAAGGCTGTGATCCATGAAGGGATACATATATGAGTGTATATGTATTTGAAAAAAATAGGATGCTTACATGAATATATAGGTTGTCATTCATCTACTTGAAATACAGTTTATATTTTAAATGTAGCTTAATATAATTTGGGATAGCAAAAAATGATATATGATTTAATGCATTAATAATATGAAAATATATATATCAGTGACAAATATATTTGTATTTACTGTACAAAATACATATTTACTGTATGTACAAAATTCATTTAAATATGTATAAATTTACAGATGTGTACAATTTAAAGTTTTTTTCAATATTTGAGATAGCTTCAGAAAAGAAAGATTCACAAAATTTTTAGAACTATTAATGGAGAAGTGTCATTTTCCTAATCATCATAATCTTTTTGGACTTTGCAAAAACAAAACTCTACAGAATATTATAAATGTGTTTCTTCTTGTTTTAAAAAGAACTTTTAAGCCACTTACAATGTTAATTATTCATTGCTTTCTTGTCTGGGAGAAAATAACATAATATCAATGATGTGTTTGCTTTAATTTCTAAAGTCTAATGTGAGGGAACAAAATCTACTTCAGCATGAAAAGATCTTTTCTTTTGAGATGCTTTTATTTTAAACTCTGTCATTTGCCTATGAAAAGACAACATGATTTGTATGAAAGAAAACATAGAATTTCATTGTCTCAGTTCTTGCTAATATGAAAAGTCAACACAGAAAAATTTAATAAAAATAAATGAAATTTTGGTGTCTAAATTTTCTTCAAGAAATGGGTATTGGGAGAATTCAAAATCCAAATGCAAAATAATTAAAGTAAATACTTATTTTATTCAATACACAAAAATCAACTAAAAATAGATGAAATATTTCAATTCAAGATCTGAAACTGTAGAACTTCTAGAGGAAAACATAGAAGGAAGGTTTCTTTACATTGGCCTTGGCAAGGATTTCAAGGATGTATAATAAAAAGCACAGTCAATGAAAGCAAAAATAGGCGAGGCTACATCAAAAAAGCTTCTGCACACAAAAGACTTGCAAACCATGATTTCAAAATATTATGAGGTTATTTTTCAAAATATATAAGAACATCCTATAGCTCAATGGCAAAAAAACCTAATAATCCTATTAAAAAGTTGACCTAAGTCTTGAACAAGCATTTCTTCAAAGAAGACATATAATATACTGGATTGTTCAGTATCACCAATCATTACCAAAAAGGAAATCAAAACCACAATGAGATATTACAACACTCTACTATGGTGGCTATTAACAAAAACCAGAAGATAAGTGTTAACAAGGCTGTGAAGAAATTAAAATGCTCCTACACTGTTGACAGGAATGCTAGTGCAATGGCTGCAAAGAACCCATGGAAGTTCCATATTGCTTTTAAATTAAAAAAAACAAAACAAAAACAAACTACCATGTAATCTACCAATTCAACTTTTTATTATTTGTCCAAACAAATTGAAATCAGGATCTTGAAGAAAGATTAAATAGACTCCTTTGTTCTCTGTGGCACACAATCACCAAGATGTAATAGGGAGAACAAATCTGACTTCATATTATATCTTTCTTTTTTTTTTCACTTCAACTTTTGTGTTTGTTGCTGTGGTTAGTCATGCTGACTCTACACCTTCTGTAAAAGAATGTTGCCTATAGTCTGAAATAAACACTAAGATGTAATAAGGAGGACAAAATCTGACTCCATATTAGATCAGTTTTTTTACTTTAACCTTCAGCGCTTTGTTGCATGTGCTGAATCCTGCTGGCTCTGCACCTTTTGTAGAAGAATGATGCTTTTTGCTTGAAATAAACAGGATAGCCTATTCTTAGGGCTCTGACCTTTAAAAGTCTGTTCATACAGAGGGGGAAAAAAAAAAGTTGCAGAACAGAGAATAACATTTGTTTTGTTGGAGGATTACTTGACCTACATGGACAGCTGATGAACAAAGGACTTGACACCAAGAAATTTGCAGCAACTAAGGGCAAACCCACTCAAGTCTTCTTGTCTGGAGAATCCCATGGACGGAGGAGCCTGGTGGGCTACAGTCCACGGGGTCACAAAGAGTTGGACATGACTGAGCGACTTCACTTAACCGTGACCATCCCTTAACCTGCCTTTAAAAATGTCTACCTGAAACCATTTGAGGAGTTCAAGGATTTTTGGGCACAGCCACCTGTCTTCTTGAAAGGCCCTGAAATGAACCTTTCTTTGCCTCAAACTCCAAAGTTTTGGTATTATTTGGCCTTATTATGTATTAGGCACAGGAACTTACATTCCATAACAAAGATACAGAAACAATTTAAATGTCTATCAAAACATAAATGAATAACAAAGTTATATATGCATATAATGGAATATTATTCACCTTAAAAAAGAAGGAAATCCAGAAATATGGAATAACAGGGATGAAACGTGAGGACATCAGGCCAGGTGAAATAAGCTAGTTACAGAAGGACAAATACTAAATGATTCTACTTATATTAGGTATCTAGAAGTTAAACTCATAGTAGCAAAGAATGCAATTTTAGTTGGCAAGGGTTGGGCATAGAGGAACAGTGGGAGTTGCCTATCAAACAGTATAAATTTTTAGTTATACGAGATGCTTAATCTTAGATATTTGCCGTACAACATTTTGCCTACAGGTTACAATATTATATCATACACTAAAAAAATGTGAGGTGGGAAATCTCATGTGAAGTCTTTTTATCTCAGTAAAACTTTTAAAAGTTAATTTTTCTAATGCATAGGTTTTTTCTTCATGCATTTTTAGATATAAGCAAATCTCCACAGACATCAGTTAACACTGCCTACTTTTTTTACACACACACACACACACACACACACACACGCACATACAAGAAAGAAAGGGAGGAAAGGAGGAAAGGAAAGGGGAGGAGAAAATAAAAGAAATTTCATAAGTTTATAAGTAAGGATTAGCCACAAATCCAAACTAGCAACTTTAAGAACTAAATGAAATACAGATCACTTCATAAATCACCAAATTTTTAACTATTCATTTGCAATGACTAGCACTATTATTTAGCCAGTTTTCCTCAGTACCTTTATATAGTGCCAAAAGAACTGTTAGCTTTATCTAAAAGTGTTCATTTGCTACCCAGTGATGCTTTTGAACTGTGGTGTTGGAGAAGACTCTTGAGAGTCCTTTGGACTGCAAGGAGATCCAACCAGTCCATCCTAAAGGAAATCTGTCCTGAATATTCATTGGAAGGACTGATGTTGAAGCTGAAACTCCAATACTTTGGCCACCTGATGTGAAGAGCTGACTCATTGGAAAGAACCCTGATGCTGGGAAACATTGAGGACAGGAGGAGAAGGGGATGACAGAGGATGAGATGGTTCAGTGGCATCACCGACTCAATGGACACGGGTTTGACTAAACTCCAGGAGTTGGTGATGGACAGGGAGGCCTGGCGTGCTGCGCTTCATGGGGTTACAAAGAGTCAGACACGACTGAGTGACTGAACTGAACTGAACTGATGACAATTACCTGTCTCCTCCTCTTTTATAGACTCTTAATCTTGAAACTGAAAATGTGTGAGCCAAATTCATAGACATTCTCATTTGAGACAAGAACATCAAATCCAGACAGTATGTCAAGTAATGATTGACCAGCAAGCCAAGCCCATGACATAGAAAGTAAATAACATAGGAAAGATCCCAACCTAGACAACAATGCCAAATGATGACTGCCAAGCCATGGTTGCTTGATCAAAGGCAATGGGCTAGGCTCCAGAGATGAGGTTAGAATTAAATGATTAACCCATAGGGTTGGAAGAGCTCACTTTGATGCCAGCTACTATCCCAGTGACCTAGAGGAATCCCCACAGACTGAAGCAGCTGCTGCTTCTGCTATAAAATTTGATGCCAAGAAAACAAAGGCTGCGTTCACTTCAATTTCCTCAGCTTCTAAATAACATTGAAAACTTATATTTTTTACACTGTATCCCATCAAAACATAGTCTAGACTGTTTCTTACCTTCCTAAAATGTCACCTTACGTATGCTTCAAAATTTTTCAATACAGTGCTCTCAAAACACTAAATATCTCACCCATATGGAGAGAAATTAAGTAGCCAATTCAGGCTACCCAATTAACACAGCTGAGCAAGCTGCACTCGGGGATCTTTTCCAGATACCCGCACCCTCCTTCTAGCATTGGAGACAAGCACCTTTCCTCCTGTCTCTCTAATTCTGTGACCTCATGGAAGAGTATGGGGCATTGGACCTAATCTTTCCTTTTCCAAATTTCTCTGCTCTGAGTAGTCCAACTCCTGCTATTCTTCCATTTCTCATATTAAGACTGTTTCAGGCCTATCTAAAATTATATGCCTATATAGCACTTAACGGTTTTCAAAGTGGTATCACCTTATTATCTCAGTACTGCTTTAGTTTTAAATCTGCTATAGACAGTGATTGTTGCTTTCACTGCAGATATAAGGATATAAAGTTCAAAGCACTAACAGACTTCCTCAAGGACATGCAGTCAATAATACAGATGCAATTTTGTGATCCCAAGGCTAGCATTTGCAACACAAGACTTATTCTTCCCTTCTCAATCCCCTGATAGCTTTGTGTAGTTAAAGTGTTTTCCTTAATTCAGTATGGTATATGTAAAATGTGATCAATGATCTTTCTGTAGATTGTCTGAAATATCATTCTTAAAATACTATAATGTAGGTAGAAAATCCATTCCTTTAGATTAATAAATATAAAATTTAGGTTCAAATCACTTAAGTGAATTTGATTGGAGAAAACCACGGTATCAACGTCAAAGAAACAGAGACAACTTTTTTTTTTTAATAGAAAATAAAGAATATTATCAATGTCTTGATCCTTAGATGTCTGTAAAAACCAAATACCATGAATAGAATGTCTTTATGTTCATTCATTCAGCAAGCATTTACCTAAGAAAGCTAATAGATGTACATAAAATAAAGGCCTGTGACACATGTCTCTACAATGATGAAGATTCAACAAAGAACAAATACTGCTCCATCTCTTTGAAGAGTATAGGCTACATTGAAATATGCACAAACAACCAGAGCTAGTAAATATTATGTATTTAATATGCACAAGATACTATGTTGAATACTTGACAGGTCCTACTTCATTTCATAGATGAAAAACCTGAGCACATAAAGTTTATCAGTGAGTCCAAATTTCCTAGTGGGTAAGAATCAAAATAGATTCAAATAAAAGTATAAAGAAAGCAAAACAAAACTATGCAACTTGGCCAAGTATAACTTACTGGTTCCTTGGCTCAAGTTACTTACCTGTTTACTCTCTTTGCATTGATTTCTGAAATAATGAATTCAAAATCCCCCAAATATTCCTCAGATCAACTAATAAGAATCACTAAACTAGAGGAGCAAGAGCTGGTCCCTAAATATGTATAAAAGAGAGAGATCTTTACTGGTGTTATTATATATGGCAATTGGAAAGAAAAAAAAACATAATCTGTAATGCTAAAGATAAAGGAGAAAAAGAGAAAATATTCATTTCCTAATATCTCCAGCACATGCAATAAGGGTAATATTATAGCAAATAGTGGAGGATATAGAGAGGAGAGCAGTTAAGGAAAAGATCTGCATAGAGATAAGGTAGAGAGGACATCCAAGCAGCACCACCCCTAGAAGCTCCATATCTCTTTATCACAACACAGTACCCTTGTCATGACAATATCAATAGTTGTGTAGCTTCCACATGGAAACCACCAGTAATACAGCCATACTCTATTAATCCATAAAAGCATCTGCACCTATTGCTTATGTAGTGAATAATGATTGAGCATCTATGTCCTAGAACAAGGTTTTGTGATATTTGGAAAAACAGGGATAATTCACATATCATTCTGACAAAATTTCCAGCTTATCTGATTTATTTTTTGCCCTCTACAAACAAACACAAATGATCTCTGCTGAAGAAAACAAATAATTATTTTTTTTGCTTTAAGTAATGCCCATGGCTGTTAATATTTTGGATGCATATATTTGGTTAATCAATACAACAGACATAAGGTATATTGCTTTTCAAAAGAACTTCTGTTAGAGGTTTTCATTTGGTTCTAAACTTATATCAATTTAAAATTAACTAAGATGGAGACATAGGAGGCTCCTGAGCTCTCTTCCTCTCATGGCTGCACCAAATTTACAGCTACACACAGAAAAATTCTCTCTGAAAGAGACCCAAGAAACTAACTGAGCAATTCTTACACATCAGATAAATGACAGGCTATCCAAATAAAAATGGGTGCAAAAAACTGAAACTCATATCATAAGCCCCAAACTCAATACAGCACCATACAATCAGGAGGGGATCCCCACTCTGAACTTCTCCCTGAGGAGTCACAGACTATCTAGCAAATTTTAAAACAAAGAAAGGCAATATATAATGATACAGGTATCAGTGATTCAAAAGCATAAAACAATTATGACCATTTATATACTCCAAATAGGAACATTTAAATATATAAAGTAAAATTAACATATCTGAAGGAGGAAATAGGCCATAGTAAAATAACAAAAGGAGACTTCAACAGGCACTTACAATAACAGATAGATCATTCAGATAGAATACCAATAAGGAAACATCAGACTTAAGCTCTTATTAAATCATATGGCCCTAACAAATATATTCAGAGCATTCTATCCAACAGTAGCAGAATAAACCTTCTTCTCAAATGCACGTGAAACATTTCCCAAGATAAATTATATGTTAGTCCACAAAGCAAGTCATAATAAACTTAAGCAGATGGAAATGATATT
Organism: Dama dama; assembly: GCF_033118175.1. Lineage (NCBI taxonomy): Eukaryota > Metazoa > Chordata > Mammalia > Artiodactyla > Cervidae > Dama > Dama dama. Next base: position 79,698,317 of record NC_083698.1, on the reverse strand, counting down.
AATCATGTTTTTAGGCTATGATGATAGGTAACTAGAAAACAATTATGAGAAGAAAAATAGAAAAGTCACAAATATGACATGATTAAACAACATGCTCCTGAATAATTGATGAGTTAAAGAAAATCAAAGTGAAATCAAAAAATTATATTGAGGCTAATGGAAACAGAAACACAGCTTATCAAAATTTCGGGGATGCAGCACAAGCAGTTCTAAAGATGAAGCTCATTTTAACACCTACATTAAGGAAAAAGGAAGATTTGCAACATCCTAACTTTACATCTTAAGAAACTAGAAACAAAAAAGAAAAACTTAACCCAAAGTTAGGAGAAAAAGAAATAATGCATACCTGCACATAAATAAATAAAATATAAACCAAAAGGCAATATAAAAAATCAATGAAACCAAGGGCTTTGTTTTTTAAAAGATAAACAAAATACACAAATATTTAGTGAGACACAATAGGACAAAAAGAGAGAGGATAGAAGTAAATAAAATTATAAATTAAAAGAAGACATTACAGAGAATAACATAGAAATACTTAGGACCATAAAAGACTACAATGAAAACTTATACTTCAAGAGAAAAAGCAATCTATAAGAAATGGATATATTCTTAGAAACATACAAATTATTACCAGGAAGCTATAACAACTATGACTGGTATCAAGATGAATCAGTAATCAAAAACCTCACAACCAAGAAAAGTTCAAGACTAACTGGCTTCACTAGTAAATTCTACCAAACATTTAAAGAACTAATACCAATTCTTCCCAAACTCTTCCAAAAACAGGAGGAAACACATCCAAATTCACTTTATAAGGGCAGCATTAACTACATGCCAAAGTCAGACAGGGGCTTCTCCCCTGGTGTCTCAGATGATAAGGAATCTGCCTGCAATGCAGGAGGCTCAGGTTTGATCCCTGGGTTGGGAAGATCCCCTGGAGAAGGAAATAGCAACCCACTCCAGTATGCTTGCTTGGGAAATCCCATGGACAGAGGAGCCTGGCAGGGTATAGTCCGTGGAATTGCAAAGAGTAGGACATAACTGGATGAATAACACGTCTACACTTTCAAAGTCAGACAAGGACACTACAAAGAAAAATATATATATACATGGGCCAATGTCCTTGATGCACATAGCTGCAAACAACCTCAACAAAACAGTAGGAACCAAATTTTAAAATACATTAATAAGTTCATGATCAAGTGGGATTTCTTTAAACTGAGATGCACAGATGGCTCAATATCTGTAAATGAATAAACCAAAATGAAGGATAAATGCCATATGAACATCTCAGTATATAGAAAAATATATATGACAAAATTCAATAGCCTTTCATGATAACAACTTTCAATAAACTGGGTATAGAGGAAAGTTATCTCAAAATAATAAAAGTCATATATGACAAACCCACAGTTAATATCATACTCAACAGAGAATTGCTGAAAGCTTTCCTCTGAGGTCAGGAACATACAAGGATGCCCACTTTCATAAACATAATGCTGGAAGTTCTAACAAGTAATTAGTAAAGAAATGGAAATAAAGGCATATAAATCATATAGGAAAAAGTAAAACTGTCTCTATTTAAAAATAACATCATACTATGTGCAGAAAACCCTAAAGACTCCACCAAAACAGTTAGAACAAATGAATGAATTAAAAAAATTTTCAAGAACCAAAATTCAGTATACAATTCAAATGTGTTTCTATACATGAACAAGATACTTGAGAGAGAAATTAAGAGAAACATTGTATTTATAAAAGCATCAAAAAATAAAATATTTAGAGAAAAATTTTATCAAGGAGGTATAATATCTGTACTGAAAAACTGTGAGACATTGATAAAGAAACTGAAGAGGACTCATATAAATATAAAGGTGTTCTTTATTCATGGACTGCAAGAATTAGTGTTTGAAAAATATAAAATAATATTCATACTGTCCAAAGCATTTCTACAGATTAAGTGAAATTTATACCAATATTTCAATGAAATTTTTTACAGAAATTAAAAAAAAAATCTTGAAAGCACAAAAGATCCTAAATACCCAAAGTAATACAGAGAAAGAAGAACAAAGATGGAGGTACCATAATTCCTTATTTCAAACTATATTATAAAGCTATAGTAATGAAAACAGCATGGTATTGATATAAAGCAGACAAGCAAATCAATGAAACCGAACAGAAAGCCCAGAAATAAACCCATGCATATACAATCAATAAATCCACAAGAAAAAAGGCAAGAATATGCAATAGGAAAAAATAGCCTCCTCAATTGATGGTGGTGGGAAAACTGGGTAGAAACATGCAAAAAGATGAACCTAGGCCCCTATGTTAAAGTATTCCAGTTTTAATGAATAAAGAATTCCAGAGAATTAAAAACGCCTTATTAAGCATACATGTCATGCTATGCTTGTACAAGGCAAGGAGAAATTGATATGTTCCTAACTCATATAGCCTTCTTAATTTACTGAAACTATGTATTTTCCTGTTTCATTTTTTTTTTTCAGATTTAGTAAAGTTCCCTATAGTCACTAAGATTCGTTAGAATATTACTCACAGAAAAAGTAATCCACATAGTTTGTGTTTTCTTGAATCTGATCAGGAATCAGAGATTTTTCTTTTTTCCCAAGTGAGTTTCATCTCTAAAAGAGAAATAGTTTTCCCCAAAACAGAGGAACTTTGAGAGAATAATATTCATCATTCTGACATGAATGTCACCCTCTTATGAACAAATCTGACAAATAAGTGTGGTCTCTAAGCTACCTACTTTCCTGCCCATCTGTCTCTATGGCATGGCGCCCTTACTCAAAGGGCACTGCCAATTTTATTTTGAAAAAAATAAGTCAATATAAGGTTAAGTAAATCATCTCTGCAGAAGTAGAATTTGCATTGCAAATAAAAGTGATTTTTATTTTGGTTGTGTTTACTTTCATTTTTGCTATTGCTTTTCTTTAGCCAGAGGATAGGAGAGGGCATTTAAATGAATTCTCAAATAAGATGGGGAGAAGAAAGATTCAAAACAAAAAAAAATCCTGTTATTTCCTTATTTAAACTGGCAATGTGTGAAATCATAAGCATAATTGTATCAACGAGAAGGTCATTCTCAGCATCATCATCCACATTAATTAACTGGCTCTCCTTATAAAATACAAACGTTAAAAAAGAAAGAAATGAGAGTGCAATGAAGAGTTCTCAAACCTTGCTTCGCAGAACATTTTACCATTAAGATTAGGCAATTTAAGAACATACTAGCAGTGTGCCTATGAGATAAAGCCATCAACCAGCTGCCACTTCATCCAAATGAAATCACTTGAAAGACATCACCATCCAATCTAACATTAATAGAGCAAAAAAAAATGATCTCAACCACAAAACTTTTATAATATTTTCTCAAGCTTATATTTCAAGAAACTCAAGAAACCTGGATAATAAATAATGAAGTATAATCCTTAGTAGGTCTTCAAATTTAATTGACTTTGTTTTTCTTTACTTTCAATGTATTTTCTATCTTCAAAAACACAACTGTATTAAAGTCAAATATATGCTTTCTATAGTAGAATATGTTTATGCTTATGCTATAATTACAGAAAGTTGGCATTGCTTCATAAAGTATCATTGATGAGAAACAGGGCTAATAATTTCCCCTACTAGTATTTGTTCTCAAGAGGTGTGGAAATCTGTACAATAACCATAGACCAACCGTTAGAACTCTTACATTAAAATAATGCTGCCTATACGAAAATGCCTAATGGCTTTTGTATCAAGAATATAAATTGAAAGAAAAAATATTTTTTACTTTCCTCATGATGTGCACTTTTCTTGAAAAATCTTGTCTTTTTCCCCCAAGGTAAAATATATTGTGTGATATCTTACTCAGATATTCCAACACAAAATTTCGCCACTTATTCTCTTTGCCTAATGCAACTAAATAATATCTAATCAGATATGTAACATACTTTATACAAAGTTGTATGTAGATATCATTTAACAAATATATGTAAATCTTTAGATCTTTTTGTCAAAGTAGTTTTATTATAAACTGGAAAATTCCTAAAGAACCATTTCACATTCTGGGTCAGACCATACATCCATTCATCCACCTATGCATCCATCCATCCATTCACTTCACATTAAATTAAACCCTAGTTCCAAGGACAGTGATGTGCATATTAATAGCAAGTAGAACTTTTATACACTGATGAGAATGACACAGTGAAAGCCTGGTGACCCAAGAGGGTATAGGGAGATTTTTTAAAAAGAAACTTAAGTTTCTGAGATGTATAGGAGTGTGCTCCAGAACCCAGGGGTTTCCCTGCTGGCTCAGATGGTAAGAGTTTGCCTGCAATGCGGGAGACTTGGGTTCTACCCCTGGATCTGGAGGACCCCCTGAGGAAATGGCAACCCACTCTAGTATTCTTGCCTGGAAAATCCCATGGACAGAGGAGCCTGGCAGGCTACAGTCCATGGGGTCACAAAGAGTCATATACGACTGAGTGGAACCCAAGAGCAAAATTGTGGAAATTCTGTTTTATCCATTTTACAATGGTTTTATTCCCATTGTAAAAGGAGGACAAGAAATGATGATAGCACTGATAGTTATTGTTTTATATTAACAGATTTGACTAGGAAGAGTTAAGCACTTGTATAATGTCTTTTGTTTGCTCAATGCAGTATGATGTGAGGGCATCAACTGAAAAGTGACGTGGGATACGAGGCGGGAGTTTTAGAGAGTGAAGATGAGTTATGAAAAAGGCTTGTGATGAGAAGCAGAGTTCATCTACTATAGAAAAACAATGGGATCTAAGAGCTGTATTAAGGACTCATTTGCATTATCAGTATGAAGTCATAACCATTCACCTTCCTGGTTGTGTGATTTTTCTGTAACTTCTGGGCAGCTGGTTTCATTAGTTTAGGTTTCTGTCAAGTAGGTGCAACAGAATTGAGAAGGAGCTATAATACCTCCTTTGGAGTAATCAATTAAAATATCTAGACTGATTTAAAAAGGAATAAAGACAGGAAAGAAGTAGGTTTAGTGAGTGTTGTATAATATTTACAATTTCCCTGCCTCACAGTAGACCTTGCATAATAATGCAAAATTTATTAATTCATGCTCTGTTTATACCTCAAGTTCAGTATCGATCAGTTTTTGCATGTATTAAAGAGCAATACAGGTATGCTCACAGGCAAGAACTCAATTGTCTCTCCATAACCGGGGACTTTTGGGAGCTATAAAACTGCATGAACCATCTTCCCTTGTAGCTCAGTCAGTAAAAAAAAAACTGCATGAACCTGTGTGTGTGTGTGTGTGTGTGTGTCTTCATGTGTTTTCATTTCACTCTCTGCATGGCATAGCATTTGTTCTAGACTGATATCCAAGGAAATGATAGCTGGCTATGATGCAGTATTCACAAAACTATATATTTGGAGTAAAATTATAAGATGGGGGTTAAATTCACAAACCATTTTTAATGTATCCAAAATTTGAACATAAAGTTCATAAATTATCTATGATAAAGTCCAGTATAGATATACATTTTTACTCTAAAAGTTTGTAAAACTGTTCTCCATTCAATTCTACAAATGTAAAAACTGTGAAATAAATGATTTGAAAATTACATATGACAAAAATTAATTCAAAGAAAATAATTCTTCTCAGATGAACAGGCTCTTGCAAAGGTCTTTCACTTTATTTTAATTATTTAAGAATTTTACACATCATGATTAAAAAGTAATTAGCCTCCAACTAATAAAAATAAATGAAAAAAAAATCTCCCCCATAAATAAAGGACAATTGTAGCCATGAAATTAAAAGACGCTTACTCCCTGAAAGAAAAGCCATGACCAACCTAGACAGCATATTAAAAAGCAGAGACATTACTTTGCCAACAAAGGTCTATCTAGTCAAATCTATGGTTTTTCCAAGAGTCATGTTTGGATGTGAGAGATGGACTACAAAGAAAGTTGAGCACCGAAGAATTGATGCTTTTGAACTGTAGTGTTGGAGAAGACTCTTGAGAGTCCCTTGGACTGCAAGGAGATCCAACCAGTCAATCCTAAAGGTAATCAGTCCTGAATATTCATTGGAAGGACTGATGCTGAAGCTCAAACTCCAATACTTTGGCCACCTGATGTGAAGAACTGACTCATTGGAAAAGACCTGATGCTGGGAAAGATTGAAGGCAGGAGGAGAATGGGATGACAGAGGATGAGATGGTTGGATGGCATCACTGACTCAATGGACATGAGTTTGAGTAACCTTTGGGAGTTGGTGATGGACAGAGTCCTGGTGTGCTGCAGTCCATGGGGGTCACAAAGAGTCAGACAGGACTGAGTGACTGAACTGAACTGAACTGTCTAATTGTTTGAGCTGGGACATGAAAATTCTCCTACTCTGTCACTACTGTTACACTGTCATTTACATTCAGACTAGAAAGTACATCATCAGCTCCTCTGGTTCTCAGTCCTTTGGACTGGGTCTGAACTATATCACCAGCTTTCCTGCTTCTCCAGCTTGCAGAGGGCAGATCATGGGACTCCTCAGTCTGCACATCCATGTGAGCTGATTCCTTACAATAATATAATAATATTTAGGCAATAATCTAAAATGCAAAAATATAGAACACTATAAAGAACTTGTGACTAGAGAAAGGTTATTTTATAAATTCTCTTCTATAGACACAGCAGCAAGTATATTATATAATAAAGTTGCTATGAATCTACAATAAAACATGATTATATCATAAGTAATATGGCCCAGAGAAAAATTCTAAATTATATGTGAATTAGTTAAAATTGAATTAGTTATTTACAATTTAAAATATCTAAAAGTTTAGTATTAAATACTTAAATTTCAAATATTATACTTACAAAATGCAATATTTAAAATTGCAGTGGATACAAATAGTGATCTTTTTAAGGTTTTCATGAAAATACAAGGACATAGAATATTCTTTCAGATAAATAATAGGACACTTGATACCATGAAATATTAACAGAAGGATTTAGAACAATTTAAATGCTCCATCAAAATGTTTGGTAAATGTAATTATTTCTTTAGTGATGGTCAGGAAGCAATGAGAAAAAAATGTAGGATTGGTAAATATTATAAAGGTTTTAGCTGAATTATACTCAAGTAATCATTGTTAATTGAAAAGCATTAGTGTTTGAGAAGATTCTAGAATATTTCAAAATAGATAAGGATAATACTATAAATATTTAAAGCTTTATCAACTCAAGGTTTTAAATGGCAGGTATTTCAGAATTGATTACAGTGCTACTGGCAATAATTTTCAAAATTTACTTTTCCACATGGACATGCTTAAGCAAGACTTCCAGAGGCAAAGTGATAGTTTGAATATTTCAGATGAATTAAAATGTTTTTTCTAATATATATAAACACTTTTAGCTAAAAATTACTCAAATGCATAATAATTTAGTGCCCCAGAATAAATTTTTCTCAAATTCTTTAAATTAAATTGTAATTCAACTTGCCAACACAGGATCAAAAAGACATCCTGCTTAAAAACAGCTAAAGAAATTGAATATGAAGTTACTATGTTAACAAATTAGAAAGGAACATTTTGAAAAGTTGAATAAATGATACATGTATTCATACATCTGAGACTTTTTGTTTTTTCTTATTATTTTTAAGAATTACAAATTAAAATCTACCTTTTTATCATACAATTTTATGATTTTTACATATATAGAGAGTCATGTAACCAGCAATACAATTAGGAACAGTTTCATAACTTCTTTCCCAGGCACACTCCCTCACACTGTCATTTTAACCATATCCTCTCCTATTCTTAACTCCTTACCAACAACTTGTCAGGTCTCAGTAACTCTAATTTTGTCTTTCAGGAGTAATTTTTTTTTCTTTATTTTATATATTCTTAAGACTATATTTTCTTTTGAGACACTATTATTTTTTTATTATTTAATTATTTATTTATATTATTTTTATTTTATCTATTATTATTTTTTTTAATTCACAGTTTTCATTTATTTCATGAAAGTATTTTTCTGGAGTGCTTATCACCTACAATCTTTTTTTTCTGTTTTATTTTTTAATATATATTATATCCTTTTTGATTACTTATTTTTAAAGTATTTTTTTTTAAACTTGAGACAATATTTTAAAGATGTTCTCATGGGGAAAAAACAAGACTAGATTCCAGGCTAATGACCTTATGTCTATTTTGTTTAGTATTTAATTCTGACCTAGTTAATAAAGTTATGTTAACTGGGTTTTTCAGACAGGAAATATTTTCTTCTTTCTGTTCCCCTGGAAATAGACTTGTAAATATGGCTTATTTGTGTGATTCCATATGTATATCCACCTCCTCTATTTCTCAAAACTAAATAACATCTAGAAATGATCCTTACAGCAAGTTCTGTTAACCTTCTTCAATTTTGCAAACATGAGGTTTAGACTTTGCACCTCAGGTTATTCCAATGCCCTTCCTGTAAATTACTCTGGTGGCTCCTTCAGAGAGACAACTGTGGTATTTTCTCTCTGCTTCCTACCATAGCTACCAGCATCCCTTCCACTTACTACTTGTTGATTTAAGTAAGGTGGGATCTCCTAGCTTCTCCAGAAATAGTTTGCATGTTGTTTCTTTCGCTCTTTAATATTTTATATAATTTTTGAGAAAATAAGTTAATTTTATGCCACAATCCTCTAATTAAAAATACTAGATGTAGCATTTCTCCAAACATCACCTCTCAGCTTCCAAAGTTTTCCACAAGGTACACAGGAGCTCTAAGAAATACCATCTATATGGTGCAATCTGGGCAGATCTGAAATCTTAGTTCCTGGTTACATCACAGTCCTTTCATACTCAGGACTCACACTGCTTTTCTTGGAGAATGTTTATAAAATATGCACTTCCAATTAATGGAATTTTGTAAACATCAGGCTCTCATGTTTTGCTTCCCTTTTAAACTAATTTGTAACCAGAGAAATAGAGTATGTACAGAGATATTTCTTTCTCTCACTAATCTGGAAAGTATAGAGCCCACCTTAATTTTCTAAGACATATTTTTCAAAAGCACACAGATAGAGATCAGATTTAAATTGTACTTTCTAAAACCCAATCTGAAGCATTTTATCACAATTAGCTCTCCTGTTCATTCACACTATGCAGATGAATGCCAGAATTTTCAAAGAGTTTTTAATTAAAAAGTGACTGTAGTGATATATAATAACCAAGCAGTTGACACACTGTAATTGCATCATTATCATGGGTTCTCCTAAGAATTTTGTAATAAATGCTAAAATGTCCCAAGAAGCCTATTTGTAACAATATATACAATAATAACTAACTAGAATTAATAGAGATCACCACAGCAATTGCTTCCTTTTCAGGAAACTTATGTGGTCTATTAGTTAATGTGTATAGAAATCCATAATGATACTAAATTGTCTCTCTGTGCAACTCAATAATGCCTGAAAATAATGTTCTGGAAACTTTGGAGTCATTTTCAGAATTATAAAGTTCAATGGTTTCTACAAGCAACTTCCTCAAATGTCACTTTACCACAGTTCTGGAAAATACCCCATTCCTGCTCTCTTCTAACAAAAACACTTGCATACATGCACATGCACATGCACACATATACAGTATACACACACGTACCAAAACACAAAGGTATGTGAGTGTTAGAACTCTTGAATGGAAGCCCCTTAAATGACTAAATAATAAATCAGTTCCAAAATGCAATACAGACTTCCAAAGCACTAAGATTTGACAAATGCAATCATTTTCTGTTTTGCGTTCTTAAAATATATATCTACATGCCTAGTGATTATCATACTCTGTCATCTTTCATTCATATTAATTTTTTAAATAATTTGCCATCCTCAACTCCAACATTGGATTAAATTCTAGTCAACTGTTACTTTAATCAGGTCTTTTCATATTTAACATGTTTAAAGCATCATGCATGCTATCTGTCATAACAGATCATTTCACCATAAAAGGTATTTCCTCTTGTCTTGCCAACCTTTTGTCTCATTTCTCCTTTCTACATATTTCTTCTCTAAACTCACCTCTGCCTATCTCTTGAGAGAAATAAATCTGCACTGAACACTCATACATTTCTTCATCTGCAGGTATCACTCTATTTTCAAAAGCCTGCATTTCTTCTCTAACTGTAGCTAATCATTAAGAGTTAGCTCATGTTCCAACTTGTCTGTAAAGTTTTCATTGATCTTCCAATCTCCAGTGTATTCTCCTTAAATTTCTCTAAAATATTTACCTCAACAACTCATTGATGTATTTTATATATTTTTGTCACATTATCTTTTCATATACATTTCTTATATATTCCATTTATATTGATTTATATTGATTTTTAGAAAGAAGAGACATCTTTGCTTATCTTGATAGTCACAAAACGTTTGGTGAATCTGTTGAATAAACACATGTGACTAGTTCACTGTGAACTTATTTTCTTTGTACATTATTTAACTGATGATAATGAATCTTCAATGGTGGCATTTAGCCTAAAACTCTGGATAAAAAAAAAAAAAAAAAAATAGGTCAGAAATCCTTTCCCTAAATCCTCATATTCAATGGTTCATCTATGCATAAGTTTAATCTTAAACACAATTTAAAATTTCATATATATATATATATATATATTATTCCTGGAATATAATTGATGTCAACAGAAACCTTCTGTTGTCATTCTTTTTAATTGAAACATTTAGGGTTTAGAAATATATTGGTAACATTTTAAATGTGTTTAAGTAGGTGGTATAAGATGGCGGAGGAATAGGACAGGGAGACCACTTTCTCCCCTACAAATTCATCGAAAGAACAACTGAACGGAGAGCAAACTTCACAAAACAGCTTCTGATTGCTAGCTGAGGACATCAGGCGCCCAGGAAAGCAGCCCATTGTCTTCGGGAGGAGGTAGGACAAAATATAAAAGATTAAAAGAGAGACAAAAGAGCTAAGGATGGAGACCCGTCCCGGGAAGGGAGTCTTAATAGAGGAAGTTTCCAAACACCAGGAAACCCTCGCACTGGCAGGTCTGGGAGAAGTTTTCGAATCTCGGAGGGCAACCTAACTGGGAGGAAAAATAAAACCCACAGATTACGTGCCTAAAAGCAACTCCCAGCAGAAAAGTACCCCCAGACGCCGCATCCTCCACCTGCAAGTGGGGGCGGAATGGAGAGGAGCCTGCGGCATTGCTTAGGGTAAGGACCGGGCCTGAGTGCCCTGAGGGCAACTGGAGGGAGCTTTTTGTGAGATTCCAGCTTAAACTGTGGGATAGCTAAAGAGAGAGAGAAAATTAACCGACCAGAACACACTGCCGGCTATTCGCAGAACAAAGGGTCTGAGCAAGTCCAGAGAAGAGCTAGCCTGCAGCAGACCCGCCCAGCCCCGCTGGAGGTAGGAGGCAGGGGGGAGGGGAAAGGGGCAAACTCGGCCCCAAAGACGGCATCCCCTACCACACTGCAAACAGGCCTCCAGTTTCTAACCAAAGACTTCCTGAGATTCTGGATGGTTTACATCCACCGGGAGGGTCACGGCTAAACTCAAGGCGCACGCACCTGACCAGCGACCAGCGGGCAGAAACTTAAGGCTGGGGACGTGGAGGGGAGAAGGTGCACCGCACCTGGGGAGAGTGCGTCTGTCAAGCTCCTGGCTGCCTGAGCTGCTCGGGCCGCGGAAGGCACAAAACGCAGGAGCTACCGAGTCCGCGCATTTGTGGAACACCCGAAAACTGGAACCGCACGCAACGCAGGGCACACTCCATATAGAGCAGCCGGGAGCCTGAGCAGTATAGATGGGGAAAACAGCGCCGCCCCACCCCTCCCCTCCCCGCAGCGCGACGGAACTATCAAACCTGAACGGGAGACCACCTCCGCCCGCCTGTGTCAGGGAGGAAATAAGGCACTGAAGAGACCGGCAAACAGAAGTCAAATAAACAAAGGGAACTGCTTCAATAGAGACCGGTGCAACAGATTAAAATCCCTGTAGGTAACACCGACTACATCGGAAGGGGCCTATAGATATCGAGAAGTGTAAGCTGGAATGAGGAGCTATCTGAAACTGAACTGAACCCACACTGACCGCAACAGCTCCAGAGAAATTCCTAGATATATTTTTACCCTTTTTTCATCTTTTCTTTTCTTTTTTATTTTTTCTCTTTTATTTTATTTTAAAATTCCCTATTACTCCCCCACTACTCCTTAACTTTCATTTTCATATATTTTTACAATTTTTTTAATTAGGAAAATTTTTTTCTTTTTTTTTCCTTTCTTTCTTTTTCTCTTATTTTCCTTTAAAGTCCTCTATTACTCCTCTACTACTCCTTAATTTTCGTTTTCATTTCACTATAACCTTGCAAAAAAAAAAAAAAGAAGAGAAGCCCTATTTTTAAACCAAACTTCATATTTTTTCTAAATTTTTTGTGTTTATGTTTTTGTTTTTAATATTGTATTTTTAAGAGTCTAACCTCTACTCTAGAGTTTTAATCTTTGTTTTTCAGTATGTGATACAAATTTTGGACATTTAAGAATCCAATATTCAGTTCCCATTTGTATTCAGGAGTGTGTTGATTACTCTCTCCCACTTTTGACTATCCGTTTTCTACCTCAGAACACCTCTATTTCCTCCTTTCCCCTTCTCTTCACAATGCAATTCTGTGAATCTTTGTGGGTGTCTGGGATATGAAGAACACTTTGGGAACTGACAACTGCGTAGATCTGTCTCTCTCCTCTTGAGTCCCCCTTTTTCTCCTCCTGCTCATCTATATCTCCCTCCTCCCTCTCCTCTTTTTCATGTAACTCTGTGAACCTCTCTGGGTATCCCTCATGGTGGAGAATCTTTTCACCATTAACCTAGAAGTATTATTATCAGTACTGTATAGTTGGAGAAGTCTTGAGACTACTGGAAGAATAAAACTGAAATCCAGAGGCAGGAGACTTAAGCCCAAAACCTGAGAACACCAGAAAACTCCTGACTACATGGAATATTAAGTAATAAGAGACCATCGAAAAGCCTCCATACCTACACTGAAACCAACCACCACCCAAGAGCCAGTAATTTTCAGAGCAAGACATACCACGCAAATTCTCCAGCAACGCAGGAACATAGCCCTGAGCGTCAAACATACAGGCTGCCCAAAGTCACACCTAACACATAGACCCATCTCAAAACTCATTACTGGGCACTCCATTGCACTCCAGAGAGAAGAAATCAAGTTCCATGCACCAGAACACCGACGCAAGCTTCCCTAACCAGGAAACCTTGACAAGCCAATCGTCCAACCCCACCCACTGGGTGAAACCTCCACAATAAAAAGGAATCACAGACCTCCAGAATACAGAAAGCCCACTCCAGACACAGCAATCTAAACAACATGAAAAGGCAGAGAAATACCCAACAGGTAAAGGAACATGAAAAATGCCCAGCAAGTCCAACAAAAGAGGAAGAGATAGGGAATCTACCTGAAAAAAGAATTTAGAATAATGATAATAAAAATGATCCAAAATCTTGAAAACAAAATGGAGTTACAGATAAATAGCCTGGAAACAAAGATTGAAAAGATACAAGAAATGTTTAATAAAGACCTAGAAGAAATAAAAAAGTCAATTAAAAATGAATAATGCAATAGATGAGATAAAAAACACTCTGGAGGGAACCAAGAGTAGAATAACGGAGACAGAAGATAGAATAAGTGAGGTAGAAGATAAAATGGTGGAAATAAATGAAGCAGAGAGGAAAAAAGAAGAAAGAATCAAAAGAAATGAGGACAACCTAAGGGACATCTGGGACAATGTGAAACGCCCCAACATTCAAATCATAGGAGTCCCAGAAGATGAAGACAAACATAAAGGTCATGAGAAAATACTCAAGGAGATAATAGCTGAAAACTTTCCTAAAATGGGGAAAGAAATAGCCACCCAAGTCCAAGAAACCCAGAGAGTCCCAAACAGGATAAACTCAAGGCGAAACACCCCAAGACATATATTAATCAAATTAACAAAGATTAAACACAAAGAACAAATATTAAATGCAGCAAGGGAGAAACAACAAATAACACACAAAGGGATTCCCATAAGGATAACAGCTGATCTATCAATAGAAACCCTCCAGGCCAGAAGGGAATGGCAGGACATACTTAAAGTAATAAAAGAGAATAACCTACAATCCAGACTACTATACCCAGCAAGGATCTCATTCAGATATGAAGGAGAATTCAAAAGCTTTACAGACAAGCAAAAGCTGAGAGAATTCAGCACCACCAAACCAGCTCTTCAACAAATGCTAAAGGATCTTCTCTAGACAGGAAATGCAGAAAGGTTGTATAAATGTGAACCGAAAACAACAAAGTAAATGGCAACGGGACCACACCTATCAATAATTACCTTAAATGTAAATGGGTTGAATGCCCCAACCAAAAGACAAAGACTGGCTGAATGGATACAAAAACAAGACCCCTATATATGCTGTCTACGAGAGACCCACCTCAAAACAAGAGACACATACAGACTAAAAGTGAAGGGCTGGAAAAAATATTTCATGCAAATGGAGAACAAAAGAAAGCAGGAGTCGCAATACTCATATCAGATAAAATAGACTTTCAAATAAAGGATGTGAAAAGAGACAAAGAAGGACACTACATAATGATCAAAGGATCAATCCAAGAAGAAGATATAACACTTATAAATATATATGCACCCAACATAGGAGCACCACAATATGTAAGGCAAATGCTAACGAGTATGAAAGGGGAAATTAACAGTAACCCAATTACAGTGGGAGACTTTAATACCCCTCTCATAACTATGGATAGATCAACTAAACAAAAAATTAACAAGGAAACACAAAACTTAAATGACACAATCGACCAGCTAGAGCTAACTGATAGCTATAGGACATTTCACCCAAAAACAATCAACTTCAACTTTTTCTCAAGTGCACACAGAACCTTCTCCAGAATAGATCACATCCTGGGCCATAAATCTAGTCTTGGAAAATTCAAAAAAATTGAAATCATTCCAGTCATCTTTTCTGACCACAGTGCAGTAAGATTAGATCTCAATTACAGGAAAAAAATGTTAAAAATTCAAACATATGGAGGCTAAATAACACGCTTCTGAATAACCAACAAATCATAGAAGAAATCAAAAAAGATATCAAAATATGTGTAGAAATGAATGAAAATGAAAACACAACAGCCCAAAACCTATGGGACACTGTAAAAGCAGTGCTAAGGGGAAGGTTCATAGCATAACAGGCTTACATCAAGAAACAAGAAAAAAGTCAAATAACCTAACTCTACACCTAAAGCAATTAGGAAGGAAGAAATGAAGAACCCCATGGTTAGTAGAAGGAAAGAAATCTTAAAAATTAGGGCAGAAATAAATGCAAAAGAAACTAAAGAGACAATAGCAAAAATCAACAAAGCTAAAAGCTGGTTTTTTGAAAAAATAAACAAAATTGACAAACCATTAGCAAGACTCATTAAGAAACAGAGGGAGAAGCACCAAATTAACAAAATTAGAAATGAAAATGGAGAGATCACAACAGACAACACTGAAATACAAAGGACCATGAGAGACTACTACCAGCAGCTCTATGCCAATAAAATGGACAACTTGGATGAAATGGACAAATTCTTAGAAAAGTATAACTTTCCAAACCTGAACCAGGAAGAAATAGAAGATCTTAACAAACCCATCACAAGCAAGGAAATTAAAACTGTAATCAGAAATCTTCCAGGAAACAAAAGCCCAGGACCAGATGGCTTCACAGCTGAATTCTACCAAATTCTACCAAAAATTTAGAGAAGAGCTAACACCTATCTTACTCAAACTCTTCCAGAAAATTGCAGAAGAAGGTAAACTTCCAAACTCATTCTATGAGGCCACCATCACCCTAATTCGAAAACCAAACAAAGATGCCACAAAAAAAGAAAACTACAGGCCAATATCACTGACGAACATAGATGCAAAAATCCTTAACAAAATTCTAGCAAACAGAATCCAACAACATATTAAAAAAATCATATACCATGATCAAGTGGGCTTTATCCCAGGAATGCAAGGGTTCTTTAATATCCGCAAATCAATCAATGTAATACACCACATTAACAAATTGAAAGATAAAAACCATATGATTATCTCAATAGATGCAGAGAAAGCCTTTGACAAAATTCAACACTCATTTATGATTAAAAATTTCCAGAAGGCAGGAATAGAAGGAACATACCTCAACATAATAAAAGCTATATATGACAAACCCACAGCAAGCATTACCTTCAATGGTGAAAAATTGAAAGCATTTCCCCTGAAATCAGGAACAAGACAAGGGTGCCCACTCTCACCACTACTATTCAACATAGTGTTGGAAGTTTTGGCCACAGCAATCAGAGCAGAAAAAGAAGTAAAAGGAATTCAGATAGGAAAAGAAGAAGTGAAACTCTCGCTGTTTGCAGATGACATGAACCTCTACATAGAAAACCCCAAAGACTTTACCAGAAAATTACTAGAGCTAATCAACAAATATGGTAAAGTTGCAGGATATAAAATTAACACAGAGAAATCCCTTGCATTCCTATACACTAACAGAAAGAGAAAGAGAAAACAGAAAGAGAAATTAAGGAAACAATACCATTCACCATTGCACAAAAAGAATAAAATACTTAGGAGTACATCTACCTAAAGAAACAAAAGACCTATACATAGAAAACTATAAAACACTGATGAAAGAAATCAAAGAAGACACAAACAGATGGAGAAACATACCGTGTTCATGGATTGGAAGAATTAATATTGTCAAAATGGCTATTCTCCCCAAAGCAATCTATAGATTCAATGCAATCCCTATCAAGCTACCAACGGTATTTTTCACAGAACTAGACCAAAGAATTTCACAATTTGTATGGAAGTACAAAAAACCTCGAATAGCCAAAGTAATCTTGGGAAAGAAGAATGGAACTGGAGGAATCAACCTGCCTGACTTCAGACTCTACTACAAAGCCACAGTCATCAAGACAGTATGGTACTGGCACAAAGACAGAAATATAGATCAATGGAACAGAATAGAAAGCCCAGAGATAAAACCATGAACCTATGGACACCTTATCTTTGACAAAAGAGGCAAGGAGATACAATGGAAAAAAGACAACCTCTTTAACAAGTGGTGCTGGGAAAACTGGTCAACCACCTGTAAAAGAATGAAACTAGAACACTTTCTAACACCATACACAAAAATAAACTCAAAATGGATTAAAGATCTAAATGTAAGACCAGAAACTATAAAACTCCTAGAGGAGAACATAGGCAAAACCCTCTCTGACATAAATCACAGCAGAATCCTCTATGACCCACCTCCCAGAATATTGGAAATAAAAGCAAAACTAAACAAATGGGACCTAATGAAACTTAAAAGCTTTTGCACAACAAAGGAAACTATAAGTAAGGTGAAAAGACAGCCCTCAGATTGGGAGAAAATAATAGCAAACGAAGCAACAGACAAAGGATTAATCTCAAAAATATACAAGCAACTCCTGAAGCTCAATTACAGAAAAATAAATGACCCAATCAAAAAATGGGCCAAAGAACTAAACAGACATTTCTCCAAAGAAGACACACAGATGACTAACAAACACATGAAAAGATGCTCAACCTCACTCATTATCAGAGAAATGCAAATCAAAACCACAATGAGGTATCATTACACGCCAGTCAGGATGGCTGCTATCCTAAAGTCTACAAGCAATAAACGCTGGAGAGGGTGTGAAGAAAAGGGGAATGCAAACTAGTACAGCCGCTATGGAAAACAGTGTGGAGATTTCTTAAAAAACTGGAAATAGAACTGCCATATGACCCAGCAATCCCCCTCCTGGGCATACACACCAAGGCAACCAGATCTGAAAGAGACATGTGCACCCCAATGTTCATCACAGCACTGTTTATAATAGCCAGGACATGGAAGCAACCTAGATGCCCATCAGCAGATGAATGGCTAAGGAAGCTGTGGTACATATACACAATGGAATATTACTCAGCCATTAAAAGGAATTTATTTGAATCAGTTCTAATGAGATGGATGAAACTGGAGCCCATTATACAGAGTGAAGTAAGCCAGAAAGATAAAGAACATTACAGCATACTAACACATATATATGAGATTTAGAAAGATGGTAACGATACCCTATATGCAAAACAGAAAACAAGACACAGATGTACAGAACAGAATTTTGGACTCTGTGGGAGAAGGCGAAGGTGGGATGTTTTGAGAGAACAGCATCAAAACATGGATATTATCTATAGTGAAACAGATCACCAGCCCAGGTTGGATGCATGAGACAAGTGCTCGGGTCTGATGCTCTGGGAAGACCCAGAGGGAGTGGGTAGAGAGGGAGGTGGGAGAGGGGATCGGGATGGGGAATACATGTAAGTCCATGGCTGATTCATCTCAATGTATGACAAGACCCACTACAATATTGTGAAGTAATTAGCCTCCACCTAATAAAAATAAATGAAAAAATTAAAAAAAAATGTGTTTAAGTAGGCAATGTTGGTCATTGGCTAAGGGAAAAAAATAGAGTCAAAGAGTCTTAAATATTTTACTTACTTGCTGTTGACCATGGAAAATCACTGAATTCCTCTAAAGCATACCTGTCTTTGCTCAGACTGCTGTAACAAATACCATAGGGTAGATAGGCTAAATAAAAGATATTTACTTTTCATAAGATGATGCTGTTAAAGTGCCACATTCAATACACCAGCAAATTTGGAAAACTCAGCATTGGCCATGGGACTGGAAAAGGTCAGTTTTCATTCCAGCCTTAAAGAAAGGCAATGACAAAGAATGCTCAAATTACCATAGAATTTCACCTATTTCACATGTTAGGAAGATTATGCTCAAAATCCAAGCTAGACTTTAGCAGTACATGAATTGAGAACTTCCAGATGTACAAACTGGATTGAGTAAAAGCAGAGGAACTAGAGATCAAATTGTCAACATACGCTGGATCATAGAAAAAGCAAGGGAATTCCAAAAGAACACATACTTCTGCTTCATTGACTATGCTAAAGGCATTGACTGTGTGGATCAAAACAAACTGTGGAACATGCTTAAATAGATGGGAATACCAGATCATCTTACCTGCCTCCTGAGAAACTTGCATACAGGTCAAGAGACAACAGTTAGAACTGGACATGGAACAATGGACTGGCTCAAAATTGGAAAGGAGTATATCATCAAGGCTGTATATTGTCGCCTTGCTTATGTAACTAATATGTAGGGTACGTTATATAAAATGCTGGGCTGGATGACTTACAAAATGGAATTAAGATTGCTGGGAGAAATATCAATAATCTATTAATAACCTCAGATATGCAGATGATACCACTTTAATTAAGGCAAAAAGTGAAGCAGAACTAAATTGTCTCTTGAAGAGGAGAGTTAAAAATCTGGCTTAAAACTCAACATTAAAAAAAAAAAAAAAAAAAAAAAAAACTAAGATCAAGGCATCTGGTCCCAACATTTCAAGGCAAATAGATTGGGAAAAATTGGAAACAGTGACAAATTTCATTTTCTTGGGCTCCAAAATCAATGTGGATGGTGACTGTAGACACAAAATTAAAAAGGTGCTTGTTCCTTGAAAGAAAAGCTATGACAAACCTAGATAGTATATTAAAAAGCAGAGACATCACTTTGCTGACAAAGGTCTGTATAGTCAAGCTATGGTTAGTCCAGTAGCTATGTATGGATGTGAAAGTTGGACCATAAAGAAGACGGAGCACCAAAGAATAGATGCTTTCAAACTGTGATGCTGGAGAAGACTCTTCAGAGTCCCTTGAACAGCAAGGAGATCAAACCAGTCAATTCTAAAGGAAATAAACCCTGAATAACTTTGGAAGGATTGGTGCCGAAGCTCCACTACTTGAGCCACCTGATGCAAAGAGCCGACTCATTGGTAAAGACTCTTATACTGGGATAGATTGTGGGCAAGAGGAGAAGTGGGAGACAGAGGGTGAAATGGTTCAATAGCATCATTGACTCAATGGATATGAGTTTGAGCTAACTCAGGGAGACAGAGAAGCTTGGCGTGCTGCTGTTCATGGCGTTACAAAGAGTCAGACATGACTTAGTGACTGATAAACAAATTTTTCATAATTTGGGAGACTAGGAAACCTAAGATAAAAATTCCAGCAGATTTGGTTCTTAATGAAATCTCTCTTTTGACTTGCTGATAGGTGCCTTCTCTCTGTGTCCTCCATAAGGTTGAGAAAGAGAAATTTCTGGTTTCTTGTCTATTTAAATAGGGATACTAATCCCATCACAGATCTCCTACTCTCAAGACTTCATCTAACCTAATTACCTTCCAAAGGCTCAACTTCCAAATACCATATATACATTGGTGGTTAAGGCTTCAGCATACAAACATTTGGTCCATCACAGTATTCATATATTAAATAAAATGTAGAAAATCTTCAAGAAAATTCTTATACATAGCCTGAGAGTTCCTGGCACAAATCCTGTCCAAGCATTTGTTTCATTTCCTCCATCCTTTCCCTCTGATCGCTTCTACTCTAGCAATATTGGTCTTTTAGTTCCCTTTAAACTGCTTTATTCTTGCTGTCCTTTCTCCCAGGAAGTTTCTACCAAAGTCTTCATACTGATGGCTCCTTCAGACCTTGTGTTCAAATTCTGTCTTCTCAGTGATATATTCTCTTACCTATCTTACTAAAAGATACTCCAGACACTTCCTGTTTATTATTTTTTGTTCTACTTACTGCTTGATATGTCCCTGTTCATGCACTATTTGCTCTGGACTATCTTCTCTAATAAAAGTTAAGCTTCTTAAAAGCTGATGCTTTGTCTATCTTATCCATTGCTGAATCCCAAGTATCTAAATTGTATATGGCACAGACTAAGAACTTGAAGAATATTTGTAGAATAATTAATTCAATATTTTAAAAGTCTGAATTTAGTACCCCACATAGAATTTTAAAAATGGTCTCTATGTTAACATGCATATATAATTATTCAATTAATTTTAACAAAATAATCAAAATATCTGTGTTCTAACCCTGAAATGCAAAGTGTAGAAAAATTTTGAAATAAGAACGATATTTTCATATGATTCTATGTTACCCTTTGTATATTTTTAAAACAATTCACCTTCCATTATACCAAAGTTTAAAGTGAATGCATTTAGTTATCAATACACATATGAGCATTTTTAACATAAATAGTTTGAAGTGGTTTTTATCTGCTAATATAGAAATAGAATTTTTCACAAAATGGAACTTCCTCAGACTCTTAAGGGGCAGTTCTGAACCCAACACTGAAGAAAGAGTAAGAGGTTTAGCCTCATTAGAGTAAGAATGCCAGGATCATATAGTTTTGGAACAAATGGAGTAAAACACCATTGGTCTCATTGATGTGTTCTGTCATCTTCACTCTTTTTTACGCCTTTGTTCTTCACCATCAATTTCTCTCCCATGATTTAACATCATGCTGCTATGTGCTCATCTTGTCATTTTCCCTCCTTTAATCTTTATACACAATCTATCATTCTCCCATCTTCTCATCCCCTTTCATTATTTTTCATTTTATTTTTTTCCCTTAAATAACAGGTAAAAAACAGATTCTGTTAAGCTGCAAGTGGTAACTGACAAAATATAAATAATGGGAAAAAAATCCTAGCACCTTGCCTCACATCCAGTCCCTCACCTGGAATTTTCAAATTTTTACAATTCTGATATCACAACCAGAAACATAAAAGTCTAATTTGTTTTAACTCTAATATACTGGTTATAGAAAGGAATTATTAGAGGCTATCAGCTTGCCTCTTGAAGTGACTCTATTCAAATAATATGCTGGTTTGTTTTATTATTTGTCATGTGGCATATTCATAATTTATAAAACCATATTCCAAAGGATAATTAATTAAAAAAATGAAACATGTCACCCTCCATATTTACATTTCCAGTGCTTCTCCACTCAGTCTAAGCAATAGCTTCCTCTCCTGCCAGACTCACAATACTGGCATATAGAGGAAATAAGCATTTGTAGAAAGAAATAACTTCTCTAAAAAGAGTCTCCATCCTGTCCTTCCTTATGTGTCACTGCTTCCCCACATCAACACTGTAGTCCAGAAATTCTTTCTGAACTTGGGAATTTTCACTTCCATGTCACTGCTCATACTATTCTTTTCTATAACCCTCTACTTACTTCCATGGAGGAATCATGTGTTCTCATTCTTTAAGGTACATATCAGGTATCATCTTTTTTCATTAACAATCATTAAAACAAATCTCTCCTTGATAAAGAATCACCTATACATTCATCTGTGTCTTTTGGCCCTATAGAAACTTCTACTTATTCATTTACTACATTGCAAAAGTGGTATTTATGCTTGTTTATGAATCCTATTTAAATAGGGAGAGCATTTTATATTAATTATATATGTTACATATATATTAAATTAATATATGTTACAAATGGATTTTCTTCCTATAGCTAGTCTTTACATAACACTGATTTAAAGGACTAAGAATTTGAAAAACTAACAATTGTATAGGAAAATGGTGATTATTCACTATAAAGCCAGATATGATAAAACAGCTAAAAAAGGCATTTCAGAGAGGAACATATTAAAATTAAAAAAGGGACCAATCCATCAGTACAACATGACATTTACCAAACATACATAAGACTAGCAACAGATGCCAAAATACAGGAAGCAAAACTTACAGATTAAAGGGAGAAATAGATAATTCAGTAATAAGAGTTGGAGACTTCAATATCCTCCTTTCTATAATTAATATAACAATTAGACATAAGATCAACAGATAAATAGAAGAACAACCTTATAAATCAGGTAGAACTGTCAGATAAAACAGTTCATCCAAAAACTGCAGAATAAACATTGTTCTCAAGTTCACAAGGAACATTCTCTAGGACAGATCATAAGCTAGCCATAAGACTCAATAAATTTAAAAAATATTAAAACAGTACAATGTTTGGTCTCCAACCACAAGTGAATATAATTAGAAAAAAAGAGGAAATATTTTGGAAATCCATAAATTTGTAGCAATTAAATAATGGGAGCACACTGCAAAATAGACAATGGGTCAAAGAAAAAACACAAGGAAAATAGAGATGAATAACAACAAAAGTACAACACAGCAAACTCAAGGGATATAATAAAAAGCTGTAAACACTTATTTTAAAAGAAGAAAAGCTCAAATCCATAACCTAACCTTCTACTATGAAACACTGAAGAAAAAAAGCAAAATGAACCCAAAATAATAAGGAGGAAAAAGATAACAAGAGTTAGGTTGGAAATGAGTGAAATAGAGAAAAGAAAAATTATTGAAGAATTCAACAAAACCAAAAGTTGATTTTTTGAAATAATCAGTAACATTATCAAACCTTTAGTTAGATTAATACATAGAGGGAAAGAGATGAGTAAAATTACCAAAATCAGAAACAAAAGAAAAGACATCACTGCCAAGTTTTACAGAGAAAAATTCATTATAAGATAATTTATGTCAATAAATTAGATAATTTAGATGACACGAACAAATTCTTACAAAGACACAAATTACCAAATTGGACTCAAAAAGAAATAGAAATTCTATATATGTTTCTAACAAGTATACAACACATATTCATATTCTTGAAGTCAAGGAGAACCTCCTGACTATACACAGAATGACTCCTTGAAGGTCGAAATGGAAGAGGCTATCACCCCACAGAAAGCGATGCCAAACTACCAAGAGGCCTCTTCACTAGAATCCATCTTGGCTTAGAGATGCATACTCACAAAGGAGAAGACCATGAAATATACCAAATACAGACCCAGTATGAGAAAAAGTCAGAGGATTGGCCAAAGGAAACCAGAAAGAAATGTCCTGTAAAAGAGATTCAAACTACCACAGAGGCGTGACTCTCTCTGAGTCCACCCATGTGTCTATTCACAGGTACCCCTTTTCCTCCTAATAAATACTTTGTTTCTCTGTTTTCTATTTCTATATGGAAATTCATTTCTAAACAGCTAATGGGCCAGGGCCTTGTCACCGACCACTGGTCCCTGGTGATCTGGTGGCTAGGATTCAGTGTTCTCCTTGTCACAGCATGACTTCAGTCTCTGGCCAGAAACCAAAATCCTGCTTCAAACTGCTGCAGATAGAGACATCTGAGGTCACTGTGACACTACGTTCAGAACCCAAAAGACAGGACATTTTCACCACAAGTCTTGTGAGACAATCTCTTGGGTAACCCTATGGCTCCAAAGGGTCTGGCTATGTTGAAATAGTCATGAATGAGAGCCTATGGCATCCAGGAATTCAGTTTACCAATCTTAGGTGTGTCTAACCTTCCAATCATTATCAGACAAGACAGGTATGGACATAAAATCACCTTGAATACTCCAGATCTTTCTGTCTACTGACTGAATCTTACCAAGTCTCCTATCCGTAACATATACTGCAAAAACATCATCCAGCTGAGCTAGGCCCCAGATTCTTGACCCAGAGGTTATGAAAACACAGCAGTTGTTTTAAGCTCTAAATATTGGAGTACATTTTTACACAATGATAGATAGTTAGAACATACAGTAAGTATCCTCATTTGAAGGCAGGCTACATCTTTCTGACACACTGCAACTTCAACAGATGTCAGCATCTTTAAAAGTGAAGCCCTTCAAGAGCTCCGGTGAATAAGACAAGCAGGTCCAGAAGCACACCTGAGGTCCTGGTAACCAAGTTCGATATTCTTTTCCTGTGTCAGGGCAAAATACTACCAATGGTTCTCTGGATAAAAAACATAATACGTATAGAAATAGCTTTATTTATCAGGACAATATTTTTGATTTATGATAACCTGTCTCTTTCTTTAAGGGGAAGAAGGAAGCATAATGAAAAATGTCCAGAAAACTAGAGTATCTTGTTATTATGTTCAGTTTTTCACTGTTTGTTTGCTCTTGCTTTTTTGTGTGTGAAGGAATACCAGCAGAATTAGTTTAGGCGACTGGCTCAACGTGTACTGAGTGTTGATATTTCAGCTAAGTACTGGGTTTTACTTGACATATTTACCATTTTAAGGTAATCAAAATCTTAATTTTTGCTACAATATTATCTGTTTTTTTTTCCCTTACCTAAAGGCTAATCACTAAACATTCTGTTCTTATCAGCATTTATATGAAACATATATGAATTGTCTGTGGAAAATAGATATGTATATTTACACCTAGAAATTCAAATAGAAGAAAGGGGATAATATCTGATATCTAAACTCAAGACTAGACTTTTATAAGCAAAAGATACTTCTATACAAAAGATATTTCTGTAGCAAAAGATATTTCAATTCAATAATTGTGTAGGGATACAATGATGAGCAGTACCATGGATGATCATTTGTTTCTTACTAAACAGAGGCCACTGGAGAGATGAGCTTACACCCAGTCCTAAGAATTGGTGTCTGGGTAAATGTAGAGGGGTGGGGGGGCGGTGATGCTTTCGATTCTTAGTTTCTTTTGTAAGACTGCCACAATCACCGTTTTCTATATATACCAGTCAGGGCCTCCAATTAGGAAATTAGGCCCTCCCTTATAATCTTCTGCAATAAGAATCACAAACCTTTTTAGTTTCAGAAGTTTTAGACTGGACTAAAGCTGCATTGTTAAAAAACTAGGCTCTTTGCAACACAGCAACTGTTATCACTGAGAGGCAAGCTGGCAGCTCTGAAAGACACACTGGCAATGGAAGCCAGCTGTTAAGAGAATGAATACATCCTATGGGCATCTCCTTAATCCTCTGATAATATTTTTCATTTTATAAAATTAATTATTTACAGGATCATAATTCATCTAAACTAAAATTAATAAATATGAAATGCATCTTCCTCAGGGTACTCTCACTGTTCACTCCAACAACATAATCAGACATTATAAAACTTATATCAAAAGTAGCTTAAATATTTATGCATTATTCACACTTCTTGATCCAGGATCTTGAGAGGAACACTTATAACAAATGAACTCAGGTATCTATTATAACAAAGCCTCAGATATTGGCTGAAAACTTAGTCAAGGAATAGAATACAGCTTGAAACATAAAGAGTTTGATGAAAACTACTTTTCTACACCCTCAGTCACAAGGTCAGATTTCTTTTGTTTTATATTAATTTCCATTGCCCAAAAATGTTCTCTGATGGACACAGGGCAGATGTCAACATCTGCCTTAAGAGTCTGATATAATTTTTTTTCTGTTTATTTAATGACTGGAAGTGGCAGAGCTAACAATGTTAATGAAATGCATCAGAAATCTAGTGTGTCATGTACCCCTTAGGAAGCAGCAAAATTGGCCTCTTGATCCATTCATGCATTTCTAGATTTTGAGTCTAAAAATAAATGGTTCTGTTTACTGTTTTGCCATTTACCTTCTTCTGTTACGACTTGATGTTCAGATTCATCATCTCTCTGATATTCGGTTATCCTTGGATACGGTGTCACTACGTAGGTAAAGTGAAGAAGTGAAGTCGCTCAGTCATGTCCAACTCTTTGCGACCCTGTGGACTGTAGCCTACCAGTCTCCTCAATCCACAGAATTCTCCAGGCAAGAATACTGGAGTGGGTTGCCATTTCCTTCTCCAGGGGATCTTCCTGACCCAGGGATTGAACCTGGGTCTCCGCATTGCATGCAGACGCTTTCCTTCTTTTAAACAAGCTCTTTTTCTGAAATCTAATCAACTCTAGCATCTGGTTTATACATTTGGTACTGTAAGAGACAAGTAAGTGCAAGAAAATCAAACAGAGAGATCTAGGTATGCACCAATTATACACTAGTTGCTCTACATTTGTCACTTCCTCATGAGGAAAGTTCAATCTGTCACTACTCACAAGTTGTATATGTAAGGAAAGTGAGCCTCACTATAATTAAATACTATTAAATGATAGAGTATAAAAACACTTTGTTCATCATCAAACCCTTCTCAGTGATCAACCCCTCAGAACTTTAAACAAAATATGAAGATTGGATCTAAAAAAAAACCTGAAAACAATAGTGTGTGTGCACTCAATCATGTCTGACTCTTTGCAACCCCATAGACTATAGTCTGACAAGCTCCTCTGTCCATGGAATTTTCCAGGCAAGACTACTGGAGTGGAAGCAATACCCTCCTCCTCTAGGGGATCTTCTCAATCTAGGGACGGAACCCAAGTCTCTTGGGTTTTTTGCACTGGCAGGCAGAGTGTTTATCACTGCACCACTGGGAATACTACTTGTTTATTAAAAACTTAAATGCAAATCAACATAACTTAGTGAACAATGCATTTTAACAGACATAATACTTCCAGTTGTATTTGTCTTCATACCTGAAATCCCATGTTCCCATATGGAGATAATATGTGAAGTAACCATAGGAAGTTATTAAGAATAATCAATGAATACTAGGAAACTGACACCTCAAGAGAGAAGTATAAAAAAATCAATCCACTTTGCTCATGTAGAAGAGAAATACATCTTGCCTGTGCATAGGATTAATTAGATTTTGATAAAATTAAATAAGTTGTAACATGGAACAAACATTATTAAAATACTATAATTTATTATTATGAGTATAGTGTTCAAATGCAGTATTGATACAGAATTATCATAAATAATAATAATTCTAATATATATACAGTATTGATACAGATTTGTCAGAAACAATAACTCTAATATATATACATATATATTATACATATACATATATATATGAATATATGTATATATTCAGTCTATAAATATGACAGCTAATACATACTGACTCCTGAGGGCTAATTTTTAACCTTTAAAAATTTTGAAAGTTTCTTGTTAAACTCAACTATTATTAAAAAATGAGTTACATAAACTTACTACTTACTGAATTATAGTAAATATGAAGGTGATTAATATTAAAACACAATTTCCTGATTATTTTATTACATGTTGCTGTTTTATAAGTTCTTGAGATTATTTATATCTCTACTCTCCGTGGAAGAAATACCACATAATTATCCACTACTGCACTTGCTGTCAACTTCACTAAGTGATATCACATTTATAGCCTGAAATTGGCCATGAGTGTATTTCAATCAACTAAATAAGCAAACACTAAGAATTAAGGCTACTTTTCCTGGAGAGTAAGTTCTTGGACACTTTCCAGTACACTGCTATATATAGTTATCTGCTTTATCTCATTCATATCAGTGATGGCTCTGTTGATAATTGTTTTAAGAAGTTGTTTTTAGATCTGCAGTCAAATGAGTTTTCTAGGCCTAACAAGCATAACTACACAGATTTACTCCTGTTCCCAACTCAGCTGACATCTGCAAACTACCCTTGAGCAATCAGTCTCGAATGTAGCCATCATGTAGGCAGACAAATCTACAGATTAGGAAAAGAGAAAGGAAAGGCTGAGACAAGCATGCTCTGCAACTTCTCTCAAAATCAGAGTATCATTTAGTTTATGTTTGTCTGCTTGTCACAGAAAAATACAAATTACCAATAGATAAACAACACAGATCCTATATTATAGCTGCTGGAATATAAGTGTTCCATGAATGCTCCAACTCTGTTTGATTTGCTCTTCTGCTATTCTTAACAAGAAATGAGCATCATAAATATGATTCACAGTGATAGCAACACCACCTCATCTACACTCCATCGGCAGCAAACAGAAATGAAAGGAAAAGAGCCCACTCTCTGTTTTAAGATTCCCTAAAATACCACTTGGTTCTTCCCATCTCCTCAATGGAAACTTAGTCACATGGCCACAACTATTGCAATACAAAGTGCTAAATTAGTCTTCCAGTAGGACATGTTAATGCTTGAGGTAAATTTTATGTTTTATTAGTAGAAATGAGAGAATGAATAGAGAATCTTAGCAACATTCACCAGTTATAGAATTAACTGAATGGCGAGGTCAGAAACATCAATGTAGCTGAGTGCAACTCTAGAAATATAAGGCATGGTAAGTCATTGTCTCACATATTCTCTGCTTTCCTACTCTGAATCCATTATGATGAAGGCTATAGTATATTCTAAGAAAAAAAATGTAACTTGACCACACTATATTACCAACTGTCTATAAAATTGGATTTAAAAAGAAGGACAAATATAAATCTTTAAGAATCTGCTATAATAAACGGGTAAAAATAATCTATATATCTAAAGATTACTTTGAACTAAATCTGATTTTCTGAAGAAATTGAGGGTGTCTATAGTGTTTATTCTTAAGCATTTTAATCATTAATACAACATGCATTTGTGTAGCAAACATTTTTATTTTAAGTATCATTCTAATCCTTGTCAAAATCTCTGCAAATTTAAAAAAATTAATGTATGAATTAATGAGATTTACTCTAGACTCTAATATTTTCAAGAACACAGAAGGTTTCATAATCAGTGATATATTTTTCAGTCCTTGATGAAATGCTTGAAATAAGCACTGTACCATTATAAAGTAATTCCAAATAGAAAAAAATATTGAATATCCTGAATATCTCTTCTTAATGTGACTGCAGTACTGTCATAAGCACCAATGCAGAGATGTTTAACATTATATGATTAAGTCAGTATTTTTTAAAATTAGTTTTTGAACCAGAAATAACTCAGCATGTTACTAGACGATGCTGAGGAAGAGTAATATCTGTCTACAAAACAGAAGTTTTAACATTTGCTAATATTATGCACTTGTTATAAAATTTCCTTTCCATTCAATATAGGAGTAATTTTTAATCAGAGAAAATAAGCATAAAAATCAATTGCAAAGCAGCAGAGGCTCACAATGAATGTTTGTTCTAATGAGAATTTAACTTTTGCTTTTGTCAGATAATTGAGTTCTTAAAGCTATAACTGACTACTAAGCCAAGAAAAAGTGCAAGTAAATCTAATATAACAGATTCTTCCAGGGAGCTAGAAAAGAATTTCTCTATAACCTTTGCACATTTTCTCATTGGTAAAGAAGTCACAGTTTCTTCAGAGTCAGAAATTCATCCACATCACATGCCTTGTCAATTCTCAGTCTGTGTACAGACTTTCAATTAATATCTACAATAATGAAAGAGACACTAACAAAAACTCATTTGATCTAGCTAAGCTCATTTGTTGAGCCTTCAAGGTTAAACTAGTCTAATTAAAAGTGGTAGTGAATTTTAAATGACTTTTGCATCTATTCTATCCTCCAGACATTGTTCCAAAGACCTGAATGTTAACACTATCTTCAGACTTCCTTATAATATCATAAACTTTACATAGAATGGAAAAAGTCATGCCCCAAACCCTAAAAACCGAACCAATAAAACTACCGAATGTTATGAGAAATGACTAATCTGTTTTCTTGAACAAGAGAACAGATAAGCATTTGGTTGCCCTAATTCATTGAGGTTCACTGGGATGGGTTTTTGTCTTGGATGTTTTTTGGAACCGTGAATACAATACTTCAATTGAGGTGTGTTATAGGGAAAAAGAGAATACACTGAAGATAGATTTTAAAATACTGTATATGTCTATAATTTGCTTTTGAATAGATTTAGATTATGATGATGAAACAATCAAAATCAGATACCAAGAAAAGAATATGCTATAAAGTTGGGAATTAGTTTTGAATCTTTCTGATTTAAAGTTGTCAAGTGATACTCTTTCCTACTTCTCATTTGAATTAAATGGGATCCTCACACACTGAAGTTTTATTGGATTCCTACGTTTTTAAGGTAGATACTGAGGTGATATTGAACTAATACCAGGGTTGCAGTGGAGTTTGAAAGACAGAGGGATAATAATATAAAAATCTAGGTACAGTCTTCTGACTTATGCTTAAAATGAAGAGAGCAGGAAATATCATCCCTCCTGTGTAATAACGTGCATAATCTACAAAATCATAACTTTTCTTGAAAATGTCTGAGAACTGAGATGGGAGATCAGAAAATTTGCTTAAAATTTAAAGAAATACAGGCATAGTACATGGACACACTCATGTTTAACAAAGTATTGGAGGAAGACCAAAGAATTTAAACATAAAGAAATTGGTAAAAATTTGAGTATGAATCAGGGTGATAGGGGCTTCCCAGATGGTGCTAGTGGTAAAGAACCTGCCTGCCAATGCAGGAGACCTAAGAGATGTGGGTTCAATCTTTGGGTCTGGAAGATCCCCTAGAGGAGGGCATATCAATCCACTTCAGTATTCTTGCCTGGAGAATCCCACGGACAGAGAGGCCTGGCAACCACAGTTCATGGGGATCGCAAAGAGTCAGACATGACTGAAGCAATGTAGCATGCATGCATGCAGGATGACGGTATATAAATTCCTCAGAGTTGTACACATAGTGGCAGTTTTTAACTGAGTCCCAATCCTGGGATTTTGCCACAGAACATTACTGAATATGCAGAAGATAGAGTGTGGGGAGGATATTGAATAAGGCCTCCATCAATGGTGGCTAGTTTCCCATCTATAGAAAAATTAGAAGGAGCCCAAAATGGCAGAGGAATAGGATGCAGACACCACTTTCCCCTCCCCCCCCCCCCCCCCACAAATTCATCAAAAGATCATTTGAATGCTGAGCAACTTCCACAAAACAACTTCTGAATGCTGGCAGAGGACACCAGGCACCCAGAAAAGCAGCCTATTCTCTTGGAAAGGAGGTAGGATAAAATATAAAAGACAAAAAGAGAGACAAAAGAGTTAGGGATGGAGACCCATCCGAAGGAGGGAGTCATGAAATTGTTTCCAAACAGCATGAAACCCTCTCACAGGTGGGTCCGTGGGGAGTTTTGGAATTTCAGAGGGCAACATAACTGGCAGGAAAAAAAAAAAAAAAAAGCCCACAGAATAGGCACCTAACCGCAATTGCCAGCGGAGAAGTAGGTCAGACGCATGCATCCACCACCACCGTGCAAGGGCTGGACAGGAAGGCGCCGGCTGCATCATCATGGGTCCTTAGGGTAAGGACCGGGCTTGAATGCCCTGAGGACAGTGTCAGGGAGCTAATGTGAGATAGCAACCCAAACTGTGGGATCTCCAGAGAGGAAAAAAAAGAGAACTTTCCTGCAAAAGGCCCTAACACGCAGCCGTGCCAGCTCACGGAGCAAAGCATTGAATGCTAGCAGCTGCATACAGGTCCCTGCCCCCCGCTGTAGGCAGAGAGGCAGGCATTTGACAGCCAGAACCAGAAGGGAAGGGCTCCAATCTCGGCCCCAGAGACAGGCATCCTCCACCAAACTCTAAGCAGGCTCCCAGTTGCTAGCCACGTCTTCCTGGGATCCTAGCCAGTTGATATCTGCCAGGAGGGTCACAGCCTGATATCAGCTCCCCAGAGGAGACACACAGTGCACCTGAGATGGTTCTCTCATGGTGCACCTGGGAAACTGAGTGGCCAGGACCTGGGAGGTGATTAAGACTCATGGCAAAGCTGGGACAGTGTGCTCGCCAAGTACCTGGTTGCCTGAGCTACTTGTACCTGGGAAAGGCACAAAACGCACACTGAACCGAGTCTGTGACCTTGTGGAGTACCCAAGAAGCTGAACCTGAGTGGCTTAGACTTGGGAAGGGCATGAAATTCAGGGCCTGCTTTGGACAGTGCCCTGCAAAGCACCCTGGAGCCTGAGCAGTGTAGACCTGAAAAGCACATGCCACTGTGAACTGGGGTAAACCCAGTGTGGTCCATTCACTTCAAGCACCCCTCACACAGGCCAGTGATATTTGCTTGCAGTGTTCCTCCCTCCCCACAACAAAATGGAACAAGTGAACCTAAATAAGCGACCACCTTCACCCACTTGTGTCAGAGCAGAAATTAGACACTGAAGAGACTTGCAAACAGAGGAAGCCAAAATAAACAAAAAAGAGGGAATTACTCTGGAAGTGACAGGTGAAACAGATTAAAATCCTATAATTAACATTGACTAAGCATTGAAGCAGGCCAATAGACCTTGAGAACAAGTACAAGCTGGAACAAGGAACTATCTGAAACTGCACTGACCCCATACTGCCCACAACAGCTTCAGAGAAAATCCTAGATATATTTTTAATATTATCACTTAATTTTTTAAAAAATTTAAGTTCTTTATTACTCCTTTAATTTTCATTTTTATAACCCAGTATTAAAAAAGACCCTATTTTAAAGTAAATTTCATATCTATATTTTTTATAATTTTTGTGATTGATTTTGTTTTGTATTTCTAATATTGTATTTTTGAGAGTCTAACCTCTACTCTAGATTTTTAATCTTTGCTTTTTGGTATTTATTATAAATTTTGTATCTTTAAGAATCTAATCTTCAGTATCCATTTTCACTTAGGGGTGTGGTTACTAGCTTGCTTGCTCTTTCCCCTTTGCACTCTCCCTTTTCTCCCCCAATCAACTCCATCTCCTCCCTCCCCTTTCTCTTCTCTACCTAACTCTGTGAATATCTCTGGGTGTTCTTGGATGTGGAGAACACTTAGGGATCTGATTACTGGCTAGATCGGTCTCTCCCCTTTTGACTACCCCTCTTCTCCTCCTGGCCACCTCTATCTCCCTCCTCCTTCTTCTCTTCTCTATGTAACTATGTGGATCTCTCTGGTGTCCCTTGCTGTGGAGAATTGTTTCACCATTAACATAGATATTTTATCATCTGTGTTGTATGGATAGAGAAGTCTTGAGGCTACTGTAAGAATAAGAGTGAAAGCCAGAGGCAGGAGACTTAACTCCAAACTAGAGAACATCACAGAACTCCTGATTCCAGGGAACATTAATAGACAAGAGCTCATCCAAAAGCCTCCATACCTACCCTGAAACCAAGCTCCACCCAAGAACAAACAAGTTCCAGAGCAAGACATACCATGCTAATTCTCCAGCAACACAAGAACACAGCCCTAAGCATTAAAAGACAGGTTGTCCAAAGCCATGCCAAACCCATAGACACCCAAAAGTCACTATTGGACGCTTCATTGCACTCCAGAGGGAATAGATTCAGCTCCACCCACCAGAACACAGATGCAAGCTTCCCTAACCAAGAAACCTTGGCAAGCCACTAGTCCACCCAGCCACAGGGAGCAGGTTCCACAATAAAGATGAACCACGAACTTCCAGCTTATAGAAAGAGCATGCCAAACATAGCAATCTAAACAGAATGAAAAGAAAAAGAAATATTCAGCAGGTAAAGGAACATGATAAATGCCCACCAAATCAAACAAAAGAGGAGGACACAGGGAGTCTACCTGAAAAATAACTCAGAATAATGAGAGTAAAGATGATCCAAATGTTGAAAACAAAATGGAGCTACAGAAAAATAGATTAGAGACAACGATTGAGAAGATGCAAGAAATGTTTAACAAGGACCTGGAAGAAATAAAGAAGAGTCAATCAATAATGAATAATGCAATAACTGAGACCAAAAGCACTCTGGAGGGAACCAACAGTAGAATAACTGAGGTAGAAGATAGGATAAGTGAGGTGGAAGATAGAATTATGGAAACAAATGAAGCAGAGAGGGAAAAAAAAAAGAATTGAAAGAAATGAGATCAACCTCAGAGACCTCTGGGACAATGTTTGTTAAACGCTCCAACATTCAAGTCATAGGAATCCCAGAAGAAGAAGACAAAAAGAAAGGGCATGAAAAAAATACTTGAGAAGATAATAGTTGAAAAAATCCCTAAAATGGGGAAGGAAATAGCCACCCAATTCCAAAAAAACCCAGAGTCTCAAACAGGGTCAACCCAAAGTGAAACAGCCCTAAACACATACTAATCAAACTAATGAAGATCAAACACAAAGAGCAAATATTAAAAGCAGCAAGAGAAAAACAACAAATAACACACAAGGGGATCCCCATGAGGATAACAGCTGATCTTTCAATAGAAACTCTTCAGGCCAGAAGGAAATGGTAGGACATACTTAAAGTGACGAAAGAGAAAGACCTACAACCCAGGTTACTCTACCCAACAAGGATCTCATTCAAATATGAAGGAGAAATCAAAAGCCTTACAGACAAACAAGAGAGAATCCAGCACACCAAACCAGCTCTTCAACAAATGCTAAAGGATCTTTTCTAGATAGGAAACTCAGAAAAGGTTTATAAAGTCGAACCCAAACAACAAAGTAAATGGCAACAGGATCATACTTATCAATAATGACCTTAAATGTAAATGGGTTGAATGGACCAACCAAAAGATAAAGACTGATTGAATGCATACAAAAACAAGACACCTATATATGCTGTCTACAAGAGACCCACCTCAAACCAAGGGACACATACAGACTGAAAGTGAAGGGTTGGAAACAGACATTTAATGCAAATAGAGAACAAAAGACAGGAGGAATAGCAATACTCATATAAGATAAAAAAGATTTTGAAATAAAGGTCGTGAAAACAGATAGGACACTACATAATGATGAAAGGATCAATCCAAAAAGATATAACAATTATAAATATATATGCACCCAACATAGGAGCACCTCAATATGTAAAGCAAATGCTAATAAGTATGAAAGGGGAAATTAAAAGTAACACAATAATAGTGGGAGACTTTAATACTCCACTCACACCTATGGATAGATCAACCCAACAGAAAATTAGAAAGGAAACACAAACATTAAATGATACATGGGCCAGTTAGACCTAATTGATAGCTATAGAATATTTCACCTGAAAACAGTGAATTTCACTTTTTTCTCAAGTGCACACGGAAGATTCTCCAGGATAGATCACATCCTGTGCCACAAATCTAGCATTGGTAAATTCAAAAAAATTGAAATCATTTCAAGAATCTTTTCTGATCACAATATGGTAAGATTAGATATAAATACATTAAAAAATATAAAAATACAAACATATGGAGGCTAAACATCATGCTTCTGAATAGCCAAAAAATGGAAGACATAAAAAGAAATAAAAATGTGCATAGAAACAAATGAAAATGAAAGCATAACAACCCAAACCCTATGGGAATCAGTAAAAGCAGTGCTAAGGGAAAGTTTTATAGCAATACAAGCTTACCTCAAGAAATAAGAGAAAAATCAAACAAATAACCTAACTTTACACCTAAAGCAATTAGAAAAAGAAGAAATAATAACTGCAAAGTTAGTAGAAGTAAATCAATCATAAAAATCAGAGCATAAATACATGAAAAAGAAACAAAGGTGACTATACCAAAAATCAGCAAAGCTAAAAGCTGGTTCTTTAAGAAGGTAAATACAATAGACAAGCCATTAGCCAGACTTATCAAGAAAAAAAAAGCGGGGGGGGGGGGGGGGGTGAAGAATCAAATCATCAAAATTAGAAATGAAAATGTAGAAATCACAACTGAGAACACAAATACAAAGGACAATAAGAGAATACTATCAGCAAATATATGCCAATAAAATGGACAAGAGATGGACAAATTCTTAAAAAAGTATAACATTCCAAAACTGAAACAGCAAGAAATAGAAAATCTTCACAGATGCATCCCAAGCACGGCAATTGAAAATGTAATCAAACATCTTCCAACATACAAAAGCCCAGGGCCAGATGGCGTCACGGGTGAATTCTACCATAAATTTAGAGAAGAGCTAACAGCTATACTATTCAAACTCTTCCAGAAAATTGTAGAGGAAAGTAAACTCATTCTATGAGGCCACCATCACCCTAATACCAAAACCAGACAAAGATTCCACAAAAAAAGAAAACTACAGGCCAATACCACTGATGAACATAGATGCAAAAATCATCAACAAAATTCTAGCAAACAGAATCCAACAACATATTAAAAAGATCATACATCATGACTAAGCGGGCTTCATCCCAGGGATGCAAGGATTCTTCAGCATTCTCAAATCAATCAATGTGATACACCACATTAACAAATTGAAAGATAAAAACCATATGATTTTCTCAATAGATGCAGAGAAAGCCTTTAAATATCCATTTATGATAAAAACTCTCTGGAAAGCAGGCATAGAAAGGAAACATCTCAAAATAATAAAAGCCATATATAATAAACCCACAGCAAATATTATCCTCGATGGTGAAAAATTGAAAGCATTTCCTCTAAACTCAGGGACAAGACAAGGGTGCCCACTCTCACCACCACTATTCAACATAGTTTTGGAAGTTTTAGCCATAGCAACAGAGAAGAAAAAGAAATAAAAGGAATCCAGTTTGGAAAAGAAGATGTAAAACTTTCAATGTCTGCAGATGACATCATCCTCTATATACAAAACCCTAAAGACACCACCAGAAAATTACTAGAGCTAATCAATGAATATAGCAAAGTTGCCAGATATAAAATTAATACACAGAAATCCCTCGCATCCCTATACACTAACAATGAGAAAACAAAAAGAGAAATTAAGGGGAAAATCCCATTCACCACTGCAACAAAAAGAACAAAATACTTAGGAATAAATCTACCTAAAGAAAGAAAAGACCTGTCTATAGAAAACTATAGAACACTGATGAGAGAAATACAGGATTATACAAATAGATGGAGGAATATATCACGTTCATGGATTGGAAGAATCAATACAGTGAAAATGAGTATACTAACAAAGCAATCTATAGATTCAATGCAATTTCTATCAAGCTACCAGTGGTATTTTTCACAGAAGTGGAACAAATAGTTTCACAGTTTGTATGGAAATACAAAAAACCTCAAACAACCAAACCAATCTTGAGAAAGAAGAATGGAACTGGAGGAATCAACCTGCCTGACTTCAGACTATACTACAAAGCTACAGTCATAAAGACAGTATGGTACTGGCACAAGACAGAACTATAGATCAGTTTAACAAAATAGAAAGCGAGAGATAAAGCTACACACCTATGGACAACTTATCTTTGACAAAGCAGGCATAAATATATGATAGAGAAAAGACAATCCCTTTAACAAGTGGTGCTGGGAAAGCTGGTCAACCAGTGAATGAATGAATGAAACTAGAATGCTTTCTAACACCATGCACAAAAGTATACTCAAAATGGATTAAAGATCTAAATGTAAGACCAGAAACTATAAAACTCCTAGAGAAAAACATAGTCAAAACACTCTCTGACATAAATCACAGTAAGATCCTCTATGACTCACCTCTCTGAATAATGGAAATAATAGCAAAAATAAACAAATGGGACCTAATTAAACTTAAAAGCTTTTTGCACAACGAAGGAAACCATAAGCAAGGTGAAAAGATAGCCTTCAGAGTGAGAGAAAAAATAGCAAATGAAGCAACAAAGAATTAATCTCAAAAATTTACAAACAGTTCATGCAGTTCAATACCAGAAAAATTAACGACCAATCAAAAAATGCACCAAAGAACTAAACAAACATTTCTCCAAAGAAGACATACAGATGGCTAAAAAACACATGAAAAAATGCTCAACATCACTCATTATCAGAGAAATGCAAATCAAAACCACAATGACGTACCATCTCATGCTTGTTAGGATGGCTGCTATCAAAAAGTCTACAAACAATAAATGCTGGAGAGGGTGTGGAGAAAAGGTAACCCTCTTACACTGTTGGTGGGAATGCAAACTAGTACAGCCACTATGGAGAACAGTGTGGAGATTCCTTAAAAAAGAAAATAGAGCTGCCTTATGATCCAGCAATCCCACTGCAGGGCATACACACTTAGGAAACCAGAATTGAAAGACACATGTGTACTCCAGTGTTCATCGCAGCACTGATTACAATAGCTAGGATATGGAAGCAACCTAGATGTCCACTGGCAGATGAATGGATAAGAAAGTTATGGTACATATACACAATGGAATATTACTCAACTATTTAAAAGAACATGTTTGAATCAGTTCTAACGAGGTGGATGAAACTGGAGCCTATTATACAGAGTGAAGTGAGTCAGAAAGAGAAACACCAGTACAGTATACTAATGCATATATATGGAATGTAGAAAAATGTGATGACGACCCATATGCAAGACAGCAAAAGAGACACAGATATAAAGAACAGACTTTTGGACTCTGTGAGAAAAGGTGAGGGTGGGGTGATTTGATAGACTAGCATTGAAACATGTATGTGAGATAGATGACCAGTCCAAGATTGATGCATGAAACAGGGCAATCAAAGCTGGTGCACTGAGACAACCCAGAGGAATGGGATGGGGAGGGAGGTGGGACGGGAGTTCAGAATGGGGGATACATGTATACCTATGGCTGATTCATGTCAATGTATGGCAAAAACCACCATAATATTGTAAAGTAATTAGCCTCCAATTAAAATAAATTAATTAATTTAAAAAATCACTCAGCAAGATAAATGATATATATATTATATATACATACAAGAAGTAAATAGGACAAAATGTTAACAACTGACAAAGTACATGATGAACATGTTGAATATTTTAAATAAAAAAAAAAGAAAAATTATTAGAAATATAATTAGGTTTATAGTATTCAAGGTTAAAGTATTTTACAAGGGCACAAAATACAAGAGTAAGTAATTGCATATCTATTGGTTCTTATACTACATCTGAAGTAGTATCATATTATTAAAAGAGAGACTGGTGGAGATTTCTTAAAAAACTGGAAATAGAACTGCCATATGACCCAGCAATCCCCCTCCTGGGCATACACACTGAGGAAACCAGATCTGAAAGAGACACGTGCACCCCAATGTTCATCGCAGCACTGTTTATAATAGCCAGGACATGGAAGCAACCTAGATGCCCATCAGCAGATGAATGGATAAGGAAGCTGTGGTACATATACACCATGGAATATTACTCAGCCATTAAAAAGAATTCATTTGAACCAGTCCTAATGAGATGGATGAAGCTGGAGCCCCTTATACAGAGTGAAGTAAGCCAGAAAGGTAAAGAACATTACAGCATACTAACACATATATATGGAATTTAGAAAGATGGTAATGATAACCCTATATGCAAAACAGAAAAAGAGACACAGAAATACAGAACAGACTTTTGAACTCTGTGGGAGAATGTGAGGGTGGGATATTTCAAAAGAACAGCATGTATACTATCTATGGTGAAACAGATCACCAGCCCAGGTGGGATGCATGAGACAAGTGCTCCGGCCTGGTGCACTGGGAAGACCCAGAGGAATCGGGTGGAGAGGGAGGTGGGAGCGGGGATCAGGATGGGGAATACGTGTAAATCCATGGCTGATTCATATCAATGTATGACAAAACCCACTGAAATGTTGTGAAGTGATTAGCCTCCAACTAATAAAAAAAAAAAGAAAAAAAAAAGAAAAAAAATAAAGATAATAAGGAAACAATTAAAAAAAAATAAAATAAAAAGCAAAAAAAAAAGAGAGAGAGACTGCAATTAATTAATATTATAATCAGTGACAACCATTAAAACAAAAATTAATTATAAATAATAAGCAATAGTAGGGATTAAATGAAACCATAAAAATAATCAAAACAGGGAAAAAAGGAGACAGTGGAACAGAGAACTGACAGAACATATAAAAAACAACTAGGAAAATGGTAGATTGTAATCCAACCACAACAATGACTACAATGAATCTTATTGGTCTAAATACAAAGACTACAAAATTGCATGAAGTATCAAGACCCAAATATACAATCTTTACAAAAAACTATGTTAAAGAATACAATAGATTCAAAGTAAAGAATATACAGAACTATATGACACAAGTTCTAATTAAAGAAAACAAGATGGGGGTGATAATGGTAATATTAAAAAAAAATAGATTTCAGAATAAGAAATAATACCAGAGTAAAGAGAAACACTACATCATGATCAAGAAACAAAACACCAAGAACACATGAATGTTGTAAATGTGTATACATTTAATAGTAGAGTTTCAAAGTGCATGAATCAAAATCTGATGGAATTCAAGGGAGACATAAAAAATACAATTATTGTTGAGGCTGAAGCACTCAATTACAGCAATAGAAAAAGTAGACAAAATCAGTTAAGGAAATAAAAGAGCTGAACATTTTCAGTGAAACTGATTTAATTGAAAGTTGATAATACTGTGCAAAATAGCAGCAAAATATATCTTTTCTGAAGAGCACATGAAATATTCACAAAAATATACAATGTTCTAAATCATTGAAAAAGTCAAGAAAGGAAAAATACAATGTATATTTCACTACTATAACATAATTAAATCAGAAATAAAAGAATATAAAATAACTAATATTTTGAAGTTTAAAATATTTAAATAGGAAAATTTAAGTATGAAATTTAAATGTGTAAGACAGAGTTAGCATAGTGCTTATAAGAAAATACACAGCATTAAGGATATATTTTGTGATTATATTAGAAAGGAAGAAAGGCCTCAAATCAGTGATCTAATTTTCCACATTATAAAACTTTTTAAAAATAGAACAAATCAAACCAAAAGCAAGCAACAGAAAGAAAACAATAGAGTAAAGCTGAAATCAATGTATTTGAAAAAAGAGGGAAATTAGAGAAAATCAATAAAAGCAAAAGCCGATTATTTAAAAGAGAACAAGAAAATGGTTTAAAAAAAAAAAAGCAATCAATCAAGAAAAAATGAAAAAACAGTTACCAGTGTCAGGAAAGAAA
Source organism: Dama dama (assembly GCF_033118175.1). Lineage (NCBI taxonomy): Eukaryota > Metazoa > Chordata > Mammalia > Artiodactyla > Cervidae > Dama > Dama dama. Next base: position 79,656,813 of record NC_083698.1, on the reverse strand, counting down.
TACACTGCACTCTATATTCACATTTAACTCTACAATCATTTAAAGTGTAATAAGGAATGATAACAAAAAATGTATGCCTCACATTTTGAAAAATTAGATGATATGGACAAATTTCTTAGAAGACAAATTACCAAGATCATTAAATAGAGAGGTGGATCATCTGAACAGTCTTATATATCTTAAATAAATTAAATTAGCAATTTAAAAATATCCAAGTGGCCACCTGGTCATTGTTTCACAGTGATATTTAAACTTTAATGAGATTACTTGAAATAGACATGAAGAATTGAGAATCTCTGCTCTGGTCTCTTCATCAGTTATAGATGGGGGTTAATGAGAAAGGAGTATGACAAGGCTATATATTGTCACTCTGTTTATTTAACATATATGCAGCACACAGCATGCAAAATGCTGGGCTGGATGACTTACAAGCTGAAATCAAGATTGCCAGGAGAAATATTAACAACCTCAGATATGCAGGTGATGCCACTCTAATGGGAGAAAGTTAAGAGGAACTAAAGACCCTCTTGATGAGGGTCAAAGAGGAGATTGAAAAAGCTGTCTTAAAATTCAATATTAAAAAAAAAAACAAAAAACTCAGATCATGACATCCAGCCCCATCACTTAATGGCAAGTAGAAGGGGAAAAGGTGTAATCAGATTTCCTCTTCTTGGGCTCTAAAATCACCATGGATGGTGACTGCAGCCATGAAAGTAGAAGATGATTGCTTCTTGGAAAGAAAGCTATAACATAAACATTGTGTCAAAAAGCAAAATCACTTTGCTGACAAAGATCCATATAGTCAAAGCTATGTTTTTTTTCTAGTAGTCATGTATGGATGTGAAGCTGGACCATAAAGAAGGCTGAGTGCCAAAGAATTAATGCTTTCAAACTGTGGTGCTGGAGAAAACTCTTGAAAGTCTCTTGGGCAGCAAGGAAATCAAACCAATCAATCCTAAAGGATATCAACCTTGAATATTCATTGGAAGGATTGAGGCTGAAGTTCCAATACTTAGGCCACCTGATGCAAACAACTGACTCATTAGAAAATATCCTTAATGCTGGGAAAGAGTGAAGGAAGAAGAAGAGGGAAACAGAGGATGAGATGGTTGGATGGCATCACTGACTCAATGGACATGAATTTGAGCAAACTCCAAGACATAGTGAAGGACAGGGAAGCCTGGCATGTTACCATTGCAAAGAGTAGGACACGACTTAGCGACTGAACAACAACAAGAAAAATGAGCAAAATAAGTGATTTTGAAGGTAAGAAGCAATGCAGTGAGGGAAAAAAGAAAACACGTAAATATACTAATCTGTGTTTTTAAAACCAAGTTTGCATTCAATGTAAAACAATAAACAAAGTAATTAAAATGAGCAACAGCTGTATATTGAAAACTGCAGGTCATTACAGATAGAATTGGAAGAAAAACTAAACAAATGGGCAAATAAGTCATCTCAGTCATCTCAGACTCTCACGGCCGCATGGACTGTAGCCCTCCAGGCTCTTCTGTCCATTAGATTTTCCAGTTAAGAATATTGGAGTGGGTTGAGAAGACCCAGAGGAATTGGGTGGAGAGGGAGGTGGGAGGGGGGGTCGGGATGGGGAATACATGTAAATCCATGGGTGATTCATGTCAATGTATGACAAAAACCACTACAATATTGTAAAGTAATTAGCCTACAACTAATAAAAATAAATGGAAAAAAATAAAAGAATATTGGAGTGGGTTGCCATTTCCTTCTCCAGGGGATCTTCCTGACCCAGAAATCGAACTCTGGTCTCCTTCACTGTATGCAGATTATTTACTGAAGCTATGCCCAAATATTAAAACAAACAAACAAACAAAAAAACTCAATAACGTTGTAAATATCAATTTTCTTCCAATTGTTTCAAAGATTCAATCTAATCCTACCATAAATATTAATACAAATAGGCATTTTTGTTGAAATTGATGAAATGATTCTAAGATTTGTATAAAAATATAAAGGACTTAGAAACAACAAAACATTTAGGTAGAAGAATAACAATAGAGAACTAGCACTATTTGATTTCAAGAATTAAAAATCTACATGATTAACACAGTGTCGTGTTGACATAAATGGGCAAAAAGGTAAATGTAATAGAAGAGATACATATATATTTGACAAGGCTGAAAGACTAGTCCAAGGATAAAAGAATGCTTTTCAACAAATGGTGCTGGAACAACTGTTCCACGAATATCCATGCCCCCTCTTCTTTAAAGGGTTGAGGGAAACGTCCGATACATACCTTTTACTTGTACAGAAATTAACAGAAAACTGATCCTACATTTAAATGTAAAATCTAAATTCTAAAATTTAGAAGGAAATCTTTGTGACTGAGTTAGACAAAGATTTCTTAGTGTAACATAAAGGCATGATCCATCAAAAGAAAATCCTGATAAAATGAACTTCATTAAAATGAAAAACTGTTCCTTGAAATACACCCCTAAGAAAATGAAAAGACAAGCCAAAGAATGTGAGGAAATTCTTGTAAATTATATTCCTGATAAAGAACTTGTGTTCAAAGTAGAGAGCTTTCTAATCCCAAAAATGTTTAAATGAACAAGCTCATTAAAAAAAAAAAAAAAGACAGTGTTTTTAGAAAGATACTTCACAAAGAAATTATGTGGATGCAAAATACATTTAATAAAAAAGTGCTCAAGAATGTTTGCTTAACCATTTTGCTTAAGAAAAATGCTTAACCACTTTACCACTGGGACACTTGATATACCAGTTCAAATATGATCAAACCTGTAAAGAATCATGTATCTTTAAAACAAAACAACAAAAAAAAACTTTCAGAGCAGAATTTTATTTTGAAAATAGCTTGACTGACTGCATGCCATCTGTGGAAAGAAACTTAAAAAAAATCAAGGAAAGATAATTCTATCAATAAAAATTGGATGTAAAATAAACATAAAATGTGAGGTTAGGCCAATATAAAATAATTGATAATTTTTAATAAGAAAGCTGCCCTCTTCTAAGTTCTTATTTAGATCAGAAGTATTCATGTTGCACATGAACAATTGTTTTTCCATTGTTATAAAGAGGACTTCATTAAAAGTTGTTAAACACAGTTGAATATCAATAAACAATATAGCTAACTTAATTGTCTTACAACTTCAGTAATCATTAAGTAATCATTAAGCTACAGACATTTATGATATGGAGCAACTCTGTAACAATATATGTCATAGTATACTATAATGCTAATTAACTACAGAAATAGATCATACCTGCTATTTGCTTATATTACTTTATTTCATTTATTTTTATTAGTTGGAGGCCAACCATTTCACAACATTGCAGTGGGTTTTGTCATACATTGCTTATATTACTTTTGAATTCTCTGACAGAACATTTTCTTCAGCTCAATAAACATGGAAAACAGCAGACTGAAGGAAGTTTCTATTGGGGCAAATTATTTATTTAACAAATATTGTTGCCATGTTCCTTCTAGGTGCTGAGTTATAGCAATAACATAATATGTGCTCTCATGGATTGTATCTTCTAATGGACAAAAATTGTTAAATTAGCTAGGGTGGTAACAAATGATTAAGAAATTCAGTTTTAGGGGCAGGATCAGGCATTTGGTTTTGGATTTGTTATACTGACAATGCCTACTACTCCTCAAACTGTAGATGTTTAGTAGATATTTGTTTCTGGAGGTAGCATTACATTCCAAACAAGATGTGTACATTTGAGAATCACCATCATGGCCAGCTAAGACTTGAAGACATGAGACTGGATGAAATGAGGGAATTAGCATGGAGAGAAACAGAGGTCTGAGGACCAAGATCAACAGCACTCCAAAGTAAGAAATCAAGTGGATGTGGTGAAACCAGTAAAGATCACCTGAAAAGCATAGTCAGTGACATAAAACTACACCTCCTTGATTACTGCAACTTTTAATAAGATATGCTATCAGATACTATCTTTCAAAGTTGTTTTGGCTATTCTAGAACATTTACACATCTATATGAACTTAGAATCAGCTTTCCAATGTCTAAAAAAACACTTTTTGAAATTTTAATTGGAATTCATTTGCATTTGTAGATTTTAGGAAAATTAATATCCAAGGAATATTCCAACAGTGAACAAGGTGTATCACTTTAGATACCCTTTCCCTTTTCTCAGTAATCCTTAGTAAATTTGAGCCTTGATGGTGTTACACATCATTTGTAAGATATATGATAAAGTAGTGAATATTTTTGATGCTATTGTATTTTTATTTTGATTTCAATATCTAATTGTTTATCAGTGGCACATAGATGATTTTTGTTCATTAGAGTGTATTTTGCAACTTTATTAGAGTATTTCTAGTAGAGTTTATAAGATTTCCTACAAAGACACACACATTTCCTAATTGTAAAGTCTACAAGTAATGAGAATTTCACTTCTTTTATTTCAATATATAGGTCTTTTGTTCATGAATTTGAATTTAATGAATTCTCTATTGATTTATGTTTTTCTATCTCATTAATTTCTTCTCTTCACAATTTTCTTCTTTCTCTTCTTTTGGTATAATTTGCACTTCATTTTCTACTACTAAAATATAGAAGCTCAGACGCTATTGTTATAAATTTCTCTTTCTCTTCTTTCCTTCTTTCTCGTCCTTTGGTATAATCTGTGTTTTATTTTCTACTACTACAATACAGAAGCTCAGGTGCTTATTGTTATAAATTTCTTTTTCTCTTCCTTCCTTCTTTCTCTTCCTTTGGTATAATCTGTGCTTTATTTTCTTCTACTACAATATAGAGGCTGAAATGTTTATTGCTTTTCTCTGTGTACTGCTCTCATTTACCTGACATATTTTAAGGTATTATATTTCTATATTCATTTATTTTATATTTTCTCTAATTTGACCTCCTTCTTTTCTTTTTTAACTTTTGGGTTAGTTAAAACGACATGCATGAGTGCATGCTCAGTTCAGTTCAGTCACTCAGTCGTGTCTGACTCTTTGCAACCCCATGGACTGGATCTAGCCAGGCTTCCCTGTCCATCACTAACTCCCAGAGCTTGCTCAAACTCATGTCCATCAAGTGGGTGACGCCATCCAATCATCTCTTCCTCTGTCATCCCCTTCCTTCCTGCCTGCAAACTTGCCCAGCATCAGGGTCTTTTCAATTGAGTCAGTTCTTTGCCTCAGGTGGCCAAAGTATTGGAGTTTCAGCATCAGCATTAGTCCTTCCAATGAATATTCAGGACTGATTACCTTTAGGATGTACTGGTTTGATCTCCTTGCAGCCCAAAGGACTCTCAAGAGTCTTCTCCAACACCACAGTTCAAAAGCATCAATTATTTGGTGCTCAGCTTTCCTTACGGTCAAACTCTCACATCCATACATGACTACTGGAAAAACTATAGCTTTGATTAGACAAAACTTTGTCAGTAAAGTAACATCTCTGCTTTTTAATATACTGTTTATGTTGGTCATAGCTTTTCTTCCATAGCTTTAATTTCATAGTTGCAGTCACCATCTGCAGTGATTTTGGAGCCCAAGAAAATAATCTGTCACTATTTCCATTGTTTCTCCATCAATTTGCCATGAAGTGATGGGACCGGATGCCATGATTTTTGTTTTTTGAATGTTGAGTTTTAAGCCAGCTTTTTCACTCTCCTCTTTCACTTTCATCAAGAGGTTCTTTAGTTCTTCTTAACTTTCTACCATAAGGGTGGTGCCATCTACATATCTGAGGTTATTGATATTTCTCCTGGCAATCTCGATTCCAGCTTGTGCTTCCTTCAGCCCAGCATTTCTCATAATGTACTCTGCATATAAGTTAAATAAGCAGAGTGACAATACACGGCCTTGACGTACTCCTTTTCCTATTTGGAACCAGTCTGTTGTTCCATGTCCAGTTCTAACTGTTGCTTCCTGACCTGCATACAGCTTTCTCAAGAGGCAGGTCAGGTGGTCTGGTATTCCCATCTCTTTCAGAATTTTCCACAGTTTATTGTTACCTACACAGTCAGTTTAGACCCTTACATTCCTTCTTTTCAATTCTTCCTAGTTTTTGTTCTCTTGAGACTCTGCCTCACTCATCATAAAGTGCTGAAATGAAAATAAAGAAATATCCACGCTTTAAATGTTATTTTTTCCACTGGAGATATTTGAAATTTGTAGCAGTCTCAGTCTTCCATTTATATTGAATGTATTTGATTGGTATGCTTTTGTTGATTTTTCTTATTCTGTATAGTTTGGGAGGATGTGTTGAGACATTCAGTTTTGTGTGAAACTAATACCTCAGCTACTCAGGAAATATTCATTAATTTTTTTTAACTAAGTGGTTGTAGAAACAATATAAAAGACAGAGAAACTTATTTGTTCAGTGATAGAAGACATGTTCTCAAATAACTGGACATTCTAGAATAGCTTCAATTAAAGGAATTTAACATATATAAGCCAGTTTTACACTTTGATTTCAAAGAAAACTACATATATATTGAATGAGGGATATAAGCCTAAAAAAACACACTTAAAAGAACATTTACAGATTGTATTCAACTACAAAGTTATGCAACATGACTGGATAAAACTGGGCTTCCCAGGTGGCCCAAGTCGTAAAGAATCCGCCTGCTAATGCAAAAGACTCGATTTGATCCGTGACTCAGGAAGATTTCTGAGGAGGAAATAACAACCCACTCCAGTATTTTTGCTGGATATTCCCGTGGACAGAAGAGCCTGGTGGGCTACAGTCCATGCAGTCACAAAGAGTCAAACACAAGTGAAGTGGCTGAGCACGTACACACTGGGTAAAACTATGAGAAACTTTAAGATACACATAATTTTTGACACAATGATCTCATTTAGAGAATGTACACTTCAGATACCAAAGTAGCAGTACTTTAAGGGTTATTATTTAAACCATATTTTTATACAAAAAATGACAAAAACAAAAAGAGTAAATACTCATTAATAAGGGAAAATTTTGAGTAAATATCAACATATCCATACCATGAACGTTTATACAAATATTAAATGAATTATCTACATTTCAATAATTTTTTAAGAGGAGTACATGTTGAAAATTAAAATGTAAAATATGCTCAGCATCAGTTTTCAATTTTCTAAAAATAACCCTGACTTTGTACATTTCTATATGTAGGAATGTGGGGAGAATTGAAGATGGATACTCTATTGGTCCATGAAATTAGGTAGGTCTGGCAGTAAGACTGGCTTCAGAGGAAACAATATATGCTGTCATATTGTTTACTTGCAATATACAGTAAAAGTAAGTATCATTTTAGCATTTAAATATGCATATATGAGATATAATAAGAAAACAGTGAGTGAAGTTACTTTTAATGTGTTATTAATTAGTAATTAATTAATGTGAGTCATTTCAGTTGTGTCCAACTCTTTGCAACCCTGTGGACTGTAGCCCACCAGGCTCCTCTGTCCATAACATTCTCCAGACATGAATGCTGGAGTGGGTTGCCATGCACTTGTCTAAGAGATCTTCCCAACCCAGGGATCAAACCTGTGTCTCTTACATCTCCTGTATTGGCAGGTGGACTCTGAAGCTGCAAAAAGCAAAACATGAGGGAAGATTTGACTTAATCTAAACTTGTCAGTGAGAAGGCCAAAATCACATTTGTTCAAAATCTGAATGAAGTTATTGCTCGTCTAGAAAAGAATAGTGCCTTGTCACTCAAGACAGGCACAAGAAGACAGAAACAGCTCTCCACACTATGAATATAAGCACTGCTCTCATTTTTAAGTGAAAATAAGTGATACATAAACTATGAAAGGGATTGTTTCAGGAAGAAAATGATATCAAATGCAAAAAACTAAAGAGATTCACAGCTAGTAAGCTTTGAGATTATAAAACAGGAGAAACTTTCTGAGCTTCTACAAATACTTAAAGAATGATTAGAATTTTACTGGCATGTTTTCAATACTTTTTATAGAAGAAGGAACAAGAGAAAATAAATATGGAATCATCAATGTTTGGTTAGACATTAAGTACAATTTCTTCACTGAAAGGCAATTAACAAATGAAAGATGCTTATTAAGAAGCTTATGAAATAATTATTCATAATAATAAACTACCCAATTCTTTATGTTAATATAAGCTTACAGGTGTTTTTCACTATGTGTTACATTGTATCAATATTTTCAATTGCTTTTGACCTTCAAAATACTCCATATAATATAAAGGACACATTGCAATTATTTCTATATTGGAGGAAGAAAGTTTGGTCACAAATCCTTTTTTACTAAAGAAGAAAAAACAAGTTTTTTCTATCGGTTATTGATTACATCTTTTATATAAAACCAGAAGCATATTTCAACTCATTTTCCAATATCCTATTAACCGATCATTCTGGAGTTAGCGCATATTACAAGTAGACTCTCTGCAGAGCATAAATAAGAACTCGGTAAAGAAATAGGACATTTTTAATAAAGTGTTTCAAGTCTTTCTACTCTGCAATCCTAATAAAATTACCTATTTTAAAAGAAGCACAGATGAAATAGATAAAACGTCCTTCTACAGAACACATCCTTACTGAAGGAACAATGCACCGTGTCAGCTCAGCTAGGAGCATTTAGTATTCCAGTATAGTTTCCCTTCCCTTACTCCTCACCGCAGAAAGGGATGATCTATCAGAAATTTCCACATGCTGTTCAGTATTTTGGTGCATCAAAGTCCCTTGTTTGTGTCTTAAAATATAAATTCAGTTGCTTTCAGAGATTTTGATTCAGTTTATGTCTGTGGGTTTCTAGAATCTACATTTTAACAAGTGTTTCCACTGAATTAATCTAATATGACTGATTGAAATTTTCTAATTTTTTATGTTTTGGGGAAATAATAGTAATAAATTATGTTTTTAGGTGAATAAATATTTTTGCATGTTTATTTAAAGATAAAATATCTAAATTTATGTTGTCATATTATCTATAGAATAACTGTTATGTATGTTCTAATTAAGCCCTATCAGGAAAATAGAAGATGTAGTAATTCAAGAAAACTAGATATGAAAATACCTCTGATTTCTGAACCACACAGCCATATTTTTTTAAACTAACATACTAGATGAAAAAATTTTAAAAAATAGTGTCCTTGGCTGGATTCTCCAGGAAGCAGAATTTGAGATGGATTTCAATGTGTAGAATTTCTTTAAGGCAATGCCCTTGGGAGATCAGCAGCCATAGGAGAGAAAGCAGATTTGAGGAGGTGAAGATATGGAAGTAAGATGCCAGGTGGTAACTGCCTCTTCTGCCTCCATAGGGATCTCTGGAGCAAGTGTGGCTCATCAGAGTTGTCCTTGAGTTGATCTCAAACAGCTGAGCCTTTATAATCTCTCATATAAGTCATTGAGGTGGGCTGCACAGGCAAGGGCACGACTTTTAGCAAAGATGTTCTCCACATCTGAGGCAACTGCAAAAGGCATGACAGCTGAAGGATATCTACTGACAAATGCTTCCAGCAGCTGTGACAACAAATCCTTCCTGGAGGGCAAATCGCTGCTGAGCTTTGCCATATCAGCTGCAAACAGTTGTGAGTTGTAAAATGTGAGATATCAAAAACAACTGTCCTAACAGAGCCCTAATTATACATGTGAGTAAGACAATACAAAACAATTTATTTTACCAATGGAAGTTAATTTAAATAATATTATTAAAGTCATTATATCAAATTGTAATAGTTTATGGATTTGGATATTTTGTGTCTGCTTTTTTGGTCCTGGAGGGAGGTATCTTTCTCTGTTGGCTATTTGGGAGGGAGGGAGAGTTTGGTTTGGTTTTGCTTTTCTCCTAAAGCAAGCTCCTTTGACATACCAGGTATGTAATAGCAGATAATAAAAGAAATATTTATTCAGGAATTTAGAAGTTTTATATCAAAGATATCTAAGATGTAGCACATTTATGACATTTCCTTAATGACTAAGGAAGTATCATAAATGTGCTACATTATCACCTCTTTAGTGATATCCAGAACAATCTACATTGGAAATAGACTTTTGTAATATTACTGTCTATTGCACATTAACCTGAATTGATTTGATGATTTGCACTTATTAGTTTCCTTTCAGTAATTATCAGCCCTTTCTATAGAGGTAGTTCATGGATATACACTTCTCCACTAACAATCTATAAAGAATAAGGTTACAATCATAATTTTCACATGAAATACTACCATTTATATCTTTATGAATAAACAGAACCAAACTACATTGATAGCAGCTTTCTATAACTTTACTGTAGTCACAGTTCTTTGTTCTTTGGGTGTTATGACAGCAACTTATATGAAAAATCCATTCAAGGCAGATGCAGCCATATTCTCAGCTGAGCATTTACACAGAGTCATGTGACAAAGGATCCTCTGTGTCAGTTTCTGGACACTAAACCATTTTGGAATAATAAACCCAGAGCATCATTCTAAACTGCGTCAGTAATAGGACTGAATCCATTCTTAAAATTCTATCATTGCAAGGGTAGGAATTTCTGTTCAATGTTTCTGGCAATTTATACACTATGAAATTCCATCAATTAAATAAATCATTTCTATGATCTAGTACATTAACACATCCTCAAGTGTTGACTGAGTATCTTATTAGCAAAATACATAGAATAGCTTATTCTGCATTGTGGATTTTTAAGTCATTTAAACACATCCTTGGGGAAAGCCTTCCTAAGAAGGACAGTTCAGAAATTAGCTGTTCATGGTGATAGAAACGGTAGGTTAAAACTAACCAATGCACACAAGTATTTCTTGCCTAGGCTGCAATCTATTCAAGAAAATTATAGACAATTTGACACAAGAATAAAAATGAAAATCACTCAGTCCTGTCCAACTCTTTGCAACCCCATGGACTCTACAGTTCATGGAATTCTCCAGGCCAGAACAATGGAGTGGGTGGTGGTAGTGGTTTAACGGCTAAGTTGTGTCCGACTCTTGTGACCCATGGATTTTAGCCTGCCAGACTCCTCTGTCCATGGGATTCTCCAGGCAAGAATACTGGAGTGGGTTGCCATTTCCTTCTCCAGGGGGTCTTCCCGTCCCAGGGATTGAACCCAGGTCTCCCGAATTGCAGGCAGATTCTTTACTGACTGAGCTACGAGGGAAGCCCTATGCTTTTCCCTTCTCCAGGCAATCTCCCCAACCCAGGGATCGAACACAGGTCTTCTGCATTGCAGGTGGATTCTTTACCAGCTGAGCCACAAAGGAAGCCTAAGAATGTGAATCATAACTAAAATGCCAAATAAAGCGTAAAATGTGACTATTGTAACTAACTTGGATAACTATAGTTGTCATCACCAAAATCTATCACCAAGATATTAAACATTGTTTTCAGTATGTATCCTACCTAATATATGGCACTATGTCCAGGACCAAGGCAGCCTATTAGATATCCAGGCTGAATTCACTCATTAAAGTGACTGTGAAAGTCACTCAGTCATGTCTGACTCTTTGTGACCCCATTGACTATATATAGTCCAAGGAATTCTACAAGCCAGAATACTGGAGTGGGTAGCTTCTCCATGGGATCTTCCCAATGCAGGGATCGAACCCAGGACTCCCACATTGCAGGCGTATTCTTTACCAGCTGAACCACGAGGGAAGCCAAATTCACTCATTAGGTCCATGACTAAACATTGAGATACAGGTTCCAAAATACACCTGACATATAACTAATGTTTGATACTTCATATACTGCTTTGAATAATTAAAATTTAAAATATTTCAATGAAACGATGAAGTAGAAAGTAAACACTAAGTAAAAAATAAAAGGATATATCTACATGTGTAGGAGATTACATGATTGTGTGTGTATGTGTGTATGAATATATGTCCATTTATTTCCATAACAGAAAAACATTATCTGGGCACTAGGTTATAATGTAAAGACTAAATGTCTAATGTAATGTATGAGAACAGAAAAAAGAGAGAGAAAACAGTTTTAAGTAATAAGAAAATTATTATGGGGAAAAACAACTTTTTATCTGTTTAAAATATCAAAAATGTTAAAATATCAAACAGAGTGCTGCTCGAAGCTCTTTGGAATGTATATATAAAGCTAGGAAAATAAACACATGTCACATATTATTATAAATGGTTTTCTAAAGATGATCACCCTGCCATCACCATCATCACAGGATGGTGGGTGCTGTTTAGTTCATAAAAGATTAATTACTATATTTTCTGTGATTCATGTTGTTACAAGGTTGCTTTGTGCTTGGGGGTCCCCAACAGAAGTCAGCCTAACATAATCAAATTCAAAACTTTTATTTGAACAGAAAACTAAGTCAACAGCCACTGTCAGCAAGTGTTCTGAAGGAGTATCAGAAATTAGCTCTTGGACAAGTCATTTTAAAACTTTTTAACTGCAGTGTTGAAGAAGACTCTTGAGATTCCCCTGGACAGCAGCGAGATCCAACCAGTCCATCCTAAAGGAAATCAGTCCTGAATATTCACTGGAAGGACTGATGCTGAAGCTGAAACTCCAATAATTTGGCCACCTGATGCAAAGAACGGACTCCTTGGAAAAAACCCTGATGCTGGGAAAGATTGAAGGCAGGAGGATGGGAGGAGAGGGGATGACAGAGGATGAGATGGTTGGATGGCATCACGGACTCAATGTACATGAGTTTGAATAAACTCTGGGCAATGGTGATGGACAGGGAAGCCTGGTGTGCTGCAATCCATGGGGTCACAAAGAGTCAGACACGACTAGCGACTGAATTGAACTGAACTTAACTGAACAGGTTTTTACTCTTCTAGCTGTGCCACACAATGAAGAGAAAGACAGTACATGAAACATATAATCACAACCCATAGAAATAGAAGCATCATGTAGTCCAGTCTCCAACTCGGGGAATGAATACACTGTGCAGCATGCTTAGGAAATGGACATCAGGCTCCCCTAAAATTAGTTCATAGCAGGAAGTGTATGGTGGAAAGGATTCCTTTATTTGAAAACCTATTATTCTCAGAAAGTCCCATATTATTTGGAGTAAAAATGTGCCTGACCACTGTTCCTTGTTCTACATTGTGAAGAAACACAAAGTACATCAACTCTTTCTTCCAAATGAAAGTTTTTCAGGTATTTTAAGATACAATATTGTCCCTGATACTCCTTTTCTTCTTCAGGTGAAGCCTTCACAACTTCCTTGGCTTATCTCACACATGAACCCTCCAAACCCTAGGGAAATCTGCTTGGGAATATTAGTTTGTCAATCTTCTTTTTCTGTGGGGCACCTGCAATGGGATATAATGCACCATCAGTGGAAACACAAAGAGCCATGGTCAGAGAAATGTATTTTCTGTATTTACATATAGATACAGATAAAAGTTTTCTGCTGCAACTTTAGCTGCATGTGGGTATTTTTAGAGCAGTATGTGTATGTCTATCTACTTGCTTGCTTTTACCAGGCACATCACACATTCTTTCCACAGAAACCATGTAGCCAAATGGAAATCCTCAATTTGAATCTAGATTTCTAGCCATTGAGCAAGTATGTCATTTACTCTGAAAATAAAAACGCAAAATGTTAAATCTAATCCATCTTGCATGCTACCAAAGTAATGCTCGAAATTCTCCAAGCTAGGTTATAACAATATGTGAACTGAGAACTTCCAGATGTTCAAGTTGGATTTAGAAAAGGCAGAGGAACCAGAGATCAAATTGCCAACATCTGTTGGATTATAGAAAACAAGAGAATTCCAGAAAAGCATCTATTTCTGCTTTATTGACTACGCCAAAGTCTTTGACTGTGTGGATCACAACAAACTGTGGAAAATTCTTAAAGAGATCAGAATACCAGACCACCTGACCTGCATCCTGAGAAATCTGTATGCAGGTCAAGAAGCAACAGTTAGAACTAGACATGGAACAACAAACCAGTTCCAAATAGGAAAAGGAGTACATCAAGGCTGTATATTGTCACCCTGCTTATTTAACTTATACGCAGAGTTCATCATGCCAAATGTCGGGCTGGATGAAGGACCAGCTAGAATCAAGATTGCTGAGAGAAATATCAACAACCTCAGATATGCAGATGACACCACGCTTATGGCAGAAAGTGAAAGGAACCTAAAGATCCTCTTGAAGAAAGTGAAAGAGGAGAGTGAAAAATTTGGCTTAAAGCTCAACATTCAGAAAACTAAGATCATGGCATCTGGTCCTATCACTTCATGGGATGAAAATTAGCCTTGAAATTAAAAGATGCTTACTCCTTGGAATAAAAGCTATGACCAACCTAGACAGCATATTAAAAAGCAGAGACATTACTTTGCCAACAAAGGTTCGCCTAGTCACAGCTATGGTTTTTCCAGGAGTCATGTATGTATATGAGAGTTGGACCATAAAGAAAGCTGAGTGCCAAAGAATTGATGCTTTTTTTTTTTTTTTTTTTTAGAATTGATGCTTTTGAACTGTGGTGTTTGAGAAGACTTGATTGAGAGTCCTCTGGACTGCAAGGAGATCAAACCAGGAAATCAGTCCTGGAAATTCATTGGAAGGACTGATGCTGGAGCTGACGCTCCAATACTTCGGCCATGTGATGCAGAGAAATGACTCACTGGAAAAGACCCTGATGCTGGCAAATACTGAAGGCAGGAGAAGGGAATGACAGAGGGTGAGATGGTTGGATGGCATCACCAACTCAATGGACATGAGTTGAACTGACTGAATCCCCCAACATATGCTGTTTGTTTTCTGTTCATTACATAGCTCTTTATAACCTACAAAGTCCAGACATAATGAACTCCACATACATATCAGTTCAGTTCAGTAGCTCAGTTGTGTCCAACTCTTTGTGACATACACATAGGCATGTCATTTCTCCTCAAGCTTTTTGCAAGTACTGTTTCAACTTCCTGGAAGATGCTCTCCAATTCCATACCCATCCACACTAACTTCTTTTAACTTCTTTCAAGCCTTTCACTAACGTTTGCTTTTTCTTTAATTTTGATTTCTAAGATCCTCCAGAATAGCCCCAGTTAACAGCACATTTATACACTGAAGTGCTTCTTATTAACATTCAGTGTTCTCACTAAATATCCAACATTGGTCTCCCATGTTTCACAGAGCATTCTGCAATTTGAATTCATATTTTCTGCCATGTTTTATCATGTATAGCATTTCTTTCATATTTAAACAGTGATGCACTTACATAAAAGTTTAAAAATAAAGATATCTTACATTTATGCCTTTAATCTAATAAATCAGATTTTATTATCTCATCCTTTCTTTGCTCATTTTATATCTATTCCTACAAATTCAGACACACTTTGTTGCTTTCAGCATTTTTCATATCCCCCAATTTTTGCATTGGACATCCTGGAGGCTATTCTTAAAGACTCACAACAATTTATAGTATTTTTCAACATTTATATACCCTCCTTCTGAAATTTCAGCATTTATTTTCAGTTTGATCTTATAATATAGAGTCAACAATTTCTTTAAATTACTTTTCTCTTTTTCATTTGAATTGTTTTCAATTGCAGAATTTGAATTGCATTTTAGAAACTCTCATTTTTCCAGTTATATTCCTTTTTAAAGTTTATAATCATAATATTCCACCTAAAGTCTTTAAGTCATTTCTATAAAGCTTACTAAAGTATAAGCTAAATATGAAAGTGAAAAAGTTGTAAGTATGTAGCTCAAACAATTTTCACCAAGAAAATATATCCATATAAGTAGAGGAGTCAAAGAGATTTCAATCAGCAGAGATACACTCCTGTTTGTCTTTAAAAAAAGAACCTGCCCTCTGAGGAGGAACACATGGCGGGGAATGATGGGGTACCTTTAGAACCTGAGATTTTTGGTTCTCCAAATGAAGAACTAAAATTTGCCAAGATACCATGAGCTTGACAAAGGATTCAGTGTTTTATATGGAGTCGAAGCCCCTGGAAATACCTTAATTTCAGCCTGATAGACCACTGATCATGCTGCTGCTGCTGCTGCTAAGTCGCTTCAGTCGTGTCCAACTCTGTGCGACCCCACAGACGGCAGCCCACCAGTCTCCCCTGTCCCTGGGATTCTCCAGGCAAGAATACTGGAGTGGGTTGCCATTTCCTTCTCCAATGCATGCATGCATGCTAAGTCGCTTCAGTTGTGTCCAACTCTGCGCGACACCATGGACAGCAGCCCACCAGGCTTCTCTGTCCACAGGATTCTCCAGGCAAGAATACTGGAGTGAGTTGCCATTTCCCTCTCCAACTGATCATGAGAGTCAGGTAACTCATAGTCATAATTCTGACCCACAGAAACTGTGAGATAATAAATATGTGCTGTTTTGAGCGATGACGTCTGTGGTATGAAGTTATACTGTAATAGAAAACAAACTTACTAAGTCCGAATCTTCATTTTTAACAAGAATCCTAGTTGACTCACATGCCATTACGTTTGATACATTTCTATGTAGTCCATGCTGAAGTAACGCTGACAGCAGCAGCTCCAGAAAAGAAGGGGAGAAATAACAAGGATCACAAAAGTACTTACTACAAATCTTAATGGTTAGAATTAGTATGAAAAGAGTGAAAAGAAAGTGAAGTTGCTCGGTCGTGTCCGACTCTTTGTGACCCCATGGACTATAGCCCCCCACAGGCTCCTCCTTCCATGGGATTTTCCAGGCAAGAATACTGGAGTGAGTTGCCATTTCCTTCTCCAGAAATTAGTATAATGGTTAATATTTCAACATTTATATTTATAACTTCATTACAGGTATGATTATATTTTATACATTATAAAATACACATGAAATATAAATATAAATGGATGAAATAAACATAGAATAAATGTTTTAAATATTTAATTTACATTATATGGTATAAAATATTTTTTCACTAAATTTATGAGTAATAACATTGTCAATATCATTATACCTGTTTTCAATTTTATATATTTATATTTCTTACATGATAATACTAATTAGCAACTTATCAAATGTTCAGTTTATCTAAAAAGTGTTGGTTTACATGATTGTAGAGAAATTTGAGCATAAGAATATACATTCAGTTTATATTTATGCTTAAGGTTTATGGGTGTAATAGCTATTAAATTGATGAATTTACATACACTGTAATATGTTATAATAAACTGACAAGGGACAGAAAGTACACCAAGTCCCCAGATCGTGATTTCCTTGGATAAATGGCTGATTCCAGGACTGGAACAGAAAATATAAAAGATGAGCCTGGAGTTTATAGAGTGCTTTATAGAGCCAGAAAATAAGGAACTGCTCAACAAATAAAACACACACAACAAAGCAAAACTGTGCAATGATAGCATATATCTAAGGGACATAGGAGCTAACTGTATCCCTTTGCCAGTAGCCAATACTGAAATAATCTGAGCAACAAAATAAATAAAGCAGTATTGGATTACAACTGAAATTATAAAATAAATGACCATGAGTTCATACTGACATAAATGACTGAATAGATAAATAAATGGGGGACAAAAGACAAGTCTCCAGTGCAGAATTATTCCAAATAGTTTATTTCAACACTCTGCCTTCAAACATGTGGAACATATAAGACTCCAAAAAGCCAAAATAATCTTGAAAAAGAAAAGCAAAGCTGGAGGCATTACATTTCCTGATTTCAAAATATTATAAAGTTACAGTAATTCAAAGAGTGTGGTACTGGTATAAAGGTGACGTAAAGACCTATGAACATAACACAGACCCCAGAAGTAAAACAACACATGGACAATCAACTTACTGTCAACATGTCTGCCAAGCAATGGGGAAAGAACAGCCTTTTCAACAAATGATGGGAAAACTGGATATCCACATGCAAAATAATGAAAATGTACCTTAAAGAATACACAAAAGTTTACTTGAAGTAGTTAAAAACTTAAAAGTCAGACAAAATGTAAAACCACTAGAGGGAAACACAGGGTAAAAGCTTCTTGACATTGGTCTTGGATATGACACCAAAAGCACAGATGACAAAAGCAAAAATATAGTGAGACTCCATCAGGCAGGTAATCAATCAATCATTCAGTCTATAATTTGTTTTTGTGTCAGCTGATTAGCAAAGGAAGATTCTGAGAGAGTCAATTCCTAGGCAGATTGATAAAAAGTCCGAGGTCCCTGAGTAGGAGAAAGGGGTCTGGGGTTCTCAAGGAGGAGATAGGGGTCTGGAATTCTCAAGGAGGAGGAAAGGACAGATTTTTTTGTGTGTTTTTTTTTTCCCTTTCCTCTACATTCCTTAGTCTTACTCACATAAAACGTTGTTTTCTCTAAGCCCAGAACTGATCATTACAAAACAAACAACTCAGTTTAAACTCTGTACTAGGGATTATATAACAACAATATATCATGCTTGAGGAGAGTTTCTCCTTCCTGAAAACCTTCTGACTAATACTGATATCTTAAAATGTATATTATGGGAGTGGGTCTCCTAGGAGCTTTTCATTGTTAAGTTCTAATCCTGTTATCCTAAAATGTAAATTGTGGGAGTGGGTCTGGTAAAATTCTCACAAACTTGAGACATTCTTTTGATTTATTGTAATAACTAATTAAAAATGTACATAACCCTCTTGTTAACACTAGTGAGTGGGGCAGTCTCTGTCTCCCTTCTGATGTCTGTGTCAGAAGTTTTCTCTGTCCCTTTTCTTACTTTAATAAAACTCTGCTACACAAAAGCTCTTGAGTGATTAAGACTGGTCCCTGGTCCCAAAGCTAAATCTCCTTCTTCTGAGATCACAAATCTGACATTGTTCACCATAAGCTATCAATTCCAAGCCAGCCCACATAAAGTGGGAATCCCATATACACTGGTGGTGAAGTCGTATGACCACCACTGTCCTTTCCCATAGCAGCCTTGTTAGGAAAGGAAGGTAAGTGTATGAGGAAAATCGATAGTGAAGGAAGTCAATATGCAATAATAGCTTCAATTTACTGATTATCTATTATGTGCCAAGGGCTTCCCTTGTGGCTTAGCTGGTAAAAAATCCACCTGCAATGTGGGAGACCTGGGTTTGATCCCTGGTTTGGGAAGATCCCCTGCAGAAGGGAAAGGCTACCCACCCCAGGATTCTGGCCTGGAGAATTCCATGGACAGTCCATGGGTTTGCAAAGAGTCAGACACAACTGAGCGACTTTCACTTTCACTTTTCACATACCTAGTCAAATAGTAACAACTCAGTAAACTGGACATTATTATTCTTATTTATCTATAACTGGGATGCAGAAAGATTAAACAATAGGCTCGAGTCACGTCCTCACAGGTACTAGTAGCAAACCTGGTAGATGAATCCAAGAATAAGTTGAGCCCTTGCTCTGAACCACCAGGGCACACAGACTACTGACACCATTTTAACAGACGAATAAGGGACACATGTGCTTTGATAATCATGCTGTGCAAGTGATTCTTCTTTTTACATAAGGAAGTGTAAGTATTCTTTGTTTAATGATAAGAAAAAAAGAGTTTCTTATATATGTACAAAGGCTACCCAAAGGTACAAAGGTTATCTGACCTTGCTACTGAAGAGGCACACAGATGAGATCTTAAACAGCCAGAAGCTTATGGTCAATTTGGGGTTTACTGTGAATCCCTGGATTTAGTGACTACCTTATTTTACTTCCCAATGTGATCAAGTATAAAGTTAAATGACCTAAGACTAATGTTGACATAAATTTCCAGCTGCTACTTAGCTATTTGGAAGTTGCTTATCACAGGAGCATGGGTTTTCTCACCCTACTTCTCTCTTTTCTCAACTACCTACTGTTTCTTAACATCTTTATAAGAGGAACACAGCAAATTAAAATTCATAGAGTTCTCCTCTGATTTCCAGATGGTTGATGTGTACCAGGTGAGAAATTCAGTAAATTTAATGGATACATGCTGCTAAATATCGGCTTAACCTTGTCCCTACCAAATGATATTAGGAGATTCATGTAAAAAGTTATACATACTTTACATGATGATCAATCAGATTTTTAAGAATTTTTCACAGCTGACATTTTTGGACCTCCATTAAAAATATCTCTAAAAGTATAACTTCCATACAACCCAGCAATACCACAACTGGGCATATACCCAGAGAAAAGCACAATTCAAGAAGAAACATGTACCCCAATGTTCACTGCAGGATTATTTACAATAGCCAGGACATGGAAGCAATATAAATGCCTGTCAATAGAGGAATGGATAGAGAAGGTGTGTTATCTACCTACCTATCTATCTATCTATCTATCTATGTGTGGAATATTACTCATTACATAAATATATAAAAAGAATAATACTCAGCCATAAAAAGGAATGAAATTGTATCATTTGCAGAGATGTGGATGGACATAGAGACTATCATACAGACTAGAGCAAGTCAGAAAGAGAAAAAAAATATCAGATATCAATGCCCATAGGTGGAATCTAGAAAAGTGATACAGATGATCTTATTTGCAAAGCAGAAATAGAGACACAGACATAGAGAATAAACATATGGATACCAAAGAGATGAGGGGTTGAATGAATTGGGAGACTTACTAACATATATACACTACTATATATAAAATAGATAACTAATGAGAACCTACTGTGTAGCATAGGGAACTGTACTCGGGGCTCTAAATGACAAAGCAAAAAGGGGGGATACATATATACACACGGCTGATTCACTGTTGTAGAGAAGAAACTGACACAGCAGTTTCTTTTGCTATATCAGAACTATATTTCAATTTAAAATATTCCTCTAAATTATGAGAGCAACATCTATATAATGTGGTAGGATATTTATAGTTTCTGGTATTTCCTCTTGGGCTTCCCTGGTGGGTCAGTGGTAAAGAATTGGCTTGCAAAGCAGGAGTCTTAGGAGATGCAGGTTTGATCCCAAGGCCAGGAAGATCCTCTGGAGAGAGGCATGGCAGCCCACCCAGTATTCTTGCCTGAATAATCCCATGGACAGAGGAGCATGGTGGGGCTACAGTCCATCGGGTCTCAGAGTCTGATATGACTGAAGCAACTGAGCATGCATGCATGCATATTGTCTTACGATGTTAGCTCAATAGCATCAACCAATTCGATTTAAAAAATATTTTAATGATGCTCTTTGCAAAGATAAATCTGAAGGCACTATGGATATGTAAGTTAATAGTCCTGTCTAAACACAACATTTTTGATAAATTAAACCACTGTTCAGTTCAGTTCAGTCGTTCAGTCATGTCTGACTCTTTGAGACTCCATGAACTGCAGCACACCAGGCCTCCCTATCCATCACCAACTCCCAGAGTCCACCCAAATCCATGTCCATCAAGTCGGTGATGCCATCCAACCATCTTATCCTCTGTCGCCCCCTTCTCCTCCTGCCCTCAATCTTTCCCAGCATCAGGGTCATTTCAAATGACTCAGCTCTTTGCGTCAGGTGGCCAAAGTATTGGAGCTTCAACTTCAACATCAGTCCTTCCAACCTTCCAATAAACACTCAGGACTGATCTCCTTTAGGATGGACTGGGTTGGATCTCCTTGCAGTCCAAGGGACTCTCAAGAGTCTTCTCCAACACTACAGTTCAAAAGCATCAATTCTTCGGTGCTCAGTTTTCTTTATAGTCCAAATCTCACATCCATACATGACCACTGGAAAAACCATAGCCTTGACCAGATGGACCTTTGTTGACAAAGTCACGTCTCTGCTTTCTAATATGCTATCTAGGTTGGTCATAACTTTCCTTCCAAGGAGTAAGCGTCTTTTAATTTCATGGCTGCAGTCACCATCTGTAGTAATTTTGGAGCCAAGAAAAACAAAATCAGCCAATGTTTCCACTGTTTGCCCATCTATTTGCCATGAAGTGATGGGACCAGATGCCATGATCTTAGTTTTCTGAATGTTAAGCTTTAAGCCAACTTTCACTCCCCTCTTTCATTTTCATCAAGAAGCTCATTAGTTCTTCTTCCCTTTCTGCCATAAAGGTGGTGTCATCTGCATATCTGAGGTTATTGATATATCTCCTGGCAATCTTGGTTTCAGCTTGTGCTTCTTTCAGCCCAGCATTTCTCATGATATACTCTGCATATAAGTTAAATAAGCAGGGTGACAATATACAGCCTTGACATCCTCCTTTTCCTATTTGGCACCAGTCTGTTGTTTCATGTTCAGTTCTAACTGTTGCTTCCTGACCTGCATATAGGTTTCTCAAGAGGCAGGTCAGGTAGTCTGGAATTCTCATCTCTTTCAGAATTTCCCACAGTTTATTGTGATCCATACAGTCAATGGCTTTGACATAGTCAATGAAGCAGAAATATATTTTTCTGGAACTCTCTTGCTTTTTTGATGATCCAGCAGATGTTGGCAATTTGGTCTCTGGCTCCTCTGCTTTGTCTAAAACCAGCTTGAACATCTGGAAGTTTTCGGTTCACATATGGCTGAAGCCTGGCTTGGAGAATTTTAGCATTACTTTACTAGCATGTGAGATGAGTGCAACTGTGCAGAAGTTTGAGCATTGTTTAGGATTGCCTTTCTTAGGGATTGGAATGAAAACTGACCTTTTCCAGTCCTGTGGCCCCTGCTGAGTTTTCCAAATTTGCTGGCATATTGAGTGCAGCACTTTCACAGCATCATCTTTTAGGATTTGAAATAGCTCAACTGGAATTCCATCACATCCACTAGCTTTTTTCATAGTGATGCTTCCTAAGGTCCACTTGACTTCACATTCCAGGATGTCTGGCTCTAGGTGAGTGATCATACCATGGTGATTATCTGGGTCATGAAGATCTTTTTTGTACAGTTCTGTGTATTCTTGCCACCTCTTCTTAATATCTTCTGCTTCTATTATGTCCATACCATTTCTGTCCTTTATTGAGCCCATGTTTGCATGAAATGTTCCCTTGGTATTACTAATTTTCTTGAAGAAATCTCTAGTCTTTCCCGTTCTATTGTTTTCTGTATTACTTTGCACTGATCACTGAGGAAGGCTTTCTTATCTCTCTTTGCTATTCTTTGGAACTCTGCATTGAAATGGATATATCTTTCCTTTTCTCTTTTGCTTTTCACTTCTCTTCTTTTCACTGCTTTTTTTAAGGCCTCCTCAAGCAGCCATTTTGCTTTTTTGCATTCTTAAACCACCGTAGATAAAGTTAATAAAGGTACATGGAAACCAAACTAAACCTAATAAATGAAAGAACTAAGGATGCATCTAGGAAAGAGAAAATGGTTTGGTACAATAACTGTCTTTAACCTTTTGATGGTCACTTCCACTCACTTCAATCTGCATACAAATTATAATACTTTTTGAAACTCATGTTCTCCTTTTCTGTTAGACCTCATGCTTTTCTCTGCATAAGAAATAGTGCCTCTAGGCAGGGGTCTTTTCCTCTTTGAAGATTTTCTTGGCATCCAACGTCAGTGGTGAAAATACTTTTCTTAGCTTCTGTAACAACTGTTGATGTACTTACTTTAGCACTGATTATAGTGACTGACTGGCTTGCTCACTTTTCAGGGGCAGATAATTTTATTTATCTATTTTTAAAAAATTTTTAGGGCCCACCCTATTGCATGTGGGATCTTAATTCCCAGATCAAACCTGTGCCCCTGCATTGGCAGTGTGGAGTCCTAACCACTGGACTGCAGGGAAGTCCCAGGGGCAGAGAATTCTAGTATCTATTTCCACATTCAGGATCTGATACAAACTTTTGTCACTAGCTGAGTATATATGAATGAATGGACAACTGAGTGAATGAAGAGGATACAGAAGTCAGGGTAGACTTGCTCTCTGTTGCTCTCATGTGCCCTTCACCAATGGTTGAAATTATAGAGACAAGCAAATGACTTCTAGAACTGTCAAGCAGGATGCAGGCTATTTTTCAAGGTACTATGCTGATTGCCATTAATGTTTAGGCACAGGATGATGTCAGAGGTACGCTGAATGAGATCCCTGAATTTACAAGAATTTGGAGTAGATAACTTCTCAAATACATTTTGGGTCTCTTTTTTTAAGCTGGACATTTTGATAAAATCTGCATTAGCTATACCTAGGGTTAATCTATTTCATATTCAAATTCTGTCCATATACAAGTAGTTCTTTTAAATATAAAAGAAGTACTCTACTGGTCACACATCTGCTAGCTTCCTTTTTAAAACAGTGCATAGTACATAAAATGAAACATATATATATGTATAGATATGTTCATACATGTATGTATATATACATGTATATATATATATATGTATATATGTATGCTGCTGCTGCTACTAAGTCGCTTCAGTTGTCTCCGACTCTGTGCAGCCCCATAGATGGCAGCCCACCAGGCTCCCCCGTCCCTGGGATTCTCCAGGCAAGAACACTGGAGTGGGTTGCCATTTCCTTCTCCAATGCATGAAAGTGAAAAGTGAAAGTGAAGTCGTTCAGTCGTGTCTGACTCTTTGCGACCCCATGGACTGTAGCATACCAGGCTCCTCCGTCCATGGGATTTTCCAGGCAAGAGTACTGGACTGGGTTGCCATTGCCTATTCCGGTATATATGTATACATGTATGTATATATATATTTATTTAAAGTTGAGTTTGATGAAAAGTACCTCTTAATTATACTTCCATCTTGTCCTGAATTCAAGTGTGCTTAGATAAATTGTTTTAACTCTACATCCTAACAATAAAACACTATAATCTGCCTCACACGGGTACTCTGTGTATTTATGGACTAAATTTCCTAAGTTAATCAAGATGAAATATAGTATGCAAACTGCAAAGTCTTCAGTATAAATATGGTTCTGTTGAGAGTCACTGTTAAAACTCTTTTCTCCCTATTTAATTTCTTTTTGTAACAAACTATGCTTTAAAAATTCTGAGTAAGCTATACTGAGTACATTAGCCAAAAGGAAAAATAAAATATCCTACCAAAACCAAATGTTACCCATGGACAGTTGGTAGTAACAAAATTTGACATCAAATGAAATGACAGAGCCTATACAAAATTTTAAATAGTTATCAAACTATACTTAATTTTACTAAAAAGTAAATGGCAGAAACATATAACAGTATAACACACCAAACTGTATCCTGCTTCAAACTCTAATGTAAATATTATATGCTCAGAAAATAAACAGATATAAAACATTTACATTTCCCCTAAAGATATTAGTTTATACCATATGAAATTGTCAACAGTCAACTATCTTCATCTTAGAAATTGCAATTCCAACTTCATAAGCACAATAAAAGTAAGACTATTGAAAATTTATGTAAATGCCCCCCATTTTTATTTATAGGAAAGCAATTTTTTCTTCAGAAAATTTTAGTTTTCTTTCTAAATTCAGAACAAGTAGGGATATTTCAAGTGTAATAGCCTTTAAAATTCTTCTGAAAATAGAGATGGTAATGGTGCTTTTCTGTTTCATCATCTTGTGATGTGTGTTACACCATCTTGTGTTGATGTGTGTGATGAAGCACTCATCATTCCACACATTCATCTATTTAACCTGCATGTATGCTTAGTCGCTCTGTCATGTCCAACTCTTTGGGACTCCATGGACTGTAGCCTGCCAGGCTCCTCTGTCCATGGAATTTTCCAGGCAAGAATACTGGAGTGGGTTGCCATTTCCTACTCCAGATCTTCCTGACCCAGGGATCAAACCCATGTTCCTGTGTCTCCAGCATTGCAGGCAGATTCTTTACCCATTTACCCATCGGCCATATTTGGAGAAGGAAATGGCAACCCACTCCAGTATTCTTGCCTAGAGAATCCTGTGGATGGAGGAGCATGGTGGGCTGCTGTCCATAGTGTCACATAGAGTCGGACACGATTGAAGTGACTGAGCATGCATGCTTGCATCGGCCATATTTAACCCTAAGAACTATATTATCATTATATTTATAAATGAGAAAATTCAGAAGAAAAGCATAAGTAATTGATGAAAGTAAAAAAATTAAATCATGAAATGGAACATGAGGAATTTATGGGTTCAGTTTCTAGGGCAAACCCTTCACTCTGCTGCCTCCCTTGCATGGAAGGCCATCAGTGACAAAATTCCACTATTGGTGGCAGAGTAAATATAATTGGGTCTTGCTATATTTTAAAATTTTATTTAATAATTAATTTATGGATTTCTGCCTTTGATTGGGATATAAAAGCAAGATGCAGTGTCACTTCTACCTAATAACAAGAAGAGCAATCAAGAAAATCACAACTTTTCTTGAACTTATCACAGTTTAAGTCACAGGCTAAGCTCCAAAATCACTACAGATGGTGACTACAGCCATGAAACTAAAAGACGCTTACTGCTTGGAAGGAAAGTTATGACCAACCTAGATAGCATATTAAAAAGCAGAGACATTACTTTGCCAACAAAGGTTTGTCTAGTCAAGGCTATCGTTTTTCCAGTGGTCATATATGGATGTGTGAGTTGGACTGTGAAGAAAGCTGAGCGCTGAAAATTGATGCTTTTGAACTGTGGTGTTGGAGAAGACTCTTGAGAGTCTCTTGGACTGCAAGGAGATCCAACCAGTCCATCCTGAAGGAGATCAGTCCTGGGTGTTCATTGGAGGACTGATGCTGAAGCTGAACCCCAATACTTTGGCCACCTCATGAGATGAGTTGACTCATTGGAAAAGACCCTGATGCTGGGAGCGATTGGGGGGAGGAGGAGAAGGGGATGACAGAGGATGAGATGGCTGGATGGCACCACCAACTTGATGGACATGAGTTTGAGTAAACGGCAGGAGTTGGTGATGGACAGGGAAGCCTGGCGTGCTGCGATTCTTGGGGTCGCAAAGAGTTGGACACGACTGAGTGACTGAACTGAACTGAAGCAACTAAACTGAAATTCAAATCTAAGGAAATATAGTTCCTCTCAAGAAAGGCAAGACATGATCGCTGATTTACCTATAACAGAGAGCTGCTGTAAAAGCAGGTTCATCTAAAAATCTCAATGAATGGTTAAATGAAAGTATAGAACTTCTGGGAGGAGTTTGTCCCCTCTTGAAGGAATTTCTCTAGAGATCTCCTTTGTGAGTTTTTCAGAGGGAAAGAAAAAAGTAAACTTCAGACACAGTTCAGACCTGGATGAAGGAAGTGGTTAAAAACATGAAAAAGCACCCCATACAAAAAGCTTTAAGCCGCTGGGTGAAACCACCAGAAACCCAGTTTCTCCAGCAAAAAGAGAAGATCCATTCTGGCTCTTTGAAGGAAAAAAATAAAACATTTAAAAAAAAAAAATTGAAAAAGCCATCTATTCTGAGAGAAGGGGTAAGAAA
Organism: Dama dama; assembly: GCF_033118175.1. Classification (NCBI taxonomy): domain Eukaryota; kingdom Metazoa; phylum Chordata; class Mammalia; order Artiodactyla; family Cervidae; genus Dama; species Dama dama. The sequence goes on along the minus strand of NC_083698.1, from coordinate 79,629,643 downwards.
ATGTCCTGCCCCAGACCATTAGAAGCCTCCTACTGCTAAAGAGAAAAATGAAACATGTTCCCACACAGGTTACGACAAAGACATATGGAAATATTTGTTTAAAGTTGAAGCAGAAGTGGGTCACTGAGAAAGCCTCACCCTGAACTCTCAGGGACAGAAAGCCTGGTTCGAGGTATAATCAAATGGAGCAGCTAAGTCCTTCTCCGCCCCTCCCAGATATTTGAATTTAAATAAATGACTTGCCCTACATAGCATAAGGGTATCTGTCATTAATACCCTTTAGTTGAATCCTGCATAAAGACATTATTATTCATTGAAATATACATAGAAGTTAAACCATATCATTATGGATCAATACAGATATTAATGCATAATTAAATTATACAAATATTCTTAAAACTGACTAAAAATTATTTTAAAGTATTTATTCAAGTTACAATAAAGGAAAGTATTTTATTCAATATTTTTTTTTATTTTTCCCTTCTAACCCTAAACTTTGATTATAAAATTAACCTTGATGCTAAGCTTGAAATTGCTTTTGACTTTCCAACTGTACACAATTCTCTATTTTGAATTTTATTCTTCCAGAAATTTTTTAAACAATTATGAATAACCTCTCCCTTATTTGGTGATACACTTGATGAAATGTCAAAGGCACTCTAGTTCACATCTTAAGATAAACCTCTTAATGTCAATTATTGCAAACTGAAGTTTATATTCTACATTTACCTATGATATTTGACATATTCTAAGACCCTGCATGTAGTATGATTTAAAAATTCCCTCTTAAAATTAAAATATATATATATATATATATGTATACACACACAACTAGAATATATATTTGGTCAGTCAAAAATTCTCAACTATTTTCACTGCATCATCTCAGTCTTTAAAAAGTTAACATTATTATGTTCATGAATTACTTTAATAACCCATACCACTATACTCATACCTAAAGTCTAATTTCATACCATTCCAATTTTGGATTTTTCATTAAAAAAATAGTGTCTAAAATTCTTTTTGTTATTTTTTTAAATTTTATATTAGGGAGTCTATATTGTTTTTCACTTTGGATATGAGAGTGGCTATAAAATATATATGGTATAGGAAAAAATCCATCACTAATATTTTTAAACAGTTTTTTTTGGTCAATTACAAATAACAAAGTTCAGTAATTACTTTAAAAAGCATTTTTATGTTTTATCTTCATCTAATTATTTTCACTTGTTTTATGATCACCAAAGCCTACATATCCAAGAAATTATGAGTATAAAAACCTTCAAAAGTAGAAATTTTAAAATGGAAAAGTAGTAAAAATAGCAAATCTTACTCTGTCTTTTTTTATAGTACCAGTTTATCTATATGGTTACATTTTAATGTTTAAACTATTTATCCAAACTAAAGTTTGCAAGTGTAGCTGTAGCATTTTCTAATAGATGTATTACATTTTTGTCTTTAAAAGCAATTTTAAATTGGCTGATTCATGTCAATGTATGACAAAAACCACTACAATATTGTAAAGTAATTAGCCTCCAACTAATAAAAATAAATGGAAAAAATTAAAAAAAAAATCTTAACCATCGTGATTTTACTAATAGTTAAGTGTTTTCTTTTAATCTGGGTATTTTTTTAAGAGAAATATTAAAGAATTTAAAACAAAATATACAAACTTCATTGGTCAAAGCAAGGTCTACAGCATTCACTATTTTTGCTTACATTATTTAGTTTTTTGTTTTAGTTGCTAAGACTCTGCGACCCCATGGACTGTAGCCCACCAGCCTCCTTTGCACATGGGATTTCCCAGGCAAGAATACTGAGTGGGTTGTCATTTCTTTGTCCATTTTTTTTTTTTTTTACGTTAGACTTTTCTAATAGAGACTCAAAGGAAATAGGAAGGGGCTACATATGCAGGTGTTTATGAACTGCTTAAAGCTCATTTACATAACACAGACTATAAATGCTTGAACAGTAAATTCATAAACAAGTGAATGAAAGTGTTAAAGTGCTTTATTACTGCAAAAGGTTAACTCTGCCCTTTTAAACCAGTCAATCCTAAAAGAAATCAGCCCTGAATATTCATTGGAAGGACGGATGCTGAAGCTGAAGCTCCAATACTTTTTGGCCACCTGATGTGAAGAGCCTACCCATTGGAAAAGACCCTGATCCTGGGAAGTACTGAAAGCAGGAGGAGAAGGGGATGACAGAGGATGAGATGACTGGATGGCATCACTGACTCAATGGACATGAATTTGAGCAAGTTCACGGAGATGGTGAAGGAGAGCAAAGCCTGGCGTGCTGCAGTCCATGGGGTTGCAAAGTGTTGGAACAACTGACCAACTGCACAATGCAAAGCAACTTTGCCCTAAATCCGCACCACTATATATTTTATAGACTTCTGAGGCAACTTGTCCTAATCTCTGAGTTTTATTTTAAATATGATGCCTTATAATTATCCAGTGGCCAGTGATCTTGTTCAATGTGAATGTTCTTTAACATAACACTCCTTTAAGGTATGATGTTCATGTATTCCCTACTAGTAGACTCTTTACTCCATATCTTGACTCTCTAAGAAGGGATGGGGGGATAGCACACTCCATCCTAAACCTATTGATAGGTCTAAACACATGGAAATTCTTTGAAAAATGTGTTCTATGTGTTTCCCTGATTTTGTGAAAAGAGAGCCTTGTCTCAGTTTCATGGCCAACACTTGAAGTAAAAGCTGCTAATTCGATAATCACAATAAAATCTAATTAGGTCCCATTGATTTTGGAGTTTTCCTGAACCTTTGAATAGATCAGAATTAATAATTCAGAAGATATTTGTTGACATTTTTGTTTAAAAAATCTCCCAATAAGGATATCCAGAAAACCTTCATTTAAGAAATCATCACAATCGCAATGCTGACATTCTTCTACAATATGAGTAATGGCTATTGATTTGATATTTGAAGTTTAAACCTCTGAATAGCTAACTTATGTGACATTCTCACGAAATTATCAAAATCCTTTTTTTTTTTTTAATAATGAAGCCTAGTGAAAGATAGATACTCTTACTACATATGTTTAGCTTTTGTAAACAGTAAGAAAACCAACACATATGTAATTGGGATTTCTTTCATGCACAGTTTAAGATAAAACTGAAGCCTCTAAATACATGGTGAATACAAATTTGGGAAGTACAATCACCGCATTAGACTTCTTCATCATATTCTAAAGTTTCTGTGTCAGCAGAATTAATTAATCATTTAGTAGTGTTAAGATAAAGTTATAAATTATAACATTAATAAATATATAAAATGATCAGTTATATAATTCTATTATAATGTTCAAAAGCTAGCAAAATTACTGATATATACTTAGTGAAGATAAATAAGAAAGTTATTGCTTGTTCTCAATGAAATTGATAAAATAAAATACCTATATTAAAGTATTACAGACACATATGAAGAAATTGAAACTAAAGGAAATATAGTTGGAGCAAATATACTAGATAATTCAAGCAGCATAATAAATGAAGTTTCTTGTCTGAAAAGTTATGCAATACCATACATTTTCTATAGTTAAAAGAGTCAAACTAATTTCTCTCTCTTTACTAGATTCTGCCTACATGAATTACTTGAATTCATGCATTTAACAATTCATTTAGCTAACATTTACTGAATATTTATTATAATATATAACAATATTATAAATCATTTTATATAATAAAATTTGTGAATCGGCCTTTTCTGCATCCACCCATTAGTTGAACTGTCTATTTTTAAGGCTACTGGCTATGTTCCACACAGGAAGAATATTACCACTCTTTTCAAACTGATATGATTTCTGACCCAAAGAATTGCCCACCTGTGTCTAGAATATATCTATCTCTATTTTACTTTCTTATATTGACTTAAATTATTTTATTATCTTCAGAAATTCTAACTTAAAATGGAAATCCACACACAGAATTTACAACAAACTTCAGATAAAAGAATACAAAAAATTCTCAGACTGACACACAAAGCAACATATGGAAATATACAGAATATTGGTTTGTTTGGGAGGCCAGGACCCTGGTCGTCCTTAATGTCTTTGTCAAAGCCTTTTTCTGTAAGAATCATTGAGTAAGTAGGATTTTTCAGTTAGACAATAAGAAATTATTCAAAGTACCTAGGCTGACATGCCCTGAGAGAAACAGGAACATGAAACAAGAGAACACCATATTATCAAGAACCAAGTTATGGGTATTTTGATTTTTCTCCTTTTTCATCTCTCCATTCCCCAGCTTCTCTCGGCATCCCTGCTCCATCCTTTTTATTTGTCAATGCACTTGAAAGTTGGTCAGTATATAGCCAAACCAGTTATATAAGTTAAGTTCAGGAAAAGAGCCTAGTCCAATCTTTATCTATACACAGGAGCATGTGATACAAACCTGACTGACAAGGACCAATAGTGTAGGAAGTGGTAGGAGGTGGTACCATTTTGAGAGAAGAAGGGGGTCATCATGGGCTAGGCACACATTAAAAAGAGTGGCTGCTATACTTTCCAACATTACTTTGCACAGATTATCAAGGTCTTTATATATACAACTTGTTAGGCATTTCTTTTTTTAAAGTTTTAACTAAAGACAAAAATATATTAATGTTGCAATAGTTAAAATAATGAATGTACCAGTATCTAATCTAGGACCAAGTTAGTTCAGGTGACTGACAAAATATTAATGCAATAAAATTATTGTTGAGTTAAAATTCCACAAAGTCTGATGGAAAATACTAATAAATTACTCATAAACATGAAGAAAAGAGCATATTAAATTAAAAATAAAGCCCACCAATATATATTTATAGCAAATGTAAGGCATATATTATTTAAGCTGGTATGAAGAGGATAAGATGGTTGGATGACATCATCAACTCATTGGACATGAGTCTGAGCAAACTCCAGGTGATGGTAAAGGACAGGGAAGTCTGGGATGCTGCAATTCATGGAGCCGCAGTGTCACACATGACTGGAAGACTGAACATCAACAAAGAAAACATTGTGTCAATTAAAATGACAAAAGATATGAAAATATAATTTTATAAATATAAAATATATATTTTATAAAATGTATAAAAATATATTTAATTTTGCATAAAATTATAAATATTGTAAATTTAGAAAATATTATAAATATAATTTTAATAAACATGAAATGCTTCATTCAGCACAATACATCAAATTATTTTCACTGCCAGGGATAAAGGGTCAATCTACTATTCATTGCTGACAACCACGTGACAACAGATGTTGTGTCCAAAATGATTTCTAAAGATATTTTACTAGATAAGAAAAAATAGAATTTCTGAAATGCAAAGTGTATTATATGTTATTTTATTTATATATTCCAAAATATACAAGGCTAAAACATTGTATATTCTGAAAATCAATATAGCAGAATTTAGTTCTATGTTAATTCCTCTAAAAATGCATTGCCTTTATATGCCATAACTTCTATAACAAAAATAACATTGACTTTATACTAATTTTGCAGAAATTAGATAAATTTATTGGAATGCTAGATCGTGACTGGTTACAGCAATAACATGAGCTCTTGGTTGTGTTCTACCTCATTGTGCGTTCTACCTCAATTTTTGATGGGACATAGGGAAATCAAGTAAATTACTATTATATTTATGAGTTATACATGGATACCTATTATTTACATTAACTATTTGTCATCTATGAAATATTTATATCTGTACATAGTATATTTCTTGTATATTTTCTTTATGTGTATTTTTCATCTTTCTCTAACAGGAGTTTATTGGGAGACAAGAACAAAGCTTTCTAAAGTAATGAAATCTGATAATCTTAGGTTCAGTTCAAATAAAAACTATTAACTATGAGGGCTAACTGTAAGATAGATATTAGACCCGTTGCTGGAAATGCAAAGGTGAGATTCTGCTTGCAGGATTCTTAAAAGCTAGTAAGGTGAAGACAGGTTAGTAAAAGTAAAAATATAGTAAAGTGGAAACAAGACAACTAAAACATGGTGTAGGAAAAAGCTAAAAGAAGGAACTCTGGGACTATAGGTAAAGGGCCCTTTCAATAAATGGGGAAATAGTTGTTAGAGGTGATGATACTTACTTTGAATCTTGCCAGGGACCTCACTTAGATGATAAATTGCTAAGGGCATATGTTTGGCTTTCATCTTTTAGATTTTACTTATAAATTATTATAACATATATATTTGAGAGCAAGACTTTCTTCTGCAAATATCAGCTATCTTTAAGGGAGAATAATCTGTTAGTGGCAATCCAAACTCAGAAATCAAGTGCAACTTGTTAATCCTAGTTATGTGAAACCTGACATATAATTTAATAAATGATACAGTTTAATCAATAGCACCACTTAGATAGTATAAATGTCATTAAAAAATATTAATACATGATCTAGCTGCTCTGGCCATAGTAACCCAGAGTTCAAGAATCGGTCAGCATTAAATACTAGCAGAATAATAAAATGAGTGATAAACTTCCAAAATGATTTTTTTTCCAAAAGTGAAGTCTGGGAGATACTGTACAAGTTGCAAGAGTTCCTATAATACTATTAATCTTCCAAGATATTTGGAAGTATGCATTTTCTTAAAAAAGAAAAAAGTAAATAAAGAGAAAGCTTCTGATTTACTAACAGTTGATATACAGATTAAAACTGCTACCAACATTTATCACTGAAATATTGAAAATGCACTTGTAAGACATCATTTATGAGTCTCATAACGGGTGCCTTAAATGCCTTAATTACTCTTTCAGATTTATGCCTTTATTCAAATTAAATACCTAGAACATAGCTTCCAAACTGATATGTGAAAGCTGAAGCACAATCACTTAACAATTACATGTAAAGTGAAGAAGCAGATCTCAAGAAGTCAAAATTCTGAAACCAGAAATGTATAACAAAAGAAAAGAATGTGAAAAATAAAATGATAGACATATAGAGACCATAAACGTAGAGCCTATTATTGATGGTTGCAAATTCCAAGAGATCACCATGGGCACCTTGTTTTTCAGACTTACTGAGTAATGCTCATAGTGTAAGTCACTCAGTCGTGTCTGAATCTTTGTGACCCCATGGACTATAGAGCCCATTGAATTCTCCAGGCCAGAATACAGGAGTGGGTAACTTTCCCTTCTCCAGGGGATCTTCCCAACCCGGGGATCGAACCAGGTCTCCCGCATTGCAGGCGGATTCTTTACCAGCTGAGCCACAAGAGAAACCCAAGAACACTGGAGTGGGTAGCCTGTCCCTTCTCCAGGGGATCTTCTGGACCCAGGAAACAAACCGGGGTCTCCTGCATTGCAGGCGGATTCTTTACCTACTGAGCTATCAATGCTCATAATAGAGGAACAAAGTCATGAAGAAAATGTTATATAAGCTATGATGATGGGGACATGGAGATGCATAATTCACTTTATATTTTAATTGTAACATTAAAACGCCTTCAATTTGTTTGAATATGAAGGAGAAATGATATTTATCTGAAAAATCCTTATGTGCACCACTGCAATTCACCATTTCAGAAACTATCTATAGAATTTATATAAAATTTAATTTTGTTTTGGTAGTTTTCACTTTAGCAAGCTGTATTTTATAAACTTCTTAACTTTAAATCTGGAGACATTTTCAAAAGCTGTATGATTAAGTTAGCTAAAATGCTGTCAAGAATTTCAGTAATACTTCAAGAAAACTTCAGTATTCGTGCCGTGAGAACCTCATGAACAGTATGAAAAGGCAAAAAGATAGGACACTGAAAGATTAACTCCCCAGGTCGGTAGGTGCCCAATATGCTATTGGAGATCAGTGGAGAAATAACTCCAGAAAGAATGAAGGGATGGAACCAAAGCAAAAACAATACCCAGTTGTGGATGTGAATGGTGATAGAAGCAAGGTCTGATGCTGTAAAGGGTAATATTGCATAGGAACCTGGAATGTTAGGTCCATGAATCAAGGCAAATTGAAAGTGGTCAAATAGGTGATGGCAAGAGTGAACACTGATATTCTAGGAATCAGAGAACTAAGATGGACTGGAATGGGTGAATTTAACTCAGATGACCATTATATCTGTTACTGTGGGCAGGAATCCCTGAGAAGAAATGGAGTAGCCATCATGGTCAACAAGAGAGTCTGAAATGCAGTACTTGGATGAAATCTCAAAAATGACAGAATGATCTCTGTTCGTTTACAAGGCAAACCATTCAATATCATGGTAATCCAAGCCCATGCCCCAACCAGTAATGCTGAAAAAGCTGAAGTTGAATGATTCTATGAAGACCTACAAGATCTTTTAGAACTAACACCCAAAAAAGATGTCCTTTTCATTATAGGAGACTGGAATGCAAAAGTAGGAAGTCAGGAAACACCTGGAATAACAGGCAAATTTGGCCTTGGAGCACAGAATGAAGCAGGGCAAAGGCTAACAGAGTTTTGCCAAGAGAACGCACTGGTCATAGCAAACACCCTCTTCCAACAACACAGGAGAAGACTCTACACATGGACATCACCAGATGGTCAACACCGAAATCAGATTGATTATAGTCTTTGCAGCCAAAGATGGAGAAGCTCTACACAGTCAGCAAAAACAAGACCAGGAGCTGACTGTGGCTCAGATCATGAACTCCTTATTGCCAAATTCAGACTGAAATGGAAGAAGGTAGGGAAAACCACTAGACCATTCAGGTATGACCTAAATCAAATCCCTTATGATTACACAGTGGAAGTGAGAAATAGATTTAAGGGACTAGATCTGATAGACAGAATGCCTGATGAACTTAGGATGGAGGTTCATGACATTATACAGGAAACAGGGATCAAGACCATCCCCATGGAAGAGAAATGCAAAAAGGCAAAATGGTTGTCTGAGGAGGCCTTAAAATAGCTGTGAAAAGAAGAGAAGTGAAACACAAAGGAGAAAAGGAAAGATTTTCCCATTTGAATGCAGAGTTTCAAAGAATAGCAAGGAGAAATAAGAAAGTCTTCCTCAGCGATCAATGCAAAGAAATAGAGGAAAACAACAGAATGGGAAAGAATAGAGATCTCTTGAAGAAAATTAGAGTTATCAAGGGAACATTACTCACTTTATATAGTTCAACCAAGAATTTAGTCATGGTAATCAACTGAATTTCTTATTATATAAATGTAATTTTTCACTTAATTTTTTCTATAAATGAAGTCTTTTCTGAAAATAATGCTTACTATTACCCACAGAAATAAAAATTGAGCATTTTAATACAGAGTAGAATATTTAATTAGATACATTCTGAAAAAAATACTGACTTCTACATCAAGCTTTCCAGATTGAGTTGCATACTGTCTTAAGCATTATTAATATTTTGCTTGAACATTATATCTTAAATTCATTAATTTCATTCAAAAACCACTTCATTTCTGCCTTTATTCTAAACAATACTCTTTTATTCTAACCAAGGATTTAGTATTTATTGTATTCTCTAAAAAACATTGTGGATTTAATTTTTTCTATAGAAAATGAAAAATGCAATGATATTTTGAAGTTTGGGCAACATGCCAAGAACATAAAATGATACAAATTTATTTTTCTCTACTAATATTTCTATATGACATGGAAACCATGATTTCAGCTTATTTTTATTTTCCCCTACAAATATCTTTTTTATGACCTAACAGTATATTGCTTGATATATCTTATGAGAACATCCCCAATCCTTTTGGTCATATTTTTAAAATATACTCATAACACATACTTAGTTGAACCTAGATATTTACCCAACTGATTTTAAAATTTATACCTACATAAAACCTGCCCATATGTGTTTATTAACAACTGTATCCATAATTGAAAAGATCCTGTTTAAAGGTGAATATATAAATCAAATGTGATACATCTACATAGAAATCTTTTCAGAATTAAAAAGAAATAAGCTCTGAAGGAATAAAAGACACAGATGCATTTCAGATTAATATTTCTTTCTGAAAGAAAGAAACCATTACGAAAGTCCACATATTACATAATATGTCTTTCTGAAAAGACAAAACTAAAGAAACAATAAATAGTCTACTGTTTGCCATCAGTACAAGAGAAGGGAAATGGTTGAATAGATTAAGCATATTTTTTTAAGACAGTAAAGCTATTCTGACTCATTGGAAAAGACCCTGAAACTGGGAAACACTGAAGGCAAGGGAGAAATTGGTGTCAAATGATGAGACGGTTGGCTAACATTCAAGTTCAGTGGACATGAACTTGGGCAAACTCTGGAGATAGTGAGGGCCAGCAAGGCTTGGCATGCTGCAGTTCATAGGGTTGCAAAGAGTCAGACAGGACTTAGTGACTGAACAACCATAAAAACAAAGCTATTTTGAAAGATAATGCAATAGTGGATATAAAGTACTACAAAAAATTCAACCTTAACATATGCCACTTTTAAAAAGTTAAAAAAAAAAAACCCAGAGAATTCTAAATTCCAGAATAGAATGCAAATGTGGCAAAATATTGCACAGCAATGCAAGTATATGAAACAATCCCACTGAAGAAGACAAGGGGGAACAATTGCTGAATTACCTAACTTTAGAAATGAATAGGGTCTGTAAGACTAAAGTTAAAGAAACCATTATGTCTATAAGCACTGTACTTTGATAGAGTTGTTTCCCATGGACATAGGGGTTAACAATTCTGATATTGCCATACATGTGTCCTAGAACTGAACAATTAAGTAAATTGGTAACAGAACGTGGGATAACATTTTTCATTATTCAAGTGGGATTTCACAAATAAACAAAGGAAGGAGGCTGAAATCATTCATATGATAATGAATTGGAGTTGGACATCAGTAAGAATTCATGTTCATTTTGATACAGATACAGAGGAATACAAAAAGATATACAGAAATGTGTATATACTGAAGTTATTATACACACACACATATCTTCTTGCTCTGTCAGGTAGAAGCAAAGTCATTTCAGTAACAAGGAACACATTTAGCACGCAAATCCAAATTTCTAATACCATTAACCAGCAAACAGAACCAGAGGTCCTTGGAGAAATGACTGATTCTAGTACCAGGGTAGGAAGTACATAGGTTAAGAATAGAGCATCTCATAATACCAAAAAGTAAGAAAGTACTTTTCAAAAACAATAATATGGTTATGCTAGAGACAAAGGAGCCAGCTGAAACATCCTTCAATGGCTAAAGCTGAACCAATTTGAGGAAAAAATAAGTAAAGTATATTAAATTATAGCTTGAAGTATAAAATAAATAACTGTGAGTCTGGCCTGATGAAGAAAGTAATAAAGGAAGGGAGATAGGCCAAATTCATTATACAAATGAATTATAAATTATAATAATATATACTACACATGAAGAAGGTGAAGCATGATTCTTTACTCCTTAAATGTGGGTTGTGTACAGCAGCTTCCTTGCAGAAGGTTGGAAGAAAAAAGAAAAACTTCACAGTAAAGAAAACTGACAAATACTACCTCAGTCAAGTATTGAAGATTAACATCAAAAGCAATGTCATAGAAAAAACAGGTAGTTAATATGATGCGATGAAAATGTCACTTTAACGTTGTCTTTCACTTCAAAACCTATACTACTACTCTAATTATGAGGAAAACATCCAACCAATATAAACTGAAGATTCTACAAAATCTTGATCAGTATTCCTCAAAACTCTCAAGGTTACCAGAAACAAGGAAAGCCTGAGAGACTGTTCTACCCAAGAGATGTAAGGTAAAGTTCCGGCGAGGCAGAAAAGGAAAGACGACCTCAACAGAAGTAGGTTACCTTTATTCAGGCAAGGAGGGGGACAGTCGGCCTAACGACCAGGCTGAGCGCCGAAAGGGATCAGGGAGGCTTCATACTTATAGGGAGGTTTGTGGAAGCGATAAGGGAAACGTCAATCAGGCGGGATATTTTGAGTATTCTTTTGTTGAGATGACACTTATAGTTGGGCAGGGGGTGATAAGTCTTCTGGGCGGGTGTAGGGGGTGGTAGGTTTCCAGACAGGGGGTGATAAGTCCCAGATAGATGCAACTGGCCTGGAGCATCAGGATGGAACTAAAGTTATGCTTTGTTTTCTCCGAAGTTAGATGATTCAGCAAGGGGCCTTTGAGACTGTTGTTCTCTTTTCTAGGCCCAAAAGACTCCTTCAAGAGAAACTAAGGAAACATGAATTAATGTAATACAGTATCCTGAAAGGGATGCTGAACAGTAACAAAACATTAGTGTGCAGTGCGTGTGTGCTCAGTCGTGTCAGACTATTTACGACCCTTTGGACTGTAGCCCTTCAGACTCCTCATCCATCGAATCTTCCAGGCAAGAATACTGGAAGAATACAATGTCCCACTCCAGGGGATCTTCCTGACCCAGGGACTGAACTCAGTCTCCTTCACTGTCAGGCAGATTTTTTACTCCTGGTGACACCTGAAGAATCTGCCAGCAATGGATGAGACGCAAGAGACACAAGTTTGATTCCTGGGTGGGGAAGATCCCCTAGAAGTGGAAATGGCGACCCACTCCATTATTCTTGCTTGAAAAAGTCCCAGGGACAGAGGAGCCTGGTGGGATACAGTCCAAAGGGTCGCAAAGAGTCAGACACAACTGAGCATACCCAAATCAACAAAACATTAGGTAAAACAAAAGATTTTATCACAAAAAATGGATGAAACATGGACCTTAGTTAATAATAACATATATTGATGCATGATTCATGAATTGTGAAACATTTATGATAGCAATGAGTTATTAAGAGTAACTTAGTGTGGGCTATATAAAATCTCTGTACTATCTTTACTACTTTTGTAAGTTTAAAATTGAAATAAAAACTTTATTAAAATGAATGAATTGAAAAGTATACAACAAATACCCACATAATGGTAATATGTCTCATGCATAGTCATGCCTATGTCTAATACTCAACATTCCAAAGTAACCTACAACACCACTCTTATAGCACTTAATAATATTAATCTAATTGTACTTAAAATTCTAGACATGTAAGGCAATCTTATTTTAAGAAACATCTGTTCTTTAATTAGAGGCTATAACCACTATATGTTACCAGGAAATTTTTATATATTTTCTGCCCAAATTAAATGATGAGTAGAACAACTCATTCGACACAGAATTTCTGTACCACTTGATTAAATTATTATAAACAAGTCATATCTGTATTATTAGATAAGATTGTAAGCTTTTGAATAAATCCCCAAAATTGATGAAGTTGGAATATATATAATTATGTCCTCAGTTTACACAATGATTTTGTATTATGATTAAAGTTTATTGAATAAACAGTACACTTCTGATTAATATCTTATATGGTAAATATTGACAATCAATTGAAATGATGATTTTATTAATGCAGTAGACTTATGTGCTAGTTGCTTCAGTCATGTCTGACCCTTTGCAATTCGATGGACTGTAACCTGCCAGGTTTCTCTGTAAATGGGATTTTCCAGGCAAGAATACTAGAGTGGGTTGCCATTTCCTTCTCCAGGGGATCTTCCTGACCCAGGTATCAAACCCAGGTCTTATGTCTTATGTCTCCTTCATTGGCAGGAGAATTCTCTATCACTCATGCCCCTGGGAAGCATGTAGACATATGTGAACTATGTTGAAGAAAAAATTAATTTGTCACTTGTCAAAGTGATAAGACTTTACTCAGAACTATTATGATAGATGTCAAGACCATGACAATATGGGAAGTGATAGGGCTCAATACTGAATACAACAAAGAAAAGTGAGGATTTATAGCCAAGGAACAGAGTATGAAGTTAGTAGATAGAAAATTACTGAGGAGACATAAAAGGTAGGGAGATTTTTGCTAAACCAACAAAATTCTTACTGAGGCCAACCAGGATGATCAGATATCAATGGTGTGGAATAAGAAATTTGATCAGATATGGAGGGTGATCAGGTATTCAAGGGTAAAGGATTCTTGCTGTAAAACTGAACTAGACAGACCAAAGATAAGGCTGTAGGACAAGGCTTAGATAAAAAGAAGGCTCAGAGAAGTCTGTCTCAGTTTGGACAATGAAAGGTGTCATAGGTTACTTTGGAATGTTGATTAATAGACATAGGCATGACTATGCATGAGGCATATTACCATTATGTGGGTATTTGTGTGTATACTTTTCAATTGTAATGTCAGTTGAAACAACCAATTTACATACTCATATTAATGCAGTTAAGACAATACGTAAGCCATATTTGTTATTCTTGAGGTGACTTCAAAGACAATTTCATATTTTCAGTCCAGATAACTGCACCCAATATGAGTCTATTTTTAGAAAATAAATTTCTGTCATTAGGTTTACAGTGTATAAACATATATGGTCCTTTTAGATGTATAACTTCTGGGACTATATGAAAAAGTCTATGTGGAAATTTATTTTAATCACAAAAACATTCCATGGAGAGCCAACCACCCAATATTTGTTCTGCCATCAGCCTACTCAAAGCACACACAGAAGAAAACCAGATTTTTACAGAGGGGTGCTTTTCCAGCTCTTAGTTCTGTGGTACCTATAGGAGTGATGGGATTTCTTTCAAATGCCTGCTGTGAGCCTCGATTGACCTACACTCCAGAGAAATGATCTAGCCTGACCTGGAGGCTATGGAGGAGCACTGACTAGAATACCCAGATTTCTGACACACAGTGGGCTGCCACTGTAGTTTATTTAATAAGGTTTGAAATCCTCTTGTATATTGTCACCCTGCTTATTTAACTTCTATGCAGAGTACATCATGAGAAACACTGAGCTGGAAGAAGCACAAGCTGGAATCAACATTGCTGGGAGAAATATCAATAACCTCAGATATGCAGATGATACCACCCTTATGGCAGAAAGTGAAGAAGAACTAAAGAGCCTCTTGATGAAATTGAAAGAGGAGAGTGAAAAAGTTGGCTTAAAGCTCAACATTCAGAAAAAACTAAGATCATGGCATCTGACCCCATCACTTCATAGCAAATAGATAGGGAAACAGTGGAAACCATGAGAGACTTTATTTTTTTGTGCTCCAAAATCACTGCAGATGGTGACTGCAGTCATGAAATTAAAAGACACTTGCTCCTTGGAAGAAAAGCTATGACCAACCTAGACAGCATATTAAAATGCAGAGACATTACTTTGCCAACAAAGCTCCATCTAGTCAAGGCTATGGTTTTTCCAGTGGTCATGTATGGATGTTAGAGTTGGACTATAAAGAAAGCTGAATGCTGAAGAATTGATGCTTTTGAACTGTGGTGTGTTGGAGAAGACTCTTGAGAGTGCCTTGGACTGCAAGGAGATCCAACCAGTACATCCTAAAGGAAACCAGTCCTGAATATTCATTGGAAGGACTGATGAAGCTGAAGCTCCAATACTTTGGCCACCTGATGCAAAGAGCTGACTTATTTGAAAAGACCCTGATGCTGGGAAAGACTGAAGGCAGGAGGAGAAGAGGATGACACAGGATGAGATGGTTGGATGGCATCACTGACTCAATGGACATGAGTTTGAGTAAACTCCAGGAGTTGGTGATGGACAGTGAGGCCTGGCATGCTGCAGTACATGGGGTCGCAAA
The DNA here is from genome assembly GCF_033118175.1 of Dama dama. Classification (NCBI taxonomy): domain Eukaryota; kingdom Metazoa; phylum Chordata; class Mammalia; order Artiodactyla; family Cervidae; genus Dama; species Dama dama. The sequence continues at coordinate 79,614,078 of NC_083698.1, read as the reverse complement.
GAGTCGGACATGACTGAGCGACTGAACTGAACTGAAATCCTCTGCTAAATTTTTCATTTACTGGGTGTTTTCCTTCATCCCTAGAGCATCTTTTAGAGTTCTCCTTTCATTTTTATTGTCATTCTCCTTATAACAGCTTAATAATCCTTTATCATAACCTTACTATATTTAAAGTATTATGTGCATCCTCTTTCTTGGTTAGACTGAGATTGATATGCCCTATAAAATCTTCTCCCTCAGAACTTATTCAAAATAGAAGATGGACAGATAAATGAATGGACAGATGGATGGAAGGGTGAAAGGATATAAGATAAATAGATAGATAAGACATAAAATTTACATATAATTGTGTTACTTTGTATTGTGCAAATGAAATGCAACATTTATTAACAAATATAATCAAGTACACAGAAATACATTTTGACTTTCCACTTAATTCCCTAAACACCTGCATAAAAAATCCATACAATTCAGCATTATAATATTATTGAAATATATGGAGAGGATTTAGTTAGAAAACTTAAGATGTCCGCATTAAAAAAAAAAAAAAAGACTTGAAAGTGTCCAGTGTATTTCTTCTTACTTATTAGGAGAAAAAAACAGGTTTTATTGACTCCTTTGGAATTAGATTTTCTTTCCACTGATTCAAAATAACAAGTGGCACGTATAAATGGACAAGTATATAAAAATGTAAAAAAGGCAATAAGGTGGACCTTCCTTTAACTGTCTTGAGAGCCGAGAAAATGACTGTGCCATTAGACTATTTGTTCTATGAGTACGTAAATACGAATCTGATTTAGTCCCAATATATGAAATATATTCTTAATTACCTAAGTATTAAAATATATTTCATTTTAATATATTAAATAAGATGTCTGTCAAATTCACTTAATTATAAGATTCATTCATTTAGAAGGGAGTTTAGTATAAAAACTACAGTCTAAGGAGAAAACACTCCATTAGAGTATTTATTTGGAAATAATTTTCCATTCCAGTTTATTTGGAAAGCAAGTAGAATGAATCTACATGATTAAAATCTAACTGTAAGTATACCAAAAACTCTATTACTACTACTCACCTAAGTTAGCATAATCACTATTTTTAAACTAAAAGCTATTCTCTTTTTAAATGCTATTTTCAACATCAATGAAATTTAATTCAAGCAAAATAAAATTTTAATTAGTACCTGGAAAGTATCTAAAATTTTCCCATACATGCCTAATATTTTCTAAAATATAAATTAATTAAAAATTATAGAATATTAACTATTAAATATACTTCTAAATTAGAAGGAAAAAATTGGATTATTTTTTTTTTAATTTTTTTATTAGTTGGAGGCTAATTACTTCACAACTTGCCTAAAGATATAAAGCATACCTCCAATTAGGAAAAATTTTCAATATTATTTAGAATAAAGAATTTAAATATCCTACTTTCTCTAAAGTGTGTATTGCTATATCAAACACTCCTTATGAAGAGGATTTATTTTAATCTCTCTAAAAACAAATATTAACACAAATAACATTGACAAAATTAATGTGGTTAATGTTCATAACAGGAAAATTTTTAAATCATGATGACTGTAGACATTTCCATAGTTTAAGTTTATACAAATAAGATTTTTACAAAGGCTACTAATGAATATATTTATCAATGTGCTTAACCTAATATCTGTGCAAAATCTGGGGGAATTCAAATATACACAAAAACTGCAAATAGTATCCATTGACCCTGGGCTAATAATAAGGCAGAATCTATTGTTAAAGTATAAACTTCAGCAATGAAAAGGCAAGAAAACAAAATTCATGAACTAGTCTTTTTTTTTTTTTTTTGGCTGTTACTATCAGCTGTAATTAGGTTCATTCTCATTCTCGTCCAGCATTTTTCGACCACATGTACTGTAGCATGCCAGGCTCTTCTGTCCGTAGGATCATCCAGGCAAAAATATTGGTTGAGTTTCCATTTCCTCCTCCAGAATTAGGAACATAATACTGCAAAAACTTTACAAATCATGTTCAGTGAACATTGTGTTTTTGTTATTGTGGTCAGTCACTGAGTTGTGTTTCAATTGCCAGGCTCCCCAGTCCTTCACTGTCTCCCACAGTTTGCTCAAATCCATGTCAGTTGAGTCAATGATGCTATTTAACCATCTCATCTACTGCTGCCCCCTTCTCCTCTTGCCCTCAATCTTTCTCAGCATCCGGGTCTTTCCCAAAGAGTTGGTTCTTCACATCAGTGGCCAAAGTATTGGAGCATCAACTTCAGCATCACTCCTTCCAGTGAATATTCAGGGCTGATTTCTTTTATGATTGACTGGCTTGATCTCCTTGCTCTCTAAGGGAAGGAAACTCAAGGGTCTTCTCCAGCACAATTTGAAAGCATCTATTCATCAGCACTCAGCCTTCTTTATGTTGCAACTCTCACATCCATATATGACTACTGCAAAAAACATGCATTGACTATATGGACCTTTGTCAGTAAAGTGATGTCTGCTTTTTTAATACAATGTATAGTTTTGTCACAGCTTTTTTCCCAAGGAGCAGGTGTGTTTTAATTTCGTGGCTGCAGTCACAATCTGCAGTGATTTTGGAGCCCAAGAAAGTAAAACTTGTCAGTGTTTCCACTCTTTTCCTCTTCTATTTGCCATAAGGAGTTGGTATCAGATCTTAGTTTTTTGAATATTGAGTTTCAAGCCAGCTTTTTCACTCTTCTCTTTCACTTTCATCAAGAGGCTTTTTAGTTCCTCTTTACTTTCTGCCTTTAGAGAGGTATCATCTGTATATCTGAGGTTGATATTTCTCCTGGCAATCTTGATTCTACCTTGTGCTTCATCCAGCCCAGTGTTTCTCATGATGTACTCTGCATATAAGTTAAATAAGCAGGGTGACAATACAAATCCTTGTCACACTCCTTTCCCAATTTAAAGCAGTCAGCTGTTCAGTTAAAATTGTTGCCTCTTGATCCATATTCACGTTTCTCAGGATACAGGTAATGTTGTCTGGTATTCCCATCTCGTTAAGAATTTTCCACAGTTTTGTTGTGATCCAAACTGTCAAAGTCTTTTTCATAGCCAATGAAGCAGTAGTAAATATATTTCTGTAATTTCTATGCTTTTTCTATGATCCAATGAATGTTGGCAATTTGATCTCTGGTTCCTCTGCCTTTTCCATCTCATATATCTGGGAGTTCTTGGTTCACATACTGCTGAAGCCTAGCTTGAAGTATTTTGATCATTACCTTGCTAGAATATGAAATGAGTGCAATTGTATCATAGTTCAAACATTCTTTGGCATTGCCCTTCTTTGGGACTGGAATGAAAACAGGCCTTTTCCAGTCTGTGGCCACAGCTGAATTTTCCAAATTTGCTGCTATATTGAGTGTGACACTTTAACAGTATTATCTTTTAGAATTTAAACAGCTTGGCTGGAATTCTATCACCTCCACCAGCTTTGTTCATAGCAATGCTTCTTAAGGCCTAATTGACTTCACACTCTAGGATACCCAGCTCTAGGTGAAAGACCACACCACTGTGTTTCAGTAAGACCTTGTATAGTTCTTCCGTGTATTCTTGCCATCTGTTCTTTATCTTCTGTGCTTCTGTCCTTTATGTTTCTGTCCTTTAATGTGCCCATTATTGCATGAAATGTTCCTGTGATAACTCTAATTTTCTTGACGAGATCTCTAGTCTTCTCCATTTATTGTTTTATTGTATTTCTTTGCATGGCTCTTTTAAGAAGGTTTTCTCATCTCTCCCTGCTGTTCTCTGGAACTCTGCGTTCAGTTGGGTATACGTTATCCTTTCTCCCTTTCCTTTCACTTATTTTCTTTCCTCAGTTATTTGTAAAGTCCCCTCAGACAACCACTTTGCCTTCTTCCATTACTTTATCTTTGGGATGGTTTGGGCCACTAACTCCTGTACAGTGTTATAAAGCTCCATCCACCAGACACTCTGTCTACCAGATCTAATCCCTTAAATCAATTCATCACCTCCATTGTATAATCATAACTGATTTGATTTAGGTCATATCTGAATGGCCTAGTACTTTTTTCTACTTCCTTCAATTTAAAACTGAATTTTGCAATAAAGGATTCATGATCTTGAGCCATGGTCAGCTCTGAGCCTTGTTTTTACTGATTGTATAGAGCTTTTCTATCTTTGGCTGCAAAGAACATAATTTGGTTTTGGTATTGACCATCTGGTGAGGTCCATATGTAGAGTCACATCTTGGGTTGTTAGAAAAGGGTGTTCGCTATGACCAGTGTGCTCTCTTGACCAAACTCTGCTCATCTTTGCCTTGCTTTATTTTGTACTACAAAGTTCAACTGGTTTTTTTTTTTTTTTATTCCAGATATATCTTGACTTTGTACTTTTGCATTCCAATCCCCTATGATGAAAAGGATATATATATATCCTTTTTTGTGTGATCCAAGGGGATCACAAACTTGTCACATTGCAAACACTGCATGTGCCCATTCATACTTATACAGGGGCAAGGGAACACTAGGAGATACCTACAAAATCACTAGGTTATAAAAGGATCCCGATTTTCTTACTAGCCATATATATATATATATATATATATATATATATATATATATATATATATATATATATATATATATATATATATTGGTATCAGTTTTAGAAGGTGTTGTAGGTCTCCATAAAAGCAGTCAACTTCAACTTTTTTGGCATTAGTGGTTGGGGTAAAGATTTGGATTATTGTGATGTTGAATGGTTTGCCTTGAAAATGAACTGAGATCATTCTGTTGTTTTTGAGATTGCACCCAAGTATTGCATTTCAGACTCTTTTGTTGACTTCAAAGGCTACTTCATTTCTTATAACAGATCCTTGCCCACAGTAGTAGATATAATTGTCATCTGAATTAAATTCATCCATTCCCATCCATTTTAGTTCACTGATTCCTAAGATGTTGATGTTCATTCTTGCCATCTCCTGCTTGACCATGTCCAATTTATCTTGATTCATGGACCTAACATTCCAGGTTCCTATGCAGTATTTTTCTTTATAATATCAGACTTTACTTTCACCACCAGACACATTCACAACTGTCATTTCCACTTAGGCCTAGCAGCTTCATTTTTTTCTGGAGCTATTAGCAATCATTCTCGGCTCTTCCCCAGTAGCACAATGGATATCTTCTGACCTGGGCGGTCATCTTCTGATGTCATATCTTTTTTGCTTTTCATACTGTTCATGGGATTCTTGAGGCAAGAATACTAGAGTGGTTTGCCATTTCCTTCTCCAGAAGACCATGTTTTGTCAGAACTCTTCCCTATGACCGACCCATCCATCTTGGGTGGCCTTGCACAGCATGGCTCATAGGTTTGGTGTGTTATGCAAACCCCTTCACCACAACTTTGTGATCCATGAAGGGGATCACAAACTTGTCACATTGCAAACACTGCATGTGCCCATTCATACTTATACAGGGGCAAGGGAACACTAGGAGATACCTACAAAATCACTAGGTTATAAAAGGATCCCGATTTTCTTACTAGCCAGTGTCAATTGCCTTTGCCAGTGTTGCAAACTCTCTTCACACCTGTGAGTTTCTAGGCACAAGAACTCCAACAGACCCTGAAAGCATTCAAAAAACACTTGCAAGGTTGCCTGAATCAATTTTAAATTAAACCCCTTTTTAGGACCAGGACTTTCAACTCTGCAGAAGCCAGAGTGGGATATATTATAAGTAAGATAGTCAGCTCAAAAAATATTCCATGTTCTTTTCAGGAAAAAAAAAAAAAGAAAGTCCAACTTTTCAGGCACTTGGCAATTAATTTGACTCATGTGACTAGCTCTGACCAATAGCATGTTATAAATCTGTTCCAGGCCAACCTAGTGAAAAACGCTCCAACTGCAGTGATGCTCCAGAGGGTTAAGATACAAAGCACTGGAGTCACCTTCAGCAAGGTTCATAATGACCTAAGGATTTAATCCCCCAAAGTTGCATTTCTTGAGTGAGAAAAAGAAAAACTTTTAATGAGTTAAGTCATTGATATTTGAGATTTAATTTATTACATTAGCATGATATAAACTTTTCTGACTAAAACATACCTAAAGATTTTTAGAACATAATTTACTGTCAATATTTTACAGAAATGTGTAATATACTTATATGCATATATGGATATATATATTATATAACTAAATATCAAAAAATTTTGGCATGTTATTTTTTGACAAAAAAATTTGCTTTTCATATAAAGCTGACATATGGTTGTCAATATTATGTGTATGTTAAATAGAAATAGGATGCCATTTTTGTGTGTAGACTGTAGTTCTTTCTCAAAGCTATAATTCAAATATCCAGAATGCGTGGGTGTGTTATTTTCCCCATCCCTGGAAACAGCTTAGAAAGAACACTAGTAATATGTCATTATATTTAAATGATAAACACAATAATGATGATCAACAACAAAAACATCACCTAGGAAAAACACGGACACATATAAATGCACTTACATACAACCTCATATGTATCAACATGAAGACTATCTGCAAATAAACACTTACATTCATCAATCCATAGGTACAATACTCTGTGAGACTGAAAATAGGGGAGTTGAAGATCAATACTTATATTTCCAAGACTCTTAGTGAATAAAGTGCTTAGTCACTAAAGCAGACTGTCATTGACAAGACAGTCTTTCTTTAACAGTATTTGACAGATGTGACTGATTAAGAAATATTTAGAACTGTTATGCTCAAACTATAGGGTAAAAATCCAGAAAAGATCTTCCCTATAGAGCAACCTAAATAAACTTTCAATGTCAAGCTTGCTCTACTATTAGCCATCCACCTCTGAATTTAATAAGTGCATTCTTCCATGTGTATCTATTATTCTATTAATTATAAAATTCTATATCTATACATTTTCTTTGAAGACAGCATTCTTTCAATGCAGATGTGATTTATAACTAGAGAGGAAATGTAGCTTATAATAATATTCTGTAGCCAGTAGTTAAAAAAAAGTTACAGTTTGTGAGATGTAATGCTTCCAGCCCATAAGTCAGAAAAGTAAATGTCTAAAGAAACTCAGGAATAATATGTCTACCATTTTGTAAAATTGAAAATGAAAATCTTTATGCTATATAATGCAAATCATATTTATTGTTAATGAAGAGTTTTTGCTGAAACAATATCCGTGTTCTTAAGGCAATTTTACTTTTCTAAAATGAAACTTTCCATTAAGCAGGGGTGAGCTAAGTAATTAATTCTGTATCCTGTTTCCTATGCCACAACTGGTTTCATTTAGGTTCTTTCTTAGATTATGATAATCTGTAAGATGGTGGAGAAAGTTATGTTCTCCATAAGACATAAAATTAAAATCATTATTTACATTTATATGGAAAAACAATGTCTCTGTTTTGAGACCAATTCCAAAGGAAACATCTCCTAACAATGAAAATAATGTTCAACCCCAGACATCTGTGCTCATTCAAATCAACAACACTGACGCCAGCAGCCTGCAGATAACCCAGATAACCCAAGATAACCCAGAGATGCTCTAAAATACAGAGAATAAGCTGGTTTCAGTATTATATGACAACTTATCCCACTTTATTCCAGATATGTTTATGATTAGTGAGTAAACTTTTTTGGTAAATAAAATTATTTTGTCAATTAAGTGTCAACAGAAATTTCAACTTTATATCTCACTAAGTTTTCATCAGCAGTAGCTATCAATGTCTTAAGTTTCTTCAGTCCCCAACTACTCTACCAAAAAGTTAATTATGTGTGCCCAACACTCTCTTAAACTACTTAGGAGAACATATTAAGGAACTTCATAGTAAATAGGTTTAGAAAAGTTTCTCATGCTTGCGTTCTTCTAAATTTTGTTTTTTGGAAATCTGGTTTTTTTTAATTTTATTTTTAATTGGAGCATAATTAGTTTACAATGTTCTGCTGGTTTCTGCCATACAGCAACATGAATCAACCAACACAACATAGCAACCTAGCTATCTGTTTTACGCAAGGCAATGCGCATATTTCAGTGCTACTCTTTCAATTCGACCCACCCTGTATTTCCCCCGCTGTGTCCACAAGTCTATTCTCTATTTCTGAGTTTCTACTGCTGACTTGAAAATAGGTTCATCAGTACCATTTTTCTAGATTCCATAATCTAGTGCCAGTTATACAAAGTGAAGAAAAGTCAGAAAGTGAAATCTGGTTTCTTTAACTGAAGCCTACTTATTTCATGACTTTACTTTTTGGAGAGTTTAAGGCTCATAGCAAAATTGGGAGGAAGGTACAGGTATTTTCCATAGTCTGCCTGGCCCCAAACATTCATAGCTTCCCTCATTATCAATATCCCCCATCAGAGTGGTACATTTTTTACAATTGATGAACCCTCATGAACATGTCATAAGTACTCAAAGTCCGTAGTTTTCTCAAAACATCCCACCCTCACCTTCTCCCACAGAGTCCAAAAGTCTGTTCTGTACATCTGTGTCTCTTTTTCTGTTTTGCATATAGGGTTATCATTACCATCTTTCTAAATTCCATATATGTGTGTTAGTATATTGTATTGGTCTTTATCTTTCTGGCTTACTTCACTCTGTATAATGGGCTCCAGTTTCATCCATCTCATTAAAACTGATTCAAATGTATATTATCAAGGGTGAAACAGATCACCAGCCCAGGTTGGATGCATGGGACAAGTGCTCAGGGCTGGTGCACTGGGAAGACCCAGAGGGATGGGGTGGGGAGGGAGGTGGGAGGGGGGATCGGGATGGGGAATACATGTAAATTCATGGCTGATTCATGTCAGTGTATGGCAAAAACCACTACAATACTGTAAAGTAATTAGCCTCCAACTTATAAAAATAAATGGGGAAAAAAAAAAGTCCGTAGTTTTACCTTAGAGTTCACTCTCAGTATTATACATTCTGTGGATCTGCACAAATGAATAATGACATGTATCCACTGTTATAGTATCATACAGAGTATTTTTCACTGCTCCTGAAATTACTATGTCCCACTTATTCATCCCTACTCCTCCAACCTCTGGAATCACTGATCTTTCCACTGTCTTCATAATTTTGCCTTTTCTAGAATGTCATATGGGCTTCCCTGGTGGCTCAGTGGCAAAAGTCCACCTGTCAATGCAGGAGACATGGGTTAACCCCTGGGTCAGGATAATCCCCTGGAGAAGGGAATAGCAACCCACGGCTCAGATGGTAAAGTGTCCGCCTGCAATGCAGGAGACCCAGTTTCGATCCCTGTATTGGGAAAATACCCTGGAGAAGGAAATGGCAACCCACTCCAGTACTCTTGCCTGGAAAATCCCATGGATAGAGGAGCCTGGTAGGCTACAGTCCATGGGGTCACAAAGAGTCGGACATGACTGAGAGACTTCACTTTCCAGTATTCTTGTCTGGGAAATCCCATAGACAAAGAAGTCTAGTGGGATACAGTCCATAGGGTAGCAAAAGAGTCAGACATGACTTAACAACCAAACAACAAGTATGTCATATACTTGAAATCATACAGTATGTGGCTTTTCAGATTGGCTTCATTTACTCAGTACTGTTCATTCCTACTTCCTCCATGTCCTTTTTGGTCATGGCTTGACAGCTCATTTATTTTTTCCTTCAGTTTTGAATAGTACTCCATTGTCTGATGTACCACAATTTATTAATCAATTCACCTATTGAGGGACATCTCAGTTGCTTCCAATTTTTGTCAAATATGACGAGAACTGCTAAAATCTATGTGCAAATTTTCATATGGAACTAAGTTTCCAATTCTTTTAATGAAATACCAAGGAGCATAATGACTGTTTTGTAATGGTAAGATTGTCGTAATGGTAAGACTGACAAATAATCTTCCAAAACAGCTACATTCCCACAAGCAATTAATGAGAGTTCCTGTTGCTCTATACCTTTCCCTGAATTTAGTGTCACCATGGTTCTTTAGATGGAAATATATTTATTCTATAAGATTGGTTAATCTTGAAACATTTATTATAGTTCTAGGATTAAGTTCACAATTTTAGAGGAAAAGATCTATGCAAATTTTGAAGAACAATAACAAATGCACTAAATTTTAACCAGAAATTACATTTATTTAGTCTTTCTACAAGTATCTGCTGAGTATCCTCTATAGCGCTGATGCTATGGGGTTAGTGCTATGGAAACAAAGATAAATGAAAGAAAGTAAAACAATGACTTCATTCTCAGGAGACTTATATTGATTGTCATGGGGGAAGGAAAAGCAAAATCAAGTAAATAAGATAGCAAAATTATATTATTATGCCAGAGTATAAAATTAAACCCCTATTCTTATTCTAAGGAAGTTTGTCGGTAATTAGATAAATGCATAAGCATACTGCTAGCAGAAAGTGAGATAATTTAGGTGTTCAATCCCAGAATATTGCATCAGTAAAGTATGATGTGACTTACAGTGGAATACAATGCAACAGTCAGATGCAAGAAACTAAAGGTACATATAGCATTGTAGATACATTTTGAAATTTCTGACTTGACTCAAAAAAATTAGAAAATCATTGAGAGCTATAACAATACTGTTTACATAGATTTAAATATATACTTAACAAAACTGCATTATACATGTTTTAATAAAATACCCATACTTAACTTCCTTTACCAAACATCAGAATGGAATCCCTGAAAAATCACACTAGAAAATGACAGGAAAGATCCAGGGAGCAAAAAAATAAAATAATAAAAATAACAAAAAATAAAACAAGAGAAGGGTCTTACACACAACATTAATGATAATTTCTTGTGCATTGAGAAATACTATCCACTAAGTTCTGCATGTCAGAGATTTCCACTGACACAAAGAACAGAATGACATGATCAGATAATTTTCTGAACACTAATAATAAAAGATAAACACCAAAATCATTTGTTAACAGGACATACACCACAAAGCAAATCTAGGTTCTTGGTTTCCTTCTTTTGAACTGGCAATAATGATAAAGTGTGCTAATATCGAGTATTGAGGAAAACATAGGAAAATATAAACTGCACAAAGTGTTGAAGGGAGTAAAAAATAATTCAGTATTCTTCTAGGACAAAAACAGTAAAGGTCCATCCTAGATGATCTAGCTATTTAACTTCAATAACGATATCATAAACTAAATGTTCTCACATGATTTAAAAAAAAAATACACTGTGTTTCCACCTCTGGTGTTAACAGTTTTGCTTCCTAATGATAGAGTTTTCTGATTATAATGCTGACATTTCATGGATAAAATAAGCAATTTTATTTTTTATGAAAGGTAAGTTCCTGGAAATCTATTGTATAAAATACAGAGGCATACTGTTGAGGAAGTCAAAACTCAGACCAGGGATTGCCAAAGTGCATTTCCAATATTTTCTTTTAAATGGATTTTCTCAGAGGTTGAGCCAAAGTTATGAAGCAGTGTGGTAAGTTAAAACCATTAAACCTAGAATTTTCCTTTTTTGCTAGCAGAAATAGGGAAAGAAGTTTTGGAAATCTTGATGAGGTAGATAACCAGAGAAAATGGTGTCTTAATTTTACATATGAACACCATATGCATATGTGTGACAGATTCAAAGAAGCACTGGAAGTCTTAAGGCATTGGACTAAATTTGTAAAAGGGATCACATACAGTTGATGAGGTAGGGATTAAAGATCCCTATCCCCCTATCCAAAGAGAGAGATAGAAAATATATATATAATATGTACAATAATCATAATTAGATATAGATGTGTATATATACACAGGCATTGTAAAAATGTAGTAAAAGATAATATATAGCATATGATGTTAACAAAATATTTGTAAATGTATCTCACCTTAAAATGCATCCTGGAATGTGAAGTCAAGTGGGCCTTAAGAAACATCACTACAAACAAAGCTAGTGGAGGTGATGGAATTCCCGTTGAGTTCTTTCAAATCCTGAAAGATGATGCTGTGAAAGTGCTGCACTCAACATGTCAGCAAATACAAAAAACTCAGCAGTGGCCATGGCACTGGAAAAGGTCAGTTTTCATTCCAATCCCTAAGAAAGGCAGTCCCAAAGAACGCTTACACAACTGCACAGTTGCACTCATCTCACACTCTAGTAAAGTAATGCTCAAAATTCTCCAAGCCAGGCTTCAGCAATATGTGAACTGTGAACTTCCAGATGTTCAAACTGGTTTTAGAAAAGGCAAAGGAACCAGAGATCAAATTGCCAACCTCTGCTGTATCATTGAAAAAGCAAGAGAATTCCGAAAAACATCTATTTTTGCTTTATTGAGTATGCCAAAGCCTTTGACTGTGTAGATCACAATAAACTGTGGAAAATTCTGAAAGAGATGGGAATAGCAGACTACCTGACTTGCCTCTTGAGAAATCTGTATGCAGGTCAAGAAGCAACAGTTAAAACTGGACATGGATCAACAGACTGGTTCCAAATAGGGAAAGGAGTACATCAAGGCTGTATGTTGTCACCCTGCTTATTAAATGTATATGCAGAGTGCATCATGAGAAACGCTGGGCTGGATAAAGCACAAGCTGGAGTCAAGATTGCTGAGAGAAATATCAATAACCTCAGATATGCAGATGACACCACCCTTATATCAGAAAGTGAAGAAGAACTAAAGAGCCTCTTGATGAAAGTGAAAGAGGAGGGTGAAAAAGTTGGCTTAAAGCTCAACATTCAGAAAACTAAGATCATGGTATCTGGTCCCATCTCTTCATGGTAAATTGATAGGGAAACAGTGGAAACAGTGGCTGACTTTATTTTTCTGGGCTCCAAAATCACTGCAGATGGTGATTGCAGCCATGAAATTAAAAGACGCTTACAGCTTGGAAGGAAAGTTACGACCAACCTAGACAGCATATTAAAAAGCAGAGACATGACTTTGTCAACAAAGGTCTGTCCAGTTAAGGCTACAGTTTTTGCAGTGGTCATGTATGGATGTGAGAGCTGGACTATAAAGAAAGCTGAGCGCTGAAGAATTGATGATTTTGAACTGTGATGTTGGAGAAGACTCTTGAGAGTCCCTTGGACTGCAAGGAAATCCAACCAGTCCATCCTAAAGGAGATCAGTCCTGGGTGTTCATTGGAAGGACTGATGTTGAAGCTGAAACTCCAATACTTTGGTCACCTGATGTGAAGAGCTGACTCACTGGAAAAGACTTTGATCCTGGGAAAGATTGGGGGCAGGAGGAGAAGGGGACAACAGAGGATGAGATGGTTGGATGGCATCACCGACTCAATGGACATGGGTTTTGGTGGACTCCAGGAGTTGGTAATGGACAGGGAGGCCTGGCATGCTGTGTTTCGTGGGGTCGCAAAGAGTTGGACACGACTGAGCGACTGAAATGAACTGCACTGAAAAATGCACATGAATTTCTTTAAGTTAAGGCTCTCCAAGAAATGGTCTCATCTCTCTCTTTACATATAACATTTCAGCCTTTATCTTCTAATAACCACCTCTATATTCTGACAGTCAAACAGTTTTTTCTCTGACTTATCTTAAAAATGTGCATTTACTTTGGGCACTGCTGTTAAATATTGTCAATGCTTTCTTTCTGATCTTATCTGAGGTACCTTGCCACCTAGCATTAGAAGTCTACTTTACCAAATGAATGATATATATTTATTCTAACTGTTAATGAATAGTTTATAAGTATTTAAATCATTGAAAGCAAATGGATTTTATACTAGCAACACTCCATTAAACTGGATTACAAACAATCAAGAGTACCAGGAGCTATCAGATCTGAAAGCAATTATCTCACAGTACTTTTACTTTGTCAAACTCAGTTCATTGTATTATACCACCTAAATGATGCCAACAAACATCCAAACAGTATCCAGAACACTAGAGTCATATACAAATGTGTCCCCAATTATAAAGCTAAATAAACGTTAAATTTTTTTCATGACAATCTTTGCCAGTTCAAGTAACAACAAATAATAAATAAATTAGACAATTAGTCCTCCAAATATGTTCATGTGTGTGGGATCACATTGTGTGTGTGTTTGTGTGTGTTTGGAATTGCTGTTATTTCTTTGCCCAAAATGAAGCATCAGCAATTTTGGCAGAAAATACTGAGCAATTTTGAACAAATATCATTTGTCATAACAATCAATTTAGAAAGCACCAAAATAGCTTCAAGTAAGGACAGAAAATAAAGTCATTAAAACTCTGAAAACTCAGCCAAATGATTCCAATCCTGGTATTTCCTTTACTGCAGTCAAACAGAAAACAGTCTTTACTGCTAAACATTCATCTATCACTAGCAATAATTACTTTTTAATTAATACTTTTAAGGTAATTATGTATTACAGGATAAAGAAAAGATCTATGTTATAGTTACTGTGCTGCCAAACTTCTTTGTTATGCCAATTATGTAGTTGATGCTCTAAACACACTCTATGGTAATTTAGAAGTAAATCTTAACACGCAGAAAGTCAGAAAGCTATCCTGACCATTTAAAATTTATCTCTCTTTAATATTTTACAAAGATAATAGCAATCCTGCAATTGGTTTAAAGCATATAAACAGCTGTGTGCTCAGTCATGTCCAACACTTTAAGATACCCTGGATTGTGGCCAACGAGGCTCCTCTCTCCATGGAATTTTCCAGGCAAGAATACTGGAGTAGTTTGCCATTTCCTACTCCAGGGGATCTTCTGAGCCAAGGATTGAACCCATGTCTCTTGCACCTCCTGCATTGGCAGGTGGATTCTTTACCACTGTCCTACCTGGGAAGCACAAACAGCAAGTAGTACAGACTTAAAGACCACCAAATTTGAACAACTCAGCAGTGGCCACAAGGACCAGAAAAGGTCAGTTTTCATGCCAATCCCAAAGAAAGGCAATGCCAAAGAATGTTCAAACTGCTGCACAGTTGCACTCATCTCACACACTAGCACAGTAATGCTCAGAATTCTCCAAGCCAGGCTTCAACAGTACATGAACTGAGAAATTCCAATTTTCAAGGTAGATTTAGAAAAGGCAGAGGAACCGGATCATTGAAAAAGCAAGAGAGTTCCAGAAAAGCATCTACTTCTGCTTTATTGACTATGCCAAAGCCTTTGACTGTGTGGATCAAAACAAACTGTGGAAAATTCTTCAAGAGATGGGAATACTAGACCACCTTACCTGCGTCCTGAGAAATCTGTATGCAGGTCAAGAAGTAACAGTTAGAACTGAACATGGAACAACAGACTGATTCCAAATTGGGTAAGGAGTACATCAAGGCTGTATATTGTCACCCTGCTAATTTAACTTCTATGTAGAGTAATCTTATGAAATGCCAGGCTGGATGAAGCACCAGCTGGAATCAAGATGGCCAGGAGAAATATCAATAACCTCAGATATGCAGATGACACTACTCTTAAAAAGGGAAGAGGAACTAAAGAGCCTCTTGATGAGAGTGAAAAAGCTAACTTAAAACTCAACATTCAGAAAATGAAGATCATGGCATCTGGTCGCATCACTTCATGGCAAATGATGGGGAAACAATGGAAACAGTGACAGACTTTATTTTCTTGGGCTCCAAAATCAATGCAGATGGTGACTGCAGCCATGAAATCAAAAGACACATGTTTCTTAGAAGAAAAGCTATGACCAACATAGATAGCATATTAAAAACCAGAGATATTACTTTGTCAAGAATGGTCTGGCCCTTAAAAGTTATGGTTTTTCCAGTAGTCATATACTGATGTGAAAGTTTGACTATAAAAAAAGCTGAGTGCTTAAGATTTGATGTTTTTGTGTTGGAGAAGACGCTTGAGATTCCCTTGGACTGCAAGGAGATCCAACCAGTCCATCCTAAAGGAAATCAGTCCTGAATATTCATTGGAAGGACTGATGCTGACGATGAAACTCCAACAGTTTGGCTACCTGACACGAAGAACTAACTCATTGGAAAAGACCCTGATGCTGGGAAAGATTGACAGGAGGAGGAGAAGGGGATGACAAAGGATGAGATAATTGGATGCCATCATTGACTTGATGGACATGAATTTGAGCAAGTTCTGTGAGTTGGTGATGGACAGGAAAGCCTAGCATGACACAGTTCATCGGATCGCAAAGAGTCAGACACGACTGAGCGACTGTGATGAAATGAAAAACCACTAATGAGGCTTCCCTGGTGGCTCAGCATTAAAGAATCCTCCTTCAATGCAGGAGCCACAGGAGATATGCATTTGATCCCTGGGTCAGGAATATATCCTAGAAGAGGAAATGGCAACCCATTCACGTATTCTTGGCTGGGAAATCCCAAGGACAATGGAGCCTGATAGGCTACATTCCATACAGCTGCAAAGAATTGGGCAAAACTGAATAAACACACACACACATGAACATACACACACACACAAAGAGCACTAATAAATACCCCTCTCCTAAGAGAAAACCTCATGGAAATAATTTAGGAGGTAAAATACCCCCTTTTACAAAGAGCTTCTAAAAACTCTTTAAAAACTCTGACTTCAAAAGATTCAGTCCTTCTTTGTCCTATTATTTGTTCCATATCACTGCTTAAGTCTATTTTCTTTTATTCCCTTTCAACCCAGCGAGGAGCACTTACATTTTAAAGAACTGTATTTTAACTTTCCCCAGCCAAATGATTCTAGTTCGTCTATCATTTTACATGAACAGGTTAACTCCTAAATTAACTTAACATGCATTTTTGAAGAATATTAATTTTGACTAAGAACTACAGAAGATACAAGCATTGCATATAATACCTGAGTTTGAGAAATTAATAGTCTTGTTGCTGGCAATACATACACTTATAAGGTTATCAAGAATTTAAAAAAAAATTAAAGACCCATAAAATTCAATATAAACAGATTCTAAATATATTTTAATGGAAAAAATTTCTATTCAGATTTATGAATATGAGAAAGAAATAGATTTGCAATTATAAAAGCATGTTTGATCATGTTCTTATAACATTCAGGACTGGAAATAACCCTTCAGTAACTGCAGATTATTTTTAAGTGAACAAGAAAAAAAGAAAACATTTGATGTAAGAGAAGAAAGAGATTACACTTGATGTTCTGCAGAGATAAAGGGTGATGTAATTTAACTTGAAAATCATCATATCTAGAGTGTTACAGAATAGTACAAAGTGCAGTAGGATAGCTTCAGAGAATGGGGTTTAGGATGACTAGGATGAAGAATTTGATCTCATAGGAAATGAAAGATTATAGCAGATTTTTAAATGAGAAAGTCTCCCTTATATAGCAATGCTTCTGGCATCACTTTATAGATTTTATTTCAAATAATTTCCATGTAATTAAAATTGAACCCTAGCTGTTATTAATTTATGGCTATGAAAATACCCCCAAAAGGAAAATTAATTTTGTCTCCAATATCTATTTAGAGATGTATCTATTTCAAATATATATGAATAAAAGAAAAGACATGAGGTTATTTGCCAATTAATCTATAATATATAATCTTCTAAAAAAAAGTTAAATGTTCAAAAACTATATAATGAGATACCAGTTAACATTTTTTTTGTAAAATGGACAGAAAAATTTAAAGAATATAAATAAGTATATTAAGAAACAGAAGGAGTAGATACAAACTAAACAAAATGTATCCTTGAGGACTTTCTAAAGGAGGAAAGTTTCTTTCAGAAAAGCTTTAGCTTATAAATAATGTGCAGAAGGCACATTATTCTGAATTGCCTTTTGATGACACTGCTTTTGTTTCTGGGACTAAGCACTTTTATTGAGAAATTATTTTAATGGAATGATTATCCTGAAGTGCTGTAGACTATTTCACAGCTTTTCTTTTTTTTTCCTTTTACAAAATTATATTCACATATTTTCTGTCATTATTTTAAGCAAGTAACTTATTATTCATGCAAGTCTCTTAAATAACAGAAAGTCTACTAACAATAACTTTTTTTATGCAAACATCAAAAATACATCTTTGACACATTGCTAACTGGTTCAAAGCATGCATTCACCTAATGAATTGGCTCAAGATATGATTCCAAGACCAGCAACATCAATCTCACATGGCAACCACTGGATAGAAACTCAGGGAATAGGATCCACCAGTCTGTTTTTGCAAGTCTCCAGGGTGATTCTGATGTTTAAGAACAACTTCAGTTCAGTTCAGTTCAGTCACTCGATCATGTCCGACTCTTTGCGACCCCATGGACTGCAGCACACCATGCCTCCCTGTCTACCACCAACTCTCAGAGCTTACCCAAACTTGAAAAATATGTACAAAGACATTAATCATAATATTACTTTTATTATTAAAGCAAAAATAAGTAATTTCAATGTTAACCAAAGGAAAATGAGGCTTTAAACTATGAATAAACTCAACTCTTTATTCTTTTATCCATTTCCTACACCTCAGGAATCAACTTTAACATTCCCATAAACTAACAATATTTAAAAATGATCACCTACATCATTCTCATACTCAAATGGGAGAGTATTCATTTCATTTCCATTAAACCTCATCATCAGAAGCATACTCTCTGGTACAGCAGGCGTCCCAGAACAAATACACATACGAGAAATGCAGGAGATAATAAGTCTACAGGGGGAAAATGTAGATATAAATACCAAAAGTGTGTGTGTGTGTGTGTGTATGTGTGTATATATATATATGTATATATATATATAGCTGGCAAATATAGTCACCATCTACAGAAATGTATTTCTTTCTTTTCATTAAATAGACTTCCCTGGATTATCTCAGTGTTAGTCACTCTGTCAAAATGGACTCTTTGTGACCCCATGAACTGTAACCCACCAGGCTCTTCTGTCCGTAGAATTCTCCAGGCAAGAATACTGGAGTGGGTTGCTCTTTCCTTTGTCAGGGGATCTTCCTGACCCAGAGATTAAACCCTTAAGCATGAAGTAAATTTTATAGTCACTACAATTCATGTATTTCGGGAGCATATGTATCATTCAATACTTTCATGAAAAAGAAGAAATGATAAGAATAATGATGCATAGTAATAGGGTATTAGTGTTATCTTTTGATCTCCTACTCCATATCAAGTCATATAGTATAAAATATCCATTTAATGATACAGGCTAAAATTATGCTCACCTTTAATGCTGAGAGACATCATGATGTTCTGGAAATAGTGCTCTGCTACAAAGGGAATCTCTTATTTTTCTGACCCGTTCTGGTATGAAAATGTCACTTGATCTCTCCTGACTTAAAGGTAGACTTTAGAACAAGACACTGACCTAAAAAACTTACAATTCCCAGATCTATGATTGGAATGCAGCACTTTAAACTTTCCATAACCTAGTAACTATGTTAATTGAGTCATGTCAATTTTTCCATGAAAAGACAAGCTAGGTATACAAAATAAATTAGAATGATGCATAGTCTAACAGTAAATCTAGTGGGGAATGTGAATTGGTTTTAAAAATAAACAGATTTTAATATTTTTAATAGTACAAATGTTTCAATGTGTAAAATCAGAAGCACAAAGTGATTCTGAAACATTTTGTTCACAATGGGACTTATTCTCTCCAAAATGTTGAAATTTTGCATGATAAAAACACTAATTTGTATGGTGCACTAGGTAACAAGGCAGATTCACCAGGTGGTGTCCCTGGTAAATAATCCACCTGCCAGTGAAGGAGACACAAGAGACATGAGTTCAATGCCTGGGTCAGGTAGATCCCCTGGGGTAGGAAAAAGCTACCCACTCCAGTATTCTTGCCTGGAAAATTCCATGGTCAGAGGAGCCTGGAGGACTATAGCCCAAAGGATTGCAGAGTCAGACATGACCGAGTGTACATGCAGTATACACTAGGTAGCAGCTATATATGCACTATTATACCAACTATAATAATTAATTCCCCTACTTGTCTTGTTATGAATTATAAAAGCAGCAGTAACATGCTGCCCTTCAAAACAATTGGCAGCATATTTGTGAGAGAAAAAATATCTAATTACTTTCTCTTTATAAGATTAATTACCAGTAAATCAGTTAATCCCTCCTTCTGAAAATACATTTTTTTGTGTGCATGTGGTTGCCATTTAAATTATAGTTATACTGAGAGGGATACTGGGTACTATAAATCTTGAATAAATTCAATGCTATATATGTTATTTTGGAAAGAAAAAAAAAGACTACTTTTCAAAAAGTATTTAGGATCTATATTTAAGAGAAAATATTTCATAAAGTTGAGAACACTGAGTTGTATAGTAAGCTTTGTTTTCAGCAAAAAGGCAAAAGACATCCTCTATAGCATAGGATTATTACCATCTAATATTGCTTAAAATATTACTGTTTGATTTTTTCCCTTTTCAAATAAAAGCCCAGATAAGAGTATAATGAATATGAACAGTAAAGTATTGAATATTAATACTGTAACTCAAAGCAAAAATGAAAGTTATTTTTAGATTTTCCTTTTCAGTTCTACTTAACGTGATAACTTATTTTCAATTATTAGAGACTTCTGTGTGGCAAAACTGATCCACATAGTACAAAGGTAAATCTACCTCTAAAAGATATAAAACCTAATTCCATAAATACCATAGTATTACTAAAGCTTAAATGAGCTATTTTCCAATAATTCATTATGCATCACTTTAGCTAACCTTGAGAGCTATTAGGTATAAAAACTAAATAACAGATAACATTTATTCATTATGTTTTGTTCTGTTAAATATTTGGAAAAAGCTTTTGAAATGGAAAAGTTAAAAAACGGAGACATCAAAGACAGATAAGGCCATTACAAGAAAACTACACATCAATATCCCTGGTGAATATAGATGCAAAAATCCTCAATTAAATATTAGCAAACTGAGTTTATTAATACACTAAAATGATCATATACCATTGTCATGTGGGAATTATCCCTGGGATGTAGGGCGATTCAACACACCAAAATTAGTAAGTGTGATACACCACATTAACAGAATGAAAGATAAATATCGTATGATAATCTCAATAGAAGAATAAAAAGCATTAGGGAAAATTAAACAACTGTTCATGATAAAAACTGTCAACACAGTGGGTATAGAAAGAACATACTCTGATATAATAAGTCCACAGACAACATCACACTCAATGGTGAAACGAAAATTTTCTCTCAGAGATCAAGAACAAGGTAAGTGGGCCCACTATAATGTTCCTATCCAACACAGTACTGGAAGTCCTAGTCTAAGCAATTAGTCAAAAAAATAAAAAAGAATAAAAGACAAATGCTGTATCTATTTGTCTCTAATATTATATAGAGAAAACCCTAAAGACGCTACCAAAATACTTGTAGAACAGATTTGATGCCTCAGGATACAAAATTGACATACAAAAATTATAAGGAGTCAAGGCTTACAATGTCCCTTAGGAAAGCTGGCCTGGTGATTGACTTACAAGATCCCAACTTTAAAATTGTCTTCTTTGAGAAATGACCCCTTTACCATATTATAATACTCCTCTTTGTCCTAATAATCTTATTTGTTTTGAAATATACATTGAGATTAACATAGTTGCTCTTGCTTTTTAAAATCATGTATTAGACAATCATGCCATGATTAAGACAATCATGTATTATCTACAAAAGATACACTTTAATTTTTTCAAAGAAGTTAAAATTAATGAGGTGGCATGTCTCTGTCTCAATTTTAACTTCTTTGAAAAGAAAGTAGGTTTCTTGTAGATAATAGATGATTATCTCTAGTTATTTAATCAACTCTAACTAAAATGATGCACCTACACCATTCACATCGTAAATAATTATTCATATACTTAGATAAATATCTAATACATTTGTAATAATTTTTGTTAGTTGTATTTTATATTTTCCACTTTTATTTATATAAAATTGATAAATATTATATATATGTAAGGTGCAAAAAATATTTTGACATACCTGTATATTGTGAAATGATCATCACCATCAAATTAGTTAACATATCCATCATCTCACATAGTTAACATGCATTTGTGTGAAAAGGACACTTAAGATCTAATCTTTTGGCAAATTTTAATTATAAAATACATTATTTTTAAACTACAACTACCAAGCTGCACATTAGTTCTGCAGAAGTTATTTAATTTTAGAACTCAAAGCTTGTACACTTTGACCAATATCACCCCATTTCTTAGAGCCCCCATCCATTGTTGTTGTTGTATAGTTGCTAACTTGTGTCTGATTTTTCATGACACCAGGACTGCAGCACACCAGGCTTCTCTGTCCTTCACTATCTCTCAGAGTTTGCTAAAACTCATGTCCATAGAGTCAATGATGCCATCCAAACATCTCATTCTCTGTCGCCACCCCCTTCTCCTCTTGCCCTCTATCTTTCCCAGCCTCAGGGCCTTTTCCAATGAGTTGACTCTTCACATCATATGGCCAAATTATTGGAGCTTCAGCTTCTGCATCAGTGCTTCCAATGAATATTCTGGGTTGATTTTCTTTAGCATTGACTGGTTTGATTTCCTTGCTTTCCAAGGGACTTTCAAAAGTCTTCTCCAGCTCCACAATCTGAAAGTATCAATTCTTCAGTGCTCAGCTTTCTTAATGGTCCAACTCTCACATCCATACAGCCAGTGGTCACCACTGGAAAAACCATAGCTTTGATTATATGGACCTTTGTCAACAAGGTGATGCCTCTGCTTTTCTCACATGCAGTCAAGGTTTGTTATAGCTTTTTTCCCAAAGAGGAAGCATTTATTAATTTCATGGCTGCAGTCACTACCCACAGGAATTTTGGAGCCTTCAAAAATAAAATCCACCACTGTTCCCATTTCTTTCCCATCTATTTGCCATGAAGTGATGTAATGTGATGAATGATTGATGAATCTTATGATGAATGTTGCTAGTAAGCACCATTAAACTCTTTATCATTGTGAGTTCAACTTTTTACACTTCAACACCGAAGTGAGATCATGTAGTATTTGCCTTTGTGTGTCTGGCTTATTTCACTTAATATAATGTCCTCTGGATTTGTCTGTGCTGTCACAAATGGCAGTAATTCCTTTTTTAAGGCTGAATAATATTTCATTATATATTTATTACTTATATATATTATATATTATACATGTTGACATTATATATAAATATATATCATTACATTTATCATTTATACATACTAAATTATATATAATAGATTATATATATATATTTTTCTTTATCCACTGACAAAAAATTAGGTTGTTTCCATATACTGCCTCTTTAGAACAATGTGGAAATAAAAATGAGAGAGCAGATGTATCTTCAAAAAGTTGATTTCTTTGGATATATACCCAAAAGAGAGATTGTTTTTGAGCTTGATTCTATTCCACTTGCTTAGTTTGGTTTTTGTTGCCACAGCTTTTGGTGTCAAATCCTCCCAGAATACTGCCAGGACTATTGTTAAAGAGCTCTTTTTCCCTTATGATTCCTTCCAGGAATTTTACAGCTTTGGGGACCTATATTTAATTCTTTAATCCACTTTGAGTTGGTTTTTGTTCAGTGTGTAAAATAAGCGTCCAATTTCATTCTTTTGCATGTGGATATCCAGTTTTCCCAACACCATTTATTAAGAGAATATCCTTTACCCTTTGTGTATTCTTGGCATATTTTTCAAAGAGTAGTTGACCCTATATGCAAAGATTTATTGATGCATTATCTATTCTGTTCCATTGGTTCATGTATCTCTTGTTTAGGCTAGTATGGTACTGTTTTGATGAGCATAGTCTTAAAGTATATTTGAAATCAAGAAGCTTAATTCTTGCTCAACACTGCTTTTGTTATCCAGGGTCTCTTGTGGTTCAGTTTGAATTTAGGATTGCTTTCTGTTTAAAAAAAAAAATGCCATTGGAATTTTGAGAGGTTGTTTTGAATCTGCACATTTCTTTGAGTAGTGTGGATATTTTAACAATATTCATTCTTCCAAAGCATGAAAATGAGACATATGTCTTTTTGGGCTTCCCTGATGGCTCAGATGGTAAAGAATATGCCTGCCATGCAGGAGGCCTGGGTCCAATCCCTGGGTTGTAAAGATCTCCTGGAGAAGGGAATGGTAACCCACTCCAGTATTCTTACCTGGAGAACTCCATGGACAGAGGAGCCTGACAGGCTACAGTACACGGGGTGGTGAAGAGTTAGACATAACTGAGCAGCTGACACTTTCACTTCAGTGTCATGTCTTTTTAAAATTTCTCTTAATATTCTATAGTTTTCAGCATATGTGTCATTCACTTTGCTGTTTAAATTAATTTTGAATTACTTTACTTTTTTGATGCTATTGTAAATGGAATTATTTATTTGTTGTTAATGTACAAGAAATGCAATTGATTTGTATGTTGATTTTGTATCCTCAAACAAAATGATTTTTAATTTAGCAAAGACTTTTTTTATAAATTTTAAATTCACAAAGAGAAAGCATTTAAAAACAGAAGAGATTAACTTATCTGCTTTGAAGAAATATATATCAAAGAAAACAGAAGGTTAAAAAAATTCAAACTTCCAATAGAGATGCAAAATGAATGTATCCTCTGTAAAATTCTAGACTTAACTTTCAGTACCTAGAGAAAATT
Source organism: Dama dama (assembly GCF_033118175.1). Lineage (NCBI taxonomy): Eukaryota > Metazoa > Chordata > Mammalia > Artiodactyla > Cervidae > Dama > Dama dama. The sequence continues at coordinate 79,589,587 of NC_083698.1, read as the reverse complement.
TCTTTCTCTTTTTTAAAAATTAAATTTATTGGAGTAGAGTTGATTTACAATGTTGTGTTAGTTTCCTCAGTACAGCAAAGTCAATCAATTATACATACACATATATTCACTCTTATTTAGATTAATTTCCTATATAGTTCATTATAGTGTATTGAGTAGAGTTCCCTGTGCTATGACTTTTTGTTGAAATATGGACTTGCTGTATAGCTGTTGAGGACTGAGATAAATATTTTTCTAAAATGGTGTAAAGTTGCACAATGTGATGATTTAACATATACATACAAGGTAGCATGACTACCACAGTCAGGTTCATTAACATATCCATCATGTCACGTAGTTACCTTTTTTTAAGTGTGAATTTATGTTATTTCAGCTAGAAGCCTTGCTATGTTTAAAGTTTATTGTGCTATAGGTTCTACAGCATCAAATTCTCAATAGTGTAATTCTTATCTCCATTCTTGACACTGGTCTACTGGTCTTTTCCTTTATACTCTCTATAGTAAGCCTGCATCTTTCACTATTTTTAGCTGTAATCCCATATTGCTATACTGGAGTCCTATTGATGTGGTTGTACTTTGTGGGGGAAAAATAAGCATTTATCTTGATTAAATATCAGTCTTTTATTTGACCTGTGTTTTGAGGCTATAACCTTCAAAAGTTTGTCCAGAGGTATTGCTTTTATTATTTCCCCGCAGTCTCAACTCCTGTTTATGGCACCAGCATTCATGATTTGTATTTTTGAAGCCTTGACCCTTCCTACCAAATATATATTTGTTCCTCTCCTTTATATGATATAGGATGACTCTAGGGGGCCAGATTGGGAAAAACAGTCCTTCCCAAATTGTAATTATTGGTCAGATTTGACCTGTGACAGAGTCTTATTTTCTGGAGAGTAGGATGTATTTTTCATGTAGAAGATTCCTGATGTAAGTTACAGTGGTTATTCCTGTCTAACATAACTTCTATTATAGAGACTTCTAAAGGTTTCTGTAGATACTCTTTAAATTTTTAAAAAGCACAAGACCTTCTCTTTTCAATCATCAGCATCACAAAAAAAATTAATATAAGTTCACACATGTGCCTAATACTTTGAAATCCTCAAGGTCAAAGATTTTATCATTATACCAGCATCTAGAAATTATGTAAATAGACATTTCTCTGAGTTCTACTAATATGTGTTCGATTTTCTTGATGATGTTTAGACAAGCAAATACCTATATTTTGTCACATATGAACACAGTAGAATATAATAAGAAAAAGAAGTTAAAGAGCAAAAAGAAGTTGTACTTTCTTTTTATAAAGTACTCTGTAAGTACTGAATCATTGAAAGGGTTCATTTGAAATCTCACTAATATGAAAGCTCAAAATTTCTTCATAGATAAATATGTTGTTAAGTGCAGTCATGCATGTTTGGTCATTTCTGACTCCTTGTGACCCCATGAAGGCCTCCAGGCTTCTCAATCCATGGAATTTTCCAGGCAAGAATACGGGAGTGGGTTGCCATTTCCTACTCCAGGGGTCCTTCTTGACCCAGGGATTGAACCCACATGTCTTGAGTTTCCTGCATTGTTGGCGAGATTAGTTACCACTGAGCCTCTTGTCTATGTACTGAAACAACCAAAATTGTACAAGAATGGATGGAATTTCAGGTACTCTCAACACTGGTGGTGGTGGTGATAATTTAGTTGCTAAGTTGTGTCCAAATCTTAAGACCCCATGGACTGTAGCCCACCAAGCTTCTCTGTCCATGGGATTTTCCAGGCAAGAATACTGGAGTGGGTTGCCAATTCCTTCTCCAGGGGATATTCCTGACCCAGGGATCAAAGCCACACCTCCTACTTGACAGGTGGATTCTTTACTACTGCACCTCTGGGCTTCCCACTCTCAATATTATCCTAAATCTAAATCACATTGAATTTGATTTTCACTGGCAATGTTGAAATTTATTATTAGTTATTGAACATTGTAACCTATGATACTTGGACTCATAAATATTTTTATAAACTCCTTTGTAAGGTTAGATTACTTCCTAAATTTCATTGCAAAATAAATTAGGTTATTCATTAAAATTATATAATTCTTAAGTAGAACACTTCATACTTTTCATAAAGACCTAGAGAAATAACTAATAAAGTCAATGTGAAAGATAGTGGGCTAAACAGGATTTTTAATTCATTGAATATTTTATGGGCTTCCCTGGTGGCTCAGATGTTAAAGACTCTGCCTGCAATGCAATAGACCCAGGTTCAATCTCTGGATCCTGAAGATCCCCTAGAGAAGAAAATGGCAACCCACACCAGTATTCTTGCCTGGAAAACCCAATGGACAGAGAAGACTGGCAGGCTACAGTTTATGGAGTGAGAAAGAATCAGACATGACTGAGCAACTAACACTTTCACTTTCAATATTTTATAATGCATTGCTAAATTAACCTTTGGCTTACAGATTTGTTATCTGGACTATATAAGTGCTATAGTGCCATCTCCTGGAAAGTATAATGATCTATAAGAGAGGGTGTAATTGAATATGAGCTTTGTTGAGTATTTCATATTAATTAAAAAAAATAAAAAAGGGGAAAAGAGAGATAAGTCTACAAATTTATCTTCTGAGAGTACAAATAATTTTTAATATTGAGAAAGTATGAGTTTGAATATTTCACCCACAGAATATTATGTTTTTGTCCTTTGGAAACTTATATCAACATACACCATTAACTCCTTTAATATTAGGGGCATGTGCTGAGCTTACAAAGATAGAGGGTTAATCATTTTAGGTCATGAGATTAACTTTCTGTCTAAAGTCAGTTAGGACTCTCACTTTGTAGGAGCCTAATGTCTCCATTTACAATCCTGCAGCATTATAAAAATTATCAGAATAAGAAGGCCATAAAAATCATTAGAGTCAAGTACTGAATCTGACAGTCTATTGAGAAAGTACTTCCAGATCATTCCCAAACCTAAACTTTCTCTTCTTTATTTTTTTTCTAGTAGAGATCCTTTAATAGCTTTCTTAGAAATTTATTTTTGTGTATCCTGTTAAAGAGTCATTTTTGAGAAACTGAGTACTCTGCCCTCAATATTTAACTTATGTCTTCTTAATTTTCTGTCAACGGAGCTACTGTTCAGAAATGAACTTTATGTTTCCTTTCCTATAATGTCTTTTGTGATTTTTCTATTTTGTATTGAATTTTTAAAATCTTTTACATTATTTTTAAAATATTATATTGAATAGCATACATGATTAAATTTTGTTGCACAAATTATTTTTTAGGTTTCACTCTCATTTTTTGGACAGTACATGCATTATTCACTTTATTCTTATGACTTTGTTATTTGACATTATATATGGAATGTTATTTAAAAAACTGGTATCATAAACTTGTGAACAAAGTGATATTAACAATATTTGTAAAAAATGCAAGTTGCTCAGTTGTGCCTGACTCTTTGCAAGTCCATGGACTATAGCCCACCAGGCTCCTCTGTCCATGGAGTTCTCGAGGCAAGAACACTGGAGTGGGTAACTTTTCCCTTCCCAAGGGACTCTTCCCAACCCCAGGATTGAACCCAGGTCTCCCACATTACAGGCAAATTCTTTACCATCTGAGAGACCAGTGAAGCCCAGCAATATTTATAGATCCCTAATTGTGATAAAATATGTGACATAGTGGAAAGTTACAAATATACAACATATAATAAAAACTAGATTAGATAATGCATAAATTATCCCTTTTTGATATAAACTGTCTACCAAATAACCTGAAATATTAAAAGTACAGTGTTATTAGCTATTTTTTTGTTTCTGTTTTGGGAAGCTATAGTAATGGTTGTTGAATAAGAATAAATAAAAATTCACTGTTTTTTTACATTCAAAATCTTTTTTAAGCATTTGTCAAATTTATTGTGGAATAATGCATGTACAGTGTACCATATCTATTTAACGTAGACAATTCAATGATTTTTCACAGCTGTGTTCAATGTAGTAGCCACAAGTAAACTTGAAAAAAAGAACAACTCCTTTATCCATAGTACATTCTAATCTGTTTATTGCTTGCCCAGGAAACAGCCATTAAACTTTTTGGAGCATATTACTTTGCAATTTTTATAAAGTAATTATTATATAATACATTGTTTCTAAATTCAATAACTCAACATAATTATTTTGACATTCATCTATATGTTCATGTTTACAAGCAGTTTTTCCCTTTAATTGTACAAGCAGAGACATTACTTTGCCAACCAAGCTCCATCTAGTCAAGGCTATGGTTTTTCCAGTAGTCATGTATGGATGTGAGAGTTGGACTATAAAGAAAGCTGAGCACCAAAGAATTGATGCTTTTGAACTGTGGTGTTGGAGAAGACTCTTGAGAGTCACTTGGACTCCAAGGAGATCCAACCAGTCCATCCTAAGGGAGATCAGTCCTGGGTGTTCACTGGTAGGACTGATGTTGAAGCTGAAACTCCGATACTTTGGCCACCTGATGTGAAGAGCTGACTCACTTGAAAAGATCCTGATGCTGGGAAAGATGTGGGCAGGAGGAGAAGGGGACGACAGAGGATGAGATGGTTGGATGGCATCACTGACTCAATGGACATGAGTTTGAGTAATCTCCGGGAGTTGGTGATGGAATGGGAGGCCTGGTGTACTGTGTGGTCCATGGGGTTGCAAAGAGTCAGACACGACTGAGCACCTGAACTGAACTGAACTGATTCCATTAACTCACTCTGCATTTCATTTATTGTGAATAAAGGGTTTATTTTATTCTTTTTAATTTACTTTATTTTATTCATTATTGTGGTAAGAATTCTTCAGATTTACACCCTTAACAAATTTTTAAGTGCACAACACAGTATTGCTAGATAAGGCACAATATTGCACAGCAGATCTCTTGAGCTTATCCTTCTTAAATAATTGAAGTGCAGTTAGGATTTGACACTCTCAGTTCAGTCAGTTCAGTTCAGTTGCTCAGTCATGTCCGACTCTTTGCGACCCCACGGACTGCTGCACACCAGGCTTCCCTGTCCATCACCAACTCCTGGCGCTTACTCAAACTCATGACCATTGCATCGGTGATGCCATCCAACCATCTCATCCTCTGTTGTCGCCTTCTCCTCCCCCCTTTAATCTTTCCCAGCATCAGGGTCTTTTCCAATGAGTCAGTTCTTTGCATCAGGTAGACAGAGTATTGGAGTTTCAACTTCAGCATCAGTCCTTCCAATGAATATTCAGGACTGATTTCCTTTAGGATGGACTGGTTGGATGTCCTTGCAGTTCAAGAGATTCTTAGTCTTCTCCAACACCACAGTTCAAAAGCATCAATTTTTTGACACTCTGATTCTCTCCTAATGAAAATTTCAGCACTGATTTCAGATTGTTGTTAGTCTCTGCATCCTGTCCAACTCTTGGCACACCACGGATTGCAGTATGCAAGGCTTCCCTATCCTTCACTGTCTCCCAGAGTTTGCTCAAACTCATGTACATTGAGTTGGTGATGCTATCCAATCATCTTGTCCTCTGTCACCCACTTCACTTTCTGCCCTCAATCTTTCCCAGCATCAAGGTCTATTTCAGTGAGTTGGCTCTTGCATCAAGTGGCCAAAGTATTGGAGCTTCAGTCTCTGCATCAATCCTTTTAATGAATATTGAGGGCTGATTTCCTTTCGAATCAAATGATTTCATCTCCTTGCTCTCCAAGAGACTCTCAAGAGTCTTATCCAACACCAAAATTCAAAAGCATCAATTCTTTGGCACTGAGGCTTCTTTATGGTCCACCCTGACATCCATAGATGAACTCTGAAATACCCACTCCTTTGACTATACAGACGTTTGTTGGTAAAGTGATGCCTCTTCTTTTTAATAGCCTGTCTAGGTTTCTCACAGCTTTACTTCCAAGGAGCAAGCATCTTTTAATTTCATGGCTTCAGTCAAAATCCACAGTGATTTTAAAGCCTAAGAAAATAAAATCTATCACTGTTTCTACTTTTTTCCCATCTATTTGCCATGAAGTGATGGGACCAGATGCCATGATCTTAGTTTTTTGGATGTTGGGATTTAAGCCAGCTTCTTCATTCTCTTCTTTCTTCCTCATCAAGAGGTTGTTTAATTCCTCTTCACTTTCTGCCACTAGAGTGATATCATCTGCCTATCTGAGGTTGTTAACATTTATCCCAGCATCTTGAGTCCAGCTTATGATTCACCCAGCCCAGATTTTTGCATGATGTATTTTGCATAGAATTTAAATAAGCAGGGTAACAATATAAAGCCTTGACATACTCCTTTCCTGATTTTCAACAATTTCATTGTTCCATGTCCAGTTCTAACTGTTGCTTCTTGACCTGCACACAGATTTCTCATGAGACAAGTAAGGTGGTCTGGTATTTCTATCTCTTTAAGAATTTTGCAAAGCTTGTTATGATAAACACAGTCAAAGGCTTTAGTGAAGTCAATGAAGCAGAAGTAGATGTCTTTCTGAAATTCCCTTACTTGTTTTATGATCCAGCAGATGTTAGCAATTTAATCTCTTGTTTCTTCTATCTTTTCTAAACCCAGATTGTACATCTGGAAGTTCTCAGTTCACATCCTGTGGAAGTCTAGCTTGAAGGATTTTGAACAGTATCTTGCTAGAATGTGAAATGAGTGCAACTGTACTATAGTTTGAACATTTTTTGGAATTGCCCTTCTTTAGGATTGGAATGAAAACTGGTCTTTTCCAGTCATCAACCACTGTTGAGTTTTCCAAATTTGCTGACATATTGAATTTAGCCCTGTAACAGCAACCACTTTTAGCATTTTAAAAAGCTCAGCTGGAATTCCATCACCTTCACTAGCTTTGTTCATAGCAATGCTTCCTGAGGCCCACTTGACTTCCGACTCCAAGATGTCTGGCTCTAGATAACTGAACACAGCATTATATTTATCCATGTCATTAAGGCTTGTTGCATAGATCATCTGTGTATTCTTGCCACCTCTACTTAATATCTTATACTTATGTTAGGTCCTTAATGTTTCTGTCCTTTATTGTGCCCATCATTGCATGAAATGTTCCCTTGATATCTCTAATTTTCCTGAAGAGATCTCTAGTCTTTTCCATTTATTGTTTTCCTCTATTTCTTTGCATTGCTCACTTAAGAAGGCTTTCTTATCTCTCCCTGCTGTTCTCTAGAACTCTGCACTCAGTTGGGTATATCTTTCTCTTTCTCTTTTGCCTTTCTTTTCTCTTCTTTCTCAGCTATTTGTAAGGCCTCCTCAGACAACCATTTTGCCTTTTTTGCATTTCTTTTTCTTGAGGATGGTTTTGGTCACTGCCTCCTGTATAATATTATGAACTTCTGTCCATAGTTCTTCAGGCATTCTGTCTACCAGATCTAATCCCTTGAACCTATTTACCACTTCTACTGTATAATCATAAGGGATTTGATTGAGGTCATATCTAAATTGCCCAATGGTTTTCCCTACTTGGTTTTTATCTTCCCTGGTGGCTCAGATGGTAAAAGTGTCTGCCTACAATGTGGGAGACCCGGATTAGATCCCTGGATCAGGAAGACCCCTGGAGAAGGAAATGACAACCCACTCCAGTACTCTTGCCTGGAAAATCCCATGGATGGATAAGCCTGGTAGGCTAAAATCCATGGGGTCGCAAAGAGTCGGACATGGCTGAGCAATTTCACTTTCACTTTTCCCTACTTTCTTTAATTTAAATCTGAATTTTGCAATAAGGAGCTCATGATATGAGCCACAGTCAGCTCCAGGTCTTGCTTTTGCTGACTGTAAAGAGGCTCTCTAACTTTGCCTGCAAAGAATATTAGCCCATCTGATTTCAATATTGATCATTTGGTGACGGCCATGTGTAGAGTTGCTTCTTGTGTTGTTGGAAGAGTTTCTTTGCCATGACCACAGTGTTCTCTTGACACAACTGTTAGCCATTGTTTTGCTTCCTTTTGTACTCCAAGGCCAAACTTATCTATTACTCCAGGTATCTCTTGACTTCCTAATTTTGCATTCTATTCCCCTATGATTAAAACAACATCTTTTTTTTTTTTTTTTTGGTATTAGTTCTAGAACACCTTGTAGGTCTTCATATAATCATCCACCTTCAGTTTCTTCAGCATCAGCAGTTAGGGCATACTGTGATGTTGAATAGTTTACCTCGAGAACAAACTGAGATAATACTTTCATTTTTGAGATTGCCTCCAAGTACTACATTTCAGGCTCTTTTATTGACTATGAAGGCTACTCCATTTCTTCCACAGGATTCTTGCCTATAGTAGTAGATGTAATGGTCATCTGAATAAAGTTCACCCATTCTTATCCATTGTAGTTCACTGATTCCTAAAATGTCGGTGTCCACTTAACCGACATCTCCTGCTTAACCTCATTCAATTTATGTTGATTCAGTGGACCTAACATTCCAGGTTTCTATGCAGTATTGCACTTTACAGCATCGTACTTTACTTTCACCACCAGACACATCCATAACTGAGCATCATTTCCACCTTGGCCTAGCCTCTTCATTTTTTCTGGAGCCATTTGTCTACTCTTCCCCAGTAGCATATTGGACACCTACTGACCTAATAGGGCTCCTTTTCCGATATCATATATTTTTGCATTTTCATACTGTTCATGGGGTTCTTGAGACAAGAACAATGGAGTCATTTGCCCTTCCCTTCTCTGGTGGACCACATTTTGTCAGAACTCTCCACCATGGTTTGTCCATCTCAGGTGCTCTTGCACAGCATGGCTCTTAGCTTCATTGAGTTACACAAGGCTGTGATCCATATGATGCTTTTGATTAAATTTCTATGATTTTGGTTTTCATTCTGGTGACTGTGGGATTGCAGTTCTTGCTACTTCTGTCTTCCTTCTGAGATGAGGATAAAAGGCTTCTGCAAGCTTCCTGATGGAAGGGACTGGCTATGGGGAAAGCTGGGTCTTGCTCTGGTGCAGGGACAAGCTCAGTAAATCTTTAATCCAGTTGTCTGCTGATGGGTGGCACTGTGCTTGCTCCCTGTTAGTTGTTTGGCCTGAGGGCCAGTCCTGGAGTCTACCGGCTCTACGGCAGGGCTAAGAGTGACCTCCAGGGGGACAAATGCCAAAATGCGCCTCTCAGGACTGCTGCTGCCAGTGCCCCTGTCCCTGCGGCAGGCCATTCCTAATTCACGCCTCTGCAGGAGACCCTCAAAGTGCTCACAGACAGATCTGGCTCAGTCTCCTGCGGCTTCACTTCTTTGATTTCATTATGGCAGTTGTTAATAGTAGTGTATATGGCTTTTGGGAACATAAGTTTTCATTTTCTCTTGGATTGGAATGGTTGAGGTCACAATATGAGTGTCTATCTAGTGTAACTGCAAAAGTCCCTCCTAAATAAATCAGCAAAAGACCCTTCTTCTCCTCTGAACTCTTATGGACTATCATGTGTATCTAATTTTCAGAAATGATCCGATCCAGCCATGCATCCATGGCATCTATGCACATGCTTTCTTTATTCTACAGAAACTCTACTTTTTCTCATTTTTCTATTTTACATCAAATACAATGTACTGTCCCTCATGGGTGCTTATTAACCATGTTTCATAAGCAAATCACATAAAATTTTAATACAGAAATGTTTTCATAATCTCAGTCTGGCCCCTCTCCCATTTTAGGGACATGAAGGTCCTACCATTCTACCTCCAACTATTTTTTAACACAATTTAGTATTATCTTAAAGGAAAAATTCAGTATTGCTTTTAAAGGAGTATGAATGCTACAGAGTGGATTCAGATGTTTTTTAGTAAAGAAAAATGAGGTTATAGAATGTCACCAGATTAATGGAGTACTATAAGTTAACAGACACGAGTATAAAAACAAATGAACCTGATACATAAAACAATATTTTAAATGTCTATTTTGAAACAACTGGTACATAGTACATTTCATTATAAGTGATATAGAAATGATATTAAAAGAAAAGTGATAATCTGATGTTAGAATTTAAACTTCAAAATTGGTTGTCCTTACTGCCCACTTTGAAGGTCAAGACTGCATGCTGACCAATAAGAGAAAGAGTCTGAAAGACAAGAATACATCCACCAGGAATGAGCTTATATGAGATTTCATGATTATAAAACACCTTCAAAAAAGGCACTGTACTAATTAAAAGTGCTCTTGGGCATGAATAAGCCAGATATCTCAGTAATATTTATAGATGCAATTTCTTGTATTAGACAAGCCAAGTAATACATCCAAAAATACTAAGAACTTTTCTTTGCTCATCAGACATGATAAATAGGAATTATCCAAACCCTTTGTAAAATGTATTCTTCATGGTCAACAGAAATAAATTTTTAGTCTACAAGAGGGTTTTAAAAGTCTTATGCAGGCAAAAGTACTGTCACTATGCTTTGAACCATGGTACTGCAGGGGCAAAATCATTGCAATTATTTTAATAATGAAACTAATTTCTAAAACAGATTTAGCTCTCTGTTTAAAACATTTTGGGGCTTCCCTGATAGCGCAGTTGTTAAAGAATCCACCTGCAATGCAGGAGACCCTGGTTCAATCCCTGGGTCAGGAAGATCCCCTGGAAGGGAACAGTTACCAGAGTCAGACTCAACTGAGTGACTTTCACTCTACTTTAAATTATTTTACTGGAATGATTGAATTCAGTTGAAAATCATTAAAGGTTCATATCAACAAGTGTTTTAAATCCAGAAGCCAAATGAATAATTAAACTTGAACTACTGAATATGAACATCAGAGATGGTATCAAAAAAGAAATAGACAGTTAATGTTTGGACATTTTTCTTGTGAAAGAGATGAGAGAGAGAACATTTTATACAGCCAACATTTCAGAGCACTGAATTAAATTACCAAGGTAAATAACTTTAAAAGGTAACATTTTTTAAAATATTTTCAGTTCAGTTTAGTTGCTCAGTCATATCTGACTCTCTGTGACCCCATGGATTGCAGCACGCCAGGCTTCCCTGTTCATCACCAACACCCGGAGTTTGCTCAAACTCATATCCATCGAGTTGGTGATGCCATCCAACCGTCTCATCCTCTGTCATCACCTTCTCCTCTCCCCTTCAATCTTTCCCAGAATCAGGGTCTTTTCCAGTGAGTCAGTTCTTCGTATCATGTGGCTAAAGTATTGGAGTTTCAGCTTCAGCATCAGTCCTTCCAATGAATATTCAGGACTGATTTCCTCTAGGATTGACTGGTTTGATCTCCTTGCTGTCCAACAGACTCTCAAGAGTCTTTTCCAACATCCCAAATCAAAAGCATCAATTCTTCAGTGCTCAGCTTTTCTTTATGGTCCAACTCTCACATCCATACATGACTACTGGAAAAACCATAGCTTTGACTAGACAGAACTTTGTTGGCAACGTAATGTCTCTGCTTTCTTATATGTTGTATATATTGGCCATAGCTTTTCTTCCAAGCAGCAACTGTATTTTAATTTCATGGTTACACTCACTATCTGCAGTGATTTTGGAGCCTAAAAAAATAAAGTCGCTCACTGTTTCCATTGTTTCCATCTCTGTTTGTTATGATATGATGGGACAGGATGCCGTGATCTTAGTTTTCTGAAAGCTGAGTTTTAAGCCAGCTTTTCATTCTCCTCTTTTACTTTCACTAAGATACCCCTTAGTCCCTCTTCACTTTCTGCCATAAGGGTGGTAAGATCTGCATATCTGAGGTTATTAATATTTCTCCCAGCAATCTTGATTCCAGCTTGTGCTTCTTCCAGCTCAGGATTTCATATGATATATTCTGCATATAAGTTAGATAAGCATGGTGACTATATACAGCCTTGACATAATCCTTTCCCGATTTGGAACCAGTCTGTTGATCCATGTCCAGCTGTAGGTGTTGCTTCTTGACCTGAATACAGATTTCTCAGGAGGCATGTGGGGTGGCCTGGTATTCCCATCTCTAAGAATTTTTCACAGTTTACTGTGATCCACACAGTCAAAGGCTTTAGCATAGTCAATAAAGCAGAAGTAGATGTCTTTTCTAAAACTCTCTTGCTTTTTCGATGATCCAACGGATGCTGGCAATTTGATCTCTGGTTCCTCTGCCTTTTTAAATTCAACTTGAACATCTGGAACTTCTTGGTTCATGTACTGTTAAGCCTCAGTTTGAAGAATTTTGAGCATCACTTTGCTAGCGTGTGAGATGAGTACAACTGTGCAGTAGTTTGAACATTCTTTGGCAATGCCTTTCATTGGGACTGGAATGAAAAAACTGACCTTTTCCAGTCCTATGGCCACTGCTGAGTTTTCCAAATTTTCTGGCATACTGAGTGCAGCACTTTCACAGCATCATCTTTTAGGATTTGAAATATTTGAATCAATCTTATTTAATCTAATAATTATTTACACCTTATTGATTATGACTTCAACTAGAAATCACCTTACCCTTTATCTACTGTCTATTTTTATTATACATTTATTATCTGTTTTTCATCCTATTTATCCCATTAAAATTTATACTTTTTCAAGGCAAATGACTTCAGGTAGTTTCTAGAGCATTTATATGCCCTGGTGTAATGGTTAACTTTATGTGTGAACTTGAATGGCCATCAGTATATCCTATTGGTTCTATTTCTCTAGAGAATCCTGACTATCACACCTGGCTTGAAATGAACTACCTAAAAAAAAAAAAAAAATTGTAAAGCCTCCTAATTTATCTTATGCCAGGGGATGTCTCTCTTCAGAAACATCAACATAACCCTGATTAACATATACAATCTGCATTCAAGCTTAAAAGCAAAATAAACAAACTGATAGACATCAGTTCAAAGCCTGATTTAACACATTATATATATAATCTTGGATGAATTACTTAACAACTGAGGCACAGTTTCAATATCAGTAAAATGAAAAGAGTAACCATTACTTTGCATAATTTTTGTAAAGATTAAACATTATTGAAAGATAAAGTAGCAGGTCCTCAGAAACAATATGCAGAGGTATTCTTGGAAATCACTCATGCATGATTTCCTACATTTTTTTTTTTTTATCATGTCTTGCTTCCATCTAACCAATACATAAGTTGATGTTTTATCTTCATCTATCTTTTCTACTTGATTAACTTCAAAATAAAACTTGAACCATCTCTCCATTACTTCCATATGGTAGTTTAGATAATAAAATATGGACTCTAAGACAGTTTTTTATGTTGGCTTCTTAAAAGTGAAGTGAAGTCACTCAGTTGTATCTGACTCTTTGCGACCCCATGAACTGTAGCCTACCAGGCTCCTCTGTTCATGGGATTTTCCAGGCAAGAGTACTGGAGTGGGTTGCTATTTCCTTCTCCAGAGGATCTTCCAGACCCAGGGATTGAGCCCGGGTCTCCCGCATTGCAGGCAGTCACTTTACCATCTGAGCCACCAGGGAAGCCTCTTAGGGTTGGCCTCTTAGGGTTAGGGTATATAGAAATTCAAGGACTTCTAAACAAAAGACATAAACAAATATTTATATAAATGCAGAGACCTGTATATTAACTGGGCCATGACTTCTGAACATCAAATCCGGCATATTCATTTGATGAATGAATCAGACCAATTTGGTATCTCTGAATGTTTACAGAGAGCCATTACTGGATAATTAGGCTTATTCATCATTCATATAAATTTTGCTAATATGTTCAAGAAAAAGAAATGCAGAAAGGCAAAATGGTTGTCTGAGGAGGCCTTACAAATAGCTGAGAAAAGAAGAGAAGCTAAAGGCAAAGGAGAAAAGGAAAGATATACCATTTGAATGCAGAGTTCCAAAGAACATAAAGGAAAGATAAGGAAGCCTTTCTCAGTGATCAATCTGAAGAAATAGAGGAAAACAATAAATGGGAAAGACTAGAGATCTCTTCAAGACAATTAGAGATACCAAGGGAACATTTCATGCAGAGAAAAATCACAATAAGGACCAGAAATGATATGTAACTAACAGAAGCAGAAGATGAGAAGAGGTGGCAAGAATACACAGAAGAACTGTACAAAATAGATCTTCCTGAGCCAGATAACCACGAAAGTGTGACCATTCACCCAGACCAAGATATCCCAGAATATGAAGTCAAGTGGGCCTTAGGAAGCATCACTATGAACAAAGTTATTGGGGCAGATGGAATTCCAGTTGAGCTATTTCAAGTAACCATAAATCAGTAAAATTAAAAAAAAAAAAAAACCAAAAATTAGATTAGCATCATAAATCAGAATCCATAAGAAAAGCTCTTATGTAAAATAAGCATTGCAGCAATTAACAACATGCAGTAAAATGATGCCAGAAATATAGAAGGAAATCACAGAAAAGGACCACATTTTTGAGAACCTTGATGATTAAGCTGAGTTCTGTGTAGCACACACGAAAAAAACCTCAAAGGCTGTGAAAACAACCATGACATCATCAGAGCTATATTTTAAAGCATTAATCTTGCAAAAGAATGGAATTATCTTGAGTTCAGAGAGAAGATATAGGTGAGATCAATGACAAGGAGGTTATTAGAAGCTTTCTTAACAGTCCAAATGAAAATCAATAAGGAAATTAACTCTGTAACAAAGCAATGCACATCAAAAGAAAAAAAATGATTTGAGAAATAATATGGAAGTAGACTTAGAAGGTCTTGACTATTGGTAACATACTGGCTATCAGCTAAAGCTACATTTTTATTTAATTAAAATTAAAAATTATTATGGAAGTAGACTTCCCCAATGGCTTAACAGTAGAACAAGATATTAAGAAGAGGTGGTAAGAATACGCAGAGGAACTGTACAAAAAAGACCTCCATGACCCATATAATCATGATGGTGTGATCACTTACTTAGAGCCAGACATCCTGGAAAATGAAGTCAAGTGGGCCTTAGGAAGCATCACAACGAACAAAGCTAGTGGAAGTGATGGAATTCCAGCTGACTTAATTCAAATCCTAAAAGATGATGTTGTGAAAGTGCTGCACTCAACATGTCAGCAAATTCAAAAAACTCAGCAGTGGCCACAGGACTGGAAATGGTCAGTTTTCATTCCAATCCCAAAGAAAGGCAATGCCAAAGAATGCTCAAACTACCACACAATTGCACTCATCTCACACACTAGCAAAGTAACACTCAAAATTCTCCAAGTCAGGCTTCAGCAATACGTGAACCGTGGACTTCCAGATGTTCAAGCTGGTTTTAGAAAAGGTAGAGGAACCAGAGATCAAATTGCCAACATCTGCTAGATCATCAAAGAAGCAAGAGAGTTCCAGAAAAACATCTATTTCTGCTTTACTGACCTTGCCAAAGCCTTTGACTGTGTGGATCACAATAAACTGTGGAAAATTCTGAAAGAGATGGGAATACCAGACCACCTGACCTGCCTCTTGAGAAACCTGTATGCAGGTCAGGAAGTAACAGTTAGAACTGGACATGGAACAAAGGACCGGTTCCAAGTAGGAAAAGGAGTATGTCAAGGCTGTATATTGTCACCCTGCTTATTTAACTTGTATGCAGAGTATATCATGAGTAACGCTGGGCTGGAAGAAGCACAACTGGAATCAAGATTGCCAGGAGAAATATCAGTAACCTCGTATATGCAGATGACACCACCCTTGTGGCAGAAAGTGAAGAACTAAACAGCCTCTTGATGAAAGTGAAAGAGGGGAGTGAAAAAGTTGGCTTAAAGCTCAACATTCAGAAAACTAAGATCAACAGATCATCAGCCCAGGTTGGATGCATGAGAGAAGTGCTCGGGCCTGGTGAACTGTGAAGACCCAGAGGGAGCGGGTAGAGAGGGAGGTGGGAAGGGGGATCGGGATGAAGAATACATGTAAATCCATGGCTAATTCAAGTCAATGTATGACAAAAACCACTACAATATTGTAAAGTAATTAGCCTCCAACTAATAAAAATAAATGAAAAAACAAAACAAAAAAAACTAAGATCATGGCATCTGGTCCCATCACTTCAAGGCAAATAGATGGGGAAACAATGGCTGACTTTATTTTTTTGGGCTCCAAAATCACTGCAGATGGTGAGTGCAGCCATGAAATTAAAAGACGCTTACTCCTTGGAAGGAAAGTTATGACCAACCTAGACAGCATATTAAAAAGCAGAGACATGACTTTGTCAACAAATGGTCTGTCTAGTCAAGGCTATGGTTTTTCCAGTAGTCATGCATGGATGTGAGAGTTGGACTATAAATAAAGCTAAGCACCAAAGAATTGATGCTTTTGAACTGTGGTGTTGGAAGAGACTCTTGAGAGTCCCTTGGACTTCAAGGAAATCCAACCAGTCCATCCTAAAGATCAGTCCTGGGTGTTGATTGGAAGGACTGATGCTGAGGCTGAAACTCCAATACTTTGGCCACCTGATGCAAAGAACTGACTCATTTGAAAAGACCCTGATGCTGGGAAAGATTGAGGGCAGGAGGAGAAGGGGACGACAGAGGATGAAATGGTTGGATGGCATCACCGACTCAATGGACATGAGTTTGGGTGTACCCTGGGAGTTGGTGATGGACAGGAAGGCCTGGCATGCTGCAGTTCATGGGGTTGCAAAGAGTCGGACACGACTGAGTGACTCAACTGAACTAAATGGCTCAGCGATAAAGAGTTCACCTGTAATGCAGGAGATGCAGGTTTGATCCTGGGTTTGGGAAATCCCCTGGATGAGGAAATGGTAACCAACTCCAGTATTCTTTGTTGGAATACTTTCCAGTCCCTGGGATCACAAAGAGTCAGACTGCACTGAGTGACTAAGCACACATAATTATGGAAATACACTAAATAGTGACATTTTCCATTAAAATGCCCAACTTTTTTACAGATAAACATAGCCAAGCATATTCTGGAGGAAGGAAATTATAAAAATTATTTTAGGATTAAATCCACTTTCATGAGCTTTACATACTTTTTTAATTTAGATGATCCTTAAATACTTCTTAAGTGGATTCTACTTATTTAAGATATTCCACACTTCTATCTAGAGTATTTTAGTCATTTATTTAACAGTCTAACATTTATAGCTGGTCACATTTCTATTATTTCAAACTCAAGAAACCCAAAATTTATCTTTTCATCTCCCTATATTCTGCTCCAATTTTTGTGTTCTTTGGCTCAGTTAATGGCTTCACTGAAAGTCTGCTTACCACACATAAACAAAACAAATTAACAACAAAAACTTTTAGTCATCAGGGATGAAAACTAGTGTTCTCTTAATTTTGGCCCTCCACATTTCAAGAAATTCAAAGGATCTGATATTTTACCCTACTTTTAAGGAAACATGTTTCATGCTAACTTTTATGACAACGGAAGACATGACTCATGCCATTATTTACATCACAGCAAGCAGGATGAGCTTTTATATTCACATTGGTTGCTCTGTCCTCCAAGTAACAGAGATGACACAGGATAACCCAGTTGGAAGCTGCACACACAGTAAATTTTTGCCGTAGTGAGGAACTCCAAACTTAGAAAATACTAGTGCTTAAATCAAGTTCCAAAAAACCTTCCTGATCTTTGCCTTTGAATAAGATACTACCTTTATTATCATGGTCAGGGATCAAATCTACCCTCTGCCCTGGAGGGAAAGAATACTTCTATTTTCCAAGGCTGTTTCAGAACAAAAGCTAATTCAAAACTTGCAGAAATGTCATGAAGAATCATTGTCTGTCCTGTTTGGCTCCCAGTTCTGTCAATTAGACTTTGAAATATTATTTCCTAATTAGGAAGAAAAGATTTAAGGGAGTGATAGAAACAAACCAAGGAGTTTATAGGAAATATATCATCAATCTGCTTTCGAATCTTACTTCAGAATATATACTTAAATATTATCATAAATATCCCAACATTATAATGATAATGTTTTCTTTGCTTGATAATGATTTCTTTGCTTGCCCAACCTGGTGGCATGGTGCATTAAATAATACCCAGTTAGCTTATGGTCTACTCAGAATGCAGATTCCCTGGTGTTCTATATTTCAGCATTTAGTCTCTACCAGAGCCCAGATATAAACTATTCACCAAAAAACAGCTCTTCCCAGAAGTAAGTATTGGTCATAACTTGGCAGGAACACACTGATTTTAGTATAGTCCCATTAAACATTCAGTTCAGTCGCTCAGTCGTGTCCAACTCTTTGCGACCCCATGAACTGCAGCATGCGAGGCTTCCCTACCCATCACCAACTCCCACAGTTTACTTAAACTCCTGTCCATTGAGACGGTGATGCCATCCAACCATCTCATCCTCTGTCATCCCGTTCTCCCGTCCTCAATCTTTCCCAGCATCAGGGTCTTTTCCAATGAGTGACTTCTTCACATCAGGTGGCCAAAGTATTGGAGTTTCAGCTTCAAAATCAGTCCTTCCAATGAACATTCAGGACTGATCTGCTTTAGGATGGACTGGTTGAACTTCCTTTCAGCCCAAGGGACTCTCAAGAGTCTTCCCCAACACCACAGTTCAAAAGCATCAATTCTTTGGCACTCAGCTTTCTTTATAGTCCAACTCTCACATCTATACATGACTACTGGAAAAACCATAGCCTTGACTAGACGGACCTTGGTTGGCAAAGTCATGTCTCTGCTTTTTAATATGCTGTCTAGGTTGGTCATAACTTTCCTTCCAAGGAGTAAGTGTCATTAAACATTGAATCTAAGTCTACTATCCTCATTCTAATTCCACTCCTTCCATTTGATGTAGCATGCCTATGCTAGTGAGTGAACTGGTTTATGCAACACAAATGACAAATTCACTTTTACACTTCCTATTATACATAAGCAAGGGGAAATTTTGATTTAGTTTTTCTCATTATGTTTTTCTAAGATTAGATAGTAAGCTGACTTCCTTGAATATAGTTCGTTCTCAGCATACTGATATAATTGAGTATCTGAATCTTGATATGCATATGAATATAATGAAACTTTTACAAGGTTTATACAACTTTATAGAATGAAGGGATGGATTAACAGCCAGGTTTCTCCAGGAGACCTCTTAGCCTTATCAGAGATGTTCTTCCTCTCAATCATGCTGTTTTCAGCTTGTAACAACCTTCATTCTGCTGCCAATAATGTGCAGCTCAATAATAAATTAAACCATTTCTTATATTCAAAGTCAGAATTAATACAAGGACTCTGTACAACTTTGGCCTTTTTTGTTTACATCTATCTCTCTGTTCAGTTAGTAGTCAGTTTTAGCTAAGAAGTACCACCCATTCATATGCATAATCCTAATAGCATCTTGAAGAGTGCCTTGTAGACATAAATAATTTTTAAAATATATGGAAAATCAATTAGAAAAGCTTCAAGCCCTTCTACTGCACTTTTATTCAAATGAAATTGTAGAGTAACTCAAGATCTGTTGTGTTAACTTCTATATGTATATTACTCTTTCCAACAAAAAAATAAAGAATGTTTAAGGACAAGGTGGGATCAAGGTTGCCAGGAGAAATATCAATAACCTCAGATATGCAGATGACACCACCCTTATAGCAGAAAGCGAAGAAGAACTAAAGAGCCTCTTGATGAAAGTGAAAGAGGAGAGTGAAAAAGTTGCCTTGAAGCTCAACATTCAGAAAACTAAGATCATGGTATCTGGTCCCATCACTTCATACAAATAGATGGGGAAACAATGGAAACAGTGGCTGACTTTTTTTTTTTTTTTGGCTCCAGAATCACTGCAGATGGTGACTGCAGCCATGAAATTAAAAGATGCTTGCTCCTTGGGAGAAAAACTATGACCAACCTAGACAGCATATTAAAACACAGAGACATTACTTTGCCAACAAAATTCTGTCTAGTCAAAGCTATGGTTTTTCCAGTAGTCATGTATGGATGTGAGAATTATACTATAAAGAAAGCTGAGCGCCGAATAATTGATGCTTTTGAACTGTGGTGTTGGAGGAGACTCTTGAGAGTCACTTGGACTGCAAGGAGATCCAACCAGTCCATCCAAAAGGAAATCAGTCCTGAATGTTCATTGGAAGGACTGATGCTGAAGCTGAAACTCTAATACTTTGGCCACCTGATGTGAAGAAGTCACTCATTGGAAAAGACCCTGATGCTGGGAAAGATTGAGGATGGGAGAACGGGATGACAGAGGATGAGATGGTTGGATGGCATCACCGACTTGATGGACATGAGTTTGAGTGAACTCTGGGGGTTGGTAATGGACAGGGAGGCCTAGTATGCTGCAGTCCATGGGGTTGCAAAGAGTTGGACATGACTGAGCAACTCAACTGACTTAATTGACTGAAGCACAAACAGGCAATTCATACATTCATATTATATTTATGAAAATATATAAACCTCAATTTAAATTTAATTAAAATGATATGCCTGTTTCTTATCTAAGCATAGGCAAGCAGGAAAAAAAAAACTTTAATACCTTCGTTGGGAGATAAAAACATGCAAATGAGATGGTACTCATAAATAAGTGCTGATAAGATTGCAAATTAGCATAATCTTTCTGGAAAGAGATTTGGTAATATGTATGAAGAGCATTAAAATGTGCCTTTCATTCATTATAATTATACTCCTATGATTTCGCCTAAAGGAAATGTGTACAAAAATAGGTTTTGTTATTGTTGTTGTTCAGTCACTCACTGGTGTCCAACACTTTGCGACTCCATGGTCTGCAGCATGCCAGGTTTTCCTGTCCTTCACTGTCTCCTGGAGTTTGCTCAAACTCATGTCCATTGAGTTGACGATACTGGCAACCATCTCATCCTCTGTCGCCCCCTTCTCCTCCTGCCCTCAACCTTTCCCAGCCTCAGAGTCTTTTCCATTGTGTCAGCTTTTCATTTCAAGTGGCCAAAGTATTGGAGCTTCAGCTTCACCCTCAGTCCTTCCAATGAATATTCAGGGTTGATTTCCTTTAGGATTGGCTAGTTTGATTTCCTTGCTGTCCAAGGGACTCAAATATGTTAATGGATATTCAATACAGAATGTTATACCCTTCTTATCTAACATAACATGAATATTCTCCATCTCATTAAGATAATCTTAACAAATATGCTTATTAAAGGATGTTAAATATATTTCATTTTGTAATATCAACTTTCTTTAGTCATAATTCAAGTGTTGAATATCTTAAATTATTTCTGCAATTTCATCATTACATATAAAGTTACAATGGATATCTTCTTCCATGTACTTCTTTAGACTAGAGTCTTAGACAATAGCTGGGTAAAAAGGGATGGTACACTTAAAACATTGATACATATTTTGAAATTTCTTTTAAATTAACTTTAAGTGTTCTAACTTAAACTTCTACTAGCATATATATGAAACTGTCTCACCACAACTTCATTAATTTATTATACTTTTTAAATATTTTTAAGTAAATATATTAAAAATTCTTACTACTGCTCTTTTTATTTTCTATTGTTCATTTTAATCTTTTACTACATTTGTGGTTTGATTTCCATACATTTTCTGGCAGCACATATTTCCATTTTGGTAATTTTTCTATTTATCTTCTTTACTCTTTCTCTATTGGTCTTTAGAGGGTTTGGCCTATTGATTTTTATGAACTTCATACATGAAAACATCAACTTCTGAAACAAACTGCCTTGCAATTTTATGCAATTACAAGTATGTATCTTTTCCCCATATGATAGAAATCAATGGTTACATAATTTAAAAATACTAAACACAAAGTAAATATTCATCTACAATGTTACATATTGCTTTACTTTTATACTTGAATATGCTCGGAATTTACTTGGAATATACCATTTTGTGGGAGGAAGATATGATCCTAAATATTTTTTGAATTCTTCCAATGTCATTTTCTTGAAAAACTCTAGTCTTTCCAATCTCAATTAATATACTCATCTCACTTTATTTCATATCAATTACCTAGTGGTAAAGAATCTGCCTGTCAATACAAGAGACACAGATTCAATCTCCAGGTAGGAAAGATCCCCTGGAGAAGAAAATGGCAACCCACTCCAGTATGCTTGCCTGGAAATCTCAAAGAAAGAGGAGTCTGGCAGTCTACATTTGTGGGGTTGCAAAAGAGTCAGACATGACTTAATGACTAAACAACTACATACATCAATCTATCACAATTTAACTTTCCATACCTATCAGGGTCCACTTCAAGACAATTTCATTCTACTGTAACCTGGCCTATACAAGTATATAACATGTATAACATGTGTTTTTTTTTTTCCCCTTTCAATATTTTATGTATCTAAATACTCCCTTATTGCACTTCATTTTCAGATTATGCATAGCATTCACTTAATCTTTATATAATCTCTTTGGTTACAGCCCATACTCTCTCTTGGAATGTATTACTAACCTAAAACATCATGGAATTCCCAGGTGTTGTGTTTTTAGGCATGAATATATAATTGTCCCCCCAGAAATCAGTCTCTAAATCAATGAGCCATCGTGTCTAGTATGGAAGATCTGCTTAGATGTTATAATGAACAATATTATAATGAACAATATCTAAGGTAGGGTATATGGAATCAGGAAAGACAACAACAACAACTTTCTATGGGTATGGAACTAAGGTACACCGAAGCACACCCCACTTATAATAAAATGAGATAGAAAAAAAAATTTTCTAATATAGCAATATGCTGAGGACCAAGAAAGACTGTATTTTTGATAGGAATTGTTAATAATGGCAAGATTTAACAGTCTTCAGTGGAATCCTTGAAGAGTTGATTTTTCTAGAAGTTTGTAGTCTGGAGTCTTCACAACAGACACATATCAAAGACTTGAGCTCAGACTATCAACCTTATGCATTCACTAAGCAAGGTTCTGCTTCCTGAGATGAGTCTAACCTCCTTGAAGGTGGAGGAAAGAACTATAAACTCTGTGAACTCACACAAGTACAAAGATGGCTCACCTCTCAAGGTTAAAGGCATTCTAGCCTCAAGCTCAGCAGCTGACAACTGCATTGAACGTTAATCATATTTTATTTTGTCTTTTAGAGAAATTCTGCCAAGATGAACTATAAAAATAAACACAAATAGGATTTATGAGAGTTTGTAGGATATGCCTTAGGCCAACTTTCAGGATCAATGAATTTGTTTCTGACTTTAATGTTTAGAATGACTCATTTATATATCTTGGAGTAAATAGTTTGTCTAATGTTATCCTTTTAGAACATATAATAAGTGGAATTTTCTTCATCAAGTCAAAGTGTTTGTTACTAGAATCAAGTTAGAGTTATTGACTCTTCTCCACAAAGTTGTTATAAATCCTAAGACAATACTGAATTGTGTAGGTCACAGAGAATTTCTTTCTAGAAATAACATTTATTGTCTCCACTGAAGCCTAATTTCTAAAATAACCCTTTAGGTGTCAGGAAGCAATACAGAGGCTACACAATTGAGTAAAGTGGAGTAAAGTACTGAGGAGAACAAAAAGCAAATTCAACAACCCATTTTCATTTGATAAAACATCCCGAAAATCAACTTATATTAAATAAAAAGATCATACTAACAGAAAAAGGGGATTCAAGGGGATTGAATTAAAATTAACATTAATTCATCTATGTAATCACTACACACATATAACTTATATATATTTACTTATCAGTATGAAAACCATTTTTTTCTAAATATCATGCATGTTCACATTTGGTGGGAGTGAACCTGGTATTGTTTATATAACATTGAATCATTACCAAGAAGATTTCAATGATGTGTTTATATGTTTAGTCATTTGTTTAGAGGAAATTACTAATATAATTGTTGTTTAGTTGCTAAGTTGTGTCTAACTCTTTTGGGACCCCATGAATTGTAGTCGGCCAGGCTCCTTCTGTCCATGGGATTTTCCAAGCAAGAACACTGAAGGAGGTTGCTGTTTCCTTCTTCAGGGATCTTCCTGACCAAGGGATTGAAACTGTGTCTCCTGCATTGGCAGGCCATTTCTTTACCACTGAAGCACCAGGGAAGGGAAGCCCTACTAATATAAAAAATGTATAATAAAAAACTAGCAAATAAAAAATAAAAAGCATAATAAAAACTCATAATATGAAAAAATAAAAACTATAATAAATATGAATAAAATAAAAACTCATAATAAAAAACAAGGAAATCTCAGAATTGAGATTGAAATCCATTGAAAATAAAATGTTTTCACTCACTCTTTCATTTGCGAAGCATGCATTGTTTACCCACTACATTCCCATGTACTGTGCTGGTCCTATGCATGTAAAGGTGTGTAAGAAGCTGTTTTTAAAAAATTCACATTTTTGGCTAGTCTATTGGTGAAACCTATATGGCTGAGAGCTAAGATTCTCTTTTCAAATGCATTGGGAAAATTTATTTTCTTATAAAAGTAAAGTAATATTTGATAAAATAATGGTATTGCAAACTAGAAGGAACACAAATATCCATTTTACAGAGGATTAAATTGACTGTTTACCTGATATGCTGGAGGTCATGAAGCTAGAATGTAGACCAGCTAGGTCTATAATGATGTCCTTTCAATTATTCTATCTGGTGGTTCCTAAGGCCCACCCTACTTTCCTAAGTAGAACAAACCCAGTTGTTCCAAATACTGTGTTGAGACTCACCCATGAAAATGGATCTTTCAGAGGTACACTGCTAAATTTTTATTAAATATTTAAAATTTAATTTTACTAATATTGAAGATGTATCTGCCCAGTACAGTAAAAGTAATAATAGTAAGAAAATCATTACTTAGTATAAAAGAGTAGGTTAGCATAGAAGAGAATATAACTTTCTACAAATAGAAAAATGAAATGGCAGGTGGAGAGAAGCAGTTTTCAGTCTCTTGTTAGCACACTTTATTCTTTAAATTAAGTAATATTTTATACCATTACAGTATGTCTGCAAAGAACAAAAGCTAAGGCCATAGATACATATTTTAAAGAGAAAGATGAAAAGATGCCAGAAATTCCCACCAGGATTTTTAAAAAGTGAAAAAAAGAACAGCTCTGGAACCATCATCCATCACCCACCTTCAACCCACATAAAAAGAAAAGTTGATTTACAAAGTGTAAAGGAAACAATTCTTAGCAAGATATTAGCCCAGAAAATCATATGGTAATATCTGCCTTCTCTTACATAAAGAGGATTATTCCCATACCATGCAAAAGTAGGGAGACTCCAAGAAAATCATTCTTAAAGGATAAAGTGCCTAGTGTCAAAGAAGGTGTCAAACAAGTAGTGACACTTTGCATATGTTTCCTAGGGCATAAGTTAAAACAGAAAACTTGTGCTTTCTTCTCAGACGGAGATGTTTCAAAGCAAATTACCAGTGGTAGGAAATGCCAATTAATGAATCTGGAAGCAGAAACCGCAAGTCTCTTTGTCTTTAAAATAAAAGAGTGTACCCTGCCTATTTTGATACCGTGCAGTACAGAGTTCCCAACAGAGTCATATATATCCCACAGAAGGATACAAGTTTAGAGATCTATCAGACAGACAGTTTTAGTAAATAATCAGTTTAGTAATGAGACCCTCACCCTTTTCTGCTAATATCCCTTGTCCAAACCTAGAGGGGAAATGGGGAGATAATTTGGTTGGACCTAAGACTGATGTTTTGAAATACATTAGACTGGAACTTCCAACATCTAAAAGTACACCATAACTATCAAAATAAATTATTCTTATAATAATGTTTCTCTAATATTTGTAGCATATAAAACCTAGCATATTTTGAAGATTATATAAGATCTCTGACAAGAGAAATCAAATAGTTTTCATTTTCAAAATAAGCAGCTAGCAATGTAAATGAATGGCTAGAGCCCAGGCAACTACCTCGTTAGTGGCTCTAGCTTCACCAAAACATCTTCTCTAGACTACTAAAATCCTCACTGAATTCCTATTTACTTCACTGTTAACTGTTTAAGTCTTCCTTTCTAAAAGCAAATACTCTTGAAAATGTACAATAACATATTCATCAAAGTGTTATGGTAAAAAAGCACGATTCTATTTCTAGAGTATTTCTTAAAAATTAAAATAAAATTATGTAAAATAGCATCAAATCATAATATATTACAAAATAAATATGCAAGACCTCTAAAATTGATGAATTAGATTTTCTTTTCCTAAAAATGTCTGATTACTACAAGCCCCTCTTCCAATGTAATTTTGACACTCTTTCCACCAAGAAAGGGCTTCCCTGGCAGTTCAGCTGGTAAAGAATCTGCCTGCAATGCAGGAGACCCTGGTTCAATTCATGGGTCATCAGGAAGATCCACTGGAGAAGGGATAGGCTACCCACTCCATTATTCCTGGGCCTCCCCAATGGCTCAGATGAGAAAAAATCTGCCTGCAAAGCAAAAGACCTTTGTTTGATCCCTGTGACGGGAAGATCCCCTGGAGAAGGGCATGGCAACCCATTCCAGTATTGTTGCCTGGAGAGTCCCCTTGGATAGAGGAGCCTGGTGGGCTGCAGTCCGTGGGTCACAAAGAGCTGGACATGACTGAAAAACAAAGAACACACACCACACAGAAACAGGATCTGTGCTTCCTTCCTACAAGCAATGGTTTGTGTTAATAACTACTCTCACTAAAAGAATATGCAAAAAGGCAAAATGGTTGTCTGAGGGGGCCTTACAAAAACCTGAGAAAAGAAGTGAGCTGAAAGGCAAAGTAGCAAAGATACACCCATCTGAATGCAGAGTTCCAAAGAATATCAAGAAGAGATAAGAAAGCCTTCCTCAGTGATTGATGCAAAGAAATAAAAGAAAACAACAGAATGAGAAAGACTAGAGATGTCTATAAGAAAATTAGAGATACCACGGGAACATTTCATGCAAAGATGGGCACAATAAAGGACAGAAACGCTATGGATCTAACAAAAGCAGAAGATATTAAAAAGAGATGGCCAGAATACAGAAGAATTATACAAAAAAGATCTTCATGACCCAAATAAGCATGATGGTATAATCACTCAACTAGAGCCAGACATCCTGGAGTGCTAAGTCAAGTGGGCCTTACAAACTATCACTACAAACAAAGTTAGTGGAGGTGATGGAATTCCAGCTAAGCCAGTTCAAATCCTAAAAGATGATGCTGTTAAAGTGCTACACTCAATATGCCAGGAAATTTGGAAAACTCAGCAGTGGCCACAGGACTGGAAAAGATCAGTTTTATTTTCAATCCCAAAGAAAGGCAATTCCAAAAGAATGTTCAAGCTATCGCACAATTGCACTCATCTCACATGCCAGCAAAGTAATGCTCAAAATTCTCCAAATCAGGCTTCAACAGTACATGAACCAAGAATTTCCAGATGTGCAAGCTGGACTTAAAAAAGCAGGAGGAACCAGAGATCAAATTGACAGCATCCACTGGATTATCAAAAAAGCAACAGAGTTCCAGAAAAACATCTACTTTTGCTTTATTGAATACTCTAAAGCCTTTGACTGTGTGGATCACAACAAACTGTGGAAAATTCTTAAAGAGATGGCAATACCAGACCACCTGATCTGCCTCCTATAAAACCGGTATGCAAGTCAAGAAGCAAGAGTTAGAACCAGACATGGAACAATGAAGTGGTTTCAAACTGGGAAAGGAGTATGTCAAGATTGTATATTGTCACCGCTTATTTAACTTATATGCAGATTACATCATGCAAAATGCTGGTATGGATGAAGCAGCTGGAATAAGCTGAAATCAAGATTGCCAGGAGAAATATCAATAACCTAAGATATGCAGATGACACCACCCTTATGCAGATAGTAAGCCAAAACTAATGAGCCTCTTGATAAAGGTGAAAGGAGAGTGAAAAAGCTGGCTTAAAACTCAATATTCAAAAATCATAGATCATAGCATCCAGTCCCAACACTTCATCGCAAATGATGGTGAAACAGTGCTAAGAGTGACAGTTTTCTTGGGCTCCAAAATCTCTGCAGACAATGATTGCAGCCATGAAATTAAAATACACTTTCTTCTTGGAAGAAGCTATGACAAACCTAGACAGGATATTAAAAAGCAGAGACATTAGTTTGCCAACAAAAGTCTTTATAGTCAAACCTATGGTTTTTCCAGTAGTTATGTGTGGATGTGAGTGTTGAACCATAAAGAAGGCTTGAAGAATTGATGTTTTGAACTGCAGTGTTGGAGAAGACTTTTGAGAGTCCTTTGGATTACAAGGAGATCAAACCAGTCAATCCTAAAGAAAATCAACCCTGAATATTCATCACAAGTATTGATGCAGAAGCTGAAGCTCCAATACTTTAGCCACCTGATGCGAAGAACTGACTCATTAGAAAAGACCCTGATGCTGGGAAAGATTGAAGGCAGGAAGAGAAGGGAACAGCAGAGGATGAAATGACAGGATGGCATCACTGACTCAATGGACATGAGTTTTAGCAAGCTCCAGGAGATGAAGGACAGGGAGGCCTGGCATGCTACAGTCCCTGGGGTCACAAAGAGTCAGACACGAATGAGCAAACGAACAACAACATAATATGATAAAAGTCATGCTATGTGGCTTTCTAAGCTAGGTGCTAAGATGAATTAAACTTTGACCTCGGTCCCTCTTGAAACCCAGGCACAAATTCGTGAGGAGTCACATAACACAGACACAGGACATGCACCAGTGTTCTGGCTGAGAGCCATAGATGACATCTTAGCTGATTACTAATACCGACTGCAAAGTATATAGTAATGGCCTTCATACAATTTCATCCTCCAGCCTTTGAGATACCACACCCATGCTATAATATAGTCCCTGTGTGGGGATGATTCCCCGGAGAAGGGAATGGCTACCCACTCCAGTTTTCTGGCCTAGAGTATTCCATGGATAGACGAGCCTTGCAGGCTACAGTCCACGGAGTGGCAAACAGTCAGACACAACTGAGCAACTTTCACTCATATGGGAAAAGGAGAGTCCTTTCAAAAAGTGTTAAGAAAACTGGGTATCAGTATGAAAATATCAAACAGAAAAATTAGATCACAGACCTAAATTTAACAGCTAAAACGCCTAAATATCTAGGAGAAATTATAGGAAACCACCTTCACAACTTTAGGTTAGACAAAATACACCTAATAAGAGAAAGAAAAATGGATAAATTGGATATTCTCAAACTAAAAATTTTTTGCTCTTCAAAAGATGTCACTACAAAAATGAAAAATAAATCCATACAATAGGAGAAAATATTCTCTATATTGTTTGTGTGCAGGTTAGAACCACTCTTGGGATTTATTTCTTAAAATTCAATTATTTACTTACTATATGGCCCAGCAGTTCCATTCCTACATATTTATCCAACAGAGAGTAAAGTATACACGTGTGCACATGCACACGCGCGCGTGCGCACACACACACACACACACACACACACACACACAAAGGCTTTTAAGTAATATATATATTAGCTTTGCTAATAACTTCAAACTGGAAACAAACCAAATTCAAAAGGTGAATGGATAAACTAATTGTGGTCTAATTATACATAGAGATATAGAGGAACAACAACAAAAGAATGGGATATTAATGCACCCAATAACATGAATGAATCTCAAAAACACTGTTGAGTAAAAGAACTCAGACACTATATGATTCTGTTTATAATGAAATTCTACAACAGGTAAAACTTACAGTGACAGAAAGCAGATCAGTGGTCTTTTGGGCCAGGGTTGAAGGAGGGCAACAAAAAAAGGGACAGAAGGTAACTTCTGAGGTGATGGAAATATTCACATTTTTACTGCATAGGTTACATAGTTTTATATACATTTATCAAAACTTCTTCAGCTACATGTAAAAAATCCATGTATTTTTACTCTGTATAAATTGTACCTTAGTAAAGTGCAATGGGGAAAAATATACTTGGAAGTAACATTAAACTATCAATATTAGCACCATGGAGTAAAAGAGTGTATTAAATACTTGAGAAGTTCCACAAGCCATTCTGAATAGAGTTCACTATTTATGTCTAACAAACAATGATGACATTATCTCCTTGTCCTATAATATCCTACTATCCTGGGGCCTAGCTTTAGTTCTGTGGATATGATTACATTAGCTTCATTACAACTGAAGAGGTTTCAGGTGGGTAAACTGCCACAGACCAATTGCTGGTTTCTAAGTAAGGTTTAACTGCTTGTCTACACAATGTTTAAATCAGATGAAATCTGTATAGGATATTTTCTATTTTTTTTTTTCTCTACATATCAAACATCCTGACATGTGAAGTAAGAAACTAAATATTTTTTGGAGGGTTTATTCTAATCAGCATATTTACTTTCTTATATAATCACACTGAAATTGCAGTATATCTCATCTGCTTTGTGTAAATCAATGTTTCTAAAAATATATGAAATCATAATACCACCTCACAATACCTCAAAACTATTGACAGTTCACTATATAAACATATAGTATTATACAATAGTATCAATAAAATCTAAACAATATAAATAAAATAAAATTAAAATAATTCTAACAAACACATGAAAAGATGCTCAACATCACTCATTATCAGAGAAATGCAAATGAAAACCACAATGAGGTACCATTACACGCCAGTCAGGATGGCTGCTATCCAAAAGTCTACAAGCAATAAATGCTGCAGAGGGTGTGGAGAAAAGGGAACCCTCTTACACTGTTGGTGGGAATGCAAACTGGAATAGCCGCTATGGAGAACAGTGTGGAGATTTCTTAAAAAACTGGAAATAGAACTGCCATATGACCCAGCAATCCCACTTCTGGGCATACACTCTGAGGAAACCAGATCTGAAAGAAACACGTGCACCCCAATGTTCATCACAGCACTGTTTATAATAGCCAGGACATGGAAGCAACCTAGATGCCCATCAGCAGATGAATGGATAAGGAAGCTATGGTACATATACACAATGGAATATTACTCAGCCATTAAAAAGAATTCATTTGAATCAGTTCTAATGAGATGGATGAAACTGGAGCCCATTATACAGAGTGAAGTAAGCCAGAAAGATAAAGACCAATACAGTATACTAACACACATATATGGAATTTAGAAAGATGGTAATGATAACCCTATATGCAAAACAGAAAAAGAGACACAGATGTAAAGAACAGACTTTGGGACTCTGGGAGAAGGCGAGAGTGGGATGTTTTGAGAGAACAGCATTGAAACATGTGTATTATTTAGGGTGAAACAGATCACCAGCCCAGGTTGGATGCATGAGACAAGTGCTCAGGCCTGGTGCACTGGGAAGACCCAGAGGGGTTGGGTAGAGAGGGAGGTGGGAGCGGGTATCGGGATTGGGAATACATGTAAATCCATGGCTGATTCATGTCAATGTATGACAAAAACCACTACAATATTGTAAAGTAATTAGCCTCCAACTAATAAAGATAAATGAAAAAAAAAATTCAAAAAACAAAATAAATAAATAAATAAATCTAAACATTATTTTTGTGACTTCCTGTATGTCAGGTATAATTTTAAGACCCTTATATCCATTAAAAAATTGATCATCATAGCAACCTTATGAGGAAATTATTATTATTTATCAATTGGATGAATGAGAAAACAAGTGCTGATGATGTTAAATAATTTTATTCAAAATACTTTAGCAATTAGGAACAACTTCTTATATCCTTTAAGAATACAGTTGATTAGTTCTTTCCTTCTGGTCACATGGGAAACAGCACTCACCTGTGTGAATTTCCAAACAGGGCAAAAGAGCTCTAGCTAATGCCTTCATTTCTACATTAACTCAGAGAGACTGCGTCCACAGCTTTAGTATAACCTATGAACTGAGCATAGAGAATCAGACTAAACATATATATCAAATAAAATATTAAATGACTTTTTAGATTGAAGAATTTTCCACAGACTGCAATGTAGCATTTAATGTGTTGTCACATTTTCTGTATTATGAATAGAATCGATGTAACATTGAGAAACTAACTGAAAACTTTTGGCAACATTTTACTTTAGGTTGATGGTATAAGAAATAAATCACAGATGTTATAATTTTTAAGAGACTAAGATGCTACCTGAAATTATGCTCTGGATGTACCTTTGCTTATGTTCCTTTTGTTATTATTTTCACAATAATATAGTCATCAATGGTCTATACTAACATTTTGCAAAGTAAACAGATATATTAATAGCAGCAGTTCAATCAATTTAAGTGAACAATGCAATGTAATAGAGGAAAACAATAGAATGGGAAAGACTAGAGATCACTTCAAGAAAATTAGAGATACCAAGGGAATATTTTATGCAAAGATGAGCACAATAAAGAACAGAAACAGTAAGGACCCAACAGAAACTGAAGAGATTAAGAAGAGGTGGCAAGGATACACAGATCTATATAAAAAAGCCTTATGACCCAGATAACCATGATGCTGTGGTCAGACACCTAGAGTGAGACATTCTGCAGTATGAAGTCAATGGGCCTTAGAAAGCATTGCTAAGAACAAAGCTAGAGAAGGTGATGGAATTCCACCTGAGCTATTGAAAATACTAAAAGATGTTACTGTTACATTCCTGAACTCACTATGCCAGCAAATTTGGGAAAACTCAGCAGTGGCCACAGGGAGAAGCAATAGTCAGACATGGAACAATGGACTAGTTCAAAACTGGGAAAGGAATATGTCAAGGCTGTACATTGCCACCTTGCTTAATTTATATGCAGAAATGCCATGCAAAATGCCTGGCTGGATGAATCACAAGCTGGAATCAAGACTGCCAGGAGAAATATCAATAACTCAGATATGCAGATGACACCACTCTAATGGCAGAAAGTGAAGAGGAACTAAAAAGCCACTTGGTGAAACTGAAAGAGATTTAAAAAGCTGGCAGAAATCTCAACATTGTAAGCACTGAGATCATGGCATCTGATCCCATCACTTCATGGTAAATCAGTGGGGAAAAAAATGGAAACAGTGAAAGACTTTATTTTTTTGGTCTCCAAAAACACTGAGGACAGTGACTGCAGCCATGGAATTAAAAATTGCTGGCTCCTGGGAAGGAAAGCTATGACAAACCTAGATGGCATATTCAAAAGCAGACACATTACTTTGCCAACAAAGATCAGTATAGTCAAAGCTATGTTTTTTCCAGTACTTATGTACGGACATGAGAATTGTCCTCCAAAAAGGGTGAGTATCACAGATTTGATGTTTTTCAACAGTGGTGCTAGAGAAGACTCTTGATAGGACCTTGGACAGCAAGGATATCAAACATAAAGGGAATCAACCCTGAATATTCATTAGAAAGACTGATGCTGAAGCTGAAGCTCTGGTACTTCAGCCACCTGATGCAAAGAGCCAACTCATTGGAAAAGACCCTGATGCTGGGAAAGATTGAGGGCAGGAGGAGAAGGAGATGACACAATATAAGATGGTTGAATGGCATCATCAACTAATGGACGTGAGTTTGAGGAAACTCAGGAAGATAGTGAAGGACAGAGAAGCCTGGTGTGCTGCAGTCCACGGGGTCACAAAGAATTGGACACAACTGAGTGACTGAACAACAAAAGTCAATTTAAAAGAGATAGCATAAAAAATTTTCTATTTTCAAGTCAAAACAAGCTAGTGAGCATAAACTATGTGCCAAATATATTTTTATATGATTTACTCAAATATTTGTCATCTAATTTCTGTTTTCCTTCAAGTATTAAAACACTCCATTTATGGTCTATTCTGAAAAACGTACCATAGCCCACAGCTTGCTCTAAAATAATGGCTAGAGAAAGTTTTTAAGACAGAAGATAAAGAAACTTGGAACATCAGGAATTTTAAAAGTGTAACAGAACTGGTAAATGATTTGGATTGGTGGATACTGGGATAAAAAATGGAACTATACAGTTTTAAGATAAGGAAGTTTCCTAGGGTTTATATAATAGTTATGCATCTTGATTATGGGTAGTTACATGAATATATATGCTAAAATTCATAGAACTGGATGCCAAAATAAAGATTATTTTACCGTGTAGTAATTTAAAAGATAAATGAGGCCACACACACACAAAAAAAATCACTTCAAGTTTGAACTGAGAAGAAGCATGACCAAGAGTAAGTCTGAAATGGTCTCTAGGTGTAATAATTAAAAGAAAAAAGTTGACTAATTTGTCATTTCTATCAACTGAACTGAAATTATGCAATTTAGATTAAAACAATATAATTACGGTTTTTTCCTGAGGTAAAGGCAAAAATACTCTAGAAAATAAATATAAAATAATTTTAAATTTAGTATATCTCCACCATATTACTTAAAAATACTTATCACTGCCTCATAAGCAGAAAACCCAGATATGCAGAATAATTAAATGAAATCTATTTTTTAAATATTTTGTTAAATTTGGTTATGTAAGATTATAGGCGTACACATATATTTAGATCCTTATGAAGACAGATTTCCCAAGTTGAGAGAACATGAAAGATATTATATTTTTTGCTGCAGTAGTACTCTTTCATAAACAACTTCAAATTCTGTCTTATAGCAGGAAATATTTATTTTACTTACATTACACATTATAGCTATAAACTGGTTGTAGTGTTATAGATCTTCTCTAGGCTATGGATGGACTTTGATCCTGTCCAATTATCTGTCAAGAGACCCACTGTATAGCACAGGGAACTCTTATTACTCTGTAGTGACCTATATGAGAAAAGAATCTAGAGTGTATATATGTATATGTGTAACTGATTCACTTTGCTATGCAGAAGAAACACATTTTAAATCAACTATACTTCAATTTTTTTTTTTTCAAAAATTGGTGGTACTTCTACTGAAAACAAGTTTTTTTCTGATATAATGTGGTGAACTTTTATTTTTACAGTCAGCAGCAGAAATCCTCTTAATGGAAAACTGCATATATTTTGGAAAATACCTGAAATATCTGTCTGACTTGAGTGATCAAAATGGAAAATCAAGGGTCTCAGCACCTTGTCAATGTAAGAGAAAACAAAGCTAAATTGTTCTAATTTAAAACTGAGGGACAGTTTCAGGAATATTGGAGGGGAAAAAAGAAAGGAAAAGAAGGAAAAGGAAAGAGGATCCATTGAGATGATACAAGACTAAGTATCATTGGGAATAAAGCTAACTTTAAAAATATTCCAGAATTGGAAGGAATTTTAACAGTGGTAGGGTTGATGATGTGCTTAACATTATAAATTACTTTGCAGTCACTCAAAGTTCCTCAGCAAAATTTGTTAAACTCAAGTGTTTGGTGAGGAAGGTAATAAGTTTCACTTTAAGGTCAACCTGACTTGAGAAACAGTCATAGGATGAAAAACAATCCTCTCCCTGAAAAAACTTTCAGGAACACAAGTTTGGAACCAGAAGTGACCATGAAAAATAGAAGCCCTCTGAGAATTTTCAAAAATTTAGGGGTGGTGGGTGGGGATGAGGGTGGGGAGGGTGTTTGGAATTCCAATGTCCAGGGAATGAGGAAGGTAATATTATCAGGCAATGTTATCTATTAATAGGTACCAAATGGCAGGGAGGAAAGCTCCAGGTTAGTTAGAGAAATATCTGACCATACTTTCTAAAACATGAGAAATGTTATTAAAGTCTTGGCTCACTTTAACCCATATGTGGCTCATTAATTTCTATATATTAATCTTATTTTTGGTTCTACTTTATATCTCCATCATAGATTTACCTTCTGCTTGTATCTTACTCTCTATTTTTACTACTTTTCTGTGCCTTTAAATTGTGCTAATCCATGTGGAAATTGTGTTTGGAACATGCTTTGGAAGTGAGAATGGAAGAGAGTGAGAGAGAAGAAGAAAGGAGCAGATTTCAAAAAATTTTGGCCTTAATATCTCATGGATTTTTCAGTTATTTAACTTGGTTCTCCATCAGTTAGCCTGCAACAGCACTTCACTATCTCCAAACCCCTGTAACACACACACTCAGAACACAATTCTTATAATAAATTAATCCACTTTCATCCATTTATAAAGC
The DNA here is from genome assembly GCF_033118175.1 of Dama dama. Taxonomy (NCBI): domain Eukaryota; kingdom Metazoa; phylum Chordata; class Mammalia; order Artiodactyla; family Cervidae; genus Dama; species Dama dama. The sequence goes on along the minus strand of NC_083698.1, from coordinate 79,553,790 downwards.
TACTATAACTGATCTGAAATATAAGTAAGATGGATTTTACTTATCTTTCTAACATACCACAATCTTTCTTGGAAAAAAACAGCACATATTGACATGATGATTTCTTAGGATTTGGAGTTTACATTTTATTTATAAAATCAAAAGTGCAGCTGCCAAGAACAGGAATAAAGTGATGATCTTACAATCAGTAGTAACATGATCTCTGGAAAATTCTTAAAAAGACAGGAATACCAGATCACCTTACCTGCATCCTAAGAAACCTGTACACAGGTCAAGAAGCAACAGTTAGAACCAGACGTGGAGCAACAGACTGGTTCAAAATTGGGAAAGGAGTATGCCAAGACTGTATATTGTCACCATGGTTATTTAACTTATACACAGAGTATATCATGTATAATGCTTGGCTGGATAAATCACAAGCTGGAATCAAGATGGCTGGGAGAAACATCAACAAACTCAGATATGCAGATGATACCACCCTGATGGCAGAAAGTGAATAGGAACTATTGCCTCTTGATGAATGTGAAAGAGGAGAGGGAAAAAGCTGACTTAAAACTCAAGATTCAAAAAAAATACAATCATGGCATCTAGTCCCATCATTTCATGGCAAATAGATGGAGAAAAAGTGGAAAGAGTGCCAGATTTTATTTTGGGGGGCTTTAAAGTCACTATGGAGGGTTACTACAGCATGGAATTAAAAGACATGTGCTCCTTGGAAGAAAAGCTATGACAGACCTTTATAGCATATTCAAAAGCAAAGACATCACTGAGCCAACAAAGGTCCATATAGTCGAAGCTATGGTTTTTTCAGTAGTCACATATAGATGTGAGAGTTGAACCATGGAGAAGGCTGAGCACTGATGAATAGGTGCTTTTGAACTATGGTGCTGGAGGAGACTTTTGAGAGTCCCTTGGACAGCAAGTAGATCAAAGCTGTCAAATCTTAAGAAAATCAACCCTGAATACTAACAGGAAGGACTGATGCCAAAGCTGAAGCTCCAATACTTTGGCCACCTGATGCAAAGAGCCAATTCATTGGAGAAGACCTTGATGATGGGGAAGACTGAAAGTAGGAGGAGAAGGGGACGACAGAGGATGAGATGGTTAGATGGTATCACCGACTCATGGATCCAAGTTTGTGCAAACTCCAGGAGACAGTGAAGGACAGGGAAGCCTGGCATGCTGCAGTCCATGGCTTCACAAAGAGTCAGACATGATTTAATAACAGCACAAGTAACATGATCTAATCAAGGAAAGTCATTATTTTTACATTGTTCAAAGAAGTGTAAAGTAAAGGTTATTTTTCTTGTTTTCTGTCTTTTCCTTTTGAAAATCTCTTCAAACTTTTTGGTGCCTGGTGACTGCTTATTTATTCTTTTCTAGGGTTCTCCTAACCCTCAAAAGACTAAGTGCCTAGTGACCACATGTTTAGACCTCTTTCTGCCTTGGCACTTCATTGAAGACCTCATCTCCACTGTACCATATTACTACCTCCCCTCTGACAACATGTGTTGATTGTTCACCCCACATTTTTCAGAGTTGATCTCGGATGGTAACAGGACTCCTCTAATACACAAGAAAACAGAGACTTGGATTCACTTTACATCTTCCAATGATGAAAAAAGGACATGGGCATATGGGAAACATCAGTAAAGCTGACTGCCAGGCTCAACTTCTTTTATGACATAAACCCTTGTTCCAAAGGAACAAGGTAGAGATTACCAAATGACCTATGAAAAAAAAGTTCAGTTCAGTTGCTTAGTCATGTCCGACTCTTTGCGACCCCATGAACTACAGAATGCCAGGCCTCTCTGTCCATCACCAACTCCCACAGTCCACCCAAACTCATGTCCACTGAGTCGGTGATGCCATCCAACCAACTCATCCTCTGTTGTCCCCTTATCCTCCTGCTCCCAATCTTTCCCAGCATCAGGGTCTTTTCAAATGAGTCAGCTCTTTGCATCAGGTGGCCAAAGTATTGGAGCTTCAGCTTCAACATCAGTCCTACCAGTGAACACCCAGGACTGATCTGCTTTAGGATGGACTTGTTGGATCTCCTTGCAGTCTAAAGGGACTCTCAAGAGTCTTCTCCAACACCACAGTTCAAAAGCATCAATTCTTTGGCACTCAGCTTTCTTTATAGTCCAATTCTCACATCCATACATGACCACTGGATAAGCCATAGCCTTGACTAGATGGACCTTTGTTGACAAAGTAATGTCTCTGCTTTTTAATATGCTGTTTAGGTTGGTTATAACTTTCCTTCCAAGGAGTAAGCGTCTTTTAATTTCATGGCTGCAATCACCATCTGCAGTGATTTTGGAGCCCAGAAAAATAAAGTCAGCACTGTTTCCATTGTTTCTCCACCTATTTGCCATGAAGTGTTGGGACTGGATGCCATGATCTTAGATTTCTGAATGAAAACAAAGTAGAGACTACCAAAAGACCTATGACTTTTGTTTTACCTAAACACAAAACAAAATGAAACAAAAGCATATTGACAGAATCAGAATAGTGGGAAATTTCACCTGAGAATTACAAAGAAAGCCCACAGTTGATGGAAGAATCTGGTGCTGAATAGTAAGAATGTAAAATAAACTTTCTGAAGTAAAACATCTCTTTATTTACAAAGATTTTGACTAGTGGACAGTAATTTTAAAAAAGGAATTCCTTAGTACTATTAACATATATCCTATTTTTACTCTCATAATACCTAGGTTTATCAAAGCACTTGCCACCTAATAATCATTAGTTTACATCTGTGTGCATGCTAAGTCACTTTAGTCATGTCCGACTCTGTGACCCTATGGACTGTAGCCTGCCAGGTTCTTCTGTCCATGTGATTCTCCAGGCAAGAATACTGGAGTGGGTTGCCCTGTCCTCCTCCAGGGAATCTTCCTGACCCAGAGATTGAGCCCGCATCTATTACATCCCCTGCATTGACAGGCAGGTTCTTTATCGCTAGTGCCTCCTTATTCCCAAAACCAGACAGTTTGGGACACAATGAAAGCATGGACTGGCCCCATTCATATTTGTATAATTAGTGCCTAAGGATTAAAGTGAAGAGTTGACTCATTGGAAAAGACCTTGATGCTTGGAGGAATTGGGGGCAGGAGGAGAAGGGGATGACAGAGGATGAGATGGCTGGATGGCATCACTGACTCGATGGGCATGAGTTTGAGTAAACTCCGGGAGTTTGTGATGGACAGGGAGGCCTGGCATGCTGCAATTCATGGGGTCGCAAAGAGTCAGACACAACTGAGTGACTGAACTGAAGGATTAAAAATAACAGGTTAATGAATAAATGTTAAACGATTTCAGTTAGAAACAGAATCCATTCCCCTCTACTCTCTTAACCCCACCAAACTGAGGAAAAATAGCAGGAATGAACAACACAGAATCATTCACATAAATGAGAAAAGGAGATAAAATGGAGTTAGGGAAGAAGTAAGGAGAAGGATAAAATATTCTAGCAATTATGCTTAAGGGAAAGTTAAGAAAGAGTGGATGTGAGAAGGGAGGACACCAGTAAGTAAGGTTTAGTTTGATAAATCTGGTTAGTAGCACTGATACTTTAAATTCTTAAATCAAATAATTTCTTTTCTAATAAAATAAATCTGGACATTAAATATAAACACAGATATAACTCTTTCTTCTCCACTTGGAACAGGCCTAAGTAGTTCCCTGATCTCAATTCCACTCTTATTCAGAAACAAACAGTGGAAGAAGCCACTCTTCACAGAGGGCAGACTTTGGCATTACAGAGCTCAAGTACCTCATTTCCTGCATAGAGGTAGAAATTATCTAGCACAGCACTCATTCAAAGATAAAAGAAATCCAAATGCATTGATCTTCTCAGGACTTAGGACATGAAGCTTTGGCAGTTGGGTGTGGCTAATCCTCAGAGGTGTCAAGGGAAATATATCATTTTATAGTCTTCAGGCACATTGACTGCCATGACTTAAAATTTCCTTTACTCAGTAAAATTTACATCATTGTTAACAAAGATTCTCTGCCTTGATTTCTTTTCTGTCAGTAATATATCAGCATTATGCTTCTTTGACATCCTAAGAAAATTTCCATAAATATGTATTTTCCATTGAATTTATGATACAGCCATATCGAGTGCATTTTCAACATCATGTCACTTCCTTATTTCTGCATTGACATTATAATGTTATTTACTGTAAAGTCACATTGACAGAATCTTTAGAACATCTTTGGACAGCATTATAGTTACCATGAAAGTGAACCCTGAAAGCACATTTGGACAAAAATAACTTGGAGGAAAAAATACCTATTAGTACCTAGTCACAATTATCACAGATTTTTTAAAACAATTTAATAATCTAAACACTCATTAGAAATTTGTTCAGTTCAGTGGTACATGAGAGATGAGACATTGCTCCCTTTTAAAAACACAGAAAGGAATTTTGCCTGAAACAGAAAAGCAGGATAGAATCTAGAACTTCTTGACACATTTTAAAATGCAAGATATTTTTTTTCAGGGTCCCTATTTACTTATTATTGATGTAACACTGGTTTATAACATAATAGTTCAAACTATATCACAAAGTTTAGTAATCAAAACAGGGTGGTATTGGCAGATGAAACAGAATTCTGTGCCCAGAAATAAACCCACACATATCTGAATAGTTTACAACAAAAGAACAAAGAACATACAATAAAGAACAGACTCTTTAATAAATGGTACAGCAGAACCATGCAACATGCAAAATAATGAAACTAGACCACTATCTCATATCACACACAAATATCAACTCAAAATGGATTAAAGACTTGAATATAAGACCTGGAACCATAAAGTCCTTAATTTTATTGCCATACAGTTTTTCATATCAATCTTAGCAGTATCTTTCTAGATGTGTCCCCTCCGATAAGAGAAACAAAAACAAAACTAAACAAATGGGACTACATCCAGTTTCATCACAGCTAAGATCATCAACAAAATGAAAAGACAACCTACTGAATGGGAGAAGATATTTGTAATCAAATACTCATTAACAGGTTAATATCCAAAATATATAAAGAAGCCATGTAACTCAACAACAATTAAATGAACAGTATTTTTATCAGGCATCTCTTCAGATTTGATATCAAGTAAATGTTTCAAGAAAATATTAATCCACATTAAAATAGGCATTTTTCAAATATACATTTCAAAAATGCACTTTAGTGTAAGTGGTATAAACTTTTGGAAAAAGTCTACATCTGGGAAAGAACCTGATGTTGGGAAAGATGGAAGGCAGAAGAAGGGTATGACAGAGGATGAGATGGTTGGATGTCATCACCAACTTGAAGGATGTGAGTTTGAGCAAGCTCTGGGAGTTGGTGAATGACAAGGAAGCCTGGTGTGCTGCAGTCCATGGGACTGCAAAGAGCTGGACACTGACTGAGTGACTGAACTGAAAAGGTTAAAGTATATTTTTTCCTCAATTTCTAGAAGAGAATTCTGTTTAAACCCAGTTATGCATCTTAGATGAATTTTTCATACATTAGCTACCAGTACTATCTCTTACAAACATCTGTAATCGTCCTGATAGAATAATAGATGCCTCTAGGTACTATTGATAGAAGAGAGGAAGAAGAAAAAAATAATAGACAACATTTGTATAGTGCCTATACTGTGCCAGATGCTGCTAATCAGACATCTTATATAAATAACCTCATTTAGTCATAACAAGAATCTTCTGGGTTGTATATAATTACTCTTAACACTCTACCAGTGAAAAAACAGCTCCCAAGAGATGAATTATTTTTTAGAGCATAGAGATACCAAGTAATGGAGTTCGAATTTGAACATGTCTGACTTAGTGACCATGCTATAATGCTTCATGTAAGAAGAGAAAGAGAAAAAGAGGGGCTGGAAGTCTGTATATTGTGGGACATAATTGAGCACATCTACAAATGCTTCCAAATCATAAAAAAAGAGTTCTTCATTTGCATACTTTCAGGAAGGCTGGTGGAAGGCAACTGTCTCTGACCCACAGCAATGATTGATAAACCCAAGGCAGGATTTCTATATCATGTCTAGTAAGATCATGTCTGAAAGGAATTATTAAGGCATATAAACTCAGGAGTGTGAATGGGCTTCTCTAGAACCATATATAGCACCACCGAATCCTTTGATTTTTATGCTGTTACCACTAGCACTCTGGCAAATAACCCTATTTTATAAATTAATTAGTTTAGAGATCCACACGGTGAGGTATCTAATTACAGTTTAGGCTTTAGCTATCATGAGATATTCAGAGATATTAAAGTCATTTTCATAGTTAATTTTTCTTTATGTGTAGCTATTCATGGCTTAGTTAAAATTCAACATCGCATTTTGATTCTCTTAACACACCTTTTGCTAAATGTTATTAATTTTTTGTTAATCTTATTACCAAGGTAGTAGACACAAATTTTACCAACTCTAAAATATAGTGATTCATAACAGATTATTAGAGCAAGTGAGCATGTAATACCTATCAAAAGCCTCATGGATGGTCCAAAGAACCAGGGAAATGTGGACATCTGGGCAGAGATCCCTCTGGATAAACACCAGAAACTGCAGCTGCTGGGCTTCCCAGTCAGGTAATTTATGCAAATTTGTTTAATACTCAATAGAATTTAAATATGTTTTATTTTAGTACCCCCCCCCCTTTTTTTTAACCACTAGCCAATGTATTTGTTAGGATCCTTGTCCACAATGAAATCTTATCAAATAGTCTCCATATTCAGCACAGGACATCAGTGATTTTTTTCCCTTAAAATGTAAATGTTTACATAGCCAATAAGTGACATTGAAACACCTTTTTATGACCTCAAATTTTTTCAAATCAATAATTACTTTCTTTCTGACTCCCTTATTTGGTTTTATGATGTGAATTAACTCATTCAACCATTCAAACAATGGAATTAACTTGGTGATAATTTAAGACAGTTTAATGAGAGAATATTTCCACAAATACATAATTAAACTCTCAGTTCTAATGAAAAATTGCCCCAAACTTTAATCATTAGATAGCCACTCCTGAAAAAAATCACCCAAATGAACTCTTTTTTTTAACTAGACACTTGGAAGATTCAATAAAAATTTCCAGGGACTTTTCAAAGAATGAATTTGCCTGGTTATGTTCAAGCTATTCCTTATATGGTTGTTTCAGCATAACCAAATACACTGCTAGCTTGTTTTCTTCAGATTAGTTTGCTTAAATAATTATCTTGAAGGTGAATGCTACCTGAATCTATCAATATTACTATTGCTAGAAATGATATCAAATGATTTTGCCCTCCATTTGCTTTATAATGTGGAAATCAGATAACCCTTGTTTGTTTTGCTTTGCCTTCATTACAGATTTATGCTGCTAACAAATGAATAACTATATTGGTAGACCTGACCAAAATATAATAAATACACATACACATACCATGTTCCTATAACTGCATTATCCTCTCAAAACTATCTGCTTCATTAGATTATTTAAAAAAAATAAAGCACACACACCATGTTTCCTCCAATACATTATCCTCTTGTAACTATCTGTTTTATTCATTTTTAAAAAAAAGATTAAAGTAGTACATTACACAGGTAGTTATCTAAGCATCAAATAACAGAATTATTTGTAATAAAGAGTGATAAATTTCTGCCTAAATATTCCTATTTCTATCCGCAATCCAATCCAATTTCCTCTTCCCTTATGGTTAACTTTTTAAAATATTTTGCAATTCAACTGCTGATCACTTCCACATCTTGAAATATTATTGTACCAATTACTATGGTTTGTCAATGTTACAAATTTCCTACTGACTTTGTGATATACTAGGTAAAGATTCCCTCCCTTACACCATTAATACTTCCTCCCTCTGATAATACTGTGTTCTAACTAATTTAATTATTCAACTGTTAAAATTCAAAAAATATATTAAGATTACATCTCTCGTACCATGGAAAAAAGTCAGTGTGTCTTGCCTTACTATTTTGGCTATTCTAATAGATGTGTAGTGGTATCTCATTTTAATTTTTATTTCCTCAGTAACACATGATATGGGACACCTTGTCATATGCTTACTATATTTATTCTCTGATGAGATAAATCTTTTCATTTTAAAAAAATGAAATCCAATAATGTATAAAATAATTATATGCCATACCCTAGCAGAATTTATCCCAGGTATGCAAGACTGACTCAACATTTCATAATCAATCAATGCAATCATCATATTAATAAGATAAAGGAGAAAAATCAAAGGACCATATCAAGAGATGCTAAAATAGCATTTAACAAAATATAACACTCATTTACAATAAAAACTCTCAGTAAATGAGAGTTTACTCATTTAGACATTTCAAGTTTTTTAATTGGATTATAATTTCCTTATTATTGAGTTTAAACAGTTCTTTTTATATTTTGGATGATAGTCCTTTATCAGACATATATTTTACAAATATTTTCTTCAAGTGTGTAGCTCGTCTTTTCACTATTTTGACAATTTCCTTCACATAGGTGAGAATGTTTTTTATTTTAATGAATTTTAGCTTATCATTTCTTTCTTTTATGGATCACATCATTGGTGCATTTAAAAATCATAGCCAAACACAAGTTCTTCTAAATTTCTTCCTGTTATGTTCTAATAGTTTCATAATTTTGTATTTTAAATTTAGGTCTGTGACTTACTTTTAGTTAAGTTTTATGAATTATTCAAGGTCTGTGTCTAGTTGGTTGAGTATCAGTTATTCAAAAGACTGTCCTTTCTCCACTGTATTGCCTCAGCTCCTTGGTCAAAGATGAGTTGACTGTATTTAAATGGGTCCATATCTGGGCTTTCTCTTCTGTTCCCATTGATGTGTTTGTCTATTCTCTCACCAATATCACAAACTCTCTATTATGGTAACTTTATAAGTTGTGATTCAGGTAGTGTCAGTCTTTCAACTTGGTAATTCTCCTTCAATATTATGGTGGCTATTTTGCATCTGATGCCACTACATAATAACTTTAAAATTAGTTTCTCAAGGTCCACAAAATACTTGCTGGAATTCTTTTTTTTTTTTTTTTTTGTAGGGATTGCACAGAAACTACAGATCAAGTTGGGAAAAACTGTCATCTTGACAATTTTTAGTCTTGTTATCAAAAAATGTGGAATATCTCTCCATTTATTTAGTTCTTTCTGATTTTACTGGGAAAGTTACTAGATACTCATTAAGTATGATGTGTCCTTTAGGTTTTTTAAAGATATGCTTTCTCAAATTGAGGATATTCCCCTCTATTCCTCATTTACTGAGAGTTTTTATTATAAACGTGCGTTGTATTTTGTCAAATGCTTTTTTAGCATCTCTTGATTTGGTCCTTTGATTTTTCTTCTTTAGCTTATTAATGTGATGGATTACATTGATTGATTATGAAATGTTGAGTCAGTCTTGCGTACCTGGGATAAATCCTGCTAGGGTATGGCATATAATTATTTTATATATATTATATATATATAATATATTTATATTTATATATAATTATTTTATACATTATTGCATTTCATTTGATAAATCAAATACTTTCATAAGAATGTTTGAGCCTATGTACATAAGAAATACAAACACACACACACACAATATTAATCAGAATGTCTTGAAGCTTCCCAAGATAAAAGTAGGAACATTTTGTTAGATTCCATCTGTTTCCCAATAAAGTAATAAAGCAGGCAAACAATTGTCAACTCAGCTATGACTCAAAAAATAAAAACGTAGCAATTTCATGCATTTTTACAAGGGTAAGTCCATAAACTTTTCAGCTGGGTCCAACACATCATTTTTATAAAAGTAGTTTGACAATAACATAATTTACTCTCTTAGGAAAATGCTTTTATCTTAGATTTTGAAATCAAGAGCAATTCACTATGGATGAAGAACAGGCACCACTAAGAAGAAGTGTGGGAATAACATTGATTGAGCATGCTATATGACAAGCAATTTGTTATGATCTTTCACAACCTGTATAGCAATTTTTATAAGAACATTGTACCTTTACTGCTTTGGAGAAAAAAGGAATGAATGGCCTTATAAAATAAAATATGTTTAGATATTAAGTAGTTTATTTTAAAATATATCACGTTGGCTAGATTAACCAATTAGATAGGTGTAATGTTAGAACAAATTTACTCACTCATATAGTGAAAAAATATCTACTATTCAAAAGTCTTAATTAGAAATATTATTAAATTGTATTTTCAGAAACAAGATTAAATAACTGAGCCAGTAATAGCAGATTCTTGATACATTAAAGGAGTCTTAGAAGAAAAATAATCCAATGAAGACAGCACTTCTGACATAATATGTTCAAGAAAGACTGCACTGTTTTTGATGATAAGAGAGAAGAGGTAAGAACAGTGTAACTGTCTGGCCAGGAATGAAGAGTAATGACCTTGTCATTTCTTGTCTATTTATATAAAATTCAGAAACAACCCAAGCCAGTGAGTATTATTAAAACAGGATTTTTGGCAGGGAGGAACTGAGTTAATTATAGTCTTGACCTGAAGAGGAGTTGATAACATTCCAGGCTACACCCATATAGAGAAAGACACTCAGGCCATGAAACACCATGCTTTTGATGAAGGATGAGAGAATATAGGCAAATAGGTGGTATTCCGAATTCTTTCTCTGTCCACAACACTCCATAAACATTTCCTTTCCTATCTCTTCTTTCCCCTTCCTTTCCCTGTCCTGTCTTTCTCATTTTCCTTTCCTTTCTTTTACTATCCTCTTTAAAATATATATGGGCACACAGAAATGAGATGCTGTGTGTTAAAATAAGATCTCTCTGAGAGACCTTAAAATTTATATCCGATGTTTAAGGATTCCTTAGAGTTAAAAATTCTAGAACATTACTCACAACAAACCCATAAGTAGGTATATGATAAAAATTCTGCATTAACTTGCCAAGGTGATACTCCAACTAAAGAGAATGATCAGGAAGTTATGGAAATCATAGCAGTCTAATTCAAAAGGTGATACCCTGACATTCTCTGATGAACTTCAATAGCATGAGAAATTATGATGAGATTATTTAGATAAGGAATACAAGTTCAACTTTCTCTTGTCATCCCACTGAGTATCTTGGGGGATATTCCTTTTCATTTTCACTTGCTATTATATCCTGCTGTGGTGCCTACATTTCTTTTAAAACATGCAACATTCACTCAGATTATTCACTATGGTTAAATTCTCCAAGGCAGCACTTTCTCTGTGCTCATAGCTTTCTTTGGACTCACTGCAAGTCTTGAACAGAGAAAAGGGCAAAGAGGAATTTACCTGTGGGACTGAACTGAAATGTCAAGACACATGCATGAGCAAAGATAAAAAAAGGCCAGAACAGGGATAAAAAGATGATAAATATCTCTATTTTCTGATGAGTATCTTTTCTAATAACTTCAAAGTACTAAACATTCTATACATTAGATACTACACTAGAGAAGAATGGTAAATCCTTTAAAATTAGTCACTCATTACTTTATGAGAAACAAAATACTGTAAGTTTGCATCATAAAAGTCTTGCATTCCAGTATTACACGCTGTATGCTCATTCCAAAGAAAATGGAAGACAAAGGAAATATTAAGTAGTGTAACAAAATGCATAGCATTCTTAAAAAAATAATATTTCATTCTCCCAGAGTTTGATAATGGAATTTTATAATAAATCCTTATCCATAACTAGTATACTTAATACAGATTTTAAATTTAAACCCTAGAATTATGCCTATGTGACTGACAAATCTATTGTTATTCAATACCACTTTCATCTTAGCTACAAAAACAGTATTATTAACGACAAGATACAAGTCTTATTCAAGAAAATTGATTTACTCTATTGAGCAATGATGACTTGGATAAATGAAAAAATGCATAAATCTTGAGATCCTTGATTGTGAATTAAAAAAAAAACACACACACCTATTTTGTCTTCCATTTAGATTTAAATGTTGATCATAGTTGACTGGAAGAAGTAACGTGGTATTTTCCCTCCAGGACCTATGAGTGGCTGACAGGGAGTCCAAGACCACTCATAAGAGATAACCACAGAAAGTAGGAGAACCTGCCCTCCTGTATTCCATTAGGTAAGAAAAGTTCACCATTTTGCCATTCTACACTAGAAAGAACACAATATGTCAATTTAACAACATATTAATATTATTTTCCTATTATATTTAACTGATAAATCTGAAAAGCATTTATTGACCTCCTATTATGAATCTGAATCAGTGCATTGTCTAAGGAATCAGAGATAAGCAAGAGAGTCTCCCTGCTTTATAAGAGAAGGCAATTTAGTAGAAGACAAATACAATGAAAAGATAATGTCAAAGTAATGCAGAAAAAAAGTATAAAATAGTAATAAAAATAATGCTAATATTTATTACATGCTTAAGATGTGCAAGGTACTAAGCTAAAATGCTTTTACATGCATTTACTCACTGAATCCACTATGCAGTAAGTAGTTAATTACTTTAAATATAGAACATTTGCTACTTCAGAGCATATATTTACCTAAATCAAATATAAGGACTTGGTATTTTTTCAAATGGACAGAAAATATTAACTTTCTTTTACATTTATTTAGATAATGGAATAAGAAAACATCTAGAAACCCAACTCCCAGTCAGTTACCTCAGTGTCAGTTCATGAATCCTCCATGAGAAAGTAAGCTCATAAGTTTAGAACAATGAGGATTCTGGATGAATGACTAACCACACTGAAATGACTGAAAACTTAAAGTTCTAAATAAATGCTAAAATTTTACTCAGTCTGTATAATTAAACATTTATATCTCCACCTCATTTTTATCTTCAAAGTTATATGTTGAAAGATTAGTGTAAATATTAGTGGAAAATCTGTTTAATCAGTGTGGGAACCCTGTGTAAGATGACCTTCAAATCATACCACAAAAATGCAGCCAGAGGTATGATTTTATTGTTGAATTACTAAACCTGCTGAGACATTAAGACATACACAGTGTGTTAGGGTTCTACTAAATTTAAATTAAACTTGGAAAAGAAGTTAACCTTCTGTACAAACAATTTTTTCATTTAGACAGCAACATTTCTATTAGCACTCTAAGCATGTAAAATAACAGTGAATTCTTTCTAATTAGTTTCATTTTTAAATCAACAGTTTAGCTAACAAAGACTATCTCAATTTTCAGACTTTATTATATTAAGGAAAATCAAAAATTATTATAAATTAGCTTATTAGGAAATATAATTGGCTTAAATTAGTATGAACAAAATAGTGGCTACTTACCTCGACTTAATTTATCTTTAATATAAAAATAATTAAAAAATTATGTCCTTTTAGATAGACATAAACATAGAGCTATTTAATAGACAGCTCTAATTACATCCAAAGTTATTCCTGTTTTCTATATGTACACGTGTCAGGAGCTCACTTGGGTTGGGACAGAGAGATCCAAGCTGTCAGGTGTACAAGTATCCAATTAAAGCAACAAAAAATAAGTGAAACAGTTAAGTGTTTAATCACTTACTGCAATGAGTAAAAGAGAGTCTTGTACCTGAAGAATCACAGAATCACCCTGTTCCATTTTTCCTCATGAAACAGAAACCGGCTGGTGGATCAGCTCAGATGTGGGGGTCACCTCACTATTAAAGGAGACCTGAACAAAAAGCTCAGGCAATTTTCAGTGGGAAAGTACTAAGTAAGAATGGGGGAAATTGCCTTTAAGACTCTCTCCTCCACCCTTAAGCAGACCTTGGCAGAAGACCGGATGACTACCTTAGTCCAAGGTCTCAGAAAAAGAGATCTATTTCATTCTTTTTTTTTTTTTTTTTTTTTTAATGGCAGAGTAATATGCCATTGTATATAGGTATCACAACATTCTTCTGTTGATGGACATTTAGGTTGCTTCCATGTCTTGGTTAGGGCTTCCCTGATAGCTCAGTTGGTAAAGAATTTGCCTGCAATGCAGGAGAGCCTGGTTTGATTCCTGGGTTAGAATATCCACTGGAGAAAGGATAGGCTACCCACTCCAGTATTCTTGGGCTTTCCTTGTGACTCAGCTGGTAAAGAATCCACCTGCAATGCAGGAGACCTGGGTCCAATCCCTGGGTTGGGAAGATCCCCTGGAGAAGGGAAAGGATACCCACTCCAGTATTCTGGCCTGGAGAATTCTATGGGGTTGCAAAAAGTGGGACACGACAGAGCCACTTTCAGTCTTCCATGTCTTGGTTATTGTAAACAGTGAAGCTAAGAACATCAGAGTACATACATTTTTTCGAATTACTGCTTTCTCAGGATACATGCCCAGAAGTGAAATTATTGGATCATATGGATCATATCTATTTCTAGCTTTTTAAGGAACTTCCTTACAGTTCTTCATAGTGACCGTGCCAATTTACATTCCCATAACAGCTGCTAAAAAATCCGCCTGCAATGTGGGAGACCTGGGTTTGATCCCTGGGTTTGGAAGTTCCCCTGGAGAAGGGAAAAGCTACCCACTCCAGTATTCTAGTCTGGATAACTCCACGGATTATACAGTCCACGGTGTCACAAAGAGTCAGATACAACTGAGCAATTTTCAGTTTCATTTCACTAGCAGTGCAGGAGGCTTTTCTTTTCTCCACACCCTTCCAGCATTCATCATTTGTAGACATTTTGATGAAGGCCATTCTGACCACTGTGAGGTGATAGCACATTTTAGTTTTGATTTGCATTTCTTTAATAATTAGCTATGCTAAGATGGGGAATCAGTGGAAACAGTGTCAGACTTTATTTTTTTGGGCTCCAAAATCACTGCAGATGGTGATTGCAGCCATGAAATTAAAAGACGCTTACTCCTGGGAAGGAAAGTTATGACCAACCTAGACAGCATATTTAAAAGCAGAGACATTACTTTGCCAACAAAGATTCGTCTACTCAAGGCTATGGTTTTTCCAGTAGTCATGTATGGATGTGAGAGTTGGACAGTGAAGAAAGCTGAGCACCAAAGAATTAATGCTTTTGAACTGTGGTGTTGGAGAAGACTCGTGAGAGTCCCTTGGACTGTAAGAAGATCCAACCAGTCCATCCTAAAGGAGATCATTCCTGGGTGTTCATTGGAAGGACTGATGTTGAAGCTTAAACTCCAATACTTTGGCCACCTCATGCGAAGAGTTGACTCATTGGAAAAGACCCTGATCCTGGGAAGGATTGGGGGGAGGGAGGAGGAAGGGACGACAGAGGATGAGATGGCTGGATGGCATCACCGAATCGATGGACATGGGTTTGGGTAGACTCCGGGAGTTGGTGATGGACAGGGAGGCCTGGCGTGCTGCGATTCATGGGGTCACAAAGAGTCAGGAATGACTGAATGACTGAACTGAACTGAAGCACCTTTTCATGTGCTTTTTGGCCATCTGTATGTCTTCTTGGGAGAAATGGCATTTCTTGATCAGGTTGTTTGCTTTTTCCATAACAGTCGTGTGAGCCGTTTATATATTTTGGAGATTAATTCTTAGTTGGTTGCCTCCTTTGCAAATATTTTCTCCCACTCTGTGGGTTGTCTTTTTGAAAAAGAATGAAATACTGCTATATGTGATCCAGATCCATTGCCCATTGCTTATTCCTGACTTTCAATAGCTTCAAGTGATGTTTATTTCTGGTCTTTTTCTGCTTTAGATTCACTTCCAATTTATATTCAGTGAATTTCAGACTCTGAAATTTGGTTCCACTTACCATCTTCCATGCAGTCTTTGCACAAAACTCTATGAGGTATCTGTTTAAAAACACTGTAGATTTGATCTCATGTTTCTTCAGGTTCTTGATTCTTGTCTTTTGTCTATGCTACTTTGGGGAGTTGACGATTACATTTATTTTTGTTGTTGATATATCTATAGTGAGAGGTGAGGAAAAGGGTATCTTATAAGTGATGTTCACTCGTATCACAATAAGTCTCTTAGTGGTAATTTGTGCATGAATTTGGGTAGTGAGAATATTATAAATGGAGTATGGAAGAGATAACTTATGCACATAGTAACATACTAGTTTGGGAGTAAAAAATCAGTCCTTCATCCATGAGGATTATCAATATATTTATGCTTTAAATTCAAGCTATAAAAATGACCTATTTTTTAATCATGTAGAAGCATTAAACTAGCAGGTACTTTATTTAATGTGGTGGTTTTCCACACCAAATTTTAGTAGAATGATATGTGTGATTTTAAAGCTGACTTGACAGCCCTCATGGGAAAGCTGCCTTCTGCACACCAGATTTGGTACACAGTCATTACAGTCTATGAAGGGAGTTGCAGCCAAGGACTCAGTGTCTACTGGATGATCATGATTTTTCACATAGTTTTGTTGCTGGCTCAGGTGCCTTTATTTCTAGATTTCTTTCTTTATTTTTTTTGAATTTAAGTTTTAGTTTATATTGGAGTATAGTTGATTTACCACACTGTGTTAATTTCAGGTATATAGCAAAGTGATTCAGTTATAAACATATCTATATCCATTTTTTTCAGATTCTTTCTCATATAGGTTTTTATATAATATTGATAGAGTTTCCTGTGAACATCAGATCCTTGTTGATTATCTGTTTTATATATAGAAGAGTAATGTATATATGTTAATCTCAAACTTCTAGTATATTCCCCTCTCCCATATTTCCACTTTTGTAAACATAAGTTTGTTAAAAAAAAAAGAAAAGCCAGACACACTAGAAAAGGAAATGCTTATTTAAAGTCATACACTTAGTCTACCTAGCAGCACTTTATACACTGCCTTCTAAGAAACACAACATTCCCAGGAAATGGATGTTCCATTTTTGGTTTCAACCATTTCAGGAATTCTTACATATAAATATCTTAAGTAAATATACACCAAAAGCTAAATGTCACCTATAACTGCTCAAAAAAGATGAAAAATACTGAGTAGAGTGTTCCCATTAATAAGCACCATATACAATATAGCCAATTAATTTAGAAAAAAATGGTCATTAAAAAGGCCTCAGAATAGTCTGGAAATGTTAAGAAAGGTTTGTATAGGCAATAATATATATATATATATTTTTTTAATTTTTCATAGCTACCTGTTTAAAATTGAATGAGCAATGGTAATGAAAACCTAATATTTATGCTTCTTACTAAATATCAAAACTGTACAAGGTTTATTACTAAGTCATCTCATTTAAGCATGCTTTCATGAAAACTGAGGAGACTACTTTTCTCGCCCTGCTGAAACTGAACAATGATATTTTCAACGGCTCACAATTCAAGAGAAACTTGAGGTCATAATTGCCATAGACAGTTTTCTTTGGTGACAGATGATCGTACTTATTATCCATTTCAATCACAGCACATTCTCTTGCTGTGGTTAACTGCCTTACTCCCCACAGTTTTGGCAAGATGATGTAAAACCAAGTCATTTAATTAATCTCAATTCCTGACTGGTTAGTTCAATCTAACTTATTGTTTACATATTTCTGACTATTTTATATTTGGCTGCTAAGAAATGATAGTCTAAATGCATCCAAAATAAAAGTGGGAAAGGGGGGGATTTAGTAAATAATAAGCATACACTTTGCCAGCCTTGGGAGCATATGTAAATACAGAGATTTTTTTCAGCCATCAGTTAACTGATTCAGATCACATAACCTATTTTGACATTAAAAGACACTTATGCTGAGCTATTGAAATTTAATGTTTCAACTATATATGTCTTAAACGTAGTTTGTAACTCAGATCCATTTCCCTTTACTCCCTTTCCCTCACTGTGATAAAAATAGCTCCTTCATAGTCTTATCTTTTCTTGTGGTTGTTTGCCTTTTGGAAAGAATAAGATTTACCAAAGATGAGAAAAATGAATCAGAAACCAGAGTGTATTAAACTAAGTTTCAATTTATGTATTTATTTTCAAATTTTATATATATATATATATATAATTCTCTCTTTTCATTTTAGTTTTCAAGATAGCTTTTTAAGAAGTAGAAGACTAAGGAGAAGAGGGAAACTGTAGTTGAGAGAGACAGAGAGAGACAAGCAGGAAGTGAGGAACATAAAAATAAAATTAATGAATATAAGCAATTGTCGACGTTCTGCTCTGTTAATAATATAGTATTATTTATGAACATATTATCTAGTTATACAAAAATAAAGCCCTAAAATGTTTTCATAACAATCTATTCTCCAAAAGATAAGTTCTCATTGGTGTAAATTAATATTTTCTTTTAGATAAAACTATATGAAGAATATATTAATAAAGGATAAAAATATATTCAATATATTGATGAATA
Source organism: Dama dama (assembly GCF_033118175.1). Classification (NCBI taxonomy): domain Eukaryota; kingdom Metazoa; phylum Chordata; class Mammalia; order Artiodactyla; family Cervidae; genus Dama; species Dama dama. The sequence goes on along the minus strand of NC_083698.1, from coordinate 79,535,518 downwards.
CTATATTGGTAAGAATTCACTATAACCAAAGTTACGTTCCTCTGCATTTAAATCTCCCTCTTTCTTGGTTCCAAGGTCTCCAGCTACTACAACAAGACTGGGAGTCAGAAGCACCTTCAACATTACTTTAAGAGATGTTATGAACACAAAAGGAAGTTTATAAAGACAAAACTGGTAAACTGAAACAATATATGATAAAAAGAAACAAGTGAACTGAGTCATTGAGTGAACTGGCTTTCTGCTAATTGACCTAAAGCCAGTATTGCTTAAGCCTGGTTCTTCTAGAGATAACCAAAATTTCCTTTGTACATGTCTTGAACTTAGCTACACTCAGTCTATCTGGAAAATAGTCCTTCCATCTGGTCTCCATTATACCATGCCACAAATATCATCCTCATTGAAGTCAGTTTAGTTTTTCAGGCTTGTCTTCTACCATTTCACCAACATTTTATCCAACGATGTTATCACCAATATTTCCAAAACTCCCAGGGAAACTGTGTAACACTACATCAAGTAAACAGAGCCCACTTATTAGGAATACAGATCTTTGATTAAAGATTTAAATTTTGTTTTAACATGCAAACTTTCCTCAAAATTCATTTTATAGTTTTCTGAATATTTACTTTTTAATGGCCCACTGAGTTATTCAGTAGAAATTCTGCTGAAATCTTCTTTGCATATAATATTTATTATAGTTATCTACACATTTACATATATCTATCTTCATTTCCTTATCTCTGACATTCTTGATAAATAAGTTATACTCAATATCCCAAAAAGAAATTCTTATGTGGCTCCATAAAGATAGCTACTTATAAACCTAAATAATTTATGTTAATAAAACATATTATTTTGACTCTCCAAATAATTTTCATTTGTATAATGATATGATTGCAAAGGTTTTACAAAAGTAAAAAATGCTTAAATATTTAATAATGATTTAAAAGTCAATAAAATTAAATTCCAAAATATGGGTAAGAAATTTTCACATAACTACTAAAATTTTTTCAATAATAAAAAAATAGCAGTCTGTTGAAATTTATTTAAAAATATATTCTGCATTTTCACCCAAAACATACTCCATGTTGCTACTGTTCAGTTGCTAAGTCGTGTCTGACTCTTTACAACCCCATGGACTGTAGCCTGCCAGGCTCCTCGGCCCATAGGATTCTCCAGGCACAAATACTAAAGTGGATTGCCATTACCTTCACCTCATTAACATATATATATATATATATATATATATATATATGTATATATAAAGTTGATCACTTTAATGATTTCTATTATTCTAATAAAGTGAAATTTCAAAGTACAACTTGATATATAGCAGTTTTAATATTATGTATTAATAAGAGTATTATGTATTAATAAGTGCCTATGTACCATCAAGTGAAAGTGAAATTTGCTCAGTCATGTCTGACTCTTTGCAAACCCATGGACTATAAAGTCCATGGATTCTCCAGGCCAGAATACTGGAGTGGGTAGCCTTTCCCTTCTCCAGGGGATCTTCCCAACCCAGGGATCAAATCCAGGTCTCCCGCATTGCAGGTGGATTCTTTACCAGCTGAGCCACAAGGGAAGCCCAAGAATACTGGAGTGGGTAGCCTATCCCTTCTCCAGAGGATATCCCCTGGATCTAGGAATTGAAAAGGGGTCTCCTCCATTGAAGGTGGATTTTTTTTTTTTTACCAACTGAGCTATCAGAGAAGTCCCTATATAGCACCAAAGCAATATAAATAACTTCTTTGTAAAATCAAAGTAATTAGAGAAACTATTTACATGAAAACATTACTTAACTTCTTTCTCAGAATTATTATCAAACTGGCTGGACTGGCATTATTGTGCTTCATTTTAACAGACTTAGGAGGCAGTGTTTAAAAAATATCCTACACTGATCATTAAGATAAAGTTAAATAAAATATTTTATTCATAAATATTTTATAGTTTCTATATTAAAATAAGGCATTGAGTGTCCTTTGAATTGTTCTTTTAAGTGCATATTTTCCATCCCCTTCCCAATGTGATTTCCAGCTCATTATATAAACAATATAAAGGAGGAAAGGGAAATCAGGAGGCAAGCAGTAGATGGTTTTACATAAGTTTACAATGGACTCCTGCTAAAATTTTTGCAAAAGAGATCTCTTTCCACCTTGGGAACTATTGTGGAGTCATCAGTTCATAATGGGATATGGGATGGTATCAGTTCATAATGGGATTGTATAAGTCTCTGCTCACAATAACAGAGAGAACGAAGGACAAGAATCAGGACAAATACACGGTTCAAGTAAGACATTTATTAAAGGTAGGTCTGGATCAACAGATGTGAGATTCTGGGAAGGATTCCTCCAAATCAGCAGTCTTTAAATATTTGGTTTAATCTTCGTTAATGTGAGCAAGTAGAAAATGGTCCATTTATTTAAAATGTATATTTTATTTCATTATATTTGAAATAGTAGAAATGTCAAAAATAGTAAGCATAAAAAAATTGTATGCATAATACTGCAATTTAACTTACTATATGTTTGCAAATGTCTATATTATTGTTTTTCTATCATTCATGAAACAGATGTGGTAGTCATTCAGCTTGGATTCAAGATATTTACTTGCTTTCCATCCCCTAGGGTTGTCAGAATTATTAAAAAGAAAACAAAACAAACAGGAGAGTCAGTAAAATTTGAATTTCTGATAAATTGCATATAATTTCTAGTGGCAACACTAAATATTATATATCCTATATACTGCATATAAGTGTATCCCAATTTTTATACAAAATGTATTCACAGTTTATCTAAATTTCAGATTGAGTTGGATGTCTGGTATTTCATCTGGTAATCCTACCACTCTCATTTAGAAACTGTGGAACTCAATTCAATCTAAAATATAAGAGACAGAAATATTCTATGCTCAGAACTCTTCATGGGAAATACATTTTTTAAAGGATGGATTGCAGGCTAAAGAGGCAAGAAAGCTTCTGGTAGAAGATAAAACTGGAGAGTTTAGGCTGTTAGCTATTCTAGACATGAGTTGAAGGAGATTTACACATGGAAGATGGCGGAACAGCTAAACAGAAGACAGAATTATAGGATTTAGAAGTGGTAAAATCAACAGGGAAAGCTATTTGTCTAAACTAATGGAAGCTAAAGCTTTAGGGTGCTAATGTAACAAGGATGCTTTCTGGAGAAGCTGTGCAACTTCTGATTAGTCCACTTGCAACATCCTATGTGTCCCCAAAATCAGTCTTCACAAAACAGTCAGAAAAATCTTTTCTAAAAGCAAATATGATTTTGTTGCTTCCATGCATAAGATCCTTCTATGACTTTCTTTAGCTATTAGAATAAAACTCATTCTTCATCTGGCCCTTGCTTCACTTTTCAGCTACATATACTAACCTCCTCCCCGTCCATCCTCAAGTTCAAGTAGAGAGAATAAAATAATGTAGTCTCACGTTTTTCAATGTCCAAATCCAGCAAATAGTTATTCACGGCAGTCTCATTTCACTATGTCCTCACCTAGAACCTGATTGTTATTATTTTGGGACAATGCCCATTTCCTTCTAAAATACTCAGTGTGTGTGTGTGTTAAGTCACTTCAGTCACATCTGACTCTTTGCAACCCTATGCGCTATAATCCACCAGGTTTCTCTGTCCATGGTATTCTCCAAGCAAGAATACTGGAGTGGGTTGCCATTTCCTTCTCCCAGGGATCGTCCAGACTTAGGGATCAAACCTGCATCTCCTGCATTGGCAGGTGGGTACTTTACCACCAGCTTCACCTGGGAATCCTAACAATTCAGTATGTATCACTAAGGATATGTACTCTTTTAGAAAACTTACTGCAACTTAAATTTGAAATATGTTTGCATGATTGATTCACATCTGTCTCCCCCTCTGGACTGTAAACTTCAAGAGGATAGAGACTGCATCATTTTTTTAATTATCACTGTATTACAACATCTAATACATTCTGAGCAAAAAGCAATTTCTCTGGCCTATCAATAGATGCTGATTGAATCATTTCATGTATGTATTTTTAATTTTACCTTATCCTTTTTAGTTTACATTTTTCATCAATGTGTTTGTAGTTTTATTTTGTAACTAGAACAGGAAGTACTATCAAAGGGTAACATCCATTAATACCCAGATGGTTGATTAGCAGGCCAAATAAATTTACTACTTCTGATTCAATTGTAGCCTAAGGGTTTCCCTTCAGAGAAGGCTAATGAATGAATGCCTAACAGAGCTCCACTTAGAATGCAATAAAATACTACAGAAAGTTTCCTCAAATGTTGTCACACCATTTAAAATTTGTGGAGTGAATATTTAAAAAAATAAAATCTAACAAGTTGAAATTTAATAAGAAAAAAAATGTAAAGTCCTATATGTAGTTAAAAAACACCTCATAATTCCCAAGTATAAACATAAGATATAACTGGAGGTGAGGCAGTAGAGTCATTGTGTTTAACTATACAAAGAGTGATTTATCTAGAAAAAGGGTTAGGTTTACTCTAGGTGGCACTATGAATAGAATTAGACTAAAGTGATTAGAGGGGGAAAAAATCAACTCAAAAATTAAAAGAAAGTTGTGCTAAAACTAAGACCTACCCAAAAATATTAGACAGAAGTGTTAAAAACTATGTTTTACTTACTTTCCCTTTTTCAGTGTTTGTGTGTTCAAGCATAAAGTAGGCAAGCTCTGGTAACTAGCATACAAAGGGATCAAGAACACTGGATAAATTATCAGACTATAAATCTATAAGATACTTCCAACCATTAATCTTTTAAAAAATTCTTTTAGGGTAATATGAAAGGTGAAAAATATTCTTAAACACTTCCTAAAAATGACAAAAAAAATATACAAGTCATTTATCAATAACATAAAAAATTTTAAGGATATGGTACTTCATAAGTCTTAGGCTTATCAGAGGAAATGCCATAAACTAGAGCACTATACTGGTGAAAATATATTAGATTTTCACCTGCAATTTTCTAGAAATAAACTCAGACATATATAAATAATTAGCTAAATATTAATTTTATCATAAAAATGTAATAAATTTTAAAATATGAATGTATAAAGGGTCTTTACCATTTAAGAGGTAACCTAGGCTAATTCTTTTTAAACATGTTTTTAATTGGAGGAAAATTACAATTACAGTGTTGTGTTGATTTCTGCTATATAACAGTGCAAATCAGCTATAATTATACATGTATCCCCTGCCTCTTAAGGGTCCCTCCCCTACCCCATCCCACTCCTCTAGGTCATCACAAAGTACCAGACTGGGCTCCCTGCTTTATATAACAACTCACTGGCTATCTATTTTATACGTGATAGTGTATATATGTTGATCCTGCTTTCTCCATTCATGCCCCACTGTGTCCACAAGTCCATACTCTACATCTGCATCTCCATTCCCTCACTGTAAATAGATTCATCAATACCATTTCCCTAGATTATATATATATATATATATATATGTGTTAATATGCTATATATATATATGATCTAGGTTCATCCACCTCATTAGAACTGACTCAAATTCATTATTTTCTATGGCTGACTAGTATTCCTGAGAAAACTACAATTCTGAAAGACACATGTACCCCATTGTTCATTGCAGCACTGTTTACAATAGCCAGGACACGGAAGTAACTTGCATGTCCATTGACATGAATGGATAAAGAAAATGTGGTACATAATATACAATAGGCTAATTCATGTAAAAGTTCCTCAAAATGTCTCTCTAGCCTCTCACTAAACACATACAAGTCTAAAGAATCTATTCTCTCAAGAAGTGGTTTATGGAATGTACTTTAAATGTTAGAAATTCTTTTATGTTAAGTTAAATCTTCCTTCCCCATAATTTTCCCTTTTTATCCTAGTCCTATCCTCCAGAACTTCTCCCAATTCTATCCAAACTTTCCTACATATGTGAGTCCTTAAAATAATCAAAGATCACTAAAGCTCTTAATTTTCCTTCTCCAATGATGCCTCCTCATGGCCTGATTTCCAGATAGTAACCCAGAAATGTGCTCACTGCTTGCCCTTGAACATTCTTTGATTTGATTAAAGGACCCTCAAAAGAGAGCTTTCCAGAAGAGAGCTCCAGGTCAAGTCTGGCCAGCAGCACAAAATAAATAAGCCTCCTCTGTCTCATTTCTGTTAATGCAAGTCCACAAAATACCATTGACTTACATCAAGCTTATTAGCAACTAAGTTAAAGTTTGTTTTTTGTTTTTTTTTTGTATTGCTGTTAACTATCAGTGGAATTGATTAACGATTAACCAAAGTTTCTATGTAAATCGTGTAAAAGCTTCACCCATTTTTAAGAAACAAATGGATTTTATTCAATTAGCAAATAATGAGTCAAAGTGCTATTAATATTTCCATTTTAAAATGAGAAAATTAAGATACAGATTACAATGAGATATCACCTTACACTGGTCAGAATGGCTATCATCAAAAAATCCACAAACACCAAATACTGGAGAGGGTGTAGAGAGAAGAGAACTCTCTTGCACTGTTGGTGGGAATGTAAATTGGTACAGCCACTATGGAAAACAGCATGGAGGTTTCTTAAAAAAACTAAAAATAGAGCTACCATATGACCCTGCAATCCCATTCCTGGGTATATATCCAGAGAAAAACATGACCGAAAAAGATATATGCAACCCCATGTTCACTGTAGCGCTGTTTACAATAGCCAAGACATGAAAGCAACCTAAAAGTCCATTGACCGGGGACTGGATAAAGATGTGGTACATATATACAATGGAATTTTACTCAGCCATTGAAAGAATGAAACAATGCCATTTGGGCAACATGGATGAAAACTAGACAGTGTCATACTGACTGAAGTAAGTCAGACAGAACAGGAGAAATATCATATGATACCCCCATACTTGGAATTTGAAAACAAATGATACAAATGAACTTATATTTAACAGAGAGAGACTCCCAGACTTAGAAAATGAATTTATAGCTGCCGGAGATGGGGGTGGCGGGGAAGGGATAGTTAGGAACTATAGGAAGATCATGTACACATTGCTATATTTAAAATGGATAAACAACAAAGACCTATTGTACAGCACATGAAACTCTGCTCAATGTTATGTGCCAGGCTGGATGGGAGGAGGGTTTTGGGGAACAACGGATAAACTCACTAAAAAAAAAAAAGATACAGATTAAATGACGCATTGAAGCCCATAACCAGAGATTAACAGAAATTATTCTAGAATGATCCATCGCCTAGATTCTGCACATTTCACTATACCACCATGCCCTCTCATGTGTTTTCCATGATTTTTATTGTTAACACTGCTTATAACAAAATTCTTCATATAGCAATATGTAATCACTAAATAGAAATATATACTCTTCATTACTTGTATTTTTATCTTCCTATGTACAATTTAAAGTATATGAACAGAGGGTGGTGGTTTGTTTAGTACTTTGGAATGAGAGGCTTTTCTTAAAATACATATTTTTAAAAACTATCTTTAATTCAAGCTGACAGGTAATTTTTCTTAAGAGTCTAGAATGATGAAAGTAGCATTTTATGCTAAGACTCTTGAGACAGTAAACAAAATAAGAATTATGTGCTTAAACCAAAACTTTTGAACTATGGACTCAAAATTTATTAGCATGGAACTAAAAGCCATTTTAAAAATTGAAAATGATACAGTTTTCATCAGCTTTTCAGTTTCTTTCCAGAAGTGAACTGAAAAAAATCCATTAGAGCTGCAAATATATTTCAGCAGGGAGAGTTCAAGTAGGATCCTGATGAAGAGACTGTGGTTGATGCCTACGAAGCAACAGCAAGGCCCTTGAACCAGATATCTGAAGAAACTTGATATGTGTAATTTATATATCATTCAATAGTTTTGGAAAATCATTACTTTCTTATATTGCCATAGACATGTACATAGCTATAGCTGCAATTAATTATTTCTGTAAGTTATTGTGATAAATTACAGGAAAATATTGCAAAGGTATTTAATTGAGAATCACATTTTCTCTGAATTCACTGGAACCTCCACACACCATTCTGGAGCATCTTGGGGAAAACAAGATCCAAGTCTGTCATCTGCAACTACTAATTATCTCTCATGAGTGAGGACACCCTGGCCTAGCTATGGCAGGGCAATCATCATGGCTTTACAAATGATGCTTATTTTGTAATTCAGCCAGCTATGACAACTCAACCGCTTACCTACCCTGATGATGACACTCTCTCACCCTTATGGTCATATGAAGGTTTGCCATCTTACCTTGTCATACTTTACTGCATTCTCTTGCCTCCTGCTCTCAGAAGTCTCATGTGGCCCTGTTGGTTTGATTCATATTCTGCAAAATGTAAAGGTTTTCGTCTATAAAATATTCATTAGATAATAGAACAAATTTTTGTCCCTATTGTTTTATTCTCTTTCAAGGACAATAAAGAAAAACGGTCTGTTCTTTCCCTCAGAAACTTAAACATCTATCTCCTCTAAAGACACAAAGCTTCCAGCAATTGAAGTAGCTTATATTTTCGATCTATTTTGAATTATAATTGCAGTATTTTATATTTTTAATCTATTGTGAATTATTATAAAATCATGGCAAGTACACAAGACTTAAAGATTTGTCAACAAATCCAGATAATGTCATTTATTACGGTAACAAAATTACCTTTTTGAGTTTGGATTTCTTCACAGGAATTAACACAACATCTGTTATCTGAAAGGTATTATGATTGGTAAAATTAGTCAAAATAAGTGAAAACTCCTGGCCCAAATTCTGACACTTAGTAGTCTTCCTAGATATTTGTTAAATTGTAAGCAACCAATTCAGTTAGCATGATCCTTGACTTTTTCCAAAATTCTTTTGACAAAGACTGACTGTTTTCAAAGTCCCAACCATATTGCAGGATGAGCAAATAAAAATAATTAATCAGGGCACAAGATATATTACAGTAACAAAGGTGATATGATCTCTGCAGAGTAAATGAAATGTGTATTACTAATTATACTTTGCATATTGACAACATGACTAAAAAATGAAAGTGAAAGTCACTCAGTTGTGTCTGACTCTTTGTGACTCAGTGGGCTAGTACAATCCACCAGTCCACAGAATTCTCTAGGCCAGAATACTGGAGTGGGTAGCCTTTCCCTTATCCAGGGGATCTTCCCAACCCATGGATCAAACCTAGGTTTCCTACATTGCAAGAGGATTCTTTACCATCTGAGCCACTAGGGAAACCCCTCTCTGTTCTCTAGGGGATCTTCGCAACCCAGGGATCGAATCAGGTTTCCCACATTGCAGGAGGATTCTTTACCAGCTGAGCCACAAGGGAAGCCCAAGAATACTGGAGTGGGTAGCCTATCCCTTCTCCAGGGGATCTTCCCGACTCAGGGATCGAATCAAAGTCTGCATTGCAGCTGGATTCCTTACCAATTGAACTATCAGGGAAGAAGCCTCACGAAAAAGTAACCCAGCACAAATTTTACTTTAAAAACAGTCCAGAGATTATTTCCAAAGCAATGTGTTTTATATTCTTTGTTTTCCAATTCCATATCAAAAATAAAGATTGAAAATTTGTAGCAAACAAAAAGACTTAAAGAGTGATGACTGTAGGTCACAGAAATCTGAAATTTGATTGGAAAAAATAAAACTTTCTTATAGCACCTGACCACCCCCCAACACCCCATCACTTCCTTACTGATGCCATAAGTTACTCTTGATGGATTTAAGGAAGCATAATCAGATTCAGTTGTTGATGATAAATAAGCTATGAATTTCAGATACAGAAATATAATGTTATTGAGCACAAACAATGTCTACTTTAACTTTCTTCAAAAGGATAGGATTTCTTGCATTTGTACCTCTAAAGAGAACTTGTGGAAAAAGTTTAAGGTAATGTTCATTTGTTCACTTGAATGAATAAAATCTATATAACAGAACAGTGACTACCTACACAGAATACTACTATAGAATTTATACAGATATATAGGTATGCTTTAAAATTTCTATAACACAGCAAAAAATTAATTTTTAGAAACTGATAGTAAACATATTTTTCATGAAATTATATGGATGAAGGTGATTCCTGGGTTCAGTTCTATCCATTTTCAGAGAAATCTTAAAACCATACCTCTTGAGAGGTAACTATTTAAGAATAATGCATTAAAAATAAATGTAAATAATAATACAAATAATAAATATAAGACCAGTTAATGTCAGAATAACACATATACTCTATGCACTTAAATAACAGAAGACTAGTGTCATTCAGTTCAGTTGTTCAGTCATGTCTGATTCTTTGCGACCCTGTGGACTGCAGCACACCAGGCTTCCCTGTGCATTGCCAACTCCCAGAGCTTGCTCAAACTCATGTCCATCAAGTGATGCTATCCAAACATCTCGTCCTCTGTCATCCCCTTCTCCTCCTGACTAGCTTGGGGGGCTTTTTAGGGTACAAGGCATATTTATATAAAATATATGTGGACAATATTGAGCAGTTATTTTTCATTATTTCTACAAACTGTTTTCAGGGTAAACTGCCACCTTTCTAAATAGGAAATAAAACAACTGAAAAAATTCCGCCTTCCTAAAGAACACATGCTTCCCTGGTTGCTCAGTGGTAAAGAGTCTGCCTGCTAATGTAAGAGACATGGGTTCAATCTCTGGGTCAGCAAGATCCTCTGGAGAAGGAAATGGCAACCCACGCCAGTAATCTTGCCTATATTCTTGCCTGTCTATGGGAAATTCCATAGACAGAGGTGCTCAGCTGGCTATAGTCCATGGGGTCGCAAATAAGTTGGATACAACTTAGCGACTAAACAACAGAAGGACACACATCAAGTTTAATACCTGCTAGGATTTAAATTTAGGAGTCACACTGAAGTTGCCCAAATCTCACAACTTTTGATACTGGTAAAGGTGATCAGAGGTGACAGAAGATGAGATGGTTGGATGGTATCACTGACTCAATAGACATGAATTTGAGCAAACACTGAGGGATAGTGAAGGACAGGGAGGCCTGGCATGCTGCAGTCCGTGGAGTCATGAAGAGCTGGACACCACTTAACAACTGAACAACAAAAGGCGGCCAAGAGGCTGAAAGGCTGAGGAAGTCTAAAAAGGGATTAGCTCTGAGATACTCTTCCAATCAGACCTTGGTACATGATTATCAAGGACTTCCTAGCTCTTAGACTGGAAATCAAAATTACCACTAATCCATCTGAACTTCAGGTTTTATTCAAATTTGACAATAATTGTTTTTTTTTCTCCAGAAAATGTATTATTTTTTCCTGTCTAAGACATGAGGGAAATGTTCGTGTCTTATGACTTCTTTTATTATATACTTTTCTTAGAGATATATCATTTACTTATCAAGCAGTACAAAGAAAACCCTACAAGGTGTTGATACCTGACTTTGACAGCTACTCACGATGTATCATAACATTACTTTGGTAGTGACTCACCATGAATAATGATACTCCTCCTTTCACTTGTTAACATATTTTATTTTATAATGTGGTCTGCTGCTGCTGCTGCTGCTGCTAAGTCGCTTCAGTCGTGTCCGACACTGTGCAACCCATGGATGGCAGCCCACCAGGCTCCTCTGTCCCTGGGATTCTCCAGGCAAGAATACTGGAGTGAGTTGCCATTTCCTTCTCCAATGCATGCATGCATGCTAAGTCGCTTCAGTCGTGTCTGACCCTGTGCAACCCCATGGATGGCAGCCCACCAAGGCTCCTCTGTCCATGGGATTCTCCAGGCAAGAATACTGGAGTGAGTTGCCATTTCCTTCTTCAATAATGTGGTCTACTTTCCTTTAATTCATTGTAACTCTTATATGAAGTATCTCATTCTTATATGTAACTTGATTTAGTTATTTATTGTCTATAGCTTCCTCACTTGGGTTATACCTTTTTCTTAAATTTTAGTGCATTTTTTTTTCTATTGAACACTGGCAAAATAGTCCATAGGGAAGGATAAAATCACAGTTCTCATATCCAAGGGAAATGAATTGTTGGATATGATTTACTGACACTTAAGATGGGTCTGGATACCATTTTTATTACTTTTACTCACATAATACTTTTAGCATTGCATTTTATTCACTATTATAATCTTTATCATGAGAACTAATTTGGAACAATTTTCTGTTGCAATGGAAGGATTTGATAATAAAACTGATGGATGGAATTTGATATCTGTTCAAATGTTTCAAAAAGGAATAGGACTCATTTAAAAACTTTCTCTCCTCTCCTTTTGCTACCACACTGCCATGATCATGGGTCCTATGCACACTCCCAGGAAGAGCCTGTCCCAGTGGACTCTGCCAGACAACCACAGCATCTCCACCTGGCTAAAGCTGACCTCTGACAATGTGAAGGATAGATCTACAAACTGGCCAAGAAGGGCCTGTGTGCTACTTGCTGAGTCGCTTCAGTCATGTCCAACTCTGTGTGACCCTATGAACTGTAGCCTGCTAGGCTCCTCTGTCCATGGGATTCTCCAGGGAAAAATACTGGAATGGTTGCAATGCCCTCCTCCAGAGGATCTTCCTGACCCAGGGATCGAACCTACATCTCTATGTCTCCTGCACTGGAAGGTAGGTTCTTTGCCACTAGTGCCACCTGGAAAACCCAAGAAGGGCCTGACTCCCTCACAAATAGGTGTGATCCTGAGAGACTCACATGGTGTTACAGAAGTACGTTTTGTGACAGGCAATTAAATCTTGAGAACTCTTAAGTCCAAAGGACTTGCCCCTGATCTTCCTGAGGATCTTTAGCATTTAATTAATACAGCTGTTGCTGTTGGAAAGCATCTTTAGAGGAACCAAAAGGATAAAGATGCTACATTCCACCTGATTCTGACTGAGAGCCATATTCACCATTGGCTCAATATTATAAGACCAAACGAGTCTTTCTCAATTGGAAATATGAGTCATAAACAGCCTCTGCTATAGTTGCATAAATTTATCTACTGTACTCAAGCAATAAAGCTATTGTATTAACTACATAAAAAAGTTTCCTCTAGATAATGACCTTTCTTTTTGACAACAGAATGATGTTTAAGACATTAGATTTTTTTTCCTGCAATTCCTATGTAATTTCAGGTTTCAGAGACCTGTTATACCTGGCAGTCTCAATTTTAGTTCATTAGTTCACATAAGAAAATATAGTTTATTTATGGCAAATCTTGGTAACATGCAACTAGAAACGTTGAAAGGGAGAAACAAAAAGAAGCATTTCAAGATAATATCAGTGAAGATATCTTTCTTTTGATTACATAAAACAGAATGTTATTAAAGTGCAACTCAGAAAAAATGTACATATAATTATTTTAATAACAAATCCTCTATAAAATACCTGTCTAGACAATATAAGTTATTTGGAGCAATTAATATTTCTTGAAACATTTATTATGATCATTTAACTTCACAGGATCTAGAAATAGTCAAATTATATCAATAAATTTGGAGCACTGTGAAGCATAATTACTCCTGTATAACACTATTGTACTTGGCTTCTAAATCTCACCTTACTGTTTTTCTTTTATTCTTGTTTTACTATTTTTGATGTTATCTTTGTGTTATAATATGTATCTACAATCATCAAGCCTTTTAAAATAAAGCAAATTAGAAAATAAATGAAGGAATGCACACATACAACCTGAGAGCCAACTCCATTTAGAGTAGCAAAAATGACTTCAGCTATCATCTACAATTGACCATCTCAAATTGGCCAGACTTCCTGTAGAAAATCGTTTTCTTCTTCTCTCAACTAAAGACACAGAAGAGTTAAATAGACCAGGAGTCTGTAAACATTTTCTATAAAGATACAGAGAGTAAATATTTTGGGATTTGTTGGCTACATATATTCTTTGTCACATATTCTTGAAGTTTCATTTTTTTTAACCTTTAAATATATAGTACACCATTCATAGTTTACTATTGTATATAAACAGGGCTTGGACTTACTTCATCTAGTAAGCATATGTGACTGCTAAGTTGCTTGAGTCTTGTCTGACTCTTTGTGACCCTATGGACCATAGCCCACCAGGCTCCTCTGTCCATGGGATTCTCCAGGCAAGAATACTGGGGTGGGTTGTCATGCCCTTCCCCAGGAGATCTTCCCAACCCAGGGATCACATCAACATCTCATTAGGTCTCCTGCACTGGCAGGTGAGTTCTTTACCACTGGAAAGCGCGAAGGTATTTTGGAGGCTGCATCCTTCTTACTCAAGGCTGTCTCACACTGCCATGGCATTAACTCTCAAGAAGCCAGGTCTCCTGGTCTGATCCTCACTCTGCTACCATAATGGGAACCTCAACTACAATCCTCAGTAGTTCCTCTCTGAGCAAGAGTTAGTAAACTGTGGTCATGAAGTATACTAAGATTTGGAGTTGTACAACACTGATGCAAATTCTAGCTGTGTGTCACCCTGGCAAGGAGGCCTTGTTAAAGTTAAGGACAAGATGTTCCATTTCCTCCCTAGTAAAATGGGAACACTAAAACCGGTGTTATGTCAATGAACTCAGATGAGATAACACTTGAGAAAACAACTTCCCAGAGCGTAGAGTACTATATAGCCTCAGACCCTGTCAGTTTCCCTCATCCTTCTGGACAGTGGCCTAGCAGCAGGAGCAGCAGTAAGTGCCGACATCTTGCAAAAGCCAGTGCTGCAAGTACCAGGCTATTCCTTTCTCTAGGAGTAGGCAAGCTCAGCGTTACTCTCAGACTTCTTTCTTTCCACTGAACTCATTGTTGTAGTTGTTCAGTCACTCAGTCATGTCGAATTCTTCGCAATCTCATGGACTGCAGCACACGCTAAACTCATTATCTGCAAGCATTTATCAGGGCATGGTTATTTGTTAAGGCAGCTAATCGAAATGTGAAGGCATGGAGCTAAAGAAAGCTATTTATGAAAGGCACATTATTGGGGTCTATTAAAGATTGTCTCCTACCCCCCATTAATTTTGTTTTCTTTTAATGTATTTGTCCTATACATTATTTATTACATATTACTAATTATAATAGGGATAGTTAAGTGGAGAATTTTGCCATTTTTAGGATATCTGGTTTACATTATGGCTCTCAGAATATGAAAAGGCTGGACTGAATATAATTTAATTTCACAAAATGTTTTGAAATATAAGGTAATATCTAGATTTGAGATAATATTTGAGATAAAAAATTTTCCTCTGAAAGCATATATAGCACTAGCCTAGCCTATCTGTTTCTCTATCCATGTTCATGCTTTCAAGAAAACTTAGAAGTCAAATATCAATCACTCACTCACTTGTTTTGTTTTCTAACCATTTAGCTGCACATTCTTTCCAACCTCCTTATAAATGCCTCTTATGCTCTTTTCTTTGGCTTAGATTTTCATTGTCTTTAACATTATTTCCCAGTATTAGCTCCAAGCTATATATTGTTTAATTCAGTCCAAATCGCAATCCTCTGCTTTAATCCCCATTAATATGTTCAACAGTAAGACATGCAGGAAAACATGTGCCCCTCCTTCCCCCGTATCTTGTGAATAATGGAATTCTTGTTGGCCACTTCTGTGACCTGGCTGCCAATATCTCAAGTTTTCCAACTGCCATGACTCATGCTTAAATGTTTTCATATCTTAAATGCATTCAATTTCCTATAAATATATGGACCTCTTTTTTCACCAGTTAAAATTGTGCATTAAATCTCTAACTCCTTTGTCATTTTTCACAGCTCTATATCTACTATAACCTAGTTTGCTCAGTTAGCCAAATTTCCAGTTTCCATATTAATTTACATTACAGTTCTGATCACAGTATAATGTTCTACATTATTATTTCATTTCTAACAAAATGTACGAAGGTTTCAAAATATCACCATTACATTTTTATAACATTCTCTTTCTTTCTTCAGGGAAAAGTCTAATATAATTAATGAGTCAATTGTCTGAGAGAAAAATAATACTGCCTCATAATAAAAATGTACATAATTAAAAATATTACAATTTGTATAACAAAATGTCCCACAGCCATAAAATGGAGTCAAGCTAGTTTCCTATTTCAAGGATACAACAAAAGGACAAGACTGTTTCTAGATGCATTAAGTCATGGGAAAATCCATGCAAGTTGGCTTGTATTTTGAGTCTTCAATTCAAAAGAGATGGAAATTTCAGCAACTATTCAAAATGGTTTCACTATCTCCTGTACTGGAATTCCATCACCTCCATTAGCTTTGTTCATAGTGATGTTTCCTAAGGCCCACTTGACTTCACATTCCAGGATGTCTTGTTCTAGGTGAGTGATCCTAACAAACTGTGGAAAATTCTTAAAGTGGTAGGAATAGCAGACCACCTTACCTGCCTCCTGAGAAACCTGTATGCAAGTCAAGAAGCAACAGTTAGAACCAGAAATGGAAAAACAGACTTATTCCAAATTGGGGAAGGAGTACGTCAAGGCTGTATATTGTCACCCTGCTTATTTAACTTATATGCAGAGTACATCATGAGAAATGCCAGGCTGGATGAAACACAAGCTGGAATCAAGATTGTCAGGAGAAATATCAATAACCTCTGATATGCAGATGACACCACCCTTATGGCAGAAAGTGAACTAAAGAACCTTGTGATGAAAGTGAAAGAGGAGAGTGAAAAAGCTGGCTTAAAACTCAACATTCTGGAAACTAAGATCATGGGATTCAGCCCCATCACTTCATGGCAGATACATTGAGAAACAATGGAGACAGGGACAGCCTTCATTTTGGGGGGCTCCAAAATCACTGTAGATGGCGACTGCAGCCAAGAAATTAAAAGTTGCTTGCTCCTTTGGATAACCACTACAATACTGTAAAGTAATTAGCCTCCAACTAATAAAAATAAATGAAAAAAAAAGGAACTGGAAAAAAAAAAGTTATGACAAACCTAGACAGCATTAAAAAACAGAGATATCACTTTGCCGACAAAAGTCTGTCTAGTCAAAGCTATGGTTTTTCCAGTAGTCATGTATGGATGTAAGAGTTGTACCATAAAGAAAGCTGAGCACTGAAAAATTGATGTTTTTGAATTAGGTGATTGGAAAAGACTCTGGAGAATCTGTTGCACAGCAAGGAGATCAAGCCAGTCAACCCTAAAAGTAATCAGTTCTGATTATTCATTGGAAGGACTGATGCCGAAGCTGAAACTCCAATACTTTGGCCACCTGATGTGAAGAACTGATTCACTGGAAAAGACCCTGAGCTGGGAAACATTGAAGGCAGGAGGAGAAGGGGATGACAGAGGATGAGATGGTTGGATGGCATCACTGACTCAATGGACATGAGTTTGAGAAGGCTCCGGGAATTAGTGATGGACAGGGAAGCCTGGTGTGCATGGGGTCGCAAAGAGTCAGACATGACTAAGTGACTGAACTGAACTGAACTGATCTCCTGTACTCCCTCAGTAAAATCACAAACAACACTCAGATATTATCTATCATCTCTCCACTCTTTGTAGTGGTAGGATTCCTCAATGGCCCTACTGTTCTAGCTTGTGAAGTTGACAGATCACAGTTTGGTTGGTTACAGAGGATGAACATAGATTTTGCCTGTAGCTCACAGTAAAGTAGTCAAGTTTGACCATATGAGGAATACATTAAAAAAGAGTTGCTTTGCTACACTTCTTTAGGTACCACCAGGCAGAAATCATGGGCTCTTATTGGAATACTGCCACAATTGCTCTTGACTCTTTTAGGACAGTGAGAAAACTTTCTACAAAACCATCTGATAATCTAACTAGAAACATTTTCTTTTTTCTTTTAAATTTTTAACAGACTCTATTTTTCCTATCTTCTGAAAAATGGTATATTAGTTTTCTATTGCTTCATACCAAGTTACCACAAAATTAGCAGTTTAAAATAATATATATTTATTTATGTCGGAGAGTGTTTTGCCTATGTTCTCCTCTAGGAGTTTTATAGTTTCTGGTCTTACATTTAGATCTTTAATCCATTTTGAGTTTATTTTTGTGTATGGTGTTAGAAAGTGTTCTAGTTTCATTCTTTTACAAGTGGTTGACCAGTTTTCCCAGCACCACTTGTTAAAGAGGTTGTCTTTTTTCCATTGTATATCCTTGCCTCCTTTGTCAAAGATAAGGTGTCCATAGGTTTGTGGATTTATCTCTGGGCTTTCTATTCTGTTCCATTGATCTATATTTCTGTCTTTGTGCCAGTACCATACTGTCTTGATGACTGTGGCTTTGTAGTAGAGTCTGAAGTCAGGCAGGTTGATTCCTCCAGCTCCATTCTTCTTTCTCAAGATTACTTTGGCTATTCGAGGTTTTTTGTATTTCCATACAAATTGTGAAATTCTTTGGTCTAGTTCTGTGAAAAATACCGTTGGTAGCTTGATAGGGATTGCATTGAATCTATAGACTGCTTTGGGTAGAATAGCCATTTTGACAATATTAATTCTTCCAATCCATGAACACGGTATGTTTCTCCATCTGTTTGTGTCCTCTTTGATTTCTTTCATCAGTGTTTTATAGTTTTCTATGTATAGGTCCTTTGTTTCTTTAGGTAGATATACTCCTAAGTATTTTATTCTTTTTGTTGCAATGGTGAATGGTATTGTTTCCTTAATTTCTCTGTCTGTTTTTTCATTGTTAGTATATAGGAATGCAAGGGATTTCTGTGTGTTAATTTTATATCCTGCAACTTTACTATATTCATTGATTAGCTCTAGTAATTTTCTGGTAGAGTCTTTAGGGTTTTCTATGTAGAGGATCATGTCATCTGCAAACACTCTCCGACATAAATCAAAGCAAGATCCTCTATGACCCACCTCCCAGAATATTGGAAATAAAAGCAAAACTAAACAAATGGGACCTAATGAAACTTAAAAGCTTTTGCACTACAAAGGAAACTATAAGTAAGGTGAAAAGACAGCCCTCAGATTGGGAGAAAATAATAGCAAATGAAGAAACAGACAAAGGATTAATCTCAAAAATATACAAGCAACTCCTGCAGCTCAATTCCAGAAAAATAAATGACCCAATCAAAAAATGGGCCAAAGAACTAAACAGACATTTCTCCAAAGAAGACATATAGATGGCTAACAAACACATGAAAAGATGCTCAGCATCACTCATTATTAGAGAAATGCAAATCAAAACCACAATGAGGTACCATTACACACCAGTCAGGATGGCTGCTATCCAAAAGTCTACAAGCAATAAATGCTGGAGAGGGTGTGGAGAAAAGGGAACCCTCTTACACTGTTGGTGGGAATGCAAACTAGTACAGCCGCTATGGAAAACAGTGTGGAGATTTCTTAAAAAACTGGAAATAGAACTGCCATATGACCCAGCAATCCCACTTCTGGGCATACACACTGAGGAAACCAGATCTGAAAGAGACACGTGCACCCCAATGTTCATCGCAGCACTGTTTATAATAGCCAGGACATGGAAGCAACCTAGATGCCCATCAGCAGATGAATGGATAAGGAAGCTGTGGTACATATACACCATGGAATATTACTCAGCCATTAAAAAGAATTCATTTGAACCAGTCCTAATGAGATGGATGAAGCTGGAGCCCCTTATACAGAGTGAAGTAAGCCAGAAAGATAAAGAACATTACAGCATACTGACACATGTATATGGAATTTAGAAAGGTGATAACGATAACCCTATATGCAGAACAGAAAAAGAGACACAGAAATACAGAACAGACTTTTGAACTTTGTGGGAGAATGTGAGGGTGGGATATTTCAAAAGAACAGCATGTATACTATCTATGGTGAAACAGATCACCAGCCCAGGTGGGATGCACGAGACAAGTGCTCCGGCCCGGTGCACTGGGAAGACCCAGAGGAATCGGGTGGAGAGGGAGGTGGGAGGGGGGATCGGGATTGGGAATACATGTAAATCCATGGCTGATTCATATCAATGTATGACAAAACCCACTGGAAAAAAATAATAATAAAAAATAAAATAAAATAATATACATTTATTATCTCAAAGTTCATTGGTCAGAAGTATTTGTGGACTCAGCTAGATTCTTTGCTTAGCGTCTCAGAAGCTGAAAGCAAGATTTCAGCCAGTACAGGTGTTTATCCCAAGAAAAGAAAAATTCACTTTCAAGCTTATTCAAGTTGTTGGCAGAATTCTGTTCTTTGCAAGTGTAGACTATTTCTTTTCTGGCTATCAGCCAGGTATCACTCTCAGTTTCTAGAGATTACCCATATTCCTTGTCACATGCCAAAGAAAATCTGCTTTTAAAATATCCATATGATTACAGATACCATGATCTTACAGATAAAATTTCTAAAGTCCTCCAAAAATCGGTTTAGAACAAATGAATTCAGTAAGGTTGTAAAATACAAACTCAACATCAAAAGTCAATTGTGTATGTATATGCTAAAATGAACTCGCTAAAAAAATGAAGACAATCCCATTTACAGTAACATCAAAAAGAATAAAATACTTAGGAATAAATTTAAACAAGAAGGTAAAAAATATATATACTAAAATCTATAAAACGTGGACGAAGAAATTAAAGAACACAATAGAATGACATCCACTAATCCAACAATAATTAATAATGCTAAAATATCCATAACACCAAAAGCAACCCACAGATTTAAGACAATCTATAACAAAATCCTGTGACATGTCCCATGGAGATACAAAAAATACTACTAAAATTCATACAGAATCAAAAAATTCTGACTATCTAAAGAAATCAGTCTTTCTTTCCCCCACCCTCTTTCTCTCTTTTTCTTTCTCTCGCTGCTCCACCTTATGTCTATTTTATATAGACAATTTTAAATACATGGACATATGTTAACAGAATTATAGGACTGAAAAAAATCTTTAGGCTAACTTTCTGTTATAAAAGTCCACAGTGGGAATAGGAAAGCAATATACACTGACCAATGAACACAGGGAAAGAACGTCTCAAACAACAGAGATACACAGGATGATAGTAACATGACAACCTTTCAAAATTTACACAGTAATTTCATGTATATTATTTCATTTGACTATTAAGACACAATCTATAAGGTTACTACTATTATTTTTTTTGCATTTTACAGGTTAGATTTCATGTGGCCTTAATTTAAAAATAAATTTAATATGATTAATAAGTATCCTGTTGTCTTGTTCTTATACCCTACAAATAAATCCCAGCTATCTGTAAAACAAAATAATATTTTGATATTAATATTATTGCAATATTAGAGTGTTCCAATTTGTGATATTCAAGAGGTAGAAATATAGTGATCTCTTCTATTGATGTGTTTGAATTCATTTTTGACATGAGTTAAAGTAATCTATTGGGCTTCCCTGGTGGCTCAGAGGTTAAAGCGTCTTCCTGCAGTGCAGGAGACCCGGGTTCGATCCCTGAGTCGGGAAGATACCCTAGAGAAGGAAATGGCAACCCACTCCAGTATTCTTGCCTGGAGAATCCCATGGAGGGAGGAGCCTGGTAGGCTACAGTACATGGGGTCGCAAAGAGTTGGACACGACTGAGCGACTTCACACACACTCACACATTATCTAAAGTGTGAATTCACATTCACATGGAGAAAATAAGTTGTAACACTGCAAAAAAAGTAAAAAGAGGTCAATCATCAAAAAACATTAAGTATCACTGTGCCCTGCACACTACTATATACAAAATAATAGCTAATAAGAACCTACTGTATAGTACAGGGAACTCTACTCAATACTCTGACCTATATGGGAATATAATCTAAAATAGATTTAAGGGACTAGATCTGATAGGCAAAGTGCCTGAGGAACTATGGACAGAGGCTCCTGACATTGTATAGGAGACAGGGATCAAGACCATCCTCAAGAAAAAGAAATGCAAAAAAGCAAAATGACTGTCTGAGGAGGCCTTACAAATAGCTGAAAAGAAGAGAAGTGAAAAGCAAAGGAGAAAAGGAAAGATATACCCATTTGAATGCAGAGTTCCAAAGAATAACAAGGAAAGATAAGAAAGCCTACCTCAGTGATCAGTGCAAACAAATAGAGGAAAGCAATAGAATGGAGAAGACTAGAGCTCTCTTCAAGAAAATTAGAAATACCAAGGGAACATTTCATGCAAAGATGGGCTCAATATAGGACAGAAATGGTATGGACCTAACAGAAGCAGAAGATATTAAGAAGAGGTGCAAAATACAGAGAAGAACTGTATAAAAAAGATCTTCACGACCCAGATGATCACGATGGTGTGATCACTCACCTAGAGCCAGACATCCCGGAATGTGAAGTCAAGTGGGCCTTAGAAAGCATCACTATGAACAAAGCTAGTGGAGGTGATGTAATCCCAGTTGAGCTAATTCAAATCCTAAAAGATGATGTTTAAAAGTGCTGCACTGAATATGCCAGCAAATTTGGAAAACAGTAGTGGCCACAGGACTGGAAAAGGTCAGTTTTCATTCCAATCCCAAAGAAAGGAAATGTCAAGGAATGCTCAAACTGCTGCACGATTGCACTCATCTCACACACTAGTAAAGTAATGTTCAAAATCCTCCAACCCAGGCTTCAGCAATACGTGAATCATGAAATTCCAGATGCTCAAGGTGGTTTTAGAAAAGGCAGAGGAACCAGATAAAATTGCCAACATCTGCTGGATTATCAAAAATAGTAAAAGATTTCCAGAAAAACATCTATTTCTGCTTTATTGATTATGCCAAAGCCTTTGACTGTGTGGATCACAATAAACTGTGGAAAATTCTGAAAGAGATGGGAATAACAGACCACCTGACCTGCCTCATGAGAAACCTGTAAGCAGGTCAGGAAGTAACAGTTAGAACTGGACATGGGACAACAGACTGGTTCCAAATAGGAAAAGGAGTACATCAAGGCTGTATATTGTCACCCTGCTTATTTAACTTATATGCAGAGTACATCATGAAAAACGCTGGGCTGGATGAAGCACAAGCTGGAATCAAGATTGTCGGAAGAAATATCAACAACCTCAGAGATGCAGATGACACCACCCTTATGGCAGAAAGGGAAGAAGAACTAAAGAGCCTCTTAATGAAAGTGAAATCGGAGAGTGCAAAAGTTGGCTTAACGCTCAACATTCAGAAAACTAAGATCATGGCATCGAGTCCCATCACTTCATGGCAAATAGATGGGGAAACAGTGGAAATAGTGGCTGACTTTATTTTTTGTGCTCCAAAATCACTGCAGATGGTGACTGCAGCCATGAAATTAAAAGACACTTACTCCTTAGAAGAAAAGTTATGATAAACCTAGACAGCATATTAAAAAGCAGAGACATTACTTTGCCATCAAATGTCCATCTAGTCAAAGCTGTGGTTTATCCAGTAGTTATGTATGGATGTGAGAGTTGGACAATAAATAAAGCTGAGCACCAAAGAATTGATGCTTTTGAAGTGTGGTGTTGGAGAGGACTCTTGAGAGTCCCTTGGACTGCAAGGAGATCCAACCAGTCCATCCTTAAGGAGATCAGTCCTGAGTGTTCACTGGAAGGACTGATGGTGAAGCTCTAACTCCCATATTTTGGCCACCTGATGCGAAGAGCTGACCCATTTGAAAAGACCCTGATGCTGGGAAAGTTTGAGGATATGAGGAGAAGGGGATGACAGAGGATGAGATGGTTGGATGGCATCACTGACTCAATGGATATGAGCTTGGGTAAACTTCCGGAGTCGGTGATGGACAGGCAGGCCTGGTGTGCTGCTGTCCATGGGATCGTAAAGAATCGGACATGACTGAGCAACTGAACTGAACTGAGCTGAATAGAAGATTGTGCATTTTCTGTTGACTAATTCCTGATTCTGGTACTTTTTGTCCTGTGCTTCTTTCAGCTGTTCTAATTGGAGTAGTAGTTATTGGAATTAATTGTTTGGTTTTCTGGAAAGACCTCAAAATAGAGAACTTTCTTACAATTCCACTATATAAATAATATCACCTTGTTTGGATGAAGATTGGCCTTTGGTGTGGTTGGCGGTGGTTCATTTTGCTATCCCCATGATCTCTTCCTTTTCATATGATTGTAGTGTCTACTTTTCATTACCAGTCACAAAATTGTTTTAAAAACAGAATGTTTTTAACTCTCTCTTTTTTTTTTTTGCTTAACTTATGTGGAACCCAAACATCAAGGTGATTAATATAAACAAGCCAGTGCAAATGAATTTCAAAGCTTGATTTGATATTTTTATTATGGCAGTTATCCCCTGCATGGTATAATGTTGATCATTTTCAGTTAATGTCTTGATTTGATAGTTATCAACTTCAGCCCGTCTACTTGACGGCTGAGCATTGTCCAGTGAGAAATCTCAGCACAAAACTTCACAAACCATGGAACACATATGGTTCCATAAGTCACAGCCCCTTTTCCATATGATACACAAATTTGTGTGTGTGTCTGTGTGCTTCAGTTGCATTTTTACCTTTTGAGAAATAATAACCATAATATGCTGAAATTCTGCTTTTTCTTCCATTCTCAGTATTAAAATGACTACACAAAAATTTACCAATTTTGAAGATTTTTTAAAAATGCTCATTGATATGACAGCTAACACAATATAATCTAACAAAATGTTTTAAGTTAAGTCGAAGACAACTAAGTGCTATTAGAGCCACCTTATAGAAAACACTGAACTGACTTTTTGGGCAGCCCAATATCAAGTAATGATTATAAATACACCAGACATTAGTCAATGAACAGCGATCCCTGAAAGATGAAGAACTAATAAGGAATAGATGTAACTGCTCCTCTTTTCATATCTGAGATCTTTTTCAAGCTGGATTCTTAGTCTTCCTAACATATGAGAGTATTTTTGGTTGTTTGGCTTTATTTTTTTTGTTTGTTTTTATTTTTTGTTTTTACATTTTGACTCATAATCTAAAAACCATTTCCCAGATATCTCATA
The DNA here is from genome assembly GCF_033118175.1 of Dama dama. NCBI lineage: Eukaryota > Metazoa > Chordata > Mammalia > Artiodactyla > Cervidae > Dama > Dama dama. The sequence continues at coordinate 79,510,640 of NC_083698.1, read as the reverse complement.
ATTTTAACAGTTTAAGTTCTTTTATGAGAGGAATAATTAAGACACAACATTGGAATTCAATTCAGTTCAGTTCAGTTGCTCAGTCATGTCCGACTCTTTGTGACCCCATGGACTGCAACATGGCAGGCTTCCCTGTCCATCACCAACTCCCAGAGCTTGCTCAAACTCATGTGCATTGCATTGGTGATGCCATCTAACCATCTCATCCTGTCATCTGCTTCTCCTCCTGCCTTCAATCTTCCCAGCATCGGCGTCTTTTCAAGGGAGTCAGTTCTTCATATCAGGTGGTCAAAGTATTGGCACTTCAGCTTCAGCATCAGTCCTTTCAAAGAATATTCAGGACTGATTTCCTTAGGATTGACAGGTTGGATCTCCTTGTAGTCCAAGGGACTCTCAAGAGTCTTCTCCAACACCACAGTTCAAAAACATTGGAGGAGGTATCATTTATTTATGAATAATTGTTTATCAAATATCAAATGAGATATATAGGCATATAGAACTTGACTAACATCTAACAATAGTATATTAGTAGACTCTTTCAGTACTTGCCATAAATTACCACTTTTATTGTTGTTTTTGGAAATAAGCCCAATCTCTCCCCGCTAATACAAAACCCCATTGCAATAGATTCCCTGAATAAGGTCTATTTTCCTCATAAACAGGTATCTTTATTTATATACTTATACATATATCTGTATATGTATGGGCACGGTAGTTACTTCAGTTGTGTCCAACTCTTTCTGACCCTATGGACTACAGCCCATCATGCTCCTCTGTTCATGGGATTCTCCAGGCAAGAATACTGGAATGGATTGCCATGCCCTCCTCCAGGATATATGTGTTATATGTGTTATATATGTGTTATACATATATGTATTATATATACGATATGTATATAGTACACACATATATAATATAGGTATATGAATATCATTCCTTAGAGTAAACCTAAAAATATAACTTATAACTTGCTTTCATTTGGAATTCAGCTGGGCAAATTTTGGACAAAAAATAATATTTTATTACTCTTAATTACACTTAACCATAATTAAATTCTCCTCTTGTTATATAAATTTTTTTCAATGGTGGGAAATAAAATAGGAGAACATGCAATACTTAATCACTCTTGCCATATTTGAACTTTGAATAATATATCAAAATTTTTGACACTTAGTAAATCAACGAGTTATACTGAACTGTACATTTGCTAACAGGATGTACACACATTCTATAAAAATGTGTTTGTTAAACAAATCAATCAAGAATCTCCTCCCTACAATCATCAAATGATCTCCAAAGACATTTTCAGCTCTAAAACTGTTAGTTCAATCCTTTCAAGAAAATGAAATCTTTGTACTTAAAAACATTTGTTATTCAAACCAAATTAGATACAGTGACTTGAAAATGTACAGTGAGTCCCATAAACACATATCTTCAAGTTGGGAACTTTCAAAGACGTGAACATGGGTTTGCATGTCCAATCACGTAAGTCAGTTCACATGTCTAGTGTACACATGCAAGTAAATTGATGGGTTTTTTTGTGTATTTTACTGTACTGTACTGTTGCTGTGCAACATGAGGAGTGTCTAATGAAGACCTGATAGAATTGGAGACCCAGAGAAATGACAAAATGAGACAACAGTAAGAAGTAACTGAAAAACTGAAGACATTCACAACACAAGAAATGACAAGGAGATTTTCTTTCTTTGAGGAAGCACTGTTAGTTTTCGAGGCACAGGACCAAAATGTAGAACAGTACAGAAAGGTTCTAGCAGGCATTCAGAAGGTAACCCACTGTCACCAGGTCATACCTGATGAAAAAAATAAAAAAGAAAAGAAAATCATTACTACCCAGACATCACTGGATAGTTTCTTAAAGACAGTAGATAGAACTGAATCCAGCAAGAAACTAGAACCTGTGCCATCAATGTCAGGCATTACTGAAACTGCAGCTTGCCCTATGTCTCCAGACAGAGATTCTGAAGAACTATGGATGGAGGTTCGTAATTTCCTACAGGAGGCTGTGATCAAAACCATCCCCAAGAAAAAGAAATGCAAAAAGGCAAAATGGTTGTCTGAGGAGGCCTTACTGAGAAAAGAAGAGAAGAGAAAGGCAAACGTGAAAAGGAAAGACACATCCATCTGAATGCAGAGTTCCGAAGAAAAGCAAGGAGAGACAGGAGAGATAAGAAAGGCTTCCTCAGTGATCAAAGGAAGAAATAGAGGAAAACAACAGAATAGGAAAGATTAGAGGTATCTTCAAGAAAATTAGAGATACCAAGGGAACATCTCGTGCAAAGACGGGCACAATAAAGGACAGAAATGGTATGGACCTAATAGAAGCAGAAAATATTAAGCAGAGGTGGCAAGGATACAGAGAAGAACTATATGGAAAAGATCTTCATGATCCAGATAACCACTAAAACTCACCTAGAGCCAGACAGTCTGGAGTGCAAAGTCAAGTGGGCTTTAGGAAACATCGTTACAGACAAAGCTAGTGGAGGTGATGGAATTCCAACTGAGCTATTTCAAATCCTAAAAGATGATACTGTGAAAGTGCTGCACTCAACATGGCAGCAAATTTGGAAAACTCAGCAGTGGTCACAGGACTCAAAAAGATCAGCTTTCATTCCAATTCTGAAGAAAGGCAATGGCAAAGAATGTTCAAACTACCACACTATTGCACTCATCTCACACGCTAGCAAAGTAATGCTCAAAATACTCCAAGCTAGGCTTCAACAGTACATGAACCAAGAACTTCCAGATGTAAAAGCTGGATTTAGAAAAGGCAGAGGAACCAGAGATCAAATTGCCAACTTCTGTTGGATGATAGAAAAAGCAAGAGGATTCCAGGAAAACATCTATTTCTGCTTCACTCACTACGCTAAAGCCTTTGGCTGTGGATCACAACAAACTGTGGAAAATTCTTAAAGAGATGTGGATACCAGATCATCTTACCTGCCTCCTGAGAAATCTGTATGCAGGTCAAGATGGGATGGTTAGGACCAGGTATGGAACAAACAACAGAATGGTTCCAAATTGGGAAAGGAGTACGTCAAGGCTGAACACTGTCACCCTGAGTATTTAACTTATATGCAGAGTACATCATATGAAATACCAGGCTGAATGAAGCACAAGCTGGAACCAAGATTGCTGGGAGAAATATCAACAACCTCCAAAAGCCAGATGACACCACTCTTATGGCAGAAAGCAAAGAGGAACTAAATAGCCTCTTGATGAATATGAAAGGAGAGAGTGAAAAAGCTGGGTTAAAACTCAATATTCTAAAACTAAGATCATGGCATCACATCACTTCATGGCAAACAGATGGGGAAACAATGGAACCAGTGACAGACTTTATTTTCTTGGGCTCCAAGATCACTGCAGACAGTGACTGTAGCCATGAAATTAAAAGTTGCTTGCTCCTTGGAAGAAAAGCTATGACCAATCTAGACAGCATATTAAAAACCAGAGACATTACTTTACCAATAAAGCCCATATAGTCAAAGCTACGATTTTTTCCCTGATAGCTCAGTTGGTAAAGAATCTGCCTGCAATGCAGGAGACCCCAGTTTGATTCTTGGGTCAGGAAGATCCCCTGGAGAAGGGATAGGCTATCCGCTCCAGTATTCTTGGGCTTCCCTTGTAGCTCAGCTGGTAAAGAATCCACCTGCAGTGAGGGATACTTGGGTTTGATCCCAGGGTTCAGAAGATAACCTGGAGAAGGGAAAGGCTACCCACTCAGGTATTCTCGCCTGGAGTCCATGGGGTCACAAAGAGTCAGACACCACTGAGCAACTTTCACTGATGGTTTTTTCAGTAGTCATGTTTGGATGTGAGAGTTGGACCATAAAGAACACTGAGCATCAAAGAACTGATGCTTTTTTACTGTGGTTTTGAAGAAGATTATTAAGAGTCCCCAGGAGAGCAAGGAGATTAAAACAATTTATCCTAAGGGAAATCTGGAAGGACTGATGTTGAAGCTGAAGCTCCAATACTTTGGTCACCTGATGCAAAGAACTGACTGATTGGAAAAGACCCAGATCCTGGGAAAGATTGCAGGTGGGAGAAGAAGGGGACGACAGAGGATGAGATGGTTGGATGGCATCACCAACTTGATGGACATGAGTTTGAGCAAGGTCTAGGAGTTGGTGACAGACAGGGAAGCCTGGTGTGCTACAGTCCATGGGGTCACAGAGAGTCAGAGATAATTGAGTGACTGAACAGATGGACTCCATATCCAATTGCTGATGATCCTTCAGCTCTACCATCTCCCATGCCTCTCCCTCCTCCAGTCAGTAACCCATGCCTATTTACTCAATACCAGGTGTTATACTGTACTACTGTACTTTTCAAAGCACCGTAAAATTAAAAATATTATTTGTGTTTTTGATTTTGTATGTATTGTTTGTGTAAAAGAAATATAAACCTATTAGAGTATAGTATTATATAGTTAATTATGTTAGTTGGGTACCTAAGCTAACTTTGTTGGTCCTGAGAACAGATTAGACTTTCAATGCACTTTCAAAATGGAACTCATTTGTATGTAGGGGACTTACTATATTTTATCTATTCATTAAAGAAAATGCACTAAGATTTATACCCAGAAATATGTTAGCAATTAATGTTACCGAATGAACTTAAAAGCAATAAAAAAATGCATTTTTTAAAAAGGTTTTCTAATTCATCTTTTTTTTATTAAAAACAAAGTCAAAAGAATCTTTATTCCTAAAATAACAATTTGCTATAGTATATTAAGAACAGGTTAATATATAATCTTTATGAAATATATACCCTTTATTTTTCCAGATATTATAAGCTGCATAACTCTGAGAAAGTTGGTTTCTTTTTAAAAAAAAAATCTCTCCCAATTTGAATTCTCAATATAGCTACATCATTCCTGTCTAGAATTATGATAACAGCCAGACAGATAAAATTTTGAAATATATTTTTGAAAAATGCCTGCCAGATTTGGAAATTACAGAAAATGTAATGTAATTTCTTTTAGTAAAAAAACTAATTTTAAACATAGAAAATGACTATTGATAAGGAGGTTACATAACTGTGTTAATTTTCTTTACATCAAACTATTTCTCACTTAGCATAATTTCACAGTCTTACAGCTTAAGTGATTTATCTGATATCTACTCTTTCTGTTAATTCAGAATAATTATTTTAATAACAAATTACATATGATATTTACTCTGAAAACTGTGCACAGTTATACTTTGTTTTCATTTAATTTCTATAAAATAAACCTTTAATAAATTTTCATAGGTTCTAATATCATACTGTATATTATTTTTTAACTGAAATATAGTTATTTATAATATTACATTGGTTTCAGGTGTATAACATAGTGTTTCAATACTTTTATGGATTATATACCACTTAAAGCTATAATAAAACATTGGCTGTCTTCCCTGTGCTGTATAATACATCCTTGATGCTTATTTATTTCATACATATTAGTTTGTATTTCTTAATCCCCTACCTCAATCTTGCCCCTCCCACCTCCCCACTGGTAACCACTAGTTTATATTCTAATAGAGTTTCTGTTTTATTATTTACATTCCTTTGTTTTATTTTTGAGATTCCACAAGTAAGTGTTACCATGAGGCATTTGCCTTTCTCCATCTTATTTCACTAAGCATAATATTCTCTAGGTTCATTCATGTTGTTGCAAATGGCAGAATTTCATTCTTTTTTATGATTTACATTCCATTGTATACATATACCACATCTTCTAAATCCATTCATCTTTTGATGAACACTTAAATTGCTTCCATATCATGGCTACTGTAAATAGTGCTGCAATGAACAATGGGACAAATGCATCTTTTCAAATTAGTGTTTTTGTTTTCTTCAGATACATACCCAGGAGTTTAATCGCTGGATTATATGGTAGTTCTATTTTTAGTTTTCTAAGGAAACTCCATACTGTTTTCCATAATGGCTACACTAATTTACATTCACACTATTATGCAAGGGTTCCCTTTTCTCAACATCCTTACCAACATTTGTTATTTATGACCTTTTGGTGTTAGCGATGTGACAAGTCTGAGGTGATATTGCATTATGGTTTTGATTTGTATTTTTCTGATAATTAGCAATGTTGAACAGCTTTTCTAGTACCTGTGGGTCATCTGTATTTCTCCTTTGGAAAAATAGATATTCAGGTCTTCTGCTCATTTTTTTAATCATTTGGGGGGTATGAAGTTTATAAGCTGTTTATACATTGTGGATATTAACCCCTTATCAATCATATAATTTAAAAATACTTTCTCCCACTAAGTAGTATTCTGTTTTGTTGACAGTTTCTTTTGTTGTGCAAAAGCTTTTAATTTAATTATGTCTCATTTGTTTATTTTTGCTTTTGTTTCCTTTGCTATAGAAAACAGATCCAAAAAACATTACTACAATTTACATCAGAGAGTATTTTGCCTGTTTATCTGCCTATGTTTTATCCTAGAAGCTTTATGGTTTCCAATATTACATTTAAGTAATTCATTTTGAGTTTACTTTTACATATGGTATAAGGAAATGTTCTAATTTCATTCTTTTACATGTAGCCATCCAGTTTTCCCAGTATTACTTATTGAACAGTCTTTTCTGCAATGTATATTCTTTCCTCCACTGTTGTAGATTAAATGACTGTAAGTGAATAGGTATATTCCTGGGCTCTATCTTCTGTTCAACTGAGCTATCTGTCTGATTATGTATGAGTACCATTCTGCTTTAATTAATGAAGCTTTGTAGTATAGTCTGAAGGCAGGGAGTATGATTCCTTCGGCTTTGCCCTTTTGTTCTCAAGATTACTTTGGCAATTCAGGATCCTTTGTCATCTCATTTGAAGTTTTAGGATTATTTCTTCTAATTTTGTAAAAAAAAAAAATGTCATGGGTAGTTTGAAAGGAACTGCATTAAATCTGTGGATAGCTTTGAATAGTATGGACCTTTTAACAACACTAATTCTTCCAACCCATGGACACAGGATGTCTTTTCATTTCTTTGTACCATCTTCAATTTGCTTCAGCAATATTGTATAGATTTCTGAATACAGGTATTTCAATGTTTTGGTTAAACTTACTCTTAGGTATTTTCTTTTTCATGAAATTTCAAACAGAATTTTTTCTTCATTACTCTTTCTTATAGTTCATTGTTAATATATAGAAAAGCAATAGATTTCTGTATATTAATCCTGTACTGTATATTGTTACTTAATTCATCTATTAGTTTTAACAGCTTTTTTGGTGGAGACTTCAGGGTGTACTATATATAGTAGTATATCATCTGCAAAGAGTGACTGTTTACTTCTTCCTTTCCAATTTAGTTGCCTTTTATTTTTGTTATCTGATTGCTATGTTTTGGATTTTCAACACTGTTAAATAGAAGCAGTGAGAGTAGGCATCCTTGTCTTGTTACTGGTTTTATAGAAAAAGCTTTCAGCTTTCCACAATTTAATACTAGCTGTGGGTTTGTCATAAACAGCCTTTATTATGGTGATATATAAAGTTTCCTCTATGCCATCTTTTCTGAGACTTTTTATCATGAATGTTAAATTTTGTCAAGTTTTCTGCGTGTACTGAGATCATGTGATTTTTATCCTTTCCTATGTCAATGTGGCATATCACATTGATTGATCTAAAGATACTGACCAATGATAGGTATTAACTCTTCTTTGGTAGAATGACCCTATGAAGTTGTCACATCCTGGACTTCTGTTTGCTGGGAGTTTTATGATTACTAATTCAATTTAACTACAAGTTATTGGTCTCTTCAGATTATCTATTTATTTCTGATTTAGTCTTGGAAGATTGTATGTTTCTAGAAATTTACCCATTTCTTCTAGATTTTCCAGTTTGTTGTGATAATGGTATCCATAATATTATCTTATGAATTTCTGTATCTCTGAGGCAGTGACTTATCAATTTTGCTCATCTTAAAAAAAATAATTCTTGGTTTCATTTATCTTTTCTACTTGTTTTTCCTCCTTGGCAGGGGGAGAGGGGGCTCTGTTTTATTTATTTCCTCTCTGATCTTTATTATTTCCTACCTTCTGCTGACTTCAGGCTTTGTTCTTTTTGTAATTCTTTTAGATGATATATTAGTTTGTTTAAGATTTCTCTTGTTTCTTGAAGCATGCTTTCATATTGCTATAAACTTCTCTTTTAAACTGTCTTTGCTGCATCCCATTGAATTCGAAAAGCTGTGTTTTAATATTCATTTGTCTAAAGATATTTGGTGATTTCCTCTTTGATTTCTTCAATGATCCATTTTTTTTTCCCAGTAATATGTGGCTTAGTTTCCACATACTGGTGTTTTTCCCATTTGTCTTCCTGTGATTGACTTCCAGTTTCATATTGTTGTGGTTCAAAAGAATGCTTGATATAATTTCTATCCTCTTAAATTTGCTGAGACTTTTTCATGGCCTGGTATGTGATCTATCCTGTAGAAAGTTCCAGCTACATTTGAAAAGAATGTGTATTCTTCTGGTTTTGGATAAAATGGCCTGTAGATATCTATTTACATTTTCTGTTTGGATGATCTGCCCATTGATGTAGCTGGAATGCTTAAGTCCCCTACTATGACTGTATTACAGTCAATTTCTTTCTTTCTGTCTGTTAAAATTTGCTTTATATATGTAGGTACTTCTATACTAGGTTCATATATGTTAATAAACATTGTATCCTCTTCTTGAATTGATTCCTTTATCATGTAATGGTCATTTTTGGCTTTTTTTTTTAATACTTTGTTTTAAAGTCTATTTTGCCTGATGAATATTGCTACCTCAGCTTTCTTGTCATTTTCATTTGCATTAAATAGATATTTTCATCACCTCACTTTGAATCTATACCTTCAGCTCTGAAGTGAAAATCTTGTAAGCAGCATATAGATGGATTTTGTTTGTCAGTTTTTATTCAATCAGCCACCCTACTGTCTTTTGAATGAATGAAGCATTTAGTCTATTGACATTTAAAGTGATTCATATCAATGTATGACAAAACCCACTGGAAAAAAAAAATAATAATAATAAAAATTAAAAAAAAAAAATAAAGTGATTCCTGATGGCTATATACTTATCACCATTACTTGTTTTGTGCTTGTTGTTGTTTCAATCCTTTTCTATTTTTTTAATTCTTTTAGTTTCCTCCCTTGTGGTTTGATGGTTTCCTTTAGTAGTATGCTTGCATTCCTTTCTCTTATAGTTTTGCTTATCTATTGCAGATTTTTGATTTGCTATTACCAGGCTGTTCATATAGTTGACTGATAACTGTATCTACATAGGTAAAATTGGTAGTCATTTGAGTTCAAATATATTCTAAAAGATCTATAATATTTTTACTTCCCGTACCTGTGCCTTTGTCTTATTTTATATCTTCATCTCTCAACTTTTTTTTTCAATTAAGATAGATGTTACATTTTCATTTAATCTTCATACTAGCCTATTTGAGTGGTTGATTCGCAGTCTTTACTGTATATTTGCATTTACTAGTGGGATTTTTTTTTCCTTTCCTATAAATTCTTACTTTTTGTTGTAGCCTTTTCTTTTCCACTTAGAGGAAATCTTTCAATATTTCTTTCAGAATTAATATAATATTGATGAACTCCATTTTGATTTTGTTTGTCTGAGAAGTTCTTTCTTTCTCCAATTCTGAAAGATAATCTTGCTGTATAGAATAGCTGAGGTTGTAGGCTTTTCCTTTTCAGCATCATAAATGTATCATGCCTTTCCCTTCTGCTTGAAAAATTTCTGCAAAAGTCAGTTGTTAGCATTACATTAATTGTATGTGAATCTTAATTTTTCTCGTGCTGCCTTTAGAATTCTCCATCTTTAATTGTGCCATGTTAATTATGATATGTCTTAGTATGGTTCTTTATGGTTTCACCTTGCTCTGGACTCTGTGATTCCTGAAGCTGGATATCTAATTCCTTCTTCAGTTTTGAGAAATTTTTAACCATAATTCACTATATACATTTTTTACTCTTTTCTCTTTTTCTTCTCTTTCTAGGACCCATAAAATGCAATTGTTAGCATGTTTCATGTTGTCTTAATTATCATTTTTAAAATTTGTTCTTGTTGCTATTATTCTGATTAGATGTTTTCCATTAGTCTACCCTTCAGATAATTTAGGCCTTCTTCTATATCACCTAGTCTGATGTAAATTTCTTCTAGTGTATTTTGCATTTTGGTTTCCTTAGGTCTGGTTCTTCTTCATAATTTCTAGTTTCTTATTATGTTCACCTATGCTTTTCCCTTGTTCAGTTAATATTCTTATTACTAATGCTTTGAATTCTTACATGGTAAATTATTTGCGTTTTCTTGGCTTTTTTTTTTTCTGTTTTTTTTTCCCTTGTTCTTTTGTTTGGCATCTCATTTTGCTTAACTTCCTTTTTCTCAATGAAATTAAATGAAACATTTATCTATATTGATTTTGAAAGAGTCAAAAGAGTCTCCTTATATTTTGTGTGTCCCTTTACAGTCTCTGTATGCCCAGGGGTTTTGGTGGGAGACCCTGATCTGAAATGAGCATGAGTCAAGTCCTTCCCCAGGGTGGGATGGCAGTCATCACCTTGGTGGGAGCCAGAGCTGGAGACAGAGGGGATAAAGCCAGAGCCAGGTGTGAGCCGAAAGTTCTCCTGCACTCAGTGACCAATACTGCCTTACTGGAGGAAGGGACAGGTCCCCAGGTGTGGGAGCAAAAGCCTTGAGGGTCAAGTCTGACCTGGTTCCATTCCTCTAAATACGTTATATGCCCCCTCTCAGAATCAGCACCTTCACCCCATAAAGGAGAAGCACTAAAGCAAGAGTGGCTGGAAAAGGCACCCGATATGAGCTGGTCACTCACTGGGATGCTCCTGACATGTCAGTCAAAGTTTCAAACCACTCCTCATCTGCTGCCTCTGTGAGAGACAGTAATGGCTGCCTTTGCCCCTTTCAGATGTAGTACCAGGTCCAAGTAAGCTCTGTCCTGCCACAACTGTACACTCTCCTTGACAGTGGCATCCTTTGCCCTAGAGGGGAACTGCATCATGAAGTAAGGCAGGCTAGGAGTCATTCACTATATAGTAAAAATCAATCAGTAAATGTACTGCTATTTCACCTCAATAACTTTCTGAAAGATGTAACTGAGGATTAAAATGAAGGCTTAAAAATTCTGGGTACAGTATGGCTAAGTGAATGTTTACAAACACTTCATTTTACATTCAAATTCCATGAACTGTTTTCTTAAAATGGCATCATATCTCTGATTGCTACATCTATATTATTTGAGAATGAAGAATTTTTTGAAAAGTCATAGTAAGCTAGAAATGCTAAACTTGAATTAAATGCTTATTATATGGTTGACATGGGAACAAGGGAGCAAAGACAAAATCTGATGACAATGTCAGTCAAAGGATACCTTGTTCATGTTCTAAAATTAGTCTTCATTTCCTAAACTCTTCGATTATTTATGACTACCTTAAGAAACTACCAACTTAACTTCCTAAATCATTTTAAAACTCAATACTTATCTGAATTGTATATTTTCTATATATTATCAAAATTCAAAAAAAATCATGAATTGACCTGATTACAATTGCTGAAGCGTTAAACCTAATTTCTCATTATTTTAAACCACACTTGCTTGTCACTGGCTTCAAAAAATGGTAAAGATTCTTAATGTCCTTTCCTAGTGACATTTAGTATTTAGGTCAAACTGTACGTCACTACCAAACTGGATCCTATAAAACATTTTCTTATTTATGTAAAACTGAAAAAAAGGAGTATATACAATCTTATAAGAAGGATAAAGCATATCTATGCATAAGATGCATACACAGAAATATTCTGAGAACAGGGATTCTCTGACAATATTGAAGATGATTCATGTTAAAACAATGACTCTAGGACTTTAATATATACATATATATGTGTGTGTAAATATATATAAATATATAAGACATGATGAAATGCCTTTTATCAGAATAAATAGCTGCCCAAGAATAAATATAAACACTAGATAAAATATCAAAGTGAACATAAATTTGTAATGAAAATAAGATTAAGGTTTTAAAGAGCAATTAAAACAGCCAGAATCTGAAGGACCAAGACACCAGAAAGAACCAAAGTGTAGAGAAACACTAAAGATTTGGGGTGCAAAACAGAGATTTAATTTTTACTTTTTTATGTTAGATGCTGTTTTTATACCAAAAAGTAGCATAATAGATGTACTTAAGACAGCTATTAAGAAGGTTAAAAAATGTCTTTGAAAAGGGCTATTTCAAAGAAAAAGAGAAATAACACTTTTTATGGAGTGCCTTTTAAGAATTTTTAAAGGACTGATTATTTCTTTATCATGTGGAAAGAAAATTTAATATGACATCTACTCATTAGCAAATTAATTTTGATAATTAGAAAGTTCACTGTCTTAAATCAAGGGAAAATCTTATGTCAGTATTTCATTTTAATCTTTACCTTTTGGGGAAATCTGAATACCAATATCTAAGACAAACTAATACAAAATTCTGACATTTTTAGTTTTCTTACAATTGTATCAATTTGATGATACAAAAAATCTGGGATGCTGTTTCTCAAGGGTTATTCCTAAATCTAAGCTGCACTGATTTATTTGAATTTTTGTTCTAATATATAATAGATCAGTATATTTATAGATTAACGTATTCACATAGAAAATATATGAGCTACATTTATATGCATTTTTCTCTAAAGAGTTGTCCCTTTAAAAGATCATCCCCCAAGATTTAAAAGTGCAGAGAAGAAATAAATTGTTATAATACAGAGAACTACTAATGCACTTTTCCAAAGCCAGAAGACTTTTCATACAAGAGAGACTACAATATATAAAACAATAATATAAAATTCTAAATATATGCTATACATATTAAGAGAGATCTAAAAATAAATTTTACTGTTAATTATATGTCACCTTTTCTGGAATAAGTATAAAAGGTCAGATTCTAAAGTCCATGGAATCCATTAAATACAGGTAAAGATAGTAAGATGATCTACAGTGAAACTGTGATGATAATGACTTATTGTCCTCTCCAGCCTCATATAGGCTGTGAGTTTCTCAAGGAATTTAAGAGGGGTTATTTATTTTTTTAAAGTGAGCACACCTTCCCTGTGTGATGAAGACAAAACATTACTGAGCTTACACCATAAAAAGAAAGATAATCAGGGAAGCTTGTGAACCAGTGCTCAAGCTCAAATCAGAATTCCACTTTTCTCACTGAAGAAAGTTGAGAATAGAGATATTTCATCGTACTATGGAGTTTCCTTCTTCTGTGTGTTTGGAACAAACATTTAACCTAGGTTCCACCTGAAAAGCAGTATCACTACTATAGAGCTGGGTCCCAAAAGAGCAAGTATCACCTGAGGCCACATCTGTTCAAAGAAGTCATCTTTCTGAGTCATCAGCCTAGAGGTTCCTTGGAGTCTAACAGGAGGGCATGGCAGGATGCCTGCTCACTTTAACAAAGACAATGTGCTGAATGAGGCAGAGAAGAGAGATATCAGAAAGTATTCAAATTCACTAGACATTACCAACAATTCAAAAGGTACTCCAAGTGATCATGATCCCTCTCTGAATACAAGAGGATGGTATGGCCAGGAAAAAGAGGACTGATACCCTCAGAGCTAGGTTATGGAGGGAGAGCACAGTGCTTTTGTTGCTACAGTTGCAAAATAATGCTTTTCACCTTGCCCAGGTCTGTAAGATAAGCAGTGCCTAGCTTGGCTATCTACTCATACTGAGGAGACAGGAAATTATAGTGTGAGCACAGTGGCAAGCCATGAGAATGTGCTTTGCATATCTCCAACAGGCAAAAAAAAAAAAAAAAAGTATTTGCAAAAGGAGCCCAAACTACTGCACTCTGAAATCCATTGCCACATTTGTGTCAAGATCATGCTTGCCCTGGGCTGTTCCCCGAAGGCAGTAAGCAGAGCATGAATACTAAGGCCAACCCAAACCTAAGAGACTTGAAAATACTATGATGGCTAACTTTGGCTTGAGGTACCCCTTGAATCTTCCTTAAAATTCATGGCAGTTTCCATCCAACTTCACTTTCCTTCTCATTCATACTTGTTAGACATGCATCCTAGCCTGACTGGTCATGCATTCCAGTCTTGACCATTACCATTCTCATGTCTCATAGACATTTCTCTCAAAAGTTCTTGTAAGTGTAGTTCCATTTTGCTGTCTTCTTCTTAGGGGACCCATAATAATGTACACAAGTCAATGAAAACCTTAATAGATTATACTTTTATACATGATTGGTGATATATCTTCAGTCTCTGAGCTCTACAAATTGGCAAATGCAGATATAGTCACTTACATACATAATCTTCATTGCTTCAACTACCAACTCTTACAGCTACTGGAAATTTTTTAACAAAGCCCTAAATATGTATGTGCCTGTGTTAACAAATCAGAACTTATTTCAGTTCTGATATATTCCAATTTCTGATACATTTCTGGGATATTTCAGTATCCCAAATAGTGGTGACAGGGATACAGGGGAGCATTTCAAATCTGGAAGTCCAGTTCTATCTCCTTTACTGTCACCACCATTAGAATGCATTACACTCAGAGTTGATTAAAGTCACACTTACACCATTACCACTAGCACTGTGGCTGCGGCTAATAAAGCTGGAAAAGATTCTTTTCAAAAATTAAGGAGAGTGACTTCAGGGTATAAATCCCCAATAATTGAAAGCAGAGACTCAAACAGATATTTTTATACCCATGTTCATAACAGCATTACACACAATAGTTTAAAGATAGATACAACCAAAGTTTTCATCAATGGATGACCTAATAAACAAAATGTGACACATACATTCATGGAATATTTTTCAGTCTTAAAAAGGATGCAAATGTTGACATATTCTATAAGATGGATAAAGCCTGAAGACAGTATGCAGGTAAAACAACCCAGTCACTTATAAAATACCTAGAGTAGTCAATTCATAGAAATAGAACATAGAATGGTGGTTTCCAGGGGTCAAGGAAATGGGAGAATGAAGGATTAGGGGTTATTGTTATAGAGTTTCAGTTGAAGAAAATGAAAAATTTCTAGAGAAGGATGGTGTTGATATTTGCACAATAATGTGACTATACTTAATGCCACAGAATTATCCACTTAAACTTGCTAAGATGGTAAAGTTTATATGATGTATATTTCACCAAAGGGCTTCCTTGGTGGCTCAGCGGCAAAGAATCTGCCTGCCAGTGCAAAAGACACCAGTTCAGTCCCTGGGCTGTGAAGATCTCCTGGAGAAGGAAATGGCAACCCACCCCAGGATTTTTGCCTGGAAAATTCATGGACAGAGGAGACTGGCTGACTATAGCCCATGAGGTTGCAAGAGTCGGACACGACTTAGCAACTAAAACAATAACAACAGTACATCTCACAATAAAATAAAGAAAGAAAGAACATGCTTTCTGTGTTATGCTCAAAAATTTTAAGAAGGGGGTCACTGTTGCTTGAAATCCAAGTTATTTTACGGTGATTAGTGACATAACTCTGGTTGGCCTGAGATGAAAATTTACCATGCAGGTTATGACAGTCCTGTAGAAAAGAACAGCTCCTGCAGAGCAACCTCCTTTTCCAGGCTTCAGGATCTCAATCACCACTGCAGCACAGGCTTGGCAAAGATCTTCCATGCTTCTGAGAATTACAGCTCTTTCAATTCACTATTTTATACTAGGGTAACTGAGTCAGGACAAGTCCAGTATCAGTCACTCTATTGTATGTACAAATATACTCCCTCTCAAAACTAAGCCACATGTCTAGGTCTACTTCATTTTACCAGACTCCTTTTTTCTTTTTCTTTTCTTTTTTTCCCAACTGATAGGTGGACCATATATTATCTGAATTCAAGGATAACCAGGGTCAAAACTTTTTCTGCCAGAGCAACAAGCAAGGGGATACTTAAAACTGGAGGATCACCTGAGTCCACTTGCTAGAAATATCTGATCCCCACTAAAAATCATCACACAAGAGATCTCAGATCCCTAGGTCACTGAACTCTGATTTAAAGAAACTTTCCAGTACTCTCTAATCAGAATACTATGTAACTAAGATGGCATCTAAGTGCTCAAGTAAGGAAATTCAGATACACATTATTCACTATAGAAAGCTATTTTAACTAGGTTTATTTTTGTGTTATTTTTTCTGGTTTAATGCCTTTTACCTCATCATCTACTTTATCCATTTGCAGCCTTCATCCACTAAGGGAGAAGCCATCTCTACATTCCACCCATCATAAGCTTTCTAGCTTCTCCAATTTTCAATTTAAGAACTGACTTTTATATTACTAAGATGAATAGAGAATACAAATAACAACTTGATCTCCTAGATATTCTTAAATATTGGTTGACAGCAAGTGCCAATAACATTATATTTATTTTTGTACTGGTTCACTTCATATGCACACTTATACCTACTACTGATGTGTTTGCCACTTAACTGTGCTATTCTCAAAATACAGCTGGGCTGGAGATTTATTAGACATTTCCCAGTGCTGACAGCTTTTGCTGACCTAGGCAGTGTGGCTAAACTAAAAGTAACACAATATAAGGACAATATTTTTTTTTCTATATAAACTCTCTATGTGTGTTCTTCTATTGTATTAATATACCTGTAGAAACTATTCTCCATAGACAAACAAAGAAGAAATATTTCTGCAGTATGCTACTGAAGTCCCTCAAGTGCAGAAAAAATGAAAAGCAGATTTTCATAAATAAAAAGCAGCACACCATGACATTATCCTCTTCTAGCTTTAACTCGTGTGTGTGTGTGTGTGTGTGTGTGTGTGTAGAGGGGTTCCTACTTCAGTCTGGACAGTGGAATATTAAATACTAATGGAATTTTTTTATTTGTAGAATAGAATAGAAAGATCATGCCCGCTTTAAATTCATCAGGTTTACTTTGATTTGACCCGTTAATTATGAATACAACAGGTATATTAATGATTGAAAATGAGAAAGAACCATACTACAAAATCTTTGGGCTACCCAGGTAGCTTAGTAATAAAGAATACACTTATCAAGCAGGAGACACCAACCAAACAGGAGACGCAGTCTTCATCCTTGGGTCAGGAAGATTCCCTGAAGAAGGAACTTGCACACTACTCGAGTATTCTTGCCTAGGAAATCCCATGGACCGAGGAGCCTGGCAGACCTACGGTACACGGGGTTGCAGAGAGTTGGAGATGGCTTAGTGACTAAACTGCAGCAGCAGTAGAAATCCAGGTGAAGTGATACACGCATATTCTCTTTGGTGCTAAAGTTAGTGCTCGAAGTCACAGCATGCAAAGAAAATTATATAACTCTAGTGTGTAATTCATACTTTGAGATGATTTAGTAGAGCTTACTTATTTTTTAAAAATCTAGATATTTTAAGTCATTTGTAAATGTATTTAATTAAAATTATAGGTAACATTGAGAGAAAAGCAAAGCAAAAATAAATGTCAAAGTAGTTTAAGCATGATTTTACAAGCCACACACAATTTATTCCATATTTCTTACAGAAATCAAATTCAGAATAAATGCTTAAGAGGTTGCTTAAATGGCTGACTATTCTAAATTCACTGCACAGAGATCTTAAAGTCTAAGGGTATATAAGATCTAGGCAAAATATTTCCTTCAATTATCTAGAACTGATATCTATAAATACATCTTAAAGATAGAAGTCATCTTAAATGAAAAAGATCTAGAAACAGTCTAATTTCCCCCTTATTTCAAGTCGAGTACACTGTATATTGACAGAGAATATAACTTGGTACTAAATAAGTTGAAGTACAGTAAATTCTTGAAGAGTATAAAAATAAAAGCAAATTAAATATGTCTGCTAATATATGAAAGTGAAAAAGAAGTGTTAGTTCCTCAGTCGTATCTACTTCTATGTGACCCCAGGGACAGTATCCTCCCAGACTTCTCTGTCCATGAAATTCTCCAGGCAAGAATATTGGAGTTTGCCCAGGCAATCTCCAGGGCATCTTCCCAACCTAGGGATCGAACTCAGGTCTCTTGCATTGCAGGCAGATTCTTTACATCTGAGTCACCATTCAAGAAATTTAAGTGCAGTAACTTCTTGAAGAGTATAAAAATAAAGCAAATGAAATATATCTGCTAATATGTACTTTATATTTAAATAAAAACTACTTTATAATCTACATGCAAAATTTATCTAAGACTTCAGTTTTACAAATGAAATGCCTAATTCTTTTATTTTTGTTAATCTATTTTGTATCTAGATTGTGCAACAAATACAATGGGGCATGTATGTGCAAATTTATATATATCTTTCACTATCATTTTTAATTAACACAAACAGGAATACAATAAATTTCCATAAAACTAATATCTGACAGTTGAAGGTTCAGAACAAGCCTCCCAAGATATGCTACTTTTGACAGATGGACTGTTTTTAATTAAAAGTAATGGAGACACTATGGGCTCAAAAGAGATTATTGCCCCTCTAATAATCACCTAGAAGAATTTAAACTGGATTTTCCCCAGAAAAAAAATAAAAAAAACTATTACCAGAGATAAATTTTAAGAGGCCCCATCTATATGGCAGGACAAACATCTAATTACCAAATATCTGCCATTCTTATCCTATGAATGATCCTCCTCTCTTTGGAAACCCCAGTCCCCTAATCCTTAGTTCAAGATAACACATATAGCTCATTTTGCTTTCTGTCTTTAAACCTCTCATATATGAAGTGTTCCCAAACACATGAAATTAAATTTTATTTCTTGTTAGTCTTATCTTATATCAGTTATTATACCAGCAAAAGAGAAACAGAGAAGGAAGAGGGCAAGGGAAACTGTCCCCTTCCTGACATAGTGTATAACTTTGACATAACAGTGTATGGCTGTGAAGCTATATTTTCTTAGTTTTTAGGTCTGCACACTGTTTCAGCACTCACACCTCTGATCACATTTTCCAAGATATCAAAGTCCTTCCAACAAGGCTCATAGGTCTGAAGGGTATCTCTACCTTCTCTAGTAAAAAGCCTTCATGAAACCTTCTAACTCATCTGAGTATCCTGCCTGTTCAAACAACCAATTCACAAATCTTGTATTAATTTTCTGGTCAAATAGGATGAAATTGTGACTATGCAGACTATTTCCACATTAAGCACAGACTTCTCTACTATTAACATTTTGCAAAGTGGAAAAAGAAATTTCTCTCAACCCAAAAGGAAAAGCTTTTTATTTCTTTTACATTTTTGCTTTTTTACTTGTTTGTTTTTTATTTCCTATACTTGACAACTACAAGTTTGGTATTACTGAAAATTTAGGGAATACTTTTTCTTTTCAGAACAGATTGAATTAAGTATCTCCATGCCACTAAGCAAAATGCATTTACATTCAGATCTGAACAATAAAGCTACTACTCAGGGCTCCAACCAACACCCATGTTTTTGGCTTACCCAAATCTTATTCTAGATTTAGGAACTCTTTGACCTTTTTTCCGCCTTGAGAAGAGGACAAAACAAAAACAAAACACCCACTCAGACCACCTATGATCAAAATAGCATTGATGTTAGTCTAAGCTTGATTAAACTTTAGGGAGTTTCTTCCTAACAACAAGCTGTGATCTCCCTTTTCTTAGAGCATTTACCTTAAAAACATTTAATTACAAACTCCTTCTTTGCCTCTTTGTGATGTAAATGTTCTAGCTTCTTGACAGTTTTTATAAGCCAGGAATGTTTTTCTCAAAAATTTGGGAGTAATCTCTTTGAAATGGAACCATTAAGGGAGTCAGGGCCCCTAACTCCCAGTCTCTGTACAAAGGTAGGAGCCTAAATTCCATAAGCTTTAATTAGCAAACACAGACAGCCTAATCCATTGATTAACTTCTCAGTAGCTTTCTATATTTTTTCATTAGTTCAAATCTAGTGCTCCAATCTCTATTTTTTGTGTTTTGGTTTTAACAGAGTTGAGTTCAAGCTCTCTACCTTATTGTAATAACCTTGAATAAAGTTATCCTTGCCTGTTTAACTACATCCAAAACAATTTTTCTTTGACGTTATAAACTAGCTTCTTTTTAAAAAACTCTTCTCTTTTCAAATGAATGACAATATGAATAGAGCACCTATTATACATACAGTTTTCATATATATTTTTAATCCATATGAATTACGATAGATTATGTTAGAGATTAAAATAATTAAGACTCACATTTAGAGATCTGGCAATTCAGAGCTGGAAGACAGGACTGGAAACAAAAGGTACATTCTGGATCCGTTTATATCAACTATTTAAGCAAGGTTGGTTCTTTCATCCTGTAGAGCTAGAGGGTGAAAGCTAAAGACCAGGAGAAGCACAGGTCCACCATGGCTAGAAGGTAGCTTTCTCCTAGGTGTTTGGAAGCAGGCACACAACATGAAGCAATGGCACTATAAACCATAAACACATCTAGCATGGCCTCGGGATTCTAGGACAAAAAATATTCAAAACTGATGGTGAATAATTTTAAAGGTTTAAACCCAGAGCTTTTGAAAAACTCAGCAGTGGCCATAGGACTGGAAAAGGTCAGTTTTCATTCCAATTCCAAAGAAAGGCAATGCCAAAGAAAGATCAAAATACAAGACAATTGAATTCCTCTCACACACTAGCAAAGTAGTGCTCAAAATTCTCCAAGCCAGGCTTCAACAGTACATGAACAGTGAACTGCCAGATGTTCAAGCTGGATTTAGAAAAGGCAGAGGAACCAGAGATCATATTACTAACAACCACTGGACCATAGAAAAAGCAAGAGAGTTCCAGAAAAACATCTATTTCTGCTTTACTGACCATGCCAAAGCCTTTGACTACATGGGTCACAACAAACTGTGGAAAATTCTTAAAGAAATGGGAATAGCAGACCACCTTACCTGCCTCCTGAGAAATCTGTATGAACGTCAAGAGAAACAGTTAGAACCAAACAGAACAACAGACTGGTTCCAAATAGGGAAAGGAGTACATCCAGTTTGAATATTGTCACCCAGCCTATTTAATTTATATGCAGAGTACATCATGCAAAATGCGGGGCTGGATGAAGCACAAGTGAAATCAAGATTGCCAGGAGAAATACCTCAGATATGCAGATGACACCGGCCTTATGGCAGAAAGGGAAGAAGAACTAAAGAGCCTCTTGATGAAAGTGAAAGAGGAGGGTAAAAAGTTGGCTTAAAACTCAACATTCAGAAAACTAAGATCATGGCATCCAGTCCCATCACTTCATGGCAAATAGATGGGGAAACAGTGGAAACAGTGACAGAGTTTATTCTGGGGGGCTCCAAAAATCACTGCAGATGGTGCCAGCAGCCATGAAATTAAAAGATGCTTGCTCCCAGGAAGAAAAGCTATGACCAACCTAGACAGCATATTAAAAAGCAGAGACATTACTTTGCCGACTAAGGCCCATCTAGTCAAAGTTATGGTTTTTCCACTAGTCATGTACAGATGAGAGAGTTGGACTATAAAGAAAGCTGAGTGCTGAAAAATTGATGCTTTTGAACTGAGTTGTTGGAGAAGACTCTTGAGAGTCCCTTGGACTGCAAGGAGATCCAACCAGTCCATCCTAAAGGAAATCAGTCCTGGATATTCATTGGAAAGACCAATGCTAAAGCTGAAACTCCAATACTTTGTCCACCTGATGCAAAGAACTGACTCACTGGAAAAGACCCTGATGCTGGGAAAGATTGAAGGCAGGAGGAGAAGGGGATGACAGACAATGAGATGGTTGGATGGCATCACCGACTTGATGGACATGAGTCTGAGCAGGCTCCAGGAGTTTGTGATAGACAGGGAAGCCTGGTGTGCTGCAGTCCATGGGATCGCAAAGAGTTGGACATGACTGAGTGACTGAACTGAATGGAAATCCATAGGTATAACACAGTTCTAAGCATTATTTTTTGGTTTCTTTCTTCTTTCCTTAACGGAATTGGGGTTAGCCAACAAAAAAAAAGATTGAACACTTAACACAATAGGATGCAATAATCTTTGTGATTTGAGACCTCAGTTTAACAGAACCATAGAAACTTAAGGATAAAGTTAAATTTATTCTTAAAGACAAATTAATAGGAATGGGGCAAGACAGTGAGGGCAAAGATCATAGAATTCGAACGCTAGGTGTTCTTAACCCAAAATCACAAATGCATAATGTTGTTTAAGACACTTTCTGACAGACTGTGTTTGAAATACATTACTCTTCTAGTTATTATTGTTGTTCCCAACCAGGAATGAATCAAATTAAATATACAGCCAGCACATATAAAGTTTTTTATTAAGCAATGTATACTCAATATGAAATAGTTATATATTAAACAAAAATTCAGAAGGTGTTAAGTGAATTTTAATTTTAAACGTGACCTTTTTATTGCTGTTAATAAGAAAAATAAATAACATCAAAAGACACTTGCTCCTTGGAATGAAAGCTATGACTGACCTAGACAGCATATTAAAAAGCAGAGACATTACTTTGCCAACAAAGTTCTGTCTAATCAAAGTTATGGTTTTTCCAGTAGTCAGGTATGGATGTGAGAGTTGGACCATAAAAAAGGCCATAAAAAAGGTCAAAGAACTATGCTTTCGAACTGTGGTGCTCGAGAAGACTCTTGAGAGTCTCTTGGATAGCAAGGAGATCAAAGCAGTGTATATTAAAGAAAATCATCCCTGAATATTCATTGGAAGAACTGATGCCAAAGCTGAAGCTCTAATACTTTGGCCACCTGATGCAAAGAACTGACTCATTGGAAAAGACCCTGATGCTGGGAAAGATTGAGGACAGGAAGAGAAGCGGGAGACAGAGGATGAGATGGTTGGATAGCTTTATTGACTCAATGGCCATGAATCTCAGCAAACTCATGGAGAGAGTGAAGAGCATGGAAGCCTGGAATGCTGCAGTCCCCAGGGTTACAAACAGCCAAACACAATTTAGTGACTGAAAAAAAAAACAACAAAATTGAAATTAATGACATTTAGGAAAGACTGGCAACTAGCACTGTGAATACAGAGAAAAAGTGAAAATAGTAAAGAAATTACAGAGAAGATGAAAAATACAGAATTCAGATAAATGTGGCTATTAGAGATAGCGTCCCTGAAGAAAAAAATCTAATAAATAAAATTTTATAAGCTTCAAAATCACAATACATAACAATTGCATGACATTTAAGAACTGAATTTAAAAAAAAAACTGAACTTAATTGAAATGGCCCTTATTCTATTCAGAAATTTAATAAAAATCCATATATTTAATAAAATGCATATATATCTAATAAAAATCAATATATTTATCGGTTAGGTTGTTGAACCTTAAATAAAAGGATAATCTTTCAGGTAAGTGGAGAGAGAAAGAAAACTATTTAGAATAGAGAAGGTGATCCAGTTGTCCTCAGAATTCTCAGTTAAATTCAATGCCAGACTGCAAGAGAACAGAGTAAACATTCTGAGGGAAAGAAGCATGAGATTATGTTACAACCAGACAAGTTATTCAAATAAAAGATAAAGGCAATTAAGTCCTTCCTGGAAAAAACTACCTGAGCATGAAAATCAATAAAACAGATCAATAAAAATTAGGTTACAAAATGAATTTTAATGTTAGATATTATAAAAAATTATATTAAAATAATGTTGATAACAAAACGCATGGATGTGGGTGGAAAAGAGTATGAATATTAATAAATATGTTCATATCTTTTAATTAAGAAGAATATTTTAGGATTAATAACTGCTGTTACAAAAAGAAAATTACCTGAATTCTAGCAATCTCTGCACTTCCCAGTAACTTATATTGTCCAGCTAAATTAAGTACTTCTTTATTTCACAATTTCTAGTGTAATTTCATTCTTAAAGAGTTATTTCTACCTATTTAAATGTATCCTACGGAAGTAACACCCAATCTTCATTCACAAGAAGAAAATAACTCTGTATAATAAAGGAGACTAATGAAAAGGTGCAAAACTGAGCTGCTGTGAGACAATTAGGAGAGTGGAGGGATCTAGAAATAGGAATAGAGAAAAGAGCTATATCTCCATAAATCATGTGAATGAAATGTCATGTGCTCTATGTGTCCCTCTCCCCATTTTCTGTATTACTTGAAATTATTATTATTAAATAAACAATTGATAAAATCAAGTAGTTTAAAAAAGCAAAAATTTATTTCTTGCTCCTGAATCTATAGTTGTTGATTGTGGCTGTGTTGAGCCTGACTGGGTTCCCAGGCTTCACTAGGCTTGCATTCACATATATAACAGGTCTGTCTCATTCTGGGGATACAGACTAAAGAACACATGCCACCTTGTCAAGAGGACAAGTGGCCTCTGCTCAGAACTGGCACGCTTTCATGTCCCATTGTGGGGGGGAGGCAAGTAATCCGACCAAGCCATGTTAGTGGGGTATGAAAGTAAAATAAGAAAACCCAATGGGGTAGAGGAAGGAAGAAGTGCATATTTGCTCAGTCAGTCCAACCACACAAAGCTTGAGTAAAACTAAAAACACCATGTTATATTAATTTAGTAAATCAACAGAGTATGCTGAGTTTTGCAATTATATCTGTTTAGAACTGAAAGTACAAAGGGAATGAGAACAAAAACTGGATTACACCTTTATTCCTCCCACATAAAGTGAAATAAAATGAGTTACATTTTGTTAGTATCTGTTTATTAGATTCTGTTCTAAATAATTTAATTTAAATTTATCTCATTTATTTTTTAGTACAGTCCACATGTAAGTACAATTATCCTAATTTTTAGCTAGGAATACAAACTTTAAAAGCTTAAGATTCTTTCTCACATTCCTGTAGTTCGTGTGTTAAGGTTTAAATTCAGCAAGAATACAGCACTGAGGACTTATGAAAAACTAGGTCTTCTAAATGTATATGTCTATTTGACTTTTATTAAGCACAAGACCAAACTAACAAAGTGGTTTATATCTCCCCTGCAAGCTAGCATTTACAGGTGCATGAAAATAATGAGGCAAACTTTCCAACAACAAATCCAACATTTGTGTTTTTCTTCATGCCCAATAGTGGACATCTCCACCTAAGGGTTTCCTGATATTAGAATAATAAAGGCTCTGGCGTACATTTTTCTCTCACTCCTTTCTGCCTCCTGACCAACATGGTATTTTCCCATGAGGCACTACATAACATGGCCTGCTCCCTTTTCTCAGGAAATGTAAGTAATAAAAATATTTCAAAGGCATTAGCCTCCCTATGTTGGCACTCATTCACTTCTATAAATTAAAAATCCCTGGGAGAACATATTTTCAAATGATATATCTGATAAGGAGTTAATATCTAAAATATACAAAGAACTCATACAACCTAATAACAAAAAAGTAAACAACCCCATTAAAAAAATGTGCAAGGTTGCTGAATAGACATTTCTTCAAAGAAGACACACAGATTGCAAACAGGCACATGAAAACTCTTACATCTCCTTAATTGCCAGGTGGGTTCTTTACCATTAGCACTACCTAGGAGGCAACAATAATTATTAGGGAAATGAAAATTAAAACCACAGTGAGATATCAACTCATACCTGTCAGAATGGCCACCATAAAAAGACAAGAGGTAACAAGTATTGGCAAGGGTGTGGGGAAAAAAGAACCTTCCTTCATATACTGCTGGTGGGAATGTAAATTGGTGCAACCATTATGGAAGACAGGATGGATATTTCTCAAAAATGAAAACTAGAACTAGAACTACCATTTGATCCAGTTATCCCACATCTGGGTATTTATCCAAAGAATACGAAAACACTAATCTGAAAATGTATATGCATCACTATGCTTTTCATGACATTACTTACAATACCCAAATTTGGAAACCAATTAAGTGCCCATCAACCATGAATGGATAAAGATGTGGTATATAAATATAAAATTTAATACTACACAGCCATATGAAAAGATAAAATCTTGCATTTTCAACAACATGAATGGACGTAAGGGATATTATGCTAAATGAAGAAAGTCAAATGGAGAAAGATAAATACCATATGATTTCACTAATATGTGGAATTAAAAAAAAATAATAATGGATAAATGAAAAAAACAAACAAAAAGAAACACATAGATACAGAGAACAGAGTAGTGATTACCCAAGAGGAGAAGTTGCAGAAGATGAAATGGGTAAGGGGGCTTAAGGGTATGGTGATGGATGGAAACTCAGTTTTTGGTGGTGAGCACATTGTAAGGGGCTTTCCTGATGGCTCAGTGGTAAAGAGTCTGCCTTCAATGTGGGAGACCTGGGTTTGATCCATGGGTCAAGAAGATCCTCTGGAAAAGGAAATGGCCACCCACTCCAGTATTCTTGCCTGGGAAATCCCATAGACAGAGGAGCCTAAGGCTACAGTCCATGGGGTTGCATGGAATCAGACATGACTTAGTGACTGAAGAACAACAACCATACTATCACTTCCCTACTATTTGATTAAATTCTATAGTCAATTCTGAGTATCATCCCTATATACGCACTTTCAATATTTTAGCCCCTCTTTCCTTTTCTTACTTGCTGGCTAAACCACAGCCTCATTTAAACTAAATATCTACCCATTTGAGACACTGCAGGAAAAGATACAATCACACTCTCCTCACTTTCATTTCATTATAGTCCACTTCAAGTGCACTTTTAATATTGGAAGGGCAATTGCAATCTTTCTCTTTGGTCCATCCTACTCTCATTCTCCCCATGCCATGCTGTATTTTCTTTCTTCTCAAGCATTCTCGAATTTACTTTCAGCTGGTGTTCCTACTTTCTGATTTATTAAGAAAAAAGACAATGAAATTCACAGGCTCCCAGGATACCTACTCAGTTATGCGCATCTCTGTTCAGTCACTCAGTCATGTCCAACTCTTTGAGACCCCATGGACTGCAGCACGCCAGGCCTCCCTGTCCATCACAAACTCCTGGAGCCTGTGCAAACTCATGTCCACTGAGTCAGTGATGCCATCCAACCATCTCATCCTCTGTCGTCCCCTTCTCCTTCTGCCTTTAATCTTTCCCAGCATCAGAGTCTTTTCCAATGAGTCAGTTCTTTGCATCAGGTGGCCAAATGACTGGAGTTTCAGCTTCAGCATCAGCATCAATTCTTCCAATGAATATTCAGGACTGATTCCCTATAGGATTGACTGATTGGACTTCCTTGCAGTTTGAGGGACTCTCAAGAGTCTTCTCCAACACCACAGTTCAAAAGCATCAATTCTTCAGTGCTCAGCTTTCTTTATAGTCCAACTCTCAAATCCATACATGAGTACTGGAAAAACTATCGCTTTGACTAGATGGGCCTTTGTCAGCAAGGTAATGTCTCTGCGTTTTAATATGCTGTCTAGCTTGGTCGTACCTTTTCTTCCAAGGAGCTGACTCCTTCTTTTAATTTCATGGTTGCAGTCACCATCTGCAGTTATTTGGAGTCCAAAAAAATAAAATCTGCCACTGTTTTCATTGTCTCTCCATCTTTTTGCCATGAAGTGATGGGACTGGATGCCATGATCTTAGTTGTCAGAATGTTGAGTTCTAAGGCAATGTTTTCACTCTCCTCTTTCACTTTCATCAGGAGATTCTTTAGTTTTTCTCCACTTTCTGCCATAAAGGTCGTATCATCTGCATATCTGAGGTTATTGATACTTCTTCCGGCAATTTCGATTCCAGCTTGGGCTTCATCCAGTCTGGCATTTCGCATGAGGTACTCTGCATATAATTTAAATAAGCAGGGAGACAATACAAAGCCTTGGCGTTCTCCTTTCCCAATTTGGAACCAGTCTGTTGTTCCATGTCTGGTTCTAACTATTTCTTCTTGACCTGCATACAAATTTCTTAGGAGGCAGGTAAGGTGGTCTGCTATTCCCATCTGTATAAAAATTTTCCACAGTTTATTGCGCATCTAGTCAAAAATTTTTTATTCTTTTCTACCTTTTACTGTGGGTAAAATTTCCATGTTTTTCACAAAGACCAGCCTCTTTTCTTGTGCACTAAAGCCTATCCTCTCTAGCAAATTCACAGCATAGATCCAGCAGCCTCCACACCCCCTCTTCTCAAGTATCTCAAGGACCTTCAATTTTTTCCCCATGAATAATGAAAATTAGTATAAACACATGCTGATGTTTAAAACCAGCATTATAATCACACTTCCTCCAGCAACTGTCACCTTACTTATTCCATTTGCTTTAAGTGAAATTTCTTTGAATTACTGTTTATATTCGGTTGGACAAAACTTCTGTTTGCACTTTTCCAAGTATCTTTAGGAAAAACCCAAAGGAAATGTTTTGACCAACTCAGTAATGGTGGTGGTGATGGTGATGGTGTAGTCTCTAAATTGAGTCTGACTCTTGCGAACCCATGGACTATATAGCCTGCCAGGCTCCTCTGTCCATAGGATTCTCCAGGCAAGAATACCAGAGGGGTTGCCATTTCCTCCTTGAGGGGAAACTTCCCAACCCAGGGATTGAAGATTGAATGCGTGACTTCTGTGTCTCCTGCATTGGCAGGTGGATTGTTTACCACTGAGCCACCTGAGAAGCACCATTATACATCCTAAACAGAAGCAAATTCTGCCAGTGCTAACTAAAAAATAAACAATTTACATCTAGAACTTTTTTAAAAAACTGATATTCATTTCTGGGTGATTTCATTTGTTCTCATGAAATTTAAACACCATATATATATAATTGATATCCAAAATGTAGGCCGCTCTTATAACTTCCAAACTGACTTATGT
This sequence comes from Dama dama, assembly GCF_033118175.1. Lineage (NCBI taxonomy): Eukaryota > Metazoa > Chordata > Mammalia > Artiodactyla > Cervidae > Dama > Dama dama. Next base: position 79,481,917 of record NC_083698.1, on the reverse strand, counting down.
ATCTAACTGCTTATTTGATACTAGAATTTGGTTTTCTATTATGGACCTCACATTCTACACATCCAAACAGACCTCTGACATTCTAAGAAAAACCTGCTACTTACATTGTATTCTTGATCTTAGAAAAGTTTGGTCCATTCTTCCACTGAGTGAAAAACATTTCTGTCCTTTAATTCTTTCACACAGCAAACTAGTAAATCCTTACTTTCAGTTCAGTTGCTCAGTCGTGTCCGACTCTTTGCAGACCCTATGGACCGCAGTATGCCAGGCCTCCCCATCACCAACTCCCGGAGTTTACCCAAACGCATGTCCATTGAGTCGGTGATTCCATCCAACCTTCTCATCTGCTGTCATCCCCTTCTCCTCCTGCCTTCACTCTTTCCCAGCATCAGAGTCTTGTTCAGTGAGTCAGTTCTTTGCATCAGGTAGCCAAAGTATTGGGGTTTCAGCTTCAACATCAGTCCTTCCAAATGAATACCCAGGACTGATCTCCTTTAGGATGGACTGGTTGGATCTCCTTGCAGTGCAAAGGACTCTCAAGAGCCTTCTCCAACACCACAGTTCAAAAGCATCAATTCTTTAGCGCTCAGCTTTCTTTATACTCCAACTCTCACATCCATACATGACCACTAGAAAAACCATAGCCTTGACTAGACGAACCTTTGTTGGCAAAGTAATGTCTCTGCTTTTTAATATGCTGTCTAGGTTGGTCAAAACTTTCCTTCCAAGGAGCAAGCGTCTTTTAATTTCATGGCTGCAGTCCCCACCTGCAGTGATTTTGGAGGCCAAAAAAATAAAGTCTCTCACTGTTTCCCCATCTATTTGCCATGAAGTGATGGGACCAGATGACATGATCTTAGTTTTCTGAATGTTGAGTTTTAAGACAACTTTTTCACTCTCCTCTTTCACTTTCATCAAGAGGCTCTTTAGTTGTTCTATTTCTGCCATAAGGGTCTTGTCATCTGCATATCTGAGTTATGAATATTTTTCCTGACAATCTTGATTCCAGCTTGTGCTTTATCCAGCCCAGCGTTTCTCATGATGAACTCAGCACATAAGTTAAATAAGCAGGGTGACAATATACAGCCTTGGTGTACTCCTTCTCCTATTTGGAACCAGCCTGCTTTTCCATGTCCAGTTATAATTGTTGCTTCCTGACCTGCATACAGGTTTCTCAAGAGGCAGGTCAGGTTGTCTGGTATTCCCATCTCTTTCACAATTTTCCACAGCTTATTGTGATCCACACAGTCAAAGGCTTTGGCATAGTCAATAAAGCAGAAATAGATGTTTTTCTGGAACTTTCTTGCTTTTTCAATGATCCAGTGGATGTTGGCAATTTGATTTTTGGTTCCTCTGCCTTTTCTAAAACCAGCTTGAACATCTGGAAGTTCACAGCTCACGTATTGCTGAAGCCTGGCTTGGAGAAATGTGAGCACTAGTTTACCAGCATGTGAGATGAGTGCAATTGTGTGGTAGTTTGAGCAATCTTTGGCATTGCCTTTCTTTCGGATTGGAATGAAAACTGACCTTTTCCATTCTTGGGGCCACTGCTGAGTTTTCCAAATTTGCTGGCATGTTGAGTGCAGTACTTTAACAGATTAATCTTTTAGAACTTTAAATAGCTCAGCTGGGATTCCATCACCTCCACTAGCTTTGTTTGTAGTGATGCTTCCTAAGGCCTTGTTGACTTCACATTCCAGGATGTCCAGCTTTAGGAGATCACCGTCGTGATTATCTGCTTCATGAAGATCTTTTTTGTATAGTTCTTCTGTGTATTCTTGCCAACTCTTCTTAATATCTTCTGCTTCTGTTAAGTCCATACCATTTCTGTCCTTTACTGAGCCCATCTGTGCATGAAATGTTGCCTTGGTTTCTCTAATTTTCTTGAAGAGATCGCTAGTCTTTCCCATTGTATTGTTTTCCTCTATTTCTTTGCACTGATCACGGAGGAAGACTTTCTTATCATCTCTCCTTGCTATTCTTTGGAACTATGCATTCAAATGGGTATATCTTTCCTTTTCTCCTTTGCTTTTCACTTCTCTTTTCACAGCTATTTTCAAGGCCTCCTCAGTCAGCCATTTTGCTTTTTTGCATTTCTTTTTCTTGGGAATAGTCTTGATCCCTGCCTCCTGTACTATGTCACGAACCTCCACCCATAGTTCATGAGGCACTCTATCAGACCTAGTCCCTTAAATCTGTTTCTCACTTCCACTGTAAATCCTTACTTTACTATTTACAAATATACCCCAAATTTTACCACGACTATGAGTGTATTCACGGAGAAGGCAATGGCACCCAACTCCAGTACTCTTGCCTGGAAAATCTCATGGGCGGAGGATCCTGGTAGGCTGCAGTCCATGGGGTTGCTAAGATTTGCACAGGACTGAGTGACTTCACTTTCGCTTTTCACTTTCATGCATTGGAGAAGGAAATGGCAACCCACTCCAGTGTTCTTGCCTGGAGAATCCCAGGGACAGGGGAGCCTGGTGGGCTGCCGTCTATGGGGTCACACAGAGTCGGACACGACTGAAGCGACTTAGCAGCAGCAGCATGAGTGTATTCAAGTCCAACATTATCTCTAATCCAAATCATTTTACTATAATATTTCACATTATATTAATATTTCACACTAAATCCTGCCCTTCCCCTTCACCTTAACCATAGACATATGAAAAGCTAATTTCCTCCTAAGTCAAAGAGCTGTCTCCTATTTTATTGCAATCCCTCTTTCTGCTTTCTACTATCTTACATCAGGTTCTTATTCATTTATTTTTTCCTAAGTTACAACTATGTCCTTTTCAATTTCTCCATGACTCCAATGTAATTATCCTTCAATCCATTTTCCATGTTATTGCTAGTGTAAGTTTTGTAAAACAATAGTCATTCTATTGCTTAAAACTATTCAGTGGATTTCCACTTCCTACAAATTAAAGTCTAAAATGCTTAGCATCTCAGAGTCTAAAAGGTGGAGACAATCAGCACTGGCCAAGATGAAGTATCATATTTGTGTTTGTATCAGATCAAACCTGGCAAATACAACTATAAAAGACGGCCCGCACACATTACCTAAGTGATTATCTTCAGACACTGAAGAGCAATCAACTCAGATAACACTCAAGGAGCCAATATCACTGAAGGAATGCGATTTGAGAAGAGTCCCATATTAAACCCAGCAGAACAAAAGAGTATAATTTATGCATAAAGCAACAGTGTGACTAGGCAGAGGAGAAAGTAGCTGCACTTCAGGACTGCTAACAGTGATAAAATTTGAAGGGCAGCATCATGGAGAGGAGAAAATCACAGAAAAATGAATTCTAAAAATCTACATGGAATTTTCCTTTGCTGTTTTTGGCCAACTCTTAAGTTCACATACACAAAATGGGACATGAAGACAACACACATCAATGTGATGGGGCAAAACATTGCTGGGAGAATAAAGAGATGAGCAAGTATTTTCACACATGCTATTCCTTCTTGCTGAAATACAATTTAGAACATGGTGCTTAGCGGCTACAGGCTCACATTCAAATCCACCAAGATGAAGGGGTAAAGAATTGAAGCTATCATCAGGGCACTTAGCAGGATCAAGCCTAAGAGTAAGAGCTAACACCTAAAGAACAGGTATTTAAATAGGTCAGCCCCTACAAAACCAAATTTCAGAGATCAACCACAGCAAGTTGTTTGTTGGTTATTCCCATACCTTTCTAAAGAAAAAGTACTTTTGTAGGAAGAAATTTGTGCTGTGCTTAGTCGCTCAGTCGTGTCTTGACTCTTTGAGACCCCACAGACTATAGCCCATGAAGCTCCTCTATTCACGACATTTCCCAGGCAAGAATACTCTAGTGAGTTGCCCTTTCCTTCTCCAGCGGGGTCTTCCCTATCCAGGGATTGAACCTGTGTCTCTTGAATTGGCAGGCGGATTCTTTCACCAGTGAACCACCTGGGAGGCCCCATGTTACTCCTTACATTATACATATCCTCTACAATTTTTAATACACAATCTGTGGGACTCGATAAAAAAATTTACTAACTGCCGAAGGGCAGAGGGGCAATGTACCAACAGGACCAAGCAATCCTTTCACCAGTAGAAACATATTTGCAAATGAATATTAAGTAGGTAGAGGAGGGCCAAAAGGGAATCCTTTTTTTCTTCTCACTTGTACAATGTACTCCTCTCTTCCTAATGGCTTTCCCAGGCGGTCATGGGGACACCTGTTGCCACACTGTCTGAAACCAAGGAGGAACTGGTGTTACCGCATGGACCCCGAATCCTAGCCTCCACTAATTTCCCGGGACACTGACTGAAGTGGCCAAGAGTATGTAGGAGAGTAAGCGTCTGTAACCTCGACGTCTGCCTTTAAGTGGAATAAGAAGTGTATCAAAACAACAGTAACAGCATAGAGTACCTGGAGAAGATTTCTGTGGAAAGAGTCCTTTTCAGTCCTGTGTCCTGACTTGGGAGACACGCTGTTGCGAAAAGGCAGCTTTTCCACCGACCCTAGTCTTTTCCCTGAAGGGGAAATTGGCAAATCGGCTAACTCACCTGATATTAATAGTGTAAATTAACCCACAGCTGGCAAGGAGACATTTCTGAAGTAAGAGTTGGCATAAAAGTGAGGGGCGGGGTTGGTTGTGGTGGCACTACAGCGCAAACGCGTACGCATGCGCAGTGGTGGTCGGAGGCGAGGTCCGAAGACAGCTGTCCTTGCGGTGCAAAGTGCGAAGCTGTGGAGATTCGTCAGCGATGAGGCCAGGTTATAAGACCTGGAGTTCCACAGAGGTGAGGAGACGAGACGGTGCAGAAAACAGGGAATGAGGTGTGGAACGTCCGGACTCATTCAAGCGGCTTTGCAGGAAGATGGAAAAAGGTTGTGTTCTTTTGTATAAGAAAGGTGAGTGACGCTTCCACTCCTCCTCTGGTCCCAGGCAAAGCCACGGGGTTTCGGCCTGGGAGTAGTGATGGCCGGGGTTGGCGAACATAGTACAGGAAGTCCACGGGGGCTCCGCGTGGGGAAAGTGGCAAAAATACGGTACAGCCTTGTAATCCATCGACTAATTAGTCCCTCTAACGCTTTCATTGTTATATTTTCCTCTTTACTGAATGTCTGTGGTCGTTTAGGCTTTACTTTAAAATATTTTAATTCCAGTTCCTTCAACTTTTGCTCACTCACATCTGCTTTGTCTGAACTCAGAACTCATTGAAGAAGTTATGTGGAATGATTATAATCAGTTTGTCTCCTCACTGTTTTTTTTCTTTTTTTCTTTTTTTTTTTTTGAGCACTTCTGTCAGCCTTTTGGCCCCAACTTTTCAGATGAACACCTTTCTCTTATACCAGTATTTATACCATTGGCGGTAGTAGTGGTGTAGTTGCTAGATCATGTCCAGCTCTTTGAGGCCTCATGAGCTGTAGCCCGCCAGGCTCCTTTGGTCCATGGGTGTCTCCAGGCAAGAATACTGGAGTGGGTTCCCATTTCCTCTTCCAGAATGTCTTCCCCACCCAGGGATCGAACTCTTGTCTCCTGCATAGCAGGCAGATTCGTTACCAGACTCAGCCATCAGGGAAGCTATTTATATCTTTAAGTTACACAATTATTTAGATTCAAAAGTCTAAAAATGAACTTTTTCACCTCTATTTCGGCCACCTCACGCCATTATACTCAGAATAGTTGCAATTTAATACCCACTGTGTACCTGGAATTGTAATAATTCTATGTATAGAAAAGTGAAGTCGCTCAGTCCTGTTCAACTTTTTGCGACCCAATGGACTGTTGACTCCCACCCTCCTCCGTCCATGAGATTTTCCAAGCAAGAGTACTGGAGTGGGTTGTCATTCTTTCTCCAGAGGATCATTCTAACCCAGGGATTGAACCCGGGTCTCCCACATTGAGTCACCAGGGAAATCCTATGTATACAAGAATAAGTAATTAATCTGCATGGGGTTATAGATTATAAGGTGTTCCATTATCTCAAATATAAAATATGAGATTTTAGAGTGTCAGTAATTGTAATTGTAAGAAACTGTACAAGTCACATCTCAACGTTAGAAATGCTAAAATTAAAATATTATCTACAACTATTTAGCATTAATACTATGTGTCTGTAATCCTTAAAACAACTCTCTAAAGTAGATATAATTATCTTTATTTTATTTAATTGAATCAACATCTGGCTGGAACAGGGTGCAGAGCCAGATCTTTGTGATAGCAAAAGAAACCCCTCTCTGCATTTTGCTGCCTACAGCCAAAATTTGTATCAGTATCAGTGATTATATTAGGCCCACCTGAATAATCCAGGATAACCTGCTTATCTCAAGTCAGCTGATTAGCATTCTTTTATCTGCAACCTTAATTCTACCTTGTCACATAGCATGTTATAGTCACAGGTTCTGAAGATTAGGATATCAGTATATTTGAGATCCATGTTTCTTCAGTTTCTTAGTTCCTGTTCTTACTCCTGCACTTGAAAAGTTAAGTGCAGTTTTCAAAAAGTAATTATATTAGGCTGATAATGGCCCCCAAAAATATGTGCACGCCCAAATCTTTGGAAAGTGTGAGTGTTACGAGGAAAAGTGGTTTTGCAGGTATGTTTAAGTTAAGAATTTTGAGAAGAGCAAGTTATCCTGAATTTTTACGTGATCCCTAAATGCTACCACAAATGTCCTTGTAAAAAAGGTAGAGGGAGATTATACACACAGAAGATGTATATGTAACCACAGAGGCAGAGATTAGAGTGATGCAGAGCAAGTCAAAAATTGCTGGCAACCACCAGAAGCTAGGATAGAAATAGAGCCTTCAAAGGGGGCACACCCTGCCAACACTTTTATTTCAGCTCAGTGAAGCTTAGTGTGGACTTTTGATCTACAAACCTGAGAATAAATTTGTGTTGTTTTAAGCCACTAAATTTGAAATTATTTGTTACAAAAGTCTTAGGAAATAAGTACATTGATTCTCTTACTTTTCATTCAGATCCCTCAGTGATAAAGAGAATTTGCTGGATGATCGAAAGAGACTAAAACTGTTGTCCACTGTACTAGTTCTCAACTAGCATTGTGAAGTACTTAGCAACTTTAAAAAATAACCCAAGGTCCATCCATATTGTCACAAATGGAAAGATTTCATTATTTTTTTTATAACTAACCAATATGCTAAGTGAAACAGTCAGACAAATAAGAAAATAAAAATAAGACAAATTCTCGGTGATTTCACTTACATGTGTAATCTAAAGGAAGCAATAACAGCAACAAAACAAACATAGCAAAATAGAAGCAGAGTTATAGATAAGGAGAACAAGCAGATGTTTGCTCCAGGGATAGGGGTTTGGAGAGGAAACAGTAGGTGAGGAGATTAAGATGTACAAATTTCCAGTGGCACAATTAATGAGTCATGGATATAAGATGTACAGTGTGGGGAAAGTAGTCAATAACTGTGTAACTTACTTTGGTGATATAATAAGATTTATCTTATTGTGGTGATCATTTTGAAATATATAGAAATATCTAATTACTATATTTCATAACAAACACTAACATAGTGTTGTAGGTTAATTATACTTCAGAAACAAACACATTCATAGAAAAAGAGATCAGATTTGTCATTGGCAAAGCTGGGCTGGGGAAATTGGATGATGATGGTCAAAAGGTGCAAGCTTCCATTTATAAAATAACTACTATGAATGTAATATACAATGTGATATTCATAATTAATGCTGTATGAAGTGTATGAAAGTGGTTGAAAGTGTTAGTCACTCAGTCATGTCTGAGTTTTTGCAACCCCGTGGACTATAGCCCACCAGACTGCTCTGCCCGTGGAATTCTCCAGGCAAGAGTACTGGAGTGGATTGTCATTCCCTTCTCCAGGGGATCTTCCTGACCCAAGGACTGAACCTGTGTTTCCTGCATTGCAGGCAGATTCTTTATCATCTGAGCCACCAGGAAAGCCCATGAAAGTGGTTAAGAGAATAAATTCTAAGATTTCTCATCAGAAGGGAAAATATTTTTACTCCTTTAATTTTGTATCTATATGAGATGATAGGTATTCAAATTATTGTGATAATCAATAATTCAAAATTATTGTGATAATCATTTTGTGATGTAAGCAAATTATGCTGTGCATGTAAAACTTACACATACTTATGCTATATGTCAAATATTTCTCAATACAACTGGAAGGAAAAAACAGTAGTCCAAAGTAGATTCTATCCATAAATTTTTGCTAAGTCTTATATGTCTGTAATGGAGAAGGAAGTGGCAACATACTCCAGTATTCTTGCCTGGGAAATCCCATGGACAGAGGAGCCTGGAGGAGCCAGACACAACTTAGGAACTAAGCCACCACCAACCTTCCTACTTCAGGTGAACAGCCTCAGTATGGTCACTTGACTGTAAAGACTTTAAGTTAGCATCCTTAGCTATATATGCTTAACATTTTTGAAACTCCAAGGAGCACAAGGGTTTCTTTTTATCTTTTTATTGACTTCATTGTTTAAGCTAATCTGAAATGGTGAACACATGAGCATGTACAGTGCCTTATGTGTATTACTACCTATTAATGTTTTATTATATCAATACATGGGAGAGGCAAGTATTCCCTTGGTAAATATATCAGATAGCAACTTAAATAATTAAATTTCTTGAGGATTGTTATCTCTTATTTTATAACTTCCTGGACCTCTAGATAATATAGAGTCATTTATCCCCCTTCCCATAGCAAGCAGCCTAGTTGGAAAGGTCCTCTTCTACTTCAATAAACACTCAGCCTGGGAAGTAATTCTCCCTTCCTCCACCTAGAGGGACCAGGTAGTCAGCCTGAGGTAACCCTCCAGCAAAAGCCCTACTGAACACCAGTTATACCTAGTAGACCAAAATATCACTGCAGAGACTCTTAAGATTTAATTGCTACCGGGACCACAGCACACAAAATTAGGGTAAGTTGTGTGCTAAACCAAAACAGGGTGACTGAAAAATATAAAAGATTTAAATAGAAGCAGAGTCTCTAATATAATAGCTAAAATGTCCAGGATACAATAGAAAATCACTGTCACACCAAGAACCAGAAAAAAACAATACTTGAATCAGAAGAGGTGCAGTAGAAATTTAAACCAGGCGGGCTAGTTTTGAATGTTTGTACCTATATGCTTTTCCTCAAGGACCACAAAATGAGCAAGGAATTTGCAATAGAAGATATATCACTCCATTCAGTACTAACGTGGGAGCAAAAATATGAAAAATTGATGATTGTAGAAGGCATATTAGAGCATAGAAAAAATTTCAAACTAATCACAAAAGAGTTGAAGTACAAGGTTGATCAGAATTTCTGAAATATAAATGTATTTCTCCACTAAGGAACAGTCAGTGCAAGTCAAGCAAGAGAAATGAACAAACTTAAAGGTTGCAACTTGAATTTAGCAAATGATGTGACAGGAAAAGGGCACTTTTGACATGTCTGTCTCGACAGTATTTGTATCAGTTCCTGAATAAAGAGAACTCTGTCTTGAAAATGCTATCCCATCTATTTTAAATTTTGTTCTGATTACACATTTTTCAGTCATCTTTCAGACTTTTAAAATGGCAGTAAACTGAAGTGTGAAACATAAATTCAACATAAAATCAAGGCTGAATGTGGAAATTAAAAAAAAAAAAAAACAATGTTAACCAACCCAGAAGCAGTTGTAACTGAAATGGAAAGAAAAAATGATAAATTTGATCTACAAAGAAGAGAACACATAAGCAAAAGGTACCATCGGTTTGAGGCTTGATACCGTTGGTATCCCCCTGTGTAATGATCCAGCAAGCCTTTTGATATGTGGCTTATCTTCTCCAGTAATCATTTGCATTTCCAATCATTGTTTCTATCCTAAGTAACACATCTCAATTATTTGAATTTGTCATTAATTACTCAGACTCTACCCTCCTCCATGTTTAGGACTGTCATATTCAGCCAGAGGACTGCAGAAATATGAGCCTGACCAGCGTTTACCATGTCATTCATTCCCAGTCTAATGGATTAAGGATATGAATATGTAATAAGAATATGAATCTTTTCTTGACCCACCAATTCACATTTTTCCAATTTTACCCTGTAGAAGTATTTATTGTTCCATTTTAAAGCACCATCTTATGTGATTGATTCGGTTTCTCCCTTTGAGAGTATAATCATTTTGATGGGAGGGATCATACTTTATTTATCTCTGTGAACCAGCATCTAACAGTTTCAGAGTAGATAAATGATTGAATTAATGAATAAATGAATGAAGCTAAGTAAACCAAAACAAGTGAAAGGTAGGAAATTCATATAAAAGTGAACATAGTAGTTATACAACCTTAGTAAACCACCTGTATGATTAATTGTAATTAGTGAGGGTCAAATGATAAGAAATAATCAATATTAGGTATTACTTGTCTATGTTGAACACTTGTGAAAAGTGTATTTTTTTCTGTTTACCATATTCTATTCTGAATATTTCTTTTTAAAATTGTCTATCACCAGTCTACTAATTGTTCATTGATCTATTTCATTTCTAAATGTACAAATCTCCATCCAGTGATAAAGAAAATTTAAGTGATAGGAAGTAATGGCTAAAAGGAAGCAAAAGGTGCCATTTTCTGCCTTCAACTGCATCATTAACTCACCTTGTGAGTTATACACATTATTTAATTCCTCTTGCCTCAGCCAGCTCAGATGTAAAATTGGGTTGAAATCTGTGACTGGTGGTCCACATGAGTGATTTGATTAAAGAATGTCCAAGAAAATTAAGTGAGATTGAATTTAAAGTCCCTTCTAAGAAGAAAATTAACTCAGACCAAACATTTCATAAAGTTGTTGAAACTGTCATTACCATAAAGCTATTTATTCTACTTATTTTTAAAATTCCATGATATTTTAATATGATAAAGCAAATTTATAATAGGTAATTTGTTTCTAAGAAAGATACTGTCTCCATTTTGCTCTGGGAAGATTCAGACCTCATGGGTTTAAGTACCATTGCAAATCTACTTATACTACTTGCTAACTTTCATTGTGTTTCCCTGTGATTAGAATTTTTTCTTCTCCTTGTCTCCTCTTCCTCCTCCTCCAGTCATTATGTCTTCATCTAGAATGGTTTAATGGGTTTAATAAGTTGTATTAAAAGTCCCATATGGCACTTTTATTTTATTGATGTGGACATTGAGGCCCAAAGTGGGTGAAGGGACTTAGAATATTATTGTGAATTAGCATTTAAGGAAAGAAAAAAAAACTGAACAGCTTAAATTTTTTGTTTTCAAAATATTGAAAAGTTAATAATAGTTTAGATTTAGAAGAGCAAAGTTTAAAATTTGAATTTTTGTATGAAGCATATTATCTTCATCAAATTGACCTTTGAAGAATAATATGAAAACACATTCTGATTATTAGAAGTGTTTTCAAAGCACAAAATGATATATAATGTGAGAGACCCAGAAGACACAGGCAAAAGCAGTTCATTCCATACAAAATGGAGAACAATGCAAGGTCACATATATATATTTTGTTGAAAAACGAAGAAAGGGTTTAATTTTAGCAAGTGGACGTTTGAATAAACTTTCATACTTAGATATGTTGTTTCAGGTGGAAATTGTGGGTCTGTTTTAGAGATTTGTAGTTATGAACAATTCACAGTTCACTGCATTCGTCAAAGTGAATTAAAAAATAATTGCATGTTTAGAATTAAACTTTGATAGCATCTTAGTATTTGAAAAATTTGCCTGAACGTTTTGCTGATTACATTGGAAGACACAGAGCTATTAAGTAACATTAATTTTAAATGAGGTTTCTGTTCTAACTAGATTTGTTATTATGCAGGTGATAAGAATTTTTTTTAGCTTGCATTCCTAAGCCTATCAGTGTATTTTGGGATACAAATGGATAACCATCATTATAAATTTAACTCACATATAAATTTCAATTAAATGTTATATCCATACTGATACAAATGTAGTCAAGGGCAGCGCCTGTTTTATGGTCCTAGGTCCCATGAAAGAATTATGTAAACCTTTGGTTCTTTAAAATACTCTAATGTACTTTAGAGAATATCAGCCAGTGGTCTGATAGCCAGGTGTGACTGACAGGACACCAGAAGTTTGACTCTACAGTCTACTCTCAGACCAGAAGCTAACGAGGGCAAAATTGGTAAAGTATGAAGTAAAAGAGTTAATTCAGCAAAATCGTTCATTTGACTTTATAATTTATACCTTTCCCATTTGACTGACACAGACATTTCACAAGTTACATGGGGCATAAAAGACTTAAGTCCATCTTTAATAGGAAAAATTTTAGAAATATAACTTTTTCTAAATCCTAAGTAAATCCTAGTAGACCACTCAGTATCCTCTTATGATTCTCAATAGCCTGCTGTATTGTGAAGCAAGTAACTTTGGGGGTTAAAAATCAGACTCTGTTAAATTAGAAATACAGCAGTCTATGCAGCTGACCACAACTTCCATCTGGAAGCTCTCAGCTTTTATAAAAATATACCGAGTTTTCTTCCTACTTTATCAGTCTCTTCTCCTTTCTCAGATATTCCTTTTCTAACCACACTTAAATAGGATAAGGATGTCCTTGCCCTCTCCAGTCTGTTCCCCCATGAAGCATGAAGCAAAAGTAATCAGCCTAAACGTAAACTGGACCTCTTTCCTTAAAATCAGTAACTGCCAGTGTACTTAAAATAGCACTCATATTTCTTACCAAGGTATAAGAGACTCCAATATGGCCCCAATTTTCTCCCTAACCACATCTCATACTCTTCTAGAGACCACTGAGATTCAGCAATCTCTGGTTTCTTTTTTTGTGGATTCATGCCATTTTCAATAATGGAAAAGTTACCTCACCAAGAGCACCTGCTCCTGGTCACTTCTCTGGCCACCCACCTACCTCATAGACAAATTCTTTTTTAATCTCTAAAAAGGCAACTGTTCCATCATAGTCCTCTGATAATTAGCCCCCTCATACTTTTCTTGTTTTGATATATTTTGTCAAATTGTTTACTTTTAAAAATTTCTTGTAAAATGTATTTATATTGTTATTGTTAATCAATTCCTTCACTGGAATACAGGCTTCATGTTTTCTGATACATTGCCCAGGATTGATAAGTTTTATATGTATATCTCATAAATGCTTGTGAAATGATTGAAGGATTGATTTGCTATGCTTTTGGCTTTTTAAAAGTGACTCCAATTTTTTCTAGCTTTATCGACGTATAATTGACAATAAAATTGTATATGTTTAGGATGTACAAAGTGATGATGTAACCTTTGAATACATTGTGAAATGATTGCCACAATCAAGTTATTTACAAATCCATCACTTCACATACTTTATGTTTTATGGTGAGGACACTTCAAGTCTACTCTCCTAGCAAATTTCAAGAAGAGAATAATATGAATTACAGTTACCATGCTGTACATTAGATCACCAGAATTTAGTCAACTTACAACTGAAAGTTTGTACCCTTTGACTAACATCTTCCCATTTTCCACACCTCCCTAGATCTTGGCAACCACAGTTCAACTTTCTGATTTTATGAGTTTAAATTTAAAAACTTCATGTAAAATTGAGATCATACAGTATTTGTCTTTCTGTATCTGGTTTATTTTGCTTAAAATAAGGTATTCTTGTCTCATTCATGTTATTGCAGATGAAAAGATTTCCTTTTATATAGCTGAATAATAATTCCTCTATGTTGTATATGTGTTTCTGTGTTACATTTTTTTTTTAAATCCACTCATCCATGAATGGCCCCTTAGGTTGTTTCCTTATCTTGCCTATTATAAATAGTGCTACAGTGAATGTGGGTAGTACAGGAGTATCTTCAACATCCTGACTTTATTTCCTTTGGCTGTGTATTCAGAAGTGAGTTATATGATAGTCCTTATTTCTTAAGGCATCTCCAAAGTCTTATAGAATGGCTATAACCAATTTATTCTCCCACCACTAGCATTTAAATGTTCTTTCTCCTCCATACCTCCACCAACACTTGTTATATTTTGTCTTTTTGATAGTAATCTTGCTAACGGATGTAAGATGATATCTTACTGTGGTTTTGATTTGAATTTCCTTGATAATTAGTAATATTCATCCACCTTTTCATATATCTTTTCAACATTTGAATTTATTCTTTGGGAAATATTCACATATTTTACTCAATTTTAATTGGGCTATTTGATTTTTTAAAAATATTTTTTGGATATTAACCCTGACTAGACACAGGTATCCTTCGCTTTTCAAAAGTTTGTTTTACCCACTTCTCTTTTGCAAAGAACTACATAGTACCTGTTTTCTTTAACGAAAAGAAATCCAAAGAGGATTATCACTTTTATGAAAAAAGGTGATTACTTCTTCACTTAATACCATGTCAGCTTATGAAAGGTTGAATAGGAAGACTCTACTTTTGGGTAACAGAGGAAGCCTGTATGTCATTTGCAAATATTTTCTCACATTCTATAGGCTCCTCTTTCCTTTTGTTCACTGTTTCTTCTGCTGTGCAGAATCTTTTTAGTGTGATGGGGTTCCTACTGTTGATTTTTGCTTTTATTGCCTATGCTTGTGGTATATATATTAATTACTGCCAAGACCGATGTCAATGAACTTTACAAAGAAACATGAATTATAAAACTTTAGTTAAGATTTTGGCTGCAAAGAATATAATCAATCTGATTTTGGTATTGACCATCCAGTGATATCCATGTGTAGAGTTTTCTCTTGTCTTGTTGGAAGAGGGTGTTTCCTATGACCAGTGCGTTCTCTTGGCAAAACTCTATTAGCCTTTGCCCTGCTTCATTCAGCACTCCAAGGCCAAATTTGCCTGTTACTCCAGGTATTTCTTGACTTCCTGATTTTGCATTCCAGTCCCCTGTGATGAAAAGGACATCTTTTTTGGGTGTTAGTTCTAGAAGATTTTTAAGGTCTTCATAGAACTGTTCAGCTTCTTCAGCATTACTGGTCAGGGCATAGACTTGGATTACCATGATATTGAATGTTTTGCCTTGAAAACAAACAGAGATCATTCTGTTGTTTCTGAGATTTCATCCAAGTACTGAATTTCAGACTCTTGTTGACTATGATGGCTACTCCATTTCTTCTAAGGGATTCTTTCCCAGAGTAGTAGATATAAAGGTCATCTGAGTTAAATTCACCCATTCCAGTCCATTTTAGCTCGCTGATTCCAAAAATGTCAATGTTTGTTCTTGCCATCTCCTGTTTGACCACTTCCAATTTGCCTTGATTCATGGACCTAACATTCCAGGTTCCTATGCAGTATTGCTCTTTACAGCATTGGACCTTGCTTCTATCACCAGTCACATCCACAGCTGAGTGTTGTTTTTGCTTTGGCTCCATCTCTTCTCTTACAAATAGCTATGAAAAGAAGAGAAGCGAAAGGCAAAAGAGGAAAGGAAAGCTATACCCATTTGAATACATAGTTCTAAAGAATAGCAAGGAGGAATAAGAAAGCCTTCCTGAGTGATCAATGCAAAGAAATAGAGAAAAACAATAGAATGGGAAAGACTAGAGATCTCTTTAAGAAAATTAGAGATACCAAGGAAACATTTCATATGAAGATGGGTACAATAAAGGACAGAAATGGTATGGACCTAACAGAAGCAAAAGATATTAAGAAGAGGTGGCAAAAATATACAGAACTATACAAAAAAAGATCTTCACGATTCAGATAATCATGAAGGTGTGATGACTCACTTAGAGCTAGATACCTGGAATGTGAAGTCAAGTGGGTCTTAGGAAGCATCACTACAAACGAAGCTGGTGGAGGTGATGGAATCCCAGCTGAGCTATTTCAAATCCTAAAAGATCATGCTGTGAAAGTGCTGCACTCAATATGCCCCCAAATTTGGAAAACTCAGCAGTGGCCACAGGACTGGAAAAGGTCAGTTTTCATTCCAATCCCAAAGTAAGGCAATGCCAAAGAATGCTCAAAATGCCACACAATTACACTCATCTCCCAAGCTAGCAAAGTAATGCTCAAAGTTCTCCAAGCCAGGCTTCAACAGCACATGAACCAAGAACTTTCAGATGTTCAAGCTCGATTTAGAAAAGGCAGAGGAACCAGAGATCAAATTGCCAACATCTGTTGGATCATCAAAAAAGCAAGAGCATTCCAGAAAAACATCTGATTTATTAACCATACCAAAGCCTTTGTGTGGATCACAGCAATCTCTGGAAAATTCTGAAAAAGATGGGAATACCAGACCACCTGATCTGCCTCTTGAGAAATCTCTGTACAGGTCAGGAAGCAACAGTTAGAACTGGACACGGAACAACAGACTGGTTCCAAATAGGGAAAGAAGTATGTCAAGGCAGTATATTGTCACCCTGCTTATTTAACTTACATGCAGAGTTCATCATGAGAAATGCTGGGCTGTGAAGCACAAGCTGGAATCAAGATTGCTGGGAGAAATATCAATAACCTCACATATGCAGATGACACAACCCTTACGGCAGAAAGCGAAGAACTAAAGAGTCTTTTATGAAAATGAAAGTGGAGAGTGAAAAAGTTGTCTTAAAGCTGAACATTCAGAAAACTAAGATCATGGCATCTGGCCCCATTACTTCATGGCAAATAGATGGGGAAACAGTGGAAACAATGACAGACGTTATTTTTCTGGGCTCCAAAATCACTGCAGATGGGGACTGCAGCCGTAAAATTAAAACTTTTCTTGGAAGAAAAGTTTCAACAAACCTAGACAGCGTATTAAAAAGCAGAGACATTACTTTGCCAACAAAGGTCCATCTAGTCAAAGCTGTGGTTTTTCCAGTAGTCATGTATGGATGTGAGAGTTGGACCATAAAGAAAGCTGAGCAACAAAGAATTGATGCTTTTTTGAACTGTGGTGTTGGAGAAGACTCTTGAGAGTCCCTTGGACTGCAAGGAGATCCAACCAGTCCATCCTACAGGAGATCAGTCCTGGGTGTTCATTGGTAGGACTGATGTTGAAGCTGAAACTCCAATACTTTGGCCACCTGATGCGAAGAACTGACTCATCTGAAAAAACCCTGATGCTGTGAACGATTGAATATAGGAGAAGGGGACAACAGAGGATGAGATGGTTGGATGGCATCACTGACTCAGTGGACATGAGCTTGAGTAAACTCCGGGAGTTGGTGATGGACAGGGAGGCCTGGCATGCTGTAGTCCATGGGGTTGCAAAGAGTCATACACGACTATCTGTACTGAGCTAAGATTTAATAGTCATAAGATTAATATCTAATATTTCATCAAATGAGAATTCATTACTGCAGTTTATAGGTAACACCATTCAGAACACTAAAAGCAGAAAAAATTTACATCAGCAATGCCTATTAAAATTTCTAACATCTCTAATAGGGAAATAATAGGTCTTGGAAACTGAAATTTAAAGCTTTTCTATTACATAGTTTAAAAATCTGGTTTAGTACCTGGGGTCACACAGAGTTGGACGTGACTGAGAATGTACACACACATGCAAGGGAAAGAATTAGATTTTGTGCTACCCTCTTTATCATGCTGTCATTTATCCCATTAATTTCAGTGCTTATAATTCTAACTCTGTATTGATTCACAGAGTAATTTGCCTTTTTCTTCTGAGTAAAAATATTCTTGTAGTTTTTTTTTTTGTTGTTGTTACTAGAAACTGTTATCTCCATGCAGACTAAAATTAGAGATACCTCTATTATTTCTACTTTACTACCCTTTGAGTCTTTCCCTCTCTTTTAGCTCTAACAGCAGGTGGGAATACTGAGTGAGTAGCCATTCTCTTCTCCAAGGTATCTTTCTGACCCAGGGATTGAACGCAGGTCTCCTACATTAGAGGAGATTCTTTACCATCTGAGGGAAGCCCACCCACAGGCTTAATGTACAGATTGATACTCCACTTAAAATAATAACACATTCACAAGAACCATTAAATTCACCTACAATGAAACTGAACTGTGCTATTGCCTATCACTGAGGGGGGGGGGTGGAAATACATCTTCCTGTTTAGCCACATTCTCTCATGATTTGTTCCTTCACCTCCTCTTTGGGGTTTGTGTAAAGGTCTTTTTAAATTTTTTTTTCCTACCTGCACTGTGCATCTATTTACTGGTTCTCTGCTCAGAAAGTTTTTGTAGCCATTTTAATTGATATTTTGAGTTTTGACAAGATAATATATTTCAGGGAAAAATTATAACAAAAATATTATGGCTGCAGTTGCTGATTCTTATTATCAAGATGTGCTATTATATTAATAGCATGCATAAAGATGGAGCTCTGTGGTTAAATAGAAACCCTGCTGAACCGTTTCACAAAGGCATGCTTAATGGTATCACACAGGACTTCATAGCAGTCCAGGTTCTGTTCAGTGGAAGAACATGTTCCCAGCTCATATCCCAAGTGGGAAATTGTTCCTCTAATGAAGGAGCCAGCAAGATGCTTTTCCTCCCAATTTTACTATGTAAAATGTCACAAAAGAGCAGAGGATTGATTTTCAGAGCACACTGTGCTTTGGTTTAAGAGCAGAATTTCTACAAAGGTTAACATTGAGATAAGCCCTTTAGAAAGCAGCAAGTTAGAGGTGATATTGGAGCTGACCACCTCAGGAGTTGATAAAGATTGTGTCTGTCTGTGTGTGTGTGCTCAGTTGTGCCAGATTCTTTGTGACACCATGGACTGACAATAGCCCTCCAGGCTCCTCTGTCCATGGAATTTTCCAGGCAAGAATGCTGGAGTGGGTTGCCATTTCTTACTGCAGGTTCTCTCCCGAACCCAGGGATCAAATGCACATCTCTCCTGCGTTGTCTCCATGTCTCCGCAATGTCTCCTGCATTGGCAGGTAGATTCTTTACCACTAACACCACCTATAAAGCCTGAAGACTGTGTACTTCATATTAACTTGAGCAAATTCAGATGTGGCGTTTGAGTTCAACAGATAATATGTTCCCAGAAATAAGAGAGAAACATAGGAGAGGAAGAATTTAATATGATAAGGTCAGCATTACCAGGGTAAGACAAGGATGAGAGGAATCACTTTGAGCTCCAGGAAAATTTGTTGTCCATCCACAGTACTTAGTACAGAGGCAGGTGCAAGGGAGATATTCAATAAATATTTATTGAATAGGATAGTCTAGAAAATATATTAAAAAGTTACACTAGATTTTCTTCCATTTTAGTGAAGAATTTTAGTGGAAATTAATATTTGTGTTCAGTCTTTAAGGACATAATATGGTTATACTATCTGAGTGATGTAATTACCGTTTATAATATAGGGACAGTTCAGTCATTCTTTGGAGAAGGAAATGTCAACCCACTCTAGTATTCTTGCCTGGAAAATCCCATCAGCAGAGCAGCCTGGTAGGCTAGAGTTCATGCGGTCACAAAGAGTCGGACAAGACTGAGCGACTTCACTCACTTTCAGTCATTCTTAATTTAACCTAATATTCCTTGACTTAGAGAAAATACCCAGACATATTTATATATAGATACTGAGATCAGATTCTGAAAGTAAAGATTTTGGTGGCCAGAACTGATAAAGTATAGTAAGCCAAATATTGCATAGGGCATTACCTTAGCCAAGGGGATTTCATTTAGAAAGGTGTATCTAACATGGAGTGAGGTACTAAAGGAGAGTCATTTTAATCGCCTTTGGTGGCTCAGTCAGTAAAGCGTCCTTCTGCAATTTGGGATACCTGGGTTCAATCCCTGGGTTGGGAAGATCCCCTGGAGAAGGGAATGGCAACCCGCACCAGTATTCTTGCCTGGAAATCCCATAGACAGAAGAGTCTGATGGACTGCAGTCCATGAGGTGGCAGAATCAGACATGACTGAGCAACTAACACTTTGGCTTTTACCTAAAGAGAAAATATCTCTGGTTATAATATGAACTAAAATTGAAAAAACAATATGAACTAAATGAAAACATTAAAATAATAAGATATGGGACAAAACTTATTGCAAGCTATAATTAATTTCTTCTGACTTATTTCAGTAGTATTTCCATTTC
This sequence comes from Dama dama, assembly GCF_033118175.1. Lineage (NCBI taxonomy): Eukaryota > Metazoa > Chordata > Mammalia > Artiodactyla > Cervidae > Dama > Dama dama. Next base: position 79,461,935 of record NC_083698.1, on the reverse strand, counting down.
CTTCAAAGACTTACCTAAATCTGAAACATGCAAATATTTTATTTAAGATTTTTCTTTAAGAAATTTTCATGGCTTCTTTTATTATTTTTACTGGAATAGACTTCAGAAGATCTTACAACATGAATTTTTAAAGCCATCTTGGGCTTTTTGAGATTTCTTGCTAGAGGGTAGTGCTTATTTTATGTTGTGAAATAGGGCTGAGAAATGATCTCATCTACTAAAAGTGCTGCTTTTGACAGATGCCATTGCAGGGATTCTAACATTAATACTGTACCTCACATCTGGCCATATAATATACCTACTGTAAGGAGAGGCATATAGGTTTAAAACTGTATGATTCTGGAGTCAGATCATGAGAGAGAGAGTATCCTGGAGTGGTTATGGAGAATAGTGTGCGGAGACAGAGCTGAACGATATAGCTACTGTCTGGAAACGTGTGAGCTGATGCAGGAAGGAAAATAAGAGCAATCTGATAGATTTCACTAGTGGTTGACTTTGAGTTATTTTTAAGGGATTATTTTTATGTTCCTATAACACTTGCTTTATGGTATGTTTAAGACACTCAGGTACTTGTTTTATGTAGAATGGTGTCATGTCTGGGACAACCATCATATCTTGATTTTCAAATAAGTTCTGAGAAGTCATATTCATAGACAAGACTATATGAAGTAAAAGATTCCATAAGAAACCTAAAAAATACAGGCGGTTTATTATTATACATATGTTTTGTGGATGAATGTATATACAACATTAAGTTTATATAAAATACATTTAATTTTAGTGGCAGAAATGACAAGCTTTAAAACCTTAGCTACCTTTATTGCCCACATAGGAGACATTAATACATTTATATGAAAACCTGACCTGAGAGTAGGCCTCCTGAGGGAAGGAAAAGTGACTTACGCTTGTATGCCAAGAACCTGAACCTCCTTTTCATGATGAAAAAAAAAAAACCTCTTTGCTTTAGCTACATTTAAATATCTTTCACATTTCAGTTGTCTCCAATGGCCCAGGGAGCTGTATGTCTCCTTTAGATGGTCTTAAGGTCTATAGTTCAATTCATCTTGAGATGCTTAACTTTCTAGAGTAAATTTATATCTCTCATTAGAATATTATATTGTTATATTAGAGCACCCTAGTAATGATTATGGTGTTTTTAATGTTATTTTCATTTTTTTCTAACTGTATTTCCCTTAAAATGCCATTCTACTGCTGCATTTTTTCCATCTGACTTTTCCTCAACCAGATAATTTCAACTAACTTGTTCTAAAATGGCCTGTTAATTTGAAAAAGAAAAGAGTAGTAGAAAAAGCTATAAAGAGAGACCACTTCAAACCTATTAGGATGTCTACTATTTAAAATAATAACACACTACTGTACATAGAATAGATAGCTAATAAGAACCTACTGAATATCACAGGAAATTCTGTTCAATACCATGTAATGACCAGAATGAGAATAGAAACTAAGAAGAGTAGGTGTATGTGTATATATAATTAACTCACTTTGCTATACAGCAATAACTAACACAACCTTGTAAATCAACTATACTGCAATTAAAAATTAATTTATAAAATAAAAATAAGAATAACAAGTATTGGCAAGATTGTGAAGAAGTTGGAGCCCTTGTGCCCTGTAGGTGGGAATTGAAAATGGTGCAACTACTATAGGAAACAGTATGGCAGTTTCTGCAAAGGTTAAAAATAGAATTATATGAAACAACAGTGCTACTTCTAGGTGTATGTGTATGTATATATATATATATATGTAAATTAATTGAAATCAGGGTCTTGACTTTGTACACCCGCATTAATAGAAGCATTATTCACAATAGCCAAAAGATGGAAGTAACCCACAAGTCCTTTGACAGATGAATGGATAAGCAAAATGTGATATACACATACAACGGAATATTATTCAGCCTTAAAAAGCAAGTTCAGATACATATTATAACATGGATGAACTTATGAGAACATTATGCAAAGTGAAGTAAGCCAGTCACAAAGGAACTAATACTGTATGATTATACTTTATGAGGTACCTAGAATAGTCAAACTCAGAGAGACAGGAAGCAGAACAGTGGTTGCCAATGTCTAAGAGCAGGAGAGAATGAGTTCTTTAATGAGCACAGAGTTTCAGTTTTGTAAGATGACAAGAATTCTGGATGTTGTTTGCTCAACAACATGAATGTACTTAGAACTGCTGATTGTTGTTGTTCAGTTGCCAAGTCATGTCCAACTCTTTGCAACCCCATGGACTGCAGCACACCAGGCTTCCCTGTCCTTCACCTTGGGCACACTCTGGGAGATGGTGAGAATTACTGGGCTGTACACTGAAAAATTGTTAGGAAGGTAAATTTTATGTTTTGTGTATGTTATCACAATTTAAAATAAAAAACATTAAAACATCAGTGAAAGCAAACACTGGAATAATTTTATAAGCTATTATATACATTCCATTGTGTGCCACATTTTATATGCTTTTTCCCTTACTACTTAAATTTTTTCACTGTGCTTGGCACTGTGCTTTTATACTAATAATTGGTGATTAAATGACTATAATCCAAGTTAAAAGTTTCATATGAAGCTTTTCATTTCTCAGTATTATATTCATTTATCAATATATTGAATCACTTATTTTCACTTATTTTATAAATATGTTTTGCTATTTAAGTTTAAAAAAGCAGACATGTATGTGCAAACATGTTGTGATTAAAATGATAGTTGCAACTGGACTTTGAAGACGTCTAAGGAGAAATATATGAATAGCCATGCATATAGTTTTTAGAATATTTTTTGGAAGACAGACATTTATCAATAGAAATTTACCTGCTGAATTTTGATTTCACAAAAAATGACATTTGAATGGTCTTATTCAATCATATTTATCTTACACTGTCTACATTAAATTGTTATTCACTGTCTACAAATTAAATTCATGATGTTCTCTTTGTTTCTGAAAAATTAGGAGTATAAAGCAAAATCTCAGGTTCCAAAATAAATTATTTAAATCTCAAAGGAAATTATGCTAGCCAAATGTATAATCATGCATAGGCTCTAAGTAGGGTTGAGTGCCCTGAAAGTTGTACTTTATTGTTGAATAAAGCTTTTTGAAACAGCAGTTGCCTGTGGTATTTGAAGGAAAATGATTTTCTAGTCATTATAAAGCAATACTTTTCAGGGGTCATATGATAAATATTATTCTCTCACCTTTCTCTTTTCTCTGAATTTTCCTGAAACATAAGAGGTGTGTTTATTAGCACAATGCAGCATCTTACAAAGGAGCGGAAGAAAAGTACATCCCTTCAGTTGTATATGATTTGCTATAAACATTATCATTTAATAATTTCTGTCCACAGCTGAATTATAATATTATTTAGCAAAAAATAAGCCTTATTCTCTATGCATTCTTTGAAAATGCTTAAATAGAATAAGTCAAATGCCTTATATTTTATATCCAGTGGGAAAGGGACCTCACATTTGTCATTTAAATCATTAGTAGTCAAAATGGATTTACTTTTCAAAGCCAGTTGTGGAAAAATGTGTGTGGTGTTGTAACTTGACAGTGGAGAAATATCATAGCTGTGGAAGGAAATACATGAGTTGGATGTATTTCCAGCTAATGTTTGTTGATCCAGAGAGTCTCTATAAAAAGCAGTAGACAAAATGCTGCAATTTGTTCTTCTGGAAAATGTTCATTACTCTGTCAATTATCTATTTATATTGGTATCATTGTTATGCTTTTGAAAAAAAGCACTGTGAAAGATGAGATGTCATCAAAGCTGTAGAGTCATCACCACCCCTCAACTACACTTCCATTCTTCTAACAAAAGCTTCTTGAATGCCTCCATTATATCAGGCACTGTTTTATATAGGGGGAATACAAATATGAGTTAAAAAAAAAAAAAAACATAGAGTGGATGTAGGGAGCAGACTAAATATTAGTAACTGGTAAGACTGCTGAGGTGCTATTTGAACAGAGACTTATTTGAAGTAAGTGATTAAAGGAGCCATTTGGGCACGTGTGTGAGTCTGTTCAAGGCAGAGAGAAGAGCCAGTGCAAAAATGCTGAGGTGCAAGTTTGTCTGTCATGTTTGAGAAATAAAAAGGGAGCTAGTAGCACTAGAGCACCATGAACAGTTAGTGGACTAGGCATGGCCTTGTAAACCATGGCAAAGTCTTTGGATTTTACTCTAAATGAAAGGGTAAACTATGAAATATTTGGAGAACAGCTGTGAAGTAATACAAATTACATTATAACCAGAAATTGTGGTTTTTGTCTTGATGATGGATTTATAAGTTGAAGGCAGAAGAGAGAAAAAAAGAAGATTTTTTTTTTTGTAATAGTTCCTTAACACAAAATGATGACTTGGGTTAGTGTGTTAAGTGAGAAGTGGTTAAATTCAGGAGTTAACTGAAGGTAAAATTAACAGTTTTTGCTAATAGATGAGATTTACATTGTGAGAGAAATATAGGAGGCAAGGTTTGGCCTAAGAAAATGGAAGACAAGTTGCCAATTACTAAGATGAGATAGGAAAGGAGCAGATTTGGGAGGAAAACCTGGGAATTGGCTTTGGACATAATATATTTGTAATGTAGTGTTTGTTCTCCAAATTAAGATGTTGAGTAAGCAGTTGCATATGCAATTTTAAGTTTTAGGGTAGTGATTCTACCTGGAGACACTCGCTTTATAGCTGTCAATATGTAGATGGTATTTGAATTATGAGACTGAATGATGTCACCTAGAGAATTAGTATAAAAAGGGAAAACATCTAAAACTTGAGTCCTGGGATCATTCTGACATTTAGCGATTAGGAAAGTGAGATGGCAATATGCAATAAGGTGGAAAGAGAACTAAAGAGAATTTTATTTTCAGGACTGCCTGGTACAGTTGAGCAAGTTGAGTCTAATAAAATGATGGCTACCTAAAGGGCAAGTTGCAACTCGAGGCTGAAACCTGACATATGTCCTACCTGCCAAGCCATATGTCCTACGTGCCAGAAATTCTTGGTCAGGGCTGCATCCTCCTTAGGAAAGGGTATCTTAGTAATTCAAACATAATTGTTTTTTAGTTCGAAAAAGACCTAGCTGTCACTAAAGTTAAGAGAGTATTCAAGACAGAAAGATTTAGCACCACTGTCACATGCTATGTATTGTTAAATAATGTAATCTTTAGCAATTAAATACATGTAAACCAATCATGGAAGCCTGATTTGGGAAAATGAAAAAAAATTAAAAGGAAATGCAGAAAATTAATACTTGTGAATCCTTGGGGAATTTTTTCTTTTTTTTTTTTTTGCCGCTTAAAGGAGATCAAAAAAAAATTACTGTATGCCTGGAGGCAGATATATGGATGAACAGAATAAAATTATGTACACTAATAGGCAAGAAAAATATGATGTAAAGTTAGAAGATAGTTACTCTCCTTTAGGATGGATCCTATATAAAATTGGAGCAGTCAGCTTTAGAAATAAAGTTAAACATGACATGAATAGCATAAAGAAGGCTGAATTTATGGCTTCAGTTGCCAAGAGGATAGTGGATATAATTTTGGGAACTTCTGGAAATTGTCTTGTTTTTTTTTTAACAAAGTTGCTTTTGGCTTTTTAAAAAAAAATTATTTATTTTAATTGGAGGCTAATTACTTTACAATATTGTAGTGATTTTTGCCATACATTGACATGAATCAACCATGGGTGTACATGTGTTCCCCATGCTGAACCCCTATCCCATCCCTCAGGGTCATCCCAGTGCACCCACCCTGAGCACCCTGTCTCATGCATAGAACCTGGACGGGCGATCTGTTTCACATCTGATATAATATACATGTTTCAGTGCTATTCTCTCAAATCATCCCACCCTCGCCTTCTCCCACAGAGTCCAAAAGACTGTTCTATACATCTTTGTCTCTTTTGCTGTCTCGCATATAGGGTCATCGTTACCATCTTTATAAATTCCATATGTATGCGTTAGTGTATCTTCTTGAATGCCTTGGGAATAGCATTAGAGTACAAGCAGGAAGTAAGACTCATAAGCCTAGTGATAGTCTTTAGGATTTTATAGGGTTTTGGTTAGAGGGTAAAAGTTGTAAAAATATTTTCCTAGGAAAGTGAATGCAATAGGTATATTTATGAGCCTGTAAAGTATTGCATGTAAATGTAAAATGATACCTATGTTCATGGTTTAGATCCTCTCCAAAGATATATTCATCAGCCTTGATTCAGACAGAGTAGGTGTATTTGAGTCTAGCCAGGGGAATGTAATGGATGGTGTGTACAGTGGCATGAGTGTAATGACAGACCACTGAACTTAAGCACGTGCGTGAAGGGAAAAATGAGTATGTTTTGAGGAGGAACAATGGGAAATATTCAAGGTCTCTGTGGAGTCAAAGGCTTTTTGGAATTGAGGTATTAGAAGGAGTAACACTTGAAATATAGTTGGTAGCAAACAGAAAATTCCTAACTTGAATGTTAGGAATTTTGATTACCTTAGGGGTGCGGTTCTCAGAAGTTTTACTTCTGGATTCACTGAATTTGAAGTTGCTGTGGAACATACATGTGGAGAGCAGAAGAAAGCAATCTGGCAGTAGATAAGAGACTAGTATCAGTGTTTAGATGGTCCTTAAAGAAACAGGAATAAATGATGCTGAGATCACATTAAAGAACCCAACTTCAAGGAACCACCCCTATCTTGAGATTTCTTTAGCAGAACACTGGTTGTACCTAAAATGTATACTTCAGATTTATGAAGAAACTGGTACAGAGTCATGGAAGCCAAGTTTTGCCAAATGCTTCTATGTAAAAAACGAGGAAAGAAAATTGTCCATTAGATTAAGATATAAGGAGATTTTGCGGAGACAGTGATTGGGAATAAAATTAGTTTGGAATAGTGTGGTGAGTTAAAAGGATATAAAGAAGAGAATCACATAGCTAACATTCCATTAGGCTAGGAGGAATTCAAGTGCAGTGCTCTTGAGTCTGTCCTCTCAACCACATGACATAATCTTAAACAGGAAATGGAGACCACTAAAGTAGTGCGGAGAAGTCACATGTCACTTTAGAAGTATCAGTTGAGTAAGTGAGAGTTTAAGATCCAATGAGAAACTTTCAGAGAAACTTAGAAAAACAACAACAATTTTTTTTCTGCTTGTCAAATTAATTAACCAAATGCACACCAACAAATATTAACAGACATGGACATTGCTCAAGGTAATATACTTTTGTTTTATGTCTTCACAAGCAATAATTTGTATTTATTACTAAAGGGTAAAAATCATAAATCATAGACCCTGGAGCTTTTGTCAGAATGATATGTGTATTATCCCTGTCTTCCTAAATCTTACACAATTCTTATTCTAGCATGCACAGCTGCTAAATCATTATTCTTTGCGTGAGTAATTGTTGCAGATGTTCATACTGATTAACAGGGAACAACTATATTTATCATGGTTTCAGTGAGGCCACTATGCAATTGTGATTGCTGTTAAAACAAAGGGCACTGTGTTCTGATACTAGAATATGGGGCTTCTAGTTGACTGCCATTGTTTAATACTGTAGATGAGAAGGATTCTTTCCTACTGCTGCTTTCTCCCACCAACTGACATGAGCCTACCCTTGTTACACACATGAGAGATTTTATAGTATGTTTTCACATTACCTGTAAGACATAACAAGTATTATGTTACCTGTAAGACAAAACAAGGTTTGCTCTCAGTCTCAAATTCAACATACCAACAAAAGTGAGCACCAACAAGTGATTTTTTGGGGAGCCTATTTTGTGACTTATTTGTTGACTAAATTCTGTTTCATTATTACATTAAGAAAACTGAGCACCAGAGAGTTGATGCTTTTGAACTGTAGTTTTGAAGACTCTTGAGAGTCCCTTGAACTGCAAGGAGATCCAACTAGTATATCCTAAAGGAAATCAGTCCTGAATAGTCATTGGAAGGACTGATGCTGAAGCTGAAACTCCAGTACTTTGGCCACCTGATGTGAAAAACTGACTCATTGGAAAAGACCCTGATGCTGGGAAAGATTGACGGCAGGAGGAGAAGGAGATGACGGAGGATGAGATGGTTGGATGGCATTACCAACTCGATGGCCATGAGTTTGAGCAAGCTCCAGGAGTTGGTGATGGACATAGAAGCCTGGCATGCTGCAGTCCATGGGGTTGCAAAGAGCAGATAGGACTGAGCAACTGAACTGAACTTATTACAATTTTTTTAATTGATTGACTAAGGAAAAGGCAAATAAACTAGGTCAAGAAGACAGCATAAGATGTTCAACAGAGCAGATTGTTTTCCATTTTATCAGTTTGTTTAATTTGAATGCAATTCTGATTCTTACTAGTTGTGAGTTGACCAGTTGTTTCAGTTTACCTGGCACTGAGGGTATTCCTAGGATATAGGACTTTCAGATTTAACGCTGGACCATTACTGGGAAGGCTAGGGTAAGCTGATCACCCTACAGCTGAGTGAGTTGCCTGAAGCTGACTTCTTTACCTTTGTGTACTTCATACATTTTCTCATGTATAAAATAAATTAATTTGATAAAATGTCAGTCATATTGCATGTGCATTATAGTTGATAATTCCTTTTCTGTTCCTCCAATTTCAAATTTTCATAATTTCAAATTCTGTTTATTCCTTAAGAGTGGAGAGCAGGTATTTTTCTTCTTTGAATCATTCTTCATTTTATACAGTGTTTTGATGTATTGACCAGAAAAACAATTGGAACCACTGTACCTGATAGGTGCTTGATACACACCTAATGAACAAGTGAAATCTAAGGTTTTTTTGTGATATCAGGGTAAGATCATACTATTATAAAGAAAAGGAAAATGACTTCCTGCTGCTTTTTTTCCACCAGCATTGTTGCTTCCTCTTAGTCTGTGTTCCTAACATGTTTTCATTATCATCTTTCAAAAGAGAAAAATTCAAATAATATTCTCCCCAATGATAAAAATTTAAAAGAATCAGATTTTTTTTTTCACATAAGGTTGAGCAACAAGCTATTGCACTACCAAAGTTTTTTGTTCCTTTCCATAAGAACTAGTTTTGTCCCCTGAGGACAGTATGGATATTGTTGAATAAAATCATATAGGGCATTTGAAACCAAATTTTATGTTTATTTAGTTCCAGAGATAAATTCTTCAACTATAGGACATTTCTTAAGTGGTAATTCAGACACTCTCCAGGAGCCTATTGATCACATACTATATGCATTTGCTGAAGTGCCAGAGTGAGATAGAGAATATATGATAATATATATTCTTGAGAGGGAGACATTATAACTACGCAAAGCAATTACGGGCAAGAGAAAGTGGACGAAGTCTAGTGGTACAAACCCCAGCCTTCAGGCCATAGAATGACTCTTTTATTGTTAGCTATGAACCCTCGAGGAAGTGTATTACCTTTTGCACTCCTTTCCTCATCTTGACAAAGAGACTAACAACCACTCTCCAATTCACAGGCCATTTAAATTTAAAGCAGAAATTAAAGCAAAAATGAAATAATATAGGTGATAACACTTTGAAAACCACCAAGCACTGTACAAGGGTATGCTGTTTTATAGGCCAGAAATACAGTCTTATCTTAGATCAAAGAAAAACAGCAGGAGATATAATTGTCAAAACAGTGAAACTTGGGAAAGATGTGAGCTGTGATGTCCCTTGCTCCCCTAGAAGGTCCTAGAGCTGTAGAGCTGTGAAGGAAGGTTCTTGTCCCAATGCCAGTCAGAAGGGCCCAGGTACCTGGAGAAGAGCCCAGAGTACAGCCTGAAAAACTTTGTAAATAAGGTGGCCTAGAAGGGGCTGGATTCATCTCTTCTCCACATATGGGACAGAGAGGACTCTATTAAATGCATCACAAGAGAAGTACTTGAGATTACCTAAAATAATGCTTAAAAAACAAGAAACAATTTAGTCCAAGTATGTTTTGATGAAACAGTGTAAAAAAGTGCTGTTTTGTAGCCTTAGTTAGGAAGCTAAGGCAAGAAAAATGAATTCAGCCTGTATGTTGCTGGCATAAAGGTTTACAGCAAAAGCAGCAGCTGTGTCAGTCTGTGGGATCTCTCTAGGGCACAGAATTTTTAGCTGGAGTCCCAGTGAGTATTTCCAACTCAACTTTAATCATTTAAACCAAGCCTGATCCTGAGAGACTGGCCCATTGCCTTGATCAAGCAACCATCACTTGGCAGCCATCTCTTGACTTTGCTGCCTGTTGGGCACCTTCCTGTGTTGTTTACTTTCTGTGTCATGGGCTTGGTTTGCTGGCATAAAAGCTGCTCAGTATAATCATGGATATGATGTCCTTGCCTCAAATGAGGATGTCTGTAACTCTGGCTGACAGCATTTTTGGTTTAGAGATCAAAAGTCTATGAAAGAGGAGGGGACAGGTAATTGTCATCACTGGTTAGCAAATGAGCATTTTTAGACAAAGCTAACAGTTCCTTTGGCACAATTTAAAGGTACTGAGAAAAACTGGCCAGGTGATAATGCAAGTTACTCCACCTGAGTAGTTAAAAATTTAATAGCTTGTGACATACTCCAGATTTCTTTTTTTTCCAGAAATATTAGTTGTGTCCATAGCCTTTGATTACTTATAACTATACATATTTTTTAAGAAAGAAAAGAGAAGAAAGTGTTTATTGATTAATGAAAACACTTAAGTCTTACAAAGCCAAAGTTAGAAGGAGAAGAACTGAAAGAGAAAAAGCACTTCGAACATAATAAATATGATCCTTCCTAAAAGTGTTGAGTGGTGAAGCAGCACAGTGTTAAAAGCAAGACTCTGGAACTAGACTCTAAATTTGAATCCCAGCTCTGCAACTTAGAGCAGAGTTAGCAACCATGGCCAACAGGCCCAGCCCAATCTGCAGCTTTTTTTTTTTTTTTTTTAGATAGAGGTATTTTGTAACATGCTATGCGTATTCATTTATGTATTGTCTGTGGCATTTTTCATGCTGCAGTGGTAAAGTTGAATAGCTGTGACAGAGACTATATGCACTGTAAATGATGCTGCAGTCAACATCCATATGTATCTTTCAGTGCACATGTATGAATCTTTCTCAATGGTAGATGTCAAGACTCTAGAAGTAAACCAGCTCCATAGTATGGTTTTGATAAATATTTAGTAACTAATCATTAATCACTAACATTGATTTCTTTTAATACGTCTTTGTGTGTACATGTGCTCAGTCATGTCCAACTCTTGGCGACCCCATCGACTGCAGTCCATCAGGTTTCTCTGTTCATGGGATTCTCAAGGTAAGAATACGGGAGTGGGTTGCTATGTCCTCCTCCAGGGGATCTTCCTGACCCAGAGATCAAACCCAAATCACTGTTTTCTGCATTGACACATGGGTTCTTTAGCACTAGCACCAACTGGGAAGCCCTTGGGGCCACCATTTACTAGCTAAGTAGCATGAGAAAGTTTAATTAAACTTTAAGTTCAACTTAAATACCTGTAAAATAAGAATAATGTATTATCACAGGATTGTCATGAGAATTAAAAAAGATAATACATGTAATGTACTTAGAACAGAGGTCTGACCTACAGCCCATTCCAAATATTACTGTGATAGTGCTGACCTTAATCATCAGTTATATTTCTTTCAAAAATGGAAAGAGAAAATTGAAAACAATTTTGATAGAAAAAAAATTAGCAGTTTGTAGAGATAAATTTTAATAATTTGCATGGAATATAAACAATTTTACTCTTTTAATTTATATGAAAGAAAGGAATTCTTTATGTTTTCCTCCCAACACAAGCTATCAGGGCTACCTATTCTATTTTAGGCAAGAAAAAACAGAACAGTTAAGGTTCTAAGGAGTCAAATGATTCTCCTTTTTCTTCTAAACTTGTCCACAAAATCAGCTGAGAATGTAGCATACAGTGGTCATTATTGATTCATGTGATCTTTGTCTGAGGCTTAGAAGTATTCAAAGTGAAAGGGAAATGATTTTGATCATATAGAATAAGTGCTGTCCAACATCATAATTTTATCAATATAATACTCGTTATAGAAAGAACAGTATGTTTCATGAATCATTCTAGTTTTCAAACTTAGAATTGAGTTTATAATTGTAAAATAAATCATCTAACACTTTCTACCCAAGTCTTGGTTGTGACTCATATTTATGACTTGACAGATCATCTCAAACAAAAACACTTGGACACAGTGTACTTCCTCTGTTGTAACTGTGCTTATCTTGTATTTCATCCAGAAGTTTTTATAGATGGGCTCAATTATACTCTGTCTGACTACTTTTGTTCCTTCTGTAGTTGGATCATTTATCTTCTTACTGTTTATTTGTTTATTTTTACTTTTAAAAGCTTGTCTGCATTGACTGATGAAAAGTTAGATTTTCGAAAATATTTACATTTGGAGCTGGGCTTAATTTTTAAAAGGTCCATTGTAAAGATTATACTTATATTAAAAAGTACTTATTTTTAACTGAATGCTAATCTCATTGCATTAATGTCAGTGTAGTTGAACAATTGACCATGGAAACATGCACAATTGAACAACTTTGTTTTGAGGCATTGTGGTTCTGACTAGAAAATCTACACCTAAGCAAATGAGTTAAAATTAATTTTCTCTGAGTGGATGTATTGAACTTCTAGCACAGTGTGAGTGGGACATACTATGTATGGGAAATGGGTTTTAAATATATACATGAGTTTTTAAATTTCCATATTAAACTTTAGAAACAAATGTTCCATTTTGAATTTCATGTCTATTGGCTATTAGAGGAGAGGGAAGGAAGAAGAGAATAAGGTTATATAAAATAAATAGAGTTGGAGTTTGACTTGTTTTGCAACAATCAAAATGCAGAAATTTTATAATGTTAGAAAATTTAAATGTGTTGTAAAAAATTAATCTTATCCAAAGAGAGGACTAATCTTGGCTCCTGGAAGGTAATTGCTAAGTCCTTGGAAAGGTATCCTTAATGAGAATGCATGGGGTCCCAAAGGGTCAGACACAACTGAGCACACACACATGGACCATATTGACCCATTCATTAATACTCTTAAGATAGAGACGATTTGGGGATATAGTCACATTCGCATTTTGTTTACCTGGGGTCTTTGGCTCAGGTCACATGGTCTAACAATGTGTTTTAGGGTGATGGCTAAAGACTGAGGTCAACCATGTGAATGGCCAGACGGGTTTAGGAGACCACGCCCCAGTAGAACATAAGATTCTAGTATACTTGATTGCTTGACAGTAGTCCATATGTATTGTCACACAGCACTGATGGGAGATTAGCATTGTCCATGACCCCAGTGGGAAAAGAGAAGCAGAAGTTCCACATGTGGAACTTATCTAGACTTTGCCCCATATACCTCTTTCTTTGCATTATTTTAGTCTGTAACCAATTACATGAGTACCATAGCTTTCAGTGACCTCTGTGAGTTCTTCTAGAAAATTCTTAAAACTGAGAGTGGTCTTTGGAATACCTGGACTTGTAATTGGTGTCAGAAGTGAAGATGGTCTTGGGGACTGTTTTCTAAGTTTATAGATCTTTTTTCCCCTGCTTTTCTGCCTTTTTATTACTGCTTAAAAATCTTCAGAGAAGTATTGAAGTTTAAAACATAATTTGCTTTTACATTTCCTCCTGTGATATCCATTGCAAATAGAGATATTTATTGATGCCATTATCTTGGTAAGTTCTATTTAGTGTGTCTCAATATTTAACCAAGTATAATGAATATTGAAGGTTTTTATATTAATATAAATATTTTGAAATATTTATATTTCTCTTTCATGAAAGAAATATAAAATTAAAGGCTTGGTTTGAAGTAACTGAATTTAATTTATAAAACTTTGGCAAAAAGATAAGGATGAAAATCTTATTTTTCATAATTGTTTTACTTGACTGTTAATTTATCAAAATACCCTGTCTACATGTTTCTTGCAAGAACAATATTTAACCTTCTATATTGACTGTTTTCATATTAGTGGGTACTTAGAAACAAACAAAATCCCATTGTTTTCTTCCTATAGAAGAGGTTTCCCTTTCATAGTAACATAACATGACTTAAAAATAAAAACTCCTCATTGTGAAAAGAATCAACTTCATGCTTAGTAGAGTTTATTCCCTAACATTAGGCTTTTGGCAACTAAAACAAACACTTCATTGATTTTATGTCGTTTTCTCCCAGAAAAAACAATGAGCAAATAATGCAAGTAGCCTTACAAGTTAGTTTTCTAAAAGGAAATGTCAGTGATAAAACATATATTTTATTTTTTATGAACCAGCCCATTTCTTGACTCACATAATTTTCTTGATTAATTTTTAAAAATTTATAATTTAAAAATTACTTTTATGCATTAACAATTATAAAGATACTGTGCTTCTCTGACTGTCATATCTTAAATATAGCAGCCATTTATGTTTTAGTTGTGTGTGTGTGTATGTATATTTGTATACTAGTTTCCTGTGACTGCTATTACACATTACCATGTATTTGGTGGCTTAAAAATATAGAAGTTTGTGGTCTCACCAGTCTATAGGCCAGAAGTCTAAAATACCATATTCCCTCCAGAGATTCTTGGGGAGAATCCTTTAATTGCCTTTTCTGGTGGCTATATTACTTCTCTTTGCCTCCACTGGTACATTACCTTCTCCTATTTTGTGTATGTAAAATCTTCCTTTTCCTCACTCTTGTGAAAACATGTGAGGTTGCATTTAGGACTTACCTAGAAAACACAGGGAATTTTACCTACATCAAGATGATTAAATTCATCATATTTGGAAAGGTCTCTTTTTTTTCCATATAAGGTAACTTTCACACATGCCAGGGAAATAGGACATGAGTAGATTTTTTTTTGGGGGGGAAGGGATGCATTTTCAGTCTACCACAGTGTACAAGGCTGCCTTATAATGTTGTGTGATCTTTGAAATCTCAAATCTATGTTAAAGTAACAGTGTTAACCATTGTCTCTGTGTCTTTTAGGATGATAGATTTCTTTCATATCATAGTTCTACCTTGTACTTACTCTATTATTATTTTTTCTGTGTGATCAAGAATATTCCAGGTATATATTAGGTGAATAAAATATATTTTTTAAAGAATTTTGTGAAGAATCACAGATACAGAGAAAGAAAAAGAGACATAGAGAGTGCTCCATTATTTAAGGAATAAATAATAAATAATAAAATAGTAAATAAATATATAAAATAAATAAAATAAAATAATAAATAAAAAAACCTTTCTAACATTTCTCTAAAAGTCCTAAGTAGAACATAGGAAAGAAAAATGTTTTTTCATCATAAGTAATGACCTGAATTTTACCAAATATGCTTCTATTTCAGTCAGTTTTCATCCCTCCATCCCTAGATGCTCTTTAAAAATATTAAAATTAATCTAATTTTTGATACTTCAAATTACCTTTCCAACATGATTAAATGTAACACCCACAGGGTATTATTTTAGTTTTGTGATAATGTATAATTTGAAAGGGCTTCCCAGGTGGCTCAGTGGTAAAGAATCCATCTACCAAGCAGGAGACATGGGTTTGATCCCTGGGTCGGGAAGATCCCCTGGAGAAGGAAATGGCAACCCACTTCAGTATTCTTGCCTGATAAATCCCATGGACAGAGGAGCCTGGCGGGCTACCATCCATGGGGTCACAAATGAGTTGGACACTACTTAGAGACTAAACAATAATAATTGCAGAGATATTAATAGAATATATATGTTAATTCATTCTTATATTTCCATCTGCTAAAGGACCTCTACCAGTCATATATAAAAGCTAAAGCATACTGAAAAAGTTCATTTCTCATAAGAGACGGCAGCTTCATTTTCTATCACTAAGGACTAGGCATTTCATTGTTTTGAGAAAATGCCTTCATCGTTAAAAAGGTATGCCTTATTTTTTTTGTATAACCAATGAAGTATAAGGCTAGAGGAAAAGGTGAGAACTATGAATAAAAGTGCAGTGAAAAGTGAGAGCAGTTAAGAAAAAGATAATATGGACTGTCAATTTACATCTCTGTACAGCAAACTTAAAATTCTGGGCAAGTTTTACAACATGAAGGTAGCCTGACCATTTATAAATCTACAATGGTAGCTGTCAAAATACTTATGTGGGAAAATACCTCCCTGAGTAGGCTAGTTAAATTATTGGTATGCAGTAAAATTGTCTCAGAAGGTGGCTTTGCCCTTTAGTGTTCAGTTTTGAAATAGTAAGCTACTAAGCAGAAAAGGTGAGATTACAGTCCCTCTCTGTTAACTGCCAGATAGGTTTAAGAAATTTTGTGACTAGTTGTGAGGGAAAATGCATACTCTCATGGCCATTTAGAAGGAGTCGCCTAGGAAAAGCTAATTTAACATCTAGATACTTTTGTCCATCAGATCTTCTTATGTAAAAATATATCAGGCTAGAGTAGAGTTGTTAAAAATATTCAAAACTAAAATGAAGCATTAGAAGCAATATCTAAATGAAATTACAATGGAAAAAGAAAGAGCAAAGAAACAGTTGGGAAAATTGAGGGGAGGTGGGGAGTCATTTATATTCTTCTGCTCTACATTGTCCTCCAAAATCCTTGCCCGAAGAGATGAGTTTGGTAACATTATCTGCAAAGAATTTTCAGTTCTAATACCATAAATGATCATGAGTTCTAAGAAAACCTCCCATTTCATAACAACTATACCTTAGATCAAACACACTTTTTGAAGTCATGTTCATTTTTTTAAGGTAAGAATGAACTCAACAAATACTCATATTATAGCAAATTATGGAAATAATTGAAAAACCAACCAATGAGGGAAGCAAAGATTATTTATTCAGAGATTGCAATGGTAAAGAATCCACCTCCATTACTGATGTTTTAGTAGAGACTGAAAGGCAAGCAGAGGAGTGAGAACACTTTATAGGATGGAAAAACGGGTGGCTTTAGGCATGACCTGATTGGAGGTTGTTAGCATAGAGGAAACTTGAAGCAGGCTACCTAGAAGTGGGGTAGCCTATGTGATCCTAATTTGGAAGCACAGACAAAAATTAGATAAGCAGCAAGTTATTGGTCAATTCCTAATCATTTGGGACCAATTATTAGAGAAGTTTTGCCTTCCTAGTTTGTTACTAGAACTGTCAGCCTGATGTCCTGTAAGTCTAATGTCTAGTAACACCTTGGCTTCCTGGACTGGAAGAGTTGGTTTCCTATACAAGTTGATATAGGTTATGGGTCAGAGTTCTGATTTTATATATGATCTGGCCATTGTTTATTCATTCAGTCTCTCAAGAAATAAACCATGATTAGGCCCACAGTGAACCAAGGCTGTGCTTGAAGGCACGAGGTGGGCTTTGTTGGTCTCCTAGACTTCAGAAGCTGGGAAGTTAGATCACAAAAATAGGAATCTAGGACACTTGCCTAAATGAGCTGATAGCTAAAAGGATGGGGTTGGATTCCTCTTGTGTATTCTGAATTTTGAATGAAAATAAAGGTGAGGAAGCTGGGTATTTAATACCATATCTGAACCTAAATGCTCAAGAATGCTGAAATGGTCCTTGGTTAGGGGTATCCTTAAACTACTAGCAGAATAGGAAAATATCCCATATTCAAAGTTAAACCTGCAAAATGTTAGTCACTCAGTCGTGTCCGACTATTTGCAACCCCATGGATTGTAGCCCTCCAGGCTCCTCTGTGCATAGAATTCTCCAAGCAAGAATACTAGAGTGATTTGCCATTTCCTTCTCCAGGGGATCTTCTAGACCCAGGTTTTGAACCCAGGTCTCCTTATTGCAGGCAGATTCAGAATAGAAAAAGAAAAATAAAACAAAAAACACCTTATTCAAAGTTAATCCTGCAGGACTCCCATAAAATAAGAGGGAGAAATAAGCTCACCAAAACAGACTATCAAAATAGTACAAGGCAAACCACAGTGAAAAGAGTTAATAGAATCCAAAAGCAACACGTTATTCCTCCAGGTCCTATAGAAGTTGCAATAATCAGGTTAAAAATGTACAATATGCAGTTTAAAAAAATACAGAATCTGCTAAAACATAAGGAGTTGTCAAGGAACTATCAAAAAAGCAGGCAGAAAAGTGATTTACTTCCTGAATTGAAAAGCATAATGTGAAATAAGAAAGTCACTAGGCAGATTAATCCCCAGATTAAACATAGTTGAATGGAGAATTGGTGGACAGAAGGCTACATGAAAGAGGACATTAAGAGACATGGGGGATAGAATAAGAATGCTTGAATGCATATCGATAGAATCTGAAGAGAAGAACATAGATCTAATGGATCAGTTGTAAAACTGATGGTGAGAACAATTCCATATACACTAGAAGCATAGCATGTACCAGACAAATGAGAGAAATATATAATATAATGATACTTTTCTTTCTAAAGACAAAAAAAATGTCTTGAAAGGAACTAAAGAAAAAATGCACTTAGGTAATAGTATTTTATTTCCAGCCCTTGTGTTCATCCTTGAGTTAAAAAGATCTAGTAGACTCTAGGGTGCTCTTTCTAAATACATTTATCTATTTGTGATGGAAATAACAGGAACTAGCACACCATTTTTTTATTTATTTATACAATATATCTTCTATAGGGGGCCTATTTGTCTTAGCACTTTTGGCAGCTCCAGTGCAGTTTCACAGAGCATCCTAGGGTTTCACTGATCCATACCTAATGGTACCTGAAAAACATCTCTGCTTTCTACCTTCTCTAAGAATCTGTGAAACTCTGCAGGTTCTCCCAGCTATAAAAGCAGTGATCTTTACCAAAGTCAGTATTTTGGTTGCTGATGTATAACCATCATTTGACAGTAAAGAGGATAACAAGACAGAAATTAATTTCCAAAATATACAAACAGCTCAAAAAATAATTTAAAAAATGGGCAGAATATCTAAATAGACATCTCTCGAATGAAGTAATACAGACAGCCATCAGGCAACTGAAAAGATGCCCAGTTTCACTAATTATAAAGGAAATGCAAAGCCAAGCTAAAATGAAGTATCACCTCATGCCAGTCAGAATAGCCATTATCAAAAAGTCTACAAATAATAAATGCTGAAGAGGGCATGGAGAAAAAGGAAACCTCCTACACTATTGCTAAGAATGTAAATTGACACAGCCACCATGGAGAACAGTGTATAAGTTCCTTACAACAACTAAAAATAGAGTTACCATATGATCCAGCAATCCCATTCCTGGGCATATATCTGAAAAACTCTAATTTGTAAAGTTGCATATACCCTAATGTTCATAGCAGCACTATTTCTAGTAACCAAGATGTGGAAGCAACCTGTCCATCAACAGATCAGTGGTTAAAAAGGATATGGAATATGTGCAAAATGGAATATCACTCAGTCATAAAAAAGAAGAAAATATTGCCATGTGCAGCAACATGGATGGAGCTAGAGATTGTCATACTAAGTGAAGTAAGTCAGAAAGACAAATATATATCGCTTATATGTGGAATCTTAAAAAGAGTGATACAAATGAACTTATTTACAGAAAAGAAATAAACACAGAGGTAGAAAACAATTGGATGGTTACCAAAGGGGAGAATGGGGATGGGATGATTTAGGAGGTTGGGATTAACAGATATACAACACTGGGTACAAAATAGATAATCAGCAAGGACCTACTGTATAGCACAGGGAACTATACTCAATATCTTGTGATAACCTGTAATGATATATATATATATGATTGAATCACTTTTCCGCACACTGGAAACTACAGTGGATTGTAAATCCAATTTCAGTAAAAACTAAAAACAAATGCACTTAAACTGTAAATGAATAGCAGTGAGGTTAATAGCTGAATATCAGAGGTTGAAATCACTATCTTATTGCTTGATTTTCCCCAGATTATTTTCATTTTAATTACAGTATTTGCTATATGCGTACACTAAATTTTAAATTTATCTGACCCATGATAGCAATTCTAAGATTTTATTTCTCACAATCACATTGACGATCTAGATTTGCATTGTATAATATAGATATAGCCTACAAATTTGGTTAATATAGTTATTAGTCTAATATATTGTTAGAGTTAATATAGTAATTGATTAATTCATATACTCAAAAAATGTTTATTGAGCAAGTGTTTTGTGCTAGGATTGTGCTACGCATTGGGAATGCACAAGTGAACTCTGGGTTTTGCTCATAATTACAAAAACAAATCTATCAAAGTTATAGCAGATAAAAACAATAAATCTATGTATAAATTGTATATTTCTCTACATTATATTATACATGTTTTATATTTCTTAGATGGCTTTAGAAACTTGTACTTTTAACTGTGAACATGAAAAATTATAGTTGAGTTCTTTGGCCCACTTTTTGATTGGGTCATTTATTTTTCTGGAATTGAGCTGCAGGAGTTGCTTGTATATTTTTGAGATTAATCCGTTGTCTGTTGCTTCGTTTGCTATTATTTTCTCCCAATCTGAGGGCTGTCTTTTCACCTTGCTTATAATTTCCTTTGTTGTGCAAAAGCTTTTAAGTTTCATTAGGTCCCATTTGTTTATTTTTGCTTTTATTTCCAATATTCTGGGAGGTGGGGCATAGAGGATCCTGCTGTGATTTATGTCGGAGAGTGTTTTGCCTATGTTCTCCTCTAGGAGTTTTATAGTTTCTGGTCTTACATTTAGATCTTTAATCCATTTTGAGTTTATTTTTGTGTATGGTGTTAGAAAGTGTTCTAGTTTCATTCTTTTACAAGTGGTTGACCAGTTTTCCCAGCACCACTTGTTAAAGAGGTTGTCTTTTTTCCATTGTATATCCTTGCCTCCTTTGTCAAAGATAAGGTGTCCATAGGTTCATGGATTTATCTCTGAGCTTTCTATTCTGTTCCATTGATCTATATTTCTGTCTTTGTGCCAGTACCATACTGTCTTGATGACTGTGGCTTTGTAGTAGAGTCTGAAGTCAGGCAGGTTGATTCCTCCAGTTCCATTCTTCTTTCTCAAGATTGCTTTGGCTATTCGAGGTTTCCAAAGAAGACATACAGATGGCTAACAAACACATGAAAAGATGCTCAACATCACTCATTATCAGAGTAATGCAAATCAAAACCACAATGAGGTACCATTACACGCCAGTCAGGATGGCTGCTATCCAAAAGTCTACAAGCAATAAATGCTGGAGAAGGTGTGGAGAAAAGGGAACCCTCTTACACTGTTGGTGGGAATGCAAACTAGTACAGCCGCTATGGAGAACACTGTGGAGATTTCTTAAAAAACTGGAAATAGAACTGTCATATGACCCAGCAATCCCACTTCTGGGCATACACACTGAGGAAACGAGATCTGAAAGAGACACGTGCACTCCAGTGTTCGTTGCAGCACTGTTTATAATAGCCAGGACATGGAAGCAACCTAGATGCCCATCAGCAGACGAATGGATAAGGAAGCTGTGGTACATATACACAATGGAATATTACTCAGCCATTAAAAAGAATTCATTTGAATCAGTTCTAATGAGATGGATGAAACTGGAGCCTATTATACAGAGTGAAGTAAGCCAGAAAGATAAAGATCATTACAGCATACTAACGCATATATATGGAATTTAGAAAGATGGTAATGATAACCCTATATGCAAAACAGAAAAAGAGACACAGATGTACAGAACAGAATTTTGGACTCTGTGGGAGAAGGTGAGGGTGGGATGTTTCAAGAGAACAG
The DNA here is from genome assembly GCF_033118175.1 of Dama dama. NCBI lineage: Eukaryota > Metazoa > Chordata > Mammalia > Artiodactyla > Cervidae > Dama > Dama dama. The sequence goes on along the minus strand of NC_083698.1, from coordinate 79,440,276 downwards.
CATCGAAACATGTATATTATCTATAGTGAAACAGATCACCAGCCCAGGTTGGATGTATGAGAGAAGTGCTCGGGCCTGGTGCACTGGGAAGACTCAGAGGGATTGGGTAGAGAGGGAGGTGGGAGGGGGGATCGGGATGGGGAATACATGTAACTCCATGGCTGATTCATGTCAATGTATGACAAAACACACTACAATATTGTAAAGTAATTAGCCTCCAACTAATAAAAATAAATGAAAAAAAAAGAAAAAGAAAAATTATAGTTGATATGTTGAAGTGCTACTTTATAGAGACTAGATTTTCAAATAAACTGTTTTATTAACCTGTTTAATAAGAATCAATATATTCTGAGAAAGTTTTGCTCTCTGAGATAACAATTTAAATTAGTAGAAATAAATTTGACACTTACCATTTAAAATGTAGGCATATTTAATATTGACATAGAGAAATTTGTTTTAAATCTAGTTCACCATTTTTTCCCCAAACATACATAGTTTTTCTTAAGTGGAGTAAGTCTATCAAATGAAATAAAATTACCACTAAAATTCAAACATATCAGACAAATCTTTATCTATCGGCATTTATATAATGAATTTGCATTCATAGTTTAAAATAGCTACCATTCACATCACAGTTGTTTACTAAGAACCTAATATGTTAAAGACCCTGTAATAGATGTTTTGCATACAGTATCTTAAGCAGTATTAGGGACAATTCCATGAGACAAGTATTAATAAAAAGCTCTATTCAAGGGAACTGTTTTGAGAAGTTGAATAACATGCTCTGAATCACAGAATGATAACAATTAGGATTAAATTTCACTCTGTGACCAAGTCAGCGCTCAGAGCTACAGTGTGGTGTTTTTAGAATCCATATGTCTGTATTTTTAACTCTTTAACAATCAGAGATCTACCAGCTACAACAACTAAGATTTCATAAATCATTTCCAAATGTAAGCAACAAAGCATTCTCATTTCTCCTTTTCAATTTGTTTCCATTTCACAATCTATAGAGTTGAGAGAGAGAAAGAATATACTACTTTTTAGTGAAGGTAAAATAATTAGATTTTAAATGCTTTGAAAGCAGGGATTGTGTTTATAATCATTCATTTTGCCTCAGTAACTATTCCAGTTCTGCCACATAATAGGTGATAGTGACTTTATTCTTAAATAAATATTCAATATTAAATATTCAATATATTCTGGCTACTAATTCCATGTATATTGTGTATAAGGCTAAGGGTTAATAATAGCTCTAAAGTTAAAAATTGCCCATTTAAAGCAACTAGTTCTGTTTTAAGACAAGTTGTATTCAGTGGGCTACTTTTAAGTAACTCATTGCAATTTTCAATTACAATTGTAAACAGATAAAAGTGTGTCTGCAAAATAAATTTGGGTCGTCTGTTATAAGCATCAGAGGGATTTAAGCAACATTCTGTGGTAGACAATGCTTTCCACTGACAGCAGTCTATTTTTCTGGGCAGAGGATCAGAAAACTGAAAATTCTAACAAAAAAATCTCTAAGTGAAAGAGGTAAAATGACTTACCTATCCTGCTCAGATTTCAAAGATGAGTATTTTTTAAAATAAGAGATGCTCTTTTTGGATTTTCTTTGAAAATTTGAAACCACAAATTTTCTTATTTGCCTTTTGCATCGAATGCTTAGTTTTATGGGAAGTTTTAAAACTTCAGAATTGCAAAACTGGAAAAAGAGTATTTTTTCTAGTTTCAAACATACTAATATTATTGCTAGAGAGAGAAAAATCTTGCCTTGCTGTTTTTGGCTTTGTTGTTGTTGCTACTTTGCTATTCTTATCCATTTCTTCTAATTGGTTTTAGAATTGGCTTTATTTCTCTATCATGTTATACATCCTTTTGGTATGTGTGTATCTGTATGTGTTTTTACCACTGCTCATTTAATCTTTGCAGCACTCTTAGTATATAAATGCTTTTTTTTTTTTTTTCTTCTCAGGTTCTCTTGGTATTTTAGTTTCCTGCTGTGCTGTGCTGCCACAAAAATGGGCAGGACTTTAACTGCTCTTTTACTCACTCAAGTCTCTTTTACTCAAAGTAAAAAATGCATAATGAAAATGTAAACACTTTGTCTTTAAGGAAAATGCACAAAACCTTGACTGTATTCTTCCTAAATGCTGTTTTTCTCATATTGTAAATGTAATTATGTAGTATTACAGAATTGGCCATTTGGATTAAAGAGAGGTTAGAATACTTGAAATTAGTATTTCATTGCCTTGTGTTATGCTGATTTAACTTACTGTCTCCTTTGGCAGATGAACCACATCTCTCCCCGTGTCTACCTCTTACACCCCAGTTTTTTCTTTGAAAAATTTACTACCTGGTAATCATTTTAGCTCAGTTACTGATACGCTGCAAATAGGCCTCATTTTGATTGTGACCAGTTAAGTGTCCTCTTTCCTTCTATTCAGTACCTGAAAGAAATATTTAAGACTTTACACTATTTATCTTGTTAGTTTTGGGAAGACCGTGGCTGATTTAATAAGCAGTTTTTCTTTATCTTATAGGATTGTCAAGCCTTTGAACACAATTCATTTTTCCTAAAGAACCAGTTGTATTTTGCAATAATGGATATTCCAAACAAGATTTATTTATTTTTTAATTTATTTATTTTAGTTGGAGGCTACTTACTTTACAATACTGTAGTGGTTTTGCCATACATTGACATGAATCAGCCATGGGTATACATGTATTCTCTATCCTGAGCCCCCCTCCCTCCCCCCACATCCCATCCCTCTGGGTCATCCCAGTGCATCAGCGCCGAGCACCCTGTCTCATGCAACGAACCTGGACTGGCTGTCTGTTTCACATATGATAATATACATGTTTCAATGCTATTCTCTCAAATCATCCCACCCTCACCTTCTCCCACAGAGTCCAAAAGACTGTTCTATACATCTGTGTCTCTTTTGCTGTCTTGCATATAGAGTTATCGTTACCCTCTTTCTAAATTCCATATATATGCATTAGTATAATGTATTGGTGTTTTTCTTTCTGGTTTACTTCATTGTTTAATAGGCTCCAGTTTCATCCACCTCATTGGAACTGATTCAAATGTATTCTTTTTAATGGCTGAGTAATATTCCATTGTGTGTATGTACCATAACTTGATTATTCATTCGTCTGTTGATGGGTATCTAGGTTGCTTCCATGTCCTGGCTATTATAAACAGTGTTGTGATGAACACTGGGGTAAACGTGTCTCTTTCAGATCTGGTTTCCTCGGTGTGTATGCCCAGCAGTGGGATTGCTGGGTCATATGGCAGTTCTATTTCCAGTTTTTTAAGGGATCTCCACACTGTTCTCCATAGTGGCTGTACTAGTTTGCATTCCCACCAACAGTGTAAGAGGGTTCCCTTCTCTCCACACCCTCTCCAGCATTTATTGTTTGTAGACTTTTGGATAGCAGCCATTCTGACTGGCATGAAATGGTACCTCATTGTGGTTTAATTTGCATTACTCTGATAATGAGTGATGTTGAGCATCTTTTCATGTGTTTGTTAGCCATCTGTATATCTTCTTTGGAGAAATGTCTGTTCAGTTCTTTGGCCCACTTTTTGGTTGGGTCTTTTATTTTTCTGAAATTGAGCTGCAGGAGTTGCTTGTATATTTTTGAGATTAATCCTTTGTCAGTTGCTTCATTTGCTATTATTTTCTCCCATTCTAAAGGCTGTCTTTTCACCTTGCTTATAGTTTCCTTCGTTGTGCAAAAACTTTTAAGTTTAATTAGGTCCCATTTGTTTAATTTTGCTTTTATTTCCATTACTCTGGGAGGTGGGTCGTAGAGGATCCTGCTGTGATTCATGTTGAAGAGTGTTTCGCCTATGTTTTCCTCTAGGTGTTTTATAGTTTCTGGTCTTACATTTAGATCTTTAATCCATTTTGAGTTTATTTTTGTGTATGGTGTTAGAAAGTGTTCTAGTTTCATTCTTTTACAAGTGGTTGACCAGTTTTCCCAGCACCACTTGTTAAAGAGATTGTCTTTTCTCCATTGTATATTCTTGCCTCCTTTGTCAAAGATAAGGTGTCCATAAGTGCGTGGATTTATCTCTGGGCTTTCTATTTTGTTTCCACTAATCTGTTTCTCTCTTTGTGTCAGTAGTATACTGTCTTGATGACTATAGCTTTGTAGTATAGCCTGAAGTCAGGGAGGTTGATTCCTCCAGTTCCATTCTTCTTTCTCAAGATTGCTTTGGCTATTTGAGGTTTTTTGTATTTCCATACAAATTGTGAAATTATTTGTTCTAGTTCTGCGAAAAATACCATTGGTAGCTTGATGGGGATTGCATTGAATCTATAGATTGCTTTGTGTAGTATACTCATTTGGCTCTGTGTCTGTACCAAATTGAAGATTGGGGGAATTTTTTTGGTTTATATCCTTTTCTATATCTTTTTGTCTTTTTTCCCCTGTTAGTAAAATGTAGTAATTGCTTATGTAGAAAAAAATCAGTGTCTCTTAAAGAAATGTGTAGTATTCTTTCATTTTTTAAAGAAAAGCAAGGATATTTTTGATAGTCTGTTCATCTAGTTTGTGTGTGTAGGTGTGTGTATACTCAGTCACTTCCAACTCTTTTTGACCTATTCAACTGTAGCCCATCAGGCTCCTCTCTGCATGGAACTTTTCAGGTAAGAATACGTGAGTGGGTTGCCATTTCCTCCTCTAGTGGATCTTCCTGACCCAGGAATCAAACCAGCATATCTTGTGTCTTCTGCATTGCAAGCGAATTCTTTACCTACTGAGCCATCGTGAAAGCCCCTGTTCATCTAGAGTTTTGGATAATGTTTGTCTGCATAAATATGAACAACCTGATAAATTTCAAAAAGGGACTAGTGCCTCAGTATTTTGATTTAGATATTTTCATTGAAGTTCTATAATTATCTCATGACTTAAAAATTAAAATAAAAGCACTTCTCATGCAATATAGCAGAGGATGGACTACAACTAAACTTAATGTTTTTAACATTTTTAGCAAATAGAAAAACATAATTATTTAATGGAGACAGCAAATCAAGGAACATTTGTCTAAATAATTCCCAAACCTGTTTTTTTAAACTTTCAGTTCTGAAGTTTTCATCTTTATCTAAAAGCAAGATGTCTTTCATTCACCTTATCTATTATAAAAAATTGTCAGTCAAGTGGCCAGAATGCTGGCTAGCTTCAGCTTAGAAAAGGATACTCCAAGATAATATCTAACCTGCACAAACAGAATCCTGAGAAGATTTCATTATATTAGGAGATCACATAATGTGCCCGAATATGGGGATAGCACATATGCTAATCTGTATTACATAATTTTGAAAAAAGTTTTTGAAATAACTTAAGTCTTTCAAGCCAGACAGAATTAAAATCAGTTCCCAACTTTTCCACTTAGTAGCTATGTGAATACCAATGGTCTTTGGTTTTTATCAGTTACTAAATGCTGAAAAAGACATTTGGGATTCCACAGGAAAAATTTAACCATACTACTGGAGAAAAAAATTGAAGATGGGAGGCATTGAAAAGAGTAAGAGGAAAGTTTTATTTTACATGCATCACCCCTCCCACAAGGCCGCATAACTTAGTGCCAAGAGAGATCTTTTCAGGTCATGATTTCTTCCATGGGAGAAAGTTATGAGTGTGTGCTTGGCTTCCCTCGCTATACAAAGTGATGCCAAAGAGATCCACTTCTTTCTACCCCATACAGAATACTAAGGTGTGTGGCATAAATGGTAGATTAGTAAGCACTTGGCAGAAAAGCAGCCAGGGGACTCTGAGGGCATCAAATGTGCATGGACCCTGCAAACTGCTTTGTGGACTCCCATCAGGAAGCCAGGAGTGGGTACACCTTGCTTACGAATCTCCCCAGCAGACCCACAGTACCTCCAACACTTTGGGGTACCTTACCTACAAATCCCCACTCATCCAGTGGCCAGTTCCCTGTGTTCACCTCCAAGAGTGCCAAGAACAAGCCTTTGTAGATGGCTTAGTGAGCATATGCAGAAACCCAATCGGCATGTGGCATTGAAGGAGAGCACACCAGCTTTCAACACTACCCTAGGGAGAGCAAATGAGAAGCTTTTAGCAATGGCCATATGTGCAGGATTAGGAAAAAAATTAGGAAAAAATATTAAGAATTCCTTCCTACAAATGGAATAAGAAATGTAGAGCAGACACATCCACAGGAAATGTCTGATAAAGTCTAAGGATTCCTAACAGGGCTAATAGAAGACATTCATCTCCTGAAGCCAGTCAGCAAAGATAAGAGAATGTGACTACTTCTTCAAAATTGAACATTGTAATGCAAGACTCCAGGGAACAAGAAAAGTCAAGAAAATATGACACCATCAAAGAACATAATAATTTTCCAATAACAGACACACAAAAAGTAAAGATCTCTGATTTTCCTAATAAAGAATTCAAGATAGTGTTTTAGTGAGCTACAAGAAAACACAGAAAAAGATTGATAAAATTAGGGAAAAATGAACAAAAAATGAAAAATTTAACAAAGAGAAATTATAAGAAACCTCATATATTCTGAATTCCAAAGAATAGCAAGGAAAGAAAACAAGCCTTCCTTAGTGATCAATGCAAAGAAATAGAGGAAAACAATAGAATGAGAAAGACTAGAGATCTCTTCAAGAAATCAGAGATACCAAGGGGACATTTCATGCAAAGATGGGGACAATAAAGGACAGAAATGGAATGGAACTAACAGAACAGAAAATATTAAGAAGAGGTGGCAAGAATACCCAGAACTATACAAAAAAGACCTTAATAAACATGATGGTGTGATCACTCACCTAGAGCCAGACATCCTGGAATGTGAAGTCAAGTGGGCCTTAGGAAGCATCACTACGAACAACACTAGTAGAGGTGATGGAATTCCAGCTGAGCTATTTCAAATCCTAAAAGATGATGCTGTTAAAAGGCTGCACTCAATGTGACAGCAAATTTGCAAAACTAAACAGTGGCCAGAGGACTGGAAAAGGTCAGTTTTCATTTCAATCCAAAAGAAAAGCAATGCCAAAGAATGTTCAAACTACTGCTCAATTGCACTCATCTCACATGATAGCAAAGTAATGCTCAAAATTCTCCAAGCTAGGTTTCAATAGTAAGTGAACCAAAAATTTCCAGATGTTCAAGCTGGATTAAGAAAAGGCAGAGAAACCAGAGATCAAATTGCCAACATTAGTTGGATCATAGAAAAAGCAAGAGAATTCCAGAAACTCATTTACTTCTGCTTTATTGACTATGCCAAAGCCTTTGACTGTGTGGATCATAATAAACTGTGGAAAACTCTTAAAGAGATTGGAATACCAGACCACCTGACCTGCCTCCTGAGAAATCTGTATGCAAGTCAAGAAGCAACAGTTAGAACTGGACAAGGAACAAAGGACTGATTCAAAATTGGGAGAGGAGTACGTCAAGGCTGCATATTGTCACCCTGCTTAGCTAATTTATATGCAGAATATATTATGCAAAATCCCAGGTTGGATGAAGCACAAGCTGGAATCAAGATTGCCAGCAGAAGTATCAATAACCGAAGATATGTGGATGACACCACCCTCGACTGAAGAGTCTCTTTATGAAAGTGACAGAGGAAAGTGAAAAAGGTGGCTTAAAACTCAACATTCAAAAAAACAAAGATCATGACATCTGATCCCATCACTTCATGACAAATAGATGGGGAAACAATGGAAACAGTGACAGACTTTATTTTCTTGGTCTCCAAAATAACTGCAGATGGTGACTGCAGCCATGAAATTAAAAGACACTTGCTCCTTGGAAGAAAAACTATGACCAACCTAGACAGGATATTATAAAGCAGGGACATTACTTTGCCGACAAAGGTCCATCTAGTCAAAGTTATGGTTTTTCCAGTAGTCATGTATGGGTGTGAGATTTGGGCCATAAAGAAAGCTGAGCACCAAAGAATTGATGCTTTTGAATTATGGTGTAGGAGAAGACTCTTGAGTGTTCATTGGACTGCAAGTATATCAAACCAGCCAATCCTAAGGAAATCAATGGAAGGACTGATGCTGAAGCTCCAATACTTTGGCCACCTGATGCAAAGAACTGACTCATTTGAAAAGACCCTGATGCTGGGAAGGATTGAAGGTGGGAGGAGAAGGGGATTACAGAGGATGAGATGGCTTAATGGCATCACTGACTTGATGGACATGAATTTGAGCAAGCTCTGGGAGTTGGTGATGGACAGGGAAGCCTGGTTTGCTTCAGTCCATGTGGTCACAAAGAGTCAGACACAGCTGAGCGACTGAACTGATCTGAACTGAGGAAATAGTTTCATTCTTAGGGATGAGTAATTTTTCTGATATTGGTCTCTCCCAACTCTTTAATAATAATTTTAGTCCTTTGATTATGAAACTTGAAAAACTGACATGGTCAAATATTCCATATTAAATATCCTGAAATTATGTTAATTAATTCCATTGCACCTTAAAATTTACATTTTTTTTCTTAAAATTATGTTTATGACCAAGTGCTAAGAACCCAGGTTGCAGTGTTTTAACTTAAGGATTAGTTTAGTAAGTGACACAGACTGTGTTTCTTTATGACCATTGTGGCATATTTGTGTTAAAGATGACCTGTAGTGAAGATCAGTTGGAATGATTTACAAAGAAAGTGGCTCTTCTTCTCTACAGAGCTGCTTAGGGGCACTTCTGATTACCAATATTTATGTGTATAAGTGTGTATATATATATATATATATGTGTGTGTGTGTGTGTGTGTGTGTGTGTGTGTATATATATATATTTTATAAAAATAAAACTTTAACTTTTTCATTTAACATATATAGTTTTCTTTATTTAGTAAAGCCTGATATGTTGGTGATAGAAGTTACCATTTAAGAGAAGTAAAATTTTTAACCCATTCCTCATTAAAAATTGACCTTTGTAGTCAAAAAATAGTGTGCACCTTTCTCATTGCTGGACCTAATTCGTAATTTAATTTCCCCCAGGAATTCACTATGGGTTATAAGAGATTTATGGAATTTTGACACTGTGCCTTAATTATGCAATTGTCCGTTGTAGGTCATGTTTGTAAGTGTTCCTGCTCTGTGTAAATTGATAGTCATTAGAATTCTCTGTATAATTTATACAAGTTGATTAATTTGTTTTACATATTCAAGGTTGTATAATCTTGAAAAATATAAAGAACTAATATGCCATTTTCTAATTATGAATTGGCTAGGAATCTCAAAATTACTGTTTTTAATACTTTATTTATAGGATTTCCTATTCCCCGGTTCTCTAGTGACAAGAATTAATGAGTATGAACAAGTAATCAAATATTATCTGTGTTAAAGTATGAAGCGGAACATAGTTTCCATTGCCATAAATTTTTCTATCCATATGGTAAAGGTACAATATTGGCACTGAAGCTTGTATGTCCATCTGGATAGAACCTAATTTTCCTGGATGAGGCAAAGCTTTCTAAATCAACCCATCTGTTTGAATGCCTTGGAAGAACCTCTACATAAAATAAGGCAATATTTCCATGTGAAAAGAGATCAGAGTTAGCTTGACATTTATTTTGCACAATAGGCAGATAGTTTCAATCACATATTGATTAGTGTCAAATGTATTGTTTTTGCTGCTTTGGACCAATAAGTGTTGTGTATGACCTATAGGAAATAGCTAATGCATGTTTTAATATTAATCATCAATATCCAAAGCACATAAATCTAGAAAGGACCCCAGATTTTATCAGTCCATCCAGCTATTCTTCTCCACAAAGCACCTCTATATGCTACTTTTATCACTGCATTTTATGAAAATGTTTCAGAAAAATTTAACAGAATATGTTTTAAACAAGAAAAATATAAGCAGTGGTATGAATGAACTGCTCTGAGAAAAGATGTGTTCAACAAAAGTTAATACCTGCCTGTTATGAACTAGCTTTACTATTTCATTGTGGTCAGCAAAATTCTAAGATGGTTCTTGTGACTTTGCTTGCTTGGTGTTAGTCCAGTACTTATGTAACCTTACGTGGCAAAAGTGCTGTTGCTGTGACAATTGAGGTTACTAACCAATTGACCTTAAAATGGAGATATTCTGGATGAGTCTAACCAAGTCATAAGAGCTCTGTAAAAGCAGAGTTTTCCCCAAGTAGTAACAGAAGAGAAAGAAAGTCAGAGAGATGTGCTCAGGGTAGCCTGAAAGAAAGTAAGTGTGCAGTTTATGAATTGCCTTTGGGAGCTACACAGTAAATTAGAATCTAGGAGATGAGAACTACCTGGCCAACAGCTAGTAGAAAAATGTGGACCTCAGTCATCTAATTGCAGGATTTAAATTATGTCAGCACACCTGTAATAGCCACAAAATTTCAAAGTACTTTGTCCTTCTCCTTTTAGTACTGATGAAGTGTATAGATGTTGAGTTGTGGATCCTGAATCTCTAAAAGCAGCCTTACTTCATTTGGAACACATTTTCTTTGTTGTTTCCAAGTTTGTTGAGAGGAGATAATTATACTCTAGAAACAGTCAATTGGTCTAGAATAGTAAATGTGATGTTTTTGGCACACATTTATTTATATTGTTTATTGTCACAATGATGTGAAATAAATTAATCTTATATTCCTTTAGTTATGTTGACAATAACTATTGTATAGCATATTTGGGTATAAAATGGCATTTTGCACTCAGTGCTTCCTACAAATGTAATTTTAAAAATTTATTAGTTGTTTTAATATACAAAATCAATTGGTGTGGTAAACATTCACAAACTATGTAGAATGAATCATTTGTTGTTGTTCAGTCACTAAATCATGTCCAACTCTTTGTGACCTCATGGACTGTAGCAAGCCAGGCTCCTCTGTCCTCCAGTGTCTTCTGGAGTTTGCTTAGATTCATATCCATTGAGTCAGTGATGCTATCTAACCTTCTTATCATCTGCCACCCTTTTTCCCTTGTGCCTTCAATTTTTCCCAGCATCAGGGTCTTTTCCAGTGAGTCAGCTCTTAGTCATAATCATCAATAATTAAAATAACACCAGTTCTCAGAGAATTACATGGACATTCACATTTGTTCTAAATTGCATTCCTTAATACACAGGGTTCTCTTGAACTCAGACATTTCTTGTCAGATTCCAGGATAAGAGTCCATCTTTTCCAATGTCATATTTTTCCCTAGGCCTTTTCAATTTTCTTGGAATCCTGTGGGTATTCTTTTTCCCTTACACTAGGATTGTAGAGTCTTTAAGAACTAGAAATCCTATGAGATTAGTTACTGCTGAAAAACAGGTTTTGTTGCGTGATACAATGGACAGAGAGAAACCCCAGAGGGGTTTTATTTATTTATTTTTTTTTATTAGTTGGAGACTAATTACTTCACAACATTTCAGTGGGTTTTGTCATACATTGATGTGAATCAGCCATAGAGTTACACGTTACATGGGGAATACGTGTAACTCTATGGCTGATTCATATCAATGTATGACAAAACCCCAGAGGGGTTTTGATAATGTAGACGTACTGGGAAAAGTTAAAGCAAAGGATGAGAAGTAAAAGACCTGTTTCTTCTCATCTTCCTCCACTGGTGGACACCAGAGCCAGAAATAAATGCATTTGAGGTTGAGGTTTATTTGAATGGTCCCTCTACCATTGTATAATAAATTATAAATTGTTTAATAAATTATACTACCTCTACCATGTATATAATAAAGTATATACACACATACACGCACATCTGTACAAAAAAGACTTTCACTTCATAGTTAAAAGATAAAATCCTTTAAAAGGCAAATACATGGGAGAATTTTCATTGTTCAATAAGTGTGTATCATCAGAATATAATATATCTTCTCTCTAACACATATAGGAAGTAGGCTCTGAATAAAAAAGTTAAAACAGGTATCTCAGAACCAGAATCATTCTCCATCCCTTCCTCAGATAGTAAGGATATCAGTGCAAGACTCAAGAGGGTGAAAAGTAGATAGAATGTAAATAGTTTGAGCTTGGAATATTAAACTGAATAGATCAAAAATGACTGGAGTAACGTTCGTGGTGGTTCCGTGGTTTAAACTCTGCACTCCCAATTCACAGGGCACAGGTTCAACCTCTGGTTGGGGAACTAAAATCCTATATGCTGCACAGCATGGCCAAAAAATAAACAAATAAATAAAATACTGGAAAATTGTATTATCCGACTAAAAATAACAGAAAATAGCAATTCAACACAGTATGACTTGAGGTAGTGATAAGAGAAAATAATTTCATATTTGTATCACACTGAGATGAGTCTGGTTAGGAACACACACACATGCAAAGGTATGACTTAAAACTTAGGTGCTAATTATGTTTGTGAAAGACTGCTACATATAACTAGCCAGTCTGTGAAATTCTCTAGATGTCCATTTGCTACTAAGCAATTTGTATTTATCCCACTAATGCAGGAAAATGCCTGCACTCTCCACTAATTCAGAAAACAAGCATTGAAAAATAAGATGTTTTCTACTGAGCCCTCAACTAAGTAGAATATTCAGTTTCATAAATTTTCCTTTCTTCTAGCCTTCCGTTAATTTAAATGACAAAAACTTCATAAATACAGAAAGATAATAATTCTTACAATTTTTCTCCAATAATTCATTTATACTAAAGATGAAACCATTTGATTGTAGTGCTTCATGAATCTATAGGAGAAAAAAACAGAAAATATTAAGGTAACTTTAATACCAGAAGAATTGCTTTATTGATTTAAAAGGAATAATATGATGCAACTCCAAGTGCAGTAAACCTACAGTACATATTAAAACCATAAATATGCAAATATTATTTAAAAAAATGCATTAGATTTTCGATAATTTGATCTTTATTTTCTTATATGTTTACTTTTGGTTATTTCTTCTCTCTAACAGAAAGTGATGACTTGAGTGAATTCTGACTGCATTTATTGTGCATGTGAGTGCAAAACACCTTTGTGATTTGGACTTTATCTATAATTGACAAAGTTGGGAGAACAAGCTCTCCAAAAGTTATGCACTCTGTTTTAAAATCAAAACAGCTTTCATGTTAAAAAAAAAAAAATTCTCAGAAACACCAGACAACAGATCATTAATCATAGGACAATAGGATTTCATTTTTCTTGTAGAAACAAATCACATCTTTCCTTCTAGCTAGTCAATGAGTTTTTCATTTTATGAAATGAAGCAAAGCTATTGTGTCTCATAATCAGATAAAGGCAACTATCAGAGGCTCTTAAAACTGCTTTGAATACTTAGGATAACACATCTCTGATATTTTCAAGATATATAGTGATGAGCTAGAGAAATGCTCATTATACTACTGATTCCAAAAAAGAAATGGAACCCATGACAAATATTTTTCTTTGGAAAATAACGAACTGTTTGTGAACAGTACATTTTGGGGGCAAGAGTATAGTGAAAACCAAGATTGACACTGAAGAGGAAATACTTTCTGATATATGTAAGCTTTAGCAACTCTCTCAGAGATTCACGAAGTTCCCAAAATATGTAAAATTGTAGGTCATATACTTAAATGCAGTGGTAGTATAATATAAATATATTGTTGTATTGTAACTATGCAGATATTTAAACAATAGTGATAATTGTGTGTTGTATGTATGTGTTGTTGACTCTAGCATGGTGAAACAAAGGGAGCAGAGGATCAGGGTTGGAATTTTTCAACTAATATATTAATATAATGATATTGTACTAGTCACCCATTCTGTTTTAATGTTCAGTACTAATCTGAAAAATAGAAATAATAATGCTGACCTTCCTGCCTTGTTGAGAGAATTAAATTAATTGGAATTGTATAGATGTCAATTAACAGTGCTTAAAATATAGAAAGGTTATCAATAAACTTACATACTACATCAGAATCTCACCATATACATTATAAGTAGAATTAGTTTTATTTGTGCCCATTAATATATACATTAATATATACAATGTTTCCTAAAAATAAACACCTAATCCTATTCCTTGTGATGGTTGGATACAAGTTAGTCCAATGTCTAGTTTGTAGTTTGGGATTGAATCCCTAAACCAGATAACAAAAACAAAATTCCTCTGCTCTTTTGAAAAGGGCTTAAATTAGGTTATGCAAACACCAGTTTATTTCTTTCATAATCAGTAATGTAGCTGTAGAGCGCAAACTCTATTCCTCTACTGATACTACAGCATGAAGCACACTTCCCACCTCAGTGCTGGCCTAATTCATTCTGGATTGTAAAAGCACAGGGGAACACTACTATATATAAATACTGGTGAATAAATGGAAGACGTAAGATCATTGTTAGTGATGCAAAGAATGATCTTAGGTCTACCAGTTATTCACCATTGCTCTGTGGCCTGTAGAAGCAGTATGACTCATTCCAAAGGGAAGGTCATTATACAATACCTCCTGAATCATTCTACCATAAAATAAGTTTTCCAAATTTAATACTCTGAATATGTTTTGATCTTCAATGTGGTAGCACTTATGTATATGATTTAGATAAAGTACATGACAAGACCAGTGCCCTCAAAGGGCACAAAACAAAATATTGCTAGTGTTGTAGTTAGTATTTATTTTGATCAGACGAATTAAACAATCAGTGTTCTAGGTCATAAAAGATGTGTTGTTCAGTCGCTTACTGGTGTCTGACTCTTTGTGACCCCATGGACTGCAGCATGCCAGGCTTTCCTCTCTATCACCATCACACAGAGCTTCCTCAAACTCATGTCCATTGAGCCAGTGATGGCTTTGAACCATCTCAACCTCTATCATCCCCGTCTCCTGCCTTCAGTCTTTCCCAGCTTCAGGGTCTTTCCCAATGAGTCAGTTCTTCACATCAGGTGGCCAAAATATTGGAGTTCAGCCTCAGCATCAGTCCTTCCAATGAATATACAGAACTGACTTCCTTTAGGATGGACTGGTTGGATCTCCTTGCATTCCAAGGGACTCTTTAGAGTCTTCTTCAACACCACAGTTCAAAGCATCAATTCTTTGGCTCTCAACCTTCTTTATGGTCCAATTCACACACATCCTTACACAACTACTGGAAAAGCCACAGCTTTGACTAGATGGACCTTTGTCGGCAAAGTAATGTCTCTGCTTATGCTCTCTATGTTGGTCATAGCTTTTCTTCTAAGTAGCAAGTGTCCTTTAATTTCATGGCTGCATGCACCGTCTGCAGTAGTTTTTGAATCCAAAAAAAATAAAGTCTGTCACTATTTCTATTGTTTCCCCGTCTATTTGCCTTGAAGTGATGGGACCGGATGCCATGATCTTCATTTTTTGAAAGTGGAGTTTTAAAGCCAGCTTTTTCACTCTTCCTCTTTCACCTTCATCAAGACACTCTTTAGTTCCTCTTCACTTTGTGCCATAAGATTGGTGTCATCTGCATATCTGAGATTATTGATATTTCTCCTGACAATCTTGATTCCAGCTTGGGCTTCATCCAATCCAACATTTCACATGATGTACTCTGCATATAAGTTAAATAAGGAGGGTTACAGCATATAGCCTTAATGTATTCCTTTCCCAATTTGGAAACAGTCCCTTTGTTCCATGTCTGGTTCTAGCTGTTGCTTCTTGACCTGCATACAGATTTCTCAGGAGGCAGGTCAGATGGTCTGGTATCCCCATCTCTGTAATAGTTTACACAGTTTGTTGTGATTCACCAAGTCAAAGGCTCTAGTGTAGTCAATGAAGCAGAAGTAGATGTGTTTCTAGAATTATCTTGCTTTTTCTATAATCCAATGAATGTTGGCAATTTGATCTCTGATTCCTCTGCCTTTTCTAAAACCAGCTTGAACATCTGGAAGCTCTCAGTTCACGTACTATAAAGCCTAGTTTGGAGAATTTTGAGTGTTACTTTGATAGCATGTGAGATGAGTGTAATTGTGCAGTAGTTTAAACATTCTTTGACACTGCCTGTCTTTGGGATTGGAATGAAAACTGACCTTTTCCATTCCTGCGGCCACTGCTGAGTTTTCCAAATTTGCTGGCATATTGAATGCAGCACTTTCATAGCATCATCCTTTAGGATTTGAAATAGCTAAGCTGGAATTCAGTCACCTCCATCAAAGAATATTTAGAGATTAATGTTGATTCCAATAATCTCTCGTGAGAGAAAGTTTATTAGAGGTGGATCTTGGAGAATGGTTACAATTTAGATACATGAAAGAACTAAGACGTTAATTTGAAGGAAGAATTTGAGTACAGTTAAGGACCATTCACTTGTTGAAGGTGAATTCTGAATTCTGTGATGAAACATTCTGCCTAATCCTGAGACTTTATGTTAGGTAGGAATGATGGTTCACTAATATGGAGAAAAAGACTTGGAAATAGGTAGAATTCTGAAAATGTGATTTTACATTCAATAAGAATGAATTATAGGAATTTGAAATATGAAACTGATGAAAGCAATACTTAGGATGCCATCTTAATGGCATAGTTTTGAATACAAGGATATTAAGGGAATGAACTGGGAAAGTCATTTTCATAATTCAAATATAATGCAATAAGAACACAAGCTAAAGTAAAAAAACATGAAAGTTGCATTTAAAATTATTATATAGACTGAACTAATGTACAAGGAATTTGAGTAATCTAATTAGATGGGAGACTAAAATGGAGAATCCAGATAACCTGACTCCCTGCACTTGATATTTTCCATTAAATAAAAAATATCCTATGATGAGTGGTATCATCTGCATATCTGAGGTTATTGATATTTCTCCTGGGAATCTTGATTTCAGCTTGGGATTCATTCAGTTTTGAACTCTGTTGTTTGAACTGTTCCATGTTCAGTTCTAAATGTTGCTTCTTGATTTGCATACATATTTCTCAGGAGGCAGGTAAGGTGGTCTGGTATTCCCATCTCTTAAAGAATTTTCCACAGTTTCTTGTGATCTACATAGTCAAAGGCTTTAGTGTAGTCAATGAAACAGAGGGTTAAGTAATTCAAATTAAATAAGACATATCATGTGGATATGCACTGTATACATCCTGAGAAGTAATATATTTTTAATATATCTGTATTTCTTTCTCTTCCTTCTTCCTTCTTTCCTTCCTGTTTCTCTCCCTTACTTTCTTCCTCTTTCCATTAGATTGATAATAACACAGAATCAAGAAAAGCTATTTAATTTATTTTGTGGTACTGGTACTTCACAGGCAAGCATAGTAGCTGCAACATGGTAGTCATTTCGTAAAGATTATAGGATGAAAAAATGAATTAACTAATGAGGAAGTCACTGATACAACAGGCATTATTAAATAAGCAATTTCTGCCCAAATTGGAGAGTAAATCTAGATGGTGTTGTTTTGCTCTAAACAGAATCTGTATATTTTGCTCCAAACAAAATCTGTATGATGAGTTCAATAACCAAGAAATTGTAGAGAAAATCTTTTCTAAAATATTTTTTGTTTCTGAAATATTAGAACTTTCTGAACAAAGAAGTTTGGAATATATGTTTTAAGGACAAATTTTGGAAGTTAAAGGTGATTAGATGGGTCTGAGAATTCC
Organism: Dama dama; assembly: GCF_033118175.1. Lineage (NCBI taxonomy): Eukaryota > Metazoa > Chordata > Mammalia > Artiodactyla > Cervidae > Dama > Dama dama. The sequence continues at coordinate 79,422,770 of NC_083698.1, read as the reverse complement.
AGAAAGATTTACCTTCCCTGAGGTTTTTATTTACATATCAGTGGGGAACAAACCTTGAACCGGGGAAACATATTAAGAGTTATAAACCCTGAAATGTTTATCTCCACTACAGAGATATTTATCTACATAAATATTCAAGGGCCTTCCCCTTCTCTTTATAAAGATAATTTACTCACACTAGGGGGATAGGCTCTTTTCTGTCTCAGTAACAGAGCATGGTGGCTAGACATACCGTATATAAACTTCCAGATTCTTAATATCAGGATTACTCTCCCTTGCTGTAAGGAAACACGCTTTTGGGCTTATAAAGAACTGTCTGACGCAAAACACATTCCCAGAAGGAGATGAGTTGGGGTGTGTTTATTGCTGCACATATAATAACCTGTCCCATTCCAAAATTTTTGCTTACATTCAGGATAATATAGATAAATGATCCAATTGCTTGCATTCAGGATAATATAAATAATAAATCAAATAAATAAAGAGATCAAATTACCAACATCCAATGGATCATCAGAAAAGCAAGAGAATACCAGAAAAACATCAACTTCTGCTTTATTTACTATGCCAAAGCCTTTGACTGTGTAAATCACAAAAATCTGTGGAAAATTCTGAAAGAGATGGGGATACCAGACCACCTTACCTGCCTCCTGTTAAATCTGTATGCAGGTCAAGAAGCAACAGTTTGAACTGGACATAGAACAACAGACTGGTTCCAAATTGGTAAAGGAGAACATCAAGGCTGTATATTGTCACCCTGCCTATTTAACTTATATGCAGAGTATATCAGGCAAAATGATGGGCTGGATGAAGCACAAGCTGGAATCAAGATTGCTGAGAGAAATATCAGTAACCATAGATGACACCATCCTTATGGCAGAAAGCGAAGAAGAACTAAAGAGCCTCTTGATCAAAGTGAAAAGCAGATCAGGATGGGGAATACATGTAAATCCATGGCTGACTCATGTCAATGTATGACAAAATCCACTACAATATTGTAAAGTAATTAGCCTCCAACTTATAAAAATAAAGGAAAAAAAAGTGAAAGCAGACAGTGAAAAAACTGGCTTAAAACTCAACTTTCAAAAACCTAAGATTGTGGCATCCAGCCCCAACCCCTCCATGGCAAATAGATGGGGAAACAATGGAAATGGTGAGAGACTTTATTTCTTGGGGCTCCAAAATCACTGCAGATGGTGACTGCAGCCATGAAATTAAAAGACGCTTGCTCCTTGGAAGAAAAGTTATGACCAACCTAGACAGCATATTAAAAAGCAGAGACATTTCTTTGCCAACAAAAGGTCTATCTAGTCAAGGCTATGGTTTTCCCAGTAGTCATGTATGGATGTGAGAGTTGGAGTATAAAGAAAGCTGAGCGCTGAAGAATTGATGCTTTTGAACTGTGGTGTTGGAGAAGACTCTTGAGAGTCCCTTGGACTGCAGGTAGATTAAACGAACCAATCCTAAAGGAGATCAGTCTTGAATATTCAAATGGAAGGACTGATGCTGAAACTGAAATTCCAATCCTTTGGCCACCTGATGAAAATAACTGACTTATTGTAAAAGACCCTGATGCTGGGAAAGATTGAAGGCAGGAGGAGAAGGGGATGACAGAGAATGAGATGGCTGGATGGTGTCACCGACTCGATGGACATAAGTTTGAGCAAGCTCAGCGAGCTGGGGATGGACAGGGAACCCTGGCGTACCTCAGTCCAAAGTGTCAGAAAGAGTCATATATGACTGAGCAACTGAGCAGAACTGAACTGAAGTAAATAATGGTAATAAAATTACAGTTATTTATTTGAGTTATATTTTAGAGCATTGGAAATGTATAATGAATCCTAAAGCAATGGAAGGCATTGATAATGTAGTGGCAGTGGGTTTCAGGCCTTCAAGGAAGATTTACTTGCTTATTCCTTTTTTGATGCCAAAAATGAGATCACTGAGCCTGTAGAAAAATAAGGGAAGGACACAGAAAGGAAGCCTGAGCAAACGTGGATCACATCACAGTGAGGAAGTTGCTCTGGTAAAGAGTATGATAGGGCTTCCCTGGTGGATCAGTGGTAAAGAATCCGCCTGCTAATGCAGGAGACACAGGTTTGGCCCCTGGTCTAGGAAGATCCCACATGCCGCAGAGCAACTGAGCCAGTGCCATAACTATTGAGCCTGTGCCCTTGAGCCCAGGAGCCGCAAGAACTGAGCTCTCATGCTGCAACTACTGAAGCTCAAGCACCCTAGAACCCGTGCTTCCTCACAAGAGAACCAGCAAAATGAGAAGCTAGTGCACTGCAACTAGATAGTAGCCCCCACTCACCACAATTAGAGAAACGCCAGCCATCAACAAAGACCCTGCATGGCAAATACATCAATAAATACATCTAATTATTTAGAAAAAATGTTTAAGTATCATGAGCATAGGATAAGAGATCCATGGTGTGGAAAGAGGCCCAGTCAGAAGAACAGGGTTCAGATTGCTGTGGAGCATCTGGGGGATGAGGACAGAGAGTTAACTTCTAATCTGGAATACAAGGAACATGGACTAGAGGGTTTGATAGTCATTTTCAAATATTTGGCCTCAGTGCAGCTGCATCAAAATCACATATAAATTAGGGCTTCCTGGTCTGTGTTATCAGATCTTGATTTTTACTGATTTTTGCTGATTCTGAGATCTTAATATTTACCCAGCTCCCATGGTCATTCTGATGTAAAGCTAAAAGATTTAGAGGCCCTGCTGCTGGTAGTATGAGAATTCCAACGTTGACTCTTCAGGAAAATTAATGAACATTTCTTCCTTCTCTTATCCAGGATTGGTTGTAGTGTTTTCTTGATGCATGATACATCTCTGAAATAAGTAAAGTTTGTCTTCCCAGTACCCCTATTGATTTTGGTTCCTAGTTCAGTCACTGACATAATTTATGTAGGTGAAGCAGCTCTGCAAAAAAGAAGATTATTTATTTGGTAAAAAGTTCCCACAGCCCTCTATACAGGGGAGGATGATGGATATTAGACCCAGAGTTCTGGGAGAATTCCTGCACCAGGTATCATGATTTCTACTTCAGTCTTCTAAGTAAAAGGTTTTTTTTCCCTTCAGTCTACCACCGATCTCTTTTTCAAGTCCTGTACATTAAAATAAAAATGAGAAGATGTAATGTAACAGAAGCCTTCTTAGAATATACCAAAGTATGCCAGTAAAAGAAATGTGTGTTGGAATACTCAGAAAGTAAAATAAAATCCAGAAGAGTCTGAAAAGTAAGCAGTTGCTTATAGACCAGAGGCTGGAAAAACATGACCTTCAAGCTAAATCTTGGCCACTGTCAATTTTTATAGTTTTATTGGAACAGATCCTCATCAGTATGTTTGTGTAGTGTCTATAGATGTTTTCACATTACAGCACAGTTGAGTAGTTGCAATAGTAACCATGTGTCCTAAAAGCCTAAAACTTGTACTATCTGACCCTTTACAGAAAAAGTTTGTCAGCCTCTGCTGTAGACTTCCTTTTGCCTCTAACATATTTTCATTCCACAGGAAGTCTGTGGGTAACATGTGCCCATAGATGCTATCAGAACTATCCTTTCTTAACCCGGTAGCAGAGGGGGACTTAAGTACAGATGAGAAAGGGAGTCATTGATTAAAATGCCTGGATTACAAATAATAATCATAGACTAAATATAATATTTAATGAGCAAACAGAATGAGAAAGGCAGCAGTGGAAACTCAACATTCCTAGATGTTTGCAACTGTCAAAAATTATTCCTAAAAAGCAATTAATTGTAACATATTTAGAAGAATCAGAAGTGTTTGGATATCTGCTGAGTGATGGTCTTAGAAAATAAACAAGGAGACAAACCCTCTGGGAACCTGCTGTGTGTGTGTGTTAGTCGCTCAGCCGTGTCTCACTCTTTGTGACCCTGTAGGGTGTATCCCACCAGGCTCCTTTGTCCATGGGATTTTCCAGGCAAGAATATTGGAGTCGGTTGCCATTTCCTTCTCCAGGAAATCTTTCTAACCCAGAGATCAGTAGGAGCAGTACTTGTTGGAATTAATCACTTGGTTTTTTGGAAGGAGCTCTTAATAGAGGACTGCCTTCCCATCCCACCATATGCACAATATTACCTTCTTTGGATAAAGACCCACCACCTCTGGTGTCATTGGTGGTGGTGTGGTTCATTTTGCTTGCCCCATGAAATCTTCCGTTCCAAATTATTGTACAGTATCCACTTTCATTGCCCATATCCATTTGTTTTAAAAACCAGGCATTTTCATTATGATTAAGTAGAGAATCTCATGTGGAAATTCAGTCAACAAGATTTTATTCAGCTTAATTTATGTGGAACCCAAATATCAAAGTGATTAACATAACCAAGCTGGTGCAAATGATTTTCAGTGCTTGGTTTGGATATTTTTAATATGTTAGCAATCTCCCATATGGTATAACATCATTTTTTCTTGATATCTTGATTTAATTGCTCTCAACTTCAACTGGTCTGTCCAACTGTGGAGCATCATCCAGCGAGAAATCTTGAGCAGGAAACTTTGTAAACCCCTTTTGACAGGTTCAGTCAGTAACAGTACCTTCTTCTCACATTGCACAGATCTTTTTTGTGTGTTTCAGTTGGGTTTTTACCTTTCTTGAAATAATAAAGAATGCTGGAAATGTCCCTTTTTTCTTCTGTCTTCAATATTAAAATGGCTACACAAGCATTCACTGATTTTGATTTTTTTTAATGTACACTGAAATGATAGCTGCCACAATAAAATGTAACAAAATTATTTCAAAAGAAGTTATAGAAAACAAAACACTATGAGAGTCATCTTAGGGTGGAAACTGAATGAACTTTTTGGCCAACCCAATAGTAATCACCCCATGATGGAAAATAAAATTGTAAAAATGTTGAATTAGTATAAAACCAGGCAAAAAAATAAAAATGGACAAAGAACATATGAAACAAGAAATAGCTAGCATATTTCTAGCATATTGAATGAAAGACTGAAATCATCACACTGGGTAAAAAAGCAAGACCTGCTTATATGCTGTCTATAAATAATCATTTTAAATGTAAATAACTTGCAGTTGTTAATCAATAAAGATTTGAATGGGCTCATATGCCAGTTTCAGAACAAGTAATATTAAAAGATATTTTTAGGAGGAACATAATAACAATCAATGAAGACATATATCCTGACTTTGCAGACTGAACAGTCTTGTGATACTTATGCACCTAATGAGGGACTCAGAAATACATAAAGGGAGAACTGAAATAACTACAATAATCTGTAAAAGTAGTTGGAATCATTAACATGACTCTCTCAGTAAACAAAAAACAGAGTCAGAAAATTTGCAATATTGAATACCAAACATAACTAGCAATTTTATTGACAGTTTTGTGAAGCCCCTTTCCAAATCAGAAAATACATATTCCTTAAATGTGCATAGCATTCACCAAAATAGACTATATTCTGTTCACTAAAGTCCACACCAAAAAATTTAAAACTTGGATTCATGCAAAGTCCCTGCTCTGACAAGAAAAACTTAAACTAGTAATTAATACAATAATTAATAATTGAATACGTTTCACTAAATAAAATATACCTGCAAAATCACCAAATATCTAACAAGTACCATACACTTCTATATAACCTATATTTCAGAAATGTCATAAAATAAACTACAAATAGTTTGAATTGGATGGTAATAAAAATGTAAAACATCAAAATTTGTGGACACAGTTCACCAGTGTTTAGATGGAAATTTATGATGTGAAATGGAAAAGAAGGAATGACTAAAATCAAAGCTTAGGGTTTCTATCGTAAAATTTAAATATTAGACAAAATTCAACTTAAAGTACACCAAAAGAAGAGAGCAGGTAAAAATGAATTTGAAAACAAAAATAGAGAAAATCAATTAAAGCAAATCTGTTTCTCTGAAAGGATTAATAAAATGGATAAACCTCCAGTCAGACAAATCAAGATAAAAAGAGAAGAAACACAAGTTACCAATATAAAGATTAAAAAAGTAGATATCACTACACACCCTACATATATTAATAGAATAATAAGATAATTTTATGAAATTCATTGTAATAAAATTGGCAACGGAAGGAAGCATATGCCTTCAAAATACAAATTATATAAACTCCAAATAATTTTTAAAATCATATACAGGCATATGGGCATTCAATTGGACATATTGGGCATTCAGTTCCAGACAATCACAATAAAGCAAATATCACAATAAACTGAATCACAGAAAATTTTTGGTTTCCTAGTGCATATAAGTTATGCTCATACCATACTGTAGTCTACTAAGTATGCAGTAGCATTATACCGAGAAACAGTACATATCTTTATTAAGAAATATTTTATTGCTAAAAAATGCTAACCATCATATTAGTCTTTTAGCAAGTCTTAATCTTTTTGCAGTAGTAACATCAAAGATCACTAATCACAGATCAGCAAACCAAATGTAATTATAGTGAAAAAGTTTGAAATATTGTGAGAATTACCAAAATGTGACACAGAGACATGAAGTGAGCAAATGCTATTGGGAAAATGGCAATGATAGACTTGGTGAATACACGGTTACTGCAAACCTTCAACTTGTAAAACACAGTATCTGTCAAACACAATATAGCCAATCAAAATAAAAGGAAGTATACCTGTATTAATAAATGGTATTTCAAAGTTTTCCAGTAAAGAATACTCCAGGCAGAGATGGATTTGGATGAAAATTCTACAAAACACTTTAAAAAAAGATAATCCAGCACAAACTCTTCCCAAGAAAACAGAAAGAATACCTTTTAAACAATTCTATCAGGATGACATTGTGTTGATTACAAAAGCAGACAAATATATTTTGATAAAACAGTAAACATTCCCTTATGAATATAGATGCTGAAATCTTCAACAAAATATTAAGAAATTTAATCCAACAGTGTTTTAATAAGGTAGTACATCGTGGTTAACTGAGATTTTCCCAAGGAATGTGTGGCTAGTTCTAAATTTGAAACCTGATTAGTGTATTTATATATGTGTGCATATATATATATATATATATATATATATGCACACACACATATATATATACACGTCAAAGAACATATATGAACATTTTAAAAATCCAGAAAAAAAGCTTTTAACAAAATTGAAATTCATTTTCAAGGGAAAGAGTATGATAGCTAACATTATCCTCATTAATGAATGACTAAATGCTTTTCCCCTAAGATTGTCCGCCCCTGAGAAAAAAGAATATGTAGTTTCACTACTCCTATTGAAATTTATAATGGAAGTCTTAATTCAATAAAGCAAGAGAAAGAAAAGAAATGCATGTAGATTGCGAAGGAAGGAATAATATTGTCTTTATTTGTATATTACCTGATTATGTTTAGAAAATCCCCCCAATTTTACAAAAACATTTTTGTAAAATACAATTTTTCTGTAATTCCAAAGACATAGTTTATTTCCAAATTATGATAATTCATTTTGTTTGCTATTCTGGTACTTCATTAAAATGTTTGTTTATCCTCCTCCAAATTGGTATTTTTTTCAAAATAAGTGCTCTTGAAACATTGATTTTCCTCTAAAATAGAAACAATTATTTTTAAAATTTTTCAAATCCATTTTTCAAAAGAGATAGCTTATGTGGTAAGTAGAGGAAATCATAGGATGTAGATTTTAAAATAGACAGTCATTCTTTTAATTACAAAGACCTAATCCTTTGGATATCATTTCAAAAAAAGAAGAGTAAAAGAATTATGCATTATGTAAGCATAGCCTGCAAAGCTGTGTAGCAAAGCTGTGTGTTTGATTTCTTCTTATCCCTGCAAATTTTGTTGAGAGCCTTAATTACTGCTAATGGGCCACAGAATATTTGAGAATTAGTTAATATCCTTAATATGTTGATTATGGATTAGATGCACTTAGATCCATGAATTCAAATAACATATGATGGGTAGCTGCAAATTAGTATGATTTAACAGTGGTTTGTGACAGATTTTATTTTCTTGGGCTCCAAAATCACTGCAGACGGCAACATTAGAAGACACTTGCTCCTTGGAAGGAAAGCTATGACAAACCTGGACAGCATATTAAAAAGCAGAGACATCACTTTGCTAACAAAGGTCTATATAGTCAAAGCTATGGTTTTTCCAGTAGTCATGGATGTGAAAGTTGGACCATAATAAAGACTGATTGCCAGAGACTTCAAACTTTCGAATTATGATCCTGGAAAAGACTCGAAGAGTCCCTTGGACTGCAAGGAGATCCTAAAGGAAATCCTAAAGGAAATCAACCCTGAATATTCATTGGGAAGACTGATGCTGAAGCAGAAGCTTCAGGATTTTGGCCACCTGATGCAAACACCCAACTCATTGGAAAAGACTCTGAAGCTGGGAAAGATTGAAAACTAAAGGAGAAGGAGGTGGCAGAAGACAAGATGGTTAGATATCATTATCAACTCAATGTACATGAATGTGAGCAAACTCCAGGAGATAGTGAAGGACAGGGGAGCCTGGCATCCTGCAGCCCATGGGGTCTCAAAGAGTCAGACAGGGCTTAGCGACTGAACAACAACAGTGGTTTAAGGGTTATAAAACATCTGAATTATGTGGCATAATTTTCATTTCCTAGAGAAACAATAGAAAGTAGCATGTCCATGGAAGTTCACAAAATTGAGAACTTCAGTATCCTAACCAAATAATAATATTATGTTAAAGTTTTAAAGGGGACTGATAAAACATTTATGTTCTTTTTTATCAAAACTAACATCATAGGGACATTATTTATATAGTCTGACCTGCTCCCTTCAAAGCTGATTATCCAAACTTTTTCTTGCCTGCACAAGGTAGATTATTTTCACACATACAATATAATTTTGTTCATTTACTTTTCTGTGTTTTTCTTAAAGCATCAGCTAATTTAACAAAAGAGGCACTTTTTTTGCCTTTGTTCAGACTGAGAAGAAAAGTAATATACACATTTTGATAGAGCATTTGATTCAAAATGCTTTAAATGCTGTGTTTATAAGTTTTGTTTTCCAGAATATTTCTGTTACTTCTCATATTTTTTTTTCTTTTGGCATTCTCTAGAAATTCACAATTATTTCTAAAACTTGAAATTCAAGTGCACTTTTTTTTTTACCTCTGTCTACTTTCTTCCTTCAGTAACAGTGGATCGATTGTCATTTTTTATGTACATCTGGACATTTCTTCCTTCTCTGCCCTTGCATGGCTGTCAAATGGCTTTACATCCCCTCTTCACCTGACTGGCTTCCAGTCTAGTTAGACTGAGCTCATGTGTCACCACTATAAGAAGCCTTCTCTGCAGACCTGAGTTAGATGAATCCCACCACCAGCATGCACCCATTTTTGTTCCCATGGTAAAGAATACTTAGCTGTGAGAGCAATCCATATCTTCCACCAGACTATGAGCTCCCTGAGGGTAAGGACTGTGGTTTAATTATGCATGTATTCTCAATGCTGAGCTCTCATTACACTCAGTAATAATTTAAGAAATCAGTAAATAGATAGCTAGATAGCTGCATGTCTGGATGAATTGATAAATAAATGCACCAACAACCTTGTTAACTATACTTCACCCACCATCTTAGTAGAGTGGTACAAAGAGTTGTTTTAAGTAGTTTTGTTACTGTCATTTTCTGAAAATCCTCAGTATGTAATTTAAAGTAACTTTTGATTCAGCTTATATTGTAGGGCAAAGCCACTTTCATTCATTCATGTGAGAATCATCAGCTTTTCTGACATTGTGCATCACTTGGATAAATCTAAACTCATTTTCAGCTGTCAGATACATTATGCTAACAGATAATATTTACTGTCATAGATCATATTTGCAATAAAGACCTGCTGTTTTGATGAATGGAATCTGTTGGTTGAAGATAGGTGCTTAATGTATAAAGGTGTATGTTTAGGTCCAATTGGTAGGGAGAGAAAATACATCCCTGTGTTAATGTCATTACATTGAGTGATTCTCAGGGTTCCACATTTGTTTGAAAATAACTAATACTTATTGATTTCTTCTAGGATTTAACATATTTAGGATGCTGTTTTTTGTTTTTTTTTTTTTAAGAAAAGCAGTATCAATGCATATCATCCTTCTTTCTGAATCAAACAAAAAAGCTGTCTTAGTGCACCTCATGCATGGACTTAATATAGTTTCCAGCAGCAAAATATATGTTGATTATTTCTTTGCACTGTTGTAGCAGCATCATTAGTTTTATTACACAGCTTGAAATGCTTTCATGCCAAATTGAAAATGTAGGTTATTCAAAGGATTAAGATTGCTAGTTCAGCTAGAAGAAATTTCCAGCTCATCTATATGAAGAATTTAATTTCCTTATCATTCTACTGAAAACCATTTTTCACAATGGTTATAATCATATATACGCTTCTTTTGAAAAGACTTAAACAGTTAAATTCTTAAAAACATATACTTTGTATGTCCACCAGACTGTGGACCTTTTGAGATAGACATTGTCAGTGACTGATAAAGTGCTTGAAAGTTTCAATGCCATAATCAGTATTTTCTCAAAACGTATTTCATAGAACACTAATTTACTTGACTATAATGTGTAATATTTAAATAATTATTCAGTAATCAAATAAATTTGGAAACATGAATTAAATTATTATGTGAGTTTCATTAAGGCAGTAGTTCTCAGTCTGTTATGTACAATAGCTAACAGCGTCAGTGAGAGTAAAATTATTTGACACTCCTCAGAGACCAACTATCATTACTTCTCAACCCTAGTCAATATCGTCAGACTCCTCTTTATTTTCACTATTCAAGTTTTGTATTTGATTGTGAAGAAGCACTGCATATACAAATATCAAAATATATAATGAAGTATATAATAAAAACCTTCCTTCAATCAACACTATATTCTTAACTGAGTTCCCTGCCCATATATTCACTGTCAACAATATATAGTTTTTCCTTCCACAATTTCTGTATTCATGGCATAGATGAGTATTTATATACATTATTTGTCCTGCTTTACACAGATTGTCATAGCAATAAGCAGATCAGAATATGTAAACACCTTGCCCTTTTACTTAACAGAGTATCCTCGAGATCTTTCTAAATCGATACATAAATAGTTTTCTTATTTTTATTGTCATTTTGTTTGTATAGATGTATAATATTTTGTTCTATAGATATAATTGATTTACTCTATTTCTAGAGTTGAATATCAAGTTTTTTTCCAAAATATTGCTACTACAGACAACGCATTACTTTACATCTGTGATTGTATATTTGAGTGATGACTTCACCAAAATATAGTCACTTAGTAAAACAGTACTGCAGTTATAATTGTGATAGATATTGCCAAATTGTCACCAGAAAATTATACCAAACACATGACAATAATAACAGTCTGGCCAGCAGAAGGTGGTACTAGAGTTTTGTGCATATCTGATACACTGAAAATATGAACAGTGATGTTTTAATATGTCAGTCAGACAGTTCACTCTCTCAGTTGTGATGGACTCTTTGCGACCCCATGGAATGCAGCACACCAGGCCTCCCTCTATCAACAGCTCCTATAACTTGCTCAAACTGATGTCCATCGAGTCGGTGATGCCATCCAACCAACTTATCCTCTGTCGTTTTCTCCTCCTTCCTTCAATGTTTCCCAGCATAACAGTCTTTTCAAATGAATCAGTTCTTCCCATCAGGGGGCCAAAGTATTGGAGCTTCAGCTTCAGTATCAGTCCTTCCAATGAATATTCAGGACTGATTTCCTTTAGAATTGACTGGCTGGATATCCTTGCATTCCAAGGGACTCTCAAGAATTTTCTCCAACACCACAGTCAAAAGCATCAATTCTTCGGTGCTCAACTTTCTTTATGGTCCAACTCTCACATCCATACATGACTACTGAGAAAACCATAACTTTGACTAGACGGACCTCTGTTGACAAAGTAATGTCTCTGCTTTTTAACGTGCTGCCGAGATTGGTATTAACTTTTCTTCCAAGGAGCAAGCGTCTTTTAATTTCATGGTTGTAGTCACCATCTGCAGTGATTTTGGAGCCCCCAAAAAAAGTCTGTCACTATTTCCATTGTTTCCCCATTGATTTGTCATGAAGTGATGGGACCAGATGCCATGGTCTTCGTTTTTTGAACGTTGAGTTATAAGCCATATTTTTCACTCTCCCCTTTGACTTTCATCAAGATGCTCTTCAGTTCCTCTTCACTTTTGGCCATAAGGGTGGTGTCATCAGTATATCTGACGTTTCTGATATTTCTCTCGGCAGTCTTGATTCCAGCTTTTGCTTATCCAGCCTGGCATTTCCCATGATGTACTGTGCATATAAATAAAATAAACAGGATTACCATGTATAGCCTTAACATATTCCTTTCCCGATTTGGAAACAGTCCCTTGTTCCATGTCTGGTTCTAACTGTTGCTTCTTGACCTGCATACAGATTTCACAGGAGGTAGGTAAGGTGGTCTGGTATTCCCATCTCTTTCAGAATTTTCCACAGTTTGTTGTGATCCACACAGTCAAAGGCTTTGGTGTGGTCAGTAAAGCAGAAATAGATGTTTCTGTGAAACTCTCTTGCTATTTCAGTGATCCAGAGGATGTTGGCATTTAGATCTCTGGTTCCTCTGCCTTTCTAAATCCAGCTTGAACATCTGGAAGTTCTCAGTTCACATACTGTTGAAGCCTGGCTTGGAGAATTTTGAGCATTCCTTTGCTAGTGCATGAGATGAGTGCAATTGTGCAGTAGTTTGAACATTCTTTGGCATTGTCTTCCTTTGAGATTGGAATGAAAACTGACCTTTTCCAGTCCTGTGGCCACTGCTGAGTTTTCCAAATTTGCTAGCATATTGAGTGCAGCACTTTAACAGAACCATCTTTTAGAATTTCAAATAGCTCAACTGGAGTGCCATCACCTCCACTAGCTTTGTTCATAGTGAACCTACCTAAGGCCCACTTGACTTCACACTCCAGGATGCCTGGTTCTAGGTGAGTGATCATCCATCCTGGTTATCCGGGTCATTAAGATCTTTTTGTATAGTTCTTCTGTGTATTCTTGCCACCTCTTCTTAATGTCTCCTGCTTCTGTTAGGCTCATACTCTTTCTGTCCTATATTGTGGCCATCTTTGCATGAAATTATTCCATTTGTATCTCTAATTTTCTTGAAGAGATCTCTTGTATTTCCCATTCTATTGTTTTCCTCTATTTCTTTGCATTGATCACTGAGGAAGGCTTTCTTATCTCTCCTTGCTATTCTTTAGAACTCTGCATTCAAATGGGTATATCTTTCCTTTTCTCCTTTGCCTTTAGCTCTTCTTTTTTTCACAGCTCTTTGTAAGGCCTCCTCAGAAAACCATCTTGCCTTTTTGCAGTTCTTTTTCTTATGGATGGTCTTGATTACTGCCTCCTGTACAATGTCACTAACCTCCATTCATAGTTCTTTAGGCACTCTTTTTATCAGATAGAATCCCATGAATCTGTTTGTCATTTCCACTGTATAGTTGTAGGGGATTTGATTTCAGGTATGACCTAAATCAAATCCCTTATGATTATACAGTAGAAGTGAGAAATAGATACAAAGGACTAGATCTGATAGACAGAGTGCCTCATGAACTATGGAGAGAGGTTCATGACATTGTACAGGAGACAGGGATCAAGACCATTCCCAAGAAAAAGAAGAGGAAAATAGCTGTCTGAGGAGGTCTTACAAATAGCTGAGAAAAGAAGAGAAGCGAAAAGCAAAGGAGAAAAGGAAAGATATACCCATTTGACTGCAGAGTTCCAAAGACTAGCAAGGAGAGGTAAGAAAGCCTTCCTCAGTGATCAATGCAAAGAAATAGAGGAAAACAATAGAATAAGAAAGACTAGCGAGCACTTCAAGAAAATTAGAGAGACCAAGGGAGCATTTCCTGCAAAGATGGGCACAATATAGGACAGAAAGAGTATGGGCCCAATGGAAGTAGGAGATGTTAAGAAGAGGTGGCAAGAATACACAGAAGAATGGTACAAAAAAGATCTTTACGACCCAGTTAATCACGATGGTGTGATCACTCACCTAGAGTGAGACATCCTGGAATGTGAAGTCAAGTGAGCCTTAGGAAGTGTCACTACGAACAAAGCTAGTGGAGTTCATGGAATCCCAGTTAAACTATTTCAAATCCTAAAAGATGATGCTGTGAAAGTGTTGTACTCAATATGTCACGAAATGTGGAAAACTCAGCAGTGGCCACAGGGCTGGAAAAGGTCAGTTTTCATTCCAATCCCAAAGTAAGGAAATGCCAAGGAATCTTCAAACTACGGCACAATTGCACTCATCTCACACGCTAGTAAAGTAATGCTCACAATTCTCCAAGCCAGGCTTCAGCAATACGTGAACCGTGAAATTCCAGATGTTCAAACTGGTTTTAGAAAAGGCAGAGGAACCAGAGATCAAATTGCCAACATCTGTTGGATCATCGAAAAAGCAAGAGAGTTCCAGAAAAACATCTATTTCTGCTTTATTGACTATGGCAAAGCCTTTGACTGTGTGGATCACAATAAGCTGTGGAAAATTCTGAAAGAGATGGGCATACCAGACCACCTGAAATGCCTCTTAGGAAACCTGTATGCAGGTCAGGAAGCAACAGTTTGAACTAGACATGGAACAACAGGCTGGTTCCAAATAGGGAAAGGAGTACATCAAGGCTGTATATTGTCACCCTGCTTATTTAACTTATATGCAGAGTACATCATGAGAAACTCTGGGCTGGAAGAAGCACAAGCTGGAATCAAGGTTGCTGAGAGAAATATCAATAACCTCAGATATACAGAGGACACCACCCTTATGGCAGAAAGTGAAGAAGAACTAAAGAGCCTCTTGATGAATGTGAAAGAGGAGAGTGAAAAAGTTGGCTTAAAGCTTAACATTCAGAAAACTAAGATCATGGCATCTGGTCACATCACTTCCTGGCAAATAAATGGAGAAACAGTGGCTGACTTTATTTTTTTCGGCTCCAAAATCATTGTAGATGGTGATTGCAGCCATGAAATTAAAAGACACTTACTCCTTGGAAGGAAAGTTATGACCAACCTAGATAGCATATTAAAAAACAGAGACATTACTTTGCCAACAACGTCCATCTAGTCAAGGCTATGCTTTTCCAGTAGTCATGCATGGATGTGAGAATTGGACTACAAATAAAGCTGAGTGCCGAAGAATTGATGCTTTTGAACTGTGGTGTTGGAGAAGACTCTTGAGAGTCCCTTGAACTGCAAGGAGATCCAACAAGTCCATCCTAAAGGAGATCAGTCCTGGGTGTTCATTGGAAGGACTGATGCTGAAGCTGAAACTCCAATGCTTTGGCCACCTGATGCGAAGAGTTGACTCATATGAAAAGACCCTGATGCTGGGAAAGATTGAGGGCAGGAGGAGGAGGGGCCAACAGAGGATGAGAAAGTTGGATGGCATCACTGACTCAATGGATATGAGTTTGGATAGCCTTCTGGAGTAGGTGATGGACAGTGAGGCCTGGCCTGCTGCAGTTCATGGGATCGCAAAGAGTCGGACAAGACTGAGTGAGTGAACTGAACTGAACTGAACTGAACTGAGTGGTCTAAGTGGTTTTCCCTACTTTCTTCAATTTAAGTCTGAATTTGTCAATAAAGATTTTTCTTAATCTGAGCATAATTGAGTATTTTATCTTTACATTGGCTTAAGACTGTGTTGTATTCCCTGATCTGTCTTTTTATATGCTTTACTCATTCTTCTGTTAGATTAATGTTGATGTTTTTCTTTTAAGTTGGCAGGGCCTTTTTAACAGAGTGATGTGTAATATATATATGTGTATATATATATATATGTGTGTGTGTAATATATATGTGTGTATATATATATATGTGTGTGTAATATATATATGTGTATATATATATAAAATTTATCCCAATGTATATAATACAGTTAGATTATTGTATTTAAAAATTAGGCTTTTCATCTATCATCGTCTTCCAATTTTCTTATTTCTTATGGTTTAAGGTAGTTTCTCTTTTAGAGGTTTATGTGTTAACTAATACATTTATAATTATGACCATAAATATAATTGCATTATAATGAAAGTAACTACATTTAAAGATAATTCTATTAATGATATATTAATATATCTTATCAGTTTTATATTGATTGGTATATGTAATATAGTATAATTAGTTTATTAATATAACACATATATTATATGTTGAGTAGATAATGATAGACTTACTTTTTACTTTCTTTTTCAGTTAAACTTAGAAACAGCATGAAATAATAGTATGTATAGTTGGAAGATGGATTGTATTTTCCAGTGCCTTCAAAATGAGCACATGTTCCTCCCTTTATATATACCTTAACATAAAAACTATATACGTTTTTAAACTTTAATCTTTTTCTGTTCCACACTATTGGTCTCACTTAGGCATGGTATATAGTTTTTAGTGTTTATTGTTAATAATTATTGTTAACTTAGAATATTTGCCCCGGCAATTCTGTGATCCTCTTTACTGCTGGACCTTTCCAAAACTCTTGATGCTTCTTGTTTTCCTTCCTCCATGTGACCTTGGGCAGACCTCAGATGTTTTCTGCAGCTCTCACTTGTGTTTTCTTATCTGCCAGTTACAGCATCCTCCTTGTTTTGGTAAAAATGGAGATTATTTTTTTCATGTTCCATTTTGCATTTTTAATTTAAGGAGTGAGGGAAAAATGCTAATTTCTTCCTCTTGAATATTTTTCCCCTTAGCTTCAAAATCATATCCTCCCGTTTTCCCCCTTTTACTGTAGCCAGCTCTTCAGCTTCTTTGAGGGAACATTTTTCCTTACCTTGACAGTAATTGTTAGAGTTCTGGATTTGTTTCTGAGACTCTTCTCTCTTAAATGCATATTCCTCTCTCTGGACATTAGCATTCTTTGTATTTAAATGAGGGCACACCAACAAATTTTTAGCTTCACTATTCAGCTTTTAAATCAGTATTGTCATGCAATTTTCAGACATATACAGGATATTTCAATATAACCAAAACTGATTTCAAATTTTCCATGTGTAAGTGTGGCGGACAGACTAGGTTGATCCCCTGAGCCCCGTTTTCTTCTTTTCATAACTTTGTGTTAAATTCTCCTCTTTGGGATGTTTGAGACTTAGTTTTAACCAATAGAATGCAACAAAAATGACAGAATGCACATGATCATGTATGTGTATTTAGATTACATAAGATGCAGCATTTGTTTTGTGAGAAAACTGCCTTTCCCTTGCTGCCTTTCAAGAAGCAAGCAGCAAGTTTGCAAAGGACCACATGGTAGGGAACTGAGCTTTACTTCCTACTAACAGCCAGTAAGAAACCAAAGCCCTCAGTCTTACACATCAAGAGGAACTAAACTCTGCCAGCAACTTTTGATCTTGGAAATATGTTGTTTCGCAGTTAAGCCTTGAATGGTACTTTGTGAGACCCTATAGTAGAAGACCAGATTATTGACATACAAAACTAGTAATAAAAAAATGTGAGATAAATGTGTCATTTTAAGATACAGAGTTTACATGATAGATAAATTGTACAGTAGGCATAGCAATTGATGACTGTTTTTTCATGTATTTGTTCAGATTTCCTATTTCAATGAACATGGCCTTTCCTACCAACTATGCAAACCAGCAGCCTAAGTTTCATCCTTATGATTCTTTTCCTGCTTCTTTCTGTATTTAATCTACCCGCTAATTAGCTCATGTATCTATTTCATCTCTGTCACTAATAGCCCTAGTCAGCCTCAGAATATTTGTGATCTTGACCTCAATCTTCAAACTGGTGTTAAAGATGGCTCTCGTTTAGCTCCAGTCTTTTGTTTTCCCCCAGAATATTCCTGACACAGATATGGTTGTTTCATACCTCATTCAAATATTTGTTGAATATCTCTCTTTCTTTACTAAGAGCAAAGTATTTAATTGCTTAAATGCTTTCTAAAAGCCTGATCTTCATCACTCCTACAGTCTGGGGTGCTTTCTTTGCCTCTGCCATCTGGATCTGCTTTAAGTTTTTCTTACTGTATCTTTCTACCTTCTACCACTATGCATTTGCTCATGTTTTCCACTCACCAGATATATCATCCTTCCTGCCTTCCCTGCTTAAATACTGAACATCCATTTAATCTCATTTAAATTGTTACTTCCTCATGAAAGCCTTGGTTGAGTGCCCAGTCTAATAGGAACCTCAGAATATCAAATAAATTTTGTCTGTATAATATTTTACAATTGCTGTTTTAAACACCTATTTGCATGATTACTTTATTAATGCTGTCTCCTTGATAAAACATATTAACTGACTCCTCAAGACAGTCTTAGTTCACACTATAAAACTATTATTTAAATGTACATTGAATAAATGAAGTGTGCAAATTCCCAAATGAATTGAATCAGGAAGCCTTTATTTTCAAGTGAAATAGCTTGCAAGACTAGAGTTCTGACAAGTATATTTTGGGAAATATTGCACAGAGTAATAAATTTTGAAGCTGAGTTCAGTTTCTTCATTGAGCGTATAGACCTGATACTCAGATAGTTAAGTATCTTGACCTAGTTCATGAAGATAATGACTTGTTCTAGATATTGACTTGTTCTAGGCTGAAACTAGAATAGGAATCTGTTGGCTCTTAATCTAGCTTTATTTCCACAACGATATGGAATTAAAAATAAACTTCTATAACTTTTTGTATTTTTAAATGTTAGGATTTTTCACATAATGTAACTGTTTTATGATTTATGGAGAAAGTAGGTGAAGCCTCTGTGATGATTTTTTTTTTAATTTAAGATAATTTGAGGAAGTAGATACATTGCAAAAATATATATTATATGAAAGAATATTCAAATTCATTTAGTTGCACATCCAGAAAGAAAAATCATTTTTGCAGTCATGAAAGAAACTGTTTTCCCCCACAGAAGCCTGACATTCTGTCTTAATCATCACTGCTGCTTTCTACAAAGAGTAGAAAATCAATTCATTCTTCCTGTTTTTACTTTTCAGCATGATGGATGAATCATGGCTAGTGGAGAATCCCATGAAATCTGTAGAAGCGAAGTCAAAAAACACTCTTGAAACAAATCCCTGCACAGTCTAGAAGATTTTGTAGATATAGTTAGAAGAAATTTCAGGTTTTTAAGTTAATTATATTATTAATTTCAGTTTACTAAAGCCAGATTTGTCATTAAATATAGAGGTTATCTTTAAGCTTATGGAAAATTGTTGACAAGCTGTGTGAAAATCATTGGCCTTAACAATAGTACAGGATCATTCAATAGCTGTGCTGTCCATTGTTTCCACTTGTGCTGAACAGTACTGAGCTCTGGAAACCAGTTGGACATGTTTTCATCAATCTTATTTGACTTATGCAGAATTCATTATGAGTATAAGAGCAGATGGGCTGCCTATAACATCCAGAGGTATCTGATGTTCTGGCTAGCTTTAAATTCATTATGTGTAATTTTTTTTTAGTTGAAAGGAGGAAAATAATGTTTTACTAATCTATACACACACACAAATGTAGACATATTTATAAATATATGTTTATACATACATATTTATATGTATCATATAAATGGTAGTAGTATTATGCCACAGTCACCACTTTCTCCTCAGTTTTTGCTATATTATTTGTTTTTCTCATGAATATTGCAATTCAGGTTTACATACTTTGAGTAAAGTACTTGTGAGAACCTCATTACTATATTCCAAAGAATATAAATAGTAGACACAGGCTGTAGTAAGCGGGAATATGTCCTAAATATTCATTGAGAATGTTTGGAATATAATGGTTACCTTGAAGCTGGACCTTGAAAGTGAGTTGCATATAATAAGACAATCAAAGACATTATTACTGGCACCAGATAATGAATACATTTTTTTAAATTATGAAATTTATGGTGAAATAGAAATGGTTGAATAATAAGCTGCATTACTAAAAATCATTCATGTGAATTCCAGTACTTTTTGAAGGAAGCAGATAACTTTATGTTTTCTGTCCTCTTTGGCCACTGAGATTTCTCGCAGAAACATTTAAAGTTTTGGTTTTTTTTTGTTTTTTTTTTAATGCGTATTGCATAAAAGTTTTGCCTAGTTTGTAAAGAGGTAAGAACAGTAATCCAATGGCCTTTTAAATTTTTTTCTGAAATTTTTTTTCTGATTTAAGGAGTAACTTACATTGAAATTGCTTAAGAATGAAATTCTTCAAAGGATTGCTACTTACCTATGAATTTCAATAAGATTTCTCCCAATGGTAAAAAATAAATAAATAAATAAAACACTGGTTTAGCCTACATTGGTTCATTGGTAAATTCTCCCAAATATTTAAGAAAGATATTATACCAGTTCTTTACCTTTTCTTCCAAAAGACAGAAGTGATGGAAATACTTCCTGACATATTCTGTGAAAACAACATTCAGTTCAGTTCAGTCACTCAGTCGTGTCCAACTCTTTGGGAACCCATGTATCGCAGCACAACAGGCCTCCCTGTCCATCACCAACTCCCAGAGTTTACTCAAACTCATGCCCATCGAGTCAGTGATGCCATCCAGCCATCTCATCCTCTGTTGTCCCCTTCTCCTCCTGCCCCCAATCCCTCCCAGCATCAGGGTCTTTTCATATGAGTCAACTCTTCGCATCAGGTGGCCAAAGTATTGGAGTTTCAGCTTCAGCATCAGTCCTTCCAATGAACACCCAGGACTGATCTCCTTCAGGATGGACTGGTTGGATCTCCTTGCAGTCCAAGGGACTCTCAAGAGTCTTCTCCAACACCACAGTTCAAAAGCATCAATTTTTCGGCACTCAGCTTTCTTTATAGTCCAACTCTCACATCCATACATGAGCACTGGAAAAACCATAGCCTTGACCAGATGGACCTTTGTTAGCAAAGTAATGTCTCTGCTTTTTAATATGCTATCTAGGTTGGTCATAACTTTCCTTCCAAGGAGTAAGCGTCTTTTAATTTCATGGCTGCAGTCACCATCTGCAGTGATTTTGGAGCCCAAAAAAATAAAGTCTGACACTGTTTCCACTGTCTCCCCATCTATTTCCCAAGAGGTGATGAGACTAGATGCCATGATTTTAGTTTTCTGAATGTTGAGCTTTAAGCCAACTTTTTCACTCTCCTCTTTTACTTTCATCAAGAGGCTTTTTAGTTCCTCTTCACTTTCTGCCATAAGGGTGGTGTCATCTGCATATCTGAGGTTATTGATATTTCTCCTGGCAGTCTTAATTCCAGCTTGTGCTTCATCTAGCCCAGCATTTCTCATGATGTACTCTGCATATAAGTTAAATAAGCAGGGTGACAATATACAGTCTTGATGTACTCCTTTTCCTATTTGGAACCAGGCTGTAGTTCCATGTCAAGTTCTAACTGTTGCTTCCTGACCTGCATACAGGTTTCCTAAGAGGCATTTCAGGTGGTCTGGTATTCCCATATGCTTCAGAAGTTTCCACAGTTTCCACTGTACAAAAGAGATCTTCATGACCCAGATAATCACAATGGTGTGATCACTCACCTAGAGCCAGACATCCTGGAATGTGAAGTCAAGCAGGCCTTGGAAAGCATATCTACGAACAAAGCTAATGGAGGTGATGGAATTCCAGTTGAGCTATTTCAAAGCCTGAAAGATGATGCTGTGAAAGTGTTGCACTCAATATGCCAGCAAATTTGGAAAACTCAGCAGTGGCCACAGGACTGGAAAAGGTCCGTTTTCATTCCAATCCCTAAGAAAGGCAATCCCAAAGAGTGCTCAGACTACCGCACAATTGCACTCATCTCACATGCTAGTAAAGTAATGCTCAAAATTCTCCGAGCCAGGCTTCAGCAGTACGTGAACTGAGAACTTCCAGATGTTCAAGCTTGATTTAGAAAAGGCAGAGGAACCAGAGATCAAATTGCCAATATCTGCTGGATTATCAAAAAAGCAGGAGAGTTCCAGAAAAACATCTATCTATCATCTATTTCTGCTTTATTGACTACACCAAAGCCTTCAACTGTGTGGATCACAATAAACTGTGGAAAATTCTGAAACCAACATTACCCTAATACAAAAAACAGACTAAGACATTAAAAGAAAGAAAACTACAGGCCAGTATTTATCATGAACATAGATGCAAAAGTTCTCAGAAAAATATTAGCAAACCAAAGCCACCAATGTATAAGTGAATTATACACCATGACCATAGGGCATTTATTACAGATATATACAATGTTGTTATACCTTTCAAAAATCAATTAAGGTAATCCATCACATCAGTAGGCTAAAAATGAAAAATCAAATTGCCATATCAATAGGCAGAAAAGATATTTAATAAAATCACATACGCATTCATGACAGAAATCTCTCAGGAAAGTAGCAATAGAGAGGAACTTCCTCAGCTGATACAGAAATCTACAAAAAATCTAATACACCTTTTACTACAAAAAAAAAAAAAAGAATTGACTGCATACTAAGTAGTGAGAATATGCCAGTACAATAGAGAAGTGATTGCTTCCAAGTATTCCAATAGAGAATACTCCAATACAAGAGTGATAAAGCTCCAATACTTTGGCCACCTGATATTAAGAGTGAAGAGCTGACCATTTGGGAAAGACTCTGATGCTGAAACAGATTGAAGGCAACAGAACAAGGGGGCAAGAGAGGATAAGATGATTAGATAGTATCACCAACTCTATGGACATGAATTTGAGCAACTCTGGGAGATGGTGAAGGACAGAGGAGCCTGGCATGCTGCAGTCGAATGTGACCACAAAGGCTTAGTGACTGAACAACAACAAATAGAAACCAAATAGTTTTATGCCACGATCAAGAATCAGCAAATTATTCCCTTCTCATCACACCTTTTCAGCACCTTACTGCAAATCCTACCTAATCCAACAAGGCAAGAAAAGAAAGAGATAATTAACACTGGAAAAAATAGAACTTTTTTTTTTTAATGATTGTCTATACAGAAAATCCTGAGGTCAACAAAATAATTCTGAAACTAATAAATTATTATAGCAAATTTGCAAGATACAAAGTCAGTTGTTTTCCTATATATCAACACAAACAATTGGAATTTTAAATAAAAAAACACAATACCAACTGCACAGCACCTCCTCTCAATGGTTTCGTAATTGTGTCCTGGCTGTTTCCACCCTTGGCCAGTCCTGCCTCAGCAGGTCCACCCTTGGCTCCCCCACCACGCAGAGGAACCAGCCCAAGAACCACGCTGGTGTGTCCCAGAGCAGGAACCCCCCCCCCCCCACCAGCTACAACCGAATGCCTAGGTGCAGGACCAGAGCAGGGTTCCAAGGCTGTGGAAGACATAACCTTGTTCCTGCCTGCCCACCCCACTCTCTGACCTCAGGTCAGTGTCTGTCTCAGCATCCGAGATGCTGACCGTCGCTACTCAGGTAAGGACTCCAAGGACTCCGTTTCCTCTAGTTCTGTCCAGCTGAGTAACTCAGGGTATTGTTACACCTTAGAGGAGTGAGGAGAGGGCAGTCAAGGCTCCAGAAAAAGATCCCTCAGGGGCCTCAGGCAGAGGAGTGAAACTGGGACCATCAGGGAACATGAGTGAATTTTGACACAAACTAGGCCGCTGCATGCTAAAGAGACCCCAGTCACAGAAGAAGAGGAGATGGATTGACTGGACCATGACTGGGGAACCAATGAATTTTGTCCGCCTGACTCACATTGGCTCTGGGGAGAGAGATGGACTTGTCATGACAGGTGCATTCAGGAGCAGATTAGATCCAAGGGAAACTAAAAGGCCGTAGAGCAATTCTCAGGACTTGTAGCTCCAATAGGAATGGGTCTTTTGTGTCCAGGCTTCCCTCTGTCTAGCCCAGAAGAGATGCTGCCCCCATCAGTATTCCTCTTAGAATCAGTGAACCCAGGATCCCTCTTTTCCTTGACACTCTCAAATCTGAGATAGGGGTTTTCTGGGAACTTGGAATGAGTTCCCTTCTCCTAAATGATGGTCTAGGTGCCACATTTTTAAACTCTCAACCTGGAACTCCTTATGTGTGGTGGGTAGGTGAGAGGAAGAAAGCTGAAGTCACCTTTGCTGAGAAGCTTCCTTCCTCCCTGCCTTCTCTTTCCTCCTGGAATGAACTGAAGCAGATGACAAGTCCAGACTGGAAGGATAACCACTGGCTAGTCTGCTCTTTCTCTTTAGATCTCAGACTTTAAGCTCCCAGTCCCTCAGTATGTCTGTTAATGCCAGGTTCTTTCTCTAACTAGGCCTTTAACCCTATGTTTCTATAGCATTGCTGGTTCCCTAAGATCTTTCCTTTTTTAATTTAAATTTTAATTTAAGATGAGTTCTTTACTTACCCCACCTTGCTACTACCTTTGTCCTTAACCCCGTACCTCTCAGGAGCCTTATTGCTCCCTATTGGATAAGAGTTAAGAGGAGAGTCTTAACCTGAAGACATTCCTTTTAAGTCTAGGGGATTTGCCATCTGCCAACCTTCCTGCTGACCTAAGTGAGAGCAGGAAGAAGGATCTTGGAGAGGAACCCAGGAAACTAGGAGTTATGTCACAAGACTTACTGATCACTGAGGATGGGAGGAGTGGTAAGATAAATAGACTGAAAACAGTCATCCTTGAGTGAGCTTAAGGTCCTGACAAAATTGGAGCTGGAAGATCACAAGAGCAAATTTTCTCAAACTGGGCAATTTTGACATTTTGGGCTGGTTATTTCTTGGCAGTGAGGGACTGTTCTTGTGCTTTATAGGACATTTAGCAAGCATCCCTGGCCCACCCCAGTTGTGACAACCAAAAATGTCCCCAGATGGGGCAAATGTCTCCTAAGGGGCAAAGTCACCACCAGCTGAGAGCTGCTGCTCTAGAGTTGAAATATTTTCCTCTTACCTGATTTCCATTGTTCACCCTAAGCCTTATCCATGAATGACTGAGGGCCACTTGTAAAGTAGGCTCAGTTGGGCTGCACCTAATCTCCATACTCTCTTTTCAGTGTGTGGCTTGTGTTTGTGTGGGTTCATGTCTCTGTGAGGGATGTTGTGTACTGCACTGCTCCATCCTTATGCTCTCTGGAGGAGGGGTTCCTGTGGTGTGGAGGCCTGAACAGTGTGTTATGGGATTGGGGAAGGGAGAGAGAGAAACAGAAGTGCTGCAGGTAGCCCACGTTCTCCTCCCCAGATTTTAAGCTGTATTTCTGTGCCCTGGTTTGAGAACCAGACACAAAGAAGACTCAGGGAGTTTTGTCTGAAGACCAGTGTTTGACTGCCACCCTGGCTGAAGAGTCTGCTTTAGGTGGGAAAATAATGGAGGCACAGGGTCTTCAGGGTACTTTCCGTTTTCTCGGGTGTTTTGTTCTGGCCCCTTCCTTGAAAGTTATTTAGGAGGGCAGAATAGATGAGCTCCTGCCTGCTCTGAGATGAGAAGGTGGAGGTCATGTTAGCTCAGTAATGGGAAGCATCCTAGTCACAACTTATTGGTGTTTCCCTTCATATGAGTTGATTCTGCCCTGTTGATCCTTGTTCATGAAACTTTTTGTATTTGCTAATACTTATTTTGACTCTTAAACTACATGAAATGTCTCTGTGAAAATATAGTATTTATTTGGAACCTAAAATAATGAATAAGGAGAATATTCATTATAGAATAATGAGATAGCAATATATATAATTATTGTGAGTATGGTGTGTCTTTTCTGTTCCTGGGCTAGTTTTTGTTAAGCTTACTCCAGTGTCTAAAAACTTTAGAAATTTTTGAGAAAACCATGACATTTCTCCTTTTCATGACTGATGATATTCAGCTTTTCTCTCAATTTCTGAAAGTGGACAATTGGATAAATGCCTACATTTTGACCAAAATGTTTGTTTGGAATTATTTCCTTCTTGATCATATTTTGAGACCTTTGCTTTATGAATTGAATGGCAATGATTATAGAGTTTACAGTCTTCATTTTAAACATCTGCACCGATGAATATATCTAAAATACTCTCTTTATAGAGTTGAGAATTATGAAGTAAGGCCAATTGACAAGGATGACCTTTTCATTCAAATGTTTGTGTAAGTTGTCACTTCTTCATAATAGCTGAGACTGCAGAACACATATGAGTCAGTCAGATGTTTATTTCATGAGATGATTAGAGAAGATGCACCTGCATTGCTACAAGCATGACTTTTTAAGGAAGCTTGCTTGTTTCCACATCTAATATAAATTATGCAAGACATTCTTGGAACAATATTTTGGTGCGATAGCCAGTTTGACTTTAGCACTCATTGGCCATCTAAAGTAAAATATGCAATCTAGGGATGATTAATGATTTAATAGATAATACATATGTAATAAGATATATCATGAATAAGTTATATCCCCCAAAAGTGTAAACACAGTTCACAGAAAATGAGGGTATGTGAAAGAATTATTCCTTATGGAGAGACTAACCTGTAAAGGCTATGAGCATGAGCTTCAGAGCCAAACTACTTGAACTGGAAGCAGATTTCTGTCACTTACTAGCTCTGTGACTCTGGGAAATCATTTAACTTCTCTGTGCCTCAGTTTTGTCATTTGTGAAACGAAGAAAATGATGTCTTTCACCTACTTTTAGAAGTTAATTATGAAGGAATTCCTGGGTTATCCAGTAGTTAAAAATCCTTGCTTCCAGTGTAGGGGGCATGAATTCAGTCGCTGGTTGGGAAACTGGGATACGGAATGGTGTGCAGCAGCCAAAATAATAATAATAATAATAATAAAGTTAATTATGGGGGAAAATGGGGCTTCCCAGGTGGTGTAGTGATAAAGAATCTGCCTGCCAATGCAGGAGTTGCAGAAGATGCAGTTGCCATTGCTGGGTCAGGAAGATCCCCTGGAGGAGGAAATGGCAGTCCAGTCCAGTATTCTTGCCTAGAAAATTCCACAGACAGAGGAGCCCGGCAGTCTACAGACCATGGGGTCCAAAGACTCAGCCACAACTGAGCAGGCAAGCATGAGATGGGGATTAAATAGGCTAATACCTGTCTTGTATATAGTAAGCAATCATGATGATGATGATGATGACAGTTGTTACTTAGGTCAGCTCACTGATGTATGAAGCACTTTATTCATCAAAGTTAGATATGGGCCCGTTGCTCTAAGACACAACTATCTCTACAAATAAAGTAAAACTTGATTGGGCTTCCCCAGTGGCTCAGCGGGTAAAGAATCTGCCAGCAGTGCAGGAGACACAGGAGACTCGGATCTGATCCCTGGATTGGGAAGATTCACTGGAGGAGGAAATGGCACCCATTCTTCTATTCTTGCAGCAGAAGTTCCATGGACAGAGGATCCTGGCAGGCTATAATCCGAGGAGCCCCAAAGTGTTGGACACAATTGAGTGACTAAGCAGAAAAGGCAGAGGGACCAGAGATCAAATTGCCAACATCAGTTTGATCATAGAGAACACAAGGGAAATTCAGAAAAACATCTATTTCTGCGTCATTGACTATGTGAAAGCCTTTGTGTGGATCACAACAAACTGAGAAAAATTCTTAAAGGGGTAGGAATATCAGACTATCTTACCTGTCCCCTGAGAAACCTGTATGCAGGACAAGAAGCAACAGTTAGAACTGGACATGGAACAATGGACTGGTTCAAAATTGAGAGAGGAGTATGCAAGGCTGTATATTGTCACCCTGCTCATTTAACATATATATGCAGAGTACATCATGGGAAATGCTGAGCTGGATGAATCACAAGCTGCGATCAAGATTGCCAGGAGAAAAGTCAACAACCTCAGATATGCAGGTGATGGCACCCTAATGGCAGAAGGCAAAGAGGAACTAAAAAGACTCTTGATGAAGATGAAAGAGAAGAGTGATAAAGCTGGCTTTAAACTCAACATTCAAAAAACAAAGATCATGACATCTCGTCCTATCACTTCATGGCAAATAGATGGGGAAAAAGTGGAAGCAGTGACAGATTTTAATTTCTTGAGCTGTAAAATCACTGTGGATAGTGACTGCAGCCATGAAATTAAATGACATTTGCTCCCTGGAAGCAAAGCTATGACAGACCTAGACAGCATATTAAAAAAAGAGACATCACTTAGTCAACAAAGGCCCATGTAGTCAATGCTATGGTTTTTCCTGTAGCCATGTACGGATATGAGAGTTAGACCATAAAGAAGGCTGAGCACTGAAGAATTGATGCTTTTGAATTGTGGTGCTGGTGAAGACTCTTGAGAGTCCCTTGGACAGCAAGGAGATTAAACCAGTCAATCCTAAAAGTAATCAACCTTCAATATTCATTGGAAGGACTGATACTGAAGCTGAAGCTCCAATACTATGGCCACCTGATGGGAAGAGCTGACTCACTGGAAAATACCATGATGCTGGGATAGATTGAAGGCAGGCAGAGAAGGGGGCAGCAGAGAAGGAGATGGTTGGATAGCATCATTGATTCAATCAATGGACATGAGTTTGAGCAAACTCTGGGAGATAGTGAAGGACAGGGAATTTTGTCGTGCTGCACTCATCGGGTCACAAAGTGTCTGACACAACTTAGTGACTGAACAGGAGCAGCAAAATTTGATTAAAATGGACAAGGGGTTAAGGTATGATTTAATGTATCTGATAAAGTACAGTTTTATTTCTCTCAATTATCCATTTTTAAAATATCAACTTTAATTCACACGAGGCACAGAAACATAAAACATTTTCATCCCTCCTTTCATCAAATATATTTAAAGGAAACAGTGATGTAGAGTAAATAATCATACAGGCCCAATGTGTTATTTCTATTCCACTGTTTTGTCTTTTTTTTTTTCTGAACCTATATCCACATATGGAATTTGGGATTTATAAGTTAATACAGGAAATAATTGAGATCACCCATGTACAACGCTTAAACTTGTAATAGTTCCTATTTAAGATATTAAAATGAGCCTTTAGTGAATGAGGCTTATTAGTATAAAATACAATATAATGATTTAACTTAACATGAGAATTTGGGGGAGGTTGAAAATTTATTTTCTTGAAGATATTAACATAGAACTGTCCCCATTGCATAGTGATATGTTCTTAGTATCTTTGTGTTTTCCTGACAGCAAACACAAATTTTCTGGATCAGAGGAAGACCAATTATTTACTTACAGAACATGTTAGCATCGGTTCCCCATACCCCATTTCTCCATCAAGCGACATGATCAAGGCAGACATGATTAGTCTACTATAGGAGAGAAACACCGAAATTGTAACTTTCAGAGTTTTCCTAGAAATGGCTGCACAACTATATTCCTTTCCTACTGAAATAGAGACAAAATTTTTGCTCTCTAATGTAGTCACTCCACTTCTGGGAAGAGAAGAGGGACATCTTAAAATTATTACAACACTTTGTAACATAAATAAATGATCTTGTGGGAATTTTTAATTCCCTTTCCAAAAATAAATGATTTCAGGAAAGATAAACCTGTTAATCTGTCTGGGTACTTCACTATCTTTACTTCTAATGCTTGTTTGACATCTACTCATCTTTTAACCCTGAGTTTCCCTGATGGATCAGATGGTAAAGAATCTGCCTGCAGTGCAGAAGACTCAGGTTTGATCCCTGGGTCTAGAAGATTCCCCGGAGAAGGGAATGGCTACGCACTCCAGTGTTCTTGCCTGGAGAATTTCATGGACAGAGAAGCCTGGAGAGAGCAACTAAAACTTTCACTGTTTTTCATCCTTTAGTCAAGGTTGCCAGAAGTTTTTGCACAAAAAGCCTTGACTACACAGTAACATGAAAAATCCACATCAGTTCAGTAATGACGGATTCACTGGAAAACCTAAGTCTGGGATAGACACTCCTAACATTGTATAATAAAAGAAGAAAATGACATGTACTGTAGATATAAATATAGTTATAGAAATAGAAGCAGAAGATACTAAGAAGAGATGTCAAGAATACACAGAAGAACTATACAAAAAAGATCTTAATGACCCAGATAACCAAGATGATGCGATCACTCACCTAGAGCCAGACATCCTGGAATGTAAGGTCAACTGGGCCTTAGGAAACATTACTACAAACAAAGCTAGTGGAAGTGATGGAATTCCAGCTGAGCTATTTCAAGTTCTAAAAGATGATGGTGTGAAACACTGCACTCAGTATGCCAGCAAATTTGGAAAACTTAGCGGTGGCCACAGGACTGGAAAAGGTCAGTTTTCATTCCAATCCTGAAGAAAGGCAATGCCAAAGAATGTTCAAACTACCACACAATTGCATTCATCGCACACACTAGCAAGGCAATGCTCAAAATTCTCAAAGCTAGACTTCAAGAGAATGTGAACTGAGAACTTCCAGATGTTCAAGCTGGATTTAGAAAAGGTAGAGGAACCAGAGATCAAGTTGCCAACATCCATTAGATCATAGGAAAAGCAAGAGAGTTCCAGAAACACATCTACTTCTGCTTTATTGACTGTGCCAAAGCCTTTGACTGTGTGGATCACAATAAACTGTGGAAGATTCTTAAAGAGATGGGAATGCCAGCCACCTCATCTGCCTCCTGACAAATCTGTATGCAGGTCAAGAAGCAACAGTTAGAACTGGACATGGAACAACAGACTGGTTCAAATTTGGGAAAGGAGTACGTCAAGGCTGTATATTGTCACCCTGCTTATTTAACTTATATGCAGAATACATCATGCAAAATGCTGGGTTGGATGAAACTCAAACTGGAATCGAGATTGCTGCAAGAAATATCAATAACCTCAGACATGTAGATGACACCACCCTTATAGCACAAAGTGAGGAGGAGCTAAAGAGCTCTTGATGAAAGTGAAAGAGCAGAGTGAAAAAGCTAGTTTAAAACCCAACATTCAGAAAACAAAAATCATGGCATCTGGTCCCATCACTTCATGGCAAATGGGGCGGGGGTGGGGGGCAATGGAAACAGTAGAGACTTTATTTTCTTGGGCTCCAAAATCACTGCAGGTGGTGACTGCAGTCATAAAATTGAAAGATACTTGTTCCTTGGAAGAAAAGATTTGACCAACCTAGACAGCATATTAAAAAGCAGAGACATCACTTTGCCGACAATGGTCTGGAAAAGCTATGGCTTTTCCAGTGGTCATGTATGGATGTGATATTTGGATCATAAAGAAAGATGAGTGCTCAAGAATTGATGCTTTGGAACGGTGGTGTTGAGGAAGCCTTTTGAGAGTCCCTTAGAGTGCAAGGAGTCAAGCCAGTCAATTCTAAAGGATATCAATCCTGAATGTTCATTGGAAGGACTGATGCTGAAGCTCCAGTACCTTGGCCACCTGATGCAAACAGACTCACTAGAAAAGATCCTAATTCTGGGAAAGATTGAAGGCAGGAAGAAAAGGGAACAACAGAGGATAGATGTTTGGATGGCATCACAGACAGATGGACATGAGTTTGAGCAAGCTCTGGGAGTTGGTGATTGACAGGGAAGCCTATCATGCTGCAGTCCATGGGGTCACAGAGTCGGACAAAACTGAGTGACTGAACTGTACTGATAGACATATATAAGGCTTTTCCCAGTCTGGCCACTAAAATGTGTACACTTTAAAATATGTAATTTATATTGTAAAATGAGAAAAATATTCCCTATTACATACATTTTAGAATTACAGCGTCCCTGGAGAAGGGCCTTGCTACCCATTCTTGCATTCTTACTTGGAGAATTTCATGGACAGAGGAGTCTGGACAGCTACAGTCCATGGGTTCTCAAAGAGTTGGATATGACTGAGTGACTAACAGACATAGAATTGAAGCTTCAATAATATTCATTACAAAAAGTTGTTGCAAGTGCAGTTATCAGTACTTTAGAGATCAATTTAGAGAGAATTGACATCTGTTCACTGTTTAGTCTTCTAATTCTAAAATAAGTTGTATCTTTATTATAGTGTTTTTCATTTTCTCAATGATTTCTTATATACATGGAGTTTTAAATACTGTTTTAGAGTTATGTTTCATGATTTTTCTTTCTGATGCTATTGCAATTCTTTTTTTCCGTTTGCCACTGAGAACTTTTTCTCTTTTCTCTTATAATTCACTGGACCTTTTTTAGTTTTTGGTAGCTGATAAAGTTTTTAAATTTATATCATTTGAAGCAAAGGTAATAATACAAGTTAGCTCCTATCTCTGAATTTTAAATAATTCTGAACTAATACATTCACATCTAACATGTTTCTATACTGTGCTTTTAAACAAAATCTGTGAGATTCAAATACTTTGATTTTATTAATGGCAACCATTGATAATGGCAACCATTTGTAATCATAGCAAACATTTATTGCCTAATGGCAATATGCCAATCACTGTGCCAAGCAATTTACATATGTAACCATAGTTAACTTTCACACAAACCAAATCTTTAAATTCCATAATTATACTTTTTTTATAGATGAGGGAACAAAAACATAGACAGTAACATCCCTGACACCTCACACCTAGTTAGTCGCAGAATCAAGTCACTGAGTCTGTCTTGCTGACTCCAATGAGATTTTAAATATTATTTAATCTCCCCTTTATTAATTATAGGATCCATCCAGTATGATTATTGATTAAAGCATACCCATGCTGCTTTATCACATGTTTTCATATGAGGTTTCTTTGATTCAATTAAGCTTAAATATTGATTAAGAGCACACTTCATCATATTGAAAAATAACTTCATTTCATTATTAACTCAGTTATTACTGATATTTGCCAAATAGAGTTGCAGACTGTATTATCTGTTTAATGTGGAAACAAAATATGTGTACTTGCAAATTTGCTTTAGTGGGCATTTTCTTTAGTGAAAAACACAGTGTTTTGCAAGTAGACCATAAATTTAGTCTCAATGTTTTAAAAAAAGAAAAAACTTTTCTATACTAGTTTAAAATTTATTTTGAAGTTTAGAGGTAAAAATGGCCATCAAAATATGGAGTATGTGTAATAAAATTGCTGCTTTTAAAAGCATAGCAATCATATGACTTTCTTGATCATTTTGAAAATAAACTGGTTAATTGAAGAAAATTTTTAAATTCATTAAATCATCCTTCATTTTATTCAGTTCACAGAAGAGGATCATGAGTCTCCCAGCAGGTAAAGCATTGTACGATGCATTATTTTAAAAATATCAGTGAGCCAGCTAATTTTTCCTAAAACATAAACTGTGTAATTAAAATGATGTTCATGATTCTGCACAGTGAAGAAAAGGAAATTACTTAGATAAGACTATATCACTATGTGGGTAATAGTGGCAACCACATCAGTTTGGAATGAAGGATTTTAACAATAGTAAAACAAATTTAATGGGCCAGTTCACTCTGTGTCAATTACACTGTTAAAATTTACTATTGAAATACTGTAGGGGATTACCATCCATTCAGTTTATTCGCAGGTTCTGTCCTGTATATCAATAGAACATTTTTCCTCAGAAAAATGAAATAGGAACAGCACAGTAAATCTGGAAACAACAAAAGCAATTGCACTTTTTAAAGAAATGGAAAATGTGCCATATACATACACACATGATACACATTGCCCAAATTCATACACTTTGAGCTTTTTTTGTTTCAGAACTTCACACCATAAATAACACATTTTAAGCAGATAAAAAATAGAAATTATTTTTTAATTAGCCCATTCAGGTAGTATATGGAATTAAGCAGTAATAGTCTGTAAACAAATAGCTTAGTAGTATCATAGAGTTATACCCACACTATGAAATTGAATAAATCTCATCTACATATGGATTCTACACAAATGAAATTGATTAAATTAATTCTTAGCATCTTGCCCAGAAAATATTGATCTTTTTTATATAACAGAACTTTCATCAATGCTGTTTATCTTGATTTTTTTTCATTCTCCAAACTCTTTTAAAAGAATGACTTGAGAGTTACATTAGCCAAGTGGCAGAAGAAAAGGTATCTGACTTTTCCTCCTATGAGTGAAGTTCCAAAGAAACAGTTGCAAAGAAACAGATTATTCCCTCCAAGAAAAAATTATAAAATAATTGAGAGCCTCCTACATAACAGGTGACTGAGAAAATACCTATATTAAAACAGATAGGAAAAGCTGAGACACACTCATGTCATTAACCCCCCAGCGCAGCACTTTACAATTGGGAGGAAATCCCCAACACCAAGCTCTCCCTGAGGAGCAAAGGGCTTGGACCACAGATCTAGCATCCCAACTTTTATGGCTGCCATGCAAGGGACTAGCTTACAAATCACTTAAGTCTGAGAGCCCATGGGGCTGTGCATTCACAAGTCTCCTGGGACCACATAAAACAGGCAGTTTTACACAGCAGTTTTCACGGCTCGGTGCAGAGGGAGTAAGCAAAATGCCGAGCTCCCAAGGGAGTTATTGAGTACACCGTCAAGTTAAGTAAGTAACTATAGAGTATATAAATTAGTGTGGAGTAATGGTATTACTGACCCATTTTATTAAATTATACAGGTAAAAATTGAAGATTAAAATAAAATGCTCACATGGGTGTAATTTTGTTCTCAACAATAGGTTTCTTTAAAGGTTTAAAATCTAAAACTAATATCTGTAATTTAGTGAACTTTTGGGTCATGTTTGGCATTTCTAATATGTACTTCTTAAATTTTTTCCAGATTTTTAGATTTTTTTCTTAATTCCATGTTCAGTGGACTAGAACTGTTTCACATTATTGGTATTATTAGAGAACTCTTATGTTTTGATTTTTATCACTTTGCACATGATTAGCTTTATCATAATGATCAAGATTACTTTATGCCTTATTGTTGAGAAATGGAACATGTTCATGAAATACTCAGTACTATTATTGCTGTCAACTGTTTCTCACTTTCCATTAACATAGCATTGCAAATGCTGAAGACTCAAAATGCAAGTGGATCTATTTTGTGGATATACCTATATTGCTTATTTTTTTCTCAGCCTTTAATTTTTAATGTTATATTATGAAGATGATGGGAAGGCAATGTGATAAATGAAAGAACAGATATTGATTATCTCTTAAATTCCAAGGGTATTAGTTTCTATACATTCTTACCTGCCATAGAACAGGTGTTCTTCATCTTCCACATACTCCACTAGTGCCCAATAAAAAGTATTATGTACTAGTATGTGTAGTTTAGATAGCAAATGTGCAAAATTTCATGACTTAATTCTACATATTTGAAATCTCTGAAATAAACACTTTTAAAAGTGTAGCCACAAGCATTTATAACCATGTAGGGAGGCATCTGTGTAAAAACCATTTTTGCTTTTGTAAATTTATGTTCAGTTAGTTGGATTCAGTCATCATCCTTTAGATGTGAACTCACTTATTTTTCTTTCTCATTTCTGATGTATGCTCTCTCTTGAAAATCTACATTCTTTGTTTTTTATAGTCTAGTTCTTGGAGGTCTCTTCTGTGTGTTTGTTTGACTCTAGTAAATATATTTTTATAACTTATTTTTCCTATCTTACTACTTTTCTGCAATATTATATGTACTTAGAATAATGAAAACTAGCAATACTGCTAAATGACACTGCTGCTGCTAAGTCACTTCAGTCGTGTCCGACTCTGTGTGACCCCACAGACGGCAGCCCACCAGGCTCCCCCATCCCTGGGATTCTCCAGGCAAGAACACTGGAGTGGGTTGCCATTTCCTTCTCCAATGCATGAAAGTGAAAAGTGAAAATGAAGTCGCTCAGTCGTGTCCGACTCCAAGCAACCTCGTGGACTTCAGCCTACCAGGCTCTCCTGTCCATGGGCTTTTCCAGGCAAGAGTACTGGAGTGGGGTGCCATTGCCTTCTCCATAAATGACACTAATGGGTACTATAAGAAATTTTGTGTTACCTAGTTACCTATATAGCTTCCCAGGTGGCACAGTGGCAAAGAATCCACCTGCCAATGCAGGATACACAAGAGACACAGGTTCAGGATGATCTTCTGGAGAAGGAAATGGCAACCCTCCCCAGTATTCTTGCCTGGAAAATTCCATGAACAGAGGAGCCTGGTGGTCTGCAGTCCATGGGGTTGCAAAGAGTAGGATATGACTGAACACACTGCACACAGGGCTACACACGCACAGTTAGTCTGTATAGTTAGGTGACAGAAACTATATCAGTAAACTGAACATGGGAAATTTCATATGAAGAATTGTCAACTAGAGAAGGCGATCAAGATGTTGGAGTGAAAGGATGCTAAACTCACCTCCCCCCTCAGACATACCATAAATACATCCTCGTGTGAAACAACTTTCACTGAAAATAACCTAGAAATTGGCAGAAAGCCTCTTCTACTACCAAAACTATCAAGAAAGATACTCACAGAACTGAGTAGGAAGAGAACGTAAGCATTTGAGTCAGAACTTCCAACCCAAGCAGAGGACACAGAAGAGGAGGGGGATGTCACTGACTCAGGGATCTTCCTTGAGGAGTGAAGGGTTCAAGCCACATATAAGGCACTACAGCCTTGAGGTTTGACATCAGGAAGATGAGTATTCCTTAGCTGATTTGAAAACCAATGGGATTTAACAGAGGACTCCAAGGTGCTGAGACTCTACTTGCTCAGAGGATACACACACACTCGCTTATCCTGGGGACAAGGCAGAGAAAGCAGGTTGAAAACTGCATGGAGCTTTAGCCAGTTACCCACTACAGCTCCAGTGCACATCCTAGCCCACACCAGTCATTCTCCACTCCAGCCCTCTTGCTCTGGTGCTGGTCTTCCTTGGGGTGAAGGCTGCCTTTGCCAAGAAGAGAGCACTCAGAAAGAACAGAGTCAGCTGGGACCTAACTCTGCCTGTGAACAGGGTTAAGACAACCATTTCAGCATGCTTGCATGCAGAATCTGTAGGTTGAAAACTTCCTGAGACTAAGCAGCTTCCTAGTACCACCCTAGCATACACTTAGATTGTACTGGATGCCTGCTTCATCCCCTCTTGCTCTGGCACTTCTCCACTAGGGCAAAGTCTGCTATTGCCAAGGAAAGTATACTCACTCAGTAGGGACAGAATCAACTTAGATCTGACCTCAGGGCTTCTACACCAGCACCTTGGGCCCCAACTACCCACCGACAGGGTAGTGACTACCAGTGAACACATAAAAATGCTCCAGCTCATACCTGGAGATCTGACCCCTTCAGTCCTACCTCCACCAACATGGTAGCTGCCAGTTGGTACCAGCTACCAGATGGTACCCCAGGAGAAGGCATGTCCCATGCTCACTTCAGATCCAGCTCCTCCACCAAAACCACTAGGCACACGCAGATTGCATAGGGACACGCTCATATAAGAACAGTCCCACAAAGCATTAGCTATTTCACCTAATTTCATAGAGACAGAGAAAGTTAAACAAAATGAGAAGACAATAAAATGAAACATATATAGATAGTTTACCAGCTAAAGAGTTCAAAACAATAGTAAGAAGAATGCTAACTGAACTTGGGAGAAGAACAGATGAACGCAGAATTTTAACAAAGAACTAGAAAATATTAAAAAGAGCTGAAAAATTATAACGAGAAATACACCTGAAGGAATTAACAGCACACTAGACATACAGAAGAACACGAGCAATCTGGAAGATAGAATAATGGAAATCAACCAATTAGAACTGTAAAAAGAAAGATATTAAACAAAATAAGTAGAATAGTTCAAGGAACCTCTGAGATGATCTCAAGCACACCAGTGTTTGTGTTATAGGGATCCCAGAAGGAAAAGAGAGAGAGAGAAAATGATTAGGACTGAAAACTTCCTGAACCTGAGAAAGGAAACAGATTTCTTGGTAAAGAAGGCATAGAGATTTGCAAACAATATGTATCCAAAGAGACTCACACAAATGTCATAATTTAAATGGCAAAATTTTTTTTAAGAATTTTAAAAGCAGCAAGAGAGAAAAAAAATGTCACAAGGGATCCTCTGTAAGGCTATCAACTGATCTAGAAACAATAGCCAAGACATGGAAGCAATATAAATGTTTATCAACAAATGAATGGATAAAGAGGATGTACTACACACATATATAAAGACATAAAATGCAACATTGCTTATTAAAAAGCATCGAAATTTTGCCATTTGCAACAAAATATATGGACCTAGAGTGTATTATATTTAGTGAAATGATAAACACTGCATGTTATATTCTGAATGTGGAATCAAAAAAATAAGACAAACAGAGGCAGACTCACAGATGTAGAGAATAAATTAATGGTTACCCGTGGGGAGAGGATTTGGAGGAGGGGCAAGATAGGTTCAGTTCAGTTCAGTCGCTCAGTCGTGTCCAACTCTTTGCGACCCCATGAATCGCAGCACGCCAGGCCTCCCTGTCCATCACAAACTCCCGGAGTTTACTCAGACTTATGCTCATCCAGTCGGTGATGCCATCCAACCATCTCATCCTCTGTCGTCCCCTTCTCCTCCTGCCCCCAATCCCTCCCAGCATCACGGTCTTTTCCAATAAGTCAACTCTTTGCATGAGGTGGCCAAAGTATTGGAGTTTCAGCTTAATCATCAGTCCTTCCAATGAACACCCAGGACTTATCTCCTTTAGGATGGACTGCTTGGATCTCCTTGCAGTCCAAGGGACTCTCAAGAGTCTTCTCCAACACCACAGTTCAAAAGCACAGATAGGAATAGGGGATTAAAAAGTACAAACTACTATGTATACAATAAATACATTACAAGGATATATTGTACAGCAAGGAATATAACCAATATTTTATAATAATTTTATAACCTGTAAAATACTGAATCACTATGTTGTATACCTGAAATTGAGATAGTATTATAAACCTACTGTACCTCAAAAAAAGCCTATATATCTATATAGACTTTCAAAAAGGAAAAGAGTCAGAAATGAAAGAATCAGAA
Source organism: Dama dama (assembly GCF_033118175.1). NCBI lineage: Eukaryota > Metazoa > Chordata > Mammalia > Artiodactyla > Cervidae > Dama > Dama dama. The sequence continues at coordinate 79,383,982 of NC_083698.1, read as the reverse complement.
CATCACTATTTTACAAACATTAGTGCAGTAATTTGGGGAGGGAGAAATTAAAGCTGCTGCTCCATGGTCCAGCTGTCTCCTGAATATCTGACTGCTGGGAAAGCAGGGAGTGGAGTAGGGTGTGGTACTCCTTGGGAGAGAGGGCAGGTAATTTGGTCTAATCTTCTAACAAACATGCTAATAACTGGACTTTTTGAAAAAGGTATTAATGCTGTTTGCTAGGAGGTCTGTTCTTTTCTAGGGAATTCTCTTTTCAATTCTGATAATCCCAGAATTGCTGGTGGAAAACAAAACTAGAATCTATGGAATCATGAAGCATGGTCTCCAGGAAAATTTCATGTGAACTGTGTAACCATATGAAAATGAAATGATGTTTTTAAACATAAACAGTCTCACAGTGTGAGACCATCCACAGACTTGACTTGGAGGCTTCATCTGTTATCCTAGACCAGAAACATATGCTCACTATAAGAGGAAATGATCTAGGGATATTGCTAAACCTCTTCCTGCTTTAGCTATACCTCTTACATGATTGTGTCCTTAAAATTACTAGTTAAGCTTGAAACTGGTTAGTATCTCAGATTTATGTAGGTATACGATACTTTGTTAGCTCATAAATGCTTCTGACCTTGTTCATTAATAGGAACCAAACTGTTGGGTAAAAAGTTAATTGGGGATAGGAAAGTAAAGTGAACTCAAAGATTTCTTACTACTTATAAAGGAAAAATATTCATTTAAAATTGTGAAATCTGTGAGTCAGTCTATCTTTATGTGCTTCCCTCATAAAGTCCATGGGGTCTCAAAAGTCAGATACAACTGAAGCAATTTAGCACACACACATGTGCAAGAAAGAAGGCTTGTAAAGATGCTCAATTTGAATGTAGTCAAACATCTAGACAGAACTTCTAGTTTACCTGGAATATATCAACATCTCCAAGAACACTATAAATAAACAATCTGATGGATCCCAAATGTGGGGTATTCTATGAGAAGACTGACTTAATTTTTTTTAATTTATTTATTTATTTATTTTACTTTAAAACCTTGTATTGGTTTTGCCATACATTGACTTGAATCAGCCATGGGTGTACATGTGTTCCCCATCCTGAACCCCCCTCCCACCTCCTTCCCCATCCCACCCCTCTGGGTCATCCCAGTGCACCAGCCCCAAGCATCCTGTATCATGCATTGAACCTGGACTGGCAATTCATTTCATATATGGTAATTTCCATGTTTCAGTGCCATTCTCCCATATCATCCCACCTTCACCCTCTCCCACAGAGTCCAAAAGACTATTCAATACATCTGTGTCTCTTTTGCTGTCTCGCATACAGGATTATCATTACCACCTTTCTAAATTCCATATATATGCGTTAGTATACTGTATTGGTGTTTATCTTTCTGGCTTACTTTCACTCTGTATAATAGGCTTCAGTTTCATCCACCTCATTGGAACTGATTCAAATGTATTCTTTTTAATGGCTGAGTAATATTCCATGGTATATATGTACCACAGCTTTCTTATCCATTCGTCTGCTGATGGGCATCTAGGTTGCTTCCATGTCCTGGCTATTATAAACAGTGCTGTGATGAACATTGGGGTACACGTGTCTCTTTCAATTCTGGTTTCCTCAGTGTATGCCCAGCAGCAGGATTGCTGGGTCATATGGCAGTTCTAGTTTTTTAAGGAATCTCCACACTGTTCTCCGTAGAGGCTGTACTAGTTTGCATTCCCACCAACAGTGTAAGAGGGTTCCCTTTTCTCCACACCCTTTCCAGCATTTATTACTTGTAGACTTTTGGATAGCAGCCATTCTGACTGGCGTGTAATGGTACCTCATTGTGATTTTGATTTGCATTTCTCTGATAATGAGTGATGTTGAGCATCTTTTCATGTCTTCTTTGGAGAAATGTCTGTTTAGTTCTTTGGCCCACTTTTTGGTTGGGTCTTTTATTTTTCTGGAATTGAGCTGCAGGAGTTGCTTGTATATTTTTGAGATTAATTCTTTGTCAGTTGCTTCGTTTGCTATTATTTGCTCCCATTCTAAAGGCTGTCTTTTCACCTTGCTTATAGTTTCCTTTGTTGTGCAAAAACTTTTAAGTTTCATTAGGTCCCATTTGTTTATTTTTGTTTTTATTTCCAATATTCTGGGACATGGATCATAGAGGATCCTGCTGTGGTTTATGTCAGAGAGTGTTTTGCCTATGTTCTCCTCTAGGAGTTTTATAGTTTCTGGTCTTACATTTATATCTTTAGTCCATTTTGAGTTTATTTTTGTGTATGGTGTTAGAAAGTGTTCTAGTTTCATTCTTTTACAGGTGGTTGACCAGTTTTTCCAGCACCACTTGTTAAAGAGATTGTCTTTTCTCCATTGTATATTCTTGCCTCCTTTGTCAAAGATAAGTTGTCCATAGGTATGTGGATTAATCTCTGGGCTTTCTATTTTGTTCCATTGATTTATATTTCTGTCTTTGTGCCGCTGCCACACTGTCTTGATGACTGTGGCTTTGTAGTAGAGCCTGAAGTCAGGCAGGTTGATTCCTCCAGTTCCATTCTTCTTTCTCAAGATTGCTTTGGCTATTTGAGGTTTTTGTATTTCCATACAAATTGTGAAATTATTTTTTCTAGTTCTCTGAAAAATACCGTTGGTAGCTTGATAGGGATTGCATTGAATCTATAGATTGCTTTGGGTAGTATACTCATTTTCACTATATTGATTCTTCTGATCCATGAACACACTATTTTTCTCCATCTATTTGTGCCTCTGATTTCTTTCACCAGTGTTTTATAGTTTGCTATATATAGGTCTTCTGTTTTTTCAGGTAGATATATTCCTAAGTATTTTATTCTTTTCATTGGAATGGTGAATGGAATTGTTTCCTTAATTTCTCTTTCTGTTTTCTCATTGTTAGTGTATAGGAAGGCAAGGGATTTCTGTGTGTTAATTTTATATCCTGCAACTTTACTATATTCATTGATTAGCTCTAGTAATTTTCTCGTGGAGGTTTAGGGTTTTCTATGTAGAGGATCATGTCATCTGCAAACAGTGAGAGTTTTACTTCTTCTTTTCCAGTCTGGATACCTTTTATTTCTTTTTCTGCTCTGATTGCTGTGGTCAAAACTTCCAAAGCTATATTGAATAGTAGTGGTGAGAATGGGCACCCTTGTCTTGTTCCTGACTTTAGGGGAAATGCATTCAATTTTTCGCCATTGAGGATAATGTTTGCTGAGGGTTTGTCATATATAGCTTTTATTATGTTGAGTTATGTTCCTTCTATTCCTGCTTTCTGGAGTGTTTTTATCATAAATGGATGTTGAATTTTGTCAAAGGCTTTCTCTGCATCTATTGAGATAATCATATGCTGTTTATCTTTCAAATTTTTAATGTGGTATATCACATTGATTGATTTGCAGATATTGAAGAATCCTCACATTACTGTGATAAAGCCCACTTGGTTATGATGTATGATCTTTCTAATATGTTGTTGGATTCTGTTTGCTAGAATTTTGTTAAGGATTTTTGCGTCTATGTTCATCAGTGATATTGACCTGTAGTTTTCTTTTTTTGTGGCATCTTTGTCAGGTTTTGGTATTAGGGTGATGGTGGCTTCATAGAATGAGATAGAAGTTTACCTTCCTCTGTAATTTTCTGGAAGAGTTTGAGTAGGATAGGTGTTAGTTCTCTAAATTTTTGGTAGAATTCAGCTGTGAAGCTGTCTGGTTCTGGGCTTTTGTTTGTTGGAAGATTTCTGATTACAGTTTCAATTTCCGTGTTTGTGATGGGTCTGTTAAGATTCTCTATTTCTGGTTCAATTTTGGAAATTTGTATGTTTCTAAGAATTTGTCCATTTCTTCCAAGTTGTCCATTTTATTTGCATATAGTAGCTGATAACAGTCTCTTATGATCCTTTGTATTTCAGTGTTGTCTGTTGTGATCTCTCCATTTTTATTTCTAATTTTGTTGATTTGATTTTTCTCCTTTTGCTTCTTGATGAGTCTGGCTAATGGTTTGTCAATTTTATTTACCTTCTCAAAGGACCAGGTTTTGGTTTTGTTGATTTTTGCTATGGTCTCTTTTGCTTCTTTTGCATTTATTCTGCCCTAATTTTTAAGATTTCTTTCTTTCTACTAACCCTGGGGTTCATAATTTCTTTCTTTTCAAGTTGCTTTAGGTGTAGAGTTAGGTTTTTTATTTAACTTTTTTCTTATTTCTTGAGGTAAGCCTGTATTGCTGTGAACCTTCCCCTTAGCACTGCTTTTACAGTGTCCCATAGGTTTGTATTGTTGTGTTTTCATTTTCATTCATTTCTATACATATTTTTATTTCTTTTTTGATTTCTTCTATGATGTGTTGGTTATTCAGCAGCGTGTTGTTCAGCCTCCATATGTTGGAATTTTTAATAGTTTTTCTCCTGTAATTGACATCTAATCTTACTGCATTGTGGTCAGAAGAGATGCTTGGAATGATTTCAGTTTTTTTTTTTTTAAATTTACCAAGGCTAGATTTATGGCCCAGGATGTGATCTATCCTGGAGAAGTTTCCGTGTGCACTTGAGAAAAAGGTGAAATTCATTGTTATGGGGTGAAATGTCCTATAGATATCAATTAGGTCTAACTGGTCTATTGCATCATTTAAAGTTTGTGTTTCCTTGTTAATTTTCTGTTTAGTTGATCTATCCATAGGTGTGAGTGGCATATTAAAGTCTCCCACTATTATTGTGTTATTGTTAATTTCCCATTTCATACTTGTTAGCATTTGTCTTACATATTTTGGTGCTCCTATGTTGGGTGCATATGTATTTATGATTGTTATATATTCTTCTTTGACTGATCCTTTGATCGTTATGTAATATCCGTCTTTGTCTCTTTTCACAGCCTTTGTTTTAAAGTCTATTTTATTTGATATGAGTATTGCTACTCCTGCTTTCTTTTGGTCTCTATTTGCATGGAATATATTTTTCCAGCCCTTCACTTTCAGTCTGTATGTGTCCCTTGTTTCAAGATGGGTCTCTTGTAGACAATATATATAGGGGTCTTGTTTTTATATCCACTCAGCCAGTCTTTGTCTTTTGCTTGGCGTACTCAAACCATTTACATCTAAGGTAATCATTGTTAAGTATGACCCCATTGCCATTTACTTTATTGTTTTGGATTTGAATTTATACACCCTTTCCGTGTATCCTATCTAGAGAAGATCCTTTAGCATTTGTTGGAGAGCTGGTTTGGTGGTGCTGAATTCTCTCAGCTTTTGCTTGTATGTAAAGCTTTTGATTTCTCCTTCATATTTGAATGAGATCCTTCCTGGGTACAGTAATCTGGGATGTAGGTTATTTTCCTTCATCACTGTAAGTATGTCCTGCCATTCCCTTCTGGCCTGAAGAGTTTCTATTGAAAGATCAACTGTTATCCTTATGGGAATCCCCTTGTGTGTTATTTGTTGCTTTTCCCTTGCTGCTTTTAATATTTGTTTTTCTGTTTGATCTTTGTTAATTTGATTAGTATGTGTCTTGGTGTGTTTTGCCTTGGGTTTATCCTCTTTGGGACTCTCTGGGTTTCTTGGACTTGTGATTATTTCCTTCCCCATTTTAGGGAAGTTTTCAACTATTATCTCCTCAAGTATTTTCTCATGGTCTTTCTTTTTGTCTTCTTCTTCTGGGACTCCTATGATTCGAATGTTGGGGTGTTTTACATTGCCCCGGAGGTCTCTGAGGTTGTCCTCCTTTCTTTTAATTCTTTTTTCCTCTCAGTTTCATTTATTTCTACCATTCTATCTTCTACCTCACTTATCCTATCTTCTGTCATTATTCTACTGTTGATTCCCTCCAGAGTGTTTTTTATCTCATTTATTGCATTATTCATTGTATATTGACTCTTTTTTATTTCTTCTAGGTCCTTGTTAAACCTTTCTTGCATCTTCTCAATCCTTGTCTCCAGGCTATCTATCTGTAACTCCAATTTGTTTTCAAGATTTTGAATCATTTTCACTATCATTATTCAGAGTTATTTATCAGGTAGATTCCCTGTCTCTTCCTCTTTTGTTTGATTTAATGGGCATTTTTCATGTTCCTTTTCTTGCTGAGTATTTCTCTGCCTTTTCATCTTGTTTATATTGCTGTGTTTTGGGTGGCCTTTCCATATTCTGGCAGTTTGTCGTTCCTCTTTATTGTGGAGGTTCCTTGCTGAAGGTGGGGTTGGACGGGTGGCTTGTCAAGGTTTTCTGGTTAGGGAAGTTTGTGTCAGTGTTCTGGTGGGTGGAACTGGGTTTCTTCTCTCTGGAGTGCAATGAAGTGTCCACTAGTGAGTTTTGAGATGTCAGTGGGTCTGATGTGACTTTGGTCAGCTTGTATATTGAGGCTTAGGATTTTATTCCTGTGTTGCTGGAGAATTTGCATGGTATTTCTTGCTCTGGAGCTTGTTGGCCCTTGGGTGTTGCTTGGTTTCACTGTAAGTATGGAGGCATTTGATGAGCTCCTATCAATTAATGTTCCCTGGAGTCAGGAGTTCTGTGGTGTTCTCAGGATTTGGACTTAAGCCTCCTGCCTCTGGTTTTCGATCTTATTCTTACAGTAGCCTCAAGACTTCTCCATCTATACAGCACTGATGATAAATCATCTAGGTTAATGATGAAAAGTTTCTCCACAGTGAGGGACACCCAGACAGGTACACAGAGTTACATGGAGAAGAGAAGAGGGAGGAGGGAGATAGAGGTGACCAGGAGGAGAAGAGGGGGAATCAAAAGGGGAGAGAGCAAGCTAGCCAGTAATCACTTCCCTATGTGCTCTCCACAGTCTGGATCCCTCAGAGATGTTCATGGAGTTACACCGAGAAGATAAGAGGGAGTAAGGAGGCAGAGGTTGCCAGGAGGATAAAAGGGGGAATCAAAAGGAGAGAGACAGATCCAGCCAGTAATCAGTTCCCTAAGTGTTCTCCACACCCTGGAACACCCAACGAGAGTTGGGTAGAGAAGAGAAGGGGAAGGGGTGAGATAGAGGCGACCTGGTGGAGAAAAAGGAGAGTCAAAACGGGGAGAAAGCAATAGGCCAGTGATCTTGCTCCCAAGTAAAAATGGGTGCTGAAGATTGGGTTCGTAAAGGTACAAAGCTGATAACAAATACCAAAAAGCAAAGATTAAAAATCTTGGGTAGAGGTTAGAATCTCAAAAATATAATATTAAAACAAACAAACAAACAAACAAAAACAAAGTCACAGAAATTATTTTATATATATATATATATATATATATATATATATATGAAGTTTGCTTTAAAAATAGGGTCTCTTTTTTTTTTGCAAGGTAATAGTAGGTTATAAAAATAAAAAAGGAGTAATGGGGACTTAAAAATAAAAAAATAAAAAATAAAATAAATTAAAAAAATTTTTTAATTTAAATGATGATAATAGTAAAAATATATCTAAGACTTTCTCTGGAGCTGTTGCTGACAGTGTGGGGTCAGTTCGTTTTCAGATAGTTCCTTGGTCCGGCTTGTACTTCTCAAGGTCTATAGGCCCCTTCCTATGTGGTTGGTGCTAGTTACAGGGTTTTAATCTATTGCACCTGTCACTTCCAAAGCGGTTCCCTCTGTTTATTTTAGCTTCTGTTTGCTGGTCTCTTCAGTGTCTAATTTCTGCCCTGACACAAGATGCACAGTGGTGGTCACTTTTTGTTTTTTTTTTTTTTAGGTTCGCTTATTCAGTCGCGCTTTGGAGAGGGAGGAACACTGAACAAATATCACAGACATGTGCTCACAGTGATTGAGCCACACTGAGTTTGCCCCCGCTCACGGCATGTGTGCTTTCCCAGTCTACACTGCTCAGACTCTAGGTTGCTCTGCAGGGAACTCTCTGATGCGGGCCCTGGTTTACATGTACTTCCCAGGTCTAAGCCTCTCAGGTTCAGTTTCTCAGGTACTCCACAAAGGTGCAGACTTGCTTGGGCCTGTGTTTTGTGCCCGTCCCAGGTCCAAGCAGCACGTCCCAGGTCCAAGCAGCACAAGTGACCAGATACTTGGCACATGTAATCGCCCCCAGTTGAAGGCTGTGACTTATCCCCTCCCCTATCCCAGCCACTCAGTTTTCTGGGTGTACAACAGGCGCGCCTTCTCAGGTGGGCTGTGTGTCTCTTCTGGGGAGCTGATCTCTGGCTGCGACCCTCCCGGCGGATGTCAATCATCCAGATTCCCGAGAAGTCTTGGTTAGCAAAGAAGTCTGCTTGCAGTTTGGTATAGGATACCTCTCTGGGTTCCTGATTGCCCCCTTCCGGCTCTGGCTGCCCTCGCCTGCAAGTCTCTGGCGGGGGATGGACAGGTCTGCAGCTGGCTAGCTCTGCTCAGTCCTTTGCTCTGTGAGCAGGCCTGGCCGTGTCTTCAGTTCAGTTCAGTCGCTCAGTCGTGTCTAACTCTTTGTGACCTCATGAATCGCAGCACACCAGGCCTCCCTGTCCATCACCAACTCCCGGAGTTTACTCACACACATGTCCATCGAATCGGTGATGCCATCCAGCCATCTCATCCTCTGTCGTCCCCTTCTCCTCCTGCCCCCAATCCCTCCCAGCATCAGGGTCTTTTCCAATGAGTCCACTCTTCGCATGAGGTGGCCAAAGTATTGGGTTTCAGCTTCAACATCAGTCCTTCCAGTGAACACCCAGGACTGATCTCCTTCAGGATGGACTGGTTGGATCTCCTTGCAGTCCAAGGGACTCTCAAGAGTCTTCTTCAACACCACAGTTTTCAGAAGCATCAATTCTTCGGCACTCAGCTTTCTTCACAGTCCAACTCTCACATCCATACATGACCACTGGAAAAACCATAGCCTTGACTAGATGGACTTTTGTCAGCAAGGTAATGTTTCTGCTTTTTAATATGCTATCTAGGTTGGTCATAACCTTCCTTCCAAGGAGTAAGCGTCTTTTAATTTCATGGCTGCAGTCACCATCTGCAGTGATTTTGGAGCCCAATAAAGTCTGACACTGTTTCCACTGTTTCCCCATCTATTTCCTATGAAGTGATGGGACCAGATGCCATGATCTTAGTTTTCTGAATGTTGAGCTTTAAGCCAATTTTTTCACTCTCCTCTTTCACTTTCATCAAGAGGCGCTTTAGTTCCTCTTCACTTTCTGCCATAAGGGTGGTGTCATCTGCATGTCTGAGGTTATTGATATTTCTCCCGGCAATCTTGATTCCAGCTTGTGCTTCATCTAGCCCAGCATTTCTCATGATGTACTCTGCATATAAGTTAAATAAGCAGGGTGACAATATACAGCCTTGACATACTCCTTTCCCTATTTGGAACCAGTGTATAGTTCCATGTCCAGTTCTAACTGTTGCTTCCTGACCTGCATATAGGTTTCTCAAGAGGCATGTCAGATGATGTGGTATTCCCATCTCTTTTGGAATTTTCCACAGTTTATTGTGATCCACACAGTCAAAGGCTTTGGCATAGTCAATAAAGCAGAAGTATACGTTTTTCTGGAACTCTCATGCTTTTTCAATGATCCAGCGAATGTTGGCAATTTGATCTCTGGTTCTTCCGCCTTTTCTAAAACCAGCTTGAACATCTGGAAGTTCATGGTACACGTATTGCTGAAGCCTGAAGGAGCGGCGGCTGCACAGGCGCAGGAGAGCCCAGAAGAGCCCAGAGGAGGTACTCCACATTCAAGGTTAGGAGGGGCGGCTGTGAGGAGATATCCCTTGTACAAGGTCAGGAGCAGCAGCTGCGCTTTGCTGGAGCAGCCGTGAAGAGATACCCAAGGTAAGAGAAACCCAAGTAAGACGGTTGGTGTTGCAAGAGGTCATCAGAGGGCAGACACATTAAAACCATAATCACAGGAAACTAGACAATCTGATCACAGGACCACAGTCGTGTCTAACTCAATGAAACTAAGCCATGCTGTGTGGGGCCACCTAAGATGGATGGGTCATGGTGGAGAGGACTGACAGAATGTGGTCCACTGGAGAAGGGAATGGCAAACCACTTCAGTGTTCTTGCCTTGAGAACCCCATGAACAGTATGAAAAGGCTATGTCTTAGTTTAGGGCTTTTCGCTGGATCACAGGATTGCTATCCCACAGTCTGGGTTGCTATCTCAAACTAGTCCCCTCAGATTGCCCTGCGGGCATTCAGGCCGGGTCCTTTCCCTAAGCAATGCAGCCCGCTCCTTCTAGTCCCTCCCCCACTTGCTAGTGGCGAATGCGAGCATCTGGGCTGCTGCTCCGCTGGGGAGTTGCTGTTAGGCACGTAATCTGTGGGTTTAAATTATTTATTTATTTTTCCTCCTGGTTATTTTGCCCTCTGAGATTCCAAGGCTCCCCACAGACCCGCTAGAGAGAGTGTTTCCTGGTGTTTGGAAACTTCTCTCTTTTCTCTCTTCTTTAAGACTCCCTTCCCAAGATGGATCTCCATCCCTACCTCTTTTGTCTCTCTTTTTATCTTTTATCTTTTGTCCTACCTCCTTTCGAAGACAATGGGCTGCATTTCTGGGTGCCTGATGTCCTCTGCAAGCATTCAGAAGTTGTTCTGTGGAATTTGCTCAGCGTTCAAATGTTCTTTCGATGCATTTGTGGGGAAGAAAGTGGTCTCCCTGTCCTATTCCTCTGCCATATTAGGACCGCCCCTTTTTTTAAATAGTCAATATCATAAACAACATTTTCTCAATTTAAAGAATAAGCAGAACTAACTATGCTGGGGGTGTATAAAATGTATGACAAAAAATATATATAGACATAAGGAGTACATGTGGAAGACCCTGTTCCTATTTTCTTCGGAAACTTCCCATGGATGTGTGAAGAATTCAACAAATATTTGCTAAATTTATCTGTCTATAAGTAAAGTGGGTATCTTATTAAACATTTAATCTGTTTGAGACCAAGGAGAAAGATATAGTTGACTAGTATTTGGACTTGTCTATTAAAATCACATCGAAATAAAAATTTTCAAAACACAACCCAACTGTAACTAGCTAATGACACCTACGTTTTAGAAACTAATAGAGACAGTGGTTTAGAACAACAAACTTTACAAGACTAATAATTTTCATTGCTAAAATGACTTTCTTTTTTATATATTGTTTTTATTAATCACTTCACTGTATCACTGTAAACATCATAAAACTTTATAACCAAGCATTTTGTAAATAGAGCTATACTACAGTAAAAGAATTAACACAATTATTTACATGTGGTAGTGATGAATTTTGCATTTATTGAAAATAAGTGTATAAAACATCTGCTTTAAAATTTTTTTTATCCAGGAAACTCAGAGCTTTATTATCATGCATTTTGTAAATACCTCACAAGCACTTAGGACACAGTTGCCAGAGAGTACTAGCCTCCCTAATAATATTTATGTAGCTTTTAATGTGCTTCCATAAGTTTTTTATAAAACTACCTGAACATTGTCAAAGATACAGTCAAATGCCATGTTCATAGTTGGTTCCACTGACTAGTACATCAACATTTTCATGTAATGTATAACTGGATCCAGATTTGTAAACCTTTTTCCTCTATTCAGAGCATAATGTATAACCTCTAATCTGATGTAGAACAACACTAAAGCTTATCCATAACAAATTTGGGATGCTTTGTCATGGTACATAAAATATCTTATGAATGTATCTGATTAATCCTTAGTAAGTGTATTCATTGGTAAGATCCCCTGGAGAAGGAAATGGCAACCCACTCCAGTATTGTTGCCTGGGAAATCTCATTGACAGAGGACCTGGTGGGCTACAGTCCATGGGGCCACAAAAGAGTCAGACACAACTTACTAACAAAACAAAAAGTGTATTTATTATATTAGTTTGAGCTTAGTGACTCAGTCATGTCTGACTCTTTGCAACCCCATGGACTATATAGCCTGCCATGCCCTTCTGTCCATGGGGATTCTCCAGGCCAGAATACTGTAGTGGGTTGCCATTCCCTCCTGCAGGGGATCTTCCCAACCGAGGGGGTCTAACCCAAGTCTCCCGGATTGCAGGCAGATTCTTTACCATCTGAGCCACCAGGGAAGCCCAATATTAGTATCCCAGAGGAAATGCAAAGGTAAATAATTTTATTTTACCCTTTCTCTGTTCATGGACAGTTTACCAAATTAGCATTTGACTGCCACCACATATTTTGCTACCTCCTCACTTTCAGTAAGAGGATGTCAGTAGTCCTTGACATCTACCAGAGACACTTTTTCAAAGTCTATATTGTATCCTTCTCCCAGTAAGCCTATAGGGCTTTGAATGTCAAGTGACTTGAAGCCATATAATCATCCACCAAAGGTTAGTGCTAGTTGTCTCCTGACTTTGAATCAAATCTTTGGTCTTGTCCTTAATTTGGACAACTATGTTGTTCTGTCTGGGAGACAGTCATGATGCTAGCTAATTTTAAAAATAGCAAGAAATTACAACCACTTTGGATAACTTAAGGACAGCAGATACTATAAGTGTGATCCTATCCTATGACTCAGAAATTCCACCTTTTGTTATATACTCAAGAGAATTGACTATATATACATATGTGTCTACTAAAAGATATTATAAGAATGTTTATAACAGTTTTATTCCTCATTGTCCAGATTGAAACTGTCTCCTTGCCTATCTACAGCAGGATGGATACAAAAATTGTGGTACATTTATACAAGTGAACAATATGTAGCAACAAAAAAGGTCAGTTGCTGCTACATGGAAGTCTTCGATGAAGCTCACAGACATTACGATGAATAAAATAAGTCAACACAAAGATTGAATATGTATGATTCCATTTATAAGAAATTAAAGGCAAGACTAATCTATAATGACATAATGCAGAAATACTGATTTTCTCTGGGACCGATGACTGAAAGTGGAAGGGCACCGTGGATCCTTAAAGTATGTTAGGAATGATCTAGGAAGTTATTATACAACACACTGAGATTTTATACTTTATTCCCTTCAAGTTTTTATAACTCAAAATAAATAGAACAGTATGTTCTAGCATGAGAAACTGGTTAATCAAGCATCATGAGAAAGCCTCTGTTCATATTAAAGAAAAACCAAGAGACAATGTGCACATTTTTGTTTAAATATTTAGGAAAAGCCCATATAAAAACACTTCAATATTACTTCTGTGTGTTTTTTTTTTACAGATATACACATCTAGAGAAGTTCATTTTAATCTTTTGATAAAATCTAAGAAAATAAGTGGTGAAAAATGTATCTGAGTTCCACTTAGCTCAAAGAATACACAGAAAGCAGTGATTCCAGAACAGAATATTAAAAAAAAAAAAGGAAAAATCCTGATTACCCATTGAATAAATCATCCCACCTTTCATCTTCTGAAACTGTATAATTTTGACAATTAGGATATGAACAAAAAATATATTTGATATATAAATATCTTAAGCATAGATAAGGTTTCTCAATAATTAATTCATTGAGTGATGTTTGCCTCAATTTAGTGGTGTTCTTAGTTCCAGGTGAAATTGTCTATTAGTGAATATGCTCTGTCTTCGAAAGCCTGCTGCTGCTGCTGCTAAGTCGCTGCAGTCCTGTCCGACTCTGTGCGACCCCATAGACGGCAGCCCACCAGGCTCCCCTGTCCCTGGGATTCTCCAGGCAAGAACAGTGGACTGGGTTGCCAGTTCCTTCTCCAGCGCATGAAAGTGAAAAGTCAAAGTGAAGTCGCTCAGTCATGTCCGACTCTCAGCGACCCCATGAACTGCAGCCTACCAGGCTCCTCTGTCCATGGCATTTTCCAGGCAAGAGTACTGGAGTGGGGTGCCATTGCCTTCTCCTTAGAAAGCCTAGGGAAAGACAAAACCACCATTGCCAGAAAGATGGCTCTCTCTGTGGTTAAGCTTTCCAGGGCCAAGTACTGTCGTTCCAGCTCAACCAATCTCTAGAGTAATAGAATTTTTGTGCTTAAATTATTCTAGACATTTTACTGGACAGGATTGTAGCAGATTTTGATATTTAGTGTTTTCTTATGGGAGATGGGAACAGGCTTCCTATGCTTAGTCTTCTGAAACCCTTTAGAGTCTGACTTGCATTTATGGAATGAGTCTTCTCAATTCTTTGTTGTACCTGTTTTAATAAGATTATTATAAAACTCCAGTACCAACTTCTTATGTGAACTCTCTTAAAGGCAAGAAGATCAGCTCAGTAAAAGTTTTATTATTGAATTCTACAACATAAACTCTAAGAAATGAGCATATCACTACTTGTGAATTTGCCCCACGAATTCATGAATTAAAAATGAAATGATTAAGCTGCTGGTTCTATACCAGTAACTCTTATTCACTTTGCCTGTATAATCTTCTGAAGGGCAAATGTAGGTCTTCTTGTCAAACAATGTTTTGCATGAAACATCATTAAGAAATCATCTGATGAGGTATTATTGTTTGTGTAATTATCTCAGTATTTTAATTTAACTTTGTTTTGTAAAGTAAACCAACCATTTTCCTCATAGAAGTTCGTAGTCATGTAGAATTTCCTTTTCTTTTTCTATATTTTTAAACTTAGTTTTCTTGCCAGAGGCAGAGATGTTTCTGAGGCTCTAAATCATGTTGTTGGTTCTGCCCCATTATTTTATACACTTCAAGTTGCAACTAGCAATACCTATATAGAAATTTGTATAGTAGCATTAAATAACGTCAGACTCAATGCATTTCTTCAAGGATGAAGTGTTCATATACAGTTTGTATTTAATAGTCACGCAGAAGCGCATTGAAGATACTTAAGGGGTGAGAGAAGTCTAAGACCTCCAGTTTTCAGTTCCTATAGTGAAATTTTTGGTTATGACAAAAATGTTCTACTAAACACTTTTCTTTTTATGGTCTAATTTTTCTGGGAGGTATATTGATCAAAAGTATTTTGACAGTTAAAACTGAACAATAGAATAATATCCAGGTTCTTACAGGCAGCCACATAATGTACTGATGTAGTAAATAAAAAGCAAGACCAAAAAACCCTAAGAGAGCCCATAAAACATAGTATTACAGAATATTAACTCCCCTATAGATATCTGGTACTATATGAGCAATATTAAAAGAGAGTTTAAAGTTACAACTGCAAAGCATTAATTCATTTCCTACTAGTGTTTTCTCAAGGGCCAATTTTAGTGTTTGAGGGAATTTAATTTTTAAATAGCATTACTTCCTCACTAACTGACCTTCTTATTTGGTCCAAATTACATAGGGAAAGAGACTGCTTAGAAAACAGTATTTTGGAGGAAATAGGTAAAATCTTTCTGAAGACAAACTTCCAAACTGACATGATTTTAAAATGGTCTGTGAATTAATACAATTCTAAGATAAAATGTGGTGGTTAGATAGCATCACCAACTCAATGAACATTAATTTGAGTAAACTGCAGGAGATAGTGGAGAACAGGGAAGCCTGCTGGGCTACAGTCAGTGGGGTCGCAGAGTCAGACACGACATAGTGACAGAACAGCAACAAAGAAAAAATGTGAAAGCAACCACTGAATATATAGATTTCTGATATGCGTGATTTAAAGTTTCTGAGTTCATGCCATCCCTTGATGATTCTGCAAATCCATTATAAGTGTACACTTCAGTAGGACAAATAAAACATATATGATGTCAATAGTATACATAAAACCACTTCTATAGTATACAAGAACAATTTATGTCACCCATTTTAAAAAACATTGTGGCATACTGTATTTATGAGGTCAATGTATTTATTTTGATAGGAAAGAATATCCTCATGGGGGTCTACAGAGAAGTGATATTTTATCAATTGTGTATAAATGGTATGTGTACTATTTCAAATGTTTTTGAAGTTTTAACTCCAATCGCAAGCCTATCTCCAACTATCACCTTTTTTTGTCGACAAAATAAATATTAAGTTCTCTGAAAATACAATATGACAAAGTCTATTTAGAAGATTTGTGCATCAAAATATAGCTGAATTTCATTATGCTCTATGGTTCATCTCCCACTCACAGTTGTAGTTTCCACAGGGTCTTTGTAAGGTCCAGTAAGCCTAAATTAACATGATAAATAATAGTTTTTAAAAACATTGCTGTGAATATCAGTATTTATAAATCTTTAGTCAAAAGTATTGACAACACATTATTGAGAATTTAAATTAAATTGATAGACAATAGAGATGAAATTAAAAGACACTTGCTCCTTGGAAGAAAAGCTATAACCAACCTAGGCAGCATATTAAAAAGCAGAGACATTACCTTGCCAACAAAGGTCCGACTAGTCAAAGCTATGGTTTTCCCAGTAGTCATGTATGGATGTGAGAGTTGGACTATAAAGAAAGCTGAGCACCAAAGAACTGTGGGGTTGAAGGAGACTCTTGAGAGTCCCTTGGACTGCAAGGAGATCCAACTAGTCTATCCTAAAGGAAATCAGTCCTGAATATTCATTGGAAGGACTGATGCTGAAGCTGAAGCTCCAATACTTTGGCCACCTGATGTGAAGAACTGACTCATTGTAAAAGACCCTGATGCTGGGAAAGATTGAGGACAGAAGGAGAAGGGGACAACAGAGGATGAGATTGTTGGATGGCATCCCCGACTCGATGGTCATGGGTTTCAGTAAGCTCTGGAAGTTGGACATGGAAGCCTGGCATGCTCCAGTCCATGGGGTCACAAAGAGTTGGACAAGACTGAGTGACTGAGCTGAACTGAGGCTATCATAGTGACATGCTTAACATTGCTAATTATGTTGTACATTTATGAAGAATTTAACATCTATTACATATGAAATGATGCTTCTACTTTTTTAATTTTCTAAAATATTAATGAGATCTTAAGACATGTGGCACTCTATAATGTTCAATTTTTGCTATTCAGAGTTTATGATAACTAAATCTAGACTGCAAGTTTTCCTTTGAATTATTCATATAGTGATATTAAGAAGGCAAAACACACAGAAAAATAGTATAATTTTTTAGTGCATGAGAGAAACTGTATTATTGTGAGATGTTAGTTTAGCCTGTTTATATGTATAGTCTGTGTTCATTATAAGTGATTACTCTCTATTTTCTGCATGAGAATCAAATGAATTTCAAATGTTAACACTTAGCACTTACAAAATGTTCTTGAAAGAAATGAATTTACTTTTCTATCTTTAATTTGAACTATCTTTGTAATTAACAGGGTCTTCCCTTGTGGCTAAGCTGGTGAAGAAACCACCTGCAATGCAGGAGACCTGGGTTCGATCCCTGGGTTGGGAAGATCCCCTGGAGAAGGGAAAGGCTACCCACTCCGATATTCCAGCCTGGAGAATTCCAGGGACTGTATAGTTCATGGGGTAAGATTTTATTGCATATGAAGATCTAATTTACTGGACTCAACATTTATATTTTATTAAATTCAGATTCTATAATATGTAGCATCTATGTATACATATATCTAATATATATTATATGAATATGAAAATAATATTTCCATATAAATCATGGGAAGAATAAAAAAGGAGTCACTTAATTTTCACAACACAAAAATAAAATAGAAATTTTGGTAATAAATATACCCTAAAAATTTAATTTACCTTAATTATATGTTACATATATATCTCATAGTTATACATAGTAAGTATGCCTTGATAGCATGTAGGATGAACTGATACATTCATTGAATATCTTTCTTGATGTCATTCAATGCAATACATTCACTGATTTTAATTATATTTGTAGCTTGATTTTTAATATAGATTTTGAGAACTGCAAAGACTAGGCTAATATACCATCCTGTAAGTTTTTCTATTTTGTACCATTTTTCCTTTTGATCACTAGCTTGCAATGTCTACATGATAATAAACTTCAGTAGTTTCTTTCCCTGACTACTCCTTTGGATTGCCTGGGGAATTTTTTGTATACCAATGTCTGCTTTCCAAATATGCTGATTAAATTGATATGGGCATGAATTAGGTGTGGCTATTTTTAAAAATAACTCCTAAATTGATATTATTATGCATGCAGAATTGAAAGCTCGGGAACTGGGATAAATTGAATGCCCCCATCCTACACACACACACACACACACACACACACACACACACACACAGTTCATTTCTCAAAATCCTGACCACAACACAAATAAAGATTAGGAGAATGTACAATGGGTTTCATGTTTAATCCTTTGATTTTAGACTTTCTTTTATCAGCTGTTTCTTTTTTTTTTTAATCATTTCCTTGTTGCTTTGGGCTGCCACTTTTCTGGAATTCTATCAACTGTTGGCCTTATTTTAATTAAGCATCTAGCATCATGTATAATACATCTAGTCAAGAATTAAGTCTTGTTAGGGTATTAGAGATGCAGTTTATCAGTTGAGAGTTGCCTAGATTGAATATCATACTCTTGATTTTAATAATCATCATAGAGTCTAGCTGGTGATTTTACTTATAAAAGTCTTTTTTTTTAAATAAAAGAGTCTTAAAGTTAAAAGATAGGAGAAGACCCAACACTTTGAAATTGCTATATTGGGCTAATATATAATGAACTGAGACAAATATATACACAAGAATACTGACTTTTGTATTGCATTGCAGCTTTCTGTTCCCTGTGGATTAAGTGAACAAATGCATGTTGCTGCTTAATTACGATATCTCTTATTACTACCAATAATATAAAAACATGAATTCACATATATTGCTTGCTTTCTATACACAAGGCTTTGTTCTTAAAATTGGGATATGAATTAATAATTTTAAATAATCTTAAATGCTTCCCTAGCAGCTCAGATGGTAAAATGTGGGAGACCTGAGTTTAATCCCTAGGTTGGGAATATCCCCTGGAGAAGGGAACAAGCTACCCACTTCAGTATTCTGGCCTGGAGAATTCCATGGCAGAGGAGCCTGCCAGGCTATAGTCCATGGGGTCACAAAGAGTCAGACACGACTGAGCGACTTTCACTTCACTTCATATAAATCTTAAATAATAAAAAATACAATATAAATTAGGTACTATTATCTTCCCCATTGCTCAAAGATAAAGATTGCACAGAGGTGGTAAAACTTGTCTAAGTCCACACAGTTCATGAGATGGGGTTGGAAATCGAAGCCCATCTAGACTCAGGGTTGACACTCTTAGTCTACACACTAGATTATCATACTAAGTAAAGTAAGTGTCAGAGAAAGACAAATATTATATGATATCACCTACATGTAGAATATAAAGAAATGATACAAATTAACTTATTTACAAAACAGAAATAGACTTACAGACATAGAAAACAAACTTGCACTTACCAAAGCAGAAATGGGGCAAGGAGAAATAACAAGTTTGAGAATAGCAGATAAACACCCCTGTATGTAAGATAAAAAAACAATAAAGTCCTAATGTATAGCACAGGGAACTATATTCAGTATCTTGTAAACAACCTGTAGTAAACAAGAATCTGGAAAAGAATATTTTCCACTGTAGGTTATATATATATATGTGTGTGTGTGTGTGTGTGTGTGTGTGTGTGTATTTACACACACACACATATATGGCTTCCCTGGTGGCTCAGTGGTAAAGAACGTACTTGCCAGTGCAAGAAACGTAGGTCCTATCCCTGGGTATGGAAGATCCCCTAGAGAAGGAAATGCAACCCACTCTAGTATTCTTGCCTAGGAAATTTCATGGACAGAGAAGCCTGGAGGACTATAGCCAATGGGGCCGCAAACAGTTGGACACGACTTAGCGACTAAACAACGACAACAACTATATATATATATATATATCTGAATCACTGAATCACTCCGCTCTATACCTGAAACTAGCACAACATTGTACTTATAAATCAACTATACTTGTTCAAAAAATAAAATGAATTATATGTAGTGCCAGTAAAAAAAAACAAAAACTTAATTTTTTAAGTAGCCAAATAATTGTCCCTGTTTATAGTAAATTACAATAAAGTGTTAACATTTTGTATTTATAAATAACAAGAGAATATGGAAAAGTCATTTGATTCTATTATGAATATGTTAACTTCATCATAAACATGAACATACAAAGAAAAATTAAAAATATAAGTATAATTTGAGATTCTGAATCAACGGAGTGTGATATGAGTGAATAGCTCATAAAAACCTCAAGCTGATTTTGATACACAGTGACATTTGATTACTACTGTATTTACTATTTACTATGGTGCATTGTCATTGGATAATTGAGGAACAGTAAAAGCCAAAGGAAAAAAATTGGCTGTTCTTTACCCTAATGGCCTCTGGTCAGTGGAGCAAGAATGTTCAACCATTCTATTCTATTGGTAGGAGTCTTGCAGTTTTACAGATCTTGAAATATTTTGCAACGTATAAAAATAATAAATATGGACAAGTATAGACTTTTCAAGTAAGACATGGGAAACACAATGATTATATAAATTTTATGAAGGAGAGATAGTTGAAACTGTTCTTATTACTTTTAAAGATTTAAGTCAGAATGTTAAGATGTTTATTTTCTTGGATTCACCACTGACCAAGTTATATTGAATTCCATTGAATCAAGCTGGAATCAAGATTGCCAGGAGAAATATCAATAACCTCAGATAGGCAGATATAACCACCCTTATGACAGAAAGCGAAGAAGAACTAGAGTGTCTTGATGAAAGTGAAAGAGGAGAGTGAAAAAGTTGACTTAAAACTCAACATTCAGAAAACTAAGATCATGGCATCCAGTCCCATCACTTCATGTCAAATAGATGAGGAAACAATGGAAACAGTGACAGACTTTATTTTTGAGGGGCTCCAAAATCACTGCAGATGGGGACTGCAGCCATGAAATTAAAAGACGCTTGCTCCTTGGGAGAAAAACTATGACCAACCTAGACAGCATATTAAAAAGCAGAGACATTACTTTGCCAACAAAGGTCCGTCTAGTCAAAGCCATGGTTTTCCCAGTAGTCATGCATGGATGTGAGAGTTGGACTATAAAGAAAGCTGAGCACCGAAGAATTGATGCTTTTGAACTGTGGTGTTGGAGAAGACTCTTGAGAGTCCCTTGGACTGCAAGGAGATCCAACCAGTCCATCCTGAAGGACATAAGTCCTGGGTGTTCATTGGAAGGACTGGTGCTAAAGCTGAAACTCCATTACTTTGGCCACCTGATGTAAAGAGCTGATTCACTGTAAAAGACCCTGATGCTGGGAAGGATTGAAGGCAGGAGTAGAGGGGGACAACAGAGGACAAGATGGTTGGATGGCATCACTGACTCAATGGACATGAGTTTGAGTAAACTCCAGGAGTTGGCATTGGACAGAAAGGCCTGGCATGCTGCAGTCCATGGGGTCACAAAGAGTCAGACACGACTGAGCAACTGAACTGAACTGAACTGAATTCCAAATGAGGCCTATTAATACTGAATGAAATTCACTAGTATTTAGATGGCTAGTATAGGTTATAGAGATAGACCATGTTTAATATATATTTAGGAAAAGGATTCAGTGTTAAAGCATCCTAAGACAGGTGTCTAACCCTATAATTATTGTGCTTTAGTAATACTAGTGATACTAGAATATGCTTGGTTCCTTATTTTTAAATACAGCTTTCCATCCAAAAGCAGCAGAATACACATTTTTTTCATGTGCACAGGGAACATTCTCCAGGATTGGTCAACATGCTGAGCCACACAGTGAGCCTTGTAAATTTAAGAAAATTGAAATCATGTCCAGCATCTTTTCTGACCACAATGCTATGAGATTAGTAATAAACTGCAAGGAAAAAGCTAAAAACCACAATCATGTGGAAGCTAAACAATATGTTACTAAACAACCAATGGATCACTGAAGAAATCAAAGAAGAAATCACAAAATGTAAAGACAAATGAAAACACAATGATTCGAAGTCAATGGGATGCAGCAAAAGCAGTTCCAAGAGGGAAGTTTATAGCAATACAATCTTACCTCAAGAAACAAGAAAAATCTCAAACAACCTAACCTTACACCTAAAACAGCTAGAGAAAGAAAGACAAACAAAACCTAAAGTTAGTAGAGGGAAAGAAATAATAAAGATCAGAGCAGAAATAAATGAATTAGAGATTAAATACACAATAGCAAAGATTGATGATATATTATTTTTGATAGAATAAGTTGATGAATATGTTCATATACAACCACTGCATTCTGGCTTTTCTTTCTGTAACACCACTGTAATTTTTCATCCCATAGTCAACAATAACTTCCACGAAGTTCACTTCAAAGTTCTCTTTTAGTGTCATCAGTCTTGACCTATCAA
This sequence comes from Dama dama, assembly GCF_033118175.1. Classification (NCBI taxonomy): domain Eukaryota; kingdom Metazoa; phylum Chordata; class Mammalia; order Artiodactyla; family Cervidae; genus Dama; species Dama dama. The sequence goes on along the minus strand of NC_083698.1, from coordinate 79,361,821 downwards.
CAATTGTTTACTTGTTTACCTTTGAAAGGCTTCCTTTGCTCATTTCCAGAACACCTCCTTCACTTAGCTTTCCTCCTTGTGTTCCTAGTCGCTCAGCCACGTCTGACTCTGTGACCCTGTGGACTGTAGCCTGCCAGGCTCCTCTGGCCATGAGGTTTCTCCAGGCAAGAATACTGGAATGGGTTGCCATTCCTTTCTCTAGAGGATCTTCCCAACCCAGGGATTGAACTTGGGTCTCCTGGATTGCAGGCAGATTATCACTGAGCCACCAGGGAAGCATTTAGTTTTCCTCCTAGTCCCTGGAAATTCCTTTTTATTTGCCTATGTTGGTTCCTCTTCTCTCGATGCATTAAATATCAAATTTTTCAAAGACTTAGTTCTTGTATCTTTTTGTTTCCCTATCTACTTTCATTCTCAGGACACGTTATCCAATCCCTGGGCTTAGGTAACACGTATTTGTCCCAAATGCCTGCATTTACATCTCCATTCCACACTTATTTGCTGAATCCTAATTCATAATTCCAAATGTTTACTCAACATCTCAATTTGGAGGTCAAATAAATTATTCAAAACTGAAGTCTTGATATTGTTCCCTAAAGCTTGCCTTCCTATAGTTTTCCTCATCCAAAGTTGGGAATTCTGTCCCTCTGGTTTTCAAGCCATATATTTTTATGTCATTGTTGGCTCTGCTTTTTGAGTCAACAGTAGCACATGCCAGTCACATACTACCTCCAATCTAGCCATTATTAGATCTAGTTGAAAAACATCTTGAGAATTCCATCTGCCTTCGTCACTGCTGTCACCCTGGTATGAACTACCCTCATGCATCACCATACTTCTCCTGGCAGGCCTCACAGTTTTTGCTATTGTCCTTCTGTAAATTTAAAAAGAGTAGTTAGAAGGTTTACTTTGAAAGTAAGTCCAATAATTTCATTATTTAAAATTTGTCCATGATTCCAAGTTCTCTTCACCCAAATTCTATAAGACCTCTTCATCTCCCCTTCAGCATTCCACTTTACCCACAATGGCCAAGGAGCACTTTCACAAACCAGACAGTCCCTGCACTAAGGAAGGGCCTTTGGTTTATCTGCTTTATCAGTTCTCTCTCTGAAGCACTCTTCGCAGGTATCTGTATTGCCAGCTTACATCTCTCTGTGGTCTTTGCCTGTATCTCACTTTCTCAATGATGGAAATGTTGGCTATTCTGGTTGGTAATGCAATGTACCTCTACCTCATTTTTTCTCAACCTTGACAATCTCAAGACTTCTTTTACTGCTTAATTTGTTTTTCTTTCTGCATGACTCTTATCACCTTCTACATTGTGCAATTTACCAGCATATGATGTTTACACCTTACAGTGTCTCATTCTTCTAGAACAAAAACATTGAGAGTCAGTGGTTTGAAATTTAACCCTTATTTTGTAAATAATTATTTTGTAAGTAATTTTTATATAACTTGGAAAACTCCTTTGACCTTTCTGGATATTGATTCTCTCTTTTGTTAAAAGTGGAGATTTCACTTGGTGATTTCCAGGTCCCTTCTAACCTAAAACTGCGTCCAGCTCTAAGTTATTTCTCTTGGCAAAACTCAATTGCATTATAAATCTTAAAATTGGATTTTACTCGACAGAGAGTCTATGAAATTGGCTGTTGGAAACACAAGTGCCCAGTAGTAGCATCAATAATTAGTTGCCTCACTGAAAGTGCATTACTTTTTATAAAACTTCCCCCTTTCCCTGGAGATGACTGCATTTCTCAGGGTAAGCTGCTTTTTCAATTTAATGCATTGTTAAAACCCAAGCAAGTTTAAAAGGGTTTTTATTGTAATTACATGCTTTATTTGGACTTGGAATACAACTACAGAATTGCTGTTAACAACTTATTCTGTGTTGAATGTACAATACACAGATATGATTGTGAGGTACAATTACAAGATAAATAGAATTTTTAATCTTTGAATTCACTTATCTTATTTTGAGTAGAAAATAATAGTTTTCCTAAAGATTTTACTTTAATTAGCTAAAGCAAGAAATTGGTTGAATCATATCACACACTTTTTATTTTATTTTATGTGGATAGACCTATTTTCAGATTCCTTTTGGGGAAATGATAACCTCTTTTTTTAATCCAAAGGATATTACTCTTTCTAAACTGTCACCTCAGAACTGAAATCTTGTTGGAGCATGAGAACTAGGTGGCCATTTCTGGAGGTCTAGTGCTTGCCTCAGCATTCTTTTCAAAAACTCACTGGCTGAACCAAATTATCAGAGGTCATGAGAAGGTTGCTTCTGGCACTGAGCATCACAGTGGAGGCCCGGCATTAATGCAGCCATCATTTTTAACAACATTACACACACAGCACCAGGAAAATTCAAGATTTACCAGTCTACCCACTCTGCAACCTATAAATTGATGCCAGTTCACAAGACTCTGGAATCTCAGTAAAAACTGACTTTTTTTTAAAGTCAATTCTCGTAATTTATTTGACTTTGAGAGCATTGTTGGCAGGTTCTTTCTACTTCAAGTATCTTTTGTAACCTATATACCAACGGATATCTTCATTTTTACTAAAGAATGACTTAACTATTTGACTGACTGTATTTATCCGTCCATTTTTTGAACTACCCTGTAAAACCTACTTTACCAGTGCATTTAACAAGCCACACTCATCTATTAACATTTGAAATGACTTTTCCAATGCAGCTTGTAGAAAAAGCTTGGTTAGCAGAGGATCAGGGGGATAAATGATCAAATGGGGATTGACACATACACAATATCATATATAAAATAAGTAACTAATAAGAATCTGCTGTGTAACACATGGAACTCTACTCTATATTCAGCAATGGCCTATATGGAAAAGTAATCTTAAAAAAACAGAGATATATTTGTATATGTATAACTGATTCACCTTTGTTGTACACCTGAAATTAATACATTGCAAATTAAGTATATTTCAAAAAATTTAATATTAAATAATAAGTATCAGCAACATTGTGGATAAATTGATCATATACTTCTGAGACTGACAAAGTTAAAAGAAAGGCAGATAGAGATTTCAGAGCTGTAAAACTGACTCTGATCTTTTCCTCCACATAAAGTATGACAAGACAAAACGTTATCATTTGGAGTTACTCTATGTTGACAATACATGTGTTTCATAACAAGACCCTCCTATAAGAGTCTTTAAACTCCATGACATTTTAATAAAGCACTTAATAACTTTTATAGACTAAAGTGTATTCCCCAAAATTCATATGATAAAGCCCTAACCCCTAACCTGACTATATTTTTAGATAGGTCCTTCAAACAGGCAGTTAAGGTTAAATAAGATCACAAGGATGAAATCCTTATCCAATCCAACCAGTGCTCTTATATTAAGAGAAGGAGATACCAAGGATACACAGGTGCACAGAGAAAGAGGCCCAGAGAGGGTCCAGCAAGATCAAGGCCATCTGCAAGTCAAACCTGCCAACACCATGATCTTGCATTCCCAGCCTTCAAAACTGTAAGAAAATATGTTTCTGTTGTTTAAATCAGCCAGTTTGTGGCATTTTGTTATAGAAGACATTGCTGCTGCTGCTGCTGCTAAGTCGCTTCAGTCGTGTCTGACTCTCTGTGACCCCAGAGAGGGCAGCCCACCAGCTCCCCAATCCCTGGGATTCTCCAGGCAAGAACACTGGAGTGGATTGCCATTTCCTTCTCCAACGCATGAAAGTGAAAAGTGAAAATGACGTCACTCAGTCATGTCCGACTCTTAGCAACCCCATGGACTGCAGCCTACCAGGCTCCTCCATCCAAGGGATTTTCCAGGCAAGAGTACTGGAGTGGGTTGCCATTGCCTCCTCCGAGCAGTTCAGTTCAGTTGCTCAGTCACATCCAACTCTTTGTGACCACATGGACTGCAGCACGCCAGGCTTCCCTGTCCATCACTAACTTCCAGAACTTGCTCAAACTTATGTCCATCAAGTCAGTGATGCCATCCAACCATCTCATCCTCTGCTGTCCCCTTCTCCTCCTGCCTTCAATCTTTCCTAGCAGCAGGGTCTTTTATAATGAGTGAGTTCTTTGTATCAGGTGGTCAAAGTATTGGAGTTTCAGTTTCAGTATCAGTCCTTCCACTGAATATTCAGGACTGATTTCCTTTAGAATGGACTGCTTGGATTTCCTTGCGGTCCGAGAGACTCTCAAGAGTCTCCTCAAACACCATAGTTCAAAAGCATCAATTTTTTGGTGCTCAGATTTCTTAATAGTCCAACTCTCACATCCATACATGACTACTGGAAAAATCATAGCTCTGATTACACAGGCATTTGTCAGCAAAGTAGTGTCTCTGCTTTTTAATATGCTGTCTAGGTTGGTTAAAGCTATTCTTCCAAGGAACAAGCGTCTTTTAATTTCATGGTTGCAGTCACCATCTTCAGTGATTTTGAATCCCAAAAATATAAAGTCTGTCACAGTTTCCACTGTTTGCCCATATATTTGCCATAAAGTGTTGGGACCAGATGCCATGATCTTCATCTTCTAAATGTTGAATTGTAAGCCAGCTTTTTCACTCTCTTTCACTTTCATCAAGAGGCTCTTCAGTTCCTCTTCACCTTCTGCCATGAGGGTGGTGTCATCTGCATATCTGAGGTTATTGATATTTCTTCCGAAAACCTTGATAACAGCTGTGCTTCATCCAACCCAGCATTTCGCATGAAGTACTCTGCATATAAGTTAAATGAGCGGGGTAACAATATACAGCCTTGACTACTCCTTTCCTAATTTGGAACCAATCCGTTGTTCCATGTCCAGTTCTAACTGTTGCTTCTTGAGTTGCATAAAGATTTCTCAAGAGGCAGTTCAGGTGGTCTGGTATTCCCATTTCTTTAACAATTTTCTACCATTTGTTGTGATCTACACAAAGACTTTGATGTAATCAATAAATCAGAAGCTAATGTTTTTCTGGAATTCTCTTGCATTTTCTATGATCCAGCAGATATTGGCAATTTGATTTCTGGTTCCTCTGCTTCTCTGGTTCCTGAACTATGGTGCTGGAGAAGACTCTTGAGAGTCCCTTGGACTGCAAGGAGATCAAACCAGTCCATCCTAAAGGAACTCAGTCCTGAATATTCATTGGAAGGACTGATGCTGAAGCTGAAACTCCAGTACTTTGGCCACCTGATGTGAAGAACTCACTCATTGGAAAAGACCCTTAGCATGGGAAAGATTGAAGGCAGGAGAAGTAGACAACAGAGGATGAGATGGTTGGTTGGCATCACTGACTCGATGGATAAGAATTTGAGTAAACTCCAGGAGTTGGTGATGGACAGGGAAGTCTAGCATGCTGCAGTCCATGGGGTCACAGAGTCAGACACAACTGAGCTAATGAACTAACTAATACTGATCCTCTGCCTTTTCTACATCCAACTTAGATGTCTAGAATTTCATGTTTCACATACTGTTGAAGCCTGGCTTGGATAATTTTGAGCATTACTGTGCTAGTGTGAGAGATGAGTGCAATTGTACCATGGTTTGAGCATTCTTTGGCATTGCCTCTTTTGGGATTGGAATGAAAACTGATCTTTCCAGTCCTGTGACCACTGCTGAGTTTTCCAAATTTGCTGGCATTTTGAATTCAGCTCTTTCACAGCATCATCTTTTAGGATTTGAAATAGTTCAACGGGAATTCCATCACCTCCACTAGCTTTGTTCATAGTGATGCTTCCTAAGGCCCACTTGACTTGCATTCCAGGATGTCTGGCTCTAGGTGAGTGATCATACCATCATGATTATCTGGGTCTTGTAGATCTTTTTTGTATAGTTCTTCTGTGTATTCTTGCCACCTCATCTTAATATCTTCTGCTTCTGTTAGGTCCATACCATTTCTGTCCTTTATTGTGCCCATCTTACATGAAATGGCCCCTTGGCATCTCTAATTTTTTTGAAGAGATCACTAGTCTTTGCCGTTCTGTTGTTTTCCTCTATTTCTTTGTACTGATCACTGAGGAAGGCTTTCTTATCTCTACTTGCTATTCTTTAGAACTCTGCATTCAGATGGGTATATCTTTCCTTTTCTCCTTTGCCTTTAGTTTCTATTCTTTCCTCAGCTATGTGTAAGGCCTCCTCAGACAACTGTTTTGTCTTTTTGCATTTCTTTTCTTGGGGATGGCCTTGATCACTGCCTTCTGTACAATGTCACGAACCTCCATTCACATTCATCGTTCTTCAGGCACTCTGTCTGTCAGATCTAATCCCTTGAATCTATTTGTCACTTCCACTCTATAATCATAAGGGATTTGATTTCAGTCATATCTGAATGGTCTAGTAGTTTTCCCCACTTTCTTCAATTTAAGGATGATTTTTGCAGTAGGAGTTTATGATCTGAATCACAGTCAGTTCCCAGTCTTGTTTTTGCTGACTGTAAAGAGCTTCTCCATCTTTGACTGCAAAGAGTATAATCAATCTGATTTTGATATTGACTGTCTGGTGATGTTCATGTGTAGAGTCTTCTCTTCTGTTGTTGGAAGAGGATGTTTGCTCTGACCAGTGCGTGCTCTTGGCAAAACTCTGTTAACCTTTGCCTTGCTTAATTTTGTACTCTAAGGCCAAATTTGCCTGTTACTGTAGGTATCTCTTTACTTCCTACTTTTGCATTCCAGTCCCCTATGATGAAAAGGACATCTTTTTTGGGTGTTAGTCCTAGAAGATCTTGTAGGTCTTCATTGAACCATTCAACTTCACTCTGATGAAAATAATATAAGAACTCAAAATTAGTAATGCAAGTTTAGTAGGGCATAGTCACATAGTTTTCTTTGCAATTGCTTTTAAAGAAAAGATTTGGCTGTATATAACTCAGTACTGTTGTTTATGTACCTTAATGTTTACCATGCTTCTATCTAGAACTTATTTTTGTAGCATTTCCTGTGATTTCTTATTTAATTATATTCTATATAGATTTCCATTAAGCAAGCCTCTCAATGCCCTTATAACTTATTGGAAGTGAGAAGAAATATTCTTGTCAGTAAAGAATGAAATTGAACATAAATAAATCCTTCACTGATGACTAGACAGATAATACTCTTTTCACGGTTTCATTGGTGAGGAACCTTGACCAAAGAGTATTTATGGTTAGTTAGTTGCATAATAGCACACTATCACTTGTTTATTGGCCCTAGTCATAAAAGCCAAAAACTAATCTCAACTGAATCAATATGTTCCCTGTGTGACACAATACATACTTGTTTTTAAAAAATATGTTGTTACTGGGATATTTTCATGAATGTAATGAGTAGAGAATAATGAAAGCAGAGCAAAAATTATTGAAAATTAATAATTTCAAATTAACTTAAGTGTCAGTTTTGATTAAGAAATGCAGTTTTATTTAAAATTTTTAAATTTAAATTTAAAACCCTATGTTTAATTCTATGAAGGTCATTTTTAATACTAATATGTGAAATATCTATGAAGCTAATACATATAGTTTAGGTCAACTGGGCAAGCAGTTTTACAGAGTAATTTATGAAATATAGGATTATAGAACCAGGAAGGGGTTTATTAGATCCCCTGCTAAGTTAAGAGAATCAGTAATAAAAAGGATAAAAATAAACAAAAACAATGAGATTAGATTTATGTGAAATTGAAGTTGCTCAGTCGTATCCAACTGTTTGCGACCCCATGGACTATAGCCTGCCAGGCTCCTCCGTCCATGGGATTTTCCAGGCAAGAGTACTGGAGTGGGTTGCCATTTCCTTCTCCAGGGAATCTTCCCAACCCAGGGATCGAACCCAGGTCTGCTGCATCGCAGACAGATGCTTTACTAAATGAACCACAATGATCAGTTTTACGATACCATTAGTAGAGGAAAAATTTAAATTAGACTCAAATATAAGGTTGACATATTTTAGGTTATAAAATGTCATTCTACTGCTAGACAAGCTTATATTATTTTTGTTTATAGCAATCACTTTTTTTTTTTATTCAATGATGATCAATGAAAAGACCTTTTCATTTGTTTCTACCACCAACGCTGAAGGCTCTAACACTCTGGCAAGAAAATCTAAATCTGTGTGGAGGTCTGTTCCTTTTGTTGGACAGTGTTCTTTTTTCTCCCAATGGATGAATGTGATTAATTATGCTCCTAATTGTAAGGAACCCCCAGTGTAAAATGGCTTTTACACTTTTCTTTGTTTCAATTTTGTCCTCTACCTGAGATGAGAAAAGAATAGGAAAACAACTGGAAATTCTGAAAATAGGTCAATACAATACTGAAGTAGTCAGTGGAAGACAAACATTGGTAATGTGCATTTGTAATAGCTCCTCATATTTATTTGAAATGTAAAGGATTGAGCAAATTAGATCATATGAAACCATGCAGATAATTTACCTAAGTAAGCCTGCTTTTAATTAGCTTACAACTAAGTTGAAGGTTCTTTTGAACTAGTGTTTGACTCCTAAAGGGCCTTAAAAGCATTTAATCTAATGCACCCACTTTTCAGGTAAAGAACACTCCCGAAAATAGTAAACAATTTTCCTAGGTTGCCTAAGTAGCGAGGGATAATTAGCTAAGAACTCAATTATGAAGTGATACTATACATTTGGGCTTTCCAGGTGGCAGGTAGTGCTAAAGAACTTCCCTGCCAATGCAGGAGACTTAAGAGATGGGAGTTCAATCCCTCAGTAGGGACAGTCCCCTGGCGGAGAGCAAGGCAACCCACTCCGGTATTCTTGCCTGGAGAATACCCGTAGACAGAGGAACTGGGGAGAACTACAGTCCATAGCCTCACACAGAGTTGGCCATGACTGAAGCAACTTAGTACACACACACTGTATACATTTATATTCAAAGAAATAGATGTAAATGTATAGATACATTCATGACATTTATGAATACCTTATATTATAAATATAATGTGAAAACATTAATTTGTTTGAAAAAAATATTGAGGTATTTTACATATTTAAAATTCACTTTGAACCAGTAGATATAGCTACATTTTTAATATTTCAAGAAAGAATTTGCTTGTCTTGCATGTTATTCTGTTTAAATCCTTTAAGAAAACAAATATGGTTACATTTTGAAGCTTGGTCTCAGAATTAGTGTGAAGCAATGTGATTTCAGAAAAATGAAATTATAATATTATAAGAGCAACCTTAAAATCAGACCGATAGACTCTATCTCACTCCTTTTTAATGTAAACAAAACAGTAACAGCAACAGAACAAAATCCTATATGTCATTAAAAAAATATTTCAAAGACATACCAATAAAATCGAAACAAAGCAGTTAACATTTGAGTGTTCAGAGTGAAACTATTCATGTCAGTAGCATTGCTATCACTGCACAACAACTCTGAATTGGCCTTTTGCTGTCTTATGATTAGGCTTCAGCTAAAAGCATTGTAGTTGAGTTAATGTTATTATTAAAGTCCTAAATTTTGCATATTCTAATTTATGCTGATTTTACTTGCATATAAATATACCTTAGTGGGATTTAAAATTTTTTATTTACATTTTGAAAAAACAATGTGAAATTTTACAAGCATGTAATATTGAGCTACCTTTTGAATCTGAAGTCAGCCATCGCTAGAGTGGAAGATGTTGCCATTTCTGTGGGATTATTTGGTATATTAGCCTTAATTTTTCAAAAGGTAAGGTAACTATATTATGAGAAAGCTATAATAATGGACTATAAATCTTTTAAATTGTATGAAGCTTATTATGTATGAAGATACTAGCATTTTGATAAAACCAGTAAGATACTCAAGAATAATTTTCTCATTTCCTTCCTTGGTGTTAAGGAGCATATGTACAGTTCAGTGAAACTCTGGTGTTTGCAAAGTTATGAGATCATGTATCAATTTTATTAATATAAACTATATTGCTCATCCTTTTTTATTGAAGTATAGTTGATTTAAAATGTTGTGTTAGTTTCTGCTCTACAGCAAACTCTACAGCAGTTATAAATATGTGTGCATTCTTTTTTCTCATGGAAAGGCATTTATTTTAAATATAGCAGTGCATGCATGTCAATCCCAAACTCCCATTTAATACCCTCTCCCTATCTTCCCCTGTTACCCCCTCGTTACCTCAAACCAAATTTGTTCTCTATGTCTGTGAATCTGTTTCTGCTTTGTAAATAAATTTGTTTGTATCTTTTTTTTTAGATTCCTTATATGTGATATCATATATTTGTCTTTCTCAGTCTGACTTGCCTCATTTAGTTTCATCCATGTTGCTGCAAATGGCATTATTTCCTTCTTTTTAATGACTGATTGGTATTCTATTGTGTATATGGACCACATCTTCTTTATCCGTTTGTCTGTTGATGGGCATTTATGTTGTTTCCATACCTTGGTTATTGTGAACAGTGCTACTATGAACATAGGGGTGCATGGATCTTTTTGAATTATAGTTTTGTCTGGATATATACCCAGGAGTAGGATTGCTGGATTGTATGGTAACTCCATTTTTAATTTTCGGAGGAACCTCCACCCTGTTTTCCACAACGGTTGCACCAACTTACCTTTCCACCAACAGTGTAGGAAGATTTCCTTTCCTCCACCCCTCTCCAGCATTTGTTGTTTGTAGACTTTTTAATGATGGCCATCAAAGTGATGTGCTGTTGTACTTCACTGTAGTTTTGATTTGCATTTCTGTAGTAATTAGTGATGTTAGGCATCTTTTCAGCAGAATGTAGGCAACCTGTATGTTTTCTTTTGGAGAAATGTCTGTTTAGGTGTTCTGCTCATTTTTTTATTGTGTTGTTTGTTTTTGTTTTTTGTTACTGAGTTGTATGAACTGTTTGTATATTTTTGAAATTAAGCTCTTGTTGGTTACATCATTTGAAAATATTTTCTCCCAATCTATAGGTTATCTTTTTTGTTTATAGTTTCCTTTGCTGTACAAAATCTTGTAAGTTTGATTGGTCCCATTTGTTTATTTTTGCTTTTGTTTCTATCTCCCTGGGGGACTGACCTAAGAAAACATTGGTAAAATGTATGTATGTTGGAGAATGTTTTGTCCATGTTTTCTTTTCAGAGTTCCATGATGTCATGCCTTATATTTAAGTGCTTAAGCCACTTTGAGTTTTCTTGTGTGTGTATAGAATGAGGGTGTGTTCTAACTTCATTGATTTACATCAGGCTATCTAACCTTCCCAACACCAGTTTTTGGATAAACTGTCTTTTTTCCATTTTATATTCTTGCCTACTTTGCCAAAGATTAAATGACTGTAAGTGTTTGGGTTTATTTTTTATTACTGTTTCTTAGACATGTTTTCAGTTGTCCATCATTTAAAAGTCTGAATGTACATATCTTTAAATATACAGACACAAACATTGTGCAGTTGTTATAATCAATAACTAAATGATATAAACTCATTCTTAAACTTTGCTCACTATCACAGAAGTGTCTGACAAAACAGATGGACCTGGCTCAAGCCTTAAAGGTCAAGACACTAAGGTTTGAAAGATGCAGTGAGGCAGGGTGAAGTTGGGTGAGGATTTTCCAGAAAAACCTATTACCTTTATCCTCCCCCTCCTCCTCCAGTTAAAATCTAGGGATTAAATACAAGTTTTTCAACTAAATTCATTTATACCACACGCTGAGGATGGGTGCCAAATTGTGAATCATTAATAGAACTGTGCTTTTGATTGAACACCTGTAGGATTTTCTTTAACTTTTCAGTCGCCTCTTTATAAAGCCAGTCTAATGGATTAAAATAGTTACACAAAGGAGGTAGATGATTCTCTTATTTAAATATATTTGCTTACTATTTGAATTGAAGACAGAATATAATGGTTAACAAAATCAACAAGTAATCCACTTGAGGTTGCCTTTTCTGATAGTATTTCAGGGTTTTTGGATGCACAAATTAAAAAGCAAGGGGATTGGTACAAGAACATGTTAGAAAATCAGAATTTTTTCCTATTTTCTTTGATCCAGATTTCAAATATTTATCTCTTAATTCTTTCTCATGTTCTGTGACTAACAATGAAGCTATTAAGAAGAAAAACAGATTTTTTTTCCTTGAAAATAAGAACATTTTTCCCAGTACATAGAGAATGGAGATATTTGAAATTACTTTCAAACATTTGTTTTTTAATAGTTTATTATTTCACCTTATATTTTTTTTTTTTTATTAGTTGGAGGCTAATTACTTCACAACATTTCAGTGGGTTTTGTCATACATTGATATGAATCAGCCATAGAGTTACACGTATTCCCCATCCCGATCCCCCCTCCCACCTCCCTCTCCACCCGATTCCTCTGGGTCTTCCCAGTGCACCAGGCTTGAGCACTTATCTCATGCATCCCATCTGGGCTGGTGATCTGTTTCCCCATAGATAATATACATGCTGTTCTTTCGAAACATCCCACCCTCATCTTCTCCCACAGAGTTCAAAAGTCTATTCTGTACTTCTGTGTCTCTTTTTCTGTTTTGCATATAGAGTTATCGTTACCATCTTTCTAAATTCCATATATATGTGTTAGTATGCTGTAATGTTCTTTATCTTTCTGGCTTACTTCACTCTGTATAATGGGCTCCAGTTTCATCCATCTCATTAGAACTGATTCAAATGAATTCTTTTTAACGGCTGAGTAATATTCCATGGTGTATATGTACCACAGCTTCCTTATCCATTCGTCTGCTGATGGGCATCTAGGTTGCTTCCATGTCCTGGCTATTATAAACAGTGCTGTGATGAACATTGGGGTGCACGTGTCTCTTTCAGATCTGGTTTCCTCAGAGTGTATGCCCAGAAGTGGGATTGCTGGGTCATATGGCAGTTCTATTTCCAATTTTTTAAGAAATCTCCACACTGTTTTCCATAACGGCTGTACTAGTTTGCATTCCCACCAACAGTGTAAGAGGGTTCCCTTTTCTCCACACCCTCTCCAGCATTTATTGCTTGTAGACTTTTGGATAGCAGCCATCCTGACTGGCGTATTTCACCTTATATTTTTATTTAAGTATCAGAACAGGACTTGTATTAACACTGAGATAATTACAGTCCCTTTTCTAGACCTCTGTGTTCATAGGAACCAAGTTCCATTTTAGCAGGGGCAGGAAGGGAATAGAATTTGTGTAATGACAAAAATAACGTGCATTTTCATAGCTTAACATTTTGGCAGGAAGAAGCCACACTTAATAATGTGACTAATCACTGTATTGATAAATAAAATTGATAAATCTTCTAGTATTATAAATCAAAAAACAAAAATAAAGTGTATTAACTTGTGTATATGAGTCATATAGGGTTTCCCTGATATCTCAGTTGGAAAAGAACCTGCCTGCAATGCAGGAGACCCCAGTTTGCTTCCTGGGTCAGGAAGATTTGCTGGAGAAGGGATAGGCTACCCACTCCAGTATTCTTGGGCTTTCCTTGTGGCTCAGCTGGTAAAGAATCCACCTGCAATGTAGGAGACTTGCATTCAATCTCTGGATTGGGAAGATCCTCTGGAGAAGGAAAAGGGTACCCACTCCAGTGTTCTGGCCTGGAGAATTCCATGAACTGTCCAGGGAGTTGCACAGTCCATGGGGTTGTCCATAGTCCATGGGGTTGCAAAGAGTCAGACATGACTGAGAGAGTTCACTTTCAAGAAGCATAAAATGCTCTACAAATATCAGTCATTAATTTTAATTCCATGCGCCTCTGGGAGTCATGATCTAAAAACCAGAAGTATGAGCCTACACTGTGTTCCTGTCCTTAAATTCCCTAAGCTACTATGAAACCTATACTTCTCAGGTGTTTAGCTGCAGCATCTCAACAGTGTCTTGCCTTCTGGGCTCTCAGTGAATATTTTATACAGCTTCTATCAGTCTTAAACCATGAAAGTACCGAGACAGTTAAAGTTCTCCAAACTTGAACAATATAACATTATACAGAAGAAGCAGAGTTTTCTGTGAAGAATTTTCACAGTAAAAATCACTGAAACTTGTGAGCTACTTTCATTTCAGCAGCATTGCCTCCAACACCAGCTCCTCATGTCCACAGTTTGATTTTTAATTCATTGTGTGTTCTCTTTCTCTCTTTATCTTCCCAGTCCCTCCTTCTCCGTCTCCTTTCTCTCTCCAACTATAAAACTGGCAGTTTTTCTCTCACCGATTGAGAACTTTGAAAAAATTTCAACATCATTTTCAATATTTGGATTGGAAGAAGGGAAGTCAACAAGAAACAGTGTCTTAGGAAGGAAATTAAAATCAGTTGCACACGCTCCCTCTTCATTTTTGTTTAGGCTATTTCCAGTGGAAATGTATGCATCCCTCCAGGGAACAAACTGAATGCTGGTGCAACAAAAAATCCTGTGATCATTTTTCTTGTTCTGAGTCTATTTGTTTTCCACCTCTATTCTGAGCACGAAGGCAGAATACTTAGCTTTTGGAGTCACTCTCAAATACAGAAAAGTCTTCTAGTCTATTTTGTACTAAATAGTATCAATTTAGTAATTCATATATTTATTTTAGTGTAACAGTTCCATAATCCAGGTTCATTTGAAGTTTAAAATCTCTTTACAACTCTGGTCTGCTTTAGGATGGTTATAGGGGAAAGGTGGGAATCACCCTTTTTTCTGTTTTTCCATCTGGATCAACTACCTTACTACCCCGATTTCCTAATTCTAAATTTATAGAATTTAGAGGGTAGAGTTGGTAAAAGAAGAGAAGCACAACATGTCTTCCTTGGCTGGTACCTGATGAGTGAGCAACTATAAGCACTCTGGCTTTGGTAGGTGTTTAAAGCTGACACACCCTCTCATTGAGTGTTTTAGTGGTGTGTTAGGTAGGAGCCCCAGAAAAAGACTCCAGTTGGAAATTCATATAAAGGAAATTCATTGAAGAGTTTTCTAGAAATGCTCTAGAAGGAAGTAAATGTTGCAGGATTAGGCAAACAGAGAGGTTGACCTATGATGCAATAGCAACAAAGATCTGTTGATCTAGCAAGCAGGCTCGATTTTTGCATCCCCACATTCTTCAGATGAACCAGCAATTCCATGTGCTCTGTCCCTGTAGAGGAGGAATGACTTTGGGTGAGGCAGATCCCTCCAGCCTGGAGCATTTTTCACCAAAGGATTCAGCCATGAGCCATAAGGACACTTTGCGTTCTTTCCATACATCCATTCATCCCCATTGCCAAATCTTTAGTACTCATGGACCACTTTCTCCTTCTTAGTAAGGGAATGTCTCTTTCACTGCATATTCCTACTCCTCTGCTCAATGCCTCTATGTAATAACCCACTTCAGGAGGCCAGGATTAAAGATAGTAGGAACTAGGAAGGATGTTGATTTTTGACTTTCTGCCCTGTGAGTAGGTGAGAAGTGAAAGAAGTCTGGTTACCCAAAAAGGAGTGGAGATGTGGAAGGAAAACATTTATATACTTAAATATATATTTATATACTTAAATATATAAGTGGCATCTCAATAAAGTCATTGTCAAAGTTTTTCTGTATTTATTAAATTGATGCTTATGGAATTAAGCTAAAGACAGAAATTCTAATTTCATTTATTGAGGTACATCACATACCACACAATTCAGCCACATAAAGTGTACAACTCATTTACTTTTTTTTTAGTCAAATATATGTAATTTCATCATAGTCAATTTTAGGACATTTTTATCACCTAAAAATAAGTCCATACCCTTTATTCATCACCCCCTATTCCCCTTTACCCAGCAACCACTAATCCACTTTCTGTCTCTTAAAATGCCCCTGTTTTGGACATTTGGTATTAATAGAATGAGGTCTTTTGTGATTGACTTATTTTATTTAGCAAAATGTTTTCAAGGTTCATCCATGCTATAACATGTTTCAGAACTCCATTCGCTTTTATGACAGAATAATTTTCCATTATATGGCTATACTACATTTTGGTTCTTTATTGGTTGATGCATATTTGGGTATTTTCCATCTTTTGACTATAATTCTTTTATTAATAATGCTGCTGTAAATAATTGTGTATCAGTTTTTGTGTATACATATTTTCATCTCTTTTGGTTATATACCTTAGAATGGATTTGCTGGATCATATGGTAGTATTATGTTTAATCTTTTGAGAAACCACCAGATTATTTCCCAAAACAGCAACACTATTTTACATTCTCACCATCAATGTATGAGAGTTCTGAGTTCTCCACATTCTCAACAACATTTATTGTCTAAATTTTTTTATTTCTAGCCATCTAGTGTGAAGTAATGTCTCATTGTAATTTTGATTTGCATTTCCCTGATGACTAATGATGTTGAGTATCTTTGCTTGAACTTATTGGCCCTTTGAATATCTTCCTTGAAGAAATGTCTATTCAAATCCTTGGTCCATTTTTAAACTGAATTATTTGCCTTTTTATTATTGAGATGTAAGAATTCTTTATTCACAATTTATAGATCTGATAAAAGACATATCCTAATTTCATTTTCATTTCATTGTTACCTAAAAAGAACAACTAATAGTAGTTTTAGAGGTTTCAGAATTCTCTACATTTTCAATAATTTATTAATTTTAATTTAATTTTGGCAGATCTCCCACAGTTACTAGTGTTTAAGAGACTATAAATTAGTTGAGATTAAGCAGGTAGAGTCCTGTGGGCCTCCCCACAGCAAGCCATGGTTCTAGTGGGGAAAGATAGTTGAAATAAAGTTGTAGGGAGACAGAACCCCTGCTGCTGCTGCTGCTAACTCGCTTCAGTCGTGTCCGACTCTTCGCGACACCATGGACTGCAGCCCACCAGGCTCCTCTGCCCATGGGATTTTCCAGGCAAGAGTACTGGAGTGGGTTGCCATTGCCTTCTCCAACAGACACGCTAGGGATGGTCAAAGAAAAGAACATAAGCAAAGAGGTCAATGCTGAAACAACAGACTGTGATTTCAATTTGATATATTTCAATCAATATGCCCCTAGGGATCACCCCAATTGAATTAATAGCCCGGTTCCTACCACATAATCTCTTGAAAGGCAGTACGGTCTTCCGTCAAGTGCTTCATTTCTCCATAGCAAACATCATAGAAAAATGCAAGAACCTGCAGTTTTTCTTTTAATCCTGTCACATTCTCCCCTTAACCACATCCACTCCCTTTTCCTTATTTATTATATGTGTACTGGATTTCTCTTTTATTTTTTTAATATATATCTCAGTATCCTGGATATTTCTCATTTTTTTTTATATTGGAAAGATATTTATCCATGTTCTACTTTTCTTATACCATTATACACAGTGTGGTTTTTAGTCTTTCTTCTGACCCAGCCACATTCCCCCTTACATTTAAGTAGTAATAGCCGCTGTAAGGTGCACCCACATCCAAGTTTCAGCTTCTTCAGATTGATATGCGGAGTTTTCTAGGAGGCATCCTTTCAGCAGTTTTAGGATTTTCTAACTCTCGGTGCCAGAGTAAGTTCGTCTTTGATTGGCTTCTTCCTTCATTGTTACAGATTGTGGATTTCATTGCTGTATGTTGTGTGTCTCCACCTTAATATCAGGCTTCATGGAAATATCTTGTCACTTAATTCATGGCTTCATAATATTTATCTTTATTAATTTTATCCTGAATGCATACATGAGGTGTTTTGATAAGAAAAAAAAATATTATTTGCTATACAGGAAATAAAAAATGTGTTGTCCTCCTTCCCTACGTTGTCCCAGATCTGACCCATGAGGGGGCATGATGAGAATGGAATTTTTCCTACATGATTGGCTAACATCCATCATCACAAGGACAAAGGAAAAAACCTTCTCCCTCCTTACAGAGGGGAATGACAGCTGGCCCTATCTCCTCCTGAAAGAGTCTCCTCCTTACTCCGTCCCAATGTTGTATATAGGTAGAATCTCTCCAGGACTTAGATAGCCCTATGTGTCTTGGCTTTTTATTTCATTGTTACCTAAAAAGAACAACTAATAGTAGTTAAATTAGGTACATGAATGAATTAGGTACATGTTCACATTCTAGAGCTTCATCTCTTTTGAAACATAAATACCGATAGAAATAGCTTTATAGCCTTCTCGGTACCTAGGGGACTTGGTTCAGACTGTTATCCTCTGGCACTCTTGGATCAGAGAAATTAATTACACAAATATAATTATCAAGACATGTGAAGAATAAAGTCCTTATAGGGGAAGTAACAGCACACATTCCTATTTTTGAATCTTATGAATTTGTCTGTCTCCGCAGGCTAGGGCTTTTTGTTGTTGTTTAGTCTCTAAGTCATGTTCAACTCTTTTGCAAACCCATGGATTGTAGCCCTCTAGGTACCTCTGTGGAAAAAGGATTTTCCAGGCAAGAATATTGGAGTGGGTTGCCATTTGCTTCTCCAGGGGATGTTCTCGACTCAGGGATTGAACATGAGATCTCCTGCATTGAGGGCAAATTTGAAATGCTAACTTTACCTTACACTGGTTCTGTTTCCATTCCATTAAAGTGGTATCATCTGCATATCTGACTTTCTACATATTTTTTTATTATGTTTCAACAGTTGCCTTTGATTTACTACAAAATAATGCAAGTTCTTGCTCTATTTCCTGTTACACATTGGAATTTGGAAAACATAATCATTAATAATATAATTATTTGTTGTAATTCATCATTTTTAATGGTTTTTCCTTTTTACCTTTATTGTCTGTAATCATTCAATAATAGTTATTTTAGAGGTTTATGTTTCAAATTCCAATATCAGAGTCAGCTGTTGGTCTGCTTATGTTATTCCATTGTTTAGTACTTATTCATCACCATTTCTATTCTGTTTGCATATCTCCCTTCTAAAATACGCTGTGTCGAATATTGTTTATAAAAGAACTCTATAGTTCTTTTTCATTTCTATATTTTATTTCTATATTTCTTTTATTTATTTTATTTTATTATTTATTTTATTGAATTTATTTAATTAATTTATTTTATTTCTATATTCTATTTTATTTCTATAGAAAGTTTCCACTTTTGCCTTTATTTTTTAGGTAGAGATATTTAGAGTCGCTTTTAGAAGCTGACAGCAACCCCAGCCAACAGCAAACAAAGGAAAAGGACCTCAGTCCTCCAGTCATATGGAAATGAATAATTATGATCTTGGATGTATACTCTTCCCCAGAGATTCAAGACAAGGCCCAGCCAAGCTGATAATTTGATATTGGCCTTTTGAGACCCTAAGCAGAGAACCAGTTGAATCTATCTAGACTTCCAGCCTGCAAAATAATAAATGGATAATGTGATAGCTCAGTTGGCAAAAAATCCACCTGCATTGTAGGAGACCCGGTTCTATTCCTGTGTCAGAAAGATCCGCTGGAGAAGGGATTGACTACCCAATCCAGTATTCTTGGGCTTCCCTAGTGGCTCAGCTGGTAAAGAATCCGCCTGCAATGTGGGAGACCTGGATTTGATCCCTGGGTTGGGAAAATCCCCTGGAGAAAGGAAAGGCTACCCATTCCAGTATTCTGGCCTAGAGAATTCCTTAGACTCTTTAGTCTATGGGGTCACAAAGAGTCAGCCATGACTGAGCGACTTTCACTCACTTAAGATGCTGAATTTGTGGCTCAGTAATATAAAAGTAAAAGACTCTATTTCTCCCATTTCTCCCCTGGAAGTTATATACTGAACTCTAAACCTAAAGAATGTCTGTTTTAGACCCTCAGACTTTCCTAGTCTGACTTCCCAGTCACCTGATGACACAGCTTCATATTATAACAGTTGTTTTGAAGAAGATAACTGACAGTGAACAAAAACCAATTCTTTTCCCACTGATCTGTCTTCCTAGCGAGGTGTCTTCCTTTCTGAAAATTTTGAACATGTTGTTTTTACTGTTTCCAGAGCTCTCTGATGCATTCACTTATATGTTTTAGTAATTTGTCTGCCTTTTTCTGAAACTCCAATTCTTTGGCCACCTGATGCAAAGAACTGACTCATTGGAAAAGACCCTGATGCTGGGAAATATTGAAGGCAAGAGGAGAAGGGGATGACAGAGGATGAGATGGTTGGATGCCATCACCGGCTCGATGGAAATGAGTTTGAGTAAGCTCCAGGAGTTGGTGATGGACAGGGAAGCCTGGCGTGCTGCAGTCCATGGGGTCGTAAAGAGTCGGACATGACTGAGCGACTGAACTGAACTATGTTTTTCTAGTTGATGCCAGTGGCAGTGTTAACTTTTCAAATTGCATTCTGTCCTGAACCAGAAATTTTAATCACTGGTTTTTCAGTTACAATTTAAAATTACTCCCTTACTTTTAATATTCAGAAATTTTTGTTCCTGACCACAAATTGGATCCCAGGGAAATACCAATGGGGTAAATTTAGACTAAGATTCAGAGGAAACAAAGTTTCTGCTTTTTGTTCTTAGTTGCTGATTATTGTTCTTAGATAATTGTTGTTTAATGAAAATTGTGAATGTGTGCTTATATGTTTTTACTGATATAATTAAACATTTTAAACAGAAAAAAGTTTAAGTGTGTGGTAGTTAGTCACATAGCTATAGAAAATTAATTTAGGATATTCACAGGCCCTGATCGGGCCACCATCCTTGCTGTGAAGACTCAAGAAGTGAGATTTTTCTGTCTAAATTGTGCAGACCTTGTGCATGTTCTGTCCCTTCTCCTCAATTCTCTCCTGCCCCAACACTAAATAATAACAATTTTCAAAAGTTTTAAGGGCAACTGAGGTGGAACTTTTTTACTCTGGCATAATTTTTCAGATCCCATTTATGAATTTTATTTGGAGACCTGATATATAAGTTTATGCCAGCAGAA
This sequence comes from Dama dama, assembly GCF_033118175.1. Lineage (NCBI taxonomy): Eukaryota > Metazoa > Chordata > Mammalia > Artiodactyla > Cervidae > Dama > Dama dama. The sequence continues at coordinate 79,341,120 of NC_083698.1, read as the reverse complement.
TGGTGGACATTATCAGGCTGACTGCTGTGAGATGAGGCCAACGTGAGGAAATAGATACTGTCGTTAGGCCTGCTCTGTGCCTTGGGAAGATACAGAGCAATTCTGAAAATGTGCCTCCTGTTCTTTGAGTATAGCAATAAAAGTCATCTTAATTCTTTCACGGGGGTAGATGAGTAATTAACAAGATCTCCTAACATAGATTTATTTGATTATATTTGATGGCGTTAAGAAATCCGTGCAGATAGTGTGAAAGCTGTTTGTCAATTTACAGCAGGGCCTTAGCACCTAATTCAGGGACAAGACAGCTAGCCAGAATAGCACTGAATTTTTAGGATTCTGAAGTAGGAAAGGGTCTGCTTTAATAGCCCAGAGTAAGTGGGATAAGGCAGAGACTGAGACATAGGTAAAAAAGCAAAGCTGAATTTCTTTCAGAGAATATGTTTGAGAATAACTGGAGTTGACATTCACAAAATCACATTCTGAGAAACAGTCACAGAGAAAATGCTAAATCTCATCTGTGAGGGATTTGCTCCTGAAATTGCTCTTGATAAAAAAGTTCAGTTATCTAAGTTGAAATTCTCAAAAATAAATTATTTAAAAACTGATTTAAATTAAAATAGTTACATTAAGTATAAAATATATGAAATACCTCTGTTAGCTCAAATAAAGTAAACTTAAATATCATGTTAGATACTAGAAAGTGAAAAATATAGTCAAGCGCTAATTTCTCACAAAGTAGTCCACTGGATCATATCCAAAGAAGTTTGTATAAAAACGGTCTATAAGAACACTAGGAGAGAATTATATTATCACCTCTTGTGGTGAAAATTGAGAATTGAGAATACAACAAAATTTATCATAATTATATTGGAACACTGATGAAACTCATTTATAGGATAATTGCAAGCATATAAAAGATTAAGGAATAGTATAAAATCATATTTATATATACTTTCTTGTATTCTAAGTATTTTATAATTTTTAACTTCATTAATTAACATTGTTTTGTAGGGGTTGCTGTTTAAGACACAGCTATATTATAATCTTGCTTTGATATTCCACTAATGAATATATAAAGTGAAAAATAAAACACTATGAAAACAAAACATATAGAAATCTCAGATAAAGTGCTGTTTCAAATACTAAAGGTGAGAATTGAATGAGTGCATAATCTAAATACTCAAATATTATATATGCATGGTCAGTCACACTAGTCATGTCTGACTCTTTGTGACCCTATGGACTGTAGTCCACCAGGCTCCTCTGTCCATGGGACTCTTCAGGCAAGAATACTGGAGTGGTTTGCTGTGCTCTCCTCCAGGGAATCTTCCCAACCCAGGAATTGAACTCACATCTGCCTGAATCTCCTGCATTTCAGGAGGATTCTTTATCCACTGAGCCTCCTGGGAAGCCCCCAGTGTTAAATATATCAACTATTAAATTGGAATTTATTTATAAAATGCACCAGGCAGTTCTTAAATATTGGACATATTTTCAACATTCAGAAAACTAAGATCATGGCATCCGGTCCCATCACTTCATGGCAAATAGAAGGGGAAACAGGGGAAACAGTTTCAGACTTTATTTTGGGGGGCTCCCAAATCACTGTAGATGGTAATTGCAGACATGAAATTAAAAGACACTTACTCCTTGGAAGGAAAGTTATGACCAACCTAGACAGCATATTAAAAAGCAGAGATATTACTTTGCCAACAAAGGTCCATCTAGTCAGTCTATGGTTTTTCCAGTGGTCATGTATGGATGTGAGAGTTGGACTATAAAGAAAGCTGAGTGCCAAAGAATTGATGCTTTTGAACTGTGGTATTGGAGAAGACTCTTGAGAGTCTCTTGGGCTGCAAGGAGATCCAACCAGTCCATCCTAAAGATCAGTCCTGGGTGTTTATTGGAAGGACTGATGTTGAAGCTGAAACTCCAATACTTCGGCCACCTGATGCAAAGAACTGACTCATCGGAAAAGACCCTGATGCTGGGAAAGATTGAGGGCAGGAGGAGAAGAGGACAACAGAGGATGAGATGGTCGGATGGCATCACCGACTCAATGAACATGGGTGTGGGTGGACTCCGGGAATTGGTGATGGACATGGAGGCCTGGTGTGCTGCGGTTCATGGGGTCGCCGTGAGTCAGGCGCAACTGAGCGACTGAACTGAACTGAACTGATTTTCAGTAATTTTATAACAACACAGACTTTTTCTTTGCAACAGTAATTTACATTACAAAAGATAATATATAAAGAAAAAGAGAGTAAAATAAACGCAAGAAAGTTACGTTAAGGCTAGGATAAACTGAATGGTGTAATTGTGTAACTCCAGGATCCTTCAGAGAATTTCTTTTATACCCAGAAAGAAATCTAATTATCAGGCCGTTAACAGCCATAAGTGAAAGCTCAGCTCAGTGTCTAAACTAAGATAACTGAATTGTCTTCACCACTTTGGCACTAATTGGTCGTTTGGAGCCTAGAGAGTTTTCAAGATTGACACTGAGAAAATGAAAGGCTTTTGCTAGTCTTGTTTAAGTGACAGAAGGCAAGAGCAAAGTCAGTCTTACTCGATGGAAAAATTCAGGAATTCCTGCAAAAGCTATTTAGAAACAAATGTCTCTAAAAAAATATCTATGCTATTTTATTTGCTGTTTTTTAATCCAAAGCAAACCATAGCTGATAGTAGATGGAATACCAAGAATAAGAGTTTTTATTTTTATATATAAATTCAACAGTAATAGTATTTTATTTCTTGGAACTTTTATTTCTCATCCAAGGAAAAAGAAAAATACAAATCTTTTCAACAGAGGGCAGTTTAGAATTAGATCAATTTGAATAGTTTTAAAATTCCACATGTCAAAATATTAGATGTGTGCTACAGATGTATAACCTCTTTTCATCAATTCCCTTTCAAAATTTAAATGTAATAAAAAGTGAATGAATTCATTGGAGATTGAACTTCTAATAAACAAAATACAAGTGAGCTTTATTAAGCAATATTTCCTTCCATGAGCAATTTTTGAAACTATTAGATACTAAGAAATATTAAAACTCTATATTTTTCTGAGACACATGTCACACTGAGAATTCTTTGCCTGACTTTCTAAAAATAACACAGGTAGATTACATTGAATTAAGTCTCACCTTATGTCATCAAACAGGGTCACATATTTAAACACCAGATGCCACATAATTCACAAAATGTCACATGAACTCTCTGCTTTAATTATTATTTTCACTTTACTAATAAGGAGAGGAATTGTAGTATTTTTAATTAAAAAATATTTATATAATTATCCATAGATGAAATTCAGTAAAGACTAACAAAAAATAAGAACAAGTCATTATCTCTTGTTTTTAAACACCTGCTGGGACAATTCTGTAGGTACTTCAAGATCAATCCACACCTGAACATTTTAGTTGTATACTTCTTCTTTATCTCTTAATTTCAGTGCATGACCCAATTTTTTGTTGTCTACCCACCTCATTGTCATTGTTCAGTTGCTAAGTTCAACTCTTTGCAACCCCACTGGACTGCAGCATGCCATCTTCCTCTGTCCTCCACTGTCTCCTGAAGTTTGCTCAAATTCATGCCCACTAAGTTGGTGATGCTGTCTAAGCATCTCACCCTATGCCACCCCTTCCCCTTCTGTCTTCAATATTTCCAAGCATCAGGGTCTTTTCCAATGAGTCAGTTCTTTGCATCAGTTGGCCAAAGTATTGGAGTCTCAGCATCTACCCACTTATGTAAATCAAAATAAACTAAACATCTATATATAATGCAATATTTTCAAGCATGAATATAATAATAATTTTTGGTACAATCAAACATGAAAATTAATAGGTCTTAGTAGCCACTAATCTAGAATATTAATAAAAGATACTATTAATTTACAGCATTTAAAATAATTTGTATTTTATGTATCACTAAATAAATATAAAAATTTTAAAAACACTCTCTGTATAATGGGCTCCAGTTTCATCCATCTCATTAGAACTGATTCAAATGAATTCTTTTTAATGGCTGAGTAATATTCCATGGTGTATATGTACCACAGCTTCTTTATCCATTCGTCTGCTGATGGGCATGAAGTAAGCCAGAAAGATAAAGAACATTACAGCATACTAACACATATATATGGAATTTATAAAGGTGGTAATGATAACCCTATATGCAAAACAGAAAAAGAGACACAGATGTACAGAACAGACTTTTGGACTCTGTGGGAGAAGGTGAAGGGTGGGATGTTTCGAGAGAACAGCATTGAAACATGTATATTATCCAGGGTGAAACAGATCACCAGCCCAGGTTGGATGCATGAGACAAGTGCTCGGGCCTGGTGCACTGGGAAGACCCAGAGGGATCGGGTAGAGAGGGAGGTGGGAGGGGGGATCGGGATGGGGAATACGTGTAAATCCATGGCTGATTCATGTCAATGTATGACAAAAACCACTACAATATTGTAAAGTAATTAGCCTCCAACTAATAAAAATAAATGAAAAAAAATAAAAAAACACTGTGTATTTATCCTACTTTCATACAATGTCTACTTCACATAGTACTCCATGAAAGTCTGCAGTCTATGATCCACAGATTGAAAAATACAAAACTCCTTCTTTGAAAATAAAATATATCTGATACTGATATATTTTAGACACTGCTTATGTTTTGTCTGGCTTTTTGGATTAACCTACCAGAGGCTCTTTCTTTCTCATGTCATGACCCACTCTAAAAGAGTTCAAAATATGAGAAATGTGTCTAAAACACAAATATATTTGATAGCCTCTCCCAATTAGATTCCTTCAAAGATATACCATCAAGTACAAGGTAAATCTTAAACATTTCTTAGAATGATATTTAAATTTTCATCTGATATCTTTCTTATTCACTCCTCCCATACATACACAATATGGTGCTCATATCAGATGCTTGTAGTTTGAACAGTTTGGCATGTTTTCACTCCTTTCCTTGGGATGTCACCCACGTTATACCTGCTAGACTCTTTTGTAACATCACCATCTGTCATGTTTTGCCCAATTTTCCTAAACAAATATCAGACCCTCCCTTGATAGCACCTTGCTAATAGCTTAATATGACACATATCCTATTCCATTAAAAAATATTGGATTAAATGTCTCACCTCCAGCTAATGTGTGAAGTTCCTTGAAAACTGATCCACCCTTATTTATCACTGTAACCCTAGTTAGCTAGCAATGCAAGAAGTATAGGGAAGAGAGAGAGAGAGAGAGAGAGAGCAAAAGAACATGATTCCAAACCAAAACCACTACCTTCAACTTCGGATTTTAGAACCATCTGATTGCTTCTAACTTTTCACTCAGTATCTAGTGGATTCATCACATCCAATAAAAAGAAAACAAGCCACTTAAAGTTATTTTTCCTACTTCTTTTGTGTTTTTTCTTATCTTATTTTGACTTAGAATGGTCCATTCTTCTGCTGCTATCAATAATCTATCACCATTTCTACTCCTGTCAACAATCTCTTCCTCTCCAATTGCTGTGACCTACATTTTTCACAAGGCGTTTTCTGAACCCAAGTAGATAAGCTCTATCTCCTCAGAGCCTTCAAGGCGTTTTCTTTATGTTTTCATTTAGGTCACTTTACTTTCTTTGTGAGAAAAGAACTTGTTATATTGACCCTCACTTTTCACAATATTTTTAACATTTAGAGGACAGGCCCTAATCACTCCATTTCCAAAGTTCCTTCCAGAATAACATAAACAGAACAGGTTTCCAAAAACGCTCTTAAAGTCTGTTTTTTTTTTTTTTTCTTTTCAAACAATATTTCCTGCTGTAACCAAAGCTATAAAGGCATCCATCCTATTATTTTTCATCTATTGTTGTTCAGTCGTGTCTGACTGTTTGCAACCCCATGGACTGCAGCTTGTCAGGCTTCCCTGTCCTTCACTATCTGTGAGTTTGCTCAAACTCATGTCCATTGAGTTGATGATGCCACCCAACCATCTTGTCCTCTGTCACCTGCTTCTCCTCCTGCCTTCAGTCTTTCCCAGCATCAAGGTCTTTTCCAATAAGTCGGCTCTTCACATCTATATATTAATTTACACCTTTGTTAGAAAAATTAAAGTCAAAAAATAAAACTCTAAATATGATACAAAACTGTGAAAAGATGAATATTTTCAAATTCTAATATTTTTTGTCTGTACACATGACTTGTATTATTGGAGAAAATGTTGTGAAAGAATAATTGATAAACCCTTTGAGATTTCTTAGAAATATAGAGTATTAGTTGAACATAGTTTATCAAAAGAATAAAGGAGAGTTAAAGAAGAGAGAAAATAATTCTATTTCTGAATGCATTTTTAGAGAGTTTATTACCAGCAGGGTAAACAAAATTGTCTTTTCATTGAAAGGACAGAGTAAAGGAAAGATTAAATTAGACTTTCATGAGAACAAATGAAACCACAAAGATTCTCTTTCAGCTAAACATGCTTAATTTCAAGGAATAATTATACATTCTAATCACTTTATATAAGAAGACATTTTAAGAATTCTGTTTTCTAAAAATTTGCATCTGAATCCCATATACACAGTAAGTAAACAAAAATCAAATTGAAAAAAAATTTAATAAAATTGAAAATAAAAAAGTAGTAACTGGTTACTGTTGTGATTCCTGTGGCTAAATCTGTAAAGATATTATCAAGTTAATAGTCACATATATACTGACTCATCTAAAACTCTTTAGTTCAATAATAATTAGAATGCACAAATGTTTTAATGTTAAATAAGTTACAAGGTCATGTATAAAAAATGTTTTTGTATTACCATTGAATTTGCCATGAATTATTTGAGAATAAAAGTAATAAAAGCACAATTAAAAAGCACTTTGAGCTGTCTCTGAAATACAAACTATTTATTCAATGTAACATATCCAAACTAACGGAGAGTGAAATATATATATATAATAATAATTCTAATCCTGAGCTTATTTTTTAAAATTTTATTGCATCCACTGGAAACACAAACAGCTTATTATTTAAAAAACTCAATAAAAGAGTATATTAAGTAAGTCAACCTATTATGGAAATAGAGATGTGGCCCAGAGGCTTCTTCACTTTCAGTTAAAAGCTTACTTTCAGGAAAACATTATACTTTCCAATCACCATACATAAAAAGGCTTGCAAGAATTCTTTTCTTAAGCTCTTTAACAATCCTTTTGAACAGATTTGGCTTTCATTGGAGATTTCGGTATAAATGATAGTCCATTTGCACTTTATCTCACAGTCTGACATGTCAAGCTGTTGTCATGACAGAGTGGACTAAATGACCTTGGGCATATCTGGCTGAGAGCTTTTGCTAAAGAGATTACACATGAAGTTCCATCACATACACCCCAAAGAAGAGTATGAGGGTTTGTTTCCAGTGTAGACTAAACTAGGGTTTGTTTCAAGTACAGCCCTAGCTGGACTCCATAACTTCGTGTTCTCCGTAGAGAACCTATAGAGACGGATTTTACTGAACCAAACTTGGGTCCACTCACCTGTGTCCTGTAAAAGCAATCTGCTGTCACTGAGTTGTGGTAAAGAAAAGTACAACGCTAATTGCAATTTATTGCAGGGCACCCAACAAGGCCAGGCAACTAGTGCTTAAATGACTTAAACTCCCTGATGGATTTCAGGGAATGGTTTCTAAAGACAGGATGAAAGAGGGCTGTTATGGGATTTGTGATCAGTTTGTGGATATTCTTCTGATTGATTGGTAGTGAGGTGATTGTGAGTCAGCATCATCAACCTTCTGGTTCCTGCCAATCTGGGGGTCTACATGCTTGTGGGCAGCATACAGTTAACTTCTTCCAACTGGTGGAGGTTTCAGTACTGCAAAACAGCTCAAAGGAAGAGGCTCTGGATTTTACCTATAGCCTTTGAGGAGAAACTAAAGGTCCTTGACTTTGTTTAATGGCTAAACTATTATTACTGTGTCTTGCTTGAGTGTTTTTCTTTGTTTCTGCATTTTCGCCCTTCTTTGATTAAATTTATTCTTTGGAACTTGGGGAAGACCTATGAGACTAAAATTTAACTACAGATGAAAGCCAGGGAGAGGACATAGGTGAAGTCTGTCCTGGGGAGGTCCCATGGAGTTCTGTTCATGTATACAGAGGTTACAAATAGAAATGAAACAGTTTTTATTAAGAATTCTATGAAATATAAGCATGACTTCTTTTGGCCAACATTACAAAGGGTGAGAAAAACAGAAAAAATATATATATATAGCCTTCTCATTATTTTTATGTAGAACACAATACTGATTTAAACTTGCTATCTTGGGGACCACAGTTCCTACTTTAACAAGAATATTGAGTGCAGGGTGGAGACAGGCGGCAGAAGTTAAGACTATGGCAGTGTACCACCACAAATAGTTCTGAGGCAGAAGTCCATGAAGTAGACTGCAGCAATAGAGCACAGAGAAATGATGTGTGTGGCATACCAAGAAAGATTTCAAGAGTGAGTGAGGATTCTGCACATGTTCGATGCTCTTCAACCTTATGCTGATAGAGAAAAGATCCAGTGAAATTTAATTAATTTCTTTTTCACTGAGGTACAGTTGATGTGCAATATTCTATAAGTTTCAGGTGCACAACATAGTGATTCATAATTTTAAAGGAGATATATTATTTCATTTATGATTATTATAAAAATTGGCTATATTCCCTGTGCTGTACAACATACCCTTGTAGTTTATTTTTTTATGCATACTTGTTTGTACTTCTTAATCCCCTATTCCTATCTGCCCTCTTCCCTCTTTACAGTGATAACCACTGGTTTGTTCTCTATATCAACAAGTCTGTTTCTGTCTTGAATTTAATATCTCTCAATAATTATTTTTGCCAGTTTAAAGAGAGATCTTTCATTGGATTTTCTTCTAGGAATTTGATATTTTCAATTGTTGTGCCAAACAGAGTTTTAAATTTAACTTTCTATTTATTTCTGGAGTATAGAAATAAAAGTAATTTTAAATGTTATTCTTGATTCCAGCAAATGTCTGAACTCATTTTGTAGTGATAATATTATGTCTATAGTTTTAGGGGGGAACTTAACATAAATAATGTTATCGGTGAAAAATATTTTCCTTTTCCAAACCTACTCTTTTATTTGCTTCCCTGCCTTTATTTCACCGGCTCAGACGCACAGTAAGATGTTAGACTGAGGTGGTGATGGCTGGTATACTCATCTCATTGTTGACCTCAGGAGGAAGGTATTAAACATAATGTTTGTTGTGAAATATATGTAGATATTCTATCAGATTAAGTGATGTTTCTTCTCTATTTTGTGTACTAAAGGCTTTGTGTGTGTGTGTGTGACATAAACATGTCTCTAATTTTATCAAATGCTTTTACTGTGATTTTATTCTAAGTGGATCTCTTATAGAAGCATGTAAATGGATTTTCTTATTATCCAATCTCACAATGTTAACCTTTGAATTGGAGTATTTGGTCCATTTAGATTGGAAGTATATAGGTTTCTATATAGGAATCTATCATTTATTTTCTACTGAATTTGTATGCTTTGTATTATATATATATATGTTTTCTTGGCCTCATTTGGATTAATCAATGTTCTTGTCATTTGATTTTTTCCCCCTGACCACTATTAAGCCACTCATTACTCTCATATTTTTTTTACTGTTTATTTAGTGCTAACTTTATAGGTTACAAAATGTCTTCATGACTTGTTTTGCCATTTCTCAAGTAATGTAGTAACTTAAATCACCTTACTTCTATGTCTTCTCTTATAATTTGTGTTTTTCACACACATTTTATTTCTATATATATTTTAAGTAACAAAAGATATTACTGGAACTGTTTTGTATAGTCAGCCTTACTTTATGTTTATCTATGCATTTGCTCTTCTTTGGCTCCTCCTTCTTTTCAACATTTTTATGTATCTACCTGATATCTTCTACTTTCTGTCTAAAGAATTCTTTTTAATGTATTTTATAATATATGTCTACTGGCACTGAATTCTTTGTTTGTTTACCTGAGGTTTTTGGTGTGTTTTTTTTGTTTTTTTGTTTTGGTTTGTTTGTTTGCCCTTATTTTAGGAGGACACATTCAGTCTAGAATTGGAATTAAGGTCTTTGAACTACATGGAGTTCTATTATTTTCTGTCTTTCTCTATTTCTGTTAGGATGCCATACCACACAATTATTGTTTTATTCCCTGAAGGAAATATGCTTATTTCCTCTGGCTGATTTTACATCTTTCTGTATTTGTCAGTAAATTGATCATAATATGTCTAGATGTAGTTCTCCTATTTTGCACACTTGAGGCTGTAGAGCTTCTGAAATCTGAGAGTTAGTATCTTTCATCAGTTTGGATAATTCTGGGCTATTGTCTATATGAATATATTTTCCTGTACATTATCTTTTTTCTTTGCAGTTTCCCACTTTATTCTCTCTCTCTCTCACTTCTTCCCCCTCTCTGCCTCCATCTCTTTCTCTTTCACACACATACCCACACACATTTCCTTTGCTATATTTTATCTGTGAAAATCCATTCCTTGTATTTTGTATCATTTTGAAGTAGTCAAGAGAGGATGAAAATTACACTTAATCCTTTGCCGCATCTTGGAAAGATCTCTGGTAGCCATCAACCACTTAAAAAGAGAAAAGAAAACTGAATTCATAGAGACAGTAGCACCAAATTTAAAGAGAGGAAAATTATCAGAAAAGATCTATTTTGAGAAAAATTCAGTGTTTAAACAGCCAGCTCTGAAATAGCTCTAACATAGCAGTAACAGTCTCTTGGTAAATCCATAATTATACCCCAGACATTATGGCAAATAGTCCTATAAGCGGCTTTATCCAACTTCTAATGACCGTATATTTGACCATGTCAAACACAGTTCAGTGTTAAGAACATAAAGAAAGAAAAAATCCTCTTTTCTTTATTACAGATGAACTCATAGAGGACACAGAACTTAATCAGGCCAGCCTAACAGATGAGACTTTCAAAAGATGTCACAAAATCTCCATTAACTGAGATGAAAGTGTACAAATGAGTGCTTTTAAAAATGATTTTTTTTTAATACTAGGGTTAGGTCTTCAGTGGACTGAATTATGTCTCCCTTTCTCAAATTCATATATGGTGAAACTTTCTCTGAGTGTGACTGAATTTGGAAGTAGGTCTTTTTAGAAGTTCTTGTTGTTCAGTCGCCAAGTCATGTCTGATTCTTTGTGACCCCAGGGACTGCAGCATGCCAGACCTCCCTGTCCCTGACCATTTTTTGGAGTTTGCCCAAGATCATGCCCATTGAATTGGTGATGCTATCCAACCATCTCATACTCTGTCGTCTTCTTCTCCCTTCAGTCTTTCCCAGCATCAAGGTCTTTTCCAGTCAGTCAGTTGTTTGCATCAGATGACTAAAGTATTGGAGCGCCCATCAGTCCTTCCAATAAGTATTCAGTGTTGATTTCCTTTAGGATTGACTGGTTTTATCTCCTTGCTGTCCAGGGGATTCTCAAGAGTCTTCTCCAGCACCACAGTTCAAAAGCATGAATTCTTTGGCATTCTACGTTCTTTATGGTCCAACTCTTACATCTGTACATGACAACTGGAAAAACCATAGCTTTGACTATACAAACCTTTGTTGGCAAAGTGATGTCTTTGCTTTTTAATGCACTGTCTAGGTTTGTCATAGATTTCCTTCCAAGAAGCAGTCATCTTCTGATTTCGTGACTGCAGTCACCATCCGCAGTGATTTTAGAGCCCAAGAATAGGAAATCTGTCACTGCTTACACCTTTTCCTCTTCTGTTTGTTGTGAAGTGATGGGACTTGCTGTCATGATCTTTGTGTTTTTGAGTTTTAAGTCAACGTTCTCACTCTCCTGTTTCATCCTCATCAAGAGGCTCTTTAGTTCCTCTTCGTTTTCTGCCATAAGGATGGTATTATCTACATATCTGAGATTGTTGATATTTCTCCCAGCAGTCTAGATTCCAGCTTGCAAGTCACCTGGCCTGGCATTTCACATGACGTGCTCTGCATATGAGTTAAATAAACAGATGGACAATATACAGCCCGTTGGAATCCTTTCTCAATTTTGAACCAGTCAGTTGTTCCATATAAGATTCTAGCTGTTGCTTCTTGACCACATACAGGTAAAATGGTCTGAAATCCCCATCTCTTAAGAATTTCCTACAGTTTGTTGTGATCCACACAGTCAAAGTCTTTAGCATAGTCAATGAAACAGAAGTTAGATGTTTTCTGGAATTCCCTTTCTTTCTCCATGATTCAGCAAATGTTGGCAATTTAACCTCTGGTTCCTCTGCCTTCTATAAACCCAGCTTGTACATCTGGAAGTTCTTGATTCAAGTACTGCTGAAGCCTACCTTAATGGAATTTGAGCATCACCTTACTAGTCTGGGAAATAAGTGCAATTGCCCGATAGTTTGAACATTCTTTAGTATTGTCCTTCTTGGGAATTGGGAATGAAGGTTGACCTTATTACAGTTCTGTGGCCACTACTGGGTTTTCCATATTTGTTGACATAGAGAGTGTCTTTGATATCTCCAATTTTCTTGAAGAGATCTCTAGTCTTTACCTTTCTGTTGTTTTCCTCTATTTCTTTGCATTGTCCATTGAAGAAAGCCTTCTTATCTCTCCTTACTATTCTCTGGAACTCTGCATTAGTTGGACACACCTTTCCCTTTCTCCCTTGCTTTTTGCTTCTCTTCTTTCCTCAGATATTTATAAAGCCTCCTCAGACAACCACTTTGCCTTCTTGCGTTTCTTTTTCTTTAAAATTGTTTTGGTCAGAGCCTCCTGCAAAATATGATGGAATTCTGCCCATAGTTCTTCAGTCACTCTGTTTACCAGATCTAATCCCTTGAGTCTATTAGTCACATCCACTGTATAATCATATGGGATTTGATTTAGTTCATAGCTGACTGGAGTAGTGGTTTTCCCACTTTTCTTTAGTACAAGCCTGAATTTTGCTATAAGTAGCTCATGATCTAAGCCACATTGAGCTCCCAGTCTTGTTTTTGCTGACTATATAGAGCTTCTTCATATTCAGCTGCAAGGAATATAATCATTCTGATTTCAGTATTGACCATTTGGTGATGTCCATGTGTAAAGTTGTCTCTTGTGTTGTTGAAAAATGGTGTTTGCTATTAGCAGTGCATTCTCTTTGCAGAATTATGTTAGCCTTTGCCCTGCTTCATTTTGTATCCCAAGGCTAAGCTCACCTGTTACTTCAGGTATCTCTTGACTTCCTACTTTTGCCTTCCAGTCCCCAAAGATAAGTAGGACTTTTTTTTTTTTTTTGGTATTAGTTCTAGAAGATCTTGTAGATATTCATAGAACTGGTGAACTTCAGCTTCTTCAGCACTGATGGTTGGGACATAGACTTGGATTACTGTAATATTGAATGGTTTGCCTTAGAAACAAATTGAGATCATTCTGTCATTTTTGAGGTTGCACCCAAGCACTGCATTTTGGACTCTTGTTGACTGTAAGGGCTACTTCATTTCTTCTGTGGGATTCTTGCCTACAGTAGTAGATATAATGGTCATCTGAATTAAATTCTTCCATTCCCATCCATTTTGGCTTACTGATTCCTAAGATGTTGATGTTTATTCTTGCCATCTCCTGCTTGACCTCGTCCAACTTACCTTGACTCATGGACCTAACATTCCAGGCTCCTATGCAGTATTGTTCTTTAGAGCATTGGATTTTACTTTCATCACCAGATACATCCATATCTGAGCATTGTTTCCACGTTGGCCCAGCCACTTCATTCTTTCTGGGGCTGTTAGTATTTGTCCTCCACTCTTCCCCAGTAGCATATTGGGCACTTTGTGACCTGGGGGCTCAACTTTTGGTGTCATATCTTTTTGCCTTTTTATACAGTCCAAGAGGTTCTCAAGGCAAAGGTACTAGAGTGGTTTGCCATTCCCCCCTCCAAGGAACCACGTTTTGTCAAAACTTTCCGCTATGACCTGTCCATCTTGGGTGGCCCTGCAGGGCATGGCTCTTAGCTTCATTGAGTTATGCAAGCCCCTTCACCATGGCAAGGCAGTAATCCATGAAGGGGTTTATAGAAGTCATAAGTTTATAGGAGGTTATAAGAATGGTATCCTAATCCAATAGGTAGTGGCATTATAAGATTATAAGAAAAAGAAGAACTCCGTCTCTGTCTCGCTTTACTATATGAAGACACAACCTTTGTCTCTCTGTCTCTCTCTTTACTATATGAGGACACAGCAAAAAGACACACATTTGTAAGCCAGAAAAGAACCTTCATCAGGAATCATATCAGCAAGCCCCCTGATCTTGGACTTTTAGCCTCCAGCATTGTGAGAAATTAATCTGTGTTGTTTTACTTAGCCTATTGTATTGTGTTACCGCAGCCTGAGCTGACTGATCCATACTCTATTGAGTTGCTGGCACTGCCCTAAATGTATTGTGGCCATTACCTCATTTAACCTCATGCCAGTGGTAACAAATATTTTCCCTCCATTGTTAACAATCAATAAATTGATGGTCTGAGAAATAATATCTGGATTTACTCATATATTTATTTGACTCCAGTGATATTTTTATATCATATAAACAACCCCTCAGCAAACAAAAGACTCAGGTTGGAAATAATTAAAATACATTGCAAATAAAAGAGATACCATTCTACTAAGCCTCCTGGACAGGGGAGACTTACAGGCCTAGTTTGGGCTTGGGATTCAGTTAAATATTTCTCTTCATTATTTATATGATTTGTATGCCATGATCTCTTCCAACTTACCCCCATTATTTTTTAATACAAATAGAAAAACCCATGTATAATATTTTCATCATCAATGTAGAAAAGTTTATCTGAGCTTTCTAGTTTGTGTTAATTTTTAGATGGATTGTAGGCTTCCTGTGGACAAAGATAGAATTTCATTTTTATTTGTAACTATCATAATCTGCATTCCCATAAATATAAAATGCTGTTCATAATTACTAAATCATTTTTTGGCATAGAAATGAAGAGTTGGGTTTCATTTTTCTGAGCATTTCTGGGAGACATCAGATTGAATAATTGACATATTAGCATTGTGTACTACTTAAAAATGTCCTATCTGCCTTAAAAAAGATTTTTTCATTGATGAATTATCTCAAGGTTGACATACTGTGTTAGATTTCTAGGTCCAGAACTTACTGTGTAGTTCTGGACAAGTTACTTAAAAGCCTCTGCTCATTAGGACTGGTTCAAATGAATTCTTTTTAATGGCTGAGTAATATTCCATGGTGTATATGTACCACAGCTTCCTTATCCATTCATCTGCTGATGGGCATCTAGGTTGCTTCCATGTCCTGGCTATTATAAACAGTGCTGCGATGAACATTGGGGTGCACGTGTCTCTTTCAGATCTGGTTTCCTCAGTGTGTATGCCCAGAAGTGGGATTGCTGGGTCATATGGCAGTTCTATGTCCAGTTTTTTAAGAAATCTCCACACTGTTTTCCATAGCGGCTGTACTAGTTTGCATTCCCACCAACAGTGTAAGAGGGTTCCCTTTTCTCCACACCCTCTCCAGCATTTATTGCTTGTAGACTTTTGGATAGCAGCCATCCTGACTGGCGTGTAATGGTACCTCATTGTGGTTTTGATTTGCATTTCTCTAATAATGAGTGATGTTGAGCATCTTTTCATGTGTTTGTTAGCCATCTGTATGTCTTCCTTGGAGAAATGTCTGTTTAGTTCTTTGGCCCATTTTTTGATTGGGTCATTTATTTTTCTGGAATTGAGCTGCAGGAGTTGCTTGTATATTTTTGAGATTAGTCCTTTGTCTGTTTCTTCATTTGCTATTATTTTCTCCCAATCTGAGGGCTGTCTTTTCACCTTACTTATAGTTTCCTTTGTAGTGCAAAAGCTTTTAAGTTTCATTAGGTCCCATTTGTTTAGTTTTGCTTTTATTTCCAATATTCTGGGAGGTGGGTCATAGAGGATCTTGCTGTGATTTATGTCGGAGAGTGTTTTGCCTATGTTCTCCTCTAGGAGTTTTATAGATGGATGAAGCTGGAGCCCCTTATACAGAGTGAAGTAAGCCAGAAAGATAAAGAACATTACAGCATACTGACACATGTATATGGAATTTAGAAAGGTGATAACGATAACCCTATATGCAGAACAGAAAAAGAGACACAGAAATACAGAACAGACTTTTGAACTTTGTGGGAGAATGTGAGGGTGGGATATTTCAAAAGAACAGCATGTATACTATCTATGGTGAAACAGATCACCAGCCCAGGTGGGATGCACGAGACAAGTGCTCCGGCCTGGTGCACTGGGAAGACCCAGAGGAATCGGGTGGAGAGGGAGGTGGGAGGGGGGATCGGGATTGGGAATACATGTAAATCCATGGCTGATTCATATCAATGTATGACAAAACCCACTGGAAAAAAAAAATAATAATAATAAAAATTAAAAAAAAAAAAAAAGCCTCTGCTTTTCCATCATTAACATGGGAAAAATAGACTTCACAGATGGATATAATATTTAAATAATATATAAAAACACTTTAGCACAGAGATTAGTAAATATTCGTTATTCAAAGATGTGTATTTTACTGTGTCTTTGTGGTTATATCCTAGAATTTCTAAAATTAAGAGTCCATAGTCCATTTGACATTTGGGTTTGGTTCTTTCAAGACATTTAGCATAGTAAACCTACATCTGATACAATTAGATCTTTTATATTCATTATCTCATCAAACTATTCAGATAATCTATTTTGGTACAAGATCCAACAGAACTGTTTATCTTAAGATTTTAGCTTAGATTTTAAAAAGTTTAGATTATGCAAATGCAAGTCTAGAAGATACAGGTATAATTAACTTGTTGGTGAGATATTAGATAAATTTATTTAAATAGAAAACTATTGACTTAATTTTTCCACATAACTATTGAACCATGCCACTGAATGTGTACTAGTCATATTGTCCTGCTTTTGTTCAAGATATATTTGAGGATATCACTTCCCCAGAAGATGATCACTCTGTATTCTTTCTTCCTGAGGTTGTTAGGTACAAATGAATGTACATGGTCATAGTTGGTTCTTTTCTAAACAGTATGTACTGAAATAGGATATTAGTACTAGTGCAAAATATTGAGTTAAATTTTGACAGTTTAGAATTTGTAGTATTTTAAAGCAGAAAAATCGTTAAAGGTAGGGAGAGTTTATTAAGCATAGCAACATCAACTCTTAATGATATCTCATTGATACCCATGTAATAGTCTCCATATCCGGAGGATGTATCTGTGAGTATGCCTCCATTATTCACCAGAAGGAAAAAAAGTGCTTTATGAAAGCTACCAAAATCAATTAGAGTTTGTCCACTTTGGGGGGCCAATGAGGCAGAGAATTAACCTCCAGCTAATTTCCAAAGTCATTTACCAGCTGATGGCTTAGTACATTTACTGCCACAGGCACCAGGCACTTTGAAACATTTGCAGAATGCATGCTGTAGAGTGCAAGAAACGTATCCTCTGGGTCATGATAGATCCATGAGCAATGCTCATTTATTTTACACTCATAAAGTCCCCTGAGGTCCAGAAAATACAGAATTTAATTTTATTCTTAATTAATTATAAAATGCCTTTAAAGTCAACAAGAAATTCTGTGCTCTCTTAAGTAAGTAAAAATTTTCCATTTTGTTAAATTATTCTAAAGGGCACCATGAAGATAGATCATTGATATGAGTTCAAATTAGTTTTACCTTGAAATCCTTTTGTAATAACCAGGAGCCACCTCCAGACATTATGACTTTTAAAGATGACAATACCTCTTATATTGATCAATTGTTTAAAAATAAAGTCATAATGACTTAATAGATACTATAATCTAATTACCTTCTAGTTTCTAAATTATTGGAGTAGATATTACAAACATATTATATTCTCCATGGGCACACTTTTTACTTGTCTAGAGATTTATTCAAAGTCTAATTATTTTATATTTTTACAGTGATCACTATTTATGTCATTTGAGGGTCAGCTTTGGACATTAGTCTAAAGTTTGGGGAAAAATTTATGTTTAAAGATATATATGTGAGTAATGTGTTGCTTTATATAAAAGCATTAACTGAATATGAGATAAGTTAGGAAAAATATGTTTCCAAAGGTGTCAGAATAGTAGGATGAGAATATGTAGCTTTGTGCTTAGCATCTACATGTCTAAGACAATCTTCCTTTTGCATTCTTCCAGACAGATAAATTAATCTACATTAGCCACCAAGAAAGATAACCTAATAAAGATTTTCTAATCTAATAAAGGTGTAGTGTGAAAGGAAATTAATATTGGGTTGGGACAAAGAACAAGTGAAGTATTTGTTAGGATGTATTCAGACTGCCCTTTCCAGCACTGGTTGATCAAATGAGACTAAAGCCACATTTTCAAAAGACTGAAAACACTTAATAGTATTTGTTTTGCTTTGTTACTACAGAGTCTAAACAGGTACAATGTTTCCTAATTCAATCTTGATAATATTTATCTCATATATAGAAGGAGCTCTCAAGACAGTCACAATATCAGATATATGAGACAAGTATATTCAAAGGGCTGTTTAAATAATCAGGAAATATCCCTAGGGGAAATGGGCAATCTGAGGATTTCTCAGAAATTTACATGAAGTGAAAGTCACTAAGTCATGTCCGACTCTGCAGCCCCATGGACTATACAGTCCATGGAATTCTGCAGGCCAGAATACTGGAGTGGGTAGACTTTCCCTTCTCCAGGGGATCTTCCCAACCCAGGGATTGAACCCAGGTATCCTGCTTTGCAGGCGGATTCCCTACCACCTGAGCCACAGGGGAAGCCCAATAATGTATTAAGTAAGTATGCCATTTACCCCATTAAATTTTAATAAAGTAGAATTAACCCACTGAAATAATGTTCTGATGTCACAGTAAGTTGGGAATTGCTGCAGCAAGCCACAAACATCAAGAAGCAAATTAAAGACAGGTGGGCAAGAAAGAATTCCAATTGTCATAAGGCAACCAAGTATGTTAAGTAAGTCTATGCAGATGCTGAATATAAAAAGTTAATATTTGGGAACAACTCGTCATGCTGTTGTTTGGTCGCTAAGTCACATCTGACTCTTTTGTGACCCCTTGGATTATAGTCTGCCAGGCTCCTCTGTCCATGGGATTTCCCTGGCAAACCTACTGGAGTGGGTTGCATTTCCTTCTCCATTCTCAGAAATGTACGTATCTTCAAATGTCTTCTGTCTCTTCCAAGCATATATGATCACTATTAAAATCCTCACAAGTTAATGAATAATGTGGACTTTTCTCCAGAAATACCTGAGAATGATCACCATTCCATGAACTTAGGGCCATGCAGGAGGTACAGACCTAAGCGGTGGGGCTGAAGAGGCAGAGGACGGAAGGAGGACATAGTAGAGGAAGCTGGCTCACTCCAAAATGCTTTTGCAGAGCAAAGGAAACCATTGAAAAAAATGACAACCTACTGAATAAGAGAAAATATTTGCAAATTATATGGCCAACTAAGAGTTAATATCCAACATATAGAAACAGTTCGTACAACTCAACATCAAAAAAAAAAAAATCCAATTTAAAAATGGGCAGAAGACATGAACAGATATTTTTTCCAAAGGAGAAGTTCAGATGGCCAACAGGCATATGAAAAGATTCTCAACATCTCTAATCAGGTAAATGCAAATCAAAGCCACAATGATCTGTCACATTACGCTTATCAGAATTGTTGTTGTTGTTTAGCCACTAAGTCATGTCTGACTCTTTGCAACCCCATGGACGGTAGCCCACCAGGCTCCTCTGTCCAAGGGATTTCCCAGGCAAGAATACTGGAGAGTGTTGCCATTTCCTTCTCAGGGGATCTTCCTGACCCAGGGATCAAACCTTTGTCTCCAGCTTAGCAGGTGGATTCTTTACCACTGAGCCACCTGGGAAGCCCATGTATCAGAATTGTTGTTCAGCCTCTCAGTCGTGTGTGACTGTTTGCGACCCCATGGACTGCAGCATGCCAGGCTTCCCTGTCCTTCAGTATTTCCCAGAATTGCTCAAACTCATGTCCATTGAGTCGAGATGCCATCCAACTATCTCGTCCTCTGTCATCCCCTTCTCCTCCCACCTTCAATCTTTCCCAGCATCAGGGTCTTTTCCAATGAGTCCATTCTTCACATCAGGTGGCCAAAGTATTGAGCTTCAGCTTCAACCTCAGTCCTTCCAATGAATATTCAGGACTGATTTCCTTTAGGATTGACTAGTTTGATCTCCTTGCAGTCCAAGGAACTTTCAAGAATCTTCTCCAGCCCCACAGTTTGAAGGCATCAATTATTTAGTGCTTGGTCTTTTTCTATCATTAAAAATAAGATAGACAGTGTTTGTGAGGTTTTGCAGAAAAGGGAATCCTCATAAACGGTGAGGATATAAATTGGTGCAGTCAATGTGGAAAACATTATAGAAGTTTCTCAAAAAACTAAAAATGGAGCTACATGTGACCCAACAATTCCACTCTTGGGTACATAGCCTAAAAAACAAAAAACATTAATACATGAAAATGCATGAACCCCTATGGTCATAGCAGCATTATTTACAATTGCCAAGATATGAAAGCAACCAAGTATCCATCAACACTTGAATGGATAAGAAAGATGTACTATATGCACAATGGAAATTTACTCATCCATATAAAGGAATTAAATTTTGCCATTTGTAGCAACATGGATAGACTTAAAGAGCACCATGCTTATCAAGTGAAATAAGTCATAGAAAGACAAATACTCTATGATATCACTTATATGTGGAATCTAAAAATACAACAAACCAGTGAGTATAACAAAAAAGAAGCAGATTCACAGATTTAGAGTACAAACTAGTGCTTATCATTATCGGGGGAAGGGGCACTGTGAGGTTAAGGGAATGGGATGTATAAACTAGTATACATATTTCACATACAGGTGAAAGATAGGCTCAAGAATGTATTGTACAACATGGGAATATAGCCAATATTTTGTAATATCTGTAAATGGAAAGTAACCTTTAAAATTGTATAATTTTTTTAAAAATCTTTAATAATTAAAATTTAAATAAAACAAAATGAGAGTAATGGTCAACAAGATATATATTAATTTCCTCATGTGTCTTCCCTGTGGTTTTCAGATTGATTTAGTTTCCTTTGAAGTAAAAGATAATAATTTTAGTAACATACTATAAGCTGACACAACTGTTAACTATAATACTATGTTATCTACCAACAAGGATTTATTTCATTGCACTAAGCATTACTTTCGAGGTGTCTTTGATAAACTTATAAAGATTTTGATACTGAAGGCTTCTCAAACCAGGATTGACAGAAGAATCTATGTATAAACTAGGATACAAAATCTCTGTACTTTTTCACATAAACAGGAAATATCAAAAGAAATTCTAGTTTTCAATGGATTACTTTGACATATGCCATCACCCAGATCCCATCAACAGGGGCTGTTTGCATTCAGTGAGAGAGTTACTTTATAAAATAGTTGAGAAATATTATTAAGAGAAGCAAAATTATAAGGGTACCTTGCTTCTTCAAATCTTCTTTTTGACAATATCATCAATGAATTAAATCCTGCAAATGTAGCAGATGGCATAAACAAGCTGCTTATATCAACACACAGCACATGCAAAAGATTAATTGAACTACCTCATCATAAATTATGTGTCTGTGTGTGTGTGTGTATATATATATATATATATATATATATATATATATATGTCTAGCAACATTTAAAACTAAGTGATGTTTATTCCCATAGTTTAGTGCAATGACATTAATTATAATCATAACAGTTCAAACACTACTAAAAATAAACCATGAAACCATGAGTGTATTTTAAAAATTAAATGTTATTTAACCCCTCTCGGTATTGGAAATGACATTTAAATAGGCTTTAACAATTGAAGAGTCACCCTAATCTAAAGTTGATGGCATTCTGCTGGTTGGTGTTCTGTGCAAAAGCCATGGAAATCTGCAGGCTCCGAATACTATTTCAAAACATTTACCCCCGAAAGTGTACAATTTCAAAATGGCATTAAAGAATTTGTGATACAGTTGACTGGCTCTGGTTCTCAAACATAAGGAAAAAAATATGAACTGGTTTCATGTCTTGACTGTTGTAAATAATGTTGCAAGGGGACTGCAGATATTTTTACAAGATAGTGATTTTATTCCCTTTGAATATATGTCCAGAAGTGTAATCGCTGGATCATATAGTAGTACTTTGTGTGTGTGTGTGTGTGTGAATCACTGTTTTCCATAATGGCTGCACCATTTACATTCCCACTAATAGTGCACATTTGCATTTTTCTGGTTATCAGTGATGTTGAGCAAGTTTGTGTGTACCTCTTGGCTCATTTGTATGTTTGCTTTGGGAAAATGTCTGTTTAGATTCTCTGCTCATTTTTTAAATCAGATTGTCTTTGTCATTGAGTAATATGAGCTTTTTATATATTTTGGATATTAACCCCTTATCAGATATATGATTTGCAAATGTTTTCTTATATTCAGTAGGTTTTTTTTTTTTTTATAGTTTCCTTTGCTGTGCAGAAGCTTTTTAGTTCCATGTAGTTCTAGTTATTTACTTTTGCTTTTTACATCTTTGCTTTTGGTGTCAAATCCAAAAATCATTCCAAGACCAGTGTTAAGGAACTTATTCCCTATATTATCTTCTAGGAGTTTAATGGTTTTAGTTCTTATGTTTAAGCCTTTAATCCATTTGAGTTGATTTTTTGCAGAGTATACACAAAACCCATTGGTCCAGTTTCATTCCCTTACATGTAGCTATCCAGTTTTCCCAACACTGTTTATTAAAGATTCTTCTTTCCCTATTGTATATTCTTGACTCCTTTGTCATAAGTTAATTTACTGTATATGTGCAAGTTTATTTCTGGGTTTTCAATTCTGTTTCATTGATCTATATGCCTGTTTTTACACCAATATCATTCAGTTTTGATTACAATAGCTTTTTAATATAATGTGAAGTCAAGGTGTGTGATGTCCCCAGCTTTGTTCTTCTTTTTCAAGATTACTCTAGCTATTCAAGGTTTTGGGGTTCCATACCTACTTTAGCATTGTTTTTTCTATTTCTGTGAAAAATACCAGTGCCATTTTGATAGGTATTGCATGCATTTGTATATTTTGAGGATAGTATGGACATTTAAATAATATTGATTCTTCTATTCCATGTTCATTAGATATCTTTCCATTTATTTGTATGTTCACATAAAATCTTATGACCTGTTTTCTTGAATTTGCTTTATTTGTCTTTCTTCTTGTGTTTCAGTTTGAATAAGTGAACTTATCTACTATTCTGATTGGTGATTTTAATTAGATTAAACTACTTTATAAGTTATTATCCTAAAATGCAAATCTTTGCAGTTTGTTACATTGGTGAGCCTTTGCTTGCAAATTTTCAATTTGACTGCTACCATTTTTCTAGAATGACTCTGCCTGATGCCAGTCAATTTTTCACACAATAGCAAAAAATGTTTTTCTTAACAGAGACTAGATCATATCTCCAGTTATCCCCCTAAGCAGCTTCAATGCCGTCTCAACACACCCACAGGGATTTAAAAAATATATCCATTTCCTTGTGAGGTCCTCTAAGGCCCTGAATAATCAAGTCTCCTTCCTGGCACTATAATTCTGTTCTGTCAGTATCCTTTTTCTCATTATATTCTCATTGCGTTATTGTTCTTTCAATTAATTAAAAAGCCACATTCTTTCCCATTTTGAGCTTTGTGTATGTGCTGACCCTCAGACCAATGCTGTTTTCCTGCTCTTTGTAACAGACTTGTTTCCTCTTAATTTAAGTCTCAGACAGTCTCTCCCTGACCAATTCACTTACCCGTTAGTGCATTTCCCTCTTCTACTTGACTCCCCTTTTACTTAGTAACACAATTTTAAAATTTGTAAGTATTATACAATTTTATTTTTTCCTATATCCAAAGTTAGCACAAAGCCAAATAAGGACAGGCCACTTTCTTGCTTTATACATCAACACATTCCCTAATATAGTTCTTTAGAACTCAGCATCATGGGAAAAAAAAAATAGAACTCAGCATCAATCTAATTTTGTGATTGAACAAATAAATGAATAACTAGGTGCTCAATAAATATATGTAAATTGTGTGTCAATCCCAATTGATTTCCCAGAATGTGGCAGTCTTAAAGGGAAGTGAAAAATATTATTAGTGAAGAAAAACTATATAAAGTAGAAAATCCATTGTTTTTTTTTTAATGTACAATAGTCAGTTTATTTCCAAAATGTCATTGATGGATTAAATTGTTTACTGCAGAGGAATATTGAATGCCTCAATTTTAATGTATCACAGTTTTACTATAAAGGTATATTTATACTGTCAGATGTCAAAAAATGTTTTGTGACATCCAGATGTAATATTTATCTCTCAAGTTTCTTCTCGGTTTTCTTTTCTGATTAAATTAAAGCGATGTAAAACAGCTTGGTAAACAAGAATTTTTATGTTTCTGCAATTATCTGTGCAGGGAATTAAAGTTAGTCATACAGCATAAGAGGTTTAAAAATATAATCATATATAGAGAATGTGTAAATATACACACATATACATACACACATGTACATAAAATATTTGTTAACACTTTTGCTTTGCTCTATAGCTATGATTATGCCCACACTGCACACACTTCTTCATTATCCTTTTACCTCTATACCATGGTACACAAAGGTATTATTAACTTTATTCCAGCTCAGGAAGAAAATTAGGAAAGCAGTAACTGAGTAGAATTTTCAATCAACCTGTCTCTCCTCAAAGAGTAAATGGCCAACTTTCCAAGTGTAATTTCCAAGTGTAACTAACAGTCATATCTGCGGCCTTAGAGTTGCATCTGAACCAAACCTTGAAAGCAAACATGTTCCTCATGATATAAGCTTTCCAAGAGATTATTTTTTATTTGCTTGCCACCAGCAGAATGTTTCAATGTTAATTGAGGTACTGTTTTTTTCTTTTTTTACAGTTGATACCGTGTGTTTATCTTGGATTTTTCATTAGCTATTCAGTAATAAGAATTAATTCATTTAATTTTTAGCATATTAAGACCTATTAATTGCTTGCATAACAATAATTTAAAGTTTGCCCTTTTTTGTCGAGAAGAGTGGTTGATAATCCAAAATAATACTTTTTGATATTTGTATACTATTGTGTGTAATATGAAAGCACATCATCACATTTTGTAGATACAAGTATATAGTGTTTGCTACACCATTAAAATTGCTTATACTGGCATAAAATCATCCTTAGTGTAGTATCAATACCATAGAAATTTCAGAAAAATGTTGAGTTACCAGAGAACTTTAAGAATTTCCTTTATAAAAAGATTTATGTACTATTGGTACTTTTAAACTATTTATCATTCTAGGTAATTACTCCATTTTTCTTCAGTTTTTAAGAATATATCCATTATTATTTCATGTGTAATTTTTAAGAACTATTTTACTATTTAATCTTTTTCAAAAGACAAAATCTTTACCTGAAAACATATGTAGGGATGGAAAATACAGCTGGTCAAAAACTATGTATTTTGGAATGATCCACTCAGTTCAGTGGATCAGTCATGTCCAGCTCTTTGTAACTCCATGGATTGCAGCATGCCAGGCCTCCTTATCCATCACCAACACCTAGCACTTGCTCAAACTCATATCCATCAAGTCAGTGATGACATCCAACCATTTCATCCTCTGTCATCCCCTTCTCCTCCTGCCTTCAATCTTTCCCAGCATCAGGGTCTTTTCAAATGAGCCAGTTGTTTGCATCAGTTGACCAGAGTATTGGAGTTTCAGCTTCAGCATCAGTCTTTCCATGAATACTCAGGACTGATTTTCTTTAGGATTGACTGATTTGATTTTCCTGCAGTCCAAAGAACTCTCAAGAGTCTTCTCCAACACCACAGTTCAAAAGCATCAATTCTTCAGGGTTCAGCTTCCTTTATGGTTCAAATCTCATATCCATACATGACTACAGGAAAAACCATAGCTTTGACTAGATGGACCTTTGTTGGCAAAGTAATATCTCTGCTTTTTAATATGCTGTCTAGATTGGTCATAGCTTTTCTTCCAAGGAGCACGTTTCTTTCCATTTCATGGCTGCACTCACCATATGCAGTGATTTTGGAACTCAAGAAAATCAAGTTTCTCAGTGTTTGCATTGTTTCCCCATCTGTTCGCCATGCAGTGATGGGGTCAGACGCCTTGATCTTCATTTTTGAATGTTGAGTTTTATGCCAGCCTTTTCACTCTCTTCTTCGCTTTCATCAAGAGGCTCTTCAGTTCCTCTTCACTTTCTGCCATATTGATGGTGTTATCTGCATATTTGAGGTTATTGATATTTCTCCTAATAATCTTGATTCCAGCTTGTGCTTCATCCAGCCCAGCATTTCACATGATGCTGCATTTCAGTTAAACGAGCAGGGTGATGAGCCTGGATGCCCACTTTTCCCAATTTAGAACCAGTCAGTGGTTCCATGTCAGGTTTTAACTCTTGCTTCTTGACCTGCGTACAGATTTCTCAGGAGGCCAGTAAGGTGGTCTAGTATTCCCATATATTGAAGTATTTTTCACAGATTGTGTGATCCACATGGTCAATAAAGCTTTAGCATAGTCAAGAAAGCAGAAGTAGTTGTTTTTTCTGGAGTTCTCTTGCTTTTTTGATGATCCAGAGGATGTTGGCAATTTGATCTCTGGTTCCTCTACCTTTTCTAAATCCAACTTGAACATCTGGAAGTTTTGGTTCATGTTGTTGAAGCCTCACTTGGAGAATTTGGAGCATTAGTTTGTTAGTGTGTGAGATGAGTGCAATTGTGTGGTAGTTTGAACATTCTTTGGCATTGCCTTTCTATGGAATTGGAATGAAAACTGACCATTTCCAGTCCTGTGGCCATTGCTGAGTTTTCCAAATTTACTGGCATATTGAGTGCAGCAGTTTCACAACATTATCTTTTAGGATTTGAAATAGCTCAGCTGGAATTTCATCACCTCCACTAGCTTTTGTTCGTAGTGATGCTTCCTAAGGCCCACTTGACTTCACATTCCAGATGTCTGACTCTAGGTGAGTGATCACACCATCGTGATTATCTGGATCATGAAGATCTTTTTTGTATAGTTCTTCTGTGTCTTCTTGCCACCTCTTCTTAATATCTTCTGCTTCTGTTAGGTCCATACCATTTCTGTCCTTTATTTTGACTATCTTTGTATGAAATGTTGCCTTGGTTTCTCTAATTTTCTTGAAGAGATTTCTAGTCTTTCCCATTCCATTGTTTTCCTCTATTTCTTTGCATGGATCACTGAGGAAGGCTTTCTTATCGCTCCTTGCTATTCTTTGGACTCTGCATTCAGATAGGTATACCTTTCCTTTTGGTTTAATCTTCCAGGAGCAAATCAGGTGTGAGAAGCCAGCCCAGTCAAAGAAAACGCCCCACACATTCAAGAAGCATCTTGGTGGAGTCCTGTTCAGAGACCTTGAGAAACTGAATTAGACCTGTCACAGCTGGGGTCTGGAGGACCTTTCTTAGTTTTGGTGAGGTTCTCAGAGATTCCCAATGGCTTTTTAGGAATACTGAAGTTTTGGTGTCCACTCAGAACTAAAAAAAGGAGTATCTCATAGGTATTTCTGTTTAAAGGTAGTATGGGGGAATCGTTACCAAGTGTCTGATTTTGAACCTTTCCTCTCACAATTAAGAAATATAAAACTGCACAAAATACATGGAGCACCTCACTCAGGCAATAAAAACAGGCAGAAAATGGTTTTTATATTTGAAAGAAGGGAAAATAAGAGGTAAATCCCACAATTACTTTAGCTTTTTCTCTGGTAGAACTTTGCAGGTCATAGCACAGGGAAGAATCAACCAAACATGCTGGGACAACTGAATAGAAACATGCAAAAGAATGAAATTGGATTTTAATTTGCACTGTATAAAAACTGATCAAGTATATAAATGGGAGAACTAACTGAACCTTGGTAGGAAAGTTATGACTAACCTTGATAGCATATTAAAAAGCAGAGACATTACTTTTCAGCAAAGGTCCATCTAGTCAAGGCTATGGTTTTTCCAGTGGTCATGTAAGGATGTGAGAGTTGGACTATAAAGAAAGCTGAGCACCAAAGAATTGATACTTTTGAACTGTGGTGTTGGAGAAGACTCTTGAGAGTCCCTTGGACTGCAAGGAGATCCAACCAGTCCATCCTAAAGGAGATCAGTCCTGAGTGTTTGTTGGAAGGACTGATGTTGAAGCTGAAACTCCAATGCTTTGACCACTTGATGTGAAGAGCTGACTCATTTGAAAAGACCCTGATGCTGGGAAAGATTGAGGGCAGGAGGAGAAGGGGACGACAGAAGATAAGATGGTTGGATGGCATCACCAACTCAATGGACATGGATTTTGGTTGACTCTGGGAGTTGGTGATGGACAGGGAGGCCTGGCATGCTGTGGTTCATGGGGTCGCAAAGAATCGGACATGACTGAGTAACTGAACTGAACTGAACTGAAACTATAAAACTCTTAGCATCCAGCCTGGGCTGGTGATCTGTTTCACCCTAGATAATATACATGTTTCGATGCTGTTCTCTCGAAATATCCCACCCTCACCTTCTCCCACAGAGTCCAAAATTCTGTTCTGTACATCTGTGTCTCTTTTTCTGTTTTACATATAGGGTTATTATTACCATCTTTCTAAATTCCATATATATGCATTAGTATACTGTATTGGTCTTTATCTTTCTGGCTTACTTCACTCTGTATGATGGGCTCCAGTTTCATCCATCTCATTAGAACTGATTCAAATGAATTCTTTTTAATGGCTGAGTAATATTCCATGGTGTGTATCTACCACAGCTTCCTTATCCATTCATCTGCCAATGGGCATCTAGGTTGCTTCCATGTCCTGGCTATTATAAACAGTGCTGCAATGGATGCATGAGACAAGTGCTCAGGCCTGGTGCACTGGGAAGACCCAGAGGAATCGGGTGGAGAGGGAGGTGGGAGGGGGGATCGGGATGGGGAATACATGTAAATCCATGGCTGATTCATGTCAATGTATGACAAAAACCACTACAATATTGTAAAGTAATTAGCCTCCAACTAATAAAAATAAATGGAATAAAAAAAGAATACACTTAATATTTTCTCATGTCTCAAAAGATGATCAAAAATGCAATTAATTTATTGTCTTGAGAATAACCAATTTTTTTTGTGTGTGTTAATTCTGACTATAGTGCTGTGATTAAAATGTAGATCTGTTTTAAACTTTGAAATTTAGAGCTTCCTTTGGGATCTGCCAAGATAAATACATACTGTTAGCCTCCCTAAAAAAAAAATAAAAATAAAAAATAAAACCCTTAGCAAAAAACATAGGACTTAAATCGTGAAAACTCTGATTTGGCTAAACATTCTTAAGTATGATACCAAAAGCATGAGCAACAAAAAGAAAAAATGATGATTTCAACTTCATCAAAATTAAAAACTTCATGCTTCAAAAGTCACTATCAACCAACAGTGAACTTCCAGCACAATGTGAGAAAATAAACCCTAATTTTATTTTATTTTTTTCATTTATTTTTATTAGTTGGAGGCTAATTACTTTACAATATTGTAGTGGTTTTTGCGATACATTGACATGAATCAGCCATGGATTTACATATGTTCCCCATCCCGATCCCCCCTCCCACCTCCCTCCCCATCCCATCCCTCTGGGTCTTCCCAGTGCACCAGCCCTGAGCACTTGTCTCACGCATCCAACCTGGGCTGGTGGTCTGTTTCACCCTTGATAGTATACTTGTTTCAATGCTATTCTCTCAGAACATCCCACCCTCGCCTTCTCCCGCAGAGTCCCAAAGTCTGTTCTGTACATCTGTGTCTCTTTTTCTGTTTTGCATATAGGGCTATCGTTACCATCTTTTTAAATTCCATATATATGCATTAGTATACTGTATTGGTCTTTATCTTTCTGGCTTACTTCACTCTGTATAATGGGCTCCAGTTTCATCCATCTCATTAGAACTGATTCAAATGAATTCTTTTTAATTAATTAAGCCCTAATTTTAAAGCCACTTTTTGATGCATATTAATTTTCTTGCATTTAAAAGCATCTTAACTGAGACTGAAGACTATAATGAAGAGACTGTGAATACCATAGTAAAATACCTGTGGTAG
This sequence comes from Dama dama, assembly GCF_033118175.1. Taxonomy (NCBI): domain Eukaryota; kingdom Metazoa; phylum Chordata; class Mammalia; order Artiodactyla; family Cervidae; genus Dama; species Dama dama. The sequence continues at coordinate 79,310,902 of NC_083698.1, read as the reverse complement.
ACAGAATTCTCAATTGGCCCCCAACATTCCTGCTCCTGGAATCCAAATCTTTGTGTCATCACCTCCACTTGAGTGCAGGTAAATCTGACTTGCTTCTCACAGGTGGAATATGGTGAAACTGATCAGATAATTACATCTCTGAATGTATTACATTGTATGAAACTCCGTCTTAGCAGGTTAAGAGAGATTTCCTGTTAGCCCTGAAGGCACAAACTGCCATGTTGAGGAGAGGGCCATGTGATATGAAATGGAGAAATCCTCTAGGAACTGGGGACCTCACTCTTCAATCACAAGGAAGTGAATGCTGCAGACAAGTACCTTGGGAAGGGAAGAACCCAAGCCTCAGATGAAATCCCTGTCCTGGACAATAGGTTCAGCCTGGTAAGACTGTGAGCAGAGGACACAGTAGCTATATCAGGACTCCTATATAGGAAACAGTAAAGATGAAAAATAGGTGTTTCAAGTGTCAAAGTTTGTGAATTTTTTATGCAGCTTTAGAAAGTTAAAACAATACCCCAAGGGAAAAAATCTCTCCAGTTAAATTGGTTACACATTTTCTAGTAAATGTTCTTTGAGGTCATTATTAACTGCCCCTATGAGTTCTTAATTTTCCCGTTAAGTATTGACATATAAATGCTTAAAAATATCCAACTTAAACATTTAATTTTCACTTCATTATAATAATACTGGTTTTTAAACCATTCCTTGAACTTTAAACTGCTCTAAGATGCAGACTTCTTCAAAGGATGCACTTCATCTAATTTTTATTCATTAACAACTTATCAATATGTCAAACTTGAGCCTGCTACTTTAAAATATTAATTTAATGATGAAATTTAAATTGTCTAAGATTGAGTTAAATTGCAAGTCAATTGTATTTACAAACCCAAACATAATGGTACCATAAAAAAATCCTAAGAAAGTTATCTGCCAATAAGAATTTATACTTATCTGTACCACCACATACTTAGAAGGATGATAAAAGCATAAGAAAGGGAAGGAAAAAGGAAATGGGAAAGGAATGAAGAAAGGGAGAGAAGAAGGAAGGATAGCAAATAACCACCATAGGGCCATATTTAGAGAAGGGCACAGAATAGCTTGTTAATAAATACAGGTTGCATGATAATTTAAAATAAATGTCAAGTAACACTCAGATGAGGAAAGTACTGAAGGAAATTTCTAATCTTAATTTGAATACAATCAACTAATCAAGTTGCTGAAAATAATTTTCAGTTGGAGAAAGATAAATTTTTCACATAAACACATGTGGTTGAATGTTTGTGGGTATGTATGTGTGTGTGTGCGCACATGTGCACGCAACTCTAGAGGAATGGTCTTTGGAGGAAAGACGCCAAGAACTCTACTGTTTACCTGGGCAAAAACAGATATAATCGAGGTAAAACTTCATTTCATTTATACCTCTGTTGTTTTTTAATGGACAGTATTGTTTTTTTTCGTTGATTTTTCACATGTAATTGAGTCATGTGGACATGTTAAGTGTCACCTCATTGTACTCACTGATAGTTTTCTCTTGAACTATATGGCTTCCTGGAGTCCCAGTTCGTTCAGTTCAGTTCAGTTCAGTCACTCAGTCGTGTCCGACTCTTTGCGACCCCATGAATCGCAGAAAGCCAGGCCTCCCTGTCCATCACAAACTCCCGGAGTTTACTCAAACTCATGCCCATCGAGTCGGTGATGCCTGGACTCTAGTGCTTGCTATAATGGTAATCGCAATTTCTTTTTTAATTTTCTGAATCTTATCAGCTTCTGATCATGATGCCTCAGTGTCTAAAATGTACAGCAACTTCTTAAGAGAAAAGAAAGCTTAAAAAACTTTTGAATCATCTACTATTAGGCTTAAAGTTAAATGATTTTTATTACTCTTGGAAATCAGTTGTTAGTCAAATGTAAAGCTTTCTTTCCTTTGCAAAGTGTCATAAAATAGTTAAGAGAATTTAAAGAAATAGTTAAGAGAGTTTAAAGAAAAAGAAAAAGAAAAAAATTTCCAAGAAAAAAATTTTCTTGGAAATACCATGGCCATTTAATTAAAAAAAAAAAAAAAACTACGAAATAGCATGTTAGTATAAAAAATCACATTGGTTAAATTCAAATGATTTTGAGTGCCTTTGATATACTTGAGGTCTGACTTCTAAAAAAATCTTAGATTTCTGAATCATTGATTGAATTTTTGAGCTCTTTCAATTCCTAGAGGCCCAAAGACCTATGGGAATCCACTAGAAACTGAACCAAGAGTTCATACTTGAAAGAAACATCAGTTTCATTGTAGAAATAAGTGATGATAAAAAGGTAAAGAAAATAGAATATAAATACAATTTTTGGCATGTTCTCAGTCAATGGGTACTAAAAGAAATAGATCAAAACTTTCCAAAAAGGTAGTAGGTAGGTATATGTCATAGTCCTGGTACCCAGATTCCTTTCAGATTGGAAGTTCTCAGAAAGTGAAAGGCCATTTATCAGTACTCAGGAAGATGAAAACCATGAGCCATATTTAAATTCATATAAAAATATGCACAGTGTCCATGAATATATATTATCAGATAGCATTGCTAATGATGCTTACTCCTCTTAAAAATTATTACAAAAATAATGAACATGTTGCTTGTGATTTGTTGTTACCTAGGTAAATTTACTTTCCTCTTCCAATTGGAAGAGAGCAAAACCCCTAAAGCTATTTTGGATTGTGTGTTTCCCATCTGACCATCTGTCCTAACTGCATGTAGAGATGGCCACCTACACTTTTATCACCTGATATGACTTGTGCACATACCTATTACAGATCCATTAACACTATATTTGTAGTTGTAGACTTACTACATATCTCCTCTATTTGTCTATAAAGCCAGTTGGGAACATTTCTTATCCTCATTTCTTTCAGGATACCCTAGCACCTTTAGAAGGCCTGGCACACAGTAAGCACCAATAAAAACATACTAAATAAATATCAGCAACTATCAGGACTAAATCCAGCACAATCTCAACCTTTCTACAGTCATGACCCACCTTGGAATGTACTCCATCTTTCATATCTAGATCAGGACAAGCAATATAAGAAGGTAATCTTTCCCCAAGTTTACTTGCTATTACTAATATTCACACACTGTTTCTCTTCTGTGATTGTTTTTTATCACTCATCTATTAATAAAGAGTCCATGATAACTTGAGTCACAGTAAGGACTTAGAGAATTAAAAAGGTGGTTTACTTTGGTAGTCATCCAGAATCACATAAGGCATTCATTCATGAAGCAACATTCATAAACTTCTATCCAAAGTCTTTTAGGCCAAGTATCATTGCATATTGCTAGCATTAATATTGACAAAGTCAAGGAAGCACTACCTAGAATAGCCCTCTGTAATATATATATAGGTATGTACTAAGTCACTTTAGTCATGTCAGATTCTGTGTGACTCTATACACTACATCCTGCCAGTCTCCTTTGTCCATAGGATTCTTCAAGCAAGAATACTGGGGTGGGTCGCCATGCCCTCCTCCAGAAAACTTCCCAACCCAGGGATCGAACCTGCATCTGTTACACCTAAACTGCATTGGCAAGTGGACTCTTTACCACTAGCACCACCTGGAAAGCCTATGTATATAATATATGTGTATATGTGTGTGTGTGTGTGTGTGTGTAAATTTTTACTTATATGGAGCCACATATGCAATTAATAAAATGTTAATACCTCCATTAATAATGTAAAAATAACAGATGAAATTAAATTAATAATGTTTTAATCACTCAGTATATAATATTTGAACATGCAATTTCTTTGAATAAAATATTAATGAGATCATATAAATGACATGAAAATATTAACTAGATAATATTTATAGATAATAGATAATATAAGTGACACTATTTAAAGTTAGAACTAGGATATTCTACAAGTGCAAGTCACTGTACTCTAGAATATTTTCAAGATTTATTTATCCAATGTCAGCTTTGATATTTCCTGTTCAAGCTGTTTTAAACAACAGCAGTGAAAAAAACTCACTGAGCTTTTTCCATTACAATTATTCCACTTAGAAAAATCACATATGCCTCTTCACCTTTTCCATACATATAATAGTTAGGAAAGAGGAAAATTATCAACCCATTAGCCCAAGCCTTTATTAAAGTGTTGCAATGCATAAATAGTTCCAAGATTAATGTTCTGAAGGGAGCAAATAGCTGAAAGATTTCGTATGATAGTGAGGAAAGTTAGTCAATGTTTTGTTTTGTTTAAAAATTAGGTCCTGATCGTTATCTCAGAAAGTACGGACAATCTTACATATGGATCATGGGATGGAAAGCATGACTAGAGTCATGGCTTAGCAAATGTTTCTTTAACAATCTAGTTTCAGTAAGGGATGGAAGGAGAAGAACAAGGAGGTTAGTTGGAACTATATGAGTCACAGTGGCATCCTAGATCATTCTTATTCCTTCCTTTAGGCCAGCACTGACTTCAAGGTAAACATATTTAGGTTAAATTTCAGAATCCAGATTTTCACCACTAGCTGATGTTTCTGAGTCTGAATAATTAGTGAAGATTATTATTATGAGAAGTAATTAAGTCTAGAATGCATTCATCAACTTCTCCTCTGACATTTTGTTTTGTATAGTGATTTCAGTTATCATTAGGCATGGCAGCTGCACAGAAGCATTTAAGACTGTAAGCAATACAATGGAAAATAAGAGGAATCATTAGTAATTCATGAATGCTCTGCTTAGTCCTGCAACTATTCCCCTTAGTCATATTAAGGAAAAAAAGTACCCCAAATATCAAATTTTATCTGAACCTTTCCTCTGGATGACCCAGAAATTGGTACAAGACCTAGGTCTTCATTTTCTTAAAACTAAATTTCTTCTGTTGTATCTTTTATCCCATCAGTCAGATTTTGTGAAAACATCAAATATTGGTTAATCTTGTAAATTAAGGCATTAGGTAGTGAAAGGAAACATCCCTTTTCTAGATCTTCCCAACCCAGGAATCGAACTGGGGTCCCCTGCATTGCATATGTGTATACACATGTGTACATATATACACACAGACACACACACATATATGGGCTTTCCTAATAGCTCAGCTGGAAAAGAATCTGCCTGCAATGCAGGAGACCTGGGTTCTATCCCTGGGTTGAGAAGCTCCCCTGGAGAAGGGAATAGCTACACTCCACTATACTGGCCTGGAGAATTCCATAGACTCTGTAGTCCATGGGGTTGCAAAGAGTCGAACACAACTGAGCGACTTTCACTTTATATATAACCTGGTAGCCTTAGAGAGGCCTGCTTTTCTCCTTCTCCCAGGCATCCTTTGTTCTACCCCCAAAAAGGATTATGTCACTGAACTCTTCAAAGACTATGATTTATCTTTCATGTAGCTTTAGTCTCTTAGGAGACTTGCATTTTTCTTAGCAGACTAGAACAATGGGAAGGCTTGGGAGGATCCAGCATAATTCTTGTCTGTCTATTGACTTCTTTCCTTCCATGTTGTCCAAAAAGTTGGCAAGCTGCGACTGATCTTCCTTCCTAAAGCTCTAATGTCTAGGACAAAAGCCAAAAATCAGCTCTCTACAAGGTATGGAGCAAAACACTGATTCTCTTCTTTCTGCAGTTATAATTTCTTTATGGATTGTGAACACTTCTTGCACAAATCTTTTTTCATGAACATAGTTGTGAAATACAAAGAGCTAAAGTCCAGATGTATGTTCAGAAAGAAGTTGGCATAAGAAATCATCTTACTTGCTTTGATTCTCAGGTCACCATCCTCAGAAAAATGTTTCTGTGTGGATCAGTCAAGCCAGGGTCTAAATAGAGGTTTTAAGACAAAGCCACAAGTAGAAACAGTCTTATTTCTTTGTTAACCACATCCTTTGTCTATGTATCTTCTTTCAGGCCACGGATAAGTAAAAGGTGGCTTATTAAGGATAATATGCAAGGTTTCAGAATTCTGAGCTCTGGATCCAATCTTTTGATGTCTTCATGCACCCAGCATATCATGTTTGTCATATCATGATTACAATTTCATAAGTTTGTCTTCTCCATCACAGTAAACTCCTTAAAATCAAAGATTATTTGTTATTCACATTCTCTTTCCAGGTTACCTTGTTGCCTAGCAGGCACTTGATGCTTGCTGAATAAAAGATCAAAGAAATGACAAAAGAACTACAGGACAGGACCATAAAACAACCTAGAGAACATTTGACAGATGGAATTCAAAAACTACCACTTGAATGTTCAACTCATATAAAAACATGCTTTAAAAAATAAAATGCCTGGAAATTAATTGTTGAAGTCAGTTTGGTCTGTGAAGTATTGACATAGCAAGCTTAGTGTAGTATCAGTTTCTTTCTATGTTTATACACCAAAATGTTTCATGTAAGATAATTAACTACTGAAGATCACATGCAAATTCCTCCATCAGTTTTTGGAAGTATTCTATCTAACTATGTCTCTCTACTTTTGTGGATACAATTTATTATTATTATTATTTTTTTTTTTTTGGAAAATGTTTACCAAAGAGGATAGATCTGTATCTAACATTTTATTTTTAGATATAAACCACAGTGGTCCCAGTAATCAATGCTTCTTTTATCATTCTTTTATATAATATTGAGAGATACACACAAGTATTATTCTAGGCAAAGTAAAATTTAGTGAATTTAAAGTGAATATTAAGTGAATATAAAGTGAATATTGACAGCAATTCTAAGTTATTACAGTTTTAGCAGTTTGCAAAATAGGATTTCTGAAAAGCATTGTGAAAATGCAAAATTGAATGATTTCTCAGCTAGTTTACTTCAACCTTTTTCTTTTGGTAATGTTGATTGTTTTGTATATTTGTTCTTTGCAGTATTAATTCATTTATTGAAAATAATATTTATTATCTCTAAGACATTATATTCTGTTCAAAGTTATGATGTGAAGAAGAATATGAATCTGGCATAAATAGAAGTGCATATAACTGCACTTTACCCAGAAACAAAAGCAATGCCTGAAACCCTCTGAAAACCAAAGTAGTTATTATAAGCTCTAGGGCAGAAAAGGCTTAACTATCACAGTATTTACCTAATTTGTATTCAATAACATGAGTCTCATTTTTTTATATATATATTTAGTGAAAGAAAGTGTCTGCATTGATGTTTTAAAACATAGTATCTGATATTCCTCTCATTTGTTTTGGCCCTTCAGCTATAAGAGAATCAATAAACAACAGGCATAATATTAACATTTTAGATTGTGTCTAAAGTGATTATTCAGCTGGCTTAAATCTGTAAACTCAGGTGGTAATTTTGCAATTACTGTGTTGTGATGTTTCCAGCTTGATCTATTGTTTTTCAGTTAATAATTATTATTTCATGATTGGATCTTTTGCCCTGGATGTTCTTGTGTTGGCTCCTGTTACAAAACACTGATTCAGTTAAACACTGCTATGTTTGATTGCTTCTGAAATGCCTTATTCCAGTTTGAAACAGAGAATGGGACTGTGTGTTTTCATGTTAATTTAATCTCATACTCTGGCAATTAATGCCATATAGCAATCTCAATCATTTTCAAAACTTCCGTAGTAGTTTATTTCAGTAAAATGTATTGATACTTTAGGGAAAGAGGATTTGCACTCTTAACCTATAATATGTATATTATACTTTTATTTAAAGACTTGACCAAGTTCATGTGGACTTTCAGGAACTATTTTCTGTTTCTTTCCTCTTATTTAGACTTCTAATCTATTTGTGAAAGCTATCATATTAGCAACTATGTTCTAAGACCAATATACAGATCTTGAAATTACTTCTGATATTCTCCAAGTCTTGGTCTTCATAAAGTAGTTAATTGCTGAACTCTATTTTATCATGTAAGAGCTATTATATCATGTAATTTAATAAGAATAAATGAATTAAAATAATATATACCTACCTTCAATAGATATTTACCAACATTAATTCCTATTAATGTCTTTTATCCTAAAACCTTAATTTTTACTCATTCCAAACTTCCTTTTGAAGGAAAATCAAATGCATTAAGATCAGTCACAAGAATATTTTCTTATTAAGTTAACTAAGAGGTTCATGTTTCAATTCTTTCAATGTGTAGCAGTCAATGAAAGCATGAATAGAACTATGTCTGGAGTGCACAACTGGTGTTTCCTGTCCAAGTTCAGTGTCCTGTCCAGTTTTAAAAGGAGAAGGAAAATGGGGGCAGAGACTAGGAGGAGGGAGAGAAGGGAATGAACAGAGATCAGATGACCATAATGACCTAAAATCCAACCATCCATTGTGTGTGTGTGTGTGTGTGTGTGTGTGTGTGTAGTGACAGTGCACACAGCTCTGTCTGAGATTATACATTTTAAGAGTTGAGGCAGGGTCTTACTGCAGAGATAAAAAATATATGGGACAAATACCCTGTCATTTATATCAGATATCACACTTGGCGAGAATACTGTTTTTTTTTTTTAATGTAACTTAAGTGTGTGATCCCCACAACCATTTGAAAAGAAATATGGAACTACCAGATATAATTAGAAAAGGGGGAGTATATTTGGAGCTTAGCATCTGTTCCTGTAGAAAAAACAGGTGGCTTTAAGGTAGTCAGTTACCAAGTATAATTCTACTCAGATACATCAGACATGATAGCAATGTGTGTAATGTTGAAATACATCTAAATACATTTTATGAGGCTTGAATGTTGGGACACTAATGTATTACTATACACAATTCTTTGCTACCTGAAACTCAATCAAGACTACTAAAGTTCCACAACTTAATCTCTTCCAGGTAAATAGAAATTGTCTAGAAAATATGCATACATGCTTTAAATATATTTTCTAATATAAATACTGTATTACAGGAGATTTTGTTTCAAAATAGGTTTGTTTCAACCCTGAAAATAAATTCAAAGCTTACTTCAAGAATATTTATTTTGCACTTGCCTGTGTTTACATTTTATTACTCAGCAGTTTCTTAAGAGGATATAAAGTGTTCCAGATAATCTCAAATTTCAGTAGTTTCTGCAATTATTCTTTAAAGCTTTTATAAATTAAATTTGTTTTCTCTAGAGAAAATGAGTTACTAACTTGAAAGTCTTATAAAATTATCCTCATTTATCATATGAATCTTACTTTTAATAAGTTCAACCCTGTTTTCAAGTTTATTTCATGTATTTCTAACATTTAGAAATTGCTTGAGACTTTTATGTTATAAGATTAGGATGCATATACTAGAAACTGAGTATCGCATTCACATTTAATATGCCAGCTGAAAGTTTAGTATTTGCAGTGTACTTATACATGTTAATATAAGCTTACATGTCTTGCTTGAACTATCAGAAAAGGTGAAAGGTGAAAGAAACATGGAATAAAATATTTAGAAACATTAATATACAGTCCACATGGCTTGGAAATAATGAGAGAACCCCTAAATATTATGGAGATAAGACCAAGTATAATATATAGGAGGACAATTCTGCAGATATGGAAATGTCACACTAAGCCTGGGTTATTCTGTCATCACACTTCTCTTCATTCCTCTCAGCCAGGCTTCCCATTGATCCCCATCTCTAGTGAGGTGACTAGTTGCAGCCTGTTTCCAATAACTACCCTGTTTGCTTTCATACACCCTACTCTAAGAAGAAAAAAAGGAAAAAGAAAATATACACCTGCTTGTAACAGATTTTTCAAATATATAATCAGATTCTGTGTACCTTTGTGATCAAATGGAAATTTAGAAAAGAATATCTGTCTCTTTTTTTTCTGCTTATCACAGCATTAGCCTAAATATATTATTTCTTGCTCGGTTCCTTTCCTGTGCTTGGTGTAGGAGAGAAAGCTTGAACTTTTAGCTAGGAATTAAGTCTAATTCTAGAATTTTAATTTATTTTTTTGATGGGCACTCTAATACTTTGGTGGTTTCCCAGGTGGTGTTAGTTGTAAAGAACCTACTTGCAGGAGACTTAAGAGACATAGGTTTAATTCCTGGGTTAGGAGAATCCCCTGGAGAAAGGCATGGCAACCTCTCCAGTATTCTTGCCTTGAAGAATCCCATGGACAGAGGAGCCTGGGAAGGGGCGGGGGAGGTGCAACAGTCCATAGAGTTGCAGAGTCACATACAACTGAAGTGATTTAGCATGCAAGCATGTGTGCAATTGCTTAGCATTCCCCTGTGGAAAGCAGGGGAAGTTGTTCAGTCACTAAGTCATGTCTGACTCTTTGTGCCTTCTGGGACTTCAGCACACCAGGCTTCCCTGTCCTCCACAATCTCCTGGAGTTTGCTTAAGTTTATGTCCATTGATTCAGTGATGCTATCTAACCATCTCATCTTCTGCTGCCCTCTTCTCCATTTGCCTTAAATCTTTCCCAGCATCAGGGTCTTTTCCAAAGAGTCAGCTCATCACATCAGGTGGCCAAAGTACTGGAGCTTCCACTTTAGCATCAGTACTTCAATGAATATTCAGGGTTGCTTTCCTTTAGGATTGACTGGTTTGATCACCTTGCAGTCCAAGGGACTCTCTAGAGTCTTCTCCAACACCACAATTCAAAAGCATCAGTTCTTCGGCATCCGCCTTTCTTAATGGTCCAGCTCTCATAATCCATACATGACAACTGGAAAAACCATAGTTTTGACTATACAGATCTTTGTTGGCAAAGTGATGTCTCTGCTTTTTAATATGCTAAGTTTGTCATAGCTTTCCTTCCAAGGAGCAAGCGTATTTTAAAGCAGAAACAGTTGGAGTAATATTGCCTTATAACATGGTACTAAAATGTAATATATGACTATGTGCAAAACACCTGGACTGTATTTGGTCTTTGTCATGGGTTGAATTCTGTCCCCCCAAAAGATATGTACAAGTCTTAATTCCCAGTACCTTATTTGCAAATAAAATGTTGGTAAATATGATTAAGTTCAGAATCACAGGATAACAGCACCTTGGGTTTAGGTGGAACCTAAATCCAATCACTGGTATAAGAGGAAAAAAGAAGGAAATATGACACACACACAGGGAGGAAAAGCCCATAAACCATGTAAAGACAGAGGTATAGATTCAAATTAGGAAGGCCCAAGCTGAGGAACATCAGGAGTTTCTGGTGGCCACCTCATATTAGAAGAGAAGTATGAAATGGATTCTGCCTCAGACCCTCAAGAAGGTATCGACACTGTCGACGCCTTGACTCTGGACTATGAGAGAACAAAATTCATAAACAGCTGTTTTCCTGTTGTACCCTGACATGGCAGAGAAAAAATTTCTGCGGCTTCTGCTATCCAGTTTGTGATTATTTGTTACAACTGTAGGAAACATATATAGTCTTCAAAATTGATTCTAGTTTGCTTTACTATGAATTTGTATATTTTCAAGGGTGATATCTAGTCAGTATGCCAACATTGCTTTGTTTAATGCTCTGTTTTGATGAGGTTTTACCTGTGCCATAATTATTACATATTTTGAGTATTGTTTCTTTATATTTACTTTTTAAAGTCTTTAAAAATTTTTATCGGAGTATACTTGATTTACAATGTATTAGCTTCAGGTATACAGCAAAGTTAATCAGTTATATATATACATATATTTATATGTGTATATCCACCCTTTTTTTCTATATTGATTTGATTCATTCATCTGAGCACTGAAAAAGTACCCACAGATGGGAATAGAGGTGAATTTATTAAAAAGAGAAAAGGAATGCAAAATTTGTGGAAAGCAGAGGATGAGGTCTAACCAGAGTTATATATTGCCTGATAAGACAGGGCATACTATAAGCCCTCAGGAAAGAACAGGAAATGTTTAATCATTTATCACTTTTAGAGTAGGAATGTATCTAAGCCTGAATAGCACGTGCCTGAAAAAAAAGTATTAAGCATGCCAAAGGTAGGCATAATAACAAGAATATCAAAGTTTTTTCTAAGACCAAAATTCTGTGACATTTTGGCTAGATTCCAAGTACCCTAAGGCACCTTCATACAACATGCATAATTGGCTTAGCAAACTTAACGTCCTAAGTATTTATGGGAAGTGAAAAGTGGACAAGGCATTTCTTGTTCTCCAGAATTTAAAATCCAATTAGAAGGGTGTGATATATACAATAGAAAATGTAACAATAAGCAATAGCAAATTATACATCTCATCTAAAAGTTAGTGACAGAAATCAATTACTGATTTCATTGCTCATTATGGATATATTTCAAGAGCTTGCTGTAGGCTATAGATACCAAAATGTACTCATGTAATGCATATGGCATTGCCTTTGCAGATAGCATAGGAATCTATGTTCAACCTCTCATGTAGAACCAGAATTACTCCTTTAATATTTGTTTATTCTACATTTATAAAGTTAACCATTATTTTATTGTAACATCATGACTACTAAATATTATGAGATTATATACATCAACATCAGTCAGTTGATTCAGAAGTGTAACATTTATTAAACCAGAAAGTTGTGAAATATCTGATTTATCTGAATAAAAAGCAATCTGGCATGTTTGTAATATTTTGACTTATCCAGTTTGTTTTTTAACTTCAGTTTGTATAATGTTCTTTAGAAATGTATTTTGCTCTTGTTGAAAGCTTTAAATCTAATCTAATTATCTTATTGTTAGTTAGCTTCACATTCAAGATATTAAGTAGGTTTCTTGGTACAAACTACTCCTAACATCCACAATTCATTAAATACAAAAAGGATCTGGGCCCATATTTTATTCTTTTCCCATCATTTGATATTTTTGGAAAAACAGTTACTATAATCTCTGACCCTTTGAAACCCTAAGTATTATTTCATCATATAGTCTGTTTCTTCCTTCTAATCATTACTTTCTGTCATTCCATGGATTAAATTCTATAGGATCTAAGCCAAAACATCTCTGGTACATTTTAAGAAATTTTCCAGTGTGTTTATCTTCTCCAGAAGCAACTCAGTTGAAGTCATTATAGGTATCTTCTTCTTACCACTGAGGTTATTTTCTTGTTAATGTTCTACATGGGAGCCATGACCTTTATGGGAAACTTAGAGATTCCATTTAATTGTAACCTTCTCATTAAATCATTTGATTTGCCAATAGTTTAATACATTTTTATATTTTGAATGTTACAATGAATTAAGAAAGTATCAGAAAAAAGTACTAACTACTAATATTTTGTAATAGCAAAATACATTGCTGTTAACTCTTACAAAAAAGATGTTTCCCATGAGTCAATTTCAAAGACTGTTGAAAACATAATAGCATGAAATGTTAACAATTTTAGCAGCTTTATTTCGGTGCTAATTCTGAGTGGAATGGAAGCACAAGCCATTTTCAAAGCTATGAGTCATTCTTTTGTATTACTGACTTTAAAATTCAAGTGTCAGAACATATCATTAGCCTAACAGTCCTTAAACATATTAAGTTTTTAAGTATAAGTCTTTCTTAACTAATCTTTCTAAACATGTTCTTTGAGAAAAAGTAATTTACTGCTTTGATAGCTCATTTTCAGCCATTATTGATATTCACCTTTCAAACCTGGACTTATAAAATGGAACAGTCAATCTAGTGCAATTTATGAATGCGAAAGTGAAGCTATCATCTTAGTTATTGGTAACTGTGGTTAAATTTTTCATCAAAGAATGAAGCATTGGTCAGGTTTTTCAATAATGGAATTATAAGCTCAAAAATATGTAAAATTTTCATTAAAAGGGGCTATGCAAGAGCCTAAATTCTACCAATAAGGTTAGGATTAAGAGTTCATATCAAGAGATTAAGTAGGACTGCTCTTGACTTCTTCCTACATGGCTGTGTCAATATTCCATCTACATTGCTTAAGTGGTTAATTAGAGAGCTTTAGAAATATAAAATAAAAGAATAACCTTCAGTTTCCCTGGAGAATATATTGACCTTTTTCTATTCTTTAAACTCATTTTATTCCTATTAATGGTTAATTCACATAGCAAGCTTTCAGATTTGTAAAACATCATTGAGCATTGCATAATGAAAAGGAAACCTGACTTGGTCATTTTCTCTGATTTTAACATTGAACTAAGTCAGTTTAAGAGTAGCAACTATAGCTTTTTCAATTTGTGAAAAGGTGAGGCAAATATCTTACTAGTTCTTATCTGTTGTGACATTCAGGTCATAGTTCAAATATATTTGTGATCATAATTTCAAATTATTTTCTTTTCCACAATATCATATGTCTCCCAAACATTATATTAGATACTGAGGATTTAAATAAATGAGTTCATAAGAACCTGTATCTTCTCCTACTGATTGGTCACTGTTAAGTAGTGTTGAAATGGCAGCAGTCAGCCCTGTCCATGATGGAAGTATTTGTGGTATCTTAAAATATCTTAAGTCTGACTTAAGAAGTGAGAAAAGGAATCAAGTATTTAATCAGAAGTTAAACTTGGTTGATTTTCTTGTCCCTATAACATATGTAGTGAATAAACAATTGCAGAGAAAACCACCTTTGAGGTAAAGAATGACATCCTTTAATAGATGATCACACTGAGTCTCAGAGGCTCCTGTAACCCACCACAGCACAAGAGGCAGAATTGAAAGCTGACTCAAGTTCTCTTTACTCCAGAACTATATTGCTTCAAACTTGAGTTTGAAATAAAAATTGATTAATTAGTTAAATGTTAAATAAATTGTCATAATGTAACTACTGAACATGATTTAGAGCAATAATTTACAGAAAATCTATTTTGTTTATCATTTGCTAGTCCCCTTAGTTCATCCTAATATGTGAAACTGGGCTGTAAAAATAGAGGAAAAAGTGTTTTTTTTTTTAATTGGGTATAGTAATTTTACCAGCTTACAAATAGCTATGAAAAGAGAAGTGAAAAGAAAAGAAGAAAAGGAAAGATATTCCCATCTGAATGCAAAGTTCCAAAGAACAGCAAGGAGAGATAAAAAAAGCCTTCCTCAGCGATCAGTCCAAGAAATAGAGGAAAACAACAGAATGGGAAAGACTAGAAATCTCTTAAAGGAAATTAGAGATACCAAGGGAACATTTCATGCAAAGATGGGCTCGATAAAGGACAGAAATGGTATGGACCTAACAGAAGCAGAAGATATTAAGAAGAGGTGGCAAGAATACACAGAAGAACTGTACAAAAAAGATCTTCATAACCCAGATAATCACGATGGTGTGATCACTCACCTACAGTCAAACATCCTGGAGTATGAAGTCAAGTGGGCCTCAGAAAGCATCACTGCGAACAAAGCTAGTGGAGGTGATGGAATTGCAGTTGAGCTATTTCAAATCCTGAAAGATGATGCTGTGAAAGTGCTGCACTCAGTATGCCAGCAAATTTGGAAAACTCAGCAGCGGTCACAGAACTGGAAAAGGTCAGTTTTCATTACAATCCCAAAGAAAGGTAATGCCAAAGCATGTTCAAACTACCGCACAATTGCACTCATCTCACATGCTAGTAAAGTAATGCTCAAAATTCTCCAAGCCAGGCTTCAGCAAGACGTGAACCATGAACTTTCAAAAGTTCAAACTGGTTTTAGAAACGGCAGAGGAACCAGAGATCAAATTGCCAACGTCTGATGGATCATCAAAAAAGCAAGAAATTTCCAGAAAACCATCTATTTCTGCTTTATTGACTATGCCAAAGCCTTTGACCCTGTGGATCACAATAAACTGTGGAAAATTCTTAAAGAGTTGGGAATACCAGATCATCTGACATGCCTCTTGAGAAACCTGTATGCAGGTCAGGAAGCAACAGTTAGAACTGGACATGGAACAACAGACTGGTTCCAAATAGGAAAAGGAATATGTCGAGGCTGTATATTGTCACCCTACTTATTTAACTTATATGCAGAGTACATCATGAGAAACGCTGGGCTGGAAGATGCACAAGCTGGAATCGAGATTGCTGGGAGAAATACCAATAACCTCAGATATGCAGATGACACAACCCTTATGGCAAAAAGTGAAGAGGAACTAAAAAGCCTCTTGATGAAAGTGAAAGAGGAGAGTGAGAAAGTTGGCTTAAAGCTCAACGTTCAGAAAACTAAGATCATGGCATCTGGTCCCATCATTTCATGGGAAATGGATGGGGAAACAGGGGAAAGTGTGTCTGACTTTATTTTGGGGGGCTCCAAATTCACTGCAGATGGTGATTGCAGCCATGAAATTAAGAGACGCTTACTCCTTGGAAGGAAAGTTATGACCAACCTAGATAGCATATTTAAAAGCAGAGACATTACTTTGCCAAAAAGGTCCATCTGGTCAAGGTTATGCTTTTTCCAGTAGTCATGTATGGATGAGAGAGTTGGATGGTGTAGAAAGCTGAGTGTCGAAGAATTGATGCTTTTGAACTGTGGTGTTGGAGAAGACTCTTTTAAGAGTCCCTTGGACTGCAAGGAGATCCAACCAGTCCATTCTAAAGGAGATCAATCCTGGGTGTTCATTGGAAGGACTGATGTTGAAGCTGAAATTCCAATACTTTGGCCATCTCATGTGAAGAATTGACTCATTGGAAAAGACCCTAATGCTGGAAAGGATTGGGGGCAGGAGGAGAAGGGGGCAACAGAGGATGAGATGGCTGGATGACATCAGTGACTCAATGGACATGGGTGTGGGTAAACTCTGAGAGTTGGTGATGGACAGGGAGGTCTGGCATGCTGCGATTCATGGGGTCGCAAAGAGTTGGACACGACTGAGTGACTGAACTGAACTAAATTTACCAGCAAACATCGATGATACTATTTACAGTTTCTTCTACTTTCTATCTGTTCATAAGTGAAAGATTTTCAAAATGTGAATTTAAATAGAACTGGACTCATTTTCAGGTATTTGGCTTTGACTTCATAGAGAAATCCTCAGAGAGGAGCCACTTATATTACAGGAGAACAATCTCCATCCGAAGCTCAGCCCTTCCATCCTTTGGAACCTGGGCAAAGACACACTCATCCCTGTCTCCAATGCTGATTCCCTCAGAAATCAGAGTGAGTGTAAGAGGAGCTAAAAGGCTGATATTTCTTTAGGCCATCGAGGGAGACAAGTTTTGACAATACAATACATCACAATAACTCGTGTTAGATTTTGCCAACAGTGCAAAATTATCATGATTCCAGTCTACAGCTAACAGTTCTATGCTATTCTAGCCTATTATCACTCATCACCTACAAAAATACCAACCTGTATTTGATCTATCTAGTAATGAATCGCCATTGCTTCTCTGTGGTTCCCTACTCTGATTAATCCTTGCTATTAGTCACATTTTGACCTTCCTAACTACTCTCTGGAAACCACTTATATCTTCAACTTCTTGACAGAAAACTTCAGTCCTGGGCAAAATTCAAACTTGATTTGAAATCTATACTTCCCTACCTCCCATGTCAGTGTTATTGAACAGCCCTTTGAATATTTCCCTGGTACATGGGTGTTTTGTGACTTTAGCTACAATATTCCACTCTTTTTCTAGTCCTGTGAAGATACTGACTATCCTGTCGTACCTTAAATCGAGCTTCAAAAATGTACTTGTACAGTCAGCCACAGAGATCTTCAGTATTCATCTTTGCATTCTTAATAGGTAATTTTCTGTGTACTTCTGAATGATTTTTTTTTAAATTTGCTTGCCAGCCAACACAACATAACACATAGTTATGCCACATTTACTGCCACATTTACATTATCATTTAAGAGCCTGGCTGATACTGGAATGAGTATAATTTCCTAAATTCCAAGGAAACAACTTTGATTCAGCTTGAGTGAATGTTTTCCTCTGTTCTAATCATTATTACTGGGGTGAGATAAACTATCATTTTGCACATATAGTTGTGTGTTCAAACTGAGTTTGCACAGGGAGTGAAAAGGAAATATCCAAATGGTGAAGCTAGTCAGATATTTCTAAGCATATCAGTACTGAATGAGCATAAAGTAGTTATCTACATTTGTATCTCAATTTTTCACATGGACTCAATATTTCTCAAGAGATAATCCTACTTCCTGCTTCACTGATAAATGAAGCTTTCTCCTCTCTTGCATATAAATTCTTTCCATCTGCTGCTATGATATGGAAACAATTCAACAGGCAAAGAATTTGGATAGGTTGCAAATTGAGCTTATGATTTGAGCATCACTCTGATATCAAATCTGATGAAAATAGCACAAAAAAGGAAATGCAGTAAAATGCCTCCAGTGACCAAAGATGCAAAGAAGAAACTATACTAGCATCTTTGAAATATTTAAATTTCTTTCTTCTTTTCTTAAGGCTCAAGTACAGCTTCAAAATATAGGCTTACAATTTCTATCATTTACTAAATTCCTACCTTTGGACTGTATCCATTTCCTCTAATCTACATAGGACACTACTCATACCATAAACACCTCTGCTCTACTCTGAACATCGTCTATTTTTCTTCTAAATTGGATTGTCCCATCAGCATACAGATGTGTTATTTCTCCTATCTTAAAAAAAGATAAACAACAAGAAGTATTTTTAGTCTCACTTTCCCTTCCAGGCACTAGCCCATAGCAAAATTCTTCAGAACATTTGTTTATAATCATTATATCTAATTATTTTCCTCCCATTTTCTCTGAAACTTATCACTCTATAACCAATGACCTTAGCAGGTGTTTCCCATACTGTTATCACAGATGGTAAATTTCCCATCTTAATCTTATCCCTCCACCAACACCACTTAATACAAGGGATGTTCACTCATCCACTCAATCACTTGGTTTCCTTGACACTTCACTCTCCTAGTCTTTCTCCTACCCCACTAATGTTCCTTCTCGTGTTCTTCTCCTAGATCTACTCTATCCTAAAGCTACATTTCATATAATGTCATGGGATCATTTGTTATCTCTACCAACAGTTATTC
Organism: Dama dama; assembly: GCF_033118175.1. Classification (NCBI taxonomy): domain Eukaryota; kingdom Metazoa; phylum Chordata; class Mammalia; order Artiodactyla; family Cervidae; genus Dama; species Dama dama. The sequence continues at coordinate 79,292,100 of NC_083698.1, read as the reverse complement.
CTTTGATGATTTTGTCCTGTTTCTGGCATTAAATACTCCCTATCTAATTATAACTTTCAGATTTACGATTCTAACCAGAAATTCTCCTAACAAATCAGACTCAGATATCCAAACCATCTGCACAGAATCTCTACTTGAATATCTACTGGGCAGCTGCAATGTAACTTGTACAAATCCAATCTTTTGATTTCTACTCTCTTCAAACAAACCTGTTGCTTTTTAAGTTTTCCCATCTCAGTTAATTTCAACTCCATTGCTCCAGTTTAAAACCTTTTACTTATATACCTCCTGTATGGTATAGCACTAAAATCTGTCAGAATAGTCATTTCAGAACATTCAACTTTCGATGACTGCTTACCATTCCACTGCTTCCAGCCTTGTATGAAACTGCCAACAGCTTTTGCTTGAATTTCTGTAATTCTTTCCTGACCAGTTTTGATTCCAACACTGCTCCCTATTCTCTACTTTGAACCAAGCAGTTAGAGGGATCATTTTAAAACAAAATTCAGATCATCACACTTTCCTGCTCAAAACTTTCCAGTGTGTTCATAATTCACTCAGAATAAAACTCACCCTTATTTCCTAACTGATCTAGCAAACTGTTCCTTTTCTGACCTCATTTCCCCTTACTTCGTTAGAATTTCTTGTCCCTTTTCCCTGTTTTCTGTCTCTCATATCAAATTGTAGCTCAGTTCAGTTGAGTCGCACAGTCATGTTGGATTCTTTGCGACCCCATGGACTGCAGCATGCCAGGCTTGCCTGTACATGACCAACTCACAGAGCTTGCTAAAGCTCATGTCCATCAAGTCGGTGACGCCATCCAACCATCTCATCCTCTGTTATCCCCTTCTCCTCCTGCCTTCAATCTTTCCCAGCATCAGGGTCTTTTCCAATGAGTCAGTTCTTCACATCAGGTGGCCAAAATATTGCACCTTCAGCTTCAACATCAGTCGTTCAAATGAATATTCAGGACTGATTTCCTTTAGGATGGACTGGTTTGATCTCCTTGCAGTCCGAGGGACTCTCAAGAGTCTCCAGCAGCACAGTTCGAAAGCATCCATTCTTTGGTGCTCAGTTTTCTTTATAGTCCACCTCTCACAACCATACATGACTACTGTACCTTTGACTAGATGGATCTTTGTTGGCAAAGTAATGTCTCTGCTTTTGAATATGCTGTCTAAGTTGGTCATGGTTTTTTTCCAAGGAGCAAGCATCTTTTAGTTTCATGGCTGCAGTCACCATCTGCAGTGATTTTGGAGCCCAAGAAAATAAAGTTTCTCCCTGTTTCCATTGTTTCCCATCTATTTGTCATGAAGTGATGGGACCAGATGCCATGATCTTAGTTTTCTGAATGTTGAGTTTTAAGCCAACTTTTTCACTCTCCTCTTTCACTTTCATCAAGAGGCTCTTTAATTCTTTGCTTTCTTCCATAAGGGTGCTGTCATCTGTGTATCTGAGGTTATTGATATTTCTCCCGGCAATCTTGATTCCAGCTTGTGCTTCCTCCAGGCCAGCGTGTCACATGATGTATTCTGCATATAAATTAAATAAGCAGGGTGACAATACATAGCCGTGACATACTCCTTTCCCTATTTGGAGCAAGTTTGCTGTTCCATGTCCAGAACTAACTGTTGCTTCTTGACCTGCATACAGATTTTTCAAGAGGTAGGTGAGGTGATCTGGTATGAATTTTCCACACTTTGTTGTGATCCACACAGTCAAAGGCTTTGGTGTAGTCAATAAAGCAGAAGTAGATGTTTTTCTGGAACTCTGTTGCTTTTTCAATAATTCAGTAGATGTTGGCAATTTGATCTCTGGTTGCCCTGCTTTTTCTAAATCCAGCTCAAAGATCTGGAAGTTCACGGTTCATGTCCTGTTGAAGCCTGGCTTGGAGATTTTTGAGCATTACTTTGCTAGCATGGGAGATGAGTGCAATTGTGGGATAATTTGAACATTCTTTGGCATTGTCTTTCTTTGGGATTGGAATAAAAACAGACCTTTTCCAGTCCTTTGGCCACTGCTGAGTTTTCCAAATTCGCTGGCAATTTGAGTGCAGCACCTTAACAGCATCATCTTTTAGGATTTGCAATGGCTCAACTGGAATTCCATTGCCTCCATTAGGTTTGTTCATAATGATACTTCCTAAGGGCCACTTGACTTCACATTCCAGGATATCTGGCTCAAGGTAAGTGATCACACCATCATTGTTATTTGGGTCATGAAGATCTTTTTGTATGGTTCTTCTGTGTATTCTTATGACCTCTTCTACTATCATCTGCTTCCATCAGGTCCATACAATTTCTGTCCTTTATCGAGCCCATCTTTGCATAAAATGTTCCCTTGGTATCTCTAATTTTCTTGAAGAGATCTCTAGTCTTTCTCATTCTGTTGTTTTCCTCTATTTCTTTGCATTGATCACTGAGGAAGGCTTTCTTATCTCTCCTTGCTGTTCTCTGGAACTCTGTATTCAAATGGGGATATCTTTCCTTTTCTCCTTTGTGTTTCACTTCTCTTCTTTTCTCAGCTATATGTAAGGCCTCCTCAGACAACCATTTTGCCTTTTTGCATTTATCTTTCTTGGGGATGGTCTTGATCACTCCCTCCTGTACAATATCACAAACCTCTGTCCATAGTTCTTCAGGCACTCTGCCTATCATATCTAATCCCTGGAATCTATTTCTCACTTCCACTGTATAATCATAAAGGATTTGATTTCAGTCATACCTGAATGTTCTAGTGCTTTTCCCTACTTTCATCAATTTAAGTCTGAATTAGGCAATAAGCAGATCATGATCTGAGCCAGTCACTCCCAGTCTTGTTTTTGCTGACTGTATAAACCTTCTCCATCTTTGGCTACAGCGAGTATAATCAGTCTGATTTTGGTATTGACCCTCTGGTGATGTCCATGTATAGAGTCTTCTTTTGTGTTGTTGGAAGAGGGTGTTTTCTATAAGCAGTGTGTTCTCTTGACAACACTCTGTTAGCCTTTGCCTTGCTTAATTTTGTACTCCAAGGCCAAATGTGCCTATTACTCCAGGTATTTCATGACTTCCTACTTTTGTGTTTCAGTCCCCTATAATGAAGTGGTGGAGAAGGAAATGGCAACCCACTCCAGTACTCTTGCCTGGAAAATTCCACGGATAGAGGAGCCTGGTAGGCTATAGTCCATGGAGTCGCAAAGAGTCGGACATGTCTAGTGACTTCACTTTCTTTCTTTCTATAGTTCCTTTGGAGAAGGAAGTGGCAACCCACTCCAGTACTCTTGGCTGGAGAATCCCATGGACGTGAGGGCTTGGTTGGTTACAGTCTATGGGGTTGCAAAGAGTCAGACACAAATAAGCAACACACACACACACACACAATGAAGAGGACATCTTTTTTGGGTGTTAGTTCTAGAAGGTCTTGTAGGTCCTCATGGAACCGTTCAGCTTCAGCTTCTTCAGTATTCCTGGTAGGGTCATAGACTTGGATTACTGTGATATTGAATGGTTTGCCTTTAAAATGAACAGAGATCATTCTGTTGTTTTGAGATTGAACCCAAGAGCTGCATTTTGGACTCTTGTTGACTATGAGGTCTACTACATTTTTTCTAAGTGATTCTACAGTAGTAGATATAATGGTCATCTGAGTTAAATTCACCCATTCCCGTCCATTTTAGTTCACTGATTTCTAAAATGCCAATGTTCACTCTTGTCATCCCCTGCATCAATTTTTAAGTGATGCACTATATATTTGGCCTATTAATTTTATTTTCCATCTTTCCTACTCTAGTATATTAATTCCATGAAATCAGATATTTTTGTGACTATTTCCCCCTGCTCTATCCCTAGCACTCAGAGTAGTTGGCACATAACAAATCTAAAAATGTTTCCTGTGTGATGTAAAGTATTTTGAATGTATCTTCACTGTACGGAAAGCCTGGAAACTCTGCTACTTCCCTCTGGGGTACCCTTTCCTACCATTAGTCACTAACAAAAACCTTGAGAAAGACTCCACTACTCTGGAGCTAATGAATGAAATAAGACAATTGTCCTTCACTTGCTGTGCTACTCCTTCAGTAACTCCATAATGACCACCCACATAAAACAGATGAAGAGATTTTGTGGTTATTTTAGAAAGAAATTGGAGAACAATTAGAAGTTAAATTCATTTACTAATTTGTTCAATAACTGTTACTTATGTGGAATATCCCTTGAGCCCCAAAAGCATTGCTACTAGGTATTTCAACTCTGTATAAGGAAATAGTCACCCTCGAGTTTGACATGTTGCTTACTTTCTTGGCCTTCAGGTTTTAAATCCCTTCAAAGCTACTTTTATTAACCATCCCTCCAAATCATCACAGCTCTTTCAAGCAACTTAATTCTCCATGCCATCTTCCCAAATGCATCATGGAAAATCCTAAGCACCTTTAAATCCAAATAGAATCCCCGTAAATACTCACCACTATTTTGTGAGGCCAGTTCAGCCACGGTCTTGCAGTATGGGTCTTTTTATTGGGGAAGGATGGCAGAAATACTGTGGAACAGGTGAATACCTCTCGGTTAGATTTCCTTCACAATATTTTTATCTTTGTAAATTTAGTCTTATGTTCAACTGTTGCATCTATTAAAAATTAAATATCTGTACACCTTTAAAAAGAGAAATTTAACTTTCATGAGCAATCCAATCTAAATACTTGTAAAAATAATTCTTTCCTCAAATAACAAGTTTCTTTGTTTCCTTTCAATATCACACAATTACTATGCATTTTTGGTATAATGTCTATCACTTTTTAAACAGGATATTTTTAAAAAGAAGCTGACAAAGTAATGCAAAAATGAATTTGGAGGAACTCATAGGTAGGTAAAGCTAAAATGAGTATCATTTTTTTTTAAGAGAAAAAGGAATTTTTTTCTACCTAATTTTAAATGATTAAAATAGTCTTGTACGAGCCTACAAAAGAACGTATTATACTCTGATTCATAATATCCCAGAAAAAGACTCTAATAGGTAGGAAATATAGTGTAATAAACATGGAATTTCAAAAGCATGAAAACTGTATATATAATAAATTGTTCTGAAATCATTAGCTAGCTACTGAAAGAAAATTAGATTGCAAATTCATGCCTATACAATTTCCAAATATAAATATATAATAGAAAGAGAAAACTTTTTAAGAAAATAAAACATTGATCAGAAATATCTGAAATACCTTCTAAACATGACACAAAGGGCAGAAAAAAATCATCATTTGAAGTACAGTATCATCATGAAAAATACATTTTAGAAATCTGAGTAATGTTTATAATATTAAAAAAAATTTTAATCCATCTTATTATAAAATGGATTTGTCTTTGCATATAATCTAAAGGGCCTGAAGCTAGAAAGCTACTGCTAAGAGTTTTATTCTCACGGGTCTTTTGCTTATTTTATTCTCCCACCAGCCCTAACTTAAAAGGGCACAGTATGAATCTTGGCAGCTTCACATGTTCTGTCTAGTGTTTCTGAGATGCCATCTGGCACAGGAATCTTGACTGCAGACAAAGCTTAATGACCATCCTAGCTGACAGCTATTACGGATGCATCTTTGCCTCTGTTACACGATCTATGTGCAATTCTAACCAGACAGATGACATTCACAAATCTCAACAGAATTTTAGGCTGTTTTCAATTCCAAAAGCCTTTAAGAATGTGATATTTAGCAAGAGTAAGCAGACTGGTGAACAAAGGTGGCACATGTTCTCATATATAATGAACTTTCAATAAAAAGCACAGGCACAATGCAGACAGGAACGTTCTTGTTCTGAGCTGCCTGGCTGCACAATTCTCTTACTGAAAGTTAAGAGCAATTCATTTTCTCACAATTCAAACCCAGAAGCCAGTATTACTTTGAACTTCAAGCAAAATGAAGGCAAATGCCATCGCAGACAAGAAATCATCTATATAAATTTCTTCCACAAAGAATTACATACAGGCACGAAGTATAAAGGAAACCAAAGAAAGCTAAAATGAGACTGAGCGATTTATAGTACAATTGCATCATGAGATGGTGAGAATCATAGAAGTTATACTTGGACTCTAATTTTTACTATAATAAGTAACCACAACACTGTATTCACAGTCCAGGTACATCAGAGAACTTATATGACCTATTTCAGCATAAACTCAGAAATCTCATTAGAAGGAACTCATTAAAGCCTCTTTGTAAACCACATCAGAAGGACTATTTGTTGTCTTGGAGCACTTTATTTCCATGGAAAAAATTTCTATTTTGTTTCTGATTTTATTACTCAACTGCATCAGTAAATCATTGTAGAACTTTGCCCTCAGCTAAAAAATCAGCAGGTGATCTTTCATGAATCAATTGCCACTTATCTGTTTAAAACAAACAAAAAATTAACATTTTTTAAAAAACATTAAAGAATACCAAGAGAAATAGGATCTTTTTTGCCAGTTTTCTATCTTCATATTGTACACAAAATCATATTTAAATGTTTATTTAATACCAAAATAGTCCATTGAAATTTTGTATAAAGTGACTCCTTTTACATAAGATATATGGTATGCTTTTATATGTAAATCTTATAAATCTTATATGTAAATCTCATGATGGCCCATTGTTCACTCTTTCAAGAGAAGGTTTTCTATATACCAGGTATGTCCTTGGTGCTGGGCATACTAAATTGGGAAAAACAAACAGCAAAAAGGCATTGACTGTTTCCTCAAAGAACACTTTGTTAGGGAGATGTATACTTGGAACCTTCTCTAATAACTTTGACTGAATAGATGAATAATTAAATTGTTCATCTTCTCTGGTCTCATTACATTTTGACTAGCACTGAGACTGTTTTAAGATTATTGACTGACAAACCTATAGCTTTGGCACAAAAATAGGACCTAGCCAGAGAAGATGAATATTCTTTAATCAGTAGAAACAATTATGTTTAGGCATTTGTGGCATACCAATGTTCAACTTCAACTAGATTATCCTTTCTAAAGAGACCCACAGGAGAGAAGGAAAGATCTCTTACTGATGGAGACTTAAAGTAGGCTCATCTTGTTGAAAACAATGCAGTAAGTCCCTACTTAGGAAGATGTAAGCTGTGAACTCTCAAAGATGTGAACTTGCATCTCGTTCCAGCAAGGACTCAGAAGCTGTGCCCTCTATGTCAGGTGTGAGTGAAGTTGCAGCTTGCCCTCAGTCTCCTATTGCTGATGATCCTTCTGCTCTACCATCCACCTATGCCTCTCCCTTCTCCAGTCAGTAATTCTCCTTGCCTGTTCCCTCAATGCCAGCCGCTGTGTGCCAGTGTTCTACTGTAGTGCTATCGTTTACAAGGTACTGTGCTGCAAGATTTAAAATGTTTTATTTTTGTGTTTTTTTAAATATATTTGTGTGCAAAGTATTATAAACCTGTTACAGTGCGATACCATACAACTGATTGTGTTGATTGGGTACCTTGACTAACTTTGTTGGAGTTACAAACAAATATGATTTGTGAACATGCCCTCAGAATGTAACTTGTTCATATGTAAGGGATTTACTGTAATCCAAATCATAAGAATGCTTCTGCTGCCATCATTTAATTTAAACTAGCGTAAATTGCTAAAAGTTCCCAAAGCAGGCAACAGTCTGTGGCCACTCTAAGAAGTTATTGAGTATTAAAATGGCTTGCATGAAACTAGAAGGTGACTTTGATGGTGGGACTGGCTCTGTATCTATTTTGATGCTCTTCTTCCTGGACTCAAGCAATACACTGTAAGTTCCTGGAAGACATATATGTAATAGATCAAAGTATGTAATTGCTAAATGTTAATTAGAACCTTGTTCAGAAACATATAGACTTAATATTTTGTAAATCAATGGAAATTTTATTTAATCAATCTGTGCAAGGATATTCATAATTTATTGTTTAACTTTCTTGCATATTACTTTACTTTTATTTCTATGTTTTCATAGATTTATCTGTATTTCCATATTTGGGTATATACGTGTTTGTGTACATAAATCCTGTTTAATGTCATGTTTTGAATGCCAAGTAACAATGATTCTCACTTTTTTCCCAATGGGTATAAAAGTTTAAGATTGTAAAGACTATTTTTCATGAAAAAATAATTATCAAATTCTATGGAAATATCTCAAATATATTATAGGTCCTTTTGCATTCTTAAATACTGTGTTCTGAATGCAGTAAAGAAAATAGTGGCTTAACATTGACTAAAGAATAAATTCCACATTTCTTATAAGATGTACAAGACCCTTAACAGTCTAACTCCAACCTCTCAAATTTTATCTTCTATTAGTCTTTCAACAATGGCTCATATCAGATCTACAGTAAATGCCTGTTTACTAAATTCATTTCACTATGACAAATATTTTTTGAACTTTTTTTTTAAAGAAGCAGTAACTCTACTAACTTTTTATACATGCATCTTCTTTGTTGACCTGACGCAAACAGACTGCCAGATATTTCTTCAGGAATGCTGGGTTTATTGGAGATCAGCAGAGAACTGCAGCTGGAGTCTACAACAATGGTGACTCACATGCATGGCAAAAGAAGGAGAGCTCTTATAGAGAGGAAGAGAAAGTTGGGAGGGTTATTATGAACAGAGTCCTTGACTTTTCCCTGACTGAGTTCTTGCCAGGAACAAAGAGAAGTTTGGTTGTTGAGCTCTGCTGTGGTCTCAGAGCATGACAGCTCCTTGATCCTGGTCTCCAAATTTCATTTAATTAAAAAAATTTTTCACAGCTCAGAATGCTCTTTTTCATCAGTCAGACACTGGGCAACTCCCACTTAGTTTACTGCCCACTGTCTTGCCTATCTCCCTCCTCCAAAAACCCAGAGCACTTTCCCTGTTTATTTGATTGTAACTGTTCATTTATATCTGTATTCTCATATGGCAAGGGTGACTTTTCTGCTACTAAATAAAACTCTTGTTTTCATATTTTATTTGTGCTTAAACTGAGGGGAAAGACAATTCTAATATGTTGCCATTTGGATCTCTGAAAATGAAATCATTCATGGTATCCAAAATCATTCATGGTGTCCACCAAATGAAGAAAAGATATGTGTTTCAGAATGTAAACCCAAACAAAGAACCCTCTAAGTAAACCTTTGAGAAAACATACAAAGACACCTCTTGCTCTCGTGATAATCATTTTTCATATTACTAGCTGATTGCTTCTGCCTAAGAACTTATGTAGTGGGTCTTTCCATGAGGAGAGTGAACAGGAGCTAAGAAGCAAAACAAGTTTCTGAAATCATTCAGAGCTAAAAGAGAACCAATACAGATGATAATTGAAATAATATGAGGCTTCAAACTCTGACACAAAGTTAATTATGGAAGATCAGTAATGTCTTTTTAAACAGCTTTTTGAGATTTGCTACATACCATAAAATATTCAGCCATTTTACACTTATACCACAATGATTTTAGTAACACAGTTGTACAACCATCACCACAATCTAGTTTTAGGATACCCCAAAAATATCTTTCCTGATCTGTTGTGGCCAAAACTTGTTCATATCCTCAGTGCCAGGAAACCACTAATTTCTTTTCTGTGTATAGATTTGCCTTTTCTGGATATTCTGTATAAATGGAATCATAAAATATCTCCTCTTTTTCTTCTGGCTTCTTTCATTGGTGCAGTGTTTGAAGTTTCATTTAAAATGCAATATGTATAAGTAGTTCTGGCTTCCCTGGTGGCTCAGCTGGTAAAGAATCCGCCTGCAGTGAGGGAGACCTGGGTTCAGTTGCTGGGTTGGGAAGATCCCCTGGAGAAGGACAAAGCAACCCACTCCAGGATTCTTGCCTGGAGAGTTCCAGGGACAGAGGAGCCTGGCAGGCTGTACTCCATAGGGTCACAAAGAGTCAACAGGACTGAGTGACTAAGCATAGCACATCACATCAATAGTTCAATCCTTTTTAATTTCTAAATAGTATCCCATGTGTGTTATACTGCATTTTGCTTATCCATACACCAAATGATGAACAGTTTAATTGTTTTCAGCTTAGGGTTATTATGAATAATGCTGCAATGAATAGTCATGTGCATATCTTTGTGTCAACATACATTTTTGTCAGGTAGATTCCTAGGAATAGGATTGCTTGTCATATGGTAAATTTATGTTTAGCTTTTTTATGAAACAGATAAAATATTTTACAAAATAGCTGTAACAGTTTAAATTTCTGCCAGCAGTACATGCGTTCCAGTTTCTCCACCTCCTCAACAGCACTTGTCTTGCTGATTATATTAATTCCAGTGGGTAGAGAAGATTCTCATTGTAGGTTTAATTTATATCTCCCTAATGACTAGTATTTTTAAATGTTTTTATTCTTCTTTGATGAAAACTCTTTTCACTTTTTTACTCTTTGGTAAAATTTCTTCTTTTGTTAATTCTTTTTTAAAAGAGAATTTTTAATTTGAATTGTCTGTTTTCTAACTACTGAGGTGTAAGACTTTTATGTATATTCTGGATATGACGTATGATATAAAAATATGGGTCTTGTCTTCTCCCTCTCTTTTCATGGTATTTGTTGAAGTACAAGTGTTTCTAACTTTTATGAAGTCCAATTTATTATTATTACTATTATAAACGGTGCTAACATATCTTTACCTAGCCCCATGTCACAAATATCTTCTGCAATGTTTTGTTCTAAATATTTTATAGTTTTAGCTGTTGTGTTTAAATTGTAAGCTTTTGGGCTTAATTTTTTATATATCATAGTAAAATAATTTGTGATATAAGAAATGTATTTGATATCTCTCCCTGGTTCCTGGCACAGAGCTCCCCAAGCCTTTGAAATTTCTTGAGTGATAACAGCGTCTTTTTTAATTTATGAGAAATCCCTTTTGAGCACACAGGAGTTTATGCTAATGATGTGACAGATTGGAGTCCTTAAGTAGCATCAAGATGAAGTTGGTCACTTGAAAAACCAAGAGATTACGGGATTGGAAGGGGGTGGGGCTAGAAATTCAGCTCTATAAAAACTCTTGAACAGAGATTTGATGAACTTCCACATTGCTAACATATCCAAATGCTGAGAGGGTGCACAACCCAGTTCCATGAGTGACAAAATCTCCTGTGCTGGGGACCCTTCTGAACCTCACCCTCTGTACATCTTCATTTGATTATCATCTTCATTATCATATATTTCATTCATATTGTAGCATGTGAAATATCCTATAGTTTGTTACCATTTTATTAGCCTTTATAGTAACATAAATGTTTTCCAGAGCCTTGTGAGCTCTTTAACAAATTGTTATGGATAATTTCAAGTCAGGCACCATAAAATTCTCCTGCTGTCAACTAACAATTAATGTCTGTCCAAGAAAGAAATAGAAAATTTTATTTGAGCCAAATTGAGGAATAACTTGAGAACAGCCTCTCAGAAAGCTCCCAGAACTATTCTACCCATTAGAAGTCAAAACACAGTTATATATGTTTTTTGAAACAGGGCTCTGCATTAAATGAAAGTTTGCACGTTCCACAACTTCAAATGCAAACTGGTGGGTCATCATGTCTCCTTATAAGATGGAGAAGGAATATTATCTTTCAAAAGACTGTCTTGATGCTTGGAGAATGCTGCCATTTATGATTGAGCAGGTATTTCTACCAGAGGAGAGGTTTGGTTGATGCATAATACAGATACACAGTGCACAGTAGAGAAGTGGAACAGGCCAAAAGACAGAGAAATTTTTTTCTATGTTTAAATATTTGTGCTCCACCGTAAAATATAAAATGTCTTTCACACTCGAGTGTCATTAGAGCCAATATAATGAGACTGAATTTGCTTTAGAAGCAAAGGAAATATTTACCAGAGGATGGAGATCTGCCAGCTCAGCTCTAGAAAACAAGCTCTTCCCAATAGGCCTGAGCAGGGCTGCTTTACTGGGTTTTTGTTGGGGCAGTGGGTGCAGAGTGTTTTCCTGGGTCTAGTGCAGATGCACTCAGTTCCAAATTGCAGTGCCTGGTGCATCATCTCTGCGCACGGTCCGCGTCCTCTGCCATCGTGAATCACGTGTGAGCACAGTGCTGCTCCGCAGGAGGACACCCAGCGGAGGTGTCAGTGCAGCCCTTCAAGTTGGGAACTCTGGTCTCAAGTGCCAGGTGCAGGGCCCCTGCACACAGCAGGGACCCTGTAAGCAAGTGAAACCAGGCTAAGAACAAAAGAAAATGAGAAAAAAAAAAAAGGTTAGACTTCATTTTATTTTCCAGATTCTATTTCTATATCCCAGGAATTGTTAATGGGTTTTGCCAGTGGCAAAATGATCAAACCTGAGGAGAGAATCATGGTAATCTCTGATTTGTAGCTCCTCGCTCCAGCAAAAATTTTGCCATAGGAATGCCTTTTGGACTAAATATTTGTGTGTGTTCTTCACATTCTTTTCCAAGTAGTCCTCCATTAATGTTTAGAAAAGATTTTTTTTTTTAAACCCAATTTTTCTCAGCTATACCAAGAGACCAAATCAGAGCTACTTGAGTCAGAGCTGTATTCTGGAAGCATTTTATTGGGGGGGTGGGGAAGGTGGCAGATTAGTACCAGCAGTAATGGGAATGTGAGAAACACAAGGGGATAAAATGTGAGGAACTGAATTACAGTCACTGACCAGGAGCCTTTTCCCATCCTGAGATTCTGTTTTCTATACCACCAACAGAGGAGTTGGACTTCTGTTTTCCTAGATGTGGTGGAAATCCATTATAACTTATTTATTTGTTTTAATTAATTTATTTTTAATTGAAGGATAATTGCTTTGCAGAATTTTGTTGTTTTCTGTCAAACCTTAACATGATAATTTATTAGTTGTTTATTTCTCCAGGATATGCATTAGGTCTATTTGAGAGTCATTGTATTGTTCTGGCCCTTTCTGCAGTGTCTGTCACATGGTAGTCCCTTAAGAAAAGATTATTAAATAAATAAATGAATTCATCTATAGTTAATCTCCAATCTGAGCATCTCATATACCCTTCTTTATATAAAAACATTCTTAAGAGCTATTGAGGTAGGTGGCCAGAACGGTAGTATACCATCGTGGGGTTTTTTAAATTAACTTCTTTATTTAGTTACTTATTTGATTTTCTGTGTTTTTTATTCTGAGTTTTTAGAGTGTAATCTGTTATTTTTTTTTTTTCCTTCTTAGTCTACTGTTAGGACACTTTCTTTTAAGAATAGAACTATCAATGTATGACAAAACCCACTGGAAAAAAAAAATAATAATAATAAAAATTAAAAAAAAAATAAAATAAAAGTTATAAGTAGTAAAAAAAAAAAAAAAAGAATAGAACTATCTTTGTAATGCACTGTTAATTTGGTAACATTGGCATCATTCTTTTATAAGAAGCAATTAAAATGAAGCAAATTTTAAAATATCAGTTCGGCTATTTAGAGATTCTTCTCTGAATTTAGATTTTAGTCTAAATCGTTGAGATTGCCAAGTAAACACTACTGCAGTTAGTGAGATTTGATTAAGCATTAGTGGTTGAAGGCAGGTATTTAATATACACTTAATTCAGGAAGTTCTATTTAAAAGTTTAAAGATCAGTGTTGATAGTTGGAGTCATCAGGTGTTTCCTCCTCTGCCTTATACATAAATCTTTAAGTGAATAAGGCTATTCGATATTCTCTTGATAGAGTGGAATGATTTATTCTAACTGAATGCAAAAGATAGAGATTCTTAAAAGTATGTTAACATGAGGAAGTCAACATAGTGACTATTTATTCTGACTCAACTATGAAGATGTATGTTTTGGTATTTATATTCATTACATATTTCTTACTTAACTGATAATTGATGCGTATATATTTTAGACTCTTGGCTTATCAGACACTGGGTTTGTTAAATTTGCTTGTGTCATTGTTAATCCATCTGAAAGGATCCATTAGAGAAAATCCTGGAGCATTATTTGAGCAGTGCTTGTCTCTCCATGGAGTATGTTGTTTTTGGTTTTTTTCTTTCCTACAATTCTATGTGTTTCCTGGGTTTTTTGCTCTTGATAATTTAAAATGCTTATGACATTTTAGCTGATGCAATGTGAAATGTCATTTTCCATAATCTGTAGATGATCATTTTTAGGCTCTGAGCCAGATGTTAATTTCTTGGACATAACAGTTAAATCCTGCCCATCTCTTTATTTACAATTTATTTTATCTTCTTGCAAAATGTCTGACTGGAACAGCTGTGTGCAGTTCTATTCTTAAAACGAGCATTAGTTGCTACTCCATCTCTGTGTCCGTATGCAGAGTGCACAGGGGCATTTGAATTTGGAATGATTTACTTTGCCAGGTTCAAGTTCAATGTTAGCTTATGGGAGAAGGAACTCAAATAGACTTAGGGGACCAGCTCTTTATGCTTTATTCCTGTGTAGAGAATATTCAATATTATCAACATCAGAAATGGAACATACATGTCTGCTCTTATATTTCATAACCTATGCTATTGAAAAGTTCCAACAAAAAACTGAACTTTTCATAATCTGACTCATTTTCACACCTTCAGCACCAGAAAAGCATATTCAGAATACTGCAGGCAGCTGCTGGCCTTGTGGATCTAATATAATTCTTGATGAGAAGCCTTTGCCTTTGCCCTAGTCATGCTTTGACACAAAAAGTATTTTCACCATCTCACAGTTCTATTGTCAATAAGTGTTAGTAGATGTTGACTTACTCTGTGAACATAGCACTTGACGGATGCTTTTCTGAGGACAATGAAAAAGTATTTAAGCAAATGATGATAGAAACGTCATTCTTTAACTTGTGTTTCTCCTGAACAGCATTTCTAAGGCACATTGGCTCACTGATGTTCACTGTTGCCTTCAAGGGATTGTTGTTAAATGTTCTGGTAAATCACTCATATTTCAAGTTTTCTAAATCATTCAATAGACCCCCTACTCTTGCTTTCTCCATCTTACTTTTTTAGTTATTTATTTTTTCCTAGAAAAGTAAATGAATCTATTTTATACTTTAATAGAACAATCAATCATACCAATGAAACAATAATTTGTCAGAGATTTATAAATGAATACCAAAACCATTCTTTGTGTTCATCCTCAGGCTTTTTCTTACAGAACATATGAGAGGGATAAAAAACTATAAAACCCATGCTAATAATGCCAAACTTTGACTAAAATATGTTCAGACTAGTAAAAGAATAGCAATGTACTTTCTGGAATTGAATCTGTATTTAATCACGTTGAAGTCAGGGATTGTTAGCTGTCTAATTGAAATGCTAGGACATAAGCATTGTTGAAACTAAACTTGGAAATAGTTCTGTTATCAATGACAACTTATAGCAGCATTACTGATGTGGATATATTATTAAAATATTTATCATGATAGTGGGTGGGATTTTCATTCCTGATGTTTTGATTGTTGTGAAAGTGGTAATCTTACAGTTCTCACTTAGGTATGGTAAATTTCTTTCAAGTGAAACAGAATCAGTCATAGATTGTATATAAACTGTGAATATTTTAACTGTTACAGAGAGAAGCAATATTTGACACCAAAATTTCAACTTGAGCTATTTTCCAGTCATGTTACTGATAGTATACACCATGATTATTTTCTTACATTAGGGACAACTTTTATTCTGTTGATAATTTGCATTCTAGCCAGTGGGAAATCTATCCTCTGGGTGTTGAAGAAAGGAATTATTAACTATGTCCAGAGTCATTTCCTTTAAAGTCAAATGAACATCTTTCCAGTAAAAGAATTGTTAAAAAATTAAGTTGAAATATCAAAACACACACAAACATAGTCTCATACATAAAGGTATGGACTGTATTAGCTGACCCGTATGCATAAGACATTCATTCATTTATCCATTCATTCATTCACCCATCCCTTTAATACTCATTATACATTTATTATGCAGGTAGTATATTGTGTAGTTTTAACCAAGTGGAACAGGTACCCTTTTTATAAATGGTGTTTTCACTCATTGGTACACGTCAAGAGAGTATACATAGATGAATACCATATGCATAGTGCATATAGGCAAGTATCACTTTTTATTTTAAACCAAAAGATATGCAGTCTGGGGAACAATATTGTAGGTAGTCCAACAGACTACAAAATTCTTCCCAATCTGATTTCACAATAAATAGCAATAATATGCAGATGAATTTATTGAATACAAGTATAACATTTATCTAGGTAAAAATTCCAGTTTGAATGGTGATACTTTGCTGTAGTTGGAAATGAAAGAGTGGTAACTTCTAGTGGTTCAGAACGTGGCTCTGAACTTATCCTACCAGGGCTAGAACCCAGGTATTTAATGGCTGTGACTTTGGGAAATTATGAAGCTTATGGGCCTTTGTTAATTTGCACAATGAGAATGATTATATTAATAATATAATCATAACTAGCTGTGTAGGATTATGTAAAATTGAAAGTCGGCATGCACACAAATCCCTTAGCATCGTGCCTGGTCTAGGGCAAATCCTTGCTAAATGTTAACTATTATTCATATTGTTGTTGTCATTTTTCAGTCACTAAATCCTGTCCCACTCTGCGATCTCATGGACTGTAGCACAACAGGCTCCTCTGTCCTCCATTATCACCCAGAATTTGCTCTGATTTATGTCCATTGAATCGATGATGCTATCTAACTATCTTATACTCTACCATCCCCTTTTCCTTTTGCCTTCAATTCTTCCCAGCATCTTGGTCTTTTCCAATGAGTCAGTTCTTTGCATCAGGTGGCCAAATTATTAGAACTTCAGCTTCAGCAATAATCCTTCCAATGAATATACAGGGTTGATTTCCTTTAGGATTGACTGGTTCAATCTCTGTGCAAGGGACTCTCAGGAGTCTTCTTCAGCATCACAGTTCAAAAGCATGAATTCTTTTGTGCTCAACCTTCTTTATGGTCCAAAACTCACATCTGTATGTGACTACTGGAAAAATAATAACTTTGACTATACAGCCCTTGGTCAACAAAATGAGGTCTCTGATTTTTAATATGCTGTCTAGGTTTGTCATAGCTGAAGTTGTTGATATTTCTCCTAATAATCTTGATTCCAGCTTGTGATCTATCCAACCTGGCATTTTGCATGATGTACTCTGCATATAAGTTAAATAAGCAGGGTGACAATATACAGCCTCGTCATACTCCTTTTCCAATTTTGAACCAGTCCACTGTTCCATGCCCAGTTCTTTCTGTTGCTTCTTGACACACATACAGGTTTCTCAGGAGACAGGTAAGATAGTCTGGTATTCCCATCTCTTTAAGAACTTTGCACCATTTGTTGTGATCCACACAATCAACAACTTTAGCACAGTCAATTAACAAGAAGTAGATGTTTTTCTGGAGCTCCCTTGCTTTCTCCATAATTCAGTGAATGTTGGCAATTTGATCTCTGGTGTCTCTGCCTTTCTAAATTCAGCTTGTACACCTGGAAATTCTCCTCTCACATACTGCTAAAGCCTAGCTTGAAGGATTTTGCATGTAATCTTGCTAGCATGTGAAATTAGCGTGATGGTATGGTAGTTTGAACATTCTTGGCATTGCCCATCTTTGGGATTGGAATGAAAACTGAACTTTTCCAGTCCTGTGGCTACCGCCAAGTTTTCCAAATTTGCTGACATACTGAGTGCAGCACTTTAACAGCATTATCTTTTAGGATTTTAAATAGCTCAGCTGGAATTCATTCACCACCAGCTTTGTTCATAATAATGCTTGCTAAGGCCCACTTGACTTCACACTTCAGGATGTCTGGCTCTAAGTGAGTGACCACACCGTCATAGTTTTCTGGGCTTAAGACCTTTTTTAGTACAGTTCTGTGTATTCTTGCCAGCTCTCCTTACTCTCTTATGCCTCCATTAGGTCTTTACCATTTTTACCCTTCATCATGCCCATCCTTGCATGAAATATTGTTATTACAAACTCATAGATGTAAAAAGCTATTGACTTAGCAATCTCTAAAAATTTTTAGTTTAGTTATTACTGAATACACAGATATTGAGCACTAGGATTTTAAGAATCAAGAAATATGACAACCATGATAACAGTGTCAAATAGGTATATTGTTCTTGTCGTCGTTCACTTGCTAAGTGGTGCCTGACTCTTTGTGACCCAATGGATTGCAGCAAGCCAGTCTTCCCTGTCCACCATTGCCTGAAATTTGTTCAGACTCACGTCCATTGAGTCAGTGATGTTATTTCACCATCTCATCGTCTCCCACCCTCTTCTCCTTTTGCCCTCAATCTTTCTCAGCATCAGAGTCTTTTCCTGTGAGTTGGCTCTTTGCACCAGGTTGGAGCTTCGGCATCAGCATCTTTCCTTCCAGTGAATATTCAGGGTTGATTTCCTTTTAGATTGACTGGTTTGATCTCCTTGCTGTCCAAGGGACTCTCAGGAGTCTTCGCCAGCACCACAGTTCGAAAGCATCAGTTCTTCAGAGCTCATGTTATAAAATTCAAATGGCCAACTAAATTAGAAATAAAGGAACATTTTTAAGAAGACAACATGTAGTCATTAGTTTACATATAAGTAATTGACAATCAAAACTTACTTCTTTTCTTCCTAGGTATTATAATTACATTTCCATTAGGAAATTTCTGAAGAAAGTAAAGATAACCCCAGAATACCTGGAGTTACTTTATCTTGAAATGGCCTTTGAATTATCTGTTTTTACCTCTAGAGCTATTACAATAAATAGGTTCTAAGTAAAACTGTGTGGTTGAAAATATCAGGAAAGGAGAATGCATTTCCAACAATTGGGAGATGAACATATTGTACATGTGAACAATCTTCTAAAGGAGAACATATCTCCTTTTGTTTTTATTAGTACTTTATAGTTCTTTATTATGTATCTACCTTCCCGTCCTCAAGACTACAGACCAGTAAGATCTTAATAGGCTTTGCATCTCTAACTTTTATTATTTACATGTAGTATAAGTATGTCAATTTGCATTTTTTGATAACTTGTTCCATTAAAGACTTAGAGACAAAACATAAACACAGCAGAATAACTAGCAAGATATTAAAATGGGACTCAGTTTTGTCTGAAGCATGAGAAAATAAATGCAAGGTACCTAAGTAAGTGTATGAAAATAACTTCTCTGAATATACAAAGTTTACAAAGAAAAAAAAAGAGAGAGAGAAAGTATTCTTTGCATCTCCATCCAGAAACAGGCCTGGGATGCGGCCCATAGAAACTTAGAAGGTTAGAAGTGATTTTGCTAACTAGCTTTTGTGGTAAGAAGGTTGATAGTGGATGCTGTCTTAACACTGACCAAGATTCCTGGGGATCATTAATTCATGAGACACGTTTCCCCTGGATCAGACACATCCATCAGAACAGGGTGGTTATGTGGTAATCTTGGTTCTCCTCTCTTAGGAACCCCGATAATTAATAGTGGCCCTCAACATAAATATGACAGTTTTAAAAAGAAGTCACCAAATATTTCCACCCACATCATTGGAACTAAGGAGAAAGAGGTCCAGCAGGGAACCTCTGAATTACCACTGATAGTGCGCTAAAAGGCAGGATATCAGCTTTAACCATCTTCTAGACCCACCCAGGGATATGAACTTTAGCATCTGTGAAACAAGAGAGATAAAAACCATATCCAAGTCAGATTTACCCTATTTGTCCTTACCTCTGCACTCTTCCCTGTTTAGATACGGGAAGGAAATGAAACTGCAACCAGCAAATGGAGGAGGACAATTCATAAAAAATGTTTTCTGTGTAAACAAATGAGTATATTGTCTTTGCCTTATCTTTATGTTCCCTGAGATATTTGTTAACCTAGGAGTATATTTATGGGGTAAGAACATAATATTTTTGGATGATAGTTATTTTTTTCATTTAAGATGTGGTGAGAAATTGAGAATGCAGAGATATTACAAGAATGATGGCAAAGGAACTTAGGTTCTTCTTTATTAAAAATATAATTTGAAGTCTTAAGAGATGTAAAAGTTTCTGTTTTCTAAAAAAGTAATCTGAGATTACTTTAAGCTGGACTGTAAACTGGAATACTTAAGGATATTCATGGGGTTTATTTATACAGTATTATAACATGAGGCTAAATGGTTGTAAATATACCATTTGCATGTCTAGTCAGATGTAGCTATTTCCATGACAGATAAATACACTTTTTCCACTTGGTACAGCAATAGTAAAAGTATAATAAATATGCACATTAGGATTTCCAAAGATATATCTTTCTCCATAGCAAATTTAGAAGACATGCAAATAAAGCTTTAATGGTGCTTGGTGGAGTATTAAAATTATTGCAGAGTGCCTGCTCTTACTGCTAATGTAAGACAGAAACTTGAACCATATGTTAAGCCGTTGATTCACAAACTTGCCTATAATCAGCTGGAATGCCACAATAAAAGTAAAATACAAAAAAAAAAAAAAAAAAAAAAGAACGTCTGTGTTTCAGCCTCAGAAATTTAATTGGTCTAGGGTGGGTCTTGAGCTTTGAAATTTTTAAAAGATTCCAAAATGATGCTAATGTGCAAAAAATTTGGGGAACCTCCGAGCTAAGCAATCATTCTGTTTTATAAAGTTTGTACTCATGTGCAGCAAGAGAAATTTCTTAGTCATTAGTGTAACTGCTAATTCTGTAATGTAACAAAACCAAAGTTCCGCAATTTCTGTAAACAGAATTATCGGGCCAATTCCAGAAAGCTCTACAGTAAGGTTTAATGTTGCATGAATTTGCTCTGTTAAAGATTCCTTAAAAGGGAGCTTTATATTTATTATGATATGAATAGTTTACTAAGTATTATATCTGGTTTAAAAATTTTAGCAAAATTTTGTTTAAAACTTGGTTATATCCAAATGCTATAAGGCTTTATCCCAGCTATCAGAAAACTGAACCTGCATTACATTAAAAGCAATGTCCTGAGAAAGACAATCCTTAATTTATGTATCTATCTAATTTACTCATACAATCATTTATGAATTCATTCCTTCCAATATTCATGTGTTAAGTTATTATATCTTTCTTTCAATCAATGCCTGTTATGTGGCAGGTCTTGTGCAGAATGGAGGGGAGAGAAGAGGAGGAAAAAAAATTGTTTCTTTGTTTAGAAATTCTATTATCATTCTATTATCCTTTGGCATAGTAATTTTATTTATTATACGTTATCCAAAGGAAATAATCAGAGGTGAGCACAAAGTATATACATATGAATATTATGCCACATGCAAAATATGGCAGAAATTTCAGAAAGGAAAAATTTGAAATTTATAGTAAATCTACATTCACGGATTGGGGCTGGTTTACACTTTTCATTTTCTTGTTTTTCCTCTTGTATATTTTCCAACTTTATTAGATATAATTGACATATATCATTGTTTAAATTTAAGATATACAATGTGATGATTTGATACATATTTTTATTATGAAATGATTACTACAGTAAGTTAGTTAATGCCTCCATCACCTCTCATAACTATCATTGTGTGTGTTGGGAGAACAGTTATAATCTGGTTTCTTAGCAAGTACTTCTAATTTTCAATAGTCCATAAATATTCAAGTATTGGGAAATTCTTGTTACTTGTTAAGAACATTAACTCAATTTGGTTTCTATATGTCAGGCTTGTGATAAATAGTCTACGTTAATAATCTGTTACTAATCTTTACCATAACTCAATTATGTAGGTTATTTTTGGCTTCACTTTTTGTCTAAGAAAATTAAGAAACAGAGTAAAATAACTTGCCCAATGGCATACACTGATTGAATGGCTGAGTTTTAGTGTTGAAGGCCAAGGAATATACTCTTGGCTATTAATCTGCATTCTTAATGAAGAGTAGTAGACTATATAAATTTTTAGGTACTGGAGATAAAATTTAATTTTATACAGGAGATGTTTCATTACAGGGGGATAATACATAATTCTGCTATCCCTCCCCCCATTTACCTCTTTCTGTTTTTTTCTTTTTTTAATTTATATAATGAGTACTGCTTAAAGTTATAATCAGGAAAACAAACATATACACAAAGGTAGCTGTGCCCTCCACAAGTTTCCCATATATCTGAGGAGCGGGAAATCTCCCTCTCCTTTCAGGCTGAGCATTTGCAGTAGGGCGGGTGTGCTTTCTATGCTCATCTCCAGACCTCATCTCTAGTGATTAGCAACCAGCGTGCTCCTTGCCAGGTTCAAAACCTAGGGACGAAGGAGAAGTAAGAGGATAGGACGGCTCTTAGCTGCTAGTTTCACTCCTTTGAGCCTTACATATGTTTTAAGTGGCCTCTCTGGATGGGTCTGTTAGGTGAGAGAAGCCAATTATTTATCAGTGTTCTTTATATGTTTTTTGTTGAGCCTTATCTTCAGTGCTTCTTTGGAGTGGGCAGAAGCACCTTTACTTTGGGTACCTTTGCTGGCTCCTTCCACAGTCACTGACCATCAAGTGTGTGACTTTCAAGACTTTCTACTGAGGCCCCTGTCACCCTCACATGACCCTTTTTGAACAATTATCAATATCAAGGTTATAGAGAACAAAGAGATTTATTGGAAATCTTAGAACTGCAATTTGGGAGACAGATTTAGGTCAAATTATGAGTGGTCAAGAGAAGAGAATGAGTTTAGGGGCTTATGAAATCAAAAGCCAGGGGGTACAGGTTGGATCCTTGGTCAGGGAGCTAAGATCCATATGCCTCAGGGCCAAAAAATCACCAAAACATAAAACAGAAGCAATATTGTAACAAATTCAATAAATACTTTAAAAATAGCCCACATTAAAGAAAAACAAACAAACTTTAAAAAGGCATAGGGACAATATTGTTAAATTTGTCTGGCAGAAATATGATTGATTCTGACCAAGAAGGAAAATACCTGTCCTTAAGGGATATAAGTTTTCAAAAAATATTTTTGAATAAGGTTTGGTAAATATGTTGAGTTTCTGAAACACTGGTAGGTGTTCTGGATGGCTACCTTAAGATAACATGGCCAAACGTCAGATTCTATTGGCCTGAGGTATGCATAAGTCACACTTCCTCAATAACCTCCATTTTAGCTCTCTTAGCAATATCGACTCCATTTTGACTGTTCTTTCACACCCTATAGAACAGGACATTTGACTAACCCCAGATGGATTTTTCTCTCTTGCTCACATCTGATCAGCAGGAAGCCTTCACCTATCCCTTGTCTCAGTGGATTTTAGGCAAACAGACTGATTTCAGTTATGAGTAAATATATGTCTAAAAAAATAATTTTCCCTAATGCCAAAAGAGAAAGAAATCCTCCCTCTTTTCCTTTCAGAATATTTATTTAGAAAGCTGTACTTTCTTTTTCTGTCCCTTAGAGATGTATGTAAATTATTTTTAAAGACTAACTAAACAAGATTTACAACCTAGAAATGTCCTTCTTAAGCACTTGGAGGCTATCGCTTTGATACAAAATCAAGGAAAATATCACTTCTATCTCCCAGTGGCAGGATGGTGCTGCCTAGCACCAAGTTGCAAAACTAACTTCTCTCATAATGATATGAAAGTCTATTTTTCCTTTGGATAAAGCCAATTAGCTAACATAGAGAGTTACCCCAATTATCAAGTGAATTTGGGATGAACTATGTGTGATGAATGTTGCTGTCAACTCCTCATATTTGAGTACTAATATTGTTTATCTTGAGATCATGCATGCAATGTGTTATATCTCATTGACTATGTGAAACATTGAGATTCCTTTCTGTCTTTGCAAACTCTTTAGCAGGTTGCTTTAATGGGCTTCGTGTTCTGGTTTAATGCTTTTTCAGTAACAGAATTATTTTCTCTTTTGTGGAAAGATTTCTGGGCTGGGACGATATTTTGTTTTTTAATTATATCCTAATGCAGTGAAGCAGCCCTTACTCTGTGGCTCCACCACCAAAGCAGTTAGTCTATCTACCCTTCCCTTTCTCTGGAAGTCCTTAGTCCACTGTCTGTTTTCTTTTCCTCAATTAGGCACCTAACCTTGATACTGTTCATAGGTTACATCCTCCTCCACTTCCCTGAAAGGAATGATTGGAGCTGTGATTAGCGTAACAGTTTTCTCTATTCACCGATCACTTTGTTTCATGGTCCCTGTCCCCTTCTTACAAATTGTATTGGACTCCTGGGTCTACCAGCATACAATTTCTTGGAAACTTAATTCTGTACATGCAAGTGAAAGATTCATAATCACTTTGGAATTCTGACATTTATACTGTAGAAAGCTCATTCAAATATGGGAAGAGAAGTGTTGTATTCAGACATCCTGTTCCAATTACAATACTTGCAATAGTAAAATATACATGATGCATAAGGAATATAGAAAAAAAGAATTATTTAATTTGCCTGGATATGGGCTACAAGCTTTAACAGTATTAAGTTCTCTTTTCAGGGAAATATTTTTCTCTTGTAGTTTTGCTGTGGTTTGTTATGTGAACTTTATGCCTTGTTCTTTTTAGCAGCAACATTCTCTAATGATTGATCTCTCTCTCATACACACACACACACACACACACTTTGGACTTTCATAGTCATCATTACTAGTGTACTTATAAACTGAATTTGTTTTTTAAATATGTCATGATTAAACAGCCAAGGCATATTAATGATAATTATTTTGGTGTAGCAATGTCTATAATTTAAAATATTTCAGTCACAGAGAGGATGATATCAGGCAAATAACAGTTCAAATTAGAGTTTAAGGAATTCCCCAATCTGAAATTCACTGTTCAGAGTCAGATTATTTTAATCTGAAATGTCACTCTAGAGAGAGCCACAAGCCTCTGCTATCTTTAACTTGATCAAATCAAGAGGCTTTGTTATTTTACATAATTGTAATTGGTCTACATTTGTAAGATTAATGGTATACTAACTAATTATTGATAGGTATGGGTCTTCATTGATGTAATTAATAATATTGGAAATATGTTGTCTGAACAAAAGATTTTTGGAGCCATCCTTCTAATTTGTATTAATAGGTATAAGATTCTAGCCACCCTAATATATTTTCTATACACCAAGGAAATGCTCTGTCAGCTTACTTTCAAACAAAACAGTTCAGATGAGGCTTGGTCTTCCTTTTATGCAATTTGAATACTGTAGAATTTGTTATAAGCAAAAGAAAGGAAAGGTAGGATTTTCTGAGCTCATAGAGGGTTTGTGGCTATTTGATAAGTTCTTGGGGAATTTGGTGGGAGAATTTGCTTGCTGCCTAGTTAGTTTCAATTATTGGGAAATAGCTATCTATTGCTTACCTCATACTCTTGGAGATCAAATGATAAGAATCTAACAGTTCTGCATCACAGAGCTATTTCAGACCTGTTCAGTGCAGCCAGTGAGAGATGGAGTAATAGGATCACAAGGAGGAGAGTGCATGGAAACAGAAGATGCATTTTGAAAAATGAGTAGTTTGACCAGAAGGTGTGAGGGGAAATATTTCATCAGGGGAATATTATGAGATTCTCTCATGGCAAAAAACAGTATGACTTAATCATTCCAATGGAAACTGGCTGAAACTTTAGAGTTTTAGAGTAGAAAAATAGGCAAAAGCTAGATTATAAAGAGATATATATGATCTACAGAAGTACTTTTCAAAGTTTTTAAGGCACAATTCATAGTAAAATATCTTTTCTATTACATGAGCATAAACACAAAAAAATTGAAATTTTGCCAAATATTGCATTTAATGAAGTAATAAATGCATGCTTTATATTCTAACCTTTTGTTTTTAGTCTATTTCATTTTATTTTATTTTGTTTAAAATGCTGGTTTTGACCGACTAAATTGATTTTCTAACACATCGCTGGATCACTCTTCACAGTGTCAAAACTCCACCCTGAGGAAACTCGGCCCTGTAGAAAACTAGGCAAAAAAAAAAAAAAAAAAAAACCAGTATGACATATTCGGAGCTACTGGGAGGTTTTAAACATTTGTGATGACTGGAAAGATTGTTGCATTGGTAGTATACAGAATGGATTAGAAGTGTGAGGCTGGAGGTGGAGAAGAGTGCTAGAAGATTATCACCATAGTCCTAATAAGAGGTTATGAGTACAGGAACTGGGCTTTAACTTTGTGGATTGTCAGCAGGAAAGATTTAAGAGATAAGTGAATAGAACTAGTGGGATTTGCTCACTGATTCTATCTGAATGTTTGGTGTTGATGAAAGAGGTGAAATGACTGAGAGAGAAGATTCAAGAATATTTTCTAGGCCAGTAGAATAGATAGCATGTTTGTGCGTAGAAGGGATTCACAAAGATACAGTACACAAGAAAACCACAGTTCAGTTTTATTTGTTTTCTAATAAGAGAAACTTAAATATCAATAACCTCAGATATGCAGATGACACCACCCTTGTGGCAGAAAGTGAAGAGGAACTAAAAAGCCTCTTGATGAAAGTGAAAGAGGAAAGTGAAAAAGTTGGCTTAAAGCTTAACATTCAGAAAACTAAGATCATGGCATCTGGTCCCATCACCTCATGGGAAATAGATGGGGAGACAGTGGAAACAGTGTCAGACTTTATTTTTTGGGGCTCCAAAATCACTGCAGATGGTGACTGCAGCCATGATAAAAGATGCTTACTCCTTGGAAGGAAAGTTATGACCAACCTAGATAGCATATTAAAAAGCAGAGACATTACTTTGCCAACAAAAGTCCATCTGGTCAAGGCTACGGTTTTTCCAGTGGTCATGTATGGATGTGAGAGTTGGACTGTGAAGAAAGCTGAGTGCCGAAAAATTGATGCTTTTGAACTGTGGTGTTGGAGAAGTCTCTTGAGAGTCCCTTGGACTGCAAGGAGATCCAACCAGTCCATCCTGAAGGAGATCAGTCCTGGGTGTTCATTGGAAGGACTGATGCTGAAGCTGAAACTCCAATACTTTGGCCACCCCATGCGAAGAGTTGACTCATTGGAAAAGACCCTGATGCTGGGAGGGATTGGGGGCAGGAGGAGAAGGGGACGACAGAGGATGAGATGGCTGGATGGCATCACCAACTCGATGGGCATGAGTTTGAGTAAACTCTGGGAGTTGGTGATGGACAGGGAGGCCTGGCATGCTGCGATTCATGGGGTCGCAAAGAGTCAGACACAACTGAGTGACTGAACTGAACTAAACTGCTCCATATTCTGTTGTTCTCAGTGTGACTTGGAAGTTTCCATGATTCTGTAGTTTTTTTGTTTTTGGTTGTTGTTTTTTGGTTTTTTTTTTTAATAGAACATATCTTAGAAAGTATACTAGCTATTTAGAGCTTAACAGCTATCTGAGCCAATGGTTCCCATATCTGGTGCTTCCTAAAACAGAGTTTCTCTGGGAGGAGGATCCAAGGGCATGCATTATTTAACAAGCTCTCCAGTGGACCTTTGCAACAGTTCTATTGCTGGAATATGGCAACTGCTGCTTTTAAGCATGAGAAAACTGAGTTTCTGTGGTATTTAGTGGTTTCTAAAATGCTCACTGTTTAGATGTTTGACTGGAACTAAAATCTACCCAGGTTAGTGCTTTTCTCCACATCAGTGCTCTCCTCGAAACCCTTATACTGTATTATTTACTGATGACCTTGCCTTATACTTTTAAAAACAGACTGCCTGGCAATTTCACCTAAAAATATTTTCATACTTCCACATTTTCAATTTTCCTTCAATTCTGTCTGTAAGATTTGCCCTTCTTTATTGCTAAGACTCCTCTCCAACTGTTTTTTTATGGCTCACACTGGCTCTTTTTTCTTCCAAGATCAATGTGTTGTTCCATTTGCTTTCTAAGATCAATATTTTTCAGATGTTCCACCGGCATGTGCTCTTTGTAAATACTTCCTTTGGTCAGTTATATTACTCACACTTCTTTGTTAGAAACTGCTCTTCTATATTGAAATGGTTAGGGTAGAAAAGAAAATGATCTTTAACATTGGATAAAATATATACAAAACTTATCTTAGCAGCCTTATTTATTTTAAAAGCTAATTCTTCCTAGGGAATTAAACATCATTAAGATACAATTACCAACAACCTAAAATATTTAGGAGGTATACTACTAAGTCTCGTGTTTGTTAAAAATCACTGTGTGTGTGTGTGTGTGTGTGTGTGTAGAGGTGTAGAGAAACTTCCTTCACTCTATTTGAAATTTCCATTTATTAAAATAATAGATAAAGAGTAAAATAGAGTAAAGATTTAAGTTATTAATACTTTAGTGATGCCACGATAATGCCCAATGTGGTATCTAGTATATTTATCAACAGGGATCAATAAAGTGCTCTGTCATATGTCTTAATTTTAAAATAGTGAGTGAAAGGTAGTGATTATATAGAGATAAGAGTAAAATCATCTGTTGGATCATAGAAAAATCAAGAGAATTCCACAAGACCTGCTTTATTGACTACACCAAAGCCTTTGACTGTGTGGATCACAACAAACTGTGGAAAATCCTCAAAGAGATAGGAATTGCAGACCACCTTAAGTGGCCTCCTGAGAAATCTGTATGCAGGTCAAGAAGCAACATTTAGAACTGGACATGGATCAACAGACTGGTTCCAAATTGGGAAAGGAGTACATCAAGTCTGTATATTTTCACCCTGCTTATTTAACTTATATGCAGAGTACATCATGTGAAATCTGAGCTGGATGAAGCACAAGCTGGACTCAAGATTGCTGGTAGAAATATCAATAACCTCAGATATGCAGATGACACCATGCTAATAATTAGGCAGAGAGTGAAGAGGAACTGAAGAGCCTCTTGATGAAAGTGAAAAAGGAGAGTAAAAAAGCTGGCGTAAAATTCAACATTCAAAAAACTAAGGTCATGGCATCCAGTCTCATCACTTCATAGCAAATAGATGGGGAAACAATGGAAACAGTGAGAGACTTTATTTTGGGGGGCTCCAAATCACTGCAGATGGTGACCACAGCCATGGAATTAAAAGATGCTTTCTCCTTGGAAGAAAAGCTATGACTAACCTAGACAACATATTAAAAAACAGAGATATTACTTTAGCAACAAATGTCCATCAAGTCAAATCTATGGTTTTTCCAGTAGTCATGTATGGATGTGAGAGTTGGACCATAAAGAAAGCTGAGCACTGAAGAAATGATGCTTTTGAACTGTGGTGTTGGAGAAGACTCTTGAGAGTTCCTTGGACTGCAAAGAGATCAAACCAGTCCATCCTAAAGGAAATCAATCCTGAATATTCATTGGAAGGACTGATGCTGAACCTGAAACTTCAATACTTTGATCAAGTGATGTGAAGTCCTGTTCATTGGAAAGAAACCTGATGCTGGGCAAATTTGAAGGTAGGAGGAGAAGGGGATGACAGAGGATGAGATGGTTGGATGGCATCATCAACTCAAAGGACATGAGTTTGAGCAAGTTCTGGGAGTTGGTGATGGACAGGGAAGCCTGGCGTGCTGCAGTCCATGGGGTCACAAAGAGTTGGACAGGGCTGACTGACTGAACTTAACTGATATGTATAATTTATTTATTAAATAATAAGTCATATTCTATAACCCTGCAGCCTGATATTTTTGAAAATTTGAATTTCTTTATTTGTATGCATTTATGATGATTTGATAGAATCAAATCATCAAGTGATTTAATAGAAACATATATTGTTTGAATATTGACTGTTATTTACTACCAGTATAGCTATTATTTAGGGGGCTGGTAAAAAGTAAGCATTTGTTTTACCGAATTATTGTTGGATTAATGGGTTATTCATGCGAAGTAATGAGGAAGTTGCAGCCACACATTAGGTGCCAAATAAAATATTATTGTTCATAAATGACTATTTTCACAAAGTTGGAGTGCTTTCGTTAAATCACTAAGTTGTGTCCAATTCTTTGCGACCCCATGGACTGGAGCAAGCCAGCCTTCCCGGTCCTTCACTATCTTCCAGAATTTGTTCAAACTCATGTCCATTGAGTCAGTGATGCCATCCAACCATCTCATCCTCTGTTGCCCTCTTCTCCTTTTGCCTTCAATCTTTCCCAGCATCAGGGTCTTTTCCAATGAGTCAGCTTTTTGCATCAAGTGGCCAAAGTATTGGAGCTTTAGCTTCAGCGTCAGTCCTTCCAATGAATATTAAGGGTTGATTTCCTTTAGGATTGGTTGGTTTGATCTCCTTGCTCTCCAAGGGACTCTCAAGAGTTTTCTCCAGCACTACAATTTGAAAACATCAATTCTTCAGTGCTCAGTTGTCTTTATGGTCCCGCTCTCACATTTATACATGTTGGAGTAATCTCCTGTTGTGTCGAAATGTTAACATTTTAAAAACATTTTATTGAAAGTCTTTCTACAAAAACTGCATAGTTTCTGTCACTTTTAAGTGTGTAACAGAATGGAAATGTTACTTTTAAATAGGATATAAAGACATAGCGTTCCCTAAAAGTTTTCTCAGAAACCATAAATGGAAGACCAAGGGGGTGATTGTGTGGGAGACCTTCTTCAACCCAATAGAAGTTGTTACGGCTGCTCATTTATGAGGGTTCCTTCTAAGATTTTTCTGAAAATATTGGTTTCTGTTGCTCAAAGAAGCACAAAATGTCAAATAAATATTGATATACTATTTAATATAAATTAATCAGTGATTAACATTTTGTCACATATTCTTTATATTTTCATATGCCTCTGTCTCTCTTGTTTCTGTCTCTGTAGATAAATAGATATGTAAAAGAGATCCTCCCTCTTTCTGAACTGTTGTGAAAATTTGCCCTTAAATATTTCAGCAATTGTCTCCCAAGAACAATAATTCCATTATTCTACATAAGCCTAAGCCTAGTATAATAGTCACATTTAAGAAATTTAAGATTGATAACACATTGGAATCTGTATCTATAATGTCTGTATTCAAAGTTTCTCATATCCATTAAAGATTTAATGGAAAATTCAGAATACCATATTTAGCTGTCATATCTCTTTAGTTTATTTTAAACTGAAACTATTCCTGAGCCATTTTTGGCTATCTTTCATATTACATTCATATCTTTTTAAGAATTCAGGCCAGTCATTTTACAGAATGAGTCTCAAATCAGAACTGTTTAATTGCTTCCTTCTGATTAGATTGAGTTTTTTAAAATGATGGCAAAACTGCTACTAATGTCAATTTTATCCTATTATCATTAATGATAAATTTAATCACTTGGTTAAGGGGTATCCATCAAATTTCTTCATTATGAAGCCCTCTTTGCCAATCTATTTAACATGTATTCTGTGAGATGATACTCTGAGACTTTGTGAATATCCTATTCTCAGTATAATTTAGCCAATGATTTCAATATCCATCTGCCATTCCTTTTATATTAATTAACTATACACCTTCCATAAAGATTTTTCCCTTTTTGTCTCATAGTTTAATTTATTTTTAACAAATTATCCATGTGGACCAATGTACTCATTTTAATTCATTATATTAAAATCCATTATTATCATAATTCATTTCCATGCTAAAATTGTCCAACCCTGAGCCAATGAAAGTTCTTCAAGCTGCCACCTTTGTTTTACAAGGGTTTCCTTACTTTCTGAAGTAAGTTACCTACCAAACTTAGGACATAAAAGTAGAATTTAGGCTTACTTTTTCTCTTCTGCGTCCACCTTGGAATCCACTTTTTTCTCCAAGGACCTGGGTTCACTTTACCTGAGAATGGTTTTTAGAAGCCAAGATTCAGTGCTATGAGTTTGCTTGTTGCTACTAGGGTGTCATTGCCTCTAGGCACTCTCAGCAGATATTAATTACTACACACACACACACACATATATGATATTTTTTTTATCTAACCAGTAAGCTAAATATGAGTGCACACTGATATCTCAGATGCTAATCAATACCACACATTTTATTCTAACCTATTTTCTTGCTTTCCTGTAACTTTCCTGACAGTGAGAAATCTTATTTCCAACATTTACTATTCATTT
The DNA here is from genome assembly GCF_033118175.1 of Dama dama. Lineage (NCBI taxonomy): Eukaryota > Metazoa > Chordata > Mammalia > Artiodactyla > Cervidae > Dama > Dama dama. The sequence goes on along the minus strand of NC_083698.1, from coordinate 79,260,300 downwards.
AGATATTTGTTCAGCCCTAGTATACTTGTAAAGAAGTTCATAGCTGTTAACTCCTACCTCCATGAGAAGCAAATTTTCCCACTAGTGTACACTATCTATGTACTATATCTTTAGTTTTAACACTTGGAGCTTTTAGTCAAAACACCATTTTACAAAGTTAATTAGGTCAACTCCCTTTTGATCCCAACAACTTTTGTGCAGTTATTTTATACATTTGTAAAGTAGTCATATTAATTTATCAAGGTTTGCATTTCATTCAGGGATCCCTTGACATGTGATTGATTTGTTATTGTCATTCTAGTTTGCATAAATTAAAGTTCACTCTTTTGTAATATACAGTTCAATGGGTTTTGACAAATGTATAATGTTCACTACAACAGTATCATACAAATTATTTCATTCACCCTAAAATTCCCTTGTTCGTTCACTTGGTTGTTGACAACCACCCTATTCCTCCAGTCTCTGGCAACTACTGATATTTTCTGTCCTTATAGAGATTTTTCTTTAGAAACATCATATGAATGGAATCATAATGTGTAGACTTTTAATCAAGCTTCTTTCTCTTAATAAAATACCTTTAAGATTCATCTATATGCTGCATAAATCAACGGCTCATTCTTTTTTATAGTTGAGTAGTATTCCGTTGTGTGGATGTACTACAGCTGTTTACTCATTTCCCTGTTGAAACTGTTGAAGGACATCTTAATTACTTTCTCTTTTTTTAGTTTTTTGTTTTCTATTTGTATATAAAGCTGAAACAAACATTTATATATAAAGCACACAGGCTTTCATGTAGATATAATTTACAGTTTACATGTGTAAACCACTAGGAGTATGATTAAGTAATTCTTGGGTCATGTGCTGAGTTTATATTCAACTTTATAAGGAAATGGAAAAACACTCCAGTATTCTTGACTAGGAAATACCATGGACAGAGCCCTGGTGGGCTGCAGGTTGCCAAGAGTCAGACAGGACTAAGCGACTAACACTTTTACTTTCACTTTACTTTCACTTTAGAAGAAAAGGCAAAACTATCTCCCTAAGTGGAAGACAGCAATGAATGTGAGTACTTGTTGTCCCCATATTGGTTCTTACAGGTATATTTTGTATCCTATACGTTACCAAATTATTTTTTGTTTGTATATATGAGCTAGTCATGAAGTTTTAGGTATATGATTGTATCACTTGCAAATATAATTCAATTCACTCTCTTTCCAGTTATTATGCATTTTATTGATTTCACTTTAATTATAGTAGCTAATATCTCTCAAAAATGTTCAATAGCAATGTTGTTGTTTTTGTTTAGTTGCTCAGTTGTGTCTGACTCTTTGTGACCCCATGGACTGCAGCATACCAGGCTTCACCATCTCCCAGAGCCTGCTCAAACCAATGTCCATTGAGTCAGTGATACCATCCAACCATCTCACCTGCTGTCATCCCCTTCTCCTGTCTTCAATCTTTCCCAGCATCAGAACCTTTTCTAATGAGTCAGCTCTTCACATCAGGTTGCCAAATTAATGGAAATCATAAATATGTTGCCCTTCCCCTCACCTTAGTTGGATTGTCTCTAGTGTCTTTCCATTAAATAATTGTGTGTGTGTATATAGATAGATAGATAGATAGATATGTGTGTGTTTCTATTGGTGTCTGTGTGTAAGTATCCAACAATTCATATTTCACTCATTATTTTTATCAGAAATTGACACTGGATTTTGTCAAGATCTTTCCCTTTCCATTTAATCAAGATATATAATTTCCTGGACATGGAATTTCATTTGCTTTATTTTCTTTAGAAATTTTCAGAATTTTTCCATGGATATTTTTAGTGAGGCTACTCTTATCAATTTTTGCTGCTTTCGTTTTCTGATTTAATTATCAATTTTATGTTGTTTTCACAGAATTTGTTTAAAAGTTTTTCCTTATCTTGTATCTGGAATGTAATATTGAAATTATTTGATCTTTCAAGTTGAATAGAATTTTCCTATGAGATTATCTGTGTATACCATATTTTTATTGTTATTTTTTTCTCTTTCTTGTGAGATAGTTATTTAATAGTTTTAAAGATTTTTATGATTTACATTCCCTATGCTTCTTTAAGAAATTTCTGGAAACTCTCATCAAATATAATTAATTTAAAAGTTTTTTTTTCCTAATCCATCTGAATTCTAGATTTCTCTGATCTTTTCTAGGCAGTCTCAAGAGACTCATTCACCATGTCTGAATTGCTATTAGCTGTGGCCTTCATTTTTAGCCATAAATTATTCACTCTTTATTATTTGTGTAGGTATTTGTTTTAACCAATATCAGACTCCCTTTAATTTAAGTGCTCATGATTTCTATTACTAAAGAGAACAGCATTCTTCCAACTCATGCAAAAAAAAAAAAAAAAAGATGTTCATTAAAGAAAATAGCTACGTAATTCTACATTAGTCTCTTATGAACCTTCCTTTCCTGGCTGTGCTAACTGTGCTTGCATTCCGTCTTCTGGCTAATATTAACTGAGGAGTTCTTTAGATTAATGTTTATGGAAAGGTCTTTTCCTGGTCAGAGTCTCAGTTTAAGTTTTTTTAAAAATCCATTCCATCGCAGCATGACATTTCTGTATCTGTTTATGCTATAAAAACTGAAAACAAACAAATATGTTCTTTAACTATGTTGTTTGTTTAAATATTTAACACTAAGTTAATAATATGTTATCCTTTGTCCTTTTAAAAACTTCCCTAAATTCACTCCAAGTTAATCTTGTTACTTACTGTGCCTCTATGTTATAATCACTAAAGAGTTCCAACTCAGTACACAGTGTTTACATTCGTATGACTGAGGGTCCCAGTCAGTTTTCACACCTTGCCATACATAAGACTGAACTGAAGAGCGAATTTCAGAAAAGAGCAAGTTAGACTAGGCTAATGTCTGGATGCTTCACCTTGAGGAATAATCTGGTTTTATCAACATTTAATTCCATAAATCACATAATTTCCTGATTTCAAGACATTTTCAGTCTCTCATACAGCCAGAGTCTTGGTAAAAGAAGAAATGTTAGGAAAGTGTTTAGAATAGAAATGGTTTCATACTCAGTCAATTATAGAGCTTCTTCTAAGGGATACAACTACTTCACTCACCTCTTCTATGTCATAAATTTTATTCAAAACATCTAAAACAAACATATTATATTATAGTTCTATTATCTTCAATATATTATTAGGATAGAAAAAGATTTTAAAATCAATTTTATCCCTTCTATATACTAATCTCTTCTACTCTACTCTACTGAGACATCTCAGGTGGCAAGAGTGGTTAAGAACCTGCCTGCCAATGCAGGAAACAATGCAAATTTGATCCCTGGGTCAGAAAGATTCCCTGGAGTAGAAAATGGCAACTGGCTCCAGTATTCTTGCCTGGAAAATTCCATGGACAGAGGAGCCTGGTAGGCTACAGTTCATGGGGTCACAGAGAGTCAGACTGGACTGAGCTACTACAAACACAAATGAGAATAACTTAGCCCTACTGCCTGGGAACCCCTGGTGGCTCAGCAGTAAAGAATCCAACTGCAATGTAGGAGATGTGGGTTTGATCCCTGGGTCGGGAACATCCCCTGAAGGAGGAAATGGCAACTCACTCTAGTATTCTTGCCTGAGAAATCCCATGGACAGAGGATCCTGGTAGGCTACAGTCCATGGGATCACAAGAGCCAGTCACGACTTAGAGACTAACCCAGTACCACCTACCCATTACATGATTAACATCTTTGCCAGTACTGAATAATGGAAACCTATGGAAATATACTTTCAGGTTGTTTTATTTTCTTTTAATTTTTATCTTTAAGAGCAATTTCATGGCATTGTCCTCTTGCTGGAAGGATTAAGGAACAAAGAATATATGTAAGGAATTCCATATATATATATATATATATATATATATATATGTTTATACACACACAAGCAAAAATATATAATGATAAGAGGACAGACTATCCCCTTTGGCTCTCTTCCTAGTCAAGCATTAAATAACAAATAGAAACAGAAAGTTAGGGAAGATGTTCAGTTATTTTTATATGTTCATGGAGAAATGGATAAAATTAAGTCATTGCTTTAAAAGCAAGATCATTATATCATTATTTCTTGCAGCTTTTAAGATCCTTTAATGTCACTAAAATTATCATTGAAATCTATGGCATATAGATGACTAGTTGTTATCATTTCTATTATGTGGCATGGCAAATAGCGAATTAAGAGACAGAACACTTGGACTTTTAAGTTCTTTTAGCATCCAGCTTGTTGTCCTGAAATTACTGTGCACTTTGGAAATGATTTCCTCCTATATATAACCTGTTTGTGCTAATTTATGAGTTGGCAAACTAGTACCCATGGGTCAAACCATACTTCTGCCAATTTTGTATATAAAGTTTTATTGGAAAACAGTAATGCCCATCTGTTTAGGTATTGTCTGTCTACTTTCCTGCTACAATGGCAAAGTTGAATAATTGTAAAAGATATTGCATTGCCTGCAAAACCTCAAATATTTACTATCTAGGCTTTTATAGAAAAAAATTGCTAACACTTGTGCTAAGTGATTATACTTTGTTTCCCTTGTGGAGTAGTTTCCCTTGCTCTGTCTCTCTTACCTCTTACTTCCTGGTTTAAATACTATTTGTGGAAAAATATTATCAAACAAGGATTAGGCTCAGAAAAGCCTTGTATACGTCCATTGACTGTTACATGTGAAAGTGAACAATAGATTCAATTATCTTTTTCTATGTCCTCAGCTTCAAAAGGGTGGTAATAATGAGTTGATAGATAGATACATAGATAGATTTATGCACATGGATCCTCAATGTGATTTATAAGTTTTTATCAATCAACTATGTGTTTCGGTGAACTGGTATTCCTAGGCTTTGTCAGTACAGAGGCTTGTGTGATACACATAGCATCAGCACTAGCACCCCGTGGGCTGGATTCTGTCCCAGATAAAGAAGAGCAGAGGGTGGGCTTTGTAATACCAGACCTATGCATTTTAGGGAGCACTCCCTGCTTTTAGAGTCCCCCAGTGGTGCAGTAGTAATGAATCATCCTGCCAGTGCAGGAGACACTGGATACTTGGGTTTGATCCCTGGGTCAGGAAGGTCCCATAGAGTAGGAAGTGGTAACTCACTCCAGTATTTTGCCTGGAAAATTCCATGGATATATATTCCATGGAGCCTGGTGGGCTACAGTCCACGGGGTTGCAAAGAGTCGGACATGACTGACAGACTGATCATGCACACACACACACACACACACACATGCACACACACAGGCATCTAATTCTTCAGTAACTCACCCAAGTTCAGCAAATTAGCTCTATCCCCTTTTTACCTATTTCTTCACCAAACGAAGCTCGTTTTTATTCTTTAGTATTCTGTATAATTGCTCCACTAGTTATCCAGAGTGGATCCATCATATGTGGCAATTTATCTTCCATACAGGAACTCAAATAAGATATTTTACAGAAATAAAAATGTATACAAATAAGAAAGGAAAAGTAGAACAGGGAAAGATTAACTGTGGAGGGGAAATGTAAAAACATATGGAAGAATAAGCATGGGTGAAAGAATGACTGAGACAGAAGCTACAATCTGGTGACCAAATAGTAGACTACAGTTTGCAGTTGAGAGATGCAAAGTGAAAAGTCATTAGTGGAACAACTGGTAAAATCTGAATAATAGTAGTATTATAGTAGGTAATTCAATTAATAGTATTATACTAATGTTAATTTCTTAGTTTTGCTAAATATACTATTATGTAAGATGCTAATGTGAAGGGAAACAATGAACAATTTTTGTATCACTTGTGTTAACGTGGAATTATTTCAAACTAAAATGTTTAAAAGGTGTATGTTCTTCATATTAAACAACTCAGCAACTAGTAGAGAGAGACAGAAAAACTGGCAATAAATCACAACAAAAAATAATATGCCAAAAATGCTCTGAAAGTGGTTTTTCTCAAGGCACCTTGGACACACAAGATAGTTTTTGATAATCTTAACAACAGTTTGAGAAATGGAAGTGAATAGATATCAGGCAATTCTTCCTGGAGGTGTTACTAAATTTTCTTGTAATGGGTGAGTGTAAGATATCCATGCAAAGAAAAAGATAAAGAACTCTAGGCCGGTATAACACCATGTTTAATGACATAGAAACAGGCGCAAACATGACACTTTTGGGGATATTTGATAAGAATAAGAATGATTTTTTAGAAGTGAAGTGGAAAGAAATAAGACTATAGAGATTGGCAATAAATGTAATCATGGGGAATTGTATAGTATACTAAATAATTCAGATTTTAACTTGAAGAAAATAGAGCTGATCAGTTTAACAGAGATCGATATGATCAGTTTTATGTTTTACAGTGTTATATAGAAGGCTATGTGTAGCATGCGTTTGAAGAGATCAATAATGAAAACTGTGAAGAGTAACTATGACTATCTTACTTCATCCTAGGTGAGTTAGGACACTAGATATATGATTTGAAAAGAATGGAAGGTTTTAGATACTATTAATTAGGTGAAATTGCCATATTTTAGTATTGCTTGAATTTGGGTCTACTGAAACAGGAAAAACTGGAATAGATCTAGGTGACTGTTCAGAAAACTAGTTGCTAACAAGCATTATGCATCAAGACTTAGAAAGAGGTGAACGGTTTTGGTTGAAAGAAAAATTATAGATCACCATGTCCATTTTTACCTGTTATTTTTGTTGCTTTTAGAATATAAAGAGTCTGTTGATGCCCAACAGTGTCACTCTAAATGAACTCTAAATTAGGAAGCTATTGTGTAGTTAACTATGTTAGTTGACTTTTCAAGTTTTCAGTGAAGAGAAAAAAAACAGTAAAAATAATACTCTGGGAAAACATTTGAGTGAAGTGATGGAAGAACAAACCACAGAGAAAATTAAGACAAATTTACCTCTGATTTCTGGAAAAATAAAAGATAGTAGTTTCACAGTAAATAGAGAAAGGAATTTCAAGAAATAAGAGGAAAGGCAAACTTAAATGTTTGGGGTGTCAAATAACAAAATGACTGAAAATATCTTGGATTTAGTAACTTAAGACTCATTGATAGTTCATTTGTATAACTTTTTAAGATGCCACATATAAGGAATATCATAGGATACTTGTCTTTTTCTGTCTGATTTACTTCTCTCTGTATGATAATCTCTAGGACCAACCATGTTGCTACAAATGGCATTATTTCAATCTTTTTTATGGATGAGTAATATTCCATCATATAAATGAACTTACAAAACTTAGTGTCACAGATGTAGAAAACAAACTTACGGTTACCACGAGGGAAGTGGAGGGGAGGAATACATCGGGAGATTGCAACTGACATGTACATACTACTATATATAAAATAGGTTACTAATACGATCCTACTGTGTAACACGGGAAACTCTACCCAATACTCTGTAATGAGATATATGAGAAAAGAATCTAAAAGAAGAGTGAGTGTGTGTGTATGTGTATAACTAATTCACTTGCTGTACACCTGTAGCTAACAGAACATTGTAGATGAACTATACACCATTAAAAAAAAATTAATGTGAAAGGAGAGAAAACATTCATTGATAACTTGAGAGAGGTATTTTAAAAGCCAATGTGAGGTATATTGAATTGGATCAAGAAATATACAAAAGATGACACTATTGGTGTCTGTATGTAAATGATAAAATACTATTACAGTGTCTTTTCAGATGGTGTGTATCATAAGTGTGTGCATATGATAGATATAAAATGCAAGTAGAGATAGTGGAGAAAGAAGAAAAAGAGGTAACTGGTGGTAGTAAAGACCTCTGTATTTTAGAACAAATTGAATCCTGGGTCCAAGTGTAAATTTTATTGTTGATCAGGAGACAAAACTCCTTTAATATATGAAAAAGGTAGAGAAAAAATAAGTTATAGTAGAATAATCCTGGGTTTTGAAGATAAACTTCAAACTAAAATGACTTATCCTATTAGATAACTTTAATATGCAAGATAAATACTTATTCTTTACAACCTCAGTGTTTAAATTAAAAGGAAAAAAGTTTTAGAGTTTGTAAAAGATAAAAGAGGTAATAAAAGTAAATGAAAATGAGCTTGGAAATAGAATACTCCACTGCCTATAACACAGGAAACTAGAAATGCAGAGGAACACTATGTCCATGTTGTAAGAGAGAAGAACTGATATAACAACCCCATCCCTTCTCAAACATGTGAAGACTGAAATAGATCCTTGTATTTTTCAGAAGAAATTTCTCAAGTAACTTCTCTGGGTAAATGGCCTCCCCTCAGTCGTTTCATTCAAGACTGTTTAAATGGCACCTTTTAAAGAGGATTTTCCTGAACACCACAGCTAAACTTGCATCAAACTCTGTCATTTTAAAGGGATGTGATTTTCTTTGTGTCATCACTTAATAATATACTATATGGTTATTTGTCTATGGTTTTCACTACTATTTCTTTATTGCCTACAACAGCATCTGATATCTAAGTGTTCAATAAATATATAAACCAGCAGCTGAAAATGAAACTTCATGGCTTTTATTGTCTCTTACAAGCAGGAAGGAATATTATCTGCTCTAAAAACAAGAGAACAAGATGCACTTGTGAACATGAGGAAAGTAGTCCAAGTTTCAAATTGTTTCGGACAGTTGAAAAGTTAATTAAATAAGGCATACCCAGAGGGATTGTTAAAGAGCATTTAATGGGTCATTTACTCATTTATTCACTTACATTTCCTGAGTTCTTACTGTGCTAACATTATCACTTCCCTCCTACACTCTCAAGGATTTGGCTCTTTAGGTTATTTGAGATTTGTGTCATTGCTCTCTATTTCTTACTCATCACTTTCTCTTTCTACTGGGTATTTCCACCAGTCATATAAACACGCCAGAAGCAATCGTATTCTAAAAACTTTTACACTAGCTCCACATCTCAATTCAATGTCTGCCCATATTTTCCTGCTGTGTTGAAAAGCAACATATCTCTAGTTCATGTTATCATACTCCTTTGCTATTTTATAAGTGTGGAATAAGTTTTATACTATCAGAGTACAGTGACATATAATATTCACCTGTGCAACACTATAGTTAAAATTACCAGATGTTAATATTTTGTCATATTCCTTAAGATCTTACTTAATTCAAGGAAACAGCACGTAATTGATAAAACTGAAGTTTCCTTTTTATCATTTGTAATCACTCTTTGGCATACTAGAAGTAAAGACTGTTATGAATTTGGCATTTATTTACCCTCTACCCATTTGATGTAGGGGCTTCCCTGGTGGCTCAGATGGTAGAGAATTTGCCTGCAGTGTGGGAGATCTGGGTTCAGTACCTGGGTTGGGAAGAGCCCCTGGAGGAGGGCATGGCGACAAACTCCAGTATTCTTGCCTGGAGAATCCCCATGGACAGAGGAGCCTGGCGGGCTACAGTCCATGGGGTCCCAAAGAGTCAGACACGACTGAACAACTAAGCACACAGCACATTCTTATATTGATGAATAACTATTTCCACTTTTCATTATATTTTATATCATTATGTGTATGTATTATGTTTTGCAAACTTGTGCTATCATAAGTTAATATTGTAACAACTTAAATCATCTTCCATGAGTAATTTTACTTAAGTAACTTTGTTTCCATACCCCACCAGTGTTATCATCAGTTCAGTTCAGTTCAGTCACTCAGCCGTGTCCAACTCTTTGCGACCCTATGAATCTCAGCACGCCAGGCCTCCCTGTCCATCACCAACTCCCAGACTTTACTCAAACTCATGCCCATCGAGTCGGTGATGCCATCCAGCCATCTCATCCTCTGTCATCCCCTTTTCCTCCTGCCCCCAATCCCTCCCAGCATCAGGGTCTTTTCCAATGAGTCAACTCTTCGCATGAGGTGGCCAAAGTATTGGAGTTTCAGCTTCAGCATCAGTCCTTCCAATGAACACCCAGGACTTATATGAGTGGATAATTGTGAAACATGTACAGTGTGAAAAGAAACTTTGGAGGAAAAAAGAAAGCATTGAAAAGGTGACTGGAAGAAGGAGTTAGGATGCTCAAGGAGATGAGTTAAAAATGCATACAAAACTGTTACTCTTGCCAAGCGAATGTTTTAGGCAGAGGGATATGTCAGCAATATCAAATAATTAGATCCAGAATTTCAAAGGTTATTGATATCCTTACCAATTATTATTTTAATAAAGTGGTTGGGTAGAAATGAGGTTAAGAAAGATTATTATAGGTAAATGAACAAATGAAAGAGAAATTGTCCTTTCAAAGAGTGTGACTGAAATACACACACATATATTATACAGCTGAAAGAGAAGGTAGACTCCCAGTCCATCCCTCTTCTACCCACTGCCCCCTCAGCAACCACGGTTCTGTTCTCTATGTCCGTGAGTCTATTTCTGTTTTGTAGATAAGTTCATTTGTGTCATATCTTAGATTCCACATGTAAGGTATATTATATGGTATTTGTCTTTCTGACTTCATTTCTTTTTAAATTTATTGAAATTTTTAATGTTTTGAAAATGTTAGCTCTTTGAATATACCTTACTATTACCTTGCCTTGTCATTTATTGTTCATAAAATAGCTTCAGATTTTTTTTTCATAAAAATCTCCAAACAAAAAGAAAAATATTGATTACATTTGTATTTGGGGTCAGCTTCTACTATTTAGGCTAACACTGTAAACACATAACTTTTATCTATGGTAATCCTGTTTCATGAAGATTCTAAATGCTAAAGAATTCCTTGGAAGGAAAGTGAACATTTAAAGTGTAAAAATGTTTTGATATCCATTATTATGAGTTTTGAAGTGGCAAATGACTTTGATTTATTATCAACATTTAATAAATATTTTCCAAATATTAAAAAAAAAAAAAACAAAAAACTTGCCATCTTAAAGGAAAATTTTAAAAATTCAAATCAAAGAAAGGAACTGTGCCCACAGGAATATTTGTTTACACTGGCTAAGAGCTTCTTACAAGATGACTAAATGTTATTTTTTATTTTAATGTTAATTTACTTTTCAGGAAAAACAGGTTGCGTATAAGTATGGCAATAAAAGCTCACTTCAGTCTTCACAACAATGTCAAATGCATAGCACTGTGAATGACTATCTATATTGATGATTTTTCTGAGTATTAGTCAAACATTTTAATCACATAATAAAGGAACCAAACATTATCAACTTTCAAGAATTCAGCTCATTATTTAAAAATTAAAATTAAAAAAAAAAAACACTACTTAATGAGCAGAATTGTGGATTACATCTTCATGGTTTTAAGCATTAAATCTTAAAGTTAAAACTAAATACAAGTCAGTTTAAATGTTAGTTAATCTTGAATGCATTGATGCATACTATAAAACTTCTGAGTTAACAGAATGATAAAAGTAAAATAAAACTTCAGATTAAATGTGAAATATAGGAAAAAATAAAGAATATCATATGGCATTCATATGTCATATGAATCATATATGGGTCCTTATATGTGGACCCTAGAAAGGAATGATACAAATAAACTTACTTACAAAACACAAAGAGACTCATAGAAAACAAACTTATGGTTGCCAGGGGGAAGGGATAGTTAGGGATTTGGGGAAGGCCATGTATGCACTGCTATATTTAAAATGGATAACCAACAGAAAACTACTGTATAGTACATGGAACTCTGCTCAATGTCATGTGTCAGCCTGGATGGGAGGAAGTCTGGGGGGAGAATGGATACGTGTGTGTTATCGCTGACCCTCTGCTGTTCACCTGAAACTAACTCAACATTGTTAATCAAGTATAACCCAACACAAAATAAAAAGGTTAAAGTTTGGGATGAAAAAGTAAAAAACACAAAAACATTGTTCAATATACAAAAATAATTTTATGACTAGACATATCTCCAGGGTATCTTCCCAAACAAGGATCGAACCCAGGTCTCCTTCATTTAAGAGTTATTCTTTACCACCTGAGTCACTAGAGAAGCTTCTACAATATTAGTAAATATAAATACATTAAATGCTTTTTAGACTAGATCATAGCTAACTTAAAATCAAACATTTCTTAAATAACAGTTGGATTGAAACTGAAATATCAGTTGGATTGAAAGTGAAATATCAGGCAATATAGAAAAGAGTGATACTAAAACAAGTGTATATTGGAACTGATGAGAACTAGCTAAAAAATTGGGCCGGGGTCCAGCCTCGGCAGGATCCAGGGGGTATCCTCGGGATGAACGGTGTTGGTGAGAGAATACATGTGAGACCAGCCTTGATAGGGCCAAGTCTCAGGATGAACAGCGAGAGAGAGAGAGAGAAAGAGAGAGAGAGAGAGAGAGAGAGTGACCAGACGGGGGTGTTTGCAGCTGGGTCTGGCAATGCTTTATTTTTTACCGTAGCTTTTATACCCTAAGTTAGTACATTTCTAAGGGGAAGATAGTTTAACATTGCATCAGCTTGTTCTTCACGAAACCAGGGTGTTTTCTGCATACTTCTTTGTTTATGAGGGTCTTGTACATTAACTTCTGGCCTTGAGGCCTATTAACATTTTATACAAGTCAGGTGAATGTAAACCTATTTAATGTTTCTATGGTGACCTTAACTGAACGGTAGCAGTCTCATAGGGCAACAGTACAGAGTAGAAGTATAACCTTGTTAATACAAAAATTAATCCTTCTGCAGAAGTTGTCAGTTGAGTTTATCCAAGAAGTTTACCCCACACTGACTCTGCGACTTTGGTGAGGCAGCCCCTGCCTAGCACTCCTGACTAATAATTAACAACCATTTCATTTTTACCACACTAGGGCTGAGCTCTTATTTCTCTAGATCTATAACTATATTAACAATGGTTTCTATAACACAACCTTAGCACATTAAGAGCAAAAACACAGCAAGCAAAACACAGCAAGCAAACATCAACCCAATAACCACCTTTAGAATAATTTTTCTCATGTTTTCTGATAGGACTCCTTCACCCCTCAAAAAGACTGTATGTGTATTAGGGCTTTTATATAATCAGGTTCTTTATGCTGTTTTATGATTAGGGTATTATAAGCAATCATGCATATTAGTACCAAGGGCATAAACGCAGTTGCTAAACAAACTAAAATATCAGCAAAGGAGTTTAAATTAAAACACTCCTTTCACCCTGGATAATCTCATAAAATACCACCACCCAGGTAACTTATTGATTAAAATTCTAAATTGATTCTTATTTGGGACAAGATCGGAGAAGGCCTTCTGCCTATGTCACAGAAATTAGGGAGTGGTCTATCGAAGCAAGCATCAGAAAGACAGATATCATCTTTAAGGTGAGCACCGGGGGCAGCTTTTCGGAATCCCTGAAAACCTGATCTGCCTTGCCTGTCAGGCTTTCTCCTCATGACCTTGTCATGGGTAGGACCTCGTGTGTTGGCTCCCAGCAAAATTGTGTCCTGTAAGGGTAAATATGAACCAAAGTTAAGAGGCTTAATTTTCCTGTTGAAAATAAGAGAACAGGCTCCCCATCCCTTCCTTTCACCTAGATCATTGACTTTAGAATACTCATAATTGTACTCATCAAGCCAGTCAATCCTAAAGGAAATCAGTCCTGAATATTCATCGGAAGGACTAATGCTGAAGCTGAAGCTCCAATACTTTGGCCACCTAATGCAAGGGACTGACTCATTGGAAAAGACCCTGATGCTGGGCAAGATTGAAGGCAGAGAAAGGGACAACAAAGGATGAGATGGTTGGATGGCATCACTGACTTGATGGACATGAATTTGAGCAAGCTCTGGGAGTTGGTGATGGACAAGGAAGCCTGGCGTGCTGCAGTCATGGGGTCGCAAAGAGTCAGACACGACTGAGCGACTGAATTGACTTAATTGTGCTCATTAGAAAAGTCCTCGATGCTAGGAAAGATTGGAGGCAAAAGGTAAAGGGGGCAACAGAGAATGAGGTGATTAGATAGCATCACCAGCTTGATGGACATGAATTTGAGTGAACTCCAGGAGACAGTGAAGGACAGAGTGGCCTTACGTGCTAGCCAATAGGGTTGCAAAGAGTCAGGCACAACTTAGCAACTGAACAACAGCTGTACTGAGAATTGTATGGTCTTTATTTCTTTGTGTGCATGCTCAGTCGCTTCAATCATGTCCAACTCTTTGTGAACCCATGGCTGTGGCCCAGAAGACTCCTACATCCATGGGATTATCCCAGCAAGAATACTGGAGTGTTTTGACAGGCCCTTCTCCAGGGGATCTTCCTGACCCAGGTATCGAATCTGCATTTCTTGCAGCTCCTGCATTGGCAGATGGATTATTTACCACTTGAGCCACCTGGGAAGCCCATATTTCTTTGAAAAGTATGAAAATATTTTTGAAAGGTAAATAAACTTCTTACCAGCTTAACAACCGAGGACTGCCTTTCTGAAGAACCTGGAACCATCTCTTTGAAAGGCAATCATAAGAAAGACAGTATCTTTATATCCCAGTGTCCTCAGGAGAAAGAGTTCCTATATTTCTCTGGTGCCTATTTGCAAATCTACTTTCTGTCACAAAGACAGAAGTTTATTTTTCCTTCAAATAAAACACATTAACTAACATGGATGGGCACCTCCAATTAGCATTTAGAGTTTAGGATGAATTATGTATGACAAATGGCACTATAGTGTCTTTTTACTTCAGGGCTATTGTTCATTGGCAACCCACTCCAGTATTCTTGCCTGGAAAATCCCATGGATGGGGGAGCCTGGTAGGCTACAGTCCATGGGGTCACAAAGAGTTGTACACCACTGAGTGACTTGACTTCACTTCACTTCATTGTTCATTCTGAGAACATGTATGTAATTGTTGCATCTGTTTGGCCATTTAAAAAGATGAGGTTTCTTTCTATCTGCAATATCTTTTAGCAGGTTATCTATGATGCCTACCATATTATAATTTAATTCTTATTCAATAATACAATTATTTTCTTTCTCTTTTAAATTTGTAGAAAGGTTTTCTGAGTTGGGAAGAGACCTTATTTTTAATTTTATTTCCTCAATACTATTGGAGGGTTCATTGCTTAAGTACTCAATTCAGTTCAGTTAAGTTCAGTCACTCAGTCGTGTCTGACTCTTTGTGACCCCATGAATCACAGCACGCCAGGCCTCCCTGTCCATCACCAGCTCCTAGAGTTTACTCAAACCCATGTCCATCGAGTCGGTGATGCCATCCAGCCATCTCATTGTCTGTGGTCCCCTTCTCCTCCTGCCCCCAATCCCTCCCAGCATCAGGGTCTTTTCCAATGAGTCAACTCTTCGCATGAGGTGGCCAAAGTATTGGATATTCAGCTTCAGCATCAGTCCTACCAGTGAGCACCCAGGACTGATCTCCTTTAGGATGGACTGGTTGGATCTCCTTGCAGTTCAAGAGACTCTCAAGAGTCTTCTCCAACACCAAAGTTCAAAAGCATCAATTTTTCGGCGCTCAGCTTTCTTCACAGTCCAACTCTCACATCCATACATGACCACTGGCAAAACCATAGCCTTGACCAGATGGACCTTTGTTGGCAAAGTAATGTCTCTGCTTTTTAACATGCTGTCCAGGTTGGGCATAACTTTCCTTCCAAGGAGTAAGCGTCTTTTAATTTCATGGGTGCAGTCACCATCTGCAGTGATTTTGGAGCCCCAGAAAATGAAGTCTGACACTATTTCCACTGTCTCCCCTTCTATTTCCCATGAAGTGATGGGACCAGATTCCATGATCTCAGTTTTCTGAATATTGAGCTTTAAACCAACTTTTTCACTCTCCTCTTTTACTTTCATCAAGAGGCCTTTTAGTTCATCCTCAATTACAAGAACTCAAAAAAATGATTGGATTAAAATTAAAGTTATTTGTTAATATTTTCACAATAGATGATGTTAGTAAATCAGAGGAAAAAATAAGTATATAATCATATTTCTTTTATTTTATTAGTAAAAATTATCAACAGTTTTTGGAATTTGTTTGTTTTATGTTGTTATTTCCTTGCCATGCTTTCTTACAATACTAAATATGTTTTTACCATATGACACAATTGCACTACTGACCAAAACAAAGCAAAACAAAACAATTTATCCCAGCAAAATAAAAACTTATGTTCACACAAAGTGTTATACAGACTTAACACCAAACTAGAAAGATTGCAATGCCCTTCAAAGGATGAATCATTAAACAAATTGTGGTGTATCCATACATGGAATACTACTCAGCAATCAAAAGGAAAAATTTATACATGGAGCAATTTCGATGGATCTCAGGGAAGAGAATGATGCTGAATGGAAAAAAAAAAAAAAAAAGCAGATGTCAGAAGACTATAGGATCCTATTTATATAGCAGTTTAAAATGACAAAGTTCTAGAAAGCGAGAACAGATTAGAGGAGTTTACTGTCTGAGCCACCAGGAAAGCCCAGAAAGAAGAGAGGTAGTTATGGTTATAAAAGAGTAACAAGAGGGAGCTTAGTGATGGAATTTTTTGCATCTTAACTATGTTGGTAGTCATGCAAACCTAAATGTGATAAATTTGCGTAAAACTAAATGTGTGCACATGCACACACCTAAAACTTGCAAAGTCTGAATAAGGTTGAAGATATGTATCAAAATCATTTTCCAGGATGTTATATTTAGTTAATTGAGGTACTTCCAAGAACTTCCAGATGTACAACTGGGTTTTGTAAAGGCAGAAGAACAAAATTGCCAATATCCATTGGTGCATATAAAAAACAAGGGAATTCCAAAAAATATATACTTCTGCTTCATTGACTATGAGAAAGCTTTGACATGTGGATCACAACAATATGTGGAAAATTCTTAAAGAGATGGGAATAACAAACCACCTTATCTGTCTCCTGAGAAACCCGTATGCATGTCAAGAAGCAACAGTTAGAATTAAACATGGAATAATGGACTGATTCAAACCTGGTAAAGGGGTACATTAAGGCTGTATATTGTCACCCTGTTTGTTTAACTTATATGCAAAGTGTATCATGAGAAATGCCGGGCTGGATGAACCACAAGTAGAAATCAAGATTGCTTGGAGAAATATCACCAACCTCAGATATGCAGATGACACCACCCTTATGGCAGAAAGTGAAAAAGAACTAAAGAGCCTCTTGATGAAAGTGAAAGAGAAGAGTGAAAAAGTTGGCTTAAAGCCCAACTTTCAGAAAACTAGCATTATGACATCTGGTTCCATCACTTCATGGCAAATAGACGGGGAAGCAGTGGAAACAGTAGCTGACTTTATTTGGGGGGGGGCTCCAAAATCACTGCCGATGGTGATTGTAGCCATGAAATTAAAAGACGCTTACTCCTTGGAAGGAAAGTTATGACCAACCTAGATAGCATATTAAAAAGCAGAGGCATTACTTTGTCAACAAAGGCTTTGTCCCTCTAGTCAAGGCTATGGTTTTTCCGGCAGTCGTATATGGATGTGAGAGTTGGACTACAAAGAAAGCTGAGTGCAGAAGAATTGATGCTTTTGAACTGTGGTGTTGGAGAAGACTCTTGAGAGTCCCTTGGACTGCAAGGAGATCCAACCAGTCCAACCTAAAGGAAATCAGTCCTGGGCGTTCATTGGAAGGACTGATGTTGGAGCTGAAACTTCAATGTTTTGGCCATCTGATATGAAGAGCTGACTCATTTGAAAAGACCCTGATGTTGGGAAAGATTGAAGGCAGGAAGAGAAGGGGACAACAGAGAACGACACGGTTAGATGGCATCACCGACTCAATGGACATGAGATTGGGTAAACTCCGGGAGTTGGTGATGGCAGGGAGGCCTTGTGTGCTGCGGTTCATGGGGTCGCAAAGAGTCGGACACAACTGAGCGATTAAACTGAACTGAACTGAAAAGCATAAAGCAAAAAGGAACTGAAAACTTCTTGATGAGGGTAAAAAAGAAGAGTGAAAAAGCTGGCATAAAACTCAGCATTCAAAAAACAAAGATCATGGCATCTGGTCCCATCATTTCATGGCAAATAGGTGGAGAGAAAGTGGCAACAGTGGCATATTTTATATTCATGGGCTACAAAATTACTGTGAATAGGGACTGCAGCCACAAAATTAAAAGGCACTTGCTCCTGGGAAAGAAAGCTGGCAGTATATTTAAAAGCAGAGACATTGCTTTCTGACAAAGGTCCATATAGTCAAAGCTATGGACAATCATGTATGGATGTGAGAGTTGAACCATAAAGAAGGCTGAGTGCCAAAGAATTGATACTTTTGGACTGTGGTGCTGGAGAATACCCTTGTGAGTCCCTTAAACAGCAAGATCAAATCAGTCAATAGTAGGGAAAATCAACCCTGAATATTCATTAGAATGTTAGCCACCTGATGCAAAGAGCCAACTGACTGGAAAAGGCCCTGATGCTGAGAAAGATTAAGGTCTAGAGGAGAAGGGGGCAACAGAGGATGAGATGGTTGGATGGCATCACCAACTCAATGGGAGCCTTGCATGCTGCTGTCCATGTGTTGCAAAAATTGGACACGACTTAGCAAGGAAATAATAACCACCATTGGAGTAAACTAGCTTAGGGTGTCTGAAATCTATTATTTCTTAAAATGCATGTGAACATATAATCATGTAATTTTTCCTTTGCACTGTAAAACATTTAAATTCAGAGCATCTCAGCAAAGAACAACTGCTTCATTTTACTTAGCAGTAGCATTCTCTATTTCTATTGCAGAAAGGAATTTTTCTGAAATATTAAATCATAAATAATTATGCCAGAAATTATCTTCTTGGTCATGCAATATACTATGAATTCTTTTCATGAAATCAAAGTCACAAAGTTGATGCTATAAACCCACCACTTCTGAAAGAAGAACATGCTTTTACTAAATATCTGATGTTCCTCAAATCTCATAAATGATTTATTACTCACATAATCCTTGCATAAAGTTCAGTCATATGTATGACAGAAAAATACTAAATATTAACACTTCTGTAGAAATCACATGCAATGCTGGAGTCCCCATGTTTGACCCCTGGGTTGGGAAGATGCCCTGGAGAAGGGAATGGCAACCCACTCCAGTATTCTTGTGTGCAGAATTCCATGAACAGACTATATTTCTGGCAGGCTACAGCCCATGGGGTCACAAAGAGTCAAACACAACTGACTGACTAACACTTAAGAAATCATTACATATTTACAAAAAATAACATCTACACGGAGTTTAGATGCTATAGCATTCAACAAAGCAATGATCATCACACACCTAGTGTTTTGGAAATGACACAGTGCCACACATTTTTTAAAAATCAATGAAAATTTTATAAAATGTAAATTCTAACTTTCCATGAAGAGACATATTATGAGTAAATTGTAAGAAGTATTTTTCAAAGAATTGAGTAGTTTCCAGTGAGCTGCACATATGAAACCAAGCATTACTTTTTTTCCAAACTCCTGATTTTGCTCATCCTCCTTCACTATCCACTTTGGCAACCATAATTATGTTTTCTATGTCTGTGAGCCTACTTCTGTTTTGTAAGTAAGTTCATTTGCATTATTTTTTTAGATTCTACATATAAGTGATATTATACAATATTTGTCTTTGTCTGACTTACTTCCAGTCTTACATTTAGGACTTTAATACATTTTGAGTTTATTTTTGTATATGATGTTAAAGAATGTTCTAATTTCATTCTTTTATATTCAGTTGTTTAGTTTTCCCACCACCATTTATTGAAGAGACTATCTTTTTTCCTTTCACAGTCCTGCTTCTTTTGTTGTAGATTAACTGAACATGAGGGTATGTGATTATTTCTAGACTTTCTATACTGTCCTTGTTTTTATCCTGTTCATCTATATGCCTGATTTGTGTCAGTACCATACTGTTTTGATTATTGTAGCTTAGTGGTATTCTCTAAAGTCAGGAAGCATGATTCCTCTAGATTTGCTCTTCTTTCTCAATATTGTTTTGTGTGTTTGGGATCTTTTGGGTTTCCATACAAATTTAAGATTATTTTTTCTAGTTTTGTGAAGAATGCCATTGGTAATTTGATAGGGATTGCATTGAATTTGTATATTACCTTGGGTAATAAGGTAATATTAACAACATTGATTCTTTCAGTTCAAGAATAAAGTATGTCTTTTCATCTGTTTGTGTCATCTTCAATTTCTTTTGTCAATTTCTAACAGTTTTTAGAGTAAAGGTATTTTGCCAATAGTAACCAAGCATTACTTTTTAACTAATAAATAGAAGTGTATTTATAAAATATAAATTTTAATTTTTAATGAAGACATGCATTTGAAATAAGTAATCTTTGGGGGAATTTAAAACACACAATGATATAATGACAAAAAAATGTTATTTGCAATAAAAACATTTACTATCCTTTTGTATCATTCTCTATCAAGCTTGAGACAAGAAGTATCTGAATGATATCTTTTAAAATGTTTATTTATTTGGCTGAGCCAGGTCTTAGTTGCAGCACACAGGATCTTTGATCTTTGTTGCAACATGCAGGATCTTTAGTTGCAGCATGTGGGATCTAGTTCCTTGATCAAGGATCAAACCCAGGCCCCTGTGTTGGGAATGCAGAGTCTTAGCCACCGGGCCACCAGAGAAGTCCCTGAATGATATCTTGAGGAGTACACATTATCATACAGACAAGACATCATAGAAAAACATGGTTATCTCCGAGAGTATGATATGATTAATTGATAGGTCATATTTTAAAAGTCTCAATGCATGCAGTGAAGGAATGAAGATAAAAAGTACATAATAAGCTCTAAAAATAAAAAGACATTAAGTCAGAAGCAAAGTAAAAAATTATGGGTGGAGAAACACCAAAAAATTCCTAATTAAAACACAAAGCATCCCTGGGGGAAAAAATACTTGACAGTAAGTCAGTTTTTACATAAAAATGTCATATGGGAGAAGGCAAGGGTGGGAGAAGCTATGAGAATAGCATTGAAACATGTATATTATCATATGTAAAATAGATGACCAGTGCAAGTTTGATGCATGAAGCAGGGCACTCAAAGCACTCTGGGACAACCCAGAGTGATGGAGCGGGGAGGGAAGTGTGAGGGGGTTCAGGATGAGGGAACACGTGTGCTCACATGTCAGTGTATGACAAAAACACCACAATATTGTAAAGTAATTATCCTCCAATTAAAATTTAAAAAAAGAAAGTCATTTCCCATGGCCCCAATGCCATCAAGATAAGACCAAAAGAAATTTGAATGAGCATTGAAAGAAATTAACTTTATTGGTTTTTGCTGCTTTATTTCTGTGAGGGCAGGTTTGATGAGAGTAATAATATACATAATGAAAATAAAGATGATGAGTGTACTTTCTAAAAAAAGCTAGTTTTCCCTTATGGTTTAAATGGAGTCTATGAAATAAGGATGATGGTGGTATGAGACAAAAAATTACCATCTGAATATACTGTGGGTGAAGAGGGATTTCTGGATCATCTCAGTGAAGTATTTAAATTGTAACCTTGAAGCTTTGTGTTTATTTGAGCATAAATTTGAAAATAGAAATTATCCCATGAAAATATTATTTTGTTTTATCATTATTATTCTAAAGAAACTTTAGGCTTAATAGGACCTCAGATTTGGGCATCTCAAATTCATGAACTAAAAACACTGAAAAATATGACCTGGAATATAAATAAATGTATTTGCACCATCACAAAACCCACAATGCTTTATAGAATGTGTAGATGTGGCCCCAGATTTTACTTCTCCAAATCATAAAGAGAAAACAGATTTTAAAAAGTCTGGTTATAGATCAAATGCATTGATCTGGTAAGACTGTGAAAGTTGCTCGGGCACCTGAAAGATAAATTACTTGTTCCTAACTGAAAAGGCCGGAGAAGGCAATGGCAACCCACTCCAGTATTCTTGCCTGGAAAATCCCATGGAGGGAGGAGCCTGGTAAGCTGCAGTCCATGGAGTCGCAAAGAGTCTGACATGACTGAGCGACTTCACTTTCACGCATTGGAGAAGGAAATGGCAACCCACTCCAGTGGTCTTGACTGGAGAATCCCAGAGTGGGCAGCCGTCTATGGGGTCGCACAGAGTCCGACACGACTGAAGCGACTTAGCAGCAGCAGCAGCAGCAGCAACTGAAAAGGCAAAGGAAAAATAACTTTGAGACTGAAAATTGACAGGAAAGACTATTATGGCTGCCTTGTGGAAATTCCAAATTGTTAATATCCAAGACACCTACTTCAGTTACTTTAAACCTTCTGAAGGAAAAGCACAACTAATGGAGAGCATATTTTTCTCTCAAAATTCTTACTAGTAAAAAGATATGATTTCTTTACTGCATTAGGGTAAATGCTCCTAATTTTAGTGAATTATTTCATCTTTGGATTCTATGTGCTTTGTAAAAAAAAAAAAAAATTCCTGCAAAAATTTGTCTAATGAATCCTTCAACAACAAAAAAAGAAAAACTACACCCTTAACACTTGAATTTTCAGTGTGATTGACGTTTTACTCACACAGAGTTCAGTAGGGTCTCTGACAGTAAAAAATTTTGTTTCGCCAAGTTGTTCATTTTTGAAGGACAATCATAAAGACTTTGTCCTAAAATAAGGGTTTGGATAGTGAGCAATATACTGTGTGTTATACACACACACACACACACACACACACACACACACATATATATATGCCCCTGCCTTCAAGGCGTTTTTATCTGAATATGCATATAAGCCTAATTCATTAAAAAAATTTAAAAATAACAATTACAACATAGAATTATGTGCTTTATTTATTTCTATTGTTGAATTGCCCTATAGCCTCTAATGCCCTATGGTCCTCTAATTTGAATATGCATCAGAGTGAGTTTGTTAGGACACAGATTAGGGGACGCATCCTATAGTGTCTGGCAGAGTAAGTGTAAAATGGGGCCCAAGAATTCTCATTTGTAATGATTTCTCAGATAATGCTAATGCTGCCAGTCTGAGGACTATACTTTGAGAATCACGACCCAAGAGGAATTCAGAAGAGGAAAGATGTAATTGTAAACTGGGATAGTTGAGCATGTTTTGTTTTTATAATGTGATTCAGATTTATACTGATTAACAATCTTAGTCACCGTATTTATTCAGGCTGGTGACAATAAACTTAATTTAGGTATTTTTATTATCTTTTGTTTCCCCTCCTGCTCTTTTTTCTTCTTTTGGCTGAGAACAAATAGTCTCATCAATTCCTCATAGCAATCTTCACTTTTGTCTAAAAGGAAGGGTGTTCTTGTCCTAGTTGTTTAAGCTGAATCTCTCTTATCTAGTCCAAACCAACTTTCCAATAACATTTCCTAGGCTATATGTATAACTTGTTTTGGAGAAAACTGTCTCTCCTATAAACCAATCAAATTGTTTCCACTGACCAAAGCAAACTTCATTACTGAAGCAAGAGAGACCAAGTTGGGCTACACACACTACGAGTGTCACACACAGATAAACTCTGCAATGTCAGCAATGTTTGCTCAGGATTTCCAGTTGCAAAAGCAATGTAAATAGTGAAAGGTCAGGATAAAGATATAATAGGATGAAGGCACACAGGCCAGAATTTCATTTTACATTATTCAATGAAAAATTTAACACAGGAACTCTTTTATAACTTCAATAAACATTTTTGGGGGATACATGAATTACTTTTTTTTTCCTGATAAAAATATATCATCATATTTGAATAAAAAAGGTTATGCTTTGTGTTTCTCCTAAATTGTACCTTCGGTGCTCTTCCTAGAAAGGGAGAGGTGCAGAAAGATTCACTTTTTTAAAAGAGCTAAGGACTGCTTTCAAGAAAACAGCATACATTAAGATATATTTGCTGACATATTCACATTAAGTATTAAAGCATATTCACAACATTTATACAAGAAGGTGTTGATCTTTTTGTGAGTGATAAAATCTTTAAACTGGCTGAAAGCTTTTATTTTATGAATAGTGAAAGAAGAGTATCATATCTCTCTGAGCCCAAACTAATATAATAATAATAGTCCTTCTGGATATCAAGGTTTGAAGTTAATTGGACAGTGAGTGGCAAACACACTCCACCATCCACCGCTTGACCAGAAGGCTGAGTGCTCAAGAAGTGTCTGTTCCAATGCAATGTTGCTGTTAGCTTCCCAGAGTCTATCCAGGCCACAGTTCTCTCTCAGAACCTTCAAGCCAAAGAAGAACAGCTTTTCATCTTTCTTTTTTTTCTTTTACTTCTTTCCCTTTTGCTTTTGATGAGAGCTTTTAGGGTAAGGTACTTTATTACTCATTTTGTAAGAGCAAAGGGAAAACTCCATGAACCTCAGTGATACAGTATTAACTGAGCTGAAACCTCACCAGTCAAGAGATGTGCAATAATAATTAATATATTCAATCCCCATGTACACTAAATATAGCAAAATGGATAGGCTTCAAAATATTGTTTCCCATATGTAAGGAAACAATTCTGTTACCATAGTGCTTGCTATGAAATTACATATTTCTTAAAATCCAAATAGCTAAAGATCCATGCTTCCATAATCAAAATAAACTTTCATTGGTTCAGAAAATCTGAGGGATGCTTTACTCATAATGATTCTAAGCAGATAAAAATTATTACCACATCAATAATTATTCTTCAGTAAATTATTTTTCAAGAGATGTGGACTTTTGAGTAAACATAAAATGCAAAATAAGAAAAAGATGGTAAGTAAATTAAGAGTTTGCAAGCTCTAGATATTTCTGGTTCATCCTCAATTATATCCTTATGCATATTTATATAAAACAAAAATGTATATAAAGATTAAATATTAAGAGAAAATGTATACATGTAGACTTGAAAGAATTTATTTCTTATAATTTCTCTATAGCATTTTCAGGCATATTTATTTCTGTAACTTAGGTATTCATATGACTCCAAAATAAAAAAATGACAAAATATGGCATTCTAATGTATCATTTTATTGGCCAGTATTCTAGTAGAAATAGAACTCAGAATTTTGAGCCCTGTCGTTTTCAGTTGCACAAATATCATCTCATTAAAATGCATAGATAATGTCTTTAAAATTTCTTCAGGAAAAATGAGAGTGAGTTTTCAGCCTACACACTGAACAAAAATCTGACAGGTTTAAAGCTAGAATTCTTCTTAACTGACTGATACTGTATAGCTTGCTTACACTTCATTCAACTCAAGATCTTTCCATAAACCAGTCACCTGAGAGGAGAAGCTTTCTGATTGTAATATACAATGTGCATTGTCTCCTCTTGAGTCATTTTTCTTATAACAAAGGTATAAATAGAATCTTCTCAACTTGCATGTCACCTGCACATGTTAAGTATGATATAAAATAAAAATCTGTGCTTTTGTTTCTAATTTATATTCACTAGAGTTTCTTTTCATATTTTCCCCTACTAAAATTTGGAAAGATTGCTTATAAAACATTGTAAGAATTCAAAATGCTATTTTAAAAATACCTGTTTCTGTGTGTGGAAGATAACTTGACATTTATTTACTTGTGATTTGTCCCTAGAGATAGACTTGGAGGAAAATGATAGAAATATTGATTGTCAGCTTGTGGGTAAGCATTAATCTTTATAAGTGGCACAGGACTGAACTTGTATTTCTACAAAAATAATTTGGGGAATGAATCCAATATATTCCTTTTGGAAATAAAACTTTCTAACTTACAAAAAATAAATATTAAAGTCACTAGGTTGAAATGAGGTAGCAACTGAATGATAGCTAGTTCTGTTATGAGCCTTTCCAACTTTTTTCCTGGGGCCCTCTATGCAGAATCACCTATTAGGAAATATCAAAAAGGAAAATAGCATGATGTTTTATTTCTAGGTTAAGCATTGAGCTCAGCATAGACTTAAACACGTCTGTTAAACATGTCCGACTCATTGGAAAAGACTCTGATGCTGGGAACATTGAGGGCAGGAGGAGAAGGGGGCAATAGAAAATGAGAACATTGGATGGCATCATCAACTCAATGGACATGAGTTTGAGCAAACTCTGGGAGATAATGAAGACAGGGAAGCCTGGTGTGCTACAGTCCATGAGTTTGCAAAGTCAGACACAGCTGAGTGACTGAAAGACTGAGCAGCAACAACAAAACATGTCTGTTAACAATATTGCCATATTCCCATTTTATCCTGGAATATTAACTGTAAATTTACTCCTTAAGAGCATAAAAGAGATATATTTTCCCCAAGGTCATAAAAAAAAAAAAAAACTTCTATTTCCATCCCAATCCTAAAGAATTATTAGGATTTTGTTAAGACATCACATCTGATGTGCCAAGATAAAAACATGAATTTTCTGTTTAATGGTACTGAAGAAGGCCTCAGTCACATCTGGAAGGCAGTGAGGTGTCTGAGAACTGACAGAAGGAGTTTACATAGCAATCATGGAAATCTGACTCTGCTTGAGAGAACCTCTTGGAGAGAAAGAACAATGTAACAGATGGGGCAGTGGACACATGAATGCCTATAAGAACTAAGCAATGAGTATCCTGGCTACAATGGGTATCCTGGGTTTCCCTTGTGGCTCAGCTGGTAAAGAATCCACCTGCAACATGGGAGATCTGGGTTCTATCCCTGGGTTAGGAAGATCCCCTGGAGAAGGGAACAGCTGCCCAATCCAGTATTCAGGCCTGGAGAAGTCCGTGGACTGTACAGTCCCTGGAATCACAAAGAGTCAGACACAACTGAGCGACTTTCACTTTCACTTTCATCCTGGCTGTGAGTGACTGGGAGAAAGACTTACTGGCATGGAGGAATGGAATCACAGGAAATTAATTTACCCTAACACTGCCTTAGTTCTTTCTCCAACTGCACTCCACTGACTGGAAAACTGATCTACATTTAGGGGATTTGAATTGAAGAGTAGATAATCGGAGGAGGAAAATAAGAGAAAGTGACTCCCTCCTCCATTTTCAAAATTATTTACTTTCACTGAATGTCTTGCTATCCTCTTTCATATGTCTATCTAAATTCAGCACAAAATTCATGAATCCACTGAAGGACTTATGAAAAAAGGAAGAATTTTTAAAGTGTAGTGTAATTTTATTTTGAAAGTTTTTATATAAGATATAGATAAGCTATACTCAAATCGTGAAAGGAGAGGTTAATTAAAGAAGATATGCTAGGTTACACGGCAGAGCCCAGCACATCCCTTGATACTAGTATATAATTTGATTACAACTATCTTGAGTGATCTTAATCAGTGGCAAGGTCAATGCTCTTAAAGTTTAATGCATTAAAAGTTCAGCTTCTGCCTGGGTTGCATAAATCTGCAAAGAGCAACAGTTAGATAAACTGTAATGAGAAATCTCTGGATAAAGTACAAAATCATCATTTTCTATAAGCCCATTAGGGAGTTGAGGTCATTAGGCAATGAAGTACTCTGAGATTCAAAAAGAAACAAACTCCTCTAAGAAAAGATATCTAAGGCAGAATATGGATAAAGAGGGACTAGAAGCCATAGAATTGGGTAAGAAAAAAACAGCTAAACTTTTGGTAAAGGACAAGTATGAGCTATATGGCAGTTTAGAATCCTCAAGAGACACAGACTACAGAAGGCTTCACACTCATTTGCAAGTTCTTTTCTACTAACCTCTACTAGTTACCCTCAAGAAAGACTGGGGACAGGGTAGTTGAACAGAGGAAGCCCCTGTGTTTATACAAGGATGCAAGGTGGAATGAGCTGCAGCTGTGGGAAGAGCTCAGAAATTCACATTACTACTGATCCTTCTCTTATACACAGAAAACACTCAGCTTCTGAGGGGTGGGCAGGAAACAGTGGCAACTTTATGATACAGTGAAAGTTGACTTATTACTTATATAGTAGGGAAGGAAACCTTCTTTCTACCTTTGGGGAAAAGCAGGCTAGGAGACTATACCAATATAATCATACATGTTGTACGAGTGAGGGAAAGGCAGAAAACTTGTCTGACACAAAACCCACCCACAAAACCCATAGACACAAAGGGAACTTTGGCTACAGTAGGAAAGCTCACACCATTTTCTAATCACAAAACCTGCCTAATGTTAGGCTGGACCAGGAAAACACACTGCCTACTGTCACACTTCACCACCAGTGTTATCAAATATCCAGTAAGAAGCAACAGCATTCCACCATGAAAGGAAGGGCAAGAGGACAGAGAGATACTTTCTTTTGTATTGGCTATATTATCTGATAGCTTAAAATAGAGCACTAATATGTAGAAATATGCCCCTGACTGTGAACCTCTCTATTAATTATCATAAGGCAGTGGTAGACCACTGCTAGAAGAAATTCATGCCTTTAGTACACTTCAGTTCAGTTCAGTTCAGTCACTCAGTCATGTCCAACTCTTTGCGACCCCATGAACCGCAGCACACCAGGCCTCCCTGTCCATCACCAACTCCCAGAGTCCATCCAAACCCATGACCATTGAGTCGGTGATGCCATCCAGCCATCTCATCCTCTGTTGTCCCCTTCTCCTCCTGCCCTTAATCTTTCCCAGCATCAGGGTCTTTTGGAATGAGTCAGCTCTTCACATCAGGTGGCCAAAGTATTGGAGTTTCAGCTTCAACATCAGTCTATACGTGAACACCCAGAACTGATCTCCTTTAGGATTGAATAATTGGATCTCCTTGCAGTCCAAGGGACTCTCAAGAGTCTTCTCTAACACCACAGTTCAAAAGCATCCATTCTTTGGCTCTCAGCTTTCTTTATAGTCCAACTCTCACATCCATACATGACCATTGGAAAAACCATAGCCTTGAATAGATGGACCTTTGTTGGCAAAGTAATGTCTCTGCTTTTTAATATAATGTCCAGGTTGGTCATAACTTTCCTTCCAAGGAGTAAGTGTCTTTTAATTTCATGGCTACAATCACCATCAAATGAAATCAGCCACTGTTTCCACTGTTTACCCATCTATTTGCCATGAAGTGATGGGACCAGATGCCATGATCTTAGTTATCTGAATGTTGAGCTTTAAGCCAACATTTTCAATCTCCTCTTTCACTTTCATCAAGAGGTCTTTTAGTTCTTCTTTACTTTCTGCCATAGGGTGATGTAATCTGCATATCTGAGGTTATTGATGTTTAGTACACTAAAGTTACCAAAATCAAAACAAAACTCAAATTCACTTCTACTCCTGAATAGAATGATTCAGCCACTCACAATTAATAGCAGACAGAGGGATGGTCATGCTCATTTCAAAAGACAAATATTATTTACCTTGGCCTCTACTGTTCTACAGTCAGTAAGCAACAATCAGTAAAAGGTAATGAGGCAGATAAATAAGTACAAAAATATCCAACTTGGTCAACGAACAAAGAAATCAGAGGCACTAGAAAGGAAGTTGTTCCCATTGTTGTAACTATCAGTCTAGGATTGTAAACAAACTATAGTTTCTACATTAAGTGATCTAAAGGAACTAGTAGAGAAATGAATAAATATACAGGCTTCCCTGGTGGCTCAGTGGTAAAGAACCTGCCTGCCAATGCAGGAGATGCAAGTTTGATCCCTGGATTGGGAAGATCCTCTGGAGAAGGAAATGACAACCCTCTCCAGTATTCTTGCCTGGGAAATTCTATGGACAGAGAAGCCTGGTGTGCTACAGTCCATGGGGTCACAAAAAATTCAGACATAACTTATTGACTAAACAACAACATCAACAAAATAGACAACTTCTAGAAGGAGATGAACTCTCTAAAGGTCATATGGACACAGCTAAGGGAATAAGGAAGTGGATCAATGGAAATACCCAAACTGAAACACAAAAGGAAAAGGAGAGGGGAAAAAATAGAGTATCCAAGAACTGTACATTGTTCAGCAGTCTAGCATATATTTAATTGGGGTCTCATAAAGACAAGAGAAAGAACAAGGCATAAAAATACAGGAAAAAAGTAAAAATTTATGGCTCAAATTTTACAAAAATAATGAAAGATGTCAAACCATGGGTTCAAGAAGGCTATAGCCTGAGTAAGATGATTACTAAGTACATACACAAATGCTGAAGTCAAAAATAAAATCTTTAAGGCAGCCAGAGCCAGGGGTGCGGATGGGACATAATACCACATACAGAAGAACAAAGAGAAGAGTGATAGTAAACTCTCCTCAGGAACCATGAAAATCAGAAGTTGATGGAATGACTTATTTTAACTACTCAAAAAGAAATAAATAACACCCAAACAACCACAACATAAACCTGTCAAGCCAGAATTTTCTAACCAATGAAAATAATTATCTTTACCAAATGAAAATGACATGAAGACTTTTGCTTACAAAGCCTAAGATAATTTATTGCCAGTGCAGACACAGTATGAGAAATGTAAAGGAAATTCTTCAAGCAGAAGGAATATGAATTCAGATTGAAAAGTAGATCTTCACAAAGAAATTTTGAGCTCTGGAAATTGTAGAAATGAAGCACAACAATAAGCCATTTTGTTTCTATTTTATACCCTATTGCTTTACTATATTAATTCATGAAAAGTGTTCTGTTTTAAACTTCCACTTGTTAGTTTATAATTTAGTTGCCTTATAACATTTTAAAGAGAGTATCATTAGTGTCTTGATTGTACTGTATAGAATTGGTCAAGTACAAAAATATTCCTATAAGTGAATCTAAACAAGTAAGTATTTCTATATGAACTGTAGTGACTGCAAATACTCTTTTGGGAAAAATCTGACAAATAATAAAATTATAATAATTTTACATGTAAAAAAATACACTCATTTAAGAATAGAGGTAAAAATGAAATACAAGGTGACTTATTTTAAATTTTGGAAATTCCCAGGCTCTCATACTTTGGCCATCTGATGCTAAGAGCTGACTCACTGGAAAAGATCCTGATGCTGGGGAAGATGGAGTGCAGGAGGAGAAGAAGGTGACAGAGGTTGAGATGGTTGGATGGCATCACTGACTCAATGGACATGAGTTTAAGCAAACTCTGGGAGATACTGGTGGACAGGGAAGCCAGGGATGCTGCAGTTCGTAGGGTCACAAACAGTTGGACACGGCTTAGTGACTGAACGTGTTTGCATGCTGTCGCTTCAGTCATGTCCGACTCTGTGCAACCCTATAGACTGCAGCCCGTCAGGATCCTCTGTCCCTGGGGATTCTCCAGGCAAGAATACTGGAATGGATTGCCGTGCCCTCCTCCAGGGGATCTTCCCAACCCAGGGATCGAACTTGTGTCTCTTACATCTCCTGCATTGACAGGTGGGTTCTTTACCACTAGTGTCACCTGGGAATCCAACAACAGGTAACTCAATTGTAAAGAATCCACCTGCCAATGCCAGAGATGCAAGAGACAGAGGTTTGATCCCTGGGTGGGGAAGATCCCCTGGAGGAGGATATGGCAACCCACTGCAGTATTCTTGCCTGGAAAATTCCATGGACAGAGGAGCCCAGTGGACTACAGTCCCTGGGGTTGCAGAGAGTCAGACAGAACTGAGCATGCATGCTACACTATGCTATTTTAAAGTTTGATATTGTCTAAGGCAAAAGAAGTGCTTAATAACACCCAGAAACATAAAATAATTTTAACAGATGGGTGAAGAATATTTGTCAACAATAGCATAACCTTGCCTTATTTGAAATGTAGCCAATAAAAATGTACTTCTTTTGTGTCCCTAGAAGTCTGTCAGTTTATTCCTGTTCCTTAACTAAAGCTCTGCAAATGACATTTTAGCACTTGTATTTTGCATCAAAAATTGCCAGGGGGAAATAAACCTTTGATGAACTTCCATATGTGTCTCATTAAGAATTCACAGAAGATTTTATTTGCCAAATAAAAAGCAAGATGTTATTTTCCAGAATCAAACTGAAAATTATAGTAATAAAATGAAATTTTTCCAATCACAATAATTAGTATGTAGACTGACACTAAATACATAAGAAATTACTTACTTTCTCACACTTAAAATATTGGAGAAGCATCAGAAATGAGGGCCTAAAGAGCAGAATTGCATTATGCTCCTGAAAATATAGTCAAACATAACATATAAACTTTTTGTTCATCATATGACTATCTATAAATGAAAAGTATTTTTAAAGGAAGCAAAAATGGCACATAAATGGTAGTAGTCCAATGTCCCAATATATGGAATGAAAGATGCCTGATAGCTGTATACCTTATATTACCAATTATGTTATTCTTCCATCTCAACTACTAATGGGAAGATTACATCAGAAGTGTGCTCTTATAGCATATTATTTTCTCATTCTCACTTCTTACCTGTCAAAGCATGGCTTAAACTCTGTTACTTTATCTACAAAGGCTAGATTCTGCCATCAAAGCTGCCTAAAGCAATCTCTCAGTGAGTGACTTTGCAGCTTCAGGATCGTGCTCATGAGTACAGGACATTTGACAAAGTTGGGCACTCTGGTGCCCTTGGTTTAGCTTCTTTAGATCCTACATGCATCTGCCTCTTCTGAGTCTTTCTCTCTCCCCAGGGTCCTGTCACTTGACTCGCTTCACTTAGCTCTCCCTGCCATCACTGGCAGTGAGTTAGACTTCTAGGGAGTGTTGAGAAAAGTGGTGCCATCTATTATTTTCTCTGAAGCCAGCAAATGTTAAAAAAAAAACTAGAAAAAGCTTGGAATGGGGCAAAGGTAACATAATAGAATAAAAACATAATTTACTATCTCAGTATTATGATCTGCTACAAATTATCATCATATACATAAGCTAAAATATAGAGGAGCCAAAAGACTTAAGCTGGACCCTGAAAAGTGATATCTAAATAGGACATGGTATTATATTCATTAAAATCTTTTTAAAGATATTTTTGAAAAACCAAGAACACTCAGAATAATTGCTCTACTATTGCTTCTATCCTGTTGAAAGGAAATTAATGCTGAGAAAGGAACTGGTATGGAAGGGTTGAATCATCTTCTACCTTTTAAGTAGAGATTCAACTTAATACAGAAAAGGAAAATTAGCTATTATAGGAAGATTTTAAAAATCCACATAGAGTTAATGTACGAAGCAGAGAGTGGACACAAGGAGATTATATGAATTCTTATTTTATCTTTATTTTGTATGAAAATATTGTTCTTAAAGTATTATATGCTCTTCTCATATTGCAATATAAAGATGGATGTGTATAACAACCTGCTATAATATTGAAGCTTTCTATGTATAATTTTCTGTCCATGGAATTCTCCAGGCAACAATACTGGCCTGGGTAGCCATACCTTTATCCAGGGGATCTTCTGCACCCAGGTATCAAACTCTGGTCTCCTGCAATGCAGGCAGATTCTTAATCATCTGAGTCACCAGGAAGGCCCCATATAATTTTCTACCTTAATAAATAAAATATACTTTTTATAGATATAGTAATTTTTCTTTCTTAACTCAAATTAACAATGCTCCAAAATTTGTAAATAGTAAAATAGATTTAGCATATTATAAGTGAAAGATGTATCCAATTCTACTTGTACTTAAATATATGTACTTCATTTTTTATACTAGAAGTCAAACTCTGTCTATTAGTTATTTTCTCTAGATCCAAACCCATTCTCTGCTCTATGATTGGGATTCTGCGTTTCACAATTCTGCTTGCCAGCTGGCTCCCTTTTAAACTCTGACAATAAAGGGATTTAAGAGAGACAGACAAAAACGTGGGAAAAGGAAAATAAGTTATACATCCTCTCCTGTTTTACTTCAAATTTTCTTTTTCTATTTGTTCCTCTTCAATAATGCTTCTTCCCCTGGAAGTGGCAGATAGATAGTTCAAGCAGATGCCATTTTCTAGTATTCATTGAGTAAATCTCATAACACTTCCTCAGTTGTCCCAGCACCAGCCATCCAGCATCCTTTCTCAGAAATGGGATTTCAGCCCTGAAGAGGCCTTCCTTCATCCTTCTAATTTTTAATCATTTCAAGCTCTTCTCTTCATTGTTATCCCTAAGATTGCTACATGATTCTTATAGTTACTAACCTTAATTTTCCCTTTTTTATTTTTTTAATCTCTAGTTAACAGGGGTTTTTTTTAATATATTAAATTCTTTCTGTTAAACTAACTTATGTAGTGTCTTCCTCCTTACTGGACCTGACTGGCTGATTAAGACACTGGTACCAAGACGGGGAACTCAAAAAGGAGACCCTCAAAGGTGAAGATTTGGAATCAGTTTGGTCATGTCTTTGGTCAGGAACAGAATACTGAGCATCTTACACACAGGAAAATAAAATGCAACTAATCCATAGGATATAGTGACATCATGATTAATTACATTATCATCTGTGTTTTATGGTGATGAAGCATGCTCCCTGGGGACTAAGTGGCTGCTTCACTCATCTGTTAACTGCAGTTATAGTGACCCCAAGGAGTATCTGGAGCACTTACAGGAAAAAAAAAAAAAAAACAAGCTCAGCTCTTTAAACTCTCATCTCAAATTAGAGTCAGATAACTGTGAAGATTCTATGATAGTCCCCAAATAATCCCTATTTCTTTGCAGCCACAGGCCTGGTCTTAATTAAGATCAAACCTTAATTGAATGGGTCATAAAATTATAGGAAGTTGAATTTGCAACTGCATCAATTTTCTCTCTTGTAAAGGTTAAGGTATTGCTTGAAAGAGAGTTGGATCCTCACAGTAGGAAAGGTTCATAGGAATGGATATGGATAAAGCTCAGATAGAGAGGGAGGTGGGAGGGGGGATCGGGATGGGGAATACATGTAAATCCATGGCTGATTCATGTCAATGTATGACAAAAAAAACGCTACAATATTGTAAAGTAATTAGCCTCCAACTAATAAAAATAAATGGAAAAAAAAAGCTTAGGATCTTCAAGCGTGAGTCACTCTGAGCTTCATCTGCCAGTAGAAGTATCTTATTCTCTTGTTTCTGCAAATGTCAGCCTCTCCTTGCCTGAAGAGCCTATAACCTTGAGAGAGTTAACTTAAGCAGATTGATAGGGAGTCTAAGTCCAAGCCCCCTTTAAGGAGGAGGTGAGCATTCTTTTTCACATTCTTTTGCCTTAGACATGTAGGTCTCATTGGCAGCAATATCTCTTGCTCAAGGACATGCGTTTTTGAGCTCAGAATTTATGTTATGGGAGAAGATCTGGGTAAAACTTCCACAACCTTGAGTTCTGGGTTAACCTATTCCTTCTGGTTAATCTTGTGTTGATGTCATCCCAGAATGTATGTTATGGAAAAGGGTATGGGCAAAATTTTCACACCCTTGAGGCATTCCTTTTATCTATTCTCAGTAGCTAACAGAAAAGTATATAATGCCCTGCTTAAACTCATGAGGCGAGTAATCTTTCTACCCCTTTCTGATGACTATGTCAGAAGCTTTTCTGTCACTGTCACTTTAATAAATTTCTACTACACAAAGCTCTGAGTGACAGAGACTGTCTTTGTTCCCAGAGATAAATCTTCTTCTTTGGAGACCGCGAATCTGGTGGTACCAAACACTGTAAGCTATACACTACCATCTTAGGGCTCACCTGGGATCTCAAGACAAGGTAAAGTTATCAACCTCATCTTTCAAATGGGTGCTTATTCTCAGGGCCATCTTACTGACATTCTGTCCACAATTAGAGTCATATCACGGCATATCCAGAAAGGCAGGTACAAAGTAGGTATGCACATGTGTATGTGTGTGCGTGTGCACACGCTCAATTGCTCAGTAGTGTCTGACTCATTGCAACTCCATGGACTGTAGTCTGCCAGGCTTCTCTGTCCATGCAATTTTTCAAACAACCACTGGAGTGGGTTGCCATTTCCTCCTCTAGGGGATCTTCCCCATCCATGGATCTAACCCACGTTTCTTGTGTCTCCTGCATTGGCTGGTGGATTTTTTACCACTGAGCCACCCGGGGAGGAAATAACTTATACATCAAAAAAGTTGCAAGAATTTGGTGCATTTATATTGGAAGAAATATGGGAGTATGATTTAGAGCTATATCCCATTTGTGAGATGATAACACTCTAATGGCAAAAAGTGAAGAGGAATTAAAGAACCTCTTGATGTGGGTGAAAGAGGAAAGTGAAAAAGCTGGCTTAAAACTCAACATTCAAAAAACTGAGATCATGGGACCCAGTCCCATCACATAATGGAAAATAGATGGGAAAAGTGGAAAAAATGACAGATTTTATTTTATTGGGCTTAAAAATCACTGGAGGTGATTGCAGCCATGTAATTAAAAGATGCTTGCCCCTTGGGAGGAAAGCTATGACAAACCTAGACAGCATATTAAAAAGCATAGATATCACTTTGCCAACAAAGGTCTGTCTAGTCAAAGCTGTGGTTTTTCCAGTAGTTATGTACAGATGTGAGAGTTGGACTATAAAAGAAAACTGAGCGCTGAGGAATTGATGCTTTTAAGTTGTAGTGCTGGAGAAGACTCTTGAGAGTCTCTTGGACTGCAAGGAGATCAAACCAGTCAATCCTGAAGGAAATCAACCCTGAATGTTCATTGGAAGAACTAATGCTGAAGGTGAAGCTCCAATACTTTAGCCACCTGATGTGAAGAACTAACTCATCAGAAAAGACCCTCATGCTAGGAAAGATTGAGGGCAGGAGAAGAAACAGGCAACAGAGGATGAGATGGTTGGATGGCATCATCGACACAATGAACATGAGTTTGAGCAAACTCTGCGAGATAGTGAAGGACAAAGAAGCCTAGTGTGCTGTAGTCCATGGTGTCTCAAAGAGTTGGACACAACTTAGAAACTCAACAAGAGAAATAAACCCAAACATAACTTTTGTAGCATAGTAAATTCTATAAATGCTGTATATTATTCATGCATGCATGTGTGCTAAGCTGCTTCAGTCTTGTCCGACTCTTTGTGACACTATTGACCATATCCCACCAGGCTCCTGTGTCCACGGAAGTCTCCAGACAAGCATACTTGCCAAAATGGGTTGCAATTTCCTTCTTCATTATTATTCATCGTTGTTGTTGTTCAGTTGCTAAATTGTATCCATTTATTTATGCTAATAAATAAATAGTACCTGTGGATTATGTATTATCACTTTTAATTTGCCTCAATCACCAGTAAGATTGTCAACTATTATCCCAATTTTATAAAGAAACACTCGCACAAACTTAGCTTATGATCTAAGATCAAGTGGTTATTTTGTGACATAGATTGCATTAAAACCTACATCTATCTGTCACAGATGGTTTCTCTTCATCCCTATACCCTATTTTGAAGTAAAGCTTTATGATTAAGCTTTAAAAATTATTTATTTATTTACTTTTGGCTGTGTAGGTTCTTTGTTGCTGCTTATGGGCTTTCTCTAGTTGTGTCAAGTGGGAGCACCTCTTCATTGCGGTTCATGCACTTTTCATTATGGTAACTTCTCTTGTTGCATAGCACGGGCTCTAGGGGCACACAGGCTTCCGTAGTTGTGGCACATGGGCTCAATAGTTGTGACTCCTTGACTCTAGATCACAAGCTCAGTAGTTGTGGCACAGTGGCTTAGTTGCTCTGCAGCATGTGGAATTTTCCCAGCTCAGGGATCAAACCCATGTCTCTTTCATTGGCCTGGGATTCTTTACCACTGAGACACCAGGGAAGCCCTATGATCAGGGTTTATTTCTCTCATTGACACAAACAGTGCAATGTGCCATCAAAGGAACTCAGCAGAGTAAATTTAGAATACTGGGGAAAGTACAATTCATGAATATCCTTTGTTGAGTAATGAATAAATGTATATATATATATATATATTTCTATTTGATTTAAGGGCCTACTTCATTTTCTTTTATTAGAAATCAAAAGAAGTTTATTTATTTATTTTTTTAAGTGAAAGTAGTTTATTGTTCTAAAGCCTCTGGCTATAATTTTAAGGATATCAATGACATTTTTATCACAGTCATTTCAGTAATATAAAAATAAATGTTATTTTAATGAAGTCCAAATTATCTCATCTTTTTTTCCCTCATACTTTTCAACCTGGCCTGAGCCTAGAATCTCTTGTTCTTGTATTCAAGATATACAGTTTGTGGACTGTTTCACACAGATAAAACCAATTATTTTCTAGCATTTTGTATTCTTATAAAATATACCCGTCCTTTTGTTTTGTTTCATTCACATTTGATGCTTTTTTCTATCCCATCCCATCTTTCTCCCAAATGCCATCCCATATTGACTAGGTGACACCACCTGAAAACTTCATCCCTAGCATTTCTAATGTGTCATTAGGTACTATGTTGAGTTGGACGGGCTCCACAATGAAGAGGCACATGAACACACCAGATCATTAGGCTGAGATATTGCTCCTGTTCCCTCCCTTCCTCTAAATATACTCAGTATTTCAAAGGTAAGAAAGCAGAAGAAGGATCTGATTGATCATGCACTTTGGAGTCTGGCAGACTTTGGGTTCAGTCTTACTCCCATCACTTGCACCTACTTAGATTGGAGTCCATCACTGAAACCCTCTAGATTTTAGTTTCCTCATATGTGCAAATAGAACAATAATCCTTGCCTCTGAAGTTCCTGGGCAGACTCGATGTGATTCAAGCACAGCCTCTAACTAGCATGGTGCCTGGGAGATTTATGTACCCAGTATTAGAAATAGGCTACCTTCTGAACTAAAGTATCTAATACCCCCTCTACTATTAGTAGCAAAATGACTGTGTGTTTGTGTGTGTGTGTGTGAGTGAGTATCTGAGAGAAAGAAAGAGAGATGGGGAGGGGGAAACCTGAGAGAAGAAAAGTGTAGGTGAATAGAAATAGAAGAAAACGTATATGTAGATAAGACATTTATGATTAAAAGACTAGCATGTGTTTTGTTTTTTTTATTAAAGCAAAATATTTAACTTAGATTACAGGAATCCATAACAGCAAGTCTATGATGACATTGGAAAAAATGAAGCACACATTTAAGGCAATTGTTGCAAAATTTTCTTTCAAAACTCAGTACAAGTAAGTGAGAGAATTAGAAATCTGAAATCTAAAGTTAACTAAATTATTTTTAATTTCTTTATGCCTGTATAATTGCAGCTAAATAAAACCTCTAAAATTTAGGAAATTTATAGGTTACTAACATCTATTTCATCAAAAATTGAAGGCCAATTCAGAAATGTTGTGTAATTAAGCATGTATAGAAAATGCTGCTTATCCTGTGTGTTTAAGGCACAGCAAACAAAATAGCAGAGGTTAACATGACAGATACCATATGAATTCACTTTTATCAGACACATTCAAAGGTTGTTTATTTCAAACAATGAAATGAAACTCAATCACCTCTCCACATATTTGCAGAAGCAAATGTGCACATTTGCACGTTTCTGGTTAGATTAGGGAACACAGTTTGACCGTGAGGCTATTGATGGAGGTTAGCAGTAGTCCTGGCACAGTTGCATTGGCCTCTTTCCTGGTGGCCTTCTCAGAGAGAGATGCCTTTTGCTTCCCACAGCTTTGTGTCCAATCAACCACTGAGCATCTGGTACAGCAGATGGGCTCTGCCCTGTACCTGGAACAGTCACCAGCAAACACAATCAGTGCTTCCTCTACTTCTGCCTGAATTTAGTCAGTGTTCTACTTTCAAATCACCCACCCTAGGATATAGTTATTGATCCCCAGATTTGTTCAGAGCCATAGAGATTACCAAGGTGAACGTAGACATAAATTCTTACCTTAAGAGCTATGCTCAGTTTTCCATCCAAATCTTGTTTCTGATGTTTCCCTGATCAGGCTTGCTTCTGATCTGGTATAGACTGGTTTAATTTATGCATAATACTTTCATTTTTATATTGTATTTCTTCTTCATGTTATATGCTCTTCTTATGTTGCTTTGTCTTATCAACTATCCCAATCTCTATGTCTTGTTACAAATTTGGAGCTTATTTCTCTTCCCATGCTTACTGCAGAATGGTACCAGGGATAGAGATTTATTCATCATTCCAAACAAACTAAAGAACTTTTTCAACATGCATATGACCCAAGTTCACCCTACGAGTGTATAATTTGTCAAGTCCAGCTGGTGTCCCGATGTTATGTTTTCTGTCCAGTTTTGTTCATATTACTTATTTTGAAAAGAACACTGGGTTATGAGAGTGTGTCCTTTTCTTGAACTTAATCATCAAATACCCTGGTGTGATTCAGGTAGTAACTTTACATTTTGTTTATGGCATTGAAGGGGAGGAGAAAGTGAGTTGGAATGAAGGGTACTATTTGTAGGGAATAACAAAACAAAATGGTGTTAATATTCAGCTAGGGAATACAACTGACAAAGGTTGGCTAGGGAAATTCAATACACATAAAGCATGGTGGATAATAAAATATCCTTTTACAGGCTGACATTCTGTGATCATAGCTGTTTCCCTTTGCTCTAAAGGCAAAATCATGGAGTTCTGTAGTCAGCTCCTTCAGGTTCTGCCTCAGCTACAACCTTTGTTACCAAACTAGGTTTGTTTGGTCCAATGTACAAGACAAAATACTGAGATTTGTGGCAAAGAGAGGTTCACAAGGCAACCAAGTGAAGAAATGGAAGAACAAGTCTCAGATCCACCTTTTCAAGACAAGGAGTTCTTGGTATTTATTGGATAAAGAATATAGAAGCAGGGCAGTGTGAGGCATGAGGAACATGGGGCAGGAGATTGAGAAATGGTGCAGTAATCATTCTGCACAGGTGTAACTAAGCTACAATCCTCTGCACATTCAAAAATGGAGGCGAGACCCACCTCAAAACAAGAGACACATACAGACTAAAAGTGAAGGGCTGGAAAAAAATATTTCATGCAAACGGAGACCAAAAGAAAGCAGGAGTCGCAATACTCATATCAGATAAAATAGACTTTCAAATAAAGGATGTGAAAAGAGACAAAGAAGGACACTACATAATGATCAAAGGATCAATCAAAGAAGAAGATATAACAATTATAAATATATATGCACCCAACATAGGAGCACCGCAATATGTGCGGTAAACACTAACGAGTATGAAAGAGGAAATTAATAGTAACACAATAATAGTGGGAGACTTTAATACCCCACTCACAACTATGGATAGATCAACTAAAGAGAAAATTAACAAGGAAACACAAACCTTAAATGACACAATGGACCAGCTAGACCTAATTGATATCTATAGGACATTTCACCCCAAAACAATCAACTTCACCTTTTTCTCAAGTGCACAGGAACCTTTTCCAGAATAGATCACATCCTGGGCCATAAATCTGGTCTTGGAAAATTCAAAAAAATTGAAATCATTCCAGTCATCTTTTCTGACCACAGTGCAGTAAGATTAGATCTCAATTAGAGGAAAAAAATTGTTAAAACTTCAAACATATGGAGGCTAAATAACACACTTCTGAATAACCAACAAATCATAGAAGAAATCAAAAAAGAAAGCAAAATATGTATAGAAATGAATGAAAATGAAAACACAACAACCCAAAACCTATGGGACACTGTAAAAGCAGTGCTAAGGGGAAGGTTCATAGCATTACAGGCTTACATCAAGAAACAAGAAAAAAACCAAATAAATAACCTAACTCTACACCTAAAGCAACTAGAGAAGGAAGAAATGAAGAACCCCAGGGTTAGCAGAAGGAAAGAAATCTTAAAAATCAGGGCAGAAATAAATGCAAAAGAAACTAAAGAGACCATAGCAAAAATCAACAAAGCTAAAAGCTGGTTTTTTGAAAAAATAAACAAAATT
This sequence comes from Dama dama, assembly GCF_033118175.1. Classification (NCBI taxonomy): domain Eukaryota; kingdom Metazoa; phylum Chordata; class Mammalia; order Artiodactyla; family Cervidae; genus Dama; species Dama dama. Next base: position 79,218,724 of record NC_083698.1, on the reverse strand, counting down.
GACAAACCATTAGCAAGACTCATTAAGAAACAAAGAGAGAAGAACCAAATTAACAAAATTAGAAATGAAAATGGAGAGATCACCACAGACAACACTGAAATACAAAGGATCATAAGAGACTACTACCAGCAGCTCTATGCCAATAAAATGGACAACTTGGATGAAATGGACAAATTCTTAGAAAAGTATAACTTTCCAAAACTGAACCAGGAAGAAATAGAAGATCTTAACAGACCCATCACAAGCAAGGAAATCAAAACTGTAATCAAAAATCTTCCAGCAAACAAAAGCCCAGGACCAGATGGCTTCACAGCTGAATTCTACCAAAAATTTAGAGAAGAGCTAACACCTATCTTACTCAAACTCTTCCAGAAAATTGCAGATGAAGGTAAGCTTCCAAACTCATTCTATGAGGCCACCATCACCCTAATTCCAAAACCAGACAAAGATGCCACAAAAAAAGAAAACTACAGGCCAATATCACTGATGAACATAGATGCAAAAATCCTTAACAAAATTCTAGCAAACAGAATCCAACAACATATTGAAAAAATCATACACCATGACCAAGTGGGCTTTATCCCAGGAATGCAAGGATTCTTTAATATCTGCAAATCAATCAATGCAATACACCACATTAACAAATTGAAAGATAAAAACCATATGATTATCTCAATAGATGCAGAGAAAGCCTTTGACAAAATTCAACACTCATTTATGATTAAAACTCTGCAAAAAGCAGGAATAGAAGGAACATACCTCAACATAATAAAAGCTATATATGACAAACCCACAGCAAGATCACCCTCAATGGTGAAAAATTGAAGGCATTTCCCCTGAAATCAGGAACAAGACAAGGGTGCCCATTCTCACCACTACTATTCAACATAGTGTTGGAAGTTCTGGCCACAGCAATCAGAGCAGAAAAAGAAGTAAAAGGAATCCAGATAGGAAAAGAAGAAGTGAAACTCTCTCTGTTTGCAGAGGACATGATCCTCTACATAGAAAACCCTAAAGACTCTTCCAGAAAATTACTAGAGCTAATCAATGAATATAGTAAAGTTGCAGGATATAAAATTAACACACAGAAATCCCTTGCATTCCTATATACTAACAATGAAAAAACAGAAAGAGAAATTAAGGAAACAATACCATTCCCCATTGCAACAAAAAGAATAAAATACTTAGGAGTATATCTACCTAAAGAAACAAAAGACCTATACATAGAAAACTATAAAACACTGATGAAAGAAATCAAAGAGGACACAAACAGATGGAGAAACATACCGTGTTCATGGATTGGAAGAATCAATATTGTCAAAATGGCTATTCTACCCAAAGCATTCTATAGATTCAATGCAATCCCTATCAAGCTACCAACGGTATTTTTCACAGAACTAGACCAAAGAATTTCACAATTTGTATGGAAATACAAAAAACCTCGAATAGCCAAAGTAATCTTGAGAAAGAAGAATGGAACTGGAGGAATCAACCTGCCTGACTTCAGACTCTACTACAAAGCCACAGTCATCAAGACAGTATGGTACTGGCACAAAGACAGAAACATAGATCAATGGAACAGAATAGAAAGCCCAGAGATAAATCCACGAACCTATGGACACCTTATCTTTGGCAAAGGAGGCAAGAATATACAATGGAAAAAAGACAACCTCTTTAACAAGTGGTGCTGGGAAAACTGGTCAACCACTTGTAAAAGAATGAAACTAGAACACTTTCTAACACCATACACAAAAATAAACTCAAAATGGATTAAAGATCTAAATGTAAGACCAGAAACTATAAAACTCCTAGAGGAGAACATAGGCAAAACACTCTCCGACATAAATCACAGCAAGATCCTCCATGACCCATGTCTCAGAATATTGGAAATAAAACAAAACTAAACAAATGGGACCTAATGAAACTTAAAAGCTTTTGCACTACAAAGGAAACTATAAGTAAGGTGAAAAGACAGCCCTCAGATTGGGAGAAAATAATAGCAAATGAAGAAACAGACAAAGGACTAATCTCAAAAATATACAAGCAACTCCTGCAGCTCAATTCCAGAAAAATAAATGACCCAATCAAAAAATGGGCCAAAGAACTAAACAGACATTTCTCCAAAGAAGACATACAGATGGCTAACAAACACATGAAAAGATGCTCAACATCACTCATTATTAGAGAAATGCAAATCAAAACCACAATGAGGTACCATTACACACCAGTCAGGATGGCTGCTATCCAAAAGTCTACAAGCAATAAATGCTGGAGAGGGTGTGGAGAAAAGGGAACCCTCTTACACTGTTGGTGGGAATGCAAACTAGTACAGCCACTATGGAAAACAGTGTGGAGATTTCTTAAAAAACTGGAAATGGAACTGCCATATGACCCAGCAATCCCACTTCTGGGCATACACACTGAGGAAACCAGATCTGAAAGAGACACGTGCACCCCAATGTTCATCGCAGCACTGTTTATAATAGCCAGGACATGGAAGCAACCTAGATGCCCATCAGCAGACGAATGGATAAGGAAGCTGTGGTACATATACACCATGGAATATTACTCAGCCATTAAAAAGAATTCATTTGAACCAGTCCTAATGAGATGGATGAAGCTGGAGCCCCTTATACAGAGTGAAGTAAGCCAGAAAGATAAAGAACATTACAGCATACTAACACATATATATGGAATTTAGAAAGATGGTAACGATAACCCTATATGCAAAACAGAAAAAGAGACACAGAAATACAGAACAGACTTTTGAACTCTGTGGGAGAATGTGAGGGTGGGATATTTCAAAAGAACCGCATGTATACTATCTATGGTGAAACAGATCACCAGCCCAGGTGGGATGCATGAGACAAGTGCTCTGGCCTGGTGCACTGGGAAGACCCAGAGGAATCGGGTGGAGAGGGAGGTGGGAGCGGGGATTGGGATGGGGAAGACGTGTAAATCCATGGCTGATTCATATCAATGTATGACAAAACCCACTGAAATGTTGTGAAGTGATTGTCCTCCAACTAATAAAAAAAAAAAAAAAAAAATGGAGGCACTAGTATGATCTGAGGGTGGAGTTTTCAGCCTCCTTATACCCAAAGGTCACAGAACAGACAGTTGCACATGCCCAGTTGGAGGGTCAGTGATCCTATCCAGCCTTAACTAGCTCAGCTTAAACTAGAGAAACCTGACTTCAAGTTCCTGGAAAACAATTTTGGCACACACTTCTTATTGTTTAGGCTACATGCCACTGGAAGTACATGCAAATCTTTTGTAGCAAGTTAAAATTACCTTGATTAATAAAGGCAGATTTCGAATGAAATTGATTTTTACCAATGACCACTCACTGTTTCACCTTAGCAGAAGTTATGAGCTTCCCAGGGTAACCTATATCCAGTGACTCAGTGAGATGGGCATATAAAGGCCTGGTCATCTCACCAAAGCAAGACATGGAGACATGTGTTCTAGATTTAAACGCTGCCACCAAGTTAGTTGAGGGCTCCTTGTGACTCAGATGGTAAGGAATCTGCCTACAGTGAGGGAGACCTGGATTCAATCCCTGGGTTGGGAAGATCTCCTGGAAAAGGAAATAGCAACCCACTCCAGTATTCTTGCCTGGAGAATCCCATGGACAGAGGAACCTGGAGAGCTGCAATCCATGGGGTTGCAATGAGTTGCACATGACTTAGCAACTAAACCACCACACCACACCAAGGTAGCTGAGGATTTAGAGCATGGCCCTTGAACTTTTTTATATACACAATGAAACTTCCCCCCACTTCCCTTCACAGGGATTAGGTCCTAATAAACATCTTTCAGCATCTGCTTTCAGAGGACCTAATTTATGACACATGCAGCAAATAAGAGTATGATATACATATCCAAAAAAATTAAAATATGAAATTATCATCTTGTAATGTGAAACTCCAAGTTCCATTCAGGCACTAGTATTGTTAGGAGATAGCTAGTTAAGACATAAAATAACTGTGCTTACAAAAGCTGATAAAACATAAACAATTCTAATATAATAAGCCATAAGTACCTGGCCACTAAAATTTTATAAACTGAGTTTCTGTAGCAAAAAAAAGAGAAAAGAAGACTGACATTTTGGTGAATGACTCTTTTTCTGCTTTAATCTCACTGAGGCTAGCATCTATTCTTCTCTCACATGAGATAAGAAACTTAGTTTAAGGCAAAATATTCACATATCTGCATGTACACCATCATAATCTCCTTCCTTAAATTTTGGATAAAAATCTTCTCCTCCTATTTCTTGCCCACCTGTCTGAATCCTATTCCCTTTCACAATCTCTGATACTTTATTCCATTGATTTACTCTTGTTTTTTTTCTTCTTACTCTTCAACCTCAATCTCTTAGTTTTCAAATATGTCCAAGGCTTTCCCAAAAATATTTTTTGCTATAAGAGAAAATTATAATTTTATTTTTGTTTTCCACTTTGATGAGCAAATTGTTTCAGTATCTGTTTGTGAATAGTAAATTAACACCCAAAGATTTGAAATATAAAATTTATACTATACTAAAGTCTGCTATAGTCACAGACTATGACTGTTTGACTAGTATTCACTAAAATTAAGTATTTTGGTCACTATATCTATAATGTATGTTTTTGTATCCTATAAGGAACAATGTTTCTCATTACACTTGATGATATACTTGATAAGTGAAACCATTAGTTGCTCTGTTGTGTCTAACTCCTTTTGACCCCATGTACTATAGCCCACCAGCCTTCTCTGTCCATGTGATTTCCCAAACAAGAATACTGGAGTGGGCAGCCATTCCCTTCTCCAGGGGATCTTCCTGGCCCAGGAATCAAACCTCAGTCTCCCACATTGAACACAGATTCTTCACTCTGTGAACCATGAGGGAAGCCCCATTATATATTACACTTGATGATATACTTGATTATTTACTGGGTAGAAAATAATATAGTAGCAATTTATCTAACACTAAATATTTGTTAGGTTGTAGAGGAAAGAAAGTTTTATCCATCAAAGTGGAAATTAAATATTAGTTTAGCTATTTTGAAGGGTAATTTGGCAAAATCTAGAAGAGTTGAACAAGGGCCTGTTCATTGATTATTCTATTATTAGAATTTTGTAAACATATGTGATTATTAGATCATAACTTGTAAAAACAATTATTCATCAATATCATGTTAAATAAAATAAAAACCATAGATAATGAATTTATAAAACAATATACATACTTACGTAAGGAAGTGTAATGTGTTATATTTACATAAGGAATTGTGAAGAACTATATAGCCTTTAGAATTTATATGTGGCCATGGATGTGTTTCAAAAATGAGAGTAAAAAACATTGTCAAAGATATATAGTATAATGCCATTAAGTTTAAAAGTAATAAAAGTAGTCCTTAAAGCTTGTGTTAAAATATAAAATCAGTTCATTTCAGTCACTCAGTCATGTTCGACTCTTTGTGACCCCATGGACTGCAGCACGCCAGGCCTCCCTGTTCATCATCAACTCCCAGAGCTTACTCAAACTCATGTCCATTGAGTCGCTGATGCGATCCAGCAATCTCATCCTCTGTCGTCCCCTTCTCCTCCCACCTTCAATCTTTCCCTGCATCAGGATCTTTCCCAATGAGTCACTTCTTCACATCAGGTGGCAGTTTCAGCTTCAGCCTCAGTCCTTCCAATGAATATTCAGAACTGATTTCCTTTAGGATGGACTGATTGGATCACCTTGCAGTCCAAGGGACTCTCAAGAGTCTTCTCCAACACCACAGTTCAAAAGCATCAATTCTTCAGCACTCAGCTTTCTTTATATTCCAACTCTCACATCCATACATGACTACTGGAAAAACCATAGCCTTGACTAGATGGACCTTTGTTGGCAAAGTAATTTCCCTACTTTTTAAGATGCTGTCTAGGTTGGTCATATCTTTTCTTTCAAGGAGCAAACATATTTTAATTTCATGGCTACATTCACCATCTGCAGTGATTTTGGAGCCCCAAAAAACAAAGTCTGACACTGTTTCCACTGTTTCCCCATCTATTTGCCATGAAGTGATGTGACCAAATGCCATGATCTTAGTTTTCTGAATGTTGAGCTTTAAGCCAACTTTTTCACTCTCCTCTTTCACTTTCATCAAGAGGCTCTTTTGTTCTTCTTCACTTTCTGCCATAAAAGTGGTGTCATCTGCATATCTGAGGTTGTTGATATTTCTCCCAGCAATTGTGTTTCCAGCTTGTGCTTCATCCAGCCCTACATTTCTCATGATGTACTCTGCATATAAGTTAAATAAGCAGGGTGACAATATACAGCCTTGATGTACTCGTTTCCTGATTTGGAATCAGTCTGTTGTTTCAAGTCCAATTCTAGCTGTTGCTTCCTGACCTGCATACAGATTTCTCAGGAGGCAGGTCAGGTGGTCTGGTATGCATTCTCATCTCTTGAAGAATTTTACAGATTGTTGTGATCCACACAGTCAAAGGCTTTGGCATAGTCAACAAAGCAGAAGTAGATGTTTTTCTGGAACTCTCTTGCTTTTTTGATGATCCAGTGGATGTTGGCAATTTGATCTCTGCTTCCTCTGCCTTATCTAAATCCAGCTTGAACATCTGGAAATTCACAGTTCATGTACTGTTGAAGCCTGGCTTAGAGAATTTTGAGCATTACTTTCCTAACCTGTGAGATAAGTGCAAGTGTGCTGTATTTGAGCATTCTTTGGCATTGCCTTTCTTAGGGATGAGAATGAAAGTTGACCTTTTCCAGTCCTGTGGCCACTGCTGAGTTTTCCAAATTTGCTGGCATATTGAGTGCAACACTTTCACAGCATCATCTTTTAGGATTCAAAATAGTTCAACTGGAATGCCATCACCTCCACTAGTTTTGTTCATAATGATGCTTCCTAAGACCCACTTGACTTCACATGCCTGGATGTCTGGCTCTAGATGAGTGATCTCACCATCATGATTATCTGGGTTGTGAAGATTTTTTTGTATTGTTCTTCTGTGTATTCTTGCCACTTCTTCTTAATATCTTCTGCTTCAGTTAGGTCCATACCATTTCTGTCCTTTATTGAGCCCATCTTTGCATGAAATATTTCCTTGGTATCTCTAATTTTCTTGAAGAGATCTCTAGTCTTTCCTATTCTATTGTTTTCCTCTGTTTCTTCACATTGATCGCTGAGGGATGCCTTATCTCCTCTTGCTAATTTTTGGAACTCTGCATCAAATGGGTATAGCTTTCCTTTTATCCTTTGCCTTTCACTTCTCTTTTTTTCAGAGCTAATGGAAAGACCTCCTCAGACAACCATTTTGCCTTTTTGCATTTATTTTTCTTGGAGATGGTCTTGATCATTGCCTCCTGTACAATATCACGAACTTCCATCCATAGTTCTTCAGTCACTCTGCCTATAAGATCTAATGCCTTGAATCTTATTTGTCACTTCCACTGTATAATCATAAGGGATTTGATTTAGGTCATAGCTGAATGGTCTAGTGGTTTCCCCTACTTTCTTTAATTTATGTCTGAATTTGCATTAAGGATTTCATGATCTGGGCCACAGTCAATCCCGGTCTTGTTTTTGCTGACTGTATAGAGCTTCTCCATCTTTGGCTGCAAAGAATGTAATCAATCTGATTTCGGCATTGACCATCTGGTGATGTCCATGTGTAGAGTCTTTTCTTGTGTTGTGGAAGAGGGTGTTTGCTATGAGCAGTACATTCTCTTGGTAAAACTCTATTAGCCTTTGCCCTGCTTCATTCTTACTCCAGGGACAAATTTGCCTGTTGCTCCAGGTGTTTCTTGACTTCCTACTTTTACATTTCAGTCCCCTATAAGGAAAAGGACATCTTTTTAATGTGTTAGTTCTAGAAGGTCTTGTAGGTCTTCACAGTACCGTTCAACTTCAGCTTCTTCAGCATTACTGGTCAGTGCATAGACTTGGATTACTGTGATGTTGAATGGTTTGCCTTGGAAACGAACAGAGATCATTCTGTCTTTTTTTATATTGTATCCAAGTACTGCATTTTGGACTCTTTTTTTTTTTTTTTTTTTTACTATGATGGCTACTCCATTTCTTCTTCTTGGCCACAGTAGTAGATATAATGGTCATCTGAGTTAAATTCACCCATTTCAGTCCATTTTAGTTCGCCTATTCCTAAAATGTCAATGTTCAATCTTGCCATCTCCTGTTTGACCACTTCCAATTTGCCTTGATTCATGGACCTAACATTCCAGGTTCCTATGCAATATTGCTCTTTACAGCATTGGAATTTACTTCCATCACCAGTCCCATCCACAACTGGTTGTTGTTTTTGCTTTGGTCTATCTCTTCATTCTTTCTGGAGTTATTTCTCCATTGATCTCCAGTAGCATATTGGTCACCTACTGACCTGGGGAGTTCATCTTTCAGTGTCCTATATTTTTGCCTTTTCATACTGTTCATGGGGTTCTCAAGGCAAGAATACTGAAGTGGTTTTACCATGTTTTACCATAGTTTACCAGGGGACCATGTTTTGTCAGAACTCTCCACCATGACCTGTCTGTCTTTAGGTGGCCCTACACAGCATTACTCATAGTTTCATTGAGTTAGACAAGGCTGTAATCCATGTGATAAAATAAAAAATAAGAGAGTAAAAAACAATTCGGACAGTAGCTTTCTCTAGTAACAGCTGCCTTAGTGGATGGGAAATGGGCTCATAAACAGGATAAGGAGCTTAAACTGAAAACCTCTTATCATTAAAAATTGTGATCTGAAGGAAATATCTTAAGATTTGTTAATTCTGAATGTTGGACACACAAAAATTCTAATTATTGGTGCTGGAAATTTAAAGTCGTTAAATTTTGTTTTGTTGGTTTATTTTTGAACAGGAAATGAAATATTATTGATGAAAAAGACATGTCTTTTCAAGTTGTTTTATCTAACAAAATATTGTTTTAAGACATATAGGAAAAGACAAATACAATAGTGAGTTGTCATCAGATGATATACCAAGTATAATTTTTAACTGTAGGAATTAACTCAATAGTCACTAGATTTCAGATCTTAATATAGAAAATCTATTTGAAGAAACTCTTATTTAAGTTGTGTGATTGACATGGGAGAATGGATGAGCAATGGAGGCAGGAACACACCTACCACTAGTTTAGTCAGCTTATTTATTTTTCAGATGAGCAAATGAAGGTGAACATTGCTCACATGACACCTCTAGGTCACACTACCTTCTACCCTGTGCTCTTTGAAAGCACCATGTTTTCAAATTTCTCTGTCCAATTTCCTAGTACATTCCCAAGATTTTTTAAAATTAGTTTCAGGATTTTTGTGCACTAATGTAATTGCTTCTGTCAGAATTTTTCTAAGCATTAACAAATATTATACTTGTGTATGTAGAAATTTAATATGAAATTTGCTTTTTGTAGTATTAACAGTTTATTACTCATAGTTTAAAAAGTCTTATGTAAAATACAAGGGTCTGCTATTTTCTTCTTTTAAGTTCCATTAGTATTCTATTTTCAACATCTCTTTAGAAAACATTGATTTCTGTCTGGGTTGTTTTGTGGCTACTAATTTCTTATGTGCATTGCTTTTTACATAAAACTAATTTTTGTATCATTGAAAAGATATTGAAAAGTTCATAGTGGCCCATGAATCAATACTAAATGCTTAATCTAACCCTCCACCCCTTACTGATTGTATCTAAGTCAACAGTAATTAAGCTCAATATTTTCTTTCTGTATCTCCCCAAAGAACCTCATCAGTTGCTGTGTTACTTCAACATGACTCCATTTCTGTTGCTCTGCCAATATCACCTTGTCTCTCAGGAAATGGGCTGTGTACAAAGGAATAATATTTAAAGAATAAAGTTGATCTAAAGTATCTCCATGACCACTACTCAATATTGCTCTGGAGCTCTGCAGAATACTAATTTTACTCACAGACATAAAAAAATGAATAAACAAACACAGTTGGATATATTTCAAATATTATCCCACTTCTGTTCCTATAAAATTGATTTCAAAACAAACAGTTCAGGTAATCCAAGATTTGGATGGCTTCTAACATGATTTCCAGTTGTCATTTACAAAATAGATCAACTAAAATTAATGGAAAGTTTTTAGGATAGCCTAATTGCTAATGCTTCTATGATAAATATATATTCCAATTTTTTGTAATTTAGATTACTGCTTAGAGATTTTGGTTAGCCTTTCAAATAAATGTAACAGTACAAAGTAATATTCCCCTTTCATGGATCAGAACCTCCTCATGGTGAGAGGCTTGCATAACTTAATGAAGCTATGAGCCATGCCTTGCGGAGCCACCCAAGATGGATGGGTCATAGTGAAAGGTTCTGACAAAGCATAGTCCACTGGAGGAGAAAATTACAAACCACTACAGTAGTCCTGCCACAAAAACACCATGAACAGTATGAAAAGGCAAAAATATATAACACAGAAGATTAGCACCCCAGTTCCAATATGCTACTGGGGAATACTAGAGGGCAGTTAATAATAGGTCCAGAAGGAATGTAGTGGCTGGGCCAAAGCAGGAATGATACTCAGCTGTGGATGTGTCTGGTACTGAAAGGAAAGTCTGATGCTATGAAGAAGAATACTGTACAGAAACCTGGAATCGTAGGTCCATGATTCAATGTAAATTGGACATGGACAAGCAGGAGATGACAAGAGTGAACACTGATATCTTAGGAATCAGTGAACTAAAATGGACTGGAATGGGCGAATTTATTTCAGACAACCATTTTATCTAAGACTGTAGGTAGACTCTCTTAGAAGAAATGGAGTAGCCCTCATAGTCTACAAGAGCCCAAAAGGTAGTGCCTGAGTGCAGTCTCAAAAATGACAGAACGATATCAGTTCATTTCCAAGACAACTCATTCAACATCACAGTAATCCAAGTCTATGAGCCAACCACTAATACCAAAGAAGCTGAAGTTGACTAGTTCTATAAAGACCTACAAGACTTTCCAGAACTAATAGCAAAAATAGATGTCCTTTACATCATACAGGATTGGTGTGCAAAACAGGAAGTCAAGAGGTACCTGGAGTAACAGGCAAGTTTGACCTTAGAGTACAAAGTGAAGCAGGGCAAAGGCTAACAGAGTTTTGTCAAGAGAATACACTAGTCATAGCAAACACCCTTTTCCAACAACACAAGAGATGACTCTATACACGGACATCACCAACTGGTCAGTATTATAATCAGATTGATTATATTCTTTGCAGCTAAAGATGGAGAATCTCTATATAGTCAACAAACAAGACCTGGAGCTGACTATGGCTCAGATCATAAGCTCCTTATTGCAAAATGCAGGCTTAAATTGAAGAAAGTATGGAAAACCACTAGGCCATCCAGGTATGACCTAAGTTAAATCCCTTATGATTATACAGTGGAGGTGATGAATAGATTCAAGGAATTAGATCTGATAGACAGACTGCTTGAAGAACTATGAATGATGTTCATAACATTGTACAGAAAGCAGTGACCAAAAACCATCCCAAAGAAAAAGAAATGCAAGAAGGCTAAGTGGTTGGCTGAGGAGGTTTTACAAATAGCTGAGAAAAGAAGAAAAGTAAAAGGCAAGGGAGAAAAGAAGAGATAAACCCTACTGAATGCAGAGTTCCAGAGAACAGCATGGAGAGAAAAGGTCTTCTTAAATGAACACTGCCAAAAAATAGAAGAAAACAATAGAATGGGAAAGACTAAAGATGTCATCAAGAAAATTGGAGATATCAAGGGAACATTTCATGCAAGGATGGGTATGATAAAGGACAGAAATGGTAAGGACCTAACAAAAGCAGAAGTTAAGAAGAGGTGGCAAGAATACACAGAATAACTATAGAAAAAAGGTCTTGATGACCCAGATAACCACGATGGTGTAGTCTCTCACCTTGAGCCAGACATCCTGGAGTGTGAAGCCAAGTGCGTCTTAGGAATCACTTTGTTGTTGTTCGTTGTTGTTCAGTTGCCCAGTCGTGTCAAACTATTTGCAACCCCATGGACTGCAGCTTGCCAGGCCTCCCTGTTCCTCACCATCTTCTGGAGTTTGCCCAAATTCATGTTCATTGCATTAGTGATGCCATCTGGCCATCTCATCCCCTGATGCCCTCTTCTCCTTCTGCCCTCAATCTTCCTAGGATCAGGAACTTTTCCAATGAGTCTTCTGTTCACATCAGATGACCAAAATACTAGAACTTCAGCTTCAGCATCAGTCTTTCCAGTGAATATTCAGGGTTAATCTCCTTTAAGATTGACTGGTTTGATCTCCTTGCTGTGCAAGGGACTTTCAGGAGTCTTCTTCAGCACCACAATTCAAAGGCACCAATTCTTTGAACTAGAGGTGATGGAATTTCAGCTGAGCTATTTAAATTCCTAAAAGATGATGCTGTTAAAGTGCTGCACTCAATATGTCAACAAATTTGGAAAACTCAGCAATGGCCACAGAACTGGAAAAGGTCAGTTTTCATACCAATCCCCAAGGATGGCCTTGCCAAAGAATATTCAAGCTATTATTTCTACCTCTTTATTTACTATTGTGAATACTGCTGCAATAATCATGGCAGTGAAAATACGATTTTGAGAACCAATTTCAAAATTTTTGGATATATAACCCAAAATAGGATTACTGGCTCACATGGTAGTTCCATTGGCTATCTATTGAAGAAATTCCATAGCATTTTTCATGCTGACTGCACTATTTTACATTCCCAGCAACAGTGTACACGGGTTACACTTTTTCCACAGTCTTGCCGACACTTGTTACCAATTTTAAATTTTATAAAACTTATCCAAACAGATATAATTCCTCATTGTGGTTTTTATTTGCATTTTCCTAACAATTGGTGACATTGAGCATCTTTTCATATACTTGTTAGCTATTGCTTGTCATCTTTGGAGAAATGCCTATTTAAATCCTTTTCCTGTTTTAAAATTAGGTTGCTTGGATTGTTGGGTTTTTTGCTGTTGAATTATTCCTTATTTATTTATATATATTTATTTATATATATATTTATTTTGGATATTAACCACTTTTCAGATATATGGTTTATAAATAATTTATCCCACTGATATGTTGCCTTTTTACTCTGCTGATGGTTCCCTTTGTTGTGCAGAAGCTCTTTAGCTTAATGTAGTACTTTTGCCTAAATTTGCTATTATTGTTTTTGCTTTTATTGTCATATTCAGGAAATTACTGTCAAGCCCAAAGTCATGTAACTTTTCCAATGTGTTTTCTTCTAAGTATTTTACAATTCTAGGTCTTATATTTAAATCTTTATTTTGAGTTAATTTTTTGTGTATGGTATAGACTAAGAACACAATTTTATTCTTTTGCACGTGGATATTCAATTTTTCCACAACTTTATTGAAGCTTCTTTTACTCATTTTTAATTCTTGGCACTCTTGTTGAAGATCAGTTAACTATATGGGACTTTTTCTGGACAGTCAATTGCATTCCATTGTTCTACACATTTATTTCTATGCCAGGACCATATTGTTTTAATTATCATAATTCTATAGTATGTGCTGAAACCAGGAAATGTGATGTCTCCAGCTTTGTTCTTCTTTATCAAGATTATCTCAGTAATCTGGGGTCTTTTGTAGTTCCATGTGAATTGTAGAAGTGTTTTCTTATTTCTGTAAAAAAAAAAAAAAAATTCATTAGTAATTTGATAGCTATCGCTTTGAATCTGTAGCTTGCTTTGGACAGTATCAACATTTTAACAGTATTAAATCTTCAAAGTCATAACTCCTGTCCTTTTAAATTTCTTTAATTGATTGATTTGTAATTTTCAGTTTACATGTATTTCATCTTCTTGGTACATTTATTACTAAATATTTTATTATTTTTGGTGTTATTATTTTCTTTTCTGATAGTTCTTTGTTAGTATAGAGCAACTGAGCTGATTTTTTTATGTGTATTTTTGTACTTTGTGACTTTATTCATTTATTAATTCTAACAGCTCACTTATTTGTAGTCTTTGGGATTTTCTACATATTTATTTATTAATTCTAACAGTTCACTTTTTTGTAGTCTTTGGGATTTTCTACATTTTCTATTTGCATGCTGTAGGCAAACAGAGATAATTTTCTTCTTCCTTTCTAATTTGGGTGACTTTTTGTTCCTTTCTTGCCTAATTGCTCTAGCTAGTTCTAGCCGTCACACTGGGGATTAGGTTTCAGTATATGAATTTTAGAGGGGGACATATCAATATCCCTTTGTTACTATTAGGTCATTCTCACACCATCTTGAAAGTTCATCCCTGAACCATGCTCTGAAACTGATGTTGGCCTTGGGTGAGGTTAATGAAAGCTACTTAGCGTGATTCTCTACACCAGTTTTGAGACTGTGGTCCCACTTTCCAGGGTTTTCTCATACCAACTGACATAATTCCAATAATCTTCAAGTGTCTGATGTTTTAACTTGGAAAGGTTTACCCACCATTCCTCTGTCTACATTGGTAACTTGGTATTATACCACCAATATGATTTATAAAACTTGAGTTTTGATTATTATTTCCTCCTTATTTAATCCCTTTTGTCTTGAATCTACTTTTTTCTGAAATTATATCCCATTTTCCTATTCTAGACCAGACCATCCAGGATATCAGTACTTTTACTCCTTCCATAAGCGAGCACATATATAAAGGTACCTGCCTAGATGCTGCATCCTGATCACAGGTCTCAATCATTTCATGGAGTTTAAACCCCAGTTATGGTATAAATCATGTATTGCTCTGTATTTCCATGTAAAACATACAAATCAAAAATAGTTTATCTAGACAGTTGATGATGCAGAAATCATCTGCATGCAGAAGATGTTACCTCAATGGCTTTCCCAAACTTCCTTATATAGCCCTTAGAACTTAATAGATTTACAGGATAAATTTCATTATTTATGAAGCATTTCTTTAGTAAATGCTATTCATTCTATATAAATAATCAATACTCATTTGATACTCTATAAAGTAAGTTCCAGGTTACAGTAGTAATTTGTTTTAATTTTACTTTTCTTATAGGATTCAAAACCCATATTGTAGTTGATTTCATATTCCTGACAAAAGTTATTTGTCTATTAATTAAATGTTTACTAAGTGTTTAGAATATGACACCCTAAGAGAAAAAGCCATGATTTTATGTCATGAAAATAAGCAGTTTAAAATAATACGATAAGAGTACAGAATGTCATAGTAGCACATTCTCTGCTCCCTTTTGTACAATTTTAACCTAACAAGGTCATTAAAATTTAAAAGAAACTTTGTGTTTCCACAGACACATATTTTGTTTGTGGAAGAAATCTGAAGAATTTTAATATTTTTAATCTTGTACTAAGAAGTTCAGAAGTATAACCTAAATCTTTCTATTCTTACTAACCAGTATTTTATTTACATGATTCCTTTACTATAATCAAAAATGCCTCTCTTCCTTAAAAAGGGCTTAATCTTTTCTATCTTGGTCTCTTTAAGAGTATTATTATTATTTTATGTAAGAAGCATCTCTGTATATTCAGTTCTATCCACAATTCATTATCCATTTTAAGTTCCTTTTCCATTAAAATTCCACTTATCATTTTTGCCCTCAACTGGCTTCATAATATGTATTCTCCCTCTTATTTCCTTTATTTTTATGTCCAACACCCCCCCTTTTTTTATTACTGAATCCAATATGTAAAATGTTCCATTCAGAAAAGGAATTAGAGAAAGAGTTATGAGAATTTTTAGGAAATCCCTCATTCTATGGTCCTGGAAAGAAATCAAGAAAGGAAACTGAGAAAGAACAACCAGAAAGTCCAGGGGAAAATAACAAGAAAAAGTTCAATGAGAGTGTTGTAGGAATAAAGATGACTGGAGGTGGTCCTAAGATGGTGGAAGAACAGGACAGGGAGACCACTTTCTCCCCCACAAATTCACCAAAAGATCATTGGAACGCTGAGCAAACTCCACAAAGCAACTTCTGAATGCTGGCAGAGGACACCAGACACCCAGAAAGGCAGCCCATTGTCTTCTAAAGGAGGTAGGACAAAATATAAAAGATAAAAAAAAGAGACAAAAGGGTTAGGGATGGAGACCCATCCTGGGGAGGGAGTCGTGAAGGATGAGAAGTTTCCAAATACCAGGAAACCCTCTCACCAGCAGGTCTGTGGGGCATTTTGGAATCTCAGAGGGCAACATAACTGGGAGGAAAAAACACCCCACAGATTATGCGCCTAACTGCAACTCCCAGTGGAGAAGTAGCCCAGACTCTTGCGTCCACCACCAGCAAGAGGGGGCTGAACAGGGAGGTGCAGGCTGCATTCCTTAGGGTAAAGATTGGGCCTGAATGCCCTGAAGACAATCTGAGGGTGCTAACATGAGATAACAACCCAAACAGTGGGATAGCCAGAGAGAGGGGGAGAAAAAAGAGAGAGAGAGAGAGAGAGATAACTTTTCTGCAAAAAGCTCTAACCTAAGGCACTGCCAGGCCAGCTCACAGAACAAAGGAGTGAGAAAATACCAGAGGAGAGCTAGCCAGCTGCAGACTGGCCCATCCCCTACCGGAGGCAGAGAGGCAGGCAGGCGACAGCCAGAACGAGAAGGTGAGGGGAAATCTCGGCCCCAGAGATGGTATCCTCTACCAAACTGTGAGCAGGCTTCCAGTTGCTAACCAAGTCTTCCTAGGATCCTGGATGGTTGACATCTGCCAGGAGGGTTGCAGCCAGAGATCAGCTCCCCAAAGGAGACACATGGCACACCTGAGACGGTGCTCCCACTGCGCACCCAGGAAACCGAATGGCTGGGACCAGGGAGGTGATAAGACACACCACCCACCTTGGGAGAGCGTGTTTGCCAAGCACCTAGTCGCCTGAGCTGCTTGGACCTGGGAAGGGCACAAAACGCAGGCCCAACTGAGTCTGTGCCTTTGTGGAATACCCGAGAACATGAACCTGAGTGACTTAGACCTGGGAAGTGCAGGCAACCCAGGGGCTGCTTTAGACAGTTCCCGGCAGAGCAACCTAGGACCTGAGCAGTGTAGACCAGGACAGCACAGATGCCGTGAGTGGGGACAAACCCAGTGTGGCCCAGACACTGGGAGCACTCCCCACACACGCCAGTGATACTTGTCTGCAGTGTCGCTCCTTCCCCACAGCACAACTGAACAAGTGAGCCTAAATAAGGGACCACCTTTGCCCCCTTGTGTCAGGGCAGAAATTAGTCACTGAAGAGACTTGCCAACGGAGGAAGCCAAAATAAACAAAGAGGGAACCGCTTTGAAAGTGACAGGTGCAACAGATTAAAACCCTGTAGTTAGAACTGACTACCATTGGAAAGGGCCTATAGACCTTGAGAAGAGTATAAGCTGGAACAAGGAACTATCTGAAAATGAACTGACCCCACACTGCCGTCAACAGCTCCAGAGAAATTCCTAGATATATTTTACTATTTTAATTTATTAATTTTTTATTTAATTTTTAAGTTCTTTACTACCCCCTTAATTCATTTTTATACCCTACTATGGGGCGGGGGGGAATTACCTTGCAAAAAAAAAAAAGACCCTATTTTTAAGGCAAATTTCATTTATATGTTTTATAACTTTTGTGATTTTGTTTTTGTTTTTTAATATTGTATTTTTGAGAGTCTAACCTCTACTCTAGATTTTTAATTTTTGCTTTTTGATATTATCAATTTTGTACCTTTAAGAATACAATCTTCAGTACCCGTTTTTACTTATGACTGTGATTACTGGCTTGATTGCCCTCTCCTCCTTTTGACTCCTTTTTCTCCCTCAGGTCACCTCTATATCCTCCCTCCCCCTTCTCTTCTCTACCCAGCTCTGTGAATCTCCTTGGTTATTCTGGGCTGTGGAGAACACTTAGGGAACTGATTACTGGCTAGATCTGCCTCTCTCCTTTTGACTCCCCCTCTTCTCCTGGTCACCTCTATCTCCTTCCTCCCTCTTCTCTTCTCTATGTAACTCTGTGAACTTCTCTGGGTGTTCCAGACTGTGAAGAGCACATAGGGAGTTGATTACTGGCTAGATTGCTCTCTCCCCTTTTGATCCCCCCTCTTCTCCTCCTGATCACCTCCATCTCCCTCCTCCTTCTTTTCTTCTCCATGTTGCTGTGAACCTCTCTGGGTTTCCCTCACTGTGGAGAATCTTTTCTCCATTAACCTAGATACTTTATCAATGGTGCAATATGGATACAGAAGTCTTGAGGCTACTGTAAGAATAAGACTGAAAACCAGAGGCACGAAGCTTAAATCCAAAACTTGAGAACACCAGAAAACTCCTGACTCCAGGGAACATTAATTGACAAGAGCTCATCCAAATGCCTCCATACCTACACTGAAACCAAGCTCCACCCAAGAGTCAAACAGTTTCAGAGCAAGACATACCAAGCTAATTTTTCAACAAAGCAGGAACATAACCCTAAGCATTAAAATACAGGTGGCCAAAAGTCACACCAAACCCATAAACACCTCAAAACCCACTACTGGACACTTCGTTGCACTCCAGAGAGAAGAGATCCAACTCCACCTACTGGAACACCAAAGCAAACTTCCCTAACCAGGAAACCTTGACAAGCCACTAGCCCAACCCCACCCACAGGGAGGAACCTCCACAATAAAGAAGAAACACAAACTTCCAGCATACAGAAAGGCCATCCCAAACACAGCAATCTAAACAAGATGAAAAGGCAGAGGGATATTCAGCAGGTAAAGGAATATGATAAATACCCACCAAACCAAACCAAAGAGGAGATAGGGAGTCTACCTGAAAAATGATTCAGAATAATGATAGTAAACAGGATCCAAAATCTTGAAAACAAAATGGAGTTACAGATAAATAGTCTGGAGACAAGGATTGAGAAGATGCAAGAAATGTTTAACAAGGACATAGAAGAAATAAAAAAGAGTCAATCAATAATGAATAATGCAGTAACTGAGATAAAAAACACTATGGAGGGAAGCAACAGTAGAATAACTGAGGCAGAAGACAGGATAAGTGAGGTGGAAGATAGTATGGTGGAAATAAATAAGCAGAGAGGAAAAAAGTAAAAAAGAAAAGAAATGAGGAAAACCTCAGAAACCTCTGGGACAATGTGAAACGCCCCAACATTTGAATCATAGGAGTCCCAGAAGAAGAAGACAAAAAGCCATGAGAAAATACTTGAGGAGATAATAGTTGAAAACTTCCCTAAATGGAGAAGGAAATAGTCGCACAAGTCCAAGAAAACCAGAGAGTCCCAAACAGGATAAATCCAAGATGAAACACCCCAAGACACATATTAATCAAATTAATGAAGATCAAACACAAAGAACAAATATTCAAAGCAGCAAGGGAAAAATAATAAATAACATACAAGAGGATTCCCATAAGGATAACAGCTGATCTTTCAATAGAAACTCTTCAGGCCAGAAGGGAATGGCAGGACATACTTAAAGTGATGAAAGAGAAAAACCTACAACCCAAATTACTGTACCCAGCAAGGATCTCATTCAAATATGAAGGAGAAATCAAAAGCTTTACAGACAAGCAAAAGCTGAGAGAATTCAGCACCACCAAACCAGCTCTTCAACAAATGCTAAAGGATCTTCTCTAGACAGGAAACACAGAAAAGATAAATAAACTTGAACCCAAAACAACAAAGCAAATGGCAACGGGATCATACTTATAAATAATTACCTTAAATGTAAATGGGTTGAATGTCCCAACCAAAAGACAAAGACTGGCTGAATGGATACAAAAACAAGACCCCTATATATGAAGTCTACAAGAGACCCACTTCAAGCCAAGGTATACATACAGACTGAAAGTGAAGGGCTGGAAAGAGATATTTCACACAAATGGAGACCAAAAGAAAGCAGGAGTAGCAATACTTATATCAAATAAAATAGAATTTGAAATAAAGGCTATGAAAAGAGACAAAGAAGGACACTACATAATGATTAAAGGATCAATCCAAGAAGAAGACATAACAATTCTAAATATATATGCACCCAACACAGGAGCACTGCAACATGTAAGGCAAATGCTAAGAAGTATGAAAGGGGAAATTAACAGTAACACAATAACAGTGGGAGACTTTAACACCCCACTCACACCAATGGATAGATCAACTAAACAGAAAATTAGCAAGGAAACACAAACTTTAAATGATACAATGGACCAGACCAGTTAGACCTAATTGATATCTATAAAACATTTCACCCCAAAACAATGAATTTCACCTTTTTCTCAAGTGGACATGGAACATTCTCCAGGACAGACCACATCCTGGGCCATAAATCTAGCCTTGATAAATTCAAAAAAACTGAAATCATTCCAAGCATCTTTTCTGATCACAATGTGGTAAGATTAGATGTCAACTACTGGGGAAAAAAACTATTAAAAATACAAACATATGGAGGCTAAACAACACGCTTCTGAATA
Source organism: Dama dama (assembly GCF_033118175.1). Lineage (NCBI taxonomy): Eukaryota > Metazoa > Chordata > Mammalia > Artiodactyla > Cervidae > Dama > Dama dama. The sequence continues at coordinate 79,198,304 of NC_083698.1, read as the reverse complement.
ACCAACATATCACAGAAGAAATAAAAATATGCATAGAAACGAATGAAAATGAAAACACAACAACCCAAAATCTGAGGGATTCAGTAAAAGAAGTGCTAAGGAGAAGGTTCATAGCAATACAAGCTTACCTCAAGAAACAAGAAAAAAATCAAATAAATAACCTAACTCTACACCTAAAGCAACTAGAAAAAGAAGAAATGAAGAACCATAGGGTTAGTAGAAGGAAAGAAATCAGAAAATTTAGGGCAGAAATAAATAGAAAAAACGAGACAATAGCAAAAATCAACAAAGCTAAAAAGCTGGTTCTTTGAGAAGATAAATAAAATAGACAAACCATTAGCTAGACCCATCAAGAGAAAAAGGAAAAAGAATCAGATCAACGAAATTAGAAATGAAAATGGAGAAATCACAACAGACAACACAGAAATACAAAGGATCATAAGAGACTACTATCAGTAACTATATGCCAATAAAATGGACAACTTGGAAGAAATGGCAATTTCTTAGAAAAGTATAACTTTCCAAAACTGAACCAGGAAGAAATAGAAAATCTTAACAGACCCATCAGAAGCGTGGAAATCGAAACTGTAGTCAGAAAGCTTCCAGCAAACAAAAGCCCAGGAAAAGACAGTTTCACAGCTGAATTCTACCAAAAACTTAGAGAAGAGCTAACTACTACTAAACTCTTCAAGAAAACTCCTACTAAAACTCTTCAAGAAAATTTCAGAGAAAGCTAAAATTCTAAACTCATTCTATGAGACCACCATCACCCTAATACAAAAACCAGCTAAAGATGCCACAAAAAAAGAAAACTACAGGCCAATATCACTGATGAACACAGATGCAAAAATCCTTAACAAAATTCTAGCAAACAGAATCCAACAAGATATTAAAAAGATCATACATCATGACCAAGTGAGCTTTATCCCAGAAATGCAAGGATGCCTTAATATCTGCAAATCAATCAATGCGATACACCACATTAACAATTTGAAAGATAAACACCATATTATTAGCTCAATACATGCAGAGAAAGCCTTTGACAAAATTTAACATCCATTTATGATAAAAACCCTCCAGAAAGCAGGAATAGAAGGAACATACCTCAATATAATAAAAGCCTTATATGATAAACCCACAGCAAACATTATCCTAAATGGTGAAAAACTGAAAACATTTCCCCTAAAGTCAGGAAAGAGACAAAGGTGCCCACTCTCACTACTACTATTCAACATGGGTTTGGAAGGTTTAGCCACAGCAATCAGAGAAGAAAAAGAAATAAAAGGAATCCATATCAGAAAAGAAGAAGTAAAACTCTCACTGTTTGCAGATGACATGATCCTCTATATAGAAAACCCTAAAGACTCCACCAGAAAATTACTAGAGCTAATCAATTAATATAGTAACGTTGCAGGATATAAAATTAACACACAATAATCCCTTGCATTCCTATGTACTAACAATGAGAAAACAGAAACAGAAATTAAGGAAATAATTCCATTCACCATTGCAAAGAAAAGAATAAAATACTTAGAAATAAATCTACCTAAAGAAACAACAGACCTATTTATAAAAAACTATAAAACACTGATGAGAGAAATCAAAGATGACACAAATAGATGAACAAATACCATGTTCATGGATCAAAAGAATCAATGTAGTGAAAATGAATATACTATCCAAAGCAATCTATAGATTCAATGCAATCCCTATCTAGCTACCAATGGTATTTTTTTAGAGAACTAGAACAAATAGTTTCACAATTTGCATGGAAATACAAAAAGCCTCGAATAGCCAACGCAATCTTGAGAAAGAAGAATGGAACTGGAGGAAACAACCTGCCTGACTTCAGGTTATAGTACAAAGCCACAGTCATCAAGACAGTATGGTACTGGCACAAAGACAGAAACATAGATCAATGGAACAAAATTGAAAGTCCAGAGATAAATCCACACACCTATGGACACCTTATCTTTGACAAAGGAGGCAAGAATATACAATGGAGAAAAGACAATCTCTTTAACAAGTGGTGCTGGGAAAACTGGTCAACCACTTGTAAAAGAATGAAACTAAACACTTTCTAACACCATATACAAATATAAACTCAAAATGGATTAAAGATCTAGATGTAAACCAGAAACTATAAAACTCCTAGAGAAAAACATAGGCAAAACACTCTCTGACATAAATCACAGCAAGACCCTCTATGACCCACCTCCCAGAGTAGTGGAAATAAAAGCAAAAATAAACAAATGGGACCTAATTAAACTTAAAAGCTTTTGCACAACGAAGGAAACTATAAGCAAGGTGAAAAGACAACCTTCAGAATGGGAGAAAATAATAGCAAATGAAACAACTGACAAAGAATTAATCTCAAAAATATACAAGCAGCTCCTGAAGCTCAATTCCAGAAAAATAAACGACCCAATCAACAAATGAGCCAAAGAACTAAATAGACATTTCTCCAAAGAAGATATACAGATGGCTGACAAACCCATGAAAAGATGCTCAGCATCACTCATTATCAGAGAAATGCAAATCAAAACCACAATGAGGTACTATCTCATGCCAGTCAGAATGGTTGCTATCCAAAAGTCTACAAACAATAAATGCTAGAGAGGGTGTGGAGAAAAGGGAACCCTCTTACACTGTTGGTGGGAATACAAACTAGTACAGCCACTATGGAGAACAGTGTGGAGATTCCTTAAAAAACTGGAAATATAACTGCCATATGACCCAGCAATCCCACTGTTGGGCATACACACCAAGGAAACCAGAATTGAAAGGCACGTGTACTCCAATGTTCATCACAGCACTGTTTACAATTACCAGAATATGGAAGCAACCTAGATGTCCATCAGCAGATGAATGGATAAGAAAGCTGTGGTACATATACACAATGGAATATTACTCAGTCATTAAAAAGATTGCATTTGAATCAGTTCTAATGAGGTGGATGAAATTGGAGCCTATTATACAGAGTGAAGTAAGTCAGAAAGAAAAACACCAATACAGTATACTAATGCATGGAATTTATATATGGAACTAATACATGGAATTTAGAAAGATGGTAACAATGACCCTATAAGCGAGACAGCAAAAGAGACAGAGATGTAAAGAACAGTCTTTTGGACTGTTTGGGAGAAGGCAAGGGAGGGATGATTTCAGAGAATAGCATTGAAACATGTATATTATCATATGTGAAACAGATTGCCAGTCCAGGTTCAATGAATGAGACAGGGTGCTCAGGGCTGCTGCACTGGGATGACCCTGAGGGATGGGGTGGGGAGGGAAGTGGGAGGGGCAGTTCAGGATGGGGAACACATGTATACCCATGGCTGATTCATGTCAATGTGTGGCAAAAAAAAACCCACTATAACATTGTAAAGGAATTAGCCTCCAATTAAAATAGATAAATAAATTTTTTTTAAAAAGACAATGACTGAAAAACTCATCATGTTTAACAATATGAGTTGTAGTGGGGTGATGTGTGTGTACCAAGTGAAAAAATCTATCTGTGGCTTTTTTAAATGTTTAAATCAGGAGTTAAGGTATGCTTTGTAAAAACAACTTAATTGAGGCACAATTTAAATATAAAAATTGTACATTTTATGCATGCAATTTAATGAGTTTAGACCTATGTATACAACTGTGGAACATCACCACAAACAGATAATATCCATCACATCCAAAGGGGAAGAATTTTAAGTTGTATTAAATAATCATGGAATTAACCCAATTAAAATAGATGAATACAGAGAAGAAAGAAGAGATAAATGATATATAAAGTTCAGGGAAAAGTTGGAGAATTTAAAGCCTAGGTGATTATGTTGCCTTAGCTAAAAGAAGGCAAAGTTGTACCAATGAACTCAATTTAAAAAGAATGATTGATGCTACAGGTGTATAAAAGATGGTCAGGTTGTAGATGTGATAGGAGAATTTGATAGAGTTGAGTCTAATATCTTTAATTTTTTCTCCAGGATGTGCACCTGAAAGAAGAGGTAGTGTTTTGGATATTTAAGTGTTGAAAAAAGCTTGAAACAATTTTTAAAGAATGAGAGTTTGAAATAATGGAGAAATATAAGAAAAATTTTGATGAGTCAAACCAACAAGGAGTATCCTTCGGATGTATAAAATGTAAGTAAAACATAAGGAGAATTATGTATTATGATATATTTAGTATTCTTGAGGTAGAAGAATGAAGCAATGATGTGCATTGTTCTCAGAATTGAACAAATGGTTTAAAAAGACTTTTCTCTCAAGTTGAAAAATATCTTGAAATATTTCTTGATGTAAACTTGCGTACATGTGCATACATAGTTGCCTTACATTATTTGCCCTTTCTTCAAAGAATCAGCAGCATCCATTACCTGAGGAAAACATCAAAACTGAAGGATGTTTTTCTCTAGGGTATCAATGTTTTTGATTTTCAGGAGCCCAAGATTTTGAATATAAAATGCTGAAAGACTAGGGAAACAACATACTACATTTGAAAGAATGTTTGTATTATTTAGGTAGTTTGGAAGTATCTTCAAAGAAAGCTACCCCAAAACACAGTGGCTTAAGCAAGGTAAAAATATATTCCAATTTCACATAAGAGACTAAGGTTGTGGTCTAGTCTAGTATGGAGGCCTAGCAGTGCTAATGACCCAGGTTCTTTCTCTTATTTTCTGACATCCTCATCACACAGCTTATATCTTTAGTTTCCATAATCAAAGCACACATTACAGCCCTTGGGAAGTGTAGGACATGCCCATGTTCTGGAAGAAGTTGCCAATCTCACATCTGCTCACATTTCACTGGCCAGAACACATGACCACACCCAGCTCCGAGGTAGAACAGGGACTGTAGCTTTGTAGGGGGAGGAAATATGTTCAGAAAAGGGTGTACAGCCTGTGGTCAGTTAAAATCTGAAGATTCTATTTCTAAAGGAAGAAGAGAGTGATACATTTTACAGCAGTCTCTAATACTATATACCCCTTTGGTATATTAAAAATATACATACAGAGGATACAATCAACATTTTCACAAGACAAGGGAACCAAGTGAGTGATTCAGTTACTGTATTCATCTCAAGGTTTAAGTCCTCTGGACTATGAGTACTCTCTTCAGAAAATCTGTATGTAATTGATGACTTAAAAATTAATAGGCACATTATCCACCTCTTTCTAGCTCAAATAGTGTAGCAGAAACCAAAAGAGTATAATTCAAAATCATCCATTCAGAAAAGGAAACATTGTCAGTCAGTTGTAATGATAAATACATGAAATAATGTAGTGAGACTCTTCATTAGAACCTCTAGTCGTCATGATTTCGGTCTCTGAAAGTATCTTGTGCACTATCCTTCATGGCCACCTATGTCCTTCCTGGTGATTACACACATAACTCTTGCTGGTACAATTTGGGAACACAAAAGTTTTCCTTCTGCATTGAACAGTCATGTATTTGTGATTTCTTTCTTTTCTAACAGAAAAACTTCTGTTAGTAGATGTCCAATAAGAAAATGAACAAGTGATAAAGTTTCCTCAATAGGTCTCTTATCAAGAAACCAAGTAAGGATAACACCTTGTAGTGGTTCTTAAAGTCAGAAGTCTTGTCATTTATTTACAAATGAGCTGATCCTCCAACATAAATAGACACTTGCTTTGGGAAATGGAAAGCTTGGCAGTGAAAACAATACATTTACTGCAATATGTGTTGATCAGTGTTGATCAGACTATCACTGTTTGTCCAAGAACAAGTGATGAGAGTAGCTTAGGAAAAGTTCATGGTCAGAATCTTGACTCTTTTAGAGCCTTTTCCATATCACTGCTTTAATTCAGGAGTACAAAATTGTTCACTGTCTTCATCTCTGAAAAACCTCAAATTATAGTTTTATCCCTCAAGCTAGATTGCAGGCTATAGGCAGTAGGAGGTCCCCTGGAGCAAAGCTATATTCCCTTCCTTCAAGGTAGGTAAAGTTGGTAGCTTGATTTCTTCTCTTAGTCCTACGTATTTAGTACAAGTAAAAAGAAGAAACTGACATAAATCAATATTATTAATTTTAAAACAGTTCCCCATATTTCCTAAATACAGTTGGCTTTTGGCCTGGCTTCCAAAATATTTCAAGCAACAGTTTTATCTTGTTTTAGAATAACAAGGTTCACCAGTTTTCTAGTACACAATACATGTTTCATTGGTTCATTCCTGTCAAATGTTAAGCCAAAATAGTTTAGACTTTTTTCTTCATGTGAGTGACCCACTTTTGTTAGAATATTTTATGGTAGTTAGGATAAAGACTTAGCTGTCGAGAACACAGAGCACTTTAAACAGGACAGCTGTCCTATCTCCATAAAATTCTAGAGAAACTTTCAAGGAAAGGTATATATGCTTGTTGATCCTGGGTACTCATATTCATCCTAATCTGTTTCCCTGTCATTTTAAAGATACACATTTCATCTTTTAGGGTCAGAATGTTTGCTTCAGTTCCCGGCCACATTCTATGCACAAGAGGAGAACTGAAGCATAACCTAAAATTTACCTGAAACTTAGAAACAAGGCTAAACTAAAATTTGAATGGCTATTCAGAATGGTAACAGAGAGGCAAAGGCCACACAAGCATTGTTTGGCAAATGTAGTTAATATCATGGGCTTCCCTGGTGGCTCAGATGGTAAAGAATCTGCATCACTATTTTTAAATAAGGATCCCAGATTTCGTGAAGTTGCTTGTTAATTTGTTAATATTTTGTCCCATTATTCAATTTTATATCTAATACAATAATCTTACTCTAACATTTTCTTTGTAAAATCGCCTTTGAAATTCATGATTTGGGGATGATTTTTGACCCCGTCATAACATATTGCATGTTTCCTCATTAATTAACATATTAAGTAAAATCCTTGGTACATATTCATTTTCCATTTGCTTGACTGTCATGATTTTAACTTCTGAAAATTATACTATACCAAAGGCAAGCCATTCCCTTTAGTGTCACAACCTGAAAGTTGCTCATATTTCTGTGGTCATAACGTCCTAACATCGTCACACAACTACAAAGGAGGCTATCAAATACAGAATTTTTTTTCTGGATGTCAAGAGGCCCAGTTGCAATTCACTGAATTTCATAATAAAGGGAAAAGAAAGCAGATAGTGAATGTTCTCTATTGGTTTATAATTTATCAGTCATAACTGGTTTTCTTACCCTAGATGAGATAAGATTTCCCTGGGGTATTTCATAAAGAGAGATAAATCAAAGGGAAACACAGTATTAGATTCTAATGAGAGGTTCTGCTGCACTCCCAGAGTTGAGTTCTCAAAATGAGTGAAATTGCAGAAGCCGCTCAACTGGATAGGGAGAATCTGAGAACCCAATACCATGCATTTTAGGTGAAGCCTTGTGGTGTTAGTCCATGTTTCACATGATGTGGGTATTATACAGCTGAGAGGGCTATATGGGTATTTAGGCTCATGGACCTGAGACAGGCTAGATGAGGAACTAGCAATCTTTTATTACAAGGACCAGAAAGTAAACTTTTTGTCTTTGTAGACCATACTGCCACAAGCAAAATTACTCAGTTTTACCTTTGTAGCATAAAAGCAACCATAAATTATACTCTCACACAACTTTGGACATAACATAAACTAAATATGTAGTCTAGTTGAATTGATTTGTACACTATCCTTTGCTTGGAACACAAATAACAAAGACCTATTCACTTGGAGATAGTCATAATAAAAGGAAAATTAACAGCCTGTATTGAGATTTTTTACTTCTGATTTAATCAAATTCCTTTGTATTTATTACAAGGTACTTTTTACAAATTTGTTTCTTAATAATCATCTTATTACTGCTAATTTACAGTTGAAGTCAGTTTTCACTGCCAGCTATATTGATAGGAAGTGTTAGATTTTATGTTATTATTTTTTACTTATAAGCATTTATATACCTTAATCAAATTGCATGGATCTGGCCAACATGAGTTAAATTATTGATTTTTAAATTGTTCTATTGTCTAAGTCATTATAAATATTTCTCATTTTTTATATTTGAAAATATAATTATGATTTACCTAGATATTTAGGTTAGAAGAATTATTGTGATGGTTCTAATTCTCATATTCTTCCTCTTTCAGATTCTTAGTAATATAGGCATTAGAAATGTATATGCCAGCTTTTCTAGATGAAGACAACCTGTATGCACTGCATACTAATTCAAGAACTGTCAATGATGCACAGTGAGTAACCTCCTGATTTTTATTCTAAGTATTAAAAACAGAAAATAATTTAAATGTTTTTTCTCCTAAAATATCCACCTGTATCGTTACTATTCTTTTAAAAGAAAAAAAAAATGTGTTTTCTAGAATATATTTTGGAATATATATGTTTTTAGGGTAACAGGGTAAACTCTGCATATAAACTGTTAAATAAGGCTCTACTTTTTCTCTTTTCCGCAGTTCTTAGGCTATATCATAATTTGCAAAATTTTTTGTGCTTATTAACTGTTGTTTCCAGTCTCTAAAGTGTAACTTCCATAAGAACAGAAATCTCTGTCTGTTTTGTTTATGAATACATCCTAAGTATTTAAAATATTGCTTGACATAAAGCAGGTGTTCCCAACGATATTTTTGTCAAATAAATGAATCCTATTTAAAAAAAAAAAAACTTCTCTGTTGCCAAGGCTGGTCACAAACTTTATAATACATATGTTTAGACAACTATGTATCTGATTGCTAAAAAGAAAACAAACCTGCAGTCACTTTGTAGTTGTATAAAAACAAAAGGCTAATTTTAAAATTTATTTTATGTAAGCTTCCCTGCATTAAAAAGTATTTTTTTAATTAAGATGAATTTATGCAGATTAATTTAAAGACTATATGTATCAATACAATAAGGTAACTGAATATAATGTAAAAACATATTTAATGTAAAATGAGGAAGGCAAAAATATAGTTTTTATCTAGTTCATGAGTAATTGTTTGCAAATTAAATGTCTAATATCTAAAGGAAAAGGTAGTGATACCAAAAAAAAAAAAAAAAAACAAACTTCATTTTATTAAAAGGAAAAAATATCAGTGCAAATTTTAAAGGAATTAGTAAAAAGATAATTATAGGACATAATGGATACTTTTACAAAATTAATTTACAGGAAATAAAAGGACTCCTTCTATACTAATTTGGTTTTCTTTTTGTTTTACACAAAATGTCTAAGACCTACCATTATCACAGTAAATATATGTTTGTTAAAGCATAAACAGTTTCAAATTTTTTAGCTCCCTGGTAATGTTATCTGATGTTTCTTATTTCATTCATTCATTTCTATCAAATGTATTATGACAAAATTTATACATATAAAATGCATCCATTTTAATTTTGCAGTTTGAGTTTGACACGTGCAAACATCTGTGTAACCAGGATGCTAATCACAATCAACACTTTCATTACCCCAAACTTTTCTTCATGAATATTTGCAGTCCAAGGTAACTACCCATTTCTGTCACATAGAGGAACTATATGTTTCAAAATCTCCTTTAAAATGCATCAAAATTGCATAATCTTCTTTGTTTCTGACTTCTTTCACAAAGCATAATGCTTTTAAAATTGTCCATATGTTGCGTGTACCCATTCTTTTATATTGCTAATAATTTTCCATTGTACAGATAACAGTATTTATTCATTCACTCACCTCTTGCTGTATATTTGCATTTTTCAGTTGTGATATTACAGGTGCTAGAAAAATATGTGTAATAATGAGCATATGTTTTCGTAGCTCTTATGTAAATATCTATTGATGAAATGCATGGATCATATGTTAAGTATATGTGTGTTATTTTTTAAAAACTTCCAAAGTATTTTAAAGTGGCTATGTCACTTTATGTTGTCACTAGTAATATATGAAATTTGTCATTACTCTACATCTTCATCAACACTTCGCAAGGTCTGTTTTGTTTGCTTGTTTATTTGTTTTAATTTTTATCATTCTAGTTGAAAGGTATTAGTGGGTCATGGTGGTTTTAATTTGCTTTTCCCTGAGAGTACTTTTTTAATGAGTATATTTCCTGCACTGTCTTAATCAGAGCAGCCCATTGTTAAATAATTTATATATGATGTTTCCAGCAAGAATTAAAAATTTAAAGTAAGACTCCATTGGGAAAATAAAGCTAAAGATTGTCTTTAACTGATATTTGTAAATGCCTCTTTCCTCAGAAAGTGGCTTATGTTGATTGGAGTTATTTTGCTCCATTTCAGCATTTTTAAATACTTGAGGCAACTAGAGTAAGCATTAATATAGAAGCAGGAATGGGCACCTTATATCAAGTTATCAGTTCAGTTCAGTCGATCAGTCGTGTCCAACTCATTGCGACCCCATGAATCGCAGCACACCAGGCCTCCCTGTCCATCACGAACTCCCAGAGTTTACTCAAACTTATGTCCATCGAGTTGGTGATGCCATCCAGCCATCTCATCCTCTGTCGTCCCCTTCTCCCCCTGCCCCCAATCCCTCCCAGCATCATGGTCTTTTCCAACGAGTCAACTCTTCACATGAGGTGGCCAAAGTACTGGAGTTTCAGCTTCAGCATCAGTCGTTCCAATGAACACCCAGGACTGATCTTCAGGATGGACTGGTTGGATCTTCTTGCAGTCCAAGGGACTCTCAAGAGTCTTCTCCAACACCACAGTTCAAAAGCATCAATTTTTCGGTGCTCAGCTTTCTTCACAGTCCAACTCTCACATCCATACATGACCACTGGAAAAACCATAGCCTTGACTAGACAGACCTTTGTTGGCAACGTAATGTCTCTGCCATTTAATATGCTATCTAGGTTGGTCATAACTTTCCTTCCAAGGAGTAAGCGTCTTTTAAGTTCGTGGCTGCAGTCACCACCTGCAAGTGATTTTGGAGCCCAAAAAAATATAAAGTCTGACACTGTTTCCACTGTTTCCCCATCTATTTCCTATGAAGTGATGGGACCAGATGCCATGATCTTAGTTTTCTGAATGTTAAGCTTTAAGCCAATTTTTCACTCTCCTCTTTCACTTTCATCCAGAGGCTCTTTAGTTCCTCTTCACTCTCTGCCATAAGGGTGGTGTCATCTGCATATCTGAGATTATTGATATTTCTCCTGGCAATCGTGATTCCAGCCTGTGCTTCTTCCAGCCCAGCGTTTCTCTTGATGTACTCTGTATAGAAGTTAAATAAGCAGGGTGACAATATACAGCCTCGATGTACTCCTTTTCCTATTTGGAACCAGTCTGTTGTTCCATGTCCAGTTCTAACTGTTGCTTCCTGACCTGCATCCAGGTTTCTCAAGAGGCAGGTCAGGTGTTCTGGTATTCCCATCTCTTTCAGAATTTTCCACAGTTTATTGTGATCCACACAGTCAAAGGCTTTGACATAGTCAATAAAGCAGAAATAGATGTTTTTCTGGAACTCTCTTGCTTTTTCGATGATCCAATGGATGTTGGCAATTTGATCTCTGGTTCCTATGCCTTTTCTAAAACCAGCTTGAACATCTGGAAGCTCACGTGTTGTTGAAGCCTGGCTTGGAGAATTTTGAGCACTACTTTTCTAGTGTGTGAGATGAGTGCAATTGTGTGGTAGTTTGAGCATTCTTCGGCATTGCCTTTCTTAGGGACTGAAATGAAAACTGACCTTTCCCAGTTCTGTGGCTACTGTGAGTTTTCCAAATTTGCTGGCATATTGAGTGCAGCACTTTAATAGCATCATCTTTCAGGATTGAAATAGCTCAACTTGAATTCCATCACCTCCACTAGTTTTGTTTGTAGTGATGCTTTCTAAGGCCCACTTGACTTCACATTCCAGGATGTCTGTTATAAATCACCCTAAATTTAAGGTAATGATCCTTTTTAACTTGATATAAGGTATCTATTTCAAAGAAGGGAAGAAAAGAAATAATTCACTGTGATTAGAGATACGACAAAAAATAAAGTGTCACTGAAACTTACCTGTTTATATGCACCTCATTATTAACATCCATTTTATTACTAATTTTTAAATATTAAAAACTTTACCCCTTCAATCTGAGTTTAGGAACCAATTATAGTGCTCATTAACCACTTATGGTTGTTTCATTCATTAGGGAAATGTGTTCATTAATGTCAAGAGACTGTTTAAAACTATGAAAAAGGAGATAGCAAAAATCTCACAGCCAACAGAAATACTGGAGAATAAGCAAGCCTAAAACAAATGTTTGTGGAACTCTTGTATGAGTTGAATGTGAACAGCAGAGAATTCCAGGGCATATAATTATATTATTTTCAACAAATAGCACAAGCAAATGTTAGCAATGATCTTTGTACTGTAAGTTTCTATTAGATCTCTCTTAACCTGGCTAATATTTCCAATCTTTAATAACACAACCTAAAGCTGTCAAAAGACAGCTAAAATCAGGGGATTACTGAGCATCAAGATAGAAATAGTTGATTAAATTAGGTGAAAATACACCCTCAACAGGAAATAAATATTTAGAAGAAATTTAGTTCTTAATTGGGGGAAATGTATCTCATCATAAGTCAAACATTTTAGATGAGATGAAAGAATGAAAAGTTGTGTTGATAAGAATGAAATTAAGTTGATTAAATGACTATTTTGGTTTGAAAATTTTGTCTTTTTTTTTTTTTTTTGGTCTCAAATTATCCATGTCAAATTTAAGGACACAACCTAAAACTGCAGGATTGCTTTCTCAATTAGCTTTTAAAATTGCTCTTTTGTAAATTACTGAAGCTTAACATTTAAAAAGAATGATAATGATAAATCCTTATTCTTGGAGATTATCCAGCATAATTCTAACCTTGGTTAATGAGTATGGGTGCTCTTGTTTTTAAATAGAGATGTCTAAGAATAATTAACTGCTTGCTTCTCATCAAACCCTTGTTAGTGTTAACTTCAGCAACCAAAATATTAATATTAGCAATTAATCCAGGTTGACACATGAGAACTACAGAAAGAAGCCTTAAGTCTTGCCTTGAAAGAGCATGCCTTGGTTTAAAGCAGAGGTATACAAAGGGAAGGTAGTGACATATTATGGATTCCTTTTGCACCTCCAGTGAGTCATTTGATGAGATTGACTCAGAATTCTTTTTTATTTTCCTCTAAAGTAAGAGCTGAGAAATGATTTAAAGAACTCTCCTTCAATTAATGGGATCATATGGGTCTTGTGTTGTCACAAATAGCTTGGACAATATAAAGTTATTATGTTTTATACCAAATATATTTCATTTAAAAAGTTGATAACTATTTCAACTGATTTTAAGACATTTTCCTAATTGGCATAGAGCCAAACTTATCTTTATCTTAGAGCAATCAGAAAGGGGCTAAGGGATAGTATTGGGTTTGAGGTCCTCTAATCTATTCAGACCTTCTAGAAATAACATCCATAAAAAATGTCCTTTTCATTATAGGGGACTGGAAAACAAAAGTAGGAAGTCAAGAAACGCGTGGCGTACAGGCAAATTTGGCCTTGGAGTACAGAATGAAGCAGGGCAAAGGCTAATAGGGTTCTGCCAAGAGAATGCACTGGTCATAGCAAACACATAGACATCACCAGATGGTGATGTCTGAAATCAGATTGATTATATTCTTTGCAGCCAAAGATGGAGGAGCTCTATACAGTCAGCAAAAAGAAGACCAGGAGCTGACTGTGGCTCAGGTCATGAATTCCTTATTGCCATATTCAGACTTAAATTGAAGAAAGTAGGGAAAACCACTAGACCATTAGCATATGACCTAAATCAAATCCCTTAAGATTATCCAGTGGAATTGACAAATAGATATAAGGGACTAGATCTGATAGACAAAGTATCTGATGAACTATGGACAGAGGTTCATGACATTGTACAGGAGACAGGTAGCAAGATCATCCCCAAGAAAAATAAATATAAAAAAGCAAAATGACTGTGTGAGGAGGCCTTATAAATAGCTGTGAGAAGAAGAGAAGCAAAAAGCAAAGACGAAAAGGAAAGATATACCCATTTGAATGCGGAGTTGCAAAGAATAGCAAGGAGAGATAAGAAAGCCTTCCTCAGTGATCACTGCAAAGAAATAGAGGAAAACAATAGAGTTGGAAAGAATAGAGATCTCGTCAAGAAAATTAGAGATACCAAGGGAACATTACATGCAAAGATGGGCTCAATAAAGGACAGAAATGGTATGGACCTAACAGAAGCAGAAGATATTAAGAAGAGGTGGCAAGAATACAGAGAAAAACTATACAAAAAAGACCTTCACGACCCAGATAATCACGATGGTGTGATCACTCACCTAGAGCCAGACATCCAGGAATGTGAAGTCAAGTGGGCCTTATGAAGCATCACTACGAACAAAACTAGTGGAGGTGATGGAAATCCAATTGGGCTATTTCAAATCCTAAAAGATGATGCTGTGAAAGTGCTGCACTCAATATGCCAGCAAATTTGGAAAACTCAGCAGTGGCCACAGGACTGGGAAAGGTCAGTTTTCATTTCAGTCCCTAAGAAAGGCAATGCCGAAGAATGCTCAAACTACCACACAATTGCACTCATCTCACACACTAGAAAAGTAGTGCTCAAAATTCTCCAAGCCAGGCTTCAACAACACGTGAGCTTCCAGATGTTCAAGCTGGTTTTAGAAAAGGCATAGGAACCAGAGATCAAATTGCCAACATCCATTGGATCATCGAAAAAGCAAGAGAGTTCCAGAAAAACATCTATTTCTGCTTTATTGACTATGTCAAAGCCTTTGACTGTGTGGATCACAATAAACTGTGGAAAATTCTGAAAGAGATGGGAATACCAGAACACCTGACCTGCCTCTTGAGAAACCTGGATGCAGGTCAGGAAGCAACAGTTAGAACTGGACATGGAACAACAGACTGGTTCCAAATAGGAAAAGGAGTACATCGAGGCTGTATATTGTCACCCTGCTTATTTAACTTCTATGCAGAGTACATCATGAGAAATACTGGGCTGGATGAACCACAAGCTGGAACCACGATTGCCAGGAGAAATATCAGTAACCTCAGATATGCAGATGACACCACCCTTATGGCAGAGAGTGAAGAACTAAAGAGCCTCTGGATGAAAGTGAAAGAGGAGAGTGAAAAAGTTGGCTTAAAAGTCAATATTCAGAAAACTAAGATCATGGCATCTGGTCCCATCACTTCATGGCAAATAGATGGGCAAACAGTGGAAACAGTGGCTCCAAAATCACTGCAGATGGTGACTGCAGCCATGAAATTAAAGACGCTTACTCCTTGGAAGGAAAGTTATGACCAACCTAGACAGCATATTAAAAAGCAGAGACATTACTTTGCCACAAAGGTCCGTCTAGTCAAGGCTATGGTTTTTCCAGTGGTCATGTATGGATGTGAGAGTTGGACTATAAAGAAAGCTAAGTGCAGAAGAATTGATGATTTTGAACTATGGTGTTGGAGAAGACTCTTGAGAGTCCCTTGGACTGCAAGGAGATCCAGCCAGTCCATTCTAAAGGAGATCAGTCCTGGGTGTACATTGGAAGGACTGATGTTGAAGCTGAAACTCCAATACTTTGGCCACCTGATGCAGAGAACTGACTCATCTGAAAAGACCCTGATTCTTGGAAAGATTGAGGGCAGGAGGAGAAGGTGATGACAGAGGTTGAGATGGTTGGATTGCATCATCGACTTGATGGACATGGGTTTGGGTGGACTCCAGGAGTTGGTGATGGACAGGCAGGCCTGGCCTGCTGCAGTTCATGGGGTCTCAAAGAGTCGGACACAACTAAGCAACTGAATGAACTAAACTGAATGAAAACTTCTCTAAAGAAAAGTGTTCCTGAATTAATCTGAGTGATAATTTCCTTACTTTTAAAGTAAACAATATTCACCCCATAGAGATATGAGAATGTTCAATAAAATAGTGCATATATCCTAGCTTTAAGGTATGGGTCTGTAAACTGGCTCAAGTCTGGAAGTTTATTGAGGGTGATAACTATTTCATGATTCAAGTTAATGAATTTGTTCACTTGATCTAGAATTTCTCCACTGGTTTGTGTGTGTGTGTGTGTGTGTGTGTGTGTGTGTGTGTGTGTGTGTGAGTGCGTGCGTGCATGTGTGTGTGTATTTAGATCGAGTAAGAATTTAGCAAATTCTTCATCTATTTCACTTTGGGAACACCATGATTAACTTGCCAATGCCACAGATCTCCATGAGTCAAGCTATTCTTATTACTGCTTTGACTCTGTGTTCCTTATATTAACCATGCCCACCTTGACCCTGAATGCTCAGGCGCTCAGTCACGTCTGACTCTTTGCAACCAGATGGACTATAGCCCACCAGGCTCTTCTGTCTATGGAATTTTCTAGGCAAAAATACTGGAGTGGGTTGCTATTTCCTTCTCTAGGGGGTCTTCCCGACCTAAGGATTGAACCCACATCTCCTGAGTCTCCTGCATTTGGCACACTGATTCTTTACCACTGTGCCACCAGTGAAGCCCACCTTGTCTTTAGCAATTGAGTGCAGCCACTTGGGCTAAGGCATCCTGGGATCCAATTATCCCCAATGCGTTTAGGTTTCCCAATTCAATAGCAGCAGTTCCCACTACTGGCAGAAAGTGGAGAGGAACTAAAGAACCTCTTGATGAGGGTGAAAGAGGAGAGTGAAAAAGCTGTCTTCAAACTCAACATTAAAAAAAAATAAGATCATGGCATCTGGTCCCATCACTTCATAGCAAATAGGAAGGGGAAAAAATGGCAGAAGTGATAGATTTCGTGTTCTTGGCCAAAATCACTGATGACAGTGATTACAGCCATGAAATTAAACGATGGTTGCTCCTTGGAAGGAAAGCTATGAAAAACCTAGACAACATATTAAAAAGCAGAGACATCACTTTTCCGGCAAAGGTCTTCATAGAGAAAGCTATGTGTTTTTTTTTTTTTTTTCAATAGTCATTTACAAATGTTCGAGTTGGACCATAAAGAAAGCTATGCACTGAAGAATTGATGCTTTCAAATTTTGGTCCTAGAAGAGACTCTTGATAATCACTTGGACTGCAAGGAGATTGAAGCAGTCAATCCTAAAGGAAATAAACCCAGAATATCCATTGGAAGGACTGATGCTGAAGCTCAGGCTCTATTTCTCTGGCCACCTGTTGCACCAAGTGGACTCATTGGGAAAGATCCTGATGCTAGGAAAGTTTGTAGGCGAAAGGAGAAGAGGGTGACAGAGGATGAGGTTGTTAGATAGTATCACTGACTCAATGGACATGAATTTAAACAAACTCTGGAGACGGTGGAAGACAAAGGAGCCTGGCCTGCTATGGTCCATGGAGTCGCAGAGTTTAACTTAGTGACTGAGCAACAAGTTCCGACTACAGATAAGAGGTATCAGAGAGTTCTTCAAGGATGCTGTACTGACAGCATGTGTCTTCTTGCGCTCACTCAGTCATGTCCAACTCTGCAACCCCATGGACAGAAACCTGCCAGATTCTTCTGTCCATGGGATTCTCCAGTCCAGAATACTGGTGTGGTGATTGCCATTTCTTCCCCCAGTGTGTCTTCCCAATCTAGGTCTCTTAAGGCTCCTGCATTTGTAGGTGGATTCTTTATCAGTGAGCCACCTGGGAATTCCGTACTGAGAATATAGCAGACAGTTATAATATTATAAACATTTTATTATCATATATAATCATCAGAATTGTTAATGAGACATGTCTGTCTCTGTTCCAAAATAGAAATAAATGTAATTATACATTCAAAGCTGTTTTGGCACATCTTTAAATTGCTTCTGAAAATGCCTGATTCTAGAGCTGCAACTTAACTGATCTAAAGCAGAGCATATGCAACTCAGTCCCAAGAGTCTGCATTTTTAGCAAGTGTTCCATTTTTTATGCATGCTAAATTTTGAGAGTAATTTTTGTAGTGTATTTCTTTTCTAATATAATTATTTGGCACTATATTATCTTGATTTCTACAGTCCTTAGTTGTAACACTTTCAGATTTTATTTTATTCCAAAATTAATAGAAACAAGAATAAATTGATAATGTTTGAATCATCCAAAGGTAAGGCACTATATCCTAAAAATATTATAGTCCTAAGTCACTTCAGTCGTGTCCAACTCTGTGACCCCATGGATTGTACCCCGCCAGGCCCCTCTGTCCACGGGATTCTCCAGACAAAGATACTGGAATGGGTTGCCATTTCCTCCTCCTAGGGATCTTCCTGACCCAGGGATCAAACCCAAATCTCTTATGTCTCCTGCATTGGCAGGTGGGTTCTTTAACCCTAGCACTACCTGGGGAGTCCCCAAATATTATATATATATATCTATTTATACAAACTAGTTATATATTTATGTATATGTATATAAATATACACTTACACTTACCATAAGTAGTATGCAATATATGTTTTATATAATTTATAATTCTTCTAACTAGGAAATTGGGATAAACATCCTTAACTGAATTTGACTAAAGGAAACAACTCCTAGTCCGAGTGATGATCTCTTTTTCCAATTCCCTGTTTCTATGTTATCTATTGGTCTGTTCTCTGCTCTGTTCTATTTATGTCAGTGTTCACTATCTTATATTAAGTTTCTGGATTACACAGACAAATCTTACGTTGTTATGTACAATTTTGAATATTTTCTTTGATTTTAGCATCTCCAGGCTGCAGTGTTAATTTCTGGTTCATTTAGAATAGGACACATTGAAGATGCTGAATATGTATTTGCCTCCCAAAGCAAGGGCTGTAGAAATAATATACATAGGAATACAAAGCATACAGAAAAATGCTCTTCAAATCTTCAAGTGTACATTGGAATTAAAACACTCTATTAAAGATGAGAAACACATCCTCAGTCCTCTGTTACTGTTATTGTAGCCTTTTGTTTTATCAGCTTCATATGCAAATTAAGTAAAAGCCTAAATGGGTTTCAGTTTGAAAAGCATGACCAAAAAAATGTAGTATGTTAATCTCTTTTGGAACCACAGCTATAATTACTTTCTTGCTTATGTAAAAGTTTGCATTTATAAAAATGTAGATAGAAGCAGACAGAAGAATTTATTATGAGGCAGTTTGTTGACTATCTCAATGCTTCTCTGTTGATTGTTATGGTACTAAAAATAGCATTCATAGACTCACAGGTTTAGAAACATTATCTTTGGTGTATTTCAAGAAACAGGTTTCATAGCTTCTGGTTTTAGTGCCACCAAGTGAAAAACTTGGAAGTTCTTACTTCCATCCTCCCAACAACAAGAGCTGAACAAACTGAAATCCAATGACTTTCTTGGGACCTATCGAGGGACTGAAGTCACCAGGCAAATTATCACCCCCAAATCTGGAGAAACAAGCAAATCTAGAGTCATAGCCTAGATCTCCACACCTGGAGTAGCCTATGAAGACATAAACTGGTAGGAACACTTACAAGGTAATTTTTCTGCAGGCAGAACAATTACAAGGTAGTTGCTAGAGTTTGAGTGTTCCCTAAGATGAGTGAGAAACCCAGGGGCTACAGTCTTAGCGAGGCCTTATTCTGATATGGGTTTTACATCTAAGAACCACACAAAGTTCTCACAGTAAAGACCCAGGAACATTCCACTAATGACACTGTTAGAGGGAGAATTTTTTAAATGGCCCTCCTGGACATTCTCTGTAACAAAAGTTTCAAGGAGAAAAGATTGACAGAGCACTTTCCCAACAGGAGAAAGGCATTTATCACTCTCCTCCCCTTTGAGGCTTCCTGTCCCACTTAACTGTGGAACAAATGCAGA
This sequence comes from Dama dama, assembly GCF_033118175.1. Taxonomy (NCBI): domain Eukaryota; kingdom Metazoa; phylum Chordata; class Mammalia; order Artiodactyla; family Cervidae; genus Dama; species Dama dama. Next base: position 79,178,580 of record NC_083698.1, on the reverse strand, counting down.
AAAACACTTATAAAAGTCACAGTCCTGAGACAGAGGCCCACTGAAAGACTGAGATTTAATCATGACACCATAGAAAGCTTCCACTTTCCCATACTTTACCACCAAACCAAGAGGACTTTCAGCTGAAAGACCTGCAAAACAGAATCTCTCTGAAGAGAAGTATGTAGGGAAGACCAAAATCTACAAGGGAGATAAAAACAAGGCTATTATTAGAAGAATTTTAAACCTCATGGCAGCACAGGTACAGCAAATATGAGACATAACACAACTCCTAGCCAGATTAGCAAATTTAAGGCTAATCTATGTCCAGCTGTCAACAACAAAATATATTTTTATAATGCTATTATTGCTTTTAATTAGATCTTATTTTTCTGTTTGTAGACAAATTCAAACACATGAATCACAGGAACATATTTTAAGGAACAGTTTTATAAAAGTAACAGAAAGGGAAAGATAATTTCCTGAGTACTCCTGATTCCCAATATATTTTTTATTGAAAATACATTCCATTTCTAGTAAGATAAGATTTTTAGTCAGGATGATATACACAATTGCTTAATTATTTATAATTTGTGTGATGGGCCTTCTCCTAAATCTTTACAGAATTGAAAAATGTGTTTGAAGTGTTCATGTGTCAAGACACAAGATTAACAAATTGCTTCCACCTTCAAAGTGAGTATATATAAGCTAGAAACAGAAAGTCAAAGAATCTGAGCTTTAGGAAAAAACTCACCAAGTCAGCTGGCAAATGTTTATTCTCACAGGAGCTTAGATCCTGGTGGTAGTTGAGCAGTCTACAGAATTAACAATTATGTGAAGGGTAACAAAAGTATATGTAAATGATTCAATTCTTCTATTTCTCTTTTAACTAAAAGATCAACCTAAAAAAAAAAAAATGTAAATTAGTAGTGTTATGTAGTTAGAATAGGAAACAGGAGTCCAGAATGGCGGTGGCTAAAAGACAAAGGAAAAGCCCACGAAAATAGAACAAAAGAAGTTCTGAGAACCAGAGTGAGGACCTCAGGTAGAACAAACTGCACTCCTGGCTAGCCCAATTTACATAGGGCAGGGCTAGGGGGAGGAAAAACATATAAAAAGAGGAGCCAAAAAAAAAAAAAAGAGGAGCCAAAGGGTCAGGGGTCTCTCTCTCTCTCTCTCCTGTGTGCGCACACGTTCTCTCTTTCTCTCTCTCTCTCCTCTTCACGTCTTTGGATCAGCATGCCCTCATGCCTCGAGGATGCATTTTCCTGTCATTTTCTAAATAAAACTGAGCTGTAACACTGACCTGTCCAGGAGCTATAACATGGTCTGTTCAAGACCCGAGAGCTATAACACAGTCTGTCTGAGACCTGAGAGCTATAACACAGACTGCCCAAGAGCTGTAATGCACTGAAGGCTTCAACGTCCGTCACGTCAAATCTTTGTTGTGATGAGACAGAACCGAGGAGATTATACTCCCCTGACAGTAGCAACCAACTATTGGAGTGTTTATATTGTCATTTATGGATACAGTCAAGAGCAACTTTGATAAATACAGCATTTTGGCGTTTTATGAACTAAACCCAATTATTTACTACAAATTTAAAATAAAAATGTCAAATGTCTGGAAAAATAAAGTGATAAAATTGTAAATAAGTTGATTCTCTCTGAATTAACATCCTATGAAATCTAGTCTATTTTCCTAATTTCATAATAAATAACCAACAGCCTAAAAGGATTGAAAGAAGTAAAGAATTAACAAAAAATATAATGGAGAAATATATAAATTTGAGTTGAACTAGAGTTTACAGGTATAGGAAATAATTACTGCAGCAACACTGACAATAGCAATATTAGTTAGCATAAATGATAGTAGATTTCCCCAGGACAATCCTGGATTGTTCTTGCTTTCCTGAAAAATAATAGTATCCCATCATTTCACTCTACAAATTAAGCTATAAGGCTCTCTGGTATTTTCCTCTGCTCACCTCTGTAGTCTCATGCTATACTCTCTAAACTCACCTCACCCCCCGACTATTCAATACTTCCTCTGGTTTTATGAATACCTTAAGGTTCTGGCATGTGGCTACTTTATGCCAGAAACCCTCTACTTCCTGTTCTCTGTCCAACTCATACACATTTCTCAAACTGCATTTGAAACCTGCCTTCCTTAGGGAGGATTTCCTTGACACTGCAGTCTAGATTAATTCATTAGCTCCTCTTTAATTTTTCTTATTATTGTTCAGTCTCCCAGTAGTGTTCAACTCATTGAGACCCCATGGACTGCAGCATACCAGGTTTCCCTGTTCTTCACCATCTCCTGAAGTTTTCACAAACTCATGTCCATTGAGTCAGGGATGATATCCAATCATCTTGTCTTTTGTTGTCCCCTTCTCCTCCTTTAATCTTTCCCAGTATCCAGGTATTTTCCATTGAGTTGACTCTTCGCATCAGGTGGCCAAAGTATTAGAGTTTCAGCTTCAGTATCAGTCCTTCTAAAGAATATTCAGGATTTATTTCCTTCAGAAATGACTGGTTTGATCTCCTTGCAGTCCAAGGGAGTCTCAAGAGTCTTCTCCAACACCACAGTTCAAAACCATCAATTTTTCGGTGCTCAGCTTTCTTCACAGTCCAACTCTCACATACATACATACTGGAAAAACCATAGCTTTGACTACACAAACCTTTGTCAGCAAAGTGATGTTTCTGCTTTTTAATACTGTCTAGATTTGTCATAGCTTTTCTTCCAAGGAGCAAGCATCTTTTAATTTCATGGCTGCAGTCACCATCCACAGTGATTTTGGAGCCCAAGAAAATAGTCTGTCACTGTTCTCATTGTTTCTCCACGTATTTGCCATGAAGTGATGGGGCTGGATGCCATGACCTTCGTTTTTTGAAGGTTGAGTTTTAAGCCAGCTTTTTCACTCTCCTCTTTCACCTTCATTAAACAGTTCTTTAGTTCCTAATACTAATAACACTCATTTCCCTGATGTAATTTTCTCACTAGTGAAATATGGTCTTCAATGCCTACCTTCTCTTCTAGATTATAAGCTCCATGGAGGCAAAATCCAAGCCTTCTTTGTGACCTCTCTTTTCCTCTGTATCTCGGCAGAGTGATTGGCACAAAGGAAGGGTTTATAAGTAATAATCAAACACATAAATGACTCTGTGATGGGTGCCCTAACCTCCATTATGCAAATGAAGATGCTGAAGCTTAGAGAATCTAATTCTCATGGTTACATTCCTGGTAAGCAAGCCAGATTTCAAACCCCGGCCTGAATAAATTCAAAGCCCGTGCTTTGATGCTTTAAAAGCAGATAGCTGGGCTTCCCTGATGGTGGAGTGGTTAAGAACCCACCTTGCAATCCAAGGGACAGTGGTTCAGTCCCTCATCTGGGAAGTTCTCACCTGCTTCAGGGTAACTGAACCATGTTCCAAAATTAATGAGCCTGCACTCTGGAGCCCATGAGCTGCAACTAGTGAAGCCTATGCTTTTGGAGCCCATGTTATGCTCCCCCCCAAAAAAAAGCCACTGCAATGAGAAGCCCTCACACCATAACTACAGAGAAGCCCCCTCTCACTGCAACTAAAGAGAGCCCGTGAACAGCAATGAAGACCCAGCATAGCGAAAAAATAAAATAAATATATACATTTTTTAAGTGGATAGCAAATTACATGAGACATTAGGCTTTGGAAAAATCATTTACTCTTTGAAAGAGGTAAAGTTAAGTCATCTGCTAGGTTTCGGTTATAATTGGTTTCTTTTTTTTTAGTCTGCCAGGCTCCTCTGTCCATGGACTTCTCCAGGCAAGAACACTGGAGTGGGTTGCCATTTCCTTCTCCAGGGGATCTTCCTGACCCAGGGATCGAACCCGGGTCTCCCTCATTGCAGGCAGACTCTACCGTCTGAGCCATCAGGGAAGTCTGTTTACATACAATAAACTTCATCAATTTAAATTATACAAATAAATAAGTTGTTCTGGTGGATTCAGTCATCTAACAACCAAATCAAGATACAAAACACTGCCAAAATACAAAAAGTTCCCTGGTGCCCTTTGCAATCAGTCTCCAAAACCTACACTTGGGCCCTGGCTAACATAGATCTGTTTTCTGTCACTAGAGTTTTGCCTTTTCTAAATGTCATATAAGTGGAATTATGCATTAGGTAACATTTTGTTTTTAGCTTCTTTCACAGTTTTTGAGATTCATCCATGTTGCATGTAGTTTATTCTTTTTATTGTTGAAAAGTATTTTGTTCATATGGATATACAACATTTTGTATATTCATCTGTTGCTAAACATATGGATTGTTTCAAAGTCTGAGCAGTCATGAATAAGGCTGCTATAAATATTTATGAAGAAACCATTATGTGGATAAATATCTTAAATAAATGGAGTGGAATCGCTGGGTAATACAGTAAGAATATGTGTAACTTTATAAGAACTTGCAAAAAAGGCTTCCAAAGTGATTATAAAACTTAATACTCCTTGTAGCAAGATAAGAAATTACCAGTTGTTCCACATCTACTTTAAGTACAGTATTTTTTAGTTTGTTGCATAAGAAGAAACTACTATAAAGGTAATAGAGATTGTTGATATGTAAACTTGGTTGTGGATCTATGTCACAAAAGTGGAATGGTTATGGTAGAACTTGAGAAGCCAATTTAACTTTGGGATTTAACTTTGGAATTCTGTGAAGGATTAAATTTTGCTCTTTAACCAAGCTTATCCTAAAAAACATTAAATTAATGAAATGCATTATGGCCTGCACTTAGATCTGTTATAAAACAGAAATGTTCCTTAAGGTTTTATATTACTGTTCAATATATCAATGGAAATATGATATTCAAAGTCTAAGTAATTGTATTAGTTTGCCCTGGTGGTTCGGATGGTAAAGAATCTTCCTGCAGTGTGGGATATGGGGTTTGATCCCTGTATGGGGAAGATCCCCTGGAGAAGAGAATGGCTACCCACTCTAGTATTCTTGCCTGGAGAATTCCATGGACAGAGGAGACTGGCAGGCTATAGTCCATGAGGTCACAGAGCCGGACACGACAAGCAACTAACACTTTCACTTACAGAGCTACCACATCAAATTACCGCAAACTGAGTATGGGAGAAGCAGTGGGAAATGTCTCACAATTCTGTAGGCTAGGAGTCTGAGGTCAAAGTGTCGATAAGGTTAGCTTTTACTTAGAGTACGAGGAAGAATTTGTACCCCCCCACAGCTTCTGATGGATTGCTGGCAATCTTTGGCATTCTTTGGCATATAGAAGTGCCACCCCCAGTGTCTTCCTTCATCTTCACATAGCATTCTCCCTGTGTGCATGCCTGTCTCCAAATTGGCTTTTTTTAAGGACACCAGTCATATTGTATCAGGACCCAACCTAATAATCTCGTTTTAACTTATTTACTGCTATAAAGACCCTATCTCCAAATAAAGTCACATTCTGAGATACTGAGGTTTAGGTTATCAACATATGAATTTTGAAGGATATAATTCAACCTATTGCCATTACAATCATCTCTCAGTATACATGGGAATTTGTTCTACAACCTATGTGGTTATGAAAATCTGTATATACTCCAGTCCTTTATATAAAGTGACATAGTACAGTTGACCTCCTGAAATTGTGAGTTCCACATCCTGTATCAAAACATGAGGTTGGTTGAATCCATGGATGTGAAAACTGCCTGTAGAAAGGGTCAGTTGTATACTGGATCCAATGATGACTGCACTTACTATCATGGTGTAAAATAATAATTACTTGTAAATTTATAATAATGTTGTTAAAAGGTATATGTAAGCTTCTTTGTGATTGAATTACTTTTTACAAGATTTCATTTTTATGGATTTAAGAATATTTTAGTGATAATAATGGCAAAAACTTAATATGTCCTGAAATTTTACTATATTCATTGATTAGGTCTAGTGATTTTCTGGTGGTATCTTTAGGGTTTTCTATGTAGAAGATCATGTCATCTGCAAACAGTAAGAGTTTTACTTCTTCTTTTCCAATCTGGATTCCTTTTATATCTTTTTCTTCTCCGATTGCTGTGACTAGGACTTCCAAAACTATATTGAATAGTAGTGGCGAGAATGGGCACCCTTGTCTTTTTCCTGATTTTAGTGGTAAGTGTGTTAGTCGCTCAGTTGTGCCCAACTCTTTGCGACCCCTGTCCATGAGATTTTTCAGCCCAAGGATACTGGAGTGGGTTGCCATTTCCTTCTCCAGGGGATCTTCCCAACCCAGGGATTGAACCTGGGTCTCCTGCATTGCAGGAGCTACAAGGGAAGCTCAATGCTTTCAATTTTTTGCCATTGAGGATAATGTTTGCTGTGGGTTTGTCATATATGGCTTTTATTATTTTGAGGTATGCTCCTTCTATGTCTGCTTTCTGGAGAGTTTTTATCATAAATGAGTGTTGAATTTTTTCAAAGACTTTTCCTTCATCTATTGAAATAATCATATGTTTTTCATCTTTCAGTTTGTTAATATGGTGTATCAAATTGATTGATTTGTGAATATTGAAGAATCCTTGCATCCCTGGGATAAAGCCCACTTGGTCATGACATATGATCTTTTTAATATGTTGTTGGATTCTATTTGCTAGAATTTTATTGAGGATTTTTGCATCTATGTTCATCAATGATATTGGCCCATAGTTTTCTTTTTTGTGGCATCTTTGTCTGGTTTTGGTATTAGGGTAATAGTGGCCTCATAGACTTGAGTTTGGGAATTTACCTTCCTTTGCAATTTTCTGGAAGAATTTGAGTTTGATAGGTGTTAACGCTTCTCTAAATTTTTGGTGGAACTCACCTGTGAAGCCATCTGGTCCTAGGCTTTTGTTTGTTGGAAGATTTTTTATTACAGTTTCAATTTCTGTGCTTGTAGTTGGTCATTCAGATTTATGCAAAACAAAAGCAAAAAATTCTAAAATTTATAAATACATATTTTATTAAAGATTGTAAATTATTTAATATTAGATAATAAATTATATTTTAAATACAGTAAATATCTTCTTTAGGTGTTCATTTCTGAAATTATTAAATTAATAACATTTGAAGAAAGTGATATATAATTTTAATAGTCATGTATATCATTTTCTAAGCTTCAAAGTTTTTAATTAAGATGGTACCCTGAATTTCATATAACTATAAAGCAACTCATGCCTAATTCTAAACTGCAGTAATTCAGCCTAGAGTGAGATTTATTCTGTGGCTATGAAAGGCAATGGCATTTACATCTAGAGTAAATTAAAGCAAATGAAGAGGAAAATTTTATTCTATGTAACATTTAGTTCATTATATTCTTGAATGACTATGCCAACCCATGTTCATCAATAGGAGATCTGGTGTATGCAAAAAAAATGAAAAAAAATTTCTCATTAAGAAATATCCTATGTTTCACAAGCATAGATATTGTTGTATTATAACTTATGTGCATTTCTTCTTCAACATAGTAAAGTGAACATAGTGAATACTCAGAATATTTAAAAATATAGATAAAATATATTATTAAACACAATGTCTCTTGTACTTTGAGTTAGACAAAGAATTTTGGAATACTTTGTGTTGCTTTGGATAAACTTATCCCTTTAAGATTTCTGTTCCTTTTAAAAACTTATATTGTGCTTCAATTTATTATTTGTTTATTAAAATTCTAATAATTAATTAATGAGTTAAGTCTAATTTCTTACAATTAAAAAATTGTGGAAAATTGTTAAATAATACATTTGGTTTCTAATTGTGAATACAAGAGTATTACTTATGAGTAGGTAATAGTAGGCAGAATAATGCCCTTTCCTCAAGACATCTACATCCTAATCCCAAAATTCTTTCAATGTGTGAATGATTGGAAAAAAAAATTACATCTATACAATGGAATACTAATTAACAGTTAAAAGGGGTAAACTTTTGGTACATGCAAAAGCCTGCATTGCCTGATGCTATTCTATGTGTACATAAAGGAAATATGTAAGACAATTAGAATCAAAGTGAAGGAAGGTTTCTATATTCAACTTCAACTAGTGAATGATGATACCAGTATAGTGTGGTAAGTTATGCATATGTAATAATACCTAGAACAACTGTAAAAATGTCACACAAAAAGATGTACTCAAAAACACTATAAATACATCAATGAGGAATGTAAAAACTGTTTGAGTAATCCACAGGAAGGTGAAGAAAATGAGAGATACAAAACAGAGAGAACAAACAGAAAACAAGAAACATAATGACAGGCTTAATTCCAAAGACATGAGTAGTTACAGGAAACAAATATTATGTAACTATACCAATTAGACAAATATTGGAAACTGGATTAAAAAACATTGCATAACTACATGCTTTTCACAAGAAACTTCAAATATAATGTTGTAGGCAAGTTTAAATTAAAATAAAGGAAAAATGATGTGCATTATTCATCAAAAGAAAGACGTGTCTGTATTAATATCATAAAATAGACTTCAGAGCAAAGGAAGTTATAAAAGACTAAGAATTATGCACATAATGATAAAAGGTCTACCAAGGAGACATAACAATCCAAAATGTGCATGTACCAAAGAACAGCTGCAAAATATGTGAAGAAAAACATAAAACTGAATGGAGAAACAGACAAACCTATAAGTAAAGTTGGAGAATCTGGCAGGTCTCTCTCAACGGTTTATGTAACAACAGCATAAAAAAATCTGAAATACTGTATAAGGACCCCAAAAATATCATCACCCAGAAGGATGAAACTGACACATAAAAAACACTTCACCCAACTACAGAAGAATATACATCTTTTCAAGCATTAACAGAATACATGCCACATCATGTTTGTAGATCAGAAGACTCAATAGTAAAGTTGATAATTCTCAAAATTTTAACAGTGTCCCAGCAAGATATTTTATAGATATAAGCAAATTTATTCTAAAAATTATATGGAAAAGCAAAGGAAATGGAATAAGTAAACAATTTGAAAAAGAATAAAGTGTGAGGATCAGACTACCAGATTGAGGAACAGATTGTGTGAACATAGACGTGTAGATCAAAGAAACAAAAGAGAGAGCTCCAAAATGGACTTAACTGACTTCTGACAAAGATGCTCAACTGACTTCTGACTAAAATGTAAAAGGAATTCAATCAAGGAAAGATAGCCTTTTTAACAAGAAGTGCTAAAACAATTAGATATCCATTAATATGCAATAGATAGATAAATAGAAAGAAGCAGACATAGACAGACAAATGGAATCTTGACTTAAATATTTTATCTTTCAAAGAACTTAAAAGGGATCATAGATTTAAAATGTAAAACTATAAAAGTTTTAGAATAAAGTATAGGAAAAAATCTTTGGAGTCCAGTGCTAGATGGAGAGTTCTTAGACATAATGGAAAAAAATTCATGAAAGAAAAAAATGATTAAGAGGATTTCATCAAAATAAGAGATTTACACTCTGTGAAAACTGTATTAACACAACAAAAGTCTAACTACAACTTGGGTGAAAGTCTAGCTACAGCTTAGTTGTCTGACAAAGGACGCAGATTTAGGATATATAAAGAACAGTCCAAACTCAACATTAAAAGAAAGCAAATGCTCCACTTTATAAAAATGGGCAAGAGATATGAAGAGACTTTTGACCAAAGATGATGTGTTATGACAGATGAACAAGAAAATATGTTAAACGTCTCTAGCCATTCAGTTCAGTTCAGTTCAGTTCAGTTCAGTCGCTCAGTCATGTCCGACTCTTTGTGACCCCATGAATCGCAGCACGACAGGCCTCCCTGTCCATCACAAACTCCCGGAGTTTACTCAAACTCATGTCCATCGAGTGAGTGATGCCATCCAGCCATCTCATCCTCTGTCGTCCCCTTCTCCTCCTGCTCCCAATCCCTCCCAGCATCAGGGTCCTTTCCAATGAGTCAACTCTTCGCATGAGGTGGCCAAAGTATTGGAGTTTCAGCTTCAGCATCAGTCTTTCCAATGAACACCCAGGACTGATTTCCTTTAGGATGGACTGGTTGGATCTCCTTGCAGTCCAAGGGACTCTCAAGAGTCTTCTCCAACACCACAATTCAAAAGCATCAATTCTTCGGCACTCACCTTTCTTTACAGTCCAACTCTCACATCCATACATGACCACTGGAAAAACCATAGCCTTGACTAGACAGACCTTTGTTGGCAAAGTAATGTCTCTGCTTTTTAATATGCTATCTAGGTTGGTCATCACTTTCCTTCCAAGGAGTAAGATAGGGAAATGCAAATAATGACCATGATACAGTATTACTACACATTTGTTAGAACAGCTAAAATGAAACACACACACACACACACATAGCAGCAGCAATACCAAATGCTGGAGAAGACTAACATTGGAATTACTCAAAAAAGCATGTAGTTATGCAATGTTTTTTAATCTAGTTTCCAACTTCTGGAAATTTAATATTTTATTGATTGCTAATGAGAATGTAAAATAATTAAATCCACTCTGGAAAATAGTTCACCAGTGTCCTTAACTGCTGCTGCTGCTGCTGCTAAGTCACTTCAATTGTGTCCGACTCTGTGCAACCCCATAGACGGCAGCCCACCAGGCTCCCCCGTCCCTGGGATTCTCCAGGCAAGAATATTGGAGTGGGTTGCTCTTTCCTCCTCCAATGTGTGAAAGTGAAAAGTGAAAGTGAAGTCGCTCAGTCATGTCCGACTCTTCACGACCCCATGGACTGCAGCCTACCAGGCTCCTCTGTCCATGGGATTTTCCAGGCAAGAGTACTGGAGTGGGGTGCCATTGCCTAAATATACACATGAGCCAGCAATGGAACTCCTGGGCATTTATCCCAAAGAAAGGAAAACTTGTATAAAGACAAAACTGTTGTGATTTTTCACAGTAGCTTTAAGGATTTTTTTTCAGCTTTACTGAGATAAAATTGACAACTAAAATTGTAAAAAATTTAAAGAGTACAACAGAAACTAGAAAGAGCCCAGAAGTTCTTAAACAGGTAAGTGGTTATACAAATTGTGATACATCCGTACCACAACTCTTTTGATATTGTACTATAATCACAGAAGATATAAGCACCAGGGGAAACTATGATGTGTACGCAGAACTTCTTGTTACTATAAGGGTTTAGTCACTTAATCATGTCGACTCTCTTGGCCCTTTAGACTGTAGCCCTCCAGGCACCTCTGTCCATTTGATTTTTCAGGCAACATTACTCAAGTGGGTTGCCATTTTCTTCTTCCAGGGGATGTTCCACGCCCAAGATTTGAACCCACATCTTCTGCGTCTCCTGCATTGCACATTCTTTACCCACTAAGCCATCAGGGAAGCTCCCTTGTTACTATAACTCTTTGCAACTTCCTATGAATCTTTAATAATTTATGAATATGTATACACACATATTCATATATGCATATATACACATACCATTCTGTTTGGTTGCTTTATATTAGATACAGAGTCATTTTCTGCTTGAATACAAGAAGAAAGGAAGAAAAAAATAAGGAGGAGAAAAAAAGAGAAGGAGAAACCAAATAGTGTAAGTATGCTGCCTATGAAACAGCTTTACCAAGAATCAATGAGGAGTTTATAACAGCAAACTTGAAACATTTGAGTGCTTGAAGTACACCATGTCAAGAGGGCTTACATACCATAAGCATAAATAAATTTGGAACTCTTCTGTCTTCTATAAGTTATTAGCAACTTACTTCCCTTTGAACCAAGCATAAACATTCATCTTTCAGAATAATCTTTCCCAGAATAAGTATGCTTTTTCTAGAAGTCTATTTTCCTTTAACTCATTCAAATGACTGATATTATGTAGTAAATAATTGCTATCTAAAGTAACAGAATTGCTATGGAGTAAACTAATAAGATGAATTAATCTGTAATATGCATTTTCAACTCTAATTTGTACTCTAGCAACACATTATGTTAGGATATTTTTATTTTGTTAGGTTTTTTTTTTTTTTCAATATAAACTGTACCTAACTTCTGGAAGTATGATTAAGAATCTTGATCATTAGTATAGGAGACATGTTAGTTTAAAGCAATAACTTAAATCTTAGTCAGGTTATGTATTTAATTTAAAAATCCACTAGATGATTTTATCCTTTGAAAAGCAAATTACCACTTATTAGAATGAGTCTAAAGATAAATAATATTAGTGTTTCAAAATTTTGAATAATTTACTCTTGAGCCAGTCTTAATGTTGTCATCCAAATGTGTACTACTTGAAATAAGCTGATCTTTTTGTTTGGGGAAAAATTATTTTTTTCACAATAAGACTATATTTCAGTCACCTTTCCATGAAATGTTTCAGATCCCACTCTTGTCAAAATAGTCCCTTTCCCAGAAAAAAAGCAACAATGCTTGCAAAAAATTTAAATAAGTTACCCTACTGTGACTACTTTGATACTTAAATTGCATCTCATTCTTAATATTGGTACCATGTGGGCAGATACCTTGTCTTTCTCCTATTTCTGTATCTAATGCCTCAGCAATGCCTGAAGTGTAGACAATGCTCCACATGTTGTTCAATTATTTGCCTCATTAACTCAATACTGAATTTGAGTAAGAGATAACTAAAAGATCACTTTTGAAAGAATATATTTAGAGTTAGGATGAATGCTCTTTCTGATGGTTTTGCAACATGAAATGGCTCACTTTCTAAAATGAAACTCAAAGTCAAACTTTCAAAATAAACTCTCTTTTGCTGACTCTGTTCTTTCATCCAATTCTTCTGCAAATAACATAACACTCTGCAATAGCAAATGCTTCTACCAAACTAGATTATAGTAGGTGTCATTTTCTCTAGAGCATTTTGTTTCTTTTCATCATGTTTCACTCTCACATTTTCCCTCATTTTCCACATTTATCTTATTTCCACTCCTATATCTTATGTACACAATAATCATGTCCTAAAATGTTTGCTTGTTGGTAGACAATTGCTGTATTTGGCAAACCATTTCCCTTTAATTGATGTGAAGGAATGCCCTAGGGAAAGATGATGAAGCCATGGTCTCTGGGCTTCTACACTCTTTTCTCTCTCTCCGCTCAAGGATAATGTCACAATAATAGTCTTCAACTTTTGCTTACCACATAATAATGCATTTTATCTTCATAATACACTTATAGATAAAGCAAGCACTATTTCTTGAAATTTCTTGGAAAATAGAAGAAAGAGTTGGAAGGAAACCATAATTGAAGTTCCCCTTCCTGCCCTCAATTTTTCTATGAAATTTGAGGTAGACAAGGTAAACAGAGATTGTCTTTTGGTAATTCTGGAGATGTTTTTTTTAAATTGAGTAATTCAGAAATGGAAAAATGAAAGGTAAAATAAGGATAATGGACATCAAGGGAACATAGGATCTACACCCTCTCTTTCCAATTCATATTCACAGGAGAAAATTGTTAAGGATTTTTACCCTTAAAATCTGACATGTGTTAGTCGCTCAGTTGTGTCCAACTCTATGCAACCCCATGGTCTGTAGCCCACTAGGCTCCTCTGCCCATGGAATTCTCCAGGCAAGAACACTGGAGTGGGTTGCCATGCCTTTCTCCAGGGGGTCTTCCTGACCCAGGGATTGAACCTAGGCCTCCTGCATTGCAGGCAGATTCTTTACTGTTTGAGCCACCACTCTTACCTTAATCTTAATCTTACTTTAATCTCCAAAATTGTGAAGAATCATATTTTACTTTGTTCAGTAACTTTTTAATGAATGGCTGGGTGTCTCTGTGCATGAGAAAGAAGGGAACAGGGAGTTAGGGATAAGAATGATAAATCATGTGAAGTTTGAAGTACTTATTAGTAATCTTGAACTCTTTTTCTTTTACATTATTGTTAATGTTCAGATAAAAATTTAGACTCTAACAGATTACTCCAAGAAATTCCTAATTTCACAGTCTGGTACTCCACCCCAGGAACATAAATCACATATTCATTGGTTCTTTGTATATATAGGATATGTATTACTAGGTCTACACTATTTCTATACTACCAGGGGAGTTGTATATAAAATACATGACTAGTACACACACACAAATACACTATACATACAATCTATAACATATTCAGTTAAAGAAATACAATGTATTTGACCTATTTAATGTGTCTGATTCTATGTCCTTAAATATTCGTAAGAATCCTAAGGCTTTCCTATTCAGAAATAATTTTCCTCTTATATGACTTCACTACTTGGATTTTTTCCACCTGTGTGCTTGCTTTTATCAGCCTTCATTTACTTCAATCAAGTTGAATATTTGAATATACATCAAATTCTAACTCTCTTCTGAAGATAATTGGCAGGTATTGATTGTTCTCTTTTTAATAACTATCAAGAGTATACTAACAGAATCTGAGGGTCTAGAATGTCAATCTTAATGATCCAGTAGATCTAAATGTTACACTAGCAAAGGCCCACTATTCCTTTAACAACATTAATTCCAAAATGCCATATTGTAAACACTGTGGATTCAAGCTCCTTATTTAACTCAATGGTGGTAATATTTACTCCATGTGTTCTATTTTTATTGGCCACACATAGTATCTCCAATAGATACTGTTTCTTTTTCATATTTTGTTTTTGTTTCATATTGCTGTTATTTTGCTTTATTTCTTTATGTTTATCTTTAAAATGCTTAGTATACCTATTTAGTACTTCTGTTATGCATAGGAGGTATATGAATATATATACAAGCTATATATAAATATATACATACACAAAGTATATATACAACATATACATATATATGTGTGTATGTATATTGCACAAAATATAGTTTTAATTTTCAGGCTATTGGACTCTTCAGATAGCTCTGTATTTTGATCAGGTATTTCATATTTCCCTAGGGATATCCAAACTCTGGCTTATCGTATATATAGACCTGGGGCCCCAGTAAGTAAGCTCAATCAAAGACAATATGTCCCATCACTTTAAACTCTGACATGTCTTAAATCTGTCTTTCCTTTCCTTCCCTTCCTCACTATTTTTTCCTTAGGTCATAATCACACAATCCCTTGTTTTAGTTTTTAAAAACATTTCCCATTAACACGTTGGTCTCTCTATCAATACATTCTGCACACCACAATCAGAGTTGCCTTCCTAAATCAAAATATGTGATCTTGTTATTCCCCATGCTCAACATATCTAATGACGCACCAGTACAACTATCATAAAAAGCCAAGAGTCATGAGGATATTGTAGTGGTTTACTCTGTCAACTCAATTAAGCTGAAACTATGTCTCCCAGAAATAGCTCTCCCTAGTTGGCTGTAGGTTAGAGTTCCTTAAAGTTATGTCCTTACAGCATCTGGAAGGTAAGTGTGGAGTAGCAGCTAAGAGATGAGGTAATGGCCATTCCTCTCCAAAGGACATTCAGACATTCAAACAGCAGTGATTTTCAGTTTATTCTTCTTTCCCTCATCCATGCATGCTCTTTTCCCTGACTTCCAACAGCAGCCGTGAACTGAGAAAACACCCAGAAATAACTATGATAGCTTAGCCCATCTTTCTGTTAATATGTACACTTTCCTCTACAGGACCTTTAGTGTTTTTTTAGTATTCATGAAGCTGAGAGGAAAGCATAATTTTATACATAACTCGTGATTGTTTGACTCTTGTTCTCATTCTGACGAAATTCAAGTTTAAAAAAAATAGAATGATGAACACTTAAAAACTTTGTGTTACTAGAAATTAAATCAATTTGTATTATAAGTTGTTAATTGGAACAAAGCTCTCAGTCGTATATTCCTT
The DNA here is from genome assembly GCF_033118175.1 of Dama dama. NCBI lineage: Eukaryota > Metazoa > Chordata > Mammalia > Artiodactyla > Cervidae > Dama > Dama dama. The sequence goes on along the minus strand of NC_083698.1, from coordinate 79,162,865 downwards.
AGCAGATATTTTCATGTACTAACAACTTTATAAAGCCTAAACTAATACTGCTAAGAACAGAAGTCATGATTAGTATTTGGCCAACAGATGTCACAATTACAGATGTTACACTTGCTGCTGTGTTTATTCATGTCTGACTCTCTGTGACCCCATGGACTGTAGCCCGCCAGGCTCCTCTGTCCATGGGATTTCCCAGTCAAAAATACTGGAGTGGGGTGCCATTTCTTTCTCCATAGGTGTTACACCTACTTTGACTTTTATCTTCAACAGATGCATGAAACAATATTGTGATTACATTGCTACAACAGAGATTTAAGGGTTTAGGTGATTAAACAGAATCTGGGGATCCTAAGTACTGTATACACTATAAAGCATTAAATGGTAATGACTGAATAAAGTGAGGTGTGTGTGCATGTGTACATGTGTGAGAAGACTTCATTCTACAACTGAAAGAGTTTGTTCCTAGACTACTTTGATCTAAAATTCCATATGTACCTAAATCATATTTCCTCTTCCTCTTGTCACTGGCAAGCACCTTTTTATCTGCTTCTATAAATTTGACTGTTTTATATTTGTCACATGAGTGGAATCATTAAGTATTCAGTTTACAAAAAACAGAAGCAAATAAAGGACATAAGGAAATGTTTTAGAAGATATTGTGATGGTCTCATCAGTGTATGTATATGTTCAAAGCATTCAAATTGTATACATTAAATATGTGCAGTTTTTGTAATCAACTATAACCAAATAAAGCTAAAATACATCTGTACTATATAATATATATATATATAAAAAAATGTTATTCACTTAGTCGTGTCTGACTCTTTGCAACCCCAGGACAGTAGCCCGCCAGGTTCCTCTGTCCATGGGATACTCTTGGCAAGAAGACTGGAGTAGGTAGCCATTCCTATCTCCAGAAGATCTTCCTGAGCAATGGATTGAACCCAGGTCTCCTGCATTGCAGGCAGATTTTAACCATCTGAGCTACCAGGGGAGCCCATATTATATATAATAATGTATACTAATCTGTTTGATACTGTCTGTTAGGCAGACAATAACTAGGCGATTTGTCCCACATATGTTCTACCACTCTAGGTTAGAGTCCTCAATATGCTTATTTTATTTTTTGAAGTATAGAAGCCCCCAAATCTGCTTAGAATTTCCTAGGGGCAAATGGAACCACATTTCTAGATAAAGTCAGAGATGGTGATGATGTATTTGCAAAGACTTTATCTCAGAAAAATTTAAAGTTTTCCTTTCAGTTCAGTCGCTCAGTCATGTCTGTCTCTGTGACCCCATGAACTGCAGCAAACCCGGCTTCCCTATCCATCACCAACTCATGGAGTTTACTCAAACTCATGTCCACTGAGTTGGTAATACCATCCAGCTCATCCTCTGTCATCCCCTTCTTCTCCTGCCTTCAATCTTTCCCAGAATCAGGGTCTTTGCAAATGAGTCAGTTCTTTGCATTAGGTGGCCAAAGTATTGGAGCTTTAGCATAAGTCCTTTCAATGAATATTCAGGACTGATTTCCTTTAGGATGGACTCGTTGGCTCTCCTTGCAGTCCAAGGACGCTCAAGAGCCTTCTCCAACACCACAGTTCAAAAGCATCAATTCTTGGGGGCTCAGCTTTTCTTTATGGTCCAACTCTCACATCCATACATGGCTACTGGAGAACCATAGCTTTGGCTAGATGGACCTTTGTTAGAAAAGTAATGTCTCTGATTTTTATTTTTATTTTTATTGTTTTGGTCTCTGCTTTTTAATATGCTGTCTCAGTTCAGTTCAGTTCAGTCACTCAGTCGTGTCTGACTCTTTGTGACCCCATGAATCGCAGCACGACAGGCCTCCCTGTCCATCACCAACTCCCGGAGTTTACTCAAACTCATGTCCATCAAGTCAGTGATGCTATACAGCCATCTCATCCTCTGTCATCCCCTTTTCCTCCTGCCCCCAATCCCTCCCAGCATCAGGGTCTTTTCCAATGTGTCAGCTCTTCGCATGAGGTGGCCAAAGTACTGGAGTTTCAGCTTCAGCATCAGGTGGTCAAAACTTTTCTTCCAAGGAGTAAGTGTCTTTTAATTTCATGACTGCAGTCACCATTTTCAGTGATTTTGGAGCCCCCAAAAATTGTCTGTCATTGTTTCCACAGTTTCCTAATCTATTTGCCATGAAGTGATGGGACCAGATGCCATGATCATAGTTTTCTGGATGTTGAGTATTAAGCCAACATTTTTACTCCCTCTTTCACTTTCATCAAGAGGATCTTTAGTTCTTCTTCACTTTCTGCCACAGTGTGGTTTCATCGGCATATTTGAGGTTATTGATATTTCTCCTGGCAGTCTTTTGATTCCAACTTGTGCTTCATCCAGCCCAACATTTCTCATAATGTGCTCTGCATGTAAGTTAAATAAGCAGGGTGACAATATACAGCCTTGACATATTCCTTTTCCTATTTGGAAGCAATCTGTTCTTCCATGTCCAGTTCTAACTGTTGCTTCCTGACCTGCATACAGGTTTCTCAAAAGGCAGGTCAGGTGGCCAGGTATTCCCATTTCTTTAAGAATTTTCCAGAGTTTGTTGTGGTCCACATGTCAAAGGCTTTGGCATAGTCAATAAAGCAGAAATCGATATTTTTTCTGGAACTCTGTTGCTTTTTTGATGACCCAGCAGATGTTGGCAATTTGATCTCTGCTTCCTATGCCTTTTCTAAAACCAACTTGAACATCTGGAATTCATGGTTCACGTACTGTTGAAGCCTGGCTTGGAGAATTTTGAGCATTACTTTTCTAGCATGTAAGATGAGTGCAGCTGTGCAGTAGTTTGAACATTCTTTGGCATTGCCTTTCTTAGGGACTGGAATGAAAACTGACCTTTTCCAGTCCTGTGGCCACTGCTGAGTTTTCCAAATTTGCTGGCATATTGAGTGCAGCTCTTTCACAGCATCATCTTTTAGGATTTGAAATAAATCAACTGGAATTCCAACATCACTAACTTTGTTCGTAATGATGCTTTCTAAGACCCACTTGACTTCACATTCCAGGATGTCTGGCTCTGAGTCAGTGATCACACTATCGTGATCATCTGGGTCGTGAAGATCTTTTTTGTATAGTTCTTCTGTATATTCTTGCCACTTCTTCTTAATATCTTCTGTTTCTCTTGGGTCCATACCATTTCTGTCCTTTATTGAGCCCATCTTTGCATGAAATATTTCCTTGGTATCTCTAATTTTCTTGAAGAGCTCTCTAGTTTTTCCCATTCTGTTGTTTTCCTCTATTTCTTTGCATTGATCGCTGAGGAATGCTTTCTTATCTCTTCTCCTTGCTATTCTTTGGAACTCTGCATTCAAATGGGTATTTTTTTTTTTTTTTCTCCTTTGACTTTGCCCTTTGCTTTTCTTCACAGCTATTTGTAAGGCCTCCACAGACAACCATTTTGCCTTTTTGCGTTTCTTTTTCTTGGGGATGGTCTTGATCCCTGCCTCCTATGTAATGCCATGAACCTCCATCCATAGTTCTTCAGGCACTCTGCCTATGAGATCTAATCCCTTGAATCTATTTGTCACTTCCACTGTATAATCTAAGGGATTTGATTTAGGTCATACCTGAATGGTCTAGTGTTTTTCCTTACTTTCTTCAATTTAAGTCTGAATTTGGCAATAAGGAGTTCATGATATGAGCCACAGTCAGCACCCAGGCTTGTGTTTGCTGACTGTATAGGGCTTCTCCATCTTTGGATGCAAAGAATATAATCAATCTGATTTTGGTATTGACCATTTGGTGATGTCCATGCATAGAGTCTTGTGCTCTTGGAAGCGGGTGTTTGCTATGATCAGTGCATTCTCTTGGCAAAACTCTATTGACCTTTACCCTGCTTCATTCTGTATTCCAGGGACAAATTTGCCTGTTACTCCAGGTGTTTCTTGAATTCCTACTTTTGCATTCCAGTGCCCTATAATGAAAAGAACATCTTTTTTGGGTGCTAGTTCTAGAAGGTCTTGTATGTCTTCATAGAACCATTCAACTTCAGCTTCTTCAGCATTACTGGTCAGGGCATAGACCTGGATTACTGTGATATTGAATGGTTTGTTTGGAAATGAACAGAGATCATTCTGTGTTTTTTGAGATTGCATCCAAGTGCTGCATTTTGGATTTTTTATTATTTTAAAGTTTTGCTTTAGGCTTTCAGTGGGAAAAAAAAAAAAGAAAGAAAGAAAGAAAAGCATACAAATCAGAAAATAAAAAAAAGCTTCATATTATAATCACATACTAATCCTATATAATCAAATACATCGTCCTTGATTCTAACCTAAACATGCACAAGTTTAGGCAATTGTTTAATATTCAGTCTCTCACTCTCTTTCTCTTTCTCTCTCTGTATGAAATGTTTTAATATGTAAAAACTTTATAAATAATAACTAAACTGACATGTGATTAGCTTCAATTTTATATAATTATTATGCCAATTTTATCATTGAATTTAGCTAGGAAGTGAATTTACAATACTTAGGTCATTTTAATTCACATGGTAAATTAGTACTAATTTTTCTATTGTTATTATTCAAAACAAAAACAAATTAATCTGCTACAACATTTGGCAGACTGCAAGCCAGCAGAGTTTACTCATTACATTTTGCTTTTATAAAAATGCCATAAAATATAATTAGTGACAAGACCACTTCATTGGTATATTCCATCATCAAGAGATATTGCTACTCTTAGAATTCTGTTCTAGATGTCTACATAGTGTCAAGTTATATAAATTATCCCTACTTGACATCTTGACTTTTAAACTAGGTATTGACACAGGAGGGAGGACACTGAGTGACTTGACTCAGCGCAAGAAGCCTTTATTTGTTAACTTGAAATGGCGCTCATGCTTTGCACATAATTGGAGGTTTATAACTGAATGACAGACTTGTCAATTGCATTACCAAACCTGCCAAGGAAACACACAATTCATTCTGTTTTTCTTGTTTTATTCATTCATGTAACAATTCAATTGCATAACAATATTAGGTCCCTTAAGGCAAAACATTGCAAGGCAATTGTTTAAATTCTCTGGTTGTTAAAGGCACTTAACCTTTGGCCTGCCAATTTATTTCAGTACCCCAGGCATACTGGAAATGCAGAAGAAGGAAGAGCTGGAAATATGTGAATGCTGGAGTGAGCAGATTTATAAAATGGAAAAGAGAATGAAATATTATCTCTGCAGAGAGATTTATTAGGAAGCATGTGTCATATTATAAATGCTGAACAATTTAAATATCTATCAAATAAGAAGTCATGGGAACCCACAAGTTTTAGAATGGTACATTTATAACATCCTGGACAATTTATTAGAATTTTCATTTAATTATCTGTTAGCAGGTTCACAAGCAGATTTTGTGAGGACACAAATATAAAAATAGTGTTCTGGCCTGGAGAATTCCATAGACTGCATATTCCATGAGGTCCAAAGATTTAGACCCAACTGAGTAACTGTCACTTTCAAAGTTACAAAGGAAGAAATTATCCCCTGGCAAAGTGTTTCAGTGTGTGGAAAAAAGAAAGCAAAAATAAATCTCTCACTTTAAGAGTGTCATATAAAATACTTTTATATACCATAACTACAGAATATATTTCTATAACACGAAAGTGAAAGTGTTAGTCACTCAGTCATGTCCAAATCCTTGTGAATCCATGGACTGTAGCCCTCCAAGTTCCTCTGTCCATGGGATTCTCCAGGAAAGAATACTGGAGTGGGTTGCCATTCCCTTCTCCAGGGGATCTTCCTGACCCAGGGATTGAAGCCAAGTCTCCCACATTGCAGGCAGATTCTTTACCACCTGAGCCATGATGGTTTTTCACAAATAGAAATTGGGTGTAGTACCATGGTGAGACTAGAGTTCAGGATATGCGTGCAAGCTTTGGAGAGGAGGAAGAGACAGAATAAGTAGAGGGATGAGAAACTTAAATTCTCGATTTAATATTTTTATATTGACATTTGAAAACTGAAGCTAAGAAATAACGTGATTAATAGAGTCACTAAGCTATTAATAATTGGCATCAGATATCTTGTCTATTAATTTATTGCACTTTCCATTTGTAGGTTTAGAGTTTTAACAGTTGGCACTGATGGGGTAATAATTAATAACTATTATTTAGTGGATTTTATTTCAATAGCTACTATACCATAAAATATAATTTAGGATAAAATTAAGTACAGAAATTTAACTAATATGCTATTATTTTCTTTCATGTTAATACACAGAGAGAAGAGTACTATTTTCAATTAGGATTTAGAAAGTCACAAGAGAAATCACTCCTGTGCTAACAAGAGGGTAATCTATAAGATCATAACTTCCCTTGAACCCATCAGAGATATGAGATCACAAGTCAACCAGATGGACTGAATTCTAAAGTGCATCCCTCCAAGGAATGAGGAGGCACATAAACCATTTCACTTTTGGTGGGTACAAGAAGTAACAGCCATGAAAGCAGGTAAGAAGAAAATAGGAAAAACTGTAATAATCTTTAAGATTGAGTATAGGCAGTGTGACTGTTTAGAATCCCTGCGGGGTCCAGACAAAAGGAGAGCCCTGATGCACTTGAAGTTATTTTCCAAGCACTAGATTACACAGAGATCACCTATTCATGGACATATCAGAGATGATCTTTAGAATACCTGTGATTCCTATGATCAAGTATAGATGGCCAGATGGAAAATTTTACTGGATAACTAAACTCTCTAAAATAAAATTAGAAAGAAATCTTAGAATTTAAAATTGCAAATATTGAAAGTGAAAGTTGCTCAGTCATGTCCTACTCTTTGCGACCCCATGGACTGTACTGTCCACGCAATTCTGGAGTGGGAGCCTTTCCCTTCTTCAGGGGATCTTCCCAACTCAGGGATTGAACCCAGGTTTCTAGCATTACAGGAAGATTCTTTACCAGCTGAGCTACAAAGGAAGCCTAAGAATACTGAAGTGGGTAGCCTATCCCTTCTCCAGTGGATCTTCCCAACCCAGGAATCCAGTAAGATATCAACAGATGGATTTAAAGCAGAGCAGCAGGAGGAGAAGGGAGAGACAAGATAAGATGGTTGGGTGTCAGAATATACTCTATGGACATGAATTTGAGCAAACTATGGGAGATAGTGAAGGATAGGGAAGTCTGGCATGCTGCAGTCCACGGTGTCTCAAAGAGTCGGACACAACTGAGCAACTGAACAACAATAAAGCAGAAAGAACATGACATACACATTAAGAGAATTAGAAGATCTAAGAAAACATCCAGAGAGAATCAGGATCATGAAGAACAAAAAGGATAAAAAATTCAGAAAAGATTGTAATATTTTACATTCATTCCTCAGAGGGGTTAGAGACAGAATGGAAAAATTTGAGTTATTCAAAATTGAAATAAACAGATTCATCCTGTTTAGGACTCAGGCAGAATAAATGCATTATTTTCCTCTTGCATATCGTAGTAAAACTAATGAAGATCAGAACAAAGAAAAAATGCTTAAGTAACCAGAGGGAAAAAAGATATTATCCTCAAAGGAATAGCAATCAATCTACTTCTGACTTTATAAAGAAGATATAGAAGCCCCTGGAAAATGGAATAACTTGTTTAAAATGTTAAAGCAGCTGTCAATGTACATTGCTATTTCTTTCAAAAGATTCTTCTAATTAAAGATGAAATAAAGGAATTTTAGACCATCAAAATGAGAGATTTTTATCACATTTTTCATGAACTAAATTAAATACCAAATTAAATTCTTCAGGTTACAATAAAGTTTATTTCAGATAAAACATGGCAATATAGGAAAGCACAAAAGTGACAAATGTAGATAAATAAAAATATTGACTATGCAAAATAGCAATAGTAAATCTAGTTAGGGATAAATATATGTAAACTAATATTCAAGACAATAATAATATAAAATATGGCAAAGTATGGAAAAGAATTAAAGGATTCTGAAGCAATAATCTCCAATAGAACTGCCAACAATATGTAAATTTTCTGTTATGAGATTCTAATAAAGCAGACTCTAAACACTGGTGCCTATTTCAAGTACTAGTAAAGTGACTAATGCAACTGAGAAACTGAGTTTTTAATTTTATTTGAATTAAACTCATATTTAATTGGCTACATGTGTCCAGTGGCTACTATATTGAACATTTAAGTTCTAAAGATATTTGCATTGCCTGGGAAGGGGTAAAGTACTAATTCACATTAAGTTGTAAAAAAAAGTGAATATATGTTTTACTCTTAAATGACCACTAAATAAGGGAGTAAAAGAATTAATAACTAACACATTAATAGAAGGTAAAGACTTCAATAATTTTAAAAACAGCTTACTCTCAAAAGATCAGTTATGAGAGATGAGGGGACAGGAAACTTGATAATCAGTTCAATTCAGTTCATTTCAGTCACTCAGTCGTGCCCGACTCTTTGTGACCCCATGGACTGCAGCACACCAGGCTTCCCTGTCCATCACCATCTCCCAGAGCTTGCTCAAATGCATGTTCATCGACATGAGTCATGTCACTTGATAATAAATAAAATAAATTGTAACATGGTATGTATGAATCTAAAAGTGAAAGTGAAGTGGCTCAGTCGTGTCCAACCCTGCAACCCCATGGACTGTAGCCTACCAGGATCCTCCATCCATGGGATTTTCCAGGCAAGAGTACTGGAGTGGGTCGCCATTTCCTTCTCCAGGAAAGCTTAACACTTCAATAATTACATTAACTTGACTTTCAAAAAACTGCATGTGTTTATTTTTGCCTGCACAGGGTATTCATTGCTGCATGTAGGCTTTCTCTAGTTGCAGGAAGCAGGTGTTATGTTTTGGTGCTGGGGTGTCTCATGGTGGCTTCTCCTGTTGGGAAGCATGGGCTCAGTAGTTGAGGCTCACAGACTCTAGAGCTTGCAAGCTCAGGAGTTGTGGCACATGTGCTTAGTTGCCCCACAGCATGTGGAAACTTCCCAGACCAGGCATCAAACCCATGTCCCCTGCATTGGCAAGTGATTCTTAACCACTGGATTACCAAAGAAGTTCAGCATTAACTTTAATTTCACTCAATACTACAAATTGCAGACTCTCTTATCTGGCCTAGTACTGAAATGGTCTTATGTATATGTAGTTTTTCTAAATTTTGTTTAACTCAGAAGTCTTATCCTTGAGATTCCCATAATATTGACAACCACAAGAACAATCTATTCTTTTTTATCTTTAAAACTGGATCTTCTACCATATTTTATAATTTTTCATTGATAAATCACTTTAATTAATATGTGTACATATGTATATTTTTGATTAGTCAAATGAAGGAGGAAAGGAAATAAAAAAATAAATCATGGTGGCCTGCATTATGAGACTGCTTCTAAATGTGGTGCTCATCTCAGTTCTTGGATTAACTATTCATGCCTGTCAGATTCCCAGGCCCAACCTAAAAACTTATTTTGAGAGCCAACACATTGTTGCTTAAATTTTTAGTAGACATTTTGTCAATACATCAAAGCAAAGTAAATCACACCTATTGAGTGTCCAGAGTGGGAGGAAGAAATGAAAATTTACCCCTCTGTGTCAGATGGAGGTAATTTTAAGTAGCTTTCTTTCTGATACTCTACATTAAGGATAATTAATTTTTGCCATGACTATTTTAAAAATTGTTTATAATCACACATCTGTTCTTATCATTTGCTCATAGAAAGTACCCCAAGGGTTTTAAACTTAAGTTCTAAAGTGGTTAACAGCTAATTTAATTTTACAGGAAGATAGCAGTTGTTCTGTGGGTTATATTTTCTTTTGTATATTAAGGCCAGATAGTTTATAAGCCAATCCTCTTAAGTACAAAAAGGTCATTTTTTTGTTTAAGGCGAAACTACATAATTACCACTTAAATGTTACAGAAGCATAGGAAAAGATTCCTCCACCATCATCAGATTTATATCTCAATTAAAGATGATTCCTTTTTGTTTTGTCTTCACATTTGCAAAATAATTAGGCTTTATCTTGAGGAGTCAACAATTGAAAATCTGTAAGAATGGTACAAATTTCTGTTGATGTAACAGTCTTCTGTGCATTTTTCAGAAGTCAGGAAGTATGCAATCTTGTGAAGAACTTAGAAAGATAAAAGAAAACAATTCACAATAGGGAAGTTTCAGCAACTAATTTTGACCTAAAATCTAAGAATTGAATGCATACCTGATTAGAGGTTGCTATGCAAGCAGTGATTCATGTTGTCCCTGACTTATTATATCCATCTTTACCGTGAAGTAGAATTACACAAGGCAATTGATTATTTTGTATTCTCTTTTTAATCGGTAGAGCAACTTCAACCCCCTCTATATTACCACTTTGTGGTACATTCAATTTTATGTTGATCTCTCCTTTACCGTGCTGCTTATGTAAGTTTAAACATACACACACAGAGAGCTTTGAAAAAGTTGACTTGCTGCATATCACTCAGCCGATGTAATAGAAGAATTTAATTTCACATGCAAGCCTCCATGCCTCTTAATTTCCTTCTTTTTCCAAAATGCCATAATTTCTCCTCAGAATAATTTTTCTAAGTGCAAGCTCATAGGGGAAATTAGAGTATTTACTATTTCATTTGGATTCAAAAATTCATAAACCATGTCTCATTATCATATAAGTTTTTGCAGAGTCATTCGTCTTCTGGGAATAAATGACTGACTTTCTTGAGGATATGAATCCAGGTCTAATATCTTCTTTTCAATTTGTGTATTTACAGCATACTATGCTATTTTCCTTTAAGAGTAATGAGTAATAATCAACAGATAAACTGAGCATTTTTATAAGGCAAAAATAATTTTAATAGCTTTTCTTTTGTCAATTATCTGAGAATTTGCCCAGGTTTCTGGTTCTGGTATGAAACAAGAAATAACAATCAATAGGAAATAAAAGAAAGAAAAAAGAAAAGATGATAATTATATAGAGGTCAAAAGTCATCATAATCAATATCAAAGAAAAAATATATATCGCATAATATAAAATTTTACTTAATATTTATAAGTAGAAATGTAATAATGAGGCAAAGTCATAAAATATTACTGATATTCATATGACACATAAACAATTTAAATAATTGAAGGTAAAAGTTGGTAAAATATCTGTCGACTAAAAACTAGTCACAACCTTGTCTGGGGAGTGTGTAATTTACTTGGTTCTGTCTCGCCGCAGAAAAATTTGAAGCAAAAGAATGACCAGTGTTACAGTTTCGTGTTACAGATCAGTTTTATTTAGAAAGCAAAGGAAAATACATCCTGAGTCCTGAGGGCAGGTTGACCCAAAATATGTGAAGAGAAGAGAAGCCCCCAGTCCAATTTTGGTTCCTCTTTTATATGTTTTTCTTTGTTTCTCCTCCTCCTGGGCCTGCCCTATGTAAATTGGGCTAGTCTGAACTGCTGTTTGTTTTGCCTGAGGTCCTCACTCTATACCTCCGACCATTCTTTGTTCTATTTTTGTGGGCTTTTCCCTTCTTTGTCGTTTAGTCACTGCCATTCTGGACTCCTTTATCCTATTCTAACTACCTACCAACCTGAAAGTTGAGTTGGGAATGTTTAGGACTCTGAGCCTTGGAGACAGCATCCCAGTAGCTCTTAGAAAACTGTTCCAAGGAGGCAGGAGATGGAGTCAGGCTACATACAAGCTTGCAACAAAGGGAGCAGACAGTCTGAACATCAGAAATCAGATATCAAGTTTAAGGAATATAGCATTCTGTGTTTGGGAAGATGCAAGCCTCTGGGCTCACTGAATTTATTCCTTTTATATGCACCTCAGCTATCTGGAGCTAAATCCTATTTCCTTGTTCACCTTCAGTTCAGTTCATTCAGTCATTCTTGTCCAACTCTTTGCAACCCCATGGACTGCAGCAAGCCAGGCCTCCCTGTCCATCACCAACTCGTGGAATTTACTCAAATTCATGTCCATTGAGTTGGTGATGCCATCCAACCATCTCATCCTGTGTCTTCCCCTTCTCCTCCTGCCTTCCATTCCCAGCATCAGGGTCTTTGCAAATGAGTCAACTCTTTGCATCAGGTGGCTAAAGTATTGGAGTTTCAGCTTCAACATCAGTCCTTCCAATGAACACCCAGGACTGATCTCCTTTAGGATGGACTGGTTGGATCTCCTTAAAGTCCAAGGGACACTCAAGAGTCTTCTCCAATACCACAGTTCAAAAGTATCAATTCTTTGGCACTCAGCCTTCTTTATGGTTCAACTCTCACATCCACATATGACTACTGGAAAAACCATAGCCTTGGCAAGATGGACCTTTGTTGGCAAGGTAACGTCTCTGCTTCTTAATATGCTGTCTAGATTGGTCATAACTTTCCTGCCAAGGAGTAAGCATCTTTTCACGGCTGCAATCACATCTGCAGTGATTTTGGAGCCCCCCAAAATAAAGTCTGCCACTGTTTCCACTGTTTCCCCTTCTATTTGCCATGAAGTGATGGGACCGGATGCCATAATCTTAGTTTTCTGAATGTTGAGCTTTAAGCCAACTTTTTCACTCTCCTCTTTCACTTTCATCAAGAGGCTCTTTAGTTCTTCTTCACTTTCTGCCATAAGGGTGGTGTCATCTGCATATCTGAGGTTATTGAAATTTCTCCCAGCAAACTTGATTGCAGTTTGTGCTTCAACCAACCCAGCGTTTCTCATGATGTACTCTGCATAGAAGTTAAATAAGCATGGTGACAATATACAGCCTTGACATACTCCTTTTCCTATTTGGTACCAGTCTGCTGTTCCATGTCCAGTTCCAACTGTTGCTTCCTGACCTGCACACAGATTTCTCAAGAGGCAGGTCAGATGGTCTGGTATTCTTATCTCTTTCAGAATTTTCCACAGTCTGTTGTGATCCACACAGTCAAAGTCTTTGGCATAGTCAGTAAAGTACAAATAGATGTTTTTCTGGAACTCTCTTGCTTTTTTGATGATCCAGCAGATGTTGGAAATTTGATCTCTGGTTCCTATGCCTTTTCTAAAACCAGCTTTAACATCTGGAAGTTCAAAGTTCACATACTGTTGAAGCCTGACTTGGAGAACTTTGAGCATTACTTTTCTAGTGTGTGAGATGAGTGCAATTGTGTGGTAGTTTGAACATTCTTTGGCATTGCCTTTCTTTGGGATTGGAATGAAAACTGACCTTTTCTAGTCCTGTGACCACTGGTGAGTTTTCCAAATTTGCTGGCACATTGAGTGCAGAACTTTCACAGCATCATCTTTTAGGATTTGAAACAGCTCAACTGGAATGCCATCACCTCCACTAGCTTTGTTCTTAGTGATTTTTCCTAGGCCCACTTGACTTTGCTTTCCTGGATGTTTGGCTTTAGGTGAGTAATTACACCATTGTGATCGTCTGGGTCATGAAGATCCTTTTTTGTATAGTTCTTCTGTGTAGTCTTGCCACCTCTTCTTAATATCTTCTGCCTCTTCTATGTCCATACCATTTCTGTCCTTTATTGAGCCCATCTTTGCATGAAATGTTTCCTTGGTATCTCTAATTTTCTTGAAGAGATCTCTAGTCTTTCCCACTCTATTGTTTTCCTCTATTTCTTTGCATTGATCACTGAGGAAGGCTTTCTTATCTCTCCTTGCTATTTTTGGAACTCTGCGTTCATATGGGTATATATTTCCTTTCTCCTTTGCTTTTTGTTTCTCTTGTTTTTACAGCTATTTGTAAGACCTCCTCAGATAGCCTTTTTGGTTTTTTGCATTTCTTTTTCTTGGGGTTGTCTTGATCCCTGTCTCCCATACAGTGTCATGAAACTCCATCTATAGTTCATCAGGCACTCTGTCTATCAGCTCTAGTCCCTTAAATCTACTTCTCACTTCCACTGCATTCAATTTAAATCTGAATTTGGCAATAAGGAGTTCATGATCTGAGCCGCAGTCAGCTTCTGGTCCTGTTTTTGCTGACTGTATAGAGCTTCTCCATCTTTGGCTACAAAGAATATAATCAATCTGATTTTGGTGTTGACCATCTGATAATGTCCATGTGTAGAGTCTTCTCTAGTTCACCTTAAGGAGTGGCAGATGGCTAGTTCTTGCATTTTCCAGAGCTCCTCAGCAATCACCGTGGGGGATGGTGGCATCTTCTGGATCACAGTTTTGGAAGCCCTCATTTATATCTGGAGCTGAGAAATTGCTGATGGCTGTGATATTTCTTGTTTATTGATACGGCAGGAGATATTTTCATTTCACTTATCTGAACATATTCCAATATTTTTTTTTAATCTTTGGCTATTAGAACATTACAATTATAAAAAAATTAAACAATGTGTTTCTGTGTAAAAGGCAGACTGTACAAAAAGACTACAAGGTCTTTTTGTAAAACAGTTTAAATTCTCTTGACAACTGGTACATAGAGTAAATATTTTGGATCTTTTATTTTGTTAGTTAGGGCCTTCTGAGAAGCAGATTTCAAAAATGGGATCTTATGTGCAAGATGTTTATTGGCAAAACACCAGTAAAAAATAAGAGGCAGGGATCCCAAGAAGGCAAAGAAAGCCTTACAACCCCTGACCTCTAAGGAGGAAAGAAAGGAATGAGGATTGGCTGGATAGACTCAGTTTTAAGAGAGTTTCAGTCAGGCCTATGGGGAGTCCTCAAGTCAAAGAGGCTCATTTGAGGTTTTCCAAATTCTCCATTGATGTTTAGATAAAATTCTTCACTTCCATGGAAAATTACACTTATTTATAGCTCACACTTTCACAAAATCTGATTTTATGGGAATTTATAATTGTCAACTAAAAATTAATATAGTCACAACCTGAAAGTAGAGACTTGTTTTATTTGGTGGAAATATTTAGGACCCTGAGTTCTGAGAAAGTTGCTCCAAGGAGGCAAGAGCGGGAGTCAGGCTATAAACAAGTTTGTAACAAAGAGGGCAGGCAGTCTGATCATCAAAGATTATTGTGATAAGGAAAATCAGATGTCAAGTTAAAGAATTTAACTTTGTTTTCTATGTATGGGAGGACACAAGCCTCTGAGCTCACTGAATTAATTCCCTTCATAGCCTCAGTTATCTGGGGCCAAATCCTGTTTCCTTGATCACCTTAAGGAGTGGCAGATGGCTGCTTTTTGCATGCTCCCTCCCCACCCAGCTTGTCAGCAGTCTAGGTGTGGGTGGTGGCATCTGCTGGATTGTATTTTGTGTTCACTTTTGGGAGGCTTCATTCACATTTGGAGGCCAGAAATTGCTATAGGCTGTGACATTTCTTTTTTATTGATATGGCAAGAGATATTTCATTTCACAGCCATTCCCCATAGTTATAACTTTGACTATATTTGGGAGACACTTCATGACCTTTTGTTTGTTTTTTTGTTTTTGCCCCACTGTGCTGAGAGGCTAATCCCAGATCAAGTGAAGGTCCTCATTGATATGTCACGCCAGGTGTCAATTTCCAGATTAGGCTCATTGATAAATAATAAAGATTCTCTGGATCCTCTATCTTCGAACTTTTTAGAATCCAGGAGATAATTCCCTTGTTGCCTCTTCCCATACCTACAGTCACACTGTTAATAATTCTGCATTTTAAATGTGATCTATTTCTTCAAGATGGTTTCAGTTCAGGCAGTTCAGTCACTCAGTCGTGTCTGACCTTTCATGACCCCATAGACTGCAGTACATCATGCCTCCCTGTCCATCACCAATTTGCAGAGCTTGCTTAAACTCATGCCCATCGAGTTGGTGATGCCATCCAACCATCTCACCCTCTGTCATCCCCTTTTCCTTCTGCTTTCAATCTTTCCCAGCATCAGGGTCTTTTCTAATGAGTCAGTTCTTCACATCAGGTGGCCAAAGTATTGGAGTTTCAGCTCCAACATCAATCCTTCCAATGAATTTTCAGGATCGATTTCCTTTAGGACTGACTGGTTTGATCTCCTTGCAGTCCAAGGGACTCTCAAGAGTCTTCTCTTGAGTCAAGATGTTTAGCTATCATTAATTTGGCCAGAGGCCTGGTTATACACCATGTAATACAAAAGTCATCAATCTTATAAAATAAACAGATTACAAATAATACAGCTAATAACATGACTGAAGTTACAAGTAGGGATTTAAGCCATGAGCTTCTAGAACCAAATCCTCTTCCCAAAAGATCACCACAGCTAGGAAGTGGATCATTTAAGGCAGCAATTTGATTTTTCATGTGAGTCGCTAAATATGCTGCATTAGAGGATTCACCTGCTATGTAAATACAACATTCAGTTTGAATTAGAGCACAGGGACCCCCTTGAGATGCTGTGTGGATATCAAGGGCCAGGCAATTTTGTAAGACAGCTTTTCTCATCATAGAGACCTCAAATTTAGTAGGCTAATAGCCTGGTTGCTATCATTTAATGCCCTTAGAGTGAATTCTATTAAGGCTTCAATGTGAGAAATAATATCTTCCAATCCTACTGTAGGCACAAAAACAGCTGCTCAGTGATCATACCAAAGACATACAGATCTCTTGGTCCATCAGGCCAAGAGTGATGATAAATTTGCAGGAATCACATCTAAATTTGTATGTAAGTGGCCTTAAGCCATTGAGTCCTATTAGGTGCCAGCCAGTATATTTTTGGATGATCTTGTATGAATCTCCAACCCTTGCCATTAGGTTTTTTAACTAACAGAATAGGACTGTTACAAGGACTAGTGCAAGGCACAATAATCCCTTTATTCATATAAGCTGATATCAAGGGTTTTATTCCTTCCACAGCTTCCTGCCTTAATGGATATTGGCAAATGTTGGGCTGGGATTTATTTTGGTCTATGGTATTTTTAATGGATGATGCAGAATGTATTCTATGTCAGTAGAGTCACATGCCCATAATTCTTTAGGTCCTAAGCCTCTTTTCTGCATCATCTTTATCATGGATCAAGAACATTCTATGATGAGATATGTCTGATTGATCTTTCAAGTCTGAAAACATTTCTCCCTTAGGAGTAAAAGACGTCTAGGCTTCATAAG
Source organism: Dama dama (assembly GCF_033118175.1). Taxonomy (NCBI): domain Eukaryota; kingdom Metazoa; phylum Chordata; class Mammalia; order Artiodactyla; family Cervidae; genus Dama; species Dama dama. The sequence goes on along the minus strand of NC_083698.1, from coordinate 79,145,894 downwards.
TTTCTAACAAATCTCTGCCTTTCAGATAAGTGGGGCACTTCCTACTAGGATAAAGGAGAGTTTTTCTTTAAGTTCTCCTAAGTAAAATTCTAAAGGTAATGATCTAAAAGGCTTAATGGGTGCATTGGAAAGCCCCACAATTTGCATTGAAGTTTTACTCTGAGGGAGAAAGCCTTCGATTTTGGTAGGATTTAAACTGAAACATGACTCCCAGTGTCTAGTAAGACTTTAATAGTTTCTCCTTGAATATTCATTTCAATTTCTCCAGTGGGAAGATCCCCATGTCCCTATGGAGCAGCCCTATTCTTGTTTAACTTGAAATTCTGATGTGAAATATAGTCTACCCTAAAATTTCATTTTAAATTTTCTGCAGTCCCTTTTATGTGACCAGGCCAGTTGCAGTAAAAAGCATACACTAGCTTTCTTTGTCAGTTATGGATCAAACAGATTTCTTAACCACCAACTGTCCTTGTTTACTTAATTGGTGCAACTGAAGGTTTATAACTTTTATAGAAGTGTATTTTTCTTTCTTTTTAGTGGTTTTGGGAAGTTGGTCTGCAAGCCTGACAAGGGCATTTGTATGTAATTTCCTGATGGCTGTGACATTTCTTGTTTATTGATATGGCAGGAGATATTTCATTTCACATAATCTATAAATTATAGATCATTGATAGCAATGCAAAATAATTGTTGCCTCTAGATACAAATAAATTTATGGAGTGCAGGGATAACCCACCCCCAATCGAGGACAAAAACAATCCTGTCTCCATTTGCACATTCATTTCAATATAAATTTGTCTATTCTTTTAATTTTCCTTTGAAGCTGTTATGACATCAACTTGATATCCTTATAATGAGCTAAATACAGTTTTTAACACATGTTTGCTTAAGAGTAATGATTTTTTCCTCTAACTTTATTTTCTTCTATCTCTTTGGAGGATTTCCCACCAAGTTGTCTAGTGGATTCTGTTAACAGAATCTGATAAACTTTGTCAATAGAGAAGATGACTTCATGGGCAATTAAAGTCCAAACACATATTTCTTGCATTCCAGAGATAAATTCAAAGCAGCAATAGAACTCTGCTGACTTTATTTTTTCTATTTTTTTATTTTCCTCTCTATACTTCTGTGTTTTGTTCTTGCTTTTGTTGTTTTGGCTCATTACTTGGATAGATTTCTTTCTGTTTTTTTTTTTTTTTTTTACTTGAAAAGCTATTATTGTCAAAACCCACAAAATACATCAACTGCTTCTTCTACTTAACAGTTCTTCAGATATTTTAAGATTCAATGTCTCTTCTGTTCTCTTGAGCCTTCATAGCATCTTTAACTTGTTCCTCACATAGGCCCTCCAAATCTGCTGGGTGAACAATAGTTTTCATTCATTTCTCTCAGTAGAGCTCTTACAACTATATTTAATGCACCATTTCCAGAATGATAAATACAAAATCACAGTAGAAGAGTAAGTTTCCTGTATCTGGACATTGAATCACTACAAATGCAGCTGACTGTGTTGGGGTTCTTTGTTTTTGTTTTGTTTTGTTTTGAGCAGCATGTCTATTTACTTCCTCACTTTCATCAGAACTAGTTGCCAAATAACACTTCCTCCTGCCAATCCAAATCTCACATTATTCTGCATTTATGTATATTTTTGAAAATAGAAATTTAAAATATTACATATAGTCCACCTGTATTTCATCTGTTTGGTTTCAGGTCATCATTATAGCTCTTATGGTCTCCACCCTCTTGGCAGAGAGGACATCTTCATATATGGAAACATACAGTAGTCTTCTCTGCCCCAATCTTCATATTTACCATTGCCTCAGCCCAAAATACACTTTGAAACACCACCCCACCTAACACATGCTTGCTTAACTCCCTTCTACCAGCTTGCTAACTTTTACTTACTCTTTATCTCAGACTCTAAGACACACCAGGAGGGCCCCAGTGAACAGTCAGAATGGGTAAATGAGGTCCTATGCTCTTTTTACACAATGATGCCCTTATTTGTAACACTCAGTCAGCATCTGTGTCCCACACTAAGCAGAGAGCTCTGCAAGTTTGAGTGCCATGTTGCTATTTCTCCTGTTGCAGCCCAGACAACCAGCAGAAGATCTGAAACCAAGTAGGCATCAGTTCAGTTCAGTCACACAGTCATGTCCGACTCTTTGTGACCCCACGGGCTGCAGCAAGACAGACTTCCCTGTCCATCACCAACTCACGGAGCTTATTCAAATTCATATCCATAGAGTCGGTGATGCCATCCAACTCTCGCATCCTCTGTCGTTCCCTTCTCCTTCTGCCTCCAATCTTTCCCAGCATCAGGGTCTTTTCCAGTGAGTCAGTTCTTCTATCAGGTGACCAAAGTATTAGAGTTTCAACTTCAGCATCAGTCCTTCCAATGAATTTTCAGGACTGTTTTCTTATAGGTTCGACTGGTTTGATTTCCTTGCAGTCCAAGGGACTCTCAAGAGTTTTCTCCAACACCGCAGTTCAAAAGCATCAATTCCTCAGCACCCAGCTTTTTTTATAGTCCAACTCTCATGTCCATACATGACCACTGGAAAAACCACAGCTCTGACTATATGGACCTTTGTCGATAAAGCAATATCTCTTCTTTTTATATGCTATTTAGGTTTGTTGTAGCTTTTCTTCCAAGGAGCAAGCATCTTTTAATTTCATGACTTCAGTCAAAATCTGCAGTGATTCTGGAGCCCAAGAAAATAAAGTCTGTCACTGTTTCCATTGTTTCCCCATCTATTTGCCATGAAGTGATGGGACCAGATGCCATGATCTTAGCTTTCTGAATGTCACGTTTTAAGCTAACTTTTTCACTTTCCTCTTTCACTTTCATCAAGAGGCCCTTTAGTTCTTCTTCTCTTTCTTCCATAAGTTTGCTGTCATCTGCATATCTGAAATTATTGATATTTATCCCAGAAATCTTGATTCCAGCTTGTGCTTCATCCAGTCCCGCATTTCTCATGATGTACTCTGCATATAAGTTAAATAAGCAGGGTGAAAATACGCAGACTTGACATACTCCTTTCCTGATTTGGAACTAGTCTCTTTTTCCATGTCTAATTCTAACTGTTGCTTCTTGACCCACATAAAGATTTTGCAGGAGGCAGGTAAGGTGATCTGGTATTCCCATCTCTTTAAGAATTTTGCAAAGAACAGAAGAGAACAACACAAGAGAAGACTCAACACATGGACATCACCAGATAGTCAAAACAGAAATCAGCTTGATTATATTCTTTGCAATCAAAGATGGAGAAGCTCTATACAGTCAGCAAAAACAAGACTGGGAGCTGACTGTGGCTCAGATCATGAACTCCTTATTGTCAAATTCAGACTCAAATTGAAGAAAGTAGGAAAAACCAATAAGCCATTCAGTTATAACCTAAATCAAATCCCTTACAATTATACAGTGGATGTGACAAACGGATTCAAGGATTTAGATCTGATAGACAGAATGCCTGAAGAACTATGGACATATGTTCATGCCATTGTATGGGAGGCAGTGATCAAGACCATCCCCAAGAAAAAGAAACGCAAAAAGGCAAAATGGTTGTCTGATACGGCCTTACAAATAGCTGTGAAGAGAAGCAAAAGGCAAAGGAGAAAAGGAAAGCTATACCCATTTGAATGCAGAGTTCCAAAAATTAGCAAGGAGAGAAAAGAAGACCTTCCTCAGTGATCAGTGCAAAGAAATAGAGGAAAACAATAGAATGGGAAAGACTAGAGAGCTCTTCAATAAAATTAGAGATACCAAGGGAACATTTCATGCAGAGATGAGCACAGTAAAGTATAAAAATGATAGGGACCTAACAGAAGCAGAAGGTATTAAGAAGAGGTGGCAAGACTACACAGAAGAACTATACAAAAAAGATCATCAAGACCCAGATAATCCTGAGGGTGTGATCACTCACCCAAAGCCAGACATCCTGGAATGCAAAGTCAAGTGGGCCTTAGGAAGCATCACTTAACGAACAAAGCTAGTGGAGGTGATAGAATTCCAGTTGAGCTATTTTGAATTCTAAAAGATGATGCTGTGAAAGTGATGCATTCAATATGTCAGCAAATTTGGAAAGCTAAGCATTGGCCTCAGGACTGGAAAAGGTCAGTTTTCATTCCAATCCCAAAGAAAGACAATGCCAAAGAATCTTCAAACTACTGCACAATTGCACTCATCTCACACACTAGAAAAGTAATGCTCAAAATTCTCCAAGCCAGGCTTCAACAGTATGTGAACTGTGAACTTCCAGATGTTCAAGCTGGATTTAGAAAAGGCAGAGGAACCACAGTCAAATTGCCAACATCCATTGGATCATTGAAAAAACTAGAGTTCCAGAAGAACATTTACTTCTGCTTTATTGACTACACCAAAGCCTTTGACTGTGTGAATTCCAACAAACTGTGGAATATTCTCTTGTGTTCTCTTATATGTTAGCTATCTTCAAAAGAAATTTTATATTTTGAATTCAAACATGTACATACAAATGTAAAGCAAAAGAAATCAATTCTTAAAGCAAAAGAAAAATACATATGACAATAGATTCACTCTTTTGTTACATTCTATTTTAAAACATTGCTTTTCAGAAGATCTCAGAAACTCTTTGTGATTTATCTTAATCACAAAGACATTCCAAAGCCTTCGATTGTGTGGAGTAAATATTTTACCCCAGCTATTTTTACTACTATGTCTACTTTTGCAATCACGTGCCCAATACATTTAGCAAGACAGCAAAAGGAGTAAAAAGTGCAGATAAACATTTTTAAAATAAATGTGACAATCCATGGTGTTACATTGGCACTACTTGAGATAATTTATAGCCTGCAAGGAATTTCACTTTTTTCAGCTGTACTCGTATGTCTCTCAATTCCCTATTTGCTTGTCTATATGACATCACACAAGAATTCTTCATCTTTCAGACTTTAGACAAAATAGAAGATGGATGGATCAATGAACTGATTGATAGGTCACCGAATGGATAAACAGGTATACATATGCATTGTCAGTGTGTATTGAAAAAGAATATAATATTCACCTGAAAAGTATATAAAATACATCCAAATTTGTTTTCATTTTCTATTTAAATCTCTAAACCACTATACAAGTAATTCATAAAATTCAGTACTATAAACTAGATATAGAGAAGGTTTGGTTTAGCAAACTTTCAAAGAGATCTTAACAAATCCAGGAAAAAGCCAGATTATTTCTTTCTGTTAATTAGGAGAGAAGTTTCCATTATTGGCTCTTGTGGCGTGAGAGAGAATTTTTCTCAGCAATCCTGAATGACAAGAGGTGCATATTTATGGGCAAGCCTGCAGAGGATGTCTTAAAAGTGGAAAATTGAAATTTCCCTTTCACATATTTGAAACCAAAAGTAAATGTGCCACTAGACTGTTTGCTTTATAATTACGAATGTAAATTTGTGCTTAGTACTGACTGCTGAAATGTGTGTATTCTCATCTTAATTACCTAAATATTTAAAAATAGATTGCATTTTAATAGATTCAATCTGAGTTAGTTATTAAATACAGTTAATTATGAGATTTATTCATCTAGAAAGAAATTTAATACTTACACCCTAAGGTGTATGTAAATGTAAAATGTACACCCTAAGGAGAAAACATTAAAACTAGAAGATTTATGTTGAAAGTTAATAAAATGAATCCATATGATTAAAATCTAATTGCAAAGATAATGAAAGTACCATCAATACTCATCATTCATATTAGCACAAATTTAAAAGAAAAAAAGCATATATAGTTTAGATTTGTTTTCAACACACAAATATAAATTAACTCAAGCAAAAACAAATCCTGATTAGAAATGGAAAGTACTTTAAAATACCTCAGAGGAGCTAATGTTTCAGAAATTATATTTTATTCCTCTAGAATATTAACTGTCAAATATATTATAAATAAGAAGGAAGTAGCTACATTTTTACTAGTAAAACTATTAACCAGCCCACCAGTCAGCAAAACTTTATAATCTTATTTCAATAAGTTACTCTAAATTTCTTCCTCTCTTTAAAATGTTTATTGGTATGTCAGAAACTCTTGATATGGAGAAACTGTTAAAAATTTGTGCTAGATATCCATGATATTTAATTGAACAAATTGTGGCTAACATTTAATGGCAGATGTTTTAAAATTTCTTAAAGTTGTTTAGGTATATATTACATAAAATTTCCTCAAGACCTAAAAGTTTATTAAATGATAAATGTGATTAACCAAAAATTCAAATGTGAAATAAAATATCTGGTGAATTAAAAATACACAATAGTTACCTCCCAAAAATGTCCGTTGACTCTTAGGCAATAATCAAGACAGAATCTTTCTTAAATGTAAATATAAGCAAGAAGTCAAGAAAATAAAATTAATGAATTAGCTAACTCTGCTTTCTGCTATGCATATCAGCTGTGAATTTTATTTAATTATATATACATGTATATATATATATATATATATCTCCTTATTGCAAAATTCACACTTAAATTGAAGAAAGTAGGGAAAACCACTAGACCATTCAGCTATGACCTAAGTCAAATCCCTCACGATTATACAGTGGAAGTAACAAATAGACTCAAGGAATTAGATCTGATAGACAGAATGCCTGAAGAACTATGGACATGACAATGAATGGAAGGCAGTGATCAAGACTATACCCAAGAAAAAGAAATGCAAAAAGACAAAATGGTTGTCTGACGAAGCCTTACAAATAGCTGAGAAAACAAGAGAAGCTAAAGGCAAAGGAGAAAAAGAAAGATATACCCATTTGAATGCAGAGTTCCAAAGAATAGCAAGGAGAGATAAGAAAGCCTTCCTCAGCGATCAATCCAAAGAAATAGAGGAAAACAATAGAGTGGGAAAGACTAAAGATCACTTCAAGAAAATCAGAAATACCAAGGGAACATTTCGTGCAAAGATGAGCACAATAAAGGACAGAAATGGTATGGACCTAACAGAAGCAGAAGATATTAAAAGAGGTGGCAAGAATACACAGAAGAACTATACAAAAAAGATCTTCATGACCCAGATAACCACGATAGTGTGATCACTCACCTAGTGCCAGACATCCTGGAATGCAAAGAAGAGGTGGCAAGAATACACAGAAGAACTATAGAAAAAAGATCTTCATGACCCATATAAATATGATAGTGTGATCACTCACCTAGAGCCAGACATCCTGGAATGTGAAGACATCCTGGGCCTTAGGAAGCATCACTACAAACAAAGCTAGTGGAGGTCATGGAATTACAGTTGAGCTATTTCAAATCCTAAAAGATGATGCTGTAAAAGTGCTGCACTCAATATGCCAGCAAATCTGGAAACTCAGCAGTGGCCACAGGACTGGAAAAGGTCAGTTTTCATTCCAATCCCAAAGAAAGGCAATGCCAAAGAATGTTCAAACTACTGCACAATTGCACTCATCTCACACATTAAAAAAGTAATGCTCAGAATTCTCCAAGCCAGGCTTCATCAGTAGTAGAAGTTCTTCAGCCAAGAACTTCCAGATATTCAAGCTGGTTTTAGAAAAGGCAGAGGAACCAGAGATCAAATTGCCAACATCTGCTGGATCATCGAAAAAGCTAGAGAGTTCCAGAAAAACATCTACTTCTGCTTTATTGACTGTGACAATGCCTTTGACTGTGTGATCACAACAAACTGTGGAAAATTCTGAAAGAGATGGGAATATCAGACCACCTCATCTGCCTCCTGAGAAATCTGTATGCATATTAAGAAGCAATAGTTAGAACTGGACATGGAACAACAGACTGGTTCTAAATAGGGAAAGGAGTACGTCAAGGCTGTATATTTTCACCATGTTTATTTAACTTATATGCAGAATACATCATGCAAAATGCTGGGCTGGATGAAGCACAAGCCAGAATCAAGATTGCCGGGAGAAATATCAATAACCTCAGATACACAGATGACACCACTCTGATGGCAGAAATTGAAGAAGAACTAAAGAACCTCTTGATGTGCATGAAAGAGGAGAATGAAAAGTTGGCTTAAAACTAGACATTCAGAAAACTAAGATCACGGTATCTGGTCCCATCACTTCATGGAAAATAGATGGGGAAACAATGGAAACAGTGACAGACTATTTTTTTGGTCTCCAAAATCACTCCAGATTGTGACTGTAGCCATGAAATTAAAAGATGCTTACTCCTTGGAAGAAAAGCTATGACCAACCTAAACAGCATATTATAAAGCAGAGACATTACTTTACCAACAAAAGTCCGTCTAGTCAAGGCTATGGTTTTTCCACTAGTCATGTATAGTTGTGAGAGTTGGACTATACAGAAAGCTGAGTGCTAAAGAATTGATGTTTTTGAACTGTGGTGTTGGAGAAGACTCTTGAGAGTCCCTTGGACTGCAAGGAGATCCAACCAGTCCATCCTAAAGGAAATCAGTCCTGAATATTCATAGGAAAGACTGATGCTGAAGCTGAAGCTCCAATATTTTGGCCACCTGGTGCAAAGAACCAACTTATTTGCAAAGATCCTGATGATGGGAAAGATTGAAGGCGGGAGGAGAAGGGGACGACAGAGGATGAGATGGCTGGATGGCATCACTGACATGATGGACATGAGTTTGAATAAGCTCCGGGAGTTGTTGATGGACAGAGAGGCCTGGCATGCTGCAGCCCATGGGGTGGCAAAGAGTTGGTCGACTGAGACTGAACTAAACTGATACATGTATATATATATAGTGCAAGGAAGCTAAAAAACTTTTTAAATAGCATTTTATTATGTTACTGCCATTCCAACTATCTTTATGGGAAAAGTTTAAAAAATAAAATAGGCTAATCTTCCTTTTGGTGTTATAAAATTCAGGAGAAAGAAATTGGTCACATTAACTTGAAATTTTAAAAAAGAAGAAGAGGATAATGAAATATATATGTATACATATTTTTTACTGGTGATAATCAACTATTTATTTTTAGACTGTCTTTTATGAATATGCAAATCTCATTTCTAAGCCCAATTTTGAATACATTTCTCTCAGTGATATATCCCCAATATTCCCCTTAATAAAAGAATCTCTTTAGAATTAAAAGATAGTCTATCTTTTATCTCTTCTAACATATAATAAATATCTTGGAGCTTTTCTTCCTGTTATTTGCATTTATGTGTTAAAAATTTTTTGATAAATGTTAATTACTGTTTCATTTCCCAAGTATATGCCTAAATGCTAGTGAGGAATAATTGGGGAAGGATGACCTGTTGAGTCTTTGAGAAGCACCGCCAGAAAACCATGTTTATGATTGGTTCCCAATATTAACATTGCATTTTTCCTGGGTACTGAAGTCATATAGGGCATAATCTTCCATGCACTGACTTAAATCTCTTTTCACTACTTAATAAAATTGCTGCAAGTTACAATAAATGCTAATTCTGGTTTGTGACAGATGGTTCCTCTCTAAGAACCCATAACAGTGATTCCAGTGTTTTTGAAAATGTGCAAAAATAGATAGCACAAGAAATTCATCCAGACCTATATTCCACAAAGTATTTTCCTAAATTGTTGTATAAGTATATACTCGTATTTGAATGAAGCAAAAAATAGCTTTTAATCTTATAAATGAGATTCACTATAGGTTTCTCTGCCAAAGAATATGTCTCTCTTGGCATGCAGTTGAAATTGCTGAATCTAATTCAGGACCAGTGATATTTTATTAAATAGCTAGACATGTTGTACCTGCTAAAATCAGCACATTTCTTTCAGATTACTCCTTAAGTTGCTATTAAGTGAAAAAATTGATCTTTAATTTTTTATGTCAATCATTTTCCAAAAGAAGGCCTAATGTTTGCTACAATGTGAGTATCACTAGTTAGCTCTGATTACTGATGTAGTTTGCCAACATCTCATTTGGTTTTCATCAGTTCTGACGCTATTATGGGTCACATGGGAAATACCGAATAAAGAGGCAGTACTTTACAGTAAATAGCTAGAGATGGGAATTGGTTCTGTTCCCTAAACCTGTTCCTCATTAGAAGGAAATTGGGGTTGGACAATGAAAGAGAAGTTGAAGGATTGGTCAAGGAAGTGCAACAGCTAATTTTTTAACCCTAAACAATATGTTCTCAACCAGAAACTCGTGTTACATTTCATGAGTTATGTTTTATGTAGGGTTTAATGTTTATTTTCTCTTGGCAGAGTCACCTTTGAGCTCTCAGTACTTCTCCAGCACACTGGGTAATTCACATCCAATTCATGAGCTCACTAACAATTACAGGGAGGAAGAACAGTGACCTCAACATGGAAATCAGGAGGAAAGTGAGGGAAGAGTCTAAGGATGCTGGTCATCTTTTACCTGGGCTGTGCCCTTAGAATAGAGAGAAGCAAGGAATTTGATATTTTTAAATTTTCATTTAGTTTTATTAGTTTCTCTCACTCAATAAATAAATGTCTGGAACACATAGGGCAAAGTCAGTCAGCTTACCAGTGATCTCATGTCCCCTCTTATACTTCCCAGTCTTTTTGCAGTTAGCTGGAACCACATGACTTATTCTGGCCACCAGAATTACACAGGTCTTTACCAAAGCAAAGCACTGGAAACTGAAAGGCCTTCTAAAACCTGTTTTGTCTATTGCATGCATTAAGATATAAGACAATGAGGCCTCTGCGAGCCAGAATCCCTGAGTGACTGTGAATTCAAAGCCTCACCCAGCCCCAGTTACTAATTGGCATTGGATATATATCATGATCAAAGAAAAAACATTGCTAAGTCATTGAGATTTTAGGGTTAATTCATTACCTCGTCATGTTATAACAAAACTGTAAGAATAAAGAAAGAATTAAAGAACTCCAGAACAATTTAAATAAAAGGAAGTGGTGTCCCTGCCTGCCCCACCTCCATGGACCCATAGTTTAGAAAGAACAGCCAGTATAATATTATTGTGTTTGCATAGCATATGAGCACAATGTTGGTGATGAAGGTCAAAATATCACCTATTAAATACATTCATATATGTATATACTTTCACACCTACATTCATAAACATATATTTACACATACTATGCGTGCATGCATGCTAAGTCACTTCAGTTGTATCTGACTCTGTGCAATGCTATGGACTGTGGCCTTCCAGCCTCCTCTATGGGATTCCCCAAGCAAGAATACTGAAATGGGTTGCCATGCCTTCCTCCAGGATATCTTCCCTATTCAGGGATCAAGCCTGTGTCTCTTAGGTCTCCTGCACTGACAGGAGGGTTCTTTACCATAAGTGCCATTCTATATTCTGTGAAATGTAAGAGATAATAGCTGAAAGTCAATATATATCACATTTTCAAGCCTGCTTCTCTGAACGAATGAAGTTCTTAGTCTCTAAAGCCAGACTATCCTTGAGGAAATCAACCTTAAATATCTATCTTCAGCATCATTTCACAAACGTGACTAATTAAGAGCTGTCTAGAACTGTTATTAAACTCAAAATACACAGGTAAACATTCAGAGAAGACTTTCCAGATAGTCTTTGGGGAGTGCAACATAAATTTTTCATGAAAAAAAATTTGGCTCCACCATCAATCATCTATTCATGACTATAACAAGTGCATCCTTCCCCTACTCTCAATTGTTCTATTAATAATTGGCTGCCATGACCTTAAATTCTCTTGGTAGATGTTATTTTTCAATGTTGACATGACTTATGATTAGAAAAGGGAGCTTATAATATAGTGTAACCAGTAGATTAAAACACCTGTTACATTTTGGGGAATGCATTCTCCTATTCATATATCAGAAGAATAAGTGGATGACTATGGGAACATAGGTATAATATATCCCAAAATCCTTGTGCTCTAAAAGCAAAATCTTTGTACTGGTATACATTATAAATTATACAATACCACAGTTGGCTTCCCTGGTGGCTCAGGCGGTAAAGAATCTGCCTGCAATGTAGGAGACCCAGGTTTGATCCCTGGGTCGGGAAGATCCCCTGGAGAATGGAATGACAACCCACTCCAGGATTCTTGCCTTGGAAATCCCATGGACAGAGGAGCCTGGGAAAGCTACAGTCCATGGGGTCTCAAAGAGTCGGATACAACTGATTAGCATTTTGACTTGACAGTTGGATGATGCAAATGAAATGATCTGAAATGATCTGATCAAGAAGAATCATACCTTTACCTAGAGATTTGGGACCCAGAAAGTTTACATTTCCTTCCAGGTAACTTTTGGAAGTCAGGCTTTCTACCACGTGCAGAAAGAAAATCTTCAATAAGTTGAATAAAAACAAATGTAACAGGTATAAATTTTTAGTTGTATAAGATAAGCACTTTCTAGAGATCTGCTGTATAATATATGCCTATTGGATATTGAAAATGTTCTTTCCCACAGGGGACTTTAAAAACAGATTAGATGTTCATCTGTGAAAATAGTTCTGACTTTTGCAAATAAGATAACTATCTGTATTGTACATTTAAAATCTGTTAAGAGGGTAGATCTCCTGTTAAGTGTTCTTATCACAATTGAAAATAAAATTTAAAAAAGCTAATGTATCCAAAGAAACTGAGATGAGTCATTGAAGAAACTTTGTGTTCTTCATTCCATTATTACCAAGGTCCTCTTGTTAGATTCTAGTATCCCTATGCAACTTATATTTTAACTGGATCACCTACACCTTAAAACAGCTAATGGACTTGAACCCTAATTCCACTATTTGTGCACAATTCAAAAAATTTCCCAAGATTTCTGTTAATGACTAGGGATTGGGAGGTGGAGGTGGAATGTGAAAGTCGCTTAGCTTTTCTTGGTCATCTCTGCCTTCTGCTGAGTTAATTCTGTTCATTTTTTCAGTTTCAAACAAGACACTTGTGTTCATGACAGGTTCTACTGACTATTTGAAGAATCCAGAATAGAATTTGAAGCTTTAAAATGGGAACAAATTTTTAGTACTAAACTTCTGATCACTCCACTTCAGGACTTTTTTCCACTGACCCTGTTCTTTCTGTCACTGATTCATTTCTTCTTCTACCTCATGTCCCCCTTCTCAACTTCTCCTATCCAAGAAAACTCAAATTATCACCAAAACATTGTCTTGAAGTTCAACCCAAAGCCCATATTTGCCTATTCTGATCATTTAAGGATTCAATAGAAAAAAATTAATTTATAGTGTCCACTTTCCTTAGGCAGCAGCTGTAAATAGCAATTTCCTCCATCATTCCTATAATAAATTAACCTTTCTATTTGTGCTAGGTCAATCTTAAGAGTTCCAAATGCATGATGCACTGGTAAAGATTAGTAAAATATGCAGATTAGTAAAATACCTTATTTATACAACATTCTAACTGAAACTTTACGTTCAACACATTTTGTTCTCCTGAAAGGTAAAGTCAATCTAGATTAGTAAAATTACTGCTTTATAGAATACTTTTATTAAATATCTTTACCTTCAAATATATAGGCCACTTCCAGCCAGGTTAATACATGGTTGGCAACCAGAGGTCTTTGGGGACATGCTTTAATTAACAAGCATAATAAATGTTGAAGTAGATATAAGTGACATAATTAAATTGTGTGCTTCTAGAAGGCTTTAAAAGAGTTAGGATTTTTGCAGTATTATTCACTAACTACTCATTTAGTGGATAAATCTTTTTTTCATAGTGAATATAAAAATTAGTCTTAAATTATCATATTACCTGAACAATAGTGGTGGAGACAAGAAAACATACATCCTAGGTGTCTAATCATTAGTGTTTCTCCATGTGGATTCCTCAAACAAGTAATATATTTCTAATTTGAATATTTCCAAAATCTCTCTTATCTTTTTTTTTTAAAATAGTCAAATAGCCTGATTAATATCCCCTATGTAAGATGTCTTAGCAGGATTCAATCCTTTTCACAGAAATCAGGAATTAAATATATAAAAAGGCAAAGAGCAGGTTAGAACACACTCTTGAAATCAATAAGATAATGACTTAATCAGTATAAATGAGTGCATTTCCCCTTGAGGCCCTTTCTCTTGCTATGTGTGTCTACCTTTCCCTCATAGAGTTGAAGAACACCTCCAGCAAGGGCAACCTTTGAAGTTTCCAATTCCTGAATGTAGTGTTACAATCAGAAACAGATTTAAAAACTCAAAACAAAGAAACAGGTATTTTATGAGACCTCTAGCAGACATGAGGATGTGGCCTGCAGATCCTTCTTCAAGAAGAGACTCACTGCTCAGCTGTGAGGAGAGTTGTTAGCTGATAACCTCCAGCCGTTAGTTCCTTCAAGGTCTGCCTTAGCTTTTAGTCCAAGGTCAGACTTTTGCGTTGGCTCCCAGTCAAAGGCTGATTAAACCTAAGTAAAGGACTACTCCCAATTAGCTTTCTGCTAACATAAATCTTTGCTCCAGAGCTCCCTACCAGGCTGGCAGAGACATTCTGAGTTTTTCATGGTAGACTGATTGCCTCTTCCTTACTCTCTTTTTCTTTCATGGGTATAATACTGCAGTAAAACTTTTTTCTCAGCATCTGATTTCCACATAACTCAGTGGGTAAAATTGGTACTAGGAAAGGTCTGAGAAGGTAGATGGTAAAGCGGGGTGTGTGGGCTGCCACTTGCTCCTCAGCTGGCAATACAGATGCCACCCGAGTGGTCAGTGGAGCACCGACAGCCTCTGGCACAAGGGAGTATTCCAGTCATTAAAACAGACCTGTGGCCCGCTGGGATCCTGTCTGCTGGAGGGCTGCCCTTGTGAATAGTGTAAAGACTCAGGCATTTGAATGGTCCAATTAAAATAATAGAATCAAATTATTTTTAGTAAGTTCATTGCTGCCCTAAAGGTGGATAATGAAAAACTTTTTAAAAATTAACAAATTGAAAGTTAAGTGTGAAAGCAAGAGAGCCTCTTAGGTAGCTAAGCAGCAGCCCTCTTCGCATGCAGTGGGCAAGCAGAAAAAGATGATGATCAAAGACCAGTATTCAGTAGTCAAAGCTGCTAAGCCTCACACATGGTTGGATGTTCAGTCAAGGCATGGTTCTCATGCTGAAGTCAGAGCCCTAGATTGGTAATGCTTGGATGCTGTCACGTGGTATGGGGACATCTAGGTGGGAAACCCTGGAGATTTTAACTCACTACCATTTTCTGAATGTTCAGAATAGTCCCACTCCTCTCCATTAAGAACTAACACTCTTCCACGTTGAGAGATAATACAGATGTTTCTCCCACACAAAGCAACAGATGCCCTCTCAGGAGCTTCCCTGACATCTCCTGACCAACAGACCTATAGTAAATATTGACAACGATGCAGCCAGGTTAGTGTTGATCCTAATGAGAGTATATATAGACTATACACCAAAAGAGCTATGATGTAGCAAGCAGGGGCCAGAGGAGAGCTTATAGAGCTGGACTAAGCAGGTACTCAGATACAGGGGCTGGGCCATAAGACTGGATAAGGAAGAGTTTATTGACCTGGAGATAGGATTTAACACATTTTTTTTTTTTTGAAAAGCCAGGAGACAGTGCAAATTTGCTGCTAATGTTTCCAGCAGAAACCAGGGAAAAGTCACCTAGGATGAGTGACATTGAGATACCTGAATTGCTGTGGCAGATGGTAGAGGGAGGGAATAAAAAGCTCAGGGATTTGGGTCTGCTGGAACAGTTATGTTATGTGAGGCCACAAGACACATAAAGGGACTGTGTTCCTTGAGAAGGCCTAGGAAACACACTGTTTACCAAGACCATAAGAAATGTGCTGGTGTGAGCATCATTAGCATCATAAAGTGTTCAGTGATAGCTCTTCTCTGTAGGCCAGGTCTGATGGTAGATGCTATCACAGAAACTGGTTGCTGATAGCAAAGGGGGTGGCAGGTCCCTGATGCAATAAAAGCCAAGTGGTGTAATTTAACTGCCAGAAGCCAGGGAATTATAATTATTTTAATGAGCAAAAAAATCAGCATGCCAGCCAGGAATGCCTGACCAGTAGAGAATTATGGAGAAGGTTAATAGAACAGGCATCCCAAGGGACAAAATAGCCTGGCAGTCATCAGGGTACTGGTAAATGTATGTGACCAAAAATGAAGAAGAGATGGAACATAGTATAGTGGTTACCAAAGGCTGGGGGGCAGCTGGAGAGGAATACAGAGTCACTGTTTAATTGGTACCAAGTTTCAGTCTGGGGTGATGAAACGTTTTGGAAATCGCTATGGTGGTGAATGCACAGCAGTGTGATTATACTTAATGCCAGTAAGTAGTATACTTAAAACTAGTAAATTTTACATTATGTATATTTTACCACAATAAAAACTGTGTGAAAAAAAAGTAAAAAGGTAAGAATTGATGAGCAAAAGGCTGAGTATTTCTCCAGTAAAATGCCATGACTGCTTGCCCAGCTTAGTCAGGTTTCAGACTAGAACCTGTTGATTGAAGAGATGACCAGAATCCTCAGGGAAACTGCATCATTCCTGCAACTTGATGACAAGTATACAGTGGAATGACCCCCTCTCTCTCCCAACACAGACTTGTGGCCATTTATTCAGGCAACTATATACCAGGGTAAGAGGAATATCTAGATGTTCAAGGATACAAAGTTCAAGATGTCACTGATAGCAGAAGACATGACATATCATCCTGACTCTCATGTTAGAATGGGAGCCAATGAGAGCAAGGTGATGAATGGAATCTTGACGAACGTCTGGCTTACAGTATATTAACCAAATCCACATGCTTACCCAGTGGTAACACTGCTAGTCCCCAAATGGATTAACATTCTTGGCAGTTTTTTAAAACCAGCATTGGTTACTTGGTCTGTGGAACAGAGGAGGTAGAGTTGCTTTCACTGTTGGGTGCAAGTTTGGTCCTTTCAGGTCTTACTTTTAAGATTTGTTAGGTAGGACCAAGCTGTAAGCAGTCTAGGCTAATTAGTCCCTGATACTGAGGCAGGATCATTCTGTATCTATACCCAATTTCCTGCAAATCAGGAGGTTTTCTTTGTGGAATCATGGAAATAGGTACTCTTCCCAGACCTGTATGAGCATGAAGCAAAGTTCCTCCTACTATTTCAGGATGCCTGTTTCCCTCACCTTATGTTCCTTCATATACATGTGCTGCTCTATACTCTGCTGAATATTGATTGGGGCCTTCTGAAGATGTGGGTTGCTCTGCTCAGCTTTCTCTTACACTGTCCTACAAACTTGAGCCACTTTTGCCTTCCCAAACTGTCTGTTCCATCTTCCCAATTCATGTCTGCCTGTTTTTACCTGAGTTCTTTAGCTTGAAAGCTCTCTCAACACTGTAAGCTGGGGTGATGATATTCACTTTGTTTGTTGCTTGTTCTCAAGGATCACTGTCCTTTGTTGCAAACTATTGTATTGTGTGTGTGTGTGTACATGTACACATTTACATCAGTCTGATTTTATATTTGTTTGTCTGTATTTTAGATGATAAACAGATCCAGTCTCTGTTACTCCAACTTAGCCAGAAGTAGATGTCTTCCCACACTTATATACATTATAAGTACCGATTTCTAATTAAATGGTAGTTATAGATTTTCTATAATCTGTTTGTTAAAGTAACTCTCTAAATATTGCTTCCTGTTCACAGTATCAACTCTATTTTACCTTTTTATTTAAAGCGGCAAGTGAAAAATTAATTCTCTGTAAGTGTAAAGAGATAGTTACACTACTTATCTTAAGATTGCCCTCTTTAAATACAACCTGTATTTTGGGGTTTTACCGCCCAATGCACATGGTGCCTTAGGACAAGTTACTTATGGAATTATTTTCAGTGGATCTATCTTATTCAAAAGAGAGGAAATGCATTTCCCCAAAGGAACATTTATACATATGTTCTCTAAGCCAGGGCAGTAATAATTCCAAAGCTTCTGGCTCAGTGTGTAAATCAAATATGAAAATCCATGAGAACTTTTGAGACCTTTTGCTTTAGGCATTAATTCAAGCTTTTCAATAAAGCTGGATTTAACCAACTACCACTTAGATTTAATTCAATTAAACAAGCATATATTGAGGCTCCATTATATGCAGTTCCCACAGTGTCATAAGGAGGAGTGGGCAGAATCTGAACTTAAAATGTTGATATCAATACTGTAGGGTAATTTAAAACAACTTCTATGCAAATCAACATAGTAAATGCCAAAAACTGTGTTTTCAGTAAACTCTCATTGAGAATCAAATTAGCTGTCATGAAGAAATGTAAAATTTGAAATGTTCCTTGATGAGTTTCAACCAGAAATAACAAGACAAAGCTGTCAAAGACTGTGACCAAAATCAGCAAATACACAAATGTCAGAATGAATTGGATGAAGTCAGAGGAAAATGGATGCAGTTAATTCAGCTTGGCTAGGGTATATAGCTTACATGCATGACAGTACACTGGGAAAATAGGATCTTGATTCTTTTCATTGAAGGCCTTTATTGCCAAGCAGAGAATTTTCTACTTAATGACAATAAAGAACTAAAATTTTTTGAACTTAAGAATAAATTGTCAGAAAAATAAATAATACATGATTGGTGCACATAAAATAATGAATTAGAGAATGTAGTCATTAAAGGAATATATGAGACATTTTGTTGTTGTTGTTTAGTCACTAAGTCATGTCCAACTCTTTCGAGACCCTATGGACTATAGCCTGCCAGGATGCTCTGTCCATGGAATTTTCTAGGCAAGAATACTGGAGAGGGTTGCCATTTCCTTCTCCAGGGGATCTTCTCGAGCCAGGGATTGAACCTGAAATAACAACAACAACAGAGATGCTTCACAGACTATTTTATATAACATGCTGCTTTTAAAAGTTAAATAAAATTCTAAGGTAGAAGAAACAGCATCAACCCAGGAAGAAAACGTGAAGAAATAGTAAAAGTAGAAGTTGTTTCTTTAAAAATGCTCCTAATTACACAAAGTATAGAAGAAATTTTAGAAAAGAAGATGTCTAGCAAATTTGAAATATGCTAAATTTCAGAAACAAATTTAAAACAATAAATGCCATTTTTACTTGGAAAATTATAAAATGTAAAAAAATGACAAGACTCCAAATTTTAAAGAATGCCCTTGGGCAATATGTACCATAAAGCTTAAATTATTTAAATCCACCGTCCTAGCAATTCCCCTTGAAGGATTCTGTCAACTGGAAAAAAAAAAAAACACACAACCTAAAAGTTGAGCCCTCTGTTTCATTCAGCAGATATACTGGATACTTAAGCCCAGGAGACAGCTTCTGAATTAGTTCTGAAGGACTGTTCCAAAAAGGTGAGGGAGGAACCAGGATATATATAATTCTAAATTGGGGCAAGATTTGTAGTATCCTATTAGTAGGATCCCCATGAGCACATACAATTTAAATTGCAATCTCAGGAAATATATCTTGGAAATAGTATTTTAATTCACTGGCAGGCTATTAATTGTTGAAAAGTGGATGAATTAGTTTTTCCATGTCACAGATAGACTGTTCTAAAAAGCAAAATTTTCTGATAGACTTCTTTTAGTTTGTACTAAAACAAGTTCATGTAGTTAAATTACTTTTGTTGGAGTAACTGACTATTGAGATACCTACTATCTAGCACACCATAAAAATTAAAGTGTTAAAGTTGAATATAGACATTTTGTAGATAAAATGTGC
The DNA here is from genome assembly GCF_033118175.1 of Dama dama. Lineage (NCBI taxonomy): Eukaryota > Metazoa > Chordata > Mammalia > Artiodactyla > Cervidae > Dama > Dama dama. The sequence continues at coordinate 79,126,316 of NC_083698.1, read as the reverse complement.
CATTACAAACCGATAGTTCTTGAATCTTTCTTTGTAATTTGTATTTCTGAACCCATATGTTAAATATTTAGATTGATGTGATATTACTTAAGTTATTTAAGAAAAAACAAGATTTATAGTTGGTTTACTGTTAGAAGCATCATTCTCATTTATATTTTACACATAATACTGTCATAGTAGCAAAAAACAAATAAACATAAAATCATATTTATATATATATATAATAAGGAACTTTAAAACATTACTCCTTAATTATAGATCTAAAACTAGAAACGTTTTTAAGGAAGTATATCAGTTCAGGCCAGGAAACACCAAGTGACTGTTTCAAAGCCACAGAGCTAGAGTGTGCACAGGAAGATTCAAGGTTATTTCTTTTATCCTAGTATATTGCTATTTCCACAGCATCATGATATCTCCCTGAATTAAGAAGGAACTTAATTTTAGCCTCTTTCATTAAACCAGACATTTTATATCTTTTGGATAGAAATTCAAAAAATCAGATGTAGAAACAGAGATGATAATGTTAATCCCATTATTACTATTTATTACTCATTATAATTTCTTATACTATAAAAACACCGAGATGCTCTTGACAAGCATCCCAGGTGGCTCAGTGGGAAAAGAATCCTCCTGCAGTATGTCTCCTGCATTGGCAAAGGATTTCTTTATACCACTAGCTCCACCTGGGATGCCCCAAAGCCATATATGCGTGCTTGCTGTCACTTCAGTGGTGGCTGACTCTGCGACCCTATGTGCTATAGCTCACCAGGCCCTCTGTCCATTGGATTCCCCAGGCAAGAATCCTATAGTGGGTTGCCAAGCCCTTCTCCAGAGAAAGCCATATATACTGCTTTTTAAAACTAATCTATCTGAGAAATAGACTAAAATCCATACTAATTTTCTTACTCTTCTCTTTTGGAAGAAAGTCATCCACCTAAGTATTAATACAGTGCATTGCCCCAAAGAAGTAAAACCTTTCCTGAATCAAACAAAGGTGAAGGTTGATACAATGCTTTCATTATTGAGAGTGTACCTCTAATACCATATAACAAAACTGCTAGGAAATTACACACTTTCCATTTATTTACTTTCAGTAATATTCAAAGGGGACCTACTTGAGTTGTTACATAAATAAAAGCCTTATAAATCTCTTCTAGATACTGATTGCAGTAATATTTAAATAAATATTAGTGATATTTTTTAAACTTTAAAGACTTCTTTCCTGGTAATAAAGAGTATAGGATTCCCCTAGTGGCTCAGATGGTAAAGAATCTGCCTGCAATGCAGGAGACCCAGGTTCGTTCCCTGGGTTGGGAAGATCCCCTGGATAAGGGAATGGCAACCCACTACATTATTCTTGCCTGGAGAATCCCATGGACTGAGGCACAGTCCAGGGGGTCACAAAGAATCAGACATGAATGTTTGTATGATGAGATATGAGTTTCAGAAATACAATTCTGGAGACAGTATTAATGATTAAATGGAGAAATTGGAAACAGACTAGCTAGAATATTCTTTCAATAGCTCAGTTCAATTTTACATAGACTTTTAAAAATAGATTAGATAATAGTTCAGTAAGTAAAATAAATAATGTGACTATATCTTATTTATCCCAGTAATTTGACATTGTTTTCCTGAGCTGGTCAATCTTGTGAAGGAAGTAGACAGATTAAGGGTGTTTTCACAAGTAGTTGAAAAAAAGTGTGTTAGGATAAAGAACTATGACTCAGTAAAGGATTTTGAGGGTCATCAATAGGACCACAATATTTCCCTTAAATATTCAATGAAAGCCAAATTGATTTAACTTTCTCTTTCTTTCCACCTTTGACTGAGCTGGACCTGGCAGCCTGATTGCATGATATTCAGATTTCTGAGGCAGTGTACCCACAGTTTTCTTTTATTGAGGTTTTCTCAATAAGATTTCTTCATTTTTCCTTTAAGCTTCAGTGTGAAAAAGATTTCATCAAGTTTCCAGTAGTTTGTCTCTGTAATTCAGTATCTACCAATTTACATGTAAATTATCTAATGAATTATTTGCTTTATAATATAGTGTCTATAAAACAGTACTAAATGGTAGTATAAAGTTGGTGGCAGTGCAAAACTAGAATAGAGTATGTGAAGTATTACTAGTGTACAACATGTAATGAGTAGCTAGATTGATAAAAATTCCAGGCTTCCTAACAATTTGCATGTATGACTAATTTAGGAAATATATACTTGAAGCAATTGCCTATAATTCAAATATTCCTATGAAAGTCAATGAAAAATTACTTATTAGGATTTGTTCCAAAATGCCTGCTTTATTACACTATGGTTTGAGGAGAAAGTTTTCAAAACAAGTTGTCATTCATGATATAAAGTCAGCTTCCTTTGAAAAGAGTTATCTTCAAATGATCATACACATGGAGAGACTAACTGAGTAAATTAAACATCTGCAGCTGAAATCTGTATGACTGAGTATCTTATCATGAACTATATCTACTGACATGGCAGAATTGTTAGACATTCTTTAATTCATATAAAAAGGGAAGGTAGATCCACTACCAAGTAAGCTACAAATACAAAATGATAATAGCTGTCATTTGGAGATGAACAAAGTATTGGCTTCCTGCTACATACTAGGTTCCTCAGGCCAGTTACTCTTTTAGTAATCTTAGATGCTCAGTAAATGCTGGTGAACTGGAATTTTCAGAGAAGTTACACACAACATGCTCTGGTTCTGGACAATCTCAGTCTTTTTTAAATTTAACTTTGGGTTTTTTAACACCAAAAACGTTTTGTATTGGGGAATAGCCAATTAACAATGTTGTGACAGTTTCAAATGAAGTGAAAGTTGCTCAGTAGTGTCTGACTCTTTGCAACCCTATGGACTATACAGTCCATGGAATTCTCTAGGCCAGAATACTGGAGTGGGTAGCCTTTCCCTTCTCCAGGGTATCTACCAAACCCAGGTATTGAACCAGAGTCTCCTGCATTGCAGGTGGATTCTTTACCAACTGAGCTATCAGGGAAGTTTCAGGTGAATAGCAAAGGGACTAAACCATATAAATACGTCTTTTGACTAAAGCCACTGATGAACATGAGAACCATGTACTATACAAGTTAAGGCTTTTACAGTGTGAATCTACAGAAATGGGTCCCACTCCTTGACTAAAACTAACTAGAAGAATATTCAACTTCAAACTCGTGAACCCCAAGCCCTAAACAATAAACCAGACTAACTTTACTAGAGCATGTAAATCAACTAAATTACTAACAAATCTGTTATAATGAAAATAATACCTTAATTATTTAAATAATACTCCCAACTTCAAATGCTTTCACATATCTTCTTTCATATACCCAGAATTTAAAACAACACTCTGGCCTAATCATACTTTCTATACAAGCATTAATACCTACCTTTCCTCCACTTAGCTTCCTATCTCCAGTCATGAATGAACAATATTAGTTAATGTTCACTGAAGACCTACTCTTATTTGTTGCCTTAGATACTGAGAACTCAGTCGCAAGCCATGATTCTTACCATCTTGAAATTTACATCATAGCTCCCAAAGCAGACAATAATTAAGTAATTAGTTCTTTATATCACAACAGTGATTACTACTATAAAGGACTAGTTTTACAATGAGACTGGAAAACAGGGACATTTGATCTGTTCAAGAAATCATGGAAGATGATCTTTGAGAATCCCTGGTAATTGATGTTTAAGTTTGATGAATAAGCAGTTAGCAAGGCAGAGGGTGGAAATGGAACAGGGCTGTCCAAGCTGAGAATGAGAAAACTTCCTATAGTTTCCAGGACCAAAGAGCATTTCAAACACAGGTTAGAAAACGTGTAAGTAAAACTAAGCTTTAGCCAACTTAAGATATGTCTACGTTATGCTTGAAGTAACTGGAATAATAATTAAAATTTTATTTTCCTAATGAAACAATTGCCTGTCAAAAGTTCTTTCTCCTTGTCATTAATGCTTATGCATTCATGAATACAAATCTGTCTTTTTAAACTATATATAATTAAGCTTTGCACTCTGTCTGGCAGCTATTATTCACATATGACATACAAATTTTGATGAAATCCTTTTTTATAGTAATTTGTCATTATTAACTTAATTTTGGGTGAAAATGCTGTAACAGGAAGAATAAGGATAATCAGAAATCATTATTTTCATTTTTCACATTTTGAAATGAACTTTTTAATAGGTATAAGAATAACACAGTTATTACAAATTGTGAAAATTTAATGTCCTTAGAGTTCTTTTCTACACCAATGAAAAGAAGACTGTAATGGAATTTCTAAAACATAGGATTATGAAAACTGAAATTAGAATATATTTTAAATAAAAGATTTTAAATAGATAAAATATAACACTTAACAATTATTTTTTCTAGAATATTCTGATTTTCATATGTATGGTGTATCAATTTTATGAGAACAGGATAAAACTAAATTGAACAAACAAAAAATATTTATAGTCAGTGATCTCCAGATAACTATATATCAGAGAAATTGATTGAGAATATCACAAATTTTATAAGACTCACCATATTTGTTCCTCTTACATATTCATCTGTACATATGCCCTCATATATATACACTCTCATATATAAAATCACTTTTAAAATTTTAATACAATGTTAAACTAATTTTTACAAAGTATAAAATTTATTGAACTAGATAATTTGATTACATAGTTCAAAAAAACCTGGCTTGATTTTTTTCTAATTTAAGTATACCTTTAAGGATATTGAAAGTCCCATAATTTCACTGATTCAGTTCAGTTCAGTCACTCAGTCGCATCCGACTCTTTGCAACCCCATGAACCGCAGCATGCCAGGCCTCCCTGTCCATCACCAACTCCCGGAGTCCACCCAAACCCATGTTCATCGAGTCAAGGATGCCATCAAACCATCTCATCCTCTGTCGTTCCCTTCTCATCCTGTCCTCAATCTTTCCCAGCATCAAGGACCTTTGGAATGAGTTAGCTCTTCGCATCAGGTGGCCAAAGTATTGGAGTTTCAGCTTCAACATCAGTCCTTCCAATAAACACCCAGAACTGATCTCCTTTAGGATGGACTGGTTGGATCTCCTTGCAGTCCAAGGGACTCTCAAGATTTTCTCCAACACCACAGTTCAAAAGTGTCAATTCTTCAGTGCTCAGCTTTCTTATAGTCCAAATCTCACGTCCATACATGACCACTGGAAAAACCATAGCCTTGACTAGAAGGACCTTTGTTGGCAAAGTAATGTCTCTGCTTTTTAACATGCTGTCTAGGCTGGTCATAACTTTCCTTCCAAGGAGTAAGCATCTTTTAATTTCAAGGCTGCAATCACCATCTGCAGTGATTTTGGAGCCCCCCCAAAATAAAGTCTGCCACTGTTTCCACTGTTTCCCCATCTATTTGCCATGAAGTGATGGGACTGGATGCCATGATCTTAGTTTTCTGAATGTTGAGCTTTAAGCCAACTTTTTCACTCTCCTCTTTCAGTTTCATCAAGAGGCTCTTTAGCTCTTCTTCACTTTCTGCCATAAGGGTGGTGTCATCTGCATATCTGAGGTTATTGATATTTCTCCCAGCAATCTTGATTCCAGCTTGTGCTTCAACCAACCCAGTGTTTCTCATGATGTACTCTGCATAGAAGTTAAATAATCAGGGTGACAATATACAACCTTGACGTACTCCTTTTCCTATTTGGAACCAGCCTGTTGGTCCGTGTCCAGTTCTAACTGTTGCTTTCTGACCTGCATACAGGTTTCTCAAGAGGCAGGTCAGGTGGTCTGGTATGCCCCTCTCTTTCAGAATTTTCCACAGTTTATTGTGATCCACACAGTCAAAGGCTTTGGCATAGTCAATAAAGCAGAAATAGATGTTTTTCTGGAACTCTCTTGCTTCTTCAATGATCCAGCATATGTTGGCAATTTGAACTCTGGTTTCTCTGGCTTTTCTAAAACCAGCTTGAACATCTGGAAGTTCATGGTTCACATGTTGCTGAAGCCTGGCTTGGACTATATTAAGCATTACTTTACTAGCATGTGAGATGAGTGCAATTGTGCAGTAGTTTGAACATTCTTTGGAATTGCCTTTCTTTGGGATTGGAATGAAAACTGACCTTTTCCAGTCCTGTGACCACTGCTGAGTTTTCCAGACTTGCTGGCATATTGAGTGCAGCACTTTCACAGCATCATCTTTCAGGATTTGAAATAGCTCAACTGGAATTCCCTCACCTCCACTAGCTTTGTTTGTAGTGATGCTTCCTAAGACCCACTTGACTTCACATCCCAGAACTCCCCAGGTCAGTAGGTGCCCAATATGCTACTGGAGGTCAGTGGAGTAATAACTCCAGAAAGAATGAAGGGATGGAGCCAAAGCCAAAACAACACCCAGTTGTGATTGGGACTGGTTATTTCACTGATTAACGCAGGATGAACAAAATCCCATGCATGTGTTCCTTTTCTTTATAGATTTATTTATTTATTTATGTACTATTTTTGGCTGGGCTGAGTCTCCATTGCTGCACTGGGCTTTCTCTAGCTGCACAGAATGGGCACAGAGCTGTTCTCCAGTCGGGGTGCTTGGGCGTTCCATCACAGTGGCTTCCTTTATTGGGGAGCGTTATTCAGTGACTCTTGACGAACATGTAGTGCTAAAGTTGCAAGTGTCTGATAATCTGGCTCTCAAGATTGTTTTATAATCTCATAACTCTAGTCTCAGGAGACATGAGACCAGGCCTGCCCTCTCAATTCTCAAGATCACTGAAAAGGTCTCCTTGGGGGAGTTCCTGGGTGACCTAGTGGTTAAGATTCCAGGCTTTCACTGTTCTGGCCCAGGTTCAATATGTAGTCAGAGAACTGAGATTCCTCAAGCTGCATGTGTGTGTGTGTGTGTGTGTGTGTGTGTTAGTCACTCATTTGTGTCCGACTCTTTGTGACCCCATGGACTGTAGCTCACCAGGTCCCTCTGTCCATGGAATTCTCCAGACAAGAATACTGGAGTGGGTTGCCATTTCCTTCTCCATGGGATCTTCCCAACCCAGGGATTGAACCCGGATTGCCTAACATTGCACACAGAGGCTTTACTGTCTGAGCCACCAGTGAAGCTATATGGCATGGCCAAAAAGATCTGCTTAAATACACACACAAAGAAATACTATATGTAAAAAGAAATTTATAGATAAGATGAATGTGTAACCTGGTTTGCTCAGAATTTTCCCGACTTATACCAGTTATCCCGAGAAATATAATTAATAATACACTTTTACTCTCAAAAGTGTCCTGATTTGGATGGTAAATCATATGATCACCAAATTATGAGTTGGGACATAAGAAAAGTTATGTAACTGGATGACATGCCAACCACATACAGCTTAAAAAAGTAAGAGGAAAGAAGCCCAAAAACCTGAGCCGCAACATGATATATACCTTAATGAAACTGGTTGTGTCTATAATCTCCTTAGATTTAAACACCTCAATGAAATCACTTAATGTCTTTCACAGTGAGAAATTTGTAACCTTGGGGCTAATTTACTGCAATTTAGAGTCTAAAAGATATTAGAAATTTATTAATTAAAAGAAATTAATTAAGAAAGAGTCTCTAAAACCCTCAACACCTGTTCAATCAGAAGAAATAACTCCTCTTTTTATATATTCTACATTTTAACCATCCATTTGAGATTTCCTTTAATGAAATATCTGCTAATAAAAATATTAGATATCATTTATTTGGTCATAACTGCAAAATATGTTTCTTTATCAATAAATATGAAACATTTTTTCTTTCTGTTTGTGGTATAGATTGTGTGTGTATATATGTGTGTGAATGTGTGTGTTAGAGAGAAAGAGGGAATGTGTGCCTGTATAAGAAAGTGCTTCAGCAAGAGAACACTCATCTAGTGCTTCTGGTGTTACTGTTTTGCTAGGAAACCACCTATTTAGAGATAAGCACATCGACCTGGAAATGGTGACATAAAACCAATTACAGTTTCCCTTGTTATGCTTCACTTAAAATCATTGTAACTATTAAATAACATTTAATTTAGCAGGATATCTATATACAACTGCATCATGGGGATTTTATACAACACTAAATATATACACTAAATATAGAAGAGAATGCACTGATCATAACAAACACCCTCTTCCAACAACACAGGAGAAGACTCTACACATGGACATTACCAGTTACTCAACACAGAAATCAGATTGATTATATTCTTTGCAGCCAAAGATGGAGAAGAGTCTTTGTCAGCAAAAACAAGACCAGGAGCTTGACTGTGGCTCAGGTCATGAACTCCTTATTGCCAAATTCAGACTTAAATGGAAAAAAGTGGGGAAAACCACTAGACCATTAAGGTATGAACTAAATCAAATCCCTTATGATTATACAGTGAAAGTGAGAAATAGATTTAAGAGACTAGATCTGATAGACAGAGTGCCTAATGAAATATGGATGGAGGTTCATGACATTGTACAGGAAACAGGGAGCGAAATCATCTTCAAGAAAAAGAAATACAAAAAAGCAAAATGGCTGTCTGAGGAGGCCTTACAAAGAGCTGTGAAAGAAGAGAAGTGAAAAGCAGTGAAAGAAGAGAAGTGACAAGCAAAGGAGAAAAGGAAAGATGTACTTATCTGAATGCAGAGTTCCAAAGAATAGCAAGGAGAAATAACAAAGCCTTCCTCAGAGATCAATCCAAAGAAATAGAGGAAAACAAAAGTGTGGGAAAGACTAGAGATCTCTTCAAGAAAATTAGAGATACCAAGGGAACATTTCATGCAAAGATGGCCTCAATAAAGGACAGAAATGGTATGGACCTAACAGAAGCAGAAGATATTAAGAAAAGGTGGCAAGAATACACAGAAGAACTGTACAAAAAAGATCTTCATAACCCAGATAATCACGATGGTGTGATCACTCACCTAGAGCCAGAGATCCTGGAATGTGAAGTCAAGTGGGCCTTAGGAAGTATCACTATGAACAAAGATAGTGGAAGTGATGGCATTCCACTTGAGCTATTTCACATCCTAAAAGATGATGCTGTGAAAGTGCTGCACTCAATATGCCAACAAATCTTGAAACTCAGCAGTGGTCACAGCACTGGGAAAGGTCAGTTTTCATTCCAATCCCAAAGAAAGGCAATGCCAAAGAATGCTCCAACTACCGCACAACTGGACTCATCCCTGGTGGCTCAGAGGTTGAAGCTTCTGCCTGCATCTGCCTTTGTCTGCCTGCAATGCGGGAGACCTTGGTTCGATCCCTGGGTCAGGAAGATCCCCTGAGGAAGGAAATGGCACCCCACTCCAGTATTCTTGCCTGGGAAATCCCATTGGCAGAGGAGCCTGGTGGACTACAGTCCATGGGGTTGCAAAGAGTTGGACACGACTTCACTTTCACATGCTAGAAAAATGATGCTCAAAATTCTCCAAGTCATGCTTTAGCAATATGTGAACTGTGAACTTCCAGATGTTCAAGCTGGTTTCAGAAAAGGCAGAGGAACCAGAGATCAAATTGCCAACATATGCTGGATCATCAAAAATAGCAAAAGATTTCCAGAAAAACATCTATTTCTGCTTTATTGACTATGCCAAAGCCTTTGACTGTGTGGATCACAATAAACTGTGGAAAATTCTGAAAGAGAGGGGCATACCAGACCACCTGACCTGCCTCTTGAGAAACCTGTATGCATGTCAGGAAGCAACAGTCAGGACTGAACATGGGCCAACAGACTGGTTCCAAATAGGAAAAGGAGTACTTCAAGGCTGTATATGCAGAGTTCACCCCACTTATTTAATTTCTATGCAAAGTACATCATGAGAAACGCTGGTCTGGAGGTAGCACAAGCTGAAATCAAGATTGCCAGGAGAAATATCAGTAACCACAGATATGCAGATGACAACCACCCTTATGGCAGAAAGTGAAGAAACTAAAGAGCCTCTTGATGAAACTGAAAGAGGAGAGTGAAAAAGTTGGCTTTAGCTCAACATTCAGAAAACTAAGATCATGGCATCCAGTCCCATCACTTCATGACAAATAGATGGGAAACAGTGGAAACAGTGGCAGACTTTATTTTGGGGGGCTCCAAAATCACTGCAGATGGTGATTGCAGTCATGAAATAAAAAGACACTTACTCCTTAGAAGAGTTATGACCAGCCTAGACAGCATGTTAAAAAGCAGAGACATTACTTTGCCAACAAAGGTTCTTCTAGTCAAGGCTATGGTTTTTCCAGTGGTCATGTATGGATGTGAGAGTTGGACTATAAAGAAAGCTGAGCACCGAAGAATTGACGCTTTTGAACTGTGGTGTTGGAGAAAACTCTTGAGAATCCCTTGGACTACAAGGAGATCCAACCAATCCATCCTAACAGAGATCAGTCCCGGGTGTTCATTGGAAGGACTAATGTTGAAGCTGAAACTCCAAATCTTTGGCCACCTGATGCAAAGAGCTAACTCATTCCAAAAGTCCTTGATGCTGGGAAAGATTGAGGACAGGATGAGAAGGGGATGACAGAAGACAAGATGGTTGGATGGCATCACTGACTCAATGGACATGAGTTTTGGTAAACTCCAGGAGTTGGTGATGGACAGGGAGGCCTGGCGTGCTGCAGTTCATGGTGTCACAAAGATTCAGACTCAACTGAGCGACTGAACTGAACGGAAATATACATACTGGTCATTTTTCAAAAGCTTGAACACAGGCAAGTCTTCCTCAAGAGCTCATACTCTTCACCAAATTATCTTGTCACTTTGAATGTATAAAACCTAAACAATCACAAACTTGTAATTTTTATGGACAGAACTTCTGTGTATTGTGTAAACTACAGTTTTGAAACTTAAAAACCATAGTTTGAAAGCATCTTTCTCTCTTGTCATTTTATTCTTGCTTACTTGTTCTTTAAGTATTTATATAATGGACATAAAGTTCCTGAACATTATACAGTATATTCTTTCTAGGGTATAACAGCCATTTCAGTGAGAATTAGGTACAACGATATTTGATAACCTCTTGAAATGACTTAAATACTTCTTTTTACCTGTACCAAGCCTCTTAACAAAGTTCAAATTGGAATTTTTTCTTTGGTTTTGTCTTTTACTCAATAAGCCATTCTTTCCAGATAGTGTGACTGCCATGTGAAAGCACAATGTTAAAACATGATTAAAAAGGAGGCTTACAGTTACAGAGCCAACTTGACTATTTTAGGAAGCATCAGAGATTTTGTAGGTATCTTCTAAATTCCTAATTTTACCAAATTTCTAATAGTATCATAAGCTCTTCATTAGTTCAATCTGGCAACATTACAGTATCAAAAATGTCAAAATGATTAAGGTGTACAGATAACTACATAACATGAGACTGTGAGCTACTAGAAGACAGAGACTGCAAACGTTTTTATTTTCATATCTCCAGTAGTTGGCATAATGTTAGGCACAGAGCTTATAACACGCTAATAGTCCTTTGAGTTTTTTCACTTTGATTTAGCAAGCAAATATCTATATGAATTTCCACAATAACACACAGAATACAATCTTTAAAAACATTAAAATAAAAATGTGTTAACTATTGAATTCTTAGGTGAGATCATCTCATAACATATTCGATATGAAAAGTGAAAGTCACTCAGTCGTGTCCGACTCTTTGCTACCCCATGGACTATAGAGACCATGAAATTGTCTAGGCCAGAATACTGGAGTGGGTAGCATTTCCCTTCTCCAAGGGATCTTCCCAACCCAGGGATCGAACCCAGGTGGCCCACATTGCAGGCGAATTATTTACCAGCTGAGCCATAAGGAAGCCCAACAACACTGGAGTGCGTAGCCTATCCCTTCTCCAGTGGATCTTCCCGACCCAGTAATCCAACTGGGGTAAAAATCTCTTCATAAGAGAAAAAAAAATAAATCCACTAACTCTATAAGAATTATAAATTATGGAAGAAATTAATATTCACAGCAGCTCTCATATTACCTCTGCTTAAATTATGTTGTATTAGAGCTCCATTGGCATCGTTGCAGTTTCTTATTTATAAACCTAACAACCTCTGGACTTTTAATACATAAATATTTTTCTTTTTCTTCTTTTCAAGGCTAGACCATTTCTTTAAAATAAACTGCAAAATGAAACAGGTCATTTAGTTAAAGCATATATTCTATTCCTGACGTAAAACAAATTGAGCTTTTAATACAGACGTAGCAAGATAACTAATAATCTTAATATGCAGCATAAATAATTGAAGGGTGTGAAGTGGAATGAAACAAAATGCTTAATTCACACCACATTACGTAATGCATTGCTGAGGTAACCTTTGGCTTATAGATTTGTTTTCTGGACCATAGAATAAAGTACGCTAGTGCCATCTCCTGGCAATAATAGTGATCCTGAAGAGATCTAACTGAAGAAAGTCCCTCACTTAATATTTATTAAATATTAAATAGTAGTTCATATCTACTGGAAGACAAATGAAGGGGAGAGGAGAAGCCCGTGTATTTCTCCTCCAGGGATAATAATCATTATTTCTTAAATACACAAATCTGAGAATTGAAAATTTTAAGTATATAAAGCTATTTTTTTATTTTTTTTAAATTTTACCTCAACTTACATTGTGTATCATTGCAAATTTTTTTTTAATGTTATAGTAAGAATATATACTAAACTTACATGGCCATGTGTGAATGGTCTCATGCTACCATATTAACTCCTTGCTAACGCAGGTAAAAATTCATACCTCATTAAAGCCTTTAAGTAATTTGTATAAATATTTAAATATAATTGGAGGGAAAAGCATGAGAATCTTGTACTGAGGGTCTGATATTCACAGACACACGTTTTCTGAATATTCATTTTTTTTGCAGGTTTCCAGTGGGAGAAATTTGAGGAACTCAAGTTTCCTGTCTATTTTCTCTTAGGTCAATTTTTATGAATTCTGCCATCACTCATGCTCAAATTTAGTCCATTTATCATATTTTAATTCAGTAGAACTTCATTTTATCTTTCCATTTTAAGTTGTGGATGATTTTTACTGCTCTCCCATGAAATTATTAATATTTTACTACTTTTCAAGAAATTATTTATTATTAATTATCAGTGTATATTTATTGATTTTCTTAGGAGAAAAGTTAATTGGGCATAAGAATTCATTTATATAAGATAAAAATTAATATAAAATTAGATCTTTAGGTTTTATTTGAACCTTTAGTTGTTTCTTATGTCTCAGAATATTTCAAATGCAATGGACACAAACACAAACACAGACACAATACATAAGCTATATCAATTTACATATAAACTCTTAGTATTAGGTTCTACATTTGACCCTCTTCTTTTCTCTATCTGCACACTTCCTATTAGCAATTTTACTTATCCTCAAGATTTCAACTCCTCACTATGGATGATGCCAAAGTCTCTACAGCCTACATCTTCCCCTCTATGCTCTAAAGCCAACCCACATTTCAAATTTCCTGCTAAATATACCTGCATACATACTTGATATATCTCCTAAATTAACCTGTTCTATAAACACCTTGATCTAATAATATACAAATCTGAACATCAACCCCCATAAATATATTTCTTCTCTTATTCCCTATTTCTTTTTTTAATATCAGACCATCCTTGCAGGTAATCAAACTTGAATTTCTAGTAAACTTCATCAATGTCTCCAACATCAGATATGCACACATGCTTGCCTGCTCATGAACATACACACTCACAGACCCCTTTCCACTTTCCTTCTCATTTCCCAGATGAAACCCTGATGAATTCTCACCTACCCATGTTGCGTAACCCACATATGGCTAAGAAGCCTCTAGTTTCTCCTCACTTAGTTAGTTAGTTAGAAGTCGCTCAGTCATGTCCGACTCTTTGTGACCCTGTGGACTACAGCCCACCAGGCTCCTCCGTCCGTGGGATTCTCCAGGCAAGAATACTGGAGTGGGTTGCCATTTCCTTCTCCAACTTAATAGCTTCCTATCTGTCACAGTCATTTTTACCATCCAAGAGAACATTATCTCAGGGAATCTTAAGCAAAACACTAGCTTAATGTATTAAATAAATAAAAGTCTCTGGCCAAATAGGTTGGGGGGAAAACGATTTTTTAAAATATTTGAACAATTTATTTAATCCCACAGACAGACAAAAGAGTTCACCCATTTCTTTCACACTCCACCCCCCACCCCCTGCCAACCTCTGCCTCTGGCAACCTCCAATCTTTTCTCTGTATTTATGAGTTTCTTCTTCATTTACGATTTTGCATATAGATGATATCGTATTTGTCTTTGTCTGACTTATTTCACTTAGTGGAATGCCCTAAAGGTCCACCAATGTTGCAGCAAATAGCAAGATGTCCTACTTTTTGATAACTGGATAATATTCTAATATAGATAGATAAAAATGCAGATGACACTTACTTTATGCAATCATCCACCAATGTACACTTAGATTGTTTCTATGTTTTAGCTATTGTAAATAATGCTCCAATGAACATGGAGGTGCAGGTGTCTTCTTGAGTCAGTATTTTCATTTCCTTCAGAACTAGATTGCTGTATCATATGGTAGTTCTATTTTTAATTTTTTGAAGAACCGCCATTACATTTTCCATAGTGGCTGTACCAATTTATATTCCCAACAAGAGTACATAAGTGTTCCCTTTCTCAATTCTCTTGCCAACACATATCTCATATCTTTTGCATAATAGCCTTCTGACAAATGTGAAGTGATATCTCATTGTGATTTTGATTTGCATCTCCTTAATGATTAGTGATGTTAAATATTTTTTAATGTACCTTTTGGCTACTTGTGTTTTTTCTTTTGGGAAATGTCTATTCAGATCTCCTATCCATTTTTATATTTGTTTGTTTTTTATATTGAGTTGTGTGAGTTTTTTATATATATATTTGATATTTGCCCCTTATCAGATATATGGTTGGAAATATTTTCTCCCATTCAGTAGGTTGCCTTTTCATTTTGTTAATGGTTTCCTTTTCAGTGCAGAAGCTTTTTAGTACAATGTAGTCCCATGTGTTTTATGTTTGCTTTTATTGCTTTTACTTTTGGTGCTAATTCAAAAAATTATTGCCAATACCTATGTCAAGGAGTTTACTATGTTTTCTTCTAGGACTTCTGTGCTTTCAGGTCTTATGTTTAAGTCTTTAATCCATTTTGAGTTATTTTTATACATGATGTGTGATATCAGGCAAGTTTTATTCATTTGCACGGTGCTATCCAATTTTCTCGACATCATTTATTAAAGGAGACTATCCTGTCCCCATTATACACATGGGTTTATTTCTGGGCTATCAATTCTGTTTCATTGATCTGTGTGTCTGTTCTAATTACTAATGCTTTCTAGTATAGTTTGAAACCAGGGAGTATGATCCCTCCAGCTTTGTTCTTCTTTCTCAAGATTGCTTCGGTTATTCTGGGTCTTTTATTGTTCCATATACATTTTAGGATTTGTTCTATTTCTTTGAAAAATGCCGTTTGGACTTTGACAAAAATTGAACTAAATTTTCTATATTGTTCTCTGTGGTAGAGACATTTTAGCAATATTGATTCTTTCGATCTCTGAGGATGCTGTATATTTCCAATTTATTTGTGTCTTCTTCACAAGACACAAATTGTTTCTTTTTATTGATATCTCATAGTTTTCAATACACAGGTGAGCTCCTTGTCTAAATTTATTCCTAGGCATTTTATTCTTTTGATACAATTGTAGATGGGATAGTTTTATTTCTTTCTGAAAGGCTATTATTAGTATATGGAAACACAATGAATTTTTGTGTGTTGATTTTGTGTCCTACAACTTTACTGAATCTGTTTATTGTTCTAACAATGCTTTGATGGGACCTTTAGGCTTTTTTGTATGTAGTGTTACCAGCACACAGTGACAGTTTTATTCTTCCTTTCCAACTTGAATGCCTTTTATTTCTTTTTCTTAACTAATTGCTCTTGCAAGACTTCCAATACTATGTTGGATAGAAATGGCAAAAGTGGGCATTTGTGTCTTGTTCTTGATTTTAAAGGCAAGGCTTTCAACATTTCACTGTTGAGTATGATGTTAGCTGTGGGCTTGTCAAACCTGGTTTTTATTATGTTGAGATATGTCCCTTCTATATCCATTTTGAGAATTTTTATAATAAACAGATATTGAATTTTTTCAAATGCCTATTGAGATGATCATGTGAATTTTATCCTTCATTTTGTTAATGTTATATATCACATTGACTGATTTTTGGATGCTGAGCCATCTTTACAGCTCTAGAATAAATTGCACATGATCATGGTGTGTGATCTCTTTCTTATCCTGAATTCAGTTTGCTAATATTTTGTTAAGGATTTTTTAATTTATGTTCATCAGGGATATTGGCTTGTGATTTTCTTTTCTTTTTGCATCTTTGGTTTCGCTATCAGGGTAATGTTGGCCTCATAAAATTAGTTTGGAAACTTTTGGAATCTGTGGGAGAAGGTGAGGGTGGGATGATCTGAGAGAATAGCATTGAAACATGTCTATTATCAAGTGTGAAACAGATCACTAGCTCAGGTTGGATGCATGAGACAAGTGCTCAGGGCTGGTGCACTGGGATGACCCAGAAGGAAGGGATGGGGAGGGAAGTAGGAGGGGGGATCAGGATGGGGAACACATGTAAACCCATGGCTGATTCATATCAATGTATGGCAAAAACCACTACAATATTGTAAAGTAATTAGCCTCCAACTAATAAAAATAAATGAAAAAAATTTGGAAGAGTTCTCTCCTATTCTACCTTTTGGAAGGGTTTGAAAAGGATTGATATTAATTCTTTGAATGTCTGATAGAATTTACCAGTGAACCTGCCTGGGCTGGACTTTTGTTTCTTAAGAGGTTTTTCATTATTAAATTTTTAAGTAAATGGTATATTTACTATATAGTCTTAAATATATTAATGTAAGTGTGAGTTTTCAACAAGGAGAAATACTATGTAATTTTTTCCTCTCTTACTTGGACTTCAAATTTGTTAATGTTTATCCTCATATTCCACAGAGGATACTTTCAAAAGTACTGCTATAGAGCACCATTGTGATAACTCTCCTCTGCTCGAAAATGGAATGGTGAAGAGAGTACACAGTCACCTCTCAAGTATTCAGCAGCCACACAGGGCTATCATATTGAATAGCAATGCTTCAGAGTAAGACCAACTGGATTCAGTTGTTTAGTAGTTATTTGACCTGGGACAAATTACTAAACTACACAGAAACTCTATTTTCTCATTTACAAACTGAGGAAAATTATAGAATCAACTCACAGAGTTGTTGTGAGAATTAAATGAACTAATATGTGGCAACTGCTCAGAAGAGGAACTGACATATTATAATAATTCAGTCAGTATTAAGTATTATCATCCATTAGAATTATTAAAATTGTTCTTCTTGCGATGAAGAACAATTTTAATTGTTGATTAAAGCTGATTAAAAATCAAGCTTCTTAATCTGTTATTCAAATCCTTTTTGATCTGTCCCCCTTGCCGTTTAGCCTTTCTTTCTGCTATTATATGCAGATTGGCTTCTAATCCTTCTCACATGTCCCAATACATATCCCACAGTTTGCAGGCTCTGCACCTTCGCTAAATCTCTTCCTTTGTTGAAAATGCCCTCTCCAACTCCTATCATTATATCATCTAAATCCTATTCACTCTTTAAAGACAAAAGCAAATTCCACCTTCACCACAAAGCATAAAATAAACTCTCATGTCCCTGACTCTCACAGCTTGCTCTTTGAATTTGATTTTGGAAAACCCAATCTTGTTTAATAGCTGTGTGTGTGTCTGCCTTATTTCTTCTACATAAATTTTCCTGTTGATCATGATATATTTTAAACTCTGTGAAGGTGATAAACTTTCCTAATAAATGAATATATCATACTTTAATACAAGCACTTTAATTTTTCATGGGTTAGCCTCTACCCCTACTAAATGGTGTACTAATCAACCTACTAGTGCTGTTTGCAACTATACCTTCTATGATATCCAGTATTTTATATGGTCTGCTGGTCACTGTTTCCATTGACATATGAATTCTAGAGAGAAAATTTTCCTAATAAGATCATAATACATTATTGGATCAATGGAATATTAAAATTAAACAAAACCATAGGTGTTAATATAAACATATGTTTTATTTGGGGAAATTATTTTTAAGCCCTTTTCAACTGATTGATTTCTAACTAATTATGTCCTGAAATAGAAACAAAATTAAAAAGCAATATTCTTTTTGGATATAAATCATTGCTGAAATTTTATCATTGAACATCCTTTCTGCCTGCTTTGAATGCTGACTATCAAATGGCAGAGGGAAAAGGACAAGAATGTATCTATCCTGAATGAGCAGGTAATGTGATTTTGTGAATGTAAAACACTTTCTAAAATAGTAATGTAATAATTAAAGGTGCTCTGGGGCATGAATAACTCAGTAATATTTATAGATACAATCTTAACATCAGACAAGTCAAATAATATATTCAATAGACCAGCAACTTTTCTTCCACTATTAGACATAAGGAATATGAATTTTCAACCTCTTCTAGAATGCCTGAAACTTTTGTCAATGGAGAGAAATTCTCACTTTCCAAGAAGGTTTTAAAGATCTTTTGAGGACAACACTCCTACTGTAAGTCCACTGTGACAGTGACACATAGTGGGAGCTCAGTCATCAGTTACAAAAATGTTAATAGAGCTTCTCAGGTTGCACTAGTGTTAAAGAACTAGTTGTTCTTTAACTAGTTGTTAAAGAACCCACCTGACAATGCAAGAGATCTGAGAGACAGGGGTTTCATCCCTGGATTGGGAAGATCCCCTGGAGGAGGGTATGGCTACCCATTCCAGGATTCTTGCCTGGACAATCCCATGGAGAGAGGAGCCTGGAAGGTTGCAGTCCATAAGGTTGCATGGAGTTGGACACATCTGAAGTGACTAAACAGGCATGCATGTAAGAATGGTAATAATTTCTAGTATGTATATATTTCCACTATTTACAGCAGCTTTCATCATATAATTATGAAAAGCTGAACATTTTAAAACCATTTAGATATCTCTTCAACATGTATATTAAATTCAGTGGGGAAAAGGATAAATAAAATATACCCTTGACATAGTATTATCAAAAAAGGGGAAAAAAAGATAGAAGGAGGAGTGTTTACCTGAGTTACTAAGGTGAATAATTTCCAAAGCAAATTTATTTGACAGGACCTCAGTTGAAGCTCAGATACGTATGAAGTGATATAAGTAAGGAATCAGGATTGGCTTAATTCAGCAGGGACTTGTGGGGACCTTAGGGAACTAAGGAGCATATTGCTGAGACTAAAGTCATTCAAAATAGTTTTTTAATACCATCTAGATTGTAACCTCATACTTAAACTGTAATGCAATATATTTAGTCATGGTAACATAACAGAAATGTAACAATTCATAATGGAAAAAAAAGGAAGGGTGGTCACGGCAGAGGAGTAAGGGGGGCATATAGCATGTGTCTGATCTGGCTTTTCATATTGCACACATACCCTTTCCCTTATTCCAATACCAGTTCTTAATCACTGATTCCCATAAGAGATGCTATGGATGAGAGAGTTCTACTATTATCCTTGTAAACTGACTGGAAATAGTCAATATCACGAGAAAGAATGTATCTTAATAATTGAATAAAGATAATAGCAGAACATGGGAAAAGAGGTACTTAGAGGTACATGTTGGTCATGTCAACCCATAGAAAATTGTGTGCCCTGCCCTGTCAAGTATCCTGTGGGCTATCAGGACTCTTATTGTGGCCATTAAGTGATGCCATTAACCACTTGGATCTTACAGATAATACCCTTGTTCTGATTCCATTGATTCTGAGTACTAAAGGCACTCATGTAGCATGCCTACTGTGAATGAATGCACTCATATGATTAACACAAATATGTAATCGACTTCCACAGTCTTATTCAAACTAAGCTAAATTGAAATCTTGATTTTTCACATTAGGATCTTCTGGCATTTAATAATACATCACCTTTCTTAAACACAATTAGTTCTAAGAACACTTAAGAGAATGAGTATCTGACCCTCAGTACCTAAGAGTTGTACCCAGAAGTGAGCACTTCACAAGGTAACTGCAGCCATATGGACTAAGCTAATGAAGAGCTAGGCTTCTCCAGACACCACATACCTCAGCCTCATCACAGGTATTCTTCCTACGCCTGCGTGTTCTTTTCAATTCAGAATGTCCTTCATTCAACCAGCTGCAAACCTAGCATGTCCATCAAGATACAGTTTAAACATTACTCATTAAAAGAGCACTCCTCATTGTCAAATTCAGAATTAATCATGTGACTTAGTATAGCCTTGATTCTTTATGTATACATCAATCTCTCCATTTCACTTTTAACTTTTTAAGTTAAGAACTATACCATATTCAATTTCTTCATTCCTATAGAATCTTAAAGCATGACTTCTAGAAATATTTAAAATCCTCTACTAAGCCTTGACTCTCAGGTAATAGAGTAACCTGAGATCAAGGTTTTTCTCTTCAAAATATGCTCTGGCCAATCAAAAAGAAGAAATGAACATAAAATATGTGCAGATCATAAATAAGTAATTCATAATACACAAAAGCAATAAAGTTCTGTAAAATACGGACATTAGATTAAACTGGTGAAGTACTAGTACTATTTTTTACCAACACACTGATTAAGGTTTTAAAGAGACTTAATACCTTATATTTGGGTAAGACAGGGACACAAGTACTCATATGCGGTGGTATTCAATGTACTGCTGATAAGAGTTTAACTGATGCAGTCTTCGTGAAAGGAAATTTGGCAATATGTATGAAAATCTTAAAATATATATATACATAATAATTCTATTTTTTTAATTTATACAGTAAAATAAGCAGAGACATGTGAAAAAGTAAATAGTATATGTTCGTGGATATTCAGCAGAGCAATCTGTATTCCCTTCTTTATTTTCTTTTAACATTGTAGCATGAACATTTTCTATCCCTATAAAAATCCCTCAAATATATTTTAATGGCTGTACAATAGTCCATTATATAGTCCCAAGAAGGCAGAGCACCAAAGAATTGATGCTTTTGAACTGTGGTACTGGAGAAAACTCTTGAGAGTCCCTTGGACAGCAAAATCAACCCAGTGAATCTTAAAGGAAATCAACCCTGAATATTCATTGGTAGGACTGATGCTGATGTTGAAGCTCCAATACTTTGGACACCTGATGTGAGGAGCCAACTTAACGGAAAAGACCCTGATGCTGGCAAGAATTGAAGGCAGAAGGAGAAGGGGACAACAGAGGATGAGATGGTTGGATGGCATCACCTATTCAATGGACATGAACTTGGGCAAACTTCCGAAGATGGTGAGGGGTAGGGATGCCTGGCGTGCTGCAGCCCATGGAGTCACGAAGAGTTGGAAACAACTTGGAGACTAAACAACAACAATAATGGTCCATTATGTTGGTGTGCTATAATTTAATTAATATCATTTTAATATTAAATATTCAAGTTATCTCCACATTTTCATTATCATAAATAATGCTGCAATGAATATCTTTCTCTGCCCATTTCTTCTTTCTATCCATTTGAATAAAGGGGTAACAATATTTAGGCAATTAATAAACATTGACAAATTGCTTTATAATTTCATTTGATTGTTCCAGTTTAAACTTCTACCAACAGTACATAGGAATCCATCTCTGTATAACTTCCTCAGTAGTGAATATTAAAGTTTTTAATCATTTATTAATAGATAAAAACAATTCAGTATTACTGCTATATTTTTTTTATTTTTGTGTTACATGTAAGATTAAACTTTTTATATATTTATTTCAAATTTTATGATTTGTCTTTTCTTTATTTTTAATTATCCTTCTTTTCGGTCCTTAGGGTTTTTCGTCATGATTTATATATCAAGAATACTACCTTTTTGATGCATATAAGCTTAATAATTTTATGTGTTCAGAGATATACTTTTCTCTTTGAGGTACATATTAGTTATTATATACTTATAAAATATTTACCTAGAGACTAAATAAATATTCATCTACATAGACTTGCTACAGTGTATATATTTATGCTTTAGTTCACTTACAATTTCCTTGGAGTATACTCTCTTGTGGAAGTAGGGTTATAGTTTGCTAATTTTTTCAGTGTCATTTGGTTAACAAAAGCTGCAAAATATATTTTCACTCTTATTTAACATATGAGTATTCCTCCATTCAGAATTAATTTCCTATACAAATTCAAGTCAGCTTCTGGGTTATCTATTTTGTTCTATTGTTTTAACTATCTTTAAACCATTTCAACACTTTTCATAATTTTGTCTTTGTTATTTATTTTGTACTATCTGTTAAAGCAAATCCCCTGTCATTACACCTTAAAGACTGACTAACACATGAACGAAGGCCAGACCATATATGACAAGAAAATTCTAATTTCAACCACCCTGGGGAGAGAACCCACAACAGAGAAAGTCAAACAAAACTGTCAGTCACCTAAGAGGGCACTCTTCTAATTATCCCACCTCTAGCTTCCCCCTGCCAACAGTCTCCAGGAATAGTATGCCTGAAGCCTTCTCTTTCTTTCTAAGGTTTTCCCACTCTCCTGCTTTCCTCTGGAACTCTGCCAAACACAACTGATTATGGCTGACTCCATTTCTGTAGCAAGTGATGAATAAATTGTCTCTGTTCTCATTTGGGTTTTCTGCATATATTTCCACACATCTCTTTCACAAAATTTCCATAGCATTAATATCTTTTCAAAAGAAAAGAGATCACTTTACCAACAATGGTCTGTCTAGTCAAACCTACGGTCTTTCCAGTAGTCATGTGTGGATGTGAGAGTTGGACCATAAAGAAGGCTGAGGGCTGAAGAATTGATGCTTTCAAAATGTGGTGCTGAAGAAAACTCTTGAGAGTCCCTTGGACAGAAAGGAAATCAAGCCAGTCAATCCTAAAGGCAATCAACCCTGAATACTCATTGGAAGGATTGATGCTGAAGTTGAAGCTCCAATACTTTGGCTATCTGATGCAAAGAGCCAACTCATTGGAAAAGACCCTGATGCTGGTAAAGATTGAAGGCAAAAAGAGAAGAGGGAGTCTGAGAACAAGATGGTTGGATAGCATCACTGATTCAACGAACATGAACTTGGGCAAACTCCAGGAGATAGTGAGGGACAGGGAGGCCTGGTGTACTGTACTTTACAGGGTCACAAAGAGTTGTAGCCAGCTTAGCAACTGAATAACAAAAATAATAACAATATCTCTTAATTCATAAGAGAATGACTTTGGGGCCTGCCCTTATTTTTCTTTTAGGAATGAGCATTAACGTTAAACACCAAAGAATTCCCTGCTGCTGTTTTTAAGTATGAAACTATAATTTTTCCCCAAGGATCAACCTTTAAGTTGAGAAGCCATTTGTAGTTAAAAGACCTGTTTAGACATCTTATAATGAATGGTGTCTGTCTGTAATAAGTTATTAGACATAGAAGGAGCTTCTATTATGGAAAAAGTGTTGTTGTCCATTTAAAATATATAAAATTATAAGATTAAAGAGTGAATTTCTAGTACAGCAAAATGTTGAAGGCCAAGAAAGATCCAATGTGTACAGTAAATCATGTTACTAACTATACACTTTAGTAGTCTTTGGTGAAACCTTTGAAGAGTTGATCTTTCTGGAGGGCTGGGAAGATGTGGAATCTTCATAAACTGAGATATGTCAAAGACTTAGACTAATAACAGATTCTGCTCCTTGGAATAGAGATGTCTTGTCTTGGGAGCAAAGTTGGGGTAAGGAGAGATATATGAAGATGCTGCAGGATGGGGGTAATGAGGGAAGGTAAACTCCCTGCCCTAACATAAGCACAAAGAAGAAAAAGGACTCAGATACCAAGGGTAAAGGTATGCCAATCTAAGGCCCAGGAGATGAAGCACTAAGTTGTATATTAATCATGTTTTGTTTTGTGTTTTTTAAAAACTTACCTGAAGTTAATGCTAAAAAGAAACCCAAATGATCTGAATGATAGTTCCTTAGAAGACATCTTGAGCTACCTTGCAGAATCCATTTTTGCCCCTGACTTTAAGGCTTAGAATGAGTCACATATAACTTAAAGTAAAAAGTATGTGTAATATGTTTCTGTTAGAACATAAAATAAATCAAATCCTTTTTATTATTATTTATCAAGGCAAACTATCATTAGATCAAATAAAACTTATTAATTTCCTCTTTGACCAAGGTATTATGAATCTTGAGATTGTACTAAACTATAAAGGTTATGAAGTACTTCTTTGAGGAAAATAACTGCATATTTATTTCCTTTGCAGAGTCTAATTTTTAGAAAAAGTCACTTAGCAGGAAGCAATGCTAGAGATTATACAACCAGAAAAATGATGGTAAATGTCAGATCCCACAGGAATCGGAGAGGCAGAGGTAACTGAAAGACACACGGCAGAGTTCCACAGAAAGAAGCGCCCCGTGGAAGATCAGCAGCCTTCTACACAGAGATCCCCTGAGTGTTAGCTCTATCAGAGTTGGACAGAGTTGGACACAACTGAAGTGATAAACAGGCAGGCACAAAATAATGGTAATAATTTCTAATTACTTTTATTAGTTTTATTCATTTGTCTGGTGCTGTCCAATTTTCTTGACAGCATTTGTTGAAGGAAGCTATCCCGTGATGAAGCAGGGCAAGCATAAAGAGAAACTCCCAGAGCAGGACAAAACAGTCAGAGGACTTCTAAACTGAACAATTCCCTAAACTGAACAATTTCCAGATGCTCTATCTCTAGCCACCCAGAATGGAGAGTCTTCATTTATTCTCCAGTACATAGAAACATTCATCAAAATCCCTGTAATAGGAAAGAACAAATCTGACTGCAGATTAA
The DNA here is from genome assembly GCF_033118175.1 of Dama dama. Lineage (NCBI taxonomy): Eukaryota > Metazoa > Chordata > Mammalia > Artiodactyla > Cervidae > Dama > Dama dama. The sequence continues at coordinate 79,101,428 of NC_083698.1, read as the reverse complement.
ATCTGTTACTTTTACCTTAACCTTTGTATTCTGCTGCTTTTGCTTTGAGTTAAGAATGTTGCCTATAGCCTGAAACACAGGGTGGCCCATTCTCAAGACTCTGACCTTTAAATGTATAATACTTTTCCATTCATATAGAGATAAAAAGTCGCAGAACATTTGTCTCATTGGAAGTTTACAGGAACATCATTACCTGATCTAGGTGGACAGCTGCAAGAACAGAAGATTATTATCCCAAGAAGTTTGCAACAACCAACCATGACCCTCACTCATCTTCCCCTCCCTAACCTCTCTTTAAAAATGCTTTGCTGAAACATTTTGAAGAATTTAGTTTTTGGAGCATTTGCCCTGTGTCTCCTTGCATGGCCTTGCAGTAAACCTTTCTCTGCTCCAAACTGTGAAGTTTTGGTATCATTTGGCTTCTCTGTGAGTCGAACACATGAACCTGTGTTCAGTAACACCCCTAGAAAGACCAGGAACATATACATATACACACACATATATATGTGTGTCTATATTTACATGTGTGTCTATATGTGTATGTATACATATATGAAGAGGGAAAGAGAGAAAGCAGCTATCTACTTGATAATCTAACATCCAAAAGAAAATTGTGTTCTCTAGAGTGCTAAAACTCTCCCTGAATTGCTATTCATACCACTATTGTGTTTATAGATTTCTTCTTTCAGACAACACTCTTGGCAAGTACTATCAAACCATTAACACCTTGTCTTGGATGAGTTTCTAAGATCACTGAAGAAGAACCCTCTTGAGAGGCTAAATAGAGCTCTATATTTAACCCTGACAATCAGGAGGTACTGATTCTCCTGGCTCCAGGCTACCCCTCCATCTCAGGGCATAGTTTTAGCTCTGCAAGTATGGTTAGATTACCCTCAGAACTAATGAAGAGACTTAAGAATTGCAAAGTGCCACATAACCAATTTCTAGTTTCTAGAAGGAGTTTTAACAGCATGTGGTCATTAAGTTTTTATAATTCTTAAATTAATTGAAAAGTGAACAAACAAGATCATGACCATTTTTTATGTCTGCATGTCAATCAGCTAAACTGATGGATTCTAAAATAGAACTAACCATTTTCTTGATTTCCTCTTAATCAGGACATTTACTTTCTCACTGCATCTTGTTGTATCTAATCTAATCAACCTGCTTTGCCTGCCTGTATCTGAGCCTCTTAACACTTTCTGTGAATCAGTGTTTTTATACATCACAAATGTCCCCTCAAATATATCTCTGAAATTCTAAAAGTCATTATAAAAGGAAGCATTTGCACTGTGTTGCATTAAAAATACAGAATTATTTAAAATTAAATAATTTATTAATAACAATATTATTTATTGAGTATGTGCTAAGTGCCTAGCATAATTCTAACATGATCCTTATTCCAGACCTATAGAGAGGGCAATATTATTCTAATACCAATTTGCAAATAAGAAAACTGACAGAAGGAAATTTTAAATAATGGTGACTAAAGTTATTTTAAAAGTCAACTAGGTATATTCATTGCATTTTTATTTCTAAGTATCTGAAGTATTTATTCTGATGGAAAAATTCTCTCAGACTAGAAATTGGTAACAGTTAATTCTGTAAGAAGATAAGGTAGTAGATATCCTGCAGCTAATCAAATGTAAAAGTGTTGGCCCCTAGCAGGATATTTTTTTATCTGTTTTCTAAAAATTAACCACAGGCTGTTTTTATCCCTAGGAAACCTGCAAATACATGAACCTACCATCACTCTCCCAGTGAGCTTTTCCAACAGAGTAAAGCAGCTCTGGCTGATTTTAACTGCTCTCAGATACTCAGTAAGTACTGTTTTTCACAGGTTAGTCTGATTTTGACCTGACAGTTAAGAAAATCAGACTAAATTTTATGTCAAATTTTTAAAAATAACTTTGATGAAAAATATTTGCACCAACAAAAGTCTGGTTGTTAATCTTTGGCCAGTTTCCTCATAGGTAAATATCAACATAGTAGTAAAAAAAAAACAAAAAACTGTCATTTTTTAGTAATTTTTGCCCATTGAAAATTCTAATCTACTTGAAAAATTATCCCTAGATTATAGGACAAAGGATGCTATATTTATGGACACTATAGATATTTATTTGTTTTTGTTTGTTTTTGTGTTACTTGTTACTTGAGCTGTACAATCATGTTTGTCTCAGTATCATAGAACAATGGGATGATTCAAAATAGGCCCAAATTACAAGTATTACCATACAAAAATTGCTGTTTCAGATTTGGACTAATTTAACCTGAGATCAAATTGCCAGCATTCATTGGATCATGGAGAAAGCAAGGGAGTTCCAGAAGAATATCTACTTCTGCTTCATTTACTATACTAAAGCATTTGACTGTGTGGATTACAACAAATTGTGGAAAATTATTAAAGAGATGGAATACCAGACCACCTTACCTGTCTCCTGAGAAACCTGTATATGGATCAAAAAGCAATAGTTAGAACGTGGCACGACTGATTGGCTCAAAATTGGGAAAGAAGCATGGCAAGGCTGTATATTGTCACCCTGCTTATTTAACTTATATGCAGAGTACATCATGAGAAATGCTGGGCTCAATGAATCGCAAGCTAGTGTCAATTACTGGGAGCAATATCAATAACCTCAGATATGCAGATTATACCAGTCTAATGGCAGAAAGCGAAGAACTAAAGAGCCTCTTGGTGAAGGTGAAAAAGAGTTAAAAAGTTGGCTTGAAACTCAATGTTTAAAAAACTAAGATCATGGCATCTAGTCCCATCATTTCATAGTAAACAGAAGGGAAGAAAGTAGAAGCAGTGTCAGATTTTATTATCTTGGGTTCCAAAATCACTGAAATTGGTGACTGTATCCATGAAATTCAAAGACACTTACCCCTTGGAAGGAAAGATATGACAAACCTAGACAGCATATTAAAAAGTAGAGACATCACTTTGCCAGCAAAGGTCCACATAGTCAAAATTATGGTTTTTCCATAGTCATGTACAGATGTGAGAGTTTGAGCATAAAGAAGGCTGAGCACTAAGAACTGATGCTTTCAGACTGTGGTGCTGGAGAAGACTCTTGGGAGTCCCTGGGAGAGCAAGGAGATCAAACCAGTCAATCTCAAAGGAAATCAGTCTTGAATATTCATTGTAAGAACTGGTGCTAATCCTGAAGCTCCGATACTTTGGCCACCTGATGCAAAGAGCCAGTTCACTGGAAAAACCATGATGCTGGGAAGGATTGAAAAGAAGAGGGGGGCGTCAGAGAGGCTGAGATGGTTAGAAAGCATCACCAACTCAATGGACATGAATTTGAGCAAACTCTGGTAGATAGTATAGAACAGAGGAGCCTGGTGTGGTGCAGTCCATGGGGTCACAGAATGTTGGACACAACTTAGTGATGGACAACAACAAAAGATGTTGAGCAACAACTAAGTGGCAAGTTCATCTCTAAGTGGTTTTTCAGACTTTGCCTGGGTTTTGTTTTTGTTTTCTAATGGCTCAAAGCTCCAGCTGGCAGGCTGTTTCTTCTAAGCAACAGTCAGTACAATCTAAAGTATAGTAAAGCTTACCTATAAACAAATTTTCTGGACATTGCCTTGTTTTATAATGGAATTTTAGCTGTCATTTAAAATATTTAGCATAAATTGCTCTTATACTAGAATGAACATGAGACAGTGATTATCTATAATTCTCAATCACTCAGACTCCAGGGTTCAGGTTGGTTTAGAGGAACACTAATTGTGTTCTCATGACAAATACTGCTCAAGTCCCCAAAAAATTTTCCATATCACTTGATCTGTACCATCAAAACAAATGCAGCTGAGTCCAATTAACATAAAAGCTTAGGGATTGTGCTATTGCTGACATAGGTATCAGAAACTAACTTACATAGTGGGAAAGATTTGAGTGGTAAAACACTTATGAAAGAGGAAAAACAAATTAGTTAACTTTTCAAATCCTTCCTCACAGAAAGCATGAATGAGTAACTAATATTTCCAACTGAAGTATCCATTTTCTTGCATCTGTTGGGGTAGAATATCCAGTGGACTCAGATCTCTATGCCCTGCTAAATTTTCCACATCACAACAGGCACAAAAATTAGCCCATACTTTGCAGATATCAATGGTGATAGTTCTATTCTGGCAAGAGAAAATCTACTTAAATTATTTTAGGCAGTTATATAAAAATTCAAATGTTCTTCCTGAGTTAATTGGACCTTGACTGTTTTCAGCTTGAAATAATTTTTATGCCAAAAAGACACATTTTGGTGGCAAATTTGATCCCTGTACAGGTCTCATTTTTTCTAAAATGAGTTTTTCAGAGATATTCACAAATTAGGGCAATAAATGCAACAGTTTCACATGGAAGCTGGAAAATTTTTGCAAAATAAGCAATATGACTATTTTAAGTCGTATAAATGTAAGTCTAGAGGAGCATGCATGAATGTAACACTGACTCTTTGTTTTTCAGACTAGATGGATACTGAAAGCAAATGAGCCTTTCGATTATTCTGCATCCTTGTGAACAATTGGTATTGTGAGTCTTCTTAATTTTAGCTGCTTGGATAATGGCTTAGTTTTACTGGTAAAGGCAAAGGTATAAAAACATGAGTTTTCCCCATGGAGGCTTTTAGTTTGAATTTTTACCAGGTGAAATCTTCTTAATGCTAGCTCCAGCTCTGACATTCATCAGAGCAATTAAAAGATAACCCATAATATTTTATGGATCTACTCAAAGATGAAAAATCTTGAGTAAACATACATCAAATTTGACCTTATGACAGTGTTCAGACTTGTGATAGGAATGTTGACTAAAGGCTGATAAGGGGATTAAAGCTAATTTAGACATAGTGCAAGATGAATGGTAAGAATTAAATGAAATAATAAAAATCTCCAGGGAGCAAATTGTGGTCTTTCACATGTAGCAAAATTAATTTTGAATTTGCAATATCCAGAGTTATTTGATATGAACTTTTATACACTATTAATGTTAGTGAAACCTATTAAAAGTCAAGCAGATCCAAATTCAGCAATTTCTCTTTTAAAAATAAACATATATTTTTTTAAGCTACAGAAACTGCTTTTAAAATCAAAAGAAATTTTACATGAAATATGCAAAAGTGGTAGCCAGTTAAATATAAGAACAATATTATGAGACTATATTAAAGCAATGAAACAAATGTATTTTGCATGACCATGAACTTGACCATGAATAGAGGTTTTAGCAAATTGAGCAGTACTAAGTTGTTTGCAGATCCAGCTTTCCATTCAGGTTAAAAACCGATCATGGTTCAAGTGGAAACAAACCACAGGCTGGCCATTGACATGAGGGTTATTCCTCAAAAAGAAAAAAGAGAGGTGAATTGAATCCATTCTCTTTTAGTTTATTAAAAATGTCAGCTGCAAATCATAAAGAGAAACCACAGATGGGGGAAGCTCTTGTGCTGAGAGGTGATAATGAAGAACTTATCCAAAGTGAAGAAGTCAGAATAAGTTAATGAGAGAGGAGGAAGGAACAGACTCACAGAAATAGAGATGAAAGACCAAGTAGCCTCATGGAGGAAGGTGGATAGGCAGCCCAGAGGTTCAAAGGTGTTCCAGCTCCCTATTCCAGAGAGATGTGGGTGAACCTCTATGAGAATTTTCAGAGATTTCCCTACAAAGAAACTTTGGTCCACAGCACCGAGCTCTATAGTACTTCCCTCCTTGTAACTGTTAGCTAAGTCTTCTGTGTCTCTACCAGACAGCTTGTAGCTCTGAGAAAGAATTTGAACCTAATTTTCATTCATATTATCAATGCCTAGCACATATTAAACACTCACAAAATGGTCTAACAAGTCAACAAAAACAGATTCAATTTAAAAATTAGATCCCTTAATTCTGCCACTTTCAATTTCACCAGTGAAAGTAGAACAGAATTAATATCATCATAAGTTTAATCATGCAGAAGGGAACAGAGGGGAAAAGAGTGGGAGAGGATTGAATAGAAGGAAAGGAATTTTAACTGAACAGAGGTTTTAGCAAAGGTCCTAACTTAAGGTGTGTATGCTTAGTCACTCCGTCATGTCTGACTCTTTGTGACCCCATGGACTGTAGCCCTCCAGGCTCCTCTGTCCATGGGATTCTCCAGGCTCCTCTGTCCATGGGATTCTCCAGGCAAGAACACCAGCGTGGGTAGCCATTCCCTTCCCCAGGGAAGCTTCCTGACCCAGAGATCAAACCCAGGTCTCCTGCACTGCAGGCAAATTCTTTACCATCTGAATAACCAGGGAAGTGCTTCTCTATTATGACAGTAATAAACCTAACAGAAAACTTTTGATTAAGGTATGATTCTCAAACTTTAGTATGCATCAGAATCACTTGGAGGGCTTGTTAATATTGATTACTGGCCTCCATCCCCAAGTTCTGAATCAGTAAGATCAGAGGTGTGGCCAAGAATGTTTGACTAATTCTCAAATCCTGCTGATTCTTCTGGCCAAGGACCTTATGTAGAAAACCACAGGCTTAAGAGGGTGGAAGGTAGGAAAAAGATTGAGGAAGAAATAGAGGACACTAGGAGAATTATAACTAGCCTCATAGACTAAGAGGCAGTAAGTTATAGTTCTGTCAGAAAAAATTGATTTAAAAAGCTGTAATTGGTAACTTAAAATTGATTGGTAAAGTTTAATTGCTATTAATGTTTTAAGCAAGTAGAGTTAAGATGAGCATATGCTAGTTTGTCTGGAAGAGTCTTGATTTTCTCCTGTCGCTCAGCATTATAATTAATAGTGCTCCCTTTCTCTCTCAGGAGTGCCTCAATTGGGACAATAAATTATATGGCCATGTTTCTTACTTGTAAGAATGAAATACAAAATGTATGCAAGCTGTGAGGCATACTGCTTACCAGTCTCTCTGGGCAAGAGAATGAATGAGCTGGTGAAAAGGAGAAACAAAGATCTTTATCTGTGTAATGCCCTTTACAAAGGATCTTTGGAAAAGTACTGAGTAGCAGACACTTCTCAAGACAGAGAGACAGTACTCTGAAAACCAGGCAAAGAAATTAATGCTAGACCTGGAATCAGGAGGATTAATGACGAGGTTTTTCTTAGCCCAGAAGAAAGGTACGCCTTTTGATGGCTTCCCTTTTCAGGATATGCTTAAAGGAAGAGAAAAATATTAACACTCAGATATTCTGACTCTGGACAGCTGAAAGAAAGTCCAGGAAGAAGCTGGTTGTTTCCACAAATGTCCCAGGAAATTAAAATGCCTTTTGATGGCTTCCCTTTTCAGGATATGCTTAAAGGAAGAGAAAAATATTAGTACTCAGGTATTCTGACTCTGCACAGCTGAGAGAAAGTCCAGGAAGAAACTTGTTGTTTCCACAAATGTCCCAGGAAATTAAAATGCCATGCTGTTCCTTGACCATACTGTAAAACATATTTCAGTAAACATAGACAAAGTTGAATGTGCTTCTCTTCCTAGTGGCAATGATGTTATAAAATCCTAATCCAAGTGAATATGTTTACAATAGGAGAAATCCAGAACTCAGCTTAGTGTACACAGATGCCAAACTTTTCCACCTACTTTTACCATCAGTAGTTCAAAGACCTTAATTCTATTGTTCCAGTTCTAAAACACTTCCTGTATTTAGTATTGCAAGCTACAAGGAAGAAAGTCATCACAAGAGTAGGCCTTGGAATTAGAGCATGTTAACTACCCCTTTCATGAAATTAGTAGTTTCCTAATACTACCAGCAGATCATGGTGGGAGAATTTGTGAATTACTACCATATCAGCCTTCCCCACTCCAAGTCCAAGGACATGAGGCATTGTCATTGGGGTAAGGAAATTCCCTTAAATTGTCACAGGAAATATGATAGCACCATATAATTTGAAGGGACCTTGACTGCCATGGTTTGAAATTACCTATATTCAGTAGAATTTACATAAACTTAACCAAGTTTTCTGGCTTGATTTCTTTTTTCTCAGCAATATAACATTTGCATGACTCAATTTTGACATCTTAAGAAGGTCTGCATCAATATGCATTTTCCATTGAATTTATGATATAGCCATGCAGAGCATATCCTTGACATCACGTCACCTTCTTGGTTATGCATTGACATTATAATGTTATTTACTATAAAATTATGCTGACAGCATCTTAGGTGCACTGTGACAGCATTTTATTTGCCCTCAAAGTGGCTACTGAAAGCACATTTAGACAAAAATCACTTGGAGAAAAAAAAAAAAACTACCAAATTTGGCCTCAGTATAATCATTTTAGTTTTCAGAAAACAATTTAACTATTGAATGCTAGTTAGCAGTTTTTTCTAGATCAATGGCAGATGAGGGACTGAACTTCACTGAGAAGGACTTTCTCAAAAAGTATAGGAAAGAAATTTTTCTCTCAGGAAGCCATAACCTCCTGCTTTTATTTTCATGTACAAGGTAATATTATAGCTCCCTCCTCACTGGTTCTGCCAGATGATTGTATCAAAAATGATAATCCTTATCATAACAGATATTTCAAAAGTTGCATTTTAAAATATGCATTTTCATATAAAATTAAGCAGCATAGACTACCTCAAAGGTAAAATCTCTTCATTTTCTTAATTTTAGAGTAGGTCAGTCACCTCTTCAATTCTAGTTACTTGTTTTGGACACAGTTTTCAGGCTTAGATTGTCAGTATTCCCTCTTGACTTATTTATCAGTTGTCCTCATATCACATGCTACTAAGTATTTTGGGCAGCAGAGAGGAAGAAGAGGTAAAATAATAATAATTAGCATTCATGGAGTGCCAGCTATGTAGTGAGCACCATACTAACCAAACACACTGCATCCAAAATGTCATTTATTCATAGCAAGTATCTTATGGAGAAATGCAGTTGTTAGGTACACTCTGTAGATGAGGAAACTGAAAATTGGAAAGGAGAAACCTCTAAAGGCACATGTGCATTTAAAGACACATGGCAAGTAAGTAGTGGATTGGGGACTTGAAAAAATCTGGCTCATGCTATTATTCTTTTTGAAAAAAGTAAAAGAATAAATGTGGGGCCAGAAGTGTGTGTGTGATTGTGAGTGGTCAGGCACACTCACAAATGCTTCTAGCCCATGCACAATGTTGCCCTTTTCCTTCCCAGTTGGAAGGCTGGTGGAAGGGAAAGGTCTTTGACACATGAAAATGATGCATGAAGGCAGGATGGGATTTAACAGACCATTTCTGAGAAGGATTACTGAGGGTCAACACACTGAGGTATACGTCAAGAACAGATCATCAGAATAAGAAAATTGCAGAGTTTCTACCTGAAGCCTAGTAAATGGTCTGAGAGCCAGGATAATATGGACAGCTGGGCAAGAGTCCCTCTGAATGTCAGAGGCAGCAGCAGCTGGGCCTCAGGTTGGATCAGAGTCATAAAATTATGCAGATCCATTTAATGCTCAATTATGGTCAGCCATAAAGAAGACTGAGCACTGAAGAATCAATGCTTTCCAATTGTGGTGCTGGAGAAGACTCTTGAGAATCCTTTGGAATTCAATGATATCAAACCAGTGAATCCTAAAGGAAATCAACACTGAATATTCATTGGAGGGACTGATGATGAAGCTAAAGGTCCAGTTCTTTGGCCACCTGATGTGAACAGCCAACTCATTGGAAAAGACCCTGATTCTGGGAAAGATTGAGGGCAGAAAAAGAAGGGGGCAACAAAGGAAGAAATGGTTAGATAACGTCACCAGCTCAATGGACATGAGTTTGAGCAAACTCCAAGAGATAGTAGAGGCAGAAAAGCCTGGCATGCTGCAGTCCATGGGGTCACAAAGAACCAGATACAACTTAGCAACTGAACAACAACAAAAGCATGGGCTGGCATCCTTCCCTGAAGGGTTACATGAGATGTGGTTTTAGTGCCCAACTCTTCTTGCTGCTGCTAAGTCACTTCAGTCATGTCCGACTCTGTGTGACCCCATAGACGACAGCCCACCAGGCTCCCCCGTCTCTGGGATTCTCCAGGCAAGAACACTGGAGTGGGTTGCCATTTCCTTCTCTAATACATGAAAGTGAAAAGTGAAAGTGAAGTCACTCAGTCGTGTCTGACTCTTAGCAACCCCATGGACTGCAACCTACCAGGCTCCTTTGTCCATGGGATTTTCCAAGCAAGAGTACTGGAGTGGGGTGCCATTGCCTTCTCCTCGAATTCTTCTTACTGTTAGCTAAAATATTTGTCAGGATCTTCTGCCCACAGTGAAATCCTATCAAGTAGCATCCAGGTTAAGTTCTGAAAAGCAATGATTTCTTTCCTAAGAGCATCAGTTGCTGAGCCACCAAAGTATTAGATGTGTGCAAAAGCATTTGACCTGAACCTATTTAAGAAGGCAATCATGTAAACTTATTTTTTATTCAATTATACAATACTGTGATATAAACTAACTTCTTCAAAACATTCAATCCACCCAATATTTTCTTAAGATAGTTGATATGGATTTACATTATACCTAGAGAATTATACTGGGCTTCCCTGGGCTCAGATAGTAAAGAATCGACCTTTAATATAGGAGACCCAGGTTCAATCTCTGGATCAGGAAGACCCCCAAGAGAAGGGAATGGCTACCCACTTCACTATTCTTGCCTGGAGAATTCCATGAACAGGGGAGTCTGGCCAGCTACAGTCCATGGGGTCACAAAGAGTTGGACACGACTGAGTGACTAACACACAAAAAGAGAATTATACAATCAACTTTCAGATCAGATTATCCCAAACATTTATCACTAACTATCTACTCCTAAAATAATCACTCCTTTGGATTACTTTTCAATTATAAGTGTATGGGTTTTCAATAAAACAAGTGATTCTCAAGGGACTTTTAAATAAATAAACCTGTTAATTGTGTCCAAGTAAGCTCTAGACATTGGACCTGGGTGATTTTCAATTTAAGAATAAGTGCTACCAATTTGTTGTCTCTATAGTTTAGAAAAAAATGGCACTTCTTTAATAATTAACTTTAAGATAGCTGCCACTTAAATTTCTGAATCTATTGATAGAAATCATGATTGGTATTTGAGCTTTCAGTTCAGTTCAGTTCAGTTGCTCAGTTGTGTCCGACTCTTTGCGACCCCATGAATCGCAGCACACCAGGCCTCCCTGTCCATCACAAACTCCCGGAGTTTACTCAAACTCATGCCCTTCGAGTCAGTGATGCCATCCAGCCATCTCATCCTCTGTTGTCCCCTTCTTCTCTGACCCCAATCCCTCCCAGCATCAGGGTCTTTTCCAATGAGTCAACTCTTCGCATGATGTGCCCAAAGTATTGGAGTTTCAGCTTCAGCATCAGTCTTTCCAATGAACACCCAGGACTTATCTCCTTCAGGATGGACTGGTTTGATCTCCCTGCAGTCCAAGGGACTCTCAAGAGTCTTCTCCAACACCACAGTTCAAAAGCGTCAATTCTTCGGCGCTCAGCTTTCTTCACAGTCCAACTCCTTTGGTCATTTATGATATGGAATGGATAAGATTCTTTTTCATATATGTGTATATTTACATAAGCATATAAAAGAAAGAAAAGAAAAAAATAATACACATTTATTTTGGCCATAGTTTTATGGCTGGAACATATTATTGACTATATTGATAAGTCAGTCCAAAGAAAAGCAATGTATTCAAATACATGATTAAAGGTAATAAAAAGGATTACAATGAAGAACTATAAGCCCCTGTCTCAAACTTTCGCTTTACTTGATAATCCAAGCACTCTATCAAATTTTTTCACACTTTTCTTTTTCTGTTTCAGTTCCTTGGATGACTAAATTCTCTTCTCCAAATAATGTTGCTGCATCTTCATTTTATTATGCAATCCACTTCGCATTGTAGCTACTGACTTCCTAATGTGATCAATAAGGATGAGCTCCCTTACACCTCCTTATCCACTCCTTCTGCTAATAGTGTTTAATCACTGCTCTGATTGGTCAGCTATTCAAAGAGTTTATTTAAACCTACTTGTTTTTGTTCACAATCCATAGCCAATATCTCTTGACTTCATGTTGCGTAAGCTGAGAACACCTATAAGGGTTGGTAGAGATTGATAATGATAATGACCTAAGTTCTCCCACTATCCAAGAATCCTAGGATAACATTTCCTACTAAGTCCAAAGTTATGATTGCCCTACAAAGGGAAAGTTTTCATAATGAAACGTAAATGTATTGTCCATTTTTATGGCTCTACTGTACCTAGGATATTTTTCTAAACTTTCAATCATTATATATTCTATTGCATCTTCTTTTCATCTGTGTACCACTCTTTCCAAAAATCTTCCAATATTCCACTACTTTTATTGGTACTTATCTCATTGTCTCCTAGATTCCTTAGAGTCCTTTTCAAACTATAACATTTTTGACCATTCTTGGATATAATTGACATACAATTAGTGTCTAATTTTGAAATATTTTTATATATTAAATTTAGAAAAGAGTTTTAAAAATAGTAGTGAGTTCCTTTATATCCTTCACGTAGAATCTCCTGCCATTATCACTGTGCTACAATTAATATTAAGAAATTAACACTGGTCAATATTATTTACCAAGCTGGAAACATTGAGTTTCACCAGTTTTACCAAAAGTACCCTTTTTCTGTTCCAGGATCCAATCTAGGATCCAGCATAGCCTTTAATTGTCATAATTCTCCTCTAATTTATGATACTTTCTGAGATTTTCCTTGTCTTTCAGGTCTGTGACACATTTTGGATTAAGGAGACCCTGGTTCAATTCCTGGGTTGGGCAGATCCTCTGGAAAAGGGATGGGCTACCCATTCCAGTATTCTTGGGATTCCCTTGTGGCTCAGTTGGTAAAGAATCCACCTGCAAATGCAGGAGGCCTGGGTTCAATCCTTGGGTTGGGAAGATCCCCTGGAGAAAGGAAAGGCTACACACGCCAGCATACTGGCCTGGAGAATTCCATGGACTATACATGGGGTCACAAAGAGTCGGGCATGACTGAGCAACTTTCACTTTCAGTTTCTAAGAGTAATTGTCAGATATTTTGTAGACAATTTCTCAGTTTTAAGTTTGTCTGATGTATCTTTGTAGTTAGAATGAATTTTATGGATTTTTGAGATGAGTATAACAGGTGATATTCTCTTAGTGCACATGATGTAGATACATATTATTACTAACTGTCAATCTTGGTCATTTGGTTTAGGCAATGTTTTCTTTTTTTTTTTTTTTTTTTTAACCCTTGAAAAATAATACTTAGTGGAGATACTTTGAAAAGTGAAGTCACTCAGTCATGTCTGACTCTTTGCAACCCCATGGACTGTAGACTACCAGGCTCCTCCGTCCATGGGATTTTCCAGGCAAGAGTACTGGAGTGGGTTGCCATTGCCTTCTCCAGGGGATCTTCCCAAGATATTTTGAGACAATGCAAATATTCTGCTACTCCTAAAATTTTTTGCCCATTGATTTTTTCAAATCTGATTCATGTCCCAATACCTCACATTTGGCCCTCTTAATAATTCAAGTACTTCCCTGCCCCTCAACTAGATATAGATTTTTCTGGTTCTCTTCTCCAGCTGCAATTTGCTCACTAGTGTTCTAAGAGCAAGTGTGTTTGTTCCCCCTCTCCCCACAAATTAAGGCTCCTGTTTCAAAGAGAAGATAGGGAAAAAAGTGTCCTGATGGAGTCTACTGCCCCTTCCTCAGTGGCACTCACCCCTACCCAGTTTTTCACCCTGAGAGAGACTTCTCAGGATTCTGCAGATCTTTGCTGTGACTGCTTTGCAGGGTTCCTGGAGGAAAAACATGCAATAGAATGCAGATTTCACATATCCTATGATTTGTTCTCTGGTTCTAACGTTTCTTCTCACTATTTTTAGGCTCACTCATATTCAATCTATATTACAACTTGTATACATTTAAGAATGAATAAATGAAAATGTTTACTGCATACCTGAGTGTGGGAAGGGGGCTTGTAGATGGCAGTCCCCACTTGAGCATAAGAGTGAGGGGCACCAGACTGTACCTTATGCTGATAGAATCCGACATGGATAAAATGAATATGGTTTGTCCCTCATTTACTAGAAAGAGAGTTGGGAGGATGACTCTTCTTCATATAGACATTAATCTTCCTGTTTTCCACCTCCACAGTATCGCTTCTCCACCAAACAGATTAGCAGATACATACCTGAACATATTCTAAGGTGTGGCTTTCTTAGTGCTGTTTCATCTGTCAGATCCCATGCACATTTTTTGGTAGGTTTATCTGTCTTCTAAAATATTTTTTATTCCTTTTGTGATTTCTTGAGAAAGAAAAGTGTTAAATACATGCAATCTATCATCTTGAACCAAAGCTAAAAGCTTTTTTTATGGTTAAATTAAAAAAACTTGTATTTTCAGAGAAGAATTTTAATATGAAATATAGCAATTTGTGTTTATTACTCATCAAATCAGAGATTTTAGTTGTTCTTTTTTTTTCCTTTTGACCTTACCATAAATGGAGTCCCTGAGAAATAGATATATAATATGAAAGACTTTGAAATATGAAGCAAGGCATAACACTTCCTTTGGAAACTGTTATGTTGCAAATACTTTTTTCTTTTCATGTTTGCATAAGTAGGCAGTGGAACAGAGTGGAAAGAGCAATGGGCTCCGAGTCAGTAGACTTACATTCTAATATCCACCTCAATCTGTATCTCATTCTTCTTGTATGGGGTAGCTTGCCATGATAATTATTAAGATCCTTGTCACTTCAAAAATTTATTATTCTAAGTCACTGGTCTCTTTATTTTGTTGCTTTCAATGAGGTTCTGGATCCTTGAACCATTAATTCAGTTTCATTGGTCAAAGTTTTTATATTTTGTCACCTAACTTACATAGCAAACACAATTATTATTATGCATTTCCTCCTATACTATACAGTTTAACCATAATGTCTTCCACTTTCACAGTTGTTGTCTAAGAAAATTTTCTATTTGCATAAAAATTTAAAGCAGGATAAGGGAGCAACGTTAAGCAGTTAATTAGCTCTAAGAAGCCACATTCTGTTTTACAGGGTCCTGCCATTTAGGATGTGGATCAGGGAATAGCAACAGACCCAAAAAAAACAAATCTATAGGTTGGCCAGCACTAAATCTCTAACCAAATATAATAAAAGTAATGATAGAACTTATTCAAATTCCTTTCTTAGGAATCTAAACATGAGCTGTAGGAGATGAAGAGTTGGTAGCAGAGCAGGAGCAGAAAATATACACAGTAGGGGTGGTCATGAAGCTTCACAGGTCAGAATGGGCTGTAAGAAAACATATGATTATGTTTATGTGTATGTTAAAGTAAGTTGAAACTAAAGCAGATAAAAGATGCTCATAATAGAAAGTGAAGCAAATATTTATTGTAAAAGCAGAAACAAGGAAGTGTATATATTTCAGTAGCAGGGGATGGAAGGTCTCCTGCTGATGAGAACTAAAGCTTAACTGGATTTTCCTAGAGCCTAAACTATTGTCTAGTTTCTATGATCTCTAGCCCATTTCCAGGTTCCCATTAGACTATTCTCATCCTCATTTTCATGCACAGTAGCCACAATATTACTATTTCAGGTAAGAGTCGTGAATCTACTTCTAGCCACCAAAATAACCTAGCACATTTCCCCAAGGAGATGATAAGCCCCTCCAGTGTTCAGGGTCTTCTTTGTACCCACCCTAACACGTGGGGTGGAAACACAGGGGCTTTTGAAAAATCTTGTATGTGGGTATACTTGATTAACAATGTTGTGTTCCATGTTAGTTTCAGGCATACAGCAAAGTGAATCAGTTATACATGTACATGTATCATTCTTTTCAAGTTCTTTTCCCATTTAGGTTATTACAGAGTGTTGAGCAGAGTTCCCTGTGCTATACAGTAGGTCCTTGTTGGTTTTCTGTTTTAGATATAGCAGTGTGTAAATGTCCATCCCAAACTCCCAATCCCTTCTCCCTACAATTCCTCCCCAGTAACCATTAGTTCAAACGTCATATAATATTGGTTATATGTGGAATCTAAAAAAAATAATAATAATACAAGTGAATTTATTTACAAAATAAGAATAGACTCGGAGACAAGACTTAGAGAATGAACTTATGGTCACCAGGGCTTCTTGACATGTTTTTTCAAGGGTTCCAGAGACTGGAAAAAAATTGATGATCCCATCTAGACACTAGAGAAGAAATGCATATTCCTGTATGTTTTTGATACTACTATCAAGTATCAAAACATTTGCTCTTGCTAAACATACTACATGAGTAACTGGAATTTACTTAAAGTAGAAATTTTGACAGGCCATAACTTCTTCCACTGGTTATCACAAAATCACTGTACTCTGAGACATTCTAAAACAACCCTGTAGTGAATCAACAGAAATCTATAAATCTAGTTAAGACGCTTGGATTTATCCTCCCTCAGAGGACAGTAACACAAGACAGTCTTCAGCCTGAGGTCATCATGCATTTCATTTATGACATTTTTCTTGTTAGGTAATATCTCCTAAGAATGAATAGTCTGAAAGTTTCTTACATGAAAGTAATGAAAAATAGGAAAGGAAGTGTTCAGACTAGGAAAGGAAGAAAAATGAGTAAAAGAACTTCTAGCATAATTGTCCGAGGCCAAAATGTTTGTAGTAAAAAAATAACTTTTATGACATTTTATTATGTTTGGCTTAAACATAAAAGTTTTGTCTATAATATTACTTCAAAATGTATTATTAATGCCAGTGACACTTAATTATCTGCATATCTAAGTCTGTTTTACTTAAATACATGAATATTTTACATATTAAACAGTTTTATTATTAATAACAAGTGAAATATCATGAATATAGTCATAAGTTTTGCTCATTTTCTCAATATTCTGTATATGTGATAAGAAAGTTAAATAGATTCTGTATAGGTAAAAGTAAATCTTAATAAATATCATGTTTAATTAATATTTTCATTTATAATTCATTATTGACTTCTAGTTTCCAAACAATTGAATGGTGATATTTCTTTTCACAATCCACTAATAAATAAATCCCACTTGCTTCTTTAATAAGGCTATGTAGTATGCAAACCATCTTCACCTCCACTATTATTAAGATAAAAATATAGTGCTTTAATATATATTTATAATTAATATAAATTTTCAGCTGTTCAATCAAATTGTCTTGATAGTGATAGCTTGACTATAATATGATTTACTGTCTAAGAAAATGGGTTTTTCCTTAGACCTTGAAACTGAGAGCAATTCAGTATGAATGAAGAAAATTACCCAGGAGGAAAGTATATATGACATTGATTTAACTGCTACACAGCAAACATTTGGTAGGCTTTTTCACACTCTGTTTGGGGAATTTTCAAAATATATAGTGACATCTTTCCTTGGAAAAAAAGAAATTGAGAGTCATACTGTATTTAAGTTTAGATGTTATGTTTTGGTACAACTTGAGGTTAGTACACCCAATACTAGAGATAAATCTATACTAGTCCATAAGACCTAGCTACAAAGAAAAAAGTGTCAGCTCAGGATAGTCCCAAGTTTAGTCTGCATAAATGAGATTTAAAAACTGAGCCAATAATGGATTCTTTCTTCTTTAAAGAAAAAAAAATCAATGAAAGTTCCATTTCTAACATAATTTTGACTCTCTTTCAGATAAACAAGATGAAAGGATAAGGAATAATGCAGGAACCTGATCAAGAACTGAGGCTGCAGCCGTTAGCTCACCCTTCCTGTTTAGGTGAGATCCTGAGACTATGCAAGCAAGCCAAGCAACTTGTGTTCAGGCTTCTAGAGAAGTAGTAAACCCAGTAAAGTCATGATCCCAAGGAGGGACGATAACATACCAGTCATTCCTCTCTTGAAGACATCAGATCAGGAGGCTGTCCTGCTGTAATTAAGGGTGAGAAACTGTTGGAACTAATAATGAATGCAAGTCTTTCTCCCTCTGTAGCAACCAGGAAAGCCCCCTCCCGCCTTTTCAAATTAATCTCTGTAAATGAAATAGGGTTGGTTAAAATTAAATCTTTGCTAAAACTCTTAAATCTTGAATGAAATTTCAAGGGCCACATAGAGCAATGACTTCTGAAGCATTACTCACAACCATCCTATGTGGTAGGTGAAAGTGAAAGTGAAGGTTGCTCAGTCGTGTCAGACTCTACGATCCCATGGACTGTACGGTCCATGGAATTCTCCAGGTCAAAATACTGGAGTGGGTAGTCGTTCCCTTCTCCAGGAGATCTTCCCAACCCAGGGATAGACCCAGGTCTCCTGCAATGCAGGCAGATTCTTTACAGGCTGAGCCACCAGAGAAGCCCAAGAATACTGGAGTGGGTAGCCTATCCCCTCTCCAGGGGATCTTTCCAGCTCAGGAATGGAACCAAGATCTTCTGCATCACAGGAGGAATGAGTCGGACATGACTGAGTAACTAACACTTTCCCTTTCATTTATACACACACACACACACAAACACACGCTTGCACAGATTATATATATAATCTCAGAATTGCTGCTGCTGTTCAGTCACTCAGTTGTGCCTGACTCTTTGCACCCCATAGACTGTAGCCCACCAGGCTCTTCTGTCCACGGAACATTCCAGGTAAGAATATTGGCATGGGTTGCCATTTCCTCCTCCAAGGGATCTTCCTGAAACAGGGATCAAACCCACATCTTTTGTGCCTCCTACATTGACAGGCAGATTCTTTACCACTGCACCACCTGGAAAGCTTTAATCTCAGGGTGGGCCATTCCAAAATATGACACAATGGTGCATTAATTATATTTAATTAAAGTTATTTGAGAAATAACCAATGCAAGAGGGACACTATGATCCTCCTTTCTGTCTCCCCGAAAGCAGGAAATAATCTCTCCTTTGAAAGGTGTACCTCTGCATCTGGAGGCAGAAGGACTCACTTATCCCCAGAGACAGGAATTTGAGCAGAGAAGCCTTTGTAAACAAACCTCGTTACTTTTGTATTTTACAGCCCCAAGCCCAGACTCTGTTTAGATTCTTCATAATTAAGCACCCAAAGCCTAGGTTTCTTTGTTCTGTCAATTCCTCACAAATTTATTATTTATCTAAAAAGTACAAAAACTGACTGCTTTGGCTTTTTTTAGGTACCATTTTTTGATAATTCCATGCACATGAATTAAAATTTGTTTCTTTTTCTCCTGTTAATCTAACTTGTGTCAATTTTATTACTAGTCTAGCCCCAACAACTCTAGAGAGGTAGAGAAGGAAATTTCCCCCTCCCTGAGAGTTGCCAAATATGTGCCATTTATTGAGACTAGTAGTATGAATAAATTCTCATTTATTCATATGAGAATATGAATATCAACTTCCCATATGTCCACACTTTCTTTTAAAGTCCCTGTGAGTCTGGAAGAAAAAAAAGGGGTGGGGGGGGGGGGCTCATATGCATGAACTATGCTAGAGAAAATGTTAGAATAAGAATAAAAAAGATAGTAAAAACTTTCATTTGCAAATGAACATTCCCTCTAAATAACTTCAAAGTATTTATCTATATGTACATATATATATATATGTATTAGATACTGCAAAAAAACAAAAAAGTTGAACCCTTTATAATTAATCACTCCTATGAAAAGTGAGGCATAAATATGCATCATAGGTTGTATATTCCAATCTTATATAATGAATATTTCTCAAGAGAAAGGGGAGAAAAATAAAGCATTAAGAAATGAAGAAGAGTGAAAACTGTAAAAGAAACAGGAGAGTATTAATAAAAACCAAAAATACATTCATCTCCTAGAAGTCTTAGATAATACAATTCTATAGTCAATCTCCTTCCACATCTAGTAAATAATCTTGGTTTTTAAATTTAAAATCTTATATTTATGCCAACAAAACTGACAAGACTTAAAAAGACCAAAAAAAGAAATTATTTGCAACTCAAGATCACTTTTAACTTGATTACAGAAAATATGGTAATATTGAAGACAAACTACTAAAAGTTTTATTTAAATAAATTCATTTACTCTAAATATATTGCCTTTAAATAAGCAAAATGCACAAATTTTGAAATCTTTAAAAATGCAAATTTTGCAAAAAAAAATCACTTCTATTAACATTTGAAATTAAGAAGTTATCATAGAAGAACTCACAGATTAAAAAAATTCCATCTGGCATTCTATTTTCAGAGTTTAAACAGGGACATAAAAAAATCATCTCTGCACACAATAGAATAATCATATTATCTATCCTAAACTTAAAAAGCAGCAGTTAAATGTTGAATCACTTTCTGAATGCAGAAGAACATAAAGAACCCAAGATGCTGGTGTTGTCCCTGCAGAAAGAGCAGAGAATGGCTTTGAGAAACCCAGGAATACTCACAGTGGCTACACCGAAGAAACTGGAAAGGTACATGAACATATTATCTTGCCTTCCAACTTATGAACAATAGCTCTTTAGCCATTCTGTAAAGTCCAGGCTGTGGTGTTTAATATTAATTTAGACTTTAAACTTAGAATCTGGTTCAGTTCAGTTCAGTTCAGTCGGTCAATAGTGTCTGACTATTTGCGACCCCATGAATCGCAGCAAGCCAGGCCTCCTTGTCCATCACCAACTCCTGGAGTTTACTCAAACTCATGTCCATCAAGTCGGTGATGCCATCCAGCCATCTCAGTGGAAGTGAGAAATAGATTTAAGGGGCTAGATCTGATAGACAGAGTGCCTGATGAACTATGGACGGAGGTTTGTGACATTTTACAAGAGACAGGGATCAAGACCATCCCCATGGAAAAGAAATGCAAAAAGGCAAAATGGTTGTCTGAGGAGGCCTTACAAATAGCTGTGAAAAGAAGAGAAGCAAAAAGCAAAGGAGGAAAGGAAAGATATTCCCATTTGAATGCAGAGTTCCAAAGGATATCAAGGAGAGATAAGAAAGCCTTCCTCAGCGATCAATGCAAAGAAATAGAGGAAAACAGAAGAATGGGAAAGACTAGAGATCTCTTCAAGAAAATTAGAGATACCAAAGAAACATTTCATGCAAAGATGGATTCGATAAAGGACAGAAATGGTATGGACCTAACAGAAGCAGAAGACATTAAGAAGAGGGTGGCAAGAATACACAGAAGAACTGTACAAAAAAGATCTTCACGACCCAGATAATCACGATGGTGTGATCACTCACCTAGAGCCAGACATCCTGGAATGTGAAGTCAGGTGGGCCTTAGAAAGCATCACTACGAACAAAGCTAGTGGAGGTGATGGAATTCCAGTTGAGCTATTTCAAATCCTGAAAGATGATGCTGTGAAAGTGCTGCACTCAATATGCCAGCAAATTTGGAAAACTCAGCAGTAGAATCTGGTAAACATCTAATATTTAGTGACTTCCTATTAATATTATGGGCTTCCCTGGTGGCTCCGAGGTTAAAGCATCTGCTTGCAATGTGGGAGACCTGGGTTTGATCCCTGGGTTGGGAAGATCCCCTAGAGAAGGAAATGGCAACCCACTCCAGTATTCTTGCCTGGGAAATCACATGGACGGAGGAGCCTGGTGGCCTATAGTCCATGGGGTTGCAAAGAGTCGTACACAATTGAGTAATTTCACTTCACTTCACTATTAATATTATGAACCAATGCACAGCCCTAAGGTGTCAGAGATGACTACAGGATGACAGCTGCCTTGTAGGAGCAGGTAATCTAATAGAGAAGTGGGCACTCAGGAGAAACAATGTCAAAGCAACGCAGAAGATTCTATAGCAATGATAATTACTGATAATGGTAAATAGTATAAAAATATCATTGTAATTGGAACATTCATTACAGACTTAGTATGTACAAAACACTATGCTAAAGTGATTTATATCATCTCAGTCAATTTCCTTTGAGATAAGTACTGCTATTATTCTTATAAAAATCTCATTTTGTTGATGAGGGATGAGTAGTTTGGGAAATTCATTTTACCCAGATAGTAAAAGGGAGATTGTAAGATCAAACTCAATCTGAGGCCAGGACTATCAGTCATGCTGTTGTCCTGCCAATCAGAAGGACACTGTGTGGAAACCTAAAGCAGGAGCACTGAACCTCACGGGGGTTCAGGAAAGATTTTCTGGTAAGAAGACATTCCAGAAAGTAGGAAAAGAGAGCAAGAGTGCGGAGGTCTCATTCCTCATTACTCTTTATGTGAACTGTGCAGTGACTAGTGAGGCTAGAGGCCCCAGTTGGTTACAGCTACTTTGGATACTTGACCTCTTGACCTCCTTCTCTTTTTTTTAATCACATTATAATAGTTTAATGTCATAGATCACTTAATGCATTTATATTTTAGGCACTCCTTTTTTTTCATTTATTTTTATTAGTTGGAGGCTAATTACTTTATAATATTATAGTGGTTTTTGTCATACATTGACATGAATCAGCCATGGATTTACATGTATTCCCCATCCTGATCCCCCCTCCCACCTCCCTCTCTACCCGATTCCTCTGGGTCTTCCCAGTGCACCAGGCCCGAGCACTTGTCTCATGCATCCAGCCTGGGCTGGTGATCTGTTTCACTCTAGATAATATATACGTTTTGATGCTATTCTCTCGAAACATTCCACCCTCGCCTTCTCCCACAGAGTCCAAAATTCTGTTCTGTACATCTGTGTCTCTTTTTCTGTTTTGCATATAGGGTTATCGTTACCATCTTTCTAAATTCCATATATATGCATTAGTATACTGTATTGGTCTTTATCTTTCTGGCTTACTTCACTCTGTATAATGGGCTCCAGTTTCATCCATCTCATTAGGACTGATTCAAATGAATTCTTTTTAATGGCTGAGTAATATTCCATGGTGTATATGTACCACAGCTTCCTTATCCATTCATCTGCTGATGGGCATCTAGGTTGCTTCCATGTTCTGGCTATTATAAACAATGCTGCGATGAACATTGGGGTGCACGTGTCTCTTTCAGATCTGGTTTCCTCAGTGTGTATGCCCAGCAGTGGGATTGCTGGGTCATATGGCAGTTCTATTTCCAGTTTTTTAAGAAATCTCCACGCTGTTCTCCATAACGGCTGTACTAGTTTGCATTCCCACCAACAGTGTAAGAGGGTTCCCTTTTCTCCACACCCTCTCCAGCATTTATTGCTTGTAGACTTTTGGATAGCAGCCATCCTGACTGGCGGGTAATGGTACCTCACTGTGGTTTTGAGTTGCATTTCTCTGATAATGAGTGATGTTGAGCATCTTTTCATGTGTTTGTTAGCCATCTGTATGTCTTCTTTGGAGAAATGTCTGTTTAGTTCTTTGGCCCATTTATCCAGCAAAGCACTGGATAAAATCTCCCTTTTTTGTGTGTGTTTATTACTAATTACATTGGGTCATTTATTTTTCTGGAATTGAGCTGCAGGAGTTGCTTGTATATTTTTGAGATTAATTCTTTGTCAGTTGTTTCATTTGCTATTATTTTCTCCCATTCTGAGGGCTGCCTTTTCACCTCGCTTATAGTTTCCTTTGTAGTGCAAAAGCTTTTAAGTTTAATTAGGTCCCATTTGTTTATTTTTGTTTTTATTTCCAATATTCTGGGAGGTGGGTCATAGAGGAAGCTGCTGTGATTTATGTCGGAGAGTGTTTTGCCTATGTTCTCCTCTAGGAGTTTTATAGTTTCTGTTGACCTCCTTCTTATGGACCACAAAGAGCCTTTCAAAGATTTTTAATAGGGTATAAACAACAGAATTAAGAGATATCTGTGTAACAGCTGGTATGTTGGAATGTGGGCAAAGACTTGAAGTGGGTGAAACTGAAAAGGTAGATGCGAGTGGTGTTGGGCCAGCATTAGAAGACAGCACTCTTAACTTTCATGTTTGTCTCCTAACACATAAGTGTTCAGTATATGCTAAAGTGTTATACTTCTCCCTTAAGTAACCCAGCCTTTAATAAATAACCCCACTACCTAAATATCATGTATTTCTACCCCCTGCTCGCAGTCAGCATGTCCTAAATCCAGCATCGGGATTAGGCAATTCTTTCCAATAAGCAAAATATTTGAAATATATGGTTTTGTTTATATTACATTTG
This sequence comes from Dama dama, assembly GCF_033118175.1. Lineage (NCBI taxonomy): Eukaryota > Metazoa > Chordata > Mammalia > Artiodactyla > Cervidae > Dama > Dama dama. The sequence continues at coordinate 79,077,433 of NC_083698.1, read as the reverse complement.
TCTTTTATCATATTTCAAGATCAAGAAGAGAAGAAAGTCTACATGCCCAATGCCCCAATCTCTCATCTCGATAATAGTCCCTGCCTCCTCTACAAGAAACAACGCTCATGAGCTTATATGCACAAGGATACTGGATGAATAGCTAACAATATGAAAGTGAGTTGGAAACAAAGTGCTAGATAAATACAAATGATTACATAAAATTATGCATGTTAAATATTTACATTTACAACCTCCGTTTGATCATTCAAGTTGTGGCTTAGAAGATTAGCAGAAAAGTGAAAAAACTAATGTCTTTAATCAGTATGTGAATGCCATAACAGAGGCCTTGAGATTAAAAACACAGAAATGCTGCGACAACAGAGCACCCCTTTGCTGTTGAAAGTCTAAACTTGCTTAGACATTAATAGCATCTCAAGACTCTGTTAAGGGCTTCCCTTGTGGCTCCAACGGTAAAGAATCCTCCTGCAATGCGGGAGACCTGGGTTCAATCCCTGGGCTGGGAAGATCCCCCGGAGGGCATGGCAACCCACTTCAGTATTCTTGCCTGGAGAATTCTATGGACAGAGGAGCCTCCTGGGCTACAGTCCTAGTAGTCGCAAACAGTCAGACATGACTGAGCAATAAATCACAGCACAAGACTCTATTAAAGTTAAAATAAAGCTTATGGAGAAAAACTATATTTTATTCATTTATTTCTGTGTCATTTCACTTATGATAGTCAAATTTCCATTAACAATGTAAGAATTCTTGAGTGAATTCTTCCTAAAGAGTTTGGTTTTTAAAAACATCAGCTTTGCCTAGAGTAAGTATAAATTTTTCATTTCTATTTATGACAGAATAAAAATTATTTGAAGTTATTAATTTTTATAAATATAATTCTACCTAAGCATATATGGATTTTTCGTGACTTTAAAAATATTATTAACAGAAAAAGGTAACTACACAGTTACTTCCTTTTGGATAAATTGATGTTTTAATGCACATATTTATTGCTTGTCTTAAATTATTATTTCTATTTCCCATATATAACTCCTTCTACTAAGATTCTTTAATATTTTATGTCACTGGAGAATAATCATGCCAAATAGAATAACTACTAGTTTAACGTTTCCATGTTGTTAGCAGTATAGATTATAATAATAGATTTTTTGCTTCTGAGATAAAACGTCCAGTCGATGGACTGAATTTTTCATTCTCTAGTTAAAATATTACTATTTGCTGTGTGTACTATATATTCAATAACTCCTAGTCAGGGATGGGGATGGTCCCAGTACATAATTATCAATAAATAATTATGATATCAGCGAAGCACTGGATAAAATCTCCCTTTTGTGTGTGTGTGTTTATTACTAATTACATAAATACAACCTGTCACACCCTAGAAACAGTAGTAGGAAAATGGTATGAATCAAAGACCTGAAGTGTCAGGAAATCAAATCTACAACTGTTTATCAAACTCCCACTATGTGGAGACCCTGGCAAGACCATAAAGAACATGGGATTCTAGTACATGACTTTAGAATCTAAGTGTGATATCAGAGTGAATGTGAATCAGAAATGAAGCAAGCAAATCCTTACGGCAGCAAGTAAAAGTATGGAGAAAGAATTGAATTATTTACCAGAAAGAAGAGCAGGAAGGAATCAGGGAAAGTGATCAAATATCTGGAAAAATTCCCCAGGAACAAGGGTACACAGAGCAATGGGAAAAGTCATGAAGATAGGAAGGTTGAAAAAAACATCAGATATGCTAACAAGGACCATGCATATTTATACTTATTTAGACACAAATACTTAATCCAGTCGGCAACACCTGGGACAAAACATTTTGAGGTTTGGGATTTATCAGATAGTTTTAGCATTTAGGGCTTCCCTGGTGGCTCAGCTGGTAAAGAATCCTCCTGTAATGCAGGAGACCTGGTTTCAATCCCTGGGTTGGGAAGATCTCCTGGAGAAGGGAAAGGCTGCCCACTCCAGTATTCTGGCCTGGAGAATTCTATGGACTGTATAGTCCATGGGGTGGCAAAGAGTCAGACATGACTGAGCGACTTTCACTTTAGCATTTAACATTTTACCCATATCAGTGTCTAAAAGGTGAAAAATATTGACTCAGGAGATAACTTATTCAGTGTCACCTTAGTTGAGTAATATAAATAGCACAGTAAAACCAACTAATTTATCGAAACATTCTCCTTAAAAAGGCTGAATATATCCTGAAATTTTGCTCAAAGTTTTCATAGGCATTATTATTTTTCTGCAATCCTTATGAAAAGTTTTCTTTTATTACCTGTTTAAAAACCTCATAAGGAATAGTAAAGGAAAATTCAAGTTTGTTTTGCTCTTTTATATGCCAGGAACTGTTCAAGGTGTTTTACATTCGTTATCTCATTTAAGAGCTCTCACATTCTAACTATGGTGAGACTATATCTCTCAACTCCACTGAAGCTGGGAGAAGATATTTTTCCGTAGTTTATGGTGCAAGAAGACTCGAGGCCATGATTACCATAGACACTTTTATTTGGTGATAGACAGCTCACACTTATTATTCTTTTCAGTCACACTTTATTCTCTTGCTCTGTTTAACTATGTTACTCCCCATGGTTTTGGCAAGATGATGCAAAACTAAGTAATATCATTAATCTCAATCCATGACCAGTTCCTTCAACTTAAACTAATTTATTATGTACACTTTCCTGACTATTTGACTGATAAGAAATGATAGCCTAAACACTTCAAAAGCAAGAGCGGGAAGTTAGTTAACAATGTACAGTTTGCAAGACTTCAGACAATAGAGGATATATAAATACAGAGAAATTTCACTCATCATCGAACTGACCCAGATTACATGCCTGTTTGTTAAGACATTTTAGCCCTTAAGCTGAATGAGTTGGCTACAAACATTTTCCCTTTACCACATAAATTCCTTTGCTGTGATAACGAAAAAAATAGCTTAAGTTTCCTGCATACTTGAGAGAATGAGCTCTACCCAAGATGAAAACAGTGAATCAGAAATCAGAGCTCATTGACCTTATCTGTCAACGGTGCCAATCATGAAATGTGAGTGGAGAGTCATTTCATTATTCTGCATTCTTGTTTATTTAATTGTAAAATGTGAACAATGACAACTCACAGTTATGGTGAAAAACAAATTCATCATATGTTTTTTACTGCAGAAAAATTCTGTATAAATTGTCCCTCAAGTAAAAGGAAAGGAAAACAGTTATGGAAGCCACCTAATTAGAAAGAGTTGCTCCCCAAGTAATGGAACTCATAAAATTCAAAAGCATCTCTCTGTTAAGTCACATGGTACTAGAAATAGCTCACCTCTACCCTCCAAGTTCCTTGTGTTACTATTAGAGGTTCATTTTGATCCTGTTGTCTATAATATAAATTTCCTTCAATCACACAGATCATAAATTATAGACATCTCAGAACACTCCCTTAGGTTCATTGCTCTGGAGAGAACTTATCCTTTCTTAGGTTATCTAATAGGCATGGTTGTTTGTGTAGAGTCTGGGAATAAGTTTAAGGTTCACTGAGTGCAGAGACTTTGGTTTTAAGGGAAATGTCAATATTAACCTGAGAAGGTGTTTTCTCTTGTCTTTTTTTTGTCTAGAAAAATACCTTGGTGTGCCTCTTTGAGCATGAAAGATAACTGCCATACTTATACCTCAACCATTGCACAAGGTGTGATTTGGAAAGAGAAGCTAAGACAAAAAGTAAAACTTAAAATATTCTACATAACCAAAAGGAAAAGTGAAGTTTTTCGGAATAGACCACGAGAAATGAAATAGTGGCAAAACAAAAGTAGGTCCAGCAAATATGGTGGCAGTTGAGGGGCATCCAGAGTGACATGGTGCATGAGAAAGACCAGGTGTTAATAAATAAGGGCAGGAAGTTTCTAGGAACAGTGGTAAGTGATTGTTAGGCTTTTTCCTAGGCTCTCTTCGTTGATGGAAACATCAATAAAGGATTACCAGGTGTGATTGTCATGGGATTATACAGTGGAAAAGTGAAGGAAAAGGAATGGTGTCCAGCATGAAATGAAAGCAGCCAGGGAAAAGGACAACAGTTGCAAGTGCTCAGCAACAGCTTAAGAGAAAAGGACAGTCACTAACTGATGGAGATGAAAGGTAATCTCTACTTCCATGACCAAGGAATCATCAGAGATACTGGGTAGGGCACCAATGGACTTGCCCAAGCAAGCACTATGGATGTCATTTCTATTTTTTTTTTTTTTTTTTTTGCTTTTAAAATAGAGACAGTTTGTGGTTACTAGAGTACAGGGAAATAGAACTCAATGTTCTTTATCTCTAAGCCACGGTTTATGATTTATTTCTCTAGTGGTCATCACTATTGCAAATATCCACATGGATGCAATAAAACATCCTGGTAGAAAACTTTATTATAGCAACATATATTGATACGAATAATAAATCACATTCATGAGCTGTTTAAGAGAATCATTTTGGATATTATGCTTTCATTGCATTTCTCATTTTTTGCCATATTATTATCCTCCCCCCACAAAATTTTGGTCATTAGGTAGTTGATGACTATACTAGTGAATCATAAGTATAATTGTAACCATAAAAGCATTTGTTCTAATTTAATAAATTTGAAATGTGTGGTACTTAAAAGAGGAAATGAGCTAAAATTTCTATTCATCATATCAATATTAAGAGTCACAAGAAATTAGTTATAAAATATATAAATATAGCAAATTTCATTTCTTAAGAAACAATTTAAAACATGCAGTTGCTTTCTTTGCATATGCAAACAACCCGCGAGCATGAGGACTTGAAGCTGATGGTGTAACATGCTGATTATACTAGGTTGATAATGCACACCCAAGATTCATGTCCACCTGGATCCTTAGAAAGTGACCTCACCTGGAAATAGTGTCATTGCACATGTAATAAATTAAGCTATGAACATACTGGTTTATTGTGGACCTCAATCCATTGACTAGTGCCCTTATAAAATGAAAGAAGACAGAAATTTGGACACAGAGAGACACAAAGAGACAGAAGCATGAAAAAAGGAGCAGAGATTGAGGTAATGCATCTGCAAGACCAGGATGCCAAGGATTGCCAGCAGCTACCAGAATGCAAGGGAGAAACATGGAACAGGTTCTCCATCAGAACCTCCAAAAGGAACCCACCCTGCCAACACCTAGATTTCAGACTTCTAGCCACTAGAACTACCAGGGAATAAATTTCTATTGCTTTAAGCAACAGTTTGCAGTACTTTGTTACCAGAGACCTAGGAAACTTAATACCTTGATCACATATCATGTCCATCTGATAATAAATAAGAATATTTAATAAGGACATGTTTTATCAAGCTTATTTGAATAATTTCATGAATTGAAAATGAGATAACTTTCCTTTATTTAAATAGATTTTGCAATTCAGGCTTTCTAGTCATTCAGACCCATGTTCTATTAATTACCCCTGTTGTTATTTAGTCGCTAAGTTGTGTTGGAATCTTTTGTGACAGTGGACTGTAACCCACCAGGCTCCTCCGTCCATGGGATTTTCAGGAAAATGTTGCAGTGACTTGTCGTTTCCTTCTCCAGAGGATCTTCCAGACCCAGGGATCAAACCCATGCGTTGGCATGCAGATTCTTTACAACCGACCCACCTGGGAAGCCAGTCCCTGTTAGTATGAGGTCACAAAGAGTCGGACACAACTTAGCAGCTAAACAACAACAATTAATATTGTTAATTGTTATTGTTAATTGTCTCTCTAAGACATCCCTTTTTCTAGTGAAATAATTTCTATCATTTTAACTCTTCCCTCCTGACTGTCTGACGAATTCCTGCATAAAAGAGATTTAGAAATCAAGAAAGTAGAAGTCTATCACTTATCTTTCTAAGACCATTTCTAGTTTAGTCATCATGAAAGTCATCCTTCAACTCCCTTCTTCAGTAACCAAATGAATCCTTCAGAATATCAGCGTTTGCACCTGGTGTTTGGATCATCCACTCACTTCATCTAACTAGATGGCATGGAAGCAGACAGACTGTTCCCTGACAGTGTTCACTCACTTTCTCTGTGAAGTTGACTGAATTTAAAAAATGTTGCTAAGCAGCTCCTTTTCAGTGAACTCTTAAAGAAGGCAAAGGAGAAAAATTCACTGACTTTTGGTCATTTTCCCCCTTGGTGTATCAGGATAAATGAGGCAGTCACACAATTCTTGAAGTCTAAAGTAGAAAAAAAAGAAAAAAATTATGAAAACTAGCGTTATCTACCTAGTATTTTCTGCCTTTCTTACATCATGGCATGCATAGAGAACAATTCAGCTTCTATAGCACTTTGTTTTCATTAAAAGAGGCTGCTACTGATCCATTCACATACAGTGGTGCACAACAAATCATGTAATGGGTGTGAAGCTCTGAGTAGGCCATTTTAAGTATTGGGGAACACATTTTTTGTGTGTATGCATTCACTGTAGGTTTTTCTCAAAGAAAAAAATTAAACTAAAAGAAAATTCCTTCATTCCTTAAGTTTAACATTCACTTATTTAATAACATATCTGAATGTCTATTAATGGCATCTATCAAATATAAATATCTTGACATAATTTTCTACCCCTCTTTTCTCTTTTAGCATAGTGCATTCCTTTATACTCAGAAAAAAAAATCAAACATATACACATATTCTAAAAGAGCATAATATGCAAGATTTGGGGTTTTTTTTTTTTTTGAACTATGGTTAATTTATAATGTGTTAGTTTCAATTGTACAGCAAACTGATTCAGTTATACATATATAAGCATAATTATATATTTATATATTCTTTTTCAGAGTCTTTTTCTGCATATCTGATGCAGGGTGAAGTGGCAAATCCATTGCAGGATTACAAACCTTGCATAATAGTAATGTAGATTCTAATCAATCCTGCCTCAAAATCATTAATCTTGATAACACCAAGGCCTTCATAAATTATTCAGTGATTCCATCATCTAATCCCTAGCTCCACCCCTAGAGTAAGACCACAGTAAGGGAAGAAGTTGAGGTCAATACCAATCAAGTCTGTGAATTAAGACAGTTAGTTTTCCTCTGAGGGGGCATTTTTGTATCAAGCCTGAGTTATGTGCAGAGCAAAAACTGGGTGTAAAAGTTAGAAGAGGTAGCCTTCAATTTTTCTTTCCAAATTTATTTGCTTTTAGTTTTCTAAGAACTATAAGCTCTGGCTATTTTCCATGTTCACAGGGCCCCTGAGTAGACAGACAAAACTTGACAGTTTCAGAGCAAACATAGGCCAAGGAATCCAAGCACTGAGTATGCTGAGTCCAGAGAAATAGTATTTATATATGCCAGCAAATTTGAAGAGAAAAGTACTTATTTGGGTTTAAAACAATATGATAGATACAAATCAAAAATATAAACCTGTTACAAAGTTTTAAAAAATCATAAATCTTGACAATGATGTAGCCAGTATAGGAATGACCCAACACAGCTATAAAATGCACATTCTAAGCACCTGTGCTAAAAGTCAAATGATATAACTTACTCTGCTCATATTATATGCAAAATTCCTAACATATTTATATTTCCTTTAGGAAATAATATAAATTCTTTTGACAAGTTTTCCTCCCCACAGAAGTCAATCAGCTTACTAATACACCTAATTTACTTATTCCTCTATGTTGGCTGGTTCTTATTTTTCCATCATAACACCATTCCAAGGCTATAAATTGAGGGGAAGAGAGCGAAGAAACTAGAGTATGAGAAAAAGGGGGTGGAGAGAGATATAATTTAATAAAATTAAAATTAAACATAAGAAACTCCTGGTGTTCTGAAATATTTTAAAAAAAAAGTTGTATATTCCTATTCCTAAGAAAAATATATTGACAACAGTTCAGTCGCTCAGTCATGTCTGACTCTTTGCGACCCCATGGACTATAGCATGCTCTGCCCATCACCAACTCCCGAAGCTAGCTCAAATTCATGTCCATCGAGTCAGTGATGACATCCAGCCATCTCATCCTCTGCCATCCCCTTCTCCTCCTGCTTTCAATCTTCCCAGCATCAAGGTCTTTTCCAATGAGGCAGTTCTTCACATCAGGTAGCCAAAATACTGGAGTTTCAGCTTCAGCATCAGTCCTTCCAGTGAATGTTTAGGACTGATTTCCTTTAGGATTGACTGGTTTGATCTGCTTACAGTCCAAGGGACTCTCAATAGTCTTCTCCAACACCACAGTTCAAAAGCATCGATTCTTCAGCACTCAGCTTTCTTTATAGTCCAACTCTCATATCCATACATGACTACAGGAAAAACCATAGCTTTATCAAGACGGACCTTTGTAAGCAAAGTAATGTTTCTGCTTTTCAATAAGTTGTCTAGGTTGGTCATAGCTTTTCTTCCAAGGGGCAAGCGTCTTTTAATTTCATGGCTGCAGTCACCATCTGCAGCCCCCAAAAATGATTTTGAAGCCCCCCAAAATAAAGTCTGTCACTGTTTCCATTGTTTCCCCATCTATATGCCATGATCTTAGTTTTTTGAATGTTGAGTTTGAAACCAACTTTTGCACTCTCTTTTACTATGTTGACAACAATCTACTCCTAAATATAAATTTTACTATAATACAAATTTAGATCACTATATACATATATATCCATAAAGAAAAAGAATATATTCATGAAGAAGGTATAATAAGAATTCTTTATATTCAAAACATGTCCTTATGTTTATCTGTCTTTCCCTCTCTCTGACCCTTGGTCTCAGCTCCAGTAGAAACAAAGGATTATTACTTAGAAAATTAGAGAAGAAACAAATTGATCATTACTTAAAAAGCTATTATAAAGACAAAATAAAAAACTATTATAATATAGCTAAAAGAAACAAGTTCATTTGGTGAATTTTATTTTGGCCAATTGACCTCCAGATCATTTCTATATGATGCTGGCTCTTCAACAATGATGTTAGCCAAAATTTTAATAGAAGCTGGCTGAATCTCGGTTATGCTTCATAGATAACAATCCTCTCATCTGGTCTCTATTATAATGTGTTTTGATATAATCTTCATTGGGAATCAGTTTGGTTTTTTTCATCTTTTTCTTTCTTCCCTCTTTTATCTTATTGCCCAGATTTTCTCTGTTCATTGAGCATAGAGAGACTTATGGGGAGAATCACAATGAATAATCTTCTGTCCTCATAGTCTGATTATCTCCAGAGTTCCCAGGAAAATTATCCTACACTCGTTCTATTTTCTTTGAAGGAGACAAGTCCCAACCACTGGGCATATAGATTTTTATTCATAAAATTAAAATTTTGTTTTGGCATTAAAAAGTTTCTTATAATCATTTTCTAGTCTCAGTTTTCTGAAAATTTGCTTGTTAATAGCCTATTTAATTGTTCAGCAGAAAATTGCTGACTTATTATTGTACACAATATTTTAACATAATTATTTGAACATTTAGACAGCATATTAAAAAGCAGAGGCATTACTTTGTCAACAAAGGTCTGTCTAGTCAAAGTTGTGTTTTTTTCCAGTAGTCATGTATGGATGTGAGAGTTGGACCATAAAGATAGCTGAGCACTGAAGAATTGGTGCTTTTGAACTGTGGTATTGAACAAGACTGTTGAGAGTCCCTTGGACTGCAAGATCAAGTCAGTCAATCCTAAAGGAAATCAGTCCTGAATATGCATTGGAAGGACTGATGCTAAGGCTGAAGCTCCAATATTTTCGCCACCTGATATGAATAACTGACTCATTGGAAAAGACCTTGAAGCTGGGAAAGATTGAAAGCGGGAGGAGAAGGGGATGACAGAGGGTGAAATGGTTGGATGGCATCACTGACTTGATGGACTTGAGTTTGAGCAAGCTCCAGGAGTTGGTGATGGACCAGGAAGCTCAGCATGCTAGCATGCTGCAGTCCATGGGGGTGCAAAGAGTTGGACACAACTGAGTGACTGAACTGATCTTCATCCTCTCATCTCTGCCATTGTGAGAGATGTAATAGTCCCAGTAAGAATCTTTGTGGGACCCCCCCTCCCCCAAATAGGTCCTTATAAGCTTATGTATAAAATGATAACATATTTGGGGGGTTCTCCAACTAATTTCATAATAATAGTCACCTTTCTCTAAGATTCAAGGCACCATATTTCAAAAGCAAATTTCAAAATTATATTAACTATCCATCATCTTTTTTAAAAATGTGTCACAATTTTTCATATCACATCTTAATTTTAAAATCAAGGTGATAGCATTATCAAACATGATTTTTACAGCAGCAGAAAAAAAGTAACAGAAAAAAAATGTATCTCTACATTTTAAAAATGAATTACCTATCTGCACCTAAAATAAATAACCAACAGCAATAAAAATGTAAATTAAATAAAGTATCCTCTTAAGTACTTCTAATATTCTAATAAATAAAATTTCAAAGTACAATTTGATGTGTAGCAGTTTTAACATTAGCATTGTGAGGTGTTTGCAAGGTTTTCATTGCAAGCTGCTTGCAATATTTGAAATATTGGCAAGGCAGAATAAATAGCTTCTTTATCTAATCAGAACAGTCAGAGCAGCTGTTTGTGAAAAAGCATTCCAAAATACTTCTGGTCAGAACTATTTCTCAGAATTTTTTTTAACTGAATTAGCATTTATTTTTTAACAAACAAAAATGGCAGTATTTAAAATGTTAATGTAAATTTTAAAATTTAATGTTCAAAGAAAACAATGCAATAGTCACATGCATTTTAACTCTCAAATATAAAGAAGATATTGATTTTTTAAATACTTAACTGCCATCCCCTTCTCCTTGGTCTAATATGCTGCCAGCTCATTTTAGAAGATACAACTAGAATAATACCAGAATTGAAAAACAAAAAGGCAAGTATAGATATAGCTAAGTTGGTGGTAGTGGTGGCTTAGTCACTAAATCATTTCCAACTCTTGGGAGCCCATAGACTGTAGCTCATCAGGCTCCTCTGTCCTTAGAAATTCCCAGGTAAGAATCCTGGAGTGGGTTGACATTTTCTTCTCCAATAGCTAATTTAAATAACTTTATATTGAATTCTTCTTGGGTCTCAAGTGGGAAAGCTTTTTTCCAACTGTGGAACTATTGCTTACTCACCTATTTTTGATTATCAAAAATATTGAGCTTGTAAATATTAGAGGGTAACATTCCTCTGTCCACAAAAACAGAAAGAAACAATAAGACCATTGTTTGAGGGAGGTGCGTGTTGAGGACAGATCTGCACCTAAAGTGAAATTTTGGACAGGCTAGCCTCCAGATAAATAGTCTTCAAAAATGCATTCAGCCTTTGTCAATAGTAGCAGCTTCAGTTAATGACGGAGGAGGCAATGGCAACCCATTCCAGTACTCTTGCCTGGAAAATCCCATGGATGGAGGAGCCTGGTGGGCTGCCGTCCATGGGGCCGCTAGGAGTCGGACACCACTGAGTGACTTCACATTCACTTTTCACTTTCATGCATTGGGGAAGGAACTGGCAAACCTACTCCAGTGTTCTTGGCTGGAGAATCCCAGGAATGGGGGAGCCCAGTGGGCTGCCGTCTATGGGGTCGCACAGAGTCAGACAAGACTGAAGCGACTTAGCAGCAGCAGCAGCAGTTAATGAAGCACTGTGCTAGTTCTGACACAAAGGAAAAAATAAAGGTAAATGAGATAGTGGAACCAGTGTGTAAAAAGTGCCTCTTAAAATAAACTATTAAAGAGAGGAGAGGAAAGGACCAGTAACTGGTGAGGTATGTGTGCCCTGAGTCCTGGTTATGAACATGAAAATAGTGGAATACTCCTGGATGATAAACTGAACACAGAGCTCTTCCCAACCCACCTTTGAATATAAATTTGAAATACAGAAGCTTAAAATAATGGGGAAAAAAGGAACTGAGGTCTATGTGAAGAAAAGAGATTATAAGAGAGATCTAGATTTTCTAAATGACATATAATTCACAGGTAGTGGTACAACATATTTCAGAGTACTAAAAGAATTCACCAGTAACATGCCATATTCCTAACATCAATTCTCAAGAACAGTATAGATGCCCAAAAGGGAATCTGAACAAAAAACTTTTCAACTGACCAAATAGATTCTGCACACAAGCGGGCTCAGTCTCAATGATGTGCAAAATTTGTCATCCCTTAAAACAAATTATGTACACTCTACTTTAATTCCTTCTTTGAGAAAACTCTATACTAGCAAGTCAAAGAACTGGGATGCATGAATAGAAGAGGTCACAAACTGCCCCACAGGAGAAATATAGCTGGTTAATTTTTTTAATGAAGTATTATTGGAATGAAGCTGAGCTCATTAGCCATATTTATTTAAGACCATGAAGCTTCTGTTTTCTCTCCCCATACACACCTCCCCAACTTTCTCTTGGGGAAGCTAGTTATGATACTATTAGAAGAGGTCCCTGTGGCAGAAATTAAGGCCTTCAGTCAACATTCAATGACTTTGATTCAATGAATCAACCAAAGACGTATGGGTAAACCTTCTTAGAAATTGATTCTCCAGCCCCAGGCAAGCCTTAAGATGATTGAAGTCCTGGCCAACGTTTTGCTTGCAACACAATGAGAGACCCTGAGACAGACCACTCCAGGTAAGCCTCTCTCCCAGACCTCTAACACCCAGTAACTGTGTAAGATGATAGATTTTCTTTTTATTTCGGATGACTCTCATGGTCATCAATCTGACAAGTGATACCAGAACTGACTCATTTACAGGCCCAGTCTTTTCCCAAAATCACTGTTAAGTTTCATTTGTTGAGAATAAAAATATTTAAGACACAAATAAAAATGCCTCCAGACCCTTTTCCTCTACTTTATCTTCCATGATAAAGCAACTATTTTTCAGCAACTATTTTTATAATACCACTGTTGCCCCATTCCGTCCCTACTTAAAACCTTCTGATAGATCTTAGAGAGATAGTACTGCATGTTCCCTGTGTAATTTTTATAGCATTTATATCACATTATAATATGTTCACATTTAAGTCTTCTCCACTGCCCCAAGTATAGGGGCTAAGATTCCTCTTTCATGACCTTAATAAATAAATCAAATCAAATAAATCAAATTGAAATACTTAGCCCCATACTCTAAGATTCTGGATCTGAAGACCAAAGTTGCTTTGTATCCTGAGGCTTCTTATAGCAGCCCTTACCACCTCACTTAGGGGCAACTCTCCACTTTATCTTCCCCCTTTGCTTCTGAGTTGAGCCAGGCTACAATATTGTGTTTCTTCTTATGCACAGCTCCTTAGATTTAATTGGTGACCTCTGTGCACCACTCTGAACACTGATCTAGAGAACAAAAGCCCCTCTTATATTCTCACTCATACTATCCTTCCTCCTAGGTTAGGAAGCCCGATAAAAAATTAGGGTGCCCTCTGCCTACTCCTCTGACTCTCAAGAACTGACCACTGCTTGGGTTTCATCTCTGTCATGGTGTTCCATTCACCTGATTTAATATTGAATACCAGCTATAACTACAATAAAGCTGAGCTGATAGTCAGACAACCAGCCAGGCAGGCCTTGTTCCCTTCAGGAGTCAGTGCCTATACTCAGATTAGTTTATGGATTAGTTTATGTTCACCTCTTGAGACAAGGAACAAAACCACTTCCTCCTTCCCTTATCCTCTTGACCCACCAGCTCTGAGCCGCAACAAACACAGAGCATATGTTTCACCATGATGTCTCAAAATTTGAAAATCAAGGCTTCAACAAGGCATTAAGAAAGCCTTTTCAGACATCATCACTCACACACACACACACACACACACACACACACACACACACACACACAAAGGCAGCAATGTGAGATGTAGGTACAAGCAAGTGGACAAACACAGAGTTAATTTTTCATACCCAAAGTGTACTGAGGGCTTCCCATGTGGCACAGTGGTAAAGAATTTGCCTGCCAATGCAGGAGACACAGAGATGCAGGTTTGATCCTTGGGTGGGGAAGATCCCCTGGAGAAGGGCATGGCAACCCACTCCAGTATTCCTGCCTGAAAAATTCCAAGGACAGGGGAGCCTGACTGGCTACAGACCATGGGGTCACAAAGAGTCAGACATGACTGAGCACACATGCACTAAAGATTACTGAATAATCTGCTCTGCATCATTCCAGTTTTGTAGTCAGTGCCTCGTGGCTCTATTTTAAGCATTTTTCCTTTCAGTATTTTAATTCATGATGTGACAAAGAATACCAATTTTATCATTTTTGCTCACACAGCCAGGTTATTTAAAAGCATTTGATAATGGAATCAAAATTCCATAAAAATCCCAGAATCTTAAAATAATATACTATATATTTCAAGATGAAGCTTAATTTAAAGAAATGCAGTCTTACACTCATATAAATGATAATTATAATATTGCAAGATGAAGACTCTGGTTTAGTAACAAAAGTTACAGAAAAGAGTGAGGTTTTTCATTAAATATACTTCTATAATATATATTTTTGTTTGTTTGGTTCACTGTTTTATTTGCCTAGAAGAGACTCCATTATATAGTGGGCATTCCATTATATAATAGATAAAATCTAAGCTAATTCTTTACAGAAGTTCTCCAAAGCATTATCTAGACTCTGATTTAACATCAGTAGTATTGAGAAATTCATTACCTCAGTCCATTTTGAGGTCTAGTCTAATAGTTAGAAATTATTTTATGCAAAGTCAAAGGTTCCCTTCTCTTAATTTCTACCTATTCAGCCTGGTCCTGACCCCCGGAGCTTTATAAAATTAGTCCAAATCTCTCTACACATGACCATCCCACAGCTAATCAAAGACAGCTATCATGTTCCTAATTCTTTCATTCTCCAAGCAAAATATCTTCACTTCTTTCATATCCACTCCCAGAAAGTGATCCAAAACCAATGAGTCTTTTGAGCAAATTGAAGAACGTACATGGCTAGGCAAAGAACATGGAACAAAATGCCCTGGTGAGGTCTGTCCAGTGCAGAGTTGAGATGCTATAAGGCTGCTTTCACTGTGAACATTGAACTCTTGTTATTTTCAACTACAAAAAAAAAAAAAAGGAAAAATACCTTTCATCACTCAACATAAATTACTGCATTACCTAGCAGTGATCTCAATCAAGACAAAGAGTTATGTAATTACTACCGTGAGGTTCCTACATATGATTTTCAGAAATATGTGGGATATAACTCAATCACCCAATAATGTGTGGGAGGCAAATATTATCCCCACTCACAGAAAGAAATGTGAAACTCAAAGATTGAATGACTCAGTCAAGTTTGCACAATTAAGAAACAGAAATAAACCTAGAAATACTGAATCCAGTTCATGTACTTTTCACTATATAAGCTATAATACCTTCCTGAATGTTTTACATGATCTCTATAGCATATTTTATAACAAAATTGTTCATACAGTAACATAGAATTAGAGTACAAAATAGTTTAAATGTAACTCTATTTTTTTAATCCTCTCATGTATGTTTTAAAAGTTTCTGAACAAAAAGTTGGTGGCTTGTTTAGCACTTACAAACAATAAGATTTTTCTTAAAATATTTTTCAAAAAGCTACCTTTAATTTAAACTGACGGGTAATTTTTCTAAAGCATCTAGGATGATGAAAATAGCATTTTATGCCAAGACTCTTGAGACTGTAAACAAAATAAGAAGAATTATGTGTTTGAACCAAAAATTATGAACCGTGGATTCAAAATTTATTAGCATAGACCTAAAAGCCATTTAAAAGATTGAAAATGATACAGTTTTCACTAGCTTTTCAGTTCCTTTTCAGCAGGAGTCTATTAGAGCTGCAAACCTACGTCTGCAGAGAGGGTTCGAGGAGGATTCAATGACTCAGAGACATGTACCTATCATGATTTATTTTTTTAATTGCTGTGGTATATTGTGGGATGATGTCACAAAGTTCATTTGGCAAAGAAGCCACATTCCCCTTGAATTCATTGAGATTTCTATAACTGGTTCTGGGGTAGCTTCGGGGAAAATTAAGTGAAAATCTTTCTATTCTGCCTACTAATTATCTCTCAAGATTGAGGGTATTATGTCAGTTTAAATCAGGGTGACCCTCAAGGTTTTAGCAAAAGATGCTTGTTTTGTATATTTGGCTACAATGTCTCAATCTTACCTTCCTAGACAGTGACACTCCCCGTGGTCATGGCATTTTACCTTGTCATATTTTACCACATTCTCTTGCTCTTAGGAGCATCGTTCACCCCTACTTGCCTTGATTTACACTCCACAGCCAGAAAAAGTTTTCTCCTATAAAATGTTCATTAAGTTGTGAAAGAAAATATTCCCTTATGGTTTTAGTCTCTCAAAAACAATTGAAAGAAGATTCTCCCTGGAGAATTAAATCACCTTTCTTCTGAAAGGACATGGCTTGAAACAACCACGAACTTCCAATCTATTATGGAAATTACAAAATCACAGACTTGTGATCATAGACTTGAAATCAGCATATGTGACCTTGAATCCAGTCTCTGTCACTTAGCTTGCTTAAGCCACATTATCTCTTGACTCTGGGTTTTACTCACTGTTATGTATGAAAACAATACCTACTTCAGACCTACTGTTGTGAAAAGAAATTGGAAAATCATGTCAAAACAAGTATTAATAGGTAACCAAAATGTGTGAATTTTCTAGCTAGAGATATAACTTTCCTGACTAAGGCAATTGACTTTTTAAGTCCGCAGAGTTCCAACTAAATACAGATGTTCATCAAACAAAAATTATTATCCAGAGAAGTAAGAGCCAACATAGTAACAGAAAGTGATAAACCTTTACAGAGTAAAATTAAATGTGTTCTAACTGCACTTACATGTTGAAAACATTATTAGAAAAAAGTCACAGAGTATTATTACCTACCAGACTTATTTATAAGCCAGGAAGATTTATTTTCAAAGCTCTATATTTTATATAGAAATAAATAAATAAATGAAATTTTATAAATAAAATAAAATCTCAAAATTCACAATAATCAAAGACTAAGCACAGTTACATCTGTAAGTCACAGGAAACTGAACTTTGATTAGAGAAAATTCTTTCCTAGCTCTTGCTCCCTCCCCTATGCCACATCATTTCCTTACTAATAACCCTTACCATAATTAGTTCTTGTTGGGTATAGGATGGCATGAATCAGATCTAAGTCTTACAATGAACTGGCTATGTATTTTAAATATAGGAATACAATGTTCTTGATATCAACATGTAGGCTTTATCTTTTTCAAAAGAAATAAAGTTTCCTGAAATTATGTCACTAAGGAGAACTGGTGGAAAAAGAGTTGCATGCATGCTAAGTCACTTCAGTTGTGTTGTACTCTTTGTAACCCTATGGACTGTAGCCTGCCAGGCTCCTCTGTCCATGGGATTCTCCAGGCAAGAATACTGGAGTGGGTTGCCATGCCATCCTCTAGGGGATCTTCCAGACCCAGGGATTCAACCAGTGTCTCTTATGTCTCCTGCATTGACAGGTGGGCTCTTTACCACTAGTGCCACCTGGAAAACCCAGGAAAAGAGTTGGGTGGCTCTAATTTATTTACCTTAAATTTTAAAATTTCCTGTTACAACAAATGGTCAATACTTATGGGGAATGTAGCCACAGGGTTATAAATGTTATATAGAGAGATATTTATTTTTGTATGGCCATAACATTGTAAGGAAAGAAAGTCTTTTCCCTATGGAAAAAATCTAGATTGGGCAATTCTAAGTCCACTTCTATCAATGCTCAGACAAGTCATGATTGGTCAGAGTGGAGCTAAGAAGAGCACTAAAGATCTTTATGTATAAATTTTAAATATGGAAGACTCATAAATCGAAGTCAACTGTGTTTACAAAATGATTATACAGGCAATAAAAGTGGATATTTCCTCATCATTAATGCAGACTGTTTTTCTCTTGAGAAATAAGTGATAAAGCTATTGAAGATTTCCAGGTGTCTAAAAAGGCCTACAACAAACTGGATGTCTGTTGTTGTTTAATCACTAAGGCATGTTCAACTCTTCCAACCCCGTGGACTGTAGCCCACCAGGAACCTCTGTCCATGGGATTTCCCAGGCAAGAGTATGGAGTGGGATGCCATTCCCTCCTCCAGGGGATTTTCCCGACCCAAGGATCAAACCCACATCTCCTATGCCACCTGCATTGCAAGTGGATTCTTTAACCATGAGCCATCAATCCCGAGGTAATGTGAAACAAGGACAGCTGTGAGACATGCATTCAGTTCAGGCTTTGTTGTGTCAGCATTTCAGCCCTTCTGCCACCAGGCTATCCCTTGAGGGCCTCCGTATATGAAATACACAGAATGAAGCTAGATTGCGATCAACTAACCTGAACTGCATTTTTCCTTCAAATTTGTAAATAATTGCTTTCTTCCCTAAAGAAATTTGGTACTGCTTTTATTTACTGCTATGACTAGAACTGGTGACTGAGTGGTAACGAATCTGCCTGCCAAGTAGGAAATGTGGGTTCAATCCCTGGTCAGGAGTATACTCTGGGGAAGGAAATGAAAACCCACTCCAGTATTCTTGCCTGGGAAATCCCATGGACAGAGGAGCCTGGCAGGCTACAGTTCATGGGGTCACAAAGAGTCAGATACGACTAAAGGACAACAATGAGAATTATATCACTCACCTTTCTTATAGTACAGGGAGAACTCTATAAACTGTTTACACTTGACTTTGACGGTTAATCTCAATGTATATTCATTTTAGTTTTTACTTCAGTAAAAAAAAAAAAAACAAAGTCTATGCAAACTTCAGTTGGATCCAGCTGCACAAATAAACGACATATGTGTGTGTGCATGCTGGGCTATGTTGAACTGACTATATGGTAGAAATAAGGTAGCAATTCTATGATACATATCATATGGTAATGAGATGCTTCATAGAGAAAGGGTCTTTGATCAGCTATCTGAAGATGAGATAAAACATGGAGAGATGGAAGAAGGGCATGATTTCTAGGTGAACTCAACAGGGAGACACTTATTATGCCTCAGAGGAATAAATGGTAGGTTCATAGGACACTAAAGCCATTCTCTGAGTTCCAAATCTTCTGTGTCATGAAATGAGTGATTTTCAATGGGGTGGGAGTGGAAAGCTTTTTTGGGACTCTCCCTCTGAAAAAGAGTGGCCCATAATTTTTGAAGGACGGGTAGTTTGAAGAAGTACATCTGCCAAAGATGCCAATTTAAATTTATAATTATGGGTTCAGGTGATTTATAAGATTATTCAGTGAGTGGAAATATAAAGTTATAACATTTAGTTTCTAAGGTCAAAAAGGAATGCAAGAATTGGTACTACCAATCCAGGGAAGGAGAACAGCACCTGCAGTTTTCCAAGAAACTATTTGTGTGAGGCGCTCACACTGTTATGTCATTTAGTGCTTCAGAACAGTTAAAAAGTAGGTATTTTCACCCTAATGTTACAGATGAGGAAATAGAGCCTCTTTAAGATTATATCAATATAACTGATTTAAAAAGATCACCCTGATGCTCTTTTAAACAGCTAATGCTTTTTCCACCAGTCCTTTTTTTGGTAACAGTCCTTCACCCAAGGTCTTTTCCTCCTGTTTTGCTTTAAAATATATATACATGTACAAACACGTATGTGTATGTGTATGCTGCTGCTGCTGCTGCGTCACTTCAGTCATGGCAGACTCTGTGCGACTCCATAGATGACTGCCCACCAGGCATCCCCGTCCCTGGGATTCTCCAGGCAAGAACACTGGAGTGGGTTGCCATTTCCTTCTCGCTCAGTCGTGTACAACTCTTCGCGACCCCATGGACTGCAGCCTACCAGGCTCCTCAGTCCACGGGATTTTCCAGGCAAGAGTACTGGAGTGGGGTGCCATCACTTTCTCCGGTGTGTGTATATACATATGTATGTATATATACATGTATAATTGAAAAGTAGAGATATGTATCAATAAAGATAAATTGTTGTTGTTCAGCTGCTAAGTCATGTCTGACTCTTTGTGACCCCATGGCAGCACACCAGGCTTCCCTGTCCTTCAGTGTCTCCCAGAGTTTGCTCAAATTTAAGTCCATTTAGTTGGTGATGCTATCTATGCCACCTCATCCTCTCTACTGCCCCCTTCTCCTTGTGCCTTCAATATTTCCCAGCATTAAGGTCTTTTCCAATGAGTCAGCTCTTTGCATCAGGTGGCCAAAGAATATTGGAGCTTCAGCTTCAGCATCAGTCCTTCCAATGAATATTCAGGGTTGATTTCCTTTAGTATTGACTAGTTTGATCTCCTTGCAGTCCCAGGGACCCTCAGGCATCTTCTCAGCACCACAGTAAAATTAATTTTCTATTCATATTTTTAAAAGTTAAATTATCTGTAACCTAAAGTACAGAGGATTGCAGATTACCTCTTCCTTCTACTATAATCTCTACTGGGACATATTTTACTATTTTAAATAATAACTGGAGTTTACAAAACACTTAGATCCATAACAGCATGTAACAGTTGATTATGAAATCTCATTGTCTGTCACTTCCTATTATTTTGTTTTTACTACATATTGTTTGTCATGCATGAGTTATTTGAAATCACTAATTATAACATATCCTCAGGGAGAAATGCTATTCTTTTCAGAAGTCTCCTCTTCACTTTGTGATTTCCAGGAGTATATCAGAATAAAATCAAACAAACAAAAAAACCAGAGACGGAACATAGTTTAATTTCAGAAAACATCTGGAAAAGGAATGTGATAACCAGCATTCAATTTCCCCAAGACAGTTCCTTCTGTCTTTTTATTTCTATATGCACAGCTGCTGCGATCCTTGTAGTATATATCCTTGTCCTTACGTGAGCAGTCACAAACAGAACCGCCATCTCTAGAACACCCACGGCCGCAACTGCCACTTGCACATTTTTCTTTTTTTACCACCTACCTGTCCTTTCTTCCCACCTCCTAAATAAATGCCTTCTCATTCACAGTTCTCCCAGCAGATTCTTTTATGCTTGTTTCCCAGAGCCTTTAACATCACCTGCCCTTATACGCTCCAGCTGATTTATGATTTAATCCTGCTCAAATTTCCATTCCATCCTCTGGTTTCCATTAATATGTTCAGCCTTAAGACAACCAGAAGATCACGTGTCCCTTCCTCCCACTTATTTTGTGAATAATGGCATTTTGGTTGATCACTTCTGTGACCTGACTTTTCACATCTGAAACTCTCGAAATGCCAGGGCTCAGATGTGTTCATATTTTACATATGTGCTACAGCCCTATAAATGCAATGACCTCTTTCTTCCCCTGTTAAAATTTTGTGTTATATATCTTATTTCTTTTTCAGTTTTTCAAAGATACACATCTATAATACCAAAGCCTAGCCTTCCTGTATTTAGGCATCTTGCCAGTTTCCATATAATTTTACATTACTGTCATAGCCATATTGTAATGCTCCTATTATTATTTCATTTCAGAACAAAATGTAATCCTTGCTGACAACAGCTTTACCATTCAGTTTCTCTAACATTATCTTCTTGTTTCAGGGCAAAAGCTTTCTAATATAATTCAGGATTCAACTTTCTATGTTCTGGATACAATGTGATTTTTCAAATATTTTCTTCTTGTCTGTGGCTTGTCCTTTCATTCTCCCACCTGTTCGTTTCATAGAAAACATTTTAAATTCCAACATGTACATGAATGTTTACAACAGCATAATTTACAATTTCCTCAAATTGATACAACCCAAATATACTTAAATGAATGATGAATAAACAAACTATGGTACATTTATACAGAGCAACTTATTCATCAATGAAAATGATCGAAGTACTATTCTACACCACTTAAAGGGTTTGCTAGGTAAAAAAATATTAGTCTCAAAGGTTACATATCATATGATTCTATTAATATTACAACCTGAAAAAAATGTTGGAATAGGGAACAAATCAGTGGTTACTATGGGTAACATTAGGGAAGAGGGTCTGATTAAAAGAGTCAACAATAAGGAATTACCTAACATGTTGCAATAGTGGTATAACTGGTAGAGATGCTGTTTACAAAAATCTATACATGTGTTAAAATTTATAAAACTCAGTGCCCAAATTAGTGAATAATACAGTATGTAATTTTTTAAAGAGTAAGATACTAAAAGCTGAAAGGAAATCAGCTTTGACTCTACTCTTAGGCATCCATCAATCATACCTCATATTTTCCTCCATTTAGTAATAAACCCCACAAAATGGTATACTGCCCTATACCCCAGCTATACACCTATACACCAACAATTTATACCAACAATCACATTTCTGCTTGTTTTAATTACCTGAAGTCATTATAACTGAAAAACAAATGATTATAATCATTATAACAATATAATCATCATCATATAATATTCAGATTAGAAATGATATTCAGATTAAATGATATGACTAATTTAGGATGGTGATCACACAAATCATCCTATTTTTTCTAAAGTCTTTGGCTATCCACCTAAAGACTTACAGCTGTGCATCTTTTACTAACTTCTCTTAATCATCTGGATTTATTATTATTTCACACGTGCATATTCCAAAATTCAATCATTTTTATCTATTTATTTTCACTAAATTGCGAATCCATTCAGAGAATAAATGACATCTTGAATTCCTCTTGTTTCTACCACAATACCTAGTTTAATGATGGGCACAAAGAAAAAGCTCAGTAAGTACTTGCCATTTGATCTTTTATTGTATATTTCTTCGGTCACCAGATGACCAAGGGCACTCATGGACCCTGCCTATTCCCAGACTGGATCCTGGTTCTCCTCAAAAACAGGTTGGAGGGTTCTTTTATTTTTAGCTTTGTTATTTTTGCATTTAAACATTATATAAACTAAAATGCACACCTTAAATATTTGACATCTTTTAATGCTTTATTTTTTCTTGTATGAGAGGAAGAAAGAACACATCAAATTAATGAATAAAGTGGTGGTCAGTCCTCATTTATAAACAATGATTTTTGTCAAATGTTTATGGAAGCATTTAAGTACCTAGCAACTGATGAAAACCTAACAATGGTTAGGAAATTAGTATTCTGCTTTGTGTGGCTCATCAGTTTCTAGCCCAGTTATTCATTTAACAAATAGTAGTGCCATAATGTGGAGAATCCAAAGAGTTGGGCATGACAAGTGACTTAGCACACACAAAAGCACAGTGTCATAATGAAGGAATGCTGGAACGTAAAAATAGTTGCTGAAACTTAAAAATACCTGGGAAAAGTCAAAACTTGGACAATAGCTATATATCAGCTGAACTTCTTGACAAAAAAAAAATGCAACTTTCATCTAGGAACATGAAAGTCTGGAATAGGTGATAAAAGAATAGCGACTAACAATATGTAATTATTTAAATTTTAATTAGTGCTTCTCTGCTAGCTCAGAAGGTAATGAATCTTCCTGCAATGCAGGAGACCCAGAATTTGATCCCTGGGTCAGGGAGATTCCCCTGGAGAAGGAAATGGCAACCCACTCCAGTATTCTTGTGAATTCCATGGACAGAGGTACAATCCATGGGATCACAAAAAGTCAGATATGACTGACTAACACTTTCACTTTCACTTTTTGATTAACTAAAATTAAGCATAATTTATGAATTCATTTCCCCATTCACACTACCCATATAGCAAGCATTCCATAACCACATGTGGCATGTGGCTATCGTATTAGAGAACACAGATATAGAATATTCCCATCATTGCAGAAAGTTCTGTTGAAACAGCAATTGATGGTAGGCATAAGAATGCATAGATGAAGAGGAAATGTTCTTTAGAGTAAATATGTAACTTAATAAATTAAGTTTAAAATTATTAAATTTGGAATTCTGTTAAATAAATTTTGGTTAACTGAATAATAATTATACTAAAAATTATGCAGAATTACTAAAATCTAAATTAACTATTAGTATTATGGTTCCTAAATATATGAGTATCTGTGACTAAAATAATTTTCTTTTTTTAATTTTTTAAAATTTTTTAAAGATATTTTTAAGGAAAAACATTAAAACCTCAAGTTTCCAAGACTCCTGAAACCTTTTACTAATGTAAAAAAAAAAAGAAGTCTTTTTAATTATGTAAAAATGCCATTTTCACCATAAATATGGGTACTTAAATGTCACAGGAGGAATCATACTACATTTTTATTTTGGCTAAAATCAATACTTTGTTACTATGAAATTATCTTTAACTGTAAGTTAAATTCCTCCTTGTTGATATACTGAATTTTCAGTGTCAAGAATTAAACAGAATCATATATTTGCTATATTTGAATCTTGAGTAGCACAGCATAATCTTGGATATTTCATCATTCAAATGGAGTTGAACTGAAAAATACCATTGCACCCTCTTATAAAAAATGGGTTTGCTAAGTAAATTAAATAATTTCCCCAATTGATAAAATATCTGCAGTCATTTTTAGCATTAAAATTCTAAAATAAATTTTTGTGTGTTGACCTTTAGAAGACTGTACTTAAACCAAAATAGAGGCAACTATTTACAAATGTAGCTCATCACTTTGTTTATTAGAGCAAATCCACTGAGTTTTCAATCTAGAATTATGTTAGCAATTAAGTTACTGCATGTGCTTAAAACTAAAAATGTTCTCTTTTGTATGATTCCTTAATTTACACGTTTAACTTCATTCTAAAATATGAATTTTCCAGCCACACTCCAAAATAATGAGTTTTTACTGTAATAGTATATAAAAGCAGGCTAGGTATTAAGGCAATTGGCCTTAACTGGAAGTGTCTAATCTATTATCTTTACAAAAACTACAATTTTTTCTGGATATGGCAAGCTGCAGATTTCTCAGAAAATTAGTAGCTACTTTAAAAATGATTTTCTTTTCCAAATTTGAGGCTTGACATACCTATACTTTTCCTGTCAAGAATGATGATTATAGAGACTTCCCTGGTGGTCCAATGGCTAAGACTCCACGCTGCTGATGCAGGGGGCATGGGTTTGACCCCTGGTCAGACAACTAAGATTACCACATGCTGCTTGGTGTGCCCCCCACCCCACTTCCCCCAAAAAAGAATGATGATGATGGCCAAACAAAACATTTTAGTATATGATTTTAATAATGAGGGCTGGATGTTAATGTTACAAACTTTAGAAAAAATAATGAATGTGCTTTCAACGTCAGAAAATGGATGCTGATAATAACTTTATATAATCATTTATCTTCTCTGTATTAGATTATTTCTCAAGTAGCATCATTTCAAAAAGGCTTATTTTCTGCTATTTATTTGATATCCATTATTTCTGTCAACTCTGAGGAATTAACTTCATAACAAAAAAGTTTCACACTTAGTTTTGGTTCTTCGTTAGGACTTCCATCTTTCTGCTTACATTGTCACTATTCTTGCATGCTACTTTATTTGTTAGATCCTTTAGCATATTTATTTACTTCTTTGGTAGCTCAGACGGTAAAGTATCTGCCAACAATGTGGGAGACCTGGGTTTGATCTCTGGGTTGGGAAGATCCCCTGCAGAAGGAAATGGCAACCCACTCCAGTATTCATACCTGGAAAATCCCATGGACCGAGGAGCCTGGTGGGCTACTGTCCATGGGGTCACAAAGAGTCGGACACAACTGAGCGACTTCACTTTCATTTAGCATATTTATCATAGTTATTCTAAATTTCAAGTCTGATAATTCCAACAACCGACATGTTGTTCTGATGCTTTCTCTGTTTCTTCAAATTGTGTCCTTTTGCCTTTTTTCATGCCTTGTGATTTTTTTCTTTATGGGTGGATAGGATGTGCCAAGTAAAAGGCTGTGCTTTATACAGGCCTTCAGTAGTGTGGTAAGATGGGGAGGCACGAGGGAGTGTTCTACAGCCCTATGGTTAGACCTCAGTCTTTTAGTGAGCCTTGCCCCTGGACTGCGGACTTCCCAAGTGTTATTTAGTTTTCTTCTCCCTGCTTAGGTGGGACAGGATGATTAGAGTGGGCTGGAGTTGGGTATTTCCCTTTCTGCAAGTCAGTTAGGCTCTGAAATAATACCCCTACAGGATCAGTTCAGTTCAGTTCAGTCGCTCAGTCGTGTCCGACTCTGCCACCCCATGAATCACAGCACTCCAGGCCTCCCTGTCCATCACCAGCTCCCGGAGTTTACTCAAACTCATGTCCATGGAGTCGGTGGTGCCATCCAACCATCTCATCCTCTGTCGTCCCCTTCTCCTCCTGCCCTCAATCTTCCCCAGCATCAGGGTCTTTTCAAAAGAGTTAGCTCTTCGCATGAGGTAGCCAAAGTATTGGAGCTTCAGCTTCAGCATCAGTCCTCCCAATGAACACCCAGCGCTGATCTCCTTTAGGATGGACTGGGTGGATCTCCTGGCAGTCCAAGGGACTCCCAAGAGTCTTCTCCAACACCACAGTTCAAAAGCAGCACTTTTTCAGCGCTTAGCTTTCTTCACTGTCCAACTCTCACGTCCATACATGACCTCTGGAAAAACCATAGCCTTGACTACATGGACATTTGTTAGCAAAGTAATGTCTCTACTTTTTAATATGCTATCTAGGTTGGTCATAACTTTCCTTCTAAGGAGTAAGCATCTTTTAATTTCATGGCTGCAATCACCGTCTGCAGTGATTTTGGAGCCTAACCCAGCAGGATAGTCTCAGGTTAATCAGTTTACCCTGAGGGCAGGCCTTGTTAAGAACCAAGTGGTCTGGCAGGTTTCAAAATGGATCCTTTCCCTTCCCTCTTTCAGAAGCACGAGGGGGGGTTCTCTGGTTGAGTTCTTGGAGATAAATTTCACAGTATTGCAGGGGATCCCCTATCACTGGGTCCCTTTGGAGTTTTTAACTCTCAGACTTGGCCACGCTGAGCCACCAGCAATTCATCAATTACAGTTCAGGTTATCCCACCTGGGCACTGTTTCCCATGGTTTCTGCTTGTGAGTCTCTGCTCTAGTAAGTCATGACTTCCTGAATTTGTCTGTCTCTGCAGTCTTTTTACTTGTTAGGACAGATTGATGACTTCTAAGTTCCATACATGCCAAACCAAACACTAGAAGTCAGCAGTTGATTCTTGATACCTGAAAAACTGGTAACTGTTCAGGTGTCAATTAATAGAAAAATGGATTTTAAAAATTTAGCATATTCTATAATGGAATACTATTCAATAAGGAAAGGAAAAAAGTAGTAATACATTCAATAACACTGATGAGTCTCAAAACAATATGCTGAATGAAAGAACTTTTTTATCCCCCCCAATTTTTTATATAAAGTTTTATTATAAATCACTGTATTTAAAGTTCTAGAGTAAGCAAAACTAATCTAGGGTAGAAAAAATAAAAATGATTTTGATAGAGAGGAAGGGGATTTACTGGGAAGAGACCATGAGGGAATCTTCTTAAGTAATGTTCTATATCTTGATAGGGATTTGGGTTGCACAGATATTTGCATTTGTGGGTATGTTCTTGAGATTTGAGTACGTCATTGTATATGAATGTTATCTTGAAATATAAATAACTACTGAAGTTTGATAATATGCATGCTGAAGTATTTAAGGAGAAATGCACTGATATCTATGTCTTAGTTTGAAATGCAGCAAATACATGTAAATCCATGGCTGATTCATATCAATGTATGACAAAACCCACTGAAATGTTGTGAAGTGATTGGCCTCCAACTAATAAAAAAAAAAAAAAAGATTTAAAAAGTAAATAAATAAATAAATAAAAGGAAAAAAAAGAAAAAAAATAAATAAATACCAAATCTTATGTAAAAAAAAAAAAAAAATGAACTGATGGATGGATAGAGGATTGAATGGATAGATAAGAACATAAGAACTTAGAAGGTATACATAAATTTTTTCAAATGTTCTCAGTGTTTAAAAATTTCTCTCAAATATGTTAGAGTAAAACTGGGTACTTACAGAAATGTGATTAGGCAGACAGAGCTTTGGCCTTAAATTCAGAAGAAACTGAAGTTCAAATGACAACTCAACTACTTCCATCTGTGAACTCCTGAGCAAATTGCCCTCTTCAGCTAAGATTTCATATTCTGCAGAATGAAAATACTGACATTTAGGTTACAGGGTTGTAAAGATGTTAAATCAGGATAAGATACCAGCTTTTAGACAGTTTTAAGCTCCTCATCACTCCTTGAAATTTCTCATCAAGTATCATTCCAGAGATCACCCTGCTTTTGGAAAAGATTTTTGCAGTGAGTTTGAATATTTGAACTTGGAGACCTCTGCTGGTCTCTTTAAACTCCAGAATTTCATGTTTGGATGAGTCAGTGATTCCAAACTGAAATTTTTATATTTTTTTGTAAAAAGCCTCTATGTTTATTTTTCTTTGATTATGTGCACAACTTATTCCTCAGGACATTACTGAACTTAATGCTATACCCCTTCTCCTCTCTAATAATGTAACAGGCTACACACAACTTTGAAAATTCACAGCAAATCTATAGCATCCCTCAAAAGAACATAGGAAGTATATTTTCTAATCTTGTACTTAATTGATAAATTTTTTTCTCCATATTATACAAACTCTCATAAGCCCTTTGAAGAAGAGATCATTGATAGGATGAAGGAAACTCAAGCTCTGGAAAATAATCCACTTTTAAACCTTCAAAACAAGGAAAGAATTCTGAGATTTATGGGCCAGCAAAAGACAATGACAACAAAAAAATTAAAAAAAAAAAATTTGTCAGGTTCAAAATAGAGGGCTTTTGAAGATAATTTTGTTAATTCACTACAAAAACTTAAAAGACTATGATAGGGATGTGATTTCAGAAAATTTGAATGAGCTTACATGAGAAATACTTCATGCCTTGTCATCATCATTGCTACCATTAATTATAGCTCATTACACTGACTCTGAAGAGAAAGAGCCTGCCTTGAAATGCCAACACAGCTGGGAAACACTGAAGATTTGGCATGCAGAACACAGATTTAATTTTTGCTCTTTCTATCAGAAGAGATTTTATAGCAAAAAGTACTATAATAGATGAACTTAACACTATCATAAAGAATGTTTAAATTTGAGCTAGCTTATCTTTTGGAATGAAAGCTTTGGGGAAATAACAGCATTTTTTTTATGTATGACTTTCAGGAATTTCTTAAGAATGAACAGTTTTTATTAAATGTTTTTCTTAGTTTTATTAGTTTTTTATTAATAGTTTTTATTAAATGCTAATTAAATTGTTGACTATAAAACTTACCATCTTAAAACACAGGAGAATTCTGTTTGGGTACATCTTTTAAAATATTACCTTTGAGAAAATCTGATTTCTCTATATCTAAAACAGCTACTTCAAAATGCTGACATTTTGAATTTTACTACAGTTTTTAACCTCTCTCTCCTTTTTCTGGTGCTGAAAAACTAAAACACCATTTTTCCAGTTTTGTTTTTTAAGCTAACCTTCACTATTCATTTGAATTGCTATTCTCAGCTATAATAGAACAATAAATTTATAGATGAACATAATCATATAAAAATATACAAGAATAAGCTACATTTGTATGCATTTATGCTTAATCTAAAGGTTTCCTTCTTAAAAGATCCTTCCCCCAAGGTTTATATCTGTAGAGCTAAGAGAAATTGCAGTAATACAGAACACTGTCAATGCACTTTTTCTGATGCTAAATGACTCTTCATGTAAAAGAAAAGGAAAAAAGAAAGAAAGAAAAAGAAGGAAAAAAGGGGACACAAAACTTTCAGTACATGTTGTGCCTATTAACAAGATATCCAAAAAGACTATTTAACAATGAGTTATCATACAAGCCTCTTCTAGAACAACAGTTCTCAACTAGAGATTATTTTGCATTTCCATGGGACATTTGGCAATGGCTAGAGACATTTTTCTTTCTTTATTGTCATGATGTGGGGAGAGGCTTACTGGCATGAAGTGGATAGAGGCCAAGGATGCTGCTGGACATCCTACAATGTCCAGGACAGTCTCCCAAAACAAAGAATTATCCATCCCAAGATGTCAAAAGTGTCACAGTTGAGAAACTGTTTTAGAGGAAGATAGTAACTCAAATTCCAAAACCTATATGATCCATCAAATAAGAAAATTAAAACAATTGATGAAGGTGGCGATGTAAATAACAGTACAGATTAAATAGTGTTGATAGAGGCCTGCATAAGCCTCCCCAATCTCACTTCAGCTTGTAGGTTTCCTTGACTGATAAAACAAGGAGCTGAGTCGTGTTGCTTATAAAAATGTTAGTGCCCCTTCCTTGTCATAAAGACAGGGCGTCGTCTTACGAAAACAGGATACCATAACAGAAAGGACAAACAGGCTGCTGTTGCTCCATCCCAAATTAGAAACTAACTTTGCTCACCTAAGATGTGGTAGAGTTTGGCACAGATTCACCTGACTGAGGGAGTGTGTGTTAGTAACTCAGTTGTATCTGACTCTTTGCAACCCCATGGACTGGGGCCCTCCAGGCTCTTCTGTCCATGAAATTCTCCAGGCAAGAATACTGGAGTGGGTTGCCACTTCCTTCTTCAAAACCCAGCCAGGCTCCACTTGCAGAATGGTATCTAGTCAGAGCAAAGGCCATACTGTGGAGATGTCT
This sequence comes from Dama dama, assembly GCF_033118175.1. Classification (NCBI taxonomy): domain Eukaryota; kingdom Metazoa; phylum Chordata; class Mammalia; order Artiodactyla; family Cervidae; genus Dama; species Dama dama. The sequence continues at coordinate 79,046,934 of NC_083698.1, read as the reverse complement.
GCATCCAGACAGCAAGCCTTCTTTAGCCATCTCCTCAGAGGTTCCACATAGACTACTAGTGGTCATAAAAGTTCACCCACTCACTACAGTGATTGAAGAATGCAAGGCAAGGCAGAGAGGAGGAACATTAGACAACATTAGACAACAGTCAGAAATAAACTTTGTATTCATAAATCTCTCTGGATTAGGTAAGGGGCTGAGGTACTAGGGGAGAAGAGACAGATGATAATGGTCTCAAAGTGCTGTGTTGGATCAAGTGCTTTGTTATGAAGCCTAAGACAATTCCATTTATATCTTTTTTTCCCCAGCTTCATTGTGGCGTAATTAACAAATAGAATTTTGAGTAATTACTTAAATGTACTATGTGATTTAATGTGTATATACATTGTGAAAGGATTCAAGTTGACACATCCATCACTTAAGTACCTTCTTTGTGGGGGAGAATGAGAATGCATAAAATCTATTCTTTTAGCAAATTTCAATTATACAGTATAGTATGATCAACTTTAGTCATCATGCTATACATTTTATCCTCAGAAATTATTCATCTGACAGAAAGTTTGTGTTGTACCTTTCAACCAACCATTATCCATTTTCACCATGCACTATACCCTATTCCTTCAACCAACCATTACCCACTATTCCCCACTCAGTATTTCCCCAACCATCATTCTACTCTCTGTTTTAATAAGCTAAACTGTATTTTTTTCTTTTTAATATTTCACACATATAAGTGACACCAAGCAGTATTTGACTTTCTCTAACTTATTTCACTTAGCAAAATGTCCTCCAGACTTATTCATGTTGTTGTAAATGGCAGGATTTCTTTCCTTGTTAGGGTTAAATAGTATTCAAAAATGCATTATATCTCTGAGTTATACCTCACACTTTCTTTATCCATTCATCTGTTGAGAGACATTTAGGTTGCTTCCATACCTTGTCTATTGTGAATAATGCTGCAGTGGATCAGGTATATTCAGACATCTCTTTGAGACAATGATTTCATTTTCTTGGGATATATGTATATATCTCCAGAAGTGGGACTCCTGGATCATATGGTGAGTTCTATTTTTAATTTCTTGAGTAACCGCCATATACTATTTTTCATTGTGACTTTTCCAGTTAACATATCCTTGCCAGCATTTATCTCTTATCTTTTTGATAATAACCATACTAACAGATATGAGGTAATTTTTGCTCACTGTGAATTTGATTTACATTTCCCTGATTAGTAACGTTGAGCATCTTTTTATGGACCATTTGGTCATTTGGCCATTTATATGCCTTCTTTGGAAAAATGTCTATTCAATTCCTTTTCCCATTTTTAAATTGGGTGTGGTTTTTTTGGTATTGATTTATATGAGTTCCTTATATATTTTGGATTTTAACCGCTTATCAAGCACATGGTTTGAAGATATTTTCTCCAGTTCTATAGCTTACCTTTTTGTTGATGGTTTCCTTTGCTGTGCTGAACATTTTTAGTCTAAGGTAATTCTGCTTGTTTATTTTTACTTTTGTGCTTTTGATGCCAAATCTAAAACATCATTGCCAAGACCAATGTCAGGAGCTAATCCACACTGTTTTCTTCTAGGAGTTTTATAGCTTCAGCTCTTAGATTCAAATCTTTATCCCCTTTTGAGTTGGTTATGTGTATTTTGCAAGATAGGGGTCAAATTTCATTCTTTGCATGTGGATACCCAGTTTTCCCAGCACTATTTATTGAAGATACTATCCTTTACCTACTGTATATTATTGGTGCCTTTATTGTAAATGACCTTATATAAGTGGGTTTATTGTCTATTTCTAAGCACTCTATTCTGTTCCATTGATTTCTGTGTCTTATGCCAATACCACAGGGAAGTCAATGGCAACCCACTCCAGTACTCTTGCTTGGAAAATCCCATGGATGGAGGAACCTAGTAGGCTACAGTTCATGAGGTCGGGAAAAGTCGGACATGATTGAGCGGCTTCACTTTCACTTTTCACTTTCATGCATTGGAGAAGGAAATGGCAACCCACTCCAGTGTTCTTGCCTGGAGAATCCCAGGGACCGGGGAGCCTGGTGGGCTGCTGTCTATGGGGTCGCACAGAGTCGGACACGACTGAAGCGACTTAGCAGCAGCACACCAATACCATACTGTTCTGTTTACTATCGCTTTGAATTGCAGTGTGAGATTGCATCCCATTATGTCTTGCGTCTCAGAAAAAGAAGTCTAGAATTGTACTTCCAAATTCAAATAAGTGAATAATGAGAAATGTGAAGAAGATGCAAAGCAAACATTGTTAAGAATCATGGAAAGATTGGGCTAGCAATGGGAGGAGAGGTGTGGAATACAGGGTAGAATGAGGATTCCATTGAGCCAAAGAAAAGGTGGCTTTAGTGAGTTTTCCCATGGTTCAGTAGCCACAGGAGGAGATGTTTATTGAAGACTTTCAGGTATAGACTGGGATTGGACCCCAAGTAAACAAGTAGAGCAGATACCCAGCATTTTTCCAGAGTATACTAAGTAGGCAAGGTTTCATAAGAACTGCTAGATAAAGGCTTTGATTAGAGACATACTTTTGTAGGTGAATATGTGGAAACTGAGAGCAAAGGTCCTAAACAATGACATGAAGAATCCTATGACCTGAGGTAGAAAAAAAGAGGAATCCAACTTGGACAAGAACAAAGAAGACTGACTCCCCTGGCCACATGGCTAAAACTTCTAATCAAAAAAATTTGTGAGAAACTGATAGGAAAAAACCCTTATAATAGGAATCATTGGTAAGGTTAAGTGTCCACACACTCAACACTGCAAAAACTATTTCAACATTTTATGTAAGCTAATTCAACTCTGGAAACCTGTTGACCTTGATGATAAGAAATTCAACCCAATTATAGTCGTGCTCCTTCCTTACTGCAAGGTTGTATGGAGGTGCACATAGGCCATTGGTCATTTATCAGTTAACTTGTATTGATAATTATTCTTCCAGTTAGCCTACTCCTCTGACCTCTGCTTCATCCACACCACATTTGGGATTTGGGAACCTTCAGGGATGATGGGAACCCTAGTCATAAGGACTTGATGCCTCTCTGCAATGCCCACAAGGAAAAATGAACCATTCCCAAATCCACAGACATCTGCCCCCTCCCAATCTCTGAGAAATATTCCCATCTCTCTGTGTTCAGTAGCCTTCTCCCTCTAACGTTTCCTCTTCAAACAACTTAGGCTGTTCTCAAAGAGAAGATAGGCTTTGCATCCAGACTCTTCTGCTTTCCAACTTCCCCAATTTCTAAGGCAGGATATGATCAAGCTTAGTAACCTGCTTATACTGAGAAGAAGGGGAAACTATAGGGAGAACACATTTTAGTAGATTGGTTTTTTAAAAATATATTGTTGCAGTCCCGCTAACTTGTGTCCAACTCTTTGTGAGCCCATGGACTGCAGCATGCCAGGCTCCTCTATCCTCCACTATGTCTGGGTTCATGTCATTGTGTCAGTGATGTTATCTGTGTAACCACGTATCTTTTTATACATAGTTTATTTTAACATCAGTATGAGCTATAACTTCAGTATAAAAGCACCACCAAGTGGTAAATGCAGATATAGTCACATCAACATTCAAATCTCAGTATTAGAATTAACCACTGGAGAGGTTATGGGACGGTCAGTCTTGGTCATAGAACTCCAATCATGTGTGTGCCCGTGTTAACAAGTCAGAACTGATTTCACTGTCCCACAATAGTGATAACTGAGCTCCTGAGTGGAATCTGGAATTCCACCATCATTTTCTTTGCTGCTGCACTTCAGAAACTGTTGCCTAGTGAAGCTGGAAATCCACTATATCAAAGTATGCATATAGCTGATTCACTTTGTTGTATAGCAAAAACTAACACAACACTGTAAAGCAATTATACTCCAATTTTTAAAAAGTGGACAAAAGCAGCACCACATTTGCGATCACTGGGACTGTAGCCACTACAGAAGGTTATTTTAACGTTTTTGTCAGTTATTCACATTTTGTCCACTGACCTTGCCCTAGATTTATTCTTAGCCTTTCTTTGTGCCCTGCTCTGTATTCTAAGATGTCCAGCCCCATGGACTGCACATTGCCAACTGGCTCCTATTTGTATTCAGCCAATTGGAGACATGGGGAAATCAGAAGCTGCAAGGATAAAGAGGTTTGTATATTACCCACTCCCAAGTTCTCTAAGACGAGTTTCTGACAGTGTTTTGAATTCCACCAGGACTACAGTTTCTTTTCTGTACTCCTTGTCTACAAACTTCAGTTTCATTGGTGTAGCAATGGCATTTCTATATTGCTAATCCCTAAACTCCTATATTTGTTGATTTCCTTAATACTGCTGATTTTCTTAACCTTTCCTTAATCTTGGAATTTAATAATCCCTTAAATTCTTTATTCATTAAAGTCTCTTACATCATCTGAGTTTGATCTTTCTGGAACCTTGATTGTAACAATGAACGTTCTACACATCACACATATTACATGTGTTTTTTTAATCACTCCAATCATTCTTTTCAAGTTCTGATAGTAGATGAAATAAACAGCGCTTATCAGGAGAGGACCGATAAAGGAGATAACTCATTGCCACCCACCTCAAAAACACTAAAGCAGCTAGTTTAGCAGTTAAAGGATTACCTTCCATATCATGAAGATTAATAGGGAACATGAATAACAAAAATCTCCTTAAAACTTTCTGTAATATAGAAGTTCACTAATGCCAATAGAATTAAACTAACCTTAGCACTAGATCATTTCATTTGAACAGTCATTTCCACTCCTGATGTGTCTGTCATATCACTGTGGTATTTTCTATATATAGCAGGGATGAAGATTTATTAGACAGTTTACTGCATCCACAGGTTATGCTGATCTCAGCAGTGTTGGCAAGCAGAAAGAAATATTGTATGAGGGCAACATTTGTTCTACAGAAAAAAAATCTAAGCATATTTCTTGCTTGTTTAAATTTGCTCATGTAAACTATTTTCCACAGATAAGTGAACAGTAAATGCGTTTGCAACGTGCTACTGCATTCCTACACACTGCAGATGAGATAGGAACCATGTTTCCATAAATAAAAAGTGACAGACCATGACAATGCCCTCTGTAACTCCTTTCCTCCTGAGCATCCGCGTGGTAGAGAAAGGTTCTGCTACACACATGGCAGGGGAATTGAATATTAGTCGAATTTGCTGACAGTTGTTGGATGAACTTTTCAGTTCTGAGCACAAAGGTCATCTTTGCTCTAAATTCAGTAGGTTTAATCTGATTTGGTTAATTATAAATATAGTGCTTGCAAAACTAAGTCAAGAAGAAAGAATCATATTATAAGCAATCCATATATTTAAGTTTCAACCATGTTCTCTCCAGTGTGGAGTTTTGCCACTGCCTTAGGGCAAAAAAGACTTACACAACCCATTTGGTATGAAATCCAAACTTTAAACAAGTTAACATGGCTTACTTTTTTAAAAGTCTGCATATCTTATTATCATTTGTAAGTATCTATTGATAATATAGACACATAAACTTTCAGAGTAAAATTAAAAATTGTTGAGACATGATTCCTTATGGAACTTATAATTTATCTTACATAAGTCAAATTCATAGTAAATTCTGAGAGACTGCCCAAAAAAGTAATTGTATTACCTCCACTGCTTTAAGGATTTTTTTCACTTATATGCTAATTATGTGCAAGATCTTAGACAAAATATTCACCTCATTATCCAGATCTGGCATCTACAAATATATTTTTTATTTTTATTAATTTATTTATTTTAATTGGATGCTAATTACTTTACAATGTTGTAGTGGTTTTTGCCATACATTGACATGAATCAGCCATGGGTGCACATGTGTTCCCCATCCTGACCCTCCCTCCCACCTCCCTCCCCATCCCATCCCTCAGGGTCATCCCAGTGCACCAGCCCTGAGCTCCCTGTCTCATGCATTGAGCCTGGACTGGCGATATATTTCACATATGGTAAAATACATTTCAATGCTATTCTCTCAAATCATCCCACCCTCGCCTTCTCCCACAGAGTCCAAAAGCCTGTTCTTTGTATCTGTGTCTCTTTTGCTGTCTTGCATATAGGGTCATCATTACATCTTTCTAAATTTCATATATATGCGTTAATATACTGTATTGGTGTTTTTCTTTCTGACTTACTTCACTCTGTATAAGAGGCTCCAGTTTCATCCACCTCATTAGAACTGACTAAAATGAGTTCTTTTTAATAGCTGAGTAATATTTCATTGTGTATATGTACCACAACTTTCTTATCCATTCATCTGTCAATGGACATCTAGGTTGCTTCCATGTCCTAGCTATTGTAAACAGTGCTGCAATGAACATTGCGGTATATGTGTCTCTTTCATTCTGGTTTCCTAGGTGTGTATGCCCAGGAATGGTATTGCTGGGTCATATGGCAGTTCTATTTCCAGTATTTTAAGGAATCTCCACACTGTTCTCCAAGGTGGCTGTACTAGTTTGCATTCCCACCAACAGTAGGAGGGTTCCCTTTTCCCACATCCTCTCCAGCATTTATTGTTTGTAGACTTTTTGATAAGCAGCCATTCTGATTGCCATGAGATGGTATGTCATTGTGGTTTTGATTTGCATTTTTCTGATAATGAGTGATGCTGAGCATCTTTTCATGTGTTCATTAGCCATCTGTATATCGTCTTTGGAGAACTGTCTGTTTAGTTCTTTGGTCCATTTTTTTGATTGGGTCATTTATTTTTCTGGTATTGAGCTTCATGAGCTGCTTGTATATTTTTTAGATTAATTCTTTGTCAGTTGCTTCATCTGCTATTATTTTCTCCCATTCTGAAGGCTGTCTTTTCACCTTGCTTATAGTTTCCTTCATTGTGCAAAAGCTTTTAAGTTTAATTAGGTCTCATTTGTTTGTTTTTGCTTTTATTTCCATTACTCTGGGAGGTGGGTCATAGAGGATCCTGCTGTGCTTTATGTCAGAGAGTGTTTTGTCTATGCTTTCCTCTAGGAGTTTTATAGTTTCTGGTCTTACGTTTAGAACTTTAATCCGTTTTGAGTTTATTTTTGTGTATGGTGTTAGAAGATGATCTAGTTTCATTCTTTTACCTGTGGTTGACCAGTTTTCCCAGCACCACTTGTGAAAGAGATTATCTTTTCTCCATTGTATATTCTTGCTTCCTTCGTCAAAGATACAGTGTCTATAGGTGCACGTAATTATCTCTGGGCTTTCTATTTTGTTTCATTGATCTATATTCTTTCTTTGTGCCAGTACCATACTGTTTTGATGACTGTAGCTTTGTGGTATAGTCTGAAGTCAGGCAGCTTGATTCCTCCAGTTCCATTCTTCTTTCTCAAGATTGCTTTGACTATTTGAGGTTTTTTATATTTCCATACAAATTGTGAAATTATTTGTTCTAGTTCTGTGAAAAATACCATTAGTAGCTTTATAGGGATTGCATTGAATCTATAGATTTCTTTGGGTAATATACTCATTTTCACTATTCATGATTCTTCTGATCCATGAATACAGTATATTTCTCCAACAATTTGTGTCATCTTTGATTTCTTTCATCAGTGTTTTATAGTTTTCTATATATATAGGTCTTTTGTTTCTTTAGGTAGATTTATTCCTAAGTATTTTATTCTTTTCATCACAATGGTGAATGGAATTGTTTCCTTAATTTCTCTATGTTTTCTTATTGTTAGTATATAGGAATGCAAGGGATTTCCATGTATTAATTTTATATTCTGCAACTTTACTGTATTCATTGATTAGCTCTAGTAATTTTCTGGTGGAGTCTTTAGGGTTTTCTATGTAGAGGATCATGTCATCTGCAAACAGTGAAAAGTTTACTTATTCTCTTCCAATCTGCATTCCTTTTATTTCTTTCTCTTCTCTAATTGCTGTGTCTAAAACTTCAAAAACTATGTTGAATAGTAGAGGTGAGAGTGGGCACTCTTGTCTTCTTCCTGACTTTAGGGGAAATGCTTTCAATTTTCACCATTGAGAATAATGTTTGCTGTGGGTTTATCATATAAAGCTTTTATTATGTTGAGGTATGTTCCTTCTATGGCTGCTTTCTGGAGGGTTTTTATCAGAAATGGATGTTGAATTTTGTCAAAGGCTTTCTCTGCATCTATTGAGATAATCATATCTTTTTTGTTTGTTTATTTTATCTTTCAATTTGTTAATGTGGTGCATCACACTGATTGATTTGCAGATATTGAAGAATCCTTGCATTCCTGGGATAAAGCCCACTTGGTCATGATATATGATCTTTTTAATATATTGTTGGATTCTGTTTGCTAGAATTTTGTTGAAGATTTGTGCATCTATATTCACCCCCACATCAGTGATATTTGCCTGTAATTTTCTTTTTTTGTGGCATCTTTTGGTATTAGCTATTTGGTTTTGGTATTAAGGTGATGGTGGCCTCATAGAATGAGTTTGGTAGTTTACCTTCCTCTGTAATTTTCTGGAAGAGTTTGAGTAGGATAAGCTTTAGCTCTTCTCTGAATTTTTGGTAGAATTCACCTGTGAAGCCATCTGGTCCTGGGCTTTTGTTTGTTGGAAATTTTTTATTACAGCTTGATTTCCGTGCTTGTGATGGGTCTGTTAAGATTATCCATTTCTTCCTGGTTCAGTTTTGGAAGGTTATACTTTCTAAGAATTCATCCATTCCTTCCAAGTTATCCATTTTATTGTCACATAGTTGCTGATAGTAGTCTCTTATTATCCTTTGTATTTCTGTGTCATCTGTTGTGACTTCTCCATTTTCATTAATTTTTTTTGATGAGTCTTGCTAAAGATTTGTCTATTTTGTTTATCTTCCCAAAGAACCAGCTTTTAGTTTTGTTGATTTTTGCTGTAGTCTCCTTTGTTTCTTTTTCATGCATTTCTGCTCTAATTTTTATGATTTCTTTCCTTCTACTAACCCTGGGGTTCACGTCTCCTTTTTCTAGTTGCTTTAGGTGTACAGTTAGGTTATTTATTTGATTTTTCTCTTGTTTCTTGAGGTAAGTTTGTATTGCTATGAACCTTCCCCTTAGCATTGCTTTTACTGAATCCCATGGGTTTTGGGTTGTTGTGTTTTCATTTTCTTTTGTTTCTATGCATATTTTGATTTCTTTTTTTTATTTCTTCTGTGATTTGTTGGTTATTCAGAAGCATGTTGTTTAGCCTCCATATGTTTGTATTTTTAATAGTTTTTTTTTTTTTTTTTCCAGTAGTTGACATCTAATCTTACCACATTGTGATCAGAAAAGATGCTTGGAATGATTTCGGTTTTTTTTTTTTTTTTTAATTACCAAGGCTAGATTTATGGCCCAGGATGTGATCTATCCTGGAGAATGTTCTGTGTGCACTTGAGAAAAAGGTGAAAGTTGTTGTTTTGGGGTGAAATGTCCTATAGATATCAATTAGGTCTAACTGGTCCATTGTATCATTTAAAGTTTGTGTTTCCTTGCTAATTTTCTGTTTGGTTGATCTATCCATAGGTGTGAGTGGGGTATTAAAGTCTCCCACTATTATTGTGTTACTGTTAATTTCCCCTTTCATACTTGTTAGCATTTGCCTTATATATTGAGGTGCTCCTATGTTGGGTGTATATATATTTAAAATTGGTATATCTTCTTCTTAGATTGATCGTTTCATCATTATATAGTGTCCTTCTTTGTCTCTTTTCACGTCCTTTATTTCAAAGTCTATTTTATCTGATATAAGTATTGCTACTCCTGATTTCTTTTGGTCTCCATTTGCATGAAGTATCTTTTTCCAGCCCATCACTTTCAGTCTCTATGTGTCCCTTGTTTTGAGGTGAGTCTCTTGTAGACAGCATATATAGGGGTCTTGTTTTTGTATCCGTTCAGCCAGTCTTTGTCTTTTGGTTGGGGCATTCAACCCATTTACATTTAAGGTAATTATTGATAAGTATGGTCCTGTTGCCATTTACTTTGTTGTTTTGGGTTTGAGTTTATAAAACTTTCCTGTGTTTCTTGTATAGAGAAGATCCTTTTGCATTTGTTGAAGAACTGGTTTGGTGGTGCTGAATTCTCTCAGCTTTAGCTTGTCTATAAAGCTTTTGATTTCTCCTTCATATTTGAATGAGATCCTTGCTGGGTATAGTAACCTGGGCTGTAGGTTCTTCTCTTTCATCACTTTAAGTATGCCCTGCCATTCCCTTCTGGCCTGAAGAGTTTCTATTGAAAGATCAGCTGTTATCCTTATGGGAATCCCCTTGTGTGTTATATGTTGTTTTTCCCTTGCTGTTTTTAATATTTGTCCCTTGTGTTTGATCTTTGTTAATTTGATTAATATGTGTCTTGGGGTGTTTCACATTGGGTTTATCCTGTTTGGGATTGTCTGGGTTTCTTAGACTTGGGTGGCTATTTCCTTCCCCATTATAGGGAAGTTTTCAACTATTATCTCCTCAAGTATGTTCTCACGCCCTTTCTTTTGTCTTCTTCTGGGACTCCTATGATCCGAATGTTGGGGTATTTAATATTGTCCCAAAGGTCTCTGAGGTTGTCCTCATTTCTTTTCATTCGTGTTTCTTATTTCCTCTCTGCTTCGTTTATTTCCACCATTCTATCTTCCACCTCACTTATCCTATCTTCTGCCTCAGTTATTCTACTGTTGGTTCCCTCCAGAGTGTTTTTGATCTCAGTTATTGCATTATTGATTATCGATTGACCCTTTTTTATTTCTTCTAGGTCCTTGTTAAACATTTCTTGCATCTTCTCAATCCTTGTCTCTAGTCTATTTATCTTAACTCATTTTGTTTTCAAGATTTTGGATAATCTTTACTATCATTATTCTGAATTATTTTTCAGGTAGACTCCCTATCTCCTCCTCTTTTGTTTGGTCTGTTGGGAAATTATCATGTTTCTTTACCTGCTGAATATTTCTCTGCCTTCTCATTTTGTTTGATTGCTGTGTTTGGGGTGGCCTTTCTGTAGGCTGGAAGTTTGTGGTTCCTCTTTATTGTGGAGGTTCCTCCCTCTGTGTGGGGTTGGACTAGTGGCTTGTCAAGGTTTCCTGCTTAGGGGAGCTTGCATCTGTGTTCTGGTGGGAGGAACTGGATTTCTTCCCTCTGAAGTGCAATGGAGTGTCCAGTAGTGAGTTTTGAGGTGTCTATGAGTTTGCTATGGCTTTGGGAAGCCTGTGTTTTAATGCTCAGGACTGTGTTCCTGTGTTGCTGGAGAATTAGCATGGTATGTCTTACTCTGGAACTTGTTGGTTCTTGGGTGGAGTTTGGTTTCATGTAGGTATGGAGGCTTTTGGATGAGCTCTTATCTATTAATGTTCCCAGGAATCAGGAATTCTCTAGTGTTCTCAAGTTTTGGATTTAAGCTTGCTGCCTCTGGCTTTCAGTCTTATCCTTACAGTAGCCTCAAGACTTCTCCATCCATACAGCACATGATAAAACATCTAGATTAATGGTGAAAAGATTCTCCACGGTGTGGGACACCCAGAGGTTCACAGAGTTACATGGAGAAGAAAAGAGGGAGGAGGTAGATAGAGGTGACCAAAAGGAGAATAGGGGGAGTCAAAAGGGGAGAGAGCAATCAAGCCAGTAATCACACCCCTAAGTGAACAAGGATACTGAAGATAAGATTCCTAAGGGTACAAAATTGGTAACAAAATACCAAAAAGCAAAGATTAAAAATCTAGAGTAGAGGTTTGACTCTCAAAAATACAATATTAAAAATACAAAACAAAATCAATCACAAAAATTATAAAAGGTATATATGTGAAATTTTCTTTAAAAATAGGGTCTTTTTTTTTTTTTTGCAAAGTAATCAGTTCAGTTCAGTCGCTCAGTCGTGTCCGACTCTTTGCGGCCCCATGAATCACAGCATGCCAGGCCTCCCTGTCCATCACAAACTCCCGGAGTTTACTCAAACTCATGCCCATAGAGTCGGTGATGCCATCCAGCCATCGCATCCTCTGTCATCCCCTTCTCCTCCTGCCCCCAATCCCTCCCAGCATCAGGGTCTTTTCCAATGAATCAACTCTTCACATGAGGTGGTCAAAGTATTGGAGTTTCAGCTTCAGCATCAGTCCTTCCAATGAACACCCAGGACTGATCTCCTTTAGGATGGACTGGTTGGATCTCCTTGCAGTCCAAGTGACCCTCAAGAGTCTTCTCCAACACCACAATTCAAAAGCATCAATTTTTTAGCGCTCAGCTTTCTTCACAGTCCAACTCTCACATCCATATATGACCACTGGAAAAACCATAGCCTTGACTAGACGGACCTTTGTTGGAAAAGCAATGTCTCTGCTTTAATATTCGATCTAGGTTGGTCATAACTTTCCTTCCAAGGAGTAAGTGTCTTTTAATTTCATGGGTGCAGTCACCATCTGCAGTGATTTTGGAGCCCAGAAGAATAAAGTCTGACACTCGTTCCACTGTTTCCCCATCTATTTCCCATGAAGTGATGGGACCAGATGCCATGTTTTCTGCTTCTGCTTCTGTTAGTTTTCTGAATGTTGAGCTTTAAGCCAACTTTTTCACTCTCCTCTTTCACTTTCAAGAGGCTCTTCAGTTCTTCTTCACATTCTGCCATAAGGGTGGTGTTATCTGCATATCTGAGGTTATTGATATTTCTCCCAGAAATCTTGATTCCAGCTTGTGCTTCTTCCAGCCCAGCGTTTCTCATGATGTACTCTGCATAGAAGTTAAATAAGCAGGGTGACAATATACAGCCTTGACGTACTCCTTTTCCTATTTGGAACCAGTTTGTTGGCCCATGTCCAGTTCCAACTGTTGCTTCCTGACCTGCATACAGCTTTCTCAAGAGGCAGGTCAGGTGGTCTGGTATGCCCCTCTCTTTCAGAATTTTCCACAGTTTATTGTGATCCACACAGTCAAAGGCTTTGGCGTAGTCAATTAAGCAGAAATAGGTGTTTTTCTGGAACTCTCTCGCTTTTTCGATTATCCGATGGATGTTGGCAATTTGGTCTCTGGTTTCTCTGCCTTTTCTAAAACCAGCTTAAACATCTGGAAGTTCACCGTTCACATATTGCTGAAGCCTGGCTTGGAGAATTTTGAGCATCATTTTATTAGCGTGTGAGATGAGTGCAATTGTGGGGTAGTTTGAGCATTCTTTGGGATTGCCTTTCTTTGGGATTGGAATGAAAACTGACCTTTTCCAGTCCTGTGGCCACTGCCGAGTTTTCCAGATTTGCTGGCATATTGAGTGCAGCACTTTCTCAGCATCATCTTTCAGGATTTGAAATAGCTCAACTGGAATGCCATCACCTCCACTAGCTTTGTTCGTAGTGATGCTTTCTAAGTAAGGCCCACCTGACTTCACATTCCAGGATGTCTGGCTCTAGGTGAATGATCACACCATCGTGATTATCTGGGTCATGAAGATCTTTTTTGTACAGTTCTTTTTTTTTTTTTTTTTTACTTTTTTTTTCATTTATTTTTATTAGTTGGAGGCTAATTACTTTACAATATTATAGTGGCTTTTGTCATACATTGACATGAATCAGCCATGGATTTACATGTATTCCCCATCCTGATCCCCCCTCCCACCTCCCTCTCTACCCGATCCCTCTGGGTCTTCCCAGTGCACCAGGCCCGAGCACTTGTCTCATGTACAGTTCTTCTGTGTATTCTTGCCACCTCTTCTTAATATTGTCTGCTTCTGTTAGGTCCATACCATTTCTGTCCTTTAGGACAGATGTCCTAAGACATCCTAAAGGACAGACGTCCTTTCTGTCGAACCCATTTTTGCATGAAATGTTCCCTTTGTATCTCTAATTTTCTTGAAGAGATCTCTAGTCTTTCCCATTCTTCCGTTTTCCTCTATTTCTTTGCATTGATCGCTGGGGAAGCCTTTCTTAACTCTCCTTGCTATTCTTTGGAACTCTGCATTCAAATGGGAATATCTTTCCTTTTCTCCTTTGCTGTTCGCTTCTCTTCTTTTCACAGCTATTTGTAAGGCCTCCTCAGACAACCATTTTGCCTTTTTGCATTTCTTTTCCATGGGTATGGTCTCGATCCCTGTCTCCTGTACAATGTCACAAACCTCCCTCCATAGTTCATCAGGCACTCTGTCTATCAGATCTAGTCCCTTAAATCTATTTCTCACTTCCACTGTATAGTCATAAGGGATTTGATTTAGGTCATACCTGAATGGTCTATTGGTTTTCCCTACTTTCTTCAATAAGTCTGAATTTTGCAATAAGGAGTTCATCATCTGAGCCACAGTCAGCTCCCAATCTTGTTTTTGCTGACTGTATAGAGCTTCTCCTTCTTTGGCTGCAAAGAATAATCAATCAATAATCAATCAAAGATAATCAAATAATCAATCTGATTTCACTGTTGACCATCTGGTGATGTCCATGTGTAGAGTCCTCTCTTGTGTTGTTGGAAGAGGGTGTTTGCTATGACCAGTGTGTTCTCTTGGCAAAACTCTATTAGCCTTTGCCCTGCTTCATTCCGTACTCCAAGGCCAAATTTGCCTGTTACCCCAGGTGTTTCTTGACTTCCTACTTTTGCATTCCAGTCCCATATAATGAAAAGGATGTCTTTTTTTGGGTGTTAGTTCTAAAAAGTCTTGTAGGTCTTCATAGAACCATTCAATTTCAGCTTCTTCAGTGTTACTGGTTGGGGCATAGGCTTGGATTACCATGATATTGAATGGTTTGCCTTGGAAACGAACAGAGATCATTCTGTCATTTTTGAGATTGCATCCGAGTACTGCATTTTAGACTCTTTTGTTGACCATGATGGCTACTCCATTTCTTCTAAGGGATTCCTGCCCATAGTAGTAGATATAATGGTCATCTGAATTAAATTCACCCATTCCAGTCCATTTTAGTGTGCTGATTCCTAGAATGTCGACATTCACTCTTGCCATCTCCTGTTTGACCACTTCCGATTTGCCTTGATTCATGGACCTAACATTCCAGGTTCCTATGCAATATTGCTCTTTACAGCATCGGACCTTGTTTCTATCACCAGTCACATCCACAACTGGGTATTGTTTTTGCTTTGGCTCCATCCCTTCATTCTTTCTGGAGTTATTTCTCCACTGATCTCCAGTAGCATATTGGGCACCTACTGACCTGGGGAGTTCCTCTTTCAGTATCCTATCATTTTTGCCTTTTCATACTGTTCGTGGGATTCTCAAGCCAAGAATACTGAAGTGGTTTGCCATTCCCTTCTCCAGTGGACCACATTCTGTCAGACCTCTCCACCATGACCTGTCCGTCTTGGGTGGCCCCACACGGCATGGCTTAGTTTCATTGAGTTAGACAAGACTGTGGTCCTGTGATCAGTTGGCTGGTTTTCTGTGATTATGGTTTCAGTGTGTCTGCCCTCTGATGCCCTCTCGCAACACCTACCATCTTACTTGGGTTTCTCTTATCTTGGGCGTGGGGTAGCTCTTCATGGCTGCTCCAGCAAAGCACAGCCGCTGCTCCTTACTTTGGACGAGGAGTATCTCCTCGCGAGTGCTCCTCCTGACCTTGAACATGGAGTAGCTCCTCTCAGCCTTCCTGCACCTGGCAGCTGCCGCTCCTTGGACATGAGGTAGCTCTTCTCAGCCACCGCCCCTGACCTCGGGCGTGGGGTAGCTCCTCTCGGCTGCTCCTGTGCCATCATAGCCTGGCACTCTTGGTCAATGAAAATTAAAGGAGTAATAAAGAACTTTTAAAAATGTAAAATGATAATAGTAAAGATATATCTAGGAATTTCTCTGGAGCTGTTGTGGGCAGTGTGGGGTCAGTTTAGTTTCAGATAGTTCCTTGTTCCAGCTTGTACTTCTTCTCAAGGTCTATAAGCCCCTTCCAATGCTTAATCAATGTTAACTACAGGGTTTTAATCTGTTGCACTTGTCACTTCCAGAGCAGTTCTTCTTCTTTGTTTATTTTGGCTTCTTCTATTTGCAAGTCTCTTCAGTGTCTAATTTCTGCCCTGAAAAAAGGGGACAAAGGTGGTCACTTATTTAGACTCACTTGTTCAGTTGTGCTGTGGGGCAGAAGAAACACTGCAAACAAATATCACTGGCATGTGAGGGGAGTGTTCACAGTGTATGGACCACACTGGGTTTGCCCCAGCTCACAGCAGCATGTGCTTTTCATATCTACACTGCTCAGGCTGCAGGTTGCTCTGCAGGGGTACTGTCCCAAGCAGGCCCTGTGTTTTGTGCACTTCCTGGGTCTACGATGCTCAGATTCAGGTTCTTGGGTGCTCCTCAAAGGCACAGACTCAGCGGGGAGTGTGTTTCGCGCCCTTCCCAGCTCAGGCGACCAGGTGCTTGGCGAGCGCACTGTCCCAGGTGGACCGTGTGTCTTAATCACCTCCCCAGTCCTGGTCGTTCAGTTTCCTGGGAGGTCGCAAGAGCACCGTCTCAGGTATGCCTTGTGTCTCTGGGGAGCTGATCTCAGGCTGCGACCCTCCTGGCAGATGTCAGCCAGCCAGGATTCCAGGAAGATGTGGTTAGCAACTGGGAGCCTGCTCACAGTTTGGTGGAGGATGCTGGTCTCTGGGGCTGAGATTGCCCCTTGCCTGCCAGCTCTGGGTGTCGCATGCATGCCTCTCTACCTCCAGCATGGGGGAGGGCCTGGTATGCAGCTGGCTAGCTCTCCTTTGGATTTCTCTCAATCCTTTGTTCTGTGAGCAGGCCAGGCTGCACGTTAGGTTAGAACCTTTTGCGGGAAAGTTCTCTCGCGCCTCCCTGTCCATCCCCTGGTGGCAGACATGAGTGTCTGGGCTGCTTCTCCACTGGGAGTTGTGGTTAGGCACCTATTCTGTGGGTTTCCACACCCACACCCACCCCCATCCCACCCCCACCCCCGGGTTATGTTGCCCTCTGAGATTCCAAAACTCCTCACAAACCCACCAGTGAGAGGGTTTCCTGCTGTTTGGAGACTTCTCCTCCTTCAGGATTCCCTTCCCAGGAAGGAACTCCATCCCTAACTCTTTTGTCTCTCTTTTTGTCTTTTATATTTTGTCCTACCTCCTTTCAAAGAGAATGGGCTGCAATACTGGGTGCCTAGTGTCCTCCACCAGCGTTCAGAAGTTGTTTTGTGGAAGTTGCTTAGCAGTCAAATGATCTTTTGATGAATTTGTGGGGAAGAAAGTGGTCTCCCTGTCCTATTACTCTGCCATCTTGGGACCACCCCTTCTACAAATATATCTTAAAGATACCAGCCACCTCAAGTAGAAAAATACAGTTAGGGGCCTCCCTATCTTTGTATTATACTGCATTGAATTTATAGAAAATAACTCAATAAAAGTTTTAGTGACAATAAATTCTTGAAGGACATAAAAGTAAAACCTGATATAAAATAGAACTTCAGAGTTAAATAAAAAACATTTTGTAATCTATATGCATAGTTTAAGAATTTATTTTTATAAATGAAAAGGCTAATTTCAGTCATTATTTATTACCTATTATAGAATCATGTTATATATTATAATACTAGAGACTCTCTGAGACACAAAAATATAGAGCACCACTACTCAAAAAGCTGTCCTTCCAGAGATAAGATGTATTCATATAACCCCACAAAAATGATTAAATAACTGACAGTATTTGACTATGATATGATAGTGTATTGCTGTGAGATGATGTCTCAGTTTAACTTTTTAAGCCATGCATTCACATCCTTGATGCAGTATTGATAGGCCCTCTCCCTCAACAACTGCTCAGAGTGCCAAAGCCCTTCCACCACTGCTTATCTCTCCTGAAGTCTGTCTCCACCTTCTCTTGGGAAAATAAGCCCTCTTCATGACACCTTCTGCTTTTCCCAACTCAGAGATCTTACAGCAATATTTGGATCCGGCAGGGTGAGACTGTGACAATACAGAACACATTCTACCCTGAGCACTAAGTTCTAAAGTGGAAAAAAATTTTTTTCTTCCACCTTTTTTGTGCCTTTCTTTTTAAATTTCCTGTAATTGACAACTGCTAGCTAGATAGTACTAGAATTTTATAGTTAATACTCTTCTAAAAATAGCTTGATTTTATAAGTTGAATTCATTTAAAAATTTTTTATTTTCTAATGAACATCAAAAAATAAGGCTCCTGTTATAGCTTACATATATATATATTATTTAACTTTAATTCTTACAACAGATCTTGTTGTAGATGAAATTGAGGCTTAGCTTTAGAGACCTCATCTTGGTTTCAGAGCTCAAAAAGGGAAGGGCATGCATTCAAACCCAGTCTCTCAGTGGAAAACCTCAGATTGCTTCTACCTCTCATTGTCAGGGTTTAGGCTTTTATTATGTTATGCTGAAGGCCAGGACTCAAATACCCATGGTGAGGCTGGAAGGTGACTTTCTCCATGGCCTCCCCTGAATGGTTATGTGCAAGCAGGTACCATGAAAGAATGACAACATAAAATACAAATATATAGAGAACAATATAAGCTGGGGTTCTTAGGAAAGAATATAAAGTCGACAGCTCTCAATACATCTGTGAGTTTACAACTAACAAATAACAAAGAGGCTTCTAGGCTTTTTTTTTTTTTTAACTGGGGTATAAGTAGCCGAAAACTGAACACCTGAAGGCGGTAGGAAATGATTAATCTCACCTACCAGTGGTTCCTCCGGCTTAAAATAGCCCCCAAGTAAGTTTCAACTCTAAAGGGAAGAAAACGTTTGCTGCCGGCGATATAACAAAGTAGTCAAAGTTCATAATGTAAATTTCATTAGATAATAAAGTGATGTATTATTCATATATTGAATACTTGCTTGAAATTTTTCTACATATCTGAATAATATTAACTACCACTAGAAAAGTTAACATTTGATATGCATTAGAATTTACTAGATTTTAGTTAAAACTTCCAGTATGATTTTGAGAGAAAAAGAGTATTCTCATACAATGTATAAACTGTAATATATTCAAAGGAACATAATATTGCATTATGAAGTCTAGAGGTTATTTTCATATATTTCCCCAAAGAAGTAGCAAAATTCCTAGTGTTAATTTTGGAAAAAATAGGTGTCTTCTCTCAGTTAACTGATATTTTTAAGTGTATTATAAGCTATGAGGAGAAGTACATACTAGCATACCCCTTTTTTATTGTGTTTTTGGCAATTTTTAAAAAAATTTTATTGGAGTATAGTTGATTTACAATATAGTGTTAGTTTCAGGTGTATAGCAAAGTTAATCAGTTATGCATATACATATATCCACTCTTTCTTTAAGATTCTTTTCCCATAGACACCACTACAGAGTATTGAGTAGATTCCCTGTGCTATACAGTAGGTCATTATTAGTTATTAATTTTATATATAATAGTTTATATATGTCAATCCCCATGTTCCAATTTATCCCTTCTCCCCTCCCCCAACCTACCCCCATATGTTTGTGATTTTCTACATCTGTAACTATTTCTCCTTTATAGATAAGGTCATTTGTACCCTTTTATTGGATTCCACATATAAGTGATATGATATTTGCCTTTGTCTGACTGACTTCACTCAGTATGATAATCACATCCATTCATGTTGCTGCCAAAGGTATTATTTCCTTCTTTTTATGGCTGAATAATATGCCACTGTATATATGTACCACATCTTCTTTATTCAATCATCTATCAGTGGACATTTAGGTTGCTTTCATGTCCTGGCCATTGTAAATAGTGCTGCAAGAATATTGGGGTGCATATATCCTTTTTAATTAAGCTTTTTTCCAGGTATATGCTCAGGAATAGAATTGCTGGATAATATGGTATCTCTATTCTTAGTTGTTTGAGGAACCTGCATATTATGTTCTCCATAGTGACTGTGCCAGTTAGCATTCCAACCAATAAGCATAGCAGGGTTCCCTTTTCTTCACACCCTCTCCAATATTTATTGTTTGTAGATTTTTTGATGATGGCCATTCTGACTATTTAGATCATAGAAACAGCAAGAGCATTCCAGGAAAAATCTCTGCTTCATTGACTACGCTAAAGCCTTTGACTGTGTGGATCACAACAAACTGTGGAAAATTCTTAAAGAGATGGGAATGCCAGACCACTTACCTGCCTCCTGAGAAATCTGTATGCAGGTCAAGAAGCAACAGTTAGAACTGGACATGGAAAAACAAACTGGTTCCAACTTGGGAAAGGAGTACGTCAAGGCTGCATATTGTCACCCTGCTTATTTAACTTGTATGTATATTACATCATGTGAAATTCTGGACTGGATGAAGCATAAGCTGGAATCAAGATTGCCAGGAGAAATATCAATAACCTCAGATATGCAGATGACACCATCCTTATGACAGAAAGCAAAGAAGAACTAAAGAGCCTCTTGATGAAAGTGAAAGAGGAGAGTGAAAAAGCTGGATTAAAACTCAGCATTCAAAAAACAAAGATCATGGCATCTGGTCCCATCACTTCATGGCAAATAGATGGGGACACAATGGAAACAGTGACAGACTTTTTCTTGGTCTCCAAAATCACTTCAGATGGTGACTTCAGCCATTAAATTAAAAGACAATTGCTCTTTGAAAGAAAAGCTATGACCAACCTAGACAGCATATTAAAAAGCAGAGACATTACTTTACTGACAAAGTTCCATCTAGTCAAAGCTATGTTTTTTCCAGCAGTCATGTTTGGTCATTAAGGTGGATCATAAACAAAGCTGAGCACCGAAGAATTGACGCTTTTGAAGTGTGGTGTTGGAGAAGACTCTTGAAAGTCCTTTGGACAGCAAGGAGATCAAGCCGGTCAATCCTAAAGGAAATCAGTCCTGAATATTCATTGGAAGTACTGATGTTGAAACTGAAGCTCCAACATTTTTGCCACCTGATGTGAAGGGCTGACTCATTAGAAAAGACCCTGATGCTGGGAAAGACTAAAGGCAGGAGGAGAGGGGGAGAACAGAGGACAAGATAGTTGGATGGCATCAAGGACTCAACGGACATTAGTTTGAACAAGCTCCAGGAGTTGGTGATGGACAGGAAAGCCTGGCATGCTGCAGTCCATGGGGTCACAAAGAGTCAACTGAACTAAACTGATTCTGACCAGTGTGATGTGATATCTCATTGTAGTTTTGATTTGTATTTCTCTAATAATTAGTGATTTTTTTAGCATATTTGGGGAATACCTCTTTTCTTATACTTTGCAGATGATTCATTTTTAAAATGAAAGGTTTATGTCAACTCCCTGTCAAATCTATTGGAACCATTTTTCCAACAACATTTGCTCACTTTATATCTCTGCATCACATTTAGGTAATTCTCACAATATTTCAAGCTTTTTTATTATCATTTTATCCATTATGGTGACCTGTGATCAGTGGTCTTTGATGTATTGAAGGCTCAGATGATGGTTAGCATTTTTTTATCAATAAATTATTTTTAAAATTAAGGTACATACTTTTTTTAAGACATAATGCTATTGTACTCTTCATAGAGTAAAGTATAAATTTAATTTTTTATATACTGGGAAATTAAAACAGTTGTGTGATTTGCTTAATTGCCATATTTGCTTTGTTGAGGTGATCTGGAACTGAATCCCCAATATCTCTGAGGTGTGCCTGTGTGTAAATTAAACCTAAATTAGTTTGAAAAATACAATTACATTTCCTGCTACAAGAGGATGAATCATCAGTTTTATTTGCAAAACTCATATGCCACCTATTGTTCAGAAAAATATATACATCTTTGTCAGAATTCTATTCTGACTAATAATAGTATGTTAGTAACAAATTGCATGTCTGTGGAGAAATGTGAACATCGTATATATTGAACAGAGCCCAACTCTTCAAGTGTATAGAATAGTTAGAGGTTTCAAGGACATAAAAACTTCAGTGAATCAAATTTATATGAGATTGAAAGAGATAATCTTGATTCCTTAAGAAATAAACAATGATTCCTTAAGTACTCATACTTTCAAAGTAGTGCATTTTACCCTAGGAATTATTTTTATATGTATATATTTTAACTAAACTTTTAATTTGCATATCATCATCATTTCACACGCAGTTGTAAAAAATAATAGAGAGGTCTTATTTATCCTGTACTCTGGTTTCCCACTGTACTATAATAACCAAGATATTGACATTGATAGCAGCAAGGTATAAACCATTTTCATCATCACAGATACCTTATGTGGCATTTTTATAGCCACACCCACTTTCTTCACACACCCCCAGTACCTCCCTAACCTCTTGCAACCTGTTCTTTATTTGTATAAGTTTGCATTTAAAGAATGTTATATAAATGGACTCATACAGTATGCAATCTTGGAGGACTGGCTTTTTCAGTCAGCATAATTCTCTGGAAATTCACCCAGATTGTACTACATACATATGTCAACAGTTTATTCTGTTTTACCACTGAATAGTATCCCTTGATTTGGACATATCACAATTTATTTAACCATTCACCCTACCCCTTGAAGGACACCTAGGTTGTTCCCAGTTTGGAACTATCACAAATAAAGCTGTATGAACATTTGTGTACAGATTTTGGTGTGAACATAAGTTTCAACTTCTCTGGGATAAATGCCCAGGAGTGCTATTGCTGGTTTATATAGTAGTTACATGTTTAGTGTTTAAAGAAACAACTAAGTTATTTTCCAAAGTGTCTCTTCCATTCTACATTCCCTGTAGCAATGTATGAGTGATCCAATTTCTCTGTATCCTAACCAGCACTTTACATTGACTGTTTTTTATTTTAGCCATTCTCATAGATGTGTAATGGTATCTTGTTGTAGTTTAAATTTGCATTTCCCTAATGATGTTGAAAATATTTTCATGTGTTTATTTCCCATCTGTATCTCCTCTTTAGTGAAATGTTTTTTTCATGTATTTCATCCTTTTTCTGACTGAACTGCTTTTTTAAAAAGCTGTAGAGATATAGGAGTTCTATATAAATTCTAGATACAATAGTGTTTTGTCAGATATGAAGTTTGTAAATATTTTCTTCCAGATTGTAGCTTACTTTAGTCCTAAACAGATGTTAAAGAAGAGTCTTGCACAGAGCAAAGGTTTGAAACTTTTATGAAGTCTAATTTATCAATTTTTCCTTTTATGCTTTTTGGTGTCAGGTCTAAAAATTCTATCTAGTCCTAGAGAACAAGGTTTTTCTCCTCTCTTTTTTCTCCTAAAATGTTTATGCTTTACATCTTATATTTAATCCACTACCTATTTTTTAGTTTATTTTCATATAAGGTGTGAAACTTGAGGCAATATTTATTTTTTTGCCTATGGATGTCCAATTGCTCCAGTACCAATTTTTAAAAAGGTTATCCATTGCATTGTTTTTACAACTTTGTCAAAAGTCAGCCATATTCGTGTGGGTCTATTTCCCTGTTCTCCCTTCTCTTCCATTGCTCTATATTTCTCTCTCTCCATCCGTACCACAGAGTCTTGATTACTGTAGCTGTATAAAAAGTTCTTAAATCAGGTGAATGATTCTTCACACTTTATTCTTTTGGCAAATTTGTTTTAGCTCTTCTACTTCCTTTGCCTTTCCATATAAATTTTAGAATTTTTGTCTGTACCTATAAAAAAATCTCACTTGGATATTGATTAGATTGCACTAAACCTGCATCTACTTCAAGAGAACTTTCATTTTTACTATGTTGAGTCTTTCCATCTATAAACCTATTACATCTTTTCACTTATTGAGATTTTCCCCCGGAACACCTCTGATTTAATTTCCTTCTCTCTCTCTCTCTCGATACTCTACATAGAACCCTGTCTTACAAAACTAAGCAGTATTTAGATTGTCCACTAGATGGCAAACAATTTCATGAGGAGATTGACAACAGAAAACAGATTTTATAAAATTATCTTTATTGTTGTTGAGTCACTGTCTTGTCGGACTCTTTGGGAACCCATGGACTGCAGCAGAGCAGGCTCCCCTGTCCTTCACCACCTCCCGGTGTTTGCTCAGATTCACGTCATTGTGTTGATCGTGCTATCTAACCATCTCATCCTCTGCTGTCGCCTTCTCGTTTTGCTTTCTGTCTTTGCCAGCATCAAAGTCTTTTCCAGTGAGTTGGCTCTTTGCATCACCTGGCCAAAGTGTGGGAGCTTTAGTTTCAGCATCAGTCCTTTCAATGAGTATTCAGGGTTGATTTCCCTTAAAATTATATATCTTATTATAAACAAAAGACAAACTTTTTGTGTCTTAAAAATGAAGCAAGTACAAAATAAAATATCCTAAAACCACCTAAAATCTTTATCCAGAAAGAAAGATCCATAAAGATAAAATCTTTATCCAGAAAAAAAATCCCTCCAAATTCCTATTCCCTTTTAATTATTTATGAATCAGAAACAAACAAAAATAAATAGAAGAATAGTTATATAAAGGAAATGTTTCTCAGTCATGAGGAATGAGCAATAAGTTCATAATTATTAATCATTGAAGTAGTAATAAATAAAATAGAAATGTACATGAGCCCCACTGTGAGTAAAATTATCTAGATTTTAAAACACTAGAATCACTTTATAAGTAAAATCTTTGCATACAGGGGAAATATTAATGATCATAAGAAGAGAAAATATTCAAATAACAATAGTTCAGTGAAGGATTAATATATTATTAGGGGTAGAGTCAATTACTACAAAGAATCACTGACATAAGATCTATTGAAACAAATTTAAATTATCTCTGCATACTCTTATCATATGCAATAAAGTGACAAATAATCAGTCAGTGGCCTTCATATGTCAGATATTCACGAAAATCAATAAACAAGTGGGAATGCATCAAACGAAAAATCTTCTGCACAGCAAAAGAAATGATCAACAAAATGAATGGGACAATATATTTATAAATCATGTATCTGATGAGTTAATAGATGAAGAATTTATCCAACTCAAGAGTAAAAAAGCTTTCAACCTGAGTGAAAAATGGGCACAGGAACTGAATAGACACTTTTTCAAAGAACATACCAATGGCCATCAGGTACATAGAGAGGCTTTATATCATTAAGTATCAGGAAAATGCAGATCAAAATGAGATATCACTTTACAACTGATAGAATGGCTATCATCAAAAAGTAGTTCTCCACAAGACTGGACCCAAAGCAAATACACAGGTTCATATAGGGAGAAAAGAGTCAGATGTGAGATAGAAGCAGAGGACAGATTAATTCGATTTCTGGTAGTCAGGAACCAAGAAACATGGGCAGCACCTGGAAGGTAGAAAAGACAAGGGAACAGATTCTCCCCTCGAACCTCCAGAAAGGAGTGCATTCTGTTATCTTGATTTTAGCCTTGTGAAATCCATTTGGACTTTGGACCTCCAGAACTGTAGGACAAAAAAAAAAAATCTGTGGTGTTTTAAGCCACTGTATTTGTGGTAATTTGCTGCAACAATAAGAAACTAATACAACTCCTTAGAAAAGAAATGTCAGGTATTTATTTTAAAGCGAGACGGTAAATACCTAAACCTGAGTAAGATTCACTTGTATCTCAGAAAAGATTACAAGATAAAAGCATTCATCTGATGTTACACATAATGAAAATTCCTTGTAACTGATAAAATAATTGCTTGTGGAGAAAGGCCTGGACCCCTAGTGGTAAAGAACCCACCTGCCAATGCAGGAGACATAAGAGACACAGGTTTGATTCCTGGGTTGAGAAGATCCCTTGAAAGAGGAGGGCATGACAATCCACTCCAGTACTCTAGCCTGGAGAATCCCATGGACAGAGGAGCCTGGCAGGCTGCAGTCCATAGGGTTACACAGAGTCAAACACTGTGTAAAAAATACTGAAGCAACTTAGCACGCAGCACACACTTACTTGGATAAGCACATTGCTATCGTAGTTCAGTCGCTAAGTCATGTCTGACTCTGTGCGACCCCATGGACTGCAGCACACCAGGCTCCTCTGTCCTCCACTATCTCCCAGAGCTTGCTCAAATCCATGCCCATTAAGTCGATGATGCGATCCAGCCATCTCATCCTCTGCCACCCCCTTCTCCTTGGGCCTTCAGTCTTTCCTAGGGATGTACACTGTGGAAGTAACAAGTCTTTTCCAAGTTTCACTGGTAAGAAAAAAATAATCCAGCATAATAAAAGAGATCAATGAGGAGATGCATGACTGAGCTGCTGTGGGACAATTGGGGGAGACGGGATGTGGAATCCGGGAAGAGGACACAGTACATGTCCCGGGGCCTGTGTGAATGATGCGGGAGCTACATGCTATGACCCTCTCCCTATGGTTTATTAGTCAACTTTTTTTCTGGGATAATAAACAATCCCAAAGTCCCAGTGGCCTGAAAAATGAACAGTTATTTCTCACTTCTGAATGCTGGCTGTGGCCCTACGGGGCCTACCTGGGTTCCTGGCATCAGCTAGGCTTTCGTGCAGATCTGCACTGTGTCTCATGCTGGGACCCAGGCTGAAGAGGTAGCTGCTATCTAAGCATGATGTTCTTATGGAGGATGACAAGAGTGAAAGAGGGTGATGGGCTTCTGCAAGAAAAAGGCAACCTGTCACTCCCATCCATGGAAGTCACATGGTCAAACCAAGTCAGTTGGAAAGGAAATAGGGTCAGGGAGAAAGAGTGGATATTTGCTGAACAATATTACAATCTGTTACCGTATGTTTAGTTGCTAAGTTGCGTCCAACTCTTTTTGCAACCCCATGAACTATAGCCCACCAGGCTCCTCTGTCCATGGGATTTCTCAAGGAAGAACACTGAAGTAGGTTGCCATTCCCTTCTCTAGGGGACCTTCCTGACCCAGGAATCAAATGTGAGTCTCCTGCATTGGCAGGCGGATTCTTTACCACTGCATCACCAGGGAAGCTCTACAATCTACTACATAATATGCTATAACTCTATAGTCGAAGTAGGAAAATAATGAAAAATCTGATATCACATGAAATATGGTGAAAGCCAGAGTGTATGGTGAGTTTTATATTAAGGTCTGCACGGAACTGGAAAAGTAATCCCAGGAGAATAAGAAAACCAGCAGAAGAAAAAAGAAAGTGGTTACAGCTTTATTTATTCAACCAAAAGTTAAAGGAAAGTAAACTAACATTTTTATAAGCAACAACTCTTTATCAGCTACTGTGCTGAATAATTTCATTCTCATTTACTTTCACAATAAGTTTTTCAGATGAAGAAACAGTTCAGAAAGGTTAAGATTAAGATTCTTGCCCAAGTTCCTATAGTTTGTGTTCCATGATGGTAATTCAGGAATGTAGCATTAAGAAAAGTTGAAAAACTAAGGAGCAGTGGGGCTGTGAGTGGAATCAATGAGCATAGGAAGTGACTCTTTAACAATAGAAGGCTAGAAAAAAACACAAAAAGATGATAGCCACAATCAAAACTGGGAAGGACTTGTTTTATATGGAAATGAGGTTAAAACAAGTTGGATCAGTAGTCCAGGCAAAGAGATGGTCCAAGGGTTTTTGGAAGAGAGCAGGGCAGCCCAGGAGACTACAGATGCCTGCAGAGGCTATAGTTTTAGAGAGATAACCAAGGGAACAAATTCAGCAAAAGTTATGATGGAGCTAAGACAGGGCCATCCCTAACCCATTAGAAATACCTTGAAAACTGAAAAAAATGAGCCCTTTCTTCCTTTGGCACAGACCTGTGTCAGGGCACATAGTTTGGCCAGTTCTACCTTTTCCCTCCAAGTGGATGGCCTAAATCTGCACAATCTATGGCATCACCCTATTTGGGTTAGGATGAGAAGGAGAACAATGAAGGTTGAAGAGTTCAATCATAAAGAAATGCATGCCTCCAAGGTTGTCTACATGAGTGAGAAAAGTAGTCTGCTTATATGGCTACCTAGAGGAAATTTAAATATTCACCTAAAGTTGTATATATATATTAAATAGGTGTTTTCTGTCATTTAACTTCCTAAAGGAAGAGTAAATACATGCTCTATTTTAGATATTACCAGGCACACTAGAAAGGAATTCTCAGTGTAATAACATTCTAAGATTTTAAATACTTAGGAGAATTAAAAACAATAAAAGCTGGCAATTAAACTCAAGTCAAATAGTGTTATACTATACCTGCTCTACAACATACTGTTTTAAAGTATGTATTCCCCCCCCAACAGTGGGTAGTAAACACAAATTCATTTATTATGTATGAAACTACTTTCTCTATCCTATCTAGTTTTGTTTTTGTTTTTTTAAACAAGATACCCCATGTCAAAATTCCATACAGCTGCCCACTCCAGTATTCTGGCATGGAGAATTCCATGGACTGTACAGTCCATGAGATTGGAAAGAGTCAGACATGACTGAGCAACTTTCACTTTTGATATAATACCTAAATTTTCTTATATGTACTAATATAGTATTTCTAAAAAATCAAAAAGGCTTTATTATGAGAGTCTTTATAAATGAAAGCCCTATTTAATTTCCATTTACACAGGATTATTTATATTTTGTTTAACATTTTCACTTTATTTGAATGTTCTAATACAAGGCTCAGACGGTAAAGAATCTGCCTGCAATGCAGAAGACCCGGGTTTGATCCCTGGGTTGGGAAGATCCCCTGGAGAAGGAAATGGCAACCTACCCCAGTATTCTTGTCTGGGAAATCCCATGGACAGAGGAGACTGGCAGGCTACTGCTCATGGGGTCACAGAGTCAGACACAACTGAGAGACTGTTTCAGGTTCAGTTTAATAAATGCTTAACACAGTATATTGCAAAAGTTACTTTTACTATTTCATTTAATATTTTGACCAAAAGTTTTTCTCTACATATTTACTGAATATAAATTGTTTTTTTTCAACTGATGAATCACAATATAGACATTTGTCTTTTGAAATTTCTTCACATCTTCTAAGGCGAAAACAGCTCTCCATTTAATAAACTTCTCTTCATTGATTACTCAGCAAAAATGCTGTGAGAGTTCACTTAACTGCTTTTCCAAAATAGACTTTTCTAATCCAAGGCAGCAGCAAAGGATTTGTAGAAATGTGTGTACATGTCTAGAAAATAAGTGATATTTTTAATGTCTTCATTTATGTTCAGATACTTTCACTCCTAAGTGTATTTCTTAAATTCTATGCCTCAGCTACAACACAATTATAGTTTAGCACTTGTGCTTCTGAATTTTATAGTACTTTTAAATGATTAAGTAACCCCCTTTACATCTGATAAAATATGACTTCTTAAGTTTGCCATCTTTTGCAGTATCCTCTGATAATTTCTTGACCTAATATTTCTGTTATGCTTTGACACATAAAAAGATTAAAATTTCACTAGAAACTGAAAATGTGTATTGCCAAGGTTAAAGGATTCAGGGTGGTTTGAATTGTTTGCCCTCAGGAGATACACGAAATGCAGGAGTGTTATTTCTAAAGGTTCTACTGCTTTATTTCCCTAAAGAAATGAAGTATAAAGTACAGAAATTCTTTACTCCTTATATATAGCTCTCTGTACATTAAAGAAGAGAGATTGTAGCAGAGGAAGATATAAAGATGCAGATCAAGAGTCCAAAAAGGCAAAAATTTCATGAGAGAGTGTATGACAAAAGGGGAATTTAGGGAAATTATCTTTTAAATTTATTCACCTATCATATCTACACATTTTAGGGGACAGAGTGTATTTAAATAACTTGTGATATTTATATGATCTCACCAGGCTTGCTCTCTGACCTTTTTTTTTTTTTAAGTTTAAGTGGATGGTAAGGTGGGAGTGTGGTTGCTGTGTGAATACAGAGAATAAATGTATGGTATTTTAGTTTATCCAATGTTATTTCTAAATGTCAGTATAAGACATATTCACACACACACACAAAAAGCTATGTTTTACGACCTAAATAATTGTATGTACTTTTAAAATAAGCACCAAAAATTATTTTAATATATACATGGTGTTTTAAACTCTTCCCAAATACTGTTACTAAATTTTAAGTTTTATGTAATGATTAGGTGAAAGATGATGCTGTGAAAGTGCTGCACTCAATATGCCAGAAAATCTGGAAAACTCAGCAGTGGCTACAGAATTGAAAAAGGTCAGTTTTCATTCCAATCCCAAAGAAAGGCAATCCCAAAGAATGCTCAAACTACCACACAATTGCACTCATCTCACATGCTAGTAAAGTAATGCTTAAAATTCTCCAAGCCAGGCTTCAGCAATACGTGAATAATGAACTTCCAGATGTTCAAGCTGGTTTTAGAAAAGGCAGAGGAACCAGAGATCAAATTGCCAACATCTACTGGATCATCGAAAAAGCAAGAGAGTTCCAGAAAAACATCTATTTCTGCTTAATTGACTATGCCAAAGCCTTTGACTATGTGGATCACAATAAACTGTGGAAAATTCTGAAAGAGAAGGGCATACCAGACCACCTGACCTGCCTCTTGAGAAACCTGTATGCAGGTCAGGAAGCAACAGTTAGAACTGGACATGGACCAACAGACTGGTTCCAAATAGGAAAAGGAGTACGTCAAGGCTGTATATTGTCACCCTGCTTATTTAACTTCTCTGCAGAGTACATCATGAGAAACGCTGGGCTGGAGGAAGCACAAGCTGGAATCAAGATCCAGCAGAAATATCAATAACCTCAGATATGCAGATGACACCACCCTTATGGCAGAAAGTGAAGAGGAACTAAAGAGCCTCTTGATGAAAGTGAAAGAAGAGAGTGAAAAAGTTGGCTTAAAGCTCAACATTCAGAAAACTAAGATCATGGCATCTGGTCCCATCACTTCATGGGAAATAGATGGGGAAACAGTAGAAACAATGGCTGACTTTATTTTTCTGGGCTCCAAAATCACCGCACATGGTGATTGCAGTCATGAAATTAAAAGACGCTTACTCCTTGGAAGAAAAGTTATGAACAATCTAGACAGCATATTAAAAAGCAGAGACATTGCTTTTCCAACAAAGGTCAGTCGTGTCCAACTCTTAGGGACCCCATGGACCACAGCCTACCAGGCTCCTCCATCCATGGGATTTTCCAGACAAGAGTACTGGAGTGGGGTGCCATTGACTTCTCTGGAACTGAGTGATTAGGTATATGTTATGTTAGTAGTAGTTTAGTCACTGAGTTGTGTCCAGCTCCTTGCAATTCCATTAATTGATATCAAATGTATTTATGTGAAGTAATTTTAGAATAAAATAAAAAGTATACTAATAGTTTTATATCTTTGGAAATCTCTATATACATGCAGAAATGTGTTTTTTAAACTATTCAAGAGAATGAATAAAAATGTCTTAATTATTCAGTATATTTTTATATTACATTTCACTCAACAGTGCCAGAACATTTTAATCACTAATAGTCTTAAGGATAGTGCTTAAGATATTTAGCATTTCAAAATAGGAGGAAATTTCAAATTTATATATTATTTGCAAAAGTGGTGTCCCTTCCTAAAAACCAAACAAATAAAAATGAACAAGGAAAACTACTTGTTCAATTTGTAAATTCTTACCTTCCTCTAGTTCTTCTGTATTGAATATCATGTCCAAGGTTGTGTTTGTAGAGTTAGATATCTGTTTAACTTTTTTTTCCTTTTCATTATTAGCAATTAATTGATGATATCTATCCATAAAGAGAAAATATAATAAATATATGAATTCCAACATTCATAAATATTCAGTTCAATTCATAATACATAATTCTCAAGTAAAAACAATGGATGTTAGCTAATAATGCCTTCCCAATTACATCGCACACTCAACTGCTGACCACAACCTCCTCTCAAGTCACTCCATCAATAGATACCATTTTTATTTTAGATATTCCCATTCTCTGGCACTTTTCTTCCTGTAACCACAAAAAAACACTCACAAGGTAGAAAAAGTGGCTTTAGGTTATACTTGGTATATAGATTGCTAGGGCTGCAGTAACAAAATACTACAGACTGGGTAGCTTAAACAGAAATTTATTTTCTCACAATTCTGGAGACTGGGAGTCCAAGATCAAGGTGTCAGCAAGGCTGGTTTGCTGAGGACCATACAGGAAGGCTCTAACTGTTAAAAGCCTCTCCCCTTGGCTAGTAGATAACTGTCCTCTTGCTGTCCTCTGTGTGTCTCTGCATTCCTAATCTCCTTTTATAAGGACACAAGTCAGAGAGGATTAGGGTCCACCCCAATGCACAGTCTGAGACTGAACAATATCTAGCAAAAAAGAAACCTTTTCTCCACACCTGAGAAGAGCCCATTCTAGCCACTCGTTAATAAGCATGTGATTTCAGAATTTCAGTGACAGGAATGAGGCAATGTATGGGTTAAAGCTAACTGTAAAACAAATATATAAATATAATTCCCTCACTTGAGACACTTTCCTTTATTTTTTAAAAAGCTATGTATATGAGAAACATATTCTAGGCTTCCACTCTTACCAAGTAGTAGACCCTATGTACCAGGAAAGCGAGCTAACAAATGATAATAAAAAGCAGAGGCTGTAGATAGGCAATAGCTGTTACCCAGCAGAAGTCACAATTACAAAAAGCTTAGTTCCCATCACAAAAGAAAGGCATAAACAAAAAAGAGGATAAGGGCATTAGATTGCAGTTTAAAGTTATTTGCATTTTTTAATAAATGCTGATAGTTCTCATATCCGAAAGGTAACTGCTTAGTCGTTAGGAAGTTATCTCTCTCCCCTCTTACCTTTTTGGAAAAAGAACAATAATATAATGCTCTTATAATTTTCAACACTAAAAATATTAAAGTAATATTGAAATGATAAAAATTCCATAGTCATTCATTTATACTTAAATTACTGATGTGCTTTTTCCTTTCATAATTCTCATGTTTCTAGTTGTGGCCTCTTCTTTTTCATTTAGAGAAGCTCCTTTAACATTTCTTATAAAACTGTTTAGTGGTGCTGAACTCTTCTACCTTCTGCTTGTTTATAAAACTTTTGATCTCTCCATCAAATCTGAATGAGAGCCTTACCATGTAATCTTGGTTGTAGATTTTTCCCTTTCATCACTTTAAATATATTGTGCCACTCCCTTCTGGCCTGCAGAGTTTCTGCTGAATAGTCATTTATGGGAGTTCGCTGGTATATAACTTGTTGCTATTCCCTTGCTATTTTTTTTAATATTCTTTATATTTGGGCTTCCCTGGTGGCTCAGAGGTAGAGTCTGCCTGCAATGCAGGAGACACAGGTTCAATCCCTGGGTCAGAAAGAAGCCCTGGAGAAGGAAATGGCAAACCACTCCAGTATTCTTGCTTGGAGAATCCCATGGACAGAGGAGGCTGGCAGGCTACAGTCTATGGGTTCACAAGAGTCAGTCACGATTTAGCAACTAAACAACCACCACTATCCTTTATCTTTAGTTTTTGCCATTTTAATTTCAGTCTGTCTTAGGGCTTCCCTTGTGGCTCAGCTGGTAAAGAATTCGCCTGCAATGCGGGAGACCTGGGTTCAATCCCTGGGTTGGGAAGATCCCCTGGAGAAGGGAAAGGCTACCCACTCCAGTATTCTGGCCTGGAGAATTCCATGGACTGTATAGTCCATGGGGTCTCAAAGAGTCGGACATAACTAAGCGACTTTCACTAAGCTGTTTTGGTATGTTCCTGTTTGGGTTAATCCTGTATGGGACACTCTGCCCTTCCTTGACTTGGATGCTGTTTCCTTTCCCAGGTTAGGTAAGTTTTAAGCTATTATGTCTTTAAATATGTTCTCAGCCTCTTAATCTCTCTCTCTTCTCTTTATGGCTCCCCTATAATGTGAATATTAGTGTGCTTAATGTTGTCCCAGAGAGCTCTTAAAATTGTCATTTGTCTATTTCTTTTCCTGTTCAGAATCAGTGATTTCTTCAACTCTCTCTTCCAGCTCACTGACCTGCAACATTTAGTCTACTATTATTTCCTTCTACTGGATTTTTAAATTTAGTCACTGTATTCTTCAGCTCTGGTTGGTTGGACCATATTTTCTAACTCCTTGCTAAAAACTTCTAACTGCTCAGTCTGTGCATCCTTCCCCTAGGTTCTTTGATCACTGTTACGATCACTACCCTGAACCCTTTCTCAGGTAGATTCCCCATCTGCTTCACGTAGTTCCTCTTCTGGGGTTTTACCTTGTTCCTTCACTTGGAACATGTTCCCTGTTACCTCATTTTGCATAACTTGCTGTTTTTATTTTTATGTATTTGGTAGTTTGGCTACATTTCCTTTGAGAAGTGGCCTTTTGTAGGCCTGTGCCCCCCAGCAGTGTGCTCCCCTCTTAGCACCAGAGCTGTATGCTCTAGGGGTACCCCTGTTGTGGAGTGTATGGGTCCTTCTATCGTGGCAGACTGATTACTAAGCGCAGTCTGCTGGGCTTGGTTGGCCCCTGGCCTGGTTAGTCGCCAGGCCCTGCCTCATTGGTTGGCAGAGCCATGCTATGAGGTAGCTAACTAATGAACTCTGGGGGAACCTGTGGGTAAAGTCAGGGTCCAGAAGACCCCAGGGCTCTTGCCTCCCTGCTGGTGGGTAAAGCCAGGTCCTGGGGCAAGTGCCAGTCTACTGGTGGGCAGAGTTGGATCCTTGGGCCTGGCTGCAGGGTCCAGGAGTCCCAGAGCTGGTATCGAATCGCTTCCTGACACAGTTGGCCACAGGGCCCAGGGTGTCCTTGGGCTTCTGTTAAACTGCAGATGGACAGGCCAGATTGGCAGGCTGCAGGGCTGTGGTTGTCTTATGGCTGCTGTCTGCATGCTGGTGGGTGAGGTCTGTCCCGAAGCTAAAGCATGCTTGCTAGTGGGTGGATCTGGGCTGCAGACTACAGGGCTGCTGCTGTCTTGCAGCTGGTGTCCAGCCACTGGTGGGTGGAGCTGGATCCCAGGATCTCTAGCTGGAGGGCTCTGGGGAACCCCAAGTCTAGTACCAATGCGCTGGAGTGTGGGTCTGGGTCTGGGCTTTCTGTGGGCATGGCCCTGTCTAGGGACAGCTGTGGGCTCAGGGGTGTCTTTGGTTTGTTTTTTTTTCTTGTTCATTTTAAATATTTATTCCACAAGGAATATATGAATAAGTTATTTTGTTAAAACCTCAAGAAAGAAGAGCTCGCTTATACACTGTAATTGATATGCTATATCTGTATCTATATATCTGGAGGCCTTCAAGTAGCCTGTCTGGTGTGGGTGGGGCTGTGTCCCTGGCCAGGCAGTTGCTTGACCTGAGGCATCCAGCACTGGTGCCTGCAGGCCGCTGGGCCAGGGCTGCCCTGGGTCCTGGGGCTAATAAGCCAGAGGGAGAATTCCAAAATGGTGCTTGCCAGCACCAGTGTCCAGGTGATAGAATGAGCTCCCCAAAATGGTTGCCCCAGTGTCTGAGTCCCCAAGATGACCTCTGATCGCCTCCTGTCTCTCCTGGAGGTTATCCAAGAACAGCAGCTGGTCTGACTTAAGCTCCTTTCAAGTTACTGCTTCTGCCCTGGGTCCTGGAGAGTGTGAGATTTTGTGTGCGCCCTTTAAGAGAGAAGTCTCTATTCCCCACAACAGAAGACCCTGTGGTTCTTATACTGATGGGGAAATCAAGCATCCCTGGATGCATGTGTCCAGAGTTCATCATGTGTTTACCCCTACTGTGGGCTTTGTAGTTTGGGGCTACTGTTTCTTTCCTTATGCTCAAATTTCACACAATTGTTAAAAGATACACAATATCACTTACATAGTAAAACCATTGAAAGACGCATATTCCTCAGCTGTGAATCCATAAATATCTTGGCAAGATAGGTCCACTTCTTGCTGAAGAAGAAGATTGACTAAACTTGTTGGTTCATCACTGAGAGCAATCATAAGCGCTGTTCTGGAGCAAGAGATATAAATATATGTGCATTTATGAATCTTAACAATATCTTTTATTTCTTAAAAAGTTAGTCTTCTAAATTTACTGTTCAAATGTATGATCAGGAAAAGAGTCAGGGCAAGAGTGTAAATTGTGGGGCAAATCTTCTCAAAAAGGTGCGGTAATCACAGATAATGAATATTACGGAGTCTGAAAATAAGAGTCCCTAGAAACATCTAGTTTGGTGGTTTCCAATCCCTACTCCTGAGAACCGTAATGTTTTCCAGGAAATGTGTCAAAAATTCTATGGAGAGGAGTGTCTGGGACTCTGAGTCCCCATCTCCATTTAATTACAGCATATGGGATTTATAGATTGGGTTTCTGTAGAAGATTCTAATGGCAACCCACTCCAGTATTCTTGCCCGGAGAATCCCAGGGACTGGGGAGACTGGTGGACTGCCGCCTATGGGGTCGCACAGAGTCGGATACGACTGAAGCGACAGCAGCAGCAGAAGATTCTAATGTTATTAAAAAAAAGAAAAAGAGCAATAACAACCTAAAAATCTGGCCCAACTGTTTGATTTTACAGATAGAAAGATAGATCCTAGAATCTAGATAATTCGTCCAAAATCCTATGGCCAAATCTTTTCAATATCAGATATATGTCTTATATACATATATAATATAGGCTTAATTCAAATTGTGGGCAAAAGCAGCCTGGTATATTTAAGAAATGAACACCTAGCATTTAACACACGTGTGTGTGTGTGTGTGTGTGTATTCCTATTAGATAGCTATGGTTAAATGATCTTATTTAGCATTGTAAAATATGTGGATTTGATCCCTGGGTTGAAAAGATCCCCTGGAAGAGGGCTTGGCAACCCACTCTAATATTCTTGCCTGGAGAATCCCATGGTCTCACTGGCAGGCTACAGTTCATGGGGTCACAAACAGTCAGACTGAAGCAACTCAGCAAGCACATACATGCCACTCAAAAAATAAAATAAAATTATAATAATATATAAAAATAAATTAATTAAATAAGTAAATAAATAAAGGGCTTCCCTGGTGTCTCAGACAGTTAAGAATCTGCCTGCCATGCTAGAGACACGAGTTTGATCCCTGGGTCAGGAAGATGCCCTGGAGAAGGGAATAGCTACCCACTCCAGTATTCTTGCCTGGAGAATTCCATGGACAGAGGAGCCTGGTGGGCTACAGTCCTTGGGGTCACAAAGAGTCAGACACAACTGAGCTACTAACACATACACACACAAATAAAATAATAAAAACATAAAATATTGTTAACTAGTTAAAAAATAAAATTAGAGTTTCTACTTCAGGCTTAATTCAAATTGTAGGCAAGAGCAGTATGGAACTTTTAATTAATGAGCACCTAGAACATATATAAATATTACAAAACATTAATTCACAATACACAGTTGGTTTCCTAGGGTTTCATTTAAACTTCCAAGGCTGGCACTTATTTTGCCCTGTAATGAGGATAAAATATCAGTGAACTAAAGTGTTAGGAAGCTTAAAAAGGTATGCTCATCAATTATCCATAATATCTTAATAGGGGACTTGGATTACTTTTAGTATAACAAGTGCCTTTCTAATTTTACATTTCTTATAATTATTCATGAGTATATAAATAAAATAGAAAAAGATATACTCTTTATGATTTCTAAACAATGTTCATTTATAGTGAAATCAAGTATTTCTCATTTGATGTGGTCTTTTGAACAGTTTTAATTGTTAAACATAATGTTGCTTTGGAGGTCAGGATGATAATCTAAAATGAAATAGAGAAAGTTTTTTTTAAAAAAGAAAACTTATCAGTATTTGATAATCTCATTCTCCTCTCCTTCTCCCTAATTTCATTTTGTAAAACTCATGCTTTATATAACATAAGTCTCAACTGATATAAATTATCTGCAATGAATATCTTCTTTCACTGCTTTCTAAAATACCAGGTACTGTTTTTAACAGAAGACTACCTTATTTTGAGCCTCAAGGTTAGCTTTGTGTTTCAGCAGTTTTGCAGCTAATGAGACACTTTGACAACAGGCAGCATAATGAAGAGCAGTGTTGCCGTCTAAATCCACCAGATTGGGGTCTGCACTGTATTCTAGAAGAATAGTAGCACAGCTCTCCCTGTCACATGGTACTGCCTGCCAACACAAAAACAACAGATGGCTAACCAATTTACTACTTAGGATCTGATATATTAAACTAATATTTAATACTATGTCTTAAAATATGAAATATAACAAAGGTTAACTAGGAGAAGAACTCAAATGCAATTCAATCAAAAAAGGAAAAATCAACACACCTTAGTCAATGGAGACCTGTTCTCACCATCCCAGACATTTACTTTGCACTGTTTCTCAGTTAAAAGAGAGACAGTATTTGAATATCCATTAGCACAGGCCAGGTGCAAAGGTGTTCTGTATCGACATAATGAAGCACAAGTTAGAGATAAGGCCTAGTTTGAGAAGTTACCTAGTATGCCAAAGAACATTCCAGATCATATACTGTTAAGGTATTTGCTTCATATAC
Organism: Dama dama; assembly: GCF_033118175.1. Taxonomy (NCBI): domain Eukaryota; kingdom Metazoa; phylum Chordata; class Mammalia; order Artiodactyla; family Cervidae; genus Dama; species Dama dama. Next base: position 79,008,761 of record NC_083698.1, on the reverse strand, counting down.
CTTCAGATGACTCACTAGAAAAGACCCTGATGCTGGGAAAGACTGAAGGCAGGAGGAGAAGGTGACGACAGAGAATGAGCTGGTTGAATGGCATCACCATCTTGATGGACATGAGTTTGGGCAAGCTCCAGGAGCTGGTGATTGACAAGGAGGCCTGGTAAGGGGTCCATGAGGTCGCAAAGAATCAGACATGACTTAGCAACTGAGCTGACTGATTTGCTTCATATGCTTACTTATATTTACATAAAATTCATATTAATTAAAATTAATTTTCACTGAATTTAAAGGGCTATGTGTTTTAACATAGTAACATAACATAATAAGTATCTTCAGAGCTTTGAAGATACTTATTTAACTGGTTTCACTTCCAAGAGAATTTACTTATGTTAAAAAAAAATAGCTTTCTTCAAACACGAAAGTGAGTCTAAGCCTTGGAAAGAATGATAAAATTAGATATCCAAAAAAAATCTAGAAATGATCTCCAAAACCTAAGATACATGTGCCAGCTAATAGGAAGAAGGGACATTGCCTATGCTTGGAACCCCTGTTCCACAGCATGCTACACCTAAGTTGTGTGTATTTCTCTTTGCTTAGCTATTTAAGTTGATATTTGCTCTCAGAAGTGAACACAAAGGTGAAAAGCCTAAGGGTTCTCTTTAAGTTGTAGATCTTAGCCTAATTTTTAATTATTAAAATATTTTTTCTTCTCAAAGAGCCATATTCTATGTAGCCTCCAAGAAATCAAGCACATATTCATGAAGTATAACATAACAGGTACTAATGACTCCTTTTAAACTTTGTCGTTTTTAGCCTGAACCGACCTCAATAAACTTTTATTTATTTGTGAAGGTGATATCATTATATCCTTACTTAAAGATAATTTTATAATATAAAATCTATATATAGATAGCTCAGGTCCTAAACAAAAGATAGATGCCATTTTCCATTTTATTTTAGATTCTCAAAAGTACTTTATGGGTACGTACCTAAACAGAACTGTTATTTATACTAAGAGGAGCATAAGGACTTGAAAATAAGGTAACTTCCAACGAGTTAGACATAAAATCTATAAATGATGATATAATTTACCATTTATGGGAGAAAATAAAAAAATATATAGAAACAATTTTGAACAATTTGGAAATACACAAACTCCAGTCAAAGGTTATCTGAATATAATCACTGGAAAGCAAGATTATGCATAATACAAAAAAACAGAAACCTAACCAATTATATTATTCTGTCTGAAGAAAGACTCTAATCAGAAAGAGGATGGTCAGCTAGATGATAGACTGAAACCAGAAGTTATTCTTGATTAACATCCTCCATGGTAAAGAAAATGTGAATTTAAGGAACCCACATTTCCCAGTCATTGGAAAGGATTACTTTGTTTTTGTGTAGAACAAAAATGATTCCTCAGACATCATGATCTAGATGAAAATATCCCTCAAAATGATCTACTTTGTTTGCTGTGATTCCATCCTTACCAAACAAACTTCTGATAACTAATTTGATTTCGCAGAAATTACAACACAGGAAAAGCACTGATCAGCCTTTTTGTTGACATCCATAATTTGGCTTAAAGGTAAACTTTCTTATGTAATAGGAAATTTCTCCAGTCTTCAACCTAAATATATAGGGCCCAAAGGCTTTAAGCTGACCTAAAATAACTCCTTGTGATAACATAGCAAATCTTAACAAATATTTTGATCTGTCTCCTTCACCTACTGTTAGACCTATCTCAAAAATTTAGTCTCAAGGAACTTAGGTGGTTTTTACTCAATCTTTAGATCTACCTCTCTCTCAAGCTCCAGTTTCCTTTTTTCATGAAAACAAAAAACAATACCAATTTCTCTTTCTCTGAGAGAAAGTAAATGGCATTTGGGTAATTCCCAGGAGGTTTTCCAAAAGTAGCTGATGAATGCCTGCTGAATATTGCACTCTTCCAATTTAAGTCTAAACCCTACATGACAATGAAACTTTTATAAAGATCTCAGAGCCCATCTATATGCCCCAAGGAACATAGGAAATCAACCACAGAGTCAATAAAATAAAATAGCTAAGAAAGCTTCAGTTTCTTAAGGATGTATTGAGTGATATAGTCCTGTGGTCTTTTACACAAAATTTGAAAACAAGACTAATCTATCCTGAGTAGGCATGAAACCTTACAAAGGTTATAATATTACTCAACCTTCAAAATAGTCTTTAAAAGATTTTTACTCAGAATATTTGGCATCCTTTCAAATGAGTCATCCTGGCTTAAAAAGACAAAAAGTCTCAAGAATATACAGATTGCCTCCATTTCATTTTAAGTTTTAGATTTAATTGGTCTTAATTCCAGATAACTAAGAATATGGAATATGGAAATATGCAGCAAGTAATGCCTTTGTTATGATCATTTACCAAATGTGTACACATACAAGAGCTTCTACAATATCAATGCTTTTTCACCTAATGTCAAAAACCATCCTATTTTTTGAAATAGCTGAATGCAAAACATGTATTACAAATATATTAGCGACACACTTTAAAACCAAGTGTATTATTCCATTTCTCAAAAATACACAACTTTTATCAGTGTATCATATTGCAAACTGCAGACTCTGATTTATATTGTTACCTTTTAACTCATGGTCCTTACAAGAAATTTAAATCCCTGCAAGGCCTAGTGCTGGTTTCTAGGGTTTTAGGTCAGCTGGTGTCCTACTGTTTGATTCAAGTTTTGTTTCCTCCCAGTCTCTCACTCTCTCATATTCCAGTGAAAGAACTGTCAGCAGAGATTGTGGGCAAATGAAGAATTATCAGATTCCAGAATCTTTAACTGAACTTTAGCAAAAGGAGTGACTCAGATGGATATGAAGGGTCACAATTCTGAAAGCTGAAAAGTGCTACCTGCTACACAGGGTGCAAGACCAGAGCATAGCTGCCGTCTTAAATTAGGTCATCGTGAGAACACCCCCCTTATCAACCGACGTGGGCTCTTGATGATAACCTAGAATTCAGGGTGAGTGAAGAAGTAACCAAGGAAGCTACCTCACACTAGATCACTACTTTCAACTGTAAACCAGCACTTTAGATCTAATCTCGGTTTGAGTAGTATGGTAGAAACTGTTCATTTGGAATTGAGCCTTCACTGACCAGGCTATCTGAGGGACGTTTTATTAAAAAAAACAACAACAACAACAAAAAACCACAGAAGTAATTTAATTTTATTGCTGGGAGAGATATTAGACATCTTCCATTTGTTTTTATACTTATTAGGTACATTACTTTTAAAATAAAAACACAAATATAAGCCAAATAAACAAAGGACATGAATAAGGAGCTCTTCTGGTTTAATAAGAAATGGTTTGCAACAGGGCTTGCATATCTTGGTTTAAAAAACACTCATCTAGTAATAGTTCTGATTTGACAAGATGAGATTTAGGGTCAAGGTCATACAAATGCAGGACAGGCTGAAAATTCAGATTTTTAATCCCAAAACAATGTTCTTCCTACTGGGCTACTATGGCCTTCAGAACAACCCGCTCATTAACTGTCATGGTGTTTCTCTTGTTCTCTCCTAACCAGAAACTTCCACTTTTAGTATCATTACGTTTACTAGAAAACATATATAGAATATTATTTCCTAAGGCCATTATTTATATGTACATATACCTACATGAGGCATCAGAGACCTTTAGCATAATGCTTATAAAATGAGTTTATGCAGCATTATATAAATCACTAAAATCACTTAAAAAATTAAACAGCACAAAGTGTGTCTCCCATAACCATTCTTACTCTCCCTACTTCCCCTGCCCAAATCTCATCTACTCTTCAGAAATAGTGATTTTAAGTTTAGTATGTATCCACTCATATTTTATCCCATTCTCAGTCTTTCTACACACTCACAGAAATATTCAAATAGAATATACAGTTTGAGACTTTTTTATTCAGCTTTATTCAGGTATGATATACAAAAAGTTTAAATGTACAATTTTATGAGTTTTGACCAATATATAATCATATAATGGCCACCATAAACATGATAACGTTTCTACCACTCATATCCCTTTATAATCAATCTCATTCCTCCAGTCCCTGTATGAAGCACCTGGTAACTACTGATTTGCTCTCCTTGGCTATACTTTTGCCTTTCGAGAATTTCATAGAAAAGGAGTCACTTGATATATAGTCTTTATTATCTGATTTCTTTGAATTAGCATGACACTTTTGAGATTCATCCATGTTGCTGCATGTATCAGTAATTTCATTTCTTATATTAATGAGATATCATTTTATTGCTGAGTAATATCTTTAAATTATATTTATATGCATAGATATATATGTATGTATTCATTCATCAAAAATATTTATTAAATATTTACTATGGCTTAGGCAAGGTTGTAGGTGATGAAGACACAGCAGCAAACAAAACAAAAATACCTGATCTTATGAATCACACCTGGCTAGTGGAAGAGGTCAACAACAAAAAAATCCAAGGAACAACAGACAGTATTAAGTGCTAAAGGGAAAAATCAGGCAGGGAAGAAGAACAGAAAATGTCAGCTTGGCGAGGGGGTTCAGTTGTAGGTAGTGTAGCCAAGGAAGCCTTTACTGATATGGTGACAAACCCTAAGGAAGTGAGATCAAGTCATGTGACTATCTGGGAGGGAAAAGAACTCCAGGCAAAGGAACCAGCAAGTCCAAAGGTTCTAACTACGTCTGGCATTTCTGTGGAACACTAAAAAGGCAAGGGGAACTGGACATGAGTGAAAGGGAGAGTTGTAGGAGGCAAGATCAGAGAGATAACAAGAAGTGGGGGTGAAGGCTGTGTAGGGCTTATGAGCCCTGGAAGGACTTTGGCTTTTACACCTAATGAGAAGAAAAGCCAATGGATGTTGTTTAGGTAAGGAACGACATCACTTCACTTACATGTTAGAGGATCATCCTGGCTAATGTGTGGAGAATAAACTGAAAATGTTAGAAGACAGAAAACTATCTGGGAGGCCACTGCAGTAACTCTCATTAAAGTATGAGAGTGGCTTTGATTAGGGTGGTAACTGTGAACGTGGCAAGAAATGGCTAGATTTTAGATCTATTTTGAAGGTAAAACCAAGATTTCCTGTTAAAAGAAATGGAGGATGTAAAAGAATGAGATTAGTCAAGACTGACTCTAGGGGTTCTAGTCTAAACAACTGAAAGAAAGGATTTGGCATTTATAGGAAGAGAAGAGTAGATCTGAGAAGTAACAGGAGTGCAGTATGGGGATATGTGAGATCCCAAAGCAGTGATGGAGTGGAGCTAGTGGCTCTCACAAGCTGACTGTTAAATTCTCAGGAATTACTCAAGCCAATTGACATCACATTTGTAGCGTGAAATCAGGGCTTCTCTGCCCTTCTCCCCAACCCCACCCCAACTCAAAAGCCTGTTATTAAACATTCACAAGAACACCACAGTCTATTAGATATCCAAGTGATAATGTAGGCATTTGTATATGTGAGTCTAGAGTTCAGGGAGACGTCTAGCTGGAGATAAAAAGTTGGGAAGCATTGGAAATCAGATACAGACGATCTCTCTTCACCAGTCAAGTGAGGATTAAGAGAAAGAGAATCATTTCAAGGTCCGAGGCTTCAAATATTTACCAGTCAGGAAGATGAAGCGAAACCAGCAAAAGAGTCTAAAAAGAACTGTACACAAAAGTAGGACAAATACCAGGTGAACCAGTTGTGCCGCAAGACAATACAGTATTTCAAATACTATTGATAAGGAGGTAAGAGACTTGGCTGAGATGCCTCCCAGGTAAGACTGAGAATTGACCACTGAATAAAGTCATGCTGAGGTTATTCATGACTTTGTAAAGAAATTCAAAGCAGAGGTACAGGATAAAAGTCAGATAAATTAGATAACTCTGATTTTATTAAAAGAGGAGGTAAACCTATCCATAAGTTAACACAAATCCTCTAACCATAGTGATGAAACATGACATTTTACACACTCAATGACCTGAAAACTCCCCACAAGATTTAAGGGAGGCACATATAGAACACATTTTCTGTTCTTCATTTCTTTAAAAAATTAGTTTTGTTTTTGCAGTAAGTGGTTGCTGATGAGCTTTTTGAATATCCTCTATAGCTAAAAAAAGTTTTTACATGGGAGATCTACATTAAAAAGTTTTGCTCTTTCAGAGTCTTAAAATCTTAACAACTATTCTGAAAAGTTGCCTCTACTCTTTTTCTATTAGTACGTTAAGAACACGGAAAATCTTAGTGGCTAGGGACAAGATTTGTCACAGGGACAAATCGGAGGTAGGGGAGAGGGCGGAGTAAGCAGCGGCGATTAAGGCAGATGCCCTCAGATACCCAGAAGAGCCTTTCTGAAGGGAAGAAGCTGAAAGTTGGGGGTGTGACCCTCTGCCAAAGGTTACCAGACTTTTCTGCTGTGGGAAACATGGAGTGACAAGCAATGGAGGAGCCCAGACAAGTCATGGTTCCGGTTAGAGGGCCCAGTGGCCCCAGCTTCCCCGCCCCTACCCCATGCTGCCCTTCAGTCACTCTGGTCACCTGAGATCTCTGTCCCGCGTGTTCACATCATGCTCCTTGAGCTGAAGATACTCCACCTTCTCTAAATCCCCGACTGAGGCAGCTCTGTGAAGTTTCTTTAAATTCTTATCTCGAAGGGTGTAGCCTGACTGGGCGAGGAGACCAATACTGGCCCTACAAGCAGGGGTGAGCAGGAACCGCGGGACTCATCCCTCCTTCTCCGTGAGGTGAAAAGCTTCTTCATGGCGGTGCCGGAGGCAGCCCTTCAGTGGGATCAGGAAGTCCTGGAACGCCTAACTGCCCCACCTACCTCTGGGCCCTGAGCCTCTGGCTCGCAGACCCCTCTGGCCAGATCCTCCCCCACAACGCTGGAGTCAAAGCGACCGGAGACCCGAAGTGGGTCGCAGACAGGAAGTGCGCCAAAGACCAGAACTAGGCGGGGCGGCTTTTCTCGGTTGCCTAGCAACACGCAGGGCCTTGGCACCCGGTGTTGCCCAAATCCAGATTCTTCCCCCAAGATCTTAGATTAACTGAAACGCTCTCAGTCTTCCTATTAGATCGAGAGCCTTTGGGTAGAAATCTACCAACTTACTTACAAATAATCCCTTTTCCTTCAAAGATAGACCTAATGGCTTGAACTCTTACAAACCAAGATTTACTTTCCTCCTGGTGGAGATGAACCTCCTCCAGTGACCTTGCCTCCAGCCTACCCCTGCCTCTCACCAACATGATTCACATGATACAACTAGCCTTTAATAATAACTGAAATCCCTTCCTAATGTCAATTTCAAACATACTTTTGAACACCACCTCTCATATTTCAACTCACTCATCACAAAACTCCAAAAATCCTTCTAAATCATCACATCTACAGTCCATTAATTCTGCCACTTTCAGTGACCTTGATCCCCCACTCGGTGTTCTCACCTCCCTACATAACTAGATTAAATTCCACAGTTAATGATTATCACTCCCATGCATACACCTACAATAAGTTTGCCCCTATTCCTTTTCTTACTTGTTTGCCTAAACCATAGACCTAGTTACATTTAAAACTCCCATCTAGGGACTTCCTTGGTGGTCCAGCGGCTAAGACTCTGCATTCCCAATGCAAGGGGCTGGGGTTGGACACCTGGTCATGTAATTAAATCCTGCATGCTGCCACTAAAGATCCCACATGCTGCAACAAATACCCAGCTCAGTCAAATAAATACATAAATACATGCATAAATAATAAAATTCTTATCTAAATCTGTCTAGCCCTGTGACTAAAGGAAAATACACAGTTGTGATGTCTTTTCTCATTTTCAGTTCATGAAAACACTGAAATGGATTTCACCTGAAATGGATTATGCTTCCCAGCAATTCTTAGGTATTTCCCTCATCCATTCATACTTATACTTTCCTTGAATATTTCATATCTTCTCTGTCTTCAGACTTCTTGTTTGATGACCTGGTTTCTTGATCCACTGAGAAAAGAATCAGAAAAGCAATTCTGTAGGCTACCAAGACATCTCTCCACTGTGCTGTGTTGCTCAGTCGTGTCTGACTCTTTGTGATGCTGTGACCTGTGGTCCACCAGGCTCTTTTGTCCATGGAATTATCCTGGCAAGAATACTGAGGTGGGTTGTCATTTCCTACTCCAGGGGATCTTCCTGAATCAGGGATTAAACCCATGGCTCCTGAGGTTCCTGCATTGGCAGGTAGATTCTTTTCCCACTGAGTCACCTGGGAAGCCCATCCACTTATCCACACCTTGCCAAAAAAATATTTTATATTCTCTTCTATTCATTTGATAGTATGTCCATGTTTCTAGCAAAGGCCAGCACTTCTCTTATTTTCTAGAACCCCATCCTCTGTATTGCTTCTGAAACCTTTCCCCTGCTTTCTCACGTCTTTAGTTTCTCTCTCTGATGACATTATTAACATAAATACATGCTAGTGTCCATCCTAAAAACAAAAAACTGACCACACCTCTGCCTGCAATCATTGCCTCATTTCTGTTTTACAGCAAAAGCCTTAGAATTATCTATAATCTTGTAATCTCTGTAATTTTTCCTCTGTTCTCACTTAAAAGCAACTGCCATAGTTACCTTGTTTTCCAATTTTGCTCAATCCGCACTACTTTAAATATGATTGATTGTGATCTCCATCACATGAAATCCAAAGGTCATTTCTCCCTTTCCATATAAATCCAAGTCAATTCATTGCTTATTCCTCAAAACACACTTTACTTGGTTTCCAAGACATTTTACTTCTCTGGTTTCATTCCTTCCTTTCTAACCATTCCTCCTGTTGAGTTCACTGATTCCTCTTTATCTCCAATATTGGAGAGTCTCAGGATCAATCAATCCATAGCTTCATTTTTTTCCCTCCAAACCCTTCGAGCCATTCTTCAACCTTACCTTTTATACCTACATTTAACAGCAAATTCTGCCAAGTCTAACTATACAATATGTCCAGAATCTATTTGATTTCTTCCACCATCTATATTCCCTTCTGGGTTGATCTCATTCAGTTCCAAAACTTTAACATTATCTACACACTGTCAATGCCAAATTTGGGAGTTCTAGTCTGGTTCCCTCTGCTAAACTCCAGACTGGTATATCCAGTTGTCTATAGCTTCTATAGGCATCTGGAACTTAACATGTTTCAGGTGATCTCCTGACAGTCCAATCTGTCACTGTCTTTCTTACATAAGGGCAGGTAATTCCATTCTTCATGTTGCTCAGGTCAAAAGTTTTACAGTCATCCTCGACTTCCTTCTTTTTCAAAGGCCACATATACTCAGTTAGAAAAACCTGTATGAAGTGCTTCCGAATACGTACAGAATTTGATCACTGCCATCACTGTAGTCCAGGCCAACACCATCTCTCTCATTTGCATTACTTGCCCAAGGAAAAAAGCTTTGTGTTAGAACTGGGACAAGAACTGATAAGCTTCAGGACACTTCTCATATCATGCTATCTCTGCTTAATTTAATGAGCTGCATCCCCTTCAATTCAGGATGACTTGAGAACAATTTTTCCCTTAAATGCTAAGATAAAGCTAATTGAGCTCAGAAATTTGAAGTGTATGGCTAATAGTATGCTAATTTTACGCAATTTTTATCAACAGAATTATGAGCTGCTGTCTCTTCTGTTATCAGACACGTGAGTATTAATTATGTGACATGGTTGGTACCTATATCAGTATTAAAATAGCAATGTTATTATTTTTTCTACATAACAACCCCCATGTAATTTCTCAGGCAAAATAATAAAAGACATCCAAATATCCTTGATCTCAAATGTACCTATCAAGTTAAGACTTTTCATAGTGGATTTTCTGTTGGTGGTCCTGCCAAAGATACAGAGAGTGGGCTCATGAAAGTTTTGATAACAAAAGAACTATTTAAAGACTGATATATAAATTTTGTCATTAGCATTTCTTTCTTGAAATTCTACAGTTTGTGATTCTTTAAGAAGGTAACTGAAATTCTGAAATAATAATGTCTAAAGAGAGATTTATATTTAGTTTCAAAAGTTCACTGAGTTCATTAAACCCATGTGGTACCTTGGTACAAATTAGGAAGTATGTCATTTGTTTCTCTATAATTACAAATTGGATTTATTATAAAATGAGTTCATTATTTTTATAACATTATTTCTAACAAGTGATTATTAAGTGATAATCATTTATAATAATTGACAGAGTGATTTATTTGTAAGAAAAACACCTGTCTGTTTAAACTGGGGCTTTAAACAAAATTATGTGAACTGCAAAAGAAACGTCAGGTTTAGATGGTGTATACTAATAAGATATTACATTTTAATTTACTTTTGCAAATCAGTATAGATATTAAAATAATTCTTTATTGAGAATCACAAGTTATTTTATATGTGGTTGTATTAACAATCTATTATCGATCTTTCTTTCATAATTTGAAGAGACTGTTTTGTTCCTCTTAGAAGAAAATACTTTTCTTCTGTTCGTTGGCTAAGCATCATGATTTACTTACTCAGTTTAGACTGCTGTTAACAAATTACTATAGACTAGGTAGCTTAAACAACAAACATTTGTTAGAACAATTCCAGAGGCTGGAAGTCTAAGATCGGAGCACCTGCAGGAGCCGGTTCTTGGTGAGAGCCCTTTCTGGTTTACTTGCTGTGTCCTTATGTGGCTGAAAGAGGAAGCTATCTCTGGCTTTTCATGTAAGAGCACTAAACCCATTCATGAGGGCTCCTATGATTTAATTACTTCCCAAAGTTCCCACCTCCAAATACCATCACATTGAAATTAGGGTTTCAAAACATGAATTTTGGAGGCATATAACCATCCAGTCCATGGTGGTGGTTGAGTCACTCAGTTGTGTCTGATCCAGTCCATAATGTTTACTAATTTTGTTAGAACAAGATACTTAATTGCCATCAGCCAGAGGAGTTATGTTTGTATAATAGTTTACAAATAGCTTATCTCTGGACCTAATTCAGAATTTTGATAGAAGTAGAAAAATAAGTCACAAAAGCAAAAATGCTGCAATGAAACCGGTTCCCCTTAAAGGTGGTAACTTGTGTAGTGCATGACCTGAACAACTGCATGAGGCCACCATTAGTATAAATTTTGTAGTTTAGTTTAAAATTTATAAATTTATAAAATGCCCTTACATAAATGAGGCATTTTATTAGATGTCAAAAATAGAAGCATGGAATAAATGTAGTTTTAGTCATCAAGGTACTCACTATAGAGTTAATTTCTGTGGTTTTTCAAAAATCCTTTCCTAAGAAAAACATAGTTTTCATTCATTATTTACTCAACAAATAATACTTGTGCCTTTTAGGTGTACTGATATTGTTCTAATATTGGAGCATTTAAAAAGTCTTTTTCTTACCTCAGTATACATTTAAAATTGTTTTCTGTATTTTCACATGCTTCTACTTCAGGAGTAATGTCTATATTGTCTTTAACCTGTATGTTAAATTTTCAAGGCTGTTAAGTCATGCTACAACATTCTATAATAAAAGATCAATGGATAGCTTTTTAAATGGTTTGAAAAACAAACTAACAAAAAATCCAATTAAATGGAAAAGGTTTTCTTTGCCCTTTGGCATAGGGCTCCTCATAAAACAAATCAATCTTCCTGTGTATTTGTTAAAATAATTTAAATTTATTATACATTATTTATTATTAACTTGAAATCCTCATAATTTATATACTGATTATAGAGATATGATAGCCAGTGGGACTCTGAAAAACTAAGGTGATAAGACCCATGTTTATAACTTTTCCACATTGGTCTTTGAATATCTAGAATAGTTGTGTACTGTTATAGCTGGCAAATCATACCAAGTGTTTTAAATGCAGTCTAATTTCATTTTTCACAATCCTGAAAAAGATAGGTATTATCACTGTCTTCAAGGTAAGGGCTCTGAGGTATAACTGGAGATTCATCTGGCATATGACAAGTGCGAGGTCTTTTAATTCCACCACAATTTCATGATTTAGCTTTTTAGTAAGTATTCTTTTCTGCCCCATTTCAGATCTACTAAACCACAATCAGTGAGAGTAGGGTCCAAGAGTACTTAAAGCATCTCAGGTAACCAAATGAAAATGGTCCACACACAGCCTTGGGAACTGCCTTAGTCCTATTTCTCCAGGAAATATTTCTATTTCCTCCAGGCTTCTGAGAGATACTAGACAGCAGAGATTTTGAGATTATACTTGCTGCTGAGAGGCTATATAAGGAGTACAAAAAACCTGCTTCAATTAAAAACCTATTACAAGTATGACCTCACACACTTAACCCTGCTTAGTCTGTTTCTCCACATGTAAAATGATCCATCATGTAAGCACTTGGTACCACCCCTAGTCCATGCTATGCACTCAGTAAATGCTCCCTACTAATTTCAAAAGGTCCAGAATACACTATATTGCCAGTTAAGGATTGCTTCTTAACTGTGACTACATGTACATTCACATTATAAAGGGACAGTATACTCTCTCATCTACATGGTAAACCTTCCGTGTTATACATCTGAGAAAAATGTTGACATGGACAGCCTACATTTGTGTAACGACTACTTAGAAGTTGTTTTTGTCTTACTTCGACTTCACATTAGATTAAAAATCCAGAATTTTATAAACGTGCTAAACACATGTTTAAGTAAAGCAAGTAATAAAAGATTACCTTTATGCTTTAAACTGTTGGTATCTTTTCAGTTAAAAAACAAGTTCTTTTTGCAGTTAATTGCCCTTTACAGAAAACTTCAGTGAAAATATCTTGCCTAGAATTTCCTTCATTACTAAGCTCAGCTTAGACAGTCTGTCACAAGGCACAGAGATAACTGCAGGTAAAATTGATTTGAGGCTTTTTATAAAGAAATTATAGTCTTACTTAAGAATATAAGACTTGATTCTGCATATTCAAGCTGGCCCTCATAACTGTGGCTCCCTTACAATGCTCATGCAAAATGAAGTCCAACTTGAATTTGTTGAGCATAAAAGGCCCACCATGTGCACCCAGGAATGAAGAATTACATGTACCCTTTTGTGTCTTCATTCACTTCCCCTACCATAAATAAAGACATTCAATTTATATTTTGGGAATGATTATTCTGGCATCAATTAGGAAAATACATCTTTATGAGGCATTTTAGATTTCAAAAGGTTGTTGCTGTTCAGTCACTGTGTCTGACTCTTTGTGACCCCAGCACACCAGACTCCATCCTTCACTATCTCCCGGAGTTTGCTCAAATTCATGTTCATTGAGTTGGTGATGCTATCTAATCATCTCATTCCCTGCTGCCCCCAGGACACATCATATAGAGGAAAATTGTTACTATGAGAGGGAGGGATTATGGTATGTGTGTTATTTGTGTTAGGTCAAGTATGTGGAGAAAGCATTTGATTCTGGACATCATTTATACTTAGAATACATTTTACTTAGCAACTGAATGAGCTTTATTCCTTCCCTGACTTTTGGAATTAGTTGACCAATTTAAAATACATTATTTAAAAAAAATAAAAAAAAATAATAATAAAATACATTATTTAAACAGAACATCTGGTTTACAATCCCTAAAGTGGCCTATTTGCTTTACCCACTTTGCATTGTTTTCATTTTTTAACTAAATTGATTATAAAACCTTATACTACAAGAGTCAAATATCTATGGATAGCCAATACTAGCTAACCTTCCTCTAATCCTCCCAGAGAGAGCCCTGAACATCAGAACATCAACCAAGTTATTCTGGGTATTGGTGCTTCATGACCAAGGGAGAAAACTATCTTAACAGTTCTCTCCTTACAGGTCTTGGTTTTGTGAAAAAGTGAAGATATTTTCTTCTGGAAAATGTTTTATTTGTGAACCGAAAGAACTACCACGGTTAATAAGTAGGGATTTCAATATTACAAAAAAAATACAATAAAATCCACCTCTGAACTCTGAAAGGATCCATTCCAGAAATCCTTTCCAGAATTTATACAAATCAGTCATCATCTCTTCTTATTGAGCTTATATTTTTCATTTTGAGCTAAGGGTCAACAACTGTGGTGTACAGGTCAAATTCAGCTTGCCATCTGTTATAGTAAATCAAGTTCTATTGGAACATTGGAACACAGCTACAACTATCATCTATTATGTATTATCTTTGGCTATTTTCATGCTGTAACAACAGACTTAAGTAACTGTGACAGAGACCATATGGCCCTCAAAGTTTAAAATATTACCTGCATCTTAACAAAAAAGGCTTGCCAACTTCTACTTTAAATATTTTCATTAAAAAGAAACTACTGAAATTTTGAATTACAAGAAAATAAACATTTTTCTATTCTTACCACAAAGTTACACACTTTGGCCTACATGACTTCAGAATTTTTGTAGACCAACTTGGGTATCTAAACACTGCTTACAGCACTGTTTCTAGAGATCCTTTAAAAAGTATACACAACCAGTTGAGCACAGGAGGGACATTTATCTATTTAACTGATTCACTCCAAGAATCAACCAAAGAATAGGCCTGACAAGCTTGGAGAAAACATGTTTACTTCTTTTTTAACTAGGTTTATGGAACTAGGGAGTCATGAAAAGCTGTTGACAATAATAGCAAGTACTGCGCCTCAAAATACATTTACTCACATTTATAAATAACAAAAAACTCCTTTAATACTAGAAATTCCCCAATTCTTAAAAGGTAAGATGGTTTTTAAGACTATATGTAATAAATGTTTGTCAAGTAATACACACAACTGTGTTAGCATTTTTCCTTTTCTCAACCAAACACACTTTTACCCACATTTCTAAAGTGCTACAGAGCAACCAGCAGGGCAGTGTGATAAATGGGGATGGTTCAGATAGCTGCACAAGACAAGATTTACCTTTCCATGACTTAAAAAATCAGGGGAAAAAACATATGTATCCTGCACTACTTGTATGTTTAATTTATATAGTACATGAATTTCTTTTTTCAACTAATTTTCCATAAATATTAAAATAGTAGAATATCTTTATCTAAAAGTTCTCAAAATAATCATTAGATTTCTTTACTATTAATATTTAATAGAAAAATAAAACCAAGCTACCAAGTGTATTATTTAGGCCAAAAAAAGTTTTTTTCAAGAAAATGTAGAAACATTTTAATTTACATATCATATTACAATGAATCAACATGGAGTCAAAAATCCACATCACACATTCCTAAAAATTCTGACCATCAATCTCAGAATAATCAGTTTCTGTACAAAGATTTACAGCTGTCCGATATATGTAGTTTTTCCTCAGTGTGCTACAGAGTTCAAAGGTTCTGCTCGAATATTCCCCAAATCAAGTGCAGAATCTGTCTCTTCATCAATTTCTCCAATGACTGCACTGTTAAGGAAAAAAAAAAAATCAGAACAATCTCATTTCTGACTAAAACTGAGATGAGATAGTAAAAAGAACTACTAGTTAAGTGAAAAACATTTTCATAAGGTAGTGAATTGTACATTTAAGTCACAAAACTCAAATTGAAGGCAACATTGTTACAGGAACAAATATTAAAGGACAAACTGCATATAATGTGAGTGGTTTTTAAAGGAAAGAGTTTTTAAAGGAAAGTCACAAGTCTTTAAGGGAAAAAAAAAAATATATGGGATAGATAATGGTATAAAACCCCAGAATTTCAATTCTGATTTTCACTGAATCCAGGGACTATTGGAGAAGGGGATGACAGAGGATGAGATAGCTAGATGGTATCACTGACTCGATGGACATGAGTCTAAGCAAACTCCAGGAGTTGGTGATGAACAGGGAAGCCTGGCATGCTGCAATTCATGGGGTCACAAAGAGTCAGACACGACTGAGTGACTGAACTGAACTGAAGGACTATTCTGGGACTGGGCGAGGTGGGGTGGGGTTGGGAGAGGAATCACAAAATCACTACTAAACAAGCAAATAAAAGTATCTATTATTTGAGTAACTTCAATGAACTAAATCCATCAATGTAATATCTATTAGTTTCCCTTTCATGGTTTCTCAATTTATTCAGTGTAAATTGAACAACAAAAAGAAGTGCAATTCTTCCACACAAAGATGAGAGAACAGATATTCAGGTATCTAACAAATGATTTTTGATGTGAATGACTTGTGATTGACTAGGGTTAAAAGTCAGCAAATTTTTTCCTTGATTCAACACTAACATAATATGTATAACATTAATTTCAAATTGACATTAATTTCATTAATGCCAAGCTAGGTAACCAGTATCTCTAGCTGGATATAGGTATTTTGTTACATTCAGACCAGGGGACACGTTTGAAACATTATTCCACAAAAGATTGGTTGTTCAAATCTGTCTGGCTTTAATGAAAGTAAATTCTACAGATAAATACGTTACACAGAATTTGCCTGATTTTGCTTTAAACTATATAAAGTCTTCAGTTCTCTAATCTGTAGAAGAATATGTTCCGTTTTCTCAACATGAAACAAATCAAGACCTTAGTTCCATCTTTAAAAATCTAGTGTCATTTAAAATCCTTGTGGGTAAGAGTGGAGTGCTGAAAAATGTTTTAAAACCAGTTTTCCAAGGAAAAGGGGTAGGCTGATTTGCAGTGTTCGCTAATATCCATAGTGCAAATACTCCTACTACAACCAAACCAACAAGACATCAATCAATCAGCTTGCAAAATTTCCCAAAATATAAAAATCTGCTTTGGTGAGCAGTATAAGATGGCTCTAGCACATCACTGGATCTACAGCAATGTTTTAAATTTTTTAAAAATGAAGTTCAAAAAAGAGAAAATTTTTTTAAATTAAAGTAGGAGAAATCATTTTAAACTCAATTATTATGCAGAGCCCCAATACAATCGGTGTGTTCTGGTCAGGAGACCTGGGCTCTACCTGCCATTCTTTAGAGCTCACTTCACCTAAATATTATCTCTATAGGATATTTTATAAACCTCTGGTTTTGATTAAAGATCAAATAATTTATCCATCTAAAGGTGATTTTCTTCCATATTCTACTTGTCCAACAAAGTAATCTGAGATGCTTAATATATCTTTTGCTGCCTTCCAGCCATGTTTTAATTTTCCACAGTACTCACTAGTAAAATGATTCAACAATCTTCCAGTCTCTATAGCTGCATTAATACAGTAGCATCTAGCTACATGTGACTATTAAAATTAAGTACAATTAAGTAAAATCTAAAATTCAGTTTTTCTGTCACACCAGCTACTTTTCAAACCCAGTGGCCACACACTTGGTTAGTACCTACTATAGTGGACAATGCCAGATATACAACAGATATGAAACATTCCATCATCCCCTAAAATTGTATTGGACAGTATTGCTCTACACTGTTGCACTTTTCTTATACTGTTACCACTAAAATATATCTTCTCAAACTGTCATATCAATGGCACAAGTTAACTGAGGCCATGACATAAACATGGGACAACTTAAGTGTGCCAGTTATACTAAAAATTAAAAGAAAAAAAGGATAAATTCATCTCTGTTATAAAGCATTATTTAAAACTGTTCACACAAGAGATTTCAAAGACATTTTCAAACTCTAGCCTGGAAGTGTATTGATGTTCCTCTGAAATTAGGGATATTTTGGAAGAACATTTTAAGAACCTCCTCCAGTGAAGTATCCAGTGTTAAGGCAGGGCTCTTTCTGGACCATATTCAGGCTATTTAACTATTAGAAATATGGACAGACCTCAGTAGATGGAAACCTCTTCTCCATACAGCAAAGCAGTGCACCTATTGTATACTGCTGTGTGTTAGTCACTCAGTCATGTCCAGTTCTTTTCGACCCCATGGACTGTAGCCCACCAGGCTCCTCTGTCCATGGAATTCTCCAGGCAAGAATACTGGAGTGGGTGCCCATTTCCTTCTTCAGGGGATCTTCCTGACCCAGGGATTAAACCCAGGTCTCCTGCATTGCAGGTGGATGCCTTTACAGTCTGAGCTACTTGCCTTAAAAAAGATATTTTACTTACACATTGTCACCTCTTACGATGTATAACCCTAGTACCACTTGTTCTACTCCCTGTGAAGAGCTGAACACTCGTTCATGGCTTTCATCCAGTATCAAATTAATGGTCTGGTCAAAACCTTTCAGTGTTCCCTGTAAAGAAAATATTCAAGAGAAAAAAGATAAATTATCTGAATGTGTAAATTCAACCACACCATTTTAGCTGCCAGGTATTCCAATGGGAGGACCTATTTTAAATATACATACAAGTTCACTATAAAATATCTCTTTATGACCAACAGTACTCTTGGCAGAAAACGTACCTCTTCGTTTTTTAAGGGGGTGGTGGGCTCCAAGCTTCTGCTAGTATGCAGAGCTGTTGAGAACTACAAAGGACCCCGTATACTAGTTTACCTCCAAGGAAGTAGCATAAAACTTCAGGCTGTCCAGAAGCGAGTATTCTAAAGATACAAACTAAAACAAGGAAAACTTAAGGGAAATACTCCTATACACAGCAGCTATAGTAATGTAACAGTATCATACATGTTACATGCCAGTAAACATGCTACACACATTATCTCAACCAATCCCTACCCTTTGTGGTGGTAGATATTATATGTATTACCACTCCAGAGAAGAAAAATTGAGGCACAGAGAAGTAATCTCTCACGGTTTCATGGGTGGAAATTAGCAGAGCTAGAATCCAAACCATGAAAAGCTAGCTTCAAAGCCAGACCACTGAACTTCTACATTACACTACTATGAACAAACAATATAATTTACCACTTTTCAGAGATTCAAATCAATCCCATAAATATACACAAACTTCAACTGGCAGTAGTAATAGCTAAGGCTAGATGAATACTTAGTACTTGCCCAAGTGTTCTATGGGCTGCATGTGGATTTACTTATTTAATCCCCCTAATAACTCAGTAACAGTAGACACAAATATGATCACAACAACTGGGAAGTTCTAGAACTTGAAGGAAATATTCAGAGTTTTACAGAAGAATCATGGCTCCTAATAAAGGAAGACATGGGCATATCACAACACAGTATCTCAGATGCTATTTCAGTTTCTGAAGAACATCAACTTATACTGATGGTTTTCATTGGTTAAATCTCTTATTAAAGTTTCATGTTTTAAAACTCAAAATATGTAAAATTAGACCAAGATAAAGAGAAAATGTTAACTTAAAATTTGGAAAAGAAGCAAAATGTGGAGCATTTACTATATTAAACTAGTCAGCAAATAGTTGTTACCACACTCATACATAGCTTCTTGGCTTCATCTTACAAGTAACTATTTTATCAAGTTTCAATGGACAGAGAAGTTTGCTGGACTACACTCCACGGGGTTGCAAAGAATTGGACACAACTGAGTACACACACATTCTATCAAGTAGGCTCTCGTGGGGGCTCAGCGTCAAAGAATTTGCCTGCCAATGCAGTATATGTGGGTTCAATTCCTGGGTTGGGAAGATCCCCTAGAGAAGGAAATGGCAACCCACTCCAGTGTTCTTGCCTGGGAAATCCCATGAACAGAGGAGCCTGGTGGGCTACAGTCCATGGGGCCACAAAGAGTCGGACATATCTTAGCAACTCAACAAATTCTATCAAGTGAACTATGTGTCAAAGGAATACAGAACTGCTGAACTTCAGTTCTCAAAATGTTCTTTTTAAATGGCTTTCCTTCTATTAAGTTAAAACAAGTTTCCAATTTATCATCTATCCTGTTTAAAAAAAATTAAATTAGCAATAGGCTTCTCCAAGTTAAGATGAGATTAAAATATTTCAAACTCTCTTAATTTGACAAAATACAATGTGAGGTACCTTAAAAAAATAAACAAAACCATGACTGCTCTCTTGATTAAGAAGGAAGCAACACCACTGGCCTTAGGCTTTGGAGTCAAACCCAATTTAAATCTCAGTTTGGTTCTGCCACATACATTCATAGGACTCTGGGAAAGTGAATCTTTCTGATCCAGGTTCTTAGCTTAGAATGCAGGGCTAGTTCTTCACAGAGTTGTACTAGGATTAAGTGATATAACACACGTGACATGCCTGGTACATGACATATGTTTAATAAATGGCAAAGTCTGACACTTGGTAATTGCCACTTAAGGACCCACTGAGAAAAATCCCAAGTATTAAAAAGAAAACAAAAACAGAACTGCAGAGTGGGAAGATAGAAGAACAAATTCTATGAATTACGTAAGACAATAAAGTTAGCAGCCTTAAAACTTTTTTGAAAGTTAACAATCATGAATTATAAATGAAATTAAGCAGCCAAAAATCATGGAATAAATTCCTCAGATCAAGGAGAGAATCCAAGACTTTTCTGGAATTAAAATGGGATACAGTGTAAAAGGAAAAATGAGATGAAATAAACTTAGATATTCATCATAATTTATTCTACAGAAGCACGAGATAATACAACCTAAGAATATCTGAAGATTAACACCATACATGTCTTAAATGTTCATTATATAGAGGTAGTATCTAAATCTTTAAAAAAAAGTTTCCAAGAAGCACACACACACAATTAAAAAAAAAAAGTATGATTCATGTAGTAGATGTCAGAGCACTGAATGGGGAAGAAAATAAAAGATGAAGGAAGATAAATACAAAACATAGACAGGTATCTGTAGACTAAACCAGAAGTTCTCTGAAGGCAGATTCTGTTATTCATCCAAGCTTCTAGAAGCCTTGTGTGTAACTCAGTCAATGTTTATTAACGAACAAAACAAAACAAAACAAAACACAGATTGGCAGCTATTTATCAGAGAGATAAAGAGTTGAATCATAAGAAAACTGCAATGCAGGTGTACTCTGGTGCCTAGGCACTGGAGATCAGAGGTTGTACATAAAAATTTACAACCAATAAGCCTACAAGAGTGGGCTTCCCAGATGGCACCGCAGTAAAGAATCCACCTGCCAATGCAAGAGACACAGGAGATCCAGGTTTGATCTTTGACTTGGGACAATGCTCTGGAGTAGGAAATGGCAACCCATTCCAGTATTCTTGCCTGGAAAAGTTCATGGACAGTGGAGGCTGGCGGGCTACACTTCATGAGGTCACAAAGAGTCTGGGACAACTGAGCACCACGGGCAGAAAAGGCTAAAAGAAAGCAGAGAATGAATACACCCAATACTCACCACAATCATTCTCCCATCAGAAGTAATGACAGCAACAGTTCCTGATAACTGAATCAAGGAAAGCATTTCTGAGGGAATGCAAACTGAAAACTTAAAATCTGGTAAGGAAATGGTTTAAATTACTAGGAAAAAAGGTGACAGAATTAAGATACAACTATTTAACACAGCCACATTTACAACATAAAACTGTATGTTCTTCAATTCTCTGTGACAACTACACAATCTAAAAAAAGGAAAAACAGAAAAAGAACATCCTTTTTATGAGATCAATGTATTCTATCTTAAAACAGCTGGGATGTTTGGTACTCATTTTTAATGGGGGAATATTGCAAATATGAAAATTGAGCAAGATATTTTTCCTTTTCTTAAACCTGCTTCTTCATTTCTGAAACGAAAATTGGATCAGTGCTAAACTATTCAATGTCAAATGATTTAATGTACGTTAAGACACTGTCTTCCAGGACCTGCCTTCTGGAACTCAAAAGAAACTATAATCAATGTCACAAGTACCAATTTGCTCGCATCATGTAAAAGAAAAACCTTTAGCATTCCACTTCTGTCCCAAATTTGTACATAAGAGCACAACGTAATGTTTCTGTCTCGAGATTTTAAAATGGTGCATGGAGTACTATTACAGGGACTTTTTAATGTTATTTGCCCCACAAGGCGATCTATTACAACAGCAAGCATTATTTTAATTCCATCAACAATAAAGTTGAGATTTCAACTGGTAAAGGGGCAGATATTCAATTTTTGCATCATCTGTAAAGTTTTTGCTATCCTCGAAGACTGAGCAAAAGCCTATGAATAAAACAAACACAGAGATTTACGAATCCACCGTCACAGCTGGTAAAACTGTTTGTTTATCTTATGCCCAAACGTGAACGTATAGGCCCGAGGGAAATGGAAAGGGTGAATCAATAACTGATTTCTACAGAGACACGGAAAAGTTCGGAATAATCATGTCGGTTTTGCCCGGTTTTTTCCTCAAGTTAAAAGACGCCTTGGGCCCGCTTCCAGTCCCAGGGGCGAGCCTGGCGGGTCCCAGATCCCTAACCCCTGTATCCCCACCCCGGGCCCCAAGCCCGTCAGTGGCCCGGTGCCCCAACCGCCCGCCGATCCCGACCCCTGGCCTTTCCAGCACTGGTCCACTCCGGTGCAGACGTGGGCCTCACCAAGGCCTTGGCTAATGCCCGCCGCCCGCGGCAGCCGGCTGAAGGATACGGTTGATGTAGTTCTCCAAGGCGGACGTCATGATACGCGACCTGGCAACTGGAAACACAACAGCCCCGGCGACCAAAGGAGCTAAAAAGGACCTCCAGGAAACTGCAGCCTCTCCCGCCGACTGGCGGCAGCAAATACCGCGAGAACCACCGCAGGGCGGCCTCCACGAATCAGAGACTGAAAGAAACCGGCCAAGCATTCCCGAGATGCAAAGCGACGACGAACTTAATGCGCGTGCGCAGTATGTTTCTGCAGTGTTTCTAGCCGGTGGTATTGGAAGCCGGGAAGAACTAAAGAGAGTGGGCGGTGGAAGAAAGAAAGCTCCCTGAAGATGGGGAGAAGCTGGGCGAGCGCGCTTCATAGCTGAATGGAAGGCTTTAGTGGCAGAAGTTACTAAGGGGAAATGTTGAGAGAAGATGGAGACGGCAGGAGAAAACCGGATAAGGTGTTTTTGTCACAAGTGAACTAGAGAGATGAGTGCTGTTCTGGTATGAAATGTAGATGCCGGAATGTGGAATCCCTAATTTTGTGCTACAGAGGCCGAAAATTAACCTTTTAGAAGCTAAACGACCCCGGACAAAGTTCCACAAGTTGTAACCGTATGGTATACATATTTGGAGAAGTCAGTAGTTAAAAGCATATTCGCAGTTTGCATTTGCTTCTAAAAGTGCTGCATCGTGTTCACCTGCAACTGTCAAACATTGTTAATCATTGTTAATGGGCTATACCCCAATACAAATGTTTTTGTTGTTAAAAAAAAAAAAATTAAAAAGGCTGCATCGCGGCGGCGTTGTCATTCATTTATTTTGTCGCTAGGTCGTGTCCGAGTCTTTGCGACCCCATTGACTGTAGCCTACCACGCTCCTCCGTCCATGGGATTTTCCAGGCAAGAGTTCTGGAATGGGTTGCCATTTCCTTCTCCAGAGGATCTTCGCGGACCCAGGGATCGAAACCGGGTTTCCCGCATTGTAGGCAGACACTTTACCGTCTGAGCTACCAGGGACAGAATTCAAGTGGTAGAGTGTGAGTCTCCTTTAAAAAACAGTCTTTCTTTCACCACACCATAGTCTCCCTCCCCTCAGGTTATAAAATCAGTTACTTTTAAAAGGCTGGCAGGTCCGCTGCTTATTCCAGGAAAGGACTGATTCTGGAAGAGCTTGTTAAATAAGCAGCAGACTGGGTTCTAGTCCTGCTGTGCAAATGAAATTGTGTATCCTTGCACAAGTGACATCAGCTCATCTGGGCCTCAGTTTCCTTAGATTTTACCCCATTTATCATTTTGGATATTTGTGTGTGTTACTACAAAACGTATTTATTTTACTGTGGTACTCTAGATTCAAAGGACTTGAAGTTAGAAAAAAAAAAATCCATGTACAAAATACCACAGTTATTTTTCCTTTGTACATAATTGCCTTATGATGTCAGTTAGGGGGCGATGTTTCTTTTTTTTCCTCCTGCCCATCTCCCTCACCATCCCACCCCTCTAGGTTGCTACAGAGCCCATGCTTGAGTTTCTGAGACATACAGCAAAGTCCTGTTGGCTATCTATTTTACATATGGTATTGTAAGTTTACATGTTACTGTCTTCATACATTTCACCCTCTCTCCACTCTCCCCATGTCCATAAATCTATTCTCTATGTCTGTTTTTCCATTGCTGTCCTGCAAATAAATTCTTCAGTACCTTGTTTCTAGATTCTGTATATATGCATTAATATACGATATGTATCTTTTCCTGACTTACTTCACTCTGTGTAGTAAGCTCTAGGTTCATCCACCTCATTAGAACTGACTCAAATGTGTTCCTTTTTATGGCTAAGTAAAATTCCATAGTGTATATGTACCACAACTTTATCCATTCATCTGTCAATGAACATCTAGGTTGCTTCCATGTTCTATCTGTTGTAAATAGTACTGCAGTGAACAATGGGATATATGTGTCTTTTTCAATTTTGGTTTCTTCAGTGTATATGCTTAGGAGTGGGATTGCTGGGTCATATGGTAGTTTTATTCCTAGTTTTTTAAGGAATCTCCGTACTGTCTTCCATAGTGGCTATATCAATTTACATTCCCACCAATAATGCAAGAGTGTTCCCTTTTCTCCACACCCTCTCTAGCACTTATTGTTTGTAGACTTTTTGATGATGGTCATTCTGACCAGTGTGAGGTGATATCTCATTGTAGTTTTGATTTGCATTTCTCTAATAATGAGTAGTGTTGGGCATCTTTTCATGTGTTTGTTGGCCATCTGTATGTCTTCTTTGGAGAAATGTCTCTTTAGGTCTTTTCCCCACTTTCTGATTGGGTTGATTGTTTTTCTGGTAATGAGTTGTCTGAGCTGCTTGTATATTTTGGAAATTAATCCTTTGTCATTTGTTTCATATGCTATTATTTTCTCCCATTCTGAGGGGTGTCTTTTCACCTTGCTTCTAGTTTCCTTTGCTGTGCAAAAGCTTTTAAGTTTAATCAGGTCCCACGTGATACTTTTGTTTTTATTTTCATTACTCTAGGAGGTTGATCATAGAGGATCTTGCTTTGATTTATGTCATGGAGTGTTCTGCCTATGTTTTCCTCTAAGAGGTTTATAGTTTCTGGTCTTACATTTAGGTCTTTAATCCATTTTGAGTTTATCTTTGTGTATGGTGTTAGGAAGTATAATTTCATTCTATTACATGTAGTTGTCCAGTTTTCCCAGCACCACTTATTGAAGAGGCTGCTTTGCCCCATTGTATTTTCTTGCCTCCTTTGTCAAAAATAAGGTACCCATAGGTGCACGGGTTTGTTTCTGGGCTTTCTGTCTTGTTCCACTGGTCTATATTTCTGTTTTTGTGCCAGTACCATACTGTCTTGATGACTGTGACTTTGTAGTATAATCTGAAGTCAGGAAGCTTGATTCCTCCAGCTCCATTCTTTTTTCTCATAATGGTTTTGGCTATTCAGGGTCTTTTGTGTTTCCATATGAATTGTGAAATTTTTTGTTCTGTGAAAAATGCCATTGGTAATTTGATAGGGATTGCACTGAATCTATAGATTGCGTTTGGTAGTATAGTCATTTTCACAGGTGTGCTGTTTCTTAACTGAAGAACTGAAGGTTTAAAAGCCCTTGCAATGTCAGCAGTTTTCTTCTGAAATGCATCTGTTTTCATTACAGCACACTCACAAAATTACCTACAGATCATTCCCAAATGTTTAGTATTTTATTTACTGAAACTTACTTTGACCTGTTTGAAACCACAGGTAGTCAGGAATTAGGTGGTACATGCCCCAGTTTTTTTGTTTGTTTGTTTGTTTGTTTGGGGGGATGGTGGTGGTGGTAAATGCAAGTGCAATATCTTCCATAAATTAAAAGAAAAATGAAGCTATCATGTGATGTGCAGGTGTTAGATACTGAACTAAAAGAAAAACAAAGTACTATCTAGTGATAAATGTGGTATCATTAGTAAGAAGTTTTTAAAAAGTATTGTGCTAAGTTTGAGCAAACTCCTGGAGATAGGGAAGGCCAGGGATGCCTGGCATGCTGCAGTCCACGGGGTCATACAGGACTGAGCGACTGAACAGCAGCAGCTAATTATACTAAGTATTTAAAATGGATAACCCATGTAGTGTTTCATCTCTTAGAGTATGTTCATATGCGAAAATGTTTATTAACATTGTATAGTAACTTATGGAACTAATTTCGTCAAACTACATACCTAAACTACAAGTTCAGTTGCCAAGTTGTATCTGACTCCCTGTCCATGGGATTCTCCAGGCAAGAATACTGGAGTGCATTGCCATGCCCTTTTCCAGGGGATCTTCCTGACCCTGGGATCAAACCCATATCTTTTACATCTCCTGTATTGGCAGGTGGTTTCTTTACCAAGGGGCACAATGAAATTTTGAACTTAAATACAATATCTCAAAGTGCTACTCATTTGAATGAAACTCTGTCACTGTTAAAACATCCAAGTATGCTGGAATGCTTTTTATTTTACTAAGAGCACTCATTTTAGTCCATTAATTCTGAATTCAAACTTTGAGCAGAAAGCTTTTTCTTTTATATTTAGTTCAGTTAAGATTGGCTCAATATTTTGTCTCTCCCAACCCATTCATGAATCTGTCTCTCACTAGTAATCCAACTACATATATCTAGAACTGCAATCAAGATTTATCAAGAATAGGGCAGAAAAGAAATGGGGAAGGGTAGAAAGGAGTTTGCTGAATATCTGACTTTCCTGAAGTTACTTTCCATTAGTAGAAACCAAAGTATATAAAATCAATCTCTCTCTGGTTAATTCCCTTGAGAGGCAAGACAGAACTCATTTCCCTTTTGTATCCTGTTCTCTTTCATTAACCCAAAGAATCAGACTCATGGTAGATTCTGAGGAAACTGAATTTGAATGGTTCATAGGAAAAAATGACAATAATAGAAAATTAAAATATTCCTTTTTTATCTAATGTAGCTTTTATTTGTATCAATTTGTATTCCTACAAGTTCCAAAAGTGTCAACCAATTAGCAATGTATATTAAATAGATCTTTCTAGGATTTTCCAAGGCAGAAAAGGACATAAATAAACCCTGATTTCTCCTTACAAAGAAATTCCTGGATAGGTACAGAGCTTTAATTATAAGCATGAAATAATTAGTATATAGAAAAATAATAAATATCCCAAAATATAAAGAAAGATAATTGATGTGAAAACATTTGTTCATTTAATAGTGTAAATTACAAAGTGTTTTTCATATATTATGGGTTTTTTTCCTTTTAGCTATTAAAGCAGGCACTTTTTATGCCATTTTTTAAGATTTGGGAAGAATTAAATTTAACTAACTTGCTACTCGAGAAGCAGTATAAGGTTTTGATTAAGAACACTACCTCAGGAGCTATCCTGTTTGAATTTGGATCCAGTGAGGCTCTGAGTGGATTACTTAACCTTCTTACCTCAGTTTTCTTGTCTGTAAAATGGAGAGATGATGGTACGTACTTTATCAAATTGTTGGAGGACTAAAAGTAATTCTTGTAAAACCTGGGATGTAATAAGCACTCTATTAATGTCAGTTCTTATTGCTCATGGACATAGATTATATCACAGATAACCTTTTACTCAGTCCCAGGGCTTGTACTACCAAAGCATTTTTGCCCACTATCTCTTTTTTTCTGATTGGACAAATTGAGCAGTATGCATTTTAATTGATTCAGGAAGAGGAAGGTGGATATGTGTTAGAATCTTGGACCGTTTTACGAAAAAGCCAAGACTTAAGTTGTTGCTTGAGGGAAAGTACAGATGCACTTTAGGAAAATTAATCTGACTTTAATTATTTAGAGAGGTAGAAAGTGAAGATTAGAAGACTAGCAAGGCTCCAGATGTGAGTTTCTGATCTGTAGCAGCAGGAGTAGAAAGGCAGAAAGCATGTGATTCAAAGATAATGGTTAAGACAGGCAGAGAGGCAGCCAGCAAATCAAGGGCAGCATAATGATAGTGGTTGGTGAATCGGAAGAATGGCAAGAGTAGGGGGACCCAGGAGAAGACAGGGCTGCTTGTAAATAAAGTAGGGGGGCCAAGTTGTAGAAGTGTGTAGGTGTGACACACACTGCACTGGCCAGTGGTGAGGTCACTGAACACACCGGCTCCACCAGCTGTAGCAGGCACGTCATCCTGGAGATATGCAGAGCCCGTCTATCTCAGGAGGCCCACTGTGTCATTTATAAATTATCGTTTGTTGTTGTTCAGGCACCAAGTTGTGTCCGACTCTGCGACCCCATGGACTATAGACTCTCAGGCTCCTCTGTTCATGGGGTTTTCCAGGCAAGAATACTAGAGTGGGTTGCCATTTCCTTCTCCAGAGGATCTTCAATAATGCATATTAATGAAATATTTAAATATAGTTTAATGCATTCTTTAAATTATTTATATTTTGGAAATTTGAAATGGTAAAATAAAACATTTTGGCTACAGTGTGAAGTACATTCTTGAAAATCCTCACGTTCAAAAAAAAAAAAAAAATAGCTCACTTAAAATAACAGACCTTAAGGAAAAAATGGGTCGGGGAAAGACCACTCAAACCCTGAACAACTGAACTAGAGCAGTGGTTCTCAAACTTTGCTGCTTGTTGAAAACACATGGGGAATATTTGAAAACTACTAATGCCCTGGCTCCCACCCCCAGACATTCTAAATTAAATGGTATGAGGGGAGAGCCTAGGCATCAGGATTCTAAAAGGTCCACAAGTGATGGTGTCAGGAAGCAAAGTTTGAGAACCAGTGGACAGCATTAACAGAGACAGTAACAGTCCAAATGAGAAGAACACATTTAAAAGGACGTGATAGGTGAAATTCCTGACAAGTAAAGAAATGCTAGGGCTTCCCAGGTGGCACTAGTGGTAAAGAACCCGCCTGCCAGTGCAGGAGATGCAAGAGACAGTGAGTTCGATCCCTGGGTTGGGAAGATCCTGTGGAGGAGGGCATGGCAACACACTCCGATGTTCTTGCCAGGAGAATCCCATGGACAGAGGAGCCTGGCAGTCTATGGTCAACTGGGTTGCAAAGAGTCAGACACGACTGAAGTGACTGAATACGCATGCAGTGAGATGCTATAGTAAACTTAGAGAGCTGTACCTTTAAAAAAAAAAATTGGAGGTGTCTTGACAAATGACAGTTTATGGAAGAGAGACACTGCTAAATGATGGAAGCAAGAGCAGAAGAGCATCACCCTCAAAAGTTGCAGACTTTGCACAAAATTAGAGATGCCAGAGATAGATGGCTCTGACCAGTTGTCTGTTGTTGCTTTTGTGCAGATGTAGGAGAAGTGCAAAATAAGCACTATCAAAATGGAGTACATGGCTGAGCTAAGCTGAGGGGACAGCGGGATGCCACAGAGCGTAAAGGTGTTATTTGGGTACCATTTTCTTCCAGGCCAGGAGCAGTCCATCAGTCAGCCATGTGACTTTTAGCTGTTGGTTCTTGGTAGCACAGGACATTATTAAAGTGCTAGGAAAAATTACCTACATACCAAGCTGCTTTCTGCACTATTCTAACATTACTCTCTTATTTAACAATCACATGTGAGCTGATTTATACCACACAATACAGTGTTCTAACACAGCAGACTACTACTATTCCACTGCATATCTGGTCTTTGACTTTGGTTAACCTGCCCTTATTTTACTTATCTCCTGTGGCTGGGGCTCTCTGCTCAGTCGCTTTAGTCATGTCTGACTCTTTGGACCATAGCATGCAGCGCTCCTCTGTCCATGGAATTTTCCAAGCAAAAACACTGGAATGGGTTGCCATTTCCTTCTCCAGGGGATCTTCCCAACCCAGGGATCAAACCCACATCTTCTGTATTTGCAGGCAGATTCTTTACCACTGAGCCACCAGGCAGGTTGGTCTTATGCCTCCTCTGACTTTGGCCTGAGAAGGTGCTTGATTCATACAACTTGGGGCAACTTGATTTAAATAGCAAGTAAAGAGTGCAACTAATCCAAATGGAACACCCAGACTTTGCCTTTTCAATATCCTTTGTGTGTTTGCATGTGTAAATTACTATTTTTGTGTAATCACTATTGCAAAGCAGATTAAGGAACATTCTTTTAAGCTGAGTGCTTACCTTTTTGTAATTTTTGCTTTCTTTTCAAGATAACTGTCTTTAGCAGCTCAGATTGCAGTACAAATAAATTTCACTGTGATTTTAGCATGATGGACTTGGAAAATGATGTTGATGTCAGAAATTACTTGACTTATGTCTCTACAATCTTCCACCTAAACTTGCTTCTGATGGTATAAAGCATAGATTGATTTAGATTTGTTGCAGACATAATGTGAGAGAGATCAAAGCTAATGTATTGATATACTGAGGTTAGCCTATGAAGTATGAATAATGTTAGAAAGTAAAGAAAGATAAAGGCAGTGGTGAAAGAAAGAAAGCGTAGTTGCTAAGTCGTGTCCAACTCTTTGGGACCCCATGGACTATAGCCCGCCAGGTTCCTCTGTCCATGGTATTCTCTAGGCAAGAATACTGGAGTGGATTGCCATTCCCTTCTCCAGGGGATCTTCCCAACCCAGGGATTGAACCTAAGTCTCCCACATTGTAGGCAGATTCTTTACCCTCTGAGCCACAAAGGAGAGCTCTTGGAAATGGAGTGGTAGCATGAAGCATGTAAGAAATGTCTTGACAAAATCAAGTTACCTTGAGTCACTAATGGAAAGCAAATGCCTGAAATTACATTAAAATATGTATGGAGTTAAAAAAAAAAAAAAGTCAAAGCTTTACCTTACTATTGGGTTGGTCAAAGTGTTCATTTGGGCTTTTCTGCAAGATGTTTTTCTGGAAAAATTCTCATTTTATAAGTTTTGCTGTAGTTGTTTGATTTTTTACCTAAAATATAATTACTCTCCCACATCTGCTGCCTTTCCGCCCCACCCCCCCAAATCATGGATTTAGACTTTAAGAGCTAGAAGGAAATCTAGGAATATCCAAGTTCACTTCTCTCTTTTGGTGGATAGGAAACTGAGTCCCAAAGAAGCTGAGAGAGTCTCTGACGGTCACATAGAAGAGCCAACAGTGAAGACCTTCTTGATTCTAGTGCAGTACTATTTATAGTAATTAGAAATAAAGTAACTTTTACTCACAAGGCAAAATTTGAGTCTCTATCTACAGATGATCAGCACCACGTCCATGCATGTATCATTGTGTGCCCTTGTAAGGTAGACTTTTTCAAAGATCAAAAGGAATTGATATCCAAGAATAAACAAAGGCAGCTCAACATTTTTCAGATATCAATCCCACTGGGAAGAGTAGGAGAAGCAGATAGGATACGTATTGTGGTAGGCAGAATAATGCACACCTCCCCCCATCAGCCGAGGGTTGTCCTGGAACCTGTGATTATTACCTTATGTGGCAAAAATGGGTTTTGCTAATGTAGTTACTGTTAAGGATGGTCAGTGCAGAGAATATTCTGAATTATCTGAGTGGGCCCAACTCTAATCACTTGAATCCTTAAAACTGGAAGAGGGAGCCAAGAGAGTGGGTCTGAGAGTCCTACATGAGATCTGGTTCTGCTGCTGGTGTCTTTGAAGTTGAAGGAAGAGGCAGCCGGGAGCCAAGAACTGTGCTAGTTTCTTGCTGAGAGCAGTGCTTAGTGTTCAGCCAGGAGGAAAACAAGTATCTTGGTCCCAGGAAGAGAAGCATACCCGATTCTGCCCAAAAAACAACTGAACAGGAAATGCATTCTCCTTAAGAGCCTCCAGAAAGGAAGACATTCTGCCAACACCTTGGATTTTACTCTAGTTAGACCCATACCAGACTTCTGACCTTACAGCATGTAAAGTTATAAAGTTTCTTGTTGAAACCATGAAATTTGAGATAATTTGTTATGGCAGCAATAAAAAATAAATGGAGATGAACAACCACTTAATTTATTAGCTTTGTGGGTTTTGACTAAAGAAACTCATTGAGAAAAGTAACTGCAGTATCAGACAGAAGGAGAATTGGAGCGTATTTGACCCTTTATAAACAATGTAAGTGCTACCGCTCATGACCATCTTTCTCTGAGGCACAGAGTCCTTCTAAATTCTCAACCACTCCCCAGAAATTTTAGGTGTAAGCATTAGTTTCTTCAGCCTAGATTGCCATTTACTTCATACGTGTTTCTTACTCATTATACTGGTGTTATAAGGTTTAGGCTTCACTGCCAGGGCAAGAAGGAGTGGTATGTGTGCAACCTTTACTGAAACCCTAAGTCTTGTTGAATTACTCAGTTGTATTCTTCTCAGCCTCCATCTCACTTATGAATGTGTTCGTGGTTCTGCTGGTTTCTATTCTCAATTTTATCTTCTTCAAAGTCATTTTGTTAATAAATGACAAAACCAGTCTTTGAACCTAAGTGGTCAAGCACTGCGCTGTGATTTTAACACTGTTGTCCCAGGGATGTGCCCAATAGAATGACAAAACAAAGACCGTGATGTAAACAAGGTCATGTGAAGTCATTGGCCCAGATGTGGGCACTGTGAGTTTTCCTTCAGATTCCTGTTGAAGACTATCACAAAGAGGCAAATTCAACAATTTTAAATATTTTATTCAGTAATAAATGCCTCTGGTACATTTATTTTTCTTCAGTAGTAGGCATCTGCATTGTTAATGTTAAACATCTGTAACCTGCACACAGACCAAATTTTTTTAGAAAGTTTTATTGGAACAGTCACACTTGTTAGTTTATGTGTTATGTATGCTGGCTGCTTTTGGATGACAATGGGTGGCTGTGGCAGAAACCATATGGTCCACAAAATAATGAGTATCTAGCTCTTAACAGAAAATTTGCAGACCTCTGTTCTCTAATTTCAGCAAATGAGATTTCTAAATATCCATAGTACCATTTATATCCATATTACCAAAATGTCCTCTACAAAGTTGGCACACTCATTCTCCCACCAAGGAAGTAAGCTAATTCATCATCCTGGTCAGCCTCAGATATGACCCTAATGCCCATTTTGAGCAGCTTTGAGATATGGTCCCTCCATTTTTCTGAATTTAACAATTCGCATCATGAATAACAAACAAACCAAAACTCAGATATAAGACTTCAGGAGAATGTCTGTGGTGCCTCCCCCCTCTCTCCCTTTCTTCCTTTTGTTAAATTGTCACTCTGGAATCATAGAAACGTTTTCCAAGTCATTACCCCATGTGATAATAACTCCTGTAATGGGATTTTTTCATGCATAAAAATAATGATAGGAAATAATGATCTGCTTTTTAACATATGCATCAGAAACTCAATTAAAAACCACAGACATGTCATAGCACAGTGGATTAAAAGAAATTCTAAGCAGACAGTTGTTTTGAAAAACAGAAGGTGGTAATTCAAGTGAAAAACAACCATTTGTAAGGGGTATTTATCTTTGTTTTCCAGCTGTTCAACAGCAGAGCTCTCTTATTCTTGAGAATTTCCTACTTTGTGAATTTGAATGGGACATATAATTCATTATATCATTTTTTTTTTTTTTTTTTTTTGCTGTTTCTTATAGCAAGAGACCTGGAGAAGGAAATGGCAACCCACTCCAGTATTCTTGCCTGGAAAATCCCATGGATGGAGGAGCCTGGTAGGCTACAGTCCATGGGGTCACAAAGAGTCGGACACGACTGAGGGACTTCAGTCACTCACTCATAGCGACAGAGACCTAGACTCAGGGTTATGACTACCTGACCTAAGGAGAACGCCCTCTTATGGTCATACACCTTCAGCAAGAGCAAGTTCACAAAGGAGCCATGCCGTTGATGTTCCTGGGGGCACCCAGGGCATGCAGTCCCACCAGCCGTGCAAGCCCGAGTCTGTGCTGTCTTGCAGTGCCGTCCACAGGGCACTAACCCAGCTCTGCCGTGTGTCTGGGACGTGGGACCTGGGACATGGGACATGGGACATGGTTATGTAACTTCAGGATCTTGTCCTCCAGCCTGTCCCACAATTATGTGAGCTCCTGCACATCCGTCAGTTACTTCCCTTCCGACTTGAATCAGCTCAAGTTGGTTTCTGGTTTCAAGTTGGCAGCTAGGAATTCTGAATCCAGAAATCTTCCGGAAGTGTTGTGTTAGCAGTGAGCTACAATGATCTTCAAACACTTAAAAAAAAAATTAAACCAAAACCTCATTATACAAACTTACTTTAAAATCCTAAGTTTTTGCATTATAAATTTATTAATTATAAAGAATATAATTCCTGTCACATAGTATTTTGTTTATATACTTTAAAAGATTTATTCTTTAGAACCTTGGAGTTGCAGATTTAACTTAAAGTTTATGGCAAAATCCGTACTTATCAAACCCATCAACTGACTTTATTTTCACTTAAAAAAAAAATGTTACCATGCATTCCATGAAAATTGCTGGAAAGTTAATCCATCATGAGCTCTGCAAATCCACATACATATTTTCTGGATGTGCTGTGAATGTGAGGCCTTGGTCACTTTTTTCTTTTTTTTAACCTGGGCTAATTGTATGTCCTGTTCAGCTCAACTTCTAGGAAGGTAGTATATAATAACAACCATTTTTAATTCTTTCAAAACTGTTTCAGTGTGCTCCAGTCACTTGGAGTTGTTGATATGTGCTCTGAAGGCTTTTTGTGTGTGTGTGTGTACGTATGGCAGGTTGGAAATGCTGGGAAATTAACACCCCCCAGAAAGTTGTCTTCTGTCAGTGACTGTCAAGAAGGGTTTGTAGATGCCTGTCATCAACCTGGTGGGATTATCTCCAGTCACTCAATGTCATAGCCAGCGTATAGTGTACTTTTCACTGCCTACCTTCCTTCCTTGTAATGCTTCTCACTCCTTTACTGGCTTCCCCCAAATAAACTAACTGCACTTGAATCTTTGCTTCAGGGTCTACCTTTGGGGCAACTCAGACTAAGCTAGAGATCATGAATACTTCTTCCTTTCAACAAGGCCTGTATCTTATCTGAGTTTGAGGATCAGTTCATTTCAGTTCAGTTCAGTCATTCAGTTGTGTCTGACTCTTTGCAACCCCATGGACTGCAGTACGCCAAGCCTCCCTGTCCATCACCAACTCCCAGAGCTTGTTCAGACTCATGTCCATCAAGTCAGTGATGCCATCCAACCATCTCATCCTCTGTTGACCCCTTCTCCTCCTGCCTTCAATCTTTCCCAGCATCAGGGTCTTTTCCAGTGAGTCAGTTCTTCTCATCAGGTGGCCAAAGTATTGGAGCATCAGTATCAGTCCTTCTAATGAATATTCAGGACTGTTCCTTTATGATTGACTGGTTGGATCTCCTTGCAGTCTAAGGAACTCTCAAGAGTCTTCTCCAACACCACAGTTCAAAAGCATCAATTGTTTGGCACTCAGCTTTTTTATAGTTCAACTCTCACATCCATACATGACTACTAGAAAAACCATAGCTTTGACTAGATGGACCTTTGTTGGCAAAGTAATGTCTCTGCTTTTTAATATGCTGTCTAGGTTGGTCATAGCTCTTCTTCCAAGGAGCAAGTGTCTTTTAATTTCATGGCTGCAGTCACCATCTGCAGTGATTTTGGAGCCCAAGGAAAAGTCTGTCACTGTTTCCATTGTTTCCTCATCTATTTGCCATGAAGTGATGGGATTGGATGCCATGACCTTTATTTTTTGAATGCTGAGTTTTAAGCCAGCTTTTTCACTCTCCTCTTTCACTTTCATCAAGAGGCTCTTTAGTTCCTCTTCACTTTCTGCCATAAGGGTGGTGTCATCTGCATATCTGACATTATTGATATTTCTCCCTGTAATTTTGATTCCAGTTTGTGCTTCTTCCAGCCTGGCATTTCACATGATGTACTCTGCATATAAGTTAAATAAACAAGGTGACAATATACAGCTTTGACATACTCCTTTCCCAATTTGAAACCAGTCCGTTTTTCCATTTCCATTTCTAACTGTTGCTTCTTGACCTGCATACTGATTTCTCAGGAGGCAGGTAAGGTGCTTTGGCATTCCCATCTCTTTAAGAATTTTCCAGTTTGAGGATAGCCATATCCTAATCGCAGTCCTAGTCACCATCTGATTTCACCTGACCATCTTTTTTTCACATGATGCAAAGGATGAGATGGGTCTTCTGCCCCACCCCACAGACCTGTCTATTTAGGCCTTTTCAAATATCCGTGGGCAAGCAATCACTGCTGCCACCTACGTTGGTTTAAAGTGGGTTGTTACTTAATAACGGGAACTGGTCTGAACACCTGAACAACTGAAACACCTATCTCTGGTCCCTTAATCAGGCTGCTGCCTGACACTTCAGTCAGAATCCATGATGCAACAACAAATGAAGCACAAGGATGACCCCGGTATCTGACTGTGCCTCAGGAGCCCTCCTTTTCCCTAACCCCATCATCGTGATCTAGTTGTGGCATCCAGAAGCCTGGGCTACACCCAGCTTGGTGATTTTGGTCATGAAGAACAAGATTTGTGCTACCTATGCCCCTTTCCTGGGATAACTGGGTGTGGAATGGTAAATCTGTAAGTCCCCAAAGTTTACAGATAAGTCATTCAGGTACGCATTTCCCGTACTAGTGGCAACCAAATCCTTAAACTAAAGCCGTCCTCAAATCATGTTGGGATGGTGACAGTTTACCCACCTTTTTGCGACACTGTCCCTATCATATTACCCCTCTGAGTCTGGCAATCTATAGATCTTTCTGCTTAGAAGACTGTCTTAGGACAGATTCCCCAGAAACACAGCTTGAAGCAAGAATTTATTTGCATGTCAGTGATGTACTAAGGAAGTACCTATCATATCTAAAATACTATTAGAATGTCTTTTTCCTTTTGAGTTTGCTTGATGTTGTTAAAATATAACCTGAACCTCAGTTCGGAAATAAAGGTTTAAAGATATTTGACATTTATAATTTCTACCCTTTCAGAGAAAAATCTTAAAATCTTATGGCTCAGAATATAATTATTTTTTCCAGAGACCCATGCTTACAAACGTTCTGGACAAATAGCATTGACCAGGACCATTGCAAGTCAAAGCTACACGTTGAATAGAATGAGCTGTGCAAAATAAATATTTTGGTGTAGGTCCAAAAGAACTATACCTTTTTATATCTGCGAAAATGTTTTAAAACTCACCACATACACAGGAGTAAGTAGTTTAATGTTACTCCTTTAAGTGTGACATCAGAACTTTTTTTTAAAGTAGAATTATATGAAAGACTCAATAGTTTATTTCCATGGAGAACTGGTTTCATTTTAAAGATATTACACTAAGGAATATTCCATACAAACAACTCATATTTTCTATAGTCTTTTTTTTTTAAAGTTTCTTTTCAAAATTGAACTAGCATTCATATCAGGGTTTCCTGAATCAGGGCAGGGCTGATGTTACAACAAGGTAATACTTTTGCAATCTTCAGTAACAGGCCAAGATGGCATGGGCTGTTTTAGACCTTACTGAGATACATCATAATTTAGAAGCTGTGATAGTAAATGCTGGCATACATATAAATAAGTGAAGTGGCTTAAACAGTAGTCTCTGATGAGCTTTTTAAAATTTATTTTCAGGTTTTTTTATTACCCAAAAATGTAATAACATACACATTTGGACAGATAATCTAGACTAGAACTGGTTAATTTAGCAGTAGAGATCTTTCAATATGTTCTCTAACAATATTTCCTCTTTTAGAAAATTACCTGAAGGAAATTACCAGAGAAGGGGCACTTTTACAATTAGGAAAAGTTATAGGAATAGAATAATTTAATGCCATTTCTTATTTGTATAAGTACATTTCTGGTGAAAATTTAAAGAAATTAAGTCTTTTTTTCTCACATCCCAAATCAACTTGATCTTATGAGCTTCTTTAGTAGAATCAGCTTCTCCTGAGACTGCTAATTATATTCATACTGATGAGCTTAAATTTCTAAGAATGAAAGGCTGAAACACAGATCCCAGCTGGATAACAATATCAAGAAGCCCACTTTGTGGAGATCTATCTGAGTTAGCATCACACCCAGGAAATTCTAGATCTCACAGATCTTTTCTCATTTTTTCCAACTCTGCTATTCATTTCATTTGTCAGTTGAACCAAGCTCCTAATGCTATGTTATGCTATATTAACAAATAAGATAGTTTTCAGATATTCCCTTAAGAAAAAAGATATTTGTTTCTGTCCTCTATTTTTAATAATATAAAGACTTACATATGATAATATATATATGACATATATAAGACTTATTTATGATAATATAAAGACTTACATATGTTTTACAAAATGGTTGAGTTATTTGAGAACCCACCTGTCCCAAAAATGAAGCATCAGACAAAAATTTCTCATTCCAACTACTGTATATCTTTCTCTACCCCTTTCTTCATCATTGCCAACTTTCTTTAATGAGCAATTTGCTTTCCCTGCCTCCACTTCTTCAGTGCCAAATCTCTCCTCCACCTCCCACCATCTGGCTTGTACCCCCATTATTCTGCTGAAACTTTCTTCAAAACTTATGACTGATAATAGGCAGAGCTTCTTAATCCTCATTCCACTTGTCTGCAAAAATTGGATGCTGTGTTTTATGTCCTTTGTTTGAAAATATACCTCCTTCCTTTCTTGATGTCTAGGACCTACTGTCTCTGTTTAATTTTCCTTTTTATAACATTCCCCACATTTTCAGTTTATACCCTCTCTTTTGGCATCTTTTACTGGAAGCATTTTTTTAAAAGAACTATAACATAGCAGATCAAGCTAATGTACAACTCCTATTCTTTCCCTCTCTTTTCTCCTATTCTGAGGTTGTTTTATCATTAATATACTTTTCTACATTTGTGTGTCTGCATACAGTGTATGTTACTTTGTTTTAAAACTCACATATACAGAATCTCTGCAGCTTGCTTTTGCTGAAGATTATGTATTTGAGAAGGAAATGGCAACCCACTCCAGTATTCTTGTTTGGAGAATCCCATGGACAGAGGAGCCTGGTGGGCTACAGTCCATGGGGTCGCAAAGAGTCGGACACGACTGAGTGACTTCACTTTCACTTTCACTTCACTATGTATTTGAGATTTATCTGTTTTGATATATCTAGATTTAGTTCACTTTAATTTCTCTGTTTATGAATTAATGACAGTTTCAACTACCCTTTAAACACAGACTGTTAAAATTAAGACTGTTTTTAGAGCAGTTTTAGGTTCACAGCAAAATTGAAGGGAAAGTACAGAGATTTCTCATACACCTTCCACCACTAACACATGCCTAACAGCCTCCATTATCCACATCTCCCAACAGAGTTATATTTGTTATAGCTGATGAACCTACATTGACACATCATAATCATCCAAAGCCCATAGTTTATATCACTGTGCACTTTGGGTGTTGTATCCTCTATGGACTTGGAAAAATGTATGACAACGTGTAACCACCATTATGGTATGGAACAGTTGCACTGCCTGAAAATCCTCTGTGTTCATCCTGCTCGTCCCTTCCTCAAACCAAACCCCTGGAAACCACTGATCTTTTTACTGTCTCCATAGTTTTGTCTTTTGATCAGAAGATCATATAGTTAAAATAATATAGTCTGTAGCCTTTTCTATTTGCATCTTTTTGCTTTGTTCCATCTTCTCAATAAAATATGAACAGGGACACTGCTGGGAGAGAAAAGTGGAAAAAGATTGGGTAGAAGATTGAAGAGACAGGAGCCATATCACTACCATCATCCCAGGGAGCAGAAAAACTGACTTATTAGAGAAATGTAACAAGATTTCTGGGTCCTCTCAAGATTCAACCTGTGGCCTGAGATTATGAATTTAAAACAAAACGAGTCATCTGTGTGATTCCTATGACTACTAATCTTTTCCTGTTTAGGTGCAAAACACCCTGAAGCAAGATGTATTCACACATGGATTGGGGTTTTATAGGGTGAGCTCAACTGAAAGAAGGAACTGGGAGTAGAAAGTCTTTGCAAAGGAGCACTATGCCGATGATAATAGAATCTGTGCTGAAGAAAACAGAAAGTGATGAGAGGGGATTGATGGATAACAAGAAAGTGATGGGATAAAGGGATCAAATGCCTCCACATCGTTGAAGAACCATGTGGTTGTATGGAAGTACTTTTATCAATAAATTGCACAGCTATGCAGGAAGAAGTTAGATCTTTCTACTTGAAAAGGTTCATATTTTGAAAAAGATGTAAAGATCCTGGGTGTGACCATAAAACAAGTGACTGAAGGGGAAAAAGGTAAATGAGAGTGGATTATGGAAATCAAGAAACTGAGAAGCTGGGGCTTTTTGATGGGTCATCCACTTATTGAAATCACCAAGGATAAAGGTCAGAAACCAAATGGAATAGAAGACTTTTCTGGGAACAGAAGACTAGTGAATGAGGAGGTGTGACTAGGAGGTTAGCAGAAGAGTGGAAGACATAGAAGGAAGGCTATATATCCCAATGATGTTAGCATTAAAAGAACAGAGACTTTTGCAGGAGGGAAAGGGTAAGATAATTTGAAAGTAGCAAGGAACACACCTACCTCAACTCCTGGCCCTGATGTTTGCTCAGGACCCAGGTAGATCTTAAGTAAAGCAAAGAGATGAAGAGAACATTTGAAGAAAGGGGAACAGCTGGTCACAGGTTGGGGTCACAGGAGACACTGGAAGGGTTTGTGGGAGAAGAGAGGTAAGTGGAGAAGACAAATAGAATTTGTGAGAAAAAGAACCAGTTAGAGAGGCTGGGCCTCCTGAAGATTGGTGAAGTATTGAATACCTGGGGAGGTGAAGATGATGGGATTAGTAGTGAGAGGCTCATTTCATAATGGGGCTTCCCAGGTGGCCAATAGTGGTAAAGAACTCGACAGTCAATGCATGAGACTTAAGAGACAAGGGTTTGATCCCTGGGTCAGGAAGATCCCCTGGAGGAGGGCATGGCAACCCACCCCCATGTTCTTGCCTGTAGAATCCCATGGACAGAGGAGTCTGGCAGTCCATAGGGTCGCACTGAATCAGACACAACTAAAGTGACTTAGCATTCACGCCCACATCTGGTAACACTCTCAGTGGTGTGTTAGCCTCAGGCATTAATTTGCAGTGTGGCCTCAGGACTGCTAGTCTGTCAGGAGCTGAGAGCTCTAGAATCATCTGTCACAATTAGTTCCATTACCCTGGACAAGGCACCAAGCCTCTCAAAACCTCAGTCTTTCCAAATGTGCAATGAGTACTTGGTCTAAATAATATTTTTAATTTCTTCGGATATTTAAAATATCTGAGAATAAAGAAATGGGGTCATGCCACTGGTAAGTTTGTAATACTAAAATTAAATATTCATCTTGCAAATCAATGATGTATCAGGAGCTAATATTAGGAAGAATGAGAAATATCTGAGAATTTATTCATCTGCTACATTTGGCTTCAAAACATGTTAATGATCTCAGCAGAACAGATAAGTGACAAAAAATTCAGCATATTTTAGAGACATTTGGTTATGCCTCCCTGCTAAGGCAGATACACTTCATAACTCATAAATATGAGTTGGTAATATATTTATGATCTCTCAAATGCTAAATCATAAAGTTGAAACTGAATTGTCAACCCTTATTTCTCATCCTTTTTCCATTCTCTTGCCTCCCCCCCCATCCAATCTGTATTATTAGTTAACAGTATTATTCTAATTATAACAGGAGAATAATGCATGAATGAGACATTTGAAAACATATAATTGGTGAAGGCAATGAGTTAGTGATGAAAATGCTTCTTCAAAATTAATGTTTTTAATATTTAGATTAATTTTCTAACCTGCTTGGTTGAATTGATGGATCAATTCAGTCAGTCCTATAACCACACTAGTAACGTACTGATTAAAAGTTGGAATGCGTTGCCATGCCCTCCTCCAGGGTAAAAACTGCTTATTTCAATCCAAATTGTGGAACAGCTTTGGCTCCAATCAGGTGATGAATCATCCTAGCTGTGGAGCTTTTCCTGAGATCTGGCTATGTAGCTGAGTTTGGTGTCCCTGTAGGCATTTTGTCAAATGGCTTAGACTCATTAGGGAGAGAAGTCTCCAAGGGAAAAAAAAA
The DNA here is from genome assembly GCF_033118175.1 of Dama dama. NCBI lineage: Eukaryota > Metazoa > Chordata > Mammalia > Artiodactyla > Cervidae > Dama > Dama dama. The sequence continues at coordinate 78,966,915 of NC_083698.1, read as the reverse complement.
AGCAAAGCTTGAGCTTGGTTGGAAAATGACATTATTTAATATAAAAGGTGGGCAATGTGGACATTAAATATTCCTTGTTTTAATTTAAAAATGCTATGTATTGGAGCGAAGCACCTTATTGGACGTGACTAAGCGTCCACTTTCACTTTCAAAAACATTATACATGTGAATTAATTCCATTCAAGCAGAGTTAAAGTCGGAATATTTCAGTAGTTAAAAAATAGATTTGCATATGAATGAAAGTGGTTAAGTAGTATCTTTTTCTTGTGATACTGAATGTAGCTTTAAAATTTTGTGTTTGAGAAACACGGCCTGTTAGCTTAGTTTCATCCTAGATATTGTACCTGCAGTTTGAGTGATTGGCCACTAGATGGCAGGGCTGTAATAAAAGATCACAAGCCATAGTGCGCATTCGGGGCTGTGTTGCCCTAGTGCCTCAGTTCAGTCCGTTCAGTTCAGTCGCTCAGTCCTGTCTGACTCTCTGCGACCCCATGGACTGCAGCACGCCAGGCTTCCCTGTCCATCACCAACTCCCTGAGCTTGCTCAAACTCGTGTCCATCGAGTCAGTGATGCCATCCAATCATCTCATCCTCTGTCGTCCCCTTCTCCTCCTGCCTTCAATTTTGCCCAGCATCAAGGTCATTTCCAGTGAGTCAGTTTTTTGCACCAGGTGGCCAAAGTATTGGATTTTCAGCTTCAGCATCAGTCCTTCCAGTGAACATTTAGGACTGATTTCCTTTAGGATGGACTGGCTGGACCTCCTTGCTGTCCAAGGGAGTCTGAAGAGTCTTCTCCAACACCACAGTTCAAGAGCATCAATTCTTCGGTGCTCAGCTTTCTTTATAGTCCAACTCTAATATCCATACATAACTACTGGAAAAACCATAGCCTTGACTATATGGACATTTGTTGGCAAAGTAATGTCTCTGCTTTTTAATATGCTGTCTAGGTTGGTCATAGCTCTTCTTCCAAGGAGCAAGTGTCCTTTAATTTCATGGCTGCAGTCACCATCTGCAGTGATTTTGGAGCCCAAGAAAATGAAGTCTGTCACTGTTTCCATTGTTTCCCCATCTATTTGCTATGAAGTGATGGGACTGGATGCCATGATCTTAGTTTGCTGAATGTTGAGCTTTAAGCCAACTTTTTCATTTTCCTCTTTCACTTTCCTCAAGAGACTATTCAGTTCCTCTTCACTTTCTGCCATAAGGGTGGTGTCATCTGCATATCTGAGGTTATTGATATTTCTCCTGGCAATCTTGATTCCAGCTTGTGCTTCATCCAGTCCAGCATTTTGCAGGAGGTACTCTGCATATAAGTTAAATAAGCAGGGTGACAATATACAGCTTTGACATACTCCTTTCCCAATTTGGAACCAGTCTGTTGTTCCAAGTCTGGTTCTAACCATTGCTTCTTGACCTGCATACAGATTTCTCAGGAGTTAGGTCAGGTGGTCTGGTATTCCCATATCTTGAAGAATTTTCCACAGTTTGTTGTCCTCTACACAGTCAAAGGCTTTGGCATAATCAGTAAAGCAGGAATAGATTTTTTTTCTGGAATTCTCTTGCTTTTTCGATGTTCCAACGGATGTTGCAATTTGATCTCTGGTTCCTCTGGCTTTTTAAAATCCAGTTTGTACATCTGAAAGTTCATGGTTCACGTACTGTTGAAGCCTGGCTTGGAGAATTTTAAGCATTACTTTGCTAGCATGTGAGATGAGTGCAAATATGTGGTAGTTTGAGCATTCTTTGTCATTGCCCTTCTTTGGGATTGGAATGAAAACTGACCTTTTCCAGTCCTTGGCCACTGCTGAGTTTTCTAAATTTGCTGGCATATTGAGTGCAGTACTTTCACAGCATCATCTTTTAGGATTTAAAATAACTAAACTGGAATTCCATCACCTCCACTAGCTTTTTTCGTAGTGATACTTCCTAAGGCCCACTTGACTTTGCATTCCAGGGTGTCTGACTCTAGGTGGGTTCAATCCCCAGGACAGGAAGATCCCCTGGAGAAGGAAATGGCAACCCACTCCAGTACTCTTGCCTGGGAAATTCCATGGACAGAGGAGCCTGGTGGGCTACAGTCCATGGGTTGCAAAGAGTTGCACACGACTGAACAACTTCACTTACTTCTAATCTAGTGGTTCTCCACCAGGAACAATTTTGACTTCCATAGGACCTTTGGCAACGTCTAGAGGCATTTTTGGTCATCACAGTTAGGGAGAGGATGCTACTGGCATCCATTGGATAGAGGTCAGGGTTGCTGCTAAACAACCTATTATGCATAGGACAGGTCCCAGCCAGACAAAAATTACCTGGGCCCCAAATGGCCCCAAGGTATTGTAAATACAGTAAAATGTATCCAGAGATTTAAAATTGGGGAAGAGGACACCAGTAAAGGTTCAACGTTTAGGAATGAGTTCAGTTCGGAATGTGAAAACTAGAATTTTTGTCTCTGGCATCTGGAAAGAGAGGTTAGAGACAGCCCCTTGAATTAAAGATATGTAGGCAAGACCCACGCAGCAACATTTGAATATGTGCGGATGGAACGGGAGCAACACAAGCTTAATTTTGCCTTGGCAAATAAAGGTTAGAGTGGAGTGGCCCAGAGTAGGCCCCATGGAGCAGGCAGGCCAGGGTTTGGATCTAACTCAGGCATTGATCAGCTGGGTGACTCATTTTGCTTTCTAAGTTTCCATTCCTTTAAAATGGAGGGTTTGTTGCAAGAATTAGAAGTGTAGGTCAAATGCCTAGGACATACCAAGTGCTTAATAAATGATATTTAATGTTATTGGCATATTTTTAGAGTCTTAACTATACTTCTCCCCCAGTTGTCTTCATCCCTTTGGAAAATTGGTTAGTCAGGATACAACTATATTGCATAATGCTGAAAACAGGGGGAAAAAAACCCCAAGAATTGTGAGATGTGAAGAGAAGAGAAAAAGTGAATGACAAAGCAAAACTTTTGCAAGACATTATTGGGAGAAATATTGAAAGCTGAGATAGAATCACCAAGATCTCTGAATGATATTCCTCTCCATTAGCAAGGAGATAGCTGAGATTTCTGTGAGGAGATGAGGGGTGGGAAGAGGTGATGGGGGAGGAGGTGTTGCTGTGATTATCCACACACGGCCAAGTTAAAGCCAACTCTGGGGCTTCCCAGGTGGCCCTAGTGGTGAAGAACCTGCCTGCCAATGCAGGAGACATAAGAGACACGGGTTTGATCCCTGGGCTGGGAAGATCCCCTGGAGGGAGAAATGGGAACTCACTCCACTGTTCTTGCCAGGAGAATCCCATGGACAGGGGAGCCTGGTGGGCTACAGGTCAGGTCATAGGATTGCAAACAGCTGGACACACAAATCCAACCCGCTGCTCCTGCATCCACACATCTGCACTGGATGAGGCACGTGGTGATGCTGACTGCTCTCCTGTTCTCCTTCCCGGAGTAGATGACTCCGCCCCCTGCAGTGATACTGTATATCCCCAGTCCATACTCCTTGACTACTTCACACTGTATTTCTGAACCTTTTTTAAAATCTTGGAAGCCATCCTCCAAAACAACAAGTCCTCCTGCTCCAGAACCATATCCTCAGGAATGTTGAAGGCAGGGCACAGGGAAGGATCAGCTGAAGAATCCACTGGAAATGAAGCCACTAGAATAAACATAGCCATGACTTCCAACTGAAATGTGCGTTCCTTTCCAGTTTTGCTAATTGTGCCCAGGGCCTCCTGGGTATATATAGTGATGCTAATGTTTCAGGCTAATTTTACTTTGAAAACCAGGAGAAGAGGGCAGAGGTTGTGGTGAGGAAAGGGGACTTGGCTTGGGCAGGGAAGCTGTGGGTCCGTTAGCAGCACAGCAGACCCGGTTCCAGAGCTGGAATTCAGACATGCTCAGCTGTAACCAAAATGCAAGCCTCACAAGTTCCACAATGAAGGCTCTTGGGTTGTGCTGAGCTGCTGAGGTGTCGGTCAAATATAAAGCTAATAGAATACTTGCTGAAAGAATATTCTGGGGCTGTCATTTATACTACCCAGAGAGGTCTAACCCAACTGTGGTAAAACGTTGAGTGGAAAGAAGTGAAATTAAGTGTTAGTCGCTCAGTTGTGACCCCATGGATTGTAGCCCGCCAGGCTCCTCTGTCCATGGGATTCTCCAGGCTAAGAATACTGGGGTGGGTTGCCATTCCCTTGTCCAGGAGATCTTCCCAACCCAGGGATCAAATCCAGATCTCCTTCATTGCAGGCAGATTCCTTACTGCCTGAGCCACAAGTGGAAAGAAAGTGACAACTGAAGTGACATCTACATAGAAAAACAACAATGGAAATCAAAACAAGCAGCAGTGGTTGGAAGTCATGTATTGCATCAATGGTATCCAACATGATTTGGCCCGTTTTTCTACAACAGAGTTTGGACATAAAAATCTGGGCATGTGAACAGTAGATCCTTTTCTAAAAGGCTTTAAAATAAATACTTCTGTGGCCTTCCACATGGTTCTTTAAGTGTCTAAAACACAGTCCATGTTCAGAATATAGACATCTTTATAAATACATAGGGCAAAATGTAGCACTTTGCCTTTTTGCACTACGTCTCAAATAGTTTTGTGTTCTTTTTTGAAGCATGAAAAGACCTTCATTGAAAGTCACAAGAAGGAAAAAAGGACTGGATATGGGGTCTCCCAACTGAAAGTTGAAATGCTGACATCCACTGCTGTTATTGAATGGCTAATAAAGAATTTATTGTTTGTAACCCCTCACCGTCATGGTATCATATCCACATACATTTAGTCACCTGCCTGTGGCTGGTAAGATAATATTATGATCCATCCTGTACTCAGTAAGACTGAGTCTGATCTCTTAATAATAATTGCAGAAAGTCTTGGGCTGTGTTCCTAATCAAAAGAACTCTTAATAAATTGGAATAGCATCTCTTTGTAAGGAAAATCTCTTTTTATTTTGATTTGCAGAATGAAATTTTTGTTTCATGTCTCAGATTTCTATATTTCTTCTTTCTGACCTTACATTTCTCTTGTGTTCTTTTAACTCATGCACATGTGTTCTGTGTACAATTTTTAAAAGTGACAAATCCCTATGTATCAAAATAGTTTTATTTTTCTTGCTTTGAATTATGTATCTGGCCTAAAGTGTTAGAATTACAAAAGAAGAACATGAGGGATGTGAATATATATAAAAGGGCAGAAGAAACAGTATCTTTCTCTTAGAAGTATGATCTAAAATAGTTTGAATACTCTTCTTTGAAACTGTACTCTGAAACATTGCCATCATTTCCCCTTATGTATAGCTAGTTTGAATTAAAATGAACTCAGCAATACTGTAAGCTGTTTTCTTTTCAAACAGGAATATTCAATGTAATACTTCATGGGAAGGCAGCATGTCTATGAGGTTTTTTGCTTTTTTTTTTTTTTTTTTATTAGTTGGAGACTAATTACTTCACAACATTTCAGTGGGTTTTGTCATACATTGATATGAATCAGCCAAGGATTTACACGTATTCCCCAAAGTTTTTTTGCTTTTTATGATTCATTGTTTTATTCAAGAAACACTCAATTGTGTATAGTGGTAATGTCGCTGCTTTGGGAAACTGGCCATTTGTACAATTGTATAATTGTATTTGTATAATTGTAAAAAGTATTAAAACTGAACATATCAAAATGATTACTTTTGTTTTTCTTCTTTTGCATTATGTATTTGGCCTAAAGTGTTAGAATCGCAATAGGAAGACAAGATGGGTGAATACATATAAAAAGTGCCAGACATTTTATATTATATATCATGAAATGATATCGCTTTCTTGGACATATCTTCTGAAATAGTCTTGAGTCCCCTTAGTTTGAATCTACTCTATGAAATCTTTTGCCATCATTTTCCCTCGTGTTTAACTAGTTTGAATTAAAATGAACTCAATTATATTGTGAGCTTTTTTTTCAAATAGAAATGTATTCAACTCAATGCTTCATGAGAAGTCAGCATGACTATTAGATTTTTCCATTATTCATTGTTTTATTCAAGAAATACCCAATTGTGTATAGTGGTAACGGTGCTGGTTTGGGTAGAAACTGGCCATTTGTGTAGATCTAATCAACTCTATCTGTGCTTGGTCTAAGAATGCGCCACAGGACAGAAATGCCTCTGCAGGCTCCCTGGGAGCCCGGGGCCTCACCAGGGAGAGCTTTTTGCATGGAGGGGGAGGGGAAGTGCCAAGGTCTGGCCTTGAACTGAAACCCCAGGAATTCAGTGGTGTCATCACAATGAGAACGTCCTGTGTCCGGAGTGACCCCTCATCTACAGCACGACCACTGATGGGGCCTGAGCTGGACGTCAGGTTGTGACTTCAACCTGAGAAGGGACTCCGTCCCTGAAGCACTGGCTGCACCAGTTAAAGGCGCCAGTCCTCCTAGGAGGGCAAGCCCCCCAACATGTTGGCTCTCAGAGCAGAGACCAAGAGGAATGAGTGATGTGACTTGAATATGCCCTGAGGTCAGACTGTCAGAGTTGAAGCTGTGACCTCATCAGTGGAGCCCTGCTTCACTCTGGGACTGGGCGGATGGAGTCCAGGGCATGGACCCCCATCCTGGGCCTACTGGGTGGGGAGGGGAAAGGGAGGGGGACACCTGCTCTTCACACTGACTTTGCTGAGCAGCCCTCTGCTCATTCGCTCATCACACTGTCATCTGACTTACTGAACTCTAGCAAGCCTTGCTCAGGTTGACTCTGAAGTCATCTTGTCCCTTTAGGGGGACTTAGAATGAAAGAAAGTGAAGTTTCTCAGTTGTGTCCAGCTCTTTGCGACCCCATGGACTGTAGCCCACCAGGCCCCTTGGGACTTAGGTGACTCCATATACAACACTTAATTGCACAGGTGAACCCAGAGCCTCCTTACTACTGTCTCTGAGCAACAAAGCAGATCGCTGTTGCCCACACCTGTGGTCTGTCCATGTCACTGGGTTCAGGGATGGGATTTTGTGTCACCCCATCTACACTGGGAAAATGAGACCAAGAAGTAGCAGCCTCAGTAAGTCACAGATCATGGAAGAGCCCAGGTGGCTGGTGAAACATCAGGGATGATCTTAGTGTTGCAATGTTGGTCCTTTAATGAACCGGAACCTGCTGGCTCGGAGTCGACAATAAGAAAGTAAGAGAGAAAGAGGCTGATGTCCCCTGGTTTACACGGAAAGCCAACAGAGTCCTGTTCTTAAGGCTCGCGCTGCTGCACGTAGGCACCAGGCGCCTCTCAAGTGGGTGAAGGCGCAGTGCGCCTTCTCGAGAGGGTCTTAGAAGCCGGGGCAAGAAAGAGCTCAGAGGGCCTCTGCACTCCAAGGAATTAGCCAGAAATAGAGAGAGAGAGAGAATAGAAAGAAAGAAAGGAAGACATGGGGACCCAAGCTCTGATGGAGCAAAGGTGTTTTAATCAACATGGTGTAGGCATATATACTGTCTTACAAGGTGGTTATTCTCAGCAAAGACAAAGATTAAAATTCCAGACTTACAAAACATAAGACGACCCCTATCAAAGAGAGAGTTGCAAACAATCACCTTTTATCTGTATGGCTCATAAAAAGGAAGAGGGTACTTATCACCATAATGAGAAACTAACAAAGGAAATGCCTGGATTCATCAGCCCGGGGAAAGGAGGAAAGGCGTGCCTCTCCTCTTAATTCCTGAATATTCAGGAATTAATAAGGGCCAAAGGTTTCCTGACAGATCCATAACAGCACACGGGAAACCTCCTGTTAAATGCTTCCTGACACTGCAAGAAGTCCTGTCTGCCCCTTCCTCCAGAACAGGGTCCTGAGTGTGGATGGACAACACCGTTGTGTTGTGATGTGGATGAACTGTTGTGGATGGACACACAGGATGTTCAGCATCTGAACATCCTGGGGGTAAGACTCCCAGCTCACATAGGACGTATGTAGTGGTTTAGTCACTAAGTCGTGTCCAACTCTTTTGCGACCCCATGGACTGTAGCCTGCCAGGCTCTTCTGTCCATGGGATTCTCTAGGCAAGAATACTGGAGTGGGTTGCCATGTCTTTCTCCAGGGGATCGTCTCGACCCAGTGATCAAATCCAGATCTCCTACACTACGGACAGATTCTTACATGGACATAGTGGAGGAAATGCATACAGAAATAATGGGGAACCTGAGCCACAGCCTGGAGTTTGTTTGCTAACAATCACATGCCTGTGCAGAGGACTCTTTTCTTCCATTAACTGTGACCTTTGAAAGTCAGCAAAGCTGGTTGTGGTTTAACTGTTCTCATTTCTTTGTGACACCCCAGCTAGCTCTTGCACAGCCCCAACTGGTAGAGCCTGTTTGACTTTAAACATTTTCCACAAATCAACCAAAATGTGGTTTTGAGCGAATGAGCAAAGAAGCCTGAGAAAACGATACCCCATCAGCCACACTAGCACCCTCCTGCTGCCACCACCACCCCCACCGCCGTCCACTTTCTGCACCTCCGGGGCCAGGGCAGCCCAGGGCAGCTGGGGCAGGAAGCTGCTGAGAAGTTGGAAACCACAGGAGACATGGCCCAGCAGGGCCCTGGCAGGGAAATCAGCTACACAAACTTTTCAGAGATATGCAGGTTTAGCCTCTTCTTAAAATGCTATTGCTTCCATTTTTTAAATTTAATTATTAGCTCATATAGAATATAGTCAATTCACAGCATTGTGTTAATTTCAGGTGTATAGCAAAGTAAGTCAGTTATATTAATACATACATTCATTCTTTTTCAAACCCTTTTCACTCTCCTCTTTCACTTTCATCAAGAGGCTCTTTAGTTAGAGAGCTTCATCAAGAGGGGCTCTGGGCTATACAGTAGGTCCTTGTTGATCATCTATTTCATATATAGTAGTTTGTATGTGTTAATTCTAAACTCCTAACTTACACTCCCCCCATCTTTCCCCTTTCATAGCTATAGATTTGTTTTCTAAGTCTGCGAGTCTGTTTCTTTTTTTAAATATAAGTTCATTTGTATCATTATTTTACATTCCACATATAAGTGATACCATACAATATTTGTCTTTCTCTGTCTGATTTACCTCACTTAGTATGATAATCTCTAAATCTATCCATGTTGTGATAGAACTACCATTTGATTCTGGATCAGGAAGATCCCCTGGAAGAGGAAATGGCAACCTACTCCAGTATTCTTGCCTGGAAAATCCCATGGACAGAGGAACATGTTGGGCTATGGTCCATGGGGTCACAAAGATTTGGACATGACTGAGCAACCAAGCATGCCACACATGATCCAACAATCACACTCATGGGCTTATATCTGGAGAAAACCATATTTGAGAAAACAGATGTACCCCAAAGTTCATTGCAGCAGTATGTACAATAGCCAAAGCTTCCCCTCTTGGCTTCTGTTGTTATTCTTGTTTAGTCACTAAGGTGTGTCTGACTTTTATCGACCCTATGGACTGTAGCCCAACAGGCTCCTCTGTCCATTGGCAGGTGGATTCTTTACTGCTAGAGCGTCCCTGGTGGCTCAGACGGTACAGAATCTGCTTGCAATGCAGGAGATGTAGTTTCCATCCCTAAGTCAGGAAGATCCTCTGGAGAAAGAAATGGCAACTTACACTAGTATTCTTGTCCTGGAAATCCCAAGGACAGAGGAGCCTGGCAAGCTACAGTTCATGGAGTCAAAAAGAGTCAGACATGACTGAGCAACTAATCTATCTTCTTTACCACTGAATGACCTGGGAAGCCCCTTGACTTCTTTACTTATTACATTATTTCTTTCCAGTGAAGAAATATTTCCATATCTTTAAGATGAGAGTGACTTACTTTGTTTAAAGAGGTCTGATCAAATTAATGGGAAGCAAGGAGCTGATCTAAACTGGATTTCCTCTATCTTATATATGGTTGGTCTTTTTTGCTTTCAAATGGGGAACTTCTGTTTAGTGACCTAAGAACTTGTCTCACATCCACTGATGCTAATTATAAACAAAGAAACAAACAAAAAGCCTCCTTGGTTTTAAATGAGACAGTGTTTTAATTCTAATACATTAAAATTTTTCCTTTAAAAGGATTCGTTAGAGAAAATAGAAAATATACACTCGCTTATTTTTTCTCCCTTTTACCATGAATTGAACTTCTTGTCTTATGTCTGTTTATAGAACTCTACAGAAATACATTTAATAGTGTTCTGTTTATTAGTATTATTAATCAATAGAAAAAAATGGTTGAAAGACATGAACAAATATTTCACCTTAAAAGAAGTTTTAAATATACACACACAGAATAAGGCAGGATTTCCACCATGTTGACAATCAAGAGGGCAGCTATGGTGATACCAGAGAATATACATGAGGAGAAGACAGATGCACCCCCATGTGTCCTTAAGAAAATCCTCAGTGAATCCCTGGAGGAATCCAAGGAAGCAGTGCATTTTCTGTTTTGCTGTGGTTTGTTTTTTTTTTCCCCAATAGAAAGTGAGTCAATGGAAAGCCACATGATATTAGGTAACAAAATATGGGCTCTGAGTTCAGAAAAACCTTAATGACTCTTACTTACAAAATAATGACCATGAACAGACATATTAACCTCTCCAACCTATAAACAGATATGTGATGACACTACCCTTATGGCAGAAAGTGAAGAAAAACTAAAGAGCCTCTTGATGAAAGTGAAAGAGGAGAGTGAAAAAGTTGGCTTAAAGCTCAACATTCAGCAAACTAAGATCATGGCGTCCGGTCCCATCTCTTCATGGCAAATAGATGGGGAAACAGTTGAAACAGTGGCTGACTTTATTTTTCTGGGCTCCAAAATCACTTTAGATGGTGACTGCAGCCATCAAATTAAAAGACAGTTACTTATTGGAAGGAAAGTTATGACCAACCTAGACAGCATATTAAAAAGCAGAGACATTACTTTGCCAACAAAGGTCTGTCTAGTCAAGGCTATGGTTTTTCCAGTGGTCATGAATGGATGTGAGAGTTGGACTATAAAGAAAGCTGAGTGCCGAAGAATTGATGCTTTTGAACTGTGGTGTTAGAGAAGACTCTTGAGAGTCCCTTGGACTGCAAGGAGATCCAACCAATCTATCCTAAAGGAGATCAATCCTGGGTGTTCATTGGAAGGACTAATGTTGAAGCTGAAACTCCAATACTTTGGCCACCTGATGCGAAGAGCTGACTCATTGGAAAAGACCCTGATGCTGGGAAAGATTGAGGGCAGGAGGAGAAGGGGACGACAGAGGATGAGATGGTTGGATGGCATCACTGACTCAGTGGACATGGGTTTGGATGGACAGGGAGGCCTGGCGTGATGTGGTTCATGGGGCCACAAAGAGTTGGACATGAATGGCGACTGAACTGAACTGAACTGAACCTGTAAACTGTGGACTCTAACTGTTCCTTCCTCCGAGCCTTCTGAGATGATTAATGGGCTTCCTGACGAATGGTAGAAACCGAGTCCCTATTCCATCTGTATCTAATCTCTTTGTGGGAAGTAAGTTTTGAAATGAATATCAGTGCATTTATGTGTGTGTGGAATCTTTGATTTCCGCAGCAGAGCTACCACCAGTAGATGCTAATGTTATTGAGAAGTTGCATGGCTGAAGCATCATTAACTCATTTCCTCATTTACCCTTTGGGGTCACAAAGACCTGGACCAGACTGAGCGACTAAGCACAGCATGTGATTACCAGCTTCAATCCCACTTTACAGTAAACTGAGCACCGGGCACTGTGACTTCATCGCACAGATGAGGAAATGATGGCACAGGAAGTTCACATCACTGCCTGAGGTCACACGGATGCTAATACAGACCCAGGGTTCAACCCCAGACCCTTGGGAGTCATAGTCTGTGTGCTTCACCCTCCACCGAATGACCTGGTGCTAGAGCAGTTCTCACAGGGTCAATGTGAGGATCAGGGTGCAGTGCTTGTGAGACACTGGTACAATCTGAGCACACACGCTGCAAGGCACGGTGGGTGTCACCCTGTCACCATCAGAACGTCCCAAGCCAATGAGTCTGAATCAGGTGGCTTTGAAAGAGAAGGACCCTGGGCACCTTCGTTTGGCCATGGCTCCCCTGGGAACCAGTGCCCCAAAGAAAGCACCATAGCCAGCATTTCAGGGAAAGACTTAGAAATGTGGCATTGACCGTTATTACAACCATGCAGAATTTGGTAGCTCAGTTATCATGATGTTTCTTACCTTGGTCAGAGTTCATGAAATTAAAGTACACACAGACAAATATGTGGACTTTTCATTTATTTTTTAACTTATTGTGCCTAATATGAAAAAGAATGTACAGAGTTCAAGTAGCAAAGCTGGCTACCCCAGGATGTGTAACAGGGAGGGTCAAGACTGTGGTCTTGGGGAAGATGCTGAGGGAGGAGATGGGGAGCTGCCCGCTTTGTGTGCCCTGGAGGGACGAGGACTCAGGGTGGAAGAAGCTGATGTGGTTGGGTACAGTGGTGGGAAAGGCTCCCTGGACCCGCGCTGGGCCTTGCTCCCTGAGTAATAGCAGAATTCCTTGTTACAGAGTAGAACTGTCTATTTGCCCAGTGTTTGAAAAACTGTTACACAATAATGACATACTAGGGGAAAAAACACATATGCACTGAGATAACCCAAATCCAAAAAACAAGCAGAGAATTTCAGTAACAATAGATGATCAAGGAAAGCTGACTCCTTCGGGGACCCTCTGTCACGAGTTCTTCCCGTCACAGCAGATGCCTGTTCTCCGAAACACACAGGAGGTGGTGATGATAAAGTAGACCGCACTCTTGAGGAGGAGAAGGAGGTAGGTGTAATAGGCAGAGGTGTTCATGAGCTGCAGCCGCAGGGTATCTAGGAGAAATCATTTGATTAGTTACCCGTTCTTTTGAAAGGTCAGTACACAGTAATGGGAGGAGGTCATAATTATGTCTGATGCCCTATTGTGATGTGATACCCCTGCACCACCAAACCCCAAAGAAAACAAGTGTAAGCACCATGAGCACCGCCACTCCCAGGACAATTCAGAATCCAGTTGGCAATTCAAGTCAATCAACAACCTCAGCTACATTCACTAGAATCTTCCAAAATATTAAAAGAAAAAAAATACAATGTTGTGTTTTTAAAGAATGAGTCCAAAGGGAAAAATATTTGTGACAAATAGCATTTAGCACTTTTTTTGCCCCCTTCCCACATCTCTGAGTAATAATAACAGGTTATATTCATTAATGACTAATCAAATATCAAACACTTATTTTGAGAGCTTTGCATGCAAAATTCTACTCTTATATAAGCTTTAAGATAACCTATGAAATTATTGGGCTTCCCTGGAGGCTCAGATGGTAAACAATCCACCTGCAGTGCAGGAAACCTGGGTTCAGTCCCTGGGTTGGGAAGATCTCCTGGAGGAGGGCATGGCAACCCACTCCAGTATTCTTGCCTGGAGAATCCCAGTGGAGAGAGGAATGTGGTGGACTACAGTCCATGGGGTCACAAAGAGTTGGAACATGACTGAATGACTAAGCACAGCAGAGCATGAGATTATTATTTTCAATCACATTTTACAAAAAAACTGAGCACAGAGAAAAATAATTTGCCTGAGGTCACACATTTAGAAAGTACCACAAACCACATTTTAATCCCAGCAACATGACTTTGAAGAACACATTCTTAGCTGCTCTGTAATCCTGCGACTCTATGTGCAATTGACACACCAGACATCAAAGTTAAGCATAAATATCAAGTCGAATTGCTGATTTGGGAGGATCTGAGCCATTACATGTTGTGCATCAATGAGCTTCCTAAGAAGGATACAAGTCATGGAAATCTGGTTGTGATACAGTGTAGTGGGCAGAAGGCTTTGATAAAGAGGACATTTTATCAAATGGAAGAAGGTCTTTAGTCCAAAATTCCTGAAACATCAGGAGCTCATGCCTCACTCACCTGTCTGTCTTGAATGTCTACCATCATGGCTGTGATGTTATAGGATAATTGCACTTATTTGTCTTTGAAGTTTTGCAAGAAATATATGCTGTCAAAAAAACAGTTAACAGCACTAATGATGGGCCTGACTTGGCTACTCAGTTAATCTCAAGACTGAGTTTCTTCCTGTGGAAATTTCTCTTTCCCACACCTCATCTTCAGAGAGTCAGAACTCCAGAATCACTAGCATTTGGTATGGAAATGATCTCAGGAGGTGACCTGCTCGTAACTTACTCCCCTCGGTCAGGTCAGGTATTAGCTGAGTTCTGGGGCCCTGATACTTGGAATGGAGGAGGGATCAGCAGGGCTAGAGCCAGAGATTCTAAATGCACTTGGAACCTTCATGTAGGGAGAAGGGGCCACCAACTGGTACTGATTCTGTGCCAGCTAACAGGATACCCTATCTGAGACACTCCACATATGTGATCTTATATCTCCAGTAACTGGGTTCAGTCTATTATTGTTTCTAACTGGCATATGAGGGCAGTATTGCTCAGAAATGTAAGTAATTTACCCATTTTTCATGAAGCTAATAATAATAGAACTGGGGACTGTGATATTTGGAAGCCCATGCACTTAACACCCCTGCCCATGGGTTCATCCTGTCTCAGGACCTTGGTTTTGGGATTCTTGCTCTATGTCTACCTCTTAGAGGAGGAATAGAGAACTGAGTAAGTTGTGTGAACCATTGATTCAGATGGACTAAGTTGAATCCCCAGATCTAGCTGTGTGACTTTGTACAAAGGACTGAACTAATTTTGGCACATTGCCCTAATTGCAAAATGTTGGGAAAATATGGTACCACCTCATAGGAGTGGTTGTGAGGAGCGAACAGAGTGTACATGAAAGATACATCAATACACTTTGTGTATATCAAGCTCTCTGTCTTAGTTCATGTATTAGATGCAAACAGGAGCTAAAACTCAACTGTCTAGAAGTAACTTGATATCACATTTCTCTAGTCACTACAAACAAAAGCTACACAAGTGAGTGAAGCCCACTGTTGAAATAATTCAGAACCTATCACTGCATCCTCAAAACTCCAAAACCAACATTTACTGTGCTAAGATGACTCTTAGGGGATGATGGATTTACTTAAAATATGATGCCATCCATTCTGCAATATCCAGACTTTCTGGCTTTCTATCTTAAACCAAAGAAGTTCGGAAGTTAAGTTTATTTAGAGGGGAAAAGGGCTGTAACAAGACACACAGGCAAAACTTACTGCTTTCATCTTTCAGACACACTTTTGTAGAATTATGATCAGCAGTGACTTCTAGAAGAAAGGAGAGCTAGTATTAATCAATTGTATTGTCAATTGTTCATATCTATTATTAGACAGTGGCACATATGTGATTAAATACATGTGTGTTAATATATATGTATATATAAGGTAAAATTTGCTAGCACAAATAGGAGAGATACTCTTATTAAATGTATGAACTCCACAATTTCAGGAATAATTGCTTTTTCCTACCATTAAGCAGGGAAGTTCAAGAGGTAATTTGATCAGGAGGGAAAAAAGTGCTGTAAGATTTCGTAAAGGCAAACATAGGCAAAAACTTACCGCTTTCATTTTTCAGACAAACTTTTTTAGAACCAGTACCGGTAACTTCTAGAAACAATGGAAGCAAGTATTAATCAATTGTCCTTGCCCATTATTTTACAATGTGTACATATGTAATGTACACAATGTACACAATGTGTAAATGTATGTAAATATATACACAGATACATATGTGTGTGTCTGTGTATATATAAATATATATATATGTATATAATCTGCTGACAGTGAGACAGTAAAGATAGTCATTAAAACTATGACAATGAGCCCCACAATTCCAGTAATTGGTCTTTTGTACTTTTAGCCAGAGAAGTGCAAAAGATAAATAGATTAGAAAGGAAATAAAATACTGAAGCATGACATAAAGGCAATCATCTACAAACACTTACCGCTTTCATGGTTTAAACAGTCACTGGGAGACTCAGTGGTAGGGATAATTGAGCTGACAACTACAAGAAATGAAAAAAAGTATTAGTCAATTATTTGTGCCCATTATTTGGCATTGTATATGTTTATATATGTGTTATTGCTATATATATATGTGTATAGATAGATAATCAGCTGAGAGAGACAGTTATTAAAAATATGAGCCCTACAGTTCCAAAACTAGTTGGTCTGATTCCATGTAATTCATAGATTTCATTTGCCTATGGTTTTCTACACATGGAAATGTTGAAGTTCATGAAGGCTACATTTTACCATAACTGGAGGGTAATACCCAATGGCATCTTATTTTCCTTCTGTATTCATAGCTCCTAGCGCTGTGCTTACCACAAAGTAGGTGTTGGAGAAATACTTGTTGCAAAGACAAGTAATCAGGAAAAGTGGCTGCTCCATGACTTCAGCACCCACTGCCGAGATGAAGAATTGCTACCAAATCAAAGTCATTCAAAGTTAGAGTCCTCAAGGGAATCCCACATTTGAAGGAGTTAGGCTAGGGCATATTTCCCATCAAGCAAAAGAAAGCAGCTGAAGCTTTCCAAAGCAAACACATCCTCAGTATCCTTGGCTCATGGACATTATTTTTCTGTAGTTGTGGGGCTTATGGGCATAACCAAAGCAATATTAATAAGGTTAATAGCTAAGTGACTGTAACTGGGCCAGGCACTCACTTAACTCTTCACTGCATTATCTTCTTTCATCCCCCAGTGACACTGGAGTGATTTGTGTTTTGGAGCATTCCGTGTTACAAAGGAGGAAGTATGAATTAGAGGGTAACTGGCGGAGAGTTGTATCTGATACCAGTGGTGGCGGAGACAGCATTCAAAGGATGGTTGTTGGGGATTAAATGAGACAGAGCAAGCGGAGCGTACTTTAAAAATAAGCCTTAGAAAGAGAAATTAACCTATGCAAAGACAACAGAATTCTACCATTGTGGACATTAAAAACATCTTCTCTTCTAGAGATCTTAATTATTCTTAACAATGACCTTTTTATTACAGGAGCTCAGCATTTCTTTCCGGGGTAAAAAAAAATAGATCAAATCACATTTTTAGTTATCTGACTTGATAAAACTTGAAGTGAGAATTTTATTCATGAGTAAAGTCAAACAAAAATACAACCATATTGGTACAAATTTTTTTTAAAAGATTATGGACTGTTGGATGGAGGAAAACAGTCACAGAAGTTGTTTGGTTTATCGCTTTTCTGCTGAATGGGTTCACGTCCACATGGATACAGTCTGGTATGCCTTTTATGCCCTCAACGAGATCTGTTTTTCACTATAATCTAAAACGTGGATTTGAGGTATAAATGCTTTGGAGTAAATCCCAAGAGTGAAAATACAAGTAGAGTCATGTTTTGATGTTAAAGTATCCTCAAGAACTGACTTTCATAAGTCCCTTTCTTTCCTTATAATGAGTTTATTCTTTAAAAGGTAAATAGGGACTTCCCTGGTGGCTCAGTGGTAAAGGATCTGCCTGCCAGTGCAGGAAGCATAGGTTTGATCCCTGATCTGAGAGGATCCCACATACCATAGAGCAACTTAGGCCATGTGCCACAACTATTGAGCCTGCATTCAAGAGCCTGGGAGCTGCAACTACTGAGCCCATGAGCCACAACTACTGAAGCCCACAAGCCCTACAGCCCATGCTCTGCAACAAGAGAAGCCCATGCACTGCAACTAGAGAAAAGCCCACGCAGCAATGAAGACCCAGCACAGCAAAATACAAAATAAATAAATTTTAAAAATTATTAAAAAATAAACAAATTTCTTATTACCATGCATTGATTGAGGTAGAAACAATAAAGAAACAAATTTTTGTAATAAACTTCATGTGTTTATGATAAGTTCAATTTCTCAGTAAAGGCTGGTTGAAAACTAGGACCAGATTAATTGTATTTCTCTTCAAAATCATTTCATCAGTCTGTACTCCCCAGTTATATTATTAGCTTTTATCAAAAACAAAAAGCTTCTAAGAAACAGCATTAGAAATCTGCTAAAGAATGACATTAGCAGAAATGCCCTCATTAGTTTTACTGCCATTAGAACCCCTTTCAAAGCATTTGTTTCAAAAATTGTGTCAGGTAAAACACATTATGAACTGGAGCTTCTCTCCAATATGGTAATTGTCACGGGGACTCATTTTTTCTTGATTGCAAGAAAAATTAAAACCTAGTAGGACAATCGGAGCTGAGGATACATTAGACTAAACTTAGCAAATTTGCTTCCTCTCTATTTATAAGGGTAGAAATAACAATTTAGGGCTGTTTTTGTATTCTTACTTTTAATTAGTTTTAGGAAAGGATACAAATAGATTTGACGAATATGAGAATAAATACATCTCTGTCATGCTTTGGAACGTTTTCTCTGGTGCTCTACTATTGGCTCTTCATCACAGCCCCAGGACAAAGCCAAGGCAAGTGTTCAAACCTAATTTGATCATTGGACAAACTGAGGATCAGGGAAGAGACAGGCTTGCTTCAGAAATTCAGACTGGTGCCCAGTAAAAGTCTGTATACATTTGATTAAGTACGTGGTTCCCACTGCTTTAAAAGGGCTTCCTAACCACAGGGAAGGGCACAGAAATGATTCCTAATTTGGGACACTCTGGGACGTTTGGTCTGCTAGGTGAATACTGCGGACTTTCAGTCCAGAATCCTGTGAGTTACAAGACCACCGCCAGGGCCAACACACTTCCAACCCTCTGCCCGACATCTGCATCACAGGGTCTCCTTTGGGACACCTTGGCCGAATCACGAGTAACCCTGAGTGATTAAGAAACAAGTATATTCTCTTGACTAGTGCATCCTTCTGGGAGAGTAATTCACCTGAGTCTGTTCATCCACACTCCCTCCAGGCCTGGCACGTGCTAGGGCTGCAATGAGAGTTTATGAGAAGCATTTTCCAAAGGCAAGAAATGCATTCTTCATGTAGAATGAGAGTAAGTCTATATACTTTAGCCTCACCCCATCTCTAATTACAAAATTTTAGCTTATCTTAGGGTGGTATGGAAATTCCCTGATAGTTCAGTTGGTAAAGAATCTGCCTGAAAAGCAGGAGACCCTGGTTTGATTCCTGGGTTGGGAAGATCCAGTATAAAATACAAATTTCAAAAACCTAAAAACGTAATAAAACCCCAGGAGTCTAATTATTCTACTTTTTGTTGAACTGCAATCTGCCTCCATCATACAAACACAGTTTTATCATTTAATAACTCATCATTTTGGAATGGCATCTTGAGTAAAGCAGGATTAAAATGACACTGACTTTATTTGCTGAGTAAACATTCCAGAAAGATGCATAATGTTCTTATTTCCTGATCAGCCAAAGTCATCCACAGTGGAGATTTGTTATGTGCTAAGTTGCTAGATACTTTCACAGATGTTGTTTCCTTAAATCCATACAACAACTTTAAGAAACATCACTATGATCTTAATATTTTGGAAGATGAAACCAAATCTGAAAAGGTTAAGTAAAATTTTTTTCATATTTATGTACCAAAGCCTATCCCACTTTAATTCTATGGGGGAGATAGCAGAACATTTATGCTACCATTAAACATAACATCATTTTATAAAGACATTTGTTTGTTTTTCACTAATGCTTAACAGAAAAAGTGGTGTGTTTTATTTGAAAAACAGTGTTCTGGAGGTTATATTTATGTTTATTCACATACCTTCATTTATTGAACGAAAAAGAATCTCTTGATTAATTCCTCCTATATTTCTCTCGTGTTTGACAACACATATATGTTCTTTATCAATGGAGTTTTCAGCCACAGTCAGCCAGCTGAACTTCATGTATGTGTCAGTGGTCTTCATGGTATTTCCCTTCTGGGATGGCAGAGCTCTGTTGCCATCCTTTTCTTTCCAGTAAACCTCAATAATATCAGGGAAAAATTTCTCCAGAAGACAAAGATATGTTCCAGTCTTACTGTGGTTGATTTCAGCAATTGAAGGAAGAAAAATAGTGGGCTTGGGTGAAATGTCTGTAGCAAGGTTTCTATCTGTGGGGGAAAATAAAATATAATTAAAAAGAATCATTAGAGCAACACCAACATTTTGAGGTTTGGAAAAACCTAGCAAGTAATAAGGCTTCCCAGGTAGTCCAGTGGAAAAGAATCCACTGCCAATGCAGGAGACACAAGAGATGTGGATTCAATCCCTGTGTTGGGATGATCCCCTGGAGAAGGAAATGGCAACCCACTAGTATTCTTGCCTGGAAAATTTCATGGACAGAGGAGCCTGGCAGGCTACAGTCCACGGGGTAGCAAAGAGTCGGACATAAGTGAATGACTGAGGACAGCACAGCGAGTATAAAAGAAAGGCATCATTGGACCAGTGCTCACCATGGCCTCTCATCCACAATAGATTGTCAGATGCTTATTATTGCTCTTATCTTTGATGGAAAGAAAAGTTCAAGACTTCATGTAACTTGCCCAAAGTCACAGCTATTAAGTAGTAAAGCTAGATTATACCTTGACCTTCATTTTTCTCCATTTGTAAAGATGGTGTATGACCTTTAAATACCCCCATGCAAATACCCCATATCAAGGCTTCCAAAATTCATGAATATATTTATTGTTTTGTCAGCTTATTTTTTTGGCTTTTTGACCATACTATGCAGCATGCCGTATCTTAGTTCCTGCACCATGGATTGAACCTGTGCCTCCTACAGTAGAAGTGCAAAGTCCCAACTGCTGGACTGCCAGGGAAATCTCGATTAAAAAAAAAAATCTCTTTTGCTCCATCATAGTGGAGCCTCTTTTGCAGTGGATGGGTGGGTTGTGGGAATGGGGATGGAGGAGGAGACCAGGTAACTGATCGTTTCTCTGTCTGTGAGAATCTTTGATGCCTTCTAAACTACTTCCCTTTCCCATCTTGTCTTATGTTATAACTTATGCTCTCTTTGGCCAAATGACACATTCTCATGTTCTGAAACTCTGTGGAAATTCATTCTTCATTTAACTGATTCTGGGATGTACCATATTTACTTTATTCCCCACAAAAATAAACACCCAGAGAAGTTTATCATTTTTAAAAAGTGATATGCAGTTGCTTTTTAAAATGGAGTCAGTGTCCATGGGTACATGACAATGTATGAAGTTAACTTTTCTCTCCGGATGTGGGTCCCATGCCCAATTCTGAAGTGCTGGGATTCTCTCTATTTTTAATTCTATATAACCTCTCAATTTTACATCTGAACCACTCCGGATTTTTTAGTAGAGCAGTACATTATTTACAGTGCCTTGAATGTGGAAGCTAGATAGTTATATTTCTAAAACTTCCATTTAAAATATATAATTAATCCCAAACCCCTAATTTGGGATTAATAGATAACACAATACTATATATAAAATAGATAAAACAATAAGGACCTACTGCATAGCACAGGGAACTATATCCAATATCTTGTAGTAATGGAAAAGAACCTGAAAAAGACTATACACACACAGACACACACACACAAAAATGCACACACACACACAGACACACACATATATAACTGAATCACTTTGCTATACACCTGAAACTCACCCAATGTTGTAAATCAACTATACTTCCCTTTTTAAAAAAGTATTATTTTCAGAAGAGCTTCCCCGATGGCTCAGTGGTAAAGAATCGCCTGCAATGCAGGAGACGCATGAAAAGTAGAGGCGATTCCTGGGTTGGGAAGATCCCCTGTAGGAGGAAATGGTAACCCACTCCAGTATTATTGCCTGGAACATCCCATGGACAGAGGAGCCTCGTGGACTACAGTCCATGGGTCGCAAAGAGTCAGACATGACTGAAGCAACCGAACCCACATTATTTTCAGAAATGCTCTTACACTAAGCTCATCAAGTAATGCATTTATCAGAATTTCGTCTCAATTCAGAAAGTGTTCACCAAGAGCACATTTTATTTTGGAATTTCATCTAAAGTTTTGTCTTCAGTAATAATACATAATATTTTGACTCTCAGTGTTCCCCCCTTAATTTGTACCTACTCTATAAGGCTGCTGAACTGCTTTGGACCACCACTATTAGCTCTTTTTCCACCTACTGAAGAGAGTGTATATCCCAACCAGGAATTGAACCTGTGCCCCCCTGCACTAGAAGGCGGAATCTTAACCATTGAACCACCAGAGAAGCCCCTCATTGGGAAATATCTTAAGAAAAGAAAAATTGGACTTTTCACATGAGAAGAAAAAAATTATTCAGAATTTCTGCCTGTGCAGCAAAGCTCCTGATTTTACTAAGTCAGTAAACAGACAGTGTTGATTTTTCACTCATGCTGTAAATATAGTTGGATCTTAATGTGCTTAATTTAATGTTATACATCTTCCTTTTAGAACAAATAGTATTTTATTCATTATCATAGCCCCAACCACATACTATGTTGCTATTAACGTGTTCTCTTTTTTCTTCTCATTTTTCTTTTATAAATTAGATAATTAGAACTATTTCATTTTTAAATAGCAGTTTCAAATTCATGATATTTCCCTCTATATTTGACTTCATTTCTTGATCACTTTCTTTATAAATTAAAGCTTTTTTCTGATAAATATGAGCATGAAGCCCAAGCTTATTGACTATATATTTTAGAGCCAATAAATATTGTTGTTAGAAATGATACCAATTAAGCTAAAGGATTAAGATTTAAACCACATAGAACAACAAGACATATAAAAAAATACATCTTAATCTAATTTTTCTTGCCAAGTAGACAAGAACCTGCTAAAGAGAGACAAATCCCCCCCCAATTCAATTTTGTGTGTGTGTGAGTGGACAGTAAGATAACTTTTCATTTGAGAAGTCAGAAGTGCAGCTGCATTCTCTGAAGAATGTCAGTTCTGTCAACAGGTTTGCAAAAAACTCTCTCTCCTGCACGCCATTTTCACTTCACATTTGAATAAAAACCCATCCAGCACCTATGAGGTGTTAGCCAATGTGCTAAGTACTTTATTTACATTATCTCATTCAGTTCTCCTACTACCCCTGCTGAATATACGCTGTTATCCCATCTTATGGATTAGGAGACTGAGGCCAGAGAATCACCCCCATGTTCACATAAGTAGTTAGTAGTGGGTCGGAAGCTCCAGGTCAGCCTGACTTGAAAGTCCATGTTTTTTGAAAATACACCTTCAGCATCAGAAAAGGAAACCTGTCAACTCACAAAACTTAGCTGTAATGACAAACTTCAGCCATGGGCCAAACACTTTCATGACTATTACATATAACACATTATTGTTTAGCTTAGTTGCTAAGTCGCGTCCGACTCTTGCGACTCCACGGAGAGTAGCCCGCCAGGCTCCTCTGTCCGTGGGATTTTCCAGGCAAGAATGCCACATGGGCCCTTTACTGAAGTCCACATGGATACAAAGCCAAATCCTATTACAATATTTGTGCAGTGTTGTCTACACGCTCCTTTACTACATGGACTTGTTGTAAAATCTCTCCTAAATCTAATCCCCAACCACATACCCATTATTTGCGACTTTCATTCTCATTTAATTGTTCCTCACTTTCCCTCTATTACCTTGGAAAAAAATTACATTCTCTGATACCTACCTGTGACGACAAGTTTTGTTCCAACATTGAAGTTTTTTACGTAATTATTACACAGTGATTCAGGCTGTATCAAAAACTTTAGACTAATTTAGCTTCACTGATTCCTTCAAATTCTAGTGGAATTATGATGGCTTGGAATTCAAGACACCAAGATTCTAGTCCTAGTTCATTTTGCTCCTAACAAGTTCTGGGGTTGAACAAATCAAATAAGCTAAAGCCTTAGAAGCTTCATTTATTTGTAGAAGATGATATTACTGTTAAGTCAATTGAACATCCTTATCACTGCTGCAGTGAGATCAAAACAAAACAAGAACTGAAGACTGATTTGAATAAAAATAATATGGGGATAAGATATTATAAAAGTTACTATGTTATCATTAACATTATTATTAGCATTTTTGTTTCTGATAATTGTGTGGTCCAACATGACATTTCAATAGCATAGGACCAAACTTTGCATACCCTGATAAAAATTCAGTGTTTGGGGTTTGCAATTAGATTCGTAGCAACTAATGACTTGTTTGCTTTACTCTATGCTGTATATGTCTAGAGCTCTCAAAACCATCATCATAGCTTTTCACATACCCAATTAATAGGCAATCATATGTTTATTCTTATTTGTTGTATTTCCACTTTTAAGAAAGTCAAAGAGAACATTGGCTGAAGCAGTCAGTACATGGAACTTCTTCACTGATGTTGTCCAAAATAAATGGCATTTTTTCCCCCATTAACAGCACACCTACTGGCATTCCGAGCTTTTACCCGAAATTGCAGCCTCAAACTTACTTCTACCTAACTTATGCCCAAAGTTCAATTTGCAACTCTGGGCACTGTACCTTAGGACAGAATGACTAAGACAAATGGCCTGGTCCAAATGAAGATGCCCGGTCCTCAAATCCTCCTCTTGTCCCCTTGGATCACTAAAACACTGGCTGCCTAACCTTACCTGCTGAGGGTCACCACCTGTGGATGACATTAAATGTTGCAGGACATAGCATTGATGTACTGGGAGTATAAATGTATTTGTTTAAAGACCATTTCTTCCATTTTATAAAATGGATACTGAAGGCAATATCCCCTTTTTATTTATTTATTTTGCAATGTCCACTTTTTACTTCATTTTCCTCTTAAAAACTCCTGCATTGAAGTTCTTTTCTAATTTTGGAGGGAAAAGCATATCATATTTGAAAATTTGGTGTGTTTACCAGTTAACAAAAAGTATGTATTCCACTACAATTTTTTTCTTCTTTCTTATTTCTTTTTCTTACTTGCCTCTTTTTTATTGAGATAGAACTGACACATAGTCTGAATATTTAATAAATGCATATTCAATATGACTTACATGATCTTTTGGGTATAAAGAGAGGTCATTTCAGTGCCATCATTAAAAGCAAAAGCATTGTTTTCACATATAAGTAGCAATACAAAGTATAAAAGAAAGAAAGTGAAAGTGAAGTCACTCAGTCATGTCCGACTCTTTGCGACCCCATAGACTGTAGCCTACCATAGACTGTAGCCTACAGGCTTCTCCATCCATGGGATTTTCCAGGCAAGAGTACCGGGGTAGGTTGCCATTTCCCTATGCACTGTGACAATACTGTAGTTAACTGAAGGATCCAGGTCAGATTAGAGAGAGTAAATATTCAGGATATAAAAACATGACTTAATGTTTCTAATATCATTAGATATTAGAAAGTAATATCTAATATACTTACTTCAGTCCAGTCCACTTACTTCAGAATAAACAAGTCTCTGTGTGAGTGTGAAAGTCACTCAGTCATGTCCAACTCTTTGCGACCCTATGGACTATGCAATCCATGGAATTCTCTAGGCCAGAATACTCAAGTGGGTAGCCTTTCCCTTCTCCAGGGGATCTTCCCAACCCAGGGATCGAACCCAGGTCTCATGCATTACAAGCAGATTCTTTACCAGCTGAGCCACAAAGGAATCCCTATTGGATCCCAAACTTTGCCAATAGTAACTAGTCATGTGACTTACAGCATTTAAGTGAACTTCTCTAAACCTCAGTTTCCTTATCTATGAAATGAGAATGAAAGGATTCCTGTTGAGGAAAAGATAAGGCACTGAAATACTTATCATGGTGCCTGGCCCTCAGTAAATATAGCTAATATTGATTAATATTAAAATTCTCTTTAATGGGATGGTTTCGAGGCCATTTTATCAGTCTTCCACCAAACAAAAGGTGTAGATTTTACAAGCAATAACTATTACATTGGGCTTCCCTGGTGGTTGAGTGTTAAAGAGTCTGCCTGCCAATGTAGGCAACATGAGTTCGATCCCTGAGTCAGGAAGATCCCTTGGAAAAAGAAATGGCAACCCACTCCAATATTATTGCCTGGGAAATGAAAGAGTCTGGCAGGCTACTGTTCGTGGGGTCACAAAGGAGCTGGACATGACCTAATGACTCAACAACAACAACAGCTATTTAATCAACTAAGAAAGGAAAACAGTTCATCAAGGTGTCCTGCCAGCCACAGATCATAGAACATGGGTCCCCATTAAGCCAGAATTTCAAACACTTTTCCACCACAATAGAAATGGTTTGAGTGTTATCCTTGTTCTGTCACGTTCACACTTTCATCTCAAGCACCCAGCACAGAAACAATTCAATAAATATTTGCTGAGAGAATGAAAGAACAAATGAGGATATGTAACCATGCACACCATTTTCATGGACTTTGGAGCTGAAATGACTTGAGCTGACAAACTTGTCCATATCCAGGAAATTTATGGCTGATTCATGTTGAGGTTTGAAAGAAAACAGCAAAATTCTGTAAAGCAATTATTCTTCAGTTAAAAAAGATTAATTAATTAAAATCTCTGTGTGTGTGTTTTCTAGAAGAAAAATTTCAACTGCTTACAAGCAGAGAAAATAAACCATTTCCAAAGTAGTTTAGTTTCCATATACAGTGACCAGTAGCTGAAAAATTGTTGTTTGTATTCAGAGCCCAAGAATGTGGCAGTCACATAAGGAGGAATCCTAAATTGATTTTTTCTAAAAAGCATCTGTCAGAAATTTCTTGGCTATCCAGGGGTTAGGATTTGGCACTTTCACTACCATGGCCTTGGGTTTGATCTCTGATCAGGGAACTAAGATCCCACAAACCCCCAAAATAAAATGAAAAGCATCTGTTAGTCTTTCATAACCAAGGTAAAAAAACAGAAAAAACTTACTTACCATGGGGAGTTATTATGAGCCTAGTTCCTTTTCCAAATATCTTCTTTCATTCTGAGCCATTTACCCCGGTTGAAGCTCCCACAATAATCTCAGCCTTCACCTACCTTCATGACATGACTAGCAGTTAAAAACTTTGTACTGGCAATTAGATTTTCTGGATTCTTTTGGAAGTCCTTGAACATAGGTTTTGTGGTATTTGATGTTTTATTAGTTTTCCTCAGATAAATGGACCCAAATATCTGCTTTCCACAGAGGAGAGATCATTGAAAACACTGATAACAGATGAAAAGCGTAAAAGCAGGAAAAGAACACATCACTGGCACCAAACAGTTAATTACTGGCCTTTCTAAATTTCCAGGAATAGTATTCAAAGAATTAAGACTTTTTTTTCCCAGGTGTTCAGCTCTGTTGAAACTGCTTAGAGTTTACATCAAAGGAAAGGCCCTTCTGTTTCCACAAACACCAGGGCTGCTCCATTAGCAATTTAGGAATGTATTTCTGAAGAGAGGAAACTCTTCAGTAACTGAAAATGCAAATATGCCAACACAAGTATACTTGAGAAATGTGAACAAAGTTCTCCATTTGTTGAGTAACGTAATTCTTTACCACACCAATGCAAGATGAGACTATATCTCCTATGATGACTTACTATTTTTCCTGGAATAAAGGAAGAAATTTGTAGAACTCTATCTGCTTTGAGGTTAGATTCCTTACTGAAACTAAAACTTGAAAACAATATCCATTTCTCTGATATGTTGAAAGAAGACTCTTAGAGGCTGTTCTGTAATCTCAAGCCACTCACCTTAGATCAGGAGAAAAAGAAATAGCCAGAAGCAACTGACTGCTTCTCTGAGCACAGATGAACAGTCCATCTGCCAGAATCCAGACAGGACTGGCCCTGAGATTCCCATGTCCATGCAGATCCACCCAGTCCTGGCCTGAGGCTCGTGAGCACTCAATGCCACTGCCCTGAGGATGAAAGTAAGAGATCATGGTGAGCAGCTGTCCACTTATAGCACCCAACACAATAGAAAAGGATGAGAGACCTGGATGAAAATCATATTTAGAAAGGAGTCTTTTTTTTAAGGGCTTCCCTGGTGGATCACACGGTAAAGAATCTGCCTGTAATGCAGGAGACCTGGGTTTGATCCCTGGGTTGGGAAGATCTGGAGGAGGGAACAGCAACCCACTCCAGTATTCTTGCCTGGAGAATCCCCATGGAAAGAGGAGCCTGGCAGGCTACAGTCCATGGGGTTGCAGAGTTGAACATGTCTGAGTAACTAAGCACATCTCATCTCATCTCATCTCATTTTTTTTAATTGAGAATTCTGGGTTATTAGTACTTGGGGCTGACATATACTCTTTGCATCTATTATAGACATGAGTGATGCCCACTCATCTCCTTTTTGACATCTTGTCTTCTGTTTTTCCTTATTCTAAGACCATGAGCAGAATTGTCAGAAGCTTTAAGAGTTGTCTGTATTCCAAGACCTATGAAGGATTTAAGTAGTAAAATGTAAAAGAACAGGTAAACAGTTATAAAATCTTTGATTATATTTACAAAATAATACAAGACCATATGAAGAAAACAGTATAGGATTTTACTAAAGGGCTGAGAAAAAACTGCATAAATTGACTGTAATTCCAATCAGAGTTAAGATAAACTTTATTTGTTGTTGTTGTATGTTGTAAGAATTGGGGTTGAGCTAATTATATTGTAAGAATTTTGAAACATAAATGAAACAAAAGTCCTACACAAAACACTCCAAGCATATATTAATGTAAAAATATGATAAGGAATTTTTAAGTTGTAGGGAAATGAGAGATTATTTTAAAACTGGCTTTGATCTACTGATCATTTGATGGGAGAACGAAAATAGCTCTTTATCAAATACCATATAAATTTGTTGCTGTTGTTTGTTGGGGTCCTTTAATGGGCCGGAACCTGGTCGTCCAGAGTCGACTATGAGAAAGTGAAAGAAGGAAAGAGGCTAATATTCCCTGGGTTACGCAGCCGGCTTTCACGCTCCAGGGAATCAGGCAGAAATAGAGAGAGAGAGAGAGAGAGAGAGACAGGGACCCAAGCTCTGATGGAACAAGGGTGCTTTATTGAATTCTGTAAGAATAATATATATACACAATACAAGTTAGCTTCTTCAGATAAAGATCAAGAGACCAGACTTTATAAGTTACCAAGGAAGCAAGGAGCAATAGAGGCCATAAGGCCAAAAGGCGATCCATATCAAAAGAGGGTCATAAATAATCCCTTTCACCAAATGGAAAAGCCAATGAAGGAAATCCTATGCAAGCATCCCATCTCTTCGATCTCCATCCTGGGAGAGGCTTGCCTGCTCCTCTTGCACCTAAATGGACCGATAAGGAACAGAGGGCTCAAGAGAGATAGGAAACAGCACACGGGAATCCTACTGTTAAACATTCCCTGACAGTTAGTTGTTCAGTTACTAAGTCATGTTTGACTCTTTGCAACCCCATGGACTACAGCGCACCAGCCTCTTCTGACCTCCACTATGTCCCAGAGTTTGCTCAAACCCACGTACATTGAATCAGTGTTGCTATCTAAACCTCTCATCCTTTGCTGCCCCTACTCCTTTTGTCTTCAATCTTTCCCAGCATCAGGTTCTTTTCCAATCAGTCAGCTCTTTGCATCAGGTGGCCAAAGTATTGGAGGTTCAGCTTCAGTACCAGTCCTTCCAATGAAGATTCAGGATTGATTTCCTTTAGTATTGACTGGGTTGATCTCCTTGCTGTCCAAGTGACTTCTCAAGACACTTCTCAAGTGTCTTCTCTAGCACCACAATTCGAAAGCATCAATTCTTAGGCACTCAACCTTATTTATGATCCAACTGTCACATCCATACATGACTACTAGAAAAATTACAGCTTTGACTATACAGATTTTGTTGGCAAAGTGATGTCTCTGATTTTTAATATGCTATCTGGGTTAGTCATAGTTTTCTTTCCAAGTAGCAAGTGTCTTTTAATTTCATAGCTAAAGTGACCGTCTTTAGTGATTTTGGAGTCCAAAAAAATAAATTCTGTCACTGCTTCCACTTTTTCTCCTTTTATTTGCCGTGAAGTAACGGGACCAGATGCCATGATCTTTATTTTTTGAATGTTGAAAAGCCAACTTTTTCACTCTCCTCTTTCACCCTCATCAAGAGACTCTTTAGATTCTCTTCCCTTTCTGTCATTAGAGTAGAATCATGTGCATATCTGAGGTTGTTGGTGATTCTCCCAGCGGTCTTGATTACAGCTTGTGCTTCATCCAGCCTGGCATTTCCCAGGATGTACTCTGCATATAAGTTAAATAAGCAAGGTAACAATATACAGCCTTGTCATACTCCTTTATTAATTTTGAAACAGTCAGTTGTTCCAGGTCCAGTTCCAGCTCTTGCTTCTTGACCCGCATACAGGTTTCTCAAGAGACAGGTCTGGTATTCCCATCTCTTTGAGAATTTTCCAGTTTGTTGTGATCCACACAAAGGTTTTAGCACAGTCAATGAAGCAGAAGTAGATGTTTTCCTAGAATTCTCCTGCTTTCTCTATGATCTGAAGAATGTTGGCAACTTGATCTCTGGTTCCTCTACCTTTTCTAAACCTAGCTTGTACACCTGAAAGTATTAGGTTTATATTAAAAAGCATCTAGAAAAGTGAGCTAGAAGGAACAAGTAGGAGACTGTTTGGATCTTTGGGTAGAGAAACTTGGAATGAGAAGATGGAAAGAGACATCTTTGGCTTTCCAGGTGACTCAGCGGTAAAGAATCTACCTGCCAATGCAGGAGATGTGGGTTTGATCCCTGGGTTGGGAAGATCCCCTGGAGAAGGAAATGACAACCCACTCCAGTATTCTTGCCTGGGAAATCCCATGGACAGAGGAACCTGGCAGGCCACAGTCCATGGGATTGCAAAGAGTTGGATGTGACTTAATGACTAAACATTAGGAGACCTCAATACTTAATATTTAATTTTTGATGATGTGGTGGGAAGTGTTACTCCCTCTTTGATAGTTTTGGAATATTTTGAGACAGATGTTCTTTTCTAAATATTAGATAGAATTAATCTTAGAAGCTGTCTGGTTCTAGACTTTTGTTTTGATTGCTGATGCAGTTTCATTTCTGATAGTGTATATTTTCTATTTATATTTTCTATTTTATATTTTCTATTTCTTCCTGGTTAAGTGGAGAGATTTTACATTTCTAGGAATTTATCCATTTATTCTAGGTTGTCTGTTTTCTTGCATGGCATATGATTATTTGCAGTAATGCCTTATCCTTTGTATTTTGATGGTGTCAATTGCAATTTCTTCTATTTCATGTCTAATTTTGCATATTTGAGATTTCTCTCTTTTTAACTTGATAAATTTGTTTTTCCAATTTGTCTTTTCAAATAACCAGTTCTTAATATCACTGATATTTTCTGTTTTTTAGGCTCTATTTTATTTATATCTGCTCTGATCTTTATTATTCTTTCCTTCTACTTACTTTTAGGTTTGTTTGTTCTTCTTTTCTCTAGTTCTTTTAGGTGTTAATGTAGGCTGTTTATTCAGGTTGTTCTTGTCCCCTGATGTAGGCTTGTATCACTATAAACCTCTCTCTTAGAACTGCTTTTGCTGTGTGCCACAGATTTTTATGGTGTTCTTCTATTTTGGGGCTTCCCTAATAGCTCAGTTGGAAAAGAAGCCATCTGCAAAGCAGGAGACCCCGGTTCAATTCCTGAGTCAGGAAGATCCGCTGGAGAAGGAATAGGCTACCCACTCCAGTCTTCTTGGGCTTCCCTTCTGGCTCAGCCGGTAAGGAATCCACCCGCACTGTAGGAGACCTGGGTTTGATCCCTGGGTTGGAAAGATCCCACGGAGAAGGGAAAAGCTACCCACTCCAGTATTCTGGCCTGGACAATTCCATGGACTGCCTAGTCCATGGGTTCACAAAGAGTTAAACATGACTGAGCGACTTTCACTTCACTCACTTCCAGTTTTATCATTTTCAAGTATTTTCTATTTTCTTTGGTCACACACAGGTTGTGAATGGCATACCTTTTATCCTACACAAGGTTGTGATTGTGTTTCTTGTGTGTACACAGTGTCTGCCAACTCTAGCTGTGACCTTGGAGAAACTGGCCTGTATAAGCAGATGGAGAGTGGAAGAGGAGGGAGAGAACAAGGACCCCATGAGCATAGGAAAAGGTAGTTATCACTACGTGATGATGAAAAACAGTGGTGTAATGATATATTTGTCAGT
Organism: Dama dama; assembly: GCF_033118175.1. Lineage (NCBI taxonomy): Eukaryota > Metazoa > Chordata > Mammalia > Artiodactyla > Cervidae > Dama > Dama dama. Next base: position 78,934,950 of record NC_083698.1, on the reverse strand, counting down.
AACTGGGGAAGAAACTGGACCTCCGTATTAAGATTGCTACCTTACACAGAAAATGAAATCACAGCAGATCAAAGAAACAAATGTGCAGAACAAAATCTTACCACCACTGGAAAAATCTAAATTAAAATATATTTAATGCTTCAGACTGTCCTAAAGCTGCAAATAGTTAAACCATGTGGTTGCTGATCTGTTCAAGTTCAGTTTAGTTGCTCAGTCATGTCTGACTCTTTGCAACCCCATGGACTGCAGCATGCCAGGCTTCCCTGTCCATCACCAACTCCTAGAGCTTGCTGAGCAATAGAGCAAGTTAAAGTTGGTGCATTTACTAGCCAATCCCATCTTCCCTGCAGTCACAGAAGGGGAAGGACCTGAAGCTTTGACTTGTGGTTGTGGGGTTATCCTAGACGAATATGATGACCTGTGAGAGCAGCAGTGCCCAGGGGTGCAATAAGAGAGGAGGGGCTTCCTGGTCAGGAGGAAGCTCACAAGCCCTCTTCTAGGATGCATTCCTGTGTTAGGCTGGGAAGTGGCCCATTTCAAAGGGAGACATACCACTTTATCTGTTACCAGACAGACCAGTTTCAGCTGTGGGCTGAACTTCAAAAGCAGGTGTAAGTAGAACACCACGGTTGGCTTACCTAAAACAATCACTTTTTTCCTACACTTTCACTATGTCAGTCTTGCCCTAGTTAGTTATATGAGGAAAATATCTATTTGTCCATAAGAGAGATCAGATATCAGCTTGAGGTTTAGGAAGTCTCAAGTTTTCATTCCATCATTTCTTATTTTTCATATTCCTGAATAATGAAGATGCTCCATCCCCAGCCATTTTCTCTGGATAATGATGGAATTAATGATTCCATATTGTCTAACCTTTCCATTTTGCTCTTCTAAATATGTCTCCTAAGAGATCAATCCTAGATGCCCTGTTTGTCCTAAAGAAAAAATTATATGAACTCTACCAGTTCCTAGGAGAGTGAGAATATGCTGCCTGCTAGATTGCTTGCTTACAGTCTGGGGATGAAGGTCTGTTTTCAGGAAAAACTATGGCTGTTTTGGAGAGGAAGGAGGTGGCTATGGAACATATAGCTTCGGAAATGGGCATTGAGCTCAGGGTTTCTCTTTGTTCAGAGTAAAGAAAATTTGGGGGAAGAAGTGAGGCAGGGGTTGTTACCAGAGCTGCACTTGGCAGCCACAAGCAAAATTTCCAGTGCAGTGTACAGGAAGTCTGAACCAACGTGCTTATCCCAGACAGCACAGTAGTACATGCCAGAATCACTGTGTTCCAGATTTAGGATTGCAAACCTATAGCTCCTTCCTGAGCTTTTATAAACACTGTATTTTGCTTTGTTGGTTCCTGATTCGAACTCAATCTTGGAGTAGTAGACATTGTAGTAGAAAAGGCGTCGGGGAGCCATCCCCTCCTGTTGTTTGTACAGGTGGATATATGTGGCATCTTGTGTAAGATCGCAAGTGAAAGAAGCAGTCTCCCAAGTCTTACTAGTGACTGACATCTGGGCCCCTTTCGCGTTGGAAGATACCGGAGTGACTGCAATGGGAAAAGCAACAAAAAATAATGATGAAGAGGAAACACCAGTTTCTTAGTATGACCCTTCCCTACCCCCACCAGTGCCCCCACCAATGCCACAAAATTCAGAAAAATCCACGGAGCATCCAGGCAACACACTTACCAAGAGCCAGGAAAACCAAAAGCAGCACTAGGGCCCGCAACATGCCTGGATCAGTGAGCTAGACTGGGGTTCTCAGCAGATGTGACAGGCAGAGGAGTCAAGGAGGATCTTTCTTAAAAACCACCAGGCTGAGCCCAGACGGGGTGGTGTCGGAAGAGGCCTGGGGTGGAGCTGCGCCTCTCTGTACCAACCCTTTTCTTGAAGACCCCCCTGTGGCAGGCTGGGAACACCTCCCCCACCCAGGAGAAGAGACGCCTGAGCACTGAGAGCTCAGAACTGCAAGCAGAGGGATCAGGTTGGGGTCTGGGGAGGAGAAACACAGACAAAGCTTGCCTGTTGCCTGGTGGAGTGAGAAGACCAGAATCGGACTAAATTCCCTGCAGTTCAGCCTTTCAGTGTTAATGTTGATGCCATGGTCTTGTCCGGTGATTAAACATCTTTATATAGTTTCCCTGAACTATCTTTCCTTTTATACCTGTAAGCCGACTTTTAGCAGCAAATCCAATAAGAATTGAATGAGCCTTATTAAAAGAAACTAATATCAGTTATATTGGTCTACATTTGACTCTCCTTCAAAGTAAACAGATGTGTGTTTGTGTGTATGCATGCCTCATAAAACAGTTTGATGGAGGATTTATGTTCATCCTCAAGTAAAAGACTGTCTCATATAGGGTTTCCAGATTTTGTGGGGGAAAAAATTGCAAGGAACTTTGCAATATTTGAAACATCCACAAAGGAAAAAAATTTTTTTACTTATCTGAAATGCAGGGAAATGCAAATCGAAACAACAACGAGATATCATCTCACATCTGTCAGAATGGCTATTATCAAAAAGAACACAAACAATGCATGTTGGTGAGGATGTGGGGGAAAAAGAACCCTTGTACACTTTTGCTGTGCTTAGTCGCTCAGCTGTGTAGGATTCTGTGCGACACCATAGACTGTAACCCTCAGTCTCCTCTGTCCATGGGGGTTCTCCAGGCAAGAGTACTGGAGTGGGTTGCCATGCCCTCCTCCAGGGGACCTTCCCAACCCAGGGACAGAATTCAGGTCTCCAGCAGTGCAGGCAAATTCTTTATCATCTGAGCCACCAGGAATTCTTTACCGTCTAAGTACATTTTTGGTGGAATGCAAATTGGTTCAGTCACTACTGAAAACAATGTGGATGTTCCTCAAAAAGTTAAAAATGGAACTACCACATGATCCAGCAATTCTACTTCTGAATGATGATCAAAAGAAAACAAAAATACTAAAAGATACCTGCACTCCTAAGTTCATTGTTTATAACAGCTAAGTGCCCATCAACAGATGAATAGGTAAAGTAGCTGTGGTTATATGAATATATGAAATTACCATTATGTGGCCCTTAATTATGTGGTGGGTTTAGATGACTCTCCTGACTGCTCTACAGCTGTCTCTTGACTGACTCGCTTTCTCCTATCACTATTCTGTTTCTCTATCTCCCCAAAGCACCATTCTTTATATCCCTCTGTCTGTCCATCTCTATGTTCACAGATCTTCTCTATTTCCTATTGCTATACCCCACCTCTTTCTTTTCAGCTCTGACTTCTTCCCCTCCTCTCTTTCTCTTTCTCTCTCCTCTGTTTTACTATTTCTTTCCTCGTCTCTATTTCTGATTCTATCTCTCTACTTGCCTACCTCCACCACCTGTCTTTCCTGTTCTATTTCTCTGTTTATATCTCTTACCTATTGTACTTTCTATCTCTCCCTCTTTCCATTTCCTCCCACGGTCCTCATAACTATTTTAAATTCTCTGTCATTCCAACATGTGTGATATTCAGGAACCAGGGTCTCCTGCATTGCAGGTGAATTATTTACCAGCTGAGCTATCAGGGAAGCCCTATTTAAGGACTGGCATCTGTTAACTGACTTTTCTACAGTAATATGTTGAGATTTTCCTGGCTTTCTATAAATTGAGTGATTCTGGATTATATCCTACACATTTTTTTTGTTTTTTTTTTTTTTGCTGGGAATTAATCCAGTTATGGAATATAAATCCTTACCTGTCTGTGATGGGCAGGTCCAGAGAGCGCAGTTTTCAAAGCTTTTGCAGTATTATTCACACTGCACTATGTGCGCCACCCAGTGGCCCTGGGTGTTTGTTTACACTTAGATCAGTTTGCAAGATCTATTTTGGATCACATTTATGCAGGTGCTGAGGAAGGAAATGGCAACCCACTCCAGTACTCTTGCCTGGAAAATCCCATGGACGGATGGAGGAGCCTGATAGGTTACAGTCCATGGGGTCACAAAGAGTCGGACACAACTGAGAGACTTCACTTTCACTTTTTTCCACTTTATGCATGTGCAGCTAGGGGGCGGTGATCCTAGCTGTCAAACACCCTTATATGAGATTTCTTTCTTAATCTCTCTCCTCTCCGCAAGCTCTGCACCACTTTCCAGCTCACAGGAATCATCCTTCTGGCTCTTGGACCAGATAAGTGGACTTTCATATATTTGCTCTGCTGTGCATTCCTGCAACTGTGTCTCCCTTCCACACCAAGCAGGAAGAGGACAGAGAGAACAAAAGCCACTGGGATTCTCCGTGTGCTCTTGGGACCACAGTTTCCTGTGTGAGAGAGAAGTTCCCTTCCCTCAGGGCTTCACCTCCATATAGTCACTGCTGCTGTCATAGACACTGGGATGGCCTGGGTTGGGGGTGTGAGCGCGGAATGGTGAGAGTGGGAGAGAATGGAAAAGGACAAAAGAAGCACAAGCAAACACAGAAAAGCAGTGCTCCTGGCCACTGAGCACGCCCTCCCTCTCTCTGCACCTGATGCACATTCAGGCATCAGGCTTCTTTGAGTGCCAGCTAGGGGAGACCAAAAGAAAAATGAGAGAAACTCACCATCAGTTCAGTAGTGCTAACTTTACGCTTTCCTTTTTCAAAATACTTCATTTACTTTTGTAGCTGTCATTTACTTTTTGCAGCTCCCAAAATCATGGGTGTTAGTTGCATTTAGTAAGAGACATTCAAAGGCCAAATGTGCTTCTCGGCGAATTTTCCAGATTAGAACTCACTCCTTGCAGTGTGAATTCACAGTCAGTCCCTCAATCAAAGGCTGCAGTTTCTTTCCCCATTAGAATGGGGTTCCAGGTCTGAGTCTAGACCTTAAAAAGCCTGATGAAATTCTGGCAGATCTCTGGGATCCCCACCATTGTCATGACAACAAGTCCTGGAGGATGAAGACCCACCTCGTATAGAGCTGATTCATCCCTGCCCAGGCTACCTTGACCTGGTCACCTGGTGATGGCTGGAGCCTGGGTGGTCATCAGCTGAGTCTGACTCAGATCAGAAGAACAGCCTAGCTGACCAGAGAGTTAATGAGGATTAATAAATGATTGCTGTTTTAAACCACTATGCTTTGGGATGTTTGTTATACAGTGTTGCTGTGCAATAGTACAGAGAGAGGGAGGGAGAGATAGACAGGGAAAATATGCAGGTTAGTATAAATAAAGAAAGAAAGACATTTTATTTATCATATCAAGCATATTCATATATTAAATAGATATATAACAGTGTAGTTTGGAGATAACTCCTGAGTGGATATCTGGGTAGAACTCAACAACAATATAAGGTTCAGGAGACACCGACCAAGGAAGATTGTAACACAATGGTTGCTGGCAATAACATGAGAGCATGACTGTCGGTTTTATCTTTGCACTAGGAACTCTCTCACTAACTGAATATAGCCATTTGTCAAAATATGAAGAGTAAATTATTTGTACCAAAGTCCAAACTAACTGCACTTGAAAAACCTGCATAAGCTTGTCAGTAAAGAGATGCAGGAGGAGGAACGGTGGATAACAGTCCTTGGTCTAGATAAATATTTTTTGATAGACATACGTGAAATCTCTTTTGACAAATTAGCGCAACAGGTAGCTCCTGTTATAAAGGGTTTCCTCTGACAAGAAATAAGATAAAACTTTAGTTTACACATGGCATTGTGTTAATCTAAACCTCTCAAGGATTAAACCTACGTACCTCTCATTTTATAGTCTAACCGTGTGTACTGTAATGTAAAAGAAATCATTTGTTACTGCAGTCAAATGCAGTTCTTCTCCTTCCCCTTTCCTACCGTCTAGACTCTTCAGGAGAAGCAGAAGAAAAGCAGGATAGTGAAAAACCACTTTTAGGACAATGAGAACTCTTTTGTTAGAGTAAGTCTTTGAAAATGAAACTACATGACAAAGTAGTTAAATATGGAGCCTTTCTCTGAGTAGATTCAAAGTAAAATTTCAGGAATATGATTGTGATTTTATAAAGTGAGGTTTTTTTTTAAACCTTTTCCTTTTAGGTATAAATTTGTGAAGCATGAAAATCACCCCAGAGTCCCAAATTTCCAAATAAGGATGACTTAGTTCACTCTCATTTATGTAGCCAGAATGTCTCTGTGTCAGACATGGTTTAACTACAAACCCTAACTTCCGCAGGCAGTGAGGGCAGCAGTCCTGGGAGGATGGTACTGTCCTTGTCTCCACTTACACAGAGACAGGTGAGACCGAGGGTGAGTGCCTGGTCCAGGGTCCCACAGCTGACAGAGGCAGAGCCAGGACTCAGGCGCCCTCTCTGGTCCCAGGATCCGCGCTGATCCTGCACCAGTGGATGTCTCTGGAGCGTACGGGAGCTTCTGAGACGACAGACACGGTCCACTGCTGGCAATGCAGCTCCGTGTGCCTCCAAGTCGAGGCACATTCATTATTCAGTCCCTCAAGTCACCAAGGAAACATTTCAACCTCAGAAATACAAGCAAATAAACACATGATCAGTTGTAATAGCAATGACTCTGCATAATGATTTAACCATAGAAGGGAAAAGAGAGTAGATCTTAAAACTTCATGTCGCTGAGCCACGAGGGAAGCCCAGTGACCATTTATAAATGTATACAAATATGGAATCATTATGCTGGTAACTGAGGCTAATGTAAAGTTTCATGCCAATTATAGTTCCACTGAAAGCTAATAAAATCTTTTCTAAAAGAAGGGGAAAGCAGAGGACTGGATGGAGTAGCTGGGCAGCTGATACAGGGACAGGCAGGCCAGCAGAAGCAGCCACAGTCACAGCGAACAGAGACCCTGTCCGGCTTCTGTGGTTCTCAATGAACCCGGGCCTCTTGTTTCCACAGCAGTATTCAGACATAAAGCAAAAATGTGGGCATGTGAAGAGTAGATCCTTTTCTAAAATGCTTTAAAATAAAATTCTTGGGTGGCCTAAATCATATAGACACTTCAATGTCTATTTCACAGCCCATGAAATACATAGACTTTGTTATTAAAAAAAAACACAAAATAACATGCAATATTTAGCCTTTTCATACTACATCTCAAAAAATTTTTGTGTTCTTTCTTTTTCTGCATGAAAAACCTTCATTGAAAGTAACTAGAGGGGAAAAAAAAGACTGGAAATTGATTATTCTTTTTGAAAACTGAAATGGTGACATGCACTGCTGATGTTATTCAGAGGTTAATAAAGGTTTTATTTATTGTAGTAGCTCACAGACATGGCACCATAGAGTTAGTTGCCTGCCTGTGGCTGATAAGATTATGTCATGATCCACCCACTATTCCATGAGACTGAGTCTGATCTCTTAACGAAAAGTTGGGGAAAAGACCTGTGCTGTGTTCCTAATCAAAAGACCTCTTAATATATTGGAGTAGCATTTCTTTGTAAGCAAAATCTCTTTTTATTTTTAATTTTATTTTGATTTGCAGAACGGAGGGTTTTTTTTCCTTTTGTATCTTGGACTTCTTTTTAATACCTTTTTTAACACCCTACCTCTCTATTGAGTTTTTAAACTCATGCACTATTTGTACAATTGTAAAAAGTAAGAAAACAGAATATGTCGGGGGTTCCCTAATAGTCCTGCAGCTAGGACTCAGCACTTTCACTGCAGCCAAAAAATGAAACAAAATAAAAAACCCTGAACCTATCAAAATGATTCGTTTCATTCCTGATTTGCATTATGTATTTGGCCTACGGTGTTGAATTATAACAGGAAGGCAAGATGGATTGTGAATACATATAAAAGTACCAACCATTTTGTGTTACGTAGCATGAAATATTTCTCTCTTAGACATATCTTCTAAACCACTCTGAGTACTCTTGTTTTGAATCCATTCTATGAAACCATTGCCATCATTTTTCCTTATGTTTAGCTAGTTTGAACTAAAATTAACTCATATTGTGAGCTGATTTTGTTAAGCAGGAATTTTCAATGCAATGCTTCATGGGAAGGCAGCATGTCTGTCCGTTTCTTTTCATTATTCACTTGTGTCGTTCAAGAAAAATTCAACTCTGTGTAGTGAAAATGGTGTTGGTTTGGGTGCAAACTGGCCATTTGTGAGGAGCTAATCAACTCCACCCATGCTTGGTTTAAGAATGAGCAATAAGACAGAAGTGCAGCTGGAAGCTCCCTGGGAGTCTGAACCCTAAGCAGGGGGAGCTCCTTACTTGGAGAACTTGGGGGAGGGGAGCACTAGAGTCTGGCCTTGGACTCAGACCTCAGGAGTTCAGTGGCGTCATCACAATGAGTGCGCCCTGCGTCAGCAGTGGACTTGCATCTACAGCACAACCACGGATGGGGCCTGAGCCGGTCGTCAGAGTGTGACTTTAACCTGAGAAGGAGCTCTCTCCCGACGCGCTGGTCCCACCAGTTAGATGTGGCCAATCTTCCTAGGAGGTCAAGACCCCCCACATGTTGGCTCTCAGAGCAGAGACGGAGAGGAATGAAGGATGTGACTTGAATGTGCCCTGAGTTCAGACTGTCAGAGCTGAAGCTGTGACCTCAGCAGTGGAGCCCCGCTTCCCTCTGGGACTGGATGGATGGAGTCCAGGGCATGGACCCCCATCCTGGACCTGCTGGGTGGGGTGGAGGTGGGACACCTGCTCTTCATGCTCATGTGTCTGAGCAGCCCTCTGCCGTTCACCTGTCACATTGTCATCTGATGTCAGTGCCCCTAGTAAGCCTTGCTCAGGTTAACTCTGAGGTCATTTTGTCCTTTTAGGAGAACTTAATATGACTCAGTATATGATATTCAATTGCACAGGTGAACCCAGGGCCCCCATATCTCGGTTCTCATGAGGGAAAAGGCACACTATTGCTGTTGTTATTGAAGAAGCACACAGTTGTCACTGCTGCACACATCTGCGATCTGTCCACGTCACTGGGTTCAGGGAATCGGGTTTTGTGTCACCTGTCTATACTGAGAAAAATGGAACCAAGAAGCAGCAGCCTCAATAAGTCAAGATCATGGAAGAGCCCAGATGGCTGGTGGAAAGTCAGGGATGATCTTAGTGCTGCAAGGAGTCCTGTCTGCTCTTTCCTCCAGAACAGGGTCCTGAGCATGGACAGACGTGCAGCGACTGAACATCCTGGACATAAAGTTCCCAGCTCACCCAGGAGCTGCTTGCAGGAAGTCGGCTGTGGTTTAGCTGTTCTCATTTCCTTGTGACACCCCAGCTACCCCTTGCACAGCCTCAACCAGTAGAGGCCAGTTTGACTTTGAGCATTTTCCACGAATCAACCACATTTGACAGAGCACGTAAACAGAAAAACCCTGAGAAAATGAAACCCCATCAGCCACACCAGCGCCCTCCTGCTGCCTCTCAGGCTGTCACCCCATCCCCACAGCCCTCCCCTCTCTGCACCTCCAGGGCCAGGGCAGCCCAGGGCGAGTCGGGGCAGGAGGTTGAGGAGAAGTTGGAAACCACAGGAAACACTGCCCAGCGGGGCCCCAGCTGTGGAATCAGCTGCACAAAACTTTCAGTGATTTGCAAATTTCCCTTCTTGCCTCCTACATTTAATACACTGATTCTTCACAATGAAGAAATAGTTTCAAATCTCTAAGACCAGTTCAGTTCAGTTCTGTTCTGTTGCTCAGTTGTGTCTGACTCTTTGTGCCTCCCTGTCTATCACCAACTCCCGGAGTTTACTCAAACTCATGTCCATTGAGTCAGTGATGCCATCCAACCATCTCATTCTCTGTCGTCCCCTTCTCCTCCCACCTTCAGTCTTTCCCAGCATCAGGGTGTTTTCAAATAAGTCAGTTTTTTTGCATCAGGTGGCCAAAGTATTGGAGTTTCAGCTTCAACATCAGTCCTTCCAATAAATATTCAGGACTGATTTCCTTTGGGATAGACTGGTTGGATCTCCTTGCAGTCCAAGGGGCTCTCAAGAGTCTTCTCCAACACCACAGTTCAAGAGCATCTTTGGCACTTAGCTTTCCTTATAGTCCAACACTCACATCCATACATGACCACTGGATAAACCATAGCTTTGAGTAGAGGGACCTTTGTTGGCAAAGTAATGTCTCTGCTTTGTAGTATGCTGTCTAGGTTGGTCATAGCTTTTCTTCCAAGAAGCAAGTGTCTTTTAATTTCATGGCTGCAGTCACCATCTTCAGTGATTTGGAGCCCAAGAGAATAAAGTCTGTCACTGTTTTCATTGTTTCTTCATCTTCCTGCCATGAAGTGATGGGACCAGATGCCATGATCTTAGCTTTCTGAATGCTGAGTTTTAAGCCAACTTTTTCATTCTTCTCTTTCACTTTTATCAAGAGACTCTTTAATTCTTCTTCACTTTCTGCCATAAGGGTGGTGTCATCTGCATATCTGAGGTTATTGATATTTCTCCTGGCCATCTTGACTCCTGCTTGTGTTTCATTCAGCCCAGCATTTCACATGATGTACACCGCATATAAGTTAAATAAGCAGGGTGACAATATAAAGCCTTGACATACTCCTTTCCTGATTTGGAACCAGTCTGTTGTTCCATGTCCAGTTCTAACTGTTGCTTCCTGACCTGCCTACAGGAGGCAGGAAAGATGGTCTGGTATACCCATCTCTTGAAGAATTTTCCACAGTTTGTTGTGATCCACACAGTCAAAGGCTTTGGAGTAGTCAATAAATATACATGATGTACATTTTTTGGAAGACACATAGTGGTCTTTTAGTTTATTTTTTAGCTTCTTACTGGGGACTAGGGTTCATTGGGGGCTGCAGTTAACGAACATAAATCTTAGTACATTTTGTTTCCTTAGGAAATTAATGAATGGATGTTAAGATCACTTTCTGAGTAAAGCACATTCTACACTTGTGAGCTCTGTGATGGCCCCTGGCTGCGTGAGATCTGAGCTGGCAATGCTAGAACCATTTCAGTTACTTGGTGCCTCAACCCGGCTGCACATTAGGATTAATGAAGGAGAATTTTTAAAGTGTGATGCCTGGCCTGTGATGTAGTTTGGACATCAGTGACTTTTTTCTTATACATTTATCAATCTATGTCTCTAATCATTTATTTATCGCTATAATAAGAGAGCCACTGGTGTACTAAAAAGGGAGCAGGTTTTTAAGTCAGGCAGACCCGGCCCAAGTGGACTCTGGCACCGCTCTGGGTTTACCTTTGGGCATATTTCATAACCTCTCTGGGACCTCATCTTCTTATCGGTGAATTAGAGATGTTAAGTAACAAAATACAGGCTCGTAGGTCAGAGAAACCCGGTTCTAAATAACTATTACTTTAAAAGTAGATGTGATGAGTAGATAACCTCTTTCATCTGAAAACTGTGGCCTCTAACTGTACTTTCCTCCAAGGGTGCTTAGAGGATTAATGGAATTATCTGGGTGAACTGCAACAACTGAATCCCTGTTCCATCTACATCTAAACTGTCCATGGGGAATGAGATTAGAGAAAATTCTCAGTGCATTTGTGTAACTGTGAAGTCTACGGATTCTACAGTAGAGCTACCAACAGTAGATGCTAATGTGGCTTAGGGTTTGCGTGGACCACGCATCATGAACTTATCTACTTCACCTGCTCCAGGAGACAGGGCACTGTAACTTCATCACACAGAGTTCAAATCACTGCCTGGGGTCACACAGATGCTAACACAGACCCAGGGTTCAAATGCAGGCCCTCAGGGATTAGAGTCTGCATGCTTCACCTCCACCCGATGCCCCTCTGGTATCGGTGCAGTTCTCATGGGGTTAATATGAGGATCAGGAGGCAGTGCTTAAGAGACACTAGCACAGATTTGAGCACACACTGAGAAAGTCATGCTGAGTGTCAGTCACCACAGGAATGTCCCGAACCAGTAAGTTTGAATCCGCTGACTTTAAAAGAGAAAGAACCCAGGCACCTTGCTTTGGCTATGGATCCCCCTGGGGCCAATGCCCCAAAGAAAGTGCCACAACCACCATCCCAGGGAAGGACTTAGAAATGTGTTGTTGATCATTATTACAACCAGGGCTGAATTTGATAGCTCGGTTGTCATGCTGTCTTTTACCTTGGTCAGATTTCATAAAATTAAAGTACACACAGACAAAAACGGACTTTTGCGTTTTTCTTTTATTAATCACGTCTATTATGAAATAGAAAGTACAGAATTCAAGTAGCAAAGCTGGCAGCCCCAGGGTGTGTGGCAGGGAGGGTCAGGGTCATGATCTGGGGGGAGGCGCTGAGGGAAGAGATGGGGAGCTGCCCGCTGTGTGCGCTGAGAAGGCGTGAAGACTCAGGGGCCCAAGGAGCTGATGAGGTTGTGGGGACAGCGAGGGGAGAGGCTGTCCGGACCCACCCTGGGTCGTGCCCCAGTAGTAATGGCAGAATTTCTTGTTACAGAGTCAAACTGTCTGTTTGCCCAGTGGTTTGAAAAACTCTTACAAAATAAAGACATAATATAAAAATAACACATGAAATAACCCAAATCCAGAATAAAAACCAGGCTAGATTCTCAGCAGAGCTTTTAGAGACCGTAGATGATAAAGGAACGCTGATCCTCTTATGGGGCCCCTCTGTCACGAGCTCTTCTGACTGCCCCAGATGCCTGTTCCCCTGAACACACAGGAGGTGATGATGACAAAGTAGACCGTGCTCTTAATGAGGAGGAGGAGGTATGTGTAATAGGCAGAGGTATTCATGAGCTGCAGCTGCAGGGTATCTAGGAGAAGTCCTTTGATTAGTTGCCTGTTCTTTTGAAAGGTCAGTACACAGTGATGGGATGAGGTCACAATTGTTTATTTCTGACAACCTACTATAAAGTGACACCCCAGCATCACCAATCCCCACAGTCAACAAGGACCACCACTACCATCACACCACCGCCAGAACGACTCAGAATCCAACTTAAAGTTCAAGTCAATCAACAACTTCTGCTAAATTCACTTAGAACCTTTCTAAATATTAAAAAGTAAGTCTGTGTTTTTAATAAATTAGTGCAGTGGGAAAAAAGAATTTTTGAGAGATTTTAGCATTTTCTTTGCCCTCACTATGTCTCTAAGTAATAAAAACAGCTAATCTTCATTAACCATGATCCAAATACCAGGCATTTATTCTGAGAGCTTTGTAAGCAAAGTGCTAATCTTACTTCATTTCGCAATAATTTATAAGATTGTTATTTTCGTTTCCATTTTACAAGTCAACTGTGAATGGAGAGAATGAATTTGCCAGATGTCATACATTTAGAAAATACCAGAAACCGTATTTCATTCCTAGCAACTTGACTGTAAAGAACACACTCTTAACTGCTCTGGGGCCCTGCATCTCCACATGTGATAAATACCCCAGACAGGAAAAGTCTTAGCATAAACATCAAGTGGAATTGCTGATTTGGAAGCATCTGAGCCATTATATGTTGTGCATTAGTTAGAGTCCTACAAAAGTTACAATCCATGAAGTTTTCTGGTGTTCACAGAGGGTGGATAGTGGGGTTTAGTAAAGAGAACATTGCATGCACAGAAAATGCATGCAAGATACAGCACAACACCTTCCATATAAGAATATTTCAGTAAGTGTCTTTTCACGTATAACTACTAGCACAACCAAAATACTAGAAGCAAAGGCATATCATGTTTCCCTGGTCATTAGAAACAAAAGCCACACTAACAAATGAAATCCAATGTGTAAATGGTTCAGAATCTATCATGACAGTTTCTAATTTAGAGTCATCTCACACCAAAACCAGCATTTTATTGTGCTAAGATGACCCATAGGAAGTGATAACGTGTAGTAGGTAAGTCGTGTCTGACTCTTTTGAGACTCCATGGACTGTAGCCCACCAGGCTCCTCTGTCCATGGGATTTCCCAGGCAAGAATACTGGAGTGGATGGCCACTTCTTTTTCCAGGGGATCTTCCCAACCCAGGAATTGAACCTGTGTTTCCTGCATTGGCAGGCAGATTCTTTATCACTGAGCCACCAAGCCCAAGAAATGATGATAGATTTACTTAAAATACCACTCCGTCTATTTCTGCAAATCCCAACAGTATAGCTTTTTTACCTTAAACCAAGTAAGTTCAAAAGTTAATTTTATATGGTAGAAAAAAGTGCTATAGCTGACATAACAACAAAACTAAACAAAAACTTACTGTTTTCATCTTTCAGACATGCTTTTGTAGAATTTCCAGCAGGGGTTTGTTTTTCTAGAAGAAAGGAGAGCAAGTATTAGTTGATTGTGTATATCTATTTTTGACAGTGTGATATGTATATGCATATGCATGTGCATATAGACATCTATGTGCATGCTCCATTGCTGAGTCCTGTCCAATTCTTTGCTACCCCATGGACTGTAGCCCGTCAGATTCCTTGTCCGTGGGATTCTTCTGGAAAGAATACTAGAGTGGGTTGCTATTTTCTCCTCCAGGGGATTTTCCCGACCTAGGGATTGAACCCACATCTCCCAGATCTCCTGCATTTCCTGCACTGGCAGGTAGACTCCCTGCCACCTGGCCACCTGGGAAGCCATGGCTGTGGTTTAGTCACCAAGTCATGCCCAACTCTAGTGACCCCGTTAACTACAGCCCACCAGGCTCCTCTGTTCATGGGGTTTTCCAGGCAAGAATACTGGAGTGGATTGCTACTTCCTTCTCCAGGGGATCTTGTTGACCCAGGGATCAAACTCAGGTCTCCTGCATTACAAGCAGATTCTTTATATTGGGAAGTCATATATGCATGTGTGTGTATATATATATATGATATATATATATGATCATATATATATATATGATCAATTGTCCCTGCCTGTTTAGTCTGTCTATATGTCTGTACATACATGTGTGTGTCTGTGTCTATATGTCTGTACACATATATGTATTCTCCTGATAGAATATATTCTCCTGACAGAAGAGGAGTCATTAAAAGTATAACAATGATGAGCCCCACAATTGCAGGTAATTGGTCTTTTTACTTTAAAGCCAGGTAGACTTCAAAAGGGAAATTCGTCAGAAAGCAATGCAGGAAATGCAGAAGATGTGGGATAAGAAGGAAAAAAAGACTGAAGCATGACATAAAGGCAAACATGGACAAAAACTTACCACTTTTATCCTTCAAACCATCATTTGGAGGTTTAGTAGTAGTGACAACTGAAGAGGCAACTACAAGAAATGAGAACAATTATTCGTCAATTTTTCATGCCTGTTATTTGGCAATGTGCATTTGTGTTTATATATGTATTATTAAAACATATATAAGTAGATAATCTGCTGAGAAAGAAACACTCATTAAAAAATATGAGCCCTACAACCCAGGAAGAGTTGGTCTGATTCTGCATAATTCAGTAGATCAGTTCAACATCAAAACAAATTCATCCAATCCCAGAAAATAAAACAGAATCTCTTATTTGAAGGAATCTGGCTCCAGCAAATTTCCCATCGAGGAAAAATGAAAAACCAGCCACACCTTTCTACATCACTCATATCTCCAGCATCCGATACTCTTGCAGTTGTGGTATGTGTGGGAATAAAGAAAACAATGCTAATGCTAATAGCCATTGAGTAATAATAATCACTCAATGCCTGTGCCAGGCACTCGCTTCCATACTGAACATGCAGTATGTCATTTAATCTCCCACTGACACTGGAGTGAGGTGCATTTTGGAGGATTCCATGTTACAAAGGAGGAAATAAGAATCAGATGGTAAGTAACTTGCTTAGAGTCATATCACTGATGGCAGAGTCAGAACTCTAAGGATCATTGAGGGAGATTAAATGAGACAAAGCTGTGAAAAGTACTTCATAGAAATAATCCATAGAAATGCAGAAAAATTAATCTATAGACAGAAAACAGAATTCCGTACCAAAAACAGCTTCCTTTCTTAAATATTTTTAGCAATGATGATTTTATTACAGGAGCTCAGCATTTCAGTGCGATTCCTTTGAGGACTAAAAAATAGGCCAAATCCCATTTATAGTCCTCTAGCTATAGAAAACCTAAGGGGAGGACTTCCCTGGTGGAGCAGTGGATAGGAATCTGCCTGCCAATGCGAGGGGCCTGGGTTCGATCCCTGGTCTAGGAAGATTCCACACACTGTGGAGCAACTGAGCCCAATCACCACACCTACTGAGCCTGTGCTCCCTAGAGCCCATGCTCCGCAACAAGAGAAAACACCATGATAAGCCTGTGCACTACAAGGAAGAGTAACCCCCACTCACTACAACTAGAGAAAAGCCCGTGCACAACGACACAGACCCAGCACAGCCATAAAGAAATAAAATTATTAAAAAAGGAAAGACAATTTCTTAAAAAAAAAAAAAAAACACAAACCTGAGGTGAGAGTTCAGTTTATTTACAATTTTTAGAAAGACATCAAAGTGTTAGCCACTCAGCCGTGTCTGACACTTTGGGACCTCATGGACTTGTAGCCCACCAGGCTCCTCTGTCCATGGGACTCTCCAGGCAAGAATACTAGAGTGGGCTGCCATTCCCTTCTCCAGTTAAAAAGGCATACATGTAAGTGAAATATTTATTTGTATACATAATAGTTTGTTGGACTGGAAGAAAACAGTCACAATAGTCATTTTGGTTCCTCCTTAGAAATTTGCAGTAGAATGGCATTAACAGAAATGCCCTGTTAGCTTGGCTGCCATGAGTAGTCAATGGAAAACATTGCCTAGTCAATTAAGTGCCAAGTGAAACACATTATAAACTGGAATTTGTTTCCTTTACAATAATCATCACCATGAAACTTATTTTAATTCTTATTTTTCCCTGATCACCCAAAAAATAAAAATACAAGGACAATTAAGCCCATCGCTATATTAAACTAGCATTTTGCATATCTGCTTCCCTTCTTTTTCTTATGGTAGAACAAAAATTTAGGGCCATTTTGTAATCTTACTTTTAAAGAGTTTTAGGAAATGATATAAAAATATAATGAATATATGAATAAATACATCTATGTCATGTTATCTAAAGCAAGTGTTTTCACTGACATTATTTCATTTGCTCTTCACAGCTCCAAGAAAAGACCAAAGCAAATGTTTGGACCTAATTTGATCACAGGACAAACTAAGGGTCAGAGAAGATAAATACTTACTTCAGAAATTCGGATTGAAAAAAAAGAAGGAAATTCAGACAGGCACACAGCAAAACTGGCTGCACATGCTATGATCGGCTTGTTTCTCACTGTTTAAAAGGACTTCTGATTCCTTCATATGAGCCCTCTGGGACCTTTAGTCAGTGTGTTTATATGATGCAGGACTCTAAGTGACTTAGGACTTTTGAGTAATTATAGAAAGGACAGTAATTCACCTGAGTGTGTTCATCCAGACTCCCTTCAGGCCTGGCACGTGCTAGGCTTCAATGAAAGTTGGTGAGAGGCATTTTCCAATGGCAAGAAATATATTCATTATGTAGAATGTAAGTAACTCTGTGTACTCTAGCCTCACCCCGTCTTTAATCACAAAATTTTACTCCAAGTGATATATAAAAAAATCCAAATCTTAGAAACCTAACACCATGGACCATAATAAATGTACAGTAGCCAAGTTACTCTGCTTTCTGTTGATCTGTACTCTGGCTTGCTCATAAGCACATCAATTGATGTTAAGACTCGTTTCTGGACTACCGTTTGAGTAAAGCAAGATTGAAATTAGATGACTTTGTTTGATGAATAGAACATTCATAAAAGACATACAATTACTCTTACTTCCTAATAAACTAAGATCTTCAACAGTGGAATCTCTTTTTGTGTGTTTATAGTGTGCTAAACTGTTAGGTGCTTCCATATATGTTGTTTGATTTAAACCATATAACAACCCCAAAATACTTCATTATGACCTTAATATTTTGGATGATGAAACTGAGGTTGATAAAGTTTAGGTAAACTTTTCTCTTTCTTTTTTGCATTTCAAACCCTAAACTTTTTTTTTTTTAAATTCTGTAAGGAAATAGCTTGAAATTTAAGAAAGATTTGCATTTGTTTTTCATTAATGCTTGATAGAAGAGGTGGAGTATCCATTTGAAAAATTGTTCTAGGAGGTTATACTTACATTTCTATTCACATACCTTCATTCACTGACGGAAAAAGAATCTCTTGATTTCTGTCTCTTTTATTTTTCTCATGTTTGACAATACACATGTGTTCTTTATCCATGGAGTTTCCCGACACGGTCAGCCAGCTGAACTTCATGTATGTGTCATCAGTCTTCATGGTATTTCCCTGCTGGGATGGCAAAACTCTGTTGCCACTTTTTTCTCTCCAATAAACCTTAATAACATGAGGGAAAAATTTCTCCAGAAGACAAAGATATGTTCCAGTATTATCATGCTTGATTTCAGTAATCGAAGGAAGAAACATAGTGGGCTTGGGGGACATGTCTATATCAAGGTCTCTATCTGTAGGAGAAAATGAAATAGTAATTAAAAAGAGTTATTTCACAAACACAAATGTTGGTGTGATTTGGAACAATCTAGCAAGTGGTAAGAGGAAGAAAATTTGTCATTGAATTATAGCCTGGTTGTTCATCCACAGTAGGTGGTGAGGTATGTGTTATTGTTCTTATTTTCAATGGGAAGAGAGGTTCAAGACATCGTAAAACTTAAAAGTCCCCACTAATATGTAACAGAGGCTGGATTAACGTTTACATTTGTTCTTTCTCCACATGTTACGATGGGGTATGACTTTTAACTGCCCATATCAAATGCTTCCAGCCTTCATGAACACATTTATTATTTAAAAATCTATTTTATTCTATTATAATGGAAACTGTTTTAGGGTGAATGGGAGTGTGTGGTGGGAATAGGTTGAGGGAGAAGACCAGGTAACTATGAAAATGTCTCTATAGGACATATTAAAAAACATATTTATAACTCATTTTTCTTATCAAGTGGGAAAAATATGCTAAGGAGAGACAAATATCTCCAAATTCAGTTTTTTGCAGTGAGTGGACAGTAAGATAACTTTCCATTTGAGGAGTTAAAAGTACAGCTGTATTCTCTGGAGAATTTTAATTCAGTCAGCGTTCTTCTCTGCAAACAACTCCCTACTGCATACAATCCCTTAACATTTGAATTGAGTGTAGGTACACATATACATTCCCTATCATATGCCAAGACAATGTACCAAATATGATAGCTACACACTATCTCATTCAACTTTTATACAACCCCTACTGGGTATATATTATTATCCCACTTTATGGATTAGGATACTGAGGCCAGAAAATAATTACCCAGATTCACATAAGCAGTAAGTGGTGTACCTGAAATTCCAAGTCAACCTGATTCCAAAGTTTTCTTTGAAAACATCCCTTTCACTTCAGAAAAGGAAATGTGTCAACTCACAAAACTTACTTATAATAACAAATTTAAACCTTGGGCCAAACACTTTCAAGATGACTGCACACTTTATACATGAATCCTTAGTAGTAGTCCTCATGTACACAAGACAAATCCTATTAGGTTACTTGCACAATGTTTTTCCATGGTGCCCTTTACAAACAGGGATTTGTTTTAAAATTCTTCCTAAGAGTTCTACATTTAATCCCCTTTCACATTCCCATTTTTTCCTAAACATTCTTAACCATATGTTTTTCCTTGAATTGTTTCTTGCCTTCCCCAATTCCCTTGAAAAAAAATTGCTTTCTCCTGCTATCTACCTATGACAAAAATTTTATTCCATTAACAAATATTTTTCTATAATAATTTCAAAATTATTCAACCCATATGGAAGTTGTTAGACTAATTTAGCTTCTCTGACTTCTTCAAATCCTAGGGAAACTATGGTGGCCTTCAGTTCAAGAGACCAGGCTTCTGATCCTGCTTCATTTTCCTTGTAAGTTCTGTGACTGAGCCAATTGGGTCAATTAAAGCCTTTGATGCTTTATTTATTTGAAAATGCAGATGTTCATGTAAATCCCTGCCAATTAACCTTGAACACTGGTTCCCTTGATTGCAATTCTACTGTGCTCTCAACTGTCTGAAATCCTCAACTCCATCATCACAGGAAACATGCCTTTCACAAACCAAATTGATGGAAAATTACTAGTCTTATCTTAGCCACTGTATTTCCAGGGTTAAAAAAATCAAAAGGAACATTGGTTAAAACCTAATATATGCAGTTACTATATGAAACTGTTTCACTTGTTTTGTACAAAACAAATGGCATTCCCCCCAATCAAGACCACAATTGATTTTGGCTCCAAGCTTTGACTAGAAATTTTAGCCTTGAATTGACTTCTATCCAGCTCCTGAACAGAGTTCAACTTGTGAGTCCTAGCAGTGGGCCTTCAAGACAGGATAACGAGAGAAATGGCAGGATACCTGGTCCTCAGATTCTCCTAGAGTCATATTGCATCACGAAAACCTTCCCTGCCTGACCCTCTCTGCAGGGTCATCTCTGAATGACATTAAACTTTATGATGTTTGTAACATTGATGCCCTGGAAGCAAGAACTGGATTTATTTAAAGACCATTTCTTCCAATTTATATAACAGATGTTGAAGCCAATGTCCCCCTTTTACTTCATTTTTTAAAAACTCCTGCGTTGATATCTCTTTCTAATATTATTTTAACATACCTTGTTGGAAAATTTGGTGTGCTTCTTTATCACTTAATTAAAAATATTATTCCACTACATTTTTTCAACTTTTAAAATTTTTAATCACTTGTTTATAGAGATAGAACATACACATATCTCTCCTATCTCTGAGAATGAACTCTTACCCTGTGCTTCCTGCCAGGTCTTCACAGGCCTTTTTCCTTCTACTTTCCTGAGTGCCTTTGATTTTCTATTCCTATTTTTGCCCTGCCTGAACCTGTGTGTGTGTGTGTGTGTGTGTGTGTGTGTGTGTGTGTGTGTGTGTGTTTAAATATTTATTTATTCGAATGTACCAGGTCTCTAGTTGTGGCACACAGGCTCTTCTTTGCCGCATGTAGGATCTAGCTCCCTGATAAGAGAATGAACCCAGGCTCCCGCACAGGGAATTCAGAGACCCAGCCACTGGTCCAGCAGGGAAGTCCCTGTATGTGTGTTTTTATCTTAGGTCTTCTCAAATGGAGGTTGGAAACAAGCAACATATAAAATGACAAATATCGTGTGTCTTTTTCTGCCCTGGGTTTTAATAATTTACTAAGTTCTAACTCCAACAGAGCGTGAGGAATCAGATAACGTGTTTACAAATTCTAGTTCTGTGAGATATATGCAAAACATACAGAATTGCATCTGTTTTGAATTTGTGTCCACTTTTTTCAATATTTACATAAATATATGGAGAAATTGATTCTGGTACCATGACACAGAGGTGACTTTCAGCAAACCACGTAAGGTATGAATGTGTCAAGAACTGAAGAACTGTCCCTTCTCTCTCTGGGCTGCTTGGATTACCTCTGTTTCCATCTCACATCTATTGGGAGTAGGGTTCCATCTTTTCTCACTATTTTGCCTGAATCTTTTTAAATCTGCTTTCAAAAAGGGTTTTCAGTATAAAGTCAGTTCTTGGTCAAGAATGTCACTTAGAGTAAATATGTCTTTAACTACCAAAGAGGAGCAGAAGCATTGTTTTCACACATGAGAGTAAAGTAAATTATAAACTACTAAGTAGTCAATTAAAGCATTCATTTTAAAGGTCAGGCTGAGTGCTCATTCACTCAGTTGTGTCTGACTCTTGGAGACCCTTTGGACTGCAGCCTGCCAGGTTCCTCTGACTGTGGGGTTTTTCAGGTGAGAATAATGGAAAAGGTCAGGCTACGGAACAGTAAATACTCAGGATGTAAAAACATGACTTAAGTGTTTCGAACATCAATAACAGTTCAGATCATGTACTTTGGAATAGACAAATCCTTATTGAATCCTAAACTTTGCAAGGTATCCTGTCAGGTGAATTTACACTAGTAACTGAAGTTCTTGACACCTCAGTGTCCTTATATATGAACTGGGAATAAAATGATTCCTGTTGAGGAATGAGATACGGCACTGAAACTTCTTATGCTGTCTGATTCTCAGTAAATAGCGGTTGATACTAAAATTCTCTTTAGTGGGATGACTTAAGGACATTTCATTAAATTCTTCCACCAGATAAAAAAATATAAGAGTTTTATAAGCTATAACTATTACGTCAATTGAGAAAGAAACAAGTCCATCAATCCAAAATCAGCCGTCTGTCTAGCAGCCACGGATCATAGAACATGGGTCCCAATCAAGCCAGAATCTATAAAGCTCAACTGGTAGAATAGAAGCTGTCTGAGTGTTGGGACTTGCTCTATCTTTGTCTAGCTTACTCTTTTATCTCCATCATCCAACACAGAAACTGCCCTCAATAAATAAATGCTAAGAGAATGCGCAGATGAGGATGTTCAACCATGTAAACTATTTCCATGGACTTTGGAGCTGACATGGCTCGTAAGTGAGGGAGTAAAAGTCTCTGGTCATGTCTGATTCTTTGCAACCCCATGGACTATAGCCCACCAGGTTCCTCTGTCCATGAAATTCTCCAGACTAGAATGCTGGAGTGGGTAGCCATTCCCTTCTTCAGGGGATCTTCTTCACCCAGGGATCAAACCCAGGTCTCCAGCATCACGGGCAGATTCTTTGCCATCTGAGCCACCAGGGAAGACAGGGCTCATTGAGCTCACAAATTCCATGAAACTGACCCATATCCAGGAAATGTAACAAGAGATGTGACTGCATGAATTTCAACTGATCTCAGCCTTCCTCTAAGAAGCTACAGTAATAAGAAATGGGATTTACCTATGTTCTATAGTCATTTACTATAAGAATTTTTATGTACAGATTTTAGGGATGAGATGAAAACCGATAATGTAATTTTGTGAAATATTGGGAGACAAGGACACTGTGTTTTATCTCAAACTGTAGAGAAGAAATAATTAAGAAAAGTGATTCTCACTTAATAGATTGTCTAGAATCGATTCAATAGCTTATACCGATGTAATGACATAATATGTTAATGGTGTAAGAATACTGACACATAAACGAAACAATAAAAAAGACAAGGCCCTCAAATATTTTACTATCTAATCTGAGTCTGTTTTAATAATTTATGTTTGTGTGTGTGTATTTTCAAAGAAAAATCCCATTCTGTTTTTGAGGAGAGAAAAAATCATTTGCAAAGTAGTTGAGTTTCCATATACAGTGACCAGTACCTGCGGAATTGTTCATATGCTAAGACCAAGCATGTGGCAGTTAGATAAAGTGAATACTTTAGATCCTTGGGTCAAGAAGATACCCTGGAGAAGGAAATGGCAACCCACTTCAGAATTTTTGCCTGCGGAATCCCACGGACAGAGGAGCCTGGCAGGCTATAGTCCACAGGGTCATAAAGAGGCAGACATGACTAAAACGACTTAACACACAACACAGATTGTTTTCTCTAAAAAAAACACCTGTCACTTTCCCGTAACTAAGGAAAAAAAGAGAAAAACATTACTTACCAGGGGCAGCTACTATGAGCTCAGTTGCTTTTCCAAATATCTTCTTCCAACCTGCACTGTCACACTGGTTGAAGCTCCTACAATAATCTTAGCCTTCTCCTAACTCCATGTCACGACTGGAAGTTAAAAATTTTGTACTGGAAATACAATCTTCTGGATTCTTTTGAAAGTCCTTAAACATACGTTTTATGGTATCTGGTGTTTTACTAACTTTCCTCAGACAAAAGGACCCAAATATCTGCTTTCCATGGAGGAGAAATCATTGAAGACACTGATGAAAGATGAAAGGAATAAAAACAGGAAAAGAAGAGTTCACCACCAACGGGTTAACCACCTGCCTTCCTAAATTTCCAGTAATAGTATTCAAAGAATTAAGCCTTTTTTTTTTTTTTTAATTTCCAGGTGTTCAAATCTGTTGAAACTGCTCAGAGTTTGCATCAAAGAAATACCCTTCTCTTCTCACAAACACCAAAACTTGTCCCTTAGGGATTTGGGGCTATATTGTTGAAAGGAAGAAACTCTTCAGTCACTGAAAATGCAAATACTCCATCACAAGTGTACTTGTAAAATGTGAACAAAGTTCTCCATTCACTGGGTAACATTCTTTACCATGGCAACACAAGATAAGAAAATAAGTTCTGTGATGAGTTATTGTTTTTTTCCTTAGGATAAAAGAAGAAATTTGTAGAATTTTCTCTCCTTTGAAATAATAGATTCCTTATTGAAACTAAAACTTGAAAATAATATCCATTTCTCTGATATGTTGTAAGAAGACTCTTGGAGACTGTTTTGTAATCTGGAGATACTCATCTTGGATCAGGGTAAAAAAAGGTTGTCAGAGGCATCTGGGTGCTCCTCTGAGCACAGATGAGCTGGCCATCCTCCAGGACCCACACAAGACAGGTTGAGTATCCCTCTGTCCATGCCAGATCCACCTGGTTGGTCCTGGCCTAAGTCCTATCAACAAACAGTGCCTTTGCCCTGAGAATGAAAATAGAAGGTCACAGTAACAACTGTCCATTCATAGTAGCTGAGCCCCTAACACACAGGAGAAGATGAGAGATCTGGGTGAATATTTTGTTTAGAAACCTTTCTTTAATTGAAAATTGAGTTATTAGTATTAATACTTTGAGTTGTCAAATACCATTTGGACCTATTGAGATCTCAGTGGTATCTGAGGTACCACTCAGTACCTCTCTGGTAGCTTGTACTCTGTTTTTCCTTATTCTAGACCATGAATCAAATTATCAGGAGCTTTAGGAGTTGCCTATTTTTCAAAATCCATGAAAGCTTTACCAATAAAATGCAAAAGAGTAAGTAAAGAGTTATACAATCATTTGTCAAATTTATAAGAAAATTCCAAAGCTATAAGAAGAAAGAGTATAAGGTTTTATAAGAGCATAAAATTAAACCTGAATAAATAAAGAGACATCAAATTTGTGTGAGAAAAACTAAATATCATAAAGATACTGATCTTTCCTAAATTCACATTTATGAAGTTACTACAATTCTTATGAGAATTAAGAAAACATTTTATTTTTTGTTCTATGGTATAAGGGTTCAGGGTTAGCTAGTTAAACAACATCAAATATGAAATTACTAAAAATTATTTTTAAGAATAATATTGAATAGACATTTGGCCTAGCAGGTCTAAATCCTTATTGCAAAGTTGCTGACATAATGTGATAATGGTGTATGAATACTGAGACATAAACGAAACAGAAATCCTCTAGCAAATACTCCAAGTATCAGTTCAGTTCAGTTCAGTTGCTCAGTCGTGTCCAACTCTTTGCGACCCCATGAACCGCAGCATGCCAGGCCTCCCTGTCCATCACCAGCTCCCAGAGTTTACCCAAACCCATGTCCATTGAGTCGGTGATACCATCCAACCATCTCATCCTCTGTCGTCCCCTTCTCCTCCTGCCCTCAATCTTTCCCAGCATCAAGGTCTTTTCAAATGAGTCAGCTCTTCGCATCAGGTGGCCTAAGTATTGGAGTTTCAGCTTCAACATCAATCCTTCCAATGAACACCCAGGACTGATCTCCTTCAGGATGGACTGGTTGGATCTCCTTGCAGTCCAAGGGACACTCAAGAGTCTTCTCCAACACCCACAGTTCAAAAGCATATGTTGATATAAAAATATGGTAAGTCATTTTTAAATTGTAGGGAAACGTAAAGATTATCTTAAAACCAAATTAGGGTGATTGATTATCTGTTGGGAAAACAGAAATAGTTTTCTACCAAACACAATATAAGTGAAGTTCATATTAAACAGTGTCTAGAGAGGTGAAACTCTTAATATGTTGGCCACCAGAGTGAAAAACTGACTCACTGGAAAAGACCCTGATGCTGGGAAAGATTGAAGGCAGGAGGAGAAGGGGACAACAGAGGATGAGATGGTTGGATGGCATCACCTACTCAATGGACATGAATTTGAGCAAGCTCCAGAAGTTGATGATGGACAGGGAAGCCTGGTGTGCTGCAATCCATGGGGTCACAAAGAGTCGGACATGTCTGAGCGACTGAACTGAGCCGAGAGATGTGAGTTAAAAGGAACAAGTAGAAACCTAATTGACTCCTTGGGTAGGGAAACTTTGAATAGAAAGAAAACAGGAGACATCCTTACTTAATAGTTATTTTTTAAGAAGTAGGAATGTGAGCAATTTTTACAGCATTTTCATATATATATTTTTAGAAAAGAATGAATGAGGAGGAGATACTGATGGTGGTAGGGAGGAAAGTGATATGATCAGATCTGTGCTTTAGGAAGAAAAAGCAGGAAGGTTGATGTCAGAAGAGCAATCCCTGGGAAGCAGACACATTTCAGAGATGATCACCACGAGCTACTGAGAGGTCTCTGAGGACCCAGGTTACTGTAGTGACAGTGGGGATGTGTAGAAGGACTGGTGCAATAAATATTAACAGGTTTGTCAGAGTTTCTAAGGAATTCACAAGAGATAAATAAAATGACCATTAGCAAGGTTGAAAGTAAAGAAAAAGATGTTTTAACATCCTGGGACACAGTCTGTGTGGTGAAGCTTCATGGTCAAGGTTGTGGGGCAGCTACACACATCCTTGTCTTTCAGGGAAATTCCTACCCATCTCACAGAAATCAGGGGCAAGGAAGGAGCTGGGTGTAAATATTCTGTTTTTTCCTGTGCCAACCAGATATAGGATAATTGAAAAGTCAGGTTGCTATTTTCCAAATAGCTGTCCCTCCAGGATAGAAAACCTAATTACAGAAGCTATTTATGATCCTTCTTATTGGTTCGACCATGCCAAATGTGACACATGTCAACCCTCTCATTTTTCGTCTACATATTGACTTGGATCTTCTGGCTCCACAAAGCATTCTCGATGGCCCATTAATTTCTGACTATAGGAAATGAACAAATCATTAGTTTAATTTGATATTTCCTTTGAGGTACATAGTAAATAGCACAGTGCAACTCCTATCATTATTTTCTAAATATGTGAGCTGTTATATTGCTTAATCATGTTTTATCTGAAAGATAGGAATTCTTTCTGTTCCAACCATTTTCATCAAAGGATCAATTTTCCTACCTGGATACATTTACAAGAACACATGCTGCATCTCTGTGAATATACAGATCACCCTGACTCCCCCGCTTCTCTTCTTTATCCTTTCATTACTTCTTGTTGGTTCTGGGTAGAGTGTAAGGAAAAGCATAAGTTTAAATGATATTTATACTTGGCTTCAAACTGTGTCTCTTCTGATTCAATGCCTTTGTGATCTTGGATGCTACAGAGTTTCTCTGAATCCCAAGTTCATCATGCATTAGGGGTAGGGGAGGATATGATAGTACCTAAGTCAGAAAAATGATGTCAAGTTCAGGTCTGGAAATTCCTTGTTGCTCAGCCATTGCCAAGTGTTCCCAGCAGCCACAGAGGAAGCACAGGGTAACAGGGCCATCTCAGCCAAGGCTGAAGTTTTGTCTTCAACTGTCTGAACTGCAAGTGGCTCCTGGGAGGAAGACTCCTATCTGCTTCATCTGTATATTCTTTACATAGAGGCCAGGCCACAGATAACAGTTACAAGCGCTGACAGTTATTGAACTCACACTATGTGACAAGCATGGGTCTAAGTTCTTTACATGGATTGACCCAATGAATTGTCCAGAAACCCTCCAAGGTGGGAACACTTCTTACAACCCTTTAACTGAGGGAGAGATTGAATCTGAGAATGTTGAACAGGGCAATTGTGTGTCCTGTGTCGGGGCACCTATGCATATTAGGAAAAAATGGGCATTTGAGATGGAAAGGAACATGCTTCATCACAATTTTTGAACAGCACACAATAAGTCCATAAGACTTTGTACAGATGCCTCCAAAAATCCTTGATTCACTTTTGAATTTTTTTTCAATATGGCGGCCACCTCCTCCATGAATCTATCCTCTCCCAACTCGGGCACAATGACCTCCTTGCCACCATACACCCTAAATTTCAGGTTCTCATCACTAAAGGTCTTTCATTTCTGAGCAGGTCTCAGGCTGCTAGCAGTGAGGTCTGGTGTGTGTCCAAAAGAATTCCAGTGAAGAACTCCAGTCAAGCCAACCTCTCAATTCAGTCCCCATGATTGAGCCGGAAATCGTTTACTCTTTTCCATGACCTGTGACAAATATTTCTGTCTTTCCCAGCAGGGTAGATGGGGCAATGAAACCCCAATGCAGTAATCAAAGGGCATCTTAGTGTTTCATCTTGATAATTTTCTGTTGCTCAAAAGATTTGTCATGTCTTTTTGCCTTGAAAAAAATTCCTAGAACTCAGAAGTCAGGAAAATTTCATTGCATAAAAAGTCCCTCTGCAGAGAATTCTCTACAATTTCCCAATACACAAAATTTCAATGTAAAGCAGGTCAGGGAAATAAATATGCAGAATAAAACCTAAACAATATTAGAAAAATATAAATGACAATAAGTTTATGCTTCAGTCTTTTTTAAAGTTGTAAAATAGTTAAAATACATGGTCCCTGGTAGAGAACCAAGTTAAAGTTGGTTTGTTTACTATCCAATTCCTTTTTCCCCCGCAATTACAGAAATAAGAAGAACCTGAAACTTGACCTGTAGTTGTGGGATTCTCAAGCAAAAATATGACGACCTGGGAAAGCAGGGAAATCCAAGGTGCAGCAAGACAGGAATGGTTTTGGGCTAGGAACAAGCCCATGAGTACCATTCTGGAATACATTTCTGTGTCAGGCTGGGAACCTGTCCATTTCAGAGAGAAGTGTGTCACTTTATCTGTTACCACCTGGGCAGCAGTTCTTAAAAATCATTTTGAATAAGAATCAGCTATGGGGTCTATTGAAAAACACACATTTTCAGCCTTCATTCCAATGTTTGTATTAATGGTATTGGGTATCACCTAGAATTAGCACTTTTATTCCAACTCAGGTGCTTCTGATGCAAGTTGTTGGTGGACCACAGTTTAAGAAACACTGCTCTGATAGAAACTTGGAGGATCCAATACACAGGAGATCACATACATGTGAATCTAGCATTTCTGTTCCTGCTAAGTTGCTTCAGTCATGTCCAACTCTTTGCAACCCTATGGACCGAAGCCTGCCAAGCTTCTCTGTCCATGGAATTCTCCAGGCAAGAATACTGGAGTGGGTTGCCATGCCCTCCTCCAGGGGATCTTCCCGACTCAGGGACTGAAGCTGGGTCTCCTGCAGCTCCTGAATTACAGGTGGATTCTTTACAGCTGAGCCACCAGGAATTTCACATCCTTAAGTCTAGCCCATTAAGAAAGCCATACTCCTTTCATGTATACTTTTCAGCTGAAAGAGATACTATTCATTGTCTAATGGTTCACCCAAAGCATTCCTGAAGATGAATTACTGAGAAAAAAAACTAATCTGATAAATCTCATTCCAGTTTGGGACTTGGCCACATCAATGTAGAGGGTAGGGGTGGAAAGAACCCCTAGCTTGACTTGTTTAATACAGAACAGTTCTGGTTATGGGCTGAATTCAAAAGAAAGTGAAAGAAGAGTACAATGGTTGACATTGTTACAGAAATCACTGTTTTCCTACCCTTTCACTATGTCAGCCATGCCCTGATTGGTTTTATGAGGAAAATATCATTTTGTCCAAGAGAAATATGATACCAGTTTGAGGTTCAGGAAGTTCAAGTTTTCATTTTCATCTTTTCTTACTCTTCATACTCCTGAATATTGAAGATGCTTCATTCCCAGTCATTTTCTCTGGATAATGATCAGATAAATGATTCGGTATAGCTAGGTTTTTCTTTTTTTTTTAATGTTTGTGGTTTTTATTTTTTTTTTAAAAACTTATTTACTTTCTGCATCGGGTCTTACTTGCAACATGCAGGATCTCTGTTGCATCATGTGGGGTCTTCCCTTGTGGCACAGGAACTTCTAGTTGTGGAATAGAGTCTTCAAAACATGCAGGTATAGTTGCTCCAGAACACAAGTGCCCTGCATTCCAAGGCAGATTCTTAAACACTGGACTACAGTGTGGTTCCCAACCTTTCCAAGCTCTCCTAAATATTTCTCCTAAATATTTCGATTAACAGATCAATCCTATGTGCTCTGTCTCCTAGAGAGGAGGTTGAATAGACTCCACCAGCTCCTATGGGAGTTAAAAGAAGATGAGGCCTGACAGCTGCTTGCCTGAGGCATGAAAATGAAAGCCTGCTTTTAGAAAAAACTGGCTTTGGTGCAGAGGGGTGAGTAACAATTGAATAAAATGTTGGGGGATGGGGCGATGATCTCAGGATTTCACTTTGTTCAGAGTGAAGAGAACTGGCACTGACAGCAGGAAGTGAGGCAGGGGTTGGTCTATCTTGTGTACCCAGGCTGTTTTTTGGCAGCGACAAGCAAAATTTCAGTGCAGTGTAAAGGTAGGCTGAACCAACGTGCTTCTCCCAGACAGCGCAGCGGTACACGCCAGAATCACTTTCTTGAAGATTTGAGATTACAAATTTATACATCTTGTCTGTGCCTTCATAGCTATGGTATTTCCCTGGACTGATTCCTGGTTCCAACACAACCTTTGAGGAAGAGACATCATAATAGAGAAGGCGTCGGGGTACAGTTCCCTCCTGGAATTTGTACCAGTGGATATATTGGATGCTTTGTGTAGGAAGATCACAAGGGATTACAGCAGAGGACCCAGTTGCCCTGGTGATTGACATCCTGTCGTCTTCCATGTTGGAAGATACCTGAGTGACTGCAATGGGAAAAGCAACAAAAAATCCTGAGGAAGAGAAAACAGCATTTCTTAGTATGACCCCCGTCCCACCACCACCGCACCACATACACACACACACACACACACACACACACACACACACACACACACACTATTGCCAAAAAATACAGAAAAATCCCAGGAGCATCCAGGCAACATACTCACCAAGAGCCAGGAACACCAGAAGCAGCACTGGGGCCCGCAGCATGGCTGGGACAATAGCGAGACTGGGTTCCCAGCAGATATAACAGGCAGGGAAGTTAGCGAGGATCTCTCTTAAAGGCTACCAGGCTGAGCCCAGAAGGGGTGGGTGCTGGGGGAGGCGGGCAGAGGAGCCCCGCCTCACTACACCAACCCCTTTCTTGAGGGCCCCCTCTGGCAGGCTGGGAGCAGCCACGTCCCCCACAGGAGAAGAGAAGCCTGAGCTCTGAGAGCTCAGAACTGCAAGCAGAGGGATCAGGTGGGGGGTGGATGGAGAAACACGGACAAAGCTTGCCTGTTGCCTAGTGGAGTGAGCAGACCTGAATGGGCTAAGTTCCCTGCAGCTCAGGCTTTCAGTGTTAACGCTGCTGCCATGGTCTTGTCCGGTGACGAAACGTCTATAGTCTTTCCCCGATCTACCTTTCCTCTTTACCTGTAAGCAAAGTTTGAGACAACAAACAGCAAATCCAATAAGAACTGACCTGCTTTATTAAAATTAAGATTATAATGTTGGTCTGCATTTGACTCTCTATAGTAAAGGGATATGTATGTGTGAGTGTGTCTGCGTTACAAATCATTCTGATAGAGAGTGTATGTTCATCCCCAAGTAAAAAGCCACCTCACATTGGGTTTCCAAATTTCTCAAAAAACAAAAATAAAAGCAAGAAGCTTTGCAGTATTCGGAACAAACTTAAACTAAAAATAATATTTTGTTTATCTGAAATTCAGGGAAATGCAAATCAAACCAACCATGAGATTTCACCTCACTCCTGTCAGAATGGCTAATATCAACAAGGCTGGAAATAACAAGTGTTAAAGATGTGGAGAAAAGAGAAGCCTTGTGCACTGTTGGTGGGAATGTAAACTGGTGTAGTCACTATGGAAAACAGTAGGGATCTTCCTCCATAAGTTAGAAATGGAACTACCACATGATCCAACAATTTCACTTGAGTGTTTATCCATAGAAAACAAAAACACTAAGAGATACCAGCACCTCTATGTTCATTTTTTATAACAACCAAGACACAAAAACAACCTAAGTGCCAAAAACCAGATGGACAGATAAACTAGGTATGGTATATATGTGTGTTGTATACATACACACACACACACACATATATATATATATATATATATAGAGAGAGAGAGAGATAATTACCATTTTGTGCCCTAATTATCTGATGGATTTAGAGAGCTCTACTGGAGTGTTCTGGAGCTTCTGAGATGACAGATGTGGTCCAGCTACAGAAGACGGAATCCATGTGCATCCAAGGTCTGATAATATCGTTCAGTCCCTTCCAAACATCAAAGGAAATATTGCAGTCTCACAAATATGAGCATATAAACATACAGTCAATTATAGAAGCAGTAACTCTGCTTAAATATTTAACCAAGAAGGGAAAGAGTAGATCTTACAATTTTATCTTATAAGAAAAAAGTAATCTGTAACTATATACAGTGAGGGATATTGAAAATGTGGTGACCATTTCAATATATATAAAATATCAAATTTCTATCTTGTATAATTGAGAATAATATAATATTTTATGTCAGTTTTATTTTAAAATTATGTTTTTAAAAAAGGGAGAAAAGTGGTGGACTGAATGGAGTATCTGGGCAGCAGGCATAGGGCAAGAGAGCCGGCAGAAGCAGCCAGTTGCAGCAAACAGGAGCCCCGCCCTGAATGCGTGGTTCCCAAGACACTCCAGCCTCTTTTCCACAACAGTGTTCAGACATAAAGCAAAAATGTGGGCATGTGAAGAGTATGATCTTTTTGTAAAATGCTTTAAAGTAAATTCTTGGGTGACCTCATCCTTGGTCTCTTCAGTGTCTATCTCATGGCTCATGTTTGCCATGTTTATGTTTGATACATAAACTGCTATAAAAATACAGAGTGAAATGTAGCTTTTTGCTTTTCACATTGCATCTCAAATTTTTGGGGGGTTCTGTCTTTTTCAGCATGAAAAAAAAACACATAATTGAGGGAGTTCCAAAAGGGAGGGGTTATATGTATACCTATGGCTGATTCATGTTGAGGTTTGACAGAAAACAAAAAAATTCTGTAAAGCAATTTTCTTTCAATAAAAAATAAATTAATTAATTAAAAAATGTAATTGAAAGTCACCAGAAGGGAAAAAACTGAAGATGGTGTCTCCTTTTTGAAAGTTGAAATGAGGACACCCACTGCTAATGTTATTGAATGGCTAGTAAAGAATTTATTGATTCACAGACATGGTATCATATCCACACATATATACATACACCTGACTGTGGCTGGTAAAATAATGTTAAGGTCCACCCTATATTCAGTGAGACTGAATGATCTCTTAATGAAAAGTTGGAGAAGTCTTGTGTTGTGTTCCTGATCAGAAAAACCTCTTAATAAATTCAAGTAGAATTTATTTGTAAGCAAAATCTCTTTCTGTTTTGGTTTGCAGAAGGTAATTCTTGTTTCATGTCTCAGATTTCTTTTTATGTTTTTCAACACCTTACATTTCTTTTCTGGTTTTTAGCTCATGCACATGCACTATTTGTACTATTGTAAAAAGTAATACTGAACATATCAAAATGATTAGTTTTGTTTTTCTTATTTTGCATTATGTATTTGGCCTGAAGTACTAGGATCACAAGAAGACATGATGGATTGTGAATATATATAAAAGGTACTGGACATTTTGTATTATGTATCATGAAATAATAGTTTTCTCACAGATAAAGCCCCTAAAATAGTCTGAGTACTCTTATTTTGAACCCACGCTATGAAATCATTTTCCCTTGTGTTTAGCTTTGAACCCACACTATGAAATCATTTTCCCTTGCGTTTAGCTAGTTTGAATTCAAATGAACTCAATTATATTTTGAGTTGCTTTTGTAAAACAGAACTATTCAATGCAATGCTTCATGGGAAGGCAGCGTGTCTGTCAGTTTCCTTTCATTATGTACCATCATTCAAGTAAAATCCAACGGCATGAAGGAAATGGTCTGGCTTGGGGGGAAACTGGTCATGTATGTGGATCTAATCAACTCCATCCATGCTTGGTCTAAGAATGGGCCACAGGACAGAAATGCAGACGGAGGCTCCCTGGGAGGCTGGGGTCTAAGCAGGGAGAGCTCCTTACATGGAGAACATGCTGGGTCTGGCCTTGGACAGAAACCTCAAGAACTCAGTGGTGTCATCACAATGATTTGTCCTGTGTCAGGAGCTGACTCATGTCTACAGCACAACCACAGATGGGGCCTGAGCTGGACATCAGGGTGTGACTTTAACCTGAGAAGGGACTCCACCCCTGACACTGGCTGCACCAGTTAGATGCAGCCAGTCCTCCTAGGAGGGCAAGGCTCCCTAGATGTTGGCTCTCAGAGCAGAGACCAAGAGGAATGAAGGATGTGACTTGAATGTGCCCTGAGGTTAGAATGTGAGAGCTGAAGCCATGATCTCAGCAGTGGAGCCCTGCTTCCCTCTGAGACTGGACGGATGGAATCCAGGACGTGGACCCCATCCTGGGCCTGCTGGATGGGGAGGGGGTGGGACACCTGCTCTTCAAGCTCATGTGTCTGATCAGCCCTCTGCTATTCACCCTGCTATTCATCATTGTCACCTGATGTTAGTGCCCTTAGTAAGCCTTGCTCAGATTGACTGTGAAATCATTTTTTATCTTTTAGAGAACTTATATGACTTCGTATATGACAGGCTCAGTTGCACAGGTGAGATCAGACCTCCAAATCTCTGTTCTTATGAGGAACCGAGCATGTCACATCTGTCCATGAAGCTTGGGTCAAGGATTGGGTCTTGTGTCACCCCGTCTACACAGAGAAAATGAAACCAGGAAGGAGCAGCCTCAGAAAGTCACAGATCATGGAAGATCCCAGGTGGCTGGTGGAAAGTCAGGGATGATCTTAGTGCTGCAAGTCCTGTCTGCTCCTTCCTTCAGGGTCATGAGCGTAGACAAAGATGCAGATATGAACATCCTGAGCATAAAGTTCGCAACTCATATAGGAGCTCATCAGAGGAACTAAACAAAGAAATAATGAGGAAGTCGGGTCACACAGTCTAGAGTATATTTGATGACAATCACATGTGCTTGCAGAAGGATCTTTTCATCCATTAGCTGTGACCCTTTGAAAGTGAGGAAAGTTGGCCGTGGTTTAACTGTTCTCATTTCCTTGCTACACCCCACCTACTCCTTGCACAGTCCCAACCAGTAGAGGCCAGTTTGAGCATTTTCCACGAATCAACCACATTCGACAGTGCAGGTGAACAAAGAAACCTGAGAAAATGAAACCCGGTCAACACATCAGCGCATCAACCCCCTCCTGCTGCCACGCAGACTGTCATCCCCAGCCCCACTGCCCTTCCCTTTCCACCCCTCCCAGGCCAGGGCAGTCCAGGGCAAGTTGGGGCAGGAGGTTGCTGAGAAGTTGGAAACCACAGAAGACATGCCCAGCAGGGCCCTGACTGTGACATCAGCAGCATAAAACTTTCAGTGATTTGCACATTTCCCTTTCTTGCCTTCTACACTTAAATACACTTTTTTTTCATAGTGAAGAAATAGTTCCAAATCTCTAAGACCAGGGCCATATATTTCATCTAAAGAGGTCTGATCAAATTCCTAAGAACCAAGGAGTTGATCTGGACTTCCAAAGTGGCTCAGCGGTAAAGAATCCATCTGCCAATGCAGGAGACTCCAAGTTCGATCCTTGGGTTGGGAAGATCCCGTGGAGAAGAAAATAGCAACCCACTCCAATATTCTTGCCAGAATATTCCCATGGGCAGAGGAGCCTGGAGGGCTATAGTCCGTAGGATCCCAAAAGTGTCAGACACAACTCAGCAACTAAACAACAAGGAGTTGAGTAGATTAGGTTTTATCTATTTTCACTTGTCCAATTAGCAAAATCCTACATTTCACACAACAGTCTCCCGACATTCACTTACTTTGTGATTGGAAAAAAAAAAACGTGAAGTGAAAGTTGGTTGCTAAGTCATGGCTGACTCTTTGCGACCCCAGGAGTTGAGTAGATTAGGTTTTATCTATTTTCACTTGTCCAATTAGCAAAATCCTACATTTCACACAACAGTCTCCTGACATTCACTTACTTTGTGATTGGAAAAAAAAAAGGTGAAGTGAAAGTTGGTTGCTAAGTCATGGCTGACTCTTTGCGACCCCATGGACTGTAGTCCACCAGACTCTTCTGTCCATGGGATTTCCCAGGCAAGAATACTGGAGTGGATTGTCATATCCTTCTCCAGGGGATTTTCCCTACCCAGGGATTGAACCTGAGTCTCCTGCTTTAGCAGGCAGATTCTTTCCACTGAACTTTCATTTTCACTTTTTTTCCATAAAAATGACAAATACATAGTCTTAATGATATAAAACGCTATTATGACTTCAGCATTTTAAAAATAATAGCAAAATGTGTAAGATAATAGTGCATTATGAAGGGAAATTATTTTATAAATTATTGTACATCAACCTAGCTATTCAAGCATCTCTGTACATTTGGAGAAAAAGAGCTCTAGGTTGCGTAAGTACAGAGAAGTTCAAAACAATATACTCTGTATACTACCTTTGAGTATAAAGAGGGAAGTTAGAGTATGTATACATGCATATATGTTATATGTCCACTCATATTTGTTATAAAAGATTCAGAGAAAGAAAAAGCATAACATTAAAGAGGAAGAAAGGTAAATACAAGCAAGGTTACTTGGTGTATTTTTTAGAGTGTTTTGATTGATTTTAGATCCATCCGAAGATATTATCCAAAATTTTTGATGGATACTATAATGAAGATTGGCTTCCCTGATAGCTCAGTCGGTAAAGAATCTGCCTGCAATGCAGGAGAGCCTGGTTCAATTCCTCGGTCAGGAAGAGCCACTGGAGAAGGGATAGGCTACCCACTACAGTATTCTTGGGCTTCCCTTGTGGTTAGCTGGTAAAGAATCCACCTGCAATGTGGGAGACCTGGGTTCGATCCCTGGGATAGGAAGATCTCCTGGAGAAGGGAATGGCTATCCACTCCAGTATTCTGGCCTGGAGAATTCCATGGACTGTATAATCCATGGGGTCACAAAGAATCGGACACGACTGAGTGACTTTCACTTTCATAATGCAGATTATTTTTTCAATGACACTTCCTGATTGATGTTCAATTTCTAAAAATAATCTATAGTTTTTAAAGATGCAAAGTAGTCTGTCACATGGCATCATTTATTTTCAGTTTCTTATTGAGGATTACGGTTCACTAGGGGCTGCAGTAAATGGTACTACAATGAATGAACATTCAGGCATGAAAATTTAGTACATACATTCTGCTTCCTTGCGAAATTGGTAAGTGAATGGTAAGTCACTTTCAGAGTAAAGCACATTGTACACTTGTATAATGAGTCTGTGATGGGTCCTTGTGCCTGAGATCTGAGCTGGCAACGCTGGAACTATTTCAGTCACTTGATGCCTCAACCTGACTGCATGTTAGAGTTATTTAATATTGAGGGAGATTTTAAAAGTCTGATATCTGGGCTGTGATGAACTCTGACTCTGGTAACTTTTTTTTCTTATATGATTAATTACTTTTTATTTATTTATCTATTTACTATTATTATCTATGTATTACTTCAGCTCTCCTAGTGATTCAATGATTAAGAATCCACCTGCCAATGCAGAAGACATGGGTTCGATCCCTGGGTCAGGAAGACCCCCTGGAGAAGGAAATGGCAACCCACTCCAGTATTTTTGCATGGAGAATCCCATGGACAGAGGACCTGGCAGCTTACAGTCAATGCAGTTGTAAAGAGTCAAACATGACCTAGAAACTGAGCATGTAGACATGTATTATTTATTTATTTAGCAATGCAATCATTTATTCACAGCTTTAATAACAGAGCCACTGATACACTGAAAAAAGCAGCAGGATTTAAGTCAGGCAGACCTGGCCCATGTGGACTCTGCACCGCTCTGTATTTAACCCTGGGTGTTTCCT
Source organism: Dama dama (assembly GCF_033118175.1). NCBI lineage: Eukaryota > Metazoa > Chordata > Mammalia > Artiodactyla > Cervidae > Dama > Dama dama. Next base: position 78,897,171 of record NC_083698.1, on the reverse strand, counting down.
AGCCTCTCTGGGACCTCCTTCTTATGAATGAATTAGAGATATGCGGTAACAAAATACAGGCACAGAGATCAGAGAAACTCGGCTCTAAATAATTACTACTTACAAAATGGTTGTAGTGAGCAGATAACTCCACCTCTTCCATCTTTAAACTGTGAACTATAACTGTACCTTCCTTCAAGGTCTCTTAGAGGGTTCATGAGATTACCTGGTGAAAGATAGTAACTGAATCCCTATTTTGTCCACATCTAACCTGTGCATGAAGGAAACGAAATTAGAGATGATTCTTAGTGGCTCCATGTTTGTGTGGAACCTACTGATTCTACAGTAGACATACCAACAGTAGAAACTAGTTGGTGTTGAGGACTTGCATGGATCAAGCATCACTGACTCGTCTATTCCACACACCCCAGGAGACAGGGTTCTGTAACTTATTGCACAGATGGGGGGATGATGGCATAGGATCTCACAGAGTCCTGCTGAGGTCACACGGATCCTAAAACAGGCCCAGGGTTCAAATGCAGGCCTTCGAAGGCCACAGTCTGCATGCTTTACCCTCCACCTGAAGCTCCTCTGGTGCTGGAGCAGTTCTCATGGGGTTAATGTGAGGATTAGCAAGCAGTGTTTGTGAGACTCCAGCACAATCTGAGCACACACAGTGCAAAGTATGCTGGGTGTCACAGTATCTCCAAATGAATGTCCAAAACCAAGGAGTCTGCATCTGGTGACTCTGAAAGAGAAGTCACCAGATGGGCCCCTTCCTTTAGCTGTGACTCCCCTTGGAACCAGTGCCCCAAAGAAAGACCATAATCACTTAGACATAGAAACACGGTATTGACCATTATTATAACCATGCTGAATTCGTCATGTTTGTCATGCTGTTTCTTATCTTGATTGGATTTCATGAAATTAGTGTACACACAGACTTTTTATATATTTTTAAATTTTATGCCTATTATGAAAATTAAAGTTCAGAGCTCAAGCAACAAAGCTGGCGGCTCCAGGGTGTGGGGCAGGGAGGGTCAGGGTCATGGTCTGGGTGGATGCGCTGATGGAGGAGATGGGGAGCTGCCTGCTATTTGTCCTTGGGAGGCCTGTGGATTCGGGGGTGGGAGCAGCTGCTGAGGTTGTGCGGACAGTGGTGGGAGAGGCTCCCCGGACCAGCCCTGGGCCCTGCCCCAAGTAATGGCAGAATTCCTTGTTACAGAGTCAAACTCTCTGTTTGCCCAATGGCTTGAAAAATTATTACCTAAAAATGACATAATAGATAAATACACCTATGAACTGAGACAATCCAAACCCAGCAAGAAAGTAGAGCATTTTAGGGATAGATGATGAAGGAAAATTGACCCTTTCGTGGTCCCCTCTGTCACAAGCTCTTTCCATCACAGCAGATGCCTCTTCTAAACACACAGAGAAGGTGATGATGACAAAATAGGCCACACTCGAAGATGAGGAGGAGGTAGGTGTAATAGGCAGAGGTGTTCATGAGCTGTAGCTGCAGGGTATCTAGGAGAAGTCATTTTGGTTAGTTTCAAGTGTTCTTTTGAGAGAATAGGATATATTAATGGAAACAGTGGTCACAACTATTAATTTCCAGTAACCTAGTGACACCTCTGCACCATCAAACCCCAAAGAAACAAGTACAAACACCATGAGCACCGTCACCGCCAGACCAACGCAGAACCCACTTGACAATTCAAATCAATCAACAACCTCAGCTAAACTCACTAGATCCTCCCAAAATATTAAAAAGCAAGGTTATGCTTTTAATGAATGAGTCCAATAGAAAAAAATATTTTTGATAAATAGCATTTAGCCTGTTTTTGCCCCCACCACATCTCTGAGTAAGAATAATAGGTAATATTCATTAACCACTAATCAAATGTCAAACACCTATTCTGTGAGCTTTGTATGTAAAATTCTACTTTTATTTAAGTTTTAAAATAACCAAATTTAGTTATTATTAATTTCAATCCCATTTTACCAGTAAACTGAACACAGAAATAATTTTCCTGATGGCTTACATTTAAAAAGTACCAGAAACCACATTTCAATTGCAGCAACATGACTTTGAAGAACACAGCCTTAGCTGCTCTGTAATCCTGCATTTCCACGTGCAATAAATACTCCAGACATCAGAGTTAAGTATAAATATGAAGTTAAATTGCTGATTTGGTATCTGAACCATTATATACTGTGCATCAGTGAGATTCCTAAGAAGAAAACAAACCATGGAAATCAGGTGGGGTTCACAGTCGTGTGGACAGGGGCTTTTAGTAAGAGGATACTGTAAATAATGGATCAAAGTCTTGGTCCCAGGTCCCTGAAATTTTAGGAGCTCAAGCCTCACTCACCTGTTTTTCTTCAATGTCTAACATCACAGCTGTCATGTTATAGGAAAATTGCACTTACTCTCCTTTGAAGTTTTGCAAGAAATATATGATGTCAAAAACTAATTAACAACAATGATGATGGACATGACTTGTCTATTCAATTAACTATAAGGCTGAGTTTCTTCCTGTGGAAATTCTCCTTTTCCACACTTTATCTCAAAAGAGTCAGAACTCCAGAATCACTAGCATTTGGTATGGAAAGGATCTCAGGAAGTGACAGGCTCATAACTCACTGCCCTTGGTCAGGTCAGGTGTTAGCTGAGTTCCGGGCCCCCTGATACTGGGAATGGAGGAGGGGTCAGCAGGACCAGAGCCAGAACATCTAAATTCACTAAGAACCTTCGTGTGGGGAGAAAGGGCCACCAACTAGTTCTGATTCTGTGCTAGCTAAATGGATACCTTGTGGAAGACTTTCTACATATGTGATCTTATCTCTCTAATAACTGAGTTGGTGTGATTGTTCCCTATTGTTGTTCAGTCGCTAAGTCATGACTGGCTCTTTGCAACCCCATGGACTGCAGCATGCCAGGCTTCCCTGTCCTTCACTGTTTCTTGGAGTTTGCTCAAACTCATGTCATTGAGTTGGTGGTACTATCCAATCATCTCTTCCTCTGTCACCCCCTTCTCCTCCTGCCCTCAATCTTTCCCAGCATCAGGGACTTTTCCAATGTGTTGACTATCCCAAAATGACAGAGTAGAAGGATGTAAGCTTGTCTTCTCCTGAAATAACACTAAAATCACAACTAGCTGCTGAACAACCACAGACAGGAGGATGTTGAAATGCACAAAAGAACATACCCCAGGTCCAAGGACAAAGGAGATGTTGCAATGAGGTGGTAGGAGGGGTGCAATAACATTAAAATCAAATCCCATACCCACTGGGTAGGTGACCTACAAACTGGAGAACAATAGTATCAAAGAAGTTCTCACACTTTTGTGAAGGTTCTAGGCCCCACATCTGTCTTCCCAATCTGGGGATCTGGCAAAAGGATTGAGAATCCCCAAGGAATCTGTTCCCTAATAGCAAAAGAGGAACACATTGCTCAGAAAACATAAGGGATTTACCTGTTTTTCATATAGCTAATAAAGAAAAGAACTGGTGTTTAAATTTCAGTCTGTGATGCCAAGAAGCCCATGCACTTACACCCTTGCCCACAGGCCATCCTGTCTCAGGGCCTGGGCTTTGGGATTCTTGCTCTATACCTATATCATAAAGGAGGAAGAGGGAATTGAGTAAGTGTATAAACCATTTATTCAGATGGCCTGGGTTGAATCCCCAGATGTAGCTGTGTGGCTTTGTTCAAGGGGCTTAATTATAATAGCTTGCTCCCATCAATAACGTGGGTGCAGGGGAAATATTATACCACCTCCTGGGAGTTTAACGAGGATTACGCAGAAAATACACGCATGCAAGAGACAGCACAGCACCTTGTGTATAAGAAGGTTTCAGTTAGTGTCAGATTTCATGTATTAGCTACTAGCATTGAATACAGATGAAAAATATCTAGAAGCAAAGAGAAATCAGGTTTTCCCAGTCATTAGAAGCAAAGTCACACACTTCTTAGATACACTCATAATTTAAAAGCAGACATTTAATCTCCAAACCCATGGGGCTTTAAAAGTATCTTGGATATCAATCTCTCATTTTGATATTAATTTCTCATTTAAATGCTTTCTGTTCTGGCGGCTAGGACCGTAAAAGCGTCTGCCTGCAATGCGGGAGACCCCGGTTCGATCCCTGGGTCAGGAAGATCCCCTGGAGAAGGAAACGGCAACCCACTCCAGTATTCTTGCCTAGAAAATTCCATGGATGGAGGAGCCTGGTGGGCTACAGTCCATGGGGTCACAAAGAGTTGGACACTACTGACTGACTTCACTTTCTTTCTTTCTTTCACTTTCTCTACAATCACCTTCTCTGTTTTCTCAGTCTTTCAACTTTATTGAGGCTTTCAATGACTTAATCAAAGATCTCTCTTGGTAAATGTCATGTTGCCCTTGAAAATGAGGCTTCCCAAGTGGTGCTAGTGGTAAAGAATCCACCTGCCAATGCAGGAGACAAGAGACACGATTCAATCACCGCTGCTACTGCTGCTAAGTCGCTTCAGTCATGGCCGACTCTATGTGACCCTATAGATGGCAGCCCGCCAGGCTGCCCCATCCCTGGGATTCTCCAGGCAAGAACACTGGAGTGGGTTGCCATTTTCTTCTCCAATACGTGAAAGTGAAGTCGCTCAGTCGTGTCCAACTCTTAGCGACCCCATGGACTCTTAGCGACCCCACCAGGCTCCTCCGTCCATGGGATTTTCCAGGCAAGAGTACTGGAGTGGGGTGCCACTGTCTTGGTGGGTCAGGAAAATACCCTGGCAAAGGACATGAAAACCCACTCCAGTGTTCTTGCCTGGGGAAACCCATGGACAAAGGAACCTGGTGAGTCCATAGGGTCACAAAGAGTTGAACATAACTTAGCATGCACTAGAAAATATGTGGGCTGTTTTCAAACATCTTTTGATATTGATTTATAACATAATTCCACAGTGATAAGAGAACAGACTCTGTATGATTTCAGTACAAAACTATGAAACTTTTGCGTCTTGCTTCATGTCCACAGATATGTTGCAGTGTCTCCTGGTTTATAGTCTATGGGAACTGAAATAGAATTTGTATCCTGCTGCTGTTTGAAAATTATATAAATCTTAATTACGTTGAGTTGGTTCATAATGATTTTCATATCTACATATCCTCCTACTTTTCTGTATATTCATTCTATTAATTTTTTAGACTTTGATATTGAAATTCCAACTAAAATCTTAATTTATCTACTTAAAAAATAACTGTAATATATAGTGAAACTATATGTAAGTTTGTTCTGTATTTTCCAAGTCTCCTGTTAATGTGTTATTGTACTTTCATAATTTAAAAAATAGAAAAGAAAGAAAAAAATTAAAAATAATTTTAAAAAAGAAACAAAGCCACACTAATGAATGAAACCCATTGTTTAGATAATTCAGGGCCTATCACTATACCCTCTAATTTACAGTCCACTCACACCAAAACCAGCATTTATTGTATTAAGATGGGTCCTAGGAAATGATAGTATATTGAATTAAAATATCACTCAGCCTATTTCTGCAAATCCAAACAGTCTGATTTTTCTGCCTTAAACCAAGAAAGTTCAAAACTTAAGTTTATCCAGAGGAAAAAAAAAACGTGCTATAGCCTGACATGAAGGCAAACATAGACAAAACTTACTGTTTCCATCATTCAGACGTGTTTTTGTAGGATGAACATCAGTGACTTCTGGAAGAAAGAAGACCAAATATTAGTTTATTGTTCATACCTAGTTTTTGACACTGTGATATGAATGTATGTGTGTGTGTCTATATACACACTCATAATCTACATATTTTAGCATGTATAATCTACGTGTGTGTGTATATATATATAATGTATATACTTTGCCAGTAAAGAGTCAGGAGAGATACTGATTAAAAATATCAGCCCCACAAATCCACAAATAATTGGTCTTTCCCACTATAGACCAGGGAAGTTAAAAAGATAATTTGATTAGGAGGGGGGAAGGCTAGAGGATGAAATGAATGCAGATATATTCAAAAACTTACCATTTTCCTGTGTTAGACAGCTTTTGTAGAATAAACATCAGTGCCTTCTAGAAGCAATGAGATCAGATATTATCAGTCACCCTTGCCTATTATTTTAGAATCTGTCCATATGCCTGTATATATACATGTGTGTCTGTATACATACGTCTGTTTATATATACATATACATATATATATATATATATATTCTCCTGACAGAGAAACAAAAGAGGAGTCATTAAAAGTTTCACAATGATGAACCCCACAATTGCAGATAATTGGTCTTTTTTAATTTGTTCAGTTGCTCAGTCCTGTCCTACTCTTTGAGACCCCATGGACTTTAGCCCACAAGGCTCCTCTGTCCGTGGAATTTTTCAGGCAAGAATACTGGAGTGGGTTGCCTTTTAAGCCAGGAAAACTTCAAAAGGGAAAATAATCAGAAGGGAAAAATTACTGAAGCCTAACTTATAGGCAAACATATACAAAAACTTACCACTTTCATCATCAAACCATTATTTGGAAGTTCAGTAGTAATGACAATTGAAGTGACAACTACAAGAAATGAGAACAATTATTAATAACCTTTCATGCCTGTTATTTGACAGTGTGCACATGGGTTTATACATGTGTTGTTGTAACACACACATATAAGTATATACTCTGCTGACAAAGAAACATTCATTAAAAATAAGAGCCCTATAATCTAGGAATAGTTGGTCTGATTCTGTGCAATTCAGTAGGTCAATTCAGCATCAAAATGAACTCATCTGATCCCAGAAACTAAAATAGAATCTCATGTTTGAAGGAGTCTGGCTCAAGCAAATTTCCAATCTGGGAAAAATAAACAACCAGCCACAACTTTCTATACCACTCATATTCCCATTATCAGCTACTCTTGCACAAGGTTCTACAGATGTGGTATGGGTGGGAATAAAGAAAACAATATTGAGAGTCTAATAGTCATTGAGTGATTATTACTGTGCCAGGCACTAATTTAAATACTTCACATGCAATGTCTTGTCCCAGTGACACTGGAGTGAACTGTATTTTGGAAGATTTCATAATACAAAACAGGAATAAGAATTAGAGGGTAACTTGCTGAGAGTCATACCAGTGACGGCAGAGTCAGCATTCCAAGGATCACGGTGGGGGATTAAATGAGACAAAACATATGGAAGGTACTTTGTGAAAATAACATAGAAATGTAAGAAATTGCTCTATAGAAAGAAAACAGAATTCCACCACTGTGGACACTAAAACCTTCTCTTCTATATATCTCAAGTATTCTTAGCAATGACAATTTTATTACGGGGGCTTGGCATTTCAGTGGAATTTTTTAAAGGACAGAAAAATAGGTCAAATCACATTTATAATCCCCTGACTCTTAAAAACCTGAGGCAAGAATTGTATTTATTTGCAATTTTAAAAAGGCATACATATAAGTAAAACATTTTCTGTATAGATAATGGTTTGTTGGATAGAGGAACACAGAGTCACAAAAGTCAACTGGGTTCCTCCTTAGAAATTTGCTGCAGAATGAAGTTAACTGAAATGACCTCATTCACTTTGTTGCCATGAGTAGCCTGTGGGAAACATTTGTCTGATCAATTAAGTGCCAAGTGTAACACATTATAACCCAAACCTTCTCTTCTTTATGATAATCATCACTATGAAAGTAACTTGAATTCTTATTTTTTTCTGATCACTAGAAAACTTAAAATCTAAGGACAATTAAGTCCATAGTTATACTAAACCAGCACTTTGTTTGCTTCCCCTTTATTTCTTAGCCACAGAAATAAAGATTCAGGGCTACTTTATAATCTTACTTTAAAGAGTCTTATAAAAGATACAAAAAAACCCACAATGAATATATGAATAAATACACCTGTTATGTTTTTGAAAGCAAGCATTTCCACTGTCATTACTTCACTTACTCTTCATTGCAGTCCCAGGACAAAATGTTCAAAGCAAGTATTTGGACAGACTAAGGGTCAGAGAAACTTACTTCAGAAGTATGGATGGCTCAGTGCAAAAGTCTCTGTACATTTTATTATATTTTGGGCATGTTTCCCACTGTTTAAAAAGGGTCTTTAATCAGAGGGAAAAGTCCAAACTGATTCCTTCTTATGGGCCCTCTGGGACCTTTGGGCAGTCGTGTTCATATGAAGGACTGTAAGTGATTCAGAACACTTTTGAGTGATTACAGAAAGGCCATATACTCCTTGCTGTAGGACATCATCCTGGAAGAGGAATTCACCCCAGTGTGTTCATCCACACGTCCCTTCAGGCCTGGTGTGTGCTAGCGCTGCAGTGAGAGTTGTGCGAGGAATTTTCCATTAGCAAGAAATACATTCATTATATAGAATGTAAGTCTCTACACTTCAGCCTCAACCCATTTTTGTTTACAAAATTCTACCTTATGGTGGTATATAAAACACAAATCTTGAAAATGTAAGACCATGGATCATAACAAAAGTACAGTAGTCGAATTATTCCACTTCCTATTGAGCTGCAATCTGACTCTCTCATACAAACACCACTTTGTCAACAATACGCATTTCTGGATATAGTTTGAGTAAGCAAGATTGAAATGAGGTGACTTCGCTTGATAAGCAGAATATTCATAAAAGACATAATTCTTCTTACTTCCTGATCACGTAAGATCAACAACAGTGGAATTTCTTTTTGTGTGCTTTGCTGGCGAGCTGCAGTCCATAGTAGTGCAAAGAGTCAGACACAACTGCGAGACTGAACAAGTATGCTAAGAACACTATAGGTGATTCCATATACATTGTTTATTTAAACCATATAACAATCCTAAAAGGCATCATTATAAACTTAATATTTTGGCTGATGAAATTAAGATGGGTAATATTTAAGCACATTTATCTCTTTATTAAACTTCAAACTCTACTTTTTCCATTCTGTAAGGACATAGCTCAACATTTTAAAAAAGATTTGTATTTGTTTTTCATCAAAAAATGTTCTGGGAGGCTGCATTCAGTATAAACACATTCCTTGACTAACTGAAGGAAGAAAGATCTCCTGATCTTTTCCTCTTTTATTTTTCTCATGTTTGATGATATGTATGTGTTCTTTCTCCATGCATTTTTCAGTCATGGTCAACCAGCTGAACTTCAAGTATGTATCAGTGGCCTTCGTGGTGTTTCCCTGTTGGGATGGCAGAACTCTGTTGCCATTTTTTTCTCTCCAATAAACCTTAATAACATGAGCAAAAAATTCTCCAGAAGACAAAAGTATGTTCCAGCATTATTGCGGTTGATTTCAGTAATTGAAGGAAGAAACATAGTGGGCTTGGGGGGCATGCCTACATCAAGGTCTCTATCTGTAGGGGAAAAGAAAGTAGTCATTAAAAAGAGTTGCTAGATAAATACAAACATTGTGTGACTTGAAACAACCCAGCACATGGTAAAAGGAAGAAAAGTTGCCATTGAATTACAGCCTGGCTGTTTATCTGCAGTAGATGGTGAGTGGTCACTGTTGTTCTTATTTTCAATGGGAAGAGAAATTCAAGCCATCATGTAACTTGAAAAACGTCCTAGCTACTAAATAACAGAGGATAGATTACATGTTGGCCTTTGTTCTTTCTCCACATGTTAAAGTGAACTGTGACTTTTAACTGCCACATATCAAGGCTTCCAACATTCATGAACACAGTTTTAAACAATCTCTTTTATTAGTAGAATTGACATATATACACTACCGTGTGCAATATAGATAACTCGTGAGAAGTTGCTACTTGACACAGGGAATCCAGCTTGGCTCTCTGTGATTACCTAGAAGAGGGGGCGAGGCGAGTGGAGGAAGGCTCAAGAGGGGAGGTGTTATGTGTATAATTATGGCTGATTTGTGTTGTTCTATGGCGGAGACCAGCATAACATTGTAAAGAAATTTTCCACCAATTATAAAATAAATTTTAAAAGGTGGAAAAAATATATTTTAAAAATCTCTTTTATTCTATCGTAGGGAAACATATTTTAGGGTGGATAGGTGGTATGGTGGGAATGAGTATACAAAAGGAGACCAGATAACTATGATGATCTCTCTACAGGACATACAAAAAACATACATTTAAATACCGTTTTTCTCTCCAAGTGGGATAAAGCAAGCTAAAGAGAGACAAGTAACTCAAATTCAAAATTTTTGTGGGTGAGTGGACAGTCACGTTTCATCACCAATACCTTACCTGCCTGACCCTCTCTGCAGGGTCACCAAATGAATGACATTAAATTTTATGATGATTGTACTATTGATGCACCAAAGGCATGAACTGGGTTTATTTCAAGACAATGTCAAAGAATGCTCAAACTACCACACAACTGCACTCATCTCACACTCTAGTAAAGTAATGCTCAGAATTCTCCAAGCCACATTTCAGCAATACGTGAACCGTGAACTTCCAGATGTTCAAGCTGGTTTTAGAAAAGGCAGAGGAACCAGAGATCAAATTGCCAACATCCATTGAATCATCAAAAAAGCAAGAGAGTTCCAGAAAAACATTTCTGCTTTATTGACTAATCCAAAGCCTTTGACTGTGTGGATCACAATAAACTGTGGAAAATTCTGAGAGATAGGAATACCAGACCACCTGACCTGCCTCTTGAGAAACCTGTATGCGGGTCAGGAAGCAACAGTTAGAACTGGACATGGAACAACAGACTGGTTCCAAATAGGAAAAGGAGTACATCAAGGCTGTATATTGTCACCCTGCTTATTTAACTTATATGCAGAGTACATCATGAAAAACACTGGGCTGGAAGAAGCACAAGCTGGAATCAAGATTGCCGGGAGAAATATCAATAACCTCAGATATGCAGATGACACCACCCTTATGACAGAAAGTGAAGAGGAACTAAAAAGCCTCTTGATGAAAGTGAAAGAGAAGAGCAAAAAAGTTGGCTTAAAGCTCAACATTCAGAAAACTAAGGTCATGGCATCCGGTCCCATCACTTCATGGGAAATAGATGGGGAAACAGTGGCAACAGTGGCTGACTTTATTTTGGGGGGCTCCAAAATCACTGCATATGGTGATTGCAGCCATGAAATTAAAAGATGCTTACTCCTTGGAAGGAAAGTTATGACCAACCTAGAAATCATATTAAAAAGCAGAGACATTACTTTGCCAACAAAGGTCCCTCTAGTCAAGGCTGTGGTTTTTCCAGTAGTTATGTATGGATGTGAGAGTTGGACTATAAAGAAAGTTGAGAGCCGAAGAACTGATGCTTTTGAGCTGTTGTGTTGGAGAAGACTCTTGAGAGTCCCTTGGACTGCAAGGAGATCCAACCACTCCACCCTAAAGGAGATCAGTCCTGGGGGATCACTGGAGGAACTGATGTTGAGGCTGAAACTCCAATACTTTGGCCACCTGATGCGAAGAGCTGACTCATTTGAAAAGACCCTGATGCTGGGAAAGATTGAGGGCAGGAGGAGAAGGGGATGACAGAAGATGAGATGGTTGGATGGCATCACCGACTCAATGGACATGGGTTTGGGTAAACTCCGGGAGTTGGTGATGGACAGGGAGGCCTGGTGTGCTGCGGTTCACGGGGTCGCAAAGAGTCAGACACAACTGAACAACTGAACTGAACTGATTTCTTCCATTTTGTAAAATAGATATTGAAGTCAATGTTCCCCTTTTTCTTCATTTTCCTACAAAAGACTCCAGCATTGAGGTCCCTTTCTAATTTTATGGTAGGAAAAGCATATCTTATTGTAAAATTTGGTGTGCTTCCTTATCACATCAAAGTTAATTATAACTATTATTCCACTACATTTTTCAACTTTTACATTTTTTGCTTACTTTTTTTTATAGAGATAGAACAGACACATACCTTTCCTACCTTTGAGAATGAAATCTTATCCTGTGCTTCCTGCTAGGTCATCACAGGCCTCTTTCATTCTACTTCCCTGAGTGACTTTGATCTAGTTTTTTGCCATGGTCTGTACCTATGTTTTTTATCTTAAGTCTTCTCAAGTAGATTTCGGAAACTAACAGTTTAAATAAAATAATAGTTTGTGCATTATAGCTTGTTTCCTTTTCTGCTCTTGGGGTTGATAATTTAGTAAGTTCTAACTCCAATATGGCAAGAGGAATCAGATAATGTATTTACAAATCCTAATTCTTTGATAAGGATACAAAATATACAGAATTTAAAAAGAACTGTGCCTGTTTTAAAATTGTGTCTATATTGTTTCAATACTTACAGAAATGTAGAGAGTAATTGGTCCTGCTACCTTGACACAGAGGTGACTCCCAGCAAACGACATACAGTATGAATGTGTCGAGAACTGAAGAGTTGTCCCTTCTCTTCCTGGGCTGTTTGGCTTACATCTGTTTCTGTCTCACATCAGTTGGGAGTAGGGTTTCACCTTTTCTTACCATTCTGCCTGTATGTTTTAAAATCTCCTTTCAAAAGCTTTCCTGTATAAAGTCAGTTCTTTGCTGAGAGTGTGATGCGGAGTTAATGTGCCTCTACTTTTCAATAAGGAATATTTATAGGAATAATATACTTGAGCATTTAATAAATGTATGTTCAATATGTTTTCCAGGTATTTTTGTGATTTGTGTGTGTTGAGGTGTAAGCATCTAAAACGATTCTAAAGTAGCTTCATTCCAGAATCCAGTCCTCATTTAGGAGACCACATGAGTTGTTACAGACCTTTTTTGGAGTGTAATTTTTTACAATGTTATTTTAGTTTTTGCTGCCCAGCACAGTGAATCAGCCATGTGCCTGCATGCTAAGTCACTTCAGTCATGTCTGACTCTTTGCGACCCCATGGACAGTAGCCTGCCAGGCTCCTCTATTCATGGGATTCTCCAGGCAAGAATACTGGAGTGGGTTGCCATGACCTCCTCCAGGGGATCTTCCTGACCCAGGGATCAGAACCACCTTCCTGCGTTGGCAGGCGGGTTCTTTACCACTAGGACCACCTGGAGAGCCCCATGTATAAATATATCCTCTTCCTCTTGAACCTCCTTCCCATCCCTCCATCCCACACATCTATGTACAATGAAGTTTAGTACAAATGCTCCATTTCTTTTAAAGCTTCAATATTTCTGACAAATATGATGCCAAAACAGAAAGAAAATTCAATGCAATGGTGTCATTCTGTTGAGATACACTAAGAATCCTATTTTGAATATTTAATAAATCTATATTCAATATGACTTCTATAAACTTTTTAGGGGGAAGGGAAGTCATTTTAGTGCCATGATTAGAAGTAGAAGCATTGTTTTCACACATCAGTAGTAAAACATCTTATGAGCTAATTGGAAAACAGTGGTTCCTACTGTTAGGAACAGTTAATACTCAGAATATAAAAATATGACTTAAACATTTCTCACATGACTTAATTGTACAGACCATGCACTTTAGAATAGACAAGTCTCTATTGGATCCTAAACTTTGCAATGTAACCTGTCATATAATTTTAAGCAAGTACCGGAACTTCTCTAAATCTATTTCCTTACCAACAAAGTGGGAATAAGAAAATTCCTGTTGAGGAAAGAGATAAAGCACTGAAACTACTTATCATGGTGTCTGGCCCTCAGAAAATAGTCTCTAATATTAAAATATTTAACAGGATGGTTTAGGAAGATTTCCTCAAATGCTTCCATGAAACATAGTAACTATTACACCAATTAGGAAGAGAAACAAACTAGTCAGTTCAAGAACTCCTGCCTCTGAGCTACACACCATAGAACATGGGTCCCAACCAAGCCAGAATCTAGAATGCTTTCCTAGACTAGAAGCTGTTTGAGCATTAGGACTTGTTCTATCTGTGTCTTGTTTACCCTTTTATCTCAGCATCCAGCACAGAAAATGTCCTCAATAAATATTTGTTGAGAGAATAAGCAAATGAGGATGCCCAACCATGCAGACCCTTTTCGTGGACTTTGGAGCTGAAATGGCTCATTGAGCTCACAAATTCCATGAAACTGGTCCATATCCAGGCAGTGTAACCAGATATGTGACTGCTGGAATTTCAACTGATCTCAGGTTCTCTCCAAGAAGTTAAGTGGAATTTATCAATATCTATAGTCTTTTTCTGTATGAATTTTTATGCACTGATTTTAGGGATGAGAGGAAAACCAATAATATAGATTTTAAAGGTTATTTTGAGATAGGAGCACTGTGCTTTATTTCAAACTCTAGAGGACAAATAATTAAGAAAAATATTTCTCAATATACTGTCTATAAGAAAAGACACTTGAACCAATAACTTTTTACCAACATAATGATATAGTATATTAAAGGTGTAAGAATATTGAAACATAAATGAAACAATAAAGTAAAATGTTTTACTATCTAATCTTAGTCGTGAGTGTGTGTGTGTGTGTGTGTGTGTGTGTGTATTTTAAAAGGAGAATTTCAGTCTACATCCAAACAGAGAATAAATTAGTTGCAAAGTAATTTAGTTTCCCTACACAATGACCAGTAGCTACAGAATTGCTATTCTTATGCTGAGGCCAAGAATGTGACAGTCAGATAAAAGAAATATTAATTAAAAAAAAAAAATCTGTCAGTCTTTTATAACCAAGGTAAAATTAGAAAAAGAGTTACTTACAAGGGGGAGCTACCATGAGCTCAGTCACTTTTCCAAATATTTTTTTCCTTCCTGAACTGTCACACTGATTAAAGCTCCTACAAAAGTCTCAGCCTTCTAAGCTTCAGGCCATGACAGCAGTTTGTCCTGGCAATTTGGTCTTCTGGATTGTTTTGGAAGTCTTTGAACATAGGTTTTAGAGCATTTGATGTTTTACAAGTTTTCCTCACCTAAATGGACCCAAATGTTTGTTTTCCATGGAGGAGAAATCATTGAAAATACAGATAATAGATGAAAGAAATAAAAAGAGAAAAAGAAGAGTTTGCACCAACTGGTTACTCACCTACTTTTCTACGTTTCCAGGAAAAGGATTCAAAGAATTAAAACTTATTTTTTTAATTTCCAGATGTTCAACTCTGTTGAAACTGCTCAGAAAATGCATCAGATAAAGTCTTCTGTTCTCACAATGACCAGGGCCAGTCTGTTAGCAATGTGGGAATGTATTTCTGAAAGGATTTCAGTAACTGAAAATGCAAATATACCATCACAAGTGTATTTGTGAAATGTGAGCAAAGTTCTTCATTTATTGGGCAACAAGATTCTTTACCATGCCAACACACGGTGAGAAAATAAGTCCTGTGATAACTTATTTTTCTTAGGATAAAGAAAGAAATTTGCAGAATTTTTTCTCCTTTGTTCTTTATTGAAACTAAAACTTGAAAGTAATATCCATTTCTCTGATATGTTGAAAGTAATTAGCCTCCAACTAATAAAAATAAATGAAAAATAAAATAAAATAAAATTAATCTCCATTAAATAAATAAATAAATAAAAGAAAGTAGTCTCTTGGAGGCTGTTGTGTAATCTTAAACCATTCATCCTAGATCATGGGAAAAAGAAGTTGCCAGAAGCAGCTGAGTATTCCTTTGAGCACAGATGAGCTGACCATCCGCCAGGCCCCAGAGAGGACAGGCCCTGACTATTTCCATGTCATCGCTAGATCTGCCTGGTTCCATCTTTAGTCCAGGGAGCAGGCATTGCTTCTGCCCTGAGGAAGAAAGTAAAAAGAGGACATGGTGGGCAACTGCTCATTCACAGTGGCTCACATCCCTCAACATAATAGAAGAGGAAGAGAGACCTGGATGAATATTTTGTTTAAAACATTTTTTTTGTAATTAAAAATTAAGTTATTCGTGCTTTCAGTTGTCAAATACTCTTTGCACCTATGTAGATTTGAATGATACTTACTCAGTACCTCTCTGATACCTTGTGATCTGTTTTTTCTTATTCTAAGACCATGAGTTGAATTCTCAGGAGCTTTGGGAGTTGTATATATTTCAAAATTTATAAAAGTTTTGAATAATAAAATGCAAAATGTAAGTACAAAGTTGTAAAATCATTTATTTAATCGTTTATTAACTTTTAAGGAAATACAAGAACTATAAAAAGAAAGAGTATTAGATATTAGTAAAGGGCACTAAAATTAAACCTGAATAAATGAAAGATATATCATAGTTGTGAAAGAAAAACTCAAACTCATAAAGATGTTAATCTTTCCTAAATTCATGTATATGCTTATAATTCCAATCAGAATTAAGAAAATATTTTGTTTTTGTTCTATGGTATAAGCGTTGGGGAGTAAGCTATTATTTTCTAAGAATAACAATGAATAGACATTTGGCATAGCAAACCTCATCTGCTATTGCAAATAATGTGATAAGGATATAGGAATATTGAGACATAAATGAAACAGAAATCTTCCAGCCAATACTCCAAGTATATACTGAAATAAA
This sequence comes from Dama dama, assembly GCF_033118175.1. Classification (NCBI taxonomy): domain Eukaryota; kingdom Metazoa; phylum Chordata; class Mammalia; order Artiodactyla; family Cervidae; genus Dama; species Dama dama. Next base: position 78,880,818 of record NC_083698.1, on the reverse strand, counting down.
ACTACTACAAAAGCATGTTTAAATGTTGGAGAAATGATAGGTTATTTTAAAACTAGACTTGAACTATTGGTTATTTGTTCTGAAAACAAAAATAGCTTTCTATCAAACACCATATGTTAGATTTATATTTAAAAGCATCTAGAGGCGTGAGCTAGAAAGAACAAGCAGGAAACTAATTGGGTCCTTGGGTAGAGAAACTTGGAATAGAAAAGTGACAAGAGAACAGGAGGCATACTTAATTTCTAAGAAAGAAGAATGTAGACAATCTTTCCTTTCTACAGCATTTCCAAATCATTATTTTTTTAAAAAGAATTAATTACGAGAAGATACTGAAGACTGTAGAGAGGAGAGTGACTTAATCAGCTCTGAGCTTTAGGAAGATCAAGTGCAGGTAGGTGAATTGGGCAGGGGAGCAATCCCAGGGAAAGCAGACATGTTTCAGAGACGGTCACCATAAGTCACTGAGAGGCGTCTGAGGACCCAGGTTACTGTAGTGACAGTGAGGATGGACAGAAGGGCTGGTACCATAAATATTAACATGTTTTTCAGAATTTCTAAGGTATTCACATGGGAAAATTCAAATTATTAATGCTGAAAGTAAAGAAAAAGATGTTTTAATATCCCAATACACACTCTGTGTGGTGGAGCTTCATGGTCAAGATTATAGGGAGACATCCTATCCAAGTCCTTCAGGAAGATTTCAATCACCTCACAGCAAACCAGGGTAAAGAGCGAGCTGGGTGCAAATATTCTATTTGTTCCTGTGCCAAGGAAGATACAGGAAGCTTGAAATTTTGGGATGTTCTTCTCCAAAGACCTATTCTTTCAGTGTAGGAAACGATTCCAGAAGCAGTTTTACTGACCCCTCTTACTGGTTCAACCATGCCAAGTGTGACAAAAGTAGACCCTCTCATTTTCTTATTTAGTGAAGTGAAAGTCACTCCCTTGTGTCTGACTTTTTGTGACCCCCATGGACTGCAGCCCATGGGATTCTCCAGGTCAGAATACTGGAGTGGGTAGCCTTTCCCGTCTTTGGGGGATCTTCCCAACCCAGGGATCTAACTCAGGTCTCCCACATTGCAGGCAGATTCTTTACCAGCTGATCTACCACGGAAGCCCTTTCTTATTCAGCTACATATTAATTTAAATCTTCTAACTCCACTAAGACTTCTGGCACCTCCTTGGTGCTCAGCACTTGCCGAATGCTTTTGGCAGCAGAGAGGAAGCAGAGAGTAATGGGCATATCTCAGCCAAGGCTGTGGTTTTGTCTTTCAGTTATCTGGGCTCCAAGTGACTCCTGGGAGGAAAGCTCATCATGGAGGACTCTTGTCTGTCTCACTAATACCCTCTTTAGTCAGGGCTGAGGCTACAGATAACAATGACAAGCACTAATGGTCATTAGTGTGTGATCAGCACAGGTCTAAGTTCTCTATAAGTATTAACCCAATAAATCTTCCAGCAATCCTACAACATGGGAACGCTTATTACATCCTTTTAACTAATGGAGAGACTGAAGCTGAGAACATTTAATAAGGTTGCTGTATGTCTTGTGTGGGTACCTACATATATTAGAAAAAAGGGGTGTCATAGGTGGAAAGGGACATGCTCCAACACAGTTTTTGAACTGCGCACAGTAAGTCAATTAACACTCTGTACAGCTGCTTCCAAAAATCCTTGATTCACTTTTGAATTTTTTTAATGTGGTGGCCGCCTCCTCCATGAACTTGTCCTCTCCCAGCTCAGGCAAAATGACCTCTTAGTCACACCATACACCCTAATGCTCAGGTTCTTATCACAAAGGATTTTCCATTTCTAAGCAGCTCTCAGGCTGTTACCAGTGAGGTCAGGAATGTGTCCAAAAGAATTTCAGTGAAGAATTCCAGCAAAGAAAGTGGTCAAACCAACTTATCAATTCAGTGCCCATGACTGAGCTGGAAGTCCTCTACTCTCTTTTTCTGCCACCTATGGAGACTATTTCTGTCCTTTCCAGCAGCACCAAATGTGATAATCAAGGGGCATGTCTTTGTGTTCCATCCTGATACTTTTCTTTGGCTCAATACAGTTGTTATGCCTACTTTTTCTCATAAAAAGTCTTATAACTCAGATTTCAGGAAAAATTTGTTGTATAAAATATTCTCTGCAGTGAGTTCTCTACATTACCCCCATACCCAAAATTTGAATTCAAAGCAGATCAAAGAAATAAATGTGCAGAGCAACATTGGAAAAATATAAATTACAGTAAGTTTATGTTTCAGGCTTTCTGAAGTTCTGAAATAGTTAAAATACATGGTTCCTGGTCCAGAGGGGCAAGTTCAAATTGGCTCCATTACTATCCAATCCCTTCTTCTCTGCAGTCACAGAAGTGAGAAGGACCTGAAACTTTGACTTGTGGTTGTGGGATTCTCATGAGAAGTGTGGTGACCAGGGAGAGCAGAAGCATCCAGGGTGCAACAGAACAGGAGGGATTCTGGGTTGGAGACAAGCCCAGGAGCAATATTCTAGAATGCTTTCCTGTGTCAGGCTGGGAATCAGCCCATTTCAGAGGGAGACATATCACTTTATCTGTTACTGTTAGCACAGCAGTTCTTATAAATCAACTTGAATAAGAATCAGCTATGGAGCTTAAGAATCCACCTGCAATTCGGGAGACCTGGGTTGGATCCCTGGGTTGAGAGGATCCCCTGGAGAAGGGAAAGGCTACCCACTCCAGTATTCTGACCTGGAGAATTCCATGGAATGTATAGTCCATGGAGTCAGAAAGAGTCAGACACGACTGAGCAACATTCACTTTCACGTGGAGCTTATTGAAGTCTCATTTCCAGCTGTCAGTCCAAGATTTGTGTTCATGGTGTTGAATGCAACCCAGAATGTGCACTTTTACGCAAATCCAGGTATTTCTGATACAAGTGGTCCATGGACCACAGTTTAAGAAACACTGTTCCGATAGAAATTTGAAGGATCCAGTACAAAAGAGACATGTACATATGAATCTGGCATTTCTGTACTTCAGTATTAATTTATGTTCTTAAATTTAACCCAATAAGAAAGCCTCACCCCTTTCTTAATTGACCTTTCAGTTGAAATAGATACCACTCATTGTCTGGTTGTTGACCCAAATTGTTTTTTCAGATGAATTGTTGAGAAAAATATAATCTGATAAGTCTCATTCCAGTTTGGGATTTGGTCATATCAAAGTAGGAGGGAGGGTGGAAAGAATCTCTGGCTTTGCTTGTTTAAAACAGAACAGTTCTGGCTCTGGGTTGAACAGAAGGTGTAAGAAGAATACAATGGTTAGCCCAACTACAGCAATCACCTTTTTCCTACGCTTTCCCTATGTCGGCCATGCCCTGGTTGGTGATGTAAGGAAAATATCAGTTTGTTCAAAATATAAATCAGATACCAGCTTGAGGTTCAGAAAGTCCAAATTTTCATTCCATCTTTTCATCATTCTTCATAATCCTGAATAATGTAGGTGCTTCATTCCCTGCCATCTGCTCTGGATAATGACTAGATAAATGATTCAGTATAGCTAATCATTTCATTCTATTCTCCTAAATATCTCCAGGAACAGATCAATCCGAGGTGCCCTGTCTGTCCTAAAGAGAAGGTGAAATAGACTCCACTAGCTCCTAGGGGAGCTAAAAGAATATGTTACCTGGCAGCTGCTTGCCTGAGGCCTAAAGGTGGTGACCTATTTTCAGGAAAAATGTGGTTTCTGAGAGGAGGGGTGAGTAGTAACTGAATATAAATGTTGGGGAATGGGCATTGAACTCAGGATTTCTCGTCCTTCAGAGTAAAGAGAATTGGGGGCAGTGAGTGAGGCAAGGGTTGGTCTATACTGTGTATCACGGCTGTGCTTGGCCGTGACAAGCAAAATTTCCAGTGCAGTGTAAAGGCAGTCTAAACCAATGTGCTTCTCCCAGGCAGCACAGTAGTACATTCCAGAATCACTTTCTTGCAGGTTTGAGATTGCAAAAGTATAGCTCTTCTCTTTATAAACTTTGTACTTCCCTTCACTGACTCCTGATTCCAACGTAACCTTTGAGTAAGAGATGTCATAGTAAAGAAGGCGTTGGGGAGCTGTGCCCTCCTGGTGCTTGTACAAGTGGATATATTTGAGGGTTTGGGTAATAAGATCACAAATGATTTCAACAGACGACCCAGTCACCTTAGTGATTGACATCTTCTCCCCTTCCGTGTTGGAAGACACCTGCGTGACTGAAATTGGAAAAGCAACAAAAAATAATGAGGGAGAGGAAACACCATTTCTTAGTATGATCACCCCCCACCCCGCAACACACACACACCGTTGCCACAAAACACAGAAGAATCCCCCCAACATTCAGGCAACACACTTACCAGGAGCCAGGAAAACCAGAAGCAGCGCTGGGACCCGCATCATGCCTGGGACAGTGAGCTGGACTGGGTTCCCAGTATAAGTGGCAGGCAGGTCAGGCAGCGAATATCTCTCTTAAAGACCACCAGGCTGAGCCCAGAAGGGGTGGGGCTAGCTGGGACCTGGGGAGGAGCCCCACCTCTCTGTACCAACGCCTTTCTGGAGGGCCCCCCTGTGGCAGGCTGAGAGCAGCCACCTCCCCCACAGGAGAAGGGAAGGCTGAGCTCCGAGAGCTCAGAACTGCAAGCAGAGGGATCAGATGGAGGGGCAGGCAGAGAAACGTGGACAAGCTTGCCTGTGGCCTAGTGGAGTGAGCAGAGCTGAACTGGGCTAAGTTCCCATCAGTTCAGTGTTTCAGCGTTAATGTTGATGCAGTGGTCTTGCCCAGTGACTAAACGTCTTTATATTCTTTCCCTGAACTATCATTCCTTTTACATCTGTAAGCAAACTCTGAGGCAACAACTAGCAAACCTAATAAGAATCAAATCTGCCTTATTATAAGAAATTAAGATCATTTATGTGGGTCTACATTTGATTCTCCTTAAAAGTAAATGGAAAAAAAAAGAAACACACACAAAAAAGTAAATGGATGGGTGTTTGTGTGCATGTCTTATAAATCAATTCGATGGAGGATTTATGTTCATTCTCAAGTAAAAGGTTGCCTCATATAGAGTTTCCAGATTTCATTTTTAAAAAAAGAGCTTCGCAGTATTTTGAACAAACTGAAACTAAAAAGACAGTTTTCATTTATTTGGAATTCAGGGAAATGCAAATCAAAGCATCAATGAAGTATCACCTCATCCCTGTCAGAATGGCTATTATTAACAAGGCTGGAAATAACAAGTGTTGAAGATGTGGAGAAAAGAGAACCCTTGTGCACTGTTGGTGGGAAAGTAAACTGGTGTAGTGCTATGGAAAACAGCATGGAGCTTCCTCCGTAAGTTAGAAGAGGAACTACCACATGATCCAGCAATTCCACTTCTGAGTGTTTATCTGTTCATCTGAGTGTTTTTGAAAACAAAAACACTAAAATGTATCTAAAAGCCTATGTTCATTGTTTATAACAGCCAAGACTTAGAAACAAGTCAAGTACCCATCAGTGGATGTATAAAGTCGCTGTGGTATATATGTATGTATAATTACCAATATGTGGCCCCTAATTTCCTACTTTACAGCTCTACTCTTGACTTGTTCTTTTTCTCTCTCTACTGTTCTGCTTCTCTTTTCCCCTGTTGCACCACTCTTTATGTCCCTCTGTCGGTCCACATCTTTGCCCACAGATCTTTTCCCTTTCCTTCTGCAACCCTACCAAGGCTCCTTCTCTGTCTTTTTTTTTTTTCCAGATCTGACTTCTTCCCTTTCCTCTTTCTCTTTATCTCTCCTCTATTTTAAAATTTCCTTCCTCATCTCTATTTCTGTCACTTTCTCTCTCTCTACTTGTCTGTCTCTAACACCTATCTTTCCTTTTCTATTTCTCCATTTATGACTCTTAGGGATTTTACCTCTCTGTTTCTACCTCTCTTTCCATTTCCTCCCATGGTCACCGTAACAATTTTAATTTCTCTGTTAATCCAACATCTGCAATATCTCAGGATTGGCACCTGTTAATTTACCTTTCCATATTAAGATGCTGAGATTTTCTGAGTCCCCTGTAAGTTGAGTAATTGGGGATTGTATTCTGCACATGTTGGATATTAGATTATGCGCTCTAGGCAGTATTTTTAAATACTACGGCAAGTGCTGAGTTTTTTTGTTAGCTAAGAATTGACCTAGTTATGGAATGTAAGTTCCTACCTGCTCTTGAAGGGCAGGTCCAAATACTGCAGTTTTTGAGGATTTTGCAGTTGTGTGGACCACCAAGAGTAGTTTCAAAGTAAAATGTATAGAATATGGTTGTGATTCTATAACCATACTTTCATAATGTAGATTTTTATAAACATTTTCCTTAGTGGTATAAATTTGTGAATATTGAAAAATACCTCAGAGTCCCAATAACCAAATAATGATGACTTAATTCATTTTGTTGACTGAACCAGAATATCTCTGTGTCAGACATTAACTACAAACCCTAACTTCTGCAGGCAGCGAGGATGGTACCGGCATCCTGGGAGGATGGTACCGTCCTTGTCTCCACTTACACGGAGACAGGTGAGACTGAGGGTGAGTGACTGGTCCAGGGTCCCACAGCTGACAGCGGCAGAGCCAGGACTCAGGCGCCCCATCTGGTACCAGGATCTGCTCTGGTTCTGAGCTGCACGGTTGTCTCTGGGTGTACAGGAGCTTCTGAGATGACAGACATGGTTCGGTCACAGCAGTTGGGCTCCATGTGCCTCCAAGTTGGAGCACATTGTTCAGTCCCTTCAAGTCGTCAAAGGAAACCTTTTATTCTCACAAATTTGAGCAGATAAATATACAGTCAATTGTAAAAGCAGTAACTCTGCTTAAATATTTAACCAAAAAAGGAAAGAGTAGATCTTAAAACTTCGTCTTGGAAGAAAAAAATAATCTGTAACTATATACAGTGAGGGATGTTGACTTAGTCTGGTGACCATTTCAGCATATATACAAATATCAAATCCCTATGTTGCATGACAGAGACTAATGTAATGTTTTATATCAATTATATCTCCACTGAAAAATAATAAAAATTTTTTGAAAGAAGGGGAAAGTAGTGGACTGAATGGAGTAGCTGGACAGCTGGCGTTGGGGCAAGGGAACCAGCAGAGGCAGCCAGAGTCACAGCAAAGAGAAGCCCCGTCCTGCATCTGCGGTTCTCAACACATCTCAACCTCTCGTTTCCACAACAGTGTTCAGACATAAAGCAAAAATGCGGGCATATACAGAGCAGATCATCTTCTAAAATGCTTTAAAACAAATTCTTGGGTGGCCTCAACCACGGTCTATGCAGTATCTATGTCACGGCTTATGTTTGGTACATGAACTTTGTTATAAAAATACAGGGTAAAAAACAGATTTTTGCCTTTCCATGTTACATTTCAAGTGTATTTTGTGTTCTGTCCTTTTCTGCATGAAAAAAAAAAAACCTTCATTGAAAGTCATCAGAAGACAAAAAAAATTCTTAAAGATGGAGTTTCCTTTTTGAAAGTTGAAATGAGGACACCCCCTGCTGATGTTAGTGAATGGCTAGTAAAGAGTTAATTAACTGTAATTACCTCACAGACATGGTACCATACCCACATAAGTACCATATCCACATACATTTATCACCTGCCTGTGGCTAGTAAGATACTATCATGGTCCACCCTATGTTCAGAGAGACTGAGTCTGGTCCTTTAATGTAAAGTTGGAGAAAAGGCTTATGCTGTGTTCCTAATCAAAAAATCTTTTAATATGTTTGAGTAGCATTTCTTTGTAAGTAAAATCTCTTTTTATTTTGCTTTGCAGAATGGAATTTTTTGTTTCATGTCTCAGATTTCTTTGGTATTTTTTAACACACTACATTTCTCTTCTGTTATTTAGCTCATGCATATTCACTATTTGTACAACTGTAAAAAATAATAAAACTAAACATGTCAAAATGATTAGTTTTATTTTTCTTGTTTCGCATTGCATATTTGGCCTAAAGTCTTGGAATCACAACAAGAAGACATGATGGATGGTGAATACATATAAAAAGTACCAAACATTTTGTATTATGTATCATGAAATAATAGCTTTCTTATAGATGTATTCCCTAAAATAGTCTGAGTACTCTTTTTTTTAACCCATTCTATGAAATCATTTTCCCTTGTGTTTAGCTAATTTGAATTCAAATGAACTCAATTATATTGTGAGTTGTTTTTGTAAAACAGAAATATTCAATGCAATGCTTCATGGGAAGGCAGTGTGTCTGTCAATTTCCTTTCATTATTCACCATCATTCAGGTAAAATCCAGCTGTACAATGGAGATGGTCTGGCTTGTGTGGGAACTGGTCATTTATGCAGATCTAATCAACTCTATCCATGCTTGGTCTAAGAATGGGCCACAGGACAGAAATGCAGCTGGAGGCTCGCTGGGAGGCTGGGGTCTAAGCAGGAGGAGCTCCTTACATGGAGAACATTCTGGGTTTGGCCTTGGACTAAGACCTCAAGAATTCAGTGGTGTCATCACAATGATTTGTCCTGTGTCAGGAGCTGACTCGTGTCTACAGCACCACCACAGATGGGGCCTGAGCTGGACATCAGGGTGTGACTTTAACCTGAGAAGGGGTTCCACCCCTGACACTGGCTGCACCAGTTAGATGTGGCCAGTCCTCCTAGGAAGGCAAGGCCCCCCAGATGTTGGCTCTCAGAGCAGAGACCAAAAGGAATGAAGGATGTGACTTGAATATGCTCTGAGGTCAGAATGTGAGAGCTGAAGCCATGATCTCAGCAGTGGAGCCCTGCTTCCCTCTGAGACTGGACGGATGGAATCCAGGACGTGGACCCCATCCTGGGCCTGCTGGGTGGGGAGGGGGTGGGATACCTGCTCTTCAAGCTCATGAGTCTGAGCAGCCCTCTGCTATTCACCCGTCATGCTGCCATCTGATGTTAGTGCCCCAGTAAGCCTTGTTGAAGTTAACTCTGTAGTCATTTTGTCCCTTTTGGGGCATTTACATGACTTAGTATATGACACTCGCACAGATGAGAGAGCAAGGCCTTGGAACCTCTGCTCCTATGAGGAAAAAAGCCCTTCACATCTGTCCATGCAGCTTGGTTCAGGGATCAGGTCTTGTGTTACCCTGTTTACACTGAGAAAATGAAACCAAGAAGTAACAGCCTCAGTAAGTCACAGATCATGGAGGAGCACAGGTGGTTGGTGGAAAGTCAGGGATGATTTTTAGGGCTGCAAAGAAGCCCTGTCTGCTCCTTCATTCAGGGTCCAGAACATGGCAGAGGAGCAGCACCTGAACAGCCTATGTGTAAGTTTCCCAACTTATATAGGAGCTGATAGGAGGAACTTTATATGTGTAGATTGGGGAACCTGGACCCATAGCCTAGAGTGTTTTAATAACGATCACATGTGAGTATAGAAGGATATTTTCTTCCATTAGCTGTGACCCTTTGAAAGTGAGCAAAGTTGGCCATGGTTTAACTGTTCTCATTTCCTCGTGACACCTCGGCTACCCCTTGCACAGCCTCAACCAGTAGGGGCCAGTTTGACTTTGAGCATTTTCCAAGAATCAACCACATTAAGCAGGGAGTGTAAACAAAAGAAGCCTGAGAAAATGAAACTCCATCAGCATATCCGTCCCCTCCAGCTGCCATTCAGGCTGTCACTCCCACCCCCACTGCCCTCCCCTATCCGGACCTCCCAGGCCAGGACAGCCCAGGGCGAGTTGGGGCAGGAGGTTGCTGAGACGTTGGAAACCACTGGAGACATTCCAAGCAGGACCCTGGCTGTAAAATCAGCTGCACAAAACTTTCAGTGATTTGCAAGTTTCCCCCTTTCCTCCTACACTTAATACACTGTTTTTTCACAAAGAAATAGTTCCAAATCTCGAAGACCAGGGCCACATATTTTGTCTAGAGAGGTCTGATCAAATTCATAACAACCAAGGAATTGATTTAAATTAGATTTCATCCATCTTGTATCTAATTGGTCTTTTGTGTTTTAGAATGGGAACCTCTATGTGGTTTTCCACGGATTTATTTCACAGTGAAGCTGATTGTATGCTTCCTTGATGCCTGAAATCCAAGCTGGCAGCGCTGGAACTGTTACCTGCTGGCTCAACCCAGCTGCACATTACAATTACTGAAGGAGTGTTTTTAAAGTCTGATGCCCGGCCTGTGATGAAGTCTGGACCTCAGTGACTTTTCTTTCTTATGCATTTATTTACTTAGCAATCTGTTTCTCTAATAATTAATTACAGTTATAATAAGAGGGCCATTGATATACCGAAAAAAAAATGCAGCCTGTTTTAAGACAGGCCGACCTGGCCCATGTGGAACCCAGCACTGATCTGTGTTTAAATTTGAGCATATTTCTTAGTCTCTCTGGGGCCTTGTTTTATTGTGAGTGAACTAGACACACTAGGAATCATGAGATTCCCTGGTGAAAGATAGAAACTGAGTCCCTGTTCCATCCACCTCTAACCTGTCTGTGGGGAACCAGGTTAGAGATGGTTTTCAGGGCTTTGTGTGTGTATGGAATCTATTGATTTTACAGTAGAGCCATGAGAGTAGAAGCTAATGTCATTCAGGACTTGTGTGGATTAAGCATTATTAGCTCATCTATTCCTCATGCTCCAGGAAACAGGGCACTGTAACTTCATTACATAGTTGAAGATTCAATGGCATAGACCCTTCCTTCCAATATTGCCTGAGGTCACACAGATGCTAATACAGACTCAGGGTTCAAATCCGGGTTCTCAGGGGTCAAAATCTACGTGTTAGCCCTCCACCTGACACCCCTCTGGTGTTGGTGCAGTTTTCATGGGGTTAATGCGAGAATCAGCAGTAGATGCTTTGTGAGACACTAGTACAGTCTGAGCACACGCAGTGCAAGTCATGCTGGGTGTCACACTGTCACCACAGGAGCATTTCAAGCCAACGACTCCGAAGCTGGCATCTTTGAAAGAGAAGAACCCTGTCACCTCAGTTTGACTGTGGCAAACGCTCCAGTATTCTTATCTGGAAAATTCCGTGGACAGAGGAGCCTGGGGGGGCTATAGTCCATGGGGTCACAAAGAGTCAGACACAACTGAGTGACTCACACGCACACACACACACACACACACACCCATTGGAGCCAGTGGCCCCAAAGAAAGCACCATAATCACACTAGACGTAGAAATGTGTTAATGACCATTATTATAACCAATGTTGAAATTGATAGCTCAGTTGTCATGCTGTTTCTAACCTTCATTATATTTCATGAAATTAAAGTACTCAGAGACAAATGTGGGCTTTTGATATATTTAATTTTTTGATGCCTATTATGAAAAATCAAGGTGCAGAATTTAAGTACCAAAGCTAGCAGCCCCAGGGTGTATGGCAGTGAAGGTTCCAGCCGTGATCTGTGTGGAAGAGCTAAAGGAGAAGAAGACAGGGAGCTGCCCACTGTGTGCGCTCAGGAGGTGCAAGGATTCAAGGGCTGCAGGAGCTGATGGGGTTGTGGGGATAGTGGTGGGAGAGGCTCCCCTAGGCCAGCCCGGGACCCTGCCCCTGAGTAACGGCAGAATCCTTGGTACAGAGTCAAACTGTCTGCCCAAAGATTTGAAAAACTCTTACAAAATAAAGATATAATAGAAAAATACCATGTGAATAGAAATAACCCAAATCAGAAAGGAAGCCAGTCTAGATCCTCAGCAGGCACTTTTTGAGACAATAGATGATGAAGGAATATTGACCCCTTTGTGGCCTCTCTGTTACGAGCTGTTCCCATTGTTGCTGACACCTGTTCTCTTGTACATGCAGAAGGCAATGATGACAAAGTAGACTGCACTCTTGAGGAGGAGGAGGGGGAGGAGGTAAGTGCAATGGCAGAGGTGTTCACGAGCTGAAGCTGCAGGGTATCTAGAAGAAGTCCTTTGATTGGTTACCTGTTCCTTTGAAAGTTCAGGGAATAGTGATGGGAGAAGGTCACAATTAGTTATTTCTGATGACCTACTATAAAGTGACACCCTAGCACCACCAATCCTCAAGGTAAACAAGGACCACCACCACCACCAGAACTACCCAGAATCCAACTCAAAGTTCAAGTTAATCAACAACTTCTGCCAAATTCACTTAGAACCTTCTGAAATATTAGCAAATAATCTGTGTTTTTAATGAATGAGTCCAGAGGGGGAAAAATTTTTTCTGAGAGATTTTAGCACCTTCTTTGCCCTCATCATGTCTCCTAATAATAATGGCAGTTAATCTTTATTAACCATGATCCAAACACCAGGTACTTTTTCTGAGAACTTTGCAAGCAAAGCTCTAATCTTATTTCATTTTACAATAATCTATGAGATTGTTATTTTCATTCCCATTTTAAAAATCAACTGAGGATAGAAAGAACTAATTTTTCTGATGTCACACATTTAGAAAATACCAGAAATCATATTTCATTCCCAGCAACCTGACTGTAAAGAACATGGTCTTAACTGCTCTGTAAGCCTTCATCTCCGTGTGCAACAAATACCTCAGACATGAAAAGGTTTAACATGAATATCAAGTTGAATCACTGGTTTAGAAGCATCTGAGCCATTACGTATTATGCATCAATGAGATTCGTATGAAGGGTAAAACCCATGAAATCTGTTGGCGTTCACAGTGGAGTGGGGTTGAGTCTATTAAGGAGAACATTGTATAAAATGGAAGAAAGTGGTTAACCCAAACTCTCAGACTCTTTAGGAGCTCATGCCTCATTCACCTCTCTGTCTTGAATGTCTCTCATCATGGCTGTGATGTTATAGAACAATGGCACTTATTCGTCTTTGAAATTTTTCAGGAAATACATGATGTCAAGAAATAATTAACATTAATTATGATGGGTCTGCCTTGGTTACTGAATGAACCACAAGGCTGAATGTGTTCCTGAGGAAATTTCCCTTTTCCATACTTCATATTCACAGAGTCAGAACACCAGAATCACTAGCAATTGGTGTGGAAAGGCTATCAGGGGCTGACCTGCTCATAACTTATTCCCCTTGATCAGGTCAGGTGTTAGCTGAGTTCAGGAACCCCTGATACAGGGAGTGAAGGAGGGATCCACAGGGCCAGAGCCAGAGCTTCTATTTCCTTTAGAACCTTCATGTAGGAGAAGGGGCCACAGACTTGTACTGATTCTGTGCTGGCTAAATGGATACCTGGTGGGAGACAATCCATATGTGTGTTCTTTTCTCTGTAATAACTGAGTTGGGTGTAATTACTCCCAATTGGTCAATGAGGACAACATAATGAATTTTCGCACTTTCATATAGCTAATAAAGAAAGACCTGGGGTTTAAAGTTTAATCTGTGATACTCAGAAGCCCATGCACTTACACTCCTGACCATTAGGCTGTCATGTCTTAGGGCCTTGGCTTTGGTATTCTTGCTCTATGTCTGTATCCTAGGGGAGGGATAGAGAATTAATTATGTGAACCATTGATTTGGGTAGTCTGGGTTGAATCCCCAGATTAGAGCTGTGTGGCTTCATTTGAAGGAACTTAATTTTAACAACTTACAAAAACACATCTACAAAGTAGGGGCAGGGAGAAATATTGTTAACACCATAAGGTGAGTAATGAGGATTAAATAGAAAATGCATGCACGATAAAGCACAATATCTTCCACATAAGAAATTTTTGGTAAGGGTCAGTTCATGTATTAGCTACTAGCACAACCAAAATTCTAGAAGCAAAGAGATATCATGCTTCCCTGGTTATTAGAAACAAAAGCCACACTAACTTATGAAGTCCACTGTTTAAATTCGGAACCTAAAACTACATTTTGTAATTTAGAGTCATCTCACACCAAAACCAGCATTTATTGTGTCAAGATGACTCCCAGGAAATGATAATGTTGTTGTTGCTTAGTCATTAAGTCATATCCAACTCTTTCAGATCCCATGGACTGTAGCCTACCAGGCTCCTCCATCCATGGAATTCTCCAGGCAAGAATACTGGAGTGAGTCACCATTTCCTTCTCCAGGGGATCTTCCTAACCCAAGGATCGAACCCACATCTCCTGCATTGGTAGGTGGTTTCTTTACCATCTGAGTCACCAGGGAAGCCCCACATAATGAACAGCATAGTGCTATTCCTGTCATTATTTACATAAATACTTGGGTTGTTTCATTACTTAATCATGCTTTATCCAATAAATAGAAATTCTCTATGTTTCAAACATTTTGTTCTACATCATAGAACAAAAATAAAATCTTTTCTTAATTCTGATAGGAATTATAGTCAGTTTACATACATGAATTTAAGAAAGATCAACATCTTTATGACATTGATCTTTTCCTTCATGAATATGTCATGTCTCTCCATTTGTGCAGGTCCAATTTTATGCAAAATTTAAATTCAAAGTGGATCAAAGAAATAAATGTGCAGAACAAAGTGTAAACAACATTGGAAAAATATAAATGACGAGAAGTTTTTGTTTCGATCTTTTCTAAAGCTCCAAAATAGTGCATGGTCCCTGGTACTGAGGCCCAAGTTAAAGTCAGTACATTTACTATCCAATTCCTTCTTGCGTGCAGTCACAGGAATGAGAAGGACCAGAAACTTTGACCTGTGGTTGTGGGATTCTCATGGAGAAATGTGACGACCTGGGAGAGCAGCAGCATCCAAGATGCAACAAGAAAGGAAGGACGTCTAGGCTGGCCCATGAAAACTGTGTTCACTCCTGTGTGAGGCCAGGAAATGACCCATTTCAGAGGGAGGCATGTCACTTTATCTGTTACTGCTAGCACAGCAGTTGATATAAATTGATATAAATCAATTTGAGTAAGAATCAGCTATGGAACTTATTGAAAAATGCACATTTTCAGTCTTCATTCCAAGATATGTGTTCACGATACTGGGTGCCATCCAGAATGGGGACTTTTATTCCAACCCAATGCTTCTGACTCAGGTGGTCCATGGACCACAGTTTCAGAAACACTGCTCTGATAGAAATTTGGAGGATATGATATACAAGAGGGGCTTCCCTGGTGACTCAGTGGTGAAGAATCTGCCTGGAATGCAGAAGATGCAGGAGACCCAGGTTCGATCCGTGGGTTGGAAAGATCCCCTAGAGGAGGGCATGCAACCCACTCCAGTATTCTTGCCTGGAGAACCCAATGGACAGTACAGACTATCCCTGGCAGGCTACAGTCCATAGGATCTCACAGAGTCAGACACAACTGAAACAACTTAGCCCACACGCATACACAAGAGACAACATACATATGAATATGGCATTTCTGTACTTCAGTATTAATTTTATGTCATTAAACCTAGCCCAATAAGAAAGTCACACCCTTTCTTACAAGACTTTTCTGTTGATGTAGATACCACTCATTGTCTAATTGTTCACCTGAAGTGTTCTTTAACTTGAATTATTGAAAAAAAAGTTTCTAAGTCTCATTCCAGTTTGGAACTTGGTCCTGTCAATATTGGGGGTGGGAGTGAAAAGAACTTCTGGCTTTGCTTGTTTAATACAGAACAGTTCTGGCTGTGGACTGAACTTCAACAGAAGGTGTAAGTAGAATACTATGATTGGCATAACTATACCAATCCCCCTTTTCCTACATTCCATGTCCTGGTTGGTTATATGAGAAAAATATCAATTTGTCCAAAAGATAGGTCAGATACTAGCTTGGGCTTCAGGAATCCAAGTTTTCACTCCATCTTTGCTCATATTTAATAACCCTGAATAATAAAGATGCTTCATTCCTAGCTATCTTCTCTGGAAAATGATCAGATAAGTGATTCAATAAAAATAACCTTTCATTTTGTTCTCCTAAATATTCCCCTTAATAGATCAATCCGAGGTGCCCTGTCTGTTCTCAAGAAAAGGTTGAATAGACTCCACCAGCTCCTAGGAAAGTTAAAAGAATGTGCTGCCTACCAGCTGCTTGCCTGAGGCCTTAAGATGGAGACCCACTTTTAGGAAAAATCTTTGACCATAACAAACAATGGCCGTCGAGGGGAGGCTGTTGAGGTAGCAGTGACTGGGGCTGGGCGTTGAGCTCAGCATTTCTCTTCATTCAGAGTAAAAAGAACTGGGGTCAGGAAGTGAGACAGGCGTTGGTGTCGCCTGTGTATCACGGCTGTTTTGGCAGCCACAAGCAAAATTTCCAGTGCAGAGTAAAGGAAGTCTAAACCAATGTGCTTCTCCCAGAAGGCACAGTAGTACGTGCCAGAATCACTTTCTTGCAAGCTTGAGATTACAATTGTGTAGCCCTTCCCTGTGCCTTTGTAAACGTGGTATTTCCCTTGGCTGGTTCCTGGTTCCAACACAACCTTTGAGTTGTAGACATCATAGTAGAGAAGGCGTCGGGGTACAGCTCCCTCCTGGAATTTGTACCAGTGGATATAGTTGTGTGTAAGATCACAATCGATTACAACAGATGACCCAGTGGCCCTCATGACTGATAACTTGTCCTCTTCCATGTTGGAAGATACCTGTGTGACTGCAATAAGGAAAGCAACAAAAAATCATGAGGAAGAGGAAACACCATTTCTTAGTATGACCCTCACCATCACCAATGCCAAAAAGTACAGAAAAGTCCCCAGAGCATCCAGGCAACACACTTACCAGGAGCCAGGAAAACCAGAAGCAGTGCTGGGACCGGCAGCATGGCTGGGACACTGAGCTAGACCGAGTTTCCCAGCAGGTGTGACAGGCAAGGGAGTCAGCAAGGATCTCTCTTAAAGACCACCAGGCTGAGCCCAGAAGGGGTGGATGTTGGGGGAGGCCTGGGGAGGAGCCCTGCCTCTTTGCACCAACCCCTTTCTGGGGGGCAGGCTGGGAGCAGCCACCTCCCCCACAGGAGAAGAGAAGCCTGAGCTCTGAAAGCTCAGAACTGCAAGCAGAGGAATCAGATACGGGGTGCACAGTGAAACCCGGACAAAGCTTGCTTGTTGCCTGGTGGAGTGAGCAGACCTGAATCAGGCTAAGTTCCCTGCAGCTCAGTATTTCAGTGTTAATGATGCTGCCATAGTCTTTCTCTCAAGGAACCACCTTTCTATCATTTCCCTACATGACCTTCCTTTTTACATCTGTAGGTAAGCTTTGAGGCAACCACCCGCAAATCCAATAAGCATTCACCCCTCTTTTATTGTAAGAAATTGATACTGGGTAGGTTGATCTACATTTAACTCTCCTCAAAGTTAAATGTGTGTGTGTGTGCTTACAAATCAATTAAATAAGAGAAATTTTTGCATCATCAAGTAAAAGGCCTTCACCTAGGGTTGCTAGATTCAGTGGGGAAAAACATCCTACATAGTGCTATGCAACACTCAGATATACTTACACTAAAAAAATATGATGTTTATCTGAAATTCAGAAAAATGGATATCTAAACAACAATGAGATGTCATCTCACCACTGTCAGAATGGCTGTTATCCACAAGACTTGAACTAACAGATGTGGGTGAGAATAAGGAGAAAATAGAATCATGCCCTGTTGGTGGAAATGTATATGAGCACAGTCACCATCAAAATAGTATGAAGGGTCCTTGAAAAATTAAAAATGCAACTACCATGTAATCCAGCAATTTTACTTGTGGGTATTGAACTTGGGAAAAAAAAAAAAAAAAACACCACTGACTTGAAAAGGTATCTGTACTCCCGTGTTCATTGCTGCTTTATTTACAACAGTCAGAACTTTGAAACAACCTAAGTGACCATCAGCAAACAGGTGAACGGGGTAAAGTAGCTGTAGTATATGTATGCCACAGAATACTCCTCAGACATTCGCAACAATATGGGTGGAACTTACGAGTATTATGCTAAGTGAAAAAGTAAGACAGAGAAAGACAAATGTCATAAATTTCTCTTACATATGGAGAAACAGAGAACAGATCAGTGGTTACAAGAGGCAAGTGGCAGGAAGTGGGAGAAATACTCGAATGGTTTGTTTGTTTAAATAAATTGAGTTTTAAAAGAAAGAAATCATTAAAAATAGACAAAATGAAAAAAAAAAAAGAGTAAAGAAGATCAATAGTTCCTGCATGTACAAGGAACAATAAACCTATTGAAAGGTGTTCAGATACACTGTGTTTCCACTATTAGGCATAAATCTAACAGAAATGTTTGTTCACGTCACCAGGACTCAAGGACAACCTGTTTGTGGTGACATTATTAATATTTTCCCCTTTGATTTACTTAGACTCATAGATGGATAAGTAGGAGATCAGACAAGGACAGTGAAACCGTAGTGGAACTGAAATGATGTGCATACAGATTTTCACCCACTACTTTTGTAAAAATGCTGGGGTAAATGTTTAAAATACATATAATAAAATGGAAGAAGAAGTCCCCCAGGGTCATTGTTTTGGCCACTCTCTCGGATAATTCATTTTCTAGGCTCATGACAGACAGCTGGGGAGAGAGGAAGGGACAGGACCATAGCTGGTCTCCCCTGTGCCACCAGGGCCAACAGTGCGGGGGACAGGAAGTAGTCTGAGAGCAGAGTGTTCCAGGCTGTTGTACATGAAGCAAGTGCGGGTGCCCTGGAGTCCTGCAAAATCCTTTCAGGAGCAGAAGCTTCATGGTTTAAAAATGAAAAACGAGAGGAACATCTCTGGCGGTCCAGTGGTTGAGACTCCATGCTTCCACTGCAGGGCGCCAGTCAGATCCCTGGTCTGGGAACTGAGATCCTACATGACAAGCTATATGGCCAAAAATAAGTAAATAAATTAAAAAAAAAAAATAAGAAAGGAGAAAATTTCCATTAGTCTAGAGTGGAAAGAAAATTCTTCAAACACACACACAAAAAAAAAATAGTAAGAGAAAAAACCAGAATGTGAAAGAACTATCAACTATGATGTTGAAAAAATTACAATATATTGGCACTAGAATATATTCATTAAACAACGTACCCAAAAAAGAGAGAGATGGGGTGCAGGGTGAGAAATTGGAAGAAAAAGAGAAAGGAAAAGAGAAATAAGAAAACACAATTCTCTTAAGCATTTCCCAGCTCTGTCTCTTGCACTGGCTCTCTCTCTCTCTCTCTCTCTCTCTACTATTCTGTTTCCCTACTTCTCCATGGCTTTCTCCACCACTTGTGTGGACTGGTCTGTCTCTCCATCTCTATGTCCACAGATCTCCTGTATTTACTGTCACTGCTCACCCCTCTAAGTCTTTCTCTGCCTTTCTTTCCGGCTCTGTTCTCCCTCCCCTTCTCTGTTTCTCTTCATCTCTATTCTGTCTTGCTCTCTCTCTCCTTATCTCTATTTCTCTCTTTGTATCTCTCTGCCTGCCTACTCTACCACCTGCCTTTCCCTTTCTAATTCTCCATTTATATCTCTCTCATCTGTATGACTTTCTGTCTCTATGTCTGTCTCTCCATTTTCCTCCACGGGCATAAAAAATCCTGTGATACGTCAGGATTGGCCTTTATTTACTAGCTTTTCCACAGTGTGACATGAGATCTTCCTGGTTCTTCACCTGTTGGGGAATTGTGGATTGTATTCTGCACATTTTCAATACAATGCTATGGGCTCTAGATAGTGCTTAAATACTATGGAGAATGCTGATTTTTTTTTTTGCTGTGGTTTTTGTGCTGTTGTTAGCGAGAATTAATTGACCCACTAAGGGACAATAAATTCCTACCTGCCTTTGATGGGCAGTTTGAGTCAGTACAGTACTGTTCACACTGAACTGTGTGTGTCACCCAATGACCAGTCTAGGCCCTGAAAAGGAAGTGTTGGTCACTCAGGCGGGTCCGACTCTTTGCGACCCCAAGGACTGTAACCTGCCAGGCTCCTCTGTCTATGGGATTCTCCAGGCAAGAATACTGGAGTGGATTGCTGTTCTCTTCTCCAAGGGAATCTTCGTGACCCAGGGCTCGAACCCAGATCTCCTGCATTGCAGGCAGATTCTTTACCATCTGAGCCCCCAGGGAAGCTGAGTATAGGCCCTAGGTGGTTGTTTACACTTAACATCAATGCAAAGTCTGTTTTTCCTCACATTTATGCCTGTGCATATGGGTGGGGGCAGGAGGAGGGGGTGGAGATCCTAGTTGTCAAACACCAATTATATAAGATTTTTTTTCTTAATCTCCTCTCTGCAATCTCTATGCCATCTTCCAATTCACAGGAATCGTCCCTCTGGTTCTTGGACCAGATAAGTGGACTTTAGTATATTTGCTCTGCTGTGCCTTTCTGAAACTGTGTCTGCCTTCTGCGCCAAGAAGGGAGATGCCAGAGAGAGAACAAAAGCCACTGGGATTCTCCGTGTGCTCTTGGGACCACAGGTTCTTGTGTGAGAAAGAAGGTCCCTTCCCTCGGGGTTTAGCCTCCATGTAGTCACTGCTGCTGTCACAGACACTGGGATGTGGGTGTGGGGGTGTGGGGGTGAGTGTGGGGGGTGAGGGGTGAGAAAGAGCAAAAGAAACACAAGCAAAAACAGAAAAGCAGGGCTCTTGGCCCATTGAGTGCCCCCTTCCTTCTGTCTGCACCTGATGCACATATAGGCTTCAGGCTCTTTTTGAGTCCAGGCCAGGGAAGACCTGCAGTTAAAAAAAAAAAGGGGGGGACACTCACCATTTGTTCAATAACACTCACTTTATGATTTCCTTTTCCTATCTGCTTGCTACCCTTTATTTGACAGAGTCTTCAGATTCAGGAGTTATAATTGTGATCAATGAGAGATAGGAGACCAAGTGTGGTCACAGCAATATTTCCAGAATTGGAACTCACTCCTTGCTATGTGAATTTCAGCCCCTCAAACAAGAGGTGCCATTCTCCTCATTAGTTCTGGAGTCTAGTTCCAAATCTAGACCTTGCCAGCTAAAGCATGTTGCTCACTAACTGTCTCTACTAGGATTGGGTCATTAACCCATTAACCACTGCAGCTACTGATGTTTAACACACCATGAAAAAACTTCAGGACGAACACCAGGATTGAAGTAATCTGTGCTTAGAAAAGCTGGCAAATCAAGACTTTGGATAGTTAGATATTATCAGGAAAAAATTTATGAATGCAAAATTTTTCACCTTCCCATGCTTAGAAATGAACTAAAATGATTAATTAATAAGATCTGACTCTCATGGCTAGCAGCAACCTTCTACCCAGATGTGTGCTTGATTGCATGTACTCCTTCATTAATAACATATGTACACTGACCTCCCCCATTACTTGTTTTTTTAAAGTTAATTTTTATTGCAGTATAGTTGATTTACAGTGTTGTGTTTATTTCTGCTGTATGGCAAAGAGAGTAGTCATGTACAGAGAGGAGAGCCGGACCACAAAAAAGGCCGAGTGCTGAAGAATTGATGCCTTTGAACTGTGGTGTTGGAGAAGACTCTTGAGAGTCCCTTGGACTGCAAGGAGACAAAACCAGTCCAACCTAAAGGAGATCAACCCTAAAGGAGATCATCCTAAAGGAGATCAACCCTAAAGGAGATCAACCTTTCCATTGGAAAGACTGATGCTGAAGCTGAAGCTCCAATACTTTGGCCACCTGATGTGAAGAGCTGACTCATTGGAAACGACCCTGATGCTGGGAAAGATTGAGGGCAGGAGGAGAAGGGGATGACAGAGGATGAGATGGTTGGATGGCATCACTGACTCAATGGACTTGAGTTTGAGTAAACTCCAGTTATTGGCGATGGACAGGGAGGTCTGGCATTCTGCAGTCCATGGGGTCTAAAAGAGTCGGGTACAACTAGGTGACTGAACAACCACAACAAAAGAGGCCTAATGCACTCCTGGTGACTCTCTTGGACCCTCACCACTGTCCTGAGAACACGTCCAGCTAGTTAGCTGGAGGATGAAGTCCCACCTGAGACAGAGCTGATTCATTTCAGCCCAGGTCACCTTGACCAGGTCACATGATGGTAGCTGATGGGTTAGCTTGGGCCTGGCTGGTCAACAGCTAAATCTGACCCAGATCAGCAGAATAGCCTAGCTGACCTGTGGACTTGTGAGAATTAATTATTGTTTTAAGCTACTGTGTGCTTGGGATGTTTGTTATACCATTTTATTATGCAGTTAGATAGATGATAGGTAGATAAATAATTGATAAATAAATAGATAGACATAGATATAGATAGGTAGAAAGACAATATATATAAATAGAAAAGAAAAATCATATTATTAATTTATTATATAAAATATATTCATATACTGAATAAATGTGTAACTATATAAATGTAGTTTGTAACAATATGTATATAAATATGCATATCTCTAATTTCTTTCTCCCTCTCTTTCTTTCTCTCTCTCTCACAATATTTCCCTCTATCTTTGTATATCCATCTCAACATGTATATCACACTCTATGTAACCACATATATTCTTCTGTCTCTATAGCTCTGTCATATTGTCTCTCCTTCCATTTCTGATTCTCTTACTGTGTATTTCCCTATCTCTCCATCTCTGTCTCTGGTGTTTACCTCTCCTTCTCTCCCTCTCACTGTATTTATATTAAAATCTCTTTCTACTCTTCTCTCTCAATAACATTCCTTCCTCCTCTCCATCTGTCTCCATCTTGTTATCCCTTTGTTTCTATCCCTCTCTCTTTGTCTTTTTACTTTCCTCTCTTTTGTTATCTCTCTCTCCTTTCATTAGAGATCTATAGTTCTGTGTGTACATTTCTCTCCTCACTAACTCTTTTTATCTCTATGTCGCTGTCTCCATCATTTGCTATTTTCCTCTCATTCCCACTCTGCCCTTCATCCCTCTTTCCCGAACTTCCTAATACTAATTTCTATTGCTATCAGTGTCTTTAAATAGCTTCCTTTCCCTTTATTACATTTAATCTCTCTCTTCCATCCCTGCCATTCTATTTTATCGTCTTTGCTGGGCTCTACTGGCCTGTGGCATGTAGCCCAGGGCATCTGGTCAGCTCGCTATGATGGGAGAATGAGTTCAAGCTTGCAAGTGTAAATTTACTTATTTGGCTTCTCTTGACAATTTTATCTGTCACATATGAGGACACCAGAATTATGTGCTCATGTTAGGAGAGTTGCCAAATCATTGCTTCCTTGGGGAGAATGTTACAGCATCCAGACTATTACTTACATTTCTATTTCAGCTGCAGGTACCTGGAAGTTATATGGGAAATAGTCTATAAAGAAATACTAGAATTTTATCATTACCTCTAAATGAGCGTCTTTCTTTCTATATAGTTTGATGACCATTTTACATATGAAACAGAGGCTTGGGGAGATTAAGTAACTTACTTGAGGTTGCCTAGGGAATAAAGAATTTGAACCAAGTCAGCCAGTTTCCAGAGCCTGTGCTCTAAGTAAATTGCTGGGTTGTTTGTGATTCAGCAATCAATTTCTGTCCTCTTTGGAATGTTGGATTTCATGCATAATGTGTTATTGTTTTACTCCCTGTGAATGATAGTTGCTCAGTCGTGTCCAACTATTTGCAACTCCATGGACTGTCGCCCATCAGGCTCCTTTGTCCATAGAATTCTCCAGGCAAGAATACTGGAGTGGGTAGCCATTCCCTTCTCCAGGGTTCTTCCCAACCCAGGGATTGAAACCAGGTCTCCAGCATTGTGGGCAGACTTTTTTAACGTCTGAGCCACCAGGGAAGCTACCTTGATTCTATTTAGTTACTTTTGCTAACTTCTAGCACCCTCTCCTGGCCATTTTGAATGTGTTTGGAGGTAAGGAAGTAAGTTCTCTTTCACTTTGAATATCCAGTTGGCACATAAATATTTGTTGAAAAGACCACATTTTCCTCATTGAATTGACGTAGCACATTTGTAAAACAACAGTTCACCATAAAGATGTTTGTTTCTGGACCCTTAGTTCTCTTGCAGTGACCAGTGTACAAGAAGAGCACTTGGAAAGACATAGTCCATCCTAGATGGGAAGGCCCCTAACAGGTGCTTTCGCTCATCTGCAACAAAACTAAAGGAAACTGATTCTTGGATTTATATTTTCCACTGGAAAATGACCCCTGCACCAGACTAGTCTATAGCGCATGAGTGCTAAGTCGCTTCAGTCGTGTCCGATTTTATGAGGGAACTGCAACTCAAATGGAGAAGGCACATCTGGACCAGGATGAGAGGAATCAGAACTAAACAGTTGTCCTAGGATGCCAAACCCAACCCATGTTTTCTTAATTTCTTGGACTTCTGCACAGAATCAAGTGTTTTGGCATTTGAGAAGGAGCCTGTGCAGACTTTAGATATCAATCCAATTGTTGGGCTTGTGGTTAATTACCTATTTCCAGTCCTTTCGTTAACCTTGGTGTGTCTCACCCCTCGAAGACACTGATTGAATTTCACTTAGGAAATTTATTTGAAGGAAAGAAGTCATAGTCCTGTTCAGGCCACTATGGATATTACAAGATGGTATACCCTCACTTGGCT
Organism: Dama dama; assembly: GCF_033118175.1. Classification (NCBI taxonomy): domain Eukaryota; kingdom Metazoa; phylum Chordata; class Mammalia; order Artiodactyla; family Cervidae; genus Dama; species Dama dama. The sequence goes on along the minus strand of NC_083698.1, from coordinate 78,856,483 downwards.
GATCAATAATACCTACTCTAACACTGACCATAAATATGAATATTATTGAAAGGTTTCTCAAGCTAAACTAGAACAAAGAGCTGAGTCAGCCAAAAACCATTAACCCTGGGACTTCCGGGGCAGGCCAATGGCTAAGACTCCATACATCCATTGCAGGGGTCCCAAGTACAATCCCTGGTTGGGGAACTAAGATCCTGTATGCCTTATGGTACAAGGGAAAAATAAAATCTCCCCGCTTTATTAGGGGGAAACTTTCCACAATCATGAGATGGATTTATATGGTTAACACCAAGCTATGGCCTTTTAAGCAGAAAAGCTCCCTTATGTCAGGAGTTTTTCTCATAATGCTAGGCAATTGGGCTTTGTACCTTGTGAACAATGCCAATATATCATTACCCTTAGTGATGGCAACACAAGACAGACTGGATCAGAGGACTGGAGATATAGTGAAATGCTCCTAATAGAGTTTAACGAATTTGAGGAACCAATTAATGACCTTGGTTTCTTCCAGGATGAAGATATACCCTAGGTTTCCTGTGGACTCAAGGTCACCTTCAGGCCAGTTTAGACATGGCCCCAGCAAATTTGCCATTGGTATAAGCCTAATGGCTCAAATGACCTGTAAGACAGTGGTATGGCCATTTAGCAGGTGTTTTTGTGCCTTCACAGGATCCAAAGATATAACTGGCCATATCAAAGCTTTAACAATTTCATGCAGCAGACTATAAATAATAGTAATCAGACAGGCTGTTAACCTGCTGAATTCTCAGTTCTCTACGATGAGAAAAGTCAAGTTACAAAACTGAGTGGTCCTCAGTATCCTTACGCATCTCAGGAGGCATCTGTGCCATAATTCAAACTGAAGAGTGTTTTTTCACACCAGATGAATCCTCTATGACAATACATTTAATGATCTACGTGAAAAATCAGATTTCTTCTTTAAATGATCCACTCTGCAGTCTTCACGATCCCTTAAAACACTGGGTTGGTGCTAAAAGCTCTTGGCTTAAATATTTGGCTAACTCTATTAACACAACTACCTGTATTACTTGTATTCTACCTATTTTACAAGATTGCTGCATGACAAATATGTGGCTGAGCCACTGATAAAAATAATGATGACTATGAGTCTTGAAAGGATTTAATAAATATACAGTTCTTTATGAGATCAATAAATGTAATAGTGTAACTCAGGTACGGGAAGAAGCAACAAAAGGGAATCTTTTCCTGGACCATAACAGATTAGTAAGACAGGTGATATACAGGCTTTCAGTTCAGTTCAGTCGCTCAGTCGTGTCCGACTCTTTGTGACCCCATGAATCACAGCACTCCAGGCCTCCCTGTCCATCACCAACTCCCGGAGTTTACTCAAACTCATGCCCATCGAGTCGGTGATGCCATCCAGCCATCTCATCCTCTGTTGCCGCCTTCTTCTCCTGCCCCCAATCCCTCCCAGCATCAGGGTCTTTTCAAATGAGTCAACTCTTCGCATGAGGTGGCCAAAGTATTGGAGTTTCAGCTTCAGCATCAGTCCTTCCAATGAACACCCAGGACTGATCTCCTTTAGGATGGACTGGTTGGATCTCCATGCAGTCCAAGGGACTCTCAAGAGTCTTCTCCAACACCACAGTTCAAAAGCATCAATTTTTCGGTGCTCAGCTTTCCTCACAGTCCAACTCTCACATCCATATATGACCACTGTTAAGACCATAGCCTTGACTAGACGGATCTTTGTTGGCAACGTAATGTCTCTGCTTTTTAACATGCTATCTAGGTTGGTCATAACTCTCCTTCCAAGGAATAAGCGTCTTTTAATTTCATGGCTGCAATCACCATCTGCAGTGATTTTGGAGCCCAAAAAAATAAAGTCTGACACTGTTTCCACTGTTTCCCCATCTATTTCCCATGAAGTTATGGGACCAGATGCCATGATCTTAGTTTTCTGAATGTTGAGCTTTAAGCCAACTTTTTCACTCTCCTCTTGTACTTTCATCAAGAGACTTTTTAGTTAATCTTCACTTTCTGCCATAAGGATACAGGCTTTAGGCTACTGTTAATAGGGTCCATTCCAGTAATAGCATATTGATTGGCCTATCAATGAAATCCTGACTTGACCTAGAAATGAGCATTTCTAGCACCATGGCCAAAATGATCACGAAATACCTTCCAATCCTTCGTGCAATTTACGACCATGAGGGGGCACTGCCAACTGAAGAATGTCATTCACCTTTTGTCTCTGCTAGTATTGAGTCATTAGCAACTGTAGTCCCTGGCTTTTAACACACCGTGAAGAGTCCAGGGTGGAGATCAGGAATGAGGTACTCTCTGCTTTGAGAAAGCTGGCAGACGGACTTTAAAATAGTTAAATATTTTCAGGAAAAAAATCTTGAGCTGAAATTCTTGTATCGTCAAATGTTTAATAAAGCACTAAAGCCAATAACTAAGATTTGATTCTCGTGACTAGCAGTAACCTTCTACCCAAATGTATCCTTGATTGCATGTACCCTTTCACTAAAATTGTATATATATACTGACTTCCCTGGTGGATCAGATGGTAGAGAATCTGCCTGCAATGCAGGAGACACAGGTTTGATCCATGGGTCAGGAAGATCCCCTGGAAAAGGAAATAGCAACCCACTCCAGTATTATTGCCTGGAGAATTCCATGGACAGAGAAACCTGGTGGGTTACAGTCAACGGGGTCACAAAGAGTTGGACATGACTGAGCGACTAACACTTCCACATTTTTCACTGCCCCCAGCCCTTACCACTTTAGAACAGTTTCTCAGAGATACTGAGAGTCAGTGTCCCAGGCTGTGGTCCTCAGTAAGACACTGAGCAAACTCAGCTCACAGTTCCTATCTCGTGTGGGCTTTTTTTCAGTTGACAGCCGTAAGAGGCCTTAATGCACCTTTGCTAAATTTCCTGGTTGCCCATCATTGTCATGAGAATAAGTCAGGGTGTGACTTGAATGTGCCCTAGGGTCAGACTATGAGAGCTAAAGCCTTTTCTCAGCCATAGAGCTGAGCCTCCCTCTGGGACTGGATGGTTGGAGTCTAGGACCTGGACCCTCATCCTGGACCTGCTGGGGGGGGGGTGGGTGGACACTTGCTTTTCATGTTGACTTTGCTGAGCAGCCCTCTGCTCATTCACTCATCACACTGTCATCTGACTTACTGTCCTCTAGTAAGCCTTGCTCAGGTTGACTCTGAAGTCATTTTCACTTATGTGACTCCATATATAACACTTCACTACACAGGTGAAGCCAGGGCCTCCTTATTATTGTTCTTTGAGGAGCAAAGCAGACCGCTCTTGCCCATCCCTGCAGTCTGTCTGTGTCACTGGGTTCAGGAATCAGGTGTATCACCCCATCTACACTGGGAAAATGAGACCAAGAAGTACCAGCCTCAGTAAGTCACAGATCATGGAAGAGCCCAGGTGGTTGGTGGAACGTCAGGGATGATCTTGGTTTTGTCCTCCAGAACAGGGTCCTGAGCATGGATGGAGGTAAATCCTGGGTGTAAGTTTCCCAACTCACAGAAGAGTTGATTAGAGGAACTTTGTCTGTAAAAACTGGGGAACCTAGACCCACAGCCCAGAGTACGTTTGATAACCATCACAAGCCTGTGTAGAGGACTTTTCTTGCATTAGCTGTGACCCTTTGAAAGTGAGCAAAGTCGGCTGTGGTTTAACTGTTCTCATTTCCTTGTGACACCCCAGCTACCCCTTGCACAGCCTCAACCAGTAGAGGCCAGTTTGACTTTGAGCATTTTCCACGAATCAACCACATTTGACAGAGCACGTAAACAGAAAAACCCTGAGAAAATGAAACCCCATCAGCCACACCAGCGCCCTCCTGCTGCCTCTCAGGCCGTCACCCCATCCCACGGCCCTTCCTTCTCTGCACCTCCAGGGCCAGGGCAGCCCAGGGCGAGTCGGGGCAGGAGGTTGAGGAGAAGTTGGAAACCACAGGAAACACTGCCCAGCGGGGCCCCAGCTGTGGAATCAGCTGCAAAAAGTCAGTGATTTGCAAGTTTCCCTTCTTGCCTTCTGTGCTTTCTCAACGCAGAAATAGTTCCAAATCTGTAAGAGGAGGGCCACGTATTTGGGCTGAAAAAGCCTAATCAAATTCATGCAAATCAAGTAGTTGATCTAAGTTAGATTTCATCTTTCTTGTATCTGGTTGCTCTTATTTTCCTTTCCAAAGGGAATTTCTAGTTCCTTTCTCAAAGAACCTGCTTAGCAGATACTAAAGTTGATGAAAAACAAACAAAAAAAGAAATTTCCAATTTTAAATGATACATTGGCTTATGTCTAACACATAAAAGGTTTTACTTTAAAAGGTGTCACTACAGAAAATAGAAAAATATATGATCTTTTTCCTACCCATGTATCATGCATCACACATTTTATGCCTGTGCCTATAGAAATACAAGACATACAATTAAATGAACATCATACTTGCTCGTATTATTACTCTATAGAAAAAGTGATCAAAGGATATGAATAAATATTGCACAGAAAAATAAATATAGTTTTTGCCTATATGAAAAGACTTTGGTCCTCGCTTGTCAAAGAAAATCAAATTTAAACTACAATGAGATGTTACTTCTCACCAGGATGAGCAAAATCCTGACCTTCGACATCGCTGTCCTGACATTCACCTACTTTGTGGTACAAAAGCAGACCTGGCCCGTGTGTATCCTGGCACTGCTCCCTGCTTAACCTTAGATGTCTTTCCCAGTCTCTCTGGGACCTAGTCTTTCTATCAGTGAAATGAACATTATACTTGAAGCAAACAAATTGCCTACAGAATTCCTGATGCTTACTAAGAAGTCAGTACATGCTGCCATTCAAACAATAAAAAAAAGAGAGAGACAGAGAAAGCAAAAACAGAAAATTAGCCTAACAGAACATACAGAGATCATACACTTAGACAAGTTTTCATGGCTAACAGAAATGTGGAATTTCTAGCCTTTTGACTGAATTAGCTCATCTTGGTGTAGTCCCTCTGGTTATCTCTTACTACTCTTGATTTCTAGTTGACAGTTATATAGGACTTTGCTTTTTAAAAAAGGAGAAATCAAGTATTACTTAACTGTTACCTGCTTGATTGACAGAAAGTTTGCAAAGCATGATGTCAAAGAGAGACAGAATTCTAAAACAGTAGAGAATGCATAATGGGAAAACTTTGAGAATTATTGTCTGAAGTTTCCCTTTTTATTGTTGAGAAGTGTATGGACCACTCTAGCTCTATAAAATCTGTTGGGCCTTGAGTGTATTGATATGGAATTACACAAATGTTTGCTTAACTTTTCTATTGCTCACCTGTGGATGTAGCCTGTTGCTCTAATATTTATTTTATTGAACCAAGTCTCTTGAACTTTAGTTGCAGAAATCCTGTTAGTAGGTGGGAGGCTGGTATTTAACCTCTTCTCAACCTAGGAGCAGGGAGAGGAAATATGGACAGGGGAAGAGGCAGTTGTCTTCATCACCTCTTAGCCTGATAACAAAATTTCCCTGTTTTAATTGAAAGTAAAAGTAATTTGTTTCTATTCTAATGGCAACTACTGTAGAAGGAAAGAACAGAGCTCCAGGAACGAAACTGCTGGTGTTTAAGTCCCGAATCTGTTTCTTATTAGCTGTTTCCCTCTGCAGACACTCCTTACCTTTTCTCTGCCTCAGTGTCCCCAGTTATAGAAAAGATCAAAATTCTCATGAGAATTAAATAACAGATACCTAGACCAGCCCCAGAAAGCACTATTCCAGCATTTGCTATTACTGCTTCATTAAGATGTTAGTCATTACATTTATAAATTGCTCTGGAAATTTGAAATTATTTAGCTTGAACACTTTCTTCAAAAGATGGATAAACTAGGCAACATCACATGGTCAAGGAGACGTGACACAGCTGGTCAAAATAGACCAAGTAGCCAAGATGCTAAGTATGGGATGTGAGGTGGAAACTCTGGCCCAGCGTTCCTCCCCCCATACCATGGGGCAGTCATGCTGTGGTGAAAAAGGACTGGACCAAAAGGATGTACGCCTTCCTCCCACCTCAGAAATGCACCTGGATACACAAGAGCCTTCTGCAGGGAGATTCTGAGGACCTCAGGGCCCATTGAGTCTAAAGGAGGAGGTGGGGTGTCAGGATGCTCAGAGTACCATCCATTGTCCTGCTCTGCCCAAGACTCTCAGTTCAATTGTTACATTCCCCCCAAAAAGCAGTTACTAATCTAGATGATGCTGTGAAAGTGCTGCACTCAATATGCCAGCAAATTTGGAAAACTCAGTAGTGGCCACAGGACTGGAAAAGGTCAGTTTTCATTGCAGTCCCAAAGAAAGGCAATCCCAAAAAGTGCTCAAACTACCACACAATTGCACTCATCTCACACACTAGTAAAGTGATGCTCAAAATTCTCCAAGCCAGGCTTCAGCAATACATGAACCGTGAACTTCCAGATGTTCAAGCTGGTTTTAGAAAAGGCAGAGGAACCAGAGATCAAATTGCCAACATCCGTTGGATCATCGAAAAAGCAAGAGAGTTCCAGAAAAACATCTATTTCTGCTTTACTGACTATGCCAGAACCTTTGACTGTGTGGATCACAATAAACTGTGGAAAATTCTGAAAGAGATGGGAATACCAGACCACCTGACCTGCCTCTTGAGAAACCTATATGCAGATCAGGAAGCAACAGTTAGAACTGGACATGGAACAACAGACTGGTTCCAAATAGGAAAAGGAGTACGTCAAGGCTGTATATTGTCACCCTGCTTGTTTAACTTATATGCAGAGTACATCATGAGAAACACTGGGCTGGAAGAAGCACAAGATGGAATCAAGATTGCCAGGAGAAATATCAATAACTTAAGATATGCAGATGACACCACCCTTATGGTAGAAAGTGAAGAGGAACTAAAAAGCCTCCTGATGAAAGTGAAAGAGGAGAGTGAAAAAGTTGGCTTAAAGCTCAACATTCAGAAAACTAAGATTATGGCATCCGGTTCCATCACTTCATGGGAAACAGATGGGGAAACAGAGGAAACAATGTCAGACTTTATTTTGGGGAGCTCCAAAATCACTGCAGATGGTGATTGCAGCCATGAAATTAAAAGACACTTGCTCCTTGGAAGGAAAGTTATGACCAACCTAGAAATCATATTAAAAAGCAGAGACATTACTTTGCCAACAAAGATCCATCTAGTCAAGGCTATGGTTTTTCCAGTGGTCATGTATGGATGTGAGAGTTGGACTGTGAAGAAAGCTGAGCACCGAATAATTGATGCTTTTGAACTGTGGTGTTGGAGAAGACTCTTGAGAGTCCCTTGGACTGCAAGGAGATCCAACCAGTCCATCCTAAAGGAGATCAGTCCTGGGTGTTTATTGGAAGGACTGATGCTGAAGCTGAAACTCCACATACTTTAGCCACCTCATATAAAGAGTTGACTCATTTGAAAAGACCCTGATGCTTGGAAGGATTGGGGGCAGGAGGAGAAGGCGGCGACAGAGGATGAGATGGCTGGATGGCATCACCGACTCGATGGGCATGAGTTTGAGTAAACTCCGGGAGTTGGTGATGGACAGGGAGGCCTGGCGTGCTGCGATTCACGAGGTCGCAAAGAATTGGACACGACTGAGCAACTGAACTGAACTCAACTGAACTGAATCTAGATACACTCCCAGAGTAAGGCAGGATTTCCATAGTGTTGATAACAAGGGGAGTAGCTATGGTGATTCCAGAGAATATACATGAGGAAAAGGCAGATGCACCCACAAGTCCTTAAGAAAATTCTCACTGACTCCTTGAAGAATGTCTTTAGTAAAGAAGCAGCCTGTGTCTTGTTTTGTTTAGATTTGCTTTGTTTTGTTTTCGCAGTTGAAAGTGAGTGCCAGGGACGCTAAAACATACAAGGTAACAAAATATAGGACCTGAGAACAAAGAGACCTGGCTTTAAATGAGTGTTATTAACAAAATAGTGGTGAAGAGCAGATAACTTTATTTCTCTTATCTGTAAAGTGTGGACTATAGCTACACCTTCCTCCAAGGACTCTTGGAGGATTAACGGAATTACCTGGTGAATAATAGAAAATGAGTCCCTCTTCCATCCACATCCAACTTGTCTGCAGGGAAATGAGATTAGAGATGATTCATGATGATCCTGTGTATGTGTAGAATCTATCAATACTGTTTCTACAGTAGAGCTGCCAACTCTAGATGCTAATGTTGTTGAGGACTTGCATGAAACCAACATCGTTAACACATGTTCTTCATGCTCATGAAGACAGGACTCTGTAACTTCATTACCCAGAAGAGGAAATGAAGGTGCAGAGTTCAAATCGCTTCCTGAGGTCACACAGATGCCAATAGAGACTCGGGGTTCAAACCCAGGCCCTCGGGGGTGGGGGGAGGTCAGAGTCTGTGTGCTTCACCCTCCACCCGATGCCCCTCTGGTGCTAGAGCATTTCTCACGGGGTTAATGTGAGGATCAGGAGGCAGTGCTTGTGAGACACTGGTACAATCTGAACATACACAGTTCAAGGCAGGATGGGTGTCACCCTGTCACCATCAGAACATCCCAAACCAATGAGTCTGAATCTGGTGACTTTGAAAGAGAAGGAGCCCAGTATTTTCATTTGGCTATGGTTCCTCTTGGGGTCAGCGCCCCAAAGGAAGCACCACAACCACCATCTCAGGGAAAGACTTAGAAATGTGCTGTTGATCATTATTACAACCAGCGCTGAATTTAATAGCTCAGTCATCATGCTGTTCTTAGCTTGGTTAGACTTCATGAAATTAAAGTACACACAGACAAAAGTGGCTATTGATTTCTCTTTTTAATTATTATGCCCACTATGAAAAAGAAAGTACAGAATTCAAGTAGTAAGCTGGCAGTCCCAGAATGCATGACAGGGAGGGTCAGGGTGATGGTCTGGGGGGTGGTACTGAGGGAAGAGATGGGGAGCTGCCCACTGTGTGCAGGTACAAGGACTTGGAGGCTGGAGGAGCTGATGAGGTTGTAGGGACAGGCTGGGGAGAGGATCCCCTGGACCAGTCCTGGGCACTTTCCCTGAATAATGGCAGAATTCCTTGTTAAAGAGGAAAACTGTTTGCCCAGTGGCTTGAAAAACCAGTACACAATAATAGAAAAATGTACCCATTATGTAGATGATGAAGGAGAGTTGACCGTTTTAGGGCACCATCTATCAGAAAATCTTCCAATCGCTGAAGATGTCTGTTCTCTTAAACACGCAGAAGGCGATGATGGAGAAGTAGATCACGCTCTTGAGGAGGAGGAGGAGGTAGGTATAATAGGCAGAGGTGTTCGCAAACTGCAGCTGCAGGGTATCTAAGAGAAGTCCTTTGATTAGTTAGGCCTCGTCTTTCAAAAGGATAAAAAAAAAAAAGTGATGGGGAAACATGTCCTAGTTTGAAGAGTCTGAGCCATTATATGTTGTGCCTCAATGAGATTCCTCTAAGGGGTACAAACCAGGGAAATCTGTTGGTGTTTATGGTGGGAGGTGGGGGGTGGCCAGTAAAGAGAACATTGTACAAAATGGAATAAACTGTTTAATCCAAACTCTCTGAAACTTTAGGAGCTCATGCTTCAGTCACCTGTATTTTCTTTAACATCTCTCATTGTGGCTAAGACGTCATAGAGTAATTGTACTTATCTCTTCTGATATCTTGCAAGATATATAAGATGCCAAGGAAAAATAACAACAATGATGATGGGTCTGACTTGTCCTCAATAGATCACCAGGTCTCTTCCTATGAAAATGTTCCTTTTCCACACTTCATCTCATGAAGTCAGAACTCCAGAATCACTAGCACACGATGTGGGAAGGATCTCAGGAAGCGATGTGTTCATAACTCACTGCCCTCAGGCAAGGTCAGGCGTTAGCTGAGTTCCAGGCCCCTTGATACTGGGAATGGAGGAGGGATCAGTAGACCCAGAACTTCTAAATTCACCTAGAACCTTCATGTAGAGAGAAGGGGCCACCCACTAGTACTGATCTCTGTGCTAGCTAAATGGATCCCCTATAGGGGGCATTCCACATATGTGAACTTATCTCCCCATTAACTGAGTTGAGTGCAATCGTACCCTGTTGGCAGTTAAGGAAACTACTGTCCAGAAGATATAAGTAATTTACCCATATTCATGCAATAACAAAACAACTGGTGTTAAAGTCCATCTGTGATACTCAGAAGCCCATGCACTTATACACATACTGCACCTTGCCCTGCACCCTGCAGAGGGTCCATTCTATCTCAAAACCTTGGCTGTGGGATTCTTGCTCTATGCCTGTATCTTAGAGGTGGAATAGAGAACTGAGTAAGTGTGTGAGTCATTGATTCAGATGTGCTGGGCTGAATTCCCAGATGGAGACATGTGACTTCGTATAAGGGACTTAATTACTCTCAGCTCTTTGGCCTCATCTGTAAAGTGAGGAGAAAATGCTGTACCACATCAGGGCAGTGTTAGGAGGAGCAAACATAATATTTAGGCAAGACATGGCATAGCACCTTGTATATATAAAGCTCTCAATGTCAGTTCATGTATTAGCTACTAGCAATCACCAAAGACAATTTAAAAAAACCTACAAGAGACTTGAAATCACATTTCCCCAGTTATTAGAAACACAAGACACACAAATGAAGGAAATCCACTGTTGAGATAATTCAGAGTCTATCACTGCACCCTCTAATTCAGAATCATCTCACATCAAAACCAGCATTTACAGTGTTAAGATAACTCCTAGGAAATGATGATAGATTTACTTTAAAAATCACTCAGTCCATTTCTGCAATATCCAGACATTCTGGTTCTTCCACCTTAAACCAAAGAAGTTCAATAGTTAAATTTTTCCAGAGGAAAAAAATGTGGTAGTGTGACATAAAGGCAAACATAGACAAAAACTTACCACTTTCTTTTTTCATGCAGGCCTTTTTAGCGACCTCTACAAAATAAAAGCAAGTATTAGTGAATTGTTTATATCCATTATTTGACAGTGTGTGTCTCTGCATGTGTCTGTAGATAGACAGACAGGCTGATAGATTCTTCCAAGGGAGGAGAAAATCATTAAAAATAAGAGCCCTACAAATTTAAGAACAGATGGTCTGATTTGACGTAATTCAGTAGACCTAACTCATATGTGGTTTTCTGTATGTGACAATGTTGAAGTTCATGAAGGGGACATTTTTCTTCTCCTTTGTTACAATCAGAAGGTGATATTAATATCTAAGAACATCTTTCCTGGTGGCTCAGATAGTAAAGAATCTGCTTGCAATGCAGGAGACCTGGTTTTAAACCGTGGGTTGGGAAGATCCCCTGGAGAAGGAAATGGCAACACACATCAGTATTCTTGGCAACACAGTCCAGTATCCTGGAGAATTCAATGGACAGAGGAACCTGGTGGGCTACAGTCCATGGGGTCCCAAGGAGTCAGACATGACTGAAGAACTAACACTTTCCCTTTCAAGACCATCTTATTTTCCTTCTGTATTCATAGCTTCTAACACAGTGTCTGTGTTCAAGAAGTAAGTGTTCAAGAAATACTGTCAAAAAGACAAATCACCAGCAAAAGTGACTGTTCTACTGTCTTAAGCACCTACTGCTTACGTGAAGGGATGCTCTCAAAAGGAATGCCTCCAGTCCTAGAATCCACAACAGAATCTCACATTTGAAGGAGTTTGGCTTAGGTAAATTTCACACCTAGTCAAAAAAACAGCCAAGCCTTTCCAAGTCACACATACTCCAGTACTCCCAACTCACATATGTGATTTTTCTGCTGTCATGGAATTTATGGATATTAGGATAACAATATAATGCCTGGCAGATTCCCTGGATAAGAGAATGGCTACCCACTCCATTATTCTTGCCTGGGAAATCCCATGGACAGAGCAGCCTGGTGGGTTACAGTCAGTGGGGTCACAAAAGGTCAGACACAACTGAGTGACTAACTGACTAACTATTGGCTAGTGAGTGATTATTACTGTGCCAGACATTTAATGAAATACTTCACATGCATTATCTCCTTTAACTTCCCAATGACACTGTGAGTCATATTGGGGAGGTATTCAATGTCACAAAAGGGGAATAAAAGTTAGAGGATAAGTCATATCAGTGATGACAGAGTACAGTCAAATGTTGGTTGTGGGGGATTAAATGAGATAAACCATGTGAAAGGTACTTGTAAAAATAATCCATCAAAATACAGAGAAATAAATCTCTAAAGAGACCGTATAATTTCACCATGTTAGTCACTCAGTGATGGCCATCAAAAAACACCTTTCCCAGAGTTCTTAATTATTCTTAACAAATGAAATATTTATCATAAGAGCTCAGCATTTCAGTGTAATTCTTTCCAGGATGGCGAGAGAGACCAAATCACATTACTTGTTCTTGACAATATAAAACTTGACGCGAGAGTTGTATTTATCTAAAATGAAAAAAGGTAAGTATTCATACAAAGACAAAATTTCTTTAAAACATAATAAACTGTTGGGTGGAGGGAAGCAGAGACACAGAGATTGTTTGGGTTTATCCTTTTTATCCTAGATGTGTTTTTGTCCACATGATATCGTTCTGGTGTGCTGTTTTACACCCTTGAGACCTTTTTTTGGTTCACTCTAAAAAATGCATTTGGGATACAGTGTCCCCATTTTTCACTTTTTACCACTTTGCTTTTACAAAAGATCTATATAAGTACCTGTTTTTGCAAGGAATCTGAAGAAGATTTTCAGTTTTATGAAGAAAGGCTAGAAGCAAAAGTAGCATTTAGTGTTTGTTTTGCAGCCAGCCGTGATAGAGGCAGTGGGCACCCCCAGCAGCAAGGACAGCCTTGCCAAGGAACTGCATTCAGCATCTCAGCATCACATTGCCACGGCTCTGAACTGTGTCCGCAAGCGTCTGTGCTTTATTTTCTTTCTTCTATATATAGAGTTTTATTTATTTATTTAGGCTGGACTGGGTCTTTGTTACCGCATGGGTTACTCTCTAGTTGCAATGTGCAGGATTCTCTTGTGGAGTGCGGGCTCTAGGGCACATGGGCTCAGTAGTCGTGGCTCCCAGGCCTTAGCGCACAGGCTCAATAGTTGTGGAGCTCAGGTTTAGTTACTCCGTGACATGTGGGATCTTCCCAACCCAGGGATTGAACCCATGTCTCCAGCATTGGTAGGCAGATTCTTACCACTGAGTCACCAGGAAAGCCCTATGCCTTATTTTTTGTTTACTTTTTGTGCATTTGTTAGCCAGATGTGTCTTCAGATGATTTCTCCTTCATTTATGCCTTTCAGCTTAGGAAAGATTTCATAAGAACAGTCTACTTTTGGGTAGAAGCTAAACCTGTATAAACGTTGGGGTAAATCCCAAGGATGAAAATGCTAGCACACTCAAGTTAGATGTTAAAATATACTTAAGAACTGGCTTTAATAAGTCTTTAAAACAAACTCTTTCTTTTCTTTACAATGAACTTATTATAATATTAATAAAGATCACTTATCACCATTCATTGATTGAGCTAAAAACAATAATGTAAAATTTTTTCCTCATAAAATCGTGTGAGTATCCTAAGTTATCTTTCTCAGTCATCGTTGGTCACAAAAGTGGATCAGATTGGTTTTTATGTGCCTTCAAGATCATGTCATTGATTTGTGCTTCCATATTTATTTTTATTTTTTACTAACGCAACAAAAACAAAAACAAACAGAAGCTTCTAAGAAACAACATTAGGAATTTAGTATAGAATGACTTTGATAAAATGCCCTTATTAGCTATGTTGCTCTGAGAAGACCATGGGAGGCATTTATTTCAGAAATTAAGTGCCAAGTAAAATTTATTATGAACTGGAACAGCTCTCCTTTATGGTCATCATCACCTAGAACTTATTATTCCTATTTTCCCCTGAATATTAGGAAAATCAAAACCTAATAGGGCATTTAAGCCCAAGGTTATATTAAACTTACTTTGTATATTTGCTTCCCCTCTGTTTCTTAGGTGTAGAAACAGAAATATGGGGTTGTTTCTGTAACTGTACTATATTTAGTTTTAGAATAGGATGTAAATAAATACAATGAATAAATGAATAAATACCACAGTATTTTGTTTTGGAAAGCAAGCATTTTCTCGGATGTTACTTCATCTGCTCTTCATCACGGTCCCAGGACAAATCCAAGGCAACCACTCAAATGTAATTTGATCATTGGACAAACTAAGGATCTGAGAAGATAGACTTACTTCAGAAATTCAGACTGCTACACAAAATCTCTGCGCAGTTTTTTTTTTTTTTATGCTTGGTTCCCACTGCTTAAAAAGGCTTCCTAACCACAGAGAGAAGTACAAAATGATTCCTTCTTATGGGCACTCTGGGGCCTTTGGTCTGTTAGGCAAATATTCAGGACATTAAGTTCCAAGTCCAGGGAGTTACAGGACCACTTAGAGGGTGAAGGCACATCCAGCCCTCTGCCTGTATCGTGCGGACATGTCCTGCATCTGCATCAAACGGACTCCTTTGGGACATCATGCCCAAATCACTAGTAAGTCTGAGTGACTAGGGAACGAGTATATTCTCTTTTGGAGAAGGAAATGGCAACCCGCTCCAGTATTCTTGCCTAGAAAATTCCATGGACAGAGGAGCCTGGCGGGCTATAGTCCATGGAGTCGCAGAGAGTCAGACACAACTGAGCAACTAACACACACCTTTAACTACAAAATTTTAGTTTAAGATAGTAGGTAAAACACAAATCTCAAAAACCCAAGACCATAATAAACCTGAAGCAGTAATTATTCTACTTTTTGTTGAGCTACAATCTGAATTCCTCATAAAAACCACCATTTTGTCATTTAATAGCTCATTATTTCTGGGTTATATCTTGAGCAAAGCAAGACTGAAGTAAGAGTGACTTTACTTGCTGAGTAGAACTTTTCTGGAGGGTATATAGTTGTTCTTATTTCTGATCAAGTAAGACCATCAGAAATGGAAAATCTTTCGGTGTGTTTATCGCATGCTAACTGATAGGTACTTTGACGTGTGTTGTTTCATTTAATCTACACAACAACACTAAAATATATCATTGTGACCTTTATATTTTAGGTGATCAAACTGACCTGAGAAAGGTTTATTAAATTTTTTTTCTTTTTTATGTTTCAAAGTGAAAGTGAAAGTCACTAAGTCATGTCCGACTCTTTGGAATCCCATAGACTCTACAGTCCATGGAATTCTCCAGGCCAGAATACTGGAGTAGGTAGCTGTTCCCTTCTCCAGGGGATCTTCCCAACCCAGGGATCAAACCCAGGTCTCCCACATTGCAGGTGGATTCTTTACCAGCTGAGCCAGCCAATACAATTTAGTAGGACATTTAGGCTATCATTAAAGGTAACAACATTTAAGATGATTTATATTTGTTTTCATTAATGCTTGATTGAAAAGGTGGGGTAGTTCCTTTGGAAAAAAAGTATTATTGGAGGTTATATTTCTTTATGATCTCATACCTTTGTTAACTGAAGAAAAAAGAATCTCTTGATCACGTCCACCTTTGTTATTCTCGTGTTTGACAATACATACATGTTCTTTATCCATTGCCTTTTTAGTCAAGGTCAGCCAGCTGAATTTCATGTATGTGTCATTGGTCTTGATGATATCTCCCTGTTGGGATTCCAGAATTGTATTGCCATTCTTTTCTTTCCATTGTACCTTAATAGCATCAGGGAAAAATTTCTGAAGAAGGCAAAGATGTGTTCCAGCCATATGGAGTTTTACTTCCTCAACTGAAGGGAAAAATATAGTGGGCTTGGGAGACAAGTCTCCATCAAGCCTTCTATCTGTGGGGGAAATGGAACAGAATTGAAAAGAATTATTAGAGAAACATACATGTCATGTGGTTTGGAACAACTTAGCTTAGAGTGAAAAAGTGAAAAGCTGCCAGTGAATTAACTCTAATCATGGCTTTTCATCCACAGTAGATGATGAGGTACCTATTATTGTTTTGTTTCAATGGGAAGAGATGTTCAAAAAGTTATATCACCTGCCCAAAGTCACAGTTTTTCAGAAGCAGAGGCTCGCCCACATCTTGGCTTTGGTTCCTTTTCCACCAGCTAAGTTGGACTATGACTTAAAAATGCCCCATATCAATGCTTGTGATATTCATAAACAAATTAATTTTCTTAAATCTCTTTTGTTCTATCATAGTGGAGACTGTTTTTAAAGGGATGGGAGTAGGTTATGGGTTTAAGGGAGGAGACCAGGTAACTTTGATGGTTTCTCTACAGGTAAGAATCTCTAGTTGCTTCTAAACTACTTCCCTTTCCTATATCAGGTTTTGTAACTTATGGTCTCTTTGGCCAATTAATACATTCTCACATTCTGCAAATATGTTGACCCTCATTCTTCATTTAACTTATTCTGGGATATATCATACTTATTTTAATTCCAAAATAAATAAATGTCAGGAGAGGTTATCATTTTAAAACAATATACATTCACTTGTATTCATGGGAATCTATGTCCACATGTACTTAATAATCTAAATTGAACTTTTAGCTTCAAATGTGGGTCCTATACTCAGTTCTGAAGTGAAGTTCTCCTAACTGATTGACGAGTTTATACAACCTCTCAATGTCACATCAGAACCACTCTAGACTTTCGAGTGGGGCAATATTAAAGTTTCACCTCTAAATTATTTACAGTGTCTTGAATTTAGAAGCAAAACAATATTTTCAGTATTTCTATTAAAATAAATTATTTTCAGAAATGTTTTTATATTTATTTTGCCAAGTAATGCAGTTATAGAATTTTGTTTTGCTTTAAAAAGTGTTCGTCAAGAACACATTTTATTTTGGAATTTCATTCAAAGTTGAAGCATAACTAAGAACACACCATATTTTGACTTTCAGTGTTTCCCCTCAAATTTAAATCTACCTAGGGCTGCTAAACTGTTTACGAACTAAAATATTTTTTGTTTACACCTGCTGAATGAAGTGTATATATAGAATTAGTGTCACATTAAAAGTTTTGGCTCCCGAGTTTTCTTGTAGACATAAAGTCAAGGTATGTAACAAAACATCACAGTTTGCAAAAGGTGTCACTTGGATGCTGGAATGTTCTTGATTATATGCTTACTGTTAATAGAATAATTGAAATTTGAGGCTTAGAACACTTTCCAATTTGATCTTCAGCTGAACATGAATGCTTTGCTGATATTATCTTTTGGCTAACTTGCATTTAGTTTAATAATCCAAGGGGCAATTTCTTAAGAAAAGAAGCACTGGATTTCTCCTTTGAGAAGAAATGGAAAAATATTCTTGATAATTTCTGCCTGTGTGGCAAAGGTCTTAATTTCTATACTAAATCAGTCAGCAAGCAATCTTAATTTTTTACTCATGCTGTAAATATAATTAGCTTACAATGTGCTTAATTTCATACATTTCAGTTTTAGCACAAATAATATTTGACTGATTTTAATAAGACACTAAATATTTCTCCATCTGTATATGTAATTTGTTGATCTTGATTTATGTGTTCTATTTTTTCTTGTCATATTTTTAATCAGATAAATATATTTCATTTATATTTAAATAATAATTTCAAATTTATGACATTTCTAACTACATCTATTTGACTTCATACCTTGATCATTCTCCATAAAAATTTAGTTTTTTTTTTCTGATAACTATAAGCATGAAGCCCAAATTTATGGGCTATAAATTGAGGCAATAAATTTTGGTGTAGATATGATATCAATAAAGAAAAAGATTAAGATTTATTGTCTTATATGTGCATAAAGTGTTCATAGTCTACATTTATGAACAAAAATAAAAAGCGAATACATTTTAATTTCATTTTTCTTGTTAAGTGAAAACAATATCCCCTAAAGAGAAAAAGAATATATCTAAATTCAATCTTTTGTGTGAGTGGACGGTAAGATAATTCTTCATTTGAGCAATTAGAAATACAACTGTATTTGCTGGAGAACATCTGTTCTGTCAATGCAATAGGCCGCAAATAACTCCATACTGGATACAATTCTCTTTGAATAGGTTGTAGTCACACTATCCAGCACCCATGATAAGTAAGTCAACGTGCAAAGTACTATATTCACACTATCTCATTCAATTCCAATAAAACCCCTGCTGGATACATATTGTTATCTCATTTATGGATTAGGAAACTGAAGCCAGAGTATCATCTCCAAGTTCATATAAGCAGTAAGTGACGGATCCAGAGCTCCAGCTCAGCCAAAGCTACACTCCTTAAAAACATCCTTTCATCATCAGAAAAGGAAATGTGTCAACTCTCAAAACTTACCTGTAGTAATAAACTCTGGCCTTGGGCCAAACACCTTCATAATTACATAGTTATTAGCACTTAGTACAAGTCCACATGGACATATAGCTGATTCCTATCGCAATGCGTACATAGTGTTGTCTCTGCTGTCCTTTACTATGCAGATTCGTTTAAAAATCCGTTCCAATCTACATCTAAACATCATCAAAGCCCTGTTTTCTCTAGACATTATTAACTATTACTCCAATTTAATTTTTTCTTCTTTTCTCTAGAAACTTGAAAAATTTGCATTCCTCTGATACCTACCTGTGACTACAAGTTTTGTCCCATCGCCGAAGACCTTTATGTCTCCACAGTGATTCAATCCATATCAAAAACTGTAGACTAATTTAGCATCTCTGATTTCTTCAAATCTTAATGTAACTATGACAGTCTGCTATTCAAGTGCATGTTTAGAGTCTGAACAAAATTTTTAATGAAATGTGCAGGCAAAAGGCATTATTTCTCAACTGTTTTTGTATTGACATAATTTTTAACTTTAAGGTGTAATTCAAATAAGAAATTAAATATTACACTTGAATATTTGACTTTTGTACGTATTCCTGAAAGCCTGTATGTTCAAGTTGCAAAAAACTCATATTTAAAAAACACATTTTTTATTTCCAAACATTTCCACTGCAAAATGAGAGAGCACCTTATATTCTAATATTTGAAACTATGCTTATTACATTTAGCCACTTTTAGAAGCAGTTAATAATTAGTCATAGAAACTGAGAATTTTTAAGTACTGTTTGTTTTAAACTGGCCTAAGATGAGATGGTAATTAATACATTTATCTGTACTCCTGATTTCATAAAAAATTCCAGTGAGTAATATTTTGAATTCTAGAGAAG
Source organism: Dama dama (assembly GCF_033118175.1). NCBI lineage: Eukaryota > Metazoa > Chordata > Mammalia > Artiodactyla > Cervidae > Dama > Dama dama. The sequence continues at coordinate 78,837,307 of NC_083698.1, read as the reverse complement.
GAATTGACTTTTTAATCACCTACCATGTCCCAATATTTATGGTAGGTAATTTTCATTTTTAATTTCGTTTCATCCTCAGAACATTAACTTGAGATGGTTGTTACATAGATGGAATGAATCAGTGGAAATATATCAAACTGTTAACAGCGATATATCTATATAAAAATTTAATTTTTTCTTTGTTTCTGTATTTTTCCATTTTTCCCCATTATGAGCATGTATTGTCTTTACAATTTTTTAAAGCAATAATCAATGAATTAAAATGTATTTGCTAAAGGATCGTCATACATAAGTGACAGATTCAGAATCAAAGTCTACGTTTTTCCCTCACTACATGTTACTAAAAATCATTTTCCAGGACCCTCATGAGTTATAACTGGTTCACCTTCATTTAACTGGATTGCTATAATTTACACTGAATAGAGTCAGTTGCAAAAAGCAGACCAGAATGTTGCTTTCCAATTTACAAACCTCATTTGTTCTTATGATCCCAACTACTAAAGAAATCAAAATACATAATTTTTTTCACTTTTCAATGCTTTATCAACTTTGCAAAAATTTTTAAAAACTTTCATTTCCATGGATCTCATAGGATAGGAACATCCTCAAGAGATGTTCCCCATCATCCAGGCAAACTTTTATCTTTAAGGCAAATGAGGAGGGAACAAGTTTACTGGATTGAATTTAAGGGGAAAAAAATCCATCTTAAGACATTCTTGAATATGGTCACAAAGTTAAATATCTTGAAACTTGATATTAATCATTCTCTGACTAAATAAGTTAAACAATATTAGTCCAAATTTTCCTTTGGTTGTTTTTGGAATTAAATTAAAAACTATCTAAGAGCTTTGAAATTTTCCAAGACCAAATGAATCTAATGTATCCACCACTGAGGGACTCACACTTGGTCTAACTGGCTAACTCTTGTCAGTATCCTCTCTACTAGGTCAGGAAAAGAACACATTCCAAGGACCTGGATGGAGTCACTGACCTCTCCAGACATTCCCCGTGCCTATTCGTTACCAAACAGGGAGTAAACCCGAGAATTCTGAGCCAGCACCAACACTCGAGCCTGCAGTGCCTGTATTGCCTACCTCCCATCCTGACCTTACTACAGAATTTAAAGAAACTTTACCTGTAACAACAAGTTGTGTTCCGGAACCGAACACTTCGATGCTCTGGTCACCTGTTTGCACTACTTAAAAGGCCTTTACAGAAATCTCCCTCTGTGCCTGCTCTCAAATTGTGCCCATATCTTTTCAATATTTGTAGAAATATATAAAAATTGAACCTGCTAACATTAAATAAAGATGGACCTCAAGCAAAAGCACATTAGGTACAAATGATCAAGAACTGAAAAACTGAACCCGCTCTTACTGGGCAGCTTGGGTTTATGTGGTCCCATTTCATCTCACATACTTTGGAGAGTATGATTTCATCTTTTCTCACCATTTTGTCTAAATCTTCTAAATATCCTCCCTTTAAAGTGTTTTCATGCATAAAATCAGTTTATGCTTAGAGTATACAGTAATGTTTCTTTAATTTCCAAAGTTGAACAATAATAAGAATAATATATTTGAGTATTTCATAGATGTATATTTGTTACATTTTATAGGTATTTTGTGATATGTATGTTTTAAGAGGAAAGTATCTGGGTTAATTCTAAAGTAACTTCTTTCCAGAATCTAATTCTCATCTAGTAGACAAAAAGAGTTGTTACAGACTGTGAATTTTTAATGATGATCTCTTAAGCTATTCCTTTGCTGAAAGACTGCTCACCTCTACCTAAAAATAACCTTGTAGTTTCAAGAGCATTGAAATAAAATCCTCCACTGCTTGTCAGAGAATTTTATTCAGCCTTGCATTTCTCGAGTATTTGGTATCACATTTTCTGCACTATTTTAAAATTTTTATTTTATTTTGGAGTATAGTTGATTAACAATGTTGTGTTAGTTTCAAGTGTACTGCAAAGTGATTCTGTTATTCATATACATGTATTTATTCTTTTTCAAGTTCTTTTCTCCTATAAGTTGTTACAGAATACTGTGCTATACAGTAGGTACTTGTTGGTTACCTGTTTTAAATATAGTAGTTTGTATTTGATATTTTTCATTCCCATAATGACTGGAAAGGCAGCTCTAAGTTATGCAATTTAGTAAATTTGATGCCATACTAAAAGAAATCTGAGTTGAATGGTGTCAAAATGACTTATTCTATAAAAATAACCTGAAAATCAAATCTTGCGTATTTAATAAATGTATATTCAGTATGACTTACATGATCTTTTCTGGGAGGAAAGAGGTCATTTCATTTCCTGATTAGAAGCAGAAGCATTGTTTTCATACACGAGTAATAATATAAATTATGAATTATTGCTAATTAGTAGTCAATTACAGAATCCTTTTAAAAGGTCAGAATATAAAAGATTAAATATTCAGAATATAAAAACAGGATGCTTCTCACATCACTTAATGATCCAGGCCATGCACTTAGGAATAGACTATCAGAGTCCAAACTTCACGACAGTGACTAGTCATGTACTTTATTTAGGCAAGTGCCTGAACTTCTCTCAACCTCAGTTTCCCTATCTATGAAATGGGAATATGAGAATTTCTGTTGAGGAAAGAGATAAGGCCCTAAGACTACTTATCATGGTGTCTGGCCTTCAGTAAACAGGAGCTGATATTATTATTCTCTTTAAAAAGGTGGTCTGCAGCCATTCCACTAAAATCTTCTAACAAAGTACATGGATTTTATATTGTTTAGCTGTGTCCCATATGGATTTTATATGCAGTAATCATTTTATCCATTAAGAAAGGAAACAAGCTCATCAGTTCAAGACTTCTTCCCTCTCTGGCAGCCACAGGCCATAGAACATTGGGGCTCAATCATGTTGGAATCTATAATGATTTTCTGCTAATCAAGAAACTCTTTGAATGTTGAAACTTGTTCTGTCTTGTGTCTTGTTCACCTTTTTATCACCAGCATCCAATACAGAAACTGTCCTCAATAAATGTTTGCTGAGAGAATAAGCAAATAAGGATGTCCAACCATACAGACTCTTTTCATCGACTTTGGAGCTGAGATGGCTCATGGAGCTTACAAATTCCATGAAACTTGTCCATATGCAGGCTATGTAACAAGACATGTGACTGCATAAATTTCAACTGACTTCAGCCTCCCTCTAAGAATTTAGAGTAATAAGAAGTGGAGGAGTAAGAAGTGGGATTTATCTATCATCATTTACTATAATTTTTTTCCACTGCTGTTAAGGATGAGCTGAAAACCAAAAATGTCCTTTCTTCAAGTTATTGGGAGAAAGAAATACTGTGTTGACTATAGAGAAGAGATAAATTAGAAAACTGTTTCTCACTTAAAAGTCCATTTATTAGAAAAGAATTTTGAACCAGTAACTTATACCAACAGATTACAGACATAGTCCTCAAAATACTTTAATTTCTACCCTGAGTCTATTCTTTGTTGGTTAAAAAGTTGAATTTCTAAAAGTAGAATTCCAACTTCTTACAAGCAAGGAAGTGAATAAGTCATTTACAAGACAGTTTTGTTTCCATATACAATGACCAGTAGTTGCAAAACTCCTGTTCATATGTTGAGGCCAAGAATATGGCAGTCAAACAGGGGGAATCCTAAATTGTTTTTTTCTAAAAGGCAACTATTTTCACTATTAAGTTGAAATAGGAAAAAAGTTACTTACCAGGAGGTATTACTACGAGCTTAGTTCCTTCACCAAATACCTTGATCCAGATTGAACCTGTCACAATGATTGGAGCTTCTACAAAAATCTCAGCCTTCTCTTTGCTTCAACATGTGATTAGAAGTTTAAAACACTTTGTGGTGACAATTTGATCTTCTGACTTTTGAAAGTCCTTGAACATAGGTTTCATGGCATCCAATATGTATAGATTTTCCTCAAATCAGTTGACCCAAATGTCTTTCATTTTCCTCTGAGTCATAGACGTTAAAAAGCACTGATAGATAATGGAAAGGGTAAAAACAGAAAGAGAAGAGTTTGGCATCAACCGACTGCTTTTCTAAATTTCCAGGAAAAGTATTCAGAGAATTAGGGCTTTCTTTTTATTTTCAGATGTTCGGTTTTGTTGAAACTGGTCAGAGATTTCATCAAAGAACATCTCCTCTGTTCTCACAAACCCCAGGGCTGCTTCATTAGTAATTCAGCAATGTATTTCTGGAAGGCGGAAACACTTAGGTAACTGAAAATGCAAATATACCAACATAAATACCGTGAGCAATGTGAACAAAGTTTTTCTTTTTTCATAAAAGCACTTTCACTATTGGGTCACATGATTTTTACAAAGGCAATGTCAAATGAGAAAATTATTTCTGTAATGACTTATTATTTTTCCTAGGATAAAAGAAGAAATTTGTAGAACTCTATCTCTTGGAAATAGTAGGTTATTTATTTAAATTAAACCTTAAGAAGTAAATCTAGTTCTCTGGATAAGTCGAAAGAAGTCTTGGGATGATGCTGCTCTGTAATGTTATGTCACTTATCTTGGATTGGGGGAAAAGAAATTGCCAGAAGCTGCTGAGTGCTCCTCTGAGCACAGATGAGTTGTCCATCTCCAGGATTCAGACAGACTAGGTCCTGAGCACCCCCACCTCAGGTGGATCCACCTGAGATCCACCCGGTCCTGGTCTAATCCCCTGAGAGCAATCAATGCCTCTGTCCTGAGGATTAATGTAAGATATCGTGGTGGGCAACTGTCCATTCACAGCAGCTCACAGACCCCAACACAATGGGAGAGGATGAGAGACCTGGATGAAAATCATATTTAGAAAGGGTTTTTAGCTGAAAATTCCAAGGTATTTTTACTTGGAGCTGTCCAATAAATACCCTTTCCATCTATTGTAGGTAAGAGTGATACCTGCCCACTCAATTTCTTTCTGATCCTTTTCCTCTGTTTTCCCCTTATTCCAAGAAAATGAGCAGAATTATAAAGTATTTTAGGAAGTGTCTGTATTTCAAGATCCACAAAGGTAGTAAAATACAAAAGAGTAAATAAAGAGTTATAAAATCCTTTATTAAATTAGAAGAACTATGTGAAGAGTATATCTTAATGAAGAAAGTAAAAGTATTAGTTGCTCAGTCATGTCCAGCTCTTTGTGACTCCATGGACTGTAGCCCACCAGGGTCCTCTGTCCATAGAATTCTCCAGGCAAGAATACTGAAGTGTTAGCCATTCCTTTCTCCAGGACATCTTCCTGACCCAGGAATCGAACCTGGGTCTCCCACATTGCAGGCAGATTCTTTACCATCTGAGCCATCAAGGAAGCACAACATCTTACTCAAGAGCATAAAATAAAACCTGAACAAACAGAGAAACATGTCATATTTGTAAAGGAGAAATTCAAGACGATAAAGAAGCTAATCTTTCCTAAAAGCGTGTATTTAAGTTGACCACAATTCCAATCAGAATTACACTAACATTTTATTTCTTGGTCTTTGCTGTGAAGTGTGGGGGTGAACTAGATAAGTTGATTTCAAATTCTAGTGGGAAGAATAAATATGAGATAATTGAAAAATATTTTTAAAAACAATGGTGAAGAGACATTGCACATAGTAGATTTTATCCTTATTACAAAGCTACTAACTAAAATATAATATTTTATATTTCAATAATAAAGAAATATTTTAAAACCAATTTTGGACTATTGACTACTATGTTGATAAAAACAAAACTAGCTCTCTACCTCATACCATATAAATGGGGTTCTAAGTAGATCAATATCAATATTTAAATGAAAAAGACTCTAGAGATGTGAGTAGAAAGAAGCAGGAGACTAATTGCGTCTGTTGTGTGGGGAGCTTGAAAAGGGAAGAGGCATAGGAGACACCTTTACATAATCCTTAATGTTTCAGAAGGAGGCACTTGGAGAATATTCACTTTTTATGTATTTTTCAAATAAACATTTTTTGAAAGGATAAATGGTGGTGACTTAGTGAAGACTTTAGTGACAGGATCAGATCTGTGCTTTAGGAACATAATGTAAGAGCAGAAAGAAGGATGGGTCAGCGGACCAGTCCTGAGAAAGCAGACATGTTTCAGAGACGATCGCCATGAGCTACTGAGAGGCATCTGTGGACCCAGTTATTGTAGTGACAGTGGGGATGGACGGAAGGGCTGGTGCAATAAATATTAACAGGTTCATCAGGTTTCTAAGGAATTCAAGTGGGAGAAATCAAGTTAACGTTAAGGAGGTTGAAAGTGAAGGAAAAGATGTTTTAAAATCAGAAAGATAGAGCTCCAATTCTAACCCCACCACTCCTGGTGACATGTCCTTGGGTACATCTCAGAAGGTCAGTTTCCTCATCTTTAAAAGGGAAGTGTCAGTATCTATTCCTCAGTACGTTTGTTAAGTTCATATGAGGTAATGTGTCTAGAAGAGATGAGGCAAGATTCGGGAACAGAGAATTCACTTTCTCGCAAAGAATAGAAAAATCTTAGTGCTGCGTACAAAAATCAATACTTTTGCTTTTAACCCTGCTTCACGTAACACACACACACATATACACAACTCACCACATTCTGGGGTGACCAACTAAGGCACTAAAATCCTACTTTAGTATGAAGAATGAATAGAGAAATATATAAATAACAAACAAGTCAAGTGAAGTAAAGTACTAGTTTCAAAACGACCCCTTGAATTTTTGCATTGTTTTTTCAAGTATGATTGATGATTTCATAGCTGATCAAATTTATCAAATTTGGCAGATCACCAAAAGTTATGAATCTCATATTATGATCATTGTTAGGATTAAGTGGTTATTTCTGTCCTGGGCTTACTGATTACCCTGCACATGTCAGCTGGAAAATAAGAGTTTCTACAGTTGCCCTAAGTCATAGAGAGAAATAGCAGTTCTCTGCCTTGGATCTGAGAATTTGGGTTTGGGGCTTTGTCTTGACAGCCAATGCTATTCTCAGATAGTACATCAGAGATTCTGGCCTGGTTTGTGGTTTCCTTTCTACCAGAAGAATCCAAGTTCCCAGGGTCTCCTGCCTCCTCCCTTCAGATCTCATTCCATGGGAAACACCTAAAGAACTGCCGGGTTCCTTCATTGCTTTTTTTCTCAAGACCAAAGAAAGCCAAAGACGTGGAAGGTCAAGAAAACACCATCTGTTTTTCACAAAATATTCTTGCATGGTATTAAAGGACACAGAGACATATGCTCTTTAATGAGATAGGAAAGTTTGGGGAAAAAACAACACAAATTGTGCAGACTGGGGTGAAGGAATGGATTGAAATCAATTTTATTCTGGCAACTTATCAGAAATCCAAGAAGAGATGTATTTAGCTGTATTGTAAGGGTATCAATTTTGTTTTTATTGCTCTTCTTTATGTGATTTTCAAGTCTGGCTGGTAAGAAATGCAAAAAGCAGATCAGGGCTACCAAACTTGGAACCAAGTGCATGGCCATCAAGTTAGAATTAGTCCCAGGTTTCAGACTGAAGAGCAGGAAATTTAGGACTTGGTTGGGTAGGTCCTTCTGTAAGTGATGTTTACAAATGTATTCATGAGGAAAGCAATCTCCACATTTGATGTGTATGCCAGGAAAACTATTCTAGTCTAGAATTTCAGAACAGATGGGAAGCTACAGAAATGAAGGGGAGTAAGTAGCCATAGGAAAACAGAAGGGAGGTAGACAGATCAAGGAGTCCTGACCTTTACCCTTTCTCAAGAGTGTGGCAGTCACATAATTTATCTACAAATCAGACCTGATTGGGTCCTGGGGACATCACGTATGAAGACAAGCCATTCTTGTCACAGCTCCCTTTGAGAGAAATGCAATTGCACTAAAAGGAGCTCAATGTTAAACACAAGACAGGCAGGAAAAGGCAATGCTCTGAGAGTCTGGAAAGCAGATGTGCCCTACCTCTGTGGTTAACTGGTTTTGCAAAATCCACTCGTAATCTCTGAGCCTCCGCTTTCTTATCTGAAGTGTGGCCATTGGACCAAATTTGTCCTGAAGGCCCTTCCTGTTCGAAAAGCTATGAACCCATGATCAAGAGCCTGTGGTTGCTTGAGGGGTGGTGGGGGCAGGGGCAGATGAGGGTTAGTAACAGAGAAGGTTTTCTTCCACGTTCCTTCTGACTCTGTAATACCGTGGGATCCCAGCAGGCACAGTAGTACGTGGCTTCATCGGACTTGACAACATTGTTGATTATCAGGTAAAAGATTCCATTCTCTTTGCTATCCATCTCCAAGCGGGAATTAGGTCTGTCCAGCTTATAACTATTAGCTGAGCCATAAAGGATTCGTGTCAGGGGCTCCCCTTCTTTCTCTTGATACCAGTGCACAATGGCATTCTCCAGGGGAGCCCCTGACAGTTTGCATCTTATGTGCACTGTTCTGTCTGGTCTTCGGGTAGAGGAGAGTTGCTGCTGAGAAATTTTCATTTTGATGTCTCCATCTGAAAAGCAAGGGAGGTAATCAGAGGCACTTAAAAAGGCTGACGCTGGACACAAAAACAATGGAAAGGAAGGGGAGAGGATAGAAGTCAACCTACAAACCCAAGCCAAAGACATGAGGAAAATCCACGTGGTTGGCATTGCAGTAATTGGTAAGATTAGGGTGTGAATCAGCACAGGATAGGAGATGCAGTGGCAGCACTTGCTCTGTGGAGGCAGGGATGTGGGAGGAAGCTTTGCTTTAGAACCAATGAAAGTCTTTCTCAGATCTGTCGCAGTGTTATTTTTTATCATCTTATTGGTATAAAAGAGCTTTCAGACTCCCAACAACCTCATCAAAAAACACTTATAATAATGTACTGTTGGGACTTCCCTGGAGGTCCAGTGGTTAAGACTCCAGGCTCCCAATGCAGGGCCCCCAAGTTCAGTTCCTGGTCAGGAAACTAGATCCTGCATACCACAACTAAGACATGATGCAGCCAAATAATTTTTTTAATATGATAACTTAATGTTATTAACACCTTGGAAGCAATTCTCTTCCACTTTTCCTTGATATGTTGCTTCAAATACACATATCCTTGGGATCCTTTTCATTCTCTGAGTTATGGATTTTTTTCACCATATTTTGTGAGAGTGTGAATAATGATGTATGGCTATCATAAGAATTAGAAAGATATTATCATTACTGTGGACAGTAACACATGAATATGAATATGCAGGAGGTTGTATATTATATAGACCATTCATTTGCAGAAAGTTCACAAAGTTGGGTAAATGCCAACAATTATTGTAGTTATTGCTTAGGATACTGTGATGTTACTATATGCCATTTCTTCATTCCACTGTGAATGAAGAAAAGTGCTGCAGGAAACAAAATCCCCTTGTTTTGTTACCCTTCAATCTTTTCCTATTTACAATTCTTAGTTTTTCAGCATTAAATCTATGCTTTACTGTGGTCTGGAGGACAATGTAAGATGTGATTTTTTAAGTCCTGAGTTCCTATTTTAGCTGTGATGACTCTGAATTGATTTAGTCTCGGCAGGTTAGGACACTGTGATTTGTTGAGCACTGTACTGAGACATGCCTGTGTAAACCTCATTCAGTCTTCAGCAACTTACGTGGTTGTTAGCACCAGGCCCGCTTAAAACTGGGAAAACATGGACCTAGAGATTTCCACACAGAGTGAGGTAAATCAGATGCAGAAAGACAAATATCATTTGATATTGCCTGTATGTGAAATCTTAAAAAAAAAAAAAAGATATAAAGGAACCTAGTTACAAAACAGAAGTAGAGACAAGGGATGTAGAAAACACACTTATGTTTACCAGGGGATAAGAAGGGAAGGAACAAATTGGGAGATTTGGCTTGACATACACACAGTACTATACATAAAATAGATAACTAATAAAACTTTACTGTCTAGCACAGGGAACTAATCTCACACTCTGTAATGGCCTATATGGGAAAAGAATCTGAAAAAAGAGTAGATATATGTATATGTGTAACTGATTCACTATAATATACAGCAGAAACTAATAACAAAGTAAATCAACCGTACCCCAAATAAAAATTTAAAATAAATAAGTAGAATAAAAATAAAATGAGAAAACAGAAATAAATGATTCAGTAACTTGCCTAGGTCACCCTGTCAGGGAATGGCTAAGCAGGAATTAGAAATCAGTCTTATGTCACTAAAAAGACCTTGTCTTTTCCACCACTCATTCATTCATTCTTTCTCTCTTTCTTTCCAAGCCAACACATCACGTTGAGCACTGGTTTATGGCTTCCTTCCCAAGAGGCTCCCATACATGATGAAGCTGTGACCATTTGGCTAGTTACAAAAGCCAGCCTATGACCAAGAGTTTAGGATGGAGGATAAAGTGATCTAACTGAAAAAAGCCTCACGGATCAGGTCCTGGGCTAGTTGCTCAGACACTGCTCAGGGCACATGTGCAGGAAAACAGCCCTTTATAGAAAGCAGAAAACGGGAGCAGCGGGGGCGGCGGAGGTTGGGGGGGTGTAAGGTGCTTTTGCACAGACGCGTTGGCATTCGATGACAGTGGGTCTCTTCTGCACCATGTTGGCCTAAGGGCGGTTTTTGTTCAATGACAGAGGATCTCTTACGCAACGTGTATTCCACCCAGCAGGCGCAATAGTAGAGCCCCGCATCCTCTTCTGTAGCCTGGTGTATCCTGAGGCTCACCAGTGAGTTACTCGGCCATTTCCTTGCTTCATATCCTTCCTCACTAATCCCTTGTTCGTGAACAACATTCTCATTGGAGGAAATATACAGAATTCGTTTTAGAGGCTGTTCTGGCTTCTGTCGGTACCAGTGCATGTACACATTCTTCTTTAACTTATGTTTTTATTTGGCATTCAAGAAATGCCATATTTCCTTTTTTCTTGGTAATGGATGTTATGCGTTGCGTTATTGAAATATCTCCACTTGTGTCTGAAAGAAAAAACAAGAGGAAAAATTAATGAAAATTTGATGTTCATTAACATGGTCTATATGTATTCTCTACTCATGAAAATCCTGGGGACTGATGTTTACATTTTCTTCTGGAACAACTCAAGGTATTGGTGGAATTTTTCAGCCTAGCTCGAAAGACCATGTGACCAGCATCCACCCGAAAAGGGTGATGTGACTGTCCATGATCTATTCCCTTCCTTGGGTAAAGCCACTCACATGTCCAGAAGGAGGCCACCACCAAGACCTGGGGCAGAAGCAGCATGCTGCCAGCTCTTGTCAGGAGATGTGATTGAATAATGGGAAGATTGCAGAGCTAACCGGCAGGCTGATTTAGTAGGAGGAAGTGGTGTTTAGAACACACAGCTAGCATCCAGGCTATAGAGACAGGGGCTGGTGGCAATTCTCAAACATCCTGTGGAAATAGGTCTGCTATTTTATTAGCAGATTTCTTTCAATCACCCTGTGATTTTCACCAACCAGTGACATTAGTATAAAGAACCAATTTTATGGTTAAAGGACTAAAGTCCTTTATTGCTCTAACAGAGGGGAAGAGAAAGACGAGCGAGGAGAGGCCAAAGTCCACACTTGACAGGCTCAGGGAACTTGAAACATCTTTGATGGTCACTATACTGCATCGGGTAATCACAGATGTAGGGACAGCTTACAGTAGTGTATGACCCCGCTCTATATTTTCTATAACCCAGCTGAAGAAGACTTATTTCAGATTCTTATTTTTGAATATGACCATTAAATGGGATCCTTAGAGATGTTGTATCCTTGGAGTGCCTCAATATGCCTTAAAAGCAAAAGCCATTGTTATTTTCTATTATAAAATGAGTGCAACCTCAGTATGGATCATAAAGAAACACAAACAGAAGAGAAGACAATGGCTTTTTGTCCCATCGCATAGAGACAACTATGTCTATTCCTTTTAAAATTTTGTTTCACATAGGTATGAAGATACATATGCAATGTTATGCTCTGTCTTTATTATTTAATAAGATACCATGAACATTTTTATATTCTGTAATTTCTTCCTTGTAGTGTTCTGACTCTTAGCAAGGTTCTTTGGTTGACCACCACGTTGACTCTCAGATAAGTTAGGGTCCCACAGATTCTTTTCATTTTACATGGAAGTCCACAAAACAGGAGAGCAGAATAGAAAATCCATTACTTAATTCATCACTCAGTTTTGAAACCCTGTTATGTTCCCTTTGGTCACCTAGCAGCTTACCAAAATATACTTTATCATCTGTCTTCCTTTTCAAGCTTCATTTCCTTATCACTCTGCTTGTCTGCCTGCATCTCCCAAATAAATTCAGTTCAGTTCAGTTCAGTTCAGTTCAGTCACTCATTCGTGTCTGACTCTTTGTGACCCCATGGACCGCAACATGCTAGGCCTCTCTGTCCATCACCAACTCCTGGAGTTTACTGAAACTCATGTCCATCGCGTCAGTGATGCTATCCAACCATCTGATCCTCTATCGTCCCCTTCTCCTCCCACTTTCAATCTTTCCCAGCATTAGGGTCTTTTCAAATGAGTCAGTTCTTTGCATCAGGTAGCCAAATTGGATTTTCAGCTTCAGCATCAGTCCTTCCAATGAATATTCAGTACTGATTTCCTTTAGGATGGACTGGTTGGATCTCCTTGAAGTCCAAGGGACTCTCAAAGTCTTCTCCAATACCACAGTTCAAATGCATCAATTCTTTAGTGCTCAGCTTTGCTTTTAGTCCAATTCTCACATCCATACCTGACTACTGGAAAAACCATAGCTTTGACTAGATGGACCTTTGTTGGTAAAGTAATGTCTCAGCTTTTAATATGCTGTCTAGGTTGGTCATAACTTTTCTTCCAAGGAGTAAGTGTCTTTTAATTTCATGGTTGCATTAACCAGATTGTTTAGAGCGTCCACTCTGAGGATATGAATAAATGCTCCTCCTCTCCTATGCTAGCACTCCTTTGAAGATGAGATATCCTTTCCAGACACCAAGGTCAAGCTGTGTCACCATGCACATGCTAATCTGTCTCTTTGAAATCTTGAAGAAGAGCACCCTTGACATGTTTGATGTCTGATCTTTGTTCTGAGAGAAATAAAAATGTCATTAAGGCATCCCAAATGGTGCCGGGTGCCATTGTGGATGTGGTTTCAGACATGTTCCTGCATTACTGAGAACTTGAATTTTCTGAAGGGTATCAAACTCAGGGACACCACCAGTCCTTTTAAAAACTGTTATCTGCTAGTTGCTGCCAGCTGCAAGCTTATGGTCTCGGGGTCACCTTTTACATCTTGCTGGCTCCAGTCTTACTTATTAACACAACAAACTATAGTTTTTAAATCAGGGGCACCTGGGCTGTTGCCGTCAGTTTAACTCAAGTAAAAAAAATTATTTGTATTCTTGCTAAAGATTATTTATGGATTATTTGCATCAACAGGCTGTTGTGTCCGGTTACTAAAGTCTGCAGCTCCCATCAGGTGACCTCTTGATACCAATGTCCTCGCGGTCATGTAGCAGTTCCATGTCCATTCAGGTCTAAAGGGAGAGTGGCTTCGTGCTGCCCTGGCAAAGCTGAAGGGTAGGGACAGAAACTATATGGCATGCAAAACGGAAAATATTTCCTTCACAGAAAATGTCTGACAACTCCTATTTTGGAACAATTAAAAATAACATTTACATCCATTTATTATACTCATAGTACATATCATTTCTTTCTATAAATTCAAATTTTGACCTATATTGTATGTTTTATGCCTAAATAGCTTACTTTAACATCTCTCATAGAGTAGGTTGGCTGGCAGTGGATTCCCTCAATTTTGTTTTGTTTGAGAATTCTTCATTTCTCCTGTACTTTTGAAGTATATTTTTGCTGAGATGTCCATTTTCTCTTCCATCATTTTAAAGATTTTATTCCATTGTCTTTTTGAGACTTCCCTGGTGGTCCAGTGCTAAGACTCATGCTCCCAATGCAGGGAGCCCGTGTTTGATCCCTTGTCAGGGAACTAGATCCTACATATCACAACTAGATCCTAAGACCCCGCACAGTCAAACAAATGAATAAATATTTTAATAGGTTTTAATTCACTGTTTTCTTGTTTGCATGCTTAATGAAGTGAGTCTACTATTTTTTTCCCATCCAGCTGCAGGCCTCCACCCCCATTCATTTAACTGTGACCACAAAGGAAATCGTATCTCCATGCTTCTGTTTCATCAGTTACAAAATGTGACTCTTGACAGCACCAATGTCAATGGATTATCTCAAACATGAGAACAATTTACCTCATTAGAACAGTGTCAGAAAGAGTAGCAACTGAATGCATGGCCACTGTGAGGCTCTGCAGAATCCTGCAGAGGTTCACTGCAGAATCCTGGGGAAAAGGATCCTGACTGGAGTGTCTACCTTGTTCTGGGATCATCTAATGGCCCTGGGGGGTCAGAGGCCCATGCGAAAGGAACTGTGATGGTCAGGCTGTAACACAAACCCTGAGTGCACAGTTAACAGTCACCCCATTCATGGAAGAAAGGGAAAGAACCTCATCTCAAATTCACCCCAGTCAGCAGGGAATAACCAGACTCTGAACTTCTTCAGGATGGCTTGAGAGAGTTGAAGGGACATGGGATTTAGGGTCTAAAAAGTCATTTTATCCCACTGCATCTTAAATTACTAGTATTAATGTGGAAAATGTGAATATTACATTGCCTCAGTGTTGTGATGCTGATATAAGATGCAATATCACCAGTGGGTTTTCTGGTGATTTCCTCTTTGAGACTGAGCCATGTAACTTGCAAGTAATCTCTGGATAGTTAAAAAAAAAATCATGCAAGACACATTTTCCTTAGTGGGAGGCTTAGGCAGGGCTCCCAGCTCTGCCACCTCTGTGGCTGCTGCCTCTGCCACCTCTGTATTGAGGATGTGGTGAGCACAGACCTGGTGATGGTTCTTGTGCATGTTATCCAAGGAACTCCCACACTGTGGGCAGACACCCAGCCGGCACAGTAGTACATGGCCTCATCTTCTTTCTGTAAGAAACTTATTCTCAAGGTAGAAGTGGAAGAGGAAACATCTTTTTTGGCCTCAAGCTTGTTTTTCGTCCCTCCTGAGTGACTTAGCGCAGGGGTTGTTAAGACGTATAGTAGCTGTTCTAAACCCTGATCTGGTTTTTGCCGGTACCAGTGGATGTAATCTTTGCTAAAGTCCTTAGAGAACACCTTGCAAGACATAATTACACTCTTTTCTCTTGTTCCAGTAACTGATACTTCAGGTTGCTCCAATGTTAATTGCCCAAGGCCAACTGCAAGCAAAGAAGACAAATCCCCATAAACAAAAGACATGTGAAGAGGCAACAAGAAAGACCTTCTTAGTCTCTCCTGTAGACTGAAATGACTGAGAGGACAACTCACAAGACCAGAAGGAGGAGAAGAGGACAGCTTCCAGGAGTGCCATCTCGTCACCAGACTGACTCCCAGGGAGGAGGTAAAAAAGGCAAGGTCTGTTGGCAGGAAGTCTCAGGCCAGTGGCAGGGGAGTGGGCCTGGATCTTGTGTCTCAGAGAAAGAGGTGAATCTGGTGGTATGGTTGTCTGGGGTTCTTCATAATCTGCAACAGATATGAGCAGCTATGGTTTCACGGGGGTTTCCTGCCCCTAAGTCCGGGGCAGATGGTTTAAGAGAAGGATCATGATCTGAACAGACAACCCAGAGATGAATGCGTATACTTGAGGGTGGGGCTACTCTCATAGCTGCTCAGCTCATCTCCCTGAAATTTCACACCGTAGTAACGTTGCTGCAGAAATAGGAAGACATCCCTGCTGTGTTCTTTCCCGATGTCTGTCTTTCTGTAAATGGTTGGTGATCCAGGACTCGTGTATGAAACTTGACCTTTATTTTTCTGTAATGCTACAGAAAACCATCAGACGTTAGAACATCTTCTTGACATGATTTAATATGCTACAGACACAAGCACTGGAATACTTTAGAGGTTTTTTTTAATTAATTAAGATGTCACCATGCAAATTACCATTCAGAGAAATCACACTTTGTTTACAATCTGGGTGCCTTCAAAAAGGGACTACATTGCAATTGCTTGTGGATCTTTGAGACAGAGCAGTCTGTGGAAATCAGCTGCTACTCAACCTGGACCTGACAACAGTTTCATGAGCATTATGTCACATGCAGGGGTATTTTTAAAGCAATGTTCTGTTGAATATGCAGTGATAACCTTTAAAATTAAAATGGCATCTAATATGTATTGAGGACTTTCTATTCATCAGGCATGGTTCTAAATGTTCTCATGTTATTTTATTTAATCTTCTTCACTATCCTGGGAGGTAGCTGTTATGAATATCTCCATATGACAAAGGAGAACAGTGGCAAACAGACTCATTTAAAGACGTGGAGCTGGTAAATGTGGTAACTCCCAAAAGCCACCATTGTTTATTAAAGGAAATGGGTAAAATAAGATGTAAAGAGGACCAAAAAAGCACAGATCATTTACTTTGAAAATTTCTCTGCATTTTTATGGCTAGAGATCAGATTGATGGGTATTATTTATATAAATATACATTTAAGTGGAATTTGCATGTTTAGCTTTATATTCTTGTTTGGTTATCTTATGATTGTAAGCAGCACAGCTTTTTAAATGTAATTTTATTTATTTATTTATTTTTGGCTATGCTGCATCTTCATTGCTGCTTGGGCTTTTCTCTAGTTGCTGAGAGCGGGGGATACCCTCTAGTTGTGGCGTGCGGACTTCTCCTTGTGGTAGCTTTTTTTGTTGCGGACCACGGGCTCTAGGGAGCATGGGCTTCAGTAGTTGTAGCACATGGGCTTAGTTGCTCCACGGCATGTGGGATCTTCCCGGATAAGCAATGGAACCCTGCACTGGCAGGTGGATTCTTTACCACCTAGACACCAGGGAAGCCCCAGAAACACAGTTTTCAATAATCTATGTGATATTATTTTAATTATTAATAGTTATTTTTAATAACTAAAGAAAATTAAGCAATTTCCAATACCACTTACCCCATCTGACATGGGCTGAATTATTTAAGCTTCTTTTGCCTCACTTTCCACAGGGGCAGCTTGCATGCATACATATCTTTTATTATTTTATTTTAAAATTTCTAACTTTAAATTTGTTTATTTATTTATATTTTTGGCCACATGGGCTCTGTAGTTGCCCCACAGCATGTGGAACCTCAGATGCCTGACCAAGAATCAACCCCATGTCCCCTGCATTGGAAGATGGATTCTTTTTTTTTTTTTTTTTCCATTTATTTTTATTAGTTGGAGGCTAATTACTTCACAACATTGCAGTGGGTTTTGTCATACATTGACATAAATCAGCCATGGATGGAAGGTGGATTCTTAACTACAGAAAACTTCGTTTTCAATGACTGCATAGTGTTCTATCCTTTGAACACAGTGTAAATCTTTCCCTGTTATTCACCATTTATCCTGACATGTAAGAAGCTGCTGGAGACTTCTCCTCTAAGATCTGATACAGAGGGCCCTACTATGGACATCCCATTACTGCTTTATGGGGCGCTTTTGATTACTCAATGAGCCATCATGTGAAGAAGGGAGCAGAAGCAGGTTGACAAGCTTGTCTTCAAGTTCCTGTCTCAAAAGGGCTTATGTTCTCAGACCATTTGTTTCTCTCAAGTCTGGATCTCTACCTTAGCTTGTGTTCAAAGTTTAGGTAAACAACAATGCCCTATTTAGTTTCAAGAAATCAACTGCAGCCTGCACTGAGTGTATCCGATGGATAGAAATTAACTGGTCAGGCAATCACAACAGGTTACCTGCATCAGAGGTAGAAGGAGAAAGGCTGACAGACTGATTCTATGTCAGTCTTTGCTGTGAGTTCCCCCTTTTTTTCTTTCAAAGGCCTCCCTGAATTAGTAATGGAACTGGAGTCTTAAGTAGAAGGGGTCATGGGGATGACTATGTTGCCGTGACTTTGGGAATTATCAAATAAATAAGGGAATACTCATGGCATAGATGCAAAGTGATATCCATGGGGTGCCTGGTATCTGCTGTATAAGAAGTGTGGATTGCAAAGTAGTTCTCCTTTGTTTCACAATGATTTGAGAGGTGGCATCACAAAACAATAGAATTTTTATTGTTTTCAAATACTTTGGAAAATAAATTGATAACTTATTGGCATTTCATGTATTCTTTGAAGACTGCTAATGATTCAAATGCTGTTCACAAGATTCAGCACGAAATAGTAAATTGTGCCAGTGAATGTTCCACAAAGGTGAGTTTTGTTTTCTCCATGGAGGTAGGAACGACACATAACACTTTTTATCCCCTGAGAATGAGGAGGAGACTCCAGAGCTACACACACTGGGTCCAACCCTATTCTGCCAAGTGCCAGCTGTGTGACTTGAACAAGTTCCTGAGACACATAGGGTCTCATTTTCCTCATGAGTCAGCTGGCTTTATAATAACTGAAATCTCACGGGTTGTCATGGGGGTTAAGGGGCTTCATATATATGTGCAAAAAATTGAGAACACTAATAAAGAATTCTCTCACACCCAAAATCATTAGCTGTTCTTCTCTTGGACCATCTTCTCTCTTTCTTTATAGGCAGATACGAGGTGGCTTTCTTCCTACTCACAATATGGAGGGTTCATCTGTTGGTTTCAGTGTCTCAGCCCTCCCTCTACTCTGATGACATCATGCTGGCACATCCCTGTCTGTGAAGTGAGGAACCATCTTCCTCCTCCCACAGAAAAAGACACTTGTTCCATCCCAAATTTACCTCAAGTATTCTGTTTGTTATATAGAATTATGATCTTTAAATTTTCAGGATAGCCTTGCAGTCCAGCTAAAAAAGCACAGACTTCTTATCTCTGACCAATCATTTTAACTGTCTAAGCTTTCATTTCTTTGTCTGTAAAATGGGCAGATAATGATTACATGCAGGAGAGCTGTGATAATTATGTGTGGTAATATATATGTACCATGCCTAGGAATCCTGGTACACAATGATTCCTTTCTTCAGCCTGAACTATTCACAGTTAGTGGAAAACTCTGGATGGTGACATAATAAATAAAGCTCATGTCCACTCATTCACAGAGAAGACTTTAGTTCATTAGGAAAGAAGATTTGAGAACATCGTGGTCAGAAATGCTTGCTGCTCAAGGTGAGTCCTAATACATGAACACAAGCCAAGATTTTCTCTTGGAATTCTCAAGAAGGCAGCAGAGATGGTGAGCCAGAGGCTGGAAGCCCAGGTAGGAAGTAGCTGACTTTGCTCCTGTGGGAAGACTATGATGGGGCATAGTCCCAGAAGAGGCAGTTGTTATACTGTGTTGGTATCTTTAGTGCTGTGGGTCCCAACAGCATGGTACTCAATGACCACATCTTTTTCTGTGAAATTTGTGGTAAGAACTGAACTCAGTTAAGTTCAGTCACTCAGTCATGTCCAACTCTTTGCAATCATATGGACTGCAGCATGCCAGGCTTCCCTGTCCATCACCAACTCCCAGAGCTTGCTTAAACTTACGTCCAACAAGTCAGTGATGCCATCCAACTATCTCATCCTCTGTCGTCCCCTTCTCTTCCTGCCTTCGATCTTTCTAGCATCAAGGTCTTTTCCAAGAAGTTCTTCACATCAGGTGGCCAAAGTATTGGAGTTTCAGCTTCAGCATCAGTCCTTCCAGTGAATATTCAGGACTGATTTCCTTTAGGATTGACTGATTTCATCTCCTTGCAGCCCAAGGGACTCTCAAGAGTCTTCTGCACCACAGTTCAAAAGCATTGATTCTTCAGTGATCAGCTTTCTTTATAGTCCAACTCTCACATCCATACAAGACTACTGGAAAAACCATAGCTTTGACAAGATGGACCTTTGTCAGACTTTTGTCAGCAAGTGACTGTACTACTTGGGTTTTTTTGCGTTTTTTTTTTTTTTTTTTTTTTTTTTTACTACTTGGTATTTTATTTTTCTCATGAGTCAAATCTGTCTCATGATAAGAGAAAAAAAAAACAACCTATAAATAGTGCAGCTTAAAGGATCTAATATATGGAAAGCATTGAAAACACTGATAGAGAATTCATTCACACAGCACACACACACACACACACACACACACACACACACACAAACCAAAGTTAGCTCTTCTTGGCAGATACTCTCTCTTCTTTTCTGGGGGGCCTCACCATAAGCCTATGAGGGATCTTCATTACCAACCAGAGATCGAAATATGCCCCCTGCAGTGGAAGTGTGAGTTCTAAATACAGGGCCACCAGGGAAGTCTCACTTTCTATTCTTCCACAAGCAGAAGCCAGATAACCAAGGATGGTGGGCTCATCCAACCACCTCAATGATCCAGAGCTCTATTCTGATGACATCTTGCTGGCAGAATCATTTCCCTCATGTCCCGCAAAAAGGTGCACTTTTTTTCATCCCTCATCTACCCCCAGTATCCTAGTGTTCACTTAAAGAATTGCAATTCTTAAACATTTCAGTGTGATCTCATAGTCCAGATCATCAACATGGACTTCTTATCTTAGGCTAATCATGATGGTTAAATCCTCTACACTTTCATTTCTTTAGTTGTGAAACAGGCCAATTACACTTACACTACAGCACTTCTGTCTTAAGTATATGTCATAATAATGGCACATGGTAATGTACTCTTTCAACCTGAAGCTTGCCCACATACAGAAGTCTCTGGATTGGGAGATGATGAACGGTAGCACAGCCTGTGTGCCCTCAGACAAGATTTCAATTCATTAAAATACAGTGTCAATCACACTAACAAATTGAAAGATAAAAACCATATGATTATCTCAACAGATGCAGAGAAAGCCTTTGACAAAATTCAACACCCATTTATGATTAAAACTCTCCAGAAAGCAGGAATAAAAGGAACATACCTCAACATAATAAAAGCTATATATGACAAATCCACAGCAAGCATCACCTTCAATGGTGAAAAATTGAAAGCATTTCCCCTAAAATCAGGAACAAGACAAGGGTGCCCACTCTCACCACTAATATTCAACATAGTTTTGGAAGTTTTGGCCACAGCAATCAGAGCAGAAAAAGAAGTGAAAGGAATCCAGATAGGAAAAGAAGAAGTGAAAGTCTCTCTGTTTGCAGATGACATGATCCTCTACATAGAAAACCCTAAAGACTCTACCAGAAAATTACTAGAGCTAGTCAATGAATATAGTAAAGTTGCAGGATATAAAATTAACACACAGAAATCCCTTGCATTCCTATACACTAACAATGAGAAAACAGAAAGGGAAATTAAGGAAACAATACCATTCACCATTGCAACAAAAAGAATAAAATACTTAGGAGTATATCTACCTAAAGAAACAAAAGACCTATACATAGAAAACTATAAAACACTGATAAAAGAAATCAAAGAAGACACAAACAGATGGAGAAACATACCGTGTTCATGGATTGGAAGAATCAATATTGTCAAAATGGCTATACTACCCAAAGCAATCTATAGATTCAATGCAATCCCTATTAAGCTACCAATGGTATTTTTCACAGAACTAGAACAAATAATTTCACAATTTGTATGGAAATACAAAAAACCTCGAATAGCCAAAGCAATCTTGAGAAAGAAGAATGGAACTGGAGGAATCAACCTGCCTGACTTCAGACTCTACTACAAAGCCACAGTCATCAAGACAGTATGGTACTGGCACAAAGACAGAAATATAGATCAATGGAACAGAATAGAAAGCCCAGAGATAAATCCACGAACCTATGGACACCTTATCTTCGACAAAGGAGGCAAGGATATACAATGGAAAAAAGACAAGTGGTGCTGGGAAAACTGGTCAACCACTTGTAAAAGAATGAAACTAGAACATTTTCTAACACCATACACAAAAATAAACTTAAAATGGATTAAAGATCTAAATGTAAGACCAGAAACTATAAAACTCCTAGAGGAGAACATAGGCAAAACACTCTCCAACATAAATCACAGCAGGATCCTCTATGACCCACCTCTCAGAATATTGGAAATAAAAGCAAAAATAAACAAATGGGACCTAATGAAACTTAAAAGCTTTTGCACAACAAAGGAAACTATAAGCAAGGTGCAAAGACAGCCCTCAGATTGGGAGAAAATAATAACAAATGAAGCAACAGATAAAGGATTAATCTCAAAAATATACAAGCAACTCCTGAAGCTCAATTCCAGAAAAATAAATGACCCAATCAAAAAATGGGCCAAAGAACTAAACAGACATTTCTCCAAAGAAGACATACAGATGGCTAACAAGCATATGAAAAGATGCTCAACATCACTCATTATCAGAGAAAAGCAAATCAAAACCACAATGAGGTACCATTACACGCCAGTCAGGATGGCTGCTATCCAAAAGTCTACAAGCAATAAATGCTGGAGAGGGTGTGGAGAAAAGGGAACCCTCTTGCACTGTTGGTGGGAATGCAAGCTAGTACAGCAGCTATGGAGAACAGTGTGGAGATTTCTTAAAAAACTGGAAATGGAACTGCCATATGACCCAGCAATCCCACTTCTGGGCATACACACCGAGGAAACCAGATCTGAAACAGACACGTGTACCCCAATGTTCATCGCAGCATTGTTTATAATAGCCAGGACATGGAAGCAACCTAGATGCCCATCAGCAGATGAATGGATAAGGAAGCTGTGGTACATATACACCATGGAATATTACCCAGCCATTAAAAAGAATTCATTTGAATCAGTTCTAATGAGATGGATGAAACTGGAGCCCATTATACAGACTGAAGTAAGCAAGAAAGATAAAGAACATTACAGCATACTAACACATATATATGGGATTTAGAAAGGTGGTAATGATAACCCTATATGCAAAACAGAAAAAGTGACACAGATGTATAGAACAGACTTTTAGAGTCTGTGGGAGAAGGCAAGGGTGGGATGTTTTGAAAGAACAGCATCGAAACATGTATATTATCTATAGTGAAACAGATCACCAGCCCAGGTTGGATGCATGAGACAAGTGCTCGGGCCTGGTGCACTGGGAAGACCCAGAGGGATCGGGTAGAGAGGGAGGTGGGAGGGGGTATCGGGATGGGGAATACATGTAACTCCATGGCTGATTCATGTCAATGTATGACAAAACCCCCTACAATATTGTAAAGTAATTAGCCTCCAACTAATAAAAATAAATGAAAAAAAAAAAAAATACAGTGTCAAAAAAAAAAAGCTTTGGAAGCACAGCTTTTGGGATCTGCTGGAAAGTCATGATCCAAGCGTGATCCAAAATGACTTCCTAGAAAGCTCAGGAAGTGCTGCAGATGAGGTGGGGCTGAGGCAAGGAAACTGGTGTGTGGTTGCTGCTGGTGGGAAGGATGTGGGTGGGCACGGATCCAGGGAGGGGATCTTGTGTGGGTTGTTGCCACAGTTCTAGTACTGTGAGCCCCAGCAAGCACAGTAGTAAATGCCCACATCTTCTTTTTCCACGAAATTTACCGTAATGGTTGAAGTGAATGTTTGGGCATCTTTTCTTGCCTCAATTTTGTTCTTGCCATCTACTTGATTTCGAGCTGCAGTTGTGGTTGAGATCACATAAACCAGATGCTCCAAAACCTGATTCAGTTTAATCCGGTACCAGTGAATGGCCACTAACCCAAAATTTGTGCTCTCTATCTTGCAATGTATGTTAATACTTTTCTTTACTTCTGTGGAAAGCGATATCTGGGCCTGCTCCACTTTTGATAACCCATGTCCAACTGTAAATAAAAGAAGAGAATTTCTAATGAACTGCTGATAATGTAAGAAATATCCAAGAATTTCTTTACTCATTCATCTAAAGTGAAATGATCAGGGAATGACTCACAAGCCCAGAAGGAGAAAAATGTGAATGCTTCCAGCGGTGACATCCTGTCTGCTGGGCTGTGTGCTCAAAGAGAAGGCAGGAAGGTGGGGACCTGGTGGCTGGATGCCTCAAATCAGTGGAAGGGCGTGGCCTGAACCAAGAAGGGGAAGGAAGTGGATGGTCTAGTGGGTCCTTGGGCTGTTAGTGCTGGCCACAAGCTCACTGGGCCTGAGTCTCCTGTTTCCTTTGGTATTCCCAGTGGCAATGCTGAGCTCAAAAATGAAGCTAGTGGTCACTGGAAGATTATTTGGCACGAATGTGAAAGAGCCATGGAGGAGTCTTGATTTCTGTAGAATGAAAATGGTTTCTATTTGCCCAGGAGCTAGTCTATGAACACTTTTCCTTAGCATAGTATTTTCAAATATTGTATGTTTAATAAATATTGATTTTTATGGTAGCAAATATTTAATGAGCATTTTCTATTTGTTAGACTATTTTTCTAAATGTTTCTCATCTTACAGCAATCCCATGATATTGATATTGATGTTGGTTGTTATCATTTAATAGATCAGGAAAATGGGGTTTTTCTGAGGAAAAACATAGAGCAATGTGACTCACCAAAAGTCACCCAGCTGTTTAGTGGGACGTGCTGGGAAAGATGCTTATTGAGGAGATTAAGACAAATAGAATAAAGGTGAAAATAAAAATGCCTGTGATCATACTACCAAGACTAACAAGTTTTATCATACAGTGTCTTAATTTCTAGATTTCTTTCTTGCAAATATATGGATATCAATACAATATTATGGATTATAAATATATTTATAAGCTACTCTGTGTCTTTTGATTGGCTTGCTTATTCTATTTACATTTAAAGTAATTATAGAGGGAACTTCCCTGGTGATCCAGTGGCTTAGACTCCTCATTTCCAATACAGGGAGCCTGGGTTTGATCCTTAGATGGAGAACTAGATCCCGCATCCTACAACTAAGACCCAGCACAGCCAAATAAATACAGACTAAAATAAATAAAGTAATTATCGATATGTATGTACTTATTGCCTTTTCATTAATTGTTTTGTGGAGTTTTCCAAAGGTTTGTTTTTGATCTTTGCTTCTCCTTTTGCTGTCTTTCCTGTCATTTAATTACTGTCTGTAGTGTTGTTTAGATTTCTTTCTCTTTTGTGTGTGTCTATTATAGATGTTTGGTTTGTGGCTACCATGAGGTTTATATGCAGAAATCTATATGGAGGATATTTTAAGCTGCTTATCTCTTCAGCTCAAACACATTTAAATAACCTTTCCTTTTTACTCCACACCCTCATGTTCACTATTTTTTTAACCTGTTTTGTGTCTTTTTCTTTTTCATTTACTTAATTGCTTACTGTGGGTATAGATAATTTTACTACTTTCATCTTTTAACCTTCCTAACAGCTTTATATGTGCTTGATTTACCACTTTTACTGTATATGTGCATTCATCAATGAGATTCTTCCTTTCTTAATTTGCATATTTCTAGTTGTGGCCTTTTCTTTGCTACTGAGAGAAGTTTCTGTATCATCTCTTGTAAAGCTGGTTTGGTGGGGCTGAATTATTTTATCATTTTCTTGTCTGTAAAACTTTTGATATCTCAATCAAATCTGAATGAAAGCTTTCCTGGTTAGAGTATTCCTGGTTGTTAGGTTTTCCCCTTTCATTATTTTAGATGAAATGATATTTAATATTTATTTATTTATGAAATATTTTTAAATATACACTCTCTTCTGGCCTGCAGATTTTCTCCTGAAAAAGTCAGTTGAGAGCCTTATGTGTCCAGACACTAATAAGCTAGAGGCAGAATTCCACAGTGACACTTGCAGGACCTGTGTCCCTGGGGTGGAACAAGTTTCCCAAAATGGCCACTGCCAGAATCTGTGTCCAGTGGGTGAGCTCCAGTCGCCTCCTGCCTCTCCGGGAAGCTCACCAGCATCAGCAGGTGAATCTCACCCAGGCTCCTTTCATATTACTGTGCTGCCCTGTGAGATTTTGTGTGCAACCTGTGTGAATGGGGTGTCAGTATCCCACGGACCTCTGACTCTCTCAAAAGTAAGCCTTGCCTGCCTTCAAAGCCAAATGTTATGGGGTTTGGTCATTCTAGTACAGGACCCCCAGGCTGGGGAGCCCTATGTGGGACTTAGTACCTGTGTTTCTTGGGGAGAAACTCTGTGATTGTTGTTTTCCTCCTGTTTGTGGGTCACTTATCCTGGCTTATGAGTTGTTTATACTGTTCCTTAGCCCCTTCTACCTATCTTGTTGCAGTTCCTTCTTTATATCTTTATTTGTAGAAGATCGTTTTTGCTAGTCTTTGGGTCTTTGTCATCAGCAGTTTCTCTGTAAATAGGTGTAATATAGGTGTGCCCATGGGAGGAGATGAGCTCAGGTTCTTCTTAGTCTGCCAACTTCTTTGATCATTCTTTTCATCCAGACTCATTTTGTCTTTCCTTTGGGCCAGGAAACTTCACAGAGTCAATTTATTTAAAACCATCTTTCTTAAATTGGTATGAAAGTGAAATTGTTAGTCATTCAGTTGTTTCTGACTCTTTGCTTTCCCCTGAACTGTAGCCT
Source organism: Dama dama (assembly GCF_033118175.1). Lineage (NCBI taxonomy): Eukaryota > Metazoa > Chordata > Mammalia > Artiodactyla > Cervidae > Dama > Dama dama. Next base: position 78,810,964 of record NC_083698.1, on the reverse strand, counting down.
ACCAGGCTCCTCTGTCCATGGAATTCTGTAGGTAAGAATATTGGAGTGGGTAGCCATTCCATTCTCCAAGTGGTCTTTCTGATCCAGAGATCGAACCTGAGTCTCCTGCAGGGCAGGCAGATTCTTTGCAATATGAGCCACCAGGGAAACCCAAATTGGTAGAGATGATCTTATTTACAAAGCAGAAATAGAGACACAAAAGTAAAGAACAAATGCATGGACATCTAGGGGGAAGGAGAGATGAATTTGGAGACTGAGATGGACACGTACACTATTGAGACTATGTATAAAACAGATAAGTAATGAGAACCCTGTATTGCAGAGGAAACAATGCTCTATGGTGGCCAAAAAGGGGAAGGAAATCCAAAAAAGAGGATGTGTATGGATATGTATGTTTGATTCACTTTGCTGAACAGCCAAAACTAACACAACATTGTTAATCAACTATACTAAAATAAAAATTTTAAAAACATATATAGGAGCCTGTGGTGGTGGTTTAGTCACTTAGTTATGTCTGACATTTTGTGACCTCATGGACTCTGGCCTGCCAGGCTCCTCTGTCCATGGGATTTTCCAGGCAAGAATACTAGAGAGGGTCGTCATTCCCTCCTCCAGGGGATCTTTCCAACCCAGGTATTGAACCCCTGTCTCAATGCATTTCAGACAGTCTCCTGCCTGGCAGGCAAAATCTTTACTGACTGAGCCATCAGGGAAACTTATAGGGGCCTGGGTAGATTATTGTTGACTCTAATTAGCAACAGTCTCTCCACTGAAAAACTGTCATGGTCATAAGCAGTATAGGTCAGGATGTGAATCAAAATATAAGAAGACCAGAAATGGGAGAGGAAAGGCTGAAGGCTCATATATCCATATTCTTCCAAGAAACCTGCTATAGATACTACTATTAGAAATAGAAAATAAGAATTTTGTATTGTTTTACATTGAAAAGCCAATAGATAATTCATTGACATTTTACTTATTTGGAGAAGATACCTACTGTTCCAATCCTGGGTACATGCTTTAGCACCTAATGGTAACATGAGTCAGTTAGTGTTCTATTATGCTCAGAACAACCTTGTTTGTGGTGCTGGGAACAATGGATCCATCCTTTCATTGTCCTTCAATTTGTTATTGCTGTTTAGTCGCTAAATCTTGTATGACTTATGTCCCCATGGACCATAGGCCACCAGACTTTTCTGTCTATGGGATTTCCCAGGCAAGAATATTAGAATGAGTTGCCATTCCCTTCTCTAGGGAATTTTCCTGACACAGGGATCAAAACTGAGTCTCCTGCTTGGCAAGTAGATTCTTTACCACCAGGGAAGCCTGGCCCTTCAGTTAAGAAGTGGTTTCATGTATTAATCAAAAGGAGCTAGGTGACCTGGGTCCCTTTCCTACTCTGTCAACTAACCATGTCAACTAAACCAGCTGTGTGGTTTAGACAAGTGACTGAACCACCCGGTACTTTATTTACCTCATGAGTCAAATATATTTCATGAGAAGAGAAAAGATCTTACAGACAATGCAGTTTAAAGGAGCTAATATATGCAAGGCATTGAGAACACTTATAGGGAATTCATTCAGACACACCAATGTTAGTTCTTCTGGTCTTGACAGGCATTCTCCTTTTCTAGGGGGCCACACTTTAACCCTTTAGGTTCGCACGCTGGTCCTTGGATTTTCTTGTGTTCCATTTTTGTGGGCTGTTCCTCTCTTTGTCTTTTAGCCACTGCCATTTTGGACTCCTTTTTCCTAGTCTAACTACCTAACAACCTTATGACGGATCCTCGTTCCCCAACCAGCGATCAAAACTGTGCCCCCTGCAGTGGAAGCATGGAGTCCTAACCACAGGACCAACAGGGAAGTCCCACTTTATCTTTTTTTCAGAAGCTGAATCTGAGTAACCAAGGATGATGAACTCATCTAAGCACCCCAGTGACACAGTTTTATTCTGATGATATCATGCTGGCAGAATCCTTTTACCCATACCTCTCAAAAAGAGGGCACTTATTTCATCCCTAATTTATCCTTAATAGTCTAATGTTCACTTAAAGAATTGCAATCCTTAAACTTTTCAGTATGATCTCACAGTCCAGTTCAAAGCATGGATTTCTTTTCTTTGGTGATTATTAGGATTCAATTTTCCAGGTTTTTATTTCTTTATTTGTAGAATGAACCAATAATAGTTGTATAGCAGCCTGTTGTCTTGAGTATATGTCACAATAAAGGAATATGGTAATACCCTTTCTAAACCTGAAGCTTACCCACATGCAGAAGTCTCTGGATGGGGAGATGATGAATGATGGCACAGTCTGTGTGCCCTCAGTCCCTAGAATTCCCAAGAATTCTATTCACTGGGATACAGTGTCAAATAAAACCTGAAGGTCAAGTGCAAGTGTGATCCAAGATGACTTCCTGGAAAGCTCAGGAAGTGCTGCAGATGAGGTGGGGAGCCCAGGTGTGGAACTGGTTGCTGCTGGTGGGAAGGATGTGGGTGGGCACAGACCCAGGGAGAGGATCTTGTGTGGGTTATCGCCACAGTTCTAGTACCGTGAGCTCCAGCCAGCACAGTAGTATGTGCCCACATCTTCTTTTTCTATGAAATTTACCGTAAGGATTGAAGTGAACATTCGAGCATCTTTTCTTGCCTCAATTTTGTTCTTCCCATCTACTTGACTTCGAGCTGCAGTTGTGGTTGAGGTCACATAAACCAGATGCTCCAAAGCCTGATTCCTTTTCTGCCGATACCAGTAAACAGTTTCTGATTCAAAATTTGTGCTCTCTATCTTGCAATGTATGTTAATAGTTTTCTTTACTTCTGTGGAAAGCGATATCTGGGCCTGCTCCACTTTTGATAACCCAAGTGCAGCTGCAAGTAAAAGAAGAGAATTTCTAATGAACTTCTGATAATGTAAGAAATATCCAAGAATTTCTTTGCTCATTCAGCTAAAGTGCATTGATCAGGGAGTGACTCACAAGCCCAGAGGGAGAAAAATGTGAATGCTTCCAGTGGTGACATCCTGTCTGCTGGGCTGTGTGCTCAAAGTGAAGGCAGGAAAGTGGGGACCTGGTGGCTGGATGCCCCAAGTCAGTGGTAAGAGGGCATGGCTGAATAGGGGGAGGAGAAGGAAGTAGCCAGACTAATGTGTCCCTGGGCTGTTAGTTTTGGTTGCAGGCTCCTCAGGCCTGAGTCTCCTGTTTCCTCTGGTCCTTCATTGGCTCTGCTGATCTTAAGATAAAACTAGTGGTTTCTGGAGGATTATTTGATATGACTGTGAGGGAGCCATGGAGGAATCTTGATTTCTGTAGAATGAAAATGGTTTCTGTTTGCCCAGGAGCTAGTATTTTTCTCAGCTTAGTATTTTCAAATATTGTAAGTTTAATAAACATTGACTTCTATGGTAGCAAATATTTAATGAATTTTGTCTGTTTGTTAGGCTATTTATCTAAATGTTTTTCTTCTCACAGAAATCACATAATATTGGTGTTGGTAGTTCTGATTTTATAGATCAGGAAAATGAGGTTCAGAGGAGCAATGTGACTCAATAAAAGTCACCCAGCTCTTTAAGTGGGATGTGCTGGGAAAGATGTTCATTGAAGAAGTTCAGAGAAACAGGTAAAGATGAAAATAAAAATGCCTGTGATCCATATAGTTGATTCACTTCATTGAATCACTGTTTCTTACCTGTTTTGTGTTAGCAGAAGCTAACACAACATTGTAAAGCACTCATACACCAATAAGATAATTAAATATACCTGTGATCATTTTACCAAGACCAACAACTGCTATCATTATGATGTCTTAACTTCTAGATTTCCCCCTTGGAATATATAGATATTAACTTGATATTATGAATTATAAATATATTTAAAGGCCAATCTATGCCCTTTGATTAGAGCATTTATTCTATTTACATTTGAAGTGATTATTGATACATATGTACTTATTGCCTTTTCTTTAATAATTGTTTTGTAAGGTTATTCAATGGTTCATTTTGTTCTTTCCTTCTTCTTTTGCTGTCTTCCCTTTGAATTTAGTAATGTCTTTAGTGTTGTGTTTGGATTCCTTTCTCTTTCATGTATCATCTTTTATAGATGTTTGGTTTGTGGCTACCATGAGTTTATAGGTAGTAGTCTATATAGAGAATATTTTAAGTTGCTTGTCTCTTAAATCAAACACATTTTAACAACCTTTCATTTTTATTCCACACACCCATTTACTGTTTCTTACCTATTTTGTGTCCTTTTCTTTTGCATTTCTTCTTCTTATTGTGGATGTAGACAATTTCACTGCTTTTCACTCTCTCTTAACCTTCCTCATAGCTTTATATGTGCTTGACTTACCACTTTTACTGTATATTCCCTTTATCAATGAGATTCTTCCTTTTTGATTTTCATATTCCTAGTTGTGGCCTTTTCTTTTCTATGTAGAGATGTTCCTGTATTACTTTTTTTAAGTTGATTTGACGGCGCTGAACTCTTTTATCTTTTTCTTGTCTTTAAAACTTTTGATATCTCCATCATATCTGAATGAAAGCTTTTTCTAGATGAAGTGCTTTTAGTTGTAGATTTTTTCCTTTAATTATTTTAAATATATCATGTCACTCTCTTCTGGCCTGTAGATTTTCTCCTGCCATGTCAGCTGAGAGCCTTGTGGGTTCAGACCCTAGTAAACTAGAGGCAGGATTCCACAGTGACACTTGCCAACACCAGGGTCGCTGCCAGCACCAGTTCCCCAAAACGGCCGCTGCCAGAGTCCATGTCCTGTGGGCAAGCTCCAGTCGCCTCCTGCCTCTCCGGGAGGCTCACCCGCATCAGCAGGTGAATCTGACCCAGGCTCCTGTCACATTACTGTGGCTGCCCTGTGAGATTCTGTGCACAGTCTGTGTGAACGGTGTCTATACCCCACAGACCTCTGACTCTCCCAAAAGTAAGCCCTGCCAGCCTTCAAAGCCAAATGTTATGGGGTCTGGTCATTCCAGGGCAGGATCCCCAGTCTGGGGAGCCCCATCTGGGGCGTGGTACTTGTGTTTCTTGGAGAGAAACTCTGCAATTGCTATTTTCCTCCTGTATGTGGGTCACTTATCCTGGCTTATGAGCCTTGTTTATACTGTTCCTTAACCCCTTCTATCCATCTTACTGTACTTTCTTCTTTATATCTTTATTTGTAGAAGATCTTTTTTTGATAGTCTTTGGGTCTTTCTCATCAACAGTTTCTCTGTAAATGGTTATAATATTGTTGTGCCCATGGGAGGAGGTGAAAACCCGGGATTTTCCTACTCTGCCATCTTCTTTGATCATTCTTTTTAACCTAGACTCATTTTCATGCCTTAGGACCAGGAAGTTTCATAGAGTTAATTTATTTAAAAGCCATTTCTTATCTATATGATTCTATGAACTTACTACCTCCTAACTAGGAGCATATAAAGGTCATCTTTATTTATTAAAAAAGACACATCCCCATGCAGAATCAGAAAAAGGAATTATCCTGAGGCTAACATAGTCTGATCCTGTGGGTAAAGGGAGGCTGGCATGGGTTGGGATTCCAAATCTCTAGGCACCTTGAGTAGAGGTCAGTGGTAGAACATATATACGCTACCACTCTGCGCATGTGTGAGGTGTGAGAGCATCATTGTTGTGTATAATTGATGTATCTCCTCATTTTGACATTGAAAGAAGGCACTAATTACCAATTTAAAATAGCTTCCACTGTTTTAGAATGGCCCCTTGCAGGTTAGTTCAGTCCCTTTGAGTACATTCTTTATCTTTTTTGTTTCTCTCTCACCCTTCCTCTCATCCCCCAGATGGTTTCACCACACACAGGAGGAGTGTGAATTCTTACAGTCATCCTCTCATCCCCCTTGTGTTCTCATCAGCTTCTAGCTCTTTGCCCTGCTGGTCTCTGGGATTTGGTCTCTTCCTCTGAATTAGCTAGTGTAAGAATCAGAACTTAACCTACCACTATTGATTCTACATCTTACATTGCTTAAAATTACACAATCCTGTACCTCAATTGTACCTCAATAAATCTGGGGAAAATAGGCAAAATAAAAGAAGCAAAAGTGAGCTTGTTCTGGGCACAGCCACTGTCACCTTCCACGGGTGGCAAATCTCATGGGTTAGTTTCAGTAGAAGGACGACAGGTGTTGGTCCTTTAATGGACCGGAACCTGGTGGTCCGGAGTCGACGATGAGAGAGTGAAAGAAAGAAAGAGGCTAATATTCCCTGGGTTACGCAGCCGGCTTCCGTGCTCCAGGGAATCAGCCAGAAATAGAGATAGAGAGAGAAAGAAAGAAAGACACGGGCACCAAAGCTCTGATGGAGCAAAGGTGTTTTAATCAACATGGTGTGGGCATATATACTGTCTTACAAGGTAATTATTCTCAACAAAGATAAAGATTAAGATTCCAGATTTACAAAACATAACGGATCCCTATCAAAGAGAGAGTTGCAAACAATCACCTTTTACTGTATGGTTCATAAGGAGGAAGAGGGTACTTATCACCATAATGAGAAATGCCTGGATTCCTCAGCCCTGGGAAAGGTGTGCCTCTCCTCTTAATTCCTGAATATTCAGGAATTAATAAGGGCCAGAGGGTTCCTGACAGATCCAAAACAGTACACAGGAAGCCTCTTGTTAAATGCTTCCTGACATACAGGCAACTTGATTCATTTAGGAAAATAAAAATATGCTGATTATAAATTTCCAAAACATTTTCCTCATTGCATATTATTATGATTGTTTATTTAAGTCCAAGCATGGAGTTCAGGGCCTTCATTATGTATCCCAGCTATGATATTTCTTGGTAAAGTAAATTCACAAAACACAGAAGATAGATGATTTTCTTAAACTTTTGTTCTCCACTAGGGAGAAGGGTCCTAGAGAAGAGTGTACAGAAACAGAACTCTTTAAGAGGTGCCCCAACGTGACCTTCAAGCCATGACTTCTTGAGTGGCTGCTCATTATGTCCAGAGAAGGCTCCACTAGGTAGGGCAACAGGTCTGCATCAACCCATATGTGCTCACAAATGCCAAAGTATGTCTTTATAGAGTTAACAAACACTGAGGGATTCACAGTGGCCCAATAGTGCGATTGAAGCAGCATGGACTATTTATTTGGACTGATAACTACCCTCTCTAAGCATAAATTCCTTCTTCCATGAAACACACTTATTTGCAGGGTTTTTCTTAATGATGATCGTATGAGCTTCTGAATATGTGTAATAAATTATCTGGCAGCCAGTGGGAGCTAAATGGTTATCAAGTCCATTATGTTCATTGTCAGTACCTTTGGCCTGAATTCTTCACAGTGACTGAAAATCTCTGGGAAATTAAATAATGCACCTTGTCTTCTTTCTCTCTGAGATAATCAGACCATTTCAACACTCATCGTCTCTCAGTAGGAATCCACATCAACAGGAAATGATGTCAAAGCAGACATTTAGGGGCGCAGTTACTCACATCTGTAGGGGTACAGTCGATAGCCATCAGGCTCCCTTTCCTCTTTTCTTTGATATAAGGCGTAGACCTGAGAAGCTCAGGAAATGTTGCAGGCTGAGGCTGAGGTCTAGTCAGGGCTGAGGTCTGGACTCAGGACCAAGGTTGCTCCATGTCGGGAAGGATGTGGTCACAGTCATGATAAGGGGTGTCTGTGCTCATTTTCTTGGCTCTAATGGTACTCTAAGGTTCCCAGGGGCTATTATATTAGGTCTTCATTTCATCTTCTTCTGTGAATTTTACAAACTCTATGGTTGCAGTTCTTTAATCATAACTGACCTTGAAAACAGTTGTTTTTTTTTTTTTAAGTAAATATCTGATCTTCAAACTCCTGATTTGGTATCAGCATTTGTGTGTATATGGAAAGTTATATCTGGATACTCTACAGTGAAAATACATGTTCCTTCCTGCTATTAAATTACATATTTTCCTTTGCTTCAATTGGAATAGCATTTCCAACAAAAAGCAAAATAATCAAGAAATAAAAGATTACTTGTTCTTTGCTGGCATGGGTAACTATGTTGTAAATCAACTGTACTTTTATTGAAGTAAATATAGTTGATTTACAATATTATGTTATCTTCAGGTGTACAACATAGTGATTCAGTATTTTTATGGATTATACTCCATTTAAAGTTATTTCAAAACAATAGTTCTATTTCTCTGTGTTTTTCCTTATTTATTTTTTTTATTTTTATTTTTTTATTTTTTGCTTATTTATTTTGTACATAGTAGTTTGTGTCTCTTAAACCTATACCTATTTCTTGCCCCTTCCCGACCTCCCTCTCCACACTGGTAAACACTAGCCTGTTCTCTTTATCTGAGAGACTTGCTATTGTTATATTCTTTTGTTTTACTTTTCAGATTCCACATATAAGTGATAACATAAAGTATTTCTCTTTCTCTGTCTGACTTATTCCACTGGAAGTTACTTTAAAAAAAAAAAAAAGTGTTAGTCACTCAGTTGTGTCCAATTCTTTGTGACCCCATGGACTGTAATCTGCCAGGCTCCTCTCTCCATGGAATTTTCCAGGCAAGAATACTGGGTTGTCATTTCTTTCTCCAGGGGATCTTCTCGACCCAGGGATCAAACCTGGGTCTCCTGCAGTGCAGGAAAACTCTTTACTGTCTGAGCCACTAGGGAAAAAATCCTAACCAAATCTAAGAAATAGAGAAACAAATGTGCATACTCAGAGCAATATTCACAGATGAACATTTGTACCCATACATCCTGTCTACCCAGGCTGAGTGCCCAAAAAGGATGAGGAGCAGATAGAAAAGAGGAACAGGAGGAAGAGGAAACAGCCTCCCAAGGTTTTAGTAAAGGAAACACATTCCTCCATGGGGTTAATCAGTATAAAAAGAATGTCCTCCTACACCTTGATCTTTTGGTTCCTGGACTTAAACCTTCTGGCTATGAGTTAGATGTCACTATATTTGGTCACTGGAGGAGAACACAGTCAATCCAAGGTCACTGTCAAGGAGGGAACCCTGACCTCATTCTTCTCCCACTTTCCAGTCTACCAAACAGCAACCAGAAATAAGACCATTAGTCTAGTTCATGAAGTTCTGACTTGTAAGGCATAAAGGAGAGTTAAGAGAAATGGAGAATCAATCTGGAAGAGTAAAGGGAAGAAATCAAACAGATGTTCAAATAAGTGGGTTATCTTTGCCCCCAGATAAGTAATACAGGTTGAAGAGCAGGAAGAAGGCTTCACCAAGTTTGTTTCATTTCACTTTCCAAAAAGCCACTAAGATCCCGTCCTTAACAGAACAGGATGTACCCCTGCTCCTTCAGTAAGAAAACAGGAAACCAGCCAGGTGCTGAGAGAGTATCATTGAATTCTGTACTTTCTAACTGATAAACTTAATAGAGAGGAGTATGTGTTTTTGTGTGTGTGTGTGTGTGTTTTTCCCCCCTCAGGGCTTCAAAATCCTGGTGCCCAAGGAAGGAATGCTTTGGTCAGGTGACACATTCTTCATTTCTTTGAACTTCAAATTCCAGCTGGGCCAAAATTAAATGGAAAGCAACAAGTGAAGCTGCCCGTTAGTGGACTCCATAGGGGTTAGTCTCCTGCATCAAGAGCAGGCTGGAGGGCCGTGAGAGTGGGACTTGAGGAGAAAACAGAAAACCTTCAACAGAGTCCATCCTTTTTGCCTCTTAGCATCCCCTCATGTCCTTGAACTGACTGAGAAATCCATGTCCCAAAGAAGGGCACTCACAGAGTCAAAGCTGAAAGTCTATCTTCCCTGGGCTTTCAGGTGAAGATCCCATGAGGCTGATTTTCTAGCAACCTTCTGTGAGAGGTAGAGGGCCATGTTCTCAGGCAATAGGAGTGCCAGCAGCCTTGCAGACTGAAACACCTCCTGTGCAGTGAAGTATACAATTCTTGCTCATCACTGCATCTGGACAAAACAGAAGTAAAGAAAGCAAGAACGTTGTAGTGAAAAGTTGTTGCTGAACCACAAAAGATGCCGGGATTCTTGGCCTCTGGAGGAGAAGAATTCAATCCAGGGCCAGAGATGAGGCTTGATTGCTCAGAGCCTTTGTGTAATAAAGTTTTATTAAAGTATAAAAGAGACAGAGAAAGCTTCTGACATAGATATCAGAAGGGGACAGAAAGAATACGCGCCTGCTAGTTATTAGCTGGATGTTATATAGTTACTAGCAGTCTGTTACAGAGAAGGCAATGGCAACCCACTCCAGTACTCTTGCCTGGAACATCCCATGGATGGAGGAGCCTGGTGGGCTGTAGTCTATGGGGTCGCTAAGAGTTGGACATGACTGAGTGACTTCACTTTTCACTTTTCACTTTCATACATTGGAGAAGGGAATGGCAGCCCACTCCAGTGTTCTTGCCTGGAGAATCCCAGGGATGGAGGAGCCCAGTGGGCTGCTGTCTCTGGCGTCGCACAGAGTCAGACACGACTAAAGCGACTTAGCAGCAGGAGCAGCAGCAGCAGTCTGTTAATGAAAGAAACGAATGTCTAAAAACTCAGAGAATGGCACCAGGTCCCTCACCCACAAGATGCATTTTGAGATAATCTTGACACAAGGTGAGTTATCCTGGGCCAGAAAATGATTGACTTGAATCTTGTATAAAGGCAGATTACCATACAAATAGTTCCATTTACATGGATTAGAACAACGTATGAGGATAACATACTGGTTTGTCAACTCAGTTCTGAGCCTTTAGGTGGAAAGAGTTTGGGGTAAATGCATAGTACATTAACATAGCTTAAGACAAACATTTCCATAAGAAAAATGGAAAGCTCAGAATGGTTAGCTCAAAATTTGAGAAAAGTTAAGTTCAGGTGAAACCAGGTGTCATTATGGCAACACAGTATTTTAAGAGAAACCTCTTTTTAAATTTGTATAGAGACGGGGGGGAAAAATATCACTAGTTTGTTTCCTCCTGCTGCTTAGGAGAGAGATTAAAAAAAAAAAAAAAAAAAAAAAAGTCTGACACTTGTAGCCTATTTCCTCTGTTTGGAGACCCCTAGGCCTTCCTACCTGTTACCCTCTCAGTAGCATAGGGTTAATAAAACTGCATGGAATTCCCTGGTGGTCAAGTGGTTAAGACTCCTTGCTGAGGGCCTGAGTTGGATTCCTGGTCAGGAAACTAAGGTCTCACAAGCTACATGGCCAAAATAAAAAAAAAAGAAGATTGCATATTTTTGGCACTATCTGTACATTATAGTGTCTATAATAAGGGGAAGAAAGACATTTAAGCCCAATAAACCACCTTGAGCATTAACATGGTCTCTCACTTGCCAGAGAGGCTGACTGGGAATCAGGAGAGAAAATAAGATTTTATTCTGTAAAGAAGCAAAAGCTGCTGGAGGAGGTGGGGAGAAAAAGTGGTCAAGATGGAACCTTTCTAACCATCAATTTTTACATGTTGTCTCCAAGTGCTCAATAGTTTCTGAGGTATTTTTAATATTATGAAATATGTGAGTTTTTCTCAAAAATAAATTCTGAACTAAAATTCAAAAGTAATAAAAGTTTTCTATTAGACAATATAGGAGCCAGTAGTGACGTAGAAAACAATTATCCATGACTGCAACCCCCAGACATGATCACTGCAAAGCCGTGCCCTTTCCTCTGCCTTGGGCTAATTCTCCAAACCCATTCTCAGGGTTGAAAGTAAAGTCACTCAAGTCAAAAGAGTCAATATGGATTTCCAGGTGGGCCTAGCAATTTTAAGAATTGTGATTTTTCCAACTTGACTCTCAGGGAACACACATGACTTTTCCCACAGTGTTAGTATGTGTGGGGAGTTGGTAATACATGTTATGTTACAGAAAATACTGACTTTTAAGGTTTTCCTAGACTTTTGCTGCTCTTCAGTTGCTAGCTGTGTCTGACTCTTTGTGACCCCATGGACTGTAGCACATCAGGCTCCCCTGTCCTTCACTATCTCCTGCAGTTTGCTCAAATTCATGCCTACTGAGTCGGTGATGCTATCTAACCATCTCATCCTCTGCCACCCCCTTCTCCTTTCCTAGCATCAGGGTCTTTTCCAATGAGTCAGATCTTCGCATCAATTGGCCAAAGTACTGGTGCTTCAGCTTCACCATCAGTCCTTCCAATGAACATTCAGGGTTGATTTCCTTTAGGACTGGCTTGTTTGATCTCCTTGCAGTCCAAGGGATTCTCAAGAATCTTCTCCAGCACCACAATTTGAAAGTATCAGTTCGTCAGCTCTCATATTCAGCATTAATTAGATAATACTACATTGGTTCTATTACTTACAGTCACTGTGAATCACCCGCTTTTGGTATAAGAAGAAGTTAAGTCAAAATCATCAGGAGATTTCATGCATCCATCTATAGAAAATCTCCATCCACCCATTAGGTAATGCAAACACGTCAATAATAAAGGAAATATAGACCTCATTTCAACAGACATTAATTGAGCCACTTCTGTCTTCAGTACTGTTCATCCTTATAAAGTGCTTTTGGTGTTCTATGAATCAGGCTGGTTTGCATCTGGCTGGTTTGCCTTTGATATGTGTGGCCAGTGTCCTTAGTGAAGCTCACATTGGTCTAAAGAAGAGCAGGAGGAGTAAGTGACTCCACATATAGACTTGTTTCCCCCTACCCACATAGGGCTTGTTGGTCCATGAGGAAGCCACTGTTATTCTCACCTGTGTGCACCCTAAGTGTACTAGGGACCCATGATTGAAAACTTATATTGAAATCGATTTGAGACGGCGTCTCATGGGGTTTTCTTTGTATCTCACTAATCTATCTTTAAGCTGTAAGTTAGCCCCATTATGACCTATGTGGTGCTAAGCCCTAGGTACAAAGCCCTGGGGTGTGTGTGTGTTCCTGTACCTGTAGAAGCTCTACAAGGACCGCTACTTTATAGGTGAGGAAATGGACTATAGCAGGATCCTCCTATCACATGGCTGGTAAATGCCAGAGCCCAAGTCAGACCTAGGACTCTCTGATACAAGAGACCAAAGTCTTCACCACCTGGCTAGGCCCTTTGTGTAGACAGATAATTGTTTTCTATTGAAAAATGAGAAAACATAAGAGCTATTTGAGAAATCAAACCATATTTATCCTTCAATTCTTTTAACCAGAGCAAATCTACTTTCATCTGTTTTACCTAAGAAAAATGACATTTGAAGAAGACCAAGAGCTTATTTGTTTTGTCACAGCAAAACAACACACGTTATAAACCATGAGCTGAGCTAGAAGTTACCGGAATTCCTGAGGGATTTATAACCCTGAGATGTATTAATATTTAATTTGAGGACTATCATTTCACTGGGGACTGGCAGCCCAGTGGCAGAGGGGGGTGCTACAGCAATGACCTCCAGATCTGACAGAGCATATGATGTCTTCAGTGTCTGTGGTGCTCAATGCCTGGCTCAGAGTGTCGGTCAAACACTTACTGTGGGATAGGTGGAATCTTCAGTAGTGCAGAAAATGAACTACTCCCCAAGCTCCAATCCAAAGTAGACTTTGACTTGGACTCAGTAGGTAGCAGCATTTATATAAGCTTTGTGCAAAGTCAAATATCACCATTCCAGGCATGTATTTGATATATTTATCTTTGCAGTCAGCCTGCTTGTGGTTAGATCATCCTGTGTGTTACATTTTAGCCTCCAGGCTGAATAAGTAACATTTAATCTAACATCCACAATTTTAATCCAAGAAGATAAGTGGATCAGAAAAAAAAAATGTAATGACATGCAAATCATACAAAAGATGTCACATGGACTTCCCTGGTGGTCCAGTGGTTAAGGCTCTACACTTTCATTGCAGGGAGTATAGGTTCGATCCTTATTCGGGGAACTAAGATCCCACATTCCATGTGGTGCAGCCAAAAATTAATTAATGAATTAAATTTAAAAAGGAGTCACAGATAGTATGATGTATATATCTCGGCAGAAAATAAAACAGTGTGTTGTGGAGGCTGACTCAGATGAATAAACATGGGTGCCCTGAGAAAGCCTGTTGGAGAGCAAGATGATTCCCAAAAACAGGAGCCTAGTTATTTGCAGGTACTTCTTTTTTTTACTTATTTTTTAATTGGAGGAAAATTGTTTTTCAATGTTGTGATGGTTTCTGCCATACAACAATGAAAATAAACCATAATTACACATATGTATACATAATTATACATATATAAATACACATATACATTACATATAATATACGTATAATTGTATATATGAACCTCCTTCCCCTCCCCCCACCCCACCCCCTAGATCATCACAAAGCATCTGGCTGGGCTCCCTGTGTTATATAGCACAAAGCTTCCTCTTTAAGAAAATGTGGGATTTGGCAACTTTGTAGAGTCACCCACATGAAAGTTTACCTAGAAAACGGCACAGAAGCACACAGGTGGTAACTGTGGTTTCCTAACTCACAATAGCGAATGAAACCCAAGGACCATTTATTGAATGGCATGACTCTAATGTCTTCTGCCGTGCACATCCCAGAGGGCACAGTAGTAGGTGGCAGAGTCTTGTTCCCGCACATTGTGAACGGTGAGGGTTGATGTAGAAGTTTCAGGGGTCGTGTGTGCCTCAAACTTGCTCAACAGAATGCCTGATTCACTTTTGACGGTGTTGTTAGAGAAAATGTGTAGCAGGTGCTGTATGGCTTGACCGGGTCTTTCTTGATACCAATATACAGATGTGGTAGAAATTGTTACACCGGATACCATGCATTCCAGGTGAGCTGTTTTAGACAGCTTTCTGGTACTGGAAATTTGAGGTTGCTCTAGATGACCTGTACCGTACACACACACTGGGGGGAAAAAAAGGAGAGTAAACAAACCAGAAAGTTGGAGTTTTTTTTAAGAGACAAAATTTAGAGAATATTGGTCAAAGGAAATTGGGGGAAAAGAACAACTTACAAGCCCTGAGGACAATCAGAGTTAACATCTGAAACAGTGACAGCATGTCTGCATTAACAGTGTTGTCCTCCAGGACAGTCTGCGAGCGTTGCTGAAAATGGTTTAACACCATTAGGGCTTGGCTGAGTCCATCAAGTCAAACCTCCCATTGGTGCGGGCGAAAACGACTCTTGCTTCATTGTGAAGGAGTGTCTTCACCACACATTAGCACATCCTCTTTATATGAAGACAGTAGTTCAAGGACTTCCAGCTTAGTACAGACCACACAGATGGCCACCTTGGAACTCGGATAGGACTCATCTTTCCAAACTGTATTCATGAATCTGCCATTAGGTGCAAGACATTATGCAAAGTTCTCTGGGTGTAATGAAACACAATAGGAACAGAGGGGGACCTGATGGTCCTTGTCACCCCAAGTCACCTGCCTGCCTTTGGTCTGGAAAAACCTTAGCAAAAGAATAAGTTTAACTATAGAAGTAAACATGCAGACACAAAGAAAAAGAAAGAAGACCAAATAATAATAGTTTGGTCATTAAGCATAGTCAAGGGCATTTAGTTCCTTCTCAAGGGCTATAGGTAATAAGCCTTATCCTGTGAGCGCTTATAGAGACTGAAACCCACAATAGCTGGAGAAGTTAAACGCCTGATGACCAGACTGAATTGACCCTGTAGCTGAAGATTAACTGTACCTAAAACAATCAAGACGACGCTGGTCAGACCACTGGTGACCAACTGTAAGATGACAGAGCTGACTGTGCTGTTTCCGCATGTAGCCATCTCTGTCTGTCTATGAAAGCTCTTGCTCCCTGATTGTCGGGTGGGGCGGGGGATTGGCCTTTGGACAGGCATCCTCCCTTCCCACTCCCCACCCCTGTTTGTCAGCATTCAAAATAAAATTTCCTCTCCACCAACCTTGTTTCTTTATTGGTTTGGAGCGGCAAGCAGCAGGACTCCACTTTTGGATACATAATGATAGAACATCTAACTATGGAGAGCTGTCGAATAGGGAGATGGGGTGACTTAATGCTATGATCTTAATATTTATTCTCTCTTTTCTCCCGCTGCCTTTCACAGAAGAAATTCTCCATAACTCCAGATAGTTGTCAGGTCAGAGTTGGTGGGAAAAAAAGAAGGATGGTCTGGCCTGGGTTCTGCATCATTGGGCTTGTCAAGAACTTCTGTAACCATCTTTGGTTCATCAGTCTGCTTACATCCGCTCAGTTACCCACATACCTACAGCATATGGTGCTTACTGACCACTTCGGGGTCTTAAGACCCCATTCCAGTTTGTTTGCTTCCATTTAAATTTCAGGTTTGTGTCTTCCCTCTTGGCTACCTGAACAATATATCTCTACCAAATCCCAGCATCTCTTCTGTGAAACAAAACTTCCCCTCTCTGGATTCCTGAGTTTCCTTTCAGTCTTTTTCTTTCTCTAACCCAAGGCATTTCATCTGTTTAGTGTGTTTTTAAGAAATTAAGGGTTTAGGCTCTGGATTCTTTGAAGATTTCATTTTAAAGTGACAAGCTCTGATAGGTTCAGAGGAAAAGAGGTGAAGCTGCTGGATCACACAGAATCCACGTGGCCGTCAGCCTTCCCAGATTCCTTGTCAAAGTGAATGACCCAGTAATGGGGCTCTGGCTGGGGCTTGGCTCTCTGGACAGACAGCAGTGTAATCCCATAAATGGTGAGCTGAGGGAAAATGGTCTTTCTCAGGATGGAAACACCAAAAGGGGATGTATGGAGAGTCTGACATGAGATCCTGTGATTCTGTGAGGCTATGTTGCTTTGGAAAAGATAGAAAGACTGCTGGAGTCCAAAAACTGGCACTTCAAGGATATGTGTCCTTGGGCAAGTCATTGTAAGCAAGAATAACGATGCTTACTCTGGATACATTATTCATCCTGTGCCAGGGACTATGAAAGGCTGTTTGTGATTAAATAAATACTATCTAAGTCGGTCTTAAGTACCATTTAATTCTTGTACCATTTTAATCCTTGTAATCATACTTCAAATTGGTTATATTCAATCACATTTGATGATGAAAGAACAGAATCTTTAAGAGTTTCGTCTTCTCAGGGTTATTTAAGAAGAAAGTAATGGAGCCTGGATTCAAATCCAAGTCTAACAAATTGCAAAACCCGTGCCACCATCTACACAATAAATAAATAAATATATGTGATTTATTTTTAAATTATAATATGCAAGAGACCATGAGGAAAATCTCAGAAAGATTATAGAGATTTAACAATAGCTTTCACACACCAGTGCACAATGAACTTAAGATATACTTGAGGAACCCACATTCATTAACGTGATGGACCTCAAAAAGTAAAAGAAATTTCTTCTAGCACTTTTGTGTTAATACCTGATGGCCTTTTAAAAAGACTAATTTTCTTAAGGTCATAACAGAAATCACTGATCCATTAAATGATAACAAATACCCTTTTTGAATGTGAAACATTGTACATATTTATCCCTTCTTTGCAAGCATAAAGATGGTGTTACTTATGCCCAATATGCAAATGAAACAGAGGCTTAGGGAGGTGAAGTAACTTACTTAAGATTGCCTAGGGAATAAAAACGCACCAAGAATTTGAGCCAAGTCAGCCAGTCTCCAGAGCCCGTGCCCAAAGCAACCTGCTTGGCTGTTTGTGATTCAGGAATTAATTTCTCTCCTCACTGGATTGTTTCATGTTAATGCAAATTGTGATGTTGCTGTACATCTGATTTGCTTTCAATTCATGCTTCCTGCTTACAAAGTTCAATGTTTGGATGGATTCATTTATACTAACTTCTAGCGCCCCCTCCTGGCCATGAGAGATTTGTCGCACAAGTTGGAGTCTCCTGCCTTGTAACCCCAGAAAGTGATTAACAGCAAAAGACTCAGTGTCTGAATGAAAGGGCCCTGGAATGCAGGGCAGGAAATTTGTTTTTCCAATTGTATTCCTCATGTGCTTGCAAGTGACTCCCCCTTGGAAGCTTCCCATTTCTCCAGCCTTGAAATGAGGGGGGAGGGTGATGTTTTTGGTCTCTTCTGGTTCCAATAATTTGTGATTCTGAACTGAATTAACACTCCGGATATTGAAATAATAGGTCAGGCAGGATGAAAAATAGTGAAGCTTATCACTTTGGTTTTGATCCCATAATAATGCAGGTTGCTTGCTTCCTCTTGACTTAATATGGCTCTGGAAAACTAGTAGGCTCCTTCACAAAAAGCCGTTAAGCTGTAAGTGTGATGTGAGGGTATGTATAGCCACTGACTTTGTTACCCAGCCTGACCTCCATCCTAGGCACTTCCTCCAGCAACTCGTTCTAGGCCATGCAAAGGAAATGCTCAAACATTGCACCTAGAGAAGGTGCAAACATTGACGCTTGGAGAGAGTCCTTGTGCGCACATACATGCACACACGTACACACACAGGTACTTGTGCACAACTACAGTACATACACAAGGCTGAATTGTGCTGATTCTCTCAGGTACTTGGTTCTGGCTCTGTCAGGAAACTAAAAGTGAAGACTTGTAGTAAATCTAAATATGCATAAAAAATAGAATTCTCTTGGGGATACTCAGATTTTTTTTTTGCCATCTGTCTGTACCACTCACATTCTTCAACTTTATTTTTAATTTTAAAGTGTTTTTTGGAAGGAAAGTTATGACCAACCTAGACAGCATATTTAAAAACAGAGACATTACTTTGCCAACAAAGGTCTGTCTAGTCAAAGCTATGGTTTTTCCAGTAGTCATGTATGGATGTGACAGTTGGACTGAAGAAAGCTGAGCACCGAAGAATTGATGCTTTTGAACTCTGGTGTCGGAGAAGACTCTTGAGAGTCCCTTGGACTGCAAGGAGATCCAACCAGTTCATCCTAAAGGAGATCAGTCCTGGGTGTTCATTGGAAGGACTGATGTTGAAGCTGAAACTCCAATACTTTGGTCACTTGATGCGAAGAGCTGACTCATTTGAAAAGACCCTGATGCTGGGAAAGATTGAGGGCAGGAGGAGAAGGGAATGACAGAGGATGAGATGGTTGGATGGCATCACCGACTCAATGGACATGAGTTTGGATGGACTCCTGGAGTCGGTGATGGACAGGGAGGCCTGGTGTGCTGCAGTCCATGGGGTCACAGAGTCAGACATTACTGAGTGACTGGACTGAACTGAACTGAATATTTTATGGTTTTTAAAAACCAAAAAGATTATCAGCAACATACTTCGTATGCCTGTCTCTGAGAGACATGGTAGTTAACTATGGTTTGGAAAACAGCATGGCTGAAAACTACCTTCTCATACTTTTTCTCACTTTCAAACCCCTGAGCTCCCCGAGGCTTGTATCAGTGCCTGACTCCAGTGTTTGTTTCTGAATGTAGGAGAGTCTTCCTTCCGGGTTTGCTTTCATCACCATGTAGGAGAGCGTTGCCTTGGAGCGGATATCAACTTCATGACTAGCGCACAATGCCAGGGCCAGCTAAATGTTAATTAGCAGCCAGTGAACACAAATTTTCTCTGAAGAAGGGAAAAAGTCACATTTTCCTCAACCAATAAAGAAAACAAACAAATTGCCTTTGAGTTACCCTGACTTTAATTTACCAGTTGAAGCCACTCTTGAAATTGAGGGGAGACAGGTTGCTGAAATTTAAGCTTGAATATGAGGTTTTGACTGAGAAGGCAATGGCACCCCACTCCAGTACTCTTGCCTGGAAAATCCCATGGACGGAGGAGCTTGGTAGGCTGCAGTCCATGGGGTCACTAAGAGTCAGACAGGACTGAGCAACTTCACTTTCACTTTTCACTTTCATGCATTGGAGAAGGAAATGGCAACCCACTCCAGTGTTCTTGCCTGGAGAATCCCAGGGATGGGGGAGCCTGGTGGGCTGCCGTCTATGGGGTCGCACAGAACCGGACACGACTGAAGCGACTTAGCAGCAGCAGCAGCATGAGGTTTTGATGGCTAATTCTGGAACTAGCATTCTCTGAGTGCCTCCATGGTATGTATTTTCTGATTGCTTTTTGGTTTTTGATTATTTTTTAGCCTTAGTTCTAATTTGTGTGTGTGTGTGATATTTCTCAGTGTGTCACACATTAGCACCATTAATTTGTACTAGTCATGTTACTTAGTTTTACGTATTTGTTATTTATTTTATTCTTTTTCCTCCCCTTCTTCCCTTATTCGAGTTCCTCCATAAGATGCTCAATCTGTTTGATGGTTTCCTTTGAGCTTATGTATCTGTGAAAACTAGAGTATCGTCTATGAAGAATGTATTTTTGCACTGATGTAAGTGGCACAGCAACCTTACCCCCGTGTGTTTACATTTATCTGCTCACCTGGCTTGCTGTTCTTCACAGTTTTCAGCCACTGCGCTGGGTTCATCCAGACCCCGCGACTGGCGCGTCACCTGCTGCCCCCTCCTGGCCACTCCCGGTTTTGCAGTGACCGACAGAGGCTCTCATGCCCGTGTCAGTAATTCCATGGGTAACCAACCCCAGGGCTGCCGGTCTCAGGGAGTATATATACACATGTTCGCTACATAACACCAGTGCCAAGTTAACTGATGTTTTAATTTTTACCAACCTGTTGGCTACCAAGCAGGATCTGATTAGTCTATGAGATTATTAGCACTAATCTGATTATTAGGAAGCTGAAGTTTTCTTTTTATGCCTGGTACTCAAGTGTTGCCTTCAGAGCTTTGCCAATTCAAGTCGTTTAGACAGAGCAAAAAAGAAGAGTGGCTAGAGAGGGGCAAAGCCTCCATTGGAGCTAAGCTGGCAAGGCAATTGCCTGGCCCTGCTACTCACCGTCTGTGTCACTTTGAGGTTTCTTTATATCACTCACTGTACCTTAGCTTTCTCATTTACAAAAAGAAAAAACAGCAACTACTTCACAGATTAGTGAAGATTAAATGAATTAATACTTGTAGCACACTTAGGAGGGTGTCTGGCAAATAACAGATAGAATAAATGTTAGCTATTATATAGTACTAGATGTTATATTATTATACTGTATGTTATTATATAATAATTGTATATTATTATACTTAATATTACTATTGCCAGTGATTTATGAATGTTGTAAATATAATGATAATAAAACATAATTAAGTTATTAAAATAAGATTAGATTATACTGTCACTATTATTAGTTACCTGTTGACATGAATCAGTTTATGTGTTCTAGATATTCCTTTGTGAGTTTCAGCTATCACAAATATTTTCAGCAAATCTATCTTCTGTCTACTAATTTTGTCTCAAGCATCTTTCCTTAAATAGATATTCTCAATTTTGTAGTCAGACTGCTTGCGGCATATACTTTGGGAACTTTGGAACCTTGTTAAGGAAACTTCTCCCTCTGCAGTCTCTCAAAACCATTCTATATTTTCTTCTTATGTATAAGCTTAGGTTGGGGATTGGAGTTTATGGATTTTTCTGAATTAATCCATCACTCAGTCTCTCGTTCCTTTGCTTGGTGCAATTGTATATAATGTCCTGGAGTGGACTTGGAATACAGAGAACATTGGTAGACAGTTTATCAGTTAGTGGGAGAAGCAAAGAACTAAATGATAATCTGTTTTACACTAAATTCAATGAGTCAAATGGGTGCAGACAGAGGAGAAGACTGGTGAGAAAGTTCTGTGGCGGAGGTGGGACTCAGACTGTGCCGGGAGGGAAGGGGGCATTACAGAGCAGACCAGAGTGCGTGGTGTTTCAGGAGGAGGAAGCAATGGGCTGAGCAAGGTGTGGGGTAGAGGTGCAGTGAGAGGACGAGCTGGACCAGGGAGGAGGCTCCTCGGGCAGAAGCAGAAGATGAGCATTGGCGAAGATGCGGAGAGCTTTGAAACCCAAGAGGAGGCAAGGGATTTCGATGTGTTAAACAATAGTCATCATTGTGTGTGTGTGCCGGGGAGGCAGGGGGAGGAGGGGAGGAGGAGAAGCATGGGAGAGGAGTGCTAATCCTTTGACCTCAGTATAGATGAGATGGTCGAGGGATAAACTAGGAAGAAGGGAAGGAAGGAGACAGGAGACGGTGGGATGACAGGCATCCAAGGAGTCTTCCTTGGCCGAGATGAGGACCACTCCCAGAAAGGGTCTGTCTATGTGCTCAGTTGCATCTGACTCTTTGCCGCCCCATTTCCTGTAGCCCGCCAGGCTCCTTTGTCTGTGGAATTTTCCAGGCAAGAACACCGGAGCCAGTGGTCATTTCCTACTCCAGGGGAATTTTCCTGACCCGGGATAGAACCCACATCTCTCATGCCTCCTGCATTGGCATGAGGGCTCTTTACCACTAGTACCATCTGCCCAGATAGTGTACCAGGGATTAAAGCACAAGGCCACAGGACATTTGAGGGAACAAAAGCAGGTGCTTGGAATCTGGAAAATTAATGGCAGAAGTGAGCGCCCATGCTTCCAGGCCTGGGACTCTCAAGAAAGGGACCAGTTAGGATTGGGCTGCAGTGGGGTTTCAAGAGCTAAGACCTTGAGGGCAAGATCTTAGTCAACAGGGTCCAGTGCACAGTAACGGACACTTAGCAAGAGCTTGACAAAAGTTTAATGAATAGATGAACATGCAGACTTGGAGCAGTAATTGAAACCTTGAAGAGAACAACCCCTGGATTTTGGGCACACAGACCTGGGAGAGAGACTGATGCTCCCTGCCCCCATCCCACCCCAGCACCCACTGGAAGAAGCAAGAAAAATTAGTTAAGGTGACAGAGAAGGAACAGAGAGGTGGGAAAACAGGAAAATGAGTATCTTGGAATCTTACAGAGAGTTTGGAGATGTTTGGCGGCATTATCAGATGTCACAGAAATTACCTAGTGGCCACCGGTGGAATTTTGGGCAAGGACACTGAGCCTGATGATATTTATTACCAGGAGAGGGTGTGAGGGCATAGACCATACCCAGGGGTGCATGGGTGCTACAGACCAGGCCTCCCTGCTCTGGTTTTGGTGACATTAAAAGGCATCAGGAGGTGCCTCCCCAGGGCAAAGGGCAGACACACCCATGGGCACAGGGGAGGGGGAATACGTCCACAACCTGGACCCAACCTATACAAATAAGGCACCTTGAGTGTTGGACCTGAGACCCCAGGGGACTGGGAATTAGCTGATTTTAAGAAAACCTTGAAAGCTTCAAGGCACCTGGTTTACCTCTCAATTTGCATAAAATTAAAGGGCGTGTCTCAATTACCTTTTCAAGGGTAATCTTAAAGCATTCTTAAATGATAACCAATGAGCCACTTACTAAGGATGGCATCTTAAAGCAATCTTATGTGTGCTAAATCGCTTTAGTCCTGCCTGACTGTGACCACTTGATATGGACTGTAGCCCGCCAGGTTCCTCTGTCCACGGGATTTTCCAGGCAAGAATACTGGAGTGGGTTGCCATTTCCTCCTCCAGGGGGGTCTTCTTGACCCAGAGATCGAACCCAACTCTTGTGTCTCCTGCATTGCAGGAGGATTCTTTACTGGCTGAGCCATAGGGGAAGCCCAAAGCAATCTTAAATGATAACCAGGGAGCCACTTACTATTGGCATGGAATATTAAGCTTTTTCCAGCATATTGTATTCTGGAATTTTATATATATATATATAATATATATATATATATATATATATATATATATATATATATATATATATATATATATATATATATATTATCAAGCCTGTGCTGTGTGCCTTGAGGAAGACTGAACCACCAAGGTTCTTCTTGTCCTGACTCTGCATGATGGGGATCAAGAATAGAACCACATGGCTCTGATTTCAAAGTTTGCAAGGAGGTCACTGCTCAGTCTTCTCCATGCACCTACCAATATCTGGTGCCTTTTATCTGAGCCCTAAGGTGAGGCTACATCTCCCTGGGAAGACGGTAGTTACACCACCACCCAAGGAAAGTGTGTGACCAGCTTATGTCCAAGGTCTGGCCTTTAGGTTCCAAGTAAAAACCAGAAGGCAGCATGGGCTCCTCTGAATAGAGTAGTAGAGTCCTAGCAAGGCAGATCAGTCTGTTTCCCTGGCTTTGAGGTGTTCATGCAGTTTGCGTGACATAAAGCACAGAGTTTCAGTCATCTTTAAGTTCATTGATTTCTTAAAATTTCTGCAGTTTCCCAAAGGTTTTTTTTCAATGGATCATCAGAATGGCTCATGGGGCCATGCTTGGATTTTTCTAAATCGCCTGAGTTTTGGCTTTTTTTTAAAGGCTTTTTTATGTGGTAAAAAAAGGAGCTCAGAATTCTGAAACTGCATACTCTTTCTGTGGCAGCTTGTGGATGTGGGGTTCTGGCTCACTCAAAAGCCGTCCTGGCTTTGTCAGAAAGAGCTGGCCAAGGTGGAGGCAATATAACAGCATGGTGCATGGAGCCTTCCCCATCCCAGGGGCCCTAGTGACGCTAAAATATTTTTAAAAATCCAAATTGCCAAAGGGCTTTGCCTTGCAAACTATATACATCACTCAATCTATATGTGGTATAAGCAGGAATGCCAGAAAGATATATGTTTAATAAGAACTACAAGCCTCCTTATCTGACTTTTTTGAAGGTTCTCTGCACTATCTGAAGGCCTGAATCCTACTGGGTCTGTAAGAGAAATCTTAAAAGATGAAGAGGCTAGGCCATTCATGGTGATCCACATTCGCTGGAAATGAGCCCCTGGAACAATCTTAGGTCAAGAATAGCTATTTCTTGGGACTTACCCAGTGGTCCAGTGATTAAGACCCCACCTTCCAATGCAAGGAATGTGCGTTCGACATTCCCCTGGTTGGGGAACTAAGATCCCATGTGAAAGGTGCAACCAAAAGTTTTTTTAAAAATAATAAGTAAAACTTATTTTAAAAATAACAGCTATTTTTCTATTAACACTTAAATATCCACTAAGTGTCCAAGTCAGTAATCCACCATGAGACACAAAATCACGAATCACTAATACATACCAAATTTAAAAGTCAAATAACATGCATTCTTGATCAGCTTATATTGTGTACAATTACATGGCAGAAAAGAATAAAGGGGTTTTGTCTTTAGAATTCTCTCCTATAAATGTCTAGTGAATTGACTTTTCTATGTCATCTATTTTTGTATGCACCTACAAACATAAACACGTCCGAAAGAAAAGTGACCAAAAAAATGAGGCTGGTGTGAGAAGAAGTTGCTGAGTATGGAGATCGTCAGATTTCTGTGATACACTCTTTGCAGCCACAGTGGGCACAGGGCCTCCATCGGCAGCTGTTATTTGTGCTGTGGTGATTGCCGGGCAGCAAGGACCTCCAAGTGGCCAGCAATGACTGGGATGAAGGAGTGAGCGGAAGGGAGACGGGCTGAGAAGCACAACCCGGAGGAACAAGCACATTTCTGCACAAATAACAACTCAACATCGACTGCTGCAAGTCATGCATCCAAATGAAACAAGCTTTCCAAAACAAATGACTCATCGGAAGGAATTAAGGTCATTGCTGGAGATTACCCACGGTTTATTTGGAATGACACAGCACTGAAAACAGAATCATTACAGATGACTTGTGGATACAGCATACATCACCTATATCTTATTTTCGGACGATCGGTGAAGATGACTTGCATAAGTAGAAAGAGGTGGAAATTAGGAGCTTTTGGAAATAGTGTTCTTTGGGGGCGGACGTCAATGCCCCATCAGCTGGCCAATCTCAGAAAGGCAGAAATTAAGACAATTGAGCTGCTCATCCCAACTCACCTATCTCCAGCCACAGTGGCCAGACATTCAGAGCGTCAGACTGCTTTCTCCAAAGGGGAGGCAGCTCTGACGGGCTATGAGTCATTGCATCCTGAAAAATGCACGTTCCCAACACAGATACTGTCGACTCCTTTGGCAATGGGATGGCTGATTTTTGCCCAGAGGCAAAACTGCAACTGTAATGCCGGACAGAATAAGAGCAGTGCATGAATCAATGACGCTTAAGAGACTAGGAGCTACAATGGAAAGGGAGAGTGCAACTATGCATATGTAGCCTTGTGCATACACATAGATTCAGGAGTGATGCCAACTAGCTCGTGTGACTGTGTGCCATATATATCTACAGAGAGGGAAGTGTGTTGGAAAAGAACAGTGACAACTTTTGCAGCAGTTTTGTTTTAAACACAGTAAACGTGAAAGGGAGAGCACGTGCTCACACCTGCGTAGGGAAATACGATAATCTCACGTTACAGGGTAATTCATCATGTCTTCGGCAGGGCAGCCACTCAATACCACACACTTGGTGCAGAGAAATTAAGGTTCTGGTCTGGAGGAAGCTATTTTAGAATTAGTGGGAGGGGGTCGAGTACACGAGTCTCCACAGCTCGGACAAAGCACAAACAAATCTGGTAGCAAGAACATGGGAACCAGTGAGGACTTTTCCCTTAATTTACTTTTTGCTTTCTCTGACATTGGTTTGCACACATGCTCCACTGAGACAGCCTTCCAAGCTTTGTCTGGCATCGGTCTGTCAATCATTAAGAGTGTCATAGCAAAAGTGAACTCTTCAGGTTTCCACAAAGGTTTAAAAACCCAGTAATCAGGCTCTTTCTACAATATGTTTGGCCCTAATCCAGGCGCCGGGTGAAGTTCTCTGGAAAGAGGCCTTTGTAGGTGGCGAGGTCTCTGAACTGAAGCCAGTCTGATTCCTTCACTCCTACCAGCCAGCCTGCATCCTGCAAGACAAAGACAGGGCTTTTAGAGTCCAACTATAGTAATCCCCTTACATATAACCTTCGGTTTGCGAACTTTCAAAGATGAGAATGTGTGTTGCATCAACGTCGGGTGTGAGTAACACTGCAGCTTGCCCTCTGTCTCCTATTGCTGACGATCCTTCAGCTCCACCATCTCCCATCTCCTGCCTCTCCTACAGTCAATAACTCTTTATGCTTGTTCACTCGATGCCAGCATCTGTATGCTAGCTGTTGTACTGTACTTACTGTACTTTTCAAGGTATCATGCTGTAAGATTTTAAATATTTTGTTTGTTTTTTATGTATTATTTGTGTGAAAAGTATTATGAATTTATTACACTATAGTACTATATAGCCAATTATGTTAGTCGAGCACCTAGGTTAACTTTGTTGGACTTACTAACAACTTGGACTTAAGAATGTGCTCTTGGAATGGAACTTGTTTATATGTAGGGGACTTATTGTACTGGAAAAATCTACATTGCCAATGATTAATAAAATAATGGGTTTATCGAGTATTGTGGCCCTGTACAAGGATATCACAGTACCTGTAAACTTGTGTGCTGAGCTCAGGGATAAAACTTGTCCCTAGTAAGTTGTCAGTTTAAGAAAAATAGAATAAAATTTGAAATTACTTATTTTATATATATAGTTAATTGAAGGTTAATGTTGCAGATGGTGACTGCAGTTATGAAATTAAAAGACGCTTGCTTCCTGGAAGAAAAACTATGACAAACCTAAACAGCATATTAAAAAGCAGAGACAATACTTTGCCAACAAAGGTCCATATGTTAAAAGCTATGGTTTTTCCAGTAGTCATGTATGGATGTGAGAATTGGACCATAAAAGAAGGCTGAGCACTGAAGAATTGATGCTTTTGAACTGTGGTGTTGGAGAAGACTCTTGAGAGTCCCTCAAACTGCAAGGAGATCAAACCAATCAATCCTAAAGGCAATCAATCCTGAATACTTATTGGAGGGACTGATGCTGAAGTGATGCTCCAATACTTTGGCCACCTAATGCAAAGAGCCAACTCACTGGAAAAGACCTTGATGCTGGGAAAGACTGAAGGCAGGAGGAGAAAGGGACAGCAGAGGACAAGATGGCTGGATGACATCACTGACTCAATGGATATGAGTTTGAGCAAGCTCTGGGAGATGGTGAAGGATAGGGAAGCCTGGCGTGTTTGCAGTCCACGGGGTCAGAAAGAGTTGGACATGACTGAGAGACTGAACAACAGCAAATGTTAATGTCATAATTTTGTACAAAATGTAGTTAATTGATGCTAACTGGATTATAACAAATTCTTAAGGAAGAGGAAAGAATTCATTTATACCCAGTGCAAAGAGAGGGACACCGTGTGAAAACATCACACACAGGATCATTTCCTGTCCTGTGGATCCCAGTGAAAGAAAGGCATAAAGACCCCTGGGTTGGAATATAGTGCTGAGAAGACCATGAGAGGTCTTCTACTTCAGCCTCAACCACTTGCTTATAAGAAAGAACTCTGTCTGCCCACTCACACGTGTAACTGAAATAAACCACCATATACAAGACTTAATCAAACACTAACAGCTTGATATGTGTTGCCTGGTATCACTATTGCGTTTGTTGTCACTGTTGTTTTTTGAGTTTATATAAACTACAGAGCAGTTTGATGTCATGACATTTGTGCTGGAAATATTCATAGTCTTTGTAAATTATTCCTTATAAACATTTGTCTATCGTATAGGTGTGCCCTCACAAAAATGAAGATAGTTAGCCACAGGCAATTTAAAGAACCCATCTGTGCATGGTCACAGGGTATGGTAGATGAAATGTAAAACTGAGAAATGGAGGATGACATCTGCCCTTGGCCTTCCAGAGATAAGCAGAGTCTACTTGGGGACAGCTGAGTTGAAGGGACAATTTTAAACATACAGATCATAGGATGTGAAACCTGTGGGAAATGATTGTCTTTATTATGTTAACCAATACAGGAAAAAGATCCCACTTAAAATGAAGGATAGCCAGATTTCATCGGAACCAATCCCCAGTATAGTTCAAGTACATCAGATAAAACGAGGTCTCATAAAATTAAATAAAGGAGCTGAATACATTTCCTTTGATATAATCTAAGACCATAAATTGATGCTGCTATACAGACAAGAAATATAAGCATTTAGACAGGCCAATTTTTGATGACAGAAAAAAAGTAACAGAGAAAAAATGATTTGATAAAATAACTGATAATATCCTAGCTGATGAGGAAAAGTGTCCTCTATAAAATTATGACGTTATATATGTGAAGGGCAAAGTTATACTTAGAGTAAAAGATGATAACTAAAGATTTTCTAAACCTCTGGTAAACATACAAAAGGTCATATTTTCCCCTCAAGTGTCTACATTTGACTTTATTTACAGTGAGTGAAAAATCCAATGAAGCCAAGGGGAGTCATGGGTTTTAAAATAATTTCAAAAAAATAAAATAAAATAGTTTCAATGAAGACAAACATAAAGGTCTGGCATAAACCCATAATCAAGATATATTCCAACTCATAGATTTTGAAATACAACTTATGAAGTGAAGCATTATAGTTAATATCAATCTTTAGCTGAAAAAAATATAGAAAAGTAAATTTTAACTGCTTAAAATATGTGGTAGACTGAAGATTTCCAGTTTTGGTTGTGGCAAAATAGCTGGTATCCAACAAACACTATTGCATAGAACACAACTATATTTATAGTTGTAGATATATGTGCCTACGTAAATGTAACTATTTTTATATAAAAATGACTGCTACAAAATAGAAGTTTATATATTAGAGGGCTTCCCTGGAGGCTCAGATGGTAAAGAACCTGCCTGTAATGCAGGAGACCTGGGTTTGATCCCTGGGTTGAGAAGGTCCCCTGGAGGAGGGCATGGCAACCCACTCCAGTTCTTGCCTGGAGAAGTCCATGGACAGAGGAGCCTGGCGGGCTATAGTCCATAGGACTGCAGAGAGTTGGACATGACTGAAGTGACTTAACACGTATATACCTCAACTATGTGAAGGCACTGAAAATGAAGAAAAGCAGGCAGACATTGAAAGTGAACATGTTAGCTGCTCAGTCATGTCTGATTCTTTGCAACCCCATGGACTGCAGCCCACCTGGCTCCTCTATCCAGGGAATTCTCCAGGCAAGAATACCGGAGTGGGTTGCCATGCCCTTCTCCAGGCAATCTTGCCGACCCAGGGGTAGAACTTGGGTCTCCTACATTGCAGGCAGGTTCTTTACCATTTCTGAGCACCAGAGCAGAAAATGGGGAATATTTAACCCCTGAAACCACACTGGGTTATAGCTGTTAACAAGGTCTTTCCTGAGGGTTAACCTCAGTCTGTGTGATGCAGGACATTCAGAGGATAGAGTTTACGGCTGCCAGAGGAGCTGTACTTTTATGGAGACTATCTTGAAAGAGGGGACTACAGACAGGGAACCTCAAATATACAGAAAACTTCTTTCCTAGAATTCTGAGCTGCACCCCAAGCTATAAATGCATAAGTGCTTCTCCAGGAGCCTGGGGGAAAGGAATGGCAGGAAGGCAACAATAGCTAAGTAGAAATTTCAGCACTGGCAGTGCAGAGGAGGCAGAATTTTAAGTTCAGATCCCACAAAGCTAGTGGGCTTGATAAATCCTTCAGGATTTCTATTGAAATCCCAAAGGAGAATGTCTAAGAAGTAGAGACAAATCGCAGGACTAAGATTTAGCCTGAGGGTAAAAAAACTAAAACAAACTTCCATGAACTCAAGGTATTTATCTACTCATTTAGATGCCTGTTAGAAGAAAAAGAAACAATTTTTGGAGGTAGAAGACAGAACTGAGACTCTCCAATGCAACAGCCACTGTGTTCAGTGTCATTTTTTTTTAATTACAGGAAAATATGACCCAAAGATAAAAAGCAACAGAAATGTGTCCTGAGATGACCCAGCTTTTGGAATTCGCAGTAAGAAATATAAAGCAGCTATTATGAGTAGGTTCAAGTACTTAAGCCAAAGTACACTGCTTCCCTGGTGGCTCAGATGTTAAAGAATCTGCCTGCAATGAAGGAGACCCAAGTTCGATCCTGGGGTCAGGAAGGTCCCCTGAAGAAGGGAATGGCAACCCTCTCCAATACTCTTGCCTGGAGAATTATATGGACAGAGGAGACTGGCGGGTTACAGTTGATGGGGCTGCAGAGTCAGACACGGCTGAGCAACATAGCACTCATGGAGCAAGTCAGAAGGTAGAAACATCTTCAGGAAGTCACTGAGTCCACCTGACCCTCAGGAAAACCCAGGAGAACCTGTGGTGCTTTCTGCCCTCATCCTTTACCTGGTCAGCTTCCGAATCTGAGGGCACCACCAACACCACATCACCTCTTTGTAAGGTAAGTTCATCCGAATTTGCTGCCTCGAAATCATGCAGTGTTTCCACCTGCAAAAGATTGTAAAAGAACCGATTCATTTTAGAAAGAAAAGGAGATATAAAAGCAAAGTCTCTCAGCCAGATTATCAGCAGGCACTCTTAGAAGCATCTCTAAACTGGATAAAAAAAGATAAAGATATGAGTCAAGCCCCAAATAGCAACCTGCTGCAGTATTCTTGGTGGAAAATCCCATGGATAGAGGAGCCTGGCAGGCTACAGTCCATGGAGTCGCAAAGAGTTGGACACGACTGAGTGACTTCACGTTCTTTTCTTTTTCCAGGGACTCTAACAACAAAGGAAATCTTAATCTCTGTTTACTTAAAAATATCTGAGTTTTACAGGCAGACACAGGCCATCTGAATGTATTATATATTTAGTAAAGCAATGCCTTTTTCCAAAGCTAAAATTTAGTGCATTAATTAAATTTTAATTTCTCACATTTTTGTTAGAGAGTTCTATTTTATTATCACCAATGCTTTGTTACTAATTGTTTATTTTTTTAACCTAAAGATGCCTAGTGAAAAGTTCTTCTGTAAAATGATTAATAATCGAGAAAACCATCACTTGTATGTTATATGGAAAGTACTATCTAATTAAACTCTGTGATTAATTTCTTAAATAAACTTCCTTCCCTATCTTACGTTTTAAACCATGACAATCTGTTTCTTTTCTCTCTTTTTCTGATTTTTAATAGAAATATATTTGACATGTAACATTGTATCATTTAAGGGATATACCATGTTAATTTAATACATTTATATATGGTAACATGATGGCCACTGTAGCACTATCTAGCACCTGATTATGTTACATAATTATCATTTCTTTTTAGTGGTGGGGTTGAACTCTAGT
Organism: Dama dama; assembly: GCF_033118175.1. Lineage (NCBI taxonomy): Eukaryota > Metazoa > Chordata > Mammalia > Artiodactyla > Cervidae > Dama > Dama dama. The sequence goes on along the minus strand of NC_083698.1, from coordinate 78,779,139 downwards.
CTTTTAGCAGTTTTGATGATAATAACACAACCATGTCATTCACCATGGATTAGATATCTAGGGCTACTTTACTACCAGCTTAAACATCTGTCTTAGTCCACCACCTTTCTTTCGTCCCTTTTTAAAGATTTCCTTAAATTTTGATTACAGAGAATTTTTAAGAAGCAGGAGAGAGTACTAAAATGAACCCCTGTGTTATCAAGTGTGAAACAGATCACCAGTCCAGGTTGGATGCATGAGACAAGTGCTCAGGGCTGGTGCCCTGGGACGACCCAGAGGGATGGGATGGGGAGGGAGGTGGGAGGGGGGATCAGGATGGGGAACACATGTAAATCCACGGCTGATTCATGTCAGTGTATGGGAAAAACCACTACAATATTGTAAAGTGATTACCCCCCAACTAATAAAAATAAATGAAAAAATAATAATAAAAAAATAAAATAAAACTAACCCCCATGGACTCATCGCCCAGCCTGGATAACTATTTAATCAAGGCTAATTTTCTCTCTCCCATGTCCCTGCCTCTTTCCCAGAGCCAAGACTAAACAACTGGCTTTTAAATAGTATATTTTGTATACAGAAGCATAACATGGAAGAGCTGGAAATGACTGTCTTATTGCCAAATTCATTTTTTCTGATGAAAACACTGAAGCCCAGATAGTGGGTAAATGCTGTTCCCCAGCTCACAGTGCATCCACTGAACAAAGTCAGGGAGGGACCCAGCCAGACCTGGCCTTGCTTGGCATCCCTGCCTCCTTGACTTCACGCCCTTTTCTTAAAACAGAACACAGTAGAGCACTGGCTTAGTGGCCACATGTCTGACCATGTTTTTTCCTCCATATTAATTAATTCATCAATCTATTAAGCCCCCCTGTCCCTAGTGGAAGTGACAAGGTAGCAGCTACTTTCTAAGGAGCAAATAGAAGAAAAAGACAATGACTATTCTACTCAATTCCACCCCTACAAACATACACATATTTAATACTTTTTAAAAGACAAACAGCTGAATTTGGAAATGCCAAGTCAAATATGCATATTAGCCTTCCAACTATAATCTATGAGGTAGGGTTATCTACCTTTAAGCCCCTGGCTTAAGCCCGAGTATTAGGCTTAAGTATGGGGCTTCCCCGGTGGCTTAGACAGTAAAGACTCTGCCTGCAATGTGGGAGATGCAGTTTCGATCCTTAGAAAGGGACGATCCCCTGGAGAAGGGATTGGCTACCCACTCCAATATTCTTGCCTGGAGAATTTCATGGACAGAGCAGCCTGGTGGGCTAGTCTATGGGGTTGCAAAGAGTCAGACATGACTGAGTGACTAACACTTTTATTAAAAAGGTATTAAAACTGGGCTTTTTGGTAAGGACCCTTCCATTGATGAAAACTAAATAGTCATTTGAAAGCCTCCCTGAGCAAAACTTTCTTCCATCATTTTTTTCCTTATCATAGAAGCCAATTAACATATTTATTCACTTTTAAAATATTTATGAACTCCTTACTTTGTGCCATGCAACTGCAGCAAGGTGTTTCCTGCCCTCCAGCAAGGAGCAGATAAGCACACGGATAATTTCAAGCCCTGGGCTCTAGGGGGAACTCGAGGGGGCACGTGGGGTGGAAGCAATCACCCCATTCACTACCAAGGGGCATATCATTTACCTTGTGGCAGCCCAGCACCATGGAAATCTTACCATGTTATAATGTGAGGATGTGAGGATGAAGGCAAAAGCAATACAGTAACAAAAACAATAAATAAATATGGCAAAAAGAATGAAAACCAGACAACCAAGTCTGCACAAAAGGGCTTCAAAGCAAAGGAAGGACAAACGGTCACCAGATTAAAAAATAAGAAATGTTAAGAGACCGGAAACACATTTCTTCTTTTTAAAAGAGACTCAAAAAAAAATAAATAAAATAAAAAAATAAAAGAGACTCAGCTTTAACTGAAGCAAAATTGTAAAGCAGATCATAGAGAACTGAGAACATATTTAACAGTGTGGCATGTGGCACCAGAAGTGTATCCTTTTGGGTAGACGCGACCACCAAATTTACAAGCTTTGAAACTAAACAATGAACTCTTTGTGCCAAGTCGCTTCAGTTGTATCCAGCTCTTTACGACCCTCTGGATTGCAGCCCGCCAGGCTCCTCTGTCCATGGGATTTCCCAGGCAAGAATACTGGAGTGGGTTGCCATTTCCTTCTCCAAAACAATGAACTTTGGTTAACTGCAAATCAAACTGAAATGGAGTCCTCAAGTAAGACAAGACTAAATTTAATTACACTGTGTTCTCCATCAAAGGTGACAGATTTTGCTATTGTATTTTCCTGACACTGAATAAAGTAAGAAAAAAAAAAGGCAAAATAAAAGCTAGAACCTTGTAGAGGAAGCCGGGAGGCACTTCCTGGAAGGCCTCTCTTGCTGAGGGAGCGGAAGGTGCAGGCTGGGGGGCCCTGGCCGCCTTCTCCTCCTCCGAGGCCAGCTCCGGCATCTCACTGGTGGGGCCCGAAAGAGCCGTATCATCAGTCACCTCCTTGTACTCTGCATCCATGGTTCCTTCATGTTCTCCCTCCCCTTCATTGTTGGAAGCAGGCTGTATGACGACAGAAGGGATGACCTTCTCCTGAGGGGAGAAAAATATGGTGGTGTGGGCAAGGGCTGGGAAAGAAGGCTTCTGTACTCTCCAGCCAATCCCACCCGCCGTGGTTCCACTTTCCCCACATCTCCCGTCCAGCTAAACGTCTGCCCTTCACCCAACTTTTCTGGTCTCAAACCCTTCCACCTTGCAGAACCTTCCTCCCAACATGGTCTCCTTTTTATGTCTCCTGAGACAGAAACCTTTAGTGGGACCAATTTGTGGATCCTTGAACAAGCAGGCAGTTAGGTAAGACAGGTTTCTCAGGAAGTTGGGGGGTGGACTAGCAGATTTTGGGGAGAGAGGTTAATCATGATGGGAGGAGGGGTACAATCCTGAGAGGGAATGTAGCTAGACTCTAAGGATGCCCCCATTTTCACAGTGGTCCATTCTTGTCCCACTGAATAGTAACCCTCACTTGAAACTGACATTTAACCTCCTGTGATTGCTTTTCTCCTGGAAACCCTATTGTTAGTAAAGATCTGGCCCCTGTTTGCAGATGATCTGCCTTCCTTTGATTGCTGGTTATCATCAGAGCTCACACTGCAGTGATAACTTGAGCGATGACAATTCCCACCAACTGCTCTAAGTACTATACTGTCTGGGAGAAAAGCAGAATCAAAGGATCAAGACCCGTTTTATTCTTTTACGAAGACGAGCAGGGAAGGGAATTTCACTAGCATATGGGAAGCCTGGAGATCAAGTTCTATATATCCTCAGATATCAGTGAACATAGATAGGCACCTCTATTCTTCAATTTGGGGAAAATAATACATTCTTTCAATGAGCATGTTGTCACACATACAGAAATATGCCTGGCATTGTGACAAGAAAATCTATGGAAAAATATAGAATGTACTTTTGACTTATTTCTCTAAATAGTACCGCTGCCGGCTGTTTGAACAGGATCATTTAGCTTCAAGCATTAAGGAACTCTGGAAAGATTTCTGGAAATTTATTATGAGTGAAATAATCAGGGAAAAGCAAAACCTCCCATTAAACCAACTCTTTACTATTTCTACTTAGAATTCAGAGGAGCAAGAACATGGGGTTTAGAAGAGGCATCCTTGCTGTGGCCTCTGGGTTTGAGGCCTCACACTAGGAGTATCTGTATTTGTTGCCTTAGTGTCTCTGGGGTAACTCCAACTTCAGGTCATATTAATAACCCAATGTAGGGATGGGCTTTTGGTAAAAGGAGCCTAATGGAGAGTTTAAGGCACTCTAATATGCCAAAGCCTTTGACTGTGTGGATCACAATAAACTGTGGAAAATTCTGAAAGAGATGGGCATACCAGACCACCTGACCTGCCTCTTGAGAAACCTGTATGCAGGTCAGGAAGCAACAATTAGAACTGGACAGGGAACAACAGACTGGGTCCAAATAGGAAAAGGAGTACGTCAAGGTTATTTAACTGGTATGCAGAGTACATCATGAGAAATGCTGGGCTGGAGGAAGCACAAGCGGCAATCAAGATTGCCAGGAGAAATATCAATACCTCAGATACACAAATGACACCACCCTTATGGCAGAAAGTGAAGAAGAACTAAAGAGCCTCTTGATGAAAGTGAAAGAGGAGAATGAAAAAGTTGACTTAAAGCTCAACATTCAGAAAACTAAGTTCATGGCATCTGGTCCCATCACTTCATGGCAAATAGACGGGGAAACAGTGGAAACAGTGGCTGACTTTATTTTTCTGGGCTCCAAAATCACTGCAGATGGTGACTGCAGCCATGAAATTAAAAGACCCTTACTCCTTGGAAGGAAAGTTATGATCAACCTAGACAGCATATTAAAAAGCAGAGATATTACTTTGCCAACAAAGGTCCGTCTAGTGAAAGCTATGGTTTTTCCTGAAGTCATGTATGGATTTGAGAGTTGGACTATAAAGAAAGCTGAGCACCAAAGAATTGATGGTTTTGAACCATCAATTGGTGTTGGAGAAGACTCTTGAAAGTCCCTTGAACTGCAAGGAGATCCAACCAGTCAATCCTAAAAGAGATCAGTCCTGATCTCTTAAGTGCTTAAGCCCAGTCCACCAGAGCAAGGGGAGCTATGTGGAGCCTCACAATGCTGATCCAGGAGAATGCTGAGATCACTCTTTCTGAGAATCGAATATGTCATTTTGGTGGAGTGGGAGCCACAGAATGGCTACAGACCATCCATTACTGCACATTCAAAAGAGGTATCACCATTAGCCAACAGAGGGTTCCAGTGGCCACCACCTCCCTAGAAACTTCACTCACTAGGACACGTACCTGAGTGGCCGCTGCTTCCGTTTCTTCCAGCTGAGATCTGTCACCATCTATGGCCTCTGTGGCTCCGGTGTCGGTCTTGGCCTCCTCTAAACCTGCTCCTGCTCCAGCTGGAAGAGCCACCTTCTCTGTCTCTGCTTCCTCCACCAGGACCCCCTCGGCCGCCAGGACCCCCTCGGCTGCCGGCACCAAGGTTCCAGCCATCACGTCAGCCTCCACTCCAGGGATGACCTGCAAACCAAACGGGCCTCAGTAAGAGTCAGACTCAGCCTGTCATGTCTGTCCCCTTTTCTGAGGCCATCAGACTGCCAGGCTTTCTTTGTCATGTCCCGAAGCCCAGTATTTAGGTACAGAAATCTGCCATCTGCTCCAAGTTCTGACTCCTCGGCCTCCTGGGCCCCCAACGATGTTACAGTCCTCAGCTTTCCTTGCAGGTGGGTGTAGCAAATGGAATGGGAGTGGAAGTGACACATGCCACCCTTGAAACACGGCTTTTGAGGTATGCACAGTCCCCTCCACAAGCTCTTTCTAATCTGTGTTGGCTGAAAGCAGATGAGAGCAATATTGCAGAGGATATCTGAGTGACAAAAATGGAAGGGGCCCAGGCCCGATACTACCTGGATCAGGCCCGATACTACCTGGATCATGGAAGAAAGCCATTGACAAGCATCCTTATCACACAAAGTCAGAATTTCATAAACTGCATTTAAAAATATAAACTTTCAAATCTTCATGGAGAAGGTCCCATAAGCTAAATTACATTCATTAAAAAAAAATTAGCAAGTTTCTCAATGAGACCTCTTGAGAATGAAGGGAGAATCATTTTTGTCATCAAATATATATGATAATTCAAATTAAATCAGATTTAGGGACCTTTACTAGGAAACACAAAATAGAAAAAAAATGAGAATCTTGTTTCTAAAGTTGGAATGTAGTTGAAAGAGCTTTAAATAGTATGTAAAAGCTGGAATAATGAAATAAAGTACAATCAGAAATTTTAGTTTTGAACAGATTGGCTATGGAGTCCAAGTCTTCACAAGACTCTCACATCAGCTCGCAGACTTGATTTGAGAGATTCAAATCAGAAAGACTGAGAAAAAAGGAGCACTGTAGATTGATTATATATAATACACTCAGGAAGCATCTTTCAAAAACTGATCTTGCTAGCTGATGTGATTAGAATTAATCATTCTTTTTCCTTATTGAATAAACTCTACCCAGTTTGTCCTATTAAGTTAGGAAAGCTTTCATGATGCAGATACTTTAACTGTTGAACCCAGAATACTGAAAAGGGCAATGGACACTGCCTGCTGAGCGGGCCTCAGAAATGGGAGATGGAGATTCTGAGCCACACACCTATGGTCATAGCAGGGCATTGAAAAAACCTCTTCTGACTCAAATGTACTTTAATTTATAAAAATAACCCATTGCAATACACACCCTGTGTGTGTGTGTGTGTGTGTGTGTGTGTTAGTCGTTCAGTTGTGTCTGACTCTTTGCGACCCCATGGACTGTAGCCCCGCCAGGCTCCTCGGTCCATGGATTCTCCAGGCAAGAATACTGGAGTGGGTTGCCATTCTCCTCTCCAAATACACACCCTACTAAATAGAAAATAGATAACCAACAAAGACCTACTGTATAGCACAGAACTATACTCAATATCTTGTAATAATCTAGATGGGAAAATAATCTGAAAGAGATATACATATAAATCTCTATATATAGATACATATATATATATATAAAACTGAGTCACTTTGCTGTATGCCTGAAACTAACACAATTGTGAGCCAACCATACTGCAGTAAAAACAAAAATAACTGACATAAAATTAACCTGCTTCTGAATACATTTTCTACAACATTTTACTTTAGAAATGAAAAATATTCTAGCAGTGTAGTATTTGTTATATGGACAAGTATCACTCATATTCTTAGAAGCTATTTCCTTCTCTTAGGAGAATTTCCTGTTATCAAGAATTTGATATCCTATTATCTCCACAAAGTATGCAATGATTTAAAACACAGTCACTGGCCATGACATAGAATGTAGTTTTTTTCCTACTCTGTCATTAAGTACATGAGTTCAGAAAAAAAATTCTTTTACATGACACTTATTTAAGGTGCATTAAAAGTACTGATAATTACTTAAGTGGGGTACGAGGTACAGGGGGATTTATATTTAGGTGAATGACTGAAAATTCCCATAATAAAATGTTAACTTAAAAATTTAAAAGAATTATATCTCTTGTTTTACATAAGCATAGGTCTTTTATATATGTTATTGTTGCCACTGTTGAAAGAGTAATGCTCAGAATATAACTTAGGAGGGCATCTTAATTTCAAGAAGACTGATAAACAAGGGCTCTTAGCTTTGCTGTTGGAAAACCAACAAGCTCTCTCCAGGATCCTAAGAAACTACATATAAACTATACATAAACACAATGTGTATACAATGGACTTAGGAGTTCAAATGTCAAAAGCAAGTTGTGTTGTCATCGTTTTAAGTTATATGTATTTTCCATCTGTCTGAAAAAAAATCACCCCTACGGAGTGAACACCCCCTGGTTTCAGCAGTTTCGGGCCAGACAGACTCTGTATCATGCAGACAGCATGGGTAAGCTGAGTGGTGAATACTACTACACACACACAGACGTTCTATTACAGGTCAAAAAACAGACATTATGTTACGTGACAGGCTGCTCCCCCAAGTGATCACACATAAAACCTTCCTTACATACATGTTCCAACTACATACCATTAGTAATTGGATTTTACTCTCAACTGAATCAATATATCTCCTGAAGAGAATAGATTTCTGTGAGGTATTGAATGATGTGGCCAAAAGTAATGTTTTACCTTTAATAATGAGTTCCTGATTTATCTCTACAGTTATCTCTATATAACCATCAGTTTGGTTGTATCCGATCTTACTAGTGCAAGATATGCATGTTATCACCTTTCCTTCGCTAATAATTTTAACAGGCATCATCATTGACTGGATCCGATTTAGACCTGAGAGGGTGTCTGCAGTGACGCCGGCCACCAGCAGGTGGAGACCAAGGGCTCTGTCTGCCTGCTCTGATACTCTGAACGCAAAAGAGCATGTCACCAATTTACCTGACCCGTGTCACAAAAAAGGGATGGAGCATGTGGTAAATCGTTGATAAGAATGATGGAAAATAATAATCACCTAAATACTAAAAGTAACAATGACAATAAAGACAAGGTGCCAAGGAAACGGCACTTTGGCTACAGAGCATGCGTGTGTGCTGTCGCCTCGGCCAACTCTGACTCTTTGTGACCCCATGGACTTCAGCCCACCAGGCTCCTCTGCCCATGGGATTCTCCAGGCAAGAATACTGGAGTGGGTTGCCACTCCCTCCTCCAGGAGATCTTCACAACCCAGGAATCAAACCAATGTCTCTTAAGTCTCCTGTATTAGCAGGAAGGTTCTTTACCACTAGTATTACCAGGGAAGCTCTTGACTATAGAGAGGAAAAGTTAAACACTTTGAATGACCTACTTAAAAAAGGGAAGAAATGATCGCTCTTCCAGCCTTCTCTGAGTCCATTAGAAATGAATTTCTATTTCTCTAGCTGAAATTAATACTCTGATTTTAGAAACCTTAAGAACATGACAGGGTTTCCCTGGCGGCTCTAATGGTAAAGAATCCTCCTGCAAGGTGGGAGACCTGGGTTTGATCTCTGGGTTGGGAAGATCCCCTGGTAGAGGGCAGGGCAACCCACTCCTATTCTTGCCTGGAGAATCCCCGTGGACAGAGGAGCCTGGCGGGACACAGTCCATGGGGTTGCAAAGAGTCAAACATGCCTGAGCGACTAAGCACGGCACAGCACTGGTGAGTCAGCGGTAAAGACTCTGCCAGCAATGCAGGAGCCGCGGGAGACGTGGGTTTGATTCCTGGGTCAGGAAGATGGCCGGGAGGAGGGCATGGCAACCCACTCTAGTATTCTTGCCTGGAGAATTCCATGGACAGGGAAGCCTGGCGGGCTACAGTCCATATAGTCGAAAAGAGTCGGACACAACTGAAGCGACTGAGCATGCACACAGGCAGGAATACTACAAAAAGAGAGGGCTGTCTCTACCTGTATTCCCTTGCATCTTTCTGCCTCTGTCTGACATTGCTCTGAAAATCAAGGATGCCCTGATCCTCACCTTATGTCTGGAATCTGCCCCATCGTGTCTGCTCTTACCAAAATAGTTCCAGTGCCTATTTACTGGCAGCAATAATAGATAACATAAAGATACAGTGGAAATAGAATCCATTTGCTCAGATTCAGTGTTTGTTCCAGATAAATCAAGAAGAGATTAAGAAGGTTTTCAGGGAGAGTTATCCCTCTTTTATGATTATTTTTATGCATTCCAATTTGTTAGCTAATGTAGTTTAAGACTCTAAATTTAGTTTTTTCTAGACTCTGCTTGCTACCACAGATGTTACACCCGCAACCACAATGACTAATGACTGCTACTGAATATTTTTTAAATGCTTTTTTGTTGTTGTTGCTGCTGTTGTTTTTAAGGGAGACCGGAGGGAGGAGACTACTGAAAGTATTTCAAGCCTTTGATAGTCAACATTATCAATTTTTTTTCTCTTTACATTTTAAGAGAAACACTAGTACCTTATCTGCTGCCAAAATTATACTACCTTGGTATACTATTTTGGTTGGCCTAATCGATTTATGGTGGAAAACATCTGACACAAAAACAGGTTAAAATTAGTTCTCCCTGCCCGCGGGTTGTTTACTGTATCCACAAGGTCTGTGCATGACAAGCACCCTATAAACAATTTGTACATTCATCAGAGAAGCCACAGAGACCCACATGGGACGTTCGCCGAGGTGAGCATTTCTCAGTTTACCACACAGTACAGATCTTACTGCCTTTTTATCGTCTGCGTCAACAATCCTCTTGGTGGAAAGCAATGTGTTGGTATTCGTGACAGTCTTTTCAAACACCTACTGGCCTTAGCGAGATTTTCTAGAAGTAGAGTGATATGAATGCAATGCAACAATGGTGCCCGTATCCTGCAAAGCAGGGGAGCCCCAGGGGTGACCGAAACTAGCCAGTCCCTCTGGTTGCTGGAGCCCGTCTTAGAAGCAGGTCAACAAGGATGAGAATCGAGACGAGGAAGAGCCCTGATCGGCTGCAGAGGAATTTGTAATCTGTGGGCTTTGTGTAATTTATTGATTGATTTATTCACTGTTTTCTTGTCAATATTTGCTCTGAACAATGCCTGAAATATATTTCTTAATGATAAGTAAAGAATGTAAGAAACATATATTTTTTAATTTGATTATACTAAAATCGGAGAGTAGCCATCTTCCTGACATTTGCTCTTGGCAGAGCCTCTGACAGTTTCAGTATATGCACATTCTGCAGCCTGTGGGGGAAACTGACATTTACTGTGACTCAGGCACCATCCCAGGTGCTTTACATCTATCGTATATTATTCGTCCAACAGCCCTATTAGATATGGTCCCACTTTCTACACAAATCAACTCATACTCAAGAGTTGAAGTAACTCAAGAAATCAGTAAACTAGGATTGGGACAATCTGACTAAATCTTGTGTTTCTTCACACCAACCAGCATTCAAGTAGACAATGTACCTCTCAAATTAAGAGTCCCACTGTGATGCTCAGACCTGGCACCTCCACAGACCCATGACATCCTACTGTCAACTCCAAACAAGCAATGTTTGCTGAAGAATTTGAGTGTGTTCTTACAACCAATGCATTCACTTATACTCTAGGAATGCTGTCTTTAAGATGAGATTTGGGGTGGGGGGGTGGCAGTAGAAGAGAGGTCCAAGGCCGGGGGGTGGGGAGATATATGTATACATATAGCTGATTCATTTCAATGTACAGCAGAAACTAACATGACACTGTAAAGCCATTATACTCCATTAAAAATAAATAAAACAAACAAAAAGATGAGATTCATAGATTCAAAATCTATTTGCAGACATGATCTGGGTACCTAAGCAACCATGTCATAAAACCCCTCTTTTGTGATACAAATCATATGGTAAAAAGCTACTGAGAAGAGGTTGGTTAGATAGACTTTCTCCTCATTATTTTTGCCAATATTCCTGAAAATTCTGTTGTTTAGAAATAGAGACAGAATGAGAAAGTGGAAAAGAAGATCATCCTGGTTTCCCCAGTGCACTGCAGAGTTATAACTGAAAACACACAGAAGCTGGGCACCTGGGCAGTCCTAAGCGATGTTCACAAGTTAAACAATGATATGATTCCAAAGCTGGAAGGATCAGAGGGCTCATCTAGGAAAGGTGGATTATCTTCACAAACAGAAGGAAATACTGTGCATTGCACATTTGCAGACGGGGATGTGAGTAGGTACAGTAAGCCCCCTACACGCCCTGTGTTCTCATTTTACAAGTGAGGAAATATGATGGAGGGCAAGGAGCCCTGCAGATGGAGCTGGAGACCCAAGTGTCAGTTCTGACTCTCCCACTGATAAACACTAGAGCTGGAGTGACCCCTGAGTCCCTTTGGGAAGTAACAAAGGGAGATGGATCCCACAGTGTGAATCCTGGCTGCAGGCTGCCCTTGCCTTCTTCTGGATCCAACCTGAGCTCTTGACTTGTCTGAAAATACAAGCGTGTTATGAAAATACAGGATTTCCTTAAGGATCCATCTTAAAGAAAAGCTTAAGAGGCAACTAGAGAAGGAAATGGCAACCCACTCCAGTGTTCTTGCCTGGAGAATCCCAGGGATGGGGTCGCACAGAGTTGGACACGACTGAAGTGACTTAGCAGCAGTAGCAGAGAAAGGAAAATCCCTGTCCTAAGACACAGCCTGGTGGAGAGTACCCCTTTTCACACAAACCACACTTAGAACACAGCAGTGACTTCCCTGACGGTCCAGCAGCCAAGACTCTGTGCTCCCAGTGCAGGAGGCCCAGGTTCAATCCCTGGTCAGGGAACTAGATCCCACATGTTACAACTTAAAGAGTTTGCATGCTGCAACTAAGACTCGGCTCAGTCAAATAAATACTAAAAAGTAACCCAAAAGACAAAATGGCAGGTGACAATTTCCCTACAGTAGAACGGTAGTATGAGCTTTCCCAGGGAACACCTCACCATCACTGGTGTTCCCTTCCTCTGTAGTACCTGGTATTACAAACTTCATTTGCTACTCCCTACATTTTCTTTCTGGGCTTCCCTGCTGGCTCAGATGGTAAAGAATCTGCCTGCAATGCAGGACACCTGGGTTCAATCCTGGGTTGGGAAGATTCCCTGGAGAAGGGAATGGCAACACACTTCAGTATTCTTGCCTGGAGAAATCCACGATAGAGGAGCCTACAGGGCTTCAGTCCATGGGATAGCAAAGAGTCAGACATAACTGAGTGATTAACACTTTCACACTTTCTTTCTAATAAAGGAATTTCATGGTTCCTCCCCCACCCCGACCTTCATCTTAATCATCCTTTTCAATCTACTCTCCTAGCATGGCCTGCAGTCCCATCATAAACCTTCAGCAGCCTGGTCCCAGAGCAACTCAGCTGCTGGCAGAGGTGTTGCCATGGCAACATCGGTCCGATTTAGCTCCATACTTTCTTTATAAATTACGATCTCCTACTGAAATACCAAAGTTAATGAATTTGGGGTTAATTTGGCCTTTAAGGTCATAGTAGACTATCCAATCATAGTACATATTAAAACCAAGTTTTAATTAGAGATTATTTGCAATCTCTTCTTTGGGAGAAGTGGACAGGAAAAGTGGATTTATCTTTGCATGCAAAGGTAAAGATTGTGTGTTGCACACTCTCAGAGGTTTTGAAATGATCAAGTGTTAGTTTCAGAAGTAGCCACAAAACACCGCCTCAGTGGGAGTTGCAAAGAGCTTGTTTAAGGAAAACGCCTCTACTGCACAATAAACATTTCACTCTGCCTGGCTACGGTGTCTTTGAGCACTTGCTGTCACTGCTCAAATTGCCTTCTTGTGAGTAGGTCCAGGCTTGGGTTGGCAGAAGGCTGAGGCAGGGCTACCAGGCACACCCAGGGTCGAGATCAAAAAATGGAGATCTGCCAATCACCTATATGTCACCATGCTTAAAATTCCCAACCCTGACCCTGCCAGAACCATGGGCACCTCCCTGGGTAGCCTGGGACCCACCCAGATGGCAGTCAGGGGACTGGATCTTGAGGAAGGATAGGGAGTTGACAGTCACCCTTTGAAGACCCAACTGTCTACCTTAGGATATGACAGCCTCTGACTAGAGTAAGTAAAACATACCCCAGGCCATTCTGTCACCCCATTTGCTTAGCAAATAGAAGCTATAAGGTACAAATGAAGGGTACTCGTTACCATGAGGGGTTTTGGAAATTCTTCACTGTTTAATGGAATAAGTTGTAGATTTTTGAGAGCAGCAAGAGAACATATTGTGTATCAAGTACAACTTGTAGAGGAGAGATGAAGAAAATTGGGAGAGAAAGGGAAAATGATTTCCCCAAGGCCACCTCAACAGTTAGCCATGGAGCCAATTCTCCAGACTCTTATTCAGTGATCTTTCCAATATATCACCTTAGATCCTTGCTTTGCAGCCAAAGTGGAGGATCAGGATACTCATTGCCTCAGAGAAACTCAAGGTTGGGGCTGTATGAACATTTCTGTTCCTTTTTTGATCCTTCAGCTTCACACCAGAAATATATACCACGTCTAAGTGTGGCGTGGAGAAAGTCCTGGTGTCACCATGGAGGGATTTCAGCCCAATCGTAATCCTGTTGGCTTTAGACTGGTCTGTAAACATACTTTTAAAACCTGCATTTTTGAAAAACATAGCCTCTGTAGTAGTTAAGAGAGGAGTATCTATAAATTAAAATGTCAGGATTCACATTTCATGGCATCACTTTCTGGGTATGTAATCTTCATTTACACCACTTAAACTGTGTCTCAGTTTCCTTAATCTGCAAAATGGGATAACTATTCCTAAATATCATCTTTCTTGGGATTGCTGTGAGAGGAGGCATGTCAATTATTAGCATTCAGTATGGTCCTGTTGACTATACCTTAATTCTCTTGGTGTCTTTAGTCATAAACTGCCTTTTACTGCAGAACACACAGAGTAAGGCAGTATTGGGGTTGCTTGAGACTCAATATTAAAAATAAAAGTATACACTAAGCCAGAACCAAAAGGGCATATATTGTATGATTTCATGCATATGAAATATCTAGAGTAGAAAAATCCATGGAGACGAAAAGCAGACCGGCAGTTCCCGGGGTTGGAGGGGAGGAGGGGACCATGTGCACAAGGTTTTAATTTGGGGTGATGAACAGGTTTCAGAACTAGACAGATGTGGTAGTTGTACAACATTAGAAATGTACAAAAGCCACTGAAGTTTGCACTTTAAATCGATTGTTATGTGAACTGCACCTCAATAAAAAATCAATTAATTTATGTTAGGTTCACTTTAAATTGATTAATTTTATGTTACGTGAATTGTACCTCAACAGAAAAAAATGAGTACATGCCAAAAGTAAAAAAATCACTAGGCACCAACTGTGGACAAAGGGCTCCTTGAAGATGGAAGAATAATCTGAAACCTCATGTCCATGTTCACATGTAATCATAACACTCTGAACAAAATAACAACATCACACAATCCTCACATGGGTCTTGCAAAAAAGGGCTTTGGAACATGAAACCCAGGAAGCAGGGAAGACAGTCTGTGTATGCCAGCTGGTAGGTGGCTAATGAATACTTAATATCAGCCACACATGAAAACAACCAGCACCCCATTTTCAGAGATGGAAACTGACAGCCCCAAGTCAATCTGCTCTGTGAGGTGTGAGGCATGGGGAGTTGTCTATCATCTTGTTACCTTCATGTTAGTCCTGGCTAACTTTGTCTCTTCCCTATGACCTGGTACAATGGTAGAGAGGAAGAAAATTCTTGGCTTGACCACTGGAATCAACTTTGTGTCAATCTCTGGAACTCACCTGCCTTTGTGTTCTCTCCACTGCTCCTGAAGGAGGCTGCATGCCTCCGAATGGCCATATCTTCCTGGCAGTGAAGTTTGGAACACTTCCTATCAGTGGACCCAATAGGAAGGTCCCTAGAAGAGACACAGTGTTCTTAGAAAGGGCAAAGAATTTTGATGGGATGCAGCTTCTTCAGGATCCAGGAGGAACTTGGCCTGGATGGGGACCTATACAAGATCGAGTCCCTTAATATCGTGCAGCAAACTGAAAAGGGGGGCTGTTACCTCCACATCTCTGGCCTTCCCCTTCTCAGAGTAAAGGTATCACTGACTTATGCTTATCTTGGGGGGAACCACTTATCATGAAGATGATGACAATAATATTATCCAGCTCTCATTGTTTGAGGAACCTCTATGTACCAGATGTTAAACTAGGAACGTGGCTTATTTCCAAGCCCTTGTAGGAAACTGTGAAGACAATTAACACTAACCCCATTTTCCATTTGTGGCAACTGAGGCTCAGATGTCACACGGCTCCTGGGCAGCATAACAAGATAGGTGGCCCTGCTTTTGATCACAATAAACAGTTTCCTTTTCCTAGATACAAAAATTCAATTATCTGAATGGAAACAGAAAGAAAATGACCCTGTAATATCTGTATTATAATAGCTTTGGCTGTAGTCTCATTCAGGTAAGCAGATTATAGTGTCAATCAATCAACAAATCAATGACTCAGAATTTACCCAGATCTCTGCTGGGTGCCTGGAACACAAAAGAAACAGCTATTTGTTTGGCCTGAGGGGTACTGAGAATGTAGTTAGCTGCTAATAGGAGTGCAGTCAAACTCAGAGAAAATAACCATTCCTGTGATTTTGTTTTTCTAAGAAAAGTAAAGAGGTAAATCCATCTCCAAGGCATGCATAACACAGACACACAAATTAGTTTGTGTGTGTTTGTGTGTGTTAGTTGCTCAGTCAGGTCTGACTGTTCGCAATCCCATGGACCGTAGCCCACCAGGCTCCTCCGTCCATGGGGTTCCCCAGCCAAGAATAGTGGAGTGGGTTGCCATGTCCTTCTCCAGGAGATCTTCCCAACTCAGGGACAGAACCCCAATCTCCTGCAGTACAGGCAGATTCTTTACCATCTGAGCCACCAGGGAAATATATATAATTACATATGTAAGGCATGCTTCAGAATGAGTACTTTGCATCTGAACATAATTCTATGATGATGAGAAGCAGACAAGAAATCAGCCTCATCTGACTTCCTCTGGTCCTCAGTGTCCTCCTGACAGATCCAAGCTCACAGGTAGAGACACAGTGAAGTCTGAGCTCCCCAGTTCATGCAGCATAAGGAGAAAACTCAGCGCTGTTTCCCACCCACTTGCTCATCACAGAAGGATGCCTCAAGCACTGCACAATGTCAGCCTCCTCCCTCACCACTCCATGTGAACTAGGACGGCTGGAGCCACAGCTACTGCCTACAAAAAACCGTATCCCCCAGAACCAGAAGAGACCCTCACATCCAGAGAGGCTCAAATGTGTCTACCAGCTGAATGAAGGGGGGAAACTAGCATATGTCTTCTATACACACAGAACTATTCCCTGGCAAGATGATGTTCATGGTATATCTATCTATATCTATCTATCTATCCATCTATATTTGTTGGTTTAAATTGGCCTTGACAAGTCAACTTAAGTTTGACAAAATATTTAAAGAAACAACACACAACAAAATCAAAAGTAGTCAGTGCTTCACCTTCCAGGATTCTAAAATTATTCTAAATATTTTAAAAATATCTATCTTGATATTTTTTCTCATTTATTTGTTTTGGAAACAATGCTAAACCCTAAACTCAATTATACTGCATTATTTCTTTAGGGAAAAAAAGACATTGGTCCACTTCACATCATTTGAGCAAACTATAGGATCAGACAGAAATTTAGAGAAAGAAGGGGTTCTCTGCAAGAAAACGAAATAAACATAGGCAAATAAATAAATAAATATAGGAAAATAAATATAGGCAAAAATCATCATCATTTACTTTTTAACCTATTTCTCTAATATATATCTAAACAAATATTGATTTTCTTTCCTAAAGAAAATTTTCAGTACTTATATAACATGGAAACATCTAGAGAAGAGGTAGCAAGTGTTGGTTTTTAAAATGCATCCAGAGGGAGGTGGGAGGGGGGATCGGGATGGGGAATACGTGTAACTCTATGGCTGATTCACATCAATGTATGACAAAACCCACTGAAATGATGTGAAGTAATTAGCCTCCAACTAATAAAAATAAAATAAAATAAAATAAAGAAGAGAGAAGAAAAAATAAAATAAAATAAAATGCATCCGGCAGAGACAGCGGTAAAATTTGGTGCTTTTGGTGCTGTAGGGAAAAACTAAAGGCAATATTAGCTATTCAGGGAATAAAACAACAAACAAAAATGTAATAAACCTCTCTTGAGAGCCCAGGGTTTCTTTGTAATCCACTGCTCAAATTTCCTGTTTTCAAAATTACATTTGCTTCTTTTTCAATAAAACCACCACAAATTTCACCTCATATGAAATGCACTGTCAAGACTAGAAGTAATAACCATCTGGTGACATTTTGGTAGCAAAAATGATGACCTCAAAAGGTCATGTCAACCCCATCCTGATTGATGACAGCCACAGCCAGTCTGCTTAATGAGAGCTTGGGACACTGTGGATTTTCGTGTCTTTACAACTAAATATCACACATCTAGCAACTGAAGAGAGCTTTCTTTAGAAAAAATAACCCTAATATTATCTTGATTATGACCAAGAGAAAGAAGCTATAAACCTGTGTTCAGTTCAGTCGCTCAGTCGTGTCCGACTCTTTGCGACCCCATGAATCGCAGCACACCAGGCCTCCCTGTCCATCACCAACAAAAATACATTCTGTCTGATGTTATTTGCTTAAGTAGAAGGGAGAACTTGAGGAAGAACTGACTTCATCCAAGTATGTTCATTCTAAACACATGAAAAGGATCCACTTTTGATGGGCATTAGGCAAACCGAACTGCTGTGAGCTGCCCTCTCTTGTTATTATGTTTTAGTTCATTTAAGGGTGGAGAAATCAACTGCTTGAAGTCTTTCTATTTCTCAAGGAAAATTTCTATTCTTTAAAGTTCAAATGAGGTTTAGGAGACAAGTATTTTCAGAATGAAGAATTCTTTCAAATATCTCCTCACCCAACATGAAGGACACCAGGTTTAGTAATGGCTGATGCTTGTACCATGCAGCTTGTTAAGTATTTTTAATACTACCCTTGATTTCGAAGATTTCAAAGTATTGTACATACTACATTTATCACGTGCCTATCAAGTAGGTACTTGATAATTGATACATTTATCACGTGCCTATCAAGTAGGTACTTGATAATTGATACCTACTCAGATAGTTCACTGGACAACCAATAAACTTAGAATTTGAGAAAACAAAAATCCATGAGGTCACAAGAGT
The DNA here is from genome assembly GCF_033118175.1 of Dama dama. Taxonomy (NCBI): domain Eukaryota; kingdom Metazoa; phylum Chordata; class Mammalia; order Artiodactyla; family Cervidae; genus Dama; species Dama dama. The sequence continues at coordinate 78,760,812 of NC_083698.1, read as the reverse complement.
CCATGGGGTCACAAGAGTCGGACACGACTTAGCAACTAAATCACCACCACTCAGTTCCTCAGTCATGTTTGGCTCTTTGCAACCCCACAGACTGTAGCCTGCCAGGCTCCTTTGTCCATGGGATTTTCCAAGCAAGAATACTGGAATGGGTTGCCATCTCCTACTCCAGGGGATCTTCCTGACCCAGGGACTGAACCCATGTCTCTTGAGCCTCCTGCACTGGCAGGCTGATTCTTTACCACTGAGTCACCTGGGAAGCCTTCCTTTGTTACTTATATCACCCTAATTAGGTGCAGAGATCACAACCTGACACCAAATGAAAAAGTTCTATCTCCACTGAGTGACTGAGATCAACTGTGAATCTGGGGATGAGAGTTGAGAAAACTCTCCAATGGAGCATGGTGTCTTAGCACTTCCCAGTCTGTGCAAGCAGGCTTCCTAGGAGGGACTCAGTCTAGGAGAAAAACATTTCTTGTTCTCTTTACAGGATTTGGCCCAACTCTGTACCTCTACATGGAAAATATGACCATTTTTCTTGAGTCATTCTTAATTTATATTTGCATCACTATCTTGCCCTATTATTTATTTTTCTACTCTAATAAATGATAAATTAGACAGATGACTGACCTTTTCATGGCAAAGTAACAGAAGGCACCAACAGCAAAAACGTAACTTTCATTCCTCTAGTTATCTCATCTAGGCAATGTTATTTTGGAAACTGAGAGATTGGTTCTCCTCTCTGTACAGATTATGTGAAGGCTGTAGTATTTACTAAATGGTACTCTGATTAAATGGAGAAGGAAGTGGCAGCCCACTCCAGTATTCTTGCCTGGAGAATCCCAGAGGAGCCTGGTGGGCTGCCGTCTATGGGGTTGCACAGAGTCGGACACAACTGAAGTGACTTAGCAGCAGCAGCAGCACTCTGATTAAATTCTTGGGAGATGCTTTAACTGCATTTCATAAATAAACTCTTTTTGCTCTCCATGGGTATTTTGGATTATATTTTCTTTGGTATCATTCTACACTTCCAAGTGTGTTAAATGATGCGATTCAGTATGGTGTGTATAGAGCCCATTCCACTTTAGGATGTGGTGTGGTACACAGCTGCAGCGAGCAAGGTGAGAGGTTTCCAGGCAGACAGACGAGTCTCCACCTCTGCACAAAATAGATCCTTAAGCTCCCTCATATTATGACAGCCAGTACCAGACTTGACTTTGAGCAAATGGTTGTACACATAGGAATCCTTGTAGATTCAATGATTTTTAATGTGGGATTTCAGTCCCTCATGGGGCCTAAACCAACCTACAAGACTAATACTGTAAGAAATCAATATGGAGACACAAACAACAAAGTGATTACCCTTCTGTTTATCATCTGCAGGTTGGTCCCTAATGGAAGGTCCGCCATCAGCCACCACAGGTGGGGCAAGCACTAGGTCAGGTTATTTGTGAGTTATTACCACCTATTTACCATGGATGGGAAGTAGCAGAAAGGTTCAAGGTACCCTTTATTGAGAACCAAGCCTATGGCAACATGACAGCCTTAGATCAGGTCTCTGGATATCCTCCTTTTTAAAAAAAAAAAGAAAAAATAAGAGAATGAACTTTCACTGTCAAAGGAATTAAAGGCCATTTGAACTTGGGAAGCCGTGACAGGTATGGAAGTGATGTGGCCCAAGTGAAACAGGAATGATGAGGGAGAAATGGGATGAGATGTGCACAGCGGTGGTGGGGAGGTGAGCAGAGGCGGGGAGGGAGAGGCGCTCACCGCTGCCCCCTCCTCTGGCTCCTCAGCCCGGGTGTCCAGTCCAAGGTCCAGCCCAGCGGCAGGTGGAACAGCAGCAGGGGGCTCCTCGGCCTTCGGCTCTGTGGGTGGAGCCTGTTCAGATTCAGCCTTTGATGGTTTGTTTCGAGGGTTAGAGGAAAAAGATTCAACATGTAAACAGATAACGTTATGGAATACTGGACAATTAATGATTTTCTTCATCACCCTATAGGCAATTAGCATCATTAAATGTGTGCTGGAAAAAAAAAATCCAGATTAGGCATGATGGTTCTTTACAGAACTGAAAAAGTCTAGGAATAAACGTATTAGGTTTCACAATACCGTCACTGTGACATCCTTTGAAGTTGGGCAAAGACTTACCATTTTGGTGACTCCTTATACTTGCTTTCAATATTCTGAGTATTCACTTCTTGGGATATTGATACAGTACTCTGCACTATGGAGCAGAGACAGAAGAGATCCTAGGAGCTCCCTCCTTTGGAAATTGGAAGGAGCAAGGAAGAACTCAAGGAGAACACAGTTCTGGGAACTGCCCTCTCTGTTGATGGGCACTGCAGCCAAAAAACTGAGGGATATTCCCAATGATTCAGATCAAAACGCATTAATGCATATGAATGGTCACTATGGAGTGACTAGTGACGGCTAGGAGGAACAGACTCAGCCACCCGGCAAGGAGCCACCACCATCACAGATATCTTGCCCTTGTACATTCCTGTTCAGTCCCTGTATTTCACTTCTCCTTCCAATGAAATCCTTAGTCATCAGTCGTTTTCACATGATAAATTAATTCTTTAAGGAACTACTGAGCAGTATTCTCTGTGATATCAATTAGACTCTTGTGCAGACCAAAGTGAAGTCTTTTCTTCCTACTAGGACCTCTACCCACAGACACCCTCCTGATTCTAATTACATGCTGAATCAAGCCCCTGGAATCTCTTAGCTCCAGACTTTTTCAGTTTTACAGTTAGCAAGATTAATAATAACTAGCTATGAAAAACAGCACAGCCAATCAATGCATGTTACCGTGGCTACTGAAATTATTTCCTCTCCTTTGATTTATAGATTAACGTACAGATGGCCACTGGAAGGTATGTTAAGATCTTTGTCCATCAGGGTGTTTAAACCGCAAGAAAGTTTAAAAGTGTTTTCCTAGAAGAGTAAGGAGTCTCCAATAAATATTTCCTTTGGAGGAATCAGAAATCTTTGTCAAACATTTGCCATAAGAAATCAAAAGCCATCTCTCTCCCATATGTAGACTGAAATGGGTGCACAGGATAGGTTCCACAGGGAAGTGATGGTGAAGTTGTGCTGAGATAATAGAAAATAATGAATAGCCTGCTGTTGGATAAATATGCAAACTATTTCTCTTATGCTGCCACCAAATCCTTCATTGCAACCCAAGCCAAGGTCACATCACCCCTTTCTTGAAAGGGCATAATAAAAATAAAAGGATACTTAGGTAGATAAATGTACACAGATCTGGTATTTTTATGGGCTTTTATAACCTTTAAAGGGTGATCTGACACAAGTTTTAAGAAAGAATGAGATAAAATTCACTCTAATCTACTCTCAGGAGTTCTTTATGGGAAAAGATTTCACTTGTATTGTTCAAAAGGAATTATCTTCATAATAGAACAAGTTTTCATTGCAGCTAAGAAATACTATAAGCTCTCACAGTACGATTTAATCATTTTGGAAGTCAAGGTGACTGGCTATGAGAGGATGATATCAAATGACCTACACAACAAGGATAGGAAGGGTAATTTGACAAAGACAAAGAAACCCATGGGCAGCTGGCTGCCCCACTGTGAGCTGAGTCTGCAATGGGGGACGAGGAGCCAAGGAAGTTTCAAAACATCTATCAAATAAATTTATCTGTTTACATTAAGATTTAAAAAAAAACCAAAAACCAAAAACAAAGATAACCTAAAATGAAAAAATATTTGCATCAGTCTGGGTTTCTTGGAAGTGTGAGAAATTTTGAAGTTTCATACATGGCAAGAATAGGCAGGGTGTTTTCATGAATAAGTCCAATGGCATTTGCTTGTTGAAGTCAGACAATAACTCAATGGAAGCAAAGTATAAAGAGGAGGAATTGGTTATATTCCACAAGTCACAATATTTTCCTCTAATAATAATATCACACCAAATATTATAATATAGCATTATAAAGTTAAATTCTAGGGGGACAAATAGGATTCACTGAACGATGAGTTAAGGCTGAAACATGACAGCATGACTGTATATAAAGCAGGCTGCTCAAATTTGGAAACTTAAGTCACTTATCTAATCCTTCTAGGATAATAGAAAATGGAAAATATTTTGTCAAGATGGAAGTAAAAGTAAAGGTAACAGCATCTCATGGAAAGATCTTAAAGTAGACTTTCAGGAATTGTGCCCTGTTTCAAACACTTTATTTTTCTATAAGAAGCTTCCCCTGGCAAACATTTTAAATGGGTGATACCATGCTGTACCCATCTGGGGGCACTGGTGTTCGCTGGAGTAGCCATCATTATACATTCAGAGGATATATTAGTGGCAGCAGGATGCCACGATGGTTTAACTCTGAAGACTCAGAAATGGAATTCTTGCTTTAGAACAAAACAAGTCGTGTTGCTAGAGTACACATTTTCTAGCATCCTCTGTGGTAAGCTGGAAAGCAGGCCAATGCAGGGTAAGAAGAGATGGTTTGGGAGAGTGGAGTTAAGGGTCTAGACACAGTCCAATATGGTAACTGCCTTCTCCAAACTCAAGACAGCTACTCTAATGAGAACTTCAAAGGGCCATGGAGGCAATCCTGAGTCCAGAGTAGGGTTTGCAGATTCAACAGGGTTTAAACTTGTACTCAAGGGATATCTTGTGGAGCCACAAGATGAAGACTAGGGAGATGTGTAGCTGACTACCAACTTCAGCCTCTGCTTTGCTTAGATCAGTCAATGAACCCATGTTCAGATATTGTTCTGCTTCTGGGAAGATGCTATACAAATGCAACTCAGTGGGTGAGGTTCACTGTGATCTCACAGTCCTTCATAGCGCAGAGCCAACACTAGCAGCATCTGCACTGCTGGGCATGACACAGCTAAGCTCCCCAATGGAAAGAAGATACAAGAAATATGCTTCAGAAAACACAGATAAAGAGAAGAGAAGGGCACACATGGAAGCTCATAGAACCAGCTGTGTGTGTAGGGGTGGTAAGGAGATATTCAGAGAAACTTAAAAACCACTGGATTCTGTGCCAGAAATTTGTAATTGCAGTAGATGTGAATTTACTGATGACCCACTGCCTTTTTTTTACAGCAGTATTTCTCCATTTTTTAACTCATTCACAATTGATAATTAAAAATCTCATCCTCCAGTGTCAGTATAACCCTTACTCCATCACCCAGACTGAAAACCACCAATGATCATGAAACGTAAGTCTCTCTGGCTCCATTATTAACACCAATATAGTATGAATTTTAAACACTTAACTCTTCATTTGCAGGCATCACAGACTCCACCTTTTACCTGGTTACCCAAAAGGCAAAAATACACCCATCTATGGACAGAGTGTTAGAGAAACACTTGTCTTTGAAAAATGGCCAATTAACCTTCCCGAGCAGAAATCCTTTCTTAGAAGGATTTCATCTAAAAAGAAAAATTCATTCTACTTAAATCCAATTCTGAGTTTCCAAAGTGAAAGCCAGAGCTGGGATAATTCTATGACACTCCCACAGGAAAAGCAGTGCGCTACAAATAACCTTCCTGAACTAATCCTCAAGGAGCCTAAATCCTTCATAGTGTAGCCCTGACAAGCTCTGTGACATCACTCAAGGTCTCTTCGTTCAGCCTTAGTAGTAAGCTGCTGCTACAAGTTTCCTATGATAACCAATCTTGCAAGAATCTCCTCTAACACCCAGAGTAACCTTTCTGCTTCCTACTCACTCCTGAGCTAAATTTTTCTCTTTATCTCATTTGGCAGCAAAGTAGGCATCACATCTCTACCATGCATTACTTCTTTCTACAGGTCACAAAATGAAGGGAGGAGATGAGAGATGAAGTAGCTCGGGTTCAAGAAAAAGCAAGGATCTATTCTGAAGCATCAATTCTTGAGGCAATTTCATTGTCAGTCCTATAGCATAAGCTATAGTTACACAGAAACATCCATGTTCTTGAATGGCTAGACTTCATGTTCCATCGAAGCCCATAATTAAGATACTTTGATTTTTGCCAGGATCACTCTGCCTTTACAAATAGAAGCAACCACATTCAAAGTCACATGATTTTTCAGGAGCTTTCCTTCCTATTTTCTAGAAAAGAGAGAGCTAGAGAAACCACACTCTGAATATTCAAGCTCTAAATTACCTACAATGATCAATCTTGGAACATTTTGTGGTAATGAAAAATTTTCCCAAAACACAAACCAAGATCAACTCACCATGTTGAACATACTCTGGTCTGCCTGCATTGTGAACAATGAAGTATCCTGGAGTTGAAAAGTGGGGACAAAGTAGAAGATTCCAAATTATTAGGGTTTCAGTTAATTTGCCAAAACAGCAACAGCAAAGATATCATTTAAATCAGTTTCTATGAATTGCATCAACAAATACATTATAAAGATTCACTTGTCTCGTTTAGTTTAAATCAAAAGCAAAAAATGCAAATATAATTCCTGACAGTAGTTATTTTTAATATAAATCTGAGCTAGCAGAAATCAATAATATGATGAGAGGCATTCAACAAAGGACAGAGTTTTCAAAGGCATTATTGGTCTGCAGCTTCTCTCCAGGACATCAAAACCGAGTCAGAATTTAGTGGATCTAAGCTACAAATTTAAGCATTTTAAATGTTGGATTTTTAATCTTATTGCTTCATTAAAGTGTGCTGTCTATAAATTAATTATGAGCCATAATTTAAAAATTGTATGCAATATATTCATTTGGGATATGGATTGTAAAAAAAATCAAGTTGGAGACAAGCTAAGGGAACAGTGATCTCAGGGAGAATCTTCATTCCCCGTTATACGGGTAACCTGGCTTTTACCCTTCAGACAAGAAACCAGAAGAGTCTTTCCTGGGTAATCTAACCAGTTCAAAGGGGAAAAAAGTCCCTAAATAATCAGATATCAATGGTTCTCCCAAAGAAAAGATGAGCCAGTGACATTTGGTCAAAGATGGAGGATTGAACACAGGCATTTACCTCTGTTGTCTCCAGAATCCAAACTAGATAACAAGATGAAAATTAATTTTTAAAGGCATAAACCCATGAGGGTAAAAAGAATGGAAAGAAAAACAACAGCAACAAAATTTTGAAATTAAAAAGCAAATGAACAAGCAGTAACTTGGAGGATCTAAAGTCTGCACTGTAAGTTGATGTAGAAATGCCAAAAATAACCCAGTTTATTACTCATAAATCCCAATGGATCAACAAGTAGATGGACCTAGACAGTGTAATACAGAGTGAAGTAGGTCAGAAAGAGAAAATCAAATATTGTATAGTAACGCATATATGTGGAATCTAGAAAAATAGTACAGATGATCTTATTTACAAAACCAGAATAGAGACAGACATAGAAAACAAATGTGTGGGTACCAAAGTGGGGGAGAGAGGAGTTCGGATGAACTGGGAGATTGTGGTTGACATATATACACTATTGATACTATGTATAAAATAGAAGGAGTATATTGTCACCCTGCTTATTTAACTTATATGCAGAGTACATGGTGTGAAATGCTACGCTGGATGAAGCAAAGCTGGAATCAAGATTGTCGGCAGAAATATCAATAACCTCAGATATACAGATGACACCACCCTTATGGCAGAAAGCGAAGAACTAAAGAGCCTCTTGGTGAAAGTGAAAGAGGAGAGTGAAAAACCTGCCTTAAAACTCAACGGTCAAAAAACTAAGATCATGGCATCTGGTCCCATCACTTCATGGCAAAGAGATGCAGAAACAATGGAAACAGTGAGAAACTTTACTTTCTTGGGATCCAAAATCACTGCAGAGGTTGACTGCAGCCATGAAATTAAAAGACGTTTGCTCCTTGGAAGAAAAGCTATGACCAAATTAGACAGCATATTAAAAAGCAGAGACATTACTTTGCCAACAAAGGTCCATCTAGTCAAAGCTATGGTTTTTCCAATAGTCAGGTATGGAGGAGAGATTTGGACTATAAAGAAAGCTGAGCACAGAAGAATTGATGCTTTTGAACTGTAAGGTTGGAGAAGACTCTTGAGAGTATCTTGGACAGAGAGGAGATCAAGTCAGTCAATCCTAAAGGAAATCAATCCTGAATATTCATTGGAAGGACTGATGCTGAAGCTGAAAACTCCAATACTTTGGCGACCTGATGCGAAGAACTGACTCACTGGAAAAGATCCTGATGCTGGGAAGGATTGAAGGCAGGAGGAGAAGGGGACGACAGAGGATGAGATGGTTGGATGGCATCACCAATTTGATGGACAGGAGTTTGAGCAAACTCCGGGGATTGGTGATGGACAGGGAAGCCTGGTGTGCCGCAGCCCACGCGGTCGCAGTCAGACACAACTGAGAGACTGAACTGAGCTGAGCTGAGCTGAATGAGAACCTGTGGTATAGCTCAGGGAACTCTACTCGGCGTTCTGTGGTGACCGACATGGAAAAGAAATCCCCCCAAAAAGAGGGGATATATGTATACATACAGCTGATTCACTTTTCTGTAGAGCAGAAACTAACACAGCATTATAAACAGCTATACTCTAATACAAATTAATTTAAAAGAGAATTATAAACTAGGTACCATGAGAAATGGAAGTGAGGGCGGTGCAAAAGCCAGGGGAACTGGTTGAAAGTCTACTGAATATTACTTAGACCTGGAGATAGTCTCATATTTGAAAACCAAGCAACACCCTTTGCCCCTATTTTCAGAGGCTGAAACGGAGTCTCTGGACTGGGGGACACACAGGAAAGTATATTAGGAAAGTAGAGGAATTAACTGAATATTTACACAATAGAGACAAGGGCTCCTCCACCCCTAACTACTTCCCCATTCAACTCCAATTAACCTGGCAACCAGGCTTGAACCCTGTACTCCCCCTCCGGCCCCCACATACCCAGACAGGAGACCAGAAGAGAGAAACATGACCAGCTTGAGAGAGAAGGAAAAAAGTTAAAAGGATCTGATACCAGGAACTCCTCAACAGCAAAGATGAGCCAGAAAATCCTACAATAAAATCCATAGTCAATGAGTCCCCCCTACTTGTACAAGTCTCTCAGTTTCTCAGTGACCTCCTCTCAAAGAGACAGCCAAGGTCACCAGACATGTGAGGAGTCTCAAATATTCAAGGGATACTGAATAGCTTTTAAAAAGTGGAAGAAACAAAGACTTTACACCTTTGGGAATTATTAATACCCTTGGAGATATAGTGGAAGATGGTATATTCATAACATAAGAAGATGCTATTCAAAAAGAAATATTCAGTAAACAAAAAGCTTATGGGAATTTAAATATATATATAGAAGCTAAAAAATCTGTTAGAAAAGTTGGAAAGCAGAGAAAGAAAATGAAAAAGAAAAAAAAATAGGAAGACTAGCTCAAAAAGTTAGTACATGAAAAAGAGAAGCGTTGCAGAACAAGAAAACAAACCAAAAAATATGCAATTTTCAGATTAAAAGGGCCTAGTACAATGTATGAAAACAGATGTGGACCATAGTACATCATTGTAAAATTTTAGAAACATGGGTATAAAGATTACATAGACTTGCAGAGAGAAAAAGGTGGCAGGGGTATATAAGCACACAGAGAAATAGAGAGATAGGGTTTCTTACAAAACATCAAGAATCAAAATGACAGTTTCTCATCAAAGACAAATCCTATATGGTATCACTCATATGTGGGATCTTAAAAAAATGATACAAATGAACTTATTTACAAAAAATAAATAGATTCAGAGACATAGAAAGCAAACATGGCTACCAGAGGGGAAAGGCAGGGACAGATAAATTAGGAGTCTGAGATTAAGAGATACATGCTACTATATACAAAATAAACAAGGTCCTATTACATATAGCACAGGGAACTATACTCAATACTGTGATTAAACCACAATGGAAAGGAATAGGGAAAAGATTATATATTTGCATAACTGAATCACTTCACTGCACATCTGGAACTAACACAACATTGAAAATCAACTATACTTCAATAAAATTATTTATTAAATGTTAAAAAAGATGTACCCAAATTCTTGAAGAGATGGAATACCAGACCACCTGACCTGCCTCTTGAGAAACCTGTATGCAGGTCAGGAAGCAACAGTTAGAACTGGACGTGGAAAAACAAACTGGTTCCAAATAGGAAAAGGAGTACATCAAGGCTGTATATTGTCACCCTGCTTATTTAACTTATATGCAGAGTACATCATGAGAAACACTGGGCTGGATGAAGCAAAGCTGGAATCAAGATTGCCAGGAGAAATATCAATAACCTCAGATATGCAGATGACACCACCCTTATGGCAGAAAGTGAAGAGGAACTAAAAAGTCTCTTGATGAAAGTGAAAGAGGAGAGTAAAAAAGTTGGCTTAAAGCTCAACATTCAGAAAACTAAGATCATGGCATCCAGTCCCATCACTTCATGGGAAATAGATGGGGAAACAGTGGAAACAGTATCAGACTTTATTTTGGGGGGCTCCAAAATCACTGCAGATGGTGATTTCAGCCATGAAATTAAAAGATGCTTACTCCTTGGAAGGAAAGTTATGACCAACCTAGACAGCATATTAAAAAGCAGAGACATTACTTTGCCAACAAAGTTTTGCCTGGTCAAGGCTATAGGTTTTTCAGTGGTCATGTATGGATGTGAGAGTTGGACTGTGAAGAAAGCTGAGCGCCAAAAAATTGATGCTTTTGAACTGTGGTGTTGGAGAAGACTCTTGAGGGTCCCTTGGACTGCAAGGAGAGCCAAGCAGTCCATCCTAAAGGAGATCAGTTCTGGGTGTTCATTGGAAGGACTGATACTGAAGCTAAAACTCCAATACTTTGGCCACCTCATGTGAAGAGCTGACTCAATGGAAAAGACCCTGATGCTGGGAGGGATTGGGGACAGGAGGAGAAGGGGACGACAGAGGATGAGATGGCTGGATGGCATCACCGACTCGATGCACATGAGTTTGGGTAAACTCAGGGAGTTGGTGATGGACAGGGAGGCCTGGCGTGCTGCGATTCATGGGGTCGCAGAGTCGGACACGACTGAGCGATTGAACTGAACTGAACTGAACTGATGGAAACGAAAAAGAAATAACATTTTTCAGTGGCAACACTAGGAGATAGAATTGAGTGGAACGATGGCTTCAAAATTCTAAGGGAAAATAGTTTATAACTTATAATATCCAAACAGTCTATTAGGTACATGAGGACAGAGATACTTTCAAATACAGGAGGTCACAAATACATGCATCTTGTGCACACTGTAACTCAGGAAGTTACTGAAGGATGTGCTCTATCCAAATAAGGGATTTAACCCCAAATGAGGGTGATTTGTATCCTGAGAAGAGTGGATGGACAGAAGAGAGGTGAGACCACCTCCACAGAAGATGTGATGGGAGACCCTGTGATTATAACTGTGGCAAGTCATAACCCATAGCATTTCCAGGTCTGATTAGAACAGTCCCGAAGAACAGTTTCAATGTTCAATAGGATGAAACTTAATGAATGTTTAATGTTTTGTGAAATAGAGGAGATTTCTATAACCACAGAATATGTGGTTGAATTAGTAATAAGTACCCAGAAAATGAAACAAACAAATAAAGAAGGTCACAAACAAATAAACAAGCTCACAAACAAGATCCTACAATTACGTCTTCCAAGGAAAAAAATGTTAGCCTAAAAGGAAATGTAAACTTCATCACTTGACCAATAAGAGCATTTATAGCATCATAATAACCCCACCACTGACTGGCTGACTGGCTATCATGTCACTGGAAGGGCAGGAAGCAGAGAGAGAGATGTGGACTCTGAGGGCAGCAGATTGAAGACACTTGAGTCTTCCAGAGAGATGCTGCTGCTGCTGCTAAGTCGCTTCAGTCGTGTCCAACTCTGTGCAACCCCACAGATGGCAGCCCACCAGGCTCCGCCGTCCCTGGGATTTTCCAGGCAAGAACACTGGAGTGGGTTGCCATTTCCTTCTTCAATGCATGAAAGTGAAAAGTGAAAGTGAAGTTGCTCAGTCATGTCTGACTCTTCGCGACCCCATGGACTGCAGCCTACCAGGCTCCTCCGTCCATGGGATTTTCCAGCAAGGAGCATTATAAGAAAGTCGTAACACATATAGTGGTGAAACAACAGAATCTGCTACAAGGTGTGAAAATATTTTCCTTTAAGAAGCAGGAAATGTAGGTAGGTGGTATAAGATGGCCTGAAGTTTAAAGTTTTTGCTTTTCTTCAACAAAAAAAATCCTTTTAAATTGTGCTACTCTTTAAATGATGTGCATTTATAACTGATAAAAATACAAACTTTAAAAATGAGACATGAATAACTGTTCTTAAAACTCAGTCTTTTGAAAGAGTTCACTTCTTTCACTTCTATGGAAAGATACATTATCATCTGTGTGTGTGTGTGTGTGTGTGTGTGCGCGTGTATCTGTATTCAGGTGCAGGTGTGTGAGTGGGTTTTCTCTTTTTATAGATAACATGCGGTAAAGTAGTCAAACTTTTAAATGGAGAAATTCTGAAGGCTGAAATTCAAAACTGTTCTTGTCTAAGATCTGAGGCAAAACACTCATCACAGATAGGCAGATACATGAAGTTTCCCTTGAAGAAGTTTTCAGAACTTATTCCATGACTTGATAGCCATGTGGTCTGCTTTTCATATGGGTTACACTGTCCATCTGTTGGGACACATACAGTGAATGGAACGGTCCATTGTGTGGCCCCTCCTTCACAGACTTCCAAGGAAAATGCTGACTTATTGGCCAGAGCCAACCTGGTCAGTGGTTTGTGATCTTCCAATGGCTCCTTTCTGAAGAACCACTGAAAAAATAAGGTTCTGTGTAGTATGACTCTTAAATGAATCTTTAGAAGGAGGCTCCTAAAAATCACTTATATTGTCTAAAGAGCCATCTCATTAGATCAAACCAATCCTATCTCTTCTTTTCCAACAGCTGAGCCTAGCAGATCTCTCAGATTAAGACAACTTCAAATTTCTAGTAGAGGAATCATCAGAATTCCATAGTATACCTTATTACCAATAGCCAATTAGTGTCATGGAGCACTTAGTATGTGCCAGGCTGCTAGACTAAGTCTCTGCACTGGCATCTCACTTAACCTTCACAACAACCCTGCAACCTTAGTATTGTTACTATTTCCATTACTAAGTTCACAAGAAGTGGGGTCAATTTTATATTGACATACTTAAACATTATGCTATTCCAGTGATCAGAGGTTCCATATTTTTAAAACTTGCAATGTTCTCAACTGATGCATTTTACCAGTAAATCAATTTCTTACCTGGGTGAATCCATTAAATGAACCTCCAGAAGCCTAAACAAAAATGGAAATCAGAGTATGTTATTTTTTTTTCGTTACTTCTGTAAGATTGGTAAATGTCTATTAGATAAGTGGGAAACTGAAGACTACCACAAATTTTAAAATAATACAAAAGTTTTCCTAAGCATTCAAATGCTTAGGAAATGGAAACGACCATGCTGTATTATTTTAAATAGGCTGACGAAAAAGGGAAACATTCATTTTATAATTATTGCTGGTATGTGGCTAACCAAAACCTACTTTCCTAATAACGAGAACATGATTTCATATAAGAGCCATGAGGGTTTAAACAGTTCTGTTTTTAGCCATCAATAGACTCTAGAAGCACATCCAGTATTTTTCTCTAAATACATCACTTTAATGAACAGCTATTATGAGATTTTATAGTTTCAATGGACCTTGGTAGAAATGTTTCATGTGCTTTTATTAGGGTGTAACCACTTTAGGAACAGTAAATTAGTCTGGTTTTTTAATATATTGCAGTGCTTGAACAATAAAACTGAAAGTAGAAAGAATAAACACAATAAATGGGATGGTAAGATAGACTCTCATCAATTCCCAACACAATCATTCTGCTTTTTCCCTTATCATTTTGGTTGTCTTTTCAGTCTGTTTTTTGTCAACCTATTTGTGTTTGGTTTGCCCAGATTTCAAGAGGTACATGACAATCTGTCAAGGAGAGGAGGGAGACCTTGGAGAATACAGAGAAGGATGATGAAGTAGGTGAGAAACATTAGGAAAAGCAGCCTACAGAAGTCTTTGGCTAATCTATACTACATACTGGGGTAAGTACCTCTTCTTTATCAGCCTCTATTTCCTGGTACAACAATCCATATCTCTGGTTAGCAATTTCATCTTCAGACAAATCTGAGTTGTTGGTGTCATTGTCTTGGGGACTAGCAGAACTCTCAGTGCTAGCAATCTGGGAGGCTCCCAGAACCAGCGGTCTAGCTACCTCTTGGCTTAGTTCCCAGCAGCTACCAATGACTTGTTCCCCACCTACATCTGCAGGTAAATCCACCTCCAGCCCTGTCTCACTTCCAATTGTATCTAAGCGTTCCCTGCAATTACCTAAGCCTTCTATATCTCTGGTAGGCCAGTGGTTAACAGAATCAAGATAACTGGCAAATCCACTTGCTTGGCCATCTGGTATACCAGAGAATTCTACCATTTCTACATTATTCCCTGATGAATCCAAGCTTGGCTGTCGGCTTTGACCTGGATCTGTTCCCCAAGCCTCCATTTTTGCAATTCTTGGCAAGTTAATGGTTTGGCTACAGTTCCTAGTCACTGTCCTTTCAGGTCCCTCTATTAATGAATCCTCTGTCTTACACAAACCCCAGTCTCTTCTGTTTGCATCAGTTCCCAGAGTAGAATTAAGATCTGGCCTACACTGAGTTGCTGCTTCATGTGTTACTGATAAAACAATAGCCTGATTTCCATCCCTGTCAGCTCCAAAAGCATGTAACACAGCCTCACACTGAATCTCTTTAGCATCTGTACTACCCTGTGCTGAGTGATACATTATATTATGGTTAGGAGGGTCTATTAGTTTTTTCTCTTTGTCTTTTCCAGCTAAGAACCATCCCTCTGGGCTGGCATCTTCAGTATTAGACACAGAGTCAGCCTGGGGAGGCAGATTCAAAATATCTGTGTGACTGGCACCATTAGCTCCAGAACCCTCTATAATTTCACAATTACTTACTACTACTTGATGCCCTTCATCTAGCCCTTGGGTTCTGTCACTAAACTCATCTGCTTGATCTACATTTTTCATGTCTTTTCCTAATATGTCAGTTTTCTTAAGACACTTTTCATCAGTCATTATGCTTTCTTCACACCCAGCACTTAGATATTTCCTAGTTTCCTCTTCATTGATGTTTAAGGTCTCCTGGTCTTGCTTTCCTAGCGTCTTAAAAAGATCTACTACTCCATTTCCTGTACTTTCACATGTTCTCTCTTCAAATTTCTCTGTCCCTTCTAGGTCCTTGACACCAGTAGTTCCAGCCTCTACCTTTTCACATGTCTCCACACCTGCCCAGATAGAATCTTCTGTCTTCTGGTTTCCTTCCTCTTCTTCTGACCTTTTAACATCTTCTTGACTTTCTTTGACCAGGACACTAGTTTCCATGGCTGGTATCTCTGAGTCGGGTAAATCACAAAGATGCTCCATCTCCACACAAGCAGCCCCAGGGATGGGGTTTGGGGGCAGTTGTTCATCTCCACGTGGAGGGGCTGGCCCCAGGACATGTTCACCCTGTCCAGCTACGGTATGCCAGTCAGCAGAAGGAAGCATTCCGGTGGACAATCCCAGGTCCTGCTCTGCTTCAGAGAGACATGCAGAGTCTTCCTGCGACCCATCTTGGGTAGTTTTCTGGCTAAAATTGTCTGTACTAGCATCGGGGCCCCAAATAATTGCACCTAAATCAATCTGAGATCTTTGAATTTCTTCGGTCAACCCACTGTCTGGAGTTTCCTCCATGATCAGGTTACACAGGGAAAGACTTTTTGAAGAATCAGTCTTTAGAGTATGCAGAAGAGCAAAGGAAAAAAAAAAAAAAAAATAAGATGAAATAGATCATGGTAAGATTTGATGAGAAACATAAAAGTCTTCAATAGAGAGGCACCAGTTAAATAAAGCTAGAGAGTACATAAATTAAATTGTGTAAGGCTACATCTGTGACTAGCAATGCCATGAGAAATGAAAGCTCACTCTCAGATAACACACTATGTATATACAATGTATATTAAATATGAAAAAAATCCAGAATTTTCTGGATATTTACCTACCGGCTGTACCAAATCAGTGCTTGTCTGTATGAGTAAAAAAATAATAATAAATAAGCATACGCATGATCATAAGGCAAGAAAAGAAAATTTCCTAGCACATTAAAATCTCACACTGACCAAAATCAACATGCCATTGACAACTTTGACTTTTATTGGTTTGAGATTAAGTTTTGCAATTTGTTTTGCAATAGAAATGAGTTTTGTTTCACTATTGTGAAGACTACACAATTGAAACATGAAGCTAGCCCGTCATTTTCTAAAATCAACAAACACATTTTATGCCTATTACATGGCTTTTGCTTTAGCAGACTCTGAAATGCAAACTTTCAAATAATGAAGCAAGCCTGAGGACACCAGAACAAGATCAAGCATTAGCAGCCACAAAATTACACAGCATCATATGCTCTGAAATAATATCAGAATCAAATCTTTCCCAAACTCATCCTGCCCTTGGTTCTGCCTTTGAGGTAGTGTTTGGATGGAGGATGATCTAATGAACTAATCACTCTGCTGCCTGGAGGATCTTCCTCTTGTTCTCCCCCTGACCTAGAAGACTTGTCTGCACACAAAGGAGTAACACCTGAGACGATCAAGAAATATGAGCAATTATGTCCAGGGATCTGTTGTCTTACAATCTTGTCATTGTCACCATTCCTAGCATATTTGTCTTCTGAATTAGTTAACACTCCTTCTAGATGGTACTTTCACTTTCTCCATTCCAGTTAGGGAAAGAAAGGTGTGTTATAATTCCAACTCTCCAACTAAAGATATAAAATATTGGGATAACAAAAACTAGCTTTGTCTTCTTCATCCTTTACAAAAATCAGCACAAGGTTGAGGCTGGAATCCCAGTGTTCTGAATGTCAGCCCTTTTTGTGAATATCCAAGTAAAATCATCTCCCTATAAAAGACATTTTCATGCAGGAATTTTTTAGCTCTCCTCTTGAGAGCCTTCCATGATGCCTCAATCTCTTGAGGAAGGGAAGGGAATAGTCATCTTTCTGTTTTGAGGGAAGAAAGGAGCAATGTCACTTCAGAATCCCAGGCTCATGAATAGTTAGACCTACCCAACTTTCCTGTTGCTGTTTCACTAAAAGAGAAGAAAAGATGAAACTCAAGTTGAGTTCTTCAGACCACATGACCCAGGGCTTTTCTAAGACAGGGGAGAAAAGGGCTCAGCCCCAAGAGAAACGGGGCTTCATACGGGTGCAGTTATTTTCTTATTTTCACAGATGTTGCCACCACCAAACTCTGTGCTTTAGTTTCAGTTCTCAATTTTGGAAATGTTCACCCTTGCAGATCAGATTAGCTGAATAAATAACATCAGCAGTAATACAGACTTTGTATCAATACATGACAGATACTGAGCTAAATACAAATATTATCTCCTTTAACCCTCACACATCTCTGAGGTAGGTGTCATAACCTTTATTTTACAGATGAGAAAAACTGAAGCTTCAAGAGTTTCAGAACTTACTGAAAGTCATATTGTTATAGGAACTGCAGTGTAGACTCACATCCAGGAATGTCTAGCTCTAAGGCTCAAATCCTTTGTGACTAAGCTTCACTGAAAATAATAATGAAAAAAAAAGTGTTCCCTGGAGATTCCCCTGTTTGTCCAGTGGTTAAGACTCCTCGCTTTCACTGCAAGAGATTCAGGTTCAATCCCTGGTCTGTGACCTAGGATCTTACATGCCTCATGGCAAAAAAATTTTTTAAAAATTTTAATGGTTCCCTGTGTGGAATAGCTTGTCATTTATGTTTTCTCATCCATACTTTTCATGTATTCTATAAGCAGTAACAAACATGTATGCCCTTCACTACAACATTTCCTCTGGCCACCAATAATCAAAGAAGATGCTTGAAGGGGCACAACACTGAATTCTTGCTCAGCCAGGAGTCTGGTATTTCCTCTTTTCCTCACCACTGTTTCTGGGTGCAGATAAATGCTTAGAAATCATCAGGGAGCTGATGACTGTCATCAAAAATGTCTGGGTCTTCTTTCCATAATAGATAAAATAAAATATAACAAGGTTCCCAATGTCTAGCCATCCAGATACATTAAAATACAGAGTTCTTAGTCCTCTTACCGTCCATAGGTCCCAGGGCAATGTCTGAAAGCAAACAAACAAAAAAATACCATCAGCATATAAACCTCAAGCATGTAAAAAACACAGAGGTGATATAAGTTCTTGAAATAGAATCATAAATATTTTAGAAACATTTCGTACAGCACTGGCCAATAGCATTTTCTTTGGTGATGAAATGTTCCATATCCATGCTGTCCAATATGGCAGCCACTAGGCACATGTGCTATTGGGACTTGAAATGTGCAAGTCTAACAGAACCAAATTTTAAATTTTACATTCTTATATTTAACTTAGATTATTGAAAATATCCACATGTGGCTAGTGGCTACCATATTGGATAGCATAGGTCTAGTCAATCTGTTTTTCACTCTGTGAGTGAAATCTATATCCAAAGCATGATGAATGGGCTTACATTAACACACACACACACACACACACACACACACACACACACAATTAAAATGAAGTAAACAAGGTGTCTAGATATTAGAGTTTATCACATCTTTGAGGAAATGCAAATTCTAATCATTGCAAATGCTATTTCTTCTACCCCACCCCCCCTATCAAATTAAAGAGGATGACCTGTTTGATGGTAAATGACCTCCAGAAAAGCAATTCTTCAATATGTTGAATCAGACAACACACAGCTCAATTAATTGGCCATCATGCAAATTAGCAGAGTGCCCCCTATGACATGTGGCTGAATTACACTTATTCCTGGCATCTTAATTATGAAGCTTATTGATACTGGGGAATAAATCCAGATGGTTCAAAGGACTTCCACTGTGTGTAGACAGTGGCAGAGACCTCTCTTTCTTAATTCTTTTGTGACTGAGAATTACTGCTAAAGCCACATCCTTTTCCATTCATGCCTTCGTGACTAGACTACATCCATGTTTGTTTGCTTGTTTTGAATCTCTAAATGTGAACAGAAAATTAGAGAGCCTGGCACTTTCATCTGAAAAATATGACAGTTTCCAGATGGGATACAGATGTCTGGTTTGGGTTCTGTATTACAGAAGATGGGTCCTGTGGTCCCAACTGAAACCCTCCTCAGGGGGTTTGGGCCTGGGCCTCCTCTAATGTCCCCCTCCCCTGCAGCTCTAGGCAGCCTGGTCGGGCTCTGGATTAGCACTCACTTGTAAAATGACAAGACAATTTGAAAGCCAGTTATTGGTACACAGAGTCCTTCTGCACCTTACATGCATTTTCTGGTTTTCTAGATGGTTTATGTTTTCTTGCTTCACAGCCCTTTAAGAATCACAGCTCCTAAAAGCTCCTACATCTCTGCATAATGCAGAAAGCACAGGCATTTTCTCTGAAGGAAGGCAGCAATGTGAAACGTCATGTTTATCACTCCTTACGATCATGTAAGGACATGTTAACTCATGTGGACACTGCAGAGATCACAGGGTGAGGTGCTCCACAAGCAGAAAGAACAGCAATTTAAAACACAGGATCAGGCGATGGGGAAGGGAGACCACGTTGAGTCAAGGAGAGAGAAGGTAACAGAATCTAACAGTTCTGTGCTTTTTCTCATCTCAGCCTGACTTTTCTTCTTCACCAAGGAGGAGTGATGTGACGAGAGCTGGATCACAGGTTGACGCTGCAGTGAGGTACTCAATTACGGCCACTGGGAAGCCAGAGCAGTTTATCACCTAGCCCGAGGGGAGAGCAGAGGGACACATACAGCGTGCCCTGATGGTAATAATGAATTTCTGCCAGAAACTAAGACCTCTGAATATTTAACCCAGGTCATTTTTTGTTGCTTAATTCTGAAAAAATCTCTTAAATTCCGTGATTCATGAATTCATTTAACCACGACTTGATAGAAAAGAGGTTCCTCTCCTGAGTCAAACTTGCAGCCTGAAATGGTATGGCATCTCATCCCCTGATCATCACAGCATCCACTGTGGAAAGTTTACTCCTGCCACTCACGTAGTGAAGATTGGAGGAGAAGGCAGAAGAAGTCCCTTGAATTCTGCTGGCTGTCTAACCCAATAAGAAAGCTCTGCCAAGGAGATATTCTGAATTATACATCCATTCATGTTTTACTTTGCTTGATCAACAAGATAGAACCCTCAAACTTGCTGACAATGACATTAGCATTTCCCAAAGTGAGTTTCAGGGACCACTCCGATGAATGCTAAGAATGTTTCATCGGAACAAATTTCTGGGGTCAAACAAATTTGAGAAACTAATTTAAACAAATCTAAATAGTTTTGTTTTTTTTTTTAATTTATTTTTTCAGTGGGTTTTGTCATACATTGACATGAATCAGCAATAGATTTACACGTATTCCCCATCCCGATCCCCCCTCCCACCTCCCTCTCCACCCGATTCCTCTGGGTCTTCCCAGTGCACCAGGCCCGAGCACTTGTCTCATGCATCCCACCTGGGCTGGTGACCTATTTCACCATAGATAATATACATGCTGTTCTTTCGAAACATCCCACCGTCACCTTCTCCCACAGAGTTCAAAAGTCTGTTCTGTACTTCTGTGTCTCTTTTTCTGTTTTGCATATAGGGTTGTCGTTACCATCTTTCTAAATTCCATATATATATGTGTTAGTATGCTGTAATGTTCTTTATCTTTCTGGCTTACTTCACTCTGTATAATGGGCTCCAGTTTCATCCATCTCATTAGAACTGGTTCAAATGAATTCTTTTTAACAGCTGAGTAATATTCCATGGTGTATATGTACCACAGCTTCCTTATCCATTCGTTTGCTGATGGGCATCTAGGTTGCTTCCATGTCCTGGCTATTATAAACAGTGCTGCGATGAACATTGGGGTGCACGTGTCTCTTTCAGATCTGGTTTCCTCAGTGTGTATGCCCAGAAGTGGGATTGCTGGGTCATATGGCAGTTCTATTTCCAGTTTTTTAAGAAATCTCCACACTGTTCTCCATAGTGGATGTACTAGTTTGCATTCCCACCAACAGTGTAAGAGGGTTCCCTTTTCTCCACACCCTCTCCAGCATTTATTGCTTGTAGACTTTTGGATAGCAGCCATCCTGACTGGCGTGTAATGGTACCTCATTGTGGTTTTGATTTGTATTTCTCTGGTAATGAGTGATGTTGAGCATCTTTTCATGTGTTTGTTAGCCATCTGTATGTCTTCTTTGGAGAAATGTCTGTTTAGTTCTTTGGCCCATTTTTTGATTGGGTCATTTATTTTTCTGGAATTGAGCTTCAAGAGTTGCTTGTATATTTAAAATACTTAGGAATATATCTACCTAAAGAAACAAACGACCTATACATAGAAAACTATAAAACACTGATGAAAGAAATCAAAGAGGACACAAACAGATGGAGAAACATACCATGTTCATGGATTGGAAGAATCAATATTGTCAAAATGGCTGTTCTACCCAAAGCAATCTATAGATTCAATGCAATCCCTATCAAGCTACCAACGGTATTTTTCACAGAACTAGAACAAATAATTTCACAATTTGTATGGAAATACAAAAAACCTCGAATAGCCAAAGTAATCTTGAGAAAGAAGAATGGAACTGGAGGAATCAACCTGCCTGACTTCAGACTATACTACAAAGCCACAGTCATCAAGACAGTATGGTACTGGCACAAAGACAGAAATATAGATCAATGGAACAGAACAGAAAGCCCAGAGATGAATCCACAAACTTATAGACACCTTATCTTTGACAAAGGAGACAAGGATATACAATGGAAAAAAGACAACCTCTTTAACAAGTGGTGGTGGGAAAACTGGTCAACCACTTGTAAAAGAATGAAACTAGAACACTTTCTAACACCATACACAAAAATAAACTCAAAATGGATTAAAGATCTAAATGTAAGACCAGAAACTATAAAACTCCTAGAGGAGAACATAGGCAAAACACTCTCCGACATAAACCACAGCAGGATCCTCTATGACCCACCTCCCAGAATATTGGAAATAAAAGCAAAACTAAACAAATGGGACCTAATGAAACTTAAAAGCTTTTGCACAACAAAGGAAACTATAAGTAAGGTGAAAAGACAGCCCTCAGATTGGGAGAAAATAATAGCAAATGAAGAAACAGACAAAGGATTAATCTCAAAAATATGTTTTGTTTTTTTAAGTGCAGGACTTTTTGGAGCCTTTAATATTCTTGGAAGGAAAGCTATGACCAACCTAGACAGCATATTAAAAAGCAGAGACATCACTTTGCTGACAAAGGTCTGTCTAGTCAAAACTATGGTTTTTCCAGTAGTCATGTATGGATGTGAGAGTTGGACTATAAAGAAAGCTGAGCACCGAAGAATTGATGCTTTTGAACTGTGGTGTTGGAGAAGACTCTTGAGAGTCCCTTGTACTACAAGGAGATGAAACCAGTCACTCCTAAAGGAAATCAGTCCTGAACATTCATTGGAAGAACTGATGCTGTAGCTGAATCCAATACTTTCGCCAACTGATGTGAAGAATTGACTAACTGGAAAAGACCCTGATGCTGGGAAAGATTGAAGGCAGGAGGAGAAGGGGACGACAGAGGATGAGATGGTTGAATGGCATCACCAACTCAATGGACGTGAGTTTGAGCAAGCTCTGGGAGTTGGTGATGAACAGGAAGGCCTGGTGTGCTGCAGTCCATAGGGTTGCAAAGAGTCGGACATGACTGAGCAACTGAACTAAACTGAATACTCTAAAGCATGTCATGAATATCCTAAAAGGGAATTTTAATAAAACCTCCTGAAACATTCATCTAAGAAACCCATTTTTTTTTGTTTTTTTGCTAAATACCTTTCAGACTAGCATCTAATCTACTCAATTGCAGGCTTTATTGACATCTCAGATTTTTATTGTTTCAGTATCACAACATGGAGGCTTGTATAAATCCAATCACATTCTGAACAAAGTGTGGATTAGCGAGATGCTTTATTTACCAGAGGTCACAGTTAGCTGTCTGTGTCCCAGTGGTTTACCGAAAGGTATCAAGTAGGCCTCAAGACCAAGAAGTCGAGCTGGGTCTCAATATCTAAGCTGAGTTTTGCACTACACTTGGATTAATTAATCTGAATTATATTCTAGCATCCTTGGATTTTCCCAGACTCAAATGTGAGGCCCCAATCACATCAAAAATACTGACATAAAACAATTTCTGGGTAGCAAATATTTTGAGTTAACTGCCTTCCATTAGCATAGATGACTGTAAAGTAACTATATTCCCGAGAAGTTACCCACAGGTCATTTCAGCACCCACTACCAGTATCTCTCTGATAGACATGATGATCATAATAACCACTGAAATGGGAAGAATGTTGAGAGTGAGGGAAGTTGTGAACATGGGTAAGCATGGATAAGCAGGACTAACTCTGCATCAAATTATCATCAAGATCATGTAAACATCAGGGGGTGGGACCAACTGAAAGAAGCATTGACATGTATACACTACCACGTGTAAAACAGCTAGCTAGTGGGAAGCCACTGTATAGCACAGGGAGCTCAGACTGGTGCTCTGTGATGACCTGGACTGGTGGGGTGTGGGGTGGGCACGGAGGGGAGGCTTAGGAGAAAGGGGGTGTATGTACATGTATAGTGATTCACACTGCTGTATAGCAGAAACATAACTTTGTAAAGCAATTATACTCCAATTAAAATAAATAAATTAAAAACAAAGACCACATAGGCATCATCAGTATTAGCATCAAGTTCAGAACAATCAGGACTGAAGAAGATTCCTGTTCGGACAAAATCTCATGGTGATGGCCAAATGACTTCATTTGCAAAGTATGAGGCAAAACAGTAGAGAAGACAGTAAGAAGATTAAACCCTAAGCCAAGAGGAAGAGTCTTACTGAGGGAAGTCATAGAATGTATCATCCAAGCCTGGACACTGCTGAGTACAAATGTGGAACTATGGGTAACTCTGAGATGGAGGATTCCTGCAAACTGGAATGTGTGTTATCCCAACTCTGTGGATACAGAAAGCTAACAGTAGGGGAGGTTGAGAATAATTGACTTTGATCAAGTCCTCTTTCTACCCTTCCTTCCCATTAGGATATGTTTGTCAATTGAAAAGAAATAGTCATGTGAAAGGGAGAGGGATCAGGGAAATGCCTTCCTGAGCTTTACTAAAGGTTATAAACTATCAGCCCCAACCATCAAAAAATCCACTTGATACCTGTGACATGGGTGAGTGGGTCACTCCAGCAGAACCTGCAGGGGTCACATCAGGCTTGAAAGGATCAAAGTCCAGATCCAACAAGGTTTCTTCTTTCTTCACCTCAGGGATTTCATTCTGTTGAAATAAAATAAAATATGCATGAGCTTGAATCTGATCAGATTTCATGATCTAATCCATGCATAATCCTCTAATTTTAGCTGATATTCCCAAAGCATGCTTCGATAATTTACCATTTAGTTGGCTTATCCATGGGCTCCCAGAGTTTTATATGATGAGAGGGGAAATAGCCACCTCTGGCTAAGTATAACCCAAGTTGCTCAGGTACATGGCCCAGGCTCCAATCCTTATTCTTTGTTTAGTTCCAAGTTCAGGCAACAAATAGAATTTTTGAGAAATGTATCCTAAAGCCACCAAAATTCAAGGAATCTCCTTCTCTGCCAGCTCAGTAAACTCAAGTCAAGATTTACAGAGAAACAAGTAGATAAAATGAGCTAAGACTTGGAACCATTACAGTCATTTCACTGCTGTGATGCCCCCTGGGAAGCTAAGATTTAAAAAGGAAGGTGTCAGTATCTATAGTGACCTCATCCCACTTGCCTCTCCCCCATCCCAGGACTCAGTTATCATACGATCCATTCTTCATCCATAATATTGTTTGCCTCAACTGCATTCATGAGGGAATGAAAGAGAGGAAAACATATACCCCAGTATTCACTGAAAAATGAGCTTCTACACTAATAACATTCTTAGATTAGAAAGAAAGCAAGCAAAATAGAGAATGAAAGTCCTGCTATAATAATAGCAAAAAAATATATAATACTGAACACTAATGTTAATTCATTTATTATAGAAGGCACCTATGTTCACCACTATACCACCAATACACATTTATTGTGAGATCAGGATATAGCATGGGCTTGAAGTTGGTCTAACGCAGGCTTGGGTTACACAGGGACGGTCAGCCCGCATAAACTATACCACAGTGGGAGAACTGAGGTCAGTTTTCACATGATTCAAGTTACATATGTTTGGTACTTGATATAAGCCTCAATATAGATCATCTGTTGTCTAGAGATTGAAAGATCACAACAATGGATATAGTATTATATAAAAATAGAGATGTATGGAGAAAAAAATTTAAGAAACAGGAGTTGTTTTAATTAATGTTGATCATAGATATAAAACTTAAAAATTTAGAAATGTATGATAACCATAAGGGCATTACAGATAATACTTTTTTTAAGGGTATCCATATTCACTGTAGGAGGAAATCTGCTTATACATCCTGCATATTGTCTTGAGTTATCTATTCAGTAGCATGATTATTCTTCATATAGACTTTTAAAATTAACAAGGATAAAGTTCTTCTGAGATCCCTCTTTAATAATTACAACAACAAAACTGTCAATTGATTCCCTCAGCCTCTATTAAAAATTTGCAGGAGTTTTGTTTTTCATCAATTGTATATTGGTACAAATTATATTTTTACGATTTTGCAAACACACATTACACTTAGAATGCTCTAGACACTGCTCTATGAACTTGATACATCTGAACATTAACTCACATTAATGCACTTTGTTGTCTTTAAAGAACTACTTTACTATCTTCCCCCAAAGCACATTTTTTGGGCACTGCTAATCCTTAAAAAAAGTCAAGGGCCAGATGGCATCATTTTCCCACTCAGGGATTAGTAGAACGGACTGAGCCAGGTTTTCTACTGTCCTTTGACTCCAGTGCTATTCCAGACTGCTGCAGAGACCCGCTTCCACATCTTAGGGACCCCTGATATCTGCAAGTTCTCCATAAAAATTGATCTACACAAATACGCCCATCAGTGCCCGAGGAGACAAACAGATCCCCTTAAGGAAGCTCAAATGGGAATTTAGAGATCAAGGGTTAAAAAAAAAAACATCAGACTATACTGAGATATGCTTTGACTTTGAAATAAATCTGGGTTTGCACCCCAACTTTGCCACTTGCTACTCTTGTTGGGCAGTTAATTCAGCTTCTTTGAGCCTCCATTTCTTCATGCACAAAATGAGAGTAATAATACCTAGAAAGACTATCATCAACAACAAATACAAGAAATATACTAAACATAGTATTTTGAAAATACTCAAAATGGAAATGGAAGCCATATTGTTACTAACTGCTTTTAGTAACAATGTCGATCTGTGTAAAATTACTGTCATTAAATATCCACTATACCAGTTTGGCTGCCTTCAAAACGTGTAACTGGATACTTTGGGCTTGATTTCTATTTGGTTTTGCTTCCTTCATCTTGAGAGGTATCCCTTAAGGCACTCATATCAAATAGTAATTTAACAGAGCTACAAAAAGAGAGAAAAGAGGGTTGCCTGTTTATGCAGTATCCCTTTAAAAAAGAGCACTGAAGTACTCAATGCTGTCACTACACGTCAAAACACAGTGACGTGTAATTTCCCTAACATAACAGAAGAGAATTACTCTTTTCTCATTCCTTACACCTGCATCACCCCTGGAGTAGATCCAGTGAGGTCCCAACATTCTTAAAGCTTTTTGGGAGCTTGATGTCAACTACTGTTTTACCACTGAAAGTCTGGAAGAGGTGACCTGGGATGTGCATCTAAGAAAGGAGATTAGGTGTGGAGACCACAGTGAGGGAAGATACCCAATATTACCAATGATAATAATCTGTGCTATATTTCATGAAGCAGCTTTGGCTGGGGACATCTTAAGTTTACAATTAAGGTACTGGACTTCTTCCAATATAGGTGTACAATTTGAGCATAATCCTTATGCTGAGTTTTGCCTTGACCTCATGATAGATGGAGTTTACTTCCTTATCCTGTCACTTGGGGGTGACCATGTGCCATGCTTTGGCCAAGGGATGTTAGTGAAAATAATGCAAGCAAAGGATTGAAATGTGCTTGAACGGTTGACTTGCTTTTTTCGGATTCCTGCCATTCACGAAAAGTACAAGTTTTGTGCAGCCTCCAGCCAAAGAGGATGAGAGACACATGGAGTACATCTGAGCCCATCATAACTAATTTCTCAACACTAGTGTTAAAGAGAAATTCTTAAAAGTGGCCAGAAAAAAAAGCCATGTCACTTACAAGGAATGACATAAAAGCAATAGTAGATTTATCTTCAGAAATAATGAAAGCAAAAAGATAGTGAATCAATATTTTTGAAGTACTAAGAGGAAGAAGCTAGAATTTTGTGCCTCTTGAAAATATTTTTAAAACACAAAAATGAGATGAAGAGTTTTTTCAGGCATGCAAAAGCAGAAAGAATTTATCACCATCAGATCTGCATTAGAATTAGCATGAAGGAACATTTTTTAGGCAGAAGAAATGATACCAGATAGAAATATAGATCCACACAAAGAAATGAAGAGGATCAGGAATAGGAGTACGTAGGTAAGTATATAATGACTTTGGCTATTATTTAAATCTTCTTAAAAAGTAATTGATTGCTTAAACAAAAATAATAACAAAGTAATGTGAAATTACTTCACATTAAAAAGTAAACTCGATGACAAAAATAGCACAAAAATCAGAAAGAAAGAAATATAAATATTTCTTTATTGTGAGGTTTTTATACTATACCCTAAATAGTATACTACTGTTTGAAGGTAGACTGTTACAACTTATTTATGCCCTAAAGCAACCACTAAAATAACAAAATAATTAAGTATAGCTAACAAACAAAAGAAATAAGAGAATAATAGAAACGATAAATTAATTCAAAATAAGGCAGATAAATGAAGCAGAAGGGCTAAAACAGGACAAAAAATGACCTAGGTGCTAGATTTTACTTCACCATATGAACAATCACCTTGAATGAAAATGCTCTAAATAATATAATGAAAGACAGAGACTGTAAGACTGAATTTAAAGAATCAAGACAACTGGATGCTGTCTACAGGAAACTAACTTCAAATATGTACACACAAATAGATTAAAAGTAAAAGGAGAGAAAAAGATAAACACACTAACCTAACAAAAAGAAAGCTGGAATAGTTACATTTAACAACAAACAAAGTAGATTTCAAATCAAAGAATATAATCAGGAATAAAGAAGATCATTTCCTGAAATAAAAAGAAGCCAATTCCTAACCATTTGTGCATTCAATTATAGTTTCAAAATTTATGAAGCAAGAGTCAAGAAAACAACAAAATGAAATTTAAAAATGCATGATTTTGCAGAGGAACTTTCAATAGTCCACTTTCAATAGTAGAACAAACAGAAAATAAATTAGGTTATAGAAGATATAGGCAACACTATGACCCAATTTGACCTAATTCACATTATAGAGCATTCAGATTATGAAGGAAGAACTGATACTATCTTTATTCACAGAAGATATGATCGCCTATATAGAAAATCCAATGAATTCTACAAAAAGGCTAAGGCTCTAATACTGAGTTTAACAAGATTGCAAGCAACAATTTGCATGTTAGTGTCAACACATAAAAATCAGTTATATTTATATTTAACAGTATAAAAACCCAGAAACTGAAAATTTTAAAATACTATTTACAGTGGCACTAAAAGCATGAAATACTTCGGGATAAACACAACAAATGATGTGAAATGCCTGTACACTAAACATAACAAATCATGGCAAAAATAGAGATCTTCATAAAAAGAGATATATAGATAGATACATATACTGTATTTACAGATCAGACAATTCAATATTATTTAGATGTTGTTGTTGGTCACTCCCTAAGTCATGTCCAGCTCTCTG
This sequence comes from Dama dama, assembly GCF_033118175.1. Taxonomy (NCBI): domain Eukaryota; kingdom Metazoa; phylum Chordata; class Mammalia; order Artiodactyla; family Cervidae; genus Dama; species Dama dama. The sequence goes on along the minus strand of NC_083698.1, from coordinate 78,731,770 downwards.
CAAACCCATGAACTATAGCACGGCAGGCTCCCCTGTCCTTCACGATCTCCTGGAGCTTGCTCAAATTCATGTCCATTGAGTTTGTGATGCTATCCAACCATCTCATCCTCTGTCACCCTCTTCTCCTCCTGCCCTCAATCTTTCCCAGCATCAGGGTCTTTTCCAATGAGTTGGCTCTTCGCATCAGGTGGCCAAAGTATTGGAGCTTCAGCATCAGTCCTTCCAATGAATATTAAGATGTCAGTGCTCCCCAAATTGATCTATAGAATCAATGCAATAACCAATCATTTGTACTGGGTTGAATACTGGGCCTCTTAGTCCCCTGTAAAATTCACATCCATCAGGAACCTCTGAATGCAACCTTATTTGGCAATAGGGTCTTTGCAGATGTGATGAAATTAATATAAGGTCACACTGGATTAGGATGGGCCTTAATTCAATGACTGGCATCTTTATAAGAGGAGGAAATTTTGGATACACAGACACGGAGCACACAGACACACGGGGAAAATGCAGTGTGATGACAGACAGAGAGTGGGATGATGGGTCTACACACCAAAGAACACCAAGGATTTCCAGCAACCACCAGAAATTAGAGAGGCATTTAAGAACCCTCCCCCAGTGCCTTTAGAGGGAATATGGCTCTGCTGACACTTCGATCTTGGACTTCTAGCCTCACAACTGCAAGAGAATAAATGCCTGTTGTTTTAAGCCACCCAATTTGTGGTGCTTTATGACAACAGCTTAGAAATCAAATCCAATGTCCTGGAAGTTTGTAGAAACTTACAAAGTGACTGTAAAATTCATATGGAAATTCAAAGAACCTAGAATAGCCACAACAACTCTGAAAAAGAATAACAAAGTTGAAGGACTAACCGAACCCACTTTGGTTTCAAGACAACATAAAGAGATAGTCATCAAGATAGTGTGGTCCTGGCACAAAGGTAGGTAAAAGGATCAAAGGAAAACCACAGAGTCCAGAAACAGAACCATACACAGATGGACAACTCATTAAGGTACAAAGGCAATTAAGTAGAATAAAGCTAGATTTTTCAACTACTGCACCGCCATATGTAAAGAAATAAATTTCAACCCATACTGACTGACTCTGGCATTGAAAGGCACTAATTTTTTCCTCCAATTTTCATCTTATTAATTCCTTGTCCTCAAAGAATGTTAACGTGTTTACTTTGAAATAAATATCAGCTGAAAGAAGAAGCAGCTGGTCCAGAAATCTGCTATATTGGACAGAATAGCCAGCATGGTATTTAAGGCAGATTACAGATACCCAGGAACTGAGCGGTGCACGTGTAAATAATTTCAGGCTGGCCCCATCAGAACAGGTGAAAAAGGGCCATGTTGTGAACCTATTTTGCAAACTGAAAAATTTATTTCTATTTGATTTACTAGGCAAGATAGGAAGATTTCATGAACTTAAAACGTAAGATACAGCCTCAGGTTGGAGAACAGAGAGCTAAGGGTAGCAAAGTAAATAAATAGCGCTTACTTGATCCCAACAGTCACTCAATTTAAAGGCTGTGCTGATGTCTTGCTTTTTAGCAGGGTGACAGGAGGGCTTGGAGGAATAAGCTGGAAAGTTCAAAAGATAATCGTTCTGGATTTGTAAATGGGAAAGCTGTATCAAAGAGAGGAAATACGCTGAGAATAGATTTAGGGCAAATAGTTGGGGTATCTGTTATGAAAAAAAAATCCTCAAACAAGCCATCTTTTCTTCCTCACTGCCAATTGACAGGAAAATAAGCAAGAAGGAACCCTGTTCCCCTAGCCCTGCCGCTCAAGAGGTCCCTGCACTTCTGAGCACCTTCCTTGAAATTTTTTAGGTCATACTCTGGTTGTGTATGTGGGGGGTGGGGCTTCCCCGTGGCTCAATGGTAAAGAATCCACCTGCAATGCAGGAGATGCAGGAGACTCAGGTTCTATCCTTGGGTCGGGAAGATCTCCTGGAGGAGGGCAGAGGGCATGGCAACCCATTCCAGTATTCTTGCCTGTGGAATCCCGTGGACAGAGGAGCCTGCTGGGCTACAGTCCATAGGGTCACAAAGAGATGGACACAGCTGAAGTCACTGAGTACGCACATACACACTGGTGGTGGGAGCAGCATGCCCTCCGAGCAGAACACCCCTGGACTAGGATCTGCGTGGGCATGGCCCCCATCTCTCCTCTTTGGAGCACTGTCCCTCCATAACTCCACAGGGAGGGTCCACCAAACATCCCAGGAATCTGGGACTCATAAACCACCAGGCTGTCTTGAAACTTGGTGGCCAGTCCTGCTTCCAAGAAGGTGGCTGGTGAGCAGACTGTTCCTGCTGGCCAGCACATCATTTCACTCAGGGGATCCCGTGAGATTGGCCACTAGGATGCTGCTGATATGCTCATGTCATGTGACTCAGATTGTTTATATGGAGAGCCCCCTGACCACCTGTATAAAAAGCAGGAAGATTTTAATAGGAGATCAAGACCAAAAAACACAATCATGTATATACATTTTTACGTGCTGTGCTGTGCTTAGCTGCTCAGTCGTGTCCGACTCTTTGTGACCCCATGAACTGTGGCCTGCAAGGCTCCTCTGTCCATGGGGATTCTCCAGCAAGAATACTGGAGTGGGTTGCTATGTCCTTCTCCAAGGGATCTTCCCAACACAGGGATAGAACCCAGGTCTCCTGCATTGCAGATCGATTCTTTAATGACTGAGCCACCAGGGAAGCACATATATATCTATATATATACACATACACATATAAGTGTGTGTGTGCTTATATACACATATGAGTTTACACACACACACACATATATACATGTATATACATGATTGTGCTATTTTGGTCTTGGTCTCCTGTTAAAATCTTAATTTTTTTTGCCACAATTTGGTTTCCAGGGACCTGTTCAATCTTCCTTTTAAAAATGTTTACTAAAAATCCACTTCCTTAGAGTATCTGATAGGGGAGAATGAGAGATTACTTGAGAAACTCTGATTTAAAGAAAGGAAACAGGGATTTTGTCACAGAAGTTCTCAGAACCTGAACTTTTTTGCTTTTTCATTGTGAAAAAGCAAAAGGAGATGCAGCCCTCCCAGCCTCCCACGACCAAGGGGATCTCAGGGGAGTAGATGGAAAATGTTGTTTTCAAAGAATAATGCAGGTGTGCGCCTATGCACACACACACACACAAAGGACCTCTTGTTTTATTTAAGTCGCTGGGAGTTAAAAATAGGGAGGGATGGGTATGTCCTGTGGCAGGTCCACTTCTGTAAACACAGAACCAGAAAAACAAAATCAGCCTTGTGGTCTAGACAGGCAGGCAAGTCCCTGTCCATAGATATGGCTATTTCCAGAGAAGATTCTGGGAAATATACGTATTTCCAGAGTCCACATGCTACAGTTAAGGTTTAGGCCATTAGAGGGCTCTGTAGACCTGACGGATTTCTGTTTCCAACCCCAGGACAACTCAAGAGAGAATTATTGCTGTGATGAAGCAGGGTGTATGAAATACATCCATTAGAGACAAGGGACGTTTCATTCATCACATCTTGAACTTCTGGGTGGGATTCATATAAATCCTTTTCTTCCCTATTAAGCAAATGATAAAAATAGCAAACTGAGGATGCAAACCTATTTGTTAAATCTAAAATGACTCATTAAATATTTAAAAATATTAAAATAAAACATATAAATATATATAATATATACATGAAGGAATATATATTACATATATATTCCCATCCCTCCCTATTTTTAACTCCCAGTGACTTAAGTAAAACAAGAGGTCCTTTGCGTGGGTGTGTGTGCGTATGTGCACACCTGCATTATTCTTTGAAAACAACATTTTCCATCTACTCCCCTGAGATCCCCTTGGTCACAGGAGGCTGGGAGGGCTGCATCTTCTTTTGCTTTTTCACAATGAAAAAGCAAAAAAGTTCAGGCTCTGGGAACTTCTGTGACAAAATCCCTGTTTCCTTTCTTTAAATCAGAGTTTCTCAAGTAATCTCTCATTCTCCCCGCACCAGATACTCTAAGGAAGTGGATTTTTGGTAAACATTTTTAAAAGGAAGATTGAAAGGAATATATATATATTATAATATATATATAATTTATATATATTCATATATTTTTATATATATAATGTTATATATATATATATTATATATATATAAAGGAAACGGTAACCCACTCCAGTAGTCTTGCCTGGGAAATCCCATGGATGGAGGAGCCTGGTGGGCTAAGGTCCTTGGGGTCGCATAGAGTTGGACAAAACTAAGTGACTAGCACACACACACACACACACACACACACACACACACACACATGAATCACTTTGTTGTACAGCAGAAACTAATACAACACTGTAAATCAAATATACTTTTATAAAGAAAAAATAAATAAAATTAAATAAAGCTAGATAATATCCTTCAATACGGGAGCAAGCAGACTGAAATATAAATCCTTGCCTTACCCTCGGTCTTAACATGGTGATGTGAGACTCACAGCCACTGAGTTGATGGAAATACTTCAACTCATTTCCATCATCTGACCCCATCAAATACACTGGGGTTCACCTGCTACAGCCGTGTTGCCACTTAGACCCAGAAAAAAAGATAGAAACCCTTTTCTGCCTCCTCCCCAGATTAAAAGAAAACAACATATATCAAGATAAATGCCCCCAAAGGCACCCCCATAATGTCTCTGGGGGTTTCTTCCTTCAAAGTCCCCTGGCACGCTGGTGGACTTGACCCAGCCAGTAAGTTAGAAATGGTGCTAGTGGGGAGATGCCTTCCCTTTCCATTCCAACAGCCGGGGAGCCTGAACACAGGCTAGCCAAGCTGGGGCAAGTACGGGGCCATCCGCTGTTGTGTCATTGCAGCGGCCACAGCTGGAGACATTTCAGGTTTGACAAGTGCCTCCTCACCCTCTCCCCTAACTCTTGATTTTGCTCATCAATCTCCCTCACTCAATGACACCAGCCAAAGTTAACCCTCTTAGAAGGACTTAGGCACCTCTTCTGGCATCTGTACTTTTTAAAAGTGCTTTGATTCTTCCCCCTCCGCCCGCTGTGAAGGACCCTTATGTGACCCAGCAAACTGCAAATAAAAAAACACTATTCAAAGAAAGAACATCTTTGAATCCCGTCTTTACTTCAGAACTAGACTACTTGTCACATTTTCTCTACTTCAGTGGCCTTGGCTGCTACATGGAGATGTCCTCAGCTAAGCACACACAGCTTCTGGGTGACCATATTCTTTATTGGAGATGGAATTGAGAGGATGCTCTTGAGGGGTCAAGTTGAAAGCAACTTTAGTAAGGGTCTTATCACTCTAAAACACTCTCACTTTAAAACTGATGAAGCTAAAAACAGAACAAGCTGTTAGAAGTACAAAGGCACAGAACAACTTGGATGAGAAAACTTCTCCAGTTTGGTGCCAGGGCCATGGTGGATGCCGGGTAAGATTATTTGGCTTGAAGACCACTATCCCTGGGGGCATCTGTGTATCCACAGAAATTACTGGTCCATGCACTGATAAACATGCAATTCCCTTTCCTCAAAGGAGCTACTAAATCACATTTCAAGCCCTAATTAGCTTACCAAATTCAAATCTCCTACAAACAACAGGAGAAGGAAAACAATAGCAAATGGCATTGCACTGATCCATAAACACCCTCTAGAGAGAGATGGGAAATTATGGCGTCCCACTGCACTACTTTTAAGTTTTTATTTTCTGAACCCCCTGTTTTTAGTACATGATTTCTGTTATTATTGATAGGATGCAATTGTAATTGGGATGTTGGACATAGAGCGGTTATTTATGTACTCAGGAATTACAATGTTATGTTTGCACCCCTTGCAAAATGTTAAAATTACTTCTGACTGTGAGAATACCAGGAGGAAATGATATTGGCATGATCTCTGGGGACATTCACTCTTAACAAAGAGATGGCTTTGATGACATGAGGAGCAGCTAAGTCAAGATTATCCTTGAGGCAAAGGAAAACCAAGCTGGGACAGGTGTAGGTATAACATCGAGGGTCGCTATAAATGGGTACACACACCCAGGTGTCTTTGAAACCAGGGGGAACACAGGTGGTTCTCTTTGCCAAGTCACGTAAATGGATCCATTTACTCCTACTAAAGGTCAAAAGACTTAATATTCACCTCTTTGAATTTCATTTTCCTATTCTTTACTAAGGAGCAATGTGAAAAAAATAATTAAAGATACAAACATGTGTTAATATACACCAGGGCTCCCCCGGTGGCTCGGAGAGTAAAGAATTTGCCTGCAATGCAGGAGACCTGGGTTTGATCCCTGGGTCAGGAAGATCCCCTGGAGAAAGAAACGGCACCCCACTCCAGTATTCTTGCCTGGAGAATTCTATGGACAGAGGAGCCTGGTGGACTACAGTCCATGGGGTTGCAGAGTTGGACACAGCTGAGCAACTAACACTTAACACTTCTGTATTAATATATATTGATATCACCAAGGTGCTGATAAAGTAACAAAAAAGTGCAAGTGTGGCCACCATCAGAGGTTGGCTACATTCATCTGATAAAATACTCTGGTCAAACTTTGATTTTTTTGGAAAAGACAATATTATGATATGAAAAAAATGCTCAATAAGATTAAACAGAAAAGTCAGGAATATACAACAATACAATCTGAATTTTGTGCTGCAAAATTTGATATGTACTTAGAAAAAAGTAAAAGAAAATAAACCTCTGGTGGCTCAAATGGTAAAGAATCCACCTGCAGTGAGGGAGACCTGGGTTCCATCCCTGGGTTGGGAAGATCCCCTAGAGTGGGGCATAGCAACCCACTCCAGTATTCTTACCTGGAGGATCCTATGGACAACGGAGCTTGGCAGGTTACAACCCATGGAGTTGCAAAGAGTCAGACATGACTGAGCGACTAAACACACACAGCACACAAACCTAAATGCACCAGTGGCTATGTCAGAGTGCTAAGATTTAAGGGCCTATTAAAATTCTTCTCGTTACACTTTTTAGTATTTTCCCAACTTTCTATAGTAATGATGCACAGCTCTTAACAATGGAAAGAAGGAATCTTTTCAAATACTGTACATCTCTCACTTGAGAACCCTTCACACATATCAGGTAATTAAAGCAAATCTGAATAACAACTAAATTTTACCATTGGCTCTCACATCTGCCACCTTCTCCAGAGCTGAGTCCTGAGAGTCCCTCTGCCATGGAGTGTCCATGGACATCCCAGCTCTGATCCAGATGCTCACCTGGGAAGGTGTGGTCACACTGATTTCAGGAACAAAGTTGTCCTCGAAGAAACTGATGATGTTCTCCTGCTGTAGCTCCTTCGTTGGTGTGACTTTAGGAAGAGGCGGAACAGGAGGCCCTTTCCTTGTCTAAGAAACATCACACACAAACAAACAGGGGTTTAATTCAGCAGAAGATGGCACGGGAGACATGAAGAAATGTCTTGGGAACAGAGCCAGAGGATGAGATTGATCCCTGATTCAAATTTTGGCCTGCACTGAGAAATCATCCCACCTGATTCAGGCAAAGAATGCCTGCTTGGATGGGTCCTGTAGCTAGGGTGTGACAAGTAATGGTCCAATGAGGAAAATTCAGGCCATGAGACTCCATCCATCTTAACACAAGTGCTATATCACAGCACTGCGGGGCCACGTACCTGTGCCTCTCAAGTTAAAATAAGGCCATACGTGCGTGCGGGTTAAGTCGCTTCAGTCACATTCGACTGTCTGACCCTATGGACTGTAGCCAGCCAGCCTCCTCTGTCTGTGGGGATTCTCCAGGCAAGAATACTGGAGTAGGTTGCCATGCCCTCCTCCAGCGGATCTTCCCGACCCAGGGATTGAACCCACGTCTCTTATATCTCCTATATTGGCAGGCAGGTTCTTTACCACTAGTGCCACCTGGGAAGCCCAAACTATTGCCATACCTTCTCCAAAGTTAACTGCAAATGATTTCTCCCTTTAGCAGCACATTAGAATTCTAGAACTAAAATCTAGCAAGATTTCACTAGAGTCAGTGAGACCACCATGGGCATTATACACCTCACTCAGCACTCCAGTATTTTGGAAAGGTGACTCAGCAGTAAAGAATCTGCCTGACAATAAAGCAAAGCAAAGATTCAGTCTCCTATGCAGGAGACTCAGGTTTGATCCCTGGGTCGGGAAGATCCCCCGGAGAAGGGAGTGGCAACCCACTCCTGTATGCCTGTCTGGGAAATCCCATGGACAGAGGAGGCTGGCTGGCTACAGCCCATGGGGTCACAAAAGAATCAGACATGACTTCGCGAATAAACAACAAATAAGCACTGTAGAGCTCTATCCATTATTCACATCTTTTCGCAACGATCTTTAGTTTCAACCACACACAAGAAAGCCTGAGCTGGATTAGACACTTCAAGTTTCCCCACAGGAATTTCCTTTTCTCCAAAAGAAGGAACAATAAGGGTGGCTGTTTTTCTCTACATTTGCCTTTGCTTGGCCCTTTCTGTTTCTTTCAATCACTTGTTCCATCACTTTTGCTGAGTGCGTGCACAATATACCATGGGTGATACAAAAAATCAAATGTGAACTGAAATAAATCACGGCCGTTCTTGCTCCAGGTGTGACCTAAAGACTAACAGCAAGGAGGCCACGTGGAGAAGGTAGGATTCAACAGAGCCTCAAAAGTGCAGGATGCTGAGAAGAGAGATCATGCAAGCCTCAGGAAGTTGAGATCGTGGAAAGAGATGTCTCAACCCACTGAAGCAGAGGGTATGTGAGGAAACATAAAACTCTGAGTAAAAAAAGGGAAGTGTATTCCTCAGTGATGATCCCAATGGCCAAGGCTCACACTAAAAACTCTTGTCAATGACCGCACCCCATGGGGTTATCCCAGGTGGGGTCAACTCAGCCTGGGTTCTTCCGGTCCCCCTCATACACGTGACGTCTTCCTACCTGCGAGGGTGACCGAGGTCGGACTGGTGCGGGAGATGCAGGTGCCAACGTGTGATTAGGACTTGCTGTCGGGCTTGGGATGGGTGAAGCCTCCTCAGGTGGCGAAGGCGTCTTTGCAATACGAAGAGGACCCGAGTCGCTGAACGAACACAGAGGGTGAGCAATCCGCTTTCTACAGAGCCGTCCTTACTTCTCAGGGGCCCTCCTTCTCACAGAAGTCCTCAGGCCTGACAGGAACTACTGGTTATCTACTCCCCCTTCCCGTTCATCCTGGTTATTAGTAATGGTGATGCAATAACTGGTGCCATTTACTGTCCACTGTCTGCAAGATCCCATTCATACGTTACCTCCACTGATCACAAGACCCAAAGCATAACTGTCTCCACTTTACAGGTAAGTAAAGTGGGGCACAGAGAGGATAAAAAATCCCTAACGTCACTGGAAAATTTCGTGGATCCAAATTCAGGCCTTAGTAATTTGAACTCCTATTCTTCCCACTGGCCAAACAGGCTCTGCAAGAATCTTCCAAACATAAGCTGAACTAATTGAACTAATTTCACTTTTGATTTATAAGAGAAACTTGCTATGGCATAATCTATAGCAGAACCTGCCCTGCCCCATCAAGTGATAAATTGGCTATTAAAAGGCATCCCCAGGACAATGTTCATTAAGATTTGGTAGGCGTGCTTTCTGATAATATTTAGAAATTAATTCGTTGTCTCTCTTTCTACACCTTAGAGCACAATAACTCAATTCAGACATGTGCAAACGAATTATGTGATGGATGAGAGTCTGTAATGTTTACTGGCCCCAGGCCAGATGCTCGTGATCAGCCCAAATGCAATGGTTAATCCACCACTGGGGACACATCCTACTCTCTAAGAATTTCTAAACTCTACAGATTGAGGGAACAAGTCTGTACCCCCAAATAAATGAGCACGTACACAGCAGGAGGGTCTACAGATTCAACGGGCTGAGGGAATGGGTTCCGTGGACAGAACACGGACATACACATGATTGGAACCTTGCCAATCATGGTCTTCCCTGGGAAGCACGGCCACCAGTCTATGCCTAATGGAGGCCCCACTGAGCTCACTCACCACCTCGTTCTGCGGAGGAATGTTGAAAAAAATGAAGAACATTTGTTAAGTGGTTGTGGCCCCATTTTCTCTTCATTGTATCTGATTCAGCAGCATCGAAATTTCCAGATACCTTTCTCCCCGCCAAAATCTTAAACTTTTTATTTTGTGTTGGGGTATAGCAGATAATGGGCTTCCCTTGTGGCTCAGCTGGTAAAGAATCTGCCTGCAATGTGGGAGACCTGGGTTCAATCCCTGGGTTGGGAAAATCCCCTGGAGAAGGGAAAGGCTACCCACTCCAGTATTCTGGCCTGGAGAATTCCATGGACTGAATAGTTCATGGGGTCACAAAGAGTCGGACACGACTGAGCAACTTTCACTTTCATAGCAGATAATAACGTGGTAGTTTCAGGTGAACTGCGATGCAGTATATGCAATGCATATACATGTATCCATTGTCCCTTCATCTCTGTATAAGGGAGCCGCCTTCCCCGTGTACCTCCTTCCTAAATCACCCAAAAGTCATTGTGATATTCTTATTACATTTCGTTCTCAGTTTGGACACAATAGTTCTGCCCCTTTCCTGTCTTCTTTTAGGCAATGTTCTAAGACAATATACTTAATGCTCACTTAGTATAGCAGCCAGGGTAGGGACTACATGTACATCTAGACCAAATAGCATCAAATGTGAAAATTAGCTGTTTCCAGGAGGTTCCAAACACTAATACATGGAGGCAGTGCCTGTGTAAGAGCACTGTTTTTATAAATGCATGGGTCTGCAGGTATACATTGATGGATGCTAAAATCGTAAACACAGAAGGTCGGCACTGTGTATTTCCTTACAAGTTGTTTGGTTCAATAGCATGTTTTTATTCCTATTGATTTTAAAAATGAGCCCTTTATCCAGAAAGGTTATTGAACTTCCTCCAGGAAGGCAGAGCAAATTAACTGCAAAGTCAGAAAAGTAAAATTTGAGTCCTCTGAATTCCAACCCAAGCCTCATGAGCCTGAGTACATAATGCCTGAGAAGGATGGATAAAAGGGATTCCCAAATCATAAGAGTAAGATGCTGTGAATCCAAACCCTGGCACTGTAGACTATTCATCTACAGATCACTGAGCCTTTGGTACATCTGACAGGCTCACTCAAAATAAAACCAAACCAATGTCCAACAAAACCCAAACAATGCAGTGTTTGCAAGATCAAGTTAGGAGGGAAGATAATGGTGAGGTCTCACTTACTTCCTTTTGCCTCTCCCAAAAAGGATTCATTAAAGGTATCAACACCAATATATTGGGTTGGCCAAAAAGTTTGTAATGTATGATATTACAGAAAAATCCATAATACGGTAATAGAAAAACCTGAACAAGCTTTTTGGCCAACCCAATAAATAACAAGACTAATTGTTGTGGGTTTAGGGAATTCTCTTCCTCTCCAAATAAAGTAACAAGTGCACAAAACTAGAATTTGTATGCAAGAAATTGACATCATTGCTGTAAAGCAAAAAGAGGTCGATAGCACTCTGTAGGGACAAAAGTCCATGAGGATACAGCTGAAGGCTAAAAGTCAATGTAAAAGCACAGAACTAAGTCTGGTATCACCCTCTGGATGGAAAAATTCCTTGATTTTAGATCTTTGTAGGATGAGTAAAAGATGCTGGTACGGGGTGTAGATTTTTGCCTTAAAGGAATGCACACATGAACTTGGCTTTCATGAACATCGCCTACCTGGGAGCTCCTTGAATGGTGAAGGCCTTGTCAGCATGCTGGTCGCCCAGTTTCGTCATCACTTCATACAGTTTGTGGCAAAGCTAGGAAGACAGATGTCACTTGTCTATTAATTGTAAGTCATTCTGCCGCAAATTCAGGCTACTGCCCCCAGGAAGGAATTGTTTATTGAAACATTAAGGATCTTATGATAGCATGGATGGTCTCAGGATAATTTAATGTCTGAATTGGGTCCAATTTAAAATTCATGTCAAAACTGTAAGGCCACAGACACAAATTAACATATATATAAACCAGAATATAGAGGCGAAAACACACACTTATTATTTACATTGATTCTATTAGAGATAAAGTGATACAACCACCCTGTTGAACTAAGAAAATATTACTCAATGATACAAATGCTAACTATCTATTGGAGACACATTTTTCCTCAGCCTAAAGACTTGAAAATCCAACTTTAAAAATTGACTGAAAAAATAAAAACAATTGTATGATTGTAACAAGTAGGCAGGGGTTCATGAAAGCGCAAATTGAACCAGATTTATAGAAACATGTGGTCACTACAAAACAATGCAGAAATATTACTGAGTCAAAGCACACTACTGAAAGAAACACAAAAGAGAGTAAATTCTTTGCTTAGTATGTGCCATTGTATTTGCTTCCAGAATAAATGTTCATCTACTTTATATCCCATATGGAAAAATAATCATCATTACTCACCACTGCGATTTCCTTATGAAACTTGGCTTCTAGGCTAGAGACATTTTTGAAAGTATTGACATAAAATCCAACTCGTCTACCAGGTGGAAATACAAAGAGGAAAGAAGAGAAAGAGCAATCAGCAAAACTGTTCTTTTAATGGCTATTACATATATTAAAAAACAGATTTTCTTTACATAATTTTGAGTAACACTAGATTAAATAAAAATACTTAACCCAAAGTAGGTCTAACCTTTCCTGATCCGTTAATGAACAAAAATACCATCTTTTGGTGTCAAACACAGTCTTTCCTGATATCTGGTTTATACCCAAAGAAACATTTCTCACACTTTAATGTGCATCAAGATCACTTGGAGATTTGTTTCTGATCTAATAGGTCTGAGATGTGTGTGTGTGTGCGTGTGTGTTGTGTTCGACTCTGCGTGACCCCATGGATTGTAGCCGCCAGGCTCCTCTGTCCTTGCAATTCTTCTGGCAAGAATACTGGAGTTGGTTGTTATTCCCTTCTCCAGGGGATCTTCCCAATCCAGCGATCAAACCCAGGTCTCCTGCACTGCAGACAAACTCTACCATCTGAGTCACCAGGGAACCTCAGGTCTGAGATGAATTTCTAACAAGCTCTATGTGATACTGATGCTGCTGGTTCAGAGATAACACTTCTAGGTCCACTGCCCTAAGACTTTGTGTTTTAGATATGTACTTTGTAAAGATTTTGAGATAGAGAAGTTTATTATGAACATATGCTTCATTCATGCTGCAGACAGAAAGAAGCAGATTTCAAAACAGCATGTGACTGTTCACATTAATACAAAAGGCCACTCAAGATTAAATACCAAAATTTAGCAGCTTTGGACAGAAACAGCTGAAGGAACTAAGAGAAGAGGGTAGGGTGGGCCCTGTGCCAGCTGCAAACATCCACTTGAGAAGACAAACAGGCTGCCATGAAGGAGGATCAGATTTAAATAGAAGGTGGGTGCAGATGGGGAAGGGGGAGATAACTGAAGTTGTGATTAGTCATTCAGTCATGTCTGACTCTTTGCAACCCTGTGGACTATAGCCCACCAGGATCCTCTGTCCATGGGATTTTTTAAGGAGAATATTGGGAGTGGGTTGCCATTTCCTCTTCCAGGGGATCTTCCCGACTCCAGGACTGATTCTGCATCTCCTGTGTTTCCTGTATTACAAGAGGATTCTTTACCTGCTGAGCTATGGTGGAAGCCCAGCTGAAGTTGATTGGTGGTTATTGTTTTATTTGCATCGATTTTTCACTATACCAAACAAAACCCTAATGAAGATCTTTGAAATGAATTCTGTGTCCAGCTTACTATTTCCTCAGAATAAGCTTCCTGACTGTAAATGCCAGGTGAAAGGCACAGAGAAGAGCAGCTTTGATGGGCACTGCTGACCTGCTTCCCTATGCAGGGACCTTCTAGACCCTTGACACAAAACTTCTGTAAATATGCTGGGAAAGAGTAAGCATCTCACCTGCTTTTAAATTATCTTCCATTAATGAAAGCTGAGTTAATCTCTCTTAGTTCCTTTATCTATTGACCCTTTGAATTTGCTTGTTTATTTCTTGGAGCTTGTTTTATTCTTATTACTCATATGGAATTTTCTATTAAAAGCACTGAACCTTGAATACATTTAGCAAAAACAAGAATCCCCATTCTTCTATCTCTAAATTGCTTCCTGATACACAGCTTGTTTATTTCAATGATTATTTAGAAAAATAATTGGCACAGTACTAGTAAGAAACACCTTATTTAGAATGACTAGACAAACATCTATGATTTTCTAAGATTTTGTTTCCTTTGAGAACTCAGAAGTCAAATCAACAAGGATGTATTTAATTTTGGAAAAAATGGTCAGTAATTTTGATGCCACTTATCATATAGTGATTCTCTCCTATTTATGAAATCAGAGATTCTATCAAAGCAGGAACTGCCTTTGGCTAGTTCACAAGAACAGACTCAGCACCTAATAGCAGTTGGCACAGAACAGGCAATGCAGTAAATATTCCATGACTGAATGAGCGAACGGATAAGCAGATTAACAAACTAGTGAATGAACAAATTTGGCACTCATTCTACTGGAAGAACACATTCTGACTATAACCTTGACTTACAAAAAACTGGTATCGTCAGCAGTAAAATATACACCCACAAAGAGCACCAGGCTCTGAATTTTGATATTATCTGCTGTCAGATATTTTGACAATATCAGCTATAAGATATTATCTGGAGGATTCATTTCACAAGTTCTTCATTAACAAGGGACTCTGAGACATTACCATTTCCCCAAAGTTCTTGTCTGAGGCATCCTCAGGGCCCTTCTGGTTAGCTGTTAAGACCAACTTAATTTCTTCATTAAGAGGTTTCTTTGTTCTTGGAAACCATGGAAAGGCTTAACAGCTGAGCCTATTGCAGTCCCAGAATGCAGGCCAGGACACTCTCCCCTCTGCCCTGAGGGAAGCCTGTCTCACCCCAGTGAGCTGGTCACTGCTTCCCCCTCAGCCCCCTTCAATGGAAGAAGCATGCTCTGTCTATGAGTCTGTGTCTGTTTTACACATATATTCATTTGTGCCATACTTTAGATTCTACATTTGATATCATCTGGTATTTGTCTTTCTCACTTACTTCACTTAGCATGATAATCTCTAGGTGCACCTATGTTGCTGCAAATTGCATTACTTTGTTCTTTTATGGCTGAGCAGTATTCCATTGTATACACGAACCATATCTTTACCCATTCCTCAGTTGATGGACATTCAAGTTGCTTCCATGTCTTAGCCATTGTGAATAGTGCAGCTATGAACATAGGGGTGCAACTATCTTTTTGAATTATCGTTCTGTCCAGGTATATTCCTAGGAATGGGACTGCTGGATCATATAGTAAATCTATTTTTAATTTTTTGAGGGACCTCCATACTGTTTTCCATAGTGGCTGCATCAATTTACAATGTCACCAATAGTGTAGGAGTGTTCCCTGTCCTCCACATCCTAACCAAGATTTAGAATTTTACTTAAAGCAATGTTGCATGACAAACACAATCCTGTTTATTCAGGGTGGTAGCATGGGTGTGCTGATGAAAACTGAGACATAAGGCCCCACTTCACCCAGCAACTTCTTGATTCTACTACTAAATGGGAAAACTGAAGTTAATGGAATGAGAAATGCAGAGTACCCATAAAAAAGAAGAATATTTCATGTATAAAATAAGAATGAAGCTCAGATTAACAGGTGAGAGCTGATAGTAGAGGTTTCACATAAAAGACAGAGACTAGATGACCCCTTGAAATAAAAAAAGTTCTTCCAAGGGTTAAAAGTTTCTCTTTTAAATTTCAAGGTTAAGGATAGTTCTCCTAATGCCTCTAATTGAGATTTGTATCTCTACTTGAGAAATAAAAGTCTAAAACAGTGCTGTCAATGTGGTAGCTAACAAAATTGGGTTATTTAAATTTAAATGAATTGAAACAAAACAACATAAATTTAAAATTCAGTTCCCAGGTCATACTAGATACATTCCAAGTGTTCAAGGTCAACCACATGTGGTAAGAAGCTACCATATCATAAATTACAGATTATCAAACACTTCTACTGGACAGTGAGTGCCAAAGCATCACAGGAAATAAGACAAGTAATATTCCCTATTCCTGAACTTATAACATATACAGAACCATCTTTACCTTGACCACAATGATGGTAACTCTTCTTGTAAGTCAACGTTAAACTCTTCAAACACTTTCTGTGCTTTCTGAAATTCCTCTTCTGCCTAGAAATGACACATAACATGTTTACACTGAAAACATCACATACATATCACACTTCTAGACACAACAACATTTAATATAAAATAGAAATAGTTTTATGTCATCCTGGAATATTTTGGAAAGGAGAGAAATCTGGTTAAAATTCACATGATCATTTTCAATAAAAGTGAAATGTTAAATCTTATTGAAAAAGGAAAATGTGATTGATTACAATGGTTGCTCTTGCAGTCTCTGGCAGATTCGTTGCATTCTACAAAGTTGCGCTAACTGCCTGTCACATACACTGTTACATGCTCTGCTTGGGATACTGGGCCAGGATACTTCCCAAGAAATTCCCTGTCTAGTGGGAAGTCTAAGTAATTACACTATAAGAGAGGGCTTATAAGCTATTATGGAGCATGCCATTAAGAAAGAGAGTGCAAGAATTAGAGAAGGTTCCATGGAAAAGGTGATATTTTAACTTGATATTGAATCTTGAAGAGTGAGCAACTGTTTGCTAATGAAGTGGTGGGGAATAGTGGACAACACATAAAGGTGGAGGTGCCTGGGTTGGGATTTTCACTCACTAACCATGTGGACTTTCTTTACCACATTTCTGCACCTAAGATCCATAAATGAACATAGCAATGTCCACCTCACAGGTGTTGTGAGTATTAAGGAAAGCAGATGTAAATAAAGTGTTGAACACAGTGCCTTGCTTCTCAGGGGCCTGATGTGAAACTCAGCTCTTATAGTGACTGCTTAGGAGCTGGTGTGTAGGTCATAGAAGCTCCAGATTAGGATATTTGTGTGGAGGAAGGAAAGCAGGAGAAAGAAGACTTGAAAGCTGACAAAATGGACAGGTGAGTCAGAAACCAGCTGTGAAGGTTGCATAGGCCATGCTAAGGAATTTAGAACTTTTTGACAGGCAATGGGAGCCATTAAAAGACTTAAGCACTGGAGAAAGTCTATCTGGGTATATGCAGTAGAAAGGTGATCCAGGAAGCTCTGTGTGGGAAGATGTGGCCAGACAAGACTGGAAGCCAAAAGAGAAGTTAGTAGGTGTCTCCAATGAGCTGTCAGTGACTGGAGACATACATGGAGAAAGCTCTGGAGATGGGTTCTTTAAAAGAAAATGAGATTAATCCTTTGTCTGTTGCTTCATTTGCTGTTATTTTCTCCCATTCTCCATTCTGAGGGCTGTCTTTTCACCTTGCTTATAGTTTCCTTTCTTATGCAAAAGCTTTTAAGTTTAATTAGGTCCCATTCATTTATTTTTGCTTTTATTTCCAATATTCTGGGAGGTGGGTCATAGAGGATCCTGCTGTGATTCATGTCGAAGAGGGTTTTGCCTATGTTCTCCTCTAGGAGTTTTATAGTTTCTGGTCTTACATTTAGATCTTTAATCCATTTTGAGTTTATTTTTGTGTATGGTGTTAGAAAGTGTTCTAGTTTCATTCTTTTACAAGTAGTTGACCAGGTTTCCTAGCACCACTTGTTAAAGAGGTTGTCTTTTTTCCATTGCATATCCTTGCCTCCTTTGTTGAAGATAAGGTGTCCATAGGTTTGTGGATTTATCTCTGGGCTTTCTATTCTGTTCCATTGACCTGTATTTCTGTCTTTGTGCCAGTACCATACTGTCTTGATGACTGTGGCTTTGTAGTAGAGCCTGAAGTCAGGCAGGTTGATTCCTCCAGTTCCATTCTTCTTTCTCAAGATTGCTTTGGCTATTCGAGGTTTTTTGTATTTCCATACATATTGTGAAATTATTTGTTCTAGTTCTGTGAAAAATACCATTGGTAGCTTGATAGGGATTGCATTGAATCTATAGGTTGCTTTGGGTAGTATGGTCATTTTGACAATATTGATTCTTCCAATCCATGAACACAGTATATTTCTCCATCTATTTGTGTCTTCTTTGATTTCTTTCATCAGTGTTTTATAGTTTTCTATATATAGGTCTTTCATTTCTTTAGGTAGATATACTCCTAAGTATTTTATTCTTTTTGTTGCAATGGTTGAAACAAGTATACTATCAAGGGTGAAACAGATCACCAGCCCAGGTTGGATGCATGAGACAAGTGCTCAGGGCTGGTGCAATGGGAAGACCCAGAGGGATGTGATAGGGAGGGAGGCAGGAGGGGGGATTGGGATGGGGAACACATGTAAATCCATGGCTGATTCATGTCAATGTATGGCAAAAATCACTACAATATTGTAAAGTAATTAGCCTCCAACTAATAAAAATAAATGAAAAAAATAAAAAGTAAAAATACTATCATAAAAAAAAGAAAATGAATGTCAAGCAATTGTAGCACACATCTGTACTCTCAAGCACAAGTTATGTCTGAGAATTTCACACTTGATTTCCTAGTTGAATTTTCATTTTGGCATCAAGTATGGACCACAGCACGTTTCCCAGGTGACACTAGCGGTCAAGAACCAACCTGCCAATGCAGGAGACATAGAGATGTGGGTTTGATCCCTGGGTCAGGAAGCTCCCCTGGAGGAGGACGTGGTAACCCACTCTAGCATTGTTGCCTGGAGAATCCCATGGACAGAGGAGCCTGGCAGGCTACAGTGTCTCAAAAAGTGTTTCAAAAAGTTGGACACAACTGAGTGACTTAGCATGCACACACATGGACCACGGTGACATAAAGAGTGTAAGGACACATTACTTTATATGATCAGGCAGTACTGTTAGGGGTAAACATTTATTATGATGAAAATGTGTGAGTCAGTGCCACCCAAGTGAATTCTACCAAGGACCTGAAAACCCTTAGTGTAACTTACAAAATTATAGACAGCAGCCCATAAGACCCATATTTCAATTTTTAAATTCCATCCTGATTCCAATCTTTATGAGAAAAGAGAGATTTCATCTCAAAAGCAAAGTTGCTACAGGTCACAGAATACAGAGTGGTGACAACAATGGAATTGGTCCCTACCTTAGAGATGCGACTCTCATCCTTCCTCTTGGAACTCTGCAAAGCTTCCAGATGATGGCGGGCACTGTCGTAGTCCACCAGCTTCCGGCTGCGCTTGGCGATACGATTCTGCCAACAGAGAAACACAAGCATGAAGAGAAAGACACGGTCACAAATTCTCTTCTTGACTGCCAAAAAACTTTCCTTGTCCAGAGTAGCTGGAGATCAAAGTGAACCAGAATTTCAGTAGACAAAATGATCACTAGAAATCAAACTACTGTCTTCAATCCTTTGTGTGAATATGTATGTGTGTGTGTGTGTGTGTGTGTGTGCATTCAGTTGTGTCTGTTTCTTTGTGATCTCATGGACTGTAGCCTGCCAGGCTCCTCTGTCCATGGAATTTTCCAGGCAAGAGTACTGGAGTGGGTTGCCATTTCCTACTCCAGGGGATCTTCCTCAACCAGGGATAGAAACCGAGTCTCTTGCATCTCCTGCATTGACAGGCTGATTCCTTACCACTAGGGATTTGTGTGACTACCATTAGGTAAATACCTCCCTTCTGATAATAATTAGGACAATCATTAAGAGCTGAAGGCAGAATTTGCAGTCAAAGACCAGAGAAATTCCAGCATTGGTGGAGGAAAGCACATAAACCTATACTCTATTAGTCTTTATTCTAAACCTTTAAATGTTCCATTTTAAAGAGACTCAAAGACTGTATTAGGATTTGCTTTTTTAATTCTAATAGCACTCACACTAAGAGCAGTTCTCTAAATCCTAAGAAACCCTTTATTCCTAGAAGTGTTCGAAATCCCTTTTGATTGTTAGAAATATCTGAGGAGCTTTAAGAATATATTGATTCCTAGAGACTTTCACTTCTAGTTAGGCTATAGAGAGCTGCAAAGAATGTTACTCCCACACTACAAGAAAAAAATATCTGGATAGTCTATAAAAACATAAATTGTCTTGACTGTATCAGAGACATAAACTCACAAGCCAATAAAGTCATCTGAGTCCTAAAGATGGACGAGTCTCTGTAGGGAGATGAGACACAAAAACCATTTCACCTTTGGCAGGTAAAAGCTGTTGCCAACCCAATACAAGTGGACAAGTTCAGTTTGGTTCAGTCACTCAGTCATGTCCAACTCTTTGCAACCCCAAGGACTGCAGCATGCCAGGCCTCCCTATCCATCCTGGAGTTGACTCAAACTAATGTCCATTGAGTCAGTGATGCCATCCAACCATCTCATCCTCTCTCGTCCCCTTCTCCTCCTGCCTGCAATCTTTCCCAGCATCAGGGTCTTTTCAAAGGATTCAGTTCTTCGCATCGGGTAGCCAAAGTATTCGAGTTTCAGCTTCAGCATCAGTCCTTCCAGTGAATATTCAGGACTGATTTCCTTTAGGAAGTGGACAAGAGATCAGCTAAAATTTTAACAAAGTGTTAAAGATCCACTGGGGGCTAAGGTGTCAGTTTGGAATAAGAGCTGGGTGTCCAAGAAACAGGGGAGGGGCTTCCCAGTGGCTAAGACTCCATGCTCCTAATGCAGGGGGCCCAGGTTCAATCCTTGTTCAGGGAACTAGACCCCACATGCTGCAATTAAGAATTTCACAGGCTGCAGTTAAGAGTCTGAATGCTGCAACTAAATATTCTGTGTACTGCAACTAAGACCCAGCACAGCCAAAAAATAAAAATTAAAAAATAAAAAGTTATGAGGGTATCTTGCACTTATGAGCAAGCTCTTTCCTAGGGCTTCCACTGGATTCTATCAGAGTTTGGGGAACAAGATATCCCTTGCAGTGCAGGTGAGAATGAGGTGATCTCTGACTGCCAAGGGGTAGAGACAAAGCCCTGCCTATTTCCTAGGTCATTTTTCTCTTTACAAAGCGAAAGCTTTATGCCACTTGAGGAGGAAACAATAGATTTTCATGTCCAGAGACACCAGGCAGAGATCCTCCATTCTGGGGAAGAAGCAGAAGCAAAACCAAACTGACCCTGGGAAGGGACAGGAATCCCCCGGGTCCATAGGATATATTCAAAAATAATTTCAATACACAGCATTGAAACATGTATATTATCAAGGGTGAAACAGATCACCAGCCCAGGTTGGATGCATGAGACAAGTGCTCGGGGCTGGTGCACTGGGAAGACCCAGAGGGATGGGATGGAGAGGGAGGCGGGAGGGGGGATCAGGATGGGGAACACATGTAAATCCATGGCTGATCCATGTCAATGTATGGCAAAAACCACTACAATACTGTAAAGTAATTAGCCTCCAACTAATAAAAATAAATGGAAGAAAAAAATAATTGCAATACACAGAAGGGTGGGAAGGAAAAAAATCTCAACCCATAGGGGAGGAACATAAAACATTCTTTGGGGACTTCCCTGGTGGTTTAGTGTCTAAAACTTGGGATTCCCAATGCAGGGAGCTTGCGTTCAATCCCTGGTTAGGGACCTGGATCCCACATGCCACTACTAGGAGTTTGCGTACCACAACAAAGATCAAAGATTCCACGTGCCACAACTGGGATCCTGCACAGCCAAATAAAGAAAGAAAGAAATATTTTAAAAATAAAAACTCCTTGGACCTAAGATCTGACTTCGATCACAAGAAGAGGTTTGATCCCACTTGGGCAGCGGCAGCAAACTTCTGCTTAGACCAACCACAAATGTGAAACTGACTCTTGCCTAAGACACACCAGAAAAGCATAACATAAACAGCCCTGCCCCACTCCAAGTCCACCACTGAATAACAAGAAATTGCTGCTTACCACTGGAGGAAGGATAAGTGTATGGGTAGAAAACCCCTCTGCAATACAGGCACACAGGACTCCTGAAGTCTGATGGGGAACGGGAACACTAATAAAAACTCTCTGGCATGCAAGGGCCCACCCAATGTGGGTCAAAGAGGCAAAGGCTGGACTTGAACTCAAGAGTCTGGAAATATTATAGATGTTAGACTATATTCTCAAGGCCTTAGCAGCTCAGTTCTAGAGGAATTTGAAAGCAATGGTGCACTGAAAGTAACAATAGCAACAAGACTCAAATCCAGCTCAAGCTGCAATTAGCTCTTACGTTAACAGCTTGACAACAAAGAATGCCCACTTCCAGGCATAAATATTATTTCAGTCTTCACTCTTCCATACATGGAGCCTGGCATTCAATCAAAGATTTTGAAACACATACATAAAAAAAAACAAAAAAAAGGCCCATGAGAAAGGACAAAGAAATCAACAGAAACAAACTCAAACATGACCCAAATGTTGGAAGTATCAATCAGTAATTTTAAAATAACTATGACTATTATGTTAAAGTATCCAGTTGGAAAAGGTAGACAAAATACATAAACAGGTAATTTCAGCAGATACATGGAAACAGTTAAATGAAAATCAAATGAAAATGCTAAAGACAAAAAAAAATTTATATATCAGAGAGGATAAATTTGTTCAGTAGACATAAAACAGTTGAGAAAAGAAACTGTACAGTTGAAGGTAACTCAAGAGAAATTCTCATTAAACCACAAGGAGAAAAAAAAATTTTTTTTAATACAGAAGCAAGCACAAAAGGCCTCTAATACAATATCAAATAGTCTAACATAGTGTAAATTGGACTTCTCAGAAAGAGATGAGAACAAGAGTCAGAAGAAACATTTGAAGAAACAATGGCTGAGAATTTTATGAAATAAGGAAGCCATCAAAATTCAGTTCCAAGAAACTCACAGAATCCCAAGAAAGACACCAAACAAGACACAGCCAGCTGTATCATAGCCAAACTGCTCAAAATCAAGAATAAAGAAAAACAGCAAATACAAAGGCAAGAATTACAGAAGACTAATTTTCAGAAACTATGCAAGCTAGAATACAATGGAGTGGTATCTTTTAAGCACTGAAAAATAAAAATCAACAGAGATCTTAGAATTCTATTCCAAGTGAAAATACCTCCCCAAAGTAAAGATGAAATAAAGATTCCTTTTTAAGCCAAACAACATTTGGGGGAACTCACTGCCACATAAGAATTGTAATACCAAGTGGAGCTGTCAAAGAAATGAGTATCAAAAATGGAAAAAAAAAAAAAAAGGCAAATAAGATTTTGGGTTTTTTTTTACTTTAAAATAAGTTTTTCTTAGTGTTTATTTATTTATTTATGGCTACGTCAGGTCTTGTGGCATGCGGGATCCTCACTGTGGTATGTGGGAGCGTGTGGGCTCTGCAATTTGCAGAATGCAGACTTAGTTGCCTCGTGGTATGTGGGATCTTAGTTCCCAGACCAGGAATTGAACCTGCATCTCCGGCATTGAAAGGTGGGTTCCTAACCACTGTACCACCAGAGCAGTCCCACCTCCTTATATTTTGAACCCTTGTGCCCTCCCTTGCCTCACTGATCCCCTGCTCCTGACTCTGGGTTAATACTCCTTCTAGCAGTGTCCAGGTTTCTGTGACAGACTCTGTCATCCAGATACTCTCTGCAGAGACCACTTCCAACTGGTGCTACTGAAAAATTTGGCTGATATACCACATTCACTTAAAACATGCGATGAATTAGTACAGACAGAGCAGAGAGAAGTGTCTGATAAGGTGACAAAGCTCATTATTTTCAGCAGATATCTGTTACCTCCCAGGAAGCACTGACCCTCGAGGCAGTGACCTTGTGTGACTATGGAAACTCTTACAAAACTCTGCTTTGTGGACTTGGGTGGGGTGGGAGCAGGGAGTCTCCTTTATTATCTTCCAAGAAGCAAACCTTGATTCTTTGAAGATAAATTTGATTTTTGAAAAGAGTTAAAATTCAGTTACTTCCAAGCCTAGGAAGGTGCACTGGATCATCTTATTTTTTGTTCACAAACAAGAAGTGAAGTAAATAATGTGAGTCATTTTTTTGTGTAACTGACAAGTCAATTACAGAGTACAGCTTACTATGGTAGAAGTTATTATTTTGAAGGCCATCACTCATTTTGATGCATATATTTTTGTGTTTGAAGAGCCAATCTTATTTCCTCACCTATTTGATATTTGGAAAACCTCATCTCCTAAGTAAGGGTAGAGTTAATACACCATAGCTTTTACATAGAAAATGATACAATTCTTATTAACCATCCAATAGTAAGTTTTATTAAATAAATTTACTAGCTTAATAGTAAATGGTTTTTGTCTTTTTAAAAAGATTGTTTTCGACGCTGATCATTTTTCTAAAGGCTTTATTGAATATGTTACACTATTGCTTCTATTTTTTGGTGACAAGCCACGTGGGGATCGTAGCTCCCTGACCAGGGATTGAACCTGTACCCCTGCATTGGAAAGTGAAGTCTTAACCACTGAACCACCAGGGAAGTCCCAATAAATAGTTTAACTAAGTGGTTTATTTAAAAGTACTTCAGATTTCCCACTATGCATTGACCTTACACAGCAAAGAAAATACTTTACTGAAATTTTAAAAATTTCAACAATAATCCCAATTTGGAATTCATTTTGGCCCGCTGCTCTAGATATATGCTGAGTGGCTCAGGCATGGCTGCCAAGATAAACTCTAAACTGCATTTTACAGTAACAGCTCACAGCTGTAAGCCTGCCTGGGTTAGTGACAAGCTGGCTCTTATTACAACATTGATGTTAGATGTTAGCGCTGTATAAAACACTGTAACACCAGGTGCCCTGCCAATCACAGTTGGAAAAGTCAAACATCATCCCCTCATAACCGGTACTTCATAGCCCTTGCTGATGGGTTGCAGTAAATATTTGGAAATCTGCCTGAGGTTACACACAGCCTGTTGATATTAACAAGAGTCAAGGAGGTTAACTGTGTTCCAAGCTTTGAAAATTCTCCACTGTATCTTTAATCATAAGCCCCTTTTCATCAATAACCCATTCATTACATAAAAACTCAACACTCACTTTATGAAACAACGGAGTCTATATCCACTTCTAACTTCCAGCCACCGAGTAAATGCGTACTTCTGTGTATTTTCATAAAAGATAAGTCTTTCAAACACTAGAAACAGCTAGCCCACCTACTCTCCAACTCCAAATTTTCTCTTTCCCAAGATAAACACTGCTGTTTCCCTCACTGTTCACCATATGAAATGCTTTTGCAATTCTCTATCATGGTTGAAACCCTATGTGTATGCTCTAATAGTCTACATATGACTTCACAGAAACAGAGAGAGAGATTATGTAGGTTCTTTTCATGATGCAGGTAAAACCATGAAATATACTTCATTTATCTTCAGGGCTTGCAGCTGGAAAAATGATTCCAGATCTCTTATGTAAAGATGTTTCAGTAAGTGAAGGATCATCTTTACGCTTGCTCCTCCACCACACTGACCCCAGGGAAAGTAAAAATCCCACTGAGTGTTTAGACAAACTGTAAACATAAACCAAAATAATCCATCAGGAGTTTATTTTAATCTATGTTTCAACATAAGTATTTCTGTATCTATTTGTCTTCTGGAATTTTACACTCCTAAAGAGAATGGCTAATTTCCAAATAACTTGCTGGGCAGTACCATAGCAAATAACAAATAAGAAATAAATGCTTCACACTTCTTTTGATAGCATTAAGTTTTGATCCTGAAAGAAACCCAACAACTTTTCAAATGTGTTCTTCTGTAGGCAATCACAATTTTCATTTGCTTTTCAAAGTCATACTATCAAATATTATCTGAATAATTTAGACAAGTTGCAAAGTTCTTTGAAATTTTCCAATAGGAAGACAAACTTTTCTTTTACCTTCTTCTGATATACTGGGAATTGATTTTCATGAAGATTAATTACCATTCAATAAACAATATTCTAAAGTGTGATAATAATTCTGAGAATCATTGCTCCATAAACACTGCAAATTCTAATATGAAATGTCAAAGTATCTGAAGATGTCTCAAAATGAACTCTCTGTGTACAGAATTTTAAAATTTATTTAAAAACTTCTTAATTCTCAGAAAATTTTAAAAACTGACTTAAAACCTCTTCATTAGGATGTAGTTATATAATAACTCAATAAACTATTCTGCTGCCTATGACAATAACATCACTGAGAATTGATATCTAGATTCGTTCTCTGGGATATTTTGCCAACAAGGCTAATGTATCTAGTCTGATTCACTTAGGTTCTTGTCTGCTGCCTCTGGCTTCCCCAAAACTCACTTAAGTATTAGCCAACTAGCATTAGGCATTCTGTGCAGGGCCAAGGAAACAAACGTCATTGATTTTGGCCAAGAAGTTTCACTATGTTTCATGGCCAAAGGCAGTTCACATTACTGCAGGTATTTTCCTGGTGTTTGGCAACGTCTATAAAGAAGGTTAGGCAACCATGCCTGAAATTTTGTTTTACAGACTATGACCTAATAAATGGGTATTGTTGTAAGCTGGTTTAAAAAAAAAAAAGAAAAAAAGCCAGGTAAAAATGGAACTTTACATCAAAGGTCACCTAGTAAGATGCTGCAAATGCCCATGGATGGTGGTTTACAGCTCCTCGATCTACAGGAAAGGCAGCATGTGGCTGTCTTACCTTGAAGTCCTCTTTCAGCTGGGAAAACAACTGGAGGGTAGATCTATCAAAGCTACCATTTGCTATCTACAAGCCTGATGGCTTAAAAACCATCTTTACCTTGAGAGTCAATTCTGAATCTGTGATATTCAATCCTTCATTTGTGTATTTCCCTTTCAATTAATCCAACTGTTAAATAAGACAAATGTTTTAGACAGGATATTTTTAGATCCAGATGCAAATGTATTTGAAATGCTTGCATCTTAAGAATGTGCAGGTGTGCTATGAACATACACAAAATATAGAACAAATATCAGATTTTGCTTTCACATTTGCCATGAAGTTTCTCCTTTTCTCGTGACCTTGTTTATCCTAATGGAAAGTCTTGTCAAGTTGCATATAATAAAAAGGTTTGATCATAAACTGGAATTTTTTAGTAGCTCTGATTTGTGATCAGATATATATTTTTTATATATATGATTAAAAAGAATTCTATAGAGAAATAAAAGATGAAGCAGTTCATTAAAGGGGAAATGTTATTTCTGTAACTATATTTCATTTTATACTGATAGGAACAGAATAAAAATCCCACACTTAAATAAGCAAAAAGTTTCTGTCTCTGATGTCAGATTGAGGACTTCTGACTCCACTTATGTCTTGCCCGTTTTTAATAAGTACATGCAACCATTAAATTCTTCCCTTTATAGCCACAGAATAAAATACCTTTATGTCGGGAAATTGGCCCAGATAGGTGTCCAGTGTCAGCAAGGACCCATCCACTAATTTCTGATGGAAGTCTTCCCACAGCACATCACATTTCTGAAAGAAAAAAGGAGATAAAGAGATGAATGCAGAATTATTTTAATTGGATACCTTTCACCAACTTCTAAAAAGCCTGAAACTATGAAATCAGATAAGTACTATTTCCTTGGATAGTAAATGGTAGAAGGAATGTGGATTATTAAAAAATACCTTAATTTGGCTACCATTTCTAAATTTACAATACTGAATGTATAGGCTACCTAAGGACTCAGCTCATTTAAAAATGTGTTTCTGCTTCTGAATTAATAAAGAATGTATTCAACAGAAGCTTCAAAAAGCCCCTGGTGCTGGTAGTTTAGTTGCTAAGTTGTGTCCAACTCTTGGCAACCCCATGGACTGTAGCCTGCCAGGCTTTTCTGTCCGAAGGATTTTCCAGGCAAGAATACTGGAGTGGGTTGCCATTTCCTTCTCCATCAGAAGGCCCCTAGATCCTTATAAATGGATTTTGGGGCTAAAAGTCTGAAGAAATCCAGTGAAAGAGCTTGCTTCTGAAGCAGTCCATGAAATTAGAAGCCCCTCCATACAAACAACAAACCATTGCTGAAGCTTCCACATGGACAGCAGAAAGGGCCCCTACCAGGCATGGAGCATCAGTTATGATAAACACAGCAACTATCAGATATTAGTATTGTTATGACTACTACTGTCACTGTGTCAAGTCAAGAGTTGCTCAGATACATCCGACTCTTTGTGACCCCACGGACTATAGCCCGCCAGGTTCCTCTGTCCATGGAATGCTCCAGCCAAGAATACTGGAGTGGGTTGCCATGCCCTTCTCCAGGAGATCTTCCCTACCCATGGATCTAACCTGGTCTCCTACATTTCAGGCAGATTCTTTACCATCTGAGCCACCAAAGAAACCCCAAAGTGAAAGTATTAGTGGCTCAGTCGTGTCCAAGTCTTTGCAATCCATGGACATCAAGGCAGTTGGTTAAACACTTTACTTGTCTCTGTGTGTGATTTAATTCTCACAATATTCTTATGAGGAAAGTCTTCCTGTTGCCTTTATGTAGAAGAGAATGCTGAAGCCCAGAGATGATATATAACCTGGCCTAGGTCATGCAGCTGGTAAAGGACAGAGTCTGGGTTCAACCCTTGAATGTGAAGCCCACAATCTGTCTCTGACACCAGGCTGCCTCACCAGAACAGGGTTCATATCCCAGCTGTGTGACTTTAGAATGAGTTTCAGTTTACCCAATCAAGGGTAACTTGACAACATAAAGTGCTTCACAGAATCCCGAGCACATAGCAAGTGTGCAAGAACATCACTCCATATTCTTCCCATCACTACATTTGGGGTCTCCTGACACCATCTACCCTTTCTTTCTCCTTAGTAACAGAACCTCCAGTTTCTGCCAGGCACATGGCCTCCTAGGACACAGACCACATTTATCGGTCTCCACTGCAAGCTAGTGTAGCCATGAGCCTAAATTCTACCAACAGGATGGACTTGAAGGCAATATCCTTAAAGGGAGGTTTGTCCTCCATGCTTCCTCCTTCCTGTTACTGGAAGACAGAAATGAGTGCTGAGAGCCAGAGCTCAGACAGTCACTTGAAAGTAGAGATGGCATCAGGGATGCAAAGACAGGCCTCTGATGGTCGTGGGTTCCCCCCACCGCACATGGGCTGCCAACCTTCAATGTCCGTCATGGGAGAGAAGTTTCTGTCTTGTTGAAAACCACTTTTTAATGGTTGATTTGCTTCTTTTTCTTTTTCACCCTTTAAAACCCAGTTCTAATTGTTATAGATCCTTATTGAAGAATGTTATGCAACCAAAAAATTTAAATCCATTATACAAAAAGGCTTATATTCTATCTGAGCAGACCCTCTGAACATGCAGTGTCAGCTGCTTCACCTTCAAAAGAGCTCATATTTGGGTCAGCAACTGAAGATTCCCAAAATTCTGGACCAAGGTAAGATATCAGCTGTTTCCTTAGGAATAAAGGTCAAGATAGTGGCATTTGCCACACACAGAATTGTAACACAGTGTTCTGAAAAGCCATTTACGCAAGCTTCTATCATTCCCTTAAAAAGTCTCCTTTTCCTAATGAATTTTAAATGTTACACCTCTAATCAGAAATTTACAAAATGAGTTAAACCTTTAAAACATGCTGTTGAAACAATGTCTTTATATTTAAGAAATGTGAGAAGATGTAATTACTCAAAACAGCATTGAAAAATAGTGTGTGGAGGCTGATTTTGCCCAATTCACATCCTGAAAGGTTTCAAAAGAAGTTAACAGAGCTAACAAGAGCCTTATTCATTAAAAAAATAATCTTGGTTTCTATCACAGTCATAACAAGATTATGACTTGTGATCAATATGGGTGTGTCAGAATTTTCAGGGAGCAGCCCAGGTGAGTTGTTAACCCATCTTTCCAAAGGCTGCATAGATGGTCAGCATGTCACCTACCAGACCTTCCTGTGGGTTGTGGAGGCCACATCTCTTAGGTCTTCCATGCCTCATGAGAAGCAACAAGCTCCCGTGAAGCATGACAAACAACCACTCTTTGTTTTAACAAAGAACTTGGTCATGAGAAAACTCGTGACAGCAGGATTCCTAATGTCTGTAACAACCACATACACTGTGCATTAGGTTGAGGGTGTGAATACACAGGCTTTCAGTGTATTATTAGGAGGTAAAATTAATACTCTGACTTTGCAGATGAGGAAACTGAAGCCAAAGAAGATTAGAGAACTCACCCAGTGTCACATCCCATTCTGCCTTCCTCAAAGCAACAGTAACTCCTTTCTTGCTTCCCAGAGCCAGACAGCCCTGGGCTAGACAGTGTGTTTTACGTGTTAAGACATGTCTTGGGACAAAGTATTTCATTAGTTAAATTTCTACTCGCAAGCTCTGTCCTCAGCCCTGCAGACTGGCGAATGGACCAGCCGGCGGTAAACTGAAACAGACGCTGTTCTCAGCTCATGCACCTGCTTTCAAGGAGGGATGGGGAAGGAGGGGCAGAACATAAAATCAGGTCATGAGCCAATTCTCCTGCTGAAATGGGCTAAGAAGTGTAGTAAGGGACAGAAAAGTGCTACTCTCATGTTGAAGAAAAACAATCTTTAACACACAGCTTTCTACCCAAGTGCTTTTATCATCATGTTCACTCCTCACTATGAGTTTGGATCAATCTGGATGGCGGAACTGCACAGCGCCTTCTGGGTACACGGTGTTCCCTCCTGATTAGGGCCATGAAGTGCTGAGAGGGGATGAGTTGAGTGAGTAGGACACGGTGGGACCCGCAGGGAAGCCACCCTGGGCCTCCCAAGCGCTGTGACGGGCTCTCACCTCGCCAACCATTTTCACATCTTCACGCCCATACCAGTCAGGCTCATAGACTTCATGCAGCGACTCGGTGAGCTTCATGGAAGCCTCTTGCATGCCTAGCATTGGAGAAAAGCAATTCCCGTTAGAGAGAGGTGGGTGAAAAGTCTCTTCCTCCTTCCCCTACTTCTCTAAGTGAGAGGGAAAATCTTGAACACTTGCTAAATGTTTAAGGAAAAACTGGGCAGGTACAACTGTTATTTGTATCTGTAGTCACATCTTTCCTGATTCTGATTACAGCATGCACCTTCTTGTATTTACAATAACAGTGACACATACAGGATCTTAAAAAATAAATAAATAAACAAGGCATTGTATTCTGAAAACAATATGTCCTACTAAATGTGCTGTCACTTGTTAAATGACATGAAACCATAAACGTACAGGACACCTAGAGCTCTTCTCTATAAAATGACAGAGTCCTAGGAATTAATCCTAAATGAATTTGAATGTCAGAAATAAAGTTTCTTTTTTTTTTTGAAGCAGACAGAAGCACAATCAACAGGATTTTAGGGTATAATATTTGAAATGCTTTAAGTGGCCTAAACTAAAAAAAAAAAAATTTTTTTTAATTTTTTTAAATTAAAAAAAAAAATTTCTTTTTCCAATATTATCAAGTTATATATATAAAGTTTTAAGTTAGAAGCCTCAGAGAACTTCAAGTTCTTCTATCTAGGGGTCAGAATTTTAATTATTGGTATAATTTGGTATGTTGCAAAAATATGGTTATTAACAATAGTAAAGATATAAAGTTTCCCAGTGCAACATGGTGATATAAAGTATCACTAAATCTGTTTCAATCTCCCCTTTGCCCCTCCTTCAAAACATGGAGGGAAAACTATGGACTACAGTGGTGACCACTCAGGGCTGGGAACAGAACAAGGTGGAGTCTTTGGCTGGCAATGTGGAGAAGTGCCACTTTGGCACTAGACTCTCCCTCATAGCTAGAAGGTGAGCTCCGGCTAAGTTGGTGCCTTGGTCTTTGTCACTAGGAGATATGAAATGGGGCTGGATAGAAGGAGAGGAGAGAAAAACCAGAGTGCCATCATTAGAAATAGAAGATACATCTCATTAACTCAGAGAATAAAAGAGGGAAAGTTTTTTGTGAAACTGAAAGCTGCAACACTCTAAATTCAACCATGTGTTTGGTGGATTTAAAGCAGTCAGTTTTGGGGTCAACAGTGAAGGAAAAAAGTCAAAATAGAAGATGTCTGAGGAGTTTGAGGTTTTTGAAGACAAGCTACCCATTCTCCTTGCTTGGTGCTTGCAATAAATTTTTCTCTGCTCCAGAAAATGAAATTATAAATAAAAATAAGATGTATGAAATGATCAAAGTACATCCTCAAACAATATGTACAAGAGTCACACACTGGAAAATTATTCAGTAGCACAAAATAATGAAATCATGCAATTTGCAGCAACATGGAATGACCTAGAGATGATCAGACTAAGTGAAGTAAGTCAGAGAAAGACAAATATATGATATCACTTATATGTGGAATCTAAAAAAAAATGACACAAGTGAATTTATTTACAAAACAGAAACAGACTCATAGACTTAGAATACAAACTTATGGTTATCAAAGGAGAAAGGCAGGGGAGGGATAAATTAGGAGTTTGTGACTATCATATACACACAACTTCACATAAATCGATGACCAACAAGATCCTACTATATAGCACAGTCAAATATATTCAATATCTTGTAATAATCTATAATGGAAAAGAATATTAAGAAGTGTGTGTATATATATACACACGCATATATGTGTATATACATATAACTGAATCACTGTACTGTATAGCTGAAACTAACAACATTGTAATCAAATATATTTCAATAAATTATTTAAGAAGTAAAATAAAATATTAGTCCCACCCTCTAAAAAAGAGTCATCATCTAATCTGGTATTTCACAATACATTTCCTCTCTTTGGAGGGGCTTCCCTGATAGCTCATTTTGCAAAGAATCTTCCTGCAATGCAGGAGACCCCAGTCCGATCCCTGGGTTGGGAAGATCCCCTGGAGAAGGGGATCCAGTATTCTGGCCTGGAGAATTCTGTGGACTGTATAGTCCATGGGGGTCACAAAGAGTCGGACACAACTGAGCGACTTTCACTTCACTTCAGGGGACAGACAATCCCCCTTGTTTTCCCCTGCTAAGACGCAGATACCTATTTGGTCTTTGCACACGAAAGGTATGAATGTGTTTTGTAGTCACATGAAGTGTGAAAGCCTGTGACCCTCTCACCATAAAGGGCACATCACTGAACATGTTTAAGACGCCCTTTACCATGAGGAGTACAAACAACCCACACCAGCTGAAATGACTTGACAACCATAAGAGGAAGCCCAGCAGGGTACTGTGGGAAAGCAGTGATGACTCAGTTCTCTGGGGACACCAATGAAATAGTCTTACAGGTGTAGAGACAGGCAAACATTGCATTGTGTGTGTGCTTAGTCATGTCCAGCACTTTGTGACCCTTTGGACTGTAGCCTGCCAGGCTCCTCTGTCCACCTGATTTCCCAGGCAAGAAGACTGGAGTTAGTTCCCAATTACTGCTCTTGGGGATCTTCCCAACCCAGGTATCAAACCCATGTCTCCTGCGTCTCCTACATTGCAGGCGGATCCTTTTCCCACTGAGCCACAAAAAGTAATGCAAAAACCTTCATCCATCCTCTAGCACTCTGAGTCCAAGCAGGGAAGAATCTTTCTCTTGTAATGTGGTCTCCACATGCGGTCACTGCTGACCATATGTGGCAGGAATATTTATCTTGAATGCCCATGTTTAACCCTAACCCTAAGCAAACTAATACTAAGAAATGCACCCCTCAAATTCACACCAAAAGTGAGTCACTAGTTAGAACTCTATCTTTCAGATGGCAAAAGGCTTCTGAAGTCTCCTTTTAATTCTTCGAGTCAGATGGAAGTTATAAACAGCCACATAGACAAGCTCTTAATGTCTTAAGAGGAAGAAAGACACATGATGGTATTGCAGAACAAAAACCACTGTGGTGCAAAATGAAACTGTGACTTAAGTTTAAAATAAAATTCTATAAGATCTTACTCTCTGAGGCAAAAACACACAATGTTGCAGTAAATATGTCTATTATCAGCCCAAAACAACTACTAATTGCTGTGTGGATAAGTAGCGATGTGGGTAATTTGGAAAGAAATTATTTTGACAAAAAGCTGTTTCTACAATCCTCCATAGGAAATACTCTGACAGATAGACAGGTGAACAAAACACAAGTCTTGCTCTTAAAAGACAAAAAGATTGGCATAGATTTAGAATTTCCTCTGGTGGCAGAGCAAAAGAGGAAAAGACACAGCTAAAACCCAAGTTTCCTTCAGAGTCATTTGGCAACATTAAAGCAGAATAGATGCTAAGTGGCATTTAATAATATCTAATAGCCAATATTTTCTTGGGCTTTCCAGGTGGCTCACATGGTGAAGAATCCACCTGCAAAGAGACCTGGGTTCAATTCCTGGTCCAGATGATCCCCTGCAGAAGGGAGTATTTTCTTAAAAGATTAGTGGTTTTCAAAACTATAAGACAAGTATCAAAATTCATACATAGAAGAATGATCATCTTACTACTGGATGGGAACCATTTCCCTCTCACCAAAAATTTGGAGCATCCTAGACCTCAATTTTCCAAAGTATTCATTAATAATAAATTGTAGTACATGCCACATGTTATAGGAATAATACATGAAATGAGCCATAAAAAGCTTATGTTTGTACCTGGCACAGCGTGTTCAATAAATGTGAACTATAATTATTATTAAACTATTAGCCTAGACTTCTAAAAAGTCTCCAGTTTCATTTCCTCTAGTTTGTATTTCATACCATTACAATAATTATTTCTAAAATGTTAATCTGATCATATGACTCATTCCCTCACCTAAAAGAATGTTAAGGACTCCCTTCTCCATTGACAGAATAAAACTCAAGATTTCTTCTACCTGGAAAGTCTTTCCAACATCAACTTCTTCCCCTGGCATATCTTATCGCCTGATGACCATGGATGCCCCCTTCTTGGGTTCATTCAGGGTAAGTTCTGCAGAAGGACCATTCCTGACCTGGTCTCCTGCCCCTCAGCTAAGGTGGGAGGACTCTCCTTTGCTGGATAGCACAGAGCGCGCTTCTCTTAAACGACACATTACCATGCGTATCTGGCCTTTTGTTTATTAGCTTTCTCTGTCACAAGCCCCAGGAGAGCAAACACTGTGTCTTACTCATCTCTGCATCTCTGTCCTCTAGAACGGTGTCAGGCCCATAACTGAGACTCAATGCAATGTTTGCTACTAAAATCAATGAGAGCATAAGATCTCCTACAAAGTCCAAGCCATCAGCAGAAATAACAAAGCCCCACAGGAGTGAATGCCACCCAGAGATTAGGGATAATAAAGAGTGGAGCTCACTGAATCCAATTTCATAGAATGCCCGTAGCAGAGATGTAGGGGGCTTCCGAGAGCAACTGGAGCGCTTTATAGCTGAGGAACATCTGGCACATTTTACAAATGAGGCAGTCGACAGGCTTGGATTATCCCATAGTTGCCTCTCAAAACGGACCCAGGACTCATCACTCTACTGGGTGAGATCTCATTCTCTGTAATGCTGCCTGTATTAAACTGCTCCATTAGTTAGCTAGAGTTCTTCTTGTGAAAACCAGAAAAATGGGCCATGAAAGCACTTTGAAAAAGCAAATTATAATCTACTTAATGCATAACCCTTATCTTTAAGTGTGTTCCCAAAACTCAAAATATGCTCCAAGGAATGCTGATTCTTTCTAAGACTTTGAGAAGAAAAAAAGCATTCTACAATTAAATCAGTGGAAAATGCTGCCTTTGCGCCACAGGCCTATGGGAGATTAGATTAAGGGTTAAGGGTTCTGATAAACTTCGTAGTAAACTTTTTAAAAACTCATTCCAACCAGCCTCAGCCAGTCATTTAAACAGAGATCTCTCTCAGAGAATATCGTTAGTCATTCAATCAGCAAAATGTGTGGGGAAAAGCTACTAGACAGTCCTTCCTCCTACATACGTGGATGTCACCATTAGAAGTGGGATGCCGGGCACAGACTGATAGAAGAGTCTCTTCGATGCTGCACCCAATGTCTCCCTGGAGACAAGTCTTCTCACAGTGGATTCTCCCTCCAGACCACATTAAGGAAAAGAAATAAGCCAGTCTTTTTAAATAACATTCTCCATACTAGGGCAATAAAATAGACCAAAATACATAGTCTTCGAAGAGAGATCCAATTCGCTCATTCATGTAACAAAAGTATCCACTTTTAAAAATCAGCTAACAAAGAGAAAATCCTATACTCAAAACTGTATGACTTCTTGTGTTCAAATCTTGAATCAGCAATGAAAGAATTACCTAGAGTGCCTTCTATTTTCTGACCAAACTGTTATAAATATTTGAGGTTAACTTTTTTAGAGCAGTTAATTATGACCTCTGTGAATTGCAGAGGTTAAATCCTCTGAGTCTTACTTCTTTACAAATGCAAGATAAGGCTAATGTTATTTAGCCTGTGATGGGTGGTGACAAAGAAGTAACATGCCTAAAACACTTAGTACACAGCCTACCACATAGTAAAGTGAAGTAGCTCAGTCGTGTCCGACTCTTTGCGACCCCATGGACTGTAGTCTACCACGCTCCTCCGTCCATGAGATTTTCCAAGCAAGAGTACTGGAGTGGGTTGTCATTTCCTTCTCCAGAGGATCTTCCTGACCCAGGGATCGAACCTGGGTCTCTCATTAAAAAGTAACAGAGGTAAGTTGTCATTACTCCATTGTACAGATGAACTCGAATTATGAAACAATGCAATACTGATGGCTATATAGTTCAAAGACAGTACAAGGGAAAAGCAAGGTCTCAGGAAACTCAGAGACCAGACAGTGCATTGCACCCCTGCTGTTTAGTAAGCCCATGACCCTGGACAAGCTATTTGACCCTTCTGTGCCTGGCTTTTTAACAATAAAATGAAGATAAAATAAGTACCTGCCTCATAGAGTTGTCAGGTGAATTGAAATTATATGACTGGTTTATAAAATAATAAAAGCTTAAATACATCTTAGTTTAAAAATTACTTTCACTAATTTTGATTTTTATGACTAATTTTTATTAAGAGTTTCATTATGTAGCCATAACTTTGTAATCAATTTCATACATCCATACATTGAAACTGTTAAGAATAAATTCTTGGAAATGAAACTAGTGCATCAAAAGGCATGCCCCCCACACACACACAAAATCAAAAATCACATATAAAAGCCTTTGCCAAATCCCTCTTCAGGAAAGCAGTCTCACCAGAAGTGTACAAAAGGAGTCCATTTCCCACAGCTCTGCCAATGCTAGGCATTACAGCTTTGTTTTGAGTCTTTTTTTTTTTTAACTTTTTATGTCTTTGAACACTTAGAAGAAAAATAACATCTTCTCCCTTTGATATCATTTTATATTCTTTGAATACTCAGGACAAGCACTTTTTACATTTATTACCCATCTACAGATCTTCTTGATTAATTTTCTCTCCATATGTTCTACTCAGTTTTTCTTTTGATCCACTAATCTTCATTTAGCTTACTGACTGAGCTCTTCATATCCTGGCTCACTTTGATTAAAATATGCTGCCAAAATAATTTTTTAAACATTGTGTACATTAATGAGGTCAAATCTCTCAAACTTGCCCTTTCCAATTTCTGCCTTCTGGGGGAACCTTGTAAAGACCTTGTCACTGGAGACTGGAGATTAAGTCTACTGTATTTTATTCTGGGACTTGAGCACATCTCTTTGTCTACATATTTAAATCTTCACTATATTTGGAAATGAGAAGGAGAGAATAAAGAGTGATGTTGGGAATCTCACTTTTTTTCTGAGTGTTTGGCAAGTTTACCCAAGACTCATTGTCAGATGGTCCATTCTCTCCCCACTAATCTCAAAATCTGCCTTATCACGCACCGTGGGTGCACTTGAATCTGACCCAGTGCCGGCAACTGGATATCTCCGGAGGCAGAAATAGAGTACCCAACCTGATTCCTCTCTCCACTCTCCACCACTAGCCTTATTTCCTTGCCTTGAATATCAAGAGCCTAGAAACAACAGCAGAGCCTCTTTCCCCCTACAGTGGCAGGGTTGCTGGTGCAGCCGGTCCCCACCAGTCACAGGCAATTCAGGGCGGTGTTTCATGTTAATGCTGCTGCCATCCCTTGCCCGCTCCTGCTAGAGGGCTTATGTGCAAGGCTAAGAGCGTCCAACTCTTGGGACATACTCTCCCTTGGGATGAAACCAGCTGCAGCTTTTCTTAAACAAGGTCTGCAGCTCACTCTATCTAACAACTCTTCCTAGAAAGCTCTGGCACATGGGAGGCACTTATTCCTAGTTTCCATCATAAGGAAACTTATTTTCCTTATATGCCTGATTATCATTTCAATGGGAACTGGGGAGTAGGTAGAATGGAACACCTGTGCTCCAGTACCCATCCTGCCAGAAAGCCAAATGGCTTTCTAATTAACACTCGATCCTGTCACTCTTGAATTCCAAGAACAACCTGTGCTTGGTAACATGCAGTAAACAACCCATACACATTACCTTTGATAGCTGCTAAGTATCCTCGGAGTTCTCGCTGAAGTCTGGTACCCTCGGCCTGAAAACACAAACACAGAGATCTTCAACATCTTGTTTACATTTTGCATGCAAACATGTACAAAGCCATAAGCTTTTTACCAGAAGCTCATTCTTGAAAGAAAATAAATATGTGAATTCAGACTAAACAAGATATCCATTACTCTAGATACTTACAGAGATTTTATTCAGCTTAAGAGGGAAAGGAGAAGGCAAATAAGACTTTGCCAAGAATAGAAACTGTGACCCACCATACAGCCTTCTACACATTCAAGAGCTAGTGAGTCTCTCAATTTTGAAACATAGGTTACAAGGTAGGAAACTTACCACCACTGTTCACTGTTTAACATGGTAGCTACTAGCCCAAGGTTGTCAGGTGTTTACAATGTAGCTAGCCCGAATGCAGATGTACTGTAAGTATAAAATACTTACCAGGTTACAGAGATTTAGTACCAAAAACATACACACACACACATATATATACATATATCATTAATATATTCTAGATAGACTGTAGATTAATACAATATTTTGGAGATAATGCATTAAACTATATTATTAAGATTCACTGTAACTCTTTTCAGTTTTTCTTAAACTGAAGTATCATGCATGCTCAGTTGCTCAGTCATGTCTGACTCTTTGCAACCCATGGACTGTATAGCCCACCAGCCTTCTCTGTCTGAGGAATTTTCCAGGCAAGAATACAGAAGTGGGTTGCCATGCCCTTCTCCAGAGGATCTTCTCGACCCAGGGATCAAACATGAGTTGGTTTATAATACTGTGTTAGTTTCAAATGTACAGCATCTTTTTACTTTTTAAAAGTAAAATTTTTACTAGAAAATTTTAAATTATGAATGTGGTGTGCATTATATTCCTACTGGACATCACCAAAATCGAGAAATTGTTAAATTGTACATTTTGGCCTATGAATACTTGTTTTGGTTTGGAATGCATTTAGAAACTCAAAGACTCTGAGACTAGGATTAGATTCTGGTCTGGAGTTACCCAGGAAATGTTAATGGTAGCGTGAAGTGAGGCAGGGAGGGAAAGAGCGGTAACTCAAGGTGCACTAACAAGCAAGTTTCCACAGTGGGCAGTCCTGCCTTAATTCAACTGGGGAACTCTAGGAGACAGACTCAAACACCCTACAGACATCCTCACCAAGGGGCAAGTGAGTTGGGGCATTTAATATCACCTCCTGTTGGACATTGGCTAATGGCTGCTTCTTAAAATGAAAGTGAAAGTCGCTCAGTCATGTTCCTCTCTTGCGACCCCATGGAATAGTCCATGGAATTCTCCAGGCCAGAATACTGGAGTGAGTAGCCTATCCCTTCTCCAGCGGATCTTGCCAGCCCAGAAATCAAACCAGGGTCTCCTGCATTGCAGGCAGATTCTTTACCAGCTGAGCTAGCAAGGACCCTGAAGCCTGATTCTGGGGAACATGAATTCCCCATTACATCCGCACAGGGGCAGACAGGTCTCCAGAAACCATAGTAAGACCTCAATCAAAGAGTTCTGCTGTTGGCAACTGCAAGTCATGTAGTGGGTTCAGAAAAGGTAGGTACTAAAGGCATATAGCTGGCTACCAACAGTGTTTTCTATGACACTGCAAGGAAACACATCAAAAAAATGTATTTTAGCTACACAGTCATTGAACAGAAGTACACAGAACTAGCAGATAGAATGACTCCACCTTGAAAATTAATATGATCACAGCTATTGTATAACTCTAACTGGATAGTTAATAATACACCCACTAATATAGTAACTATAATGGTCATATTCATTTCAACAAGCATTTGTTAGAATTTACCAAAAAGGAATCCCTTAGAAGAAATGAAGTAGCCCTCATAGTGAACAAAACAGTTTGAAATGCCGTACTTGGGTGCAATCTCAAAAATGACACAATGATCTCTGTTCATTTCCAAGGCAAACCATTCAGTATCACAGTAATCCAAGTCTATGCCTCAACCACTAATGCCAAAGAAGCTGAAGCTGAATGATTCTATGAAGACCTACAAGACCCTCTAGGAGAAGGCAATGGCAACCCACTCCAGTACTCTCACCTGGAAAATCCCATGGATGGAGGAGCCTGGTAGGCTGCAGTCCATGGGATCGCTAAGAGTCGGACAGGACTGAGCGATTTCACTTTCACCTTTCCTTTCAGGCATTGGAGAAGGAAATGGCAACCCACTCCAGTGTTCTTGCCTGAAGAATCCCAGGGACGGGGGAGCCTGGTGGGCTGCCGTCTATGGGGTTGCACAGAGTTGGACACGACTGAAGTGACTTAGCAGCAGCAGCAGTACAAGACCTTCTAGAACTAACACACAAAGAAGATGCCCTTTTCATCATAGAGGACTGGAAGGGGAAAGGAGGAAGTCAAGAGATACCTGGAGTAACAGGGAAGTTTGGCCTTGGAGTACAAAATGAAGCAGGGCAAAGGCTAGAGTTTTGCCAAGAGAACGGACTGGTCATACTAAACACTCTTCCAACAACACAAGAGACAACTCTACACATGGATATCACCACATATTGAAATAACGAAATCAGATTGATTATATTCTTTGCAGCTGAAGAAGGAGAAGCCCTATATAGTCAGCAAAAACAAGATCAGGAGCTGACTATGGCTCAGATCATGAACTCCTTATTGCAAAATTCAGACTTAAACTGAAGAAAGTAGGGAAAAACACAAGACCATTAAGGTATGACCTAAAACAAATCCCTTGTGATTATACAGTGGAAGAGACAAATAGATTCAAGGGATTAGATCTGATACACAGAGTGCCTGATGACTATGGATGGAGGCTCATGACATTGTACAGGAGGTAGTGATCAAGACCATCCCCAAGAGAAAGAAAAGCAAAAAGGCAAAATGGTTGTCTGAGGAGGCCTTACAAATAGCTGAGAGAAGAGAGAAGCTAAAGGCAAAGGAGAAAAGGAAAGATATACCTATCTGAATGCAGGGTTCCAAAGAATAGCAAGGGGAGATAAGAAAGCTTTCCTCAGTGATCAAGGCAAAGAACAGAGGAAAACAATAGAATGGGAAAGACTAGACATCTCTTCAAGAAAATTAGAGATACCAAGAGAACATTTCATGCAAAGATAGCCACAATAAAGGACAGAAACAGTATGGACCTAAAAAAAGCAGAAGATATTAAGATAGAGGTGGCAAGAATACACAGAAGAACTAAACATAAGATCTTCATGACCCAGATAACCATGATGGTGTGATCACTCACCTAGAGCCAGACATCCTGGAATGTGAAGTCAAGTGGGCCTTAGGAAGCATCACTACGAACAAAGCTAGTAGAGGTGATGGAATTCCAGTTGAGCTATTTCAAATCCTAAAAGATGATGCTGTGAAAGTGCTGCACTCAATAAGCCAGCAAATTTGGAAAACTCAGCAGTGGCCGCAGGACTGGAAAAGGCCAGTTTTCACTCCAATCCCAAAGAAAGGCAATGCCAAAGAATGCTCAAACTACCACACAATTGCACTCATCTCACATGCTAGCAAAGTAATGCTCAAAATTCTCCAAGCGAGGCTTCAACAGTACGTGAACCAAGAACTTCCAAATGTTCAAGTTGGATTTAGAAAAGGCAGAGGAACCAGAGATCAAATTACCAACATCCGTTGGATCATAAAAAAAGCAAGAGAGTTCCAGAAAAACATCTGCTTTATTGACTAATCCAAAGCCTTTGACTGTGTGGATCACAACAAACTATGGAAAATTCTTTAAGAGATGAGAATACCAGACCACCTGACCTGACTCCTGAGAAATCTGTATGCAGGTCAAGAAGCAACAGTTAGAATTGGACATGGAACAACAGACTGGTTCCAAATTAGGAAAGGAATACGTCAAGGCTGCATATTGTCACTCTGATTATTTAACTTATATGCAGAGTACATCACGTGAAATGCTGGGCTGGGTGACACACAAGCTGGAATCAAGATTGCTGGGAGAAATAACCTCAGATATGCAGATGACATCACCCTTATCGTAGAAAGTGAGGAGGAACTAAAGATTCTCGTGATAAAAGTGAAAGAAAAGTGAAAAATCTTGCTTGAAACTCAACATTTAGAAACTAAGATCATGGCCTCTGGTCCCATCATTTCTTGGCAAATAGATGGGGAAACAGTGGAAACAGTAAGAGACTTTATTTTCTTGGGCTCTGCAGATGGTAACTGCAGCCATGAAATTAAAAGACGCCTGCTCCTTGGGAGAAAAGCTATGACTAACCTAGACAGCATATCAAAAAGTAGAGACATTACTTTGCCAATAAAGGTCCATCTGGTCAAAGCTATGGTTTTTCCAGTAGTTATGTATGGATGTGAGAGTTGGACCACAAAGAAACTGAGCGCCAAAGAATTGATACATTTGAACTGTGGTGTTGGAGAAGACTCTTGAGAGTCCCTTGGATGGCAAGGAGATCACACCAGTCAATCCTAAGGGAAATCAGTCCTGAATATTCATCAGAAGGACTGATGCTAAAGTGGGGGCTCCAATACTTTGGCCACCTGATCCGAAGAACCAACTGTTTAGGAAAGACCC
This sequence comes from Dama dama, assembly GCF_033118175.1. Taxonomy (NCBI): domain Eukaryota; kingdom Metazoa; phylum Chordata; class Mammalia; order Artiodactyla; family Cervidae; genus Dama; species Dama dama. The sequence goes on along the minus strand of NC_083698.1, from coordinate 78,688,799 downwards.
TGATGCTGGGAAAGACTAAAGGCAGGAGGAGAAGGGGATGACAGAGAATGAGATGGTTGGGTGGCATCACCATCTCTATGGATATGAGTTTGAACAAGCTCCAGGAGTTGCTGATGGACAGGGAAGCCTGGAGTGCTTCAATCCGTGGGGTCGCAGAGTCAGACAGGACTGGATGACTGAACTGAACTGAACCAAAAAAGAAAGAGGATGAAGAGGGGAAAAAACTACTTCCTTCAGTAAATTACAATCTTGTAGAGGAACTAAAATATCTATAGGAAAAATTGCATTTCCAAGCAGATTGTATTAACTCTGAATAGTTGTCCAGAGTGTTTGGGAGTATAAAGGAAAGATAAAATGCCCAGTGCATTTAAAAACAGATAGTGATTAATACAAATAAACTCTGAAAAAAAAGTGTTTAAGACCATGCTAGACTCCAAAATAAATTCTGGAAGAGAATATTTTCCTAGATGTTATAATGCAGGTATAGTGACATTATTTCTGTAAAGTCTATGTAAAACTCTAGTGAGGTTTTCTTTACCTGCCTTAAGCTCAAGCTATGTTTACAACTCTGTAAATCCAGGTATTATGAGATGAAAGCTTAATGTTAAGTCATTTGTTAGCACATATAAACTTCAACATGAATGGTGGTATTCAGAATGGCAACATAGAAATCATCAGAGTTCTAAACAACTGACTCCCTTTCTTGTGGCTCAGTATGGCTGGATATGAAACTCTAGGTTTCCTTTGTCTTTCTGAGCCATTCAGAAATACAGTGCGAAAGCAAACTGCCACACGCTAGATGGTTGGATGGCATCACCCACTCAATGGACATGAGTTTGAGCAAGCTCCAGGAGTTGGCGAAGGACAGGGAAGCCTGGCGTGCTGCAGTCCATGGGGTCACAAAGAGTCGGACATGATGGAGAAACTGAACAACAATAGTAGCTTTCCAAAACATCAAAGTATAGTGTAAAACTGTAGGCAAATGATAAGGAGAATGAAGAAGAATGTTTTTTTTTTTTATTATTATTCTCACATCTACACTGTACCTCCCTACCAGATCTGCTTGGGGGAGGATTATAGTTCCTGCCCCATCAACATCAAGCTTGGTTGTAGGACTTGATTTGGTTAATGAAATGTGAGTGGAAGTGCCCATGTGCTACTTCTGAGCAGGTGTAAGAACCATCTCATATTCTTACCATGTCTTCTGCCCTTTAGTATGAGCCCCATAATGTTCCAGGCTGGGGTTGCTTCTCCAGCCTGGATCTCAGAGTGAAGGGAAGATGAAGAACATGTCTGTGTACATTTTCATAAATGAGAAACCAACCTGCTCTTAAAAGCCAACGAGGTATTGCCACCACGGCATGACCTACCGTAAAAAGCCTGATACAATGGTTCACCATCAAGAGCGGAAATGCAGAAAGGCAGAGGAGGTTGAAATCTAACAGTAACAGCAAAAAAAAAAAAAGCCAGTGGAGATACTGAGCAGAAAAGCACTAAAGATACTTACAGAAACACTTCAGAAAGGAACTCAAATTGAAAAGATGAAAAAAAAGAAAAGATGATGAACAAAGTGAATGGTTTAGCAAATGGAGTTTGAGAGGCAGTCATGCAATTGATAGAGGTAGCACAGTACTGAGAGAGGACAGCAAGGCCAGAATCATTTGTCCCAACAGATGGCAGATTATTTAGAGAAAATAATATGTGAACTTCAGACATGTGATCTACCCAGGCTGATCTAGAACCAGGCTGATCTAAAGCCTACATTCTAAAAGGGGCAATTAGGAAGGTATGACTCCCCCAAGGCCACATTTTTCAAAATAAGTTAAGTGTAGAGTTTGGGGGTACTTAATGGTTTGTCTAGGTCACTTATAGCCACAAAATAAACCTAAAACATCTCTGTGGAACATCCATTTATTGAGGTTGAAGGAAGCTAACAGATAAATCATTACTTTGCCACCACGAAGCCACCTTGTTATGATGTAGAATGAAAAACTGCATAGAGATGAAACAGAACTTCACAGATGTCTCCTGTCTCCAGACATCTGCTTTAGGGCTCTGCTCTACTGCTGTTCTGCTCCTTCCCCAGAAGAATGCAAGAAGTGCTTAGCTAAGGCAGGCCTCATGTCTCACCCAGAAGGATGCTCTCCCTGCAGGAAGTAATATAAAGCCAACCAGAGTAAATGGTGGTTCTGAGTTACCACGACTGCCTAGAGTACCTGGAAACAATAAAAGAACAGTGAGGAAGGGCATTCTTTTCCCAAATATTTAAGGAATAAAGCATGTCAAATTAAGTCCACTACTAAGTCTCTGCCTTTTCTTTGAGCACTAGAAGGACAATGAAATATTCAGGTTCTAATCTATACACTGAATTCATCTAGCCCAAGGGGGTTAATAAAAATTTTTTTAAATAAATTAAGAATCCCAGGAGAAATGTTAAATATTGTGCGTGGAAGAAAGTTCAAACTATATAATAATGGCTTAACTAGATGAGTTCAATTTAACTAGATAAACTGGAAGCTAATTTAAATAACTTTATTCTTCTCCAATTATTAACATTCCTAATTTTCCCCATGAGTATTAAGGTTCATAAAGCATTTGGTAATAGCCATATTGAATTTCATATAAAGTTATGCCTGAGTCGAAAAAGTATAAGTCTCTGGAGAGAAATTTTTCACCTACAATATGTCACAGAGTAGTTCTTTTGCACAAAACCTATTGCATAATAAAATTCTTGCATCATTATTCTATCTGAATCACAAGTAAGGTTTAAATGAGAAATAAATTCTTATAGCACTGCTAAGATTTCACTGAATCTAGAGTTCATTCCACATTCCTCTGAAAATTTCCATTTCAATAATTCATCCTTGAATTATGTATTGTGCATGTTTATGTGTACAGAAAAGAGATTCAAAATTCCACAACCTTGAGAATTTTTCCTGCTAGTTCTTAATATTGTTATCAACAGGACAAGATAAAATTATTATTCTAACTCTTGGTCACACTCTCCTCAGGGTTTATGGGCAAGTGAATCTTATTATAATTAAGTTGTCTGCATTGCTTACTAATACTCCTATTTGGAAAAGATCCAAGAAGGATTCACCACCCACCTGGCATATAGTATAATAACATGGCCTTGCTGTTACTCAGAGGTTCTTCATTTTTTCAAATGAATCATTTATCAGTGTCAGGAGCAGCTGCCTCTCAAGCCCAGAAGGTCCCCCAGGCCTCACTTTCTTCCCACACAGCCTGAGGGAGTGACTTGTTTCTCCCTCCTCATTAAAGCTACTTCCACCCGCTCCCTCCCTTGGGTGTCACACCCTCACAGGGCTAGGGAGAAGAAAGCTGTCTCCCCAGTCTTCTGTTTCCTGGATGTCCTGGAAAATAACCCAGGGTCATTTTGGGTTTCATCAGGAAGCCACCAAGAATTAATAGGCAAGCAAAAGTATTCATGGTTTTAAAAGATTACAAAGGTCTGAGAATCATCGCCTCGTTTAAAAAAAATATTCCCTTTTTTCTCTTGCTAAGTGGTCTCTTGAAGCTGTTGCTTTCTTCCCCTAGTCCTGTGAGCACCTCTCATGGTAATCTGCCTCTAAGGATTAGACTGAAGTATAAAATCTAATTAAATAGCTGGAGAAAGAATGAGGCAGGCACACCACCATAAAGGTTACCCAATACAAATAAATTACATTCCATATCTAATTAAATGTGTTTCCAAGTTGTTTTACATCAGATTGGTCCTCAGAAACACCAGTTTCTTAATTATTTGTTTATATGTCTTCAGGGGAGGGGAGGGCAGAGAAGGGTGTCCAGATCCACACAGGTTGGGCTCTTGGGCAGTTCTCACATGAGTCTCTCTTCAGCACCCCGGACAGCTCCCAGACTCAGCTGTTCTTAAACTTTCAAGAATTAATCTATGCAGTATCAAAGGACCAACTATAAAGGCTACCACGTCAAAGTTTCCTACTGCACTTTGGTAAGCGCAAAGCAGTGTTACAGACAGATTTCCTACAAGTTGAGCCAGGTTCCTGGTAAGGAAAGCTACCACAGACTGACATACAAAAATAGTGTCTCAAAGTCCTACAACTATGGCAAACTGTCTCTGGGCATTGGGCTTAAAAACAGGACTGCATTAAGCTATGATGAATAACATTTGAAGATTAGTGTCATGTCTTTTACTGTTTAGGTACATTAAATTCCAAAGCACTAAAAAGATATTATATATACTTATGCCTAGGACTTCAGGAGCCAATACAGAGGTAAAATTTTGTTAGCTCACTTTGCCCAGTTACTTTTGCCTGAAAGAAAGAAGACAAACATGAGACATTAATTTTACCAGATTGTATATACAATTCACAGAATGAATTAACTAAACTCATGGCAACAGTGTCTATAAACTCAGGGGCACCATGCCCCATACTATAATACTATGTGCATGACACCTTTGTTCAAGGAATATATACCACTGTGTCCCTGAGTGTACTTGCAAAACCAAATCCAGTGCATTTTATTTGCAAGACTATACAGGTCTAGCTAAACGTCCTAAGGCAACAGGTATGTAATACCTATTAATAGAGCAATGTTTTGTTGAATTGACTTGTTAAAATATGGTAAATGTAATACTGATTTATATTTAGAGGTAACTTTTGTTTTAAAAATAAGAAAAAAAGCAAGCAGCATCCACAAGACAGAAAATTTTTTATTAAATATCCTTTTTATCTAAGAAACTGTGAGTTGATGATTAAAAAAGAGTCCAAGTGGAAGGCCAACAGCACTAACAGATGTATAAAACCTGGATCTGAAGAGATATAACTTCAAAAATTGGGATTTCATAACAGTAAGTCCCATCTGTTCACCTGTGATCATGAACCTATAGAAGTTCCCAGAGTTACATTATTATTTTTGTCCTTTACTGACATTATTTTTTCTCCTGAAAAGGCTAAGTAACACATCAAAATTAAAATTGGCTCAATTTCTCAGAGTTCAGACAGATTAACTCAATCTTAAAAGTCATGTGAGTACATTTTGTGATCATTTTTGAAACTGAGAAGATAATTAGATTATCAAGGAGATGAGATTTAATGGAGTCATAATCAGCAACTTGATGAACAGATGACTAATAATGTCTGAATCCACTTATGATCAAAGACCACATTAGGCTGCTCAACACTCCAGGCACTCTTGATTTACTAAGAAATAGTGCTCTATTCTGACAAGTTCGGGTTCCGGTTCAGTTGGAAGATGAGAATTTTTCAAAGGTAAAAGCAGCAGGATCTCAGGAACATACATTTTTTGCTTCCTTGCTTTGAGCTCTTTGTGGTTACAAGAGCTCTCATTAAGAAACTAGCATTGATTTCATAAGCTCATTTCTTTATTTTTAAAAATTTCTTTTGCAAATCTTCATGCAAAAGATACAAGACAGACAGGAGATTGAGTGCATTTTGAAATCACATTTCTGGGCAGTAGGGGTTGGTACACAGAAGGAAGAGACATTAAAGAGGACATCTCAGCTTCCACAGTTTTATTCAAGATTCATGGCCCAATTTCCAGCTATCCTTGTCAGCATCCCCAAGAGCACCTATGATCTGAAAACCAAATCAAATACCTTTTGCCTTTCAACAAAGTAAAATTAGAAAGCTAGCTAGCAATTACACATACCATTTTCCATGTATTTCCCTTAAGCCAATTAACTTGAGTTTATATAGATCTTTACTCTGATCTTTTGGATCAGAGTTACTCTATTGTGTGTTCAAGGAGATAGACTGCCTAGTTAGAACTGTTAAACTCACTACAGCAGGCAGGCCAGATATTGACACAGTTATATATTATTTTTCTAAACATGTACCCACAGGTTATGATCAATCAAATAACCGAGAAACTCCCTCAAAAGTTGTTACTAAGAAGAAATATTTTAAATTTTGGAAAATATTTGCACACTAAGATGGTTTTCAGTATTATGGAATTCTCACAGAAACCTGGAGTTAACCAGAAAAAGCAGTAAACTTTATTTCCAGAGACACAGACATACATGAATTCTCTTAAAATATATTGTGCAATTGTTGAGTGCAAACTTTAATGGAAACCAAGTATAAATGCAAGCAACAAGACTCAACAATTCTCTCAGAAGTTGCTTGGAAGAAATTAACTGGTATCAATTAATGAATTGATAAGCTAAGTTGCTTCAGTTGTGTCCGACTCTTTGCAACCCCATGGATGGTAGCCCACAAGGCTCCTCCGTCCATGGGATTCTCCACGCAAGAATACTGGAGTAGGTTGCCATTTCCTTCTCCAGGGTATCTTCCTGACCCAGGGATCAAACCTATGTTCCTTACATCTCCCGCATTGGCAGGTGGGTTTTTTAACACTGGTGCCACCTGGAAATATATTAATGCCTACGGTCAAAATATTATCTAATCAGAGAATAGTGAGCTTGCTCTAAAACACAATACATGAAAAAAATAACTACAAATTGGAGAATGTAACTGGAATTCAAGGACTGAATAACATTCTGCATAATAATAATGACTTGCTACATTGTGCCTCAAAGTAAATAAAGCTCTTAGAAGATGGAAGATATTGTACATACCAGCTGGTAATTATGGAGTAGCATGGAACTAGGGCACCTTCAAAATCCAGAGAGGGGACCAGAGCCTTTCTCTAGTCTTGATAACTCAGGTTAGAATCAAGTCCAGGCAATGTGAGACACTCTCCAAGGGCTATTTGCTGCCAAAAATTAGGATCAAAGAGATAAAGTAGATGACAATGAAGGGAGGCTTTGATATTGAATGAGGGAGGAGGCATGTAAAATCTAAGACAAAAGGTGAATACAGAGATATGTGTGACAAGGAGGGATATACTGACCAAGCACCTAGCAGGTGCTAGAGAACATAGATTTCTTTAATGACTGCAACAGGTTGCTTTCCTTTAAACATTTTATAACCTAATGAGGATATAGATGCACACCTAAAATAACTGCCATACTAAAAAAAAAAAAAAAAAAAAAAACGGAACAAGAGCTATTGGATAAGCTACCAAAAAAATGTACTCCGGAGTACACAGAGAAAGAAAGAGACTGGCTGAGAAGACTGGACAGACATTAGGTAAGAATTATCTTGTAAGTTGACCTTAAGCAAAGGTGGGACTTGAACATATGGAGATGGCAGGGCAGGCAAGGATAGTTCAATCATAACAAAGCATTTGCAGTGAAGAAAGTGGAAGAACAGCTTGGAAGCTAGCAGGCAGGACCTAAATAACACCATCAGACATAAGAACAACCAATTATTCCTTTTTATATCATGGTTACCTGTGTTACAAAGAAATAGTTCTAGGATATCTGCTCAAGAAAATCGCAGAATTTCTCAGAATGTAAATGTGGCTTGCCATAAATAAAAATTTTATCCACACATTAACACACTGTAGGAGTACATTTCATATTGACTTTCTTTTTTTCAAACTTCTATTCTGTAATTTTTAATTATTTATGGACATATGTCCTAAAAAGTGTCATGAAACTGCTTACAAATATTCACGCACTATTCAACACTTCTTCCATTCCAGAAATAAAAACGTGCTCTAGGAACATGCTCCAAATGATCATTTCTGTCACTAATTCAGCTTCAAGTCTGACAAATGTTTTAAGGCTTATGTGCAAAGCACTAGATTCTGTGCAGAGAAAAAGATGAAAGCAGCCACATAGGGCCCCTGGGCAGAGGAGAGATCAGTATGAAGACATGACTTTAGCTTCCAGACAATGGATTATCCTAACAACAGAATTGCTGGCTGTGGATCCTCCAAACTGGAGAGATTTCAACGTCCCAATATCTCTCCCTGTCCTCATCTGTGTTACACCAAATAGGCCGGCACCTGGTGGTGGGCATGGAGAGCTACATGGAATTTCAGTGGGGACTGAGAAGCCGTGAAGATGAGAGCAGAAGTGAGATTCCCTTCCCCTCTGTATGAGCAGGTCTAATTTCAGATTGTGCCTCCATTAGAGCTCCCACATCTGTACTCGCTGAAATGTGATCAAAACTGGTTATCTGGGCCCCACCAGCCCCAGGGTTATCATTTTGTCGTAATCTGCACATCGGCCACAAGCATGGTATCTTAGCGGGCAAGTGTACGAATAGGAAGGAGAGAACCCAAAGACCCTTCTTTTACTTGGGGACCTACTCTGGATTCCTTAACACAGCCGTGAGCAGGCACTCCGGTGAACCGACGGGAAAGCACCCAACATTCACAACAGTCATTTCTGCCACTTGTCAGTAGTGCTGGTAAGAAAGGAAACAAACTAAACCCTCTGGAAAGGAAAGGGTAAAGTCACATCTCATTCTTCCTGCTGGTATTTCTAATCCTTGCTTTCCTTACCACTTGTCCATGGAAAGCCCTGAGTTCTCAGGGGTTGGGAGTGGTTCACTTGATTCCCATTTGCTGGACCCTCCTCTCCCTTCCTCCTTGTCCTAACTGAGCTGTTCATAAATTCTAGACCACAAAATCCATGACAACGTAGAGCACAGTGAACAGTGAGAGCATATGCACAGACCCTTCAACCAGGCTTTTGGTCTAACACAAATCAAATAACTTTTAGGAAAATAAGTCTGGCATTAAAAAGAGAATTGGGAGCTGGAATAAGATAAAAGCTAAGCCTCAAGCTCAAACACAGACCCATTTCCACCATGAAAGAGCAGGGAATATATGAATTACTATAAGGACTTTTATGATTTTCTTCAAGAGAATTTAAAAGCAAGCCCAAAATGTTTGAATACTTTCTAAAACATTTTAGTAGTCTACTATTGATGTAATGCTAATTGAGTATGGTCAGATGACTATAATATAACGCATCAATCCAAAAAAAAAAAAGTTCACTTTATACCATACATAATATCTTTTGGGATTTGAAATATATATACACTGAAAAAAACAAATCTAGATTTCCTAGGTCAATGTCCTCAGTGAATGCCGCTGTAAGATAATGCCTTCGGGAACTTCCCTGGCAGTCCAGTGGTTAAGATTTTGCTTTTCAACACAGTGGGCATGGGTTTAATCCCTGGTCTGGGAGTTAAAATCCCACCTGTCTCATGGCCAAAAACCCCAAACATAAACCAGAAACAATATTGTAAACAAATTCAATAAAAACGTCAAAAATGGTCCACATCAAAAAAAATCTTTAAAGATAATGCCTTCTGCCTTTAGAATAATGATTCACGTTAATACTAAAAATAGTAGGCTTTGCAGAGGTCACCACAATCTTGATAGATCCTTCATCCTTGGTTAATGTTTCTATACAAGGACTATGTCTTTTTCAGCATATGCAGCAGATGGGAAGTGGTCACCAATATGTACTGGGGATTAAAGGGACACATTTTTTTCCCTCTAGAGTATTAATAAATTCAGTCTTCAGCCGTTCTTCCCAAACTTTAATACATTTTTATAGAAGATTAAGAAACCTGTCTCCTCAACCTCCTCCCACTCCCTCCTTTTTTCCTTTTCTCCCTCTATCTACCAACAAGGTTAAGGTTCCCTCCCTCCTCGTGGCAAGAAAATGACTATAATTTACTTTTTCTGGTTAAAACAAAAAATATCAAAATGAGCATCGACAAATGCAAGATGGTTTTGATGCAAGAGTATTTCCAAAGGGAACCAAATAGGGTCAGGAGACTCCCTGAGAAGTACTATTCCTATATTTCCATTCTGCTCATTTTATTCTTATAAAGTAGAATTGCTTGTTCAAGTTTCCCTAAATGTTGAAGTTTTACCTATATCCTGAAATCTGCTAATGATCTTGCCAGAACTTAGGTGCTGTTCTTCAAGAAAGACAGCGTACACACTATTGGCTCCACAATATTTGAGAATGTATATAGTGACAGGAATAGATGGCAGAGCAGTATTAAACTGGTAGAAGTTGATGATTTAGCCAACTGCACTTTTCTCTAATACCTTAGACAAAAAATAGTCCTCACCTTGTTCAGTCAACAAAGTCCAAAAAGAACAATAAAAATTCACTAGAGTTGGAAAATGCAAAGTACTACCTTACATAAATGCATTCCTGAACTTCATGCTCCCCAAGTTCAGCCTTCTGGGGTGCTAAAATATCATACTATAATAAAAGGGATAGACAAAAAAGAAATCTAACAGCAGAGAACTAATTAGCTCCACAGGGACACACTAGACAGGAAGACCAAATTTCAAAGCAAAGAGTGTAATCCTCAAGTAGGAAAAACTATAAACACGAGTCACTTCTTCTATTCAAATCCAATCCCTTCAAGCAGACATTGGGGACCTCCCTGCAAAGTAACAAGAGCACTGATTGACAAGTTTATCTATGGGAAGTTGCTGCCATCCAAGTCAATAATCTGCACAAGCACTCTTAATGCATGAAAAGTCTAAGAGAACTCACCAAATGAGGACGTAAGGAAACATGGAGAATCTGTTCTCCCAGAGGAGACTGGGGGGCACCTTCTTCTATGGGCCAACATCCAACATTTCTCTAAGAATTCTCTCTTCTACCTTCATAAATCCAAAGTTCTCTATAAAATTTAGTGATTTGAACAAGAACTAGTTTTCTCTCTATTACTGCTTTCTTCTCCAACTCCCCTCTCTCTTTCCACATTTTCAGATACAATGAGATCACTGTCATTCACATTAAATTGAGTTCCTATCTGTCCAACCTTTAGTCTTAGAATGAAATTGGAGACATTCAGGAATGTGCTTTGGTGGAGACTAGTCTACCGGGTTCTACCTGCTGGATTTTATATCCCCTGTGGGTAAGGAAAAGAAACAGCCTGCCTCCAGTTAGAATGCAGTCAAAAACTCTGATACACAAATGGAAAAAAATAGAAACCTCCAGGGTCAAAGATCTGAAAACAGAAGCAAAGGGAGTGACATAAAACCTGTGCTGATTTTCCATTGCCAAGTTGTCATCACTGACACCATGCATACTTATCTCTGAAGCCACAATTTCATCTGTAGACATTGGTGGCTACAACAAAAGCAGGGAAATAAACCCATGTCCTTACATGTCCTTACATTGTCCTCACATGTCCTCACATGTCCTCATGTCCAAACCCCATTTTCCAAAGTTGGTTGTTGCAGCCCACCTCTGAATTGAATTTTCTAACCTGAGAGGGCCCTGCTTCCTTTTCCCTGACTCTAATGCATGCTCTCTACAGGTGATATGCTAGCCACGTATCAAGCCCTGGTGATATAAACAAATAATTTTTAAAATAGCTTATTTATTCACATGTCTGTTAAACGCTGGAGAAGAAAATGGCAACCCGGTCCAGTATTCTTGCCAGGGAAATCCGATGAACAGAGGAGCCTGGCAGGGTACAGTCCATGGGGTGGCAAAGAGTCGGACACGACTGAGCAACTGAGCAATGCTACTACTACTGTTAAACACGCAGCACCTAAGAAAGGAACAAACGTCACAAATTGTGTTTTTCAACCCTTTTTCATTCTCACCGCTCTTTAGGAAACGTTTTAGGCATTTTTTTCCTAATCATACTCCTTCATAAAATCTTTAAAAAAAATCATAAAATCTTTAAAAATCATAAAATCTTCATAAAATTGTATATATAGATATACTATCAGTATTTATGTGATATAGTCTCATAAAAAGAGTATAATATCTTTCATCCACCAAGAACCAGTTTTCTCCCTCTTAAGGAGAGGTAATCTCTATTGAGAATTCGTGATCTTGATGCATGCAGCAATGGAAGTAATTATGCCAGAACTATTTAACTACTGATAATATTTAGTGGAATGTAAATCACTAAAAAGATCGCCTCTCCTTTAGATCAGTAATCTGTATTGAAGAGATCCAGGAAAGCAAAGTCTCCATCTCCTGAGATTCTAAAACACAAGTCTTCTTCCTGCAGTGCCCACTACCTCTTTGCCTTACACAGTAAAAGTCTACAGAATTAACCAGTGTCTCCCTCAAGTGAATGCCAAGCCCAACGAATGAGTTCTTTCTTCAACATCAAAGCATTTCATTTATGCACTAAAACACAAAGTCAACCCATCTCCCACTCCAGAAACTAGATAAATGTACTTGCCTCTTGCCGTTTGAAGTTCTGGACATATTCTTCAAACTGTTCATCTTTTGTCTCATCAGCTTTCCCAAGCTTCTGAAGGACCTAGTTCATGAACAAAACAAAATGGCTCTATTTACTAATGTTTTCAACAATCTGTGGAAGAAGGCTATTGTTTCACTCTTCTGAGGAGATCTCCCTTTTCACACTGCTAGTTTTTCTGTTCCGGAATCATCATGTCCCAGTGCCTTTGGAGTTGGACAGACTTGGATTTTAAGCACAGTTCCACCACTCTAAGGCTGAATGACCTCAAGGAAGAGTCATGCTATACTGAAATATTTATTTATTCACATATCTTTTCTCCAGTAGGTTGTACATGTGTTAAAGACAAAAACTAGGCCTTGTCTTTTTGTCCAAAGTATCTGGCACAATGCTTGATGCATAATAGTTGCTCAATTTTTTGTTAAACATGAACCAAAGTTATTTGAGGAAAGTATTAGCCTATATCATAGGGATGGTTTTAGAATTACTGGAGCCAGGTACATGGTAAGTTCTCCCCCAGCATCTCCTGATAGACCCTTCAATTCAATAATTGCTCAAAGAAGGCCCTGGGATGCACAAGTCCCATATGAAACACTGGTCATCCAGAAATATATAAATGAATAAAACAAGGCCCCAGGACTTAATCTTAAGAAACTTATTATCTAATGAAGTAGACAAGGCAAGTTTACAAATAAATCAAGACAATCTGTCATAAGCAACATGAAGGGGTTACAAGATGTTAGAAGCAATATCCCTTCAGGGAATGCTGGTGGAGATTATTCAAAATGTGTTGGAATCCAGCAATTCCACTCCTGGGCACATATCTTGACAAAACTGTAATTCAAAGAGATACATGTACCCCAATGTTCATTGCAGCACTATTTACAATAGCCAAGAGATTGTAACAACTTAAATACACATCGACACATGAATGGAAAATGGAGATGTGGTACATATATACAATGAAATGCTATTCAGCAATAAAATAGTGAAGAAATGCCATTTGCAGCAACATGGATGTACCTAGAAAGTATCATACTAAGTGAAATAAGAGAAAGAAAATACCATATAATATCACTTGTATGTGTAATCTAAAATACGGCACGAACTTATTTACAGATTTATTTTTATTTGTGCTTATTTACAGCACAAACAGAAACAGATTCATAGATATAGGAAACAAACGTGGTTACCAAAGGGGAAAGGGAGTGGAGGAGGAATGAATTAGGAATTATGCACTAGCAGAAACAAACTACCATATATAAAATAGATAAACAACAAGGTCCTACTGTATAGCACAGGGAACTATATTCAGTGCTTGTAATAAACCATAATGGAAAAGAATATGAAATATATATATACATATATGAATCACTTTGCTGTATACCAGAAACTAATTTAACACTGTAATCAACTACAACTTTAAAAATGTGCTGGGAACTCCAGCAGAAAGGAATGTGGCAGAGTACATTCCAGCCAAGGAAGCAGCCTAAGAAGGACCGCTGGAAAAATTATGGTGGACTGGGCATAAGTGGTTCTGTTTTCCTAGATCACAGGACTGGGTATCAGGAGAAACAGAAGAAATGGTTCTCAGAAACATAGCAGAAAGTTACTCTGGGCCACAGCAGAAGGATCCTGAGAGCCACATGGAGATCACTATTTAAGGTTCCCAAATCTAGTATCTAAAACACTGACTTATTTAAGAATTTACAAAAGCTCCATAAACATTGCCTTCTCAGAATTTGTATTCCCTATAGCATTACCAAATATATTTCCTGAAGCATAAACATATGGGCATTAAAACATAATTTCAAACAAAGCACTTTCTATAGCTAAGTTTTAGGGCTTCCCAGCCCATTCAGTGGTAAAGAATCCATCTGCCAACACAAGGTGGATAATATGAGTTGGATGACAAGGTGGATGACTGACATGAGTTCAGTCCCTGGGTGAGGAAGACCCTTTGGAGAGGGAAATGACAACCCACTCTAGTTTTCTTGCCTGAAGAATCCTGCGGACAGAGGCGCCTGGTGGGCTACATTCAATGGAATTACAAAAGAGACAGACAGGACTTAGCAACTAAACAACAACAATGGCTAAGTTTTATATCAGCTTATGCTAATTTGTTTCCTAAAATCAAAGATCTAATTTTGTACAAATTGAGAATTCCTTAGACCAGTTTAGAACGTCTTAAATAAACCTAAGTATGGAAGTATTTACCCAACAACACAGAGTCCTTGCAGATTCTTCCAAGAAATAAATTTTCTTTGGAGGTAAATAGTAATTATTCTAAGTATGCAAGTAAAAAATGATTATTTTATTCTACCCTAAAGCTAATTGTTTATAACATATGCTAATAATCCTTCTTTTCACATTAACAAATATTTTTTTAAAAAAATTTATATAGACTCACATATATTACCAATTACTCAACTTTACTCAATATCATTTCACAAACCAATACCATATATGAATATTATGAAAGATATATTATTCCTCATTGCAAATTTATTGTTTAAACAGAGTTGGACGAATCCAGTAACATAATTACTAAAAGGACAAATAATCACTCTATCAGCTAATAATCTCTTCTCAGTTAAGAGTTTCTTTGAGAGACAAAGCAGAAAACACTAAATTTTTCAAAGAACTGGACATTGTAACTAAGGAATAAGCTGATAAGCATAAAAAACATGATCAAACATACATATGGAACATTTTTAAGTTAACAGTTGTTATTCTTGGATGGTAAGGTTCAGAGTGATTATTATTTTTCTTTATAATTTGCTATATTTGCCATTATCTCCTAAATGGTCATATGTTACTAAAATAATCAGAAAAAAATCATAAAGATAAATAATCAGGAGTTTATCATACTGATAGCCTATATGTAAGAGATTTATGTATTAGATTCTAGTACAAGTGAGAAGATTGTTAGTAACTGGCTGAAAGACTCTCCTCAGAAGAAACTGATGAGTGAATTACTATCAACTGGAAGAAAGATTTCCAAAGGCAGCCCTTAGGACCTATGTCTGATTTAGTGGTTCGTGTGTAAAGAGAGGGTTATCAATAGTACTTACTTCACAGTATTGTATGAAACTACCAAGGATACACGTGGAAAGGCAGAGCTTTGGTGCCTACCATATAACTGTTGTTGTTGTTGTTTAGTCACTGAGCTGTGTGCGACTCTTTTGCGACCCCATGGACTGTAGCCCACCAGGTTCCTCCGTCCATGGGATTATCCTGGCAAAAATACTGGAATGAGTTTCCATTTCCTCTTCCAGGGGATCTTCCCAACTCAGGGATCAAACTTACGTCTCCTGCACTGGCAGGCAGGTTCTTTTCTACTGAGCCACCAGGGAAGCCCAGAAAATAATTAATGCTCAATAAATGTCTACTCTTATTAGAGATGTTATCTAACCTGATTAAATAACTTATCAATGGCCTAAACTTACATTGGCAAAAGGTTGGGGAGAATATTGGATATGTTACACGCTGAGAATAAGGATTCACAAAAAGAACTTTAACAACTGAAATGTAACAAGGATAAAATGTAGGTCAAAATATAACTAAGTACCAGATTTTTGTATTCAACTTTCAACTATAATACAACATGATGGATGTTAAGAATACATGGTTTCTGCCCTTAAGTAGAAATAAGGAGTAATTTCAGCCGACAGTCAATATGAGTTGACAAAGTGATACTGTTGCCAAGCAACCTAACATAATCTCAGACTGCACTAATAAGCCTGAGAGATACGAGGAGAGCAGTCTTGAAAGCCTCTCTGTTGGATGTGAGGGCGATCTGGTTGCGATAGCTGTCACCCCATTGATTGCCAGGGTTGATTTGGCTGATCTGGCTGGCTAGGCAGGTGTCCCCTTCCTCCCTCATCACTCCATGTGCGTCCCTCCCGAAGCTGTGCGCTCAGTCGAAGAGGACGACCATCCCCGATAGAGGAGGACCGGTCTTCGGTCAAGGGTATACGAGTAGCTGCACTCCCATGCTAGAAAGCCTCTCTGTGGTGGACTAGTTGGTATACACAAAGATACACAGACAACCTTGAGCCAGCTGAAAGGGCCCCAGAAAGGCAGAGAGCTGACACCATAAGGTAAGAGGCACATCTGACACAGTACACTGCATGTTAGTCGCATGCCTGACCCTTGCGACCCCATGGACTACAGCGCACCAGGCTCCTCTGTGCATGGAATTCCCCAGGCAAGAATCCTGGAGAGGGCAGCCATTCCCTTCTCCAGGGGATCTTCCCCACTCAGGGGTCAAACCCCTGTCTCCCGCATTTCAGGCAGCTTCTTTAATTAATATATTACCAGGGAGAAAGTACTACTATCTTCAGATACCTGAAGAGAACCAACATAAGGAAGGAAGATTGGACTTTTCCCAATAAAAAACCAAGATCAAGAAACAGCACAGAGTGACTTCCCTGGTGGTCCAGTGCCTGAGACTCCCCGCTCCCAATGCAGGGGGCCCAGGTACGATCCCTGGTCGGGGAACTAGATCCCCTGTGCCGCAACTAAGAGTTTGCATGCGGCAACTGAAGATCCCACATGCCGCAATGAAGACCTGATGCAGTCACATGAATAAATTAAATAAATGGTATTTTAAAAAAAAAAGAACCAATACGGATAAGTAAAAGCTATATCAAGAAAATGTTTTCACTGCAAATTTCTATCATGTGTTCCTAGAAATTAGTTTGTTGGTGGAGGAATGAGCTCACTGTCCTAGAGTTATTTGAGCTTAACCCAGAGTTAGAAGTTCTACAAAAGGAATTTATTCATTGAAAAGACGAATGGAATAAGTCATATTTCAAATACCTTCTAATTCTTGAATCCATAATCAATGTATAATGTTAGACATTTTCCCTAGAGAAGAATACAAATCTCAGTGAATAGAAGGCAGAGAAGAATGCCTGTTTGTGGTCATTTGACAGCTTGAGCACGGGTGCTAGAGTGGAACTAGGGCAGATGTGGCCAGCATGCTAGGCAGAGGGCAAGTTATGGGAAGGCTTCGTCTGCAAGCCTAAAGACTTCAATCTGCTTGTACAGACGGTGAGAAGCCAACGAAAAGTGTCTCTTCCCTGGAGGCAGCTACATGATTAAATGTGTGCTCCTTGGTGACAGTATTAAGGACAGTTTAGAAGAGAGAATGACTGCAAAAGTAAGGCCAGTTAAGGAGCTATTTAAATAGTTTGGGCAATAAATGACAGCTGGAGCTAAGGAACAGATAAAACAATCCTCATGAAGCAAACACACAGAACATCATGGCTTATAAGACGCAAAGGGTAAGGATAGAGGTGAGTCAAGGATGACCTCATTTCCACTGTGGCTGCTGAGTGGGTCATCTGGTGACAGTCAGATGTTCTTCCCAGGGAGATGGGAATGGTTTAGATTTGGGACTGTAAAAGGTAAGAACCAGAAACACTCAGCAGAAATTCTGGATGGAACCGAAGGCTCAGTCGAGGCAGAAATCAATGGTGAGTGGTACCCATGTTCAAGCAGTTTCATGATTTTTCTCCAGCAGCCTTGACATAGGTAGTAAGATTGATGTGCTACATAGAAAGTATCTAAGACACCAAGGACAATGAAACCTAGAATTGAGATTACCAAAAAAAAAAAAAAATCCTTTTACCTTGTTTAATATCACAATATTTCAAAGTGTGTTTATAATTTAGGTGGCCTTTCTCCTTCACGTCACCACTAGTCGTACTGAAAATACCAATTAAGCCTGAACGGTTTGGCATCACTGATATTACCAGAGGATTACTACTGTATATTCAAGCATCTGATACTCAGATTTTGACAACATGACACATCTTCCTCCTCCATAGGCAAGAGGAAGAAATTCCAAGCCTGGTGCATTTTGGTTTAGGATTTAGGTCTTAGATGATTTCACCTACATTGACGTTTCCTATTTTGACACAATAGGATTTCTGCTGTTACTTTTGTTGCTAAAGGTTTTCAAATGAAAAATAATATTATAAGTTGAAGTTACTTTTTCAAACTGCCTTTCCTTTCAGTGAGATTCTGAAATATTCCTATAGGGCTGACTGGGTGCTTAGCTTCTCACTCTCAGCCCTAAGTTCAGAAGTTCTGATCTGATTCTGAAAGACACTATGACACGGGCAAATAAAAATTAAATAGAAAAAGGGGCTTCCCTGGCAGTTCAGTGGTTAAGACTTTGCCTTCCAATGTAGGTGGTGTGGGTTCCGTCCCTGGTCAAAGAGCTAAAATCCCATGTGCCTCTGGGCCAAAAAACTAAAACGTAAAGCAGAAGCAATACTGTAACAAATTCAGTAATGCTCCACATCAAAATCTTTTTTAAAAAAATAAACAGGAAGGAAAAGCAAGGCTATGGCAACTTGGACCATTTCAACTAATAAATCTTCTTTCAGTGTCTCCAAAGCAGTTAGTTGTTCAGCTTAGATTACAATGGCTGCCCCAATGATGTGAATCTCACATACTTTTCTAGAGCAAGTGTTCACGTGTAAAGTGTCCAAGTCAAGTCCCTAAAAATTTAGAACTCTTTTTAATTTGGATAGTTTCCTCTTACTGTAAAGCCAAAACGCTGACCAAATTTCAAATTCTCAGAGACCAGTGCAAATTAAATACTGACCATTATAATAGTAATATTTGCCTTCTATCCATATGTTAAAATTAGGAATGGAATACTGTGTACACAGCTTTCAAAGAAAGTAGTTGGCATTCAAAATCAAAGGCAAAAAATCACAAGCTTCCATTCCACATGGAAACCCCTTTTTTTAATTAGGGGAAGGATATAAGAAAGTCAAGAAATTTATGACTCTAACCAAGAAAACCAGTCCTGTGATCCAAAGTGGGAAACTGATAAGAGAAGGGAATGCAGAAATGCAGACAACAAAGTAATTCAAGATGAAAGCCATTGGGGGTGTCAGAGACATATTTTTATGTACAGCTTGATATTGCAATGAGGGTGACGGTTGAAAGAATTCTGCAGGATTGGCCTCCGGGATGCCCTAGAGAGATTCATGCATTTAATTAGGGCTTAGACCAGACAAGCTTCCAGCTCTGGGTGAGTCATGCTTCCTTAAACCAGAAAGTCAACGTAATAACCCTACAATTTAATTAGAGTTCTCTAAACAAAGAAGTGTCTCTCTCTTCACATTTTCTGTATTTATAATAATAAAAAAAAGAGCATATCAGATTATGTATACATTATCCACAGAACCCAGGAATCAACTACATGGGATGACCATGGCCTTTTTTGGATAGAATGCAGAGAGTTGGTCTTCTACCACTGCCCTCGCCCAGGTGATTCATTCATTAATTTGTCTGTATACCCACTTATCCATTTACCAAGTGCTCACTCTGATGCTGTGCAAAGATCCATAACCTTGGACTGGCGGGTGACCACCAGGTACCTGCAAGCATAGGGGAGCTGCTTGTCCTGCAGGGTCCTATGGGCATGTTTCCCAAACTTCAGGATACTAGTCCCTTGACCTCTTTCAGCATGTGTTGCAAAATCTAAAGAAGTGGCTTTAATGTGCCCTAAATTGAGAGAAACAAGATGAGTCATCCTTTGGTACAACTCAGGTGCCCGTCAATGTCCTACACCTTGCCCTCCACCTAGTCCTCTGCAGGAGGTATTTCTGCACTGCTGTGACATCCACTTCTTGCCCTGGCAGATTTCAACAGTACATTAGCCATCACGTCATCAGAGCCTCTCAAGAGGTTGGCATGAGTCTTCTTGATAATTCTGGGAAAGACTTTTAGGGAAGTAAATAAGAAGAGATGAGAGAGGAAAGGTTCACAGCCTTCCATCCCACTTGGGTGGCCTTCAGGCTTAAATAGTTTTGAGAATAACATATGGTAGAGAGAAAGTACAAAGTCTCAGACATAAGCAGATTTATCGTTAAGTGGGGTAGCGGCAATCAGGAATTAGAAAGCAGTTTGTGGCTCAGATGGTGAAAAATCGTGCAATGTAGCAGAAAGACCCAAGGTCAATCCCTGGGTCAGGAAGATACCCTGGAGAAGGGAATGGCAACCCACTCCAGTATTCTTGCCTGGAGAATTGCTTGGACAGAGGAGCCTGACGGGCTACAGTCTGTGGGGTCACAAAGAGTCAGACACGACTGAGCAACTAACACTGACTGACTGGCTAGAATGAGAGGAAAAAAAGGTCAGGAGACTGGAAAGGAGACAGAAGTAAGTGAGGTGGGCCCCGAAAATACGAGGCAAAGCTGCTCTCCATCAGGGTCTACCTGGTGAGATATTGTGTTTGATTTCTGTTCTCTGCTATCCTCCCCAATCCTTTACAGTTGAGGACATCATAGTCCTCTGACTTAAAAAAAATCTTCTTTTAAAAAAAAAAAAAAAAAAACTTGAGGGATATTGATGTAGCAAAGATGAATGTATTGTGAGCTTAGGCATCCAACTCCTTCTTTAGGAAACCAGGGGCGCCCCTCTGTCCCTCTGGGTTGGGTCACATCATCTCAGGACGACTTTTCTATGAAACCCAATACATCTAGTATCCAACCCAGAATACAATATTTACACCAAGATGTAGTAACATAAAAGTCTGCTAAAGCCTTCAAGTCATCGTGAAGCTCTAAGAGGGACCAGATTTTCTTTCTTCCATGGCTCCCCCATCAAGGACAGAGCATTAGCTAATGCCAAAATTACAGTGATCCTCCAACCTCATTAAATCATTCAAATTAATCCTCATTCTGCTGAGCAATGGGGAGATATTCCTCCATTTACCATGAGAGAAAACATGTCTGCCAAACCGGTGGCAATCTACCAACAGAGGACCTGGCACATGGTCATGGCAGCCAGGGAGGTTGCTACACCCAGGCCCTTCACTGGGGGCAGTCCTGTTCCCGATTCCTTCCTATGGACTCCTCAAGCCATGTTGGTGACCTCAGGTACCAGTGAAAGATGAATTAGCAATTTGAAAGCTCTGATGTGCAGTACAAATATGAAGGCACATGCTGATTTAGGGGAATCCAAAGTCCACAAAACTGTACCCAGGATTTCATTTGGGAGCTGTGAACTGCCTAAGACAAGAGGGAGCTGATGGGTAGGACTCAGATGAAAAAAGAGAGTCCAGAGAAGAGAGGAAGGGCATGTTCTTGCGAAAATGCCTCTTGTGAAAATGTCCCCATCTTAATAACTCCATAATTCCCTTATTAACTATTATGAAAATTTAAAATACATCGAGCACAGTTCCAAAAGCATGCTATCTAAAAATTAATTTAAACCATGGTGGCCTGAATGGGAAGGGAGTTTAGGGGAGATTGGATACACATGTGTGTATGGCTGGGTCCTTTCCCTCTTCACCCGAAACTCTCACAACATTATTAATCGGCTCTACCCCAACATGGGCCTCTCTGGTAGCTCAAATGCTAAAGAATCTGCCTACAATGCAGGGGACCTCGGCTCGATTTCTGGGTTGGGAAGATCCCCTGGAGAAAGGAATGGCAACCCACTACAGTATTCTTGCCCAGAGATTCCCATGAACAGAGGCGCCTGGGAGGCTACAGTACATGGGCTTGCAAAGAGTCAGACATGACTAAGTGACTAACACTTTCACTCCAATACAAAATAAAAAGTTTTTAAAAAATAAAATAAAAATTAATTTAATCCTTCCAAAAATCTTGTGAGTTAGGATATAATGGCTAGCCTCATTTTAGTGATAAGAACACTGAAAACTGTATGGATTAAGTAATTGACCACAGTCATAGAACTATATATAACTGAGTGAGATTCAAAGCAGAGAGTTTGATTTCACAGTCAGCTTCTAACCACAAGGCTAAAGACAGTAGCAGGTAAAGAAACATAGCTTGGTGGCCACACTCTTCCCTAGGCAAGTAAGTCATTTTCCACCTTTTTTTTTTTTTTTGCCATGCTTCAAAGCATGTGGGGTCTTAGCTCCCCAACCAGGGATCAAACTCACATTCCTTGCATTGGAAGCATGGTTACTTAACTACTGGTCTGCCAGGGAAGTCCCGTTTTGATTTTGTTTTTTCTTCTCCTCCCTTCCATTGTCACTCCCATTGACTGTATGTATCACATTGCCAGGGACATCATTATAACAACTGCTGTACCCATACTTTTGTTAAACAGAACCATCCAACACCATCTCCATCCAAAATAGGTCACTATAGTCATTCAAATACCCAGAGTGAGTGCATGTGGGTTACACAAAATATGCATTCTCCCCACTCTATCCTTACTTAGAAGTAAAGGTCCCATTGGCTTCAGATTGGCAAAAAGCCTGGGAGGACACCACCTCATTATAAGAACATTAGAGATCAGACTACAAATGTCTTACCAACAAGTGATGCAAAACAATAAAACAAAAAAACAACCTCAGGTACAGAGGAGTGCAGTATAGCCACTGTTTTAATAATTTTATTTGTTTATTTAATTTTTGTTGCACAGGCTTTTCTAGTTGCAGTGAGTGGGAGTCACTCTCTAGTTGCAGTGTGCAGGCTTCTCATTGTGGTGGCCTCCGTTGTTGTGGAGGACAGATCCAGGTACGCAGCCTTCAATAGTTGAAGCACGTGGGCTCAGCAGTTGTGGTCCCAAGGCTCAAGAGCACAGGCTCAACAGTTGCAGGACATGGGCTCAGCTGCTCCATGGCATGTGGGATCTTCCTGGACCAGGGATCGAACCTGTGTCTTCTGCAATGGCAGGTGGATTCTTTACCCTGAGCCACCAAGGAAGCCCTAGCTACTTGTTTCAAAGTGTTCTATGGGCAAGCACTTCACTGTTTCCCAAAGTTTTGGTGGAAAGAATGGTATGAACAGATCCTTACACCAAAGTCTGCGCTGAGGGTACTGAATATCAGGAAGGGCACTGGCCTTCTTCAAACAAACTCCTTTTTTTTTTTTAAATTAATGATGCCTTTGGTAACTTGACCCTTCCTGCCTCACATTGTGAATACAAAGAGAAAGATACAGGGTGCTTAAAGAACTTTAGAAATCACATTCTCAGTAATCTCACATTGAAATACCACCTCAGTTTCACAGGATTCCTGAACAGTCCCCCAAAAGCCACACAACACACTCCAAATGCCAGGGTTCATCATTACCAAGGATTTTAGAAGGACCCATCAGGATGTGTGGAGAAGGCAATGGCACCCCACTCCAGTACTCTTGCCTGGAAAATCCTATGGATGGAGGAGCCTGGTGGGCTGCCGACTATGGGGTCGCACAGAGTCGGACACGACTGAAGCGACTTAGCAGCAGCAGCAGCATCAGGATGTGACTCAAAGGCAATTTCACTGGTGGTGTTTACCTTTAATGTTTATTGATCCAAAACTAACAATAATCTGATTTTTTAATTTTTATAAATTGCAGGTTTGAATGGAAGTCAAAAAAAAGAGAGAGAGTGAGAGATTGCTAATAGGCTGAAAACCAAATGGTATTCCAGTTTGTTTCTGTAGTCATTTTTTCTTTTAAGTCATTTCTTAAGATCTGTCACAAGAAGGAACTCTGAGTGCCTTCATGATCTTTATTCACAGAGCACTGAACAGAGTGGCAACATAAGGTGCTAAGAGACTTGGGTGAGAGAAATGATGCTCCTTATGGCTGTGAGTGCTGCCTATCAGAGCACTCGGCCTCCTGAGCGCTCAGTTGAAAATACTCACCTGCGAACATGCAATCTCCACAAGATACCAGTAAATCATGCAGCACTCATTATTTCTGCACACATTTCTGTATTTTGTTTCTACACTTTGATTTTCCATTTTCTGCAGCTATTTTCAAAGTCGGATCTGCAGAAAGTGAATTACTAAAGAAGAGAAACTACTGACCAGTGTGGAGAAGGCCTACTTTCAGATTTAATTTGAGCTTCTGGAGCTGGAATCACCATGCTCGAATGGTTAGCATGGAATATTTTATAATGTTAAACTCAAACTTTATCTGAATATTTAAAATATTGAGGCTTCAAAGAAATATTGTACTAAGAGTATGCTGCTTTGAGCTCTATCACCAGACTCTTGTCTGGATGGGGGAATACTTTAAGCACAGTTTGGAGTGTAAAAACTATTGCATGATAGGATGGGTAAGAAGAACACAGTTGTTTTCTGTAGACTTTGAGTGATACTCACAGAAAATCTGAATACGTGAAAGATGCTTCTGGTACAGCCTTCTACCAGCTGTTCAGACCATCTGTAAATACATGCAGACCCTTCTGTGGGGCATACTCTGCACTGATGCCTATAGATCCACACTCCCCACTCCTCACCCAGTTCATACCTCTAGGGATTGCACCCAGCCCTGGCCTTCTGTCTTCTGGCTGGAGTCAACCATGGGAAATCAAGGCAGCCGAAGATGGAAGGGCAGAGGCAGAGAGGTCTGGGCACTGGTGCCCCTGGTCGCCTCCCTGCAGCTTGACTGCAGTCACATCAGTCTATCTCTTTTCTGGTGGCCCTTTCAACAATTTCATCTCCTCTAACTTCTGATAACAGCTCCCTTCCCTTCCTCTTTAGGCCTGGAGGTCACAGATCCTTTCTAGTACCCTTCTAGACACAGCGGCCTTTCCTATCCCTTGCTGGTTTCCTATAACCCTCTCCATAAGTCATTGGGCTTCCCAGGTGGCTAAGACAGTCAAGAATCTTTCTGCAATGCAAGAGTGGGGGGTGGGGGATGATCCCTGGGTTGGGAAGATGCCCTGGAAGAGGGCATGGCAATCCACTCCAGTATTCTTGCCTGGAGAATCCCAAAGACAGAGGAGCCTGGCAGGCTACAGTCCATGGGGTCGCAAAGAGTCAGACATGACTGAGCAACTTACACTTTCACTTAAAATTCCCAGCTATCCATTCCCAACTCTCCCACTATCCAATTTTACCTTCCAACCATGAGCTTTAATGAACAAAAGCAACCCAAAGCACTTCTAAAAAAGCACCACTGCTGCGTCACAGTGTAAAAATGGTCTAAAAACAAACCAGCACAATCCATCCTACCAGAAACAATTGCACGATCAGCAAGTCTAAAGATACTGATTCCACAACAATGGGGTTTTGCCAACAAGGACGCTTTTTAGGAACATTAGCGCTACAGTCAGCAAAGGATAATTCTCTTTAAAAAGTGTTTAGTAGGATGTTTTCAGCCTTATTTTGAAGGCAAATTGTTCTTCCTTTTTAAAGGTTGCAGGACTTTTATCCCTGGCATTTGCACAACATCTTTTCATTAGTGTTGCTTAGATATTGATTTTCCTCTGCTGAGAATTCAAGGTAATCACAACCAAAACCCTGGTAGGCTCATTAAGGAAATTGACAAGATAATTCTACAATTTATATGGAAATGTAGAAGAAACAGAATAGTCAAAACAATTTTGAAGAAAGAATAAAAAAGGATGCTACATCCCATGCCAAAGCTCTTTAGAGTCATAAAGTCGAACTTTCAGAATAGAAAACTAAAGCTGGAATGACTCACTTTTGCCCTAATAAAAGGGTGCTTTC
This sequence comes from Dama dama, assembly GCF_033118175.1. Lineage (NCBI taxonomy): Eukaryota > Metazoa > Chordata > Mammalia > Artiodactyla > Cervidae > Dama > Dama dama. The sequence goes on along the minus strand of NC_083698.1, from coordinate 78,663,281 downwards.
CTTCAAAACCTTTGACCCTGGCACCAAGTAAATTCCCAGCAGAGTAAAAAGTAAACATCACCTGCAAACAACTAGCTTCTATATGTCTTATTCTATGTTTATGGGGAAACCAAATCCCATGCAGGGTCTCTGGTGTAAAACAGAAATAAAAAAATTTTTTTTTAATTAGGGCTATACTATGTTAGAAAAATAAATGACCATGACTCTAAAGCAAAACCTCTCTCTACAGTCTGCATTCTCATGAGATAATTTCTTTAGATTTTACTGACCCCCTTAGTTCCATACTATAATATATGCAATACTATGGAAGTATTTTTCTGCGTTCTGTTTAAAAAGATCCAAATATGAGATCGCTTTGTAAAATGTTAGTTCTTTTCCTTCAACTCCAATGCTTCTGTTAAAGATATAATTTATAATATATAACATTTGATTAGTTAGCAAATGGAAGGAATACTGCAGTCTGATCAGTATAATGTCCAGAGAGGAGTAACCTATGAACACTTTCAAATCTTAGTGAACAGCTTTCAAGATTAGTCATCCTGATGAATTTACTAAGCAATAAATATAACTGATCATTTATCTGATGGAGTCCTTCCATCTTATTTACATTTCTTTAAATCCTCACCCCTCAAGTGGATCCTTATACCAGCAGCATCAGCCTCACCCAGCAACTTGCTGCTGCTGCTGCTGCTAAGTCGCTTCAGTCATGTCTGACTCAGGGCGACCCCATGGACTACAGCCCACCAGGTTCCTCCGTCCATGGGATTCTCCAGGCAAGAGTTCTGGAGGGGGTTGCCATTTCCTTCTCCAATGCATGAAACTGAAAAGTGAAAGTGAAGTCACTCAGTTGTGTCCGACTCTTAGCGACCCCATGGACTTCAGCCCACCAGGCTCCTCCGTCCATGGGATTTTTCAGGCAAGAGTACTGGAGTGGGGTACCATTGCCTTCTCCCAGCAACTTGCTAGAAATGCAGAATTTCAGGCCTAATTCTGGACCCACTGAATTGGAAACTGCAGTTCATCAGTATTCCTGGGCTATTCATCCATACATTCAAGTTTGGGAAGACTGCTCTGAAAATTAAGACTTCAGTAGGTATTTCTACAGGTGAATTTTTGAAAATTAGTCATTATTCTGGGCATTTGCTGTCAATGTAGGAAAAAAATCAAGATCATCAGGTTAAAGCTGCAATGATCATAGGATACAACTTGAACACTGGTTATTCAGAAGAATGGGTGGGGACGTCCCTGGTGGTCCAGTGGTTGAGAACCCACCTTGCAACGCAGACACAGGTTCAATCCTCAGTCAGGGAACTGAGATCCCTCATGCCTCAGAGCAGCTAAGCCCACATGCTGCAACTACTGAAGCACATGCGCTCTGGAGCCCGTGTCCCAAAACTAGAGAGCCTGTGCCCCGTCACGAAAGACACCATATGTCACAACTAAGACCCGATGCAGCCAAATAAATAAATATTTTTGTAAAAATAAATTAAATGAATATGCACGATCTCTATTCAGCATTTCCTCCATTCTCTTAAAGCAAATGACTGAAAAAATTTCCAAACGGTTAAATATTCTGGACGGTTGAGTGGGCTCTGGTTGTTTGCAGTTTAATTTGCATTTTAATGAAGTGCTCACAATCAGGTTTTTTATAAAAAGATGATTCTGCAAACTGCTCCATAGGAAGCGGAATCATTCCGATTAGTCATGTCTCTGTCCACAATACGTGAATTAAATGCGAGTTTCTGGTTCAGTGGTAGTCAACAACTTCAGATATATAAAACAGGAACATCCTTGAAGGTTTTCCTGGCTATCCCCCCAAATGGTAAGGAAGTCATGGCTCAAAAACCCTGATGGGTGCTCATGTCCTTTCATGTGAAAACAACTGAAATCACATGGACCTCGGCCTCAATACTCCAAGCAACTCAGATTGCAAGTAAAGAAATTTTAACCTCATCAAAGTTACAAAATAAGAACAAATTTATTTCTATGTCACATGTCCTAGGGTGGCTTAGTATGTAAAATAATAAATAAGCCTGAACCCAGAAGTCTGCAGGCCATACATCATTTACACTGAACCAATCTTTGCTTCTTCCTACAAAACCTAATGAACATCAGTGACCAAATGCCCAGACAGCATCAGGCTGTGAACGAGACACCGGCTTAGCCCTGTGCAATCTCCACAAACCGATGACCAGTCACCACCTTCTCTGAACATAATTATGGCAAGTGGGGATTTCTCCAGTGGGCTTGCCAGGTGACATAAGTGGTAAAGAACCCTCCTGCCAGTGCAAGAGATATGAGACACAGGGATGTGGATTTGATCCATGGGTAGGGAAGATCCCCTGGAGGAGGGCATGGCAACCCACTCCAGTATTCTTGCCTGGAGAATCCCATGGACAAGGGAGCCTGGCAGGCTACAGTCCATGGGATCGGACACAACTGAAGCGACTTAGCACGTGCACACACATGGGGACTTCTCCTATCATTGCTTCTTTTTCTTTTCCCTTCTCATCTCTCATTGGGAGCTTCATGATAGACTCGTCTATATAAAATGTACTTAAATTAGCTGTAAAAAGCGGCCAATACTAGCAGGAGGAAGCTTCATTTGTTCCCAGAATCCCTGCATTGTAACTTCTGCCAGGTGCAGCTCAGGTTACTGGGATCCATACAACAGCCTCAAAAACTGTCCTGCATGAATAATTCAACAAAAACCAGGCTCAAATAACTGGGGAGGGGGTATCTGGTTCATGACCCAGCTCTGCCAAGTGTAAGCCAAAGCTGTCTCAGCTTTTCGTCTTCTTCTCCACCATTCTTTCACCATTTAGGTGACAACTAATAAAACAAAGGGCTTCCCTGGTGATCAGATAGGAAAGAATCCGCCTGCCATGCAGGAGACCCAGGTTTGATCCCTGGGTTGGGAAGATTCCCTGGAGTAGGAAATGGCAACCCACTCCAGTATTCTTGCCTGAAGAATCCCATGGGTGGAGAAGCCTGGTGGGTTACAGTCCATGGGGTCCCAAGGAGCTGGACACGACTGAGTGACTAAGCATGCATGCAGTGAAATAAAACCATCTGTGTAGCACATTCACATCAAGACCTAATCTTTCACCGGCCCCAAAATCCATTCTCTACAGGTCTCTGCAATCAGCAGGACTGACCCAGTGGACTACCTCACCTATGTTCCCTTGGCTCTAGCTTCCTGGGCCTATGGAGGCACCAGCAGGGTGGGGAAAAAAAAAAGGTGGAAAAGGAAAGTCAGGTCTGTCTCTGCTTTGAGCTGTTTCTGACAGTGCTATGACCTTTCACCCTGATGGTTCCCATCCAGAAACCCCTCCTTTAGGACTCCAGCTCTCACTAGATTTGGTGGAGCCATCTTCTTCTCTTGCCCCTGGAGTCCTAGCAGTGGTTATAGTTTCTTGCTGTTGTTACTGGTCTTTCATGATTCCATTAACACTTCCTCCCTTGTACGGTCTACGCTAAAGCATCTTGAACCATCTGAGCCGAGTCCTATCTCCCACCGGGCCCAGACTGATAACCCAAGACCATCTCTGTTCCTTGGATTTCTTTTTATGTTGGAGTATAGTTGCTTTACAATGTTGTGTTATATTCTACTGTACAGCAAAGTGAATCAGCTATGCATACACATATATCCCCTCCTTTTTGGATTTCTTTCCCATTTAGATCACCAGAGAGCACTGAGCTCCCTGTGCTAAATAGCTGGTTCTCATTAGTTATTTATCTTATACATAGTAGTCCCAGTGTGCCTATCCTGGATCCCCTGAGTGGGGGCTGGGGGGTATATTTGCAGATTTAAAGCACATATGCAGATATACCTAGTCACAAAAAAACCCTGGTCTCTCAGAATAGATTGCTGAGGGTCCAAATAAGCCATTTTAATATACATCAAGTAGCATGTATTTAAATATATATTACATTGAGTCAAAGTTCTAAAGCCCTAATTGCAAAACAAACCTGTGTCCTAACAAGGGTAATAGATATTTACTCAGATTAAAGCCCTTAAAAATTGCCTTGATAGTGCAAAAGCTTTTAAGTTTCATTAGGTCCCATTTGTTTAGTTTTGCTTTTATTTCCAATATTCTGGGAGGTGGGTCATAGAGGATCTTGCTTTGATTTATGTCGGAGAGTGTTTTGCCTATGTTCTCCTCTAGGAGTTTCATAGTTTCTGGTCTTACATTTAGATCTTTAATCCATTTTGAGTTTATTTTTGTGTATGGTGTTAGAAAGTGTTCTAGTTTCATTCTTTTACAAGTGGTTGACCAGTTTTCCCAGCACCACTTGTTAAAGAAGTTGTCTTTTTTCCATTGTATATCCTTGCCTCCTTTGTCAAAGATAAGGTGTCCATAGGTTCGTGGATTTATCTCTGGGCTTTCTATTCTGTTCCATTGATCTATATTTCTGTCTTTGTGCCAGTACCATACTGTCTTGATGACTGTGGCTTTGTAGTAGAGTCTGAAGTCAGGCAGGTCGATTCCTCCAGCTCCATTCTTCTTTCTCAAGATTACTTTGGCTATTCGAGGTTTTTTGTATTTCCATACAAATTGTGAAATTCTTTGGTCTAGTTCTGTGAAAAATACCGTTGGTAGCTTGATAGGGATTGCATTGAATCTATAGACTGCTTTGGGTAGAATAGCCATTTTGACAATATTAATTCTTCCAATCCATGAACACGGTATGTTTCTCCATCTGTTTGTGTCCTCTTTGATTTCTTTCATCAGTGTTTTATAGTTTTCTATGTATAGGTCCTTTGTTTCTTTAGGTAGATATACTCCTAAGTATTTTATTCTTTTTGTTGCAATGGTGAATGGTATTGTTTCCTTAATTTCTCTGTCTGTTTTTTCATTGTTAGTATATAGGAATGCAAGGGATTTCTGTGTGTTAATTTTATATCCTGCAACTTTACTATATTCATTGATTAGCTCTAGTAATGAAACTTAAAAGCTTTTGCACTACAAAGGAAACTATAAGTAAGGTGAAAAGACAGCCCTCAGATTGGGAGAAAATAATAGCAAATGAAGAAACAGACAAAGGATTAATCTCAAAAATATACAAGCAACTCCTGCAGCTCAATTCCAGAAAAATAAATGACCCAATCAAAAAATGGGCCAAAGAACTAAACAGACATTTCTCCAAAGAAGACATACAGATGGCTAACAAACACATGAAAAGATGCTCAACATCACTCATTATTAGAGAAATGCAAATCAAAACCACAATGAGGTACCATTACACACCAGTCAGGATGGCTGCTATCCAAAAGTCTACAAGCAATAAATGCTGGAGAGGGTGTGGAGAAAAGGGAACCCTCTTACACTGTTGGTGGGAATGCAAACTAGTACAGCCACTATGGAAAACAGTGTGGAGATTTCTTAAAAAACTGGAAATAGAACTGCCATATGACCCAGCAATCCCACTTCTGGGCATACACACTGAGGAAACCAGATCTGAAAGAGACACGTGCACCCCAATGTTCATCGCAGCACTGTTTATAATAGCCAGGACATGGAAGCAACCTAGATGCCCATCAGCAGATGAATGGATAAGGAAGCTGTGGTACATATACACCATGGAATATTACTCAGCCATTAAAAAGAATTCATTTGAACCAGTCCTAATGAGATGGATGAAGCTGGAGCCCCTTATACAGAGTGAAGTAAGCCAGAAAGATAAAGAACATTACAGCATACTGACACATGTATATGGAATTTAGAAAGGTGATAACAATAACCCTATATGCAGAACAGAAAAAGAGACACAGAAATACAGAACAGACTTTTGAACTTTGTGGGAGAATGTGAGGGTGGGATATTTCAAAAGAACAGCATGTATACTATCTATGGTGAAACAGATCACCAGCCCAGGTGGGATGCACGAGACAAGTGCTCGGGCCTGGTACACTGGGAAGACCCAGAGGAATCGGGTGGAGAGGGAGGTGGGAGGGGGGATCGGGATTGGGAATACATGTAAATCCATGGCTGATTCATATCAATGTATGACAAAACCCACTGGAAAAAAAATAATAATAATAATAAAAAAAAAAAAAAAGAAAAGAAAAAGGTGAGAACTGGTGTCCAGGACATCAGAATCTGAGTGACGACACTAGGCACAAAATATACAGAGATAGGGAAGCAGCTTGGGAGACTAGCGTAGCAAAACCCTGATTTTCCCCGTGGAGAGTTCCAGAAGGTAGAATCATTCTATGTGGGTTGAGGAAGGACTTCAGAGCCTTCAAGAGAAATCATAGGATTCAGAAGTAGACATTATGTGGTGAACATATTTTGATGCTCACATGGTGAGCATCCATGAGGAAAGAATTACTGGGCAAAAATAATGGGTATGGGAAAATTCAAGGCAAAACAATACAGATGAATCATCTAGCTGGGGTTTTAATTCATCACCTGAGGAAGATGGAATAACTCTGGAAGAAAGTTGTTATGCAAGTATCAGTAGGAAGTGGTGTTATTACTCATAATAACAGTGGCTGAACAATGATGATGATCATCATTTCAATTGTACCACCGGATATTATGAGACTTTCATTAAATCTGTAATGTAGATAGACTTAAAAAAAAAAAATTGCCTTGAGAGCTGCTAGAATTTGATCTCTATAAAATAAAATTTCAGAACTGAAACTGATATAAAGGAAGCCTCCAGGAGGACCAGAAACACATACTCGGAGTCTCACCCTCCAACTCTGTAGGCTGGAGAGGGGTTTGCTCACACTACGGAAGAGGCAGACAGGTCAGAAGACAGCTGATAGTAAGAATTCTTATCAGAGTCCTCTCTCCCAGATCTCTGTAATACCCAGTAGAAAGAGGAAAATAAAATACCTTTTCACCCTTTTGGGAGGGGCCTCTTGAGTCAAAGGGATTGTTCAATACTTTCTAAAAATACTTACTGTCTGTCCCAGGTGAAAAATACAAAGTAGCTCTGTGGTCAGAAATTGGTCAAATTGCAGAGTCCAACAGAAATTTTTTTTAGGTCTTCTCCCCTAAGCTAAAATCAAATGATGTACCCAGAAAAAAAGAAAAACCTCTAAAGCCCTTGTAAAAGGATTTATTGGGTGGATCAAACTATGATGTCATTTAGGTTGCAACCCAATTCTCTGAGGAATTAAGAGCAACTGTCCTTATTTTACAAATCTTTGCAAAACTAGAAATATGACTCTAGAGGCAATATGAGGTTCACCTATTCCTTTAGATCAATCCCTAGACCTCCTGTACTTACTTCATAAAGCTAGTAAAATATGGATTTTAGGAAAGCAAAGTCCTTCTTGGAGAAACTTACATTCTTTTCCTGCTCCTCTGAGATGTAAACGTGAAAATACAAATTTCAAGGAGGTAATTTTTATCAGAAGAAAAGCAAAATGGGGAAAGGTAATTTGGAACTTGGACAAATGAGAAATCTAAAGTGTATGTAAGCTATCCACTGTTGGCATCTGGCTGTTCAGTTATGTGTATATGGATGTATTATAGTTGTCTCATATTTTTAATGTCTATACGGTATTGCCAGAATTAATTTCTAAAAGAGCTCTATTTAATTGACCTAAAGAAATTCAAGCTCTTACATAAATTATGTATTCTAAAATTCTTAAACATATAATAAAAACCAAACCACTTTCCAGGTTCACATGATCTGTGAAATCTTTAGTAAATTAAAGCTAGTCTAAATGTGTTAATTTAATTAAAATAGACATGTCCTTAAGGTTATCAACATTAAAAATAATGCAGACACACAACTTCTATTCTACTTAGGCTTATTAGGTAAGGTCAAATAAGTTTATGTAATCTGTTACAAATTTTGCCAACCAAGAAAAACAGCTTGGGTTGATGGCTGATTTTGTTTAATGTCTCATAAAGATTTATGGGTAATATAAACACAACTGCTAAGGACAAGTAAATTAAATTGATGTAAGTAGGATAAAAAGTTTTGGGGTTAATTTTTCAAATCTTTTCATTAACTTAAAACCTTAAAGTTTACTAAGTTAAATTAAATGATGGATAATCATTAAATATCCAGATATAAATTAATTACTGAACACAGGTGTATCCATTTTTGGCTTCCTTTTACAAAGAAACTAACAGATATTTGGGTTTATTAGCAAACATATTTCATGCCACCCTAAAAAAATTTACTATGAGAAAGCATATGTTTCTAGAATTTATAAAAAATAATTGTAAATTTGTCAAGCCATGCAATACTAATGTAAATAACAATTTTAAATTGTTTACCTCTTTATTTTCACTAAAAAGTCAAGTATTTACAAGCGGCTCATGCAACTCACTACCAGAAAAATGAACAACCCAATCAAAAAATGGGCCAAAGAACTAAACAGACATCTCTCCAAAGAAGATGTGCAGATGGCTAACAAACACATGAAAAGATGCTCCACATCACTCATTATCAGAGAAATGCAAATCAAAACCACAATGAGGTACCATTTCACACCGGTCAGAATGGCTGCTATCCAAAAGCCTACAAGCAATAAATGTGGGAGACGGTGTGGAGAAAAGGGAACCCTCTTACAGTGTTGGTGGGAATGCAAACTAGTACAGCCACTATGGAGAACAGTGTGGAGATTCTTTAAGAAACTGGAAATAGAACTGCCATACGACCCAGCAATCCCACTGCTGGGCATACACACCAAGGAAACCAGAATTGAAAGAGATACGTGTACCCCAATGTTCATCGCAGCACTATTTAGAATAGCTAGGACACAGAAGCAACCTAGATGTCCATCGGCAGACGAATGGATAAGAAAGCTGTGGTACATATACACAATCAAATATTACTCAGCTATTAAAAAGAATGCATCTGAATCGGTTCTAATGAGGCAGGTGAAACTGAAGCCTATTAATCAAAGTGAAGTAAGTCAGAAAGAAAAACACCAATACAGTATATTAACGCATATATATGGAATTTAGAAAGATGGTAACGATGACCCTGTATGTGAGACAGCAAAAGACACAGAGATGTAAGGAACAGACTTTTGGACTCTGCGGGAGAAGGTGAGGTTGGAATGACTTGAGAGAATAGCATTGAAACATGTATATTACCATATGTGAAACAGATCACCAGTCCACCAGTCCATCACTAGTTTGATGCATGAGACTGGGAGCTCAGGGCTGGTGCACTGGGATGACCCTGAGGGATGGGATGGGGAGGGAGGTGGGAGGGGGGATCAGGATGGGGAACACATGTGCACCCATGGCTGATTCATGTCAATGTATGGCAAACACCACTACAATATTGTAATTAACCTCCAGTTAAAATAAATAAACAAAATTTTTAAAAAGTCACGTATTTAGGGTTAATAAAACTTCTAATACATATAATTAAAGCTACTACAAACAATAGGGGGAAACCTCTGTAAAAACGGAAAGTAGAATATGTGTTTTCAGTAAGAGATGTTATGAGGAATGCAGATACTTTTTTTTAAGGGAAAAGAAAGTTATTTTGTCGTACATTAGTTATTTTGGAATAGAGGGGAAAAAAAGATAATTTAAATTAAAAGTTGGGAAAGATAGATTCTTATCTTGTGTAGTCAAGCTTGCTAAAATCAAATAAATTTATTATAAGGGTTATAAAATTAAGCTTTAAAGGCAGTAATGTATTTATGTAAAATTAAACCTTACTTTTCTTTCATCCAATTAAAAAACAACTTTTCTTGGATTGCTGGTCGGCTGTTAGCGAGAAACTGTAGAGATTTTTCATTCCCTTTTAAATGATCTGTCTAGAAAACAAAGACTGAGTTTTATCAAAATAAATTCCTGTGTTCCAGCAAAGCAGTCTTAAAAAGACCTCATAAGGTCAATCACTATTCTTGCTATATTTATATAAATAATCAGACCAAGTATAATGCAAACAAATTAGTTTCACTGTGATTATCCTTTTTAAAAAATGGGTATAATTGTAGAGAGAAAAAACATATTTGCACCTTTGGCTATATTAGAGCCTAATTCTATTCATTGTTTTTAAAGTTTTGAATATACCTGTAAACTGGACTACATCCTGAATGCTTCCAGCTTCCTCAAGTACCTGGCTGCATCTTTCCAAGTGAATGTTTTCAATTTTCTCCCAGCCTTCAGATTTGGAATCACTAGTGGTGCTAGTGGTAAAGAACCCACCTGCCAATACAGGAGACGTAAGAGCTGTGGGTTCAGGAAGATCCCTCTGCAGGAGGGCATGGCAACCCACTCCAGTATTCTTGCCTGGAGAATCCCATGGACAGAGGAGCCTGGCAAGCTACATACCATGTGGTCTCAAACAGTCAGACACGACTGAAGTGACTTGGTCCACACGCAAGAACAAAGACTGCGCTTGAATCTCCTTGGAAGAGAAAGAACCAGGGCTTCTTCACTACCCAGATGGCAGGCAAACTTTATTTTTTTTCCATTTATTTTTATTAGTTGGAGGCAAATTACTTTACAATATTGTAGTGGTTTTTGCCATACATTGACATGAATCAGCCATGGATTTACATGTGTTCCCTATCCCGATCCCCCCTCCCGCCTCCCTCTCCATCCCATCCCTCTGGGTCTTCCCAGTGCACCAGCCCTGAGCACTTGTCTCATGCATCCAACCTGGGCTGGTGATGTTTCACCCTTGATAGTATACTTGTTTCAGTGCTGTTCTCTCAGAACATCCCACCCTCGCCTTCTCCTACAGAGTCTAAAAGTCTGTTCTGTACATCTGTGTCACTTTTTCTGTTCTGCATATAGGGTTATCGTTACTATCTTTTAAATTCCATATATATGCATGGGTATACTGTATTGATCTTTATCTTTCTGGCTTACTTCACTCTATATAATGGGCTCCAGTTTCATCCATCTCATTAGAACTGGTTCAAATGAATTCTTTTCAATGGCTGGGTAATATTCCATAGTGTATATGTACAACAGCTTCCTTATCCATTCGTCTGCTGATGGGCATCTAGGTTGCTTCCATGTCCTCGCTATTATAAACAGTGCTGTGATGAACACTGGGGTACATGTGTCTCTTTCAGATCTGGTTTCCTTGGTGTGTATGCCCAGGAGTGGGATTGCTTGGAGAAAAGGGAAACCTCTTACACTGTTGGTGGGAATACAAACTAGTACAGCCACTATGGAGAACAGTGTGGCGATTCCTTAAAAAACTGGAAATAGAAGAACGGCAGGCAAACTTTAAAGACTTGAACATTAGATACACATCTCCCAGCTGAAGAAGGCTCCACCTAACATCTGGTCCTGTGCTGATGCTAGAGAACTCCAAGTCCAATGGAAGAGGAAGGAAGAAGCCAACATCAAGGTAGACTGCTTCCTCCCAAGACTTCATTCTTTAGCTAAACTTGAAACCCTTTTATCTTCTCTTTCTTTCCTTTACTCTGGCATGGCCTCGTAAAAATAATTACCATCATTCATATTTCCCAGGCCATTGCAAATCTTTCAGAGCACTGGATTTGTCATCAAAAAACTTTGATCTGTTCATGATACTAGAGACCCCCTGGTTTGCCCCATGACCAATTTCTCTTAGGTTTCCAATGTTACTGAAAGTTACAATTGACCCTTCCCCCTTAGAAGTCTCTTACAGAGTTTAACTTTTACACCCAGAACATCTAGTGCATTATTCTTACCTTTCTCCGATTATAGCTGCATGTGACAAATAGCTACAAATACCTATGTATGTCTCAGTACACTTGCAACCTTAGGTTCTCCTGACTATCTACAGAAGATCTGCCTTTTTTCACTGAAAGATCTCACCAACAGTACCCATCTTTGCAAGGTAATCAGAACAGCTCTTTATTTCAAACCGGGGGAAAATTAACTGACTGGCCTGAACAAGCACCATGAATAGTACAGTCTTAAAGGAAATGGTTTGTGCCGCAACAAGGTTTGTCTTTGTGATGGTTGTCATCCTCCTTGGGCTCATGAATGCCAATGTGGCTCTCACATAGCCCAGCAATGCCTCTTAACTTATCTAACGGTGCCCCTAGCACAAAGACACCTCATTGGTTGACTTCCCTGCATTTACATCATTGATGGACATACTTCCCTGGTTAGGAGTGAATGTAAATGAGAATACAGTCAGGAACCTCTCATTAACTCTTGAAAGTATTACATAATCCACTGTTCAAGAAATAGCTTCCTGACAAAAATTCCTAAGGCTCTCTGGCTAAAACTGTTCTTGATAATAGGATAGCCCTTGATTTTTTTTTTTTTAACTGAGCAAGGAAGTGTCTGAAGTGTACTCCAGATACTGGGAATTATCCTGTTTATAACAGTCATTATAATTGTATCCCTGGGGCATGATATTCTCACAAAAACTTTAAATGGAGGTTTGCAGTCACTAACCATCAAGCAAATAATCTGCCTGAGACTGGAACATCAAAAAAGGAACAAAGAGAATGGCCAACTTCAAAATTGTGCACCTGAAGTCCTGGCTCACGAATATCACAGAGATAAGCAATAATCTCTTTATTATTATTATTAAACAATAATAGATTATTAAGCAATAATCTCTTCAATAATCACTGATGCTCTAATACTTTGACCACCTGATGTATAGAACTGACTCATTGGAAAAGACCCTGATGCTGGGAAAGATTGAAGGCAGGAGGAAAAGGGGACAACAGTGGATGAGATGGTTGGATGGCATCACTGGCTTGATGGACACAAGTTTGAGTAAGCTCCAGGAGTTGGTGAAGAACAGGGAAGCCTGGTGTGCTGCAGTCCATGGGGTCGCAAAGAGTCGGACACAATTGAGCGACTGAACTGAACTAAGCAATAAAGTCATGATATGCAAATATCACACAAAAGGTCAGCAGAAGCTGCAAGAACTATAGAGCAGTATCTGAGAGTGGTGCTAATGCCTTAAATTTTGACCACATCCCTCAGTTAGGCTGAGTCTGATCAAAAGGGGAAACTGAGACAACAGGCCCAACATTGAGTCACTTGTGCCAAGCCCTACAACAGCAAACGAAGACTTACACCTAACCTAAATGCAGCTTTGACAACCCACAAGACTGTAATCTCAACTGGTCAGCACTACTGAAGTAACCCACACCGCAGAACCCTTCTGCCCACCTTAGGAGAGTGACCTTCCTTAAACAATGCATACTTTGCTAATAACTGACCTTTTCTGCCCTCTTTCAATCTTCAAAACCTCTCCTTTTCTATAGCTCAGGAGAGCTCCTTTCTATTTGTTAGATGGGATGCCATCCGATTCATGAATTATGCAATAAAGCCAATTTGATCTTTAAATTTACTTGGTTAAATTTTTGTTATTTAATCGGAGAAAAGAGATTCATGAAACATTTAAGAGGTCAAATCTGCAAAACATGGTGACTACTAGGTTGCCTAGGGACATTCAGAATGCTCATTAGTGACTTAATTGCTGAAGCAAATAATGTATTTCTTGAAACCTTTCTTAGCACAGATCCTAGAGAAAGTCCATCCAAACGAACACACATGGCCGATGGCCCAGAGAAAGGCTTCTACAACACTCAGCTCAAGGGTGGTGAGCAGACAGGTATAGGCATTGATGGTTTGGCCTATCATGTGTTACCAGAGGCTTTGCACTATCAAAAAGTAATAAATGCCAGGCACACCTAGCCAAAAACCATTGATCGGGACTCAAAAGACAGATGTAGTCTTGCAATTAGGTCTTCATTTTAAATTTGCATCTTGGCTTATTCAGAGAACTGAAACTTCTCTGGACCTAAAATATGGTCTACATCGCCAAACTTGCCTTTAAATCTGAAAAACCATTCTAAACACTTTGATTAAAGCTATTTTTAGCTCTTGGGGTGGAAAGAAAGGCACAATGCCATGAAGGAGGTGGGCGGCTGGTTAGCAAGCATCTGGGTGAGAAAGACGTAAAGCATTTTCTTCTAAAGGAATGTTTGTACGTTAAGAGATGCTGAACCACATATTACGTAACAATTCTCACATCTCAAGAAAGTTGCCTTAAAAAGCCACTAGTGAGTGATGAGTATTAATCCTGTGACACTCGACAGTCACATGCGGCTCCAGTGACCCCAGTATTCAATCTGGGAGGAAAGGATGACAGAAAATAACAATGCTCATTGTTTTGTAACTGGCACCTACGTGATGAACAGGCTTCTGTGTTAAGTATCTTATTTTGCATGCTTCCATTTGTAGTCAGTCCACTTAATTTATCCTGGCAGCCACACAGCAACCAGGAAACAGTCAGATGGAAGGAAAGCACGTGGATTTCAGAATCCAAGAACAGTTTATTTAATGAAAACCTAAAGTCACAGAGGACATGCCCATTACATGTTCATGTTGTCAAAAGGTATAATTCATGTGCTTTCTAGCCTACTCAAGTTCCTCGTGGGCATGGGATATGCAGCTTGCCAGCTGCCAGCATTTTGTCACCTGACCCATGGGCAAACCTAGCAGGCGTACTACTGATATCGCAATCAGGTACCTGACCATATTTCCTCAGCTCCTGTCTTGATTATGAGAACAGAAAATGACAGAGCGGTCCAAAGCCTTCTGAATTTACAGCTCCCCCACGCAAGGTGAATATAGATGAAGGACAAAGAGATGCAAATCTAATTTTCTGGCTGGGGAAGGGAAGACAGTGGCTTCTACAGAATATCCTGGAAGAAAGCCAGACTGTGGTTTCAGCTGCACTGGGCTTCCCAATGGAATGGGGAGCAGGGATCCCAGAGAGATGCTTAGTGGACCATCACTGATAACTGGCTCAGACGTCCAGCTGGAGCCCTGGGTCACATTAAATAGGAACTAAGGGAAGTTCCACCTTGGGCCTCTGACAAGTGGGAACGTCTGATTACAACAACTTCATCCAGAGAAAGTTTATGCTACATGCTTTATTTCACTTAACCCTCATGAAAACTCTGTAAGGAAGGTAGCTTTATTGGCCCCAATTTACAGATGACAATAGAGGCTTGTAGGTAGGGAATAAATGGCCCAATGTCACATAGCTAAAAAATGATAGCGCTAGCACCAGAAACCGAGATCTATGCTTTTAATAACCTATCACTTCATGATGCTGAGTTTGTGAGACAATTTCAAGTCAAGAGACCACACGTTCTTTGCACCTCTGACATTTGTGGCATCTATGCATATGGACAGGTGGCCAGCCAGGCTTTCTTAACAAGGTCTTACTTTATCTTATGTCCACTCATAAGGCTCACAGGGCAGGTGCATGGTTATTTCTATGTCAAATCGTAAGCAGGTAAGTAAGTCACTTAAGCTCTCCTGCGGGCATTTTTCCCATATGGAAATAGGGGCTGAATAATGAACACCAAGTTCTCATCCAGCTTTGATGTGGGATTGCATAGTAATTACCAACAATCAAGTTAAATGACCAAGACTTGGTTCCCCTCATGAAGCTGGACAGTAGGGCCTGTCTCACCTTCTGGAAAGTGTTGTCCTTCCAGCCCAGGCAGGGGCCAGCACATAAGTTGTGATCAGCACAGACTCTGTCAAGTAATGCTGAGAGCCAAGGCTGAGCCAAGCATAGTATTAGGCACTGAAAAAGAGAAGGGGCAAAATGCAGGATTCCGAGCTAGTCATGTTTATAGGGAAGAGAGGAGATGAGATAAATTTCCAGAGACAAGTGACTGGCACATAAGTAACCCTAAACGAAGAAGGAAGGCAGAAGTCCTCTAGCTCAAGGGGCTCTGAACGTGTAAATGAAAAATGCTGCCTGCCGTATCAGTAAACAAAGGTGTTGCAGCCATTAAGCTGCTACAGCCACACCAGACGGTGAGGCCTGAGGCAAATCAGCATGGGGACAATCTGGCTGCCCTTGGCCAAGCCCTCAGCCAACCCCTCAGCCACTGCAGCCATCCCAGTGAGGCACCCTGAGGGGACTCAGGCTGAGGACACAGGATACTGGCCCCAGATAGCTGAGGTGCATATCAAAAGAATGATTTCCACGAGTCCAGACACCTGCATTTTCCCAGACACAGAAAACTGTTAAATTCAGTTTCTTTATTTAACAGTCATCTTTTGATGCTTCAACTACCTGGTCTTTGTTGCAAAAACTCCGACATGTGCTGGATCCTCCCTTACCTCTTCCGAGCAGTTCCTCAGAGCTATCTGAGAGGCTGTGTCTAGGCTTAAGTCTTCAGTTTTGTTCACCAAATAAAACATAATTCTCAGCTCCTAGGTTGTACATATTTTTCAGTACATGCTAAGTCACTTCAGTTGTGTCGGACTCTTTACGACCCTATGGACTATAACCCACCAGGTTCCTCTGTCCATTGGATTCTCCAGGCAAGAATGCTGGAGTGGGTTGCCATGCCCTCCTCCAGGGAATCTTCCCGAATGTCCATCTTCCCTAAAATGCATATGTTGAAGCCCTTACCCTCAAAATAATGGTATTTGATAGAGAAGCCTTTGGGGGGGGGGTGATTAGATTTAGAGGAGATTATGAGAGGCGAGCCCCCTGATGGGATTAGTACCCTTATACAAAGAGGAAGAGAATGTTACTCTCTGTCTGTGTCTACATGCACCTGCTGGAGGAAAGGCCATGTAAGCACATGGAGAGAAGGCTGCTGCCTACAAGCCAGAAAGAGAGCCCTCACCAGACAGCAAATCTGTCTGCAACTTGTCCTTGCACGTCCAGTCTCCAGAACTGAGAGGGGGCTGTTGCTTAAGCTCCTCAGTCCATGGCGTTTTGTTACAGGAGCCTGAGCTGACTTAGAAGGCTTTCCAGAAGAGATGGGACTTCAGCTGAAGGGACAAGTACAAAATAAAATGAGGAATTTAGATGGGTCAAAACAGAGGTGGGAAGAAAAGAAGTAAATCTTACGATGGATGAAAAGACTGGAAGAGAAAAATGAAGAAGTTAGGAAGGCAAGCAAGGGGCAACTTGCTTCCACTAAAGAAGGAAAAATACATCCTGTCCAATCCTAAGCAAAACCCATTGACAATTTCAATTCTTTCAAACAAACCCTGATATTCAAAAGAGAAAGCCATCACTCCCTGGCAGCATCAGGCAGCTGTCTGACAGGGTGAGGATGTGCTAACTGCTCTGTAGCTTCCTTTTCTCATTAAATCAATTAATTTTAAAACATGCCTCAAATTGATGTCATTTACAGTGCTGTGACAGCATCAAGATGGAATCGCTAGTTCATAAATATTTATTATCACCTACCGACAAAGCAGAAGAGAAGAAGGGGAAACTGAAGAAACACTTAAAAGCCTCCCACATCATGAACGCGACAGAATTAAGGCAAAGGTACGGATTCTCAGAAACATGAAGGGGTGTGAAAACTCACAGCCTAGACTTCTGCAGAAACACTGGCTTGTAAGAAAACATTCAAAGGAACCACGATTTGATTACAGAAAGTAGAAGACGAGGGGAAGGTGGGGAGAGGGGCATGGAGAAAAAGCAGAGCTGACAGGGTAAGAGAAAGGGGAAAAAAAAACAGATGCATCTTTTATTTGTAACTTGTTACTTCAAGAATACAGCAGCAAAAGGAAAAAACAAAGAAAAAACAATGTAAGGGATGTGTCAACTTACTCTTCACCTTCTTTTAAGGGAAAAAGATTCACTTGAAACAGAATTTAAAGCCATGATTAGTCTCAAAGGCATCTTCCTTGAAGGCTTTTGTAAGTTCTTACAAAGCATCACCACCAATATCTGAATTCTATAGTGTCACTTGAAGTCAACTACATTCACACCCAATTGGGAAGTTAATTTTTAAGCATTTCATGTTTTTCTATTTGAATTAAAACATATTTTCTAAGGAGAAGGCATTAGAAAGAGATTTTTTACACTTATCATTTTATTTATTAGATGCTCACTAAGGACGATTCAAGCTGAATTTAGAAAAGGCAGAGGAACCAGAGATCAAATTGCCAACATCCGCTGGATCATCAAAAAAGCAAGAAAATTCTAGAAAAAATAACATCTACTTTTACTTTATTGACTACGATAAAGCCTTTGACCATGTGGATCACAACAAACTGTGGAAAATTCTTCAAGAGATGGGAATACCAGACAACCTTACCTACCTCCTGAGAAATATGTATGCAGGTCAAGAAGCAACAAATAAAACCAGACATCAAACAACAGATTGGTTCTAAATTGGGAAAGGAGTATGTCAAGGCAGTATATTGTCACCCTGCTTATTTAACTTATATACAGAGTACATCAAGAGAAATGCTGGGCTGGATGATTTACAAGCTGGGATCAAGATTGCCAGGAGAAATATCAATAATCTCAGATATGTAGATGATACCACCCTTAGGGAAGGAAGTCAAGAAGAACTAAAGAGCCTCTTGATGAGTGTGAAAGAGGAGCGTGAAAAAGCTGGCTTAAAATTCAACATTCAAAAAATGAAAATCATGGCATCCGGTCCCATCACTTCATGGCAAATAGATGGGGAAACAATGGAAACAGTGATAGACTTTATATTATTGGGCTCCAAAATCACTGCAGATGGTGACTGCAGCCATGAAATTAAAAGACGCTTGCTCCTTGGAAGAAAAGCTATGACCAACCTAGACAGCATATTAAAAAGCAGAGACATTACTTTGCCAGCAAAGGTCCATCTAGTTAAACCTATGGTTTTTCCAGTAGTCATGTATGGATGTGAGAGTTGGACTATAAAGAAAGCTGAGTGCCGAAGAATTGATGCTTTTGAACTGTGGTGTTGGAAAAGACTCTTGAGAGTCCCTTGAACTGCAAGGAGGTCAAACCAGTCATTCCTAAAGGAAATCAGTCCTGAATATTCATTGGAAGGACTGATGTTGAAGCTGAAGCACCAATACTTTGGCCACCTGATGCAAAGAACTGATTCACTGGAAAAGACCCTGATGCTGGGAAAGACTGAAGGCAGGAAGAGAAGAGGACGACCCTTCTCTTGAGATGAGGATGAGATGGTTGGATGGCATCACCGATTCAATGGACATGGGTTTGAGCAAGCTCTGGGAGTTGGTGATAGACAGGGAAGCCTGGCTGCTGCAGTCCATGGGGTTGCAAAGAATTGGACACAACTGAGGGACTGAACTGAAGGTCTGAATGACTGATGATATGAATGTGTTGCATATATGAATGATGAATGGATGAATGAGTTGTAAGTGACTGAATGGATGAATGGGTTCACTCATGGGCTGCTTGTTAACTGCATGCAGAAATGCCCCATAAGAAGCAACAGATCTTTAGGGGAAAGGCTTTCTAATTCAATCTTGTTTCATTGATTTGTTTCAATCATTTATTCTCAAATCCTATTTGAGAAATCAATAGGCCAACACCAGTAATAAGAACATTATGATCAAATAACTTCATTTCATGGTATTCCGTAAGTATCCACACCATACTTTTCCCAGAAGGCTATGAGCTCTGTAAAGTAAAGGCCTGAGTTAAGGAACTTCCTCAAAATCATGGGACCAAATGGTAACACAGGTGAAATTTGAATCCAGTAATCTGATTCCCAGGGCCTGAGCTTATGCAATGAGCTGCACCGTCTCTCTTAGAGGCACTCATTAAGTATCTATTGGACAAAAGATTTACATGAATCCATGACCTGAGATTTTAAAACACCTTGAGGAGAGAAATAATACATTTATTTTTTTTAATGAATCATTATTTGAAAATAAAAATAGCCCAAAAATAATTAGGAATAAATCTTATTTAGCTATAAATGCTCTATTACAGAAAACATGGAAAGTCAAAAGAAAACAAAAATATCATATAATCTCAACAACCAGCAAAAACCACCATGAGCATTTGGCATATTTCTTCTTTTTCTACTGAAATGACTCTTTTATATAATTGGAATCATATTTTCCTTAAAACTAAAATGGCTATATAATTTAATAATCCAACCCTTATCTATTTTGGCTGATAAATATAATCTGCATAATATGATCACTGAGAAATAATTTATGGCACCTAAGTCTAAAACCCAGCACAGACTTTATGCACAAATACCCTCATCATAATTGCTAAATAAAATGCAATGCAACATTATGCATTTTATAATCAGATAAAGTAATTCTCTTGAATCACCATACACTGAAACAATCTCTAATGCTAGTTAACATTTACTTATACGTGGCTTACAGTTGGAGCTTTCTAGATGGCTCAGTGGTAAAGGATCCGCCTGCAATGCATGAGACACGGATTTGATTCCTGGGTTGGGAAGATCCCCTGAAGTAGGAAATGTTCTTCCCTGGGAAGTCTCATGGAGAGAGGAGCCTGGTGGGCTACTGTCCAAAGGGTCACAAAGAGTCAGACACGACTGAGCACACGTATAACTTATGTTTACATGTGTATTTGTATCGGCATATACTGTAATTACTGTATTTCTGTGCTTGTACATTTGTCCTAAAGAAAATAAATACCAGTTCACATCATATGAAAACAGAACCATCTGAGAGAAGTGCCTGCATTCCTGCAAAGCACAGTCAAACAGAAATGGAGGGAGAAGTGTCGGGGGAGTCCAAGTAACATAAAGAATAACAGTGGCAGGGACAGAGTTTCTTCCACTTTCTAATAAATTTCTTCTTTTAAAAGGGTATTTATTTATTTATTTGGCTATGCTGAGTCTTAATTCCATCAAGTGGGATGTTTTTTAGTCGTAGCATGTGTGATCTTTATTTGTGGCACGAGGGATCAAACACGGGACCCTTGCATAAATTGCATGGAGTCTTAGCCACTGGACCACCAAGGAACTTCATCCAATAGATTTCTAATAAATAAACTCCATATTCCATTTGATTACATATAAGAATATGGAAAAACTTTTTTTTAAAAGAAATTTGCAAAGAGGTCAGAATCCAGAAGGGGTGTCCCAGGTGGCGCAGTGGTAGAAAACCTGTCTGCCAATGAAGGAGATGCAAGAGACGTGGGTTCCATCCCTGGGTTGGGAAAATCCCCTAGAGGAGGAAATGGCAACCTGCTCCAGTATTCTTACCTGGAAAATTCCATGGACAAAGGAGTATGGAGGGCTACAGTACATGGGGTGGCAAAGAGTCGGACACGACTGAGCACATATGCACATATGCACACAGAATCCAGAAAGGTTTGGAAATAAAAGCCAACAGGCACAGAGGCCTGACAGGTGGGGAGGTACCAGCAGAATAACTGTTGTGAGAGGCTGGTTATGAGTCCCCATTTGAGTGGGGACCACAGCACCAAAGGTGATAGGAAAGCTGCATGTGTAAGTCTTCTGAGTTGTTCTTACTTTGATCTTTTTCATGAATATAGAGATGGAAGCAACTTCCCTAAAACAGAGAAACAGAAAGTCCCAATTATGCTCCACTTGTAAGGGCACAGGTTTCTTGGAAATAAACTACAGAAACAAATGAAGCACATTTCTTCAATCTAAATGGTAATTCTCCATGACAGCACACATTCTACTAACACTGTGCCTAACGCAAGTGGACGTCCAAGTAGATTCTAACACAGCAACCTGCCTGGAAATTGCCCTAATGAGTCCTGGAAATTGGAGGCCCCAGACTTTGGGCCAGTTTGCAATGTTCAATCAATCCAAAGCCACCCTTTGGTGGAGAAAACACACTCACAGGAGTAACTTTACAAAGAAGACCTTATAATAAGTAATGTATTCCATGGATTCCACATTAGCCATGGAGACTAGCTGGTGAGGCCAGTCTTCAAGCTTCAGGTAATTTTTTATTTTATTTTTGGCCATGTCACACAGCATGTAGGATATTAGTTCCCTGACCCGGTATCAAACCTCACCCCCCACTGTGGAAAAACAGAGCCTAACAGGACCACCAAGGAGGTCCCTATGATGCTGGTTTGTGAGGCAATATATCATCGTCGAGAACCCAGCCAGGTCAGCTGAGACCTGGTGTCTGTATGAATCAGAAATCAGAAACCACTTATTTTCCATCCAGGGGACAGAGGAGCTGAGGAGTCAAAGGGAAACGTGAGAGTTCCAAAGACTAGCAACAGGGAAAGCTACTCCCACACCAGAACTGGAGAGACCCCAGGGGCAAGGTGAGCTGACAGAAGCTGGCACCACCGTTGGCCAGTTCATGGAAGCTGGACCCAGGAGGAACACACAGCTGCAGCTAAAGGAATCAGCCCAGGTGAGGGGGAAGAGAGAGAACTACCCAGTCTCTCCCTTCACCCTCCATCCTCCACCCTCTAGACAGAGCCAGGGAAATAGAGATGGAAGCAGTTTCCCTAAAATAGAAACACGAAAAGCCCCAATGGCCAACACCAGCCAGAGCCAACTGACAGAGGCTGGGAAATGGAGCTTCAGGGTCCGGCTCTTCCAATGCAGACAGCAGAGGAGGGGCAGCATCTGCCCCAGAAAGGGCATTTGAGGATAGGCAGGCCCTTGCATGGCATCACAATGCTACCTTTCTCAACTCCAAGAAATTGCTTTCTTGTGATCTGTTTTAGTGTGGTGCCATCAGCCTACACCAAGAGAATGAAATGCACCATTATCATCAGTAAGAGTAGCATTGACAAGTACTGGTCTTAAGACTTAGTACTGGTCTTAGTGATCATTGGGACTTTCCTGGCAGTCCAGTAGTTAAGACTCTGAGCCTCCAACGCAGGAGCCACAGGTTTGATCCCTGGTTAGGGAACTAAGATCCCACATGCGACAGAGTCAAAAAAATATTTTTTAATTAAATTTAATTCTAAAAAAGATTGCTGATCAATCTTTTTCTATATTGCTGACCAATATATAACCAGTAAGTACTTTCTCTTGAAGACCCTGAAGATAATTTTTTCCTCTGTTCTCAGTTATCAAAATGACTAGTAAATCCCTTAAGTAATTAGGTAGATTCAGGCTTATGGAGGACGCTGAACGGTGAAACTGCCCTGTGACTCTGCCTCAGTCCTCCTCCACTGTTTCTACTTTTTTCTCTATTTCTAATATTTGCTACTTTGCATTACTGTAAGCTGATAAATCATCTATGAAACAAGCATGAAATAAATACATATATGTATACACACATATGTACACTGACAGAAGTGTATGTGCATAATTTTGAGCATGGGCTAACGGCAACCATACATAATAGATCATAAATCCAAGGCATGAGTTTTGATATCCTGCTAAATTGTGTTAGAAGGTTATCACCTCTTCATCTGTCAGACATGTTGCAACTATTTATTCTGTGTTTTTATTTACTTTTTAATATCATAAATATTTATGCTCTACTTGGTTGACCTAGCCAATACAGATGTTAATGCTTATGTAGTGAATCTATCAGTGGTTTGTGAGTTTTTACACCGACTGCATGCCTAGGGAGCCTTTTTTGATCTTAAAATCAGATAAATATCCATTGCTATTTCCTCCTGACTATTTCATGTTTTTTTTAATTAAAAAATACATAAAGCATAATAGTAATAGTAGGTAATAAGAATAATTACAAACATAAGAGCAAACATCATCATCATAGTAAACAATCATATGGAACCTAGTTTGTGGTAGATACACAAAGTAAAATTTAAACATCCCAAACTATAATTCTAAACAGCAAATAATACAATAGCTCATTTAATTCTCACAACTGTCCTAAATAGCCTTTACTACCATTCCCATTTTACAGGAGAGAAAAGAGACATACAGAAGGGAGGGAATTTGAGTAAAGTCACAGAGCCAGGAAGTGGCAGAGCCAGGATTTGAAGCCATGGAGTAGGAAACCCACTGGTGGCAACCCACTTCAGTATACTTGCCTGGAATATTCCGTGGACAGAAGAGCCTGATGGGCTACAGTCCATGGGGTGGCAGAGTCAGACACGACTGAGCACATAGGACAAGCACACAGGGCTGGCTCTCGGTTCCTGGGGCTCAAACAATGCCATGCTGCCTCTGTGCTGGGTTTTGACAAACAGTCCAAGACAAAGATCTGAAAAGTAATTCTTTTCTTTCCAGGGTAACCAGGTGACAATCCTAGCAACATGACTGAAACATCTTCATCTCCCACTGTTAGTTAGTGATATCAACTTTGTCACATATAACCTTGTTTTCCCTGATTTCACCTATGCAAGACAACAGAGACGAAGCAGGACCTTGTTATTTCCATTGTGGGTTTCCAGAATCACTAAGGAGGACAACACAGCAGGTAACCTATCAAATTCACAACTGGAGACTTTGGCCCCACCAGCTCCTGGTGAGGGCCACTCAGTACACAAGAAAACACTTCTAACAACACTGAAGATCAGAACTCCAGCCAATTACTGCTCTCTCCTTAGAATTCGTCTAATTACAAGATTCAAGAAACCAAAAAGAGAATCACAATCAGAGGCTGATGCCACTTATAACAAAGAAATGGTTGGCCTAAAAACTGTAACAAACCAGCCATTAAAGCCCACTTACTACAAAAATAAATATTAATGGGACAAATAAAAGAATGAGAGCAGGGATTACCAACACTATTCTTATGCCCGCCATAGGTCTATGGGAGAATTTTTATTTATGTCTTTTAGGCTGTCTATATTTCTATAATTAGCACTCATACTTATTACCTAAATAAAAGAGGCATTATTAAAACACTCCACAAGAACTGAACAGTGCAAATAAATCCAGATCCCAACTGTCCCGTTGCATCCCTCCTCTATGAACAAATGTGCTCTAGGCCCTACTCTGTGTGGAACCTACACCAGGCACTGGGGATAGAGAACAAGAAGTGTTTAGTCTTCTCTGCAATAATTTGATTTTTTAACCTGGAAAATATAGTCATGAATATTTTATGATTAAATGTCAATTTCACAATGTTTACACATGTACAAAACGGAGAGTGAACATGATGTGTCACAGTCAGGATTCGAAGGGAAGCCATCAAAAGGCAGTGTGATGCTCTCTCTACCTTGCCTGGCACTCCCTAACCCACTGCCAGCCTGTGCTGCCCACCCCCCGCTGTTCTTCTGTGACATTCACCTGGAATCAGAGCCAGAGAGTGGAGGCACCTCCCCTGCCTGGCTTCTCCGAGCATGACAGGGCCACGGGTAACCTCCTCCAGCCAGTGCTGTAGTTTTTACGCCTCTTCCCTAAATAACTTTTACAAGGACACTTGTCCATTGATAAACATTTTATAAGCCTCTGATCCTGACTGCCACTAGAATTTCTAAACACCTTGAGATGTGGCACTGTGTAAGATCACATTTCAAAACCAGCAACTAAAACACCATCACAGAAAACCTCCCAAGTGGCCATCTAATGCTCAAGAACTCAAAACCTTCCCCAGGAGTCCACATATCACTTTGGAAAAGTTTAATTGGAGGGGAAGGAATGGGGAAGGAAGGCAGGTGTGAAATAGAATAAAAAACTTCCTAACACTGAGCTCCACAACTCATACTTGTAATTTTTCTTTATTGGTTCTCCTCATTCATTGCTTTAGGGCAGAACTAATCCATTCTCCACATGACAGCCCTTCAAATGTTTGATTTAATATCTTCAGATATTAAATTATGGCAATTTTCTTATAATGTGTTGTGTTCTATCTTCATTATTTTTTCTTGTTTCCATACTTATCCACCTGAGGATACCTAGAATGAACCATCTGGGACCTTCCAGGAAATCATCTGGTTATGAGAATTAGATGCTCAGACAATGCCAATCTTGTCTTATTTATCAAGTGAGAGTACAGAGAGAAAAGGCAAAAGGATGGGGCATAGAGGGTTGCTTGTTGTTCTTTTCCATGTCTGTTTCTAAAGAAAAGGTTTAAGGATCAGGCAGAAGCCCCAGCCTCATGCCTGAGAGATCTCTGCTTAACTCTTTCCTGGGTCTAGCACAAGGAAAGTGAGTGGCATAATACAGCATGTGGATATGAACATGAAGACAGAATCTGGATTCCGCCATGTTAACAGCTATGTGACCTACGGCAAGACACCCTTTCTGGAATCCATTTATAAACCCAACCTATAAAATGGAAGTGATAAACTCTACCCGATAGGACTGCTTTCAGGAACCAAATGAAATAACATACAAGGTTCACACATAATACACTTTCAGTAACTAGCAGTCATCATTTCTTGAAGAAGATCTGCATGGGACTCTGGCTTACCATCTCATTCTCTTCTAGTCTAACCATCACATTCTCATCTTTACCAGGGTGTGAGAAAATTTGGAAATAAGATTTTTATATAGAAGAAATAAGCAGAAGGTATACTGCTTCCCAGGTGGCTCAGTAGTAAAGAATCTGCCTGCTAATGCAGGAGACACTGGAGACATGGGTTCGATCCCTGGGGTGGGAGGATCCCCTGGAGGAGGAAATGGCAACCCATTCTAGTATTCTTACCTGGAAAATCCCATGGACAGAGGAGCGTGGAAGGCTACAGTTCATGGGGTTCCAAAGAGTCAGACACAACTGAGCATGCATGCACATGTATACTGCTTCCAACACAAAATATTACAACTTTAAAAATGCTACTAAACAAATGACATCCAAAGTCTCATTTAAAAACAAATCAAAAGGAAAGAGAGGAATGAGCCCCATGATAGATGAATTTCCAAATTTCAAGGCTTCCAAACTGTATGGAAATGAATCATCTCACTCCTGGGCTGCTGACTTCCACTACGACCACAGTCCCAGCCCCATTAGTCACAGGTTTTCCTACTAGACCTCTCTCTTCCATACGCAGATGCTAAGCATGGAATCCACTGGAAAGGACAGTCCTCCACTGTAAACTAACCCATTGACATTCTGGCTTATAACCCTTGTGAGCTTGATTAGCACAAGTCAAATGCAAAGAATTCTGAGACACTGACCAAGGTCTCTGAAAGCAGGAGTATCACTTTTGTGGTTTTGTCCTGAAAACAAGAATTTAGCACAGTGCCTCATATACTGCAGAATGCAATAAACGGTTGATGAACAAATAGAGGAAAGAAGAAAGAGACATACAGAGATAGAGAGATAAAGTACAAGGGAGAGATGAAGGAAAAGGAGAGAAACAGGAAGAAGGAGAAGTAATGAATCAGTCAATTAATCGAGTAATACCACTAAAACCTCTTGGAACTGGCCTATAGCCCTCTCTTGGCAAATTCCAAGGCTCAACATTGGAAACGGGCACAGTATCTGTGCCAGCTATGTGGATTCTGCTGTGAATTACAAGAAACACAGCTACACAGTATCCAGTAATAAACAGCAGAGATTGGGATGAGTTCAGTTGCTGACACTGCCATGTAGAACCAGAGAAATCTGCATTTTTATAGGTGATGCCCTACAAGTAACACTCAATTCTTTCCCAGAGAAAGTCACACCCATCAGTGCAAAGTCAAAAAGACATTAAGAATAATTCATTGAGAATTATTCACTTCAGTTCAGTCGCTCAGTCGTGTCCAACTCTTTATGACCCCATGGACTGCAGCACGCCAGGCCTTCCTGTCCATCATCAATTCCCGGAGTTTACCCAAACTCATGTCCATTGAATCAGTGATACCATCCAACCATCTCAGCCTCTGTAGTCCCCTTCTCCTCCCATCTTCAATCTTTCCCAGCATCAGGGTCTTTTCAAATGAGTCAGCTTTTCACATCAGGTGGCCAGGAGAATGCAAATCAAACCCACAAGGATATATGACCTCACACCTTTTAGAACGTGTGCATGCTAAGTCACTCAGTCATGTCCGACTCTGTGCAAACCTATGAACTACAGCCCACCAGGCTCCTCTGTCCATGAGATTCTCCAGGCAAGAATACTGGAGTGGGTTGCCATGCCCTCCTCCAGGGGATCTTCCCAACCCAGGGATCAAACCCACATCTCTTACATCTCCTGCATTGGCAGGCAGGTTCTTTACCACTAGCACCACCTGCAAAGTTCACCCTTTAGAATGGATACTACCAAAGAGGCAAAAAAATTGCAAGTGTTGGAGAAGATGTGGAAAAAAGGGAATCCTCATACACTATTGGTGGAAAAGTAACTGATGTAGCCACTATGGAGAACAGTAAGAAGAGTCCTCAAAAAATTAAGAATGGAACTATCATATGATCTAGCTAGTACACTTCTGGATATTGATCCAAAGATTATGAAAGCACTATTTCAAAAGATACATGCACCTCTATGTTCATCACAGCATTATTTACAACAGCCAAGATATAAAAGCAACCTAAGCGCCTGCTGATGGATGAATGGATAAAGAAGATGTGGCATATATAGACAATAGAATATTATTCAAGCATAAAAAATGAAATCTTGCTATTTGAGACAACATGAATGGACTTTGAGTGTATTATGCTAAGTGAAATAAGTAAGATGGACAAAGACAAATATTGTATGATTTCACTTATATTGGGATATAAAAAACAAGTAAACAAATAAAAAAAAATGAACAAACCAAACAAAAACAAACATGTAGATACAAAGAATACAGTAGCAGTAGTAGTTACTGGAGGAGACAGGGAGTGGGTGAAATGGGTAAAGGGGTCCACTGTATGTTGACAGATGGAAAATAAATTTTTGGTGGTGACCACACTGTCATATATGGCTTCCCAGATGGAGAAGTTGGTAAAGAATTCTCCTGCCACTGCAGGAGATAAAGAAACCTGGGCTCAATCCCTGGGTCAGGAAGATCCCCTGGAGAAGGAAATGGAAACTCACTCCAGTATTATTGCCTTGGGAAATCCCAAAGACAGAAGAGTCTGGCAGGCTAGAGTTCATGGCGCTGCAGAGTCGGACACAATTGAGCATGTACACACTGTAGTGTACACTGTCATATTTAAGAAATACAGTGTGGTACACATGAAATTTACATAATGTCATAAACCAATACTATTTCAGTAAAAAATAAGAATAAATAAAATAATTTTTTAAAAAATTTTAAAAAGAATAACCCAGTGTGCCTATACTCATTAAAACTGGTTCCACTGCCTGCTAAACTGGCAGCCAGTAAATAAACAGAAGAGACAATGGCTTTTCCACCCTCTCTGCACAGTCAAAGAATATCTGCTAAAACAAGACCTCCCCATGAAACAAAGGATGAGAAGTTAGGGTTGCCAGATTTAGCAAATAAAAATACCCACAATATCTGGGCATATTTATACTTAAAATGTTCACAAACATCTTTTGAGTTTATGAAAGTTACCTCTTACTAATGATTTACCCAATTTGAATGTCAACTGAAAAATATTTTAAATATGTATGTAGATATTTAAAATAATAATAAATCTACTATATGTCAATATAAATAATATATTTCATGACATTTTACAGCTTTTTAAATAATATGTTTACAAATTTCTTTACAGTCTGTCATACTAGAAGACAGGTGGATTCTCACGTCTACCTTGGCATTCAATCTGTTGAGATGCTAGTCTCTGGAAAACTCCACTGTATACCTGTGAAAGTATAAGAGTGATAAAAACAAAGGCAAAAATAAAATCTTAGTGTTATTTTGAAAATAATATTGGTCTCACAAAACCACTTGAAAAATCTTTGGTTCAGTCAAAGTCCCTGGACCACACACTTTGAGAGCTGCAACTCCAAGCCACCCAGGGACAAAGAGAAAGACTAGGAAACACCCAGCAGAAGCTGTGTTGATGTCCACGGCTCCTTCTAGCTGGTCTATAGATCACTATCCTTGACAGGAGAGACAGAAACGTCCATTCTTGGCCCCAGTCCATGGCTGGCTCTAGTGGTCACTCTCCTCTGGAACACTGGTTCCCACAAAACATGGCCAGATCCTCTTCACCACATGTGGCCTTTGCTTTCCCCTCCAGCACCATTCTTCAGAGAACACTGTTCGTAAGCCTCAGAGAAGGAAAGGGTGACAGCTCCATTCTCAAGCCAATTCCTAAGTTGTTTCTCAATATAATATACATCAAGAATAGGCTGTCTTCTCCTAATTGTATCAGTGGCTACAAAAAATTGTAGCTGTGGGAGGTATACGGTCTTACATTCAGAGAATAGTTGGTACATGCTGAGATCTTAAAAAGATAACTTAGGGACTTCCCTGGTGGTCCAGAGGTTAAGACTCTATGCTCCCAACGCAGGGGGTCAGGGAACTATCCTGAATGCCGCAACTAAGACCTGGTACAGCTAAATAAATAATTTTTTTTAAAAAGATAATAGCCTACAATTTAAGAAATCCTGATCCAGAACTCTTCTTACAAAGGCACAAATACTGTGTAATGTCAATAGGTATATTCCCAGAATCATTCTTTAAGGGATAAAGGAATAATCAAAATCAATAAGGGAAGATATGTTTTATATTTACAGCCAAATGTAAAGTAATGACGTTAATATCTACACTTAAATTTAACTTTGGACTCCTCCGTCACCAAATCTTTTGAGTAAATAAGGAAAGGGAAGCACAAGGGACCAAGAAAACATGCAATGTGAGACTGGCCCCTGAGTGACAAAAAAAAAAAAAATTATGCAAAAAGCTAGTCTAGTGGGAACCTTGAAAAGATTCAGGTGACTTTTGTTGCTCACACCCTCTTGCAGATTCTCAACAGAGCACTGCTCCAATTCTGCATAAAAAAATATCCTCCTAGACTTTCTTCTCATTTTGGAGGAAACATTTCATTATGAGACATTTCTACTTAATGTTTAAGTCTTCCTCTTCCTAGAGTTAGAGGCCAGAAGACAGATGAAAGAAAACGTAACACATATAAATAGTAAAGTCTCACTGCTGTGTTCATGAATTCCCCGCAGTGAGCTGCAGAAACAAAAGGGTCTGTATTCCAACATGTGTGCGAGGCACTACGTCCTGTATAACTCCTTCGCAGAGGCTTACTATATACACCTGTGAATACAGGCTCTGGGAAAAGCAGAAACTTTAACTGGTTAATTCCCAGATTATTTTATTTTGAACCTCCCTGCTTTTTGCCAACCCCAGCTACATATCCTTAGTGTCAAACCTCAGGGTTGCCAGATCCCAAGGGTGTCCTGTGTGATGCCCTGAGTGGATGAGCCAGACGTGCACCTAGGTTTGTTTTCCCTTTGCTAGGGGCCTAAGGAGCCTGAGATAATTGCCCTCCCATTGTTATGTATTATTACCTATTATTTTTACCCATGCTATTATGCGGGCTTCCCTGGTGGCTCAGATGGAAAAGAATCCGCCTACAAAGTGGGAGACCTGGGTTCTATCCCTGGGTTGGGAAGATCCCCTGGAGGAAGGCACGGCAACCCACTCCAGTGTTCTTGCCTGGAGAATCCCATGGACAGAGGAGCCTGGCGGGCTACGGTCCATGGGCTCACAAGAAGTCGGACCAGACGAAGCACGCAGCACAGGAGGACATGCCATCATCCGAGGAGGAGAAGTTGCAAGGTGAATGGAGTAACGATGCTGCTGATGCTGATAAGGCTCTGAGAACTCTGGAACAGTTGCGCTTGTTCTCAAAAGGAAGTCCCACACCGAATTCTTCCACTCCAAAATCAGTGTATGCCCCAGGCACCTCACCATGTGTATGAGCCTTCACTTAAACCCCAAAAGAAAACTTGGGCCTTCTGGGAGAAATATCACAGGCCATCCCTTATATGAGAAATCTAAAAAGAAATGATACAAATGAACTTATTTACAAAACAGAAACAGACTTACAGACTTTAAGGAGAAACATGGTTGCCAGGAGGGAAGGATGGAGAGAAGGGATAGTTAGGGAGTTGGGGACTGACATGTACACACTGTGATATTTGATATGGATAACCAACAAAGTCCTACCGTATAGCACATGGAACTCTGCTCAATGTTATATGGCAGCCTAGATGGAAGGGGAATTTGAGAGAGAATGGATGCATGTAAACGTGTGCCTGAGTCCCTTTGCTGTCCACCTGAAACTATTACAACGTTGGTAATAAGCTACGTCTGCATGCTCAGTCTCTTAAGCCACGTCCAACGATTCCAACCTCATGAACTGTAGCTCACCAGGCTCCTCTGTCCATGGGATCTCCCAGGCAAGAATATTGAAGTGGGTTGCCATTTCCTTTTTCAGGGGATCTTCCTGACCCAGGGATCAAACCCACGTCTCCTGCATTGGCAGGTGGATTCTTTACCACTGAACCACCAGGGAAGCCATATACAAAATAAAAGAAATTTAATAAAATAAATGTTCTTTGATGTCATTTTTAAATATTGGGCCTTCCTATGATCAAAGTCAACACTTATTCAAAGAGATATTTTTTGAATTACACATTATTTTGAATAATCTTAAAATGTGGAATTTAGAATTAGCTAATCCTACTCTGCTTCTTTGATATTTTTAATAAATTCTTTCTCAACCGAAGGAAATGAAATTGACAGTCCCACTCATTCATCATTTAGCAAATGTTTAATGAAAACCTAGGGTTTGCCAGTCACCCTCGAGGCACTGAACTGCAAGAGAAGATACAGACAAAATAAACTGCTGCCTTAAGAGAGTTTCAGTTGTGGGTGGAGAGAAGGGAGAAAACTTTTAAAATAATAAGTAAAATATATAATTAGATAGTGGAACATGCAATGGGGAAAAAAATAAAACAAGAAGGGGGTGCTGACAAGGCCCCACATGAGAATGTGATATGTGAATCATGTCCAATGTTGTTTTGTAACAACATTACTGAAGTATAGTTGATATACAGAGAACTGGAGATAATTGACGTATACAATTTGATGAGTCTAGATATGTGCAAACACTCTTGCCACAGTCAAGACAGACAGCAGTCAAACAAACAGACATTCGCAACACCTCCCAAAGTTCTCTTGCATCTCTTTTATTCTTTGTTTCATTTTGATAAAAGAGTAAACCCTGCAGACAAATGAGAAGGACTCTTTAGAAGGATGATGCTGTAGGGCAAAAGCCAGGAGGTAACACAGGATACAGTGTATTGGGATAGCAGTGAGTCAGGGGAAAAGGAAAGAGACCGTAGAAGTAGAAGACCAGTCATATGGGGCTTTGGGGTCTTTTAAAGGACTTTGGCTTTCTTTTTCAATGAGATAAAAATGCCCTGGATCATCTGGAACACAGGAAAGCCATGATCTGATGCACATTTTAACAGGAACAACCAGATGGTTGTACAAAGAAGAGGTTACAGGTAAAGCAAGGGAAGAACCAAGGGACAGTTGAAAGGCTCTGCAATAACTCAGGCAAGACATTAGGGTGGTATAGCAGAAGAGGTGGAGAAAAATAGCAGAATTTTAGATCTATTTTAGAATTTAAGCAAAGATTAGACTAGCTGAGGGACTGGGTGAAGAGTGTGAAAGAGAGGAGTCAAGGATGAGGAGTCAAGTGTTTAGACTGAGCAACTCAAAAGATGAGCATTTGCTGAGATGAGAAAGACTATGGGAGAAGATTTAGGGAAGGAGCTGGGGAGCCCAGTTTTGCATGCATTAAGTTTGAGATGCTATCAGACAGCCAAGGACACAGATCAAAGAAGTTGGAGTTCAGGAGAGAGGTCAAGACTGAAAATAATACTTGGGAGTATCTGCACATAAATGGTATTTAAAAATATAAGATTGGATGATGTCCAAACCAAGCAAATTCTGTCGAGCTAAAATAAAAAAGAAGTTTAAGACTTCCCTGGTGGTTCAATTGTTAAGACTCTGCCCTTAGAATGCAGGGTGCGTGGGTTTGATCCCTGATTGGGGAACAAAGGTCCCACATGCTGCTTGGCACAGCCAAAAAGAAAGAAAGAAATACACATTAAAAATAAATATATACAATCTACCCATTAAATGGGCAAAGGCAATGGCACCCCACTCCAGGCACTCTTGCCTGGAGAATCCCATGGACGGGGGAGCCTGGTAGGCTGCAGTCCATGGGGTCACACAGAGTCGGACACGACTGAAGTGACTTAGCAGCAGCAGCAGCATCCATTAAATTTTTTCTTAAGAAAAGAAGTTCAAGGGCTGAGTCATGCAGAAAGCCAAATGAAGAAAATATTTCAAGGATGAATGAATGATAAACTGTGTCAAATGGTTCTAAGAGGTAGAGTAAGGTGATGACTGAAAACTGACCACTGAATTAAACATGTGGAGGTAACGGACAATCTTAGCAAGAGCAGTGTAGCTGGCATGATCAGGTAGAAAGCCTGATTAGAGTGGGCTCAAGAAAGAAGAAATGAAAAACACACAGATCAGCAGTTAGCAATGTGTGGTCCACACAGCCTTGGTGAGGAGTCCTCAAGAACTTTCAATGGGTCCTCGGAATCAAAAATACCTTCACCCTTATTCTCTCGTGAGGGTGCTATGCTCTGCCAGTTGCTCAGCCATGTCCAACCTTTTGTGGCCCCAAGGACTGTAACCTGCCAGCTTCCTCTTTCCAAGGAGATTCTTCAGACAAGAATACTGGAGTGGGTTGCCATGCCCTCCTTCAGGGGATCATCCCAACCCAGGGATCAAGCCCAGGTCTCCTGCACTGCAGGCAGATTCTTTACCATCTGAGCCACCAGGGAAGCCCAAGAATACTGGAGTGTGTAGCCTACTCCTTCTCCAGGGGAACTTCCTGACCCAGGAATCGAACTGGGGTCTCCTGCATTGCAGGCAGATTCTTTACCAATTGAGTGATCAGGAAAGCCCCAAAAATCACCGGTAGCTCTAGCAGGGAGAAAATAACTATTGTAAAATACTCCTAGAGTCTTCTCTGTGAAGTGATGACTTATTTCTCAAGGGGAAAATCATTATCAGAGCCTTGTCCTAGAGCAGTGAAAGTAGAATGAGTTTTTTTCCAGAGACTCCATGATAAGTGATGGCATATTTGCTCTGACAGCTAATGAAATGTGAATTCTTATGCTTTGCATTTTTCTGCTTCAATTTCTAATATGGGAAATATCAATGAATATAATGCAAATAAATCACAACTCTTCAGGGTCATCAATTCTTTTTAAGAGCACAAAATGGTATAGAGATCAAAAAGTTTGAGAACCACAGATATATATAGGTAGATAGACAGAGAGATAGATACTAAAAGTGGGAATGAAATAGTATTCCTTGCTGCATCTTTTCCCAGTTCCACTGTCTGATGTAAGTGAGCTGTATGCATTTCTTAAACTACTAATCAGCCATCAGCTTGAGAGGACATAGAGGCCCCAGGAATTGGCATATGGCAAAGGTACAGCCCAAAGGGACATGCTGGAGGAGACAGGGGGCATAGTCAAAAGCAGATTTGGTGTGATCTGGGACTGCTTGAAAGGCTCTACTATGAAAAAACTCTTTATTCAGGACCTGAATTTAAAATGCATATGATTGTCTCATACTCAAGCACAATTTTGCACATGGATACCAACTCTCTTTATCTTCATTATATTTTTGTCTAAGGGGAAATTTACCTTAGAATGGTTCTCCATACATAATAGTAAACAATGCATTGGCAATTATATGGTTTATTACTAAGGGGAATAGGGAATTCTTTTCATAAAATGTCAAAGCTAACAGAGTCATCACTGTCCTATTTCCTCATTCTCAAAGATGATATTCATCAAATCTCCCCTTCACTCAAAGCATCCAAGAGCCCAGGATGACCTCCAAGAGCCCAGGATGACATTTCTGTATCTCAGTGTAGAAAAGGGATATAGAATTGAGAGCTCCATAGACTTGGGTTCCACCACTTCCTAGCTGAATGACTTTGACAAGTTACTTAACTTCTCTGAGATTTCATTCCTTACCTATAAAACGGAGATTTCAGAAATTCCTGAAGGTCAAAAGAAGCAATTTAACAAACTGCTTAATACAGAGTCAAGCAAATGATAGATATTAAATGGTAGGGTTTTTTTTTTTTTTAGTATTTCAGTAATAGATAACAAGGTATACCTTTAAAACAGTGAAATTAAAATGTCAGGAAACACTTATAATAAGCAAAAAAAAAAAAAAATACAAAAGGATTTACAGGGAAAACACATATGTAAATATTCATAATGAAGCTTCCTGTATACTCTGAGGATGAGGACATACTCTATTAGGTCTTATGCAATATACATTTATTGAATCCTACTCTATGCCAGATACTGGGGTAGACAGTGGGAGTACTGAAGAGGATAAATCAGAGTACTTTAAATTAGTACTTGCAATAGGGAAGAACAAATCTGACTCCATATTGGACCTGTTTCTTTAAACTTTGTATTCTCTTGATCTTGCTACAAGTTAAGAATGTTGCCTATAGCCTGAAATATACAGACAGCCCATCTCAAGGCTCTAAACTTTAAAGATATAACACTTTTATATTCAAATATAGATTAAAAAGTTGCAGAACAGAGAATAATATTTGTCTTGCTGGAAGTTTATTGGAACATTTTGACCTGACCTACCTGGACAGCAGCAAGAATAAAGGATTGTGATACCAAGAAGTTGGCAACAACCAACCACACCCCTTCCCCTTTCAGTATAAAAGAAGCATGAATTCTAACTTGGGGAAGATGGTTCTTTGGGACGCTAGTCCACCATCTTCTCAGTCTTCTGACTTTCTTAATAAAGTTACTGTCCCTTACCTCAACAACCCATCTCTCAATTTACTGGCCTGCTGTGAGGCAAGCAGTATGAGCTTGGACTCAGTAACATTTGCTGGCCATTAAGTCCTGTGATCTTCTTTAAATGAGTAACAACCCTTGAAAGCTGTCCCTAAAGAATTCCCCCTCCCACCATCACCACTGCCACACATCTCAGTTCACTGAGCTCAGCTCTATCATGACAAAGTTAGAAATGGGGCTGTCACTGTGTTCTGAGGGTTTAGGAACTGAGCCTCATCTGCCTGAATCCATTAAAA
The DNA here is from genome assembly GCF_033118175.1 of Dama dama. Lineage (NCBI taxonomy): Eukaryota > Metazoa > Chordata > Mammalia > Artiodactyla > Cervidae > Dama > Dama dama. Next base: position 78,626,688 of record NC_083698.1, on the reverse strand, counting down.
ATGAATGACTTGGTTATGACCAATTTATTTTTATATGTATACTTGTTTTTAAACATTTTTAGGATCATTTAAATCCCATTTATTTTTATATATTTGGTGCATTTCAACCCATCACAGGCATTATCCTTTTGATATTCTTACCGTGATGCCTCAGGTCACTAGGAGCTTTTCTGAGTTGCCTAAAGCACTTTGAAAGTGACCTAAAGTCTTGGATAGCTTCCTTGTTTTTAAGGATGACAAGATATTCCAGACTCATCGTGTACATTTCCTACCCACATGCAGAATCAGCTATTTCTTCAAGGAGTCCTGGCAGTAAGAAATTTCAATAGGAAATGGCTCTTTTTCATAAGATATGGGTTATTCTTGCATAGATGTCTCTCCTTCTAAGCCTCTTCATCAGACAGCAGTATATTCCTCCAAATGTGGTCTTACTCATCTCATGAGGTGTCTCTGCAGGCAGATAACTTATTTACTAATACTAATACCTAGTACCGCCCTTTTCAGACAGTACCATCCATGAGGGACACCTCCTCTGCAGGCAATTATCCTGCCCAAAATTAAAGCTCCAGACAGACTCTTCTTTCTCTGGTGGGTAATTCTTGGCCTTCAACTGTGAGTCACACTGGAGCATAGAAGTGGGAAAGGACCTCCTGGAGCTTTGAAAGACCAGGTGTGTGAGGAGAGAACTGGGAAATTAATATTCATGGGCAGCAAGCTTCCTGGAAATTTTCTCCCTCAATCCTCTTGGGTGCACAGTCTGACTTCACTGCTGCTTCAGCACAGACCTGAGCAGATGGAGCTGTGTCCTCACGACTTCTACCTAAAAAAGTGGCCGTTACATAAATGTCTGGGCTTGAATCCAGTGTGCGAGGGCATATGTGTGTGTGTTTTGTTTTTGTTTTTTTTTTGCCAAATAGACCCCAGGTCTACATTTTCCCCCTCGTGCCTCAGGTTTGAGACTGAAATTCCCTCTTCCTTCCAAGTAAGAATCACGAAATACTCATCTTGGAATTCTCCATGACAACCAAGAGAGACAGCAATTTCCAACTCTGGAAGCAGCAAGCTACATGATCAGACATTCAGACTTCCAAGTCAGTGACTCACAATCACAATAATAACTACAGCCATTCCCACAATTATTTATTGGGTGGCAGCTTAAGTGAGCAGCTGTATCTCGTTTCTTTTCACAACAGTACTATGAAGTAGAGACCACTGTTATTCCCATTTTGTGATGAGGAACCTGAGAATCTGTGAGGCCATGGGGCACACAGCTATTAGGAGGCAGTCCAGAGATTTAAGGGCTTCCCAGGTGGTCCAGTAGTAAAGAATCCACCTGCCAAGCAGAAGATGTCGTTTCGATGCCTGGATCAGGAAGATCCCCTGGAGAAGGAAATGGAAACCCACTCCAATAATCTTGCCTGGGAAATCCAATGGACAGAGAAGCCTGGAAGGCTACAGTCCATGGGGTCGCAAAAAAGTCAGACATGACTGAGCAACTAAATAGCAAGAACAACCAGAGATTGTCATGCACAGGGTTGTCTGACTCCAACCTCCAGGCCCTAAACCATTACTCTTTAGGAAAGAGTGAACAAACATCTTTCTTCCAAGTGTCATGACAGAGGAGATATAAGGTGATTGCTAGCTTTCAGATGGATGGGAGGAGAGTCAAATAAATGTTGCTAACTATGGCAAGGCACTCACGGAGCTCTTGCAAAGATAAGGATGCCCCTGATGGTGAAAGCAAGCCTTGAGATAATCGGTGATACCAGGTCCTACAGACACACACCTGGCTTAAGAAAAATATATTCTTTATACACATAAGAAGACTGGAAGAAATAACATGATAAATGTGCTTTATTCTAGACTTTGATGGTGTTTTACATATCACAGACCCAAATTTAGCCTGAACTTTTAATACATGGATCTGTTAAACAGATTCACCATCCACTGTGTCAGTGGAATTTTCCTGTCTGCTCTAATAGGCTATTTAGTGAGGGCTATTTCTGAACATCCTTCATCATTTAAGTACCATATACACCAGAATTTCTAAATCTCAATAATGCTTCAGTACTGATTATTTCTCCTGATGGGAAAATTAAATATAAATGTTTGCTTAACTACAGAATTTGGCCACACAGAGGATTTTACTTACATAATCCTTAAACCAGAGGACAGTGAGATTGCAGTTGTCATGGGAGATTTTTTCTTAAGCTTCCTCTATTTGCACTGAGCTAATATTCTCCCATTTCTTTTTTTTTAATTGAAGTATAGTTAATTTGCAATGTTGTATTCATTTCGAGTGTGCAGCAAATGATTCAGTTATACATACACACACTGTCTTTCAGATTCTTTTACTAAAAGATATTAAGTAGTTTCCTGTGCTATACACAGTAGGTGCTTACTTTTTACCCATTTTATAGAGTAGTGTGTATATGTTATCCAAAATCCTAATGTATGCCTCCTCTCTTTCCTTCCCTTCCGGCAACCATAAATTGTTTTCTAGATCTGTGAGTCTATTTCTATTTTGTAAATAAGTTCATTTGGGCCATATTTTAGGTTCCATATATAAGTGATATCATATATTTGTCTCTCTTAATATTATTTCATTTAATATGATAATCTCTAGGTCCATCCACCAGATGTGAAGAACTGACTCATCGGAAGAGACTTGCATGCTTGAAAAAGACCCTGACGCTTGAAAAAGACCCTGATGCTGGGAAAGATTGAAGGCAGGAGAAGAAGGGGATGACAGAAGACAAGATGGTTGGATCGCATCACCAACTCAATGGACATGAGTTTGAGCAAGCTCTGGAAGTTGGTGATGGACAGGGAAGCCTGGTGTGCTGTAGTCCATGGGGTCACAAAGAGTTGGACATGACTGAGCGACTAAACTGACTGACTGATAGAGGTCCATCCACATTTCTTCTGAAATTAGCTTTCATCTTTTTTATGACCTTTTAAATCATCTCATCCTACAACTAATGACACAATACATTAAATAATGCCTAAAAGATAGCTGTATCAAGTCCAGACATAGAACTAAAACATGCTCATTACTTCCAAGTACAGAAGAAAACCATCTTATATATTTCAAAATGTGGAACATTTTTATTATGGAAAATTTTCAAAATACACATAAGTAGACATAATAGTATAATAAGCCCACACATACCCATCACCTAGCTCTGTCATTCTTGGGTCATGTGTCCATCCCATTCTCATCAGAATTTTCTAAAAGGCATTCTTTAAGCAAAACAAACCTTACACACTGTTTCTTGGCCTTTTGGCTAAGATCAAGCATAAAACAAACCTCACATTAAAATACCAGTGGAGTCTGAAATTGATATTTTATAACAGCATGATATAAAGTGACAATATCAGACTTCAGGCTTGTGGTACCCATCAAGGGGTATCTTAAAACAAGAGCATCTGCTCAATTTCAAAACTACTCTAGATAGTAACTCATGCTTGCAACAAATCAAGATGTGAAAGTGCTAATTGCTAGTGAGTCAGCTCTAAGGAACACTGATCTTTCCTCATACATTTACTGCATTCATGTGAAAATACAAAGCCCAAGATGGAAAGAGTGGTCTGGGGCCAACACTGTGTACATGATGAAAGCATGTGACCCAAACCAGGAAAACAAATATGTAAACGGTCTGCATCCTACCACACCAGCGTTAACACCGCAGCTCCCAAATTTTGCTTCTCGTCATCCTCATCCCTGCCATCACTATTTATGGCTGATCTACTCTACCCTACATCCTGTGCTAAGCACTTCACAGATCTCTTTAATCTCCAGCAAAGTAAGCACTTTAATCATCAATTTGCAGATGGAGAAATGGAGGCTTAGAGAGATTAGGTTACTTGTTCAGCAGAGTCTTGATTATGAACCAGGTCCTCCTGACTTCAAAATCTGCATTCTTTTCCTATAACATATTTTGGTTCCAAACATCATTAATATAAAAACACATACATATGCACACACACACAATAAAATCCTCACCTCTTCTGAATCTCCAGTGTTAATGAATGGAGTGATCAGTACCTGTGTAATATCTGATTAAAATCCGAGTCTATGAAGTCCTTTACCAACTTTATAACTTTTTATGAATTATTAAGAGACTAAACAAATCAATGCTGCAGTCCATGGGGTCGCAAAGAGTCAGACACGACTGGGTGACTAAACACCAGTAAACAAATCAAGGAGCTGAAGCCACACCAGTCAGCTCCCCAGGCTCTGCACCTTTCATCACACTTCAGAACACCTTCCCTATTAGGAAACAGCTCTGGGTGTCCATGTTTCCCAGAGCAGATGGGTCATGAGGTTTGGTAGCTGTGACTCTTTAGTGCCATCAGAGAACAATCTTGGGATTTCCCTGGCAGTCCAGGGATTAAGACTCCATGCTCCCAATGCAGGAGTCATGGGTTCAATTCCTGGTTAAGGAACTAAGATCCTGCATACTACACAGCACAGCCTAAATAAATAAATAAGGAAGAAAGATTAAAAAAGAAAAGAACAATTTTGACATCAACTTGGAAGTGCTTACAAGAAGGTATTTCCAGGGGCAACCGTCAGCTTAAATTTCCTGAGTTACCAGTGGTTTGTAAGTCCAAGTAGTAAAAGATCCTCTGATACTCAGCATCTTGTACTGACAGCAGCTGAAAAGGGATTTGGAAAGATTCTGACAGGTAACTAATGAAAGCTTACAGAAGAGAAAGCACTCTGAGATGGTTCACTGGGTGCTGGCAAATGCAAAGTCCTCTGAATTTAATTCTTTGAACAAAATACTTAATTAATAATTTTCTGGAACAATGAATGAAACCTTCCAATGGTACCAACAAGTGGTACAGGGATGACCCTGCTTTGATGTACTAAAACATAAGATCACCCGTATGTGCCAATGTTTCCAGTCCACTCCAAAAGAAAATCATCATGATTATTGTGACTGCCAACTATCCTTATTCTCCAAGCCCTAAATTATAATATTACTCCAATATTAGGCCTTTATATAGTCCTGAGTAATCAGCTAGGCTTCTTGAGTTCCAGACTCTGAACTTCAAAAGAGCTTACTAAATATTCTTATCATTTTCTATAGTACTTACCATCTTATCTCAAGTAATCTTTTCCTCCCAACTTAAGTCTGTACTGCTCTCTCAATCACCTACATAATGGAGTTTCTTATTATCTTGAAAATTTTCCATTGAACTGGGCTTCCCTAGATATTAAAAAAGCAAAACAATTCCAGGATACATTTAATCATTATCTTGCTTTTCCTCCTTTGGTGAACCGATCTGGGTAAGCAAAGGCACTATGATTTATGATTTTCTAAATGGCTACTGCATGTTACAGATATGTTAATGCAAGCACATCAAAATGGACCTATCAAAATGTAAAACTTTTTTCCCCCTGCCAATTAGTATGCTCTACTGATCAAACCAGTCATTCCTATAGGAAATCAGCTCTGAATATTCACTGGAAGGACTGATGCTAAAGCTGAAGCTCCAATACTTTGACCACCTCATGCGAAGAGATGACTCACTAGAAAAGACCCTGATGCTTAGAAAGACTGAAGGCAAAAGGAGAAGGGGATGGTAGAGGATGAAATGGTTACATAGCATCACTGACTCAATGGACATGAATCTGAGCAAACTCCAGGAGAGAGTGAGGGACAGCTGAGTCTGGTGTGCTGCATCCATGGGGTCACAAAGAGTCTTAGGCATTTAGGAACTAAAAACAAAAAAACAACAACAAATGCCCTACTCACATTCCTGACTTTATTCTATGCCTAATTAACTCTCCAGTTATGGAGGGGGGGCGGTGGCAGCTATACTGCATTAATTGTTATGTGTATTGACTATTTGTATAGTTAGGAAAAAAGATAGATATTTTCAGAAAACCTGTTGGAGGTGGTTTTAATGCTAAAGACCATTATTTCTCTACCACCAAATCGTCAGTATAAAGAACTCATGATACTATATTGACGATATTGAGATCATGGCTGTCATTGTTAAAATTTAATTGAAGAGGAACTTCCCTGGTGGCTCAGTGGTTAAGACTCCATATTCCCAATGCAGGGGGCTCGGGTTCGATCCCTGGTCAGGGAACTAGATGCCAAGTGCCACACCTAAGAGCCCACATGATGCTCTTAGTAAGACCCAGTGCACCCAAATAAATTTTATAAAAATTTAACTGAATATTTCATGGGCATCTCTAAGGTAAGATACAATTTTATAGATTTTTAAGTATATGCTACTTAATACATTAATTTTGGAAATTTATATTCAACTATTTCAACCACAGCCTTGTAAATTTTTACATATATACATACATATATATATATACATGCAAAGGGAGAAAAATATTTTTCAGAGTGAATCTTCTCACTAATTGCCTTACATTCAAGAGAACATGATAAATATCATTATGATCATTTTAGAGAGGTTAAAACATACTACACAGCTCCTTACTGATAGAAGTGGGGGTCAACACCCTGGTTGATCTGCATCCAAAGCCCAGGGTGGTTTTTCCACCAGTCACACAGTTCTTCATAAGTCCCATGATTTTTTTTTTCTCTTGAGCATAGGGCTAAATTATCAGGTCTCCTCTGACTCCCATCTCAATTGGTAAAGAATCTACCTGCAATGCAGGAGATCCTGGTTCAATTCCTGGGTTGGGAAGATCCGCTGGAGAAGGGATGGGCTACCCACTCTAGTATTCTTGGGCTTCCCTTGTGGCTCAGCTGGTAAAGAATCCACCTGCAATGCAGGAGACCTGGGTTTGATCTCTGGGTTGGGAAGATCCCCTGGAGAAGGAAAAGGCTACCCACTCCAGTATTCTTGCCTGGAGAATTTCATTGACTGTGTAGTCCATGGGGTCACAAAGAGTCAGACACGACTGAGCCATTTTCACTCACTCACTCCTCTGACTCCCACCAAGCTCTCAAATTCCCTAAACCTAAGACAATTCCCAAATAAAAATTATCCCAATCAAGAGAGAAAATAACATACAAATCTTGAAAGTCCAAAGCCTTTTTGGGTCAACTCTACTTTCCTAAGTCCCCAAAGTGGGAAAATACTGCAAAGTTCCCTGAATCCTCATTATCCCTATCACCACCCCCTCCTCTGCCCACAACAGGCTCACAGCCAAACTGCTGGCAACCCCACACTTGCATTCCATGAGTCTCCTCTACCGCCTCCTGTTCACTGCCCTGACACTCGTGTCCTTCTGAAGCCCAGTCCTCCATTCAACTTCCCCTGAGGTCTCTCCCTGCAAACATGATCCCCCCCCATCCACCCCACCACATGAACCTCAGCACCTTCTCAGCCATGTTTGAATGGAAAGAGAAATCACCTGGAGATCCAATGATCTTGGGGTCTAACAACCAGGATTCAAATTCAGTTTCTCCCACTGCAGAATCCCCAGTTACTTAAGCTCTCTGCATCTCACTGTGCCGCAGGACCAGCAATACCTACATCATAGCTGCATAAATGAGGTTACGCACTTTGACCTACCCTGAGGAGGGTGTCTGGCATATTCTAAGACCCCAGTGATTGTTAAAAGATGCATCTTTTTTCTCCTACTTACTCACATTCTTACAGATGCTTATGAATCTGCATTCTTTGTCTCCAGCTGAATTGCAAATTACTAAAGTGCACACATAATTTAGTCTCTTTACCTCTTACAAAACATTTGGCACACAGTTGTTGTTTCATCCCCAAGTAGTGTCTGACTATTTGCAACCCCATGAGTTGCAGCCCACCAGGCTCCTCTGTCCATGGGATTTCCCAGGCAGGAATACTGGAGTGGGTAGCCATTCCCTTCTCCAGGGGATCTTCCCAATCCAGGGATGGAACCCACATCTCCTGCATTGACAGAAGGATTCTTTTATCACTGAGCCACCAGGGAAGCCCTTGGCACACAGTAGGGACACAATAACTGCCAGTTAAATGACAGACATGAAAGGCTTCTGAGAGGAAAGAAACCATAAAACAGCTTAACATCAATCAATGTTTATTTTTGTATTTAATAACATTCTAGTGAATGTTATAATAATTTTAGTGAAGCAGAATGTATTCTTTCAGTGTAGGACATATTCACTAAATTGCTTTGACATTCTTTAAAAAAAAGCTCCAGGAGCTTCCAAGATACTCTGATGAACGTGTTTCTAAGGGAACAAACCCTGTCGAATTAACTAAGGCAACATTCCCTACACCAAGGGATACAAACAGTGCTCCTGGGTGACTCCTACTTTTAATCAAATAAAAATATGAAAGGACCTATAATTTCCTCTCTATTGCTTTTAGTTTTGTCACAGGAGCCAACTGCCTCTACAAAAACAGCAAGTGTTAAATTGGTGCATTACTTCACAGCTTCGCTTTGGAAAGAAGCGGGTGACAGGAACTCATAGTTGGTAACATATTTTCACTAGCTTTTGCTCCTTCGTCCACAAACATTGGTGAGTACTAAGTGCCAGGTACTGCTCTTGACACTGGGGATATAAAAGAGGAGTGAATACATAGTCCAAAATTCTTGCCCAAAGCTTACATGCCACTGCAGAAAGAAAGAGCAATATGATGAAGACACCACGTACAAACTGATCCCATGTACAAAACAGATCACTAATAAGAACCTACTGTATAGCTCAGGGAACACTACTCAGGGCTCGGTGGTGACCTAAATGGGAAGGAAATCCAAACCAGAGGGGATATATGTATACCTGTGGTTCACTTTGCTGCATGGCAGAAACTAACACAACATTGTAAAGCAACTCTACTCCAATAAAAATTAATTTTTTAAACAAAGATGAAGAAGTAAAATAAGTAGTGTTAGACAGTAGTAATGCTCAAGATTCAATAAAGAACCCAGAAAGCAGAGAAATGGAGTGAAGAAAGCTGAGGGTGGGGGAGAAGGCAGTAAAAAATGAAGCCAGAGAGATAAAGGGGAGCCGGATCATGACCCGGAGAGAGTGGTGGCTTTGACCACAGTGACGTGAGCATCACTGGAGATGCTAAGAAGAGGCTGCTTCACTCTGACCTTAGTGCTCTGGTAGTCTCGAGGTGTGTAAGTTGCAGGGCTCTGCAGCAGAAGCAGGAAGCCAAGTTGGGGAGCCAGTCCCATCACCAAGTGACAGATGATGATGGTCTGGATCAGAGGGAGAAGTGAGGGGCGCCCCAATTCCAGGTTCACTCTGAAAGCAGAGCTGATATGATTTATTGATGGACTGGATGTGGGGCAGGAAAGAGCAGAGTCTAGGATGACACAGTTTCTGCTTTCTGCCAGGTCTGCACACAAGATATGAGTGTGATCCTAGTGAATTCCAAGCTCCTTCCAATACATCTTCCTATGTCCCCAAAACACCTTCCCCAGCACACCATCTCTTAAACCATTGAACCAGCTCCTAGGGGACAGTAACCCATGTACCCTGCTGGTCTACGTCATATTAGACATTGTGCACTGTGTGCACATAATCCACACTGGACATTTGTACAGTGGTGATTATTATCTCATCTTACGCTTTTGTTTTCTTTCATTTTTTACTGAAGTGTAGTTGATTTACAATGTTGTGTTAGTTACTGCTTTACAACAAAGTGATACACACACACATATATATATATACATTCTTTATTTATATTCTTTTTCATTGTGGTTTATCATAGGATAGTGAATATAGTTCTCTGTGCTATACAATAGGACCTTGTTGTTTATCTCTTCTACATAAAGAAGCTTACATCGGCTAACCCCAACCTCCCATTCCATCCCCCATCCACCCGTCTGTTTTCTATGTCTGTGATTTTGTTTCTGTTTCATAGAAAGGTTCATTTGTGTCATGTTTTAGATTCCACGTGTAAGAGACTTCATATGGTATTCATCTTTCACTGTCTGACTTACTTCATTTAGAGTGATACCTCTAGCTCCATTCCTGTTGCTGCATTTGGCATTATTTTCTTCTTTTTCATATCCCATCTTGTATTAAAGAGACTTGAGGCTCAGCAGAGATAGGTGATCTGCCTAAAGTTGGACCCAGAGAAGAGGCAGCATGTCTAAAGGGAGATGGAGGAACTTCTCTGGTGGTCCATTGGTTAAGACTTCACCTTCCAAAGCAGGGGGCATGGGTTTGATTCCTAGTCAGGGAGCTTAGATCCCACGTGCCTCAGTGTAGTCAAAAAATTAAAAAAATAAAATAAATGAGGGGGGTCATCTATTCCAGTACAGGAGTTTGTTGCCTGAAGGGAAAGTCATTCAACATCTTCATATTTCTACTGAAATATGAAGTATTGCTACATCTTCATATTTCTCCTCATATTTCTTCATAGAGAACTCTGAAATCCAGATTATTATATGGACACTCCTGATATTTAAATGTGTAATTTTAAAAAATACCAACACTGTAAAACTGTATTTTTACAATTTTGTGTAAAATGGCCTCTAAAAACGTATATTGCTCCCATTCAACCCTACCCAACTAAGACTTTAAAAATAGAGGGAAACAATTACCAAACACACGTCTGAGATTCTGTGTCTACAGCATTCTAAAACAAAAACAAAAATCAGTACTTGCATTGGCTAAATAAACACACCTTTGTACCAAATTTCACCTAAGGGCAGTTCATCCTAGCTAGATGGACACAGCAATGTTGCTGCTAATTGTAAATTATTCCTAGACTGATCAAGAATATTTTTTGAAATGATCATCTTAGGTGATGTGGAGGCAAGTAAAGAATCCAGGAAACCCTTCAAAGAGAAATAAGGCAAGGATGAGACATGAGCAAAAAAAAGGAGGGGGGTTAAGAATTTTAAGACTGATTAGCGGGCCACTGTATTGGAATATGTCACATAACAAGTGTAAAAAGAGCAAGGACACGGATGGTCTTTGCTCTCCAGGAAAGAGATTTGCCAAGAGAAACTGGGGCAAAGAGTCTGCTCGTAGCAGAGGGAAGGGGAGCAGCTCTCCGGTTATGCCTTTGACCTATTAACTCTGACCTCCAGTTTCCATTGGAAGCAGAGTGCTCCCCAGGGCTCCACACCACGTGGCCTCCTTCCATCGCCTCTGCTTCCTGCTTTCCCCTCGGCAGCAGGCAGAGAGGTGGGTGCAGGTATGTGGTCTACGCCGGGGTTCAGGCTGGGAAGTGCTAGGAGAGGTGAAGGTCGCATAAGAATGAGCTGCACAACATGTATACAATTGAATACTACTCAGCCATAAAAAGGAATGAAGTAATGTGACCTACAGTAACAAGGAAGGACATAGAGGTGACCATAAGTGAAGTACGTCAGAAAGACAAACACCATATGATATCACGTACACGTGGAATCTAAAATATGACACAAGTGAATTTACCTGCGAAACAGGAACAGACTCACAGACCTAGAGAACAGGCTTGTGGTTGCCAAGGGCGACGGGGAGGGATGGACTGGGAGTTTGGGATTAGCAGATGCAAACTATTACATACAGAATGGATGAACAACCAGGTTCTACCGTAGAGCACAAGAAACTATATTCAATATCCTGAGAAAAACCATAATGGAAATGAATCACGTTGCTGTGTAGCAGACATTTACACAAAATTGTAAATCACTGTGCTTCAATAAAATTAATTTTTTATAAAAAAAAAAAATGGGTTGTACAAAAACAGAGTGTTTGGGGTCCAGGCTAGAGAACTCAACAGTCAAAAGGACAGTCCTTGATGTGGTTCTTCTACAGAGAAAAGACTTCAGAATGGCCAGTGAAGCCCAAATATAGAGTGGAGGCCACAGAGAAGAGCAAGAATCCTCCCAAATGTAAATCAGGGCATCCAGAAAAGCCCAACTGTAATTTGGACATAGAGCAAGAGAGATATGCAAGACTTAAAAACTGCCGGGAGAGAGAAGGGGCCCCTTGCCTGTAGGTGAGAAATGAACAGTGTAAGAAGACAGCTTATCTACAAGCCACCCCCTGGCAGGACCCATCAGTGGGCGCCTCCTGCAGCCTTTTCCTCCACTTCCACTCCAGCAAGGAGCACCCAGGAACAGCCCATTAGACAAAAGCAAAGAGCCCGGGACTTCATAGACCATCAGAAAAGGAGGCTCCAGACAGGAAGAGTGGGCAGCAAGAGGGGAAAGTGTAGAAACACTATGGAGAGGCAGTGGGACATAGCAGCAAGAGCGAAGGGGCATCATTCATGCCAGATTTGGAGTTGGGACACTACACATACACACACTTCAAAGTGCGCCTTTGAGTTGTGACTTTCGACTTTCACGCTGTGGTCAAGCGTGATCAAATGAAAACTGCGGACGGGAAGGGAGAGAAGAGAAAGGATGGAAGTCCAATCCTCCTCCTTTTATATTTACTTTCTCAAGTCAGAAACCTAAAATTGCCCTTGACCATCTCTGTTGCCCAGTCCCACATACCAAATCCCAGGCATCCTCCCTCTCAATGACCCCTCCATCCTGGCCACCCCTCTTTAGCCCCTGCCATTTCCCCTGGTCAGATGGCCTCCATCCTCTGCCCCTCACCTGTGGATAACCTCTCTGCTTGTGCATCACCTCTTTGCTTCAAGTCTTTCTTACCCCTCCAATCCATCCTCTACACCACAGTCCAGATGACCCTCTAAACACTCAGATTTAATCTGTCTGCTGTTTCAACAGCTTCCCACTGTCTTTAGGATAAAGTCCAACGCAATCTGGCCCAGGGCAAGAACGCAACACAGTCATCAAATAAGTGAAAAAGTCTATTTTAGATCATCTCTATGTATGCTCCTTTTTTAGTCCTAGTATAAACCTCAGAACTGAATATTAAAAGGGATACATAGTTCTTTGTCAATATTACAATCAAATTGAAAAGGCTGAGTAACAATATCCATTTCATCTTGTGGTTTTGATACCATAAATACTTAATAAAAGGTTCAGATTCATAATCAATTCTTTGGTTTATTTGTGAAACTGTATGACATATGCAATCATAGGAATTCATAGATTGAAGTATATGATTGCATTTCTATTTAATAGTTCATCATTACAAAAGTTCTATTATATTAAGAAAATAGCCCTCTACTGCACATTTGCCACATAAGAGGAATAGGAGAAAAGCTATAATGAATCACGAAATTCAGCAGATCATGCACTTGACCTCGATGGATTTGAATCTGCCCTACAACTAGGAGTTCAAGATAAAAAATATGTACAAATATACAATCATTTATGAATACTTTAATTCAAGAGAGATGCTTTGAAGTAATTCACTGCCTAGGACTTCTCAAACAGAATTAAATATACATTTTTCATGCTGAGTTGAATTCGCTTTTAAAAGTCTTTCCCACAATTAAAATAGACTTTTATAAGCTCTCACAAGCAGAGGCAGAATTACTCCTACCAAATACTCTGAATACACACAGAACACAACATAATGTCTGATAAACTAAACTCATCTTAATCACATCCACCTATCAAAACTCAATAGGACATAATAGAACATGCTGCCAGCTGTCATATGATTTGAAAATATCTTTATCTCTTAATCTTATTTATGGTAAGTTTTATTCTTGGTGTTTTTAACAGAGTGAAATATGTCAGTCTTTTTGGTATGGTGTCTGCCTTGCTAGCTGGATCAGAAAGCTCTCCTACTCTCAATCTCCTTATGTACATACTTACCTGTAGTTTCTGAGAACATCTGTATTGTTTTTCTCTTCTGCATATTAATCCTCACTCTAGCTGTGATTTTTATATTTATATAGAGTGCATAAAATAAATACGATATTTTTTTTCCAAAATGATGAGTTGTTGACCCAAGTAGACATGCTGAATGGTTCTTAACATACCTTTGGCCTTATATCTCAACTTTCTATACTTTTCCGCTTATCATTATGTTTGTAACATTTTAATACCTGATAAGACAAAGTCCATTTCCTTTCACTAAAATTCTGTCAGTGTTCAAGTCATATTGTGTGTTTGCAGTATTTTGACATCTGTTACAACAAGGCCTAGTTCCTCTCACCAAAATTTTCTGACTTATTGATTTAGTATTTTACATTTTAATCAGCCCTGTATCTGTGGTTGCATCCCCTTTCTCCTTATTTTCTTGATGTATATTCCAGTATTTTTTCTTGATTGCTCATCCTAGAGTTACATTCACTTTTTATTAGTCTTTTTAAAGAATTAAGTCTTATTTTACTATATCAATTTTATTGTATATTTTCTTTCCTTATTCCTTGATTTCTGCTTTTAACATTATTCTTTTTTTTCTTCCTGTCCTTAAATTATCCTTTACCGACTTCTTGAATAGAAGCTCATTTTATTTAATTTTGTCCTTTCCTGTTCATATAAAAACAGTCAAAGCAATTGCTTTTCCTCTGAGCATAGTTCTGCACGGTCTCATGATTGTTAGAGTGCAATGTGCCACTGCCAATAATTCCTGCACAGTGGTTTCTACACACAGAATTTGTCTTCTGGTCACCGCACGTGGTAGGAGGAATCTTAGTTCCCTGACCAGAGATCAAACCCCAGAGTCCCTGGTGTTGGAAGGTGGATTCTTAACCACTGGTCCACCAGGGAAGTTCCTACATGTAGTTTTAATTTCCTCTTTTTGCTTTAAGTTACTTAACAGAATCCTTTGTAATTCTGATTCCTCTGTAGTTGAATTCTGATAAAACTTTTGAGCTATTTTCTAATTCTTTGAGTTATAGAAAGAGTGTGGTCTATGTGATTTCTGCTTTTAGCAATGTAGAAAGACAGTCTTCATAGCTTAACATAGTTTTGTCAGTGTAAATATTCATGAAGTACTGGATAAGAGCATATATTCTTAATTTATAGGACATAATAAATCACCTATGTCCTCCCATTTATATGAATATATACATACAAATTGATATATTCATACATATAAAATTATATAGTCTGTGGCATGAACTTTTACTTAATATTTTATAAATAGTATCAAATAGATTTGAAGTATTTTAAATATTTATTTAAATAAGCTGTGTAAATATTATCTTAATGGTACCTTAATAATAAATGGATCCTACATAGTTACTAAAACTCCTATTCTCCAATACTATTTATTCCCACATTTTACTATTATAAGACATTTCCCCACCCAGGTAAAAAAAAATCCCCTATACAAAGCATTACTATAAAAAATATCCTTGTAGCTTTTAATTTTCTTATCACATATTCCTGCAAATAGAATTACTGAGTCGTAGGTTGTAAACATTTGTAAGGACTGCCTTCCCAACTCTAAAGTGACTGGACCCTCACTAAGAGGTAATGAGTTGATTTTATTTATTTATTTTTCTTTGAGAGTCTAATAACATAAAAGGGAAAATCACAATTTAAATGCATTTCTTTTATTACCAACTAATCTGATCTGTCTCATACCTTTCTAAATCATTTCTATTAACTTCTTTTAATGACTATATCTAAACCATCCATTGGTCCATTCCCCAAAGACTATGAACACTTTAATTGACTTATGAGACCTTTTGCTGTAATAGGAAAACAACTCACATATGTTGCAAATGATATATTTTAGCTGTTTGCTTTTTAATACTGCTTAATACACTCCAGACAAACTTATACTTTTTTAAATCTTTGTGCATTCAAAACCATGTTAGTATTCTGTTGCTTTTATGCTTAGAAAATTCATTGTCATCCCAGATTCAGTAATATATTCACATTTAATTTTTATAGTCTTATCTGATATCATTTTTATAATTACTCCATCTGAAAAATGTTTTCATTTATGGCATAAGGTGAAAACATGCAATTCATGATTTCCCCAATTAGCTGCTTTTTCTATTAGAAATACTGTTGAATATTCCTTTCATATATTTTTGGAGTTAGTCCCTTTGTCAAACTAATGCTTTCCCAATGGGTCTGCCTTTTTAGGAGGTTTGTGTTCTAATCTGTATATAGATTTTGAACAAATGCCTGTTGTTTTAATGATTTTGCCTTTATAATACGTTAAATATGAAAAGGGTAAATCCTCTGGTAGCACAAAATAACACAAAATATTTGGATGTATTTTAATCTGATTATGTGCTGCTAGGATGTTTTTAAAATTGAGATTAAATTGGGAGTTCTGCCATCTTAAAAATATTCAGCCTTTCTAAAGAACAGTACATCTCTCCATGCATTCAGACATTTTCACATCATGAACTTAACTTATAGCTATGGCTTTTAGTATACAATTTCCTTTTAATTATTTCCACACATTGCTTAGTTGGATTGTCCAGAGTTTATACTATGTTGTTGTTAAGCTAAATGGAATGATTTTTTTATCATAGCTTCTAAATACTGATATATATAAGAAAATAGTTATTTTTTCTTTGTCTTCTATGTACGAATGTACTAAATGATTTAAATAATTACCTGAGTTTTCTTTGTATATTTATATTTGTTTTTGTATTTGTTAATCATGTCACACGTATGTTATAAAATTACTTCCACTACATGACTCTCTGAATTAGCCTGAAATTCCAAATCAACATCAAATAATATTGTTAATTGCAGATCCTTTTCATATTCCTGATTTTAAATAGAAGGACTATGATGTTCACTATAAGATTAATATTAATATTTTCGTCATGAGAATAAAGCAGGTTTTAATTAGGAATGGGTGGTGAATTTTATCATACACTTCTGTACATCTATTGAAATTATTACCTATTGACTGGTACATTTTAGGGCTCAACCATAGGACAATACCAATCTTCCAATATTTTTTAAACTAGAAAACATGGCAATTTCCTATTGTTCAAACTAACATACTAAAAGACACTAAATATTAAACCATTCCTGCACTTAAGAGACAAATTTTGTGTGGTTGGAGGATAATTCCTTTAATACACTTCTCAATTCAGTTTGCCAGCATTTTTACATGGGGCTTTTGTATCTACGTTCATTAGTGATCTTAGGCTAAGCATTCTTTATTCAACCTTGTTACGAGACAAATCTAATAAAACATTAAGACACTATTACAAAGTTACAGTGCTACCATAGACAATATCCCCCAGGCTGACACTGAGCTAAAGATACAGCATCCAACCTCTGCTTCCTTCATCATGTCTCCTCCTCTGACTTCCAGGGCTCTCTCTTTCCTTTATCACAATCCCTGATAATATTGGACCTGCCCAGATATTCCAAGATAATCTCCCCATCTCAAAATCATTCACTTAATCATATCTGTGAAGTCCCTTTTGCCCGGCAAGGTAAGATATTACTGGTTCCAGAAACTAGGATGCGAACATCTTGAGGGCATATTACTATGCTTACTACAATCTCCAAGACATTGATGTAATGTACTATGACATGCTGAAAACGCTGCCCCATTTCTACAGTATTCCTGCCAAAATCACTGAATCACAAGGAACAGGCATGCTAAAACTGAGGGGCGTTCTGCAAAATCAATGACCTAGATTCTTCAGAGCTGTCAATATCCTAACACAAAGAAAAGCTGAGGATTGCTTGAGATCAAAGGAGACAAAAAAGATATGCTAAAAAGACACAAATGGTGAAACCTAAATCAGGTCTCTAGGTTAGATAACAGCACCATATCAATTTCCTGATTTTGAATACTGTTACACTTTATAACTTTTCTGTAAGTCTGAAATAATGTTAAAATAAAATATGTAAATAAAATAAGGCAGGAGATATATTTTCAAAATCACATTAAAGAAAAACATACTTTTCATTTCTCAGAATTCCAAAGCAAAAGAAAAGCTACTCAAATGAGTTTTGAAATTCTTTTCTATTCTATCTCCTTTGGATTTCACCATGGGAGTCAGATTCTTGGTCTAGTGGTCTAGTGCCTAGACCACTCTGGCAACAAGCTAGGCACAAGTTTAGCTACAAATATCTGTCTCCATGGTGGCATGAAACAAGTATAGTGGTTGGTTTCTGAAAACCCTTGACTAAAGACAAGCAGGAGAAGAGCCAGGCCTCTAGATCAATGCACCACACAGGCTCTGAAAACAGATGTGCCAAGAGACTCAGCAAATGCATGATGAGAGCTCACCATGAGTAGAGCCTGGCACAGCCCCAGCTCTCCCTGCTCAGACGACCCGGGCATTAGGCGGCACCACCTGAGGCCCCCAGACTATTCCTAAGCTCCAGAGTAGAGAGTGCTACCAAATGCAAGCCCAGCTGAGTTGTATTTCAGATGCTGCTCTCATCCTGGAAACAAAAACAAGAAAAAGATACAGGTTTTGACAAATCTCACAACATGTGCAGGAGTGCAATGCATGAGAACGTGAAAGTCACTCAGTTGTGTCCGACTCTGTGACCCCATGGACTATACAGTCCATGGAATTCTCCAGGCCAGAATACTGGGGTGGGTAGTCGTTCCCTTCTCCAGTGGATCTTCCCCACCCAGGAATTGAACCGCAGTCTCCTGCATTGCAGGCAGATTCCTTACCAGCTGAGCTACCAGGGAAGCCCAATGCATGCGAAGCATTTTTTTTTTTGAAAAATATTAGTTTTTTACTTATTTATTTCACTTTACAATATTGTATTGGTTTTGCCATACATTGCCATACATTGACTTGAGAAGTATTATCTTTTCAGTGAACAAAGAACAGAGCATGAGGCAGAAAACCAAGTTACTTCAATGTGAAACTTACATCCTCTGCTGATTAAGAGGAATGAAGATGAGTTGAGGGAGTTTCAAGGAAACATCAAAATTAGGCAAACAAGTCCAATTGCACCTGCCTGGTTGAACTGACGTGCTCATATATGAAGACCACAGCTGGCAGATGAAACTTAAAGTGTTGGACCTCATTCACTTGTGCACTAAAATCTTTCTAAATAAAGAGATATTTGCACTGTCGCAAACACAGAAAAGACCTATAGTAACAAGATCTATAAAACAAAGAACAAATCGGGTGGCAGCTGAATTTGAATTCCCAAGCCCTGAGAGACAAAGGTGGGGAGCAGAGTTCAGACCACATGCAGAAGCACCAGGGTGTGTGTATCCCAAGATGTCCTGGAGAAACAGAGTCTTCTGTTAGCGTGGCTGGGCATCCTGCCAGGTGGTCTGTAGCTAATGTTCCCAAGAATCAGCCCTCCTCCTTGAGACTCCAAGCAGAGCCTCAGAAGACAGTAGAACCTGAGACAAATGATGGCAAGACAGAAACTGCAACAAGACCAAAGGATGAAGTAATAAACCCTCCAACTCCACAGACCCAAAGCCTCTGCTCCTTCTATGACCACCATGTCTGTGTATCTTTTATATTCAAGTGCAGGGAGCATTTGGGGTGTGGAATGGAGAAAGTGACCTCATTTTCTCAACTAAAAAACCCCCTATAACTAAATTTCCAAAGCAGAGCATCCAAAACACTAAAATAGTTCAATGTACCTTGGGGTACACATTGATGATACAGATCCAATTTCTGACAGCAGAATGTTTTAATGCAATGTTTCAGGCTAACATCAAAGAAGCTATCTATCATGGTTCAAAGCGGGAATGTGAAAAAGCCCTTCCAGAAGACATCAGTGCCTCCAGGGAACCAAGAGTTACAGACAAATGGAAGAAAGGAGGCAATAGAGAGAAACCAGGAGGGTTTGTTTCCATTATTAGAGAATGCTCTAATGTTTGCTAAATCATCTATTCCCATGACTGCACAATCATACGAAAGTGAGAGGGTCTGCTCCAAGGAGGAACACTAGGAACTCATGCAGTTTTCCTGGTAATGGATTGTAATTGCATAGACCACTGGAAGTACTGAAAATAGGGTCTAAGACTTCCAATACCCAATCCTTGTGAGGCCAATTCCTGATGTTACAAACATTAACGTCATTAAAAATTCCATTTATAAAGCATTATGAAAATGACTTAAAAGACAGAACTTTCTGCTTTTTTCCCCCTTGGTGAAAAGTCTGATATAAGTCAGAGATGGGATTTTTGTGTGTCTATTCATCAAATCTCCGTGGCCAGAGTTTCTGCAGGGGTTCGCTTGCATAAGACACGAGCTTTAATGGAGTTCAGGACTGTGGGGGCATTTGAACATGAACCTGTGGGGCAGTTCTCCCCGAGGCTGCCTCACTGCCAGCTCTTCTGATCATCCTTCACTTTCTCTCTCTGCATTCTTAGTGTACTCATCTGTAAGAAGAAGAGTAAAGCTGTCTATCTCCCAATCCTGGGGTGAAAATTAGATAAATTTCCTCTCTTGCTTGCTTCTGCCTCTTCTTCACTGAGTTAGCTGCCACCTTCCTCATATATCACTTTGATCCCTGTCTAAGCTTCTTCAGCTCTCCAGCAAAGGTTTTTATCCTATCAGCACCCCCAAAAGCCCCCAGACTTAAAAGAAGAAAGGCCAATTATTTAATCTCTGTCATGTATCTCCCCAACCCCTCCAATATATTGATACCATTAATTGTCACTACTGACATCAATGATCAACACTGACATCAAAGAAGCAGAGCCCAGGGCCTCATGGGGTGATAAATCAGAGTGGAAGCCCGGGTCACCAGATGCTGTCATCAGTACATCAAAGTCTTGGGCTGGCTTCTATCCTATGTGTGATACAAACATCTCAGCAGGGGACCTCCCTGGTGGCCCAGTGGCTAAGACTCCACCCTTCCACTGCAGGGGGCCAAGGTTCGATCCCTGGTTGGGGAACTAAGATTCCCACCTGCAGTGAGATGTGGTCAAACTAAATAAATAAATAAATAAACTTTTTAAAAGCCTCAGCAGCTCATCATTTTAAACACTATTCACAATAGTCAAGATGTGGAAACAATCTCAGTGTCCCTAAACTGGTGAAAGGATAAAGAAAATATGGTACCTCCATACAGTAGAATATTAGTCAGCCTTAAAAAAGGAAGGAAATTCTGTGATATGAGACAACATAGATAAACCTTGAGGGCACAATACTAAGTGAAATAAGCTAGTCACAGAAGGACAAAATGCTGCATGTGAGGTATCTAAATAGTCAGATTCATAGACATCTTGTTGGGGGTTGGCAGGGAGCAGGAAACAGGCAGTGCTAATCAACAGGGATGGGGCTTCTCTGCTGGCACAATGGTAGAGAATCCACCTGCCAATGCAGGAGATGTGGGTTTGATCCCTGGGTTAGGAAGATCCCCTAGAGAAGGAAATGGCAACCCACTCCAGTATTCTTGCCTGGGAAATCCCATGGACAGAGGAACCTGGTGGACTACAGTCCATGAGATTTCCAAAGAGCTGGACACGACTTAATGACTTGAAACAACAACAAATAATCAACAGGGATAAAATTTC
This sequence comes from Dama dama, assembly GCF_033118175.1. Classification (NCBI taxonomy): domain Eukaryota; kingdom Metazoa; phylum Chordata; class Mammalia; order Artiodactyla; family Cervidae; genus Dama; species Dama dama. The sequence goes on along the minus strand of NC_083698.1, from coordinate 78,605,479 downwards.
AGTTAGACAAATAAATTCTAGAGATCTTCTGTACAACACTGCACCTGTAGTCAACAATACTGGATTATATACTTAAAATTTTGTTAAGAAGGGAGATCTCGTATTGTGTTTTTACCATAATAAAGTATTTTTTAATGTTTAAGTGAGGTAAGCTTCTCTTATCTGACCCCAGGATCATATTTGTTCTATAAAACTAGGATAGTATGATGAAGCCCGATGTATAGCTCTGATTCCTAAATGTCCAGTCTCCACTCTGGAAATATGTCCTACACGTCCAGTCTCCACACACCATAGGAATTCTTCTTTAGACTGCTGTATCCTTCCGGGTGCAATAACTCTGCAACTGCTACTTGTAGCAGCTCAGAGGAATGAAACTAGCCACTGAATTACACACGCTAGTCACGTCACAGGTTGTCTCACCTAAATTTGACCACTTATATCAGCTTACCTTGTATATAGGTGTATCAAATATATTTCCTATGGGGCTGGAACAGAGGTTTCTTATCCCTTATTTCATAAATGTCAATTATAACAGTTATTACATTTTAATTATACTGATAAGAGAGCCAAATCACAAGAAGAGATGAGCCTAGGTTACTGTAAATGTAACAGATGCCAAAAAAGGTCAGTCTACACAACTTAAGACAATAAGCTAAGCCAGTGCCTTTGGTCTGAGGACACACTCTAGTTTCTCACTTCCCTTTTAGTGCTTTTTTTAAAATTTTTTAAAATTTATTTATTTTAATTGGAGGCTAATTACTTTACAATATTGTAGTGGTTTTTGCCATACATTGACATGAATCAGCCATGGATTTACATGTGTTCCCCATCCTGAACGCCCCTCCCACCTCCCTCCCCATCCCATCCCTCAGGGGCATCCCAGTGCACCGGCCCTGAGCACCCTGTCTCACGCATCGAACTTGGACTGGCAATCTGTTTCACATATGATAACATACATGTTTCAATGCTATTCTCCCTTTTAGCTCTTAAGTTCTCGTCCAAGTCCAGTGAAAACCCTAGTAACATTCCTGTTGTTTTGTACCACTATCACTGCGAAAAGATCACAAGAGGGGGCTTCAGAACTTGAACAGAGGGCAAGGTGGATTAAACCTTAGCCATGGGATCAAGTTCCTCCCTAACATCTGAATGATTTCCTCAAAGGACCTCACAGGCATTGAGATGTAGGCAGCTTTGAAAGAAGAGAGAGAGAGAATGTCTTTCTATCTTGGTCTCAACAAAAGTTGGTTCTCTGCACGGAAAAGAACCAGGATTTCCCAAAGTTTTCCTGGGTCTGTTTCCCCATGGCTGAGGATGCAGGCCACATACTCTGCCGTGAAGTACCGGGGAGCAGACAGACGATGGCAAATGGTTTGTCTCCCTCCACCTGTGGTTCTGGCCCACCTCCTTAGCACGTTTGCATGTGACCAAAGGAAATACGTGTTATGCATCAGGTTTTCTCAGTTTAAACAAGGCACTTCCCAATTTTGCCCAAATAGATGTGTGTAGTATATACTTAGATCCTCTTTTTGCCATCTCGCCTAAAGGAGGATTAGAAACCATATAAATAGAGCACTAATTTGTCACCTTGAGAAAGATATTAAAATCCAAAGAAAATAAAAATAGCTACCATTTCTATCCTATTCTATGGAACTACTATATACTGTGCCAATGTTTACAATACTAGTTCAGATTCTAACTGTATTTAAATTGAAAAATCTAACAGATTTTCATTCTGTACAGTCTAAAAAATATCAGCATCATTTTTTGCATTTTACTGAAGTGGAAACATAGGTTCAGAAAAACTGGCCACACAGCTAGGAAGTGAGGAGGTCAGGATTCAAACCCACATCTGACTAATTCCCAAATCTCTTCCCATCACCGTTAACTGCTTCCAAATCCTGGCAGTTTTAGAAGCCCAGCTTATCATTTACTAAAAATACACTTTCTAAAGTATCATGGAGAGCTCAGAATAATCCCCTGAGAGCGTCAGCACCTACCCTTGAAAAATGACCCAACACAAGTGGACCATTAGCATCACAGTTCAAGCAAAAGTATCATTCAGGGGTCACACTTGAAAGCCATCCATGGATAGACTCAGCTGCTGAGGTGGCTGCCTTCCAACTAACTTGGATAATAGTTGGACAATAATAATACCTTAAGATGCTTCCAGGAAGGTCTTAATCAAAAGAACAATCCTTTCAACAGATCAAATCTGGATAATTTCTAAGTCATCTAGCACCCACTCACTATCCCCTGTTCTGAACGATGAGTATTTCTCCACCATGTCTGAGTCACCTTCCATTAAACACTCTCTACTTTCACAGGACGCATCCTCAGACAGTAGGTGCAAAACTCAATGGGAAAAAAAAATGATTAAATGAATGTGTGTTCTTAAGTTCAACTGTAACTGTTGACAATTTCTGATTCTCAAAAAATGGCGGTTTCAAAGAGTTCAAACTAAACCTTAGGATGGAGGTTTAGCTGTAAGAATAAAAATCAGAGAACACAACAGCTTCTGCAAAGACAGGATTCTCTTGCCCTCTCCAGCAACAGTCCTGTTGGAGCCCTGGGGCTACGGCGACTCCACAGTGTGCTGGACCCAGGCTCCCAACACCTCAATTTCCTGCCACACTCAACACTTGAGACTGTTGGACGTCCACAGTGTAAGGTCTTGGCTCCCACCATTACATCCACATTCCAGGCAGCAGGACTTAAGAAGCAGCCGTGGAACCCAACCGCTTACGCTTACAATCAAAACCTACAAGTTTTATAGGTGCACCGTTAACTCATCTGCCTCTGGTCAGAGCTTACTCCCATGGACACAGCTAGCTGCAAATGAAGTTTGGAAATGCTATAATTAGCTGGATAGGAATCCAGAAAATGGAAGGAAAGAGGAAGAACTGATATTAGGAGCAACCTGAAATTGTCTACCAGGTGACAAAAGAAAGCACAGGAATCATCAGCGAACACTAGAGTTTCTGTGATGGATCATGAAAAACTTGCTGACTTGAGAGGCTTTGGAAAAGCATCTGGAGAGATGAAAATGGGGTTATTCAAGCGAGCTTAAATTAAGAGGAAATAAGCATTCTTGGCACATGCAAATTTCTAAGATGCAGATATAGAACATGCATCAGTTCACTGGTGGCTAAGGAAAAATCTTCCCTTTGTAGAAAGCTGCCTTTGTCAATCTGGTAGAACACATACATGCATGCTCTGCTGTCTTCACCATCTGTGAGGTCATATCCAGTGGCACGCCTTTCTCTTACTTCTCCTGATACTCAATTTTAGGGTGAGTTGTAAAGATTTTGCAGGATGTTCATCTTGTAAGAAATGAAATGAACTTGGATACTTGATAATTCTCTATGGTTCTTCCAAACACACCTTTTGAGACTCACCCCAAATGACTAGTAACTCCTTCCCAGATCCCTTAAGCCTGTGAGCATCATATTTAGTAAAGTAGTTTGAGCTGCTGGGATAAAACCACAATGTAACCAAAAACAGATGACTGTCACATGGGTTTGCCCCACTTCAAGAAAATCCAAAGGTCCCAGGGGCACAAATACGACAACACATGAAGCAATGAATGACTCATAAAGGAATGAAACCACATCAGGTACCAGACTACATGGAATTTCTCCCCCATCTGGGGCCACTACTGGAGATCTGACACTTTCTCAACTCTACACTGCAGAAGAATGTCATCATAATGGATGAAAAGAACATGTCACTGCCAAGTTCTAACTCACTTCAGAGAATGCGGGCAGTCTGGAACCAGACATCCAAGATCAAATCCTAATGCCAATGCCAGCCTTAACTGTTCAGTTCAGTTCAGTCCAGTTCAGTTGCTCAGTTGTGTCCGACTCCTGGCAACCCCATGGGCCACAGCACACCAGGCCTCCCTGTCCATCACCAACTCCCAGAGTTTACCCAAACTCATGTCCATTGAGTCAGTGATGCTATCCAACCATCTCATCCTGTATTGTCCCTGTCTCCTCCTGCCTTCCATCTTTGCAGAGTCAGGGTCTTTTCAAATGAGTCAGCTCTTCCCATCAGGTGGCCAAAGTATTGGAGTTTCAGCTTCAACATCAGTCCTTCCAATGAATATTCAGGACTGATCTCCTTTAGGATTGACTGGTTTGATCTCCTTGCAGTCCAAGGGACTCTCAAGAGTCTTCTCCAACATCACAGTTCAAAAGCATCAATTCTTCGGCACTCAGCTTTCTTTATAGTCCAACTCTCACATCCATACATGACTACTAGAAAAACCATAGCCTTGACTAGATAGACCTTTGTTGACAAAGTAATGTCTCTGCTTTTTAATATGCTGTCTAGGTTGGTCATAACTTTCCTTCCAAGGAGTAAGCGTCTTTTAATTTCAAGGCTGCAATCACCATCTGTAGTGATTTTGGAACCCCCAAAAATAAAGTCAGCCACTGTTTCCACTGTTTCCCCATCTATTTGCCATGATGGGGATAGCTTTGACTAGATGGACCTTTGTTGGCAAAGTAATGTCTCTGCTTTTTAATATGCTGTCTAGGTTGGTCATAGCTTTTCTCTCAAGCAGCAAGCGTCTTTTAATTTCATGGCTGCAGTCACCATCTGCAGTGATTTTGGAGCCCAAGAAAATTAAGTCTCTCACTGTTTCCATTGTTGCCCCATCTATTTGCCATGAAGTGATGGGACCAAATGCAATGATCTTAGTTTTCTGAATGTTGACTTCTAAGTCAGCTTTTTCATGCTCCTCTTTCACTTTCATCAAGAGGCTCTTTAGTTCCTCTTCGCTTTCTGCCATAAGGGTGGTATCATCTGCATGTCTGAGGTTATTGATATTTCTCCCCAAAATCTTGATTTCAGCATGTGCTTCATCCATCCGAGAATTTCGCATGATGTACTACTCTGCATGTAAGTTAAATAAGTAGGGTGACAGTATACAGCCTTGATGTACTCCTTTCCCGATTTGGAACCAGTCTGTTGTTTCAGGTACAGTTCTAACTGTTGTTTCTTGACCTGCATACAGATTTCTCAAGAGGCAGATCAGGTGGTCTGATGTTCCCATCTCTTTCAGAATTTTCCACAGAATGTTGTGATCCACACAGTCAAAGGCTTTGGCGTAGTCAAAAAAGCAGAAATAGATGTTTTTTCTGGAACTCTCTTGCTTTTTCGATGATCCAACGGATGTTGGCAATTTGATCTCTGGTTCCTCTGCCTTTTGTAAATCCAGCTTGAAAATCTGGAAATTCACGGTTAATGTACTGTTGAAGCCTGGCTTGGAGAATTTTGAGTATTACTTTGCTAGCGTGTGAGATGAGTGCAATTGTGCAGCACTTTGAGCATTCTTTGGCATTGCCTTTCTTTGGGATTGGAATGAAAACTGGCCTTTTCCAGTCCTGTGGCCACTGCCGTTTTCCAAATTTGCTGGCATATTGAGTGCAGCACTTTCACAGCATCATCTTTCAGGATTTGTAATAGCTCAACTGGAATTCCATCACCTCCACTAGCTTTGTTCATAGTGATGCTTCCTAAGGCCCACTTGACTTCATATTTCAGGATGTCTGGCTCTTGGTGAGTGATCACACCAGCATGGTTATCTGGTTCATGAAGATCCTTTCTGTACAGTTCTTCTGTGTATTCTTGCCACCTCTTTTTAATACCTTCTGCTTCTGTTAGGTCCATACCATTTCTCTCCTGGAATAAAGATGCCCCCTCCATCCATGATGGCTTGGCAAGCTCTGTGGCAGGAAGATACAAAGAATAAAAAGGAAAGCCTTCCCCTCCTTGTAAAAGAGGAAAAAAGGTGGAAGAAAAGTAGATCCCAATTTTCCTTTCCCCTGCCTTTGAAGTAAGGATAATGTCAACAACAAAAGACAGCTATAACCCTTACACCTCATGGAACATTCTAGAAAGATCCCTTCTCTGTCTGACCTACTTGCCAACATTGAGCACAGCTATATCACTATAGCTGCATGAGGCAAGAAGGTGAAGGAAGGGCCTGAAGTTTAGATTCCCCAATGCCTTGATACCCATGGTGAACACATAGTCACTTGGAAGGTTGGGCTGGCAACTCGCTAGACTAGAAGAGGGGGCGGGTTGCTGAGGTAGTAGCCACATGGCTCTGTAGCAAGGGCTGGGGACCAGAGCCCAGTGTATCAGTCCAGTCAGATGGCAGAAGCACATAGAGTCATAAGAAACCAAGGTGAGGCTAAGTTCATTGCAGCACACCATGCCATTGGACCATGCTTGAACCCAGATATGCTCAAATCCTAAGTTACTGAGTCACATACACCTACAGGGACAGGCACCTGTGTGAACCAGACACTGATCCCAGGTAAGAGGAGGCAGAATACAGCACAGCAAGTATTCTGCCCCTTGAGATTGTTTGCACCACAATCCTCCTGCCCCTCACCCCATCTACACAACACCATCTGTACCCTTCCTCTGCATATGTGAGTTGCAGTGTGAGTTAAAAATGGACCACTTCCCCACCACCTAATTAAAACACAATATATTGATGGGTTCTTGAGAGAGAACTGTTCCTATGATTATATGCAAAATATATAAAGATAAACTCATCTGTTCATTAATCAAGGAGTCCTATAATGTAAGAGAGAGTGTTCGGGAAGATGCCCTGGAGGAGGGCATGGCAACCCACTCCCGTATTCTTGCCTAGAGAATCCCATGGACAGAGGAGCCTGGCGGGCTACAGTCCATGGGATAGCAAAGTCAGACACGACTGATGCTTCTTAGCATGCATGCACACACACATGTGGATGCAACAATTACAGGCTTTCTACACTCTCACAATTGCTGATGGGAGTGTAAATTTGATACACCGCTCTGGCAAACTCTTTGGCCCTATCTCCTAAAACTAAATAATGACTACCTCAAAGAATCAGTAATTCTACTCATAAGTATTAACTCAAGAGAAATTAGGGGTTTTGTCCACTGGAAGACATGTATAATGAATGTGCATAGCAGCTGTATTCCTAAGAACCAAATGCCAATCAACTGGAGGATGGATAAATAAGATTGTACAGGGTAATACTATTCACGTATAAAGAAGAACGAACTCCTATACACAGCAACATGGATCACTCTCATATGTACTGTGATGAGTGAAAGAAGTAAGACGCAAAAGAGTACACAATGTATTCATTCTTAGTCATATCCAACTCCTTGAGACCCCATGGACTGTAGCCTGCCAGGCTCCTCTGTCCGTGGGATTTCCCAGGCAAGAATATTGCAGGGGGTTGCCAGTTTCTTCTCCAGGGGATATCCCTGATCCAGGGATCAAACTTTTGTCTACTGTGTCTCCAGCATTGCAGACAGATTCTTTACCCACTGAGCCATCGGGGAAGCCCCATACATTGTATGATTCCGTTTATACCAATTTAAAGGACAGATGAAACTAACCCATGGGAGGTAGAACCAGAGTAGTGGCTACCTGGTAGGAGGACGAGACCAGAAGAGAGGATTTATTAACTTGGAAGAAGCCTGAGGGAGCCTGCTGGGTTGTAGAAGTGCTGTTTATTTCATCTGAGTGTAAGCCAGATTATATATTACACATATATATTTATAAAATTTTATCCAGCTGTACACCTAAGAATTTTGCAAATTAATATATGCATGTCATACCTCATTCTAAAAGAGTCCAAAAAACACACATGCACACACATACACACACACACACACACACACACACACACACACACACACACACACAGATACTGCACATACACATGTGCACCTTTCTGTTTCAAGTTTGAGGAAGCAGGATCTTTAGCAATGAAAGGAGAATCAACAATTTTACCATGTTACTCCAAAGAGGTTGCTCAATACCCAGACTCTACAGGAACTCATCTAATGCACTCTGGAGACAAATGTAGATTTCTCCCTGGTCACCTCTCACAGAGACTCCCTCTTCATTTACCGAGGCCACCTCAATATACATATCTCTAGTTACTAGAGGATGGACAAGGCGGAAAGCCTAGGCTACAGTGATGACATAAAGAAATCTTTTGGTCTTATTGTTTAGTCGGTAAGTCGTGTCCAACTCTTTGCGACCCCAAGACTGTAGCCCACTAGGCTCCTCTGTCCATGGATATCCCAGGCAAGAATAATTAAGTGGGTTGCCATTTCCATCTCTAGGAGATCTTCCCGACCCAGGGGTTGAACCCACATCTCCTGCATTGACAAGCGGATTCTTTATCACTGAGCCGCCAGGGAAGCCCCAGGAAATTTTATTATCCCTTAAATAACAGATTGAAATAATTCTTTTTTTAGAAGTCTTTGTTTACATAAATTAGGAGTTTGGGTTAACATATACACACTACTACATATAAAACAGATAATCAATAGCACCTACTATATAGCATAGGAAACTACACTCAGTATTTTGTACTAACCTACAAGGGAAAGGAATTTGAAAATGAATGTGTGTGTGTGTGTGTGACTGAATCACTATGCAGTCACCTGAAGCTAGCATAACATTGTAAATCAACTATACTTCAATAATAATAACAATAATAATTCTTTTAAACACATGGTGAGGAGCCTGGCATCATGGAGCCCATGTGTCACACATCCATGTTAAAACAAGCATGGTAACAGGGCTAACCTGGAGGAACACAGGTAATCTGAGGCTTCAAGGCACAAGGACCATGACCAAAACCAAAACACGACTGGGCACCTGGATGCCAGTAGTTCCAGCATGCACTAAATACTTCATTATCCCTCTTGCTCTTCCAGGAGTTTTGTGAAAATGTTTGAGCCAAAGGAGTTCCATAATACTTTATAGACTCATTGGTATTTAAGCTATTAAGGTCACAGATCTTTTTGAGAAGCTGATAAAAACTATGGGGAACCAGGGGAAAAAAGCATAAAATGTTGCATATATTTTAAATCCTAAGTAATACTTGATAGGTCTTAACTACAGAACTATAAAACACCATTAAGAGGAATCTGAAACCTCTTTAAACAGACTAACAGATTGTAGGTATATACTTATTTACAATAAAGCTAAAGACTTATTCCTTATATAATTTTGTTTTTAACCAGAGCTAGATTTAATAAATGTGCTAACACTAGATATCTCCTACTATGGTTTTGTTTTAATTTTAAAAATGGAGAAATGAGCTCATCATTACCTAACAAACAGAATCCATTTCATAAGAAATATATGTTTTGAAACATGCAATAACTGCACATGTAAATGTAAAATACAGTATATTTTTGCTTTTAACTTACTTTTTATCCTATCCAATTTAAAAGACAATGAAATAAAGCAAGCATTATAAATTTTGCTCATGGATGTACAATACATACAAATGTAATTTGCCTGACATCTATAGCACAAAAGAGAAGAGGAAATGGAACTGTGTGACAGCAAAGTTTTCTATACTACTGAAATTAAGTTCACTTCAATCTGAATTAATTATGGGCTTCCCTTGCGGCTCAGCTGGTAAAGAATCTTGCTGCAATGCGGATTCTGGGTTTGATCCCTGGGTTGGGAAGATCCCCTGGAGAAGGTAAAGGCTACCCACTCCAGTATTCTGGCCTGGAGAATTCCCTGGACTGTATAGTCCATGGGGTCGCAAAGAGTCAGACACAACTGAGCAACTTTCACTTTCAATCTGAATTACACTGTTATAAATTAAGATGCTAACTGTAGGACTTCCCTGGTGATGCAGTGGTTAAGAATCTGCCTGCCCATAGGAATCACGGGTTAACTTTGTTGTTCAGACTAGTTTCAGGGAATTTGGGGAGGTGGGCTTGGGCACGTAACTTAGAGTATATAAGGTTTTCACAAAAACTGGTCGGGGTCCTTGGCTAAGAGGAGACTGCCTTGGGCCCGCTGGTATAATAAACCGCACTCCACTAAAAAAAAAAAAAAAAAAAGAATCTGCCTGCCAATGCAGAGGACACGGGTTCAATCCCCGGTCCAGGAAGATTTCACATACCAAGGAGCAACTAAGCCCATGCACCACAACTGTGGAATTTGAGCTCTAGAGCCCTTGAGCGGCAACTACTGAGCCCACATGGCATAACAACTAAAACCTGCTCCCTCTAGAACCCATGCTCTGCAACATGAGAAGCCCCCACCGTGAGAAGCCCATATATCACCAGTCTAGAGTAGCCCCCATATGCCATAAGTAGGGAAAGCCTGCATGCACCAACGAAGACCCAGCATAGCTATAAATAAATAAATAAACATTTCCTTAAAAAATCTAAGTTCTTCCCTTTAAAAAAAAAAAAGATGTTAATTGTAATTCCAGGCAAACCACTAAGAAAATAATTCAAAAAATATAGTAGAAGAAACAAGGGAATTAAAATGGCACACTACAAAACTTATCTATTTAACAGAGAGAAGGCAGCGATGAGGAATCAAGGAACAAAAATAAATAAATAAAATTGGCTGACATAAATCCTAATTTGTCATTAACTACATTAAATGTAAATAAATTAAACACTCTAAAAGGCAAAGATTGGAAGAATGGATGAAAAAAAATCCAGCTATATACTGTCTACAAGAGACACAAATTAGATTTAAAGACACAAATGAGTTAAGAGCCCAAGGATGGAAAAGATAGACCATGCATACAGTAACCAAAAGAGAGCTGGAGTGCCTATGCTAATAGCAGACAAGATAGACTTTTAGACAAAATTGTTACTAGACTCAAAGCGGGACATTTTATAATAACAAAAAGGTCAATTCATAAAGAAGATATAAGAAATATAAACATTTATGCACCTAACAAAATGTATAAAGCAACAATTGGCAAAACTGAAAAGAATAAACAATTCAAAAATAATAGTGGAAGACTCCATTACCTCACCTTCAGTAATGGATAGAACAATTAAACAGAAAACCAGTAAGAAAATGGAGGATATGAACAACACTATAAATCAGTGGTCCTAGCACACATCTATCTATACTCAATGGCAGACTACAATTCTTCTCAAATGTACATGGTATATCCACCAGGACAGATCACATGTTAGGCTGTAAAACAAAGGCCAACAAATTTTTTATAGTTTCATTGAGATATAATTGACATATAACATTGTGTAAGTTTAAGGTATGCAACATAATGATTCGATATATGTATGTACAAACGGTTCCTGACTTAGGCCAGTTCAGCTTACAATTTTTCAACTTATCTGGGTGTAAAAGCGATACCCATTCAGTAGAAAGTATACTTCAAAGTTTGAATTTTTATATTCTCCTGGACTAGCAATATCTGGTACAATACAGGCATACCTCAGAGATAGTGGGGGTTCAATTCCACAATAAAGTGAATACTGCAGGAAAGCCAATCATACAAATTTTTAGGTTTCTTGATGCAGATAAAGGGCTTCCCTGGTGGCTCAGATGGTAAAGAATTCGCCTACAATGTGGGAGACCCAGGTTCAATCCTTGGGTTGGGAAGATCCCCTGCAAAAGGCCATGGCAACCCACTCCAGTATTCTTGTTTGGAGAATCCCCAAGGACAGAGGAGCTGGCAGGCTACAGTCCATGGGGTTGCAAGAGTCAGACACAACTGAGTGACTTAAGCACAAGTGCATGTTAAAGTTCAGAACACTTGTCTACACTATACTTTGCTTAAATATGGGGTCAGCATATGTCTAGAAAATCTACATACATACCTTAATGAAAAAATACTTTATTGCTAAAAAATGCTAACCATCATCTGATCAAGTCATAATCTTTTTGCTGATAAAGAGTTAGAACTACTGCAAGAATTACCAAAATGTGACACGGATACATGAAGAGCAAACGCTGTTGGGAAAATGGTGCCGATAGATTTGCTTGACGCTAAGGTTACAACAAACTAATTTGCAGAAAACACTATATCTGGGAAGTGCAATAAAGTGAAGCACAGACACAAAAAATAAGATATTTCATTTAAAATAAGCTGTCTCATGATGCTGGGCAGCAGCAGTGAATGCAGCTCTGAGGCAGCCATGAGATCAAGAGGGGAAACAATACACTTACAGCCACTCTGTACCCAGACAACCTTCCCATTGTTCACTTTCAGTAGAGCACACAATAAATTACATGAGATATTCAACACTGTATTTTAAAATAGGTTTTACATTAAGTATTGTTGCCCAACTGTGGACCATGGTAAGTGTCCTGAGCATATTTAAGGTAGCTTAGGCTAAGCTATGATGTTTGGTAGGTCAGGTGCACAAAATGCATTTTTCAACTTAGGATATTTTTAACTTATGATGAATTTATCAGGACATAACACTATCATGTGTCAAGGAAGATCTGTACCTTAAAATGATTACCACAATAAGTTTATTAACATCCATCATGTCACACAGTTATAATCTTTTTTCTTGTTTTGAGAAATTTTAAGATCTACTCTCTTAGCAACTTTCAAATATAGAGTACAGTATTGTTAATTTAACTACAGTCAGCATATTGAACATTACATCCCCATAACGTATTTATCTTATAGGTGGAAGTTTGTACCTTTTGACCACCTTCACCCAATTCCCCCATTCTCCATCCTTTCAACTTAAAAAAAAATGCACAAAGTGAGACTTACAAGTTAAGTTTTGTCTGAGGCAAAATGAGGACTATGTCCTGGGAAACAGCATTTCAAATATCTCTGAGAAACTGCCCCAAAGAGATAGGGGGAAGGTCAATATATATATATATATATACATGATTTTGGCAAAGGGAGAGTACACAGAATCAAGTACATATTTTTTCAGAAGATTTTTGCTAGTCACAGGAGCAGATGTCACCATGAAGGAATTTAGTGATTTTCTAGATATAAATATAAGGAGATGCAAGAATTGGGCTTATAAAATCAGCTCCTGAAGATATTCACCTATCTGAAAACTTGTTCTGCTAGTTTTTCTAGGGCACAGAGTACCTCATTTCTGAGCTCCATCCTAAACTCCATTCAGGGGCTATTGAAAGTCAGCAGCTAGAGCAGCACATAATTTAATCTTTGTAGAAGTAGATGGCAAGTACCCATGGCAAGTGACCATTTGTCGTTAACAATCCCCAATAAATTTAAAGGACTGAAATAACATAAAGTATCTTATCCAACTATAATTAAATCAAATTAGAAATCAGTAACAAAGGAAATTTTGAAAACTAACAAGTATATGGAAATAACCAGACTCATAGATACTCAATGGATAAAAGAAAAACTGTCAAAGAAAAAATGGAACACACTTTAGATAAATGAAATAGAAACCCACCATACTAACACTTATGGAATGCAACAAACACAATGCTTAATAAGAAATTTAGAACTGCAAGAACCTATACTTACAAAGATGTCAAATCAATAACCTACTCTTTCATGCTAAACTGAATACAAAGTAACTAAAAGGAAATAAAAACAAAAATCAGGAAATAAAGAGTCAAAAAAGGATAGGAAAACAATAGAGAAAATTAATGAAACAAAAATTGGTTCTTCAAAGAGATTAACAAAAGTGAAAAGACTCTAGCTAGATTGACAAGAAATAAAGAGAGAAGACTGAAATTATTAAAACCAGGAATAAAACAGGTACATTACTATCAACAGTATGCCAACAAATTAAATAAACAAACGAGATGAAATGGAAAATTTCTAGAAGACACAAACTACAAAAAATGGCTCAAAAACATATAGGAAATCTGCATGGACCTAGACAAATTAAGAGATTTTATTAGCAATCAGAAAACTTTCCACAAATAAAAACTCCAAGCCTAGATTACTGCACCAGTAAATTCTACCAATATTAAATGAAGAACTAACACAAATTCTTCACAAACTGTTCAAGCTTTATATAGAAAAGGAAGAGGAACCAGGGATCAAATTGCCAACATCCACTGGCTCATCAAAAAAGCAAAAGAGTTCCAGAAAAATATCTACTTCTACTTTATTGACTACGCCAAAGCCTTAAACTGTGTAGATCACAATGAACTGTGGAAAACTCTTAGAGATGGGAATATCAGACCACCTGACCTACCTCCTGAGAAATCTGCATGCAGGTCAAGAAGCAACAGTTAGAACTGGATATGCAACAATAGACTGGTTCCAAATCAGGAAAAGAGCATGTCAAGGCTGTATACTGTCACCCTGCTTATTTAACTTATATGCAGAATACATCATGCAAAATTCTGGGCTGAAGGAAACACAAGCTGGAATCAAGATTACCGGGAGAAATAACAATAACCTCAGATATGTAGATGACACCATCCTTATGGCAGAAAGCGAAGAACTAAAGAGCCTCTTGATGAAATTAGCCTCCAATTAAAATAGATAAATTAATTTTTTTAAAAAAGAAAGTGAAAGAGGAAAGTGAAAAGTTGGCTTAAAATTCAACATTCAGAAAACTAAGATCATGGCATCCAGTCCCATCACTTCATGGCAAATAGGCTGGGAAACAATGGAAACAATGAGATACTTTATTTTCTTGGGCTCCAAAAATCACTGCAGATGGTGACTGCAGCCATGAAATTAAGACACTTGCTCCCTGGAAGAAAAGTTATGACCAACCTAGACAGCATATTAAAAAGCAGAGACATTTACTTTGCCAACAAAGGTCCATCTAGTCAAAGCTATGGTTTTTCCAGTAGTCATGTATGGATGTGAGAGTTAGGAGTATAAAGAAAGCTGAGCAGCGAAGAATTGATGCTTTTGAACTGTGATGTTGGAGAAGACTCTTGAGAGTCCCTTGGACTGCAAGGAGATTCAACCAGTCCATCCTAAAGAAGATCAGTCCTGAATATTCATTGGAATGACTGATGCTGAAGCTGAAAATCCAACACTCTGGCCACCTTGATGCAAAGAGCTGGCTCATTTGAAAAGAGCCTAATGCTGGGAAAGACTGAAGGCAGGAGAAGGGGATGACAGAGGATGAGATGGTTGGATGGCATCACCGACTCTATGGACATGATTTTGAGTATTGAGTAAGCTCTGGGTGTTGGTTATGGACAGGGAGGCCTGGTGGGCCACAGCCCATAGGGTCGCAAAGAGTCGGACACAACTGAGCTGAACTGAATTTCACAAACTCTTCCTAAAAAATAGAAGACGGGTCACTTCTCAATTCATTATTTGAGGCCATTATAATTAAGATACAAAAAAAAAAAAAAAAAACAGGCAAAAACATCACAAAAAAAGAAAACTATAAAACAACATCCATTAAGAATATAGACACAAGTACGAGCCAGCAATCCCACTGCTGGGCATACACACCAAGGAAACCAGAAATGAAAGAGACACGTATACCCCAATGTTCATCGCAGCACTGTTTACAATAGCTATGACATGGAAGCAACCTAGATGTCCATCAGCCAACAAATGGATAAGAAAGTTGTGGTACATATACAAATGGAATATTACTCAGCTATTGAAAAGAATGCATTTGAATGAGCTCTGATGAGGTACATGAAACTGGAGCCTATTATACTTCACTAGAAACTTCAAATACTTCACACACTTACTTTACTAGAGTGAAGTAAGTCAGAAAGAAAAACACCAATACAGTATATTAATGCATATATATGGAATTTAGAAAGAAGGTAATGACAACCCTATAAAGGAGACGGGAAAAGAGACACAAAGAACAGACTCTCTGGAAGAAGGCAAGGATGGGATGATTTGAGAGAATAGCATTGAAACATGTATATTACCATATGTGAAATAGATCACCAGTCCAAGTTTGATGCATGAAACAGGGCACTCAAAGCCAGTACACTGGGACAACCCAGAGGGATGGGATGGGGAGAGAGGTGGGAGGGGGTTTCGGGATGGGGGACACATGTACACCTGGGGCTGATTCATGTCAATGTATAGCAAAAACCACCATAATATTGTAAAGTAATTAGCCTCCAATTAAAATAAATTAATTAATTTTAGAAAAGAGAACATAGACACAAGTTCTCAACAAAATACTTTTTAAAAAATTAAACTTAGAATATGATAATCCAGTTCCTATAGAATATGATAATCCAGTTCCTATCAAATAGGGCTTCTTCAACTAAAGACCAAAACCATCCTCTGAGTTTTGATGACACTCCCTATGAGCCATATTAAGCAATCTCATTACTATTCACTCCATAATAAAACATACAAAATAAATGTAATTATAAATACATTTCTCAAAATTTCCCATCTCTTTCTATCACCTACCAAAAATATGCAGCAATTTTTTGACACAAACATTTCTACTTTTTGGGAACAATGCATTAGCCAGCATTATTCTAAAATTATAATGGCTTTTACAGAACCAGATTACACAGACTCCAATCCTCCATGCTATACAACACTACTAATAAAGAAGATATTTGACCCTTGATGAAACATCTCCAATTTGGCCTCTACAAAACTGACTGATTTCTTTGAAACCTAAGTAGGCTATTTTAAGAATAAGGATATTTTTAAGCATTGCATAGGGCACTGTTTTTCACCTTTTGCTATTTGCGACATTCAAGATAAATTTAGAGTCACTGGGTGGTAGAAAGCCTTGTTGTTGTTATTCAGTTGCTAAGTCATGTCCAACTCACTGCAACCCCATGGACTGCAGCACACCAGACTCCCCTATCCTTCACTATCTCCCGGAGTTTGCTCAAACTCATGTCCCAGCAAGCCTTACTCTCTATACTATAACCCTGAAGTGGACTCATACCCACCACAAAATCTCAATCAAGCCCCATTCTCTAAAGCAGTGTACTCTGCATTCATTAAGACTTTGAATTAACTGAGGAACTTATTAAAAATGCATATTCTTGAGTCTTAATATGAGATTCTGGTAAGTTTTAAGATAGGCCCAGGAAATCTGCATTCTTAACTCACTCACTTCCCAAAATATGACTGACTATCGCAAAAACACTACCTTGGGGGTACTGGATTTCTAGATTCACTCTCTAGGCTTGACAGGAGAAATCACAGGTCAATATCGGTCCCCAGGAGAGCCCTCTCATGTACCATGTTTCATAATACTAGTGATCCCCATGCTTACATGCATTTCCCATAAAGGTAAGAAGAAAAATCTGGACATAGTTTTCTTGGAGACTCAGAGAAGAACCCACTAAACAAAGAGCAGGTGGGAAGTTCATTTTTTGCTGTAGAAACACGTAGGTTAAAGAGGCAGGATTTCTTGTATGGATGTCTCAAATATTGAGGAATTCTAGAGTATGTGAAAGATATCACATTGTTCTAGGCTGTGCTACCACAAAATAGAATATCCTTCCATGGCTTGTGCCATCTATGCTACTCAACTGTTAGCAATCATTAGATAAGGGAAGAGTCTGTCTGCTACTGAAGATTCTCTTCCAAATTTAAGATTCTTCTCAAGCTGCAAATTGTCTCAGATTCCTAAACTCAAGACCACAGCTTGCAATATAATCAGGTCAGTGCCTACAAAATAATTAAGGCCTCCAGCCTTAATCACGTGGGTTCTCTTCTCTTCTCTCTTTATCTCATTAAAAGTTGGGAATCCAAGTGTATTCAAACCTTTTAGTGGAAGTCGCTCAGTCATGTCTGACTCTTTGCGACCCCATGGATTGTACAGTCCATGAAATTCTCCAGGCCAGAATACTGGAGTGGGTAGCCTTTCCCTTCTCCAGGGGATCTTCCCAACCCAGGGAGCGAACCCAAGTCTCCCACATTGCAGGCAGATTCTTTACCAGCTGAGCCACAAGGGAAGCACAAAAATACTAGAGCAGGTAGCCTATCCCTTCTCCAAGGGATCTTCCCGACCCAGGAATCAAACCAGGTCTCCTGCATTGCAGGAGGATTCTTTACCAACTGAGCTATCAAGGAAGCCCATTCAAACCTTTTTTTAGTTTCCAGATGTGTGGTATTTAAGAATTTTATAAGGATTTTAATTTCTATTTTCAATTTCTGATGATTTCTGAGTTCCTTGGACTGCAAGGAGATCAAACCAGTCAATCCGACAGAAAATCAGTCCTGATTTTGGAAGGACTGATGCTGAAGCTGAAGCTCCAATACTTTGGCCACCTCATGTGAAGAACTGACTCATTGGAAAAGACCCTGATGCTGCAAAAGATTGAAGGCAGGAGGAGAAGGGGATGACAGAGGATGAAATGGTGGGATAGCATCACCAACTCGATGGACATGAGTTTGAGCAAGCTCCAGGAGTTGGTAATGGACAGGGAAGCCTGGTGTGCTGCAGCCCATGGGGTTGCAAAGACATGACTGAGGAACTGAACTGAACTATGATAAGAGACCCTGCTGTTTTTCAGTCAATACATCATGTCCAACTCTTCGCAACGCCATGAACTGCAGCACGCCAGGCTCAGCTGTCCTTCACTATCTCCCAGAGTTTGCTTAAACTCACGTCCATTGAGTCAGTGGTGCTATCTAACCATCTCATCTTCTGTCATCCCCTCTCCTTTTGCCTTCAATCTTTCCCAGCATCAGGCTCTTTTCAAATGAGTCAGTTCTTTGCATCAGGTGGCCAAAGTATTGGAGTTTCAGCTTCAACATCAGTCCTTCCAATGAACACTCAGGACTGATCTCCTTTAGGATGGACTGGTTTGATCTCCTTGCAGTCCAAGGGACTCTCAAGAGTCTTCTCCAACACCATGGTTCAAAAGCATCAATTCTTCGGCACTCAGCTTTCTTTATAGTCCAACTCTCACATCCATACATGACTACTGGAACAACCATAGCCTTGACTAGATAGACCTTTGTTGACAAAGTAATGTTTCTGCTTTTTAATATGCTGTCTAGGCTGGTCATAGCTTAGGCTCCTCTTTATCAGCAACTCCCTGGTAGCTCAGACGGTAAAGTGTCTGCCTACAATGAGGGAAACCCAGGTTCAATCCCTGGGTCGGGAAGATCCTCTGGAGAAGGAAATGGCAACCCACTCCAGTACTCCTGCCTGGAAAATTCCATGGACGGAGGAGCGTGGTAGGCTACAGTCCATGGGGTTGCAAAGAGTTGGACACGACTGAGCAACGTCACTTTCACTTTCACTTTCTTCCAAGGAGCAAGTGTCTTTTAATTTCATGGTTGCAGTCACAATCTGCAGTGATTTGGGAGCCTAATAAAATAAAGTCTATTAAAGTATATTCCTAACTAGAGTCCTTCATATACTAATTAACAGTAGTTCCTAGCATACAGGTTAGGAGTTAATTTACACACACATGCATTTGTTGTTGTTGTTCATTGCTCAGTCATGTCTGACTCTTGGAGACCCCATAGACTGCAGCATGCCAGGCTTCCCTGTCCTTCACCATCCCCCAGAGTTTGCTCCAACTCATGTCCGTTGAGTCGATGATGCCATCCAACCATTTCATCTTCTGTTGTCCCCTTCTCCTGCCTTCACTCTTTCCCAGTATCAGGGTCTTTTCTAATGAGTCAGCTCTTCACATCAGGAGGCCAAAGTATTGGAGTTTCAGCTTCAGTCCTTCCAATGAATATTCAGGGTTGATTTCCTTTAGGATTGACTGGCTTTATCTCCTTGCTGTCCAAGGAACTCTCAAGAGTCTTCTCCAGCAACACAATTCAAAAGCATCAATTCTTCAGCACTCAGCCTTCTTTACGGTCCAACTCTCACATCTGTACATGACTACTAGAAACCATAGTTTTGAGTATACAGACTTTTGTACGCAAAGTAATGTCTTTGTTTTTTAACATGCTGTCTAGCTGTGTCATAGCTTTCCTTCCAAGGAGGAAGAGTCTTTTAATTTCATGGCTCCAGTCATAGTCGGCAGTGATTCTGGAGCCCAAGAAAATAAGATCTGTCACTGCCTCCACTCTTCCTCTTCTATTTGCCATGAAATGATGGGACCAGATGCCATGATCTTCGTTTTTTGAATGTTGAGCTTTAAGCCAGCTTTTTCACTCTCCTCTTTAACCATCAAGAGGCTCTTTAGTTACATATCCATAAAAACAGATTGCACTTGTGTCTACTGCTGTTGTACAAAGGGATCTTTGTATGATGGATAATTCATGTCTGAAACCAGCATCCTGCCTCTCTATCAATGGGGAACTTTGCCCCAGAAAGACCCTTTAACACGAGAGAGTAAAAATTTGATCACACAAAAGAGAGACTGCAACTACAAAAAGACTATCCCAATTAGGACCCACTTCTCCACTTTGATAAATATGCAAATGATAAAAGATATCACTGACAAGGCCAATGCTAACAGTCAATTCTGACAGCTATTTTCTATAGCTCTTATTTTTATCTTATCTATTGTGAATAAGGGCAAAGAGTCTAATGTCTGGAATGTTCACTGACTACTATAAATTCCCACACCATTATCTTACTCCCCTTGTCTGGATAGCTGCAACTCATCCTTAGGATCTTAGCTTAATGTCTACCTTCTTCAGGTAGGTGTGTCCAATCCCCTCACTCCAGGTGAAATCCCTAGTTGCATGTTTTTTAATTTCTTTTTCTTTTCATATAATTTTTAATTATGATTTTTCATTAATTACTATGTAGTTACTTTTAAGTTCAAAGGTTTATCTCTCTACCAGCTCCTGCTGGTCTATGATCAACCAAGATGTCTTTGTTGAATGCTATATTATAATGCTATATTACTAGCAAGTGCCTTTCAGGCATTAGATTCTTAATAAATGACTCTAAATGAATAACCAAATTTTGCCAGGTTGACTTTACAATAGAATATATAACTATTAGAATATGTACATCTAGCATGCTTTTACTCAACAAATGTTAGGTGCCTTAACAAGAGTACATTTATTTACAGATCCATGTGTATTTTATTAAGTCATTATAGGCACTTTAAAATAGAAAAAAATGTATATGTACACACACACACACACACATATATATATGTGTGTGCATATTAAGTCATTTCAGTCATGTCCAATTCTTTGGTATCCTATGGACTGTAGCCTGCCAGGCTCCTCTTTCCATGGGATTCTCCAGGCAAGAATACTGGAGTGGGTTGTCATGCCCTCCTCCAGCAGATCTTCCCTACCCAGCGATGGAATCTGCATATCTTATGTCTCCTGCATTGGCAGGTGGGTTCCTTACCACTAGCGCCACCTGGAATGTCCCATATATATACATGTATATACATTTTTTCAGGTTCTTCCCACTTCTGAACTAAACTTTCAAATAAATAACTATATGAGAATAAGATGAAAATGACCAAAATTGTGGCTTTCTGATTTTTATACATCTGTTCTAAATAATTTCAGGGTAGTCAAAATTAATATACCATGCATAGCAAATATTTTAAAACTAAGATCTTATTTGTGGCTTTATCCCACATTATTCCTCTAAAGATTCACTCAATACATATTCAGGAAATATAATGTGCTACACTTAAATTTAGATTTTGAATCAACAAGAATGAAGTTTCAGCATTACTATATGAAAAGTTGACCTGTGGAGGTGTTCCTAGGAAATCGTGATCACTTTTGTGTTAATTTTACACAATGCTGTGTGTAGAGGCTTACTATCTATACTTTCATAGGTGAAACTCCTCAAACTCTGTGATGATGGCAGTTCCATTATGTAAACATTAGCCATTTATCTGGAAAATTCTATCTATAACACAAGAAATCTCTTTATCTGTTATCCCGTCACTGAAGCCCACAAGCTTACCTATTTCCTTAGGTGTTCTACTCAGAAGGGCCCTAATTTAAAGGGCTATAAAAATGCAAAATACATATATATATATATATATTTGAAGAGTCAAGTGGAAATTTCCAGACTTAAAAAGTCAGAACATATCATTTTAAAAACACTCTTTGCCTTCTCAACTCATTTGCTCACAAAATACTTCACAGTATTTTTTGAAACAATCTCTTTCTCTCTCACACACACACACACACACACATCTTTGAATGGACCAGTGACCCAAAAGAAAATCAGTTTATAGGAAAGGATGCTGAGGCTCCACTAGGGTAGTATTCTCAAACTTCAGGCTTAAAATCAATTTGGTATGTCCCTATGAGCATGGTATTAAAAACAGAAGAATGTGGACTGACATGAATGAATTGGATGACCAGTGTTTGCTGATATCGAGTTTCCTAACTTAGGAACCGTGGCATGATGGGAAATCTTGGAGTGAGAATCTGTGTGTATATATGCAGGTATATTTGGAAACAATAAACCCACTGATAAAGAGCTCACACATTGGGAGCTTAGGGCTGCTATGACACGGAGTGGTCATGGTTGAGTATAACCCTGGAGAAAAAGGCTTCCTGGCCCTGCCCTCTCTGTGAGAGCCAGTGGGGCAGTGAGGGGGGATGCCACTGGGTTCCTGATGCACTGCAGGGATCACCCCGGGGGACAGGGCTGATATCTGAAAGCTGGACTCCCTTACCATCCGGCCATAGTAAAATCAGACTTCTTTAGGGAAGGGAAATTCCCCATAGGATTTCTGAACTTAGCATAAGACTGGAACCCCAGGGAGGAGTAAGTGTATCCTCATGATACACTGGAATATTTAACATGTATTTTTTAAAAGTCATTTGATTATCTTTTTAAATAGGACCTAATTTTATACTCCAAATAAAGTGGACCATATTACTTATACAAGTATTTCAGATATTTTAAGTTGTATTGGTTCACAGACAAGCTGACTTTTAAAGTATGACTTATAGAAAACACACACAATATGCTATGTTGTAAAGGATAATGATAACTTTTTATAAAGTTAAAATCTCAGTCCCTACAGTTCTGTTTCCCTATTGTATTCATTCCTGGGGAAAGAAGGATGATACATATAAGCACGCTTATGTGTAAAAAAAATGAAGAAGGAAACCTTACTGTCAAGAATGCCCTCAAAATTATTTTTAACTTTGGCAGTTCATGATGGAGCCAGAGAAAATTATTTTAGTAGAAGCAAAGGCATACGTCATATAGTGTAGAACTGGACAACAAAGTCTTCAGATGATCTTCAAAGGGGAAACCCTGGAAGTGCCTCAGAGACTCGGTCTCTAAAGAGTCCTCAAATGTAAACATGGTCATATAAGCTACTCTTCCACAGACAAGGCCCTGGTCCCAGGTAAATTCTCCTGATCAGAGCAAGGTATTTCTTCTCCCATTCAATTTGCATAAATAAAATAAACACAGGCACACGCTCACCAGTACAGGCACATGCAGTACAGGATCATCCTTTATATGTCTCCCTTTGAGAACAAACCTAAATGTGGGCATCAGCAAAGTGACAATTTTTTTTTTAAACCCACAAAGTCACATAATTAGGCATGCAAGGAGACTACATTGTTTTTCTTGCCATATCACACAATCAACATTGGGCTGAACCACAGGATTCTACCAGTATCTGTTTGACTTATAAAACTAAGAATTTAGCACAGTTCAACGTAAAGGAAAGCAACTCTGAATATTCACTGGAAGGACTGATGCTGAAGCTCCAATACTTTAGCCACCTGATGTGAAGATACAATTCATTGGAAAAGACCCTGAAGCTGGGAAAGACTGAAGGCAAAAGGAGAAAGGGGCTGCAGAGAATGCTATGGTTAGATAGCATCACCGACCCAATCGCATGAATTTGAGCAAACTTCAGGACAAAGTGAAGAATAAGGGAGCCTGGTGTGCTGCAGTCCATGGGGTGGCAAAAAGTCAGACATTACTTAATCATTGGACAACAACAAAACTTAATATTTATGGAGTTCCAACCATCTTCAGAACTCTTAATTTTATTTTATATACTACCTTTGCAAAATGACAGTTCAAATGGCAGTGATATAGTGAAAATTTTACCATAATTCCACAAAAGTCAGAGAAAGAATAATGTAGGCGGATGCTTTCAGGCAATGTGTTTGCAGAGGTGGGAAGTAAACTAGCAGGAAAACACAATGTCAAATAATACATCATCACTGTATACATACAATTCACAATACATTTAGTCCTTCCCCTCAATCATCTACACTTTACTTGGAAAGATACAATACATGAAAAACACTGCACCTAAGACTATGATATAACAATCACTCATGGCAGATAAACTACACAGAGACTATTAAACAGTACATGTCCTTAGAATTTATATAATGTAACTCTCTTATTGGAGAAGGCAATGGCGACCCACTCCAATGCTCTTGCCTGGAAAATCCCATGGACGGAGAAGTCTGGTAGGCTGCAGTCCATGGGGTCACGAAGAGTTGGACACGACTGAGTGACTTCACTTTCGCTTTTCACTTTCATGCTTTGGAGAAGGAAATGGCAACCCACTCCAGTGTTCTTGCCTGGAGAATCCCAGGGATGGCGGAGCCTGGTGGGCTGCCATCTATGGGGTCGCACCGGGTTGGTCATGACTGAATCGACTTAGCAGCAGCAGCAGCAACTCTCTTATTGGGCTTCCCTGATAGCTCAGTTGGTCACCAGCAATGCAGGTGACCCCGGTTCCATTCCTGGGTAGGGAAGATCCGCTGGAGAAGGGATAGGCTACCCACTCCAGTATTCTTGGGCTTCCCTTGTGGCTCAGCTGGTAAAGAACCAGCCTGCAATGAGAGAGACCTGGGTTCGATCCCTGGGTTGGTAAGATCCCTTAGAGAAGGGAAAGGCTACCCACTCCAGTATTCTGGCCCGGAGAATTCCATGGACAGTATGGAATTCCATGGGGTCACAGAGAATTCCATGGGATCGCACAGAGTCAGACATGTCTGAGCGACTTTCACTTTACTTTCACTTTCACTCTTATTAATACTAAAATCTAATACCGAAAGAGGCCAGTATTAAAACATACCAAAAGCTTCCCTCCTCACTAGAGTCACATTAAAAAAAATGTTTGAATGCATGCTCAGTTGCTTCAGTCAGCTCAGACTCTTTTCAACCCTATGGACTGTTGCCTGCCAGGCTCCTCTGTCCATGGGGATTCTCCAAGCAAGAATACTGGAGTGGGTTGCCATTTTCTCCTCCAGGGGATCTTCCTGACCCAGGGACTGAACCCACATCTCATGTCTCCTGAATTAGCAGGCGGGTTCTTTACCACTAGTGCCATCTAGGAAGCCCCAGTTTTAATCTTAAAAAATGTTTGAACTGCACTATCGACTTAAATATTGCATGGAGGTCAAGGAGGGTTAAGGCCAAATAAAAGTCATTGGATTTCACAAATGAATAAAGATAGACAAAAAAAAATCCCAAAGGGATTAAATACTTAAGTAAAAAAGGCCTCTGAATAAACAGACAGACTGACTGTATTATTTATATCTGTTTCCTCCCAAGACCCTTGCAAGAAAAATGAAAACAAAGGAATAAAAAAAGGTATGAACATACATGGATAAAAAGAGGAGAGGCATTACTAGTGGATGAGAGAGCTCAATACACTTTACAGAAGTAAAAAGTAGACAGAAGAATGGAAACAACTCAGCAGAATAGAGGCAACTACTTTCTAGAAGTGCCTGTTTAGGCAACCCATGAAAAAGCAGTCAGTTCTCACGAGTCACAAACACACTCCAGCCTAGAACCTGGATCCACCAAGTACTGCAAAAAGTAAGAATAAAACACAGCACTGACAATGGGGAACAGTTTGAAAGCCTGGGATTAAAGAATAGATGAGCCTTCAAGTCCCTTCCTCAACCCCAACACTGGCAAGAAAAGACCCACGATGACAGTTGTGTAGCAGGCTTAGAAAAAACAAAACAAAACATCCCAGCTTACAGTAAAAGGGCAGAGACTACAAACTGAGGGAATTTGGGGGAGAGGGGTCCTTCAGTAGGAGAACATAATTGCATTATCTGATTTTACTGAACCCTTGATTATAATTGTTGTTGTTCAGTCGCTTAGTCATGTCTGACTCTCTGCAACCCAATGGACTGCAGCACGCCAGGCTTCCCTGTCGTTCACCACCTCCCAGAGCTTGCTCAAACTCATGTTCATTGAGTTGGTGATGCCATCAAGCCATCTTGTCCTCTGTTAATCTTTCCCAGCATCAGGGTCTTTTCAAATGAGTCAGCTCTTTCCATCAGGTGGTCAAAGTACTGGAACTTCAGTTTCAGCATCAGTTCTTCCAATGAATATTCAAGATTGAATTTCTTTAGGATTGACTGGTTTGATCTCCTTGCTGTCCAAGGGACTATCAAGAATCTTCTCCAACATCACAGTTCAAAAGCATCAATTTTTCAACACTCAGGCTTCTTTATGGTCCAACTCTCACATCCATACATGATTACTGGAAAACCCTACCTTTGACAACACGGACCTTTGATACGATATTGGTAGGCATTTAACAGATCTGATGAAGCAAGAACGAACAATTCTATATAGCCCATAGAAAAATAAGCAAACAGAAATAAGGCTATGATTAACTCTAGGAAAACAAAAAACTACATGAAAAAACCTAATCTTCTGATCAGGGTTCATAAAAATTTTAAATTTCATTTCATCAAAGGGCACCATTAAGAAAGTAAAAAGACAAGCCACTGTCTGGGAGAATACATTCACAGAATGTCTATCTAAGAAAGGACTCATATACAAAATATATAAAGAACTTCTACAAGTCAATAAGGAAACAACAGTTCAGTTCAGTTCAGTCGCTCAGTCATGTCCAACTCTTTGCGACTCCATGAACCACAGCACTCCAGGTCTCCCTGTCCATCACCAACTCCCTGAGTTTACCCAAACTCATGTCCATTGAGTCAGTGATGCCATCCAACCATCTCATCCTCTGTCATCCCCTTCTCCTCCTGCCCTCAATCTTTCCCAGCATCAGGCTCTTTTCAAATGAGTCAGCTCTTCACATCAGGTGGCCAAAGTATTGGAGTTTCAGCTTCAACATCAGTCCTTCCAATGAACATCCAGAACTGATCTCCTTTAGGATGGACTGGGTGGATCTCCTTGCAGTCCAAGGGACTCTCAACAGTCTTCTCCAACACCACAGTTCAAAAGCATCAATTCTTCGGCACTCAGCTTTCTTTATAACCCAACTCTCACATCTACACATGACTACTGCAAAAACCATTGCCTTGACTAGATGGACCTTTGTCTAATCTAGAGACAAAGTAATATCTCTGCTTTTTAATATGCTGTCTAGGTTGGTCATAACTTTCCTTCCAAGGAGTAATTTAATTTCATGGCTGCAATCACCATCTGCAGTGATTTTGGAGCCCAACAAAATAAAGTTTCTCACTGTTTCCACTGTTTCCCCATCTATTTGCAATGAAGTGATAGGACTGTATGCCATGATCTTAGTTTTCCCAATGTTGAGCTTTAAGCCAACTTTTTCACTCTCCTCTTTCACTTTCATCAAGAGGCTCTTTAGTTCTTCACTTTCTGCCATAAGGGTGGTGTCATCTGCATATCTGAGGTCATTGATATTTCTCCTGGCAATCTTGATTCCAGCTTGTGCTTCTTCCAGCCCAGTGTTTCTCATGATGTACTCTGCATATAAGTTAAATAATCAGGGTGACAATATACAGCCTTGACATACTCCTTTTCCTATTTGGAACCAATCTGTTGTTCCATGTCTAGTTCTAACTGTTGCTTCCTGACCTGCACACAGATTTCTTAAGAGTCAGGTCAGGTGGTCTGGTATTCCCATCTCTTTCAGAATTTTCCACAGTTTATTGTGATCCACACAGTCAAAGGCTTTGGCATAGTCAATAAAGCAGAAATAGATGTTTTTCTGGAATTCTCTTGCTTTTTCAACGATCCAGCAGATGTTGGCAATTTGGTCTCTGGTTCCTCTGCCTTTTCTAAAACCAGCTTGAACATCTGGAAGTTCACGGTTCACGTATTACTGAAGCCTGGCTTGGAGAATTTTGAGCATTACTTTACTAGTGTGTGCGATGAATGCAATTGTGCAGTAGTCTGAGCATTGTTTGGCATTGCCTTTCTTTGGGATTGGAATGAAAACTCACCTTTCCAGTCCTGTGGCCACTGCTGAGTTTTCCAAATATGCTGGCATATTGAGTGCAGCACTTTCACAGCATCGTCTTTCAGGATTTGAAATAATAGCTCAACTGGAATTCCATCACCTCCACTAGCTTTGTCTGTAGTGATGCTTTCTAATGCCCACTGACTTCACATTCCAGGATGTCTGGCTCTAAGTGAGTGATCACACCATCGTGATTATCTAGGTCGTGAAGATCTTTTTCGTTCAGTTCTTCTGTGTATTCTTGCCACCTCTTCCGAATATCTTCTGCTTCTGCTTCTGTCCCTACCATTTCTGTCCTTTATTGAGCCCATCTTTGCATGAAATGTTCCCTTGGTATCTCTAATTTTCTTGAAGAGATCTCTAGTCTTTCCCATTCTGTTGTTTTCCTCTATTTCTTTGCACTGATCGCTGAGGAAGGCTTTCTTATCTCTCCTTGCTGTTCTTTGGAACTCTGCACTCAAATGTGAATATCTTTCCTTTTCGCTTCTCCTCTTTTCACAAGCAACCCAAATAAAACACAGACTTGAACAGACACTTTGCAAAAGAAGATATCAAAATAACCAATATGTACAATATAAGGTGTTCATCAGGAAAATGATGGTAAAGGAATTTAAAATGTATGAACATAAACAAAGACAACAGGTGAGGCATGAAGGTTGAGAGTTATCTGGTATGATAGAAATGTTCTGTGTAATAGCTATACAGAGATGCAAATACACAAAAATCCACCAAGGCTGAATAGTTAAGATGTGTGTGTTATAGTCAACAGACACTACACTTTCTTTTTATCTTATCAACTAGGCTTTTAAAAAATTTTTATTTTACATTGGAGTATTGTTATTAACAACATTGTGTTAGTTTCAGCTGTACGCGAAAGTGAATCAGTTATACATGTACATATATCTATTGTTTTCCATACTTTACCATTTTAAAAATATAATCCTAGCCACCAACTATTTTTGCTACATTATTAGGGGATATGGAAGTAGAGGGAAGAATGTATGAGAGTTAAATCTTTACCTATTTCACCAAATATGGAAGGATAGATTCAGAAGTAGTTTTAAGTATAATTTGAAGGGCACTGTGATTAATAATAGCTGCCTCTGGGGAAACAAGATTGGTGGTTGAGGAGAGAAGAGACAGGGGACTGCTATTTTTCATAATAAACCTTTCACTAATATTTTATTTTTTAAACTGTGGATGTATTAACTTGATAGGAAATTTTAAATGAATATTAAATTATAAATTATTAATGATGTGATTATTTATACAAACACAGGACAGGAAGGCTTTTTAATTACACCTCAGCGGACACCTTTTATTTTGCCAACCCAACACCCATTCTTTTCTGTCCTCTGATTCTCCCTCCTCCACAAGCCCTGCATATGCTCTAGGGGACATTTCTTCATCCCAGCTTCCATAGAAGCCTGTGACTCAGGCCCAATCCAACCCATGGCCCTGGCCCTTGGCCAGAGATTTCTTTCCTCCAGGGTGAGGAACAAGCCCCAGTCTGGGCTGGTGAGGGTTATCCTGAGTTATCTGTAAATAGTGACACGCTCTTGCCTAGAGCTGCTGGCAGGCATGTGGCCACCAAAAGAGAAGAACCTGCCCAAGAATGGGCCTGACAAGATGGCTGCAGAGATGAGAGGTAGGGAGAAAACACCTGAGCCCTGATGTCTGTCGTTGAATCCCTGTTTCCATGCAGGCCTGATCTACGTCCACCCCTGCCCCTTTCCTAATTATAAGAGGCAATACCATGTAATCAAGAAGCATTGGACTGCTTGGGTCCAAACTTCGGCTTTACTGCATACTGTGTGACCTTGGGCATGGAACTTAATCTCTTCCTCATCTATAAAACAGGGAAAATAATAGTACCTAACTGCACAGAATCAAATGAGTTAACATATATAACAGAAATATGTACATATATTTTAAAATACACATATATAAGAATATATATATGTTCATAGCTTAATAAAAATACATATTGTATTTGTACTCATTTAAATTTATATGTGCAAGAACCATGTTTTTATTTTTAGTAATTAAATCCTCTTTTTTTTCCCTTAAGCCAGTTTGAACTGAGTTTTCTGACATTTACAAGTGGCAGAATCCTAAGTAATTCAACATCCAAAAGAGGAAACCACACAAAATCAATTGATAGATTTAAGCAAATACAAAATAAATAAATAAGCATAATACAAACACAAATATGCTCCACAGCAGGAAAAAAAATGCTCAAAAGTTAAAAAGTAAATAGAAAAGGAAGAAATAATATTTGTAACCTTTAGAATTGATAAAGTTTTTACCCTTACAAATAACAAGATGGAGATGCTATACCAAATGGGCAAAACTATACAAACAAAATTCACAGATTAAAAAAACTAACGCAAAAAATGTTAAGACTTTAAAAAATAAAAGCAAGAAAAAGAACAGCAAGAGTTTTTTCCAATTATGTATCTGAAGAATGTTTTAAATTTTATTATCTGCTATTGGCAAAGTCTCACAGATTGCTGGTGAAAATGTAAATTGATTCAACCTTTCTGAAAGGCAATCCAACTATGATAAAAATAAGCATACCTTTGACAGAATAATTCTTCTAGGAATTTATTTAAGGAGATACTTGAATGTGTAGCAACATTTCCCCTATAAGTTTTCTCACTGATTTGCATTTACATTCAGAAACAATGGAAATTGAATGTCCAAAAATAGGGGATTCACTAAAATGCACATTCCAATACTGTTCAGTCACTTAAAATCATGATGGAAAATATGTATATCCATCGAAGAATGTTCATAATTATTAACAAATTATGAACAAAATTAGGTTACAAAATCATATAGGATGGGTCTGTTTTAGTTGTATAAATACATACATATACAAGAGGAAAAAATCTACTGGGACACATCAAATGATTGTGAATCTCCAGGTGGTAGAATTTATGAGTGTTCTAATTTGTTGGTTTTTTTTTTTTTCCCTTATATGTGTATTTCACTTTTTTTTTTCTCCAAAGAAATTTTACAGGCTTTCAATTAAAAAATCTATATTAAATTCATAGAAAGCCATAAGTTATCTGAAAGAGTAGTTTGTCATGCATTTCGAGGGAAAATGCATGCAAGCTGTTAGGTGGATCAAAAATGATGAGAAAGTAAGAGAGTGGACTGTCTTTTGAAAAAATTTGTGGTAAAAACCAGGAACAAAGGGTCTCAAGAACATACGCAGCACATAATTACTACAACAGAGCATCTGAAGAAGAAAAGGAGACTGAAGATGCAAAAAGAAAGCATCACTGGAGGAGATATCTAATGAACCCATCAATAGCAGCACACTTCGTTTTTCATTGTCCAGGGGCTACTGTTTGGACTTGGCTGGACTGCCTTACCTGAATTTCCACATGCTCTCTTCCCATATGCTGAACAGTATCAGTAAGGGGGCAGAACTTACCCAGGGCCAGAACCCACTCTCTCAGCCTCTTGGTGTCTTAATCTCCTAAACTAGGTGCAACAGGCACTTTTCATTAGCAGCTTTCCCCATGGGAGAAACCAGGACACTTGAAGCCCTGCTCAAAGCTTCCCTCGACCACTGTGATCAACCACCAGCCACAACTGCAATCATAACACACACTTGACCTTAGTAATGCCACAGTGAGTTTTCAACAATTCATAAGGGCTCGCATGCTGTCTAAGTCAGATTACATTTTCTTTTCAGTTATTTCTGGCATATTAACAGCTGGTGACCTAGATTAAGAAATATTTTAATATGTCAAAAGGCAGACTGTATCACTAAATTCCTTCACAGATGGAAAGTGGATTCAATGAAACGCTTCAGACCCAAAATTCAAGTAATTACTTGGAAGGAGGGAGAGGGTGGGGTGGAATATCTACCAGTGGATAAAATGAAGTATGGAAAAATGATGACAAAACCTAACCAGGCTCCCAGCAGATCCTGGCTACGTTCTGGACAAGTAGCCAGGGACTGGAAGCAGGCAGGAAGCCTTGCTAATTCAGCAGCTAAAGGAGTGGCAGGAGGATCACTGTTGGTTCAAGATGAGCTTGGGTAGATATTAAAAGAAATACAATCCTCTTACTGCATTGAGAGCGTGGATGTGTGAAGGGAGGGACTAGAGGCAGCCACCAAGCCTCTGGGAACACAGAGAGGCAGAGATCAGTGTCCCCCTTCAGCTCAGCTCCTGGCGGTCAGTGGGAACTGGAGGGCAGTCTAAGTTAGGGTCTGCAGAGGGAAATTCACTGCCCAGTGAGCAACGCGGCAAATCTGACTTCCAGTAAAACAGGAAACCGCTAAACACCCAGAATCCCAGGGACAGAAAATACTTCCACGTGAAAGAGAACACAGTTCAACGGACACAAACCACGGGGCTTATTAGCTGGTGTCAATTTTCAAGCACAATGCTTAACATGCAATATGAATGTCCTCTGCAAGGGGCACAAATGAAGACTTCAGTGCTGGCAAGGTCTTGATGACAAGCAGTAGGCAAGGGAAGCCAGGCAAGCCCAGTGCATGGTTACAGTACCTCCCCAACTGTTGGGCACTGGGCTTGACGTGGACCTGCCATTCATTTGTACCCATCTCTCGGGGAGAAAAATAATTGACTGTGACCAATCTCGAGGGGCTTGTGAAACACCAGAGAACCCAACTCGTGTAACATGGGCTTTTTTTTTTTTTTTTTTTTTTTAAATGCAGTAAAACGCCCTCCCCTCCTCTATGCAGAAACGTGCAGAGAATCGTTAGGTTCAAGTCATATTTATCGTTGACCTTCCAGAGAAGGGCACTGGCGTCAAAAGTCATACACATATAACAGAGAGCCCTTAGAAAAAGAAATAAAAAGCAAAGAAAGTGAAAGAAGTTGTGCATCTAGATCTCGTTTTGAACTTCAGGATTCACTTCACTGCACTGTATTAAAGCCGTTGGGTTTGAGCGGTCAGCCCTCTTGATCCAGATTTGAGAGGTGTAGCTTCTGTGCGAAACCGCTCGTGCCTGCTGCACCCAGGTAGCCAGGAATCCCGCCGGAGGAACTAGAGAGCCGCAAGCTCCCGCCGGGACCCGCGAGCCGCCTCCGGGAGCGCGGAGAGCTGGCGCCGGGAGGGAGATGCGCTCCGCTCCGGGAGCCGCGGGCGACCCGCCGCACCTGCCACAGCTCGTGCCCGGCGCCCGCGGCCGCAGGGGGAGAGGGAGCCGGGAGACCCGGGCCCACCCCGCGCCTCCGGGCACCGGGTCTGCGCGCCCCCGACTGCCGGGTGCCGCCTTGCTGCAGTGGCTGCGGCGGAGGGCAGGGCATCCCCGCGACCCCGGCCCGGCCCGGCCTCCTGCGCTCCCCCGGCCAGCTCGGCCCTGCCTGCCCGCGTCCCCGCCACCCGGCCCGCCGCGCGCTTCTGACCTTTTCTTGCGCCCGGTTGAGTCGCTTCTGGACGTTCTTGGCGAAGATGCCCGTCTTGATGTCGGCCATGGCTGCGGGTGCGCGGAGGCTGCGAGGAGCGGAGCGGGCGGCGAGGAGGCGCGGGCGCCGAGGAGGAGGAGGAGCGGGAGGAGCCGCCGAGCGCCAGGAGGGGCGAGGGAGGGGCGCGCCGGCGGGGACCCGCTTAAAGCGACAGAGCGGAGGCGGGACGCGCTGGCCCTGCTGTGACCCGGGCTGGGGTGGCGAGCGAAAGAGAGTCAAAAAGCCCAGAGAGTGACCACAGTGATGGAAGAGGAGGTCTGGTGCAGAAAGGGAAGGAAGCTAGCAGCGACCCCAGGGCCCTCAGCAGCGCCAGGGTTCTTTTAAGGAGGAGTTCGTGGTAGGGGAGGATGGGGGGGGCCAGTTCTCTCCAGCAAAAAAAAAAAAGAAGAAGAAAAGGGTTGGAGATAGGAGAACCCCGGGAATGTGGAACTGGAGCAACTCCGGGTGGAGGGGATTGGGCTGGTCTCCCAGAAGGACCAACTGGACCACCCAGGGCAGAAGGCACCGCTGGATTATCTGTGTGTTCAGGAACACACTCTCGCCTCTGGCAGCCTTAACAGGGATTCACCATCCTCAGTACACTTAGCAAGAGTAAGCTTAATAGGGATAAACTTATCCTATATGTACCCAGAGCTCTTGAAGTCTTTGAAGGAAGGTCCAACTATCCCTATTCATTTCTCTCTGAGAGTGAGTAAGTCAGGCGGCCCCACAAACAGGCCAGAAGAGAATCAGGTACCAGGAATTCTGGGTCCCAAAGAACATCTCACTGCACCTCTGAAGTAAACAGTTAGGTTGGCAGCACCCATGAACTGCCCCTGGGTATCCACTCCTGGGGTAGTCCCCTCACCTTGATTCTAGAAGGCGCTGTGACCTGGCTTTCACCAATAAGATAGGTGTGAGTACACTGTGCCAATTCCAGACCTACACCTTGAGAAACCAGGAAGGTTTTGCTCCTACTGTGTCACCCTGTGAAGCTTCAGCTACCCTGCTGTAAAAAGGCCCTTGGAGTTCAGTTCAGTTCAGTTCAGTCACTCAGTCATGTCCGACTCTTTGCGACCCCATGAACTGCAGCCCACCCAGCCTCCCTGTCCATCACCAGCTCCCAGAGTTTACCCAAACTCATGTCCACTGAGTCAGTGATGCTATCTAATCATCTCATCCTCTGTCATCCCCTTCTCCTCCTGCCTTCAATCTTTCCCAACATCAGGGTCTTTTCAAATGAGTCAGCTCTTCTCATCAGGTGGCCAAAATATTGGAGTTTCAGCTTCAACATAAGTCCTTCCAGTGAACACGCAGGACTGAGTTCCTTTAGGATGGACTGGTTGGATCTCCTCGCACCCTGTAAAGCTTCAGCTACCCTGCTGTAAAAAGGCCCATGGAGAGACTCCATGGAAAGGGAGAAGCCCTGAGATTACTTGGACAGGGAGCAAAACCCAAATGTCCCTGCATCTCAGCTGAGACCAGCCTCCTGGAGACACACTGGCGGAAAGCAGCCACACAAGAAGTCATAAGCAAGACCAGCAGAAGAACCACCCAGCCAATCCTAGCCAAGGATGTGGAATGGTGAGCAAAAAAAAAAAAAAAAGATAGTGGTTTCGTTACTGAATGCCAGTTCATGTGGCTGACACGCAGTGAGGCCAAGCAAACCAAAATGTCAGAGTTTGGAGCAGAGAAAGTTTTCCTGCAGGGCCACGGAAGGAGAGGGGTATGTGACTCAGGAGAGGGGTGGGTGACTCGTGATCCCCTAAATCTCCTAAATCCTCAACTCTTTGAAGGAGTTTCAGCAAAGCATTTTAAAGGCAAGGTGAAGGAGCGGCATGGTCATTGTTGCAAACTCTTGGTGTCAGAATCCTTTATTCCTGCAGCTGTCCCTGGAGTTCAGTTCAGGGTGGTCCTGTAAACTTCCAACTAGACAAATGTTTTTCTCTGTTCTGCAATTTTTTAATCTTTATATGAATGCAAAAGTGACCCTTAAAAGTCAGAGCCTTGTGAATGGTCTATCCTGTACATTTCAGGCTATAGGCAACATTCTTAACATTAAGCAAGAACAATAGAATACAAAGTTTAAAAGAAACAGATTCAGTATGGAGTCAGATTTGTTCGTCCCAATTACAGTTATAAGTCACTAACTTTTGGGATGGTTTGTTACTGAAATACCTATTCACTTGGTTCTTGTTTCCTTAGGCTTCCTATTTATCCCAGCTTGCCTGGGAATGAAGGAGTTTCCAGGACATAGGACTTTCGGTGCTAAAACCAGGAAAGACTGCCAAACCAGGTAAACTGCCTGAGTTGAGCTCCCTGTTTCCAACATCTCAACGAAATAGGTGTTTAACTTCAGAGCAAAGTAAGAGAAACTTGATTCTTCTTTTGGTTAATATTCAATAGAAAAGGCTACTCAGAAGTTAGGAATTTTGAGTCAGGGGCTTCTGAACCTTAGCTCTGCCTCAGAATGTTGGAATATACTAGAATGTTCTGGAGTATATCAGTCCATGCATGCTCAGTGGCTTCAGTCTTGTCTGACTCTTTGTAACACATTGGACTATAGTTCACCAGGCTCCTCTGCCCATGGATTTTTTCAGGCAAGATTACTGGTGTAGGTTGCCATTTCCTCCTCCAGGGGATCGTCCCAACCTAGGGACTGAACTCCCATCTCCTGCATCTCAGGCAGACTCTTTAGCTGAGCCGTCAGAGAACCCCATGGTTACTCATACTGTGAACACCAGAGTCCCCTCAGCTCCCTTGATGGGCCTAGCTACAGCCCCCATTATAGATGCCACTGCTTTCTCTTTAATAAGTCAAGGGACAGAGTTCCAAGCAATGAGTTTACTTTTTCTTACTTCCTTAGATGCCAAGCTATCAGTTCCCACTCTCCCAGCCTTTATCTCTCTTAGCCATTACTCCCCCACCAAGATAAACACAATGAATATCTTTTGAAATAAAATTGCAAATGGTTAACTTTTCTTATCATTCACATGCCCAAATCTAAATCTGTAGCATGGGTGGAAAGGCAAACTTGTCACTTCTTGATCATTCTATTTGGAATACATGCTGAGCATATTTTAAAAATTGTCATGTGCATACTGTTATCAAATCAACCAGTATCCACTTTCAGGTTGCCCTGTGGCTCATTCTAGCCACTCTGGAATATTGAGGAAGTATTTGGGGTGATACTTAATTGGTGCATTATAAATATTTGCTGGGAAAAAAAATGCAAGCATGCATGAGACTAGTTCATGAGGATCTATTCTTAGCTATTTCCTCTCCTAATTCTGTAATAATGCTACTGGAACATGGATAGGGGGAGAGGCACTCAAACTATGCAGTGATCTTTTTCCTTGGGATAATTTTTTTTTTAATTATAAGTATAGTTGATTTGCAATATCGTATTAGTTTCAGGTGTACAGAAAAGTGATTCAGTTACACACACACACACATTCTTTTTCATATTCTTTTCCATTATGGTTTACCTCTGATATTGAATATAGTTCTCTATGCTATATGATAGGTCCTTATTGTTGACCTGTTTTATATATGTGTTTCTGTTAATCCTAAACTCCTAATTTGTCCCTCCCTCCCCCTCTCCCGTTTGGTAACCAAAAGCTTATTTTCTATGTCTGTGCATCTATTTCCTTTTTGTACATAAGTTCATTTGTATCATTCTTTTAGATTTCACATAAGAGTGATATCATATGATATCTGTCTTTCTCTGTCTGGCTCACTTCACTTAGTATGATTTTTAAATTTTGTTATGCCATACAGTGGAGTCTTTTTTATACAAAGCCTTATGAAAGACTCAAATATATTAACCAGGTGCATCATCTTGGGGTGCAAAGTATGTTGAGTGCCCAGAGCTCCACGCATAAATAGCTTCTTTATTCCTTATGACTGTCTTTTATAAAAAAAAAAAAAAAATATTTATTTATTTTTCTGTTTCCTTATTTATTTGGCTGCACCAGGTCTTAGTTGCAGCATATGGGATCTAGATCCCTAACCAGGGATAGAAACCAACCCCCTTCATTGGAAGCCCAGAGTCTGAGCCACTGGACCACCAAGGAAGTCATTCCCTGTGGCTGTCTTTAAGGAAGACCCTTAGAGTTACAGACTTCCCAGGTGGCGCTAGTGCCGATGCAGGAGACAAAGAGGACAGAGTTCTATCCCTGAGCCAGGAAGATCCAGGTCAGGAAGATCTGGAAGATCCCCTGAAAGAGGGCATGGCAATCCACTCTTACCTGGAAAATTCCATGTACAGAGGAGCCTGTCAGGCTACAGTCCACGGGGCTGCAAAGAGTTGGACATGACTGAGCAACTGAACACAATAATACAACCTAGAGTTACGTAATTCCCAGTACACAGCGGAAGTTCATAAGAGGAGCAGTCTTAGCAGCACCTTCCATCTCTAAAATTGCAGGATCCATACTTTTGTGTATGTTTCCTTCATCTCCAACGCCACTGGGCCTTCCCAGCAATATTCCTTGCTTGCTTGTGCCTGTTCCTCATAGTGACAGACATTTTTCTCCTTGGTCAGTCAAGGAAGAAATGTTCCTTGCATTCCCCACTATGTGCAGGCTTGTGTACAGGCTTGTCAACTTCTTATGATACCATATTTCTC
Organism: Dama dama; assembly: GCF_033118175.1. Classification (NCBI taxonomy): domain Eukaryota; kingdom Metazoa; phylum Chordata; class Mammalia; order Artiodactyla; family Cervidae; genus Dama; species Dama dama. The sequence goes on along the minus strand of NC_083698.1, from coordinate 78,567,612 downwards.
CAGATGCTATCTTGTTCGCATAGTTTGTTCACAAGATTACTGAAGGGAAAGCTAGGGAAGAGATCTAATCATCTGTTAACTACTTATTCTTCATTTCTACTTCTTTGATCTATGGAAAGAGCCAACACGACAGGCAAAATATTCTGTGATCAAAAGTGTGCTTTTGAAAACTGTGCTTGGGCTGGAGGTGAGTAGAGCGTGGGGGTGCCTGGTGTATGGTTAGTGTCAAGACAAAAGGGGCTTCCTGCAGAGAGCTCTTTCCTGCCAAAAGCTGCCTTCTGCTTTGTGCTTTGCTAAGTTGTGTCCCACCCTCCACCACCCCGTGGGCTGTGGCCTGATAGTCTCCTCTGTCCATGGGATTTCCCAGGCAAGAATACTGGAGCCAGTTGCCATTTCCTCCTCCAGAGGATCTTCTCAACCCAGGAATCGAACTCCAGTCTCCTGCGTCTCCTGGATGGGCAGGCAGATCCTTTACCACTGATCTACTCAGCTACTTACAGGATGTCAAATTATAATATGTTTAATGATTATTCAGGTTCATAAACAGCATCACAGCTCCAACCCCAGATCTTCACGTGAACAAGGCAGAATTCCTGAATTAATTCTATCTTCCAATTCACCTTCCTTTCTTCTAACTTGCATTTCAACTTGGTTGATAAGTTAAAAAGACAATTATGACAGGTTTGGGTAATTTGGAATAGGCCAAGAATTACTACTGTATTATCACAAAACTCAGTTTCCAGATGTTTTAGTGGTACAGATATCCTAACCTATATCAGGCAGTTCACTTTAGACCGTTAAAGAGGAGCTTTCTAGATCAAATGCTTAATGTGTTTAGCTATATATTAACACTCATAAGAGTGAAAATATATGCTATATATTCTAATTAGCTACAACTCTTCTGTGTCATTTTACAGATAATTAAGAAGCCATTCCATTTAAACATTTAATTGAACCTAACTGGACTTTGGTCATACCCAAATTATTGACTACTGCTTACTCTTAGCTCTTTGTTTAAAGACTAAGACTAAGCCTATTTTCTCTCACAAATGTTAAAAGAGCAGTGAAAGGAGGGTGTACTGAAAAGTATATTTTTTTTGACTGATTGTTTTGTACATTTCAGGTGAAAATATTCAACTCTTCAAATTATACCAATTATTTACATTTTTAGTTCCACATATTTTTTTTTTTTTACTAAATTTTGCCTCCATGACTGTCCTTTCCTTTCCTAATTTAAACAAGTCTAAAAATAAAAACCTCTTAACTCTATAAATAATGCATCACTAGTGTATCCCAAAATACCACATAAGAGGCAAGAGCTTGGTTTTAATAGGTGAACCACTGAGCACCAAAGAAAACAATAACATCGTACTAAACTGTCTAGTAACTTTAAAGTATTCTACACCATGTTTGATGCTTTTATGCAAAATAGATGAAAAACAGCTTCTATACACCAAAACAAATTGCTTGAACATCACTTAATAGCTTACAAGCCAACTGAGAGGTCAAGGAGCAAAATAGAATAGAACTTCTAATTAGCTGTGACTCCTTCTGAAGAAAAGGACAAGTCCCTGCAAATATTTTAAACTATTTTCTATCCACAAATAAGCTATAAAAATTCCCTGTGCGCTCTGGGAAACAGCACATTTGTCTGGGCTACCAAGATCATCCTCTTAATTGCATATATAGCTGGACTGTTTTATTGGGAAGTTTCCAGCTTGGACAAACCACAGCTTTGTAGCAGTGATCTACTTTAAAACCTCTTTAACAAATGCTTAATTTTTATCATATATTGGCTGGAGACTTATTAATCGGTTCAAGGAATTCATTTTTTATTAAATTCGTCCATATTTATATGTTGCATGAGTATAGCTATTCACATGTGCCTGTCTTTGGTTGCATGGCTACTCCCCCAACTCAGTCCATCTTTTTCCAGCACCACCCTCCCGCCCCAAACACACACACATACATACCTCTCTCCAAACTGCTCCTGGAGCTGTGGCTGCTGACATAGTAGAGGTATTATCTTAGGTCATAAGATTCCTCACTACAGTGTCCCTCCACTCCAAGCCCACACTTCAACCAAATCCCCTGGCTAATGAAGCCAGTCCATGGTCATGGTCTGATGATGCTGGGAGGGATTGAGGGCAGGAGGAGAAGGGACAGGGGATGAGATGGCTGGATGGCATCCCCAACTCAATGGGCATGAGTTTGAGTAAACTCTGGGAGTTGGTGATGGACAGGGGGCCTGGCGTGCTGCGATTCATGGGGTCGCAAAGAGTCGGACATGACTGAGCGACTGAACTGAACTGAACTGAACCTGGACTATGCAAAATGTCCTTCCAACATCTGCCTCTTCCTCTAGAGTAGCGCATCCTTCCTCTGCAGAGATCACATGACCTTCTGTCTCGTTACCTAGTCCAAGCTTGGACTGCTCACCACACAATAGACCACTAAATGTAGAGAGGAGTCCTTGGGACAAGCAATAGCAACTTCATATGGAAAGCCAGCAGATAGATAAGATGATAGACTAGTGCCCCATAGAAACATCTTGCCCAAATTTGGATGGTAGTTTCTTTCACAGAACAAAAAGGGGAAGATGATGAGGTAAAGTAAAAAAAAGACGGTAAGTTGGTGCAGATACTTCCTGGTTCTGACATACTCTAGAGGGGATGTGTTAATTTCTTCTTTCCTGCTTTCATTTATAGGGGATCTGGTCAGGATGTTTCCTGTGAGGTTGCATACATGCTTAGTCACTTCAGTCATGTCCAACTCTTTGCAACTCTATGAACTATAGCGTGCCAGGCTCCTGTGTCCATGGGACCCAGGCAAGAATACTGAAGTGGGTTGCCGTTCCCTCCTCCAAGGGATTTTCCTGACCCAGGAATTGAACCCGAGTCTCTTATGTTTTCTGCATCGGCCGGCAGGCTCTTTTTTTTTTTTTTTTTTTTTAATTAGTTGGAGGCTAATTACTTCACAACATTTCAGTGGGTTTTGTCATACATTGACATGAATCAGCCATGGAGTTACATGTATTCCCCATCCCGATCCCCCCTCCCACCTCCCTCTCCACCCAATTCCTCTGGGTCTTCCCAGTGCACCAGGCCCGAGCACTTGTCTCATGCATCCAACCTGGGCTGGTGATCTGTTTCACTATAGATAATATACATGCTTTTCTTTCGAAACATCCCACCCTCACCTTCTCCCACAGAGTTCAAAAGTCTGTTCTGTACTTCTGTGTCTCTTTTTCTGTTTTGCATATAGGGTTATCGTTACCATCTTTCTAAATTCCATATATATGTGTTAGTATGCTGTAATGTTCTTTATCTTTCTGGCTTACTTCACTCTGTATAAGGGGCTCCAGTTTCATCCATCTCATTAGAACTGGTTCAAATGAATTCTTTTTAACAGCTGAGTAATATTCCATGGTGTATATGTCCCACAGCTTCCTTATCCATTCATCTGCTGATGGGCATCTAGGTTGCTTCCATGTCCTGGCTATTATAAACAGTGCTGCGATGAACATTGGGGTGCACGTGTCTCTTTCAGATCTGGTTTCCTCGGTGTGTATGCCCAGAAGTGGGATTGCTGGGTCATATGGCAGTTCCATTTCCAGTTTTTAAGAAATCTCCACACTGTTTTCCATAGTGGCTGTACTAGTTTGCATTCCCACCAACAGTGTAAGAGGGTTCCCTTTTCTCCACACCCTCTCCAGCATTTATTGCTTGTAGACTTTTGGATAGCAGCCATCCTGACTGGCATGTAATGGTACCTCATTGTGGTTTTGATTTGCATTTCTCTGATAATGAGTGATGTTGAGCATCTTTTCATATGCTTGTTAGCCATCTGTATGTCTTCTTTGGAGAAATGTCTGTTTAGTTCTTTGGCCCATTTTTTGATTGGGTCATTTATTTTTCTGGAATTGAACTGCAGGAGTTGCTTGTATATTTTTGAGATTAGTCCTTTGTCTGTTTCTTCATTTGCTATTATTTTCTCCCAATCTGAGGGCTGTCTTTTCACCTTACTTATAGTTTCCTTTGTAGTGCAAAAGCTTTTAAGTTTCATTAGGTCCCATTTGTTTATTTTTGCTTTTATTTCCAATATTCTGGGAGGTGGGTCATAGAGGATCCTGCTGTGATTCATGTCGGAGAGTGTTTTGCCTATGTTCTTCTCTAGGAGTTTTATAGTTTCTGGTCTTACATTTAGATCTTTAATCCATTTTGAGTTTATTTTTGTGTATGGTGTTAGAAAGTGTTCTAGTTTCATTCTTTTACAAGTGGTTGACCAGTTTTCCCAGCACCACTTGTTAAAGAGGTTGTCTTTTTTCCATTGTATATCCTTGCCTCCTTTGTCAAAGATAAGGTGTCCATAGGTTCGTGGATTTATCTCTGGGCTTTCTATTCTGTTCCATTGATCTATATTTCTGTCTTTGTGCCAGTACCATACTGTCTTGATGACTGTGGCTTTGTAGTATAGTCTGAAGTCAGGCAGGTTGATTCCTCCTGTTCCATTCTTCTTTCTCAAGATTACTTTGGCTATTCGAGGTTTCTTGTATTTCCATACAAATTGTGAAATTATTTGTTCTAGTTCTGTGAAAAATACCGTTGGTAGCTTGATAGGGATTGCATTGAATCTATAGATTGCTTTGGGTAGAATAGCCATTTTGACAATATTGATTCTTCCAATCCATTATTCTTGCCTGAAGAATCCCCATGGACAGTGGAACCTGCTGGGCTACAAGAGTCGGACACAGCTGAGCTACTAAACACAGCACAGCACCAGGGAAGCAGTCTCCAGCGAGGCACTCATGCTGACCTTTCAACTGCCAGTTAGTTGCTTTTAGTCTTTTCTTATCTTTTCCTAGATTGGCAAAGAATTTTGCACTAGGCATCTAACTCCATAATATTTTTGGTTACTGATTCCTGCATATTTTTCTTTTTTAAAGTTTCAGATATATGTATATTTATGGCTGATTCATTCTGCTATACAGTAGAAACACACAGCATTGTAAAGCACCTATATGCCAATGAAATTTGATTTTTTTAAAATTTCAGTTTATTGTAATAAGAATGCTTCATATGAGATCTACCTGTTGGACAAATTTTTCAGTGCGCAATACAGTATTGTGGACTGAATCACATCGTACAGCAGATCTCTAGGACTTACTTATCTAGCATAACTAAAACTTTTCACCCATTGATTAGTAACATCTCATTTGCCCCTCCCTCTGGCTCCTGGTAACCACCATTTCACTCCTTTATGCTATGACTTTGACTATTTTAGATACTTGATATAAGCAGAAACATGCAGATTTGTCTTTCTGTGTCTTACTTGTTTCCCTTAGCATAATATTCTCAAGGTTTCACTATGTCATGCAATTGCCAAATTTCCTTATTTTTTATAAGAATCTGGCTGGTTTTCCATTGTATGTATGTACTACATTTCATTTACTGATTTCTATGTTAATGGACATTTAGAGTGTTCCCACATCTTGGCTATTGTGAATAGTGCTGCAGGGAACACAGGAGTGCTTATATGTATTTGAGATCCTGATTTCAATTATTTTGGATAAATACCCGGAAATGAGATTCCTGGATCATATGGTAGTTCTATTTTTAATTTTTTGAGTAACCGCCATACCACCTTCCAGAATGACTGTACCATTTTGCATCTCCACCAACAGTGTATAGTTGTTTATTTTTTTCCCATGATAATTGTCATGATGTGTGAAGTGATGTTATGATTTGGGCTTGCATTTCCCAGTGATTAATGATGTTAAACATTTTTTTCATATGTGTATTGACCATTTGTATGTCTTCTTTGGGGAAATGCCCATTCAAGTCTTTAGTTCATTTAAAAATCAGTTTATTAGTTTTTTGGCTGTTGAGTTGTAGGGATTCATTATAGATTTTGGAGATTTACCCCTTATCACATGTATGGTTAGCAAATATTTTCTCCCATTTCCTAAGCTGCCTTTTGACTCTGCTGATTGTTTTCTTTTATGCACAGAATTTTTTAGTTTAACGTGTCCTACTTGATTGTTTTTGTTGTCTGTGCTTTTGCTATTGTATCTTTGAAATCATTGTTAAGATCAATATCAAGAATTTTTCTCTATATTTTTCTGCTAGGGTTTTTACAATTTCAAGTCTTTAATTGAAATTGATATCAGCTCATTAATCCATTTGAGTTGATTTTTGTGTAAGATATAAGTGCCCAGTTTTTTTCTTTTGCATATGGATATCCAATTTTCTCAATATCATTTGTTGAAAGAAATATTATTTCTACACTGTGTACTCTTTCGCACCCTAAGATCAGTTGAGTATATATGCATGGATTTATTTTTGGACTCTCTATTCTATTTCATAGAGTCCTTGATCTATACTGTTTTGATTACTATAGCTTTGTAAAATGTTTCAAAATCAGGATGTGTGATGCCTCTGACTTTGTTCTTTTTGCTCAGGATTGTTTTAGCCCTTGGGGTGTTTTTGTGGTTCCAGACAAGGTATAGAATAATTCTTTCTCTTTCTGTTAAAAATGCCTTTGGGATTTTGATAGGCATTACTGAATTTATAGATCATTTAGGGGTAGCATGGACATTTAAATAACATTATACCTTTTAATCCATGAACATAGGGTGTGTTTTCATTTGTGATTTCTTTAATCAGTTAATCAATGTCATAGTTTTTAGTGCCCAAGTCTTTCTTCCTTGGTTAAGTTTACTCCTAAGTATTTTATTCATTACAGTGCTATTATTAATGGGATTATTACACTTATTTCCTTTTCAGATAGTTCATTGTTAGTACATAGAAGTGCAATTGATTTTCATATGTTTAGCTTATGTCATACAATTTTACTGAATTCATTTATCAGTTCTAACAGTATTTTGCCAGTATCATACTATTTTTCATGGCGTATTCTGGATTTTCTATACATAAGATCATATTTGCAAACAGAGACAATTTTACTTCCTTTTAGATTTTGATGTCTTTTATTTCTTTTTCTTGTCTAATTATTTTGCCTAGGATTTCCAGTACTATGTTGTATAGAAATGGTAAAAGTCGACGTTTTTGACTTGCTCCTGATTTTAGAGGAAAAGCTTTCAGTTTTTTACCATTGAGAATGATACCAGGTATAGGATCTTCATATTTTGTCTTTAATATGTTGAAGTACTTTCCTCTGTCATACTTTCTTTTAAAAATTTTTTAATGTGGACCATTTTTAAAGTCTTTATTGCATTTGTTACAATATTGCTTCTAGTTTTTTGGGTTTGCTTTATTTTATGTTTTGATTTTTGGGTCATGAGGCGTGTGGAATCTTAGCTCAACCAGGGTTTGAACCTACACCCCCTGCATTGGAAGGTGAAGTCTTAACCACTGGACTGCCAGGGAAGTCTCTCCTGCCCCATACTTTTAAAATATTGGCTGATACATTTCACCAGCTAGTACATGCTCGTTACATGCATGTGCATTCATCACTGCTGAAATTTTTAACAACTGTGCTCCACTTATCACCAGTGATGAGGTCTTCAGTGGCAGCTGGTCAGAGAGTAATATAGCTCCAAAATTCCCACTTTAATGTTCATGCTTTGCGCCATTCCTGGCTGTAACTGTCTACAGCTGGAGTTCTCTGGTCAGTTTCTGAGACAAAGTCTGAAGCACAGTATGTTTTCTTAGGAATCAATATCTACAGGAGAGAAAGGAAAGAAGCAAATAGGTAAGTCAAGCTGTAATGCAAACACAGTAGTCTCAGGCAAACTCCAAAGAGTCCTGGGATAAAATGGCCAGTCACAGCTTTCCTGTGTTAAGCCAAAATGCTTCAATCAGTCATTGGGTATAGGCTCCACCCAGAAGGGTGTGACTTGGGGTGAGCTGGCTTTCTGTAGTTGAGGCAATCTTTGAAGAGTTTAACAAGGAAAGGTTGTTTTCTGGCATATTCCCAACAGCTGGGCCAACAAGTTTTTTCTTGATGTTTTTTGAGTGGCACATCCCTGCTACCAGAGAGGATAATTATGCCTACATGTAAAACAGACTGCCATTCATTCCTCACTTGGAAAGGGCTTGCCTTGTTCTGTAATATAGGTCATTTAGACTTTATGGTTTCAACAGATCTTCAATGTCATTTTAATATCATTTTAAAATTAAGACTTTTTTTTAGTTTAACATTGTTGTTTGGGCAGGAACAATGATGTTTTATAGTGTCAACAGCCTGATCAGTAGTCAAACTTCTCCAACTTTGAATTCTTAATTTCAGTTTTCTTTCAATTCTGGAATTCCTATTTGATTCTTCTCTATAACACCCAGTGTATTGTGAAATTCACCATTTTGTCATTAAATTCCTTGAGCTTCTGAGTCACAACTATGTTCTTATCTGATAATGCTAATATTTGAATTTTTCATCTAAATGTTTTTTGCCTTTTTCTTTTCACTCAAATAATTTTCTTCTCTCTCTCCCTTTCCTTCTTTCCATTTTGCATACCAAGTCATTTTTGATTGAATATAAGACATAAATATATTATCAAGATAAACTGAGGCTCTTAGTGATATCTTCCCCCAAGTGAAATATATTTTTGCTTTTGGTGAGCAATTAGAGGAATGAAAATCATCTAGACCCCAATAGAGATTAAATTCATTCAAACCTTTTTTTGTGTGTGAAGGTTGGGCAATTTATGATTCATTTAATTTTGAGTGTCTGTCCTTTTGTGGTCCCAACTGATTGCTTAGGGTGTATACCACATCTCTTCCTCCTTTGTGGGCTTGTATTTCAATTTTTAAATATCTAACTCCCCAGAGACTTCCAGAAATTCTACTCATCCTCTATCTCTGTAAGCCTTGATTTTCTCCTCAACCTCTTGGCCTTGAAACTGCTTTTTAACCATCAAAAGCTCCCAGCTGACATTTGGGAATGAAAAACAGTGCCCGATGTTTCAACTACCTTGCTTCCCTAATTAATGTACTCGTACCTTCCTCGAGTCCTCACTGGCTGGGTAGTTCAAATGTGCCTTCAAATAGTGTGTGTGAGTGTACATGTGTAATTCAGTTCAGCCTTTCTATGCATTCTCAGCAGGTTGGTCTACTACAGAACAGTTCATCATTGTCAACAACACAACTCCAACCTCTGGTTTTATTGAGTTTATATTTTTAGTAACTTGTTTTACAATAAAAAACACATGTAGGGAGTTCCCTGGTGGTCCAGTGGTTAGGACTTTGTACTTTCACTGCAATACGCCGGGGTTTCATCCATGGTCAAGGAACTAAGATCCTGCAAGCCATGTGGCCTGACCAGAAAAAAAAAAGCAGCATGTAGTGTTTGTTTTTATGTGTATAGTCAGTTTCACTCGGCATAATATCCTTAGAGTTCATCCATATTGTCACAAATGGCCGAATTTCCTTCTTTTTTCTGGTCAAATAATGTTTCAGTGCTTGTGTGTGTCACGTTTTCTTTATCTGTTTATTCATCAATGAACATTTAGGTTATTTCCCTTCCTTCATGATTGTGAATAATGTTGCAATAAACATGGGAGAGGAGATAGTACTTTAAGATCCTGATTTTGTTTCCTTTGGATTATAATCCCAAAGTGGGATTGCTGTTATAGTCTGATCATTCTATTTTAAATTTTTTTGAGGAATCTTGTATCGCTTTCCATTGTGGCTGTACCAATTTGCCACCAACAGTGCACAAATGTTCCCTTTTCTTCACATCTTTGCCAACACTTGCTATCTCTTGATTTTTTTTTATAATATCTCTAATAGATATGAAATAATATCTCTTGGTGGTTTTGATTTGCATTTCCCTGATGATTAGTGATGTTGAGTACCTTTTTGTATATCTGTTCATCATTTGTATGTCTTCTTTGGACAAAAGTTTATTCAGGTCCCTAGTCCATTTTTATTTAGGTTATTTGTTTTCTGTTCATGAATTATGTTTCTGATTTCATTGAATTATCTGTGTTCTCTTGTAGCTCTCTGAACTTCTTTAAAACAATTTCCTTTAATTTTTTATCAAAGGTCTGATGGATTTCCATTTGTTTTGTGTCAGTTGCTGGAAATGTGTTGTCTTTCTTTCATGGTGTTGTGGTTACCTGACTTTATGTTTTCCCTGCAGCCTGTACTGGTATCTTCACATTGGAAGTATTATTAACAGTCACTTTTTCCAAACTCTATTGACTGGCTCCTGTAAGGAAAGATCTTCACTTGTGCAGCATTAATGTTACCAAACCAAGTCCATTTACCCAGCACACAGCAAGCCAAATGCTCATACGTGGAGGTTTACAGCCAAGAAAATGTTTATTCACAAAGCAACAAAGTGAAGAGACAAGAGAACAGTCTCAGATTCATCCCCTGAAGGCAAGGGGGTTGGAGCCAGTAGAATGGTCTTAGGCTGGGGGAAGGGTGATTGGTGGTAGGGGAAAAGGTGAGGCAATTGGTGCTCTGCGCAAGTGCGTCCAGGTTACATTCATTCATCTGCATATTCAAAACGGAGGCGCTTAGCCTGATCTGAGAGCAGAGTTTTCTGTCTCTCTGACGTCTAAAGTCATCCACTGAACACACACAAATCCAGTTTTAAGGTCAGTGGCCCTAACCAGCTCCAGCCAGTTCACACTAGGTAGGAGCTGACTCCACATTCCTATAAACCAGCTGGACTGTGTGAAACTGAAAAGGTGTGTAATTAAAGATTTTTTTTTCCTATCTCTACGGAAAAAGAGAGACTTCCCTGGTGGTCCAGTGGTTAAGACTACGCTCCCAGTGCAGAGCACGGAGGTTTGATCCCTGGTCAGGGAACTAGATCCCTCATTTCTCAACTAAAGATCCTGCTTGTGGCAACTGAGACCCCGGCACAGCCTAAAAAGAAAAAAAAAATTAAAAAGCGAACTTAGTCAGTGAAGGCAGTCTACAAGCAAAAGGGGCTTTAACATGTTGTTCCTTTATCTGTTGTTTTATGACAAGTTGAAGTGTTTCTACTAGTTATCAGCCTCTAGTGACGGTTTCACTGGTTCAGTGGGGAGCACTGTTGTGGCAAGTTTGGTTCTGGGTCCAAGGTCATGTGGGGATACCGGCTTCGGGTGCACCAAATATAGGGTGCGCATCCACAGTAGCACTCATACAGGGACTGGAGGAGAGAGATTATTTCATGATAATATTGTTCCAGAGAGGCTGAGTGGTGTGGGCTCTCAGAAGCTCCATAGCTGTGGTCCACATTGGTGAAGACTTAGGAGATTCTCAGTGGCACGAGGCTGTAGGAGTCCACAGGAGTAGTGAGGCCTTTGTGGGGTCCTCATGGTGAAAGCTGCTGGGGTTCTCCTGTACGTCTTTTCTTCCATGGAGTGAGCTCAGGTCCAAGAGGAGTTGCTGAGCTGAGGGATGGAGTGACTCAGGTAAAATTCTTCCTTCCCTTTCTTATGTGGCCATTTTTTTTTTTTTGGAGTTCCAGTAGGTTGTTGCAGCTTCTTAATTATTTCAGAGCTTTCCCGGAGCTATTTTAGTCTGTGGATAATTGTTAAATCATTGTTTGTGTGGGAATGTTACTGGATGGAAGTTCATATGCCCAACACACAGTGAGACCAAACAATACCAAAACCCGGGATTTAGGAGCAGAGAAAGGTTTATTGCAAGGCCAAGCAAGAAGACAAGTGATTTGTAGCCCCCCAAACTCCCTCATGGGTTTCACCACAGTATTTTTAAAGGCTAGGTGAGGGAGGGGCCAGGCTGGTTTTTGCAAACTTCTTAATGTAGCAATCCTTTGTCTACTGAAGTCAGGTCTCAAGTTCCTGTAAACCTCCAACAAAACAAATGTTTTCTCTTTTCTACAACTTTTTGCCTCCATATGAGTGGAAACGTGTTATACTCTTAAATGTCAGAGCCTTGAGAATGGGCCATCCTGTATATTTTCAGGCTACAGGCAAATTTCTTAACTCAAAGCAAAAGTAGTAGAATACAAAAATTAAAACAAAACAAGCAGATCTAATATGGAGACAGACTACTTCTCTATTATAGAAAGACACATTCTGGGACTTTCTATCTTCTCTACCTTGCAGACATTGTTTCTAACCTGGGCCCTTGGACTCTTTAATCAATAGAAATTGATAAGAGGCCAGGTGAGAAATTCAGGCAAGTCTTTAATGAGACTCAAGCTGCAGCAGGAGGGAGCCAAAACAAGTAACAGGTGCTCTTGCTTGCTCCCTGCATATGGGAAGCAAGGGTGGGGGAAGGAGGGGGTGGGTCAGGTCATAAGGGTGGTTTAAGGTGGTCTGCCTTGATGGTGCTGTGTGCAGGGATCATGCTAAGTATCCTGATTTTGCTCCTGGCACCCTAGAAGTGGCAGTTGGTTTGTGGCCTTTTTGTGTCTATTGTTCATAATTGACCCCACCTACAGGGCTTCCCAGGTGGCACTAGTAGTAAAGAACCCGCCTGCCAATGCAGGAGACATAGAGACATGGGTTTGATCCCTGGGTTGGGAAGATGCCCTGGAGAAGGGCATGGCAACCCACTCCAGTATTCTTGCCTGGAGAATCCTATGGACAGAGGAGCCTGGCAGGACTACATACAGTCCATAGGTCGCAAAGAGTCGGACGTGACTGAAGCAACTTAGCACACACATACACTTATATGTGTATGTGCAGTTATTCTAGTCCCTTATAGTTTTATTGTATTCTTTTGCTCGAGGGAGGTGTTTGTCCATGTGCAAGGGTCCTAGGTCCCAGCCTGTCTCCTCATCAGTCCCTGCATATCTTACATTTGACTGACAGTTATCACCGCTGTATGCACCAGGCACTCTCTGCTATGCTGCAGAGACCCTTCCGTACAGGCATATATTCATCTTTCTTCATTCTTTCCTCCTCTGCTTCTTGCCTCTCTACCACTCTTTCCTCTTCTTTCTTACTTCCCACTCAGAAAGAGAGGTGCTGAATTTTTTTCTCCTAATTTTACAGAAACTGAAGGGAAGAAGTTAGAAAACCATACACTTTTTTAGTCAGAAAATTCCACCATTTAATATTGTTTCTGAAATAATACCTTCTAATTGCCACAAAATAAAGCAATGTGGGAATGTTTCATTAGCAAGGACTTATACACTGCTTACTGTGTGCCAAATTCTGTTCTAGGTACTTTAAGTATTTTAATTTCTTATTAAATTCTCTGAACAAGTCTGTGAGTTAGCTATTATAAACCTGTTTTACCTATAATGGAAACTGAGGCACAGGAAATTCCATAAAGATCATAGTTAAAAGGCAGTGGAGGTGGACTTCTGATCCAGTCCATCTGGCCCTGAAGTCAGTCTGTCTTAGCTGCCATGTTCTGAGGTCCATCCTCAGAGTCAAAAGACACTACGGTTGTTACTGACTAGGGTCTTTGGACTCTCTTAATCAATAGAAACTGGTAAGAGGCCAGATGAATTCAGGCAAGGCTTTATTGGGACTCATGCTGTAGCTTGAGGGAGTGAGAACAAGTTCAGGTGCCCTTACTCTCGCCCTGAGGCAGGGGCGGTGAGCTGGTTCCTTAATTGGAGTGAAAGTAGGAGTGAATAGGTGGGTTGGACCTGGAGAGTGGCTTAGGTGGTCTGCCAACCCCTTCGGTGGTGTGGTGTGCAGGGACCGCGCACAGTACTCTGCCTTTGCTCCTCAGTTCAGTCACTCACGACTGAGCAGCCCCATGGACTGCAGCATGCCAGGCCTCCCTGTCCACCACCAACTCCCAGAGCATGCTCAAACTCATGTCCATCGAGTCGGTGATGCCATCCAACCATCTCATCCTCTGTCATCTCCTTCTCCTCCCTCCTTCAGTCTTTCCCAGCATCAGGGTCTTTTTCAAATGAGATGAGTCAGTTCTTCGCATCAGGTGGCCAAAGTATTGGAGTTTCAGCTTCAGCATCAGTCCTTCCAATGAATATTCAGGACAGATCTCCTTTAGGATGGACTGGTTGGATCTCCTTGCAGTCCAAGGGACTCTGAAGAGTCTTCTCCAACACCACAGTTGAAAAGCATCCATTCTTTTGCTTAAGGAGACATTTGTCCAGATATAAGGATCCCAGATCCGAGCCTGTCTCAGGGTCTCTTAGAAACCTCATATCATGCAGTGTCCACAGTGACTTTCAGTGACCATTCTTTCATGATATTTTTGTGCATGTAATTATGAACATATACATATTTCTATATAAGTAAACCACACAAATATACAGTATACTCATGTATAAAAACAAGTGGCTTTTTGTCATTAGCTTTCATAAAACTGGGACTGTATTTTACATACCCCTCTCTCTCTATCCCTCTCTGTCTCTCTTCCTCTCTACCCACCCCCACGTCCCTCTCTCCCTCCCTCTGTCTCTCCATCCCTCCCTCCCTGTCTGTCTGCATCTTGCACGCCTAGTTTAACAGCTTCAGGAATTCCTCCAAGTCAGCTTGTGTAGCTCTAGGTGATTCTTTTATAACTACAAGATATGCCTTAGTCAGTTATGCCTCCATCTATATAACCATTCCCTTCTTGATAAGTATTTATTTGTTTCCAGGAGTTTTAGTACACAAAGACTGCTGCAACAGACATCTGAGTACATGCTTCTTTTTATACTTAAAAATTAGATTTCCAGGTGTTTCACAGATTGTTCTCTTTTTTTTTGACAGATTTTGAGAGATTGTTTTCACAGAACTCTGAACATTTCACGCGTGGATCAGCAGCACTTGAGCACCCTGTTTTCCTGATGATGAACTGCCAACAGTAAGTAGGTGAAATTTTCTTTTAATTTTTGCCAACATCACTGATGTACACTAATACTTCATAGTTACCTTTATTGGTTTTCCTCTGGATACTAGCAAGCTTAAAGGCCTTTTGTTGCTGATAGCAACCCACTTGGAGTTGTTCTGTGATCTACCTGTTTCTAACCTATGTCCATTTTTCTATTGCATTGTCTATTTTGGTGTGGTTATAATTTGTTATAGTTGTTCGTATGTTACTGACTCTTTAGCTGTTACATTGCAGATGCTGCTTCTACAGACAATATAAATGTTTTATACAATATTTGTTATATTTCACTTTTTAAAATCTTAACATTTATAAAATCAAAAAGAACTAATTTTTTAGAGGACTAGATAGTCGAGATGAATTTTTATTTATTTTTGCAATAAGGGTTTTGCTTTTTTAATGTATTTTTTTATTGTGGTAAAAGTCACATAATATAAACATAGTGGCATAAGTACATTCACATTGCTGTACAACTCTCACCATCATCCATCTCCTGGAATTTTTACCATCCTAAACTGAATCTCTGTCTCCATTAAACGCTAAGTCCCATTCCCCTTTCCCAAGCCCCCACCCTCCTATCCCCTGGCATCTACCAACATACCTTCTGACTCTATGAATTTGACTGTTCTAGATATCTTGCATAGATGGAATTCAAACAGCACTTGCCTGCGCCTAATGTATATTGGAATGCATTTTAATTTTTTCTTATTTATATTTTTGGCCGCTTCGGGTCATCTTTGCTGTGCTATGGCTTTCTCTAGTTGCACTGCAGGGGCTTCCCTTGCTGGGGAGCACAGGCTCTAGGTTGTGTGGCTGAGTAGTTATGGTGCTCAGATTTAGGTGCCTCATGGCACATGGGATTTTCCCAGACCAGGGATTGAACCTGTGTCTCCTGTGTTGGCAGGTGGATTCTTAACCACTGGACCACTAGGGAAGCCCCTGGAATGCAATTTTAAGATTAACTTAATATATGTCCTACAAACATATTTTACCCTCTTTTTCCCCCTATGCTATACAGTAGGTTCTCATTAGTTATCTCCTTTATATGTGGTAGTGTATATATGTTCATCTCAATCCCTCACTTTATCCTACCCCCCACCTTTTCCTGCTTAGTGTCCATACTTTTGCTCTTTACATCTGTGTCTCTGTTTCTGCTTTGCGATTAGGTTCATCTGTACTGTTTTTCTGTGTTACACATATATGCCTCAATAGACAATATTTGTTTTTCTGACTTCATTCTGTATGACAGTCTCTAGGTCCATCCACATCTCTTCAAATACCACAATTTTATTCCTTTATATGGCTGAGTAATATTCCATTGTATATATGTATATGTATCCATTCCACTATTGATGGACATTTAGATTGCTTTCATGTCCTGGATATTGTAAATAGTGCTTCAGTGGACATTAGGGTTCACGTGTCTTTTGGAATTATGGTTTTCTCTGGGTAAAGAAAGCTGAGTGCTAAGGAACTGATGCTTTCGAACTGTGGCATTGGAGAAGACTCTTGAGAGTCCCTTGGACTGCAAGGAGGTCCAACCAGTCCATCCTAAAGGAGATCAGTTCTGGGTTTCATTGGAAGGACTGATGTTGAAGCTGAAACTCCAATACTTCGGCCATCTAATGCAAAGAGCTGACTCATTGGAAAAGACCCTGATGCTGGGAGGGATTGGGGGCAGGAGGAGAAGGGTACAAGAGAGGATGAGATGGTTGGATGGCATCATCGACTCAATGGACATGAGTTTGGATGAACTCCGGGAGTTGGTGATGGACAGGGAGGCCTGGCGTGCTGTAGTTCATGGGGTCACCAAGAGTCAGACATGGCTGAGCAACTGAACTGAACTGGGTATATGCCCAGGAATGGGATTGTTGGTCATATTGTAGTTCTGTCTTTAGTTTTTTGAGGACCCTCCTTACTTCTTCCATAGTGGCTGTATCAATTTACATTCTCACCAACAGTGTAAGAAGGTTCCTTTTTCTCCACAGCCTTTTCAGCATTTATTGTTTGTAGATTTTTTGATGGCCATTTTGGCCGGTGTGATACCTCACTGTAGTTTTGATTTGCGTTTCTCTAAAAATAAGTGATGTGAGCATCCTTTCATTTACTTCTCAGCCATCTGTATTTGGAGAAATGTCTATTTAGGTCTTCTGCCTATTTTTTGATTGGGCTGTTTGGTTTTTTGGTATTGAGGTGCATGAGCTGTTTCTGTATTTTGGAGATTAATCCTTTATCAGTTGCTTCATTTGCAAATATTTTCTCCCAATCTGAAGAATGTCTTTTCATCCTATTTATGGTTTCTTTTGCTGTGCTGGGCAAAGGCATTTAAGTTTAGGTCCCATTTCTTTTATTTTTATTTTCACTACTCTAGGTGGTAAGTAAAAAGAAAAAATCTTGCTGTGATTTACATTAAGAATTTTCTGCCTATGTTTTCCTCTAAGAATTTTATAGTGTCCAACCATGCATTTAGGTCTTTGATCCATCTTGAGTTTATTTTTTGTGTATGGTGTTAGTGTTCTAATTTCATTCTTTTACATGTAACTGTCCAGTTTTCCCAGCACCACTTATTGAAGAGACTCTTTATTTCTCCATTGTATACCCTTGCCTCCTTTGTTATAGTTTTGGTGACTTAGGTGTGTGGGTTTCTCTTTGGGTTTTCTATCCTGTTCCACTGATCTGTGTTTCTTTTCTTGTGCCAGTATCATACTGTTATAATGACCATCACTTTGTAGTATAGTCTGAAGTCAGGAAGCCTGATTCCTCCCAGCTCCATTTTTCTTTCTCAAGATTGCTTTGGCTATTCAGGGTCTTTTGTGTTTCCATACAAATTAAAATTTTTGTTGTTGTTATAATTCTGTGAAAAATGCCATTGATAATTTGATAAGGATTGCATTGAATCTAGAGATTGCTTTGGGTAGTATAGTCATTTTGAAAATATTGATCCTTCTAATCCAAGAACATTGTATATCTCTCCATCTGTTTGTATCATTGTTGATTTCTTTCATCAGTATCTTACAGTTTTCTGAGTAGATCTTTTGCCGCCTTACGTAGGCTTATTCCTAGGTATTTTATTCTTATTGCAATATTAAGTGGAATTGTTTCCTCAGTTTCTCTTTCTGACCTTTCTTTGCTGGTGTACAGGAATGCCAGAGATTTCTGTGCACTGATTTTGTATTCTGCAACTTTACCAAATTCATTGATTAGCTCTAGTGGTTTTCACATAGCATCCTAAAGATTTTCAATGTATAGTATCATGTCATCTGCAAACAGTGACCTGTTTTACTTCTTTTCCAATTTGATTTCTTTGTATTTCTTTTTCTTTCCTCAGGTTACAGTGGCTAAAACTTCCAAAATTATGTTGAATAAAAGTGGTGAGAGTGCTCATCCTTTTCTAGTTCCTGATCTTAGAGGAAAGGCTTTGAGTTTTTTACCATCGAGAATGATGTTTTGGATGATATTTTCTGTGGGTTTGTCACGTATAGCCTTTATGATGATAAAGTAGAGTTCATTCAATGCCCAATCAAATATGACTAATTTTTAATAGCTTATTTTCCTGCCTCCCCAACCACTAGTTTTCATATATGGTCTCCTATACTTTCTTTTAAAATGTATTATTTTATTCTTTACCTTTAAGATTTTATTCTTTGTAGAATTTATTCTTATGTGAGAGACAGAATCAAATTTGTTCTTTCCCAATGCATAGCCAAGTTTGCTAGTATCATGTATTAAATAAAATACTATTCCCTGATGAATTATAAAATACTTTCCTATATTAAATTCCTAAAGGCAGTGGAATCTATTTTAGGGGATCCCACTTTTCATAGTTCCACTTATATCTTTGCCTATTCCTATGCTAACATTATACTGCTTCTTTACAGAGGTTTCACCTGATTTAATATCTTATAAAGAGTTCCTTTTCAAAATTTTATTGACTATTCTTGAATATTTATATTTCCATATGAATTTTAAATTCATTTAATCCAAAAGAAAACCCACATACCAGAGTTCTAATTTGGATTGCACTCATTTCTATTTTAATGGGACAGTTCACATATTCATGATTTAAATTTACTCAATAATGCTGTACAGCTTTCTGTTTATTCATGTTTTATTTTCTGTCTTCATGTGGAAGTGACCTTTGTATGCTCTCATTTGAAGCCGTAAAGACTTGAGAGAATTCTTCCACCTCGGTTAACCCTGAAATAGGAGGAATACATGTAATTTTTGCATCTGCCACATGATGTCCCTAATGGTGACTTTAGCTGATCTCATCCCACAGTCTCTTGCCTCTTCTAAGACATTTTTATCCTTGTAGATTTGGGATGTCTCCCTTTCTAGCATGTTCTAATCCTTATGGCTCATTCAGATTTCTCCTTGTCACAGTCACCACCCTCCACTCTTCCACAGCCCCCTCTAGTATGTGTTGGAACATCTGCAGGTGGTCAGACATCCAGCACTCCCAGGGATTGAATCAACAGCCCTAAAGCTGTCCTAGTGATCCGCTCCCAAAGACCCCTGACCCCAGATTCACAAGAAACTTAATGGCTGTAATCTTGCAGATCTCCAGAGAGACCTCCTCACTTGCACATTATTCCTGCTGTTGTCCCCTAATGTTCTCATGGGAAGTTCTTACCTGGATCTCTGGGATCTTGTTTACTGAGCCACCATAGGACCCTTATATTCACTGATACCAGGGGCTGGAACATTTATTCTCCAACTCATTCAGACCCTAACGCATTATTTTCTGAGTATATATGTGCTTTTATTAATGCACAGAACTTTGGCCTCTTGTTAAGCAGCTTCAATTTTGGATCCCTCCATCACTTTCTAAGTGACTCCAATTAAATTAAAAACATCCTTACTCTGTATACTCTTTCTTTACAAAGAGGAGAATGGCCTTCCGTAGTATATTTTCTGAGACACACATAGTTGATGACACACATGGTCCTTGAATCCAAGCAACATGGTCAGGATCTACATGCAAATGCATCAAGGACCTAAGACCACAATCTTCCATGCTCCCAGATTCCACTCTACCCCAATTTTTGGAAATGAAAAATGTTCACTCCCACAAGTGTCCATTAGTCTCATTATCAAGCCCAGCAAGGATTTGGTTTAAGTCTTCAACATGTTCAGAAAAATCTGTCAATTGTTAAGACATAGACAGATGAATATCACCCAACAAGTAAGCAACCTTTAAAGAAGGGAGATTTACAAACCACTGTGGGCCCAGTCAACAACTGTCCCATTAAGAGTCAATCCTCATTCTGGATCTAGTGGCATGTTTTCGCCCACCAGTATCGTTTGTTCATTGCATGGAGTATAGGATGCTCTTTAATCATGCTTAAATGCATTTTCTGTTGAAAAAATTTAAAACCATGGCACGACATTGATTATCCTGAGCAAGTTACTCAGCCCACTATGCTCCCATTTCCTCATCTCTAAAATTAGGATAAATATAGTACTGCTTTCATAAAATTATGTTGAGGATTAAAATAATTAATATATAGTAAGTGTGGTAACAAGGTTACCTTGGAAAAGTGCCAGGATCATGGTCAGTGCCTTGAAAATGTTTTTTATCCTCATCTGCATTGTCACTGAGTTTCACTCTCTATTCTCTCTACTCAAAATAGAATTCTTTACTTTGGCAGCCTCCTAACCTTAACTTTAATCCTCCTTTGTTACCATTGCCAGGAGGCCTCTTTTGTGGTCTTTTTAGGATCCTCTGAGAATGGATAGAAAAAAAGATGAGTCTGCTTGTAAAAAAACTTCAAATATTCTTATGTTCTTTATGAAGTCCTCCATATTCAGAAAAGCAGACATTACATTTAAAGCCTATCTCAAAGGAAGGGACTTTAACCCAAAGTTTATATAGACTAAGCCCCTATCTGCATTGTAATGTCTTCTCAAATAGCTCCCTGCCTCCTTGTTACCACAAGAATCCATATCCAATAATATAATTTTTAGCTTCTAGCAAGAGAGGCTTTTAAGCAAGAATGGAAGCCAATGGAGGCTTTTGATGTTCATTTTCAAGAACAACTTTCTTAATATTCTTCCTGTGGGCTCCTGGCATCTTATCCTTCAGTGCTGGGACAATTCCAGGTGTATCAGACTGTCCAGCAGGCCACTGAAGCCCATAACTCTCTGGATATTGATCACACAACAAAATAGGCACAAAATAAAACAATCCAGACTGCAAAGCAAAACCAGTGTCCCAATTACTTAAACTTAGAAAATAAATTATATCACACTACATGCAAATCATTTACTTGTGATTACACATAATTTAAACACATTATTTTTTAATTGAAGTATAGTTGATTTACAGTGTTGTGTTCATTACTGATGTACAGAAAAGTGATTCAGTTATATATATATGCACACATATATTCTTTTTCATATGGTTTATCACAGGATACTGAATATAGTTCCCTGGGCTATACATTAAGACCTTGTTGTTTATGCATCTTCTATGTAAGAGTTTGCATCTTCTCAACCCAAACTCTCAGTCCATCCCTCCCAACATCCCTCCCTCTTGGCAACCATAAGTCTGTTCTCTACATCTGTGAGTCTAAACAAATATTATTGAGTGCCCGCTCTAAGAGTGTCCACTGACTGTACTGGACCCCAGGGACAATGGAGTAGCAACAAGGGTAGTCCCATAGGGGAGGCTGTTAAGAGTTCAGTAGAAGCCCTAGAGATTGACTGAATAATCACACTAGTTAATAGATGCAGATATTTACATTTATATAAGTGCTCCAAGGAAAAGGAATGTAACCTAGAAAGCTGACCTACACTTGGGGGACATGGACGGTTCTCTGAGGAAGAGATATTTGACATATAAAGAATGTCTGGCATTACCTACAGAAAGAGAAAAAGGGAGAGCGTTGCAGGCAGCTAGACTGAAATGTGCAAAGGTCCAATGATGGAACAGAAGATGGCCAGTAAAAGTTGCATGAGGCATCAATGAGATAAGGTTCACTGGTAGAAGATCAGATGTCTGAGGGAAGAGTCTGGGTTTGGTCTTGGATGTAAGACCAAAGGATGGTATAAATATGCTGTTGGATATATCCATCTGGCCCTCAGGGAAGTATCTGAGCCTAAGATATAAAGGAGTATAAATAGCTTAGATAGAACAGTTAAAACTAATGGTCTTGGATAGAGTTGCCTAGAAAGGTAGCATGTATTTAAAAAAAAAAAAACAAAAACACCTAGGCCTTGGCAAGCTTCTAGTCTAATGGCCGAGTATCAGTAGACTATGAGTCCACAAAGGAGGCTGAGAAGGAACAGAAAGGGAAACGAGTGTGGCAGCAATGCAGGCAAGGGGAAGAAGAGTTGCAAGAAATTGGAAGTGGTTAATAGACTTCCCTGGTGGCTCAGACCAGGTAAAGCATCTGCCTACAATGCGGGAGACCTGGGTTCAATCCCTGGGTTGGGAAGATCTCCTGGAGAAGGAAATGGCGACCCACTCCAGTATTCTTGCCTGGAAAATCCCATGGATGGAGGAGTCTGGTAGGCTACAGTCCATGGGGTCGCAAAGAGTCGGACACGACTGAGTGACTTTACGCTTTGAATAGCATTTAGGAAGACTGCTGAATTGTGCTTTAAGATAAGGTCTAAACAGTGTCCAGTGTTTGAAGACAGGGAAGTCCTTGTTAACCTTATCAGAGTTGGTTCAGAGGAGTGATTAGGGCAGAGGGTGGGAAGGAGAGTATGGGACAGAGCATCCAACCTGGAATAGGTTGAGGAAAGATTGGAAATTAAGAATGCAGAGTCAGAAGACATAGGTCTCTTTTTCAAGAAGTCTGCTTGTGAAAGAAAAGAGCAATTTTGGCATAACAATATGATGATGGGATACAAAAATGATATTGAGAAGGTTTGATTTGCTTTTCCTTTTGTAATTGTGAAAAATTCATATATACAAAAGAGCCTATGTGTAAAGAATAAAATAAACCATGGACACAACTAACTTCAGGTGAAGGATATTATCAGCATTTTAAAAGTCCCTGTGTTAGATGTATAGAACAGACTTTTGGACTCTGTGGGAGAAGGTGAGGGTGGGATGATCTGAGAGAATAGCATTGAAACACGTATATTATCAATTGTGAAACAGATCGCCAGTCCAGGTTGGACGCATGAGACAAGTGCTCAGGGCTGGTGCACTGGGATGACCCAGAGGGATGGGATGGGGAGGGAGGTGGGAGGGGGGATCGGGATGGGGAACACATGTAAATCCATGGCTGATTCATGTCAGTGTATGGCAAAAACCACTACAATATTGTAAAGTAATTAGCCTCCAACTAATATAAATAAATAAAAATAAAAGTCCATGTGTTTCTTTCCCAGTCACATCCTGCTGAAGGGAAGTTATTTTTCAGAGAAAGGAGACTTAAGCACATCTGAATGGTGTTGATAAGGGTCCAGTTTGTAAGGACTGGTTGAATATGCAGAGGGAAAAGGGATATTTGCTAGCGGGGACTGATGGTGATATCAGGATCAAATAGGGTCCAAGGCACAGGAGAAGGTGTGTGCTCTATACAGGGGGAGGGACTGCTCTGATGATGGGTATAGATGCGGGTAGATTATGTAGATTTCATTTCAGGAAGTTGAAGGAGGACCCGTCTGGTTCACAGTTCTCAGTAAAATAGGAAATGGTCTCATCTGCTGAAAACCAAAAGGCTTCAAAGTAGGGTAAAGCAAGATTTTAAAGCATATTATTGTCTGGAGACGTGTTACTTGAATGTTGCTGACTGGAGACATATTAGTAAGTTTTTAGAGAGCGATACCGTTAACATCACCATGCAAAGTTGTCAGAGCTTAAAATTGACAGAGGGTTCATTATACAATTTATGATCGTTGTTATCATTCATATTTTGCTCCGTTAGGTTTTTTCCCCAACCTTGTGTGTATTATAAAGGCAAATTTATTACCATAAAATTTTTTTAAACACCACATCATGCAATTTTGAGTGAAGAATTCTTGGTGAATTTTGTGCAGATACTTTTCTCTGATTGTCCAAGCGACAAATACACTAGTGTTTCAGAAGATGATAGTTCTTCAGAATATAGTTCTGATTCAGATGATGTTACTATTAGACGAAAAAAAAAAAAAAAGACACAAAACATTAGTGATTGATTCTGATACAGAAAGTGAAAATGAAACTCACAGTGTTGGAGAAGACTTTACAGGTGTGTCAGGTGTAACTATTGAGTGTAATAACCTGCAAAATGATAATGAAATAAGATAATTAGTTTTTGGGTGACCAAAATAAAAATCACTGGCCATAGAAGTTAGTTTCTGTACAAGTCCCTGGTAAATAGTTAAATAGGCATGTTGAGAGCAGGAGAATGATTCGATCTGAGAAAAGTGTTAGTACTGCCGGTCAGTCTTGAGGGCATATGAGCCTTGAGACTGATGACTGTGTATTTTGGGCATGTGTGCCCAGTTGTGTCTGATTCTTTGTGGCCCCATGGACTATCACAAAGGCTCCTCTGACAATGGAATTTTTCAGGCAAGAATACTGGAGTGAGTTGCCATTTTAAAATGATATCAAGGTCTGTGTTGCTTTTCTCCATGAGTATTTGGCAATTTGAATATAGGTGCAAAACAACCCAGAATCTTACAGGGTTCAACTTCTGCTAGACATATGAAGAAAATACAGAGGGGCAAGGTAGCAGAGAGTATTAGTAAGAGCTTAGAAAGAAATCTACACTGGATCAGAAGGAAAATGAACAAGAAAGTCATAACACCGGAAGTTCCAATGAGGGTACACTGTAGTTGGCTAGGGAGTAGGAGGCTCAAATTAGTGATTTGGGGGATGAAGTAACTTTGAATGATGATGTGGTCCAAGCTGCAGGTGGGAAGGATACTTACCCTCCACATTTGTCATTTCCTTTCATATAAAGTAGTTCTCTCTTGGGCTTTCTTTCAACTCTGGAGGAGCTGGGAAGTAGAAATTAAACATAAGTACCCAACTCCTTCTCCCTTATCTCCTTTGCTGCCCAAGAAGAGTACATCCTAATCTGCTTCTCTAACTTCCTCATTAAGAACTTGTGCGTACTCAGCTGAGTTCAGTTCAGTTCACTCACTCAGTCGTGGCCGACTCTCTGTGACCCCATGGACTGGAGCATGCCAGGCTTCCCTGTCCATCACCAACTCCTGGAGCTTACTCAAACTCATCTCCATTGAGTTGATGATGCGATCCAACCATCTCATCCTCTTATCATCCCCTTCTCCTCCTGTCTTCAATTCTTTCACAGCATCAGGGTCTTTTCAAATGAGTCAGTTCTTCCCATCCGGTGGCCAAAGTATTGAAGCTTCAGCATCAGTCCTTCCAATGAACATCCAGGACTGATCTCCTTTAGGATGGACTGGGTGGATCTCCTTGCAGTCCACGGGACTCTCAACAGTCTTCTCCAACACCACAGTTCAAAAGCATCAATTCTTCGGCACTCAGCTTTCTTTATAACCCAACTCTCACATCTACACATGACTACTGCAAAAACCATTGCCTTGACTAGATGGACCTTTGTCTAATCTAGAGACAAAGTAATATCTCTGCTTTTTAATATGCTGTCTAGGTTGGTCATAACTTTCCTTCCAAGGAGTAATTTAATTTCATGGCTGCAATCACCATCTGCAGTGATTTTGGAGCCCAACAAAATAAAGTTTCTCACTGTTTCCACTGTTTCCCCATCTATTTGCAATGAAGTGATAGGACTGTATGCCATGATCTTAGTTTTCCCAATGTTGAGCTTTAAGCCAACTTTTTCACTCTCCTCTTTCACTTTCATCAAGAGGCTCTTTAGTTCTTCACTTTCTGCCATAAGGGTGGTGTCATCTGCATATCTGAGGTCATTGATATTTCTCCTGGCAATCTTGATTCCAGCTTGTGCTTCTTCCAGCCCAGTGTTTCTCATGATGTACTCTGCATATAAGTTAAATAATCAGGGTGACAATATACAGCCTTGACATACTCCTTTTCCTATTTGGAACCAGTCTGTTGTTCCATGTCCAGTTCTAACTGTTGCTTCCTGACCTGCATACAGGTTTCTCAAGAGGCAGGTCAGATGGTCTGGTATTCCCATCTCTTTCAGAATTTTCCACAGTTTATTGTGATCCACACAGTCAAAGGTTTTGGCATAGTCAATAAAGCAGAAGTAGATGTTTTTCTGGAACTCTTGCTTTTTTGATGATACAGAGGATGTTGGCAATTTGGTCTCTGGTTCCTCTGCCTTTTCTAAATCCAGATTTAGAAAACATCTGTGAACATCTGGAAGTTCACGGTTCACATACTGTTGAAGCCTGGCTTGGAGAATTTTGAGCATTACTTTGCTAGTGTGTAAGATGAGTGCAATTGTGCAGTAGTTTGAGCATTCTTTGTCATTGCCTTTCTTTGGGATTGGAATGAAAACTGACCTTTTCCAGTCCTGTGTCCACTGCTGAGTTTTCCAGATTTGCTGGCATATTGAGTGCAGCACTTTCACAAACATCATCTTTTAGGATTTGAAATAGCTCAACTGGAATTCCATCACCCCCACTAGCTTTGTTCATAGTGATGCTTCCTAAGGCCCACTTGACTTCACATTCCAGGATGTCTGGCTCTAGGTGAGTGATCACACCATCGTGGTTATCTGAGTTGTGAGGATCTTTTTTGTATAGGTTTTCTCTGTATTCTTGCCACTTCTTCTTAATATCTTCTGTTTCTGTTAGGTCCATACCATTTCTGTCCTTTATTATGTCTATCTTTGCATGAAGTGTTCCCTTGATGTCTCTAATTTTCTTGAACAGATCTCTAATCTTTCCCATTCCACTGTTTTCCTCTATTTCTTTGCACTGATCACTGAGGAAGGCTTTCTTATCTCTTCTCGCTATTCTTTGGAACTCTGCATTCAAATGAGTATATCTTTTCTATTCTAGGTCCCACAACGGCCACATTGCTAAGTCAAAATCTCTCTTATTATCTGCAGTTAAGATAAATTCATTTCTTCTGTCGTATTCCTCTCTGTATTATAATTGGTATAGAACTTAATTAGAAGAGAGGAGTGGATCTATTGATTGCCCTCTTCAATCCAATACCATGACTTTGGAGTTTGTAGCCGGAGAAGAATGGAAGAGATTGTCATTGGAGATGAAGTGATCAAAGATCTAAGGAATAGATTTATCAGATAAGTTTTCCCAACAGATTTTGAGGTCATCCAGGATGCAGAACTTCACATGGAGCTAAAGATTATCAATCAGGTTTCAACATCTTTAGTAAATGAGAGGATAGAATATGACGAGTTTGCTGATTGCCTGACAGGTCAGGTGTGATAACTCCAATGGTGTGAGTTGCCAAGGAGCCAAGTTTGGTTTTATTTTGAGAGATGGTCCTCTTATTTGAAAATGGCCATGGGAGCCAAGAGGAAACCATCTCCATAAGCCATAAATGGATTAACAGTAAAATCACTTGGAACCATCAAGAGATGTACTATAGAGAAAGGTGGACATCCAGGAGAGCTTATATTTTGGCAATGAAGGACAAAACCAGAGATTTCAGGGTTGATTTGGACTAAACAGTTCCCCTGATCAGTTATGAGTTTAGCTCCCTCAGCCTAGAATGAGAAGATGAAAGGATACATTCTCAGCAATTGTACTCCCCGCCTTTGTGGACCAGGTGGGTGAACAATTCAGAACTTCACAGTCTTTGCACTCATTCAGAGCTGGCCCCAAAGCTGGCCCCAATATTTGTGATCTAGGAAGGTGGTCCTGCTGCCTAGTAGGAGTAGCTCTGTGGCTGAAAGTTCACAAAGCAGGATGTATTCATCCCCTTGTGACCTCTGTCGTGAGCCCCTCCCCAGCCCAGCAACCGTACTCGCTTCTGTACCCACACACCTCAGCCGAAAGGGAATTTCTCCAGGTGGTTCTGCCTTTTATTAAGAAAAAAATTGAAAGAGATCTGAGAAGACTTACCCATCATAAGTGTTGTTTAGTTTTTTAGTTTTTTACTGAAGTGTAATTGCTTTACAGTGTCGTGTTAGTTTCTATGTACAGCAAAATGAATCTTTTATACATGTATCTCCTTGTTTTGGATTTCTTGCCCATTTAGGTCACCACAGAACATTGAGTAGAGTTCCCTGTGCTAAACAGCAAGTTCTCATGATCTATTTTGTATGTACTTATCCATAGTGGCCTGAGTGTTGTTTTGGATGGCTCTTAGATAAGGCTGTCCTGCCTAATAGGATGGGTTTTCTATCATAAGGGTTTCTCCCAAAGTTGTAAAGGAGCTGAGGAAGGCAAGCCCATTGGAACTTGAGTATCTTCTACCTTTGAATGGGGAGTGACAATGGTGCCCGGTATGTGACAAAGGGGATGTGTGCAAAGATGAAATCATTTCCCTAACAGATCTTATTTCCATTTATGAGCTCCCATATGGGCTTTTCAGCAATACATAACTGGTTATTGATCTTGTCTCTTCCAGCTATTTTAGTCACTCCTGTTTTACTTAAAAAAAATTTTATTGAAGTATTGACGCTTTCAATACTGTAAGTTACAGGTGTACACTATAGTGATTCATTATTTTTAAAGGTTATACTCCATTGGTGGTTATTATAAAATATTGGCTCTGTTCCCTGTGTAGTACAGTATATCCTTGTAATTTATTTTATTTCTAATTGTTTGTACATCTTACTTCCCTTCCCTCTCTCTATACTGCCCCTTCTCCTTCTCTTTGCCCCACTGGTAACCACTAATTTGTTCTCCATATCATTGAGTCTGCTTCTTTTTTGTTATATTCACTATTTTCTATCTTTTAGATTCCACATGTAAGTGATATTATACAATGTTTGACTTTCTCTGCCTTACTTCACTGAACATAATGCCCTCCAAGTCCATCTGTGTTGCTGCAAATGGCAAACTTTCATTCTTTTCATGGCTGAGTAGTAGTATTCCACTGTGTGTGTGTGTGTGTGTGTGCATATGTATATAATCTCATGTCTTCTTTATCCATTCATCTCTTGATGGACACTTAGGTTGCTTCCATATCTTGGCAATTGTACAACACTGCTATGTTGGGGTGCATATGTCTTTTCCAGTTAGTGTTTTTTTTTTTTTTTTTTTTTCGGGTATATATGCGATTGGAATTGCTGGGTCGTATCTATTTTTAGTTTTCTGAGAAAATTCAGTACCGTTTCATATGGTGGCTGCACCAATGTACATTCCTATCATCAGTGTGCTACAGTTCCCTTTTTTCCACATCCTCGCCAACATTTGTTATCTGTTGTCTTTTTGGTGATAGCCATTTTGACAAGTGTGAGATGATATCTCATTGTGGATTTGATTTGCAATTCCCTGATGATTAATGATATTGAGCATCTTTTCATGTGCCTGTTGGTTATCTACATTTCCTCTTTGGAAAAATATTAAGTTCTTCTGCCCATTTTTTTAAATTGTTTCTTGATGTTCAATTGTATGAGTTGTTTATATATGTTAGAAACTAACCCCTTATCAGTCCTATCGTTTTCAAATATTTTACCCCATTCAGTAAGTTATCTTTTCATTGTATCAGTGGCTTCTTTTCCTGTGAAAAGTTTTTAAATTTAATTAGGTCCCATTTGTTTATTTTTGCTTTTATTTCCTTTACTTTAGGACATGGATACAAAACAAAAAAATTGTTATGGTTTATGTCAGAGTGTTCTGCCTGTGTTTTCCTTTAGGGATTTTATCCTGTCCTGTTCATCTATGGAAGAGAGCCTTGGTGGATAGCATATTCTTGGTTGAAGGTTTTTCCTTTTCATAGCTTTAAGTATATCACGCCACTTATCTCTGGCCTGCAGGGTTTCTCCTGAATAATTTGCTGAGGGCTGTGTGACATTTCCCTTGTATATTATTCCTTGTATATTATTTATTGTTTTTCCCTTGTTACTTTTACTTTAAATTTTGTCATTCTGCTTACAGTGTGTTTCCAATTTGTTTCTCTTTGGATTTATCCTGTATAGGATTCTCTGCTCTTCCTGGACTTGGTGACTGTTTCCTTTCTCACATTAGGGAAGTTTTCAGCTGTTATCTCTTCAAATAATTTCTCAGGCCCTTTTTTTCCTCTCCTTTTGGAACCTCTATAATGTGATTGTTAGTGCGCTCAATCTAGTCCCATAGGTCTCTTAAACTGTCCTCATTTCTTTTCCATTTTTTTTTTCCTTTTTTCTGTTCAGCAGCAGTGATTTCCACTACTGTCTTCCAGCTCACTGATCCATTTTTTTGTATCATTTACTTTACAGTTGACTACATCTGTATTTTTCATTTCATTTATTTTGTTGTTTGTCTCAGTTTGGTTGTTCTGTATATTTACTACTCCTTTGTTAAAAACTTCTAACTTCTCACTCTGTACGCCCATTCTTCTTCCAGGCTTTTGGCTTATCTTTGCAATCATTCCTCTGAATTCTCTCTTGTGTTGATAGCCTATCTCCACTTCCCTTAGATCTTCTGGGGTTTTATCTTGTTCCTTTATCTGGAACATGTTGCGCTGCTGCCTCTTTTTGGCTAAGTTGCTATTAGTCTGTTTATATATGTGGTAGGTTAGTTACATTTCTCAACCTGGGAGAAGTTGCTTGTCTATAGGAGATGTCCTATGAGTCTCAGCTGCACATTTGCTTTCTATCACTTAAGTTATGTGCTCTAGGGGTCCCCCTAAGAGGGCTTTTTAGGTCCTTCTGTTGTAGTGGGTTATGTGGACTGTCTGGTAGGCTTGGTTGCCCACAGCCCTGCTGGTTACCAGGTTCTGCCTTGTGGCATGCTGTTGGCTGTTTAGTGGGGCCTGGTCATGAGGGGCCTGGCTGGAGAATCTTCAGGGGCCCGGACAGATGCTGGCTCACTGGTGATCAGAGTCAGGGTCCAGAAGACTCCTGGGCTATTGTCCACCTAGTGGTGACTGAAGCCAGATCCTGGGGTTAGTGCTAGATTATTGGCAGGCAGAGCCAGGCCCTGGGGTCTGGTTGCACGGTCAAGGGGTCCAAGAGCTGGTGTCAGATCACTGTGGGGGAACCAGTTCCTGACACAGCTGGGTATGTCATCTGGAGTGTTTTGAAACTTGTGTTGGCCTTCGAGCTGGCAGGGCCAGGTCCCAGCTGGTCCCTGGCTAGGATCTGGCCTCCTGTGGGCAGGCTAGATCCATGGGCTTTGAGATTGTGGTTTTGTTGCATCTGATGTCTGCTCCCTGGTGCATGAGGCTGATTAAGAAGCTAATGTAGGTTTTCTGGAGGGTAGGGCCTGTTATCCTTCCTACTAGTGGGTGGAGGTGAGTCTTGACCCTCTGCTGAGCAGGGCCCTGTCTAGAAGCATGTTTAGAGGTGACTTTGGGCTCGGAATCCTTTAGACAAGATGTCTGCTGGTGGGCTTCCTGGTGGCTTAGGGGTTAAAGTGTCTGCCTGCAATGCGGGAGACCTGGGTTCGATCCCTGGGTCGGGAAGATCCCCTGGAGAAGGAAATAGCAACCTACTCCAGGATTCTTGCCTGGAGAATCCCATGGATGGAGGAGCCTGGTGGGCTACAGTCCATGGGGTCACAAAGAGTCAGACACAACTGAGCGACTTAACTTTCACTTTCTGCTGGTGGGTGGGGCTGGGTCTCCAACCAGTGAGTTGTGTGATCTGAGGCATCCCGGCACTGGTTCCTACAGGCTATGGGGTGGGGCTGGTTCTTGGCACTAATAAGCAAGATGTTGGCCACCAGCACAGTGTCCATGCAGTAGAAGGTTCCCAAATGTGGCTGTTGCCAGTCTCTATACAGGGTGAGCCTCAGCTGCCCGTGCCTCTCCAGGAAGCTCCCCAAGGCCAGCAGGTAGCTTTGGCCCAGGCTCCCATCCAGCTACTGCTCTTGCCCGGGGTCCCAGTGCACATGAAATCTTGTGAGCACCCTTTAAGAGTGAAGTCTCTCTTTTCCCCAGTCCTGTGGGGCTGGCTCCCAAAATTAAGGCCCACTGACCCCAAATCCTTATGCTTCTGGTACAGGACCCCTGGGCCTGACATGGAGCTCAGAACTCTCGCTCCTGTAGGAGAACCTCTGCAACATGATACGATTGTTCTCTAGTTTCTGGGTTGCCCACCCAGGGATATGAGACTTGATTATACCGTGAGTCTACCCCTCCCACCTTTCTCATTGTGGTTCCTTCTTTTACTTATTTAGTTATTTGGCTGTGCCACACAGCATGCAGGATCCTAGTTCCCCTGAGTAGGGATCAAACCCACACCCCCTGCATTGGAAGCATGGAGTCCCAACCCCTGGGCTACCAGGGAAATCCCTGTGGTTCCTTTATGTCTTTAGTTGTAGAATATTTTTTTTCTGGTCTTTTTCACTGATGGTTGTTCTGCAGATAGCTGTGATTTGGCGTGCTCATGAGAAGAGATGAGCTCAGGGTCTTTCTACTGTTCCGTCTTGGCCTATCTCTGCCAAGGTTAAATACATTTTAAATGTAATGCTCAAACAAGATCTGGGTCATTTGATGGGATAAACCCTTTCCTGCTGCCAAACTTGAGATATTTTAGGTTATGTTTTTCAAAGATATTTACCACAAAGCTGACATCTTTGGACAGCCTTCTAGTCACTCCTGTTTTAATACTTCGTCTCATTCAGTTAAATACTCAGCTGAGGTGAAGTATTACTTCAAAGCTTATATATAGCTCCTTCTCCCAGCTCTTTCCCATCCTAAGTTCTTCCTCTTACCTCCTATTGATTCTCCTTCTCTTTCTGTAGTTTTTAGTGTTCTCGTCTCTGGGCAGCATCAGGGAGAAGAAAGAAGTGTCTGTTTCCATGGATAACACACTTGGGTGGGAATGTAAGGGAGCCATGTATGTCTTCATTTTTATCACATTTGCTTGTCCCTTGTGCCCAACTGTAGCTGGTGGCTGCTGTCACTCCATCACCCTGGATGTAACCAGTGTTGGCAGTGCTCTTCAGGTACCTAGGTGAGTCTTCCACAGCTCTGTCTCTGGGGTGATCTTGTGGAGACCTGACCGCTTCCTCCCACACTCTGGTGCCTGGGCCACCCAACAGCCTTGAGATCACTTTATCTTAGCATCAAGGATGACCTGTAGATTCTTCCTCTCAGCAAGTTTCAGCAAAAAAACACTAGTCCTCTATTGCTGAGTCACATTCCCCGGAAACTAGACTGATTATGGTGATCATTTCACAATATATACAAATTATATACCTGCTATACACCTGAAACTAATATAATGTTGTATGTCAGTTATACCTCAAAGTTAAAAAAAAAAAAAGATTACCCAGGAAAAGCGTCTGAGATAAGGATTTGGTTGCAAATGATTTGTTAAGGAACTGCTTCCAGAAAAAGACCACAAGGCGGGCAGGGTTGGTGATAGGAGGAGAAGGTAGAGAAGGCAATTGAGGGTGAGCTTTCAGATGGATTCTTAGGGGAGGGTGGCTGCACCCTGGTTCCTTAGAACTCTGGAGTATAAAATGAGCCTCAGAGCTGTCTGGACCTGAGCAGTTGAGGCCAGGCAGTCATTTCCCACCCCCAACAGAGACAGACAGAGAGCCAGACACACACACACACAGCTTGGTCATTGGTTAAGAGCCACAAGGCTGGGAACACCTGGAACTCTGCTCCTGCAGACAAAGTCTCCAGGAAGCTGAGGAAGTCTGGAAGAATCACAGGTACAAAGCTCTGGAGGCAAAAGCCAAAGGAAGCAGGGGAGAAGGGTGCAGAAAACTATCCCCGGGGACTGTGCAGAGCTCAGATGATGGCTGCCAAATCTATGTTTAGAATCACTTTCAAACTTCAGGGAAGAATTTCTTTAGTTCCTTCTAGGTTATCAAATTGCCAGTATCCGCTGGATCATCGAAAAAGCAAGAGAGTTCCAGAAAAACATCTATTTCTGCTTTATTGACTATGCCAAAACCTTTGACTATGTGGATCACAATAAACTGTGGAAAATTCTGAAAGAGATGGGAATACCAGACCACTTGACCTGCCTCTTGAGAAACCTGTATGCAGGTCAGGAAACAACAGTTATAACTGGACATGGAACAACAGACTGGTTCCAAATAGGAAAAGGAGTACATCAAGGCTGTATATTGTCACCCTGCTTATTTAACTTCTATGCAGAGTACATCATGAGAAACGCTGGGCTGTATGAAGCACAAGCTGGAATCAAGATTGCCAGGAAAAATATCAATAACCTCAGATATGCAGATGACACCACCCTTATGGCAGAAAGTGAAGAAGAACTAAAGAGCCTCTTGATGAAAGTGAATGAGGAAAGTGAAAAAGTTGGCTTAAAAGTCAACATTCAGAAAACTAAGATCATGGCATCTGGTCCCATCACTTCATGGCAGATAGATGGGAAAACAGTGGAAACAATGGCTGACTTTATTTTCTTGGGCTCCAAAATCACTGCAGATGGTGATTTCAGCCATGAAATTAAAAGATGCTTACTCCTTGGAAGGAAAGTTATAACCAACCTAGACAGCATATTAAAAAGCAGAGACATTACTTTGCCAACAAAGGTCCGTCTAGTCAAGGCTATGGTTTTTCCAGTGATCCTGTATGGATGTGAGAGTTTGACTCTAAAGAAAGCTGAGCACCTAAGAATTGATGGTTTTGAACTGTGGTGTTGGAGAAGACTCTTGAGAGTCCCTTGGACTGCAAGGAGATCCAACCAGTCCATCCTAAAGATCAGTCCTGGGTGTTCATTGGAAGGACTGATGTTGAAGCTGAAACTCCAATACTTTGGCCACCTGATGTGAAGAGCTGACTCATTTGAAAAGACCCTGATGATGGGAAAGATTGAGGGCGGGAGGAGAAGCGGACGACAGAGGATGACATGGTTGGATAGCATCATTGACTCGATGGACATGGGTTTGGGTAAACTCCGGGAGTTGATGATGGACAGGGAGGCCTGGCCTGCTGTGATTCATGGGATCGCAAAGAGTCGTACATGACTGAGCGACTGAACTGAACTGAGGTTATCTACAGAGGGCAGGTGGCAACACATGTTCCTCCCTGCCTCACTAATCCTGTCCCCTCCTCTTCCAGCTCTAGCAGCCCTGTATCTTCACTCCAGTAGAGCTGAGTGGGCTGCTCTTTGGGTCTGTATACCTCCCCCCGCAACTCTTTCATCTCACAAGTGGCCATTTGGTGACTGCTATTCCTGTCATTTTCTCAATCAGTCCTTGGTTTTATGTGTCTCTGTGTTTGTCCACATGTGTCTGTTTGCACACGAGTGTGTATGAAAGAAAGCATGAGTCACGGAAAAGGAAGGAGAACTCACCAGTTTGGTCTCAAATTATCAGTTATTCACATCTTAAAGTAGGAGGGTTGCCCTTTTGAAGCCTTTCCAGTCCCCTTCCTCCATCCGGTGTCAGCCCAGTTTAACCCTGATTGCTGGGCAGAATCTCGGTGGAGCTGGCATCTTCCCCTTAGGCAGTTGGACCTCTTCTTTTGTTGTCCATGCATCCTGTGCTCCCTGTTACAGATGACCCTGCCAGCTCCCTATTCCTTCTGGTCACACGCTGGGTCTCCCTTGTTCTGTGCTTATTTCTTAGAAAACTGCCTGTAGAAATATCAGTCACTCCTGCTCTCACCCTTCTAGTCATTCAATTCTGTGCGTGTTGTGAGTTAAATGACAAGGCACAGGATTCCCCAAATCTGCCCTACAATCACACCCCTTCTTCCCCCCACATGCTGAAACTGTACCCACGAGGTAGAAGAGCAGGATGATGCAAGTGTCGCTGTGCTGACAGACGTGGGAGGGGTCGTATTATAAAGCAGTGGACAAGGTGTTGCCTCCACCTGCCTGTACTCTCATCCCTGATCCTTGTCAGGGCACCAGATGGGGCCCCCGTTGCTCCAGGAGTTATCACTGCAGAAACAGCAAAGAAAGGCATCAACATTTTTATTGAAATATACTCAATGTATAATACTGTGTTACAAATGAACCTATCTATGAAATAGAAACAGAATCTTAGACAAGAAGAACAGACTGGTGGTTGCCAAGGTGAAAGTGGCTGGGGGAGGGATGGAGTGGGAGGTTTGGGTTAGCAGATGTAAGCTTTTATATCTAGAGTGGATAAACAACAAGGTCCTACTGTATAGCACAGAAAACTATATTCAATATTCTATGAAAAACTGTAATGGAAAATAATATAAAAAAAGAATGCATACGTATGACTGAATCACTTTGCTATACAGTAGTAATTAACATTTTGTAAATCAGCTATATATTTCAGTAAAAACAACAGTGAAGTGATTCAGTTATATCTATATTTATATTCTTTTCCATTACAGGTTATTATTAATATAAGATATTGAATATCATTCCCTTACTGTATAGTAAATCCTTCTTATGTATCTCTATTATATGTAGTGATGTGTATTTGTTAATCTCATCACTCCCTCTATTCCCTTTATCCTTTGGTAACCAGAAGATTGATTTCTATGTCTGTGAGTCTTTCTGTTTTGTAGATAAATTCATTTGTATTATTTTTTAGATTCCACATGTAAGTGATATCATATAATGTTTGTCTTTGTCTGACTTACTTCATTCAGTATGATTATCTCTAGGTCTATTCATGTTGCTACAAATGGCATTATTTCATTCTTTTTAGGGCTGAATAATATTCCTTTGTATATGGATAACATGTCTTTTTCCATTCCTCTGTCAGTGGAAACTTACATTGCTTCCATATATTGGCTATTATAAATAGTGCTACAGGGAACACTGGGGTGCATCTGTCTTTTTGGATTAGAGTTCTTGTCTTTTCTGGATATACGCCCAAGAGTGGGATTGTTGGACCATATAATAGTTTTATTTTTAGTTTTTTAAGGAAGTGCCATACTGTTTTCCATAGTGCCTACCTCAATTTATTTGGTACAGTTCTACCAACAGTGTAGGAGGATTCCCTTTTCTCCATAGACTCTCCAGCATTTATTATTTATAGACTTTTAAACTGTTGACCATTCTGGCCAGTGTGACTTGGTAGTTTTGGTTTGCATTTCTCTGGTAATTAGTGATGTTGAGCATCTTTTCATGTACCTTGTGGCCATCTGTATGTCTTGTTTGGATACATCAATTTAGGTCTTCTGCATGCGTGTGTGCTCAGTTGCTTCAATAATGTCCAACACTTTGGAACCCCAGGAGCTATAGCCTGCCAGGCTTTTCTGTCTATGGAATTTTCCATTCAAGAATACTTGGAGCAGGTTGCCATTTCCTACTCTATGGGATCTTCCCAACCCAGGGGTCAAACCCAAGTCACCTGTATCTCCTGCTTTGGTAGGCAGATTCTTTTCAGCTGAGCCACCTGGGAAGCCCTAGGTCTTCTGCCCATTTTTTTTTTTTTTTTATCTTTCATTTTTGTTTTCAAAATGTTTTAGTGATGCAGCTTCATGGTAGAAATATCTCAGTAGTAGTTAAGAACAGGTGCAACCTAAAACATGCAGATATTTTGTCAACTCTTGCTACTGAAGTCGCATCACTTCTGGAGGTAGATATAGAGTTAAGTTTGGTTGTATCAATGCCAAGGATATGTTTCTTTGCAGTGTATGTTAGTACAAGGATCTTTGGAAACTAAGAAGCTAAGAATGTACTTCTCTTTTGAAACATTTCCCCTTCATATTTTAACACTGCAGCTAGTAGACTTCACACTGAAACTGTCACTTAAAACAAGTAACCTTGAAATGTAGCTTTATTCTAAACATCCGTTTCAAGAATGACATAGGTAAGAGCTCTGAACAAATGTATTTGATGCAAATACAGACGGCACAAACAGACCAAAGGAATGATTCAGATTTGTAGTTTAACATGAAAATGTTTCAGCATTAAAACTTGTTTTCAAAGAGAACTATGTGAAGGAAAATAGTTTAATACACTTTCATGTTTTATATTTCATTATCATTATTTTAAAATATGACCTACTTTAACAAACAGTTAAGTAGCAAAATATGAAGTAGATTTAGGAAAATATAGCTGCTGTGTTGTTCAGTTGCTCAGTCAATGTCTGATTCTTTGTGGCCCCATGGACTGCAGCACCACAGGCTTCCCTGTCCTTCAACATCTCCCGGAGCTTGCTCAGACTCATGTCCATTGAGTCAGTGATGCTATCCAACCATCTCATCCTCTGTCATTCCCTTCTCCTCTTGCCTTCAATCTTTCCCAGCATCAGGGTTTTTCCAGTGAGTCAGCTCTTCACATCAGGTGGCCAAAGTATTGGAATTTCAGTTTTAGCATCAGTCCATCCAGTGAATATTCAGGGTTGATTTCCTTTAGGATTGACTGATTGATCTCGTTGCAGTCCAAGGGACTCTCAAGAATCTTCAACAACACAGTTCAAAAGCATCAATTCTTTGGCGCTCAGCCTTCTTTATGGTCCAACTCTTACATCCATACATGACTACTGGGAAAACCATAGCTCTGACTATACAGACCTTTGTTGGCAAAGTTATGTCTCTGCATTTTAGTATGCTAAGTTTGTCATAGCTTTCCTTCCAAAGAGCAAGTGTCTTTTAATTTCATGGCTGCAGTCACCATATGCAGTGATTTTGGAGCCCAAGAAAATAAAATCTATCATTGCTTCCACTTTTCCCTCTTCGATTTGTCATGAAGTGTTAGACCCAGTTGCCACAATCTTAGTTTTTTTAATGTTGAGTTTCAAGCCAACTTTTTCACTCTTCTCTTTTCACCCTCATCAAGAGGCTCTTTAGTTTCTGCCATTAGAGTATTATCATCTGCATTTCTGAGGCTGTTGATATTTCTCCTGGCAATCATGATTCCATCTTGTGCTTCATCCAGCTCAGCATTTTGCATGATGTACTCTGCATATAAGTTAAATAAGCAGGGTGACAATATACAGCCTTGACATTCTCCTTACCCAGTTTGGAACCGGTCCATTGTTCCATGTCTGGTTCTAACTATTGCTTCTTGACTCATATACAGGTTTCTCAGGAGGCAGGTGATGTTGTCTGGTATTCCCATTTCTTGAAGAATTTTCCACAGTTTGTTGTGATCTATAGAGTCAAAGGCTTTAGTGTGTCAATGAAGCAGAAGTAGATGTTTTTCTGAAATTCCTTTGCTTTCTCCATGATCCAAGGAATGTTGACAACTTGATCTCTGGTCTTCTGCCTCTTTGAAACCCAGCTTGTACATCTGGAAGTTCTCAGTTCATATCCTGCTGAAACCTATGAAGGATTTTGAACATAACCTTAATAGCATATGAAATGAATGCAATTCTACAGTAGGTTAAACATTCTTTGGCATTGCCCATCTTTGGGATTGGAATGAAAACTGACTTTTCCAGTCCTGTGGCCACTGCTGAGTTCTCCAAATTTGCTGGTGTATTGAGTGCAGGGCTTTCACAGCATCATCTCTTAGGATTTGAAATAGTTCAGCTGGAATTCCATCACCTCCACTTGCTTTGTTTGTAGTAATGCTTCATAAGGCCCATTTGACATCACACTCCAGGATGTCTGACTGTAGGTGAGTGACCACACTGTTGGGGTTATCCAGGTCATTATGATCTTTTTTGAATAGTCCTTCAGTGTATTCTTGCCACTTCTGCTTAATCTCATCTGCTTCTGTTAGGTTTTTACTGTTTGTCCTTTATTGTGCCCATCTTGCATGAAATGTTCCCTTGATATCTCCAGTTTGCTTGAAGAGATCTCTCGTCTTTCCCATTCTACTGTTTTCCTCCATTTCTTTGCATTGTTCTTTACATTTAGGAAGGTTTTCTTATCTCTCGCTATTCTCTGGGACTCTGTATTCACTAAGGTACATCTTTCCCTTTCTCTCTTGCCTTTTGCTTCTCTTCTTTCCTTAGTTATTTGTGAAATCTCTTCAGACAACCACTTTGCCTTCTTCCATTTCTTTTTCTTTGGGATGGTTTTGTCACTGACTCCTGTACAATGTTATGAACTTCCATCCATAGTTGTTCTGACACTCTGTCTACCAGATCTAATTTCTTGAATCTATTCATCACCTCCGCTGTATAATCATAAGGGTTTAATTTAGATCATACCTGAATGACCTAATGGTTTTCCCTGTTTTCTTCAATTTAAGCCTGGATTTTGCAATAAGGAGCTCATGATATGAGCCACAGAGAGCCCCAGGTCTTGTTTTTCCTGACTGTATAGAGTTTCTCCATCTTTAATTGCAAAGCACATAATCAATCTGATTTTGGCATTGACTATGTAGTAATGTTCATGTGTAGAGTCATCACTTGGATTGTTGGAAAAGGGTGTTTAGTATGACCAGAATGTTCGCTACCTTGCTTCATTTTGTACTATGAGGCCAAACTTGCCTGTTATCCAGAGTATATCTTGACTTCCTACTTTTGCATTCCAATTTGGTATTAGTTCTAGAAGGTGTTGTAGGTCTTCATAGAACTGTTCAACTTCAGCTTCTTCAGTGTCAGCTATTGAGGCATAGACTTGAATTACTGTGATGTTGAATCATTTGCCTGGGATACCTGCCTCTCTCTCTCTCTCTCTCTCTCTCTCTCTCTCTCTCTCTATATATATATATATATATATATATATATATATATATATATATATATAATTGAGTTGTTTGGTTTTGTAACACTGAATTGTATGAGCTGTTTGTATCAAATTTTTAAATTCTAGTTTTAGAGTAACTTGTGTGCCTTCTGTAGCAGTAAAAAGCTTTCTTTCTGATGCTTCTTTTATTATAATATTGGAATAAGCCTCTAGAGCCCCTATTCCTTAATCTGTTTTCTACCCTTTTCAAACCAACTGGGCAGAGTTTAAAATCTAACTGGCTTGTACAGGAGTCCTGTTTCCTCTCTAGCACATGTAGGGTGAAAACTGCACCATACTGGGGTGCTTTTTATTCCTTTCTCTTTGTTTTTAGGCTTAAACACTTCTTTTCCTAACACAGTCACCTATACATTTATCTTATGGGGTTCTCTACAATAAGAAATATAAATGTGCCAAGTTCTGAGTCTATTAAACATCTATTTCCAAAACAAATCATGCACAGCTTTGCTCTCCTATCTATCTAAATGAGGCAGTTTTACCCAGGATGCCATGACTCCAACATTTAACCTATCTAAGCCTGGGTTAGTTGGATTACATTAGTCCAATAATGGAGTACATTATTGTGGTTCTGCCTGTCTTGTACTCCCTGTTTTTTCATCCTGTTTTTCTTTGAAATTCCCATAAGCAAAATGTCCAAGTGCACCTAGATTTGTTTCTAGCCTTTGATTTTATAATATTTATGTATGACTCAGGATAGGTTAAGTTATGCAATAGCAACAAACAACTCCAAATCTTAGTGACTCACAATGATAAAGGTTTATTTTTCACTCACATTATCTATCTGTTGTGACACATTGTTACGGTTTTTGCTCCATGTCATCTTCATTCTGGACACAGGCTAGCAGAGCAGCCTCTACCTGAAATATTGGCAATTGCTGTGGCAGAGAGGAGAGACATGGAGGACCCACATACTGGCCCTTAAAGCTCCTGCTTAGAAGGTATACACATTACTTCTGTCCTTATTTCATTGGTCAATGCGAGTCACATGGCCACTCCTGTGTAAGAATGTATAACACTCCTGCAGAAGCATCTAAGGAAGAAAGCTAGACTCTCTGGCCTACAATAATACAATCTATCAGAATCTGCCTTAACTCAGGTAATGCAGTCTTACATAAGGTCCTCAGGTATCTTTATTTATTTATTGGTAAAATAAATTCTATTACCTGCTATGATTGAAACCACCGTTTGGGTCATGAAATCCTGAAACTGAATCAAAGGTATTTAATCAGCAACCCAAAGTGAAGCTGATACATGGTGAGGGGGAGGTAGGGAATCCAAGGAACTTCACAAGCTGCATGATCCAAGAAGTTAGTCACGCCATGGTTGCCTTTGTGGCTCTGGATACACAGTCTGGGAATATGGATCCAGAATCACTTGCCTGTGCCCAGAGCTCATGAACCAGAGTCCCCTGAGGGATGTGTGGAACGTGAATGCTTTCTGCAGTTTACAGTCCCTGTTTGCTGTCCTTGCTAAGAAACAGATGAAAGGGGAAAACAAGCTGTGATAGCAAAACAGCATTCTCCCTACAGCTGCCTAAAAGTGATAGGCAGCTAACACTCCCCACCAGTGTCAGAGGCACTGACTGTTCTGAAGTCATAAGTGGAACTGAAAGAATCTTATTTCCCAATCATCGCATACTAGTCTGAGCCAAGTCATCGAATGTGCAGAGGCACAAGGCGATGTGGCCTTTCCAGAAAGAACACTGGTCTCTGAACACCGCTTTGCCAGTATCCCCATGTGGCTGGGCACCCATGCATCACAGTTCACGACCCACTGTTTCTCCTCCTTTTCTACGTTGACTTCTGTGGAGGGACTGCGGATTAACAACCAGATAGGGAAATACAAAGTCTGTGTATCTATCTTTCTATTTATTTATTTAAGATTTTGCAGTGAAACTTAGCCTAAACAATAAGTCCCTGTAAAACAGAATCTCTGAAATTATCAAGTAAACTCAGCCACACTCTTTCAAATGAGGTCATTCCCCTTACAGAAAGCATGCAGAGCTCTCTGTTTCTGTTCATTTCTTTATTTTTGGCTTCATGCCTTGTAGGATCTTAGTTCTCCAACCAGAGATTGAACCCCCTACCCCACCTCCTGCTTTGCAAATGTGGAATCTTAACCACTGGACTGCTGGGAAATACCAAATATTAATACCACCTTTATCAACAGTTAAGTATACTATTTATCATCTAAGCTTGAATATTTTCGAGACTGAGAAAGTCTTCAAGGAATGAATCATATAATTTGAAATAAATATTTATTTATTGGCCCTCAACAGATTTTATGATGCTGATAGCCTTCTAAAATAGTCCTATTAAAACTATTTTTTTTTTTTAATTCTTGGGCTTCCTTGATGGGCTCAGTGATAAAGAATCCACCTGCCAATGCAGAAAACACGGGTTTCATGCCCGATGCGGAAGGATCCCACATCTTGTGGAGCAGTCGAGCCCCTGTTCCACAGCAACTGAGTCTGGTCTCTAGAGCCTGGGAGCTGCAACTACTGAAGCCCACACATCTGGAACCTGTGCTCTGCAACAAGAAAAGCCACTCAATAAGAAGCCCAAGCACTTCACTAGAGAGTAGTCCCAGATCACCACAACCAGAGAAAAGCCCACACAGCAACTAAGACCCAAAAAAATACATACTTTTTTCTTAAAAAAAAAAAAAAAAAAAGAGTTTATGAAAATCACTTAAAAATAAAATGATAAAAAGTAAAATTTTCTCTACAAAATAACATTTCCATGTCCATTAAAGCAAATTTCCAACAGCTTCTTTATTAAGCAGTTGAAATAATGTTAGCAAATAATTATTTCTAACACCTATTTACTTACTTTAATCTGCTACTCAGGCATATCTCTTTCTCTGTCACTGATAGTTTTCTGAAAAGCTTTTTTACTTACTTTTTATTTTAATTTTTAAAATTGAAATATAGTTCAGGTGTAAAGGAAAGCGATTCAGTTATACATACATGTATATATTCATTTCATTCTTTTTTTATGGCTGAGTAATTTTCCACTGCATATATGTACCATATCTTCTTTATCCATTCCTCTGTCAGTGGACAACTCAGGTTGCTTCCATGTCTTGGCTATTATAATAGCGCTGCTGTGAACATAGGGGTGCGTGTATCTTTTTGAATTAGAATTTTCATCTTTTCTTGATATATGCCCAGGAGTGGGATTGCTGGATGATATGGTAACTCTACTTTTAGAGAAAAACTTACTTTAAGAAGAAATTTAGTTTATTGAAGTGTAGTTAATTTACAATATTGTGTTAATTTCTGCTCTACAGCACAGTGAGTCAGCTATATATACATTCTTTTTCATTTCGGTTTCATCACAGGATATTGTATGTAGTCCCCTGTGCTATAAGTAGGACCTTATTTTTTTATCCATTCTATATATAATAATCTGAATCTGCTAATCCCAAACACCCAATTCGTTCCTTCCCCACCCTTCCCTGCCTTTGGCAACACAAGTCTGTTCTCTATGTCTGTGAGTCTGGTTCTGTTTTATAGATAAGTTCATTTGCATCATATTTTAGATTCCACATATAAGTCATATCACATGGTATTTTTCTTTCTGACTTACTTCACTTAGCATTGTTACTGAAAATTGTGTCCTTGTCCCTGATGCTGATGAGAATAATGGGAACAAGGTATTGAGAGTAAAGGAAAAAGAAATCTATTGATTTGCCAATAAATGAAGTGGGTAGCCAACTGGCATCTTGAAATCAACCATTCTGGGAAGAAGCAAGCATAAAGAAAAGTCTTGAGATGGGGGTTCAGATAAGAGGAACAAGCAGAACAGCATTAAGCCCTGCCCAC
This sequence comes from Dama dama, assembly GCF_033118175.1. Lineage (NCBI taxonomy): Eukaryota > Metazoa > Chordata > Mammalia > Artiodactyla > Cervidae > Dama > Dama dama. The sequence continues at coordinate 78,523,520 of NC_083698.1, read as the reverse complement.
AGTAATCAGTAATAAAAAATGCTGAGTTTTGTTCCCAGCAACTGAGGGAGAGGAGGCAGTTTCGCTTAGAAATCATTCCTCAAACAGTAATAGCCTCGTGGCCCAGTTACGATGGTCTCTAGCTCCATCCGTGTTTCTGCAACTGGCATTATTTCATTCTTTTATGGCTGAGTAGTATTCCATTGTGTATATGTACTAGATCTTCTATATGTGCTATATACATTCATTTGTCGAAGGACATTTTGGTTGTTTCTATGTCTTGGCTATTGTAATTGGTACTGCTATGAACATAAGGGTGCATGTATCTGTTTGAATTATGATTTTCTCTAGTTGTATATCCAAGAGTGGGATTGCTGGGTCATATGACAATTGTCTTTTTAGTGTTTTTGAGGAATCTCCTTACTGTTTTTCATAGTGGCTGTACCAATTTACATTCCTACCAACAGTGTAGGAGGGTTCCCTTTTTTTCTACACCATCCCCAGAATTTATTATTTTCAGACTTTTTAATGATGGCCATTCTGAGCAGTGTGAGGTGGCAGTTTTGATTTGCATTTCTCTAAGAATTAATGATGTTGGACATCTTTTCATGTGCCTGTCATCTGTATGGCTTCTTTGGAGAAATCTTTATTTAGGTCTTCTGCCGGTTTTTCAGTTGGGTTGTTTATTTTTTGATACTGAGTTGTGTGAACTGTTTGTATATTTTGGAAATTAAGCCCTTGGTTGCATAGTTTGCAAGTATTTTTTCCCATTTTGTTGCTTGTCTTCATTTTATTTATGGTGTCTTTTGCTGTGGAAAAGCTGGTGAATTTGTTTAGGTCCCATTTTGATTTTTTTTGTTTTCATTTCTGTTGCCTTGGGAGATTGACCTAAGGAAACACTGGTATAATTTATGTCAGAGAATGTTTTGCCTGTGTTCCCTTCTAGGAGTTTTATGGTTTCATGTCTTATATTTAAGTGCTTAAACCATTTTGAATTTATTTTTGTATATAGTGTGAGGGCATGTTCTAACTTCATTGGTTTACATGCAGCTGTCTAGCTTTCCCAGAGCCACGTGCTGAAGACTGTGAGAAAAACTTACTATTTTAAATGATTTAAATTTTCTTTTCAAAATCTTGCCAGTAATCATCTTCAAATGTATGTTTTATGGTTAGTAAATTTAAAATTGCTCACACCGTCACTTTGCTTTTCTCTACATACTGCTGTCTATATTTTAAACTTAAGAAATACTGTTTTTACAGGTATAACATGCAAGTAAGTGTAGAAGAAATTCTGCTCAATGGAGAAAATGTTAAATTCTAATATCCTTTATATTGATATTTGTAAATATTTCAACTCAAATATTTTCAGAATTTTTATCTCTTGCTTCCATTCAAAGTTTCTTTCAGAGTTTTTTGGACATTTTTAAATTGTGAGTAAACATACATAAAATTTACCATCTTAACCATTTTTTATAGACGTTTAAAAAATGTATTTTAACTTTTTCTGGGCACAAGTACATTCTTTCAAAGAAGAAACTATCTGTAGTTGATTTTTAGGTGATAAACCTAGCATCTAGAAGAATTCAAAAAATTACTGAATGAATAACCAAACTTTTTTTTTCTTTTTTGTACTTTAAAGGATAACACAACCCACAAGTATTTTTATTTTTTAAAATAGGATAGAACACAGACTTTTAGGATACAGTATAGATTTATTACTTCCTTTATATTTTGCCTGCTGCTGCTGCTAAGTCACTTCAGTCGTGTCCAACTCTGTGTGATCCCATAGACAGGAGCCCACCAGGCTCCCTGTCCCTGGGATTCTCCAGGCAAGAACACTGGAGTGGGTATTTTGCCTGCTAGAAGAAGCTATATTTGAAATTTAAAATGTTTCCAGACTTACTTTTAGCTAAAACTAAAATATATGTACAATTGTTTGTGCTTAATATATATTTAAAGCTATAATAAAAAGAAAAATATTCTTTAATTTTATTCAAGAGTAGAGTTCAGTAGCATTAAGTACGTTCACATTGTTATGTAACCATCAGCACTGTCTACCTGCAGAACTCATTTTATCTTGCAAAACTGAAATTGTGCCAATGAAATTATAGCTCCTCATTCTCCCATCCCTCCAGACTTTGGTAACCCCATCCTACTTTCTGGCTCTCTAAATTTGACTACTCTAGATAAGTTACACCTACTCCAGTGTTCTTGCCTGGAGAATCTCAGGGACGGGGGAGCCTGGTGGGCTGCCGTCTATGGGATCACACAGAGTCAGACATGACTAAAGTGACTTAGCAGCAGCAGCAGCAGATAAGTTACACGAGTGCGACCATACAATATTTATCCTTTTATGACTGGCTTATTTCACTTAGCATAATGCCCTCAAGGTTCGTCTATGTTGTAGTATGTATCAGAATTTTCTGCTTTTTTAGGGAAGGATAATATTCTGTTTTATATATATTATGCATATAATATTCCATTTATATATATATGGAATTATTATCCTGCCTTATATATACCACATTTTGTTTCCCCATTCATCCACCCATCAATACTTGGTTTGCTTCCACATTTTGATTATTGTAAATATTACTGCTATGAACATGGGAGTGCAAATATGTCTTGTAGTCCCTACTTTAAGTTCTTTTGAATATTACCCTGAATTGGAATTGCTGATTATATGGTGGTTCCATTTTTAAAAAATTTAATTTTGCCACTTTGTTTTCCATAGAGGCTGTAGCATTTTATACTCCCACAAACAGTACATAAGTGTTCCAATCTTCTGGTATCCTCACCAGTACCTGTTGGTTTGTTTTTGATAGTAGCTGTCCTAAGAGGTATGAGGTGGTATCTCACTGTGATTTCTGTTTGCATTTCCCTGTTGATCAGTTATGTTGAGCATCTTTTTCTGTTTTTTTAGTTTAGTTGCTTTACAGTGTTGTGTTCGTTTCTGCTCATACAGCAGGCTGAATCAGCCACATGTACACATATATCCCCTTTGTCAGCACAGGACGTTGAGTAGAGCTCCTGGGTTATACAGTTGATTCTCATTAGTCATCTCTCTTACACATAGTAGTGTTTATGTCAATCCCAGTCTGTCAAGTCATCCCACCCCCTTTTCCTGTTTGCTGTCCATACGTTTGTTCTCTGTGTGTGTCTCTATTTCTGCTTTGCAAATAAGTTCATTTGTACCAGTTTTCTAGATCCCACATTCGTGTGTTAATATACAGTGTTTTATTTTCTTTTTCTGACTTACTTCACTCTGTATGACAGTCTCTAGGTCCAGCCGTGATCTCTGCAACTGGCACAATTTCATTCTTTTTATGATTAATATTCCACTGTTTATGTGTGCCACGTCTTCTTTATCCATTCCTCTACTGATGAACCTTTAGGTTGCTTCCCCATCCTAGCTCTTGTAAATAGTGCTGCAATGAAATGCAGTTCAGATTTACAAATTATATATACGTGTGTGTGTGTAAAGTATTTTAAAAATTTGACAGGTAGAGCTGCTATTTTGATTGCAAGGTGATTGAATGCAACTGTGAATTCTGTGCTGCACAGGCTTCTTAATTTAGTAAAACCATTGCTTTTTGCCATGACTCTGTGCTGCATCAAGAGTTGTATTCAGGACTTCCTTGCCAATCCAGTGGTTAAGACTCCTTGCTTCCAGTGCAACAGATGCAGGTTCTAACCCTGGTCAGGAAGCTAAGATCCCACATGCCTTCCAGTCAAAACCCAAAACATAAAGCAAGTAATGCTGTAACAGATTTAATAAAGACTTTGAAAACAGTCTACATAAAACAAGAGTTGTATTTACATTAATCCAGTAAAAAATTTATCTCTTTCTTAGTTGGATTTCCCCAGAAGCAGACACATAGGCTAGCATTGAGTGCACATCATCTATTCGGAGGCCCAGGAAACTAGGCAGGACTCTTAAGAGTCCCCTGGACAGCAAGGAGATCAAACCAGTTAATCCTAAAGGAAATCAATCCTGAATATTCGTTGGAAGGACTGATGCTGAAGCAAAGCTCCATTACTTTGGCCACCTGATGGGAAGAGCCAGCTCACTGGAAAAGACCCTGATGCTGGGAATGACTGAAGGCAAAAGGGGAAGGGAATGACAGAGGATGAGATGGTTAGATGACATCGCCAACTCAATGGACATGAGTTTGAGTAAACTCGGGAAGAGAGTGAAGCACAGGGAAGCCTTGCATGCTGCAGGGGGTCTAAAGAGTCAGACATGGCTGACCAACTGAACAACCACAATATAGGAAAAGGAAGGGATGCACTAATAGGTTTGTTCTTAAGCCAGCTAGTTTTGTGGCTTACTCTTGTGGGGAGCTCTAAGGATCACTGTAAAACACTTGCTTCAGGGGTGTCCCAGCCAAGGGGCAAGGGAACTGAGGTGTTTATACCCCTGTTCCCTTTAATTACTGATCATGCGATACCCCTACAGACAGTGTCCTGGGCCCTTCTGGCCTTGTGTATGTGGGTGGAGTGAGTTAGAACAGCCTGAAAGCAGTCTATTGATAACTATGCAGGCACAGTAAAAAAAAAAAAAAAAGGTATTTGGCTGCACCAGTTCTTAGTTACAGCATGTGGGGGATCTTTGATCTTTGTTGCTACACAAGGGATCTTTCGTTGCAGCATGCAAAACTAGTTGAAGCATTGTGGGATCTAGTTCCCTGTCTAGGGCTAGAACTCAGGCCTCTGGCTTTGGGAGCACAAAATCTTAGCCACTGGACCACCAGGGAAATCCCCTGGCAAACATCTTAGCTGGGAATCTGCAGGCAGAGTACTGACAGCTCCTGCCTCCATTTTCAAAGTTGGAGTTGAGCCAATCAGAAGATAGAACCTACACAGTAATTCAAAGAAGTTCAATACTGTGCCCTGTGGGCCAAATTCAGGTCTGCTTTTTTTCCTGCCAGCTTTATTGAGATATAACTGACAGAAAACATTGCATAAGGTTAAGGCATGCAGTGTGATGATTTGCTAAATGATGACCGCAGCAAGGTTAGCTTTGTAAATAAAGTGCTATTGCAATAGTCATTCCACTTCATTTGTGTATTTTCTATGACTGCTTTTGTGTTATAACTGTAGGAGTGAGTAGTTATCAAAGAAATTATATGATTTATAGAGTGTAAAATATTTACTGTTTGGTTCTTCACAAAAAAACCTTTTCCTTCTGAGATTTCTTTCGACTACACTGGGTCTTCACAGCAGTGTGCAGTCTCTTTGTTGTGTTGCTCAGGCTTCTTTAGATGTGGTGCAGCATGTGGGATCTTAGTTCCCCAGCCAGGGATTGAACCCCCATTCCCTGCATTGGAAGGTGGATTCTTAACCACTTGATCAGCAGGGAAGTCCCCCTACTCATGATTTAACATAAAGAATTATTAAGTTATGACAGGAGAATTACTTTGAAGACATAAAAGGGTTGAAAGTATTAGTCACTCAGTCATGTCTGACTCTTTGTGACCCCATGAACTGTAGCCCACCAGGTTCCTCTGTCCATGGAATTCTCTAAGCAAGAATACTGGAGTGGGTAGCCATCCCCTTCTCCAGGGGATCTTCCTGACCCAGGGATTGAACCCATGTCTCCCACATTGCAGGCAGATTCTTTACTGTTTGAACCACCAGGGAAGCCCAATTCCCAGGGCTAGGGTTGGAACACATTAAAGAGGGTGTGGATGAAGGAGAAGTTGCTGGGTTGCCTAAGAGAGAGTTGGTCCCAGTTGCTAGGCAATCAGGAACAACCCTCTGTATGTACATGAGTCAAGGCAGGTGGACGGGTGGGCAGAGTCTGGATAACACTGCAGGAGGAAGGCCTGGCCCATATGGTATTTGAATCAGGGCTGTAGAAGCAACTCTCCAAGGCAAAACTGAGCCAAGGCTGGTGGGCAGATCGTCAGAGGGAATCAGGGAACCCACAGGGAGCTGGGGCACTCCTATAGTGTTGCCATCCAGAAGCTGAAGCAGCTATCCTCTGCAGGGGTCCAGTGCACCCATATTGGGCCGGGGTTACCCATGGATGGGATAAAGATCAGGCAGTCACTCATTAGATGACCAACTCCTTAGGACCACATGTGTGCCCATAGTTGGGGCTGAGAGGAGGGGGCAGGGGGTTGCAACCTTGGCTAGGACACAGGTCTACAATGTCTTTGGCTACGCTGCCATGTTTGAGTTTAGAGATTCAGAAGGCATGTGGCAAATACACTCTAGAGAAAGTAGCATGGTGTAGGCATCTAGCATGAAGAAAATGACGGGGGGAAAGTCCACTTTCCAGGAGTGAGAGAGCCACCCTGGAACCAGGAAGGAAAACCCTTCCTCCTGCAGTCTCTCCACGGTGATTGTTACTGAGTCGAAACTCATACTGTTCATCACATGACAAGCCAATAAGTCAAGAGATGAGTGGTTGGGGCGGCAAATAGTGACTTTATTCAGAAAGCCAGCAGATGGAGATGATGATGGACTAGTGTTCCAAAGAATCATCTTGCCTGGGTGTGAATGCTAGTTTCTTTTATAGAGAAAAGGGCGGGAGGTAAGGAGGTAAAATGAATGAGGGCGATAAGTCATTGTGCATGTTTCCTGGTTCCAGCCAGACCCTGGAGGAGCTATTTTAATTTCTACAGCCATTTACAGGTAGGCCTGGTCAGAATGTCTCCTGTGAACTAAACATAGGTATTTTAGCTTAAACTCAGGCAAGGGAGGCAGAGTTATCAGAGATGGGCCATTATGTATACTTTAAGCTATAGGCAACATCCCTTTAGTGATAAATTTGTAGCAAAAACAATAGAATACAAAATTTGTTAGTTGCTAAATAGTGTCTGACTCTTTGTGATGCCATGGACTATAGTTCTAAGACTCCTCTGTCGATGGAATTCTCCAGGCAAGGATACTGGTGTGGCTAGCCATTTCCTTCTCCAGGGGATCTTCCCAACCCAGGGATCGAACCTGGGTCTCCTGAATTGCAGGCAGATTCTTTAGTGGCTGAGTCACCAGGGAAGAAACAGATTCAATATGGAGTCAGATTTGCTTTCCTCTGTTACATTAATTTGAAAACTATGCTCACTGCTCAGGTGAATCGCTCATTCCTAGATGAAACCAGAGTAGCCAACAGATGTACAAAGCATAGTCTACCAAACTCATCCCAGCTTACCTTAATGTTACTCCCACTACTTTTAAAACAGGAGTATTTAGGACAAAGGCTAAACAAAACAGGATATAATGTGACTTAGGTCTTTCTGAAATGAATGGGGATTAGTTACCCTATGGATTCCACATGTCAAATCCTTAAAATTTAATTGGAAACTGTGGCTTACGCCAGGAAAACCAAGCAGGACTTCTTCCAACTATTATTCTCTCTGGAATCTAAAAGGCTCTTCTCTAAACAGCCCGCTGAGAAATGGGTCTGCTTTAGTCACCAGGCATAGTGGAGAGAACAGGGGAACATGCAGCACTGTTCCATGCAGTGACCTAACCCAGGAAGGAAGCGTGGTTCAAAGAGTATCAGACTCTGACCAATGACATCAGCCACTCTTCCTTTCATGTGGATGGATGAGTACAGGGATAGAAAGAGACACAAGAAATATAGGACAAAATACTCGCTTCAGGCACCTCTCCACCTCTACTGAGCCAAATTAGAACCCTCCAGGCATTTCTGCCTCTTCTTCTCCAGCAAGCAAATTTTTTACCCTCATATCTAGTTGGGCTTCCCTGGTAGCTCAGCTGGTAAAGAATCCACCTGCAATGTGGGAGACCTGGGTTCCATCCCTGGGTTGGGAAGATCCCCTAGAGAAGGGAAAGGCTAACCACTCCAGTATTCTGGCCTGAAGAATTCCATGGACTGTATATATAGTCCATGGGGTCACAAAGAGTCAGACACAACTGAGCAACTTTCACTTTCTTTTTTTTTTTTTTTTTCTTTTTTTCTTTTTTAATTTTTCTTACACTTTCATATCCAGTCACTCAGCCCTGTCTCCCCTTCCTCCAAAATATACCAAGAATCTAACCCATCTTTTGTCTCTCCACACTGCCCGCTAGAGTTATCTTTCCATACATGTTTGAAGTCAGCATCTTCTAGTGTCTTTTTTACAAGTAGGATGAAGTTCAAACTTCTTAGCTTGAAAGTGCTTCCTAAAGCTGATTGTGCATACAAGGTATCTGAAGCAGTTCTTTAAACAGTGAATAGGGAGTTACATGGTGGCCTAGTGGTTAGGATTTGGGGCTTTCACTGCTGTGGTCCAGGTTCAATCCATGATTGAGGATTAAAGATCCTGCAAGTCACATGACACCAAAACAAACAAACCCAAACCAAAAATCAACCAAACAAAAAACCATAGCAATTAGTGGTCTCCCTCTCAAAGACTTGCATCCTGGGGTAGGTAAAGAAATCTGTAGAGAGCTCTCCATCTGTATGGTGCAACCTCAACTCCACTCCACTCTCCCCCTCCCCACAACCCTTCATAACCTGAAGCCACAGAGACTTTTCCATTTTTCTACCATGACACACACTTCCATGCAAAGTAATTTTACTTATCTTTCTAGCATATTCTTTCCTGTTTTTCTTGCCTTAATAAGTCCACACATTGAAATATCTTGCCCCAGGAACTGTACTGTGAGGTCCTTAGATATCCAGTGGGAAGAGAGAGTGTCATCTCAGTGTCCTACCACACTTATTATACTTCGCCAGTTCAGTCACTCAGTCAGTTCGACTCTTTGTGACCCCATGGACTGTAGCACGCTAGGCCTCCCTGTCCATCACTAACTTCCAGAGTTTACTCAAACTCATGTCCATTGAGTTGGTAATGCCATCCAGCCATCTCACCGTCTGTCATCCCCTTCTCCTCCCACCTTCAATCTTTCCCAGCATCAGGGTCTTTTCAAATGAGTCAGTTCTTCGTATCAGGTGGCCAAAGTATTTGAATTTCAGCATCAGCATCAGTCCCGCCAATGAATATTCAGGACTGATTTCCTTTAGGATGGACTGGTTGGATCTCCTTGCAGTTCAAGGGACTCCCAAGAGTCTTCTCCAACACCACAGATCAAAAGCATCTATTCTTCAGCACTCAGCTTTCTTTAGAGTCCAACTCTCACATCCATACATAACTACTGGAAAAACCATAGCTTTGACTAGAGGGACCTTTATTGGCAAAGTAATGTCTCTACTTTTTAATATGCTATCTAGATTGGTCATAACTTATCTTCCAAGGAGCAAGTATCTTTTAATTTCATGGCTACAGTCACCATCTGCAGTGATTTTGAAGCCCCCCAAAATAAAGTCTCTCACTGTTTCCCCACCTATTTGCCATGGAATGATGGGACCAGATGCCATGATCATCTTATACTTACTGTGTACTTATTCATGCTGTGCTTAGTTGCACAGAGTCTTGTCTGACTCTTTATAACCCACTGAACTGTGGCCCGCCAGGCTCCTCTGTCCATGGGATTTTTCAGGCAAGAATCCTGGGTTGCCTGAATGGGAAGGAATAGGTTGCCATTTCCTTCTCCAGGGTATCTTCCTGATCTAACTCATGTCCTCGTGCATTAAGGCAGATTCTTGACCTGCTAAGACATCAGGGAAGCCTATAGGGAATAATATCTGATATCTAAACTCAAGATATCAAGATGATATCAAGATGTCCTTTTTTTTTTAAATTGGAAGTGTTACAGTAACATCTCTCTTCCTCAGTTCTTCATCTCTCTGTCTATAACATTTTTTAATATCTCAATTATTTTATTTTTTTTAATTTTAGTTTATTTTTTGGCTGCATCACACGGTGTGTGTGATCATATTTCCCCAACCAAGGATTGAAACCTGGATCCCCTGCATTGGAAGCACAGGGTCTTAACCAGTGGACCACTATGAAAGTCCTCCTTTTCTAGTTCTGAGAGAGACACATAGGAAACAAGATGAAGATCAAAATAGCAGCTCCATGATGAAAATGTGATGTTACATGACTTGTTGCATGATTGTATTCAATAATAAAATTTCATGAAACTGTAAAAAAAAATATATAGATATAGATATGTCCATCATGGAGCTGATATTTTGATCTTCATTTCCTATGTGTTTCTCTTAGAACTAGACAAGGGGGACTTCCCTGGTGGTTCAGTGGTTAAGACCCTCTACTTCCAATTTACAAATATTTATAATATGTATTATGTATAATCTCAGCCCCATTTACTGATGAGTCAATTCCTAGGCAGGTTGATAAGAAGTCCAGGGTCCCTGAGGAGAAAGGGGTCTGGGGTTCTCAAGGAAGAGATCAGTTCAGTTCATTCACTCAGTCGTGTCCAAGTCTTTGTGACCCCATGAACCTCAGCACGCCAGGCCTCCCTGTCCATCACTAACTCCCAGAGTTTACCCAAACTCATGTGCATTGAATTGGTGATGCCATCCAATCAACTTATCCTCTCTTGCCCCTTCTCCTCCCACCTTCAATCTTTCCCAGCATCAGGATCTTTTCAAGTTAGTCAGCTCTTCACATCAGGTGGCCAAAGTATTGGAGTTTCAGCTTCAACTTCAGTCCTTCCAATGAACACTCAGGACTGATCTCCTTTAAGGAGGAGATGGGGGTCTGGAATTCTCAAGGAGGAGGAAAGGACAAATGCTTTTTTTATTTTCCCTCTACATTTTTTAGTCTTAGTCGCATAAAACTTTTTTTTTCTTTAAACCCAGAACTGATGATTACACAACAAACAACTCAGTTTAAACTCTGTACTAGGGATTATATAACAACAGTGTATCCTGCTTGAGGACAGTTTATCCTTCCTGAAAACCTTCTGACTAATCCTGATATCTTAAAATGTATATTATGGGAGTGGGTCTGGTAAAATTTTCTATTGTTAAATTCTAATCCTGTTATCCTAAAATGTAAATGGTGGGCGTGGGTCTGGTAAAATTTTCACAAACTTGAGCCATTCTTTTGATTTATTGTAATAATAATTAAAAAGTATATAACTCCCTTGCTAACACGAGTTGGGGGGGGCAGTCTTCGTCCCCCTTCTGATGTCTGTGTCAGAAGTTTTCTCTGTCCCTTTTCTTACTTTAATAAAACTGCTACACAAAAGCTCTTGAGTGATCAAGCCTGGTCCCTGGTCCAGAAGCTAAATCTTCGGAGATCACGAATCCAACATCGTTCACCGTAAGCTATCACTGATAGACTGTATCTTGGAAGATGATGCTAAGTGCGTGATCATATTGGCTTATGACTATAGTTTGCTGTCTGAGTAAAACTATTTCATTTGGGGCAGGACCTATCTTTAAGCAGAGTGTCAGAGAGCTTAAGAGTAGAAGTAGGGTGAGGAGAGAGAGAAAGAGAGAAAGAAGCAGCAAGTCCATTTTCCTCCTCAAAATTCTCCATCAAATAATTCACCCTTAGCCTGGGTACCAGTGAAGGGGAAAGGAGAGAGATGGAGACAGGCCTGATGATATGTAATGGAAGTTTCACATGAAAATGTACAAATTTGGGAATAAATGCCCCTTTAACAGTACTGTGGGCTTGCCTGGTGGCTCAATGGTAAAGAACCTGCCTGCCAGTCTAGAAGACCCAGGTTTGATCCCTCGGTTGGGAAGATCCCCTGGAGAAGGAAATGGCAACCCACTCCACTATTTTTTCTTGGGAAATCCCACGGGCAGAGAAGCCTGGTGGGCTACAGTCCATGGGGTTGCAAAAGAATGGCCATGACTTAGCAACTAAACAACACACCCCTAACAGTACTATAATTATTTTATATGATCATTTCTCATTCTGCCTCTGTAGACTTCTAGAATCCCAAAGATAATTTTATTTATTTTTGCATTTCCTGTGCCTGGTACAGTGTTTAATAAATAATTGCTTTATGAATGCTTAATCCTGAAGTTGAAATTAAGGCCTTAGATTTTACTGGTACTTGTACCTCAAATTTCTAGATCATAGAGCTTCTAGTACTTTCTAATTCCCAGCAGTCTCTTAACATAATTACATGCATTTTCATCATATTTAGACATTGTCTACAAGTGTTATTTTTTGCCTAATATTCTTCCCCAAATAGCTGAGACATAACTATTTTTAGTAGTTGAATTTATTTAAATTCAAATAGGACAAAAGCCAGAATCCAGTGTCCTGCTGCAGTGTACACAGCTTGAGAATGATTTCTAAATATTTGCTGGCTTCTGTAAGAAAAAGAGATCTTGTGAGGCATCACTGATATAGGTTGATTGGGACCAGATGGGAATCATATGATGCTAATTTCCAGAATCCTTCTTTACACAGGAAAAGGTTTGGTAGGCAGCAGCAGAAAGATGTCCTTCTTGTAGGGGGAACCTATCCCCTAGGCAGCCTGTAGCTGTGTCTGCTCAGTTAAGCTGGGGAATAGTATGGGCATCAGTAAAGGTGGGGGGAGGCTGAAACAGACCTCAGGAATGGAGTAGGAAGAGCAGAGACCCTGGGATTGGAACTTCAGTGTGTTACTTACATTTCAGAGCTACAGTTCCTTCATCTCTAAGGGAAGTCAATAACATCCCTTTTGCTGGACTAGCCATAAGTTCTGAGTGAGGCCAGAGGGGGTACCACTGGGGAGCAGACACATTCATTGTCATTTGTATGTCAGGTTAACCTGTATCATGGGAGCATCACCCCACTTCTCTGTCAGCTCTGTGGACACGGAGCTGGAGGCATTTTCTGAGCAAATTTATTTTTCAAAACTTTCTTCTGAGGCATTGTCCATATGTTCTACGCTTAAATTTTTTCTTCATTTGTGAAAATGTAAACACACGTTCAGGCACTTTGACCATATTACAATTACCATACTGTTTATCTTTTTTGCTTGAACACAAGCTGTGAGTTTCAATGCTCATCTGGTCTCCTTGGCTAAGAGGATGACTTCTATGCCACTTAGGAATGGTTGACATTTAAATCTTAGCAGTGACTGTTGGAACACTTCCAGATTAATTTTGGAAAACTGATTGAAATCCAATTTTTTTCCTCTGTAAAGACCCATAAGAAACTGTTAAGAGTGATTACTTTTGGGTAAGAGGGTTGTGAGGGGCAAATGAGCTATGACAGGCATCCTCTGAGACAAGCTACCTCCTGGGATTCAAACTCTTGTGTTATCTCCTTCTCTCTCTTTTTAAGTCTTTATTTAATTTTTTTTTTAAACAATATTGCTTCTGTTTTATATTTTGGTTTTTTTGGCCAAGAGATATGTGGGATCTTAGCTCCAACCAGGGATCAAACACCTCCTGCATTGGAAAGTGAAGTCTTAGCCACTGGACCACCAGGGAATTCAACTGTTATCCCTTCCTCTTGAATGTAGACTGAACATATTGACTTACCTCTGGTAAGTACAATTCAGCCGAAATGATGGATATCACTTCCACGATGAGGTTATAGAAAGACAGTGACTTCCATCTTGGCTGTTTTCTGTTGCTTCCTCTCATTTGCTCACCGGAGGGGAAGCTGGTGGCTGTGTCGTAGGCTGCCCTATGCATAGCCCATGTGGTAAAGAACTGAGGGCAGCCTGCAGCCAACAGCCCGTGAGAACCGCGGCCCTCAGTCCATTGCCTGTAAGGGGCTAAATGTTGTCAGCAACCATGTGAGTGAGTTGGAAGAAGACCTCCCCCCAGCTGAGTGTTTAGGTGAGACTGAAGTCCCGTCAACAGCTTGACCACAGCCCAAAAGATCTAAAGCCAGAGACACTCAGCTAAGCAGCACCTGGATTTCTGACCTGCAGTAACTGAGATAATAAGTGTTTTGTTAAGTTGCTGTTTTGGGGGGGAGGTGGTAAATTTGTTACTTGGCAATAGATAACTCATTCAGAAAGAGGGGATGGAAAAGAGCTATAAGCAGCATTTACCTTTTTTTATGCCTTCTCTACGATGAATTTTCTATTTGTTTATATACATTATTTGTACTTTGGGGGTTTGTCTGTTTCAATGATGGGAGTTTATTATTCATCTCTCTGGTGAAATATCAGAGTATAGAAAACTTTTAAAAATACTGTCAGTGGGTGTTATTTAAGAAGGTAGATTATGGAAAACTGCAAATTAGCTCACTCAACATCAACACTTCTATTGCCTTTCCATATTATAGAAGCTGCTGCTGCTGCTGCTAAGTCACATCAGTCGTGTCCAACTCTTAGCGACCCCATGGACTACAGCCTACCAGGCTCCTCCCTCCATGGGATTTTCCAGGCAAGAGTACTGGAGTGGGGTGCCATTGCCTTCTCCGATTATAGAAGCTAAAAATCGATAAAAGAAAAGCAAACCTACATTTTCCAGACTCTCTCGTAGTGGGGAACCAATATGTAACCTAGTATTCCCCAAGCACACATACTAATTACATAAAACAGAGAAGAAAGAAATTCACAATGTGAGATGGTGGTGATTTCTGGCAAATTTGTGGGTAGAGCTGCTGATTATTGTACAGTAACAGTGGCAGAGGTTCTGTCGTCTAGAAGCAGATTAGACAATAATCCAAAAGTACCAGTGAGAGGGTGGGGTTGCTATGGAGCTTTTGAAAGAACAGTTTTATAGAATTTGTTGTTGTTCAGTCACTAATCGTGTCCAAGTCTTTGTGATCCCATGCACTGCAGCATGCCAGGCTACCCTGTCCTTCACTATCTCCCGGAGTTTGCTCCAACTCATGTCCATTGAGTTGGTGATGCCATCCAACCATCTCATCCTCTGTCCCCTCCTTCTCCTCCTGCCCTCAATCTTTCCCAGCATCAGCGTCTTTTCCAGTGAGTCAGCTCTTTGCATCAGGTGGCCAAAGTATTGGAGCTTCAGCATCACTAAATGAATATTAAGGACTGATTTCCTTTAGGATTGACTGGTTTGATCTCCTTGCTGTACAAGGGACCCTGAAGAGCCTTTTCCAGCAATGCAATTTGAAAGCATCAATTCTTCGGCACTCAACCTTATTTATGGTCCAACTCCTACATCCATACTTGACTACTGGAGAAACCATAGCTTTGACTTTACAGACCTTTATCAGCAAAGTAATGTCTCTGCTTTTTAATACACTGTCTAGGTGTGTCATAGATTTCCTTTCAAGAAGAAAAGATCTTCTAATTTCATGGCTGCAGTCATCATCTGCAGTGATTTTGGAGCCCCAGAAACTAAAATATATCTGTCACTGCTTCTACTTTTCCCCCAATCTACTTGCCATGAAGTGATGGGACTGGATGTCATGATCTTAGTTTTTTGAATGTTGAGTTTTAAGCCAACTTTTTAGTCTCCTCTTTTACCCTCATCAAGAGCCTCTTTAGCATCTCTTTGCTTTCTGCCTTTAGAGTTGTATCATCTGCATATCTGAGATTATTGGTATTTCTCCCAGCAGTCTTGATTCCAGTTTGTGCCTCATCCAGCCCAGCATTTCACATGATGAAATATAAATAAAGCTACATATAAATTAAATAAACTAGGTGACAACATTCAGCCTTGTCATACTCCTTTCCCAATTTTGAACCAGTCAGTTGTTCTATGTCCGGTTCTAAATGTTGCTTCTTGACCTGCATACAGGTTTCTCAGGGGACAGGTAAGGTGTTCTGGTATTCCTATCTCTCTAAGAATTTTCCACAGTTCGTTGTGATCCACAGAGTCAAAAGCTTTCTCATAGCCAGTGAAGCAGAAGTAGATGTTTTTCTGGAATTCCCTTGCTTATCCAATGAATGTTGGCAATTTGATCTCTGGTTACTGTACCTTTTATAAACCCATCTGCAAGTTCTTGGTACACATACTGCTGAAGCCTAGCTTGAAGGATTTTGAGCATACTCTTGCTGGAATGGGAAATGAGCACAGTTGTCTGGTAGTTTGAACATTCTTTGGCATTGCCCTTCTTTGGAATTGGAATGAAAACAGACCTTTTCTAGTCCTGTGGCCATTGCTGAGTTTTCCAAATTTGCTGGCCTATTGAGCACATCACTTTAATAGTAACATCTTTTAAGATTTGAAATAGCTCAGCTGGAATTCCATCACGCCCACTAGCTTTGTTCTTAATAATGCTTCCTAAGGTGCACTTGACTTCACTCTCCAGGATGTCAAGGTGAGTGACCTAGAGAATAGCAGGGCATTATTCATTTGATGCCGTTGTTCCATGTGGGGTAACATCCAACATAAGGATTTAACTGACTTTACTACTTCTCTCTCCTCTCCCCTACTCCTGCCAAAATTTTGTAATTAAGTTGTGTTTTTCTTTTAGTATCCTAAAAGCTTAAGTAATATAAAGCTTTACTTTCATTGCTTCAATCAAACTTAAACTTCTCATAACACCCCCCATTAACCTCTACTCTTCCCTCCACCTTTATTTCCCTTTCTTCCCAGTAAAATATTTTTGAGTGTTAAAAAAAAATGCAGCATTAATAATTGCACTGGAACAATAAATGTAATCAAATAAACTTTAGTTCATACCATTTAAATAGTTATATTTCTGCCAGATCTCTCCACTTGACTTGGAAAATATACTTAAAATTTTCTATTGAAAATATAAGGTCAAAATTAAGTTATATAGTTTTTCTCTCAATAAGTTAAAATACATAGAAAAATATAGAATGGAAGTGGACAAAAATATTAGGATTGGTTATTTCCAGATGGTTAGATAATGGACATTTTTTATTTCCTGTTTTATTTCCTGCTTTCTATGTTCTCCTAATTTTTTTCAGTTTTTAAACAAGGATATAAAAGCTGCTGAAAATTTTGAAAAGTAAAACCTTCCTTATAACCCATGTAAATGAACAAAGTTTTAACTCATTGTTCAGAGAACTTTGTCTATTTAGACATCACATGTTTTCTCTAAATGTCTCACAATTATGAAAAATAGCTAATAGATAGGATTTTGCTGGTGGTCCAGTGACTAAGTCTCTGCACTCCCATTTCAGGGGGCCCGGGTCTGATCCCTGACCAGGGAAGTAGCTCTCACATGCCGTAACTAAGACTTGGATCAGCCAAATAAAAAAAAAATTTTTTTTAAGTAGTTAATAGATCATTTATTTCTGACCATGTTGAAGGAGTGTTATTGGGACCTGCTGCTCACTGCTTACAAAATCAAAACTCAGAAATGTTGATGGAAAGGAAAGCTGCCTTTAATCAGAATGCCAGCAATCGTGAGAAATGGTGGACTCAGTGTCCCCCCTAAAACCATCTCTGAAGATTCTGCTTGGCATGAAAGTTTTAAAGGGAACAATGGGAGTAATCTCAGTCATTAAGATAGGGGTCAGAATTGTCGCGTCCCCCAGTGACTGAAGGCTCATTGACTTCTTGTGATCTTCCTCTATAGCATTGTAACTTTGTAAAATTTTCCACCAAGCCACAGGGCATGCGGTAATCTTTGTTCCCAATCAGAGATTGAAACTGTGCCCCCTGTAGTTGGGAGCACAGAGTCCCAACCACTGGACTGCCAGGAAAGTCCTTGTGATCTTGTTCATACAATTTGATCACACACTTTGTTCATGAGATTATTGGAGGGGAAGCTAGGGAAGAGATCTGGTCATCTATTACTTATTCATTTCTACATCTTTGAATCTACAGAGAGAAACAACAAGTTAGGCAAAGTGTTGTGTGGTCAAAAGATTTGAAAAATGTGCTTGCATCAGATATGAGCAGAGCATAGGGGTGCCTGGTTTAAAAGTTAGGTACAATATAGCTTTGCAGAAGTTACAAGAAAAGGGGCTTCCTGCAAAGGGTGGTTTTCTGCAAAGATCTGCTTATAGGAGAAGTCAAAATACAGTTCTGCTCTTTAAGAGCATGTGGCAGGCAATGAAGGGAACGGAAGCATAGGAATTCTTGAAGGAAATTTTGATCTCTCAGAACAGTGCTGCTCAAGTGTGGTCTGTAGACTGTCAGCTTTAGCATTCCCTGGGATCTTGTGAGAACATCAAATTCAAGAGCCTTACCAGAGACACGTTGAGTTCAGTTTTCTGCAGGTGGGGCCCAGAAATCTATCCTCCAGGTGATTCATTTTTTTAGTGATTTTAGTGACTGCTTTTTTTCATTTATTATTTTTCACTGGAGTATAATTGCTTTCCAAAGTTGTGTTAGTTTCTATTTTACACATGGTAATGCATATGTTTGAATGCTACTCTCTCAATTCATTCCACCCCTCCATCCCCTATTGTGTCTACAAGTCCATTCTCGATGTCTGCATCTCTGTTTCTGCCCTGCAAATCAGTACCATTTTTCTAGATCCCATACATAAGCGTTAATTTGTTTATAATATTGTTTTTCAAACAAACATACGATATTTATTTTTCTCTTTCTGACGTATTTCACTCTGTATAACAGGCTGTAGGTTCATCTACCTCACTAGAACTGACTCAAATGCATTCCTTTTATGGCTGAGGAATATGTTATTGTATATATGTACCACAACTTCTTTATCCATTCATCTATCTATGGACATCTAGATTGCTTCCTTGTCCTGGCTACCATAAATAGTGCTGCAATGAACACTGGTGTGCATGTATTTTTTGGAATTATGGTTTTCCAGGTATATGCCCTGAAGCGATATTGCTGGGACAAATGGTAGTTCTATTTTTAGTTTTTTCATATTGTTCTCCATAGTGGCTGTATCAATTTACATTCCCACCAACAGTGCAAGAGGATTACTTTTCTCCACACCCTCTCCAGTATTTATTGTTTGTAGATTTTTTGATGATGGTCATTCTGAGCAATGTAAGGTGATTCTTCATTGTAGTTTTGATTTACATTTCTCTGATAATGAGCGATGTTGAACATCTTTTCATGTGTTTGTTAGCCATCTGTGTGTCTTCATTGGAGAAACGTCTGCTTAGATCTTCTGCCCATTTTTTTATTGGGTTGTTTGTTTTTCTGGTATTGAGCTGCATGAGCTACTTGTATAATTTTGAGATTAATTCTTTGTCAGCTTCATTTGCAAATATTTTCACCTATTCCAAGTGTTGTCTTTTGACGTGTTTATAGTTTCCTTTGTTGTGCAAAAGCTTTTCAGTTTAATTAGGTCCTACCTGTTTATTTTTGTTTTTTATTTCCATTACTCTAGGATATAGGTCACAGAGGATATTGCTTTGATTTATGTCAGAGTGTTCTGCCTATGTTTTCTCTAAGAGTTTCATAGTTTCTGGCCTTATATTTAGGTCTTTAATCCATTTCAAATTTATTTTTGTGTATGGTATTAGGAAGTGTTCTAAATAATTTCATTCTTCTACATGTAGCTATCTGGTTTTCCAGCACCACTTATTAAAGAGACTGTGCTTTTTTCATTGTATATTCTTGTCTCTTTGTCAAAGATAAGGTGCCCATAGGTGTGTGGGTTTATCTCTGGGCTTTCTATCTTGTTCCACTAGTCTATATTTCTGTTTTTGTGCCAGTACCATACTCTTCATTTTTGTTGCTTTGTAGTACAGTCTGAAGTCAGTAAGGTTGATTCCTCCAATTCCATTCTTCTTTCTCAAGATTGTTTTAACTATTTAGAGTTTTCTGTGTTTCCATACAAATTATGAAATTTTTTGTTCTAGTTCTGTGGTAATTTCATAGGGATTGCACTGAATTGCTTTGGGTACTGTAGTCATTTTCACAACATTGATTCTTCCAATCCAGGAACATAATGTATCTCTCCATCTGTTTGTGTTGTCTTTGATTTCTTTCATCAGTGTCTTATAGTTTTCTGTATGCAGGTCTTTTGTCTTCTTATGTAGATTTATTCCTAGGTATTTTATTATTTTAGTTGCAATGGTGAATGGAATTGTTTCTTTAATTTCACTTTCTGATTTTTCATTATAAGTGTGTAAGAATGCAAGGGATTTCTGTGTATTAGTTTTGTATCCTGCAGCTTTACTAAATTCATTGATTAGCTCTAATTTTCTGGTGGAATCTTTACAGTTTTCTATGTATAGTATCATGTCATCTACAAACAGTGAGAGTTTTACTTCTTTTCCAATCTGGATTCCTTTTATTTCTTTTTCTTCTCTGATTGCTGTGGCTAGGACTTCCCAAATGATATTGAATAATAATGGCAAGAGTAAGTACCCTTGCCTTGTTCCTGAGCTTAGAGGAAATGCTCTCCACTTTTTGCCTTTGAAAATGTTTGCTGTGGGTTTGTCACATATGGCCTTTATTATGTTGAAGTAGGTTCCTTCTGTGCCCATTTTTTAGAGAGTTTCATTTTTATCACAAATGGGTGTTGAATTTTGTCAAGAGCTTTTTCTGTACCTATTGAGATTATTGTATGGTTTTGATCTTTTAATTTGTTTATGTGATATATTACATTGATTGATTTGTATATATTGAGGAATCTTTGCATTCTTGGAATAAACCCCACTTGATCTTGGTGTATGATTCATTTAATGTATTGTTGCATGCTGTTTGCTAGTTGAAATTTTTGCATCTATGTTCATCAGTGATATTGATTTTCTTTTATGTAACATTGTCTCATTTTGGTATCAGGGTGATGGTGACCTTTTAGAATGTGCATGGTTGTATTTCTTCCTCTGCAATTTTTAGGAAGAGTTTGAGAAGGATAGGTATTAATTCTTCTCTAAATGTTTGATAGAATTTGCCTGTGAAGCCATCTGCCCCTGGGCTTTTGTTTATTTGAAGATTTTTTTTTAATCACAGTTTTGATTTCTGTGCTTGTGATGGTCTGTTCATGATTTTTAATTCTTCCTGGTTCAGTTTTGAAAGGTTGTATTTTCCCGAGAATTTTTCCATTTCTTCCAGGGTGTCCATTTTATTGGCATATAGTTGCTCATAGTAGTTGCTATTGATTCCTTCTAAACTATTTTCAGTAATGGTGTAGTTCCTTGCTGTTTGTTATTCTTTATTTCTTCTAGGTCTTTGTTAAATATGTTAAATGTTTCTTGCATTTTCTTCATTCTATTTTTAATATTTTGAAAACTTATTTATTTTCATTACTTTATATTCTTTTTCAGATAGGTTGCCTATTTCCTCTTCATTTATTTGGTCTTGTAGATTTTTACCTTGCTCCTTCATCTGTAACATTTTTTATCTTTTTTAAAATTTTTGATGTGTGGTACTGTGTTCCTGTCTTACTAGTTGTTTGGCCTCACGTTTTGGAGTGGAGTCTGTAGGCAATTGGGTAAAGCTCAGTCTTGGTGTTGAGATGGGGACCTCTGGATACCCCACATGGATTAATACTCCCTGGGACCTGATGGTCTTTGTTACTCTAGCAGTTCAGACTCAGCGCTTCTACCACAGAGGCTGATTTCTCGCCTATGAACCATGATCCCACAAGCCATGGGCCCACAAATAAAAAGAAAAGAAAGGTGCAGAAAAATAGCAAAATTAAAAGTATGGTAAATCTAGAATAATAACAGGTATATTAGAAGAATTAAGAGTATATTTGAAACAACCCCGAGAGGGCAAACCCAGACTCCAATAGCAAAGAGAGAGAAGAAAAAAAAAAAAAAATGTATATATATATATACATACACATATATATATAAAATAAAAAAATAAAAATAAGAGGGAGCAGAATAATAATGAAGAGTAAATAATAAGTTTAGAAAACATATAGAAATAGTAGGAAAAATAAACTTATGTAGTTAACAACCCCTGGAGGATAAAACTGAACTCCACTGGGAAAGAGTGAAAAAACAAAACCAAACCCCCCTAAAAAACAAAGTAACAGCAGCAACAAGAAAAGGCAGGAAAAAAAGAAAAACCTTGTATGTGAAGGGTGGGGTTTACAGGTGGGAGGAGGGGCCTCAGAGGGTGGAGGGCTTGGCCTGGGGCCTCAGGAGGCTCCTCAGGGCCGAGTGGGCAGAACCCAGGGCAGTTCCCTGCTCCTCGAATCCAATGGGAGCCTCCCCAAGCTGGTCTGCCTTTTTCCTCCTCCTTCCTCCCTCTCACGTCTAGAGGACCCATCCTGGCTGAGTGGGCCCTGATGGAGAGAGGGCCCTGGAGGACCAGGAGAACCTGGAATGCAGAGAGGGTCCTGAAAGACAGAGGTGGTTCCAGAGGGCGGAGAGGGTCTTAAAGGATGGAGGGCTCTCGGTCAGGAGTCTTAGGGGGCTCCTTGGGACTGAGTGGGTGGGGGAAACTCAGGTGGTTCCCCAACCCCTCAAACCCCAAACGAGGCTTACCCATTGGACTGGCTTTTTCTCCTTCCCCCACCTCCTCATGCCCATAGGACCCACCCAGATGGAGGGTGCCCAGGAGGGCAGAGAGCTTGGCTGGAAGGGCAGAGGGTCCCCCAAGGGTGGAGGACCAGGCCCGGGGCCCCAGGAGGCTCCCCAGGGCCAGGTGTATGGGAAACCTCAGGGGCTTCCTCTAATAGATCCTCTGATGGCTGAGGATCCCTCCCCTCCCTGCCAAGCAAATATGTCTTTCCTGGCACCAGATCTGCTCCCAGCCCCCAGCAGCCCTTCAGTTGCAGTCTCCTGCCCGTAACCTCCCCCAACTCCTCCCTACCTGGTACCTAGTCACCCCGTCTGTCAGCCTGGCTATGGAAGGTCCCCCACCAGCATTTGGTGAGTACCTTAGGCAAGGGGAGACATGGACTCTGAGTCTGCCCTCGCCACCACCTTGACTCTTCCCCCCTCTCCCCACCAGAATTTATTATTTGCAGACTTTTTGGTGATGGTCCTTCTGACCAGTGTGAGGTGATGTGTCACTGTAGTTTTTGTCAGTTTTAAAAAATTCACATGTGAGAGTTGCCGGTTAAGCTTTATTTGGGGCAAAATGAGGACCATAGCTTGAGAGACAGTATTTCAGACAGCTCTGACAAACTGCTCCAAAGAGGTAGTGGGGGGAAGGTCAGTATATATGTGACTTTGGTGAAGGGGCAATACATGCAATCAAGCACATACTTTTGCAGAAGGTTACTGCTGGTCATGAGGAGCAGATGTCACCATGAAGGATTTTAGTGCTTTCCTAGATGTGAGGAGATAGAAGAATTTGTCTCATAAAATTTGCTCCTGAAAATATCTAACTCTCTGAAGACCTGTCCTGTCAGATTTTTCCAGAGCACAGAGTGCCTCATTTCTGCTCTCTACCCTGCACTCCTTTCAGGGGGTGCTGAAAATCAGCAGCTACAGCAGCACATAATTTAATCCTTATAGAGGTAGATGGCGAGTGCTAATTTGTAGTTGACATTTTGATTTGCATTTCTCTAGTAATTGATGATGTTGAGCATCTTTTCATGTGCCTGTTGGCCATCTGTATGTCTTTTGTGGAGAAATATCTACTTCTGCCCATTTTTTGAGTGGATTGCTTGGGAGTTTTTTGATATTGAACTGTATGAGTTGTTGAGCATGTTTTCATGTGCCTATTGGCCATCTGTATGTCTTCGGTAGAGAAATAGCTACTTCTGCCCATTGTATTTTGAGTGGATTGCTTGCTATGAGTTGTTTGTATATTAACTATATGAGTTGTTTGTATTGAACTTTGTGAGTTGTTTGTATATTAACAATTATTAAGTTTTAAGTTGCTTGCTGTTCTGAGTAGCATGATGAAACTTCAAACCATTTTTCCCAGTCCCACCCAGGACCTGAAACATTTCTTTGTGCAGGATATCCTGCCTGATAGTTATTAGTAGTTGTCTGGGTTATCAAATCTACTAACACAGTATGGTAGTGCTTGTGTTCACGTGACCCTTATTTTACTTAAAAATGGCACCAAAGAGCAAGAGTAGGGACCTGACAATTGGTAAATGCCAAGGAGAAGCCCTAAAGTGCTTCCTTTAAGTGAAAAGTTGAAAGTTCTCAATAAGGAAAGAAAAAAATTGTATGCTGAGGTTGCTAAGATCTATGTTGAGGATGCATCTGCTATTCATGAAATTGTGAAGGGGAAAGAAATCTGTGCTGTTTTTGCTATCACAGCTCAAACTTCAAAAGTTATGGGCACAGTGTATGATAAGTGCTTAGTTAAGATGGAAAAGGCATTGGATTTGTACAATAAGATATTCTGAGAGAGAGAAACAACATTCACATAACTTACTATGTGTGTGTGCTAAGTCGCTTCAGTCTTGTCCCACTCTTTGTGACCCTATGGACTGTAGCCCTCCAGGCTCCTCCGTCCATAGGAATTGTCCAGGCAAGAATACTAGACTAGGTTGCCATGCTCTCCTCCAGGGAATCTTCAGGACCCAGGGATCAAATCCACATCTCTTATGTCTCCTGTATTGGCAGGCAGATTCTTTACCACTAGTGCCACCTGGGAAGCCCAACTGTTATTACAGTATATTGTTATAATTGCTTTATTACTCATTATTGTTAGTCTCTTACCATGTGTAATTTGCAAATTAAAATTTATCACACATAGAGGAAAAAAACATAGTATACACATCTGCTTGCCAGTGCAGGAGACATAAGAGATGCAGATTTGATCCCTGGGTCGGGAAGATGC
Organism: Dama dama; assembly: GCF_033118175.1. Lineage (NCBI taxonomy): Eukaryota > Metazoa > Chordata > Mammalia > Artiodactyla > Cervidae > Dama > Dama dama. The sequence continues at coordinate 78,499,219 of NC_083698.1, read as the reverse complement.
CCTGGAGGAGGAAATGGCAACCCACTCCAGTATTCTTGCCTGGAGAACCCCATGGACAGAGGAGCCTGGCAGGCTACCTGTATGTGGGGTCACAAGGAGTCGGACACGACTGAGCCTGCACACACACACTATCCACAATTTCAGACGTCTACTGGAAGTATTAGAATGTACCCTGTGTAGATGCAGGAGGACTGCTGTATCCCTGAGGCTCATGGGGAGCTGGTGCCTGGGATGCTGTCAAAATGGACAGAGAAAAGGAGATCACTTCTCCTTTCCTTCATCCTTCAAAGTTTTTCTCTATTTGCCATTAGCAAAACCTTGCTGAAAACCAGCTGACTCAAGAACCTGGAAAAAAATATCTTGCAGGGGACAGTCCCTCTAATAGCTCAGAGCAAGTAGGAGAAGAGTGAGGAAGGAATCTGAGGGTCCGCAGGACTTTGCCCAGGTTGGGTGCAAAGTCTTATTTCAGTCCACTGATTGATAAATCAGGAGAACTAACAAAGGGTGAAGTGGTATGACAAGAGTGGTATGAAAAAAGTGGATGTGGTATGAAGTGGTATGAAAAAAGTGGCATGCCTGTCTCTTAGGACTTTAAGATTTGTATAGACATACCAAGCCTCATGCCTAAAAGAACCCCATGTGGTTTATATTCTGCTGTTTCCATCCTAAAATTCTTGATAATTTTGAACAAAGAACCTCCATTTTTACTTGCATTGCACCCTACAAATTATGTAGCCAGCTGACTGACTGGAAACATTAAAATTTTAAAACATAGAATAATTGTATTCATAATACAGTATGGAGATGCTACACCTATTTATAAAAACTCCCCATGATGTAAAACTAAAGTGTAGTTAATTTCAAGTGTACAGCAAAGTCATTCAGTTATACATGTATCTGTTCTTTTTCAGGTTCTATTCCATTATAAGTTTTTATAAGATATTGATATAGTTTCCTGCGCTATATAGTTGGTCCTTGTTGTTTATTTTATATATAGTAGTTTGTATTGATAATCCCAAACTGCTAATTTATCAACCCCCCTATTATACCTTTTCATAACCATAAGTTTGTTTTCTCCATTTGTAGTAGAATTAATTTATTCTCATCACTAGCACCAATCCATTTATGTTTCTGTGTTTCAGTTATTTTCATAAAATTATAAGGACAAAATGCAATTAATACAAAGTCTTACTTAAGCCCAAATGATGACTCAGAAGAACTAACAAAGAGTGAAGTGGTATTGAAAGAGAGCAGCAGGCCTGTCTTTGAGGACTTTAAGATTTGTGCAGGCACACCAAGCCTCGTACAACAAAATAGTAACAATAGTAAAAGAGGACTATTAATGGACCAACAGGTCCCACCTCTGGGGAATAAATAACTCAGAGAGCTTTTGGGTCACCTCATGTAGGCAAGTCTGAATTCAGTACCTCAGAGCTGATAGAGAGGAATCAGTCATTTAAAAATTTATGTAAGTTCAACTTTTATGAAAATCAAATGTAAAAAATCAAAGATTACCTTTAAGGCAAAAGCTGCTGAAAATGTAAAGAGAATGTGACATAAATATAATCATAGAAACTGAGACTTAAATATTTTCTTGGCATTAACAGCTTATATAGATATAACAGCTTATATAGATAAAAATTATATTATAGCTGAATAATACAATTAATAAATATTTATTTGGTCCCTAATTTTTAAAATATATCTCCTTTAAGAAAACTATAGGCATATCTTCTAATTGGATGCAAAGATTCAACGTTGTAGAGAGATCACATCTTCCCAAATATATCAATGAATGTAGATGCAAACAAAAAACTCTGTGATTTGATCAAAGAATTTAAAAGGTCATAAAAAAGAATAGTAGTAGAATAGATGGGAGAAATTATAGAAATAAAAAATAATGAGATCAGTTTGACCTTTGTGCATAAAAATGTGTGACATTACAGTGGTTAAACTAATAAAGGGAAAGAACCAGGAAATGAATGAATCACAGGAAACTGGTACATGATAAGGATCATCAGTAATTGGTGTGGATATACAGTCAATGGCTAACTGCTTGGGGAAAGTAAAGCTTAATTCCTAGCTCACTCCTTAAAGCAAACAAAAATCCAAAAATGGATCAAAATTTATGTTACAAAATATGAAACCATAATATATATATAAATATTGACCTACATTATATTACTTTTAGGGTTTATGTTTAATGTCTTGTTTACACTTATATCTTTAAACCTTTTTGTGTCTAGTCTGTTCTAGTGTATAACTATATATATAACGATCTACAACTATCTAGTGATTTAACTATCCTGTTATTATAACTTTATTGTTCATTTTAATATCTGCTAGGGACAGTTCGCCTTCATTACTTTCTTTTTCAAACATTATCTAAATATTCTCACAGATTTATTCTTCTATATTAAGTTTAGAATTTTTTTTATCAAGATTTATAATCTTTTTTAAAGATTTCAGCTGGAATTGTTATACAGATTTTTGTGGAAAGAACTGGTATCATTTTAACTTTTTATTTTATATTGGAGTATAGTTGATTTACAGTATTGTGGAAATTTCAGGTGAACAGCAAAGTGATTCAGTTATATATACATATATATCAATTCTTTTTCAGATTCTTTTCCCATGTAGTTTATTATAAAATATTGAGTAGAGTTCCCTGTGCTATATAGTTGTTTGTTGTTGTTTAGTCACGAAGTCCTGTCTGACTCTTTTGCTACCCCCATGGACAATGTTAGGCTCCTCTGTCCATGGCATTTTCCAGGCAAGAGTACTGTAGTGGGCTGCCATTTCCTTCTCTAGAGGATCTTCCCAACCCAGAGATTGAACCCACATCTCCTGCATTGCAGGCACATTCTTTACCACCGAGCCACAAGGAAAACCTGTGCTATAAAGTAGATCCTTGTTGATTATCTATTTTATATATACTAGTGTGTATATGTTAATCTCAACCCGCTAATTTATCCCTCCCCATCTCCTTACACTTTTGGTAACCATAAATTTGTTTTCTAAGTCTGTGAGTATGTTTCTGTTCTGTAAATAAGTTCATTTGTATCACCTTTTCTTAGGTTTCCACATGTAAGTGATATTATATGGTATTTGTCTTTCTCTGACTTACTTTACTTAGTATGATAAATCTCTAGGTCCATTTATGTTGCTGCAAATGGCATTTCATTCTTTTTATGGCTGAGTCATATTCCATTGTATGTATGTAGCACATCTATATCCCTTCATCTGTCAATGTACATTTAGCTAGCATCCATGTCTTGGCTATTAATAAATAGTGCTGCAATAAACATTGAGGTGCAAGTATATCTTGAATTATGATTTTCTCTGTGCATGCCCAGGAGTGAGATTGCCAGATCTTCTGGTAATTCTGTTTAGTTTTTTAAGGAACCTCCGTAGTATTCTGCATAGTTGTTGTACCAACTGACATTCCCACCAACAGTGTAGGAGGGTTCCCTTTTCTCCAACATTGTTTGTAGACTTTTGATGATGACCATTCTTATTGGTGTGAGGTGGTACCTCATTGTAGTTTTGATTTGCATTTCTCTAATAATTATTGATGCTGAGCATCTCTTCATATGCTTTTTGTCATCTGTATGTCTTCTTTGGAGAAAGGTCTATTTAGAATTTCTCATTTTTTGACTGTTTTTTTTTTTTTTTTTTTTTTTTGGAGATTAGGCCCTTGTTGGTGACTTTACTTGCAAATATTTTCTCCCATTCCAGGGTTGTCCTTTCACTTTGTTCATGGTTTCCTATACTGTGCAAAAACTTTTACATTTAATTAGGTACCATTTGTTTATTTTTATCATCCTAGGAGCTGGCTCCAAAAAGATATTGCTGCAATTTATGTCAAAAAAATGTTCTGCCTATGTTTTCCTATAGGGGTTTTATAGTATATGATATTACATGTATGTCTTTAATCAGTTTTGAATTTGTTTTTTTATCGTGTTGGAGATTGATTTAATTTAATTCTTTTATATGTAGCTGTCCAGTTTTCTCAGTACCACTTATTGAAGAGACTGTCTTTTCCCTTGTATACTCTTGCCTGCTTTGTCATAGATTGCCCATAGGTGCATGGGTTTGTTTCTGGGATTTCTATCCAGTTCAACTGACCTATATTTCTGTTTTTGTCCAGTACTATACTGTTTTGATGACTGTAGCTTTGTAGTATAGTCTGACGTCAGGGAGTCTGATTCCTCCAGCTTCGTTCCCCACCCTCCCCCACCCCCATGATTGCTTTGGCTATTTAGGGTCTTTTGTGTTTCCATACAAATTAAAAAGTTTTTGTTCAAGTTCTGTGAAAATGCCATTGGTATTTGATAGGGATTGCATCGCATCTGTAGATTGCCTTGGGTAGTATAGTCATTTCGACAAAATTGATTCTTCCAATCCAAGAAAATGGTATATACTTCTATTTGTGTCATCTTCAGTTTCGTTCAACAGTGACTTATAGTTTTCAGAGAACATGTCTTTTACCTCCTTAACTGGGCTTATTCCTAGGTATTTTATTATTTTTGATGTGATGGTAAATGAGATTGCCTCCTTAATTTCTTTTTATACTAGTCTATATGTTAACTATATGTTAGTGTATAGGAATGCAAGAGACTTCTATGTATTAATTTTTTATCCTGAAAATTTACTGAATTCATTGCTGAAGCTCTAGTTTTTTGGTGGCATCTTTAGGCTTTTCTGTGTATAGTATGTAACATCTGCAAACATTGACAATTTTACTTCTGCATTTCCAATTTGGATTCTTTTCATTTCTTTTTCTTCTCTGATTGCCATGACTAGGATTTCCAAAGCTATGTTGAATAAAAGTGGCGAGAGTGGACATCCTAGTCACATTCCTGATCTTAAAGGAAGATGTTGAGGTTCCCTTTTGCCCACTTCCTAGAGAGTTTTTAATCACAAACAGGTGTTGAATTTTGTCAAACGCTTGTTCTGATTTCTGTTCTTCAGTTTGTTAATGTGAATCACACTGATTAACTTGTGGATATTGAAAAATCCTTGCACTGGGATAAATCCTACTTTATCACGATGTATGATCCTTTTCATGTATTATTGAATTTAGTTTGCTGGTATTTTGTTGAGGATATCTATATGTTCATCAGTGATCTTGGCCTCTAATTTTCTTTTTTGTCTGGTTTTGGTATCAGTGTGATGGTGGCCATGTGGAATGAGTTTGGGAGTGTTTCTTCCTCTGCAGTTTTTTGGGACATTTTCAGAAGGGTAGATGTTAACTCTTCTCTAAGTGTTTGATAGAATTTGCTTGTGAAGCCATCTGGTCCTGGGCTTTTGTTTGTTGAAAGTTTTTAAACCACAGTTTCAATTTCAGTGCTTGTGATTGGTCTGTTCATGTTTTCTATTTCTATCGTGGTTTAGTCTTCAAAAATTATACCTTTCTAAGAATTTGTCCATTTCTTCTCGGTTGCCCATTGTATTGGCATACGGTTGCTTGCAGTAGTCTCTTATGATCCTTTGTATGTTTGTGGTGTCCACTGTAACTTTGCCTTTTTAATTTCTAATTTTATTCATTTGAGCCATCTTTTTTTTCCTTGAGTCTGGCTAAAGGTTTATCTATTTTATTTATTTTTTCAAAGAATCAGCTTTTAGATTCATTGATATTTTCTATTGTCTCTATTTCATTTATTTCTGCTCTGATCTTTGTGATTTCTTTCCTTCTGCTAACCCAGGTTTCATTTATTCTTGCTTCTCTACCTGCTTTAGGTGCAGGACTTCTCTGCAGGCTCAGATGGTAAAGAATCTGTCTGCAAGGCAGGAGACTTGGGTTTGATCCCTGGGTCAGGAAGATCCCTTGGAGAAGGAAATGGCCACCCACTTCAGTGTTCTTGCCTGGAAAATCCCATGGATGGAGGAACCTGCCAGGCTACAGTGTGGGGTCGCAACAAGTCGTACACGGCTGAGCAACTTCACTTTCTTTCTTTCTCATAGCATTGGCAGTTGACTTCTGGAGCTCATGATGATGGATGAAGCTTGCACCCACCCCCAGAGCTCATGTAGGTGGTCTCCTGTTGCCTGAGAGCATGCACAGGGAGCAAAAAGCTCTTAGAGCAGTCCCTCCCCTCTCCTCATGCACCCCGCAACAGTGCTTGTCTGGCAGGCCCAGGCTTCCTCCGAGTGCAGTCTCAGTTAACCACAGTCCAGTTTCTTCAAGCTGTCTCCATGCAGCCAACCCTGGTCCTCTCCCTGGATCTGACCTCTGAAGCCTGAGCTTCATAGCCAGCCCTGCTGACACTGGTGGAGGTGAATCTCAGGCTGTGGAGCTCAGGGTGGTTGGTACTGGCTGTGTATGCCATTCTCCATTTTGTCTTCCAAAAACTGGTTGCTGAACTCTTCTTTGAGACCCCAAAGCTCTCCCTCTGTCCAGGCTGATCTCCTTGCCAATGAGGGAACATCTTGTGGATAGGGAACCTTTCCTCCTTCACAGTCCCCTCCCTGGGGCATAGGGGCCATCCTGATTTTTTTTTTCTCTCTCTCTTTTTTAAACTTTTTTCATTTGCCCTGCCCAGTTACATGGAGGTTTTCTTGCCCTTATGGAAGTTGGAAGTCTTCTGACAAGGTTCAGTAGATACTCTGTACTAATTCCACTTGTAAATGTATTTTTGGTATGTTTGCAGTAGGAGGAGAGCTCCACATTCTACCCTTCTACCATCTTGATTCCTCCCTCCACCCAAGAATTGGTATCTTTATCATTTTAAACCTTCCCATGGACTTTCCTGGTGGCTCAGATGGTAAAGAATCTGCCTGCAATGCAGGATACCTGGGTTTGATCCCTGGCTTGGGAAGGTCCCCTAGAGGAGGGCATGGCAACCCACTCCAGTGTTCTTGCCTGGAGAACCCCCATGGACAGAAGAGCCTGGCGGGCTAAAATCCATGGGGTTGCATAGAGTCAGACATGACTGAGCAACTTAAGCACAGCACATCCACAAATCAGAGTTGTCTCTCCATTTGTTCAGTTATTCCTATGTCTCTGTACGTTGGTTTTCTTCATGCTGATCTTTTACATTTCCTTTTTTCTGTTTGCTAAATATCTTATAATTTAAGTTCCTATTATAGTTTGTTTCTTCTTTACAGTTTAGTTGCAGAAGTGTGAGTTTAATCATGCCCATCAGTCTACAGAAGGCTTCATGCTCACTTGTATTTTTTTGTTGTTCCTTTAGTTATTCATTAGTTACCAGTTGCTCTACCATTGGATGTGTGTATATTTAATTAGACTAGACCATGCTCTCTAGAATGGCTGTGTTGGTCTTCCTGGTATCACACTTTGCAGTGTACACCTTTAGGAGTCATCAGATGCCTCAGTGGTGATTTCCGTGTAGGTGTGGAAGTCCTTTTCTCTGCAGTTCCCTTTTCTCCAGGATCTTGGCTCCTCAATTCCTAGCTGCCTTGGTTGACCTGAGCTCCAGTTTAGGTCTCCCCTTTCGGGTGAGACAGTGTCAACTCCTCGATCTCTGTTGGATCTCTTTGCCGTGTACTGTGAATGAGTAAACGCTCTGCAGATTAAAGCTCTGGAAGAGGTCCAGCTCACCTCTGAGTGTTGGCTTTCTCTCTCCAAGGTGCTGACTACGTTAGTTGCTCTCTGATACCTTCACACAGGTTTGTTTTGTTTTGATCGGTTTATTGTTGTTTTCCAGCTTTTTTTGTTGAGCTGGCCAGGTATCAGCCACTCTACCATCGCCAAGCACATGCCTCTCCAATTCTCTGAATCTGGAGGGATTCCTCTCCTTTCTGGCTGAATCTAGTGGAGCTGAATCTCAGGCAGAAACTGCACTCAAGCCCCCAGGATGTGAGTGGTAGGGAACCTGTTAAAATGAGCTTCTCTGGGGCCTGGAGAGAGAGAGGTTGGAGGGATTTCCCTGCTGAGTGTGATGAGTGACCATATGTGACCCTGGAGGGATTAGCATGATCAAGTTTGCTGGAGACTGAACTATTATAATTTAATTGTAGGAAATAGGAAAACAAATTGGAGTAGAGAAGTGCATCCACATCTTAGCTCAGCACACTCTGCATGGCTGGAATAAGCCACCTGTTCTAAGTCAAGGACTAAGCATCTTCCCTATTCCCTATGTACCTAGTTGACTTTGGTGATCACAGGCTTCAGACAGGCCCATCCTGGGTTCTAACCAGGCCATGTCATGGATGCATCTGATTGGCAGACTATAGCATTTTTAAGGGTCTACCTTGGGAAGGCAGGCTTTCCCTTCCATGGTGAGCAACCATCCAAACGTGGAGAAGATGTTCAGGTGATTTGGAACTCTTGTGAACTTCAGATTCCCCTATAGGTAGAGGCCTTGGGGACAAAAAGCAGCAAAAATTGACTGCTTCTGATCTTAAAAGACAAACAAAGGCAAACAAAATAAATCTTAAAATCATCTAGAAGCACACAGGCAATGGTACTTATCATCCGTTGAAGGGTTATTCCATGGCAAGCATCTTCAAGCCCTATCACCACCTTTGGAGGTAGGTATTACCATCCTTGTTTCATAGAGGAATAAGCTGAGGCATTGAGAGATGAAGGAGACCATCCCAAGTCCCACTAGTTATGTGTGGCAGAACTAGGATGACATGCAGGTGTCCCCTTCTGAAACCTGGGCTCCTCACCAGCATGACAGACTCTCTCTCCTTTTTGGGGACCTCAGTGGCTAGAGGCTTTCACCAGTCAGTCCTGGTATATATAATTATGACAAAGTTAAATGATGTCTAGTGACTCTGACTAAAAAGGCCAGTAGATGTACCATGGATAGAAAGATTTTCACTAAATGTGGAAAACTTTTTTTTTTAATTTTTGCACTTTCTAGAGAAAATCTAAATTTATTTAAAAAATCTATGGGTGTGGATAACATTTGTGACAAATGATAGAATGTTCCACAATTGTTCTATGAATCCTCATGAGTGGCATTTTATATAAATTATATTGCAGCCAAGACTCTCACAAACATGGCGGGGGAGGAGGTGACGGTTTACAAATGTCCATGGAAAATAGAAAGACCTTTATATTTGACCTCAGATACTGTTCCCTGTACAAAATTTCATTCTCCATGGAATGTAGTTAAGGAACAACCAGCATGAGAACCAGCTGGCAAGAAGCCCGGGATCTTAAGATGGCACATGAACTATATGAACTTTCTCAGGCTATTTGGAAAATCTGCTTGTTAGAAGCTAAAATGTCCCAGTGGTCCAATTTTAGAACTTTCCCTCTGAGTCTTTGCAAGGTACTAGCTCACTTAGGGTGAGAAGAGGAGCTACAGGGAACTTTTTCTGACCCACAAGTAGAGAGGCGCATAATCTAGCGTGTGTCTGGTGCTCAGTAGCCCCATGGCTTTTTTGTCCTCAGTTGTGTCTGTCCTCAATTCTGTCCTCAGTCTTTTTTCTAGCTTGTTTTCCTCCACTATTAAAGAAAAGTTGGAGCTTCTTGGAGGTCCAGTGCTTGAGACAGCCTACAAGGAGTGCAGGTTCTTTCCCTGGTTGGGGAACTAAGATCCCATGTGCCTCATGATCAAAAAAGCAAAACATAAAGTAGAATCAATATTATAAAAAATTCAATAAAGACTTTAAAAAATGGTCCACATAAAAATCTTTTCTTGCTCTCTTTTTTAAATGTGATACAGATGTCTTTTTTTGCTGGGTTGTAGGGACTTTTAAGGGCCTCCCTGATGGTAAAGAATCTACCTATAATGCAGGAGACCTGGGTTTGATCCCTGGGTTGGGCAGTTATCCTGGAGAAGGAAATGGGAAGTCACTCCAGTATTCTTGCCTGGAGAATTCCATGGACAGAGGAGCCTGGCAGGCTATAGTCCATGGGGTCACAAGGAGTCAGACACAACTGAGTGACTAACACTTTCACTTTCATGGACTTTTAATATACTAATATGATTTTCAAAATACCAAAGCGGTGGGGGAGAGTTTACAATATTTCTTAAACTTATCTTACCACAAAGGCCCTTGTTCTCTGAACTTGATTTTCCATGAAACACTTTGGGAAAAGGGGCTGCTGAGAGTTCTAAAGACTTCATTCTAATGTTCTCCATTTGTTCTGATGGTGATAATGATCCTCTTTTTTGGATTTAGAAACATTCATCCTGTATTGCAACATGCTAGGTCAACTTAGGTAAGAAAGGTAGAACAGGAAGCAAAGAAAAAAGTTCACTCATTTATTGAACAAGCAGGGAGTGTCCACTTAGAGTTCCGTATTGTGCCCACTCTTGGCTTTAGCTTACAGAGACATGAGACACAGTCCATGCTGCTACAGTAATTGTCCGCCACCTGTGATTTCCAGAGTCCTAAGTGCCCTGTGTCTGAGGCCTTGGATTCATTATACTAGGTTAAATAGGAGAGAGTGCTATGACAATGGTGTCACAATAAGACAGGACAGCCAGGGGCTCAAGAGGGAAGGATCTATGTATACACATAGTTGATTCACATTGGTGTACAGCAGAAACTAACAGCATTGTAAAACAATTATACTCCAATTTAAAAAGCAAAAAAGAGAGGGCAGCCAGAATCACTGAAAGTGAAAGTCACTAGTCGTGTCCAACTCTTTGTGACCCCATGAACTATACACTCCCTGGAATTCTCTAGACCAGAATACTGGAGGGGGTAGCCTTTCCCTTCTCCAGGGGATCTTCCCAACCCAGGGATCGAACCCAGGTCCCCTGCACTGCAGGCGCCAGAATCACTAAATAAAGCTAATTGGAAAACCAATTACCTATTCAGGGAGAACTAAAAAACTGACTCCAAGCTGTTAATAATGGTTGCAACTAGGTGTTGTAATTATGGGCAGTTTTTGTGATTTTATTTTTTTAATTCTTTTCTAAAAAGTGAATATGTACACCTTTTGTATTAAGAGAAGAATGTGTATGTGCCTAGTTGCTCAGTCACGTCCTACTCTTTCCAGCCCTATGGACTACAGCCCACCGGTCTCCTCTGTCCATTGGATTCTCCAGGGAAGAATACTGGAGTGGGCTGCCCTCCTCCAGGGGATCTTCCCAACCCAGGGATTGAACCTGCATCCCCTGCGTCTCCTGCATTGCAGGCATATTCTGTACCCACTGAGCCATCACAAAAACAGCTATATTTAGTGTTTAAAAAATTATGGCTAAGACATTGATCTAAGCAACAAATCCATTTCAGAATAATGAAGTTTCCAGAGAAAGTGCTGTTAAGAGAGAGATAAATGATTTGACATCTCGTTTTTAAGCAGTGAGAAAAGATCGGGGAAATAAAGTATTTAGTGCTCTCTCCTTAAATCCTGTAGAAATGTTTGTTTATGGTGACTCCAAAATTAGGCTGCCATGATGGAAATTTAATAAAGGCTTTCTCCCCTACCTTGAGTGAATCCCATAAAGGGACATATGTGCTTATATATATCTAGGTGTTTATAAGCTAGACAATTTTTTACTACTTTTTTTCAGTTTTTGATCTTTCTGCGTGGTTTACTTCAGTTGATAGCTGAAACCATATTAAGTCAATGAGTCACACTCACGAGCCACACCACTCACTGGTGTGGATTTTGTTTCTTTTTCTGCCTCTTTCTTTTACTTGGATAAACAATGCCTTTTTTTCTTTCAGCCAAAAATGTTCTGATTTTTTGACTCTCTATATTCCTAGGAAATATGTTCTTCCTACTGACTTTCACCAATAGAACCATCTCTCTATGACACTCTTGTCATCTTAAGGGTGCATACACAAGGACACCAACCTAAATATTTCACAGGTAGAATGGGGGAGCCCTCTAGCCTTCTTCCTACAGCCATCAACCTCATAGAATCCCAAACCTGCCTTGTTCTCTCTCCTTAACTCTTCCCTTCTTCCTTACTGAATCTTCCTTCTGGGCACTCTTGAACCACCCCAATTCTCTGACAAATACACACCTCTACACCCAAGAATCAGCCCTTCCCTCCATATTCTGGTCCATCCATTCTCCATCCATGTTACTAGGTGTTCTGTTCTCTCCAATGCAAGCAGCTGCTCTCAGCTAGCCCTCCATACCAGGAGGAAGATGCCACAAATCTGTATCCCACCCCCAGTGATGCCTACTCACCTTTCCTCAACATCTTGGTGAATGGCTACAACAACACACGTGCCCATCTCCAATGACATCACTTCAGCTACCCGCTGCCAAGGCCACAGTGTAAACCTTGCAGTTGCCTGGAATTACTCATCTCAGACTCAAGCACCCCATTCTCTAACCAAAATTTCCTATCCTCCCAGCCCAGCACTCTTCTTTCTCTTCTCTTTGGCTTCATCACAGCCTCCATATGTTTGGTCTTCCCCATTGTCAACTATGCTCCAGTCAAAACCATCTCATGCCTCACTGCCAAGAGCCTATACCTCTCTATTAATGGCCTGCCTCTCTATTTCACTGTCCTGATCTCCAGCCCGACTACAGAGAAAGTCATACAGCCTCGCAGAACCATAGGTAGAGACTTCTGTTCTCTGACCTCAAGGGGATCCTCACTCAGCCTTGCCTGGCAGCTCATCTTCCATTCTTTGGCAGTGATGTAAAATCTTCACAGCTTGAAAATAGCCCCAAGCTCTCCTTTCCCCTACTCTGTTTATAGCAAACAATGTCCTCTTCCTCCCCCCACCCCCCACCCAAGAAACTAGTGGTCTCTGGGCACATCTCAGTCACGTTCCTGCATCTCCCTCTCTTGGTTGAACTGTATCCCCCTCCTCACACAGCCACCTCCTCCACTCGTCCTCCAGACTGACTTGCTCCTGCCGCCTCCTTCATCACATTGCATCTGTTTGTCTCTTATGTCTCTAGTCACTTCTTTTTTAAAATTTTAATTTTATTATTATTATTTTTTTTATCCTTTGGCCATGTTGCGCAGCATTGGGTTCTTAGTTCCCCGACCAGGAATTGAACCCATATCCCCTGCATTGGAAAGTGGAATCTTAACCACTGGACCAGCAGGGAAGTTCCTCTAGCCACTCCTTCAATCTGACCCTTTTTGCAAGCATTAAAAATGCTCTAGCCTTTCCCATCTGCAGCAAGTTCTTTTTCAAGTCCATGTCCCCTTTTGGTCATCACTTGTCTCTGTTCTTGTTCAGTTCTTTGTGTTTTAGACATGCTGAGTTTGAAGTGATTGGGCAAAGCGGATCTATTAGGTATTGGAATATGTGCATCTGAAGTTTCAGAGAGCTAGCTGATGAAAGCATGAATTAAGGCATGGGATTTAGTTGCTGCTGTTTAGTCACTGAGTCATGTCCTTCTCTTGTGCGACCCCATGGACTGTAGCCCACCAGGCTCCTCTGTTCATAGGATTTCCAGGCAAGAATACTGGAGTGGGTTGCCATTCCCTTCTTGAGAGGATCTTCCCAACCCAGGGATTGAACCCATGTCTCCTGCACTGCAGGTAGATTCTTTACCACTGAGCCACCCGGTCAGCCCCATGGAATTTAGGGCAACTAGCAAACAAAAGATAATCATTGTAGCTACAAGAGTAGATGTGATTGCTCAGAAATGGGGTTTAGAGACAGACAAGTGCTCCAAGGTAGAGGAACCACTCAGATGCCACAACTTTTATGCAGCTTGGGAGCCACTCCTGCCAGGAGTAGTTTCTAAAAATGAGAAGAATTAACATATACTGAGCAGTAACTATATGCCAATGATCATTCTAAATACTTCATAGCCCTCATGACAACTCTAAGAGGCAGTTATTATCTGCCATTTTACAGAGGAAGAAACTGATTCATAGAAGTTGTGTAACTTTGGAAAAGTTGCAGCTAACAAATGATAAGACCATGACAGGACTTTATGAAATCTGATTGGTTAACCATATTCTGTATTAGAACTTCTCAATACAGAGAAGTGAGCAGAGAGATGATATGAAGGGTTGGGAGAGTTTGTATTTTGTGTGATAAGAGTTTTTTGTGTATATATGGACAAAGTTAAGCAGGAAAAAACTTCTTATCATATGATTGTTTATAAGGATTAATTTGCCTAACAACCTTGTCGATCTACAAACTACAAAAGGTCACAAAACTATTCTTTAAATTGCTTAGAAATGTATTCAAACTGTTGAGGTTTTTTTCTTGTATCAGGCCTAATGTCTGATAACAGGGATGCAAATGTGGATGAAATATCGCCCCAGATTTCCCAAGGCTTACTGCTTTGTGAGGGATGCAGCTGGAAAAGTTTATAGCAATGGGGCACGCTTAGTGCGTGGCATGCTCAGTCATGTCCAACTCTTTGTAACCCAGTGGACTGTAGCCCGCCAGGCTCCTCTGTCCATGGATTTCTCCAGGCAAGAATACTGGAGTAGGTTGCTATGCCCTCCTCCAGGGATCTTCCCAACCCAAGGATCGAACCCAGGTCTCCCACAGGTGGATTCTTTACTATCTGAGCTACCCGGGATTCTTTACCGTCTGAGTACACTTTTGGTGGAATGTAAAAAGTTACCTTTTACATTTGTTGTGTATTCCTGTTGTGTAAAAAGATTCTTTATCAGCTGACCTACCAAGGAAGCCCATATTGAGGTGAGTTCTAAACAATTTTATGCAGATAGGGATATGTGAGCAAAAATGTTGTGGGAAGCTGCTGAGGATTCTCAGCAGGGAACTGATGTGCATATCTCTGGATTTCTGATGGACCTTTCTGATTACAGCAGGTGCATGGATAAAATTGGCTCAGCGGTAAAGAATTCGCATGCCAAGCAGGAGACACAGTTCAATCCGTGGGTGGGGAAGTATCCCTGGAGAAGGAAATAGCAACCTACTCCAGTATTTTTGCCTGGAAAATTCCATGGACAGAGGAGCCTGATGGGCTATAGTACATAGGGTTGCAAAGAGTCAGACAGGACTGAGCAACTGAAAAACAGCAGCAACAGATAAAATGGAGCAAAAATGAAGGCAAGACCAGTCAAGAGGGGTCGCTGAAGTCCAAGTACTGTTTTCAAATTCCCAACAGGTTAATCTTTGGCATTTGTGAACAAGAAGGTGGAATTCCTGGAAATTTTCATGAATCCTCCAAATCATAAGTTATTCAGTATTCTTCCAAAAGTCCTATATTTTAATTTTTAAATTAATTTTTATTGGCATATAGGTGCTTAGGGCTTCCCTTGTGGCTCAGCTGGTAAAGAATCTGCCTGCAGTGCAGACCTGGGTTCGACCCCTGGGTTGGGAAGATCCCTGGAGAAGGGAAAGGCTGCCCACTCCAGTATTCTGGTCTGGAGAATTCCATGGACTGTATAGTCCATGGGGTAGCAAAGAGTCAGACACGACTGAGCGACTTTCACTTTTACTTTCACTTTCATAGTTGCTTGACAATGTTCTCTTAGTGCCTACTGTATAGCAAAGTGAATCAGCGGTGCATATACATATACTCCCTCTTTTTTGGGTTTCCTTCCCGTTTAGGTCACCACAGAGCACTGAGGAGAGTTCCCTGAGCTATACAGTAGGTTCTCATTAGTTACCTGTTTTATACATAGTAATATATACATGTCAGTTCCAATCTCCCTATTCATCCCCTCACCCCTCCTTCTCCCCTTGTCATTGATATGTTTGTTCTCTACATCTGTGTCTCTATTTTTGTTTTTCAAATATGATCATTTATATCATTTTTCTAGATTCCACATATATGCATTAATATATAGTTGTTTTTCTCTTTCAGACTCACTTCATTCTGTATGACAGTCTCTAAGTCCATCCAAATTCTATTTATGTTTTAAAGTAATAATGAGTGTCCATGATAATAAATGATAACTCATTTTTCTGTCATGTGGTTGTATATTTAAAGTTTCCCTTTTATGCTAAAAAAGATATGGTAGTAAATGAACCATTTTTTCCACTGCCAACTAATCTATTATGACAAGAAGATATATTTCAGTAACATGTAAAAATGATCCCTACCTGATATAGACACCTGATAATAAAAACATTATAAGATGGAGATGTTAATATAAAATAAATGCCATCTGAAATCACTTATACAACTTGAAACATCATATTTAATATCTAACAGTTATCTATTCTTAAAATTTTAAACATATCAGTACAAAGTACCATTGCCCTATCCTATAGCTTTGATCTTTCTTTCATGACAGATATCCCAGACATAGAAAAAAATTCTTTCTTTTCCCCTTGACACTGGGCTGAATTGCTATAAGTGGACCCAAAAGCATCCTCAGGTTGGGCATTAGGGTAGCTGCTGCTTCACATGAACTTATTCCTCTTTATCAATGAAACAATTTTATTTATTTATTTATTTATTTTTAAACAATTTTATTTACTTGCCTTGATTTTGGCTTTGCTGTCAAAATTTATAATCTGTGTTGCTTTGCTGATTCAGATATCGATGTTTCTAATTTCCCATTGGGAACATTCATATCTTCTCTTTTTGTTTCTTCTGTTAAAGTATTTACAGAGAACTGTTGCCTATATGTTCACTGGAAAACAGTGAATATGATTTGGTAGTATTTGAATAAATGTTTGGATCTCCTAGCAAGGTTAACACACTAGACGGGATCATGTGTCAAAACTGCTGATTTAAGAATTTATTTTACTTGTAAAATTTGTTATTTCTTGGAATCCCACTCATAAGATTTATATGGAGTATACCATGTGTATAAATATTTGTTTGCGAGAATGACTCATTAGCAGAAGACAGGACCACAAACACTTGTTTGTAATATGGCAACGGCTACAAGTAAGGCTGTCTCATCAGATGGTGAATTCTCTCCTCCAGTCTCCAATCCTGATTCCTGAAAATGCTGACCTTAACCTTTGATTCTCAGATCAGGGCTTCCTGTCTTTTATGCCACTGGAGTTCCTTGAAACGATAACATCTTTGTGTTGACTATTAAGCTTTACCAATCACAGAATTATTATATTTTTTCCATTTTCCCAATTTATTGGCTTATTTTTCTTAGCATTTGCAAAAACATAAAGAAATTTCACTGTCAATACTAAGGAGGAATTCCTGCTTGGAAACACGAAATCCAACAGCCATAGTAGGTTGGAGAGTAGGCTGGACTCGAGCATTCTGTTGCAACTAGAGACAAAAACATTCAGCATCTGTGGAGCCAATGCAGGAGACACGGATTCGATCCCTGGGTTGGGGAGATCCCCTGGAGAAGGAAATGGCAACCCACTCCAGTATTCTTGCCTAGGAAATCCCTTGGACAGAGAAGCCTGGCAGTCTACAGTCTATGGGGTCGCAAAAGAGTCAGGCACAACTTAGCAACTACACAACAGCAGCAGACATATGAAGAATAAGTGAGAGACTATTCTAGAATGATTAGAATCATAATTTATTTCTGTACAGGCAAGGCTATCTATCCTAGAGAGTGCTCAAGAGAAATGTGATTAATTAATATTCTGATTATATATTTCTATGTAACTAATCATCCTAGAAGTTAGCAGCTCTCATTAGGGAAATGCAAATCAAAACCACAATGAAATACCACTTCACATTCATGAGGGTGACTTTTATGAAAACAAAAACAGAAAACAACAACTGTTGTCAAGGATGCGGAGAAATTGGAACACTTGGGTGTTGTTGGTGGAAACGTAAAATGGAGCAGCCACTGAGGATAATATTATGGCACTACCTCAAAAAACTAAACATTGACTTCACCTATGATCCAGAAATTCCACTTCTAGATATATACCTAAAAGGTTTAAAGTAGGGACTTGACTAGATATTTGTATGCTGGTGTTCATAGCAGCATCACACATTAGAACCAAAGTGTTAGTTGCTCAGTCATGTCTGACTCTGTGCCAGCCCATGAGCTGTAGCCTGCCAGACTGTCCATAGAAGTCTCCAGGCAAGGAATACTGGAGTGGATTGCCATGCCCTTTTCCAGGGGATCTTCCTGACCCAGGGATCAAACTTGGGTCTTCTGCATTGCAGGCAGATTCTTTACCATCTGAACTACGTGAAAAGCCCATAATAGCCAAAAGGTGGAAACAGCATACACATCCACAGACAGATGAATGGGTAAACAAAATGTGGTATATCACACAATGGAATATTATTCATTCTTAAATAGGAGTAAAACTCTGGCAGTATGGATAAACTATGAGGACATTATGCTAAGTGAAACAAGTTAGTCATGGAAAGACAAAAACTGTATGATTTTACTTATATGAGGTCCCTCAGTTCAGTTCAGTCGCTCCGTCACGTCCGACTCTGCGACCCCATGAATCGCAGCACGCCAGACCTCCCTGTCCATCACCAACTCCCGGAGTTTACTCAAACTCATGTCCATTGAGTCGGTGATGCCATCCAACCATCTCATCCTCTGTCGTCCCCGTCTCCTCCTGCCCCCAGTCCCTCCCAGCATCAGGGTCTTTTCCAATGAGTCAACTCCTTGCATGAGGTCCCTAGAATAGTCAAATTCATAGAGACAGAAAGTAATATGGTGGTTGCCAGGGCCTGTGGGAAGGGGGACTAGGGAGTTAGGTTTAATGGGTACAGTTTCAAATGGGAAGATGAAAAAGTTCTGAGGAGGAGTGGTGGGTGATGGTTGTAGAACCATGGGAATATACTTAAGGTCACAGAATAGCACACTTTAAAAAGGGTTCAAATGTACTCTCGCCAGCAGTGTTGTGTTTTTTAATTTTTAAAGTTTTTCATTCTAGTTGATTTTACAGTGCTGTGTTAATTTCTGCTGTGCAGTAAATTGATTGTTGTATATATGTGTGCATTACTTTAGAATATTTTCTCTTATGATTTACCACAGAATATTGAATGTCCCTGTGCTGCACGGAAGGACCTTGTTGTTTATCCTTTCTCTATATAACAGTTTGCATTTGCTGATCCCAAACTCCCGCTCTATGCCTCCCCCGCCTCCCCTCCCCCTTAGCAACCACAAGCCTGTTCTCTGTGACTCTGCTTCTGTTTCATAGATAAATTCATTTGTGTCCTATTTTGGATTCCACATACAAGTGATAGCATATGGTATTTGTCTTTGACTTATTTCAGTTAATGATAATCTCTGGGTCCATCCATGTTGCTGCAGATGGCAATATTTCATTTTTATGGTTAAGTAGTATTCCATTGTATGTATGTACCAAAATCTTCTTTGTCCACTCATTTGTTGACAGACATTTATGTTGTTTCCACATCTTGGCTATTGTGATGTCAGTGCCAAGTCAGATCGATTGGTTTGGAAAGGTCAGGGAAGTATTTTGCCATCTAGAGATGTTATATCTATTTGACCACCCTTACACAGAAAAAGAACTAGAGCAACCTATTTTTATTGAGCAGGGCCAGGACCCAGCAATGAGCCATAACTTGTGGTTCCATCAGTCCTCAGTGATGAAGAGAGATTTAGAGCCGTGGCTTCTGTTCCCAGTGTGCCTTTCCCCTCGGGTGCTAAAGGGAAAAGTGCCCTGGGCTGGCCCTGCAGGCTGGACAAGCCATTTCCTGCTCTGAAACAAGGGGACGGGACCAGAAAACCTCCCATGTCCTTGCAGGCTCATCCAGTACCTTTTCAAGGGACAGGCTCTAGACTCACCTAGATTCAAGCCAGCTGGGTGACCTAGGCAGCATTCCTTAACCTGTCTGCCTCACTGGTCTCACCTTTAATAATAGGATGGTTGTGAAGTGTACATGACAAATGTGTGTATAATGATGCATGGTGTCTGCCACATAGTAATTGCATAAGTGTAATTATTACTACTTAAAAGAAACACCCTAGTAGCTCAGAACAATAGCAATCACTTTATTGTTTTTGTATTTTTTTTAACAATAAAATACTTGAGTTTGACAGGGCTCAGCAAGGTCATTCTCATTTGATATTGCACTCACATGGTAGCTGGGGCTGGGGTCACCTTGAAGCCTTCCTCATTCATGTTTATAGTGCTTGATGCTGGCTGTCTGCTGGGACCATAGGTGGAGCTGCTGTCTAGACCACCACCTTAGGCAGAGGTGTTTGGTTGTCTGTGTGGTCAGGACCTTCTCAGCACACTGGATGATTTTTAAAAGAACAACATGTAAGTGCAAGGCATTTTTATGACCTAATCTTGATCACCTCTGCCATTCCCTAGAGACCCAGGTGGTCATAGTGTAAAAAAGTATGCAAGATATACTGTGCTAGTCACTTAATAATATTTGCTAATAATTCTTTTCTCTTTCTCTGTTTTCTTTAAGTCCCTTTATCCATGAAGTGCTTGAAGAAGGCAGAGAATTAGGGACATTTCCCAGTCCATAAATTGTCCCAAGTATAACATTGGTGGCCCTTCCTGTTTTCCATGTATTTCAGTGTTCCTGTAATTTATTTAAATAATTGTCAATGAAAGTAATAGGCACCTAAGAGTAAAAGATAGCAAGCAGACAAAGTAACTTAGAATTTGTTTGGAGCAAACAGAAGACCTTAGATACCTGTATACTGAGGTCAAAGGAGCCGCTGTGAATATTTTCCCCAAAACCACTGCAAAATGCTTTTTCATCCAACATTCATTTCTGTGATCAACCTATTAGGATGGATATCCTCTCCTCCCTCTTCATCTTAATAGATCTTCTGTAGATTTTTTTCAGGAAAGACTACATTGTTCATATTGTGATCTTGCCTGTCTGACATTTTCTAGGTTATCTTCTTGGAAAGATTACAGAAACATGATTTTTTTTTTTCTTTCTTAGTTTAGCTTAAAATTAAACTATTTTTTAAAAGCATTGATCCTAGTAATTTTCCCAGCTACTGGTCACAAGATACACAGACTGAGAAAATAAAATCACGCCTTTCAAAAGAAGGCAAGCCAAGTTTTACCGCCTTCTTAAAAAAAGTACATCACCCACAAGCCTGATGATACAGCAAATCCACAGCTTGAGTTGGCTCTGAGAAAATGCCTTAGAAGATTCATTCCAAAAGTGTATCTTGACCTTATTAAGCAAGACTAAAAAGTCACAGAAGTACCTAAACACATCAGAATGGTAGCTGATAGAAATATTCTCCTTTGGAGTCATTAAGAAATACACTTACTTACCAGTGGCACTCAACAGAGACTTTCCAGGTCAGGGTGAACTTGGAATTGAACTGTTGTTGGAAGAACTAGCAAGAGTGTTTTCTTTCTTAGTCAAGTAAGACACTGAGGGACATACTATGTTTTAGAAGATGCAGAACCTTAGGAATATTTCTTTTCAAGAAGGAGATGTTCAAAGAAATAGAACCTCCATACTGATAGAAGGAAATTCATTACTGTAAGAATCATATCCTGCTGCTGATCCTTTTAAAATCTGGTATACGTTATTTTTCAGTCACCCAAGTAATATACATTCCTATGGAAACAATTCAGACAGCCAAAAAACAATCCCTTTTCTAGTTCTTTTCCCAGGGCCTCTCCCCACCCCAGAGGTAACTTACTGCCATTATTTCTCAGCATTTACCTGCTAATATATGTACCTGAAGAAGATGATTGCTTTGTCTTATTGTACATAAGTGGAACCATTTTGTTTGTACTGTTTTGCAACTTTCCCATTTACAGTTTAAAATGTGTCATAGAGATCGGTCCACTATAACCTTTAGGCTGTGCTCTGGAATTCCATGGCATAAACCATGGCTTATGTAGGCCTTTACTGATTGACATTTACAGTGAGCATCATTGTCATGCTTTTGGTTCACAGGCGTGAGAATTTCTCTAGGATGGATATCTACAAGTTGAATGTCTGCATGAGGCTGTATGTATTTTTAATTTTAATTAATATTGCTAAATTACCTTCCAAAAAACTGTGATCAATTTACACCTCCAACGTACAGTTTATAAAATGTATCTGTTCCCTGTCCCCTTGCCAACAGCCTTGGCATACTTCATTGCATTTCCTTAGCATTGATGAGGTTGTACTTTTTCTATCTCATTTTTTGCCATTTATCTTTGCTTTTCATTTAATTGCTTCTTCATATTTTTTTATCTGTTTCTTACCTGGGTTGTTTGACTCTTTTTTCTTAAACTTGATCTTAGTTGATTATATGCTCTAAAAATTTAGAGGAATGTCTAAGCTTCTGGAAAGCAGGATTCATGTCCTAATCCTTTTTGTATTCCTTGAACCTACTGCTTTGCTCAACTATTTTTGTGGTGCTTATAAAATTTAAAGACTCTTTTGGGTTAACAGCTATGTGTGACATGACAAAGTCATACCAAAAAATAAGTATAACATATTAGCTAGACTAAAAGTTGATATCCTAACAACCAGCTCTGTGTAGAAAAATCTGGTCGGGAAATGAAAAAGATTAGAACATTTTTATGAGGAAATTGGCACATCTTTTTTTATTAGAAATTGAAGCAGGAACAAGAGAAAAAAAGAAAGCTGTGTCCAAGGACAGGCTTGCAGTCTGATTTTCACCATCAGGAAGGCTCCTAGATGAATGGATGGGAGCTGCCTGAAATGGCTTTAATTCTCAGTTGTCAGGACAACAGACTGTGTCAGAGGATTTTTTCAACAATCTTCACCTTCCTTTGGGTTACAAAGTTCTCTGTTTGACTGTTATAAGTCTCCTTCCTCAATAAACCATGTTGTTACATGGCTATTAGGTTAAAAGGCAGGTGATGTGATTCCATTCCCAAGGACAGCCCACCCTTCTTCCCCAGACCTCCCTTCCTGCCACTCTGGCATCTCTAGATTCAAAAGGCTTCCCTTGGCTTTTCCAAAACAATCAATTTTCTATTCCAGCTCCACTAAAGATTATGTTCATGTTCTCAAACACTGCTGAAGAGAGTCTTTCCGGAGGGCAATGTGACAATATGTTTCAAAAATCTTAAAAATGGGCATATGATGGGCTTATAAATGATTTCTCTGTCTTGGCCAAGTCTATTGACCTTCTAACACTGAAAATGATTCCCCTTGGCAGAGCCTTGTGACTTCTGTCTTCATCTCCTTCTCCAACCTCAAAGATCACCCTGACTGGGCAGACACCATGCCCACAGGATTTATGCCTTTAGGGTGAAATCAACATGTCTTGTTCAGGAATCCTAGTAGTAGAGTTGTTCTGGCCATCTTCTCCATTCTCTTGCTTTGTTGATGTTACTTTAATGAGTATTTATATTACCAGTTACCACAGCTTTTGAACTGTGGTGTTGGAGAAGATTCTTGAGAGTCCCTTGGACTGCAAGGAGATCAAACCAGTCCATCCTAAAGGAAATCAGTCCTGAATATTCATTGGAAAGACTGATGCTGAAGCTGAAACTCCAATACTTTGGCCACCTGATGCGAAGAACTGACTCATTGGAAAAAACCCTGATGCTGGGAAAGATTGAAGGCAGGAGAAGGGGACCACAGAGGATGAGATGACTGGATGGCATCACTGACTCAAAGGAAATGAGTTTGAGCAAGCTCCAGGAGTTGGTGATGGACAGGGAAACCTGGCATGCTGCAGTCCACGGGGTTGCAAAGAGTTGGACATGACTAAGCAACTGAACTGATTACCATCCAAAGGAGAATGTCAGCCTTTTAAAGGTGAGCATTAGTTCTTTGAAGGCCAGTATTGTGGGTATATGCTGTTCCATCATCCATCCTAAATGATCTCACTGTTATCTGTCAGCCCCACATCTGCCCTTCTCTGCCTTGGGTTGTGTGCATGTGTGCTTAGTCATGTCCAACTCTTTGTGATCTCATGAACTGTAGTCTGCCAGACTCCTCTGACATTTTTCAGGCAAGAATACTGGAGTCAGTTGCCATTTTCTCTTCCATGGGGTCTTCCTGACCCAGGGATCAAACATGCATCTCCTGCTCCTCCTGCATTATCAGGCGAATTCTTTACCGCTGAACCACCTGGGAAGCTCATATTCTTTGGGTTGGATATCTGTAATCTACGTTTTCTAAGCTCTCTTATCGGACAGGTTCTTTTTTTTTTTTTTTTAAAGATCTTTTCTTTTTTTAATATTTTTTATTATGTTGAAAATCACATAATATAAAACATACTATTTTAACTATACTCAACTGTACAGTTCAGTGACACTGAGTACATTCACATTGTGCAACTCTCACCATCATCCATCCACCAAATATTTCACCTTCCTAAACTGAAACTGACCCCATTAAATGCTAACTCCCCATTCCCCCTCCCGACACTCCAGTCCCTGGTATCTACCAATGTTTTTCTGACTCTATGAATTTGATTCTTCTATGTACCTCATATAAGTGGAATCAAGCAGTATTTTTCTGCACCTAATGTATATCAGACTGCATTTTTAAGGTTTAACTTAATATATGTTATATAAATTGTACCTCCCCCCACATTATACAGTAGGTTCTCATTAGCCATCTCTTTTATAAATAGCAGTGTATATATGTCAACCCCAGTTTCCCAATTTATCCCACTCCCCTCCTCACCCCTTGGTGTCCATATGTTTTTTCTCTCCATCTGTGTCTCTTTTTCTGTTTTGCAAATAAGTTCATTTGTACTATTTTTCTAGATTCAACATATATGCTTTAATATATGATATTGTTTTTCTCTTTGTGACTTACTTCACTCTGTTTAATAGTCCCTAGGTCCACCCATGTCTCTGCAAATGGCATGATTTCATTGCTTTTAATGGCTGAGTAATATTCCATTATATATATGTGTGTGTGTGTATGACATTTTATTTATCCATTCCTCTGTTGTTGGACATTTAGGTTGCTTCCATGTCCTGGCTATTATAAATAGTGCTGCAATGAACATTGGTGAACATGTATCTTTTGAAATTATGGTTTTCTCCAGGTATATGCCCAGGAGTAGGATTGCAAGGTCAGGTGGTAGTTCGTTTTAGTATTTTTCAAGAACCTCCATATGGTTCTCCATAGTGGCTGTATCAATTTCCATTCCCGCCAACAGTGTAAAGGGTTCCCTTTTCTACACACCTTCCCCATCATTTATTGTTTTTAGATTTTTTTGATGATGACCATTCTGAGCAGTGTGAGATGATTCCTCACTGTAGTTTTGATTTGTATTTCTCTAATAATTAGTGAGGTCAAGCCTCTTTTGATGTGTCTGTTGGTATCCATATGTCTTCTTTGGAGAAATGTTTATTTAGGTCTTCTGCCCATTTTTTGATTCGGTTTTTTTTTTTTTTTTTAGTATTGAGCTGCACGAGCTATTTGTATATTTTGAAGATTAATCCAAAATTAATACAAATTGTCAGTTGCTTCATTTGCAAATATTTCCTCCCATTCAGAGGGTTGTCCTTTCATCTTGTTTATGGTTTCCTTTGCTGTGCAAAATCTTTTACCTTTAATTAGGTCCCAATTGTTTATTTTTGTTTTTATTTTCATTCCCCTAGGAGGTGGGTCCAAAAAGATCTTGCTAAGATTATGTCGAAGAGTGTTCTGCCAATGTTTTCCTCTAGGAGTTTCATAGTTTCTGGCCTTGCATTGAAGTCTTTGATGCATCTTGAGCTTATTTTGGTGTATGGTGTTAGGAACTGTTCCAATTTAATTCTTTTACATGTAGTTACCCAATTTTCCCAGCACCACCTACTGAAGAGACTGTCTTTTCCCTCTTGTATATTCTCCCTTTGTCATAGATTAGGTGACCATAGGTGTGTGGGTTTATCTCTAGGCTTTCTACCCTGTTCCACTAATCTATATTTCTGTTTTGGGTTGTTACCATTACTGTCTTGAGTTACTGTAGCGTTGTAGTGTAGTCTGAAGTCAGGAAGGTTGATTCTTCTTGCTCCATTTTTCTTTCTCAAGGTCGATTTGGCTATTTGGGGTCTTCTATATTTCCATACAAATTGTAAAATATTTTGTTCTAATTCTGTGAAAAATGCCATTGGTAATTTGATAGAGATCGCATTGAATCTGGAGATTGCTTTAGTTAGAATAGTCATTTCCACATGATTGATTCTTCCAATCTAAGAACATGATATATTTCTCCATCTATTTGTGTTGTCTTTGATTTCCATCAACAGTATCTGTTACAGTTTTCTGAGTACAGGTCTTTTGCCTCCTTAGGTAGGTTTATTCTTAGGTATTTTATTGTTTTTGTTGCAATGGTAAATGGGATTGTTTCCTTAATTTCTCTTTCTGATCTTTCATTGCTAGTGTATAGGAATGCAAAAGATTTCTGTGTATTAATTTTGTAGCCTGCAAATTGACCAAATTCATTGTCTAGTAGTTTTCTGGTGGCATCTTTAGGATTTTCTATGTATAGTATCATGTCATCTGCAAACAATGACAGTTTTGCTTCTTCTTTTCCTATTTGGATTCCTCTTAATTCATTTTCTTCTCTTATTTTTGTAGCTAGGAGTTCCAAAACCATGTTGAGTGATAGTAGGAAGAGTGGACATCCTTGTCTTGTTCCTGATCTTAGAGGAAATGCTTTCAGTTTTTCATCATTGAAAGTGATGTTTCCTTTGAACTTGTCATATATGGCCCTGGTGGCTCAAACAAAAAGTGTCTGCCTACAATGCGGGAGACCCAAGTTTGATCCCTGGGTCAGGAAGATCCCCTGGAGAAGGAAATGGCAACCCAATCCAGTACTCTTGCCTGGAAAATTCTATGGACGAAGGAGCCTGGTAGGCTACAGTCCATGGGGTTCAGAGAGCTGGACACAACTGAGCAACTTCACTTTCACTTTCTCTCTCCCTCTATGCCCACTTTCTGGAGAGTTTTGTTTTTTTCTTTTTAAATCATAAATGGATGTTGAGTTTTGTCAAAAGCTTTTTCTGCATCTATTGAGGTGATCATGTTTTTATTCTTCCATTTGTTGATATGTTGTATTATATTGATTGATTTGTATATATGGAAGAATTTTTGCATACCTGGGATAAATCCCACATGATCATGGTGTATGATCATTTTAATGTGTTGTTGGATTTTGTTTGCTAGTATTTTATTGAAAAATTTTGCATGTGTGTTTATCAGTGATATTGGCCTATAATATTCATTTTTTTGTGATACCTTTAGTTTTGGTGTCAAGGGGGAGTGGCCTTATAGAATGAGCTTGGGTTATTCCTTCCTAAGGTTTGTGTTAGCTAAGGATTGTGTTAGCTCTTCTCTGAATGTTAGGTAGAATTCCACCGTGAAGCCACATGGTCCTGGACTTTTATTTATTGGGAGATTTTTAATCACAGTTTCAATTTCAGTACTTGTTATTGATCTCTTCATATTTTCTATTTCTTCTTGGTTCATTTGGAAGGTTGTACCTTTCTAAGAATTCGTCCATTTCTTCTAGGTTATCCATTTTATTGGCATAGAGTTTCTTGTAAGAGTCTCTTATGATCCTTATTTCTGAGGTGTCAGTTGTAATTTCTCCTTTTTTGTTTCTAATTTTATTAATTTGAGTCTTTTCCTTTTTTCCTTGATGAGCCTGGCTAAATGTTTATCAATTTTGTTTATGTTTTCAAAGAACAAGCTTTTAATTTTATTGATCTTTGCTATTTTCTTCATTTCTATTTCATTTTTTCTCTGCTATGATTTTTATGATCTCTTTCATTCTTCTAACTTTGGGTTCTGTTTGTTCTTCTTTCCCTAGTTGCTTTAGATGTAAGGTAAGGTTGTTTATTTGAGATTTCTCTTGTTTCTCTAGGTAGTATTAGATTGCTATAAACTTCCCTTTTAGAACTGCTTTGCTGCATCCCATAGGTTTTGGGTCATTGTGTTTTTGTTTTCATTTATTTCCACGTATTTTTGATGTCCTCTTTGATATCTTCAGTGGTCTTTTGGCTATTTAGTAGCATATTTTTTAGCCTCCATGTGTTTGTGTTTTTTATAGTCCCCCCCCCCTCCCCGTGATTGATTTCTAATATCATAGCATTGTGGTTGAAAAAGACACTTGATAGTTTCAATTTGCTGAGATTAACCCAGGCTTGATCTTTGACTCAAGATACAATCTATGTTGGAGACTATTCCATGTACACTTGAGAAGTGTATTCTACTGCCTTCAGATGGAATGTCCCATAATAGTAGATACACTATCTAGTCTAATGTATCATTTAAAGTTTGTGTTTCCTTATTAATTTTTCTGTCTGGATATTCTGTCCATTGGTGTAAGTGGGGTGTTAAAGCCCCCCACTATTATTGTGTTTCTGTTGATTTCCCTTTTTATGGCTGTTAGCATTTGTCTTGTGTATTGAGGTGCTTCTATGTTGGGTGCATAAATATAGTTGTTCTAGCTTCTTCTTGGATTGATTTCTTGATTATTATGAAGTGTCCTTGTAGCTTGTAACAGTCTTTATTTTAAAGTCTGTTTTATCTCATATGAGTATTCTATTCTGGCTCCCTTTCAGTTTCCATTTGCATGGGATACCTTTATCCACCCCCTCACTTTCAGTCTGTATGTGTCCTTCATTTTGAAGTGTGGCTCTTATAGACAGCATATATACAGATCTTGTTTTTGTATCCCTTCAGCTAGTCTGTCTCTCTTGGTTGGAGCATTTACTCCATTAACATGTAAGGTAATTTATCAATATTATGTTTCTATTGTCATTTTCTTAATTGTTTTGCATTTGTTTTTGTAGGTCTTTTTCTTCTCTTATGCTTCATGCCTAGAGAAGTTCCTTTAGCATTTGTTGTAAAGCTGGTTTGGTGGTGCTGAATTCTTTTAGCTTTTGCTTCTCTGTAAAGCTTTTGATTTCCCTGTTGAATCTGAATAATATCCATGCTGGGTAGAATAATCTTGGTTGTAGGTTTTTCCCTTTCATCACTTTAAATGTATCCTGCTACTCTCTTTTAGCCTACAGAGTTTCTGCTGAAAAATCAGCTGATAACCTTATGGGATTTCCCGTGTATGTTTTTTGTTGCTTTTCCTTTGCTGCTTTTAATATTTTTTCTTTGAATTTAATTTTCGTTAGAGTACTATGTGTCTCAGCATGTTTCTCCTTGGCTTTATCTTGTGTGGAACTCTGGGCTTCTTATACTTGGGTGGCTGTTTCATTTGCCATGTTATTGAAGTTTTCAACCAAAAACTTTTAAAACAGTTTCTCAGACCTGTTCTCTTTTTCTTCTTCTGGGACATCATAATTTGAATGTTGATGCATTAATGTCCAATAGGTCTCTCAGTCCGTTCTCATTTCTTTCCATTCTCTTTATTTTGCTCCTCAGCAGTTATTTCCATCATTCTATCTTCCAACTTACATGTTTGTTCTTAGGCCTCAGTTATTCTATTGATTCCTTCTAGTGTATTTCAGTTATTGGTTGTTCATCACTGGTTTTTTGTTGTTGTTGATGTTGATGAGCTAAACAATAGCTCTTCTAGGTCCTTCTTAAACATTTCCTGCATTTCCTTGATCTTTATCTCCATTCTATTTCTGAGATTTTGAATCATCTTTACTGTCATTACTCTGAATTCTTTTTCAGGTAGTTTGCCTATTTCCCCTTCATTTATTTGTCTTTTAGGTTTTTATCTTGTTCCTTCATCTAAAACATATTTCTCTGTAATCTCATTTTTGCTGATGGGTAGGGCTGTGTTCCTGTCTTGCTAGTTGTTCAGCCTGAGGCATCTAGCCCTGGCGTCTGCAGGCAGGTGGGCAGAGCCAGGTCTTGATGCTGAGATGGGGACCTCTGGGGGCACTCATACCAATTAATATTCCTTGGGACCTGAAGATCTCTATTAGTCCAGCATCAGTGCTCCCACCACAGGGGTTCAGGCTAGACCCCTGGCCTGGGAACCAAGAGCCCACAAACCACACAGCATGGCAAAAAACAAACAAACAAAAAAAAACCAAACACTAAAAATAAAAACAAGACAGACAACAAGCAGAAAACAGCAGAACAGCAACAGAATAAAAAATAAAATTAGAAAAATAAAAAATACAGGTGTTGCTGGGCAACTTTCTTTAGCAGAGGCAACAGGGCTGAGAATACAGTGAGGGTGCCAAGGCAGTAACAGGCAGAGGTGCTGGCAGACGGCCCTGCAGAAAGTCTTGTTATAATGGTAAGCATCTGCATTCTGGTGGATCAAGGCACAAAGGCGGGTGAGATTTCCAGAGCTGGCTCGGGGCACAGCTCGAGAGAGTCCTGGCAGGTCAGAGCCCCAAGGGGAAGGGCTGGTGTCTGCATGTACCTGGCTGGGCCGTGGGGACCCAAGCGATGCCACACCCAGCCCGGCTGTTGGCCAGATTCTTATACATCCTGCCAGTAGAAAACATCATGAAGAGATCAGAAGGCAGGAGTAAGAGAAAAAATTTCCAACTTCTGGCTCCAGCAGTGTGGGAGTGCTGGCGGCAGCTTGCTTTTGCTTGTGGTTGCAAGTGCTGCTATAGTGATGTAGTGCGGTGTGATACAGATAGTGATCTGGTTATAGAGATACGGTGATATGCAGGCCAGTGCTGTGGTGATCTAGATGTAGACGTATAGATAGGGTGGTAGACAGTCCAGTGCTAACAGCGATACAGAGCAGCGCTGGGGCGCTTTCTGACTAGCAGCGCCGTCAGCAGTCCCGCTGTGGCCAATGCAGCGCTGCTTCAGCACACCCAGACTGACTGTAATTTTCTCCCTGCAAACCAGCTCGTCTCACCTGCCTCGGGGACTGCAGTCCTGTGCCCTTAGTGGCTTCTCATCTGTGGGTCTCTCCCCTGCTTCCTGTTTGCCTCTCCAGTCTCCCTCATTCTTTCTTTTGTTTCAGTCTTTAGATCATCTTTGTCACTACTTCCCTGCATTAGATTTCCTCTGCTTTAGGTACTGTATGGAGGTTTGTCTTCACCTGATCAGTTCAGACGCTGATTAGTTATAGTTTCTTAAGGTCAGGGACTGTCTTATTCATCTTTTCTGTTAACCCTACTGCCTCATATGCCACACAGAAGCAGTAGTTTTATAAATGTGAGGATGTAGGTTGTAGAAAATTCTTGGAGTTTGTTTTGTTTTGGTAAATGGGGGTTATGCAGTTTATTTAAATGTATTCACTTTAATGCTTCCTCCTGAGCCAGACTCCTCCCCACTCTTAATCAGTGTGGTTTGGATGGGACTGACTCCCATCTGGTGGCTCCATATGAATGCCTGTGAACCACTTTGGGCCAAACAGAGTCAATATAAAGAGTTTTCTGGAACAGTTGGAGGAGGGTCTATCTTTCCTCTTAGCTGTGCCTCTGATGGATTCTAACAGCCTTTCTGGGAAAACCTTAGCTCAGTCCTCCTGAGGCTGATATTCTCTTCCATTCAGAAACTTTGCCATTTGCTACTGGAAAAAAATGAAGTTTCCGTGATTTTTGAGGCCACAGAGAAAAATTATATTCATAAAATCTGAGCTGTGGCTACTGCCAGTGACCAGTTGCTGAGGTTATTAAAGTCATTTTTCTCTATTAAATGAATTTAAGAAACTTCAGGTACTTTAGGAAGAAAACTGTAATCCAATATGTTTCCAGCAATCTTGAAAAAGTATGCTAATCATGTATTAAGGGTGTAGCCTTAAAAACAGGGTCATCTAAAGATTATATGGCATGAAATCAAAGATACTTCAGCCAGGACGGAGGTGCAGAGAAGAAACCAAGCTAAAACCAAGCAGCTTGGTTCTGTTGTGGGTCTTCCATACTGTGCCTCAGTCAAAATGATGCCCCTTGAGAAAGTGCCCATTTCATGAATACTTTTTGGTTGACCATGAGGTCAAATCATTCTTCTGTCTGGCTCTCCTTCTCAATCTGTTAGCAAGACGAGAGGACTAGACAGCGACAGCCCTTAGCAAAGCTGTATCAGCTCCCTTTGGAAGTATTTGAATTAAAAAGAAAAAACAACAAAAAACCCAAACATATATTGAGAACCACTGTGTTTAAAATCCTTTGTTGGAAGTGAAGCACAGAACATTCTTCATCTTTCATTCTTCATTTTATTCCTGTGACAGGGAGGCATGTGAATAGAAGTTAAAAGGAAAAGTACAGTATGAAAATGGGGAGCTTGCTTCTGACTTCTGACTCTGATGTTGTTTGACTTGGGCAAGTCATTCTGATCCCTTTGGGTCTCAGCCAACATCTTTGTAAAATGAGGGTAAAAGCACTTATCTCATGGGATGATGATGATGATTACATGAGACAGTATATGTGCCTGGGAGAAAGAAGTGAATGTGGCAAGATATCCTAGTTGTGCTTTGAGAGGGCAGCCTTGAATAAAGTATCATCTAAAGTCAGAACACACCCAGCTATCTTTGTACTGTTGTCGTCTTCAGAGAGTTCTTGTCCATTCTCGGTGGACAGTCATACGTGTATCACATAGTTTTGGCTTCCAGAGTTCCCATTCCACTGGAGCTGATGGACACTTCACTAACAATGATATGCTACACCAAAGATGTGTACAAGATACTATGTGGGCACAGAAAGAGGAGAGGTAAATTCTAACATATTCTGGACCTAGAAAAGCCAGGGGTTCTGGAAAATGGCAATTTTAAGGAAAGTGAACTTTAATAGAACTGCTCTATCATTAGAGTATCACAGCTCACCAGATACTGATCTCTTCACTACACTCTATAGAAGATCTGGACTTCCCAATTGAAAGGCCAATATTATATTCCTCTGTCTTCCTTCTTCACCTTACCCATCTTCCTCTCCTTTCCTCCTCCTCCTTTTCTGCCTCTTCTATCTCCTGTTGTTGTTCGGTCACCAAGTCATGCCCAACTCTTTGCAACCTCATGGTTGCAGCATACCAGACCTCCCTGTCCTTCACTATCTTCCAGAGATTGTCCAAGTTTATGTCCATTGAATCAATGATGCTATCCAACCATCTCATCCTCTGCTTCCCTCTTCTTTTGCCTTCAGTCTTTCCCAGGATTAGGGTCTTTTCCAATGAGTCGGCTCTTCACATCAAGTGGGCAAAGTATTGGAGCTTCAGCTTCAGCATCAGTCCAATGAATATTCAGGGTTTGTTTCCTTTAGGATTGACTGGTTTGCTCTCCTTGCAATATAAGGGACTCTCAAGAGTCTTCTCCAGCACCACAATTCAAAGCATCACTTCTTCAGCACTCAGCCTTCTTTATAGTCCAACTCTCACATCAGTACATGACTACTGGAAAGACCACAGCTTTGACTATATGGACTCTTGCCAGCAAAGTGATGTCTCTGGTTTTTAATATGCTGTCTAAGTTAATCATAGCCTTCCTTCTAAGAAGCAAGGGCCTTCTAATTTCATGGCTGCGGCCACCATGTGCAATGATTTTGGAGCCAAATAAGAGAAAATCTGTCACTACTTCCACTTTTCCCCCTTATATTTGCCTTTGAAGTGATGGGACCAGATGCCATGATCTTAGTTTTTTGAATGTTAAATTTTAAGCCACCTTTTTCCACTTTCCTCTTTCACCCTCATCAAGAGGCTCTTGAGTTCCCCTTGGCTTTCTGTCTTTAGAGTGGTTTCATCTGCATATCTGAGGTTGTTGATATTTCTCCGAAGCAATCTTGATTCCAGCTTGTAACTCACCCAGTCTGGCATTTCACATAATGTATTCTCCATAGAAGTTAAACAGGGTGACAATATATAGCCCTGACATACCCCTTTCCCAATTTGGAACCTGTCAGTTGTTCCTTATAACATTCTAAGTATTGCTTCTTGACCCACATACAGGTTTCTCAGGAGACAGGTAAGATGGTCTGGTATTCCCATCTCTTTAAGAATTTCCAACAGTTTGTTGTGATCCACACAGTCAAAGGCTTTCACGTAGTCATTGAAACAGAAGTAGACATTTTTCTGGAATTCACTTGCTTTCCCTATGATCCAGCGAATGTTGGCAATTTGATCTCTGATTGTCCTGCCTTTTCGAAACCCAGCTTGTACATCTGGAAGTTCTCCATTCAAGTACTGCTAAAGCTTAGCTTAAAGAATTCTGAGCATAACCTCACTAGCATGGGAAGTGAATGCAGTTGTCTGGTAGTTTGAACATTCTTTAGCCCTGCCCTTCTTTGGAATTGAGATGAAAACTGACTTTTCCAGTCCTGTGGCCACTGCTGAGTTTTCCAAATTTGCTGACATGCTGAGTGAAGCACTTTAACACCATCATCTTTTAGGATTTTAAATAGCTCAGATGCAATTCCATCATGTCCACTAGCTTTGTTCATAGTAATACTTCCTACGGCCTACTTGACTTTAAACTACAGGATGTCTTGCTCTAGGTGAGTGACCACACCATCCACCTCGTGCTTCTCCTTTAACCTCCCTGCAGCTCAGAGAGCTTTAACCTCATGCCTGATTCTTTGGACTCTCTCAGAATCACACTGTGGATGGTGCTACACTTGACCACTTGAACAGAGATAAGGAGAGACTGACTGAAGATTGTGCCAGATCAGGTTCTGCAGGGGCCACCATGTCTACCTTCAGCTGCTAGATCTGGGGTGAGCAGACTGTAGCTGATGCAGAGTTAACCCTACTGTTGTCCCACTAGTCAGTGAATTTGAGTGTCTTTCATGTAAATCTCAGGCACTCAACTAGGCACTGGGGATAGACACTGAGCTAATGAAACTCCTTGCTGTCTAGGAATTAATAGTCTAATGGGAATCAAATGAATAATTAAATAATTTCAGGAGTTCAAAAGTCTTTGGGGAGGTACAGGTTGCTACAGAGTCACTTATCAGGGAAGCCAGCCTTACCTGGAAAGGGAGAGAAGGCAACTCTGGGGACATGATGTTTAAGCTGAAGGATGGGTAGGAAATAGCCAGGAGGCTTCTGGGGGTACCCCCATTCCTATCTGCCATCACTTTCTCCCCAATATTACTCATGGAAGGGAGTGACCCCCACTCTGGCTGACACTATTTACAGCTGAGAAGCAATATGTGAAAATGTAGCTGAACGCAGCAGCTTAGATACTTGGACTTGCCCGTGCTCATGGTAAAGCTGTTCCAGGCACTCAGGGGTTCTCCTAAGCTCCCCAGTATGTTTCTCTGGATTGCACCAGGGAAGTGGCCTGTGGGTGCCACCAGCTCCGACAGCCTTGTCTCCTCAGGCTGTGTGAGGTTTCGTTTTCTGATAGAGCACTGGCCTCACCAGAGCCACAGTGGCTCAGGCCCATTTCCCCCCCTTGCAATCCAGAGACTTGACTAAGGCAGTCATGTTCCTGAATGTTCACATGGATGACAGTTCATATTTTGAACCTAAATCTTTGCTTTTGTTGTTGTTCAGTCACCTAGTCGTGTCCAACTTTTTGTGACCCTATGGACTGCAACACGCCAGGCCTCCCTGTCCCTCACCATCTCCCAAAGTTTGCCCAAGTTCATGTCCATTGCATCGGTGATGCCATCGAGCCATCTCATTCTCTGACACCTTCTTCTTCTGCCCTCAATCTTTCCCAGCATCAGGGACTTTTCCAATGAGTCGGCCATTTGCGTAAGATGACCAAAATACTGGAGCTTCAGCATCAGTCCTTCCGAGTATTCAGGGTTGATTTCCCTTAAGATTGACAGGTTTTATCTCCTTGCTGTCCAAGGGACTTTCAGGAGTCCTCTCCAGCACCACTGTTGGAAGGCATAATTCTTTGGCATTCTGCCTTCTTTATGGTCCTGCTCTCACAGCCATACGTGACCACTGGGAAGACCATAGCATTGACTATACAGACCTTTGCTGGCAGAGTAATATGTCTGCTTTTCAACACACTGTCTAGGTTTGCATAGCTTTCCTGTAAAGAAACTATCTTCTAATTTCATGGCTTCTGATCTTCTGATTTCATGGCTTCAGTCACCATCCATGGTGATTTTAGAGCCCAAGAAGGGGAAATCTATCACTACTTCTACCTTTTCCCCTTCTATTTGCCATGAAGTAATGGGGCTGGATGCCATGATGTTAGTTTTTTTTTCTAAATATTTAGTTTTAAGCCATCTCTTTCACTCTCTTCCTTCATCCTCATCAAGAAGCTCTTTAGTTCCTCTTCAATTTCAACCATTAGAGTGGTATCATCCACCTATCTTAGGTTGTTGATGTTTTTCCCACTCTTATTGATTCCAGCTTGTAACTCATCCAGTCCAGCATTTATCATGATGTGCTCAGCATGCAGGTTAAACAAACAGGGAGATGGCAGACAGCCCTGTTGTACTCCTTTCTCAATCTTGAACCAGTCAGCTGTTTCATACAGGGTTCTAACTGTTGCTTCTTGACCCGCATACAGGTTTCTCAGGGAACAGGTAAGATGGTCTGGTATTCCCATCTCTTTAAGAGTTTTCCACAGTTTATTATGATCCACACGGTCAAAGGGCTATCATAGTCAATGAAACAAAGATAGATGTTTTTCTGGAATTCCCTAACTTTCTCTATGATCCAGTGAATGTTAGCAATTTGATCTCTGGTTCCCCTTCCTTTTCTAAACCAGCTTGGACATTTGGAAGTTCTTGGTTCACATAATGCTGAAGCCTAGCATGCACAATTTTAAGCATGCCCTTACTAGCATAGGAGATGAATGCAATTGTTCAATGGTTAACACATTCTTTAGTACTATCTTTCTTGGAAATCGGGATGAGGATTGACCTTTTCCAGTCTTGTGGCCACTGCTGGGTCTTCCAGATTTGCTGACATATTGAGTGCAACACCTTGATGGCATTATCCTTTAAGGTTTTAAATAGTTCTACTGGAATTCCATCACATCTACTAGCTTTATTAACAGCAGTGCTTGCTAAGGCCCACTTGACTTTGCTGTCCAGTATATCTGCCTCTGGGTGACTGACAACGCCATCATGGTAATCCAGTGCATTAAGTTCTTTTTTGTATGGTTCTTCTGTGTATTCTTTCCATCTCTTCTTGAGGCCTTCTTGTCTCTCCATGCTGTTCCTTGGAACTCTGCATTTAGTTGGATATACCTTTCCCTTTCTGCCTTGCTTTTCATGTTTCTTCTTTCTTTAGCTATTTGTAAGGCCTCCACAAATAACCACTTTGCCTTCTTGCTTTTCTTTTTCTTTGGGATGGTTTTGTTCATTGCCTCCTGTACATTATTATAAGCAAAGAGTATACATTAAACTGGCAAAAAATAAAAGGAAGCAGCAAAATGGTCAGATGGGAGAGACAAATGAATCTTGGGAGGGAGGATGGGAGTAAGGACCCTGTAGTGACACTGAATTAATAAGCCAGCCATGGATGTGGGTATTTAGACACACGACAGATGGGCATGGGATCTGAGCATAAAAATAACAGAGCATGAGAGAAACTGATTAAATTTGCTGTTTCTAGAGGGATTTAGATATGCTTAGAGTGGAAAGGGGCTTTACAGACAAACTCTTCTAATAGGCAGCCTGGCGGTCAGCCAGCTGCGGCCCTGATCGGAACCAGCCCCCCTCTACCAGAGCAGGACCCCACTGAGAGGGGCAGAGGCATCTGTTCTTACATTGTGGGCACTGGACTGTTCTCAGGTTGAGTTTACATTTCTCTGGTGTTAACTTTCACTCACTCACTTCAGCAGTTGGACTTCTGAAGCAACATGAATGTATCTTCTTTGCATGTGACATCCTGGTGAATCTTGCAGATCAGCGCACTCCTCAATTTTCACGTCTTTGGAACAATTCCTTCACTTGTACCTTAAATGATATGACTTCAAATTCTATCACACTTCCAGCTACTCCTCGCTACTTTGTCAAAATCTGTTAAAAATGTTCTGATTTGAGAGAATAGCATTGAAACATGTATATTACCATATGTGAGATAGATGACCAGTCCAGGTTCGATGCATGAAATAGGGCTCTCAAAGCTGGTGCACTGGGACAACCCAGAGGGATGGAATGGGGAGGGAGGGGGAGGGGCGTTCGGGACGGTGGGTCACATGTACACCTGTGGCTGATTCATGTCGATGTATGGCAAACACCACCCCAATATTGTAAAGTAATTAGCCTCCAATTATAATAAATTACTTTTTAAAAAATGTCCTAAACAGAATACTCTTACATGGAGAACAGAGAATGCTGCTTTCTGTGAGTAGAACAAATAGTCCATGAAAATATCACATTAGATTACTTTTTTTAGCAGTCACTGATGGTCCTTATCTGTGGGAAAGCAACAGCAAGCAGACTAGGCATTAGTTAGGTACTGCTGCCTAACAAATTATCCCCAAATTTAGCAATGTACAACAAGAAGCATTTATGATCTCACTCAGTTTCTGAGATCAGGAATCCAGAAGTGGGTCAGGTGGCTGGTTCTAGCTCAGGGTCTTTTAAGAGTTTGCAATCAAGTTGTTGACTGGCACTGCAGACACTATAAAGATCTGACTGATGCTGAAGAATCACTTCCAGGCTCCCTCACATGCTGCTGGTTGTGGGCTTTGGTTCCTCACCAGGTGTGCCTCTCTATTCAAAACCTGGCTTCCCCAGGGCAAGCGGTGTCAAACCAGGGACTTTTATGACCTAACCTTGAGTGAGGTGCCAGCAACTCTGCCATATTCTGTTGGACACATGCTAGTCCTGGCAAAGGTGGGAATCACAGGGGCCATTTGGAGGCTAACATTTCTGAAGTATTTGCAACATACTAGTTGCTTTCCTTGTGCTTGTATTAGCTGAAACTTTCCATCTATCACTTCACTTAATGCTTTCAACATCCTCCAAAGTAGATGCAGTTGAGGCATAGAAATGTTAAGTAACTTTCCCAAATCGTTTCTTAGCAACAGACCATGGATTAAAACCTAGGTCTAACTTTAGAGCAAAATATACCTGTTTTTTTAAGCTTTTTTAAAAAAAAAAAAAAAAGACTTGTAAAGACTTTTTTTTAAAAAAACACTTTTAAAAGTCTTTTTTTGAATTTGTTATAATAGTGTTTCTGTTTCATGTCTTGGTTTTTTGGCTGCAAGGTATGTGGGATCTTAGCTCCCCTACCAGGAATTGAACCTGTACCCCCCTGCATTGGAAGGTGAAGTCCCAACCACTGGCATGCCAGGGAAGTACCAAAATGCATCTGTTTTTAACTTGAGGTCTCTTATCATTTGGATGACTAACCAGGTCTCTCCTGACATATCCTGGTACAAATGACTTTTCTGCACATAACTGAAGAACTTTGCGTTTCACTTCCATTAAAATTTGGCATATTTCTTTTATTTTAAATTTTTGCAGTCTACATCATTTTGGCATACTTCTTAAATATTACAAGGCAACTTTCCTCTATCATTTGTGAATTCCTTTCACCATCTACAAATCCTCTTCCTTGCACACAGAATATGATGGAAAACAATCTTGAAGAAACCAGAATGCACAGATGTGCCTACAAAATATGATACATTGTCAAGATTAGAATAAAAGCCTAGTGACAAAATGTACCTAGTTTTTGAAATAAAATTAGCAAAGAGATTATTAAAGTTGTATTCCATAGCCAAATTTTAAAAGAAATGTTCTGAAGTATAGTTGATTTGCAATGTTGAGTTAGTTTTAGGTGTACAGCAAAGTGATTCAGTTATACATATATATCATTCTTTTTCAGATTCTTTCCCCTTATAGGTTTTTAGAGTATTGAATAGTTATCTACTTAAATATAAATATCTGTTAAACTCCTAATTTACCTGCCCTCCACACCCATGTCTACCCTTTGGTAGCCATAAATTTGTCTTAGAAATCTGTGAGTCTGTTTCTGTTTTGTAAATAAGTTCATTTGTATCATTTTAAAAAGTTAGATTCCACATATGAGTGATATCATATGGTAATGGTCTTTTTCTGTCTGACTTCCTTCATTTAGTATGATAAGCTCTAAGTCAACCCATGTCACTGCAAATGGCAGTATTTTGTTCTTTTTTATGACTGATATTCCATTGTGTGTGTGTGTGTGTGTGTATGTATCTGTAACGTCTTCATGGATTCCTCTGTTGATGGACATATTTAGGTTGCTTCCATGGTTTGGCTATTTAGTACCACTATGAACATTGGGATGCATATATCTTTTCAAATTGTGGTTTTCTCTGGACATATTCCCAGGAGTGGGAATGCTGTATCTATCAGTTCTATTTTTAGTTTTTTAAGGAACCTCTATATTGTTCTCCAAAGTGACTGTACCAATTTACATTCCCATCAACAGTATAGGGCGGTTCCCTTTTACCCATAGCCAAGTTTTGTCCATATAGATGTGAATATGGACCTCAACACAGCTGTGGTCACCCAGTCTGTCCTATAACATTTATATAAATTGTCTCAAGGCCTTTATCCATTTCCTTTAGGAAGGCCAGTCTTCTGCCATCATTTCAGCACATTTCAGTGTTCTTAAATTCTGGTCACTTGCAGACTGCCTCTGGCTCTTGCCTCTGGCCACTGTTTACTTCTGTTCTTCATAGTCTTAGAGTAGAACACAGCTCCTCTCTGTTCCCTAAAAATTGTTCATAGATACATTGTTTATGTACTAGACTTTACTGAACATTTCAGGGAGATGAAAGGATCCAGTATCAATTTTCCTAAAATTGAATATTAAAGTTCCCTTTGCTTAGAAGTCCTTTGAGCATCCAGGTTGCTTGGTCACCTTGTTCCCTAAAACCCTCCCTTTTCAACTGCATTCACTTCAGAAAACAGAACCACTCAGATCTGCATCCTCGATAGAGCTCTGGGCTAATTTCACTATCTGACAAGTCAATAATTTGCTCTGCTTTGTGGTGAGGAATTGGAAGAGGTTTTGAAGCTTTCTATCACCCCCCAAGTCTTTACACATGGAAGTGAGCAGAATATTTATTTATAAACTGATACGACTTACATAATTTCCCTAGGAGGGCAGAACCTAGTGTCAGTTTTGTCTTTAAGTTACATTATTTTCATCCTCTGTTACATGTAGGATTAAACCAGTAGGGCTGTGAGTCATTGAGAAGGTGACATAATTCTGAGGTTGCCAGGCAGAGTCCTGTTGGCTGGCAGTAGTTTCTAATAGTGCCCATCTCATTTTCAGAATTCTTTGGTTGCGAAGCACAAATTATCTGACTACAGTCTAGTTCAAGAGAAGTTGACAGAATCTTGAAAGTGTATCATTGATGTGCCAACACCAAAGCAAAAGGGAAGATAGAGGCTATTGAGAACAATCGGGACAAAAAGCTAGATTCATTTTAGAAAAATAGAGTTTACTTAAAGAAAGTTTTAAATTTTATTTATATTTATTTTCAGCTGGGCTGGGTCTTCATTGCTCTGCACGGGCTTTGTCTAGCTGCAATGACTGGGGCTACTCTTGGCAGTCTGTGCAGGCTGCTCTTGTTGCAGAGGACAGGCTCTAGGTGTCCGGAGTTGCAGTTCATAGGCCCTAGAGTGCACAGGTTTCAATAGCTGTGGCACACGGGCTTAGTGGTCCCACAGTATGAGGCATCTTCCTGGACCGTGTTCCTGCATTAGCAGACAGATTCTAATCCACAGTACCACCAGGGAAGTCCCTTTATTTTACTTTTAATTCATTTGAATACAGTAACCTGTGATGATCTGACCTATTCAGGCATTTATAGGGTCTGGAGCTAAAGACTTTACCAGTGTGTCCTTTTATTCTTTTTATAATAGTTTATTGAAGTATGGTTGACTTACAGTGTTGTATTAATTTCTCTTCTATGACAAAGTGATTCAGTTATACATATATATATTTTCATATTCTTTTCCATTATGGTTTATCATAGGATACTGAATGTAGTTCCCTGTGTTATACAGTAGGACTTTTGTTGTTTATTCATCCTATATACACTAGTTTGCAACTGATAATCCCAAACTCCCAATCCTTCCTTCCCTCACACCCTCTCTATCTTGGTGACAAGTCTGTTCTCTATGTCTGTGAATCTGTTTGTTTCAAAATATGTTCATCTGTATCATATTTTAGATTCCACATATAAGTGATATTACCTGGTATTTGTCTTTTTCTGACTTCACTTAATATGGTAATCGCTAGGTCCATTCATGTAGCTGCAAATAGCATTATTTCATTCTTTTTTATGGCTGAGTAATATTCCGCTTCATATATATGTGTGTGTATATATCACACACAACAAATCTTTATCCATTCATCTATCAATGGACATTTTGGTTTTTTCATGTCTTGGTTACTGTAGATAATGCTGCTATGAACGTAGGGGTGTATGTATTTTTGGGAACTATAGTTATATTTGGATATATGCACAGGAGTGGGGTTGCTGGATTATATAACTATTTTTAACTTTGTGAGGGACGTATACTATTGCAGACTTTTTAATCATGGCCATTCTGACTGGTGTGAGGTGGTACTTCATTATCGTTCTGATTTGCATTCCCCTAGTAGTGCTGTTGAGCATCTTTTTATGTACCTGTTGGTAATATGTATGTCTTCTTTGGAGAAATATCTACTTAGATATTCTGCTTATTTTTCAATTTGTTTTTTTGCTATTGAGTTGCATGTGTTGTTTGTTTATCCAAACTATCTGGGTGTTGTCAGTGAATAGGAAGGTTTGTTTTTAGAAAGCCACAGCATGAACAGGGAACTATAGAAAGTGATGCATCCATGGAGCTATCAGGTTTCAAGAAAGATGAGTCACAGGATCTACCCAAGCTACCAAGGCTCGCTATACTCTCACCCTGTCATAATATTTCCAATACTGCTTCCTAAGGAAAGAACTTCACACCCAGAGGGAGAATGTGGTCTTGCTTAGTCTATCAAGGGACATTTAGTGAGTGTCCCTTCTGTAATATACCTGTGGAGGTTCTAAGATATTAATTTCCTATGAGGAACAATTTATTTGATGAGATAAGACATATATACAGGATAATGTATCACATAAATAGCTTTGTTATGTTTGGGCCACAGTATTGGAGGTTGGAGTGAAAACTGCTTTAGGTTGGGGACAGGGTATGTTGGGGAAGAAGACATGGAAATAAGACATTAAGTTGGACTTTGAAGGCTGGGTGGACCTGGAATTGATGAGGAGGTGGAAGAGGGGATGTGAAGACTTGGAGAAAGATGTATGAGAAGAAATTTCAAGCATTGTGAGTAGTAGACTATCTGGGAACATGATTGGATCAGACTAGAAGGAAGATTAATGTAGTAGCTGGGTACAGAATAAATCAGAGAACTGTGGATATTGGAGGCAGGAAAATTGGGAAGAAATCACTTATAACCCATCCAGATGCTAGATATTAGGAATCTGGGCTCAAAACTGCGGCAATGAGAATGCAAAAGATAGAGTGATGGCAAGAAAAGATGGCAGACTGGATGGGGACACAGAGGAAGAGGGGTATTCAATTTTGAAGCTACAACTAGGATGAACTTGAGATGGTAGAAAGGAGGCAAAAGAGACTTTTTTCATGGTGGTGGGGAGACTCTCAAGGAAGGAATACAAGGAGGTGAAATGACAGCATGTCTGTGGTGTGAACATCCATCAAGAGAGGTTCACAGTTACAAGATATGTCACTCATGTCACAGAACGTTATATATAAAAAGGATATATCTCTGTGTGTCTGAACAAGAGAGGAAGACTGGGAATCCTTTCATTCATCCAACAGACATTTTCAAGTGCCTCATTTGTGACACTCTATCATGGGAAAGATGAACAAGATACGTCCCTTCTTCTTTACTGAATTCATAGTCCACATTCCAGGACAGACACATAAGTGGAATTGGCAAGATGATATTTTGATGTAGTAACCATGGTGGTTGTTTTCCCCTTTGTAATTTCTGGTATTGTTCCCTTGTTCATAGAAAGGCAGGGTTGATATAGCAGAGGAGCAAAAGTTCTAAAAGAGCTTCTTAAAAATTTACAGAATCAACAGTTTGCAAAGATGATTATACCTTAGAAGAAAAGCTATGACCAACCTAGACAACATATTAAAAAGTAGAGACATTACTTTATCAACAAAGGTCTGTCTAGTCAAAGCCATGGTTTTTCCAGTAGTCATGTATGGATGTGAGTGTTGGACTGTAAAGAAAGCTGAGTGGCGAAGAATTGATGCTTTTGAACTGTGGTGTTGGAGAAGACTCTTGAGAGTCCCTTGGACTGCAAGGAGATCCAACCAGTCCATCCTAAAGGAGATCAGTCCTGGGTGTTTATTGGAAGGACTGATGCTGGAGCTGAAACTCCAATACTTTGGCCACCTGATGCGAAGAGTTGACTCATTGGGAAAGACCCTGATGCTGGGAAAGATTGAAGGTGGGAGGAGAAGGGGATGACAGAGGATATGGTTGGATGGCATCACCAATGTGATGGACATGAATCTGAGTAGGCTCCAGGAGTTGGTGATGGATAGGGAAGCCTGGCATGCTGCAGTCCATGGGGTTGCAAAGAGTCAGACACGACTGAGTGACTGAACTGACTGACTGACTAACTGATCCCCAGGAGTGGGATTACTGGATCATATGGTAATTGTATTTTTAGTTTTCTGAAGAACCCACCTACTGTTTTCCATAGTGTCTGTGCCAATTTATATTCTTACCAAAAGTATAGGA
Source organism: Dama dama (assembly GCF_033118175.1). Classification (NCBI taxonomy): domain Eukaryota; kingdom Metazoa; phylum Chordata; class Mammalia; order Artiodactyla; family Cervidae; genus Dama; species Dama dama. The sequence continues at coordinate 78,455,043 of NC_083698.1, read as the reverse complement.
GGGTTTCCTTTTCTCCACACCCTCTAGTGTTTGTTATTTGTAGACTTTTTCATGAGGGCAATTCTTACTGGTGTGAGGTAGTAACTCATTATAGTTTTGACTTGCATTTCTCTGTTAATCAGTGATGTTGAGCATCTTTTTATGTGCCTAATGGCCATCTCTATATCTTCTTTGGCGAAATGTCGATTTTTCTGCCTATTTTTCAATTGAGTTTTGTTGTTGTTGTTATTGAGTTGTATGAGCTGTTTTTTAATCAGTGAAGGTTCATTTTTAGAAAGCCATAGTATGAATAGAGAACTATAGAAAGTGGTGCATCCATGGAACCATCGTTTCCAGAAAGATGAGTCACAGGAGCTACTCAAGCTAGCAAGGCTCTCTCCACTCTCTGTCTTACTTCCGGAACTCCATACCCAGAGGGAGAATGATATCTTGCTCAGTCTACCAAGGGACATTTAAGTAAGTGTCCCTTCTGCAGCATTTTTGAGATTATAAGAGATTTATTTCCTATGAGGAACAATTAATTTGAGGAGGTAAGACATGTATACAGAATAATGCATCACATATATAACTATTATGTTTGGGCCCCAGTATTGGAGTGAAAATTGATTTAGGTTGGGGACAGAGTATGTTGGGGAAGAAGACATGGAGATGATAAGACATTAAGTAGGATTTTGCAGGCTGGATGGGCTTGAAATTGATGAGGAGGTGGAAGAAGGGAAGTGAAGACCTGGAAAAGATGCATCAGGCGAGGTTTCAAGCATTGTGAATAACAGAATATCCAGATCAGACTGGAAGGAAGATTATGTAGAAGCTGGCTGCAGAATAAAGCAGGTGTGTATACTGGAGGGAGGAAAACTGGAAAGAAATTGCTTATAACTCATGCAGATGCTAGATAGTCAGAATCTGGGATCAAAAGAGTGGCAATAAGAATGCAAAAGATGGTGTGATGGTGAGGAAAGATGGTAGACTGGATGTGGACACAGAGGAGGAGGGATACTCAAAGATGAGGTTTCAGGTGGCATGAACTTTGAGAAGGAGGCAAAGCTTTTTTTTTTTTTTTTTAATGCTGGTGGGAAGGCTCTTAAGGGAGGAATATAAGGTGAAATGACAGCATGTCTACAATGAGAACATCCATCAGGGGAGGTTCACATTTACAAGTCATGCTACCCATGTCATAGAATGCTGTATATATAAAATATATCTCTATGTATCTTGAACAGGGGAGGAAGACTAAGCTTACTTTCATTCATTGAACACACATTTTCAAGTGCCTCTTTTGTCACTCTGCCACAGGAAAGATATGGCAATACGTTCCTTCTTATTTACTGAGTTCATAGTCCACACTCCAGGCCAGACACGTAAGTGGAATTGGTGCATGATATTTTGATATAGGAACCACTATGGGTTGTTCTCCCCCTTGGGCCTTCTAATATTGTTTCCTTGTTCATAGAAAGGCAGAGTTGATACAGCAAAGTAGAAGTTCCAAAATAAATTCTTAAAAATTTAAGAGTCAAGAGTTTGTAGCAGCCTCAGCCTTTTGAGTACCCAGACTCAAAGTTTACAGCAAAAACCAGACTTGATCCTGTGAGAACCAGTTTCACTGCCCCAGTAAGGAAGTATTCTGCCGGGCTGAGGTAAAGCAGGAGGAGGAGACAGGCTCCGGGAGAGGAGAGCAGAGAAGGAAGGGCGCCTTGCTCTGTGCTCCGGACTGGGTTCTCAGGTGGGGATGTGATACAGATGGACCCTGCGGAGCGGGCAGAAGCTCTGAGAACAGAAGAACTTCACTTTCTATTTTCTTTGAGAGGGAGTGAGTCTTGCAAACTGAACGCCCACTCTTCTCACCTTCCCGCCACCTACCCACCCTCTTGGGTGTGGTGAGGAAGCAACAGAGAAAGACTATCTCAGTGGGCAAGTTGAATGAGTTTCCCAGAGCCACAAGGTAGACAGATGTGCTGGGGGCTAGGAGAGCTGTGGTGGTCAGGAGAGCAGGGTCAAGATGAGGACCAAGGACCAGAGACCAGCTGGCTCTGCAGACATCACAAGAGATGCTGGCAACAGATGCAGGTGATAGGAGGCTACAGGAATGATGGCCTCTCCCCCAGTGCCAGTGTGGACAGAGGCCAGCTGAGGCCCAGATGAGGCATTGGAGGCTTTAGAGAAATGACGTGACCATGTTTTTATTTCAGAACCACTGTTCTGGGGGAATGTAAAGAACGGCCTGGGGACTGGCTCCCCCGGGGTTCCTGCTTCTGGAGCTTGAGTGTTTCCTTCTCTCTCCTGCCTTATCTTCACTACTAACATCACACTGCTTCTCATCACCCCTAAGCCTGCATTGCAGGAGGCGGGCATTTCCTCCTAGATTTTATAAAAGGACACTCAGCTCCATGTCCAGGAGTAAGAGTGAAGTCAAAGTTACTGTTTTGTATCAAAATTGGTCTTGATTAAAACTTAATCTAGCCCAAGTCCTGATAATCATGATCAAATGGTGTGGTATTTAGCACATAGAAATGTCTCTTTACCTAAATATGTACGTACATAATATTCCTTATTTAGTGCTACTGAGAGTGAACTTGAAAAAACACCAAGAAATGTGTATACTTTTGTTTATAGAGAGTTTACTTGAACAATTTGCACTGCTCTGTGCAACTCGTCCCCTTACGGAGGTGGAGAGGGGGTGAGGGTCCTGGCAGCCAGTTCTGGGGGGCTGGGTGAGGCATTCCTGGAGGGTCTGCCTCCCGTCTGTTTCTTCACTTCTCAGTGGTTCTGGAAGCTATTCCATACTCTGTGATAACTCTGTTTCTGCTCCTATAGCAGATTTTGTTTTCTATCACTGACCAAAACAGGTCAAACACTTTAAAAAAAAAAAAAGGATCAGATGGGTACTGGTTAAGATCATGGGGCCCTGAAGGCAGACTGTATGAGTTTGACTTCCAGCTGTACCCACTGCCTGCTCCCTGACCTTAGACAAATTGTTTAAACTTTATCATTATGGGGAAGCTGGGGCACATAATGATAATGCCTATCTCATATGGTTCGTATGAATGATAATACATGCAAAGTGCTTGTATCAGTTGCTGACACACAATGAAGGCTCAATGTTTGTTTTCATATATTAAATATATGTATTTTAGCAATAGACCCACCAAATAAAAAGCTATTGAGAATGTTTCAGAAATTCTCAAAGGCAGACATACTTAAGCTAGTATAAACAGTGATTGCTCAGTTTTTTGTTTTCATACAATTAAATACACATCGTTTAGCACTAGAACAACCAGTTACATTTTTATTGAGATCGTCTCAAAATTTTTCAAAGATGGACATACTTAAACTAGTATAGTCTTTTTGGCTAAAAACAAAAGCAAAATAAAACTGTTATCACAAGATAACTTTGAACTTGGTGGTTTCACACTCAGAGATTCGGTTTTTTAAAGGAAAGGACATGAAATTTGAAGTCAGCAACTACATTCTTCTCAAATATAAGTGGAGTAGCTTTGCTTTTCAGCTATGTTTCAAATTGGGCTCACTTGTGTGTGTGTGAAGGAAGAGTTTCTCTGGTTAAAAGTAAAATCTAGCAGTGTAGCAGAAATATCCCTAATCTTAGAATACGGAAATACTGAAAGGGTTGACAGTAAACTCTAACACTTTCTAGTTCTAAATATTTAAGACTAACCAGTGAAGTCTGTTGTCTTCTACTGAATATTCTTTTTAACTCCAGTGCAAAAAGATGTACTGTGCGTTTCCTGTGAACTTAGGCATGTGATTTCTTAAAGCAGAGCCCTGCTCTGAAGTGAGTCACCTTTGTGATAACATCTCTGCACTTTGACTTCTCTGCTGGTAAACCTGGGGATATAATATCTTCTTGGGGTCAGGAGGTAGTCTGGGGAGTCATATGAGAATGAAATGAGATGCTGCTCATGGGAACGACTATACCAAGTTCAGTAGTTGATATTTGCTTGGTAGTCATTAGCATCCCACCCTCTCCCCAAAAAGGCAGACACAGAAAGCTGCATTTATTCCCTTTTTTGGGACAAAGAGAGCAGGGAGAGCAAATACGTGTTTTTCACTGGTTAGAGGATGGCAATGTAGCCCAAGGAAATGAAACCAGTAACTAAGAGACATAGGCACAGGTTTGAATTCTCTCCCTCCGTCTTATGCTATGCTCTACAAGGGCAAAGGAGGCTACAGGAAACACTGTCATGCCCATGCTCCAGCATCAGCCACCTTTCTCCTGAGCATCTCTCAGATTCCACAGCATCACTCCTATCCTCCCTCTAGCGACACCCGCCCACACTCCCTCACACTCTAGGTGCTGAAACTCTCTTCCATTCCTTATGAGGGTGCCAGAATGCTTGATTAAAGTTGTACAACCCAGTAAAAGTGAGTCTTTCACAGTGGGAAGAGCTAACATTTATTCTGCCAGGGGCAGACACTGCTGTTCATTGGGACACAGAGAACATGAAACTGGTCATCGGTCAACATGAAACTGCATGGCATCAGACTGCTCTTGTTATTCCCAGACATCACATAGTCAGTGACAATATGCACAATGTTTCATTCAATGCCAATCAAGAAGGTAAGCACAGTTGATGACATACTAAAAAAAAAAAAAAAAAAAAAGCCAAACCCAGAATCTGAGAGTGGTTGCTGGCAGAGGATATGAAAACAAGGTCCAAGGTGCTGCTAGACAGCCTCAGTGGTGAGGCACTCAGCCATCTGGGACAACTCTCAGCAGTCCATGTTATGGCTGGACAGTTTTACTGAAATGTCACTTCCAACTCCAAGACTTCAGTTTCTCTTCCTAAATAATGAGTCAAACAAATAAATGATAAAATGCTGACTGTGAATGCACATCTTTCAAGGTATGGCTGGGGAAAGCCCTAACTTCTTTACCAACTGCAAAGAGAAACATCTAGTAAACAGAAGAGGATGCAGAGGCTCTTCTTAAGCATAATCTAAACATGTACGAATCTTAACAGCACTGGTGCCAACAAAAGCTTCTGTTGCTGCAAAAGCAGTCCTCAAAGAGCACGAGGAAGAGGCTGACAAACAGAACCCAGCTATTTTTTCATCTCCAAAATGGCACTTCCTGGTCCCCGGTGCTTCGCACTGCAGATGTTACAGAACTGCGCAGGAGAGGTCTAAAAAACACAAGTGAAAATGCAGACTTTTAAAAGATCATCTCCTTCCACTATCATATCCAGATGGGATGCACTGGTGGAGGATGGGGAGCAGGCCATGCGATGTCGCTCCTTTCCCCAGAGGGTACAGCTGGTTCACACGGGATTCTGTCTAGACCAGCTGTTGTTCTGGGACTCAAAGGACGCCCCACAGAAAGACGAGCCTAATGTGACCCAGGGACACCCCGGGGAACCCACCTTGACACTGAAAAAACAGTAGTGTCATGATACAGAAATCAGGGTGAGAAAGTCAGACATGTGGATCTCCCTGTAGTTCACATCTCTGGAGCCCAACAGTCATCGATTTTATCTGAACAAATTATATACATGAGTATGCTTTTATAATGTTTAGTATCATGTACTAAGCAGTTTTACATTTGAGAAATAAGCTCATCACTTTTTCTGATGTGACAAACTATAACTGTGAGACACAGATGAAGGTTATAACTTTGAACCAGAGGATGTCATAAGAGGATGGTTATCATTTTAAGCACATCCCTCTGGCTGCACCAACTGCTTTCAAGTTGGTGGTGGCCAAGCCACCCACTCACCATGCTAGGCACAGGCAGGCACTCCTTGTGGAACATATGCCGGCAGTGGAAGACCACCATGCTGAAGGGCTTCGCTGCGTCTAGGGGGAGAGGGCAGAGAAGAGAGAAGAGCTCAGGGCAACAGCAGTTTCATTTTCAGCCAGAAGCTGCCCTGGGGGGATTGCTAATTTACAATCACATCCCGGCCAGGCGGCGTGGTTGAACGCAGGGCAGGCATGAGTCCTGTTGCTCTGGGGTCCTCGGTTAGCTGCCTGGCTTCCCAATCAGTTACTGCAGCTACACACTGGGGATGATTTCATGGCAAGGCAACAGCATTTGTTGTAAAAAAAAAAAAAACATATATATATATATATATCAGCATGTGTATGTGACTTTACAAGGTTCTCCCTCCCCCAGCCCTGTGCACATAATCGTGACACGCCACATACTGAAGTGGATTCTGTGGTTTGTAAGGATGCTTTCTGCCTGAAAGCATCTGCGTTTGCCAAGACCCTTCAGTGACTCCAGGGCAGAGCTGGGCAAACATCCTTGGTGTGACCTTGCTCTGTACCATGAGTCCGCTTGGGCACTGCACCTCATCTGCTCCTGCTCCGTGTAGCCAGCTTGGTTCCAGTAAGATTTAACCCTTAACAGAGTAAATCAGAAATCTGACTATACTGTGCAGGTGCATGTGGTTTCCTTCCGTTAAAACACTGACTAAAACACTGCAAAAGCTCACTGCTTTTCCTATGCCCACTGCGGGTTTTTTTTCTATTTTTTATTATAGTGGATTTGCAGTGTTGTGTTAATTTCTGCTCTACAGCAAACAACAAGATCATACTGTGTAGCACAGGGAACTATAGTCAATGTCCTAGGGTAATCCATAAGGGAAAAGAACATGAAAAAGAATGGATATGTGTATGCATGCGTGCTAAGTTGCTTCAGTGGTGTCTGACTCTGTGCAACCCTATGGACTATAGCCTGCCAGGCTCCTCTGTCCATGGGATTCTCCAGGCAAGAATACTGGAGTGAACTGCCGTGCCCTTGTCCAGGGCATTTTCCCAACTCAGGGATCGAACCCACGTCTCATTATGTTTCCTGCATCAGCAAGTGGATTCTTTACCACTAGCCCTACCTGGGAAGCCCTGGATATGTGTATAACCCACTGCAATTTTTAACATAAGCACTTAAAATCCAAACCTCTACAGAAGACCCCAAGTGGAATGACTTCTTGTGCTCCTGCCCTATTAAATAATCCCTCAAAGCTAAGTAAATGCTACACAAACTAGGTCTTGTAGTGCTTCTCCATGTTGAATTTATACATATGAAGCACTTTCTTAGCTTCTCAAAAACTGCTTTAATTTCTGCTTCAAAATATGGAAATCTCCCTCTTCATATCCTGTGTGTTATTTGCTCAGTCGTGTCCAACTCTTTGGAACTCCATATTTTGTAGCCCGTCAGACTCGTCTGTCCATGGAATCCTTTAGGCAAGAATACTGGACTGGGTTGCCATTTCCTTCTCAATGGGATCTTCCTGACCCAGGAATCAAACTTGGGTTTCTTGTATTGCAGGCGGATTGCGGATTCCTTACCATCTGAGCCACCAGGGAAGCCAAACCCATCCTATATGAGCCGTATGTAAAGTGCTTTTTTTTTTTTTTTTAATATTTATTTGGCTGTGCCAGGTCTTAGCTGTGGCATGTCAGGGATTGAACCTGGGCCCCCTGCATTGGGAGCATGGAGTCTTAGCCACTGGACCACCAGGGAAGTCCCTAAATTGCTTTGATTGTAGTTGGTGATAGATATATATATCTACATATAAATAAACAAACATGCACATCTTTTAAGGAACCACAGTTTCCAATTAGAAGGTGAGTATCTATTTCCGTTGAAATACATATGAGGTAACTCAGGAGCCTAGATCCACACAGCAATGAAAAGTTTAAAGAAAAGTGAAAGCTACCTATAATTTTTTCCCCAAGTATACATATGGTTCTTCTACCTTGGAATCTAAACAAGTAGATGGTAAGTTTCCATTTTGTTTTGTTTTATACTAAGGCAGTGGTTCTTAAAGACTGGCCCTTGAACCAGTAGCATCCACACCACGTGGGAACTTCGGTCCCAAGATTTTTGGGTCCCACCCTGAACTACTGAATCACCCCCTACAGGGGGTGGGACCAGCAATCTCAGTTTTAAAAAGCCTACCCACAGATGCAGACTCACTCTAAAACTTGGGAACTTTACCCCTAAGGAATTGGCAGCACCAGCATGCAACTGAGTAGGGATATGGCTGAAATTCTTCCCTAAGCTGAATTATTCCAAAAGTTTTATAAAGTGTAATTTGCTAACTTCAAAATTTTAACTCTGCTCATCATTAACACATATCTGGGAATTTTTTCTCCCCACCCAGCCATCTTACCTGATGGAAGAATAGGGGAAAGGCAGGACTCACAGATGTTCTCCTCTGCAAGGAAACACACACAGTAAGCCCCCTACATACGAACCTTCAAGTTTTGAACTTTCAGAGATGCAAATGTGCCCCTGGATGCCAGCTACTGTACCATACTACTGTACTTTTCAAGGTAATGTACTGTAAGATTTAAAATGTCTACTTTTGGGTTTGGTGGTTATGTATGATTTGTGTGAAAAAGCATTATAAACCTATTACAGTACAGTACTACGTAGTCAATTACGTTAGTTGATACCTAAGCTAAGTTTGTTGGATTTACCAATGTGCTCTTGTTGGAACATATGTGGGGGACTTGCTCTACACTTATTACGTAATGTTTCTGTTTGTCCTGTCTGAAAGCAAGGCATGCAGTTCCAATATGATTCTTTCCATTTTACTTACCATCAACCAGAATGCCTTTCATTTGAGTTCGGTGCATCTTCTTTAGTAAGGACAGAGAGTCGGCTACGAGAATCTTCTTACAGCCTTCACGAAGCAGAATCTAATGCACACAATGTAAAAGAAAAACCACCTTAAAGAGATTCAAATATGGGGGAGAATCCTATTACTATTCTCGGGTGGGGTCAGGGAGAGGCGGTCCCTCTCCTTTTAAACCAGCTCCTCTGGCCACACTGTGAGTTTCCATTCTGAGTTTGGGGGGTGGGTATTGTATTGGAAATTGGGAGAAGCTGTGTGAGGTATGCCAAGCCAGATGTTGTTTTTCACTAGAACTCGCTGCTTTTCAAAGAGGAAAACATTCAAGGCCTTCTGGGAGGCTCTGGTGCAGCATCTAAGTCTTCTTCTTCTGGCCCAATGGGTGTGAGCGCACATGGTTCCGTGGGGCTCCATGGAAATTCACACGATGGAGACATCGCCACCTCCCTGCTGCCCAGCTCTGGGTCATGACACAGCTGCATCCTGCCCTCTTCACATCAAAGTCACTCTCAACTCTGAAAGCTCTGTGGCTGTTCTGCTTTCACACAGTTTCAATTCATGCCATCAGGGAAGGAAACTGGAAGCAGCCAACTGTGGTCCTCCATCCCAGATCGGCTGTGATAACACATCTTCCTCTCAATCCCAAGGAGCACCGGCGCTGGGTGCATGCAGCCCGAGGGCTTCTCCCCTCATCATATGAGGGCAAAGAGCCATGGAAACAGAAGTGATGCCCAAAGTTCTGCACCCACCATTTCGAGAGTTGATGAACAGGAAACTACATGATTTTACTGTTTCTACATGGAGAAACTGCCTATGACATTTTATTCTTCAGAATGCTGCTGGAAATTGAATTTTTCAGATTCATTTAAGAAAACAAACTAACAGATGTCATGAAAGCGTACAGAAAGAAGAGAAAAATACAGTAGAAAAGATCTAAAAAATACTGATGTTGGTAAGCTTTTTAAAAAAACTTATTACCAAACATATCTAGCTGCTCTAATACTAAAAGCTTAACACAAATAGTGTCAATCAAACAAAATGTTTCAAAAAGTCAGTTGTAGCTTCTATAATCGTTACAAGCATACTTTGTTTACTGTAAGATTAAATAAGAATGTATTTATGTTAGTTGTTGAAAACTAACACAAGACTCTAGATTCTCCCTATTTTTCCTTATTTCTCTGTAGTTCATCATCAATAATGATCCCAACCAAAAGAAAAGCACCAGGCTCACCTTTTTACAGTAGTAAGAGTGTATGTACATCAGCGAAGTTATTATGGTTCATTAGAAAGAGCTGCCATGGGGAAAAAATGTCATACAAGGCTGCCAAGTTTCTGAAATTTCTCTGAATGTTGAACTTTTTGCTGACACTGTCTTGTTCGTACTGTAGTGCTTATCGTCAGCATGGCACATGAGAAAGTCACCTGGTTTCATAAACCCCTGATAGGATACCAGAGCTAGGACTGGGAAACCATTTTACCTACTTTCTAATCCATCATTTAAATCACAATGCAATGGGATTTAAATTCTACTTGAAAAAAGCTTTGCCTTTTGTCAGGTTTATTATCAAAGATGAATTGCAGAGAAATAAGACAGAAAGACTCTTCTCAGGTTGGAGTTGAAAAAAAGATAAAAGTATGCATGTAACTAAGTGATTAAAGAAGCTATAGTTGGTTGTCATAAGCACCTATGTGATGAGGCCAAACAAATAATTTTAGAGAATTTATCTTAAATGTTTATATAACTTTTATTTTCAAGAATATTAAGAACTATCTCTTAGAAGAAATTACGAGCTTATATACTGTGAGTTGAAACCCATGTGAGACCAAGAAAAGGTAAGAAAGCAGCCACTGTTTCCTCTTACTCTGTCTCTGGATTTCAAAGTAGAGACCTATGGGGAAATGATAAAGTCACAGGGGACTGTGTGTGCATGCGTGCTCAGTTATGTTTGACTCTGTGACCGCATCCATGGTCTGTAGCCCGCCAGGCTCCTCTGTCCATGGAGTTTTCCAGGCAAGAACACTGAAGTGGGTTGCCATTTCCTCCTCCAGGGGATCTTCCTGACCCAGGGATCAAACCTGTGTCTCCTGTATTGGCAGGCAGACTCTTTACCAACCGAGACACCTGGGAGGCCTCTACAGGAGATTATAGAGAAAGTAAATACAGGGAAAGAACTTGGATAAACAGATGTCTGGAGTCATTTATTTATTTACCTGTGTGTGTACATGTGTGAAATTTAACTAAATGGAAGTGTTAAAGCTTTCTGCTTCTCCTAGGAATATTCATTCTGCTCACTTCCTGGTCCACGAGATAATACGTGGAGGCTCTATGAGGACCTACCCAACGTGGGATCCAACACAGTAGGCACTCAAATGTTTAAATCAGTATGTCTATAAGCAATCAAACATATAGCATTAAAAAACATATGCTGATTGCTTCTTGGCATTTTGGCTAAGATCAAGTGTAAAAAAGTTACATGGAAAAAATCTAAGCTACTTTATTACAGATTCCAAAATAAGTATTATGGATGATTTCCACAGAAATATTACATTAATGCTATGCAGCTGCATTTGCCATAGAAAGACATGTTTATGAAAGGACCCTCTTGAGAATTTGATAGAAATTCTTTAGAGATGAGGCTCTTAAATGTCAATGCAGAACCCAGTGCCAGGCTGAGTGTTTAAGAAACACCAGGGTGGTCTAAGGATCTGTTCCCTGTTCCTCTCCCACAGATCTGGGGTGGTACCAGAAACTAAGTAATTTTTTTAAAAAAATTCAGAATATTCTGGTGTACAGCTAGGCTTAACAAGTATTGATTTAACCTAATGGGAAAATTGACATCCAGAAAGTTCATGGGCCCCTCCCAAAGGTCAACAGACTTAATGGCAAAGCTGGGACTAGAGTCTGGGTCTGCAAAGACCATGCCCACAGCTCTTTAAAGACAACAGGCTACCTGTTCATCTTCTAGGCCAATCCTATATATTCCTGTTGCAACCTGCCCGTATAACGAATGCATCTCCAGGGACCAATGGGACAACCAGTGAGAAGTATACAAGGTTTAGTCAGAAGGTCTGGGTTCAAATCCAGTTCACCACCTTCCCAGACTGGTAAGTCAATACTTTCTGAAATGCAGGTCTTCTTATATATAAAACAGAGATGAGAGTTCCTTAAGGACCATTGTAAAGATAAATGACTGTCAAGTGTTTAAAAGCAAAGGTGCTAGGATGCTTAAGAATGATAAATAGGCTCTAAAAAAAAAAAAGGAGCAAGAGAAGTGGATATAAATGCTAAATATTGGTTTGGCTAAAAAAGTTGTTGGGATTTTTCCATAACATCTTACAGAAGAACTGAACAAACTTTTTGGCCAACCCACTAAAGACAAGAAATAAAAATTTTTTCAAATATAAAATACAGCATAAAAATTTGGAAATTGCAGTTTCTTGTAAAAATGGAAATATCATTATATATTGTTTTGTAAGTAACTTATATCAAAACAAATGCTATTTGTCCTTGAAATCAGACCTAGAAACATTTTAAGTTTATGAAGTATGACAAGGGCTACTTTTATCCTACTTCATGAAGCTTTGAAATCCTATTGAACCATCATGCTAACAATATAACAAGGTTCACAAACGTGTAAAAAAAAAAAGTTAAACATTGAAAATATGGTTAATTATTTCTTTAACATTAATGATGTCATAGACAGTTGAAGCTTAGCTGTCAGCTTCTAATTCCATTTAGATGGAATTAGAGGTGATACTGAGAAAAGTTGTTCCATCTTAGAAAATATGAAATTTTAAAAGCAGAAGTGATGTTCAGTTTTTCCCCCCAACTTTCTAACTTTTCTATTTTGAAACAGCAATTCACTTGAGGAGTCCTCCCCCAAAGCTCTTTCAGTACCAAGTAAGTTGTACAATTCTTTCCACTGAATTATAAATCTGACCCTTAGATTACCAATGCAAATCAGCAAAAAAGGTGCTGAGAAGCCCCGTGGTAACCTTTGTCTAACACTTGACCACAGTTTCCTACATTATACTGGATGGTTCTTAATGTCTTCCAAGGTCATTCCCCCCAACTCCCTGCCCCCAGGCATAACAGGGTCCAGATTCTTGCTGATTCATGGACCTGAAAAATTTCCCCTAAATTTTTTGGGTGTCATTGTCAGAGATGAAATTTTTTAGCCTGTTAAAACATGTAAAAATCAACTATAGTTTTATGGAAGAAACAACAACAAAAAAAGACTAGACAGAATTTTAAAAGTATGTGAAACCTTTCTGGAAAATTCAGACTGCTCTATAAATAGATTCAAGTTATTTTTATAGTGATCCCCAGTAGGTTGTCAGGGAAAGAAAATAGTTATTAATGAAAAGAAGTAGCCTTTTTCATAGAAAATAATTCTAAACTTTTCATATATAAGCAAGAAGTACCTCCTGGAACTCTGAACAACCTGCCCCAGTAGAGCATTTTCTCTCTGCATCCTCCAAGAAGATGTCTGAGGTCCAGAAAAGACTGCAGCCATTCCCACAGACCCCGCCCCTTTCTCCATGAGTCCCTCCCATTCCGTCCCAGAAGCCCCTCCCCATGGTTGGTGTATTACAGGCTACCTTGGACCCCCAGGCAAAGTAACTCCCAGCCTCTTCAACACACCAGGGGCTACACACTTACACATCTTAAGGAAAAGCTCTCACTTAAAAATGTAATGAAAAGGATAAAATATTGACTTAGCAGCTGTTTTATTAGTAGCTAATTTTTTTGATGGAATTCACTTTGCACCTAATAATTTTATTTTTATTCCCGGCTGACTCAGAACCATGCAAATATATTAATAAAACATTAATGAGCAGTGAGACCTAGCAGTGCCCCTAAGCTAGGTTCTCTGGAAAGAGCTTAGGAAGAGGGGTCTATTAGGTGTTTTTGGAGGTACTGTAGACGCTGAGAAAAAAGGCATAATTTTCAACTGAGAGGCTAGGATTCATGCAGGACAGCTGGAGGACAGAAGGGGTAATTATTTGGTAACCTTTCTTGGGGTAGATCTGTGGCGACACTTAAGTGACTTCTTGACAAGTTGGAATTTGCAACTTCCAGGCAGACCTGGGGTGTTGAGAGCCGAGGAGCTACAGCTCACTGTCAAGCTCACTCACGTTCAGGGCTTTACAGGGTCTGACACTGGAACTGCTCTCCCTAATGCCAAATTCATGCTTCAGGATGAAGTGACTCATTTCTGGTCTGGATGGCTCTTCTGCATCCCCTCGTCACCTCTCCTCACCTAGTAACCCCTTCCTACATTTCCCTTTCCTTCCTGGCCTTTCTCCTTCCTCCAGCAACCTTTCTCTGGGTCACCCACAAGCCTCCAAATTCCACTGGAAACAAATGCTTATTTCTCTGGAAGGTTTCTGTAGAAGATATTGTTTTCCTACTTGCCTAAACCAAGTACTTGTTTCTCGCCCATGATGCCAACCTCCCAGAAGCCTTCTAAGTCAAGGCTTCCAGTTTTGTCACATTTGCCCTCAGAAAAACCTCTTCTCCTTAAAGCTGAGTTATCCAGTAAGGCCAGTCAGCTTACTGGATGTTAACTCCTAGTTTGAGGAGAAAGTTGGACCCTGGCTCACAACTCAGCGTCCACCAGACACCTCCTACCGTCACAGTTTCTTGACTAATTCCACTCCCATGACCTCTCCCATCACTGTACTTTCTGAACATGGTCACAAAGACTTCTTTGGAAATGTTTAACAATATCTTCCTCCCTGGCCACAGGCTCCTGGCCCTCCAGCTCTGTTAGTCCTTGACATTTCTTAGTTTTCTTTTTGATAGCACTGATCTTTCTCATTTTCTTCTCCTTTTCACCCAGTCTCTTACCTGAACTCCAAGTTCAGCGAGTGCTACGCAAATCCTCATCACGTGCTCCCCCTTTCCTACCCTGGAGACCATTTCCCTCCCCACAACCCTGTCTTTTGGCTCAACCTGCAAAATCTCTGCTTTCAGGAAGCAGTGTCATCCCCATTTAACCAAAAACTCATTTCCAAACGAGCTAGAGAAAGAACAGTCTGAATTTTTCAAGAAATGTGCTTTAAATAGTTCCAAGTTCTCTGGACGCTACTAGCATTCCAAAATACAGTCACTGCTAGAGGCTATTTTAAGGAAAAGATCAGGATGCTCTGTGATTGGCATGTTAATTATTTATATGAAGATAACGAGTTCTATGGCTCTTATCATAAATTCTGAATTATTGAGGGTACTAAACTTGTAATACTCTAGCAAAACAGACAAAAGGTAAAACAAAATTCTGTATTTTAAAATCTTTCAGGCAATAGGATACTGAGTGGCTTCAAGGAAATGATCAAACTATTCGGGGAAAAAAAAAAGTTTTTTTTTTTTCCATTTCTCCGAATGGACACAATGCTCATTCTACTTCAAAATGGTTCAGGTGGTCTGATCTAAAAGCCACTGTAACACTCCCTCACACTCTCCAAGGCCATGCTAAGTTTACCCTATAAATGTGAGAATGCCTGCTCACAAGGAGAGAAAATCTAGGGATGGATAAGAAATTTAAAGGGTGCTATTCGTAGCTTCTTTATTTGAAAAATATCCCAAATATCTGGGCCTAGGTATACTGTGACTATCAAACTGAAATGGATGTCCACAATAAACCCTAGAAATGTTTATCCAGTAGTCAGTCAATTTATTCAGCAATGTCCACTTATTCAAGAAAGGATACTTACTTGTAAATTGTAGTCTTGTAGAATTTTAACTAAGGAGTCTCTCAAATTAGGAATCTCCATTCCTTCCTTAATACGGTGAATCAGTAGAATTGGGTCAACATGTGTGCCGATGTTGTTTAACAAGCCAGTGATAAATGCTACAGGATACCACAGAAAACAACATATAAGCAATGGAATGGATGCAATTTTAGGCAAAAAGTTCTATCCTTGTAGTAAGTGTTAAAACCATCTGAACTTCTAAATCCTCCCAAGAACTAATCTTCCTTTACTTTTCTCAAAAAAGCAGCTAAATGAGAAGAGATTTAAAAAGAAAATGAATTGGAAAACAAATGATTGCTTTGGAACACAGTTTGTGATGTCAAAGAGAGGTGACTAATATTTATTGTGAATATACTATGGCTCAGTTATCATATACTTTTCTCCGATATTCTGCAAGGTGGGAATGTTTTTTGTTCCCAATTTATGGAAAAGGAAAAAACAGGATGGTTAATGAATTCGTCCAGGATCACACAACCAGCAATTTCTGAACCCAAATCAAAGCCAGGGTAGGCCCAGGTTCATAGTGTGCTTCATTTCCACTTTGCCTCCTGTAAGATCCTTGAACTGCTACTCTCTTATGCTAAACTAGATTCGCAAAGTACCTTAATCGGTAATGAACCTGAATAACACCCTCCTCTTGTATCTCAGAAAAAAACTATTGTAACAGTGGTTTCTAGAACATGAAAATCTTGAAATAGATAAGCCTTCTGACCAAAAAGCAAAAAGGGGGAAGGGAGAGATTTTAAACCATGACTGCTAGTTTCTGAATCATATCTATATCTTTAAAAGAGGACTTTCATTAACTTTTGTTTCCTTCCAAAATGGGAGACCCACGCAGATGGTCAAGGAGGGGCAGCAGACAGACACTCGTGGAGTTGCACTGATAGGGCAGGAGAGAAAGGTTGGACGCTGCAGCAGCAAACCTCCCAGTACAGCCGATGTCCATAGTGGCCATGGGTTTCCATAAACAGAAGGGATAAGGGCTAGATGATTCACTTCCAAAATAAATGCCCCCTGCGTACACACAAAACCAGAATCTTTCATTCCGTTTGGTGCAGCAGGTAAAACTGTGCTTCATGGGAGCAGAGTTAATCTCATGTCCTTCACTTGTTCTTTATCAAGTTCAGCTAGGCAACATGAATTGATAAGGCTCTAGACTTCCCTGTATGGGGAGAGTTCGGGAAATTGTTACTATGCACCTGACCTATATTTATTATAGATACTTCAGCACAATTTTTTTTTTTTTTTATTAGTTGGAGGCTAATTACTTCACAACATTTCAGTGGGTTATGTCATACATTGACATGAATCAGCCATGGAGTTACATGTATTCCCCATCCCGATCCCCCCTCCCATCTCCCTCTCCACCCGATTCCTCTGGGTCTTCCCAGTGCACCAGGCCCGAGCACTTGTCTCATGCATCCCACCTGGGCTGGTGATCTGTTTCACTATAGATAATATACATGCTGTTCTTTCAAAACATCCCACCCTCACCTTCTCCCACAGAGTTCAAAAGTCTGTTCTGTACTTCTGTGTCTCTTTTTCTGTTTTGCATATAAGGTTATCATTACCATCTTTCTAAATTCCATATATATGTGTTAGTATGCTGTAATGTTCTTTATCTTTCTGGCTTACTTCACTCTGTATAAGGGGCTCCAGCTTCATCCATCTCATTAGAACTGGTTCAAATGAATTCTTTTTAACGGCTGAGTAATATTCCATGGTGTATATGTACCACAGCTTCCTTATCCATTCGTCTGCTGATGGGCATCTAGGTTGCTTCCATGTCCTGGCTATTATAAACAGTGCTGCGATGAACACTGGGGTGCACGTGTCTCTTTCAGATCTGGTTTCCTCGGTGTGTATGCCCAGAAGTGGGATTGCTGGGTCATATGGCAGTTCTATTTCCAGTTTTATAAGAAATCTCCACACTGTTTTCCATAGCGGCTGTACTAGTTTGCATTCCCACCAACAGTGTAAGAGGGTTCCCTTTTCTCCACACCCTCTCCAGCATTTATTGCTTGTAGACTTTTGGATAGCAGCCATCCTGACTGGCGTGTAATGGTACCTCATTGTGGTTTTGATTTGCATTTCTCTGATAATGAGTGATGTTGAGCATCTTTTCATGTGTTTGTTAGCCATCTGTATGTCTTCTTTGGAGAAATGTCTGTTTAGTTCTTTGGCCCATTTTTTGATTGGGTCATTTATTTTTCTGGAATGGAGCTTCAGGTGTTGCTTGTGTATTTTTGAGATTAATCCTTTGTCTGCTTCTTCATTTGCTATTATTTTCTCCCAATCTGAGGGCTGTCTTTTCACCTTACTTATAGTTTCCTTTGTAGTGCAAAAGCTTTTAAGTTTCATTAGGTCCCATTTGTTTATTTTTGCTTTTATTTCCAATATTCTGGGAGGTGGGTCATAGAGGATCCTGCTGTGATTCATGTCGGAGAGTGTTTTGCCTATGTTCTTCTCTAGGAGTTTTATAGTTTCTGGTCTGACATTTAGATCTTTAATCCATTTTGAGTTTATTTTTGTGTATGGTGTTAGAAAGTGTTCTAGTTTCATTCTTTTACAAGTGGTTGACCAGTTTTCCTAGCACCACTTGTTAAAGAGGTTGTCTTTTTTCCATTGCATATCCTTGCCTCCTTTGTCGAAGATAAGGTGTCCATAGGTTCGTGGATTTATCTCTGGGCTTTCTATTCTGTCCCATTGATCTATATTTCTGTCTTTGTGCCAGTACCATACTGTCTTGATGACTGTGGCTTTGTAGTAGAGTCTGAAGTCAGGCAGGTTGATTCCTCCAGTTCCATTCTTCTTTCTCAAGATTACTTTGGCTATTCGAGGTTTTTTGTATTTCCATACAAATTGTGAAATTATTTGTTCTAGTTCTGTGAAAAATACCATTGGTAGCTTGATAGGGATTGCATTGAATCTATAGATTGCTTTGGGTAGAATAGCCATTTTGACAATATTGATTCTTCCAATCCATGAACACGGTATGTTTCTCCATCTGTTTGTGTCCTCTTCGATTTCTTTCATCAGTGTTTTATAGTTTTCTATGTATAGGTCTTTTGTTTCTTTAGGTAGATATACTCCTAAGTATTTTATTCTTTTTGTTGCAATGGTGAATGGTATTGTTTCCTTAATTTCTCTTTCTGTTTTTTCATTGTTAGTATATAGGAATGCAAGGGATTTCTGTGTGTTAATTTTATATCCTGCAACTTTACTATATTCACTGATTAGCTCTAGTAATTTTCTGGAAGAGTCTTTAGGGTTTTCTATGTAGAGGATCATGTCATCTGCAAACAGAGAGACTTTCACTTCTTCTTTTCCTATCTGGATTCCTTTTACTTCTTTTTCTGCTCTGATTGCTGTGGCCAAAACTTCCAACATTATGTTGAATAGTAGTGGTGAGAGTGGGCACCCTTGTCTTGTTCCTGATTTCAGGGGAAATGCTTTCAATTTTTCACCATTGAGGGTGATGCTTGCTATGGGTTTGTCATATATAGCTTTTATTATGTTGAGGTATGTTCCTTCTATTCCTCTGTTTTCTGGAGAGTTTTAATCATAAATGGGTGTTCAGTTTTGTCAAAGGCTTTCTCTGCATCTATTGAGATAATCATATGGTTTTCATCTTTTAATTTGTTAATGTGGTGTATTACATTGATTGATTTGCAGATATTAAAGAATCCTTGCATTCCTGGGATAAAGCCCACTTGGTCATGGTGTATGGTTTTTTTAATTTGTAAAAATATGGAATGCTTCACGAATTTGCGTGTCATCCTTGCGCAGGGGCCATGCTAATCTTCTCTGTATCGTTCCAATTTTAGTATATGTGCTGCTGAAGCGAGCACTTCATGACATTTTAAATTCAGTGCATCTTGAGATGATTCTTACTCTAGACACAACTGGCTAAATGGAGAGAAAGACATTATAAAGGCAGATGGGTGTTCTACTTACGTGGTTTGTCGATGGAATATAAGATCAGATCCTCCCAGAGTTCTGCATCATCCTGCTCCTTGGCAAACTCAATCGCTTTGTCAACGTCATGCAATTCCTCCATAATCATCTTCAGGGCACTTCGGCTGTTACCCATTCGGCCTAGAACAATGTGAGACACACGTTTAGGATAATTTAATTAAATGTTTTAAGAGAAATCACATCTCTATTTGTTTACATAGTTTGATAGCCATGACAAAAAGCGAATTTCATTCTGTGACAACTGAAACTTACTAAAATAAATAAATCCTAATTACTAGGTATTTACTTTGTACTGAGTAGTCACTTAAGTGCTTCACATGAATTACTTCGTGTAATCACTGTAATCCGAGGAAGTATGTTCTATTTCAATTTTATAAAAAAGGACAGATGTAGTAGTCACTTGCCAAGATCATATAGCTACTAAATGGCAAATCTGGAATCTGAAACCAGGTCTGTCAGATTCTGACTTCCTTCTGATGAAAAGCAGAAAAACAAATTTGTCAACCCATCCACAATTTATTTTGATTTACACTGTAAAGTATGAACTGATAGTTTTATTACACAATACTAATTATTATCTCAGTAGCATTTATTAAATAATGCTACCTTCTTTATTGAGCTATGAAGTCTCCTTTTCCAAATATTAAATTCTTATATAAAACAGGCTTTAACCTCTGTTACTTTGGTCTAAAACCTATGTCCATTCTTGGAAAATTTATATCACATTGTCACCCCACTCTATGGGGACCAAAATGAATCAAAGCTACTTACTCAGAAGATAAACTGTCTCTTCTACAAAGTTTCTCTGTTGACAGATCTCAAGAGCCTTCAAATAAAGCAAGGTAAAAATGTTATGTGTTATCATATAAAAACAAATATCTATAGTCACTTAAACATACAAGTTTGAAAGAATTTCTCCACTGCCTCCCTTTAAAAACAAAGCAGAAGTAAATAAGCCTAAGTTTTGCTTGTAGCTGTCCAGATTTCCCTGAGAGGTGCTGATCCTACACAATTTAACTGATAACATATTTGAGGTAGAACATTCCAGAGCAAAGGCAGGAAGCAAGATGCTGAAACAAAGGTTCTTCCCCACAAAGCTTTCTCTCTTTCTGCTACTTGAGGTTTCTTCATGGCACTGGTCTAAGCCCTATTTCCTTCCATTGGATTGTAAGCTCCAGGAAAGGACTACTGTTCACAGCTCTATGTTCCCTGTATGGAGCAGTAAACATTTGCTGCATAAAGAATTAAATACTGGGGTGGGAATATTTCTACTGCTGGCTTACAGGGTCTAGAAAAAAACTCTGTTCAAGGATCTGTCAAAAGTGGGACTGAAAAGATATGTGCACCCTAATGTTCACTGTAGTACTACTTACAGTAGTGAAGACATGGAAACAACTTGAATGTCCATCAACAGATGAATGGATGAAGATGTGGTACATATATACAATGGAATACTACTCAGCCATAAAAGGAACAAAACTGGTTATCTGTAGTGATCTGGATGAACCAACAGTCTGTCATACAGGGTGTAGTCAGAGAAAAACAAATACCATATATTAATGCATTATATAGAGAATCTAGAAAAACTGTACACACTAACCCATTTGCAGGGCAGGAATAGAGATGCAGATGTAGAGAATGGACTGGTGGACATGGGGGTGAGAGGGAAGGAGAAGGTGAAACGAACTGGGAGAGTAGCACTGACGTATACACACAATCGTGTAAACTATCCAGCTAGTGGGAGGCTGTGGAGAGCGCAGAGATCCCAGCTTGGTGCTCTGTGGTGACTTGGAGTGGGATGGCGATGATGGGGTGGGAAGGAGGCTGGAGAGGGAGGGGGGAAGTATACATATAGCTGACTCATTGCTGTTCCGCAGAAACATTGTAATCATACTCCATTTAAAAACAAAGTAACACCTTACTTTAGAATTGGAATGAAACTAAGATAATGTTTGAGAGTTGTTTAGTAACTAAGTCATATCCAACTCTTTCCGGATCCCATGGACTGTAGCCCACCAGGCTCCTCTGTCCTGTGGGATTTCCCAGGCGAGAATACTGGAGTGGGTTGCCATTCCCTTCTTCAGGGGATCTTGCTGGCGTGGATTCTTTACCATTGAGCCACCAGGTACACAATCATTTAAATGAGAAAATGAGAAGACCTGAAGGTCACAATGAGGAAGAAACATCACTAATTTGATCACTCACACAATTCCTTTAAAAATAATGTAGCAGACAAAAATGGAAATATAGATCAATGGAATACGATCGAAAGCCCAGAGATAAACCCACGCACCTATGGTCACCTAATCTATCACAAAGAAGGCAAGAATATACAATGAAGAAAAGATAATCTCTTCAATAAGTGGTGCTGGGGAAACTGGACTGTTACATGTAAAAGAATGCAATTAAATCACTTCCCAATGCCATACACAAAAATAAACTCAAAATGGATCAAAGACCTAAATGTAAGGCTGGACACTATAAAACTCTTAGAGGAAAAGATAGACAGGATACTCTTTGACATAAATTGTAGCAACATCTTTTCTGATCTACCTCTAAGAGTAATGAAAGTTAAAGCAAAAAAAAATAGGACCTAATTAAACTTAATTTTTGCACAGCAAAGGGAACCATAAACAAGACAAAAAAAAACCCCCTCAGAATGGAAGAAAATATTTGCAAATGAAGCAACCCACAAGGTATTAATCTCTAAAATATACGAACAGCTCATGTAGCTCAACATCAGAAAACAACCCATTCAAAAAAATGAGGGGAAGCTAGAAACAGACATTTCGCCAAAAAAGATATGCAGATGGCCAACAACCACATGAAACATGCTCAACATCATTAAATATTAGAGGAATGCAAATCAAACTACAATAAGATATCATCTTACACTGGTCAAAATGGCTATCATCAAAAAATCTACAAATAATAAATGCTGTAAAGTGTGTGGAGAAAAGGGAACCCTCTTGCACTGCTGGTGGGAATGTAAATTGATACCATCACTGTGGAGAACAGTATGGCGGGTCCTCAAAAACTAAAAATAGAGTTACCATATGACCCACCAGTCCCACTCCTGGGCATATACCTGGAGAAAACCACAATTCAAAAAGATACATGCACCCTAATGTTCATTGCAGCTATTTACAACAGCCAGGACACAGAAACAACTTAAATGTCCATCAACAGAGGGCTGGATAAAGATATTACATATATACAATGAAATATTAGTCATAAAAATGAAGGACACTGTGCCATTTGCAGAAATGTAGACGGACCTAGAGACTATCATACAGAATGAAGTAAAAAAGAAAAAGATGTCATATTAACACTGATATGTGGGATCTCAAAAATGAGACACATGAACTTGTTTGCAAAGCAGAAATAGAGACGCAGAGGTGGAGAACAAACGTATGGACACCAATGGGGAAAGGAGGTGGGATGAATTGGGAGACTGGGATCAACATTTCTATACAACTTACACTATGTATCAAATAGATAACCAACGAGAACCTACTATAGAGCACAGGGATCTCTATTCAGTGCTCTGTGGTGACCTAAATGGGAAGGAAATCCAAAAAGAGGGGATGTATGTATAACTGTTTCACTTTGCTGCATAGCATAAATTGATACAACATTGTAAAGCAACTATTCTCTAACAAAAATTTAAAAAGAGATGTGGCAGAGATGGCGAGATGTTCCCTAGTATCCATTGCCCATTTCTTCTATAGTAGTAAGATTATAGGTGGTTGAGTGATTGCCCAGAATTAAAACCTCAAGGCCTCTCCAGTGGTAGGAGAGCTATGTGACCAGTATCCACCATGGAGATGAGCCAGAAATGTGGGACGGCAGCTTCTGGGTCTCAGAACACCCTGCTCTCTTATTTTTAATCCTTTCATCCAAACTGCTCTTGGAAACATGGATGATACAGGAGACGCAGGAGACCTGGGTTGGATTCCTGGGTCAAAATCCTCTGGAGTAGGAAACGGCAATCCACTCCAGTATTCCTGCCTGGAAAATTCCATGGACAGAAGAGCCTGGCAGCCTACAGTCTGTGGAGTCACAAAGAGTTGGACACAACTGAGCACATACACAAAGCATAAAAGCATGTTTTCTTTTAGATTCTTGAATATTCCCGAGCAATAGTGCTCCATCTAGAGGAAAAAGTAGGTAACAGGACATACATTCGTGCACGTGTGCAAAAAAGGAGAATAGAAAACAAGTGACAAGACAGAATAATAACAAAAATTGAGTAAAATATGATGTAAAAATAATATTCAAATTTTTCTTTTCCTTATTTAATGTAAAGGTAAGTAACAGAGTTAAAAATTTGGGTGTTAACTAATGGAAATTTTATCAGCCCTATCTACCATATCAGTTTTATAATGATTTCTACATAGCCTTGACCCCATCATCTTTTATACAGTCTTATTTTTCTTTAAGGAAAATTAGTAAACTATGCATCTCCTACTTTATTCCTCCAGATTCATATATACTGCCACCTTGTGAATGCAATTAGATATGAGAGTGACCATAAATTCAGGTATTAATTGATAAAGCTAATATTTTGCTTTTAACTGTTCTAGGCATAAGCAAATCAGATTTGCGAATGTGAAAACTAGGGCCTGATGACCACACCTGGAAATGACAGAAGAATGAACAGTTGAAAAACTGATGTCTCTCACAATTCTTGCAATATTGAGGAATATCTATTAGTATTGCTGTTGTTATTATTTTAATTAAATTTTTAAACCTGAAAAAGATGATTCCTTACCACAGTGGAAAGTATTTGGGAACTTAGAGACTCAGGTTCTAAGGCTCAGCATGTTGTCTTATAGTTCTAGACTGGGGGGAAATCTACTTCGGTTTTTATGAGTCAGTAGTTTTTCTGTGTTACAAGTAAATGTAAAAGGAATTTGTTTCTAAGATGAAACAAAGTGTGCACAGAGTTATTATTTCTAGGGAGAAAGGAATGAGATGCTGCATGAATTAAAGTCAAGAAAATCTGCTTCAAGATGGCTTGGTGTACCTAAGCAAGGACAGTGGTATATTTTTTGCAAATATACAGACTTCCCACAATGGGGTCTCAGGCAAAGATAATCTCTAATAACAATGTCTCAAAGATCTTTAACATGAAAGCCTAATGACTTGATTATAGTGACATGTTTCAACCATTACTGTCTCAAATCCATTTTGTTCAAAATTCTCTTTCCACTGAAAGTTATCTTAAAAAAAAAAAAAAAAAAACTACTTCAAATATAATTGTTCTCAGGTTTGTGTTGAATTCTCTTATCTGCAATTGATTTTTCCCAGTAGCTCAGAGAGAAAAATTCCAAAGGGCCCACACAATGCTCCAAGTGAGTTCTCTGTATTAGAAATATCACGTGTGGGGATGAGAATTTCTGATGCTCTCTTTGTGGGCAGAGCAGTGTGCTTTCCATTGAACACTACCAGACTGGAAAACTGTAAACCAAATGGGTTGAAAGCATGTTCCAGACACGGACGTACTGGAATCCAAGTGGAGGCTTTGTATGGTGTTCAACAAAGGGGAAGAAGGATGCCTGGGTGGGTGCTGATCACCCTCGTGTGCGGGGCTCTGGCTGAGGAGTCAACACGACAAGGCCAGGTCTGCCTGGAAACACACGATGTTTCCTTCAAAGTGAGGTACAAACACAGGGACACAGTTCAAAGATGAAGATTCTCCCTGTTTTCCTAGATGATAGATTCAGAAGTGAGAAAAGAGAGGAATGTTTGCTTTTCTAAGATGATGTGTTTCCAAATTTATTCTTGAGTAAAAGCCTTAGGGCTCAAACGTAAACTGTTAATGTTTTTCATAAACTAATAGGCAGGCAAGATTTTTTTTAAATTAACTGTAGATTCAGAAAACCCACTGAGCTGAAACTGGTTCATAGTATTCAACACATTTGAAGTTAATCATCATGGGCTGAAGAAGCAACTAGAAAAGCTGTGATTGCACATAAATTGCATGTTGTCAGTCAACTTCTTAATACGTGTCTCTCACGGGTCACTTACTTTGTTTTGTTGCTACATATGGCTGACGGTAGAAAGTACTTGCTCTCTGGCCATCTTAATTCAGGAAGACATGTGTAGATGGTAGAGAGCATTGCAGATGGTGTGAAGAACCATGGGAAACAAAGCTGAGGGTCTTCAATCGCCCAGGTTCTAGTACACACATGGTGAGTACTGTAGTTTATTTTGAAACAGCAGGCTCATAACACTTACTAGTTCATATTCAGCCCTAACTAGAACCTCATAGGTATTAACTTATTCATTCATTCGACTGACATGCAATAAACATTTAGCGTCTAATGTGTGGCTGGCTACTGAGTTTATGAGAATCAGTGAAACAAACTCCTTTTCCTTGAAGAATTTATAGGATGGTGGGAGACTAGAAACCATAGTTATAACTACAGTTAACTACATTATAACTATAATGGAATTGGGTGTAACAGAGAAACAGAAAAGTACATCATGTGGGTATTTATAGCACACAGGATGCAGGAATGAAATTATGTATCAACTTGGGGTCCTGACTGGGGCAGTTGCTTCTGGCTTTGGGTGGTTTGTGTCCCCTTCCCAGGCTGACTTTGCTGGTAAATACATCAGACTCCAGACAGTGTTTTATGGTTGACTGAGTTCTAGACCCTGGATCAGACCTTTATCCCAGTTAAACCTGGCATAGAGATACTTGAGGTCCTCACCAAAATCTGATCAGATAGGACCTCCTATTGTGATAGAATGCCTGGCAAAACCTCATGCCTGGAAAGCCAGTCTTTCCCTTGAATGCGGATGGATGAGCAGAGACAGAATACTAGAAGAACCCAGAGCTTACCAACAGTGACGACTCTCACCTCGCAGTGTTTGAGCCGGGGCGTCTAGGACTCACCTTTTCAAGGGGGCAATGGATACTGTCTCGGAGAAATGGAAGCAAGTTGGGTCGGTCGAATTCAGCATAAAGGCTGATCTGCTTCTCATGGTAGCGCTGTCCCTTATGATGGTCTCTTTTGAAAAGCTTATGCAGATACTAAAAAGAGCAAAGGAATAAACAAGGGATATTAAACTATGGAACTGATACCTGTTTAACATTGCTATTTTCAGCCACAGACAGGCTGGCGGAAAAGCAGTTTTTGGGAAAAATCTCTAGGTGAAGGGGAAGTGGAAAGGAACCTCGGTAAGAGCAAGGAGGTGCTGGTACTTCCTAGAATGGCCCCGAGTGTCCTGTTTCTGCCTCTTACCGACCATGTGGCCCTGGGCAGGTCACTAACCTCTCTGTGACTGAGTTTCTTTATCGGCAAAAATCTTCAGTTGTGAGGACTGAATGAGTTACCATTTGTAAATCACTTAGAACCACACCTGGCACAGAATAGGCACTGCAGAAATGTTAATGACAGGCGCTGTTAATATTCTCACCATCATCTGCTTCACCTCAGAAATAAAATGCTTGATCAGTGGTGTTCGTAGATTGTAAAAATTCTCATCCTTTATATAAAAGGGGGTAGAGACATGGCAAGAACATGTTCTTAAAAATAACTCCAGTAGCAAGTGCTAAATTAATTGTTGTATTTTCTAAATCTCCTGTCCTTAAGTTTTACTGAGATCTGTGTTTGCCATGAAATGCTGCCTCCACTGGGGACCTCAAAAAGTGAAAAAAATCAAGAGTCAGGTGTTCTGAATCCATTTTCATAGCTGATTCCTTTTTCTGACTGAAAAAGTTAATGAACCTTCAAGGCAGTGAGTGATTCACTTTCTACTTGGAGTAGTAGCAAGGGGATCAATAGATTGCACAGAAGTCAGAAATCGATGTTCAATGTTTCAGTTCAGTTCAGTCGCTCAGTTGCATTCGACTCTTTGCGACTCTATGAATCACAGCACGCCAGGCCTCCCTGTCCATCACCAACTCCCGAAGTTTACCCAAACTCATGTCCATCGAGTCAGTGATGCCATCCAGCCATCTCATCCTTTGTCGTCCCCTTCTCCTCCTGCCCCCAATCCCTCCCAGCATCAGGGTCTTTTCCAATAAGTCAACTCTTTGCATGAGGTGGCCAAAGTACTGGAGTTTCAGCTTCAGCATCAGTCCTTCCAATGAACACCCAGGACTCCTTTAGGATGGACTGGTTGGATCTCCTTGCAGTCCAAGGGACTCTCAAGAGTCTTCTCCAACACCACAGTTCAAAAGCATCAATTCTTCGGCGCTCAGCTTTCTTCA
Source organism: Dama dama (assembly GCF_033118175.1). NCBI lineage: Eukaryota > Metazoa > Chordata > Mammalia > Artiodactyla > Cervidae > Dama > Dama dama. The sequence continues at coordinate 78,427,491 of NC_083698.1, read as the reverse complement.
CAGTCCAACTGTCACATCCATACATGACCAATGGAAAACCATAGCTTTGACTAGACGGACCTTTGTTGACAAAGTAATGTCTCTGCTTTTTAATGTGCTATCTAGGTTGGTCATAACTTTCCTTCCAAGGAGTAAGCGTCTTTTAATTTCATGGCTGCAGTCACCATCTGCAGTGATTTTGGAGCCCCCAAAAATAAAGTCTGACACAGCTTCCACTGTTGCCCCATCTATTTCCCATGAAGTGATGGGACCAGATGCCAAGATCTTAGTTTTCTGAATGTTGAGCTTTAAACCAACTTTTTCACTCTCCTCTTTGACTTTCATCAAGAGGCTTTTTAGTTCCTCTTCACTTTCTGCCATAAGGGTGGTGTCATCTGCAATGTTTAGTTCATGTTAAATGGACACAAACACCCTAGAACCCACCCGAGGTGGGAAGACTTCATCACACCAAGTGCATCCGTGCATGTGCCCCCTTGATCAGATTGGTTCATCGACACCATGCATCAGCCTGCCCTGAAGCTGTGGACGGGGAATGAAGTTGCTGGAGCTTGACACTTGCTGTCGTATATGGTCACTATATAAGCCCACCCAGGACACAGCACACGGAGAAACCCCTCGGGTTACCCGCTCCCCTCTCTCTCAGGCAAGAACTGGGGGCGTCGGAGAGAAGTCCCTGCTCTGATGAAGACTCCGGCCATTCCACTGGCATGGCGTCAGTGTAAGAGCTGACATACTGCTGTTTCCCAGAGGTGCAGATGGATTAAGAAGGTTCTGTCACATCTTTGGGGCAAACGTAGAGAGACATTTCTTCGCCTGACGGAGACGATGGGCCACTTCAGTGTGAGTGCTGCCGCCATTCTACCACTGCCCCAGTGACACTGTCACTTGATCCCTGCCGCCTGTAATCCTGTCTCACGGCTGAAGGGAGCCAGAAATCACTGCTTTGCAAACAAATTCCACGATGACCCACACAGAGGTACCTTGCCTGGGTAAGCAGATAATCTGGAGATTTTCAATCATGAACAACAGAGCAAAAAGCATTCAGAAAACCACTGAGCAAACAACCAAAGGGACAACCCCCCCCCCCGCCAAGTCACTTCACATTCCTATATTGGAGTCTTCAAAAGCTTCAATGCATGAAAATGACTTATAAATGCTCTATTTCTTAACCCTTCTCCCAGGGTGCAAAGAGGTGCGCAAAGATACAGCAGTCTTATATGATGCTCACAGGCCTACTGGAACAACCCCCGTTTTCACTGAAGACTTCTCTGGTATCATTTTGAAAGGACAAAGAAAAACATCTCTTCCTGTTTTGCTCCCATGATGACAGCCATGCAGAGAATCAAAGGAGACCCCCAACAAAAGGAATCTAGAGTAATGGACCCCATGGCACCACCACACGACCACATAAGAAAATAGGCACAGGCTCTGTCAAAAAACGAGGCTCTGCTCTGAGAGTGTTCTGTGTGGTGTTTCCTTAGCAGGAAAACTTGGTATCTTTGGTGCACAGTCAGGGCACTGGCTTGGCTATAAGTGATGCCATAATTATATTAAATGGTAACTAGAGAAGTGTGGGGGCTTCCCTGGTGGCTCAGACGGTAAAGCATCTGCCTGCAATGCGGAAGACCGGGGTTTGATCCCTGGGTTGGGAAGATCCCACGGGGAAGGAAATGGCAACCCACTCCACTATTTTTTCTTGGGAAATCCCACGGGCAGAGAAGCCTGGTGGGCTACAGTCCATGGGGTCACAAAGAGTTGGACATGACTGAGCGACTTCACAGACAGAGAACTGTGGGCAAAGAACATGACCTGCCGTTCGTAAATAATGCATGTTGCCCACCATCAAGCCCTCAAAGCCACGGCAGCCAGCCCAACAGTGCACCCTGAGGGGAAGTCAGCTTGGAGAAAAACACACACGGGCCCTGGACAGTTAAGATGCATATCTAAGAGATGATTTCAATGAGCCCAGACTCCACCATCTTCCTATACAAAGGAAGGCACTAAAATCATTAACTTGAGATGTCTCTTTTCTGTGTCTGTGGTTAACAATACTCTTTTGATGCTTCACTATATTTTTGTTTTTTTCCCAGAAAAAATTGCTATACATCCTGGCTCCCCTGACCTCTTTGGAACAGTCACTTAGCGCTATCTAAGAGGCTGCTCTCCCAGGCTATAGTTCTCTGTGTGTGCTCAGTAAAACAATTTAATTATCAACTTTCGGAGTGTGTATTTTTTTTTTTTCTTCAATTGACAGAAGGAAGGTGCTTACTCCTAGGCATAGTTTGATAATTCAAAAATGTGATAACTTTTTTTTTTTAAATCACAATTCAATTGTGAGTCAAAGTTAAAAGTTTCCTGATCTATTATTAATTCCTACTCTGGATTCTGATCATCTGCTGCATTATAATAATTATAGAATAGTGTTTGTGTTCACTCCAGTCTTCTCAAACCAATACTGGAAGATGACTTGCTGCTCTGTTCAATCAAAGGGCAAAAGAAGAGGACTGTCATGCTTACCACGTGCTGCAACTCTGGTCTGTCTTCTAATTCTTCCACTACTTTTTTAATCTATAGGAAAAAAAAATTAAATGTAGAGTTATGAGGATACAAATAGAGCTGTGAAATTATCTAATAAACATCTCTCTTCTTTATGGTGATAGTGGTCTTAGACACTCATCTGTTTCAATTCATATAAAGGCACTCACTGAAATTTTATCTTCATTGTCCAGAAGCATGTCAACAGCTTTCTGCAATATGAAAAAATACCCAGTCACTAAAATTTGCCACAGAAAAAGAGAACACAGAACATAATATGTTATATATGGTATCACCATGAAAGGCAAAGGGCCTGTTTTACATGGATAAGAGGGTTCTTAGCTTTAGAATGGTTCTCGAGATATTTCTAAATGTATTTTAAAAATTTGTTTCGATCTGCAGTCTCTATGTTTTGCATACAACATAAAATAGTGCTGTGCTACAACTCACAATACAAAGCATTTGGATTATTCCCGGTACCACAAAAAAAGAGCTTTCTTTCTGGCCACGTAAATATTGATGGAGTCCCTCTACAGATTCCACAGATATAAGGAGCGGGTCTTATGTGGAGAAGAGGATAAGACACAGAACAGGGAATTAAAAAAAAAAAAAAAAAGACACCTGAAGCTTCATAATAGTATAACGCTTATAGATTTATAGAATTGAGTTTAGCTACCTTTATCATTCATGAAACACAAGTTAGACAGTGTTTGTAACAAGAGGTGGTAGGAAGACAGCCCACCAGACTAAGCCTCATACAGAGTCCCTGGGTCTTGTTCTTGACTCTGCTATTACATTGCCTACCTGTCTGCTGCATTTTTTTTTTCTGAAACATTAGGCTGTTGGAAGAGATTACCCTTAAGTTATTTTCTAATTAGAAAGTTATGTGATTCCTTGAGTTCATGCTCTTGAGTAGCAATGAATTTGAACTCATTCATTTTTTTGTCTACAGCTTCATACGCAAAATAAGCTCTTGAGACACATGAGGGGTGGGTCTGTCATAAGGGGAGACTGGCTATGGGAAATTAATTTCTATATAAGTTGCTCATCCCCTTCATCATCTTCTGCCAGAGAAGCAGAACCTCTGCACCTGAACTTCCTGGGACCTGCACTATTTTTAGATCTGTACTCCCTAAGGACTTGACTCATTCAGTAAAAATGGGCTTTAGCATCTTTCAGAAAAAGTAGATTTAGCTTCTATTTAAATTAAGTTTAAGTATGTGAATTCTAATACACAGCATGTAATGGATACATAATATAGCACATAATACCCCTAGATACAGTAAAATAAAATTTTAAAAAGTCCAAGTAACCTTTTTCGAGCCTTAAGTGTTCTACTCTTTGATTTATCTAAAATTTCAGCCTTTCGAGTAACAGCTACTGTGTTTTATGAATCTCTTTCTTTTCATCACTAGCACTTGGCATTAACTTTCTTTTTTAAAATACATACAAACAATTTGTATCACTTTACAAGACCCACTGTGAGATGTGGAGGCTGGGTGCCCTCATCAGACAGAAGTCAAAGTGTTAGTTGCTTAGTCGTGTCTGATTCTTTGTTACCCCAAGGACTGTAGCCCTCCAGGGTCCTTTGTTCATGGAACTCTCCAGGTAAGAATACTGGAGTGGGTGGCCATTCCATTCTCCAGGGGATCTTCCTGACCCAGGAATCAAACCCAGGTCTCCCACATTACAGGCAGATTCTTTACCATCTGACCCACCAGGGAAGTCATCCCACTATTCAAATCCACTTTATTATGACATATTATATCCCACATGTTCTGGCCTGAGCATCATCTGAGATCAATGGAAACTCCACATGCTAAAGCTGTGAATGCCAAAGAATAAAAGTGCATCAAACAGATCATAATAGTTTACTTACAGCTTGAATTCTGGGACATACAATTAAGAGGAATGAATGAGCTAAAGCATATGGCTAGTTTCTCTGTTCCTATGAATTACAATGAACTGTTTTACTAAAAAAAAAACGAAAATTACTTCACATACACACAACTTTAAAAGTTCCACATCAAGTTATGATTGCTTTTACAGAAAAACTGCATCAACTAAAGGAGTCCTGAATGCCAACTACTAAAGGAACATCCAGTGAGGGTCAGAGTGTTCTGAAGAGTTAGCATACAACAGGTTATGTGATTTATTAACTACTCCAGCATGTGGACAAATGTCTATGAAAAACGTGGGACAGCACAAATAATTTATCAGTAGTAAAATAAGAAACACATTATAACTGATTCACTCTGCTGTATACTTGAAACTAACATACACTATAAATCAACTATACTCTAATAAAATTTTTTTAAAACTAAAGAAATCTTAAAAAAAAGAAAAAGAAACATTACCTCAGAATCAAAATCCATTAATAAAACAATTTTATCCTTGATAGAACTGAAAAGATTATGTTTGTGGATCAACTGGAAAACATCCTTATGTCTTAACGTTAGGTATATTTCCAAAGCATTGCCATAGTTTTTGTCATAGGTGTACCTGGTAAGACAAAAAGTTTTTACATTAATGTTCATCAACACTTCTAATAAAACATGAAGATATACTCAATAAATCATGTTTTACTTTAATGAAAACTGAAAAACTTGTTCAGAGAGAAAAATTAACTTTATTTAGAAAAGTGTTCCTTGGGATTGAACTATATGTGACCAATAAGTATTTCTTTCTCAGAACCTTGAGAAAATATTAGAAAATTGAAAATATTCTATTGTCAATATTCTGTCAATATTGACAAAAACTAATTTCCTACAGAAAACTCTCAAAATGTTTTAGAGAAATTGATATACAATGAAATTATGACCCCAAATGAAGGAAATTCTTATTCTAGTAATAGAAAAATCAGTTACAATTCTTACAAGCAGTATTCAGCTGACAGATGGGTGATATTCCAAAAAAAAAAAAAAAGCAAAAGCTTATCTGTAAGGAGGTTGTATAAAATTCAAACGTGTTTTTGTGTTGAAACAATGTTTTTCACAATGCTTAATTTCGCAAGTCAGCTCCTAAAGGCCAACTGATGCTAAGCCGCATTGGGTCCATTATTAGTACTACAGAATTATCAGTACTATTAGTACAGTGTTAGTAACTAAAGAATCCAAGGAAAACTATGTTTCCAGAAGAAAATGATTAGTATTCCAACTCAGTGCCACAAACAAAACTCCTTTTGTGGAAAGTCTTAAACAGCCCTGAATTCGAGGCCTGGTCTTGGGCAAAAGAGGTAAGAGTGACAGAAGGATTTGTCTGAGACGGTGGGAGTGTGAGGAGGGACTGAAGCTGGGTGGTCTTCCCGAGGTTAACTGCAGTGTGCTTCTTGTTTCACTAATCAAAGGTCCTAGGGCACGGGTGGACCTTATCTGTCTGCATCTCAGGCAGTTAGCACAAAGCCCAAGTCACTGAAAGTGCCCCAAAATACAAAAACCATTGACCAAGCTTCCATATTCTGAGACCTGACTCAATGCCAGGCACCTGCACTCAGTTCTTGATTAAGAAATTTCATGAAAATCAACCCATACGGAATTGCCCCCTGTGATCTTACAGATAAAGAGTCTACAGTTTAAGAAGTTTACTAACTTGCAGACCCAAGAATGACAGAAACCCGAGCCTCACTGGGAAAATGACTTGCTGCAGTAGTCCAAGACCTGGCGTCCTTTCCTCCCCAAACCACTGCCCTCCACCAAGTCGTGCTGACCAGAGTTCCTCTCCTCTGGGAAATAAATTACAATTATAATAAATTACAATAAATTTAAATTAAAATAAATTACAGTCTCACATATTTCCCTTACCTTACCTTCTAGCTGTACACTGGAGGCTTATGAAAAGTTTTCTACTAAGAGCGAATATAGGAAAATTGCACATACAAACTTGCATTCTCCCAATTCAGTTTGCCAGATCTAAAATATGAAAACTTTTCATGACGATTGATTTGGACAAAAAAAAAAAAAAAAAGCATTAAAATATACTCACAATTCTGCCAGGGTTTTAAGTAAGGTCCTGTTCTGACTATCTTTCTTCAGGTGATCCCGAACCGCTTGAACTATTACTGAATTGTTGTACAGATCTCCCGGCCATTCTCGGATCAATGTGGCAAAACCCTAACCAAGGGGGAAAAAACAGAACACTCTTTAAAAAGGAAAGCAATCCCAAGAATTCAAACAATGCCTGAAAAGTTTTCATGGAAAACACACAAAACCATTTTATGATGAAAACACTGGTCCATAAACATATCATCAGTTTTCAGACTATGGGTTTGGTGGTGGCAAGGGAGGCAGAGAATGGCCACATATCCATTTCCATTGGCCACTCCTGAGAAGAGAAGTGGGCAGAACCATCCCTGCTCTTATTACTGGATGAGATAGATGCAGGAGGAAGCGGGGCCCCGGGGTCCTTCCATTAGGCACCACTGCACAGAGTTTAGGTCTACTTGCTCTCTCCTCGTTGTGGACTACCTGTAACACCGGAAGGCATTCTTTGACATCTTACAGATGCTGTCCAAGTCAGCTGCACAGCCAGCCCTGGGCACATGGCGGCTTTGCTCCCACGGTGGACTCAACCAGCATCCCATGTTCAGCAAGTTATCATCTCCATCTTCCTTCCACTGGGTGCCTCTAACTCTAGTTTTGTTTAGGGATTTGGGACTTTGGTTCAAGTCTTATCCCCTGCTCTTACCCTGACTCTTCCTGGATTTTAAATTTTGTGGTTCTCATAGAAAATTCCAGATCCCTTGATTGAATCCTGTCTCCAGTGCTGTGGATCCTGTCTCCAGAGCTTTCCAGTGCTGTGAGCCAGTGTCTTGGGCAGCCTCTGCCATGATGATCCCTAACTTTAGCCCTTGTAACTCAAAGTACTGGGGAGCAGTTTACTTACTGATCTTTGGCAACTTTTAGGGAAAAAACAAAAACAAAACGAAACCAAAAACCTTAGATGTTTCTATAGATAGAAGAAATAAAAATATTCACATTATTGAAAAAATTATTAATATTAAATAACACAATGAATGCCTTAATGAGGCTTCTCTGGTGGCTCAGATGGTAAAAAATCTGCCTGCAATGCAGGAGATCAGGATTCAATCCCTGGATCGGGAAGATCCACTGGAGAAGGGAATGGCAACCCACTCCAGTATTCTTGCTGGAGAATTCCATGGACAGAGGAGCCTGGTGGGCTACAGTCAGACAGGACAAAGAGTCAGACATGACTGAGCGACTATCACTTTACTTCAGTGCCTTAATGAACTACTTTTAATTGGTTTAAATGATACTTAGAAATGAAAACAGCCTGGTGGAATTTGCTTCTGTAAAGTACTAGGATTTTGTAAGAAGAAAAATCATGAAAGAATCAGGAATATAGTTTCAAGTCCAGTTTCTACTCAAGTATCCCCTGGGAAGGATGGCAAGAGATCAGAACAGGCTGTATATTTTCTATTCAAACTGCAACTTTCCTTCATGTGACCATGACTACAGTTTGATCTGTGAGATTTGGGAAGGAGATTCACTCAGTAAAGAGGACATATTTTATAAAACCATTGAATCACAACATTAAAATATTCTCTGAATCAAAATGATACTTTGGAGCAAGTACAAAGGATCAAGTTTCTGTTTTCTTAAGGCTCTGTAATTTATAACATCAAAAGAAAAAAGTCCTGACAAGATTTCTACCCCAATACTAGCAATTCTCAGTAGCCCTGAGACCAGGAATAATACTATTCAGGGAAAGATGAAAGCTTGGCTCCTTTTTTATTTTCCTGATTCAGTTAATAGCCTTGCAACACTGCCAACTTCTAATGAAAATAAGACAAAATGACTGGTCACACTGTGTGATTAAAAATGAGACGACTCCAACATAAACTGAAATAAACACTTATCACATTTCACATTAGGCTATTCTCTGCTTAACTGATTTTATGTACCTCTGATTAAATATGATGAAAAATACTGATGAAATTACCCTGAAGCCTTTATTAATAATTAGAAGACACAGTTATCAGGGAGCTATTAGGATCCAGTGGCAAAGTAAGAGAATCCCCTGGTGCCCATCAGAGGAAGTAAGAGGTTAAGGACTATTCATTAAACGAAATGCCACAAAAATCACCCCATTTTTATCATGCTTATATATCTGCTGTTAATATTATGAAGCAAGGCTTAACTATTTAAATAATTCTAGTAGGCTGTAAATTAAAAATTAAATTAAAAAATTTCAGTAGAAACTCCATACAAAGAAATCATGAAGCACCAGTACCTTCAAGAAAAAACTTTTAATTTCATATATATTTTTATTATATTTTTATCAATGTTTAAAAAATAATTTGCTTTTGGCTGTGCTGGGTCTTGGCTGCAGGCTTTCCTCTGGTTGCAGAGTGGGGGCTCCTCTCTCGGGGTGGAGACAGGCTTCTCCTGGCGCTGGCTCCTCTTGGTGCGGAGCATGGGCTCTAGGGAGCTCGGGCCTCAGCAGCTGCTGTCCCCGGGCTCTAGAGCACCCGCCCTATAGTTGTGGCTCATGGGCTTCGTTGCTTCATGGCATGTGGGATCTTCCTGGACCAGGGATTGAACCTGTGTCTGCGACATCTGCATTGGCAGGCAGATCCTTTACCACTAAGTCACCAGGGAAGCCTCATATTTTTATTTTTAATCTGACCTTTAGGACTATTTAGAGGCACAGAATTTTCATCCGCATTATATGAGATCAAGTGTTGCTACATAACACTGCTATCTGATCAACTCTGTGACAGTTTAACTCAAAACTAAACATGAAACTGAGAATGATGGGAGCTAAAATACGAATTACTTACAAGAGCTTATGACAAAACCAAATTACTCATACACTTCTTAATAATAATGACGAGGAAGATACCCTAAAACATTCAGCAGAAAAACATCTATAAGCTTTAAGTTATGCTTATTTCTTCCAGTCACAGTCAAAAGTTTTCCAGGTATGAATCAACAAGATACCTTTAATGATACAGTATTTAAAAGTTTCTGGAAAAAAATAAGGGTTGAATCATGAATTGTAAGAGAATCACACAAATAATAAAATTGCTTTTTTTACTGTTAAATTACTTTAAAAAGAGGACAAGTATACTAAGCTTTGGTATTTTGAAATAAAGTTCATATTCTTTCCATATTTTCACAGAACACTCATAATTCTTTTTTTTTGGGAAGATGTACAAAGATGGAATATTTATGACCATTATTCTAGGTACTTAGAACATACTGGAAAGAAACAGGGACAGTCCATTACAAGTCTTTTTTCACTGCAGAAACCTTTTCCAATAACTGCAGCCAATAATGACCTCTCATTTTTTTATATAACACATTACTCTGCCTGTTTTACATATTTTCTAGTTACTTGAAGCTTATTTATATGGTGTCCCCAGTCTGTAAACCCACTGAAGGCTGGGACTGTGTTTTCCTCTTGGATCCAAATGAGTACTCAGCCCAGTCCTCGACCATGGTAGGTTCTAAAGATGTGTTGAACTGAACTGAATAGAAAATAAATAGGAACCATGCTCCTAGACTGCATGAGTTAGAACCTAGCATAAATGGCATACACTATTACCATAAACTCTTCTGTACAGATCTAGCAAGGAATAGATCCAGGCTGGGAGGGAAGACTGGATCATGACACTAGAACATATGCTAATAAGAAAAGAACATGAATAAATCCTGCCCCATTAGTATGCACAATTAATAAAGAAATATTTTGTTCAATTTTAATTCATACTAAAGCACTTAATCCCTCCCTGTGATAAAAATACAGGCTTATAACAGTAAAAGAGATACACTGGTGATGTAGGCATCGGAATGCTTGAATTGAACATATCCAGGAACACTTGGCTGACAGCAACTGACCAAGTCCTTGTGTTATTAAAGGATTACAATCTTAAAAGTCCCTTTAGATCTTAAGCTCTAAAAATAATCTCAGAGTAAGAATGTAGTATTTGCATTATTACTTCTCTTTAAATGGACTCAGTTATTGGTTAAAAAAGTGCCCGAGTAGGCACTCAAAACACAGTTCTTTTTCTCATGCCCTCTCTGATTGCCTCTTTCTATTTCTATTAACCTTTCTGCAAGCTACCGCACATTCTTGTGGGAAGGAGGAAAGTTGTAAATAAAGTCTTCCTTATTTTCAAAACATAACATCAGAATGTGTGAAGGCAAGGACAACCCGTAACACACTGTGAGGTACCAAAAATGAAAACAGATCACTGGGTTCGGCTCCTGAACATTAGTAGGAGCTGAAGATGGCACCACTTTTATGAAAGACTGTGAAGGCTGGACAGAAGCCGGAGAATAGGAGCCCAGGGTCTGCAATCTACCAGGGTATGGATCCTCCCAGCAGCAGAACTTACCAGCCTTGTCTAGAACCTGCCCACCAGAAATCTCATCTTTCCCTCTGGTCAGAAGTAGGAGAAGGCTGAGTATTTCCATAGCGTTTCGTGGATAGCCTTATGAGAGCACCTGGCATATGATGTAATAATTTATCTGTTTATCTTTGCAACCTCAGTCCTGCTGACATTTAAGGACAGAATTCTTTGTCATAGGGAGCTATCCTGTGCATTGAAGGATATTTAGCAGCATCCTGCTGGCCTCTACCTACTAAATGCCAGTGTTGCCAATTTCCCAGTCATGACAACTAAAGCTGTCTCCATCACCAAATATTTCTGAGTGGGTTTGGGGCAGGGGGCGGGTGTCTGCCCCTGTTGAGAACGCTGGTTTACGTGCTTGGGTGTGACTAGGACTATGAGCTATTGCTAAATGCACATCATTTCATTCACACCTGCATGCCTAGTGCCTAGCACATTCCTGGGATACAGCACGCATGAAACAGATTTTCCGAATAAATGTGTGTTAAAAGAACAACTTTAAACACTATAATCCATTTTGGGAGACTTCCCTGGCGGTCTAGTGGTTATGACTTCGCACTTTTACTGCCGAGGGCCCAGGTCTGATTCCTGGTTGGGGAATTAAGATCTCGCAAGCCATATGGCATGGCCAGGGGGAAAAAAAATCCATTTTGGGTGCATGCAAATGCCAAATTTAAATTCAAACCTAGGCATGCCTAATATATATGGCCATGGGCAGGTTACTTCTTTAATCTTTAGTACTCTGTAAAATTGGATATTACTAGGTATAGTGTTGTTGGGAGTATACCATCACAACAGCAAGTAAAAGTGCAAAGTATATAGTAGATAAGCAATTTAAGTACCAGTTTTCTCCTTAATCAATAAGCAAACCTATCACTTCCAATTCCCTTCCTGCCTCCCAACTTCTCTGATCCTCTTCTGGCAAAACTCTGAGTTTCAAAAAGTTCTACATTCTTTAGGGTAGTTAGAAGCATTGTTAGCAGATGCTATTCTATCTCTGAAAACCCCCAAATGGTACTTGATCCTTTTCCTTTAGCTCTATCAAGAAGCTAGCTTTAAGAAAATCTTCAAAATGTCCACAGATTAGACATTTTCTCTAACAAGGTGTACACATTTTTAATTGTCATCAGAGTGTATGTACCCCCAGTTTTATCCACCACACAGAAGCTGTAATGCTGTTGCCTTTAAACCAGCTGCTCCACTGTGCTATTTTTCTAGATTTCTTAACATTTTCCACTGAGAACAAGATGACCATGTTAGAATGTTATACCTCATAGTCACTTTCCAAAAATTCATGTAAGATCATTTCATAGATGAGTGGTTTCAGAACTGGATCCCCTCTTGGCAAATAAGGACTAATAGCCTAAGAAAAGAAAAAGAAAAAAAAAAAACTTTAAAAAGTAGCAAAGTAAAACTGTACTGCAATAGGCAACAAATATAAAAGTATACATTTACTTTAAATTTTAAGGCAATAGAGTACTTTGGAAAAATATTACAAAGATAAAAGATTCAAATAAGCTCTTTTTATAATATATTTTTAAAAGTACATATGGGGTGTCCACATGTATGAATAAATTTGAATCAAAAAACTTCCCTCTGTTAAGTAAACTTTCTCTCTTCTTCTTGATGAATTAATGAGAATCTAAGTTATAAGAGAGAATGTCACAGAAGTTACATGATATCTATTCATGTTTTGAAATTAAGGGGAAATACACCTTGTGTTTTTAGCTTTTTCAGTGCTGTATTAAAAGTTTCCAATTTCCAAACACTTGACAATAGCTCCGCAGTGCACTGCCTTACCAATCACCATGCTCTGTCCTGGGGTCCCAGAACCTGGGGCACTGTCCCCAGGAGCTCACAGCCTCAGAGGGAAGATATGCTGATATCTAAACAGCCAATTGCGTGCTAAGTGTCTTGAAAGAAGGATGAACAGGGAGCTGTGGAGAGGTGGATCTTGGAGACTGAAGCAGAAGTAACAGATGCCAGGGGTCTGTCAGGCAGAGAGAGAAGGGCAAGGCCACCCTTGCAGAGGGAACAGCAAGGGTAAAGGCATGGAACCATGAGCTCCCACTATGCATGCAGGGAGGTCAGCATGGCTTGGAGATGGGGCTCAAGAGAAAGCTGAGAGGGGGTCATGAAAGGAATCTGGATTTGATACTTTTAGCAGGAGGGGATGAGAGGAACATGCTTATTTTTTCAAATAGCTAATTCCGGGTTGGGCTTCCCCTGTGGCTCAGTGGTGAAAAATCTGCCTGCAATGCAGGAGATTTGGGTTTGATCCCTGGGTTGGGAAGATCCCCTGGAGAATAAAATCGCTACCCACCCCAGTATTCTTGCATGGACAGAGGAGTCTTGAAGGCTTGTGAGACCATGGGTCTCACAAAGGATCAGACATGACTGTGCAACTAACATGTTCACTCTGGGTTAGGACTGTCCACAGATCTACCAGGAGGCCCTTGTAAGAGCTCAGGTGGGAGCTAAGGCAGCGGTACTGGAGGGGCAGGAAAGGCCCAATAACACTGATGATGTGAAACTGACAAGGACTGGCAATTAAACAGAAGGAGGAGGTTAAGTTACATGTTCTCATCAGGACAGTGGCTTTGAGCTATTAGACATGGAGAAATAGGTACACTGTGATGTCACACACACAGATTGAAAGGAGAAAGACCACGCTTAGGTGGGAATGGAGTCACATTAATTTGCGTGACCATTATCAGCCGTATGTACACACAAGGAAAAATGGCCACCACAAACTTCCAATACAGATATGAAATTCATACGGAGTTCTGAGTGATGGAGCCATCATGGTAAAATTGGCTATAGGACTGGAGAAGACCCTCTAGGACTGGCCCAATAAACATGACCATAAGTGTCCTTGGGGGTCTCCCAGAGAAGACATATTTATGGGGCAAGGACAGGATGAGGCACAGGGCTGGCCAGCTGAATAACTGCAGTTTTTAAAAGCATATTTATAATTCTAGGAGAGCACTATAAAGACTCACAAAAACTGAAAAGTGAAAATGTTTCACACATACCTACAGGCACAGGAACACTTTACCGATTAGTTTGGATATTGTACACTAAATTGAAAGATTAAAGAAATGAAATATCAAAATTATTTGTTGGAGCTACCTGGTCAAAATGTTTCATCTATCTTCCAGTAAGTAAAATACTGGAAAATGCATTAATTATTCAGTACATGTGAAAAAAGCCTTCTGTTTATAATCTACTATGATGAGACCATATCTGTTTCCCACGCTCATTAAAAAGAACATTAAAACTTCATCTGAACACCGAGGAAATCGGAGGGAGATAAGACAGTGAACATATCGTACATGTAATAAATATGAACCAGGCTTCTGTTTTATAACTAATTTCTAAAAGTTTTTCTTTCTAGTTGAAATGGTACTCGCTTCCCAATAAAGAGCTGATTACTACTGTCTTAATTTTATTTCCATTTCAATATTAATATTTTGTCATTGTTTAGTCACTAAGTCATGTGTGACTCTTTTGCGACCCCATGGACTGTAGCCTGCCAAGCCCTTCTGTCCACAGAATTTGCCAGGCAGGAATATTGCAGTGGGTTGCCATTTCCTTCTGCAGGGGATCTTTCCAATCCAGAGATTGAACCCGAGTCTCCTGCACTGGCAGGCAGATTCTTAACCGCTGAGCTGCCTGGGAAGCCCTCAATATTAATATACTACATACAAAAATTAAGAGTTAAAAATAAAGTTTGCTTACCTTAAGCTGTCCAATTTCTTTAAATTTATAAACTTCATATTCCCAGAGTGCTGCATTTTTCCCAAGAATTTTCTGGCATTTGCTGGTTGTAAAAAACATCCCAGGGAGAAAGAAAGTATAAATAAAGAAAATAAACAGAGACAGAATAAGCAGGCATTTCCCCTAGTGGTTTAGATAAATCTCTCATCCCAGAGTTTTGACAAATTTCCATCTCAAGTGCCAATGAACAAAAAGGTATTTATTACTGGTACTCACTTGACTGCGTGTGAGTTGATGGAAATCAAGAAAATACAAAATACTTATACATAAAGATGAACCCCTTTCAGAAGACTTTGATAAGGGTTTTCCCAATGACTTTCCTGTTCTGAGTTTCCTACTTAACCAGATGAATGCTGCTAGTTTGGGGACCCTTTATGCCTTGAAGAAATACCATCATACCTGTAAGTATCCACTTAAACCAATTCTTCACTGGCTTTAAATAATGGACTACAAAATCAGACTGTAGAACATTAGAATTCTACCTCAGTGCATAATACGGAAAAAATGTTTATGTATGAATAAAACTTTGATTTACACATTAAAGAAACACATTTCCCTAAATCAGGGGACAAAAATGTAGGCCTGAAGACTATCTTTCCAGGCTGCCTTATAAAATGGGTAAAATCTCAGACTGTTCATGTTTTTTGACACCTCTTTCATTGAGAAAAACATTTTTCATTTGGTAAAAATGAGACAGTAGGTGGGTAAATAACATATCAATTCATTCTGTGGTTAAAACTATTACTATTCAGAATTACCCATTACAAAAATGTAAACAAAAAAAGTCAGTTGTAAAGAATGACTTATTTGTATTACTAATATGGCTTGATTCTATTTCTATTAACAAATAATTGTGAAAACATCTTGATTACCGTGCTGCTATATCATACTCTCCTTTTGCCACCAGATGGTTTATATACGCCAAGCCGATGTCCTAGGGAAAATGAAACGAAGGAATTTCATAATGAACTAGAATGCATGGAGGGTGAAAAAGTTGGCTTAAAGCTCAACATTCAGAAAACTAAGATCGTGGCATCCAGTTCCATCACTTCATGGCAAACAGATGGGGAAACAGTGGAAACAGTGTCAGACTTTATTTTTTTGGGTTCCAAGATCACTGCAGATGGTGACTGCAGCCATAAAATTAAAAAGACACTTACTCCTTGGAACGACAGTTATGACCAACCTAGACAGCATATTAAAAAGCAGAGACATTACTTTGCCAACAAAGGTCTGTCTAGTCAAGGCTATGGTTTTTCCAGTGGTCGTGTATGGATATGAGAGTTGGACTATAAACAAAGCTGAGCGCCAAAGAATTGATGCTTTTGAACTGTGGTGTTGGAGAAGACTCTTGAGAGTCCCTTGGACTGCAAGGAGATCCAACCAGTCCATCCTAAGGAAATCAGTCCTGGGTGTTCATTAGCAGGACTGATGTTGAAGCTGAAACTCCAATACTTTGGCCACCTGATGCGAAGAACTGATTTAGCTGAAAAGACCCTGATGCTGGGAAAGATTGAAGGCAGGAGGAGAAGGGGACGACAGATGATGAGATGGTTGGATGGCATCACCGACTCAATGGACATTGGTTTGGGTAGACGCTGGGAGTTGGTGATCGACAGGGAGGTCTAGCGTGCTGCGGTTCATGGGGTTGCAGAGAGTCGGACACGACTGAGCGACTGAACTGAACTGATGGAAAATTGGGTCTCAGTTCCTGAGTGAGCCATGACATTGGGTTCTACTAGCACTGCTGACAAGAACCTATTCATACTATACCTCAGTTTGCTTTATGTAATGATGCTCATTTCTTTCTCAATCATATTTGAATACACTTGTATTTTCACAAATTTTAGAATTCATAATTTTTTGAAAGTTACTACTTTAATGGCTCCTAACCTGCCCTCTTCTAAAAAATTTCCTACAAAAGAAATCTCTGATATGAGAACCACATTTCATGTTATCACTAGATATAAACTTGTTTCTTGTGCTCTCATCTGTAAAACGTGAGTTATCTGTCTCTTCTACATCAAGTCTGAGGCTATGCTCCAAGAGAAGAGAAATGACAGGACACCACTTGAAAGGGAAATATTCAACTTGACATCAACATGGACGTGAAAAACAATACATTCAAACCCACAAGTTTCCTGACGAGGAAACAGTCTCAAAGCAGTGAACTGACTGGCTTCCCAGTCTCACGCTCATTCACTTATTCTACTTTGGTTCTGAAAGGATTGGGGGTGGCCTGTGTCACAGATACAGGGGACCTCTTATGACTCACGATTAGTTCCATGCAAAAGCATCTGCGTTAGAAGCTTAACTCAATATATGTAAAAAAAAAAAACAACAACAAAAAAACCTTAGATTTTTAACTTCTACTTTACGTACAAAAAAATATTTTCTGGAACTTCTTCCTAGATGGCAGAAATGGTAGGAGCCCATTTCTCTCTGCTTGCCTTGTCCTAGGAAGGAAATATCCAGGCATGATTAATGTAGAGGACATGCCCATTTCAAGAGTGAAGGGAAATACCCAAAGTTCTTAGTTGATTCAATTTTACTTTAAGGACGACTATGTAGGAAATCATATTCCAAATCTGTTGGAACTACAGGGTGAAGAAAGGGTGACTAACTTTATTTCTCTGAAAATCACAGATCACACTATCTATAGTGAGTCTACAGGTTCAGAGAAGAGATGTCTCCTATGCTGAGTCAATTTCTCCAACTTTTGTTCCCTGTGTTTCTTTAACCTTTACCTGATTTTATCTCTTTCCCCTTATCATAAGCATGTTAAATGTCTCTCTTACACAAAATACCCAGGACTACCAAAAACCTGCCCATGATGTCATAGTCCCCACCTGCAGTCGTGAATCTTTTCCACTTTGCAGCAAGCCTTAGTAGTCTCTATTCTACTCGACTTCATCATCTCCCATTCACTTTCACTCTGCCAAGCATGTTAAGAATAAATAATACATGTACAGAAAATGTACTTGTCACTTTCATGTTACCAAATCCAATGTACAACTGACTAGCTAAGTTTGTCTTCCTTTTGACCTGCTTACTTCAATTATACTGTTGTACTGGCAGGACCACTCCATTTTTAGATAATTCTTCCTTATTCTCTACAATTTTCAATGAATAAGTTCCTGAGTTATTATCTTTGTATACTCTTTGAGAATTAGGCTATTTTGAGGAATTTTAAAGAGAAGTTTAAGGTGGGAAAGTGTAGGCAGAAGGAATTTGTATTGGAACCCAAACAGCCACAAAAGACTAATCTTCTAATTTGCATTTGTCAACCAGGGTCCTGGGCTAGATGATCTCTAGGGATCTTTCACACTCAGAGGATACCATTTCTTTTCTGCCTTTCCATCTGTACATTCATTGTCACAGTTAGCAAAGAAGTGGTCTTTTATTCACAATATTTTTCCAGAGTCCAAAATGTAATAAAAATGTATGTGATGTCCTAGATTAGTTACCATAACAAAATTAACTGGGTCTGTTCTTATGGAGACATGAAAGCAATCTAGCTTTATGAAACTACTCTCTTGATAAATTTCATGATAATGTGATTTTACCTATGATTTAAAGAAACTTCTCCACACATAACTGGAAAGCTTTGTATTTAAAGGGTATTTATAAATCCAGTTTCCAAATTACCTAAGACTGCCTCCTAGCAGGTGTTCAAGTTTCTTGTTTACAAGCAGAAACTGATCCAATAAAATGAAATATTTTGACCTCACAGGCTAGAGAATTCATGGGAAAGAAGTTCTCAAAATGTAGGAAGAATCTGTTCTTCTCAAATTACTTGCAGTCTCATAACTTATTGAAAGGTAAAGTTATATTTCAAATAGTAAAATTATATACTTACCAGAATCTTATGTCTTTTAATGTTCTTTTGGCTAATTTCAGCTGCCATCAAAGCTTCCTGTGTTTACAAAAACATGACAAAGGAGAAGGGGAAAAAAGGGAGCGGGTAGGAGAGAAAGATATTGAGGTTATAAACACTATATTTATTATGTTTTAAAGTCATGGGCTACATAAATAAGCCCCGCTTTCCCATGGCTTTTGCTTCAAGCACAGGAATTTTTAATGTTATGGTTGAGTGAACCTCACTGAATTCTAACTGAAACAAAAGCAGTCAACCAAAATGAAGACTTCTCTTATTTCCATGTGAATTCATTTCCACATTAGGATACTGGAATCACATTTTAGACACAAATTAAAATACAAAAAAATCTCCTAGGTTCAAAGAACAACAAAAAAAATCCATCTATCATTCTAAATCTGTTTGACATGTATTAACCAAGGGGCACTTTTCCTTTATGAAACATAAAAAGTAACCTATATATATACACGTAGGTATAACTACAATAAGATTTTGAAAATCTCTGATTCTATTTTTATTTTATTAAGTTTATAATGATTACTTTACCACAACTGTTTGAAACCCTAATTTATTTCTTTAAGAAGCTACTGGATTCAAAGCTATCAAGGTAATAAAGGTTGATATTTAAACCTTTAAATATCAATAACAATAAAGTATCAATACTTGGACTCCAATATTTGGAGTATCAATACTTGGACTCAAAAGAGTTTATATATTATCAACTGGCATCAATACTTGGTATCAATACTTGGATTCCAAAATGTTTATATATTATTCAATAAAAAACATTTCTTTTCAAATCGTGTCAGGTGGTTACAAACTTAAAGCACCAAATAAATGGACTAGTTTTTGTTTTTTAGCTAACTAGCAGATAAGCCTCTCCAGAGAGCTTCCCTAACTAAACCACCACAACAATGCTTTTGTAGCTATTAAAATGTTTTCCTTTTTTTAAAAAAAAGTCATGATGGGACATTATCTACTCAAACTAGTCGGACCCAATACTCAATGAAGTGGACAACATCATTCTATCTAAAAAGGCAGTTCAAACCAACCTAAATGAGTATAATTTGATAGCTTTACTTTTACATATGAACTAAGCACAATATAAATGAACTAAGCACCAGATAAATTATTTCACTAAAACATTCAAATAGTTGATCCTGAAATACTACCTCAGTTAAAAACCACCAAATAAACACATCAGTAGGCTGGATTTAACCTGCCCCCTGCCTCCATCACCAATTCTTCCTCCACTGAACAATAAAACCAGTCAACCTCCCTGCCATCTCTGTTCCCTCTCATTTCTGGAAACCATAGTGGAAAGTTGTTAGCCTCCCACATATTATTAGCTTAGAGCATTCTAGTTGACCAACATGAAAGATTTACTACAAAAGACGCTTTTATCCTCTTTATGTTGCTGATCTGTCAATACTTTGAAAAAAGTAAAAGCAAAACTACTTCATATTTCTTCTTTTCAAGAAGCCAGTCGATGTGGTCATCTTGGTCTCGTTCCTTCGCTACAACAACATCCCTTGGACTCACGATGTAAAAGAGTGACTCCCCTTCTGAGTACTCTAGAGATAAGAGAAGAGAGGAACAAGTTGGGTGACTCAATAGGAGAAACCTTGGCAGTGGTTTGGGAGGACTTCGTTAGACTACTCAGCTTTAAGAGTGAGTAGAAAACTCTCCTACCTTTGAAATAAATATATTTGCCTGTGTTTGAAGAGGGTGGGAGATTAGAGGTGAGAATGTCAGAATCTATTCCAGTGCTTTAAAAAATATTTACATGGAAAAAAATTTGAAAGGAAAAAGAAGAAAGAGAAGGAAGAAGGAAAGAAGAGAAGGAAGGAAGGAAGGTGGGAGGAAATACCAAAAAATCTTTAAAAAAAATAAGGAGGGCTTAAAAATTATGTTTCGTAATTAACATTCTGACCTCAGTTGAAAGTGTTGAAAATTCTTGGTGTCTATCATATATAATTTATCTACTGTATATAAACTTTGATGGGCATTTATGGCACTGTTCTATTTTTACAGAACAATTACACCCTACAGTTGGCGATAAATGTTTCCTCCTCATCAAGGTCAAGGCCAACTAAAACATAAAGGACAGATGCCCCAAGGCCTGGGGACATCATCTATCACTGCAGCATGTTGTGCACAATGCCGATGGTAAGGGTTTCCTGCAGAATTCAATTATAAAATCTGTTCAGAAGGGTTTCTAAGTGTGCAGCCAAGTTTGCTTTAAGGAAAAATACCTCGACTGGATGCATTCTCTTGTGAATCACATTTGCTTTTTTCTAAGTCCAAAACAGACACTCCCATTTCCCAGCTGATCATGGGCTTCATATAAGAAAACTCAGATACAGGGTATTTCTTCATTTCTCTTGACCAAAATAACTGACAATACCTCAAAATATGTTAATTGTTCTTAAAGAAGGAAAGATTGTCTCAACAGCCAAAGCTGTTCTACTTTTTCATCAATGTATTTTTCAAGAATAGAGTGACACCAAAAGACCCTGTTGCTGGGAAAGACTGAAGACAGAGGATGAGATGGTTGGAAAGAAAGTGGAAGTCAAGTCGCTCAGTCGTGTCCGACTCTTTGCGACTCCATGGACTGTAACCTACCATGCTCCTCCATCCATGGGATTTCCCAGGCAAGAATACTGGAGTGGGTTGCCATTTCCTTCTCCAGGAGATCTTCCCAACCCAGGGATTGAACCTGGGTCTCCTGCATTGTAGGCAGACGCTTTACCATCTAAGCCACAAAGGAAGTCCGAGATGGTTGGATGGCATCACCAACTCAATAGACATGAGTTTGAGCAGGCTCTGGGAGTTGGTGATGGACAGGGAAGCCTGGTGTGCTGCAGTCCATGGGGTCGCAAAGAGTCGGACACTTCTGAGCGACTGAGCTGAACTGAAGATAGAGATGCCCCTGGTATGACTACAGAGTAATGGTTCTTCTTTTATTTCCAAGCAGTGACTAAATGTATTCATTCATCTACTTGACAAATAATAGCAAAAGTCTAGTATGTACCACATACTCTTTCAAGCTTTGAGCATTCAGCTACAGAAGGACAATTTCTCTGCCAACCCAGAGTACACCAGAGTGATATGGCAACCACAGAACCATGCTGCTTGACATCACTGTAAGTCAGGTGTCACATGAAATAGTTAGGACAGGAGACCAAATGTAAGGACAAAGACCACAAAGTATCCTTACCTTGGTCTTGGCCCCATCTCTACCCCTCCCTTCTGCTCCGGGAACTCAAGCGAGTTCTCCAGCATCTCTGGGCCTTGGCATCTTAACTTTCAATATGCCCAGATTAGCTCTAAGAGTCTTTCAGCACCTTAATTTAAACTTCTGGTTGTGCTACTCAGGTGAAGGGGAAAAAACAAATATAAGAAATTACATGAGTCAGACCCTTGATCTCTCTCACCTAAGTGATAATCTCTACATTCATTTTCCTGAAAGCCCCTCACGGTCAGAGCATCAGAAGAAATCTCTTCACAAGTTTCAGAAAGTGGCTGGATGATATCCAATCTGGGTCTGGCACAGTATTCTCTTTCCTGGGGGAGGAAGAAAGGCTCATTGGAATTATATTTCTATAAGTGATACAAATTAATTCTAGGTAGCCATAATTAAATGCCTTGCTTTGATAAAACTGGCAGATGTAAGCCCTTCCTACCACCGGCTTTGGATAGCTTCAGCAGTGGTTTATTTTGACCTTTTGTATGTATTGTATGTATGTACTGTATTGTAATGAGATATACAGAACAGATAGCACTGGACCATGTCAGCAGTCATGGCTGGCTACTCAACACCTGAAAGGTGCCGGCTATGACTGAGAAGCAGAGCTTTGAATTTTATTTAATTTTCATTAATTTCAATTTAGATAACCCTATGAGGTTAGTGACTACAATCTGGTCACTGCAGTTCTAGACCAAGATAGAAGGGGAAAATATGCTTTAGTGAGGGCCTATGACAATTCCACTAGCTTAGTAGGTGACTATCTACAGATTACTCTCCTGAGTCCTTAAATCACCCTCAGGAAGTATTGTTGTTCCTCATTTTGCAGAGGAAGGAACTGAGGATCAAAAAATTTACTGAGGTTAAAGTTATGTAAGTAAATGGTAGGACTGGGATTTGTGGGAAAACTGGGACTATATTTGAAATCAAGTTTGTTTTACTGTAAAGCTCATGCTCTCTGAGTATTTAGCACATGGGAATGAAACATATACTTGGATTACTTTCCAAAGCAACAAGAGCTAATGCAGTGTGGCACTGGTGCAGAGAATACAGATGAAAGAAACAGCATGAAAGAAGTCCAGAACTACCCCTGAAGCTCCAAGGTCCCCCAATAAAACAGTAAGCCTCACAGATCCCTTTCATCAATTTTGTTAGGTTAACTGAGAAACCATTAGGTTTGCATTGCGTCTCATATATTTAAAGCATTCAAAAATTAAAAAAACAAGTGTAAAACGTGAACTGGTGGAAGAAAAACCCAGGTGAATATACAGGATAATTGATCAGATCTGTGGAGAAATGACAAATATCTTAATTTGAAAACAACAAAAAGGAAAAAACTGAAAGATTTGAATATTTTTAAAAACATTAACAGCTGTTAACAATGACAAAAAAAAAATCAAAAGTAGAATCAAAAACAGAAAAAAAGATTGAACCAAACAATGTTAAAAGAAAACCACCTCGCTAGACCATATAAACAGCTCCTTCATATGTAAGAAATCCATCAGCAAAGTGATGGATGAGAAATCCATCGTCTCACTATTTTACAACTTTTGTTCACTGGTCAAACAGCCCTGCTTATGTGTGAACTTCCTAGGAGCAGGAATTTGGTCCTGTTGACTTTTTTTTTAAGTCTTTATTGCATTTGTTACAACACTGCTGTTTTATGTTTTGGTTTTCTGGCTGTGGAATCTTACTTCCCTTACCAGGGATCAAACCCACACCCCAGCACTGGAAGGTGAAGTCTTAATCTTACTGGCCCACCAGGCAAATCCCTGGTCTTGTTGATCTTTGATACTCCATGTGCAGCACCATTCTTAACACACATGTGCTTTATTAATGAATGGGAAAAAAAAAACATTAAGGGAGCAGCTTCATCAATTAGGTTATATCAACGACATGAAATAGGTCACAAGCACCATAAATAATGATGGGAGACTGCACAGCCGTATGCACAGAGAATAGAATGATGCTCCTCAAAATGCAGCAACACAGAGGAGCTTGTAACTATCACTACAACTGTGTGGGGACATGCATGAAGGTAAAAGATGTGATGGAAAAAAATATGCTGGAGTAACATTAAGCCTGGCAGAAAAAAGTTTGTTTACTGTTGCATTTAACCTGTCTGTTTGATATGAAAAGTGGGGACGGCATAGTTGGCCCCAAGCATGCTTCTTTACTCTTTCTGCCTTAATTTTATCAGTTCATTCTGTGCAGAAGGATTTCAGGTGTCCTTTGGTGGTAGAGAAAACAAAGAGTTATGTACACCAACACACACATTTTTAAAGCATCTCTAAGACCCTCACTTCTTTCTCTGAAAAAAATTCCATTTTCTAATTTGCTCTTTGAGGTTGGCCTTTCTCGGGTTTTACTCCTTTCCAATATTCTCTTTTATTAACAAAGGTTTCCTTCCTTTCCTTCTTTTTTTGGTCAGTGGTTTATTAGGCTTTCCCTTTTTCATTTTACTGCCTCTTTCCTTACGTCTTTCAATCACATTCTCAATCCTCCCCACACTCCTCATCAAAAAGCACTGTATTTACTCCCTCAGGAGCCACTGCTTTTCTTTCTTTTCAAAAAAAAATAAATAAAATAATAATAAACTGATGTCCTGCACAGGGCTAGAAGCCAGTCCTATTGATTTTAGCAGGTTTGAGTGTTCACTTAAGTCTGCAGCATCCCATTGCCTAGCAACATGGGCACCCAGAGCTCCAGGTTACTATAGCGATGGCTTCCTGATGCAAGAGCTCGCTCAGAGGAATGCTGGAGAGCAGCTACCACTTCAAAACTGGGACTCCCAGGGTTTTTCTCCCCATTTGATTCTCTGCTGTTTGAAAGGGAAAAAAAGGGGAGAGAACACAGACAAGGGGAACCCACTCACTGTAGAGGGCTAGATGATCAACTGTGTTTCTTTTATACACAGCATCCAAAAGAAAATCCTTTACAATAAACTCTCCTTGTTTATACCCTGAAGCCACCCTTAGCCCCTTCCTAGCAGGACCCCTGGACTCTGACAACAAAGACAAACTAGGAATGCAGCTGACCTAGGCTTCAAAGAAAGACTCAGTATGCAGGGCCCTCCACTGGACCCTCTAACAGGCTTCATTCCAAAGTCATGTATAATGAAATGCTGATTCTCTGCTGCTTCCTATTAGCCATGCATTTCATATCATCATTTGCACTGATAACTGAGACTTAGCAAGAATCTAATTTCCAAGCAAGAATCAAGCTACTCGGAAACACTAGGCCACTGGGAAGTAAACAAGTATGTCTAGACCACAGGAAATAATGGACTGCCCTCTCGGTAATTCACTCTGACCACAGGGACCCCTGCTGATGCTTGCAGATCAACTTCATCACAGTCATTTCAGTTAATGCACAGTGTCAGTTCAGTTCCTTCGCCTTTCAGCAAGAGGAATCCTTCATTCCTTTCGACTGAAATACCAAGAGAGATGGAAAAAAAGGAAGAAAAATTAAAAAGAAAAAAAAGATACTCCCTTTTGCTTGGCAAAAGGAACAAAGGCAACCAAGGAGTGGAGCTTCTGAAAGGTAAATATATTAAGTCTGCAGGGTAATCTCTCTGTCCTTGTTTTATAGGTCAGGAAATTCTGCTAAGGCTGGGTCTGAGTTCTTTCATGGCAACATGATCTGGGGGGAAATGCTACAGACGAACCTGCACTTTCCATTGCATTTTAGGTGAAAAAAATTACCGTTTTTTCAGAAACCTCCTTTACGTAGGAAAGTACAACAAGCTGATCACAGAGAGGTGCCAGTCCACTGATGTAGAATTCAGTTTCAAACTGAGACACTGCAAACAAAAGGGAGAGAAGATTCACCATCAATAGCAGCAAAAAGCAGCACACAAAGGAAAGAACACATCCACTATAAGTGCAGAATAGACTCATTTTAGAAATTTAACATAAAGGGGGCAGAGATACACATACTTTCTTGATGATAATCAGCACCAGAAAAAGATATCTGGGAACTTACACTTGAAAGATTCTCTTACAAACAATAAGCAAACTCGACAATAGTAGTAAGCATGAATGGTCAAAAGTGACATTACCTAGTTAGCCCATGAAGACACTTTGAAATCCATAAAATCCAATCTAAATTATTCAATAACAATTTTAAATTTAAAAAAATTAAATCTTTTAAATAAAAAATACTATTAATGACACAAATACTTCTAAAATAATTTAAACACAAATTTAAATCTTTCACAATTAGGGCATTACCATGGTATTATGGTCATAAGAAAAGCTCTTTGTAATTGTGAAACTATTAATACTTTAACATTTAATAATCATTTTATCTAAACTCTAAAATAAAAAGTGTAGATATAGATAACATTATGATGAAACTGATGTTAATTCTTCAGTATTACATAAAGGTCAGAGAAAATAAGAAATTTCTCTTTTCTTTTAAAAGTCAGTCATTAAAACTTAGAAGTTCTATTTCTTCTATTGCATCACCTAAGTATATAGATTTAATTACAATAAACCACAAAGATCTTACAAACAGCTCAACTGTAGAAGTACAAATACCGCTACAGTATGATTCTAATGACTAGCTGTTGTAATATTTATAACAAATGACTGTTTAAGCAACTAATTTTGAGGATGGTTTGTTACACAGCAAAGCTAACTGATACAGTATTAGTACCACGAAAAGACTCTTCCATGAATTATACATAAGATTTATTTGGGAGTAAACTCTCATTTGAACACACATTTTCTAAGAATTTCTTGATTCAATTCTTCTCCACAGTTCTGTGGTATCTGCTTCAAGTTTAGTTAACTTTTATGATAAAATGACCATCTTTTCCAAACCAGGAGAACTTAGTGTAGCATACTGGAAACAATATTGAACGTGGAGTCAGGAAATCTGAGTTGTAACTGCAGTTAAATTGAACATGGACAATTCATTTTGATTTCTGCTGATACAACTTTTCCCATGTATAAAATAAAGGTATCAGAGTAGAAATAAACCCATAATACAAATAAAATGAGGGGTTAGTGAATTTTTCTTCTTCTTCCTCTCCATTCTCCTCATAAATCACTTAGTGTTACTTGTCTCTGCTTATCTTTAATGCCTACTCCTTATATGACTGTTTTCAAAATTTAATTTTCATACCAAAATGTAACTGAGGATAATGAACAAAAATAGTTAATGTCTCTTTCCAGGTGGCGCTAGTGGTAACTTGCCTGCCAGTGCCTGAGATGTAAGAGACGCAGGCTTGATCCCTGGGTTGAGACGATCCCCTGAAGAAGGAAATGGCAACCCACTCTAGTATTCTTGCCAGGATAACCCCATGGACAGAGGAACCTGGCAGGATCCACAGGGCCGCAAAGAGTCGGACACAACTGAGGCAACTTAGCATGCACACAAACAGTTAACAACATAAATATGGAAAAGGATAACATAAGCTATGTCCTTGGTTGGATCACATAGGTAGTCAGGGTGCCCTGAACAGAACCAGATGATGGAAGTCCAAATTGTGCAGCTCTGCCATGAACACTTTTTCTTCTCAACCTCTGAACATGAACTGAATATTCTTACCCAGCCACTTAAAAATAGTTTTGGTAAAGTGCTAATGTGATAGATATTCACATGAAGCATGCTCAGAGATGAGCCTGTCCATTGTGTAGCCAGGCACTGAAGGTTGTGAAGAAGTTTCCCCAGTGCTGTGTGCGAATGTAGTGTGTGAGCAGGGATGGGGAATGTGCAGATGCTACTGACCAGTGTGGGGCCACACATGACCTAATGACCAGAGAGGTGAGAGTTTCACATTCTTGAACACATACAGGCCTATTAACAGGAGGTTTTGGATGCCAGTACTCCTAAGGTTGCTTAAACTCTGTTTGGTAGAGAGGGACTTGTGTTCTTCTTTACTAAATCACATTCCATTATTGAAATGCCCCATATCCAGTTCCCTTAACCAGCAACTTCGGTGAAGATCAGTGAGTCAGAGGCACTACAGAGGCTGCTTCACAGGACTCACATGGAGCCTTCGGTATGCCTCTCTGAAACAGGAACCCACAGGAGAGCATCATCTAAGAAATTGTGGGTGAATGAGGTATTCTCCCCACTTGAGATGCCAAATGGGCTGTTAGCCTCACTGCCAAGAAGTATCAGACAGTATCCATCCTAAAGGTAACCAAATGCACATCAAGGCCTTGGTGTATATGCATGACTCATAAGACACAGAACAGAGAAGTTAGAAAATAATTCTACTCAGTTCTTCCCTCCTCTACATCCTGATTTCTGTCAAGAGCTCAAGTTAATACTGAACTGAGTTAATAATGCATAAATTTTCCTATTATTTAATTAAGAACAAAATAGAATATCTAATGTGTTCTTAAAGAAAACAAGGCAATAATGTGAAGAAGCAGATATTTATTTCCTTCTCAATTCTTGACACTGTCACAAATGCTTATTTGTTAAGAACTAAAGCTGACTACACTTTACTAACTGAAAATTAGTAATAATTTAGGTAGAAATGACATGCAGTGTCTAAATGACAAACAAAAAACAAAAAGAAATGTTATTTACAAAGAAAAGATGTGGTATGTAAAAACAGCATTGTGAAGATTTCCAGAGGCACAGTTAAACAAGTTATCACCATTCAGAAAAAGTTGTAATTCAAGTAATTCTTTTCATTTTATTAAAATGATTTCAAATCAACAGAAATCTTATGGAAAACAAAACTGCAATTATAGTCATACCCACTATGAGTTATAATTTAAGAATTCTTAAATAGTGGCTGCTTTCCTTAGCTTTGAATATTCTACAACTTAGAAATTCATCTCCATGAATACCCACTAATAATGATATCATGTAAAAAAATGATTCACTTCCTAATTTGAGGTCCTAGTTTAGGGAAAGGTCCACAGCTATTCTACATTAAAAAAGACATTTCAGGGACTTTCCTGAAGGTCAGAGGTTAAGACTCTTGTGCTTCCAATGCACGGGATCGACCAGTTTGATCCCTGGTCAGGGAACTAAGATTCCACATGTCTCACAGTGTGGCCAACAAAAATAAAAACAGCAAAAAAAAAAAAAAAGACTTTTAAGGGTGAACGATGGGGTTCTGTTTTACTACTTACTGAGGCACAAGAACAGGACTGCTTTAGGATCCATCACAATTCAGTGTATTCTTTATACTAATGCTAAATCCTTAAATGGCTGGTTAGAGACAGTGGTGTCAGAATGAATAGAGAAGTACAAGGAATATTCTAAATGAACAGATAATAATGAAGAGAGTTAGAGAAAGAAACACTGGATGGTAATATTTATTCTTCTAAAGAACATACGTAAATTATGTAATAAGTTTATGGACCAAGTTTATAAAACATCTTCATGTCATTACTGCTTTTCTATTTCAAAATTTCTATAGACTAATCAAAGTTTCAGTTAATTTATTTTCCCTGAAATATGTTTTCCAAGAGTTGTCATAATTTTAATGAAAAAAAAAAAACTCATTAAAGGAAAATAGTTTTGAACATAGGTGGTTTATGGTTCTCATACCACAGAATCTTTCCATTATCTGAAAAAGATAAATCATGAAGAAGAAAAAGACAACTTCTGTTGGAAAGCACTAAGACAAAATAGAAAGCAAAAGCTGGGGAGCAGGGGGGAAGAAGAGAAAAATGCAGAATTTCTAGAGAAAGCCAGAGAAGACAGTAGCTAAGATCAAGGAGGTGGAGAAAGTGAGATGATGGCTCTGGGGTGTCTGAAGTATGGTAGAGGTAAGCCAAGATACCCGGGTTCCATCCTTGAGTTGGGAAGATCCCCTGGAGAAGGAAATGGCAACCCACTTCAGTATTCTCCTCTGGAGAATCCCATGGACAGAGGAGCCTGGTGGGCTATAGTCCATGGGACTGCAAAGAATCAGATAGGACTGAGCAACTAAGACTTTCACTTTCAAGCACAGACAACATTATAGCTGCAGCACAGCCTTCACCCTGATGGAGATAAAGACTCACTGTGCTCTAGTTTATTCAGGACGACAAAGCATTCCTAGACGTGTTAGAAGAAATAATTCAAGAAGAGAAGAGATTCTAAGCAGAATAAGAGAGAAAGTTTCAGAAGGATTATTTACATAAAAATTGTATTCAAGGAGTTATTTGGATCCAGAAAGAGGGCATTCTATACAGACCTGATCTAGATAGAAGAGAAGCTTCAGATCTTGATGGGTGCTATTCAACAGAGTATTAACTTAAGACAAAAACATAACTTATGTAAGTTTTTCTAGTAGTCATATTTAAGAGTAAAAAGAGGTGAAATTTTAAAAAATATTTTATTTAATGCAACGTATCAACATACAACTATTTCAACCAAAAACATAAAAAAAAATTGAGATAATTTACTTTTTATTTTCACACAAGTCTTTGGAATCCTAGACACAGGACATCTCAGCCCACACCTGCCACATTTCAAGCACTTAACAGTTAAAAGTGGCAAGTGGTTACCTTATTGGACAGTATAGGTCCAGATAACCTATAATTTTTAGTCTTTAAAAATCAAGTAACTTTACTCAAGTATATCTTGATGATGTGCACTGTGGGTTATAATTTTCATATACACACTGTACTATTTTAATTTACAGTTTCTAGTTTTTATATCTATTTTATATCTGTTTTAAAACTAGTTTCAGGAAATTTTTCTTGAATTACTGTTTTTGGTATTTATTCCATTTCCTTGTTTTGTTTCCCAGGAGTCTTATCTGCAGGCTAAATTACCTCTGCCCATCTTCAGTATTCGTCATTTAATCAAAAATCTTTTTTTCCCTTTGTTTTTAATTCTTCAATTTTTATTGGAGTATAGTTTTGTATTAAGGTCAAGAAGCAACAGTTAGAATCAGACATGGAACAAGAGATTGGTTCAAAACTGGGAAAGGAGTACATCAAATGTCCTCTGATTATTTAACTTTTATGCAGAGTATATCATGCAAAATGCTGGACTGAATGAAGCATAAGCTGGAATCAAGATTGCCAGGAGAAATATCAATAACCTCAGATATGAAGATGACACTACCCTAATGGCAGAAAATGAAGAGGAACTAAAGAGCCTCTTGATGAAGGTGAAAGAGGAGAGTGAAAAAGCTGACTTAAAACCCAACATTAAAAAAACTAAGATCATGGCATCCAGTCCCATCACTTCATGGCAAATAGATGGGGAAACAATGAAAACAGTGAGAGACTTTATTTTCTTGGACTTAAAATCGCTGCAGTCAGTGACTGCAGCCATGGAATTAAAAGATGCTTGCTCCTTAGAAGAAAAGCTATGACAAACCTGTCTGTGTGTTAGTCACGCAATCGTCTCCGACTCTTTGTGACGCTATGCACTGTAGCCTGTCAGGCTCCTCTGTCCACGGGATTTTCCAGGCAAGAATACTATAGTGGGTTGCCATTTACTTCCCCAAAGGATCTTTCCAACCAAAGAATCTTCCCCTACATTATAGGAAGATTCTTTACTGTCTGAGCCACCAGGGAAGCCCCAGATATTAATATAGTCCTTGGGAAAAAAGCTATGACAAACCTAGACAGCACATTAAAAAAGCAGAGACATCATTTTGCCAACAAAGGTCTGCATAGTCAAAGCTATGGTTTTTCCAGCAGTCATGTACCGACGTGAGAGTTAGACCGTAAAGAAGGCTGAGCGCCCAAGAATTGATGCTTTCTCATTATGGTGCTGGAGAAGACTCTTGAGAGTCCCTTGAACTGCAAGAAGATCAAACCAGTCAATCCTAAAGGAAATCAACCCTGAATATTCATTGGAAGGATTGAAGCTGAAGCTGAAACTCCAATACTTTGGCCATCTGATGCAAAGAGCCAACTCACTGGAAAAGACCCTGATGCTGGGAAAGATTGAAGGCAGGAGAAGGGGACGACAGAGGATGAGATGGTTGGGTGGCATCACCAACTCAATGGATGTGAATCTGAGCAAACGCTGGGAGATAGTGAAGGACAGGAAACCCTGGCCTGCTGCAGTCCATGGGGTCGCAAAGAGTCGGACACAACTGAGCAACTGAACAACAGTTGCTTTGCACTGTTGTGTCAATCTCTGCTATACAGGTGAGTCAGCTATACATATACACACAAACCCTCTTTTTGGGATTTCCTTCCCACTTAAGTCACCACAGAGCATTGAGGAGAGTTCCTTGTACTATACAGTAGGTTCTCATTAGTTAGTTTAGACACACTCCTTATTTGTGATTAAAATCTTTTCCCTCTTCCACTTCTCTTACAGCACTATCTTTGCATCTATTTGCTCCCATGTTCCTTCCAGTTTAACCTTTATTTCTGAAATAACTTTTTTATTTATAAATATTTCCTGAGTTCTGTCACCTCATTTGAAATTTAATTCTGATTTTTGGTGTTCTTCCATGTCTTCTGTAACTTCTTTCAACTATCTTGTAGCTAGTTATGAAACAAATTATAGTTGTGATCTATTTTGTGGATGTTTCTGATATGCTTTCATTGCCAAGGATGTTGTTCTGTTCCTTATCAATTTTTTTCTTAAACCTCAGCAGAGGATTTGAGCTTTGTACTTTTTTCAGTGCTTGTTTTTAGGTAAAATCAGTCACTGATCTCTTGGGAGAAGGCAGGAACTGGGGTAACTCTTCTAACCTTGAAGAGTTCCTTCAGAGTTTTCACGTAGTTTTAAAAATGTTTCCTTGCTTTCTGGCTTTGTCCCCTCCCTGCTTTCATCTGAACTTTCTCTTTCTTTTAGGGCTTCCCAGATGGCCCAGGGGTAAAGAATCTGTCTGCCAATGCAGGAGATGCAAGAGATGAAGGTTCGATCCCAGGATTGGGAAGATCCCCTGGAGGCGGAATGTCAACCCACTCGTATCCTTGCCCGGAGAATCCCATGGACAGAGGAGCCTGGCGGGCTACAGTCCATGGGGTCACAGAGAGTCAGACATGACTAAGCACAATGGCACAACCTCTCTTTCTTTTATTTCTTCTTGCTCATATTGCTTGGGATTTATTCTCTGGCATGAACCCAGCCCTGGCAGGAAGCACAGGCCGCTCAACGATGAGAACTCTGTGGGCTGCCCGGCTGTCTGAGCTCTTCAGCCTAACTGCAGGACTTCACCCAGACCTCTCAGAATGGCCTCGGGTCTCTTCTAGAAAACACCCACTGGCTGTTTTGGCATTCTCTTGGAGTTCTCATTAGAAGCCCCCTTGCTCCCTCTGCCGTCTCTCACACCAATTCTGGAATCGCAGTGGTTCCTGTGGCTGTTGGTGGGTTTTGTTATTTGCATGCAGGTTGGCATTCCTAGGGCTACCTTGCTGTAAATATTGTCTATGGGTTTTTGGTTGTATGATCGAGTTGTTCCATTTTTCTGGGAGAACTCAAGAGGATGGAACAATTATGCAGCCATTACCACATCTTCCTAGAATCCTCCAAGCACAAAATGTTAATGTATCAGGGTTAGATACCAACTTGATACAAGCCAGGGCCAGGATCATAGTCACAAACACATACTATCATTGGGCTATCAACAGTGTATGTGCTCTAAGTTTCTGAATGATTGCGTCTGATTGAAATAAAAATGAATAAGACAGAGATTTCTTGTATCTTGAGTTTTATATCTCTGAGGGTTATCAATAACTTAGTTCAATAAGGAATTACTGAGCACCAGAAGACACTCTTCTAGAAACATCAGGAAGATGAGTTTGCCTTTGACTTAAAAGAGACTGTGAGTCTAGAAGCTGAAGAAATAATTAAAATTCCATGTGCTATGCAAGAATGGAAATAGGTGTAAAGCAACAAAGAGTACAGAGCAGGACAATTTATTCCCGGAGGGGAGGACATGGGCATGGAAACAATAGCAATTATCATGACTACATATGCCTGTTAAGGGCAGGAATAGTGGTTATACATGAGAGAACAACATTTCATTAAATGTTCATTCAAAAAAACTGCGTGAAAAAAAAACTTCATTTAAAAAAATATTAAAAACTAATGTGTATTAGATTGTTAAAAATAAAAATCAAGATTTTATTTGGGTCTGGATAAAAAGATCATCCTCCAAATAATTCACAGCTAGTTTATCTCAATAATATCATTGTCTTCAGCCCTAAAAATTGATAAATAGTCTTGATTATTATGTGTACCTATGAGCTGTCTTATGAGATGTATTAACCTTTTCAGAATAATGTAGTAAATCCTTATTTGTATCTTTCCCCCCATTCTCTTTCAACTGACTTTATGAAACACGAATGTTTTAGTCTTCTGATTGTTAAAAGAAACTACTGTTTTTCTCTCTAACAAAACAGAAAAGTCATATTAATAATAGCTTCCATTTAATGAACACTGCTGACAAGAAGGATGC
Organism: Dama dama; assembly: GCF_033118175.1. NCBI lineage: Eukaryota > Metazoa > Chordata > Mammalia > Artiodactyla > Cervidae > Dama > Dama dama. The sequence goes on along the minus strand of NC_083698.1, from coordinate 78,393,338 downwards.
TGAATATATTACAAACATGATCTTTTTTCACCATGATAACTTTATACTTATCTTAAAAGGGACTTGAAGCTTAGGGATGTTAAGTAACTTGACTAAGGTCACTTAAGTAGAAGGCAATAAAAGCAGGAATTTGAAACCTTACTTTCCCCAGATATAAGTCACACTAGAAAACATAAACAAGCCCACAGAGGTGCTCAGGGCAAAAGCGCACTATGTCAGCTGGGAAAAGTGAAGGGTCTGACAACGTGCTGCCGCTTCTGTGGCATGCAGCCAGGGTGCCGGGCCCTTCTTTGGAATTTTCCGTGCACCGAAGCACAGAGAACATGTACTGCCTTTTATTTTGGGTTGTTTTCCCTTTGTGCAAAATGTCTATTAATTAGATGTGATGTAGAAGGATTCAGGATCTTCACTGAAACTAAATAAAGTGATATCCTATAATTTTATTTAAAACTTTTTTTTTTTTAAATGTGGACTATTTTTTAAAGTCTTTATTGACTTTGTTACAATATTGCTTCTGTTCTACGCTTTGGTTTTTTGGCCTCTAAGGCATATGAGATCTTAGCTCCCTGACCAGGGATTAAACCCACAGCCCCTGCATTGGAAGGTGAAGTCTTAACCACTGGACCACCAGGGACATACCTTCCTATAAATTTTGGTTTCTATGATTCTTCAAAAAAGAAAGAAAATTTTAAGCAATTTATAAGTAACAACAATTATCTTCCATTGTCTTATATTCACATATGAAAACCATCAAGGTCCCTTTATGATAGCTCCTTATTCCCAAGATAATCTGACCTTTTAGTCACCAGATATTAGTACTTCATAACTGGATACAATGTCCACAGACTTTGAGAAATTTGGACACTCTGTCAACGTGACCACTGATCTAAGAAAATACATTTGGAAATCACGTTTCAACATCCTCTGATTTGATATGAAGCTGATGCACTAAAAGCAAAAGTGACTTTACTATGCTGTATGTCAGCAAGTTATGGATAAGGGTCTAATATATGGGAGTGAAACAGAAGGGAATGGCTAAAGGACAAAATTACTAAAACATCCAGATCAGGAACCAATATTACACATAGGTCAAAGCCATTCAATTTCATATTTTCGAATCAATATTCAGTACACACTATGATCAAAGCTATGGAGATATGATTAGCTCATATACTAAACTCCAGAACTCACAAAGAAACACCAACGCTCAGTGATTTAGTGAGAAGCTGACCACACATTACTTAGACCCATAGACAAGGGGGTGTTGGAAGAACTTTGGGTCAAAATATTCAAACCAAATAGTTATACTTTAAGTTGTAAAAGGGCTTTTTCAAGAAACAAAGATAAGTGTTAGTAAAGATGTGGAGAAAGTTGGTTGAAATGCAAAGTGTAAAACCATTATGAAAAACAGTATGGAGTTTCCTCAAAAAAAGTTTCAGACAGAACTACCATATGATCCAGCAAAGTCCTTCTGGGTATTAATCCAAAAGAACTGAAATCAGGAACTTGAAGAGACATTAGCACTCCCACAATCATAGCAGCACTATTTACAACAGTCAAGATATGCAATCAACCCAATGTCTATCCACAGAACAATGAGTAAAAATGGAATTCCATTCAGCCTCAAAAAAAGGGAAAATTTTGCAACATGCAACATGGATAAACTCTGAGAATATCATGCTAAATGAAATAAGCCAGTCACAGAAGGACAAATATTACATGATTCCACTTATATGAGGTACCTAAAATAGTCAAAATCATAGAATCAAAGAGGAAAGTGGTGGTTGCAAGGGCTGGAGAGCGGGAATGGCGAGTTGCCAATCAACAGACATAAAGTTTCAGTTAAGCAAGATGAATTAAGTTTGCGATCTGTGGTACAACATTATATGCAACATCAATGACAATGCATCATGCCCTTAAAAAATCTGTTAAGACAGCAGTTCTCATGTGAAGTGTTCTTACCAGAACAAAATAAAAACACTCAGAGACCTAACCACCTGCACCCCCACACAAGTTTCCAGAGCTACCTTGATGCACCAACTAAACTTACGTCAAACACTAAGAAAGCGCACATAAGAGCTTTTCCTCTTTTTCAAAGGGCTGCAAGAATCCCATCCCAGTCTGGATGTGATTCCCTTTCCTCAGAAACAATTTTGACAGCAATCCAAGGCAACTAGGTTCTAGAGTTCTCTGAGAAAATAATGAAGGGCTGTCAGTCCCAGAATACAATAAGGGGAAATAACATTTCTACTTTTCTAAATGAGACACTTCACTGAACCCAAATAAAACAAAAACAAAAACAAATGTACTGCATTTCCATTTTATCTGGCTATTTGAAGAACAGGTAAGCAGACGTCCTCACTGGCATATTTAGTCTTCATAGAATTTCTACCCCATGGTTTGTATCCGAGTGCCCAGAGCAAACTGCTTTTCGTCACTTACTCTGGCTGCAAATGAGGGCAGGCAGGGGTTAGGCTGAAGGCATGCAGGAAAGAACATATGGCACAGCAGTTAAGAGGCAACAGCTTCGAAACTAGGCTTATCTGGGTTCAAATGCTGCCTTCTCTGCTTTTGAAGTCATCATCTTAAGCAGGTTACTTGATCCCTCTGAACCTCAGCCTCTTCACCTGTAAAATGGGACAACAACCCCCTCCACTGGAATCATTGTGAAGATTAAATGAAATTCTGTTTGTAATGCATGTAGCATGTGCCTGGTGGTGGTGATTATAAAATGAACAAAATACACTTCTTTATTTCAGGTGCTTCAGATTTCTTACCACTTCTTACTGTAGAGAAAATTTATTCATTCTACTTGCAAGAAACATTTGAGCCTCCAGCACTGAGTGAGAAGGAAGAGGGGGAATGGACAGAGGAACGGACACATAATAAAACAAGCACAATAAAACCTTAATTGCAGAATCGAGGAGGTGAGTAAATAGGAACCCACAGTAAAATTTTTTACTTTTTTGTATGTTTAATAATTGTCATAATAAACTGTTGGGAAAAAATGAAGGGCAGAAGATTAGAATTAATAGATTGAGAGAATCAAACTAAATTCTAAGAGAACAGAAACCACACGGAGTTAAACCTGTAAGCAAAACACCTTGAACAGGATAGATTCCTGCTGAGACTGGGACATGGAGATAAACCTTGTTATTCTCATGCACAGAAGAACTGTTCCACTGCTGGAACCCGTGTGTCTGGGTCAGAATGCTAACAGGTGGCTGGAGAGACAATTAGGTCTAAGAAGGGTATTAATTTCATAGCTCTCTTATGTAATGCAAAAAGCCCTTCAATTTCCAAGTCACTGTTTTCCCAATCAAGATGCTGAAAATAGAACAATGTACTAAATAGAGCCACAGCATATAGTCAACTGAAGATATGGACTCTGTTTAATTAAAGTGAAAAAGATGTCCCTTGCTTTTCTCCTCCCTATCTTCCTGGCTCCTCCCATTCTACACAGCTTCCCATATAGATTTTCTCTTATTATTTTTTTGAAACAAATTCCCACATGAGATCAAGACTAGGGAGTTAATTGTTAATTCCCTGCATGTAAATTATCTGCCCCTGACAGGAGATGCCCCCCAAATGACACACCAATATTGGATTCATTTCCCAACAATATCAGCTCCCAATTACCATTCCATTAAGACCAAGGATGACTGTGGTGAAAAGTTTCATCTCTGTGTCCAAATCTCAATGGGAATCAGGACAGTTCAGGGTGTTGGTGCTTAAGGATCTAGCCCTGTATGGTTTTCTGCTCTGTTAGAATTCACTTTGATTATCTCTACAATCTACTAATTCTTCTGTACTGAATATTTCCCCCCAACATTTTATTATGAAAAATACCAGAGGGTCAGGGAGTCCCGTGACAAGATACCCAAGTTACGTTAAAATAAGTAAAGCAGTCATGGACCACAACATATTTTATTTTTAACACTGTAATATGGAAGAATAAATGACATCTAAAAAGTCTTAAGTAACCTTATGTCTTCATGGGTTGGAGACTGCCTAGTAAGCTTCATATTTACATCTTCATCTTTCGCTTACAAGAATAAATTAATATCTTATTGAGAGGAATAACTTTTACATTGTTTTTGAGATTCTGCCTTGTAAGGAAGAGCTATAAACATCTGGCTTTTAAGAAATGTACAGCCACAGACATTTCTTTCATTTCAATGCCATTTTCACCTCATTTAGTAAAGAACAGTGGCTTATACTGTCTAGGGCTAAAGCAAATTGTAATCCAAACCCACTAATATTTCTCTTTTCCTTTATCCTAGTCAAGGACTCTTATCCAAACCACTTTGCCTCCTGCTGTGGAAATGGTTTATATTCTTAAAGGTTTGCTCTCAAGAGGGGAAAAAATGGTACTTAACCACTAACCACAGTAGTAAAATGTCTGTAACATGATATTGTTGGTACCCACACATGGTCTATTTCGCGGAAATTGTAGTACGGATGAACTACACTTTAATAATGTGATCCCAGGACTCCAGCTATTAGCAGTTGAGGAGCTGGGATGAAAGTCTGCACAGTGATGATAACCACTGTGGTTCAGTGAGCACCTACTGTATGCCAAGGAGTGTGTTGCAGACTTTCCTTACATCACACCTAATTCTCCCAGCCATATGGAATGGTAGGTCTCATCATCTTCATTTTATTTCATTTTTTACTAAAAAAAATTTTTTTTTTGGCCACACCATGAGGCACATGGGATCTACTTTCCAGACCATGGGTAGAACCCGTGCCCCCTGCAGTGGAAGTCTGGGCCACTAAGGAAGTCCCTAATCTCCATTTTACAAGTGAAGAAAGTCTAGCTCAGGGACATTAAAGTACTTATCAAGATCAGTCAGGAATTCGGCAAACTGCCTGGTCTCCTTGCTTGGTCATTCTGTGGGGTTAGATCCTATCCATTTTAATGCACAGCAATAAGATCTTAGATGAGTTATTTACCACTATGAGCCTCAGTTTTTTTCATCTATAGAATAAGACGACTACTACCTGCCCTTCAAAGGGCTGCTGTGATGGTGAAGTGGACTAAAGCAGATAGTACACTTAGCACAATACCCCATACCTAGTACTTGAGTAATAATACCAAGTAAGGAGAAAAGATGACACTGCTACATTTTCATGCCTTCCAGGTAATTTTTACATCCTAAAATTCTGAGTTATTGCCCTTTTTTATTTACCTGCATTTAAAATATTCTCATACTTATCTCTCGGGACACAGCATTGAGACTTTCAGGTTTTTTACTGGTGGGCATGGGAGAGGCAGGAAAGCAGACAGACTGAAATAACTATCATTATCTTTTAGTTCTGCCTTTTTATCAGGTTACTCAGTTTTTCTCAGTACCATTATAATCTGCATACACCTATTTGTCCATACCCCAAGCAGTCCAAACTGTGAATTTATATATTCATTTTTCCTTCTAAGGCAAACAACAACTACAATGATCAAAACCCTACCACCACTTTACGACTTCAAGTATAAAATATTTAAATGTTACAAACATATTAGCCAGGTGGGAATATCTTTCTGTTTGTAGGAATACAGTCTTATGCAAATAATTTATCTCAGCTTCTCCCTGTCTGTAACAACCCATCAAATGTATATTCCTCATCTCCCATCCAAATGGGTAAACAAACTATTTACCTGACACATAACATGGCAAACCCTTTTTTTTTTTTGTCACAAAACTGTCTTCTGTTGCTCAGTACTAAACAATACAAAAAGAGTTTTTATTCTATTTGTTTAATTGACAAATGTCAGTCAGTTTTCACCTTTTCTATATGAGTAACTTTGGCACTAGGTCATAAAACTCAAGTTACTTGTTTCCCAGAGTCACTGATTCATTCAACCTAATATTACTTTGTACCTACTATGTGTCATGCATGGTGCCAGGCCCGTGAGAAATAAACACTGAGCAAAAACAAGGAGGCTACAATTCCAATGGAAGAGACAGAAATGCACCAAATAATCACATGATCACTGCAACTCAAACAACATCCAGAAAGGGAAATGCTACATGTCTATCACAGGGGGATGTGACCTGCTTAGGGATGGCCAGTGGGCTTTCCCAGGAAAGCAACATTTGAGCTGAGGTTTAATTAAAGGTGATAAGGGATCCATAAGCAAAAAGAGGCAAGACAAACATTCTAGAGAGACGGGAAGAAGCGGAGAGCAGCATGGGTGGGTGGAAGAAAGCCAGTGTGGCTGGAACACAGAGACCAAAGAGACGCTTGTCATGAGCTGAAGTTAGGAAGGCAGGTGAGTGCCAGTGCAGATCCCCATGGTCAACTTAAGGAGTCTCACCTTTACCTAAGAACACTGCGAAGGGACTGAAGAGTGGTGACACTGTCTGATTTGTATTCTGACTGCAGTCGGGGGACTAGCGCACAGAAATTCATGGTGCAAAGAGATGAACCAGTTAAGTGTCTGCTGCAGTGATCCAGATAAAAGACCATGGCAGCTTGGACCAGACCAGTGATGAGGAAAGTAAACATTTAGAAGGCATAAGGAATCAGGACCAAATGTGAGTACTGTGTTATGAGCTGTGCATGGACTCTTGGAATTTTCACAAACAACCTATGGGACGCATATTCTTTTCTGCATTTTATAGATGGGAATATTGAGGCACGTGGACATCTGTCCAAAGTGCAGGTAGTAAATAATAGAACCAGAACCCCAAGCCCATGGTTATTTAATGTCAAAGCCAATTACAAAATTACTGTTAAAAACTCGAAATAGAGTTAAGATGAAAGGTCTCTACAGCCAAGTTTTGAAACTCAAAAGCTTCTTGATCTATTTCATCAAGGTGCCAATGGTGAGCCCTGAAGAACACGGCCTTAGGTCCCCGCCTAGTAACACGGATTCTCTTTTGAAGGTTTATACCACAGAAGACATACCTATTTCAACATATCGGTTGGGCAAGTCCCTCATTTCACTGGCGTGCCGTTCCTTCACTGAACATATCTAGAAAGGAAAGTCAAATGTCATTTTATTCATCTGACAGAACACTCTTCATCACATCTCATTCACTATATGGTACTTTTGCTAAATTAGCCATGTAGCATTGAGGACAGGATGCACACATCCTACCCTATGACTTACGTGATAGAAACTAATTTCAATGACATACAGCAACCATTACTTATATTCTCCAACATGGTGTGTTCAGTTGCTCAGGTATGTTCAACTCTCTGTGACCTCACGACTGTAGCCCCAGGCTCCACTGTCCACGAAATTCTCCAGGCAAGAATACTGGAGCAGGTTGCCATTTCCTACTCCAGGGGATCCTCCCAGCCCAGGGATAGAACCCACATTTCCTGTCTTCTGCACTGGCAGGCGGATTCTTTACCACTAAGCCACCCGAGGAGCCCCACTCTCAGGGTGCCAGGTCCCAGAGATATTATTCTCCAGTAAAGTTTTATTCAGGGACAAAGAAAAGAAGGAAGAGAATATAGTTTTAAGACCTTTCCAATGACCCATTTTCTGCAACTCTATTGACAGACTCCTTCGATCATCATCCAAATAAAACTCCAGCAAAAGCACAGAGCCCCAAATGCCCAATGGCTAGTCTGGGCAACACCCACATAGATCTAGTGTTTCTGATCACATTTCAGTCATTTATTTCACTGTTGCTAAATAATACTTTGCAAAAGTGTCACATGCTCTTCTTCTCTCAAGCTCATTAAAATACATGTATTACATAATTTAAATCAGGGATGGTAACGACAGCCCAGCCTCTATTTCTTTTACAGCTTGTAAGTTGAAAATAATTTTTACATTTTTGAAGGTTTGAAAAAGTGAAAAGGAGAGGAGGGAGATTGGGAAGGAAAAACAAATAAAAAGAAAATTGCTTGGCAGAAACAATATGTAGCAGGCAAAGGGCTTCCCTGGTGGCTCAGTTGGTAAAGAATCCGTCTGCAATGCAGGAGACCCCGGTTCGATTCCTGCGGTGGGAAGATCCACTGGAGAAGGTGTAGGCTACCCACTCCAGTATTCTTGGGCTTCCCTTATGGTTCAGCTGGTGAAGAATCAGCCTGCAATGCGGGAGACCTGGGTTCAAGCCCTGGGTCAGGAAGATCCCCTGGAGGAGAGAAAGGCTACCCACTCTAGTATTCTGGCCTGAAGAATTCTGGGGTTGCAAAGAGTCAGACATGACTGAGCAACTTTCACTTACTTCACTTAAAGTTTAAAATCTTTACGACCAGCCTTTTACAGAAAGTTTTCCAACTCATATTTTAAATTATATGTATACATTTTGAACAGAAATTTTATATATTTATTTTATATATGTGTTTGTGTATATACATATATATACACACACATACACAGCCCATAACACATATGTGTGTTAACTGTGAATGTTTTAGGATAATAAGACTATGGATATTTTATATATATATATATTTTTGCTGTGTTTTCTGAAGGAAATGTACCCTATTTTGTAATAAGAACTGAGAAAAATTTACATAGTTCAGCCATCCAGTTTAAGATTGAGCCTCAAACGTCCATCAACAGATGAATGGATACAGAAGATGTGGTACATATAAACAATAGAATATTACTCAGCCCTCAAAAAGAATGAAATAATGCCCCTTGCAACAACATGGATGGAGCTAGAGATTATTATACTTGTTGCCAAAGGGGAGAGGACAAGTGGAGGGAAGGATAGGAAGTCTGGGGTTAGTAGAATGAATGAACAACAAGGACCTATTGTATAGCACAGGGAACTATGTTCAATAACCTATGATAAATGATAATGGAAAAGAATATGAAAAAGAATGTGTGTATATATAAACGTGTATGTAACTGACTCACTTTGTTATACAGCAGAAATTAACATAACATTGTAGATCAACTACAGTTCAATTTAAAAAAGACTGAGTCACAAGTACTGATCCTATACAAACTTCTTTTAGAGAGCATTTATTGCATTATTTTATAGCTGTATCCCTAAGTGTACCTACAACATGAAAATTTCTAAAATACAGAAAATCCAAAGGGAAAAAACAAATCATACATTGTCCCAGAATAAACTGAACACTTTTGGAGAAGCTACTTTTCTTAACCTAAAATTACTACAGATAGTTTAATGTGCTATTAAAATATCCTTACATGATTCTTCAATATCTTTATAGTATTTCATTATATGAATGAACTGGAATTTAATCAATCCTATTTTAGACATTAGTTTCTTGTTTCTTATCTCTTTCTGATGCCAGCAATAGTCCAATCAACATGGTCCTATATAAAACTTTTGGACTTCTGTTTCACTAGAATAAATTCCTAGAGGTAGAACTGATAGATCAATGTACATTTCTGCAGTCAGCAAAAACAAGACCTGGATCTGAGTGGTTCAGATCATGAGCTCCTTACTGCAAAATTCAGGCTTAAACTGAAGAAAGCAGACCATTCAGGTATGACCTAAATCAAACCCGTTATGATTATATAGTGGATGTGATGAACAGATTCAAGGGATTAGATCTGGTAGACAGAGTGCCTCAAGAACTACAGATGGAGGCTCGTAACAGGAGCCTCAGGAGGTGGTGACCAAAAACATCCCCAAGAAGGAGAAATGCAAGAAGGCAAAGTGGTTGCCTGAGGAGGCCTTACACGTAGCCGAGAAAAGAGGAGAAATGAAAAGAAGAAAGGCAAAGATATAGCCAACTGAATACAGAGTTCCAGAGAATAGCAGGGAGAGATAAGAAAGCCTTCTTAAGTGAACAATACAAAGAAATAGAGGAAAACAATAGAATGGGAAAGACTAGAGACCTCTTCAGGAAAATAAGAGATACCAAGAGAACATTTCATGCACAGATGGGCACGATAAAGGACAGAAATGATATGGACCTAATAAAAGCAGAAGATTTTAAGAAGAGGTGGCAAGAATATACAGAAGAACTATACAAAAAAGGTCTTAATGACCCAGATAACCACAATGGTGTGGCCACTCACTTACAGCCATATATCCTGGAGTGTGAAGTCAATCAGGCCTTAGGAAGCAATACTATAAACAAAGATAGCTCCACCTGAGCTATTTAAAAAAGATGATGCTGTTAAAGTGCTGCACTCAATATGTCAGCAAATTTGGAGAATTCAGCAGTGGCCACAGGACTGGAAAAGGTTAGTTTTCATCCCAATCCCAAAGAAGGGCAATGCCAAAAAATGTTCAAACTACCACCCAATTGCATTCATTCACATGCTAGGCTTCAACAGTACGTAAACCAAGAACTTCCAGATGTGCAAGCTGGATTTAGAAAAGGCAGAGGAACCAGAGATCAAATTGCCAACATTCACTGAATCACAGAAAAAGCAAATGGAACTCCCCTCCCTCCAAAAAGAAACACATCTACTTCTGCTTCATTGACTATACTAAAGTCTTCTTTGTGACAATCCACTATGTGGATCACAACAAATTCTTAAAGAGATGGGAATATCAGACCACCCTACCTGTCTCTTGAAAAACCTGAATGCAGGTCAAGAAGCAATAGTTAGAACCAGACATGGAACAACAGACTGGTTCAAAATTGGGAAAGGAATAGGTTAAGGCTGTATATTGTCACCTAGCTTATTTAACTTATATGCACAGTACTTCATGCAAAATGCTGGGCTGGATGAATCACAAGTTGGAATCAAGACTACCAGCAGATATAACAACTACTTCAGATATGCAGATGATACCACTCTAATGGCAGAAAGTGAAGAGGAACTAAAGAGCCTCTTGATGAAAGTCAAAGAGGAGAGTGAAAAAGCTTGCTTAAAACTCATCACTCATTAAACAAAGATCACGGCATCCAGTCCCATCACTTCATGGCAAACGGATGGGGAAACAATGGAAACAGTGACAGACTTTATTTTCTTGGGCTCCAAAATCACTGCAGATGAAATTAAAAGATGCTTGCTCCTTGGCAGAAAAGCTATGAACAACCTAGACAGCATATTAAAAAGCAGATACATTACTTTCCCAACAAAGGTCCGTGTAGTCAAAGCTCTGGCTTTTTCAGTAGTCATGTATGGTTGTGAGAGTTGGACCATAAAGAAGGCTGAGTGCTGAACAATTGATGCTTTTGAACTGTGGTGTTGGAGAAGACTCTTGAGAGTCCCTCGGACTGCAAGATCAAACCAGTCCATCCCTAAAGGAAATCGGTCTTGAATATTCATTGGAAGGACTGATGCTAAAGCTCCAATACTTTTGACCACCTGATGCGAAGAGCTGGCTCACTGGAAAGATCTTTCATGCTGGGAAAGATTGAAGGCAAAAGGAGAAGGGAGTGACAGAGGATGAGATGGTTGGATGGCATCACTGACTCAATGGACATGATTTCAGCAAACTCTGGGAGACAGTGAAAGACAGAGGAGCTTAAGCGTGCTGCAGTTCATGGGGATGCAAAAAGTTGGACACAACTTGGTAACTGAATAACAACAGATAATGCAGGATAATCTCCTCATCTTCAGATGCTTAGTTAGTCAATCTTTTTGCTCAGCTCTTTACTGCATAAAGAAACATTTATAGGTGGTGGGAATCAGGATTGCTATCTTGGGGACCATAATTCAGCCTAATGGAGGAAGCATTTCCAGTAGCAATTATCGAACTTCTTTCATGTCCCAATAGGCTAGTTTCCCTTTTCTTTCACCAAAAAAGAAAAGAAAATCCCAATTTTAAAACAAAGTAAAAAGCCACTTGGTCTATTTAAGATACTTAAAAACTATCAAGAAGATTAGTTTACTGGATCAGTACTGGGATAGGGAGACTGGGAAGCCCTCTTTTGTCCTTGACTTTGAGGTACAACTTCCTTCTTATTACCTTAAATGTGACTGTTGTGTTCATTTAACATATGGAAACAATTACCACATGTTCTATTAAGAAAGAGAACCTGAATCATAACTAGAAATACCTCAAATTAATAATGCTTATTTTGATGATAACAATCACCACATTAATAATTTTTATGCTTTCTTTTTCACAGAGGAATTTTCAATAGCCATGTCTCTTTCATGACCTTTCTGGAATTTTCTGACATAACTATGACAGCTTACATTTCCTATGCATGGTATGCCAGATCCTATACTAAGTTCTTCATTAAACTGCCCCAAAATGTGTGATGTGAGAACTATCAGTGCTCCCACTTTGCAGATGAGGAGAGTGAAGCTTAGAGAGGGTCACACAGGAAGTTCAGTGGGAAAACTGGAATGGATTCCAGGTCCGTGCGACTCTACAGCCTGAGCCCTTCCATTAGACTACTGCTGGGATATCTTCTTACACCATCTTTATCTCAACTAAGTTTTACTTTATTTAGACGAATGTATATATTTTTAAAGGGAAACAAACAACTTTTGCTCTGAAATACCTAACACGAGACAAGCGCTACTAGGTACAAAATAAAGGTGAATGGACTTTGGGCCTCGTTTTGCAGAACAGCTTCATTTACCCAGGCATGTAAAAGGAAGGCGACATATGTGAGAAAACAGCCCCAAGTCGTATCGTCCATAATAAGCCTGTGCCTTTACTCCACCGAACTACTAGCGAGCAAGCAGGATGATTTCATTTCAACCTTTTTCCACCATCAGTTCTACTGAAGAAGCTCAGGATCAAAGCTAAGGGAAATGGAAGGAAACATTTAAAAAAAAGGGACCCAGGTGAACCAGCAACACAATGCATATTCCCATAAATAGCTAAGGCCGACTGGGTTACAGGAAATTAAAAAAAGATCAGAAAGGCTGCACCATTCTGAACATGGATAAGGTCATGAGAAACGACAGATCTGAAAACTCACGCTTATCCCACGACCATAATATGCAGATGGAAATATTTTGGCTCTGAGAAGCCATTCAAGAACTCATATTCTTGGACTTTCCTGGAGGTCCAGTGGTTGGGACTTGGCCTTCCAATGCAAGGGGTGCAGGTCTGATCCCTGGTCAGGGAACTAAGATCCCACATGCCTCGGGGCCAAGGGACCAGAACACAGACCACAGGCAATGCCACAGCAGACTCAATAAGGACTTCAGAAATGGTACACACACACACACACACACACACACACACACACACACACACACAGAGGAACTCATTCCTCTGGACCATCGTCAGTAGCTCTGTAACAATATGGACTCATGAGAAAGACAAGTAAACCCACCTTGACGGACGTCCCCCAGCCGATGATCAGCGTCACATTGTCCTTCCAGCAGAGGCTACAGGGATACATATCTGGGCGAAGACTTATATCATCCCGGGGCACGTTCGTGATTCTCTGCTTTGAGGTGATGTCAAAAATCTTCACGCCCTGGAAAATAAAGTAGCACTAAGCATCCTTGACTCACGAGAAGAAAGGTGAAAGGCAACTTGATGACGGCCACTGCTGCACACCCGAGGTAACGAGCACGGCAAAGTCCTCATCGTGTTCATCGGGTGCCACGGGGAGCCACGGAAACGTTGACTCCACACGAATCCCGTGAAAACCCCCAACAAAAGGAAACCTCCATCCTTCTTTTCAGGTCAATGAGATTTTATGAGCAGGTGGCACGGGCAACACAAATGGTAGATGTATAGATATCAGCAACTACGTTTCCAAAATGACAGACAAGAAACATTTATATATGTATTGTTACACCTCAAGAATGGGGTTTGGTTTTCAGAAAAGTTCTGAATCTGAAAACCCACTAGGTAAAGAAAACTACACCTGACATTTTAAAGTACTCAAATCAAGAAACACTGAGCAAGCAGCTAAATGAAAATAAGCCAAGAGGCCATACATCTGTTGACCATGACTGTGACCCAGGAGACATAGGAACTAGCATAGCATAGACCCAACTAGCACAGCAGCTTCTGGGAGGTTTCTACCATGCAAAATGGAATAGCTGGGGAATCCCAAACGCCAGAGCCATGGGTTCGACACCAGGTCGAGGAACAGATCTCACATGATGTGCAGCATGGCAAAATAAAAAAAGGAATAGCACTGATTTGCTAAATTGTACACCAAGATTCCAAAAGCTATAGTTATGCCAGATGTCCTAAAGGTAATTTTTAAACTTTCTACTCGCCCTAACTCATACTGACTAAACTTGAGGTAAGTGATGTGGAAGCTGAGACTCCAATACTTTGGCCACCTCAAGCGGATAGCTGACTCATTTGAAAAGACCCTGATGCTGGGAAAGATTGAGGGCAGGAGGAGAAGGAGATGACAGAGGATGAGATGGTTGGATGGCATCACCAACTCAATGGACATGAGTTTGAGTAAACTCCGGGAGTTGGTGATGGGCAGGGAGGCCTGGTGTGCTGTGATTCATGGGGTTGCAAACAGTCGGACACAACTGAGCGACTGAATTGAACTGAGGTAAGTGAAGCATCAAAAATTAGGATCCACTTTTTCAAAGGCAGGCCTATTTTGGGTCTGTGATTATTCTGGGAGTAAAAGAAATCAGCAATATCCTGCCCTTGTTTCATATCGACTGGCACTTGCCCTTGGCTAATAGGCAAATGGTATTTTCAAAACCATGTTCCCATTGCAGCCCTTCCATTATTAAGATGCCTTTTCATTTTCTTGGCTATTCTCCATGCCTCGGGTTTCTCCCTCTAAAATAGAGTCCAGAATATGTTGGAAATTACTCTGTGATGAAAGCCAGAAGCAATCTAATTTCTTTACCCTTCCGGGTATGGTATCTGTCGCCACGTGCACCTTTCAGAAGTGGGTGGGAGAGTGGCGTCCCCACCCTTCGTCACAGCCCTCTGGATCTGGCCATCCTTCTGGCTCCGAACAAGCCTTAGAGACATGGAGATGCACTTTTACCATATTATTGGCCCAGGCGATCAGATGGCCCCTCCACTTCACACTCCTTATGTTCCCTTCCCCTTCATGCAGAACTGAAGACTTCCATCTGCTCATCCAAGATCGTTCAAACAGCAGCAACTAGGGGCAAATATCATAAAAACAGAATTTTAAAAACCAAGAGCCATATGTTAAACTCCTTATTATTTTTGCCCGGACATTCAAGTAACAAACAAATTTAAAAAAATAATTAATTGGAGGATAACTGCTTTACGATGCTGTGCTATTTTCTGCCGTACAACATCATGAATCAGCCATGTGTATACATATATTCCCTCTCTCTTGAATGCCCCTCCCATTTCCCACCCCCGATTCCACCCCTCTAGCTCATCACAGAGCACCAGGCTGAGATTCCCGTGTTACACAGGAACTTCCCACTAGCCATCTATTACACACATAATAGTGTCTATATGTTGATACTGCTTTCTCAATCCGCCCCACCCTCTCCTCCCGCTGTGTCCACAAATCCAAGTAACAAAGAAAGCACTCTCAATATTTTAAATACAGACTTATACTGGCACATGATTCGCATTTTGGAAAGTATTTCCAGTCAATCTTATCCTGTCCAGGACACCATTTAAAATGTTTGTGTTGAAGTTATTACACAGTCCAGCCACAAGATGGCATCAAAACACCAAAAGTCAGAGAAAAAAGAGCATGTATGGTATTTAGCCAAAAGATTTTTATCACAAAGTTCTTCAAGTAATTGACCAGGATTAATTTATTTAGTAATTTGGGAAATCAAAACTTTAGAACTTTTCTCTGAAAATAAGTTTAGTCACAGATTCAGCTGCATGATTAGAAAGGGTCTTTCATTTAACTCAAGAAAAATTAACAATGACTTGAGCAGTAATTATTCACGTCACAAGAGAAATCTGCTTTAGAATTTAACTTTTACAGAAATTTCAGAGTAGCTACCTATCAAAAAAATATGTTGAATAAATTTTATGACCAAAAATAACTGGTCAAACCCTCTACATTCAGATGTGGTTCTAGAAATCACACATTATTGAGGAATCAAAAAATTTTTTTCTTGCCATATCCAATTTAAATCCTGTAAGAAAAGACCTTTATACAATATATAACAATACATACAACATATATAATTTATACAATGTAGAACTTAAAATATGTAAGTTAGACATATAATTCTGAAACACAGTTATCTTTTACAAGCATTCCTTAATGGAATTTTTAAAATTCCTATTATAAGTGTCAATTTCAATGTACCTTAGTATAATACCCCACCTCTAAAAAAGGAAGAAAAAAAGGTAACAGAAAGTAAACTCATATTATTAATATTTTTATGTATCTTTCTCAGTAGCCAGAGGGGCACACACACACACAAAAAAAACAGGTGAGGGGGAGTTATAATTATTAATATTTTTATGTACCTTCTCAGTATCCAAAGGGGCACACACACACACACACACAAAACACAGGTGAGGGGGAGTTATAATTAAATAAGTAGCCATCATCATAAATAAGCTGAATTTACTCTCATAAAAGTGCCAGAAATGTTTAAAGTTCTCTGTCGTCCATGCAAGAGCAAGGCAGCCTTACAACATCCTTAGTGGAGACTGGAGGCAGAACTTTTACTAAAGACATGTGGTCCTGTGTTCCCATCGGATACACACAGGATAGAGCTCTTCTACATGCTCAGTCACCTTCTAAGCCATCTCGACTGGCCCAGACTCTAAGAAATTCTCACCACCACCAAGGCTGCCTGCCTCCAGTTAGCGACCCTTAGATTCGGCCTCCAGCTGTGACTCAGCCTCTGCCTTGGGTCAGGACGCAGAGAACAGAGCTAAGGCGGCGGTCACTGAGGGTGTGCGGGTTTTGTGATGGGACAGCTCTGAAACTGGCATCAGAGGTGAAAGCGTGAGAGTATGGCTCCTACCACACCTCAGGTCACACCCCACTAAAGACAGGCAGCTACTGACAACTGTACTCAACATGAGGAGCGGGGCCAGGGGGAGCTCCGGCAGCACCTGTGGAAGGGCGGCTCTGCGGGATGGCCAGGGGGAGAGGCACGGAGATGCGGGGAGAGGCGTCTCCCTCACCAACAGCCACTGAGAAACGGCCAACAGAGTATTAAAAGGGGAACAGTCTGCACCTGGGTCAGAAAAATTAAATACGCCCTCAATTTCAAATTAGAAGTTCTGTAAAACATAACAGGAAGATCCCGGTGAAGGCTGTGAGCTGACTCATTACAAGGAAGAGCCCGCCTCGGTCGAGGATACAGCAGGAGGCCACAGTGCGGTGGCGGCTGGGGCTGAGGGGGCCAGAGCGGGAATCTCAGGCAGGCACTCGGGGTCCCTGATCGGCACTGCCAACAGCACACCCGAACGGCCACGCTGGCCGCTGCTCGGACAAACAGCTTGGAAGGAAAAAGCAGGCAGGCCTCCTGAGGGCAACTGTGCCAGTTACTGAGGTGGGCAGTACCTGCCTTAATAAGTAGAGAAAACAAGTTTTGTTTCTGGTTTTTTTTTTTTTTTTTTTTAAATACAGCACTTCCCAGCTGCGCCAATAATTACTAGGTTAGCCAAAAATGTTCATTTGGAGTTCTCTGTGATATCATACAGGAAACCCAAACGAACTTTTTGGCCAATCTAATGCATTCTTTTGTATCCATTTTCCCAACAGACAATTATGTTCCAATTCAGCAAAATGGAAAACACAAAAGCTCTCCCACCACTGTCCAAAGTAAAAGATTTGGACAAGCTCTCACAAAATCTATGGACAGCTTCACAGCCATATCTCATAAATATGAGCTCACAAGAAGAAAACACTGACAATATGGAAAAATTCAGTATTTGAAAACAATAAAACGTATCTAGGGAATAAGGAAAAAATCTCCCACTCCTACCACCACATGAATGAGACATAACGTAAAGCAGAAAAGAACTTCAGGACTAATTCTCTTTATTCTCAGATGACAAGAAAATAAAGCAAGAAATTAATAACAAAGGATAAGAAGAGCAAAACAAGAGGGAAAAAAACAGAAATAAAAAAATAAATACTCTCTATCCTTGGGTAAAAGAGGAAATCAAACTGCAGCCAGAGCACTTAGAAAATGAAAATACAAACAGTACAAACCTAAACTTTAGGGGATGCAATCAAAGTTGTAAACAAGGGCAAGTCCATAGCTCTCAAAGTTAATAATGAACAAAAACAGATGTGTGTATACTAGCTACACGGAAAACAAAAACACTTTATTGAGGGACAGAGGAGAGCAAAGTAAATGGAAAGATACAGCGTGTACCTGGATGACAAGACAGAATTCTCACTGAAGAGCTGAAGTCTTACGAAGTTGGCCTACGGTTTTCATGCAAACCCCAAGAAAATCCCAAAGGAATTATTTCTAGAGCTTCTAAAATGCAATGAACTCATTTGAAAATGCGTGACAATAACAAAAAAAAAATTTTTTCAATTAAGCAATTTGGGGGTGGGAGGTGATCTGCCCTGCTAGATACTAAAACTTCCTTTTTTTAAAATTAACACCCCCAACAGTAGAGCACTGGTCTCAGAACTGACAGGTGAAGGAAAAAGGAAAGAAAAACTGACAAAGATGAACCAAAATGATAAGGTCAGACACTGGGGGAGCGACATGTCTGTGTATACATGGGGTGGGTGGGTGGGTGTGTGTGGGTGTGGGGGGTGTGTGTGTGTGTGTTTTAAATATGGACACTTATTTACAGGACAAGATGGTCAGAGCATATTAAGTAGATTGCAAAACAGATTAAATACAATGACTTTTAAATAAAATATGAATGTGTATCCACATATAAAACCTGAAAGACAAAGCGATCATCACTCCAGAAAGAGAGGACAAGTGATTTTGTATTATTCCTCTTTAATAATTATTCTACATAGCACATGTGAATTATTCTTTATAACATTAATAGTTATGGGGATGAAAGTCAATCCTCTAATTTTAACAGTCAAGATAATTTAGGGGACAATTTGAAATAAAACAAAAAATTCACTGGAACTGAGTGAAAAGACTATTTGTGGTCCCCTATCTATGGGTGAGGATTCACATAAATGGTATCTAATTTTTAAATAAAACACTAACTTCTTTCAGAAAACTCTTAATAAAATCTTGCTGCAATTCCCACCCAAGGCAAGGTCACTCCACTCCATCCTTTCTGCTGTGGTCAGTGTGATTTCTGCAATGGGAGGAAGCTGAGGCTGCTGGGCCCCGGGCTCCCTTTGTCTCCTGCTCTGGCTCCAAGGAAAACTTCCAGCAGAGGGCAGGAAGGAAAGGAGAGAATGTTGAATTCAGTCTGAATTTCCAGAGTCCTATTACATTAAACCTTGTGTACCCTGCCCTGACACGAATCAAAGGAGCAAAGACGCTGGTCCCTTAAAGTTTTTTTTTATAATACGGCATCAGTGGTACCTATCTGATGTCACTGACTCACTGATGAATGCTCAAAAACAGCAGGTGGCGGGTGGTTAGCTAATGTCCTAGCTTCTGTAAACCAGTTAAGTTTTAACTCATTTCCACTACACTTTTAAACACAAGTCATATTATTTTTCTCTTGTCTTTCAAATAGTGGTAGTTTCATCACTTTACCTTTACATTTGAAAATTAAGAGATGATCACTAAACAAATAGCCTTAAATATGTTAGAGAAGATCATTATTTTGGAGAATTCTTTTGTTAAGTCAAACACTGGTTCTGAGTCATGGGATCGTGGGTGCGACATTATATCTAGTTCATTGAGAATAACGTATTTACTTCTCATCTCCCCAAATGTATCAGGGAAAGAAACCAAATCTTAGAGATGCTTTGCTAGACACACAAGGAATAACAAATATTAGATACTGAGTAGGCTTTCCTGGGTCTAAAAGTCATTCCTTCTTTCGTTGTCCAAAAATACAATGGATTTGCTATGGGAGGAGCTGTGTAATTTCCAAATCCTCTAGTCACTTGGCCCGTCTTTAGTTAGCAATGTCTGTCCCCTATTTCAGACACAGAGGCATCTGCCCTCACTCACACATCTAAGGGAAAGGGCCCTGGGACTGATTCATCCAAGGAATAAATCAGCACACTCCTTGAGAAAGGGCTCCTGTACCTGACGCCACGTCCTACTCCTGAAACGCTGATCTCTTCTTTCCTGTTGCTCAGTGTCAAAGGATATAACTTGTGCACAACTTGTCATCAATTTGAAAAGTCCTGCGAAGGTGCTGTGCTGTGCTCGGTCATGTCTGACTCTTTGAGACCCTACGGACGGTAAGGTGAGACCTTCTCTGTTTGGTTTAGGTCAGTGCGGCTCCTTGGTTCCAGGGATGTCCACTGGTCTCCCCTTCGGTCTGAGCAGTGATGTCCTGGAATGGGTTTGTCCGCGTGCACAAAGCTCTCTGGAACGTCACAGTACCCACTTCTGTCCTCCCCCCACCCGGCCTGCCCTTCTCCTCTATGTTACCGGCTTGATCCCATGAAGTGTTTCTTTCTGTCTTCCCTCTGCACTCCACTCAATTCTTTTAAAAATGCTTTTATTGTCTATTAAAGCACAGTTGATTAACAATGCTGCATTAGTTTCAGCAAAGTGATTCAACTATACATACGCATCTATCTGTTTTTTTCTTTTTTTTTATCTGTTTTTCTTTTTCAGATTCTTTTCCCATTTAGATTATTACAGAATATCGAGCAGCATTCCCTGTGCTACACAGTAGGTCCCGGTTGGTTATCTGTTTTATTGGTTATGCATTTATCTATCAATAGAGCAGTGTGTGCATGTCAATCCCAAATTCCCAATTCACTCAACCCTTTACTCATGAGTCCTATCTCCCAGTTCACACATAGTATAAAATCTTAAATGTCAGCTAGAAATTACAAAATGATTGCCATTACTGTCCTTTGAAACTCTCCAAATAAAATGATGCTGTACATGCAGCATTTGATGGATAACATTTTTGTAGTTTCAGATAGGAGGGGTTAGGATTTTTCCATCCTAATCTATGGGAATTTCAGGCAGAAACGCATCATCTGGCAGGAAGGCCAAGGAAAGTTCTGTTTCGGCGATTTAAGGCATGATAAGCTGCTTTTCTTACACACACTCTATGCTAATTTAACTACCACAAAACTACCTGCTTGTATTTCACTGACATTTAATAAAATCCATTTCTTTCTTCCAGCCATAAAACTGCCTAGAGACCTACTGAGCACGAATCTTCTACAAAGCATTTTAGAGGGGAAGCCATTGAGGGAACTAGCCTTAAAAGCAGCTGGTTAATTTATTTGGTTCATCTTCCACATCCTGTAATATTGAATTGTCATTATCACAATACTGAGAGCAATTTAAGCTCAATGGGAGCTAAGTACAGAGAGAGGAAAAACTGTTTCCAAGAGGTCTATTTTTTTGTTGGAGAAAGTATTTTAGGGCTTTATTTCCCATAAATCCACATTCTGGCAGTCAGCACTCTTGGTACTTATATTTCAATAGGAGCCCTCACATCCTCAGCAATATACTTTATTCTCCTATGTTCTGTGCTGATAAATCTATCTAGTACTTTCTTATACCACATCCCAGAATCTCCCACACACAGGCTGGGATTCCTATGGGGCTGTAATAAAGCTGCCGATTCTGGTAGCCTAACACCCATCATTACCCATCACCCATTCTTCCCTGGTGGAGGAAAAGGAGTATGATTGGACCTTTTTTAATCATCTTGTGCTCTTCCAAGTATATAAATCATTTGAGTCATTTGGGCTACCTAATACCAGCAACACTGCCTACTGAGGCTGGGGTCTGAGCCCATGGGTGAAGGTGTTTTCTCCAGAAAGGACAGAGAGGCTTGGAGAAAACAGACTCCACAAGAGATAAATGCTTCATCAGAGAAGATACCGGAGCTCAAGATGACAGAGAAATAGAGCAAAATGAAATCCAGCAAATTAGAATATGCCAAATATTTTACTGTCCCAGTAAAAACAAAGGGTATAATGATGAGGAGGGCTTGCCACAGAAGGATTTTTAAATCCAAGATTGGAAGAGATTAGGGATAAAACTGAAGTCAAGAAGGCAAGTGAGAAAAAAATTGGTGAGCATGGAGAAGACTTGGGGTGGTGGCTGGCAGCAGACAGGAGTCTTGAATCTTGATGGAGACAGAAATGACCAAGAAGCAGCAGCCTGAAGAGCAGAGAACACCTGTGTACTGCTTCCTGCTTTGGCTCAGTACCGAAGTTTAAAACACACAGCCTTCCTGACCATCACTGAGAAAAAACTCAAATCATGTAAGAAGAAAACAGGGATTTCCTAAATATATGACTGCTTTAAATCCGGTGGTTATTTTCTGCACAAGTTCTAGTCCATCCCTCT
Source organism: Dama dama (assembly GCF_033118175.1). Lineage (NCBI taxonomy): Eukaryota > Metazoa > Chordata > Mammalia > Artiodactyla > Cervidae > Dama > Dama dama. The sequence continues at coordinate 78,371,179 of NC_083698.1, read as the reverse complement.
CCTTTCCTGAAGAGTGGGTTAACCTGATTAAAAGCCGTTCAACACAGGACAGATACTGCTACCAAAGTCTCTGTACACAGGTGGACTTCCAGAGCCCGTGTGACAGGCCATCTGCTTCCAGGCAGTATCTGAATAAGCACAACTGAAAAGCAACACAGGTTTTTGACAAATTCTTGAACTTAATTAATCCTGTGTAAATTATGTACCAGAAATACGCTTTGAAATTTAAAAAAACATCATATCAACATAAAGTAACAGTCAATTTAGTAGCCAAGAAATCCAAGCTATGAATTCAGTGTGAACCAAAGAAGTTAAACACAAGAGGTGCCACTCAGGAGCAGTTCCTTTGTATTAAAAACAAAACAAAAACCTAGCAAGGACAGAGATATAGATCTATGTCTACCGGGTTTAGCAATCAATTGTAGCCAGCATGTGAGGAAGATTTCTATTCAAACTAGCAACCTGCCATTGCTGCACATGCAACTCACAACTGCAAATGGGATTCCAGAAATGAACGAGGCATTTAAAAAGTAATTTTTCTACTAAAACACACAAACAGCCTTCCACATGGATCCTGAAGACTTAACAGAGCTGGTTGTTCAAATCAAAAACCTTGAGTTTGTTTTTCAGTTTGCAGCTGCCTGAGGATCTATTTCCTGGGACTGGGTTCAAGGTTGGACCCCTTCCCCAGTAGAATAAATATCTACTGGGTGATGCAACTTGAATGAACATTCCGTGTGATGAACAAATATCTCTAATTTTAACTACACATAAGCTCAATCAGAGATGACTCAGGAGGAGATCTTTGCACAGTGAGGTTATGAAAAATACAAAACTGCTAAATCTTGATTAACAGGAAGAGTCACCAGAACACACAGGTTTATGGATGTGAACAAGTGCTTCACTCAATTCAAATCAAAGCAAAAAGGAACCAACAAGGACCTACCATAATAGCACAGCAAAGTACACTCAATATTTTGTAATAATCTATAATGGAAAAGAATTTGAAATGGAATATATATATATATACACAAACACACATATGTATACCCACAGATATTTAATGGAATCACTGTGCTGTACATCTGAAACTAATATGATACTGTAAATCAACGATGCAAGTTATGTGTGCTCAGCTGCTCAGTCATATCTGACTCTTTGCGACCCCAAGGACTGTAGTCTCTCAGGCTCCTCTGTCCATGAGATTCTCCAGGCAAGAATACTGGAGTGGGTTGCCATGCCCTCCTCTAGGGGATGTTCCTGACCCAGGGATCAAATCCTAGCTCCTGTGGCTCCTCCTGGGAAGATCCCCTGGAGAAGGAAATGGCAACCCCTTCCAGTATTCTTGCCCGGAAAGCCCATGCACAGAGGAGCCTGGTGGGCTACAGTCCGTGGGGTGGCAAAAAAGTTGACACAACTTAGCAACTAAACAACAACAACAACAACAAATCAACTATATACTTCAATGGAAAAAAAAATGAAGCAAAAGGGGAAAAAGTAAAGATCAGGACACTGCCTACAGCAGAAACCAAATCAAATGAACCTGCCTTTAACTGGGCATGCTGGCGTGTTTTTAAGAGCCTTCAAGGAAGCAGCAGGACAGACGGTCTAGGGGCAGACACATCTGTGGAGTAGAATATACTCATCTTCTTTGTACACAGTTCAGCATCTACTCGAAAGTCTCATTATGACTCCTATATAATGCCTCCCTAGAACAAGAATAATTATTCCAGGTTTAGCTAAAATTGGACAAAAGGCTGCAGGCTATTCAGTAAGCAGCAATAATTTGCGCTCAAACTGACAATAAATATCAAATGGACAGTCGTCATTGTCCTGGCTTCTATGGTAATAGTAAAAGCTGCCCCGAGCAAAGAATACAACCAGAGAAATCACAAAGGAAGGGATATAAGTGACTAGTAAATAAAAATGCTCAAAATCACTAATAATTCAAGGAATTTACAAAATAGAACAATGGAGTCTCTTTCTATGTATATCAAATTGGCAAGTTGATACGGTAAAATGGCTCCTCTAAAACACACAGCTGGTATAAATCAGTATGTTTTCTAGAATGTACCTTTACTTGGCAATATGTATCAAGAGCCTAAAAGATACTCGGAATCTTTGACTCAGTAATTCTAATCCTAAGAATCAGAGCTAGGAAAACATTCAGCAGCACAAACAGAAGTTCATACCCAAAGATTTCTAACTTCAATACAGCATGATTTATGATAACCCCAAACTGGATACAACCTAATGGTCCAATAATATGAGACCGATTAAGAAAATTAAATTGACCTGCAGGATGGAAAATTACATAATCATTAAAGAACATCTGAGCTAAGATTAGACTTCAATAATGTAGGGAATTTCATATGATTTAGAATGCTAAGTTGAAAAGAGAGCCAAAATAGTTGAGATTACTTTATACATTCTTTTATTATTGCTTTTTATTATTATAAAAGGCATGGTTTCTACAAAAAAAAAAAAAAGCAGAAAATAAATGCCAATGAAGGCCAGAAAAAACACTAATAATCTTGCTCAGATATTGTTAATAACATGTTAATATTAATATTGTTAATAATTTGGTATATAGCTTTCCATGAAATTGCTACATCATACATTTATATTTCTACCAGAAAGGGAAATCAAATAGTATGTATTATTTTCATAAAGTACCTCAATAAGCCATCTAGCAAATGTTGGGCATTTTATTTGTCACAATGAAGAAAGAAAAAAGCTGGAATGCAGGAGTTCGTCTGCCATTCAGAGCAGGGCCTTCGTGTTCTCCGGGTAAATATAAACAATTTCACAGAACACCGACATAAGACAAGGCCCTGTGACCATAAGATGAGGAGAAAAACAGGACCACTCCATAATCACCTCTGAACATGGACAAAATATTAACATTTCCCAAGCCACATAAATGACCAGACATCTCCCTATCCTGGCTAAAAGGAAAGACTACTTCTTTATCAACGTCTTTAGCCTTGATTTTATCTTTCCTCCTCTGGATATGATGTATTAAGATACCCAGTGGTGGAAAATCTCTTGCTTCCGGACAGCACCTGACCCAGTGCAAACTCCTACTTCTTTAAAGCCTCCCCACACCACCTCTCATCAACAGCCCAAATCCTGTAACACCCTCCTTCTAACACACCCTCTCCCTCACACCCTGCAAGTGTGTTCCTGGAGATCTAGGGCTGCACGGCACTGACACGGCTATCCACTATCACATACACTACCATCAGACTTTGAGTGGGTTCAAATCTGCACTGTCACAAACAGCAAAGAGGAGTATTGGCTGAAAATGAATCAGAAAACTAAAAGGAAACAAACTAACTTATAATGGGGGGGGGGTCCCCAAATGCTTAACGACAAAGGCTTGAAAAATTAGTAATTACAACAGTAACTTTGCACAGGCAATAACTACTCCAAATACTGAAGAACAACCACAGCATTCTCAACATGCAAAGGAAGATATTTTCAGCAAGGAGCAAAGGATGGTTTGATTACTCTAGGAAGACAGATGGTAAGCTTAACATCAGAATCCAGGGAAGGGCTGCAAACAATATGGAAATATTACACACGGAAAAGTTAGCTGAACTCATTAAAGAAAAAAAGGCTTCTGTTCTCACCAGGTTTTTGATGGCTATGAAACAAGGAGGACGACTGAAGAAAATGCGGTTGCCATGGATCCATCTCCAGGATGTTGGGAGCTCTACATACTGACATCAAAAAAGCAACTAATGTTTGAGATGGATGAACTTAATTTTGAAAGCAAGGAAAAACATCTGACACTGATATTGAAAATGATTTCTATTTTTAAGCCCTGGATTTAAAATTTTAGCTTCAGCCAGTTCAGTACATAGAGAAAAACCCACCAAAATATACTTTTACAATATAGCTATTTGCAACTTGGGTTTTACATACCTAAGAAATATTTGTAAAGGTTACACTGCGTTTTACTTCCTATTAGTTGGTAGTTTTTAATCAATTTTGGCATGCTTACAGCATGAGATGAATTTCTAGAAATGGAACCACAATTTATAACACCATGCCTAGAAGAGATGAAGGTGTTTATTTACAATGGTTCTATGTGCAACCACTTGGACATAAATTTGGTGGTTGCCTGAGAAGTGATGTGTGAGAAAAGTCTGCATGTAGAAAACTGACTAAGATCAAGCATCTAAATGCCTGCAGAAGTGTCATTCTCTAGATCCACTGGTCAGCAGACTGGGTGGTAACTGATGTCAGAGACTTTTTCAGGATAAACAAGGTCTTACTGTACAGTACAGGAAACTATATCTAATATCCTGTTGATAAACCATAATGAAAAAGAATACATATAATGGAATCACTTTGTTGTAGAGCAGAAATTAACACATTGCAAATCAACTTCAATACTTCAATAAATTTTTTAAAAATTAAAAAAGATCTTTTATGACCCCAAGAACCCCAGTTTCCATCTGACCAGGAGACAAGCAAATATATAAGGAAGCACTCTTCCCTTGTGGCTCAGATGGTAAAGAATCCGCTTGCAATGTGGGAGACCTGGGTTTCAGTCACTGGGTCAGGAAGATCCCCTGGAGAAGGGATAGGCTACTCACTTCAGTGTTCTTGGGCTTCCCTTGTGGCTCAGCTGGTAAAGAATCCATCTGCAATGCAGGAGACCTGGGCTCAATCCCTGGGTTGGGAAGATCCCCCTAGAGAAGGGAAGGGCAACCCACTCCAGTATTCTTGCCTGGAGAATTCCACGGACAGAGGAACCTGGTGGGCTACAGTCCAAGGGGTGTGAAGAGTCAGACATGACTGAGTGACTAACAACTAACTAACTACATTTCACATTTAATGGTCATAGGAGCTTGCTGGGCTATGGGAATTTTAAAAAGTTTCGCATTATTACAAAAAACTGCTCCATTGCATCTTCTTCCAAAAAGAATCCAACATGCAATTTGTTGTTTGTTGATCACGTTGGACACTGAGAAGCTAGCTGATGCTTCTACCTCTGCCCTTCAGGTAAAATCTGCCAGGAGCCTTCAGCCCTGAATAGTGAAGCGCTTTTTCTCATTTCATGCATGCAGGTCCTTGCTTTGTTTGCTGACTGACACTTTCCAGCTTACAAAGCAAGCTGTCCCTGCGGCCAGGTCCCCTCATTCTAGTTCACTGCAATGCCAAACAGCTGACTACCTCGTTTCTAAAGATGAACTCCGCTGCAAACAGCAGTGTGACAATTTAATAATTTGTCAAAGGAGGAGAATCAGTTATTATGAAGTGTATTTCAGAGTTCAAAGGTAAAGGTCATAGGGAGCTCAAGTTTATCTACTGACAGAGAAAGTTGAGCAATTAAAAAACCAACAAGCAAACCAGACAAGATCTGCCTGGCAGACTTATTTCTAGAAGACATACCTCATTTCTATGCTCATGCATTAGAATTCTTGCTACACAAGGTTTACACTTAAAAAAAAATCCACTGATTCACATGTTTGAAAGTTCTCTCCAATGGCACTCTTACGAGATGTGCTTTCTCTTTTCTTTTTTCAACATGGAAACAAAACAGAATTTAGAATAAGCTTTTTATGCTCATGTGTCAAGCGCTGGAGTCCATAAATCCAGCTATGGCATTCAACTACTAAGAAGTTACCTTGAAAATCTAAAATAAAAGTTTATGCCAGACAGAACTATTGCCTCCTCTTTCCAGTCCCAGGTGGATAAGGAGCTATCTCCAAAGACCTAAGAAGCTAGAACCTTAAAAAGGAAATATCAACAACTGTGTCAAACTGCAGTTTCAGGTTTTTTTTTCCCCTTCATAACTAGTTTGTAGAACTATTCTGAAATGCATGTTCTGATTACTTTTTTAAAAATGTTTACCCCTCGCCCAGTAACTAAGTTTTCCCATCAAATCAACTAAAATCTTAAATTAAAAATCTTCATCAAATTTTCTTGTGAAATGACATCAAGATTCTCTCTGTAGGACATCCATCTTGCTCTTTTTCTACCATATGATCTGCCATGTACTCTAAACAGGGAGGTCTAGTGCAAGGTTATCACCATTTGCTAAATGCTGGACTCTGCAGACGTGTTCTGCTTAGTTTACAGCACTGGCTGCAAACTGCAGTTGGAATGATCAGAGTTGTGATTGGGCCAATGCAGATTTTGATTTTTTTCTCATTTACAAAGGTATAAAATGCCCTAACTCGGCTATAAGAAAAAAATCGACTCCCCCTAAAAATTTGCTAACACCTTAAAAAGAAATTTTTTTCACAATATTATCTCTTTCTTAATGTCACCTTCCAAGAGCCTTTCTCTTAGTTTTTAAAATCAAAGGTGCATTTCTTAATGAAATCAGAAATATTCCCTGAAATAACCTCAACTAAATAAACCTATTTTAAAACAGACAAAACACATTAATTCCAAAACCATGTAGTGCAGGCAATCTTCGAAAGTGCACACCATACACATACAGAAGGAAGAAATCTTTCCAGAGATTTCTGCAAAGCACACCAAGCTTCTGTACGTTTTGGCAATCTCTAGTTATTTAACTCTATACAAAGAAGTCACTATTACTTACTAAATAAACACTAGTTTTTACTATTCACTAAATATATATTTACACAATAAACTTTAATGAATTTAGAGAAATCAGTCAACAGCTTGTATGTTACAAGTTCCTGAATAGAGGGCACGTGCGTGCTAAGTCCCTCAGTCATGTCCAACTCTTTGGGACCCTATGAACTGTAGCCCTCCAGGCTCCCCTTTCCATGCGATTCTCCAGGCAAGAATACTAGAATGAGTTGCCATTCCCTTCTCCAGGAGATCTTTTCAAGCCAGGGATTGAACCTGGTTCTCTTACATCTCATGCATTGGCAGGGAAGTTCTTTACCACTAGCACCACTTGGGAAGCTCGAATACATGCCATATTTACATACTAACACTTCTTAAACCTCTAACATAAATAGGAAAAATTGTAATGCCCTTTAATTCTATTCTCATTCTTTTTTATTGAAGTAGATGCACAGCAAAGTGATTCAGTTACATATATATATTTATTTGTTCTTTTTCATATTCTTTTCCCTTACAGGTTATTACAAAATGTTGAGTAGAACTTCCTGTGCTATATGGTAGGTCCTTGTTGTTTATTTTATTTATTTTTTTTCCCTTTATTTATTTTTTTCCAGTGGGTTTTGTCATATATTGATATGAATCAGCCATAGATTTACACGTATTCCCCATCCCGATCCCCCCTCCCACCTCCCTCTCCACCCGATTCCTCTGGGTCTTCCCAGTGTACCAGGCCCGAGCACTTGTCTCATGCATCTCACCTGGGCTGGTGTGTTGTTTATTTTATATATAGCTGTGTGTATCTGTTAATCCCAAACTCCTAATCTATCCCTCCTTTCCCCCTTTGGTAATCATAAGATTGTTTTCCACGAATGTGGGTCTATTTATGTTTTGTAAATAAGTTCATTCATATTACATTCTTAGATTCCACATATAAGCAATATTATATTTGTCTGGCTTACTTCACTTAGTATGATAATCTCTGGTTGATCCTTGCTGCTACAAATGTATTATTTCATTATTTTTATGGCTGAATAATATTCCTCTGTGTGTGTGTGTGTGTGTGTGTGTGTGTGTGTGTACACCACATCTTCTTTATCCATTCACCTGTTGATGGACATTTAGATTGCTTCCATATCTTGGCTACTGTATAAAAAATAGTGCTGCAATGGACACTGGGGTACATATATCTTTTCAAATTATATTTCTCTCCAGATAGATGCCCAGGAGTGGGATCCCTGGATCATATGGTAACTCTATTTTGTTTTTTAAGGAACAGACATATTATTCTCCATAGTGGCTGCACCAATTTGCATTGTCACCATTAGGGTAGGAGGGTTCAACTTTTTCCCACAGCCTCTTCAGCATTTGTTATTTGCAGAATTTTGAATGATGGTATAAAAATGGCTTTTTAAAGGTAAAGAACTCAAAATCAAAATGTTTTAAAAGGAGTTAATTTGTTTGTCATCCCGTAAGTAATCAGTGGTTCTAAAAACTAAAAATGGCACTGGCACAAGGACAGATACACAAATCAACAGAATTGAAACTCCAGAAATAAACTCGAACATTTATGGCTAACTGATTTTTGACAAAGGGCCCAAGACAATGGCAAAGGAACAGTCTTTGCAACAAAAAGGGCTGGGACAATTGGATATCCATATGCAAAAGAATGAATTCAGACCCTTACCTTACACCATACACAAAAATTAACTCAAGGGAGATTCCAGAGCTAAATTTAAAAGTTAACACGATAAAACTCTTTGAAGAAAACACAAGTATAAATCTTAATGACCTTAGATTTGGCAATGATGTCATAGATACAATACCAAAAGCACAAGCATCAAAATACACACACACACACAGAAAACAAAAATTCCACACAAAACAGATAAACGGCACTTCAGCAAAATTAAAAACTTCTGTACCTCCAATGACACCAGGAATAAAGTGAAAAGACAACTCAAAGACTGGGAGAAAATATTTGCAAATAACATACTGGCAAGAGATGTGAATCCAGAATATATAAAAAAAAATTTTACAATTTAAAAAAAAAAAAAAAAGAAAAAAGACAAATAGCCCAATGGAAAAATGGACAAAGAATCTGAATAGGCATTTCTCCAAAGAAGATAGACAAATGGCCAAGAAGCACTAAAGATGCTCAACAACCTTAGTCATTAGGGAAATGTAAATCAAAACAAGGAGATATCACCACTTTCCACACACCAGATGCCTATAATCAAAAAGACAGCTACAAATGAATGAGGGTGAGAATGTGGAGAAAGTGAAACCCTTACATACTGCTAGTGAGAATGTAAATGGTGCAGTCACTTTGGAAAATAACTGGACAGTTCTTCAGTGTTCTACACTGAGTTACTAGATGATCCAACAATCCTACACCCAAAGGGCATTAAAATACATAGCCCCATAGAAGAGTTGTACATGAATGTTCACAGTACCATTAAGTGCAACAGTCAAAACACAGAAACAACCCAAATGTCCATCAACTGATAAACAGCTAAATAAAATATGATATACCCATACGATGAAAGGTAATTTGGCCATAAAAAGGAATGAAATACTGATACATGGCTACAACATGGATGTACCTAGAAAATTAATTAAAGAAATCAGACACAAGGGCATGTACTCATGATTCCATTTTCATGAAATATTCAGAATTTACATGAAATATCCAGAATTTGTGACCCCATGCACTATAGCCTGCCAGGCTCTTCTGTCCATGGAATTCTCCAGGCAAGAATACTGGAGTGGGTTACCATTTCCTTCTCCAGAGGATCTTCCCAATCCAGGGTTCAAACCCAGGTCTCTTGCATTGCAGGAAAACTCTTTACCACATGAGCCTCCAGGGAAGCCATCCAGAATTTACATGAAATATCCAGAACAGGCAAATTTATAAAGAATTTAAATAGACTAGCAGTTCCTTGGGGCTAGGAAGCAGGGAAAAGGGGTTAGGGAGCGACTGTTAATGGGGACAAGGTTTCATTACTGGGATGATAAAATGCTCTAAAATTGGATTATGGTGATGGTTGCACAATTCTGTATACATATTAAAACCAGTGAGTTGTACATTTTTTATTTTTTGGCTGTGCCACACAGCATATAGGATCTTAGTTTCCCAACCGGGGATGGAACCTGTAGCCCCTGTAGTGGAAGCGCAGAGTCTTATCCACTGGACTGCCAGGAAAGTTCTTGAATTGTACTCTTTAAACTGGTGAACTTTATGACATGCAAATTATATATCAATAAAGCTATTAAAATAAAAAGACATGACAATATCACTTACATTGACATGTGAAATCCTATGATTCCTCACTTCAGAATATCACATATATACTTTCATCAAGCTCAATAACCTAAGTCCTTTATACAACATACTAACCCTTTGGTGTGTGTTTCTTTTAAACTATTTTAAACCAGAAATTCTAACTCAACAATATCAAGTTTTTCACCAGATAGCTTGAACTGTTTTTATTTTATATGTACATGATTAAGCATCTTTTGTGCTTGGGAAGAAATGTCTACACATGCATTTTTGGAGACGTGAATAAGAAAACAGGAGAAAAGAGAATGCTCCCTCTTAGAACACTGAACACAGAAAAATCTGTCAAGCAGAGAGTGATAACCAAAGAGATGAGCCAAATCTTTGATGTTCTTGCCTGTTGAGCATTCAGTGAATTCTACTTACTTTAGTACTTATCACAATGTAATCTTGGTATCAATCCCAAGTTTTTCCCATGTGACCTTGCCTGCACTTGGATTTTGGACTACTTCGTTGTCCATACATTTGCTCAACAAGTTTTGGCCCAAAGAGTTACAACTACTCTAGAAGTTTCGGCCCAAAGAGTTACATTCACTTGGTCCTTTCTACAGATGTCAAATGCTATGTAGAAGGATGAACACGTTATTGACATAGTTAACTTAGGCATCTTGCAAGTTGACAAGACATTCATGTAGCAAAAACTACTCTGGCAAATTAGATCAGATGATAGGTATCCTTCACAGTATAAAAGCAATTTTTAAACCATACCAACAAGGTGATTATTAAGAACACAAATCTATACAGAAACTCCCACCATAAAAGTTTGAGTCCATGTGGACATTATTCATATTATCTCTAATATGTTCTTTCATACCAATACCTTGAAAAAATATGGGACAACTCTAAAGTCTCTAACTTCTGGAATTGGAAAGCTAGAACTCAAAACTGCATCCTCACTTGGAAAATACTTAAACCAAAATGATTTATCAATATTTTAAGTTATCAACATTTTATGAGGGATTGCTATTAAGAAGGCAGCAGACAGTTTAGAAGCAGAATCTCCAACCCCAGTCAAGCCTTCAGATGAGTGCAATCCTGGCCAAAATCTGGACTGAAATCTCATGACAGGCCCTAAAACAGACCATACAGGAAAGCCACTCTTAAATTTCTGACTGTGAGATAATGAAAGTGTGTTGGTTTAGGCCACTTAAAAAACAAACAAAAAACCTAGTGACTTGGCATTTTTCATCTCTAATGAGTTTTAAATAAAAACGCATGGGTTTAAATTATAGCTATGTGAATTTATGCTCTGTCTCACTTAAATTTTTTAACTAGAAAAGTGTTTACTGAAGAAATATCAACACTTTATCGAGAAGAATTTTGAAGCTACTCTTTCCTGCAATCAACAAAGACAAGTATGGTAGCTATTTTTTCCTAGCAGTAAGTCAGCTGCAGATCTAAAATAGAAAATGTTAGCTTCAATCTATAATTCCTACTGATTAATTCCATACATGCTTCCCACAGTAGCTACCCTTTACCCAAAGGTAAAGAATCCACTTGCCAATTCAGGAGACACAAGAGACATGGATTGGATCCCTGGGTTGAGAAGATTCCCCAGAATTGGAAATCCCAAACTATTCCAGTTTTCTTGCCTGGAAAATTCCACGGACAGAGGAGCCTGGTGGACTACAGTGAATGGGTTCACAAAGTGTCAGACATGACTGAGCAACTGAGCACAATCCCATAGACATTTCTGTGTGAGGTTAGTGCTGCTAGAGCCTAAGGATAACAATAAGTCCTGGGGAGGGCACGAAAGGAGCTGGTTCTCAAACAGAAATCAGAGCTGGTGCAATCTTGGCTTTGTGCCTTGAGATGCAGTTGGAATCTAAAGGATCTGCCACTTAACCATTACATGGAGCTAAAATCCGTGCTTGAAAAATGCCAACAACTAGTATGCAGTCCTTTCATTCTGTGAAGCAACAGTCCAAGTGAAAAGGACAGATAACTACCACAAAACATTCAAAACCATTTGGTAGCTAAGCCTCGAAGTATCTATTCCGTAGCTATACCTTGCTATAGAAATAAACACATACAGCCTGCTCTCCACTGAGCCCTGAACTGGATAGAAAACAACGTTCAGAGTTCTAGGACCGGGGGAACATTTTATTATAAAAAATCACTGGTGAATAAAAATAGAAAAAACAATTTAACTTCTTCTATAAGCAGAAAGAGTCTTTTATTTTAGAATCTGCTATATCTACAAACATGTCAATGTATAAAGTGATTCTTTTACTTTCTCATGTTTTAAATAGCACTAAGATAATGAAATATGCCAGGAACATGTCACTCAAAAAGAGCCATGGCAAGCTCAGCTCAGTGCTCGGTGTTGACTTAGAGGGGTGGGGTGAGGGTGGGGGAGGGGGAGGCTTGAGAGGGAGGGGATATAAGTAAACGCAAAGTCCAAGCAGTTGCAAAAGAGCTGGACACGGCTTAGCGACTAAACAACAACAAAACAGCTGATTTGCTTCGTTGTACAGCAGAAACTAACACGACGTTATAAAGCAACTATATTCCGATAAAAATAAAACATAAAATTAAAAAAAGAGCCATGATTGTTCTAAAACTTTCTCAAGACTTGCAAGAGATTACTGACAAATGGGAAAAAAAACACTAGTTTACTTGCTCTTACTTTTTAATGCTACCTCTTTTTGTGTGTGTGGAAGGGCTATATTTTAACAGGCTAGCAAACAGTTTGAGTAACATCTGTTTTTGCCCGCACCTATTCCAAAGGGATGTCACTGACAAGCGCTGAGGCCACACCTCCCCCAAGAGGTAATGGTCTTGCTATTTCACTACACTGTGCTTTCTCAAATTTTCTCTGCATGAAGAGTCAGACATTGAAAATATTAAAGATACACTAAAGAGCAAACAGAACCCCTCCAAGACTGCCTGTGACACCAACACGCAGCATTTACCTTCTTCCCTCCTGTCACAAACTGCTTGCAGCTGGATCTCACGAAATGCGGGTGCACAGCAACGATCTGCAAGGAAGAGGGAGCCAACACGTCACTGGTTAGGAGTCACGGCTGCAGAGCAGAATGAAAGCCCCTTATATATGACAGGCAACATGATCGAAAAATCAACCTGGTATCTAGGTAGGCAGTAATCTATTCAAGGAATATTTTGCACCAAGTGAGAGCGAGTTTTGCTCTGGTGTGAGAGGGTCTCTTCTACGAAGTCAGGTCAAAGCTAAAAGATGAGAGTGAACAGCTGTAGTTTCTGGTTGAGTGGGACCCTCTGAGTGGGCGCACCTCTTTAGACGCAGCCAAAGAAGGTAATCAAGGTAGCGAGATGTCACAAACGTTTGTAACTGAAGACATTTCATAGAAGAAATCTAGATTATTTCCTTGTCAGGATGCCTCCCAAGTGGAACGAGGGCTGCAGTGCAGCCTCACAGCCTGGCGTGGGCCTCCATCAGTGGGAAAGACAACGGCGCTGCAGACCCAAGCAGAGTTCCGGAGCTCAGAGTCCCGGTCCTTCCCTTTTACCTCCACCGTCAGTCAGTTCCTGGGCCCCTGCTTATCACCTGCTCTCCACCATCTCCTACAACCCCTCACAAAGGTTTCTCCCAAGGCTGCCCCATCCCTTGTCATCATTTATTTCATTTGTCAATGGCTTTCTGAGAGGCTGATAGCTGCGTTCAGCATAAGCTCATCTTCGGGGCTCCCTTACATGGCTGCCAGCCTGCAAAGACCCTGCCTCCTCATTTTCTTATCCCCAAACCCACGTAATCACCAACTAACACACTGTGTTGTTTTTCCAGCCCAACGTACAGAATTATTTCTACACATTAAAAAAACTGATACAACTATACTTTCACAAACCTTCAACTAAAGACATTTTATATTCTTATTAATTAATGAATACATCTCCATCTGCCAACGGGATAGATTCCATTTCCTACCCTGTCATTTTGAGGGCATTTATTAGTATGTGACTCCTCATTTCTCTAACCATTCCTCACTTCCAGGTTAGCCCTTCTTTCCTTCCACACTTGTCTAATCCATCCTGGATACCAACGGAATCATTTATACATTCTGTTGTTACACGTTCTTAAAATCTTTCTTGAGGGTCCTCTTAGCTTTCTTATGATGCACAGTCCTAGATCACAACTGTAAGTGCAGTCATGTCTGTGCCCCCAACCACATAACCTTATCCCTCATTCTTCCTCACCAAGAAGAAACCAAGGCCATCACGTCACTGCCCCTGACTGCAGAGCTTTCACTGCCCAACTAAGTGACACTTGGCTTGGTCTCACCAGCAGAGGCTATAGGACTCACATCCAAGGTTTCCCTCCCTCATCCCTACATGGTGGATCCCATCCCTTAGAGCCACCCCACTAAGTATTCCCTTTTGCTTATTTTGGATCTTTCCCCCTACGATTTTTTTTTTTTTTTAGTACCAACAACCAAAACATGACCGGCAGAAATCTCCTGGACTTTGGTTCTTTCTCCATCTACCAAATGAACTCCCTTCTACATCACAAAGTTTCTTGAAAGAAGAGTCTACCTTGCTTATTTCTACTTCTTTATCTCCAATTTACTCCTTCATACATAGTGAGCCTCCCCCTCCTAGACCCTCCACATTAAGGTTGCCGGGAGCTCATAATTACCAAATAAAGTGCCCTGCTTCTGTTCCTACATCGTGGTAGCTCCACACTGCCTTTTCTGTGCTGCTCGCTCCTTCCTTCTGGAAACCCTCTCTCCTTTGGCTTCTCCTCCAATCATCCTAATTCTTCTAAGATCCCTCTGGTTTTTTCTTCCCACTGCCTGAATCTTTAAATTAGCGCTATAGGGGACTTCCCTGGAGGTCCAGTGGTTAAGTCTCCATGCTTCCAATGCAGGAGGCGTAGGTTTGACCCCTGATTGAGGAACTAAGATCCCCCATGCTGTGGGGCTAAAGAAATAAATAAATATGATAAACCACCACAGTGATACTAAAAGAAATAATTTTAAAAACTTTAAAAACAAAATAAGTTAGTGCTCCAGAATTTGACCCTCAGTCTTTTTCTTCTTACTCTTTAACTGGATGATAACTTTCAGAATGGTTTCATCTTACTCAGCTGGAAGTACAGCTGGCTACCTACCCAGTTTGCGATTTTTAGGGCCAATCTCCATTCTGAGCTCTACATTCATATTTCCAAAATCTCCATAACATTTCCACTGGATGGTATGTCTCTATAGTTATCTAGACCCCAGACCACACTAGCAACATCCTGCCTCAAACCATCTCTTATTGCAACTGACAGCGTTCCCACACACCATTACCAAAGCAAGAACCTGGATTTACCCTCAGCTCTTCCATTTATTATTATTATTCCATTATTTATTATTATTATTTCATCACCAAAGCTTATTAAATCTATCTCCGCCAGGCTTTTCCAATTCATTACTGCTACTCCATCCTGAATACTCACTATCTTTCTTTTCATTGAGCTCCTGTTACACCGTGTCTAGGGTATGGCTTAGCCTTCTGAATTGTCTCCTGCCCCCAATCGATCTCTTGCTTGCATTCTCCTGCATTCTGGTAGGGCTGGCTTTCTAAAACCTATATCAGATCCCACCTCTCTTTTACCTGTTGATCAATAAATGTTTGAATAAACACATGAGAAAACCAAACAACCTCTTCCTTTACAACTGTAATAGCCAGTGTAACTACAGTAACTGTTACCTAAAACTGATCTTCTGCCTCAAGTCTGCCAGCCTTCTCATCTACACTGGATATAGTTGCCGTATTACTTTGCTTTCGGCTTAGCTCAGTTTTATGCCACTTCTTTGCTCTTCGGCATTCCATAATTTCTCCTTATCTACCAGACAAATTCCTTAGCCTAAATATAAAGCCACCTCAATCTGCCCATGCAGTTCTCCTGCCAAGTCAGTATTTTATGCACCATCTATACTCAACTATTTGCCACTTCCTAAACACAATTTGAACTTTCTAACCTCTTCATTTATATTATACTGTTCTTCTGCATGGGAAGTCAGCTTTCTCCCTCTGTCCTGTCCATTTATTAAAGCCCAGTCAAACATCAATCCATCTATGGAAGCCATCACTAACAAGAACAGCGAGAAGTAACTCCTCTCAGTTTTAGACTCAACACTGTTTTTACCTCTTTCTGAGTCTTTAATCACAGATTGTGTGATTTGAGTCTTTAATCACACACTGTGTGTTTATCATCTCACCCACTACACCAAAAGTTGGAGGATACACTGAGGTCACAGCCACATAATATACATTCTGTGCACCTCCAAGGCATCAAATAGTATCCGGTACATTGACTGATGGATGCTTACTGACAAAATTAATGCAAGATTGGTAGTGTTCAAAGTATGAGTTTTCTTACTGCCATTGTTGAGAAAAACCCTCTGAAAAATTAAAAACTTACTGAATACTTACTTTAATGGGACAGTCAAAAGTCTCGTGAAATTCTTCTCCAGAATACAGTCCAAATACCTGCACCTAAAAAGTAAGTGGATCCTGTCAGTTCACCATGACAGTATCAAAGAAAGCTGCTGAGTCAGTGACAACACATACTATCAGTGAAAAAGTCAAGTACTGAGTAATTTAAGGTCTTTGTAATCTCTATGAAATATCCAATGAAAACAATTCCAGCAGGGTGAAAATATACCACTGCAATTAAGTTTTTTTTACCAGCATCTCATGGACAGACTTCCCTTTGCCCATCACAAATTTATTTTATTAAATAGATGTCAACTTTAAAAAATGAAATAGAGATGAATAGGTTATTAATACTTTTTTATGAATTTTCCATAGGCCACTACTACTAAATGAATTATTTGTTCCTTTCCTTGAAGGAAAAAGAAGCTTCTTCTTTCAGTCACGGATATATAAATCAACCAAGCAGATCAAAGTTGCAAGAGATTAGATCTGTACTTCATTTACCATCTTATCTTAAATCTATTGAGAGCATATACATGTAAGATTTAATTTTCTACTTATCAGTGTCTCCCTTAAAGTGGTTTAATCTTAATATCTTTCCTCTAAGTGGTTGATTTTAATATGCAATTGTATAATGTACATAAAAAGGCCTTCCCTGGTGGCTCAGGTGGTAAAGAACCTGTCTGTGATCCAGGAGACCCAGGTTCTATCCCTTGGACATGAACATCCCCTAGAGAAGGAAATGGCAACCCACTCCAGAATCCTTGCCTGGGAAAACCCATGGATAGAGGAGTCTGGCAGGCTATAGTCCATGGGGTCACAAACAGTCGGACACAACTGAGCAACTAACACGTTAACATAAAGGGTACAGATCATAGATTCAGAGCTTGACAAATGTTTATGATATGAACATACCCCTGCAGCCACCACCCATGTCAAGAAGCAGAACCCAAGAAGCTCCCCTGTGTTCCTTCCCATTCATTTACACCCTCACAAACTAACTGCTCCTCCAAAATCTATCACCTTTAGTAAGCTGTGCTGATGTTTGAATTTTATATAAATAGAATCATAAACTATTTCACTGGCTTCTTTCGCTGGATATTTTCCTTCTGATATGTATCCACACTGCTATGTACATATGGCAGGAGTTGGTTCTTTGTTACTGCTGTATAGTATTTCAGTGTATGAGTACATCACCATTTGGGTATCCATCTTCCATTGATTACTTCGGTTATTTCCAAATAGAGGCTATTATGAATAACACTAAAGAAAGGCAATGCCAAAGAATGCTCAAACTACCACACAATTGCACTCATCTCACACGCTAGTAAAATAATGGTCAAAATTCTCCAAGCCAGGCTTAAACAATATGTGAACGATGAACTTCCAGATGTTCAAGCTGGATTTAGAAAAGGCAGAGGAACCAGAGATCAAATTGCCATCGAAAAAGCAAGAGAGTTCCAGAAAAACACCTATTTCTGCTTTATTGATTATGCCAGAGCCTTTGACTGTGTGGATCACAATAAACTATGGAAAATTCTGAAAGAGATGGGAATACCACACCACCTGACCTGCCTCTTGAGAAATCTGTATGCAAGCCAAGAAGCAACAGTTAGAACTGGACATGGAACAACAGACTGGTTCCAAGTAGGAAAAGGAGTATGTCAAGGCTGTATACTGTCATCTTGCTTATTTAACTTACATGCAGAGTACATCATGAGAAATGCTGGGCTGGAGGAAGCACAAGTTGGAATCAAGACTGCCAGGAGAAATATCAATAACCTCAGATATAAAGATGACACCACCCTTGTGGCGGAAAGTGAAGAAGAACTAAAGAGCCTCTTGATGAAAGTGAAAGAGGAGAGTGAAAAAGTCTGCTTAAAGCTCAACATTCACAAAACTAAGATCATGGCATCTGGACCCATCACTTCATCGCAAATAGATGGGGAAACAGTGGCAGACTTTATTTTTGGGGGCTCCAAAATCACTGCAGATGGTGACTGCAGCCTTGAAATTAAAAGATGCTCACTCCTTGGAAGAAAAGTCATGACCAACCTAGACAGCATATTAAAAAGCAGAGACATTACTTTGCCAACAAAAGTCCATCTAGTCAAGGCTATGGTTTTTCCAGTAGTCATGTATGGATGTGAGAGTTGGACTGCGAAGAAAGCTGAGTGCCAAAGAACTGATGCTTTTGAACTGTGGTGTTGGAGAAGACTCTTGAGAGTCCCTTGGACTGCAAGGAGATCCAATCAGTCCATCCTAAGGGAGATCAGTACTGGGTGTTCATTGGAAGGACTGATGTTGAAGCTGAAACTCCAATACTTTGGCCACCTGATGCGAAGAACTGACTCATTTGAAAAGACCCTGATGCTGGGAAAGACTGAAGGTGGGAGGAGAAGGGGAGGACAGAGGATGAGATGGTTGGATGGCATCACCGACTCAATGGATATGAGTGTGAGTAAACTCCGGGAGTTGGTGATGGACAGGGAGGCCTGGCGTGCTGCAGTCCATGGGTCACAAAGAGTCGGACACAACTGAGTGACTGAACTGAACTGAATGAATAATGCTATAATGAACACTCTTTCTCCAAATCTTTTGGTTCACTTACAAATCCATTTATGAAGAATGGGATTGTTGAGTTGCATGCTATATCTCTGTTGACATCTAATAGACAGCTGAACAATTTCACAAAATTGTTCTGGTCAATTTATACTCTCACCAGCAAAGCATAAGAATTCCAGGAGCTCTCAAACACTTGGAACCAGCTATAACGGGCACTCAGAACTGTTTCCCAACACTTGGGATGTGTTCACTCTTTTTCTAGCCTCTAGAAGAAAGTGGTGTTATTTTTTCTTTTAAATTTTGTAAGAATTCACCAGCGAAGCTACCTGGGTCCAATGGCTCTATATGAGAAAGTATTTCATTACAAATTCATTTTTTAAACAGACATAAAACCTTTCAGACTTTCAATATCTCGTTTTTATCTTAGTAAGCTGTGAGTGGTTCATCTGTGAAAGTTCCAAGAGGAAAATGTACTCATAGTATCATCCTGGGGAGATACATTCTTCCACTAAAATATAAAATCTTTAGAATATCCCACTCATTTTGTGACTCCTGTGTTTATACTCTTAGGCCAAGAATGCTGCTTGGGTTCCAAGAATAGCACATCGTAGGATGTAATGTCAAGGGGCGATGATCTACTCTGCGGTAGTCTGATAAAACGTATTCTTGACATAGCAAATACATGTAGGCCCCACTACCACCGTGCTGCTCATCGTTCAGAGTGCACTGGCTCATGCTTTTACATAAACCTATAAGCACCGGGTGGTTTCCCAGGTGGTTCACTGCTAAAGAATCCACCTAAAAACTCAGGAGATGCAAGAGACATGGGTTCTATTCCTGGGTCGGGAAGATCCCCTGGAGGAGGGCATGGCAACCACTCCAGTATTCTTGCCTGGGAAACCCTATGGCAGAGCACCCTGGCGGGCTACAGCCCATGAAGTTGTGAAGAGTCACATGTGACTCAGCAGTTAAACCAGGGTACACACTGAACTTCTTATAAAATGGTAGTTGAGAAGCTCAGAAGAATAGCATTATATGCAAAGTTTTACTCTGCCCAAGGAAGCTGAATGTGAATGAGCCCAAAGAATCCAAGAAAACAGGCTCAAAGTAAGACAGGAACTATATCACCTGAATCTTACTAGACTAAATGAACACGGGGTCAACTTACTAAAATTACATCAGCAGAAATGCATGGTACTCCAGGAAGTTTATATTCTTCTAACATAAAGCTACTTCTATTCACTCCAACTATATCACAACAACACGGTCCTGTGTCACATCTTACACTCCTGCTAATAACTTGGACCTCAAAATGCTGCCACACACCTTACCTCAGTGGTTCTGATTGAACTACAAGGTTAAGATCCCTGGATAATAATAGCCAGACCCTATCCTCGACAAATTAAACTTTTTGGTGGGATAAAATATATATTTTTTTCAGGTGAACATATTTATTTCACTCATAGTGGTCAGTTTCTATCTAGAAATGTCTAAATGTTCCCCTGAGCTCTAAATTTATTTATTTATTTTAGCTGTAATTTGATTCAATTTTAACCTATGGGGAAGTCTTGGCTACAACTGTGTGAGACTAAGATTCCAGTGGGAAAGTGTATTTTGATAACATCTCCTCAAAGAAGTCAGGCCATTTCTCAGTTTTCTCAAACTATACAGGGAAACAATCTTCTGGAAAAGATCTCTAGTGAAATGGTCAGTATCATTCTGGTTCTTTAAGAAATTTTATTCTGAATTAAACTATCCTTATGGACTTCAAAATGAGAAGAAATACCTTTAAAACTGTATTTTTAAAGGTTCATAATTCATGGTATGTAACTAGGACTGAAAATCTTGCTCTCCCTCATCTGACCCTTATAGCAAGACTGCTGGGGATGAAAGCAAATACCTTTGTTGATGTTCAGTCACTGAGTCAAGTCCGACTCTTTTGTGACCTCATGGACAATAGATTGCCAGGCTCCTCTCTCTGTTCATGGGATTTTCCAAGCAAGAATACTGGAGTGGGTTCCCGCTTCCTCCTCCAGGGAATGAAGCCATGTCTCCTGCATTAGCACGCGGATTGTTTACCACTGAGCAACCAAAATAAACAACTCGTCTAAAGTCGTAAAAATCAGGAAGACTATTCCAAGCTCTTTTCTTCTATATACAGTCATTATAGGAGCTAGTCCAAAATTTGTAAATAAAGAAGATACATTTCCATATGAAGTGCAAAAAAAGGAAGACTAGAAAAAAATTCAAATGCCTCAAATATTTGCCAAAATAGTGAAAGGGAATATCAGGCTATGAATTAGACAACTCTACCACAGAAGTTGAAATTAAATGCAGCAGACTATTCAGTTCACATGGACAAACTTCATTCCACCTATAACAGGATAGATTTTAAGAACAAAAGTTAAGTGATTTTTATTGTGGGGAAAAGTACACAAGCTGTAAACAAACAAATATGGGACTGCTGAAAAAAGACTGAGGTATCAGTAAGTGAGAAAATATTAGAAATATTATGAATCTTATGGGGAAAACTAAAATACAAATTTCCAGGGGTAAAAATTGTGAATCCAACAACAAAACAATGATGAATTCGTATGAAGATATAATAGTCGAGTAAGAAGACAGGAGGAGAAGGGGATGACAGAGGATGACATGGTTGGACGGCATCACCAACTCAATGAACATGAGTTTGAGTAAACTCCGGGAGCTGGTGATGAACCTGGCATGCTGCAGTCCATGGGGTCGCAAAGAGTTGGACACGACTGAGCAACTGAACTGACTCACTGACTGAAGAAGGAATAAGCAGAATAAGAGAACAAGTCATGGAAGTTCTTAGCAAACAAGCTGACACTCAGAACTGTCCTTGAGAACTAGTCAAAAGCAAAATATCACTATTGTACCCACTACAGAGACTGGAGGGGTGTTTGCTGAAGGCGGTGAGCAAGACTACAGCTCTTAGGTTAGTCTCTCTCACTGTCTTTCTTTTTTTTTTTGAGATTTTTTTATGTGGATCATTTTTAAGTCTTTATTGAATCTGCTACAATCCTGCTTTACTTCCATGTTTTGTATTTTTGACCATGAGGCATATGGGATCCTAGCTGCCTGACCAAGGATCAAACCCACACCCCCTGCAGTGGGAGGCAAAGTCTTAACCACTGGACCACAAAGGAAATCCCTCTTAAGTTAGTCTCTATTTCTACGTTTAACTGAGTAACATTTTCCTCAACTGTCCTTATTTTCTCTTTCAGGATGGAAAACACTGAAATGTCTCAAAACAAATCTCATAGACTTGATATCAGTATAAGCAAGGTGAACTGTAAAACCTTTGCTATTTTGGTTAATTTCAGTAACGTGACACCCAAAGTAGTAGGTCCCAACTTATACTACTAAAGCTAACAAAATCCAAAACGATTCTCATTCATTTCCTCTTTTTTAAAAATTTCCTCAGTGAATATCACACTGTGAAAAGAAATCCACTGAATGACTGCCTGGAGAGATCTGGCTTTTAGGAAGATCTTGCCTGAGAAAAGAATCATATTTAAATGCTAAAATGGAAAGGATCCTTTTGATAAGGATATTTCCTATAGCAGCCCTGACAACTTCTCCCAACTTGTCACAAAAATACCTAATGAGAAAAACAAAATTCAGAACAATCTGTCTTATAGTCAATCTACTGCAAAGTTCTAGAGTATTTCTTATTAACTACAAACCCACAGAGCAACATGAGGACCACAAAAGGTATGTGCTATGTATTTACCACCAGAAAAACAGAAACCCTACCCTCATGAAACAATCAGGAAGGTGTCTGGTCTCCACTTTAGCACAGGATTCTTTGTATTTGCCAACCAGAAAGCTGAGTGACAGGCCACCTGACATAGAAACTGTGAGTAGGGTGGCCGGAGTGTCAGAAAACTCAGCTGGTATTTCATTATAACAGCCCCTCAAACCCAAGCTTCCCAATAACAACTGGTCAAGCATTAAAACAAGAGTGAACATATAAGCTGTAATTCCGTCCAGGGCAGTGGCTGGAGGGACCCTCACAGGGGAGATTGTCAGGTTTTCATATTCTCCACCCATGGAGGGTGTTAGAGACCCAGGAGAGAAGACAGGCGACGCTCCCAGTTCACTGGGGGAGCTGCCTTAACTGGATACTTCCAGGCAGAGGAAACGGAGCTCCTTAACTGGACCCTGTGTGGAACTGAAGTGTGATTCTACAACACCCAGCAGGATAACACCAAGAAGGATAACAAGGAGGGCCCAGAGCAAGCAGACACTGAATCTGTTTGCTAACTGAGGTTCAGAAAGAGCTTGTCTCCTTGTTTTGGAAGGGATACAAGAGTAACAAAAACATACACAAGATCTATAAAAAGAATGAGGCAGAACACAATTTCAAGGACTCCAAGGGAGAAAAACCATGCTTTAAAAAAAATGTTTTAATAGAGACTTTCCTGGTGGTCCAGTGGTTAAGATGCTGTGCTTCCACTCAGGGGGTGTGGGTTCGATCCTTGGTCAGGGAACTAAGATCCCATATGCCAAGTGGTATGTGGTGAGGAGGGGGCTAGTGTTAACAGTAACAACAACAAAAACTACAAGACTGTTGACTTCAGAAAGAAGAGACCTCTATGAATCTGGAGCAGAAGAAAAGGATGGTGATGATGATAACTGCTGACAATTACTACCTCTGCCTTCTATTTCAAATACTATTCCAAACTACTGACACATATTAACTAATTTCCCCTAATGATTAACACAGCAATAATCATTACTACTCCCTTTTACAGAGGAGGAAAACAGGCTGAAGCCCAGAGAGGGCTGAATCACTTAGCTGACAACACACAGCTCAAGTGTAGCAGGATAATTCCACTCCCAGCCATTTGATCTCTAATGCTCTTAAGACCTCTAATACGCTAAGAGCTAAGACTTCTCATGACACAAGAAGTCATCATTTTGGTTTTGAAAAGTAAACATAGATCAGGCTGACATGAGAAGAACTGGGAGAGACTGAAAAGGTTCAGGAAAATTAAAAAGGCCCAACAGAATAAAACTCTACTCCAGAAAGCAACATGGACATTAGAAGCAAAGCACATCAGCCAAGGGACCAAACAAGAAGAGAAACTCTCCTGGACTTCAGAGAAATGAGACGATAAAAACCATGAGAAAGCAAAGCATATATGTGTGTCTGCGTGTCTGTGTGTGTGTGACAAAACATGGCCAAGGTTTCTTACAATATATTTTCGAAAGAGAAGGGTGGATAGGACTTATCCATTCACTCTCGTACCTTGAAAAGGTGACACAGAACAATGAAGGAGGGGAAGAGGCCAGACTACAATGTTTAAGAAAAGGGTCATGAAAATAAAGCAGGAAGATCTGAGAACTTCCCACACACCCAAAATCGGCTCTGCCACATCCCCATCCAGGCCTCGCACTGTGCCCACTGCCCAGCTGAGTCAGTGAAGGGGGCTGGGGGTCAGGCAACATCCCTGACCTAACAGAGCAGGGTGGGAATGAATGGAGCCTGGGCAGGTGTGGTGCAAAGTGAAGCTCTTTGCCTCTGTGCGATACCGCCTCCAGCCTCAGTATTATTGAGTTTCTTTGAAGAAATGAAAACACGTGGAACTGCAGCAATAATCAAAATCAGGACTGAAGTCAACTTTGCTGAAATGAAAACAATACTTCAGTATATAGATCAAAAGGACTAACTCTCTTTCAGACAAAATGAATGAAAATAGACCTGAACAAGACATTAACTTAGCAAACTGAATTACAAGGGCTGTTCGGTGTTGTTGTTGGTATTGTTGTTATTATGATGAATCTGAGCTCCAAGGCAGGACAAAAAAAATTTAAAAAGGTTTTGTGAAAGAACAAAGTAGGCTGGCCTCTGACATGTCTATGAAAATAAAGGTTAGACAAAAGAGAGCAGGGTCTCCAAAGCTTTAAGAGAAAATAGTTCAACTCAGAATTCTATATTAAATTAATTCTAGTTTATATATGAAGTCAACACAGGCAAAAGACCAGAAAATAAACCTTGTACGTATTTATCCTGAAAGTTACCTAAAAATGTATGCCGGTAACACACATATTCTATGTGTGACTGTATTTCAAAATTTGGAACTCAAAGGTAAAAAAGTCCTGGAGTAAAAGATTAGAAATGAGCACCAGCTGAATAAACAGAGTAAATTTTAAAGAACTGTTAGAATTAGGACTTTAAAACTGAATACAAATATGAAAGGTTATCTCTGAAATAGAAGGTAGTGATTTTTCTAGAAATCCTAACACACTAAAGAAAGAAAAACCACAACAGCCATTTAAAGATGCATGAGATCTAGATATCTGGAGTTGATCCTTTTAACAATCTTTACATTGCTATCATCACTAACCACTTTACCACATCATGCTATATTATTAGCTCCTCAGTTTTCACAATACAGACTAACCCATGGAGAGGGCTAGGTTTCATAACTATGTGCACTGAAATATTTCTTTTCAAGTTTATCAATGCTGGTAAAATATATGAGAAAACTATTTTTTAAAATGTATCGTGGGGGCTTCCCCGATGGCTCAATGGTAAAGAATTCGCCTGCCAATGCAGGAGACAGAGGTTCAATCCCTGGTCTGGGAAGATCCCACATGCCACGGAGCAACTAAGCCTGTGTACCACAGCTATTGAGTCTGTGCTCCAGAGCCTGGGAACCGCAACTATTGAGCCCTGACACCACAATAAGAGATGCCACCACATGGCTGCTTCATGCAACTAGAGAGTAGCCCCTGCTGGCCACAACTAGAGAAAAGCCCATGCAGCAATGAAGACCCAGCACAGCCAGGAAATAAAGTTATCAAAAAAAAAAAAAAAAATGCATCATGGGTCTATAGCAAAATATGGCAGTTACAATCTGATTAAAACAGGAAAACAGAGGTGAGTGCCAAGAAGTGCACCAGGAGATATCTGAGGGCCATCTCATTATCCACCAGACACAGTAGATAAAATTTCCCACTTCACCATATCAAATAATAATTCTTCAAAATTTAGAACTTTAAAAATTCTTAGATGAAGTATCTTCCTAAAAGTTCTCTTTCAATTCAAAAACAATATTCTCCTTCAACAATTAAATTGGTATTCACCCAGAAGGAATTCCCCCTTACCTTTCAGAAAATAAAAATGGAGATAATCTTTCATTTTCGATACAAAATGTTTCAACAGTTTGGATGATTCTCAATTTCTGCACATACCAACTGTTCCCTTATCACTCTTTTGACAGTCTGGTTCATTTCAGAATTTCAGCAAGTACTGTAAAATTTGATAGTGCTTTTTGAACAGCACAAGTGTTCCAATGACTTTCAAAAGACTCTTCGGGCAACATTAGGCTTAGATACATCAAAATGCACCCGTGTATGTCAAGAAGACTTCATTTTTCTTCTGTTAACAGATTAAATGGGTATAAATCTTTTACACTGAGTACATTGTTTTTAATTTACTCATCCTAATGGACCGTTGAATTTAGATCACATAAAGAAACATAAAATTAGATTAGGAAATCTTTTGTATGCAGGCAAGAATATGTGAGGGTCTGTAATGATTCTTAATGCATTCTCTTCTTAAACTGTTATTTTAGAAGAGTAGCTTAAATACACTGTGCATGAGAATTTTATCATTGCAAACCAACACTAGAAAAGCCTTCCATTGACTGAAAAACAAAAAAGACATTCTTGTAAGTGGAAAATCAATCACCACAACC
This sequence comes from Dama dama, assembly GCF_033118175.1. NCBI lineage: Eukaryota > Metazoa > Chordata > Mammalia > Artiodactyla > Cervidae > Dama > Dama dama. Next base: position 78,344,584 of record NC_083698.1, on the reverse strand, counting down.
ACTAAATGTCACAGCTCAACATCAGCAAGAAGCACTGATAATTGTTAGTTATACACTGCACAAATGATGTATGTCCTTGGTTGAGGAAGTGGGGGCCAGGTTTTTAGAAAACTGTACATATATTGATTTTACATTTATTTAATGTGGCCATTGCAAGACACTTTATTCTTCTGATAAACTATGACTGCTTATCAAAAGATTCTATAATTCAAGAGAAACATTCACAACTGGTGTGTGAAAATGAAAACCACGGGCCCACAGAAATCATGCCCACAAAATCCAATTTTGTGGATTTATGGCAGAGAGGCATTAAACCACTGTCTTGCAGGGACTGCAGACCAGTCGCTGAAGTCTAAGTGGCACGCCAGTAATGATTAAGGTGACATGTCCCCCTGCCACAGTTGTTAATCAGCTTAATACTAGTCACATTATTGACATTCTTGTAATTACTTTTCCTTACGACACATTAGCGCAAAATATATTTTACTTTAATTATGAGCGATCAGGAGTAAGTCCGATACCCAAAAAGAATAATCAAGGTTCTCCAAATGCAGATATCCAGTAAGTGCAGTGCTGTTCCGAGGCCCTGGAAGTGGTTACATCACAGCCCCTGGGGTTGGAGCAGCGCTTTCCATGTGATCAGGCAATCCCCATACCTTGCCATCCTCTGCACACACGCCCATGTGTTCTCCACTTTCATCCAAGCTAACCTGATTTATCTTCACAGGACTCTATTAAAAAAAAGAACAAACAAACATGAAAAACATTTTTATGTATCAGAAGTCAAATGTTTCACCTCTTTGTAAAATGTAAATGATACAAGTTGTCTATTAGTTTAGATGTATGAGTCCAAGACATAGTTTGCTTTTGCAAATGAAAATGGTAAAATATAGCTTTGTTCCCAGACATACAATAAGGGGAGAAACCTCAGATTTCCCCAAATTACCTATTTCACATTCTGAAGTCCCGCTAAAATGGTATTTTTCTTACTTGCTATATGCCTTTTTATTTATTCTGTTCTATTTACTCCAGAGTCCTATAATTCTTCCCTAGCCAAATTCATTCAAAGAACAAAAATCCCAAATAAAAATCATGATGTAATGAAAACTGTTAGCTTTTAAAAAAATTGAAGTATAGCTTGTTTCTGGTGAATAGCAAAGTGATTCAGTTTTACACACACATGCACACACATACTTTTTCATATCCTTTTCCATTATAGTTTATTAAAGAATATTGAACATAGTTCCTTATGCTATACAATAGGACCTTGTTCTTTACCTATTTTATGTATAATAGTGTGCAGCTTCTAATCCCAAACTCCTAATTTACCACTCCCTCACCTGCTCTCCCGTTTGGTAACCATACATTTGTTTTCTATGTCCATGAGTCTGTTTCTGCTGTATCATATTTTAGATTCCATATATAAGTGATATCATATGGTATTAGTCTTTCTCTGACTTCCTTTACTTGTTATGACAATCTCTAGGTCCATCCAAGTTGCTTCAAATGGCATTATTTCATTCTTTTTTATGTCTGAGTAACATTCTTTTGTATGTATATACACATCTTCTGTATCCATTCATTGGTTGATAGATGTCACGGTTGCTTCCATGTCTTGGCTACTGGAAAGGGTGCTACAATGAACGCTGGGATGCAGGTGTCTTTTGGAATTCAGTTCAGTTCAGTCGCTCAGTCTCTTTGCGACCCCATGAATCGCAGCACGCCAGGCCTCCCTGTCTATCACCAACTCCCAGAGTTTACTCAAACTCATGCCCATCGAGTCGGTGATGCCATCCAGCCATCTCATCCTCTGTCGTCCCCTTCTCCTCCTGCCCCCAATCCTTCCCAGCATCAGGGTCTAGCAACTCTAAAATCAGTTGTTTTAATCTGGCTTACCAGCCAATTCATTTGTTCTTCTCTTATAAATTACAAAATCAACTTTTTATTTATACTTTATGCTTATTACTTTCTGGGGAAATCCACAGGGTCTGATGTTAAGTTTGTCATATCCTAACTTTGTCATCCTTCAATCTTTGGAGGAATCTCAAATTTAAAAATCTGTGAAGATAGGAATTAGGCATTCTACTTCAGATGTATTTTCCCTAGAGGAAATACATGGCACATTTAATATTTTTCACAGATTTCCAGTTCTCTATGTAGCTAGCTGTTTACTCACTATAATATTCACACAGGTGATTTTCTAAATGGAAGTCAAAATTAGTAAATGATGACAACAGTAAAAACAAAAACAGAAACAAAAAAAAACGGCAAGCACTTCTTTTTCTTTTTCTTTTTCTTTTTCTTTTTTTTAGATTTCTTTCTTTTTGAATGCAACAAGTGGTATGTGCGATCTTAGTTCCCTGACGAGAGATCAACCCTGTGCCCCCTGCACTGGAAGCATAGTCTTAACCACTGGACCACCAGGAAAGTCCTTTTTCTTCTAGAATAGTGACAGTATCCAATCACCTTTCACAAAACATGATAGAACAAATTAACCATGAAAAGAGAAATAAGCCTTCATCATTACAATATAAGCCTGCAAATTAGTTTCCCAAAATACCTAACCTTAAAATAATCTGGTTAGTGCATACAAATAAAATGGAAATATACCAAATTGATTGTTCCATGTTCACTAGAAAATATCTCTGAGCTAGATAACAATGGCCAGGGTAGCCCAAGACTCCCAGACCTTGCAAGGCCACTCAGGAACTGATGACTCTGAGAGAAATTCCCACGTTATAGGTGGAGACAGCTGGCTATAGAACCCTTTGTTATCCAGATCCTGAAATCACTCCTGAAATGCAGCTCATGAAAGCCAAGCTATCTCCTTAAAAGTTCCTAAAATGTTAAAAGAGGAAAGGACCTCCCAGACAGATCTTTGATCTATTTACAAGAGAATAAACCAATCCCAGATGAGATTCACAACAGAAGGACAGAGCCAGAGTTCTGACCTTGAGAGCAGTGAAGATGCTTTGTGATGGGCAGCAAAGAAGCTGCAAAACAAAAGCTGAACTAAGAAAGCACTGAGGCTGGTATGTCTAGACTTCTGGTCAATGAGTCTGAATGACCCGCTTTTACAGTCTCCTTTGGATACGTTGTTTCCTCACTGAGTACCTCCTATTAACAATTTTCTGATTCTGACCTTTTGTTCATCAAACAATTTAATACCCATTTTACTCTTGGCAAATATAAACCCCACCTACCTCTGACTGCAACTTAATTGACATTTTATTATAATCTACCTCAGACTGTAATTTAATAGGTGCACAGAGCATGGTCACTGCCAAGGTTTCCTGTCCTGACCAATGTGGTGCTATCCACATGTGGCTATACAGGAAGTTTAATTAGTAAAAGTCAATCACAGTTAAAAATTCATTTCCCCACTTGTGCCTGCACATGCCAAGCACAGAATAGCCACATGCGATTAACAGATAATGTATGAGAAAGCACACAGATCACGGAAGGTTTTCATCATTTCAGAGAGTTCTACGCACAGTGTCATTCCAGGTCCACAAGACTGAGCCACAGTGCTTCTTCACAAGGCTCTCTGTACAACTTACAGTCAGAAGTATATCTTCTCCCCATGTATCTGTCAAACTGTTTTCTGTCATTTCTTGGACTCTGTGCTCATGGCCTGTTCTAAGATTCTCAGAATTGCACTGTATTATTTTTAAAAACCTGGCATACATGTTAGCTGACCCTCACAACTTTTGAGGAAAGCAGTCTAAGATGGTTATCTCCATCTCATGATAAGGAAAATGAGGCCTCAAGAGTTTACTTGTGAGCTCATCTTCAAAATTAAAACAAATTCCAAATCATGAGTCTGATCTTCCTTTCTGAAAGGGCTTCTTGTCTGAAAGGGCTCTTCCTGATGTCTTCCCAATCTGTAGTAATGACTGATACATTCTTCTAGTTGCTCAAGACAAAAAACTTTGGATCCATTCTTGACTCTTTTCTTCCAGGCTTTACCTCGTTATCTGTCAGCAATTCCTACTACCTCTTCAAAAAGAATTTCATCACTTGCACCACCCCAACAGCTGCCATCATGGTCCAAGCTACCATCATCCTTGTTTGAATTACTGTAATGGTCTCCTAGCTAGTAGACCCACTTCTTCCCTAATTCTCCTAGAAATCCCCTAGAAATTCAACAAACTAGCAGAGTATATGTTGTTAATAGGTGGATCAGACAACGTGATTCCTTTTTTCTAAACTCTCCAATGGCCTCCCATCTCAGGATAAGATCCAAAGTGTTCACTATGACCTGACAGTCTGAAATGTTATGGCGAGAGCCCGGCCTTATCCTCTCTTGGCCATGTTCTCTCTCCTCCAGCCACAATGAAATTCTTGCTGTTTCGCCGGCCCTAGAACCTCTGAATTTGTTTGCCAGGGCTTTTCTGCCTACTCTTCACTGGTAATCATCTTGTCAGTGATACTCTCTGGCCACTGGAGCTGAAGTTTCAACACTCTGCCCAAACATTTCATAGCTGTTATATGTATTTTTTCTCCTTAGCACTTACCACTATTTTACTATGTATTTTACATATTCATCTTATTTACTGTCAGATTCACTCACTGGAATATTAATTTCATGAAACATAGTTCAAAGAATACAAACTTTCAATCATACACAAATTCTTTCAGAGAACAAAATAAAAAGAAAATCCTCCTTGACTCATTTTACCAGGACAGCATAACCTTACAACAACAAAGCTCAACAAAGGATGTTAGAAGAAAGAAAAAAATACAAGTAAATCTCACTCATGAAAAAAAATGGAAAAATCCTAAAGAAAATATTAATACAGGCAGCATATCTAGAATAGACAATTTTATTTCAAAAATACTAGGCTGATACATGAAAATTAACATATATTTTTGCATTGATACAATAAAAGAGGAATATCATAAGATCATCTCAAGAAGAAATTTATAAGATCATTACAATGATGCAAAAAGTGTTTGATGAAACTCAACACTCATTCATGGTAAAAATTCTTTGTATGTTAGGATAAAACTTCCTCAATTTCACTTAAGGTGAAATGTTTCGTGCTCTCCTTTTGCTGTCTTTACAATATTGACTCTTCTAATCCATAAACATGGAGCAGTTCTCCATTTATTAGGCCTTCTTTAATGTCTCTAAATAAAGTTTCCTGTCTTCCCTTGGAGGTCTCATCATGCTTTGTTTTATTCTGGGAGTAGCAATGACAGTCAGCAGGATTTTATCATTCCTGACATACACTATGTAACTACATTTATATAACCTACAAAAATAGGCAAAACTACACCATAGTGTCCAGGGGATGTACACAGAGGACATAAAACAAAAAAGAAAAGCCAAGAATTTATTTCCAAAAAGGTCAATACAGCAGCTCCTTCCAAGAGTACTGTGCATGGAAGTGGGAGAAGGGATCACACAGTCTATTCTTGACAGAACAGTAGTGATAAGATTGCTTGCTTTATTACTATTTGTTCTACTGAGCATTTTAAAGTGTACTTTAAAGAGTTATATTTCAAAATAAAAGCAAACATCAAAGATTTCTAAATAAAATTTAAAAGAATTTGCCCATGAAAATGTCTGGGACCTATGCCTTTGATGGGTTATTTCTTGGATTACATTTTTCCCCCGTAACTGTCAAGCTACTCAAATGTACTAATTCTATTCTGGTCATTTATATTTTCCCAGAAAACTGTATATTTCAGATTCTTAATGATGAAATATTTTTATTTTGTATTCTTATAAGATTTTAATAATACCAATGATATTAATACTACTTCTAGGAAACAGTAACACAACTGGCACTATTACTAGTAAGTAGTCAATACAACTACCACTACGACTAAATGTTACTACATGCTTCTCATGCGTCGGTCTCTAGTCTAACAGCCTAGTGAATGTGACATCATTTAATCTTCACAGAAGTTACCCTACACCTATGAGACAGGTACTATTCTTTCTACTATTTGGAAATATGACGATATATACATAATGATATCATTCATATTAATATTTTATTTACTTCTTTTCTTTGATTTCCCTTATCAGGTATATATCAGTTGTATTGATCTTTTAATATAAGCAATACTACCATTAATTTGCTTTATTTTTTAATGTTTTATATTTTATGAATTTCTACTCTTACTCCATATTAATTTTCCCTTTTTGCCTTAGAACAATTTTGTTGACCTTACTCTAACTTCCTGGAGAACTTCCTGGAGTTAATATACTGCCCATTAGTTGTAACTGCTCATTAGTTAATCATAAAATAATCAAATGCTTCACATTTGCCTTTGGGTATACCAATGGTCACAAATCAGAGACCAGAAAATACTGTGAATTATAATAAGCACAACCCCTTTGAGAAAAGTATTTTGTTTTGCTTCATTTCTAAGGATAGTGATGGTGTTATGTGACTATCAAATTATTTAAAAAACTCTACTGTGACTAAAATTATGGTCAGATATGTAGTTTGCATCTGTCTCTTTGTTAAATTAATTGGTTATTCTTTGAAACCTAAGATATCATCATTTTGAAGTAATTCATATCCTTTATCTTTGAGCTCAAAAAACATATATTTTCAACCATGTTGCATGTATTATTTGATTTCTATACATTCTTGTTTACGGTTTTCTTCCTATCTAGAGAAGACTGACAGAAACATTTCAAAAACTACCCACTAAAATTGTACTTTTGTCCATTCCTCTTTTATTTGCAAGTACATCTTCATCTAGATATTAGATGACCTAAATTTTGGCAAAATAAGAGTATAATTGCTATATTTTCCTTTTAACTTGTACATGCCATCAATACAGTATGCCTTCTGCTGGTTAAAGATCTTTTGCCTTAAACTCATTTTTTCTCACATTTTTACTGCCAAGATGCTTGACTTTTTATATTTTTGATCACATCTTCATGTCTTACTTCCATCAACTTGTAGGATATTTGTTCTTCAAAGATAAACCTGTTTTTCCTTTATTAACAGAATACCTGGCCCATTTAGTGCTGTCTTAGTTGCTACATTATTTTATATTTTGAAAAATTATGTTTCTCTATTTTATTATTATTCTTTTGTTATATTACTCAAATTCACTTCTCTTGGTCTATCAAAGAATTTAGATGTGTTTATTCTATTTTCATCTTATTAGTGAGTATCTTTAAAATTACTATAATACCTGAATTATGTCTCCTCCTCCTGCCTCAAATAAATGCAACTGTAATAACTGACTCATTTAGAAGATGAGGTATTTATTTAGCATATGTTTATTTACTCCTTCCTTCCTTCCTTATTTTAAAACAAGAGTACAAATATTTTCTATTTCTTAGGTCATTTCAAATAGAATTGAAAAGAGAAGCTAGTTAACATATCCATAAAAACTGCAGTCTTAAACTATATGCTCTAAGCATGAAGCCAGAGGAAGAAACTGTTTTGTTATCAGGGTGTCCATAATTTTAAAATTGATTCACAACAGGTTATTATAGATTAAGGACATTTATCCCTTAGTGTGAACACTGCAAACAACTCTGCAGCTTAGGTACATTTTAAAATACTCTATAGTTTTTGAAGAAATCTGGATTCTTTTTCCTCACATAAATCAAACCAAGTAAACAGACAACTCACAAAAGAAACAGAAAAACTATAAGTAAACAGGAACAATAGGCAACCTCAGTAATAACCAACAGATGCAAAGTAACACAATGAAGTATTTCACCTGTAGAATCCACAAAGATTTTTTCCAAATATTTAGTTTTAGAAAGGAAACACAAAAATATACACTCTTACACTGGAAGTGGTAATTCAAATGTGGAGAAACTCTGGAAGATCATTTAGCAATGTGTACCAAAATTCTTTAAAACATGCATTGCCTGTTACAACCAAGGAGAAGAACGAAGATTATTGTGCAAAATTATGCTTTTCATAGCAGATCTCTCTTTTTAAGACATTGAGAAATGGGAATCACCTATAGTTCTAAAAGTGAGACGTCTAAATGATAATTTTTTTTAATTAAGTTTGTTGTTATTCAGTCGCTAAGTCATGTCCGACTCTTTGCAACCCCACAGACTGCAGCACAGGAAGCCAGGCTTCTCTGTCCTTCACCATCTCCCGGAGTTTCCTCAAACTCATGTCCATTGGGACTTCCCTGGTGACTCAGCTGGTAAAGAATCCACTTGCAATGCAGAATACCTCGGTTCAATCCCTGGGTTGGGAAGATCCCCTGGAGAAGGGAAGGCTACCCACTCCAGTATTCTGGCCTGGAGAATTCCATGGACTGCATACTCCATGGAGCTGCAAAGAGTCGGAGCAACTTTCACTTTCACTTTCTTTCACTTTCATGTCTATTGAGTTGGTGATGCCATCCAACCATCTCATCCTCTGTTGTTCCTTTCTCCTCCTGCCTCAATCTTTCCCAGCATCAGGGTCTAAAAAGAAATATTACATAGGAAAAAATTTGGCTTTGATCAAAGAGAGGTCTGTTCTTTGCCTCTGGCTTTTAGGAAGTCATCTATGCCACACCTACATAGCTAACAAGTATGTCTTATAGTGGGGGCTACTCAAAACCAACCCTGTGATTTAGGGTGAAGCCTTTGGGTCACAGGCTATTAGTCAGTCCAGAAACTGAGATCAACCATGTTGATCCATGGCTGGATCAATTGTGACTCATCAACCAATCATGCCTCCAGAATAGAGCCCTAATAAAATCCCTCAATACAGGAACGGGGGTGCTGAGCATCCTGGTAAGCACACATCTATGTAGGGGTGGGGGTACCAAGCTTCACTTTTTGGAAGCATCCCAGGCACTGTCCTTCCTTTGGCTGAATTATTGATCTGCATCCTTTTCCCATAATAATCCATCATTGTGAGTAAAACAGAGTTCAATGAGTTCCGTGAGGCCTTTAACTAATTATGAAACATGAGGATGGATTTGGGAACCCCCAGAACTTGCAGTTGGTTTCAGAAGTATTCAGCAGACTTGGGAGCCTAGAGGACTATGCATTCAAATCTTATAATTTAGCTATATGATCTAATGTTTATAAATGCGTGCGTGCTCAGTTGGTCAACTCTTTCAACTCACTGGCTCCTCTCTCCATGGAATTTCCCAGGCAAGAATATTGGAGTGAGCTGTCACCTCCTACTCCAAGGGATCCTAACCCAGGGATCAAATCACTACTATATTTACAGGTATTTATATATATATATGTATGTATGTATGTCTAGAAGTAGATTTCCCAAAATATTAGCATTACTTCTATCTGAATGCTGACATACTATTCCTGTGACAACTGTTCCTTTCTAGGTTTTGCTGATTTGGGGGGCGGGGTGGCGGTGGGGAGCCGTGTTATGTAGCATGCGAGATTTCAGTTCCTCAACCAGAGATTGAGGAACCTGTGTCCCCTGCATTGGCAGTGCAGAGTCGTAACCACTGGACCACCAGGGAAGTCCTTGCTGATTTTTTAGAACAAATATTTATTTTGTTTGTAATTAAAAGATAAATATTTTTAAATTATTATGTAGTAAATCCATGAATCTAAAAACAAAAGGAAATCACCACTAATCTTACTTGTTAAAGCCATCCTTTGGGGGACCTGCAGCACATACTTTTATCTGGAGTGGTAAACTGTGCATGTTAGTTTTTATAACAGTTTCATAACATTTAATAAAGAATAAACAACAAGATTTCAGTAGTACAGCTGTCCATGGTACACAATCATTCCACTCAGGAACAAATGCCTCATGTATATCTGTCTTTTCTAAACACTAGCAATAAGTAGCAACAACACACAACAGGAATAAGAAAGGATACGGGAGGAAACCAGGAGTGCAAGATTCAGCTTTCCTTCAATACTGATTTTTTCCATCTGCCTGCTTCTATACATATAATGTAGGGAGTATGCTGCAGAAAGATAGACTGCTGGAATAGATGTGGACAAGGTTACAGAACCAGAGGGAAAACAGACCAGAGAAAAATGGCCTCAGCTGTATTTTCCATTAGCTACAATTTTATTCCTAATGGAGACATGTTTGGAATTCTGGACAATATAAGTGAGTTGGTTCAAAAATCAATAACGTCAAGCTGACACCATAGAACATACGAAAATGTTTCCTTAATGGAACAACAAAAAAAAAAGAAGCCCGAGGAAACAGGAGGGGCCCAGGACCAGCACATACCTTCTAAAGCCAAGTCCACGACAGGTGGTCCCAAGGTCTTAAATTTAAAGAAAAGGCAAAATCACCCTCATGTCCACCTCATGTGATAATCAATTACCTAATGTACGAGGCTTGAAATAAATACACTTAGTATGGATTATGTCAGCTCTTCAATTAGAAATAAATTCACGGTCGTTTCAAAAGCTGCTTTTAATGGTGTTCTTTGTGGCCACTTCTTTTCCCCCGATGCTCCTCATCATCCCACCTTAAGCTATTGGTCCCCCAACGTGAACCTCAGGAATCAATCTGCTAATGTATAATTGGTAAGGCTCCTCTGACTAACAAATGGATAATTGATTCCTTCACAAATGCTGCATCCCCACGGACACCGACTGGCAAGAATAAGAAACAGAAGATGGGGTTTCATTTACGTTCTCCCGGAGACCCACTCCTCAGCAATGGCAACATCCGCGGGGTTACCCACACTGCTCCATGCTCTTCAGTCATCGTGAGCAAGCAAGCTGCCCTCTGTCACATGTGTGAAAAGCACGCGTGTCCTTTCAGGAGCTCACTTTACTGCTGATTTTCCTCTCCCCTGAGGACACATCCTGAGATAAGCCAAACCTCCAGCTGGATTTAAGAAGTCTCTGCAAAATACACCTAACTGTGGGTTTTCTACACATCTACACAACAAGAGGAAGCAAAAGAAACATTTATTTTCTGGTAGACTTATTCTATTGCCAGAATGGCCTAACTTAAAAAAGAAATGTATTGAAGAATAGTTGATTTACAATGCTGTGTTAACTTCTGCTGTACAGTAAACTGATTCAGTTAGACACACACACTCATGTATATATGTATATATATTTTTTCATGCTCCTTTCCATTATGTTTGTATCACAAGATATTGAATATACAGCTCCCTATATTGTACAGCAGGATCTTGTTTATCCATTTTATATATAATAGTTTGCATCTGCTAATTCCAAACTCCCCAATACAGCCCTCTCCCACTTCCTTCCCCTTGGCAACCACCAGTATATTCTCTATGCTTCTCTCTCATAGGTAAGTTCATTTGCATCATATTTTAGATTGTGGAATATAAGTCATATCGTGTGGTATTTGTTTTTTCTTTTTCTGACTTATTTCAGTTAGTATGATCTCTCTAGGTTCATCCATATTGCTGCAAATGCACAAGGGCCTAACCTTAACTAAAAACTCTCAGACCTTCTTAGCTGCTCTTAGATTTCATCTCTAGATTCACTTTAAATCCTTCCACTCAAGATGGGGAATAATCAAAGAGAGGCAACACTGAAGCTGGAGAACCTGTGTGGAGCTTTCTCGAAAATCTCAGCATACAGCTTCAGTGAAAGCAAAAGAGAAGGCTTAAAGGCTGCAGCTCATTCCTTGGGAGATCCTCTCAATGTCCCTGTCACTCCTAAACACCGTGACAACTGGCCCAGCCCATCCTTATTGCCAAGAGGTCTCCTGAGGCCACCAAGAACTTCCTGGGGTTGAAGCAATCAGCGGCCTTTCAGCTTCACTTTGCTTGATCACTCTGTGACAAATGACCCTGCTGTTCACTGCTTCCTTCCAACTTTCTCTTCCCTCAGCATGAAGACCACACCCTCTCCATTGTTCAACCTAACGTGATGGGCTATAAAAACACTGTTGAATAACACAATAAACAAACCAAAAGATAAGGACTCCATGTTACCTATAATCTTGGGACAAAAACAAAATACATCATTCTTATCTATCACATTACAAAAACAAAAGACTAAAAAATCATGAACCCACTGTATTTTGTTTAGGAGATACAAATATAGTATGTTTTCCTTTAAGAAAGTGAGGAAGAGAAACTATCAAAAAACTTTAAATCTTAAGTGCACACGTATGACAAAGGCCAGGGCAAGAGACTGAAAAAAATCCTCGAAGAAATGATGAAGTTTGACTTTGAAGCAATAATAAATTCTGGATATGTGACAAACGGGCTTCCTAGGTGATGCTAGTGGCAAAGAACAAGCCTGCCAACGCATGAGACTTAAGAGACGTGGGTTTGATCCCTGGTTGAGGAAGATCCCCTGGAGGAGGGCATGGCAACCCACTCCAGTATTCTTGCCTGGAGAATCCCATGGACAGAGAAGCCTGGTGGGCTACACAAGGGTTGTTAAGAGTCAGACATGACTGAAGTGACTGAGTATCCATGTAATAAAATTTAAATAAAATAAATGAAGATCTTAAAAATCTTTAACAACAAAAACAAAAGAATAACAATAATGACTAAACATATAATAAAACACTGGTTCAGGACTGAAACAAAATAATGCAAAAATAAACACTAAAATAACAGAGATAAAAATTAGGAGACTAGAAATTTCAGTTACCATCAGGAATTTAAATTATCGAATTAATTACCAGAAAGCTAGATGATGACCTTCATTTAAATGGTAAAGTTATTTAATGTTTTTCACACCAGGGGCAGATAATGAACAGGACAGCACCTACACATTCTCTGGTCCAGTTCACCAGTCTTATACTTCAAAGGTGCACATTAGCTTCTTAGGTGACTTTCCTCTCCTGTCACTGAATAGCTGAGAGTCACCACTGTGCTGTCAGTGACTTCTCTTCCTGTCCCGTTTCCATTCGGAAGCAAGGGAAGATATTTAAAGTTGGAGGCATATAGGTTGTTAGATAAGTACTCGTAGAATTGAATTATGATAACCACCTAAGAAGAGTCCAGAACTTGTCTACAAAATACAAGAGTAACAGTGTTACTGGGTTGTTGTTGTTGTTGTTGTTTTTTGAGTATTATATATTTAAATTTGATCACAATTATTCACCAATGAAAAGGCTTGGCTCACTGCCTTATTTGTGCCTCTCTTCCATTTCTCACAGGCATGGATGTGGGAAATAGCACATGCTGTGCTGCCATTTATGCCAGCTGATGAGCAAAGGAAGACCCTCAAAAGAAACCAATCACATAAGGTATATTAAAAAGTGACTGTCTACTCCCTTCAATTCCTTAAGCTGATTCATTCACTAACACAGTAAAGGGTTTTTTGCCTGAATGCTGCCACCAAAGCTGCTTATGGAAAGGTCACCCACACAGACCCAGCTTTCAAAATCAGTGGATGTCCTTCGGTCCTCGTGACTTTCTGGCATCTGTAACTCACCTCCATTGGCTTCCACATACACCCGCTTTTCGTTTCTGTTTTGCCTTTCTGATCACAACTTTCAGTCATGCTCCCTGGCTATTGTTCTTCTTTACTGTCTGTCTTCACCTCTTGCCAGTCTCCCTTTAGAGCGACAGACTCAAACTCAACAACTACGCTCAGCTCCATGTCAGCCAGCCATCTGCAGAACCATGGCCGCCTTCTGTATCTCGGTTTCATCAAACGACCCTCAGCCTACTAGTCACCCAAGACCAATCCTTCTCCCTCACACCCCACAGGAGCAACTGAAAATGACTAAGTCCTCTCCTTCTACCTCTCTCTATCAGAGCATACCTACTTCACAACAATAACTCACTTTGTTGTCTGCATCCGGCACTTAATTTGAGCTCCCAGAGAGCAGAAATTTACTTTATTTACTTATTTAGTTTTGGCCACAGCACATGGCTTGTGGGATCTTAGTTCCCCAACCAGAATTTGAACCTGGAACCTCATACAGAGTCCTAACCATTGGACTGCCAGGGAATTCCCACAGAAATCTACTTTAAGCCCAGCAGCTGGCACAGAAGAACTTAATGACACTGCCAAAAGAATAAGAATCCCAGTCTTTCCAAGTGTGAGGCTCTGAACCAGAAAATAGGTTAAATAAACAAACAAATGCTCTGTAGGAAGAAAACTAATTAAGAGCAGAATAGATAAAAACTCAAAACAATTTTGCTATAATGTTATTTTCCTAAGAATAAGAGAAGTTTTAAAGAATGGTAAAGCTTCAAAATAAGTTCAACGGGAAGTCAAGTTCTAACACACCCCTGCTCTTTCAAGATCTGAGGTTTTCAATACTCAACATCAGACTTTAAAAGCTGAAGAGAAGCTGAGGGCTTACATATAGCAGTCACTTCCTCGTGGTACCTACCATATTTCATAGCTGAAATGACTATACAAGAACTGTGTCTTCTTATTAAGTCTTAACAACAGCCTACCTCTCTAAGATTTAATATCTACACTAGTTTGAGGTTCTTGAAGTGATATTTCAGTTTTTATAGAAACTGCTCTTTCTGCAGGTGGGGGACAATGCTTTATTTATCAATAGCAATTCATTCCAATTTGAGAAAAAGTCATTTATTTTCTACTCTGAATAAACAAAAGGGACGGTGATGGACTGTAGCATAGCTGCATATAAGTTACATTGAAAACTTGCATAATAATGTGGCTGGAATATCCCTTATTCCACAACTACTGATCAACTTTTAAAAATTTATACCTTCAAAAGTACATCCCTAAAAAAAAAAAAAAAAAGTACATCCCTTTTCATAGAAATAGAAAAAACATTCCTAAAACTCAAATGGAGTCACAAAAGACCCTGAACAGTCAAAACAATCTAAGAAAGAAATGGAGACATCACACTTCCTGACTTCAAAGTGAAAGTCGATCTTTGTGACCCCATGGACTATACAGTCCATGGATTCTCCAGGCCAGAATACTGGAGTGGGTAACAATTCCATTCTCTGGGGAAATCTTCTCAGCCCAGGGACCAAACCCACGTCTCCCACGTTGCAGGTGGGTTCTTTACCAGCTGAGCCACCAGGGAAGCCCATTTCAAACTGTATTACAAACCTATAATAATCAGAACAGTAGAATTACTGGCATAAAAACAGACACCTAGACCAATGGAAAAGGTGCTATAAATCCACATCCATAAGGTTATCTAATATTTGAAAAGGAAGCCAAAAATATTCAATGGGGAAAGGATACTACTTTCAGTAAATGGTAGGAAAACTGGATATTCACATGTAAAAGAATGAAACTGGGCTCTTATATACCACTCACAAAAATTAACCCAAAAATGGATTAAGAACTTAAGGATAATATCTCTGAAACTGTAAAACTCTTAGAAGAAAATAACACAGAAAAGCTCCTTGACGTTGGTCTTTGCAATGATTTTTTGGATAAGACAGCAAAGGCACAAGGAACAAAATCAAAAGTCAACTAGTGGACTACATCAAGCTAAAAAGCTCCTGTGCAGCAAAGGAGAAAATAAACAAAATGAAAGACGGCCTGAAGGATGGAATAAAATGTCTGCAAACTAAATATCTGATGAGGAGTTTATATCTAAAATACATAAAGAACTCATACAATAACTCTGGGGAAAAAAAAAAGTTGATTCAAAACTGGCAAAAGCCTTGAATAGACATTTCTCCAGATAAGACATACAAATGACCAACAGTACTTGAAAAGGTGTTCAACAATGCTAGTCATCAGGGAAATGCAAATAAAAAACACAAGGAGGTATCACTTCACAGCGGTTAAAATGACTTATCAAAAAGATTACAAATAACAAATGTTAGTGAGGATGTGGAGAAAAGAGAACCCTGAGGCACAGCTGGTGGGAATGCAAATTTGTACAGCCAGTCAGGAAAACTGTGGAGATTCCTCAAAAAATTAAAAATAGAACTACCATAAAATTCAGCAATATCACTTCTGCATATATATTCAAAGGAAATGAAATAAGGATCTCAAAGAGAAAACACTTGCACCTTCACATTCATTTCAGCATTATTCACAACAGCCAAGACGTGGCAACAACCTAGATGACCACCAACAAATAAATGAATGAAGAAAACGTGATGTGTAGCTATATATAATATGATTTAACCAGTAAAAAAAAAAAGCCACTTGCAGCAACATGGAAGGATTTTCTGGTTATTATGCTTAGTGAAATAAGTCAGAAAGATGAAGATAAAAACTCATACATGGAGTCTAAAAACAATGAACTCGTAGAAATAGAATAAAACGGTGGTTGCAGGGGCAAGTGGGTAGGAAAATGCAGAAATGTTAGTCAAAGTGTAAAAACTTTTAGTTACAAGATAAGTTAGTTCCAGGGATCTCATGTACATCATGGTGACTGCAGTTAACAATATTGCATTATATACTTGAAAACTTCTGTGAGAACAATGCTTTAATGTTCTCATCACGACATGGACATCAAAACAGCAATTAAGTGAGGTGAAGGATGTGTTAACTAATCTTATTGTGGTAGCACTTCACAACATATCAGGTCATATATCAAAGCATAACATGGTACACTTTAAATTTACGGATTAAGTCAACTACATCTCAATGAAGCAGAGGGAATGAAGTAAAGCTGTATCATATGACATTACATGTGGGATAAATATATATGTACTTATATATAAATATACATAGATTATATATATTTATAGACTATATTTTTATATATTAATAAAACATATATTGATATATATTGTCACCCTGCTTAATTAACTTACATGCAGAGTACATCATGAGAAATGCTGGGCTGGAAGAAGCACAAGCTGGAATCAAGACTGCCAGGAAAAATATCAGTAACCTCAGATATGCAGGTGACACCACCCTTATGGCAGAAAGTGAAGAAGAACTAAAGAGCCTCTTGATGAAAGTGAAAGAGGAGAGTGAAAAAGTTGGCTTAACACTCAACATTCACAAAACTAAGATCATGGCATCTGGTCCCATTATTTCATGGCAAATAGATGGGGAAACAATGGAAACAGTGCAAGACTTTATTTTGGGGGGCTCCAAAATCACTGCTGATGGTGACTGTAGCCATGAAATTAAAAGACTCTTGCTACTTGGAAGAAAAGCTATGACCAACCTAGACAGCATATTTAAAAGCAGACATTACTCTGTCAACAAAGGTCTGTCTAGTCAAAGCTATGGTTTTTCCAGTAGTTATGTATGGATGTGAGAGCTGGACTATAAAGAAAGTTGAGTGCTGAAGAACTGATGTTTTTGAACTGTGGGGTTGGAGAAGACTCTTGAGAGTCCCTTGGACTGCAAGGAGATCCAACCAGTCCATCCTAAAGGAAATCAGTCCTGAATATTCATTGGAAGGACTGATGCTGAAGCTGAAACTCCAATGCTTTGGCCACCTGATGTGAAGAACTCACTCACTGGAAAAGACCCTAATGCTGGGAAAGATTGAAGGCAGGAGGAGAAGGGGATGGCAGAGGATGAGATGGTTGGATGGCATCACCGACTTGATGGACCTGAGTTTGAGCAAGCTCTGGGAGTTGGTGATAGACAGGGAAGCTTGGGTGTGCTGCAGTCCGTGGGGTCACAAAGAGTCGGACATGACTGACTGACTGAACTGACTGATGCATACACATACACAATTGAACTTATTCAGAAAACAGAAATAGTTATGGTCACCAAAGGCAAAAGGAGGGTAGGATAAATTAGGAGTTTGGGATTAACATAAACATACTACCATATGTAAAATAGGTTAAAAAAAAAAAAAAAAAAACACAAGATCCTACTGTACAGCACAGGGAATTATACTCAATATTGTCTAATAACCTAGAAGGGAAAAGAATCTGGAAAAGGATAGATAAATATGTAAAACTGAATCACTTTGCTGTATACCTGAAACGCAACACTGTAAATCAACTATACCTCAATTTAAAAAAAAAGAAAGTACAGCCTATTCAATACAAGCAAAGCGGACTTCGAAGTGAAAACCACTTGAATAACTTACATTTCAGTTAATATTAAGAGTACCAATTCTGTATTTTAATAATAAGAAACAATTACATGTCTGTTATGTGAGGTGAAGTCTCCTATACTTCTAATACAAGAGCACAAAAATAGTCCCCAAATATCACCATTTATTGAACTATAGATGATTTCCCTCTCACAGTGACTTTGAACTTGCTGTAGTGCTTCAAGTAACTTTAGGGTTCATCACAGCTTTCCCTTGATGCTACAGAACTTATGTAAATAATGGGAAATGATTAATGTATGATTACAGTCATGAAATTAAAAGACACTTACTCCTTGCAAGGAAAGTTATGACCAACTTAGACAGCATATTAAAAAGCAGAGACACTACTTTGCCGACAAAGGTCCGTCTGGTCAAGGCTATGGTTTTTCCAGTGGTCATGTGTAGATGTGAGAGTTGGACTGTGAAGAAAGCTGAGTGCCGAAGAATTGATGCTTTTGAACTGTGGTGTTGGAGAAGACTCTTGAGAGTCCCTTGGACTGCAAGGAGATCCAACCAGTCCATCCTAAAGGAGATCAGTCCTGGGTATTCATTGGAAGGACTGATGCTGAAGCTGAAACTCCAATATTTTGGCCACCTGATGCGAAGAGTTGATTCATTGGAAAATACCCTGATGCTGGGAGGGATTGGGGGCAGGAGGAGAAGGGGACGACAGAGGATGAGATGGCTGGATGGCATCAACGACTCGATGGGCATGAGTTTGGGTGGACTCTGGGAGTTGGTGATGGACAGGGAGGCCTGGCGTGCTGCGATTCTTGGGGTCGCAAGGCGTCAGACACGACTGAGCGACAGAACTGATGGAGAGTCCAGTGTCTACACTTATCACTGGATAGCCTTCATATTCTATTGATATAAATTCCATAATTAGAATACTGTTTGATAGGAAAAAACATATATTATCTCTAGTGCTCCACTTAAATGTAACTTCGATTCTAAAGATCAAATAACCAAATTACCCTTTTAGATAATGAACTCTTTAATTTTAACTCTGATATCCTGAACATCATCCAAAAGAAATAAAAATCATCTGGGAATGAGAAATAGTTTTGAACAAGAGTTACCTTGCTTGAAAAGAATCTTGTCCATCCACTGTCATCACTGACGTGAACACTTAAGCTTAAATTCTCTGCATTTATAAGACTGCTGATAAATCAGTCCTGCTGTTCACAAAAAACATTCCTAAATATATATTTTTTTGACCTTTGAAAAATATTCTCCAACAAGAATTCTTAACCACTTCCCCCTTAAGAGCACACTGGGTGGGCCATGGATGCTGGCAACTTACAAGGGCCATTTGCAACCTCCTCTGACCCCTCAAGGCCCACTGCTGTCCCCACCTTGTGGCGACGGATGCACGTGGCTGGCTCCTCACAGGCTCAGGGGTCACCCGCTGGACACACAACCTCAGCACAGCAGGGGCACGCATGGCCTTGCCGCTGCAGAAGAGTTACTAGATACATGTTCGTTTTCTAAATCCTAACAACCTTTAATAGCACAGGGAGGATTTGGAAGGGATTGCCTCCTAAGAAGCGGGCACACTGCTGATTCCTAGAGCTGCTTTCCTTTTGTTAAACTTCATCTTCTGCCCGTGACAGCCACATTCGCTGCCACAAGAGCAGGAGGAGACTGGCTTGCACACACCATGTAACCAAGACAGAGAGTCACTATCTTGGCACCAATTAAAACATAACTTTGATAAAAGGCAAAAACAGCCTTTTGGTCCACATTTCCCTTATTTCACCTGCAAGGGATTGTCCTAGATGTCAGGGGCATGTCGTGAACAGGCTAATGGGATCCCTGCCCTTAGAAAGCCGGCAAATCATTGGAACACTGTTCATGCTTACTACGGGGACCTTCTGGGGACACAACAAAGCTGCAGTGGTCCCCAACAGTGAGACGGACGAGTAGCAAATTGGAGCCGGAGCCTGTCTTCCCCAGAGCGTGCGATGCCCGTGTGCGTAACACTTGAGAGCAGACATCTTGGGGCAGTCTTCCTGTGACGACTTCCCTGGCTGTTTACAATACTAAATGTCACATGTGAAGGAGGAAAACTTTAGCAGAACCTTCTAGGTAAATCGGCCTGAGCAACAGCAGAAGGAGCCAGCAGAGTTTCTTTTGCTGGTATTTGTTCCAGATACTATGCTGAGTTGTGATGCCACCATAAGAAAATTCTGTTTTACTGGAAAACCACTATTGAAGGAACTTTTGCTTATATTTGCACCAGACACTGTGCTGGGTTGTGATGCCATCGTAAAAACAATCTGTTTTACTGGAAAGCCACTATTGAAGGAATTAACATCTGTTGCCTATATAAATGACCTGAAAAGAAATACAATTGATAGCTTTCAAATGGTGAAATATAATGTGTGAAGTTTGTCTTAACCTGAGTGAACAGTCTTCTTGTTTATACATGTTCCCAATAAAGATACAAAGGAAGGAGTGACAGAACAAGGAAAGCAAGGACTTCTCTGGTGGTCCAGGGGTTGAAACTCTGCTTCTATTGAAGTGGGTGCAAGTTCAATACTGGTGAGGGAAAGGAAGATCCCACATGTCGCATTATGTGGCCAAAAATAAAATAAAATTTAAATTTAAAAAAAAGAAAAGAAGAGAAAAAAGAAAGCAGAGGGAATTCCCTGGTAGCCTAATGGTTAGGATTCCAGGCTTTCATGCTGTGTCCCAGGTTCAGTCTCTGGTTGGGGAACTGACATCTCACAAGCTGCACTGTGCAGCCAAAAAAAAAAGAAAAGAAAAAAGAAAAGCAGAGTCATGAGAGAAATGCAAAGTCATCAGTTTAGTGTAAGGGTAAAATGCAAAACGACAACTCACAACTAAAGGCATTTCGCAAAAGAGTAACTGGTATGAGCAAAACCATTACGTAATACATAGAGAGTTAAACAAACAAGGCCTGCCTTCAAGGCGTTTGTGTATGCAATCTGGGACCACAGTGCTTCACACACACCTCTAATTTACAATTTAACACATTAGATTACAAATGGTTATTTATGTAACTAGTTCTACAACTGATTCAACCTGAGAACAGGGGCTGTGTTTTATTATTCTTTATACCCCTTGCACATCCTTACAGAATGCTGGCTAGGAATAAGAAGCCATCATTGAATGAATATGAAGGATGGGCTCTTCTGAGTGGGGTCATCAGGAAGGTATCACAGAGAGGGAAGGACAATGAGCATTTCCACAAAGACAGGAAAGTACATTCCAGCAAAAGCCAGAGAGCAGTCTGGATACAGTGCAGGCCATGATGTGGGAGAATGGAGCTCACACAGCTGAAGGCCTGGTGGCCTCAGGGAGAGCTCTGTTTTATTCCCAGGCATCGACGAGCCACAGAAGTATTTTCAGGGAGGGGAATGACAAACTCCCAGCTCTCCTCTGAGACGATTTCTCGGGCCACTGTGCAAAGGAGGGATTGGGGAGACATGGGGTGTCTAGGGCAGATTAGTGGAATTTCACTGCAAATTACTCAAGTGAGATTCAGTAATGACTTAAACAAGGGTGGTGGTGATATAAAGAACCAGCCAGAGTACGAGCTATGAGCAGTATCCAGGGGCTATACGGGGAAAGATGGGAGGCAGATCATGGAAGATAAATGTCACAGAGACAGAAGGAAACAGTGAGGAGGAGCAGAGATGAAGCCTTCTGAAGGGATGCTCTTCATCAGGGGCCAGGAAAAGCCCAGTCTTTGCAGGGAGTTGAAGACTGACTTTGTGTCACAAACCGGTGTGTGTCTTAGTCACTTAGTCATGTCCAACTCTCTGCAACCCCATGGACTGGGTCCCGCCAGGCTCCTCTGTCCATGGAATTCTCCAGGCAAGAATACAGGAGTGGGTAGCCATTCCCTTCTCCAGGGGATCTTCCCAACCCAGGGATCAAACCCAGGTCTCCTCCATTGCAAGTGGATTCTTTACTGTCTGAGCCACTAGGGAAACCCGGCAATAGTATTTAGATTCAAAGAGAAACTTAACATTGTCTGGCCCACTAGAGGGCTTCCCAGGTGGTGCCAGTGGCAGAGAACCTGCCTGCCAATGCAGGAGACATAAAAGACGTGGGTTCGATCCTTGGGTCGGGAAGATCCCCTCTGGAAAAGCATGGCAATCTACTCCAGTGTTCTTGCCTAGAGAATCCCAATGACACCACTGATAAAGAAACAAGGACTTATGAGGGATACATGGTCTAATTAAAAGGTAGGACCTTGCTGAGGGAAGTTAAGTGCTATCAGCCCAGGGAGCCAGGACTCAGCAGAGAAGGCACAGTGCAGGCCCTTCAATAAGAAACCACACGGAAGACAGCCCAACTTGCTAAATTATTTCAAATAATAACTTAGGTTAGAAATAAACACTAATGTTTGACCACCCAAATACGTTTGACAGACAGGTGATGAATACGGTGTCCACATGTGGGTGTCCACATGTGGGTGGCCACATCCCCAAGATTCCCAGCCTACAGGGTTCAACACTATGATTTCAAAATATAAAATTCCACTTTTTTCCCAGAGAACACTGCCCCAGAGCATATAATACATTTTTCTATAAGAGTTAAGACAACAAAAATGTGGCAATCACATCTGAGTCCATACACAGTAAGCCCCCTACATATGAAACTTCAAGTTGTGCGCTTTCAAAGATGTGGCCGTGCCCCTGTATGCCAGCTGTTGGGCTGTACCACTGTACTTTTCTTTTGTTTTTTTAAATTTATTTATTTATTTTTTCAGTGGGTTTTGTCATACATTGACATGAATCAGCAATAGATTTACACGTATTACCACTGTACTTTTCAAGGTCCTCTGCTTTAAGAGTTAACATGTTTTTTGTGTTTGTTTTCAATGTATTATTCGTGTGAAAAGTACTATAAACCTATTACAGTCCAGCACTATGTAGCCAATTGTGTCAGTTGGGAACCTAAGCTAATTTTGTTGGACTTACAAATGCACTCTTGAAACAGAACTCATTCACGTGTAGTGGACTTACTGTAACTAGAAAAGGAATAATAAGCATATCACTAGTCTTTAAAATGAAGTCTGAAAGGGTTATCCCTTAGACTGTCCAGGTCCTAAGAGTCTGCTACGTCACTGCTAGTCCACCTATGAGCAGAAACTTAATTAATAAAACCTGCTCAGGAAAAGTGAACACAATGCAAACTCATGATGACTACAGAGCTATCTGAACATCTATCTCACCAGGTATCTTTACTCAATTTCTCAATATCAAGTCAACGAAAGCATCAATGATAAAGGAAAAGCCTGTCAGGAGTACAAATGTTCTTATTCTTCTCACTTTTATTCGTGACTTAATAATAGCACAGGGATGCTAATGCATTCTCTTTATCTAAAACCAATCTCTGAGAAATTAAAGCCTTTGTGTTCCACAGGTTGGGGGAAAAAGAAATCACTTATCCCAAAAGGGCAGTACAAATAGTTTAAATGACTGAGACCAAGTTATTAACCAAATAGAAAATGCCCAAGTTCCTTTTCAGGCATAAGATGAAGAAAGACCATTTAAAACTTCACAAATTCATCTCTACTTTTACCACAGAAATTATCGTTCTAATGTTCTCCGGTGTACAATCACTACTTTATCAATTCTCCATTAAGTCATCTCCCAAGTAGACTGTAATCTCTCAACAGTTCTTGAAAGAAGCATCTTGGAGACCACGTTGCAATGTCTCTACACTGAAAAGAAACTCCTGAAGTCAACTCACTAGAGCTGCACTGGGATCCATTTGCAGAACCAAGTTACATAAGTAAACATGTTCTTAAAACTTCAAAGAAGTAAGCCTACTTCAGTCCAATGATAAAAGATGCCCGCTCCCCAAATAAAAAAGCAATCTGACAGAGCCAGAAGCAAATTAGTGGATAAGAACAAGAGTGTCTTCCCTTCTCTTTTGTTTTTCCTACGTGCCTCCCTCACTCCTTCCCTTCCTACCTCTCCCCCATGTTTCCTGTTCTACAGAATAGAGCGAAAGCCAACCATACAAATGAAATTCAAAACTAACAGCTCTCCTTCAGAAAGTGTCATAAATGTCATGCAATCAGTCTCTTGACTTGACCCCATTCCTCTTAAGGGCTATCAGTGACTGCTCCTCACACTACATACTTTACAATACATTATTTTACAAAGATTCCTTAAAATAGTCACATAAATCAGGGGAGTGACTATACTCTACATTTTATAAAGAAAGCGAAGGAAAGGTAAAATAACCCACTCAAGTTCAGTTCTGTTCAGTCACTCAGTCATGTCCAACTCTTTGTGACCCCATGAACCGCAGCATGCCAGGCTTCCCTGTCCATCACCAACTCCCAGAGTCCACCCAAACCCATGTAATTGTGTCAGTGATGCCATCCAACCATCCCATCCTCTGTTGTAACCTTCTCCTCCTGCCCTCAATCTTTCCCAGCACCAGGATCTTTTCCAATCAGTCACCACTCTGCATCAGGTGGCCAAAGTACTGGAGTTTCAGTTTCAGCATCAGTCCTTCCAATGAACACCCAGGACTGATCTCCTTTAGGATGGACTGGTTGGATCTCCTTGCAGTCCAAGGGACTCTCCAACACCACAGTTCAAAAGCATCAATTCTTCGGCACTCAGCTTTCTTCATAGTCCAACTCTCACAACCATACATGACCACTGGAAAAACCATAGCCTTGACTAGACGGACCTTTGTGGACAAAGTAATGTCTCTGCTTTTTAATATGCTGTCTAGGTTGGTCATAACTTTCCTTCCAAGGTGTAAGCGTCTTTTAATTTCATGGCTGCAATCACCATCTGTAATGATTTTGGAGCTCAGAAAAATAAAGTCACCCACTGTTTCCACTGTTTCCCCATCTATTTGCCATGAAGTGATGGGACTGGATGCCATGATCTTAGTTTTCCGAATGTTGAGCTTTAAGCCAACTTTTTCACTCTCCTCTTTCACTTTCATCAAGAGGCTCTTTAGTTCTTCCCTTTCTGCCATAAGGGTGGTGTCATCTGCATATCTGAGGTTATTGATATTTCTCCAGGCAATCCTGATTCCAGCTTGTGCTTCCTCCAGCCCAGTGTTTCTCATGATGTATTCTGCATATAAGTTATTAAGAAGGGTGACAATATACAGCCTTGACGTACTCCTTTTCCTATTTGGAACCAGTCTGTTGTTCCATGTCCACTTCTAACTGTTGCTTGCTGACCTGTATACAGGTTTCTCAAGAGGCAGGTCAGGTGGTCTGGTATTCCCATCTCTTTCAGAATTTTCCACAGTTCATTGTGATCCACACAGTCAAAGGCTTTGGCATAGTCAATAAAGCAGAAATAGATGTTTTTCTGGAACTCTCTTGCTTTTTCGATGATCCAGCAGATGTTGGCAATTTGATCTCTGGTTCCTCTGCCTTTTCTAAAACCAACTTGAACATCTGGAAGTTCACGGTTCACATATTGCTGAAGCCTGGCTTGGAGAATTTTGAGCATTACTTTACTAGGGTGTGAGATGAGTGCAATTGTGCGGTAGTTTGAGCATTCTTTGGCATTACCTTTCTTTGCAATTGGAATGAAAACTGAGCTTTTCCAGTCCTGTGTCCACTGCTGAGTTTTCCAAATTTGCTGGCATATTGAATGCAGCACTTTCACAACATCATCGTTTAGGATTTGAAATAGCTCAACTGGAATTTCATCACCTCCACTAGCTTTGTTCGTACTGATGCTTCCTAAGGCCCACTTGACTTCACACATCCAGGATGTTTGGCTCTAGGGGAGTGATCACACCATTATCTGGGTCATGAAGATCTTTTTTGTACAGTTCTTCTGTGTATTCTTGCCACCTCTTCTTAATATCTTCTGCTTCTGTTGGTCCCTACCATTTCTGTCCTTTACTGAGCCCATCTTTGCATGAAATGTTCCCTTGGTATCTCTAATTTTCTTGAAGAGATCTCTAGTCTTTCCCATTCTATTGTTTTCCTCTATTTCTTTGCATTGATCGCTGAGGAAGGCTTTCTTATCTCTCCTTGCTATTCTTTGGAACTCTGCATTCAAATGAGTATATCTTTCCTTTTCTCCTTTTCTTTTCCCTTCCCTTCTTTTCACAGCTCTTTGTAAGGCCTCTTCAGACAGCCATTTAGCTTTTTTGCATTTCTTTTTCTTGGGGATGGTCTTGATTCCTTTCTCCAATACAATGTCACGAACCTCCGTCCACTGTTCATCAGGCACTCTGTTTATCAGATCTAGTCCCTTAAATCTATTTCTCACTTCCACTGTATAGTCATAAGGGATTTGATTTAGGTCATACCTGAATGATCTAATGGTTTTCTCCACTTTCTTCAATTTAAGTCTGAATTTGGCAATAAGTAGTTCATGATCTGAGTCACAGTCAGCTCCCGGTCTTGTTTTTGCTGACTGTATAGAGCTTCTCCATCTTTGGCTGCAAATAATATAATCAATCTGATTTTGGTGTCAACCATCTGGTGATGTCCATGTGTAGAGTCTTCTCTTGTGTTGTTGGAAAAGGATGTTTGATATGACCAGTGCATTCTCTTCTCAAAACTCTATTAGCCTTTGCCCTGCTTCATTCTGTACTCCAAGGACAAATCTGCCTGTTACTGAAGGTGTTTCTTGACTTCCTACTTTCTCATTCCAGTCCCCTATAATGAAAAGGACATCTTTTTGGGGTGTTAGTTCTAAAAGGTCCTGTAGGTCTTCATAGAATCGTTCAACTTCAGCTTCTTCAGCATTACTGGTCAGGGCAGAGACTTGGATTACCATGATATTGAATGGTTTGCGTTGGAAACGAACAGAGATCATTCTGTCACTTTTGAGATTGCATCCAAGTACTGCATTTTGGACTCTTGTGTTGAGTATGATGGCTACTCCATTTCTTCTAAGGGATTCCTGCTCACAGTAGTAGATATAATGGTCATCTGAGTTAAATTCACCCCTTCCAGTCCATCTTAGTTCGCTGATTCCTAGAATGTCGATGTTCACTCTTGTCATCTCCTGTTTAACCACTTCCAATTCGCCTTGATTCATGGACCTAACATTCCAGGTTCCTATGCAATACTGCTCTTTACAGCATTGAATCTTGCTTCTATCACCAGTCCCATCCACAACTGGGTGTTGTTTTTGCTTTGGCTCCATCCCTTATTCTTTCTGGAGTTACTTCTCCACTGATCTCCAACAGCATACTGAGCACCTACCGACCTGGGGAGTTCATATTTCAGTGTCCTCTCTTTTTGCCTTTTCATACTGTTCCTGGGGTTCTCAAGGCAAGAATACCGAGGTGGTTTGCCATTCCCTTCTCCAGGGGACCACATTCTGTCAGAACTCTCCACCATGACCCGAACGTCTTGGGTGGCCCCACATGGCATGGCTTAGTTTCATTGAGTTAGACAAGGCTGTGGTCCATGTAATCAGATTGGCCTGTTGTCTGTGATTGTGGTTTCAGTCTGTCTGCCCACTCAAGCTAATGAAAGATTTGTTTGCAAGTTATTAAATTTGACTTGTTGGTGACTTCTGATTGAGACCTCACAAGAGCTACCCAAATCAATGCTGTTATTTCTACTTAACAACAATGAACTTTTTAATTACAAATCAATTTAGAAGTTTATATACATACTGACAAAGTATAGAAACTAACAATTCTCAAGAGTACATGGCCTCATTAGTAACCAAAAATATATATATATACCTGAGATCAATGACTCAGACTATGCCAAAGCCTTTGACTGTGTGGATCATAATAAACTGTGGAAAATTCTGAAAGACATGGGAATACCAGACCACCTGACCTGCCTCTTGAGAAACCTGTATGCAGGTCAGGAGGCAACAGTTAGAACTAGACATGGAACAACGACTGGTTCCAAATAGGAAAAGGAATACGTCAAGGCTGTATATCATCACCCTGCTTATTTAACTTCTATGCAGAGTACATCATGAGAAACGCTGGGCTGGATGAAGCACAAGCTGGAATCAAGATTGCTGGGAGAAATATCAATAACCTCAGATATGCAGATGACACCACCCTTATGGCAGAAAGGGAAGAGGAACTAAAAAGCCTCTTGATGAAAGTGAAAGAGGAGAGTGAAAAGTTGGCTTAAAGCTCAACATTCAGAAAACTAAGATCATGGCATCCGGTCCCATCACTTCATGGCAAATAGATGGGGAAACAGTGGCTGACTTTGTTTTTGGGGGGCTCCAAAATCACTGCAAATGGTGATTGCAGCCATGAAATTAAAAGATGCTTACTCCTTGGAAGGAAAGTTATGACCAACCTAGGTAGCATATTAAAAAGCATTTACATTACTTTGCCAACAAAGGTCCATCTAGTCAAGGCTATGGTTTTTCCAGTGGTCATGTATGGATGTGAGAGTTGGAGTATAAAGAAAGCTGAGGGCCAAAGAATTGATGGTTTTGAACTGTGGTGTTGGAGAAGACTCTTGAGAGACCCTTGAGCTGCAAGGAGATCCAACCAGTCCGTCCTAAAGGAGATCAGTCCTGAATGTTCACTGGAAGGACAGATGTTGAAACTGAAACTCCAATACTTTGGCCACCTGATGTGAAGAGCTGACTCATTTGAAAAGACCCTGATACTCGGAAAGATTGAAGGCGGGAGGAGAAAGGGACGACAGAGGATGAGATGTTTGGATGGCATCACCGACTCAATGGACATGAGTTTAGGCAGACTCTGGGAGTTGGTGATGGACAGGGAGGCCTGGCGTGCTACAGTCCATGGGGCAGCAAAGAGTCAGACACGACTGAGCAACTGAACTGAACTGAACTGAAGAAGTGTACAGTGCATATGTGTGCATGTACAGTGTGGTATGCATCATTTCTATCAATTAAACTAAAAAAAGCTAAAGTGCAAAGAGCTAATAGCTGCCTGTACAAGTAATGGATTTCTTCTTACTAGAGATACAAACTAAGGACTAAACAACTAAATGATAAGGAAACTATAAAAGAATTTCATGTCTTAGATGAACAAAATATCCTTTAAGTTTTCATTTATGATACACATCATGATTTTGTCAACTGCAAAAAACTTGGTAATTATAGCCAAAGAAATAATTTTTAGAGAAGGCTCATAAATCAAAGCAATTCTTAGGATTAACATATACACACTATTATATATAAAGTAGATAACCAACTATATATAATTCCTACAGTATAGCACAGGGAGCTATATTCTATATTCAATGATAAACCATAATGGAAAAGAACATGATAAAGAATGTATACATATATAGATGTGTGTGTGTGTGTATAACTGAATCACTTTTCAGTCAGCACATCTGAAACTAACACAACATTGTAAATGAACTATACCTCAATTTTAAAAACAAAACAATACAGATAGAAAAACAGACCTTGTTTAAGGAAGAAGTAACACACCCTTATTTTGAAACATGCTTTGTCAGGGTTTCCAGAGACCAAAAAGTCTATTATGAACAAAAAACAAATTCAAGGTATAAGCTGTTATTGTTGTTCTTGTTCAGGTGGTAAGTCGTGTCCGACTCTTTACGACCCCATGGACTGTAGCATGCCAGGCTTCCCTGTCCTTCACCATCTCCTAGTTTGCTCAAATTCATCCCCATTGAGTCAGTGATGCTATCTAACCATCTCACCCTGTGCCACCCTCTTCTCCTTTTGCCTTCAAAGGTATAAATTATTTGCTATTAAACTGTATATACAGACTCTTGTATCCATATATAAAGTCTTCTGGTTCAGGACACCCAGTTTCCCATCACTGTTGCAGTTTCACTCACTTCCCTCAACACTCCAAACTCAGCGCCCACGAATACACTCAGGAAATCACTTGTTTTGTTTTTCCTTCCACCCTTCTGGCAAAGTTTCTGCCTAATTTGCTCTCATTGCATCTCACGATCCATTCCTTCCTCTCCAGTCCTTTATATTCCAGCTACTGGAGAAGAACAAAATGTATGTGCAGATTAGGTCTGTGACCAACATTCCCTGCCCTCTGTGACACCCTGTTTCATAGGAAGCATGCAATACTCTGTGTTTAGATCCACTCCAACAATCAAGAAATGCTCATCCTTCAAGAGTCACCTCAAATTTCATTTCCACACATGTACAAACTTGAACACTCCTCCTCTAAGTCTCCACACTGTTCATGATCCTTTTACTGTTCTGACTTTGCCAAATAATGATGCCTCTTATGGAATTGTACACTATGGATGGGATGTGCTTCAGGTTGATAAAGAACTACCCTATGGCCAATAGCAGAGCAGGGTTATCTCTTTTCAAGGATAGATGGTTTATGTTTTCAGATCTGCTCCGAGGGTTCTTTTAATGAATCATCGCCCCCACACTATCGTGGATACACTATGAATGAGCCTCAAAGAGCAGGGTTCTTTAGGATAACAACGAATGCCTTGGATTTGTATTTACTCTCAAAGAGATGATCATGCACATATGATTCCCCTTAACATACACACAATTATCTTTCTTAATATCTTATTTATTTGCCCACTCCAGGTCTTAGCTGCAACATGCAGGATCTAGTTAACTGAGACCAGGTATCCAATTCACACGCCCTGCAGTGGGAGCACAGAGTCTTACTAGCCTCTGGACCACCAGCAAAGCCCCACAATTACCTTAATGGAGAACAGGACCAGGAAGGTGTAAAACCTTGATCATCTGGAATATGGTCCAGACACACGGGACTTTACAGACACAGAACTATCGGTGCAGCCAGGTTTCATTAATTTCTCACAATCACCAGCTTTTATGCTGAGCACTAAGGATGCAAAGAGAAATCAGAGAAACTGCCTCAGGAAATACATTTTCTGAATGGAATAACCTCAACACAGATATAAATAAACTTTGACAAAAGTACTGGATATCCCAGAAGAGAAGGAGATGATTAAATCATGTAAAAAATAAAAGATGTGTTTTTGAACATTAAAGA
Organism: Dama dama; assembly: GCF_033118175.1. NCBI lineage: Eukaryota > Metazoa > Chordata > Mammalia > Artiodactyla > Cervidae > Dama > Dama dama. Next base: position 78,313,817 of record NC_083698.1, on the reverse strand, counting down.
TGCAGTCTAAGAAGGTAAGGTTAAAGGACACTCAATTTTCAGGACCATGTTGGCCAAGAAGGCAAGAAGAAAGAAGATAATCATTTCTTTTGCTGAATTGTAAAAATAAAGATGGATGAGCCTACAAACAACATTTATATACCAATACCCAAAAAAGAGAAAACAGGAGCTGGTTTATAGTATAGATGAATTCCTCTAAACCAAAGAGAGCAGCAAAAGGCCAGAAATGCAATCCAAAGATGACTGAGTCCCAAAGCCCTAAGAGAGAAATGAGACCATGGTCACTCACTCCCAGGCAGGGTCCAGTCACAAAAAAATATCGTTTTAAACCTCGGGGGAGGAAAATGTCTTAGATATGTAGGAAGGCCTAGAATGAATCACCAGAGAAGACCAGAAGAGTACGTGGGCAGTGAACAGAGAAACAAAGCAGCTCGAGTCCAGCTCCCCTCCAGCGTCTGGTCTTGGCACCTTTCACATCTAGAATGATCTCCAAAGTCTCCTCAGCTTCTACACTTTACTGACTGTATGAATTCCCCATAGCAACTAGGAAAAGTCTGAGTATATCTTAAAAACTTGCCAAGTATCACTGAATGAGAGGCTTACTTTCCATAAGTAGGAGTTAACATTCTGATAGCAATTTATAAATTTTCTAATTACAAATCCAATGGGAAGGTGAGGGTTGACTAATACACAACAGAGTGGAGATCTGACTCACAGGCCCTCCTGAGAGGCTAAGTAATGACAGAAAAAGGACCAGTTTCATGGGTATGTTTCAAGGCAGTATTATCAGCCAGTATGTTTACTGGGTACCAAAAATCCCCGGAAACAAGAGACGGGCGGGGTGGGGGGGAGAGGTACTACAGGAGACATGGCCTCTGCCCTCCAAAAGCTTAAGTGTGAATATGAAGCTGGAATTGACACGATGAGGTATTAACACTTCAATGAAACAGCAATAATTCAGGAGTTTGAAGGAGAGGACACTTTAGGACACACACATCACAGAAAGAATGGGATTTAATGGAAGAAGGACTTCCTTGGAATATGTGATTAAAAGGTTAGAACAAGCATATCCAAGTCAATACCTAGAAGACAGTGGGTAGATCACAATGACTAGGGAGGAAAGAAACTAAAACTGATATTAGAAACATAGGTTTCAGCCATATGACAAGGGTCTTGGATGCTTAGACCTCATAGTGGGGTGTTAAGTTACTGCAGTGTGAGCTAGTTTTCACAGAAATCTAGGTTTTTAATTTCATGTGATCAAAAGAAAGTACCGATATTAGCAGTAAGGAATAGAATAATGTCGTTTGCAGCAACGTACATAGACCTATAGATTATCATACTAAGTGATGTAAACCAGAGAAAGACAATCATATACCACTTGTATGCAGGAATCTAAAAAAAAAAAAAATGACACAAGTGAACTTAAGAAAGAGAAATAGACTCACAGACATAGAAAAGAAACACAGTTACCAAAGGGGCAAGGAGTGATAAATTAGGAGTCTGGGATTTAAATATACATACTACTATATATATATATGTGTGTGTGTGTGTATATAATAGATAACAAAAAAGGACCTACTATATAGCTATATAGCTCTGGAAATTATACTCAATATCTTATAACAACCTATAATGGGAAAGAATGTAAAAAAGAAATATATACACATATATGTGTGAGTGTGTGTGTAACTGAATTACTTTGCTATACACGTGAAAAACATTGAAAATCAACTCTATTTCAAAAAAAATTTAAAACAACAACAAAAAACAACGAAGATAAAGCTGAAGGCTTATAGGGAGTAGACAGGAGGACTACATGAAGGAAGGAAGGAAGGAAGACATGAATAAACTCCTACAGTGTCTCTCCTGGTTTCTCTTTTGGCCATGAAACCAGCAGTGTCTGTCTTGTGAACCTCAGGAGTCAAGTAGTTTCTATACAATATTAAAAAGACTTACTTAGAAGCAGACTGTTAACAGAATCATTCCTGTTAACAGGAATAGAAATACCAATAGACTCTGCTATATGGAGTTCAAGGAGAACCCTGATCCCACTTCTTCAAGAGATAAACTTTATATTTATAAATTTCCCAGTAAGACTGTTCAGTTTTACTTTGCTTTCCAATCCCTTTCTTTTTGTAATCACCCATTTTATAGGTACTTAACTAATGTCCCCCACCATGGCGCCATGAGAGCCAAACCTCTGCATTTTCTATTTTTAACAAAGAAAACACCTAAAGATAAAGAGCAGAGATTTGCTTGGTCAGTGGAGTTCTTTGCTCTCCACGTGGCACACTTGGAAGAATAAAGATTTAAAACACATGAAATAAGGCTCCAAAAATAATTTGTTCATTGCTTCAAAGTATGTATTCCTAATGAATAACTTGCTCACAGTTTCAGAGTATTCCTAATTGAACTGTGGTGTTGGAGAAGACTCTTGAGAGTCCCTTGGACAGCAAGGAGATCAAACCAGTTAATCATAAAGGAAATCAACCCTGACTATTCATTGGAAGGACTGATGCTGAAACTGAAGCTCCAATACCGTGACCACCTAACACAAAGAGTCGACTCATTAGAAAAGACACTGATGCTGGGAAAGATTGAAGGCAGGAGGAAAAGGGGACAACAGAGGACGAGATGGTTGGATGGCATCACCGACTCGATGGACATGAGTTTGAGCAAGCTCTGGGAGACAGTGAAGGATGGGGAAGCCTGGTGTGCTGTAGTCCATGGGGTCACAAACAGCTGGATATGACCAAGAGACTGAACAACAACAACAACAAAAAATTAATATAGTTAAGAAGGCTATTAAAGAAAAAGTAACTACTATGATCAATGACATCATATGGGCATGGACACCATGTGGGAACTTAAAAGGAATTTGAGATTCTCTAAGGATTCGGAAGTCATATGTCACACACTGTGTAAGCAATTAAGACAACCTTTACTCAGGAGAATATGATCTGATCCATATTCAAGGAGGCAATTTTCTAAGCAACTTGAGCCCTTTACCTGAGAAGCTAGGCCTATTTTAATTTTTATTCCGTGAGTTAAGTAAAACTGAACCTTATCAATTCAATCTGAATTTGAATTAATATAAAGTTATACCTAGGGATAAAATCTTTAAAAAACACATGTGTGGCTAAAGCATTTTAATGAGTATCCTTTCAGATGTATTGAAATCTCAACATCAACATGCAAAATAAATCACCCTGGTGGTTTTCACTTTTGATCAACAAAGAAGAGTCATAGATGGGTGGGTAGCACAGGCTCCTCTCTATCAACCTTTTTATGTAATGATAGAAGAATATACAGTGAAAGAAAAATCTCAGTGGTGTGATCCATTTATATAAAGATCTCTGAACAAGATACCAACTTAGAAAATGTGCTGGTATTTAGAAACAAGTAGAGGAAAAGGTTGCTTCAACAGGAAAAGGATAATTTGTGCACTGCTCCCTGGTGGCTCAGATGGTAAAGCGTCTGCCTGCAATGCAGGAGACCCGGGTTCAATCCCCGGGTTGGGAAGATCCCCTGGAGAAGGAAATGGCAACCCACTCCAGTACTCTTGCCTGGAAAATTCCATGGACTGAGGAGCCTGGTAGGCTACAGTCCATGGGGTCACAAAGAGTTGGACATGACTGAGTGACTTCACTTTCAAGGTTAGAGAGACATACACGTGTGGAGGTATTTCTGTAGGTGCATGTGCATGTTACTGAGGTATAACTCACACAGAATAAAGTGCACAAATCTCAGGTATGTGGTTTAGTGATTTTTACACATGTACACACCCAGGAAACCACCAAGATAGAGACAATTATTAATACTTCAGAAGATTCTACCTGTGCTCTCTCCCAGGTCAAATAATAATCTGACTTCTATCACCATAGTGTGATTTTTGCCTTCTCTTGATCAGCATAAAGGGAATCATGCAACATGTACACATTTGTGTCTGGCTTCTTTGGTTGAACAGTAAGACAGTAAAATTCATTCATGCTGCTGCATGCTGCAATAGTTTCTTCTTTTTAATCACTGAGAATATACCATCATGGGTTTATCCATTCTTCTATGGACGGACATTTGGGTTGTTTCTAGTTTGGAGTTATTACAAATTAACCTATTAACATTCTTCTACACATATATATTTTGGGGGACACAGGCATTGCATTCAGTTTTCTTGATTGTGTACTTAGGAGTGGAATTGCTACGTCATCAGTAAGCCATCTGCTTGGCTTTTGTAGAGTTAGTCTGCTAATCAGTATTTCTCCTGAAATATTAATGGGAAAGCAAATCACTTTCAACATGCAGAATGATTTGTTTAGTTATTTCTTCTTTTATATAACGTGCATTTAAAGTAAAGTTATGCAGCACCTAGTACAATGACTCTATTCCAATACAAATAGCAGAATCATTTGGGAAACCTTTGAAAGATATTCTTTTATGTCCCCATCCTCTGCCAAACAAAATCCTATCAGTAAATGAGAATCGTGAATATTGCTTCATCACTTCAATCAAAAACTACAAATACAATGAATGGGTTAAAGAGACAGTTCTTGAGAAAATAAAAAAAGTGTTATGCAAGTGTAAGGTATTATTTTATCTAATTTTAATTTGTTTAAATTAGTTTCACCTAGAAGTAATTCACTAATTTTTTTTAATACTTGTTTCACTCTTGCTACATTTCAAATGAAGAAAACAGTTCTTGATTGAATATGGCAATCATTGCAAAGAAAATCTGCAAATTAAAGCCATAATGGTGTTTTTAGAATTGAATGCTTTTCCAAGAGTACTGATACAGAGCCCCCCCCCCACCCCCAAGCAACCATATCATCAGAAATGGGAAAATAAAATAACAAAGCAGAAAACTCATCTGAGATGAGAAGGTGAAGATTAAGCCTCCTTTCAAAATATGACATTCTGAAATTTGTCACCTCAAAGTCATATACTTTATACGGTAATGGTTCATGTAGACTCAGGGCCTCGTGAAAAACTTCTCTACAGCAGACTATTAAATTCTGGTGTCAGGTAAACAAACAAAAAGAGCACCAAACCATCTTTGTCTCCTACCAAAAATAAGTGCAAGCTATAAAGAACTTAAATTTCAAAGAGGTCATATGGGCAGGCCTGAATACAGAGAACCAGGAATTACCTGGGAAAGGATGTAAAATATACCTGACATAAAACTAATATCAGAGAAGAGAAAGCTGAAGGCTTATAGGGAGTAGACAGGAGGACTACATGAAGGAAGGAAGGAAGGAAGACATGAATAAACTCCTACAGTGTCTCTCCTGGTTTCTCTTTTGGCCATGAAACCAGCAGTGTCTGTCTTGTGAACCTTAGGAGTCAAGTAGTTTCTATACAATATTAAAAAGACATACTTAGAAGCAGAATGTTAACAGAATCATTAAACTGGAGCTGGAAATTTAAGACAGCATCCAAGCAAGCTTTTAGTGAAGAGAGCTCTGCCCAGCACCAGCTCATGTTTTAGTGGATGAGAAACCTGTATGTGGGTCAAGACACAACAGTTAGAACCCTGTATGGAACAACGGATTGGTTTAGGATTGAGAAAGGAGGACCACAGGGCTGTCTGCTGTCACCCAGTTTGTTTAACCTATGTGCTGAGCACATTATGAGAAATGCCAGGCTGGGAGTTACTAGCTGGGATCAAAATACATGGGAGAAACATCAACAACCTCAGATATGCAGATGGTACCACTCTAATGGCAGAAAGTGAAGAGAAACCAAAGAGCCTCTTGATGAAGGTGAAGGAGGAGAATGAAAGAGCCAGCTTAAGACTAAATGTTAAAAAAACCTAAGATCATAGCATCCGGCCCCATTACTGCATGGCAAATAGAAGGGGAAATTGTGGAAGGAGAGACAGATTTCCTCTTCTTGGGCTTTAAAATCACTGCAGATGGTGACTGTAGCCATGAAATCAGAAGACATTTGATTCTTGGCAGGAAAGCTATGACAAACCTAGACAGTGTGTTGAAAAGCAGAGACATTACTCTGCTGACAAAGGTCTGTACAGTAAAGGCTATGGTCTTCCCAGTGGTCACATACGATTTTAAAAGCTGGACCATGAAGAAGGCAAAGCACCAAAGAACTGATGCCTTCAAACTGTGGTGCTGGAGAAGACTTCTAACAGTCCCCTGGACAGCAAGGACATCAATCTGAAGGGAAATCAATCCTGAAACACTCACTGGAAGAACTGATGCTGAAGCTGAAACTCCAGTATTTTGGTCATCTGATGTGAACAGCTGACTTACTGGAAAAGTCCCTGATGCTGGGAAAGATTGAGGGCAGAAAGAACAGAGGGCGTCAGAGGATGAGATGGCTGGATGGCATCACTGATGCAATGGACATGAACGTGGGCAAACTTCAGGAGATGGAGAGGGACAGAGAGGCCTGGCATGCTGCAGTCCATGCGGTCGCAAGAGGCTAGGTCCTATACCACATGTCTGGGCAACTGAACAACAACAATGGAAAGACCAAATGCTTATTATATCATCAAAATGGGTATCCAGTGTCAAGTAAGGAGAAGAGAAAAGGTCAACAGTATATCCCCCTTGGACTTCTCTGGTGGTCCAGTGGTTAAGATCCTGCACTTTCAATGCAGGGAACATTCAAAACAGGTTCGATTCCTGTTTGGGGAACTAAGATCCCAAATGCTGTGTGGTGTGGCCAAACAAAAAATAAAGGTATATTCCTCTTGTCTGAAAGGGATGCTGAAGCAAAACAAGAACCCACCATTTACCTGATGGGATCAGTGATTAGAGTGCATATTTCTCTCCCTGGACTATTCCAAAAATTCCAAGGATTCCTTCATTATTTGTGGTGCCCTTTCCTTAAAGCAAAACAAGGCACCCTGAAACCTTTCATATACAATGTGTCAGCTTTAGAAACTGTAGTCTCCTTTGTAAACTACACCAATTTCTCATGATGAAACAAATGCTGAGTCTTTCTTCACAAAAGGAACATCTGCTCCCTAAAATGGTCACCTTTTTCATCCCAAAGGTTCACGTCTCACAACCTTGAACACTTGATACTTTCAAGGCCCATCTTAAACACCAAAATGAAGCTTCAAATTTAACACTGCTTTTACCCTTGGTGATTCCAAATCACAGTTAAAGAAATAAAAAGCCTGGCTCTTCTCTTTCAATCAATATAATTCCCTAAGAGTTCAACCCTCAAAACATTCACATAAAATATTAGCTTTATATATTTAGAAGAGATAAACTTAACCAGCAAGGTGATCAATCAATTTTCAATTACATTTGGCATCTGGAGAAGATGATGGTGCATGTTCTTACAACTGACATTAGTCATCAAATGAGGGGCTTCACACTTCAAGGATTCCACAACGCCCTTCCCCCACCCCCACCCCCCACCCCACCCCCGGCTATGAAAATCAGCACCATGAATCACCAATAAAAGTAAAGCTTTTTCTTAACAATCCACCTAGACACCCCACATTGTTACAATTTAAAATGAACACACATAGGGGTATTTTAAATGCTCCATTTAAAGCCAAATAGATGGCTACAATTACCTAAAGATCTGCAATTAAACAGATTCATAAAAAATACATTTTTAAAAGGATTTTCTGTAGAAGATACCAATGAAAATACATAATGTGTGTATGTGTATGCCTATAAATAGACCTCTCTCTTTCTAAGTTCACCTTTAAAATTTTTAGCATGGGCTATAAAGTTCAGAGTAGAACTCTTAGCAGTCTGATTTAACTGATAATGACCCTTTCTTTATGCTCTTAGAACAAATGGCTAAAACAAATATTCCAAAGCACAAATTTCAGCATGAAATTCAGTTCACACATTATTCTGGATACTTACTACATCAAACTTCTGAGTGATGTTCCCCTGGACATCAAGTAAATAAACCTTGCCATAATGTGTGCCCAGTGCCAAGAACTGTAAGAAGAACAGAGGGGTAGAGGGGTCAGTTTCTTAATGGACCACCCATACAATTAGCAATTAAACCACCTGCAAAGTCAAGACACTTAATGTGTAAGTGATCTGCAATGCCGTGGAAGATACACATTCCTTCGAGAAGGCTTGTTTCCAGCTTCAAGGAAATCGCAGAACAGGGCCTACTTTATTGTGATCGCGCAAGCTAGCTAGCTGTCAGAATGACTCATGAGGACCCCCATCTGCTGACAACAAATGGTGTGCAAGCAGTCTGTATACAATGCCTGATGGACTGAGGCAGCAAATTAAAGGGTATTTGTGAAAGCACGATCAACCTATGGTTGAACTCAGCGTTTGAAGAGAATGATTAAGAAACTACCCTTCATTTATGGCAAATGTGTAAATCTGTGCTATCATTTAAGTTCAACACACACACACAGACATGCACACACACAACAAAGTCTTCTTTTGTAGAAAGGAAAATCCATGCCACATTGAGAGATGCAAAAACTCTGATGTACTTACACTATCATCATGAGAACACCTCACTAAAAGTAAATGATATTGTCAATGTTCATTTTCGAATGCAAAAAAGAAAAAAATCCTTTTCTGTCACACAAATAACTGCTGAGCTACATATTCATGGTATGACACAAAACACTAGTTCATAACTCTCAAGGCTACTTCATTCTTTGAACTAACCCTAAAGAAACGAGAAGAAACTTTAGAACTACCTGAAATAAGACATGAGATTTCTCTTGCCTTTTATTTCTCTAAGCAGTCCTCAAAGAGTTCCAAAGTCTCTGTATTTCATTGCATGTGAGCCTGCCTCATCGCAACCTAGAACAAAATGCTCAGATTTACAGGCACTACTGAGCGTTTCAGTCAAGCAGCACCATCTTGAAAAAATAACCTTACAGAAAGTCAAGATTTAAAAGGATTTCTTGAAATGGAATTGCTGAAAATGAAATTTCAGATCAGGTGCTTAAAATATGAAGCCACATTAAAGAGTCACCAAAAGGGAAAGAAGGGGTTCATTAGAAATTCAGCCCCTGCAATGCCTTTCACTCCTGCAAGGTTGCCTTTTTTCAGAAAGAAAAAAAAAAGTCCCCCGGGTTAAAAATCAATACTGGTTAATAAAACATCAGGTGAGCAGACATAACTAGGTGTGACGATTCCGCTGCACAGGCCTGCCTGAATGCACCAGGTGCCAGGCCGATTACTCATCCAGGGCAGACAGCAGGCCTGGTGAAAACAGGATGCCGGGGCCCTGGAAAGAGAAGGGGAAAGAGCTAACTCTGCGGGGAGAGGAGCCTGAATATTTAAACCAAACAGGGCTGTTTCCTCCCAAGCAAAAGAACATTCTAATCAGAAATAGAGGACTCAGAGGAGTGGGATTTTTTCTCTGTAGTGACACTCCGACAATATCTGAAGAGAAAAACACCACATAATACTAGCTACAAACAGACAATACTTCTTTCTGAGGCATCTGTGGCCCAAGAATGGGTTTTAAAGCACACTACACCCAAGTGCTTGATGGTATTGACTCTCCTCATAAATACTGTATTTATTGATAGTTTGCTGAAAACTAAGGGGCTTGGGTCCTTAAAATACTTTAATGCTGGGTCACTCTCTGATAGCCCTTTGAAGGCCATTCTTGAACTTCCAATTATATTTTATCAAAATTTAAAGGTTCCATGCAGAGTACTTTATCCAAATAGGAATTCCTTCCCCCTTCTTTTTTTTTTCAAAATCACTAATTTCTTTTGTTTAATGTTTAAGATAGGAAATATAAAATAATTATTTTAACATTAAAGTTTCAACCTAAAACTGTAATTACTTTAGCAGATCTCTGGAGGAAAAATGGACCCGTTTTTACGACAAGCTACTTTTTGCTTAGAAAAACATTTCATCCTTTGGATGAGACAAACTATTGTTGCCTTCTTTTAGAAAGAAATAACTATGGGCTCATAAAACAGTCAAATTTGATATGGCAATTGTATAGTTCTTTAAAAATTTAAACATCAACAGCTATTAATGAGTCATACTTTCATTTGCTAGTGGTTTTGACTATTTGAAATACAGGTTAAAAAATGCATAATTGGCCACAAATCACAAACAATATAAATCTTTTAAATATGATTCTCCTTCCAGACATGAAAAGCTTTGCACTTTTGTAACTACCAAATTTTTTTTTTCCTTTTAACCTAAGAGAACTTAAAATCCAGCATGGGCAAAGAATAAACTTAATTAGCTCCTTTCGGATTTAAACACAGAAACCTGATTCATAAACTAGCATTTGGGCACCCAATCCTTCTGAAGCATCTGCTAACATAACTGCTTTCACTGAATAATTAGACTTTTTGTTAAGTAAACAAGTGGAAGAAGTAATAAGCAGTCTTTTGGACACTACAAAAGAAACAAGAAGCAGCACGTTTCAAATGTGGTCAGCTGTATAATAATATCTATGTTTCCCCTGGTGCTTCACGGTATTCCAAGCACTAGAGCAGGGAGTCCCTACAATTACACATGAGGAAATGAGTTCTGAGAGTTGATGTGACTTCCCCAGAGACAATGAACAGCAGAGCTAGAATAGGAATTAAGAGCTCAACCATCCTCAACTGGATCAGATACCTGGTAAATAGAGACATGGGCCTCAGATCAAGAGTGCATGTACTCAGGACTTGCCTAGTGGTCTAGTAGTTAAGACTGAACCTTTCAATGCTGGAGGGTAGGTTTGATCCCTGGCCAGGGAGTTAAGATCCCACATGCCTTGGGGTCAAAAACTGAAACTAAAACAAAAGCAGTACTGTAACAAACAGCAATGGCAACCCACTCCCGTACTCTTGCCTGGAGAATCCCAGGGATGGGGGAGCCTGGTGGGCTGCCATCTATGGGGTCGCACAGAGTCGGACACAACTGAAGTGACTTAGCAGCTTAGCAGCAACAAATTCAATAAACACTTCAAAGAATGGTCCATATTAAAAAACAATAGGGTGCATATTCTCAAACTTAGTCTGATTACAGTTCCCACTGTCAGGCTCCTTGGCAAGTTGGAATAAGTATGGTGTTAACAAAATTTGATCTCTGGAGAGGAACTTTGTTCTCCTTTTCATCCATTTTGTGGTTTATTCAGCACACATACACAAAACACCTACAATATGCTTAGACAATAAGCAAGTATGACTTAAAAGGATGAAGTTGTACAATAACAGACAGACATAAAAGATTAATTAAAATTAAATCTAAAGAGTATCCTTAAAATGCAAGTACAACTGACTCTTGAACAACACAGGTATGAACAGGGAGTATCCACTTATACACAGATTTTTTTCAACAGCATATAGTTGGTCTTTAAACAGTGGTAGAGGGGAGCAGGTGTAGGGGCACCAACCCTTCCTGCAGTTGAGAATCTGCATATAACTTACAGTTGGTCCTGCAGATCCACGATTCCTTCAGATCAGGGGTTCCACAACCTCAGATTCAACCAACCAGGGACTGTGTAGTACTTCAGTATTTACTATTTGGAAAAAAATATCTGTGTATAAGTGCACCTGAACCAGTCCAAATCCATGCTGTTCAAGGGTCAACTCTGAAGGAGAAGCTAGACAGCAGACACCAAGGCAGAGAGGGAAGGCCTATGGTAAAGACCATTTGAGGCAGCAAGGATACAGTTTGCACAAAGGCATGTGGTCACAGAAAAAGCAAGACCAGGTGAAAAATTACAAGTAGTTTTATGTGGTAGAAGCATCCGGGGGAAGAGGCAGGTAATGAGACTGACAAGGCTGGTTAATAGAAGGCTTCTGTCCCTGGTGTGATTCCGTCCTGCGTGGCTGCTCATTCGAATAGTAGTCGTTTAATTCCGTCCAGCTTCTCTCCCACATAAGTGCATGCCACCAACCCATGGAGGATTCAGTGGACACGGACATGAGCCCCTTGAGGCCCCAGAACTATCTTTTCGGTTGTGAACTAAAGGCTGACAGAGATTATCACTTCAAGCTGGATAATGATGAAAATGAGCACCAGGTATCTTTAAGAACGGTCAGTTTAGGGGCTGGAGCAAAGGATGAGTTACACATTGTTGAAGCAGAGGCGATGAATTATGAAGGCAGTCCAATTAAAGTAACACTGGCAACTTTGAAAATGTCTGTCCAGCCAACGGTTTCTCTCGGGGGCTTTGAAATTACACCACCTGTGTTCTTACGGTTGAAGTGTGGTTCAGGGCCTGTGCATATAGAGGACAGCACTTAGTAGATGTGGAGGAAGATGCAGAGTCAGAAGAAGAGGAGGAGGAGGATATGAAACTCCTAAGTATATCTGGAAAGCGTTCTGCCCCTGGAAGTGGTAGCAAGGCTCCCCAGAAAAAAGTAAAGCTTGCTGCTGATGAAGATGACGATGATGATGATGATGATGACGATGATGATGATGATGATGATGATTTTGATGAGGAAGTTGAAAAAAAAGCTCCAGTAAGGAAATCTGTACGAGATACTCCAGCCAAAAATGCACAAATATCGAACCAAAATGGAAAAGACTCAAAATCATCAACACCAAGATCAAAAGGTCAAGAATCCTTCAAAAAACAGGAAAAAACTCCTAAAACACCGAAAGGACCCAGCTCTGCAGAAGACATTAAAGCAAAAATGCAAGCAAGTATAGAAAAAGGTGGTTCCCTTCCCAAAGTGGAAGCCAAGCTTATCAATTATGTGAAGAATTGTTTCCAGATGACTGACTGACTATTCAAGATCTCTGGCAGTGGAGGAAGTCTCTTTAAGAAAATAGTTTAAACAGTTAAACTTAAAAATGTTCAAATTTTTCCATATTATTTCATTTCTGTAACAGTTGATATCTGGCTGTCCTTTTTATAATGCAGAGTGAGAACTTTCCCTGCAGTGTCTGATAAATGTCCACGTTCCATTGCCAAGAATGTGTTGTCCAAAATGCCTGTTTAGTTTTTAAAGATGGAACTCCACCCTTTGCTTGGTTTTAAGTATGTATGGAATGTTATGATAGGAATAGTAGTAGTGGTGGTCAGACAGATGGAAATGGTGGGGAGACAAAAATATACATGTGAAATAAACTCAGTATTTTAATAAAGTAAAAAAAAAAAAAAAAAGAAGGCTTCTGAATAATTATGGAAGGATGAAAGGTAGCAAAGTTTGTGGGCGGGGGGGGGGCGGGGCGGGTAGGCAAGGTGTCCAAATCATGAAGATATGAGGAAGCCAATACAGAATTCCAGGATGGAGGAGTAGACAATCAGATCTGAATTCCTGGAAGATTATTTCAGTAGAAAATGTTATAAATGGATTAGGATGAAATCAAATTTGAAGGAAAACAGATTGTTTCCTGGCACTTTCATTAGTTCATGGGAAAAATGACGAATGCCTGAACTAAAAGGTCCTTGGCTCAGGATGGGTGTGGATTCAAGCAGGTGACTTTGGACTAGAATCCAGACAGAAGAGATGTTGTAAGAAGAGCCCGTGGTGGCTGCCAGAACACTACACCTGTGGCAGAAAAGTTCAGACATCGGGCCAATTACACAAGGAGGCAAGATCTCAGAGGGCCCTAAACACATGAAGAAGGAGCTCAGACTTTAGCAGAAGAGGAAAATCAGACCTGAGTTGCAGAATCGATATTTTCCACAGAGCATTCTGGCAACTAGGTGAAAAAAGAGCTAAAAGCAAATTAAAAAATAATAATAAATAGGAGGTACACGAGTGTAGGGAGGAGAAGATGAAGACCTCAGCTAGGGCAGGGGTGGTGAGAAAATCACCAGGACTTAGGGAATGACTGGGTGGAAAGGGAGAGTCAGTTTTGCCTTAGGTGCTGCCACCAAATGGGGCAGAGAAAACAAAAGAACAAATGCAAGGGAAGGAAGAGAAAAAAAAAAAAGAGTTCACTATGGACATGGTGAGTGACACGTAAAATTAGAATCGAAGGTACAGGTGTGTAAGAGGTGTGTAAATAAACAAGCACACTAATCTAGGGAGGGTCAGGGTGGAAGTGGCCACAGAAATCATGAAACTAAATCAAGAAAAGTAAATATTCAGAAAACAAGTGACCAATGGACCAAATCTTGGGAGTGGAAACAGTGACAGATTTTATTTTTGTGGGCTCCAAAATCACTGCAGATGGTGACTGCAGCCATGAAATTTAAAGATGCTTACTCCTTGGAAGGAAAGTTACGACCAACCTAGACAGGATATTAAAAAGCAGAGATGTCATTTGCCAACAAAGGTCCATCTAGTCAAAGCTATGGTTTTTCCAGTCCAGCCATGGGAGAACTGGACTATAAAGAGAGCTGAGCGTTGAAGAATTGATGCTTTTGAACTGTGGTGTTGGAGAAGACTCTTGAGAGTCCCTTGAACTGCAAGGAGATCCAACCAGTCCATCCTAAAGGAGATCAGTCCTGGGTGTTCATTGGAAGGACTGATGTTGAAGCTGAAACTCCAATACTTTGGTCACCTGATGCGAAGAGCTGACTCATCTGAAAAGACCCTGATGCTGGGGAAGATTTAAGGCAGGAGGAGAAGGGGACGACAGAGGATGAGATGGCTGGATGGCATCACTGACTCAATGGACATGAGTTTGATGTCCAAGCTCTGGGAGTTGGTGATGGACAGGGAGGCCTGGTGTGCTGCAGTCCATAGGGTTGCAAAGAGTAGGACACGACTGAGCGACTAAACTGAACTAAGAAACAACAGTTAGAATCCAGACTCGGAATAAAGGACTGGTTCCAAATTGGGAAAGGAGTATGTCAAGGCTGTATACTGTCATCCTGTTTATTTAACTTATATGCAGAGTACATCATGCAAAATGCTGGGCTGGATGAAGCACAAGATGAATTCAAGACTGCAGGGAGAGATATCAATAACCTAAGATATGCAGATGATACCACCCTAATGGCAGAAAGTGAAGAGGAACTAAAGAGCCTTGATGAAAGTGAAAGTGAAAGAGGAGAGTGAAAAAGCTGGCTTTAAACTCAGCATTCAAAGTACAAAGACCATGGCATATTGTCTCATCAATCCATGGGAAATAGATGGGTAAACAATAGAAACAGTGACAGACTTTACTTTCTTAGGCTCCAAAATCACTGCAGATGGTGACTGTAGCCATTAAATTAAAAGGCAGTGGCTTCTTGGAAAAAAGGCTATGACAAACCTTAACACTGTATTAAAAAGCAGAGACATTACTTTGCTGACAAAGGTCCATCTAGTCAAAGCTTTGGCTTTTCCAGTAATCATGTATGGATGTGAGAGTTGGACCATAAAGAAAGCTGAGCACCAAAGAATTGATGCTTTTGAATTGTGGTGTTGGAGAAGAATCTTGTGGGTCCCTTGGACTGAAAGGAGATCCAACCAGTCAATCCTAAAGGAAATCAGTCCTGAATATTCACTGGAAGGACTGATGTTGAAGCTGAAACTCCAATACTTTGGCCACCTGATGTGAAGAGCTGACTCACTGGAAAAGACCCTGATGCTGGGCAAGATTGAAGGCAGAAGGAGAAGGGGACGACTGAGGATGAGATGGTTGGATGGCATCACTGACTCGATGAAGGTTGAGTCTGAGCAAGGTCCAGGAGTTGGTGATGGACAGGGAAGCCTGGCGTGCTGCAGTCCATGAGGTCGCAAAGAATTAGA
The DNA here is from genome assembly GCF_033118175.1 of Dama dama. Classification (NCBI taxonomy): domain Eukaryota; kingdom Metazoa; phylum Chordata; class Mammalia; order Artiodactyla; family Cervidae; genus Dama; species Dama dama. The sequence continues at coordinate 78,298,252 of NC_083698.1, read as the reverse complement.
CACGACTGAGTGACTGAACTCACCTGAACTGATCCCCACTTCATGGATCACAGCCTTATCATGGTGAAGGGACTTGTGTAACTTAATGAAGCTATGAGCCACACTGTGCAGGGCCACAGAAGATGGATGGGTCATAGGGAAGAATTCTGACAAAGCGTGGTCCACTGGAGGAGGAAATCGCAACCCACCCCAGTATTCTTGCCGCAAGAACCCCAGGAACAGCATGAAAAAGCAAAAAGATAGGACAATGGAAGATGAGCCCCCCAGCCCTTGTGTGGATCACAACAAATTTTGGAAAATTCTTCAAGAGATGGGAATACCAGACCATCATACCTGCCTGAGAAACCTCTATGTGGGTCAAGAAGCAACAGTTAGAATCAGACATGGAACAATGGACTGGTTCCAAACTCGAAAAGGAGTACATCAAGGTTCTATATTGTCACCCTGCTTATTTAACTCATATGCAGGGTACACCATGCGAAATGCCAGGCTGAGTGAATCACAAGCTGCAATCAAGATTGCTGGGAGAAATATCAGTAACCTCAGATATGCATATGATACCACTCTAATGGCAGAAAAATGAAGAGGAACTGAGCCTCTTGATGAGGGTGAAACAGCAGATTGAAAAGCAGGCTTAAAACTCAACATGGGCTCTGTGGGAGAAGGCGAAGGTGGGATATTTCGAGAGAACAGCATCGAAACATGTATATTATCTAGGGTGAAACAGATCACCAGCCCAGGTTGGATGCATGAGACAAGTGCTCGGCCTGGTGCACTGGGAAGACCCAGAGGGAGCGGGTAGAGAGGGAGGTGGGAGGGGGGATCGGGATGGGGAATACATGTAAATCCATGGCTAATTCAAGTCAATGTATGACAAAAACCACCACAATATTGTAAAGTAATTAGTCTCCAACTAATAAAAATAAATGAAAATAAATAAATAACTGTCCTTTAAAAAAAAAAAAAAACTCAACATTCAAAAATCTAAGATCACAGCAGCCAGTCCCATCACTTCATGGCAAACAGAAGGGGAAAAGTGGAAGTGGTGACATATTTTCTTTCCTAGGCTCCAAAATAACTGCAGACAGTGACTACAGCCATGAAATTAAGACACTTGCTCTTTTGAAGAAAAGTTATGACAAACCTAGATAGCATATTAAAAAGCAAAGACATCACTTTGATGAAAAAGGTCTGTATAATCAAAGTTATGGTTTTGCCAGTAGTCATGTATGGATGTGAGAGTTGGACCATAAAGAAGGACGTGGCTTAATCACTAATTCGTGTCCAACTCTTGCAAATCCATGGACTGTAGCCCACCAGGCTCCTCCGTCCATGGAATTTTCCAGGCAAGAATACTGGACTTGGTTGCCATTTCCTTCCCCACAGGATCTTCTTGAGCAGGGATCAAACTCAGATCTCCTGCAGTGCAGGTGGATTCTTTATTGACTGAGCTACCAGCTCCCAAGAATTGATGCTTTTGAACTGTGGTGCTGAAGTAGACTCTTGAGAGTCCTTTGGACAACAAGGAGATCAAACCAGTCAATACTAAAGGAAATCAACCCTGAATATTCTTCACTGTATAGTGAATACTCTTCACTGAAAGTCCTTCACTGGAAGGACTGGGATGCTGAATCTGAAGCTCCAATACTTTGGCCATCTGATGTGAAGAGCAGACTCATTGGAAAAAGATCCTGATGCTGGGAAAGACTGAAGACAAAAGGAGAAGAGGGTGGCAGAGGATGAGATGGTCAGAGAGCATCACTGACTCAGTGGATGTGAATTTGAGCAAACTCTGGGAGACAGTGAAGGACAGAAGAGTCTGGCGTGCTACAGTCCATGGGGTTGCAAAAAGTCTTACATGACTCAGTGACTATACAACAACAAAAGCATGAAATATCAAAAATGGGCTCATTTACAGAATCAGAAAGTAGATCAGTGGTTACGTGGGGCTAGAGTTATGTCTGTTCCATGATACAGCATGGATTGCTAGGAGAGAAGGGATGAAATGCAGTGAATGACAGATGTGGCCAACAAGGACCATAAGCAGGAGGGAAAGGATGAGCTGGGCAAACAGTCAGAAATTGAGGCTGATCATGCTTGATAGTTCCCATTTTCTTAATGAAATAGAAATGACATCATCATCTGAGAGTGTAGGGATGGTGGCTGAAAAGGCGGATTGGGGATGAAGGAGCTGATGAAGGACGAACAAATATCAGCCTGTTAAGTGACATGCACACCTCGTACAGAAGGTGTACCAGCACACGGCGGGTGACCGTGTTGTTAAGGCACTGACTAAGCTGAGTTTAGCTCGGGCCGTGGGGTTGAGGCGGGTGGTGTGGGGCATCCTTGACAGCAGGGCCATTAGACAATTGAATCTGCTGGTAAACTTAAGTTAGAATGACTGACCACTTGACAGAGACAGAAAAGAAAAAGAATGGATTAGTGATCAGGGCTCCATCAAGTCACAAAACACGGTTAGTGGGAAGACAAACACAAAAGCCTGAAGGACAAAAAGATTAAGAGTGTTGCCCAAAATATCTTCAAGTTCCAGGGATGGACATAAAGCCTCCAGAATGTGGCCTTAAGGGTAGAGAGATGAAACAGGGCTGAAGGAAAGTGTTCTGGAAAAACAATAGAGAAAACACAGGTCCTGTTGGCATGCTGAAAGCAGGATCTATTTATAACAGAATGAAATCTGTAATAAAGGGGAACTGGGTAGAGGCAAGGAGATAGATGAGGCAATACTGCTAGTAACAAGGGGATAAAGCCAAGAGATGGATCAGAGCCAGGTGCCTGCCTTCAGTGGAGGTACCAAGGCTCACTCATAGGGCTCATGGGGAAAAGAGAGCAATGATCAGAATGCCTTGCTTCTAATATTCCAATTATGTCCTGGATTGTTTTGGTCTATAATGGAATAAGGATCCTGTATAGTACTTAGTCTGGACTCAAAAAGTTGGTGGGGGGTTTTTCTATAATGAAGACTGAGATGTGGAATATATTTATTCATTCATATAATACATAAAAAATAATTTGGGGCCTTTCTATTGATTCCTAAGGCCTCCAATCTACTCTTACAAAAGCAATGAGCTCCAGAATATTTCTCATCTTAACAATTTCCTACTCTACTACGTAAGATCTGAGGAATTAAGTGCCAGAGTTACTGAGAATCACTTGCTCCAGATCTTTCACAACCATCATCTTCTTCTATTTGATACACTGTGGCCATGGGTGGTGTGTGTGTGTACAAATACCTTGATATAATATCTCTGGTTGTCACTGTTTGAGTTTTTCACTGGTGAGAAAGAAGAGAGGAAGAGTGGCAGGGAGACAATTACCGTAAAAAACCACCACCCAAAGCATCAGACCTCAAAGCATCAGCAAACATATAACAGAAACAAGTTACAGAAGCATCCTCCACAGGCCACCTTACTTTGTCATGGACCGTCATGCAGCTAGCAGCATCCTTCTGAAGGATTTCAGTTACCCCATTGGAGAGCCTTTCGTACTTCAGTTTGGGCTCCTCTTCACTCTCTTCTTCCTGCATGGAAAACAGAGATGACAGCCCTCAAGGACATATCTGAAAGAGTCAAAGACTCAAAACACATGTTGTAAGGTGGAACCAGAGGTGGTTCCCTCAATGACTGTCAACAACCACAACTACAGCTAAGGGTTAAGATTCTCATGTTTCATTTTTGCCAACTGGCCTATCAACTGCTACAACTTCAAAGGCAGAATAAATCTGAAAGCTGGAAAGAGGACTACATATACCTTCTGTTGACAGTAATCAACTTTAGTACATTGAGAAAATACAAAACCGTCTGTCCCACTATTCGGACAAAAGCCAATAAAAGGTGCATAGGCAAAATACTTGTCAATGTGCCCTCATGGACATAAAACACAGCAATGAGACAGGAATACAAAAAACTTCCAAAAGACACAAATTCTGTATTTCAAGATTGCAAGCATTTTTGTCAGATTTGAGAATATCCAATTTTATTTAGAAAAATTATAAAAATTAAAATGAAAGAAAATCAGAAATTTTATATAAAGCAAAGTACATACTTACTCTTCAGATAAAAATATTTTAATATTAATTTTAAATAACTGAGAAATCATGAATGGATATTACTACTTAGTTTATGTTAGAATATACACTGCTGACTATCATCTGAATAAACCTACTTATGCATTAAAATGTTCTTAATCTTTTATATATGTTATTACTAACTTTAGATGTTCAATTTCACTGTTGATATAGCATCATAAGACATCCTTAATCTTCAGAGTTACAAAGTTTGGAATCTAGACTGTCTATAAAGGCCAGGAGTTAATAAATCAAGATTAGTTATAAAAATTAAGACAATGATTCAGAAAAATATTTATTTTACTGCATCAATATACAGTGAGAAGGAAACATGCATATAGTGACAACTGTGGTAGAATAAAACTGGCCAGAAGAGTAGTCCACAAAAACAGTTTACTCATCACTTCCTTCAAAAATAATTGTGTGGTCCTCACCTTCCAGCTAACATTTGGGTAGTTGGTACATTGACGATCGCAACCAGAATACCTAGGAATGTTTAATGAAATATAGAGCAATATCAGTCTAAGGCATCAATTAAAGGGCTGCTGAGGCAGTCTGAACTAGAAGTATGATTCCAAGGTGGTGGAGAAACTACGGAGAGGCCAGCTGGCATTCTAAAGTCATTTCTTCCTGGAGGCACTTATCAACAGGAGGCTGAGATTATCTGCCTAGAAAGATGGCCACGCTTGAGAGTGTGGAAAACAGCAACCTTGTGGGCTTTCTTGATGCCTCAGAGAGTAAAGCATCTGCCTGCAATGCAGGAGACCTAGGTTCAAGCCCTGGGTCAGGAAGATCCCACTCCAGTATTCTTGCCTTCAGAATTCCATGGATAGAAGGGCCTGGCAGGCTGCAGTCCAGGGGGTTGAAAAGAGTCCATGGGATTGTAAAGAATCCAGTAGGACTGAGTGACTAACACTTTCACTTTCTGGTACTTGTGGGGACTGGAGGCCTGATGGGGTAATACCCGGTAGAAGAGAGAGGCAAAGAAGGGAATTTGTTACACAGCCACTTTTCCCCAAAAAACACCTGCTAATTTCCAAATCCACATAAGGTAGGAGATAAAAAAAGGCTAAACAGAAAGCCTCAAAAATGCAAATGCGCTGCCTTGACATGTTAGGAAGAAAATTAGATGAGGTCCTGGTGAATACCAAAGCCTCTCATTTGGGACTCCTGGTCCCCAGGACACAAACACAGATAGCTGCCCAAAACTTCTGTCGAGCTTTGCCTCAATTCATTCCCTGACTGGAGTAAGGTACACAACCCCCAACCTATCTGTCCAGTAAGGGAAAGGGTGGCTCCTTATAGAAAGAATACTGTTGGGCTTCAACAATTCTTCACTTACAGTACTAAGAATTCAATTAACAAAAACTACCAGGTGTGCCACAAGACAGGACCAAATAACTAAACATCAAGGAGAAAAAAAGTGTGTTAAACAAAATGAAAACACAGACCCATGGATGACCTAGATACTGGAGTTAGCAGAAAAGGACCTTAATATAATTACTTTAATTATTATAAAGTATGTTTTTTTTAAAAGATGAATGAAATAGATAAAGAGATTTCAACATAAACCTGCAATCTGTAAAAAAAAAAAAAAAATCAAATAATTTTAGAACTGAAAAATATACCTGAAATTAAGAACTCAATATTATAGTTCAACAGAAGATTAGCAAAGCAGAGGACAGGATTAGTAATGGAAAACAGGTCAAAAGATATCCAAAGAGAAGCTCAGGGAAGGAAAATGGATGGAAAATACAAAAAATCATGTGCAATATGTGGGACACAGTGAAAAGGGTCTAACATTTTTCAATACAGTCCCACGAGGATAAGGAAAATAGAAAAATGGGAGGGAGGAGGGACAGGAAGAATACTTACAGAGGAAGCAACTGAGAGTTTTCCAAAACTCATAAGACATCAACCCACAAGATCAAGAAGCTTTGCAAACTGAAGCAACGTAAGTATGAAGAAAATCACACCTAGGCACATCACAGTAAAAAGGAAGTTACATAAAAGAAAAATGACTTGTAGACTGTTAAGTACTGGACTTCTTAAAGATTATAATACTGGTCAACAATCACACAGAGACCATGAACTTAGATGGCTACAGAAATCTTTATCCCTGGGGCAAAGACCTACTTCACATGGAAAGGAGCTCGTTTCTGGATAAACTAAAAGGATGAGATATATCAACCATTATGCTATAGACTTAACACTAGATATCTCATTTCATCCTGACTTTGAAAAAAAAAAAAAAGATCATGGTGAGCTAAATATCATTATCCCATTTTACAGATTTTTCAGTAAAAACTGATGATCAGAAATTTTAGGTTTTCATTAAGATACACAGTGGATAGAAAGCAAAGCTAAAATTCAAATTCAGTTATGAATGCTCTAACATCAATGCCTCATTTAATATACTACCCCAAACGCCTATGAAAATTACACTACAAATCACAATAGACACCTCCAAGATTTTTATGCCTACAAAAAGCTATAAACTGTGATCAACAGGAAATGTGTAAAATATATTGATTTAGCAGGTACATTGGTTATAGATAGATGGATATTATTCCAACATTTACTGACTTAATACAATACTGCTGCTGTTTAGTCACTAAGTCATGGTCTGACTCTTTTGTGATCCCACAGACTGTAGGTCTGCCAGGCTCCTCTGTCCATGGGCTTTCCTAGGCAAGAATACTAGAGTGGGTTACCGTTTCCTCCTCCAGGGGATCTTCCTGACCCAGGGATCAAACCTCTGTCTCCTGCACTGGCAGGTGGATTCTATACCACTGAGCCACTTGGGAAGCCCTAAAACAACAATAAATATGTGCTATTTAATGGAGTTCCGGTGGGTAAACAATACACAAGTGGCTTCATTGGGTGCCTGAGATTCAAGATCTCTTCTGGGGATGCAGGCAAGATGTGAGTTGGGCATCTGAAGACTTGACTGGGGTCAGAGTAATGATTTCTCAGATGGCTCACTCAAATGGGTAGCAAGTTGGCGCTGGGTGTTGACAGGCGGCTTCAGTCACTGGTCTCCTGGACTTCTCCAAAGGGCTGCATCAATGTCCTTGGATGTGGCAAAGGAGACTTCCCCCAGAGTGAGTGGTGCAAGATAACACACAGTGGAAACCCTAATATTATATACGACCGAGCTTCAGCGGTCACATGCTGTCACTTCTACAGTACTCCTGGATGTTGATCATACAGACCGGCCATGATTCAATGGGAGGGGAGGACATAAAGGCAGGAATAATAAGAGGTGAGAATCACCGGGAGGCATCATGCAGACTAGCTACAAGAGGAGTAATAAAATTTTAAGAGCAATAAACCTAGTTTAATAAAAAAATCAATATTCCATGTCTACTGATGAACTGTCTTAAATTTTCTTCTCCAAGTATATACAAGTTATTAGTTGTTGATTTAGTAAAAAGGTGGTAAAACCAGAGATGGTCTACCTACTAACTTTTTAAGAATAACTCCAAGAACTAATAGCCACAGAAGGAAATAGCATGTGCACAGGTCCTTAAAATAAGCCCTACCCTTCTTTTAAAAACGTGCTAACAATAATCGCCTCAACCCAATGAGTTGTCACATGTCCAAAAAGGATCTGTTGTTAAAATATCAAACAGCTAATTAACCCAGTCTTTAAAAAAATCTAGAAATAGAAAAATTACAAAAAGCAACAAATAAACACTTCTACTTATATATCTAATACAAGCGAGAAAGAGAAATCATTACAAAGTTAACACTAAATGTAGCCAAGGCATGATGTGTGCATTCTGAAGTAAATGCGTTAAATACAAATTGAATCCTGAATGTTAGTCTTTATAATAAGATGCCACATGTTGTTCAAGTCTGGACATCAAATGTGCATCCAATGTGAAAAGTTAATTCTAGCCTCTGGACTATTTTGCATAAAAGCACTCAACCACGGACCATTAGATAAAGTTACTGTAAATAAGGTTTGCCTGTCTTATTCATAAGTGGAAACTAAATAATTTCTCTCACATAAGTATACAAAAAATAAATACTTTCACAGCACAGCTCACTGAAGCATTCGTGCTAGGCTTCAAAAACCATAAATAAAATGAAAACTCCAATATTAGGCACTTGATGTAGCATTTCACGCTTTTCTGACAGGTATCTTTTATGTTAAGTTAAAAGCGGGCTAAAGGTGAATTTTTTAAGGTGTTTTCTGCTTGCTGTAAACAAAGAAAATGGAAAGTGATTCAAAAACACAATTCACAGAGGTTATTCTACTGCTGCAGACTATATATCACATTTTAAATAAAAAACATTTTAAAAATCAGGTAGATTTAATATAGAGTTTCACTGTAAAAAAAAAAAAATTAAACAGAAAAAAAAAGACTTTCATGCAATTTGAACTTCCATAGAAAACAACCCAGTGTTAATAAAAAGCAAATCAATAATTTTTGTTAAATTTTAATAATCTTGCAAGCCTACAAATAAAACCATCAACAGTCTGAGTTGAGATGACAGTTAACTGCGTTTCTATGACAACCTAGAGGAACAGTACAAGTCCTGACTTGCAGTTAAGCGAAGACATGAACAGAGTGACATTTACTCATACAAGAAAAATCTGAAGCTTTTCTTTAAAAAGAATCAATTCCTCAAATAACATGGACTTTCACTAAGTGGATAACACTTTTAATTAAAGACAAGTCCTTTAGATCATCCTGTAGGATTCTAAAACATCTGAAAATAAATTTCTTATCATGGTCATTTTTACTTAGTTTTGAACCGAAAGTGAAAAAGTCGCTTTGGGGACAACAGACTAAGGTAATTACACATTTCTGCCTCAAAAACTATTTAACAATTTGTTACTAACACCACAGGGTAAATGTACATAGAGAAAATCCCATCACTTAGAATTACCTAACCAACAAGAATATCGTACTTTTCACCTGATAATTAAAGTTTTCTGTACAAGAAAAAACTGTTTGGCATTTATAACCAATTTTTCATCCTGTTTTTAACTCTAACCACATCTTTCACACAACAGTACAGTTTATGTACAATGTGACAGTCTAAATGAAGACCTGAATTTTACTTTAAAAAAAAAATGTGTCATATGAACTCAGCGGTTAACAGAAAGATCATTATATCTTCTATGGTTTTTATGAATCTAGAACTCAATTTTATTTCTGGTTATCAGTTCTTTGTTAAAATACAATTTTGTCTTGTTTTGTTTTGTTTTGTTTTTTCCCTTTTTCCACAAAACAATAGTGATATACAAGATGGGTGAGATGAGATGTTTACAAAATCCAAGTTAAGCCAGTGAAAAGTATCACCAGTGGAATGTTCCTAGACAATTTACAATCTCACTCTATGGAGATGCCTTCATCTCAGCTAGACTCACCAATGAGAAAGACCCTGAACCCCTAGGAATTTTAATAAGATGAATGGGTGCGGTGACCTCTTGTCATCAACTACATCTGACCAGGGGCAAATTCCTTTTAATAAATATCCAATGTTTTAAAGCTAGATAAATTAGGGAACACTAACATCCTCAAAAACAAAACAAAATTCTCATTGTCTAAAAAAAAGAGCAGCTTGAACTTCCACAGGAAAAAACCAAGTGTTAATAAAAAGCAAATCAATCATCAGCCATTGGTCTGAAGGTATAAAGGCTTTCCTCCTCTAGAACATTTTCTCAAGAATTATAATTACCATAATTGAAATTATACTGTAAGTCAATCAAAACACATAATTTGAGGTCTCAAAAAATACAACTAACAAATTTTTAAGGAATAGAAGTCTGTACTACAACAGGAATTGTATCAACTTTATTAACAACAATTAATATAGAGAGTTAAGAAATATATATATTATCGTGCATATACATTTATTTGAAACTGTAATGTCACCAATAAAGGACATCTCCACCTATGTCATATTAGTCTTAAACTTTTCCACAAAAAGGGATTTATGATGAGAAAAACTGTACAAAAAAAGAATAACTGTAAGATTCGAAATTTATCAGGAAATATGGATTTTTATTGATTTTGTATTTGTGTCCTTCCCAACTGAATGCCACCTCCTTAAAAGGGCAAATGCAACTATTAACTATTATAGGTTATAGCTCTATTACAAAAGGATGATTTTATTTACACAAAAAGATGACCGTCTGGTAGGAAAGCTGGTTTCATATATCCTTCTAAAATGTCAAAACATATCAAGAAAACTACATAAACAAGCCAAGAGAGTAACTTCTAGTTTCCATTTATAACACAAGGTATTATAGCTGCCTCAATGACCAAACTTTTTAAGAAAGTGACATGAAGATAATGGAATTCATCTACAATAAAACAACTGTGGTCAAAGCTCCCATGATGCCTTTCCATCAGACTGGTGACAGACAAGCAATTACACTCTTATATGAATGCAAATAATGCTGTTAAAGTTTTTTTACTTTCAAGCAATACTGCTATTACTTAAAACATATTAATCAAAAACAAGTAGCTAAAATTAGGAGCTCATAAATGTATTCTAGATGATGTAAGTCTACTTTTTCATATAGATAGAAAATTTCAATGAGCCTACTCATAGGTATACACTATATTTAAAAGCTTAAAGTACATATGGTTAAATAAGTGGTTCTCAACTGGAGGCAATGTTGTTTCCCGGTTCACTCACTTGGCAATGTCTGGGAACATTTTTGTTGTCACAACTGAGTTGGCGGAGAAAATGCTATTGATATCTAGTGGGTAGAGGGCAGGGACGAAGCTAAACATTCTACAATGGATGAGACAATCTTCCAGAACAAAAAATTTCCCCCCCCCCAAATGCCAACAGTGCCAAGGTCAAGAAACCCCGGGTTAAACAAATTTCACAAGATTAAATATTACACCGACCTTAAAATCTGTTTTCAAAGACGATTTGATAAGGAAGGGGAAGGTTCTCAAAATGTCTTACTAGGTGAATAAGTAGGTCATAAAAACCTGCTCTGCACGATCCAAATGTTACTAAAGAAATGCATACACACATGTGGGAGGTAAATGAGAAAAACAAACATCAAAACGGTCATCCTCCTAAGCTTTTTCTTCACATATAGACTGGGAGTGATAACAAGACTTCCATCACAGGGTTGCTGTGAACATTATAGAAGGTGGCAATTAAAAATCACTACTGTGATGGGACTTTCCTGGTGGTCCAGTAGTTAAGACTCTGCACGTTCAATGCAAGGAGTGTGAGTTCGATCTCTGGTTGGGGAACTAAGATCCAGCATACTGCATGGGGCAGCCAGAAAGCTTAAAAAAAAAAAAATTACCATGGCTACTGACAATATTTTCTAAATTTTCTAAATTAATTATTTCATTTATTATAGAATTACTGTATTTTATACATTTTCAAGCCATTATTCAACATTCTTTTCAAAACTTTACATCTACTGAACTAAGACTTGTCTCTCAAAACCACGCTCCTTCCCCTGTCAATACTTTGCCTACAGAAGTGAGAAAAAGTTGAGCCTCTAATAATTGAAGAGGTCTACTTAAGATTCACAAGATATGCAGTCTTCATAAACCCTGGTCTCTCCTTTGCCCTGTAGTATCAGAATTTCATGTTCAATTCAGGGAGGAAAAAAAAATAAGGTGAAGGTTTCCATGCCCTAAGCCACATACCATAAACAGGATCAACTCCCATCATTTATTTTATATTGGGAAAGCGATAAGAATATAGAGAGTGGGGGCGGGGGGAGAGAATGAGAAAAGCAAATAAGCTTTTCATTTCCTTCCAGCCATATGGAATAACCTGATCAATCTTCAAGATATGCCATTCAGGTGGACAATTTCCGCCACTTAATCCAACATAACCCTCTCTTTCTTTCTTCCCAATATCCCATGGTGATCACAAGATCCTTAGAAGCAGGGTTTAGGCCTATTCATTGTTCTGAACTTCACCTAACAAAACTGTGGGTACCTAACAAAGACCAGTGAAAACACAAGTACATCGTAACAGCAGGCAGAGTTTAGTGAGAAGCTTTTCAGAGACATTCTCATTTAGATTTCTACCCAAGAAAATCCAAATCGTAGCATATCAGGGAAAAGGAGAGATTACCTAAATTATGTACAATATTATGTCAAATATTTACAGACACAGCTGGGGGAGGGGTAGGCAGGGGGAGGTACCAAAGAGAGGGAAACAGTAGCAAATAGAAGCAACAACCATAGAGGTCCTGCAAATTCAATTTTAATAAAACACTTCACATTGATTTATAATTTACAGGTTTACTGTTACATTAAAAAGTGCCACAGGTTTTGAGATTATTTTTGTTGGCAAAGGAGATTAAATACCTCTCAAGCATCTTTCTATTGCCCATTTCTTATCCCAGGTGCAAAGGAGCACCTGGCTAGCTACTCAGACCCAAGCCTCTGACAGCTTTTCAAAAATTTCCTTAAAGAAACAGATACAGATAAACTCCCCAAATAGCAATAAAAAATTAAGATAAGCCATTACCAAAATTAAGGAAAAGCAGATACATATGGTGAGTATGAATTTGAACTCATGACACATTTTGACTTGTTTCATGAAAACTTAACCCACCTGAACAAAACGTACAAAGATACTTTAGGCTCTCCCACCAAAGCTCAGTGGACATGAGTTTGAGCAAACTCCAGGAGATAGTGAAGGACAGGGAAGCCTGACATGCTGCAGTCCGTGGGGTCATAAAGAGCTGGACATAACTGAGCGACTGAACCACCACCACCAAAGCTTCATGCTCATGACTCAGAGCCTATCCCACTCGGCAGAGCAGATACCTGCCCCACCCACTAAGGGCTGTTTTTTTCTAGATGGTGACTGCAGTTTTTGCCCACTGTTTCTCCACACCTGCACCTTCAACCCTGGCTACCATCGATTTCCACCTCCCTCCTACAGGCAGAGATTGTTAAAACCCTGACCCCTGAACAGTGCATTACTGGTGGTTTGGGAGTCCCAGCTTTAAGCACTGCAGGACCAAAAAAACACTGGTAGCAGGGAGGTGGGAATTTCAAGTAACCAGAGAACACAAATAAAGGTAAAAGCAAAGATGCATTAAAAAAACAGAAAACTAAATAATTAATAAGTCCAAAGTCTGCGTGTGCGTGCTTAGTCGCTAAGCTGTGTCTGACTCTTTGTGACTCCATGGTCTGTAGCCCACCAGGAAACTCTGTCCATGGGATTTTCCAGTTAAGAATACTAGAGTGGGTTGCCATTTCCTCCTCCATGGGATCTTCCCAACCCAGGGATCAAACCCACCTCTCCTGCATTGCAGGTGGATTCTTTATTGCTAAGCCACCAGGGAAGCATAACTGTAATTATCAAAACCCTTGAAGAAAAGTTTTGAAAGGAAAAAAGAGAAACGAAATAGTTCAGTTATCTGAGGCATGAATGTAAATGTAAAAATTTAAAGCAGAATATCATAAAGCAAACCCTATGAAAATAAAAACAAAAATAAACAAAAGGGACCTAATGAAACTTTAAAGCTTCTGCACAGCAAAGGAAACCATAAACAAAACAAAAAGACAACCATCAAAATGGGAGAAATATTTGCAAAGGAAGCAACTGACAGGGAATTAACTTCCATAGTATACAAAGAGCTCATGCAGCTTAATATAAAAAAAGAAACAATCCAACTAAAAAATAGACATAAGACCTAAAGAAGACATACAGATGGCCAACAAACACGAAAAGATGTGCAGCATCACTAATTATTAGAGAAAAATGCAAATGAAGACTACAATAAGGTACCACCTCATACCCATCAGAATGTCTAGCATCAAAAATTCTACAAACAATAAATGTATGAAGGGAACTCAGCTACACTGTTGGTGGGAATGTAAACTGATACAACTGCTATGGAGAAAAGCATGGAGATCCCTCAAAATACTAACCATCACATGACCGAGCAATCTCACGGCTACGCATACACCTGGAGAAAACCGTAATTCAGAAAGGTACACACACCCCAGTGTTCACTGCAGCACTGTTTACAATAGCCGGCCATGGAAGCAACCTAAATGTCCATCAACTGAGGAATAGATAGAGAGGATACGGTACACATATACAATGGAATGTTACTCGGCCCTAAAAAGGGACAAAATCGTACCATTTACACAGATGTGGATGGACCTAGAGAATGTTATGCAGAGTGAAGTGAAAAAGAGAAAAATATTAAGTATTAGTGCAAATATGTGGAAACTAGAAAAATGGTATAGATGAACTTATTTGCAAAACAGAAACAGAGACACAGACGTAGAGAACAAACGTATTGATACCAAAGGGGAGACGGGAGTGGGATGACTTGGGAGACTAGGATGGACACACTGATACACACTTCTACATGTTAAATAGATAACTAGGGAGAACCTACTGTACCTACACAGGGAACTCAATTCAATGCTCTGTGGTGACCTAAACAGGAAGGAAATTCAAGAAAAAGGATATATGTATGTGTGTGGCTGATCCACTGTGCTGCACATCAGAAACTAACACAACATTGTAAAGCAATTATACTCCAAATTTTTATTTTTATCCTTATGCTATTTTTAAGCTTCCAGACTCTTAACTCCTACCTGTTCTTTATTCTTGTTTTGATAACTATTTCCAAATGTGTGTATATGTATTGCCTTGAGATTTTATATTTCATTTGAATTCAGCTTCTTCTAAATTACTTTTGTGGTTGTTTGCAATTCTTTAAAAAAATTTTTTTTTTAAGATTTGGAGACCAGGAAAAAAAAAAAAGCAAACTCTACATATATTAATAGAAAACTTAGTGGTGGGTGGGCCTCACCGAATCAGTTGAAGGTCTAAATAAACCCTCCCACTGAGTAAAAACATTCTTCCTAATAGCCTTCCAAGTGAGTGACTTTTTTCTTGTCTTAGGATTTGAACTGAAACATTGGCTCTTTCTGAGTGTCCAGCTTGCTGACTCACCCTGAAGGTCTTGGGACTTGCCAGATCCATAATCACACAAGTCAGTTCCTTACAATAAATCTTTCTCTCTCTCTCTCTCTCTCTCTGATCCTATTGGTCTCTCTCAGATCCTCCTGAATCTCTCTCAAATTGATCCCTCTTTTCTCCCATACCCTCCCCAGTTCCTGTTGGTCCTAAACATAGCCCATTGGTTCTGTTTCTTTAGAGAACCCTGTCTTGCTAAGACAGAGAGAGTTGGCCTGGCCTGTAGATATGCCTCAAGGGCACTTTACAAAGGCTCAGAAGACTCATGGCACAAACTCCCACTATGACACATATTTTCCAAGGAGTTATTCAAATAGAAAGCAAAAAATCTAGGAGATGTTGTAACAGATGAGAAAGAAGGATGACCAAAAAATATCTTGGTAGAGATTTCCCTGGAGGTCCAGTTAGTAAGAACCTGCATTTCCAATGCAGGGGATATGGGTTCAATCCCTGATCAGGGAGCTAAGATCCCACATGCTATGTAGTGGAGTCAAGGAAAAAAAAAATCTTGGTAAAGTTCACTAATGTTCAGTTCAGTTTCAGTTCAGTTGCTCAGTCGTGTTCAACTCTTTGTGACCCCATGAACCACAGCATGCCAGGACTCCCTGTCCATCACCAACTCCCGGAGTTTACCCAAACTCATGTCCATGGAGTTGGTGATGCCATCCAACCATCTCATCCTCTGTTGTCCCCTTCTCCTCCTGCCCTCAATCTTCCCCAGCCTCAGGGTCTTTTCAAATGAGTCAGCTCTCCACATCAGGTGGCCAAAGTATTGGAGTTTCAGTTTCAATATCAGTCCTTCCAATGAACACCCAGGATTGATCTCCTTTAGGATGGACTGGTTGGACCTCCTTGCAGTCCAAGGGACTCTCAAGAGACTTCTCCAACACCACAGTTCAAAAGCATCAATTCTTTGGTGCTCAGCTTTCTTTACAGTCCAACTCTCAATCCATACATCACTAATGTTACTTGTTAACAAAGGACAAGGGAAGAAAGGAAAGAAATCATTTAAAAACCTACTGGAATTCATAATCAAGTGGCCAATCACAAAATAAGTCAAAATAAAGTTTTCTTATGCCAGTTCCACCATACACAGTCCTAATGTACTGGGCAACGTAGTTAAAACCTCAGTTACTTCATCTTTCATGAAAGGAGGAGGAGAATATGTACCTTACAGAATTGCTGTAAGAATCAAAAGTAATAAATGTATGCAAAGCACAGTATCAGGTATGCATCCAGTGAATGTAAGTTATGTTACCAATATTTGTAGTATAGCCCCCAAATTTAAACTGTGTAATTCATATCGTCCCTTTTGAGTTTATTTCCAGATATAAAACTGAACAAACATGTCTTTTCTTTTCTTTAAACTTTTTATTTTGTATTAGGGTATAGTTGATTAACAATGTAGTGGCAGTTTCAGATGAATGGTGAAGGGACTCAGTCATACATATACATGTTTCCCTTCTTCCCCAAATCCCCCTCCCATCCAGGCTGGCACATACCACTGAGCAGAGTTCCATGCGCTATACAATAGATCCTTGTTGGTTATCAATTTTAAATGTAGCAGTGTGCATGACCTTCCCAAAGTCCCTAACTACCCTTTCCCCCTGACAACCATTAGTTTGTTTTCTAAGTCTGTCTCTCTTTTCCGTAAGTTCATCTGTATCATTTCTTTTTAGATTCCACATTTAAAGGATGTCACATGATATTTCTCCTCCTCTGTCTGACTTCAGGCAATGTAACACTCTCTAGGTTCATCCATGTTGCTGCAAATGGCATTATTTCATTCTTAATGGCTGACTAATACTTCCATTATACATACACACACCCACACACCGCCACATCTTCTTTAACCATTTCTTTGTTGATGGAGATTTAGGTTCTTTCCATGTCTTGGCTATTGTTAAGCAGTGCTGCAGTGAACACTGAGGTGCATGTATCTTTTTGAATCATGTTTTTCTCTAGGTATATGTGCAGGGATGGGATTGCAGGGTCATATGGTAGCTCTATTTTTAGTTTTTTAAGGAACCTCCATACTGTTCTTCATAATGGCTGCACCAATTTACATTCCCACCAACAGATTCCCTTCTCTCCACACCTTCTCCAGCATTTGTTGTTTGTGGAATTTTTGATGACAGTCATTCTGACAGGCAGGAGGTTATATCTCATTGTAATTTTGATTTGCATTTCTCTGATAACTAACAATGCTGAACATCTTTTCATGTGGCTATTGGCCATTTGCATGTCCTCTTTGAAGAGATGTCTATTCAGGTCTTCTGCCCATTTTTTGAGTGGGTTGTTTGTTTTGATGCTGTTACGAGTCAGAAACTGTTTATAAATTTTGAACACTCATCCCTTATCAGTCACATCATTTGTATTTTCTCCCAATCTGTGGGTTGTCTTTTCATTTGTTTATTATTTCCTTTGCTTTGCAAAAGCTTTTAAGTAGGTCCCATTTGTTTATTTTTGTTTTTATTTCAATTATTCAGGGAGATGGATTGAAAAAAATTTTGCAGAGATTTAAGTCAGAGTGTTCTGCCTATGTTTTCCTTTAAGGGTTTTATAGTGTCTGGTCTCACATATAGGTCTTTAACCCATTTTGAGCTCATTTTTGTGTATGGAGTTAAAGCACAGTATCAGGTATGTATCCAGTGAATCAGTTACTAAAAACATTATTATTTGTATTACAGTTCCCAAATTTAAACTGTGTAATTCATATTCTCCCTTTTAAGTTTATTTCCAGACATAAAATTGAATAAACATAACATTTCCAATTTAATTACCTCTTTGCTGTACACTGTTTACAAAAAATGAAGATGTATTACTGTTGAGTTGGTCACATCATTTCAAAAATGTTTTCAATCATATCTAAGTGTGAATCCTGTTATTAGGAAAGTAAAAGGAAATGCTACAGTCCCCTCCTTATTAAGCCAACAGTCACTCCTGGATGCTTATAAAGATCAAAAGTAACTCATCCCAGGTCAAGTATCTCAAAAATGCCCAACCACTGATGGAAATGATGACGACAGACTAAAATTTTAAGGTTTATACAGGGTTTCCTCACTCCCAACCTTCTGATACTATTTCGAGAGATTTATTTACTCCACCGAGGCCTTTGGAGAAGAAAGCCATATTCAAAGGAAAGAAATATGACAACATGTATGTCTGTAAATCACTGTATTTAAAAATGGTTGTACTCAAACTGAAATAGCTCACGGATGATAAGAAATCTACATGTTACTTAGATTTGTGATAGCATTTCTTGAGTCTGCACAGAAAAGAATACCTTAAAGCCTTGACAGGGTAATATCGGGCCCTAATTGCCAAGTAGAATTATCATTTAAACAACATTCTTGAGCAATTATCAGAAAAGATAAGTTTTTATAAATACAGCTCTGACAGTAATAGTAATTTAAATACAACCGTTTTCCGTATGTTCTCCCTTGCCAGATGTATTTACTGCCCAAATTCTGAGAATAAAGACTAATGAAAAGTGCTAAGGGAATAAGATCATACAATCACATTATTTACTGCGTTAGTTTGCCATTGCTACTGTAACAAATTACCATAAACTCAGAGGCTTGAAACAACACTAATTTGTTGTCTTACAACCCAGTACAGACCTCAACAGACCTCAATACAGACCCCATGGGGCTAAAATCAAGATGATAGCAGGAAACCTCTCTCTGGAGGCTCTAGGCGAAAATCTGGTCCCTCGTCTTCCCATCTTCTGGAGGCCACCTGCATTCCTTGGTGGTGGGTTCCCCCCTCTCTCCTCCTTCAAAGCCAGCAAGAGTAGGTTGAGTCCTACTCAGAGTAACATAACATCATTCTGACCTTCTCTACCTCTCTCTTCCACCTGTAAGGACCTTGTGACTACACTGATCCCCACCTGGATAATATCCCTATCTTAAAGTCAGCTGATAAGGAACCTAATTCCCTTTGCCATATTACATAACATGTTCATAGCTTCCAGAAATTAGGATGAAGATTTCCATTATTCTAGCTACCATTATTCTATTACTGAGAACAATAAAAGGATCAGAGGTAATAAAAATGATGATGGGCTATGGTGCTAAATCCCCTAAGCCAAACCCCAAACTAAAAAAGAGTTCTCATTACCTGTCCCTAAATTAAAATCACAATCCTCTTGAAGACACGGGGTGGGATAAAACAGATCTCAGCTTGAGTCAGGAGGTCAGAGTTGATCACTGCTACTTGTTTTTGGCAAAGGGACTTCTCAAATCCCTGGTTTCACCATCTTCTAAATAACGATACAGTGCCAGTTTTATATAACTGTTGTGAAGATAAATTCATTTGTTCATTTACAAGCACCTGGCTGGTAAAAACTTGGCAATAGGGTCCTTGCCTTCTGGAAAGTAGCTGGCATACAGCTGGACAAAAATAACAAAACAGCAGCAGCATGCTTACTGAACACATTTTAATGACAGGCAAAAACAGTCACTAAAGAGATGTGTCTTTTATGAGCATTCTAAATATCAACATTTTGTAATACATAAGCTAAGAATTTTTCTGAGCAGAGACATTTTGCCAACTAATCTTTCTTGGGCCCATTCCAGGTAGGTTCCAACGCCACCTCCCCACTACGAGCCACCATGACTGCTCTTACAAGGATCACACCAAAGGGCTCACCTTTACAGCCCCAAGGGTGAAGCCGCAGACCTCATCTTATTCCTCTTCCAAGCAGTATCTGGTGTAACTGACCATATTCTTTCTGCCGAGGCATTCCTCCCTTGGCCTCCGGGACACTGCTTTCTAGTGCTCTACTGCTACTTCACTGGTCACTCCTTCTCAATCCCTTTTGAAGATTTCTCTTCATATACCAGATCTCTAAAAAGTCAGAGGACCCCTAGGTCCAGACATCAGGTCTCTTACCTATCTGTCCTCATGCCCTAAGAGCTCTCATTCAGTTTCAGTTTTAAATACCCCATCCAGATGTTGATCTAAAGATTCTTATCTTCAGCCCAGATCCACACTAGTCTTTTTTTATCCAACTGCCTACTTGACATTTGCCCTTGGATGTCCAATTGATATCTCCAACTTAAAATACCCCAAATGGAATTTCTGATTTACCCACCCTGCCCAACTACCACCATCACCACCAACTCACCCTGAGCAACAAAACCAGTACTATCTAGAGACTTCCCCAATCTTCATTAACAAGAGCTACATCATTCTAGCTATTCATCCTTCATTCCTCTCTCACTCACACCTCCATGTCCTGGTTAAGAAATCCATTGGCTCTACTTCAAAAAATACACGAGGGACTTTCCTGGTGGTCCAGTGGCTAAAACTCTGCACTCCCAACACAGGGTGCCCAGGTTCGATCCCTGGTCAGGGAACTAGATCCCACATGCTGCAACTAAGAGTTTGTATGAAAGTAAAAGTGACAGTTGGATGGACTGTAGCCCACCAGGCTCCTCTGTCCATGGAATTCTCCAGGCAAGAATACTGGAATGGGTAGTCATTTCCTTCTCCAGGGGATCTGCCCGACCCAGGGATCGAACCTGGATCTCCTGCACTACAGGCAGATTCTTCACCGTCTGAGCCACCAGAGAAGCCCCAAGAGTTCACATGCCACAACTCTCACATGCTACAACTAAAGACCCTGTATGCCACAACTAAGACCTGGCACAGTCAAATAAATACTTAAATAAATTAGTATTAATAAAATAAAAATAAAGAACCATTGAATGTTTTTTAAAAATACCCTAATCTACATCACCTCTAGGTAGAATTTTGCCAAAACCTCCTAACTGGTCTTGCTGCTTCCTACTTGCCACCACTCCCTGACTTCTTTCAAACATCATACAAAGTGATCTTACTAAAACAATGACCCTCCAATGGTTTCCCGTTTTACAGTAAAAACCAAAGTCCATAAGCTGACTTCAGACTCGAGCTCTTGGCCATGCGTTTCTCAGACAAGACTTCCTTCCATCCTGCTTCAGCCCAGCTCATATCCTCTAGGACCTCTATCATGACCCAACTTGTAGGTACCGTATTTGTTCTTCCTTTTACCGAGGAGACCTTTCCCTTGAATATTTATTTAAATGCCACGTTATCAGAGAGGCCTCCCCTGACTGCCCAGGATAAAACAACAGCCCTCAGCCCACTTCACAGCCCACTTATCCAATGTTATTTTATTTTTATTCACCATATTTATTATTACTTGATATATATGTTTTTGTTGTCTGCCTCCTTTATCAAGTGCTGGTGTATCCTAGCATCCAAAACATACTACTACTCAAACATTTGTTGAATAAAGAAAATAATCAATCCATCTTGGCTGTCTAAAATAACTTATTCTCCTTAGGTAGTAAAATTATAAATTCTGTCCAAATATGTATCATACCAGAAAGTCATGTTCATCTTCCCAATTGCTAACAAGTGTCAGAAACACAGATTCACAAATCTTGCATCTGGAAAGTTTCTACTAAGTTTCCAAATGTATAATTTTTATAATATATGCTTCACAGAGAATGTTTATCCTTGCCTGAATGATGCAATAATCAGCAGAACCTGTTAATATTAATAGCTCATTAAATGAAAAAGCAAAATTTTAATCCAAGGGCTATTTGGCAGGATATATTATAATCCCATGCTCCATTTCTCACACCAATCAATCTCATAACAAGGCACATTACCATTTTAGTTACTAGTTGTGACAATTTGTTTATTAAAATTAATAGATGTAAAGAACCAATTTAAGTTTCAATAAATGATTCACAATGTTCTACCCACCAGGTTAAATACTTTTTGTGTGATGCATTTTGATTTAAAAAACCTATCTGCTGATTTCTCCCAAGGACTGGTTTTCATGTCAACAAGCTGAAAAAAAATTCTCCTTGTGGTGGATGTCCCAGAAGGTGCATTTAAAATTAATTCCTCATTCAACATAAACTATGTATAGGTTTATTTTAAGTAGGCTCAGCTACCTGTCAGTCTTTCTGGTTTGTTAAAATTAATTCAGCTAACACATTCAAGGCCTCCGAACTGTGATATCTGCAAGACCTGAGTCAGATCTGAATGGACATCACTTAGAAGGCAGGTTTACTAACAATGGTAACAAAATCATAAGGACAGAAGTGACACTAATTAACAGTTATCACATGCCATGGCCCAGGCACAGGTCAGGTAATTTACAGGCAATTTAAAGAAACACACTATAGGCAGAGTAAGTCTTAGTTTCGCTATTTAGTTGCATTCATAAATAACAAAAGTTCCCTGGAACCCTTACTTAGTAGAAAGCAGACCTCACTACATTCAATTTCCGTTTGGTGCGCTTCTCCTTCCTTGCTATCCCCATTTAGCCTGAGGTTTTCCCTCTTGTTATTCTCTTCTTGCTGTGCAAGTTTAATCTTGAACGGTTAGGCTAACAATTTGATGCTTCTATTGCAAAGTTCTTTGTACAACCCAATAAACTCCTCCAAAAAGGTGGAATAAACTTCCAAATAAACAATACACCAAGAACCTATTCAAAGCAGGGTTTAAAAAATACATATCTCCATGAAGCAGAACAGCCTGTTTCCAGCTTTATAAACAAAGTTTTCCACAGCACATTATACCTGGTCCACAAATAGGAAAGACCTTATTTCTGTACTGTTAATACCTCAATTTCCTTTTCCTTCACCACTGATTCTACTCAGAAATAAATCTATGGTGTGTCAAGCTACTATAATTTTGGAACTGTTTGTTACTGCAGCATCCTGACTAATATAGGACTGCAGTCAATATTAAATAATCCATGTAAAGCAAGGAGCATGACACATGGAAGTCATAAGTGAACTTGAAAAAAAAAATGGAAGTAATTAATGATTCTTCATGATTTAAATACTGCCTTCCATTAAAATGTCTAAGAACAAAATGAATCAGGTGTTGGAATTATCTGGCAAAGATTTTTAAAGCAGCCATCAAAAAAGTGCTTCAACAAGCAATTATAAATTCTCTTGAAACAAATGGAACAACAGACTCTTTCAGCAAAGAAACAAGCTATTTTAAAAAATGAGAATTTTAGAACTGGAAAATATAATACCCAAAAGAAATAACTCAAAGTTTGGGTTCAACAGTAGAGATGACAGGACAAAACTAATGAACTTAGGGATCAATCAACAGAAGTTACCCAATCTGAACAACACAGAGAAAATAGACTGAAGAAAATGAATGGTCTCAGGGCCCTGTGAACAATAACAAAAGGACTAACATTCATATTACCAAAGTCCCAGAAGGAGAAGAGAATAAAACTGAAAAAGTATCTGAAGAAATAATGATTGAACTTTTTCCAAATTTGGTGAAGGATATAAACCTACAGATTCAATTAGCTAAACAAATTTCAAAGAAGAGAAGTGAAAGAAATCCACTCAAAGAGACATCCTAATTAAATTTCTAAATACTAACATTAAAAAAAAATCTTGCAAGCAGCCGGGGAAACATGACACATGACTTATGGGGGAGCACCAATTCAAACAACAGATTTCTCATTTGAAATGACAGAGGCCAGAAGGCAGTGGCACATAATTTCTCAAGTTCTAAAAGTAAACAACTATCAACCACAAATGCTCTATCTGATGAAAACATCCCCCCAAAATGAAAGGGAAATAAAGACATTCTCAGATGAAGAAAGACTAAAAGAATTTGTGTCTTGCAAATCTATCCCTAAAGAATGGGCTAAAGAAAGTTTTCTAAACAGGAAGGAATAGAAGATAGAAGTTAACAGAAAAAGGTTTAGGACTTTAAAAAGAAAACATAAAAATGGGTGATAGTAGGGGTAAACATAGCAGATTATCCCTCTTTTCATAAGCTTCTTAAAGCATATTTGATATTTGAATTAAAATGTCTAATACCAATTGATAAGCTCAATGAACATGAAACGTATTTAAGACAACCGTACTTTAAAAATGGGAAGTAAGGTTTCCACATATGACTAGAAGTATTACAATGTTGGGGATACCAGTAGACTGTGAGCAGTTACATATGCACATTTTAACACAAAGAGCAACCCTTAAGAAAATCACACAAAGTAATGTATTCAAAAATACTGTTATAAATAAATCAACGCAGAGTTTCAGGAAAATGTTCACGCAACTCACTGACAGGGAAGAAGAGAGAAACAAGAGAAATGAAAAACAGGAACAAACAGAAAACAAAAAATGGCAGCCTTAAGCCCTGATGTGTCAATAACTGCCTTCACTGTGAATGTTCTCACCATACCAGGGAGAGACAAGAGTGGCAGAGCAGGAGAAAGTCAATCTCAAAAGATAAACACACTGTGTGGTTCCATCCATATGTAGTATACTTGAAATGACAAACATACAGAGATGGAGAGCCGAACAGTGGCTGCCAGGCATGCGGGTAGGGGAGGCAGTGGCTGTGACTTAAGAGGGGACTTGTTTTCACCCTGTGATGAGTGATTCATATCGTGACAGCACTGGTGGTCACACGAATCTTCACATGTGATAACAGTGCACACAGTCAAATATACACTTACACACACGAACGCACGTAAAACTGGTGAAATCTGATTAAGGTTTGTAGACTGCACCAATAGCAGTCTCATAGCATATCACATCTGACTGTGCAATATCAGTCACCCAAGATGTTAGTGTTTCAGAACTAGGTAGGCGGTATAAAGAATCTCTCTGTATTACTTCTTGTGTCGGCATGTGAATCTACTATTATCTCAGAATTTAACACTTTAAAAAAAAAATCTCAGGAAAAAAAAATGTTTAATAGAATATAAACTATTCTGGTCTTATATAAAATCTTGAAAAAACAGAGGCCAAGAAATAAACCAAAGTGTTCCTCTAATTCCCCTGTTTGAGTTTGAGGTAGGAAAGAAAGGACAGTTTTATGTCAGGTTCCATACCTTTGCAACCCAAAAGTTCTGTAACAGCAATTGCTATGGACTTTTCTAACATGTCTAGACACTAACATGTTTTGTTAAAAAGGAATACTTGTATTGTTTTGTTAAGTATATAAAGTAATGCATAGACACATAAGTGTTAGTTGCTCAGTCATGTGTGACTCTTTAGAACCCCATGGACTGACTGTAGCTCGCCAGGCTCTTCTGTCCATGGAATTCTCCAGGTAAGAATACTGGAGTGGAGAGCTATTCCCTTCTCCAGGGGATCTTCCTGACCCAGGGATCGAACCCAGGTCTTCTTCACTGCAGCCAGATTCTTTACCATCTGAGCCATCAGGGTAGTCCCACAGGTAATACATGTTTGTTATAAAAAATTTAGAAAAATGAAGAAGACAGATTATAACAGTAAATGAGAGTCACATGACCCAGCGATAAAATGGCCTTGTAGTATTTTTCTCTATGATCATATGTGCACTTTGGAAGCTGAAGAGAAACTGGATTATACTCTGAATCAGCAATCAGCAAATTACAGTCCATGGCCAAATCCAGCCAGATGCCTGGTTTTGTACAATCTACAAACTAAGAAGGGCTTTTACATTTTTATATGGTTACATACCTACATAATATCTTCAATATTGTCTCTCAGATTACAAAGCTTTAAGTATTTACTATCTAAACACTGACCAAGAGTTTGCCAACCAACCCGCATGGTATTTTTGTAAAAAACTTTTCGAAATTATAAAGATAATACAATTCCTTATTTCTAGATATTTAGCCTGTTTCCAAATTTTTATAATTCAAAGTTGTAATGAACATTCTTGAAGCTAAATTTCTGTTAATTATGTAACTCATAATTAACATTATTTTATATATGATTACTATTCTAAAATAATATATATTTTATGAAAAAACAGGAATTTTATCAAAATTATTAATGTCATACATACATGAGCTAGACAATCCTTGTTATCCAGAATAAAAAATAAGTTCAAAGATTCTGAAATCAGTATCTTACCCCACTAGCTGAATAAGCCAAAATCTGTAACATCATCCAAAATATCATACCTATACGACAGTAGCCATCCATCCTTAAAAACTGAAAAGGTCTTTGAGCTTCAAGATGAGAATGAAATCTTTTTGAAGATAATATACTTTTCTGTTAAACTTTACAAGAGAAACATTGTCTAAAAAACAGTCTGGCTCATCATATCAACATGGAAAAAACAGATGACTGTAGATTAAAAGCAAAAAAATCCCAGATATGAGGATCAGTTTATTTATCCTCCAAATTTTCCATTAATTATTAACATGATCCCAAGACCCCTAACTATGTAGCTTTACTTCCTATCCTGGTTGTAACCTGGCTTTGAATTTCTACTTTAAGTGTAAAGAACAAGTTAAAATTCTTAAAGATTGACATCTTGACAAATATACCACCTTCAATTATTTTAATTATACTCCACACCTCAAATTCATTTCATTTGGCTGCAGTTTTCAAGATTAGTGAAAAATATACTGATAGGTCTGAGTATTCAGTGTTATTTTCTCAAACACATTAAAATAAGAACTTTGAAGAAAACACTGGATTTGACAAAGATTTCTTGGATATGACACCAAGAGCACAAGAAACAAAAGTAAAAAGGGATAACTGGATTACATCCAAATTAAAAATGCCTATATATCAAAAGATAGACTCAAGAGAATGAAATAGCAACCAACTTATGGAATGGGAGAAAATATTTAAATATCTGCATATCGTATAATTAAAAAGGGATACACATAATAATATATATTCTTTATATATTACCAATATCTTTTATATACAGAGATATGGATGTAAGTAGGGCTTTCCAGGTGGCGCAGTGGTAAAGAATGCAGAAGACACAAGAGACCCAAGGTTCAATCCCTGGGTCGGGAAGATCCCCTGGAGTATGAAATGGCAATCCACTCCAATATTCTTGGGTGGAAAATCCCATGGACAGAGGAACCTGGCAGGCTACCATCCATGGGGTTGCAGTCAGGTGTGACTGAGCACCCACGCGTGCGCGCACACACACACACACACACACACAGAGATACAGGTAAATCACTTATAACTCCACAAATCTATACCTACCTACCTACCTAGCTATCCATCTGTCCTATCCACAGGTTGTTGTTATATTTATAGCTACTGAATAAGGCATTAATATCCAGGTATCCATCTGATATCCTTATCTACACCTGAAAAGGGTTAATATTCAGACTATATAAAGAATTCAATTCAACAAAAAAAAACCAAACAACTCCATCAGAAAATGGGCAAAGAACCTGGCCATATCTCCAAAGATACACAAATGGCCCACAAGCATATGAAAAGATGCTTAACATCACACATTTTTGGAGAAATACAAATCAAACAACAATAAGATATCTCCTCACACCTGTCAAGATAGCTACTATCAAAAACAAAGAGGAAAATAAGTGTTGGTGGAGAAAAGTTCCAGAAACAGGTTGC
This sequence comes from Dama dama, assembly GCF_033118175.1. Taxonomy (NCBI): domain Eukaryota; kingdom Metazoa; phylum Chordata; class Mammalia; order Artiodactyla; family Cervidae; genus Dama; species Dama dama. The sequence continues at coordinate 78,270,826 of NC_083698.1, read as the reverse complement.
CCAACAATGTGAATAAACTTAATGATACTGAACTGTATACTTAAAAATGGCTAAGATGGTATATTTTGTCTTATGTGTATTTTACAACTAAAAATTTAAAAATTAAAAGTTAATAAAAGAACTTCAGAGTAACCTAACACTGTGGTTTTCCTATAATGTGAAAGTCCAGTTTATATGAAATGCAGCATTTCATAAAGTGGTAGAAAAATAAATTACTACACTACATGGTTGAAAACACTAAGTATTGTTCACAAAATTGGAAATCACCTGAGCACTTAAACATGCTTCATATTTCCTAAAGGAAACGCCTATATGTACAAAAAGAGAAAGCCTAATTAACAGTCACAAAACCAAATAGGGGGGACTTCGCTGGTGGTCCAGTGGTTAAGACTTTGCATTCCAATTCAGGGGATGCAGGTTCGATCCCTGGTTGGGGAGCTAAGATCCCACATGCATTCCGGCAGAAAAAACAATAACATAAAACAAGCAATATTGTAACAGATTCAATAAAGATTCATAAAAAACATCTTTATTAAAAAAAAAAAAAAAACCAATGGGAAGAAGGGACAAAGGCAGGAAAGGAAGAATAAAGATTCCCTGGGAATCAAGTGGTATGTCAATACCAATACCAATCTTAAAAGTGGAAAGTGGATCAAACTGAGTGAGAAATCCAAGAAAATCTTCTCCAAAGACTGGATTGCAAGCCAACTCACTATAGCTACAATGACTTCATTCAGCTCTACTATCAGCCTGACTATTCTGCTGGTGCATAAACTCACTAGAATCGGTAATATCTGGGATGGTAACCACTTTCCTAGAGCCAGTGTGGGAAGACTCTCCAAGCCCTCAGGTTGAAGCACCAAGCTGTAAAATCAGCCACCAGCACCATAGCTAAAATAGAAGCTGGAGATCACTAATATTCCCAGAGTGCTTCCAATGTGGTAAATGCCAAACATGATGCTTTGCAAACATTGATCTTCTCTAATCCTCACAACAACCATATGAGGTTAGCAGTCACTCCCATTTTTCATATCAGGAAGCCGAAGAATGGAAGACTGACGCGATGTCCAAAGTAACATAGCAAGTATGAAGCACAGCTGAGAGATGAACCCGAGGTACCATCCTGAGAAGGCACCATGGCTGGAAGGCAAGACGACCAAAAGAACCCAGAGTCTGGGGACCAGAATCTGAACCTATTTCTCCCACAAAGCAGCTACAACATTAGACTGTCAGGTTACTTTTTGGGCCTGTTTTCTCGACATTAAAATACCTTTCCTTTCCATTTCATTCTTGAAATGTCGTTAACTTTATTCCTTAACTTTCCAGTTTTTGGTTCATTTCAATTCTGAGATTTTTAAATTTGTGGTTTAAGGTAGTTTTTTTGTGTGCTTGTTTGTTTCAAGATATTCAGCTTATGATGGAGTGTTATGTTGGTGTTCTCTTGGAAAATTTTTGATTTTCACTACTTTTTTATCCTGTAAGCAGTTTTGTATGGATGCTACCATTTCAGATCATTGTTAAATGACTTAGATGTTCCTGGACAGCATAAACAGGTGCTCCCAGGGCGAGGGGAGGTGTTTGGGTGGTTTACTAGGTTTCTTAGTTACACTGGTAAGGGAAGGGCATTTTGTTTGTTGTTAAATTCTGGGCATGGCCCATGATGTGTGGGGCATGTGGGATCTCAGTGCCTCGACCAGGGATCAAACCTGTGCCCTCTGCATGGGCAGTGCTGATTCTTAACCACTGGACCACCAAGGAAGTGCCACATTTTCTTTGCTAAGTCGTGTGGAGAGAAGAGGTAAATCTCCTGATTGTACAATATTGTTTGTTTCTGACACCTTGATATCTCTGCTTTTTCCTTTTCCCTGTACCACCAGACCTCCCAGGGAATGCCTCCCCCTTGTCTGCAGAAGTGGCCCCATCCCAATACTGTACTTTTGGTGTTTCACGAATTTTCAAACTCCTTCCTTTAAATTCTCAACAATCAGTTCTCAGATCCACCAGGCTCAGACCTGTACTCACAACTTCCCCATGTGGGATTGGGCATGACTTCCCCTTGTTTTGTGCCACCACTGGGGCTTGGCCACACTCCCCTTATTTCCATCCCTCTGATCCTCAGCTCCAGTCAATCCAAAGCTGGCTCTATTGGTTTCAAATATTTATTTCCCCACTTATTTTGAAGTTTATAGTGCTCCCTGTTATCTAATTATGTTGGAGGCATGGGTTACGGATTCTTTTGTTTGCTCTCTTTCTGGATCATTTTGTATTTGAAAGATGGGTGGAAAGATTTAGATGGATGCAGCTGCCAACATCCTGCTCACCCTGGAAATGAAATTCCTGGATAGGGCTGCAACACTGTAGGATTCTGAACTGGTGATCCTCAGAACACAGGGTTCTCAGTTAAGTAGAGTTCTCCAAAAGTAAAAACGGTGCTCTGAAATGCTTTCAATGCATTACTGAAAATCAACAATTATTATATCCTATCTATAAGTAAATTCAGTTACACTTTACCGGGATTAAGACAGCATCATAGATGTTTAGTAGTGAAAATGTTAGAAACTACAACTCTATAGAAAAACTACAAATGTATGATGGCATAATATGGAAGATGATCTCTAGAGGAATATGTATAAGACCACCTTTTCTCCCCAAAGCATAAAAGAGATTATCTGTAATATCAGTCCAAATTTAATAATTATATTAAATAGCATGTTGGTGTCGATTTTCAAAAAGCTATCACAGATACTTTTATAGTCCTCTGAGCCAAAGGAAATACTAAAAGGAAAAAAAAAGTAACTATTATTATTAGTCCATCCATAAAACTAATAAGCTAATTGATCAGTGTTATGCTTAAACTTATTTTTTATGCATAGCCTTGAGAAAAAAAATTTTAAAGACTTCCTTTATATATTACTTTTTCTCCTTAAAATACAATCTTTACTACAACTGAGCTCCCTAACAGTTTTTCAGGTAGCTACTTCCCTTTTTATGAAATATCATTTCAGTGATTCAGAAATTATACTAAGGAGCACATCATATTCATTAAAAGAACAAAAAATAAATACTTCAGACCCTACAATGGTTATTTTTAAAAATAGGTTTTTAAGTGTCAAGATTAGTTTGTAAAAGTTGGCATGAATTTCCTCACTGCCAACATGCTTAGGATTAAAATATTGATCAAAATAAGGAAAACACTTTTTACTCCTTTTCTCGTTTAATTTTTTAAATGAATCTATCTAATACTTTAAAAGATGACCAACATATTCCTCCTAGGGGTTTAATCACCTATGACCCTACCTTACCTTCCCAAACCTGGGGAATGTTCCATTTAGCAAGGCATGACCAGCTCAAGATGTTGGCTCAGCTAGAAATTTCCATGCTCCTGAATCACCACCTTACCTCAGACTCATCTGTAGATTCTTCCAGAGATCCAGTTTCCTACAAATCATAGAGAGGGGGGAAATGGTTAGAACACATGACAAAAGAAGAAAAAATATTTTCAAGGAATAAGAGTCCTCACGTCCCTACCACCAATACCTATTTGCCCTTCTTTGGCAGTAATCTTCAACCCCAGTTTGAAGAACTCCACATGGTCCGACTCTCACAAGCCTCCTAAGATGTCTCCACACCCTGCGGGGCTAAGATGGTCACCCTGGGTCCACATGGATCTGTCACTCCCAGTGACCTCCCTCAATGGGTCAGCAGCTTAACAAATGACTCCAGGAACTTCTTACGGGAGGACCCAGAAAGCTCTTCCTTCACTAAAGGCGGAACTCGGTCTGGCAAAGCAGTCTTTACTGATCTCAGAAGGGAAGAGGCAACTGCCACTTCAAAGTATCCATATGCCAATTTTTATACAGCAAAGCTCAAAGCTCCTTTGCTATTAATTATTATGCTATTAATCTGGCTGAGTCAAAATGACAGTCTTGCTTAAACAGCTTTTACGAAAGAATTCCCCTAGTGTGGTACCTTATCAGGCACTGCGCAAACAAGCTGTATAATTTACATCCACTCTTTAAACCATTAACCGGAAGACAAATTCTGCCATTTAACACAGTTTCCCTCTTGCTAGACAATGAATCTTGCTGCTCTGGAGAAAACAAAGCAAAACAGGGGAAAAAATGGACTTGATCTCGCTAATCTCTCACCTGTCCACTGAGAGAGAGAATCTGCTGATGCCATGCGTCTTCAAAGAGGTCAGCAAAACGAAGATTTACTTAACGTGCTTATAGATATCAATAGCAATAAAAGGTTACAACTAACGTGCTGACAGTGAACATAAGCATTTCTCAACCATCCATGAGACATAAAAGGGCGGGGCAGGGGGCCAAGGACATTCACAAGACAAAAAAAATGGGTGGTAGGACATTTTAGATACAAAGAATAAATTTTTTCAAGACCAAACAAATGAACATTTTAAAGAAAGGTGGATGCACATATCACTCAACGCAAATTGGACTGCAGGATAAACAGACACCAGGTGAGTGAAAATATTTTAATTTCACGAGTCTAAAATCATTAAGAGCCTGGCAGGTGGCAGGCTTCCTCCAGAAGAGCCTTGTGGACAGAATAATCCCTGCTCACAAGTTCATCTGTAAAATGGGGATGAATAATAGTTGTAATTAAGAATCTGATTGTAGTTATAACATTAACTATAATGAATGTGAGCATCTCCTCTATATCCTAATATGGCCTGTTTGTTTTCAAGATAATCTAAATATTAGAAAGTCCTCATTAGCTTGGAGCTATGATCTTTCCACAGCAATGTTTTGTTCTGAGCTCTAACTATGACATATAAAAAATCTAATTCTATTGCTTGCCAGTTCTCTAGACAGTTAATGAAACAGATCAAGCTGACTCTTCTAAATTGTTTCTCCCCCACACTAATCATCCCCTGGTTAGTGCACCTGCCGTCCTGATCCCCTATTTTGGACACAGACACACTCCACTAAATATTAATAGTCACTGTTCTAATGTCTTTACTCAACATCTATAATATATCACTCATGATGCTAAATGTTTCACACGTAGCATCTTGAAATTTCCTAATGCCCTCCGAAGTAAAATGCAGAGGCTTAGAGTTTGAACTTAAATGACTTCTAACATCCCTGACAGTTCCTGCACATTAAGTTATTAGCATGAGCGAAACCAGGCTTTGACAGCTGTGCCAATAAGCCACGGTTAAGATTCCTGTCTGCCACCTCTAGAACTTTCAGGGAACACCTGTCTACTCCTTTCCAAAACCGATATTAAATCGAAGGAAACATTTTTTCCTAATTTGGGATCCATTCAAATATACATATGGTGTATAAGGACAAACATCCCACTTACATGCGTCATTAAAACAAAAACATAAGTCCCCAACCAGCAATTTCAATCCAAAAACTCAAAATCAAATTACACATTTGTTCCCACCAGAAAGCATGCAGTGGCAGAATCTGATACCTTAAGGCATGCAAATATCAGACATCTGAGTCTTCCAGCCCTCCTGTGGCTGCTTGTATCAACAAAGAACATTTATTTCAGGACACTCAGAGACTTAGCATCAGCACCAGCATGAACCTCCCAAACTGAGCTGTGGCCTCAAAAAATTACACTTCTACCCACGATGCTACCAAAGCCCTGCATAAATGCCTTCGGGAACTGGCCTGGTCTCTTACTTCTTAGCATCCTGAATTCATCAAGCCCCGCTGCTCAACGCTCCAGAGAAAGAGGCTACAGGAAGATCTAAAGTGAATGTACCCAGTGAGGGATCCCAGAAGCAGAAGGCTGAACATAGAGAAATAATGACTTTCAAACATTTTCCTTTTTTTTTTTTGACTTCACATACTGCTGGTGGCTCAATGGTAAAGAATCTGCCTGCCAGTGAAGGAGACGTGGATTTGATCCCTGGGTCGGGAAGATCCCCGATGAAGGAAGTCACAACCCACTCCAGTATTCTTGCCTGAGAAATCCCATGGACAGAGAAGCCTGGTGGGCTACTGCCCATGGGGGTCACAAAATATCAGACATGACTTAGAGACTAAACAAACAACCTTCAAATCATCAAAGTGTAAGTTATAAAACTGTTCTAGCTTCTAAGATAAATATGTCAGACACAACAAGACAAACATTGCAGTATTATATAAGACAGAAGGCTGAACAGAGGTTGCCTAGAGCTGAGGGTGGGGGGATGAGAGGTATTGTTTAATGGGTACAGTTCCAGTTTTGCGATGACAGAAAGTTCTAGAGATAGATGGTGGTAATGACTGCACAAAGGTCAATGTACTTAATGCCACTGATTCCTTACACTTAAAAATGGTTACAATGAAAAAACAATGGTTACAATGGTATATATTATATGTATCTTATCATAATAAAAAAATGTGCTGTCTGCTTGAAGCCAAAATGAAGGGCTGGAAAGCATCTAGTGACACAAATGTATAGTTGGACAAGTTCTGGGCAACAGATTGAAATCTAAGTCAACAACCGTTTCATTTTACCTTTCTTTGGCACATCAATCCCTTAAACTTAATCATGTGTCCAAACAGCATTAACTAAAAATCTCACTGCCTTCACAGATGACCTCTTGAATCTACCCAACCACTGACAGAATCATCTTCCCAAAACACACAGTAGACTAGTCACTGGTCTCCAGCAAGATCATTGAGGCCCACCCCAATCTGGCCCACAGTGCTCTTCCAGCATCACTAACCACTCTCTGTACAGACCCATGGCCCCCCAGGCACACTGGGTGACTTCTCACCAAGAGATCACATGTTCAAGTCTCTATGTCATTGGGAGCAAGAGTGACTTGCAGCCTGGATGTCAACTGTAGGTGTTTTGTTTGGTCTAGGTAGTGTTTTTATGACCTTCACATAAAAATCAGTATTTCTGACTTCATAAACTCAGATATACCTGAAATCCACATTTCCACAGAACATCAGTTGGAGCTGAGCAGCTATGGTCCTGGAGACAGAAAGCACTTCACCACCAACACCCCAAAAGTCCCGACACCAGGCAGTCCCATGCACGGCCACTCCACGTGCCAGCCTTGGGCTTGCGATGCCAGTGCAGAGCCTCCTGAAGCACTTCCCTAGCTTAGAAGGCCCTTGGCCCAACTCCGCACACTTCCTGGTGCTCCTCCAACTCTCACCACGCTCCCAGGACAATTCTCAGGAGCACCTCCAGGAGGCAGGGACAGTCGGGCTGAGGGCCTTCCATCTTGCTTTAACAACACAGCCTAGAGGATCCTGCTGTGATTTATGTCGGAGGGGGTTTTGCCTATGTTCTCCTCTAGCAGGATCCTCTATGACCCACCTCCCAGAATACTGGAAATAAAAGCAAAACTAAACAAATGGGACCTAATGAAACTTAAAAGCTTTTGCACAACAAAGGAAACTATAAGCAAGGTGAAAAGACAGCCCTCAGATTGGGAGAAAATAACAGCAAACGAAGAAACAGACAAAGGACTAATCTCAAAAATATACAAGCAACTCCTGCAGCTCAATTCCAGAAAAATAAATGACCCAATCAAAAAATGGGCCAAAGAACTAAACAGACATTTCTCCAAAGAAGACATACAGATGGCTAACAAGCATATGAAAAGATGCTCAACATCACTCATTATTAGAGAAATGCAAATCAAAACCACAATGAGGTACCATTACACGCCAGTCAGGATGGCTGCTATCCAAAAGTCTACAAGCAATAAATGCTGGAGAGGGTGTGGAGAAAAGGGAACCCTCTTACACTGTTGGTGGGAATGCAAACTAGTACAGCCACTATGGAAAACAGTGTGGAGATTTCTTAAAAACCTGGAAATAGAACTGCCATATGACCCAGTAATCCCACTTCTGGGCATACACACCGAGGAAACCAGATCTGAAAGAGACACGTGCACCCCAATGTTCATCGCAGCACTGTTTATAATAGCCAGGACATGGAAGCAACCTAGATGCCCATCAGCAGACGAATGGATAAGGAAGCTGTGGTACATATACACCATGGAATATTACTCAGCCATTAAAAAGAATTCATTTGAATCAGTTCTAATGAGATGGATGAAACTGGAGCCCCTTATACAGAGTGAAGTAAGCCAGAAAGATAAAGAACATTACAGCATATTAACACATATATATGGAATTTAGAAGGATGGTAATGATAACCCTATATGCAAAACAGAAAAAGAGACACAGATGTACAGAACAGACTTTTGGACTCTGTGGGAGAAGGCGAGGGTGGGATGTTTCGAGAGAACAGTATCGAAACATGTATATTATCTAGGGTGAAACAGATCACCAGCCCAGGTTGGATGCATGAGACAAGTGCTCGGGCCTGGTGCACTGGGAAGACTCAGAGGGATTGGGTAGAGAGGGAGGTGGGAGGGGGGATCGGGATGGGGAATACGTGTAAATCCATGGCTGATTCATGTCAATGTATGACAAAACCCACTACAATATTGTAAAGTAATTAGCCTCCAACTAATAAAAATAAACGGAAAAAAAAAAAGATTAAAAGAAAAAAAAAAACAGCCTAGATTGTATGTCTTCCATTTCCATGTTGCCAATGTGAGGCTAAAAAAAAAGTTAGAAACTCACTGGCTGTTTCTAAATCCTAAACGTTCCTCACAGACCAACCTAGCCCTCACCTCACTCACAGCACTGTCTCCAGGGAGTCCAGGCCACAAGGTCCAGATCTGGCCTCCTATGGCCTCTGTTTCTCCTAACATTAATTGTCTGATCCTAGTAGTTATCCTTTCAAATTCACTGTGGATAAACCCAAAGGCTTTTGCCTGTCTCCAACTATCTTACCCAAAGGATTCAACAGCTAGTTGCTGATGATCATGATGAGAAGAAATAAGGTGCTATAGAGAGAGTGTGGCGGAGAAGGCAATGGCTCCCCACTCCAGTACTCTTGCCTGGAAAATCCCATGAACGAAGGAGCCTGGTAGGCTGCAGTCCATGGGGTCACACAGAGTCAGACACGACTGAGTGACTTCATTTTCACTTTTCACTTTCATGCATTGGAGAAGGAAATGGCAACCCACTCCAGTGTTCTTGCCTGGAGAATCCCAGGGACAGAGAAGCCTGGTAGGCTGCAGTCCATGGGGTCGCACAGAGTCGAACACGACTGAAGTGACTTAGCAGCAGCAGCAGAGAGAATGTGGAGAAAGGGAGACCCTCTTACACTGCTGGTGGGAATGTAAATTGGTGCAGCCGCTATGGAAAACAGTATGGAGGTTCCTCAAAAAATTAAGAGTTGCCATATGATCCAGCAACCCCACTTCTGGGCATATGTCCAGAAAAGATGAAAAGCCTAATTTGAAAAGATACATACATCCCAATGTTCATAGCAGTACCATTTACCATAGCCAAAACAGGAAGCAACCTAAATGTCCATCAACAGATGAATGGATAAAAGAAGATGGAATACCATTATGCTACTAGTATACAATGGAATACTACTTTGCCATAGAAAAGAATGAAATAATGCCACTTGAAGCAACATGGATGGAGCTAGAGATTATCATACTAAGTGAAATGAGTCAGAAAGAGAAAGACAACTACCATGTGAAATCACTTACATGTGGAATCTAAAATATGGCACAAATGAACTAACCTACAAAACAGAATCACAGAGAAAACAGATTTGTGGTTGCTGGGGTATAGGTGGGGTGAGGAAGAATGGACTAGAAATTTGGGATTAGCAGATGCAAACTGTCATATATAGAAAAGATAAACAACAAGGTCCTACTATATAGCACAGGGAACTATACTCTAGTATCTTAATGTTAAATGTTTAACCATATTGTTAAAGAATATGAAATAGAATATATATATAAATATATACATATAACTGAATCACTTTGGTGTACAGCAGAAAGTAAAATACTGTAAATCAACTATGGTGCTCAGTCATTCAGTGGTGTCCAACTTTTTGCAACCCCAGGGACCACCAGACTTCTCAGTCCATGAAGTTTTCCAGGCAAGAATACTGCACTGGGTTGCCATTTCCTCCTCCAGGGTATCTTCCAGACTCAGGGATTGAACCCATGTTTCTTGCATCTTCTGCACTGGCAGGTGGATTCTTTACAACTAGCGCTCCCTAGGAAGCCCTTAAATCAACTATACTTCAATAAAATAAATCTTAAAAAAAAAAAAAGTAAGCTGCTGCTAATCCAAGGCAGTAACACTGTACCTCCTCTGTATACTCCTTTCCCACTTATAAGTAAGAGTAAGTGCATTTTCTCCAGCTCATTAGCTCATGGCTACAGGACAGGGACAGAAGGGGAACAGAGGGGTGACGGCAGCAAACAAGGACAGAGTGATTTAAACAGAATGTTAACACCCTAGCAGCAGCCCCAGGAAGGAGTTAACTGGGTGCTCAGAAGATCCCCACAATAAGGTCTTTCCACGCACCTCGACCCCTAATCCCACCATCAGGGCCCCGTGACAGCAGCCCAGAAAAAGATACAGCACAGCCAACCTCAGAGGCCAGGAGGGGTTCAGAAGATGGTCAGCCCAGGAAGAGAGAGCCAAGCCAGGACCTCCGAGGCTAGGAAATCCTCACAATTTGGAGGGAATAGTTTGTTAAGCACCATGAAGAGAATTTGGGGGAGAAATGGGAGACTGGAGCCTGAGGAAGGCCAGCTCCAAACTCGGCAGGATGAAGAAACAGGGCAGAGACCAGGCCCCAGAGAACCAGACTGGGCTGGAGACGGACGTGAAACACACACCACTTACTGCCACCTTCTCTCCTGTCCCAGCAAACTGTGTGCCGTGGCTGAGCCTGACGACAGAGTGTGACAGGTCCCAAAGTCTGACAAAGGCACGGAAAGAGGACACATTTCGTGTGAATTGTATTTGATATCCTTGTGCCCAGAGCTTCCATTACAGAAAGCTTTGGGTCCCGCAAGGACTAGGCTGTCTGAGTAAGAAAGATGAAAGGGTACCCAGGGAGCTGACAGAAGCAGAAGGCTCAGGTTACCAACCTTGTTCAACCCACCAGGCTCAACTCCTGCACTCATTTTACTCTGCAAATGAAGAAAAGCCTCGAGGACTGCCCCAGCTTGGTGCCTAGTAACCCCATCCCAAACCTGACTTTGCATCAGAGCCATCTAAACTCAGTTTGGGGAATTGGCTAATATTTGCTAATCCACTCCATGATTTTGTTTTTTTCTTTTCCACTATGGTTTATTGAATATAGTTATGGATTTTTTTGAACTGGAGCATTGGAGAAGACCCTTGAGAGTCCCTTGGACTGGAAGGAGATCCTGCCAGTCAATTCTAAAGGAAATCAGTCCTGAATATTCACTGGAAGGACTGATGCTGAAGTTGAAACTCCAATACCTTGGCCATCGATGCGAAGAACCGACTCACTGAAAAAGACCCTGATGTTGGGAAAGACTGAAAGAGGGAGAAAGGGACAATAGAGGATGAGATGGTTGGATGGCATCACCAATGTGATGGACATGAGTTTGAGTAGGCTCCAGGAGTTGATTGACAGGGAAACCCTGTCATGCTGACGGCATGCTGCAGTCCATGGGGTCACAAGGAGTCGGACACGAGTGAGCGACTGAACTGAACTGACAGATTTTTCTTTTCCATTATGGATACTGAGGATAGTTCCCTGTGATATACAGTAGGATCTTGTTGCTTATCCATTCTCTATATAATAGTTTGCATCTGTTAATCTCAAACTCCCAATCCATCCCTCCCCTACGTCTTCCCCCGTGGCAACCACAAATCCATCCTCTATGTCTTTGTCTGTTTCTATCTCATAGATAAGCTCACTTGTGTCATGTTTTAGATTCCATATATAAGTGGTATCATATGGTATTTGTCTCTTTCTGACGGACTTCATTTAGTATCCACTCCATCTTCACAGATTCCGATGCAGTACGTATAAATCAGGGTCCAGATTCACAAGGATTTGATAAAGCAAACAAACAAAAAAACCCACTGAGGAAGATCAAGTTTCTAGAAGAAACAAAGGCGACTGTGACTGAGTAGCCATGAGCAGGGAGCTGCATGAAACACAGAAGCCCGCCCGGATCTGATGAGGGGTCTCTCCGCAAGGTGGTAACCCAGGAGCCAGGGAGGCTACCAATGATCAGCTGATGTCATCAGCCTCCAGCCAACCAGGCCAGAGGAAGATGGGAGGAGAAACTCACAAGGTACCAAGCTCGTTGGCTGAGCTAATTCATGACTATCCTTGTTACATAGTGGTAAAGACTGGGTTTCCTCAAGATTTCTCTGATCCTGTGCTTCTGCAACTTCTTGCTCAGGGCTTTGCTTTTCCTTTAGTTATTAATTAGTAAGTGAAAGTGAAAAGTGTTAGCTGCTCAGTTGTGTCCAACTCTTTGTAACCCCATGGACTGTAGCCTGCCAGGCTCCTCTGTCTGTGGGGTTTTCCAGGCAAGAATACTAGAGTGGGTAGCCATTCCCTTCTCCAAGGGATCTTCCCAACTCAGGGATAAAACCCTGGCCTCTTGCATTGCAGGCAGATTCTTTACAGTCTGAGCCACCAGGGAAGCCCCCTTATTAGTAAAGCTGCTTTTAAAAGATCTATCTTGACCCAACTATATAAAGATTGTCTGCACCTTAGCCAATCCAAGTTTGGGTTGTAAATCATTGTCCTATTTACAAACCCAATGCTTCAATCTGGTACTGTAACATACTTTATCTCATTTCACACTTACAAGAATCCTGGGGAATAAAATCCCCAGGCTACAGGCTTGAAGCAAGAAGCCTGGACACTCAAATATCTGTCACCTTGATTTTTACTTTTACACAGGGCACAGTCACATGCGTGTATACCTGCTCACCAATGTACTATCTCATAATACTAAAATGCTCTATAGTACAGACGGAATGCCCCTAATTTCTAAAAGGCAGAGGGAAACTCAATGTAGAAGCTCTCCGATCTAGTCAAAGAATAGGTTATCTGAGTGACCAAGTATTTTAATGAACCAGGTTCCCTGCTGGGAGAAAAGAGAGTACCCAGAGAGTTGACAGAGCAAGGAACAGTAGGAAATGTAACCTACAATCCAAGTGAATGAAAAGCTTTCAAAACTTTCAGGTAAAAAGCAACAGCACAAATTCTTTGAACCTAGCTTAACAATTTGATGTTTTCCATTCAGAAGGCTATTCTCCCCCTAATAAATCCATTTAAACATTTTATTAAGTACCTAGTACCTGTGTAAGGCACTGGCTCTGTGAGAGATACAGACATGAGTAAACTCTATGCTCATTCTTGAGGACTCAGCAATCTGCAGTAGAGCTAAGACAAATATACAAACATAGAAACAGCCAGACTTTGGGCATAATGTCGCTCATAAGCACGGTACGGACAAATAGTGTCAGGCATCTGTGATTACGAAGGTCAACTATAAATCATTTTGGCGAGATGTAAAATGGCTGGTTAGAGGATTTCCAGGTACAATGCAAGGTATTAGCTCTTTCTGTGAACTAATATTTTTGTATTTTTACTAACCACTTTAACCGTTCTCAGAATAATCAAGGGTTTCCCAATGACTTTTTAAAAAAAGTTCATTCATATCCAAAAAGTGATCTTTTTTTGATCTTTTTATTTTTTGGCTGCATGACACAGCTTGCAGAATCTGAGTTCCCAGACCAGCGACAGAACCCCTGCCTCCCACCGGAAGCACAGACTCCTAACCACTGGGTCGCCAGGATATTCCCCAAAAAGAGATCTTGAGTTTACGAGTCTATGAACTGTGTTATATTAACTCAGTATATATCTCACTCCCTTGGTTCTTCCTAAAATTAAGAGGGATAAAAGAGCCATCATCAAAAATACAACACTCAGAAAAGTTAAGAGGAAAGGTTGATTTACAGTAAGTTTTATTTTCTGTTTTTTGGCCAAGCAGCATGTGGGTTCTTAGCTCTCCAACCAAGGATCGAACCTGAGCCCCATGCATTGGAAGCTCAGAGTCTTAACTACTGAACTGCCAGGAAAGCCCCTTAAGTAATTTTTTTAAAAGGCAGAGTGTTCTGGTAAAAAATCATGAGCGTTGGAGACAGAATATTGGAGATTTGTTATAGACACAAGCCTGGGCAAATTACTTAAGGCATATGAATTTCAATATGCTTATCTGTAAAATTCAATCATTTAACACATATTGTGAACCAAGCACTTTTCCAGGTGTCAGGCATATAGCAATGAACAAATCCTTGCCATCATGGAGCTTACATTCCATAGAAAGAATATATAAAAATGAATATAGAAATATACAGGGGAGGGGAGAAAGGAAATTTAAAAACACAGTATGTCAGATGGTCATGAGCACTAAGAAGAAAATTACACAGAAGGCGGTTTTGAAGAATGGTCAGGGAAAGTCTCACATAGAAAGATAACACCTGGAACAAACACCAGAAACAAAATAACACCAGAAACAAAAAGTGAAAGAAAGTCCTGTTAATATCTGGGGTCCAAAAAAGGGAGCAGCATGAGCAACCGTCCTGAGGCAGGTACATGCCTAGTTTGTTGAAGGCAGAGTAAGAAAACCAGGGTAGCTGATGCAGAGTGACAGAAAGGGAAGATAATAGGGGAAAATGAGGTCTGAGAACAAGAATGGGGAGCAATTGTGACAAGGTGCTATAGGGCAACTAGACTATTTTAAGGACTCTTTTTTTCCAGAGTGCATAAGAAGCCACCTGAAGATTCGGAACACAGGAGGTGACTGATCTGACTTACATATCAGAGTAAAATTTACCAACAGAATTCTTCTGTAAGGACCAAATGAAACATGAGACGGTTCTTTAAACTGGAAGGTCCTATAAAAATGCAAAACATTCTTACTATATCATGAACTTTCTAAGTGCTTTTTAATCAAACAGCTTGGCTAAACTCCTACACAAAACAGTGGCAGACGCTAGGCAGTAAATACTAGGTAGTAAACACTAAGAACAACTCTCCCCACTCTTGACACTGTATCTAAGAATGTAGGGGCTTGGCTTTTTGCTTTTATATCAAACTACCAAAAATTTTTATTTTAGGAACTTCCTTGGTGGTCCCGTGGCTAAGACTGAGCTTCCAATGCAGGAAGCCCAGGTTTGAGCCATGGTCAGGGAACTAGACCCCACATACCAAAACGAAGAGTTCACAGGCTACAACTAAAGATCCCGAGTGCCACAATTAAGACCTAGTGCAGCCACAGAATTTTTTTTTTTAACAGGAGAGATGAACAGTGTGAAAACCAATCTCACAATCATCAAATCCAGCTGAGAGTCATGCAATTACATGCGCTTAATAAGCATATCCTGCTAAACTGCTTGAAATGGAAAAAGGGGCTCCAGGGGTACAGAGGAGACTCATCTGTTAACATAATGAAGACCCAAAAACTTAATTTCTACCTTGGCAAATTTATTATTTATTGGCATGTGCGAAAAATACACAGGACGATTTTCATTATGTAATTGAAGTATGTGGCAAATAGTACAAAGTAAATTTTTTAAGTAAATAAACTTCCTATATGATACTAGACAGCGCATCAAGTCACTGCTTACAAGAAATTATGGAAACTGACGGCCCTGTTAATTCATAAGGAAAAACAGTGCCAAGCTAAAATAATACTGGAAACGGAAATTTAAGGTATTTCCCCAAATTCCGACCTGCCTTTGGGGGTGGGGGATGTGGGGGATGAGGGGTACTCGATGTTACTTTGTCATTTCATCTAATGTCTGGCTACCACGATTGCCTATATGAAGATAACTACTGCCATTACTAATCTTTCCCTAAACTCCGGTGTCACACTGCCAGGTGTTGACTGAACACTGCCAGCTGATAATCCCACATAACTTTTACTGAGCCAAACTTCTTCTAAGCACTTTAATTTTGCGTTAGACCCAGTCCTTCTTAAATCACCCTTTGAGGACTGTACTGTAATTATCTCCATCTCCACAACCAACTAGCCCAAAGTCACATTTTAAGAAAAAGAACGAGCACTAGAACCTGTTTGCTCCATGACTGATGCACTTAACCACTGCCAGATAAAACAGATTTGTAACTAAATGAAACTGATCCAAAATAAAACTCAACAGATACAACAGTGACTTAGCTCTGTATGAAAATGAAACCGACCCGAAATAAAACTCATCAGATGCAACACTGACCTAGCTTGGTACCTAAATGAAATAGATCTGAAACAAACCTCATCGCATTTACTTCGCCTTTCTAGCCCACCTGCAAATCAGCTCTTCCAGTCCTACTTCGAGTAGGAAAGGAACTTAAATCTCAGTCACCTGACCTCAAAACTCAAATCAGGTGTGATGCCTACCAGAAGCAGGCAGTCCCTGAGAGAGCCCAAGCTGCCTTCAAGCCAAAATTTCTCAGAACACAGGCCACATGGCTACAGCCAAAGGGGGGGTCGCCCCACAAATGCTGGGGGTGTGTCGAGGCGCTGTCTCCGCCTGCGGTCCAGAAGACTGCATCCCACTTGCCTCTTGGCTCCCGGAAATGGACTTTTGGCATACCCCAGCCCCACGTGAGTCTGCCTGGCCCTGCAGCAGCCCCACTCCTCCGTAGCAACCCCACTTCACGCCCCCATCGCCCACCCTCGCCTCCCCTTCCCCTGCCTAGGAACTGCAGCGCTTACCAGCTCCTCTGCTTCCGCCATGGCGCAGCCGGTGAGTCACCTGATCCACCCGGAAATGAAAGAAAACAAGACCCTGGATCCCAGCGCATGCTGGGAAATGTAGTTTTAGCGTCATCTGAGCCGAGAAATTTATTTTAGCTGATGAACCTGCTGGACTTCATTTCGGCTTCCGATTTTCGAAGTTAAATGGAATTGTGCTTTGGGGAATCCAGACATAACCATTGTTAATGCTACCATTTATTTCATTGTTGAACTTATCGTTTCCGTGATTACTGTAGTTGAAGGAAAGTTGCAAGGCTCGAGGTAGCCTGAAACTCCCCTCCAGGCCCTCCCCACTATTCTATGCAAAACAAAGAACTCTCTTACGGAAGGAAAAATGGACATTAGGCTGATTACGCCCAGCTCCCAGCCCATCCAGTTTCTGGCCGATCTCCAAAATTCCTTGCCCAGCCGTCTAAGAGATAACTACTCCGAACAACCTTGGAGAAGAACAGGCCCCCTTAAGACAGTGACTTTCCACATACATGCCTATATATACTTACTCATTTCTTAGGTTAGTGCAGCAGCTCGCTAATCTGACTGCTGCCCCTTCTCGCCTCATTAAAGGTGATCTGTTCCTGTAAAGTGCCGATCTAGTTCTTTTTCTGAACCTCACCTTCTCTAACTCCCTTACCCTACAATAGTATTTTATATTTACTGTTTATCAGGTCCTGAGCTTAGAGTTTTGCGTGCAGTGTCTCATTTAATCCTCCCAGCAATCTTTACTGTTATTCCTGTTTAATAGAGGGGAACACCTTAGCTCGAAGGTCACACAGTTAGTCAAGGAAAGAACTAGGGTTCGAATTTGGCTTTGTCTGATGACAAAGACTCTGTGATTACCAAATCCTGCTTTGTCTAAAAGTGTCCTTGCTTTAAAAAAAGAAAAGTATATTATATGAATATAAAGCAGTTTTTGAAATAAAGAACCAGAGACAATTTATCCTCCAAAAATATTTAGCTCCTCTTCGCTGCTACTGTTAAATTGTTCTCTTCTGGCACCTGGACTTGGTAACTTTTAAACAATGTCTATTGTTTAATTATTTAAGTTTTCACTGAGTATATTCCATGGGTAAATATTCAAGATAGAATATAAATTTGTCCTTGGTAAAAATCTGTAATAACACTGTATTAATTCCATCCTTTAGAATGAATGATCCCCTCTCCATTTTTCTGGGCATTATGAAGGGTCCTTCCTAATCCTAAAAATCTGCAGTATCCTGTCCAAATATGGGCATTTCCTTCTTTCCTCTCATCTCCAGGAGGTAGGAACTATTAGAGGGCGTCACAAATGACAGCACACGGTGGGTGCCCAGTACTTATTGACTCTTGTGCTGCATGAACTCTGACCTAGTAGGAAGTCATGGACTCAGCACTCTGCTGCCTCTCAGATCTCTCCCTGTAACCTGCTCAACCAATGATTCCTTCACACCCAGGTGACATCATCTGAGACACTTATCTTCTCCCCCGTGCCAAAAGAGCCTTAGTTCCACCTTCTTCCTCCAAGTTTTGTGGGGGTCCCTCTTCTATTTTGCTGATCACTTAGTCACAGGGAATAAAAACACACCAACACCGTGGTATCTAGGTATATGTAGCCAAGCACTCCATACCCTAAGTAGCAACCTTTCCAGTTTGATAAGTTTCTAAAGTCTGTCACAAACCTTCCCAGGACGAAACATTCATTACTCATGATGGACTTTCAGTCCCACAAGGATCCTTATACCAACCGAAGAGGCTGTGGAAGCCCCCCATTAGAGTCAGCACAGAAAAAAGAAATAAGCCTAGACCGCTACCATTCTGACTTTCCTCACACACTGTAATTGTTCCATTAGGACATAGACCCACCCATAAACTTCTAGGGCTACACCCACTCCAAATTGGCAATCTCTTCTGCTTTAAAAAGAAAAAAACAAAACTTTTTTATTCTATATTGGAGTATCTCCAATTAACAATGTTGACATAGTTTCAGGTGCACTGCAAAGCACCTCAGCCATACACATACTTGAACTCTTCTGCTTTGATGAAACATAGGCTCAGGATTAGGAAGGAAAATAGAAGATTATAACCACTATCTTGCCCCTAGGGTGTTCTTGTTGTATTGTTCAGTTTTATTGTGGTGAGAGGTCAAGTAACACTTCCAGAAAAAGAGAGACTAAATACTGGAGATAAGTGAGAAAACCACCACTGAAGTTCAGAACAAAGTCTTGTTCTCTTGAAGTTTTGTTTCCCTTTAAATTAGGAGTTTGGGATTAACATATACACACTATTATATATAAAATAAATAACAAACACCTACTGTACAGCTCAGGGAACATACTCAATATCTTATAATAACCACCTGTAGGGGAAAAGGATCTGAAAAAGAATGATCATATAACTGAATCTCTATTCTGTACATCTGAAGCTAACACATCATTGTAAATTAATTATACTTTAATTTTAAAAGAGAAAAAGAGGTAAAAAAAAATTGTTTTTCTTTCCCAACAGTGTGTGCACTCTCAAAATTCTGGGGAGGTGCTAGCTTCTCTCTCTCTTTCTAGGCTGGCAGTCTTCCTCCTAACCCCTCTTGGCCTCTGATGCCAGCTGTGCCGAGTCTTCTCCCAGACCTCTGTCACCTGGCCCCGTGTTGATGGTAGAATTAGAGGTGGGGATCAGTGGAAAGCCATTATTGAAAAGATCTTCTGAGAGTCACAACTAGCTCCTTACCTGGGGCTGCTGCTCTTTGATTTCACTGCTGAATATATGCTACCTTTTCTTTTCTTGAAGGCTGGCGATCCCTAGGTCTGTGTGATGGATGGGTCTTCTCCACAAACTCTCCAAGGGACACATTTCTCTCATCTGCCACACAGGTTCTGCTCTTGGTGGAGAACATCCAATGGCAGCCCAAGAAAGCAAAGTTGGAGGCTGGCCATCAGCTCTGGGCCTTTCTGGTCTTTCTACTTTTCTGGAATGCAGAGTGTTCAGCCTCCTTCTCTTCCTCAAAAAGGGTGTCATGCGCTTGATTGAAAATGTAGTCAAAGTGTACAGCAAAATTCTCCTCTGCTCATTCAACCTCAGAGATGATGGATGCCCCACGTCCATTCCGCATTCGGTGTACTGGCTTAACTACAATAAAATATGTTGAGTCTTATATATATATGACTGTTTCCTTCGGAGCAGACTGGAAAGTGAAACGACAAAGATATGGAAAGATGAATTCGAGGAAAAAAGCCCCTTCAGGCTGACAGGTTCACATTGTACCTGTGGACAAGATGAAATTCATATGTGACCTCTGTGCCCCGTTTTCTCCTGTGAAATGAAAGTTTTGGGTTTCTCTTAACTAGAATGTTCTCTATCTCCTGTGACTCAGAGTGTAGTCCACAGACCAGCAGTATCCATATCACTTTGGAGCTTGGAGCTTGTTAGAAATGAAGAGCTTAGGGACTTCCCTGGTGGCTCAGTGAATAGGAATCCACCTGTCAATGCAGGGGACACGGGTTCAATCCCTAGTCCAAGAAGATTCCACTAAGCCTGTGAGCCACAACTACTGAGCTCACGTGCTTCAACTACTGAAGCCTGCAGAGCTCGAGCCTGTGCTATGCAACGAGAAGTCACCGCGATGAGAAGCCCGTGCACCACAAAGAAGAAGAACTCTGGCTCCCTGCAACTAGAGAAAACCTGCACACAGCAACAAAGACCCAGCACAGCCAAAGATAAATAAATTTAAACTTTTTCTTTTTTCTTTTTTAAATTTTGAAAGTAAGGTAACACAATTACAGGAGACTTGGAAATTACAGAACAAAGTTACGTATAGCTTCACTATATATTACAATTATTTTTTTTTTAAAGGAAAAGAAATGAAGAGCTTAGGGCCCCTCAAGAGACGTACTGAATAAGAATCTGAACTTTAGCAATATCACCATGTGATATGTACCTTAAAGTCTGAGAAATGTTCAGACTAACCGTCTTTCATTTTATGGAGAAATGACTTTTTCTTTCCCATCATCAGGTCACACTCTCCAGCTTCAAGTTATGGAGGTAAGAGGGAGCCTCAGCATCTCATTCTCAGTCTATAGGACCTAGTACTGTAAATGGGTCACTGGCTTGAATACTCTGTTTCATATGTTTGTTGTTTAGGCCTGAAAGAGTCGACCAACTTGATACATTTAGTCATTTGATTCATAATAACCTATCTCATTGTTAAACACTATGAGGGGGCTTTAATATTTTCCATTATAAGATAGTATTTCTAGAGACTTCCCTGGTGGCCCTGTGGCTAAGTCTCCATGCTCCCAATTGCAGAGGGCCCAGATTCAATCCCTAGTCAGGGAACTCGATCCCACATCTCACAACTAAGACTTCAAATGCCCCAGCTGAAAAGATCCCATGTGCTGCAGCCAAGACCCAGCACAGCCAAATAAATAAATAATTAATTAATTAAAATATAGTATTTCTAAATTTGAGAAACTTAAAAAATCAAAGTGGAAAGATAAAGCAAAAAAAATCATCCCCTTTATCCTTTCTAATTAGATGATGCCTTAAAGAATCTTTTCCCAAACATTAGCTTCCATTCCTTCTTAGATTGCTGCCTTTTTCAGTCTAGAGGTCTTTCTTGATAAGCAGTGACAAGCAAAGTTGCACCACCTTAGGCTACTGACCTCTGAGCTATGATATTAATCTTGCATTAACTTTCTCTCCCAATAGATACAGTAATTTTTATTTTTATCAACTTTGGTAATCCTCCACTTATTTTGCAGCTTGGTTTTTCAAAACCTGTACCCACTGAAACCTGTCCCCTTCTAATATTTCAGAAATCATCTTAAGATATAGCTTATTGTAATTTTCCCTGAGACCCTGCACTAGATTTCTTTTAAAAGAAACATCTTTCTAATTACAAAAAGAATGCATAATCATGACAGATTTTGGATAAATACCAAAGAAATTTTTAAATAAATTCAGAAGCCATTCATAATTTCTCCCTTCTTGTAAATATTTATTCTCTCTCTCGCTCCTTCTCTTCCATTCTTTCTTTATAAAAAATATTCTATCAAGTTTGTCATCGGCTTTCCTCAGTCATACTTCAAGATCGTTTTCCAGTAACATTATAAATTATTTTTCTAAAGTATGATTTAATGCTGCACGTTAAAATTGTATTCTGTGAAAATGCCATAGTTTATACAATCGACTCTCTTCTATTTGGGAGGGTGGGGTGGGGCGTGCTGTGTGACTTGTAGGATAATTCCACAACGAGGGAACCAGGGATTGAAGCTGGGCCCCGACAGTGAAATCCCCAAGTCCTACCTACTGGACCACCAGAGAATTCACTAATCAACTCTTTTTTATTGCATACTTTGAGTATATCTAATTAACAGTCCTGTGCATGATGTTGTCAGGTGCTATAATAAAAGGTGGTATCAATATAGACATAAATAGAGCCAACCAAATAAGAAACAACAGGGCTATTTATTCAGAACCTACTCCAGCATGGACATCAGCCACCCTCATCTGTGTTTTGGCAGAGACTCAATGGTGGGCAGAGGAGTGAGAAAGCTTTATGGTGGAAAAAAGGAAGGCTTCAGGTCTGCCCTGATTAAAGGCTGATGGCAAGTGAAGCCATAAACAGGATACAAGAAGTAGGGCATTCTGTGTGATCAGCTAGGGATGCATATTTAGTTTTTCAGGTTCTAAGTTGAAAGTAAAGACAAAAATTAGGGAAGCTGTTAGTTACTCATCAAGTGTTGGACACTTTGGGTCAATTATTACAGAAATTATTTTTAGCTCCCTGACTAGAGACAGCAGTCTGACTGCCTACAAGTCTAATTTACAGCAGCCTGGCTTCCAGGACTTCTAGAAAAGGGGTTGATTTCCTGGGCAGTCAGTTAGAATTCTGTTTTTATATATGGTCTGGCCACTGACTATTTGTATATTCCATCTCTCACAATATATATTCGTAAGACCTATGTATGAAATCTTTATACTTTCCAACCAAACATTCAAGATTATCATTTTCTTAAAAACATCATCAACTGGGTTGGAAGAAAAATAGTATTTCACTTTTTGTTTTAACTTATATTTCTTTGATTTCTGATGAATCGATATTTTCTATTGTTTTCTGCATTTTCTACTCCTGTTCTTCACTCATTTTCCGTTGGCAAATAGATCTTTTTCTTATTGAATTGAACAATAACATATAGGAAAATGTTCAGTTCAGTTCAGTCACTCAGTCCTGTTTGACTCTTTGCGATCTCATGGACGTAGCACGCTAGGCTTCCCTGTCCATAGCCACCTCCCAGAACTTGCTAAAACTCATGTCCATCAAGTCGGTGATACTATCCAACAATCTCATCCTCTGTCGTCTCCTTCTCCTCCTGCCTTCAATCTTTCCCAGCATCAGGGTCTTTGCCAATGAGTCAGTTCTTCGCATCAGGTAGCCAAAGTATTGGAGCTTCAGCTTCAGCATCAGTCCTTCCAATGAATGCTCAGGGTTGATTTCCATTAGGATTGACCGGTTTGATTTCCTCATAGTTTGAGGAACTCTCAAGAATCTTCCCCAACACCACAGTTTAAAAGCGTCAATTTTTTGGTGCTCAGCTTTCATTATAGTCCAAGTCTTGCATCCATACATGACTACTGGAAAAACTATAGCTTTGACTAGATGGACCTTTGTCGGCAAAGTAACATCTCTGCTTTTTAATATTGTCTCGATTGGTCATAGCTTTTCTTCCAAGGAGCAAGCATCTTTTAATTTCATGACTGCAGTCACCATCTGCAGTGATTTTGGAGCCCAAGAGAATCAAGGCTCTCACTGTTTCTCTTGTTTTCCCATCTATTTGCCATGAAGTAATGGGACTGGATGTCATGATCGTTGTTTTTTGAATGTTGAGTTTTAAGCCAGCTTTTTCACTCTCCTCTTTCACTTTCATCAAGAGACTCTTTAGTTCCTCATCACTTTCTGGCCTTGTATAAGGGTGGTGTCATCTGCATATCTGAGGTTATTGATATTTCTCCCGGCAATCTTGATTCTAGCTTGTGCTTCATCCAGCCCAGCATTTCACATGATGTACTCTGCATATAAGTTAAATAAGCAGGGTGACAATGTACAGCCTGACATATTCCTTTCCCAACTTGGAGCCAGTCTGTTGTTCCATGTCCAGTTCTAACTATTGCTTCTTGACTTGCATACAGATTTCTCAGGAGGCAGGTAAGGTGGTCTGGTATTCCCACCTCTTTAAGGAAATGGTTGCTTAGTTAGCTTTGAAGCTAAGAGAAGTCCGATGCTAGGGAGAAATAGTCTGAGATCTTCAGCATACAATGGATATTTGAAGTTCAGGGCGACTAAGCAATCAAGGGAAAATAGAACTTAAAATAGAACCTTTGGGAATATGCAGATTTGAAGGACATTGACAGAATGTAGTTTAGATTTAATCTGACTGTGAAAGTAGTATGCCTGGATTTGGAGTATCAAGGGATTTCACTGTTCGAATTAAATAGTCACAGAATTTTCCCAATTCACAACAACAAAAAAAACTAAATAGTGGAGAACATATACCATTTAAAACTTTTCTCTTACATGTTTTTCTAGAATCTTTGACTTTGCTATTGCTTAGTTACAAACAAGTACCACTGCTGCTGCTTCTGCTGCTAAGTTGCTTCAGTCGTGTCCGACTCTGTGCGACCCCATAGACGGCAGCCCACCAGGCTCCGCCGTCCCTGGGATTCTCCAGGCAAGAACACTGGAGTGGGTTGCCATTACCTTCTCCAATGCATGAAAGTGAAGAGTGAAAGTGAAGTCGCTCAGTCATGTCTGACTCTTAGCGACCCAATGGACTGCAGCCTACCAGGCTCCTCTGTTCATGGGATTTTCTAGGCAAGAGTACTGGAGTGGGTTGCCATTGCCTTCTCCGACAAACATTACTAAGCTCCCCACAAAAAAGCCACTAAAAATAGTATATTAATCCCCACAGAAGAATTAGAAAGAAACTATCATATTTGTTTTGACAGCTACCTATGTTTTTTATTTTTTATTGAAATGTAGTTGATTTACAATGTTTGCTAATTTCTACTATACAACAAAGTGATTCAGTTATACATAAATAATCCTTTTTAAAAACGTTCTTTTCCATCATTGTCTATCATAAGATATTGAATACAGTTGCCTGTGCTATAGGATAGGACCTTGTTGTTTATCCATTCTGTATGTAATAGTTTGGGTCTTCTCAACCCTGAACTCACAATCCTTCTCTTCCTCACCTCTCCTCCCCTTTAGCACCACAAGTCTGTTCTCTGTGTCTGTGTGACAGCTCTCTCTTTTTCAATAAACATGTGCCCAGCACCTAGCTCAGTGCCTGAGCACCTACTCAGTCCCACATAATTCAGTTCAATTCAGGCACTCAGTCGTGTCTGTCTCTTTGTGACCCCATGGGCTGCAGCACACCAGGCTTCCCTGTCCATCACCAACTCCCAGGGCTGGCTCAAACTCATGCCCATCAAGTCAGTGATGCCATCCAACCATCTCATCCTCTGTTGTCCCCTTCTCCTTCTGCCTTCAATCTTTCCCAGCATCAGGGTCTTTTCAAATGAGTCAGTTCTTCACATCAGGTGGCCAAAGTATTGGAGTTTCAGCTTCAGCATTAGTCCTTCCAATGAATATTCAGGACTGATTTTCCTTTAGGATGGCCTGGTTGGATCTCCTTGCAGTCCAAGGGACTCTCAAGAGTCTTCTCCAACAAAACAGTTCAAAAGCATCAATTCTCTGGCACTCAGCTTTCTTTATAGTTCAACTCACACATCCATACACGACTACTGGAAAAACAATAGCTTTGACTAGACGGACCTTTGTCGGCAAAGTAATGTCTCTGCTTTTTAATATGCTCTCAGTTGGTCATAGCTCTTCTTCCAAGGAGCAAACATCTTTTAATTTCATGGCTGCAGTCACCATAATTGTTGCTAATTGAATTAATTAATTAATCAGTTATATTCAATCAGTCAATTATAATTGAATATATCTCTATTTCATTATGTTTTCCCTAGAGATAGACTTTCTTGGCATCCTGCAGCCATCTATTTTGTGAGAAAATAAGGAGGCATTGAAGATTTAAGCAGAGCTGACCTGATGAGTGTGGTGTTTGGGAAGTTTAAGTCAGAAGCCGTGGGAAGCCTCAAGACTTCATGGAGGAAGCATCATACCAAGTGGCCCTTAAAGAATGGGTAAGAGACTGATAGTAGAAAGCAAAGGAAAGGAACGATATCGCACATACATAGAGCAGTATGAGAAGAGACATAAAGATGTGAAATACATCACAAGAGTCAGACATAATATTAATTAGGTAGGACGATGCTAGACTCTATCAACACCAGGCATAATTTTGCATAGTTTCATAGGCAGTTGTGGCAGAGATTGCTAATTGCCTCCCTGATATCCTTTCACTTCTATTTCCTTAATAAGAGCATATGTGGATAGCTTAGTGGTCCCCAGAGAAAGAGAACCAGGAATGACTTTCTTGACATAAGAGAACCCATTTTGACCTGAGCCATTTTGTAATCTAAACCTAACCACGAAGCTCACCTTTGAACAAGTCTTGTAATTAATGATCTTAAGGGAAGGAAGGAATGCAGGAACAAAGAAAAGTCAGACAATAGTACACTGAAAAGCAATAGTCCTGGTTCCTCCTCAAGGGATACACATAATTATAGATCTTTGATTTCTGTAGGAGTTAAGACTCCCACCCAAGTGGAGGATGGAAGGGTGATGTTGGCCCTCCAGGCTTCAGTCAACTAAGACTTAAACTCTGTTTATCTTTTGCCCATGTCTATGCTGAATACTCCTCTGCTCACGCATGAATATGTGAGTACGCTTAGCTAAAAACTTCCCCAATTTTGCTGACACTGCTTTGGGAAAGATCCACCCTGGTGTTCTCCTTACTCTGTTGTTGTTGTCCAGTCACTAAGTTGTGTCCAACTCTTTGTAACCCAATGGATTGCAGCATGCCAGCCTCCCCTGTCCTTCACTATCTCCTGGAGTTTGCTCAAATTCATGTCCATTGAGTCCTTACTGCAAGTAATAATAAATCCTTCCTTCTCCCAGTCTTTGGCTTGGTTGCATCTATTGACTTGACACCTACCTTGAGGCAAAGTCAGTTTTCAGGTAACAAAAGAACTCCTATAACATTGGGGATAGCAATTCCATTAGATAAAATACTACATTTCTTGACCTTTATATCATAGATAGGTGTGTCTGTATGATTAAGTTCCAGTCAATGATATATAAATGAAAGTGTTATATTCTTTCCTGGAAAGACTCTTTGGTGGAAACAGACAGCTGGTGATACTCCCTTTTTCCATTTCTGCTACTAGATTCTATAGCAACCATCTGGATCCATGAAGTGACCCTGAGGTTGGAAACCAAATGCTAAGGATGAAGTACAAAGATAGAAGGAACCAGGGTTCCTGATAACTTTTTGGAGCCAGCATGCCCTCCTCCCAAATTGTGTGCAAAGTCATTTCAGTCGTGTCTGACTCTGCGACCCTATGGATGGTAGCCCACCAGGCTCCTCTGTCCCTGGGAATTCTCCAGGCAAGAATACTGGAGTGGCTTGCCATTTCTTTCTCCAGGTGAATCTTCCTGACCCAGGGGTAGAACCCATGTCTCTTAAGTCTTCTGCATTGGCAGGCAGGTTCTTTACTACTAGTGCCAGCTGTGAAGCCCTGCTCCACTTCCTATGCCCCACCAAACTGCCTGCCTCCAGTTTTATTTTTAATGAAAGAATAAACCATGGTGTTATTGTGGATCATCTATCACAGGCACCCATATTTCATCCTAACTGATACAGTGATATACACTCAGGATTTTTGAGACTAGACATGACATGGCCATAAGGACATCACCTACTGCACATGAGTGAATTATTCTTTTTTATTTGCACATGTGAGAAATAAGAAAAGGAGAAGAGATCATGCACGCATGTGTGTGAGAAGAACAACTTCCTTTTGTAAAGTTTTTGGATCTTGGAACTAAACAAATGCTAGAACAGTGTCCCTAGGTGCAAGTTGCCTTTGACTCTGTCTAGTTCATTCTGATGTTTAAGAGCTTGAGAACCGCAGAGAAAGAAAGAAAGTAAAGTCGCTCAGCCGTGTGTCCAACTCTTTGCGACCCCATGGACTGTAGCCTACCAGGTTCCTCCATCCATGGGATTTTCCAGGCAAGAATACTGGAGTGGGTTGCCATTTCCTTCTCCAGGAGATCTTCCTGACCCAGGGATTGAACCCAGGTCTCCCACATTGTAGGCAGATGCTTTACCATCTGAGCCACCAGGGAAGCTCAAATCCTATCTATGCTATTTATAATACAATCTCACAAAAGTACAAGTTACTTTAAAAAAAAAAAGTACAAAAAATGAGCTAAGAGTAACTTTCTCAAGGATTATTTTGAAAAATAAATGAGAAAAGCAGAAAACAGGGACACAATTATCTTAATTATTTACATGTAGCTATTATGTTTCTTGCACTTGAATATCCACATAGCAAACATGGCAATGTCCTCCTCCTGCTCTATTTCTCCTGACCCTCACCTATAGGTGCATGACCATTCTCCTGCCTTATTTGTTTACATAAGAAGTAAAAGAAATTTGGGGATGGAAGGAAACTTTTTTCCCTCGAAGGAAACTTTATGTAGGGTTTATCAGAGGCCTTGTATAGGTAAAAGGAGAGTAGACTAAAAAGTGTTATTTTTCTGGGGACTACTAATTTCCATTTATTCATGTAAGGAACCTGGAAGTTACCACTCCATCCTAAGAACAAATAAAAAGCTGAAAAAATGGGGGGAAAAATCACTTTTCTAGGATCTGTAATAGAAAGTAGGGCAAACCCTTGTCCCCAAGATCAGAGAGACTAACAGCAGAATATATGGAATCAGGGGATCACGGAGTAGAGACTCACAAGGAGAAACCACCATGGAAACCAGTGCCAGGGTAGGAAACCCTAAATTGTACCTGACAAAGTGCTGGAGGCTCAGTGTGGACTAGTGTGAGAGTTAGAAACTCCAGGGGCACCTGGGCTGGGCCCCCCACAATATTGTGAGATTTACCTCCTGGAGCTCAACCAGGTTCCCATGGGAAATTTTAGAGAAAAATCCCAACGTGCTTCCAGGAGAAGGAGAGGAAGAGACACAGTTGAAATTAGCCACAGGCCTTGTTCTAAAAGGGCTTTCCTGGTGGCTGAGTTGGTTAAGAATTCTCCTGCAGTGCGGGAGACCTGGGTTCAACCCCTGGGTTGGAAACATCCCTTGGAGAAAGGGATGGCTATCCATTCTAGTATTTTGGCCTGGAGGATCCCATGGACCATACAATCTATGGGGTCAAAGAGTCCACAGGACTGAGCGACTTTCACTTCATGCTTGTTCTGAACAAGGCCTGCCCTCAGGGTAAAGTCGTTAAACAGACCCTAACTGACCTGGGAGAAGGGGAATAACCAACTCTAGCCCCCCTCTAGCCACCCTGCTCCACCTAAAGAGGGAGGAAAAAAAAAAAAGAAGTACTTGTGAAATTTATAGTCCACAGGCACAGGCTAACTAAAAGACTGACACTTAATCACAGGAGCACTTTTCTTCTCCCCACACCTCACCACCACATTGAACATGAAAGTTAAAGTATCAGTCACTCAGTTGTGTCCAACTGTTTGCCAACTGTTTGACTGCAGTTTGCCAGACTCCTTTGTCCATAGGATTTTCCAGGCAAGAATACTGGAACAGGTTGCCATTAGACCTATTTAAGCAGTTCCTTTTACTTGGCATATCATGCCCAACTATCAAGAAAAAATACAAGCATACCAAAAAGCAAAAACACAATTTGAAAAGATAGAGCAAATGCCAAAACCAGACATAGCAGAAATGTTGGAATTATTAGATTAGAAATTTAAAACATGATTTACATGCTAATCATGTTTATCCAACATGCTGGTGGATAAAGTAGACAGTATGCAAGATAGTATGGAACGTGAGCTGAGAAATAGAAATCCTAAGAACCAGAAGAAATGCTAGCAATAAAAAACAGTGCAATGAAAAATGCCTTTGATGGGATTATAAATAAACTGGACATGGCTAATGAAAGACTCTGTGAATCAGAAAATATATAAAAAGAACCCTCAAAAAAGGAAAGAGAACAAAAATGGGGAAAAAAAAGATCAGAGTATCCAAGGACTGTGGGACAACTATAAAAGATGTAATATATGTGTGATGGGAACAACAGAAGAGAGAAAGGAAGAGAAGAAATATTTGAAACGATGTGTGAGAATTTCTCCCAAATTAATGTGAGACACTAAACCACAGATCAGAAAACTCAGAACACTAAACAGGATAAATGCAAAAAAAAAAAAAAAAAAAACTAAAAAACCCACTATACCTAGACATATCATTTTCAAAGATAAGGAAAAAAAATTCTAAAAGAAGCTGAAGGAAGAAAACACCTTTACTATAGAGGAGCAAAAACAATCTAACTTTTCTCTTTTGCTTCCATGTGAGCAAAAAAGGAAGTGGAGCGAGATAGTTAAGATGTCAAGAGGAGAAAAAACTAACTTAAGAGTTTGGCAGTCCTACGAAATGACCCTCCAACAGTGAAGGAGAAATAGACTTTATCAACAAGCAAAAATTTGAAGACTTTCTTGCTAGTAAACCTACCTTGCAAGAAATGTTAAAAGAAATTCTTAGAAAAAAAGAAAATAAGTCAGAAAGTCCGATCTACATAAATAAGGGGAGGGAAAACAAGGAATAAGTGAAAGTAAAATTTTTAAATTTAATTTTCTTCTTAATCTAAAAGATGAAATATTGTTCAATAACAGTAACAATGCTTTCAATCACATGTTCAATATGCAATGTATTCTTAAGACTATAGCTTATATATGTTTTTATATAAGTGAAAGGAGTAATAGCAATGATACAAAGAATGAGAAGAAGAAATTAGGATTATTTGGTCATCATAAGATAATAACCATACTACCTGTAAAGTGATATAGCATTATTTGAAAGTGAACTTGGATTGGTTGTAAACATATATGGTAAACTCTAGGGAAACCATTAAAAAAATTTTTTTTTAAGAAGTATAACTGCTTTGCTAAGAAAGGAGAGAAAATGGAAGTATATACAATGTTAAATTAACCACAAAAGGCAGAAAAAGCTAGAAGGCAAATACAATAAAAAACAAATGAAACGAAAAGTCCAAGAAACAAACCAAGGGCAAAAAATAGGCAGTGGTAACAAATATAATAATTATGAATTCAAATATATAAAAAAATCACTTGGAATGTCAATGGTCTAAATCCACCAATTATTAATAAAAGACAAAGGTTGTCAGAGTAGGTAAAAAACAGTGCTCAACTATATGTTGATTATAAGAAACCCATTTTAAATATACAAACACAAATAGATTAAAAGTAAATGGATGGAGACAAACATAGCATGCTAACACTAATCAAAAGAAAGCAGGAGTAACTATTAATTTCAAACAGTGTTAGTGTTAGTCACTCTAAAACTAACACTTTGAAATTAAAAAGGGTCAATTCTGCAAAAAGACCTAACAATTCTTAATATGTAGGTGCCTAACAACAGTGTCAACAATGTGAGGCAAAAAAACTGATAGAATTTCAAGGAGAATGAATGCATAGATGAATACACTATCAAAGCTGGAGACTTCAACATGCCTTTGTCAGAAATGGACAAATTGAACAGACAGAAAATCAGTAGGGACATAGCTGGACTGAACCACACCTTCAGTCAATTGGATATAATGGACGTCTATAGAATATTTCATCTAACAAGAGATTACACATTCTTCTCAGGATCACATGGAACATGCAACAAGATAGACCATGTTCTGGGCCATAAAACACACCTTAACAAATCTAAAAGAATAGAAATTATACAATGTCTCCTCACAGATCACGATGGAGTTAAACTAGAAATCAGTAATGAAAAGATAACTGGAAAAACCCCAAGATGCACAAGATTTTTTTTAAAATTATTTCTTAATAACACATGAGTCAAAGAAGAAATCTAAAGATATTTTTAAAATATTTTGAACTAGGTGAAAATAAAAACATAATTATTGAAATTCATAGGAAGCAGTGAAAGCAACATATATAGAGAAATTTATAGCATCATATGTTAGAGAAAGAGATAGATCTAAATGTGATAATCTAAAGTTTCCAATTTAGGTAAAAAGACAAAGATGAGCAAGTTTAATCCAAAGTAATCAGTAGGAAAGAAATAAGAATTAGAGAATACCATGAAATTGAAGACAGGAAATTAATAGAAAAAAAAAAAAAAAGCAAAAACAGGATCTTTAAAAAGACCACTAAAAAATAAAAATAAGAAAGTAAAAAGACCAGTAAAATTGGTAAGTCTCAAGCCAGGCTAACTGAAAAAAAAAAAAAAGAGAACACAAATTACTCATATCAGAAATAAAGAGGAGACATCACTGAAGACCCCATGAACATTAAAGATATAGTAAAGGAGTACTATGAACAATCCTATGCACACAAATTTGATAAGCTACATGAAATGGACCAATTCCTTGAAGGACTCAATCTGCCAAAACTCACAGAAGAAGAAATAGACAACCTGAATAGGCCTGAATCTATTACAGAAATTGAACTGATCAATAATTAATAATCTTTCAAATCAGAAAGCACCAGGCCAAGATGGGCCCGACTGGTGAATTCTACCAAAAACTGAGGGAAGAAATTACACTAATTCTCTACAATCTTATAGAGAATAGAAACAGAAGATGTTGTTTAGTCACTAAGTCATGTCAGATTCTTTGTCACCCTATGGACACCCGCCAGGCTCCTCTGTCCATGGGATTTCCCAGGCAAGAATACTGGAGTGGGCTGTCATTCCCTTCTCCAGAGCGTCTTCTGAAGCCAGGGATTGAAACTGCATTGGCAAGTGGATTCTTCGCCACTGAGCCACCGGGGAATCCAGAAGCAGAAGGAATACTTCCTAATTCATTTTAAGAGGTCAGCACTATCCTAACACAAAAACCAAACAAAGATACCTTGAGAAAAACAAAAACAAAATATAGACCAATGTCTCTCACAAACATGGATTCAAAAATCCTACACAAAATATAATCAAAACAAATCCCAGAAAGTATAAAAACTAATTATAGACCACGACCAAGTGGGATTTATGTCTGGCATTCAATATTTCAAAATCAATTAATAGTAATGCATCTAGTTCAGTGAAACCACTCAGTCATGTCCGACTCTTTGTGACTCATAGGCTGAGGCACTCCATGCTTCCCTATCCATTACCAACTCCTGGCGCTTACTCAAACTCACGTCCATCGTGTCGGTGATGCCATTCAACAACCTCATCCTCTGTCATCCCCTTCTCCTCTTGCCTTTGATCTTCCCAGCATCAGGATCTTTTCCAAGGAGCCAGTTCTTCCTATCAGATGGCCAAAGTATTGGAGTTTCAGCTTCAACATCAGTCCTTCCAATGAACACTCAGGACTGATCTCCTTTAGGATGGACTGGTTGGATCCCCTTGCAGTCCAAGGGACTCTCAAGAGTCTTCTCCAACACCACAGTTTAAAAGCATCAATTCTCTGGTGCTCAGCTTTCTTTATAGTTCAACCTCACAACCATACATGACTACTGGAAAAACCATAGCTTTGACTAGATGGACCTTTGTTGGCAAAGTAATGTCTCTGCTTTTTAATATGCTGTCTAGGTTGGTCGTAGCTTTTCTTCCAAGGAGCAAGTGTCTTTTAATTTCATGGCTGCAGTCACCGTCTGCAATGATTTTGTAGCCCCCCAAAAGTAAAGTCTCTCACTGTTTCCATTGTTTCCCTATCTATTTACCACGAAGTGAAGGGACCAGATGCCATGATCTTAGTTTTATGAATGTTGAGTTTTAAGCCAACTTTTTCACATTCATCAAGAGGCTCTTTAGTTCCTCTTTGCTTTCTGCCAAAAGGGTGTTGTCATCTGCATATCAGAGGTAACTGATATTTCTCCCGACCATCTTGATTCCAGCTTGTGCTTAATCCAGCCCAGCATTTTGCATGATGTACTCTGCATATAAGTTAAATAAGCAGGGTGACAATATGCAGCGTTGATGTACTCCTTTCCCAATTTGGAACCAGTCTGTTGTTCCATGTCCAGTTTTGTTGTTTTTTTTTTTAAGCGAACTGCGGGCGCTCTTTCGGGTGGGCATCATGGTCCCCTGACCCCTCCTCACTGCGACTCTTTTTTTTTTTTTCCCATTTATTTTTATTATTTGGAGGCTAATTACTTTACAATATTGTAGTGGTTTTTGCCATACACTGACATGAATCAGCCATGGATTTACATGTGTTCCCCATCCTGAACCCCCCTCCCACCTCCCTCCCCATCCCATCCCTCTGGGTCATCCCAGTGCACTAGCCCTGAGCACTTGTCTCATGCGTCCAACCTGGACTGGCGATCTGTTTCACACTTGATAATATACATGTTTCAATGCTGTTCTCTCAGATCATCCCACCCTTGCCATCTCCCATAGAGTCCAAAAGTCTGTTCTATACATCTGTGTCTCTTTTTCTGTCTTGCATATAGGGTTATAACCTATTGCATATAGGTTATAAGGTTACCATCTTTCTAAATTCCATATATATGCGTTAGTATACTGTATTGGTGTTTATCTTTCTGGCTTACTTCACTCTGTATAATGGGCTCCAGTTTCATCCATCTCATTAGAACTGATTCAAATATATTCTTTTTAATGGCTGAGTAATATTCCATTGTGTATATGTGCCACAGCTTTCTTATCCATTCATCTGCTGATGGGCATCTAGGTTGCTTCCATGTCCTGGCTATTATAAACAGTGCTGCAGAACATTGGGGTACATGTGTCTCTTTCCTTGTCCAGTTTTAACTGTTACTTCTTGACCTGCATACAGATTTCTCAGGAGGTAGGTAAGCTGGTCTGGTATTCCCATCTCTTTCAGAATTTTCCACAGTTTATAGTGATCCACACAGTCGAAGGCTTTGTCATAATCAGTAAAGCAGAAGTAGATGCTTTTCTGGAATTGTCTTGCTCTTTCTATGATTCAGCGGATGTTGGCAATTTGACCTCTGGTTCCTCTGCCTTTTCTAAAGCCAGCTTGAACATCTGGAAGTTCACAGTTCACGTACTATGGAAGCCTGGCTTGGAGGATTTTGAGTATTACTTTGCTAGCGTGTGAGATGAGTGCAATTGTGCAGGAGTTTAAACATTCTTTGGCATTGCCTTTCTTTGGGTTTGGAATGAAAACTGACCTTTTCCAGTCCTGTGACCACTGCTGAGTTTTCCAAAATAAAAATTGAGTGCATATTGAGTGCAGCACTTTCACAGCATCGTCTTTTAGGATTTGAAATAGCTCAACTGGAATTCCATCACCTCCACTAGCTTTGTTCATAGTGATTCTTCCTAAGGCTCACTTGACTTTGCATTCCAGGATGTCTGGCTTTAGGTGAGTGATCATACCATTGTGGTTATCTGGGTCATGAAGATCTTTTTTGTATACTTCTCCTGTGTATTGTTGTCACCTCTTCTCAATATCTTCTGCTTTTGTTAGGTCCACAGAATTTCTGTCCTTTAATGTGCCCATTTTTGAATGAAATGTTCCTTTGGTATCTCTAATTTTCTTGAAGAGATCTCTAGTCTTTCCCATTCTATTGTTTTCCTCTATTTCTTTGCATTGATCACTGAGGAAGGCTTTCTTATCTCTCCTTGCTATTCTTTGGAACTCTGCATTCAAATGAGTATATCTTTCCTTTTCTCCTTTGCCTTTAGCTTCTCTTCTTTTATCAGCAATTTGTAAGGCCTCCTCAGACAACCATTTTGCCTTTTTGCATTTCTTTCTCTTGAGGATGGTCTTGATCCCTGCCTCCTGTACAATGTCATAAACCTCCATCCATAGTTCTTCAGGCACTTTGTCTATCAGATCTAATCCATTGAATCCATTTGTCACTTCCACTGTATAAGGGATTTGATTTAGGTCATACCTGAATGGTCTAGTGGTTTTCCCTGCTTTATTCAATTTAAGTCTGAATTTGGCAATAAGGAGTTCATGAACTGAGCCAGAGTCAGTTCCCAGTCTTGTTTTTGCTGACTGTGTAGAGCTTCTCCATCTTTGGCTGCAAAGAATATAATCAATCTGATTTTGGTACTGACCATCTGGTGATGTCCATGTGTAGAGTTTTTTCTTCTGTTGTTGGAAGAGTGTTTGCTATGACCAGTACATTCTCTTGGCAAAACTCTGTTCGACTTTGACCTGTCATTCCATACTCCAAGGCCAAATTTGCCTGTTACTCCAGGTATCTCTTGACTTCCTACTTTTGCATTCCAGTCCCCTATAATGAAAAGGACATTTTTTTGGGGGGGGAGTTAATTCTAGAAGGTCCTGTAGGTCTTCACAGAACTGTTCAACTTTAGCTTCTTCAGCATTACTGGTTGGGGCATAGACTTGGATTACTGTGATATTCAATGATTGCCTTGGAAACAGAGATCATTTTGTCATTTTTGAGATTGCATCCAAGTATTGCATTTCGAACTCTTTTGTTGACTATGAGGGCTACTCCATTTCTTCTAAGTAATGTATCTAATCAACAGATTTAAAAAGGGAAATCACATGATTATTCCAACAGATGCATAATAGTTACTCAAGGTAAAAAAATTCTCAGTACACTAGAAACAGAGAGCAATGTCCTCAACTTGATAAAGCCCATCTACAAAAACCTACAGTTAACATCATGCTCAATGGTGACAAATTCAAAGCTTTCTCACTAAGTTCAAGTACAAGGCAAGGGTGTTCCCTCACATCAATCCTTTTAAACACTGTACTAGAACCCTTGCTAATGCAATAAGGGGGAAAAAGGAGGAAATAAAAAGTAGGCAGATTGGGAAGAAAGACATAAAACTGTCCCTGCTGCATATTACATGATTGTCTATTTAGAAAATCTGGGGGAAAAGAATCACCAAAAACTTCTGAAACTAATAAGTGATTAAAGCATGGTTGTAAGATACAAGGTTAATGCTCAAAGCCAACTGCATTTCTATATAATAGCAATGAATTAAGTAATTAATAATTATTAAGAATTTGAAATTAAAACCACAATACCATTTATATGAGCATCTCAAAAAAGTGAAATTCTTAGATACATTTCTAACAAAATATGTACATGATCTATTGAGGAAAACTATAAACTCTGATGAACAAAATCAAAGAATGACTAAATAAGTGGAAAGATATTCCATATTCTTGGATAGAAGACTCAATATTGTCAAACAGTCAGTTCTTCAGTTTGAAGACGCCATGCAATTCCAATCAAAATCCTAGTGAGTTATTACATGAATATTGACAAATTGATTCTAAAGGAGAGGCAAAAGACCCAGAATAGCCAACACAGTATTGAAGGAAAAGAACAAAGTGGGGGAACAGAAACTACCAAACTTCAAGACTTATTATAATGCTACAGTTATCAATGCAATGAGGGAGACCTGGGTTCAACCCCTGGGTTTGGGAAGATCCCCTAGGGAAGGGAAAGGCTACCCAGTCCAGTATTCTGACCTAGAGAATTCCATGGACTGTATAGTCCATGGGATAGCAAAGAGTTGGAAACTACTGAGAGACTTTCACATAGTTATCAAGACAGTGTGGTCCCGGGGAAAAGTCAGACAAATAGATCATTGGAACAGAGTTAGACATGATCTATGAAATAAATAATAATCTGGATTTCATTAATATTAAAAACTTCAGCTCTATAAAAGACAATGTGAAGAGAATTAGAAGACAAGCCACACTCTGGGAGAAAATGTTTGTAAAAAATACATCTGATAAAGGACTTACCCAAATATACAAAGAACTCTGGAAACTTGACCAAAAAAAAAAGCAGCAATCTGATTAAAAACTGGGACAAAGATCCTTAACAGATCCCTCACCAAAGAAGATCTATAGATAGCACATCAGCATATGAAAAAATATGTTCTGCATCATATAACACCAGGGATAAGGTGAAATTAAAGTAATAATGAGATACCACTACACACCTATTAAAATACCCAAAAGTGGAACATTAACAATACTGAAAGCTGACAAGGATGTGAGTCAATAGGAACTTATATTTTGTTGGTAGGAATGTAAAATGATAAAGCTACTTTCAAAATCAGTCTGAGGGTTTCTCAAAACTAAACATATTCTTATACTATCCAGAAATCTTGCTCCTTGGTATTTACCTGAAGGAGATGAAAACTTATGTTCACACAGAAACTTGCATATGGATGTTTATGGCAGCTTGATTCACAATTGCCAAAGTGTGGAAGTAACCAAGATGTCCCTCAGTAGGTGAATGGATAAATAAACCATGGCACCTACAATGGAATATCATTCAGCACTGCTGAAAGGAAATGAGCCCAACTGATAAGATAGAAAGCGTAAATGCATGTTACTAAGTGCCAGAAGCCAATGTGAAAAGGCTACATACTGTTTGATTCTAGTTATATGATACTCTAGAACCTCATTGCATAGTGGTAGTGTACCTGAGTCCAACTATATGGCATTCTAGAAAGGGGAAAGCCATAGAGATGATTAAAAAATGATAGCGGTTGCTGGGGATGGAGTGGAGGTAGGATGAACAGGCAGAACACAGAGGATTTTTAAGGCAGTGAAAATATTTTGCATGTTGTTATGATTAATATATGGCATTATACATTTGTCCAAACCCATAGAATGTACAACACCAAGAGTTAACTCTGAGGTAAACTATGGGCTTTGGGTGGTTATGAGGTGTCAATGCAGATTCGTTAGTTGTAACAGATGTACCACTTCTGTGATTGGTATTGATAGTTTCAGGAGGCTGTCATGTGTGAGGGCAGTGGGCATATGACAAATTTCTACCTTCCTCTCTATTTTGCTGTGAACCTAAAACTGCTCTTAAAAATAGTGTATTTCTTAAATACATATTTTCTGTTTAATTACAGAATGTACACAGTTGTATCTTACCAGTAATGAGAGTAGAAAATCCTACTGGTCATGCTTTTCCCATAGTGATCACTGCTCTACTCAGGAATAAAAAAGAGAAAAGGAGATCAAGAAGGATATTTTTTCTTATATTTATTTTAGGGTATATTTTCCAAGGTGTTTTTCCATTTGTGTATATACAGGGGACTCCTTATATACGAGTTTCAAATACAATTTGGATAATACTCTTCAGTTCTATGGCACATTTTTATTTTAATAAGTAAAATGTAATTTCATTTATTAATATATAAAATGTCGATTTCACATAATTTCAACTACATAGCTACATAATTGTCTATGCTTCCACTGAATTGATTATCATAATTTATGTAGCAATCCTCTACTTTTAAATATTTAAACTGCTTTTCAATTTTTTCTATTAAACCATATTGTGTGGTGCATTGTAACTTTGTGTACTTGATAATTTATATATCCTTAGAAAAATATTCAGAAATTGAATGATTTGGTCAGAGGACCTTTGAAGTTGTCATAAAAGTTCTTTGGAAATAACAAAAAGTGTCTAAAAAACCCATCTTTTGAATACTCTATTGTGGTTATTTTGAATAATTTTAGGAAATATTTTATTCCTCTTTGGATTGCTATTGTATGTCTTACTAACAAATACTTCAAATACCATCTGTTTGGGTTTTCCCCAGACAGAGACTGCTTATGTGCAATCCACTTACTGAACTTCTTTCATATTTTTGACAGAAAAGCACAAAACTAATTTTTTTTACTTAAGGCATGGATTCAATCTGTTCAGAATCCAGGTGTTTAGCTGTGCCAAGAAAATGTATTATTTTATAGAGAATCTTTCATTTTCAATCAAAATTTTGAAACAAAATACTTAAACACATCCTGCCATTGGATCCAAATATCATTTGTGAAACAAGGTCCATTTTTCAGCAAGAATCCAATTTCAAGGTATGTTTGTGGAGCAAGAGACTTTCTCTCCTATATATCGGAGGCCTTCAAACACAAAGACACAACAAATTGAAAAAGAAGAGGAAGAGAAGAGAAAAGATGATAAGGAGGAAGGGTCTGCTTCACTAGGTAAAAGCAATGATAATTCTCAGTTGTATTTCAAAATTTAATGTAACCAGTATGTTAATTGTTGAAACTTATTAGTAATTCTTTTTTATAAACAGTAATATAAATGTTTTTCAGACAGAAGACTGTTTAATCCATAACACTGTGGAATCTGTACATGTTATGAAAAATAGAAAATTACTATTGCAATAATTAAATAACATAAAAATACTATGATGTTGGTTGAATTATTTTGTACTTACACTGAATATTGGTTAATGAAAAAAGCCAAACCTTATCATCGCATGGTTTTATTTTTATGACTTGATTGTGTTTCTCCAGGATTCAATAATTTATTGGAATATGACAATCATGGAGCTTCTCTACTATTTAAGGAATCATTATCATAAGACAGTACTGCTTTAATTACAGATCCCTGGCCCAGAAATGGGGCCTAGAGCCTTTTGATTGTTGCATTAAGGAGAGAAATTACTTTAACCGTCACTAGAGAAGATTTATCCCCTAAAAAAGAAAGCATACCAAGAAGAAAATGAGAAAGATGTTCATAAAATGAACATGTAATATAACACTGTGTTCTAAAGCAAAGCCTTTACCAGCATCTTTAGATAATCCTTGTTAGATACCTATGTGACATTTCTAGCTGGTTTGACAGCTATTGGAGAAAAATTGTTAACTCTGTATCCACCATACACATGTAGCAGCACAAGAACCCAAGGCCTGACATCTCTAATTGATGTATCATTAACTTCTCCTGAGATTTCCCTGGCGGTGCAGTTGTTAAGACCCTGCTTTGACTGCCTGGGGCATAGGTTCAATCCCTGGATGGGGAACTAAGATCCTGCAAGCCACAGAGTGCAGCCAAAACAACAACAAAACAAAACCCAACTTCTCCTTTCAGGTATACACGTCTAGAAAGTGCTGAAGGAAACTCCCCTGCCCCAAATGCCCACCAACCACTTCCCAAGGCCATCTAGAATGCTCCTCACTCAGGTTCCTGTAGTGAAAGTGAAAGTCACTCAGTCATATCATATCTGACTCTGCGACCCCATGAACTGTACAGTCCATGGAATTCTCCAGGCCAGAATACTGGAGTGGGTAGCTTTTCCCTTCTCCAGGGGATCTTCCCAACCCAGGGATCAAACCCACGTCTCCTGCATTGGCGGGTGGGTTCTTTATGACTAAGCTACCAGGGAAGCCCTTAAGTTGGTATAAATGATGGGCTTCTCTATCAAGGCTGATCCTGATTTTCTCTATCCCTGGACTCTTCGCTGCAGTTGAGAAGGCCCAATGGTACAGAAAGCCTGTTATAACTTTTTATGAAATATTGTGGTAGACATTGATTAGATTGTCCACCCAGCGCCCTTTCCCAGGGTTTTCCTCCCTACCACTCCATGCTTCTGGCACCGAGTGGTGCCTACAAAGCCCTTCTGCTTGCTGGATGTATCAGCAGTTTATTGATCTTCATTTTCCCCAGGTATCTTTGGAAATGAGACTGAAAGAGATAACAAGATTTGTTGATTCAGTGAGATATCCAGAAATACTTTTTGTTGTTGAAATACGTTTAAGTTAGTTTTCTGATGCTTTCAGTCAAAAAAGTCCTAACTTTTAACTGATATGTACATACATACAAATACACACACACAGTCATGCATGCATACACAGTTGGCTTTCTCCTCTAAGCTATCTTATATCTTATCCTCCCTGCCTTTGGCTCTAGTAAGTGGATTTTGGTAACCAGGGAAACAGTCTTGATTCTCAGCCCTTAGGGATTAAGGAACTGTCTCCAGTAAAGACAGGACTCAATGCCTTGCTCTTTGGATGAGCATACAATCACCACTCTCACCTCTCCTTTATAAGTTTCCTCTCTTGACTGCAGGACTTTGTCATCCTTCTGATGTTGGGGCTTCCCTGGTAGCTCAGAGAGTAAAGAATTTGTGTGTAATGCAGGAGAACCAGGTTGGATCCCAGGGTTGTGGGAAGATCCCCTGCAGGAGGAAACAGCAACCCACTTTAGTGTTTTTGCCTGGAAAAATTCCATGAACAGAGGAGCCTGTTGGGCTACAGTCCATGGGGTCACAGAGTTGGACAAGACTGAGTGACTAATGCTCTCTTTCTGATGTTAGCTGAATTTCAGCCAGAAACTGAATTGACCATGCTTTCTTTGCTAGATTTCAGATATATCATTATAGATGAGCTAGATACAGGGTCAGGAGCCATTTGATATGCAGTTTCAAGTTCAGGAGAAATTATGACACTGGCTCAATTAGCTGGCTCAGGTACTAGGTCAGTAGTGGGCTAGCCTTGGTGTCCCAGTCCTCACTGATCTGGAGGTAAGAGGACTATGAAGAAGAGAGTGTTCAAGAAAATCCTAACTCCAACCAGGCAGCCAGCTGAAAACCTACCTGTAGTTGCTCAGCAACCTACCTGAGCATTCCTATTGTAATAAGTATACTTAGAGTTCAGATAAACACATCCCTTACTTAAATGGCATATAGTTAGAAGGAATAAAGCTCTGAAGAACCAGGATTTAGACATGCCTTTTTGCAATTCAACCCTTCTTAAAGAAGGTACGGTCAACTCTAAGAGGATGATTTCCTTCTGTGAATTCTCATAATTCCTGGAGGTCTTTCCTCTTCCACAAGCAGACTGAAATGAATGACAGGTTTTTCTCTTTCTAATGATGTAAAGTATTGCTAAGTTTGCATTTTGGTCTACAATTTGTAAATATTATCTAATAGGCTTCTTCTAGGGTCTACTGAAAGATTGAAGAAAATATTGAAAGTTTAATAGTGACAGTCTTTGCAGACTGGTATAATTTCAGTGTAATTTCATAACTGGGAGAGGATTCACTGGTAACAGTTATATCCTAGGCTCCAAGTGGCATGTTGCTGTGAAACGCTGGAGGATCAATGCCTTGACTGCATCTACAAACACAAAAGTCATTTCATCCTATAGTAATGGCTCTTTTCTGTATTTGCTCATCCTGTATTCCATGAATTGGGACGCCTAGTTGAAACTCTTAGATATCATGCCATAGTGACTTCTGGTCCATTGTCTACATAAGATCTGTGCTAGCTTGTGGGTAACATGAGTTGCAACCTGAAAGCTCTTTCCCGACTTTAACAAGATGTGGGTTCTTGTAAAGTCAAGGGCTTGGGGCTCCTCATGTAGCACCACCCCTACTTACAATGTCGGGAAGTGATCTTTCACTCCATGCATGAGATACTAGTATTTATAATGCACTAAACCTGGTGACAAGTAGTTAATATTGTGAGAGTACAGTGTACTTCAATGCTTTCTCTCACTGTTTACTGCAGGAAGGACCCTGGGAGAATTTTTATTCAATCTATCCAAAGGACTACATGGGACAGCAGCTTGTCCTAGTGTTTCTGTGAGTTTGTTCTTGGGCCATTTACTAGATTTTTTCATCCATGAAATGTATCTAATATCCCTGGTTTCCTCTCAGAAATATTAACAACATATCATATGTAATTTGTTTTGAATATTGTTCAAAAGGCATTGTTATTATTACTTATTTTACCCAGATAGCACTCATTTGTTTAACAACTGGCTTGTAGCAAGAGTGTATACATCAACCCAAAGATTAAGGGACAGTTCTGTTGCAGGAAGGGGGACCCCTCCCAGGGCCCGAAACTGGGCTCTTGTCTAACACTCGGAAATGAATTGTCTGAGGAGACACGTGTGCTGACAAAGCAAGAGATTTTATTGGGAAAGGGCACCCGGGTGGAGAGCAGTAAGGTAAGAGAACCCAGGAGAACTGCTCTGTCACATGGCTCGAAGTCTTGGGTTTTGGTATGGTG
This sequence comes from Dama dama, assembly GCF_033118175.1. NCBI lineage: Eukaryota > Metazoa > Chordata > Mammalia > Artiodactyla > Cervidae > Dama > Dama dama. Next base: position 78,227,309 of record NC_083698.1, on the reverse strand, counting down.
ATGGGATTAGTTTCTGGGTTACCTTTAGCCAATCATTCTGACTCAGAGTCCTTCCTGGTGGCGCACGCCTTGTTCGGCCAAGATGGATGCCAGAGAGAAGGTTTCTGGGAGGTGGTCGGACAGGTGGTGTCTCCTTTTGACCTTTCCCGAACTCTTCTGGTTGGTGGAGGCTTATTAGTTCCCTGTTCCTTACAAGGACCTCCTGGTGTAAAACAACTCATGAATATGGTTACTATGGTGCCTGGCCAGGGTGGGTGGTTTCAATCAGCGTGCTTCCCCTAACAGTTCCACCTAAGGGTGGAATATCACAGATATCACAGAATACGAAAACATGCAATTAAATTTACAGAGACTCAAATACATTCCCTTCATATGATATTGCTAAGTCTTTTTCTTCTCTTCCCCCTTTTATGGGGGAATGAGAGGGTCACAGGCAGGAAGGCTGGGGTCTCCAGACGGAGGAACGAGGCTGCAAGTGTCAGGCGTGTTTTTACCTTTCTCTTAAGCAGCAGGAGGAAACAACTCCAAGTGTCAGATTTTTCCCCCTTCTCTATACAAACTAAAAAGGAGGTTTCTTTTAAAATTCTGTGTTGCCCTGAAGACAACAATTCAGGTTCCACCTGAATTTAACTTTTCTCAAACCTTGAGCTAACCAATGCATTTTTCTTATGGAAATGTCTTTCTTAAGCTATGTTAATGAACTATGTACTTACCCTAGACTGTCTTTGGTTCACCTAAGACTCAGAACCAATAATGGCTCAAAAAAAAAAAAAAACAAAAAAAAAAAACCCCAGTATGTTTTACTCATGGAAATGTTCTCTTAAGCTATGTTAATGAGACTTCGTATTTGCTTGGAAATCTGCCTTTCTTCAAGATTCATGTCAGTCGTTTTATGGCCCAGGATGACTCAACTTGTGCCAATGTTATCTCGAAATGCATGTTGTGGGTGAGGGGCCTGGTGCTATTCTCTGAGTTTTGAGGCATTTCCTGTCGTTAGGTATATAGCTTCTTGCTAGAAAGTAGCAAAGGGGCATTCTTTCTGCCCCCTTCTGATGTCTATGCCAGAAGCTTTCTCTATCTTTTTTATATTTTAAAGAAAGTTTATTACACAAAAGCTCTGAGCAAGCAAGCCTTGTCACTGGCCCAGGATTGAATTTCTCTCCTCTGGAGGCAAAGAATCTTGGTGTCTTTCATAGCTCAGCAACAACCTTTCAGAAACATCCCAAACTGAATGGATTGCCTCTCATCCAAAACCTCCTCCTCTTGAGTTTCTTTTTCCTATGATTGACACCACTTTATAATGCAGTTGCCCAAGTAAGAAAGCTGGAAATAGCCTCAATGTACATTGACTGATAAATGGACAAAGATGTGGTATGTGAATACACACACACACACACACACAATGGAATATGGCTCAACCATGAAAAATGAAATAATGTTATTTGCAGCAACGTGGATAGACCCAGCAATTATCATACTAAGTGAAATTAAGTCAGGCAGAGAAAGACAAATACCACATGATATCATTTATATGTGGAATTTGAAAAAAAAAAAAAAACAAATGAAATTATTTACAAAACAGAAATAGACCCATAGACATGGAAAACAAAATTATGGCTACCAAAGGAGAAGTGGTGGGGAGAAGGATAAATTAGAAGTTTGGGATTAACATATACACAGTACTATGTATAAAATAGATAACCAACAAGGACCTACTGTATAGCACAGGGAACTACATTCAATGTTTTATAATAACTTATAAGGGAAAAGAATCTAAAAAGCATATATATACATATGTATGTATGTATGTATTGGAGAAGAAAATGGCAACCCACTCCAGTGTTCTTACCTGGGAAATTCCATGGACAGAGGAGCCTGGCGGGATACAGTCCACGAAGTCAGATACGACTTAGCAACTAAACAAAAGATGTATATATGTGTGTGTATGAAAGTGAAAGTGTCATTCACTCAGTCATGTTCAACTCTATGATTCCATGGACTGTAGCCTGCCAGGCTGCTCTGTCCATGGAATTCTTCAGGCAAGAATATTGGAGTGGGTATTCCAGTCTCTTCTCTAGGGGATCTTCCCAACCTAGGGATCAAACCCAGGTCTCCTACATTGCAGCTGGATTCTTTACTGTCTGAGCCACCAGGGAAATCCCAGAATGCTGAAGTGGTTAGCCATTCCCTTCTCCAGGGGATCTTCCTGACACAAGGATCAAACCAGGGTCTCCTGCATTGCAGGCAGATTCTTTACCATATGAGGTACCAGGGAAGACCCAAGTATGTATGTGTGTGTGTCTATACACACACGTGCCATATACCTGCAACTAACATAACGTTGTAAAACAATTATACTTCAGTTTGAAAAAAAAGGAAGCTGGCTGTCATCCCTGACTCACCTCGTTCACTTATACTCCTAGATCTCACTAGGTCACCGAGTTCTGCTAATGCAACCTGTTAACGTCTCTCTCTGTATTCCTCTCTCCATCCAAATGTCTTTCCTAGTTCAGCTCACCACCAATCCACCCCTAGATTGTTGTAATAGCTTCCTAAAAGGTCTGTGCCTCCATTCCTGTCTCTCTCAACTTCTTTATTCACATTGCAGCTAGAGTGATATTTTAGAAGTGATACATAATTGCAAAACTCCTCTGCTGTATACCCTTTATTAATTCTCTGTTGTACTTGGGATAAAATCTAGAGGCTTTATGTGCATCACCTCTCTAGTCTCACCTGCCACCAGTCTCTACCTCTTCCTTCTTTAGTCATATAGACTCTCTAGAAGTGCCTTATGTGCCTCACTCTTCTTAATTTCTGGGCATTTGCACATGCAGACCTTTTTATCTACAATAATCTTCCCGTCCCCTGTTGCTCTAACCCACTTTCATACTTGATTGCTAAAGCCTCAGACTTCAGAACCATCACTTCTTATCACCTTAACTATAGCAATGAAAATATGTATTAGTCTTTTCTCAAGGAAACATATCTTGATTTGTACTTATTTAAAGTTTCCTAGAATTTTAGGCAGGTGCAACATACCATTTTCTATGCCTGGTGATCACAAAGCTATAACATTTCTTTGCAGTCATAGACCAGTTCTTCCATTCTAGGCAAGTGAGTTGGGGTTTCTGTGGAAACCAGAGCTCTTCTAAGTCACTAGGGTATTATTCCACAAACAGATGACTATTTACTTCAAATTAAGCTTTGTCTAATATTGCCTATAACAACATTCCTCCCTCTTCCCAGCTATCATCTGATTCAAAAATGACTTAATACATTACTATATGTCTTCCATCCAACAAGTTGTATAATAACTCAGCCCTCCAAGTAAACCTTTGACTCTTGGAGTCTTAGTTTTTCTGAGTCTTTGCAGATTGTTGTCCTGCTTTCTGAATGGCATTCAATTCTGGTATTGCTTCCCCTCCAGCGCTTATAAGATAAATTTGGTAAATATATTTGATAAAATGTGCTATTTGTATTGTTCCACAGCCAGCTATGCGGACTGCCTCTGAGGCTCTGTTTACAGTACCCAATCAAGAATATTCATATCATGGGCACTTATTGTTAGGGCTGTAAATATTTTTGTTTATTTGCTTTCATGAGCAAAGACTTTAGAAACATATTGGTATACAATCATTAAATGTGGAAAGCAAATTTGATTTCTTAGAAGGACTATTTGATCTTTCCAAGTGCTAAGTATAATTAATTTTCATCTTCTAAAAAATTAAGAGTATGCTTGAAAGTCTCACTGTTAACCCACTGTATCTTAAAGGTTTTTGTTTTGGGTTTTGTCTTGTTTTGTTTCCTACCTACTGCATAACACAGAAAGAAATGCATTCTACATTATGATCTGGCTAGTTAGATGGGTGATAGAAGACAGGTAGATAGACCCCACACACACATGCACACAAGCACACTCAAAACTTCGATGAAATAATACCCTTAGTTTATGTGATTCACACTGACATCATGAAGTTTGTCATTCTGTCCAGCCCTATGCTATGCTATTTTACAATACTCTGGTCACTTGCCATTAAGTTGATTCCATTATCTGCATTTGAGGCACAACACTGCAATTTGAAAAGCACTAGATTATAATTTTTGACAATAAGAAAACAAAGCAAGAGGATTAGATTAATTCTAGTTTTTTACTTCCTAGAACACTTTCCCATCCTTTTTCCTTTGATTTCTAGGGATCCTGGTGGGGCTCAATGCCACTGGCTTCCTCACCATTTCCAGCCTTCGAGGTAAGCAACTAAAATTGGGCCTATTATAACACACTTCCTCCTGGGCACAGTAATCCCTGCAGGTAAACAAGGATGATTAACTCAAGGCACACTGATCAAAAGTTCTCTGCTGGAATGAGTGTAGAGAATGGCTTCTTTCTGTTGGATTTGCCAAGTTGTAAGGATGTGGGTGTGGGCAGTTGGCAGCCCTCTTCATCTTGCTAGAGAAAACCTGAATGAATAATGAAGCCAAGCTCTACCAACAGAGGGCAAGAGGCAGAGAGAGCCCTGGGAGCAGTGTCTGAACCACTGGATCAAGATGTAAGGAATTCTAGTTTTACCTTGTATTTCTCAGGTATAGGAGATAGTACAATTTTCTTTATCTTTAAGTTATTTTGAATTGAGTTTTCTTACCCATCAAGTGGAAGAGTTCTGACAAAAGATAAACCAGATGGGCCCAAAGGACTTGATATCTGTAGTGTGAGTGTAAAGATTTTGTGCATGCTGTGTCTACATGGAAACTACTAATAGAGGCTATTTTCTACCTCCCTTCTCACATCCTTGGAGAAATGGGTTGTTCAGTGGCTTATGTGGCAGGATAATCTATTTTAAGAGTATTTTAAGTATTAATTCGAATGTCCTTTCCTGCCACCAGTTCTTTACCCCTATCTTTTCTCCCATTCAGTTAGCTTGGCATTCTTTATTCATTTCCTCAGAAAAGGCACAGAACAGCAGAAATATAGAGTTTTAACTTTTAATTTTCAATTGCCTAGGCTTCAGGAGAGCATGAAGGAGGAGTGATGAATAAGATAAAAAGCTTACTAACTGTAAGACCAGTAAGGAATACCCAGGCTGGGGGTAGCAAGAAATGAAGAGGGCATGAGTGGGAGAAATTTGGGAGAGACCTTAGGAAAATTCACCCAGTTCTGCTCCGGCATCTGGTCCCACGAGCAGGGTTCACCTGGGAGACTTCCTGGCTCCATTTTGGTGAGGATGATGTGTTCTCTGTGCTCCGTGAGCATCTCCCTTCCACTGCTATCACGACATGGTCTGCTGAGTATCTGCTAGAAAGACTGCCTCTTTAGGTTCCCATGTATCCATCTCATTAATCGTGGATAGATAACCCCAACCAGGACACACAAAATCTCCTTGAAGTGGAGTGTGAGGGGCTTGGATGCAGAGAGAGCTATCAGAGGAGAAAGAGAAACTCACTGTATCTGAACATAGATGAAGCAAATTACTGCCAGCCTGAAATCTCTCCAGAGTTAGGCAGTAATAAAAACAAATCCAGATCACCAAAAAAGCACATGAAAAGATGCTGAACATCACTAGTTATTAGAGAAATGTAGATCAAAACTACAGTGATGTATCACCTCACACTGTTCAGAATGGTCATCATCAGAACTAACCAATGCTGGAGACGGGGTGTGGAGAAGAGGGAACCCTCCTATACTGTTAGTGGGAAAGTAGTTTGGTACAGCCACTATAGAGAACAGTAAGGAGGTTCCTAAAAACAAAAAATAGAAATACCATATGATCTAGCGATCCCATTTCTTTCATTAATCCAGAGAAAACTAATTTGAAAAGATATATGCTCCCCAATATTCACTGCAGTACTATTTACAAGAGCTAGGACATGGAAGCAAACTAAATGTCCACCAAAAGATGAAAGGATAAAGATGTGGTACATATGTATATAAGGGAATATTGTGAGTGTGAGTGTAAGTCACTTAGTCGTGTCCAACTCTTTGTGACACCATGGACTACACAGTCCATGGAATTCTCCAGGCCAGAATACTGGAGTGGGTAACCTTTCCCTTCTCCAGGGGATCTTCCCAAACCAAGGATTGAACCCAGGTCTCTCACATTGCAGGCAGATTCTTTACCAGCTGAGCCACAAGGGAAGCCCAAGGGAATATTACTCAGCCATAAAAATAATGAAATAATGCCATTTGCAGCAACATGGAGGGACCCAGAGATTATCATATTAAGTAAGACAGAGAAAGATGAATATCATAATATCACTTCTATGTGGAATCTAAAAAAAAAATTGATACAAGTGAACTTATTTACAAAACAGAAATAGACTCACAGATGTAGAAAACAAATTTATGGTTACCAAAAGGGAAAAATAAGGGGAGGAATAAATTAGGAGTTTGGAAGTAACATATATACACTACTATATAGTCAACAAGGACCTACTGTATAGCACAGAGAATTCAATACAATATTCTGTGATAACCTATATAGGAAAATTATCTGAAAAAGAATAGATATATGTATAACTGAATAACAACTGAAACTAACACATTGTAAATTGACTATATACTTCAATATAAAATAAAACTTAAGTTAAAAAAAACACACAAAAAATTCAACCTGACCCCCAAGCTTCCTAACACATATCATTATCATGACCACCACATGCTTAAATCTATAGTTTATGTGTATATGTGTATATATAGTGTTGAAGAGGGATTCAATCAATCTGCAGTTAATATTTTATATATTTTTCTTTCATGGGTTTTCAAAAGATGGTAACAGTGCTAGACATTGGAAACACAGGGCTGACTAGTACATGATCCCAACCCTCATGTTGCTTATAGTGTAGGGAGTGGTGGGTGCAGAAATGTATGTGTCTGATCCCATTCAAAGAACTGATGGGAGGGGGGGTCTGTCTGAGTGGCCTCCCAATTGACAATTGGGATCAATTCTTAATTTGACAATTGACAATTCTTAATTTTTTGGTCAAAAGCTACCTGGCATTGTCACAATTTTCATTTCAATTTAGCCATAAACATTCAGCCTGTATAATTATATGAAGGAGTTTTCCTGTAATATTTCCTGAGGGGTAAAATCTGGCATTAATTACAGTTTAAAACACCCAGAGTAAACAATGCACAAAAGAAACTCTGATAGATCACTTTCTGCACTTGTATTGATAAATTCTGATGGCAGTGAGGGGGCCATTTTCCACCCACTTCCATCCCCATGCTTTCCACGGGGTCTGGCTGCTAATCACCACCTTGCCAACAGGATGGCCTTCTTCAGTACAATTTCCACTCCAGTGCTGTATCAATTTTTTCCTTTTCATAGAAATAGCCTGCCCTTCCTATTTCCTCTCTTCCTCCCCAAACCCCTTTAGTAATTGAGGCTCACCCAGAGCCTGGCACCCTTGGGCAGCCCTTGATTAAGAGGCCACTAAGAGGCCTCATCCCATGTCAGATCGTGGTCTCTGCAGGTCAGCTCCATGCCGTTAAGTGGTGCTTGAAAGAGACGGCTTAAGTACCTGGCTTTGTGGTGGGTTTTTTCCCCCCCTACTGCTTCTTCTCATGAGCCTTTCTAAAGAAATACATTTTGAGCTAAGAGCCTCTTCCAGGGTAGAGAGTATATCTGTAGGTTTCAAGGAATTAAAAACCAGGCCACTCCGCCCCCCCTCCCCCCCACCCGCAACCCCCACCCCATCCATCAGGATAGTTAAGATGAAGCCAAGCAGCTCTCATGGAGGAGGAGGCTGCCCCCGGTAAGGAAATAAACCAGGAGAGAGGAATTTTCCAGAAATGGTAGGCATATGTTTTTGAAAAGATGTGGCGTTCCAGAGACACACACTTGAAGCAGAATGTTCTAATTGGTTGGCTGTGACACAGCGTAAGTCAACAACTGAACTAAACACATCTTAAGAACAGGCAAAGCATTTCCTTGAAGAGTGTTTTTTCTATATTTCCTTCATTCTGGAGACTTACAAAAGGTATTTTGATGGATCAGAAGCCTTTTATGAACCTCTAAACCAGATTTAGAAAAACTGTAATCACTGCATGCTGATGTTTCATAATAAGCACATCTCACCCCTCCAGGCTCTCAGCCCCCAGATGAACTCCAAAGAATACCAACCAAAAATCAGGAACTACATGCACTAAAAATTATGACCAAAGTTTAACGTAACCCTGCCACATTTTGGCAAAGATGATCTTGTTGGATTAGGGATTAGATATTGAACTGAAGTGCCATTGTTGATTAATTTATAGAAACACTCAATGTGTGCTTAAGATAATAAGAGGAAAATTATTCATGTTCTTCACATATATGGCTGGAACTTCATCGCTTTGATATGTTCCAAGGTTGACAATAGAGAGAAATTTCAGATGGAGAGAAATTTCAGATGGACCCAGCCGGACCCTGGCTGTGTCCCTTGACTGAGGCCATTTTTCCACATTAACGTAGATAGTTTACAACTTTTTTTTTTTTTTAGATGACTTCCAGCAAGAAATGTTTACCTCTGACTAAGGCTCAGTTTCTAATTTCTTGTTCTGGAATATTTTTCCCAGTATGATGGACACAAAGGAAATTTTCCTCCTCTAGAGGAGAACATATCTCTGAACAGTAGGACATGGTCTTACTTTATCCCCATAAGGTATCATATTAGAACACCATAATCTGATATCAGACAAGATAGAGTGTGTGGTCTTTTCCTTACATTATCACCTGTAATTGATCACCTATAAGAAGTAGAATTATAATTCACACAAGTGTATTCCATTCACATATAGATGCTTATTAAATTCTCTCAACATGCTGGCCAGTTAATCATGCTCATCCCCCTTCCTTACTCAAAATATTCTAGTAACTCCCCTTAAACTACAAGATAAAGTCTTTAGCTTGACATTCAGTATCGTTCAAGAAGTAGAATGAGAAATAAAGTTGAACAGCCCTCCAATGTTTTATTTGTGGCCAATTCTTTTCTAGGTTTGGCCAATCCCTGGGTCTGGAAGATCCCCTGAAGTAGGAAATGGCAGTCCACTCCAGTATTCTCACCTGGAAAATTCCGTGCACAGAGAAGCCTGGCAGCCTACAGTCCATGTGGTCCCAAAGAGTCAGACACAACTGAGCATGCACACACGGCACAAGCCGCATGGCAGGCAGGATCTTAGTTCCCCATCCAGGGATAGAATCCATGCCCCCTGCACTGGGAGTGCAGAGTCCTAACCAGTGGACCTCCATGCAATCCGTGGCCAGTCCTCTTCTAGACTGTAGTCTTTTTCAAGTGCACGATTGCTTTTTAATCCTGTTTCTGCTGTTTTCCATCCTTGGGTCTCAGAGAAACAACTCAGTGTTTCTGTGCAGGAAACTGGGTTTCAGAAGCATTACCTGGATGGAAAATGGCAGAGATGGGGTGGGAACCCAGTCTGATTCCAGAGCTGAGCTCCTATGAGTCTGCATGGGTCTGGTCACTGATGCTCCCAGTGAAAGGGCTGTAGTGAAAGCTCAGTACAGTTCACTGATTATAAGTCCACCCACATGGCCACAGAGCTGGAAATACCTCTGGTGATTAGCATCTCATATATCTTGAATTGATGATTAAATTTAATGACTTCCACTTCTCAGATGAGGAAATTGAAACTCAGGAACACTAAATGGTCTTCAGATTTCTAGGAGGAGAAAGTGGCAAAGTCAGGATTAGAATCCAAGTCCTTTGACTCTTAGTCTGGTGTTCTTTCTCTGCCACTTGCTAATCCTATATTTAAAATTTAGAGTTAGGTAGATGTATAACTGAAAATAAAAGAATAAATATTTAAGCTTTCTAAGAGAAGAGGTTCTTAGAGGAATTTTCACCTTATCCTTCATTGGCAGGATTGACAGAATAGCTATCATTTTAAAAGAAACCCATGATTGTACTTCTAAATCAGAATTTTAAAGTAAAATCTATGCTTCCCTGTAGGTGAGTAAAACCAGATTTTAGCAGGTAGGCTTAGAGGTGACAGAAGCATATTTATGATAAATAGAAAGGAAATCTACTTTTATTGACTCAATCCTTAGCATATCAGAAGGAAAGTATATGTGTGTGGTTATGTCTTATTCTCCTAACCATTTCTTCTCTTCAAAGCTCAGTTCATCCTATTTGAAAATATTTGGGGGAACAGGACAGATTCTAGCATTTACAGATTTCTTAGCCTTTGACATGAATAAAGGCACAACCTAAAAAAGTCAAATGTGGCCTTGGAAACAGCAAATGTATTTGTTAGCTTTTCTGTTCACTCTTCTTTTTAGAAAATATTATCCATCTAACATTGAAAGTGAATATAGCTTTAAGCTAAGAAAAAAAAAGGAAAAGAATGTTCCACTCCCTAGAGTTGAAACAGCCTATTAAAAGCTTGAGAATAAAACTTCCTTCCCTATCCATGTTTTTCTTTTCTATTAAGCAAATATTGATTTCCCCTCCCCCGCTTTTAATACAAGAGGCCAAATGACCATGGAGGGCCCTCCTGGTCTGTTCCTTCTTTGTGTGCTGAGGACTGACAAGGCTGTGTTTATGACTGCCCACTGCTTGGGCAGCCGACAGGGGGTGCTCACTGCATATTTGGATGAAGGCAAAAAAGATTTGATTCAAAACGATCTTCAGTTTTATTTTTTTTATACTTTCAATGCAAAAGTAAAGAACTACTGTTATCACACACAAAAGTTTTGCAAATATTTTCAGAAACAAAGTGAGACAAAGCACTGGTCAGTGAAGGGGCATTAGGAGAGCCACTATTTACACGTGAAGTGGGGATCGAGGTACCGAAGGATTTGGGTCCCTGAAGGATTTCCGGTCATTGATCAATAACACTTGAATTTTCTTGGCTATAATGACTACATTTATTGGATAATTTATCATCTTCTTACTTTGTGTTCATTGAAACAGAGTGAGTAGTGAAAAAACATGTTCCAATTTTGCTTTTCCCCTGTTGGTCCCAGCACATCACTTGGTCTTAGCCTTGCCATGTAAAGAATAGCAGAAAGGGATGGTGGATTCCCACAGATAGTTTCTCATATGAACAAACTTCTTGGTGTCTGAATGGCATATGAAAATAAAGACATTTTGGCATACAAAATTTGAGGGCAACTGTACATTGTGAAATGAAAGAAAAAAACTGGAGCAGTGTTAGGATTTGAAGTAGTTCTTACTTACTGAGATTCAGATTCACTTTAAATGTATAAAAATTCCTAAAAATAAAAATACACATGGCATATCCAACTACTGTACGATTGGAATGTTTCAGTGATCAAGCTTAAACTTGGAAGCAGATTATAAAGAAGTTGCTCAAACAGGAGACAAATGCTGAGAGAAACAAGTTACTTAGAATCATTTGCCTCTGAAGACAGATGGAAAAGGTCGGAAGTAAGCAGCTCTCATTAGAAGAAATAAGTAGCAAGCCCTCTAAAACTGATTAGGATATATCATCAAGAAATACCAGAAGTCACAGGGACTTACTGAGATACTTACATAATTGTTATTGCTGACTTTTGATCAGACTGGTAAATAATGTTTTATTTAGAATTAGTAAAGCTTTATTTTGATTTACCAAGACTTCAGAAAGAGTGATGGTCTTGTTCATTATTCAACAAAAATCACGAGGAAGAATGTACATCTTAGAAATGTACTTTGTTTTCTCTTTCTGGAGCCCAAACAACTTCTAGCTAAAAGACATATTTTGATTAAGATAATATTTTTCCCTAATCAATATTTCTTACCTCTGGGTTATTACTTCCTTGAAGGCTTCTCTACCTTTTTTCTTTCTAAATTAGCCCATGTAGTTTATGAGAAATCATCAGCCCTGCCATATGCTGCCGTTTACATTAAATCTTTCCCTTAATATTTACTGCTGGGTGACACGGCTTGTCTCTAGCCTTTACGGTTTGGCATCAAATCCTGAAATGTGTATTTTATACTTAATTGGAATGGGGATAGGAGGGCAGGAGCAGAATTAACCATTAATGAAATAAGACTCCTCTCGACCAACATTCACCAGTTTCCAACTTGGTTGGTAAAAATGCCAGAAGGTTCCTGGGTTTTGAAGCCATTTTCAGGGTGATGCGCTTGCTTTGTCCATGTGCCTAGAATCATGTACTATCAGATCTGTGTCAAATTGCTAAAAAAAAAGTATCTAGATGCTTACTCTGGATTTCTGTCCTTGTCCCCTTACAGACTGGTGACAGTGGTTTGGGGACCAGTGCTGGTCTGCACACCACACTTTGAGAGCACTGGTCTGAGCGTGAGAAGGGAAATGGGACTTGCCCTCCCTTTGATATTGTCGGCCTCCTTCTACCCTCCGTTGCCTTTTGTTCTCCCAAACACTCAATGGCTGACCAACTCCACCCTCTTCCCACCCCAACATGTGCACATGAGCACACTCGCAGACACAAACAAGTGGTTCAAGGTCTAAAATTAAGGCTAATATTATGTGCTACCTTGACACCTGGTACAATTGGAAGCACCTTAGATGGCTTCACCACAGGCTCCCAGCCCACTCTGCTTCCATGGATACAGTCATCTTCTAAAAAGCTCTCCGTGTCAAAGGACAAACTCTGTTCCTGCTTATTCTTTTGTGGTGGGTTTTACTTCTCTGACTGTGCATGGAATTATTCAAACAAGCCAATCACATGCTCCCATGGGAACCAGGGGCATCTCATCCTCTTGATACTACTAAGACTGTCTTTCACAGCTGTTTTCTTTTGTTTTGTTTTCAGTACAAAGTGAGATTTATTTGCTAATTATCCCAGTGTGCCTCTGTTCATGCCCTAGTTCACCCTCTAGGTTGTCTACACTACCCCTGAGCACAAATCCCAAGTGACCCTATGTGGAGTGTGATGTTGTCTGATTGCGAGTTTATGTAACAAACTGATCTCATCTGTCCAGTGTTGGTATCACGGGCTCAATCAACCTCCCAATCCTAAGATTTGGGATCCCTCCTTCACCAGTGAGGTGAATAGGAGGAAATCAAAACATACACAAACACGTGCACACGTACGCACCCATACAGAGCTCCTGAGAAGGAAGACGTTTACTCTAAGCAGAATTTCTTAGGACAATGCCTTCAATTATAGTCCTGTCCCTGGACTATTGCTATAAACTAGGGTTTGCACTTTAAAATGAGGAGGAAAGGATTAGAAGGAGGAAGATGTGGATACCCAGGTTTGGAATCCCAAAGATCTACGATGAAAACGAATAGCATCAAAAACTCCCTGGCATGTCATTAGCTTTAAAAAAGGTGTATCCCTTCCCATTTCTTCCATGACATCATTATGTGATCCAACATGGTATTGGATGTATTTTTGTAAAATGTTGTATATATATTTTTAAAGGGGGAGGATCTTAACATGATGGTTAGGTAACAACTACCGACTTATTCCACCATGTTTGCCCACTGAAGTAACCATAGGATCAAGCCAAAAAATAAAAGAAGTAACATTGCAATTGCATAGACTCAAGGAATGGCTAGCATCCTGGCAGACACAGAGGCTATGATGATTTTGGTAAGAGAAGTCAGGCAATGCTCCCCTGTCCCTCCCATTGTCTTTGGCCTCATTTGTTCTTCATGTATCCAATTAAATTTTTAAAATTGTGTTAAAATATGTATAATATAAAATAAACCATCTTAACCATCTTTCAAAGCAACATATACTAGGTACATTAGTCCTTTGTAAATGGGGCCAGTAATGTTGGGTACATTCCCTCTCATAAATTATGTTCTGATAAACACAGTATGGACTTTTGGAGATGGATTTTAATTATTTAATTGCCTAAAAAAATAATACTCTTCTTTCTCACCTTAATGTGGGGATAGTGATACTACCAACATAATAGTCATGAAGATTACAATAGATAATGTATAAATAGTATTTAGCAGAGTTATGGTACTTAGCAAGAGTTCCATAAATGGTAGCTACATTAATTCTGCAACATTTTTCAAATATAATATTTCAAAGAATCATATCCTATTGTTGTTATAAATGTATCAGTTTTACTCAAAAGAATTTATAGATTTAGGGCAATCAAAATACAAGGCAGAGTTTCCTGTGAATCTGAAAACTATTTCTAGTTATTCTTGAGGAATAAAGTGACAATACTAGCAAAAAGAATTTTGAATAGAGGAGCACTGTTGAAGTATTCTCCTAACACATATTACAATGTATAACAAAGCTACAATAACTGAAACAGTGTGAAAATACAGCTTAGTGGAATAAAGAGCCTAAAATAAGTCCTACTTACTATTTGCCCAAAACAAAAAGGAAACAGAAACACACCTGCAAGGTGAAAGATGAATTATCCAACTAACGGTGTTCAGAATGTGAGGTGTTTGAAAAAAAAAAAATGCAAGACCCATTACCTCATATCTGATACTCCAAAATAAATTGCAAATGGAGTTAAGTCTTTAAATGTCTGAAAAGACAGAATAAGTCCAGGTGAACAACTGTGCTTAGGATGGAGAAATATTTTCTGATTATAAATGCAAAGAAAAAATGAAGAGAAATGAAAACTGTGATAGAAATTGTGTGCATCAAAAATCCTTTAAAAGGTTATACCACTATAAATGAAACAAATCATCATCAAGGACCTACTGTATAGCACAGGGAAGTCTACTCAATGCTCTCTAATAACCTATAAGGGGCAAGAATGTGAAAAATAATATATATATATATGTATATGTATAACGGAATCACTTTGCTGTACCTCTGAAACTAACACAACACTGTAAATCAACTATACTCCAATAAAAAACAATAAAATGAGACAAATAAATATTTTTAAAAACCCTTTAAAAAGAAACAAATCATAAGATGCTCACCTTTATATATATATATATATATATGTATATACATATATATACACACCCACATATTTTATTGGAGTATATTGACTTACAATGTCATATTACTTTCTGCTATAGAGCAGAGTGAATCAGTTATACGTACACTTATATCCACTCTCTTTTATACACTTTTCCCAGTGCTATACAGTAGGTCCTTATTAGTTAGAGTATCCATCTTTAAAGAGCACATAAATTCGTAGCAAACCATATCCAGGAGAAAGGGGGAAAAGACAGTTTACAAAAGTGAAGCTGAAATTGTCAATATATATATGAAGAAATACAACATATTTTGTATTCAAAGAAATTTTGGGGTAAAGTAAAAATAGAAGACATATTTTGCTTAACAAATAATAAGACTGATTTTTAACATGTTAACATCCAAGGCTAAAGAGAATCTAGGGAAACTGTCTTGGGAATGGGAATGAGCATTAAATATTGTACAGACTTTGCCCCTACCTGCAGGAGAAAGGTCCTGAAGTGCACTTTAGGTGAAGGAGTGAGGGGGTGCAAAGGTTTTGCAGTTGGTGAGTGTGATGTCACAGCAAGGTACAGGGTGGTAGTCAAGAACAATGACAGGCCAGACGCTCCTCACTGTCAGAGTCTTGATGCTGAGGATGACTAGCTCTGTGTTATAAAACACATTTCTTTATCGCAGACATGTGAGTCAGTCAATAAATTCTTGTCTTACACTATAATTATATATAAACCCTGTCCATATGAAAAATGTCTGGAGGTACTAAAAAAAGTGATCATTTTTTCCTCCTGGGATGAGGTCACAGGGATTATTTTTTCTGTTATTGTCCCCCAATACAGGCAATTCTCTTTGTCAAGTGTCCTGCACAATACTAGGTTTAATCATATGCTAAAATAGACTTTATAGTCATGACAATAAAAGCAATGACTCTCCTCACAGAAATACACACCTTTTTGACTATAACATGTACTCAAAGCTTTTAGAAAACTCCTATATATCACAATTTATACATTTACTACCAGTTGTGTTAGGAATAAAATGTAGTATCTCATGTCTTTTGAAGTCAATTTTAAAATCATTGGAACAATTTTGTATCATCTCAAAATAAAAATCACAAACTTCTCTGTTCCAAGACTGATAATGGCATTAAAACAGCTGTAGAATTACAGACATGCCAACCATCGTAACCACTGTTTTCCTGTTTTCATGACCTAAGTGCAAGTTTGCCCCAGTTGCTTTGTATTGGTGGGTGCATTTCCCTGCCTCCCTGCAGGGGTGTACCTATAAGTGTAGCAAATCTGGACAATTTAGGATTTGTATAGCTCTATTTTTTAAAGTGCCTCTTAGGTATATGAAAACTCCTTTACACTGTCTTCGCAGAAGTCAATCGGACGAATCTTGATTTCAGTAACAAGCAACTTAAGACGAATGTGGCTGGAAAAGGCCTACATTTATCAAAGACACTGGCTTCCTCCTATATCCACAGGTGAGTACTTCTGGGTAACTCCTGTGGTTGTGTTGTACCTGAACCAAGTTTTCCCAACTAAACTGAAGATTTCTCATGAGAAAGTATATACAAGTTTTGTGTTTATTTTGAATAGACATAAAGCTCAGTATTTCCATGATAACGGGCACTGAAAAAAATGCAGTAAAAGCATAACTTGGACGTGTGTATCTGAGAAAAAATATAGCTTAGAACATACTACCTTTAGATATCTTTTTCAAGCTTTGTGGTTCAGCTCACCATGTTTGTCACAAGCATGTGGACAAAGTAAGAGGTTATTTGTGAAGGGTCTTGTGATGTATTTTAGTATGTTAGTACCAAGGCTAAGAAATGCCAAATATATCCTAACTTGAAGCATATCACTAGGGTCCACATAAACAGTAATGCAAAAACTACTTTAAAGTGATATGTGGACCCAGACTTGCAAGATTCAATGTTGAACAAGTTTAAGGTACAACTTTTTTAGAGAAAGGTGTAATTGCAAGACAATCAGAACCTATCCATGGAGAAGAAGCCTTGGCTATCCACTTTGTGCTCCATAGTCAATATTTTCCCCAAGATAGAAATAGATGAGAAGAAACAACATAACCTGGGTGTTAAATATTTAATTTGCTGATTCATCTACTTAACATCCATGTTTATCAGTTAAATTTCTTATTTTTACTTATCTCCTCATTTAAGTTATTTTATACGACTTTCCTTGGTCATGTTGAGCCGAATTTTGGCCCATATGACCTCTGTTTCTCATTATAAATCAACAAACTGGTAGATCTGGTGTCAGAACTAAGTTTGCAAACACTTCGGTTTTGTCAAACAGTTTCCTTTGTCAAACAGTGCAGGGCTTTATCACTGACAAGATTGTCTAATTCAGTACTTCTCGAAAGATTCTATCCTAAACTAGTTAGCTTGTTTCATCTCAGCTCTTCCTTGTCCATATTCAAATTTTCACATGACACAAAGAGACAAAGTGAACAAATATAATCAATTTTCTTCTTTCTTCTTATCTCCCCAGCATCCTTTACTCATTCATTCAACATTTATTAGGAATGAGCTACTTGTCCAGCTCTATGCAATGTGCTGCCCAAGTTCACATTGACCCTGACACAGTGAAGCTCTGGCTATCAGAGGGTTTTGAACCCATCTGAGTCAGTTTGGTCATGCACAACTGTTAGGTTCTTTTTTAAAGATATTGGTAGCCACTAAAACTAAAATTTGATTAACTCTATCAACTAACTCTGATAGTTAACTAATTCTCCACAGTCTGGTTTTCATGAAAGCAACAGTTCAGAACAAATTCTGCCATATGTACAAATATTAGATAAACATTTTTAGCAAGCAGACACATAAGTCATCATGCAATTCAGTCTGCAAGTTCCATGGGCACTTAGCCCTGTTATTTAAGTGATCAGTGAACACCTTGAATGAAGTTTCATTTGAAGCAAATGTAGCCACAGTACAAATAGAGATGTTAGTTGATCTGATAATTGGCTACAGAAAACCATTAGCCTTTAAAATTGACACTTGGAATCATACCCAGCTGCCACCTTGAGGTCTTGCCAGTTCATGCAAGGATAGCATCTACCTAAAGTAATTTACCCAGTCCATATGTTGCAAATGTCACTTGTTCAACTAATTTAACCATTTCTAACATTCTTTGCTCTGATAATCAAGTCCAGTAATTTTACCAACACAAATCCATTTCAATACTCAGTATGTAAATTAGCAAACTGTCTACTTTTGATTGAAGATAAAGATAGCCATAGCCTCTGGATAGCTGTGGCCTTTCTGATTAAATGCTAGCTGACCCCCTTCAAGTGTAAATTCTTGATTAGGATAAGCGACAGCCCCTAGGGTATGTATTAAAATTAACACACACATCTATTTACATCATGCTGTCTACGCTGAAGTATTTTTAAGCAAATTATAGACACTATAGCACAGGGTTTTAAGATGTACACAGTTTTAATACCATTACAGTTTTTTTCCAGGAAGAAGTTAAGAATGAAATTTTGGCTCCTTCCCTGAAACTATATTAAATATACTACTTAATTACAACTCTATTAAGATAGGAAAAATGCTATTTTAACTTTATTTACTTATCTATTTTTCAGCTTAAGCTTGCCGGCCTTGGAGAAAGGTAGAATTCCTCTTAGGGTAAAAACTTCTGTTTTCTAGAATAAAATAGCTTCCTTGATAGTAAAAATACATAAGGTATAGTGGAAAGTTAAGATGGAGGTGTTACAAAGTAATGGGAAATTTTCCCCATTGGATAAAAGCAGTCATTAGGAGACTCCAAGCTTGAGTGGGAGTTGGGGGGCACTGAGGGAGAGATGGAGAAGATGTGATATAGTTGAGAGTAGGGACCCAGGGGAATAGAAGCAAGTGGAGTCTGGACGGGAGGAAAGACTCACAAAAAATTATCTGCAGAAGAGATGACCTCTGGATCTTAGCACAGGGATGTCTAATACTCAATTTTATGTGGTTGCCAATTCTAACCTGTCTGTACGTAATTCACTTCTGTTAGTCTAAGCCTTCAATAAAAGGTCTGCTACACAGAATGGCTGTGGTTAGTAGTCCTTTGAGGAAATGCAAGACAGGAGATGGGGTACAGTATGGATTAAAGGAGTTCAGAGAGAGGACAGCAGCCCACTCATTGACCAATGAATATAGGTCTCTCTGAACTCAGCTGACCAATTAAGAATTCCAAAACCACATACATTTAGAGTGGGAGGTAACCGTGAACTCTAAATCCTGGGGAAGGCTTGAACTTCCTACTATATATGGCATAAGTTGGTGTCATCCTACTTCAGATATTAAAGGAAAGATAGCCCTGGAGACTGAAAGACATGTAGACCTAGAAGCTGATATTTATTAAAAGCATATTCAAGTTTAGAATGGATCACTTGACATTTATTTGATCTGTTTGTTACATCTGTTTGTTATTTTGTCACTGATAACTGAATAGGTTGAACTTACATGAGAATAATAAGAAAAACTTCATCTAGCATTGACTGTCCCCAAATGCAGGGAGTTTATTCAAGGAAGTTTCACCTGTTTAAATGAGAAAATAAATTGTTTTATTACACTGGAAAAATTTTTAAGGAAGCAATATTCTTTGTGATTAAAATATACCTTCATTAAAATGTTTTTAAAGCCAGAATGACTTGGTGTTTAAAGTAAGACTGTAACATAAGTCATAGCTGTTATACCTCTATACCCTGCCCAGTACCGGGGATTTGGCATGGTACTAAGGGTTGAGATACACAGATACACAGAGGAAATGATGGTTACTGCCATCTTCGAGCTCCTGCAGAAAGGTAAATACTACTGAATTTTTTTTTTTTTTTTGGCTGCACCACATGGCATTTGGGATCTTAGTTCCCCAACCAGGGATTGAACCCACACCCACTGCAATGGAAGGTGGACCCATAACCACTAGACTACCAGAGAAGTCATAATGCTATTGAACTTAAGGAAGTCTGATTACTCTTTATTCAATCGGAGCAACCTTTTAAAACTTAATATGATGACTTTGAGATCATTAAATATACATTCTTCTAAAAATGTATCTGAGACTTTTTGTGCTGTGGATATTCAGGGAAGACCCAATGCCAGATTCTGATTCTGAGGAGGCCAAGTTTGCCTTTGAGATTAAAGCTTATTCATAAACAAACCATCTCTATGCATCACTCCCCACCACTATACAAGGTGTTATGATTGTTCTCTAGGTAAACAATCATTTTGGACTCTCTATTAATCTTATTTGGGCTTTAACGTGTCTAAAAAAATTAGGCTGTTTGTTTGATTAGAAAATCTTAGAACAACAAGATGGCAGAGTAGAAGGCTCTCCCCCTCTCATAGAAACACTGAAATCACAACTGACTTCCATACAGCCATTGACAAAAAAGGACTGGAACCTACCAAAAAAGATCATCTACTTTCAAAGACAAAGAAGAAGCCACAAGGAAATGGTAGAAGGGGTACATTTGCAGTACAATCAAGCCCCATTCCCACCCAGTGGGTGAGTCATGAACTGGAAAATCATTATTTTGCCAAGGTTTTCCCACAAGAATGAGAGGTCTGAACCCCATGCCAGGCTCTCCAGTCTGGGGCTCTGATATCAGAAAGAGGAACCTTTGGAGTATTTGGCGTTGAAGGCCAGTAAGGCTTGATTGCAGGATTGGGGGAAACAAACGTCAATCTTGGAGGGCACACACAAAGTCTTGTACACACTGGGACCAGAGGGAAAAGAAGAGACTTCCTAGGAGCCTGGGCCAGACCTACCTGCTGATCTTGGAGGATCTCCCAGGAGATGGGGAGAGTCTGTGACTCACTGATGGGACAAGGACACTGGTAGCTGAGATAGTGGGGAGTACTCATTGTTGTGAGCTGTCCTAGAGGCCACCATTTTGACACCACAAGCTGCCCCCCTCAACAGCCCAAAGGCTCCATACAGGGATTCCTCAGGCCAAACAACCAACAGGGCAGGAACACAGCCTCATCCATCAGCAGGCAGGCTGTTTAAAGTCTTTGTGAGCCCACAGTTGCCTTTGAAAACCTCCCTTGACACAGTCCTACCCATAGAGGGACAAGACCCACCTCCACTCAACAGTGAGTAGGCACTAGACCCTTCTACCAAGAGGCCTGCACAAGCCCCCGGACCAAACTCACCCACCAAGGAGCAAACACCAGAAGCAAGAACCATGATCCTGTAGCCTGCAGAAAAGAGACCACAAATACAGAAGTTTAGGAAAAAACAAGACAACAGAAGAATATTTCCCAGATGAAGGAACAAGATAAAACTCCAGAACAACCACCAAGTAAACTAGAGATGGGCAATTTATCTGAAAATGAATTCAGAGTAATGATAGTAAAGATGATCCAAGAATGGAGGCACAGATTGAGATGATACAAGAAATGTTTAACAAAGAGCTAGAAGATATAACAGAGTTGAACAGTAAAATAATTAAAATGAAAAGCGCACTACAAAGAATCATCAATAGCAGAATCAATGAGGCAGAGAACATACAAGTAAGCTGGAAAACAGAGTGGTAGAAATCACTGCTGCCTAACAGAATTGAGAAAAGAGAATGAAAAGGAATGGGGACAGTTTAGGAGACTTCTGAGATTACATTAAATGCACCAACATTTGCATTATAGGTGTCCCAGAAGGGGAAGAAAGAGATATGGCCTAAGAAAATATTTGAAGAAATAATATCTGAAAACTTCTCTAACATGCGAAATAGTCACCCAAGTCCAGGAAGTGCAGAGAGTCCCATACAGGATAAAGTCAAGGAAGAACATGCCAGGACACATATCAAATTGACAAAAATTAAAGACAAAGAGAAAATATTCAAAGCAACAAGAGAAAAGCAACAAATAACATACAAGGGAATCCCCACATGGTTATCAGCTGATTTTTTCCAGCAGAAACTGCAGGCCAGAAGGGACTGGCATGATATAGTGATTAAAGTGAAAAACCTATTGACAGCACCAAGAACAGTCTACCCAGAAAGATTCTCATTCAGACTCAATGGAGAAATCAAAAGCTTGACAGACAAGCAAAAGCTAGGAGAATTCAGCACCACCAAACCAGCTCTACAACAAATGCTAAAGGAACTTCCTTTAAGCAGAAAAGCAAAGGCCACAACTAGAAACAAGAAAATTATGAATCAGGAGGCAAATATAAAGGTAGGAAATCATCCATATACAAATTTGTCAAAACTAGAAATCATGAGGAGAGTACAAATGCAGGATGTCGGAAATGCATTTGAAATTAAGATACCAGCAACAGAAAACAATCTTGTATATATAGAGGTTGCTATAGCAAATCCTCACAGTAACTACAAACCAAAAATCTACAATACATACACACACAGAAAAAGAAAATGCTATCCAAACACAACAATAAAGATAGTCATTCAAATCACAGAAGAGAACAAAAGAGAAAAAGAAGCAAAAAGGCCTATAAAAACAAGCCCAATATAATTAACAAAATGGCAATAAGAGAGTGTACATATCAGAAATTACCTTAAGTATAAATAGATTAAATGCTCCAACCAAAAGACACGGACTGGCTGAATGGATACAAAAACAAAATCTGAACATATGCTGTCTACAAGAGATTCAGTTCAAATCTAGGGACACATACAGACTGAAAGTGAGGGGGTAGAAAAAGATATTCCATGCAAATGGAAATCAAAAGAAAACTGGAGTAGCAATACTCATATCAGACAAAATAGACTTTAAAATAAGATGGTTACAAGAGACAAAGAAGGACACTATATAATGATCAAAGGATCAATCCAAGAAGAAGATACAGCAATTATAAGTATATATGCACTCAATATATGAGCACCTCAATATTTAAGACAAATGCTAACAGCCATAAAAGGAGAAATGAACAGTAACATAACAACAGTAGGAGATTTTAACACCCCCTTACATCAATGGACAGAGTATCCACACAGAAAATCAATAAAGAAACACAGGCCTTAAATGACACATTAGACCAGATGAATTTAATTGATTTTTATAGAGCATTCCATCTGAAAGCAGCAAAATACACATTCTTCAATTGCACATGGAAAATTCTCCAGGATAGATCACATGCTGGGCCATAAAGCAAGCCTCAGTAAATTTAAGAAAATTGAAATCATATCAAGTATCTTGTCTATTCTCATAGTGTTGTGGTCAGAAATAAACCAAAGGGCAGGGGAGAACTGTAAAAAACACAGACACATGGAGGCTAAACAAAATGCTACTGAACAACAAATGGCTCACTGAAGAAATAAAAGAGAAAATAAAAATGCCTAGAGACAAATGAAAGCAAAAATTATGATGATCCAGAACCTATGCAAGGCAGCAAAAGCAGTTCTAAGAGGAAAATTTATAGCAATACAATCTTACCTCAAGATACAAGAAAAGTTCCTAATAACCAAACTGATCTTACACCTAGACAAAGGCAACTAGAGAAACAAGAACAGAAAATAAAACTCAAAGTTAACAGAAAGAAGAAATTCAAGATCAGAGGAAGAGACCAATGAAATACTGATGAAGATAATAGTAGAAAAGTTTAATGAAACTAAACGCTGGTTCTTTGAAAAGAAATAAGATTTAAAAACTTATCCAGACTCATTTCAAAAAGGGGGCAAGGGCTCAAATCAATAAAAATAAAAATGAAAAAGGAAAGGTTACAACGGACACTACAGAAAATTATTATAGCTCAATTGATTTGGTAAAGTTGCAGGATACAAAATTACTACACAGAAATCTGTTGCTCATCTACACACTAACAATGAGAGATGAGAAAGAGAAACTGAGGAAACAATCCCATTTACCCATTGCATCAAAAAGAATAAAATATCTATATATATTCCATTCTGTCTTAAGAGAGTACTCATCATCATGTGCTTAGTCATGCCTGACTCTTTGTTACTCTATGGACTGTAGTCCATCAGGTTTCTCTGTCCATGGGATTTTCCAGGCAAGAACACTGGAGTGGGTTGCCATTTCCTTCTCCAGGGAATATTCCTGACCCAGGGATCCAATCTGCATCTCCTGTGTCTCCCTCATTGCAGACAGATTCTTTACTGCTGAGCCTTTGGGGAGGCTCTAAGAGAGTACCACAAGCAACTATATGCCAATGAAAAGGAGAACCTAGAGGAAATAGACAAATTCTTAGAAATGTACCATCCCCCAAAACTGAACCAGGAAGAAATGGAAGATATGAATAGACCAATCATAAGCACTGAAATTGAAACTGTGATTAAAAAACTCCCCACAAAGAAAAGTCCAGGACTAGATGGTTTCACAGGCAAATTCTATCAAACATTTAGACAAGAAATAACACCTATTCTTCTGAAGCAATTTCAAAAAATTGCAGAGGAAAGAACATTCCCAAACTTATCCTATGAGACAACCATCATTCTGATACCATAACCAGACAAAGATATCACAAAAAAAGATATTAATATTGTATAGTAATTAGCCTCCAACTAATAAAAATAAATGGAAAAAAAAGACAAAGAAAAAAGATATTACAGGTCAATATCATGGATGGACATAGACACAAAAACCCTCAACAAAATACCAGCAAACCAAGTCTAACAATATATTAAAAAGCTCATACACCACGATCAATGGGATTTATCCCAGAGAAGTGAGGATTTTTTCAGTATTTGCAAATCATGGTAATACACCACATTAACAAACTGAAGAATGAAAACCATACTATCATCTCAATAGATGCAGAAAAAGCCTTTGATAAAATCTAACACCCAGTTATAATAAAAATTCTCTAGAAAGTATGCATAGAGGGAACTTACCTCAGTGCAATGAAGCCCATATATGTCAAAACTATACCTCACACTGGAGGGACTGATGCTGAAGCTGAAGCTCTATACTTTGGTCACCTGATGTGAAGAACTGACTAATTGGGAAAGACCCTGATGCTGGGAAAGGCTGAAGAACAGGAGGAGAAGGGGATGACAGAGGATGAAACGGTTGGATGGCATCACCGACTCGATGGACATGAATTTGAGCAAGCTCCGGGAGTTGGTGATGGACAGGGAAGCCTGGCATGCTGCAGTCCTAGGGGTTGCAAAGAGTCAGACATGACTGAGCAACTGAACTGAACTGATAGCTAGCACCACACTCTCAGTGAAAAGCTGAAAGCATTTCTTCTAAGATCAGGAACACTACAAGGATGTACAATGTTGTACTTTTTTTTCAACATAGTTTTGGAAGTCCTAGCTACAACAATCAGAGATGAAATTGAAATGAAAGGGATCTGCATCAGAAAAGGAGTAAAACTTACTTTTTGCAGATGGCATGATATTATGCATAGAAAATCCTAAAGGTAATACCAAAAAACTGCTAGAACTCAATGGATTTTGTAAAGTTGCAGGATACAAAATACACAGAAATTTGTTGCATATCTATACACTAACAATGAAAGATCAGAAAGAGAAATTCAGGAAACAATCCCATTTACCACTTTACTGAAAACAATAAAATGCCTAGGAATAAGCCTGTCTAAGAAGGCAAAAGACCTGTGTTCTGGAAACTGTAAGACACGGATGAAAGAAATAAAAATGACACAAACAGATGGAAAGATACACAATGTCCTTGGATTGGAAGAATCAATACTGTCAAAATGCCTATATTATCCAAGACAGTCTATTGACTCCATGCAATTCCTATCAAATTACTAATGGTATTTTTCACAGAACTAGAAGAACTTAAAAATTTGTATGAAAAAACAAATAAATCTAGAAAAGCCATAGCAATTTTTAGAAAGAAAAATGGAGCTATAGGAATCAACCATTCTGTCTTCAAACTATATGACAAAGCTACAGTCATCAAAACAGTATAGTACTGGCACAAAAACAGAAATATAGGTCAATGGAATAGCACATAAAACCCAGAAATAAATGCACACATCTATGGTCAATTACTCTATGACAAAGAAGGCAAGGATATACAGTGTAGAAAAGAAAGCCTCTTCAATAACTGGTGTTGAGAAAACTAGACAGCTACATGTAAAATAAAGAAATTAGAACATTTTCTAACACCACACACAAAAATAAACCCAACATAGATCTAAATGTAAACCAGACATTATAAAACCACTAGAGGAAAACAAGTCAGAACAATTTTTGATATAAATCACAGCATTACTTTTTGGACAATCTCCTATAATAATGGAAATAAAAACAAAAATAAACAGGACCTAATTAAACAAAAGCTTTTGCACAGCAAAGAAAGCCATAAACAAAATTTAAAACAACCCTCAGAATGGGAGAAAATATTTGCAAACAATGCAATAGATCAGGGATTAATCTTCAAAATACACAAACAGTTCATACTACTCAATATTTAAAAATACCCAATAAAAATGGAGAGAGGATCTAAATAGATATTTTTTCCAAAAAAGACATATAGATATACAACAACCACATGAAAAAATGCTCAGCATCACTAATTATTAGAGAAATGCAAATCAAAACTACAATGAGATATCACCTCACAGTGGTCAAAATGGCCATCAGCAAAAATTCTACAAATAAAGGAAACTCTTCTATACTGTTGGTGGGAATTTACATAGGTAGAGCCCCTATGGAGAACAGAATGGATGTTCCTTAAAAAAAGCTAACTATAGAGCTACTATATGATCCTGCAATCCCACTCCTGGGATTATATCCAGAGAAAACCATAATTCGAATAGATACGTGCACCCCAATGTTCATGGCAGCACTATTTACAATAACCTAGACATGGAAGTAACCAAC
This sequence comes from Dama dama, assembly GCF_033118175.1. NCBI lineage: Eukaryota > Metazoa > Chordata > Mammalia > Artiodactyla > Cervidae > Dama > Dama dama. The sequence goes on along the minus strand of NC_083698.1, from coordinate 78,200,685 downwards.
AGAAGAATGGATAAAGATGTGACATATATATATATACAATGGAATATTACTCAGACATAAAAAATAATGAAATGCTGCCATGAGCAGCAACATCAATGGACCTAGAGATTATCATACTAAGTGAAGCCAGAAGGAAAAAGACAAATATCATATGATGTTGTTCATCTATGGAACATTAAAAAATGATACAAATGAACCTATAAAACAGAAATAGACTCATAGGTGTAGAAAACAAACTTACAGTTACCAGAGGGTAAAGTGGGGAGGAATAAATTAGGAGTCTTGGATTAAAACATACATACTGCTGCTGCTGCTGCTGCTAAGTCGCTTCAGTCGTTTCCGACTCTGTGCGACCCCATAGATGGCAGCCCACCAGGCTCTGCCGTCCCTGGGATTCTCCAGGCAAGAACACTGGAGTGGGTTGCCATTTCCTTCTCCAATGCATGAAAGTGAAGAGTGAAAGTGAAGTCGCTCAGTCATGTCCGACTCTTAGCGACCCCATGGACGGCAGGCTACCAGGCTCCTCAGTCTGTGGGATTTCCCAGGAAAGAGTACTGGAGTGGGTTGCCATTGCCTCTTCCAAAAACATACATACTACTATACATAAAATAGATAACCAACAAGAACCTCTTGTATAGCACAGGTAACTATAATCAGTATCTTGTAATTACACAAAATGAAAGAGAATGTAAAAAAGAATGCATGTATATTTATATATGTATAAATGAACCTTTTGTTGTATACTTGAAACTAACACAATATTATGTATCAACTATATTTCAATAAAAATGTTAAAAAAAAAAAAGACATGGGGCAATAGAGAGCAAACAATAATTATCTCCAAGAGAAGGAAAACACATGAGTTGTGCCCTATGAATGCACCAGCTCACATTTAGGGAGAGTTTGCAGGTCACAGATGGGAAGGGGGTAATCCAAAAATATCTAGTAGTCTTGTTCAGCTGAAGAAACAGTTTGGAGAAGAAAGGCAATAGAAATTTGTGGACACAAAGAAAGATGTCTGAAGGCAGTTTGGCTGAATACCAACCTGTGACCATGTTTGAGGAAACTACTGACCTTGGGGAAAGGATCCCTGAAAAGGAATAGGAGGAATAATCTGGAGAACTCATAGAAAGTCAGGGAGAGTTTGTTTCCATTAGCCAAAATGAAGAGACCTCCTTACATACAAGGTATCAATTAAAGTTCTCAAAAGTGAAAAAAAAAAAAAGTTCTCAAAAGTGTATTTGTCTGTGGTGGGACTAAACTAGATCTACTCTGTAAAGTCAAATCTCTGTTTTTCCAGTAGTCATAAATGGATGTGAAAGTTGGACCATAAAGAAAACAGAGTGGAAGAATTGATGTTTTCAAATTGTGGTGCTAGAGAAGACTCTTGAGGGTCTCTTGGTCAGCAAGTAGAGCAAACCAGTCAATCCTAAATGATATCAACCCTGAATGTTCATTGGAAGGGCTGATGCTGAAGCTGAAGCTCCAATACTTTGGCCACATGATGTGAAGAGCAACTCATTGGAAAAGACCCTGATGCTGGGAAAGATTGAAAGCAGGAGTAGAAGGGGGAGACAGAGGATGAGATGGCTGGATGGCATCACCAACTCAATAGACATGACTTTGAGCAAACTCAGAGAGATAGTGGAGGACAGGGAAGCCTGGCGTGCCCAATTCCATGGGATGGCAAAGAGTCAGTGACTGAACAACAACAAAAGGCTGTTTTGCACACAAAATGTAAAAATGATGTTAATGAGGATCAGACTGATTCTCAATAACTTAACTGCATTTCAGAACAAAGGCTAACATTTTTTAAAGGACGAGAAATAAAGATCACTCACAGGGGACTTTCCTAGTAGTCCAGTGGTTAAGACTTTGCCTTCCAACGCAGGGGGTACAGGTTTGATTCCTGGTTGGGGAGCTAAGTTCTTACGTGATTGGCCACCAGAAATCCAAAACCATATTGCAACAAATTTAATAAAGATTTTAAAATTTAAAAAAATCACTCAACAATGTAAAATCCACAGGGCCTGGTAACCAATGAGAAATTGACAGGAAAGCAAAGATACAGGAAATATACTCTCTCTATATATATGATAAATATATATAATATATACATATAATATAGCTATATGTATATAAGACATATATATTTAATAGAAATATTCTCATAATTGACACAGATAATAGATTCAATTGATAAGGACTTGAAGACAACTATTGAACATTACATGTTCAAGAGGGTAGAGGAAAGCTAAAGACAAGCAAACACACCCAAAGTTTGGGAGATTAAAAAGCATAATATCTGAAATTTTGGAATTAATAAATGGGATGAGCAACAGGTTAAACTCTGCAAAAGATTGAACTTGAAAACATACCAATAGAAATATCTAAAGTAAAACACACATATTAACAATAGAAAAACAAATGAGCAGTGCATTAGTGAGCTGTGTGACCACATAGTGCCCTGAAACACATGAAATTGAAGTCCCAAAAGGTGAAACGAGAGAAGGAAATATTTTAAAATATATTTTTAAAGAAGTTACCTTCAAGCAGAAGAAACGTGAAGAAAAATATACCAGTGCATGTCATAATCAACCTATTGAACACTAGTAAGGAAAAATTCTTAAAAGCAGCTGGAGGAAAAAGTCAGATTATGCACAGAGGAACAAAGATGAGAATGAATAGTAGATTTCTGATTGGAAACAACAATTCAAAATAGAGAACAGTGAAGGAATTATCTTTAGAATACTGAAAAAAAAAATGCTATAACCTTAGAATTCTATCCCCAGTAAAAATGTTTTTCAAAAAGTAAAGACTTTTTCAGACATATGAAAGCTAAGAGAATCTAGTAGAGCAGGACCATAAGAAATGCTAAAGGGTGGAAAAGAATCTGAAAAAGAATATATATGTGTGTACTTTGTGTAGTATGTGTGTGTACATATAACTTAAACACTTAGCCGTATACCTGAAACTAACACACCATCATAAATTAAGTATACCAAAAAAAAAAAAAAAAATTTACTAAACGAAGGCTTTTAGGCAAAAGGAAAATGATACCAGATAGAAATTTGGATACACTTCAAAGAAAACAGGGCTTCCCTGGTGGCTTAGAGGATAAAGAATCCACCTGCAATGCAGGATACATAGGAAACATGGGTTTGATCCCTGGGTTGGGAAGATCCCCCATAGAAGGAAATGACAACCCACTCGAGTGTTCTTGCCTGAAAAATCCTGTGGACAGAGGAGCCTTGTGGGCTACAGTCCAAAGTGGTACAAAGAGTTGGACATACTGAGGGATTAAGCACAGACAATAGAATAAAGAACACCAGAAATGGTAAATATATGGGTAAATAAAATACAATAACTTTTTTGGTTGCTATTTTTAATCTCTGTAAGATTAAGGCAAGGAGCATATTTGTTTTGTTTTACATGACACCTGTTAAGTATATTATTGAATGACTTAAATGCTCATGCAAATAAATGTATGTGTGTAGACTATGACACACACCCTGAAATAAAAGTACAGAATACTAGGAAAGAAGAGAAGAGCCTAATCTCTGACTGTCTGGGGAAGAGACATTTAAGCTGAGACCTTGACATTGGCAAGGTGTTAGTGAGGCAATGCTGGGGGACTGAGAAGTCCAAGGGCTCTTGTGGAAAATATCAACACTTTTTATTAATTGAGAGAAGACCAAAAGGACTGGAGGTTAGTGACCAAGAGGGAGAATCACAGGGAGGAATTTTAAAAACTAGACAGGAAATGTTTGAGTGGAGAAGTATTATGGACAGAATTGTGTCCCCTTGAACCCCAATTCATATTTTGAAGTCTTAACCCCCTCCACTTCAGAATGTGATTATATTTGGAAATAGAGCTTTTAAAGGATAATGAAGGCAAAATGAGGTCATAATCCAATAGGACTGGTGTCCTTATAAGAAGAGTTTACTAGGACACACACACAGACGGAAGACCATAAAAAGACACCAGGAGAAGGTAGCCTTACAAATGGAGAAGGTCTCAAGAGAAATCAACCCTGCTGACACTGATTTTGGACTTCTGGCCTCCAGAACTGTGAGAAAATAAATTTCTCTTGTTGAAGCCGTCTAGCATGTGTACTTGGTTATGGCAGTCCTAACAAATTCATACAGAGATTGACACTATGATTTAAGACATTTAATTTTGATTTTGATTACCTTCTGGTAATCATGCCGACATTCAAGTATGTGTCAAACAAAACTTCAGGGAGTTATTGTTTGGAAAACCTACTGGTAAATAATCCAAAGGTGGCTATCTAGTCCTCATACACTAGATACAAACCAAATGAGAATATTTCCCTCAGGACAGATGATGTCCTGAATCATCTGTGAGATTGGTGAGAAAAAAACATCCTCTATGGCATTTACCTCTCATGACCTAAGCTGTCTATTTAAAGTATATTTCACAAAGCTTTCAGCAGTTGCTAAAATCACAGGACCAGGTGTTTTTTGGGAAGCTCAATTCGAATTATCTAGTGGGCATCTGTGGGCTGAATTTGGTCTGTTGTATTGGTTTGCTCTCATGTTTTAAAAAATACCCTTGGATCACATCTATCCAAACTGTTTTGGAGTAGGTGGGCTTGACAGTCTATCAAATTTCAGATTTCTTTCAAGTTTAACACTAGAGGACTTACCTGCTTCGTAATCTACTCTGCTTAGCATGTTCAACGTTAAGGCTACAGCATGCTTGAAATTGCAAATATTTTCTCATGTTGGAAATAGTAACCTTCAGATACCCCTACACAGTTAGAGACAATAACTATTATCTGTGTTTAGCTCTTGCAAACTATGATTTCTTGACATCCAATTCACAGCACTGGGCTCTTAAAATAATTCTCTTTGATGTATTCTCCCAGACTGTTGTTCAGTAAGACATAATTATGCCCGTAGAGGAAGATGTGTTGGAAACACTCATAGCAGGATATACTTAAAGTAACTCAAGTTGAATGGAATTACATTATTCGAACTGAAAAACTCAGTGAGAAATTTGTTACAGGATCTCTTAACAAGTTAGATGTCTCATTTGGAAGGACATGATAATGATTTGCCATTTATCATGAAGTGTGACTTTTTATAGCAGTAATCAAGTAAGATTGTGAGAGATGTCTTGGATCAGAGTTTTTCAGAATAGCATCAGCAACTTCAAACACAATGCTAATCATTTGCTTGAGCTGAAATACAAGAAATAACACAATATCAAAGGTTTTATTTTGACATATGGTTTCCCTGCTAGTTACTGAAAAGCAATAGATATTCAGGGTTCAGGAGTAGAGAATCAAAGGATGAAGTTAAGAAAAGGTAAACAACCTAGTTTTTCAAGATCTAGAAAAATAAATTTGGAAGAAGAGCACAATGTAGCCAGGTCAAGATTTACATATCTCTAAAAAAAAATTCTACTCACAATAAAAACCAAAACCTATTCAGTAAGAACCTTAGCAGAAATTGTGAAGTTATAAGAAAATATCAACATTTTATTGAAACTTTAAAAAAGTGGAAAAGTGAGAATCTTAGATGAGTGACTAAACATAGTAAAGTTGTGAATTATTTGGCTTCCCTGGTTGCTCAGATGGTAAAGAATCTGCCTGCAATGTGGAAGATCCAGGTTTGATCCTTGGGTCAGGAAGATCCCCTGGAAAGGGGAATGGCTATGCACTCCAGTATTCTTGCCTCAAGAATCCCATGGACAGAGGAGCCTGATGGGCTACAGTCCATGAGGTTGCAAAGAATTGGACACAGCTGAGCAACTAACACATAGATAAACATATAGTTCTAACAGACAGTATTAGACTATGATTAATTAGTGATATATTTCTGGTGATTTCTATTTCTTTCATTGTACTTTTCTGGAGATATTTAAATTTATAAAAGCAGCCAATATACATTTTTAATAAAAAAAAGTTATAAAAACTTTATGTGGTTTTCACTATTTAAAATACCTTTGTATGCTAAATGAAAGCATATCATTGGTAATCTGTGGGTTTATTGTCTTTGCTTGACACTGCAGGGACATGCATTGTAAATCTCTGGGAGCACTAATCTCATCATAGTCTGGAGTTGTGCAGTGTACAACTTTAGCTGCTGTACAGGGCAACCTGACCCTTCACATTGAGAGATTTTTGTTCTTCCTTTTCCTCTAACTCCATGGAAAGTCTCCTATTCCTTTTCAAAAATGAAAATTTTTAAATTTCATTTAAAAATTGAAATTTGAAAAATGAAATTTAAAAATAAAAATATATACACACACATACTACATTATATATAAATGTATACATATATACACACACACTACATACATTATATATATATATAAAACCTGACCCTTCACATTGAGAGATATTTTGTTCTTGCTTTTCCCCTAACTCCAAGCAAAGTCTATCCCTTTTCTTTAAAAAAAAAATGTGTATATATATACATATATATTTATATATATATACACAATACATACATGACATATATACACACACACATAGATTTTTTATGGTGTGAAAAGAAGGAGGCCTCATTTAAATGGAGTTGGAAAGCACCACAGGGGGCAATCTTAGGCCCTGCCACATTCCACTTGTATTCCACAACAGAAAGAAGCTTACTTTTCACACCCCAGCATGAAGAAAGATTTTCTCTTAGCTAAGCCCTATGAGAAACCTCTGGGCTTCCCATGTGGCTTAGCTGGTAAAGAACCCGACTGAAATGCAGACCTGGGTTTGATCCCTGGGTTGGGAAGATCCCCTGGAGAAGGAAAAGGCTACCCACTCCATTATTCTGACCTCGAGAAGTCCATGGACTGTATAGTCCACGGGGTCGCAAAGAGTTGGACAAGACTGGGTGACTTTCACTTCACCTTCATGTATGAGAAGCTGCTACTCTGATCTCCCACTCTCTAATGAATTTTCATTCAAAATAGCTCCTCCCAACTTCCTCCTTTCCTTTATAAGACAACATTCTTCTTTGTACTCCAGATTTGCCTGTGATATACCATAGTTTGCATATCCCAAATTACCATTCCTCTTCTAGCCCCTAGTAGACTCATTTTGCTAGTCAAGTAACTGGCTATTTTGTCTTTAAGGTTGATAAGAGGTAATTTACCTTACCCGAGAGTTCACATCTTTATAAAACGTATCTGAAAGCTCATGTCACCAAGTGGCTGAGACGTCACCAGACTGAAAACGGGATGGTCACAAAGCTCTTAAAGGTATTTAAAAGCTCTCTACTATTGCAATGAAAAAGCAATACACCGCATCAAGAAGTTTCTGAACCCTAGCAAGAACTCTTCATCTAAACAGGGATTTAAGCATTGGTATGTTGGAAAGTGGGCTTCCCAGTTGGCTCAGTGGTAAAGAATCTGCCTGCCAATGCAGGAGACACAGGTTTGATCCCTGGGTGGGGAAGATCACCTGGAGAAGGAAATGGCTACCCACTCCAGCATTCTTGCCTGGGAAATCCCATGGATAGAGTAGCCTGGTGGGCTACAGTCCATGGGGTCATAAGAGTCAGACTTGACTGAGCATGTACTTATTGGAAAGTAGGTCATTAGCTGCCCATCAGTCAGCTGACTGGTAGTGGTAATGATGCCAACATTGACTATAGAGGTTGTGCTATAGAAAGGATAGATTTTAACTTTTAAAGAAACCTGCCAAACTATTAGCTTTTGTTACAAAAATGCTAAGTTGCTTTAGTTGTGTCCAACGCTTTGCCACCCTATTAACTATAGCCCACCAGGCTCCTCTGTCTATGGGATTCTCCAGGCAAGAATGCTGGAGTGGATTGCCATGCCCTCCTCCAGGGCATCTTTGTGACCCAGGAATAGAACCCATGTCTCCTATGTCCCCTGCATTGGCAGGCAGATTCTTTAACTAGTACAACCTGGGAACCCCATAGCAATTTCACACTTTTTGCAAAACCTAAATAAGCAATAAAGTACCAAATGTTTTTTAAGTCCTAAACAATGTTGTCCCTCTAAATAGCAACAATGAACCCATCATCCACATTGAGCACACCACCTAGGTTTCAACAGAGGCTGCACTTGTATTTTACAGGATCATAAATGTAATTTAGCGAACACCCTCTTGCCTTAAATCTGTGAAGAAGCAAATGGCATGCAAAACAAGTATTACCCAATGATGTGTTTGTCATGTCCATAGAGAGACTGCCCGTGTTCTATCCCTAGGTTGGGAAGATTCCCTGGAGAAGGAAGTGGCAACCCATTCCAGTATTCTTGCCTAGAAAATTCCATGGATGGAGGAGTCTGATGGGCTACAGTACATGGGGTCGCAAAGAGTCAGACACGACTGAGAGACTTCACTTTCACTTTCAGAGAGACTGCATAAAATGAAAAAATTTTTAAAAAGAGATTTTAATTTCTGCTCTCAAAATTTTTCTATTGAATGTTTTACAAAGCTGTGACTGGTTTTTAATTTTGTTAATATACTAATAAAAACAATTACTTTTCAAATTAATTTTTGTTTTTATCACAATATGTATAGGCTCATAGTTAAAAAGTTAAATAGTAATAAAGGCTTATAATGAAAAGCAGTTGTCCCTTTCCATCCTGCTCTTCAAAAGCAACAGGTTTCAAGCTTAGTTTTCCCTTTTTCCATATAGCTGGCATTTCTTTTCTCTTAAAGTCATGGCAAACCATAATTTCTGGTTTAGTCTGTCTTCAAGGTGTTAGTTGTATGACTGTATCAGGCATCCCTGTGGGTCATCAGGAATCTAGGGTTCCTCATCCTTCTAGCTCTCTAGACCCTTTTGGTAAGATATCACTAAAATAGTGGAGCAGTCTAATGTCTTGCAGGATTAAACTTGTATTTTTCTATTGACATGAACCATGAGATTGCACCTGTTGACTGTGTCAGATATCTTTGGCATGATTTTATTTCTCTTATTCAAAGTCTTCAGTTTTTGTTGGAATAGTAAAAGCTTTTAGGTCCACATTATACTTATTTCTTACATACCATCTCTCCTAAGTAGTTGTTTTTGTCATCTGTATTAAATGCTAAAAGCAAGTTGCAAAACTAGATGTCAATAGAGCTAACACTGTCCCTTAAGATCTTGTTAAGGTTGTTGTCCAAACTCATACAGCTGACCACGTGACAGGCCAATAAATTGAGATACAAGTTGTTGGGGCAAGGGGCAGCCACTTTACTTTAAAAGCCAGCTCAAGAAGATGGCGGACTAGTGCCCTAAAGAGCCATCTTCCAAGTCAGAATTTAAACTTCTTTTATACTAAAAGCAGAGGGAGTGAAGTCATGGTTCTGCTCAGACACCAGAGGGAATATGTTAATTTCTTCATTCCTACAGCCTTTCACAGGTGGGTTTGGTCAGGCTGTTTCCCATGGGCTACACAAAGGTCTTTTACCTTAAAGCTCATTGGGAGGCAGGGTTCTCAGATGTGGGCTATTATGAATAACTTAAGCTTTGGGGAATTTTGAAGGGAAGATATTCAGGACAAGTGTTCCTGGCAGCTTTTAGGGCCTTACCTGAAAATCCCCCAACTGGGGGCCAGCTAGCCACGAGTAGCAAGCCTCCTCGCTGAGTTCACCAAAATTTGTTCTGATTCCAAGCTCATATTACTCACCACATGATCTTGGAGGAAAAATTAGTGACTTCATTGAAAAGCTGGCAGACCAAGAAAATGGCAGACTAATGCCCTAAGGAATCATCTTCCCTGAGTTAGAATTCAGGCTTCCTTTATACTAAAAGAGGAGGGAGAAAAGTCAAACACTTTCGGGTTCAGGTCGGTCTCCAGAGGGGATGTGTTAATTCTCCCAGCCACGAGTCATTCACATCGGGCCCGGTCAGGATGATTCCTGTGAGTTAAATAAAGGTATTTTAGCTTAATGCTCATCACCTGGGAGGCAGGGTTCCCAGGGATGGGTCATTACACACTTAAGTTGATAGGCAACATTCCTTTAGTGATCATTTTGTAATAGAATGTGTTTCTTTCCTATTACAAGATCTCATCAGACTAGTCTGTGGACACGCTGTGGTTTTACTAAGATCTGTAAAACTTTTCAGAACTTTTCATTCATCCAAGTTACCTGTGGTGGTTCAGAAGGGAAAGAATCTGTCTGCAATGCAGGGGACCTGGGTTTGATCCCTGGGTAGGGAATATTCCCTGAAGAAGGGAATGGCTACCCACTCCAGTATTCTTACTTGGAAAATTCCGTGGACAGAAGAGCCTGGCGGGCTACAGTCCATCAGGTTGCAATGAGGTGGACATGGCAGAGTGACTAACACACATACACAAGTTACTTATGACTCTGAGTTCTTACAACAGACATTCTTCTCATTAACTCTTCCATCCTTCAAAATGCTACTCAGCAAAGGAGGAGTATGTGTTTGTTTCCTGAAGTTTCGGGTGTGTAACAAGGAAAAGCTGTGCAGGAAGGTGGGGGTAGTGATGAGTTCTTTTCAGCCTCACATAGTAAAAAATGGAAAGCATAAGACTGAATGTACATTCTTATGATGCCTCAATTTTTTCAACTCAATACCAGTGTCTTACTAAAGTTGTTGTTGTTGTTTAGTGGCTGTCATGTCCAACTCTTTTGTGACCTCACGGACTGTAACCCACCAGGCTACTCTGTCCATGGGACGTCCCAGGCAAGAATACTGGAGTGGGTTACCATTTCCTTCTCCCAAGGGATCTTCATGACCCAGGAATAAAACCCACGTCTCCTGCATGACAGGCTGTTTCTTTACGACTGACCCAACAGAGAAGCGCCTCTTACCAAAGTACATCAAGTAATGCACCTCTCCTCTCCTTTCTCTCTCCTGTCCTCTCCTCATCACTCATCTCCTGTCCCCTATTTTCAAATTTCCACTAATAAACATTATTATTATTCATTATTTTTTAATTTATTTGTTTATTGAAGGATAATTGCTTTACAGAATTTTGTTGTTTGCTCAACATGAATCAGCCATAGGTACACATATATTCTCTCCCTTTTGAACCTCCCTCCCATCTTCTGCCCCATCCCACCCCTCTAGATTGATACAGAGCCCCTGTTTGAGTTTCCTGAGACATACAGCAAATTCCTGTTGGCTATCTATTTTACATATGGTAATGTAAGTTTCCATGTTACTCTTTCCATACGTCTTACCCTCTCCTCTCCCCTCACTATGTCCATAAATCTATTCTCTATCTCTGTTTCTCCATTGCTGCCCTGTAAATAAATTCTTCAGTACCAGTTTTCTAGATTCCATATATATATATATATGGAATTCTATATATTTATACATAGATATATATATCTATATATGTATATATAGATATATACAAATATATATGGAATATATATATATATATACATACATAGTATATATATACATATATATATGGAATTCTAGACTCCATATATATATACACATTAGAATATGATATTTACCTTTCTCTTTCTGACTCACTTCACTCTGTATAATAGATTCTAGGTTCATCCACCTCCTTAGAACTGATTCAGATGCATTCCTTTTTATGTCTGAGTAATATTCCATTGTGTATATGTACCACAACTTCTTTATCCACTCATCTGTCCATGGACATCTAGGTTGCTTCCATGTTCTAGCTATTGTAAATAGTGCTTCAATGAACAATGGGATACATGTGTCTTTTTAAATTTTTGTTTCCTAGAGGTATATGCCTAGGAGTGGAATTGCTGGGTCATATGGTGGTTTTATTCCTAGTTTTGTAAGGAATTTCCATACTGTCTTCCCTAGTGGCTGTATCAATTTACATTCTGACCAAGAGTGGAAGAGCATTCCCTTTTCTCCACATCCTCTCCAGCATTTATTATTTGTAGAATTTTGATGATTGCCATTCTGCCCAGTGTGAGGTGATATCTCACTGTAGTTTTGATTTGCATTTCTCTAATAATGAGTAAGGGTTTCCCTCATGGCTAGCTGGTAAAGAACCTGCCTGCAATGCAGGAGACCTGAGTTTGACACCAACATCTGTTGGATCATCAAAAAAGCAAGAAAGTTCCAGAAAAAAAAATTACTTCTGCTTTATTGACTATGCCAAATCCTTTGACTGTGTGAATCACAACAAACTGTGGAAAATTCTTAAAGAGATGGGAATTCCAGACCACCTGACCTGCCTCTTGAGAAATCTGTATGCAGGTCAAGAAACAACAGTTAGAACTGGATATGGAACAACAGACTGGTTCCAAATTGGGAAAGGAGTATGTTAAGGCTGCATATTGTCACCCTGCTTATTTAACTTCTATGCAGAGTACATCATGTGAAATGCCCAGCTGGATGAAGCACAAGCTGGAATCAAGATTGCCAGGAGAAATGTCAATAAACTCAGATATGCAGATGACACCACCCTTTTGGCAGAAAGTGAAGAAGAGCTAAAGAGACTCTTGGTGAAAGTGAAAGGAGAGTGGAAAAGTTGGCTTAAAACTCAGCATTCAGAAAACTAAGATCATGGCATCTGGTTCCATCACTTCATGGCAAATAGATGGGGAAACAATGGAAACAGAGAAAGACTATTTTTGGGGGGCTCCAAAATCACTGCAGATGGTGACTGTAGCCATGAAATTAAAAGATGCTTGCTGCTTGGAAGAAAAGCTATGACCAACCGAGACAGCACGTTAAAAAGCAAAGACATTACTTTGCCAACAAAGGTCCATCTAGTCGAAATTATTTTTCCAGTAGTCATGTATGATGTCAGAGTTGGACCATAAAGAAAGCTGAGCACTGAAGAATTGATGCTTTCGAACTGTGATGTTGGAGAAGACTCTTGAGAGTCCCTTGAACTGCAAAGAGATCCAACCAGTTCATCCTAAAGGAAATCAGTCCTGAGTATTCATTGGAAGGACTGATGCTGAAGCTGAAATTGCAACACTTTGGCCACCTGATGTGAAGAACTGACTCACTGGAAAAGACCTTGAGCTGGGAAATATTGAAGGCAGGAGGAGAAGGGGATGTCAGAGGATTAGATGGTTGGATGTCATCACCAACTTGATGGACATGAGTTTGAGTGAGCTCCAGGAGTTGGTGATGGACAGGGAAGCCTGGCATGCTGCAGTCCATGGGATGGTAAAGAGTTGGACATGACTGAGTGACTGAGGTGAATAATGAGTGATTTTTGAGCATCTATTCATGTGTTTCTTAGCCATCTGTATGTCTTCTTTGAAGAAATATCTGTTTAGGTCTTTTCCCCACTTTTTGATTGGACTGTTATATTTTCTAGCATTGAGTTGTATGAGTTGCTTGTATATTTGGGAAATTAATCCTTTGTCAGTTGTTTCATTTGTTATTATTTTCTCCCATTCTGAAGGTTGTTTTTTTTTCACCTTGCTTATAGTTTCCTTTGCTGTGCAAAACTTTTAAGTTTAATCAGGTCCCATTTGTTTACATTTGTTTTTATTTCTGTTACTCCAGGAGGTGGATCATGGAGAAGGCAATGGCAACCCACTCCAGTATTCTTGCCTGGAGAATCCCAGGGACAGGAGCCTGGTGGGCTGCCGTCTATGGGGTCGCACAGAGTTGCACACGACTGATGTGACTTAGCAGCAGCTTAGCAGCAGCAGGAGGTGGATCATAGAAGATCTTGCTTTGATTTATGTCATTGAGTGTTCTGCCTATGTTTTCCTCGAAGAGTTTTATAGTTTCTGGTCTTACATTTAGGTCTTTTTATCCATTTTGAGTTTATCTTTTTGAATCGTGCTAGACAGTATTCTAATTTCATTCTGTTACATGTAGCTGTCCAGTTTTCCCAGCACCATTTATTGAAGAGTCTATCTATGCCCCATTGTATATTCTTGCCTCCTTTGTCAAAAATAAGGTACCCATAGGTGCATGGGTTTTTATTTCTGGAATTTCTATCTTGTTCCATTGGTCTATATTTCTGTTTTTGTGCCAGTACCATACTGTCTTGATGACTGTGGCTTTGTGGTATAATCTGAAGCCAGGAAAGTTGATTCCTCCAGCTCCACTCTTTCTCAAGACTGCTTTGGCTATTGGGGTCTTTTGTGTTTCTATATGAATTGTGAATTTTTTTGTTCTAGTTCTGTGAAAAATGCCATTTGTAATTTGATAGGGATCACATTGAATCTGTAGATTGCGTTTGGTAGTATAGTCATTTTCACAGTATTGATTCTTCCTACCCAGGAACATGGAATATCTCTCTATCTGTTTATGTCATCTTTGATTTCTTTCACTAGTGTCTTATAATTTTCTGTGTACAGTTCCTTTGTCTCCTTAGATGAGCTTATTCCTAGATATTTAATTATTTTTGTTGCAATGGTGAATGGGATTGATTCCTTAAATTCTCTTTCTGTATTTTCATTGTTAGTATATAGAAATGCAAGTGATTTCTGTGTATTGATTTTGTATTCTGCAGCTTTGCTAAATTTACTGATTAGCTCTGGCAATTTTCTGATACTATCTTTAGGGTTTTCTATGTACAGTATCACGTCATCTGCAAACAGTGACAGCTTTACTTCTTTTCTGATCTGGATTCCTTTTATTTCTTTTTCTTCTCTGATTGCTATAGCTAGGACTTCCAGGACTATGTTGAATAATAATAGTGAAAGTGGACACCCTTGTTTTGTTCCTGATCTTAGGGGGAATGCTTTCAGTTTTCACCATTGAGAATAATGTTTGCTGTAGCCTTATCGTATATGGCCTTTACTATGTTGAGGTAGGTTCCTTCTATGCCCATTTTTTTTAAGAGGTTTGATCATAAATGGGTGCTGAATTTTGTCAAAGGTTTTTTTCTGCATCTATTGAGATGATCATATAGTTTTTATCTTTCAGTTTGTTAATATAGTGTATCACATTGATTGATTTGTGTATATTGAAGAATTCTTGCATTCCTGGAATAAACCCAACTTGATGATGGTGTATGAGCTTTTTGATGTGTTGCCAAATTTTGTTTGCTAACATTTTGTTGAGGATTATTGCATCTATGTTCATCAGTAATATTGGCCTGTAATTTTTTTCTTTTTTGTGTTGTCTTTGTCTGGTTTTGGTATCAGGGTGATGGTGGTCTCGTGAAATGAGTTTGGAAGTGTTCCGTTTTCTGCAATTTTTTGAATGAGTTTTAGAAGGATAGGCATTAGCTCTTCTCTAAATGTTTGATCGAATTCTCCTGTGAAGCCATCTGGTCCTGGGCTTTTGTGTTTTGGGAGATATTTGATCACAGGTTCAATTTCAGTGCTTGTAATTGGGTTGTTCATAGTTTCTATTTCTTCCTAGTTCAGTCTTGGAAGATTGAACTTTTCTAAGAATCTGTCCATTTCTTCCAGGTTATCTATTTTATTGCCATATAGTTGTTCATAAAAGTCTCTTATAATCCTTTGTATTTCTGCATTGTCTGTTGTAACCTCTCCTTTTTCATTTCTAATTGTGTTGATTTGATTCTTCTCTCTTTTTTTCTTGATGCATCTGGCCAAATGCTTATCTGTTTTGTTTATCTTCTCAAAGAACCAGGTTTTAGTTTTACTAATGTTTACTCTTGTTTCTTTCATTTCTTTATCATTTATTTCTGCTCTTATTTTTAAGATTTCTTTCCTTCTACTAATTTTGGGGGGGGGGGGGTTTGTTCTACCTTTCCCAGTTATTTTAGGTGTAAAGTTAGGTTGTCTATTTGATGTTTTTCTTGTTTCTTGAGGTAGGATTGTATTGCCATAAACTTGCCTCTTAGAACTGTTTTTGCTGCATCCCATAGGTTTTGAGTTGTCCTGTTTTCATTGTCATTTATTTCTAGAAATCTTTTGATTTCTCTTTTGATTTCTTCAGTAACCTGTTGGTTATTTAGAAATGTGTTGTTTAATCTCTATGTGTTTGTGTTTCTTATAGTTTTTTCCTTGTAACTAATATCTAGTCTCATAGTGTTGTGGTCAGAGAAGATGCTTGATACGATTTCAATTTTCTTAAATTTACTGAGGTTTGATTTGTAATCCAAGATGTGGTCTATCCTGGAGAATGTTCCATGTGCACTTGAGAAGGTGTATTCTTCTGCATTTGGATGGAATGTCCTGAAGATATCAATGAGATCCATCTCATCTAATGTATCATTTAAGACTTATGTTTCCTTATTAATTTTCTGTTTTGATGATCTGTCCATTGGTGTGAGTGGTACGTTAAAGACTCCTACCATTATCGTGTTACTGTCAATTTCTCCTTTTATGTCTGTTAGTGTTTGTCTTATGTATTGAGGTGCTCCTATCTTGGGTGCATAGATATTTACAATTGTTATGTTTTCCTCTAGGACTGATCCCTTGATCATTATGTAGTGTCTTTCCTTATGTCTTGTGATCTTGTTTATTTTAAGGTCTATTTTGTCTGATATGAGGATTGCTACTCCAGCTTTCTTTTGCTTCCCATTTGCATGGAATATATTTTTCCATCCTCTCACTTTCAGTCTATGTGTGTCTTATGGTCTGAAGTGGGCTTTTTGTATACAGCATATATATGGGTCTCATTTTTGTATCCATTCAGCCAGTCTGTGTCTTTTGCTTGGTGCATTTAATCCATTTACATCTAAAGTAATTATTGATATATATGTTTCTATTGCCATTTTCTTAATTGTTTGGGGTTGATTTTGTAGATCTTTTTTCTTCTGTTGTATTTCTTGACTATATAAGTCCCTTTAACATTTGTTGTAAAGCTGGTTTGGTGGTACTGAATTCTCTTAACTTTTGCTTATCTGAAAAGCTTTTTATTTCTCCATCAATATTGAATGAGATCCTAGCTTGGTACTGTAAGCTTGATTAGAGATTTTTTTCCCTTTCAATACTTTAAATATATCCTGCCATTCCCTTCTAGCCTATAGAGTTTCTGCTCAAAGATCAGCTGTTAAGCATATGGGGTTTCCCTTGTATGTTGTTGCTTCTGCCTTGCTGCTTTTAATATTTTTTTCTTTGTGTTTAGTCTTTGTTCATTTGATTAGTATGTGTCTTGGCATGTTTCTCCTTGAGTTTATCCTGTATGGGACTCTTTGTGCCTCTTGGACTTGATTGACTATTTCCTTTTCCATGTTGGCAAAATTTTCAACTATAATCTCTTCAAAAATTTTCTCATACCCTTTCTTTTTCTCATCTTCTTCTGGGACCCCTATAATTTGAATGTTGGTGCATTTGATCTTGTCCCAGAGGTCTCAGAGTTCTTTTCATTCTTTTTACTTTATTCTGCTCTTTAGAAGTTATTTCCACCATTTTATCTTCCAGCTCACTGATTCGTCCTTCTGCTCTAGCTATTCTGGTATTGATTACTCCTATAGTATTTCTAATTTCAGTAATTGTGTTGTTTGTTTCTGTATATTTACTCTTTAATTCCTCGTGGTCTTTGTTAAATTGATTCTTGCATTTTCTCCATTTTATATTCAATGTTTTTGATCACCTTTACTATCATTGCTCTGAATTCTTTTTCAGGTAGTTTGCCTATTTCCTCTTCATTTATTTGGACTTCTGGGTTTGCAGTTTGCTCCTTCATTTGTGTAATATTTCTCTGCCTTTTCATTATTTTTTTAAACTTATTGTGTTTGAGGTCTCCTTTTCCCAGGCTTCAAGGTTGAATTCTTTCTTCCTTTTGATTTTTTTCCCTCCTAAAGTTGGTCCAGTGGTTTGTGTAACCTTTGTATAGGGTGAGATTTGTGCTGAGTTTTTGTTAGTTTGTTAGTTTATTTTTCCTCTGATGGCAAGGCTGAATGAGATGGTAATCCTGTCTGCTGATAGTTGGGTTTGTATTTGGGTTTGTTTTCCTTGTCGTTTAGATGATGCGTCCTGCACAGGGTGCTACTGGTGGTTGGGTGATGCGAGGTCTTGTATTCAAGTGGTTTGCTCTGTGTGAGTTCTCACTATTTAATACTCCATTGGGTTATTCTCTGGTAGTCTAGGGTCTTGGAGTCAGTGCTCCCACTCCAAAGGCTCAGGGCTTGATCTCTGGTCAGGAACAAAGATTCCACAAGTGGTTTGTTATGGCATTAAGTGAGAGTAAAACAAATATCCAAAAACAAGAAACCAAAGATGAACCCCAGACAAATGGCAGTTACAAAATCAGGCAAATAATAATTAAAATACTGGAATATACACATACACATATACACCCATGAGCAAAGTGAAAACAGTCCAACAAAATTAAAGTACAGTAGATTGATCCAGCAAACAAAGGAAATAAAAAATTATATTTACCAGTTAAGAACAAAACTAACTAAAGTACAGACTGGAAAACAAAACTCAAGCAAAGTGCCAAGTGGGGAATAAAGCAATGAAAACAAAACTAACAAAAATGTTGAGAGGAAAGGAAAGAAAGAAAAGAAAGAAAAATATGAAAGTTAAATAGGGATAGATAAAGATTTATATACATTAAAGACTAACTGCAAGGGGAAAAGAACAGTAAGAAAGGCAAACAAAGGAATAAATGTAGAAAAAATAGAATAAATTTTTTTAAAAATTAAAGATTAAAATTATAAAAAAGAGAAGAAGAAAAAAAAAAAAAAAAAAACAGAAGAAGAAAAAAAGGAAAACTTCAGAGAACTGCAAAAGCCCAATAGAGGCAGAGGTTTCTAAAGTGATAAAAAATGTGACTGAGGGGAAAAAAAAGTGCAAAAGCTTAATTAGATTTCATAGTGCCAATAAAATCAACAACTACAACGGGGGCGGGGTGGGGGGAAGAAAAAAGAAAAAAATCGAGAAGAATCTACAGAACAAGTCAAAACATACAAATAATAAGCGTTTTTCTTGAGTCACTGCTATCAGAGTTCTTTCCCTCGCTGGGGGTCACAGTCCACCTCACCTCCCTAGGATGCCCCCCAGCGCTGTGCTGGTCTCTGGACCTGCTGTGGGGGCAGCTCAGATTCTAATCTGGTTTTACTCCTATGTGTTCTCATTTCCAATGTCTGCAGCTGTCAGAACTAGTACATTTTCTTTTGTGGGAGCTCTGAATGTCCTTTTTATAGACACACAGTCTGCCTAGTTGACTGTGTGGATTTAACCTGCAGCTTGAACAGCTGGTGGGAAGGTTTTGGGTCTTCTTCCTCAGCCACACTGCCCCTGGGTTTCAATTGTGGTTTTATTCTCCTGCATGTGGGTCGTCCACTGGGGTTTGCTCTTGAGGCTGCCCTGGAGGACTTGGGTTTGCCCCTGTGAGGGCCAGGTGTGGAGGTGGTGCAGCTGCTTGGGTCACAGGGGTTCTGGCAGCACCAGGTACTCAGGGATGAGTTAGTGGCTAGGGCAGCAGGAATATAGTGCTCTAGAAGGGTATGGCAACCAGTATTCACCAATATATACTCCAGTATTCTTGCCTGGAGAACCCCCTTCCCTGACAGAGAAGCCTGGCAGGCCACAGTCTACAGGGTCGCAAAGAGTTGGACACTACCGAAGCAACCCTGTGCACATAGATGCAAGACTTTTTTGCCTGTGCCAGCTCTGTCCTAGTGAGAGTCGAGCATGAAGGTGGCACAGCTGCTTGGCTTGCGGGGACCCTGGCGGCGCCAAGTGTGCAGGGACATGGACTGCCTCTGCCGCAGGAGTTATGGCCCTATCAGAGTTTTTCTGAGCCTCTTGTAGCTGGTGATCAGAAGGCCTCTTTGGCCAGTCTTTCTCCGTAGCTCCACCCATTCAGGCTCTTGGAGGGCTCCCTTGCCTGGGGTCATTCTCTATCATTGAGCACATCAGGCACATAGAGGGGCTCCCCTGGCTGGGGTCCTACTCTGCAGATCAGCATGTCAGGCACTTAAAGGGGCACCCTGGGTGGGGTCCTGCTCTGTAGTTCAGTGAGTCAGGCGTTTGATGGGCCAGCCGCTCTATTGTTCAGCTGCTGATGGGTGTGGGGATAGAGAGGCTATGGTGATGGCTCCACCCCCTACTTGTGACTCAGTAGTATCGCCTTGCTTCCATGGCTTCCCAGCTTTCCTCCACAGGAATTTCCCATCACAATCTCCTCCCTCACCTCCCATCAATCTGTCTCTCTGCAATCAACAGCAGCCCTCACCTTGGGATCACTCCACAATCCCTAAACTCCAGCTCCCAGCCGTTCCACCTTCCAGGGGACCCTGGTCCCTGTCTGAGTTAAGTATGGCTGCGGCAAGGACTGTCTTTTTCTCATTCCATTTAGGCTGCCACAGATCAGCTGTTTCACTCTCAGCCTTTAATGTCTCTTCTCTGACTTCAGACTATTGCCCTGCTGTGGGGATCGGATCCCTGCTTCAGTTCCCCCACCGGTGAGGGCAGGTCCAGTCCTACTAATACTCCTGTTTTTCCCCCTAGTTTCTTCATCCTACCTAGTTTTTCATGGTTCTATATATTCTTTTCCCCTGGTCAGGTACTCCTGTTTTCTCT
The DNA here is from genome assembly GCF_033118175.1 of Dama dama. Classification (NCBI taxonomy): domain Eukaryota; kingdom Metazoa; phylum Chordata; class Mammalia; order Artiodactyla; family Cervidae; genus Dama; species Dama dama. The sequence continues at coordinate 78,180,364 of NC_083698.1, read as the reverse complement.
CAGCTGGTGTTCTGCATGCACTTTTGTGTCTGAAGGTGTATTCCTGATGTATCCGTGGAGAGAGATGTACTCCACGTCCACCTACTCCTCCGCCATCTTGTTCTCCTCCCATTATTATTTTAAATTTATTTTTATTGGAGTATAGTTGATTTACAATGTTGTGTTAGCTTCTTCTGTACAGCAAAGTGAATCAGTTACACACACCTATATATATATGTATACACACATATATCCACTCTTTTTCAAACTCTTTTCACATATAGGCCATTATGGAATATTGAGCAGAGTTCCCTGTGCTATACAGTAAATCCTTATTAGTAATGAATATTATTAACTGGCACCTAGCTCTAATATCTCCAGTACTCTTGCCTGGAAAATCCCATGTACGGAGGAGCCTGGTAAGCTGCAGTCCATGGGGTCTCGAAGAGTTGGACACGACTGAGTGACTTCACTTTCACTTTTCACTTTCATACATTGCAGAAGGAAATGGCAACCCACTCCAGTGTTCTTGCCTGGAGAATCCCAGGGATGGGGGAGCCTGGTGGGCTGCCGTCTATGGGGTCGCACAGAGTTGGACACGACTGAAGCGACTTAGCAGCAGCAGCAGCAGCTCTAATATATACTTGGGCATTATATATACTGTGTCCACTAAATGCTCTCACAACTCTATGAGGTAGATATTATTATCCCCATTTTACAAGTGAGTATTGATCAAGAGTTTAGGAGTGAAATACATTCAGAAACTCTACATCTGAAAATATCTCTCTGTTGTTCCCATTGAATTCGAACAATATACTGGCCAAAGGTAGAAACACTGTAGCTATTACCTTAACACCATTCCTTCATTTTGCATAAAAGTCTGATGATAATTTGAATTTAAAATGCTTCCAGATAATCTGAAACTATCACAATATTGTCATTTGACTATACTCCAATAGTCAATATTATTGACTATTGTCAATTATAGTATTATAGTATCAATTATACTCCAATAAAATAAAAAAGTTAAAAAAAGAAAACCAGGAAAAATACTTCTGAACATCTGAAAACTAATAATATAGAAATGGAAAACTGAGAGAGAAATCAGATGTGAAGAATTAATCAAGGAGTTAACAATTATCCTCAGAAGAAAATAAAGCAAACTGATTGGAAAGAAATGTATTAGATTTACACAAAAATTTTTTTAGGTTTAAAAAAGACTCAGAACAAGCCACATGTTAGAAAAAATTAACAAGGGGAAGACTAGGAAACATCCAGCCTGGAGACCACTTTCTATATGGTGATGGGGAGATATTGAGAGTTTATACATTTTTTTTTTTTTTTTTTTGCCTCACAGCAAGTGGGATCTTAGTTCCCCAAGCAGCAATGGCACCTGAGCTCCCTTCTCCCCTGGCCACACATATTGGAAAGGAAACCTTAACTGCTGGTTATCTAGGGAAGTCCCAGCACACTATTTTCATCTTCAATTATTTGATGAAAAGCTGGAGATAAAGAAAATGGAAAGTTCGTGGATGGAAATGGCCCCATTTCAACATGAACAAACCAAAAATTATATAAATCCTTGTGGAAGCCAAGCAATCATCTTACAAAGGTATGCAATAACAAATTTTGAGAATGTAGATTGTCAACCACTGATTAAAAGTACTTTTTTGGATGAATAAGAAAAGATAATTTTTGATAGTACTAGTATCTTAAGGAAATTCCAAGGAACATGAATGCTATGAAAGCATCAAAGAGTATTTGACAGAAGAGTAAGAAGTAAAATGAAACCAGTAGAGCTATGAAAAATTGAAGAGACAGACAAAATTCATTGCATTTTTGGTTGTTCTTTCAAGCATATCTTACAGTAAAAGAATTGTAAATACAGCTAAAGACGCCCCCATCCTTTTCTAATCCTGTTCCCTAACATTCTTTAATTTGGTGTGTTTCCTTTCTATGCATGATTTTATACCTTTACTACAATGAATGTATTAATGAGATATAATGTTTTTTATGCTTTTAAAATTCACATGGTCTAGATGATGTTACATGCATTAAAATTGCAACTTTTTTCTTTTTCAACTAAATACTACCTTTTAAAAAGTTTTTCCATGTTGATCTATTTTGGTCAATTAAACTGTTGTATAGCATTCCATAGTATACATATACCTCAATTTGTCTATTCTCCTACTGGAGATTTTCTATGTCTTTTATATTTGTAAGTAGTTATGGCATAAACATATGTTTATATGTTTCCTTAAGCACATAAGGATACGAGATTTTCTCCAGAGTAGATTTCTACAAGAGGGTCAATTTGAGGGTCAATGCACATCTTCAATTCTTCAATTTGACAAAGTATTAAAATTCTCCAAATTATATTCTCATCATAATGCAAATAGCTCCAATTTCCTCCCACATTGCCGGATTTGTGTTTGAAACTTTTCAATATACAAGTTTATTTCCACACTTGAATATTTTGCTTTATACTTACATTGTGCTTCTTTCATATTTTATTTCTTTCTTGTTTCCTATTAAATGGATTATATTTTATTGGCTTTTATCTCTCTACTGGGTAAGTTACATTAGATTTTCTTCAACATTATAGACATTTATTTCCCCCATGATTTCTTGCCATTTAACATTTCAGAAGAAAACTCTTTTGTAGGTGACCATTTTCATATGACTATTTGAAAAGTTTTAGTCTTTATTTAAATTTGGTGCTTTGCTAAGAGACTTTGCTTTTGTTACTTTTTATTAGGAAAAATTGCAGAAATATACAAAATCAAAGAATACAAGGAACTTCTGAGTAAGTTACTGTCCAATTTCAACAAACATCCTCCCTACCAGGCTTGTTTTGTTAAACCCTTTCTGCTTTCTTGGCTAGAGTATTCTAGAGTAAAACCCAGATATTTGTTCATCCACTGATAGACACTTAGGTTGCTTTAATATCTTGGTTACTGTAAATAATGAACATGGGGATACAAATATTTCTTCAATATCATGTTTTAATTTCCTCCAGATATATTCCCAGAAGTAGAATTGCTCCATCATGTGGTAGTTCTATTTTTAATTTTTGAGGAATCTCCACACTGTTTTCCACAGTGGCTGCATCAACAGAGCACAAAATTTCCCTTTTCTCCTCATCCTCACCAGCATTTATCTCTTGTCTTTTTAATGAAAACCATTCTAATGGACCTGATGTGATATCTTATTGCGGTTTTCATTTGCATCTCCCTTATGATTAGTGATGCTGAGCACCTTATCATGTACTTGTCGGCCATTCATATATATTCTTTGGGGAAAAAATGTCTATTCAAGTCCTTTGCTCATTTTAAATTGGACTATTTTTTTTTTTGCTATTGAATTGCAGAATTTAATTGACTAGTATAAATGCGAAGATTCTCAAAAGACAAACGGCAGAATGAGAAAAATATTTGCAAATGATAGATCTAATAAAAGGTTGATATCCAGAATACATAAAGAATTTTGACAAAAAACTAAACCAATTTAAAAATGGACAAAAGACCTGAACAGACATTTTCCCAAAGAAGATATAATAGCCAATAAAATATTGCAATCAGTGTCCTTATTTGTAAAGTCAAGATAAAAATATTTACCTTCTAGGGTCAATGTGAGGATTAAATGTGTTAATGTGTATAAAGTGCTTTAGGGCAGTACATGGCATATAGTAAACACTGTATTATGTCTGCCATTCGCAAACTTTTTAATCTTAGGACCTCTTGACACTATTATAAAATTGTTAGCACCCCCCCCCCCCACACACACACACACACAACTTGTGTTTACGGGTTATATTTATCAATATTTACTACATTAGAAATTAAAGCCAAGTAATCTTAAAAAGGTTTATTTATGAGGTCATTTAAAATAACTACATGATAACATAATTTTTAAATAAGAAAATAACAACCTTTTCCTCAAAAAATTAGTGAGAAGAGTGGCATTACTTTAGATTTTTGTTCACCTGGGAAGCATCTGGCTTACTATAAGAGACTTGGAACCATACCTGCTTCTGCATCCAACCTGTTATCACACATCAGGACGCCTTGGGAAAATTCCACGTGCTCTCCTCAGAAAATGAGAGTAAAAAAGGCAAATCTCATTTTGTTATTATGTGAAAAAGTTTTGACCTTGTGGACCCCCAAGAAGGGTCTCAGGGACCCTCTAGAGTACTCAGACTGAATTATACCTCGAGATTCCCTCTCCATGTTTTCTATTTTTATTATGGTTATAGTTATTGATAATGACAGAGAAAGCCAGAATAGAAATGGGTCTTCCAAAGTTAGAGCTATGTGTGAAGTTCTTTTAATAAAACTAGTTCTTTGCAGATATCATTTTAAAAGTGCTTGTCTTTGAGAAAGTGGGACCAGGTTTGGGTTAGAATGCTGTGAATCAGGACTTCCCTGGAGCTCCAGCAGTTAAGATTCTTCTATGCGTCTACTGCAGGAGGCGTGGCTTTCATCCCTGGTGAGGGAGCTAAAATCCCACATACTGTGTGGTGTTGCCGAAAAATATAATCAATCAATCAATAAAAGTCAGGTGAAGAAAATATTTTAATAAAATTCTGTGAACCTATTGATATTCAGAATAAACTGACAGTTGTATTTAGCTTTTTCATACATGTGGAGTTATAGCTATGAAGTAAAGATGAAAAAGTCCCCTTAGTGCATTGTTGCTATAAGGAAACAAAGTGTGTGTTTGCACCACCATGGAAAATTTTCATGAGAAACTTTGTGCTAGCATTGGGCTCAGACACCAAAACCGCAGATAGTACAGTGAAATCCAAGAGCATTCTAATGCTCTTTTTTCAAGGATGTTCAGGCAGAAGAAATATATTCTGGAAGACCAAAATGCATAACTGTAACCAAAGCATTTCATGAAAGGGGAAAATGGAAATTAAAGGATCTTGGCTCCCTCGCCTGGATTTTTCTGTTTTAATTGAGGATGGTCACTTGGTAGAAAAGGTAACAATGTTGAAGTTCTGATAGTACATCAGTATATTCAGGGGCCATTCTTGCCCAGACAACAAGGTGTTGAACTTCTTAGCTATTCAGTTTAAAGGCAAAATCTTGTCATTGTCTCTCAGGCAAAAATATTGATTCCAAGCTATGTTGTAAAAATAAAAAAAAAATAAAATTACAGGTCCTCATGACTGATGGTGTTTGGCTCAGCAAGCCAAACCACTCTGGAGCCTATATTCCCTAGGTCTTGTTGTATAGGTTTCCCTCTTCCCTCTGTTCTTTTTCAAAAGTACTCATTCTGCTTTTGGTATTTTTCCTGTCCTCAATTTCCCCAGAAATATGAAAACAACAACAAAAGATCCCAGGATACAGAGTAGCTATACTGCTCAAGGACCTGTGGAAGTAAAATTCATCTAACGTTGAGAATGCTTAGGGAAAATGATTGAAAACACTATTCCAGAGAAGTGATCTACAAAACTTAAAAGTGGAGGCAAAAATGTGATATTAGGGGGATGGTGCAAAGAGAGAAGGGAACGGCTCATTTCAAAGGCTGTTGGTGCCAAATGAAATTTCAGGAAAACCTGACCTTGAAAAAGAGGTACAAGATGAATCAAAGGAGAGTGAACTAAAGACTACAAAGAAAGTCCATGAGATGCCTTGACTATGTATATCTAACTCTCCCGTACTATCTCTTGTCTACCTGTTATCCTGGTTCCTGCATCAGCCCTGAAAATCCTGAAACAGCTGCATGGCGAGGCATACTCTAGAGGATGCTCTATCATGAGTCATACTCTAGGAAGAAGATTGAAGTCATGTGGACATGTAACAAGAACGAGAGGTAGGGGATCTGGTGAAAAAATAAACTATTAATAGTGGAGAAACATTCAGACCAGAAAGCAGAAGAATAAAAAGCAAAGAGTAGGAGAGAAACAAACAAAAAAATTAAAACTGTAACAAATGAAGAAACAATTAGCCAGAGAAAGAACAAGTCTTAACAGAGAGAAAAGGAAGATAGTAAAGAATTGAAGTAAACCAGCATGTTGTGATGGCATCAGTGGAAATAGACTGAGTGGATTCTTCTTTGTGACTTTTTGAATGTTTTCTTCTCCTGATTCTTGCAGACCTCAGCTATATTATTCTCTTCTCCCTTTAAACACTGCAGATTTATTGACAAACAGATGACCAAAACTATTTTATGTTGATTCCCTGTAGAGTATTTATCTCTCAGTATCCTTAGGATTTTAGTCATTAAGAAATTAAGGACATATTGGGAAATATAGGCAATATTTTATAATAACTATAAATATTTTATAAAAACTATACATAACCTTAAAAAATTATGAATCACTATATTGTACACCTGGAATGTATATAATATTGTACATCAACTATACTTCAATTAAAAAAAAAGAAATTTGGACATCTCTATTTCATTTCCTGAGAAGTTGGAGACTGAGTCTGATTTGTGGTGACCTATTATTGTCTTAAATACCAGATGGTATCAGCTGTTGGGGCTGTTGGGAAATGGTCATATCTAGATGATCTGTGATGCAAGAAGGGGGTCTCACAGGATTGGAAAAGTATCCTTTTCTGAAAATTTGGTGGGGAGAGGGGAAAGTAGAAGAAGTGATGGTAACGATGAACATTTCACTTCAGGAATTTTCTTTCCTAAATTTGTTTGTGAACCTGTGAATAAAAACTTAACTGAAAACTTTCTGCCCCTCTCCATTTGTTTTCCATTGTTTTAACATTAAAAGCATCTGACACCTGCACTGACAGAAGAACAAATGGTTTTTCTCATGTTCTTCCATTTGCCCCAAATAGAAAATGCCCTCTGTTTATATCATAATAAAAATCCTCCCACCATCTTCATGGTGGTGAAGAATTCCTCTTTCCTGCCTTCCTATATTCCTTCCATGTGGGAAAAGAACTAACATTTGCTGGGTACCTACAGAATATAACTCAATAAGCTCTCAAGGACATTATCTCCCCACATTCTTACAGTGCCCTTAAGGAGTTACAAGAAGAGAAACTCAAAACACAGAGGAGTGGCCATTTTCTGAAGACCACACCCAGTCAGAGGTAATGGCTGGAAGAGATTCTGACCCAAATCTGTATGTTATGGTACCTAAAATTGTAAGCATCTTCCACCAAATAAAATCAAACAATCCCCAGAGATAAACTTCCTTATGCATTTAGTTTATTTTTTAAACAGCAATTTGTGCTGTATTTAAGTCATTCACATATGTGTGTGTTATCTGCTAAATTAAGAACCTTTGAATGTCAAGAAGCAGACCTTATTCAAGTCTCTATATTACCCATAGTACCTCCCAGTTCAGTTCAATTCACTTCAGTAGCTTAGTCGTGTCCGACTCTTTGCGACCCCATGGACTGAAAGACGCCAGGCTTCCCTGTCCATCACCAACTCCCTGAGCTTGTTCAAACTCATGTCCATCAAGTTGGTGATGCCATCCAACCATCTCATCCTCTGACATCCCCTTCTCCTCTTGCCTTCAATCTTTCCCAGCATCAGGGAGGGTCTTTTCCAGTGAATCAGTTCTTTGCATCAGGTGGCCAAAGTATTGGAGCTTCAGCATCAGTCCTTCCAATGAATATTCAGGACTGATTTCCTTTAAGATTGACTGGTTTGATCTCATTGCAGTCCAAGGGACTCTCTAGAGTCTTCTCCAACACCACAGTTCAAAAGCATCAATTCTTCAGTGCTCAGCTTTCTTTATGGTCCAACTCTGACATCCATACATGACTACTGGAAAAACCATAGCTATGACAAGTTGGACTTTTGTTGGCAAAGTAATGTCTGTGCTTTTTAACATGTTGTCTAGGTTGGTCATAGCTTTTCTTCCAAGGAGCAAGCATCTTTTAATTTCATGGCTGCAGTCACCATTTGTGGTGATTTTGGAGCCCAAAAAAATAAAGTCTGTTACTGTTTCCATTGTTTCCCCATCTATTTTCCATGAAGTGATGGGACTGGATGCCATGATTTTAGTTTTTGAATGTTGAGTTTTAAGCTAGCTTTCTCACTCTCCTCTTTCACTTTCATCAAGAGTTTCCCCAGTTTCTCTTTGCTTTCTGCCATAAGGGTGGTGTCATCTGCATGTGGTGCTGGTGGTGGTTTAGTCGCTAAGTCGTGTCCAACGATTGCGACCCCATGGACTGTAGCCTGCCAGGCCCTCCTATCTATGGGGTTCTCCTGGCAAGAATACTGGAGTGGGTTGCCATTTCCTTCTCCAGGGGATCGTCCCAACCAAGGAATCAAACCCAGCTCTCCTGCATTCCAGGTAGATTCTTAACCTACTTAGCTATGAGTGGAGCCCTCTCTGAGGTTATTGATATTCCTCCCAGCAATCTTGATTCTAGCTTGTGCTTCACCCAGGCTGGCATTTTGTACTCTGCGTATAAGTTAAAATAAGCAGGGTGACAATATACAGCCTTGATGTACTCATTTCCCAATTTAGAACCAGTCTGTTGTTCCATGTCTCGTTCTGTTACCTCTTGACCTGCATACAGATTTCTCAGGAGACAGGTAAGCTGCTCTGGTACTCTCATCTCTTTAAGAATTTTCCAGTTTGTTGTGATTCACACAGTCAAAGGCTTTAGCATAGTCAATGAAGCCGAAGTGGATGTTTTTCCGGGATTATCTTGCTTTTTCTATGATCCAGTGGATGTTGACAATTTGATCTCTGGTTCCTCCACCTTTTCTAAATCCAGCTTGAACATCTGGAAGTTCTTGGTTCACGTACTGTTGAAGCCTGGCTTGGAGAATTTTGAGCATTACTTTGTTAGTGTGTGAGACGACTGCAATTGTGCAGTAATTTGAACATTCTTGGCATTGCCTTTCTTTGGGATTGGAATGAAAACTGACCTTTTCAAGGACCTACCAGGAGATCTTACTGTTGATGCTAAATAGAAGCTGTTGGGGCTTCCCAGGTGGCTCAGTGGCAAAGAATCTGCCTGCAATGCAGGGGACACAGGTTTGATTCCTGGGTCAGGAGGATCCTTGGAGAAGGAAATGAAAACCCACTCCAGTATTTTTGCCTGGGATATCCCATGTACAGAGGAGCCTGGTGAACTACAGTCCTTGGGGTCAAAAAAGAGTTGGACAGGACTTAGTGACTAAACATTAACAGAAGCTTTTAATTGAATAACTCAAAACTAACTTTTTATTTTTATATTCTTCTTTTCTTGTCATGCTAGGCCTGAAGCTCTGTCCTCTGGTTTTTATTTGGGCAAGGTCTAGCATCTCAACCAATCTTTTACACCAAAGATGCCTTTCATGTCATCTGGAGACTAGTCATTGTGGGGACTCCTAAGAACAGTTCTAGTTATCAATTTTACCTTGGTTTCCTGGTAGGACAATTTTAATCTGCTGGGCAACCCAGACCCACCAATTCATTCCAAAGCAGTCTAATGCAGGTGTCAAGAACCTGGATTTTCCCCAGATGAACCTTCCCTTCTGCTGCCTGACCATGGTCAAGTAGCTTCATCTCTCAACTCCCTAGACTTTTCATCAGAAAAAGGGGGATAATCATTCTTAACCTGAAGATTGTAGTGAAAATAAATCTCAAACTAAAATTATGATCCAGGGAACTTCCCTTGTGGTCAAATGGTTAGGACTCCACACTCCCAATGCAGGGGGCACAGGTTCAATCCCTGCTCCAGGAACTAAGACCCACATGCTTCATGGCACAGCCAGAAAAAACAAAACAAAACAAAAAAATCAAAAACTTAAAACTAGAAGTATAATCCTTACCGTCCTTCTCCAACCTGCTTTTCCTTCTGATTCCCTAGCTCAGCAAATGGCATCACCCAATGTACATTTTGTGCAATAAGACATCTCTTGTTCCTTCAAGTTCCACCATCAGTCAGTCATCAAGTTCTGTGAATTTTACCTCTCATCTTGAAATCATGTAGTTCCCTGCAACACCAGCACCACCGCCCTATAACTAACTAGTCTCACCAAATCCACTTTTATTATCCCAGCCCCAGCTCTAACTTTCCACACTATTGCCAGAGACATCTTTCAAAATTAAAGTGTGAGACATTGCTAAAATATTCTCAGTGCCTTCACAGTGCTCCTGGCTCAGGTAAAGAATCTTCCATACCTGAGACCCTAAGTGCTTCTGTTCTTCGCTTCCAGTCTTCCTTTCCCTTCCACTCTGCGATCCAATCAAGGTAGAAAGCCTGCTTAAAGCTCCTCCAATAAGCTACAATCCTCCATCACCTTTTGCACATTTCTTCTGCAGAGAATGTTTCATCATGCCCTTTCTCGCTTTCTCTGAGATTTTTTTCAACTTTAGTTTATTTCAAGTTAATTGCTTAATTCCCCTTTGCTCAACCTACACACCCACGACTAGGTCAATCTTTTTGATACACGTTTTGCTAGTACGGTTTTGCCCTCTTCCATCACTCTCAGAATAATTTAAAATTCCTGTGATTATTTGACAAGTTTCTGTACTAACACTAGAATGTGAGAGCCCTGAGGAACTACGTTTTGCCTTATCTCCAGCACTAAAGAGCACGTGGCACACTGCACAGGTTCCATAAATATTTGTTGAATGAGCCTGTACTGTACATACGGTAACCGGTTACCCTACTCTCTGGTTTCATGTGAAAAGCTCCTTCTTTGGATTCGGCGCAGGTGTAAATCATGTCCCTGTTAATCTTGAGGAGCTATGTCTTTTTGTGCTCATCTGTAAAATGGGAATGACTGTCCCTATCTCACTGAGTTGTTGAGGCCTTAGTGAACACAATGTCAAGTATCTGCCTGGCTCAGAGCTTCCTCCGCGACGGAGAGGAATTACGGTAATTAACACAGGTCGGAAGGTCCCTAAATAACCGCTGCGTTAAGCAAACAATTGTCTCTGCGCCAACCTGGAGCTTCAAAGGGTGTCTTTGGCCTCAGTAGCCTGTCCCCCACCCCAAACCCAGCCAAACTGTCCAGGAAGTTTCCATCCCAGGGGAAGGTTGAGCCTGCCGGGAGGTGGCCACGAGAGGACCCCGGCTGCGCTGCAGAGGTGGGGACGGCGGCCCATCCCCCACTTGGCTCAGCCGGTTCTCCGCAACTTTCCCGGTGCCGCCGCGCTCCCTGTTTGCCTGTCGGCGTGTCTGTGTCCTCCTGTCCCAGGAAGGCGACGCCCGGAGCGGCCGCACCCCACCTAGCTTCTGCGAGCCCGCAGGCTTTGGGCAAGTTTGGCGCAGCCCTCGCGGGTCTCACGGCGCCCCCGGCCCTGATTTCCGGGCGCGGGGGTTGGGGGGCGCTGTCCCCGCCTCCCCTGCGCGGCCGGAGGTGGCGACCCGCGCGCGAGCGGCGTCGGATCTGGGGTGGCTGCACAAATACCCGGGTGTGTCCGTGTCTCCGCGGGCAGAGAAGGGTGTCAAGCGCGCTCTGTGCATTTTAATCTTGTCTAGGAGGACCTTCCTTGTCGTCAGTTCCTAGGAGGGCTACCCAGTGGGTGCAGTTTCTTTTTCCTTTGGGGATGCACATTTAAGGGGGTGTGTGTGTGTGTGTATGTAAATCTTTATTTTGTGGGGCAACTCTTAATTAGAAGTCCATGAAATTTCAATCCTTAGTTCTTTCCTCCTAAAGCTTTCTTTAAATATGTTGCAAGTTGGTTTTTTCTCTCTTCTTACTTGAAGTTCATTTTATTTAATTTTCAAGCAATGATACAATTACAATGCTATAATATACATAATAATATGTATTCTGTTGTTAAACATTTCTCAAGACTCTTCTACCTTTCAAGCTTAACGTTAGATTTGAACCTTGAAAAAATATACCTATTTTAATAATACAAAGTATTCCTGTAAATTTGTTTTGAAAAGTTAGAGTACACCAACTAATGAACTTAAGTTTAGAAAGTGGCCAAATGCAAACGTTAACTCCACAAAGCCACCAAATCAATGGATACCATTTATGGTTTTGGATTTTCAAAGATCAGTTTTGCAGTATCTGTCAGATTGTCTTGAAAATCAGGTTCTGATCTTAATCCTGAAAGGGTTAAATAACTTCTAGGTTGCTCTTAAAATAGCTGTCTCATAATACATCAATAATCTTATCCTAGGGTGTGTGGAATCAAATGGCTTAAATGAAAATAAGTTGAAATATTTCTCACTACGTTGTATGTTTTATCAGTTTAGATGAGTTGCAAGTAAATAATTTCCTAACCTTTTAAGGATGAACAGCTACTATCTACACACTTTGGATACTTTATATGCATGGTCATCACAGTTTACACTGGTGATGGTGTATATGCATTTCTAATCAACAAATAGCAAGGCATCTGTGTTATTTAATGGTTAACAACCCACACTTTTCCATAAAGGTGACATTATATAAAACTGTAGAGATTACTGAATAGTATCAAAAGACCATTTTGAGACTCTGAAGATAAAACCATTTAGAGATAAGTTAAGAGATATAGGGTAATGAATTATTGAAAAAAAAATCGTATGGTAGCATAGATATCAAAGTCTCAATTAGCACATGAAATAGTTAATTTTGTTTTTGTTTTAAACATAGGTTTCCAGAGCATTAAAAAAAAATCCTCTTAGGTTTGTTAAACCTTTAGTAGAAGATTACAGCCAATGTTTTGTGTTTGGTGAATAGCTGTTTGTCTCACTTTATTTACTTGGTATTGGATATTTGTCAATGTCATTTCATATCTACAGAAAATTCTTACGCTCTATGGAGGTAGTGAATGTGTGAGTGTGTCTGCCGGAGGTCACATGACAGTTTCATCCTATTTGGTGGAGCAGCTTGACTCCCCCCCCCCCCCCCCCTGCTTTTGGTGATGGTTGTGAGTGCAGAAGTTGATTGACAGATGCATGCCAGAAACCCCCATTCTCCTTTTCAAAGACAACATATGATGGATTGCGATCTCTCAGCCCAGCAGGACACGGGGACCATGCAAGCTGTAATTGGTCAGGTATGGAGTCAGCCATTTCTCAACTCCCCTTTTTTCCACAAGGATCTCACCATATGATTCACATAATTCATATTTACAGTACCATCTTTCTATCTGTATCTTCAGCTACCTGCCAGCGTAGCGCTGAAAGTGCGAAAGGGAAAAGGCACCCATTAAAATCTAGCCAGGAGAGCTCAGCTTCAAACTTCAATGTGGTGCTTACAAACCCAAACTAATACAACCACCAAAAAAAAAAAAAAAGGCAGAGAACAAATTGAATTTATCAGTTGGCCTGAATGTTTAAAACAATATATATTTTAGAATTTATTTTCTGTTGAGAGATAGTGATCTCTGAAAGAAAGTGTGAGAAGAGAATAAAGTAGTATGTTTTCTCGGTAGTAGCTAACAATTTTCTGTTAAATATTTTGATTTGGACTGTCTTCTGTCGCTCTTTCTTGCTCTGTCTCCCTAGCTGTATGGAAAATATAAATACATAAATGCACGTGCCTTTACTCCCAACCCAGATAGTGTGTGATCGAGCCTGGGAGATGTATGTAGTGGTCTTGGCCGCTGCAGAGGGGCAAGCTGCAAATTAAACACTGCCACAGTCTGAAAGGTCCAGGTGGTCTGCCCGCGCCTCCTAATGCAATCCACACAACAGCTTTAATAAACAGCTCTATTTAGTGCCTCCTCCCTGTATCCAGGGAGGTGAACTGGTCTGGGGCTGCTGTGATGAAATGCCAGAAGAATATCTCTCAGAGGCCTCACAAGCTGATTTTTAGAGCTTTCCCGTTCTGTCGTCTTTGTCTTCCAAATGGGTCAGTGAGTCTTGCTGTTTTCTGTTCTGGTGTTTTCTGTGAGATCGGTAGTTTCTGTTTGTGTGTAAATGTTTGCGTCCTGAGGTAAATCAGAAGAGGAAAGGGTCATTGTATTTTCATTTGCCTTCCAATAACGGGAGGGACGAGAGGGATGAGAGTGCCCAGCTGCAAAAGAAGGGTGATTTTTCTGACTGTGATGGGGGTGGGGTGAGGAAAAAGGGAATATATGTGGTTGCTTTCTGGGTTTTTTTGTAATGTATTTTTGACCAAAATTTTTCCGAGTTTTGTCTCTGCTTACTTAGGAGCTGTTAACTCATAAATCAGAATATGGTTACGAATATTTATGAACTCCTGAAAGTTTTTTCTTTTTTCCTTTTTTAATTTTTGCACACTTTCCAATCAAGACAGGCTGGTGAGGTGATGACCTAAAATTTGTTTGCTGTGTGTTAATAGCATGGAAAGAAATATACCATCTTACTGTGTTTTCAACAGAATTATAGCAAAGCCCTTTAGAGGTCTGAAAGCACATGGTTTATTAATACCAGCATGCTTCATAATGCATTTTACAAGGAAAATGTCAGATATATAATGCCATGTTTCCACAGGTTCACACTATTTTAAAAGCTGTAGATAACTGCTTGAACAGAACAGTATTTTTTAAAACTTTCCAGTTGGTTTTTGTTATACAGACATAAATAGAGTGAAGTCTCTGGGCATATATTTGTCAGAAAAAAAATATGTAAAGACTGATTTTATATACTGTTAATACCCATTTCAGTGTTCACTGATGAGCAAGCAGGTATGTGAAATATAGCTAAAGTAATGGTGCCATGTGGAAATAAATACGTACTTGTTAAAATAGATAACCATTTCATGTAGAAATAAAACTTAAGCTCTGATAACTGTCTTGTCTTGCTAAATAAAACTTTTGTTGGTTGGCAAGCATGTTCTCACTTCTGTAGATCATAGTATGGTCTTAATACTGTGCAAAATTACTGTTTCAGTACCAAATATGAAACATTTCCTTTTGTATATATTTCCCTTAGTTGGGAAAAGAAAGCTTTGTTAAAACAAACAGAAGAGATACTTCTAATTTGTTATTCGATATTGTTTATCAGAATTAATTGTTGATGTATATATTTTTAAAAGGTTCAAGAACATACTGAAAAATAGGAAATGGCATATACTTTACAGATAGCAGACTTAAACTTCTAATTTGTCAGGATTTCATATTAGTTGTTATTACTACAGCACTCTGGATTTTGTGTGTGTACCTCAAATGATTTTTAAAGGCTGTTACGTGTGTCCAAAAACTATATATGTTAATTATTTGTTATGGATACCTACTAAACAGTTGCATCAAAGTAGCCAATTTTTTTCTGAGGATTTCATTTCTCATAAATTATTTTATAAAAACTCAGATACTTATGTCAGACTAGTAAATTATAAAAGCAATTATTCTGAAGGTTGTAAAATTTTCTGTATTAGAAATGGTTTTGTGCATTTTTAGTTCAGAAACTGAAACACTATTTTTTGGAAACTGAAACAGTAATATTCAAAAGAAAAGAAAGATAGCATCCTGCCCCATATGCATATCACAAAAGTCAGAAAACCTAATTGAACCCATATCTATAGCTATAAAAAGAAAGATGATATCCAGATTTGAAATTATTTCCTTTTAATTGTTGTAGCACAGATAATACTACTGACTCAAACCACTACTTCTAACATTAAGGACAAGAATGTGAAAACAATTTTCCTTGCTTTTCAGTCACTCATAATCAGAAAGAGATGGGTTATTTTTCTGCTTTTGAT
Source organism: Dama dama (assembly GCF_033118175.1). Classification (NCBI taxonomy): domain Eukaryota; kingdom Metazoa; phylum Chordata; class Mammalia; order Artiodactyla; family Cervidae; genus Dama; species Dama dama. The sequence goes on along the minus strand of NC_083698.1, from coordinate 78,164,845 downwards.
TTCAATATCATCTTTTCCCTACTCACCAGGTGTGAATCAGTCTCAGTTGATGATACAAATGTTTGTGAGTGTTCCTTCTCAAATACATACTGAAATAAGAATTCTTTTTGTCCTTTTATTTTTCCTTCTGGTCTGAGTTCTGTTCCTACATGGCTTTGAGTTGGAGAAGTAAATCACTCGTTTTCAATGATATTTTCCTTTCAGAAAGATTCCCATGAAACAGTTCTTCAGGTTTTTTCATTCGTCTCTGGGATCACATATCTAAATGCTTCCACTGGAGGGGATGAGGAGACTTCTCTGTGTTGCTGGTCAAGATCCAGCTCTGGGGAGTGCCAAGGGCTACATGGAAGAGATATTGTTCCTACGTGCCTTCCCTCCAGGGCCTTACATCCCCAAGCCAGCAGTCTAGTACCTAAGAACAAACTCTCTGCCTAGTATCTTGAGATCAAGAAACTTGGTTCATTCATACAGTTTTTGGGAAATCAAGCGGGATTTTTGATAGTTATCTCTAGCAAGCTTATTAAATCTTGGAAGCATAGGATGGATTTTACCTTTAGATGATTTTCAAATCAATTTAGACTAAACAGTTAAGCAGGTTCTGAACCATGAGTTTGAATAGCATTTAAAAATGAAGACACATTTCCACCTCATGCCCATTCAATGTTTACTGCATCTTTTTTGCAGACCTGATCTTGTGAGTGACAGATTAGTTTATCAGTATTACAGACCTCTTGGTTTTTCTTCTTTCTTTTTTTTCTTATCTTATGCAGATGGGTCATGGTGTCTAATCCTCTTCTGGCACCGCTCTCCCCAGAGGACCCTTGGCTAGCCTGCCATCTTGATGTGTAGGCCTGAAGATCCAGGCTTGGCTGTGTTTCTATAGACTGACTTCTGCAAATATTACAGGACTGAGGCTATTAAATTAGTTGTTAATAAAAACAACAGATGAGGCAAATTAGATAAAAATATGTATCAGGCAGATCTAAGAGTTTGCTGGGAATGGCAGAGACAGCAGGATGACGGGGCTCCTGTGTGCACTCCCAGTGCACATGGCTGAAGTATGCAGAGAAGAGTGGAAAAACCATATTTAACAGCATATTGAAAGCTTTTGCGGTTTTCCTTACCAGTAAAATGGGTCTTTTTCTCCCCAAGGTAGATTTGGATGATTTATAGTGTTTGGAAGTGGCACGTTAGAAAGTGAATGCCGTTGTCTGAGACCGCGGTCAGTGAGTGTGCTAAGAGCTCGGACGGGGAGTGAGTGTGGCCACCTGGGTACTTCTGGCCTAACGGTATTTCAGCGTGTGTTTTTTTCTTATGAAGTTTCCAGACACACAAATATTTTGATGTTGTCGTATCAAAACAATTTTGTAGTGGGTTTGTTTATACCCTCCCTTGTTTCCAGAAGTATTTTAATGATGCTTAAAGAACAGTATGCTTACCTGGAACATACTCAAGCTGATGTGAATTGGAGGTGGCCTAGGGAGAGAGGACCCTGTAAATAAATAACATGAATGCAGATTGTTCTTAGTCCGTGGAGACTGCTTTCCATGCCCCTTCTATAAAAATTAAACTTGGAGGCTAACCTAACCCTGTCTTATGGGTGCCACACATAACTCTCATATACATTTAAGAAGTCATTTTTTGTAGGTATGAATGCCTATTTTTTGGGAAACTGATATATTCACTTTAACAAATTTACATATTTTGAAGATATGTAATTATTATCATTTGGGTTTAATTAAGGATACTTTTTTCAGAGTACTTATAGGTAAATAGTCTATCACTAAGCTGCTTCAGTTCTGTCAACTCTTTGCAACCTTGTGGCCTGTAGCCTGCCAGGCTCCTCTGTCCATGGGATTCTCCCGGCAAGAAGACTGAAGTAGGTTGTCATTTCCTCCTCCAGGAAAGTAGTCTATTAGAAAAAATGCAAATTAATTAAAGATTCTTCTTTCTGAATACAGAGTGGTGCTGGTATGCTTTTTATAAGTGGGGATCTCAACAAAACTGAATTTGTACTGTGTATTTCTAACTAGCCTTAAATGCTTCATGTGATATTCCACTTAGACAAAAGTTGATGTTAGCTTTTTATATTCTAGCAGATGAACTCAATTTTTGTTTTCTTTAAAATATTTTAAAATTGAAGTTCACTGTGTTGCTTGAGCAGTAGTTTAAATTGCAAAGCCAATTTTATCCCTTAAACTAAAACTTGTCAGTATAGTAATAATACTATACAATAATGTTAACAATAATACTGAACAAGAAACACATGAAATCTGGTTTTGAAACTAAATTTTATTTTCTATTTTTAAGATTTAGTGAAACTTTCTCTATATACTATTCAGGTATTATTTATATATTTTAGTGCTTAAGAATTGAAAGCTTTTGGATTCATATCTCGAGAATATGTAGAGAGGTTGTTGAAACATGTCAAACATGAATGCTTATGAAAGAAAATTTGAATGCAATATATTTCCTGTGTATAAAATCTATAGTACTTGTTCTGTAGGTCATTGAAAGAAGGTATTCTTTCCTTGACCATTTTTGCTAGGTAAACTGCATTTAGTCCAACAGTTTGAAGCATCTTTCTCTTTTCAACTTCATTGTTTACTAAAATTACAGTTTAACTAACATGTTCATAAATATTGAAAACTCCACTTTTCAGTTGCATTATGGTTTCATATAAACTCTTACTTTTTTAAATGCTTGATTGAGTAGAAAATTAAGTTGGGAAATAAAATGCAAATTTGAAAGGATCAGACCTGAAGAAACAGTGTGCAAAAAGGTGAGTAATGATCTGAATTTGAACACTGAAAGAAAATCCAACTTATAAAACTTTTAAATAAATTTGTGTTTTGTAACCAAAGTTTTACTTGGGAAATAATAGTTGCTCTAAAGATATTTTCAAGCATGCTTTTATATTCTTCTTTACTCCCTTCCTTCCTTCTTTTCTTTTTTTTTGGTAAGTGAAGTGTGTTTCTAATAAAGTAAATTACCAGGTGAAGCTTGGTTCTGGGATCACATGTCATTTATTCTGTTGATCCATCATATCTTGAGCTGGTCCAAAATTGTAATCAAATTTATAGAAGAGGTTGTGAGAAATTGTCATTACATTTTGGTAAGATTCATTTTCCTTTCTAGCTATTACTTTCTTGTTCTTCCTAGTTATACAATGTGAGCCAATTATGGTGGAAATTGACTATTATTTGATAAATTCTTTCATGGGTTACCCTATGCTTGTATTATTTTCTTTAGCACATCTGTAAATGGCCATATTATTGTTATTTCAAGGTTTCCACTTCTTTTAAATATAAAACCATTATATGTAAGTAGTAGAAAAATGACTGAAAACATCTCTGATTACTATATTAAAGACAATTCCCTAAATTTTTAAAAGCACTTTCTTTTTCAAGATGGCTGGTTTTGGAAAATAGTTTTTTGTCTTATCACTAGCTTTAAAACCCCCATGATATGAAGGACTCTTTCTTCCAAAGAGAGAGGTTAGCTGTTGATACTTGGTACTGATTCTAGATGAATTGTAACCTTATTCCCTTGGCAGCATTTTTTTTAACCAGAGAATAAGAAAGAAAACTGAGGATCAACAGAATATTCTAAATATCACCTAATTTCAGTACACCTGCAAGGGGTAGATTATTCCAGTGGGAAGAGATACTCCTACAATTTCTAGCTCCAGCCTCCTAAAGGTCAGAGATGCAAATCAATGTCTGGACACCTTGAATGAAAAGGACATAGTTACTTAAATGCAATGCTCTGTTATTTTGCTCTCTTTCTTCAGTGTCATTTTTCCATCAGCTTTTCTTCTCTTTTCCACTGTAACCCAGAGTCAGTCAGATGAGTAATAAGTGAAAAGTGAATCCTTGTGGGCTGCCCAGGCAGCAAAGGGCACTGGAAAGAGAGACAAGACCTGAAGCAAAACAAAGCAGAACGCTAGCAGAAAACTCACCAACACACTTGCTTCTGTACTTAATTTTTTGGTGAGGTATTTCATAAGCTTCTTTCATTTCATCTAGCAATAGCAGATCACGTAAATACATAGTAAAGCAGTATTTTAGAACAAGACCTGTAACATTTTAAAACAAAGCCAAAAGGAAAAAAATTAGCTTCACAGTGCTGGAAAAATAATTTTAAAATTAAGAAACACTTTTTTCTGGAGCTTTTTACAAGATTTTTTAATGACTGCCTGGGTGCTGTGAAATAGCAACCTTATTAATAATATACACGTTTCTGGTGGTTAATATGATGTTGACTGCATATTTTACAACTTTGACTTTTCATGATTAATCAGAAGTTATTTTAAGAAGAAAACATCTATTTCTAACACCTAAAAAACATATATACTTAAAAAAAAAAAAGAAATATCTATTACATGGTGCTTTTAGCCTTGATCAGAAGAATTCCGGTAGACTTGTCTTTAAAAGAACAAACTGCGTCTTTAGAGAAAACTTTGTTTTCAGTGCAGAATTTATACATAGATTTTTTTTTTTTTTATGAAAGACTTCATTGTTAAGAGTGAGAGGCAAATATTGTACCAAAGCAGAGGCATGGGTACCAGAAGCCCTAATGGATATTGAAGATATGTGTCAAGAAATGTGGATATTTCTTAGGTCTTCCGTTACATTCCTCCAAAATTGAAGAGCAGCATGGGCGAGCATGGAGCCAGGCACCTACTATCAGGCTATGGCAGGGCAAACTTGCTTCAGACAGACATAGTTAATTCTATAAACCTTAAATAACACTTGAAAACAAGGCTCTTTCAACCTTTTGGAGAAAAGGTTGAGAGTTGGGACAAATGTAAAATGCTGCTTAGTGTGCACGAATAAAGCCAAGAACATCAGGCTCATTTCACTCTGTGTCAGCCCTGATGATTCATCGTGATGGTCAGGGCAAACTGTGGTCTCTGGGTTGAAACAATTTTATCCATTTTTTTTTTTTTTTTCAAAAAACAGAATGTTCCAGCTTGGATCTTATATCCTTAGGGTTCCAATATTGAATTCTGAATCAGGAAACTTAATCTTGCAGCCAGATTTGACAAGATGCTGGTTGAATGGGAGGCAGAAGTGATGATTGTGGGATGAAATGCCCCAGGTCAGAATTTGGGAAAATAAGATATTTTGTGGAAATTTGGCTATGATATAAGAAGCCTCCGTTTGAAAATTTCTCACTACTCATATTAGCAGATGGTGTTCAAGGATCTGAAAAGTAGATCACTGCTGTATTAATTTTCTCTGCTTCAAGTCTTTCTTTAACAGAGGGAGTTTTTACACATTCTTAGGTGCATTTCTTAGTGTATTTCTAATGTTGCTAATATAAAAGGTGTTTGTAGTAACAGTCAAAAGGTTTCTGGGAACATTGAATAACATTACGGCTCAAATCTAAGACAGTCATACTTTGTTCCTGGCAAAAGGTTAATATTTAGTTCAGAAAATAAAGTTTCTTTTTAGAAAACTTTTTCCATTTGTAAACATTTGGTGGTGGTGGTGGTGGTTTAGTTAGTAAGTTGTGTCCAACTCTTGTGACCTCATAGACTGTAGCCCACCAGGCTCCTCTGTCCATGGGACTTCTCAGGCAAGAATACTGGAGTGGGTTGCCATTTCCTTCTCCAAGGGATCTTCCCACCCCAGGGATCAAACCCTGCATTGCAGGTGGTCTTCTGCGTTGCATGTGGCTTCTTTATGAACTGAACCACTAGGGAACCCTAAAACAAAACTATGTATGTATTTCCAGAGACTAGGGGATTTAGAATAAAACTGAAAATGAGGTAATCTAATTATTGAAAACACATACACACACCTCTTAGTCAATGTAGGGGTACCTGATGATTTAACCTCTAATAATCTAAAACTGGGCTTTCCAGGTGGCTCAGTCGTAAAGAATCTGCCTGCCAATGCAGGAGATGCAGGTTTGATCCCCAGGTCAGGAAGATTCCCTGGAGAAGGAAATGGCAACTCAGTCTAGTATTGCCTGGGAAATCCCATGGACTGAGGAACCTGGTGGGCTACAGTTCATAGGATTAGAAAAGAGTTGGGTACAATTTAGCAACTAAATAACAAATCTAAAAATATGTTAACTCTATGTTTTCGGTTTTAATACATGAAAAAATTATGGACCATCATGTTTACTTGAAATATTCCTCCTCTCAACTAAATTGTTCAAGACAATGGATAAATATTTTGCAACTTCTAGAGATCAAGATCATCTTAGAAATCTGAATACATAGTTGATCAGTATGCTGCAGAAGGATGATTATTGTAGTTATTTCCTTCCCCAAACAGGGGTTCTTTGTTGGGCAGTGTAGTTCTATTTTATATCAGCTTTCTACAAATACTAAAATATATCAACTGGGATTGTTTTCTCTCTTTCTGCCATGATTCATCATATAGAAATTAAGCAACTAGTTCAGGCAGAGAGTGAAGCATCTGAGTAACACCTGCAGAGAAATTCTTTTTTTGGGGACCAGAGAAAGGTTTATTGCAGGACTGAGCAAGCAAAACAGGTGGCTTATTCTCAAAAGAAACCTGAATTCCATGAACACAATTCTTATATGCATATTATTGAGGCAAGTTATATAATGGAAGCCTACAAGTCTTTTCAAAAAATTTTATTGAACAAATTATAAAAGTCAATGCATGCTTATGACAAATAATTTCAGCACAGGCAAGTATAGAGTGAAACATAAAGTACCCCATCATTTAACTCCTCAGAAATAATCATCATCAGTAATTTCTTATATCTTCTTCCAGAAGTTTTCTCTTCATGTATAAGTGTAGAAAATCTTTATACAAGCTAAGTAGATCCATACTGTACAGAGTTTTGCAAATTACTTTTAAATTTTAATATTGTATTTTAACATGCCATATAGCTACCAGGAGATCTACACTGTTCTCTATAGTATTGCATTTTATGAGTACACTATTTAACAGTTTTCTCTTCTTTAAATTAAAAAAAATTATTGAAATATAGTTGATTTACAGTGTTGTGTTAATTTCAGGTTCACAGCAAAGTGATTCATATGTTTATATATGTATGTGTGTGTGTGTGTATACATACTCTTTTTTACATTCTCTTCCATTATACGTTATTACAAGATATTGAATGTAGTTCCCTGTGCTATACAGTAAGTCCTTGTTGATTATCTATTTTATGTATAGCAATGTGTGTATTTTAATCTCAACCTCCTAATTTTAATCTGTTGTCTTTTTTAAAAATATTGATCTATAATTGACATTTCACACTACTTTCAGGGTGTAACATAAGGATTCAATATTTGTACATATTGTGACATGATCACCACAATAAGTAACCAGTTATCTCTTGATGAGCACTTGGCTTTTCAAATATAACTTCCTCTCTGTAATGAGACTAGCTAGCAGATATGTTTCATTTCTCTTAACATAAAAAATTCTAGAATCTTCCAAAAGGGGTTTTGCTTTATCAAAAAAACTTTAAATAGTGACTCCTAAAAGAAGGCGAGGTGTAATGTTAAAAGTGAAGGATAGCTTATGCCACAAGAATAAATATTTATCACTTATATATTTTAGTGACAAAGAAGAAAGCATAGGAGATAATAACATAAAGAAACTGTTCTCATTCAGATATAACCTAAAAAATCTCTTGTTTGTTCCAAGCTGAACAAAATGCATAACTTATTTTCTTTCATGGGCCTCAGTGCTATTTATTAAGCTAATTGACAGAGATCTATGCTTCCAATGCCTGATTCAGTTAGTATACCGAGATTAGTGAAAAGGAGACCAGAAGAAATTCATGGTAATTAATGTCAGTTAAATTCCTGTTTTCTATATTTCATATTGCCAGACCAATCCTTCAATCGTTATTTGTAGGTTAAATAATACAGTCAGGAGGAGGGCTGAATCAAAATTAAGCAGACATAGTGCCTGAAATCAACTAGTTTAGGGTCTGGGTAAAGTAGACAAAATATATGCTATTTAAATATTTAGTAGTTAACAGTTATGTTTCTTTTTTAGGATATGTCATTCATTTTAATCACATCATTTCACATATACTAAGATGAGAAGTGAAGTAAGGAAATTGTATCTGTGTAAGAGATGGAAGTGTAGGCTGACTATGACAAGAACAGTCAAGGTACTCTCTGAACTGATCATAGGGAGCTCCTAGTTGGGTGGGTATATGTTTCCTCCTTCTCTGGTCTTCTCTCAGATGCTGGGACAAGTAACCTGGAAAGGAAATGATCATGCTTCGTTTATAGCCTTAAAAGTGGCTGACTCCCTCAAGTGAAGTTCAAAGCAGACTTTTAAGAACAAACTGCAGAGGAACTCTCTGAAATTAATACTTTCATTTGAAACCCACAACTCTGAGAAGTAGGTCCAAGTCATCATTCCCATTTTATGGAAGTGAAAACTGCTCAAAGAGGTTATAGGTCTTATTTATAGCCATATTGCTGTGCTTAGAAGGGAGGTTTGGACCCAGATATTCTTTTTAAGGGTTCACTGTTTTTTCCTACACCAGTTCTTAACTGTGGCTGCCTTTTAGAATCACCTTGGGCAACTGGGGAAAAATCTACTGATACACAGAACCAATCCCTAGAAATTCTGATTCACTTTACCTTGGTAGGGCCTGAATATTGAGAATTTATGAGAAGCTGTACAGTGATTCTGGGCTTTCCCGATAGCTCAGCAGTAAATTTTCCCCTGCATTGCAGAAGACACAGGAGACATGCGTTCGATCCATGGGTTGGAAAGATCCCCTGGAGGAGGGCATGGCAACCCACTCCAGTGTTCTTGCCTGGAGTATCCCATGGACAGAGGAGCCGGGCTGGCTACAGTGTAGAGGGCTGCAAAGAGTTGGACACGACTGAGCTCACACACACTACACACACTACACGCTACAGTGATTCAAATGCACTGTATCACAGTACCTCTTAAGTTGTGTGAATGTTTTTTTAAATAAAACGAGATGATGAAGATTAAACAGTGTTGACCCACCCTACCCCCACCCCACACACATACACACACAATCATAAATCCACAGGAGAAGAAAGGAGGGAATTTAGTTTGGTGTTCATTTTGTGCGTGTGTGTGTGCTTCAGTGGGAAGCTTCTAAGTTTATTGAATAGCCAAGAAAATGTTTGATAACACTTTTCATCCAGAAAAGAGCTAGTCAGTCATTTCAAATGTCACTACTAATAACCTACCAATTAGTGAGTGCTTCCTGGGTGCCAGGGAATTTATAGACCTTGTTGAATCCCTGCAGTAGCTCTGTGAGATTGTTACTATTATTGTTCCCATTTCGTTAAGTAGGTGACAGAAGAGGTGGCATAAGTTCGTATGGACAGTAAGTGGCAAAGCTGGAATTTGACCTAAGGAAGTTGGATGCCAAGGTATAGATCTTTCAGTTCAGTTCAGTTCAGTTGTTCAGTTGTGTCCGACTCTTTGCGACCCCGTGAATTGCAGCACACCAGGCCTCACTGTCCATCACCAACTCCCTGAGTTTACTCAAACCCATGTCCATCGAGTCGGTGATGCCATCCAGCCATCTCATCCTCTGTTGTCCCCTTCTCCTCCTCCCCCCAATCCCTCCCAGCGTCAGGGTCTTTTCCAATGAGTCAACTCTTCGCATGAGGTGGCCAAAGTATTGGAGTTTCAGTTTCAGCATCAGTCCTTCCAATGAACACCCAGGACTGAGCTCCTTTAGGATGGACTGGTTGGATCTCCTTGCAATCCAAGGGACACTCAAGAGTCTTCTCCAACACCATAGTTCAAAAGCATCAATTTTTCGGCGCTCAGCTTTCTTCACAGTCCAACTGTCACATCCATACATGACCACTGGAAAACCATAGCTTTGATTAGACAGACCTTTGTTGGCAAAGTAATGTCTCTGGTTTTTAATATGCTATCTAGGTTGGTCATAACTTTCCTTCCAAGGAGTAAGCGTCTTTTAATTTCATGGCTGCAATCACTATCTGCAGTGATTTTGGAGCCCCCCAAAATAAAGTCTGACACTGTTTCCACTGTCTCCCCATCTATTTCCCTTGAAGTGATGGGACCAGATGCCATGATCTTAATTTTTTGAATGTTAAGCTTTAAGCCAATTTTTTCACTCTCCTCTTTCACTTTCATCAAGAGGCTCTTTAGTTCCTCTTCACTTTCTGCCATAAGGGTGGTGTCATCTGCATATCTGAGGTTATTGATATTTCTCCCTGCAATCTTGACTCCAGCTTTTGCTTCTTCCAGCCTAGCATTTCTCATGATGTACTCTGCATATAAGTTAAATAAGCAGGGTGACAATATACAGCCTTGACGTACTCCTTTTCCTATCTGGAACCAGTCTGTTGTTCCATGTCCAGTTCTAACTGTTGCTTGCTGACCTGTATACAGGTTTCTCAAGAGGCAGGTCAAGTGGCCTGGTATTCCCATCTCTTTCAGAATTTCCCACAGTTTATTGTGATCCACACAGTCGAAGGCTTTGGTGTAGTCAATAAAGCAGAAATAGATGTTTTTCCGGAACTCTCTTGGTTTTTCGATGATCCAGTGAATGTTGGCAATTTGATCTGTTCCTCTGCCTTTTCTAAAACCAGCTGGAACATCTGGAAGTTCACGGTTCACGTATTGCTGAAGCCTGGCTTGGAGAATTTTGAGCATTACTTTACTAGTGTGTGAGATGAGTGCAATTGTGCGGTGGTTTGAGCATTCTTTGGGATTGCCTTTCTTAGGGATTGGAATGAAAACTGACCATTTCCCGTCCTGGGCCACTGCTGAGTTTTCCAAATTTGCTGGCATATTGAGTGCAACACTTTCACAGCATCATCTTTCAGGATTTGAAATAGCTCAAATGGAATTCCATCACATCCACTAGCTTTGTTCGTAGTGATGCTTTCTAAGGCCCAGTTGACTTCACATTCCAGGATGTCTGGTTCTAGGTGATAGATCTTTAATCATGCACAAAAATCACAGATTTGAACCATGGCACTAAACATTACCTGTGGGAGGTACGAGGCTCAGTATCATCTCTCTTTTTATTTAAAGATTTTTAAAATGTGGACCTTTTTAAAGTCTATTGAGTTTGTTACAATGTTGCTTCTGTTTTATGTTTTGGTTTTTTAGCCATGAGGCATTGAGATCTTAGCTTCCCAATCAGGGATTGAACTTGCATCTCCTGCATTGGAAGGCAAAGTCTTAACCACTGGCCTGCCAGGGCAATCCCTTTAGTATCATCTCTTGATAAAGGCATATTTTATTGCAGAAATAATTGGTAGGGCTTGGTAGGCCTTGGTAGGGCTGAAAAAGAGAAATCTCTCCCTAGACAGTAATTTGAAATTTTTACAAAGCACCCATTTTGTTTACATTTGTGTATTATGGGTATGGAACCAAGTAGAGTTTACTCTTAAATATCTCCTTTAACTTTTACACATAATTCAGTTATGTCAGAACCCATAGACGGGTTGTTAGCAAACAATATGATGATTTAGAAAAATGAATCACCATGATCTTCCTTAAAGTATTTACTGCTTTGGAACATCAGAGGTGAACATAACACTTGGTAAAGATAGTGTTTTTTTGCCTGGAGCTTGCAACCCACTGTAGTATGATACATCTTCTATCTTGGCTTGCCACCTGTTCCCCACCGACATCCCTCCTCTCAATGACCACTGGGAATAAGAGGTAGGAGAGATGCTCCACAAGACACAATGGATCCTCATTTTTTAGCATATCTTAATGTAGAATCTGAAAGCATGAGAAGGGATACAATAACTCCTTCCTTCAGCAGTGGTTCTGGGGCATTTTTTGGGCAAACTTCTTTGCCCTGGGATACAAGGTCCCAGCTGTTATGGCAACACCAGCAGGTTATGGGTACATGTAAGCAGACAGTATAGATATTTTAGAGAAAAGAGATCATCAAGCCTAACTGACTCAAGTCCCTTGTTTTATTTAAAAAAGTGGAATGGTTAGATTAAAGTCAGTGGCCAAACTTTGGTGAGAGAAACTCTACTCTCTGGGCATAATGCCATCACTCTTAGACCACCTTTGACTGGTCCCTAAGCAGCTATCTTGTTGGTTCAGAAAAATGTGCCAGAGACCTTTTTTTTTTTTTTTTTAATGATATTTTGTTTTATTTATTTGGTTGTTCTGTGCAGCATAGGGTATCTTAGTTCCCTAACGAGGCATCAAACCTGTGGCCCCTGAAATGGAAGGGTGAAGTCTTAACCACTGGATCACCAGAGAAATCCCAAGACTGATCTTTGCAAAATTATCTTTCTACTGTATTTTCTGTGACCAGTTTTATAATAATTCTTTCCTCTTTCCCTTGTTCCCTCTCCCTCCCCACTCCTACCAGCACTATGCCCCCCTCACCCCTCTCCCTGCCCCAACAATTATCACATGAACAAGTATGCAGTAGTTATGCATCACTTTACTACTCATTCCAGTTAATAAGTTACCTGTAACGTTGCTCTAGACCCTGAAACTTTCTGAAGTCAGAAGTGGGGGAAAGGAATTTTCTCTTATATTCTTTATCAGGTACACTCTGGCTTGAGCTGTCTTAAGTGATCAACGTGTACTAGAGTGAATTTTAACAACTCAGGAAGAGGGGTTTGTGGCCAGCTCCCAATGAGAGAGGAAGTTTACAGTTTACAATATGTCTCATGTTTAAAAAGCATACCTATATCTAGACTTAGGTATATTTTGGTATTTATTGAGATGTCATGGGATACCTAGAAAGCCATTAGGAGATCTTAACATTTGTAAATAAGTAGAAGCATGTGCTATAAAAGTACTTTTAATGCAAGAGGAATGTTAGGAAAATTTAAGCAGTGTACATTTTTTGGTGTTCATTGTTGTTTTAAGGGTGAATTGGAAGGAGGCAAGAGAAGAAAGGGTGGATCACTGTGCTAAGCTTAAGGACTCAACAGTGGAAAGCCCAGTGATGGACATTAGGGGGTTAATTTAAGAGACAGATGCTAGAGTTGAAGTAGTGAGAATTGGGGGTTGATTTTTTAAAATTTTACTTTCTTGGATTAGAGTTGATTTACAGTGTTGTATTTCAGATGTATAGCAAAGTGATTCAGTTATATATATGCATATATTAATTCTATTTCAGATTCTTTTCTCATAGACTATTGAGTAGAGTTCTCTGTGCTATACAGTAGGCCCTTGTTGGTTTGTTGTTGTTTAGATGCTAAGTCGTGTCCAACTCTTTTGAGATTCCATGGACTGTAGGCAACCTACAAGGCTCCATTGTCCTTGGGATTTCCCAAGCAAGAATACTGGAGTGGGTTGCCATTTCCTTTTCCAGGGGCTCTTCCTGACCCAGGGATTGAATCAGAGCATCCTGCACTGCAGGCAGATTCTTTACTGCTAGGGAACGTTTCTGCTTTGGTAACCATAAGTTTGCTTTCAATATCTGTAAGTCTGTTTCTGTTCTGTAAAAATTTATTTGTGTTATTTAAAAAAAATTAGATTCTACATAAGAGTGATATCATATGATGCTTGTTTTTCTCTGACTTATCTCACTTAGTGTGATAGTCCTTAGGTCCAGCCACGTTGCAACATATTGCCTTTATTTCATTCTTTTTTAAGCCTGAGTAATATTCCACTGTATATAGATACCACATCTTTATACATTCCTCTGTTGATGGGCATTTATGTTGTTTCCACGTCTTGGCTATTGTAAATAGTGCTGAAGTGAACATTGGGATACATGTATCTTTACAAATTATGGTTTTCTCTGTGTATATGCCCAGGAGTGAAATTGCTGGAACACATGGTAGTTATATTTTTAATTTTTTGAGGAACCTCCATAGTGTTCTCCATAATGGTTGTACCAATTTACATTCCCACCAGCTGTGTAGGAGGGTTCCCTTTTCTCCACATCATCTCCAGCAATTATTGTTTGTAGACTTTGATGATGGCCATTCTGAGTAGTGTGAGGTGATATCTCATTGTAGTGGTTTTTTTAAAAAATTTCGTTATTTATTTATTATTGAAAGATAATTGCTTTACAGAATTTTGTTGTTTGCTGTTAAACCTCAACATAAATCAATCATAGGTATACATATATCCCTTCCCTTTTGAACCCCCCTCCCATCTCCCTCCCCAACCCACCCCTCTAGGTTGATACAGAGCTCCTGTTTGAGTTTCCTGAGACATACAGCAAATTCCCATTGGCTATCTAGTTTACATATGGTAATGTAAGTTTCCATGTTACTCTCTCCATACTTCTCACCCTCTTCTCCCATCTCTCCATGTCCATAAATCTATTCTCTTTACCTTTTCCTCCATTGTTGCCCTATAAATAAATTCTTCAGTCCATATTTCTAGATTCTGATATATGCATTAGAATATGATATATATCTTTCTCATTCTGACTTAATTCACTCTGTATAATAAGTTCTAGGCTCATCTGCCTCATTAGAACTGACTCAAATGCATTCCTTTTTATGGCTGCGTGATATTCCATTCTGTATATGTACCACAACTTCTTTATCCATTCATCTGTCAATGGACATCTACGTTGCTTCCATGTTCTAGTTATTGTAAATAGTACTGCAGTGAACAGTGGGATACATGTGTCTCTTTCAATTTTGGTTTCCTCAGGATATATGCCTAGGAGTGGGATTATTGAGTCATATGGTGGTTTTATTCCTACTTTTTAAAGGAGTCTCCATACCATCTTCCATAGTGGCTGTATCAATTTACATTCCCACCAACAGTGCAAGAGTATTCTCTTTTCTCCACATCATCTCCAGGATTTATTCTTTGTAGACTTTTTGATGATGGCCATTCTGACTGGTGTGAGGTGATCTCTCATTGTAGTTTTGGTTTGTTTTTCTCTAATAATGAGCAATGTTAAGCATCTTTTCATGTGTTTATTAGCCATCTGTATATCTTCTTTGGAGAAATGTCTGTTTAGGTCTTTTCCCCACTTTTTGATTGGGTTGTTTGTTTTTCTGGTATCAAATTGTATGAGCTGCTTATGTATTTCAGAAATTGACCATTTGTCCGTTGTTTCCTTTGCTATTATTTTCTCCCGTTCTGAGGATTGTCTTTTCACCTTGCTTATAGTTTCCTTTGCTTTGCAAAAGCTTTTAAGTTTAATCAGGTCCCAATTGTTTACTTTTGTTTTTATTTCCGTTACTCTAGGAGGTGGGTCATAGAGGAGCTTGTTTTATGTCTTTGAATGTTCTGCCCATGTTTTCCTCTAAGAGTTTTATAGTTTCTGGTCTTACATTTAGGTCTTTTATCCATTTTGAGTTTATCATTGTGTATGGTGTTAGGAAGTGTTCTAATTTCATTCTTTTACATGTAGCTGTCCAGTTTTCCCAGCACCATTTATTGAAGAGGCTGTCTTTGTCCCATTGTATAGTCTTGCCTCCTTTATAAAAAAATAAGGTACCCATAGGTGCATGGGTTTATTTCTGGACTTTCTATCTTGTTCCATTGGTCTATATTTCTGTTTTTGTGCCAGTACCATGCTGTCTTGATGACTATAGCTTTGTAGTGTAATCTGAAGCCAGGAAGGTTGATTCCTCCAGCTCCATTCTTCTTTCTCAAGTCTGCGTTGGCTATTCAGGGTCTTTTGTGTTTCCATATGAATTATGAAATTTTTTGTTCTAGTTCTGTGAAAAATGCCATTTGTAATTTGATAGGGATTGCACTGAACCTGTAGATTGCATTTGATAGTATAGCCATTTTCACAACATTGATTCTTCCTACCCAGAAACATGGAATATCTCTCCATCTGTTTATGTCATCTTTGATTTCTTTCACTAATGTCATAATTTTCTGTGTACAGTTCTTTTGTCTCCTTAGATGAGTTTATTCCTAGATATTTAATTATTTTTGTTGCAATGGTGAATGGGATTGATTCCTTAAATTCTCTTTCTGTATTTTCATTGTTAGTATATAGAAATGCAAGTGATTTCTGTGTATTGATTTTGTATCCTGCAACTTTGCTAAATTCACTGATAAGCTCTGGCAATTTTCTGATACTATCTTTAGGGTTTTCTGTGTACAGTATCATGTCATCTGCAAACAGTGAGAACTTTACTTCTTCTTTTCTGATCTGGATTCCTTTTACTCTTTTTCTTCTCTGATGGCTATAACTAGAACTTCCAGAACTATGTTGAATAATAATGGTAAAGATGGACACCCTTGTCTTGTTCCTAATTTTAGGGGGAATGCTTTCAGTTTTCACCACTGAGAATAATGTTTGCTGTGGCCTTATCATATATGGCCTTTACTATGTTGAGGTAGGTTCCTTCTATGCCCATTTTTTGAAGAGGTTTGATCATAAATGGGTGCTGAATTTTGTCAGAGGTTTTTTCTGCAACTATAATCTCTTCAAAAAATTTCTCATACCCTTTCTTTTTCTCTTCTTTTGGACCCCTATAATTCAAATGTCGGTGCATTTGATATTATCCCAGAGGTCTCTGAGACTATCCTCAGTTCTTTTCATTCTTTTTACTTTATTCTGCTCTTCAGAAGTTATTTCTACCATTTTGTCTTCCAGCTCACTAATTCATTCTTCTGCTTCAGATATTCTGCTATTGATTCCTTCTAGAGTAGTTTTAATTTCAGTAATTGTGTTGTCTCTGTATGTTTATTCTTTAATTCATCTAGGTCTTTGTTAATTGATTCTTGCATTTTCTCAATTTTGTTTTCAAGGTTTTTGATCATCTTTACTATCATTGTTCTGAATTCTTTTTCAGGTAGTTTGCCTATTTCCTCTTCATTTATTTGGACTTCTGTGTTTCTAGTTTGTTCCTTCATTTGTGTAGTATTTCTCTGCCTTTTCATGATTTTTTTTAAACTTATTGTGTTTGAGGTCTCCTTTTCCCAGGCTTCAAGAAAAGTTTAATTTTTTCCTTGGAGAAGGTTGAATTCTTTCTTCCTTTTCGCTTTTGCCCTCCTATGGTTGGTCCAGTGGTTTGTGTAACCTTTGTATAGGGTGATATTTGTGCTGAGTTTTCGTTTTTTGTTTGTTTATTTTTTCCTCTGGTGGGCAAGGCTGAGGGAGGTGGTAATCCTGTCTCCTGATGATTTGGTTTGTATTTTTGTTTTGTTTGTTGTTTAGATGATGCATCCTGCACAAGGTGCTACTGGTGGTTGGGTGATGCAGCATCTTGTATTCAAGTGATTTCATTTGTGTGAGTTCTCTCTATTTGATACTCCCTATGGTTAATCTCTGCTAGTTTAGGGTCTTGGAGACAGTGGTCCCACTTCAACGGCTCAGGGCTTGATCTCTGGTCAGGAACGAAGATTTCACAAGTGGTTTGTTGTGGCATTGAGTGAGATTAAAACAAATATCCAAAAACGAGAAATCAAAGATGAACCCCAGACAAATGGCAGTTACAAGATTAGGCAAATAATAATTAAAATACTGGAATATACACATATATGTATACACCCATGAGCAAAGCCAGAGTAGTCCAACAAAAATAAGGTACTGTAGAGTGACCTAGCAAACAAAGAAAATAAAAAATTATATTTACCAGTTAAGAAGAAAACTAACTAAAGCACAAACTGGAAAGCAAAAGTAAAGCAAGTTGCCAATCGGGGAATAAAGCAATGAAAGCAAAACTAACAAATATGTTGAGAGGAAAGAAAAGAAAGAATAGATATGCCAAGTTAAACAGAGGTAGATAAAGAAAATTTATGTACATTAAAGATTAACTGCAAGGGGAAAGGAACAGTAGGAAGGACAAGCAAAGGAATAAATGGAGAAAAATATAATAGGCTTAAAAAATAAAAGAGAAAAGAAATAAAATGGAAGAAGAAAGAAAAAGGGGGAAAAAAGGAAAACTTAGAATTGCATAAGTGCAACATAGAGGCGCAGGTTTATAACAACAATAAAATGTGTGACTAATATGCACATATACATATACACCCATAAGCAAAATCAAAACAGTTCAACAAAATAAACTACAATATTGATTGACCTGGCGAACAAAGGAAAGCAAACATTATATCTACCAGAACAAGACTAACTAAAGCACAAACTGGAAAACAAAACTAACGCAAGGTGCCATTTAGGGAATAAAGCAATGAAAATAAAACTAACAAGTATGTAGAGAGGGTAGTAGAGAAAGAAAAGAAAGAAAGAATAGATATGCAAAGTTAAATCAAGGTAGATAAAGAAGATTTATATACATTAAAGATTAACTGCAAGGGGAAAAGAACAGTAGGAAAAGCAAACAAAGGAGTAAATGTAGAAAAAATAATAATAGGTTTAAAAAATTAAAATTAAATAAAGAGAAAAAGGAAAACGCCACAGAACTACAAAAGCTCAATGTAGAGGCAGAGGTTTATAACAACAATAAAAAATGTGACTGAGGAAAAAAAAAAGATCAAAAGCTTAATTGGATTCCATAGTGCCAATAAAATCGACAACTTCAACAGAGGCAGGGAAAAAAAGGAAAAAAGAAAAAAAATCCTAAAGAAGCTACAGAACAAGTCAAAACATAAGAATAATAAGTGTTTTTCTTGAGTCACTGCTGTCAGAGTCCTTTCCCTTGCTGGGAGTCATAGTCCACCTCACCTCCCTAGAATGGCCTCCAACACTGCACTGATCTCTGGACCTACTGTGGGCACAGCTCAGATTCTAATCTGGTCCTACTCCTGTGTGTTCTTGCCTCCAGTGTCCACAGCTGTCAGAACTAGTGTGTTTTCTTTTGTGGGAGCTCTCAATGATCTTTTAAATATTCCAGAGACACAGAGTCTTCTTAGTTGATTGTGTGGATTTAATCTGCAGCTTTAACAGCTGGTGGGAATGTTTTTGGGTCTTCTTCCTTAGCCACACTGCTCCTGGGTTTCAACTGTAGTTTTATTTCCACCTCTACATGTTGGTCATCCACTGGGGTTTGCTCTTGAGGCTGCCCTAGAGGACTTGGGTTTGTCCCTGTGAGGGCCAGGTGTGGAGGTGGTGCAGCTGCTTGGGTCACAGGGGTTCTGGCAGCACCAGGTACTCAGGGGAGTTGGCGGCTAGGGCAGCAGGAAATATAGTGCTCTAGAAGCATATGGCAACCAATATTGGCCAATACACTCCAGTGTTTTTGCCTGGAGAACCCCCTTCCCTGACAGAGAAGCCTGGCAGGCCACAGTCTACAGGGTCGCAAAGAGTTGGACACTACCGAAGCAACCCTGTGCACATAGACGCAAGACTTTTTTGCCTGTGTCAGCTCTGTCCTAGTGAGAGTCGAGCATGAAAGTGGCACAGCTGCTTGGCTTGTGGGGACCCTGGCGGCACCAAGTGTGCAGGGACATGGACTGCCTCTGATGCAGGAGTGATGGCCCTATCAGTCTTTTTCTGAGCCTCTTGTAGCTGGTGATCAGAAGGCCTCTTTGGCCAGTCTTTCTCCGTAGCTCCACCCATTCAGGCTCTTGGAGGGCTCCCTTGCCTGGGGTCATTCTCTATCATTGAGCGCATCAGGCACATAGAGGGGCTCCCCTGGCTGGGGTCCTACTCTGCAGATCAGCATGTCAGGCACTTAAAGGGGCACCCTGGGTGGGGTCCTGCTCTGTAGTTCAGTGAGTCAGGCGTTTGATGGGCCAGCCTCTCTATTGTTCAGCTGCTGATGGGTGTGGGGATAGAGAGGCTATGGTGATGGCTCCACCCCCTACTTGTGACTCAGCATTTTCACCTTGCTGCTTATGGCTTCCTTTGCTGTGCAGAAGTTTTTAAGTTTAACTAGGTCCGGGATTGGGAGTAGATTCTAATAACATCTCTACTGTGTAGACTCCTCTTCATGTCATTTGAAGAGTATCGAAAGTTTATGGAAAGTTCCTGCCTTTGGGCTGCAGAGGAGGGAATTCCTCATTCCATGTAGAACCATAAGGTCCCAGTGGCCATATCTCCTCATCAGCTACTTGAGACAGGGGCCATATTTCTCCGCAGCCTCTAACAAAGTGCTTTACACATAGTAGGCTCTCAGTAAGGATTTGTCAAATGTATGAACGCGTGGGGTTTCTGTAAGCATGTGGTTACAAGGCTGTTCGGATGGTTCTACTCCATTTTTATTGCCGTTCAGAACTTACAGCTCCCATAGCAATGATAACTTGTACCCCTCGAGCATATATAGTATTTAGTATTTCTGTATGTGGTGTCAACTTCATGTCATAATATACTATATATGTAACTGGTTAAGTTACAGTTGTGTAGCGAACCACAGGCTTTTTTCTGTCTAAAATAAGCTCTTGCTAGCCATCCTTGTCTACACAGAGGTAACATTTGCTGTATGACTGTCTCCTGCCGATATCCCTCCTCCTCATCCCCAATTTGGTAGACACATCTAGTCATAGGCTTAATTCCTGATTATAAAGACAATTCTGTGTTCAATAGTCTTTTTGCTAGTTAACATCATAACATTAATATTTCCAAAGGCCACTTTTATAACTGTATTATCAGAGGTACTTTATATTATAGCTATACTTTGAAAAAGGGGATTGATTCAAGAATTGGTCTGGCTGTTTGAGACTTTCCTAAAGACAATGACATAGAACACATACATTCCTCATCCTGTCTCCTAGAGCCCAAGAGGAAATGTAATGCTTTTGTTTTCCTAAAGCAGAGCCTGTAAGTTTTACTATTTTGCTCATAATTACAGATTTTCAAAAATAGAAATAGTTAATTTGCAATGTTCTGTTAGTTTCAGATGTACAGCAAAGTGATTCAGTTACACACATATGTATTATATATATATGTATGTATATATATTTTCAGATTGTTTTCCATTGTAGGCTAATACAAGATACTGAATATAGTTCCCTGAGTTATACAGTAGGTCCTTGTTGTTTACCTATTTTATATATAGTATATATAGTAGTGTGTATATGTTAATCCAAAACTTCTAATTTACCTCCCCCATCCGCTTTGGTAACCATAAGTTTGTTTTCTATGTCTGTGGATCTATTTCTGTTTTGTAAATAAGTTCATCTTCATCTTTCTATTTTAGATTCCACATATAAGTGATATCATATGATATCTGTCTTTCTCTGTTTGACATTTGTTGTTGTTCAGTTGCTCATTTGTGTCTGACTCTTTGTGACCCCCATGGACTGCAGCACGCCAGGCTTCCCTGTCCTTCACCATCTCCTAGAGTTTGCTCAAACTCATGTCCACTGAGTCGATGATGGCATACAACCATCTCGTCCTCTGTCCTCCCCTTCTTTTCTTGCCTTCAATCTTTCCCAGCATCAGGGTCTTTTCCAATACTTAGCTCTTCACATCACATGGCCAAAGTACTGAACTGTCTGATATACTTCATTTAATATGATAATCTCTAGGCACATCTACCAATTTTTAAGGAGTCTTGCTTGAAACTTGGAGGAATAACTAAGCCTTACCTTAGTTCTTCTTATAATTCACCTGTGGATAGAAAGCAAAGGAAAGGGGGCAGTGCTCCCGTGAGGGGGCAGTTGGGGAAAGTCCAGTGGAGTACAGTGCTCTCTTCTCCAGGTCCCAGTAGCTCATTTGGGAGGATCCTGGGCCACACTGTTTAAGCCAATTGGCCCTTAGCCAGCAGATATTTCTGTTTGCGTTACTCGAAGCTTAGAAATCTGTGTGTTGTACTCTCTCAGGGAAAACCAGAGCCTATCTGTATCTTTCTAAATTGAGAGCATCATATTGTTAAGACTGATTTACTTATAAAGATTTTACCTTTCTAGTGATCACTTAAACCATTAGTGAAGCAAGGTTAATGTTTCACCAATGTTTATCACACTTAGGTAACTAGTCTCAGATTTCTCTTCAGTGTATTTCTTCTGCTAAAGGTTCTCTTAATCCCTTTTAATCTCTCAGCTTTCCACTCTCTCTACACACACACAGGCACACACACACACACACACACACACACACACACACACCCCTCCCTCCTTCCTCAATTTACAACAGTAGATCCTATATCTTTTACATTTGGACCCCTGGCCTCAAGGCTGAACATATTTAAGATCTTTGTTTCTCCTTCATAAATCATAAGTGGGTTCACTCAAACACATTTGTTGAAATGGAGTAAAAATTTACTTATAGAATATCTGGAAAAGACTGGAGTTAAATGAGGCATTTCCCCCACTCTTCTCTGTTGGTGTCTTCTTGGTCTCTGAGCATGGGGACCCCTGGCCCAGTGTCTGGTCCATCTTTATAAAAATGTAACCTCTTCTTTCCCTATATCTTCCAACACCTTTCCTTGTACTTGGCAAGTCAAAAGCCACCTATTGAGTGTTCTTTGTTCAATCTGATAAATGATTTCATCAGTTCAGTTCAGTTCAGTCACTCAGTCATGTCTGACTCTTTGTGACCCCATAAATCGCAGCACACCAGGCCTCCCTGTCCATCACCAACTCTCAGAGTTTACTCAAACTCATGTCCATCAAGTCGGTGGTGCCACTCAGCTATCTCATCTTCTGTCGTCCCCTTCTCCTCCTGCCCCCAATCCCTCCCAGCATCAGGGTCTTTTCAAATGAGTTAACTCTTTGCATTAGGTGACCAAAGTATTGGAGCTTCAGCTTCAGCATCAGTCCTTGCAATGAACACCCAGGACTGATCTCCTTTAGGATGGACTGGTTGGATCTCCTTGCAGTCCAAGGGACTCTCAAGAGTCTTCTCCAACACCACAGTTCAAAAGCATCAATTCTTCAGCACTCAGCTTTCTTCACAGTCCAACTCTCACATCCATACATGACCACTGGAAAAACCATAGCCTTGACTAGACAGACCTTTGTTGGCAAAGGAATGTCCCTGCTTTTTAATATGCTATCTAGGTTGGTCATAACTTTCCTTCCAAGGTAAATTATTTCATACCTAAGTGTAAATATGTGAAGTACTATGTAGTATTCATATTTTCAAAGGAGTTTCATGGCATTACAGGAAATTAACCTTTAGTAAGGATTAATATAATTTGGAGGACTTCTCATTGGGCAGGTGAGAGAGATATTTCTAAGTGGATCACTTACTCAGCCTCTCAATGACTTATTTTGGATATAAGAGCACTAAAGCCCATAGTGATGGGCTTCGCTTATAGCTTAGTCTGTAAAGTGTCTGCCTGGAATGCAGGAGACTTAGGTTTGATCCCTGAATCAGGAAGATCCCCTGAAGAAGGAAATGGCAACCTACTCCAGTATTCTTGCCTGGAGGATCCCATGGACAGAGGAGCCTGGCAGGCTACAGTCCATGGGGTTGCAAGATTTGGACATGACTTAGTGACTAAACCACCACCACCAAACTCAGACAAAATAACTAGAAAGGTCATGTTGCATCACAGTAAATTTGTGTATGTGTGTTAGGTTAGAGTTAAGGACAGGTGTTTATAATTGATTATTTAAATTATATGCTTTGTATTGAGTGCCTGCCATAGGCCAGGAACTGTATAATATCGTGAGGCTAGAATGATCTCTAAGAAAATTGTGGCAATTGTCTGAATCTAGATTGCAGGGTGGATAAGGAAAAAGATGAAAAATAAGTAAAAGTAATACAAAGAAAAATACTAATTTTTGATAAGTACTAGGAAAGACATAAAAAATATTGCTAAGATGGTGAATTATGATTAAGGGTTGGAAACCTACTTCTGATGGAGGATACAGGAGAAGGCCATGTTTAAGCTAAGTCTTGAAGGTTGAATGGCCAGCTTGTGGAGAATGGGGCTGGTGATGGAATGGGAGAGATGACGATGATGGTGATGGTATACATGGTGATGCAGATGATGGTGGTGGTAATGGCAGTGGTGAAAATGATGGATGAAGGTGGTAGTAGTAACGGTGGTGGTGATATAGTGATGATGACGGTGACCATTAACCACAATGAGATTTAAAACAACTCTCTGGTAAAAATAACAGCTACATCAAATGTTAGTTCTTGATATTTTATCTAAGGAGATCTGGAAATAATAACAATTAGGATCATATTAAATAACTTGTTTAATCTTATCTGTGAACAATTTACCCTTAAAAGTACATTTGGTACCAAAGAAGGAAACAATACTTCTATAGTTTATGTGGTTCCTTTTGTAGATTATGAATTCTAGGAAAAAACAAACTGACTGCTATTACTTTATTCTTCTTTAGGCAAAATTCAGGAGTTTTGAAACCAGTTTTTTAATATAGTACTGGTTTTGCCTTGAGGTCAATGATTTACACGTATCAAGGAGAAAAATATCCTTTAAGAGCAATAAACTGATTACTGACCTGCTGTTTTGGTAATTTATTGATTTGATCAATTTCTTCAACCCCCAAGCTTGTTTTTCTTTTCAGGGGGAGTTTCCAAATATTTTCTGATGGTTATGTCCTCCTTTCCTGCCATCTTTTTTCCTTCCTTTTTCTCTCTCACCTGCCAAACTAACCTCTGATCTCCTGCCTAGCATAGAAATATAAGGATATCATTAAGGATCAGGTATTAATGTTAAGCAATGAACAGAGATAGTGTTTTCAAAGTTTCTGAGTTGCTATTCATTATAATCAGTGTTTTCCATATCTATGGAGAAACACATGTGGAAAACAAAATTTGGTTACTTTTCTGTTTTTGAATTTGAAAGATTTAGTGACATAGAATCTCAGTTATTTTGTAAATGAGAAAAACAAGTTATAATACATTATGTACTACATGCTTCAATTTTATAAATATTAGAAAAATATGAAATACATATGTAAATATTTATATATACCTATAAAAGCCATCAAAGATATACTAAGACATCTGTCTCTTACTAGTGGCATAATTTGAGAAAATATTATGTTTTTTCTTCCTTAAGTTCTAAAATTTCATCAGTGAAAGGTATACTTTGAAATAAACCACAAATTAAACAATACCTTGTCTTAGCTTTTGACCTGGTAACTCTAGTAATTTAGAAAATAACCAGAGATCTGGGTGAACAAATTGTGTCCCTTTTGTCACTTATATTAGCTCTCACATGTGTAAGGGAAAGTTCTGATGTCTAAAAAGAGGGGAGTGGCTAAATATATGAAGTTAAATCCATAGATCATGTGACATTAAAGTTGTGTTTTCAAAGAAGTTGAGTAACACAGGTGTGTGCTTACCATCTAATGTGTAATGTTGAGTGAAAAAATTTAGTTTATGTAGTAAGATACATTATGACCAACCTAGACAGCATATTAAAAAGCAGAGACTTTACTTTGCCAACAAAGGTCCGTCTAGTCAAGGCTATGGTTTTTCCAGTGGTCATGTATGGATGTGAGAGTTGGGCTATAAAGAAAGCTGAGTGCTGAAGAATTGATGCTTTTGAACTGTGGTGTTGGAGAAGACTCTTGAGAGTCCCTTGGACTGCAAGGAGACCCAACCAGTCCATCCTAAAGGAGATCAGTCCTGGGTGTTCATTGCAAGGACTAATGTTGAAGCTGAAACTCCAATACTTTGGCCAACTGATGCGAAGAGCTGACTCATTTGAAAAGACCCTGATTCTGGGAAAGATTGAGGGCAGGAGGAGTAGGGGATGACAGATGATGAGATGCTTGGATGGCATCACTGACTCGAGGGACATGGGTTTGGGTGGACTCCGGGAGTTGGTGATGGACAGGGAGGCCTGGCGTGCTGCGGTTCATGGGGTTGCAAAGAGTCAGACATGACTGAGCGAGTGAAATGAACTGAACTGAGTAAGATACTAATTATGTATGTAAGAAAAAAAGACCATAAATAAATAACCAAACTTTTGTCAGTAGTAATTTCTAAGTTTGAGGAATCATGTTTCTTAATTTTTTGATGAATGGGCATTCCCTTTAAAATGAGATACATAAACATTATTATAATTAAAAAGATCAGAACAAGATGACAGACAAGAATTTATTTAGATGTTTGGGTGAAAATAATTAGGCCTAGAAAATGTTCCATTTCTCTACATCCCTTCAGTGACTGAAGTAAACAATAGCAAATGATATCCTTGAATTTCTTGAACACATCTTATAGACTGTCTAAAGTCTAGAGAATTGCAAAGAAATACCAAGTTTTAGGATTGGATTATTGGATTGTCTAAGTGGGTGTAGGTTGTGGACATATTAGTGCTAACATGATTATTAGAGACACTATCAACTCTTGACAATTGATTAGGAGACTTCAGTCAGATTAAGAAGCAACAGAACGGCTTCCTAAAGGTTTTCTTG
Source organism: Dama dama (assembly GCF_033118175.1). Taxonomy (NCBI): domain Eukaryota; kingdom Metazoa; phylum Chordata; class Mammalia; order Artiodactyla; family Cervidae; genus Dama; species Dama dama. Next base: position 78,138,755 of record NC_083698.1, on the reverse strand, counting down.
AATATTGGACGTATGGGCTAAGAATGGACTGTATTAACCTCAGAGTCCCCTTTAAGCTACATGACAAGCCTGGTGTAGGAAGCGACCTAATTGCTTAGGGGTGCCTGAACCTCTGACTCAGGGAAAGAAAGTCTGTAGTTTTGCAATGCCCTGTGCAGAAGAGACTCTCAATAAACGAATGAATGATCAGAGCACAACTAACACACATTTGATCCTGTCTGTATCCCCCTCCAGTTTTAACCAGAAAGCAAATTCTTCATATATGATAGTGACGCAAAGGGTAACTATCTGGGGTAAAAAAGTCCAAACAAGAGGAGCAACTGTATAGATAGTAATAAAAAGCTGCTGAAAATTATGACTGCCAATTATTGTGTCCCTGCAGTGTGCCAGGCCCTGCAAATGCTACCGGCATGTTTCTGCTCCTTAATCACTGATGCCCACCCCAATATGCTCTGGGACTCGGCCTTCACTGATGCTTGTAACTGTCCAAAGACACAATGACCAGGCTCTCAGTTCATAAGGTGTCTGATAGTCCTCATCCCCTGTCCGCCCCTGGATCTTGGTCTGCGTCCTGATGGTGTTCCACCTCTGTCTGAAGCCGATGGCACTCAAGGTGAGAGAAAGAACAAATCCTGTAAGGTAATTCTGTCACTCACCTCATCTTCATAATCTTCCCCGAGCTTCCTCCACCGCTCACCCCGGTATTGATCGTGTCACAGGCTATAGCCGACGGAGGCAGGGGGCTTGGAAACCTTTCCTCGCCAGCCCCGCTGGTGTGCCTGTTTCAGCTCTAAGAAGAAAAGCCTGCTGTGAAAACAATCAGTGCATTTGCTTTAGATCTAAGTGATTCCAACTAGGTCGATGCTTCATGCTGATGTGTTGAAAACATTTTAAAAATTTCTCAGAGTTTGATTTCCACGGGAACATTGTGGCATGTGTCTGAGTGTCTGCCGCTGTTATTTTTCACGGACGCAGCTGACAACTGCTTCCTGCCACTGCATACAAAAGCAAGACAGAAATCAAGGCTTTTGTCTGCGTGGGTATTTACCACGAGGGCTTTTTGGAAAAAAGGGAGGAACATGTGTGCAAGTTTGGTTGATGGTTGCATGTTAGCTTGACCTACAGTGGTAGGGTTTTATTTGTTTCACTCCAGAAGTGAATATGATCCAACATTGACTAAGACGAGAGAAGAGAGAATGGGCAATCCTCTGGTTTGGTTTGAATATTGAGATTTTCTTTGTTTGGGGACAGGCTTTCCTAAAGCCCATCTTGTATAATAATACCAAGAGTGTCTCTTCTTCTACGAGGTACATCAGATCTCTGCCAGTACAAGGCTTATACTCAGAAGCCATTGGAACTCTTCATTGAATATTGGCATCAAGTGGCAAAATAGGCATTGTAGAAAGGAGCTATCCTCACCCCAGTTGATAGTTACTTAATCTCTGCCACCAGGACAGTATTTATGAATTAAATCAACAATATAATCTACTAAATTTATTAATATAAAGACCTTATAATCTGGGGGCTTCCCAGGTGGCTCAGTGGTAAAGAATCTGCCTGCAATGCAGGAGACACTGGAGCCAGGTGTTCGATCCCTGGGTTGGGAAGTTCCCCTGAAATAGAAAGTGGCAACCCACCCCAGTATTCTTGCCTGGAAAACCCCATGGACAGAGGAGTGTGGTGGGCTATAGTCCACGGGGCCGCAAAGAGTCAGACACGACTGCACAACTGGGCACACATGCACACGCATATGCAGGCACACGTGCATTTTAACTGTAGAGTGTACAGTCACAAATTTCCCCGTGAAAAATAGTCCCTACAGGAAGGGAATGCTACACCAGTATTTATGTGGTGTTGGGGGCCTGATATGGGGTGGGGGTCTTGTTTTTAGAAATGGAGGTCAAAGGCATTTGGAAACTTATTATACTTGATCACATTTCTAGACTCCTCATTCTGGTTATTAATCGTAGAGCCCAGGGTTGTTATTAATAAGATCAAAACAAAAGCAGTCTACAAGCCAGACCTTCAAAATGACTTTTCCTTTATTTGGAAATGAAGTCAGAAGACTGACATTAGGGTGTTTTGTTTTTTCCATATTGTGCCTTGGGGGGGTCTATGGCTGAGTCAGAATTAGAACTCTGTTGGTTAGCATTTCATCTGCCAAGTCCTAGGAAAAGCTGTGTCAGTTCAGCTGAGTTTTCTTTGCAACACCATCATTTAAATCAAATGTTGGGGTTTTCTTCTAGGCATGAACTCTCTGGGGTTGTGTTACCCTGTTTGCTGCTTACTGTCAAGATGCTGAGAGAATGTTCTTATAAAGATCCAAGTGTTTATGTGTGCATGCTTAGTCGCTCAGTCATGTCCGACTCTTTGAGACCCCATGGATTATAGCCCCCCAGGCTCCTCTATCCATGGGGATTCTCCAGGCAAGAATACTGGAGTGGATTGTCTTGCCCTCCTTCAGAGGATTTTCCCAACCCAGGGATCGAACCCAAGTCTCCTGCATTGCAGGCAGATTCTTTACCATCTGAGCCCCCAGGGAAGCCCAAAGATCCAAGAGGAAGTGGCAAATGAGTGCTCCTCATTTTGTTGATTTTGTTATTTTGTTGAGTTCTCAGAATGCCTACTGATAGGAAAGTTTCCACAAAACTAAAATCTGTGAGTTTGTTGTCTGAAATCCAAGGGAAAGAATTGCCAAATGAACTAGAACCCCTGTGCCCTGATCTGTTGCTAACCAAAAGTTAGGTTTATTTTGTGTCAGGAATTTTCCTTAATGCATTGCAGTAAGTCCCCTACCTTCAAAAGAGTTCCATTCTGAGAGCATGTTTGTAAATCCAATTAGTTTGTAAGTCCAGTAACGTTAGCCTAGGTACCCAACTAACACGGTTGGCTATGTACTGCTCTTATGCTTGCTTCTGGACATCCTGGGCTTGAAATAAAGGTACTGTGTTCTGTACTCTGTACAGCACTATACAGTCAAGTACAGACAAACACAACCACTTGCAGAGGACGCACACATGTGGACAATGTACTGTCTCAGACATGTGAACTAACTTACATGATTGGACATGTGAATGCGTGTTTGTGTCTTTGAAAGTTGGCAACTTGAAGGTTTGTGTGTAGGGGACTTAGTGAACCTGTTTCCCACCTGTGGTTAGTTCTGTATCTGTATTATGGTTTATTTTGCTGAACATCTACACTGAATACATGTTGCTTGCATACATAACTATAGAGCTTATATTCCAAATACAAACTGCTTATGGATCACCACTTATGGAATTTTTATTTTTATATATCATTAAAAATAAGATATGGAGTATGTGGCTTTTAGAAGGAAAGATACTATGGGTCTTGGTGTATTACCTTACTGTTGTATTTTGATCAGTCTGTTTATCTGGGAAGCCCAAAGTGTTTTCAGGGTATTAAGTCAATGATACTTATAGCTTCCTTATGAAGAAGGTGGGAAGGACATTTTAAACTGAATGTACTTCCTTCCTCTTGAAGGCTCAAAAGACTTGTGTTCAAGGGGAACCTAGTTCAGTGCTAGTGGATCTGGGAACAGAATTTGTCTCCAGCTTTCTAATTTTCTTCGCTGTTAGATATTTGCTTCTCTAAAATGGCACAAGTCTTCCAAATGTCTTGATTGATAGAGATTTAAAAGCTTGGGGATAATATACTCAACTGATTTAGCCATGACAGTGATTTTCACAGTGTTCCAAAACTTTAAAAAGGGAGCATTTATGTAAAACCATGTCCCTTTTCTTTCTAATAGTAGCGTTTGTTTGAAAACATGGAGGGAGTGGAGCTGCTGCAAGTCAACAAGTGGGTAAATAATTCTAAAATGTCATCGTTCCAGCATCATTTCATTCATTTTAAAAATACACTCTGTGGGTGTGCTGCAGAACTACTATTTGTGCTTTCAATGTACTATCAAGAGCCCTATTTGTAAAGAATTTATGCACTTAATTTATGTACTCAGCTTGCTAAATTACTTTGTTTCTAGAATTCCGCACCCCCCCACCCCCAGAGCATCAGAGAGTCTACATGAGTTGCAGAAAGAAAAACTATAGGCTTATAATAAGCTTATACTGGCTCATGCATGGAGCTCAGACTATATAGATTTTCCAGAAAATCAAATATGGATGTGGCAGAAATATCTTTTCTTGCCAGAGAAGTGACTCATTAGGGGACTGTTAACAGGGTATCTCTTGAGGGTGTCTTTAAGTGATTATTTGAAAGCCTGTGTTTACCAGGAGAACTTTCAGAGAAGCAAAACCCAGTGCTGGCAGTTTGGTAAAGCTGCTTTAAATGAACATTTCCCCACAGGAGATTATTTCAGATGGGCTTGTGGAAATGGCAGGTAACACGGAGTTCTCTTTTAGCTAAATGGAAAAGCATGTTTTCATGAGAGTAGATTCTATATCTATCAAACTATTTTTGATAACATCTTATAGAAAAACCCAAACCAACTTTTTGGTCAACCCAATATAAAGATGAAAGTGAATGTACAGAAAAATGAAAAAAAAATTTGTTTTAAGGAAATCATAAAATTGTAGACATTGTTTAGCAACTTTTAATGTTAGGAAATCTTTCCTCTTTCTGTTGTCGTTCAGTAGGTAAGTCCTGTCTGACTCTTTGCTACCCCACGGACTGCAGCACATAGGGCTTGCCTGTTCTTCACTATCTCCCAAAGTTTACTCAAACTCATGTCCATTGAGTCGGTGATGCTATGCAACCATCTCATTCTCTGTTGCCCCCTTCTCCTGCCTTCAGTCTTACCCTGCATCAGGGTCTTTTCCAATGAGTAGGCTTGTCGCATCAGGTGGCCAAAGTATTGGCGCTTCAGCTTCAGGATCAGTCCTTCCAATGAACATTCAGTGTTGGTTTCCTTTAGGATTGACTGCTTTGATCTCTTTGCTGTCCAAGGGACTCTCAAGAGTCTTCTCTAGTACCACAATTTGAAAGCATCAGTTCTTCAGCGCTCAACCTTCTTTATGCTCAACTCTCACATCCATACGTGACTACTGGAAAAACCATAGCTTTGACTAAAAGGACCTTTGTCTGCAAAGTGATGTCTCTGCTTTTTAATACACTGTCTAGGTTCATCATAGCTTTTCTTCCAAGGAGCAAGTGTCTTTTAATTTCATGGCTATAGTCACCATCTGCAGTGATTTTTGGAGCCCAAGAAAAGAAAAATCTGTAACTGTTTCCACTATTTCCCCATCTATTTGCCATGAAGTGATGAGACCAGATGCCATGATCTTACTTTTTTGAATGTTCAGTTTTAAACCAGCTTTTTCACTCTCGTCATTCACCTTCATCAAAGTCTCTTTAGCTCCTCTTCACTTTCTGCCATTAAAGTGGCATCATCTGCATATCTGAGGTTGTGGATGTTTTTCTCAACAGTCTTGACTTTAGCTTGTAAGTCATCTAGCCCAGAATTTCACATGATGTACTCTGCACATAAGTTAAATCAGCAGGGTGACAGTCTACAGCCTGTTGTACTCCCTTTCCGATTTTGAACCAGCCCATTTTTCCATGTCTGGTTCTGTTGCTTCTTGTCTTGAATACAGGTTTCTCAGGAGATAGGTAAGGTGGTCTGGTATTCCCATCCCTTTAAGAATTTGTCACAGTTTGTCATGATCCACAAAGTCAAAGGCTTGATGTTTTTCTGAAATTCCCTTGCTTTCTCTGTGATCCAGTGAATGTTGGCAATTTGATCCCTTGTTCCTTTGCCTTTTCTAAATCCAGCTTGTACATCTGGAAGTTCTCAGTTCACATCCAGCTGAAGCCTAGCTTGAAGGATTTTGAGTATTACTTTGCTAGCATGGAAATGAGCACAATTATATGGTTGTTTGAACATTCTTTGGAATCGTCCTTCTTTAGGATTGGAATGAAAACTGACCTTTTCCAGTCCTGTGGCCACTGCTGAGTTTTTCAAATTTGCTGGCATATTGAGTGCAGTACTTTAACAGCATCATCCTGTAGTTTTTTAAACAGCTCAGCTGGGATTCCATCATCTCCACTAGCTTTGTTCGTGGTAATGCTTCCTAAGGTCCACTCGACTTCACACTCCAGGATATCTGGCTCTAGGTGAGTGATCACACCATCATCGTAATCCAGGTCATTAAAACCTTTTTTGTACAATTCTGTGTATTCTTGCCACCTCTTTATCTCATCTGCTTCTGTTAAGTCCTTGCTGTTTCTGTCCTTTATTGTACCCATCTTTGCATGAAATGTTCCCTTGGTATCTCTAATATTCTTGAAGAGATCTCTAGTCTTCCTTTCTCATCCCATTGTTTTCCTTTATTTGTTTGCATTGTTCACTTAAGGCTTTCTTATCTTTCCTTGCTATTCTCCAGAACTCTGCGTTCATTTGGATATATCTTTCCCTTTCTCCTTTGCCTTTCATGTCTCATCTTTTCTCAGCTATTTGTAAGGCCTCCTCAGACAACCACTTTGCCTCCTTGCTTTTGTTTTTCTTGGGGCAGTTTTGTACAGTGTTGTGAACCTCTGTCCATAGTTCTTCAGGTACTCTGTCTACCAGATCTAATCCCTTGAATTTATTCATCACTTCCATTGTATAATCATAAGGGATTTGATTTAGGTCATACTTGAATGGCCTTGTGGTTTTCCCCAGTTTCTTCAAATTAAGCCTGAATTTTGCAATAAGGAGTTATGACGATCAGAGCCACAGTCAGCTCCAGGTCTTGTTTTTGCTGACTCTATACAGCTTCTCCATCTTTGGCTGCAAGAATATAATCAGTCTGATTTCGGAATTGAGCATCTAGTGATGTCCATGTGTAGAGCTGTCTCTTGTGCTGTTGGAAGACAGTATTTGCTATGACCAATATGTTCCTTTGGCACAACTCTGTTAGCCTTTGCTCTGCTTCATTTTGTACTCCAAGGCTGAACTTTCCCCTTTCTATGCCTTAGGTAATGTGAAAGCAACATTATTCATTAGTTTTGGGGAAATTTTTTTAAGAAAGCATTTTATTTTCTATTTGAGTATAGCCAATTAACAACGTTCTGATAGTTTAAGTGCACAGCAGAGTGACCCAGCCGTGCATATACATGTATCCGTTCTCTAGGGGAAATATTGTGTGTGTGTGTGTTTAGTTGCTAAGTTATGTTGACTCTTTTGTGACATCTTTTAGGACATGGACTGTAGCCTGCCAGTCCTCTGCCCATGTGATTTCTCATGTAAGATTCCTGGAGTGGGTTGTCACTTCCTTCTCCAGGGGATCTTTCCAACTAAGGGATTGTGGCAGGTCTTAATCCCTTTATGAGTCCCATTAAAATATTGTGTTCAGTCTTATGGGTTCAGACAAAATTGAACTATAGAGTATCTGTACTTTGCCAATTTGTTTTTATTCTGTTGTAACCTTCTCCTTGTCACTAGTGCTTAGTCCTGGAAAGGAAACTGCAGGTTTCTGCTTTATTTATTTATTTTTTTGGTTCTTTTCCTGGCCTTCTCTGAACTTTGAGGGTCATGTGCAACATCCTCTCACAAACGTTGGAAAGATCTTTTTCACAGTAGGCAATAAAAATATATCCCTGGTTTAATAAATGATAGGCCTTTCCCAGTTCTTAGTTTCCTTTTGGCAAATGCTGAATTATTTCCACAAAGATGTTGTTTTTTCCTTTCTAGTGCTATTGACTCTTCTTTGCTGTTCAGTCAGTTCAGTTCAGTTACTCAGTCGTGTCCAACTCTTTGCGACCCCGTGAATCACAGCACGCCAGGTTTCCCTGTCCATCTGCAACTCCCGGAATTTACTCAAACTCTTGTCCATCGAGTCGGTGATGTCATCCAGCCATCTCATCCTCTGTCGTCCCCTTCTCCTCCTGCCCCCAATCCCTCCCAGCATCAGGGTCTTTGCTGTTGCTGCTGCTGCTGCTAAGTCGCTTCAGTCGTGTCTGACTCTGTGCGACCCCATAGACGGCAGCCCACCAGGCTCCATGTCCCTGGGATTCTCCAGGCAAGAACACTGGAATGGGTTGCCATTTCCTTCTCCAATGCATGAAAGCGAAAAGTGAAAGTGAAGTCGCTCAGTCGTGTCCGACTCTTCGAGACCCCAGGGACTGCAACCCACCAGGCTCTTCTGTCCATGGGACTTTCCAGATAAGAGTACTGGAGTGGGGTGCCATTGCCTTCTCCGTCTTTGCTGTTAGTGAAGTTCAAAAGCCTTTTGGCAAGAGGATGGCATATGAGAATAAATTATTGTATTCCTCCTCTACATTTCCATTCAAATGACCTCTAAGAATATTTAACCATTTACCTCGGGATAAAAAAACCACACTGATTTTAAAAAATCTTATTAGTAATGGGGTCACAATATTCTATTTTGTCAATGAACAGAATTTTAAAGATATTTAGATACCTAATCTAAATTTTATTCCTCAAATCTATTTCCTCCTTTAAAAAAAATATTGTGATGACTCATAATCATACCTGTAGGTCTGACTACATCTCTTTTCTCATGACATAAAGTGGAAAGAGATTTCTTTCAGAATTGGAAGTTGGTTTTAAGAAAAAGATTTATTTACTTATTCATTTGTGCACTCATTTATTCATTTCATTATTCACCAAGCAAATGCCAGATATGTGTTTGGCTTTAGTAAATGGTGTGCATTTTGTTGAATGCTGAAAATAAAGTACAAATATACATGATTTCTGCTCTCAAGGAGTTTATGGCTTATTGTAAAAAAAAAGTCAGCAAATAATAATAAGGTAATGATAATTGCTTTCATCCATCCAGCTAACAAATTCTTAATGAATCCCTCCTGCAAGACAAGCACAGTCCTAGGAATTGGGGTATGATGAATAGGTTCTCTTCTCCTCGTAGTCCAGTGGACCACATCTCCTACCACATGGCCCTCATCATCCCCAGTGTAGCCACACTAGGCGTTCTTATAGTTCCCAATGCCAAGTATGCTCTCAACTCAGAGAACTTCCTGTTCTGGATGACCTGCCCCCAAATAGCTGCATGGCTCCTTCTTGTTATAAGACATTCAAAAGTTATATTAAGCTTATTCCTACATATTCTGCGGGTGAGAGTTGAATGAATTTTTTTTTAAGAATTCTCTTATTCTTTTAATTTATTAAATAATTATCCTGGATTTTTATATTATTGTAAATTATGTTAATTTATATTCTTTTTATAATAGTTGTACCTCTTATTTCTTTTTCATATCTTGCTGCATTGTCTATTACTTACATGTTAACTTAAGAAACTCTTGGTAAAAGCAAGCATCTTTGTTTGGTCCTGCCTGTTCCAAGTCTTTGTGATTTGCATAAATATAAAATCAGTCTGAACTCTTTCAGTTGCAAATGACAGAACCTCAAATCAAGCTGCTAAGCAAGCTGACTTACCTACCTCATTGAGAAGCCCAGGCATAGGACTGTCTTCAGCAGAGGCAGACTTTTGAGGTTCAAATAATTCTATCAGGACTACATCTCTGTCTCTATCTCTCATCATTATTTTCTTTTGTATCAGTTTATACTTTGGCCACCTCATGTGAAGAACTGACTCATTAGAAAAGACCCTGTTTCTGGGAAAGATAGAAAGCAGGAGGAGAAGGGGATGACAGAGGATGAGATGGTTGGATGACATCACTGACTCGATGGACTTGAGTTTGAGCAAGCTCTGGGAGTTGGTGATGGACAGGGAAGTCTGGAGTGCTGCAGTTCATGGGGTTGCAAAGAGTTGGACATGATTGAGTGATTGAACTGAGCTGAATTATTAGAAATACCTTCTCTCTGTAGCAGGAGATATGGAATGCTTCTGCTGGGTCTTTCTGAGGTTACAAACCCACCTTTCTGTTAAACTTCTGTGTAAGATGGCAGGGTTAACCATGTGTGTGCATATGTGTGTTTACATGTGTGTGCTAAGTAGCTTCAGTTATATCCGACTCTTTGTGACCCCATGGACAGTAGCCTGCCAGGCTCCTCTGTCCATGGGATTCTCCAGTCAAGAATACTGGAGTGGGTTGCTATGCCCTCCTCCAGAGGATCTTCCTGACCCAGGGTTCAATCCTGAGTCTCTTATGTCTTCTGCATTGGCAGGTGAAATTCTTTACCACTAGCACCATAGCTTAAGGCAATGGTCTGAATTCACTTGATTACAAAATCTGATCTGAACTGACATGTCAAATATTTCCCCTGCATAAATGTGTGATGTTCCGGAATGGAGTGTTACTTAATATAAAGTCTTAAGTATTGTATTATCCTTATAAAATCTCTAAAATTCTGAGTTCTGATTTTTTATCTTGTTCCAGTGAAATCATATAGTGAATATGACCTTGCAAAATTAACTTTTCTATATTTGTCTGTAAGTTGAATCTAAAAATGGGGAATAATTCCAGTATTTGAAATATGCATTATAAAGCAAAATAGAATGTCTCATAGGTTAAGATATATAGATTTATGTTTTGAAAGCTGCTGCTGCTGCTGCTAAGTCACTTCAGTCGTGACCTGACTCTGTGTGACGCTATAGACGGCAGCCCACCAGGCTCCTCTGTCCCTGGGATTCTCCAGGCAAGGATACTGGAGTGGGTTGCCATTTCCTTCTCTGATGTTTTGAAAGCAGTATCACTAAAAGAGGAAATACAATTAATAAAAGTTGGAAATGGGAGGGGAAATGGAGCAGGATATTTTTACTTATAAATGTTTAATTACGCCTTTATCTTTTCATTAAGAAGATTTGCTCCCTCCACCAAGAAATTTATTACTTAGAATTCATTTGCTTCTTGGAGTCACTCCTTTCAGAGTACAATGACTTCAAGTTCTGTTGCAGCCTGGTTTTCCAGATCCACTGCATGGCCATCTTGTGAAATTTCCCTTTCTTTTGCTGCCTTATTTGGTCTGTAGTTTCTTAAACCTCTTATTTTCTTCACTCTTGGATTCCATGTTTTGTTGTAGTTATTTCTGGAATACGTTTTTGAATCTGTAGATGGTAAAATCTGTGAGTTCCTGCATGTCTGAAAATGACTATTTTGTCTTTACTCTTGATTGATAGCTAGAATTCTAGGTTCAAAATAATTTTCACTCAGAACCTTTGAAGGCATAACTTGGATGTTTTTTGGCATCCAGCATTGCTTAAGATATGTCTGAAACCAATTTGGTCCTTATTCCTATGAAGATAAATGTTATAATCTCTTTGGAATCTTTCAGGATCTTTAGAATCTTGGCATTCTGAAATTTTACTGTATTGTCCTTAGATTCCCTGCCCCCCACCCCCCGCCCCCGATTCTTTCTGTCAGCACCAGATGGAATATTTCAAAATGAAGTTATATTCTTTTTGTTGGTTTGTTTAAGCCTTAGGTAGTTTCATTTTTTTTTTAATGCCTTTGGTAAATTGATCATGTCCCTTTTTTTAAGATGCCTCTTTCTGGAACAACAGATGTTTGTCTTTCAAGATTGACTGTCGGTGTTGAAATATTTTGCATTTTCCGTTTGTCAATTCTTTCTAGATTCTAGAAAGTTCCCTTGACTGTCTCATCTGGTATTCTATCAAGCTTTCAAATGTCAGCAATTACATTCTGAATTTTCACAACCCTTATTTCTTTTATCATTGCAACCTCTTCCTATTTTATGGATAAAATAATTTGTCTAATCACTTTCATAAAACCAATTAAATTAAGATTCCTTCTTCTTCCTTGAATTATTTCCTTCATCCAGTATCAGTAGATTGTTCTTTTTAAGCTTTTTTGGTTATTTGCTGTGATATATCTCAGGCATCTGACAATAGCTGGTTGTCTATTTGTATCTATGAATAAAGGAATAAGATAATGATAACCTGTTGCTTTGTAACTTTTCTTGTAGTTTATCTCTGTCAGACTTTGCTCTGTGACAAGTGGAACTAGGAGCAGGTGAGCATAGTGAATGGTGGATTCTACTCTGAGGTCCCACCTCTCATTCCAGAAGCCAATGCCTCCATTTTGAAAAGTGTTGGCAAAGATCAGAGGGAACTTCCTCATTCAGGCCCTGGTTAAACAATGATGTCTTTTTAATAAGGCTGTGAGATGAAATATTCAGAAAGGTAAGAGAAAGGGATAGAAGATTTTAACCTAGTCAAGATACTCAATTTTCTACTTAGATTATTATTATATAACCATAAACTATAGCCTTATTATTTTCTTAGTCTACTCTTGATGTAATTTCCTTCCTTTCTAGTGTCTGTGCCAATGTCTTAATTTTCACAATTATGGTATTGAGGATAAAGTGCAGACTAACTTCTATTTCTGCTTTGAGGAATTTGTTGAAATGGTCTTGGTAGTCTCATCTATGACTCCTTTTCACTACTGTCCCATGAAAATTTGAAAAGAGTATGTATTTTATATCTGTAAGATACAGTGTTCCTCTTTTACTCTTTCTCCTCAATAAATAAAACTCCTTAATTGTGTTATTCAAGGACTTTCTCTGTTTTTATCTACTTGTTCTGTCATTTTCTGAAAGAACTATGTATTATCTCCCTTAAGATTGCAGTTTTTGCCAATTTCTTATTGTATTTCTAAAAGTTCTTCATCTGTTGTATTTTGAGTTAAATTTTTTTTTTCAATGTATAAAGTTTCTTGACGTATCTGTTTGGCAGAATATACCTTTTATATATATAATATACCCCATTTAATGCATTTTGCTTGAGCTATGCTTCAATAGTAATATTGCCACCTGCTTTCTTTTTGTTTCCATTTGCCTTGCTTTTAAGGAGACCATTGGATATAAGACTTGTGACTTTCTTCAACTTGGGGAAAATTTCTTTGATTATATTTCTGATCAATTTTCTCTTTTCATTTGTGATATGCTCTATTTGCTTTTTTTCTGTATTCTTTTCTTTGACTTTCCAGTTTACTAATAGTCTTTTTTTTCTCATTTGTCAGTTGCTTGGTTGCTCTTTTTTCTGGATAAGATATTTTCTCAAATTCACTGAAATGACTTGAATATATATGTCTATTTAACATTTACTCTTTTTTGTGGTTTTATTTTTTCTGTGTTATTATTTTGATTGCTCATCTGGTTACCCCCTCAATCCTCATTATTCTTTACAATAAATAAAATAAAACACTCAGATGTACTTTTCAGTCAGTTTTGATACATGTGTATAAACATGTAACAATTACACCAGCCAAGACATAGAGTACTGTCATGAACATGGAAAGCTACCTAGCTCCCCAGAGGCAGTCACTATTTTGATTTTCCCATCATAATTTATTTTTGCCTCTTCTACAAGAACTAAAGAGCCTCTTGATGAAAGTGAAAGAGGAGAGTGAAAAAGCTGGCTCTAAACTCAACATTCAGAAAACTAAGATCATGGCATCTGGTCCCATCACTTCATGGCAAATAGATGGGGAAGCAATGGAAACAGTGATAGACTTTATTTTTTTGGGCTCCAAAATCACTGCAGATGGTGACTGCAGCCATGAAATTAAAAGACGCTTGCTTCTTGGAAGAAAAGTTATGACCAACCTAGACAGCATATTAAAAAGCAGAGACATTACTTTGCCAACAAAGGTCCATCTAGTCAAAGCTATTGTTTTTCCTGTAGACCTGTATGGATGTGAGAGTTGAACTATGAAGAAAGTTGAGCACTGAAGAATTGATGTTTTTGAACTATAGTATTGGAGAAGACTCTTGAGAGTCCCTTGGACTGCAAGGAGATCCAACCAGCCCATCCTAAAGGAAATCAGTCCTGAATATTCATTGGAAGGACTGATGCTGAAGCTGAAACTCCAATACTTTGGCTACCTCATGCAAAGAGTTGACTCATTGGAAAAGACTCTGATGCTGGGCAAGATTGAAGGCTGGAGGAGAAGGGGACAACAGAAGATGAGATGGTTGGATGGCATTACTGACTCAATGGAAATCAGTTTGAGTAAACTCTGGGAGTTAGTGTTGGACAGGGAGGCCTGGCGTGCTGTAGTCTATGGGGTCGCAAAGTGTTGGACACTACTGAGCGACTGAACTGAACTGAACTGAGATCTTCTTATAAATAGGATCAAACAATGTGTACCCTTGTATGTCTTTTCTTTCCCTCATAATGTCTACGAGGTTCATTCACACTTGTGAATGTATCAGTCTTTCTTTCCTTCTTTCTGCCTTCCTTTCTCCCTCCATCCCTCTCTCCCACTCTTTCTTTCACTTCTTTCCTCCCCCATCCCTTCTCCCTTTCTTTTTTTCCCTGAAGGACTACTCCACTGGATGATAAACCAACCTGTTCATCAATTCATTTTTTTTAATTTATTTTTTAAGAGTGGTGTATAATTGCCTTACAACATTGTGTTAGTTTCTGCCTATAGCAGTGTGAATCAGCTGCGTGTGTACATCCATCCCCTCACCCTTGAGCCTCCCTCCCACCCCCTCACCCCACCCTTCTAGGCCATCACAGAGCACTGAGCTGAGATCCCTGATAGCAGCTTCCCACTAGCTATCTTTTCCACACATGGCAGTGTGTATATGTCAGGGATACTGTCTCAGTTTGTCTCACCCTGTCCTCCCCCAACCCTGGGTCCACAGGTCGGTTCTCTATATCTGCACCTGTATTCCTGCCCTGCAGATAGGTTCATCAGTACATCTTTTAGACACTTGGGTTCTTACCAGGTCTGAGCAACCATGAATGAGCTGCTGTGAACATTTTTGTACAAAATCTTTGCTCAGATGTATGTTTTCATTTCTTTTGGGTAAATACTCAGGAGTAGAATTGCTAAGTCTTAGGGTAAGTACGTGTTGGGAATCTTTTCATATGCCTATTGATCATTTGTATATCTGCTTTTGAGAAGTATTTGGTCAAGTCTTTTGCTTAGTTTCTAAGGTTAGTTTTTTTTAAAAAAAATAATTGTTTTGAAGGGGTTTTAAAATGTATGAAATATGCTAGTCTTTATTGGATCCTTATATTGTGATTTTTTTCAGTCTCTCACTTGCTCTCTTATTTCTAAACAAAGACTTTTAAGAACATAAATTTAAAATTTGATGAAGTCCAGTTTGCCACATTTTTTTTTGTAGGTTGGTGCTTTTTTGTATCTTGTCTAAGATGTTTTGTCCCCAGTAGACATGGGCAACTTCTTCAGTATCTGGAGCCATTCTTGTTTGTCACAACTTGGCTGGGTGAGCGGTTGCTAGCATCTAGTGCTTAGAGACCAAGGATACTGCTAAGCCTCCTCCAATGTGCAGGACAGCCCTCTAACAGCACAGATATTCAGCCACAAATCTCAGTAGTGTCAAGGTTGAGAAATCCTGTTTAAAGGACACACAACCTCCCAATGAGTTTTTCTCTTTTCTTACTGGAAAGTTTTACTAGAAAGGTTTTCCCATCTAATTTATAAATTTATAAGGTCTTACATTCTCCTGTGTCTTACTGTGGCTACACGTGCTGAGTACTTACTATGAAGCAGGCTCCATTCTATGTACTGTATGTATTATCTCACTGAAGTCTGACAAGTAGCTTTTCTCCCCACTTTACAGATGGAGAATCTGAAACCAGAAAGGAAAGAGGCCCAGTAGTCAAAGAGCCAAGATTTCTGTTTGGATAGTGTGAGAGTTGACTCTAAGACTCTAAACATTCTTTTGTGTTTATTTTCATATAAAACAAGTGATCACTTAAATTGCTTGTTTTACTTTGTGGTGCTTAGTCACTTCAGTCATGTCTGACTCTTTATGAGCCCCTGGACTGCAGCCCGCCAGGCTCCTCTATCCATGGGATTCTCCCAGAAAGAATATTAGAGTGGGTTGCAATTTCCTACTCCAGGAGATCTTCCTCACCCAGGGAACTTGGTCTCTGCACTGCAGGCAGATTCATTACCACTGAAGCACCTGGGAAGCCTATTAAAACAGTGCTGATATTAAAAAATAGGTGTGCTGTATTGTGCTGTGATGATACAGTATTTCAGGTTGAAAGGTAGGGCAGCAGGGATATAGATAATTTTATTTCCATTTTAGAGATTGCCAGACTAAGGAACTGAGGCCAAGTGCCTCATCTGATACCCTAGAATGATTTTGGCAATTGACTGCTCCTCCTTCTGTTTTTGTTTTCCATTTGACTGTCCAACTTTCTGATGATTGAAAGTAGTATGGAGCAGGCTTGCTTAGGATCTAAGAAAAGACATGAGCAATTTCCCCTGACAGCACAGAAAACAATGTAAGTAAAGTACTTATGAAGATTATAGTGTATTTCCAGAGTGCTTTGAGCAATTTGAATGAGTAATGGGAAATACATTTATATGCTTGAGACCTTTGAAGCTCCTTTCAAGCACATTGGATACCTTTGATATTATACTAGATATCTTTCCAGAAATCCTACCCGTTACTGTGTATTGAGCAGGTATTCTCTAAAAACGATCCTTACTTATGCTTTCTGCCACCCTCCAAGCGCACTGACTTTCTTGGATGCTTCTGTCATGTAAATTAAGACTGGCACTATAGAGCTCAAAACACCATTGCCCACAAGGACTTATTTTCCCCCCTGTGCCCAAGACTTAGGAATATTATGGTATATCCACAGGGACCACCAAGGAGAGCAAGGAGGGGCTGTGTCCGCCTCCTCCCCCGCCCCTGGACCCAATCTTTCCAAATTCAATTAGAGCAGCTCTACTATTGTGACTTTTCATATTTTGGAAGTTTGATTTCACGGGGTTTTGTGACTAAGGTGCGTGGAAAATTTTGATCTGCAGGACAAAGCACAAACAGTTAACACTACAGAAATGGTGAACCATGAGTTACCTCTTTCCTACATTGCTAATCACATCTCCTTCCCTTCCCTCATAAAACCTAAAACCTTGTTAAGATTTTTAACTTGCATGTCTTTTATGAAAAAAAATTGGGGGGAATTAACATTTTTATGCCATAGAGTTTCCAATCAATGGTCATGGTATATCTCCTCATTGATAAAGGTTTTCTTTCTATAATACTTCATACATATATTTAGAAAATTTGTAAAGTTCTCTTTGTGCAGGTCTTAAATATCTTTTTAGATTTTTTATTAACTACCTTGTAGTTTTGGTGCTTTTGTTTTTAACTTAACTTTGCTAACTATTTGCAAAACTTTTAAATTTAGATTTTCTAATAAAACAGTCATCTTGTCATAAATTACCCCTTTTACCTGCCTTTATAATTGTTGTTTTTCAGTTGCTAAGTTGTGTTTGACTCTTTGTGACCCCATGGACTGCAGCACGCCAGGCTTTCCTGTCCTTCACTATTTCCCAGAGTTTGCTCAAACTCATGTTTGTTGGGTTGATGATGCCATCCACCATCTCATCCTCTGTCACCCACTCTTCCTCCTGCCCTCAGTCTTTCCCAGCATCAGGGTCTTTTCCAGTGAGGCGTCTCTTCGCATCAGGTGACCAGAGTGTTAGAGCTTCAGCTTCAGCTGAATATTCATTCATTAGTTCTTCCAATGAATATTCAGTGTTGATTTCCTTTAGGTTGACTGCTTTGATCTCTTTGCTGTTCAAGGGACTCTCAAGAATCTTCTCTAGCACCACAGTTTAAAAGCATCAATTCCTTGGTGCTCAGCTTTCTTTATGGTCCAACTCTCACATCATACATGATTACTGGAAAAACCATAGCTTTGACTATATAGAACTTTGTCTGCAAAGTGATGTCTCTGCTTTTTTAACTTGCTGTCTAGATTTGTCATAGCTTTCCTTCCAAGGAGCAAGCGTCTTTTAATTTCAAGGCTGCATGCATAGACATCACCAGATGTTCAATACCAAAATCAGATTAATTATATTCTTTGCAGTTGAAGGTGGAGAAGCTCAATACAGTCAACAAAAACAAGGCCCGAAGCTGACTGTGGCTCAGATCATGAGCTCCTTATTGCAAAATTCAGGCTTAAATTGAAGAAATTAGGGAAAACCACTAGGCCATTCAGGTATGACCTAAATAACCCAAATCTCTTATGATTATATAGTAGAAGTAACAAATAGATTCAAGGGATTAGATCTGGTAGACAAACTGCCTGAAGAACTATGGATGGAGGTTTAGAATATTGTGCAGGAAGTGGTGACCAAAACCATCACCAAGAAAAAGAAATGCAAGAAGGCAAAGTGGTTATCTGAGGAGGCCTTACAAATAGCTGAGAAGAGGAGCAAAAGGGAAAGGAAGGGAAAGAGAAAAGGAAAGCTATACCCAACTGAATGCAGAGCTCCAGAGAATAGCAAGGAGAGATAAGAAAGTCTTATGTGAACAATGCAAAGAAATTGAGGAAAACAATAGAATGGGAAAGAATAGAAATCTCTTCAAGAAAATTGGATGTATCAAGAGACCGTTTCATACAAAGACAGGCATTATAAAGGACAGAAATGGCAAAGACCTAACAGAAGCAGAAGAGATTAAGAAGGGGTGGCAAGATTACACAGAAGAACTATACAAAAAACTTGGATAACTGTGATGATGTGATCACTCACCTAGAGCCAGATATTCTGGAGTGTGAAGTCAAATGGCCCTTAGCAAGCATTACTGCAAACAAAGCTAATGGAGGTAATAGAATTACAGATGAGCTCTGTCAAATCCTAAAAGATGATGCTGTTGAAGTGCTGCACTCAGTATAGCAGTAAATTTGAAAAACTCAGCAGTGGCCACAGGACTGGAAAATGTCAGTTTTCATTCCAATTACAAAGAAAAGCAATGCCAAGCAATGTTCAAACTATCGTACAGTTGTGCTCATTTCACATGCTAGCAAGATAATGCTCAAAATCCTTCAAGGTAGGTTTCACAAGGACATGAACCGAGAACTTCCAGATGTACAAGCTGGATTTAGAAAAGGCAGAGGAACCAGAGATCAAATTGCCAACATCCATTTTGATCATGGAAAAAACAAAGGAATTCTCCAAAACTTCTGCTTCATTGACTATGCTAAAGCCTTTGACTGTGTGGATCCTAACAAGCTGTGGAAAATTTTGAAAGAGATAAGAATACCAGACTACCTTACCTGCCTCCTGAGAAACCTGTATGCAAGTCACGAAGCAACAGTTAAAAATGGACATGGAACAATGGACTGATTAAAAATTGGGAAGGGAGTATGCCAAGGTTGTATATTGTCACCCTGCTTATTTAACTTCTATGCAGAGTACATCATGCAAGATGCTGGGCTGGATCAATCCAACTGAAATCAAGATTGCTAGAAGAAATATCAACAGCCTCAGATATGCAGATGACACCACTCTACCACTCTAATGGCAGAAAGTGAAGAAGAACTAAAGAGCCACTTGATGGAGGTGAAAGAGGAGAGTGAAAAAGCTGGTTTAAATCTTAACATTCAAAAAACTAAGATCACAGCATCCGGTCCCATCATTTCATGACAAATAGATGGGGGAGAAGTGGAAACAGTTACAGATTTTATTTTCTTGGGCTCCATTTACAATATTTTGTTATATTCTTTTGGGTTTTCTATGAAGACAATTATATAATCAAAAATTTGTGTACGACTTTTCTATCTCTTATACCTTTGGTTTTATGTCCTATTAACACTGGCCAAGTTCTTTGACTCCAGTATTTAATAAAAAGAGTGATAGTGAGAATGTTTGACTTGCTCTGCGTTTTAAAGAGTATTTGCCATTTTTTATGAACAAGATAATGTTTCCCATAAGTTTGTTATAGATGTCCTTTAAAATAATGACATGCTCTTCTGCTCCTAGTTTGCTAAAATTTTTTTTATATTTTACATGTATAGTGAAATTTTAATGATACACTTCTTCTCAGTACATTAAAAGATAACTATATAATTGTTCACTTTAATCATTTAATATATTGAGTGTCCTTTATAGATTTCAAAATGTTAGATAATCCTTGCATTTCTTGGATAAATGTGACTTCATCATGATGTATTATTTATCTACACCACTATATTTTGTTTGTTGATATTTTATATACTTTGCATGAATGAGATCACCCTGTAAATATATTTTTTCCTATATTCTAGTCTAGTTTGGTATTAATTTATTGCTTCATAGATTGCAAAGTATTCCTTCCTTTTTTCTCTTTTGAAAGAGTTTTTAAAAATCAGATTGACTTTTTAATACATTCATCTTTAAAATTATCTGAGACAATATATGTGTGCATGTGTGTATGTAAACTAAAATTATGGATTCAATTTATTTTAAAATGATGGGAGATGTTGATGCTTTTTTATCTCTTCCTAAATCTTTTAGGAAATTTTCTATAAAATTGTCCATTTTTGACTAAGAATTTATATATATATATATATCAATATCATTGATATATTCTTCACTAAATTCTCTGTTATCTTTTTGATATCTGTTTCATTTGTAGTTATGTTTCCGTTTTTATTCCTAACATGGTTTACTTGTGCATTCTGTTTTTCTATGGTTTCAATTATTCTTGATTGACATCTGATTATTTATGAGCTTTTTCAAAGGAATAATTTTTGCTGTTCTTCTCTGTTTAGTGAAGTGAAAGTCGCTCAGTCATGTCCAACTCTTTGTGACCCCATCGACTATACAGTCCAAAGGAATTTCCCAGGCCAGAATACTGGAGAGTGGGTAGCCTTTCTCTTCTCCAGGGGATCTTCCCAAATCTAGGGATCAAACCCAGGTCTCCCGCATTGCAGGCAGACTCTTTACCAGCTAGGCCAGAAGGGAAGCCCAAGAATACTGAAGTGGGTAGCCTATCCCTTCTCTAGCAGATCTTCCTGGCCCAGGAATCGGGAATCGTATTTTAATGGTTAGCTAAATATTCATTCTAATTCAGGTTTAAGTATTTTAAATTTCAATTATTATTTCTAAAGTTGTTAGATTTTGTTAACATTGCCAAATATATGGAAATTTAAAAATATGTATGTTGATATTGATTTCTAAATTAATCACATTTTAGTGAGATGATGTGACATGATTGAATTTGATTCTTTGAAGTTTTCTGAGATTAACTTTATGACCTAGGTAGTTTGCATAACTGTTCCAGTTTTTGAGAAGAATATTTACTTTATTATTACTAGGTGTAGAATTCTATAAAGGCCAATAGCTCATGTTTCATAATTATATTGTTTACATTTTCTGTATTTTTACTACATAGCAAAAATTGAGATATGTTAAAATCTCCCACTCTGGCGCTGGGTTTTTAAAATATCTTTGCAATCTTATTACTTCTCTCTAGAATTTTGAAGCTATATTGCCTAAGTACATGTAAGTTTAGTATATTTTAGCTTCCAGGTTAATCAGATATGTTATCACTGGCATGGGTAACAATAAAGAGACCAGTTAGGAAGCTACTGAAATAATCCTGGTGAGTGGTGGCCGCATGGGCTGAGGTAGAAGGGTTGAGTGGTTGAGTCTGGATATATTTTGATTTACTGTCAAATTAGTTGTGGTATGTGGAAAAAACAAGAGTCAAATACACCCCCAAAAGGACCTGTGCTGCTAGAAGGATGAAATTGCCAATTACTGAGATGTAGACTCCTAGAGGAGGAACAGGCTTTGGCGGGGGTTGTTGTTGCCTTTAAAAGCAGCCATTCACTTACAGACAAGAAAAGTTTAAGATTCTATGAGATATTCAAGTGGAAATACATGGAGGGAGTGGTTGGATGTTTGAGACCTAAGAATTAGGCTGGAATGAAGTATTTGGGGATGTCAGCTGGTGGCTGGACTTTAAAGCCACGAGCCTGGGTCAGGGGTCCGAAGGAGAGAAGGTAGATAGAGAAGAAAGAGCCAGGGGAACCAAGTCTCTAGGGCACTTCAGAACTCAGAGGTGGGAAATGAAGTGGCACCCCAGAGGCTGTGGAGGCCTGAGAGGTAGAAGGGACATGTGACAAGCATCATTTCCTGGAAGCCAGGAGTGTTTGAAGGAAAAGAGAGTGATGGATTGTGTGAAAGGCTGCTAAAAGGTCAAGGCATAGAAAACTGAGAATTGACTATTGAATTTAGAAGTGTGGCAGACCTGGTAACCTTTAGTAGAGTAATGTGTTGTAACTGGTCTCCCTTCATGAATTTCTGAGAAGAGAGACACATCAAGCCTTGGCCAGTGGAAGCATCCAGTAACAAGCAATAGCCATCATTGTTCATCTGATTGCTGGGCTGCAGCTTGTACTTTGCTTTGTAGGAAACAGCTGCCAAGAGGAACACATGGTTTTTCCACCCACACATACGCTGCTGTCCCAGAGACCCAGGGTTGCTCTAGGAACAGACAGAGGCCAGCCCTTAGCCTCTCCCAGTGACTTAATGCCCTGGGGCTGCTGTCCATCAGGACCAAGGACATGATGTTCCTTTCCTTCTAGGCAGATGACAGCCAGACTCCGGGATTCAGTTTGAGGCTGTGTACTTCAAGTGGTCCTCGAGATAAGACGAGAAGGACTTGAAAAGCCCTGTGGGGCAGGGGAAGATGCCAGTGCTGTTGTGGCAGAATTAAAAATCTTCACTGAATAAAAAATGGTATTGACCTTGTCCTCTTTCAATAATCGATATGGACAGAGGGTGGATTAAGCACTCAAAGTATGAAGATGATGCCGGGGTAGAAGCTATGAAGCAGAGGATGTGAATCTAGTCTATACATTATTGATATTCCTCGAGGAAGTTCTAGAATGTTCAGGAATAGAAAAGGAAATTGGGAAGGAGTGGCCAGTGGTGTAGGAGAGTCTGTCAAGGGCAGCATTCAGGTTGACAGGTATCCACAATCTCTGTTCTAACAGAAAATCTCTTTTCTGTGCTACTGCTGCTGCTGCTAAGTCACTTCAATCGTGTCCGACTCTGTGCGACCCCATAGACGGCAGCCCACCAGGCTCCTCCATCCCTGGGATTCTCCAGGCAAGAACACTGGAGTGGGTTGCCATTTCCTTCTACACAATGCATGCATGCAAGCTAAGTCGCTTCAGTCATGTCTGACTTTGTGAGAACCCATGGACAGCTGCCCACCAGGCTCCTCTGTCCTGTGCTAAAGAAACCCCAAATCTGTAGACCAAAGGGCTCACTCACCAAGAACTATTATTTAATAAATTATCTATTTTTAAAATGTTAGAACTTCACCTTACACTGAACACCAAGAGAAGTTTCAGATGGATTTAATAGTTAAATAGAAGAGAAAATTAGTTTTTGAAAGTCAAATTGAAAAATATGGGAGTAGCTATCTGTTGTTACTGGTTTTGAAAAAAATGTTCCTAGTTATGAACAAGTCTGGAAGAAGATGCAAGAGTGGCAAACTAAGAGATTCAGCAAAATATAAATCTGAAGCGTCTATAGGTCAAAAAGCACTGTAAATAAAATACAAGGGGAAATGAAAAACTCAAAGGAATTTGCATATGGTGATTATTTCACAATATATACAAATATTGAGGCATTATGTTGTATATCTGAAATGAATATGATATTATATGTCAATCAGATCTCACGTAAAACTTTGCATAAATATGACAAAGGATTGACATCATTCCTATAAAAATTCATACAATTTGATGACAGAAGTGATACTTCAGAATAAAAAATATTCAACAAAAATAATAAATATATGAAATAAATACATGCAGGAGCATCTAGGTACACAAAAATTGAAGGAAGTAATTAAACTTATGAGATGCTATTCTTCATTGGGGAAGTTTATAGAAATGAAGAATGATTGACAGTATGTAGAGATGTTAAAGGAAAAGATTGTTGAAATGTAAGGTATTATACTTGGACCATTTTGAAAAACAATTTGACATCATGTTTTTTAGTCAAAACAACTTAACTAAAACCCTTAAGATTATAACTTTCAGCAAGGTAATTTTTCATATTAGAAACTGTCATATGATTATAGTGATCTGAAAAAAATGTTTTAAAAAAGATGCTCATAGTCTCCTTAAATGTTAAAATATTATGAATAGCTTAAATATCCAGCCATAATACAGTGATTACCTTAAATATTACATAGCCTTTATGGTACAACTGATGAGGAATATTGAGTCTGAAAATATCTTAAGCTGAATGAAATAGAATAGTAAATATACCACATAATACCAAATTCATGTGTGGATGTATTAAAAAAAAATATGCCAAGTAGTGTGACTGTGGAATGCATACATTTTCTAATTCATATGTATATTTTCAAAATTATTGTCAATGAGCACAGTTTCTTCCAGATTACACTATATTCATTCTTATGTATTATAAGAATGTACTATTAATACTTATAATAGCGTATATTATCTAAAGATGAGGAGGACCTGGAGATAAAAGAGAAAAAAGAAAACCAAAGACTGATATTACCAAGAGCTATGGAGTTCATCTAGGGCAATTTAGAGGGCAAAAGGACACTTTCTTTTTTTAAATTAATCTTTATTGGCGTATGATTGCTTACAATGTTGTGTTAGTTTCTACTGCACAGTAAAGTGTATCCCCTCATCTTTGGGTTTCCTTCGCAGTTAGGTCCCCACAGAGCATGAGAGTCCCCTGTGCCACACAGTAGGTTCCCATCAGTTATCTGTTTTATACACAGTATCAATAATATGTGTATGTCAACCCCAATCTCCCAATTCACCCCACTCCCCTTTTCCCTCTTGGTACCCGAATGGCAAAGGGATGCTCTCTAAAGTTGATGCTTTTCTCATTCTTCTCAATTGTCTCGAGAAAGCAAAAGGAGTAGATTCTTCCCAAACTTTGAGTGAGTTGGCCCAGAGAGACCCATGGGATGATTTCCATTTTGCTTAGCCAATTTAGATAACTGAGATCGTTTGGTTTGACCAGACAGTTTCACAGCATAAACCAAAGTGGTCAGGAAGAACTACGCAATTTACCAAAACTTTGATGCACCGGCTGCACACAAGAATGTGGTCCCTTTTACATGATTGGCACCTTCTCTTGGCTGATGAGCACCAGCCAGTCTGCGCCACAGTCATTTCATCATATTGCCTAAAAGGTGATGCCTTTGGCCAGAACCCCCAGCTATGCTGATTTTAGAAAATTACCCGTAAGCCATTTTGTTAGCTGCTTAGCTAGGGTGATTATTAGGATCAGCAAAATTAACTTGTGATACTAATAATACTTTTTTAAATATAGAATACAAGTTGGAAAAACATGAGAGGAAACATTCCATTTTAAGGTTCCCCTGTGAATAGGAGCATGTAACAAAACACCTAGTCTCTATATCTATTAGTATTTTATTTACTAAGCAGCCCTTATTTCTTCTTTGAGAGGGGTCTGAATTTCCTCCCTCCTATCATTTAATGTTCTTTAGAATGGCACTTGGCATTTAATAGATAAAGATTCCAGACTCCTTGCTGTCACAAGCTTGGACTTAGAGGAATATTAAAATTTATTTACTTAGGTTTGTGCTGGGTCTTCATTGCTTCACTCGGGCCTAGTACCATGAGCAGGGGCTCCTCTTCATAGAGCTGCGGGGGCTTCTCGTTGCGGTGGCTTCTCTTGTTGCTGAGCACAGGCTCGAGGCCTGTGGGCCTTAATGGGTGTGGTGCATGGGCTTAGTTGCTCCAGAGCATGTGAAATCTTCCCGGACCAGGGATGGAACCCGTGTCCTCTGCATTGGCAGGTGGATTCTTACCTGCTGATCCACCAGGGAAGTCTGACTTAGAGGAATTTGAATTTTTATATTTCAATAGTTGATCCCACTGAATCTGGATCAGAAAGGATGCTACTCATTGTTTCTAGATCCATGTTCTATTTTGGATGCTTGATAGAAGAAGCATTTCCCCCAAATGTTTAGAGATACCAAGAGCTTTTGTTTCATTTGCTACCCCCACAGACTTCCCTAGATAACATATATGATTAACTAGTGGGTATTGGGTGATGACTTTATATAGAAACTTTGACCTGGCATCTTGAAACTCAAACCCCCTCACCTCAGAAAACATTACAAAGGCCAGATTGTGGGAAAGAATACAATCACGTGACACAGCCCCCACCCCTGAAAAGATACTAGTACATGTAATTCCTATAACATTGTGTACAGTCAACCCAGTGAGATCCATATGCGTTAATTATACCTGGATGCCAGTTTTCTCTCTCCTTTCTTTGTCCAAGGATGCTGTATGTGAACATACGCATCCACAGAAAGCCTTTTTCTCCCCAAAGGTGCTATCCTGATGTTAATTCTGACATATACTTGCATGAGGAACAGAGAATTTCAGGTTTGAACCTGTCATGCTGAGATTTTGCTTTGTTTTTTCCTGGTCAGAGGACACAGGATGTTTAGCATGCTCTGAGGCCCCTGAAATACCTTGCTACCACACAGGCCATCTTTTTTAATAACCACTTTTACACAGTACAGGGGAAATCTCAGCCACACACAGCCCAGGATGCTATAAGCAGAGAAGCTCCTGGGAGCCGTCGATCCATTCCTCGGCTTGTTCTCTCATGACACACATCTTCAGTTTAAATTCTTTGGTGAGGATTCTTGGCTCCCAGAGTGAGAAGGAGCATGGACACCCCACTTATGAAACAAATGGGGAATGTGGAAGTGGGGAGAGCTGTAGCCACATCAGTTCACAGAACATGTGTGATAAAAATCAGTGTCTGAGGTTTCCTTGGTCTTTGCCTGGAGAGAGAAAGAGATATTCCTGAAAAAACGAGTAGCGTCCCAGGATTAGAAGCACATTACATCCCTGCTATTTTTAGGCATTGGGAGAATACACATTCTCTATTGATGAACAGGTACCTAAAAACCACACAGACATATTTGGCTGAGGAATTCTGAAAGCATATCCTGTGGCTCCCCAGAAAACTGATGTGGTTAGAAACATATATGTGTGTATGGCTGTAATGACATTTCCTTGTATCACATCTATCAGGTTACAAGCAGCTTATAATTTTCTTTTTCTAGTCACAGCCAAACATTATAATGGCACAAACCGTAAATCAACATCGACACAGAACATTGCTTAGCACGTATAAATGTATGTGCATTGCAGAGTGATCTGAGATTACAAAAATATATCAGAAGTCAAAAGGAGCTGGTGGAGAGATGCTATGTCTTTACTTTATTGAGATTGTTTGGAGGATCCTAATGTACTGTCACTGAAAGAATAATTTTTCCTTTACAATCTACTTAGCAAAGATTTATCGATCCTTCCCCCTTCATAGAGAATTACTGATCCATTTTAGAAAATCAGATTTTCACACCTTTCATGAGAATGTACCCAGCGTGGTTCTCAGGGGACCTGCCGGGGAAGTTGACTTTGACACGCAGTCCCTTGAAACTTACACACCACAGCCTAGAGTCTCATTACTGATTTGTTGCACCAGGCAGTAAAATACTTTCATACATTTATAAAGAAATGATTGTACTGCACGGACTTATTTTTCCATGCTCGTGGATGTATTCAGAGTACTGTTATTTGTGTAAATAGCATTTTTCAGATGCGGTGCTTTTTATTTTTTCTCCCTGTCTTCTCAGCTGTGATGTGATGAACAGTAAGGTAAGATAAAAATTGTTGAAATTCATGCTGCAAGGCCGTGGGATGCTGTAGAATTTCTCAGTGTGTGTGTGTAAATAACTTTCTTAGTGACATACACATCTGCTTGCCCCTCATTATGGGATCAGCCATGGTAGTGAGGCAGCCTGCATGGTATATTGAAGTATGCATCATAATGAAGATGATTTATTATAATTAAAACCGCATGGTGGGGAGCTTTGTATAAGACATACTGTTTCACAGAAGAGCTTAATAAAGAGCATTATTGTTAGTTATGGATTTGGGTGAAGGATGTTGTTTCCTGGGAGTTATATGTGTATTAGTTAAAGTCTGAAGTTGCTCTTTCAAGTTGTTCTGGATTGGGAGGTAAGAAAGACTCAGTAAATGAAGAATTTTCAAACCAGTGGGAGGCTCGTATGGATGTGTTTGCGTGTAAGTAGGAGAGAGATGGGAGAGAAAGAGAGAGAAGAAAATGACATGGCACCTGAACTGTTCTCGGCAGGCGCGGCTCTAGAATACTTTATTATATATCTATGGAGACAATGGCATGGATTATAAGTAGCTCCTGTCTCTTGATATAATAATGCACATAAAGTCGGGGTCAGACTGGGTTCGCTCTGGGCTTTGATGCTGCGGAAGGTCACTAGGGGAATCAATGGACCAAAATGAGCCCTGAGTTTCATGCAATCGATGCGATTTTTCTGTTTAAAGTGGACACTGCTGGGTGTGAGTCTCAAGCTTCAGATGTGTTTTGGCTCATCTTTTTTCAGATCATGAGTAGAGGGCAATACAAATAGGTGGTTTATTATCATAATCGAGATGAGATGCTGAATGCAGGACTGGAGAGGCAGTCTGCAAACATTGCTTTCAAGTTTGGCGCCCTTGTTCTTTGCACAGCCAAACTAGTAGCCACTTGATTGCTAGTAGATACTTTGTTCTCTGTTTATTTTGTGATTTTTTGATGAGTCAAGAATTAAGGGAATTGTATAAAAATGAAAAAAAAATTGTTACTAAAATCAAACTATTTCTAAATCTTTTCTGTATTCTATCTATCCACCCACCCACCCATCTTTTAGCCATCCATAATTGTTCCATCATCATGATCTATGACTACCATCCATAATGTTTGCTGATTGAATGGTATTTAGAAAAATTCTCTCATGTATTTTCATCACTACCATTTCTAAAATGAATTTTCTGAAAGTTTGGCCCTGTCAGATGTGAATCAAGAATTTGATTGTCTGAAAATCTAGATAGACTTCTGATTTTGCATTGATTCTTTAAGTTCTCCCGATTCTCTGTGGGGGCAAGCAGCTTCCTGTTTCAAAGGACAAATTATGAACACAGTTTTCCCACCAAAATGAACGTTCTGGAGCTACTGAAGGATCTTTTGTGGGTTTCGCTTCATCACGTCACACTGACACTGAGATACC
This sequence comes from Dama dama, assembly GCF_033118175.1. NCBI lineage: Eukaryota > Metazoa > Chordata > Mammalia > Artiodactyla > Cervidae > Dama > Dama dama. The sequence continues at coordinate 78,109,984 of NC_083698.1, read as the reverse complement.
CTGTATGTCATTTAGGGAAACAGATTACAGGGGGATGGTACTGTCGTTTCTATTTGGGGGAGAAGGCCTATGAGAAAAGACCACGATTTATAAAAATATTCTGAGTAAGTTTATGAAGGACACCTCTTTTGCTCTATCCCATAGAAGGACTGCAGTGACTGAGACAAACGTAACTGGTAGATCCTGCATTTTACTTAGGTCAAAACTTTGCATCTTCCTGGGAATCAGGACTCTAATCCACTGAGAGAAATGCCAGTCTCCCAGTTACTGAAGGGCCAGGAAGCTAGAGGAATTAAGGAAAATTAACCTTCTGTCACATTGAAGCACCTTTGCCACTGAATGGCCTCTTGATGTTTTTTCTTCCACTCTAAAAGACAACATTGCTGCCTGGCGTTTAATTTAAACTTAATTTAATTGAAACTTCCAGGGTTTTAATTTAGTAAAAGAAGGTGAGAGAGGAAATAGTTGACACCTCTGTTGACCTGAGGCAGAAAACCAAGTTCACACTCTCACATAGGCCCTGGCTCCTTTTCACATTCAAATAAATATTTCCCCCCTTCCCACACCCCCACCCCCCACCACAAAAAGTCTATAAGGGCTGCTTCCCAAATGGCGCTAGTGGTAAAGAATCCACCTGCCAATACAAGAGATGCAGGATCCATCCCTGGGTTCAGAAGATCCCCTGGAGTAGGAAATGGCAACCTACTCCAGTTCTTCCCTGGAGAATTCCATGGACAGAGGAGCTTGGCGGACGATAGTCCACGGGGCAGCAGAGAGCCTGGCAGGTTACAGTCCATGGGGTCACAGAGAGTCGGACACAACTGAACAACTGAACACACAACAGTTGACCATACTTGTAATAGTATGGGCCAAGTACAAAGAGGCCTCAATTTATTTGCTGAAACTGAAAAAATGTGCTCAGGGAATAACAGGTGATGAGAAAAAGGGGAGGGGAGGTGTGCAGATAACAAGTGAAGAATTTTGCCTGTAGGATCTTGTTGCTGGGCTTCTGTGGCTGGGGCAGGGTGTTGTTAATGCCTGCAGTTATGGGTCGTTATGTGTAGGGTCCAGTCGGAGTAGTTTGGTTTGCATTTGTATCCTTATAGCTCAAAAAAAAAAAGTCTTCTTTTAATGATCTCTAGAATTTGAGGTCAAAAGAATGATTAGCGTTCTTAGCCAAACCATTTTGAGTTTGTGTGTTTAATTATCATAATCTCAGAACAACTCAGAAATAAACTACTGAAAATAACATTTTTGAGTATGTTTCCAATGGAGTAGAACCTTAAATCTTAAGAATTTGTAATATGCACTTTGTAAAATACCTGAAAGATAGGAAAAGAATGATTTAATCATTATCAATTGTCATAAATGATGCTGTACTGTTCAAGTCTAGTCACTAAGTTATTTTTTGAAGTGAGTCATCAACATTTAGTCTACATAATATTAAATACAAAATTTAATTTGTGATTTTTTTCCCTTTGTTTTACTAGTGATTCTATAAGACAGATGCCCTTTAAAAGTGAGAGGGAGGGGGAACTCTGAGATTTGTAGTGATGATTCGTATTTTCCAGAATAAGTTTATTTGTGAAAATAATAATCTGCTTAAACTTTCTCTGCCATAGGTTTATTTTATTTTTTTGTCTGTGATGTGTAGCATGCGGGATCCTAGTTCCCCGGCCAGGGACTGACCCACATCCCTGGCATTGAAAGGTCAGAGTCCTAACCATTGGGATGCCAGGGAAGTCTCTTTCTCTGCCATAGATTTTTAAAATATCATAGGCTTTACATTCCAGGAAAACTTGAGAAATAGAAAAAAGGAAATATACTTTTCATATGAACTTAGAACATATGTCATTTTATATTTTTCCATATATTGTATAATATTTTATTTTTATTATATATATTGTTCTGTTTAACTCATAGAGTCCTAGTATTTTAACTTATAGAGTCCATGGGAAAATTAAAGCGTACCCCTCATGGATTATGATTTTTAAATCTTTCTTGCATAGTCCTTCTTTGAAAAATGGATTTGAGTGACTCAGTCACTGCTTAAAGATCCTGTAGATCCTGAACCCTTTAGGGGAGGGTGAATTAAGACTGCCACTGAGATGCTTCTTCCAACAAAATCACTTCCCTTCAGATGAGGATAATGGAATAATAGAAAAATCCTTAATCTCAAAAGTATCCCTGAATGTGCCACCCTGAAAATTAACCTCATCCATCCCCTTCCCCCACCTTCATTTTTTCTCTTTTTTGAGATCTCAGAAAAATTGAGCACATAAATTAAAGTGTCCCTCTAGCCGCCCTAAGTTATGTAACCAGCATTAACTCAACAGAACCCTGGGTTACAGAGACCTTGACAACATCACAAAGGTCATATTTTCACCCAGATGAACTGCTCAGAAGGAATTTTTTTCAATGTCTTACAGCCAAACAGGCCTTTTTGTTTTGTTTTGTTTTATTTCAGAGACAAAGGCTGCCTTCTTTTTTGTCTTAGTTTTTTTTGAAAAGACATTTATTGTGGCTATTTCTGGGAAAAATCCCAGTTTCCTGTTAGGTTTGCTTTCTACTTGTGTATCTCCAGCAATAGATCAGGTGAGTAAAGAGGTACAGGCTCTTATCCTGCACTTACATGAATTCTTTTTTCACTTGGTGGCACCTCTTTTCATGTTTCCAGTATTACAGTCCAGCAGGCCATGTTTATTGATCTTTCTCAAAAATCTAGTTTTTGAGTCTAGTTCTGGGGAAAGGTTTTGACTGATGGTGCTCTCTGGAGAGATACTTTTCCCCATCACCCTGTTTAGAAGTTCTAGCCGAAGAGATTAGGATATCTTTCTAGTTTTTTGGAGGCCAAGAGTAAATAAAATCTCTCTCCACTCATTATCTCCCCCAAATTAGGTTTGGCAAAGAGGAAAGTGTAGTAAACAGTTCCCCATAAATCTCCCATAATCCAAATATATAGTAGGTTTATGTCGATGATCTTGAAAGGCGGGCCCTTGTTGGAATTGTTTGCTCTGCTGGGTAATCCGTTGAAGGGACCTAAAAGTGTGTGGCCCACAGAACTTTGACGATAGAAACTGTAGCTGACTGAGAAATCAAAAATGAAGGAAGAGAGTGGCTTAGCAGTGTTGGGGAGGAAGAAATTTTCCTTACCCTTCAAGGTTCTTCAGGATGGTCTAAGAATTAAATTGACATAAGACAGATTAACAGGAGAAAATCAAACAGAGGTTTAATAACATGTATACAAGGGAGACACCCAGGAAAACTGATCTACTCTTCAAAATGGCTGAAATATACCATCTTCAGCTAAAGACAAAAGAAGATATTAGGGGTAGTGGTTTGGAACCTCAAATGGGAGGAAGGCAATTGGTGTGGAGATGGAAAAGCAGATGTTTGGTAAGTAAATGTTTGCTGGACCATGTGCAGACAATGGGACACAGAGAGGAATTTTAACAAATAGCCTTTGCTAGGTTCTTCCCTGTCTACAGACCCTGTTGTCTTAACGGTGATAGCTCCCTTCCTGGATCAAGTCCTGAATCTAAATTTTTGAGGTAGTTAGGAGAAGATCAAATATTCTTCCTGAGTCTTTGGGGCCTTGATTGTTTTCCGTTTGAAATAATTCATATGCCAAAGAGACATTTTGACGTGGCAAATTTCACTCATCTACATCAATTCTGGAACCCGTCTCTTTTGTAACAGGATTATTCCTTTCCACACTTGTAAGAACTGTATGCCGATCTTACTCTGTTTACTAACATGTACATACAGTTCACTTTTTTTTTTTTTTGCCATGTTCACCTCCTCCTTATACTGTCCTTTTCCTTCGTTTAGATCATCTGGTCCCTCTGGACACTGCAAAATTTGCATTCATTTTAGGGGAAAATTAAGCTGTTTCTAAGGAATTTGAATACTTCCGTGAAGCCTCTAGTTTTCATAGGAAATGGTGTTTTCAAGGAAAATGCATTTGAATCCCAAAAGGCTTAAGTTAGTTTCAAAGAAGATGAAAGTGAAAGTGAAAGTCACCTAGTCGTATCTGACTCTTTGCGACCCCATGGACTATTTGGTCCATGAAATTTTCCAGGTCAGAGTACTGGAGTGCGAAGCCCCTTCTCCAGGAGATCTTCCCAACCCAGGGATCAAACCCAGGTCTCCCGCATTGCGGGTGGATTCTTTACCAGCTGAGCCACAAGGGAACCCCAAAGAAGGCTATCTATCGGAGAAGATAGCCAATAACAAAGGTCTCACACAAAAAAACTGCATCTCTAAAACATAGTCTTCAGACAATTTGAATCTTGGAAAAATCTCTTCCCATTTTTCAATATGGCTTGAGTTTGTGATAACCTTGGAATTAAGAGCAGTTTTTCTTCTTTCTTGTAGATCCCTTTGAAAAATCTCTTTAGTAATGCTGCTAAACTCCTAAGAACCTTGTCTTATTGCACATATTCACTTTCTCTTTTCGTGTTACCTTAACTTTCAGTTCTCTGTTTAAATCTTGACTGGCATAGAGTGGGCCCCATGAAAATAACTTCTTGGGCTGACCTTAGTTAAACCTTCCTGATTTGTCTTGACCAAATGAAAGAATTTTTCTTACCACAGTCTCACCTTCTGTGGACAGAGAATATTATGTCACTACAGAGACATCAGAGGGGAAAATGTGGGTGTTTAATAAGGATGGAAGGCAGAAGTGCTTATAAAATGCTTCTGGGTCCTTGGGAGGAAGTAATATATAAATACATGGATTAAGGGCATAGATTCCAGACAGTTTGAATTCACATAACTTTTGTTGGACAATTGTATCACAATATTGACTCAAGTCCAGGTTAGGGCCTCTGGGGTGTCTCTTTCTCTACTGATTTGCAGTTTATTGGTTCTGCAATTCCATTACTCTCTATCTGATTTCCTCAACATTTCCCTTGCTGTTTTACTGTGGTCAAAAGTTCTGTTTGGGAACGGGAGATACAAGAGGTTACTCTTGTATGGAACATTGGCACCACATTTAATTTTCTCAATTCTGAACATTCACTTTGTTCTCAGTAATTTATTGGAAGATGAATCGATAGTTAAGAAAGCCTGTTAGTTAATTTCCATTGAAATCTGACTTTTTCATTTGGTCATGTCTGTCCTTGGATGTCTACATCTTTAATTTTGTGAAGTATAGATGAGCCCTTTTATGGATGCATCAACTAATTGCTTCACTTAAAGTAAAAAAGAAGAGACTATTTTTTTTTTTCTTTACTCACTCATGGTAGACATTCTCCATAATTGGAAAAAGAAAAGAAAGGTACAATAGCCATCCCAAGTAATCCTAATTAACTCAATGGATATTTGAGCTCTATCAATTACTTAAATAACTTAGGGAGTGGGGGTATGCTGGTAAAGAACCATCAGCCTATGAGTCAGTAGTCCCAAGTAAAACAAATGGCTTAAAGCACAGATAATTTCCCAGACTCTCATCTTGAGACTTGAGACTCTCATCTTAAGCATCTGACATGCTTAAATATTTGCATTTCTAGTTTTTGAACAATGAGCAAAAGTTGGGTGAAGGGTGAATTTAGAAATGAGGCTGTGGAACCAGAAGTTTGATTGGAGATGTACTTGGTGAGGTACCAGATTAAGTACAGAGCTCAATTCGATGACTTCAAATCCATGGTGAATACACGTGTCTGTAATCCTGGGCTTCAGCCTGTTGTACTGAATTCCCTCACCTGCTTTTTATCAGCAGCTGTATTGACAGGATTTTCATTACTTCCTAAAAGTCTACACTGGTTTGCTTTATTTTTCTTGTTAAAGTTTGATATGAATATATATGTATATATGTCGCTACCAAGTTAGTCACTACCAATTTCATCATCCTTCCCATTTATTAATGGTCTTTGTTGCTCTCAAATAATTCTTTCCTTCTTGACATATCTGTGAAATTCTTCTTCCCTTTGAACTCCATTATCTGGAATTAACCCAGTCATCTTCCACTGTTTTCTGTTTGTGTGGCAAGCATAACCATTTTCTTCTTATAAAGTAATGTATATGAAGTGATATATATATTAACTGTATATATATATATAACATGTATGCTGCTATAATACCTCCTCTGGTGGCTCAGACAGTAAAGCGTCTGCCTGCAGTGCAGGAGATCTGGGTTTGATCCCTGGGTGGGGAAGATCCTCTGGAGGTGGGCATGGCAACCCACTCTAGTATTCTTGTCTGGAGAATTCCATGGACAGAGGAAGCTGGCAGGCTACAGTCTATGGGGTTGCAAAGAGTCAGACACAACTGAGCAACTAACACTTTCACTTTCACAACATGTATACAAGTATATATATATGTGTGTACATGTGTTTATGAATGTATGTATGTGTATGTATGTACACACATATGTATGTATATGTATGTAACAAATCAATAGCATTTTTATCTCTGCTACCATAAAAATGTATCTGTGTTTTTAGTACATTTTAAAATAAAATTTGGTGAGTTGGTATTAGCATGAATTGAATGTAATAAAATCTAGTCATTCTATCTTTAGTATCTATTTTGTAGTCTTACCTTTAATCATTAATGAATGCTGCTTTTAAATAATAAACATTATTTCTTAAAGAAATAATCAGAAATGGACTCAAAATTTATATACAGCTAACAGTTGCTCACAAAACGTAAACTTGTTTAAAAAATCCCAAACCTAGGTTTTTCTAGGAAAAACAACAGGAAGAAAATACACCAAAATTTGTGGTTTTCCTAAAGTAGAAAAATTAGGAATAATTTATATTTTCTCCTTTATCCTCTTTTGTATTTTACAGTTTTTCTACAGTAATGATGTATTACTTTTGCAAGAAAATACTTAAATCTAAATTTAAGGAAACTACTAAAGCAACACATGTTCAACGGGACAAATCCAAACAATAATACCGAAGTATGAGAAGGACAAGGTCCTACTTTTCCTTTTATCCCCCTGGGGCTCTGCTCCAGTTTCTGTTTACCTTTTCTGATATTTTGTCTGTGCCTCTACCGTCACACACAAATACATGCTTGCATAATTACATACATACGTCTTTAAAAACTGAAAATCATCCCATATACTGATCTGTGGAATTTTGTAAGCAGATTTTTAAACTTTTGGTAGTTTGAATGTAACTATGGCAAGTGTGTTTACTTCATGGAAATCATCAACCAAAAATCAAAGCTTCCTTTTAAAATGAGAGCTGGTTTCCCTGCACACCATGGACCCATACTATGTATTTCATTCTGTAATTTCCTTTTTGTTTAGCAGTGCAGACCATATTCCATATCAGGACTTATCTAATTCTTTTTATGGTTATGTGATATTCTGTTGCAATGATGTCATGATCTCTCTATTGATAAACATTTATGCTTTAAAAAAATTTTTTGATATTGCAAAAGAAATGTCATGCTTATATCTCTTGATGTACTTGTGCAAGTCACTCTGTAGGACAGAGTCCAAGAAGTAGGGTTTTTTTGGTCATATAACACAAATTTAAAGTTTGACTACTACTGGCAAATTGCTGTCCAAAATTATTCTAATTTGCACCCAACCAATTCTTTATCTCTAGTCACTACTTGAGATTATCAATCCTCTAATCTTTTAATTAAAAACATTTTTTTGGCTGCACCCCATGTCATGTGGGATCTTAGTTCCCCAACCAGAGATCAAACCCATACCTCCTGCATTGGAATTGTGGAGTCTTAACCACTGGACCACCAGGAAAGTCCCTTATCAATCTTTTAAACTTTTAAAATTTTATAGACAAAATAATTGGTACTTTGTTTAATTATCTGTAAAGCTAATCCTATTTTTATGTTTATTGTCCATATATATTTCTTTTTAGTCTTTTGTTATTGATTTATAAATGCTGTTTACATATTAAGAACTCTATCTTTTTGTTATATGTGTAGTAAATAGTTTCTTCCAATATATTACTTTTATTTGTCTTATTTAAGGCTTATTTTGCCTTCTGGGAGTTAAAATCTTGTTTTATGACATCTAGGTTTTATTTAAAATTATAAATTGTTCTCTAATCTAAGGCTATGAAATTATTAGGTGATGTCCATCTACTTCTTCCACATGTTTTCATGGAAAAGTGTACTTCCATTTCTACCCAAAGACCCAAAGAATGTTGAAATGACCTGTTCTCTTCTTTACTTGTCCTCATGAGAGGAGTAATTTGATTGGTAAGAATTATGAGCATTTATCAGGTCAAATTTTCAAATGTGTGGCCTGAGTGTTAAAAGTTAACGTTTCCTATGGCACAGCCTCTTGGCTTCTTGAATATATATGTTAAAGTTTGGAGAGAGAGTGGGCAGAAGAGGATGTGGGATAAACGAAAGAACAGTTGGTTTTCCTGTATATATGTTTATAGATGTGCCTTTTTAATACTTGTCTAGATGTTGAAACTAAGACATTTTAGGAAGCAGAAGAAAATGGGCAATTAAAATGTGAGTGGTCAAGTTGTGAGATAGATAGAAAGTAAAATGAATGTAGATTTTAAAATGCTACTCCCAAGAAACTAAAGAGACCATAGCAAAAATCAACAAAGCTAAAAGCTGGTTTTTTGAAAAAATAAACAAACTTGACAAACCATTAACAAGACTCATTAAGAAACAAAGAGAGAAAAACCAAATTAACAAAATTAGAAATGAAAATGGAGAGATCACAACAGACAACACTGAAATACAAAGGATCATAAGAGACTACTACCAGCAGCTCTATGCCAATAAAATGGACAACCTGGATGAAATGGACAAATTCTTAGAAAAGTATAACTTTCCAAAACTGAACCAGGAAGAAATAGAAGATCTTAACAGACCCATCACAAGCAAGGAAATCGAAACTGTCATTAAAATCTTCCAGCAAACAAAAGCCCAGGACCAGATGGCTTCACAGCTGAATTCTACCAAAAATTTAGAGAAGAGCTAACACCTATCTTACTCAAACTCTTCCAGAAAATTGCAGATGAAGGTAAGCTTCCAAACTCATTCTATGAGGCCACCATCACCCTAATTCCAAAACCAGACAAAGATGCCACAAAAAAAGAAAACTACAAGCCAATATCACTGATGAACATAGATGCAAAAATCCTTAACAAAATTCTAGCAAACAGAATCCAACAACATATTAAAAAAATCATACACCATGACCAAGTGGGCTTTATCCCAGGAATGCAAGGATTCTTTAATATCCGCAAATCAATCAATGTAATACCCCACATTAACAAATTGAAAGATAAAAACCATATGATTATCTCAATAGATGCAGAGAAAGCCTTTGACAAAATTCAACACTCATTTATGATTAAAACTCTCCAAAAAGCAGGAATAGAAGGAACATACCTCAACATAATAAAAGCTATATATGACAAACCCACAGCAAGCATCACCCTCAATGGTGAAAAATTGAAGGCATTTCCCCTGAAATCAGGAACAAGACAAGGGTGCCCACTCTCACCACTACTATTCAACATAGTGTTGGAAGTTCTGGCCACAGCAATCAGAGCAGAAAAAGAAGTAAAAGGAATCCAGATAGGAAAAGAAGAAGTAAAACTCTCACTGTTTGCAGATGACATGATCCTCTATATAGAAAACCCTAAAGACTCTACCAGAAAATTACTAGAGCTAATCAATGAATATAGTAAAGTTGCAGGATATAAAATTAACACACAGAAATCCCTTGCATTCCTATATACTAACAATGAAAAAACAGAAAGAGAAATCAAGGAAATAATACCATTCACCATTGCAACAAAAAGAATAAAATACTTAGGAGTATATCTACCTAAAGAAACAAAGGACCTATACATAGAAAACTATAAAACACTGATGAAAGAAATCAAAGAGGACACAAACAGATGGAGAAACATACCGTGTCCATGGATTGGAAGAATTAATATTGTCAAAATGGCTATTCTACCCAAAGCAGTCTATAGATTCAATGCAATCCCTATCAAGCTACCAACGGTATTTTTCACAGAACTAGACCAAAGAATTTCACAATTTGTATGGAAATACAAAAAACCTCGAATAGCCAAAGTAATCTTGAGAAAGAAGAATGGAACTGGAGGAATCAACCTGCCTGACTTCAGACTCTACTACAAAGCCACAGTCATCAAGACAGTATGGTACTGGCACAAAGACAGAAATATAGATCAATGGAACAGAATAGAAAGCCCAGAGATAAATCCACGAACCTATGGACACCTTATCTTTGACAAAGGAGGCAAGGATATACAATGGAAAAAAGACAACTTCTTTAACAAGTGGTGCTGGGAAAACTGGTCAACCACTTGTAAAAGAATGAAACTAGAACACTTTCTAACACCATACACAAAAATAAACTCAAAATGGATTAAAGATCTAAATGTAAGACCAGAAACTATAAAACTCCTAGAGGAGAACATAGGCAAAACACTCTCCGACATGAATCACAGCAGGATCCTCTATGACCCACCTCCCAGAATATTGGAAATAAAAGCAAAACTAAACAAATGGGACCTAATGAAACTTAAAAGCTTTTGCACTACAAAGGAAACGATAAGTAAGGTGAAAAGACAGCCCTCAGATTGGGAGAAAATAATAGCAAATGAAGAAACAGACAAAGGATTAATCTCAAAAATATACAAGCAACACCTGAAGCTCAATTCCAGAAAAATAAATGACCCAATCAAAAAATGGGCCAAAGAACTAAACAGACATTTCTCCAAAGAAGACATACAGATGGCTAACAAACACATGAAAAGATGCTCAACATCACTCATTATCAGAGAAATGCAAATCAAAACCACAATGAGGTACCATTACACGCCAGTCAGGATGGCTGCTATCCAAAAGTCTACAAGCAATAAATGCTGGAGAGGGTGTGGAGAAAAGGGAACCCTCTTACACTGTTGGTGGGAATGCAAACTAGTACAGCCGCTATGGAAAACAGTGTGGAGATTTCTTAAAAAACTGGAAATAGAACTGCCATATGACCCAGCAATTCCACTTCTGGGCATACACACTGAAGAAACCAGATCTGAAAGAGACACGTGCACCCCAATGTTCATCGCAGCACTGTTTATAATAGCCAGGACATGGAAGCAACCTAGATGCCCATCAGCAGATGAATGGATAAGGAAGCTGTGGTACATATACACCATGGAATATTACTCAGCCATTAAAAAGAATTCATTTGAACCAGTCCTAATGAGATGGATGAAGCTGGAGCCCATTATACAGAGTGAAGTAAGCCAGAAAGATAAAGAACATTACAGCATACTAACACATATATATGGAATTTAGAAAGGTGATAACGATAACCCTATATGCAAAACAGAAAAAGAGACACAGAAATACAGAACAGACTTTTGAACTTTGTGGGAGAATGTGAGGGTGGGATATTTCAAAAGAACAGCATGTATACTATCTATGGTGAAACAGATCACCAGCCCAGGTGGGATGCATGAGACAAGTGCTCCAGCCTGGTGCACTGGGAGGACCCGGGGGAATCGGGTGGAGAGGAAGGTGGGAGGGGGGATTGGGATGGGGAATACATGTAAATCCATGGCTGATTCATATCAATGTATGACAAAACCCACTTGAAAAAAAAATAATAATAATAAAAATAAAAAAAAACAAAATAAATAAATAAAATGCTACTCCCCATTGTAGTATATATCCCTAAGTGTTTATAATTTTCTGGTCCATGGGAGAAAACTGTAATTTTCTGTCTCTTTGAAGTTAGGAAGAGTCACTTAACAAGTTCTGGCCAGTAGACTGTGGAGAGAAGTGATGTGTGTTACTGTCCAGCCAGAACATTAAGTTGAAGCTTTGAGATCCCTAGTTGCAGTGGTCATGGACGCACAGCCTGTTGAGAAGGCCACTCTGCCAGCAGGGACTCTGAGTGACCATGATGAGCAAAGCCTTCTTGACTACCTGTGTTTGACATATTGCATGAGCAGGTAAAAAAATGCTATTTTAATGTTCCTGAGATTTTGAAGTGGTTTGTTACTACAGCCTAACCTAGCCTATACTGATTGTTACATTCATCAACAATATTGTAGGTCCTACCCTTTAACTGATTCCCTTCATCATCAACCTCTTTAGTAAGGCTTGCTTTGCATCTCCTGTCTCCAAGTGGTAAACAAATCTTATCGGCACCTACTGGAGACCCAGAGTCTGCAGAGTAGATGCCTGCTCTTTCTTTGTTTCAGCTTTTTGCTTCCATATGGATGGCTAAGTTATGCTGTCAATGTACCCTGACCTGTTTTTAACTGGGGCAGAGGGAACAGAAATCTTTTCATCTCAGACTCTCTCCTGCTACATCTTCCTATCAGAAACCCTTTCAGGTGTTGGGGACACCTACCATGACATGAATAAAATGGCATTTTAATCTACACTGGGCAAGTAGTTCTAGAGTGTGGACGTGTTCTCTGTAGGTTGAAATTCAGAGTGGGTAATGGGGCATGTTCCTAATATTCCACAGAAAGCATTCTCCTTAATTTTATTCTTGTGATAATTTATATTTATACCACAGAAACAAAGTTTTAGCAACTTATATGTTGCACATTCCCATGTTTACACATGACACATTTAATTCAGGAATGCAGTTCTCAACTTTACGGCCTTTAAGTGTAAAAACAGCAAGAAAATACAGTGGGAAAAAATTTCAGTGTCTGGCCTAGGAATGGACATCAGGACTGCAAAGTAGGAAAGAGTATTTGTGAGACCAATTTGTGAGACATTATTCTGCTGCCTATAAGTATGTCCTAGATGCAAGAAGACCAACCAGGGGGACACTTCTGTAGTACTCCCTTAGGGAAGAGGACTCCTTTCCAAACCTAGGCAAGTGCTGTTGCAGTAATGGGGCATCAAACAGGCAAAATTGTATGTGTTGTCAATGGTGACAATATAATTTTATTGATTACAATGCTGAGTGTGAAGACATGATTTCTAGCTTATATAAGGCGTCACATTGGAGTAATTGCACACCAACTGGATTTTATGGCCAGAAAAGAGCATGGTTATGCCCACACAGATTCCTCAGGCTACCTTACATTTATGGTTGTTCAGTAATCAGAGAGTTATTATTAGCAATTGTCCTGCTTGAATGCTCATGGGAGGCACAGATGTTCTGTGGCTTGGGTTTGGTGTCAGTATATGTATTTGAACCATGTAAAAGAAAGTGTTTTCAAGTTGCTTCCTTGGTTTAGTCCAGAGCCGTTCTGTCCTTTTGGTCTCCGGTTGTCCAGATATTCTTGAACTTCTAACCAGCATTCTCCATCATGAACTTTTTCATATCTCAGCTTCTGTACAAAAGTTTTGGGAAATACTGCTCCCTTTAAGCAGAGCATGGGAATCTGGAGTGGTATCTATCGCTCAGTGGAGGATTCTCAGACTACTTGTATCAAATCACTGGATTGCTAGGCACCATTTCAGAAGAAACCTGTCAGTGAGTAAATACGTACATCAACTATGACTCATATGAAATTTTTAAAGAGTGTATGAGTTTTGTTTTCATTTTGTTTTACGTTTGTGTCATATCTTTGTTCAGAGAAATCTAGAAATCCAAGTTAATATCAACTTTACAAATAATTTTCATATTGCTTTGAGACATATCACATTCAAAGATTTGTTGTGCATAATAATACATGACCATATATTTATACTTATACAGGAATTAGCATATATTTTATGTAAAGAACTTGCTTGGAGTTCACCTGTGCTATTCTTGACAATGAAATGCTTCAGGATATTTTGAGAAAATTGTATCTAGTGAGGAAGCAGGCTGTAGCATTTTTATTTGAAATTAAAACATGTTAGTTTTTCTGAGCCTGAGCCAAGTTTATAAAGTGATTCTAAAAATATTGCCACCTCAGTTGTGAAATAATAAATGTTTCTTGAGACTGACCAATACTGTGATGTGATTAAATTAGAAAGCCATTTCTGTTCTTACAAGTTGTTGTGGTCAAACAAGGGATGCCATTTCTCACAGGCTAAAAGTTGCTGACTGAGACTATGAATAAGTTGATAAATATGAGCATTTTTCTGCATTAAAAAAATGTGCTCAAGTTAACATTCAAAAGAAGAAAGGATATCTTCTCATATGATGTTTTATAAGAAAACTGTGATAGTTTTGCAATTGTGACTGGTTTAGCTGGGAAACATCAGCCAGGAATTACCATTAGCCTTCTCTGAAGGCAAAAAAGGTGAATTCCTATTTGTGTTCATTCCAAGAGTATGGGTTTGCCCCTTTCTGAACTCTCATCAAATACAAATCTATGAGATCTACTTTATAACACCTCTATAAAAGCAGGCTAGTACTAAGGCTTCTGTTAGTGACTTCTCTGTGGACACATGCACCCCCACCCCTTGCAATGACATTTCTTGAAACTTTTGAAGGTTGACAATCTTAGAGTTATGATGTGGACACATCACTCTATAGGTTTCAGTTCCTCACAGGTAGCATCAGGAAATCACATCCAGATTTGAGAAATCGTCAGCACTTTGGTCAACTCCAGAGCCAGTGGGTGGAAGCCAGAGAGGGGCCTAGAATTCCCACTGTCACCTTAAAATTAGCTGCCTAAATATACACCAGTGGCAACCCTAGCCTTTATTTTTCCCAGGAGGTAAAAGAAGGGGTTTCCAGGAAAGGTTATAGCTCTTGCTACTCTCTTTGCCAAGATCACAATTTGCAGATTTTATGACATTTCTTGATATTTGTTTATTTGCCTTAAACCTCACTCTCTTCTGACTTCTCTTTCATTATTATCTGTGTTATCATATTGGGATTAGGCTCTTTGGAGTGATGACCAGGTTCAATTTGGAAAAATCTTTACTGAGGCATAACTTACCTACTGTACATTTACTCACTGTAAATGTGCACTGTGATAATTTCTGGAAATTTACAGAGTTGTGTAACCATCACCATATACCAGTCTGAGAACACTTCCATTATTCCAAAAGGTTTCCTCATAAACTTTTGCAGCTGATCTCCACTCCTATCCCTAACCTCAGACAACCCCTATCTGCTTTCTGTCACTACAAATTTGCCTTTTCCAGATATTTTATCTTTAAAAAGTTTAATCGCCATCATATTTTATCCATTCATAGTTGTTTGATTGTTTCTAGTCTTTTGCTATTATGAGTAAGGTTTCTATGACCATTCACATACAGGTTTTTGTGTGGACATATGTTTTCACTTTTCTTAGGTAGATTCCTAGGAGTGGAATTTCTGGATCATTACTGATACAGCTATGTTTCATTTTTAAGGAAACTGCAAAATAGTTTCCCAAAATGGCTATTCCACTGTATGTTGCCATCAGCAATGTGTGAAGGGTCCAGTTTTTCTAAATTCTTGCTAAAAATGGATCTTCTCTGTATTTTTCATTATAACCATTTAGTAGATGCATAGTGGTGTCTTGTGAACTTGCCTAATGGCTAAATAAGTTGGACATCTTTTCAAGAAAAGTCATTGCAGGGGGTGGGGTGCATGTGTCCACAGAGAAATCACTAACAGAGGGCCTTCGATCCCCTGTATCAACCTGCTTTTATATAGGTGTTATGAAGTAGATCAGATAAGATTTGCATTTGCTGAGAATTTAGAACAGGGCAAAGCCGTGTCCCTGGGATAATCACAAGTAGGAATTCACCTTTTGTTTATTTAAATCTTTTACCCATTTTAATATCAAGTTGTTTGTCATATTATTGAAATGAAGGGTTGATTATGTGTAGATACAAGTTCAGTTCAGTTCAGTTCAGTTGCTCAGTCATGTCCGACTCTTTGCGACCCCATGAACCGCAGCACGCCAGGCCTCCCTGTCCATCACCAATTCCCAGAGTTTACCCAAACTCATGTCCGTTGAGTTGGTGATGCCATCTAACCACTTCATCCTCTGTCATCCCCTTCTTCTCCTGCCTTCAATCTTTCCCAACATCAGGGTCTTTTCAAATGAGTCAGCTCTTCGCATCAGGTGGGCAAAATACTGGAGTTTCAGCTTCAACAGCAGTCCTTCCAATGAACACCCAGGACCGATTTCCCTCAGGATGGATTGGTTGGATCTCCTTGCAGTCCAAGGGACTCTCAAGAGTCTTCTCCAACACCACAGTTCAAAAGCATCAATTCTTCTGTGTTCAGCCCTCTTTATAGTCCAACTCTCACATCCATACATGACCACTGGAAAAACTATAGCCTTGACTAGACGGACCTTTGTTGACAAAGTGATGTCTCTGCTTTTTAATATGCTGTCTAGGTTGGTCATAGCTTTTCTTCCAAGGAGTAAGCGTCTTTTAATTTCATGGCTGAAATCACCATCTACAGTGATTTTGGAGCCCCCCAAAATAAAGTCAGCCACTGTTTCTACTGTTTCCCCATCTATTTGCCATGAAGTGATGGAACCAGATGCCATGATCTTAGTTTTCTGAATGCTGACCTTTAAGCCAACTTTTTCACTCTCCTCTTTCACTTTCATCAAGAGTCTCTTTAGTTCTTCTTCCCTTTCTGCCATAAGGGTGGTGTCATCTGCATATTTGAGGTTATTGATATTTCTCCCGGCAATCTTGATTCCAGCTGGTGCTTCATCCAGCCCAGCGTTTCTCATAATGTACTCTGCATATAAGTTAAATAAACAGGGTGACAATATACAGCCTTGACGTATTCCGTTTCCTATTTGGAGCCAGTCTGTTGTTCCATGTCTAGTTCTAACTGTTGCTTCCTGACCTGCATATAGGTTTCTCAAGAGGCATGTCAGGTAGTCTGGTATTCCCATCTCTTTCAGAATTTTCCACAGTTCATTGTGATCCACAGAGTCAAAGGCTTTGGCGTAGTCAATAAATCAGAAATAGATGTTTCTCTGGAACTCTCTTGCTTTTTCAGTGATCCAGCAGATGTTGGCAATTTGATCTCTGGTTCCTCTGCCTTTTCTAAAACCAGCTTGAACATCTGGAAGTTCATGGTTCACGTATTGCTGAAGCCTGGCTTGGAGAATTTTGAGCATTACTGTACTAAGTACTTGGATAGAAATATAGCTTGCAAATATTTTTTTCCCAGTTTATGGCTTGTCTTTTTATTTTTTAATGGTGCAGTTTGAAGCGTAAGAGTTATTATTTGAACAATGTGTTTTGTTTACAAATAGACTGTGTTTTTGGAGTCATATATAAGAACTCCTTTTTAAAATTTTATTATTTGACTGCGTTGATTCTCAGTTGCAGTGCGGGCTTCTTAATTGTGGCACGTGGGCTCGGCAGTTTTGGTCCTCCAGCTTAGTTGCTCCAAGGCATGTGTGATTTTAGAGCCCTGATTAGGGATCGAATCTGCACCTTCTGCATTGGAAGCACAGAGTCTTAACCACCAGACCCCCAGGGAAGTCCCGGAATGATTTTAAATAGTACCTTTTTGGTAAGCTAACAAAACAGCATGGAAATAGTGAAACAGCATAGTTATTTCCGTAATGACTTCTCAAAAAATGTCACAACATCCTTAAGTGTTCATATAGGGACTCAGTAATGAGCTTCAAGAAGAATTTTAGAATATTATATTTATAGATAATATAAAGATTTTAATCAGGAAAGGAAAGCATTGTTGAGATCTTTTAGGTTAAGTTCTTAGATAAATGCATATGTACTTCTAAGAGACTCAAGTGAGAACAAAGGAGCAGGGGAAACGATTATTAAAAATATTCAGAAATTCGCATATAATGTTTTAAATGAGTGACCAGACCTCATTCATAAATAAGTATTTAAAACATACTCAGTTTTTGGAAATCACACTGAGGAAACTCTTTACACCCACAAAAATAGCTATAATAATAAAAAATAAGTGGAAAATAGCAGGAGTTAGAGAAGATATGGGACTTCTTTAGTGGCTCAGTGGTAAAGAGTCTGCCTGCCAATGCAGGAGACTTGAAGGAGATGTGGGTTTGATCCTTGGGTCAGGAAGATCCCCTGAAAGAAGAAATAGCAACCCACTCCGGCATTCTTACCTGGGAATCCCGTGTACAAAGGAACCTGATGGGCTACAGTCCATGGGATCACAAAAGAGTCAGACATGACGTAGCAACTAAACAACAACAACAGAAAAGTTGTGGAGTTGGAAGTCTTATACACTGCTGTGGGAATATAAAAACGTGCAGTTGCTGTGAAAAATAGTGGAAGCTCTTAAAAAATTTAAACATGTAAGTACCATATGATCCAATAATTATACTCCTGAGTACATTTCCTAGAATTTAAAAATGTATGTATATTTTAAAAACTTGCACACAAATGTCTATAATAGCATCATTCATAATAGCTAAAAAAGTGAAAACAACCCAGATACTTATAAATTGATATATGTATATATTGGAATACTATTCAGCCATAAGAAATAATGAAATACTGATATATGCTAGAATATGGATGAACCTTGCAAAACATATGCTCAGTGAGAGAAGCCAGTCACAAAAGTCACATATTATATGACTCCATTCATAAATCTATAGAGATGGAATGAATATTAGTGATTTCTTAGGACTGGGTGAATGAGGAGATAGGGAGGTAGAGCTAAAGGAGTTTTTTTTTGTTTTTGTTTTTGAATTATTGAAATGTTCCAAAATTTACTGTGGTGATTGCACAACTCTGTGAATATGCTAAGAATCACTGAATTGTATACTTTTAGAATGGTGAATTTTTGGTATGTGACTTGTATCTCAAATATAAAAAAAAGAAAAATTTCTCAATTTTCCACTGAAATATATGAAGAAATTAATAACATGAAAATTTACAAAATTCCCAAGTAGAACTGGGGCTTCCCTGATGGCTCAGAGGGTAAAGAACCTGCCTGCAATGCAGGAGACACAGGAGATATGGGTTCGGTCCCTGGGTTGGGAAGATCCCCTGGAGAAGGAAATGGCAACACACTCCAGATTTCCTGCATGAAAAATCCCATGGACAGAGGAGCCTGTCAGGCTGCAGTCCATGGACTTGCAAAGAGTTGGACACGACTGAGCCACCAAACACCTGCACTCACACAAGTAGAACTAATATCCACCTATTTATTTTCCAAATCTGAAAGGAATTTTTACTAACTTCAAGATGGAAGAAGTTTGAATAAAAAATGCAGTTGATGGTCCAACAATGCTTTTAAACCAGAAACAGAAAGTAGAAATTTGTTCCTTTCTATCTGCACAAAATGAAGTGGTGGTTCTCAAATATTTGAACTCAAGACTTCATTACAATCTTAAAAATTGTTGAGAACTGCAAAAAGCTTCATTTATGTGGGTGATAGCTATTGACATTATCACATAAGAAATACAAATTGAGGAAAACTTGAATTATTATATAATAAGGCTTTTTAAGATAACAATAATAAACTGAGAAATTTTTTGTCAGAAAACTATGTTTTCTAAAATAAAATTATTTATGAGAGCGATATTGTTTTACATTTTGACAAATTTCTTTAATAAAAATTTCATAGAAGGTAGCTGAAATAAATAGTCTAATATATATTTCAGCATGCGTTCTGTTGTGATATGTTCCTTTGGTCGAAGTTTACAAAGACATTGACTGTCCAGCAGATATGTTACAAGAATGGGTATTTAAGTTATTTTAACACAATCAGAAATAGTTATGATTATTCTTTGACATTACACCACAGTCTGACGAGTGGTAGTTTCATAAAGCTTTATTGCAATGTGGAACCAAAGAGCATATTACACTTATTTTTTGTACTCACTTACACAATCCTTTGATGGGCCTTGCACTTTGAATTAATCTTCTACCAGTGCATAATTTTGCCATATCATGCTTTGGTCATTTGAAAAATACTGATTCATTGTGTCATGCAGCTCCTTCAAATATTGACACATTTCACTGCACAATGTTAAAATAATACTATTTGTTAATATCACCACTAATTTCAGCAGAAAAGTCTTTAAGTTTTGGGACGTTCTCAAACTCTTGGTGGCAGATATAAGTTTTCCAAAATCCTAATTTTCTCTTTGGAGTTTGAACTTTATTATTAGCAACAAATACTTCAGGTATTTTCTTTGAAGTGACACTCATTTCATTCATTTCCCCTCAAAATGTCTGTCCGTCTCCCCCCGCAAAAAGAAAAAATCATGTTTGTCTTCCACTGGTTTTTCAAGTATGCCACTTAAACAACCAAACCAATGCTTTTTCTTAAAAGAAAAAAATCATGATATTTTGGTATGCAGACAAAGTGCTTTGTGTGTACTTCCCAGTTCATCACACAGATTATTTTTTTGAAATGTACTCAAGGACTCCCATTTAATATAATTGATAATTTGATCATTTTTGTCACTCCATCAAGGACATTTTAAAGTGAAACTGTGTTCTACTTTTTAAAAAATTTTAATCTGAGTTCATGGATACTGCAAATGTCATTTGATGCCATTATTATGATTTATACTAAGACACTAGTAATTTTACCCACCATTGCTTTTGCATCATGAGTGTTAATGTCAGTGCAGTGAAAAGGCAACTAATGTTGAGATATTACCACAAAATACTTTACATTATAATATTATAGCATTACTATGAAAATAATTTTGACTCTACAGTCTCCCTTAAAGGGTCTCAGGGATTTGCCAATCATGCTTTGAGAACTATGGAGTAAGAACACTTGTAAGGCCCCCTTTTCTCATCATAGACCAAAGCAGTTTGAACCCAGATCTAATTGTTGAACCTTCACCACTTGTCTTGACCTTTTATGTACAGTCTGACTTTATTATTACCAAAAGCAATGACATAGAAACTAGAGATTAGAGGCAAGTGCCCATTTCATCTCAATAGAGAAATTTTGTCCATGTTAGCACGAGGGGTGGGGGCAGAGATACAAGTGGAGCATGAGAATTGCTACTAGAGGTTGTACTTTCTCATGTACAACCTCAGTGTCAGAAAGTCAGGCAGAGGGGTAGAAGAAGGTTCAGCTTCAGTTTCCAAAAAAATCATACTGGATAGAACTTTAATAGATAGATAATCTTTAATGTCCCTTGGACAGCAAAGAGATCCAACCAGTCCATCCCAAAGGAAATCAGTCCTGAATATTCATTGAAAGGGCATATGTTGAAGCTGAAACTCCAACACTTTGGCCACCTGATGGGAAGAACTGACTCATTTGAAAAGACCCTGATGCTGGGAAAGATTGAAGACGGGAGGAGAAGGGGATGACAGAGGATGAGATGGTTGGATGGAATCACCGACTCAATGGACATGAGTTTGAGTAAACTCTGGGAGTTGGTGATGGGCAAGGAGGCCTAGCGTGCTGCAGTCCATGGGGTCTCAAAGAGTCAGACACGACTGAGCGACTGAACTGAATCTTTAATGTGGCAGTAGTCATTGGAAGGAAGCAATCATAGCTAGGACAAAAGAAAAACTATAAGACTGCAAATGAGACCAGGAGTTACATGTAAAGCCAACTCCTGGTCAATGTAGATCTAAGAAAGAGATTTGGTGATTCATTTAAGGGGGCTTCTGAAAATGGGGCCAAAGTCACTTTTTAGCTCTGTAAATAGTAGCCTAGATAGCTTTCTTTTGTTAGGTAGATTTAGAAAAAAAGGACAGTATTAGACCTATATAAAGATGCTACAGAACAAGGAAAATGAAAGCATCTCATGAACAATATAACAGCACACTTCTAAGTATGATTTATGGTAAGAATTGGAAGGTTTTTAGAAAATTCATTAGCATCATTAAAAGTCTATAAAATCCTGTGGATTCCTGTCTTAGGACCAGGAAACCGTAAGAGAAAAAGGAGCATGGCTTCCCTGCAGTCTGGCGGTTAAGACTGCAGTTCCACTTCTGGGGACACAGGGTCCATCCCTGGTAACCGCACCATGGTGCCACATGGAACGCAGTGTATCCAAAAAAAAAAAAAGAGAGAGAGAGAGAGAGAAAGGAGCAAAGAAGAAAGCTGAATAAGATGCAGAGTGGAGCTCTGGCAGTGAGAAAGCATTTCAATGACAACATCAAAATTTAACATTGGAGAATCGAAACTGAGGCTTTCCATTGGCAGATTAAATCTGTGTGTAGAGAAAGAAAGTGAAGTTGCTCAGTCGTGTCCGACTCTTTGGGACCCCTTGGACTGTAGCCTACCAGGTTCCTCTGTCCATGGAATTTTCCACGCAAGAGTACTAGAGTGGGTTGCCATTTCCTTCTCTAGGGGATCTTCCCAACCCAGAGATCGAACCTGGCTCTCCCACATTGCAGGCAAACACTTTTCTATCTGAGCCATCAGGGAAGCCTGAGAAACTTGCAAAGCTCTTGTAGAACATTGACTCAGAGGAGCTTAAAATGATGAGGGATAGAGTGGATATAGAGGAAAGAGAATGGAGAGCAATCTAAGACTTCCTGAAGACTAGCTGAAAAAATTTAAAGCAAAGCAATGATCAAGGCCATAATTAAGAAAAACAATGGAAACTGAATCGGGAGGGGGGGCGGGTAGTGAGAAATCAAGATTGAGAGGATTCTCTCAGTTTTAAGAAAACCAATGGAATAGACCCACCCCAGAGATATGTTAGACATTTTTTAAAATAATTTTTTAAATTATTTATTTGTTTTGACTGTGCTGGGTCTTCTTTGCTGCATGGGCTTTTTTCTCTACTTGTGGTGAGTGGGGTCTCCTCTGTGTTGCAGAGTCCAAGGGTTTCTCATTGCAGTGGCTTCTCTTGTTGTGGACCTTGGGGTCTAATGCACATGGGCCTTAGTAGCTGTGGCTCCTGGGCTCTTCCACAGGCTCAATAGTTCTGGCTCACGGGTTTAGTTGCTCTGCAGCCTGTGAGATCTTCTTGGACCAGGGATGGAAACTGTTTCCTGCCTTGGTAGGCAGATTCTTTAACACAAAGCCACCAGGGAAGCCCTAGACATTTTTTTTTTTCTTTTTTAAATAGCAAAGAGAAACAGAATAACTATAAACATTAAGTAGGAAAAAAAGATGTTATTTACAGAGGAACAAAAATCAGGTTAGTCTAAAAACACTCCCATTCAGAAACAAGTTCTAGTAGACATTTGAATAACCTCTGTAGAGTTTTGAGCTCAAACTAGCACTGTAAGAAAAGTGCTTAGTCAAGATAACTTTAATATGTGAAAGGAATAGAAGGAAATTATCAGATAAACAAGTACTGAAACAGTATACTATTTATATAATCTTCTTTTAAAAATTGCTAAAAGACAAATAGATAAATCAAAATTAAGAACCAAGGAAAAGGGACATCACAAGTAAGTGGACTGCTGTTGAACTTTGAAGCCAATTAAACCAATGGAATAGACCATTGGTTTAGACCAATGTGGACCACAAAGTGGACTAAATACTTGCAGTATATTTAGTTAACAGAATACAAATATAATACAATATTGATATAAAGGTTTTCAGAATATTAAGTATACCAAATAGTAAATTTGGTATAAAATTCCAAGTTAACAACTTGGTAATCAAAATAAGATAAAAAATACTGATTATGAAAATGAACATAAATATTTAAAAATTTTTCATAAAATACAATCTGCCAGTTTGCCTTAAAAAAAATCAAGATGTCTTAGTAACAAGAGACATAACCTAAAATAAAATATTGTAAAAGAAGAAGCAATTGTTTATTGGTAAAATTCAAGCAAATAAAAACCCAAAGTAGGATTCAAGATAAAAAAGGCTAAATGAAAAATAGTTCATTTATAATGGTGGAAAATGCAGTTGACAACTAATTGAGACATTACACATCAAATATCAAATTAAATATGCATAACGCAGAAACTCTTAGAAATTCAATGCAAAATTGATTACAAATCATAATTCTGAGAAATATCAATATGAGTCAATCAACTTTAGCTAGACCAAGGATTCACAAAATAAATAATGACACAAATTTTTATTTTAATTTCAAGTGTTTAATTTCAAGGTTCTCATACAAACAGAGAAAATACTTTGTTTTTATGTATCTATAGAACACTTTAAAAAGCTGATCAAAAAACTAGACCACATACATAAAATTCTCCCAAAAGAACTAAAAAATCAAGTTCTCTGCCAGAGAAAATTAAAATTAAAAATTAATGATAAAGATCTAATTTTTTAAACTTTACAGTATTTAAAACTCCTCCAAAATAGTTGTTGGGTCAAAAAACAAAACAAAAGCACAAGATGAGCTACTTATGAATTAATGAAAATATAAAGGATAAATACAAGGATTCATAGGATATATCAAACTCACAACCTTCAATTCTCTCATTATTTTTTAAAAGAATACATGAGTTAACTAAATGTGAAAATTAAGAAACAAAAGCACATTGGGCAGAAAGATATACTAAAGATCAAATAGTTTTTTTAAAAGTTGACCAATGTAAGAATTAATTTTTTGAAGAAATGAGTTAATAATAAAAAAGATTTGATAAATCTAAACAACATAAAATAGGAAAAATACATCAACATTAATGAAATGACATTATAAAATGGATATAAAGAAGATTCCTCAAAAAACTAAAACTAGAACCATATGATCCAGTAATTCCACTCCTGGATTTATATTTAAAAAGTACCCTACAAATTTGAAAAAAAAAAAAAACATGCACCTCAATGTTCATAGCAGCATTATTTCCAATTGCCAAGATATGGAAGCAACCTAAAGTCCAGCAATAGATGAATGGATAAAGAATATGTGAGATATATATGTGTACACACACACACAATGTTATACTACACAGCCATTAAAAAGAATGAAATTTTGCCATTTGTAACAACATGAATGGACTTGGAAGGTATTATTCTTAGTGAAATAAGACAGAGAGAGAAAAACAAATACTGTGTGTTTTCACTTATATGTAGAATTTAATGAGTAAAACTACTGAATATAACAAAAAATAAACAGACTCACAGATATAGAAAACAAATTAGTGGTTATCTGTGTGGAGAGGGAAGGGGGAAGGGCAAGATGAGGGGAGGGACTAAGAGTTACAATAATTGAATAGGATATAGTGTACAGCACAGGGAATATAGCCAGTATTTTACAGTAGCCGTAAGTGGAGTGTGAGTTTTAGAAACTGTGATTCATTGTACACTGAAAATTTATATAACGTTTTAAATCAACTGTATCTCAACAACAAAATAGAAATTTGCTACAGAAAAAAAATGATAAAAGGATATCATGTGCAAGTCTATTCAAATATACTTCAAAATCTTACTTAATAAATATTAATTATCCAAATTGACTAAGCAATAAGTAGGGTTATACTATAGTACACCTGTCTGGCTTTCTTCACTTAGAATAATCTCTAGGCCCATCCATGTCACTGCAAATGGCATTATTTTGTTATTTTTATGGCTATTATTCCATGGGTATATATACCACATCTTATTTATCCATTCATCAGTCAATGGACATTTAAGTTGCTTCCTTGTCTGGGCTATTACAAATGTGCTGCAGTGAATACTGGGGTGTATGTGTCTTTTTGAAGGAGTGGGATTGCTGGGGCATATGGTAACTCTATTTTTAGTTTTTTAAGGAACCTCCATATAGTTATCCGCAGTGGTTGTACCAATTTATATTCCCACCAACAATGTAGGAAGGTACCCTTTGCACCAGGGCTTCCCAGGTGGCACAGTAGTAAAGAATCCGCCTGCCAAGCAGGAGACTCTGGTTTGGACCCTGGGTCAGAAAAATGCCCTGGAGTAGGAAATGGCAACCCACTCCAGTATTCTCGCCTGGAAAATTCTGTGGACAGAGGAACCTGGCGGGCAACAGTCCATGGGTTGCAAAGAGTCAGACATGACTAAATGACTAAGTACATCCTTTTCTCCACATTCTCTTCAGCATTTATTATTTGTAGACTTTTTGGTGATGGCCATTCTGACCACTGTGAAGTGATGCCTCACTGTAGTTTTGAAATGGAGCAGGACACTGTGGTTCTTGCCCTCAGCCTGCCTTTTGTCTGTAGAAAAACTTTAGCCAAAAAATAAGTTTAATCAGGGAAGCGAGAAAATGCAGAAACAAAGGAAAACATTCAAACAAGACCAAATAATAATAAAAATCATTAATTAAAGTCAAGGAATATTAGTTCCTCCTCAAAGGCTATAGACAATATTCTGAGCCATACCTTTGAACTGCCTGAACTGTACAGACTGAAATCCCCACCAGGTGGAAGAAGTTAACTCCCTGGTGATCAGATTGTAGTCAAGACATGTGCATGCGTGCAAAGTCATTTCAGTTGTGTCTGAGTCTCTGCGACCCCATGGACTATAGCCCACCAGGCTCCTCTGTTCATGGGATTCTCCAGGCAAGAATACTGGAGTGGGTTGTCATGCCCTCCTCCAGGGGATCTTCCGGACTCAGGGATTGAACCCGTACCTCTTGTTTTCTGCATTGGCAGGCAGGTTATTTACCTGGGAAGCCCAAATAAACACAACCTCTCATCCTGGAGATGCTCCAGGATCGAACCAGAGGTCTCATACATACTAAGCATGCACTCTACCCCTGAACTACATCAGGCCTCAAGCAGAGGCTGGAACTAAAGACTAACTGTGTTGAAAACAGTCAAGATGACGCTTATCGGAGCAATTCACACCTAATTTCAAGATCAGAGCTGACTTTGCTGTTTCTGCATGTAGCCCACTCCTTCCATCTACAGACACTTTTGCCCCTTGATTGTCAGTGCGGGGAGTCAGCCTCTGAACAAGAGTCGTCCCTCTCCTGCCCCACCCCCCAGTGCTGGTATTGGAAATAAAGCAAACGTTCCTTTCTACAACCTTGCCTCTTTATTGGCTTTGAGCAGCAAGCAGTCAGACTCCCCACTTTCAGTAACAGTTCTTCGGCTCAGTGTGAGTGTTCTCACGACATCTGGCTCCCTCCAGTTTTCTGAGTGGAGCCGTGGCAACCAATGGCTGCAGTAATGAGCCAAGACGGTTGTGGTGAGCCAGCTGCTTGTGGCTAGGTGGCCCCAAGCGGAAGATCCTGGGGGACGTTCCTAGCTGCAACCAAAACCATTTATTTGGGGAACCCTCCCTGATTCTCCCCTGCTTCACACTGACTGCCAGCGTACGCTTTTCCTTGGTGCAAGTAAAACATGCACCTGGACAAGCTGATGAATTCCAAGATCGAGTCCACCCGTGTGCATCTGGGCAACCTTCTCTTTTGAGCATGAAGTGCTATTTGGGCTTTTTTTGCCAGTTGGTTCTGACGCGAGTCTGAACTGCTTGTGTTGGGGAAGTGTTTGTTTGGGACTCCATATGGTCAGCCTCTAGAACAACTTGTGACAATTTGGTGTTCTTCCATTTGTGTGATCGGTATCTTTGTTGTCTTTTGTAAGATGGGAAATTCAGGTACAATTCATTAGAAGATTTCTTTTAAAATTTTTATTTTATATTGGCGTATAGTTGATTAACAGTGCTGTATTAGATTCAAGTGTGCAGCAGTGATTCCAATATACATCTATCTATTCTTTTTCAAGTTCTTTTCCCATTTAGGTTATTACAGAGTATAGAACAGAGTTTCCTCTGTACAGTAGGTCATTGTTGGATATCTACTTTAAATATAGCAGTTTTTATATGTCAATCCCAACCTCCCAGACTACCCCCCACACACCCTATAACCCTAAGTTTGTCCCCTCTGTAACCATATGTTTGTTCTTTAAGTCTGTGAGTCTGTTTCTGCTTTGTAAATAAGTTCATTTATATCATTTTTTAAGATTCTGCATATAAACAATATCATATGATATTTGCCTTTATTTGACTTACTTCACTTAGTATGATAATTTCTAGGTGCATCTATGTTGCTGCAAATGGCATTATTTCATTCTTTCCTATTGCCAAGTGATATTCTACTGTGTGTATGTATCACATCTTTTATCCATTCATCAGTTGACGGATATTTGGGTTGTTTCCATACCTTGGCTATTATAAATAGTGCAACTGTGAACATTGGGGTACATGTATCTTTTAAAATTTGGTTTTCATCTTCCCTGGATATATGCCCAGGAGTAGAATTGCTGGATAATATGGTTACTCTATTTTTAGTTCTTTAAAAGAGCTTCTATTCTATAGAAGCAACCATTTCTGATTAAAAAAATCAGAAATGACTTTCGAGTTTCCTCCATGACAAAGCTGATCTTTAAACCAACACCAAAAATCCTGCAAATACACCAGAAGTGTTGAGATCTCAAAGCACTATTGTTATGAACTATTTTTCTTACAGTGTCTTAAAATATGAAGTAACCATAAATACAAAGGAGGAGACATCTATTTTTATTTATGAAAAATATGCATATATATATATGTACAGTCCTAATAAAATCAACTGAAAACTGAATAGCTTTTCTAAATAAGAACAGTAACCGTATTAACTTGATCCTGGAAATTTATTTACAATAGGAACAAACCAAAAAACATTTGGAAATTTTAAACCAAACGTCTGCAATAGACATAAAAAATAACCACATGTCACTGATAACAATATGAGAAAATTTAAATAAAT
The DNA here is from genome assembly GCF_033118175.1 of Dama dama. Taxonomy (NCBI): domain Eukaryota; kingdom Metazoa; phylum Chordata; class Mammalia; order Artiodactyla; family Cervidae; genus Dama; species Dama dama. Next base: position 78,081,554 of record NC_083698.1, on the reverse strand, counting down.
GAAGAAAAGGACCAAGTTTCCTGATGTTGACATGGAATATTTTAAAGACTTTTATCTGTTTAATTTTGAAATTAGACAAAATGATTCCAAAGATCTTCTGGTAAAACAGCAGAGAATATGTAAAAAAAATATTTAAGAGAAATAGAATATAAAAAAGATTTTTCCTCTATCATATATGAAATGAGGTTTTGAGTAAAAAAAAGCTTAATATACCATTGGGTTCATAATACATTCATTGGGTTCAACCAGTTGTGTTCTAAAAATTGACTGTTTGGAAAACTGTAAGATTTTCAGTTAATGTCATATACTTACATAAATTCTAGATGGATTCTAGAATTACATTAAAAGTAAAATCAGAAAAAAAGTGGTGACTTTGTGCTTTCATGGATGATTTCTCATAAGAAAAGCAATTGAATGAGACATAAAGGAAAAGATTGATAAATATGACTGTGTAGGACTTTTAAGATATATTTATTAACTAACATTAATAACAATCAAAGGGATAACAAATTCTAAAGAAAAAAAAATGAAACTCTTGCGGTTTGGAATCAGGAAGACTCTGCCCTGTTACATGTTATTTAACTATATTCATCTCAATTTCATAGTCAATGAAATGGGATAATAATATGCTTGGTTGTTTAAAGGACTAGAAACAAAGTGTAGTCTATTTACAGCATAGGCGGTGTTCAACACAATGTGTCAGCCATTGTTTTTTATGATTATTACTATTTTTATATATCTATATGAAGTTCCATGTAAAAATAACTTAGACCTCAATAGAAAGACAGACAAAAGATGTGAGTAATTTATGAAAGAAGAAACTTAATTACTTATTAAGCTTAAAAATTTTTGTCTTGCTAATGAGATGCAAATTAAAACATTAATAAAATGCCAATTTCTGTGTAATAAATAAGAACAAATTTAAATATAATATGAAAGAGAAGCTTTCTCAGACACTGGGAGCATAAATTTTCCACCAACTGACCTAGAAGACAATTTGGCAATGATCCATCCTCTTTTACTTGTAATTTCACTCCTGAGAATGTGTTTAAAACTGTCAAAATTTTATTTTTGTGTGAATAATTGAATATATCATAAATCAAAGAACTGCAGGGTTTTGTGATAACTCAGCTTTGTCAATGAAAATAATTTTTACCATGTACTATTAATATATGTAAATTTACTTAGTGCTTTTTTGGTATTATCCATTTTTACTGCTAAAAATTATCCACAAAATAGAACTGAAAAAACTGGAATAAAAATAGAAATCCTAATAATTTCTTCCTGAACCTCAGTGCATTACATGTACCCCATTTCTTGTGTTCATGTACCCCATTTCAAAGATCACTGCCCAGACTGTTCTGTACTTAGGAAAGATTTCAATAAGCCATGGCACATCCATTAGTGTAAATATTATTTAGTTGCTTGAAATCACAATTTTGGATAGTAATTCATTTGCAGAACATAGTTACACTATAATATAATAATATCTGTGATGGTAGATATAGTGCTCAGCTGGCTTAACACGTCGTAGCTGATAGAGATTGTTAGAACTCTAACAAATATTTATTGAATGAAAAATGAATTATAAAAGCAGGATCCTAGCAGGAGAGATAAATTATGAAGTGGGGATTAACATATACACACTTCTACATGTAAAATCAATAACCAACAAGGACCTACTCTGTAGCACAGGGAACTCTACTCAATATTCTGTAACAACCTATAATGGAAAATAATATGAAAATGAATATATATATATATAACACTGAATCACAGTGCAGACACTTGTAACTAATACAACATTGTATATCAACTATACTTCAATTTTTAAAAATGCTTGGCAGAAAAAAATACTTTATTGCCAAATAATGATAGCCATCAAAAAGATCAGGATACTAACTTGTATATGCAGTATGGATTTATAAACATTACCAAAGGTAACAAAGATTGTATTTAGACATACTATATGTATATGTGTATATATATATATATAGATGCATGCACAGATATAGAAATACAACTTTCAAAGATCTCTACAATGAGATTCATATTTCCAAAGTTCAAGGTAGACATAGATGAAAAAAATAGAGTTTAAAATATAATATGACTCAAAATGAATGACGATATTGAAAGGATAGAAGATAAAAGTTGGAGATATAGAGAATATGAAATAAATGGTTCAATACCCCAAACTTTACAGCTCAGAGGACAGAATAAGAGGGAGTTATAAAGTGTTCTCTCACTTAAAAGTTATGAACCTGTGCATTTCTGTGGCATGTTTTCTTCTGAAATGTTGAGAAAATTTGGTAACCTTTTGTATTTCTCAGAACATACCTTTAAGGTAGGGCTTTCCCTACTTTAGTGTTCAGAAGAATTTTCTGAGGAACTTGTTCCAAATATATATTTCTGAGCCATGCCCTCTGAGATTCTGATTTGGCAGGTTTGAAGAACGAACCAGGAATCTGTACTGAACCCCTCCACCCTATCACCCCTCAAATGGTTCTAATCCATGGAACGTGAGAATCACAGTCCGCAGTTGTAGAGCAGGACCAAGCATTTGCCCTAAATCCAACAGAAGGTTGGATTCAGAAGGTGAAGGAAACTTTGAATGAATTTAAAGTCACTTCTTTAAAACTGCATTGAAAGTGAAAAGTGAAAGTGGCTCAGTTGTGTCCAACTCTTTGTGAACCCACGGACTATACAGTCCATGGAATTCTCCAGGCCAGAATACTGGAGTGGGTAGCCTTTCCCTTCTCCAGGGGATCTTCCCAACCCAGGGATTGAACCCATATCTCCCACATTGTGGGCCGATTCTTTACCAGTTGAGCTATCAGGGAAGCCAGCTAGTCAAATGTCAATAAGAGTGAACCTCAGTAATGTTAGGGACCCCCTTCCTTCCATACCTGGCTGCATGCGCCCAAGTGGACTTGAGTAATAATTTAATCAATCCTGAAAAACAAAAAGGAAGCAGTCAGGGCAGCTTCTGGAAAAGCAGGTAAGGCTGAGAGATTGTTCATTTAATTAATTTCTTAGAAGAAGTTAAGTTGATGCGAAGGCTGTTGGGGATAAGATAGCAAGAAAAAAATGTGGCTAGAATTTGGGTTTTTATAAGATTCAAGTTACTGAAATGTTTTCTGGTTCCATAGAAGTAATAACTTTTAGGTGATACAATAGACATTTTGTAAACTTCTATTTTAATAAAATTTTATCATAAAAGAAGGAAACTTTTAGAGGTGATGGAATATGTTCTTGTGATGGTTTCGCACATGTTTGCATATGTCCAAACTCACCAAATTGTATACATTAAATATATAGTTTTTGTGTATCAGTCACAGCTCAATAAAGCTGTTAAAAATGTTTTTACTCTAGTACCCAAACTATAAGGCATTTCTCTCTAGGCTTCACTCTGCCTCCCACAAAGCAATCTTTTGAAAGACAAGGGAGATCCTGTTGCATCTTGCTCAAAATGGTTTCCACTCATACTTGGAATTAAATCCCAGATCCCCAATGGCCCAAAAGACCCCACTCGATTATGCCCATTGATCATGCCCATTGGCCATGCCCATTTCTCTGGCACCCAATTTTCTGGCCTCCCACATACCACCCACTCATTCCCTCTCTGCCACCTCAGCCTCTTGGTCTTTGAAGACTCCAAAAAGGCTCCCAGGCCAGATTCTTTTTCTCAGAGTCCCCTTATGATGTTCACATGGCCTTCCCCTTGCTCATGGTGGCCTTTGCTCAAGGGTCCCTTATTTGTGCCACCTCTCTGATCATCTTATAGGTTACACACCCACACTCTCCCCACACTTCCCTCTGTTTTTTCTCTCTCTCTCTTGTTTCTTTCTTTTTTTTAAAATTGGAGAATAGTTGCTTTGCAATGTTGTGTTAGTTTCTGCGGCACAACGAAGTGAATCAGCCATGTCTATACATACATCCCCTCCTTCTTGGACCTCCTTCCCATCCCCTCCCTGCACCCACCTATCTAGGTCATCACAGCACGCTGAGCTGAGCTTCCTGTGCTATACCACAGCTTCCTACTAGCTATCTGTTTTACACATCGTAGTGTATATATTTCAATCCCATTCTCCCAATCCAGCCCACCCCCTCCCCCTCCCCGCCCTGTGTCCACACTTCCATTCTCTACGTCTACATCTCTATTCCTGCCCTGCAAATAGGTTCATCTGTGCCACTTTTCTAGATTGTATATTTATGTGTTAATATTTGATATGTGTTTTTCTCTTTCTTAGTTCACTCTGTATGACAGTTTCTACATCCATCCACGCCTCTACAAATGACCCAATTTCCCTGCTTTTTATGGCTGAGTAATATTCCACCATGTATATAGATACAGATTCCACATCTTTATCCATTCATCTGTCAGTGGACATTCAAGTTGCTTCCATGTCCTGGCTACTCTAAATAGTGCTGCAATGACCATTGGGGTGCATGTGAATTATGATTTTTATTCATAGCACTTTTTGAATTATGGTTTCTATTCATAGCACTCATCACCACCCAGTATCATGATGGTTCCTTATTTATTAAATTTGCTATTGTCAGTCTCCCCAAGCTATTGCAATTGCAGGGTGGCCTGCACTTGACCTGTCTTGCTCAATGATGTGTTCCCAAAACCATGAAGAGTGATGGCATGGCACACAGTACTCACTCAATACATATTTGTTGAATAAATAAAGAGTGTTAAAAAGCCACTCCCCATATCAAATTTAAATGAAGAGTAAAGTATCTCTAATAATCCTTCAGTTCAGTTCAGTTCAGTCGCTTAGTCGTGTCCAACTCTTTGCGACCCCATGGACTGCAGCACGCCAGGCCTCCCTGTCCATCACCAACTCCCAGAATTTACTCAAACTCATGTCCATTGAGTCAGTGATGCCATCCAACCATCTCATCCTCTGCTGTCCCCTTCTCCTCCCACCCTCAATCTTTCCTAGCATCAGGGTCTTTTCAAATGAGTCAGTTCTTCACATCAGGTGGCCAAAGTATTGGAGTTTCAGCTTCAGCATCAATCCTTCCAATGAATATTCAGGACTGGTTTTCTTTAGGATGGACTGGCTGGATCTCCTTGCAGTCCAAGGGACTCTCAAGAGTCTTCTCCAACACCACAGTTCAAAAGCATCAATTCTTCGGCGCTCAGCTTTCTTTACAGTCCAACTCTGCAATGACAAATCAAACTATTTTCCACTGGATTTAAAAAACTCAATTTTTAAAAATCTATCACCATTGCCTCTATTTTTATATCAAAAGCTCAGGAATGTGTTTCCTAGTTGATTTCAGTGCTAATTTGAATTTACTTTTCTGCTTGTTTTCAATAAAAAAATGATTTCTTCCTGATTTTTTTCAACTGAGTACTCTACAGGTTTGAATAGAGTTTTGCTTGACATGCTAAGGAAATGACTGTCCACAGGTGGCCCCCTCAAGATACAGAAGCCAAGGGTGAGCCTTGCAGGCAGAGTGTGAAACCCGCAGAGCTGCCCAGCAGGACCTATCTGTTAGTGGGCAAGACGAAAAGAAGAGATATGAGCCCTTGTAGTCTAAGTAGCGAGAAAAGAGAACTCAGCAATAGCCCAGTTCTCGTTCATTTTATGTGGGAAACAGGAAAACTTTTCAGGCACAATGCATGTGCAGGGGGAGAAATTGTGCAGAAGCTCAGTGGAGTAGAATAAAAGAGGATTGTATAATGAGTCTGAATTCCAGCTGTGGATCATGATTGAACCTTCTTGGGATCACTGGTAGCTTAATGTTATTGGGATGGACCTACTTACATAGATTCAGGATAAGTCAGTTGGCCTTGAGTTGAAATTGTGCATTTTTAATCTATGAAACAGTCTTCTAAGCAAATTCATCGAGGGGTGGGAGTGGGAATGAAGGCTTCTAAACCCACTGAAAGAGCCAGTTGTGTATAAAAACTTCAGCACATCATTTTTCTCTGTTTTTATGAGTGTGCCTTACTGATTTGTTAAAACAGATCTGTTTTCCTCTTGACAACTCATTACCCTTTTTTGTTACTATAGGTGCTTGAGGATATGAGGGAAGCAATTCTTTAATTCATAACTCAGATCCTTCATCTGCTCCACTTGGTAGTACAGCCCTTGATTGCCAGTGACCCTGTGGATAGCTGTGTTGCTACCTTGTTTTAGCGTCTGAGTCAAAAGATAGCTGGTCATCAGTTGCAGGTTAAGGTTAGAAAAGTCCAGTTAAAATGCCCTGAGTGAAGCAACATACTTATTTCATTAGCATCTGTAATGATGTTAAAACAATGCTTCAAAGAAATGTTACATGTGTGTGTGCATGCATTGTACAAATGCTTGGTTTGCACTGACATTTTACAGAAAAGAAAGATAAAGGATGCCAAGAAAATGTTGCATTTGAGAAAGAAAGTATATAAGGCTCATAGAGGATGCTGAAACCATTCTTTTACTGCTGTCTATAGATGGTGAAATTTTTGATGGTAGCAAATGTTTCTTGAGCCGTTCATTCCCCATCGTCCCTAGCACAACACCTTGTACATGATGAACTGTCAATAAGTATTTGTTGAATTGCATTGGTTTTGCCTTAAGGAGACCCTGATTCAGAGCCATCCCCAATCATGCAAACCAAAAAGGACATAAATAAATATTAATACAAGCCAGCCTTGCTATAAAATTGCCCTCAATTTCAAAGGTTAGAGATTTAAAGAAATATTCAGTTAAGTCTCTTTTTATGGTTGGGTTGGAAACAAAATATTTTTAATAGAGGTTAATAAGATAGCTGAGGGGGTGGGGAGAATCCATAAAAAAACAAAACAAAACTCCCAGCTCATGTATTTGTGAGAGCCCAAATCCCTAGGAATGAGAAGATTTAGCTAATCTTTCCAATCACATTCTCCCTCCCTCCCCACCCCCCTCTCCTTGGAATTATGTTATCTCTGCTAGTCTTAAAAGCTCAGAAGCCTTTTGAATTGGAGCGGCATTCAAAGGACAGTCAAGGGTCACCCTTGGAATATTAAAGGAGAGTGGATTACAGGAGAGGGAGGGAAGGGGAGCAGCTGGGGTGAGGCCCAGCCTTGTACCGACCCAAGGCAGAAAAGGAGAGGCAAACTCCACAGGAGCTAGAGTGGCTGAGAAAAAGCTGTCTGAATTGCTAGGAAGGACAGGAAGTAGCAAGGCAGCAAAACCATGTTATTAGTCCAGCCAGGTTATTGCATTCTGAGAGGAGAGGAAAGGAAAACACCTATTAGTGAAATCAATTAGACAATGGCCTTTTGAACAGAGAGAGAATGGCTTCTTCAAGAGAACCTGACTACATGAATCTTGGAAAATTAAAAACCAGATACTGTTACAATTCAGGGATACAGTTCTGCAGAACTTAACAACCCCCTGACCATTCTTAAAATAATAAGATCTGAGAATTTATAAAGCAAATTTCTTCTCAAAAAGACATCAAAGTAACTTGGTTTTTAAAAATCAAATTTGTGGTCTTTCTCCCATTATTTATAGATGTTGATTCTTATTTTTGTTTTTCAAATAAAATCAATGGATATTTAGTGAGGGCTTATGAAATGCCAGACACCATCCTAAAATTTGGAGTAGGAAGATGCAATGACAGACCCTTACCCCTCAGCAATGATTACTTACTGATTTTTTTGGTAGGTGAAGGGGCAGAGGAGATGAGGTGGTAGATCATGAGTCCTTTTGAAAATGAGATGAAGGTTAAGGAACTCTTCCAAGACAAAATGCTCACATATTCATACTTTGTTAGGAGAGTCATAGACCTCGAGCAGTACATATCTCTCTTATGACTCGTGTGCACTTCGCCTGTTGTAAGTATTCTTTGTGAATTATTTATTTAATCTGCAAAGCTATCCCATGAGACATATACTGTTAATTACTCCCATTTCCTCTCAGGAAACTGAGGCTCAGAGAGGGTAGAAAGGTCCTTGCCCTAGACTCTAACACGGGCTCTCTTTCTCCAGTGCCCAAGTTCTCCTCCTAGCACTGGGGCGTAGGGATGTACAAGATCCTGGTGAGGCTGCCTACAGGAGGCCTATGTAGACCAAAGGGAAGGCATCTCTGTGCCCATTCCCTGGTGGTCCAGTGGCTAAGACTATGCGCTCCCAGGGCAGGGGACCCAAAATCCATCCCTGGTCAAAAGATCCCACATGCCATAACTAAGACCTGGTGTAGCCAAACAAATAATTAAATAGATAAATATTTTTAAAAAAATTAGACCAGACAGTCCAGGACACTTTACTGATACCTGCCAGAAAATCATCTTAGTATGTTTACAAATCTTTACAAAAATGTGAATAGCGCTTTCTATGGCCATACATTGCCTAGCTGTACTCAGCCAGAGAAAAGCTAGACCCGGTCGGAGAGGGAGGGTCTGGCATGTTAAGTAAGATTTGGGCCCAACTTAGAAGGTACTGCGAAAACTTCAGGTTTCAAACTGGATTTTTAGGAATGTTAGTCTGACAGCAGGGGGCAGAATGGATTTTTCTATTTATTTATGGAAATTTGAAACTATAAGGAACTCGATACTTTCTGAATAAAAATTTTTCTCCTCCACTGTCTGTCTCTGGCTACTCAGAATGGAAAGACAGAATTAGATGTGTCCACATATTGAATGGATTACTCATTTCATTCATTTCTTGGAATATTTGCTGCTGATAAAAATGATAGAGTCAGAACATTTGTAATAAAATATTTCTAATATGCTGTGTGTTTGATGATACTGCTCCTGAATGATCATGGGGTAACTGGGAAGGAGAGGGAATTGTGTAGGAGCAGCATCAGAGGGAGCATCTTCTAGACTAAATGAGAGGCATGGACAGAGCTATGAGGCTGAGGCCCATGGTAGGCCAGCCAGGCCCTCATCTGGGACCACCTGAGTCCAGTGTTGATGCCTTTGCTTGGCCAAGTTTATCCCCTGGACCAGAGGTAGCTTTGCTTTCAGTCAGCCTCAGTCCTAAGGAGAAAAAAAGGACTTCCTTTTCTTCTTCAAGCATTACTATTAAATTCCTCCATTCTTATCTTATGGTAAACAAAGTAATAGAATCACATAAAACCAAACCCACATTTCTGGAAGTAGAATATGGGTCAGTGTGTACATATGTTCAATGCCAGACAGATAAGATAGTCAAGTGAGACCTTTGTCATTGTTCAGTCACTCATTCGTGTCTGACTCTTTGTGAACCCATGGATTGCAGCACACCAGGCTTCCCTGTCCTTCACCATCTCCTGGAGCTTGCTCAAACTCATGCCCATTGAGTTGGTGATGCCATCCAACCATCTTATCCTCTGTCGTCCCCTTCTCCTTCTGCCTTCAATCTTTTCCAGCATCAGGTCTTTTCTAATGAGTCAGCTCTTTGCATCAGATGGCCAAAGTATTGGAGCTTCAGCTTCAGCATCAGTCCTTCTAATGGATATTCAGAATTGATTTCCTTTAGGATTGACCGGTTGGATCTCCTTACAGTCCAAGGGACTCTCAAGAGTTTTTTCCAACACCACAGTTAAAAAGCATCAATTCTTTGGCACTCACCCTTCTTTATGGTCCAAATCTCACATCCATGTAAGACTACTGGAAAAACCATAGCTTTGACTAGATGGACCTTTGCTGACAAAGCGAGGCCTTAGTTTCATATTGTGTAATTTCAGACATGATTAGACATATGTTTAAAATATTAAAAATATCAATCCAGAACAATTCTTACTCTTAACTTTCCTTCCTCCCTCCCTTCTTTCTTTCGTTCCTTCCTCCATCCATCAATCAATCACAACACATTTTTGGAGAGGCTTTTTTTGCATCAGACATGGTACTAGGGATTCTGAGACAGGTCTGTCTGCAAAGGATTCAAACATCTCAGCTGTAGAGTCTATCGCTTAAGTCTTTAGGAAAAGTAAGTGATTAACCAACCGAAAAACTGTCAAGATTTTATTGCATCTGTGATGCATTGCAAATATGTAACATGGGCAAACTTGTGAAACCCTTTCTTCAAGTACACTGAAGACTCCATACAGAATAGATGAGAGAAACCAAAATGGTGTTAAAAACTGGGAGCAGGCACTCTGGTCCTCCCCTGCCTCCTTTGAGGTCCTAGAGGTACCTCCCTAAAAACGTTAGGGTTTCTGAGATCAATGCTCAGTTTGAAAACTCTGAAACTAGAGACCAAGTCTTTCCATTCCGTGAATCATCTATATCATCCACATTTGCAAAAAGTATAAAGTGCCTCTTAAAATTTTTAAGATGCTAGAAATTAAGTTTTGTGGCATAGAGATAACATGTTTTTTCTTTGTAACTCCTGTACATTCAAATCTCTAAATGCAAGTCCTTTTTAAGCTGTGTTGTTTTGATTAAATTCTGATACCTAGTTGAAGCCATCAGATTATAAAGAATGTATGAATATAGGGTATGTGTATGCAATGTCGATACTGCTGTATAACCCCATTACTAAAAGACCAGATCGAGATGAGCCTGGATTGAACTCTTATTGATGCTTTTTCACAAAGGCAGCAGGAAATTGAATTGATGGTGCTATTAGGTTGTCAATATCAGTGTCTCCCTTTCTTCCTAGATAAGTATACATGAAGCATCACCCATACAGTCATTTTAACCTCTTGGGAGCAAAGGAACTATGGAGGTTCAAGGTGATGAGCTAGATGAACTATGTCTATCTGCATACTAGATGCTTTGCAGAAGTCCAGAACTAGCAGACAACTGATTATGATGTTGTTATTTCATCCTACATTGATGGGCTGTTTTGCTTGTTTGTGTTTAAATACACTTGTGTCTGATGCTCTGATTTTTAATTGGAGTTGTCTCTAGACAATAAGCATAGTTATGAGGATGTGGCACTCATGGTTGAATATGGAGGAAGATAGAAACTCTGATAGCAAGTGAGAGGGAAGGAGGAGATTGAACACTTAGCTGAAGTTCCACAAACTTCAACAAAAAGACAAGACCCTTAAACTCTGCCTGTATGTATGAAATAAAATATCATCCTCTGACACCACAGCAAATCAGATAATTTGCAATTTTATTTTATCCTTCCAAATGATTCTGGGCATTCATCCTAAGTAACTAGCCCCTAGATAAAATATTGGGGATTGGTGGAGGCAACAAATTGTAAGTTTCCTGGGCCATTTTTTGAAAATGAGTTCTGGACTATTTTCCACTCTGTAAATGACCTTACTTGCCCTCTAAGATACTGTGGGTCATCACCCAATGTAATGGGTTATGTTACAATGGCCTGAGATAGATTTCATGTGCATAATTAGTGGGCTCTTTTTGGTGGATGGTTGCAGTCAGTAATGATTTGATGTAGGAGAGACCTTGCTTCATCCCCAAAGCATCGTTACCTGGTTACAATGAAAACAAGTTCTGAGACCAAAGCTGCCATACATAATATATTTATTAAATATATCCCAATATTATTATTAGCTCCCAAATTTTTAATCATCCCCAAATAGTTTGTTCAACCTGTCTGCAAGCTTGATAAAGTCGTAGTTCTTTGTCATTTTAGGTGAACAGTGTACTCCTGGTATGGAAAGTTCATTAAAGCAGATATGGCAAGATTCTAGAAGCAGGATGAGTTTCCCTCATGGCCAACATTAGGCAACTAGAACCCTCTGACCCAAAGACTGGACATGCGACAGTTTGAGTATCAAACCTTAGGCCACTAGCCCCAAGAGTATAGGTGACAGGACTTGCTGGATTCTTAATATTCTCTGGTTCCCTGCAAGGATGGGAAATGTCTCCAAAATATTTTAGCCAAAACATATATCTCGAATATGACTAATTTAACCAAATGAGAACTCCATTCTAACCTCCATTCATGCTGATCAACAATTTCACTCAAAATCACTATCAGTTCAGTTAGTTGCTCAGTCATGTCCAACTCTCTGAGATCCCAAGGACTGTAGCAAGCCAGGCTTCCCTGTCCATCACCAACTCCCCAGAGCCTACTCAAACTCATGTCCATTGAGTCGGTGATGCCATCCAACCATGTCATCCCCTTATCCTCCTGCCTTCAGTCTTTCCAAGCATCAGTGTCTTTTCCAATGAGTCAGTTCTTTGTGTTAGGTGGCCAAAATACTGGAGCTTCAGCTTCAGCATCAGTCCTTCCAATAAATATTCAGGACTGATTTCCTTTAGGATGGACTGGTTGGATCTCCTTGCAGTCCGAGGGAATCTTAAGAGTCTTCTCCAACACCACAGTTCAAAAGCATCATTTCTTTGGTGCTCAGCTTTCTTTATAGTCCAACACTCACATCCATACATGACTACTGGAAAAACCATAGCTTTGACTAGACAGACATTTGTTGGTAAAGTAATGTCTCTGCTTTTTGATATGCTGTCTAGGTTGGCGATAGCTTTTCTTCCAAAGAGCAAGTGTCTTTTAATTTCATGGCTGCAATCACCATCTGCAGTGATTTTGGAGCCCCAAAACATAAAGTCTGTCACTGTTTCCACTGTCTCCCCATCTATTTGCCATGAATTGATGGGACCAGATGCCATGATCTTAGTTTTTTGAATGTTGAATTTTAAGCCAGCTTTTTCACCATCCTCTTTCACCTTCATCAAGAGGCTCTTTAGTTCCTCTTTGCTTTCTGATATAAGTATGATATCATCTGCATGTCTGAGGTTACTGATATTTTTCCCAGCAATTTTGATTCAAGCTTGTGCTTCATCCAGCCTGGCATTTCACATGATGTACTCTGATTATAAGTGAAATAAGCACGGTGACAATATACAGCCTTGATGTACTCCTTTCCCAATTTGGAACCAGTCCATTGTTCCATGTCTGGTTCTAACTGTTGCTTCTTGACCTGCATACAGATTTCCGAGGAGGCAGGTAAGGTAGTCTGGTATTCCAATCTCTTGAAGAATTTTCCACAGTTTGTTGTGATCCACACAGTCAAAGGCTTTAGTGTAATCAATGAAGCAGAAGTAGATATTTTTCTGGAATTCTTTTGCTTTTTCTGTGATCCAATGGATGTTGGCAATTTGATCTCTGGTTCCTCTGCCCTTTATCAATCCACCTTGAACATCTGGAAGTTCTCAGTTCACGTACTGTTGAAGCCTAGGTTGGAGAATTTTGAGCATTATTTTGCTAGTGTGTGAGAAGAGTGCAATTGTGTGGTAGTTTGAACATTCTTTGGCATTGCCTTTCTTTGGGATTGGAATGAAAACTGACATTTTCCAGTCCTGTGACCACTGCTGAGTTTTCCAAACTTGCTGGCATATTGAGTACAGCACTTTAACAGCATTGTCATTTAGGATTTGAAATGGCTTAGCTGGAATTCCATTACCGCCACTAGCTTTGTACTAATTAACAAAAGGTAGGTTGAAGGAGTGGTGGACAGTGAATTGAGATAGCTGTGGGATTGTGGTGGCCAAGCCTGGAGTGGGGACTTTCTGATTAAATACCAGCTCTGGATCATGAATATCAATTAAGGCAACTGACCAAACTCAGAGTTGACCTCAGGGGTCTGAAAACCTTTTCTGTTACAGGGGCAGAGAATAAGTCTGGCCTTTGAAGGCCATAAGGCAGAATCTAGGCTGCCCCTAAGGAAGGGGCATGACCTTGGAAGAAGCTCCATTTCGGCAAGGTGGCTCCTGGGAAGGACATCCTTGGCCAGCATCTCTGGCAGCTGGGAAATGAGTGCCTTGGTCCTGAAACAAGGATCTGTGTAGCATATCGCAGCATCCACTACAGTTAACCCTCCTGGTCTAATTGAAGATATGGAGAGAAAAGTAACCCACAGTTCACTGGATGCCTTAACGAGGGAAGAGGTGTGGCGAAAAAGGGTCTTTCTGTGTAACACTTTCTACCTTTCAAAACATATTCCTATGCCACTATCTGTAGATGACCTTGCTCAGGTCTCATATTTTTTCCTTGAGATATATAAAGCCATGTTGGCCTAGAATCCAAGAAGGAAGAGACAGTGATTCATGCCAGTCATGTAGACGCTAAATCAGGGGACATCCATGAAGTGTCCTGAAGTTTCCTGAGTACTTTACTCCCAAAGTCCAGCATCCTTTTTATGTTTTGAATACCGTGCTTAATTTTCATAAAACATTCATCTTCTTTATTATGGGGTAGGATTAACTAAAAGTGGAGAGACAGGAAAGAAATAACAGTTTGGGAGTATCAGGTTGAAGAAGGCAACCTAGCTTGGGATTGATGTGTGGCTGTGAAAATCTACTGTGGGGTGATTTTACTGAGGGTGTATACATGTTTGAGCTTTATAATCAAATTTACTGTAATGCAAATTTTGTCTGTTGAGTATTTGCTAAAAATGTGGGATTTCCTGTTTTTCTCAAAAACAGTTTTTGTTTGCAGTCTAGGAAGTGACATTTAAAATAACATAATCAGTGGTGGGCAAATTTATGGTATTTTTATTGTCTTGTGGTCTTCATCAACTTTCAGAATTTTCAACTATATGTATGTTAGATATAGGTACATAGATATGGATATATAGATACTATATAAAGGAAAAACATAAAAATGAACTATGGTCTTATATTCACAAGTCAAATAGAATGTCTTCTTAAAATGTATTGCTAGAAGGAAGAAGTATTGAATGGTAAAATATTAAATTAGAAACTTTGTAACTTTGGGGGGAAAACATTCTTTAGGGCATTAAATTTCATACTGAGGACTAACTTCATTAACCTTTTTAATACTTGGTAATTGGTTAAAGAAAGAGAAAAACAAAATTCTTTTTATGACTAAGGTAACAAAATCCACACTTGAAGTTTCCTTCTCCCCAAACCCACTAAGGTCTGCTTTCTTCCTCTTCATGCATTTGTGATTTTGATTTTTACTTCTTCACAGTAGGGGAAATTAAATACAAAATATGATGCTGTCTTTGCATCTTAAATTGGCTGTAGGTAATTTGTTTCTACTGTTTCCTAAATTGAAACATGGCATTTTAAGGGGTGGGGGAAGAGAAATCCAATATAGTTCTTTTTCTTTATAATGGATGTAATTTTTCTATTGAGTTCTAGAAATAGATCTGTTGAGTATAATTTTGCCCTACTCAGGCACTTTGTGACCAAATGAATTGTTTCCTTGGATTTTTGAAGCCTGCCTGCCTATCTAATTTACATTTTCCTCAAAGCTGTTCTGATTGCCTGCCTCATAGTTGGTTTGTGTGTACATAAAAATATGCTGGACTGAGTTCAAGCTCAGTTTAGAGGGGCGAGGGTATTTCCAACGCGTGGCTGCCACTGGACACGGATGCTTTGCTGAGTTAATAATCTCACTATCTTTAGTTTTCTCTGACTATAAAATGAGAATGATTATGCTTACAAAAACTCTGTTGGTTAAGTTACTGAAGCCTTAGCTGAATTATATCTTTGTTTATTTGGTATTGTTTTTAACAGCCTGGAAAAAGTCCAAGTTGAATCTTCCCTTTTCACAGTGCCCTATATCTGCTCTTCACATAAAGGTTTTATGACAGAAATACATGGGGACATCCTTTTTTAAAAATTGAAGGGTATCAGAAATTAGCATATGAAGAGAGTATTTACAGTTAGTATATACTAAGCTGTGTATAATTGTATGTGAATCAACTGTAAGGAATATTAATTGGGTGAAAGAGTATGAGAAGCACTGGAACAATTATGTACTTGCTGAAGCCTTCTAGCTTATTATTATAGAATGGTTAAAAATTAGAACTATAATTTACATTAGCTGTAATCAAAGCAGGCACATTCTAAAATGTTTCAAGAAGCACTAGGTACGTTAAGATAATATAATGAAGATTATAAGGAAAAGGTCTTCCATGGTCAGAGAATTTGGGGAAATGCTAGCTTAGTCAGAGTTGAATTGGTTTCTTTCCTACTAGAATTTTCTGGTGTATTTTCCACGTGTGTATGATTGCAAAACTCCTTTATTGTAGAGTCTTTTTTAGGACAAGTGTTTTGTGGAATGCACTTTGGAAAATACTGTTTTATTTCGACACCTTCATTTTCCAGATGAGAAAACCGAGGGCGAAATATTTAAGTGATTGCTGAGTTTATGTAGAGTGTGACACTGTCTGATGTCCCCGCATACCACACTCTGTCACCCCACGGATTGTACTCAGGCAGCATCAGAGAGAGAGGTGTTTTGTTTCTAGGGACTGAAGCAAATAAGACATATACACAGCATGCTGTGGAAATCAGTTATCCAGGATTTAAAGCCTTTCCTGGTCCATAATTGATGTTCTGGAAAACACCGTGGATTACCTAGCCCATGAGCCTCGGTTTTTTTCACCCAGTAGAGGGTGCTGTATAAAAAATGCTGATTTTTGGAAATAAATTTCCTAGGGTTCAAAATACAGGTTTGCCTTATTAGCTGTGTGGCTTTGAGATAAGTCACCTAACTTCTCTGCGTCTCAGCCCTTCATCCCTGAAATGAAGTAAATACCTTGCATACTTTGAGTGACATTAAATATAGCTAAGTTGCCTATTTGGTAAAGGCAGTCAATACATGTGATCTATTTTTATTTCTTTAACAATACCCAAAGGAGATTTAAATAATTATTTGTGGTTCTGTTGTTGACTGCAATCCTTTCATTGTAGGACATGGTGAAAATTTTTGTTGACATTTTGTTAATGGAAACTGAATCTCTCATTTCTTCTTTTTTTTACTGTCTGGCTTTTGGGTCTCTTATGACCCTTTTGAGTGCCCTATATTGGCATATGCATGTCCTGTTCTTGCTCATACTTGAGAGGTATTAGCTCCATCTTGGACCAGTCCCTTTCTTTAATTAGGACCGATGAACGAACTGCAGAGAAATCCCAACTTCTACAACTCTAATTGTGACAGTTTCAAATTTTCAAGTAAGAAGTCTTCACCCACTGCTTTTTGGCTTGCAGTAGTTCTTTCTCTTCCTATCTGCTGCTTCAGAGATCCTTGTACATGTGGAAGTTGTACACGTACCCAGGTTGGTCATGTTGGAAATCCTGTCCTTTCTTTGGCAGAAAGTATTTTATACACTGCTGTCTCTTTGGGCAGGGAAAAAACAACTTCCAAGTCAAGTGCTACTTGAAAGAGGTAACCAAACCCCCGCCCCCCTGCCCCCCCCCCATCCCGTATAAGACTGTACTCTGTGGTTACCGCTTGTGACACATTTTCAAATGGACCCCCCAGTGGCTGCAGCTGTGATTAAAAGCTGCCTGCTCTCTACCTCGCTGGGGGTTTGCTGTTTAACCATGTCAAGCACATATATACGTGGGCTACAGCTGCATCATGGAAAAGGTAAAGGATTTTGTAACATGAAAAATCAAATGAGTAAATGAATGACAAACTCCTGAATTTTGGAAGCTCAAGTCACTGAGACACTAGTTGGAAACCTAGCCATGGATGAGGTACATAAAAGTAATTTAAAGAAGAGGAGCTAATGGTCAGGAATATACACCATCTGCCAGGACATGTTTTGCACACATCAGCTAGACTGAAACATCTTAAAGATTTAAGTGCACTTGAACTTAGCAGCTGCATTTCAGCTCCTCTATGGCATTCAGGATTCAGTTTGACCATTCACAAATAAAGCAGGAATAGAATATTCTTTTCTGAAGTCTGCCCAGATACTCACTGATACATAAATAACCATGTTTGGCTTATCACGAGGGTAGTGAATGTCATTCTCAACCCAAGTTTTCTTTTAACACCATCTTCAAAAATGCTCAAATGAGCAGTGTGGCCACAGAGACTGAATGTCTCAAATGAGTCACATCCCCTTCTTTGGATCAGAGAGACTGAGGATTCAATGTTTCATAAAGTAAAATGAATGTCCTAGAATTTAAACCTGGACACTCTCCTTCATGTGGAGCTACGAGGTAAGGCAACGTTCCCTTTCCTGCCTTACCCTTCCCTACTCACTGAATCAGAAGAATCCAAACACGTGTTCTTTCTTAGCTACACAGGAAAGAAATTGGGGGAAATTTGGAGAAAATTGTGTCTCCTTTCCCCTCTGCCTGTCCCATTCTACGCCCCCCGTTGCCCCCCATTTTCAAGTGCTCCAAACCTCTGCCTCCAAACACAGCAAATGAAATGCTAATCTATCACCAGCAAATTTAGGCTGACAATACTGTGCATCGACCGCATTGATGACATTGATTACATTTCAAATATTTACAATACAGTGAGACAAGCTTAATTTATTCTCTAAAGAGTTCAAGGTAGGTCTCACCGTTTTCGAGGGGGAAGACAATGGAGGAATGTTTGTGGTCGCTATCTGCAATAATCTGATGCTGACAGAGAGTAGTATTTTATTTAGTAATTAACAGTGTAAAGGGGAGAGAAGCTGTCATGTTGGTTCTTAAGCTGGGGAATGTGATGAAAGATGATATCTGCGATCTCATCCTTTCCACTTGTTTAGGATTGTCAGGATGAGAAATGTCAGCATTATGAAAGCTCGGCTCTGCTCTTGATATGATAAAACCCTTCAAAAGCCAGTCTTCCTCGCTTCCCTTGTCCCCCTCCTTTCTCCCTCTCTCTGCACTTGCTTTTTTATTTATCCTGTTTTGTTAGATGGCAGAAATATAATTCTTTTCTTTCTTCCTATTATAAGCCACCATTTTTGTTTTATTATATGTTTCACAACCCCTAATGCCCCACTGAAAATTACCTTGTTAAATGACAGTGTTTCAAAGCCATGAATCCTTTCCACCATTCCCTCAGAGGTTTGAAACAGTCAACAGACTGTAAAGAATAAATAATAAAAAAGTATTGATTATTTTGATGACTGTGAGATTCAATTAAGTATTAATTTTGCCCTCCAGTGGACCTATCAAGGTATTCAAAAGGGAGGATTCAGCTCAGCTAAATGCGTGCTGAGTGCTTCTGCCTTAAATAGGGAGAAAATGTGTTTACCTACAGTATTTGAAGAAGAAGTGCATTGATGCACAGAGTCCAATATTTAAGTGCTGTGCAAATTAAGCCCTGGTGACAGTGACATTGTTTTCTGTGGTATGAGTATTGACTAAAGAAGTGCATTTGATGACAGCTTAAACTATTTGTATTGATTAACATTTTCATAGATTATCATGTGTCATATCAAATTCACTTTTCAGGCATGAATACATTAAAAAAAAAATAACCACAGGCAAACCGCAACCAATGTAATGATGGGACAGGGAGCGTGTGGCCCCACCTGCTCTGGCACTGGTCACCTGTTTCCTGCTCAGGAACCATTTAGGCATGAACTTGGCAATAAATAGCTCCCAGATAACGCAAAAGGGGCACTTCTGGCTTTTCTGCCTCCGATATCGGTGCCACCACAGTATCATGCGTCTTAGTTAGCAAGTGGAATAAAAGGCTTCCCTTGGAAAATATTGCTGAACCTAAAATGCCCTCCTAATGAGCTGAAGATAAAGCAGTTTTAAAATAGTGGGGGGTCAAGTTTGCCTTTTCGGAGGTGATTTTTGTTTTCTCTTTCTTTAATGCTCTGGGCATAGGGTGTTCTAGGTATCCGAATTGTTGAACAGAGTTTGTAAGTATTTTTTTTCCAATTCCTTTCAAAAACTGTAAACCAATTTTCATCTCTTTTGTTGTTTGCTTTCAAATGTTCATTTGATTTGGGGGTCAGCTGCAGTCCCAAATCTGGGACCAGCCAAGTCAACTTCTAAAGGTACTGCTAGAATTTACATAAGAAATCTCTTTCATTCCATTGAAAGCCTTTGGAAGACTCTTTTCTCCCTGTCTCTTTTTTTCTGCTCTCGGGATAGGGTTTAATTGCTTCTTCCCCAGGGAGAGGGCTTCCTAAAATAGCCCATGGGTCCTCCCTAGGGTGCTCCTTCCTTTGAGTCTGTTGCCGAAGTACAAACCCCGCACTTTTCCCCCCACCCTCTTCCTGCATTCAAGACAGCACAAGGTGTAAAAACATTCGCACAAAAGCACATCCCACAATTAAAGCTGTGTTGGTTAGGTTGCTTTCAAAGAAGTTTTTCCTTTCCTTTTTTTTTTCCCCCTCTCGGAAGCCTCCTGCATCTCTCTCATGCTAGTTGAGCTTTAATAGGGTGGGGAGGAATGGAGAACTCGGATCTGTAATAGCTCTTCACTTGACTGCAGCCAGCAATAACAGCGGGAGCAGTCAGAGATAAGAGAGAGGGGAGAGAGGGAGTGTGTGTGTGTGCAAGAGAGAGAGAAGAGGAGAGGGAGGCAAGGACTCGCACACACTCAAGCGGCCACTTTTTTCCTCCCCTGCACTCTTTTCCCCCATCCTAGGATCCAATGATAGCTGGACAAGTCAGTAAGCCCTTGCTGTCAGTGCGGAGTGAAATGAATGCGGAGTTGAGAGGTGAGGACAAGGCTGCTACTTCAGACAGCGAGCTGAATGAGCCCCTGCTTGCGCCCGTGGAATCAAATGACAGCGAGGACACTCCCAGCAAGCTCTTCGGTAAGTCTGTCTAGGTATTTCATTTCACTCCTACCATGGTGTCCGGAAAAGCCATCCACACCCCCACCCCTCCTCTTTTTTTTTTTTTTCCCTCCCCCTGTTGTTCATTCAATTTTCTTCTAAGTACCAAAGAGGAGCTTGGCATCTTGGAGGGGGCTGAGCCACCCCAGCTGATGCCAGGCTGGCTGGCAGGGTGTCCTCCAAACTTTTTCCGACCAGCAACTTCCTCCTGACCCTCTGGACTGGTCAGATGTTGCTAGCGTCCCCAGGCTAGAAATCACTGGGGAAAAAAAAAAGAAGATGAAAATCATCATCAGGAAATCAGTTCCATTGTGAGAATTGGTTAACGTTTATTGAATAAATATCGACTCGGTTTCGGGTTGCTTCGCCGCCTTTTGTTAAGGGGAAGGAGAGTAAAGAGTTATTATCTGTAGTCAAAAGACCAAAGAGGGGAACTGAAAAAATATCAATACTGGTCATTCTCTGCAGGTAAAAGGTGGCTCCTGGTATGGCTCAAAGACATAACATTTTGTAATCACAATTAGAATGAACGTCTCTTCTTTTTCAAGCGTGATGAGGAAAGAAAATAGGTCCATGGCATCCCTCCTCTCAGCCATTCCCGTTTAACAGATGTTTACAGCCTCGTCCTAAATGTGGAGGCAGCCCAGATCCTTTCTAGAAATCTTTGTTTCATAAACAAAACAAGAACAAGCAGAGTGCCACTCCAGCAAAGACATCTGTCATTCAAACAGATGACACTCTGTAAGCCAACTCAAGCAACTGTGATCTCTAATCAGAAAGGGGACCAGGCTGTGTTGAGGTGTGTGACTGAGTGATGGATGGTGATAGATGTCTCTGCTGGAGAAGCACTTCATGGGATAGAGTGACATTAGGTTTTCAGAACACTTGCTCCTGAAACACTTGCTTTTAATTATTTCCAAGTGTTTATATACTTATGACACTGAATATATATTATATATGCACATATATAACACATACTAACCTGTTCATACTTATATATACTAACCTGAGATATGTATATATATATATAGATAGATAGATCAGGCAGAGAACAAGTTAAAAAACAGTCAAGTGCCTGAATTTTCAAGAAACACAGCATCATGGTATAGACTGCTTTTTTAAGAAAGTTATTAATTCAATTAAAAAGATAAGCTGAAAAATGCAAAACTACAGAAAGAAAGCACCTTAGATAGTTTGGCAACTTCAGGCCAGCTTCAAAAGACGAGCTTTCACCTGATTTTAAATACTCACTCAATTCAACATTAGAGGAGTGTTGCAGAGAAACTTTCTGTATCAGATTTTCTGTTGGTAAAATGCTGTTTTATACTTAAGAGTATAATAGATGCCAGTTACAAGAAATTTGGTCCTATGACCCTTTCTTGGAAAAGCAGCAGTTTCATCTCTGACATAAATTTTCCATACCTAGGCATTAAGGTTTTAGCATTTTCACTCTCAAGAAATATTTTGTTGTAGTCTAAGTTTTTATCTGTGTAGGAAGAGTTATGTCCTAAAATACTCATTTCATTTCAAGGGGTTAGTGAGAGAAGGCAGATAAAATTGTAAATTACAGGAAGGCCAAAGTCGGGCTCCAGGCTCTTTGATGTTGAATATACTAATACCAAGCAGTTTGACTTTTAAAATATAATCAATTATGAATTCAACATAATTGCAGATAATGAATTATGTGTTCTTCAACTTTGCGTGTGTTTTTTAAAAGTAAATGCTCTTTGTAGACTTTGACTTGAAACCCCAAATTGTTTTTTTTTCCAAGTAAAGCAGTTACTTTGACTTCTCAACATTTTTTTAGATTTTCCAGTGTTGAAAATTGTCATAGATTTGTTATGTCACCTTTTACTGATTGGCGTGGTGTGGAGAGAAATAAGCTTTAAAAAAAAATCCAAGGTGGGTGGGCGATCAAAGAAATTTGAATGAAAATTTCTTTGAAAATATATTCTTTAAGTGGAATCTTTATGGAGTAAACTGAAGAATCATAGTGAAGTTTGAAAATCTTAGTAGGTTTTAGATGATACTCGTCTTTACTTTTTGGAATGCTCACCTTCTGAGTCTGTGGCTGAGAACCCTGCAAAATCTACATCTTATATCTAATATATCTTGTTTATTCACTTAATTTTATTTGATCTCTAGAGTGCTTTTTAAACACAATGTGAATATTTTCCAGTTTCTATTAGATAAAGTAGAAACCAGTAGATGAGCAGTTTTGAAAACTTAAGAAAAAAACTGAAGAAAATATGAGACAGACTAGAAAGCACCCCAGAGGGATGCCTTTTTTTCCAAACTGATTTTACTGTGAAATTCTGATAGATGGAAAATTAAATTGAATATTTATCCTGTCCATTTCATTTAACAATAATCTTGCCATTTATTATCTCAATGTTCTTGCAGGTTTCCTTAGCTACTAGGTCTGTTCTGCCGTCACCTTTAAATATTATTGGGACTTAGCATTAGGAATTCCAGTTTATTTAACTGGCTAAAACTTTTTAGTATAACTCTCTCAGAATTTTTCACAACTTTGGCAACACTTAACTGATACTGATTTAATGGACGATTATTATTTGACCTGAGTATGTTCAAGTTTCTCATTTTTAATATATGATTATGATTATACTCTTCTCTTGGTAATGGAGAATTGCATTCTTACTAAATAACTGAGAGTGTCCAGGTTTATCTCTAAACAATGATTTTCTAACTTATTCTCTCAAACCATGCTTCATTTATAGCATGTTCCTTGTATTTTTTAAAACCAAGCTTCTGGAATGAAAGGAGAAGATTAAGACAGTTTTTTTGTCTTATGATCTGCTTACTTTTGTGGAGAGACATTTACTGACAGGAGACAAAAAGTTCCATTTTTTATTGTAACCGAAATTTCAGTATAAATAGAGTTCTTTGGAGCTCCATCCTCGTTTTGTGTCTTCTTAAATTCGCAGTCCAGAGGACAAGTCTGTTTCTCTCACAGTATGACACCTTCAGCCCAAAAGTACAGGAGAAAGGCTAATACAGATGCCCTCTATGGATAAACAAAGGAAATTCCAGGAACCATTGGGCCTTTTATGCCTCTCCTTAAATTGCACCTCTGCACTTCACAGCACCCAAAGGGAAACATACGGTGCAGACTGTTTCAGTGCTCTGAGCGTCTCAGCACACCAGAAGGAGAAACCAGCGGCCATATGCCAGCCTAAGGAGAAAGTTCAGAAAAGGACCCTTGTGTTTTATAAAGTAATTACATCAGAGGTAATGTTTTGCTTAACTTGAACAGCCATGGAAACTAAAGTACACTTAGGAGAGATGAATTCACATTTCATTGAGAAACGTGTGGTTGGCTCGTTCTCTGTGATATCATTAAGTAGTGCATTATTTGTTCTTGTAAAGACTGTGGAATAGGTCTTCCCTCTTCAGTTTCTGACTTTGTTATGCTAAGCTCTGAGCCATAGAAACAGTATGGAGGAAGAGTAGACTTGCACATCAGGAAGTATTATCAGAGAATCTGGTTCTGTGTCTCCCTGTGTTTCAGCTTCATGATCAGATGAGTGATGCCACACAGGGCCAGTCATTTAATATGTGATGAGTGATGTCCATATTCGAAACCACTCTCAAAACTGGCCTTTGGCAAACAATCTCAAAGGGAAGAGGTTGCTGTGTTTCTCTAGTGACATTTATAGCACTTGTGTCAATGTGGTGCTTCGTTTTTAGTTATGCCCATCAAGAATTCAATGTTCCACATTCAGTCAAGTTGGATGCTAAAATTCAAATGGTAGCATCAACAACTTGGTGAGGAAAATGGCCCCAGAAAGGATAAAAATAATATATATCCCTAGAAAAATATCTGTACTAAAGTTTTCCCATGCAGTCACAGCAGCAGAAGTGAGATCATATAAAACATGCCCTAAATATTTTCTCTCATATATATTTGAAATTCGAAAGATGATTTATTAACAGTCTTCCTCCTGGGAATATTTTTATTGTTTCAAGTTAAACCTTATGATTGCTTTTCTTGCAGTCCCAACTACCTTGTGTGGCTGGGTTAGTTGCTTACTTATACCCACTGCACGGGAAGTGGGCACATAGCTCTAAAGCCTTGAGCTGAGACATAAACAAACAAACAAAAACATTTAAAAGCATTGTACCTGAAATAAAAATTGGTGGTTGGTTTTCTCATATGATAGTGTGGGTTTTTAGGTTAAAAGCAATTGCATGCAATGATACTTATAAAGGTGGGTATTTTCAGTGTCATTTGTTTATAAACTATTGCAAAAGGATTGAAAGTTGGGTCAGTGATTCTTAGCCTAGAGAATACACTCTTTATGGGGTTTTTCTTTTCCTTTCCTTTCTGTTATCTTTCTCATAGAAACATGCATTAGGAGATTTTTTTTTTTTTTTAAGTTGCCATTCAGTTTGACTTGATTAGAATTTATGGCAGTGGAGTCGTTTCCAATGACAAAAGGGTAAAGAACTAAATTGTCTGTCACCCCTTGAGACAGTGGTCTCTGCAGGTCAGCATGGAGGTCATTGGTGGGGCGTTATAAGAACTGCGCTTTGTGGTAAAGCTGCCTCTCGCCTGTGCATTAGTGAAGACCTTCATCATGGCATCACTCTGTTACTTTATTTAAACTTCTTTCAATGTCTTGATATTTATAATATTCTGATAAAATAGGCTGGGGCCAAGGAATCAGTAATGGGGCTTAAGCCCAAGAGGGATTTAGCTGGGAGTTGATAAGGAAAATTCCCTAGAGAAATAGATGTATTGAAAATATGTACCATGCTTTGGATCTTTAAAAGTTTCAATATTATGGCTATTGAAAATAAATACTAGTTTTTCACTGAGGAAAGTGTGCTTTGCTAGAAAAACCTTAAAATAACATCTTTTAAAGTCAACTAATCTGAGTCAGAGATTAGAGTTAACCAGTGATTTAAAAGAAACCAGTAGAAACCTCAATTTGCATAAGTAAGTGAGGTGCACGATAAGGTATTTGTCAAAAATCAATTCTGATTTCATAGTCAAACAAGCCCATGCGGTGTTGTTCTCTGACTACTGAGTGGGGAGTGCGCCTTTAGGGGCATGTCTTAACATTTAAGAAAGTCTACTGCACCAAGGTATTTCTTTATAAAATCCTTTGTGTGTGCTTAGACAAATTAAGTTTAGTGTCCCTCCCCCCACCAAAAAGTATTAATATACTGCACTGATAAATAAATCCACTTTGAATAGCACTAATGTGTAAGCTTGGAAATAAAAATAAATTCCTATGAAATGTCTCTGATGTTCAAACTTCTCGCCATGTTCTCACTATGTTACATTGAACTATGTTCATTTCTATGGGGCACTGTGATGGACGAAAGTGCACCATATGTGACACAGATTGAGTGGGAACTTTCTCAGTGTTTTCTTTTTCCATCTCTTTGCCATGCCTATGGTACTGAGGTCAGACCTCTGTATAAAGACTGAAGTTCTATATTGCAGTATCTAAGGATGTTACTACTTCGTAATACATTAGTGAATCAAAATGCAGACACAAGTTTACACTTTTTCTTTCATTTTGATTGCTAGAATGCTTATAGTTTGTTGTCCTTGTGGTTAA
Organism: Dama dama; assembly: GCF_033118175.1. NCBI lineage: Eukaryota > Metazoa > Chordata > Mammalia > Artiodactyla > Cervidae > Dama > Dama dama. Next base: position 78,055,552 of record NC_083698.1, on the reverse strand, counting down.
ACGGTCCTGTAAACAATTGAAAAGAAGACGAAGTATTAGAAATTACATTACTCTGTACCATCACCCCTTCGAATGATCCCTTTTTAGTATTTTTAATGTCTGGGAGGTTTTGATTTAAAGGTTACATGACATTATAGTATTTTTGTAGTTCATACAGCTTGGTTTATGTCATAATTAATAAATAGAGGGGCATTCTGGATTCAGGCTCCCAAGGCTCAGCCCTTTGGTAGATTGTTTTCTTTTCTAATTGCCTGATTTAATGACAGAGTGTTATTCTTTCCAAGAACTGACCAAATAAATATTTCTCCCGCTTCAAAAATGAGATATAAGTGACTTTTGGCAGTGGACTTTACTGGTTATTAGACAGTAAACAGATAATTTGTGAGAGAGCAGGTATTTTCTTTGATTGGCGACCTTGCTGGTTTATGTTTGGGGATTAATAATACATCAGACATTCACACATTAAAAAGAAAGTAGATGTGAAGGAGGAAGGAGGAAGGATGCGGCTCTGCTATTGGGCTGCTCCTGATTATCTGGGGCCTCCCTAGGAATGGGGGCATTTGCCCAAATTTGCACCTGGCTCCACTTCTCATGTTTCTTGATTTTCTTATGCTAAAGAAAAAGATAGCAAAGTGTTTATACCAAACTGGCACCCTGTCAGGGGGCAATCTGTGTAAAGTTTCCTGCTGTCAGGTTAATAAATTTTTTAAAAATATCCGAAGGCAGAGGTAGCTAGAGAAAGCTCATAGTGACAGTTGCCATTCTCCACTGGATGGGTGGATGGGTTTCTCTTTAATATCCAAAGTGGCTCTGAAATTTTCTTGTTTATTGCCTTCCTAGGTTCTGTACTTCGCTGGTGTTTTTGTTCAGCTGTCCTCTTATGAAAGCCACTTCAGTCTTACTTTTTAAATGTTTTTCCCATTTAAATTTCCAATGTCTTTTCTTTGAGAAGGAAATAAGTGAGCATAGTTTGTTTTGAAATGGTATTTTACAGTTGCACATATACCCTATGTGATGAGCCTGAATGAGGTTCTAAATCCGTCAACACTGGGCTTTTCTTTGAAAATAGCTTCAAGTAATGTTTATATTAAAATTCATTCATAAAGTATTACTTGGGCTTTGGCATTCTGGGGGCTTCTGATGAGGTGTGTTTATTAAACCTGTTGACCTGACTCAGTGTTTGAAATGTAAACTCCCACCTTCTGCTTCTCAAAATCAAGAGAAAATGTATCTTAAAAAAATAATACAAGTGAACTTGTTTACAAAACAAAAATAGACTCACATAAATAGAAAACAAATTTATGGTTACAAAAGGGAATAGCAGGAGGTGAGGGGAGATAAATTAGGAATTTGGGATTAACATATACACACTATTGTGTATAAAACAGATAAACAACAAAGACCTACCATATAACACAGGGAGCTCTGCTCAATATCTTGTAATAATCTATAATGGAAAATAATCTGAAAAAGAAAATATATATGAGTACATATAACTTTTGTAACTGAATCACTTTGTTGTACACTTGAAACAAAGATAGCATTTTAAATTAACTATACTTCAATAAAAAAATGATATAAGAAGAACATAGTCCATCTTAAAAAAAATCAGATTGCCTACAAATATGAAACAAGGGCACACTAGTTTGGTTACATCTCTTACTTTATATTGTGACACTATTGTGTGCTATCAAAAATGGACCAATCCTTTTTAATGTGAACACAGAGGTCAGGAAAAGTAGCACTGAATCACTTTTGGTTGAAGAAATTTGTCACTCTCAGAGAAATAGAAATTAACGTTTTGAGTAAGTGCTCAAAGGTCATTTTTAAAAACCACCTTAGTCAAGGCACATAACTCCTCTTTTTAATCGTTAACTGATACTTAAAAAAAAATCCTAGATGTTAGATGAATATATATATATATATATTTCATTTGAGTTTTTAAAAGAGAGTCTAAGCTCAAACTTCTCTTATTCTTTTTTTTAAAGTGCTTTTAAGGTCTTAGAGTGGCAAGAACATACTGGTTTTTATTTTCATTAAAATGAAACAACAACATACCTGGAACAACATAGCTAAAATAGTATGAGTCACTTTTATTAGAGGACTGTACTGTTATCAAAACTATTTGAAAATAGGAGAAAAAATGATCATATTACAATTAAAGAAACTAAGTAACATCATTACATAATTAAATACACTACATAGACTTAAGAGTTTTTTTGTACTGAAGACCATTTGAAAATGGGATTCTATAATGAAACCTGTGTTCCTTAAGATAGTGAATAATTTAAAACCTGCTAGTTTAGCCTGAGAATGAGGTAAAATATTAAGATGTTTTTAGGACATTTATCATGGACCAATGACACCTGACATGAAACAATGAAACAATGTAATGAATGTGTTCTGAGTGCTTTATCTTTTTCTGTGAAATAATAGTATTTTCCAGATTGATGTACTTTTCAAATATCTTGTGTTATTTTAATTTCATCCTATTAATAAGGGGAAAAAAAAAACTCAGGTGAGATAAAAGTTTATGAAAGTCAAGAAACCCATATTTAAAGATCAGTATTAATACAGTGTTTTAAATTAACAATGAACATTTTCCATTTTCTTATCACTTCTATATTTTATCTGTGTTTTTCTGCATTTTCTTTCTAAGGCACTATGAATGCACAGTGGATGACTGTAACACTACCCATGGAAAGCATTTCTGTCTAATGTGTGTTCTCTGTTCTTTCTCCTGTGTTTGTGTGATACTTCAAATTGTCTTGCTAAATTTGTAATATGCATGTATTTTCTCTATCATAATATTAAGAAAGGTATCCACACGTCACTTAAATGTCCTTCTCCCATACCTATGTATATTTTAAAAAATTGTTTCCAGATAAAATTAATAGCTCGCCAATAAAGGACAACTAGTTATATTATAGCATTGCTTCAGGCACAGTTGGGCTGTAATCCAAGTTCCAGTGTCTTCTTTGAAGCTGCTATTCACTGAGCAGAGGAGACAACAGGATTTCTCAGAAGTTGTGCAGTTTAATTCAGTAAAGAGACTTGGGCGTTTCTATACATTTTGATTTATACGGAACAGATTTTTTTTTTTTTTTTTTTACCATTGTCCCTTTGCATGTTTGGATTGGTTATAGACTCCTTTATTTTTTTTTTATTTTTATTTTTATTTTTCCAGTGGGTTTTGTCATACATTGATATGAATCAGCCATGGATTTACATGTATTCCCAATCCCGATCCCCCCTCCCACCTCCCTCTCCACCCGATTCCTCTGGGTCTTCCCAGTGCACCAGGCCGGAGCACTTGTCTCGCGCATCCCACCTGGGCTGGTGATCTGTTTCACCATAGATAGCATACATGCTGTTCTTTTGAAATATCCCACCCTCACATTCTCCCACAAAGTTCAAAAGTCTGGAACAGATTTTTAAAACATGCAAAACTTGCCCATGCTAAAGAAGATTCTAAATATTGGGAACTTAAATATTTGTCTACTTGTGGGATATACATATGCTACAATGTAATATTTATCTTTATCTTTTTTAAAGTAAAAGGCATTTGTGTAATAGGCAGTAAGCACAATTTTGGTTACACATTTCTGTAAGAATTACATGTGCCTAAACATACATTTACATATACACATAGCAAGATATGATGGGTGGTTGATGCATGAAAAGAAATCACATTTTAAACATTTGCTTTTAAAATAGTGTGGTGTAATTAATCTCCTTTTGCAGTTCTTGATGGCCATATATGTGGTGATTTGTCTTTTCATATCAATATGGCAAGATCTATTTTTATAAATTAATGGTTTGGTGTTACTTATTTCATGAGAGAATCATCATGGTTAAAGTAGAAAGGGGCTGAGGATTAATTTGATTTAAAAATGCAAACATTTGAAGCTGTTTAAAAAGCATGGAAAATTATTATTGCACAATGAATTCTTGCAAAACCAACCAAGGGTAGAAGAGAATAAAAAATCAAATAGGAAAACACATTTTTTTCCCCATACTAAAAAGTGTACAGATGCAGAAGTGGTTTGTAGGATGAAATGCCCTTTTCCAAACCTGAATTTTTTTTCTTTAGCATATCTAATTTCATTTAGTAAAACACTGCAGAATAGAAATGTGTCCAAAAGGAAATATCAAATTTTCAAAATGAGAAGCATGAAAGGAATATCAAATAAAGCTAACACTTTAATGGCTCTGTTTAATTATATTTATGTACTTCACTGTTATGTATGCAGGGGTAAATATTCAAGATAGGGATTACTTGATTTTTGTGGGAAAACTTTCATACAGTTTTGGAAAGCAACATGCACCGTTGTTTTAGATGTGGATTAGCTCATCTTATTCTGACTTCTAAAATTAAGGCAGATTTTATTCTTAAGAGTTACCTGAGGAATTGCTCAAGTTTTCAGCTATACAAGTCTATTTCTTCACTTTAGTCTTGACTCTTTACTTCTCTGGTTGTATTTCATGCTCATAATAATTCTGCAACAATTTAATAGGAATCTGCAGACAATCAGTAAAGTGTTGAAATTAAGCATTACTTTAAAAGGAATGAATGTCTACAGCTGCCTGCTTTAAACAAACAAACAACAAAAAAAAAAACTGGTCAGATTGGAGATTGCTGATGGCATTGACATGGTTGTATTAGTCTAGGATGGTAGCTACCTGTCTTGTTGTCTGTAGTGTATCAATATGTTTTTATAATGATACAATAACCTGAACCCTGTAACAGTTTATGGTCCTTTTGAGAATTCTTATGGATTCTTAGAGTGACGGAGGTCTGAGAAAAGATCTTGAAAGCTTTCACAAAATCTGGCGAGGTGACAGAAAGCTAGCATGACTGTGATTTAGCTGCTAAGGAATCCTATTGACTGGGAACATCATTAAACTTTTAAGTTAAAACAAAAATCACAAGACAAATGGTAGATATGAAGGGCAAAGGGTACCCAGAAGGACGGCAAAAATTAAAAAGTGCTGAAGGGTCTGAGATAAAAGGCAAAATTCAGCAAGCTCAATGTTGATCTGAGTATTCTACTTAGAAAAAGGATTTTTGTTCATATACTGTTCTGAGTAGTGCCATGTGCCCTGAAAATCGGTATGAGTACATTTCCTTCCTGGGATCTATCAGGCTTCGTGATTGCTTTTTTATTTTCCCTGACTATTTTTAGTCAATGATAAATAAAAAACTTGAATTTTGAATCTGGCACCCATGAAATATAAAACCAGAAGCAGCAGGAAATAACCAGGACGAGTAACTTCACATCAGTTTATGCCCACAAATATCAATCTTCTTAACATTGGTAATACTGCTAATTTCTCTGGGCTTTTTAAAATACACTTCCACATGAGCTCTCAAAACCCATAAAAGTGTGGCATGTAAAGTAAATTGTTTGTCACTTGCTGACGACCTGCCATATTTATTGTCAGGAGAAATGGACATTCTCTGGAAGAGCAGTTGTTAAAGGCCAAACAATTTTTAAAGATGGCAAAGATGCGTGAGGGTTTTCCTTTTTCTAACAATGAGCCACCCCTTCAGACATCAAAAGACAAGATAATAAGACACTTCAAGCACAATTCAAGATTATATTCAACATCTAAAGGCTCATCTCTTGTCAGTTTGCATTTACTCTCTCAGGGATGTGATGCTTCTATCATCTTTCTGTCAAGAGGAGTCTGGCAGAAGAGGCGAGGGCTCTCATTTCACACACTTAGGGTTTTTTATCAAATAGCCCACACTCATTCTGATTCAGCCAAAATGGGGGGATAATTTGAAAAAGGTCATGTACAAGCACAAAAATCTCATATTGATTTGTGTGATTAGAAGGCATTAAAATTGCACGTTTATGTTAGTTGCTGAGATATTTTGTCAGTTTATTTGGTAATACACTTTTGCAGCCTAGAAAAAAAAGAGATGACTTAAAAATTTCAAATAGATGGCTGAAAGCTAAAATTGTCTCCTTTAATGTAACCATGTTTGAACATTTAACAAGTGAACGTAAAAATGATTTAATGCTTTTAGTATAACAATATTTGAAATTAGCTTATATAATGAAATACTTCATGCAATGTAAAAGCAAAATAGCACAATTTTGCCTATCAGAGGAGAGAAATATATATGTGAAATTATTTTTAAATACTTTAACAATTGATTTCATATATTTAATATAAGATAAAAGATGACATTTTCAATATAAATGTAATTATGAGGTTAGTTTATAACAGTTATCAAATTTTTAACATTTTGTACTCTTTGAAATTACAATGCTATTATATTTGTCATTTTATGCCATTCTTAGTATATATACCCTTTTCCGGAGAGGGTACTAAAGAATAAATAAAGGAATTTTAAAGTTACTATTATTATTCTCTGTCAAAATTCATCACATTTCCTCCTTTGCTCTTTGACACTCACAAAGCCATACAAAGAAAGATTCTACTTTTGTTTTTGGTGGTGGGGCGGGGGCAAGTCTATAGGAGTTAGAGGAACCAGTTTTTCCTCTCAAAATAAAACAGTTGATGAAAACAAAACCATGATATCCTGGGATCATTTCTATATTAAATCTTTGAAATTACTTCTAAGAATTTTCATCAACTCTATGTGTCTTCGTTTCTTACATTTTTCTTCTTTGCAGTAAGTGTTTTGAAACTGACCTTCTTAGCTTTGTGCTACTTTCACATATCAAAACAAAGGAGGTGTGCATATATACAATGTAATTGCAGCATGGTGTAATAGAATTAAAACCCATAATCTCTCCTACTTATTATGAGTCTTTTCTTTACTCTACAGTTTATGCCTTTAACAAATTCAACAGTCAATTCATCGATTCAACAAATATTTGTGAGTATCCTCTTTGTGGAAAGGAGCTGTGTTCTGAGGACTCAGTGGAGAATCATCAGAGAGAATCAATCACCTAGTCCAGTTCTGCCACTACCAGGATGCTGAGGATGCAAAAATGAACAAGACAGGGTGGCCCCACTGGTAAATAGCCCACAACCAACACTATACACTGACATTCTGTATTTACTTCCTCATGTCATGAGACTCTTCAGGAAATCTTAATCTTCAGTGTTATGCATTCCAGAAGTTATTTATTGGTCATAACCTAAGAATTTAGAAAAAATATGACCTCCAAAAAGTGAGAAAGAAGAGAGGATTATGAAGTAATTCAGGCCAGAAGACATTCATAGTGTTTCCATTAGTTTGGTGCTTATGATTTAAAACAAATGTGATTCTTTGCAATTGTCTCTTAGTCATATCCAAATGATAGATGAAGTCGGTTTATCTTTTCCTCTCCTGCTTTTACAATCCTTCCAAGATTCTTGTTTGTTTATTGTACAATGTAATATAATGGGCAAGGTTCTGGAGTGAGCTGGTTGGATTTGAGTCTGGCTCTGCTACCTGTCAGTACATTAAAATGTTTAAGCCTTAGCTTGTGTGTGTTAGTTGCTCAGGGGTGTCGGACTCTTTGCAGCCCCGTGGACTGTAGCCCACCAGGCTCTTCTTCCATGGAATTTTCCAGGTAAGAATACTGGAATGGGTCACTCTTCCCTTCTCTAGGGGATCTTCCTGACCCAGGGATCAAACCTGGTTCTCCTGCATTGCAGGCAGATTCTTTACTGTCTGAGTTACTAGGGAAGCCTTAGCTTCCCCGTCTCTAAATGAGTTATTGATGGTACTTACTTTATAAAAGTCTTAAGGTTGACATGAGATGACATGTGTAGGGCCCTACTGAGTGCCTGTAATGCAGCCAACAAACACAAGCCTACCACACTTTATTAAGAGTTGAAAATGAACTTGCTATTGTCAGAAAGAATTTGTTTAATTCTTAGCAACAGATATCCAAAAACCGACAACCAAAATTGTGAGGACTTTGGAATGAGCCATGCTTCTGGGAAGCATCAGCCCCCAAAATTTTCTTGGCCAAAGAAAGATTCTGTGCATCTTTGCTTCTGATGACAATACCCTTCCTTCTTTAGGAACGTGAGTCACTGCTTTCTCCCAAAGTCTGTTCAGGAAAGGATTCAGACTTACAATAGATTATGAGCAGTTTCTAGAAGGGACAATACTTGATGATCTTCATCTTGAAGAGCATGTGGGCCAAGTGGTGAGCAAGGGTGGAGGGACAGTTCCATATCCTCCTCTTTTCTAAATTTGAAAAGTTAGAGTATGTGATTCTTTCAAGTCATAGAAATTTAAAAAATAATTTTGGCAGTGGGAAGTGATATGAAACCATATGTCTGTGGGCGACAGCAAATGCTTCTCTAACTTGTAGTTCAACTGGATCGCCTGGTGGTGGACTATGTTTGGGTGGCATTCCTCTGAGGTGGACAGTTTTCTCTCTGATGGAACTCACCACTCTCAGGCCAAGCAGTTATTTCTTTCCACCTTGGCCACATTGTAGCCAAATGAGGAACATAGCATTGGCCTCCAGTTAAATGCTCAGAGAGTTTTAGAAGATGCCTATATGACCTTATCAAGGTGAACTACGCAAAGTTGCAGAGAGAGTTAAACATCCCATTGAAGTCACATGAAGCTAGGGGAAGACAATACAGCAGAAAGTTAACCAGGGTTCAAATCACTGCTCTTGGCCTATGCTCAGAGCTATGCCCCTTTTGTCTCTTGTTTCCTCTTCTGTAACACAAGAGCTTGAATGACAATCAGATAGGGTGTTAAAGGGACTTCCCAGGTGGCACTTGAGGTAAAGAACCCTTCTGCCAATGCAGGAGACGTAATAGATGTGGATTCTATCCCTGGGTCCGGAAGATCCTCTGGAGGAGGGCATGGCAACCTACTCCAGTATTTTTGCCTGGAGAATCCCATGGACAGAGGAGACTGGTGGACTATAGCCCAAGGGTTGCAAAGAGTTGGACACGACTGAAGTGACTTAGCACACACTCAGGGTGTTAAAGATTACATAAAGGAAAACAAGTCAGGTGCCTGCTCATGGGAGTGTTTAATAAATAGGAGTTACTTTCCTCTACTTCTTAGACCAAATGTATCTTTCTGATATTTAGAAGTGACCTTGTAGAGATTCTGGATCAGATATTAATGATCAGATGAGGCAGGGGTTTTGAATGATCAGATCTGCTGTTTGAATTTAACTTTCTCCACAAAAGCCAAACTTCAGCTGAAAATGAAGACTGTAATCTCTGCTCTAGAAATAAAGTAGATTCAGTTAGGTTATGAGTCTTTTCCACCCCAGTGGGGAGCTCCTTTTGCCTCCAAAGTCAAGCAGTTCTCTCCTAATGTTAGTTGTGTGTTGATGAGGTATTGGATACTTGGCTGCAAATAGAAGTCCATGATGTTTTCATACCTTTGGAGATTTTTATAGCCAATGTTTAATTAGGACTTTCTAATATTCAAGAATGAACTCTTCATATTTTTTTTAAAAAAGGAATAAACCAAAAACTAAGATAACAACCTCAAAACTCTTTCAGTGCAATACCACTAAGAATTGAACATGCTGTGAATATTTGAATAGGTTAAATTTACATTTGAAGCCATATTTGTGGAAAATGTATTACCTTTATTAAGGATATTTAGAGACTTTTGGCTGAGATTAAGAAAACCTACTTGCTTTTATAGATACCAGAGTGGTCAGGATCACCAAGGGAGAATAATTTCTGTTGTTGTTGTTACCATGGTAACCTCACTTATTTTTAATTATATATTTATTCATGCATTTTGCACATTTATCAGAAATTATTGACATTTCTTAAACAACATATTAATGTGTCAATTCATGTCAATAAATAAGCAGTGATATTGAAAAATATTAAATCATGCTTTCAGATTGAATTAATGTACATGGTTGTGTTCATATTAAGCAGAAGAGACAAACTCTTCTTTTTTTTTTTTCCTCTTTATTTATTTATTTATTTTTTATTAGTTGGAGGCTAATTACTTCACAACATTTCAGTGGGTTTTGTCATACATTGACATGAATCAGCCATAGAGTTACACGTATTCCCCATCCCGATCCCCCCTCCCACCTCCCTCTCCACCCGATTCCTCTGGGTCTTCCCAGTGCACCAGGCCCGAGCACTTGTCTCATGCATCCCACCTGGGCTGGTGATCTGTTTCACCATAGATAATATACATGCTGTTCTTTCGAAACATCCCACCCTCACCTTCTCCCACAGAGTTCAAAAGTCTGTTCTGTACTTCTGTGTCTCTTTTTCTGTTTTGCATATAGGGTTATCGTTACCATCTTTCTAAATTCCATATATATGTGTTAGTATGCTGTAATGTTCTTTATCTTTCTGGCTTACTTCACTCTGTATAATGGGCTCCAGTTTCATCCATCTCATTAGAACTGATTCAAATGAATTCTTTTTAAGGGCTGAGTAATATTCCATGGTGTATATGTACCACAGCTTCCTTATCCATTCATCTGCTGATGGGCATCTAGGTTGCTTCCATGTCCTGGCTATTATAAACAGTGCTGCGATGAACATTGGGGTGCACGTGTCTCTTTCAGATCTGGTTTCCTCGGTGTGTATGCCCAAAAGTGGTATTGCTGGGTCATATGGCAGTTCTATTTCCAGTTTTTTAAGAAATCTCCACACTGTTCTCCATAGTGGATGTACTAGTTTGCATTCCCACCAACAGTGTAAGAGGGTTCCCTTTTCTCCACACCCTCTCCAGCATTTATTGCTTGTAGACTTTTGGATAGCAGCCATCCTGACTGGTGTGTAATGGTACCTCATTGTGGTTTTGATTTGCATTTCTCTAATAATGAGTGATGTTGAGCATCTTTTCATGTGTTTGTTAGCCATCTGTATGTCTTCTTTGGAGAAATGTCTGTTTAGTTCTTTGGCCCATTTTTTGATTGGGTCATTTATTTTTCTGGAATTGAGCTTCAGGTGTTGCTTGTATATTTTTGAGATTAATCCTTTGTCTGTTTCTTCATTTGCTATTATTTTCTCCCAATCTGAGGGCTGTCTTTTCACCTTACTTATCGTTTCCTTTGTAGTGCAAAAGCTTTTAAGTTTCATTAGGTCCCATTTGTTTAGTTTTGCTTTTATTTCCAATATTCTGGGAGGTGGGTCATAGAGGATCTTGCTGTGATTTATGTCGGAGAGTGTTTTGCCTATGTTCTCCTCTAGGAGTTTTATAGTTTCTGGTCTTACATTTAGATCTTTAATCCATTTTGAGTTTATTTTTGTGTATGGTGTTAGAAAGTGTTCTAGTTTCATTCTTTTACAAGTGGTTGACCAGATTTCCCAGCACCACTTGTTAAAGAGGTTGTCTTTTTTCCATTGTATATCCTTGCCTCCTTTGTCAAAGATAAGGTGTCCATAGGTTCGTGGATTTATCTCTGGGCTTTCTATTCTGTTCCATTGATCTATATTTCTGTCTTTGTGCCAGTACCATACTGTCTTGATGACTGTGGCTTTGTAGTAGAGTCTGAAGTCAGGCAGGTTGATTCCTCCAGTTCCATTCTTCTTTCTCAAGATTACTTTGGCTATTCGAGGTTTTTTGTATTTCCATACAAATTGTGAAATTCTTTGTTCTAGTTCTGTGAAAAATACCATTGGTAGCTTGATAGGGATTGCATTGAATCTATAGAGACAAACTCTTCTTGAAGCCAGTGGTAATGACCATCCCCGTCATATATAATGTGTCTATTTTACAGTTTTGACTTTCTTCTCTGAATGTATAGATTATTTTTCCCTTTACATGTCCCAGCTTTTGTTACTGTTTCCTCTGTGAATTTCTTACTGGATAAACAAGCAGGTCTGTCTCCACTTTGCTGTGCCACTGGGTGATGGCAGCATGGAAAAGATGCTACTGGGAAAACTATTACAAGATTGGGTCTATTTCAGGGTTTACATTGTACAGAGGGAAGAAAACTCACCTCTTCAGGCCATGCCAGGAGTTGGGTACAGATTTATTTACTGAGCCTGTCAGCCAGCTCTAATGTGCTTCTCCCATGCCTTTCCCTTCTGGCTACCACCCAGAAGATACTTTCATCAAGTACTGCCCCCTATAGCTGAATCTTCCAATTTTTCATTTTTTCATAAAAGTTAAGCTGCACTCTTAGTTTGTCCTAACTAAAAGTCAGTGTTTAGAAGAAGAATTGCTTCTTCCAGGTAAGATTTGTTTGTTTGCTTGCTTAACTGATTTTTCTGCTTTTGTGTTCCATAGTGGTTAAAAATCTTTCTCAAAATCCTCAAGACCCTAATAGTCTTAAACACCCCTAAGCATTCATAGTTTATCTTCTTTTTTTTAAACATTGAAATAGACGTGCTAACTATCAGGCATTCTTGAAGGCAATCGGCCCCATGCTTTTATGCTACCCATTGAAAGGAGATCTTGATTCTTGGTCTTCTTATCCTTCAGAGATGCATTTTTTTCCTATCAGATATCAGCCTTTTAGAGAAAAATCTATAGACTCTATTTTGCAGCATGTATTAACTAATATCACTTCATTTCAGTTAGGTTAAAGGGGTGAGGTGCGAATAACCATTTACTATCTTGATGTGATCTCTAAGTTGCTCATTATGAACTCATTGAGAGGTTAATTTATTCAAAAACCTTTATTGTGTCCCAGTCTGCTGCCCACCCTTTTTCATGGTCAAAAATCTTTGGACCAACTTTCCTGCTTTCCCAGATTACAATGGAATCTTTCCTTCCCTTGCTTTCCAACTGTTCTCTCATTTTTTAACCTCTTTTGCAGCCATTTCTGGTGTTCGCCTCATAATACAATGACTTGTGCATTTGTCTGCCTCCCTTGTTGAGTAGCAAGCCTCCAGAGGACAGATAATAGATCCTGCATATTTTAAGTGTCAGATAAATGTTTTTTGAATCGAACTGCTTCTGAATTGGATGTTTCTGGACATCATCCACACTTGGTAAATACTTACTGAATATTAAGTTGAAATAGACTCTATCCACAGGAGTCTACTATTCAACTAAAGTAAGAATGTGTGTGTGTGTGTGTGTGTGTGTGTGTATTAACAAAAATGAATGACAAAGCTAAGGTAAAGAGACTTCTCTGGCAGTCCAGTGGTAAAAACTCTGCCCTTCCATTGCAGGTGCCATGGGTTCAATCCCTAGTCTGGGAACTAAGATCCCATAAGCCCTGCCATGTGGCCAAAACAAACAAAAAACAAAGGTAAAGAAGTGTTTGTTCACATAGTCAACAAATATTTATTGAGCACCTTTGTGCTTAGTGTTGTCCTAGGTGCTGAGAATACAGTGACAAATTAGAATGAATTTTTTTTTCATGGAGTTTGCAGATGATAGGGAACTCAGATATGAAGTGATGATTGTCTAGAACTTTAGTAATTTACCATTGTAAGAAATGCTCTGTGAGAGAAGTGGGAATTCTATAGGAATGAATAATAAGGGATTGTGACTTAGTTTGAAGGTTCATATGTGATGGTGGACACTGAGTGGACAATATGTAGTTGTTATGTTGACAAATTACTCCTCTCCAGTTGGATGCAGTCCTGGTGGAACTATCAAACAAGATGTCCTATCTTCTCCTGGACAAACAGGTTGTATGTGACGGTCAGGTGCTCAAAGTAGATGGTCAGGTGCTCTCTCCTGGGAATATCACTCTTGAACTGAGTGACCCCAGGTCTGAAAAGCAGCTAGAGTACCTCTAGATGGTAGTGATCCCAGAGACTGTCACTAGTTTTTACCATCTTGATTCCTGGAAGAATCTTTGTTATCATCTTTTCTGAGGTCTAGATCATTAGCTTTTTCATTTCACTCTGTTATCTACCCCCAATCCCTTATGACAAGGGCTTTTCTCTTCCTTTCTCTTTTTGTTTAAGTGAGGACCTAGAGATGATCACACTAAGTGAAGTAAGACAGAGAAAGACAAATATATGATGTCACATATGTGGACTCAAAAAAATGACATAAGTGAACATATTTACAAAACAGAAGTAGACTCAGGGACATAGAAAACACACTCATGGTTACCAAAGAGGAAAGGGGGGAGGGAAAAAGTTCATGTCACCTAAAACTAAAGAACTCTTACACTGCTATTCTTATGATCTCCAGAGCTGTATTAGATAAGCTATTTCTCTAAGGTTGATTTCTCAAAGTTAGAACAGAGAAGGCATGCCAAGTTGAGCAAACAGCATGGGCAAAGGAACAGAGGTAGAGAATTGTGTTCAGTTGTAACTTGATAGGATGAGAGTAAAGAATTAGTTCTTAGTAGACAAGGTGGTAGGGCCAGGTGAGTGTTCATTATAAACACTGAAATCTGTCTCTGGAACGAGCAAAGCTGGGAGACCTTGAGGGAAACTACATAGGCCAAAATTGTATAGCTGCGTCCCATCATTCCTCCTGTCTAGCCTGAGACCCAGCCAGAGTGTCCATCACCAGTCCTAAGGGTCTTCTACTAAATTTGGATTTAAAGTACCACTTGATTCTTAAAGTGCAAATACTCTAGTTGCAATGATATGATTGCTTAGTCTCATTATCTATTGCTGTATTACAATGCACATCAAAACCTGGCGGCTTAAACAATGACAAAATTTATTTTGCTCCCAGATCTTCAGTTTGGTGAGTGATTGGTAGAGGCCATTTCTCTTCCACATGGTTTCAACTGAGGCAGTTCAAAGGCTAGGGATTGGAATCATATGAAGGCTTGTTTTTTCACATGCCTGGTGTTTGGTCCTGACTGTTGTCTGGGACTTTATCTAGGGTTGTTGACTGGAATACCTATCTGTTCCTTCATGTGACCTGGGCTTCCTCATAATATGGTGGTTGAATTCCTCATAATATGGTGGTTGAATTCCAGGGGCAAGCAATGAGAGAGTGAGAAAGAGAGAAAGCAAAATAGATAGATAATAGATAGGGGCACCAGGTGGAATATGACTTTCCTAAATGAGAGTTTTCTAACCTGTCCTTGGAAATCAGCAGCATCACTTCTACCACTTTTTATAAAGCCATCACTATGGTAATATTACTTCTGCACATCTATCTCTTTTCTCTTTGATAAATTAATATAAGTAAATGCATTTTGGAGGCAATGTCCTCTTATTTAGTGAACAGACATTCTGAATGAATAATCAGATCTTGTTTGAGGTAAGGCTATATGGGGAATAACTTCTACATCATTTAATGAGCATAGCTGAATATCTTCTAGATATTTCTGTGTTTATTCCACTGAAGTTTACCTTACTTTTACCAATTTCGTTTTTCTCACAGCGGTGAAGAGGTTTACTTTAGATTTTGGAAACTGAGTCTTTACTCTATAAACATGAATAAATAAAGGAAGTTTTATTTTAGAATATCAGAGGCAGATGGAAGCTAGAATCTGGAAGACCACTATGTCCACACTATGACAGACCATTGGTTATAGAAAATGAAAATAGATTTCCCAAACCTAACATATTAATTCCAATACATTTCTCTTTGGTAATAACACACAGAAATTTCAGTTATAACAAACCATTTCTGAGCTTTTATGTCTACCATCAGACATTCTAAAGAAGGATGAACAGGAGAAAGGAAGTTGGTATGTTCAAAGGCATTTCATATAACTATTGTCATTTATAAGGAAATCATCTGATTACAATTTTTTTAAAAACATTTAAATATTAAATACATTCTACATTTGAGGAGTTTTACCTCAAAAATTTTCAGGTTATATGAAGGATACATCCTTTTCATATTTTTTTTTAATTAAAAAAATTTTTATATATCTTGAATTTGTATAAAAAATTGATTCCACACTTTCTAATGTCTGATGATTTCTATAAAAAGGGTCACCAGAAGCAAGAATGAGTATTCTGCGTTTTAGATAGATAAATGAACTATAAGCTTTTTTCTGAGTCTGTTGAGAAAAGTGAGGAAGCAAGAAACAACATGGAAACTCAGAATTAGCTGTGGTTATTTTAATTATGGACTCAGCAAATTAAAATGTTCTGGACTCCTACATGTTGTTCAGATGGTGGCCTGACCAAGAGGTTTTTAGTGACTGAAAAGTCATGAGCTGAATTCTTGTCAGTATTAGAAGAGTTATAGCCCAGAATCCTGTTTTCCTTGGATCAGTAACTTCCAGCCCTTGTTTCCCTCAGGGAATACATGAGAAGCCAAGCTAGAATTCTGCTGGTCGCCAGCCTTCACACACAGGACTGTCAGTGAGGTCCCTGGGTGGGAACGGGGAGTAGGGAACTGTGGGAAAAGGAGCTTGGGCTCCTAACCATTCTCTATAGGTTAGGGCATGTTGCACAAATATGCAGTAGGCGATGCCAGTCTACAGAACTCCTTACAAAAACCACTTCCTTTAAATCCAGTAAAACAAATTTAATGACAAAGTAGATTTCCAGGTGTGTCTACAAGCTAAATCTCTACTACTTCCAGACTTTCTTTAGCAATGACAATGATGACAATGATGATGATGATGATAGCTGTACAGACTAGCTTCTTCAAAGTATTTCTTCTTGCAGAAATTCTAGGTACATGTTTATCAGGATTTGGTTATCAGACTTCAAGTAATATAGAGTTTATAGGATTATGAGTATTGTTTTTCTCCACTACTTGAAGCCTTATGGTGGTTTCCCACTGAACTCAGAATAAATTTCAAACTACCAGGACATGGCTCCCATGTTCTAGAATATACACCCTCTGTTGACCTGCAAGTAATCTATAGCAATGCTGAAATAAAATGCTTTTGTAGTTTGCTTTTTCCTTATTTAGCTTTTGTATTGGAGCTCTATATGGTAAATATTTTCCTGGACAAACAAACATTTTTATGACAACAGCTTAAATGGCTATGAGGTATTTTATTGTATGGGTGTGTCACCATCCATTACAGGACAGCTAGATATTTTTCAATTTTTAAAATTGAAACTTTTTCTAGATAAAAATTTGTTTAGATCCTTAATCATGTCCTTAGAATTGATTAGTGTAATTAATTAACTTATTAAGTAGAATTATTAGATTAATAGGTATGCATATTTTAACACTCTCCAGAAAGAATATGCAAATTTTTACATCATAAACAGTACTTGAGACTGTCCATTTTCTGATTCCTTATGCAAACCTGATTTTTATCTTTAAGTCTTAGATAATTTGAAAGGTAAGATATGATATCTCTTATACTTTACATTTCTTTGATTACTAATCCAGCTTAAATCTTTTTATGATTTTTGTTTATTAGTAATTCCTCTGGAGAATTGCTTCTTCTTGACTACTCCTGGGAAATCCATCTTTTTTCTTATTGCTTCTTGTGAGCACTTTATATAGAAAAAAATCAGTACTAAATTTCCCTTATTTATAAACTTTCATAGAAATTGCTAGATAGAGCAAATAAGACATGTTAACAAAGGTGTGATGGGAAAATGTTTTCTTTTGAATCATCTACTTATCTAAAGACCAACAATTGTTTTATACATAGCAAAATATTATAGTAGCTGTTTTCATCAGGATCCTGGCAGGAAAGAGATGGCACAATCAGATTAGGTAAATTAGGCAAAGTATAATAATAGTACTATTTATAAATGTTTGGATAGAATGTAGGGAAATACAAAGGATAATAGAAATGGTCTCCCCCTCTCCAAGATTAGTAACACAATGCCCTGATCACTCTTGGACTCTTGGAGCTCATCACCTTTGGACCAATACTCCCTCCCTTTCCTGAAAGGATAAAGTAACCTCAAAAGGGTGAAGGAAGGGACAGATACAAAAAGCTGGAAAAAGAGTGTTATTTGGAAAGGACCACCTCTCTTGAGGGATGCAGCCATCCCAAGACCCTACAAGAAGGGCGGCAAGGTACTGAATGTCCCAGTTTTATTCTCTTCCCTCCTTCCATTGACAATACCCAACTGGAAGCCAGAGGGAAAGAAAGGTTTTGACATAGTGTGTATAGTCAGCCCCTCAGGGCACTGAGCAAAATGGAAAAGAGTAGAGTATAGTCTGTAGGAACAAATGGTTTTAGCGCAGTGGGATAGAACTATGATTCTGAAGTTGGTCTCAAGAAGGCTCACTTCCCCAGTTTTGCCACATAACTGTTCTTTAACATCAGGGATCCTCACCTGTAACATGAGGATAACCACAGTGCCCACCTCAGACAGTAGCGAGAGTTGAAGATAAAGCATTTGGTAGAGTCTTGGCATATAATGTGTATAGGATAGAGGCAGTTGAGGGTCTAAGGAAGCTGTTTCCTTGTGTTAATGTTTTCTTTCTCTTTCCCTTTCTCCGTCTTCTTTAATAATCCCCACTTCTATCCTAGCCTGGTTGCTGGTTGAGTTTTGGCTGGGAATCTGGAGTGTAAATTATCAGGGGCCAACCCTATTCCTTTCCTCAGCCCTCACCTAGATAGTTCATGGCAATGTGCAACGTGCTATCCAAACAGACTTGCATATCACCCTATTGATCCTTTGACCACAGATGCAGGGGGGCTCTGGGGTATCTCATGCCATGTCCCCAGATATTTTATCATAGTCTTCCAGCCTAGGCACTTTCCAACTGTGGCATATACTCTGAGAAAATATTTCCTGGAGATGCTTACACTTGTTCAGAGAGATAATGAAATAAAATAAATATATCCCCCAAAAGGAATTTTTCTCTTATTCTCACAATAGCCATATGAATGTACACACTGCTGTATTTAAAGTGGATAACAAACAAGGAACTATCTGATAGCACAGGAAACTCTGATCAATGTTATATGGCAACCTGGATGGGAGGGGAGTTTGGGGGAGAGTTCATTTCAGTCACTCAGTCCTGTCTGACTCTGCGACTGCATGGACTTCAGCATGCCAGGCTTCCCTGACCATCACCAACTCCTGGAACTTGCTCAAACTCATGTCTGTCGAGTCGGTGATGCCATCCAACCATCTCATCCTCTGTTGTCCCCTTCTCCTCTTGCCTTCAGTCTTTCCCAGCATCAGGGTCTTTTCCAGTGAGTCAGTTTTTCACATCAGGTGGCCAAAGTATTGGAGCTTCAGCTTCAGCATCAATCCTTCCAATGAATATTCATCACTGATTGAATATTCATTGGGGGAGAATGGATGCATGTAAATGCATGGATGAGTTGCTTTGTTGTGTACCTGAAACTATCACAACATCATTAGTCAGCTATATTCCATACAAAATAAAAAGTTAAAAAAATAACCATATGAGACGAGCCTTTAGCAGCTGTCCACAGACTTTTGTTTCAATGTTGTTTTCTAGATAAAAATAAAACAAAATCATCAACCCAACAAAATCTATACGTGGAGAATTTTGTATATTGAATATGCATGAATGCATGAACACGTCAAGTTATATATACTCTTCAGTAATACTCTAAGCAGTAATTTGCAACAAAAGTGTGTTTTCTTTGAAAACATTAGTAGAAGAACTTCCCAATCAAAACTAGAAGAAAATTTCAAGAATAAAATTATACACAAAAATAATTTATTTTCCTGGGAGCTTTTAGTTTTTGTGTATTTCGTTTCCTAATTTTATTGTTTCTTATTACTTTCTGAGTGAAGTAACAATAATTTTACATACAGTTATTACCATTTTAATACTCAGTAAGAAGTATAAAATTGCCACATTTGTGTTAATTGGTGTTAAACCAAGGCATTGATAGCTGACCTGATTTGGTATTAGAAGGGAATAAATTCTTTCTGATGAATAGTGACAAAATGTGACCATGGATATAAACAGACATTCTCTCCATCTGCTGAGAAGCAACTTTAATTCTTGTATATGAGCTTCCAGTATTTTTAGAGGATTGCTAAAAAGAATTGTTAAGTTTTGTACAGTAATTTATATTTTATTTTAATGAGTTAGAATGAATATTAGACATATAGTTCTGGTACATCTATTATGCAGTAGGAAATGTAAATCACATGAGTGGCATTAGATTAAGTTATTTTGGCTTTAAAATGTGAGTAATGTTTCCAATTTGAGTCCAGTGATTTCAAAACTCAGAGTGGAGTCAGTAGATCAAGGAAGATTTTGAAAAATTGAATATCTGTCTAGATCTGTCACTAGTGGTATGTTGGAGCTAGCTTATGCTGGCCTGTGATAAACAACCATTCTATTTTCACCATTGTGAGTCAGTTGTTAAATGTAGTCACTGCTAAGAACTAAATAATATAATCTTATAATTATATAAATTATATTAAAGAATAAAATTAACATATATTCAAAACCCATTACTTTCTAAATATTTTGCTATACTTTTAAATCTGTGCTCTTGGAGTTATTTAGATCCATCTGCATGATGGAAATACTATAGAACAGTATTGTGTATCTTTTCCCAACTCTGCATTCAGTGACATGATTTTGAAGCTGGCCCTGGAGAAAGTATTTATACCATGGGAGCAGGAAATGCTAAAAATCAGTATTTTATTTACTGTCTTGTTGACTGTCTAGACTTGAGAAAGTGACTTTAAAGTTAATGTAGATTAAATTTATAAGTATGTTATCTCTATGGGTGTATATTGTGACTAGTGCAAAGACATGAAGAAACACTCTTCCTGTATTCAAAAAATATTCTATGAGTCTATGGGGAAATCACTATGCCATTGACAAACAAGTGAAGTTTGGCGTATCTTTTTATTATTTTCACTTTCATCTTACTTGTTAACATACATGAAATTATCAACCAACATTTAGTCAGCATGTTTATCAATGGCATGAGTGACTTTTTGATGAATCAGAGAGTCATCAAGTATCTATCTGTCATCTGATTTTGTAACACCATTGTTGATAATAGAAACTCATAGTAGGTAATTCCCTGGTGGCCCAGTGGTTAAAACTCTGCCCTCTTACTGCTGAGGGCCCAGGATTAATCCCCAGCTGGGCAACTTAGATCCCACAAGCTGTGTGGCACGACAAATAAATAAAGGGAAAAAAAAAACCTCACAGTAGGTTTTGTAAGAAATAGTAAATCATAGTTATAACTTTACATAATTTTAAATAAAGCGTATTGCCTATTTTGTTATTATTTGTAAACCATGTTACCGTTCTTTATATCTGTTTATAACAAATGTATGTATGTATAACAAATGTATATATGCATACTCTTTTACCCCTGAGAGCTGGCCATTAAACTGTTATCAGCACACAGTTGATTGGATGCTATTTGGTCTAAAAACAAGTCTGAGAAACTCTGCATCTTGGTCTCAACCTAGCTTTAGGTTTGTGGGGGCCCACAAAGAGATTAAGAAGTTTTACAAAGAATAATTTGACCTGAAAACCATCATGAAGACTTTAGAAAGGATTACCGTGGTAGTATTATGGCTCTAGTGCCAACTTATTTATTCTTTCTTAAGAGAAGAAGCTGTTTATGAATTATTCGTACTATTTAGATTTTTATGGATAGTAAAATTAAAGTGACATTGAGGTGAATTTAGATCAACATAGCTTTTCTGCCTCATCATTTAGTGTTTTTGGTTAGTTTCTCTGAATAAGGAATTTAAGAAATATTACAATCATCGATGTTACCTAGCTGAACTGTAGTTATATTTAAATATAGTTATATAGATATATGTAGATAAACCAAAATGACATGATATGCCCTTAAAAGTGAGGAACATTTATGATATATTCTTGAAAATGAAGTTTTAGATGCCACCTGTTTAGAAAGTGAAGGTTGGCAGAATGTTCTGATGAGAATGCCCCGGAAGAGAAAAGGATTCACAATCATGCCACAAAGGACTAAATCATGAAGCAAAACAGTCAACCTGCAGTAATGAAAACTTAGAAGCCCATGGGCGCTAATTCGCTTCAGTTCTGTCTGACTCTTTGCAACCCCTGTGGACTGTGGCCCGCCAGGCTCTGCCTGATCATGGAATGGGTTGCCATGCCCTTCTCCAGGGGATCTTTCCAAGACAGGGATCGAAGCCTGAATCTCTTATGTCACCAAGGGAGAGATCTGTACATGTGGAAGGTTTTTAAAAAATGTTGGAGAAAGACTGGGCTTATTCTGGGTGGTTTCAGAAGGTTTAACAAATCCCAATGGATTTGTAGGGAGGTGAATTTGGCACAATGTAAGGAGAATTATCTAATAACTAGAACTATGCAAAATTAAAATGTACCTGCTAAGAGGTGATTTTTTTTTTTTTTTTTTTGTCATTAAAAGTCCTCAAGCAGAGCTGAGGGTTGTTATAGACAGAATTCAGATTATCTTTGTGGTCATGCTTCCAATTCTATAATTTGTGCATTACTTGACTGCTCATTGTATATTAAACCCAAAGCAGGAGCCAGCCCTTGTACCTGTGCTGGCTTATTTGAAACCTGGCTGGCCAAGTCAGTTCAAAAAGTTAAAAATTGAAATTAACCTTTCCATTGTGAACAGGTGAAATACACACATGATCATATACTACCTTTAAATAAGTGAATTCTGGTAAAATCACATTGAAACAAATTCCTTTATAAAGAAGTATTCTCTATGACAAAAATGTTTCTGTGTATTGGAGATAGAATACAGCATGCGAGCCCTATTATCTATTAATAGTAGATGACATATTGTATGCTTCTAGGATGTACTATGCTTGATCACGAATTCCTTCTTTGCCCACTCATTTCTCAATACACTTATTTTACAGTTTAAAAAGTGGGCAGGGAAGAGAGGAAACATTCAAAGATACTGTTTAAACTGAGTTGCTACTGGTAAGCTATTTCAATAAGTATCCACAATTGCATGGGCCATGAGAATTGAGTGGGTGTTTTTGTTGTTTTTTTTTTTTGCTTTACTTTAAAAATACATTATACCCTCCAGGGGCCAATTATCCCCACAAATCAGTGTTTTGCTTGAAAAAGTTCATAGATCAAATGAACAGAAATGAATCTTGACTTGCACTCTGGAATATTAATTATATTTGGCATGTGGCTATATGATAACTAGGTATTGAAAGGATCTGTGTTGATTAGCAATGCTAATCAGAATTCTAAAGTTTCTCTTCCCCAGAGAAAAGATATTGCCATCTTAAGCTATTGTGGATTAGATGTTAGTATTTTTTTTTTTTTTTAGATGTTAGTATTTTTAATGCCCTAATTAACTATTCTTGATTTTTGCAAGACAGTTGCAATGTTTAAATTTTAATTTCATTCATAGACAGGGAAAAAAATATTTCCAGGGATTAGAAAACTCACACAAATATCCAAGTTTTATTCTTGAGCCAGTTTGAAATATAAATTACAAAGAAAACAAGAAATAGAGAGAAACATAAGGAAAAATTTTGAAATATATCATTGTCTTGAATTTAAACTCAAGAGTGTCTCTTGCTACCCATTTTATGAAACTGTATCACCATTGTTTGCAAAGCAATGAAAGTAGAGAGACAGTGTCCTTGGTTCAGTCAGTTCAGTTGCTCAGTCATGTCTGACTCTTTGAGACCCCATGGACTTTAGCACACCAGGCTTCCCTGTCCTTCACCAACTCTCTGAGCCTACTCAAACTCATGCCCATCGCATTGGTGATGCCATCCAACCATCTCATCCTCTGTCATCCCCTTCTCCTCCCACACTCAATCTTTCCCAGCATCAGGGTCTTTCCAATGAGTCGTTTCTTCCCATCAGGTGGCCAGAGTATTGGAGTTTCAGCTTCAACATCAGTCCTTTCAGTGAATATTCAGGGCTGATTTCCTTTAGGATGGACTGGTTGAATCTCCTTGCAGTCCAAGTGACTCTCAAAGTCTTCGCCAACACCACAGTTCAAAAGCATTACTTCTTTGGCGCTCAGCTTTCTTTATAGTCCAGCTCTCACATCCATCCATGACTACTGGAAAAACCATAGCCTTGACTAGAAAGACATTTGTTGGTAATGTCTCTGCTTTTTAATATGCTGTCTAGGTTGGTCATAGCTTTTCTTCCAAGGAGCAAGCATCTTTTGATTTCATGGCTGCAGTCACCATCTGCAGTGATTTTGGAGCCCCCCAAAATAAAGTGTCTCACTGTATCCATTGGTTCCCCATCTATTTGCCATGAAGTGATGGGACCAGATGCCATGATCTTAGTTTTCTGAATGTTGAGCTTGCTTTAAGCCAACTTTTTCACTCTCCTGTTTTACTTTCATCAAGGGGCGCTTTAGTTCTTCTTCACTTTCTGCCATAAGGGTGGTATTATCTGCGTATCTGAGATTATTGATATTTCTCCTAGCAATCTTGATTCCAGCTTGTGCTTCATCCAGCCTGGCAATTCTCATGATGTACTCTGCATATAAGTTAAATAAGCAGGGTGACAATATACAGCCTTGACATACTCCTTTCCTGATTTGGAACTAGTCCATAACCAGTTCCATGTCCAGTTCTAACTGTTGCTTCTTGACCTGCATACAGATTTCTCAGGAGGCAGGTCACGTGGTGTGGTATTCCCATTTCTTTAAGAGTTTTACACAGTTTGTTGTGATCCAAACAGTCAAAGACTTTGGCCTAGTCAATAAAGCAGAAGTAGATGTTTTTCTGGAATTATCTTGCTTCGTCAATGATCCAACAGATGTTGGCAATTTGAACTTTGGTTCCTCTGCCTTTTCTAAATCCAGCTTGAACATCTGGAAATTCACATTTCACATACTGTTGAAGAAGCTTGGCTTGGAGAATTTCTAGCATTACTTTGCTAGCATGTGAGATGAGTGCAACTGTGTGGTAGTTTGAGCATTCTTTGGCATTGCCTTTCTTTGGGATTGGAATGAAAACTGACCATTTCCAGTCCTGTGGCCACTGCTGAGTTTTCCAAATTTGCTGGCTTATTGAGTGCAGCACTTTCACAGCATCATCTTTTAGGATTTGAAATAGCTCAACTGAAATTCCAACACCTCCACTAGCTTTGTTCATAGTGATGCTTCCTAAGACCCACTTGACTTTGCATTCCAGGATGTCTGGCTCTAGGTGAGTTATCATACCATTGTGATTATCTGGGTCATGAAGATCTTTTCTGCATAGTTCTTCTGTGTATTCTTGCCACCTCTTCTTAATATCTTCTGCTTCTGTTAGGTCCATACCATTTCTGTCCTTTATTGTGCCCAAATTTGCATGAAATGTTCCCTTGGTATCTCTAATTTTCTTGAAGAGATCTCTAGTCTTTCCCATTTTATTATTTTCCTCTATTTCTTTGGATTGACTGCTGAGAAAGGCTTTCTTATCTCTCCTTGCTATTCTTTGGAACTCTGCATTTAAATGGGTATTTTTTTCCTTTTCTCCTCTGCCTTTCGCTTCTCTTCTTTTTTTCCACAGCTATTTGTAATGCCTCCTCAGACAACCATCTTGCCTTTTTGCATTTCTTTTTCTTGGGGATTGTTTTGATCATTGCCTCCTATACAATGTCATGAACCTCTGTCCATAGTTCTTCAGGCACTCTGTCTATCAGATCTAATCCCTTGAATCTATTTGTCACTTCCATTGTATAGTCATAAGGGATTTGATTTAGGTTATACTTGAATGGTCTAATGGTTTTCCCTACTTTCTTCAATTTAAGTCTGAATTTGGCAATAAGGAGTTCATGATCTGAGCCACAGTCAGCTCCCGGTCTTGTTTTTGCTAACTGTCTAGAACTTCTCCATCTTTGGCTGCAAAGAATATAATCAATCTGATTTTGATGTTGACCATCTGGTGATGTCTATGTGTAGAGTCTTCTCTTGTGTTGTTGGAAGAGGGTGTTTGCTATGGCCAGTGCGTTCTCTTGGCAAAACTTTGTTAGCCTTTGACCTTCATTTTGTACTCCAAGGTCAAATTTGCCTGTTGCTCCAGGTATCTCTTGACTTCCTTCTTTTCATTCCAGTCCCCTTTAATGAAAAGGACATCTTTTTTGGGTGTTAGTTCTAGATGGTCTTGTATGTCTTTACAGAACTGCTCAACTTCAGCTTCTTTAGCATTACTGGTCAGGGCATAGACTTGGATTACTGTGATACTAATTTTTTAAGTATCAGGAATAGGAAAGAAAAACATAAGTGAATTTGGTAGACTTTTAAAACAACACCACCAAACAATCTTTTCCTGGGTAAGAGTTGCTGTCTCAGAGGTTCCTGGCTACATCAGCCCAGGCTACTCCTTGAGGCAGCCCATTAAGGGAAAACATACTCCATCTTTTCTTCTCAATCAGTATAAAAAGATTATTCAAGAAGAGAAGAGTTGAGGGAGTAGAACATTTTGTTTTAAGTTAAAGAAAGGAAATAAGAGCATAAGTGAGTCAAAGTAAGATCATGACTCCTGATGACCTGGCTATCTCCCCAGTCAACTCACAAATGAGGCAGAAATTGAGGGCAGATTGGCTGTGATATTATTGCATCTCTTATCCTAGATTTGTTTATTTTCATTGCAAATTGGTTATTCAGGGACTGAGCCTCAGAAACAGTTCATCTTTCCTTACTATAACCTAGGGAAGTGCCTCAGTTCAATAACATCTACCCTAGATCAAAATAATCTGTGAACCAAGCTTACAATGGAGATTCACCAAACTACATTTGCTTCCAACATGGTGTGTCACGTGGTTATAGGTTGACTGAAGGTGACCAAGTGAAGAGTGCACAAGTACCACTTACCAGGAAAAAAATTCCAGGAAAACTATCCTCACAGCATACTTACGATATTTGGGGTGGTCAGAGTTGTAGCTCTTAAGAAGTAGTTTAATAAAACCCTAATCTGAGGTCCACCAGGGTGCTAGACTGTAAAGTTTACAAAAATGCATGAATGCTTTTGTATATAGCAAGTGTATATTGAATATGGACATGGAATTGCATACAAAAGTACTTAGATCTCTCTCACACACATGCACACAGACATTGCAGAGGAAGTGATTGGATAAAGCCAAATTTCTTTGTCGTTTTTGTCATCATGAACAGCCAAGTGATGGTGATGGTGGTCGTAATTATCACCTTTCACCTGATAGTAAAAACCTTATCCATCTTAGAGTAATTTAAATAAGAGGTAAGCTCATTCATTTATTCTTAAGGTTTAGAATGAATATTTGACTGTAGGAATTTAGCATGTACCCTTCATGGGTCAATGGGTAGGTGAGTCTTAAACCTCTTTAGGTGGTGATTATTCTAATAGAAACTTCCTCTAGCCCCTTGCCTTTCAAAGGCCCAAAGCAATATTCCATATTTCTTAGAAGAAATGAGGTCAAATGTGGTGAAAGTACAGATAAACAATATCATTCACATGGAAATCATCACTTCAAGTTTATAAAAAGGTGCTTTTTCTGGAAAAATAAAGAAGATGGAACTGATTCTTGATTGTATTAAAGGCAAGGAATTTCATTTTAAAAAACTGTCTTTGGCAAGATGCAGAATTATAGTTTTTATGCTATTAAAATTAAGTTATTAACTCTTACAGCAAAAGAAGATGATTGTCCTTTAATGTTTAATAATAATTTTTTTGTGTTGTGAGCACTGTGCTGCTAATTAGAGAAATTCCCAAGGTATCTTAGCCAAAGAGAAATTTTAAATTTTATAGAAGATGCATAACAAATTGCTTAAATACTTAGATGAGTTCATATGTAGATAGCTAGGTAGGTAGATACAGGTTTGCGCTTGTGTTATATGCCTGTACTCCTTGATTTATGCAGGTGTAAATTATAGTGATTTAGGCAGCTAAAATACATAATAGCACTTAAAATACATGTAATTAACAATTTATGTTCCCTGTTGTGAAGAGAGAAGAGATACCCCCCCATTATTAGGTCAACATAGAAAGCAAGCCTTTAGGATTATTGGCCTTACTCTTCATTCTCATAGTTCAACGAGAACTATGAGACTGGACAGGATCCCATGATCCTGCAGCTATTGAGGGGAAGTCAGGCCCAACCAAGGTCTCTTCTTCAGCTCTCTTTTTTAATACTAATAACTAATCTCTCAGTTATTACTTGGTGAGGTGTCAGGAGGTGTGATGAGCACCCTGTCTTTTTTCTTGGTAAACTTCAGCTTCTTTTCATCTTTATTAAATCTCAGCCTTCCTCAAAACCTTCAGTGCTTCGATTTATGTTTCTTTTCATTCCTCCTCTGTGCTTGTTTTCCAATATTTGGAGCTCCAAACTGACAGCTCCAGTTAGAAGTCCCTCCTTATACCTCTCTGGAGGCTGCTCTTCCACTCCCCACTGAGCTTTCACATCTATAACAGCCAGACCAGGGCTTACCTAATCCACAGAGTCGTCTTTGATAGCCTGAAAATCTTTAGAAGTAAGAGCAGAAAACTTTTCTGTATTTACTAAGACAAAAGTCAAGTTGTATTTCGAGGAAAGGTAGTTGTTGATCAAGTTGAAGCTCCTTGAACTCAGGTGTCAGGTTTATTTGTTTCCCACATGCCATCATTTTTCAAAAATTAAAGTATGGTTGATTTACAATGTTGTTTTAGTTTCAGGGGTATAGTATACATGCATATATATACATATACATATATATATATATATTTCCTTATGCAATACAATAGGTTTTGTTGGTTATCTTTTTTACATATAATGGTATGTTTATATTAATCTCAAGCTCCCAATTTATCCCTCCCCCTTTCCCCTTTAGTATCCATAAGTTTTTTTTCTATGTCTGTGAGTCTGTTTCTGTTTTGTAAAAAATTTCTTTTGTACCATATTTTTAGATTCCACATATATGTGATATTACATATTTGTCTTTTCTGTCTGGCTTACTTCACTTAGTATGACAGTCTCTAGGTCCATACATATTGATGCAAATGGCATTATTTCATTCTTTTTTATGGCTGAGTAATATTCCATTGTATACATGTACCACGCCTTCAGATACTACTATTTTTAACAGGGGGACGAATGAGAGGATGTGGCAAAAATAAAATGAAGAAAGATCTCCTTTTTAAAAAGGCATCTTCTCTTTGTATAATGTAGGTTTATTTCTCTGGCAGTAGCTATTCTTACCTGAATTATGGAAGCATTTATTGGTTATAGGCCAAATTCAACTCTGAGCACTTGTTCCCATTTATAGATGAGAAAGTAAGAGATTGTTTTTAGTTAACTAACTCATTCATCTTCTTACAGTAAACTGGAGTACATCTACTCAGCAGATCTGCACCCGGGTTTTATCTTTGGCACTGAGACATTCAGAGCCATCTCTAGTTCAATTTGGCAAGGCAGTTATTATCATTATCACTATCATTATTATTTATTGAGCATTTATGTGATGCCAGGCACTTTATTGGGATCTTCCCTGGTGGCTCAGATGGTAAAGTGTCTGTCTACAATGCGGGAGACCTGGGCTCGATCCCTGGGTTGGGAAGATTCCCTGGAGAAGGAAATGGCAACCCACTCCAGTACTCTTGCCTAGAAAATCCCATGAACGGAGGAGCCTGGTGCAGGCTACTGTCCATGGGGTCTCAAAGAGTCGGGCACGCCTGAACAACTTCACTTCACTAGGCACTTTACTAAGCACTTTACATATATAATCTCATTTAATCCCACAACACCTTGACATGGAGATCATCTGTGTTTTGCAGATGAGAAAACGAAGAACTAGGTTAACTGTTTAATATTACACAACCCATAAATTAGAAAAGAACCCACCGTGCAATTGAATTCCAGAATGCCATAACTGGTGCATCTCTTGCTGATACAATGGCTAAGAGGAATCAGAAACCCAGGTTAGAAAGGTTCCATATGAGAACAAACTATCAGGGCTGCTAAGGAAGCAAAAAAGGCCATGCAAACATCTCAAAGGACAGGAAGGGCTGCTACAAAGGTTCCCACAAAGGCAGCCCCTAAGCAAAAGATTGTGAAGATGGTGAAGGTTTCTGCTTCTTGAGTTGGTGGAAAACACTAAGTTAGCAAATCAGATTTTTAAAATAAAGATCTAAGTATAACTAAAAAAAAAAAAAAAACCAGCAACAACAACGAACAATGAGGAAAGTAGGATTTGAAGCCAGGTCTTTCCAATCCCCAAAGCCCTTCTCTTTTCCTCTAAATTACTGATCTAAGCTCCCTAACGTCCCTGCCATGGTGGCTCATTCAGTAAAGAATCTGCCTGCAATGTTGGAGATGAAAGTTTGATCCCTCGGTAGGGAAGATATCCTGGAGAAGGGAATGGTTACCCACTCCAGTATCCTTGCCTGGAGAATCCCATGGACAGAGGAGTCTGGCAGTCTACAGTCCCTGGGGTCGCAAAGAGTCAGACATGACTGAGCAGCTAACACCATCAACCACTTTAACAGGATATTTGGTGCTTCCACTCTCTGCAGACCTATGCCCTTCTCTTTTTCCAGAACATCTTTCCCTCTTCCCTCTGGTGATAGGTACCTTGGTAATGTCTCTCCAAATAAAAAATCTTCAGATTTTTCATTTACACTCAGATTTTTATATAACACCTTCTAAGAATATTTGCACATCAAGGAGAGAAAGTCTTAGACAAAAAAAAAAAAAAAAAATAGAATTTTAGGAAGAAATTTTAGGGGTTCAAGGGTGAATTAAGCATCTATTCTGAATTCAGAAAACTCATTCTGAAATGACTTTATGTTGTGGTTACCTTCTTATTTGTATGTGGAACTTGAGAAAACTCCCTTTTCAAAGTGAATTACAGCCAAGAGTCGCTTATCAATTTTGTGCTTTTTGAAAGATAGGCTTATTTCAAGAGAATTCAGCAGTGTGTACCCAGAAAATTACTTAATAGCAAATAAATTATTGCTTCACTTGTTGTATAATAAATTCCTATGGTAATAAATCTGTGTAGTTGCTGAAAGCCTGAGCTTGGGGATGTGGAGCAGCAGAGAAGTAAACAGAAATGACTCACAAGGAAGGACAAAACTTGAGTTACCAAGAAAACCTCCCCAGAAAACCAAGTCCCAAATTGATAGCCCCAGGCAAGAGATAAACAAACAAAAGCAAATGAAAGCATGGCAGAAGACTTTTGGTTAAATATGGGAGATTGAGAACACATGCATTTCTCTCTACTTGCGACCAAAACACAATAATAACCACAAAGGAATTTTTAAAGGTATAAAACTCTAAGGACAAAGATGAGGAAAGAGGAAATGGTCCTGAATAGGGTCTGTCAACAAGCTTTTAGAAGAGGGGAAATAAGTGACATAACTGAGAAGAGACAGTGTGGGCCCTCACTGCAGCCAACTCACATGCCAGAGCTCTCAGTCCTCTCTGCAACTGGAGATGCCTAATCCCTCTGCACAGTTTATGTTAGGGAACAAGAGGATTGGTTGAAATCTTATAAAGGGCAGTAGGAGCTGCAAGACCTTTTTTTCATCCCCTCTTAGAAAGTAAGTGATTTCTCTCCAACCTGGTGGAGACAGCAACTTCATTCTCCAGGGAAACTGAAACAGATATTCAGACCAACTCAGCCATCCAGGAGCGACCAGACTAGTAAGGGGGAAACCCAAAGGTCCGAAAACAAAGGCGCTGAGTGAGAACTGGACCTACAGAAGCTGGACTCTCGATTCCCGTTCCCTGTTCAGCCTCTAGAACACCAGTGGTTAGTCTTACTCCCTCACATCACCACAACCACCACACTCCCCCTTAAACAGAAGATTAGAAGAATCTTCTCTGGAGAAATGGTGATAGTCCAGTGGAAAAAACCTACAGGGAGGACATTGTTGAGTGTTCCCCAGCAAAATGCCTGGTTCTCTACCTAATAAATTGTAAGCTGATAAAATCTACCAATGTATAGTGGGCTCAATCACTGTTTTATTGCTATATATATCACTTTTATATAACTACTGACAGCCAAGGATTACCTAATATTAGAGGAAAACCTTCAATATGAAAGGAAGATGATAAAGAAACAGCTTTGGGGGAGGAGTTCTGAAAAATGGAACTAAATATAGACTAAGATAAAATTTGAAGAAAATAATAAGCCCCTCAGCAACCTAAGATGCTACAGTTATGACACAAGAAAAGAGTGCTACAGGAAAGGGACATTCAGAGATCAAGAGAAAGCTCTTTGAAATATATATATATATATATATGAGTTGAAATAAAAATTCAGTTGAAGGTTTGGAAGAGATAATTGAAATCTATGGTTCATTTTCAGAAAAATAGATATTGAGCAGAAGATAGAATACTTGAAAATCAGAGGATAGAACCAGGAAATTCACCATCTAATTAACAGGAATAGTAGAAGAAGAATGCAGAAAATGGAAGGGAGGAAACTATCAAAGAAGTAGCACAAACCAATTGCCCATAAATGAAGGACATGAGCTTCCAGATCAAAAGATCAAAAAGTCTGCTGCATACCTTGGATATAATGGATGACAAAATATTATGGCATTATGACATTTTAGAGCATTCTGAATATTTTCAGAAACAACAAAAGGAGCACATATCAAGAATTGAGATGGTGTTCATTTTCTTGATGTAACTTGAGAGCTTAGAAGACAATAGAGCAATGCTTAGAATTCTACAAGGTAAGAGATAGTGTTCAGCTTTCAAAAAATATATCTCCCATAAACTGCTTCTTGGGGAGTTCCTGAAGGATGTCCTCCACCAAAATGAGAGGATAAACCAAGAAAGGTTAACTGAGAGCCATAGGGGCTGCGACCCAGGGAGGGAGAGAATTACCAGGAGGATGGTAGACAAGGCCTGGAGAACAGGCATTTCCATTCGAAACTGGAGAATGTTGGGGTGCTCAGGGCTGTCTCTAAAGTTTGAAAGGGCACTGTCAGATGCCTGATGTGTTCAACAACATTGAGGGTGTTTTATAGAGTTTGGGAGAAAAAACAATGATTCGTGGATAGAAAATTACTAAATAAATAGACAAGATAATTATTAATTACCAAAATTTAAAAAAAATAAGTTAAATATAATAATTGCTCACTGTGTCAGTTGGGAACAAGTACATAACAATAATAATGTGAACATCAAAGACTGACTTATTCAAAGGCAATGATGTCATTATTTGGGGAGGGAGCCGAAAGAATGGAGCAAGGGAGAGAGAAAATGGGATATAGAACTAAGTTCTCATCTTCCAAATGAGAAAGCTATAAATAACAGCTAACTTAGGAAAATCAAGATATAGAATGGTGAGCCTCTTATTTAGATATATGAGTATGGAGGGGAACTAAGGAGTAAGGGAGGAGGGGCAGGGTAAGCAGTTTCTCCTATAAGTTTCTCCTATAGTTTTCTCCTATAAGCTTTGTACTACCTGACTTATAATCTGCTGGTATGTTGCTTCAGTAAAAATTAAAAGTGAATTTACAAGTCTGAAAATCTGATCTATGGAAAAAGTAATTTTATTTCAGACCTTAAATGAATTTATAGTAACTTTGGTTCATTATCATATCATATCTCTATGATTGAGTGCTAAGTCGCTTCAGTTGTGTCCGACTCTTTGCTACCTTATGGACCGTAGCCCACCAGGCTCCTCTGTCCATAGGATTCTCCAGGCAAGAATACTGCAGTGGGTTGCCATGTCCTCCTCCAGGGGATCTTTCTGACCCAGAGATCGAAACTGATCTCTTTTAAGTCCCCTGAATTGGCAGTCAGGCTCTTTACCACTAGCGCCAACTTGGAAGCCCTATCATATCTCCAGGTTGGTAAAAATAAATGCTATAAGTGGTTCAAATACAAGATAATGGTTTGATAAAACCAAGAGTTTGCAGTTCATAAAAAAGGAAGGAGTCTGTGATGAATTGAAGGTTTTAGAGAAGGGGTACACAAGGCCCTTATATGATGCTGTTTGAAATGGTGTGCTAAAAAGTTAAGGTGCTGCATGGTAGGGAGGAATTTTACTCTAATACTTCTTGACAATAGCTTGACAAGCATTACACCATTTACTGACCAGAAGCCATTAATTCCTTGTAAATGATAATATTTATTAAACAAATTCAGTACTATATGAAACTTCATACATCTGACTCTATAATGCCCTGTGTACTTAATTGCTTATAACACTGGGATAAGACCCCAACCAATGAAACAGACCTCCATCTTTCCTGAAAATTCATACTTTTAATAAAAAGCAACACATGGTACATATTTCTGACTATTGCGTTAATTTGTTGAGCAATAAAGTATGCTTCTTTTTTGTAGCTATCCCATGAGAGATATGGATGAAGAGAAACCCAAATTTTCAAATTTATTGGCTCAGCTCAGCAAGGTGACCTTTATATCAAAAAATTTTCCATCACATTCTTTTATATTTCATTTTTAGAATGTCAATTTCTTTCCAGAGTCATGAAATCAATTGAAGTGAAATAATGATAGCATTTATTTAAAAAAATAGAATAAAATAGAATGTTGCAGAACATTATGGAATATTTGTGATATAATTTGAAAAATAATACACAATTCCATATTGCTTCCTTAATAGAAACCCTATCCCTTTTACTATACTTTTCAAAAACCTCATCCTCATTATAATCTGCTACAGCAGTGCCAATAATAGTGAGAATTATATCAACTAGAGAAATTTGGCAAATCAGCAGTTTTGGTGCTCAACAAAATTTTTAGCCAGTTTGGAAAAGTCTTATAGGCTACTCAGCTATTTTTCAATTCTTTAATGAAAGTTTTTTTTAACCATGATACATAGTGAAAAAAAACATTGCTATGCAAAGAATCTCAGTGAGGACAATCGCTGTTCTGTAAAATTTTATTTCAGAGATAGGTACAGGAGTCCCCAACCTTTTTAGCACCAGAAATTGTTTTGTGGAATATAATTTTTCCACAGATGGAGGGTTGGTTTTAGGATACTCAAGCACATTATATTTATTGTGCACTTTATTTCTATTATTATTACATTGTGATATATGAGAATCTAGTTTGAGAATCTAATGCCACCACTGATCTCACAGGAGGGAGAGTTCATGGTGATGTGAGAGATGGGGCGTATCACCTCCTGTTGTGCAGCCCAGTTCCTAACAGGCCAAGGACCAGTGCCAGTCCATGGCCCAGGGTTGGTAACCCCTGGATGGTTGGGATGAATGGATAGATAGATAGATAGATAGATAGATAGATAGATCAATTGATAACTAGGGCAAGTTACTTATCCTTTGGGAACCTCAATTTCCTCATTTGTTGAATAAGAATATCTTCCTTGTATGATTCTTTATAAGATTAAATGTGATGATACCTGTTACACTTTTCCCAGTTCATAGCAGAGAGAAAACCCTCAGTAGAGGCTAGCTTTCATTGTCAAAGGTTTTCTCTCGCCTGGACACATCTCTCACCAGAATTGTTTTTGCTAAGTGGCCTAGTTAAGCCTGGCAATTTGTAAGTGACTTCCCCAACTTCCCAGGGGGTGCTAGTGGTGAAAAATCTGCCTGCCAATGCAGGAAACTTGGGTTTGATCCCTAAGTTGGGAAGATCCCCTGGAGGAAGAAATGGCAAACTGCTCCAGTCTTCTTGCCTGGGAAATCCCATGGACAAAGGAGCCTGGTGGCCTACAGTTCATGGGGTCAAGAAGAGTTGGACACAACTGAGTGTGCACGCTTAGAGAACCCCAGCCTGTTGGGAGAGATGGGCCAGTATTTGTCTGTCAAAACTTGTGCTTCTCGTTCTTCTTCATTCATTACCTTCTAATATTTCTGCTGTTTTCTTACTTATGTGATTTAGCCAGTGTATCTTTGTTCAAAAATTTTTATGTCCACCAAAAAGGAAAATTTTAATGTGTGTTAGCTTAGCTTATTTGATGCCATATAGAAAAGTATTTAATAATCAGATTTAGGTAGCATTGGTGATATGCTGAGAGTAAGTGATCTGATTCCATTCCCATTTTCCTACCTAATTTGTAATGAAATCTTAAGCCCATCATTTGAAATGTGATTTTGGCAAATATCTGTTTTATGAAATGTGTATAGTATATATACTTTGCAGAAAGATTTTGCACTTCCTGAAATTTGTGTTGCAACCTACCTTTAGTCATGAATTTTCCTTGTATGTTTAGAATATGGCTACTTTATACCATCAACAGAATTTGCATGCACTGGGGTTTGGGCACAGTACAAGGAGCAACAGGACCTAGTGGGAAAAGCACACACTCCTGGAATGAGCAGACCTCCACTCAAAAGCTCCACCTGGTACAGTGGGTCCTGGTGCAAGCTAACCTCTAAAGAAACTATTTCTCTGGCAGTTGAATGCGCAAGTTTATAGTCCACTGTGAGAAATAAAGTTTGCAAAGTATTTAGCACAGGGTCCCCTGCAGAATAAGCAGGAAAAGCAGCTATAACAAAAGAATTTGAGGTGTACATATACCTG
Organism: Dama dama; assembly: GCF_033118175.1. Lineage (NCBI taxonomy): Eukaryota > Metazoa > Chordata > Mammalia > Artiodactyla > Cervidae > Dama > Dama dama. Next base: position 78,019,476 of record NC_083698.1, on the reverse strand, counting down.
GGAGAGGGGAAGGAGTCTGAGGAAGCAGGAATATTGCCTTTCCCTGATTCTTTATTTTAAACTGACCACTTCTGTCTCAACTTGCTTGCTGTTTGGGGTTCACCTGGAAGCCTAAACTGGGGAGGTCACGGATACAGATGCCTCTCAATGTTCCACCAGTTACAAGCAAGTAATGGACTTAATTTCTCTAAGTTTCCTCTGGCTCAGCTGGTAAAGAATCTGCCTGTAATCTAGGAGACCTGGGGGAAAAAAATTCTTCAACTTTCTTTTCTTTGGACCTAAATTAAAACATCTACTCCTAAAATGTAATTAATTGTAGTTAAGCACAATTTCTCAAATATTACAAAATCAATTGCTTTTGAATTTGAGGGCATTTTCAAAAATTTGTGGATTTTCTTTATTATCCTTTTTGGCTTGACCAGCATTTGAAATACAATAACATTTCTATTATCTCTTGCTCATTTTCAAAATGTCTTGGTCATTTTTAAAGCATCTATTTTGATTGTACTGCCTCATAGCAATGACTGCTCAGTTTCTTGGAGAGGGAGTTTTAGCATTCCTTAAATTTTATTCTATTTTTTATTCTTTTTAAAAATTTACAGTGTATATACTGACATTTCAATGGCTTCAACATGTCAAGACGAAAAAACCAAGTAACTTCTTTTAGAATCTGTAGATTAATTTTAAAAAATGTTTGTACACACATCTATGGTATAGATTACATTGCATCTATGCACACTCACGTGACTATACATGACTAGGAAACCAAAAATGGTCTCCAACCCTACATAACCTTACCCTACCTTCATTTCCTTGTCTATAGAGTAGGCTTTCCCTAACTTATGCTTGTGCAGATCTGGTGCAGATTAATGAGTCAATGTCTATGTACCATTATATCTGAATGCTTAGGGAAACAAGGGCAGTGGAAAAAAATACTCCTGGCTGGTTTGCCAGTAAATTTAGTTTGCTAGTAAATTTTCACCAACACGGAAATTTTATTTATCTTTGCACATTTTCAGAAATGAAAATGCACCATGAAAATGTAGTGTTTGATGGTCAACAATCATACTTTTTAATGAAACACCTATCCTTGGAATAAATAACTTCCCAGACAGTGGGAGGACTCTTACTGTCAACATTCTGGTGGCAATAGTAGCTTCTGAGACATATTGGAGAGTGTAATTCTCAAATGTTCACCTGCACAATACTAAGGGCTCATTTCATAGAAGCAAATTAAAATGGTAACCACCACAAAAACCAAAAGCCCACTGGTTACAATTGAGTCTTATAGCAACACCACGGCAAACATTCAGTGGATATGAATCACATGACTCATAGAATAACTCACTAGTGGACAAGGTTCTTCTGATAAATATTCCTGTCTCTCTCTGTAAAACCAAGTATATCTTCAGCAGTAGAATTTACCTACATTTTGGTTGAGACAGTTGGTGGAGGTACAGATACATCCTTAAGTTTCTGGTCAGGCTTTTACTTTTTGTCCCTTTATATTTTCTTTGTGTGTGTGTATGTTCATAGAAGAAAGCAGTGTTGAGGTTGCCTGTGAAAACACTGATAGATTTACCAAAATAATCCAAGTGTGTATGAAGCCCCTAATGTTAAATATCTATTAAAATGTTTGTGTCTTATATAATCTAATAACATTATATATCATAATTTACATAGTATTATAGATTGTGAGCCCTTCTGTGAAGATTCTTATCAGAATCCCCTTTATTTTTTCAATCTTTCTTTTTATTTGCACTTTAACTTCCATAGAAAAATACTATTATTCAGTTCACAAATGGAAAAAAGCCATGCCTTTAGACTTGAAATCAAGTCCCTACTTTAAAACTTAGGAAGCATGTCCATGTGAGGTAGGCATTTCTGTATCTGTGGCAGTGTGTTAGCAGAAAGATTCCTATACAGTTGGAATTCAACATTAGATGGTATTTTAAAAGCTGAAATTAGATTCTCTGCTTTGATTATTCCATTGTGGGTCCCCAGTTATATTTTAGTGTCCTTCACCCTTCCTCCTTTATTATTTATAACCTGTACTCTTTGAGCAATGACCAGTACTAATCTGTAACCTTCTGTCCTTCTGCCTGATTCGCTGCCTCTTTTGAAATTCCAAGATTGAAGCATATATTCTGAGACTTTCTGTTAAAAAATATATTACATTTTTTTCATATTTCTGAGCCTGAAATGAGAGTCAGTCCTGGGTTTGCTTGTCTCATTCATTTTCAGCAGGCTGGCTTAAAAAAAGAGAGATAAAAAAGAGAGGGGGAGTAGAGAGAGAAAGTATAGAGATGTCACACTTTTATATTCATTATGTTATAATATCTCTCACATGAGCACACAGATATACTTTTGCATACACGTTTTTAATTTTTTTTTTTTTTTGCTCTCTTTATTGCTAGATTAATGCATTGGGTCTCTCTTATTTCCCTTGTCTTACTTTTCCCCCTCTCTATCCACAGTAGCTAGACCTAAATAATAATAAAAACAAAGAATAGCAACTCATTTATATTTGGTGTGCATTAAAAAGAAGTGGGGCAGAAAGCAGCATTAGTGGTAAATTCCCTGAGGACCCAAGATTCCCACTGGCTCCAGTCTCCTGAATGGTGCCTGTCCCTCCCACGCAGCTAATGACTGAAATAGGATCCATGGCCACCGGGAGCTTTTAATTTCTTTACATTGTTCAGGTCTCTCTGATGCGATGCAAAGTGACAGCTTCCATTTCAGGCTGGCTCATTATCAGCTCTTATACCAGACAGCCAGGATATACATCTTTATCTGCACATTGGAATTAACCCTCATCGCTATGAAAACTGAATTTTGCTTGGCTGAGGTATGCGGTATAAAGTCATGTGGGCCTGTGTGCAAACCATGTCATAGCCAAAGAAAAGGAATGTGGAGGCAAGGCATGGATTCTTCAGGACTCACAAACTGAAAATCTTCAGTTTGGTTCAAATCCACCACTTAAAGGGCAAGAAAACTTCTGAGGAAGGCCCAGCTGTGAGATGGTGAAGGCAAATTTAAGATGTAGATCTGGAAAAGGATGCAAGTCTCCTTGGCTTTCTGTTGTCTACTCTTGACTGTTAACACTCAGCCATGACTGTGCAGTCATTAAGCCAGATATTGGGTCAGTCTGTGCCAGTTAAGTATGTATCCTGAGTTTGTTTTTCTTCTAGGAATGTCTTCATGAACTATGGCATGGTTCATGGATTTCTGCCAAGCTCAGTCTTTCTTTAAAAATTGAAGTTATCAAATCTGGCCTTAGCTTCTCCTAAGCACGCCACAGCCAACAATTCAGAATCCAGATTCTCAGTATTTTAATAATCTATTCCCCTTCATTTGAAGACTCACCCTCTCTAATTCTGCATATGAGAAAGCTGAAACCCTTTATGTGTATAATTTTTCATAAATTTACACAGAGATATGTACACACAGATATTTATAATCTGTATCAAGGTATACTTACCTGCAAGATGTTTATTGGTGTTGAGTGTAGAGGGTGAGTTTGCTCAGTGGGTTAGAGAAGTAGGCAAAAGACTGAAAAGTACTTGAAATATGTGTTAGATATACTTTCCAAGCACTGTTCAGTAGAAATTAAATGTGAGCCACATGCTCAGTCACTTCAGTCATGTCTGACTCTTTTGCAACCCTATGGACTGTAGCCCACCAGGCTCCTCTGTCCATGGGATTTTCCAGGCAAGAATACTGGAGTGGGTTGCCATGTCCTTCTCCAGGGTATCTTCCCTACCCAGGGATCAAACCCACATCTCCTGCATTGCAAATGGATTCTTTACCCACTAAGCCACCTGGGAAACCTCATATGTAATTTTAAATTTTCTAATAAGCACATTTAAGAAGTAAAAAGAAACAGGTGAAATAAATTTTTAAGAATTTGTTTAATCTAATATATATAAAATGCTACCGTTTCAACATGCACATTAAAATTGTATATGGGATAAAGTTAAAATTACTGGGATATTTTATATTCTTCTTGTTTGTATTTATAGTCTTTCAAATCCTATATGTCATTTACACTTCACAGCACATTACAATCAGACTTGGCAGATTTTAAGTGCTCAAATATCCACATGTGGTTTGTGACTGCTGTAACAGACAGCAGAGCTTTAGACAGACATAGTGACTCTTGAGAAGTTATTATTCCTTTACCAAAATGTGGCCAGTTGAAAAATAATGAAGAGGAATTATCTTAGTCTGTTCTGGCTGCTGTAACAAAGTATCATAACAAACTAGTGGTTTAAAAAAATCCTACAGATTCCACATAGAAGTGATTCCAGGAATGGAATTCCTGGATCACATGGTAGTTCTGTTTTTAAAGAAGCCTCCATACTGCTTTCCACAGTGGCTGCACCAGTGTACAACAAAACAGTGAATACAACAAAAAAAGTAGCAACCTGAAAGCCAGGAAGAGATTTTTCACCAGGCCTGACCATGCTGATATCCCAATCTTGGACTTTCAGCCTACAGAACTATATATATATATATATATATATAATGTCCATTGTTCATTAAAAAAAAAATAGAAGTATACTCACAGATGTAGAGAACAAGCTAGTGGTTACCAGTGAGGAGAGGGCAGGACTGGGGTGGGCAAATGGGAGGTACAAACCATTGGGTGTAAGACAGGCTCAAGGTTGTACAACATATACAACAAGGGAAATATAACCAATATTTTGTAATAGCTGTAAATGGAGTGTAAACTTTAAAAATCATGTAAAATTTAAGCAAATTAAAAAAAAAAATAATCCACTCAGAAATATTGTTTCTCACAGTGCTTAGAAGTCCCAGATCAGGGTGCCAGCCTGATTAGGTTCTCATTCAAACCCTCTTCTGGGTTACACAAACTCTCAAGTATGTCCTGGCCTGGTACAAGGGGTGAGAGATCTTTGTGGGATCTTTTTTATGAGAACATTCATCTCATTAATGTGGACACCACCCCATGATCTAAGTACCTCCCAAATGCCCTGCCTCTTAATACCATCATTTTGGGCATTAGGATGTCAGTATATGACATTCGGAAGGAAACAAACATTAAGACCATAGCGGGGCTTTTGATAGTATAGTGGTTTAAGCAACTAGCATTCAATCAGTAGTTCATTCAACCAGTATCCAGGGCGTGTTATGTACTAGGCATGTAAAGAATGCAAGGAGCTATCTTGTAGGATTAGGGGTGGTGTATAAGAAGACAAAAAAGGTCTCTTCTATCATGAAGCTGACATTACAGTGAGGGGTACAGGAAGAGAGATAGACAAATAATTAAATAACCCATCAGATGGACAAAATAAAACAGGGGGGAGAACTGGAGAGTGATGGGGGTTCCATGCTGGATTGGATGGGGTGACAAAGGTGTCTGGTAAGGGGACATTTGAGCAGAGACCTCAAATGAAGGGAGACATTGAGTCCTGTGGCTCTCTGAGGAAAGACTGCTTCAGGGAGCAACTGCAAAGGCCCTGAGGCAGGAGAATAACTTTCATATTCTCCTGTAGGCCATTGTAAGAACTCTGGCTTTAATTGAAAGTTCTGGGCCAAGGTATAACAAGATCTATCTGGATTTTCCATGGAGAAGAGACGGTTTAGCATTCTGTTTAAACATCTGAGTAATATTTATGAGTGTATTCATTTATATTTGTATTTCTTTGTGTTGATCTACTTTTAGGCATATCATCACTCGAACATTAAATTCAGCATGGAGCAAAATGACATTTCTAAATTCTAGTCAAGCAATGCTATTGTTCATCAAGGAACTAATGATGAGATCTGCCTCCCCAATAGAGAGGAACTGAATCCTGGACATAAATTGCACGTTAGGGCAGAGATCAGGCAGTTAGTCTGAATATAAGCAAAAAATGGGATGTGCGGATTACTGAATATAAATTGGTTGTAATATATGTGTATCTTATTTTGATGATTAGCAGTGGGAAATATACTTGCATAAGGACTGCATGTTTGGGCTTCTTGGTGTGTGCATGTAGAATTCTAGTCTACTGTCAGTCTTTACACAAAATTCTGATTATCTACAGTGATGAATGTGCACAAGATGGTATTGGTAGTATTTTCATCTTATTCAAAGTGTGTATCACTAGGAAATAAGAAAGGAAACCAAAGGTATCCAAGTTGCTTGAATCTATGATCGCCATGTGTTCTCAAGCAGCCTCGCAGCCGGATATAAGCCATTTCTTATCTCCTATTAGAATCACAAGTTATTCCTGCTCCCTGATTTAAGTTTTCTGCAGAGTGAAAAAAAGTACATTTACCTCTGAAAAGGAATTCAACTGAAATTCTGTGGAAGTACATTGGACTCTAAGAACAAATCTCTTGCCAGCATCCTTATTTAGTAAAAGACTCTCTAAATGCAGTTAGGATGAAATCCAGGATCAAGGTAAGAGTGGATATTGCTTTTAGAATATCATGGTGAAAATAAACATATCTGAAAAGACATGAATGCCCCTCAGGAGTTCAGACTGAATAAAAAAGGCTGGCGAAGGATTCAAACGGGAGAGTCTTTATCTTGGTAATTGGTTATTTCTTAGCGTGGTCAGAAAAATTGTTTTTAAGTTGTGCTTGGTCATTATAACTGTGCTTTCTTGGGAGAATAGCTCTCTTGTTGAGAATCTCAAGATTCAGTAACACCAAAGAAGTCAGTTAGAATCCCAAGCTCCATGAGAGCAGAAATTGTGCTTATCCTGTTCAGCCTTGCATTCTTATTGTCTACAAGGGCACTTACTCTACAATAGATGCTCTAGAAATATCAGTGAGATGAAATTTGACCTAAATGGACTTAAATATAAAATATTCTTTAAGAAAATCTTTAGAACTAAAACCGATTCTCCCCCCCCATACCCCCCCATTCCTCAGTTTAACTGACAATGGACTTATGTGATTTGGTTTTCAAGTAATGGATGTTCTTTGGCATTTAATCATAATGGCTGTTTTTCAGTTGGAATGTTATACTCAAACTACTAACAAAATGTGTTTCCTGTGTCCAGATGCCTGGTAGATAGTTGTTAGAGAGTCAAACTTCTGGCCCCTTACTCATTATTTTTAACATAATTTGAGGAATTTTTTCCCATCAGATAACAATTCAAACTTTAGCATTATTATAATTATTATAAAAAAATTTTCACAGCATAGCCTAAAAGAATATCATTTAAAAAAAAATAAAGAAAGATGTGTGTGTATTTTAATACTGGAGTGGTTTGCCGTTTCCTTCTCCAGGGGATCTTCCCGACCCAGGGATCGAACCCAGGTCTCCTGCACTGTGGGCAGACGCTTTAACCTCTGAGTCACCAGGGAACCCCCTAAAAAAAAAATAAAGAAAGGTGTGTGTGCATTTTAATGTCTTTTTCTTTCTGTAGGATCTGCTTTATTAACTGGCGAAATTACATTTTGTTATAAGAAAAAACAAAATGAATGGTCATCAAATTCAAGTAACTTCCCACTCTCGGAAGGCAAAGCAACACTGTACCTCTACAACAGGTGACTAGCATTTTTCCTTAAGAATTTTACTCTTTAGAAATAGGATGCCCAATTTAGACTCACAAAGACTGTCCTATTTGACTTGGTTGACAACGTATGAAATTGCATCAGAGCTGTAAAAAAATTCACTTGGGAGAAGCCACGTAGGTACAGCCAACATGCTGAGCTGAGTGTGCTAGGGCCTGGAATTTTCCGACTGAAAGTGTTTCCTTCTCTCCCTACACAAAAGTAGAATGAAACTATCAATACATATAACAAACGAGGGAATCCTTCCTAGATTGTCTTTTAGAAAACAGTTTGCCAAATATATATAGAAAGGGCACAGTGAAGTTTATTGCTCAGAAGAACAGAAAATATGTATTTTTCAAATAGGAAGAAAATGATTTGTTCGTAAAGAACAATCTGTTCTGGACCAATGTCCTCAAATGCGTCTGAAATTTTAAGATGCTAAGTCGGGTTTGGGTGGGATTGTCCGTCACCCTGAATGAACAAGTGGTGTCTTAAAAGGTGGTGTTTAATTAAAAGCGCACACTTGGGATATCCTTTCCGGGCGTTTGGGAGGCATCCCGGCCGCCAACCCTCCCACCTGCTGCCCTGCGCGCCGCCAGCGCTGCAACCGCGGCTCGCAGATGCAGGTGAAGCTGGTACTGAACCACTTTCACAGTCCAGAAAGCATGACATTCCCTGTTACCAGTGGGAGGAAAGGCTAATTGAGAAGTGTGTATAAAGGCTGTAATGAGTAGCATTTACATGTATTGATTAGAAGCAGGGCCACCGTTTCTCATTTATCACCACCGGCAGCTGTGAAATTTTCCCCACGTCGATTGGCACGGCTCATATTCCCGCTCCTCTAGTTCTTTATTGCTTTTTCTTCCCCTTCCCCTCCTGAAGCAGAGGGCTGATCCACGGGCTGGAATGGCCTGGTAATTACTCCAGCTCCTCCACCAGCTGCCACAATTGCCAAACCGCTGGAGTGAAAAATTCCATCCCGCATTTCCGATTTTTTACATTACCATTGCATAATCATATTTGACGAATAATTAACCTGGGTTAATACTTCAGGGAGCCATTTGCAAGTAAATTGATAAGCTGAGTGCTGTAACGGGCGCACGAGGGCCGGGAACGGGGGTGGCATGCTGCCGCTGGGGCCTGGGAGCATCCAGGGGAGGGAATATGCCTTCTGACCACCTAAATCCACCTCGCATGCCGGCTTTTGACAAGAGCCCTTGACCGTGACTCAGTTGGATCAGAGGAACAAGGGCACTAAATCTAAGGTCACCTTGAATGACTGGGAGCACCTCTTTCCTGAAGGACTACCCTCATTGTCCATATCCTGGAGGTGGAATGGATATTTTAAGTGCTATCAGCCCATTTTGAGAAACAGACTAGCTCAGGAGATTGTGGGTTGGTATTTAGGAAAATATTAGCTTGATTTTGCTTTATCTTCTGGAGACGCCTTTTTAGGTGGCTGAGAAATGGTACGCTTCCCTCTCGTACAAGTGGGGTCATTTCAGAAGTAAAAGAAAGATGTACTACTAAATCTATGTATGAGTGCATGTTAGTATGTGACATGAAGAATGCTTAGAAGTCAATAATAACCATATTTCCAGATTGAAAATAATTGGTCTGGCCATTTTGGAAAATTCTTTGTAGGACTAAAGTCATAGAGGAGCACCAAAGTCTAACCATCTGAATTTTGCGTTGTTCATAAACCTGTATTTTGTGGCCAAATGGGATATTGAATTTTTTTTTCAGTTGCCTAATTCTGCTACCTCTTGATTTCTTATCTCTTTGCTGTTCATTTTAGGCGATGGTCTCTTTCAAGGTTCATCAAGGGTGCAAGGGCTAACTTTATGATTTCAGAGATATTTGTATCATCAGGCTGGGCTTTGAGATGTGAGCGGACTATCCTGAAAGTGGAATCGGTGGTGTGTACAAGCCAGACAGAGAGTCAGCACTCAGCATTTGTCACCGCATGAGGCTTTGCAGGAAAAGCAGTTCCTTTCAGACTCAACTGTAGCACTAAGTGAAATCAATGGCCAAACAATCTAACACAATTGGTCACATATTGATAGAATTAAACACTGCTGTTAACGTGACTTGTCATTGATCTGACAAAAATGGAGTTCAGGGTAAAAGTAGCCTGAAGCCTTTCAACTCTGTGTTTATGGGGAAGGGCCAAGAGAAAAGAGAATGATTTAGCGCCATCTGCTTAAACCATGATTTTGTTTTCTCTAACCACCATACTTCACAATGGAATACACATTGAGCTTCAGTTTTTTTTCCATTGGTGACATGGAAGGGAAATTAGAGGTAGCTCATTTAAAGTTCAGATTTGATGTTTTGCTCAAGGAATATCTTCTTGGTGGTGTGTGAGATTACCTCTTGGACAGACGTCCTAGAGATTCCTGTGGACAATGAAACAAATCAACCTAATTCCTAAAAGATCACATTCTACCCTATTCCATATCAGTGCCCAGGAAAAGGAATCTTCTTTTCAAATACAAATTCTAAGAGGGTTTTCCATCCTTTACATGAAATCAAATCATATTGCAAAAACTTGCAGCCTGGAGAGCCAGGCCATATCATTCCTCTGAGCAGTGGAGTCAGCTGTTTTTGGGCTCCACCTGCCACAGGCAACGTAAGACTGGTAAGAGACTATCCCGGTCAGAGCAAGTCAGCTGCCGCATGTAGCCTGTGTCTGTGGTTTGAGTCAGAGTAGCCACATCAATTGCTGTTTCCAGGGGTATTTTGAAAGAGGAAGCAGGGCTATGTCAATTCCTTGTCTCTGCCATGAATAAAGTCAAGAGATGGAATGTGTTTGAAGGATCTGTCTCCTTACTGTGTTTCATAATGATTGCAGGTGCATTGGTGAATATACTCAAGGATTTGAATATGAAATCTTTTTCTCCTTTATGTAGCCCACTTAAGTTTCTTCAAAGTACTCTCACAGTCTACAATTATGGATTTTTTTTTTTTGGCAGTTTACTGTCTTCCCCAGAAGAAGGTAGACTCCATGAATATGATAACACTGTCTGTCTTGTTCTCTGTAATATCACCTTAATGCAAAACCATGGTCAGAGTAACAGCCTGTTGTTTGGCAGATTGTGCTGAACACTGCTGAACTCTGGAGTGGGGGGCTGTTAACCTAGACTACAACGTGCAACCTGTATAAGCTCTACCTGACAATCTCTTTGAAACGAATGAATTTTTTCTTATGTTAATGTGGACCTATAAAATACCACTTTCTTTTTATTTGACTAGCTAATTTTTTATTGCAGTATAGTTAAATGATAACATTGTGTTTATTACTGCCGTACAACAAAGTGACTCAGTTATGCATATAAATACATTCTTTTTCATATTCTTTTCCATTATGGTTAATCACAAGCTATTGAATACAGTTCCCTGTACTATACAGTAGGACCTTGTTCTTTATCCATTTTACGTATACCATTCGTATCTGCTCATCCTGAACTCCCAGTCCAACCCTTTCCTACACCCCTCCCCTTGGCAACCACCTATCTACTCTCTATGTCCCTGATTCTGTTTCTGTTTCATAGATAGGTTCATTTGTATCATATTTTAGATTCCACATATGTGATATCATATGGTATTTGTCTTTTCTTTCTGGCTTACTTCACTTAGTATGATAATCTCTAGCTCTATCCACGTTGCTGCAAATGATATTATTTTGTTCTTTTTTATGGCAAAGTAGTATTCTATTGCATATATGTACCATATCTTCTTTTTTCATTCATCTGTTGATGGACATTTAAGTTGTTTCCATGTCTTGGCTATTGTGAGCAGTGTTGCTATGAACACTGGGTTGCATGTCCTTTTTGAATTATAGTCTTGTCTAGATTTATGCCCAGGACTGTTTGTGTCTGTGCTCAGTTGCTCAGTTATGTCCAACTCTTTGTGACCCCATGGTCTGTAGCCCACCAGGCCCCTCTGTCCATGGCATTTTCCAAGCAAGAATAGTGGAGTGGATTGCCATTTCCTACTCCAGGAGATCTTCCTGACCCAGAAATCAAACCTACGTCTCCTGAGTCTCTTGCATTGGCAGCCAGATTCTTTACCACTGCACCAATGGAAAACACACGCAAGACTGGATCATATGGTAATTATTTTTGGTTTTTTGAGGAACTTCCATACTGCTTTCCACAGTGGCTGTACCAACTTACATTCCCATAAACAGTGTAGGAGGGTTCCCTTTTCTCCACAGGCTTCCCAGCATTTGTTATTTGTGGACTTTTTAATGATGGCCATTCTGACCAGCATGAAAATACCAATTTCTTTATTGCTAAATAATGCATCACTATCCAGCAGTGGTTCTTTAGCATGCATGTGAATTATTAGGGAATTTTTCTCAAGCACAAATTGGTGGGCCTCGCTCCTATGGCCCCTGATTTAGCAGATCTGAGGTGGGGCACAAAAAGTGGCATTTTACCACATTCCCAGGCGGAGCTAATGCTGATCCAGAACCATTGCTGAGAGACCCACAGATTATGAGGGTGCTAAAGGCAATGAGAGATGATACCAATGACGATTCCTCTTTCACCTCCTTCTGCCTTTCACATTGGAATTTCAGTGCTATTATCCTGAAGAACCAATCACATCCAAGCTTTAACCCTGCTATCAACTTCTGATGGCTGCTTGTAACTAGAGCACAAAGTCCAAGTGCTTTCGCACAATGCTGAAAGTCAGCGGCTGTCATTGAGCGTCATCAACCTTTCTCCTCTACTGCAACCCAAACCCTATGAGTGAGCTCTGGGCATAATAGAACTATATATCTCATCTCTGGCTGTGTATCAAAACCACCCATGGAGCTCTCCCAGAACAGAGATGCCTGAATCCCTGTTCCAGAGATTCTGATTCTTAGCTCCCAGTTGAGACCTGACTTTGAAAAAACTTCACAGATAATTCTGATGCACAGTTGCCCTAAACTATCAACTTATGAGGTGTGAGCAAGGTTGTCGTCAAAGGCCAGTTTGTAATTTTATTACCTTTCGTATTAAAAAATGAATTCAAAAGGAAATAATTAAATTATATCAAGAACAATAAAAGAAAAATTATAGACTGACATAAAAATGAAGACAAGAGAATTCGGTAAATTAGAAAACTTGAAAACAAATAGAAGGAACTTCCCTGGTGGTCCAGTAGTTAAGAATCTGCCTTCCAATGCAGGGGACTTGGCTTCAATCCCTGGTGGGGAAACTGAGATCTCACAAGCTGCGTGATGCAGCCAAAAAGAAAATAGATTTTGCAGAAACTAACATACTCAAGCCTCTGATAAATATTAATACATTAATAAATATACCCCAAGAAATTTGGAAAATGGATGACAGGCAACTTTATGAGAAAGCAATTATAAACGTGGTTCAATAACTTTAAAAAATACCAAATGTATTCTATTAGCTCAACAAATATTTATCAAGTACTTTGTATCAGGCACTGTCATAGGCAGAGGGATAAAAACCCCAGCCCTTGTGAAGTTTGCTTTTTATGAACCCAAACGTCAAACTCCAATAGCCCACACTTAGAGGGAAATAGACCAATTACATATATAACTAAAGATGAATAAATTCAAGTAAAAGACCAGTACACTAAAAGTTCAACAGCCCATTAAAAGAATACTCATATATACTCATTCCAGGATTTTAATGATAGTTTAATAATAGCAAGTGCATTAACATAAAGCATCAAATCCGTAAGTCCACTAGTTTTAAGAATGTTGATCTCAGTAGATGCTAGAAAGGTATTCAGTGAAATGAACTGTCTATTCCCAATAAAAATCACTTGGAACACTAGGAAAGGAGAATATTCCCTCAACCTGATAAAGGGTATCTGAAGCCAAGACATCATACTTCATGATGAGACAGGGGAGGAATTTCCATGTTAACCGGAGACAAGAGATGAATTCTTACTGTCACCACGGTTATTTAGTGTTGTCTGAAAGTACAGGCAAATACAATAAACCATGAAAATAAGAAGAATAGCTATAGAAAAGAGAGAGAAAATTATGGTTATATGATGGCAGCATGATTAGACACATCTAGGAAATCCAGGGCAACAACTAAATAATGTTTTGAATTAATAAGCAAGTTCATCAACAGTAGATGGCTGCAAGAGAAATATAGGAGCATCAGTGACAGTTCTATATAACAGCAATAAACATGTTAGAAGATGTAGTGGCAACAAGAACTATGAATTATCAAGGGATGTGTGACACCTATGTGAAGAAAACTACAACATTTTATTGAGCAATATAAAAGCAGATTTAAATAAATGGAAGTGCAGATGCATTCTTGGATGGAAATACCATAAAATAAAATTATCTTTCTTCCCCCCCTAATTAACAGTTTTCGTATAATGCCAATCAAATCTGTATGAGATTATTCAGCTGATTTGACAAAATCTAAGTATAAAAAATTAAAAATTATAAAATACAAACATTAAAAAAAAGTAAGTGATGGAGAAAGTAGAGTAGAACTTGCCCCACTAGATACTGAAATGCATTATAATGGTATAAATACTGCAGTAGCAAGGTTCTGTCCTGATAATTAAAGGTCCACTCAAAGAACAGCTTACCTCCGAGACAGATCCTGGGATATGTGAATGTTACAGCAGTGTGACTGGAACAGCATGTTCAAAGGTCCTGCGGTAGAAGGGGGTTGCCATGTTGAAGAACTGAAGTCTAATGTGGCTGGCGTGCAAATAAGTTTAGTACACATTGAAACAAACTTTTTATGAAAGTAATTTTCACATTCTTATAAAATATGCAATCTTAAATACAGGAATAAGGTCTTTGACTCAATGATTTTTCCTCATAGAATCCCAGAAATGAATAATAAAGGTGCATACTAAGTATAAAATGATTCCTTGAAACAGTGTTAATAATAATATTGAAACTCAAAATAAATGACTAGCAATAAGGAAAATGTTAAAAGAATTATGGCACTTCCATAAGTTGGAATATTTTGAAACTATTAGCAAATGTGATTCAAATGTATATTTTCAATACATGAAGTGAAAAAACAAGGTTCAGACTATACTCACTGTACAATCCCAGCTTCATTCAATATGGATACGTGCAAAATATCCTAAAATATATCATATTATTAACAATGATTACTCTTGACATAGATTTCTTAATAGTTATAAAAATTTTAATTTTTCAAAATTTACAGCTGTCATAAAATAAATACTAATAAGCACAACATAAACATAAAATATCCTTATGTCATTTCATGCCCAGCTCAACTATTACATCCTCTGTGAATTCTTCAGATTTCCTAAATGCAATTAATCTTCCCTCTCCTGAATTCTTAAAACGCCACATTTCACTTTGCCATCCTATATATAACAGTCCCGGGTGAGTTAAATGTCTGTATCCCTTCCATTTTAATTGATCGCCTCCATTTAATTCTAAGCTTCTCTGGGTTGCCCAACTTAACTAAAGATTTCCCATGGAAATAGTCTAAAACCCCGAACAGGGGTGTCCACAGCCTATGGTCATGTAATCATAGAACTAACACAGAGACTCCAACAGGAGTGCAAAGTTTTAGCCATCTTAGCAAATGGATATCTTTATGTGTATTATAGGAATTGGGAATCTAAAATATTGTGCTATTGATTTAGGTGGTTGGTACTTTTCTAGATACTTGTTGAATGTAAGGAAAGAGGGTAATGTAGTAATTACAAGCAAGACATTTTAGCTTTGGAAATATTAACCCTCCTGAACATCAGTTTCTTCATCTATAAATTATGGAGAACAATATTATTTATAGTAGGTTGAGGTGAAATATAAGATGATGCATGTTTACAGGCAAAATGCCTGGCCCCGCAATGAGTCTTTTATGTATCAAATACATCATCAGGAGAATTCATTTGTTTTCAATAGTCTGACTGGAATGTCCTGCATCTTTCTCTTTGACTGAGAAAAGTCAGGGTTTAAGAATCTCCCTCTCCCCCATCTTGTGCTTCAATCCAGTAAACTATAACTTATCCCCTGTCTGGACGGGGAGCTATCATTCATTGCAGGGATCAGCTTCATGGTCAGGAGCCTACGTTTAACACTGGTACCATCTTGAACAAGAGGCCCCATGTTTTCATTTTGCACCAGGCTCTGCAAATTTTGTAGGTAGTCCCATTCAGTAGGCTCTCCCATCTACACTGGGCCTCCCTGGTAGCTCAGATGGTAAAGAATCTGCCTGCAATTTAGGAGACCAGGTTTCAATCCCTGGGTCGGAAAGATCCCCTGGAAAAGGGCATGGCAACCCATTCCAATATTCTTGCCTGGAGAATTCTATGGACAGAGGAGCCTGGTGGGCTACAGTCTATGGGGTTGCAAAGAGTCGGACACTCACAAGCGACTAACACACACCCATCTTACTGATCCCCATAGTCATCACTGAAAGGTTATGCTCACCAATGGACTATCACAGTTCCTAGATATTGAAGCTTTAAGAATATATGATTTGTCTAACTTCCTTTATATATAATATGAGAAGCAGCCTTTATCCAAGAGAGGCAGCATCTTGGGAGACTGGGCTTAGAGGATCACTTCCATGCTGATAGGGGCTTCCCTGATAGCTCAGTCAGTAAAGAATTTGCCTGTAACTCAGGAGACCCCAGTTCAATTCCTGGGTCGGGACGATCCCCTGGAGAAGGGATAGGCTACCCACTCTAGTATTCTTGGGCTTCCCTTGTGGCTCAGTTGGTAAAGAATCCTCCTACAATGTGGGAGGCCTGGGTTCAATCCCTAGATTGGGAAGATACCCTGGAGAAGGGAAAGGCTATCCACTCCAGCATTCTGGCCTGGAGATTTCCATAGACTGCCCAAGGGGTTGCAAAGAGTCAGTATACGACTGAGCGACTTTCACTTTTACTCCATGCTGATATACTGACATTTTGTTGCTCATCTGAGGAAACGACATCTAGAGCTTCTCTTGTTCCACTTGTGCTATCTGCTACCTGAGTTATTTGTAAGATTGACCAGTACTCTTTGGCCGTGAAAGCTAACTGCTCTCTTTTTTGTCGTATCTGTATGCTTTATTCAAAGTATGTTGCTTCTGCTTTTGGTGGCATGGACTGCTTTCTAACCCTGATTCCCTTCCAAAAGGTTCAGCTACTCACATGTTCTTCGTTTCACCAGGAAAGGGATTGAGAGCATGCACAAGCGGAACTGACCCTTACTGCCTAATCTCACCTTTCTCAGAAACATTTCTAATTTAATGAGCAACAGATCTTCATGAAGCTACCTGGTTGGGATTTCTGGTGTCAGGAAGCGGTGGGATTGGGAGTTTGGTGGAATGGATTTGGTTGTTTGGGGGAATGGATTTAGTTGATTGGGGGAATGGATTTTCCCTCCCTCTATGGGCAAAGTCCACCTTATTCTTAGGACTCAAAATCCTAACTCACACCTAGCCATATGGAACTTTCTTACAGTTTGAGATGTGGGGGAAAAAAGGCAGAGAGGCCCGAGTGATTTTTTTATTCTTTAAGATACCAGTGGCCTCATTTGACTATGATCTTATCATTTTCTTTTTACTTCTTAAACATAATTCCAGAGATCCTTAATGCTGTTTAATTCTGTTCTTAGTTTATTTCACAATCCTGAGTGCAGATACTGCAAGTAAAAATGAAATGTTATGGCCTTAAGTTTCCTGCCTCAATCTCACAGTAAACAATAATAACAATAACAATGAATATTTGTATCATTTAAAAATATGTTTAAAGATGGCGTTTGGGGAATGCCATGAAAGAAGACTGAAGAAATATTTAAAGAGTCACACCAAACCAAAAAACTTTGCTGTCTTAATAAAATATCAGGTGTCTTCTAGACTATCACTAACTCTTTACCCTTTTTTTGTGAAAAGCTAATAGTGGGAATTAAAGCATCAAGGCCCGCCCTGTCGACTGGCAGCTGGATCTCTGCCTTTGCAGAGAGCAGTGGTCTGCTCGTTGGTCTCAGAACACTGTGTGATGAGCCAGTAGAGGAGAATGTTCAAGTCATTTGTCATACTACAGTGTGTACACCTTCTGTAGAGCAGAAGAGGTGGGTAATGAACTGCTGGGAATTTTTGTAAGCTTGTAGATGTCCCTTTGCAGCTACAAGTCTTTTCCTGTTGTTATTATTATTGGGTATAGTTGCTTCACAGGTTGTGTTGGGTTCTGCTGCACAATGAAACAGATCAGCTATATGTATACATATATCCCCTGTTTCTTGGACCTCCCTCCGCACCCACCCCCCCATCCCACCCCTCTAGGCCATCACAGAGCACTGGTCTGAGTTCCCTGGGCTATCCAGCAGCTTCCCCACTAGCTGTCTGCTTTACATATGGCAGTGCACATAAGTCAGTCCCAGTCTCCCAGTTCATCCCCCCAGACCCTGTTTCCACACATCCGTTCTCTACATCTTTGTCTCTGTTCTTGCTCTGCAAATAGATTCATCTGCACCATCTTTTTTAGATTCCACATACATGCATTAATATGTCTTTCATACAGAGTGAAAAAAGTCAGAAAGAGAAATACAAGTCTGTTTTTAAGGAAGAGAAAGAATTCACATGTAACTAATGAAAAAGAAAAGATAAAGACTGCTTAAAGATTACTTCTTGAAGTTCGCATGATGAAATTAGATACTCCATGAAACTTAATACACTCTTGATTTTGTTTCCCTATTGATGTTTCTTGTATTAGGAATACCTTGAGTCATGTAGTCTTGGCCCTCAAAGAACTTTGATGTTTTAGTTAAAGTCCTCAAAATCTCTTTCTCCTTGTTTAGGAGACAAAAATATATAGCCCACCGTACCTTCTTTCCTTTAAGTTAGCCTATTAACATTACTGAATGTTAACAGTTGTCCATGTCCTTATCTATATAGCATATGCTTTTGTACACATTTTAAAGCATTTTTAAATACATTTAGATTTACAAAAATGTGTATATATTTATTTATTTAATAAACATTTATTTAAAATAATAGCTCATTAAACAGATTTTTATTGAATTATCATAGGTGTTCATCATTGTTCTGGATGCTGGCAATATAATAGCTTTGAACAAAACAAATAAAATCTCCTGCCCTCACTTATATTCTTGTGTATTTTTTTTTTCCTGAGGAAAGTCTCAAGATCCGCAATAGCTTTGGTTTAGGGAAGTATGATGCTTCGAAACCATTTTATAGAGCTCCCTTCCTTTCAGTAGTCTCCAACTTGGACTTCATTGTGATGAAGTTTTGAATCACAAGAGAGCTGCCAAACGTGGATAAATGAAAGGAAATGACCGTCTCAGTACATTTACACTGTTCTCTGTGTGAGTCATGGGAAGGCAGGGATCTGAGCTAACCTGCAAAGGGTTTGGTCTGAGAAGTTGAAATGCTTATGTACAGCTTCCTGAGAACTACTGAAGGAACATGCAGCAAGGGTCAGCTGAAGTCAAATTTGATTCATCAGAGAAGGAAGGGGATAGCTGGGGTGGGGGAGATAAATTAGGAGTTTGGGATTAACATATACACACCACTGTATGTAAAACAGGTAATAAATAGGGACCTATGATATAGTCCAGGGAGCAATACTCAATATCTTGTAATAACCTATAATGGAAAAAATCTTAAAAGAATATATATACATATATATAACTGAATCACTTTGCTGACCCACTTGAAACTAGCACAACATTGTAAATTAACTATACCTTAATAAATTTTTTAAATTAAAAAACTGTTACAAACTTTGAAGAAGATGAAAACATTTTAAAGTAGTAAAAGTAGAGTGTTGTATGCTCTTTCAAAAAAAGATAACAAAATTTACCCAAACCATATTTGCTTTATGTAAGCAAGTTGTCTTTGCTGAGCAGAGGTGGGCATTTAGGGGATAAGAGTAGATGAAGGCGTGAGGATTGTTGAAATAGGGGCAGGAGAAGGAGGTTGGGGGAAGGGAGGACTGCTAGGCTGATGAGTTGAAACTTGAATCAATTCATTCTGTGTGTAAGCTTTATTGACCTACGAGATTTACCACTTTTTAAAGATTCACTGACAGTTGGAAGAAGCTGGGATCCTGAGAAATCTTCAAAAAAGTTGAATTGAGGGCTTTGGGCAAACAGGCCAAAAGATGTGGACATGTTTTGCATTGCGTTGCGTTAGTTACTCAGTCGTGTCTGACTCTTTGCTACCCCATGGACTGTAGCCTGCCAGGCTTCTCTGTCCATGGGATTCTCCAGGCAAGAACACTGGAGTGGATTGCCATTTCCTTCTCTAGTTGACATATTTAAGAAGGCTAAATATGAGGGCTACCACCACAAGCCCAACAGCTCATAACATCAAAATAGTCCTTCCTTCTCATTTCTCTGGCTCCTTCTGTCTCTCCTTCCCATCTTCAAACATTTGTAAAAAAGAAAGAAAGTTATTTACACAGTCGTGTCCAACTCTTTGCAATCCTATGGACTGTAGCCGGCCCAGCTCCTCTGTCATGGAATTCTCCAGGCAAGAGTACTGGAGTGGGTTCAAACATTTGTTAAGTTGCTGTGAAGTGCTAGGCTCTGAGAACAAGAAATTGAGCACAACTTGGCCTCTGCCTTTGAAGAATTTGCCTTAACAAAGAAACTACTATACTCTCCCTGTTTCTGAATGAAGTTGTAGGATAAATATATGAAAAACTCATTTTCAATGAGTGTACAGATCTTACCATTGTAGAGGGGAAATAAAACTATTGGGCTGGAAAGTATGCTCTTTTAAAAGTTTCTCATATTACATCATGGATTATTTCTGAGAAAACTATGGACAAATCTAATCATTCAAGATAAAGTATACTTTGAAATAAAGCATATTTCCTTTGATTTGTATTATAAATTTTTCAGAGTTCTACTTTAATTGTTGATGGCGTTGAAGGCAGCTATGGCTTCTGTTTCTTTTAGGTTTATTCTAATACCATTTCACTCTCTATACAGCCCCTTCTGTCACTGTAAGTAAATAACTAGCTTATTTGAAGCATTATTGTTTGTAACATGAAGTGGCCTTTAGAGTGTGAGTAATCACTGTGTAATTTCCGTATGGTCAGCCAGCATCTCTGTGAATTTCTGTCGGGGTTTGGATGGTCTCTGTTTCTCCATCCCATGGAAATTACCAACTATCTTTCTAAATGCTTCCTTTTTATTTAGGAGATCTCAGGCAAAACTCTCACTTGGTATAATTATGATGGCAAATTCTTTTAGAGTTATCTAAGTTTCTATTCGTCATCTGGGATGTTAGACATATTGCAGGGGACACAACTTTGAAGATTTGGAGTGTTACCCTGGCTCCTCCTCCCAGAGGCTTCTCTGGCCATCATGGCCTCCTTTCTCAGGGTTTTTTATTGTTTACTCACAGGCAAGATGTTGATGGGCTTCTGTCATGAAGGCTTAATGCACATTGCAATACGTTAGACAACTTACAGTAGACATTCCCAGACAGTCTGCCACCTGTACCTTCTTCTGAGTTCTCTCTTCACTTACATATGATATTTCAGGGTAAGAGAAATAGGAAGTGAGCCCATTGTTGCTACTCTATAATATCTTTTTAAAATTTTATAAAATATCAAACAAGTGTTTTATTCCCTCTGCAAATTGATGGATCAGTGTGTTCTTTGAGAAATCTACAATGAGACAAGATATTAGACTTACATAAAAATAGACTCTGAAAACAATTATATTGTCATCTTAGACTGTACTTGGAATTGGTGGGTATATGATGTACATGAGAGAGAGAGAGAGTTTTGACTGGCATAGGTCATTTATTCTAAGCAGTCAAGTAAAACTTGCCTTAACAGAGAAAAATGAGTCTTTGGCACATTTGGGGGACTTATTTGCAAATGTGTAGAGGGGACATCTCAGCCTTCCTGCTTCTATCTGGTGATGGTTTTAAGAGGTCCTGACTAAAATGGACCAACTTGGAAAATGTCTGTCAAGTGTTTCATTAGCTCTGGGAGATTCATACTCATTGCTGCAGGTTAAACAGTTGGGTCTGGGGCATTTTCATCTCACTGGTCAAATTTAGGAGAAACAGAGGAGGCAGAATTCCCATTGTAAGGCCATTATCCCTGCTCCCCACCCCTTCCTCAGGAGCTGCTGTGTATATTTCTAAGGGAGTGGGATTGTTAATGATTTTTATTTTATTTTTTATGTTTTCTGTAGAGAGAGAAAGACTAACATAATTCATCCTGCATTTGTTTTTATTTATGTACTTTTCTGTGCCTGATAACAGAAAGGACGTGAGAAAGCTTACTGAACATAGACCACTGTAGGCAAAATGCAGTTTAAACTATTGGGAAGAGGAAATTAACAAAGAGGAATTTATTCATTTTTTAGACAGACATGTATTAAGTGCTTACAATAGTGCTCAAAATACAACTGATAAACCAAACAGTTCTGCTTGCATGGAGCTTCTAGTCTAAAGCACATACACACACATGATAAACGTTACAGGACTGGAGCGCAAGATATTATGTTCTTATTAAATCAATGGAGAGAGAGTGGATATTATCAGCATTCCTCAGAGGCTAAATAAATAAGGATGGGGATGGTCACTGGAGGTCAGGACAAGCAAAAGTTTTTTTAAGAGCAATCTTGGGCTATTGGTGGGTATCATCCAGAGAGTGATCTGTTAGACTTGTTTTTACAGTGAATTCAAGAGAGATAAAAGGATGTCAGGGTACAGTGAATGCATCAAAACTAAATTTTAAGGTTTCATAATTTGATATCTGGGGTCATGACTTAGAGGGAGCACAAGAAGATTGTTTCTAGCGGAGGGCAGGGGGAGATGCAGCAGAGTCAGGGGGAGGAAGCTTCCGCCAGCGCTCCCCAAGGGTCGTGGAGAGCTAGAAGTTCAGAGCCTGAGCTTTCTCCACTGAAGTGGCTGTGATGGGTTGGTTGAAATTACTTTATCCCTAACTCTCACCCAGAGCACAGGGAGCTGATACACAGAGAAGTACAGTGACTTGTCCAAGGTCGCACAGTATGTTAGTGGCAGAGTAAAGGTAGCTCGGCTGGTAGAGTCTGCCTGCAATGCAGGAGACCCCGGTTCGATTCCTGGGTTAGAAAGATCTCCTCGAGAACGGATAGGCTACCCACTTCAGTATTCTTGGGCTTCCCTGGTGGCTCAGATAGTGAAGAATCCGCCAGCAATGTAGGAGATGTGGGTTTGAGCCCGGGTTGGGAAAGTCCCCTGGAGAAGGGAACAGCTACCCCTTCCAGTATTCTTGCCTGGAGAATTCCATGGACAGAGGAGCCTAGAAGGCTGCAGTCCATGGGGCCACAAAGAGTTGGATACAACTGAGCGACTTTCACTTTCAAATTATCCCAGGCAAGGGGACTTTCCACCAGGCAGCCCCTAATTATTGGTTCACATCATTTAAAGTAGTTGTATAAAGAATTCAGTAGCTTAAATATTCTAAAACTAGATAACATTATGTGAAAAAATAAGCTGCAAAATACTAAATACAAATGAGCATTTAACTATGTAAATATATTTCTATATATATTTTAAGTGTATTTGCACATACACATAGAGAAACGAATGGAAGAATGTATATTAAAGCATTATTTTATCTGAGTGGTTGGATTACTGGACAGGTTTTATTAACTCCTTTATACATATTTATTTATATTTTCTGAATCTTCTACAATAAGAATGCATTGATTTTTAAATTATTAAAAATAATTTAGGTTGTAAATATTATCTTCCCTGATAAAATTTTCAAGGAAACTAAACATAACATAATCAAGTAAATCCTACTTAAACCACAGCCCACATGTATATATATTTAATTGTAGGAGACAACACGCTAGCTGTTTGGACCTAAGTTTATAGAACACGGACATTCTGGAAAAATACAAATTTAACCTATGGGTGAGCTGAAGTTGTTTGTAAACTAATAAAGACCAAACAAGGAAACAAGTTTTCATTTGTAAAGATTAATTTTTATGAAACATACTTGAAGTGAAGGGGAGAGAGCCGCCAGGTTGGGCTACCCGTATCTCCACCCCATTCAGTTCTCTCCAATCCCTCCTTCTCTTTCTTCTCTTCCCATTCAAAAATGCTCCAGGGTATTTGCCTTTCTGTTTTCCTCTCCATTCTTCACAGAGTAACTTATATTGGTGAGAAGGGCTGGATTATTGAGGGAACTTGGGATTCTCTGGAAATTAGAGTGGGAAATAAACTTCTCTCATTCCAGAATACAGACAACTTGAGGCTATAGCTTGTGTAGAGTTACTTAGCTGTACTTTATTTCAGGAAGACCCCCCTTACCACAGGAGGTCCCTAGAAAAGGTAGAAATCCACCCCAGCTATCAGTTTATACAGTAAATCACACACACACACACACACACACACACTCATCAAATCTTCAAAAGCAATTTTTAAATACTTCACATTTTCCAAAGGAGATATTGCTCCTTTCCACCCCAGGTACCACCTCCAACCATATGCTTTTTAAACTGGTTTCACCATACCATGAACTTGGCAGGAGCTCTCCCAGGGACATAAAGAAGCTTTTACAACTGGGATGGGGCCCTTAGCCATCAACAGAAAAGAAAGGAGTCTTCATCTTGACTAGGGTATGGTCTGTCTCTTTGCCACGGGCACTGCCCTCTAGATAGGTGGCTCCAAGTTCAGCTTGGATCCCTTAAGAATTGAGAGGATAGACAAGGGGCATTTAGAGTCAGAAGCTGGTTCACCTCCTGAGTGTGTTCTCATATCTGGCTGCCTGTTGCTCCCTTCTCATGGGTTCAGAGTTTCATATTTTTCTTCTCAGTCTCTGGCATGACCACTTGCTTGTCACAGCTTCTGTTCCTTCAGTCAATCCTGGTCTTGGATACCCTCCCCAAGAATAGTGTTAACTATGATGATGATGATAATTATCTTCTTGAGAGCTTTCTGTGGACAAAGCATGAACTTTGTAAGGAAATACTATTGTCATCCCATTCACATACAGAAGAATCACAGATGAAGAGGTTAAGTAACTTTCTTACACTGACATATCTAGTGATATACGGCCAAATCTCATCAGAATACCTTTGAAATAATACAGGAGATCGTTTATAGAAGAAGGAAGGGAAGATCATTCAGGAAAAAAGAGTTTTTCCTGATAATACAGCTTGCCCTTTGGGGGGACTATGTGAAATTGATTCTTCCTGCCCCTTTTATGTTCCCAGAAATCTTCTGTCCTATGGGAAGTGGCGGTCTACCCTCTGAGATCTCATGATTTCAAATACATGCTAAGGTGGCATTGTTTTCTTTGCTATTAAGCATGGACTTTTTTTTTTTTTTTGCCTCTTCTAGGAGGTTCCTTCACTGATAAGAGGTCAGCAAGCTGCAAGGTCTAGCCATGATTGATCCAGCCCCATGTGGCAATTTACAAAGCTGAATTAAAGATGGCCTGAACCACTGCACAGTAAAAGTGGTTTTATGTTTCCAGTGTGTATCCTAAAGTAGTTTTAGAGGTCAGCATTAATCAATAAATCATTCTGATCACATGGATCCTTTCTGGAGGCCCATTAATTGGTGGTGATGACTTAGTCATCTTGCCATCAGCTTCCTTAAACCGGAAGTTCTTGAGACCACAAGTTCAAATCTCTGTTGAGCTGATGGAGCTCTTGACTCTTCAGAGCTAGATAAATTGAGCTTCACCTAATTTGTTGTACAGAGATTTTTGTGAAGCATCGGCCACCACCCAGTGGCAGTACAGTATCTATGACCCCCCCCTTTTTTTTTTTACTATTATTGGAATATATTTGCTTTATAGTATTGTACTAGTTTCTGTTGTACAGCAAAGTGAATCCACTATGTATATACACATATCCTCTCTTTTTTCTTGGATTTCCTTCCCATTTAGGTCACCACAGTAGAGTTCCCTGTGCTATACAGTAGGTTTTCATTAGTTGTATATTTTACATAGCAGTGTATATATGTCTATGATCCCCGTTTAAAAAAAAAAAAAGGAGACAATGCCTGATCCTATCCTTATACATTCTGTTTTCATCTAACTGTCAAGTAAAGCATATTTGTGGCTTCTGAAATGGCTGGATTCACTTGATTCTTGAAAACAGAATGTCATGACAATAAGGGCTTTTGTCGATAATCTCACAGCCTTCACAGTACACAGATGATGTGAGCAGTTAGGAGAAACACGATTTCAAATCTGGTGGTTCCCAAACGACAGCAGAGGGTTGGAGGCAGGAATTAAAAAAGGATGGGACCATTATAACCCCTTTGAAAGACAGGAAACTGGCTTCCTACCACATCCTTACATGTGTAATTCCAGGGCAGTGCTGCAAATGATGAGGAAAGATCCCACTGCCTGGGTGCTGCCTGTCATGTGGCTACAGAGATTCTTGGAAGTGGTTTTTCTCCTGTGCCTTGTAACTGGTGAGGTTATCAGGAAGAGAGTAACATTCAGGGTGCCTTATCTTCCCTCTGTAGCCAGGAGAGCCCGTGATGGGGGTAGAAGTGATTCACAGGCTCAGGGACATTGTTCACACTGTGTACCTATATATGTTTCTGCTTGCAATGTTAGAAAATACAGCAAGCTATGAGCTTTAGTGCGGTACAGTTATATCTACAAGGGAAGCCCCAAAGCATCAGGAATTATTCCCAAAATTGAGATGCTCAGCATCCTTTTAAAAAGTCCTAAACAATCAGTACCTGATTAACCCGCCTCAGTGAATCCTGGGAAATCAACTAAGGGCCAATATCATCTTCCAGGCTTGTGGGTGGATAAGTGGCCCCTAGTTGATCATTAGGAACTAACCATGACCATTGTTTATTTCACTGGCCTGGAAAGGACAGGACAACCATTCTCTTCCCAAAGATCCTCCTGGCCTGTCTTCCTGGCCGCAGGGGAGAGATGTGAGGAAAGTGCCCCAGGCTGCAGTTCTCTTCCTGTTCCAAGCCTTGTCTCCCTTGTCTCTGAAATAAGAGGCTTCCCATTTCTGCTGGCGCAGTCCCCTAAAAGGAAAGGGTAGGCAAGCAGTGAGGGGTGTGAGCCCGCTCATCAAACTCCAGTCTGTCTGAGGCTAGACTGGCTGAGGTTCCCAAGGTCACTCAGTGATTTGCTGCCAGAGGGGAAATCAGTTCCTTGGTCCTCTGCCTCTGTATCCTGCCCTCCATCCATTAGACCATGCTGCCTCTCCCGCCAGTGAGACACACTCAGGACACTTTAATTTCAGAGTTTGATTCTATGTCTATTTTTCAGCTATTTGCTACAACATTCTGGGAGAGGAAGGTTTAAATTTCCTACCATCCAAATCATTTTCTAGTTTACTTATAAGTGATTCTGAAACAGTTGGCCCTGGAAAGCTGACAACTTGATAAAATGTATCTTTCAAATCAACCTAGTGCTGCCTTTATATATAGTTAAATCATCCAAATCCAGCATGCCGAGTTAAGAAACGGAGATCTTCTGTTCTCAGGCTGCCTGTCACTTTGGGTAAGAAAACACACAGAGTTATGCTCACTTACGCTTACTCAAGTATGGTCTCTTGGGAAAGAAATAAGCACTGGCTTTTGGCAGGTTTATCTGCTTTTAGCCAATAAGAAATGGTTCCTGCAGTGATATGCATTGGACAAAGGTGGTTTGGGGAAACTTAGTGTCAAAAACCAGCAGCCAGTATAATGTTGATGGACAAAAGATTTTATATACATATATATGTTTGTATGTATTTAAGGTTAGAGAGTTGAAGAGCTATCCTTAGCATTCAACACCAATGATGGTAGTTTCTATTCATTTAACAAATAGACAAATAGATTTATTTGTACTTGAATTGATATGACATTTGCTCATGAGACCTAGCTGAGATGCATGTGATATACCTAGCAGTGTCCTGGCACTAGTCAAGGTGCACAGACGTAGTGGCTTCCATCCTTTGGGGAAAAGGGAGCAAAGAGCCTGAAAAAAAAACCATTTCAAAATCTCTAAATTTATGAAATTCTGGATTCTGGGTCTCAACAAAAGGGTTTTAATGCATTTCTAGATCAGGGTAAATTAGTGAAATGAAATCAGTAAGTCTTCATATCACCACCATGCTTCACAATTATTAAAAAAGTTAAATAAAGGTATAGTGATTAAGCAGAGTGTTTATTTTTCCATTTTTTAAATTTTAAAAATATTTAAATTTTTTTGGCTATGCCATGCAACATGTGGGATCTTATTAGGTCTCTGACCAGAAATCAAACCCATACCCTTTGCTTTGGAAGTATGGAGTCTTAACTACTGGACTGTTAGGGAAGTTCCTTTCCATTTATTGTGAATTGAAGTATAGTTGCTGGACAATATTGTGTAAGTTACAGGGGTACCATTCACAATTTTTAAAGGTTGTACTCCACTTATAGTTATTATAAAATATTGGCTATGTTCCTCGTGTTGTACAATATATTCTTATAGCTTGTTTTATACTTAATGGTGTGTATACCTCTTAATCTCTTGCCCCTATATTGCCCTTCCCCTTTCCTCTCCCCACTGGTAATCACTAGTTTGTTCTTTACATCTGTGAGTCAAGAAAGAGGTCTTAAATTTCAATACCCTTAATAAAATCGTGGTGTTGTTTGTTCAGTTTTATTCCTTCATCTTTGTATGGCGCTTATGTTACTGAAGAGTGAAAATATTTGGGGGCTTGAACATCCTGGCAAGAGACTGCAGTACCACCATTGGCCTCTAAGGCAAAGAAGCTGCTATACTTTGACAAATGCATTTAGCCAGGTTGTCGGGAGGTCAAGAGACCAAACTGGTACCCTTGCTACTCTGCTGGGAAAGATAAGTGAAAGCGAATTTAATATCCTCTGACTCACACAATGCTCACAAGTAAGTGGTAAGTACACATGAACATGAACAGTATCCATTAGAAATCTTGGCTATTCTGTGCTGAAAATTAGCTTTCAGAAATGAAAACTGATTATTTAGATTTGAGAAACAATGTTTGGGAACACAATGAACACAGCATATTGTTTGCAGCTTCTCTAACCAAAGATGTCAAAGTACAAACATTAACCCAGTAAAGTTGTTCAAAATCAAATGACAAAGCCTGTGTTTCCCATTCATCCCAAACTCCTCATTTCTCTCTTTTCTGAATGCTAGCCATGCAAGGCTTGTAAGACAGAGGTTAGATAGAGCATGGGTTTTGCATCTTGGGTTTGCTCCCTGATTCTACAATCCTTTCTGGCCTTGCTATATAAGCTCTCTAGGCTCTGAAAATTTTTGTAGAGCTAAGTGAGATACATATACCTTGTTGCTTAGTTACTTGGGCAACAATTGCTCACCTAACAACACATTACTGTTATGTGCTCTTCATATGTCTGATCATTACATCTAAGTTCATTAACATGTAAGATCTACCAGGGCAAGACTTACATATGTCAAGGTCTTCTCTAAAGAACTTTGCATATTTCTAATTGTTATATATTTTATTGAAATTAATTGTATTAGAAATTGCAGAAGTAGACCCCAGACACAGAGAACAAATTTATGATTACCAAAGGGGAAAAAGAGGAAGGAATATATTTGGAGGCTGGAATTTTATACAGTAGTATATAAAAGAGATAACCAAGAACGTACTATATGGCAGGGAACTCTACTCAATATTTTGTAGTAACCTATAAAGGAAAGGAATCTAAAAAGAATGTATATATAACTGTTATGTATTATACATAATATATAATTATATTAATATACAATCTATATTTGGTTTATATATATATATATATAATTGAATCACTGTGTCACACACCTGAAACTAACACATTTTAAATCAACCGTATTTCAATAAAAAATAAATTTAAAGTATAAAAATGGTTAAGAAAAGAAATTGCAACCATAGGCAGAACCATTTCCAAGTGCTGATGGACCCTGAGTGAAATATGAATTTGTGTCCTTTTGTGTGGATGTTCTATGGGTGAGGCTGAGTTGAAATGAAGACACTGGGGAAGGGAATACTTCTACTGAAATGGATGCACTGGTGAGTGTCCTGCTTCAAGGCGCGGTAATCATTCCATCTGTTTACCGCGAATCTAGGGAGAAACAGAACAGTGAACAAGCTGACTCCATTTCTATAGTGAGTTCAGGGCATAGAAACATGAAAATAGTTCAACACGCCCCATCCAATTGATCCGATATGCTAATTCATGCTCCTAGGTTGTAGGACAGCTAGAATTTTATCCAGCAGGTGGACCCATTGGGCAAAATGACTCCAGTACATAGGCCCACAAAACAACAACAAACCCTACCTGAAGGATCTTCTTCGAAAGTCAGAAAGTTTAACAGTGATTCTCCTAGTCAGCCAAGGCAGTGCAGAGAGTAACAAAGCAATCTCATACCCAAAGCAAGAGAGCAAGATCAGGTTGAAGATAAGCATTTGGAGTTTGAAGGGAAGTGAGCAACTTTGGAAAGGAATGATCATTCCAAACCGATATTTCTCTTCATGTGTTGATTTTTTTGAGGAGTTCAGTATTAAAGTTGCTTTTTTAGTTGTAAGATAGAGCAACTTTTTGTGAGAGGAAGGGGGTGAAGAGGTGAGATGGAAAGAACATTAAGTATAGTCAGGATGCCTTGCTTCCAAAGGTCTGTGGAAAATGGCAAAAAAGTGGTTTTCACATCGGGAGAAAGAAGGAAGAGGTTAAGAGGGTGACTTTTGGAAGGTCTTTCTGAAAAACTGTAATTTCCATGTAGAAAAACCTCAATTTGCAACTTGTAAGCTCTGAAGTTGCAAAAATCTTTGAAAAACTTTATGGCAAATTTCAATCAGATGTATCCTCTCATGCTTGTCTAAACTGGTTTAATGTTTCCTGTTATGTTTTAAATTTGATGCAACCCCACGTTGTATCAGAGTATTGGAAATAAAAGCAAAACTAAACAAATGGGACCTAATGAAACTTAAAAGCTTTTGCACTACAAAGGAAACTATAAGTAAGGTGAAAAGACAGCCCTCAGATTGGGAGAACATAATAGCAAATGAAGAAACAGACAAAGGATTAATCTCAAAAATATACAAGCAACACCTGAAGCTTAATTCCAGAAAAATAAATGACCCAATCAAAAAATGGGCCAAAGAACTAAACAGACATTTCTCCAAAGAAGACAGACAGATGGCTAACAAACACATGAAAAGATGCTCAACATCACTCATTATTAGAGAAATGCAAATCAAAACCACAATGAGGTACCATTACACGCCAGTCAGAATGGCTGCTATCCAAAAGTCTACAAGCAATAAATGCTGGAGAGGGTGTGGAGAAAAGGGAACCCTCTTACACTGTTGGTGGGAATGCAAACTAGTACAACCGCTATGGAAAACAGTGTGGAGATTTCTTAAAAAACTGGAAATAGAACTGCCATATGACCCAGCAATCCCACTTCTGGGCATACACACTGAGGAAACCAGATCTGAAAGAGACACGTGCACCCCAATGTTCATCGCAGCACTGTTTATAATAGCCAGGACATGGAAGCAACCTAGATGCCCATCAGCAGATGAATGGATAAGGAAGCTGTGGTACATATACACCATGGAATATTACTCAGCCGTTAAAAAGAATTCATTTGAACCAGTCCTAATGAGATGGATGAAGCTGGAGCCCCTTATACAGAGTGAAGTAAGCCAGAAAGATAAAGAACATTACAGCATACTAACACATATATATGGAATTTAGAAAGATGGTAACGATAACCCTATATGCAAAACAGAAAAAGAGACACAGAAATACAGAACAGACTTTTGAACTTTGTGGGAGAATGTGAGGGTGGGATATTTCAAAAGAACAGCATGTATACTATCTATGGTGAAACAGATCACCAGCCCAGGTGGGATGCATGAGACAAGTGCTCAGGCCTGGTGCACTGGGAAGACCCAGAGGAATTGGGTGGAGAGGGAGGTGGGAGCGGGGATCGGAATGGGGAATACGTGTAAATCCATGGCTGATTCATGTCAATGTATGACAAAACCCACTGAAATGTTGTGAAGTGATTGGCCTCCAACTAATAAAAAAAAAAAAGAAAGAAAAATAAATAAATAAATAAATAAGAGACAAACATCCAATTTTATAATTCACATTCTAATTCTGTGGTCTTAATCTTTGTCCCCTGAGCTTTCAGAAAGGAATATGGGCTTGAGGGAAGAAAATTCATTTGGAAGGTGAACCTATTATTTAATTTATAGCATGAAAATTTAATGTATATATGTAAGATAATATGTGTAAATAACAATATGGCAAACACTATTTTATCACTCAGGTTAAACAATAGAACACTATTTGTAGTAGAAGCCTCTGAGTACCCCTCCTTAAACAAAGTCCCCTCCCTACTTCCAAAATATAACACTGATCGATCCAGCATTTGGCAAGTCACATTATTGTTAGTATTAAATAGGTATTAGACACTTTTAACAAGACTACATATCAAGTATGCATTTTGGCTGATGGGGACACAATGACCTAAAGAAATGTCCATATCCTGTTCTAAACCATCAGGTAAAATCCCATTTATGAACTTCTTGCCTGGTACGCAGGCAGTGGCGTACATGTTGGAGCAGCGTCTATGTGACCAAGATTGCTGGGTTATGATATGATAGCCAAACATGCATTTTACAAAAGGACATCTTAACCTCAGACCCCCGTCAGACCATTTAGTTAGCTGAATGATCATGAAGAAAATGGCTAGTTTTCATTGACTTTTGAGGCTTTTCCATTATTCAGTAGCTATTTTGCAGTTTCATGTGATTTTTCCCATTTAGCCTTGTCTCTAGTCTTCATCACAGACACATAGTTTATGTCCAGGACTGTGCTTTAGATTAATTGGGATTATATATATATAAGATTTAGGAAATTGTAAAGCATGAGACAAATGTCATTATAATTGCTTTGTTCCTAAGAAAGGAGCCAGAAATTTCAGAGGTATTAAATGATAATGGGAAAAAATCTAAGAATGAGCTTTGCAAATTAGTTATTGCATATGAAGGACTTAGTCCTAGATTTCCTTTTATTGAAGTATAGTTGATTTACAATGTTATGTTGATTTCAGGTTTATAGCAAAGTGATTCAGTTATGCACATATATATATGTGTATATAAATATATATTCCTTTTCAGATTATTTTCCCTTATAGGTTATTACAATATATATATGTATATATATATATATATATATATATATATATATAGTTCCCTGTGCCATACAATTAGCCCTTGTTGTTTATTTTATATACAGTACTGTGTATCAGTTAATCCCAAACTCCTAATATATCCCTCCCCCAGCCCTTTCCATTTGGTAACCATAAGTTGTTTTATATTTTCTTTTGTTTCTACTTTTAAAAAAAATGGTCTTTCTCAGCCTTGTCACCACCAGATATATCTTTAGAACTTCTTTGTATTTATTATAATCTGTGAATATTGTGTTTTACAGCTTGTAAATTAGATATAGAATTGAATACTGTGGCAGAGCACAGAGTGTTAAAAATGTTAAACTCCAGTGGGGAAACCAAGGAGCAGTTAAGGCCTGCTGCATATAATGTTAATATTACATTAAGTACGATGTTATTGCACAAGATGCTTATTGCTAATGTCTGTGGGGAGGATCCGTTTCAAAGATTTCAATTTCAATAAACAGATTATGCAGTTCTACCATATACAATTAGGGAGATGGTAATGAAATGGTTATAAAGTCCCCTGTGGATCTGTCATCTTTTTTTTAATTTTGTAAATAACATCAGAAGCATTCTAGAGGGAAGTGCTTATGTATTTATTTATTATTGATTTTTTAAAAATACATTTAACATTACTAGTTGTTGCAAATCTCATCTCAGTGAGTTGAAGAAGATAAGCTGTTTCTATATTATTAAATGCTGAATGTATAGGGAATTTGAAGTGGGATCCTTTATATAAACATATTAAATATTAATGGACAATGATTATCAGAAATTAATTTATAGCTACATTTACTTGGCAAATAAAATCTTTTCAAGGTTTTACCCTTTTGTTGCACTTAATGCATGTTTACGAAACATGCCTTCAGTGAATGGTTTTGATGACAAGTCATTTTGTCCTACAGCAGAATCATGTACAGCTCCTGAGAATAAGTTGGATTAAATGTACATTTTTTTCAACAGGCAACTAATTATTAAAAGGGTGACGTCAATAAACTGCCAGAGTTTTGAAGTATCCCCAAACAGTTTGAAGTATCCCTAAAGGAATCCCTGTTATTCCTTCTGGGGAGTATAATAAAACAGTAACAATGAGTGCTAGATGATTATCAGGCAGTATATCTCTTTGGAAGAAGATGTTTAATACAGTAGATAAAAATTCAGCATGCCAGCTATCACCCCAGAAACCCTACCTTGGAGGGAAGGTGGGCGGGGGTTGAATCAGGCTGTCTGGATTCCATTTTTCCAACATGGGCAAGTTGCAAAACTGCTCTGAGTTTTGTTATCTTCATCCATAAAATGGGAGTAATAAGAATATATTTCTCCTAAGGTGTAATGAAGATTCAAGGAATAATACACATTAAGTACCATGTTGATTATCCTGTTCAATGATTGTTAGTTAACTTTAAAAAAGGAGCTTTTCATTCATCCACACATTCAGTAAGTAATTATTAAATAGATCATGTAGCAAGACTGAGGGTGCAATGATAAACAGCCGTCCTTGAGTTTCACGAATTTTGCCAAGTTTCTATACCTGACTGAGGAATATCTGGGAGCTTATATACTCTCCTCCAGGGCTCTTATAGGATAATGTTCTTGTAGTCATCTTTGTATCTTTCATTGACACTTTATAATTATCCCATAATGTAGCAACTACTTTTTTCTTCTCTGTTTTTCCCCAGTTCATCCTTCAAAACTTATCCAAGAAGTGGTATTGAACAGAAAACTCCTCAAAATCTAAGCACTGTAGAGCACCTGAGTAGAATTAACCCACTCAGAATTTTTGTCCACAGATTTATACTTTTATAGTCTTGGCTGCCATCTTTAATTGCTCTAGAGTCTTTCTTGAGGGTTGGAATGTACATGCCTTTCCATTTTGTAAACACATAAACATAGTGAGATGAATCTAGATAATTCTTTGCATACCTACTCAGTTCATGACCCAGCAAGAGATAAATATAGAACATATATTAAAATAGTTGTCATATTAGGTACTATAGTTGGGAAGAGATAAGAGATAGATAGATAAATAGACAGACAGAGGAAAGAGAGAGCGGAGGGAGGAAGAAGAAAACAAGGCAAAATTGTACTATTTGTTAGGCACAGAATTGAAACTGGGAGTTTGGCAATGAGTAAAAAAAAGAGAGCAAGAAAGAGGGAAGAAGAAGAAAGGGAAAGGGAGGGAGAGGAGGGAAGAGAATAGCCAAGAATTTACTTAAACTAGTCCAAAACGAGAGCCACCAGAAAGAAGTGCCTTCTCAGAATTTTTATATGATGTGGGCAATTTAAATAAGCCACCCCCGCTCCTCCTGAGAATCTGAGATAACAAGAAACAATAGCCCTTCTGATTCAGGGTCTCTGATGGGGTGTACAGAAGTGGACTCAGGAAGGGAGAGTGGAGGCAGGAGTCAAAAGATCGGGTGACACAAGAGAGGACAATGTCCCAAAAGTTGAGAAGGAGAGTTTCCGAAAGAGGGTGTGGCTGGAATAAAGTATGTGTCATGGTTCCTAGCACATGGGAAGCACTGAATAAATGCCAGTTATTAAAATCACTCATAAATTCTGTATGGAGCTTCCAGTTAGATGAAGACTAAGAAAAGGCAGGCAGATTTTATCATTTCAGTAAGCTGGTGTTGGAAGTCTTATCAGAACTTCGATGAGAGTTGTCTAAGAGAAAAGTCACTCAATATAAGGGAAAAGTAAGCTCGTCCCTTACTTTTCTGTCTCACTGACACCTTCCCATTTCCTTCTGCCCTAGATTCTCCATCTGGTCTCTTGGTTTGCTCCAAAACCTTCATCAACTCCCACGTTCCCATGAATCCATGACAAATTTCTCAGCTATCTAGAAGAGAACTCCAGGAGATAGTGAAGGACAGGGAAGCCTGGCATGCTGCAGTCCATGGGGTTGCAAAAAGTCAGACATGACTCAGCAACTGAAAAACAACAGCATTCAAAAGAGCCAAAAGGGCCAATCGGTGTTCTTCCTCATGGGATGTTTCTTTATGTACCTGATATCCATCTAAAACTGGGCCTTCTGTCTTTCTTTTCTCAAGCCCATCTGCACCTTCATTAGTCAAAATCCTCTCTATTTGAAGCTCCTTTTGGAAATCAGCACAGTTCTTGAAGACACAGCTGATGAATTCTTCCCAATTGGTTTCTTCTTCTTGCTGATCTCAGTGTTATTAACACTGACAATATTCTAACTTGGGTGATCGTCATAAACTTGTAGAATTCTCCTTGCTAGATTTAAATCCCTTTAGTGTTCCTAAGTACCCAGAGGATAACTTTTGTCAGAGAATTGTTGAGTAAGAACATAACCTTTTCTGATGTCCCCTCTGGTACCTAAAACAGTATCTCTCATGTGATATTGCCCATTAAACAGATGTTGAGTTGACTTCATGGCAATCACTAATATATTTCATTATTCCTTAAGTCTTCCCTCCTTGTGCAAAAATGTAGGAACACACTCTGATGAAAATTCTGAATTAGACTCTCAAAACTACTAGATCTTGAGAAGCAAATACTAAGGGATATTAGAGGAAAGATTCACCACATCTTAGTTATCTGTTCTAGTTTCTCCCCTATTTTGGTCACCATCTATTCCTAACTACAATCTCTTAGACTCATTTATCTTTTTTCTTTCCTATACTGGGATATATACTCACAAATCTTTTGATGGGGAGATAGTTTAATACCTTACAATTCATGTAGTACTTTATCTTTTCAAAAGAACATCACCTGCATCTCATTGAAGCTGATATGCTACTTGAGTCATCTCGATCTGCCTTTAGTATATTTCTTTGTGCCAAGTTGGTCTCATTTCTGCAAAGGTCAGTAGAATTGTAGTACTAAAATTTAGTATTTCCTCAGTTTTCAATCTGTCAAAGACAGCTGTATGACAGATATGTTGGTATGGGTATTAACCCTGCCAGACAGATCCATATTGGTTTTATAGATGAGAAAATAGGAGCCCAGAGAGGTCAAGCGATTCGCTCAAGGCAGCTAGCTCCAGAATGGCCTGTGTAGACTGATGAGGTATCTTTCCAGTTCTGAGAGAAAGCCATGTGGGTGTTGCTT
Organism: Dama dama; assembly: GCF_033118175.1. Lineage (NCBI taxonomy): Eukaryota > Metazoa > Chordata > Mammalia > Artiodactyla > Cervidae > Dama > Dama dama. The sequence continues at coordinate 77,982,735 of NC_083698.1, read as the reverse complement.
GGCTCATGGCCTCGTTGGTTGGTGACAGGTGCCTTATCTCCCCACAATTTCATGATACAAAAGCAATACTATGGAAATCAGGGGCTATCAGGAAACAAATGGCTGAAGAATATGGGAAACGATAAATAGATCCTGAGTGACAAGAGACAGACTTCCTGCCCTCTATTTTTCTGTGATATTGAGGACCCAGGATTTTGGTGTCTTATAAATCGTCATCCTCTGTGGTCTACTGGTCATCTTCAATGTTCATTTAACACTCATGGTGCAATCATGCTGTCCCTGGATCAGAAAACAAGGCACCTGACCCACCATTCATCATGATACAGGCTTTGGATGTTTTTTTCATGTCTGTGGGGATGCCTTTCTGCTGATCCATTTATTCCCTTGCATCAAGTTTCTATGGTGACCAGGATGCATTTTTGTAAAACACATGGGTAGGGGTTCGGGGTACAGTCTGAGACCATAAAACATGGAGAAAGTAAGTGCATGTCACAATAGAGAAACCTGGTAAATAAAACTGTGTCACTTTATGGAAAGCTTGCAAGGGGAGAAGATCAGAAGTGTGCAAATAAGATTTAGTAGAGAGCATTTAAAGTACTTAGGATTTTTTTTTTTTCAATTTTGATTTCTAGAATCTCTTTAAAAGACTGAAACATGTTCACTAAGTATGCCTGGTTGTAAGAACCTGAGGTTTTATTCCTGGTACCCTTCATTTTGTCCAAGATCAGATAGTGTCCACTTAGCAAGTCAGGTAAATCCCCATGATGCAAAAGCCACTATTGCGCCTATGGTACTGTGTTTCCCAAACTGTGTCTCGTGGGGTACCACTCCGGCAGGATGTGGTATAATACAAAACCATAGTTCTGGGTCAAGTTAAGTTTCATATAAACAAAGATAAACAGTCTTGACATTCTCAGAGTCCTTACACCTTTCTGCTGGTAAGTTTCTAAGTGGGCAGGGAGAGTATTCAGTATTTCCCAGACTTTTTCATAAGTAAAATACTTTTCCCTAGGACGTACATGAAGATGTCTTGAAAAACTAAGACACTGGGTAAATACTGCTATAAAGCCTGGGTTTCCCAGGCATCTGGAACATCATTTCATCATATCACTACAAGGAAGATTGGGTCAGGAACAGAGTAGAGCCTAGTAATTGTGTATCTTTACTGCTGCCCACTCACTCTGGAGGATCCATACACCACTGAGCCAACCCCTTGCTTAGCCTTTAGACAACTGGCTTATGACCTTTTGCCAGTATGAGTTTAACTTTTATTTTCTCATTAGAGACAATTGAAAATGCATGGTGTCAGAGAAAGTGTCACCAACTAGAATCTGAGTGAGATGAAGTGAGTACAAAGCCTGATGAAATTGTCCGGGCAATTAATTAGATGATTTCTGAAGGGCTGCTGAGAATCGGGTCTAAAAGCCATCAGTACTGACTTAAAGGAGCTTCACTAATTCCCCTGTTTGAGTGGAGTAGGAAGCTGCCTGTTGAAGCCAGTTGCAGTCACAGAGAAGTTTGTAGAGACACTTCAGTTGGTGTTGGAAGCAAGAGCAAAGAGAACAAGCCATCATACATGAGGCCCTATCTGTGGTGAGAAGAGTTCTAGATGAAGATGCGGGATCTAGTCCCTGCTCTGACTCTTTACTTACCCTGTAACCATGAACAAGTCCCTTAAAACCTTTTTTGGCCTCACTTGTCTCTTTAACATATGGTGGTTAAACCATTGATGTTTTTTCTCGCCATGTTTTCCTTCTCACCTCCAAGCTTTTTCAAATGAATCCATTTCTATAAAATGAATAAAAAAGCATATGTGCTAAAACTGTAGTGAGACCCAGAGTTCCACTACCCTCCTGATCTATCACTTCCCAAGGACACCCCTTGGAACCTCTGGGTAGGGCTCTGTGGGCCAGGATAGGAGCATCCTTTCTCCCTAAGGCCTGTATCATCCATCAGGCTTTGTGCCAGCTAAGTACCGATGAGGGCTGAGTGCAGTGTCAGGTGGGAGGAACACTTTGGAGGCACTCACGGTTCGAAGCTGCTGCCAGTCACCAGGTTTACATGGATGTGGGCCCAGAGCTCACAAATCATCTTAGGTGGAAATGTAGTTCTGTGTCGGGGAAGGGAGGAACAGTGCCTATTAGTCTTATAACAGAGGCAAACAAAGATGAGAAGGAAAAGCTTGAGTCTACTGAAGTTAAAGGTGGGTTTCTAGCAAGGTTTTTGTGTCTGCCAGTTACAAATGATGCTGGTCCCACTGTGAGCCAGGCGAGGCTCTCCACCCTCAGTCAGCTCAGTCTCCAACTCTGCCTTAGTTACGGGCCCCCTCTTCTTCCTCGTTAATGTTAACCAACCACAGTGCCATCCTTTGTTTCTATTTCTTTAAGTCATCCTTGGCCTATTTATTTAAATTATGCAAGGAGTTGTATTTCCTAAGACTACAGCTTCACTGGGATCAATTATTATGTCGTGCTCCCCCGGGGATTATAGCCCACTCTGACTGGCAGCACACTCAGTGCTTTTCCAGCCCGACTATAACCTAATGTATGTAATGAAAAGGCAGCCACCCCCCGCCCCAGGCCCTCAGAAAGTGAGCCCCCAGAGACGACTAACCCCTTCTTCACAGGTTAACGCTCTTCAGCCAGGCCTTGGGTGTGTGTTGGTTGTGTCTGAGGGGATGAAAACTCATTGAACTTAAGGGCCCAAGGAGCTCTTAGGGATCATGTGATCTGAGTCCATCCCATGTCGTGTGAGAAAATGGAGAGAAGTGACTTGCCAAAGGAGAGGTGAGAACAATGAAAGTGCAAACATGTACAAGCCTTCGCAACATGCCAAGCACAGTCTAGGTGCTGTATCTGTGATGGCGTTTAATTTCTGGGCACTGTGCTGTGCTGTGTTCTGTCGCCTCATGTCTGACTCTTTGCGACCCCGTGGACTGCAGCCCTCCAGGCTCCTCTGACCATGGGATTCTCCAGGCAAGAATACTGGAGTGGATTTCCATTCCCTTCTCCAGGATTCTGTGCACTACCAGGGTGGAACCAGTACCTGTGTTTTGCAAGTGAGAAAGTTGAGAGCCGCAACTTGTCCAAGTTTTTAAGTCTGCACGTTTTTAAGACTGGCTGGATTGGCCTGCACCCCTCTGTTTGGCTCAGAGCATATTCCTCCCCTACCGCCCTACCCACCAGCACTCTGAGCCCATGCTATTGCCAGTAGCTGTCACACTTAGCCTTTCTGTTTTTTCTGTTCTTGCCACCTTTTAGTATACTAGAGTTTTTGGTGGCTCACCAATTTGAAAAACATCATTCTCATTCAAAAATAAAAGAGGGGGCTTCCCTGGTGGCTCAGTGGTGAAGAATCTGCCTGCCGATGCAGGAGACATGGGCTCAATCCTTGATCAGGGAGGACCGCACATGCCACGGAGCAACTAAGCCTATATGCCACGACCATTGAGCCTGTACCCTAGAGCCTGCGAGCCACCAATACTGGGCCCATGTGCTGCAACTACTGAAACTTGCAGCAAGGAAAGCCACCATGAGAAGCCCGCAAACCACACTGGAGAGTAGCCCCCACTCTCTACCACTAGAGAAAAGCCCATGCAACACTGAAGACCCAGCACAGACAAAACAAATAAAATTGTTTTTTAAAAAATAACTAAAACAGAACTATAAACCCCAAATGCAAAGAAAACAGTCCTCCTACAGTAATCACTCTGTGTACATGCTCAGTCGTTTCAGGCACGTCCAACTCTTTGCAAGCCCAGGAACTGTAGCTCACCGGGCTCCTCTGTCCATGGGGATTCCCCAGGCAAGAATACTGGAGTGGGTTGCCATGCCCTCCTCCAGAGGATCTTCCTGACCCGGGGACCAAACCCGCGTCTCCTGCATTGCAGGCGGATTCTTTACTGCTGAGCTACTGTGAAAGCCCTACAGTGATCACTCTATTCCCCAGCAAATTGTGTTGCTGTCTCACTTGAGCTGCTCTGTGCTCAAACGGTGCTCTCTCTTCTGAGTGTGTTATTCTTGAACATGCTATTAGACAGGAATCCTGGTTTTACCTTTTATTTGCTGCCCCTTACTCACAGCTATCCCATTTTACTTTAAATGTCTAAACTTCTCTGCTCAAAATTCTGTCTAATAGACGTCACAGTAAATCTCTCTTCAGTTGCAGGACAAGTAAATGATACACATTTATCAAAGTTTGGCAGCCAACCCTACATGGGTTTGCAGGGTACCCAGAGACCACAGCATACCTGTGAGAAGTGGTTATAGATTAAAGGGCAAGTTCCTGAACCCTGGTTGAGCAGTCTTTGCAGTACATTTTTTGTGCTGTATTTTGTGTTATATATTTTTGGAATCCACGTACCTTACTAGTTTTACTTCTCCCCTGTATCAGAAAGATTAACTCTTTTCTTCTTGAACCTCCAGCACTAAAAACATGCTCCTGCATTATCTATTAATTTTGAAAATCCTTTTATTTATTAGTAACAGTATTTGTGAGCTAGCCATCAATAAGACAATTATGAAATTGCTTTTGGCTATTTCAGAGGTCTATTTCTTTCCAATAAGTATTTATCAAGCACTTGAAATGTATCTAGGATTATTCTAAGCATTGTGGAAGGGAGCAAAGTAGAATGCATGGGGAAGCCCTCAAGGAGCTTATAGTCAGCAGGAAATAAAATCTATTCCCTTGAAACCATTTAATAGATTGAGTGCACAAATAATCATCATGGATATTAAATCTTCCCATAGTTGTTAAGAGAAAAAATCTATGTATTTCAGAAGCTTGAATGGGCCCTCCAATTGTAGGAGAGATGGTGACAAATGGAAAGAGGCCATTTCAGGTCTAGAGATGAGAGGATTGGAGGCCCAGAGCCACAGATAGTCTGTACAGGTGACTCAGTAAAAAGAGGTTGGATAGGCTGTGGTTAACTTCACTCTGCAGCTTGAGGGGTCCTGGGAGGGGAGGATTGCCTTGAAATACGGATCCAGAGCCAGCCCGTAGGGGATTCAGTAACAACCCGGCATTTGTACACTTTATCCTGAGGGTGTGAGGAGCTCTGAAGGGCAGTGAGCCCAGGAAAAGTTTAATGATAATGATGCTTGATGGACATCAAGGAGAGGACAGTGGGTAGAAGACAGAGAAGCGAGGGAAGAGTAAACTCAGCAGAAAGGGCAGATACGAGCCTATTACATTCCTTCAGGCACAAGGCAGTGAAAATCTAGGATAGCTGGTGGCTGTGGGAATAGGATGTGAGATAAGTTGTTAAAAGAGATCACACAAAAGTGGATGATTATACTTCTGTGTATAAAACAGATAAACAACAAAGACCTACTGTATAGCACAGGGACCTATATTCAAAATCTTATAATAACCTACAGTGGAAAAGAATCTGAAATGGAATACATATATATATATATATGCACACATATAACTGAATCATTTTGTTGTACACCTGAAACACCTTAAATCAACTATACTTCAATTTTTAAAAAACTGAATGATTAATTAGACATATGAGATGAAGGGAACGATTTGCAACTGGCTTCAAGGTTTCAAACGTTGGTGTTGGTAGGGATTCTGGTTTGTATTTTTTCTGTGCATGTGCACCATGCCTCAGGGCTTGTGGGGCCTTACTTCCCCGACCAGGGTTTGAACCTGCATCCCCTGCAGTGGAAGTATGAAATCTTAACCACTGGACTGCTAAGGAAGTCCTGGGATTCAGTTTTGAGAGAGAAACCTGACGTATATTGAGAATGTGAGTTATAAACATTACATATACATTACATATACTGTAATAAAAACTTTACATACATAGGTTTATTCACTCCACAGATTACCTTGAAAGTCAGATACAAATGCAGAACTTTCACACGAAGATTCTCAGGTTCAATGAGGTTTTGTAGCTTGTTCAAGTTTACTCAGCTGACAGAGCTGAGACCCCAGCAAAGATGCCTCTTGCTCCAAAGCCCACACTCACCAATCTTTGCCATACTTACCATATTGGGTTGAGATGAGATGACCCCCTGTTGCCAAATACAGTGGTCTCTTCCTGATATTCACATTGGCTCTTGGACTTAGTAGGCTCTCCTTACAATTTTTCAATTCCAACTCACCGAATCCATGTAAAATGTCGCAAGTTCTGGGTGACAACTCTTGGTTTGTGATGAACAGCTGTATCCTCCAGAGAACCTCTTCCCTTTCATTTCTTCCCTCGCTTCAGGATGCCTTATGTCACCCCTCTGCTCTTCTGCTGTGTCTCTGTCTCCATCCCTGCACCTCACCACCCACCAGTACAAATATGTGCTTGTCTCTATCTTATCCAGGAGTCTGTAATATCTCTTGATTTTTTTCAGTACCCAGCAAATTGTCAAACACAAGGTATTTAATCAAAAGCTGTTGGATTAATAAAAGAATAGACAAGCCTTGCTCTCAAGACCTGAGACATTTTATCACTTAGGTTCTATTTTTCAAACTGGTATTCTGCAGACAGTGTGGAAAACTTGGTGATTCCCACAATTAAAAAGAATTTTAAAGATGCTCTATACTATAACCACTTAGAAATATTTGCAGTACATTTTACGTATTTAAGGTAGTTAGACATTCTCACTAAGTTAAACTGGGCTTGACATAGAATTTCCCAAACTTATTTGGCCATGGAAACTTTATTTTCCCCCTAAATAATTGTTCCCGGGGAATTCAGATTCTGCAAGACACTGGTTGGGAAACAGGCCTTTGGAGAAGGTGAATATGCTTGGAAAGAGGTACAGTGAGCTTCGTTTTTGACAAAACCCACCATCAGCTTATTATCTGTGAAGCTTGTGTCATATCACCAGTGATTCCCAAGGGAACCGGGACCTTGTCCATACCTACTCCCATTCCTGGGCTCTCTGGAGCTTTTTCCTTACCGCATGGCCCTTGTTTACTCCAACTGATCCTTGTTTGTAACTTCGAACTGGTAAACCCACTAGTGGAAGACACAGTTGGAACGTTGAACTTATCCTAGGAAGACAAATGCCTTTTTTGCAAGTACATTTACTTTTTAGAGGATAAAAGAGACATTTCTGTGACCACTGGTGTCCCAACCATGAGTGGGATTTCCCTACAGACTACTATTGGCTCAGTAAGTTTTATGTGTGTGCATGTGCCAAGTTGGTTCAGTCGTGTCTGACTCTTTGCCACTCTATGGACGTAGCCTGCCAGGTTCCTCTGTCTAGGGGATTCTCCTGGCAAGAGTACTGGAGTGGGTTGCCCTGCCCTCCTCCAGGGGATCTTCCCCACCTGGGAATCAAACCTGCATCTCTATATCTCCTGCATTGGCAGGTGGGTTCTTTATCACTAGGGCCACCTGGGAAACCCACAGTAAGTTTTATAGATAGAGAGAAAGAAATTTACCATGTTGGGAAATCATTGTGGTTTTGTTGTTGACATACGAATGAGACATGCTCTTAGTAACATATTCAGATCATATAGTATCTTTATTCACTGCCTCATCCATTCCTCAGTAAATGTTTTGAATAGGTTAGTTTAGATTCTTCAAACCTTTCTACATATTCAAACAAACTTGATACATATGACAATAAAGAAATAGATAATGTATAGTATATAAGTACAGTTGTTTTGTTGCCTAATAGTCTCATCCTATGGATATCATTTAGAACTTTTTTTAACCCCACAAAAGCCATAAACATCTTTCTGTGCAAGGCTTGCTTTTTAACATCTGCATGGTATCCTAGTATCTCTTACGTGTGCATGTGTGCATGCTTGTTTGGTCGTGTCCAGCTCTCTGTGAAGCCCACCAGGCTTCTCTGTTCTTGGAATTTTTCATGCAATACTGGAATGGGTTGCCATTTCCTACTCCAGAAGAGCTTCTGATGACCCATAATTTATTTAAATAGTCTCTTTCTGATCAATTTATCTTTGGGTCATTTGTGAAATATTTACTTATAAAGTTGATATCTCCATGAGTAGCTTGAACATCTTTCTATTAGTGTGACTATTACAATAGGAAGGATGTCTAGAAATGGAATTACTGTGTCTCATGTATGAATATCTTCCACTTAGATACTACAAATTTTCCCTTCAAAATCCTATACCATGGTGCATACTTCTCCACTTATTAGTGATGCTAAGCACTTCTTTTCCTTTGTTGTTAGCTATTTGTATTCCTTTTATGAATTGTTTATTCATATTTTTTACTTGTTTTATTATTATTTCTCTTTTGTTGTTGAGTCATAGGCAATGTTATAGTTTATGGATGTTAATGGCCTATTACATTTGTAGATATATTTTAAACCAATTCTTCATTGTCTTCAAAATGTATTTGTGCCTCAGAGAAGTTATATATTTGTATGTAACCACATATGTTACCCTTTTTCTCTTGGCTTTTAGATTTCGTGTGATGACAGTAAGGCTTTTTTCTAACTCAGGCCTATAAAACCTTACTCATATTTTTTTCATACAGGACTTTTTCAATCTCAATATGTTTTATAAAAAGTTATTTAATCTATTGTAATTTATATTGTGGATGGCTTATGTTAGGAATTTTCAAGTTGAGAAGAATACCACAGAAAACATATTTACAATTATAAAATTATTAATTACATTTTATAAAAGACTTGCTAAAATCTTAGTAACAATAAAATTAGATATTTTGGCCAAGCATTAATTACGTCTGTGTGCTGTTGCTAAGTTGTGTCCGACTCTTTGTGACCCCATGGACTGTAGCCTGTCAGGCTCCTCTGTCCGTGGGATTTTCCAGGCAAGAAAACTGGAGTAGGTAGCTGTTCCCTTCTCCAGGGGATCTACCTGACTCAGGGACAGAACCCATATCTCCTGCATTGGCAGGTGGATTCTTTACCACTGTGCCACCTGGGAACCCCAAGCACCAGTTATAAACTAAGTCTATTTTCTCCAGAGTTATAGCATGACAAAATGCTTCACGTCTGGGTAATGCCTTAAAATTTTCCAAACATTTTTGTATCTGTGTTCTCTTTATTAGCATCATTACAGCCTTTTAAGGGAGATGGAGCATTCATTTGTTTTAAATGAATGACTTGTCTAAAGTCTCCAAGATAATCCATGGTTTTATTGATATTAGAAACCAGCTCCCTTTACTTCCCACTACTCTTTCTACTATTATAACAATTACAACCTGTGCACTAGGCATTATTCTGCATTAGGGAAAAAAATAAAATCCCAAGGCAGAAAGTCTGGACTATAATAGAAGTAAAAGAAGTTAAGCAATGTAGATTTGTTAAAACCCTTGGTCACTAGCCCTTTCTTCCCGTCTCTGGCCTGACATAAACGGTTGTGACCGAGTTACCAACCCGGTAGAAATGAGTCTGGGTTGGGTGCTGGGCGCAGGCTTAACTGGAGAGGTGCAAATTGTGCCAATGTAATTCCTAATACAAGACAGTGGAAAATTGCTAGCACAATTGAGAGTTGTTAACACAATAGAAAGGACTGAAGGAAAACCTGATGTGTCTCTCCTGCATCTTTTTTTGTCCCCACTGTCATTTTCCGAGGGGATAAAATGAGATGACATTGGGAAGAAAACTGCCACACCAGAGCCAGCCGTGATTGCTGCTTTGAATGCCGTGCAGCTGTGCCAGTGTGGCCAGATTGATCCATTTCAAAGCAATGGTCATTATATTGCATTTTACCCTGAAAATGCAGTGCTTTTCTGTTTTCTGAGTTGTCTGTTGGGATGGATGGTATGATGCTCTATCTCAGTACATTATTTTATGTTTAACACGCTTGTATCATGAAATTAACTGAGATGTAGCTTCAGTAGTGTCCCCAAAGAAAGTCTGAACTATGAAAAGGATGCAAATTAGGGGAGAGAAAGTTTAAACAGTAGGACAGAGTTCTCTTTTGGTCCAGTGTTCTTTTAGATCCATTATTATTTAGTTCTGATTATATCCAGCATCTAATTTTCACACCATTAGTTTAATGACCACTGATTTTTACTCCCACAGAAAATTCTGAGATGAACAGAAATCCTCTTTAATTTCTCTCCTTTTTAAGCTTACTTTTAAAAGGACATGCTGCTTTGAGAATGCTTTGAGGGGAGAATTGTTAGGCTTATGAAGCAAAAGCATGAGCTGAGACATGGTCAAAAGTTGTCATCCCCCCCACACCAAATGAACAAACAACAACAAAAACTTGTCCGAACAGAATAGACATATCATAGGTATCAATACATATCCACTCTGAAGAATAAAGTGCCATCAAATCATACCACACTTAGAACTTTTTCTCATGTGTTTGTCGTGGGCCTATTCTAGACATACGGTCAGATTGTCACTAAATACACCCAGACCTTCTACCACATACACTTGATATCTGACCTGTAATAGCACAGAGAACAATGTCTGGCAGGGTACAACAATTATTTGTTGAATAACTGGATAAATTTATGAAATAAAAGTGAATGCTCAGAACAAAATATGTATTTGTCTTGCCATGAAATTATTTTTTATAAAATGTTATGTAACATGTTGTGAATGTAAAATTGAGTTAAAAGATAAAATATCCTGTTGGTTGTTAAGAATTTTTTTTTTTTTTTTTGCTCAGGTTCTGCATATTTCTGCCTCTTACTATACTTTTAAAACATTATTTATATATTTATTTTTGGCTGTGCTGAGTCTTCGTTGCTGTGAGAGCTTTTCTCTAGTTGCGGCAACTGGGGACTATTCTCTAGTTGTGGCGCACAGGCTTCTTATTGCTGTGGCTTCTCTTTTTCTGGAGAATGGGCTCTAGGGCACAGGCTCAGTAGCAAAGGCTCATGAGATTAGCTGCTCTGCAGCGAGTGGGATCTTCCCGGACCAGCGATCAAACCCTTGACTCCTGCATTGGCAGGGGGATTCTTTTTTTTTTTTCTTTTTTCGGCAGGGGGATTCTTTACCACTGAGCCACCAAGGAACCCCCACTTACTATACTTTTAACTTTGCATGTTGGAGAGTTGGATTGGTAAAAATGCATATTCTTATGTTTGGTCTATCTTCTGCAAAGGAAAAAATGAAATTAAACCTAAAAGATACCCAAAATCTTTTGCAAAATATAGACTGGATATAGACTGTGATGGCATGCTATAGTCCATGGGGTCGCAAAGAGTTAGATACGACTTTGTGACTGAATAACAGCAACAACAATAGACTGTAATAAAAATTTTGTTAAAACAATTAGTTCTGTGTATCATGGATGAGTTGATATGGCCAGGAGAACTAAAATTTTCTAATATCCTGTCTTTGAACAGCATAGCCATGCAATTTCAAAACTGCAAGGTCTTTATATGTATTTAATCATAAACTAAGAACCACAGAGACAGAAGATATATTAAGATCTTCCTCATCTTCATTTACCTAGTCCAAGAACCTACATACTCCTATAAAATGATTAGCTATTTTAAATGACTTTTCAGCAATTATGGAACAAAAATCAGAATTGAAATGGAGTTCACATGTATCTCAGATGTTTTTATAATATATTTTATCCTATAAATTCTACTATAAAATATTGCTGTGATTCTATTAAATTATTAACTTCAAATTAAACACCTTTCCTTAGGTATTTTCATAGTTATATTTAAAGACAGAACATCTGAGTTTTAACTATCAGGGCACATTTTATTTTTATTTTATTTTTTTCATTTATTTTTATTAGTTGGAGGCTAATCACTTTACAATATTGTAGTGGTTTTTGCCATACATTGACATGAATCAGCAATGGATCCACACGTGTTCCCTATCCCGATCCCCCTCCCACCTCCCTCACCATCCCATCCCTCTGGGTCTTCCCAGTGCACCAGCCCTGAGCACCCGTCTCATGCATCCAACCTGGGCTGGTGATCTGTTTCACCCTTGATAGTATATTTGTTTTAGTGCTGTTCTCTCAGAACATCCCACCCTCGCCTTCTCCCACAGAGTCCAAAAGTCTGTTCTGTACATCTGTGTCTCTTTTTCTGTTTTGCATATAGGGCTATTGTTACCATCTTTTAAAATTCCATATATATGCATTAGTATACTGTATTGGTCTTTATCTTTCTGGCTTACTTCACTCTGTATAATGGGCTCGCTCCAGTTTCATCCATCTCATTAGAACTGATTCAAATGAATTCTTTTTAATGGCTGAGTAATATTCCATTGTATATATGTACCATCGCTTCCTTATCCATTCGTCTGCTGATGGGCATCTAGGTTGATAGCACATTTTAATTTGGGAAACAGCCTGCAAATTATAAAATTTCTATCAGTTATATTTAGATTTTTCTTAGACATTTTAGCAAGTATCTATCTTTGAACACTGTTTTTGTTCCCCCAAAAAATTGAATAAAAAAAGAAGAAAAAGAGACTATTAGATTTAAAAAATTCAACTATAAAACAAAAATAATCCTTCAATTGGTTAATTACAGTAATAGACTCCAGCAAGAAATCCAAATTTCAGAGTATTTAGCCCTAGGATATCTATTATTGTTTCTTTTCATGTAGTGTTAGAAAGGAAGAGATGGTACCCTGTCCTTGGCTCTGTCTTAGGCAGCAGACCCATATACCCAGTCTTCTCTTTGAAAATCACTTCAGCCTTTTAACATGTTCAAGTGTTAGAAACTTTCAAAGTCAGAAGAGATTTCCTTTTATTTACCTACCTTCCTTCCTGCTCAACGGTTTCATGATTGTTAAAGAGTAGGACCATCAAACAGGTTTTATGTTTGCCTTTTTTTTTTTCTTTTGCTTATTTGTTTTTATTGGGAGTGGAGAAGGGGAGCAGAAGGAATCTGGAAAAGAAATGGTGGTTGACTTCACAAAAGTTGCATTTTTATAAAAGAAATGTTTGCTTTTTTTTTCTTTAGAATAATCAGTGAATCAGAAAGATGTAAAGAGATTGTCTTTTTTTCAAAAAGATGTTCCCAAGCCTCACTTCCTCCAAGAGAGGAGGAATTGTTAACATTTTGGTGTTCACATATTTCAGATAATACTGTCAATTGACATTAGATCAAGATCAAAAACATTTTTCTGTATTACTGTAATCTTTGTAGAAGCATCATTTTTAATATTTTACTTAACATTCAGTCTCAGATATACTCTATAATTTACATAAGCATCTCTACTGTTGGACATTCAAACCGTTACCAGTTGTTCACAAAACTGTGTTAGATCTGAACTTCTACATCAGTTTAATTCCTTGCTCACATAGCCATAAGTAGCTTACTCCATAGAATGTACTGGATTACTCTATAGAACTTGATATACTGAACATGATTCTTAACTAGGTATTATTATTTTTAAGACATTTGAACCCATGAAGCATAGTTAAAATAATATCTGAGGATCAGTTGCTGCAGAACTCTCCTCCATGTTCCAGAAAATTGAAGATAAGATTTAGCAAAGACTTCATAATTCATGGAGATATGATATGAGCCTCAAATGCAAGGCACAGATATAATTTGAAATTTTCAGTAGCCACGTTAAAAATGTAAAAAGAAACAGGAAATTATTTTAAATAATATACTTAATCCAGTCTACTCCAAATATTTTCATTTCAAACTTCAGTCAATATAAAAAAATTGAAGAGGACATTTAATATTTTGTATATTAACTGTTAGACAGCTTGTGTGTACTTTATACTTATAGCACACCTCTGTTCAGTCTAGCTACATTTCAAGAGTTCAACAGTTACAGGGAGCTAGTGACTACCATATTGAATGGGGTAACTGTGGAGACAGGGTGTGGGCAGTAGATAAAAAGGTCAGTTCCGTCTGGAGTTTGAGCCAGCTTTGTATCTTATTACCTAATCTCAGTCAAGTCACTTAATTTCATTGCTTCAATTTGCCTATCTGTAAAATGGGAATAATAATAGTAACTGTTGGGTAGTGTTGATGTAGGGATTCATGAGGTAATTCATGAAGAAAGTACTCAATAAATGTTCCACATAGGAGTCTTGGAAAGTATCTTAGTAATCCTATTCTAACTTAAACAATTAGCTTCACTATCCTATGGTCTTCCTCCCTTAATCTTGTCACCATTTTTCCTAAGAATGAATTATTTAGAAGATAATCTCTGCTCTCATGCTCTGGGAAAGGGGTTAGTACTTTACCCATGGCCTGGATGATCAAAGTTACGTGGAATCATGTGCCTCTTTGTAGGGGAGGGTCAGCACCACCAGAAAATTCAGTCTGAAAGGTCATATAACTCTCTATAGGCTTAAGCTCTCATAGCCTGATACCATCGAATATGAGATTCCTAGTTTTCCTCTCTACTAAGATTTTTAGCATCTTCAGATTAAGAAGTATCTCACAACCAATTACACTTTCAATACAGCATTTTTATTTAAGAAGTTATTACACTGATTCTATATTTTAAAATCAGTGGTTTCTCTGAATAGATGAATCTAATATGTTATCTTATTCCCTTTGTTGGAAATTGATGGTTACAAACATAGATTTATGATTGTAAATTGTATTCTATGTAGCTCTATCTGTGTCAGTCTTTTTCAAGCTTTAAAACTTTATCTTTCTCTAAATATTAAAATGCAACTATCCCTCATCCCCCATCCCCCCAGCCCCTATGAATCTCTCTTCAATGTATTGCCATTGAGTAAGAAGAACTTGTGGAGTTTTAGGTTCTATGGTTAGATTACAAAAAGTAAGCTTTATATTTTATTTTCAAAATATTTTATTTTATAAGTAGAGTAAAAATTACATTAAAATTATAATAGTAAATATACTTTTAAACTCTCTCAGTGGAGAAGCAGAGCCTACTGGGAAAGAATGTATTGTTTTTAAATTAGCTTGATATGTTGCCAACTTGGTGTCCACAAACCTTGTGAACTTGGTAAACAAGTGTCTGTCCAGGAAAAAAGCTCCTCTGCATGACCCAGCAGAACCATAGTAATCAAGTTCATTGTGGTGACCTCACCAACGGGACTGCTTGGCAGGGAGAGCCCGCCCACCTTTCTAGGGCCTGACATCAACAGAGGCCCTTCTGGGCAGAGCACACACATTTGTATCCTCTGTCTATGGCTCATTTCCCTTCTTTTCATGGCTGTGGTAGAAAAAGGCCCTTTTCCAGATATTTTTATTTGATAAGAGCATTTCTTTCTGTACCCAAGGCACCTTGACCAGGTGTGTTTCTGGGGCATGGCCTTCTCAGCTGAGTTTTATTAGGGGGAATCAAGGCTGTCTTTTCATAATTGAAGAGCTATAGGGTCTGCTCTGAAGTTAAGCAGAAGCCTGAGTTGCCAAATAGCTGGAATTACAATGGCATTATGATAATATGACTATATTCCACATTATTATAGCATTACTGACCAGTGAAGAAAACCTTAGTCACTGCTACTTTATCAAGACTGTCCTAGATGGTGTGGAGTGATCTCAAAGGACCAGCAAGGATGCTCTTATTTCATCAGTGAAATAGAATGGGATAATGCATTGAGAACCTGCACGGTGGTGCCACACTTCCTGGGTTCAAACCTCAATGCCGCCACTTTTGCAAGATTGGGCAGTGCTTTGGCTCATTGTAAAATGTAGATCAGAGCGAAACTTTCCCCTACCATAGCTAGTGTTGTCATGGGGATCAATGGAGTTAGTGTCAACGTGTTTAGAAAAGAGTCAAAGAGCCTAGAAAATCCAGTGTGAGTCCTTGCTATTGTTATTATTAACTGTGGGACTCAGAGGGACCACACACACACAACCAACAGCAGTAATTCTAAATTTTTGATACACATAGAAACCACCTGAGTATCTTAAACCATAGATTAGGATCCAGAGGGACCAGGGTGATCTGAGATTCTGTGGTTGCTACTGACCTATAGACCATACTTTTAGCACTAGGGGTCTAGAGCATATGAAGCACCATGTTTACAGAAATTATTACAGACAGCGGAATTAACATAACCCCAATTAGAGTCACTCCTTGTCTCCTGGAAAGTTCCAGAGTTGGTGGGGCCTGGGGAGGATTCAGTTCCGGCCCTGCGCCTGCCATTGACCAGCGGCGTGTCCCGTCACTTAGGGCCTGCCACTTCAGTGCACTGTATTTCATTTTCCCCATCTTCCAAATGGGGATAATAATCCTTGCCTTAGCTACTTCACAGGATTGTTGTAAGGGTCAAATGAGAAAATGTATGTGAAAAGCTCTTTGAAAAATTAAAAGTGCTACCCAGTTGTAAAGGGATCAATAGCAGCAGAAGGAGGGGTGGGTTGGTGATGGAGAGCTCCCCAGAAGAGTAAATTCTGAGCTTGGGCCACATGGAGGTAACTGCTAATGGAGCAAACAGCACAAAGACAGAAGCAGCTAAGTCCACTGCATGCGGACCTGTTTGAGAGCCACAGCGAATCAGTCAGGGTTCCATCCCAGGGACTGATGAGATGTTAAATTCAAAAAACAGAAGAAAAGAGCATAAAAGGAAAGGTAAAAACCTTACTCCATATTATCTTTTTTATTAAAACTTTGTATTATATATTGGAGTACAGCTGATTAACAATGTTGTAATCATTTCAAGTGGACAGCAAAGGGATTCAGCCATACATATACATGTATCCTTTTTCCCCCAAATTCTCCTCCCATCCTGGCTGCGACATATCTTTTTTGCTTTCTATTCCAGAGGACTTCAAACTTTTTGACCTTAAATTCCAGTATAAGAGATGTTTCATATTGGGATTTAGAATATGCTTAAATATAATATGTAACTGAAACTAAGATTTCTTGAAATAATATTTGCCCTGTTATTTCTTGAAATAATAATGTGTGCCAGGCATTCTGTGTGTGTGTGTGCTCAGTTGTGTCTGACTTTTTGTGACCCCATGGACTGTAGCCCTCCAGGCTCCTCTGTCCATGGAATTTTCCAGGCAAGAATACTGGAGTGGGTTTCCATTCCCTTCTCCAGGGGATTTTCCTGACCCAGGGATCAAACCTGTGTCTCTTGTGTCTCCTGATGGATCCTTTACCAGCTGAGCCAACAGGGAAGCCACCAACCATTCTATTGCAATCTTACTCTACTGTCTTCTATCACATTCTGTTTTTTCAAATGCCGGTTGCAACCCCCTAAACTTATTTCACATCCCAGTAATAGACTACAACCCACAGTTTGAAAATCACTGATCTAACCCAACATGCCTGTTTAAACACATAGTATACAGTTCTTCACTGGTTATATATTCTTCCACTCACTGAAATGCAGCCTCAATGTCCATTATTCCAATGAAATTGCTCATACTAACATTTCTTCTTCCAGTATTTTAATTAGCTGGTATATGTTAACACAGTAACAAATCTAGTGGACATTTTTCTCTTCTTCTCTTACTTGACTCCTTCCAAAGCATTCGGGATGACCAGTTGCACTGTCCTCCTGTGAAATCTCTCCTTCCTTGGCCACTGGATGGTTTTGAACTCTGAGTTCTTATCTCATTCATTGAGTGTTTTCTTCTTGGTTCATTCCTGGCCTCTTCTTTTCTGCCACAATTGTGAACTATTGCTGATCCCCAGAATTCTGTCCTTAAGTCATTGCTCTTTAATACACTTTTCCTGGGAGTCCATCCACTCTATAGTTTTAAATACTGCCTGTTTGTTGATGGTTCCCAAGCCTATGTCTCCACCCTACATCCTCTTCCTTGAGCATCTGGCAGTGTCAACCTCTCCACTGGAGTCCCAGAGGCACTTAGGATGTATTATATCTAAACCTGAACTTTTTATTCCAGGAAAAATACAATGAGGAGAATCATGGGTTTTGTAACCTGGGTGAGGAGCAATTGACAGTGTCCTTTAGAGCAATAATTCTCATGTTTGCTTGGCCTTGATGATGCTGAGACTTCTTGTAGACCACCTTGTCCTATTGCTTCCATTTGCCAAAGAATAAATGTAAAAGTTGGCATTACTATTCATGATCCACTTTGATGAATATAATTTCTTTTCTTAAAACTTATTTTTATTGGAGTATTTTTGACTTATAATGTTATGTTAGTGTCAAGTGTATAGATTATTGCAAAATACTGACTGTAGCTCCCTGTGTTATAGGTCCTTGTTGGCTGTCTATTTTATGTACAGTAGTGTGCATGTGTTAATCCCAAACTCCTAATTCCTTATTATTATAATACAGAAGATGATATACAAATCTGAATTACTATTGCACACTCCAAACTGAAATCTGGAGTTACCATATTCTCAACATCAAACCTCTAAGAATCCAGTATTTCACCCACCTGATAGAAAGTCCAGGATGACACTTGCATTCCTTGTCAGTTCTCATAAATGCCAGCCTCCTCCTTTGCCAAGAGCCTCAGTCCTTCTCTGATAGACAATAAAGAGGGACAGTTTAGTCCAAGAGAAAGGACAAACTGGTCCATGTGGATGGACCATTAAATCATAGACTTATTTGCACAGCAATAGAACCATCATGAAGATTAGAGTCACTCAATCTATTAATTTTTCTTTTTCTCAATTTCAGTTATCTTTCCCCCCTCAGGTGCAGAAACTTTGGGTCAATGCCAATTTGTTTAACTGGATTTTTTAAATAAGCACCAAAAAATATCAAGCTGTTCGATCCCTGGGTGGGGAAGATCCCCTGGAGAAGGGAAAAGCTACCCACTCCAGTATTCTGGCCTGGAGAATTTCATGAACTGTATAGCCCATGGGGTCGCAAAAGAGTTGGACACAACTGAGTGGCTTTCGCTTTGGTGGGGCACTCAGATTAAAAGTATCTGCATTCTGACTTATAGAACAAGTCATTTTTCTATCCTCTTTAGTTTGCTTAAATGAATACACGTGAAATCTGAAACACCACCTGGGTGGAAGGTTTCTTGATTTTCTTTTTCCCTTTTGTTTGCCATCTCACCTCTCACCTACCATTTCAGTAACAGAAGCACAAGAGCTGTGTTTTCGTGTGAGTGGTAATATGCAACCAGAACAAACAGAGGACATAGGAAAGGTGGAGAAAAGTTAGATATATAAGCAAGAAAAAGTGAGTTATTGATTTTATTGACTGGTCTGTTAACTTCTGACATTGCAATAAAGTCTTATTTATTTGTATACAGAAGACTCAATTACATAGATACATATCATTTTAACAACTGGGTTATTTACAGGAGAATTGCAGCTTCATAAATAATATAGAGCTGGGATTTCTCGAGCTGATGTTTATCCATTGTTGCCTAGGGAAGTAGTGATGGCTATGCACACACCTCTGTGCAGTCATTAGAACAACATCGCGATAGGCTTGGAGAAAAGAAAGGAGGGGGGCAAGGAACAAGAGGGAAATAAGGACAAGAGTCTCAGCACAGCTAAAATATATAGTAAATAATCCTGAGGTCATCAGATCCAGATAAAGCTGCTTAAGTCTCCTCCCTCCTGCCAGCACAGAAAAGTGGTCAATGGAGACAGCTGGGTTCAAGGATCAAGGTCTTAAAACTTTCCTTTATATTTTGTTATACAAGCCATTAAGATTCCATTACAGATCTTGGTTTAGGAAAAAAAAAAAAAAAAGAAGGATATGTTTCAAAGGAAGTTTTAAAGGAGAGGGTCAAGAAGTCCCAAACATCTTCTCTTGGTGGGGCAACTGATGGAAATGGAGATTGACATCCTGGGGCTGCCCCCTGTCCTCCAGGGGTCCCGGAAGTCTTGTACAGGGGATATCCTGAAGCAAGTCTTCATTTAACTATTAGTTTAATGCATCGCTTCCTTGCTAGGCTGTAAGCCTCAGAGGCCCAGGAACCATATCTGGTCGTTATTCAGTCAATATTTGTTGGGAATGAGTGAGCAGGAGAAGTAGGACAACCCAATACTATTTTATGAGTCCCTAGCATCTTATAAAATAGCTGCAACCTAGCAAGAACTTAATGTCATGATGAGTGAATGATCAAAGAGTAGGGTTAAGGATCCTAGCTTTCAAATGAGGTGGCTAGAGCTCACATTTGGTTTTGGATTCAGAATCCAGACCCAAATTTTAGGACTCAGAATCCCACAAGAATAACTACCCTACAGATCAAGAACCTAATTGCTCCCGATGCAAGTGCAGATAGATGGTGGCTATAAGAAAATACAAATATATCTTGGCTACTGTGACTAATGCTTCAGTGAACGTGGGAGCGTAGAATTTACTTCATTTCCTTAGAGTATATACCCTAAAATGAGATTCCTGGGTTGCATAGTAGTTCTGTTTTTATTTTGAGGAATCTCCATACTGTTTTCCATGACAGCTGCACCTTTTTACATTCCCATCATCAGTACATGAGGTCTCCATGTTCTCTACATCTTTGCCAACACATGTTGCCTTTTTTTTTTTTTTTTTAGCTATTCTAACAGATGTGAGATGATAGCTCTTTGTCCACAATAGCCAAGATATAGAAACGACCTAAATGTTCATCCAGGGATGGATGAAGAAAATGTAATGTAGACATACAATGGAATACTATTCAAAAAGAAAGAAATCCTCTCTATGCCACATGAACAGACCTGGAGTACATTATGCTAAGTGAAATAAGCCAGATGCAGAAGGACAAACACTCATGATTCCACTTATGTGAAGTATCTTAAATTTTCAAACTGATAGAAACAGAGAGTTGAATGGCAGTTGCCAGGAGATGGGGTGGGGAAGGGTATTCATGCCTCAGTGGGTTTAACATTTCAGTTATTCAAAAGGAATAAGTTCTGTATAGGTACTGCATTGTGCCTGTAGTTAACAATACTGTATTGTGTACTTAAAATTTTGTTGAGGGTAGAGCTCATGTTAAGTGTCCTTACCACAATAAAGTAAAATAAAATACAACCAGAGTCCAGGCTGTGCCCTAAGCAGTCACTTGCTGTTTACTCATCGTCAGGGCAGTTACCACCTCCTTTGTGGCTGTGTCTATTCATTTTAACAGTCTGCTTATATATACATCTGTGCTTTGGATCCATTTAGGAGCCAAGTTCTTTTTTGGACTCACGTTTGTACACCACCCAGCCCATGTATAGATTCCTAGGCATCAATTGCACCATTGTGGTCAAAGCCATCACTGCCAGACATGGCCCTGAAAATTGTACCTTCCACTTGGGAAGTGTAATTTCTTTTTTACTTTTGTACCCTAGCTCACACTTGCCTGTGTGTCCTGCCGTCCTGAGTGCTGTCTCCCCTGGGTCAGATCTGGGAGCAATGCCTGTCCTCCCAGAGCCCTTGCAAACCTCTAGGGGAGGCTGCTGTCGGATCCTGCTCCATCTTGCCTCTGTGCTCCTCTCCTGACTCACCTGCGAGCTCTACCCTGCCCTTGAGGCATTGACAATGTTTGAGGCTAATGTTGAGCATCTTTGTCAGACTGAACAGCTGTGGCCACAGTTCCCAGGCCTGCTGTCTAGAGCGCTGCCGGCTCTGTGTACAACAGCCCTTCTGGACGACGCGCTCAGATACGTGGACTGTGGCATGGGGTCTCTGTCTCCCTTGAAGTGTAATAGTAATGATAAGAACAACAAGGACAATGATAAGAAAGCTCAGCTTGACTCTTTACTATGTACCAGAGACTTTGATTATGTGGGTTAGTGTACTTAATCCTCACTTTATGAGGGAGGTACTGTTCTTATTTTAATTACAGATGATGAAACTGAGCAGAGGAAGATCAAGTCTCTTGAGGGCCCGTCTCCGGTACCTGATGGAGACAGCGAGCAATCCGGCTTCAGAGCCTGTGCTCCCTGCCACGAGGCACTCCTGCTCGCTTTCCGTCTCTCCCTGGAGCTGGCCTTTGCCAGTGACAGGTCTCCTGACAGAAGTGTCACCACGCTCACCCCAAGTCCTCACCACCCCCATCTGCAGATCCGAGAGGTAGAAGCCAAAGGTGGGGGCATCTCCGGTATTTATAGGGCTCACCAGCACCAGTGTGTAGGATGGATGGGAAACAGGACAGGTCAGAGGCCAGAAGACTGTGCCCATGGTCTGAGTGACGAAGAGGGCAGCTGAAACAGAGAAGGGCGAGTGGCATGCAGGCTGGAGTGCAAGATTTGGGGATACGCTGGTTGGCTATCTCTGGGGGTGAAGGGATGAAGCAGAAAGACCAGGCAAAGAGAATTTAGAGATTTGCTTTTGGAGCTTGTGTGATGAGAAGGGTGAGCCCGAATGGGAATTGTGCATTTGGGAGGAACTGGAGCTTTTGAGAGGGGAGATGCTGAGTCTTTTTTGTTTTGTGTTTTTAGACTTGAGGGAAATGTGCTGTTCAGAATCACTGGGCAATACTTCAGAGGAGTTTTTAGATATGGCAATTTAGATTCAGGCATCATCCTCTTTCTCCAGGCTTCCTGCATTTTTTCCTATACCCGAATTCATTCTTGGATATCGGTTGCATGTGTCTGAATTTACAGGTTCCTCTAAAGGGTGTTCTCTGTGGTCACGTGCTTTCCTCACTCCTTCTTCATCAAGATCACCTGTGAGTGGATACTCATTAGTAATAATGCCCCACTAATAACTGATAGTGAAGCCAACTTTGTTGAGAGTTTATTTTTGCCAAGCACAGCACTGGGCTTTTTTCACTCTGTAATCTGTTTCCCTATCACAACTATAATACAGGTGCCATAACTACCTCCATTTTACAGTTGAGGAAACTCAAGATCAGAGAGGTTGAGTAACTTATCCAGAGCCACACAGACATCACAGGTGAAGTAAAGATGAAAACACAATTCTTTCTAACTCCAGCCTGTGTTGTCAGAATACAGTGGCTGGGCACTCAGAGGGGGCCTCCGTGTCCTCCTCCTGAACACAGTTTCACAGAATAACATCAGGCAAGGTTACTCTGACCAGGATGGATTGTGCCAAAACCAACATCACCTCATAGTCATGTCCAAAGACAGACAAAAACAAGAATACTGTCAAGACCACAAAATGACCAACTAGTCACCGATCCTGGCTAATAATCAGTGAATATTTTCTTTTTCCAATTATAGATTTAACTCCTCCTTCTTTCCTATCTTCTACACAAGAATTATTGAAATATTCAGTCATAAGTTTGCTCTGACTTCCAGATAGCATCCAGTCCAGAGAAAAGCCCCACTTCCTCAAACCCTCTCTAAAAATCACTCAACCCAAGCCCAAATGGATGTCATCTTTTTTTTACTCTGATGCCCCATTGCAGTCTCCCTCCTATCAATGAGTCTATAAATCAAGTTCAACATGGTAGTCTTTGGCTGAAGCATGTTGACATTTCTAAACACTCCTCATCATACACATTCTTAGATTCGCATGCATCTCATAGATTTGCTTACAGTGTGGCTTGAACCCCCAGACTTGACCAAATGTGGTCAGTCCCATCTCCTCTTTCTCCTCCACCTTAAAAAAAAGAAGCTGTGGATGTATGTCTGTTACTTAAATTTTCTGAACATGAGTTCCCATATCACAGGGGAGAAGTTGGTATGAAGATTAAATGTGATGACATATGTAGAATATTCTAGTCTATTGCCAGACTGATGCGCTAGAAATGTTAGTTTCTTCCTCTGATCCTTTCTTGATTGAAGCTTTTCTTCTAAATAAGGCATTTTATCCAACTATCATATTCTAGTCATGAAGTCTGACTCACCAAATCTTGAGACTATTTAGAGATTAATGTAAAATTTCTAGTTTATGCTATTACCTATTCTCTGTGCCGAGAGAGTTCCAGAAAAACATCTATTTCTGCTTTATTGACTATGCCAAAGCCTTTAACTGTGTGGATCACAACAAACTGTAGAAAATTCTTAAAGAGATGGGAATACCAGACCACCTGACCTGCCTCTTGAGAAACTTATATGCAGGTCAGGAAGCAACAGTTAGAACTGGACAGGGAACAACAGACTGGTTCCAAATAGGAAAAGGAGTACATCAAGGCTGTATATTGTCACCCTGCTTATTTAACTTATATGCAGAGTACATCATGAGAAACGCTGGGCTGGAAGAAGTACAAGCTGGAATGAAGACTGCTGGGAGAAATATCAATAACCTCAGATATGCAGATGACACCACCCTTATGGCAGAAAGCGAAGAAGTAAAGAGCCTTTTGATGAAAGTGAGAGAGGAGAGTGAAAAAGTTGGCTTGAGGCTCAACATTCAGAAAACTAAGATCATGGCATCAGGTCCCATCACTTCATGGCAAATAGATGGGGAGACAGTGGAGACAGTGGCAGACTTTATATTTTGGGCCTCCAAAATCACTGCAGATGGTGACTGCAGCCATGAAATTAAAAGACACTTGCTCCTTGAAGGAAAAGTTGTGACCAACCTAGACAGCATATTAAAAAGCAGAGACATTACTTTGCCAAGAAAGGTCTGTCTAGTCAAAGCTTTGTTTTTTCCACTAGTCATGTATGGATGTGAGAGTTGGACTATAAAGAAAGCTGAGCACTGAAGAATTGATGCTTTTGAATTGTGATGTTGGAGAAGATTCTTGAGAGTCCCTTGGACTGCAAGGAGATCCAACCAGTCCATCCTAAAGGAAATCAGTCCTGAACATTCATTGGAAGGACTGATGCTGAAGCTGAAACTCCAATACTTTGGCCACCTGATGCTAAGACTGACTCATTGGAAAAGACCCTGATCCTGGGAAAGATTGAAGGTGGGAGGAGAAGGGGATGACAGAGGAATGAGATGGTTGGATGGCTTCACTGACTCAATGGACATGAGTTTGAATAAACTCTGGGAGTTGCTGATGGACAGGGAAGCCTGGCATGCTGCAGTCCATGGGGTCACAAAGAGTTGGATAGACCTGAGCGACTGAGCTGAACTGAACTGATTCTCTGTGCCATAATTTACAGATATATTAAGGCCAATGAATACTAATACATTTTATTCATTCTGAGATACACAGCATTCTCCCTCATATTTTAATGTGACATCTTAAAGGGAAGATTTTAGGATAAAAATTGGGATATGTCTTATAATCAGTGTCATGTCTTGGTTTAATTGGCAGCATTTTTTTTTGTTCTTGGTGGAACATAAAATATTCATGAATTTCATAGCAGTAGCATCCTAGACTTGATGAAATGTGGTATATATTTTTAGATGACTGGACAGCTCTTCTTCTACTCTTTCACCTTTTCACCATTGTAGTTAATGGTTGGCTCTGTTTTCTACTTCAATTCAGAGACTACCTTCTATTCTAAAGCCAAATGTAAGCTTGAGAAGTTGAGTTTTTAAAGTATTTGGACTTAAAACCTTGCTATTATCATTTGAGTCCAAGTCATGTTTCATAGGCATATTTTTATAATATGAGCTCTGACACAGATCCAAAAATAAGTTAATATAGCAAATGGAAATTGCTACGCATTTGATTCTGTCATGTAATGGAGTTAAAATAATGCTAAAAAACAGTCTGAACAAGTTCTGTGAAGCTTTTGTTCTATTTGACTTTAAGTGAAACAAAATCTTCAGAACAAGAGGACAACAAAATAATGCTTTGCTAAAAGGATGAAAGAATATGACCTAAATCTATTAGTGATAGAACACTCTATGAATGCACTCAAGTTAATAGCATCTTTTAGCAATAGATACTTTTTCAATTACAGTAATGCTAAGAAATAAATAGGCTAAGTGAAAGAAAAATGGTCAGAGACATATGAATTGGACTAGTTGTTTGACTGTTCGGTTTTTTATAACCAATTCTCAAGGGGCAGAAATCTAACCAACAATCTATTGATGGGTCATTAATTTGAGTTTCCATATTCTAGATCTACTTCATCTTATTACAGAGGCAGTTCGGCTGCCCCAGCTCCAAAGGTTTGGCAGCACTTAGCAATCTGTACACCGTGAGTTGTGCAGCCTCCTTTTCTTGCTGCCCAATCTTGTGTTGTCATGCTGTCATAGAAGCTCCATTACTGTAAGGGCTTGCTAACTAGGTGTGATGCTACAATTTCATGCAATGTAATTCCTCCGGGGGTATTTCCTTCCTGTCCTTTGCTGAGTTCTAAATGACCCCACTTTCACCAATCTTTAGTTGCACGCAAGAGTGATTGCAAATGCTACCCTTTTGGAGTATCTGTGTGGAAATGCAGTTTTATTTCAGCTTTAAGAGGTTTAAAATTTTTATTCCCCCTTTTTAAAAGCAGTGCTCTGGCTACTTTTGCAAAGAATGTGCTGTTCTGAGAGTAAATAACTGAAATGGAGAGGCAGACTCTTATCTTCATGGAACCTCACAAATGGAAAAGCAAAGATATGGATATGGAAAGAGAAAGTGTCAGGAAAATTGCCATAAATCACAGAGCAAGGATATTGGGCTACATCTAGCACCAGTTTTGTTGTGTTTTAAAAAGGATAAATACACTTCCCTTTAAGAATGTAGTAGCAACTCTTCCCGCTGTGAGCCTCTTCACCAGGAGTCCTCCCACTGGGTTGCACAGGGTGAGATGTGCTCCGGGGTTATTACTGTGATTGAGAGCGTGTCTCTGGAATGTCTGCTTTTCCTGCGTTCTCACTTGTCCCTGCCCAGCTTTCGCGAGAGAGGAAGTAAGAGTCCACTGCCAATGTCTGCTAAAAGTTGGGCGTTTTAGGTAGAGTTACACTTCAAATGCCACCCAAGGGAATGAAGGAAGGAAGTTGGGGAGGCAGGAAGGGAGGAAAGTAGAAGGGAGGGAGGGAAGGAAGAAGGCAGGAAAGGAGTTATAAACTCAAAACCAGTGCTTCTCACAGTTTATTGTGAGTACGAATCACCTGGGGATTTTCTTTCAAGGCAGATTCTGATTCAGGGAGTCTGAGACCCTAGATGAACTGACACCTGCAGGTCTGCCTTCTTAACAAGGTCCCAGGTGATACTGATGCTGCTGGTCCAGAGATCACATCTTGAATACAGAGACTCTAAACTAAATGCAGCTGTCTTTTTGCTGATTATGAACATTATTTTAAAGGAGATTGGGATGCTTACTTCTTAGGAATTTGTCAGGATATATCTGGAAACAAATGGGACACAGGAAAAACCTGTGGAAGTCACTGGAGTTCTCTGGTGGAAGTCACTCTCCCTCATTGTGATCCATTTTCCTTTCTCTATCACCCACCTCCCAGACCTGGTACCTAGAGGTCTCTGGAGCCAGGGTCCACTAGGTCCAGAAGAAAATCTCCCCCGAATATGGTTTCTATAATGATATTGGGATGTATTGTGTTCTGTCTCCCTGGGACATTTCATGTGATTTATAGGGTAGTGTAAGTCTTGGAGTCAGATGGAATTGGGTTCAAATCCCGATTTCAAATTCACTAACTGTGGTCACAGGTGAGTTGCTTAACCTGTCTAAACCTCAGTTTCCAGATCTGTGCAAGGCGAATGATAATCCTGTAACACGGGGCTTCTTTGGAGATTTAATGAGAAAATGTATACACAATACTAAACAAAGTGTCTGGCCCATAGTAAGTATGGATTCTAGCTCTTGTAAAATCTTTGAGCAGTGGAGTAGTCTAGCTGACACAGATGTGGGCTTTCCGTCGATCAGACAGCCTGGGATATAGTCACCTCTGTGTCACTAACCAGCTTCCCAGTGGCTCAGAGGTAAAGAACCCACCTAACAATGCAGGAGAAAAGAATTTAATCCCTGGGCCGGGAAGATGCCCTGCAGAAGGAAATGGCATCCCACTCCAGTATTCTTTCCTGGGAAATCCCATGGACGGAGGAGCCTGGTGGGCTACAGTCCATGGGGTTGCAAAGGAGTTGGACATGACTTAGCAGCTGAACAACAACAGCTGTCCCTAATTAGGTATGTACATGACAGTGAGTTACCCTCTATAAAGCTTAGTACCCTGTACAAATGGACATAATAATCATAAGCACCCTATAGGGTTGTTATAAGGGTTAGTGGGTTTCCCAGGTGGCCCAGTGGGTAAAGAATCCACCTTCAATGCAGGAGATGCAGAAGGTGTGGGTTTGATCCTTGGGTAGGGAAAATCCCCTGGAGGAGGTCATGGCAACCGACTCCAGTATTCTTGCCCAGAGAATCCAGAGGACAGAGGAGCCTGGCGAGTAACAGTCCATAGGGTCACAGAGTCTGTATGAATTTGACTGAAGCGAATGAGCACACACATGCACGGATAAGGGTTAATGCTGCTGCTTATTCGCCCAGTCATGTTGGACTCTTTGTGACCTCATGGACTGTAACCCGCCAGGTTCCTCTGTCCATGGGATTCTCCAGGGAAGAATACTGGAGAAGGTTGCCATTCCTTCCTCCAGGGGATCTTCCCGGCCCAGGGATCAAACCCGGGCCTCCCACATTGCAGGTAGATTCTTTACCATCTGAGCCACCAGGGAAACCCAAGGATTAATTATACATATATGTATGTGTGTAATACATTAATTAGACGTGTGTAATTAATGTATTACTTGGCACATAGACCTTTATATGTCAAGCAAATTATACCGATATCTCTATAAATTGATCAAGGCAAAAGAATTGTTTATTCAAAAGAAGGAACATTTTAGGAGGTGGTCAGACATTTCTTATGCCTGGAGGAGTGAAAAGAGAGAGCCGCTATGACTCCTCAAATCCTACCATGTCGCCCAGAAGCTCCTGAATGCTTTCGAACAGACCAGTGTCCCTCTGCAACAAACCAGACACAGGACAAAGGGAGAATGGGAAAAAACGTCCAATGCAATGAGTTTTTCATTAATCTGAATTGCTTCAATTTAAAGGATTTTCCTTTAATCGGAGAATACACCCTTTGGGGTGGGAGAAAGGCTTTCAAAATGTGTGTGTTGTCAGATCATGAGAGTATGTAGCAATTTAAAAAATATTTGTACTTGGCAAAATGAAATGTTGAGATCTTTCTATTCGCACAGTCATTAGTTGGCTGCTTTAATTGGACTGCCTCATGAAATCTCAGTCTGGGAAAGTCAACAATCCGTGATGATCTAATCACCTGCTCTTTACAGTCACTGTGGATCTAGGGCCATGCGCTTACTGTAGTGAGGGTCTCTGAGATCTTGTACCGCATGTGTTATCAGAAGCGACTGCACCCAGAGGCCATCATTTCCAACTGAAAAAATGATTTCTTCCATTGTGGCTCATGGTTAAATCATATTCTGAATGTCAGTTCAGCAGCCTTCTTGCTGCTGAAAGGTTGTGCAGAGTTCAGACCTCTGGAAGGCATGTAGGTCTGGAGAAGAGGGAACCCATACATCATTGTGGTTTCCACCTGACTTTCCTCTGAGCCAGGAGTTTGAGCTCATGTAACCATGACATAGCTCCCTCTGTTTCACCCTCCCCTTCTTCTCAGACTTGGGGTCCAAGTATCTACAGGCACACCTTGTTTTATTATGCTTCACTTTAATACGCTTCAGTCATTGCGTTTCTTTACAAATTGCAGATCTGTGGCTACCCTGTGTTATCAGATGGTGGTCAGCATTTTTATTTTATTTTATTTTATTTATTTTTCCTGTTGGCAAGTGCGAGAAAGGTGCTTAGTTTATTTTTTTTCCATTTATTTTTATTCGTTGGAGGCTAATTACTTTACAATATTGTAGTGGTTTTTGCCATACATTGACACGAATCAGCCATGGATTTACATGTGTTCCCCATCCCGATCCCCCCTCCCACCTCCCTCTCCATCCCATCCTTCTGGGTCTTCCCAGTGCACCAGCCCTCTCATTATCAGATAAATGCAAATCAAAACCACAATGAGGTACCATTACACGCCAGTCAGGTTGGCTGCTATCCAAAAGTCTACAAGCAATAAATGCTGGAGAGGGTGTGGAGAAAAGGGAACCCTCTTACACTGTTGGTGGGAATGCAAACTAGTACAGCCGCTATGAAGAACAGTGTGGAGAGTCCTTAAAAAACTGGAAATAGAACTGCCATATGACCCAGCAATCCCACTCTTGGGCATACACACCAAGGAAACCAGATTTGAAAGAGACACCTGCACCCCAGTGTTCATCGCAGCACTGTTTATAATAACCAGGACATGGAAGCAACCTAGATGCCCATCAGCAGACGAATGGATAAGGAAGCTGTGGTACATATACATCATGGGATATTACTCAGCCGTTAAAAAGAATTCATTTGAATCAGTTCTAATGAGGGGAATGAAACTGGAGCCCATTATACAGAGTGAAGTAAGCCAGAAAGATAAAGACCAATACAGTATACTAATGCATATATATGGAATTTAGAAAGATGGTAATGATAACCCTATATGCAAAACAGAAAAAGAGACACAGATGTACAGAACAGACTTTTAGACTCTGTGGGAGAAGGTGAGGGTGGGATGTTCTGAGAGAATAGCATTGAAACAAGTATACTATCAAGGACACCAGCCCAGGTTGGATGCATGAGATGGGTGCTCGGGGCTGGTGCACTTTATAAGTATTTTAAAATTACAATGTATACATTTCTTAGACATAATGCTATTGCACACTTAATGGGCTACAGTGTAGTGTCAGTGTAACTTTTATATGCACTGGGAAACCCCCCAAAAATGTGTGAATTGCTTTATTGCATTATTTGCTTTGTTATGGTGGTCTGGAACTGGATCCACAGTGTTCCTAAGATCTGCCCATCTTGGGGGCTGCTCACCTAAGAACCTTAAAATACTGAAAACAGTTTGAAAACTCAATGAGACTTTTGATGGGGCAGGTCTGTAGGTCAGGGTAGCTGCAAAGAAAGCCTCGCAGATATTAGAAACAAACCCAAGAGTTGCTGTAAGAGGCTGGAGGGGGGGCTATTGCAAAAAGAACCGTAGCGACTTCTGACCCTACCACTTGTCCCCCACTATACTGTGATGATGGCAAGAAAAATGGACTAGTTTCCCTCCCTTCTGCCTCATCTCCACTCTAGCACATGCACACACGTGCACACGCGCGCACGCACACACACACACACACACTCTTCACGTAAGCTTACACCAAAATTTTAGAGCAGATTATCAGCTTGGACCAGTTCAAGCATATTTAAAGTTCGTTCTCAGTAATTCTTGCTTATTTTACTATGTAAAATAAGTAGGTAACCCGGGCGACCTTTAAAACTAGGCCAGTGATTCCAGCTCAGAGTGTCTTGATCTCATTTCCTTGTCGTCAAACTTGGCAACTGGTCAGGTGGGGAGAAAAATTCTGTTTTTTTGTTGGTGAAAGTATAACAGTGTTAATAAGATAGGTTCTTAACTGAGAAAATACATCTTCTCTATGATTTCTCCTTTAAGGAATTCATGCCCTGTCTCCCCATTTTAGGGATAGGTACTGAGAATTGATAGAAAACTAAACAAAATTTTATCTTAATTTTCCACCAATTGGTATAGTTACATGGTCATTGATAATAACATGCTGATTTGTAAATTCAGTCTTTTTGGGGGGAGAAAAAAGCCATGTCTAAATTCCTCTGGGGACACAAACACTGTTATCAGAATTTGCAATGATTTGGAAAATGGCCCAAAGCAGTTGTAAGTTTACATGCAATTTTCAATAAGGACCTTTGACAAGAAAGTCCCTTGGGCAGGGCCTGCCTTATGCGCCATCAGCCATTGCAGGCACACGCATCTCAGCACCCAGCAGGGTCCCACGTTTGGAACTTAATGCTCTGAGGTTACCATCTTGAAATTCTTAATAATTTATCTTTGAAATTTTGTTTTGTGAGTCAGGTCCAATGGGACAACAAGAACATGAGGTGGGAAGCCGGGAAGCTTGGAGCTCTGGGGGTCCAGCCACTATGTCCCTACCTCCCCAGGGCACAGAGGTTCTCAGCCACCTGTTCTCTGCCCTGGGTGCCCTGGGAACCCTGAAAGGTGGAGTGTAACTGTCGCCTTCACACCTCTGCCCTTTTTGGGGATCCAGGCTCAGGTGTGGGGAGAGTCATATAATCAACATGCAACTCACCACAATCCAGGTGTACAATGCATCCCAGTGTGGAGATTGCAATCCTTTGGGTTTACCCATCTGCCATGGATTAAGACAGCAATCCTGAGGAAAGGGGAGATTGACTTCTCAGCCCCAGGCTAGGAACTTGCCCTTGCATTTGGCATTGAACCCCGTAAATTATGTAGGCAGCCCTCCTAAGCACAGAAACCAACTCCCTAGATGGACATCAAAACACAGGATCAACACAACCTTCGTGTCCAAGGGGCTGTGCCAGGATCTCCTCAGTAGGTTGAGAGCAAGGACATCATCCCTGAATCCAGTGCAGTGTTGAGCATGACCCCCTAGTAGTGACCTTGCCAGAGGAAGTGGCCATTTACTGGCAGAAATGTGTTGAAGTTAGTAAATCTTCCTAACTCAGGAAAGACATTTTTAAAATGAGACAAATCATTTTCAGGTGTCAAAACCTGTTTTTAAATTGTTTCAGCACACGTTGATACACATCTTCTTCATTTTAGGAACCACATACCTAAACATCAGCATACCTATGTACATACGTACATAACACATACACATACATACATAGGAGCATGCATACCTTCCAAGCCCAGAGCTGGCCTGCAGCATATACAAAGGTGAGTGAGAAAGAGTCTTTGCCCTGAAAGAATTTATACTCTTGTAGAGACAGCAGTGCTCAAGGGATAATCCCAAAGCTCTCCACATGCCAACAGTGTGTTGTGGAATTTTGCCTAAGTATATTTGATGACTGTCTCTTTTTTCATCTCTTTTCTGAGAGGAAGCATTTACAGAAATTGAGAACTTTATTGGCTTGGATATCACAGGAGTTCAGCTCTGCTTTTATGAGATGGATGTGAAAACAAATGGTAAAAAATTGTTGAACGAAGACTGAAGGGAAATTTAGGAAATTTTGAGAGGGAAAAAAATGTCTTTAAAGGTTTCCAGAGCACACATGGAGTAAGTCTACGTGGAGAACTAAAGCAATTATTGAATAATTTTGATAGATATTACAAAAGCATTTTCAGATAGTCAAGTTCAAATAAGGGATTTGTCGGGTTTCTTGTTCTCCTTTACCTGGATATCTTGAATCTCTGTTTGACTTTTCATGCTTCTGTACAGCCTTTACATAAATATAGCATTTAAAACCATGAAGGATCTAGACCCCTCACTCCAAGATAACTGGATTTCCCACCACCAAAGGCCAGATAAGTCACCTGCTAACAGAATAAAGGGATTCATTCTTCCCATTAATGTCATGGACATTTACTGTTCTCCTGGCCTCCCTCAGTGGGTGAAGTTACAAGTACTTGACAACGGAACTTGCAAAAATGCACAAACCCTGTGCGAATTAATAAATGTTAGATTTTTCAGATGGGGCTTATTACTTTAGAGTCTCCAGGTTCACTGGAGATCTGTATAGGGTTCTGGACATAAATACATGTGTGACCAGTATCCTAAAGAAAACTTGACAGGCAATAAAAAAATTGCAGACAGTAGCAGTGGCTCTGGAAAGGTGTTTATAGACACCTCCACTCCTCTTGGCATTTAGGAATCTTGAAGAAATTAAAAGAAAGGGAAATTTAATTTTCAGGGGGCTTCTGCCCTGCTTAGCTGAGTTCACATGCCCAACATGAAATAATAATGCATTCAACCACCCATCTTATAACAAGCAACCTCTGCATCACCTCACTCCCTGGTGAAAACAGCAGACAATGGGCAGGAAAGGTATAAATGCCAGAAAAAGCTAAGGGATCCCTGTGACCTTCATGTGATTATGTTTGTGCTAATGCATCACAGACAGAAACCCAAACTCTCCCTCTGAAGAACCCGATTCATTAAAAATGCATTGGTCATTAGCCAGGGAATCTCATGAACTGACTGTTCGAGGGATGGCCGAGGAGAAAGTGGAACTGGTGTATTCCGATGAGCCACGCAAACGTGCAACTCTGTTTTCTCCTCCATCTGCTCCTCTATTCTGGAGTGCACATCTGTTT
Source organism: Dama dama (assembly GCF_033118175.1). NCBI lineage: Eukaryota > Metazoa > Chordata > Mammalia > Artiodactyla > Cervidae > Dama > Dama dama. Next base: position 77,948,991 of record NC_083698.1, on the reverse strand, counting down.
TACTTTTAGAATTGCCAAGACATACTAAGTCTTGTTTGCCTCAGTTAATAAAAACCATTATACAAAACTTTTCTTTTTTTTTTTAATTTGCGAAAGCAAAGCTAACTTGCTATAAGGAATGCAGTGAGGGCCATTCAGAAACTCTGACCTTGACTTGGGGGTGCAATTTTTGAGACTCCTTCAATCCAGAAGGTACTAAAGAGTACCCCCTCCCCAGTTCTGTGGATGGCCAGGCCCTCCAGAGCAGAAAGAGTAGCCAGCAGCTTTGCAGATATTTGATACAAGACCAACACTGGAAAGGTAGTGTTGAATGAACCAATGCTCTGACAAGCAGGCATCTTAATGATTAAGTTTTATTGTGGTATTTCAGTCAAACTCCTGATCAGTCTTTCAGTGTCTTCAATATTTATGACTTATCCTTTCCTTCGCAGGCTTCTATCAGGGATCCCTGTATTTAGAGAAGTGACTCCTATTATATAACTATTTTATTTTATTTCCTGACCATCTTATTATTTACTTTTAACTTAGGCACTCAAAAATTAAGCCCATTAATATATTTTGACAATGGGAAAAAAAAATGAATGAAGACCCCAAACTGTAAATGTTATAGGAGACTAATTCATTTGCTTTTCAGTCAACAACATTCATTAATTGCATCTGATAAAGCTACAAAAGAAATAAGAAATAATCATATGGTTTGTATCTTTCAATTTGTTAATGTGGTGTATTACATTGATTGATTTGTGGATATTAAAGAATCCTTGCATTCCTGGGATAAAGCCCACTTGGTCATGGTGTATGATTTTTTTAATATGTTGTTGGATTCTGTTTGCTAGAATTTTGTTAAGGATTTTTGCATCTATGTTCATCAGTGATATTGGCCTGTAGTTTTCTTTTTTTGTGGCATCTTTGTCTGGTTTTAGAATTAGGGTGATGGTGGCCTCATAGAATGAGTTTGGAAGCTTACCTTCATCTGCAATTTTCTGGAAGAGTTTGAGTAAAATAGGTGTTAGCTCTTCTCTAAATTTTTGGTAGAATTCAGCTGTGAAGCCATCTGGTCCTGGGCTTTTGTTTGCTGGAAGATTTTTGATTACAGTTTCATTTTCCTTGCTTGTGATGGGTCTGTTAAGATCTTCCATTTCTTCCTGGTTCAGTTTTGGAAAGTTATACTTTTCTAAGAATTTGTCCATTTCATCCAAATTGTCCATGTTATTGGCACAGAGCTGCTGGTAGTAGTCTCTTATGATCCTTTGTATTTCAGTGTTGTCTGTTGTGATCTCTCCATTTTCATTTCTAATTTTGTTAATTTGGTTCTTCTCTCTTTGTTTCTTAATGAGTCTTGCTAATGGTTTGTCAATTTTGTTTATTTTTTCAAAAAACCAGCTTTTAGCTTTGTTGATTTTTGCTATGGTCTCTTTAGTTTCTTTTGCATTTATTTCTGCCCTAATTTTTAAGATTTCTTTCCTTCTGCTAACCCTGGGGTTCTTCATTTCTTCCTTCTCTAGTTGCTTTAGGTGTAGAGTTAGGTTATTTATTTGGCTTTTTTCTTGCTTCTTGATGTAAGCCTGTAATGCTATGAACCTTCCCCTTAGCACTGCTTTTACAATGTCCCATAGGTTTTGGGTTGTTGTGTTTTCATTTTCATTCATTTCTATACATATTTTGATTTCTTTTTTGATTTCTTCTATGATTTGTTGGTTACTCAGAAGCGTGTTATTTAGCCTCCATATGTTTGAATTTTTAACAATTTTTTTTCCTGTAATTGAGATCTAATCTTACTGCACTGTGGTCAGAAAAGATGACTGCAATGACTTCAATTTTTTTGAATTTTCCAAGACCAGATTTATGGCCCAGGATGTGGTCTATTCTGGAGAAGGTTCCGTGTGCACTTGAGAAAAAGGTGAAGTTGACTGTTTTGGGGTGAAATGTCCTATAGGTATCAATTAGGTCTAGCTGGTCCATTGTGTCATTTAAGGTTTGTGTTTCCTTGTTAATGATTATCTCAATAGATGCAGAGAAAGCCTTTGACAAAATTCAACACTCATTTATGATTAAAACTCTCCAGAAAGCAGGAATAGAAGGAACATACCTCAACATAATAAAAGCTATATATGACAAACCCACAGCAAGCATCACCCTCAATGGTGAAAAATTGAAAGCATTTCCCCTGAAATCAGGAACAAGACAAGGGTGCCCACTCTCACCACTACTATTCAACATAGTGTTGGAAGTTTTGGCCACAGCAATCAGAGCAGAAAAAGAAGTAAAAGGAATCCAGATAGGAAAAGAAGAAGTGAAACTCTCGCTGTTTGCAGATGACATGATCCTCTACATAGAAAACCCTAAAGACTCTACCAGAAAATTACTAGAGCTAATCAATGAATATAGTAAAGTTGCAGGATATAAAATTAACACACAGAAATCCCTTGCATTCCTATATACTAACAATGAAAAAACAGAAAGAGAAATTAAGGAAACAATACCATTCACCATTGCAACAAAAAGAATAAAATACTTAGGAGTATATCTACCTAAAGAAACAAAAGACCTATACATAGAAAACTATAAAACACTGATGAAAGAAATCAAAGAGGACACAAACAGATGGAGAAACATACCGTGTTCATGGATTGGAAGAATCAATATTGTCAAAATGGCTATTCTACCCAAAGCAATCTATAGATTCAATGCAATCCCTATCAAGCTACCAATGGTATTTTTCACAGAACTAGAACAAATAATTTCACAATTTGTATGGAAATACAAAAAACCTCGAATAGCCAAAGTAATCTTGAGAAAGAAGAATGGAACTGGAGGAATCAACCTGCCTGACTTCAGACTCTACTACAAAGCCACAGTCATCAAGACAGTATGGTACTGGCACAAAGACAGAAATATAGATCAATGGAACAGAATAGAAAGCCCAGAGATAAATCCACGAACCTATGGACACCTTATCTTCGACAAAGGAGGCAAGGATATGCAATGGAAAAAAGACAACCTCTTTAACAAGTGGTCAACCACTTGTAAAAGAATGAAACCAGAACACTTTCTAACACCATACACAAAAATAAACTCAAAATGGATTAAAGATCTAAATGTAAGACCAGAAACTATAAAACTCCTAGAGGAGAACATAGGCAAAACACTCTCTGACATAAATCACAGCAAGATCTTCTGTGACCCACCTCCCAGAATATTGGAAATAAAAGCAAAACTAAACAAATGGGACCTAATGAAACTTAAAAGCTTTTGCACTACAAAGGAAACTATAAGTAAGGTGAAAAGACAGCCCTCAGATTGGGAGAAAATAATAGCAAATGAAGAAACAGACAAAGGATTAATCTCAAAAATATACAAGCAACACCTGAAGCTCAATTCCAAAAGAATAAATGACCCAATCAAAAAATGGGCCAAAGAACTAAACAGAAATTTCTCCAAAGAAGACATACAGATGGCTAACAAACACATGAAAAAATGCTCAACATCACTCATTATTAGAGAAATGCAAATCAAAACCACAATGACGTACCATTACACACCAGTCAGGATGGCTGCTATCCAAAAGTCTACAAGCAATAAATGCTGGAGAGGGTTGGAGAAAAGGGAACCCTCTTACACTGTTGGTGGGAATGCAAACTAGTACAGCCGCTATGGAGAACAGTGTGGAGATTTCCTAAACAACTGGAAATAGAACTGCCATATGACCCAGCAATCCCACTTCTGGGCATACACACTGAGGAAACCAGATCTGAAAGAGACACGTGCACCCCAATGTTCATCGCAGCACTGTTTATAATAGCCAGGACATGGAAGCAACCTAGATGCCCATCAGCAGATGAATCAATAAGGAAGCTGTGGTACATATACACCATGGAATATTACTCAGCCATTAAAAAGAACTCATTTGAATCAGTTCTAATGAGATGGATGAAACTGGAGCCCATTATACAGAGTGAAGTAAGCCAGAAAGATAAAGAACATTACAGCATACTAACACATATATATGGAATTTAGAAAGATGGTAACGATAACCCTATATGCAAAACAGAAAAAGAGACACAGAAATACAGAACAGACTTTTGAACTCTGTGGGAGAATGTGAGGGTGGGATGTTTCGAAAGAACAGCATGTATACTATCTATGGTGAAACAGCTCACCAGCCCAGGTGGGATGCATGAGACATGTGCTCCGGCCTGGTGCACTGGGAAGATCCAGAGGAATCGGGTGGAGAGGGAGGTGGGAGGGGGGATCGGGATGGGGAATACGTGTAACTCTATGGCTGATTCATATCAATGTATGACAAACCCCCCCCCCCCAAAAAAAGAAAGCATAATAAAAAAATAAAATAAAAAAGAAGAAGAAATAGAATATAGCTATTTAAAGTTTTTTGTTATGATCTCTTCTAAAATCAGTTTTTAGAATCCTTGAGGTACCTGTGAACATTATAAAATAGTTGCATCTGACATGGATTATCCCCTTGCTAAGTTAGAAAGCCACGAGGGTTACAATGGAAGAATGCTTCAGCTGAAGGAACTTGAAGGGCCAAGGGGGTAATGCTGGCTGGTGACCCATCTGCTGCTGTAAAACTCACTCTACATGGCATCCTCAGCACAGAGAGATTCAGACTTGCCTGTACAGCATCTGAGCCATTGTGTGTTCCCGTGGTCTTCTGTCACCAGTGGGGTTTTATAAAAATGTACACATGAGCTGCCTCTTAGACAGCCTGTCCGTAGCCTTATGAAGGATGTATTCAGGACTCACCACAGACAATTCTGATTCACAGGCCTGGGTAAGAACTTCTGATATAAGCTATGGTCTTGGTGAGAATTTGGGAGCAAATTGCCAGTATCTTTGTACCATATTACCTGGTGATGTTACCATGGACCAAAGGAAGCATTATCCATGAACATCTCACTTCACAGGCTCTTACAGGGCTGACCACTTATTTCAGATCCAAACATTTATCAAGTGGTACAGAGCACACAGGTAGGGTGGGGTGTGAGTTAATGGGGACAGCACACATAGGCATGGGAGTAGGCATTGAGTTGACTTGGGGCTAGAAGATATGATGGGCAAACTAAATAACATTAAATATTGTATTAAATATAATTTAAATCTTATAACCAGTCAAGAGAAATAGCAATTTTGTGACAAACATGCACTTTTCTAAGATATTTATAAATATATGTGCTCATTTAATTCTCACCGTAGCAACCCAATGAAAGACATAGAATTATTTCCCCAGGTTTTTGCAAGAGGAAGCTGGTGTATACACATGAAGAAACTCGAAAACCGGCCCAAGTTCACACAGCTAGTTAACTGGCCAGGCTAAATCTCAACCCAAGTAGAGTTTCAAATTTAAGAGTCCTTGCTTTTAACCTGTCCACCAAACTGCTTTTAATATCTAAACTAGAATATATAACTGATAAGGAACTACTGTATAGCACAGGGAACTCTACTCAATACCCTAAAATGACCTATATAGGGAAAGAAGCTAAAGAAAGAGTTGATATATGTATATATATAACTGACCCACCTTGCCATATAGCAGAAAATAACAGAGCATTATAAATCAACTATACTCCAATAAAATTAAACAAGCAAAAAGCAAACAAAAAAAAATTGGAATTGTGGTTGAATTTACCAAGAAGCTAATAATTTAGAGATATTTCCAAAATTGATGCTACACAAGAGTAACTAGTGGATGCCCATACCTATTTTAAAGGAATTATACCAGCCCCCAATTAAAAGCCAAACCTCTGTTTCCATTGAGTGAATATTCATTCAATATGAATGATACCTATATTAAGAGCTGGACATAAAGTGTTAAACCAGCGAAAAGTCCAGACTATTAAATTCAGAACAGGCCACAGAGAGCTTTCTGTGCTTCTTTGATCTCCAGTGAGGTAGCATGTTTCCTGGGACTGTGATCAGGAGACATGCCCGACCCATTTAAGTTCACGTTTTCATATCTGTGCCCATGTCTAACCTCAAATTCTCTGCTAACTTACAGCTGAACCCTGCTTCAAATCTCTCTGAAACCCTTAGCCAATGTCATTTATTCATTCTGACTGCTGTATCCCCTCTCTGACTTCTGAGAAGGCCCCTGATTTGGAAGCTGCCTTACGGCCCAGACAGATTAGTTTATGGTCCTACAAGGTTAAGCGTGATACATACGTTTGGGGGAAATGAAGATGCACATTAAGAAGAAACATTGCTTTTTGATCCAGGCAGAAGAGCATACATAATCTTCTCTAGAGCCTGTGAAAGACTTCATTTTACACATGAAATTATGTGGAATTGCGCTGGACCACACTGAACATTGTTTTTGAGAATAACCAGCCTCAAAACAAGCTGCTGTGTGCTGGTGAGAGCCTCCAGCAACAGAGAATAAAATGTAAGCAAATGTAATGTGTCAAGTTACAGGTAACAAAGACACCATCTTGTGACACTGTGCCTGAATGGGACAGATCTCAAATATTACATAATGTGGCATTAGAAACAGAATCAAAAAGTGGTCCCAGTACTGATGAAAGAAATATGAGACAGAAGAGCCTGGCACAGCATAGAAAAAGTTTTAAATTAAGATATATATTTTTTGGGGAGGGTAGTTTAAGAGAGTTTAATGTGAAAACATAAAGATATGTTGAGGTCATTACTGCAAGATGAAAAAGAGGCATGTGTTTGCAGATAACTTGAGCTGAAGATACAAAGAAAGAAACATACTTACATCATGATCATGCTATGATCAACATCAACATGATCAACATCAACGGTCATTCCTATTTTCATCCAAAAGTCCTGCAGGCAATCACTGCTCCTTTCTGAAAATGAGATAGTTCGAGCATTCCAACAGGAAAGTGAATCAATGGGTGAGGTTTGTTCCCTCCCTACTCAAGATATGTATGTTTAAATTGTGTAAAAAGATTTTTCTCTTTTTCTGTGCATTGTAAAACTTCCTTCTTACAGTCAGACATAAAAATCCATGTCCAGAAAATGTAAAGAACAAATCAATTTCTAAAAGCATCTTCATAAACTAAACCAAAGGAGATTTTTAACCACTTGAGAATTTACCTAATTGATCATCACTAGGAATCTGGTTAGCTCTATAAAAGCTCTATAAAATTTTCTACTGAAAATTTGAAGGCAAAATAGGACTTGAGTGTATTAGAACTGAAGTTGTGAGATTTACACTGCATAATGCACCTCCCAGTTTAAAGTGCCCTGCTACTCAAGCATAATAAATAAATCACATATAAAAAATTTAGAAGAAAGGTCTCCTGCACATTATGGGAAAATTGTAGGCATCTTATGATGGGTCATCTTATCCTTGTTATTAAATGACAGCAATCATTAAAATGCCAAACATATTTTGACAGAATTCACCTTATAAAATGTCAGCAAGACTGTGTTTTTATTAGTTTGTTCCAAATCAATTTAGAAATTTCAATAGAATGCTTGTAAGTATTCCCCAAGCAATGTCCATTCCTGACTTTCTGCACACACAAAAAAATTACAAATTAATCAGATTTTCAGATTTCTGCATAATGGCTTTGCACATTTATTGCTTAATCCTATTATAAAATGCTGTTATGATTGACACATGGCTGTGGAGATAGAAGTCAATTGAATAATATGTAGCAGTCAATTTTATTTGTAGCTTAATGCGCTGAAGTATTTTTTTCCCATTTCCATTATTTATAAGTCTGTCCCTTTGGAGAATATATAGAAGAATTCGTTTTAAATGAGCCAATAATACCTTCTTTAAAATTTATAAGTGTGACAGAATCATATCTTTTCTTCTTGGTCATCCATGGCCTGCCAGTAAACAGGGCTTGAATTGTCTTCCACTTGTTATTCATAGGACAAACATCAGAAAAGAGGATCTTGTTAAGGATGGCTTGGAATTGGATTTAAACCACCAAGAAAACAAAGCTTCCAACTAAGAATCCTAAAAAATGGCTGCTAGCTTTATTTATTTGGTTGCTTGTTCATTTATTCACGTGTTTATTGTTATGGCCACTATATCACATTCTATGGTTGGTCCTGAAACAAAGCATATAAGCATACCCAGAGAAACTATAATGTTTAAGAAGATTTGAAAGATCTGCTATTTTGATTGAATTTTGTTTCCCATGCTTTAGCATCCAACAGAATTCTAGCAAAAGAAATATGTTATGTTCTAGGCTCACCACAGTGGGGCTCCTTAGGGGTAGGGTGATGGTCAGTTAGCACCAAGGAAATTTGCTTAAGGAGATACATGTACTTTTTAGGACCTAAGTGCCACGACAAGAACCTACTGTATAGCATAGAGAACTGTACTCAGTATATTGTAATAACCTATAAGGAAAAAGGACATACATATATATATATATATATATATATACCTGTACATATATATATATATATAACTGAATCACCTGAAATTAATACAACACCTGAAATTAATACAACATTGTGAATCAACTATAATTCCATTAAAAAAAGGAAAAGTTCTTGTTTCCTGGAAAATGCATCCATGAGATTCAATGTCTGAAGTGTGTATGGAGAAAGAGCTTCAGGGTATGAAGCCATGTTAAGGGATAATATAGATGTGCTTGGTCATGTCTGAGATCACGCTTTCCCTGGCTTTGGGAAATTAGATTAGGTGTCGCCCCTCTATGCATAAAGGATGCGGTTTCGCACACAGGGGCCGCGTTGGCACACCCCCTGCAGCTGATGTATAATGCAAGCCTATTAGCACAATGGATGATGGTGTCATTTTCTCTGCTGTCACGGCCTTCTCCCTCCTGGAATGGCTTTGCCCATCCCGAATGTCCGTTAGCATAATGTATGCAGTTGACAAGTGATTTGAGCTCTGGAGCTATTGATAAAGCACCCTGGCGTATCGTCTGTGCCTTAATGTTATGTGACATCACAGGAAAATGGGGTCATGTGAAGTTCCCAGGCTGGATTTTATATTAAGGGCGCACTTCTCTTTTGAATTCCAGGGGCCAGAGGAAACCCAGCCCTGTCAGACCCAGGCACTCCTGAACACCAGGCCAGTCAGACCCACCCCCCTTTCCCAGTTGGGCCACAGGTCAGTATCTTTCTGCTGCTGCATTTAGGCTGCATTTCTGATGGTTTAACCATAAAAGTAACCAAACAAATAAAATAAGAATGAGTTAAAACCAATTAACTCCAACAGAGCAAAGATGGTGATAAATTTTTGTATGGGAAGCTGTATGACTACATTATTTATGAAATACCATCAAGAAAAAAGAATGTGTTAGCAGAACTCTTCTCTTTTTCAAGAGGATGTTGATTTTAATCATTTGGATTTTTTTTTTTTTTTTTTTTTTCTTAAAACCCACTACAATTGTGCTGTTGGTTACCATGCAGTTTTCTGGAAACTAAAACTTTAATGACTGGAGTGTGAAGAAAATTAAGTTATTTCAACCTTACTATAGCCGTTTTTTGAAATACAAGACATGATTTAATATAAAAAAGTTAATGCAATTTTAATGCAAGTTCAGCTTATTGGGTTTGACAATATTGTACATCACATATAGCTCCTGCATTAATAAAGAAATGCATTCATTATTTTTTAAAGTCCAATATTTGTTTTTTGCCGCCTGGTGTGGTTATATGAAGATGTAGAATGCAATTATAAAAGGCTGGGCATTTTTTTTTTTAGAATCTCTGTCCTTTGGTAGTGTGAAGCTCTCAGAGTTCACCCACTTTTTTTTTTTTTAATGGAAAAAGAAGCTGATCCTTGAGCCTTTCTCCCTCTTTGGCTGTGATAGTTTTTCCTGAAAATGAGTCACTTTCAGCACTTTGGGGATCATCAGTCCAAGCAAAGCTTGAAAACCCACCTTTAGAGCTTGAGTTGGTCTTGACTTTCTTATTCCAGCTGCCATCACATCTCCCGGTGGCATCAGATTCCAACATCCATCTCAGAGCGTGGATGCCTCTGTGCGCCAGACAGAAAGCCTGGGGAGATGCCTGAACTCTGTTGGAGCCTAGAGGGAATATAACTGGGCATCTCAGAAACTAACTTCTTTTGGTCATGCCCTTTCTAATTTCATGCTTGTGACATTGTGTGTGTGTGTGTGTGTGTGTGCGTGTGTGAGCATACCAAGTGTAACAACTCTAATGCCTTCAGGTTAGAAACAGCACAACAGACCTGTGAGAAGCAAGAGACACTGGGACAAACTAAAAGTACATGCCCTACTGTAATCCCATGAATTCAATTTTTAAAAATGCTACAGGCCACATCAACCAAATCTGTGGCCCGTACACAGTCTGATACTGCCTATTTGCCTACCCTCTCATCCTGGTATTACTATTGGCAGCGATATGACACCAGCAGTCTGAAGATCAGCTTATCATTTTGTATTTATTCCTAAAAAATGTTTATTTTGTCTTTTAGTGTAACTTTTAAAGAGAGGCACAGTTACTTTGTGAGAATTTAGCAAAGTCTAGCAGATATATTAGGTGCTGGTCCCATGGAGTTCAGAGGCGTGGTTCTAAAACCAGGGTGCATGGGGTTCCAGTGCTTCTTCAGAGGGCTCTCTGGAAGGGGTCTTGAGGGGTGACTTTAGGGAATAACCAGAAAGTGGACCTAGCTCTCAACACCATGTTTGAGATAAAGCCACCCCACTTCTCCAAATCTGTTCTGTGTATGGAGAGGGGCGTGAGGTATGGGCTCTGAAATAGCCTGGCTGGATCTGAAAGCCCCCACCCTACTTCTCTGAGTATGTAATTTGAGCGTGTTACTAACTCTCATATGTCATTGGTAGGACATCAGAGTTAATGCATGTTAGAATCATGTCTGGCTATTATGCACTGGGCTTTGTACTATGCTTACCTTTTCCTTTATAGAATCATACTGCATTAAAAACAAAAAAGTTGAAACTCTCCAATGAGAGTTTTTTATTGGTTCCTCTAGAAGAAAAATGAGCATGGAATTAGGTCCATTGCTCCTTCAGGGGTGCAATGAAAGCCCCATATATCACCCTTCTGGTTATCTGGTCTGGTTTCTCAAGGAGTCCCTCCTGCTCTTCAGTCATCCTGAAGAGCCGCACCTGTGCTCACACCTGAGTTCAGACACATCTGGTGCTGAGAAGTCCACACCTGTGGACTGCGGCTGCCTTGCCATATCAAACAATGGCTGTTGGATGAGTACTGGATATAAATACCTGTTTTTAGTGTTGTTTTAACTGGACAAATCATATTAGTGTAATAACAAAAGAAATTTTTTAAAGCTTTTAAAATTTATCCTCATCAAATGTCTTTGTTTTCCTATATTCTTTTTGGATCTTGTCATTATACATGTGTAATGGGTAATTTTACAATTTTAATAGTGATTTCTCAATCATTTACTTAATTATTATCCAGTTAATTTTATATACTCTCATAAGTATTTTCTATTTTTCTAGTGATGTCAGAATGACCCATTTTAAAGACTGTGTAATATCTTACCATGTTTAGTACTGTAACAAACTTTTTCAACATTTATGTATTTTTTAATGTACTGCATATTTTCATTTATCTTTTTAAAAAATTATATCTTCAGAAATATATCTCAGGAATATTTTCTGAGTCAAAACAGGATGAATATTTTTGTAGCTCTTGATATGGATTTTCAAACTGCTTTCCAAAAGGCTTATGCCAATTCACATGTCCTAAATCCATACAGTGGTGTCACTATAGACTTACCAGCTTTGGGTAAATCTTTTGCATTTTTTGCTAATGTAATAAATGAAAATAGTATTTCATTGTTCTTTTTGAATTAACAAATTCCACTGATTCTAATGAGTTCTTTTTGAAACAACAGAATAAATTAACAGAGTTTCAGCTATATAAGAGTAGGGTTCATTGGAAGAAAATATGTAAGTGAAAATCCATTTAAAGAATAATATAGAAATGTAGAGTATTACTTTGAAAGATATTTGTGCTTTCCAAACCAAATAAAAGTTTCCAAAAAATTAATGAAATACAATTTCGATTTTTTTCCTACAAGTCACTCATTTTCTCTGGAATAGGACTTGTTTCTTTGCTACTTGCTCAGGAACTTTCTGACTGAGCTTAAGTGGAAGAAAAGTGCTCTAAAAGCCCATATCTTGGTTCCATTGGAAAGTGAGCTGGGATTGTCTGTTCCCTTGCAGCCACTTCTGACAGCACAGCAGTTAGCCTCGGCAGTTGCTGGTGTGATGCCCGGAGGCACGCCGGCCCTCAACCAGCCTATCCTCATCCCCTTCAACATGGCCGGACAGCTAGGGGGGCAGCAAGGACTGGTCCTCACACTGCCTACTGCGAATCTCACCAACATCCAAGGGCTGGTAGCAGCAGCTGCAGCTGGAGGCATTATGACTCTGCCATTGCAAAATCTACAAGGTAACCCACTGTGTCTCTGTGTCCTATAGGGTGTTATCCACTGACCGCTGTTCTCTATAGTGGACAAGTGCTCTGAATGTTGAATGTGGTTTAAAGTTGCTTTCACCATAAAGGCAATGGAAGGTTTATGTAGGAAGCAAAGTTTCAGGGTGTCTGTGAATCCTGAGTTTGCTCAAGTCATGGGCTATATCAGTCTTTATGTTTTAATATTGATTTGAGTCTTTTCAGGGCTTCTGGAAGCATTTATGAGCAATCATTTAATGACACATCAAAAACTTAGATGTCAAACGATTGTGTCATTATTTGAGGACTAGAAATATAATCTCATGAGTTCTTCAATTTAGCCACCTGCAAAGAAAGTTTAGACATTACTTGTTTATGTGTGAAGCATTTAGAACATCTGAAATAAAAGGTATCATTTGGAATAATTAACTTATTTTTCTTAATTTAATTATAATTATTAAATAAAAATTATGTTATTTGAGGTCATATTTTATAATGGGAGAAACAGACATACAGAGAACTCTTATCTTGTATAATCATGAGCATATAATAAGAATTGAACTCTAACTTTACTCAGGAAGAGTAGTTCTCGTGATAGCATGAAAGTTTTTATTTTTCATTAGAAGATTTGGTAACACTGTCTGATAGACTGATTTACAAAAGACTGTCAGAGGAACAACTGTTATTATGAAAAAGAGCTTGAATATGATGAGGATGCCTAAAAAGGAGAAAACAAATTTATTTTGGACTGGTCAAAGAAAGTTGCTTTCTCCATTGATATAAATGCTGGCAATTTTTTTTTTTCAGAGTGAGACTTTGGTTGGGCAAGTTATCAGAATAACGATGTAAAGTACTTTTTTAGTTGGTCAAAAGTCACAGCTTCTGTTTTCTCCATTGGTATACATGTTAGCAACTGAATTTTTTATGGAGTGAGAGTTTGGTTGAGCAAGTTATCAGAATAACAATTTAAAATACTTTTTGTAGCTCAAAAGTCAGGGCCACTTAAAACCTATTAAATTAGTCAGAGTGTCAGTCCATAGATTAAGGAACAGACCAAGTAAGACCTGGTTAACTCTTGACCCAAACTTCTTTACATACTCTATGTTTTAGTGTCCCACCCATTGTGGCCACTTTTTGACTTTCACTTTAATGTTTAAAACAAAGTCTCTCTTATACCATTAAATTGTGCTAAGAAACCTGCCGTTCATAAATCATGCATGCTCAGGACACGCTAATGCACAAACTTTGCTTGTTTCAAATTTGAGAGTGCCTGGGAAGCCAGGATCTCAAGATTAAGCAAATAAGGCAGGAATAAACAAGGTGAAAGCTAAAGCAACAAAGTGTAGGGAGAGGCTTTTTAATGTAGGTGGATGATGAAAACTTAATGAAGAAACGGGCATTATCAAAATGCAATCTTCCATTTGGAACATTTGCGCTTATGGGAATATTGAATATTATAAATAAACATAAGCTCACGGAGTTCCTAGGTCATGAATTAATCTTGTTTGGTTAAAGTGGATGCCAAAGACAGAGTCTAAAAAGGCCAGTCTTTTTGTATCTTTATTATGATTTGGTGTTCTTAGAATTTTAGTGCCTGATTATTTTTAAGGGTTCAGTATGAGTGACTGGTCCAGTGTGGACTCCCATCGAGATTTCCCCCCTCTCTCTTTTTAATCATTGAATTTAGTGTTAGCTTTATTTTGGAATTTGGTTCTTTGCAATTTGGCACCTTTGGTTTCAGAAAATGAATCCTAAGATTTGTATCCTGTTTAAGTAGTTTCCATAACAGTGGTGCTTCTCACACAATTTCCAAATTGGCTCCTCTTCAGAAAAGTATTAAAATTGATGGTCAAATTCTTCTTTAAGGGGACATTTGTCCCTTTGTCTCCATGTTTGAAATTTCAGTAATGCTGGAGGGGAGTCAGGAGGTCATTAATAAACACCTCCCGGTTGTATGTCAGTCAGCTATAGGAAGTTTCCTAGTTATTCTTAACACTCAAACTCTTCCTCCAAACACCTTTCTCTTGTATATCGTTATGAATGAATCCCAACTTCTAAGTCACTGTTAGGGTCTGGGAAAGTTCTCTCCCAGTTTCCTTGGGCTTTTTGTTCCTGTCATATCTTCCTACATAAGTTCTTCACCACCCAGAATTCACTAGCTTGAGAAAAGACCAGCCATCCCTGTTTGCAGGGCACTGGGGATTTTTCTTGGACATAGGACTTTCACTGTTGAAACCAGAAAGTCAGTTCAGTTGCTCAATCATGTAGATTCTTTGTGACCCCATAGACTGTAGCACGCCAGCCTTCCCTGTCCATCACCAATTCCTGGAGTTTGCTCAAACTCATGCCCATTGAGTCAGTGATGCCATCCAACCATCTCATCCTCTGTCATCCATTTCTTCTCCTGCCTTCAATCTTTCCCAGCATCAGGGTCTTTTCCACTGAGTCAATTCTTCACATCAGGTGCCAAAGTATTGGAGCTTCAGCTTCAGCATCAGCCATTCCAATGAATATTCAAGACTGATTTCCTTTAGGATTGACTGGTTTGATCTTCTTACTGTCCCAGACAAACCAGAAAGAGATGGTCACCCTACAAAACATCCAAGGATAATAAGGACAGGAATCAGGGAAAGTCTCATCTCTGCGAGGTATCCAAAATCAGTGTCCACCACCTGAAGGACAATGCCAGTCGGTCACTTTGTTGTCCAGCAGCCAACCTGAGGATGATCTCACCACCTTAAGGAAACCTGCTGTGGCCCTTACAGTCAATCCTTTGACTGTGTCTATGACTTGTATAGCTCCCCAGTTTATGTCACGGAAGGTTATGGGACTCAGGATGGTGGGTGAATGGCTGGCAACCAGAAAGTCATCTGCAGTGGTCCTGGTTGACTCTGAGACTAAACCAGTCCTAGAAGTCCTCAAGTTTCATCCTTTTTCAAGGGTAATGGTCTTGTAAGTGGGAGACAGTATTTGAGAAGGAGTCCTTACATGTGTTTTTATAGCCAACAGAATAGAATGCTCTGCTTCCTCCCTATGGCCTGCTTCTAGTCAATGAAAATGGAACCTCAGTCCAAGGCTTTTTAAGAGTCTTTTAAAACAACCAGTAAGTCTGCCCAGCTATAATAGCTAGCCCACCTTCTCCCATAATTTTACAGGACAGATTTGATTCGTCACTCTGAGGGGGAGGGGCTCAAGTGTTCAACCCCTGGTCTGAAGTAGGGCCTGTTTCCATAGGAGGCACTTAGTTCTGGATGGTTCCTCTTTTCCTCCTTGTGAAGCATTAAGATCTTATTCATGAAATGAGTCTGCCAGCTGGAATTATCTCTGATTTTTCTTGAGCTCTCCTGCCTAGTCCTTCAGCCTGTCTGGTCTTCTAGTTCAAAAGCTACAAGTTTGCTAAGAAAAAAAAAAAACTGACATCCATTTCTTAATGGTTTGGAATCCCAGGGATAAATTTTCAAGTATCTTCCTCTTTACTAAAGGGATCAAGAGCTGGTTCATTTACGTCCCCTATCAAGTGATGTGAAATAGCTCTCAGAGCCTCAGAAGCCTGATTCCTGCATGTATTTTAATGAGTACTAATGATACGTTACATGAGAGTAGCTTCTCTCTGCTCAGGCAGCAGGGGTCCTATCACAGTCTCTTTGTCTTTCTCTATGCATGGTCTCCAGACCAGCGGCTTCAGCGTCTTATCAAGGCTGTATCCCAGACAACTTGAACAGAATCTACATTCTTAAAAGGGGATCCCTATGTACACTAAGGGCTTTCCTGGCGTCTCAGATGGTGAAGAATCTGCTTGCAATGCAGGAGACCTGGGTATGATCCCTGGGTTGGGAGGATCCCCTGGAGAAAGGAATGGCAAGCCGCTCCAGTATTCTTGCCTGGAGAATCCCATGGACAGAGAGCCTGGTAAGCTACAGTCCATGGGGTTGCAAAGTCAGACACAACTGAGCAACTAATACACACACACACACACACACACACAAAGTTTAAGAAAGCCTGGTTCAAGGAGAATTTTCAAAACTAATTTGGCCCCTCCTCTGCTCTCTCCAGCAACTTCTTCAGGACTCTGAGTATTTTAAGATCACCAGGAGCTATGTAACTATGATAAGCACCTTCATTAATTCTCCTGCTGTCTCTCACCACGACAGGCCTCTAAATGAGGATAATGACCAAAAGGAATAACTTACTTGAGAACATTTTTGTTTTCATAAGACAGTCATATCCCCAAGACCAAGAGGCATTCTCTTGCATAATTAAAACATATGGAAGCCTTTGCTCTGAGATTTTATCCAGCAAAAGCTCTGCATCCTGAAAAAGAGACCATATTGCCCTGCAGAAAACCCATCTGCTTGGCTTAGGGATCATTTTCTCTTTCTCTTCAGATCCTTCCAAGTGAGAAAGAGATACACTCTGTCTCATCAATGATGGAATGAGACCTGTCTGCTCTCTTCCCCTGTTCCCCCTTGTGACACTTCCCTACCATGCTGGTTGACTTTTAGCTAACCCATAATTTTGGTTCATTCATATTCCATTCTGTCTTCTTGGAGTCCGTGCATCTTCCCAGCTCATGTACCTCTCAGGAAGTCTCCATTGATATCTCTCCTTCCATCACCTCTATCTTTATCCCTGTCTCCACTTCTATCTAAAATTCAAGCTCCCTGAAACTCACATTCCTGTCAGTCTGACCCTTTGCATTCTAGGCTGCCTACCCAGTCACCCTGGAGCTTGACTACCCACGTGGAAGTGTCCTCTCCTGTCCAATCAGCTGTATTGTGGGGGTTGGGGGAAGCCAGGATGGCATGGTATCAAACATGGGCAACTTATTTAAGAAACCACTGGGACCGCCTATGGTCTGAATTGGGAGATGCCAAAGCTGGGATCCAGGTTCTGAATGTTTTAAGGAAAGTCTTTGAATGTCCTGGCTGGGATGCAAGCCCAGAAATTCTCCATAGTCAGATAAGATCAGGAAATAACCTACTCCTTGACACCGTGTGTCCTTACATGAAGTAGGTGTAGTTTTGCATTCTCTTCTCTCTTACCTTTATACGCCTTTTCCCCTCCAGGTACCTCCCACCATTGTTATTCTGGATCCCTCCATTCCTGAGAACATTGTCTGTTGTGTGTTCATAGGACTTTGGTTTCAAGTGCCTGTCAGCAAACATAACCTGTGAAATAAGATTAATCGTGATCATAAACCTCAAGGAAAGAAAATGCCTAAGGTTGCTCCATGACATACTTTATAAACTCCTTTAAGTCAGAGTCTTCCATCTTTCTTATTATTTGGAAACACAGATAGCTATACTAAAAATATAATTTGCAGTTGCCCTCATGTGGGAATGAGATTATTATTTAACAAAACATGCCAAATAATTATTATTGACATGTTGATTATTACTATGTGACAAAGTCCCTATTAGGGAACCCATGCAAAGGTGTTGAATTTTTGGCTTTTTTAGATGTAGGCAGAAAATATAGATTAAAAACAACCTCCATACAAGGTATGAAAACAGCAGAGGGTTTAATGGGGCAGCAGTTGTGTGTTAACTTCTAGGACAGAAGATTCAGGTTAGCGACTTGTTCCCATCACGCAGGCCAAGATAACCCACTCATCACTGTGGGCAATGTAAATGGAGAATATAAATGTGCTATGTAGAAGATTTATATCAAAGTGTGAACATTCCAGTTAAGTCAAGCATAACATTTAAATTAATGACTAAGAATACATTAGAGAGTGCTGCTCACCCTGAACATGGAAAAGCAATTAGGTTCAAGGCAAGTTGGAAAAATCAAGGCCAAGGATGGTTTTCCTGCCCTTAGCAGTGGCAGGAAATCTGGCCTGATTTTCTCCAACTCTACAAATTAAAGTCTATAGAGGCTAAAATATATGGGAAGAATTTGGGGGGTTACGAATTTTATGTGCAAGTGGCTTACATTGCCTTTTTTGTTTGTGCTGTTATTATTGATTTCATTGAGGTATAATTTACATGCAACAAAATGCATGGATCTTAAGTGCACAATCCAATGAGTGGATAATTGTTTATATATAATTGTTTATATAAACCCCACCCACCACAATCAATACAGAAAACAGTTCATTATCCCCAAATATTCCCTTATGTCTCTTTGCAGTCTTCTTCCTCCCAAAGGAGGAAGAGAACTCCCTATCTTCTTTCTGTCATTATCCATTAGTTTTGTGTGTTCTAGAACTGCATGTAAATGGATTCACAGAGTGTATTCTTTGGTGTCTGGCTTTTCTTGCTCAGCATAATCTCAGCAAGTCTCAGTTTTTGAGATTTACGCATGTTGTTGTATACATTGATAGTTTCTTTTCGTTTTCCAGGCATGTTCCATTGGGAGAATGTTCCACATTTTGTTTATCCATAGCCATTCCCGCATCCCAGGAGGCAGCATCAAGACAGTCTCCTCCCTTGAGGGGGTGGAGAAGAGGTTCCTCCAGTGGGAATTTCTCAAAAAGCACTTAGTCACTGTTCACTTTGGTCCTTGGCTACATTTGGAGAGAAAGTTGAGGAATATACCTTTCTTTGAGGGTTGAAGGTTGTTTGAAGTTTCCAACTATTAAAGATTTGTAGCTTCTTTGGGAATCAAGTTCCTTCTAAAACTGAGAATGCTTCTGACCTATTTGCTTCCAGTCAGTTCCATGTGCCAGAGTTTTTTCTGAGACATACATCTTCAGTCTAATTTATTTTGCTTTCTCAGCCCCGCATGCTTCTCTTCCAATTCAGTCAGTCTCTGTGTGGGTCTCTGATCTCCTTGGTGTTCTTTAAACATACTCCTACCCAGGGGCCTTTGCACAGGCTGTTCTCCAGAAACTGAATCCTCAGAAAGGATCAAGCCTACCTCCCGCCTTGTCCCCACCCCAATACTCCTTTCCCCCTCATCTGTTTTCCTTTAGGTCCTTTGTCCATAACATATATTACCTTCTACATAACCTTAAAAACCTAAAAAATGGTTGACTCTTGTTTTTCCTTCCTTTTTAAGCACTTTGGGTCATGCCTACTCTAGCATGTGGAGCAGTGGAGGCAGCATTGTGATGCTTGGCCCTCAGGCTCTAGAGGACGTTATATGCATATAAAGTATTTACAATATGTATTGTCTGTGCTTGGCTCTGTCATGGAATGTAAGCCCTGTGATAGGCATCTTTGTTTGGTTAGTTGTGGTCCAAGAACTGGAACAGTGCTGGCTCACTATAGGTAAACAATAATGAATGATAGATGGATAGATGAGTGAAAATATGTGCACTCCAGTGTTCATAGCATCATTATTTGCAATAACCAAGACACGGAAGCAACCCAATCAACAGATGATTGAATGAAGAAGTTGTGATACACACACACACACACACACACACACACACACACACACACACACACACTAGAATATTACTGAGCCATAAAAAATGAAATAATACCACTTGCAGCACTGTGGATAGTTTTAGAGGATATTGTACTTAGTGAAATAAGACAGAGAAAGATAAATATCATATGATATCACTTATATGCAAGATAGAAACAAATTCACATGCAGAAACAAATTCACAGACATTAAAAGCAAACTTGTGGTTATCAAAGGGGAGAGGAAGCAAGGGTATGGGATTAACAGACACAAACTGCTATATGTAAAACAGATAAGCAACAAAGATATACTGTATAGCACAGGGGATTATAGCCACTGTCTTAGCCTATAATGGAGTATAATCTGCAAAAATATTGAAACACTATGCTGCGTACCTGAAACCAGCATAATACTGTAAATCAACTATACTTAAATTAAAAAAAAAATAGTAGGAGTTAACTGAGTGAAGAATAGTAAAGAGAACATTCAATGTAGAGAAGCAGAATGAGGAACATGGATTCTACAGAGTTCTGTGGTTGGTTCTGGTTGTTTTGAAATGAAGATTAGGAGTCTGAGATGACAAGAAATCAGACTGGAGGGGAAGGAAGGGTTGACATTGGAGGGTCTTATGTGCCTTTCCTGTGCACAATGAGTACATTATAGCATTGTCTTTAAGAACATTTGTCTCTGAGGTCTATGTGTTAGAGACAAACATACCTAAAACAATGCAATTATGCTATGATATTTGCATGCATGTAGGTTTGTGTGTACTTAGTTGTGTCTGTGTGATTCTAAGGGTTCGAAGTATCTTATAATGTAAGAAGCATGAATGATAAAAGCTGTTTACTAGAAAAAGAAACTTAGACAGAGATTTAGAACTAGAGGATAAGTCAAAGGGGAGACACATCAGTTCAGTTCAGTCGCTCAGTTGTGTCCAACTCTTTGCAACCCCATGGACTACAGCACGCCAGGCTTCCCTGTCTATTACCAACTCCTGCAGCTTGCTCAAACTCATGTCCATTGTGTCGGTGATGCCATCCAACCATCTCATCCTCAAAAAGAATCATACCAGCTTAACAAGAAATGGGCTTATTTATTTTTGTTTTTCTTTTTTACCAAGTTTATTCATTTACTCAACAAATATATATTGAACTTTTCATTGTGTTCTAGGCTGTGATCTTGACCTGCGATATACCAGTAAACAAACCAAAGAGAGTCCCTAAAGCCACGTCTATGCTTGTGTGGGAGTAAAGGGATGGAAGGATGAAGGGTCGCAGGAACAGGGATGTGATGTACTTATACAAGATCACTAGTGTCGGTCTCCCCACTAGACAGAGCCCTAAAGGACATGGGGGACCAAGCTTTACAATATCTGGAAGAAGCGTGTCCCAGAGTAAATCCTCGGTACTTAGAAAAAGTTAATGATACAGATTCTCAGGGAAGAAACATGAAACAAACTGATGGACAAGATGTTATCTTTTAACTCTCCCAAAATTGTGCTGGAGGAACAAACAGGCACAAAATCTGAGTCAGGGACAAGGAAAGTCTATTTTTTTCTGTCTATTTCATCACACCTGTGGGCTGCAGGCGGGCAGTAGTTCTGCTGCACATCTGTGTTCTGGGATATAGGCTGAAGGGACAGCCTCTCTCTAGGACAGGGCTTTCTTCCCAGAGTGGGAGGACAGACTGGCAGAACCACAATGGCTCATACAGCTTTGACTCAGAAGCCATGCACATCACTTCTACTCATCCTCTGAGCCAGAGAGGTCACCTGGTCAACCTGCCGCCAATGGAATGAAGACGCTTCTAAGGTGTGGCAGGCAGAGCACATAATGGAAACCACATTACAAGGGGCTGTGGTGTTCAGAGGTCATTGCCTTAAAGATACACAGCATGACTTAGGTGGACCTTAAGGGTCCTTCCAACACTGAGATTCTATATTAGGTGAATCATTAGGACATATGGACTATCTAGGTAGAGTTTAGAATGTAGAACATTAACAATGTATTAAAGTAGTAACATTCAAATGAAAAATATAAAAATGGATAATAAATGTATGGACCAATTGGGGACTATTTAATATTGCAAATAAGCACATGTAAAAGTACAGCTCTATTGATGCAACCTTCAGGGAAAGGCAAAATTATAGGAGATTACAGAAAGACGGAAAAAGATTACAGAAATTACAGAAAGGAGATTAGTGGTGACCGGAGACAGGGGGGCAGAAGTTGATAGTAAAGGAGTACAGGGAATTTGGGGGACTATATGCATTTGTCAAACTTGGGACAGCTGCACATTAGAAGAGGTGAATTGCACTTAAGTTAAATAAACGTCAACATTTTTCAAAAAAGAAAAGAAGTAAGTGGATGCTGGATGCTTGTGAAATACCAATAAAATACCAATTTATTTTAAAACATTTAAAAATGTGGGTGAGTACAAAAAAATGTGTGTGTTAATGGAATGAAAACTAGATAAAGCTTCATGGGAACAAGAGACCCTCATTTTCCCATTAAAGAAAATATTAGTGGCTCTGTTTCATAGATGCAGAAGCTAATAACACTAAAATAATAGAAAGATTTCACATGTACACCATTTGATCCCAATCATTTAAAAGCCCAAACATACACATTCTCCTCACAGAGAGAGGGGAAGAAAAAAAGCTATATACAGCAAAGTGCTACTCTAGACAGCGAGACTATGGATGATTGCTTTCTTTCTTAAAGTTTCTGTGTTAAATATTATTGCAAAATCAGAAAGCTTTGACTCCATGAAGGTACAAGGTCATACCCAAAAAAGCACTAC
This sequence comes from Dama dama, assembly GCF_033118175.1. Taxonomy (NCBI): domain Eukaryota; kingdom Metazoa; phylum Chordata; class Mammalia; order Artiodactyla; family Cervidae; genus Dama; species Dama dama. The sequence goes on along the minus strand of NC_083698.1, from coordinate 77,926,449 downwards.
CAGCATTGACAAGGTTAAGTCTCTGGGTCTGTGGTCTTGACTTTCTGACTATCTTTTTTAAAAAGCATCACTCAACTCTAAGTGAATTAATTCTCAAACTAAAAACAATACAACCACAAAACAACTCTTTGTGAATGTATTATGTATGAGAAACATTATAATATTGCCTTTAAATGTACTAGATTTTATTGGCCAAAGGAGAATAAACATGTGGGTGGGGTGTGGGGAGGAGTATTCGTCCCAAGGACCAAACAATTAGGTGACCATGTGTGTACTGGCTTCCCTGTTATTTTGTGCTAGTCTAGTGATGCCCACACTCAGAAGAAAGTCGCATCCCCAGGAGCATGATGTGCATACAACAGAAACCTAATACCCCTCCCAGAAAGAGCAACTCAGTACCTGCCAGAGACACAGAAGAGCAGTCTCTAGCTTTTAGTATGCAGTGATTTGTCAGTCTCTGGTAAGTGGCTTGCTGTCTCAAAGTCCAATATTAAAAATACCTAGAGCATAAATTCATATGTGCTGTGTTATTATTCAGAGGAGCCCCACATGACACATGTTATACAATAATACCAAATCTGCCATAAAGAAGTTATGAAAACTTGTTGCAATGTCTTACTTTGGCAGTTTTTCAAGCCTCCGTATCTCTGAGGCTTCAGACTTTTTATTTAAAATACCTGAAGAGCTCGTTCTACAGTACATTATCCTTGAAGCAGGCTTCACTGAGGCAGTGGGGCATGGATTAAACTGGAAGCACATGAATGAGAAGTATGACTAGTATAGTGTGTATTTAAGAGATACTGTCAATGGAATAAAGCATTGTCAAAGGATAATGGTTTCCACCTGCCACATAAATGTCAAAGCAAAGCCAAAGCATTTATTTTCAAAGCAAAAGGCAGGAAAGTAATGTGATCTCCAGTTTGCACATAATAAGGCTGTAAATCCATCTGGGCCCTTGATGGCATCTATCCATGTGTCTACACTAAGGTGTGAAAACTGGGTTAGATACCAAGCTGGTGATCAGAGCACTTTTCCAAGATGGCAGCCACTAGAATAGGCAAGACTGCTTGAAATGCTTCACAATCTCCCTCCATTACCAAGGAAGACAGGGAATTGGGATTATTTATTCCAATTTCCTCTGGCACTAAAATAAAGATGATTTCTGTATCTGAGGAAAGTGTGTGAGGGCAAGGAATGGGGAGGTATTGAAAACAAGGAAATGGGAGGTGGTCTTCAGTTTCCCTCTGCCTGTTTAGATAATGGAGAGCTAATGCTCTCCAAAAAAGTCCTGTCTGTGTGTAATAACTTGCAGGACAGATTCCTAGTGAGAGGGTATAACTATTATTTATCAGCTCCCTGTAGGGAAAAGCCAAACCTCATTTTCTGCCATGACTGTGCACAAAGATTGATTGATCAATTTCACAAAGATTTACTAATTTACCAGGCACTGTGGCAAGCACTCCAGTGTAGTTAGGAAGGAGGCTATGGCAGTAATCTGGAAGAAAATGGTCCTGGTAGCAGTGATGAAAAGCAGAGGACTGATTTAGGCGACATTAACAAGATGGGTTTGGTTCGACTTGAAGATGGAATACTTTTTTTTTAATTGGAGGATAGTTGCTTTACAATGTTGTGTTAGTTTCTTCTGTATAGCAAAGTGAATCAGCTATACATGTACACAAAACCCCTCTTTTTGAATTTCCTTCCCATTTGGGTCACCACAGAGAATTGAGTAGAGTTCCCTGTGCTATATAGTATTTTCTTATCAGTTATCTGTATATGGGCTTCCCTGGTGACTCAGCAGTAAGGAATCAGCCTGCCAATGTAGGAGATGTGAATTTGATCCTTGGGTCAGGGAGATTCCCCTGGGGTAGAAAATGGTAGCCCATTCCAGTATTCTTGAAATCTCATGGACAGAGGAGCCTGGTGGGCTACAGTCCATGGGGTTGCAGAGTCAGACATGACTTAGTGACTAAATAATGACAATATGAAGTGTGTATATGTCAATCCCAGTCTTCCAATTCATCCCACCTGCCCCCTTCCCCATTGGTATCAATACATTTGTTCTCTACGTCTGCATTTCTATTTCTGCTTTGCAAATAAGTTCAACAGTTCTACTTTTCTAGGTTTCACATATATGCGTTAATATACAATATTTGTTTTTCTCTTTCTGTCTTCACTTTTTATGACATTCTCTAGGTCAATCCACATTTCTGCAAATGACACAATTTCATTTCTTTTTATGGATGAGTAATATTCCATTGTATACATGTACTACATCTTCTTTATCCATTCCTCTGTTGATGGATATTTAGATTGCTTCCGTGTCCTGGCTATTGTAAATAGTGCTGCAGTGAACACTGGAGTGCATGTGTCCTTTGGAATTATGATTTTCTCCAGATACATACCCAGGAGTGAGATTGCTGGATCATATGGTAGTTTTATTTTTAGCTTTTTAAGGAACTGCAGTACCATCCTCCATAGTGGCTGTACCAATTTACATTCCCACCAATAGTATAAGAGGGTTCTGTTGGTGGTAGATTAAATGTGGAGGGATCAGAGGAAAGAGGGAGATGGTTGGTTGAGTTTGATGTGACTGGTTCGAGCTTCATGTGGAAAATTTAAATGGAGTTGGAATTTAAAGTAATTAAGTAGCCAGTTGGAAATACATGGATCTAAAACTCAGAAGCGTTGGTGCTAGAGGTCATGATGAAGAAATCATCAACATGTGACTAAAGCCAGCAAGGGAAGAAATTTCTGGGGGGAAAGGGATTAGGGAAGGAACACAATTCAAGTCACTAGAAGAGGAAGAAGGAAGAGTGCCCAGTGTGAATGACTGTTCTGCTTCAGATTTGATTTGGGTTCCTGGAATACTCTGTGTTCAGATTCCCTTTCACTGGACATAATCTACTCATTCATGTTGGCACTTTTGATTGTTGCCTACCCCTTCCTTATAGAGCCAGAGTGCCATGAACAGGAGTAAAAAAAAAAAAAAAAAAAATGTATCTGTCAGTTTGCTTTTTATCTTCTAAAGACATGCCAAGTTTCCATGTAGAAAGAAGCTATTTTAAGAGCTTGTACATAAAAGCTTCAACAGTGTTTGCTCTTTTGCTGAAAAGTTACTCAATTGATTTAAATCTATTATTTAAAAATGTAGCTATAACCTTAAAATCTCAAAGTGAAAGTGTTGGAGTCCTTTTTTCCCCCTCCTTTCTTCCTGTTAAAGCACTTTGGGTCATGCCTACTGTAGCCACCACACTGGACGGCAGAAGGAGCAGGTTGTGCTTAGTCCTGGAGGACATCTGAGCTTGGGAACAACTGTAGTTTAAATAATATAGTGTTAATTTGAGGCAATGATTTATCCTGGAAAATGTCTTATTGTAAGCAAAATTAACCTCCAAAAACATTTTGGTTCCACATTCATCTTTTCCTTTGGTTTAGTGTCATCTTCTCCCAAATAATATTAATCAACTATGCTCACCAAGTTTATAGCCCAAACTCAAAAAGAAAAGAAAAGAAAAAAAAAAAAAAAAAGAACTGAGGACAGTTGCCATTTGTCACTAGATGAGGATTAGCATGAATATGCAGGTTCATTAACACACCCTTATGCATCTCTGTTCCCCTGTGTGCCATTATTTTAGATTTCCTTAACAAAACATCCATATATTCAACATTTGACATAAGATAATTTGAGTTTACTGTGTTTGGAAAATAACTCACAGGGGAGAAAGTTGCATTAAATAAATAATAGAGATAAAATTTATACTTCCATACATTTCAAAGCTGATGTCGCTAACTTACAGTAGAATGGTAACATGAAGACACAGTGCTATAATTTGATTGATTTGTTTTGACAGCAACCAAATAATTGAGAGTGAAAGGTGTCAGCACAGATGAAATATTGTATAAGCCACATTCAGAAGGCAACCCCGGCAGCTGCCACAAGTGGAGCTTTACTTCCTTTGATTCTGAACTGGTACTCACCTCCAGTTTATTATGAAACCATGAAAGGTGCATGACTTCTCCAACTAGAGAGACTTTTATAGAGGAGCTAGAAATAGAAGTTTGTCAAGTAGTTGAACAATGGTTGTAGACAAAAGGACGGCACGTGGCAGCAGTGTGCTGAGCTGAGTGACAGCAATCGGTCCCTTTCTTCTCCAAGTTTGCCATTGTCCTGCATTTTTACCTCATTTGAAAATGATTCTGAGTCACAGCAAATACCAGATCCCACTTTCCAGCCCCTGGACAGGAAATGAGCAAAAGACACAGGTATGCTTAGCACCATTTCTGGGTCCAGATAACAGATGCTTACCCAACTGAAAATTCAAATGCCTGACAAGCATCAGATTTGAGGTGCTGGGTGAATTTAGAAGCTAAATGGTCAGGGGAGGATTCATTAGGGAAAAGGCTCTGTTTGTAGGGGACCAGTGAGCCCAGCAATTCACAAAGTGAAACGTGAGTCACTGCCTTGGTTTAATTCCACCTCTACCACTTGTCAGCTGTGACCTGACTTCTGAGCTTTTCTTTTATTTGCTTACCTCTGATACTTTATTGTTGTTGTTGCTTGGTCACTAAGTCGTGTCTGACTCTGCGAGCCCATGGACCGCAGCCCGCCAGGCTCTTCTGTCCATGGGATTTCCCAGGCAAGAATACTGGAGTGGGTTGCCATCTTCTTCTCTAGGGGATCTTCCCAACCCAAGGATGAAACCCACGTTTCCTGAATTGGCAGATGGATTCTTTACCAAAGGAGTAAATGTGATACTATTTAAAACATGCCTAGTGTAGTGCCTGACACTTCGTGCAAAATGAATGAGTGTTAGTTGTTCACTCATGTCCGACTCTTTGCGACCCCATGTACTGAAGCCAATCAGGTTCTTCTGTCCATGGGATTTCCCAGGGAAGACTATTGGAGTGGGTTCCAATTCTCGTCTCCAGGGGAACTTCCTGACCCAGGTCTCGAATCCAGGTCTCCTGAACTGCAGGCAGATTCTTTATCGTCTGAGCCACCATTTGGGAAACTCAAATGAATGAGAGCCACTTTTATTAGAGCCACAAAGTCCTATATAGTAGCCATGAGCCACATGTGAACATGGGGCCTTTCCAATGTGGCTAGTCCAAATAATATATGCTGTAGGTGCAAAATCCACCCAGTTGCCAAATATCTCATTAATATTTTTATCTTCATAACCTGTTGAAACGGATACATTGGGTTTATTATGTCAAATATAACATATTATTAAAATTAATTTTACCCTTTCCTTTGTACTTTTTTATGTGGATATTAGAACATTTAAAATTGATATGTGTAGCTCATATTTATGGCTCAAATTATATTTCTTTTTGATTGCATTGACTAACCTGGAAGGCTCTAAACTCTTACACAGGTGGCATGTGTTAAAAGAAATGTTCATTCAAAATAGAAATAATAAGCATATAATTAAATTTTGGACCCCAGGCAGAAAATCACATGGGACCCTCTTTCATATCAAAAATTAGAAAGAATACATTTTGTGGATTCTTGGCTATAGTTTAAGAACTGCTTGGAATTTTATCAATATATAAAGAAAAATTATACTATTTTTATGAGCAACTTTTATTGATCAGAATCTAAAATTTTCTTTCCTTTTAAAAATTATTACACTTTGTACTTTGAAATAAAGAAGAAATATATATCATATATACATGACCTAGGATTAACAACAGATAACATTTGCCACAGTTTCTTAAGATTTTTTATTCTAAAAAATAAAACATTATAAACAGTGCTAAGATCTCTTCTCCTCTCTCCACAGTCATTCCATGGCATTTTCTCCCCCTTAGAAGTAACCACTACCCTTCTGGTGCATTTGTGTATAAATGTACTATATGTATATATACATTATATATATATGTGTGTGTGTGTGTATGTGTGTATAAACACATATATACATATACATGAAATACATAATATTATTCTGAAAGTATTAAAATTCTACATAATGGTAGCACATTCTAGATATATTTTTATCTTGCCTTTTTCTTTCAGATTTTGCCTTTGTGATTTATCCATGTTTATATCCATAGATAGGGACATAGAATTTATTTTGATCATCTTATCTTATGGGCTTTTTAAAACCATATTTTCCTGCTTTCTTGCATTCTAACAGATTTGTCACATTTTTTATTTTTCTTATTGATATATAATTGACTTACAATGTTATATTAGTTTCAGGTAAACAACATAGTGATTTGATATTTTTATACATTATAAAATAATCACAGTATTCTGTCTAGCTACCATCTGTCATCATACAAAGATGTAATATTATTGGCTGAATTCCATGTGCTAAACATTACATTCCCATTGTTATAGGGTTTTTTCTTCCATCTACTGGATTAGAAGTTAAACATCCATTTTTATCCTTTTAGTTGTTACTCACATATTTTAAACGTGTTTACCTTAAAAAAACAAATCATTATTTTCATCTTTCTTCCTAAATGACTTTTGATCACCTCCTCTCTTCTATTTATTATTATCCAGCAGGACTATTCTTCATATTGTTTTGTTTATAAGCTCACTTAGCTTTCATTACATTTGCAAGATTTCTTCTTTTTTTACTCTTCATTATGTCTTGTATTCTGTTCCATACTTCTAGGGCTTTCATAGTCTTCTAGTGATTCTTTTGTCTTATTATTTAGTTGGACTTAGCATTATATAAGTTTGGAGACGGAAATGGCAGACCACTCCAGTGTTCTTGCCTGGAGAATCCCAGGGACGGGGAAGCCTGGTGGGCTGCCGTCTATGGGGTCGCGCAGAGTTGGACACGACTGAAGTGACTTAGCAGCAGCAGCAGCAGCATTATAAGTCAATGCTTACTATTTTTAGTGAATGAAGAAATTATTGTCTGGGCTCTATTTTTCACTGATAATAAATACACTGTCAGTTTAATTGTCATTCTTTCATAGATAAAATGTCTTTTTAAATAATGCTTGATGTTAAGATTTTTCTCTTTGTCTTTGGGATTCACTAGTTTTACTCTGAAAGACCTTACTATGGCTTTATTTTCACTTATCCTCCTTGGGACTTGTGATTCCTCACTTTTCAGTCCTTATTTATTCTCCCAAATTCTCTCAGTTCTCTCCTCTAGGGACTCCTATTACATAAACACAGTCTTCCATGTCTCTAACTACCTTCACATATTTTCTGTCTCTTTATATTTTGCACTGCACTTGTATGATTTCCTTAGATCTGTCATCCAGTTCACTAATTCTCTCTGCAATATGTTTAATCTTATGTTTAACCTTAAATTTTTCATTGTAAAGACTACATTTTTCACCTCTAGAAGTTTTTTTTTTTTATTATGTCTTCTTTATTTTCATTTTCCTTAATCACTTTAAATATGCTTATTTTATAATCTTCTTCAGACTGCCTTTTAGCTTGAGTGCCTGAGGAGCTATTAATTATTTCTATCTCTCTTCTCCTCATAATAGAATGCATCCTTATGTTTTAAGCAATTTTTAAAATTTTGAATTCACTTTAAACAGAAGGCTTTTTACCTATGAAATCCTTTAAACTTTGAGTTGCATGAGTATTGCTAATAAGAGGCTTTAACTTGCTTCTGCAAAAGGCACAACAGATTTCACAAATTATCTCCCTGCTAGGAAATATCTGCACCATGTACATGGTAAAATTTAGACTCTAAACTATGAAAGAATCAGACCTGGGTTTCAGTTTCTCACAGACATTGCCCTCTACCATGTTAAAAAAAGGAGGGGGGGGGGCTGTCTGAGAAGGCCTTACAAATAGCTGCGAAAAGAAGAGAAGTAAAAAGAAAAGGAGAAAAGGAAAGATATACCCATTTGAATGCAGAATTCCAAAGAACAGGAGAGATAAGAAAGCCTTCCTCAGTGATCAGTGCAAAGAAATAGAGGATAGAATAGAATGGGAATAGAATAGAATAGGAACAATAGGATGGGAAAGACGGGAGATTTCAAGAAAATTAGAGATACCAAGGGAACATTTCAGGCAAAGATGGACTCAATAAAGGACAGAAATAGTATGGACCTAACAGAAGCAGAAGATATTAAGAAGAGGTGGCAAGATATCCAGAAGAACTGTACAAAAAGATCATCACGACGCAGATAATCAGAATGGTGTTATCACTCACCTAGAGCCAGACATCCTGAAATGTGAAGTCAAGTGGGCCTTAGGAAACATCACTACAAACAAAGCTATTGGAGGTGATGGAATTCCAGTTGAGCTATTTCAAATCCTGAAAGATGATGCTGTGGAAGTGTTGCACTCAATATGCCAGCAAATTTGGAAAACTCAGCAGTGGCCACAAGACTGGAAAAGGTCAGTTTGCATTCCATCCCAAAGAAAGGCAATGCCAAAGAATGTTCAAACTACCACACAATTGCACTCATCTCACACACTAGTAAAGTAATGCTCAAAATCGTGAACTGTGAACTTCCAGATGTACATGCTGGTTTTAGAAAAGGCAGCGGAACCAGAGATCAAATTGCCAACATCCGTTGGATCATCGAAAAAGCAAGAGAGTTCCAGAAAAACATCTATTACTGCTTTATTGACTATGCCAAACCTTTTGACTGTGTGGATCACAACAAACTGTGGAAAACTCTTAAAGAGATGGGAATACCAGACCACCTTACCTGCCTCCTGAGAAATCTGTACACAGGTCAAGAAGCAACAGTTAGAACTGGACATGGAACAACAGACTGGTTCCAAATTGGAAAAGGAGTATGTCAAGGCTGTGTATTGTCACCCTGCTTATTTAACTTATATGCAGAGTACATCATGAGAAATGCTGGACTGGATGAAGCACAAGCTGAAATCAAGATTGCTGGGAAAAATATCAGTAACCTCAGATATGCAGATGACACCACCCTTATGGCAGAAAGTGAAGAACTAAAGAGCCTCTTGATGAAAGTGAAAGAGGAGAGTGAAAAAGTTTACTTAAAGCTCAACATTCAGAAAACTAAGATCATGGCATCTGGTCCCATCACTTCATGGCAAATAGACAAGGAAACAGTGGAAGCAGTGTCAGGCTTTATTTTTCCTGGCTCCGAAATCAGTGCAGATGGTGATTGCAGCCATGAAATTAAAAGACGCTTATTCCTTGGAAGGAAAGTTATGACCAACATAGATAGCATATTAAAAAGCAGGGACATTACTTTGCCAACAAAGGTTCGTCTGGTCAAGGCTATGGTTTTTCCAGCGGTCATGCATGGATGTGGGAGTTGGACTGTGAAGAAAGCTGAGCGCCAAAGAATTGATGCTTTTGAACTCTGGTGTTGGAGAAGACTCTTGAGAGTCCCTTGGACTGCAAGGAGATCCAACCAGTCCATCCTAAAGGAGATCAGTCCTGGGTGTTCATTGGTAGGACTGATGTTGAAGCTGAAACTCCAATACTTTGGCCACCTGATGCGAAAAGCTGACTCATTGGAAAAGACCCTGATGCTGGGAGGGATTGGGGGCAGGAGGAGAAGGGGACGACAGAGGATGAGATGGTTGGATGGCATCACTGACTCGATGGACATGGGTTTGGGTGGACTCCGGGAGTTGGTGATGGACAGGGAGGCCTGGCGTGCAGCAGTTCACGGGGATGCAAAGAGTCAGACACGACTGAGCGACTGAACTGAATTGAACTGACAGAACCTTTAACAGAAATAAACATCTTTGCTAATTTCCTGGGCAAGAAAATAGGGTTTGTCTCATCTCTTCTCAATGCTGGAGTAGTCCTTTCAGGGTGCTGGATTTTATGAGATACTCAGTCCAAATGGGTCTCTTTGCAAGGGCCCAGGGTCTCAGATCCCCTCCCTGTGTTCATGGTCAATCATCAGCTCCAGGCTGGCCAGGCCTGTACCTGGTCTCACTGTTCTTGAATTCTGATGCCTGAGAATTTCTTTTTCTGCTTGTATATTTAAATATACATTGTATATTTATCCATAATTTCTACATATTGGAAGTAGGAGGTTTGTCTGTGTAGGGTCAGTCTATATTTTGCCATGAAAAGTCTTTTCTTTTTTCTTTTTCAATTTCTCTAGGTATATCAAGTCTGAATAACTAATCCTTAGCAGATAGATAATTCCTAAAAATTTCAAGCATTCAGTTGCATTTGGTAGTGACTTAAATCCATTTTTTCTGGAATTTTCAAAAATTTACAAATATCCTTTGTGGAATAACTGAAAATTTTTAGTAAGAAAGTTAGTTAGTTAGTTCAGTTGCTGAGTTCAGTTCAGTTCAGTTCAGTTCAGTCGCTCAGTCGTGTCCGACCCCATGAATTGCAGCAAGCCAGGCCTCCCTGTCCATCACCAACTCCCTGAGTTTACTCAAACTCATGCCCATCGAGTCGGTGATGCCATCCAGCCATCTCATCCTTTGTCATCCCGTTCTCCTCCTGCCCCCAATCCCTCCCAGCATCAGGGTCTTTTCCAATGAGTCCACTCTTCGCATGAGGTGGCCAAAGTATTAGAGTTTCAGCTCCAACATCAGTCCTTCCAATGAACACCCAGGACTGATCTGCTTTAGGATGGACTGGTTGGATCTCCTTGCAGTCCAAGGGACTCTCAAGAGTCTTCTCCAACACCACAGTTCAAAAGCATCAATTCGTCAATGCTCAGCTTTCCTTATGGTCCAACTCTCACATCCATACATGACTACTGGAAAAACCATAGCTTTGACTAGACTACTTTGTTGGCAAAGTAATGTCTCTGCTTTATAATATGCTGTCTAGGTTGGTCATAACTTTTCTTCTAAGGAGCAAGCATCTTTTAATTTCATCACTGCAGTTACCATCTGCAGTGATTTTGGAGCCCCCAAAATAAAATCTGTCACTGTTTCCATTGTTTCCCCATCGATTTGCCATGAAGACCAGATGCCATGATCTTAGTTTTCTGAATGTTGAGTTTTAAGCCAACTTTTCCACTTTTCTCTTTCACTTTCATCAATAGGCTCTTTAGTTCTTCTTCGCTTTCTGCCATAAGAGTGGTGTCATATGCATATCTGAGGTTACTGATATTGCTCCCAGCCATCTTGATTCCAGCTTGTGCTTCATCCAGTCCAGCATGTCTCATGATATGCTCTGCATATAAGTTAATTAAGCAGGGTGACAGTATACAGTCTTGACATCCTCTTTTCCTGATTTGGAACCAGTCTGTTGTTCCATGTCCAGTTCTAACTGTTGCTTCTTGACCTGCATACAGATGTCTCAGGAGGCAGGTAAGGTGGTCTGGTATTCCCATCTCTTTAAGAGTTTTCCACAGTTTGTTGTGATCCACACAGTCAAAGGCTTTGGCATAGTCAATAAAGCAGAAGTACATGTTTTTCTGGAACTCTCTTGCTTTTTCGATGATCCAACGGATGTTGGCAATTTGATCTCTGGTTCCTCTGCCTTTTCTAAATCCAGCTTGAACATCTGGAAGTTCACCGGTCACATACTGTTGACACTTGGCTTGGAGAATTTTGAGCTTTACTTTGCTAGTGTGTGAGATGAGTGCAATTGTGTGGTAGTTTGAGCATTCTTTGGCATTGCCTTTCTTTGGGATTGCAATGAAACTCATCTTTTCCAGTCCTGTGGTCACTGCTGAGTTTTCCAAATTAGCTGGCACTTTCACAGCACAATAAGAAAGTAATAGACCCGTTACAGAGATATCCAATATTGTTTTCTAACATTCCCCCTAGGATATTCTTTTAGGTAATAGTTGTATCCTTGGTTCTTATTAAACCAACCAGATTCTGTGTAGATGCCCAAAGCTACTCAGCTAACCTTTGGTTTTGAAAATAAATAACAAACAGGGATCAGAAATAGGTTAAGAAATTTGTGAATTCCAAACATACATGATATTTTTTTATTTTAAAATTTTAATTAAAATAAATTTTAATGTATTAATTTAATAAATTTTTAAATTACTAGGAATGTGGAATTTAATTCTGAATTAATCCTCCATTTAAAAAATCCTTAATATTTTTACTTTGAAATATTTAAACCATTGCATAAAAGTACAGCAAATAACAAAAGAACACCTATGTACCTACCACACTGTTCTAGAAAATTCTAACATTTTTCCTTTCTTGCTGCATAGTACGTGCATGCTCAGTTGTGTCTGACTCTTAGTGATCCCATGGACTATAGCCCACCAGGCTCCTCTGTGGAATTTTCAGGCAAGATACTGGAGTGGGTTGTCATTTCCTACCCCAGGGGATCTTCCTGACCCAGGGATCATATCTGCATCTCCTGTGTCTCCTGCATTGCAGGCAGATTCTTTACCTGCTGAGCCATTGGGGAAGTCCTCTTGCTATATACTGCTTATTAGAAAAACATTACAAATACAGTTAAAGTACACTTTGTAACACTCCCAGATCTCATTTGCCTCCCTCTTTTTTCCTAGTCTTAAAATCTTCCCCACCTTTGAGTGCTGTCTAAACGCCTTCCTGGATCATATGAATTTCTTCCATGCTAGAGTGTTGCTTTATTTCCTACTTTTTAAGCCATGAATGTTCCTACCATGCTCGTGGTTTGATCTGATTAGGACGATTTTCTAATAAACCGGAGGGTGGTGTTTACTTTTTGAGTAAATGCTATGCTCCTGTTCTTGTTTTACTCTAGTCTAAATTTTTATCATTCAAACCCTCTTACACTGTTGGTGGGAATGCAAACTAGTACAGCCGCTATGGAAAACAGTGTGGAGATTTCTTTAAAAACTGGAAATAGAACTGCCATATGACCCAGCAATCCCACTTCTGGGCATACACACTGAGGAAACCAGATCTGAAAGGGACACGTGCACCCCAATGTTCATCGCAGCACTGTTTATAATAGCCAGGACATGGAAGCAACCTAGATGCCCATCAGCAGATGAATGGATAAGGAAGCTGTGGTACATATACACCATGGAATATTACTCAGCCATTAAAAAGAATTCATTTGAACCAGTCCTAATGAGATGGATGAAGCTGGAGCCCATTATACAGAGTGAAGTAAGCCAGAAAGATAAAGAACATTACAGCATACTAACACATATATATGGAATTTAGAAAGGTGGTAACGATAACCCTATATGCAAAACAGAAAAAGAGACACAGAAATACAGAACAGACTTTTGAACTTTGTGGGAGAATGTGAGGGTGGGATATTTCAAAAGAACAGCATGTATACTATCTATGGTGAAACAGATCACCAGCCCAGGTGGGATGCATGAGACAAGTGCTCCGGCCTGGTGCACTGGGAAGACCCAGAGGAATCGGGTGGAGAGGGAGGTGGGAGGGGGGATCGGGATTGGGAATACATGTAAATCCATGGCTGATTCATATCAATGTATGACAAAACCCACTGGAAAAAAAAAATAATAATAATAAAAATTAAAAAAAAAAAAAAAAACTTCGAGGTATATTTTTAAAAGTCAGTTCATTCTCTCCTTTAGCTTTTCTATCCAATCCTATATGCCTAACAGGTTTTTTTAGACATTTCTGTTGCATTTTCATATGTAATGTATGGTATTGTTTCAGTCAAGTGATGACTGCAAGTAGCAGAGCTACACTTTACCAGAAAGTTTTTTTGTTTTTTTCATTTTCTTAATATACAGTCTGCTCTATACTCTGGCAGAGAACAGCATGCAGGGTAAAAGTAGGCAGGTTGCTTCAAAGGAAAGATTCAGTGTACAAAAGCCCCTCAAAACCACAAAGTTATTGGTGCTCATAAAACTATATTGCCCACTTTTTCAGGAGATTAATGAATGGGTCATAAAATCGCATTAATTTTTGGCTGAATTCCAGGCAGAAAGTTGTGTTTCCCGGGTAGTGCTTTTCCAACTGGAAAAGCCTTGCTCTGAGAATATTTGCAGTTTAAAACATGAGTGCTATCACTTTTCTTCACTTTAAAAAATGCAGAGAGGAAAAGTAGCTATGGAAATGGCTAATCTATCCAGTCTTCAGCTCAGTTATGTCTTAGGCTAAACCCCCTGCTTCATGGGGATGAAGATGAGGCACTTGGGGCGGGATGCTAAAGAGTACACAGGGTTCCCATGGCCATTCCCCAGTATATATCTTAGAGCTGCCTGATTCGAACTAACAACTTGAAAATTTAATTTATCTGTTATAAGATTGATAATCTTATGAAATGCAAACCCCCCCCAAAAAAAAATCACTGCTACTGGAAAAACAAATAACAATTGAGCAGGCCTGAGAATCTGTATGACTACACATTCACTCCCGTAGTGAGTACAGAAAAATGACATGCCCAATCACCATCACAGCTTCTCAGAAATTCTGGGAGTCCCTCAGTACATGTGACTGAGACTATAAGCAGTTTTCCCTCTGAAACCTAGGAAAGGCTTCCATGCTTGTTTCTTGCTTCCTAAATGTCCCATAATATTATGTGACCATGTGATGTATGGAATTAAAATCATCTGTCAGCTGTGTTTTAAAACTGAGAACTCCAAGCACTTCTCACCTAAAATATTTCAATCATGTTCACATAAAAGTACCATTTATGAATTAAAAAAAAAGCTAAACCACTTTGAATTTCACAGGCGCTTGGAATACATTAGGGATAGTATCCAATGTAAAAACCTTTTCAATTTAGAATACCATTAAAATAATAAACTTTTAATTAAGGAGCTAAAATTCAATAAGAGGCCTGTTTTATGATGATTTGAGGTTCCATAATCTCCCAGCTCTCTCCCATATTATTGTTTTAATCAGGATATTTTACATTCTCAAAACAAAAGCAAAAGATGACCTTTTTGGTCTGATATTTCTAAGAAGCTCTCAGTGTACTGAGGTTGAATTCTGTCTTCTCCATCAAGGAGAAACCTGCATTCCCAAAGTGCGTTCCCATCAGGGCAAAATTTCCACATCTAAAACCTTCACAGAACTGTTGGGTATAGAGTCTTGATCTAATACTTGATCTATCATTATATTTTTAAAAAGTAGACAGTATACCCACATGCCTGTGTATGGAATAGCTTTATATGCCTGTCTGTGTTCTTTAGCAAATGTGCTCTGTTTTTTGCTGGTATAAAATGTTGCCATATTTGTTAATTTTATTGTGACACATGCTTGGCCATGTGTGATTGCATGCCTTAAAACTACATCTGCATTTTAGGGGGAAATAGGATGCCTTGGGTCTCATGCCAGATTTTAATGTAAAATTAATTCCTTAAAAAAAAGGTTTTAAAAAACACAACATTTTTCTAATGTACATTAAGGATGTGGGAGAAGTTCACTGAAGCATATGCCTTGAGCTTTCAGGAGCAATCTGGAGTCAGGCATTTTAAATGAAAATTGATTTGTGATTTACATGGTCAGTGGAAAGAAAATTAACTTATGGAAGGTTGTAATGAAATATTAGACAAGTAAAAAAGTAGATGGTGATCTAGTGGAACTAAAAGTCCCATCTGGAAGAATTCTGTGACATTTTTACATTTATCTGTGTTCTGCATGAGTTGTAATGTTAGTGGTAATTTTATGGGACTGAACTGAAATGAAAAGGGTGTTATCTCAGATTGCCTACAATATAGGATTGTGTTCAGTGGAGAGTCCTGTATCCTTTTCTCCATTTTCCTATAATATGACTCATTGCACTTTTTTCAGCTACTGTTGTTGAATGCATTCAGCCTTTTACTTGAGGTTATTAAAGAAGAACATCAAATGCTCACAAATACAATCTAACCTCACATTTAAAAGCAACACTGCAGCTTCCCCTAGTTCTGCATTGTTTAGGTAATGTCCAAGAAAGAACCTTCAAAATGTACACGAAAGTGGCAAGTGCACTGAACGTAAAGCTTTTACCTTAACCTGTTCCCTTTTTTGTCTCAAAAATATGATTAACACCTCACCACAACTAGAATATATTAGCATAATGGAGATTTATATCTTCCTAGAAATGAGTCCTTCAAAATTTGTCCATTTTCTCCCTTTTTATTCCTATTGTATAAAAGTAATCACAATTGTTTGTGTGGTCAGAGAGGTATGTTTGATTTAAGAAAGATGAAGACTCTTCTCTTTGATCAGGAACGTCCATCATAGTTCAGTATTTATTAACTGATGTGAATTTTAAAAAGCAGAAAGCATAATGGATTTAATTCCATGTTTTTCTTGTTCCCTTTTGCATTTATGCTGCTTGGCAGATGGTCATGATTTTTCGAAAGTATGCAGTGTCTGAATTACTGTACCTTAAACATTTGGTATCATTTAAATACTTTGACCCTGTGCTAAAGCGTAAGCCATGAAATTAAATGCCTTAGAATTTCAAAATCCATTTTCTGTGTCTTTTCTTTTCTCTCCTTTAATCTCTCCCTCTGTGATCCACGGTGGAATATAGGTAGGAATTCTAAAAAATTCTAAAGATTAAGGTCTTTGGCTAACTTGATCCTTCTTGTATTATATTTAAACAAACCACTAGATGTGAGAGATATTTCACAATCGTCAGTTTTGTATATCCTTTTATTTTAAATTATTTTCATCAACTATTAATATTTTTCATTTGTCAAGTTTCTCAACTGTACTTTTCTTATGATTTTCTCTAATAAGGAAACACCTCATTATTTTTAGGTTAAAATTGTATCATATTTATTTCAGCCAGAATGATAACTTTCTATCCCCATAACTACAGCAGGGTCTTCAAGCAGGGCTGCCCATTAGAATCACCTGGGAGCTTTGTAGAAAATATCAGCTCCTAGGCTCCATCTCAGAGTTCTGATTCAAAGGATCCAAGGTACCTCCTGACACTGGTACATTTTAAAAACTCCCTGTTTGAGTTAAATGTGCAGCTAGAAACATCCATAGGCTACTCCCTGTGGAGTGGCTCTGTGCTGGGTGTGGGCGAAGAGTTGGGGAGGACTGGAGGAGGTGGAACTGGATTCACTCCTGCTTTCTCAAGGGACACAACTCCACCTTCTGTGTGCATTTTTAGCATTCCAGAAACCATTATTTGGCCCATGATATTTGGATTTGAGCATGGAACCCAAATGTATGCAAACTGGAATATAAGAGAGTTCTGAGTTGCTTATTTAATTTGCATCTTCAACTGTATACTCAAAAAATGCTTTGAATCTGTTAGCTTATTGTTTGATGACTTAAATGGAAATTTCTGGTTTCCCTAACCCCAAAATGAAATTGTAAAAACCTTGAAACCGACTCCTGAGAGCTAGCTAGAAGGGTCTGTTCTTACAGGCAGATGGAAGCCCACTGCTTCCATTATTGAAGCTTGATTTTTCATTGTTTCATTCAGGTGGAAAGCAGAGAGCCCCCTACCACCATAGTCCCTAATGCTAGAAACCAGGACTGCCACTGTGGGTGCTGCTGTAGCATTTAAACCACTATTTGACAGCCATCCCTCCTGTCATTTCTGCTGCACATTTGCTTCATAGCATTTCTAGGGATAAGGTCACGGATCTGTCACCAGCAGTGTTTGTGGCACTCAGAAAATAAAACGGGGTGGTTAATGATAGCTAGGGCAGCCTGAGTAATCACAGGATGCCGCTGAGGTCAATATTCCATATTGGCTTTCCGTCCTGTCCATCCGAAACAATATACTACAGTAAATGTAATCAGTAAGTGGCTGCAAATGAATCTTTTAGGGACATCACCATTATAGAAATAAGAGATTCAAGAAGAGATGCTAAGTGGATCTTTGGGTTTGTAATTGCAGCCCTGGGAATCATTACCCTAATTAATAGCTGCTAAACCTGCACCCTTGCTCCCTGGGCATGTGGGTGATTTCAGAATTGCTGTCCTGGGAATATCTTCTGGGCTCTGCCAAAAGTGTCAGTGGGGTAAACAGACCCAGGGGACCAGGCTCAGACTCTCGGAAGCATCCTGGCCCCTGTCTTTTTCTAACCACAAGAACATCCCTTGCGATCAGATAGCTCCCTCCACAGACAGCAAAGTGCTGAGTGGTCGTGGTGGAGTGGGACAAAGAGATCCATGTCAGCCTTAAGTTCCTGTTTAGCCAAGAGAGCCTTAAATGTACGCTACTTCCGCTGGATTGATAGCTCTGGTGGGAAGACAGTAGCCCTCTTGACATTTGCTTGGGACTCTAATAAAGAACCCAAGAGAGAGAATATAATGGTTTTTGTTTATGTCTCCTCCAGCTAGCTGTACTTCAAGTTCACTGTCTCTTCAAGATGAACTCTTGTCTGAACGATCAGGCTTAGGCAAAACTGAACAAGGCCAAGTTTGTTTCCCAGCCCTCAAGTTTCCTTTGCCCTCTTCAGTGATGCTCACTCTCTGCCCTCCTCACTTGCCATCAACTGTCTAAGCCACTAAGACCCTCTGCTTCCTTTTCTGGTCCAAACTTTGTCTCAGAAAAGGCCCTCATGAACTTGCACGTTCTGAGGCACAATTCCCAATAATGCTTCCAGAAATATTTATAGGAAAACAAAGGCATAAGTCAGGTCTCAATTAACTGGATTTGGGAATTATTGGGGAGGGAGGAAAAAAACCTTCCACATTATAGCTTCATCCTGGAGCCTGATTGATTTCACTGAGGAGATATTAGTTGTGGAGAAGCTGATTGTTAATAGAGTCATTGATTTACTCATATAAGTGGATATGTGCGTGATGTATGAAGAGCTATGGCAGATCAAAGTTTTCTCAGCAATGATCCAAATATATTCACGCAAAAGGTGTATCCACATCCACATTCTCCAAGTGTACATGTCAGGGAAACAGGTGGGCATTTTCTAATAGCAATATATGCCTCTATATGCCTGTGATCTTTGCCCTAAACAACCCATGTGATGTTGGACATCATGAGAGAAGGGGTGATATTAAGTCAAACAATTTGAGGATCTTGATGCTGGTGTTCTGACTTAAATTGAGCTCACATTTACTGTGCTTGTGCTGAGCACTCAAAACTCACCCACACTCTGTGAACCTGGCATGACCCTCCTCACCGCGCACAGTAGTTAAAAGAGACACAGGTGTGATGCAGAGCTTTGCCCAAGATAGTATCAATACCACTAGGAAGCGGCAGAGTCTGAGTTTGAACTTGAGCTTTCTGGATGGCACTCCTTTATTCCTTCCACTGTAATGCTGAAGTGATTTAGAGAGTCTATGTTACATGCCATTAGTTTTGAAGATTGTAAATGGTTCCTATAAGCTCGAGTCCAAGGTAGCATGGTTGGATTATGTAATTCTGGTATTATGGTAGAATGTCCTCAATAAAATGATGGATGAAATTAACTGGAGCCACCCCATGCTTCTTAATATATAATAGCATTTCTTCTTCGCATAACAGTGGAAGAACTTGCAAATGAATATAGACAGGGAGAGAATCACCTGGGGTCCAACAGTAGTATCAGTACTGATTCAGATATTTTCTGTCATTTTAAAAATAAATAGCATTGACATATATACCTACCATGTGTAAGATAGATAGCAAGTGGGAAGCTGCTGGATATAGCACAGAGAGCTCAACTCAGTGCTCTGTGGTGACCTAGAGGGGTGGGATGGAGATGAGGGGGTAGGAGGAAGACTCCAGTGGGAGGAGATATATGTATATTTACAGCTGATTCACATTGCTGGACAGAAGAAACTAACAACATTGTAAAACAATTATACTCCAATTTTTTTAATGTT
Organism: Dama dama; assembly: GCF_033118175.1. NCBI lineage: Eukaryota > Metazoa > Chordata > Mammalia > Artiodactyla > Cervidae > Dama > Dama dama. The sequence continues at coordinate 77,906,870 of NC_083698.1, read as the reverse complement.
TTTAAATAGAATTACCACATGAAAAAAATTTAAATATCAGATATTACAGTGGTTACTTATGTAAATCACTTTCCTTCTCGCTGAGCTAAAAAAGAACCACAAGTAAACTGAGGTTCAGGAAACACACATTTGACAGATATGTTATAATGCTAATCAAATAGCCTTGTAGTATGTCATAGTAGGATAATTACAAAGCTTACTAAACAGAAAAAAAAGAAAAATAATATAAATAAGCAACAGAAAAATGTCAATCAGTACCACTTAATATACTTAATGTGACCTTTTTGTGTCCAATGAATACAATTGCTAAAAATTTTAAAGTTTAAATTTTAAAACTTAAAAAAAAATTAAAAATCTAGTGTATAAACCTCACCCAAATTGGTGTATGTGCTAATCGGGTGAGAAGATGCCAGACCAAGGGACCTTTGGCAATATCTGGAAGCATTTTTAGCTGTGACAACTGAGGGTGGTGTTGCTACTAGCATCTAAAGGGTAGAGACCAGGGATGCTGCTAAACATCCTGTAAGGCCCAGTACAGCCTCCACAAAAAAAAAATTGTTGGGGCCCAAACATCAGTTGTGCTAAGAGTGAGAAACACTGAAGGATTAGTATTAGGGGGAAAAATGGCAAAGGGTAAAGAAATCTGGTTGAATTTATAATCTCAAAGGGCAAGTGTGTTTTGGCTAGAGATTACAGTAAGAAACGAGTCTCAGTGTTGTGAGTTTGGTTGAAAAAGTATTTCAGTGTCTTTCACAGTTTAACAGGATTAGCCTCCTAAGAAATTTCCATCTGAGATGGAGCTGAATTCCTGGAAAGTGAAGTGAATGAAAGTCTCTCAGTCATGTCCAACTCTTTGCGACCCCATGGACTATACGGACCATGGAGTTCTCCAGGTCAGAATACTGGAGTGGGTGGCCTTTCCCTTCTCCAGGGGATTTTTCCCAACCCAGGGATGGAACCCAGGTCTCCCACATTGCGTGTGGATTCTTTACCAGCAGAGCCACAAGGGAAGTCCAAGAATACTTTTACCAACTGAGCCACAAGGGTTCCTGGAAAACAGAATGATAATAAGGAGCACCTTTTGTCCACCTGCTGTTTGTTAGGCATTTACTTTATGCTTTATAAGCATACAATCATCAGAACACTATGATGTATGTTTAATTACACCTTTATAGGGGTTCCATGGTGGCTCAGTGGTAAGGAAACTGCTTGCAATGCAGGAGACGCAGGTTCAATCTCTGGGTCAGGAAGATCCCCTGGTGACAACCCACTCCAGTATTCTTGCCTGGAAAATTTCATGGACAGAGGAGCCTGGCAGGCTACAGTCCACAGAGTCACGAAAGAGTCAGATATGACTTAGCAACTAAACAACAACAACAATGGCCAATAATTAATTAATAATATTTGTAGGACTCTGTTACTGTAAAGCTTTTTGCACTGCTATTTGTTCTCATTCTCTGGGATTATAGGGAGGGTCTGTCCCAAGGATAATCTTCCCCTCATCCCTCACTACCTGGAGGAAGAAGCATGTCCAAGGGGCTGGGCAATGAGTGGGTTCTGGAAAGCCAGGATGAGGACCCGGGTCCCAGCATCCTTCCCCAGGCTCTCCATCATGGCCGCACTGCTCATTCCAATGGCCAGGGTTAGGCAAACACCAGCCAACCATCCCCAGAAGAAAGAGAGTGAGTGAGTGTCACCACATACAATATGGTGACATTACTAAACCTCCTGGTGACTCATTTTTTCCTGCATAGCTGTCTTTAAAAAGACATAAAACCCGAGAACTTTAATTATATCAATCCATCTGCTTAGTTGTCCTCCACTTGTGTTTTCCAGGCTCCCAGTTGTGAAATCAGAGCATGTGGATACGTCCTCTGAGATTTGTCATTAAATGGCATTCAGCACAGAGAAAGGCAGTGTTGAATCTTTAATGTTCATCTCCCCATAAATATGTGGGCTTCCTGTCTCACTTGTTTTAGTATAAATTTGATGGAGAATACATCCTTTAGTATATGCCGAGCGTACTGCGCCATGAGGTTCCCCCCTCCCCTTGTAGAAAGTAATTCAAGGGTATTGTCATATCTCTGTTAGATAAAATGCATGTTTCCCGTTTAGTGACAAATTGGCCTGTTCAAATATTGAACAGGATGACACTCTAAGGATTTCTTGTGATTGAAATTAGATTATTGAGGAGTCTGAATAAAAATACTTGGTGGACCTCTGATTAGTGCATGGGTGCTATCAACATGGCCCTGTTGACCTGTATTCTAATGAATGCCTCCCACCAAAGAAAACACAGCATAAATGGTGCCCATGGTATTATGCAATATAGCCTGCATACTCTTGAGCCTTGTCTTTATGGATTTTGTGCAGAGGCTTATTTTGATCAGTTATTGGACTTACTGATATTTTCTGGTGAACACAAAATGCAGCCACGTCACTGTGTGTTCATTTCTGGGAAGGAGGTTGACAGTAAGGGAATGAGATCACATTGTTATGCTTTTGGAAATACTTTTCTTCATATTTTTTGCTTGTCTATTGGCTGCCTTATGGGCAACCTCTCAGTAGATGCAAAAGCATCTTTTGTCCCAATGAAACCGCTCACTCCTTTTTCACATGAGCAAAACTACTAGCTAATCGAGACTTAAAAGAAATTCGTTCTCTGCTAATGTCAATTTTCTTGCCAACACATTGAATTTTCCATGCATCATTAGTGCCATTGTTCCCATCTATTTCTATTACACATAACATTTTTCTAGAAGTAAAACTATCCAGATAGGGCATCAGCCAACAAAATAACTATTATTTTTTGCCAGACTGCTAACTGAATAAAAGCTATCTTGTGCATAACTCCCTGATCTTGGCTTTCTCACTGTGTTCAGAAGCCAATTCTTCCATGCTAATTCAACACAAAATCTGTCTTCCTACTTTTAATTCATGCATTCCTAATGCTTGTAGAACTCTACTCTGATGCCCTTTTGAGGCTACACTCTGTACCACCAAGATGGCAATTCTGATTCCACCTTGGAAATTCTATGATTGCCACTTTTACCTTAATTAATTGTAATTAACACCATCTTTTTTTGTCCCTCACTTTATAAATACCTGTTGCTCTCCTGCCTGTTTCTCCTGGCAGCTTCTGACCCAGATTGGTAGCCACTCATTTTTATGAAAGAAGCAACCTAAGCAATAGAATATATGTATTTGGGCAGATCATCATAGAAAAGGCTCCCAAGTATCAAGTACTGTACTCAGAACTACCATCTAGTGCCCCATTTATGCACATAATCATCTCGTGAAGTTGTTAGCATCATCTCCACTGCACTTGTTTAAGGTCACACAGCTAGTGGTCATGATGCTCAGATAAAAACTTGAGTCCCTCTCTGCTTTAACCACTGCACCTCACTGGCTCTTCTTCATGTTCCCTGGGCCTTCTCCCCCAGGAGTCCAAGTTCCAACCTGTCTCCTCTCTGAGGTCCTTAGTGTTGACAAAACCTCAATCAGATTTCATTTTATCCCTTTATTTCCTCTGCATCATCTCCACGGAGTGTTTTAACATGCAGGGATCCTTGCCTTAGAATAGCTGTCACCCGGGCCCATTGTAATTTATACCTATTGACACTTCACTGCAGGTAATTCACCCTTGCAAACTCGCTTTCCACTGTCACCAGAAGTAGCTAGCAAAATAAATCATATGCATGGTGCCTAGCCACAGAGGCCTTGTTGTTACCTAATGCAAACATACATGGGGAGATATAAGCCTGTACTTCCTGGACAATATAGATGTCCTGTTTCCCAGAAAGAGCATCATTTGATGACATTGACAAAAATGATAAGGGAGGATTAGCCCCTATGATATGATCATTATTGAACTAAAATATTTGACGAGTGCATCTACATATTCAGTCACTTCCCTCTAGTAGATTTTTTTTCTAATTCTGGTGTTTAGTAACAAAATGCAATTGCAATTTTCTCTGAAAAAAAAAAACAAAACTATGAACATAATATGTACTGAAAAACACAGGACACTGATCGTTTCCTTTTGAGTACTCACAGATAAGAATCAGGAAATCACAAAATTTTCTTTAAATGGAAGAAAATTTAGAAATTATTTGTCCCCCAGCTTCTACTTTGCAACTAAAGAAACTGAGGTATACAAATATTAAAGGACTTGCTCAACGTTAAATGTGATGAAGTCTCCTCAGGTATATAATGGAAGTGTCTCTCTCTCTCTCTCTCTCTCAAATTAATATCATGGCAGTTCTATACATTCCTGCACCCCTTATTTTTCTCTGCTTCAGTGGTGCCTATGATAAAAACCATTTAGACATTCAGTAATCATGGAAACTTATTCCTTCCTTTGGAAGGTGCTTGCATTTTTTTTTCTTCTCATCCTTGTGGTTCGAAACAGTTAAAGCATCAGCTCCAACCAATATGCAGTTGAATTTGAAATTTACTGTATGATGCTTCTGCTTTTCATTTTTTACCATTTCACACCTTGTCCGCATCTTGAGCAAGCTTGTAAGTTTCCAGCGCATCCATTTCTTGTGATGATATATTGTCCTGGTGGAAAATTTCATTTACTGGCTGTGCCCTTTGCTGAACCTGTTGCTAGTCAGGGAACATGATAAGCGTATAAGTAGCATGCTACTTCATTTATCATATATCGTTTTAGACACTCAAATATCTCATAAACAATTCTGCATTCTGCACAGAGGGGAACTACCCGACTCACACACACACACACAGACACATACACACACACACACAATGATCTTCAAATAAATTGCCCATTTATGATATATAAATGTATCCTCTTAATAAAAATTAATCATAGTTTACACTAAATCTGGAAGTATCTTTTATTTTTTTTATAACCCTACTAACCACACACTCAAACACTAATAGAAAGGATCTGGCTTTGGCAGTTTGGTGCGTAAGAGAATTGGGAGATATAAAAATGCCATCTGTTTTCAATAATTGAATTACATGGTGAAATAAATCAGGGTGTTGGGAATTTCAGCAGTGTTTCAACAGTTCTCTGGTGCCACCCTTCTCCTTGGGGGAAGCCCTTCAACATTTTCTTCTGTTACCTTAAGCGAAAACTGCCATCCATCAGATCCAACACTTTGAGAAGTTTGAATGAGGCTGAAGAGAGAAGATGGGCACCCGTGAAATGAAAGCAAGAAAAACAAAGCTCCAGGCATTTACCCTAGACAGTCTTTTTTTCTTCTGAGGGTTATTTTCCAAGGCTGCTTCAGGAGGTCAAACCTACTTAATTTCAGTAACTTTTCACGTATTGATTTCTGCGCTTCTCCTGCCTGTCATTACAGTCCTTTACTAGCACCCATGTTTTATGCGTAGCATAAAAAAATCTACATCCTGTCAGGATGGGGCCCTTGAAATTTTGAAAGTGAAACTTGATTTACATTAAACGCTGCTTAGACTAATTAGGCCCTTTCTCAAAGGAATTGTGAGCATGAAATACAGCTAACAATTATGCAGTTGCTGTCTCCCTAGTCTTTACAGTCTAAGTACTTTAGCTGAATAGAACCCATGTGGACAAGCAAGGGTTATAGGCATGTAAAGATATAAATATAAGTCAAGGCCTAGGTGTTCTTGTTTATATAGGACTGTTATCCTTCAGAAACAACAGCGGTGGAAAGGGACAAATCAGGAGTTTGGGATTAACATACGCCCACTAGTATGTATAAAATAGGTAATTAACCAGGACCTGCTATAGAGTACAGGGATCTATACTCAGTATCATATAATAATGTATAAGGGAAAAAAATCTGAATAAAAAGATGTATGTATATATGACTGAATCACTTTGCTGTATACCTGAAATTAACTTAACAATGTACATCAACTGCACTCCAATCAAATTAAAAGTGAGAGAGAGAAAGAAGAAACAAAAATGGTGGCCAAGGCATATTCCAGCAGCAAGCTCACTTACCTGCATATCAACATGGCCCAGGTGGGCCTGCCTTACGGGAGATGCTCCTGCAAAAGGGGAGATGCCTTTCAAATTAAAACTCACTTATTGTTTTATAAAGACCTTCCCTTTTTGGAACCTAGGATGAGGACACAGAATTTAAATGTCACATCCCTTCTGGCACCAAACGAACACCTCGACTAGATAATTGGTCACAAACCATTTGACTGTCTCCATTTCTTGTGTTGATAAGACTCTAGGCCTTGGTTCTTCCTGCTCCGTGGATCACAAAGTCAATGTGATGCCAGTGAAAGTGAGGATCTTCTCCACAGAAAAAGGCACATGCCCTGGGACATACAGAGGTCTGCTTATCAGTCATCGGATACACATGCTCTGAGGCTCACCCATGGATCCCTGAATGTGGCAGAAAGACAGCTGGGTTCAAATCACTAGCTGTTAACTGGAGCACGTGATTCAGCCTCTCAGAACTCAGTTCGGGCATCTGTAAAATAAGCACAAAAATAGTACAAACAAGCCTGTGTGGGTTATCATGGAGATGAGACAAAACAATCAGTGAGTGAGGACAAACTCTGCCAGCCACATGTAGCTGCTGAGTCAGTGTTGGTCTTCTTTTCTTTCTTTGATGAAGTTACAGGAACCAGTCATCCACTGGAAAGCAATTCGGGGCCAAATCTGACCAGGCACACTGCTTTTCTAAATTAAGAGTTATTGGGACGTGATCCTACTCATTTGTTTACATTGTCTGTGATGGCTCTTGTACCACAATGGCAGAGTGAAGTCGCAGTCCTAGAGATTATGTGGCTCTCAAGACCAAGATACTTAACTATCAGGCTCTTTACCGAAAAAGTCTTCCAACCTCTGCTATAGAGCTATCAATAAAAGTCAAGGTCAGTTGCAGCTGGTTCCCTTCATTTTGACTGGAGAACTCTGTTTATCCTTATTGTGAACTTTGCCCTTTGGAGGTAGACTGTGGGGTAGATGATGACAGTCGGTGGCAATAAGATCTGAGAGTGAAGACTCCAACGCCAAACTGGAATCAACTGTAATTTCCTTCAAGAGGAAAATGGATGAACCCAAACAAAACTGAAAAAAGATACATGCGTGCCATTGTTTGTAGCAGCACTAACCACAATAATCAAGACATAGAAACAACATAAATGTCCTTTAAGAGTTGAATGGATAAAGAAGATGTGATACATATATACAATGGAATACTACTCAGTCATAAAAAAGAATGGAATAATACCATTTGCAGCAACATGGGTGGAACTGGAGAGTATCATAAGTGAAGTCAGAAAGAGAAAGACAAATACCATATTACAGCGTGTGTGCTTCCATGCTAAGTCACGTCTGTCGTGCCCGATTCTGTGTAACCCTATGGACTGTAATCTGCTAGGCTCCTCTGGTGATGGGATTCTGCAGGCAAGAATACTGGAGTGGGTTGCCAAGCCCTGCTCCAGGAGATCTTCCTGACCCAAGGATCAAACCCGTGTCTTTTATGTCTCCTGCAATGGCAGGCAGGTTCTTTTTTTTTTCATTTATTTTTATTAGTTGGAGGCTAATTACTTTACAATATTGTAGTGGTTTTTGCCATACATTGACATGAATCAGCCATGGATTTACATGTGTTCCCCATCCTGATCCCCCCTCCCACCTCCCTCCCCATCCTATCCCTTTGGGTCTTCCCAGTGCACCAGCCCTGAAGAATCTGTACCACCTGGGAAGCCCCCATATGATAGCATAATATGTGCAATCTAAAATATGACACAAATGAATTTATCTACAAAACAGAAACAGATTCACAGATATAGAGAACAGAATTATGGTTGCCAAGGGGAAGGGAGGGTAGGGAAGAGATGGATTGAGAGTTTGGAGTTATCAGATGCAAACCATTATAGACAGAATGGATAAACAAGGTCCTACTGTATAGCACAATATCCTTTAATAAACCACAATGGAAAAGAATTTTTTTAAAGTATGTATCTATATTTGTAACTGAATCACCTTGCTAGAACAGTAGAAATTAGCACAACATTGTAAACCAACTACACTTCAACTTTTAGGAAAATGGATGAATACATCATGGTACATTTGTACAATGAAACAGGACACATCAGTGAGAAGAAACATGGATTCAACAAAGGAAGCTGGGTGTAGATGAGCACACATATATGGCTACATCTAACGAAGTTCTAGAATCTGCAAAACTGATTCATGGCACTAAATCAGAGTAGTGGAAAAGAGGGTGGTCACTGGGAAGGGGTACAAAGGAAGCCTTTTCAGCTGCTGGATATTCTGTGCCTTGATCACATCACTCAAGATTATAGCTACATATGTAAAAATTTATTAAGATGTATGTTTAAAAGCAGCACACTTTCCATACTTGGTATGTTATATCCGAAATGAAATGAAAGTAGAGAGAGAGAGGCAGAGGGAGAGAGAGAGAAGGAGACAGAGAAAGAGAATGCTCTGAACTGTTGTTTTCAATTCTGATTCCATCACCAACTACTTTTGGGATTTGGGGCCGCTGTCTTTGTGGTATATCAGTTTCCTCAATGACAAAATAGTTGCATAGGTCTAGATTTTCTTATTTACAATTCCAAAATCCAGAATCTCTGAAAAGAAAAAGTGTGTCCTTAATTTATTTAGCAGCAAAACTGAGCTTAATCAGTACTGGGATATATCATGTTTTTATCAATACCACTATAGATTTTGCTATAGAAACAGTAATGTGTTTGATTATGGAAAGCTCTCTAGATCATACTGTGATGTATGGTGTATATTTTCCATATTAACTTTCTAAAATATAAAAAAATCTAAATTCTAATATATCTGCCCCCAAAATTTTCATGTTTTATAAAAGATTATAGATTTATATCTGCCTCATGGAGCTGATTAAATAAAGTAACACCTAAAGAGCCCTTAAATCAATGCCTGTCTCATGCAAACACTCAACAAATATTATTATTATTTACTGTGATCTCTGTTCACATTCTAAGAAAGCCTGTGACTGTTGTTTCCCTTGGGGCCAGTTGACACCAATTGTGAAAAAACAATCATGAGCCTGTTTTCTGAGGACCAGAGTCTATAAACTTTTCCTTGAGCAAACTTTATGGCAAAGAGGTGAAAAACTCATGGAGGGGAAAAGCCCTGAATTATCACCAGGGAAACTTCACAAATGAGACTCTCTTAAAAGAGGCTGTTTTCCACCACATCTTCAAGTGGCTACTTCTTCCACTAAGACAGAAATTGCTAAGTGTCCTTCAAGAGGGTATGAGGGTTTCTCTGAAGGACTAGGAGAGGGATTTTATCTAGTGCTGATTCTACCTGAGTTTAAAAACTACACCATTTATAGCATGCCAGTGGGGTTGTGCAGATTTGAAGCATTCCCCTGAAAGGACTCCACTGTCCCTGACCTCTCTGATTCTGCTGGGATTAAGGTGGCGGTGAGCTGGGAAATTCTCTTAAGTCAGAACAAGGAAAGGAGAAATTAACTGAAGAAGCAAATTGTGTAATGGATTCTTCAAAGGGATTTTCAGCACTTGGAACTCATCCAGAGAAAATGCTCCTACTTTTGTGGACCCTGAGTACCAAACTCCAGCCCTGGCTTCTGCCACTACTAGCTTGACTACCTTGGATGTGCCTCAGTTTCCTCATTTATACATTGAGGGGATGGATATTGTAGATTTAAAGTTAATTTCTAACATTCCTCCCAATTCTATGAATTGATTGTCAATTTTGGAAGGCTAGAAACCAGTTCTTGACAATCATTTCAAAATCTTACACAGGACGTGACCTCAGGCTCTAGACATGACAAAATTCGTAAAAGAACTGGCTTTAAAAATGCCTTTTGGGAATTCCCTGGCATCCCAGTGGTTAGGACTGGAACTATGATCCCACAAGCCATGCAGCATGGCCAACGATAAATAATAAATAAATGGCTTTGCTTTTTTTACTGTTGCACCCTAGTATCTGAAATACTGCCTGGCACAAAGTAGGTACCCAAAATATATTGCTGAAATAAACGAGTGAATGATTGTTTTAGTGATAAGTCTGATATTAAGGCAACAATAGTTTCTTTGATAAATAAATACTAGTAAAGGTTATATTATTTTCATGATTCTTGTAAATCGTGGTAGGATATTTTCAAGCACACAGAAAACCAAAACTCAGAGTGACTTACAAGAAAAAAGTTTTATCTCATTTAATAAAAATTCAAGAGGTAAACAGGGTTTTTACTGGCATATTCAGGGCTCAAGAAAGTCATGAAAGACCCAGGATTCTTACATGTTAGGCTCTGCTGTCTTTGGCATGCTAGTTTTCTTGCAACTGCCTTGCCTCTGGTTGCAAAATAGCTGTTTCATTTCCAGGTGTCACCTTTTCCGGAATATCCCAGCAGACTTCATCTCATTTGTCATTGGCCAAAATCAGGTCAGATATCCACCCTTAATCTATCACTGGCAAGAGTGCCAGTATTTATGCTGTCTGAGATAATTTAGGGGACATGGTTGAACCCTGTACAAAATTAAGCTTCTCTGAGACAGAAGGAACTATGGGAATAGATTAATGTGGTCAACCAACAGTGATCACCCCAGTATTAAATATTTGTTTAGTAAATATCTGATCAACAATAAGAGTAAGTGAATGAATGGAGAAGTGAATGATGTGAAGATAAAAAGCCAAGTGTTTAAATTCCAAATGAGTAATCCAAAGCTTAAATGCTAGGAGACACGACTGTAAACTGGTGTGAGCAAGAAGGGGCCTCTGATATGAAGGCTCATGGCCTGAACTTGGATGGTTTGGTGTGGCTCAGGGCGAAGTCATTTCATTTGTGGGGACAGAAACACATCAAGCATGTATTAATAGCCAAGGGGACATTGAATGAAGAGAGGAAGGGTCAATAGGGGACAGTAATTAAGGATCAATTTAGAAGGATAGATGTTATCACTCAGCTAATTGGCTCTAGATTTTATTCAGTTGATAATGGGAAGGATTTCTTTCTCAGACAGGTTTATTGAGCTGTACTTTACATAAGTAAAATTCACTCTTTTTAGTGTATAGTTCTGGGAGTTTTGACAGACACATGCAGCCAGTAATAACTACCTCCCCAATCAAGACAGAGAATAGTTAAAAAACTTTCCCTCCTGTCTCCTTGTAATTAACCTCTCCTTGACCTCCGGCCCCTGGAAACCACCACTCTGTTGTCTGTTCAGTAGTTCTGCCTTTTCCTGAAAGTCGCATGTGGCGTTTTGAATCTGGTCTCTCATTTAGTATTCAGACATCAGAGATTCCTGCATGCTGTGTGTAGCAATAATTGTTTCCTTTTTCATTTGATTAGGGTTTAATTGTATGGATATACTACAGTTTTTTCATCAATTGGAAGACATTTGAATGGTTTCTAATTTGGGAGAGTTATAAATAAAGCCACTATAAATATTTGCCTATGGGTATTTCTGTGAATATAAATCTACATTTCTCTTTGGTAATATATTTAGGGGTGGAGTTGGTGGATTGTATGGTAAGTGTACATTCAACATTAAAAGAAACTGCCAAATTGTTTTTTAAAGTTGTTCTACAACTTTACAATCCCACCATCAAGGTATGAATATTCTATTTACTCCACATCCTTGTGAGCACCTGAATTGATAGTTTTTTTCTTTCTTTTCTTTCTGTTTTTTTAATTTATTCTACTGACAGGTGTGTAGTGGTATCTTGTTGTGGCTTTAATTTTCATTTCTCTAATAACATCTGTAACAATAATGATATTGAACACCTTTTCATCCAGTTATTTTCCTTCCATATAACTTCTTCAGTTAAGTGTCTAATGAGAAAGGTTTTATTATTATTTATTTTTGGATCATGACATGGTGAAAGCAACACTTTAGAAAGGTGTATCTGAATTTGGAAGGAGGCTATTGGTAATATAGAAATGGGATGGGTTCTATTGACTAAGTCAAATCAGAGGTGATGAATGGGACAGTGTATCTCTAACTAGTGTATTAGTTAGTGGTATCTGTTAGTGGGCAGCCCTCACCAACAGACATTGAAAACAAACATTGAAAACACTTTACACTGCCATTTACAATGCCCAGACACATTCAGGCATACTCAGACACCTTATAGCTGTGAGCCCGTTCATCTTCCTACCACCATGGAATTCTGGTTCTCTCCCTTGCTTTACATCTGAGGAAACTGAGATACAAAGAGCAAAACTGCTCACCTAAGATCATCATACAGCCACTAAGTGACTGCAAGGATATTTGAACCCAGGTTGTCTGCCTCTGTACCCATCACATGATACTGCCCTCTGAGAAGCACTTCCATTACTGTTTGTTGAATTAACTGAATAAATAAACTAAGGGCTTCCCAGGTGGTGCTAGTGATAAAGAACCTGCCTTCCAGTGCAGGAGACTTAAGAGACAATGGTTTGATCCCTGGGTCAAGAAGATCCTCTGGAGGAGGGCATGGCAATCCAGTCCAGTATTCTGGAGAATCCAATGGACAGAGGAACCTGGCAGGCTACAGTCCATAGGGTTGCACAGAATCAGACAGGACTGAAGTGACTTAGCATGCATAATAAACTATAAATAGTCATCGGTCATACCTATTCAGAATAAAAACTGATTAACAAAGACAAGAGATGTAACTTGTCTCAATGATATACAGCACATGTACTATATTGTTTGGACAATGATAATAACAATATTCTTCTTTATTTATCCAACTAGATCAAGAGTCTGTGTGCATTAAGTAGCTTCAGTTGTGTCTGACTCTTTGTGACCCCGTGGACTATAGCCCACCAGGCTCCTCTGTCCATGGGGTTTTCCAGGCAAGAGTATTGGAATGGGTTGCCATGCCCTCCTCCATGGGATCTTCCTAACCCAGGGATTGAACCCTTCTCTTATGTCTTCTGCATGGGCAGACAAGTTCTTTGCCACTAGTGCCTCCTGGATCAAGAGTGGTAGTCCCAAAACAGCAGACACTATAAGGTTCTTTATCCATTTTCTGTGATTCTGTCTCAAATCTGTCCTCCTGCTGTGGAAAGGAGAGACACCCCACTTTATCCCCCACCCCCACCCTACCTCACTTAGCCAGTGCATATTGAAGCCATATCTTCACTTGGCCAGATGCATGCCCTCTCCACATCACGCTCTAGTGGAAGACCGGCATCACTTTTGGGGAGTATTTATGCCCCTCAAGGGCATGGCAGCACCCACCTTTGAAACCACTTCTACAGAACCTGAAGGATGAGGGAAACAAGCAAAAAAGCACAACAGAAAGCCTTTTTAATCCTTTCTCATTTCATGGCTCAGCTCTAGGACAGTTATTTCACTGAGTGCCCCAAGAAGAGATAAGAGGTGCTAATTGTACTATCAATAATTTAGCCTAGGGACCATGGCAAATTGTGCTACTAGATCAAAATAGATACATTTTTAGAGATTTTGTATTGCAAGAGTGCAAAAAGCCCAGATTTGTCAGGATAGAACATTAAGCCCCAGATATGAAATCCCCAGGATCCATCTAGTTCCTCTCTCAGTCAATCAGGAAATTGAGAATTTGCTTTTTTTTTTTTTTAAACTGGGAACCTTCTTTGAAACAGATATTTGACCCTAGGCTCTAGTAAAGATTCATCTATGGACAAAGATGGGATGGGAGATTATAGTGAGGTGTCGGGCCTATTTTTGGTGCTAGAAAGTTTTCAGTCCATTGATAAAATGTCAGTCTTCAACGTCTTAACATGAAATGCTTGTTGAGAAAGGAGATTAAAGGAAATTTTTAATAAAAAAGGCAACAGCATTTGATAAATTCCTACTAATTGACTTAGTCTTTCCACAGTAATGTCTACTAAGAATTCAGAAGTAGGTTGTCTCGGTGAGGAAAGTTTGGGTTACTATATTTCCAGAAACAATAGGACTACAGATTGAAAAATTGCAATCCCCTAAAACATTAGATTTTTTAAAGAAACAATTTTGTTATGAGATATTATTGTAAGTCTCAACTATTATCATTAACTTTAGACTGTGCAGTGTCTTTCTGAGGTATAGTCATATTTTAGATTGCTCCTAAAAAGACAGAAAACAACATTTTTATCACCCAGTACATGTTCGTACTGCAGAAGATCCCACACTTCCACCTTTTGGTTAACTGTGGGAAGTGGCAAGTACTAGGCCACTCACTGCTTATGTGGCCATGACAAATTTCCTTCTCTGAGACTAAATTTCCTCATCCATAAAGTGGGCATAAAAATATTTATTATTTTTAATCAAATTTTATTTTATTTTTACCTTCATTTTTTATTTTTAATTGGAGGATAATTGTTTTACAGTGTTGTTTTGGTTTCTACCGTACAACACAAATCAGCCATAAAAAATATATATATATATTTATATATATATCCCCTCCTTCTGGAGCTTCCCTCCCACTCACCCCCCATCCACCCCTCTAGGTTGTCACAGAGCGCTGGGCTCAGCTCCCTGTGTTAACAGCAGCTTCCCACTAGCTGTCTGTTTTACACATGTAGTGTATATATGTCAATGCTACTCTCTCAATTCATCCCACCCTTTCCTTCCCCCATGGCCACAAGTCCATTCTCTTTGTCTGTGTCTCTATTCCTACCCTAAAAATAGGTTCATCAGTACCATTTTTCTAGATCCCATATACAGCATATACAAATATTTAATATCTAGGGTCATCATGAGGATTAAGTACATTAATATCTGTGACATACCTATAACAGAATAGTCACTAAATCATTGATAGCTTCTTCTTTATAAAATTATATCATAATATCACAAGGAATTTCACATACTCTTTCATTCCTACACACGCACACACACTTTTCAAACAAGCCATATATTGTTAATATAGGAGAGATCCTAGTCTGAGAAAATCTACCATGTAAAGGTCCCAATCCAAGCCAAGTGTTTACAGTCATGGTTCCCATTTATACTTACCATTAACAGAATCACCATCTCCACCTCAGGGCCCGAAAGCTGTTCTTCCTCAGCATTGCTTTATAGCTGCGCCTAGCACAGGAATGATTCTTCTGTTGAAAAAGATTTGATTTATAAAAATTTTGTCTTTTAATGAGCCAGAAGTCAGTAGCAGCCACAAATGCTCCAAATAACCTTTGATATTGCCAAAGAAATATTAAGAATCTCTGAACTTCACAGAAGCCCATGGGGTGGGGGGGGGGGGGGGCGGAATGTGTCCTGAAGATGTACAAATTCTATAACCTTGTAGGTATTTCATAGAAATAACATGGGGCTTTGATAATGAATCACCAAAGTTAAAAATTTTGTTGAGTGAATTACTATTGAGCAAAGATAAGTCTGCTTTGGTTCTATAAATCATGGAAATAAATATCTTTAAAGGTTAAACTTGCTTGGAGAAAATATCTGGCCCTATTTTAGGATCTTGAGTTGAAGATAATGTCAAAATTAATTTGTTAAAAGCTAGCAGACAGCTTCATAAAACTTGACTCACTTAAAATTTGACTCACATTTTCTTGAGAACTGCCCAGCTCTTCTTTTGCCCTGAATTCTGTATGATTATTTGTGTTGTTCTTGTTTAGTCACTAAGTTGTGTCTGACTCTTCTGCAACTACATGGACTGTAGATCACCAGGCTCCACGTGGGGTTTCCCAGGAAAGAATACTGGAGTAGGCTACCATTTGCTTTCCCAGGGCATCTTCCCAACCCAGGGATTGAACCCGTGTCTCCTGCATTGGCAGGCAGATTCTTTACCACTGAACCACCAGGGAAGCCCATCCCATCCACTTCTATACCAAATCAGTAGGCCGGTCCTTTCTATTTATCATTTAGACCCATTAGAAGAATATCAGTCAAGGCATTAGGTCAAAATATTGTCTCAATAGCAATACCCAGTCCTTTGAAAGAAAATTGTTCCCTAAAATTTGCTTTCTGATTAATTTTTCACCTTCCCCTTAAACCTATTAGCAAAATACGGTTGTCCCGATTTAGCCTTCCATGTTTGGCAGTCTTTTAATTCTACATGTTGGATTAGGATTGAATACATTTGGTAGTCTCTTTCCATCTTAGTTTTTGCAGGAAATTATGTTACCATCCCCAGTAAAAACCGTTTTTGTCCCCAGTATAGCATAAGGGATTGCATATAGTTCCACCTAGATTTTCAGTGAAGGACACTGATGGGAAAAGAAATTATCCTTTAAAAGCAACCAGATTAAAAAAAAAAAGAAAAATAAATAAATAAAAGCAACCAGATGACCCAATAATCCCTCTGCTGAGCATACACTCAGAGAAAACCATAATTCAAAAAGCCACATGCACCCCAATATCCTCCTTTTCAGCACTATTTACAATAGCCAGGACATGGAAGCAACCTAAATGTCCATCAACAGAGGAATGGATAAAAAAGATGTGATATATATATGCAATGGAATATTACTCTGCCATGGAAAGGAACAAAATTGAGTCGTTTACATAGACATGGATGAACCTAGAGACTGTCATTCAGAATGAAGTAAGGCAGAAAGACAAAAAAGATTGTATATTAATGCATATATGTGGAATAGAAAATGGTATAGATTATCTTATTTGCAAAAGAGAAATAGACACAGATACAGAGAACAAACATAAGGACACCAGAGGGGGAAAGGGAAGGGTGAGATGAACTGGGAGATTTAAATTGACATATGTACACTATTGATACTATGTATAAAATAATAAGAGCTTACTGCATATAGCTCAGGGAACTTTACTTAATGCTCTGTGGTGACCTGGGTGGGAAGAAAAAGAGAGGATATATGTGTATGTGTATACTATCGCTGATTCACTTTGCTATACAGTAAAAACTAACACAACATTGTAAAGCAACTATATTCCAATACAGCTAATTAAAAACAAATAGAAAGCAGAAGGTCAAACAATTTTATACATAGTATCAATAGTGTACATATGTCAATTTAAATCTCCCAGTTCATCTCACCCTTCCCTTTCCCCCTCTGGTGTCCTTATGTTTGTTCTCTGTATCTGTGTCTATTTCTCTTTTGCAAATAAGATAATCTATACCATTTTCTATTCCACATATATGCATTAATATACAATCTTTTTTGTCTTTCTGCCTTACTTCATTCTGAATGACAGTCTCTAGGTTCATCCATGTCTATGTAAACGACTCAATTTTGTTCCTTTCCTTGGTTCTGATGGCCTTTACTGCTGCCTTAACCACTTCCAGCCCTTTTCCTACAAATATGTGAAGGGCACAAAGATGGCATTTGAAGATAAGCAATAGGATTATAAAGGAAGAACTTAAATATTATCTTTAAGTCACCTTCTTCCCTTTTCCTTCACTGATAATTCCAGGAGCCTGCCCATCCCTAAGTCTTGGGAGAACTGCTAAGAGAAAGAAAGAAGAAGACTTTAAGGTGATAAAAACTGAACCCAAGGTTTTTTTTACCACCTGCTACCACCCTTTAAAACTGTCTAATTGGATTAATATTGGTCAACATTTAGGAACACTGTCCATGAAATCATGTTTTAGTTTGATCAGCAAGTATAATATATACTAAGTCCTCCTTACATTCTAGACATTGAGGTAGGCATGAAGACTATAATAGGCGATCCAAAAAGCTTGATTTCCCAAGGGACATTCTACTGGGAGGGCAGTCATTTAGCCATGTAAGACCATAGACAGCTTAGTACTCATCGATAGTGTGAAGAAGGAAAACACTGTGTCCAGATAGAGAAAATAAGGGAGATGTAATTATACTGAAACAGCTCAGGTTGACCCCCACATGAAAGTGTCATTTAAAGAACATTCATGGAAGGCAGTGTGATGGAGTGACTAAGCCAGGCTGCCTGTATTGGGTCTCAATTCCAGCTCTAGTTATTGCCTTGGAAAATTTACTTAACCAGTCTGAACTGTGGTTATGTCATGTAAAATTGGGATGACAAAATAACCTGTATCATGAAAATGATGGGATGGTTCTCTGAGAATGAACGAATTCCTATAAACGGTTTGGGGTGTCCTTAGTCTCTCAGTCATGTCTGAGTCTTTGCGACCCCATGAACCCTAGCCCATCAAGCTCCTCTGTCTGTGGGGATTCTACAGGCAAGAATACCCTCCTCCAGGGGATCTTCCCAACCCAGGGATCAAACCCAGGTCTCCCGCATTGTAGGCACATTCCTTACCATCTGAGCCACCAGGGAAACCCAAGAATACTGGAGTGGGTAGCCTAACCCTCCAAGAGATCTTCCCAACCCAGGAATCGAACTGGGGTCTCCTACATTGCAGGCAGATTCTTTACCAGCTGAGCTACCAGGGAAGTCCATAAATGGTTTAATAAGTAGCAGTTCTCATCACTGTTGCCACCATCATCGTCAATGGTATGGTTGCTGCCAGCAGTGATGATAGTAGTAAACTGAGACCCACGAAATAAAGACAGTCTTGCACCAGCTTCTCCTTAACAGTTTGTTCTGTGGATATTTCTAGCCAAAAAGAGAGATAAAAAAAGTCATCTTTCTACGCAGTTTTGAGATACATTCTAGCTCACCTCAAATCCAGGATGGCTTTTTTCAGCCAGTCATCACTCTAACTGGGGAACAAGCCAAAGAACCAACATTACTTCACTTGTCTCCTAGCAGCCCAAGCTCTGTGTTAGGTATTTTCTCTTCGAGTTGCTACGATTTATTCACAACCACTGTTGGTCTAGAATTGTTATTTCTGCTGTGCAGATGAGGAAATGAAGGCTCAAATAGACTCAAGAAGGTTGTTTAGTGTTATACAGCTAATAAATAGCAGAGTAGGACTGAGATCAAAGCTATCCAAACTCAGGTCCAACGCCCTTTCTACTCTAAGATAGTCACTGAGATATCAGTCTAATCATTGATGTACCAGGTACTTATCAACACCTATTTAATGACCAATCTCATTCCCATAAGAATCCAAGACGGCATTTCAGAAATCATCCACTTCTCCTAAGCTAGCTTGTGCTTCAGCCAAAGCCAAGAGGTTACAGACCTGCAAGTTCATGGTCATTTTTGATACAGCAATCCAAAGCATCTAGTAGGAGTTAATTCTGTGAGATTCGGAAAGTCCTCTGCTGTTTTCTAAGCACTCTGGAATATTTTTATTTTCCACTGCTATTTCTGGAATAGAAGTTGGGTCTTTCCTAGCAGTCTGGGATGAATCCTTTCCCAAGAGATCATAAGGTACATTATAAGGTACATATACCCGTTATTAAAGGTGAATTTCGTTGATTCTAATAGACCTCACAGTCCATGTTCTCTTTTCAGAGACAAGAAGCTCTGTCTTGTCTACCACTCTGGGAAAAGTGGGTGTATTGACTTATTAAGAGGTATTTTTGACACTTCAAGTGCCAGAAAGATGCTTAACAGGATACAGGATTAAAATAGTATTCCTGGCCAATGAGCCCACTTTCAAACTAAGCGTCAACAAAGGGAAAAAGTATCTTCCCAATTAAAAACAAAACTTAGGGAAGAATCCTTACCAGGGAGCTAACAGAAAGATATTTCAAAATGATGAAGCATGTTCAGGAAGGCATGCATGCATGCTAAGTCACTTCAGTTGTGTCTGACTCTTTGAGATCCTATGGACTGTAGCCCTCCAGGCTCCTCTGTCCGTGGGATTTTCCAGGCAAGGATACTGGAGTGGTTTGTCATTTCCTCCTCCAGGGGATCCTCCCAACCCAGGGATCAAACCTGCGTCTCTTAGGCCTCCTGCCTTATTAGCAGGCAGGTTCCTTACTGCTAGCGCCACCTGGGAAGGCACAGAAGATGAAAGAACATCCTCAGAACTCCAGCATGAGGAGGCTTCTAGGATTGCCAGATGTCTCTACCTCTCTGCTGCGTCATGCTGGCCCCATGATCATGGAAATCCTTTCTGCATTGAGTTTTAAGCTGCAAAGGTCCTTCTCAATGTATGCATGGATAAAATTCTTTGGAGGTCGTTTTTGTGAAATACATCCAGAGTTCATGCCATATCTACATTTTAAATCCTTATCATCAGAATAACCATGGTGCTCGTGGCAGTGTTCAGTACTCTGTTGTTTTGTTTTTGGTATGCAGGCATAAAGCCACCTTTACACCATTAATTCAGAGGCTTAACTCACTTGCCTTGGCTGCCGCAGTGTGGTCTGTGTCACATGGTGAAAGGGACAGGCTACCTTTGTCCGTTACCACACAGGAGCTCTTCTATCCCCACTGGGGGTTCTGCCCCCTCGCCGGAGGCTTTTCAGAGTTGGAAACAATAGCATTTCCCACCCTCCCTCAGGACAAAACCACATAAGCACAGTTTTTCATGGCTCACCAACAAGGCGTGCTCTCCTGCCACGGTTTAACCTCCAGATTCTTGTTAGGATGACTCATTTTGGTCCATGACTTCGCTTTTCTACCTGGTCCCCTATGCCAGTGTCTGCATTCCACCCACCCACCCACCCTTCTAACGTTGGACCCCCATGGAGCTGTAAAATCTTTGTTGTAACAGGGTTGAAAGTAAGAGAAAAATCTTCTCCATGTTGTTGCTGACTGCTAATTGCTGTCACAACATGTCTTTGCTTTCCTTTCTGACTGAATTAATTTCAAGGATTGTTTTTTCTTCATCATTAAGTTCCAACTTGTAAGCCTTCCTGAGCTTCCACTTAATAGATGCCAGTAGCGTGTTAAACCAGGGTTCGGCCCCGGTCTCCCTCTCCACCTTCCGCATCACCCCCGCGGGTGTTTGGTCTGCCCCTGGAACCACACATGCTGAGCTCTGTCTTTTTCAGAACATCTGGCACCCACTCCATTTCTGAGCTTTCTAAAATCACGTCTGGGGAAACTGAGAAGCTCCTTTTGAAGGATTACATTACGGCTTTGATTTTTATTTATAAAACGTAAAGGACTAATATATATCAGTTAGGACATTTTGCTTCCAAAGTGCATTGTAGCAAAATAATTGGAAGGCAGTTGCGGTGTGAAATATATGACAGCTTTACAGGACATAAAAAGCAGCTTTTTCTTTGTAATAGTGTAATTGCCTTAAACCCCACAATCATAATTGTTATCAAAAAATAATCCCAAGGAAAGGCTAATATAAGGTGAGCAGACTATTATAAGAGCTCTAATACACTCGATTCCTTGAACAGCAAAAGCGGCTGTCAATCTCCCCGTGCTTTTAGTGTCAGTCAGAGAGCACTCAGTCATTCCTGTGCATCAAGCCCGCAGTATTGATTTTTCCACTGACTGAAACAGCCATATAAGCATAAATTTTGCATGAGCCTTTCACTTTGTAGACTCTCCTTTGGTCAGATGACACATGATGTGAACATGAAGCCTGTGTAATAACAATGCATGGTCAACCTGCGGGCATTAAAGCGTGGGCTCTTGCAGTTCTGAAGGACAAAAGCTGGGCTAGGAAGTGTGCCGCGTCGGCGCGCAGGGCCAGAGAAAACAAATATCATCTCCATCTTGGCAGCCCGAGTGCAATTGTATTTTCTACTTCCCTCCTGTATTTTTCACATCTTCTTTTCTAAAAACCCCTGCCACTCATACACACACACACACACTCATTCACAAGCATGTGACCCATCTTGACTCACTCCAGTAAGACTGGACTTTATGAAGGGAGTCACTGGGATGCTGACTAACCTCGCTTCCTGCACCTCCCTCTGGTTTTCTCCATGTTGTTGGGTTGTATTCCATCCTTAATGGCATTTCTTTTGTGTCGGCCCTGGAGAATAAACAGTGTGTAACGACATTTGATAACATCTGGGATCAGCCTGAAAAAAAAAAAAAAAAAAACTTATCTAAAGATGTGGTTCGTTGATACCCAGGAACAAGAAACACCAGCTCTACCTAATAGTCATGTTCTATTTACCCTGCCTTGGCCCTGTTGGAGATTTCTTTATTTGTTAATAGTCCTTTATCTTACATCTTTACAATTTAAAATGTTCAGTGTGGAGCACAATCATTCTGTTGGGAGATTTTTTTATTTATTTATTTTTTTATGTAGCTTTTTTTTTTCCCATTAGGAGATTTTTTTAGTGGAAACAAGGGGCAAACATAATTCTACCCTCATGTGTCTTATCCTAAGTGGCATATTTGCTCACATAACTCAGATCCAGCTACCCTGCCCTGTCACACACCCTTGGGCTGTTTGATGTAATTAATTTATATTCCAATATGAAGAATTCTCATCACTAAGTTGAATTAGCCTGGATGGAAAATTATCTACTAAAATTAAAAATTCCCATTAGCCAGACAGAGTCAACCTGAAGGAAGTACCATTTTCTTTTAAATAAAAATCATGGTGCAGACAACAACTTTCACTAATAATTGCAGATGCATTCAGTTTTTCTCTTTGGGTAACCATTAAGAATAACAGTGACAGCATTCACTGTGAAGCTTGGTAACCTGGAGGAAGAGTGGTGCTGAACCTGGTATAAACCACTCCAAACTTCAGTGTCTTAGGAGGGATATAAACCTCACACACTGGCAGCATTAGCTTAGGGTGAGTGTAAACAGGATCTGATTTATTTTTAAAGAGAAGAGGTTTGCATTCACCTGGAATTTTTCCATGGCTCATAAGGAGATATGGACTCTACCATTTTTAATTCTTTTAATATTTCCCCTTTCCGGAGGCGGCTGACTGCTTTTTTTTCTGCTGCTCGTTGTTTGAAAAGAGTTTTGAAAATTATTCTTTTTATTTCCAGTTGATGGCATCACAGGAGATATTTCTACTTAAAACCAAAGTTATTATAGCAAGCAGTGTTCTCTGAAATGACTTCTGGCCAAGGCGAATGAGCAAAATGACACTTGTGAGTCTAAGCTTGTTCTCCAGGCTGGAGTGTGAGGGGAAGGCCTGCTTTGTTTGTTCTTACAGGAAACAGAAATTTCGTGGAGAAAATAGAGCAAACTCGCCTGGTAATGCTTTATTGAATGGCCTCTTCCCCTTCAAATTGGCTCAAATACCGACAGGTTAAAGTGAGGATGTATGTATACACACAGGTGATTCATTTCATTGTATAATAGAAACCAACACAACATTGTAAAGCAATTATACATCAATAATTTTAAAAAAAAAAGGGATGTTTTCATGTTAAATTAAAAGTCATAAAAATGAGAAGATGGCTCCTCATCTCAATTGAGCACCAACTGCTGAAGCTCCTCCCTTAATTTAGGAAATGCGTTCTCAGCTCTGGGATCCTGGGAGATGTTACACAGAGACACAGGGCTTGGGAGATGAACCAGGATGATGCACCCAGAAACTAGAATCTGCTTACCCGACCATTAGCAGAGGATGAGAGCTCCTTCATCTGTCTTTAAATGCCCCCATCGTTGTTCCCTCATATTTTGATTATACACAAGTGAAAAAAATAGATTCAGAGACATGGAAGAGCTGATAGAGAGTTTACAGTGGTTATTTCCATGCCCATTACCTCAAACCCACCCCCTGTCTAAAAATGATTCCTGTCCATTCAGTGGTCTGTCTGAAATGTAGTGGCCAGCTCTACATCCTTCCAGACCTGTGCTGTCCTTAAACTTCCTCTTGTTCTCCCTAAGTCTCTGTGGAGAGACCATCTTATGATGGGAAAAAGGCCAGAAGACTTGATGGCCAGAGTCTTCCCCTGAACTCTGGGGGAATTTTTCATCATGTGGCAAATACCCTATCTTTCTTCCCTTTGCCTGGTCCTCAGTCCGAATGTGAACCTGGTTCCACTGAGAGGCCCCTGGGGAGCTTAGGATTATCCATAGATCAGTTGTGAAGTTTAGATCCATAGGTCTCATAGACTGTCTGCAGTTATCAGAAATAGACAGAGCCATACAGAGATACACACATACTTCTGAGCATTCCTAGCACTTTCCTAGGTCCAGTGGATATTTAGGAATGAGCATTATGTGATGCTGACAAAACGGCCTCTTCTGATCCCAGATCTGGCCTGATGTAATGGTGATGTGTGTGTATGTGTGTGTTAAGAAAAAGGGATAAAGAGAAAGAAGGGGTGAGGGAGGACAAGAGGAGGACACTCTTGTTTATTAAGTGCCAGACAGGGAGCTAGGTATTTATAATGGTTGCATGATTTAATCTTTATAATCATCTTTCTGAGTCAGTAGCATTCTCTTTATTTAAAAATTAGGTTTTATGAAAAACAGATTTGGAGGAAGGAAGAAATTGACTTGGCAAGAAGCTGTTAAATGACCAGTGACATACTCAGGGTTTGCATTTTGGTTTCTTTAACTTCAAAACTCATGCTCTTTTCACTGTATCATAGAGAAGCCCCCTTTACACTAGCAGATGCCTCATGATACAAACATTGGTATTAACTTAGCAGAGAACATAAGGAGGAAGAGCTTGTCTGTGCAGGCTGAGCTGGGGGCACAGCTGGCTAAGTTGCCCCTGGTTGGAGTGTAAGTATTTCAGATTGTGGGGAAAAAAAATCTACTGACTAACAGCTTGAAGTAGAGGCAATATTACCAGTATGAAATAAAAGCATTAACCCAAAACATGTTTCAGTGTTCACACAGCTTTCTCTGCCATGGAAGTGGTTCTTCCATTAGGTTATTCCTGTGTACAGAGGTGGGACACTTGTGTTTGGAGAAACAGACACATGTGCTCGGAGTCTTTGTGATGGCTGTTCCCTTCCCTTGGAATGCTTTTCCCTTCAGTGTCCATATGGCCCACTTACTGCCTCCAGGTCTCTGCTCTTGGCATCTTATTAGCCAGATCTTCTGAACCACCCTACAGAAAATAGCGCCCTCCAACTCCTACACCACTGGCACACCTTAAACCCACTTGCTCCTTTATTTTAGCTACAGTTCTTAATACCAAGTGACAAACCATGCATTCTTCTGGGTATTTGTCCATTTCCTGCCTCCCTTTTGGAATGTAAGTCCCAGCAGGGTAATACATGTGTGTACTCTCTGCTGGTCTCCAAGCCCCTGAGGCACTCCCCCCCAATGGGCACATCAACAACCCTGCTCTGAAGGGAGCATAAATGACTCTCACCATCTCCCTGTCCAACAGAAGAGAGACCTCATCTAGAAACAGAGATGTCCCTTTGATCCCAGGGTGCTGCTCAGGACAAAGTCCCCAGTGTTTGAGCAAAACAGGAAGACTCCATGAAGGGACCCCTGTGCCCGCTTGATTTGGAGACTTCCCTAAAAGACACAGGATTCTAAATGTGTCTGTCCCCTTCTTCACCTCAGATAGAGGGGACCTGTGCGCCGACAGAGGCAGGAAGCAGGGTAGGTGCAAAGTTTGCTGACCAAAGCGCCGGGGAGCACCTGGTTAACAGAGCTTGGATTCTATAAAGGTACACAGTGGCTTATGATAGACAAGCTTTATAGAATAACAGCAATAATAACCTTTATTTAATTTTGGTATTTCTATAGTTTTGTACATTGCCTTTGGGCACAGTGCAACTTTAATAAATAAACACACACCTTCTAATGAGGGAATGAAATTACAGAATCTCTACCAACCACAGAACAACAACCCATCACTATTGCCCGCTGCCTAAATGAGAAGCTGGTAATTTAGGTCACAGTTTTGAGAAGTTGGGGACCCCAATGTCATGCAAAGTGGAGGAGGAGGTAGAGGAAGCATGGGGAAGGGAGCACAGAGACGCCTAAAGCAACCACTGAAAACGGGGCACTGCCAAGTAACCTCTATTTCCTTTCTCTTGTAAGTTTACAATGAAGTTATTTAATTATTTAACTATTTGGTACCTATTATGATTTGCATGGAGATAACCAAACTGTTACTTTTTTCCCTTAGAATTTACTCATTATCAGAATTCTTTCTCTTTGTGGATGCCTTCATTTCCATTGATTTTTCTAAAATTTATCTTGCCTAGAGGGTTACATACCTGACCAGGGACTCCACTGGTCTGCCATTGCGTTTGTTGTTACCCACACCTTAGATAGAAGGAAACAGAGGGCCTGAATGGTAAAGTAACTTTCCCAAACACATTTTGGTAAAAGCATCAATGACGGGATTTGTTTTTAAGTTTCTTCTGAATTTGGTTAATATTAGAATTTTTTGTAAGTAACTGATAACACAACATAGTTCAAGCTTTGAAATAAAACTATTTAGCATAAAAGAAAAAAAAAAAGGCCAGGGCATACTTTAGGGTCGTCAGAAAGTTAGTGAAAGGAGGTATTCATCAGCCTATGCCTTCTTTGGTCATGGCATATGCCATGGTGTCATAGCTTTCTCACTGTGTTGTCCCCTTCCCAGAGTCTCCAGGGCAGGCACTGGCTACTTTGTCTCTGAATTTGTGACCCCTGCCCACATATTTGCAGAAAAGATGGAAGACTAAATAATTTGAAAGCCAATGACAATGAAATTTGCTTCATACTTTTTGCTAAAATATTCCAACAACCTAATACCCATCAAACGATGATCTTCTATGCACCCTTCCTGCAAAAAAGAGGGCAGCTCTTGCATGACCAGTTGTCAGATGGGAGAATCACGGCTTATAAAATGAGTTTCCGTGCTAGTTTGGCTGCTTCAGTGTGAGAAGCAGAGGCACACCGAGTTGCTTCAAGTCAGAGGGAGCCTATTATGAATATAATATTAAGTATTATATTAGTATAAGTACAACAAGTATTCATGAGGATCTCTTGAAAATCTGCCAAGCAATCGGATCTCAGGGAACCAACTTTAAGAAGCCACTGGGATCCCATGTCATGCTCCCAGGGGCTTTTTTTCGTAGCATCTTGGCTTCTCTCCATGGATCTGACTCTTCCCCTCCCTCTACAAACTGGAGGACTCTAATTATTCACAGTTCTCTATACTTTTGGCTTCTCACGGTCATCTTGACCATCTTCTTTTTATTTTTTAACCTAACATTTTAGGAGCTTCCCAGGTGACACTAGTGATAAAGAACCCGTCTGCCAATTCAGGAGACACAAGAGACAAGGGTTCGATCCCTGCACCAGGAAGATCACCTGGAGGAGGAAATGCCAACCCCCCTAAGTGTATTCTTGCCTGGAGAATCCCATGGACAGAAGAGCCTGGCAGGCTACAGTCCATAGGGTCGCAAAGAGCCAGACATGACTGAAGCGACTGAGCACGCAAGCTAACATTTTATGGGGGTTGGTTTTTTAATTTTTATTTTATATTGGAGTATATTGATTTACAATGTTTTATTAGTTCCAGGTGAACAGCAAAGTGATTCAGTTATACATATGCTTATATCTATTCTTTTGCAGATTCTTTTTATAAATGCAACTTCAGTGCTCATGACTACAGCTCTCTCAGTCCCTAATTTCACATTTCAAAGAGAAGTATAATTGGCTCTGGTCATTTATTTGGGTCACAACACATGCATCTTCTAAGATAGATAAAATTAATTGTGGGCTAGAATACTGTGGCGGCTTCCTCCAGAAAGCGGGCCCAGCTCAAGGTCTCAGAAGGGGCATAAAGTTTAGACAGAGAACGTTGCAAAATTTTGTAATTCTGCTCAGCCCATTCAGGTCATTCAGCAGCCCAGGAATAACTACATAGATTAATCTGCAGAAGATATAAATAATATGGAAACTTTGTAAAATATGTAGACAGTTTTGAGAGTCTGACTGTTATCAGTTGGTTAATAGTTAAGTATATAAATATAAAAGATAGCTTGAAATACTCCTAAAAAATGAAACTTCAGTTTTCAAAAAATCATGAAAAGTTTTGAAAATCAACTTGGATTCTTTATTTTTTTAATTAATTTATGTATTTATTTTACTTTACAACATTGTATTGGTTTTGCCATACATTGACATGAATCTGCCACGGGTGTACATGTGTTCCCCATCTGAAGTATAAGTGGCATTCTCACTTAATGATAAATGCTCACTATTGTTAAAATTATTTTCACTGAGAATAAGATTTTGGGAATCAATAAGTCACAGCTGCTAGATTAGAAGAAAATCTTTAAAAGGTTTAAGTAAAAAACTAAATTATAACAGTATACCTTCACAGAGTAGGTAAGAATACACTTCACTAAATTATGAGGTGTGTCTAACAGAAAGAAAACATGCTATTCCCATGCTATAATTCAGGACAAAGAAGCATGCCTTTTTTCCATCTTTGTGTGTCTGGAGTCAAGCTCAGAACCTGACACCTATTTTTGCCAATAATGTTTGGGGAATTAAAAATAAATGAAAATGGCCTTCATATTTTGGGAAATGGAGCAGAATGTAAACTACTTTGGAAAGTAAAAAGATTCTAGTTCCAAATACTTAAAAATTAAACCAGCTAAATGCCTGGCTGAAGTGAAGCAATCACCAGATAAATCATAGTTAGCCTGTAACCTAACTTCAGAAGTGACAGTCACGGTTTGGGGCAGGGAAAGACATTTCAGGCAGGCTGTCCATCCATAGCTGAGGGCACTCTGGGAGACTCTAGATGATTTCATTTGAGGAAGTTGATGTGTGTCCCCTTCTTCCCCCTTAAAAACAGCTTCCCTACTCAACCCTCCCAGTTTGGGGACCATGAGTTCCTTCAGGGGAACAGCTGTATCTCTCTGCTTTTCCAACTTCTAGACAGTGCCTAGTACTTGTTTGCTGAATGAATAGATTTTTCCATACATGGACAAAATTAAAAATCACCTAGGAAGATGGAAATAGGGTCCCAGTGTATTGATGTACTTGTGAGAGTTACAGTTATAGGAATGGTTGCTAACCTTCCCAGGGTCATTCCACATAAAGATCATCTGACGTGCTCTGCTTTTCTGTTCCCAGTCATTTTCTTTTTCATTGCTTTCATCATCCTGAGTATATGATTTGCATTTATATACTCCTATTTTGGAGAAGGCAATGGCAACCCACTCCAGTATTCTTGCCTGGAGAATCCCGTGGACAGAGGAGCTTGGTGGGCTGCTGTCCATGGGGTCGCATAGAGTCAGACACGACTGAAGTGACTTAGCATGCATGAATGCATTGGAGAAGGAAATGGCAGCCCACTCCAGTATTCTTGCTTGGAGAATCCCAGGGATGAGGAACCTGGTGGGCTGCCATCTACGGGGTCACACAGAGTTGGACACAACTGAAGCAACTTAGCAGCACTCCTATTTCATAAAGCACATGAATTTGCACATAGTAGGCCCTCAACAATTATTTAGTACAAGAAGGATGGAATCTGATGGAGCAAAAAAACAATGTGCTCAAAGGAAAACCTGGATATTGAAATCCCTGAAAGAGAATGCCATAGGACAAAGAGCAAAGAGAGGGGTTACTTATTCTTTTTGTTTTTTCATTCTCAGGGCACCCTACCCACTCTTTTATTTATTTATTTTTTTGTTGGAATATATTTGCTTTACAATGTTGTAAAGCAACAATGACAAAATTGGGCCATTTGTAGAGATGTGGATGGACCTGGATTCTGTCATACAGAGTGAAGTAAGTCAGAAAGAAAAAAGCAAATATTATATATTAATGCATATATGTGGAATCTAGAAAAATGATGCAGATGAAACTATTTCCAGGGCAAAAATAGTAGATACAGTGATAGAGGTTACTTATTCTTTAGGGGGAAGGAGATGAGTCAGGAAGACCAGAATAGGACGTACTCCATATTAAACTCTCCATGTGGTAGGCAGAATGTTGCCTGCCCAAAGATGTCTGTGTCCTAATCTCTGGAACCTGGGAATATGTTGTGTTATTTGGAAAAGAGCAACTAAGGTTGCAGATGGAATTAAGGTATTAATCTGCTGACTATAACAGAGGGACATTATCAGGGATTATTGGATGGAGCCAATCAGTAGGGTCCTTTAAGCAGAAGAGGTCGGTGAAAGAGTCAGAGTTAAAGAAGGAGATGTGATGACAGAAACAGGTCAAAGTGATAGGATGTAAGAAGGACAGACTGGCTTTGAGGATGGAAGAAAGGGCCATGAGCCAAGGAATGTGGGAGTCCTAAAGAGTGGGAAAGACTAGAAAACAGACTCTCCCCAAGGAGAGAAGGCAGAATAAAGAATGCAGCTGTGCCAACACCTTGATTTTAATCCAGTAATTTAAGATAAATTCATATTGTGTCGACTGCCAAGTTTGCATAAGTTGTTACAGCAGCAAACGGAAAACTAACATGTACCATGGGAGTCTATCAGGAAGTGGCACGTGTGCACCTACACGTTTACCAGCTCTCTTAGGGGGAACTCCCCCCAGACCCTATCAGGTGAAGCTTTTCCCATCTGTTTGTTTCCACAAGCAAAGCTAAGCTCATCAACCACATGTATGTACAAGTTGGGGAGCTTAGCCTAGATAACAAAGGAGAACAGTAGGGAAGAAACAGATGGAGATTCTCTACTTTCTCATATCATGATGATGCAAGATAATACAAGGATGACTGACATACTTCCTAATACTTTAGGGAAAATATTCAATATACGTGCCTGGAGATATAAGTAGTTTTTAAGCCCTATAAGATTCAGGTAATCTTAACATCATAAAGCCTACTTAGAATTTCAAATCATTTAAAGTGCTTGGATATAATTTTCAACTTCTGAAAATCTTACTAAAACAGTAACATTTTACACTCCTATCTGTGTTCATTTTTTTTCTTCTGCTGCCCCTCGGAAAATCATTATGTGTTATCCAGTAATGAAAATGATAATCAGCCGTCTTTAAAATGTCTACACAAAAGCAAACTTATGGTTCCCAAGGGGGAAAGGAGGGATGGAGGAGGGATAAGTTGAGAGATTGGGATTGACATAAACACATGGCTATATATAAAATGGATAACTAATAAGGACCTACTATATAGCAGAGGAAACTCTACTCAATACTCTGTAATGGCCTATATGGGAAAAGAATGTTGAAAAAGAGTGAATATATGTATAACTGATTCACTTTGCTATACAGCAGAAACTAACACAACATTGTAAATCACTCTACTCCAGCATTAAAGAATTTAAAAAATAAACCATCTATACAGTGTCTCCTCATGACTATACCCCTACAAACCAGCTGTGGGAGGTGTGAAATGAGCAACCTTGGGCTCTGTACATAGGAATCAAGCTTTGAGAAGAAGCTTACTAGGGAATAAAGATCAAAACTAAGGTGACAAGGGAAATGGGCCTAAAATAGAGACTAAAGCTGAAACTCCAAACCTCAAATACCTAAAATAAAAAGATAATATTTACACATCTGAATAAAAATCACACATAGCATGAAAAATTCCACTCAGAAAAGACACATCATTGAACCTTTGTGTGCCTGGAAGCAGAGCCAGCACGAAGGGGATTTATACATGCTCTGTACCCCCTTGGTTATTCTATTTTTATTCTTTTCTGTAGAGATGCTTTCACACACATAAAAGCTTTCAGACACCTATAACTTTTATGCAAAGGCAACAAAATTCTAGAAGGAAAATACTGATACTTAATACTATTTACATCCACAATTGTTAAACTAAATTATTAGGTCTGTCAGTGCATCCCCTTGTTTCATACCAATGCCATATTTGCTGGGGAGAAGAAATTTAATGTAAATTGAGACTAAACACAGGTAAGGACATCAAATATTTTTAGCTCTCATATCCTTGGATCAGGGAATTAACTCTCAGATAATACAGCGTAGATGGCTTGGTTATGATTGTAATGTACAAGAGTTCCATAGTTTTATTTTTCATTGATTTGTCTCATAAAATAGAAAAAAAAAAACTTAGAGGCAACAGCACTAGACTGTACTCTGAGAGATTTGAAGGAAGCAGATCTGCCTTTTACTTTTTGAAAACTCTTTCTGGGTGTCAGTGAGAAAAATAGGAAGGAATATGAACCATATCTTTATTCTGTAGCTTTGGGTTTCATCCAGCAGATTTACAGATCAGTTTTACCTGGCGCTTCATGTTCTGTCCTCATTAGTAGCTGGCATGAGCCCCAAGCTTTACATTTGAACAATCTTATGCCTAAACCTCATATATAATAAATTCATCAACTCATCTTTTTCCTGATCATTTCATTTTGCGGCAACTGGAATACGGTAACACAATTGTCACTTGCTAATTTCTTACTGCGCTCAAACCATGTTTAATAGCATTTTGACATCTGGAAGTGTAAAAATCAAGTCACATTTTTTTTCTGGCTGCTTTGTGTATTTTTACTCTACATGGTTAAAAAAAAAGTGGGGGAAGGGCCAGGATTTGTCCTGTCGAGTGATCCAGGTGGACAGAAAATCACAGCAGCGGCTATAAAACACCTTGTTCCTTCCACATGACAAAGAATGTAAAACAGAAATGGAAAAGAAAAGAAAGCAAGTGAATTGTAGGGCATTCAGAACTGCTAAGAATGGGTAAACATATTACCCTTCTCCTTGGTATAACATACTGTTCTGGGTGAATTGCACCTAATTTTTTTCTTATTATGCCATTTGAAGGACAAACTCATTCTTCACAGAAATTGCTTTAGGGCCTGAGGGCTCATGTAACTTGTTTAATCGTGATTGTTATTTGATAACATTACTGGTAATCACTCTATCCAAAGTTGGGTGATGAGCTAGCAGCCATGTTAAGCAGAGATGTGTAAAGACACAACTTGATAAAAACCAACAAGCCAACTGCTCTGCTTTCCTAACAATACAGTCCCTGAACTTCAGAGTGGCTGGATTTGTTTCCACTCTCACTGCTGTGTAGTCACAAGGAAAAATGAAAACAGTGGACAGCTTTTGAAGCCAACTCACAATTTATCAGAAGTAATCCTCAATGAGGGCTTTAGCTTGATTTGGGGTTGAAGGCTTCCCAGACCTTGAAAATAGACCATCCATCTGAAGTGTGCACAAACCACTGCTTACCCTTGAGGAGAGAGAAAACAGAATGGCCTTTGGGGTCCCCAGGGAGGTGACAGGGTCATTTGGATGGTGTGGTGAGGTCAAAGGCTAGAGGGCAGCCCGGACTGCAGACAGGGAGGGCCCAGTGGTGTGCAGCCAGCTCCAAACCCTTAGGGCCAAACTCCTCCTTGAGGACTTCCCAAGTTCAGTGTAGCTCTTCTGATGCCAGTAATGACCACGGCCACAGAAGTAGTCTGACTGTGTGGTCCCAAGTTTCCCAGGCCTCGAGAGCAGAAGTGGAGTCTATAGAAGCCCATTCAAGCACTAATTCAGCTCCTACCCATGCCTCTGTTTCTCTGAATGACATCTTTCTCTTCAACCACTGCCTCCCATCCCTCCACCTCAATGCCAATTCCTTCTGGCCTTTTCCTGCCACGGGTGTACTTGTTTAGGCACTCATAATTTCCGTCTCAAAGCCCCTCACCAGGCTGCTCCAGATTATAGCTCTGTGTATCTCCTTTAATCCTCCAACAGCTGCCCCTAATCCTCAGGGAAATTTGGGGAGTGTTCCTTTCATCCATTTACCCACCCTCAACTGGGCTTCCCCAACTTATGAGCATAACTGCAGCCTCGGGATCTGTAGGTGCCAGTGGGGCTGGGAGCCCAGGTGCAAGAGTACACACACACACACACACACACACACAGAGTCTGTCTCCTGCCTCCTTCAGCCAACAATAAAAGCTGCCATTGAGTCAATCCCAGACAAAGCTTGAACTACTAGTCCCACAACCAATTAAGACCCAACCAGGTTGTCTGTCCTATAGGCATCCCGTCGTGATGGGACACTTCCTACCTCGCCAGCTCTTCTCTCATCAGACAGGTGTCTCCAAAATGTCAAATTCCTCCCTAACGCCTTAGTCACCTTTTATTTTTTTGGCCA
Source organism: Dama dama (assembly GCF_033118175.1). Lineage (NCBI taxonomy): Eukaryota > Metazoa > Chordata > Mammalia > Artiodactyla > Cervidae > Dama > Dama dama. The sequence continues at coordinate 77,873,242 of NC_083698.1, read as the reverse complement.
TGCCAGCATGGCTTGTGGGATCTTGGTTCCCTGACCAGGGATCAAACCCAAGCCCTTGGCAATGAGAGCAAGGAGTCCTAACCACTGGACCACCAGGTGAGTCCTGTCACTTTATTATTGATGTACATACTTCAAATGATTGCCTTTTAACACTCGTCCAAGCCATGATATGTATTTCTCAATTTGCTTGGGATGAACTTCAAATTTCTGGCTGTCTTGAAGAATTAGCTTTTCTGTTTTTTTAGCTGAAGAATTGTTGATTACAGTGTTATATTGGTTGGTTTCAACTGTACAACATAGTGATTCAGTATTTTTATAGATCATACTCCATTTTTGGTTGCTGCAAAATGTTAATTATATTTCCCTGTGCTATACAATATATGCTTGTAGCTTATTTATTTTATACGTAGTAGTTTGTACCTCTTAATCCTCTACCCTTATCTTGTACTTACCCCCACTTCCCTCTCACGCTGGTAACTGCAAGTTTGTTCTCTATGTCTGTGATTCTGTTTCTGTTCTCTTATATTCATTAATTTCTTTTTTTTTAGATTCCACATATAAGTGATAACATTCAGGATTTGCCTTTCTCTGTCTGACATTTCACTAAACATAATACCCTCAAGATTGATCCATGTTGTATGTGGCAGGATTTTATTCTTTTTTATGACTGAATAGTACTTCAGTGTGTGTGTGTGTCTGTGACATTTTTATCCATTTATCTGCTGATGGACACGTAGGTTGCTTTCACATCTTGGAAACTATAAATAGTACTGTTACGAACATAAAGACACATGTACCTTTTCAGGTTAATGTTTTTGTTTTCTTCGGATACATACCCAGGAGTGGAATTGCTGAAGCATATGGTAGTTTTATTTTTAGTTTCTTGTGGAAACTGTTTTCCATAGTGGTTGCACCAATTTACATTCCCACCAACAGTGTACTAGAGTTCCCTTTCCTCCACATCCTCACCAACGTTTGCTATTTGTAGACTTTTTGATGATAGCCTTTTCGAGAGGTGTGAAGTGATACCTCGTCATGGTTTTGATTTGTGTTTCACTGATGATGAATGATATTGAGATTTATTCATGTACCTGATGGCCATCTGTATATCTTCTTTGGAAAAAAAAATGTATAGTCAGATCTTCTGCCCATTTTTTTAATCTGGTTGGGTTCTTTCTGATACTATGTTGTACGGAATGTGTATCAGTTCAATTCAGTCGCTCAGTTGTGTCCAACTCTTTGCGACCCCATGAACCGCAGCACACCAGGCCTCTCTGTCCATCACCAAATCCTAGAGTTTACCCAAACTCATGTCCATTGAGTCTGTGATGCCATCCAACCATCTCATCCTCTGTTGTCCCCTTCTCCTCCTGCCCTCAATCTTTCCCAGCATCAGGGTCTTTTCAAATGAGTCAGCTTTTTGTATCAGGTGGCCAAAGTATTGGAGTTTCTGCTTCAACATCAGTCCTTCCAATGAACACCCAGGACTGATTTCCTTTAGGATGGACTGGTTGGATCTCTTCGAAGTCTAAGAGACTCTCAAGAGTCTTCTCCAGTACCATAGTTCAAAAGCACCAATTCTTCGGTGCTCAGCTATCTTTATAGTCCAACTCTCACATCCATACATGACGACGGGAAAATAGCCTTAACTAGATGGACCTTTGTTGACAAAGTAATGTCTCTGCTTTTTAATATGCTGTCTAGGTTGGTCATAACTTTCCTTCCAAAGAGTAAGCATCTTTTAATTTCATGGCTGCAATCACCATCTGCAGCTTTTGGAGCCCCCCCAAAAAAACTCAGCCACTGTTTCCACTGTTTCCCCATCTACCCGCCATGAAGTAATGGGACCAGATGCCATGATCTTAGTTTTCTGAATGTTGAGCTTTAAGCCAACTTTTTCACTCTCCTCTTTCACTTTCATCAAGAAGTATGTATAGATTTTGGATGTTAACCCTTTACTAGCCATATCATTTAAGATTTAGCTTTTTTGGATCTGACTTTTGTAAGGTGTTGTACTCATCAATTTGCTTGAAGTGTCTCACTGAATCTTCCCTACAGTCCTGAGGTTGGCATTGTCATTAACCCTGTTTCACAGATGAGAAAACTGTGGCACAGTGTGTTTAACTTGTTCAAGACCACTCAGCAAGTAAGTGGCAGAGACAGGATTTAAAATTAGCCCAGACCACATTACACTATGCTGTCACTTCTCATCTAAGGAACTGCAAAATGTAACTAGTTATCCCTAAGGTCCTCTTCATTTCTACAGCTTGTGATTTGTCTCATACTATGCTGTTCAGGTAAATGAGTTTTTATTTTGTCATATTTATGCAGATCGGCTTAACCAGAAAATTCACTAGTATTTATGTCTTTAAGAAGTCAGAGTAGATGGAAAAGAAATGAGCCAGTAAATCTAAAACACATTCAGTATTTTCTCTCGTCTTGATGTTAGGCTTTGCGGCAATCAGTAGGGGAGAAAGAGAGCTTAAAGTGAGCTTTCTGAGTTAGCTGCCGCTGGAAGTAGTTTACAAGGATGGAGTAACACTGGAAAGAGGGTCTGGGACACAAGAAAATCACTCAACGATATCAGTTTGTGGACACCTCTAAAGGTTCAAAATCTTTCACCTTCAATAAATTTATAGCTACATATGAACTTGATACATTACATAACTGTTTAAGACAGTGGCCCAGAAGATTCCCACTCATGACTGGAAAATAGGGTTGTATTTAGGCCTCAGAGAGCTATCAAGAAGAAGAGACCCAACTGCCAACACTCAGGTTTGGGGAAAGGACAGCCCAACAGGACAAGAATGAGTGACTCATGAACTGTCCCAATGACTCGCATGCATAGTCACAGTGGCCAGAGACTCCAACATGCTCAAGTCTCAACAGATGCTTTTTGGCCATGATTTCAGACCCATTTTCTTTCCCCCTGTGCCTCTATATTAGTAAAACTTCACTGATGGAATTCACATTGGATCCTTGTTCATTTCATCCTATACATGCCAAACCCAGCTGCTATACAATTGCAGAAATTTTGTGCTTTTTAAAAAAATAAATAACTAGGTTTTAATACTTAAGAAAAGCATAATAATATACTGATCAACCCCATACTGGGAAAACTTTCAAGTTATCAGCCCAGAAATATGTAGAATTCTATCAGAACATAAGCATCCTTAATTTCAAGTCTTATAGTATGCATTTTATTTATAGCATAGTTGTAGTTTTTTTCCAACCTACATGAATCATAGAGTCATACTTTTTTAAAATATAAAATGCATTGGAACCTATAACATATACTTAACAAAATTACCTAGTGCATTTTCTGTGAATAGGATCCCACTCTCTTCCCCTTCTTTTCTGACAACAAGAGTGCTATTGCTCAGAAAATCACCCTTCCCTCTCACTTTTATTTGACTGAAAACAGCCAAGTTTCTATGGGCTTCCTAAGGTAGGGTGCGCAGCTCATCTGATATGAGATCACGTTAAAGATGATTGTGGCAATTTGTTTCCTCTTGTTGGGAAACCACATGCTGTCCCCAGAAATTCAATCACATTTTTAGAGACTTCTTTTATGTGCTTTTCATTATTATAAAGACATACCATGCACAACTTGAAAATTCAAAGAATTGCAAAAGAGTAGTAAAAAGAAATGATAATACTCCTCTAGTTTGTCATGAGATTAGGGGAAAAAGTGTTTCCCTCTTTCTGTTTTCAGTATTATTAAAACTAAAAATTCATTTTCAAATCACTTGGTATCTTAGAATTCCAGTTAATGACTGGTAATGTTTTGGTGTTTCTTCCTACCTGTGTTTTAGTTACTCATATAGATTGTGTCTGTATATTTAAACATTTAAAGCACACTCTCTATAGTAGTCAGGGTTTTTAATTTAGCACCCTGTTTTGAGTGTATTCTTCAAGCTGTGCCTTCAGCTTTGAATTTAAGTTAATCTGTGTAGATCGGGGATTAATATATCTGTTTCCTTAAGGTACACACAGTTATAGAATGTGGCTGTCTCTTGGATACAATATATGAAATGAGAAAAATAGAGTCAAAAGTAGAGATTCAGATATAATTGATATTGGCCTTTGATTCGTGAAACCTACTAAATATGCTTTGAATTACACACATGTACTTGCACACACACACACACACACACACACACACACACATGAATGCTGATGCGTTGGCACTTGCTATCCCCTCCGCCTCTAAGTTTCTTCCTGTGCATATTCCCACAGCTCACTCCTCACTTTTCTCAGGTTAAGCTTCACCCCTCGGAAAGAGGTGAAACTAAAAAATTACAGTCTGCTTGGCAAAATAAAATAAAATGGTAGCCCCCCGACCCCTACACACACATACACTGTCCCCTGCCCACTTCACATTCCTAATTGCACTTATTACAACTGGACAGGACATTGCATCCCATTGGTTACTGTCTGTACCTCCCACCACTATCACCACCTCCCACACCCGCGTGTAATCTCTACAAAGGCAGGAACTTTGTTTACTTCACCATGGTATCTCCAGTACCTAGAACAGTGCCTGGCACATAGTAGGTCTTCAACAAGTGCTCACAGGGTAGAGATGTGCACAGGACCATTACTTGTCCTTCATGCCACCCCTGGGTCTGGCATCTGGGGCCAGCTTGCTGATTTTCTGCTCACTGGCAGGAAGGACTGACTTAGGGAAGTACGGTCTCTACAAAATAAGTTCGGGTCACTCAAAGTGCTATCCAGAACATGGGCTCTGGAGCTGACTTCTGAGTCTGACTCCAGTCTGCTCACTTCCTACTTTTGTGGATGTCAGCCATTCCTCAGTCTCTCAATTGTGGTGAGCAGTCAATGATTTAATATCCGTGAGAGTCTTAGAATAAGGCCTGGCACATAGGAAATGCTCTACTAGAGTCAGTTGTTATTAAAGGAAATCAGAGAGCTGGGAAGTAGGAAGGCAGGTGCATTTTCCTAACAGACTTGAACACCTAGCTTATGTCATAGCCTCCACTCACTTTAGCCTGTCTCTTCCAGAAAAAGGTCACTGAACAAGAGAGGGATGCTGCAGTGTGTGTCCCCCAGAGGTAGGTAACAAGTAGAGAATTGAGGGCTGGACGTGGGAAAATGGTCGTTTTTCAAAGAGGGTGAATTGCCTGGTTAGAAAATTCAGTCTCACTGTTACAATGAAAAATCTGAGAATACCATTCTGATCCCAAGACTGGGCTTGTGGAACACAAGATTATTCCCTGATGTGTTGTTTTGGATGCGGTGAGGGCCCCGCCTTGTGCCTAAACTGTGCTAAACTCTGTGACTCTGCCAAGTGTGGTCATGTCTGGGGGATCGAAGGATAAGGTCGTCAGTTATCTTTACCCATCTGGCTCCCCTGTAAACCTGTATCCTTGGTACCTATCTTAGGGCCCGTTGGATGCTTGTGTTTCAATAAATAAATATTCAATGGATGAATAGATCAATAAATAATACATTCAATAAATAATCTGGATGTTCAGAGTACTTATACATATGTGTACTTGTGTGTATATAAACACGTATCTTGTGTGTACATAATACATATATACATGCGTATATCTGTATTATATACACACACACATATCCTGTGTATACCACAAAGAATTGTTCTAAAGATTAAAAGAAGGGAATCTAAATCTGATTGAATAAGCTGCAAATGTCCTTACAAAAAAAAGCATTTGCTCTTATCATCAAGTGTGGCCAGAGAAGGATTATTAGAGAAGTTTCTAGGCCTCAAGGTGAGCTTTCAAGGAAAGGTGAAGTTTGGCCAGGTTGGGAAAGGCTGGCCTGGTGAAATAAATGGAAAATGTCAGAATGGGGCCCTCAGGCAGTTCTTGATTTTCTGTTTTATAGAAAAAAATAAAGCACTGGCCCCCACCTTGCCTGCTGAAAACCCTTCTCAGGTTCTGAGAATTTGGCATAAGAAGTCTGGGTCTGACCAGAGCCAGTCCGGCCGGTAGGGTGCTTGAGAGACTTTGGGGACGGCTTCATGGGGTGTCACTGCTCTTCTACACTGACTTCCTTCAGGGAGAAAATCAGGACTCCACAAAAATCTCAGACCCAAGGCTTTTCTTTTTAGCATCTAACCCCATGTTATTAATACTTACATTTAGTAGTTTAGTTTGTTTGAAAGGGAAGTCCATGAATTTACACATGTTTACATGTGTGTTCCAAGAGGAACATGCCGTTTCAATTAAGCTATCCATATTGCAATTGAAATACTCCCCAGTTTAGAACCTATTATTGGGTTTAAAATATTAATAATAGCTTTTTTCTTCAGCAGTGTTTTTATTCAAGTTGGTCCTCCCAGAACTGGGTTTTATGTGCTAAGACTGGCAGGCGAGATTTCCATCTGACTTTGACTCCATTAAAGTAAGCTTCTATAAACAGACATCAATTACAACCAGTTTTAAGGGTTTTAAAATGTAATCCAACAGTGCTGCTTAACTAAATGAATCCCAGGAAGTGATCTCCAGCGAATTAATAGAGCCGTATGTGGACGACTCGCTACGGGCCTGAGTTAATGACTGAAGAAGATCAAATTAATTACAAGTGTCTCCAAGGAGTTTCCAGGAAGAATTCTCCCTTATCAGTTAAAGTCTGTTTAAAGCTTCATGTTCAAAGCCTGTACATCTTCTAATTGTTAAAATATCAAGTAATAATGGGGAGAGAAAGGCTGTTCTGCCCTCTCCTTCCAAGTGTGGGTTTTCAGATGCATCAAAGCATCTCTCCCCACTGGGAAAGAAGAATCCCCGTGAAGACACTCTGATTCCCCAGGCCTTTTCATGGACGGGTATCCAGCTGGGTTTGCATTTGACCCATCAGCTGAGTTCCCTTGGCAAAGAGCCACAGGAGACTTTAATGAAGTTTTTACAGTTAAAAAGTGTCCAAAAGATAACTTTAATTGGAGGTGGGGGATAGCCTTGTGAGCAGGGTCAGAGAAAAGTTTGCACTGACCAGGAAGAAGAGTTCAAGGTCATCAGACATAATTTTGCACAGACGGTAAGGATATACGGACAGTAGGTTGTCAGCCAAGAACTCCTGGGCGAACTGATTTCCCCAGGATATAACAGAGGGGCATCCTTCAGGCCCTGTTCATCCACACTGTTTCAGGCCTTCACGAATCACCCTCAACCCAGATCTGGGCTTTGGCCTTTGCATTTCCCTGTGAATTGATTTTGAGATGAAGACTCCATATTCTGAACACAGCTGCCCTGTATTTCATTATTATCATGACCAAGGATTATATTGGTGGGTGTCAGGGCTGGAGGGCTTGTTTGAATAGCATAACCAGAGAGTGAAATGGCAGAAGTATAGAAAAGGAAAAAAGAGGCAGGTTGAAAATAAGAGGTGAATAACAGTCCTTGAGGAGGATGTGGAATAAGAAAGAGAACACACACATGAAAATTATCTTGTGCTTGGAAGCAAACAAGACATCCTCTAGTAGGTTGATGGGTAAATAAAGTGTGGGACATTGTACAATGGAATATTATTCAGCATTATAAAGAAATGAGCTAGAAAGCTATGAAAAGGCTTGGTGGGAACTTGAATGCATGTTACTAAGTGAAAGAAGAAGCCAATCTGAAAGGCTACACACTGTGTGGTTCCAACCAATGACATTCTCAACAAGACAAAACTCATTGTGGTTTTGATTTGCATTTCTCTAATAATGAGTGATGTTGAGCATCTTTTCATGTGTTTGTTAGCCATCTGTATGTCTTCTTTGGAGAAGTGTCTGTTTAGTTCTTTGGCCCATTTTTTGATTGGGTCATTTATTTTTCTGGAATTGAGCTGCAGGAGTTGCTTGTATATTTTTGAGATTAATCCTTTGTCTGTTTCTTCATTTGCTATTATTTTCTCCCAATCTGAGGGCTGTCTTTTCACCTTACTTATAGTTTCCTTTGTAGTGCAAAAGCTTTTAAGTTTCATTAGGTCCCATTTGTTTAGTTTTGCTTTTATTTCCAATATTCTGGGAGGTGGGTCATAGAGGATCTTGCTTTGATTTATGTCGGAGAGTGTTTTGCCTATGTTCTCCTCTAGGAGTTTTATAGTTTCTGGTCTTACATTTAGATCTTTAATCCATTTTGAGTTTATTTTTGTGTATGGTGTTAGAAAGTGTTCTAGTTTCATTCTTTTACAAGTGGTTGACCAGTTTTCCCAGCTCCACTTGTTAAAGAGGTTGTCTTTTTTCCATTGTATATCCTTGCCTCCTTTGTCAAAGATAAGGTGTCCATAGGTTCGTGGATTTATCTCTGGGCTTTCTATTCTGTTCCATTGATCTATATTTCTGTCTTTGTGCCAGTACCATACTGTCTTGATGACTGTGGCTTTGTAGTAGAGTCTGAAGTCAGGCAAACCACAATGAGGTACCATTACACGCCAGCCAGGATGGCTGCTATCCAAAAGTCTACAAGCAATAAATGCTGGAGAGGGTGTGGAGAAAAGGGAACCCTCTTACACTGTTGGTGGGAATGCAAACTAGTACAGCCGCTATGGAAAACAGTGTGGAGATTCCTTAAAAAACTGGACATAGAACTGCCATATGACCCAGCAATCCCACTTCTGGGCATACACACTGAGGAAACCAGATCTGAAAGAGACACGTGCACCCCAATGTTCATCGCAGCACTGTTTATAATAGCCAGGACATGGAAGCAACCTAGATGCCCATCAGCAGATGAATGGATAAGGAAGCTGTGGTACATATACACCATGGAATATTACTCAGCCATTAAAAAGAATTCATTTGAACCAGTCCTAATGAGATGGATGAAGCTGGAGCCCATTATACAGAGTGAAGTAAGCCAGAAAGATAAAGAACATTACAGCATACTGACACATGTATATGGAATTTAGAAAGGTGATAACAATAACCCTATATGCAGAACAGAAAAAGAGACACAGAAATACAGAACAGACTTTTGAACTTTGTGGGAGAATGTGAGGGTGGGATATTTCAAAAGAACAGCATGTATACTATCTATGGTGAAACAGATCACCAGCCCAGGAGGGATGCACGAGACAAGTGCTCCGGCCTGGTGCACTGGGAAGACCCGGAGGAATCGGGTGGAGAGGGAGGTGGGAGGGGGGATCGGGATTGGGAATACATGTAAATCCATGGCTGATTCATATCAATGTATGACAAAACCCACTGGAAAAAAATAATAATAATAATAATAAAAAATTATAAAAAAAAAAAAAAACAAAAAAAAACAAAAAAAAAAACAAGACAAAACTATAAAAACAGTAAAAAAAGATGGGTAGTCATCAGGGGTTAGGGGAAGGGAGGGGTGAATAGGCAGAGCACAGAGGATTTTTAAAGCAATGAAAATACTCTACAATACTATAATGGTGGATATATATTATTATAAATTTGTCCAAACCTGTAGAAAGTAAAATGTCAAGAGTAGACCCTGACATAAACCATGGGGTTGGGTGATGATAAAGCATCTATGTAGATTTATCGGTTGTTAACAAGTGTACCTCTCTGGTGGGGGGGTGTTGATAATTGGAGTGGTTATACATGCATGGAAGCAGGGGAATATGGGAAATTCCCATACCTTCTGCTGTGAACCTAAAACTATTCTGAAAAATAAAATCTATTTTAAAAATCATATAGAAATAAAAGGAGGTGGGCTTCTGGGTTCTCTGTTTTTCAGGTGGACAGTGTGATTTTCTATAGTTTTCACATCTTTGAGTCACCCCTTACTTTGATCTATTCATGAATTAATTCATTTATATCATCAATACATGTTTACTGAGTGGCTTCTTCCAAACAAGCCACGAGCCAGGCCCTGGGAAGGCAGCAAGGACCCCACATCTGTTGCCTGTCACCACATATCCTGAAGACATAGTTTGTCTCAACCTGATGCAGGGAGAATCCCAGTGACTTTCTGTAATTTGCATGATTTGGAAAAGAGAAGCTTCTGTAATATCCCTAACTAGTACTGGCTTTGACTTTTCATAAAATTATTAAAGCTTCATTGAGCATATATGATGAACCATAAAAAGCTAGTCAACTGACATTCTAGTTCTTGACAGACTTTTTCAATACTTAATTTATTCATATGATGAGGTTTACCCTGCCCGAGCCATTTGTCCATCCATCAGGTCTTTAAATAAGGCAACTAATACACAGTTTGCTTGTGAATAGAATTTGAATAAGCAGGTTTACTGAGGTTGATCCTTCAGGTACTTTCTACAGCAATGCTGGACTTCTCTTTAAAATATATGAATTCCAGAGAAGCATCAGCTCTTGGTGACTTCTTCCATTTCAGCCTCTGAGCTAATATGCCACATTTTTATGTGTTGTCTGCATAGGGAGATGTAGCAACAGACTGTGAAAGTCACAGAGTCACATGGCAGATGGACTGTGGTATTGTGACTGCTGTAAAGTCCATCAAAGATAATGGAAAGTAGATAAAATAAAATCACAGGCTCGCGCTGCACCCACCCGAGCTGGAATTTCGGTGCCGAGACACTAATTGGTGCCAGTTTAGATCTGCCTGATGGTATCTTTATGAGTGTACTTGCAGGATGATCGCAGAAGGGAAGTCCATAAAACGCTGAGGCGAAAGGTGCGTGAGGACTTTTAGTGGATGTTTTTAAGCAAAGAGATAGAACTGTTGTTAAGTTGCTCGAGCAGAAGGTCTACAGGGCACTCCAAACGACTGTGTTTAAAAAGAGCACCTCTGTCACTTCATATTCCGTAGAGTAATGGATGAGGGACAGTGAGGCTGATGTCTTACAACACAGGGGCCAGCCTTGCACGGTGAAGTGTCTCCTGGCCCAGCAGGGCTCTCACCTGTCCTGCCAGACACTCACATTCATGAGAAACCTGTTCATTGTGATCTGAGCTGATAAACTTAAATCCATTTGACATCTGAATCCAGACGTATTTTGGTACAGAGTAAATACACATTGAATTTTCCAGGAATGCATCTGCTTGGTGTTGACATCAAATGAGGACTGAACTTTGTTTTGTTCAGCTTTGCCTCCAAACTCACCAAAAGTTTCAGATGTTGCTGGTGGTATTCATGATGCTTATCTTACGTTTCTGGACCATTCTCTTCACAATGTAATCTTCATGGGCTTCTCCCTACGAATCCCTATGTACCAGGGATTCTCCCTGGTACGAAAATCAGACTGCTTCCCTTTGTTTTTTAATATATGGGGTTTCTTTCTTATAAATCAGCTTCTTTTCCTTCTCCTTTGTGGTATAGTTGAAAGTTTATATTGATTTTTTTTTTAAAGAAATGTAGTGTATAGATAGGGTATAGTGCTTCATTTCAGGCTACTAAAGGGATGCTTTAAAAATAATTTTTATGAATAAGTAGGTGTGGGTTTGATGTAATGGCCCAGTGCAAGGAAAGGAAGGCATAAAGCTCGTGGTGTGCAACTTTCACAGTAAGCCATGCATGGTGCTGGCCACTGCAGGGCACCTGGGTTATGTCATTTCCATATGATGTTGATTATCCCTGGAAGACTCCTCCCACTGTGGGAATGCAGGTGCTTCAGGGATCAGGAGGGAGGCCTTGACATTCCCTAGGTTCTCCCCAGGACACTCCAGAACCCATGACACAGCCCTCCTGTGGCCCAGCCTCGGCAAGACAAGTCAGTCATCCAGGGTCAAGCTGTCCCCTCTAATTCATCATGCATCCTCTCCCCCTTGACATGGTTCTCTTTTCTTCATCAGCTCCTTTTAACTCCAGCCACAGTCTCTGCCTCTGCAAGATGTCTCATCTTCAAGAGGACAAGGCAGGCCTTTGTTACCGGGCACATCTCCTTGGGGAGGCCCCTGAGTCTGTTAGAGCAGTGAGGGCTAAAGCTCTGTGTTCAGTTCTTGGTGCAAACTCACTGCTTGGGATGCTCTCTTTTCTGTATTATTCACATGGAAAAATGAGGCAAGAAAGGGTGAGAGTCATATAGTCATGGGCCATATTGATGATGTTTTTGTTGCCATTGTAAAGTCCATCAAAGATAAAGGAAAGCAGATAAAAGGACATCATACCACCCCATTCCAGGATCAGCTGGACTCTCAATGTCAAGACAAAGTCTAGGCGAGCTCTGAAGTAGGCTTATCGCTATTGTTGAAACAGTAATCATTAAGAGAGGAACCAAGACAGAGTACTTGGAATATTCCCTGGCAACCCTGTTCATTTATCCCAGTTTTTCCCTTCAAGGGAGAGAAAGCAGCATCACAGTGAAGAAAATGAGTAGACCTGGCTTCAAATTCCAGTTGGGTGACCTTGAGGAAGTCATTTGCCCGAGTCTTCATGTCCTTATATGTGACACATGATTAGTACCCACCTTTAAGGGTCATTCGGAGAATGATAAGAGAGTGTAAACATCTACAATGCACCAAGTACTATCTTAAGCACCTTATGGGTACAACATCAGGCACACAATTAGAATAAAGACCTGGCCAAGGTCCAGTAGGGATTTATGATCGAGATGGGACTTGAACCCAGGCAATTTGACTTTGGAGATTCTGCTTTTAACATCTATGCTCTGTTGCCTCTAGGAAAGGTGTCAACCCTATGGACTGTAACTCACCAGGCTCTTCTGTCCATGGAATTCTCCAGGCAAGAATACTGAGTGGGTAGCCATTCTCTTCTCCAGGGGAGCTTCCCAACCCAGAGATTGAACCCGGGTCTCCCGCATTGCAGGCGGATTCTTTACCACCCGAGCCACCAGGGAAGCCCATAGTGAGTGGTAGCTATATTACAGTGTGCGCTTTTCTTTCACTTTCCTTCTCCTGTGGGGTGGAGGGAAGCAGAGAGGCATAGCCTTCGCAGGTAATGAATGAAGTGTCAGTGGGGCTTTTGCTTCCCCAGCCCACACTGCCCAGACCTGAATCTTGTCATGGCGACAAGCTAAGCAATGATGCAATATTCATCCTTGCAGGCCACTGAGAGACTTGGTCACTGTGCCACTTAAACTTCATTTTCCTATCAATTATCTTACATCCTCTGAAATGTGGGAAAATAGAAATATTTCTAGATCAGAGAGTCAGCACACCAGTTTTCTGTTCCCAATTAATCACCTAGCTTCATTCAGGTCTGCTAGTTACCTTCACTGAGACTTGCTTTCTTCACCTGTAAAATGAGTCTGTTTTATTTCAATGATCTCTGAGACCCCTTCTCCCTTGAGGGTTCCAGGATGCTCTTTCAGAGTCCTGCACCAAGACCAGTCCAACTCTGCTTTTTACACCCTTGAGCTAAGAATGTTTTTAACATTTCTTAACATTTAACATTTCTTAATGGTTGAAAAGGGCTTCCCCGGTGGCTGAGATGGTAAAGAATCTGCCTGCAATTCAGGAGACCTGGGTTCGATCCCTGGGTAAGGAAGGCTCCCATGGAGAAGGAAATGGCTACCCGCTCCAATATTCACCTGCAGAATTCCACAGACAGAGGAGCCTGGCAAGTTGCAAAGAGGTGACATGACTGAGCAACTAACACACACACACACATAATTATTGAAAAGAAATTAAAAAGTGAATCACCTTTTCATGGCACATGAATGACATGAAATTCAGATTTGCATTCTTAAATGGTTTTATCAGAAGCCAACCTTCCTCATTTCTTTGCATAATAGGTCTGACTGCTTTGGTACCTGATGACAGAGTGGAGGGGTCACAACAGAGAGAGCCACAAAATCTAAAACCTTTACTAGCAGGCGCTTACCCAAAAAAGTTTGCCAACCTTGGATCTCAATGAGCAACAAGAGAAAATGTTTCCAGGTTTAGCTTTGTTCTGCTTTTCTTTCACAAAGGAAATCCAGATTGTGTGCTGTGTTCAGTCAGTGAAACAAATAACCCTGATGACCGGGGAACAGTCCCCAGAGTCAAGAAATTACAGAAAGCCCTGTGCTGGCAGGCTGCCCACAGAAGTGGCCGTGGTGGCTCTGTGAGCGGCAGGGATTTGCAGATTATCTCAGCAGTGGGAGCCTGTCGAAGTGCCCCTCTGGTGGTTGGGGAAGTCTGCTTGATGTGCCACAGCTTTCCATCAGTAACATGCCTAAACACTCATTTCCAAACATTATCTCTGCCTGGAGGGATAATTTGCTGTAATGTGGGAGTAGGAAATCCAGGAGTAGTTCAGCCAGTCATTCACTCTATTTTATTAAAAAAAAAAAAAAAAACAACTAAGAATCCTGGAAATGGAAATGTTTTCAGGAAAGCCAATTTGCTGTGGAAGAAAAAAATATGACGACTTTTTCTGATCAGGTAGGAGGCTGGCATGATTTAGTCCATAAGCATATGAAGAGAATGAGGAACTGGTAATTGTGAGTGTGTGTGTGTGTGTGTGTGTGTGTGTGTGTGTGTGTGTGGTGGTGGTGGTTGTGGTGGTAGTGGTGGTTATTAGACTAGACTCCAAAAAAGCTAGACAATTTAGGTGGTAGAGATGGAGATCAATTTAAATATTATGATGACTATGCAGACAATTTGGGGAAGGTCCAGAGATAACCCAGGGTAACAGGGAAGAAACTATTCCACGCTTTTTTAAATTGAATTATAGTTGACTTACAGTGTTGTGTTATTTTCAGGTATATACAGCAAAATGATTCAATTTTACACATATATAAAAAATCTATTCTTTTTCAGATGCTTTTCCCTTATAGGTTATTACAAGATATTTGATATGCCCTGTGCTATACAGTAGGCCCTGGCTGGTTATCTATTTTGTATTAAGTAGTTGCATTGATAAAGATGAGCCATAAATTCCAAATAGAAATTTATTAAGAACTTGTCAATTCATAACCCTCTCAGTTACCACAAAGAGGTTCAGGGTCCAGGCTGGCTCCTACTTTACTTTCATCAGTCAGCTGCTAGAGTCTTCCCAGCCTGCCTCGTCCAGGGCCAGGGGACCTTCCCGTGTGTTCCCATAGCACAAGGAACACACTCTGTCCAGCACTTGTCAGATTGCATTGAATATTTCTGTTGACTTGTCTTGCTTCTCTGCCAACTTAGAAACCCCTGGAAACCAGGGTTTTATTCTTCAGTGAATCCAAGGACTGCCATGGAGGCCAGAGTCATAGTAGAACCCAACAAATAAAATGTTTACTGAACACAGCCAAATACCAAGAGGGAGGAGAGAGCAGGAACTTCTTATTGAGTTTTGGACCTCTCTGAGGACAAAGAAACTATTACAGCACAAAACATTTTTTCAAACTTAAATTTCAGAACTGAGTTTCTTAAACTCAGTTTGAGGTTCAGTGCGCCTCAGTGAAAAAAAAGAAAAGAAAAGAAAAAAGGAGTCAATTTGTTGTGTTTTGCTTCTAGATTTATAATTATTTGCTTTTAGAAAGATCTATTTTTAAGAACAAAGGACAGGGCTTACCTAAAGTGATTTATTTAGTAGCAAAATATTTCTCCTTCCCAAAATTATTCCTTTCTAAAATAACTAGCAGAGGAATTAGTGAGCACTTTATTTTTATTTTTTATTTATTTTTTTTTTTTTATTAGTTGGAGGCCAATCACTTCACAACGTTTCAGTGGGTTTTGTCATACATTGATATGAATCAGCCATGGATTTACACGTATTCCCCATCCCGATCCCCCCTCCCACCTCCCTCTCCACCCGATTCCTCTGGGTCTTCCCAGTGCACCAGGCCGGAGCACTTGTCTCATGCATCCCACCTGGGCTGGTGATCTGTTTCACCATTATACATGCTGTTTTTTTGAAATATCCCACCCTCACATTCTCCCACAGAGTTCAAAAGTCTGTTCTGTATTTCTGTGTCTCTTTTTCTGTTTTGCATATAGGGTTATCGTTACCATCTTTCTAAATCCCATATATATGTGTTAGTATGCTGTAATGTTCTTTATCTTTCTGGCTTACTTCACTCTGTATAAGGGGCTCCAGCTTCATCCATCTCATTAGGACTGGTTCAAATGAATTCTTTTTAACGGCTGAGTAATATTCCATGGTGTATATGTACCACAGCTTCCTTATCCATTCATCTGCTGATGGGCATCTAGGTTGCTTCCATGTCCTGGCTATTATAAACAGTGCTGCGATGAACATTGGGGTGCACGTGTCTCTTTCAGATCTGGTTTCCTCAGTGTGTATGCCCAGAAGTGGGATTGCTGGGTCATATGGCAGTTCTATTTCCAGTTTTTAAAGAAATCTCCACACTGTTCTCCATAGTGGCTGTACTAGTTTGCATTCCCACCAACAGTGTAAGAGGGTTCCCTTTTCTCCGCACCCTCTCCAGCATTTATTGCTTATAGACTTTTGGATAGCAGCCATCCTGACTGGCGTGTAATGGTACCTCATTGTGGTTTTGATTTGCATTTCTCTGATAATGAGTGATGTTGAGCATCTTTTCATGTGTTTGTTAGCCATCTGTATGTCTTCTTTGGAGAAATGTCTGTTTAGTTCTTTGGCCCATTTTTTGATTGGGTCATTTATTTTTCTGGAATTGAGCTGCAGGAGTTGCTTGTATATTTTTGAGATTAATCCTTTGTCTGTTTCTTCATTTGCTATTATTTTCTCCCAATCTGAGGGCTGTCTTTTCACCTTACTTATAGTTTCCTTTGTAGTGCAAAAGCTTTTAAGTTTCATTAGGTCCCATTTGTTTAGTTTTGCTTTTATTTCCAATATTCTGGGAGGTGGGTCATAGAGGATCTTGCTGTGATTTATGTCGGAGAGTGTTTTGCCTATGTTCTCCTCTAGGAGTTTTATAGTTTCTGGTCTTACATTTAGATCTTTAATCCATTTTGAGTTTATTTTTGTGTATGGTGTTAGAAAGTGTTCTAGTTTCATTCTTTTACAAGTGGTTGACCAGTTTTCCCAGCACCACTTGTTAAAGAGGTTGTCTTTTTTCCATTGTATATCCTTGCCTCCTTTGTCAAAGATAAGGTGTCCATAGGTTCGTGGATTTATCTCTGGGCTTTCTATTCTGTTCCATTGATCTATATTTCTGTCTTTGTGCCAGTACCATACTGTCTTGATGACTGTGGCTTTGTAGTAGAGTCTGAAGTCAGGCAGGTTGATTCCTCCAGTTCCATTCTTCTTTCTCAAGATTACTTTGGCTATTCGAGGTTTTTTGTATTTCCATACAAATTGTGAAATTCTTTGGTCTAGTTCTGTGAAAAATACCGTTGGTAGCTTGATAGGGATTGCATTGAATCTATAGACTGCTTTGGGTAGAATAGCCATTTTGACAATATTGATTCTTCCAATCCATGAACACGGTATGTTTCTCCATCTGTTTGTGTCCTCTTTGATTTCTTTCATCAGTGTTTTATAGTTTTCTATGTATAGGTCTAGTGAGCACTTTATTAAACAAGCAGTTAACACTACTTAAAGGGCAAGCAGTGAGAAAATTAGAGCCACTAACTTCTTTCTGGAATTCCTTGATAAAAGATGGAAGATGACTTAAAGCAAATTATAAACACTTTAGGGTTTGAAAGAATGGGAGATGATGGGGGAAAGTGAGAGAATATGATACTTTGCAGGATATTAACCAAGAATCCTTAAATACTAACCAAGGAAAGTCACAGGTAAGAATAGAACAAGAAGAAGTCTTAAATCTTCCTTAAAGAAGAATTCAAAATAACTTATACATATTCCCCCACCTTCCTGGAGGTGGAGCTTAATTGTGCCCTTTTCCCCACCCTAACCTCCAGGATAAGCTGGATTTTATGACTTGCTTCCACAGAACAGAGTATGAAAAGGGAAAAGTAGGACTTTACAGTGAACAACTTTGGCAGGCCCTATCTTAACCAAGTGATGAAGGCAAGCATTCCCAGTAATGCATTGTAGATATCGTGAATCTCCTGATAGGATGTGGTGAGAAGGGCTCTTCACCCCTGCAGCATTCTCTCTGCAAACCCATAACTTTTGAATCAAGATAAAAACAGTAGGCAGATCTAGATTGGGGGACAGTCTACAGGATACCTAGTCGGAACCCCTTGGAACTTTAAGGTTATAAAAAATGTGGAAAAAAATGAGGAACTGTCACAGACCAGAGGAAACTGGGGAGACATGACAACTAAATGTAATATGTGCCCTGGATTGGCTCCTGCAAAAGAAAGATGCCGTCAATAGAAAAACTAGTGAAAGCCAAACAAAGCCTCAGTTCAGTTCAGTTCAGTCGCTTAGTCGTGTCCAACTCTTTCTGACCCCATGAATCACAGCACGCCAGGCCTCCCTGTCCATCACCAGCTCCAGGAGTTTACTCAAACTCATGCCCATCGAGTCAGTGATGCGATCCAGCTATCTCATCCTCTGTCATCCCCTTCTCCTCCTGCCCCCAATCCCTTCCAGCATCAGGGTCTCTTCCAATGAGTCAACTCTTCGCATGAGGTGGCCAAAGTACTGGAGTTTCAGCTTCAGCATCAGTCCTTCCAATGAACACCCAGGAATGATCTCCTTTAGGATGGACTGGTTGGATCTCCTTGCAGTCCAAGGGACTCTCAAGAGTCTTCTCCAACACCACAGTTCAAAAGCATCAGTTCTTCGGTGCTCAGCTTTCTTCACAGTCCAACTCTCATATCCATACATGACCACTGGAAAAACCATAGCCTTGGCTAGATGGATCTTTGTTGGCAAAGTAATGTCTCTGCTTTTTAATATGCTATCTAGGTTGGTCATAACTTTCCTTCCAAGGAGTAAGCGTCTTTTAATTTCATGACTGCAATCACCATCTGCAGTGATTTTTGAGCCCAAAAAAATAAAGTCTGACACTGTTTCCACTGTCTCCCCATCTATTTCCCATGAGGTGATGGGATCAGATGCCATGATCTTAGCTTTCTGAATGTTAAGCTTTAAGCCAACTTTTTCACTCTCCTCTTTCACTTTCATCAAGAGGTTTTTTAGTTCCTCTTCACTCTGCCAAAACAAAGCCTAGAGTTTACTTAAAAAGGGGGGAAAAGGAGTGTCAGAATAGATACAAACTATTACAGCTTATCAACTAATTTCTCAATATATATTAACACTTCTGTTGTTTCATAAAAGTTAAAGAAAATTCTAATTTTTAAATGTTTAAGGATCTAATGTGAAACATGGTGACTATAGCTGCTGACACTATATTATATTTGAAATTTGCTAAGAAAGTAGAACTTAAATGATCTCACCAAGAAAAAGAAAAGATGATGAATGTGTTAATTAACTGGATGGGAAGAATTCTCTTAACAATGTTTACAAAAAAAAAAAGAAGAAGAAGAAGTCTATGTTGGCAACAATTGTAGTGATAAACAATGAAAAAAATGTAAATGACTAAAATATGACATAGTTAAATCACTTTTTGGAAATTCATGTATAAGATGCAAAGCGTAAAAAGAAAAATAATGAATAATATGAACAATAGGCATATGGATATAACAGTTTTGCATGTTTACTCCCACAAATTTAATTTGCTTAACATAAATAGCAGCTGTATAGAAGAATCGGGTGAACCCCTCACTTCACCTTCAAACTACCTATCAAGATATTTATTGTTGCCCACTGGCATTTAATTTTTATAAAATTATCTTTCAAAATATAGCTAGCAGCCTTGAGCTTCTGGAGAAACAGTATTTCAATTGGAAAAACAATAACTAAGATTTAACAAACAGTACAATTTCAAGTAAACAAAGGTAGATAGGAAAGTCTCTGTTTTTCACATCCCTTAACTAACAGATCAACACAATCAGAAAAACACATAGCATTGAGTCTCCAGGCACTGGTGCTTTGCTTTAGTCCTGGAAAAGTATGGAGTGTCTAAGACCTCAGAATTTTTGTCATCATCAGTTGAGAAGAATAGACTCAGCAAAAAGGAAAATGTTTATGATATTTATGCCCTGGTTGGATTTCCTTTCATAAGATTTCGAGGGTGAGGAGGAGGGAAGGGGACCAATATCCTCGGGGTGAAATCTCTGTAGGGAAGGTGTTGACATCAAGCTGCCTTCTGGTGTAGGACAGGGGAAGCATGGGTAAGGAACAGTTCCTCTAGATCATATGCAAGAGGGACCCTTGGCTACAGCAAAGAAGGGTGTTTCAGAAAAGCACCTGAGGTAGGAACCTCTGGGCACTTCAGCATTAGAGTGTGGTCAGACAGTGCAAATCAGCTCCATATATGTAAGTCCAGGAAGCACAACATTCATTGGAAGGACTGATGAAGCTGAAGCTCCAAAACTTTGGCTGCCTGATGCAAAGAGCTGACTCATTGGAGAAGACTCTGATGCTGGGAAAGATTGAGGGCAAGAGGAGAAGAGGGCCACAGAGGATGAGATGGTTGACTGGCATCACCAAATCAATGAACATGAGTTTGAGCACACTCTGGGAGACGGTGAAGGACAGGGAAGCCTGGAGTGCTGCAGTCCATGGGGTCACAAAGAGTTGGACACAACTTAGTGACTGAACAGCAACAAAGATACCTAAGCCAATGACATTGAGCTAGCTTACATCCACCTTCTGTGTGGTATTAGAGGGTGAGGGAAGCTTGCTCATCCTGTCTTACTTATTCTCCATAGACGCCAGACAGGGTTTGCATGGCCCAGGTTCCAGTGTTTCTCGGCTCTGTCCTTCATGAAAAGAAGATAGTGGAGAATGGCTGAGCCCACATTCTCTGATGAGATTGTTTGCAGCTTTCCGTATATGGGGAGATGCAGTGCGCCAAGGCTGTTCCGTGGATTTGGATACTGGTTCCCACATCTTCATACGGGTGACTGGGTTGCAGGTGGCTCAATCTGAGCTCCCATCTTGCACGTGGTCCTCTCTGTTCCAAGTGGCAGAATCCCCATCACTGCTTTAGGGCCCTTCTTTCCCATCACTGATCAGGGAAAGCTTCACTGACACAGGAAAGCTTCTTCACAGAAGGACACCATGTCTGTACCCCTTCTTCACACCAGTATCCAGGGGCGGCTCTGTGGGCATGAACAATGTGCCAAGTGATTGTCACCAAGTCAAGCATGGAACTCAGCTGAGAAGCATTTTTGTGCATTGCCTCCTGGGCGTCACCTTTCTCAGTCAAGGCATCACCATCCAGGGTCCTTCAGGCTGGAAAGCTGGGTCTTTAACCTCTTTCTTCCTGATCACTAGTCACTTCCAACCCAAGAACTCCCATATCCTGAATTCCATCTCTAAATTCACTTCCTACTCCCTAATTCCATTCTCATATCGTAAATCCAAACCCTCATCGCTTCTAACTGGTATTAGGAACCACCCAACCTCCCAGCGCCTCCCTTCTGACCCTAGTCTCTCTAAACCACCTGGCATGACATACATAGCCATTCAGAGGGGCTCCAACCACCCCTTCTAGCCTCATCTTTGTGCCACGCGCCCTGTATTCTAGTCATCAAGACTTCTCTTCATCCCCAGCATCCTCTTTCTTCATATCACCCAAAATACACTCCCAGGCAAAGTCTACTCTGTTACAAACCTGACTCAGATGCCACAAGCCAAAGCTCCCAGATGCCCCAAGCAGCTCCACCCTCCCACCGCCACCAGAAGTTCCCTTGACACTCATATGACTTGGGTTCAAGTCCTTACGTTTCTGAGCTTCAGTTTCCATATCTGTAAAGTAGGAGAGAAAAATATAACATCTGTTCCATAGTTGTATGTCTCGAGATGAAATAATGTGCTGGTTTCCTAGGGCTGCCATAACAAAGTACCACAAACCAGATACTTTGCTATAGCGGTCTCTATATACACGATTGCTTTATGCTGCTGGTCTCCTCATTTCAAATGCATTTCAAATATCCTGCATTTATACTCTTGTCCTCTCACGATGACTGGTTTTAATATCTTATTTGTGTGTGGATGATTTCCTACCTTCACTGCATGTTTGCCTTTACCAGTGAACTTTCCTATTTTGTAATTTTCTTGTTTCCAGTTGTGGCCTTTTCTTTCCCATCTAGAGAAGTTCCTTTAGCATTTGTTGTAACGCTGCTTTGGTGATGCCAAAATCTTTCGCCTTTTGCTTTTCTGTAAAGCTTTTGATTTGTCAAATCCAAATAAGAGCCTTGCTGGGTAGAGTATTCTTGGTTGTAGGTTTTTCCCTTTCATTACTTTATTTATTTATTTATTTGGCTTGAAAGCTTTATGTTCTTTTTTTTTTAATTTATTTTTATTAGTTGGAGGCTAATTACTTTACAATATTGTAGTGGTTTTTGCCATACATTGACATGAATCAGCCATGGATTTACATGTATTCCCCATCCCGATCCCCCCTCCCACCTCCCTCTCTACCCGATTCCTCTGGGTCTTCCCAGTGCACCAGGCCCGAGCACTTGTCTCATGCATCCCACCTGGGCTGGTGATCTGTTTCACCCTAGATAATATACATGTTTCGATGCTGTTCTCTCAAAACATCCCACCCTCGCCTTCTCCCATGGAGTCCAAAATTCTGTTCTGTACAACTGTGTCTCTTTTTTCTGTTTTGCATATAGGGTTATCGTTACCATCTTTCTAAATTCCATATATATGCGTTAGTATGCTGTATTGTTCTTTATCTTTCTGGCTTACTTCACTCTGTATAATGGGCTCCAGTTTCATCCATCTCATTAGAACTGATTCAAATGAATTCTTTTTAAGGGCTGAGTAATATTCCATGTAATATTCCACAGCTTCCTTATCCATTCGTCTGCTGATGGGCATCTAGGTTGCTTCCAGCTTGCTTCCATGTCCTGGCTATTATAAACAGTGCTGCGATGAACATTGGGGTGCACGTGTCTCTTTCAGATCTGGTTTCCTCAGTGTGTATGCCCAGAAGTGGGATTGCTGGGTCATATGGCAGTTCTATTTCCAGTTTTTTAAGGAATCTCCACACTGTTCTCCATAGCGGCTGTACTAGTTTGCATTCCCACCAACAGTGTAAGAGGGTTCCCTTTTCTCCACACCCTCTCCAGCATTTATTGCTTATAGACTTTTGGATAGCAGCCATCCTGACTGGCGTGTAATGGTACCTCATTGTGGTTTTGATTTGCATTTCTCTGATAATGAGTGATGTTGAGCATCTTTTCATGTGTTTGTTAGCCATCTGTATGTCTTCTTTGGAGAAATGTCTGTTTAGTTCTTTGGCCCATTTTTTGATTGGGTCATTTATTTTAAATACATCATGCCACTCCTTTCTGGCCTGCAGAACAAACCGGGTAGCTTCAAACAGCAGAAGTTCATTGTCTCGCAGTTCTAGAGTCTAGAAGTCCAAAAACAAGGTGCTGGCAGGGGGAATTTTTCTTGCCTTTTCCTTCTCTGCCTCTTCCTAACTTTCAGCACTCTTTGGCATCCCTTCCTTATAGAAACATCACTGCAATGCTCCATCTTCACCCGGCCATCTTCCCTCTGTGAGGGTCCCTGTCTATGTCCAATGTCCCCTTAGGGACTGCATCCATTAGGACCCCAGTCATGCTGAATTAGTGTCCCTTCATGACTTCATTTTGACTTTACTTCTGTAAAGACATTATTTCCAAGTTCACATTCTCAGGTACTGATGGTTAGATTTCAACATGTCTTTTTAAGGGGAAAATTAATTCAGCCCATGAGAAATAATACATACTAAGTTCGAGCATGTGCTAAGCCTGTGTTTTCCCACAGTGTGTTCAGAAGGCTCGCTCCCTCCACGCTCAGGGAAAAATCCCTGGATCCAGAACAGGCAGCTAAATGTGCACCTTCAACAGAGAAAGGACAATTGGCGCTGCAGCCTCTCCTTCCCTCACTGCCAAGTGTGCATTCACAGTGGACCTTTAGGGACCCCAGAATCTGAAACTCGGCCACTGGGACTTCCCTGGTGGTCCAGTGTTTAAGAATCAGCCTTGCAATGCTGGGGACAGGAGTTCAGTCCCTGGTTGGGAAACTAAGATCCTACATGCCATGGAGCAGTTAAGCCAGACACCCTCAGCTAGTGAGCCCTTGCACTGCAACGAAGATCCCACGTGCTGCAACTAAGCCTGAGGCGGCCAAATAAATACATAAATATTTTAAAGAAAGAAAGAAACGATGCCACTAAGATATGATACCAGCCCAGAGATAAAGATTCACATGGACCATATCTCTAGAATTTTACTTTCAATTGCTCCTGAAAATTGCTGAAAAGGCAATTACTGCCATGTGTTGGTAATGGAAATAATTATGACTACTTACTGAAATTATATATTTGTTATATTTCTCACAGGTAATTTCAGGGGCCAGTGAAGTGGGCTAGGTGAGTTCTTTCACTGAAAGAACTAGATAATTGAACAATGTAATGGAGGAAGAAAATGACATAAGTGAACATAAGATAATACATCCAAGAGAAAATATAAGTTAACATGCTGATTGCTTTGCGATTTCGCTAGAATCTCACAAGTGAAACACTGGGGAAGATCTGAGTGTTAAGACATTGTCTGCCTACTTAATGATCATCAAATACTATCTTCGGGCCCTGCAATGCAGTGATCCTCACAAGCTGGCAGACACCAGTGATGTTCCAGAGAGCCACGATCCTTCTAGAATCCAGAGCAGCCTGATACAAAATCTCTTAGGGCTGCACTAAAGAATGTTTTGCAAGATAAATGCATCTTCTACAGTTTTAGTGTTAACATTTACTAATGGAAAAAAAACATGGAAATAGAGAAGGCAAGATGTATGAAAACAGATTCACTTACAAATCATGGATTATTTTTTTATTTTTAGTTTCTTCTTTTAAGCGTGGTAACATGCACATACCATAAACTTTACCAGTTTAACCATTTTTAAGTATATAATTCATTGGCACTAAGTGCATTCACACTGGAATGCAACCAGCACCTCCATCCATCTCCAGAACTTTCTCACCTTCCCAGTCTGAAACTCTGTCCCCATTAAACACCAGCTTCCCAGCTCCCTCTGCCCCTCGCACCTAGTAACCACCATTCTACTTTCTGTCTCTATGAGTTTGTCCAGTATGAACTTGATTACTCTGGTTACCTCATATAAATACAGAGTTTGTCCTTTTATATCTGGCTTATTTCACTGAGCATAATGTCTCCAAGCTCTATCTATATTGTAACATGTTAGAATTCCCTTCCTTTTAAAAGGTTGAATAACATCCCATTAATGTTTTTATTACATTTTGTCTATCCACTTATTCATCAGTGAACCCTTGGGTTGTTTATACCTTTTGGCTCATGTGCTAGTCATGACTTTTTTTAAATGAAGTACGGTTGATTTATAATATTGGGTTTTTTCTGGTATATGACAATGATTTGGTTATATATATTATAGTATACTATATATTCACATATATTATATATATGAATATCCTTTTACATTGTGGTTTATTATAGGATATTGATTAGTCTCCTGTGCTATACAGTAGGACCTTGTTGTTTCTATATTTCATATATAGGAGTTTGTATCTGCTAATCCCAAACTCCTAATTTATCCCTCCCTGATAAATTTGTTAACCATAAGTTTGTTTTATGTCTGTGAGTCTGCTTCTGTTTCATAAGTAGGTTCATTTGTATCATATTTTAGATTCCACACATTAGTGATATATGATATTTATCTTTCTCTTTCTGACTTACTTCACTTAGGATGATAATCTCTAGGTCCATCCATGTTACTGTAAGTGGCATATTTCATTCTTTTTATGACTAGTAGTATTTCATTGTGTGTGTATGTATATATATGTGTGTGTATATATATGCACATATACACCACATCTTTTTTTAGCCATTCACCTGTCCATGAACATTTAGGCTGCTTCAGTGTCTTGGCTATTGTAAACAGTGCTGCTATGCACATGGAGGTGCATGCATGTTTTTGAAATATAGCTTTATCTGGACATATGCCCAAAAGTGGGACTGCTGGGTCATATGGTAGTCTATTTTAGTTTTTTAAGGAACTTTTATATTATTCTCCATAGTGACTGCACCAATTTACATTCCCATCAGCAGTGTGAGAGAATTCCCTTTTCTCCATACCCTTCCCAGCATTTGTTATTTGTAGACTTTTTAATGATGCCATTCTGACCCGTGTGAGGTGATATGTCATGTCAGTTTTGCCAGTCATAACTTTTTAAGCTTACTTTAACTCACTCCCAGAACCCACTGATTTTATCCACTAATCATGGCAAAGGAACACAGTTTCTGAATAGCTCAGCTAAAAAACAGTGAACTATTCCTACCTGACTTCTGAAAAGTTTAGTACCTAACCCTCTCAAAAGGTGAGGCATACATTATTATTGCAATTATTGCGAATGAGGATACAAAAGTTTAGACTTAAGTGACTTGCCCACATACATCTGCTAGTAACTGATGGAAACAGGACGCAAATCTGTCTATGTAACTTCTAGTCTGAGCCTTTTCCCTGCACCACCATCCAAGCCCTACCCATTTCATCAAGATTATAGAGCTTCTGTGACTTCCCTGGTTGTCCAGTGGTAAAGACTCCATGTTCCCTGTTCAATCTCTGGTCAAGCAACTAGATCCCACATACCACAACCAAGTTGCATGTTACAACTAAAGATTCCGTGTGCAGCAACAAAGATTGAAGATCCCACATGCTGCAACTAAGACCCAATGCAGCCAAATAATTAAATGTTTTTACAAAAAGATCTTACAGTCTCATGAAGCCAGACAATTTCTTTGTAAAAGAGACTTGGTAACTGAGATCAATTTTCCCTTCAAGCACATGATTAAAATAGATCCTTAGTGTGGATGTTGGAGATCTCTTTGATGCCATGCCAGACTGGTGTAGCTCTGTGTGTATAAATGCATACCTAGCCCAAAGCTTTCACAGCGGGAAGCAAACTTACAAGGCAGGGACACAGTCAAGCCTTGAGAGCTCTGGGCTTTCCGTGGGTTTTGCACCTGTGGGGGTGACTGTTCACAAGATAAAGGGATCTGGTGGAGCTTTAAAGGGCTGCCACGCTTTCCTGTATTTCCTCCTATGAACGTGCTGTAGGGAATTTCTCCTGACAGGTTATTATGACTACTTTAATGTACATATGACCAGCTGTCTGGAAAACAGTTCAAATTATAAACTGTTCGTAAATATACTGACATACTCGGCGACAGCACCTGGTGGCGTTGAACATTTAATTTGATCTTTGTTCTTTAAAATAGTGATACTGCCTTCAGAGTGGGAGTAAGATACTATATCCTTTGCAGAAACACACATCTCTTTTTTTCTGTGAGCTAGCTTTCAAATACTTTCTTGTTTGTGAATTGCTCAACATTAAAATCCTAACTAGTCTGACTTTGTCCATGCCGCTCAAGGAATAAGAAATGGATTTTCCTCCCTAAGTTAAACGCAGTCAAGGTTGGTAAGACTATGACATTAAGTCATTTTAGGGGCTGTCTCCTCCTCTTCTGACCATATAAGATCCCTGGGTGTATGTAGCTCTCAACACTGACCCAGGTCCTCAATTAGGGGACTTCTCAGAAGGTGTTGCTTCTTTTTTTTTTAGTTAGTGTTTAGTTGTTTTACAACGCTGTGTTAATGGGCTTCCCAGGTGGCGCTAGTGGTAAAGAACCCACCTGCCAATGCAGGAGACTAAGAGATAGGGGTTCGATCCCTGGGTCGGGAAGATCCCCTGGAGAAGGGCATGGCAACCCACTCCACTATTCTTGCCTGGAGAATCCCATGGACAGAGGAGCCTAGCAGACTACGGCCCACAGTGTTGCAAAGAGTCAGACACGACTGAAGCAACTTAGCGCGGACGCACACCGTGTTAGTTTCTGCTGTATAGCAAAGTGAGTCAACTATATGTATACATATATCCACCATATATCCCCTCTTTGTCACCACGGAGCATTGAGTAGAGTGCCCTGTGCTATACAGTAGGTCCTCATTAGTTATCTATTTTACACATCGAAGTGTATATATGTCAGTCCCATTGTCCTAATTCATCCCACTCCCCCTTTCCCTCCTTGGTGTCCATACACTTGTTCTCTACATTTGTGTCTCTCTTTTTGCTTTGATAATAGGTCATCTGCACCATTTTTCTAGATTCCACATATATGCCTGAATATACAATATTTGTTTTTCTTTTTCTGACTTACTTCACACTGTACAACAGTCTCAAAAGATAGATGCACCCCAATGTTCATTGTAGTACTATTTAAAATAGTCAGGACATGGAAGCAACCTAAATGTCCACCAACAGACGAATGGATGAAGATGTGGCAAATATATACAATGGAATATTACTCAGGCATCAGTTCATTTCAGTCACTCAGTCCTGTCCGACTCTCTGCGACCCCATGAATCGCAGCACTCCAGGCCTCCCTGTCCATCACCAACTCCAGGAGTTTACTCAAACTCATGCCCATTGAGTCGGTGATGCCATCCAGCTATCTCATCCTCTGTCGTCCCCTTCTCCTCCTGCCCCCAATCCCTCCCAGCATCAGGGTCTTTTTCAATGAGTCAACTCTTCACATGAGGTGGCCAAAGTATTGGAGTTTCAGCCTCAGCATCAGTCCTTCCAATGAACACCCAGGACTGATCTCCTTTAGGATGGACTGGTTGGATCTCCTTGCAGTCCAAGGGACTCTCAAGAGTCTTCTCCAACACCACAGTTCAAAAGCATCAGTTTTTCGGTGCTTAGCTTTCTTCACAGTCCAACTCTCATATCCATACATGACCACTGGAAAAACCATAGCCTTGACTAGATGGACCTTTGTTGGCAATGTAATGTCCCTGCTTTTTAATATGCTATCTAGGTTGGTCATAACTTTCCGTCCAAGGAGTAAGCGTCTTTTAATTTCATGGTTGCAATCACCGTCTGCATTGATCTTGGAGCCCAAAAAATTAAATTCTGACACTGTTTCCACTGTTTCCCCATCTATTTCCCAAGAAGTGATGGGACCAGATGTCATGATCTTAGTTTTCTGAATGTTGAGCTTTAAGCCAACTTTTTCACTCTCCTCTTTCACTTTCATCAAGAGTCTTTTTAGTTCCTCTTCACTTTCTGCCATAAGGGCATAAAAAGGAACAAAACTGTACCCTTTACAGAGACATGGATGGACCTAGAAGCTATTGCTTCTTGGCTAGCCTTGTGGGACTCCTTTCAAATGAAGGCTTCCTTCACTTCCTCTCTATCAAATATCTCCACATAGCATGGGTACCTCCACATAGCATTTGAGCCCACAGTGTTTGGTGGGGTCCCTCAGAGGAGATAACCTCCCATCTTACAGACAAGGAAACCTCACTGTTTTAGTGGTTTGCTTTGGTCATACAGAACATGTCAAAGTCTGGATTTTACTCCCAGATCCTGACTCAACAATTCTTCATACTTTGTCACGGCTATGTTTGTTGGATTTTTCCTCCTGCAGGGTTTGTAACTCATCTGCGATACACCCCCTCACTTCAGATAGCCTATATCCCTCTGAAACCTCTGATGCTATGACTGGTTATGTGTATGATGCACTGACGGACAATGAGACAGCATTTTTTCGAGACTGCCCCAGAAACTTAGGGCGTACAGCTACTATGTCCATTGTACTTGTGTATTAGTCACCCGTGGTTCTTTGGGTGATAGTTTTCTTACCTGCAAACTATCAAAAAGGCCTTTAAAATATGAGATTTATTTCCACAGCCAGTAGCAAAGATTCAGGAATTCCAACTTAGGAATATAGGGAGAGTTACCAACTTGTTTTTAAAAATGCTATTTGGGCAGGACTTGAATTGCTATGCAGTGTTTCAAAAAATTTGGATGTCAAATGTATTGATCTCAACATTTTGTAAAACTAAAACACTCCCCTGTTAAAGAACTAAAACTGTTCTTTTAATCATGTGAATTAGATTTTGAAAAAATATATCTGTCTTAATCAGCCATAGAGGAAAGAAATCTGAAATTATATGCATTTATTTTGCTCTGATATTGGCTTCCCTGCAACTTTCATTCATTGGCCCTAACTCAGCTATTGACATCAGCATTTTCCAGAGAGTGTCCTGAGGATATGACTTGCATGGTATGGGAAGAAGTATTATTTTTTAAAGGGAGAAAAGAGTGTTGTGGTCAAAAAAGAATGAAAATCCTAACTTCAAAGATATCAAAAGAGCCTGCTTGCTCGGGGACTTCTCAGAGCTTTGACTAGACTAATGGATGCTGTGAATCTCTCTGAGCAGTGGGCACAAGGCAAGTCTGTGATCCCAACATCACTTGCTTACACAGAGCCTTTCTCAAGATTAATAGCCCAGCAAGCAGTGTTTGCAAATATTTATCCAAATAAACGTAAAATAAATCTACCTTTCTGTCCACCTACAGCTCTCCAAATGTCTAAAGAAAATCATAAGAAAGACAAGTCATAAATCCGGGCTAAATATCTTAGCTCCCAAGTCCCAAGGTTTTATTTTGATCCCAAATTTCACTTTCCTCCAGCTTCCTAACTGTGACTCTGATCTTGCCCTAAACTAGAATTATACTACCCAAATATAATTTCTTTATTCAAGAAAACATCTTAACGTACTTTAGAGCAGCACTCATGTTTCTCTTTTCTGCTCATCATTTCTCCCTCAAATCCCTTCCACCTTGGTACCTCCCTCTGGCTGCTCTAATTGACAGGTCCCCTCATTCTAGCATCACCTGACACAGTCTATGCTTCTCCAGGCCATCTAACCCAGCACTGGAAACTAGAAAACCAAGCCCAGAAAGGCTGGTGTATCCTTGATTTAGACACCACTCCAACTGTTAAACCACCCACCACATGATCATTTTCTAGCCATGTCAAATAGTTGGGTTATAATCAACTAAAACCCTTTGGTTGGTTCCTATGCACTGCTATAAAGCTAAGCTTTTCTGGTCTTACATTTGTAGATCTTTTTTTTTTTTTTTAAACCAAAAAAGCAGGACTTCGTATTTTTTCTATTGAGACCCACTTTAATGTCGATCAAGGTCTTCCAGCATTTTGATTTGACTGTGGAAAATACTACCTGTCATTTTTCATTGGTAATGTCTACCAGTGATCTGGTTTCTGGCTGTGTGCAATTCTAGTTTGACTGTTGATCATTCAACATCATTAAAATGGTCCTTCAAAGGAAAATGGAAATAGTCAATTTTTAACAGTTTTCTCCATAATCTGAATTTATGGTTGAAAAGAGTTGTTACTGCTTTTGATAGCTGATTAGCACAAATACCCTAGACTCACAAGCAAGAAGCTAGGTCATTTACAATTAGAGACACTGCATTTCCATTATTGTTTGTAGTTTGGGACAATCTTCAGGGAGCTTATCATGTCACCTTTGGATATGTCATCCTCAGATTTTCCATCAGCAGTATGAGATTGTTCCTTATAAGGCATCTTAGCTCAATGACATGAACTTTGGCCTTTATAATGACCACCACAAAGTCCCAACAATACTTACAAAGAATAGCATTCATAATTACAAATGTAAAGCCATTTCTGTTTACTAGAAATTATCAAGTAAAATGGCATCCAAAGTTGGAAAAAAATATAACATAAGGAAGTGTATATATCTTTTACATAACATGTTAAGTTTATTTTAGACCTCTTCTTATATGTATGAATTTTCAGGGTTTTTTTGACAAACGCAACAGTTTGGGTTGTCAGCTTCCTCTTTCATGTTGGTCTGTTTCTTCATGGGAGAACTGCCTAAATTGTTCTTCAAGACTAATACCCCCAGGGTTGTCCATCCCCATCCAGTTCCTTTCAGAATCCAGATTTCACTCCCAGGATTCCTGTGCTGCAGCCCACTCAGCTCCTGCCTGGAGCATCTGCCTGGAGCCCAGTTCACAGCTTTAGGCTGCCTGGATAAGTCTCTACACCAAGAGACTCCACCTATGTATTTTTCTCTGAGCTATTTGCTTTTGTATTTCAGCTTCTAAACACAACAGTGCTATATTCCATTGAATCAACATCCTCAAGCTGAACCTGGCAAATGGCTTTGCAGGTGCCATTTTTTTTCAAGGACCAAACGTACCATGCTACAAAATCAATAGATGCTATATTAGAAGTTAATCATAATTTCTGGCAAATTGAAATTAGCCTAGAATTTCACTAAAGGTTTTTATTTACTGTTAATATTTTTCCTCTCTAAGAAGGAGATTGTGTGTTGATCTTACACAGATCCATCCCTCTTCTCTCTTTCCAACCTCCTGAAATCCTTGAAGGGACTTTCTATAGAAACTGCAGCTCTGTGAGCATGAAATAGAAACAAAATGAAATTCACCAGACCATATTAAGACTTTAGTCACACAATCCAGTTGCCAACCAATAGGAATGAGCTGGATTAATGAAATTACAAATCTTGTAGAGACCATTAGATGATTGGTCCAAATAATGTCACTACCATAAAGCAAATTCTAACCCAGATTTTATCAATTCACTTTGGGCTGGGTCTTTGTAACAATATTTAGAGGCAAAGAGGATGGAAAACAAAACACCAAAGGGTTACAAAATGAGAAACTCATCATCATTGCTCAACTTTAAACTGTTATCTAGTGATGGATATAAATTTGTGGTTCATGAATTACCTCTCTTTACTGATGATACACAGCATTTGGCAGATCGATGCTTTAAAAATTTACAAATGAATCCCCATCTAACTAGTCATCACTAGTTAGTTCCTAAAGTCTTTCACTTTAGGAAATTAAACATGAGCTAATTGAGTTTTTGGGAGGTGGAATCATTTGATAGTGTTAACCTACATTTGACCCACTGTGGATGGCGTATGAGATTCCCAGCAAAATTGGTGTATTATGTTAGCTTTCTCATTATGTTGTTGTGACCAGTTGTAATTATAAGGAGAAAAAAAATTTTCCCTTATAGACAACACATCATTTTAGATGGCTTCCAGATATTACATTCTGTTTTGTTTTTCTCTTTAAGAGATGCAAAGACCTTGCCACCCTCCAATTAAATTGGCTCACAAGCTTTCCACCTGCTAAGATTTAATTAAATTTTCAAACATTGATAAGCACATGTGTGTTTTCAAGTTATTCTCACTCCAGGGGCAATTTCCCCAGGTGGCTATGGGAGAAAATGGCCTTTAAAACAGTGCTTTCTCTGGAGCACTTGAGAAAGGACAGGAAGCAGGAGAACCTCAGAAGGTGAGGGCCACGCTTGAAGCACAGTTTCATTAATACTGGATGGCAGAAAAGGAGCCAAGTCCCAGATAATGAGGAAGGAGTTGCAATTTTTTTAAAGCTATCTGGTGACAGGGAAAACAAAAATGACATTCAGCTGACGAATGAGCGGAGTTTGACCTAGCCTTTTGACCCTTGACAATCAATCTTACCTGCTACTTCATAAAGAATTATAGCTCTGCCACTCACATTTGACTCTGGATTTTTACTATTCCCTTTACCTTTTTTTTTGAATACATGGTCCAAGAAGATAAATGTTTATGTTGTCTATAGCAGAGAGGAGGAAATATGGGATACTTAGAAGGGGGAAAAAAACTGAGAAAGAGAGAAGAGAGCGACAACCAGACCAACAGTCATAAAATGCTTTATACATGCAATTCAGAATTGTCAGGGATGTTTTTTATGTGACTGGCCAAAATAGCAACTGGAAATAAAGGATGACCCCATCCACCCAGCCTAGATGTGAAACCCCGAAGACTGGGGGTGAGATCCAAGCCTGCCTCCCCTCTACTCCCCACCTCCCCCCACCCCCAAAGGCATCAAATGAATTTTGATGAATCCATTCCCTGTCCACGGGCTCTGATTACCATGTGTGCTGGGCAGGGTTTCAGTGCCATTATTATAGGACAGACAGGGCGGCGGGTCCAGGCTCCAAGCTACGTTCAGGATGTGTTAACAGCACCAGTGCGGGCACTAAACAGTGTGCGCTCTGTCCACCTTGCGTAAATCAGCAGGGGTGAGGAACATCTCACGGGGGAGGAAGAGGAGACACCTTAGGAATAAGAGATAAGGTCTTCTTCGGCATTGGGAGTGCTTTGTTTCTCTACGTAATTTGATGCAGTTTGTCCCGAGACTCTCAAACCCAGGCTCATCAGCAAAAGCCAACTTTATGGAGCTTGCCTGGTGCATAAGTTGGCCGCAGGGACTTCTTGCCTTTATAGAGTCAAGATGCTTTTTCATAGCTGTGCTGGAGTCTATCAGCACGAACACAGTCTCCTAGAAGCAGAATGCAATTTCTGACCATTTAATCCATCCTGGATCACTGGGAGCACAGAGCTTGCTTTTCTGCATCTGGCTTGAAATAAAAGAGAGCCAGGTTGGAGGGTGTGGGAAGATGGATGGAGACTTGCAGTAGTTGTCAAAAACAGAAACGAAACATTGGAGTGGGCGGTGTACAAATTGGCCCTTTTGGTAGCACATTTCCAAACCTGAGTCATAGGTTCCAACTGCCTCGCATCTTATTGAAGAGATAAAAGATCCTGGCAAATAAAAAGAAGCCCAGTTATGACGTGAAAAGCCACCAATCTGTCGCTGACATCTTTCTCAGTAAATAGGCGTCACTCTTAGCCCTTAACCTCTTCCCAAACCTGGGCCTATGCCCACCTTTCTCTGGCCATGACCATACCAAGTACATCCCGCAGCTCCATATGGCTGGTCAACTGGTCTCCAAGGTGTGACCATCCCTCTCCTTGGCCTGGACTTCATTCCTTCCAGTATCATAAGGCTGACAAGCTGTTTATGAGAGGTTTCTAGGCTGTATGTTCATAAAGAATCCCCCCTCAAAACAGGGTGAGCTCGTTAATGGAGGAAGTGAGGTCACTGCTCTGACAGTCCTAACAAGATGACAGAATTTATGAAGCGCTGCAGTAGAGAGATGGAGTCATCTGCAGTCTATTCATATAATAAGGCCACTGGGGGCCCGTCGTTGCTCCCCTTGAATTTGTTGTCCTTTCTTCCTTCCTTTTCTGTGGGCTTGGCTCTTCCTTAGCCTCCCTTTCTGATCCACATAAACTCATGATTACTTTGGATGACGTCATAGCCGGGATAAATGGTCTCCCTTCCTCATAGGGATGGATGGACTGCTCCCTGCGCTGTGTGTGAACCAGGGTGACAAGGGAGAGTTGTATGGACCCAGTCCTTGGGTCAAATTTTGTGTAAAATCTAAATGTGGAATCCAATCGATAGCATCTTAAGCCTAAGTTAAAATTTTTATCTTAAAAAACTTGTTGCAACTTCTTTTTAAAAAATTTTATTGGAGTATATAGTTGACTTACAATGTTGTATTAGTTTCAGATGTACAGCAAAGTGAATCAGTTAGACATATATCCACTCTTTTATAGATTATTTTCCCATACAGGCCATTACAGAGTACTGAGTAGCTTCCTATGCTAAACAATAGGTCCTTATTAGTTATCTATTTTATATATAATAGTGTGTATATCTCAATCCCAGTCTTCCAATCTGTCCCTTCTCCCCTTACCCCCTGATAACCGTAAGTTTGTTCTCTACATCTGTAACTCCATTTGTTTTGTAGGTAAGTTATGCAATTTCTTTTTAATGTCCAGTGTCCTTTTAAATCCAATGTATGGTAATATTCCTCTTGTCATAAACCTATAAGGTGGAGGTGAATTGTATTTTCCCTGGTATAGAATCATCATTGCCCAAATTATCAGGGAAGACTCAATGGAGATGTACAGCTTGGGATAAACAAGAATGGAGCGACATATTTGAAAGGTAAAAGGAAAGAAGGAAAAAAGATAAGCCAACAATTTTTGGTATTCAAATGAGGAGAGAGTTTGTTAATAGATCCATTAGTTGTAAAAACTAGTAACAGGCTAAGTCAATTATTAACCAGGAATTTTTGTGGGAACTTTTGTGAGAACATAAGAAAGAAGAGTTAGTTGAAGCTTGTTAATTATAAGAACTCTAAAATTAATCACTTACCCCTTTATTTTCCATAACTAAGCTTCAGTCTTAATTTTTACCTACCCTACAAAGCTCCCTGGTGTCTCAGTCACTTAAATAAGTGAGATAAGAAGATCCCGTGTCTCAGTCACTTAAATAAGTGACCATCCTCTCTCCTTCCCAAAACCAGCCTGTACTTAACACTACACCTAGAGTGAAAAAAGTAGTGAAAGTGTTAGTCACTCAGTCATGTCTGACTCTTTGTGACCCAATGGACTGTAGTCTGCCAGGCTCCTCTGTCTATAGAATTCGCCAGGCAAAAATACTAGAGTGGGTTGCCATTCCTTTCTCTAGGTGATCTTTCCAACCCAGGGATCACACCCAGTTTTCCTGCAGTGCAGGCAGATTCTTTACCATCTGAGCCACCAGGGAAGCCTACCTAAAATAATCTTTTTAAGATGTAGTGCTGAGCACATTGCACCCTTATAGCTCTGGGAATAACATCCCATCCCAAAACACAGCCCCAAGGCCTCCTTCTCCAGTTTCACCTTCAGCTATGCCCATTCCCTCCTGCTCAGAGTCTTTGCAGGTGCTGTTCCCTCTACCTGGAAGTGCCTTCCTCCTCATCTCATTGACCCAGACTCAACCTCAGGGCAGCTTGCCTTCCTGCCTGCCCCACTCCCAGAAGAAAATAAGGTGTCATTTTGCATTTGTATATGTGGTTACAGAGCTCATAAGTATTTTTGTCCTCTTGAAAGTCTGTGACATAACTCTGTGAGAACAGACTCTGTGCTGGTTTGGTCCACTCTCATTTCCCCATACCTGGTCAGTGTCTGGCAATGAATAGGCAAATTAATGAATGAGTAAGTTTTACTGCTCCATAAAGTTTCATTGAACCAATGTCACTGAAAAACACCCAAGTATTTTTATTTTCTGTATGGTTTATTACAGAATATTGACTATACTTCCCTGTGCTAAATAGTAGGACCTTATTGCTTATCTATTTTATATATAATGGTTTGCATCTGCTGATCCCAAACTCTCTCTCCATCCCTCTCTCAGCCCCCTTCCCTTTGGCAGCCACAAGTCTGTTCTCTATGTCTGTGAGTCTGCTTTTGTTTCATAGGTTAGTTTCACTGAGTCATATTTTAGATTCCACATATGAGTGATATCATATAGTATTTGTCTTTATCTGTCTGACTTACTGCATTTAGTATGATCATCTCTAGATGCATCCATGTTGCTGCAAATGGCATTATTTCATTCTTTTTCATCACTGAGTAACATTCCATGTATATATGTACCACATCTTTATTTATTCATTGATCAATGGACATTTAGGTTGCTTGTGTTTTGGCTAGTGTAAATAGTGCAGCTATGAACATTGGAGTGCATGTATCTTTTTGAATTATAGTTTTCCCCAGATATATGCCCAGGAGCGGGATGCTGGATTATAAGGCAACTCAATTTTTAGTGTTTTGAGAAGCCTCCAAACTGCTTTCCATAGTGGCTGCACCAATTTATATTACTACCAACAGTGGAGGAGGGTTCCCTTTTTTCTAAACCCTCTCCAGCATTTACTATTTGTAGACTTTTTAGTGATAACCATTCTGACCAGTGTGAGGTGGTAACAAATGTATTAAATGCATTGGTTTGCATTTCTCATAATTAGAGATGAGTTTAATTTTATGAAAAGATACAAGAGTTTTTTAACAGTGACATGCTCTAAAACTCTAAGGTCTCACAATATGTAAAGCCTAGTGAGTTTTTAACTCTAAAATAATTTTAAGAGCCTAGATCTGTTTCTACCTGGGAGAGAAATAAGGTACATTAAAGAGAAATTAAGGAGAATTAATGATTAAGGTAAAATCTCTAATGAAAATTCTCTTTAAATTATATTCTTTAATATGTGTGCTTAATTATTTTAAAAATAAATTTCAAGTTAATCATATTGTTATTATTAAAATTATTATGGCCATACCACATGGTATGTGGGCTCTTAGTTGGTTCCCTGACTAGGAATCAAACCCTGAAAGCACAGAGTCTTAACCACTCGACTGCCAGAGAAGTCCCTGTGCTTAATTATTTTAATAAGGGTTTTTACACACACACACACATACTTTCACACTTTCCCTCATACACACACACATATACACACACATTCTTTCCTTGGAATGAATGAAACATGCCTGTAGGAAGCCTGGAAATTTGTACCATGACACCATATCCATCACCAGTTTCCTGTTCTTTTCACCTTCACTGTAAGACGTATTGTATCTTACAAGTGACTGTAAGAAGTCTCTTGCAACTCACATTTAACAAGTGATGACATGGGCCACATTATTATACTAAAAGGAAAAGTTTATGAAGTATATAGATCTGCCTCAGATCAATCTTTTATCCGACTATTCTTAGAACCAGAAAGTTGGGGGTCCAAAAGCCCATTGCTTTATATGATCACAGCCTGAATTTGTTTGTGAAACATTCCCCCACTCTAAATTCTACTCTTAAAGAAAAGTAGGTGTCCTGGCAGATATTGCTACAAAATAGCTGCAAGGCTGGAGCAGTCCTGTTTGAGATATGTCAGCGGCAGTGTGGGCTGGCATCCAGAACAGTCAAATTAAACTACCCCTTACTTACTTTCTGTGCCTGGCCTGTCAGATACTTGCAGTTTTATTTTTCATCACTTACTTCACATATTTCTTTTCATCTTTTTTTGAATAAACAAACAATCTTATCTGTCGACCCTTTTGGCTCCTGCTGTGTGTTTCATCTATCTCATAAAGATCTGTTTGGGTTCACTTAGAGAGGGAGCCCAAATAATTAATACACCCATTCCCTGAATGGTGCCCATAGCACTGGTACTTCTGAAAGATGCTGAAAGTAAACAAAACAAAACCAGCCTGAAGTGTGTCAATTTCACAGCAGGTCATGAAGAGCACCCTCCCAGCAGAAAATTCCTAGTAAATAGGTAATGAGGAGCTGGAATTGTTTTCAGACTGGGTCCAGGCTTCATTCATCACTGAATGTTGAAATCTAGAAATTGTGAGAATTACATACAGTGGATTTAAGGGGCATTTGCTTAAAACCTAAACCACGCTCAGAGGCTCCCCATCTCACTGACATTGTGCTGTTTCTGCATGTAGGTCCTCATTCAACTCCTAAGGGCCTTTGCGAATGTCAAGGTCCCCCGGGCAGGACTCGGGAGAATTCACGGCCGGGAAAGGTGGGGAGCAGGACTTGATTACCTTAGCATGCAGGCATCTGCCCTAGGCAACTTCCTTCAGGCCATGCTTTTTGCTTCCAGCTACTGCACTTTCATTCCCCAGACAGTAGGCAAGGGTTCCATCCTAGCACCCTCCCTGCCTCTCCTGGAAGTCCCAGAGCTGCCTCCCTGACCTCAGACTGGAGAGCCAAAGCCCTCGGACCCCTCCAAAAGCCAGTCAAACAGGGAAGACCTGGAACATTCCCCCAAAACAGAGGCTCTTCAGTCACTAACAAGACTCTCAAACCAAGTGTTGAAAAGAACATCCTTCACTAAAAGGTTGTTAGGAAAAAGATGAATAAATTTGACTTTGTAAAGTTTGGCTTCTACTATACTCAACTAAACATTGTAACCATGTAGCCTACATTTTTCCAACTTATTCACACAGACGTATGAGTGACGTTGTTGATTAACTCTGCCTAAATCCATATGAGTGACGTTGTTGATTAACTCTGCCTAAATCCAAATAATAATAGTACTTTGTATACAGCTTCCTCCAAATCGACAAAGCTAAGTTTTTGGAGGGTTGGGGGGGGAAGCAAAGAATTCTTTCATTTAATTTGCTCGTGGTTAATATGTCCTAGCTTTTAGTTGTCAACTCAGCTCCTTTTAAGCGGTTAAAAATCACCTATTTAATACATTAGCTGTGAGTTTTGCATGAGAATAACATCAATTATTCCCATCGATAGTTTCCAAAACCACCCTCTTTCCCCTTTTGAAAATTACCACATTTTCTCAATTTCACACTCCATTCTCCTATGCAAATTCAAAAGTTATGAGGCAAGTTTTGTCAAATAAGCTTTGAACTATTGAAACCTAAGAACTCACCAAAAGGGGTAGATCTGCCCCCCAGGAAGAAAAGCAAAATAGATGGGCCCAATACCAGAAATAGGGCTTTTAGGGGTGGTATTTTTTCCTCTTGTGGATTTTTTTTCCAAAGCCAAAATCTTGGATAAGACAGTCATTTGAAGATTAGTACAGGGGAAAGGAGAAACTCAGTTGTTCCAAGTTCAAAATGAGTGTTTAATCCACATCTTATCTTGATCATGCCTCTTTCCTGCATGTTCAGTTGGTCCCAGTGAAATTCTAAGTTCCTTGAGGGCAGAATTATGTCTGTTCTTTCCTTAGGAGCCTCCACCATGACCAGCTCAGCCCAAGACTCACAGAATTTCAATATATATTCATTGTCTGAACTTGAAAGAAACCGTTAACAGCCAAGAAACTGGGGTAAAACCCAAACTATGTTTTTCATAACATGTGTGCCTGCATCTTTCCTTCCTTTGTAACTTGAGCATCCATCATAGAGATGGTTACAGGCAGAGCATAATAAGCTTGAAGAACTGAACTCAAAGTAGGTATTTAATGTTAGATGAGTGATGCATGACTGTTGGGGATCAAGACCTAATCTAGTGCAGTGGTTCTCAAACTTGAACGAGTAGGACGTGTTAAAAACAGATTGCTGGGCTCCCCTAGGAGTTTTCTTTCAGGTGATCTAGGGTGTGGCCTGAGAATTTGCTTCTCTTATAAGTTCCTAAGTGATGCTGGTGCTGCTAGATTGATGAGGGACCACACTGAGGCGCCATTGCTTTTGCCCATGTGCTTGCAAAGGCAACAGTTGTTATGAGTTACTGCCATTTCTACTGACCCTGCTTTATGTTTTCATTCCTCTGCTAGGATATCTTATGTTGATTTGTACGAACACCTCACCTTCTCAGCTTATAATGGTCTTTCTCCTGTATCTTTTCACAATATTCTCATTCCTGTAACTGTTGAGAGATGCAAAGGGAATTGATCTTGTAGCCTGGATGGGGTGAGTGATATTCTGGAGGTATCAGGGACTGACTTCCCTTCCTTCAGGAAACATGGAAACAAAACGTGGCTACCAACTTGGTCCTATACAGCCAAGTCCCAGCAAGCTGTAGCCTTCAGAGTGACCATAAGGTCTCCATGTTTACAGAAAAGGAGAGGAGGGAGAGAGAACAAAATGCACATAAGTCCTAAGGAATAATCTCATCAATTCCTCTTAGAGAAAAGAGTAGTTAGGATATAATTCATCGAAGACTTACATCAAACTTTATTATTTCTTACTAAGAATGTTACACTCAACACTGCCCCTCTTTTCTCTTCAATCCACTTCAAACTCTCCCAAATAGATATTTAATTCTTTCACTAAACCAGTCCTTTCACTAAACCACTCCAGAATACTGGAGTGGGTTGCCATGCCCTCCTCCAGGGGATCTTCCTGACCCAGGGATCAAAGCTGTATCTCTTATGTCTCCTGCTTTGGCAGGCAGCCTCTTTACCACTAGTACCACCAGGGAAGCCGATTTAGATTAGGGAGTGACCCCTAGTGGATCAGACAGTAAAGAATCTGTCTGCAATGCAGGAGACCTGGGTTCCATCCCTGGGTCGAGAAGATCCCATGCAGAAGGGCATGGCAACCCATTCCAGTATTTGTGCCTGGAGAATCCCATTGACAGAGGAGTCTGGTGGTCTACAGTCCATGGGGTTACAAAGAGTCGGACATGACTGAGCGAAAACACGCGCGCGCACGCACACACACACGCACACCAATGTGAGCCTTGGGCTGAAATCCCTCAATGATTACTGCTGCTGCTACTGCTGCTGCTAAGTCGCTTCAGTTGTGTCCGACTCTGTGCGACCCCACAGACAGCAGCCCACCAGGCTCTGCCATCCCTGGGATTCTCCAGGCAAGAACACTGGAGTGGGTTGCCACTTCCTTCTCCAATGCAGGAAAGTGAAAAGTGAAAGTGAAGTTGCTCAGTCGTGTCCAACTCTTCGTGACCCCATGGACTGCAGCCTACCAGACTCCTCCGTCCATAGGATTTTCCAGGCAAGAGTACTGGAGTGGGTTGCCATTGCCTTCTCCTCAATGATTACTATGACTTCCAATTCAGTTCAGTCACTCAGTCATGTCTGACTCTTTGCAACCCACGGACTGCAGCACACCAGACTTCCCTGTCCATCACGAATTCCCAGAGCTTACTCAAACTCATGTCCATAGAGTCAGTGATGCCATCCAATCATCTCATCCTCTGTCATCCCTTATTCCTCCTGCCTTCAATCTTTCCCAGCATTGGGGTCTTTTCCAAAGAGTCAGTTCTTCGTATCAGGTAGCCAAAGTCCTGGAATTTCAGTTTCAGCATCAGTCCTCCCAATGAATATTCAGGACTGATTCCTTAAGGATTGACTGGTTTGCTCTCCTTGCAATCCAAGGGACTCTTAAAAGAGTCTTCTCCAACACCACAGTTCAAAAGCATCAATTCTTTGGCGCTCAGCTTTCTTTATAGTCCAACTCTCACATCCGTACATGGCTACTAAAAAAAACCATAGCTTTATCTAGACGGACCTTTGTCGGCAAAGTAATGTCTCTGCTTTTTAATATGATGTCTAGGTTGGTCATAGTTTCTCTTCCAAGGAGCAAGCATCTTTTAATTTCATGGCTGCAGTCAACATCTGCAGTGATTTTGGAGCCCAAGAAAAGAAAGTCTGTCACTGTTTCCATTGTTTCCCCATCTATTTGCCATGAAGTGATGGGGCCAGATGCCATGATCTTCATTTTTTGAAGGTTGAGTTTTAAGCCAGCTTTTTCACTCTCCTCTTTCACTTTCATCAAGAGGCTCTTTTGTTCCTCTTCACTTTCTGCCGTAAGGGTGGTATCATCTGCATATCTGAGGTTATTGATATTTCTCCCAGCAAGCTTGATGAAGCTTGTACTTCATCCAGCCTGGCATTTTGCATGATGTACTCTGCATATAAGTTAAATAAGCAGGGTAACAATATACAGCCTTGACATACTCCTTTCCCAACTTGGAACCAGTTTGTTGTTCCATGTCCAGTTCTAACTGTTGCTTCTTGACCTGCATACAGATTTCTCAGGAGGCAGGTCAGGTCGTCTGGTATTCCCATCTCTTGAAGAATGTTCCACAGTTTGTTGTGATTTACACAGTCAAAGGCTTCGGCATAACCAGTAAAGCAGAAGTAGGTGTTTTTATGGAACTCTCTTGCTTTTTCACACTATGAATGCCAGAATGTGATAATAAATTTTAGAAAGTAGAATCATATAGACTATCATTTAATTGAAAGTCTCTTGGTGGTGGCTCAGCTGGTAAAGAATCCACCTGCAATGCAGGAGACCTGGGTTCAATCCCTGAGCTGGGAAGATCCCCTGGAGAATGGAATGGCTACCCACTTCAGGATTCTTGTATTCTGCCCTAGAGAATTCAATGGACTGTGTAGTCAGTGGGGTTGCAAAGAGTCGGACAAGCATGTTTGATTCCAAAAGTCACTATGAGTCTTAAAAGCCAAAATAATAATAATTATTATCATTCTTGAACATTTAGTGCTGAAATAAACCCTTTAAATACTTTATTTCGTCTTCACAGTAACTTTATTAAGATGTCATTCTTCCCCTTTCCTCTTGAAAAATCTAATGCTTAAGGAAATCAAGTAACTTGCCCAAAGGCATGCAATTACTAATAATAACATCACTAATCTTGCACTTCTTACTCTATAATCAATGACAAATGCCTATCCAGCTGTTTTCTAAAATGGTTCAACTAAAAATGGTTCAACTTAAGTATCTTCCCCATCACTCTTAGAAGTAACAAAAATCAGAGCAGCACTCTGATTTTTATTATGGGTTTATTAACACGGGACGAGTATAAACAGACTGGTCACAAGTGTTCATGCTGTAATCAAGATGTTTATACAGATGTGCGGGAAGCATTTGTGGTTTTTATTAGGAGTTATAGTCCTTGAGGTA
Organism: Dama dama; assembly: GCF_033118175.1. Taxonomy (NCBI): domain Eukaryota; kingdom Metazoa; phylum Chordata; class Mammalia; order Artiodactyla; family Cervidae; genus Dama; species Dama dama. The sequence continues at coordinate 77,829,491 of NC_083698.1, read as the reverse complement.
GAAATTTTGAGAAGGTTTTCAGGCATCATCTTTACATGTGGGGACTCTTGTAGAGGTTTTCCCCTGCTGTGCAATTCTGGTGAGAATATACAAGTGCAACCTGAAGGGGAAAAGCTGGCTTAATTTGGCAATATTATACATCTCAGAAAATGTAAGATGGTAAACAGGGACTTTCTAATGTTCTTCAATGTGCAAAGAATGTCCTGAAGCATGCTACCTTGAATTGTCAAGTACATGATTCACACTGAACATTTGTAAAAGAAAAGAAATGAGCTAAATTTACTCCCAGGAAGTTTCTATAGATAGTTTTTATTGTTAGAATGAAATGGTAATTTCTTTAACCACCCCGGAGGATGGTTCAATTTCCCTTCCTTTAAGAATAAACCTCGTTTGCAGGTTTGATCCCTGGGTAAGGAATATCGCCTGGAGGAGGGCATAGCAACCCACTCCAGTATTATTGCCTGGGAAATCCCATGAACAGAGAAGCCTCATGAATCCATGGGGTCATGGGGTTGAAAAAGAGTCAGACAAGACTTAGTGACTAAAAAACAACAACAAAAAAGGAATAAATATTCTTCCCAAAGTTTTTCATTGTTATCAAATTGAAAATCCAGCATCAGAGAGAATCTAACCCCATGTTTCAAAATCATGAAGGTTTTTGTTTTTCTACAGGTTATCTTTTTCCTTTTTTGTGGTTCATTTTTAAATGTGACAGATATGACTTTTTAAAATTTTTTTATTTTTTTAATTAAAAAAAAGAATAACCCTCATTATATGTAGTTATTAATACTTAACTGTAGGGAGAAACATTACATTTGAAAATTTAGTCCATGAAATCCTAGATACATGAACAATATTGAAAATTTTTGGGCTTCTAACAGGTGGAAACCAAGTTCGCAAATCAAGAGAGCTCAGTCCATTAAACCAATGAGAACTGCCAGCTTGTCAGTGGTCAATAAATTAGCATTGTTGAAAATATAGTCACACTTGTCTATAAAGCAGCTCTTATTTGAGAATGAGACTTTGACATTCAACAGAAGCAATGGCTTAAACCCACAAAGGAAATCATATCTATCATCTGCTGAGTATCTATCAGACACTGCAGCACCCACAGTGCTGTATGTTTTTGCTTGCACATCTTTGTGGGTGGGTATTATTAAACTAGCATTATAGATGAGGAAACTGAGGTTCAGAGAGGTTAAGTGACATCATCAGAGTCAGTTAGTAAGTATCAGAGACCTGAACCCAGGGCTTCAAAATCCATGTTCCGCTTAAATCACTACAGAGGTACCAGTTGAGACTCTTCTCTATGATTCCACTTTCTAAAATGTATTATAATAATACATTAATTGTATTATACACAATACAATAATTGCTTTGGGGTTTTCAGTTCCAGCATTACCTTTGGGATTACTATCTAATCTGAATAGTTAACCAAATTCAGAAAAACAGGTCAGGAATTTAGATTTTTCTGCAGAACCAAAAGCCTATGGGTTTCCTTTCCAAACAGAAAGGCATGCTATTTGGTTATATTCTCAACATGTGTGAAAGATTGTTTTTTATGTTAATTCTTATATCGGGGACTTCTGTCAAAATAGGAGTTGATGGTTTTTATTTTCTGTGCCAGAGGGGCCTATTTATTGGGTGTTTCCTTCAGAGCTGGGATTTAGATTGTCCCTTCTTTGCTCTTATTTTTAATCAGCTTTGACATTAGAAACTTTCAGTTCTGATTTGGGTTCAGGATTTTGGAAAATCAGTTAGGGGAGGTTCAGAAGGAGTCCAAAGAAGGCAATGGCACCCCACTCCAGTAGTCTTCCTGGAAAATCCCATGGATGGAGGAGCCTGGTAGGCTGCCGTCTATGGGGTCACACAGAGTTGGACACGACTGAGGCAACTTAGCAGCAACAGCGGCAGGAGTCAGTCATGAAGGAGATGTTTGAGGTCACTGGATTGTTCAGATGTTCAAGAGACCTACTAAATAATGGCTCAAATGGTGGTGATTTTCTACAAAGCTCTCAGAAGACTATTTCTGCAGTTACTGTTACATATTCAAAATAATTGATAGGTAGCCATGTCTTTAAAAAGCAAATATTGTTTAATTAGGTCAATATTTAACAAATTAGAATCTCTCTTCAAGAGCAGGTCTCAGGTTGTAGAGCCTAAAGCTCTCTTTAAGAAATTATAAAATTAAAAATATAAAGTTATATATTATAGTTAATATTTTTAGAATGGGAAAAGAAGTCACAATGTATTACAAATACAAAATTTGGGAAAAAACCATAAATATCACAAATTTACAAATATCATACTCTCTAATATCTCCTACATTCTTTAGTTAATATTTTTTATTGCTTCTTCTCATGGCACTTTTGTAAGGTCAATTTCTATAATTATTGAATGATGTTGCAGTGTTTCCTCTATCATGGATAATCTTTTTTTTTAAGTGATACTTTAGAAAAGTTTCTTAGAGCTTCATTTGTTACTGGTAAAATTTTAGGATTATTGTCAAATTTGAGAAAAACCTTTACTGAGTTAGTTTTATTATCAGAGATTTAGAAGAGTTTTTCACAAACTAGCCTCTAGCTTTGTACATTGTAATTGTTGCCTCTGCCATCCAGATACCTCCAAGTGCTGGGTGCCATTGAACAACTTCCTATGTCCATGTATATCCATGTTACAAAGGTAGGTGGTAAGGATGTTGCTTCAAAGTTCTTCCTATGTCAAGATATCTAGCAATAGTGTAACTACTCACAGAAGTAATTTAAGACCACATAAAATGCGAAAAGTTGACTCATTGGAAAAGACCCTGAAGCTGGGAGGGGTTGGGGGCAGGAGGAGAAGGGGATGACAGAGGATGAGATGGCTGGATGGCATCACCGACTTGATGGGCATGAGTTTGAGTAGACTCCGGGGGTTTGTGATGGACAGGGAGGCCTGGCGTGCTGCGATTCATGGGGTCACAAAGAGTCAGACACGACTGAGTGACTGAACTGAACTGAAGTGAAAGACATCCCACTAAACCAATACTAAATACAGTCCCAACTCAACTTCCCTACAAATGCCCACAACCACTCCAAGTACTACCTGACCGAGGGAAAGTGATGGGGAAGGGATGGGTATCAAAGTGGAAAAATTCAGCGGACAAGCTAGCTGCAGTTAAAGTATCTCAGTAAAGCATGTCATCTGGTGAACGCAGTATGAGCCTCCCCCAGGGGTTTTGAAGAGGCTGTACCATCGAGGCACCTGTGTAACTGTCAATCCCAAACTTCCAATTTTTCCCTTCTCCTACACTTCTTCTTTGGTAACCAAAGTTTGTCTTCCATGTCTATGAGTCTATTTCTGTTTTATAGATAAGTTCATTTGCATCATTTTTCTAGACTCAGTATGTAAGTGATATCACATGGTATTTGTCTTTGTCTGTCTGACTTACTTCACTTAGTATGAGCATCTCTAGGTCCATGCATGTTGCTGCAAATTTTCAGCCCTAGGTATTGATAGCTGTTTTGGAAGCTGTCTCGCAGCTTCTCCCTTCAGGTTCTGTGGCTCAAACACTCACCTATACACATGCTACCTTCGTGAGTTCTCTCAAAGAGGGCCTTGCTGCTTGCAGGCAGCCATGAAAAGGCCCCTTCCATGTCACTCACATCCTGTTTGTTTTTTCCCTATATAGATAAAAATAAAGCTCTCTTGGGTATAGACAGGGCTTCCCAGGTGGCTCAGTCAGTAAAGAATCTCCGTGTAGTGCAGGAGCCCTGGGTTTGATCTCTGGGTCAGGGAAGACCCTCTGGAGTAGGAAATGGTATAGATAAGAACAAAGAAGAGGAGAGGCACAAAATAGAGAGAGAACTGAAACAGACTCAACTACCATTTCTGGAAAATCAGGACTTGGAGTGGATTCCCAGGAGCTTCCTCTCAGGAGGGAGGTAGCCAGGACCCTCCGTGAGTGAGAATATGGTGTCCACGCTATGGAGGAAGGGTGGATGGAACAATCTTTGCTGTCTATCATCTCCATCCCCCATCCCATCCCTCTAGTCTCTGAATAACAGGGGAGGCAGGGTGGAGTGAGATGGAAAGTTCTTGGAAGAAATGAGAGAATGGAGATGCTGAAGGAAACCCCCAGTAGTGGCCATGGCCACTGGCTAGACACCAATCCCCATGGCTATCCATAAAGAACACAGGTAAGAAGGAGATTACCTCACTATAGATCGTGTTTTTTTAAAAAAAAAAAAAAAAACTTTTTTCCTCAGGTTCACAAACTGAAGGACATTTAAAGAAAACCGAAGGGCTAGCATAATGTCAAGGTTAACATTTTAATTGCATAAAACACCAAGAAAGCCTACGCTTGTCATTTTTACAAGGTTACCTTTCCTGTACAATGGAGGCTTTTATCCAACAACTATATATGAGTTGGTGACATGACACGGAATGTGACTTACATAAACAGGAGAGCTCACACTCTTTTCTCGCCCAGAGCTCCTCCAGAAGCCATCAAGTAGCTAAATGGTGGCCTTTAAAACCTTTCCTCACAGATAAGAAATGCACACATATGTGTCATTTTGTAGTTTTGAATGCTCAGGGCTTAATTCTCCTGTAGTATGTCTGCCCCCTCCCCATGCCCAGAGCCCCAAGGACTTCAAAGAGGGGTTTGCAGGTGGAATAGCAGATAAGCGCTGGAGAATTTAGCTCTTTGGGATGATGTGATCACATAACAAAAGACTGCTGTAACCCCTTGAGAAGGTAACATTAAGGTTACCATTGGAGCCTTAACTCTGAATTCCCTGAATCTAGGGCAATGCAGAGTATATAGCCCCACAGCGTAATACTTCACAGTGTTTTACAATGAGCAGAAAAAGAAAAAGAAAAAAATCTTGTAAAAAACGGAAAGCCTTTCAGATCTATGCATTGAATCTTTTTTTTTTTTTTTTGAAAGATAAGTTCCAAGATTGAAAAGTAGCTTGAGGTAAGTTTCAACACATTACACATGCTTAGGAAAATAACAGCTTTGTATATTAATACAAGGTATGCGAGAAATGTGTCCTTATTGGTCGATACGCAAACGTCTATTTATATTTTCATCTCATGGGGCTTCCCAGGTGGTGCTGGTGGTAAAGAACCCACGTGCCAGTGCAGGAGATATAAGAGATGTGGGTTCAATCCCTGGGTTGAGAAGATCCCCCAGAGAAGGAAATGGCACCCCACTCCAGTATTCTTGCCTGGAGAATCCCATGGACAGTGGAGCCTGGCAAGCTACAGTCCATAGGGTTCCAAAGAGCTAGACACAACTGAAGTAACTTAGCATGCATGAGACTCAGGAACACAAAGGCAGTTGTCATCCATAAGCACAAACTTTATTCATAAAAGAGCTTCATTCCCACAATCAGTCTTGAAATAGAAATCCAAATCCTCAAGTGCAGATGAAAAATGTCATCAGTGCCTACATCTCAAAATGAAGGTGCAATCCCATTAAAACAAGACTGATTCTTTTGAAAATTAAGAGAACACCACCACTCAGATTATACATGGTGATGCTGAATGGTAATATCCAATAACTTATGTAGAGCACACTAGTTTTGTTCTCCCAGCCAGGAGGAAGGCAGGTTTGTGATCACCCAGAGCTAGAAGCATGGAACTGGCTGAAAGAAAGCCAAAAGAGTAAACACCAGAAAGAGGGCCCTGGCAGAAGTTCCCTGCCCCACCGCAGGCAGGGGCATTGTTGACAGGGTCCTGTTTCATTACATCACCATATAACGTACTCTATCTACTTTGTTCTTATCTCTTATTTCTTATCTGTTTCCCCCAAGTAGCATATACATTTCCCTAAGGACACAAATTATCTGTTTTGCCTATTTTTGTATCCCCAGAAAGTGCCTGGGACATAGAGGCATTCAGATATTCATTAAATGAATGAATAGATTCCTTGATGTACAAATCCATCCCTTCTCATCCATTCCCTTCAAATGTTGAATTCAGAGTGAACCCAGAAGGCGATGAGCAAGGTTTTTTGTCAGGACAATCTAATGAGTACTTGTGTGTATGCGTGCTAAGTCATTTCAGTCGTGTCCAACTCTTTTCAATCCCAGGGACTGTAGTCCACCAGGCTCCTCTGTCCATGGGATTCTCCAGGCAAGAATACTGGAGTGGGTTTCCATGCCCTCCTCCAGGGGATCTTCCTGACCCAGGGATCGAACCCATGTCTCTTATGTATGCATTGGCAGGTGGGTTCTTTACCATTAGTGCCACCTGGGAAACCTTTCTGTTAATTGACCCTAAATGTGTTCAGTTCAGTTCAGTTCAGTCGCTCAGTCGTGTCCAACTCTTTGCGACCCATGAGTCACAGCACGCCAGGCCTCCCTGTCCATCACCATTTACTCAAACTCATGCCCATCGAGTCGGTGATGCCATCCAGCCATCTCATCCTCTGTCGTCCCCTTCTCCTCCTGCCCCCAATCCCTCCCAGCGTCAGGGTCTTTTCCAATGAGTCAACTCTTCACATGAGGTGGCCAAAGTATTGGAGTTTCAGCCTCAGCATCAGTCCTTCCAATGAACACCCAGGACTGATCTCCTTTAGGATGGACTGGTTGGATCTCCTTGCAGTCCAAGGGACTCTCAAGAGTCTTCTCCAACACCACAGTTCAAAAGTCCAGTTTTTTGGTGCTCAGCTTTCTTCACAGTCCAACTCTCACATCCATACATGACCACTGGAAAAACCATAGCCTTGACCAGACGGACCTTTGTTGGCAAAGTAATGTCCCTGCTTTTTAATATGCTATCTAGGTTGGTCATAACTTTCCTTCCAAGGAATAAGCGCCTTTTAATTTCATGGCTGCAGTCACCATCTGCAGTGATTTTGGAGCCCAAAAAAATAAAGTCTGACACTGTTTCCACTGTCTCCCCATCTATTTGCCATGAAGTGATGGGACCAGATGTCATGATCTTAGTTTTCTGAATGTTGAGCTTTAAGCCAACTTTTTCACTCTCCTCTTTCACTTTCATCAAGAGGCTTTTTAGTTCCTCTTCACTTTCTGCCATAAGGGTGATGTCATCTGCATATCTGAGGTTATTGGTATTTCTCCCAGCAATCTTGATTCCAGCTTGTGCTTCTTCCAACCCAGCGTTTTTCATGATGTACTCTGCATATAAGTTAAATAAGCAGGGTGACACTATACAGCCTTGACATACTCCTTTTCCTATTTGGACCCAGTCTGTTGTTCCATGTCCAGTTCTAACTGTTGCCTCCTGACCTGCATACAGGTTTCTCAAGAGGCAGGTCAGGTGGTCTGGTATTCCCATTTCTTTTAGAATTTTAGGTATAGTTAGTCTGCAGTTCCAAGGTCGGTTTGTTCCCATTTGCTTGAGGCTAGTTCTCGGAATTGTGGCAGCTGATGTCAGGGCTAGTCTGGTCATCCTGTAGTTAACTTCTTCCACCTGGTTGGGGGGTTCAGTATCTATAAGACAGTTCACAAGGTATGCGTCAGAATATTGCCTTACCCCTCGAAAAGAGGCTAAAGCTCATTGACTGTGCTTAATGCCCACATTAATATCTGGTTTCCTTTGTTTTTCTTTGTTTCTGCATATTCTCACTTCCCTGATTAAACTTAGTTTTTGGCTAAAGTTTTTCCACTGACAAAAGGCAGGCAGAAGACATGGAGACGAGCACTATAGGGTCCTGCTGTTTCATTAACATACATCCCAACAGTCAAAACTTAAAACTCATTCCTATATAAAAAAATACTTATTTGAACTGGAAAGTTGGATGCTAAATTAATTGTGACCTTATTTTATAGGCTATATGAACCAAATTGTAACAAAGGCATTGGAAAGATTTGAGACTCTTAAAAAAAAAAAAGATTATTCACAATAGTTCTTTAGAAATACACTATGTGACGTCCCAACAGTCAGCCTCCTGAGCTTTAAAGCAGGCAACTTTTTAAAAGAATCTTTGACCATAGAACCATGACAGTGATCATCTTTGAAAAGATGGTCTGGATGAAGCTTTGGGTGATCAAAATTAAAACATAACAAAACCCCAAACCTCTGTGATCTTAAGTACAATACTTCCTTGTGTTTCCCACCATTTTTGTGACTAAGATTTATGGTGCTGTCAGCTTGAGCATCCTGTTTTACAACCGCCGAAAGAAAGGTTCATGTTTCCCATTCACTGCTGAGTCTGGGAGAGCTGTCTGCAGGTTAGGACTATTGAGAGAGGCTGACTGTCCTACTCTGATAAGCTGTCTGAAAGAATCTTCTTTCCATTGGTAACGTTTCCATAATGACACACAATGTTAATTTTTCCAGCGGTGTATACAGACTCAGATCACTGTGAGAAGCACTTTCCTGGTGTGACTTATGGCTGGCCATTGGCAAAGGTCCTTAAGCCATTCGAGCCAGTTAACCATCAGAGGTTTTACAAGGGTTGCAGGAGGTTGACTGTGGCACGTAGTTAGCACTCAGTGAATGATCAGTAAACTTTTTGTTTGTGTCAACTGGTGTTTTCAGACTGATTACTCAGTATTTTTGGAAAAATAAATGCCCACTAGTTCATGGACAGTTTCCATTCTCCTCCCCTGCCAGCAGCCTTTCTGAATCAATGGCCGCATCACAGTTCCTGGAGCAGTGCAGCCTTGCTTGCTTAAGGAACACCTTCCTTCTATTCCTATTTATATTCTATTCCTCTTTCTCCTTCAAACTCCCCTACCCACTCCATGTACCTCTTACTTCCATCCAAGTTGAAGCCTCAAGAGCAGGAAGAGTGGAGGGTTATGGAGAAGAGAAGGAAAGAATGAATGCTTTGGATGGTTCTGCCTCGTGGATGGCACCAAGCTAGGAGCTTTACATGCACTACATCATTTTAGTTTTCTAACACTTTTGTGGAGTCTCTCATTTTTCTTCTTTAAAATTTTTATTGGAGTAGAGTTGGTTTACAATGTTGTGTTAGTTTCAGATATACAGCAAAGTGAATCAGTTCTACATATACATATATCTTCTCTTTTTAAGATTCTTTTCCCATATAGGCCATTACAGAATATTGAACAGGGTTTCCTGTGCTAGACAGTATGTCCTTATTAGTTATCTACTTTATATATAGTACTGTGTATTTGTCAGTCCATATCTCCCACTCTATCCCTCCCCTGGAGGAGGAAATGGCAACCTCCTGCAATAATTCTGCCTGGAAAATCCCATGGACAGAGGAGCCTGGCGTTCCACACTGGTTACCATAGGTTTTTTTCCTACATCTGTGATTCTATATGTTTTATAAAGAAGTTCATTTGTACCGTTTTTTTTTTTTTTATATATATTCCACATAGACCTAATATTTGAGTAAACAATTTAACCCAAATTAGTTATTTCATCCTTTTGCTATAGTTGTCCTATGAGGAAATCCTTCCAGTTAAGTAAGAGAGAGGCAGTTCAGTTCAGTCACTCAGTCATGTCCAACTCTTTGCAACCCCATGGACTGCAGCATGCCAGGCCTCCTTGTCCATCACCAACTCCCAGAGTTTACTCAAACTCATGTCCATTGAGTCAGTAATGCCATCCAACCATCTCATCCTCTGTCATCTGCTTCTCCTCCCGCCTTCAATCTTTCTCAGCATCAGGGTCTTTTCCAATGAGTCAGCTGTTTGCATCAGGTGGCCAAAGTACTGGAGTTCGGCTTCAGCATCAGTCCTTCCAATGAATATTCAGGACTGATCTCCTTTAGGATGGACTGGTTGGATCTCTTTGCTGTCCAAGGGACTCTCAAGAGTCTTCACCACCACCACAGTTCACAAGCATCAATCCTTCGGCACTCAGCTTTCTTTATAGTCCAACTCTCACATCCATACATGACTACTGGAAAAACCACAGCTTTGAATTCAAGTTCTATTTAAAACCCCGTGTTCCAGTAATAATGGGGGCAACAATGCAAGTAACAGCAGTGAGAATAGTCATTGCAGTAGTGGAATGATGGTAGTAACAGTAGTAAGGAGAGTAGCAGAAATACTAGTCATCTGTCTCTTGATCTACGGACAAGAGTTCAATATTCAGCTTTGTGTCTTTTGAGTTTTCATGTTTTAGATATTCAAACAGTACCAATAAGTTCCCCAAGTTTATGAATTCGAATTTGTCTTGTTTCCAGGGACTTTTTGGACACTAGTCGGAACCCAGTGTTTTGTTTTCCATTTTTAACTCTAACATGAACAGAGCGTCTGTTATCTTTTTCGGGGCTGCATTTGACACTTATCCCCATGGATCCAGGGTCTTAAATAAGAAGATTTGACACAAAAAGGTTATGATCTCTGTGACTGAGAAATACCTCGGAACACAGCCTGCCCCGAGGCTCCTTTGAGCTCCTGGCCAGTACCTGCTGATTATGATGTAAGTCACACCATGAGGATGTAGGGAGAATCAGGGGGTGAGAGGAGGAAGAGGGTTGGGGGATAGCAAGCAGACCCCACCTTTGCAAAGCTCTTCGTGTTCTTTTCCAGGAAGACTTAGGACTCTGGAGAAAGTTAGTCCATCTGGCACCAAGTGTCCTGAGTAAGGTACTATCTGAAAGACTCTTCCTTTCTTGTTTTTAATATTTATTTATTTGGCTGTGCCTAGTCTTAGTTGCAGCCTGTGGGATCTAGTTCCCTGACCAGGGATTGAACCCGGGCCCCCTGCATTGGGAGCACAGAGTTTTAGCCACTGGACCACCAAGGAAGCCCCCAAACTGTCAGTTTCTTAATCACCTTCCTGAGTTTGGAGCCACGTATTTTCCAAGTACATATTTCTAAGACAGTCAGCAGCAGGTTCCTCCATCCTACTGCTCATCTTTGCTGAAGCTGAAGGAAGATGAAATGTTGTTGCAATTGACTTTCAGAGTAGAAATTTATTTTATTAATGGTCCAATAATCAAATAGAAAAAACTTAACTAATGTAGCTTTGAGTCTTTTAAAATACCCGTCCTCTCTTTAAATTGTTTCCCTTGAAAAGGGAGGGGCAAACTCGGAGGGTACACTTTTAAGCATGGCCAAGAGTATGAACGCTTCTTGGTGACTTCGGATTGTCTCAATCCTAGTGGGATGTCTCTGAAACACTCCCAAAGGAAAGATTAGGAACTCATCTTCTTTCTTGGGATAAGGAAGATGCTCTATTCTTGAGCAGTAATTTCTCTTTCTTGAATCCCTGATGGTAAATAATCCACTTGCAATGCAGGAGACCCAAGTTCGATACCTGGGTCAGGAAGATCCCCTGGGTAAGGGAGAATCCCATGGATAGAGGAGTCTGGTGGGCTACAGTCCATGGAGTTGCAAAGAGTCAGACACGACTGAGCGACGAAGCATGAATGCATGCCTCTACATTAAGCCATCCTTTAAGCCAGAAAGAAGTAGATGTCACCAGAATGCTTTACCTATCCTTGAATGCATTGGAGGGTCAATCATTCCTGGAGGACACCCCCACCCCCAGTTCAGTAGCATGTAAGAGCTACTACCCATCGGCCGGATCTAGAAACTGGCTGCCCATGTGGCCGCCACTTGGTGAGGGTTTGTAAAAAGCCAGAGCACACCCAGAGAAAGCTGCAGTCTTTCCTAATGTGAGTCTCTCCTTCTTTAATGTTCCAGACTTGCATGGGAGCAGCCCTGCCTGGCATACAGCAGGCACTCAATATGTCCGGCTTGTACAAATAAAGATGTATACACAGTTCAGTTTTTCAGTGAATATCAGTGATATTTTTCAGGTTTAATAATTTATGGTCAAAAGCAAAGAGATAATAAATTACCATGGCGATTTTTTCCACTCACTTGTACTATCTTAGATAAATAGTTCTTTCAAAACAAAGTTTTGGATCCCTAATTATTTCAGTCATTGAGTCACATATTTACAAGAAAATTAACTATTAGATTAGAACTGCCTCTAGAATTCAAAGCCAGTGAAAGACTCCCTTTGGTAAAATGGTTATTGGTTCAGGATAGATCCAAAATACATGGATAAGCAATCCTAACTTTTCCTCTGTGTGCACTTGAGCAAATCACTGAAGGTCTCTAGATCTCATTTTCTTGTTTCTCAAGGGTCAGGTTGGGTGTGATGAGTTCCAAGGACCCTGCCAGCTCTGATTCTTATACATTTGGCAAAATCTTGGCAGAAGAATAATCAGATTAGAAGTCATGCTTTCACTGTGGGTGGCCCCTTAAAGACGTCACCCTTCGATTTCCCTTTCTCAGCAAACCCAACTCTCATACCAATAGGAACGCCTCTCTTTTTTGGCACTTAGAGTGGGTTTTCTCTTTCTCTTTTCTTAAACTAATCCTATTGTTGTCTCATGGTTGGTATATCTCTCCAAAGAAATAAGTGCATGCTCATTAATATGTCAGTAATTTGAAGACTAGCTGTGTATGCCACCAGACTTTTAAATTTTTGAGAATAAGATGTATACTTGGCTGTTTGTGACATCATAGGCCCCTAGCACTGTGTCTGGAATCCAGTAGAGACCAGAGCTACTCAAGTATGTACTAATCACCCTCTGCATCAGAATCTTCTTGAAAAGTTGCCAGTTTCTCACCACCACCACCACCTCAAAATTCCTGCTGGAGATCTATGTTATCAAAATCTTTGATTGTGGAGCCTTGGAATCAGCATTTCAACAGGCATCCATGGGGATTCCCCTGCACCCTGAAGTTTGACAATCTCTGCAGTATACCGCCCATAAATATGTTTCCAATGATGAATAAATATTTCCATAGCAAGGGAAACTTATCCTTTCCCCAAACAAAGGTCTTAGACTCAGAGGGCAATACCAAGGAGCAAAGGCACAGGATAAACAAAAAAACAAAAAAAATCTTGCACTTAAACCAGTAGTTATTAAGTACCAGTGGTAAAGTAACCTATGTGCAGTCTTAGGAAAATGCAAATCCAGGCTCTGTTCCTCTAAGGTCAGTGGAACCACAGACTGAACAGGAGAGACTTTGTTGAAGTTTATTTTGACCACATTGTCACTTTAAATTCCCTGATTTGGGCTGCTCCCAACTGACAATTCAAGGAGGTCCCACCCCTCCTAGATGATACACTTCAAAAACAAAAGAACACTTCACTTCTATAAAAACAAAGTACAGATGAAGGTAATAGTCAAAGCTCCAGCTTGATCTGAAGTTTCCATCTTCCTCATCTCCCACATCTCAGCCAAATGGTGAGCAGAGAGCCTTTGTTTGGGGAATGGAGTCAAAAACGTTCTCTCTCTTTGTTTCCACCTGAAGCTTCCACTCGTTCTCCTCTGTCATCAGTTTCTGACCCTTCAGAACTGAGGAAGGTGGGCACAGTCCTCCGGGAACTCTGCCAGATGGCTTTATGCTCATAGGAGTGGGAGATATTTAGATGTTTTAAGACTTTTGGGGGGGTGATTTTGTGGTTTTTTGGGAAAACTCCAGTCCTGGCCACTCAAATATAGATCCCTTAGTGGGATCTGTAGTAGTGGGAGAAATGAACTACCTCTACAGTCTCTTTGCTGACATCTGTCCACTCCTTCTTGGAGAGCCATCAGGCAGGGTCTAAGATGTCCACACCAGGATTCTCTCATCCAGCCCCTAGGAAATTCTCACTCATACCAGAAGTACTAGTCACCAGGGCCTCCATCTCTCACTAGCTTCCACATTGGAGCAGCTAACCAGGCTGTGTCTCTCCTTTTGCCTTTTCCAAGCAAAAGCCTGACACAAGTCCTGTGTGTCCCCTAACACAAGGACATAATAAGCTGTCCTCCTTGGAAACTCCTCCTTGATGTCAGGTGAAGGAGAAAGAGCCCCTACTCCCTGGAGGGAGTGGGACTCACAGAACACCAATAGCTCTTTCCAAAAATGTGATTTTAAATCCTCTGTCTGGGACTTCCCTGGTGGTCCAGAGGTTAAGACCACACTTCCAATGCAGGGGGTGCTGGTTCGATCCCTGGTCAGGGAACTAAGTTCCCACAGGCCTTGTGGTGAGCCAAAGAAATAAAAACAGCAACAAATAAAAAATAAAATTGTATGCCTCTGTAACATAGGTGAAGAATTAAGAGGTGTCCACTTAATTCTAAAATCTCTTTAAAAATCTGTACCTTGCTCCTGGAATGTACTGCAGTGTCTGATATCTGCCACCATAGAATGACCTTAAGTCCCCATAACAGAATGAGATGACACTAAAACATTTAAACATGACTTTAGTAGAAGCTCAGAGAGTAATTGAGCTCACTCAGAATGAATCTCCATGTGGCAGAGAGCCTTTTATTCTGCCCAACTGAGACATCCAAAGCACAACTGGGAATCATCAAGATCTAAAAACCATCCAAGGGCCAGAGTTCCCTCAAACACCTGTGGCCTACCTTCCAAATTCTAGATCTCTTTCCTGAGGACCTACCTCTCTCCATCAATGCATACCATCAAAGGCCATGTATTTCATAGCCTGATCCTCCAGAAGAAGTTCTTAGCCTTTGTAAGAATCTATGGATGGGCATCAGAGGGGCCAGAAACCCCCCCAAAAAAGTATGTTAAATTTACAAATATAAACATGTCTCTTGGGGAAATGATGTATTTTTTTATAAGATTCTCAAGGAGGTCAAGATCAAAATAAAAGCTCATCTCAATCCTCAAATCTCTACATGGTCATAACACAGCATTCCTGACAGGTGTAAAAAAGACACACGTGTACCATAACCAGGTATCTCTTTGAACCTACTAGGGGCTTTCCTGGTAGCTCAGTTGGTAAAGAATCCACCTGTAATGTAGGAGACCCTGGTTCAATTCCTGGGTTGGGAAGATCTGCTAGAGAAGGGATAGGCTACCACTCCAGTATTCTTGGGTTTCCCTGGTGGCTCAGCTGGTAAAGAATCTGCCTGCACTGTGGGAGAGCTGGGTTCTACCTCTGGGTTGGGAAAGTCCCCTGGAGAAGGGAACAGCTACCCACTCCAGTATTCTGGCCTGGAGAAGTCCATGGACTGTATAGTCCATGGGTCGCAGAGTCGGACACGACTGAGTGACCCTCACTTTCACTTCACTTTCACTAGGTGCTAAGAGGAAGCAGAAGAGGTTACACAGAAAGATGAGCTGAGTTTTGAAAGAAGCAAAGGATCATGACAGACAGGGATGGGGGGAAAGACCATTTCAAGAAGTAGGATAACCATGAACAAAAGCATGGACGAAGGAAAGCCAAGTATGTGGGGGGGAAATGACATGCAGGTTGTCGGATGGGAACAGAGGGTACATGTAGGTAAATGGCGGAGCCCAAGACACAAAGTGGGGATGAGGCTATGGTGTGAATGGCTCTAATATGAATGGTAAGGACTTATTTTGGAGACATAAGAAATTGGTAAAAATCTTTAAATAGAAGCATTAACATATCATTGTATCAGGATTGGGCACCTACATGTCTATTTTCCCAGAGAGAACATGAATGAACTTTGGGAAAGCTGAATCAGAGTCTAGTTCAGGTGTATACTTCTTGCATATCCCCTGGCATGTGGTAGGTGCTTAATAACCTCTTAGAGAAAGGAGAGAAGATGGATAAAGAGGGATGGAGGGAGGAAAGTAGGGGAAGAAGAAAGGAGGAAGATGGGAGTGGGAAAGGGAGAAGGAAAGGCAGGTAGAGGAAGGAGAAGTTGGTCTTTACAAATAGATGAAGTGGAAGAGAAAACACAAGGCTATTGCACTGGTCCAGGCCAAAAACAATGAGAGCATTCACGAAGAGAGAGTAACACATTTATGAGATGCTTAGTTGCCATAAAACTCGATTTCTCATCTTCCTCTAAACAGCTCTTCTATAACCTGCTTAAGGTTTGTATATAATGATTTAATTCAGTATAAGCAGAAAGGACCTGTATGTGTTGTTTTACCAATACTGTTAATGACTCTGTGCTCATCTATCCTAAGCTTTTGCCCAGCTTCTGTGATGAACAGAGTATGCATTTACTGATGGCTAGGAGTAGAGTATAGCCATGGAACAAGCAGCTAGAAACTGACCCAGAGGGCCCCTGGATCTACATCGTGATTTTGCCCATTCCCCTAACAAGGCAACACTTGTTTATATCTGACCGACTTTCACATCCTGCTAGCCCAGACATCCTAAGAACCTGATCTTCTACTCAAACCCTCTTAATCCATATGCTCTATGATGTTTCTCCCCAGATTGGATAGATTTTGGGTCAACTTGGGTTCTGATGACATTTTTCACTCTTCTAAGATTACGATTTAATCTGCCCATCTCAAACCCACCTGAAGCTCTTTTCTGTTTTTGCAGATAACCTTTCAGGGCACTCTAAGCCTGTCATTTCCTCTTTGACCACATTTTATATACACGTATTTCACATTGAATTTCTATAGCACACCTTCAAATCCTGAATCCTGAAATGTTCATTTTCTTCCTTTGTGAACTAGTTCATAAACAAAATTATGAGCTAGTTCATAAGCAAAATTATGAATAGTTCATAAACAAAATTATGCTACAGAATTTTAGGACATAGCTTCAGATGTGTCAGGATGGCTATCTCTGTCTGTATAACTATAAAAAAAGGAACATAGGAATCATAGGAATTTGCCTTAGTTTTTTATATAAATATATAAACTTCTTCAAAGTTAATTGAAGATCCATATATGCTCAGAAATCACATAACTGGCATGTAGTCACCTAGAAATCCAAGCAGTGGATCTTTTTAAACTCAAGAATCCTACCTTTGCATATATCTTCCTTTGTGAGCCAACCCATAGCAAACCTGTGACACAATTAGGGTAAAAAGAATAAGGTAAAATTAACAAGGGGCAAATCAAATTACAGTTCCTTGCAATCATCATTTCTCAATTACTTTTATTGGAGTATATTTAATTTACAAAGTTGGGTTAGTTTCAACTGTACCACAAAGAATATCAGTTACACATACACATATATCCACTTTGTTTTATATTCTTTTCCTATATAGGCCATTACAGAGTATTGAGTAGAGTTCCCTGTGCTATACAGTAGGTCCTTATTAGTTATCTGTTTTATAGATGGTCGTATGTATATGTCAATCCCAATCTCTCAATCTATCCCTCTCCTGTCTCACCCCCTGGTAATCATAAGGCTGTTTTCTACATCTGTAACTTTATTTCTGTTTTGTAGATAAGTTCATTTGTACCCTCTTAAAAAAATTCCACATATAAGTGATATCATATATTTGTCTTTCTCTGATTTACCTCACTCAGTATGACACTCTCTAGGTCCATCCACGCTGCTGTAAATGGCATTCTTTCTTTTTACAGCTGAGTAATATTCTGTTGTGTATATGTACCACATTTTCTTTATCCAGTCCTATACTGGTGGGCATGTAGGTTGCTTCCATATCCTGGCTGTTGTAAATAGTGCTGCAGTGAACATTGGATTGCATGTGAGTTTTCAAATTGTAGTTTTCTCCAAATATATTCCCAGGAATGGAATTGCTGATTCATATGATACTCTATTTTTAGTTTTTTAAAGAACTCCATACTGTTCTCCATGGTGGATGCACCAGTTTACACTTCCACCAACAACATAGGATGGTTTCTTTTTCCCCACACCCTCTCCTGCATTTATCATTTGTAGATTTTTTTGTAATGATGGTCATTCTGACCAGTGTGAGGTGATACCTCATTATAGTTTTGATTTGCTTTTCTCTCACAATTAGTGATGTTGAGTCATTTCTCAACTATTTACTGAACATCTACTATATGCAGGTTGCTAAGAGAAGGCAGGAAGATTAAGGGTGGGAAAGGAACTGACTAAAACCTGGCTCACTTCTGTTGAAAGCTATTTGGTAAAAGAGGCAAGCGAGTGCACATTATTCATTGTAGTACAGAGGACCCCGTGAATGTCCCTTATGGGAGGACAGGGGACAACGATTCATCCTGGCCACTGTGAGCACCAGCCCTACTTGGCAGAGCATCTGCTACTCAGCTCTGGTTTCCATACAGGAATGAGAGTCGTGTGGCCAGACTTTCCGGTTTATTTTTAAGAATAATGGACAATGCATATTTTATGTTGACTCTCCTGATTTTTTAATCTTGTCAACTAATTCAAACTTTTTAAAAGTTCTATTTTTGTACTTGTGCGGATGGGGCATCCTGGTCTTTATGTCCATGTACCACCAGCTTCTACCTCTACCTCTGAACTACAAGTGAGGGTTCTCAACAGGGGTTAGAATGAGTCTAGAAAGGTGGACTGGAGCCAAAGTGGGCTTCAATATGGGCTGAGCAGTATGATTTCATTCTCTGATGAATAGAAGCTATCGTAATCCTTTTTAATTTTTTAATTAGTGGTATAATCCCATCTATATTTTAGAAAATTAACCCTGATGGCAGAGGGGCACATGACACGTGATCTGATAACATTTATTGAATTAATGAATGAGAAAAAGAAGGAACAGGGAAGGTAAGAGTTTAAGAGGTCAGTTAATAAGCTCTTTCAATGATCCAGACAAAAATGAAATTGGGAAGAAAGTAATATATACAGAAACTATCTGGAGGGCAGAGTGATGCTTTTGTGGAGATTGTTAATGCTGTTTACCAATTTTTTCTGACTCTCCCCCTCTCTAGGACGTGATAGTATGACACTTCCTGGTCCCCTTGCATTTAGCCACAAGTAGACTTGTGGCTACTGCTGGCCAATGAGTTGTGAGAGAAAGTGATGGGATGACTTCTGAATTAGAGCATTTAATTCCCACCCTAAAAAACTCTCTGTCCTTTTCATATCATAGGCAGTACTCAAGATAGTGACAGACCTATCAGCTGGGTACCTAAGTGACTATAGTAAGCTAAGAGCCCCTGGCAAAATTTATTATGACACTAATAATAAAGAAAAAAAATCTTTGTTGGGCTAGCCAGTGAGTTTAGGGGATTCTTGTTACCACAATATAACTAACCTGTGCTGACTGATACATTTGTGTTCACCTCTTTTGTCCACATTGCATTAATGAAGTAAAAAGAATATCACTTTCCTTCCCATAGCAAGATCAACCAGTCTGGTAAAAATCCATGAGACAATTGCAAAAACATTTATACTGATGTAGGTGATCTGACCTCATTACATTTTAATCCCATTGATATTCCAGCATCTATTGCTTTTTGTGAAATTTCCCAGGATTCTTTTTTGAGACTCTTTTCTTCCAGTAGGATTATCATTAATGTAATTAGTTATTTCACTAAAACTATTTGTTTTCTTCTTGTTTGTTACATATGAAAGTATAAAATAATATGAATTGAATGATTTATTTGCATATCAATACAAAATAACCAAATTCAGTTCAGTTCAGTTCATTTCAGTTACTCAGTCGTGTCCAACTCTTTGTGACCCCCATGAACCACAGAATGCCAGGCCTCCCTGTCCATCACCAACTCCCGGAGTCCACCCAAACCCATGTCCATTGAGTCTGTGATGCCATCCAACCATCTGATCTTCTGTCGTCCCCTTCTCCTGCCCTCAATCTTTCCCAGCATCAGGGTCTTTTCAAATGAGTCAGCTCTTCGCATCAGGTGGCCAAAGTATTGGAGTTTCTGCTTCAACATCAGTCCTTCCAATGAACACCCAAACCAAATTACCCATGCAGTATATCAGTGATCCTGCTAAAGAATTCTACTTGGAGAGATGGAGAGAGAAAATAAGAATGAGAAGAGTGGGCATCCCTGGTAGTCCAGTGGCTAAGACTCCGAGCTCCCAATGCAAGGGGCCCAGGTTTAATCCCTGGTCAGGGAACTAGATCCCACATGACACAACTAAAAAGATCCTGCGTGTCACAACCAAGACCCAGCACAGCCAAATAAGTAGATAAATAAAAATAAATATTAAAAAAAAGAATGAGAAGAGTAATAATATGTGTGATTTAATATTAGGGACTTTTAAATAGTAAACATTTTGGTACACAATTAAAATCAACTGTCACTGGTTTCATTTCTATCAATCTAAAATAGAATTGCAAATCTGACAAGGGTATATCTTTGATATCTGTCTCAAAATACAAAAATAGATGTAGTTTATTAAAAGTTTTGTCATTTATTATGTAGGCCAGACAAAGCTAGGATACATATGGTCCCAGAATCATGTCTGAGTTTCGATTTCTTCATCTGTAAAGTGAGGGGAGACATACGCTATTTCTGCTTTTCAAAAAATAAGCAAGAACCAATAAGGCAAGATCTATAAAGCCTTTTGGCAAACCAGAAGTTGTCGTAGAGGAACAAAATTGAATTGCCTGTTTATGGATTTTAAAGTTCAGCCTAGATAAGGAAGATTTGTGGTGATCAGGGGGAAATTAAAAAGAAGAGAACATAGTCAGATTCTTAAAAAGAAATCTCTTACTGTACAGCATAGGCTTCTAAAGGAATCAGCCACTGCATCTTTGTCACTTAACTTTTTTTAATCTGAACTGACAGACCGCTGAAGAATAACTGTAGGGAATAATCCCCACACTGGCAGAGGGGATGGATTAAATCAACCATGAAAATAAGCACTGGCCCATGTGTCTATAGCCTCAAAGAAATCTGAGTGAACACAGTTCTGTGTTTAAGCCAGGCGCAGTATCCATTGAACTGCCTGTAACATCTTCTCCTGCAAATGCCCATTTGAAGGGAAGGGCAAACATTGATGCTTTGAAAGGCAGGGTACATCTTACTTGCTCTGCTAAGTTTTAAAAAATTATTTTATTGCCTAGAAATATAAAATGAGCACATGTGTTCCTTTCCCCCATATCCATGGCTTCATTTTTAGTGAGTGTGGCTTCACTTCTACCCTAATAATTTTTAAATATACCCAGGAAAACCATGTTCAGTAAATGTTAGCTATAATTTTAACCATTTGCCCTCCAGCTAAAAGGTCTAAGAAGAAGTTATCAAAGATGTAAATAATTGTTTTTCATATTTAAGGAGGAAAAATTATGGGATTGAATTTTACATGAGCACTTCTATTTCACCCAATTGCATTAAACAGATATGGTATTAAGAAGGAAAGGTGTCACAGTCAGTGATGCACTCTTAATCTCAAACCTCTTAAAAAAAAAAACTATATTATCCATGTATTGAAGAATGAGCAGAGCAGAGAGAACTGACATCCAAGGAGATTCTAATGTTTCAGCCAGATCTCTAATGTTTCAACCAAGCCTCTGCCAAACTCCACGAGAAAAGGAAACCAGTTCTTATGGGAGGGTTGGGATTCTCTGATGAATAAATCTGGTCTCCTCTGTTGAATGAACTGATTCCATATCAAGAGTGAATGTTTCCATATACAGTGTGATTCCCTGCAGGTTAGGGAAAAATCAATCAAGCAAAATCAAGGAACAGAATCTATACACTGGAATTTAGTCAAAATGTACACTCAAACCCTACAAGTTCTAATGTGATATGGTATTACTACCTGAAGAAGACTTGAAATTCTGAGGGCAAATTCTGATGGTTATTTAAATCTTTTTTTTTTTTTTTTCTGAAGGAAGATCTTATGTTCACGAGTTTAATATTGACGGAGCTTCATTTTCTTGGCCCATGTTACATGCTCATTTAATGAAAGAACATCCACACCAGGTTCCTCAGAGCTAAAAATCCCTAACGCTGATGCTTTTCCACCGATGGAGAGTCCTGTTAGGCCCCAGGTTGTCCTAGTTAGTAACAGAAAGGTCATTCTAGATTGTGGCTTTCCCAGACAGCTTTTGTTTTGCCTGAAATGTATAGTTTCCTTTCTCTTTTATATCACACTCTCAAATTCTTCTAAAAGCACAAATACTGTATCACTTCTATGGAATTGTGCTTTTTTTTTTTTCTAGACATATCTCTCTAGAGCCCTTTCTTTATGCTGCAGTCTTGACTGGGTATTATTAGAACTTCCAGGCATCTATTATAGTGGGGCTCCCTTGTATTGTTTTTAGGGGAGGAGACACACTTCTTCCTGCATCCTAAATCCTCCTCTTTCTTGGTTCACCCCTTATTTTACTGAAGTATCTATTCAACTTCCCAAGAAAAAGTAAGTCAAGGGAAGATAAATCCTTGTAAGTTCCGATGTGGGCCTTCTTCCACTCTTGCTGATAACAATTTAACCAGCAATAGAACTCTTGGCTAGAGATCATTTTCTTTCAGAACTTAGAAGGCATTGCCCCACTGATTTTAGATTTTTAGGTGGTGATAGTGGTAATGAACCTGGCTGTCAATGCAGGAATCACAAGAGATGCAGGTTTGATCCCTGGGTTGCGAAGATCCCCTGGAGAAGGATATGGCAACCCACTCCAGTATTCTTGCCTGGGAAATCATATGGACAGAGGAAACTGGCAGGCTACAGTCCATAATGTCACAAAGAGTTGGACACAACTGAAGCAACTTAGCATGCATGCAATGAGAAATATGGTGCCTATTTGAGTTATGTCTCTTTTTAATATTTACTTATATGTTTATTTATTTGGGGCTGTATCAGGTGTTAGTTGCAGCATGCAGGCTCCTCATCGCACTGTGCAGGCTTAATTGCTCAAGTGGGATGGGCAAGTCATGTGGGATTTTAGCTCCCCAGCCAGGGATCAAACCCACGTTCCCTGCATTGGCAGGCGAATTCTTAGCCACTGAACCACCAGAGAAGTCCCTGAGTTATGTCTCTTTGTACATGGCCTTTTATTTATCTCTTTGAAATCGTATTTAAGATTTTTAGAAATCTTTATCTTTAGTGTTCTGCAACTCCATGGGGGAAGTATCAGTATCACGGGGAGGCGTTTTTTCTTTCACCTTGGTTGGCACTCAGTAGGAACCTGGATGGACTTCCTAAGGCCTTGGAAGAGCCATTAAGGGCTCTGTGTAGTGGGCTGAGACTACGAACTTTCTGGTTTCTTCGAGGTGAGTGAGAAGAGAAGGGTGTACCTTGGGGTGTCACATCCACATTAGAAATCCTAAGTCCTCCCTAGTTTTTTCTATTTCATATTAGGAGATCCTTTCTCTTATTTTCCTGAGAGTTTAAGTCTCACTGGGGGCTGTCCTGCAAACAGAGGTGTTGAGAGGTCAGCTAGTCCAGAGAAAGGCCATGGCAAACCCCTCTGGAGATTTAGGGAACTCCTCAGTCTCCCTGCCTGCTACATTGTTGGGTGGGTACAATCCCCTCGGAATGATGCATGCCACCACTTCACCCCTTCACCTTACAGTCGGACCTTTCCCTCACTTCTTCTATCCTCCCTATTCAGTGGGGGCATCTAAAAGCTAATAATATGTCTCAGATTTAAGATACCTCAGCAAGAGTGCTCCCCAAAATATCAACAAAGGCAGTAATGAGTGGTGAATGGCTCTATCTAAAATAAGGTGCTAAAGAACACTTGAAAATTCCCAGTGTCTGTTTTCTTTCCAACTGATGTTTTCTGTATATATATATATATTTATATATATATATATATATATATATATTTTTTTTTTTTTTGCTAATAGAACAAGTTCATTTTTTACAAAACAATATTCTCAAAGTGATGGAGATGGATAAACAAGCTGCTCAGGTTGAAGGCCAAGGGAAGAGACTTCCCCTCCTGGATAGGCTGCCAGGAGCCCCAAGGCCAGTGGCTCCTGATACCCTTGGGTGGGGGCTTTAGAATGCAGACTTTGTCCTACCCCCTGGAATCCACTTGTCTAACAAGCTCCCCAGGTGGTTCTGGTCCATAATTTGAGATGGAGTAGGTAAAAACACCTGACATAAGGAAGAAGCTTGTGTGGTTCAAGCAATACATGGAAATTAGTGGGGAGATTTTCATTGGAAGAAGTTCTCACTTTTTTCCCCTGATATCTTAAGAGATACTTAGATTGCTGCCTTAAATGCAAAAGAAGCAAGTGACAGGTTACAGATATGTATGGCAGTATTTAAGAGCTGATGACACTGACCACATATGAAATAGTTACACATCATAATCTTTGAGGCAGAATTGATTTTGCTTGTTTGGGGCATAGTTGCCAAAAATAAAGGCATATTTTCCAGAACATCTCCACCTTCTGCACTTTTTCAAAATCCCCAGTTCCCAACACACTGTTTCCATCTACTTTGCAAAAACTTCTGTCTGCCAGTGCAGGCTGGGGATGCTCTTAATGAGGGTACCAGGAAGAGTTCCTGACCTGCCTCCTTGCTTCGGCTACCTTAGATGTTATTACTTGGGGGGTTGCTGGGAGGGAAGATGTCCAATTTTACCAACTCAAATTCTTCTGGATGGGTTGTTCTAGATTTCACTTTTTTCTTCTTCTAGGGATTTTTCTAGGCAAGAAAAATGGACAGTAAATACAGAATTAGGGAAGCAAAGGCTCCATACATCAGGGAGCACAGATTTCCTTTCCAGTGGCCCATGAGCCCACTGATTTGTAAGACTGGGGCCAATCTGGGAGTCACTGTCCCCAGTTAAGGAAGAAAGCCATTTGGAGAACTCTTAGCTGCCACCTGACAATACGCTAGAGACAACACATCACAGAGTTCCAAGGACAACATAAGATGATGCCCTAGTCAGTTACTTTCCTTAAAATGCCACCAAGCTTCACACAGTGTTTCTGCCGCCCAGGGTCTAAGTGTAGAGGAAGCATTCTTCCACCATCAAAGCAAACTTGTGCCATGAATCAAGTGTACTGTGGCCCTTCCCCACCTCCTGTCCACATATACCCCTGACCCCCTTTCCCTTGATTCCATGTCCCTGTTCTTATAATAACTCATGGCTCACACTCAAATTAGCATCTCTATTCTCACAATGCACATTTACATTTTAAAAATGTTTTGCCTGCAGCAGGACAGAGGTTCAACTATCCACACTTTCCCAGGAGCTGAACAATGCATCCCCGAACCAATGCCTTCGAATGAGCCTCTGTAAACGGAGGGCCTGTGCCACCTATTCTCAAGAGTGGTGCCATGGAGGGCCTCCCTCTATGAGGGAGTAGTTATCTTTGTTCCAGCCCTCGGGGGAGATAGGTTACCCCTGATGCTGTTATGCTTTGGGAAGTGGCAGACTTAAGACTGACTCGTCCATAGCACCTGGCACCTGAACTCAGGCAGGTCATTTAAACTTTCTGAGCCGAGGTTCCACAGCTTTAACATGGCAGTGATATCATCTATGCATGAGGTTGTCCTGAAAAGTTAATTCATCCATACGAAATGAAAGTGCTTTTCAAGCTAGAAAGCTCTGTCTTATTTTGAACCCAAATAGCCATCACTGTTCTCCGCCAGCTCAGAGTCTAGCTTCGACAGCATTTCGCGAGGGGTGTCTTGGGTGCGCCCAGGACTGAATTCACAGTCCATGTTGAGAGCAATCCATTTTTCCCACTGCCAGCCTGTGCCTCTCCATCTTCAGTGGGCATCCGGCAGCCTTGCCTGGATCTCTCCCTCTGCTCTGCCAGGCACAGCCCTAGGGACTACACAGCCACACGGAGCAGAGAAGGATTGTTCTCCTCCCCTGTGCGGTCCCAGAGCAATGTGGCTTGGTCGTGTGCTAAGTCGCTGCCGCTGTGTGCAACTCCTTGTGACCCCATGGACTGTAGCCCACCAGGCTCTGCTGTCCATGGGGCTTCTCTGGGGCAAGAATACTGGAGCAGGTTGCCATGTCCTCCTCCCAGAGATCTTCCCAGCCCAGGGATCGAATCCGTATCTTTTGGGTCTCCTGCATTGACGGGTGGGGTCTTTACCACTAGCACCATCTGGGAAGCCCTTGCTTGGTCTCCAGGGTATATATATGGAGAAACAGCTATTTATTATTACTGTTGTTATTGTTGTAGGAGTAGCAGAATAAACATAGCATAAAATTTGCCACTTTAACCATCTTAAAATGTACGATTCAGTAGCATTAAACACATTCACCATGTTGTCTAGCCCTCACTGCTATCTCATTCTAGAAATTTTTCATCAACCCCAGCCAGAACCCCATCCCCAGGAGAAGTCACCCTCCAGTCCTCCTCCTCCTCAACCCCTGGCAACCACTAACCTGCTTTCTGACTCTGTGGATTCGCCTATTCTGCACATTCCATATAAAAGCAACTATAGAGTATATGGTCCTTGGCATCTGGCTTCTTGCCCTCAGCAAGTTCCTCTGCTCTTTCTTTCCATAGGACTAGGCTTGCACCAGGGGACCGTACTCAGAATGGGCTTGAATAGCCATTCGGTTCAGTTCAGTTCGGTGGCTCAGTCATGTCCAACTCTTTGCGACCCCATGAACCGCAGCATGCCAGGCCTCCCTGTCCATCATCAACTCCCGGAGTTTATCCAAACTCATGTCCATCAAGTTGGTGATGCCATCAAACCATCTCATCCTCTGTCATCCCTTTCTCCTCCCACCTTCAATCTCTCCCAACATCAGGGTCTTTTCAAATGAGTCAGCTCTTCACATCAGGAAGCCAAAGTATTAGAGTTTCAGCTTCAACATCAGTGCTTCCAATGAACACCCAAAACCGATTCCCCTTAGGATGAACTGGTTGGATCTCCTTGCAATCCAAGGGACTCTTAAGAGTCTTCTCCAACACCACAGTTCAAAAGCGGTCCCCTGGTGCAAGCCTAGTCCTATGGAAAGAAAGAGCAGAGGAACTTGCTGAGGGCAAGAAGCCAATTCCCCTTAGGATGGACTGGTTGGATCTCACTGCAGTCCAAGGGACTCTCAAGAGTCTTCTCCAACACCACAGTTCAGTTCAGTTCAGTCGCTCAGTCGTGTCCGACTCTTTGCGACCCCATGAATCGCAGCACACCAGGCCTCCCTGTCCATCACCAACTCCCGGAGTCCACCCAAACCCATGTCCATCGAGTCGGTGATGCCATCCAGCCATCTCATCCTCTGTCGTCCCGTTCTCCTCTCGCCTTCAATCTCTCCCAACATCAGGGTCTTTTCAAATGAATCAGCTCTTTGCATCAGGTGGCCCAAGTATTGGAGTTTCAGCTTTAACATCAGTCCTTCCAATGAACACCCAAAACCGATTCCCCTTAGGATGAACTGGTTGGATCTCCTTGCAATCCAAGGGACTCTTAAGAGTCTTCTCCAACACCACAGTTCAAAAGCATCAATTTTTCAGCGCTCAGCCCTCTTTACAGTCCAACTCTCACATCCATACATGACCACTGGAAAAACCATAGCCTTGACTAGACAGACCTTTGTTGACAAAGTAATGTGTCTGCTTTTTTAATATGTTGTCTAGGTTGGTCATAACTTTCCTTCCAAGGAGTAAGTGTCTTTTATTTCATGGCTGCAATCACCACCTGCAGTGATTTTGGAGCTCAATAAAATAAAGTCAGCCACTGTTTCCACTGTTTCCCCATCTATTTGCCATGAAGTGATGGGACCAGATGCCATGATCTTAGTTTTCTGAATGTTGAGCTTTAAGCCAACTTTTTCACTCTCCTCTTTCACTTTCATCAAGAGGCTCTTTAGTTCTTCACTTTCTGCTATAAGGGTGGTATCATCTGCATATCTGAGGTTATTGATATTTCTCCCAGCAATCTTGATTCCAGCTTGTGCTTCTTCCAGCCCAGCATTTCTCATGATGTACTCTGCATATAAGTTAAATAAGTAGGGTGACAATATACAGCCTTGATGTACTCCTTTTCCTATTTGGAACCAGTCTGTTGTTCCCTGTCCAGTTCTAACTGTTGCTTCCTGACCTGCATATAAGTTTCTCAAGAGGCAGGTCAGGTGGTCTGGTATTCCCATCTCTTTCAGAATTTTCCAGTTTATTGTGATCCACACAGTCAAAGGCTTTGGCATAGTCAATAAAGCAGAAATAGATGTTTTTCTGGAACTCTTGCTTTTTCGACCAGCCATTACCATCATGCTTTTGCAGGATTCCTGGTCTCTTGCAAGAGATAAATCCTTCCTGCTTCCTTCCTCCTTAGCACCGGTCCTCTTACCTCTGAAAACATATTGCTGTGAGGTGACTCAGGTCCCAGCCAGGCTGGGAGCTTGTAATCCTTCCCAGCAGATTCTCAAACCCAAGCCTCCAGTTTGCCAACAATGCCCAAAGATCCCTTAACTTGATAGTCTCAGAAAATGCTCACACTGATGCCCCAACTAGAATGATTATAATAGTCTGAGTTGCACTTTTTTGTTAACAAAGGTGAGCGCGTTGCTAAGAATCACACAGCCTTTAGCGTTTGAATCCCATTCCACTTTCATTGACTCCCAAGGTGTTTGAGTACCCTGCAAAGTACAAGAGGCATTTGTATTTCTCCCGAATCACTCATGGCCATACTCTTGGGCAGAATTTCCTTTCCATTTCCCTGCCTCAGAAGTAATTGTATGTAAAGCCCACCCAGGATAGTTCTGTTGCCTCTGTGGTGTGGCTTTTTTTATGTACGTGGTTTCCTGAGAACATCTTTATCAAAGATCCTAAAGAAGACATTTTTTTTTTCTAATTTACAGTTGGTACATAGAAACTGAACAAATGGAGAGATGCAAGCTTCTAGACTTCTTTGTCTTATTAAATTATTTATTTGGGAAGTCCTGGCCCACTGGTCTTGTCTTACTGCTTTCTTCTCTCTAGAAACGTCAAAATTTGATAGAATTTTTTTTTATCTGCTCCACCAGGCTTTCAGGATCTTAGTTCCTCAACCAGGGATTGAACCCACACCCTTGGCAGTGAGAGGGCAGAGTTCTAACCACTGGACCACCAGGGGATTTCTTGATGAATTTTGTTTTGTGTTTCGTTTTCAAAATTGTAAGTTTTTAAAATTTAAAATGCCCTAATATAAATTATTATGCATCTCTTTAAGTTCTTCCATGTCTACTGTTACTGTAGTTAAATTTTACATTTAACTTTGGCCCATGGAGCGTATAGTAACCAGACATAGAGGAAATAATCATTAAAGGACATAAATATCAGGGAAGAAAGTAAAATCTTTAAATTGCTATGCATAGAACCAAAGTATAGAATCACCCAACAATCATCATTTTATCTGCAAACATTCTCTTTATTTTCCTAACTTATGTCTGTACCTATGTGCTTTACACAATGAGCCATTTAGAGGCTCCATATTTTAGTATTTCTTTGCTTTTTTTTTTCATATCATTGTGTATGTGCCTTTGGCATTTTTGAGACCAGAATTACATTCTTGTACAGCCCCCTCGTGCTTTCCTTTGCGTCCAGTACATACCTGAACATAGTTTACTGTCCATCATTCCTGGCTTGCAGATGCCAAATTAGTTGATGTAACTCAAAGAGGTTTAGTTTAGGTTAATGCCTTTCCAGGGAGGATGCAAGTTACAGGAAAGAAATAGCCGAGCAACGTGAACTCACCAAGATCAAGAAGCGAAGACACATTTGGGACCCACGTCTCATTAGTAGGTTAGGGTCTGCTGCACCTACCTGTCTGCCAATATCTATCTGCCAATATTTCCCAGTCTTTCCTGTTTTCAAACACTGATTTAGATAAATGATTTTCTAACCAAAATGAAACAGTATGGTATTTAAGTCAACCATGAAAATAAGCACCGACATGTATGCCCCCTACCCTGAAAGAAATCAGGACAGGCTTGATTTGAATCTGGCAAGAAGCCAGATGCAATCAGGTTTCCGATGTCTCTAACTCCACAAAAGGAGAGATCTAGCCCCCTCCGGATTACAGAAGACCCCAGGGGTCATAACTGAGCTGGGCACCCTGGTCTTCAATAAAACGTGGCTTTGTACAATAGGAGCAAGGAGAGGGGGAAATGGCAAAATCAGATCATTATTTTAAAGTTCTTATAAATGGGCTTTTTTTTTAATAAGGACTTTAGTTTTTAGAGCAGTTTTAGAATCAGGGCAAAATTGAGCAGAAAATTCAGAGTTCCCCTTGACTGGGTATTTTCCAGCCCTCTCTCTCACATGTTGTCTCTACCATTAGAGTCCAGAGTACTCTGCATTTACATCACAGGCTGGACACACACTGGTCTGAGTGTTTGAACAGACCTAGAGTAACTCACTGACCCAGGGGGACATTTGTCATCCCCACCAGTCCAACATGGAAGCTCTCCATGTACCTGAGAGAAAAAAAAATGGTATTTTGTGCCCCTGGGAAACAGCAAACTATCATTTCATCAGCATAGCTATGCCTTGCTTTAAACAAACCTGATTATATTTAAAGTCTGACTTATACCAGAGGTGAATTGGGAATGATCCATGTTTCCACCACTTTCAAAGTCAGGCTTCCACCACTCTAAGGTCTAAAATCATCAAAGCTTCTTTCCAGGCAGTTCATTCTCCACATTGTCCTTCAGAAACATCACCTAAGTCATGCTGTCATCTGGGTGTCCTGCCTGGAATATCCTCCCTTCCAGGTGCAGAACTGACTCTCTTGAGCCCTCTCTGCCCTCATTCCACATCCCCTATGAACACTGCCTTAGCCTCTCTAACCCACAAAGCAACCACTCTCCTCATTCTCCTGGCCCTTTTGGTCAGTTTTCACACTGTTGACCATTTAGAAAACCAATTTATTTATATCAAGCACTTACCATTAGCAGGATTATAACAGGCACCCCAAGCCTGATCATTTCTTTTTTTTTTTTTTTTTTTATTAGTTGGAGGCCAATCACTTCACAACATTTCAGTGGGTTTTGTCATACATTGATATGAATCAGCCATGGATTTACACGTATTCCCCATCCCGATCCCCGCTCCCACCTCCCTCCTGATCATTTCTTATAAGTTCCTCTTACCTCCACAAATCCACTATAAACTGCTTCAAAGCAGGACTATGTCCCCTTGTTAAATCCTACCTATTATCAGAACAGCACGGGTACCTAGTTGGTGTTTACATTTTACAAAACGATTCTTAACTTTACAAAAATAGTCACTGGTTGACTTCTTTACAGAGAAATTTCTTCAGATGTGCTTAACATACGGTTCCATGTACGTATATTTTTCAAGACCATCATTTTCATATGAAGGTGGGTATATGATGTCACTTATAGAGCCACTATATATATTTTAAGAAGCATTTTTTTTTTTAATTGGGACTAGTATAATGTTGCAAACAGTAGTTACTACCTTTGGGAATCTTGTTGAATTCTAAGTGGGGGAGGAATGGAATAGCATAGAAGCCAAGGCCTATGGTTTCCTTACATTTATTTGTAGGCTTATGGGAAAGCTTTTAAACTGATATTCAGGCAAAGAAGAAAGTGAATTTGTAGCAATAATTTTCTCTAGACCATTCTTCAGCCAAACTGATTTCCTGCTGGAGAAATTGTTCAGGGCTAGATGGGTATATGAAAACAAAGTTAGTGAGCTCAATGTTAAGACAGTTTACCCTACCAACTCTTACTTTTCACAGAATAAGAAAATCTGGAAAGATGATTTCTTTCTCTCAGTTCCTGTCCTGTTCCTGAGGTCCCAATGTGACTAGTCACCACAGTTCACAGCTGACTATACCCCTTCTGGTCTGGGGGGCTCCGTGGGGCTCCCAAGGTAGCTCAATGGTAAAGAATCTGCCTGCCAATGCAGGAGACACAGTAGACGCGACTTCAATCCCTGGGTCAGGAAGATCCCCTGGAGAAGGAAATGGCAACCCACTCTAGGATTCTTGCCTGGGAAATCCCATGGACAGAGGGGCCTGGCAGGCTACAGTCCATGGGGGTACAAAAAGTCAAACATGACTTAGTGACTAAACACACATGCACGTCTTTCTAACGAGCAGGCAAAAAGTTCAGACTGAGACTTTTGATTCTGCAAAACTGAGATGCATGTACTATCTTAAAAAAAATTGTAGAAATAAAACTCACATATCTAAGCAAGTTGGCAGAGGTCTGATGCAAGTGGAAATTACACCATGAGCGGCACTGATGATGAAAAGGAGATTGCACACACTTTAGCCTTCTGTGCTTAACTCCATTCGAGCATTTGCCAATAAGATTTAAACGAGGTGACCTTTAAAAATCTAAATCAGACCTTGAAAGTCTAAGTGTATTTCCCAAGCAGGATGGAAAGGGAGCGAGGGAGAAATTACTTAAAAATTGCCTCTGTTCCTAGTCCATCCCCTTGGTTCTGCACCTGCTCTATCCCTTAGAATGTAATGCCTGGTGTGTTACCCTCTGGTCCTCCCTAAATTTTAAAATTTCCCCAAGAACTGACTCTCCTACTCCCAGTGCCCCACAACCCTCTAAGACATCAAGGAGTTTCAGGGCATGAGGGTTAACATTTTCTAAGGGAGAGCCTTCTCAGCTCGCAGGGGACCGGTTGTCAAACCCACAGCCAGCGGTGTGGTGGTGTATTTTCAACTCTACGTGTATGTTTCAGGTTCACGTGTTTGTTTCAACTCCACGTGTGCGTTTCAACTCCACGTGTGCTCTCTCTCCTTGCAGCTACCTCATCCCTGAACTCCCAGCTCCAGCAGCTCCAGCAGCTTCAGCAGCTCCAGCAGCAGCAGCCGCCACCGCCCCCGGCCCCGCCGGGCAGCCAGCACCCGCAGCCCGCCCCGCAGGCGCCCCCGCCGCCCCAGCAGCCGCCGCCCCAGCCCGCCCCGCAGCCCCAGCAGCCGCCGCCCGCCTCCCAGCCACTGCCGGCTCCGCCCGCGCAGCCCCCGCAGCCTCCAGCCCACCCTCACCCCCAGAGCCAGAACCAACCGTCTCCGACTCAGCAGAGCGCCAGCCCCCCTCAGAAAGCCAGCCAGTCTCCGGGACACGGCCTCCCGTCGCCGCTCACGCCACCCAATCCTCTGCAGGTACGCCCCCCACCTCGCCCCGCGTCCCGGCCACGCACAGGGGACCCGGCCGCCGGGTGGCGCGCCCTCCCTGGAGGCAGAGGGCCCACCAGACTTCGCATCCACTTGAGCAGCGTCTAATTCAAATTGATCCCTCAGACGGAGGGAAGAGGGAGCAGATAGCAGGCAACTGGGGATGCATGTAAACGAAACAAATAGAAACCCATTGATGTTGCCTCCGAAGGATAAATGTTATCTGTTTCCTCCGGTGAGAGGCCGGCACTGTAAGTGCACTTGTAGCCTGTAATAACTCCACTTTATGATACTTTTTGAAGGCAGCAAAGATAGCATCCAATTAAAATTATTACTAGCAGAGTTTTGTAGCCCCGTGGAGAACCACATCTCCTGTCCATGAGGCATGGTGGTTATTTCTCTATATTATGAATACAGTCGTGTCTTACCTTAAGTACTTCGGTGCTCTTTTGTTTCTATTTTCCCAAAGATTCTCTGGGGTTAGGAGGGTAAAGAAATTTAGCCCCAGTCTTATGTCCCAGATTCCAACCATTACTCCATGGACTAACAAGTGCTCTAAATTCACACCAAAACCCTCAACAAATATGCATCTTTATAAAATAATAAAGCTTCTCTATATTTACTTTATTGCTGTGAAGCTGAGGGCATCCAAAATAGAATTTCAGGCTAATCATGAAAGCTCATCTTTATCTACAATCATTGAGGAGCAATGAACAGGAGCATTCAGGAATATATAACTTTAATGGTTCAGAAACTCACTCTTAACTTAGATGCCTTTAAAATAAACTAGCTTCAAAAGATAACGACTCTGATGTCAACACATCAGATCCAGAAAGTAAAAACTCAGTTTGGGACTTAAAAAAAATAAGGATTTTTTTTTTTTTTTCCCAATGAGATTTCAGATGGTTTAGTACATGTGTAGTGTAGTGACAAATTCCCACAGGGTGGAAGGCCTATACTCACTTCAAACACCAACTCACCTCCCTCCTTGAGGGTCCTTGACTCACAGTCAGTCAGTCTAGCCCAGCCCTTCCGGAGGACCACAAAAGTGATGTTATCCTTAGGTCCTAAATAGGTAAACATGGAGAATCAAAATAGATTGGCCCACAGACAGAAAGGCGAGTAGATTAGAGACTTAGTATTTTAGAACTGATTTAATTTGTTGTCCTGTATCTTTCTTTCTATGAGCTTGGTTTCTCAGTGGTGGCTCAGAGTTTTCTTGGAAATGGAAACATTTGGGCAAGATAAGTGTCTTCGCTGGCACTTGGGTCATGGCTACCTGGCCATTTGAACTTTTTCACCAGTTGAGTTTGAAGATGTATTTTTAAAATATTACAAGTGTGAAACAACATAATACCTTTGACGTAAGTTAGATTGAAATGAATACAAGCTAAAAAAGTCTTGATTGTACACTTGACATTTATGGGATGTCATAGATATCTAAGTAGATATAATCAGATTTACCAGATGCATGACTAGAGCATATTTTCAGCATTTGGAATTCAACAGTGGTTATTCCAAAGAATGGGTTTAATGTATTTTTAAAGAACGGTTAAATTAGATATACCTCAGCACCACGTGATTAAACGCTTCCTTGATCTAAACCATCGAAGTAGGTGAATTACCAAAGAAACCATGTGTCCTCCTCTGAGGGATGAGATTACTAAACCCTGCCCCCAGTTGTTCAACTTAATCCAGTATTCTACAGAGTTGAGTGAAAGCTTTGAGTTCTGTGGACATCAGTCTTCTCAGAACACTGTCAACATTGTATAAATCTCTATCAGCCAGTTAAAAACAAGTGTAGACAACCCACTTGAATGACTGTTGACAGGGCTTTAGAAGAGGTGACCACTCAGTCTTGTGGAAACTAATTCTGTGAGGAGAATTTCCAGACATTCTCCTAAAGGTTTCCCATAGAAATCTGGGAGGTATTTCATTTTGTGTTTTTGCAACAAATGAAGGCTCAAAATCACATTTATTTCTTTATAACCCTGAGAGACTATTCTAGTTTTTCACTGTTGAAGTTTTAACTTATAAGCTTACTAAGTACATTGATAATACTCTATCTTCTTGTGTGGATCTAATGAATCACCACTGAAGGGGTGATTTGGTGAAATTTTAAAGATATTATTGACTAGGTAGAGAACTAATTTTGAAAAGTCCACAACTGTAGGAATAAAAGGATTTTTTCCTTTCACTATAGGCATGTGTAAAGGAAATGAAGAATTCTGTGGTTTCGAAATAGTATATTTTTTATACATTAGCTGAAGTGTTTTTGAGCTAGTTGAACATGTAATGTTTGAACTTTTGAAAAAGAAAAATATTTAAGAGCATATGAAAGATTTAACCCTCAAAGGTAATGATCTTTACGAATTAGAATAAAATATTTTTGTTTGAAGGTTATTAAGAGAATAATAATCAACTAAGTTCATATATGACAGCTTAAATTTTTTTTACAATCATCTATTTCCATGTGAGCTTTGTCTTTTTACATTGTTCAAAATCTGTCAGAGACATATTGGTTTAAAATATGCAACCTAGGTTGTTAGAAAGGATAATAATCATTTCTAAAACTGTACAGATACTGTCATATCTTCAGAAAAAAAATAATAAATGAAAGTAGCTTATGTAGGTATATTTGGTGAGGTTTTTCCTTGAGATGAAAAAAAAATAGTAGTGCTGACAGGTAGTAACACTCTAGACTAAAGTTCTCCAAATAGTTCTGGTCAGGTTTTTGTCTAATACTGAATTTTTTTTTTTCATTCTTTTACTCAATTCCATGAAATGACTTGCATATACAAAACCAGGTTGTTGTTTAAAGACAGATAAGAGTCTAAAGTATTGTCACCTCAGAGAACTAATTTTGATGGCTTAGAATTATAAGGGGCTGGTGGTCCAGCATAGATATCAGAAGCTGGCCCCTGGAAGCCTGTGTTTAAACTCTTCATGGGATTTAAGGTCTACTCACCCAATTTCATTCTCAGGAGAAGTTCTGAACAGGATTATAAGTGCAAAGATTTAGGGGCCAGGCAGTCAGTATAAATAAGTAAAGTAGACTTATATTCAATATAAGGGCTTCCCTTGTGGCTCAGTTGGTAAAGAATCCCCCTGCAATGTGGGAGACCTGGGTTTCATCCCTGGGTTGGGAAGATCTCCTGGAGAAGGGAAAGGCTACCCACTCCAGTATTTTGGGCTGGAGAATTCCATGGGCTGTATAGTCCATGGTATCACAAAGATATCAGAGGATATCCACAAAGATGGATATCAGAAGCTGTCCCCTGGAAGCCTCTCTTTAAACTCTTCATGGGATTTAAGGTCTGCTCACCCACAACTTCATTCTCAGGAGGGAGAAGTTCTGAACAGGATTATAAGTGCAAAGATTTAGGGGCCAGGCAGTCAGCATAAACAAGTAAAGCAGACTTGAATATCAAATCCAAGTGAAATTTTGGAAATGGTGTGTGGGACAAGCAAAATGCATCTGTGAGTTGAATTTAACCCTTAGGTTCCAGATAGATAACAATCCATGCTCTTTATTTTTATCCTAACCCCCCTGCCACAGGCTGCACCAGAATCTAAAACTAGAACTGTAGTGTGTGTTGAGTGGGAACAGATCAGAAACGTATATGGAAGCAATCTTTGGAGGGAAAAGATATGGTCTAATCATTTCTGGGTAGAAAGAACAATATACAGTTTTATTTTCCATGCATGATATTTATCTGAATAAAAACCCCATAAGCCTAAGAATGACAAAATACCTCCTTTCTATGACCTTTGAGATGACTTTTCTTGAGACTGTTCCTTGGGAGTTTTTAACTTTCACTAAAGAAAATACAAGCATTGTGTAAAAGTCTAGTGTGTTCCTACATGAGTGATCTGGAGATGATCTGGGCATGGTTGGAGCCTAGTCATGGTGCCATGGGAAGAGGAAGCTTATTCTAATTCTGACCCCGCTTCCAACCAATTCACAACTTGGGACAAGTTCTTTGGGCTTTGTTTTCTTTGTTCGTTAATTGTGTGGTGTATATCATTTGTCAGATCCTTTTTGGGGTCTTTGAGTCTATAATACAAATGTTGGTAGGCCTCTAGTATTTTACTGGATACTGAAAACCAAATGTTCCTGAAGATTCTCTGAGTATTCTTCAAGGTCAGGTTAATTTCTTCCCACTCAGCTGGGTGGCAGAGTAGAAAGAGAGTGAGGACAAACCTAAGTGGGATAATGATAGCAGAAGCAGATTTTATCTTAGCCTGAGAGTCAAAATTAAAGTCAAGTTTTCATCCTCAGAGAGTCAGTGCCATAAACTCTAGGTCCCAGATTACTTTTTCACACCTATACATTAGAGAAGCTTAAGAAACCAAATGGTGCTTTTAACCTTGGCCTTTTGTATACCATCTTGCATGGCAGGAAGCAAGACCATCTTTTTCTCTTGATGTATTGCACATTTTAATGAAAAAAAAAACAAAACAAAACAAAACAGAGAGAGAGAAATCAGTGGAAGCAGTTAGGGGAGAGAAGACTGTCTATGCTTGTACGAGGAATGAGGAGCACAGTCACCTCTCAGAGGTGAAGTTGCTCGAGAGATAGCATAAAATTATCCTCTACCACATGCATTTCTTCATGGAAAGGTCTTGGTACCACTCAGGCATCAACAGTACCTGCATTCAAATTCCTGCTCTGCTATAGAGCAGGCCCAGCCTCTTGATCTTCTCATACAGGATGTTTTCCCCCTAGCTAAGTTTCAGTACTACCTTCCAGAGTGATGGAGAGGATGATGTTTTATCACTTTTTAAAACAAAGAGCCCAAGTCCTTGAGAAGGAGTTAGACCCACATGATTTCCGTCCTTTTAAAGCAAATAATCTCCAATTATGTCTCCTTCCTATAAAAAAGACCCAGTGCTTGGGGCCAATCCCCTCTCTCCCCAGTAGTTACTCTTAATTTAACACAGTATTAGGCAAAGCTTCGGAGAAGGCAATGGCAACCCACTCCAGTACTCTTGCCTGGAAAATCCCATGTACGGAGGAGCCTGGTAGGCTGCAGTCCATGGGGTCTCGAAGAGTTGGACACGATTGAGTGACTTCACTTTCACTTTTCACTTTCATACATTGCAGAAGGAAATGGCAACCCACTCCAGTGTTCTTGCCTGGAGAATCCCAGGGACGGGGGAGCCTGGTGGGCTGCCGTCTATGGGGTCGCACAGAGTCGGACACGACTGAAGCGACTTAGCAGCAGCAGCAGCAGTCAAATCTTGGTGGGTCTAAGTTTTTTTGCGTCTATAAGTGGAGGGGATAAACTTAAATACTTTCTGGAATGCTTTCCCTTCTATTTGGAATTTTAGGTTACAAACCTCTAAAACTCACCTTGGGTGACCTATGCAGGTGCAAGGGAAAAAACTCTTTTTCCCCCTCTATTCATTCTGGATTCTCAAACTGGGGATCTATAAATTAGACTAGAAAAGACAGATTAAGAAGAGAAAAACAACTTTTTATGACATGTGCTTCCTGCATACACATAGGAGCACTTAACCTCAAAGGGGTGGTTAGAACTTGGGCTTAACTAGCATCTTAATAAAAGAACACAAGGAGTAACAAGACTGAGGAAAAGGACTATAAGCTTCTAAGAGTAGCAAATTGTGGGAAGATGATATATGGGGAAACTAATAGTAGATAAGCAAGATTTGTTATACACATTTTTCTGGTGCTGTCTCTGGACTGATACAGGTCTAGACTTGTCTCCAGTCATTAAATTCTGTCCTTCCTGGTAGAGGAGGGGTTGGGGGAACTCCTTTACAAGTTTATGTCCTGCTTTTAGGCACAATAGGAGGATGGCAGAAAGCTTTTCTTGTATCTGTTGATACTTAATTGCCTTCAGCTCAAAATAATCCTCATGCCAAAACGGGCATGTTTTGAGGTGACATATTCTGCTACCTTTTGTAGGTATAGTTATATAACTCCCTTGAGGCCATTGTAAGTTCTAGTAGAACTCTATTTACACAGGGCTAAATCAGGTGTAAAATTCCCTTCACCTGGACCAAGACTAAGGTAAATGAGGCATTCACCTCAGATGCAGGATTCATCCCAGGTGCACCCAAAAATGTAGTCATCAAGACAGATCATATTTTAATACAATTTTATAAAAAATCAAAATGAATGTCAAAATCCATGATGACCTAAATATCACATTTTAAAATATAAGATCAGTGACAATAATGAGCTGTTTTGAAGTCTGAGGCAAAAGGAAAAAATCAGTAACACTGATTTTGTTGGTCATGAATTTGCATTCATTTTGATTTTTTAAAAAAATATCACATTAGATGTTACTCATCTTGATTAGTGTATTTGGGACACACCCTTAAACTCTGTGCCTGAGATGAGTACCTCTCTTGTTTCACACTGGCTACCAGCTGTGTAAATGATTTACTTAGTAAATACTCTCCAAGGTCAATAGCATTCTGTCTATTGGAAATTTCAGCTAGGTCTTGGATGCCTTTTTCTTGTTGAACTTGAAATTTCACCAAATTTTTGCACAATGGAAAAAGAAGAGTATGTTGGATAATGGATTGAGGTGGAGAGGTGGAGTGGAAACCCATCCTCCCTGTGTAAAATAGCACAGATCTAATAAACCAGTCATTTCTTATTGAATTGAAATGTTATGACAATCCAAAAGGTACAGACTTTCAGTTATAAAATAAAGAAATCATGGGGATGTAATATACATCATAGTGACTAGAGCTAATAATATTTTATTTAGAAGAAAAGAAAATGCATATTATTACTAAGAGCTGCATGTAAAATTTCTTGCAGCTTAAAATATATATATATATTTTTTTACTTTAGTTCCATGAAGTAAAAAAATATATAATTCAAAGTAAAATCTTTGAATTATATAATATATATTTCTTTGTTGCTTTAGCAATAGAAATACAATTTAGCAATACAAATACAATTAATGACTCCTGAAAAAAAATGTTATGACAATCAAAAAACTTCTTTGACTGATATTTATCTCTGAACTAATTTACAGTTTTATGAGATTAAGTAGGTTTGGTAAAAATGACAAATGTATCATTACGTAGACAACATTCTTCCAGAGCAATACAGGCCATGAGGATCTTTTAAAACCTGGAATTGTCCACAGGGAGTGAGTAAGGTTTCCTCCTGGGCTAAAAAACCAAAAGAAATTTCACTATTATGGATAAGAAAAATCTATTCAAGCCCAGAGAGTTCCCAGGAAGATTAAATATGATATACTAATGAAAATGCTTTGTAGGCTATGCATTTGTTAAGCAAATGTTGATAATACTACAGATATGAAAGAAATATGAGTTTATTTCTGTTTATATGACCATATGGTAAATTGAGGACTTCATTCATGATTCCCTCATTCAGCAAGAGGTTGGGTGAGAAATGAGAGTCCCTTACCCAATTGTATTCAGCCCTGAATGCAATAAACAAAACATATTTAGCTACATTCTCTGCAAGGTACAATTTTTCCTTTTATGAAAGAAAGAAAAACCTCCTTTAAAAAAAAAACTCTCAGTTCAACATTACTGACATTTCAAAGAATTTATTACAAGCATTTGAGATCCAGGAGGAACAACAAAGTTTATATTGCTTTGAGAGTGGCAGGGGGAAAAATTAGTTTAGCAAGAATATACTTATATACTGTGGTGCTTGTCATTGTCTAGATGTACCGTTCCTAGGTACTGCTCTGTAGATTAGTCAAATCATGTAGGAAGAAGCTTAACAAAGCAGGTGTTATGTTCACAGCTCTGACTACGGCAGCTCATGTCAAGTAGCAATATATGGAGAAAGGGCCAGACTCAAAGCCGGGAGCATGGAAAGATTCCTGCAGTATTTGAACCTGGCAACTTCTGTCTTCTCAAGGAAACTGCTCTGATCACTACAGTGGAGCAGATTCCTGGCTTGTCCAGTGAGTCCAGCGGTAACCCTGGAGCCACACACCCCGCCAGGCCCCATCACTGCTGGAGATAACTGATACGCTGACCCCAGAGTCTAGTTCAGAATGCTTCTAAAACAAGTTTGCCTCCACATGCATAGTTCCAGGTTTGAGTGGCAGTGGGAGCAGCCCAAAATGTATTGGCTGGTATTTTGCTCTGTATTAGCAAGACATGATCAAGTGTTAATTCTCATAGTTTAGGCTCAATTTGTTCAAGGTAAATATTGTGGTAAATTCCCACAGGTCTTTTGTGGGTTTTTGTTTTTTGTTTTTTTTTTTTACCTTTACATGTAGCTATTCTTTTTCAAGTCCTTTTCCTATTCAGGTTATTCTAGAATATTGAGCAGCATTCCCTGTATTGTACAGTAGGTTCTTGTTGGGTTTAATTTTAATTAAATAAAATGTAATTTTAAAAATAAAATATATTTTAAATACAGTAGTGTTTATATGTCAATCCCAAACTCCCCAATCTGTCCCTCTTCCCCACCCTTCCTGCCTGGTAACCATTAGTTCCTTCTCTAAGTCCATGAGTCTGTTTCTGTTTTGTGAATAAATTCATTTGTATAGGTTTTTAGATTCCACATATAAGGGATATATGATATTTGTCTTTCTCTGTCTGACTTACTTCACTTTAGATGATAATCTCCAGATCCATCCATGTTGCTGTGAAGGACATTGTTTCATTCTCTTTAATGGCTGAGTGATATTGCATTGTGAGGAAGGCATGACCACCCACTTCAGTATTCTTTCCTGGAGAATCCCATGGACAGAGGAGCCTGGTGGGCTACAGTCCATGGGGTCACAAAGTGTCAGATGCAACACAATATTTCATTGTATATATGTACCCCATCTTCTTTATCCATTCCTCTGTCCATGGACAT
Organism: Dama dama; assembly: GCF_033118175.1. Lineage (NCBI taxonomy): Eukaryota > Metazoa > Chordata > Mammalia > Artiodactyla > Cervidae > Dama > Dama dama. The sequence continues at coordinate 77,788,075 of NC_083698.1, read as the reverse complement.
TTAGTTTGCTTCCATGTATTGGCTATTGTCAACAGTGCTACAGTGAACATTGAGGTGCATGTATCCTTTTGGATCATGTTTTTCTCGGGATATATACCCAGGGGTAGGGTTGCAGGTCATATGGTAGCTCTATTTTTAGTTTTCCAAGGAACTTCTGAACTGTTCTCCATAGTGACTGTACCAAATTTCCTACCAACAGTGTAGGAGGGTTCCCTTTTCTTCAGACCCCCTCTAGCATTTATTATTTGTAGATCTTTTGATGATGGCCATTCTGACTGGTGTGAGGTGGTATTTCCTTGTAGTTTTTTAAAGTCTACAAGCTTTCTAGTTGACTCCTAAAGTACACGTTTGCAAGTGAATATTCTTCAGGTCATAAAGAAAGCACTTTTACCGTTATCTGCGTTTATTAAGCTCATATGGGATGCACTGTGCCCTTAAGGAATGTTTGAAGAACAGCTTGATGCCATAGGACAAGCAGTTGTGTTTAGAAGCGGACACACCTGGGCTCAGATGCTGATTCTGCTGGGTGGTTATGTGAGGTCAGCCCATCTTCTGAGCCTCAGTTTCCTCATTGGTTGGAGGGTTGATGTGAGGATTGAATGAGATTATTTTTATGAGAGTATCTAATTCAATTCCTGATAGCTGGCTCTCAAAAAATATCAGTATCCTGCCTGCCTCTTTGCCTTTCTTGACTATAGATATTATAATTCAGGGAGAACTGTGAGACAAACAGACCCACTCGAAGTCGAACAAAAAGAAAATAATCATGGGAATTATAATGCATGTGTACACCATAAAATGATGCACAGCACACTACGTGAAACCCCACATAAGCTATTATGCAGCTAATAATGATACATGAGTTTTGTAGCATGAGAGAGGCTAGGAGGATTTCTGAAAAGGGGAACATAGCAGAGGGAGGGTAGAACACAGCACAGGCCAGGACTGGACCTGGCAGATGTGTGGAGGGCAGGGAAAGAGAATCATAGCCTTGTGCTTGTGTCATCTTAAAGAATTCTCACTTCAACCGCCATAACCTTGGTTTCACCATCCATATTATTAAGAAGTAAAAAATTCTTTTTTCCTTCTATATTCCCAATGTTGTGGTTTTTAACGCATGAGTAAACAGGAAGCATCTTGATGATGCTGATTCTGCCCTTAACTCGCTCTGTGACCTTGGGTAAGTCACCTAGTCTGTGGGACTCAATGTGTCACTTACTACATGAAAAGTTTGTATTAGATGACCTCTAAGTTCATTCTAGCTTTACATTCTGTTTATGAAATAGCACAAATAAGGGGCTTTGAAGTATGTATGTACAACACCATAACTCACAACACACATGCAGGACTCAAGGGATACTCTTGACAGTGTTTGGCCATGTGTCTTGAAATTGACAAAGTACATTTTTAAAATTTATCTATTTATTTTTGGCTGTGCTGGGTCTTTGCTGCGGTGCAGGTTTTTCTCTAATTGTGGCAAGTGGGGGCTACTTTCCAACTGCTATGTTCGGGCTTCTCATTGCCGTGGCTTCTCTTGTTGTGGAGTACCGGCTCTAGGTTCACTGACTTCAGTAGTTGCGGCTCCAAGGTTCTAGAGCACAGGCTCAATAGTTGTGACACACAGGCTTAGCTGCTCCTCGGCATGTGGGATCTTCCCGGACCAGGGATCGAACCCAGGTCTCCTGCATTGGTAGGCAGATTCTTCACCACTGAGCCACCAGGGAAGCCCTGAAGTACATTTTTATGTACATTATTTCATGCATTTAGCCTCACAGCTTCACAGCTCTGATTGGAATAGTCATTATCATTGTTCAAATGTACCTTATACTCCCTAAAGCCTTCAGCTTCTCATTTTCTCCTCACAACAACCCAGAAGAGACCAAAAAAAAAATCATCTTTATTCAGATCCAAGAGCATTAGAAAGTTGAAGCAACTTCCTCAGCATCACTGTCAGACTTCAAGGCACTTCAATTTGTATTTTACTGTCTCTGCAATGTTCATTGGAGTGTTGGCAAAAATTTTTCATTTCCTAATTTGGCTGCCAGCATTTTTCTAAGGCAGCATTTTTCAACGTGTCTCCCATAAAACGCTAGTCCAAAGGGAGTCTATTGAAAATGGATTCCATGGTAGGTAGGTAAATAGGTAAATAGATCGGTGTGTATGTCTCTGTGTGTATGCTTAGTCGCTCAGTCGTGTCCAACTCTTTGTAACCCCATGGACTGTAGCCCATCATGCTCCTCTGTCCATGTGATTTTCCAGACAAGAATACTGAATGGGTTGCTATTTCCTACTCCAGGGGATCTTCCCAACCCAGGGATCAAACTTGCATACCCTGCGTTGGCAGGAGGCTTCTTTACCACTGAGCTGCCTGGGAAGTCATATAGATAGGGAGGGAATACATAGATAGACAGACAGATATCACTGATGTACAGTGTATGCTGTTCCTGGATATTTCTTGATGAATATTAGAATACTAAAAGTTAAAAGACATCCTATAGTAAAAATGTCTAGTTTAAATTATTTAACCAAGAAATTCCCAAATATATAATCACTGAACCTTTTTTTTCATGTAACGCTTATTAAATATCCCATAGAAAATCTTTCAGGAACCAGTACTTCAAGGCTCCCTTCTCTATTGTAGTATCCATACAACTAAAATAACCCTGCATCTCCTTACCTAGAACTTCATGCAAAAATCCACAGATCTAATCCAATGGACAGTGGAGAAAAGGAAGGTATAAAAAGATGGGGAAAGAAAAGAAAGAAAAACTCAAAACCAAAGCAAGAGCAGAGAAAGCCAAAAGCAAGGGTGGTCTTCACAGTTGACAACAAGCAAAATCACTGAGTGAAAAAAATCAAAGGTCTGACTGGGGTGCCCCCTCTTGGGACCGAGGTCTTAGGGATTCTTTCTCCTTCAGGTGGTCCTTCCTCCATCTCCTCTTCTTCACTGCCATCATTTCTCCTCTTCACACACACTACAACTGGAGTCATACCTCCCCACATCAGGGCCACATAGTGTCCACTGTACCCCACAGCCCCTGGCAAGTCTATGGAATCAACAGGGCAGTGAGAAGGAACACCCTCCCCTCCCCTCCCCTCCCCTCTACCCTCCTGTCTTATGACTGAGGAATTTCCAGGGATCAAGAGAGTCCCTAGCCCTCAATCTCAGTCTCCATCCCTGTGTTTTAAGAGGGGTTGGATTCCAAACAACAGGTCGAGTCAGTCTAAAATCTGTAGCAGTTAAGTCCTCTAGAGTACTAGGCTGCCAAAACCCTGTGTCTCTGGGGGCATTCTTGCAGTTATAAGGCTCTTGTTCTGGCTCTTTTTCTGTTTCCTATTTAAAAGGGAAAAAAAAAAAAAAAAAAGAAAAGACCCTCCAAAGCACTGGTGTTTTCCTTCTCTTTTATTCCCCACTGTTGAGAAGTAAATTGGGCATTCTGGCTTCAAACTCCATGTCGAGAAGACCAGTTCCAGAGTCCCTTCTTTCATGCATAAGAGAAACCCACACAGCAAAGCCTTAGATGCCCCTCAGAGTGGCCATCCACAGGAAAGCGCAATTCTATGTCTTCAGCCACTTGTCAGCGGGGAGGCCTGCGAGGCCACAGGTGAACACCATGGTGGATCTGTATGCCGACGGCTCTCTTCTGGGAACTAGTGTCTGAAGGCCCAGTTGGGCTCCAATCAATGCAACCTTTCCAGCCTGATACATTTTGTCTGAACTGTCATTTGACAGGGATCCACCTGGCGCCACCACTTAGTTTTCTACACCAGAAGATATTTAACTGACATTGAAAAGAAGTAAAGTTAGGGATCACCTTCTTTTTCTCAGCTGGACTCCATACCCTCCCAGAGGCTAGCTGCTCTTTCCAGAGTTGAACTCTTTGTCCTTTGCACTGGAAGGTTACCAATGTGGGGTTTAAAGAGAGCAGAGTGATGTGAAAGGCTTCAGAGAGAATAAGATTTCAGAGAAACCCTCTCACTTCCCCCAAGGAAAGCACTCCTGTATCTGGCTGACTTGTAAACATCTAATATTTTAAATCAGAGGGAAAATAACCTTGTGCTCTTGTCTAAGGTTCTAAGAAGTAACATTCTTTAGGTAGTTATTACCTTCAGTATTCTGCACCCCATTATAGAAGGGATTGAGGATGAAACAATTGAGGATGAAAATCAAATGGTTCTTGGAAGCAACCTGGACACAGCAGGGAGTTACTAAAGGCATAAAGCAAAGATGGGGTATTTTCCAAACTCCCTGTAACAATCACAGTGGATTCATTTTAAGCATCTTCAAGGCACAAACTGCATATCAGGTTTTCATTGGCAGTTAGTATCCTTAAGTGACAAAGTGGAGATCTTCATACCAGAAAGAAAGACCCCTGAATATTTTCTAGGCTCCAGGAGCCCATCATCTCACTGACTTGCTTAACTTTCTCCCTCTTTTTGAATCCCCAAAGTCACACCATCTCCAAACAGCTGGAGGCATGCCCACACCACCCATTATATTTTGTTCAATCCTTTACTTTCTTTTCCAAAAAAAAATTTCCAAAGTCAATGCCAGTGATTCTTCACATTGGACACAGTTTGGGATTACCTGAGGAGTTTTTTAAGAATACCAATGCCTGGGTCCCACCCAGAGATTCAGATGGAAACTGAGTGGGGTAAAACATGGGTATGAGCATTTTTTAAATTCCCCAGGAGACTCCAATGGGGGGCCAGAGTTCCAGACAACTACCTATTGTCTTATAAATAGGCTCCCAATTGTTCGTTTCTAAAAGAGCAAATTCCTACCGTTTTACCGGCTGTGTTGGTTGCATGAGTTGGCACTATACTTCTATGATACAATAAAACTAGGTCTACATTTCTCCAAAGAATGAGCCCGTGTTACTTCTACCGTGCTCCCTCCCCAGATTCACAACCATCACAGAATGAAAAGAACTGTATCTGTATTTTTTGATCCACTAAATAGTCTCCCTAATTCTGAAGCTGGGTTATTAGCCGATATTTGCAGAAGAATCTCAAACCTGGTGATTCACATCTGCTATTCAAAATATAACAGACAAAATGCATAATCCTTTTCTCCCCAGACAAGAACAACTGCTACCGATGGAAAACTTGTTAGATGCTCCAAATGCTGTTAAAACGTTGACTCAGCTAATCTGTACTAAGGCTTTCCAAGCTTTTGTTTACGTATGAATCCCCCTGGGATCTTGACAAATGTAGACTCTGACTCAGCTCTCAGGTAAAGAGTGCACACCAGAGTCTGCATTTCCAACTAGTTCTCAAGTGATGCTGATGCTCTGGTGTAGCAAACTCTACACCATAAACCTTCAATGCCCCACTAGCTTCATTTCACAGATGAGGAAGTTAAGGGGAAAGATTTATGAAAGGCAAGATTCAAACCCAAGTCTTGGAGAAGGAAATGGCAACCCACTCCAGTATCCTTGCCTGGAAAATCTCATGGACAGAAGAGCCTGGTGGGCTGCAGTCCATGGGGTCGCAAAGAGTCGGGCCCGACTGGGCGAAGTCTACCTGACCTAAAACTTTGTCCACTGGGCAAATCTGCCTCATTGTGTCTTTTTTCACTGTGGCATGTCCATCTTTTAGAAGAGATCTTACTTAAATCACATAGTGATTTGTCTCCTTTCAGATGAAGATGGAGATAGAGGCTCTGTTGGCAGAAAGACTCTTACTTTCTTGTCTTGGTCTTTCTTCCTGATCTCAGTCTTGATCTCATCATGGCTCAAGAACCAGTAACTCTGAGGTTGGGGTTGAGGTCTCAACCACACCTTCTCTTTATTTAATAAATGCGCTAGTTTTGTTGAAACTGTTTCCACCAAATCGAAACTTAAGAGATGAAAGTGGTGTGTGGCCACTCTCTGCCTTAGAGCTGAGAGAGCCAACAGGATCTCTGTTAGAAGGCAGAGTCTCATTCCACTCGTTAGGCCCAAGATCGCCTGGCTACAGAACCAGGTACAAAGATCACTCCTACCTACTCTCCTGCCACCATCTTTCACTCAGCACGAAAGTGCCCTTGAGACTGTCTACTTTGGTAGGGGGTGAGGGAGTGTCCTCTTCCATCACCATTTCAATACACTTTTTTTAAGAGCAAAAGCCAAGCTGCTTTCCTGGTGGTTCAGATGGTGAAGAATCTGCCTGCAATGCAGGAGACCTGAGTTCAATCCCTGGGTCAGGAAGATCCTCTGGAGAAGGAAATGGCAACCCACTCCAGCATGCTTGCCTAGAGAAAGAATCCCATGGACAGAAGAGCTTGGTGGGCTACAGTCACAAAGAGTCAGATACGACTGAACGACTAACACACACATGCCAAACAGGTAACAGAATCATTCAGACAGTCAGAATGGTGAAAAATCCTACTGGGAAACATAAAGCTTCTCAACCCTCTTAATCAGGGGTGTGGAAGCAGTGTACAAAATGACATTCAAATGCAGCATCTTCACTCCAGCCACATTCGTTTTCCAAGAGGCCGTTCCTATCAGAATGGAGAATTGGCTTTATGATTACTGAAAGCTGTGCCGTCATGGTGAGGCAGTGTCTGCTCCATAAAACACAAAATAAGTCTTCAAAAGCATCTGCTCTTTTGAAGTTCTTACCTGTTGTTCTGTACTTCCTGTAAGTAACTGTGTAGACACAGTAACCCAGGCACATCCTTGACACCAGTCCAATGTCTGTCTGTACTGGATCAGACAGGCAGGTCCTGCTTATTAACATCATCTTCAAAGAACAGAGACTAGGGACTTTCCTGTTGGTCCAGTGGCTAAGACTCTGCACTCCCTGAGTTTAATTGCTGGTCAGGGAACTAGATCCTACATGCCACAGCTAAGACCCAGGGCAGTCCAATAAATAATGAATATTTTAAAATAGAAAGGAGAGACCACCTACCAGGCTTGTACAAATATCAGCCCCTAACCTTAGGATGCATATATGAATGCACAGGTTGACCTGAAAGAGAACAAATTGAAGAAGTACACCCTTAAACCCTGCCAATGCAAATCCAATGCATAGAGGCTGGCTGTACTCTAGCATTAAAAAGTTAGACTGTATGTGTGTGTATAGACTTGAAATCTTCATAGTTATATGTCTGTGTATTCCATATTTGTGTGTGAACATCTCTGTGTTTCTTTGATACATACATATGCACTTATATATTAAAAATCTTTTTCATAAATACCAATTCAGGGATTCTGTCAAGTGTCCACTTACATACTTACAAGGTTATCCATGGAGTCTGGGCAGATCAGTGGAGTGTGAGCACACGGGGAGAAATGACATTGTCTGGGGCTTGCTTTTCTTCCCTTTTCTGCCTAGGATGTTTTGAGAGAATGACTAAGCAGTGCTGGAGATTATGAATTTGCTTAAGTGTGAATGGGTGATGGCTGGGTGCCGCACAGCCCTCCCCAAAGGTGATTGACTGGGGCGGCAGGTCTTCACACTTGATGCCTGGATTTGACTCGGAAAGTCTGCCAAGTCTTTTACTCGGAAATTTATCTTAATTAGATCTGAAAGACCTGCCACAGCAGAATAGTCACACCGATTAAAATGAAAAACAGGAGAAATTACTGATCAAATTAATCATAATGTCGGGTTACAGCTGTAGGTCTGATGTAATTTGCCAGTCCAGTGAGTTACATCGGCCCCGGCCCAGGAAAGGGAGCTGGTTTTATGCTGATCCGTAACACCCGCCCGCTCCAGGCGGCCCAGCAGGAGGCTGATTCCATTCATTTTCCTGGCTTGCTCTGACCTCCGTGCAGCAACTAGAAACAAATCAGGCACCAAACAAATGCAGGGATGGGAGGAGGTAAGTGAGAAATATTCTCTTACCCCAGCAATCATACTCTTTCAAGAATGGTGAGCTTCTAAAACTGGGCCCGCAGGCTTGGGCCTTCGTGCCTGTTGGGATTTAGGCTTTTGGTTTTTCCACTTAACCTCCTTTTAGTTTTACTTGCGGTGACCTGACATTGATTAGATGCAGAACGAGAATCAAAAGGTCAAAGGACAAAACCTCTGGCTCCAAGCCAGCAGAAGAAAAACCTTTAGAAAAATCTCCTTGCCAACCTGTCTCTACAACTCCGGTGTGGACTGAAATAATCTAAAGTGTCACAATAGAGGAGGAAGAAACCTAGCCAGTATGAGCTGATTGTTCCCCTGAGGGTATGGTCCTGGTATTCTAATTTTAAAATAAATACCACTTTACCCCACGCTGTGTGTTTGGGCTGGAGGTGGAATATACTTCTTTATTAAAGAAAACAAATCAGGGTCCTGATTCTTTTCAGTGTTTAGCCCTGACACTGAGCTGTGATTCATTCAGTGTTTACAAAACCTGTCTCTCCATTAGCAATACAGAGAAGGGGCCTTAAAGCGTACCCCAGTATAGACATGCCATGGTTAGATTTTAAGTGCAATGTAGGACCAAGTAGGAACAGGGGAAGGACTCTTGGGAACTCCTCCCCAATCAGTAAGTTATAAGACCTTTCTTGCTGACCCCGTGATGGGTTGTCCAAATCCCACTCATCCATCCCTGGACCAGATGCTTATACCCTTTTACTTCCAATCTGAAAAGGCCCCCATCCTTTCTCCATCCCATTGAGAATGAATCTGGTAAATGATAGAGACAGGCAGTCACAGAGCACCAGGTGGTCTTGGCACTCAACAGGCTACTCTTTCTGGACCTTTTTATGGTGCCTGATGAAGAATCAGGTGGGACCACATGCCCATATTGGGGAAGGCTATAATAACCACATTTTGAGTGATTATCTTATTGGGGAAGGCTATGATAACCACATTTTGAGTGATTATCTTATTGGTTTAGTAGTTTGTAACCAGAATTTTGTAAAGAAAATAAAAGCTTCAGTTTAAATTATGTACGTGTAGATATATAAAGTTACATACAGGCATAGATATGTAGATATAGAGAGAAGAGAGAGAGATTTATATGCATGTATGTATATATATGGGAAGATCCCCAGGAGAAGGAAATGGCAACCCACTCCACTGTTCTTGCCTGGAGAATTCCATGGACAGAGGAGCCTGGCAGGCTACAGTCTATGGTGTTGCAAGAGTCAGACACGATTGAGCGACTAAGTACACACATGTATATATATATATATATTTCTATATGTATGTATGTACTGGTTTGAGTTATAAGATGTATTTCTTACTATAAGGCAAGATCAGAAGAATTTGAAAAACACTTCTTTGAAAGACTTAGCTCTTAAGGGGGCAGAAGTGGGAATTCTTAGACATATAACAACTCAGGGCTTCCTGGGTGGTTCAGAGGGTAGAGCATCTGCCTGCAATGTGGGAGACCCGGGTTCAATCCCTGGGTCAGGAAGATCCCCTGGAGAAGAAAATGGCAACCCACTCCAGTATCTTTGCCTGGAGAATGCCATGGACAGAGGAGCCTGGTAGACTACAGTCCACAGGGTCACAAAAAGTCAGACATAACTGAGCAACTTCACTTTCACTTTCACACTGTAACAACTCAGGAAGCAGATTTAGAGACGGGAATGACTACCCACTCCAGTATTCTTGCCTGGAGCATCCCATGGACAGAGGACCCTGGTGGACTACAGTCCATGAGGTCACAAAGAGTCAGATGTGACTGAGCGACGACTAACACTTTCACTTTCAACAAACTGAATGTGCTGATGAGCTCCTAAATGCTAAACATCATCCCCAATAGTTAAAAGACCAAAACGTTAATGCGAACCCCTCACTTCCAGCCACCACACATTCGAACTGCAGGGAAATTCAAGATTCAACATTATACCACTATCCAGGCAACTGAAAACTCACACGAAATGAAGAGTTTGACAAGTTAATTGAGAAACAAAATAATATCTTAAAAGTTAAGTTATCCCACCAGAAATGAGGAGATGATTCCAAAGAGAACGAGAAAGAAGGAGGGAGAAAATGGCTGGGAGAAAGCACAGGGCCCCACACTGATGAGCTGACTGTTTCAGGTTTGTTAGGATTCACCATGGGAAAAAGTCTTTCTTGGAGTTGCAGGCCAGAAGCCATGTCCCTGGGGCCTGGTCAGAGGAATCGTGGGCGGGAACATCCAAGGGGTCTGGAACTTTCCTCGGTTCTCCCACCTGGCCTGGCTCTCTTCCTCCCTGTTCTGGTCTTTTGTAATTCTGTTTTCTCCCTGATTCTGTCCGCTTTGCAAACGACAAGGGCAAGCAAAACTTCCTGAAAGAACTTTCTGCTCACATTCGCCCTCATTTGCAAGGTTCTTTTTTGACTTTCATAACCTGCCTCCTCTTCACCCATCTCCCTCCTCCCTCCACTGCCCTAACTGCTCCCCACCCCCACCCCGGGCCCTGCAGCCATCTTCCTGACTCTGTGGGGGCCAAGACTCTTCCCATCACAGATCCCTCCTGGCTCCGGTCACCTCCTACTCCTTCCACATAGCACCCACACTTGCCCAACGCTCAATAATTGCTCTGTTCTCTGAATGCACATGATGAACACTTAGCCTATGCAATTTTAGTCATTCTGGGTTTGTTTGGTTTTTTTTTTTTTTCCTTTTTTTTTAATGGACGAAGTTGTTATCTTGCTTGAATTATAAGCCCCTTAAGCTTATAAGCCCCTTAAACAGACACTAAGTCTCACACCTCTGTACATCCCAGCACTGTCAATAATTGTGATGACTTATGATTTCTCATTTAACAGCTATTCATTTCACAAATCTGGAAGTGCCAGTGACCTATTTTAAATTTATTTGCAAAATGACTCAATGAAGATAACAACTCCTAATGAAAAAGAAATATTGCCTATTTATTTTTATATTTAGGAAAATGCCTGGCACATAGAGTAAGGGCCATAAATAAATAGAGTTTATTACGACCATGATTCCTTTGAAATATTTTTCACCCTATTTTTCTTTGCACTGTCTTATCAATGGGCTTTGGGAAATGCAGCCTTCATTTAGACTGCTTGAAATCAGTTCCTTTCATTTGGGAAGAAATGTACAATCAAAGCAAGGAATGCTATTTTCTAATTAATCCTTTGTTTCTTTTGCCCCATGATCTCAACAATGTCTGATGGGTCTTGTTAATTAGAATATAATAGAGGAGTGGGCTTTCTTAGTATTTTATAGGTCTGATTGATCTGTGAGTTAAATTATATTTTTCAAAACATAAGAGTGTCACAAAGCAGATAGAAAAACCCAAGGATAAGGACAGTGATTCTCCCACCATGGCTGCACCTCACGCCCCCAACAGTGGGTACTGGAGACTCTCATATGACACATTCTGGCTGCCCCAAGCCCCACTAGTAAAGTGGACAAACACATCCAGAATCTCCCAGTAGAAAAATGACAATCTGGTTTAAAAAATAAGAACACTGTTGAGCATTCAAGGCATGCTAGGTGTTTTGTATATGTATTCTGACGTTGCTTGGTGATCAGTTACAGGAATAAAGACACCAGGACTCAGAGAAGCTGGGAACTTGTCACAGATGGAGTTGGGATTTGAGTCTGTCTGGCTCCAGCCTGGCGACCACACATGCCATTTTTACCAGGACGGTCTCTGTATCTGTCTGTCTGTCCAGTGTAGTTACCAGTAACACCCATCCCGTTCTCAGAACAGTCCTGTTTGGGACATTTAAATTATCTTGGCACCTCATCCCATGTCACGCCACTTCCAACTTTTATCCAGACTTCCTCCACCTGATTTTGCTCCTCTATATGCCATGAAAGTTAAAACATTTGGATGTCTTCTTAATTTACTGAGAAGATGGAATGAGTAGTTCTTATAAATATATTGTCGTCTTACTACCTAACAATTTAGCTAAAAAGTTTTCAAAATGTGATCTTACCTGAGGAAAGAAAATCCGTGGATGAAGAGCCATAGGAGACACCTTCTTCCTCCAAATGATTTGGAAAAACCTAATGCGATTGTTCTTGGATCCTGGCCGAGATGCCCAGTGCCATGCTTACAGAACTATAATTTAGGACAGGGAGGTTCCCCAAGCTCCAGAAAGATGATATTCTAAAAGGATAGACACATATACTATATGGAGAGGAAAACAAATCACACACATATGAATGTATAAATAATGGGTTTAAAAAAAAAAATCTCAAGGTGAACAAGGGCCAAAAATGCAATGTTATTAAAAGGTTTGCAGGTGACGTGGAGGAGAAAGAGTACAGAGTTTCATAAACAAAGGTGAGGACTCCAGAGCACTGATTGCTCCAGTCTTTCTCCCTCTGGGTGGCCCTCAGCGGTGCATCAGAGCAGTCCTGATTCCCAGATTGGCCACACATCAAAACTCCATGGAGAGATTCCTTCAGCAAATAAATTGTAAGAAAAAGAGACAGGGAGGAAGACCTGGAGGATTGGGCCTGGAGGTCAAAAGACACAGCAACTGATTTCATCACATGAACTTTGTTTAGATTAGGATCCAAGCAAGCTACAAAAAAGCAAAAAGAATGACATTTATGACACAGATGGGAATGTGACTACTGAGTTGGAAATCTGATGATGTTAAGGAATTACTTTTAATATTTTTAGGTATGATGATGATATGTGGTTGTATTTTTAAGAATGTCTTTTGAAGATACTGAAATACTTACAAGTGAAATAATAGGATGTCTGGAACTTTTTTTCCCCCTTTTATTTTTATTAGTTGGAGGCTAATTACTTTACAATATTGTAGTGGTTTCTGCCATACATTGACATGAATCAGCCATGGATCTACATGTGCTCCCCATCCCAATCCCCCCTCCCGCCTCCCTCCCCATCCCATCCCTCTGGGTCTTCCCAGTGCACCAGCCCTGAGCACTTGTCTCATGCATCCAGCCTGGGCTGGTGGTCTGTTTCACCCTTGATAGTATACTTGTTTCAATGCTATTCTCTCAGAACATCCCACCCTCGCCTTCTCCCACAGAGTCCAAAAGTCTGTTCTGTACATCTGTGTCTCTTTTTCTGTTTTGCATATAGGGTTATTGTTACCATCTTTTTAAATTCCTGGAACGTTTTTTAAAAGGATATGGGAAGGAAAATAATACATGGCTGAGGGTTGTTGGGTGAGGTATAAATGAAAGAAGATTGACCATGAGTTGATCATTATTAAAGCCGGGTGATGGGTTCATGGGAGTTATACTATTGTGTCTTCTTTTATATTGTTTAATTTTTTGCATGAGAAAAAAATTAAAGAAAAAAGCTTTAATTATTTGGTAATATAGACATTTAGTAATATAGACTACCTTCACCTGACCTAAGAACTACAAAATCAGAGTCTCTGGGGTGGAGACAGTGATGCCAATGATCAGTGAAGTTTGAGATCACCTGCTCTATAGAATTTGAAGAATTTATTAGATCAAGATAGGTTAGTTAAGGCTCAGGGGCAGTATACCAAAAAATGGCTGATGGGTTAAGACACAGTATCTTGATAAACAGATTTTTCAGCTGAAAGATTAAATAACTGAAGATGGTTGTGAATATCTAAGGAACTGTAAAGACTGGGAAAGGTACTCGAGAACCAAAAGTAGAAAAAGTCTTTCCAATTCTCACAAAGGAAAAAAAAATGGGAGGACCTCCTCTTCAATTGGGGCAGATTGAATATACACTGAATACATTTATCTCCATAGTCTCCCACTAAAATGACCAAAGGAAAACAGTTTGCAATTTTATAAATCTAAAGGGCAAAGAGAAGTGGAGAAAAGACAACAGTGGACAAGTAGTGTCAATAAACTTTTGGAAAAGCAGCAGCAGGAGTTAATTAAGCAGAAAAATCTAAATACCAAAGACCTGAAAGAGACATATAATGAGAAGTGAGAAAGCTCTGGAGCCCTCAACAGTCTTGGAGGTTGGAGATACCAGTGGCTGTGAAGGATGAGGGTGGAAGAGCATGTTGGGAAAAACAGGATTGGTTAATGACTGTATGATGGACCTTGAGATCCTTAGCTCCTTCCCCAATTCAAGCAGACAGGTAACTATCTCTCGAGCAGCTTAATACATGAAAAACTGACTGAGAGCCAGTCTAGACATGGAGACACAGACATGGCTGTATGTAGCAGTGGAGCCCTTACTGATGAGCGGGTCACTGAGGGAAAGTCTGCATCCTGAATGATGGAACCTGGCCTATTGGGCCTCTCAGATCTATACACAGGTGTTCAAATGTGCAGGCATCCCACCACCTCCCTACTTCATCCCCTGCCCAGGTAACTCGTGGATTCTACTTGGGAGAAACTACATGGCTAATCAGAGAGCAAAGACTCAGTTATAAATATCTCCAAAAATACAGCCTTTTTCTTCTTTATGAAAGGACAGCACAAAATGACTCAATATTTCAGAAATGCCTTTGCCTGAACTCAGAAACCAAACCAAAACAGAGTAGGAGAAAAGAAGTTCATGGAAATAGAGACAACACAGAAAGGAGGAAAACTTTGTAAAAACTTCAAAATTAGTATCCTATAGAATATTCATAGAGAAGACAATGTATCTGTAATACAAAACACATAATAGATGCCACATCCAAGTAACATCTAGAAAACAATCTGTAGGTAACAGTTAAAACAATTAAAGCATAAGTTTAAATTTCAATAGACAGTTTCAAAAATCAAGAAAATCGCTCTGAATGTAGAACAGAAGGACAGAGAAGTGGGGGAAAGAAAGAAAGAACAAATCAGTAAACACAGTGAGGGACTATCAGCGGGAGAATAGGAAATCCAAATTCTAACCAACTGAACAAATAAAAATAAAGATGAAATATCAAAAAAATTCAAGAAAAATTTTCAGATTTGAAGGATGTCACCTCAGATAAAGTCCCATTGAAAGCATAACCTGTTTTAATCTCTCAGTCTTGTCTGACTCTTTGAGACCCCATGGACTGTAGCCCAACAGGCTCCTCTGTCCATGGAATTTTCCAGGCAAGAATACTTGAGTGGGTTGCCATGCCCTCCCTCAGGAGATCTTCCCAACCCAGGGATCAAACCCAGGTTTCCTGCATTGCAGGTGGATTCTTTACCAGTTCAGCTACCAGGGAAGCCCTAATGCATAACCTAATACATGGGAAAAGAAACCTTTTCAAACACATCATTATAAAAATTTTCCAAAGAGAAAAAAATATATATTAAATACAGAGAATAGGGAATCAGAATACCATTGCATTTAGATAGGTGAACTTGATGGTCCTGTCCAACTCTGAGATTCTGTGGTCAACACTGAGAAAAAGACAAAAAGGAAATGTGCTTCTGTATAAAAACTGGGCATGAGAGGAATATGCTTTCATCACCAGCTGAGTTAAGCTTTGGAATAGATGACAGAGGAAAGTTAAAATATCTTCTTGGCAGTGCTTTAAACACAGGTTAAAGTCTAACTGCATTAGGCTTGGTTTAATGCATCTATGCATCTTATTTGCCTGTGTCCTTCATACCTAATATGGAACCTAGAGAATGGACCATATTTAATGTGGCTATTTGAGACAGCTAGTGGGAAGCTGCTGCGTAGTACAGGTAGCTCAACTCAGTCTTCTGTGCTGACCTAGAGAGGTGGGATGGGGGGCAGGGAGTAGGAGGGAGGGGTAAATGTATGCATATAACTGATTTACTTTGTTGTACAGAGGAAACTAATACATTATAAAGCAGTTATATGCCAGTAGTAAAAATGCAATAATAATATGGCCATTTGAATGTGGTGAACTTCTCAGACTGGTTTGCTCCTGGAGATGACTCCCATGACGAAATAGATAATTTTTTTCCTGGGTTTGGTATGAAAGGAGAGAGAGGGAATCTAATATGGCATAAGGGCCCAGCAATGTGTCATTCAATATGTAAAGGATTTTTCCCATCTATACTGTTTGGTTTTAGAAAGTCTCACTGATGTTTGACCTTCTCATTGGCCCCAAGTACTAGGCATGGCAAGTAGAGAGAAACAGCATCTAACCCAACAAGATTTTCCCATATTTTTTAAACATTTTGTGAAAAAAGAAATCCTGGATTATAAAAGTTTACAGTTTGTGGTTTTCCCTACTAAAACTTTAAAAAGCTTCTGTATTAAAATATTTTTATGTATAACATCTGCTCTCAGCCCTAATTTATGGAAATAGGAAAATAGGCATATTGCAGATTTCAATTGCTTAAATTAGCTCTTCCCTAGACCAGAGACAGAGAGAAGTAAGAAAAAAAAAAAACTACAGGAATGAAATCTTGTTTTATTTTTCCATATACCCAGTAGTTTCTGTAACAGCTGATCAGAGTGCTGTCAATGCACTGATGAGAGGTTTCCCAAAGTTAATTTTTCTCATAACACAATAACTAAATTTGCTTTAACACTTGAAAAGGCCCATCCATACTAAAAAGAATCAGTTGCTTAATCCTAAAATTAAAGGTTATTGCATGCAAGAGAAAATAATTACATGCTCAAAGTATGGAAAAAAGAAAACTTTTTTTAATATGTAGGTATTTGTATAATTAAAGACTAATCAAGCATGGAAGGTTGCTGACTAAACCAGAAAATGAGATTGTTGGCAAGCAATATTGTAATGTAAATGCCATTTTTGTTTAACTACTAAGAAGCTGGAGAAATGATATCCTGAACAGATTAAAAGCAAACAACATTGATAATAAATATTTATCAGATTCCAAATGCAACACAGAGGATTTTTATATTTTACATGCAAGGTTTGTTTGCAGTGAAGTGTTCAGGTACTTTTCAAGGGGTTACTTAACCTCCTTACTTAAAATTGCATTTCCAGATAGTATCTTCCTACTGTTAAAGTACATGTGAAATATTAACCAAGGGAAAATGTCCCTTTTGAGATACCACACAATGGAGTTACCTATTAATTAAGATTTTCTTAATATTAATCCCATAGTATTAGGCAAAGATTTTCTAATGAATACAGACATACCTTGGAGATATTGTGGGTTTGGTTCTAGACCAGCACAGAAAGCAAGTATCTCAATAAAGCAAGTCACACAATTTTTTTGGTTTCCCAGTGCAGGTAAAAGTTATATTTACACTATACTATAGCCTATTGTGTGTAATAGCATATGTCTAAAAAGTCAATGTACATACCTTAATTAAATATTACTAAAAAATGCTAATCATCATCTGAGCCTTCAGTGAGTCATAGCAGTAACATGAAACATGACTGATCAGAGATCACCAAAAGAAATATAATAATAAGGAAATTTTCAAATACTGTGGAAATCACCAAAACGTGATACACAGATGCAAAGTGAGTAGATGCTGCTGGGAAAAATTGGCACAGATAGATTTGCTTGACACTGGGTTGCCACAAACCTTCAGTTTGTTAAAAAAAAAAAACAAAAAAACCCACAATATCAGCAACACACAATGAAACGAAGTATACCTGTGTACTGAATGTATTCTTATAGAGAACGAAAGATGAGGTACAAATGACATACAGTTACTAAAACAAATAAAAAAGAAGCATCAAATGTAAACAATTTCTGTAAACTTAAGGCATGTGGTTTAAAGTAGAAAGAGAAAAGAGATTTCCTGGGCAGCCCAGTGGTTAAGATTCCACCCTTCCACTGCAAGGGGCGCAGGTTCGATCCCTGATCCTGGAACTAAGATCCTTTGTGGTGAGGCCAAAAAATAGATAAGTAAATAAAATAAAAAGTAAAAGTGCCCCTCCATAAAATAGAAGAAACTGAAATCACATATAAACATTCTGAGACTTTCTGCAACCATAAAATATTTTGTGGTGTGCCCGTTTGTCTTATATGAGACTTATTTGGTTAAATAATATAGATAAAGCACCTTTCAGCACCTAGGATGTAAAAGTTACTAGTGAATCTCAGTTCTTTTTCTTTCTCACTCTTTGCTGATTGAGTTCAGTGGCTGCTCACAGGTCCATTCTCATGACGACAATGTTGCCTTTGGAGACCCTGCTAAGGTATCCAAGTCTACATTCCACTTCAGCACTCTAAGAGCCTGACCAAATCTGACCCATCAGTATTTCTGAAATGTAAGAGGAGTCTGAGGGGTAGAGAGAGTTTGGATTTTTCTCTTGACCAGAGAGAACTTAGAAATTCAATACGAACAAACATCCCACAAAGAGTCCAAAGATTTTAACCTGAGGAAGCCCTCACTATAAAACTTAGTTTGTATGCTCTGATTTCCCTATGTTCAGCTCTGATTTGTCTTATGAAACAAAATTTGCTGCATAACTGTGGGTGTGAGCCCTGAAAAGCAGACTCCTTGACCTACTGATGAAAAATAGAAATGAATTAATCAACAGTAGTTTTCAAAACTCAAATGTTGTGTGCTGCAAGTAGGTTATGTTCACATAGCATAAATATAGGTAAGTTTTCAAGAGAAGAGGCAAGATTGTCATTTTTTACCTTCAAAAACAATAGAAGATTCACTTTTCAGTTTCTAAATTAGAGTCTGTCAGTTTGACTGTTTCTTTTGGGTGTACTGTGTACGGTATATGATCCAGAAAGTTGAAAGCTTGCAGACCTACTACAGTGCCTTTGGGGATTTTTCAGAAGCAGATTACTGAGTGACAAGATGATAGCCTCACTGCTGAAAATTTTTATTTAACTTATTTTCTTCCTAATGTGGTAGTGAAAGTGAAAGTCAAGTCGCTCAGTCGTGTCCGACTCTTTGCAACCCCGTGGACTGTAGCCCACCAGGCTTCTCCATCCATGGGATTCTCCAGGCAAGAATACTGGAGTGGGTTGCCATTTCCTTCTCCAAGGGATCTTCCCGACCCAGGGATCAAACCCGGGTCTCCCGCATTGGAAGCAGACGCTTTAACCTCTGAGCCACCTAGTAACATGTACCTATTTTCTGAAGATGGTGGAAAACATCATCCAATGACAGATCAAAAAACATTATAAAGTTTATTCTTTCCCTTTTTATGTAACTTATTCTGGGAACCAGGAAACAGTGCGAAAAGACGTGTTTCTCTACCACTTTCACCCCACTCACGTGGTTTGAAAAGGTCATGGGAAATTGTAAGTTCTGGGATCTGAAGAAAGAACACCCACAGTTGTTTGAGCTCTGGTTTTAGGGAAGACATGAAATTATTTGCACTAACCCCCTTGCGCTGTTGGTGGGAATGTAAATTGTTACAGCCCCTATGGAAAACAGTATGGAAGTTCCTTTAAAAACTAAAAATAGTGCTACCATGTGACCCAGCAATCCCACTACTGGGCATATACCCAGAGAAAATCATAATTCAAAAAAGATGTATATACCCCAGTGTTCATCACAGCACTATTTACAATAGCCAGGACATGGAAGCAGCCTAAATGTCCATCAACAGAGGAATGGATAAAGAAGATATGGTACATGTATGCAATGCAATATTCAGTTCAGTTCAGTTCAGTCGCTCAGTCGTGTCCGACTCTTTGCGACCCCATGAATCGCAGCACGCCAGGCCTCCCTGTCCATCTCCAACTCCTGGAGTTTACTCAGACTCATGCCCATTGAGTCGGTGATGCCATCCAGCCATCTCATCCTCTGTCGTCCCCTTCTCCTCCTGCCCTCAATCCCTCAATGCAATATTACTTGGCCATAAAAAGGAACAAAATTAGGTCATTTGTAGACACATGGATTGTCTGCAGAGTACATCATGAGAAACGCTGGGCTAGATGAAGCACAAGCTGGAATCAAGATTGCCGGGAGAAATATCAATAACCTCAGATATGCAGATGACACCACCCTTATGGCAGAAAGTGAAGAGGAACTAAAAAGCCTCTTGATGAAAGTGAAAGAGGAAAGTGAAAAAATTGGCTTAAAGGTCAACATTCACAAACTAAAATCATGGCATCTGGTCCCATCACTTCATGGCAAATAGACAAGGAAACGGTGGAAACAGTTGTCAGACTTTATTTTTGGGGGCTCCAAAATCACTGCAGATGGTGATTGCAGCCATGAAATTAAAAGATGCTTACTCCTTGGAAGGAAGGTTATGACCAACCTAGATAGCATATTAAAAAGCAGAGACATTACTTTGCCAACAAAGGTTCATCTAGTCAAGGCTATGGTTTTTCCAGTGGTCATGTATGGATGTGAGAGTTGGACTGTGAAGAAAGCTGAGCGCCGAAGAATTGATGCTTTTGAACTATGGTATTGGAGAAGACTCTTGAGAGTCCCTTGGACTGCAAGGAGATCCAACCAGTCCATCCTAAAGCAGATCAGTCCTGGGGTGCTCATTGGAAGCACTGACACTGAAGCTGAAACTCCAATACTTTGGCCACCTAATGCAAAGAGTTAACTCATTTGAAAAGACCCTGATGCTGGGAGGGATTGGGGGCAGGAGGAGAAAGGGACGACAGAGGATGAGATGGCTGGATGGCATCACCGACTTGATGGACATGTGTTTGAGTAAACTCCGGGAGTTTGTGATGGACAGGGAGGCCTGGCGTGCTGCGATTCACGGGGTCACAAAGAGTCGGACATGACTGAGCAACTGAACTGAACTGAAGTGAACTGAGAGACATGGATGGACCTAGAGACTGTCATACAAATTGAAGTAAATCAGAGAAAAACAAGTGTTGTATATTAATGCATATATCTGGAATCTGAAAAAAAAATGCTATAGACAGTCTTATTTACAAGGTAGAAATAGAGACACAGGCATAGAGAACAAATATATGGATACCAAGGGTAGGGGAGTGGGAGGAATTGAGAGATTGGGATCGACATATATACATTGCGTACTATGTCGCTTCAGTCGTGTCCAACTCCTTACAACCCAATGGACTGTAGCTGGCCAGGCTCCTCTGTCCATGGGATTCTCCAGGCAAGGATACTGGAGTAAGTTGTCATGTGCTCCTCCATGGGATCTTCCTCCAGGTTTCGAAGCCACATCTCTTATGTCTCCTGCATTGGCAGGCAGGTTCTTTACCACTAGTGCCACCTGGGAAGCCCATATATACACTACTATACATAAAATGTGGGAGACCCGAGTTCGATCCCTGGGTCAGGAAGATCCCCTGGGGAAGGAAATGGCAGCCCACTCCAGTATTCTTGCCTGGAAAATCCCATGGACGGAGGAGCCTGGTGGGCTACAGTCCATGGGGTCGCAAAGAGTCGGACACGACTGAGCGACTCCACCACCACCACCATACATAAAATAAATAACTAATGAGAAGATGCTGTATAGCACAAGGAACTCTACTTAATGCTCTGTGGTGACTTAATGGGAAGGAAATCCAAAAAAAGAGGAGATATATGTATACATATAGCTGACTAACTTTGCTATATGATAGAAACTAACACAACTTTGTAAAACGTCTATATTCCAATAATTTTTTTTTAAAAAAAGGACCAAGTGGGTCAGACAATAAGGAAGAGCCCACAACAAGTGTCACCTGGAGACAGCGTGTCCGTCACATGCTGCCAGTGGACAGAGCACCTGTCCACAGAAGACAGTGACAAGATTCCCTTTTGTTGCCAACCCTTAGTGGCGAGGTCTAAGATTGTAACTCAGTTCACTCAGCCTAAATATCTACAGCAGTTTTTGCGGTCCCTTGTCTGGCAATAATGGAGCTGCTATTTAAAGTAAATCCAAACAAAATTATGACCTTATCTTTGTGCTCAGTCACTCAGTTTTGTCTAATTCTTTGTGACCCCATGAACTGTAGCCTGCCAGGCTGCTCTGTCCATGGGATTCACCAGGCAAGAATACTGGAATGGGTTGCCATTTCCTTCTCTAGGAAGAAATCTTTTAAGTTGCTCAAAAAACACCTTCCACTAAAATATTGGGTTAGCTGAAGAGTTTGTTCAGATTTTTGCATAAAATAGTATGGAAAAAAAACAAACGAAATTTTTGGCCAACCTAATACATCTTGAAGTTTCCAGTCTAGACGAAAATTTAGAGAGCATACACTTAGACAATGCCTTTTTATTTTCTATTGAAAGCCAATAACTTTCTGGGAAAAAAGGGAGTGGGGAGAAGAAGTGAAAGCATTGATTCCAATGCATATATGGGTTGAAGAACAAATTTACCAGGGTCCCCTTTGGCAAGCCCCTCCTTTCTGGGCATGACTGCCAAGAAGAGCAAAATCAGAAGCATTTATGGGGTCTTTGGAAAGGAGCTTAGTATGCTCACTCTTAGAGACAAAAGACAGGTAGGTAAAACACAGACATAGATACTCTGGGTGGGTATATGCAGGAATGAAAAGGTGTACCAGTTCTCTCCTGATTGATTCTTTTTTTCTCAGTGAAGTAAGAAAAGCTATGACAAACCTAGACAGCATAATAAAAAGCAGAGTTATTACTTTACTGACAGAGGTTCATCTAGTGAAAGCTATGGTTTTTCCAGTAGTCATGTATGGGTGGATGTGAGAGTTAGACCATAAAGAAAGCTGAGCACTGAAGAATTGATGCTGTTGAACTGTGGTTTTGGAGAAGACTCTTGAGAGTCCCTTGGACTGCAAGGAGATCTAATCAGTCCATCCTAAAGGAAATCAGTCCTGAATAGTCATTGGAAGGACTGATGCTGACGCTGAAGTTCCAATATTTTAGCCACCTAATGTGAAGAATTGACTCATTGGAAAAGACCCTGATGCTAGGAAAGATTGAAAGCAGGAGGAAAAGGGGGCAACAGAGGATAAGAGGGTTGGATGGCATCACCAACTCAATGGACATGAGTTTGAGCAAGCTCTGGGAGTTGGTGATAGATAGGGAAGCCTGGTGTGCTGCAGTCCATGGGGTCACAAAGAGTCGGACACGACTGAGCAACTGAACTGAACTGACTAAACTGAAAGATCAAGAGCAACAGCTGAGAATAAGAATGGGAAGGCAGGTGCTGGAGGGTTGAGTAGAAACAAGAAGATAGAAAACAGTCCTTTTAGGGAGTGGTAGAGTGATCTGATGGGGAAATGTCATAGGGTTGCTAGGTGGTACCTAGGGTCTGTCTACTTGAGGCTCATGGTTTTGTATTTAAGTGAGGCCAGTCAGTACAGTTGCGAGGTTTTCTCCAACCAGGTTTAGCTCTGTGGGCACCAGCACAGAGTAGGTAAAGAGTTGGATTATGAAATCTAAGCTCCATAGAGAAGGAAGGACGCAAATTGGGGAGGTAAGGGGTAGTAGAACAGTGATAGGATTCATGGATTACAGATTCCAGGAAGATTAAAGAGTTATTAAATTTTGCAGTACTAGACACATACAAGAGAGAAGCTAGAAATGAGATGCTTGTAGTTGAGATGATGGAAAAGTTGCTATTGTTGACAATCATAGAGTATGACCTTCAGAAAAAGAACATGCTCATTAGAGGAGAGTAAGTCAAAGAACTACAAGGCCAGGCTATCAGAAGATATAAAAATTATACACACACACACACACACACACACACAGATCAGTTTTAATTGCATAAAGTGTTACAAAGGTCCAAGAACAAAAGTTTCAAGTAATGAGGTTGAGATAAATGAGGTAAAGCTCTATAGATTATTATAATAAAGAGTAGCAAGTGGGACAGTCAAGGCATGAGCTTCAAAAGCTGGGGTTTTCCAGGAGATGGGAAGCAGAGTGGGCTGACACCACCCACCTCCAGGCCCAGAGATGGCAAGATAACAGCCACCACATACGAGGTCTTCAGAGAAGCACTGTCCTCAGGGGAAAGCTGGATGTCTGTTAGTGAAAAAACTTCACAGAACATTCCAAGAAGACATTGAGTAGATAGGCACTTTGGCTGATGAAGGATCACAGTGGAAGAAAGGGTCTCAGAAACAGAAAAGGTGAGAGATATGGGCTCTGCAGTGCCATATGAGGAGATTGTCCAGATGATGAGGACTAGCTGGGATTCTTGGGTTTCCTGGGTAACTGAAACAAATAAGGATACAGGATATGATGGCTTACTCCTGGTGACTTCCAAGGCAGATGATGGTGGGAACTTTGAAAACCCAGGGGCCCAGAGGTGGGGGTTTTTCCAGAAATAAGAAGTTTGAGGGCTCATCTTCACCCCCAAAGATAGAAATGGAGACTAGGAGAGGGGCAACATTTTGAGAATCACAAGGGGGCTTTCAGGTTCTAGTCACTCATGCCAAACTCTTATTTGATAGAAATTTATTTTATAAGGCTGATGAATTAGAAAATCCTGATACAATGAAATTTGAACCTTTAATTTTAAATTTAAATACTCAAATATATAATGAATCTGGTAAGCTATTTATCTAATAGACACCCATGCCATGCAAATAAATGTAATTTTAAAATCTGAGAAAGCATGCACTTTCAAAAACACAGGGTAGAAGAATATCAGGATAGCACAGAAAAATCTTTTTTTAGCATTTGTTTTTTTATGTGCCTGTGCCAGGTCTTAGCTGCAGCATGAGTACTTTTAGTTGCAGCATGTGGCATCTGGTTCCCTTCCAGGAACCCAGGATCGAACCAAGGCCCCCTACATTGGGAGCGTGGAGTCTTCGCCACTGGGCCACCAGGGAAGTCCCTAGCACAGGGAAATCTTGGCTATCCATTGTTAACGTTTGGACCCTCAAAGAAATAAGTACCTCTTGATAGCTGAATTTTCCCAGAAGAGTAAAGGGTTAAAGCTTTTAGAGTAGAACTATAAAACTTATAAAATGTAAATCATTTAAAAGCATTTTACTCCCATCTCCTGCCTTCTTAAACAGAATATCATAATAATAAAATTCTTCTATTTGTATCACACTTTGTGGTTGACAGAGTACTTTTCAAACATTATCTCATATTATCCTCCAAGATCCTAGTAAAGTAAGTTCTTCAAAGATTTGACAGATGGTTGAGTTGGACAGTCACAGGGGTGTGAATTGCCCAATGCATATGAAAGGGAACATAATTGCAACTTCCTGATGACTTTGGGTCATTATGTTGGTATCAATCATAAGGATGTTCCCAGAAGGCAGGACTTACATGCAATATAAGAAAACATTAAAAAAAAAAAAAAATTTTTTTTAATTAAAAAAAAAAAGAAAACATCATGAAGGATCCAACTGTATGGGCAGACAGCAAGTGCTCTCAGAGACCCAAAAAGGAGCCAGCTGAGGACTGGAATGTCCAGGGGGACTTCCTGGAGGTGGTAGAACTTGAACAGGGCTCTAAAGTTCTAATAGAATCTATGAGGGTAAGAAGATCCAGAGGAAGACATAGTAAGTGTGTGGCTTGGATATTGGAACATCAGTAGAAGTTATTCACTTAGATGATTCCTGTTTTGCTGCAAATGATTACCACTGCCCTTTGCCCACTCCCCACTGCTTCCCCTGCCATCTAAGTTATTCCCTGAGATGGATGATTTTATGTGTCAGTTAGACTGCACCATGATGCTCAGATGTATTCAAATATTTTTCTGCATGTTTCTATGTGGATGTTTGGGGATGAGATTTACATTTAAATCAGTGGACTTTGAGTAAAGCAGTTTGCCCTCCATAATGTAGGTGGGCACATTCAATCAGTTGAAGGTCCGAATGGAACAAAAAGCTGACCTTCCCTGAACAAGAGAGAATTCTACAGCAAACTGCCTTCAGACTTGAACTTCCACATCAGCTGTTCAAGCCCACCCTGGATCGCCAGCCTGCCAGCCCACCCTGCAAACTTTGGACTTGCCAGCCTCTGTATTCACACAAACCAATTCCTTATCCTATGGGTTCTGGTTTGTTTGTTTTTGTTTTTGTTTTTTTTTTTCTTTCAGAAGAGCCCTGAATAATGCTGTCCCTTTTTGATAAATTACATGAATTTACTGAAGGGCAAAGGGGTACAGTTCTCCAGGGTATGGACCTGTTCAGGGGTAAAAGGATTTTTCCTACCCATAAAGTCTTTAGAATCCAGGATATTCCTGAGTTTATCAGGGCAAAAGAAGCCAGACTCTAGGAAGTGGTTCTTAAAATTCATTCTGGGAGAAACCCAGAGCATTACAAGCCCTCACTGTTCTGCTCAAAGCCAGTCGCCGGTTTTCACATCTCCTATAGATTTTCCTCTTGAGCCAGCTCTGACCTTGCCCAACACCAGCCAAGGGAGAATTGTGTTGGATACACAGTGGTTACTCTGTCCCATGATTCCACTGATAATTCTGCCAAACACTCAATCAAGATGGACAATCAATCAAACTAACTAGATAGTTCAGATTCAACCACAGGCTTATCACCATAGTGCAGGAGTTGGGAAGCATTTTTGTAAAGGGCCAAATAGTGAATAATTAGGGCTTTGTGGGTTGAGACCAAATTTAGAATATTCTTTGTGTACTTATATAACAAGAGAGAACAAATTTCCATGAATTTCTTATTGATGAAGTTTGAAATATATTAATAGTAACTGAGTAGAAATTTTTGTTATACCAGTTACTAATGAGAAGAATGGAATTCTTTTCTTGGTAGGGGGAGTGTATTAGTCCAGGTTCTGGAGAGAAACAGAACCATTAGTTTCAATGCACATACACATGTGGAAATTAGATAGATAGATACATAGATATACATATGTGTATATGTATATATTACATATGTACAGCTAACCCTTGAACAACATAGGTCTGAATTTCACAGGCCCACTTAGGCATGGATTTTTTTGAATAAATACATGAATGCATAAACACAGTATTATACAATCCATGGTTGTCTGAATGCACAGATACAGAACCAAGGATACAGAGGATTGATAAGTGGGTTTTCAACAGCCAACCCCAACATTGTGTTGTTCAAGGGTCAATGCAAAGAGAGAACAAGAGGTTTATTATTTATTATAAGGAATTAACTCACGTGGTTATGGAGGCTGAGAAGTCTAAAATCTGCAGAGCTGATTTTCGATTTGAATTCAAAGATTTACAGGCAAGAGAATTCCCTGTTATGGAAATATCCAGAATAATGTTTGACCAAATATCTGGGCACCCCGTGGCCTAGTCAAGTTGACACATAAAATTAGCCATTAAGGGGGATAACGTTTCACTTTACTAGAATTCAAAATTAGTCATTGTCATCATCAAAGCAAGTGCAAATATTCATCTGTAAAAACCATATTAGCTGGTGGGCTGTAAAAAAAAAAAAAAACACACACACAAGCTGTGGACCAGATTTGGCCCATGAGAAGTAGTCTGCCAAACCTGGCTATAGGATAATATTTTAATGATAATAATGCTAGTAATCCCCTTAAATAAAGATAATAAAATTCAGTATATTATACAGTTGAGAGAGGAAACTGAAGCCCGCCTACCTGCCTGGGTTGGAATTTTGAATCTCTCACTTAGAAGCTGCATGATTGTAGGCCTATTGTTTAACCCTTTGTGCTTGAGTTTCCTTCTTTTAAAATGCAAATAAAAGTACAAACCTCATAAGTTTCCCAGGGAAATTAAATTGGTATTTGCAAAGCTCTTAGAAAAATGTTTGAAATATGTATGGTGAGTGTTATATAATCAGTAGATGCGATGCTGGTATGATGCTGATGAGATTAAAGGAAAGGAGAGAGAAGCCCAAAGAAAATGGGAAATAAATCCTTCTGATGCCAGGAGACCGAGTGGTTTCTACAGGTTGAGAGCGCTACTAGAAATATGATGTACTGACCTCTGAGACTGACCAATCTTACCAACAACTCAAACATGCTCTTGTACTCCAAGCACCAAGAGTCATGGTCATGTGTTCTAGCCCAGCCATCAAGATTATTAGTGTTTATGGTGCTAAGGGGAAGGTTCATAGCATTACAGGCTTACATCAAGAAACAAGAAAAAAACCAAATAAATAACCTAACTCTACACCTAAAGCAATTAGAGAAGGAAGAAATGAAGAACCCCAGGGTTAGCAGAAGGAAAGAAATCTTAAAAATTAGAGCAGAAATAAATGCAAAAGAAACTAAAGAGACCATAGCAAAAATCAACAAAGCTAAAAGCTGGTTTTTTGAAAAAATAAACAAAATTGACAAACCATTAGCAAGACTCATTAAGAAACAAAGAGAGAAGAACCAAATTAACAAAATTAGAAATAAAAATGGAGAGATCACAACAGACAACACTGAAATACAAAGGATCATAAGAGACTACTACCAGCAGCTCTGTGCCAATAAAATGGACAATTTGGATGAAATGGACAAATTCTTAGAAAAGTATAACTTTCCAAAACTGAACCAGGAAGAAATAGAAGATCTTAACAGACCCATCACAAGCAAGGAAATCGAAACTGTAATCAAAAATCTTCCAGCAAACAAAAGCCCAGGACCAGATGGCTTCACAGCTGAATTCTACCAAAAATTTAGAGAAGAGCTAACACCTATCTTACTCAAACTCTTCCAGAAAATTGCAGATGAAGGTAAGCTTCCAAACTCATTCTATGAGGCCACCATCACCCTAATTCTAAAACCAGACAAAGATGCCACAAAAAAAGAAAACTACAAGCCAATATCACTGATGAACATAGATGCAAAAATCCTTAACAAAATTCTAGCAAACAGAATCCAACAACATATTAAAAAAATCATACACCATGACCAAGTGGGCTTTATGCCAGGAATGCAAGGATTCTTTAATATCTGCAAATCAATCAATGTAATACACCACATTAACAAATTGAAAGATAAAAACCATATGATTATCTCAATAGATGCAGAGAAAGCCTTTGACAAAATTCAACACTCATTTATGATTAAAACTCTCCAGAAAGCAGGAATAGAAGGAACATACCTCAACATAATAAAAGCTATATATGACAAACCCACAGCAAGCATCACCCTCAATGGTGAAAAATTGAAAGCATTTGCCCTGAAATCAGGAACAAGACAAGGGTGCCCACTCTCACCACTACTATTCAACATAGTGTTGGAAGTTTTGGCCACAGCAATCAGAGCAGAAAAAGAAGTAAAAGGAATCCAGATAGGAAAAGAAGAAGTGAAACTCTCACTGTTTGCAGATGACATGATCCTCTACATAGAAAACCCTAAAGACTCTACCAGAAAATTACTAGAGCTAATCAATGAATATAGTAAAGTTGCAGGATATAAAATTAACACACAGAAATCCCTTGCATTCCTATATACTAACAATGAAAAAACAGAAAGAGGAATTAAGGAAACAATACCATTCACCATTGCAACAAAAAGAATAAAATACTTAGGAGTATATCTACCTAAAGAAACAAAAGACCTATACATAGAAAACTATAAAACGCTGATGAAAGAAATCGAAGAGGACACAAACAGATGGAGAAACATACCGTGTTCATGGATTGGAAGAATCAATATTGTCAAAATGGCTATTCTACCCAAAGCAATCTATAGATTCAATGCAATCCCTATCAAGCTACCAACGGTATTTTTCACAGAACTACACCAAAGAATTTCACAATCTGTATGGAAATACAAAAAACCTCGAATAGCCAAAGTAATCTTGAGAAAGAAGAATGGAACTGGAGGAATCAACCTGCCTGACTTCAGACTCTACTACAAAGCCACAGTCATCAAGACAGTATGGTACTGGCACAAAGACAGAAATATAGATCAATGGAACAGAATAGAAAGCCCAGAGATAAATCCACAAACCTATGGACACCTTATCTTTGACAAAGGAGGCAAGGATATACAATGGAAAAAAGACAACCTCTTTAACAAGTGGTGCTGGGAAAACTGGTCAACCACTTGTAAAAGAATGAAACTAGAACACTTTCTAACACCATACACAAAAATAAACTCAAAATGGATTAAAGATCTAAATGTAAGACCAGAAACTATAAAACTCCTAGAGGAGAACATAGGCAAAACACTCTCCGACATAAATCACAGCAAGATCCTCTATGACCCACCTCCCAGAATATTGGAAATAAAAGCAAAAATAAACAAATGGGACCTAATGAAACTTAAAAGCTTTTGCACTACAAAGGAAACTATAAGTAAGGTGAAAAGACAGCCCTCAGATTGGGAGAAAATAATAGCAAATGAAGAAACAGACAAAGGATTAATCTCAAAAATATACAAGCAACTCCTGCAGCTCAATTCCAGAAAAATAAATGACCCAATCAAAAAATGGGCCAAAGAACTAAACAGACATTTCTCCAAAGAAGGCATACAGATGGCTAACAAACACATGAAAAGATGCTCAACATCACTCATTATTAGAGAAATGCAAATCAAAACCACAATGAGGTACCATTACACGCCAGTCAGGATGGCTGCTATCCAAAAGTCTACAAGCAATAAATGCTGGAGAGGGTGTGGAGAAAAGGGAACCCTCTTACACTATTGGTGGGAATGCAAACTAGTACAGCCGCTATGGAAAACAGTGTGGAGATTTCTTAAAAAACTGGAAATAGAACTGCCATATGACCCAGCAATCCCACTTCTGGGCATACACACTGAGGAAACCAGATCTGAAAGAGACACGTGCACCCCAATGTTCATTGCAGCACTGTTTATAATAGCCAGGACATGGAAGCAACCTAGATGCCCATCAGCAGATGAATGGATAAGGAAACTGTGGTACATATACACCATGGAATATTACTCAGCCATTAAAAAGAATTCATTTGAACCAGTCCTCATGAGATGGATGAAGCTGGAGCCCCTTATACAGAGTGAAGTAAGCCAGAAAGATAAAGAACATTACAGCATACTAACACATATATATGGAATTTAGAAAGGTGGTAACGATAACCCTATATGCAAAACAGAAAAAGAGACACAGAAATACAGAACAGAATTTTGAACTCTGTGGGAGAATGTGAGGGTGGGATATTTCAAAAGAACAGCATGTATACTATCTATGGTGAAACAGATCACCAGCCCAGGTGGGATGCATGAGACAAGTGCTCCGGCCTGGTGCACTGGGAAGACCCAGAGGAATCGGGTAGAGAGGGAGGTGGGAGCGGGGATCGGGATGGGGAATACGTGTAAATCCATGGCTGATTCATATCAATGTATGACAAAACCCACTGAAATGTTGTGAAGTAATTAGCCTCCAACTAATAAAAAAAATAAAAAAATAAAATGAGAATGTATGTAAAAAAAAAAAAGATTATTAGTGTTTATGGCACTCTGAATACCCATCAGCTTAGGAAGAGTATGGACTGGGGGAGAATGGGGCAATGGGGGAAAATTTTGGTTCTTACCTTCAGAAATTATTCTAGAACCCAGCAGACAGGAGAAAGAGACATGACTACCCAGTCCGAGCTAACTGTGAGTTTACTGGAGAAGCAATAATTTTACAAAGAGGCTGGGAATTGGTGTTCTTATCGAATAAAGAATAAGCTCCCAGATTTACATTCATTGATTTTCTATCTAGTTTCTATCTATGTTCATCATGTTGAATTTCTTAGTATCCAAAAATCAAGTCATTGAGAAAGCAAAAGTGTCTGTACCCCTGTAATGCCCACATCCTTTATAATGTGGCCAACTTCTTATAGATCTTAACTCTTAGTTGTCCTCACTCGAAAGAGCTTTTTAGAAAAGAAGTAAGAGATTCTGGAAAAAAAATCAAGCCTTATTGCTTTGATGAAGATTCACCACCCGTGACCCTTTAAATATTGAACTTGGGACTATAAAAATATCACTTCTTATTGATCACATGGTTATTAAAGTCAGTCAAATGCTGGATTTATATGTCAAGCACTTGTAATATTTCCTGTAAATATTAGGGCAAAGGGAAAAGATGATAATGCCACTTGTGAAGAGTCACATCAGATTTGTTCAACTTTACGAAACTGAAAAATAATAAAAGTGTTGTCAGGAGTTTCATTACACATGCCAGGCACTTGTCAAAAACCGCTGCACATCATTTTTGCATGTTGATATGTCTGTGGATGAACCCAGAAAACACACACACACATGTGACAGGAAGCAGAGTGAAGAGTGATCTTTGTGCCTCTCCACCTACACGGGCTCTATAGCAACCATGTGAGTGACAGCTGCTAGGATCATTCAAGAATAGTCTGCTAGGATTAATCAACTGCTCGGATTATTCAAAGCCTTCTGTGCATATACTCATTCAGGTTCGCTTTTTTCTGAACTCCAGACCCCTGGGGGATGCTGACCAATGATCTAAGTCTGGGAGAGAGCCTCGGAACTCAATAAATCAATGAATCCTCATTAACGGTTTAAGGCAGTTTTTTTGGTTTGTTTGTTTTTTGTGTTTTTGGTGTCAGTGGCTGGAGACTTCCAGCTGCACTGAGAGGCTTGCAGCACCTGAGCTCCCTGACATGGGATCACACCCGTGCCCTCTGCAGTGGAATCTCAGAATCATAACCACTGGACCACCAGGGAAGTCCCATGGCAGTCTTCATCCCCTCAAATTCAGGTCCCCACCTAATGAACCTCGAGAGTGCCTTGAGGGAGAGGTCAGCATAGAGATCTGTAGAGCTCCTGTTTCCCCCAACACAACTCTTCATCTAAGCAAATGCTTTCAGATGAGTAAAAGAAACCGTTGGCCCATCCCGGGCTTCCTTACTGGGAGACTGGGATCAGAGGCCCAGGGCAGGCCTGTGAACAGAGCAACGGGTAGGCATTTCTAATGGCATTTTGATGTACATGCACAAAATTGATGTCGGAAGGCTCATTGTAAGGCCCCAAACAGTGGAATATTGAGGACATTTTCAGGTGGCACTCCGATTCTGGCTGGGTGAGCCCAGTATATTTTCTTATGTCACAGTTGATTAGGTTCACAGGCAAGTGGAAAGAGTAAAAAATTCTCTTATTACTGCAGCAATGCCGTCTCAGCCTCTTTTCCCTTTGAATGCAACATTAGTTTTTGTCCAGAAGTCTAACTGCTTTCTACAGTTTGGGGAATTGTAAAGCAGAAACAATTTTCCCAGCCAGGCTGACCTTCACAGTAATGAGAAATGACTGGAATTTCTCCCTATTTCTCTAACATTTGGGGAGGTTTGGGAAGGTGGGGGGAAGGAAGAATATGCTTGTTTTACCTGATATTATGTCGTGGGTGTCCATTTGGTACTTGGAGCCTAATTTTTTTCCATTCAGGGGATTACATGGACTGTTGCACCCTATGACCCAGAAGTCAGACCACAAGTATATTGAGAAACGACAGTAATGCACTTGAAATCTTTTGTTATCACAATAGAGATGGCATTTTGTTTCAGCCACTAAATGAATAAATATTTTTCTCCAGAGGATGGCTATTTTCATTTACTCTCCAGCCCTTACTCAGGTGATGAGCAGGAGGGTGAGGAAATTCAACCTTCATTTAGGCCATGCCCCTCAAGTCTTTGATGCCCTTGGAGCCCTGCCCCAACTCTTCCAGCCTCTGGGACCTCCCAAGGGGACTCCCCCACAAGCTTGCCAAATGGTGCTTCTTCTACTTGGCCTCTTGCTTAGTCCTCACCTTGAGCTTTACCAAGATGGTGGGATAAATGGGCTCTTTGTCAGGATATACGCCCAGGATTTGGATTGCTAGATCAAATGGTAACTATATTTATAGCTTTTTGAGGACCCTCCATACAGTTTTCTATAGTGGCTGTACCAACTGACATTCCCACTGACACCGTAGGAAAGTTCCTTTTGGCAGAGAGAGTAATTTATTGGGAGGGGGAATATTTCATAGCTACTTTTCTCTGACCTCAGGCTCTATGCCTACCTCCTTTTTGGGTCGGCAGTTAGGACATCATCATGACTATTCTAAATTTAAATCCTCCTCTGCCACTCACTAGTTATGTGACCTTGGAGCAGGCTACTTAAACTCTCTGAGCCTCAGTTTCCTCATCTGTAAAATGGAGCTATAATAATACCTCCCTCTTAAGGCTTTTTCACTTGAAGGAGTAAAAAACATCACTTAGTATGTTTCCTGCTTTGTGCCCTCACTAAACTGTAGCTTGTGTTATTAACTCAATTCTCTCCTTTTTAAATATACTATAAATTTATTAAGTTGCTATATAGTATCATAGAAGCCCTCCACTATTAATCCATTCAGTGGTGTGTTCTATAGAATGGGGTGCTGTTGGATGCCTGCCTTAGTTTGGCAGATGAAAAGATACATGGTTTGGGACTGACTCTTTCTTTTTCTCTAGTCTGCCTAATACCTGAGCCTTACATGAGATGTAGTGCGTGCGTGCATGCTAAGTTACTTCAGTCATGTCTGACTCTTTGCGACCCCATGGACTGTAGTCCACCAGGCTCCTCTGTCCATGGCATTCTCCAGGCAAGAATACTGGAATGGGTTGCCATGCTCTCCTCCAGGGCATCTTCCAGACCCGGGGATTGAACCCGCATCTCCTGCACTGCAGACAGATTCTTTACCACTGAGCCACTCAGGAAACCTACATGAGATGTAGCAGTGAGGGCTAAAACTCAGTATTAAAACAAACAAGTGGATTAAGGCATTGGAAGAGTTGGTGGTCAAGAATCCACAGGAGGAGGCACCGAGATGTGGAGCACCTTGCCTAGTGAGTTGTGGATGATGAACACTGCTCAGTCTTAGAGTCTCCAGGGTGTTTCAGTGCCTATTCTGTCACCATCTCAGTATTAACCTTTCTGCTGAAGGCCTTGATCTCAGGCCTTTTTACCTGGCTGACATTCTCAAGCTCTTTCATTTCACATATTTAAAAAGTAAGACCCAGAGTATTTAAGAAGCATTCCTAAGGCCACATATGCCCAGTAAATAAATAGGTGATCTCGAAGGACTTTAACAAGTCTAAATTTATGATCTCCTTAATTTTATTTGCTATTTAAAATAGCCCCAATTACAGGGCTAGGAGTCTCTAGTGCCTAGACCAGATGTACAGTTCTCAAAATGATGCTGTAAATATATGATTATCTATAATGGACCTAGCTTTTAATTTATTTTTAATGTTTTTTAAATTTTATTTTAATAGTATTTTTTGTGTTAGTCACGGAGTCATGCCCAACTCTTTGTGATCCCATGGACTGCAGCCCACCAGACTTCTCTGTCCATGGGATTTTCTAGGCAAGGATACTAAAGTGGATTGCCATTTCCTTCTCCAGGGGATCTTCCTGACCCAGGGATCAAACCCAGGTCTCCTGCACTGCAGGCAGACTCTTTACTGACTGAGCTACCAGGAAAACTCGATATTAAATACTAAAATAGTATTTTAGTCCATGGAATTTTCTAGCCAAGAATACTGGAGTGGGTTGCCATTTCCTCCTCCAGGGGATCTTCCTGACCCAGAGATTAAACCGCACCTCTTACATCTCCTGTATTGGCAGGCAGATTCTTTACCACTAGCGCCATCTGGGAAACCATACTTTAATATTAGTATAGTTTAATATTTAGTATATTTATTATATAGATATATACTTATATTTGTAATTACATAAATACCTGTATACTTACACCTTGTATATAAGTATATGTGTACTTATATATTTAGTTATATATAAATATATAATTTTACTAGTAAGTTTAAATGTTTGCCATACTTAAGAGATCAATTTGAGGTTTCTCTTTGTGGGTCCATGTCTCCAAAATTCAGAAAGGCAACTTTACAGGAGAGACTTTCAGAGCTTAGTTTCATGAGTCCAATTTATGGTTCAAATGACAGTAACCAGTTCTCTGTCTCCACCATGCAACATGAACCTTGAGGCAAGAGGATTTAAATATACTTGCTTTGTCATATGTGTCCAAAGATGGCTTCAGGATCTAAAGATACAGGTGTGATCTCAGAGTTCCCCAAGGAATTAGGGCTAGGCTTGGGAGGAGAGCTTGGTAGAAAGGTGAAGATTTGTTAAACACAAACAAGCAAAGACACAAAAACCTTATTAACTTAGAACATGAGTTAATGTTCTAACCTCCATTATAGCTGTGAAAAGTTATTGCCTCTGAGAAGAGTTGATTTAGGAAAGAGCCTTTCCTCTCCTCGAGTGCTTCCTTCTCCCTCTTGCTAATTTTGCCAGCAATACATCCCTTAAGCAATCTGAGTCCCTCAAGATATTTTGTTTCACTCACTGGTCCAATGATATAAGTGAGTTTGTGGAGTCCATCCTCTGACCCAGGGTTGCTGGCACCTCATGAGTGGCTTACTCATTATACCTTGGAAGACTGTCACTTCTCATAATGATGAGAATGTGTTTCAAGACAATCTCTGTCCCAGAAACATCTTTGAGCAACAACAGGGAATTATGGGTACAAAATCACATTCTCTTTCTCAAGTTCATTCCCTTCTCTCTGTCCTTACTGCCACATCCTAGGTTTCATCTATAACTTCTACTCTCTATAAGAGCTCTGGATCTTTTTCCCAGGCTCCCTGACACTGTGCTTCCCCCAGGCACCTCCCAACCCATCTACAGATCAAGAAAAACTTCCTGAAACTTGGGCAATGATCATCTCATGTTGATGGCCTGATGTGCCATGGTGTGGCATACGTGCTCTAAAGAGCTATGATGTGCTATGGTGTGGCATGGAAGAGCATGAACCCAGAGAGGCAGAAGACAGCACATTTTTTTAATTAATTTATTTATTTTAATTGGAGGCTATTTTACAATATTGTAGTGGTTTTTGCCAAACATTGACATGAATCAGCCACGGGTGCACATGTGTTCCCCATCCAGAAGCCCCCTCCCACCTCCCTCCCCATCCCATCCCCCAGGGTCATCCCAGTGCACCAGCCCTGAGCACCCTGTCTCATGCATCGAACCTGGACCAGCAATCTGCTTCATATATGATAATATACACGTTTCAACGCTACCCTCTCAAATCATCCCACCTTCGCCTTCTCCCATAGAGTCTGAAAGACTGTTCTTTACATCTGTGTCTCTTTTGCTGTCTCGCATATAGGGTCATCGTTACCATCTTTCTAAATTCTATATATATGCGTTAGTATACTGTATTGGTGTTTTTTTTTCCTGACTTATTTCACTCTGTATCAGTTCAGTTCAGTCGCTTAGTCGTTTCCAACTCTGCGACCCCATGAACTACAGCACGCCAGGCCTCCCTGTCCAATACCAACTCCTGGAGCCCACCCAAACTCTGTATAATAGGCTCCAGTTTCATCCACCTCATTAGAACTGATTCAAATGCATTCTTTTTAATAGCTGAGTAATATTCCCTTGTGTATATGTACCACAGCTTTCTTATCCATTCATCTGCCATTGGACATCTAGGTTGCTTTCGTGTCCTGGCTATTATAAACAGTGCTGCGATGAACATTGAGGTACGTGTGTCTCTTTCAGATCTGGTTTCCTCAGTGTGCATGCCCAGCAGTGGGATTGCTGGGTCATATGGCAGTCCTATTTCCAGTTTTTTAAGGAATCTCTACACTGTTTTCCATAGTGGCTGTACTAGTTTGCATTCCCACCAACAGTGTAAGAGGGTTCCTTTTTCTCCGCACCCTCTCCAGCGTTTATTGTTTGTAGAATTTTGGATAGCAGCCATTCTGACTGGTGTGAGATGGTACCTCATTGTGGTTTTGATTTGCATTTCTCTGGTAATGAGTGATTTTGAGCATCTTTTCATGTGTTTGTTAGCCATCTGTATGTCTTCTTTGGAGAAATGTCTGTTTAATTCTTTGGCCCATTTTTTGATTGGGTCATTTATTTTTCTGGAATTGAGCTGCAGGAGCTGCTTATATATTTTTGAGATTAATTCTTTGTCAGTTGCTTTGTTTGCTATTATTTTCTCCCATTCTGAAGGCTGTCTTTTCACTTTGCTTATAGTTTCCTTCGTTGTGCAAAAGCTTTTAGTTTAATTAGGTCCCATTTGTTTATTTTTGCTTTTATTTCCATTACTCTGGGAGGTGGGTCATAGAGGAGCCTGCTGCAGTTTAAGCACATCTTGACTCCACCTTTCACAATCTGTCCTGAAAATTTGTTGCCATCCCTGGACTTCGGTTTCCATTTCTTGAAAATTAGCCTGTCCATTGCTCGCATGTAAGATCCCTTATTTCTCTGACTTTAAGACATTTCTCCAATGGAATGTGGGTTATCCTCATTTCAACTTGGGTCCTTAAAAAAGTGGCAGAAGGACTTCCCTGGTGGTCCAATGGCTAAGAACTTGTGCTCCCAATGCAGACAACACAGGTTCAGTCCCTAGTTGGGGAACTAAGATCCTGCATGCCGTACAATATGACCAAAAAAAAAAAAAGAAAGAAAGAAATAGTGGCAGGAATGCTTCAGAATCTAGGAGAACCAGCATGAGATCCTTATTAGATCATTTCTGATAATCCAGTTCAGTCACTCCGTCATGTCCGACTCTTTGCAATCCCATGGACTGCGACATGCCAGGCTTCCCTGTCCATCACCAACTCCAAGAGCTTACTCAAACTCATGTCCGTTGAGTCGGTGATGCCATTCAACCATCTCATCCTCTGTCATCCCCTTCTCCGACCTTCAATCTTTCCCAGCATCAGGGTCTTTTCCAATAAGTCAGTTCTTCTCATCAGGTGGCCAAAGTATTGGAGTTTCGGCTTCAGCATCAGTCCTTCCAATGAATATTCAGGGCTGATCTCTTTTAGGATGGACTGGTTTGCTCTCCTTGCAGTCTAAGGGACTCTCAAGAGTCTTCTCCAACACCACAGTTCAAAAGCATCAAGACTTAAATAAGCCATTCTTGGCAAGACATGTGATCACAGGAATGTCTGATGTTCACACTGTGACTGAATATATGTAGTTACTCAAGGTTTTCTCTAGTGGGGAAGAATAATTAAACATAGAAAGTACTAGAGACAGAGCCAGGAGGATGATCATGCCATTATCCAAATGAGAAGAGTTGGGGATCTTAACTAGGCCACAGCAGTGATAAAGAAGAGGAGAAGTGGACAGTCTTCAGAGTCTAGATGATAAGATTCAGTCATTGATTGAACCTTAGAGGTGAGGAAGGCAAGAAGTCAGAGAAGAATAATGCAGGGACTGAGGAAGAGGGGCTCTAGAAGGTGAAACTGAGTTTTTTTTTTAACAAGCTGAGTTTTTTAATCTGTGCATCACTTCATGGAAATACACAGTGTCCTGTTGGGGTTTCTCTGGAGGCAGGCCACAGTTGCAGCTAGAACCATATTTCATATGGAATCGTAGTCACTAAAATCGCTTCTGGGGTGAACATGGCCTTTGACACCTACTCTTCCTCTAGAAATCACTCCCCTCTTTTAATACTCTTGGCTTTATAGTCAGTGTCCCATTTTGAAAGTGATGTCACCACTTTCTCCTTCTGCCCCTTAAACAACCATCCCTGATCACTTTGCACCTACTTCCTTTCAGTATCTTTTCAGCTCCTTTCCTTAAATTCCATCGCTCCTAACCTAGTTGTCAAGGAACATGCATAAATTATCTTCTTTATTTTGCATCACCCATCACTAAATGCTCTTCAGGTAAAATTCTGCCCAGTCACTTTAATCCTGCAGTGGAGCCAGACAGCTTACAATCTCTGCTATTTCCCCAATGGTTACTATTACTCTCCTTTTATCTTTGGGGGAAAAAAATGTTTAAGCAACAACAACAAAAAAAAATGCGAGGCTGGTTTCTCCTCCTGATTCTACCATCCTGCCTCCCCTTTGTATCACCAATACCAACTTCTCTGGTTTGCAGAGCAAACTGTTGACTTGGGTCAGTGCATGAAAGGATATTCCTTCACAAAAATGAAAGCCCTCGTCATTTCTAGGGAAAATGCCCTTCTAGACAGAGCTGTATGACTTTCTAAAAGAGGGCATTTATAGAACCTCAAATAGATGAATCGTTTTCTTTCAAGCAGGGAAATGTATTTCACTCTTCTTGCTTCAACTGGGATTGAGCCCATTCATTTCATTTTTTTATGCTCTCCTGTTTTATTTAGAAATGATCTATTCATCCCAACCCAATTGAAGAAAAATAGATAACTCAGAAAAAAATTGCCATATTATTCACATGAGGAGCATAGATGCTCCTACTGAATATTTTCAGAGCTCCATTTAATTTGTGCTGTATAAACCTGGTCTACAAAACTCTCTTTTTTTTATTTGTTATACTCAAAGAAGGCAGCATCATCCCCAGAGTGAGTGAGACCCAGATTCTAATTGCTGTCACTTTCATGCCCCTTGGACAAGTTATTTAACTTCGAGGATAATAAAATCTATTTTTCAGTGTGCTGTGCAATTGAGATGTTAAACATCTGGCATATACTATGTTATATGGGAAATATTCTCAGAGGTGTAAAGTCATCTTCAGCAGGAATCTTTTTGC
Source organism: Dama dama (assembly GCF_033118175.1). NCBI lineage: Eukaryota > Metazoa > Chordata > Mammalia > Artiodactyla > Cervidae > Dama > Dama dama. The sequence goes on along the minus strand of NC_083698.1, from coordinate 77,748,080 downwards.
ATCTCTGGTATTGTGGATGTACACAACTCTGCTAATCTAATGAGGAGCACTCTGTGTTTCACACCTCTGTTCTTAGCTCAGCACTGCTTGTATTGCACATTGCAGGGGATTTTTAAATTACAGTGAAGTAAGAACATTGTGAGTGTGAGAGTGCTAGATGCTAGCACTAAAAAACAGATTGCTTCATTATTACTAAATTGAATCCTCTTTTACATAATATTTTTGATGATCAGTTTTGCATTTATCTGCCTCTTTGATAACTGTCTGTGCAGAGGCAAACAGATATTACTGAAGTCCTGACTCTTACTGTTTGATTTCCAGAAGTCTCCCTACTTGGACTCCCTTCACTGAGATATTTAGAAATGTCTTGAGTAAGATGGATTTCACAACAGATCCCCAAATCCTGCTTCATGGTGCCAGGTCCATCAGAAATTCTACTCATTTTCAGATCATTACTCTCTCCAGGGGTTTCTGGTAGAAGTTCTGGGTAATATTCAGGGGGGACAGCCATATGTCTTCCAGTTACTCACCCTTCAGATGTGGGAGCCCACGGCACGTAAATAATGTAGGAAAAAACATGATCAGCAAACTGTGCTCCTATCTCTTCCGACTTTATGAACATGGTGGACTCTCTGTTTGCCTTCCCTAACTAAGCAAGTGGCATTTCACCTTGAGTCACTTCTCACCAGCCCACCCAAAGCTACTTTCAAGAGAACCCCAGTAAGGTCTTTGCTATGGGCTACAAAAGGCTAATTTGTATCTTCAGGTGTTTCTCTTCCTCGAGATATTCGCATGATTGCAGGGGACCAGGGCCCTGTTCCAATTTAAACAGAAATATGACCTAATTATGAAATGGATTCTCATAATCAGTTGATTACATTCCTGATTTCCTTTTATTAACCCAATTTATGTCTTTAGGAAGATTATACACACTCGCCTAGATCCTGTTTATCTTTGTAAGAAATCTCTGAACTCACAGCTTCGTAATTTCAGTTGAAGTATAAGAAAAACAGATTTGTTCAGGATAATAACTCTCCTATGGGAAACTCCTCTATCCAGCTACTTGACTCTTTAGAACAGTTGAGAACCAAGAGATAAACTAATAGTATGCAAGCATGCTGAGTCACTTCAGTCATGTCTGACTCTTTGAGACGCTATGGTCTGTAGACCACCAGGCTCTTCTGTCCATGGTATTCTCCAGGCAAGAATACTGCAGTGGGTTGCCATGCTCTTCTCCAGGGGATCTTCCCAACCCAGGGATCGAACCCTCATCTCTTACGTCTCCTTCATTGTCAGGCAGGCTCTTTACAACTAGTGCTGCCTGGGAAGCCCAAACTAATAATAAGTATATACAAATTGCAAAAACCTTTGTCAGAATACCCATGCATATTATTTAGAGAAGAGAAAAAAAAAAAAACACTGGAGCCCTCACCTAACCCAACCAGACTGGCTATTATTTTAAATTTTTTAATTCAAAAAAATGAGTTAAAAGGATCATAAAAGCCACAGCAGGTTGTAAGCAACAAGTCACAAGGGAAAGAGGAGCTTTTAGAAGCAGATTGGAAGACAGCTGAGAAAAGTGGCCCTGCTGTGAGGATGGGAGGGTTCAGGAACATGCAAGTCACAAAGTACAGCTTTCTGGGCCCTCGTGGGGTGAAGCCGAGGGTCCGGTAGCCAAGAGGACACAGCAACTCAGAGCCCCAGGTCTGGATAAGCAGGGGGAGCCAAAGAGAGAGGCGATGCGGTGAGGCAGGCGAATGGAACAGACCCCAGTCACACCCGAGATTTTCCTTTCCCTGTGAAATGAAAACCTCAGGCTAAACCACCGGCTAACAGAAATTTCCTATACTACCACCTCCTGCAATATTTTAGGTTGCTATTATAGGAAAGTATTAAATTTCCTTTGATCAGGAGCTCAGAGAGCCCTAACTAGACTATTCTAATGGTGTAAACACTTCAGCATTATGAGCTGTCTTTGACCTCTTTTTCTATTTACCAGTAGGGTATTGAACAGTAGAGTCCATAGAAGTCACTCAGGGATGTTTATCTCTTGATCAAACCCCAGAAAGTTTACATGAAACCACAGCCATTATCCAAGAACAGGGAAAGCTGTCCGTGTTTTAAAAAGTCAGGGGTTTCTGCACCTGTTAGAATCCAGGCAACTTCTTTGAGCTTCAGTTTCTCGCTTTCCTGTTGCATGAGATCACATGGAGACACAGCTTCAACTTTTGCTGTTTTCTCTCATCCGTTTTCTCAAAGGAAGAATGTTTTAATTCTGTCATCCTCTCCAAAAATGCTAAATTTGAATCTAACAAATAGGCTCCCCAGATGAGAGTCTTCATATATGTGATAAATAAATCATTCAAGCATAAGGAACTCAAGAAATTTTAATCCAAAGGCTGATTCAATAATCCAAAACTCTGCCCAGGGAGAGGTCAGGGAGTGGGGGATGAATCCAAACTAGGCCCAGTGGTTCTCATTTGTTCCCCTGAATGTCTGGAGAAAGGAACTTTATTGGCTGTGGCTCATAAAATAATAGATACTCCATTCTTAAAAATACTTACAATTGTTTCGGATCAGATGCTCCAGGGCTTGGACCAGACACCATGGCTGGGCTGTTTCCTTTTAGCAATAGCAGTGACAGATCGCTATGTTAAAAACCTTGTAAAGTTTTTAAAGTTTTAGCAAAATACACTGCAACTCAAAGTGTGCTCACAATGGTGATTGTGACTGTAGTTGGTAGGATGTAGGATAACAGAGGAGTTAAACACCGGAGGGTTGCTTGCTGTCTGCAGTTATTTTGTGATTCTTTTTAAATTTTTTTTTACTTTATATTGGAGCATAGTTGATTAACTATACTGTGTTAGTTTCAGGGGTACAGCAAAGTGATTCAGTTATTCATATACATGTGTCTATTCTTTTTCAAATTCTTTTCCCTTTAGGTTATTACAGAATATTTAGCAGAGTTCCCTGTGCTATTTTTTTATTTACCAAAAAATCTGCCATGTGTGTTGAGTGTAAACTAAAATAACCAATATCCAAATAATTACAAATGGTTTTCAAACCTAGGCTTGTGAACAGCCTTGCTTGTTTCTGCCTTGTGACTTTTGCACATGCTTTCTCCACTCTGGCCAGTTCTATGTCCAGTTATTTGCATGCTGGCTTTCTCTTGTCTCTAAATTCTCACCTCAAGTCTTGTCTTCTCAGAGAACTCTTCTTCTGACCACATTATCTGAAGTATCTTCTTCCTCCTCCCCCACCAGTTCCTATTTTACTTTCTTCCTAGTTCTTCCTGATACCTACAATTATCTTGTCTATCACTTACCCATTTATTTCTATCTCCCTCCACCAAACTGCAGGCCCCTTGGGCCCCAGGTCAGTCTTGTTCCCTACTGTACCCATAGTACCTAGAATAGTAGTAGGTATGTGACAGGCACTCAATAAACGTATGCTGAATGAGTGATCCCGCTTATTTTCCCCTTTGTTCCAGCATCTATATTTCTGCCATAAGGACCACATCTAGGAAGGCTCTTTTCCACATCTTTGCTATATCCCTGTAAACACAGAATGGGAGCCAACTATATTGGGTTAAGGTGATTCAGAATACAGTTGGAAACAGAACACGGTTTGCATTCTATAAATAAATCCTTCTAAGTAGCAGGGTCAATTCTGCTCAGATGGTAATACCTAAGTGTTTTTGAAGGCCAGACTTTAGAAGATATTATTTGCATATATTTAATTCACAATCTGCCAGCTCCCCAAATGGCCTGAGAGGCTTATGATTAAAAACGTATAATACTCGTAAGCAGAGTCAAGAAAACAAACACTTAATCCGTGCAGAGTGGAAGAAAAGTAAGACACCAAACGCCTAGGCTAATATCATTTCACCCTGGAGAAGGACATGGCAAACCACTCCAGTATTTTTGCCTGGAAAATCCTATGGACACAGGAGCCTGGTGGGCCATGGTCCATAGGGCTGCAAAGAGTCAGACATGACTGAAGCGACTTAGCACACACAACATCACTTCTCCAGTTTCTCATTGGGGTTTCCCTGGCATTTGGGACTCCATGCTTCCACTTCAGAGGGCACAGGTTTGATCCCTGGTGAAAGAACTAAGGTCCAAAAACAATTACTCATTAAAAAAAACCTGGACTTCCTTTGGGTAAATGTAGAAGAAGATTCTGTAAATCTCAAATCCTTGCAATAGAAAGCTCCGTGTCACGAATGACCTCTCCTCTGTTTCCTGTATTCATTCAACAAATGCTCATCACTTGCCTCACAAGGCACTAAAGAGTAAGATGTGTCTCTGCTCTTGAGTTGCTCATGGTCCTGGAGGAAGAGGAGAAAATCAGACGCGGCTCCAATTAATTATACTCTGATAATAGTATATTAGAATCACATACAAAGGTGCTATGAGATTAACAGAGAGGGAACAGTTCATTCTGCCCAGGAGTAAGCCTTAGAAGGCAGATCATGTTGGTTCTGCATTGGGAGGAACCTCGTCAGTGAGAAAAGTAGTCTAGTCAGAGGCTGGGAAGGGTGAGAGCTTCTAGAAGCAGCAAGTTATTCAGAGTGGTTGGAATCTGAAGAGTCCAGTGATCAGCATATAATAATGTAGTTTTGGGGAGCTTCTCAGGGGGCACAAGTAGTAAAGAACCTGCCTGCCAATGCAGGAGACATAAGAGGCTCAGTTTCGATCCCTGGGTTGGGAAGATCTTCTGGAGGAGGAAATGGTAACCAACTCCAGTATTCTTGCTTGGAAAATCCTATGGACAGAGAAGCCTGGCAGGCTACGATCCATAGGTTGCAAAGAGTTGGACATGACTGAAGTGACTTAGCACACACACAATGTGGTTTTTTAGCATTTGCTGTATGCCTGGGCATTGAACTTCAAGCAGATGCCACACAGTGAATGCTCTTCTTACTCCCCTTGTACACTGAAGGAAACTGAGGCTTGTAGAGGCTAGGTGTGCTGGGCCCTGGTTGTTATTCAGTCACCCAGTCGTGTATGACTCTTTGCAACCCCATGGACTGCAGCACACTAGGCCTCCCTGTCCCTCACCATCTCCTGAAGTTTGCCCAAGTTCATATGATGCCCCCAGATCTCCCTTTTTGGAACTTTGGATAGTGCCCGACCAACATCTTTGCATACCCTGCCTTCATCATAAGTGGGAGGCAAAGCCACCCATCTGTAGGTACAAATAAATCTGTTGTTGTTGTCGTTATTTAGTAACTAGTTGTGTCTAACTCTTTGCAACCCCATGGACTGTTCCCACCAGGCTCCTCTGTCCATGAAATTTCCCAGGCAAGAATACCCAAGAATAGTGGGTAGCCATTTCCTTCTCTATGGGATCTTGCTGACACAGAGATCAAAGCCTCATCTCTTGCTTGGCAGGCAGATTCTTTACCACTGAGCTACCTGGGAAGCCCTCAAATAAATTCAGCCAGCAATATTTCTAAGTTTGGGGGTGAGAGTAGGAAATGGCAACCCACTCCAGTATTCTTGACTGGAAAATTCCATGTACAGAGGAGCCTGGTGAGCTACAGTCCATGGTGTTACAAAGAGTTGGACATGACTGAGCATGCATGCATATATCTAAGGTTAACAAAAAAGTGCTATGGTTGCAGAAACTAAGGAAAATGAAAAATCAAATGTAACTTGGTAAATTTGCTTCTTAATACAAAAATTTTTTTCTTAACTGCAATATCTTATGTCTATGAAAATATGTGTTTTTTGGTTTTGTTAACATTGAGGATTTAAAAACAAAATGAAAGCCTTAGTGGTCATTTTTTTCTCTCTGATTAGCAATCATCTACATACAGTAGAAAATAAAAGAGTATTATTTTTGGGACATCCCTGGCTATCCATTGGTTAGAACTCTGCCTTCCACTTCCCAGGGTGAAGGTTGGATCTCCAGTCTGAGAACTAAGATCCCACACACCAAGTAGGGTGGCCAAAACAAAAAAGTATTATTCTCAAGCTAGACTTAGGCATGTCAGCCACAGGTTGAGTTCAAAACCTATGGCCTTTAAAATAGACAGCATGGCTCTCTTTCAAAAAAATTCCCCACGTACCAGTACTGGAAGCATCTTCAAGTTTTCCGCTCTTGAGGCTTTCATTTTAACACATGTGTTTGCCTTCTGATTCCGTTCTAGTCTGAACTCTTTCTGGGATATATAAGGAACTGTGTCAGATCTAACAATGAGGACACCCTCAGACACCCTTGTGCTCATTTGATGGTGATAGTTCATCCAACAGTCACTCAAAAATATTGTCATCCTGCTCACTGAGTGTGTGTTTGTGAACACTCAAAGTGTGTGCAGTCTCCAGGGGTCTTTTGCAGTCAATAAATTTTATCTTAGCCAATTTGCATGAACATTAACAAAAAACACCGGAAGGAATTTTATTCAGACCCATGTGGTTTGTAGACCATCTAGGTTTTGAATACAAAGTCCTTCCTGTAAAAATAGTTGATGAGAGGGACTTCCCTGAAGTGGCTAAGACTTCGCCTTCCCGTGCAGGAGCTGTGGGTTTGATTCCTGGTCAGGCAGCTAAGATGGCACATGCCTTGCAGCTGAAAAGCCAAAATGTAAAACAGAAGCAATATTGTAACAAATAATAAAGACTTTAAAACACTAAAAAATCACCTTAAAAAAAGATAGTTGATGAGAATAGCCAAAGTGGATTACAGGCTTATTCCATTGGCCTATTTGTCAAATTTATGGATAACAAAGTAATACATCATCCAGATTTTCTCTGAGTGCATAACATACAATGCAAGTTCCAGGGAAGAGTATCACATGCAAAGGGGGACCATGATCAAATATTAGTGAGAAATAGAGAGTGAAGCAGGCTGAGCAGGCTTTCTTTTGTAATCACCAAGAGGTAGATGCTTCATGCAGTTTCCCCCACCTTTATTCCAGAGCCAATCAAGGACCAGGATTCCACTAAACACACTTTTAGAATTGCTTTCCTTTTCAGTGGTTCCACCAGAATATCATCATTTGCTAGCATGTAGAGCCACAAGCCCAAAATTCATTGTTATAGACACATTCCAAACTTCAAGTATATTTTGATAAATTCTAAGAAATTCACATTTCACCTTGTTATTTGATGGCTTTTTCTTTAAAATCCATGTGACTGTCTTGGTCCATATGTCCAAGTTCTTAAAACTGAAATTTTGGAAAAGTAAACCTGCTTGTTTAATTCTTTTTCATTTTCTACTTCTATGTTTTATTTTAAGTGATGTTTTCCAGACAATGATTATGTAATCATCTCTAAAGTTATATAAATTTCCTTTTCTTTCTTTCTTTACATTACTGCAATAGAGAAGCAAAAAAGCATAGAGAATTTTAAAATGTGCTCTTATTTTTTTAAATGATATACCAAGCACATAGTAAACAATAAACAATGTACACGAGTATCTGAAAAATCAAATAAAGCATGAATAAAACTTTCTACTATCCAGACACCAGAATATATTCCACCCCTCAAAAAGCCCAAATGATTCTGGAGTTCCATACTGAAGTTATAGGGGTACAAACCCCCAGCAGCTGTATCTCTGCCCAAGTTTCATAGTGATGACTAGCCCTCTTTTATTCTTTCTGCAGTGGCTTTTTTCTTTCTTTCTTTCTTTTTTTCCAGTATTTGGACAAACTGGGATATGCCAGTCCTGAGTCTTTGCTTTCGTCCTTGAAAGCCTTTGCTTGCTTGATTTGCAGTTACTTATTCAATATTTTATTGATTTCAAATTCTATTGCTGTTTCCTATGCTGGAAGAGTGTGCCAGGTCTGATCACACGAGAAAGCTGTGTAACCCCAGTCTCAGCCCAGGATGTCCAGTCTCAGCTCACTAGCTGCTGGGAGCCTGCCCCAAAGTCAGTGAATATCATGGTTATTTCAGAAACTTGCTATAAGCTCCAAGAGCCTTATGTCCCCACTGGCTAAAGCAGATTTAGAAAACACTTTTCATGTAACTCTTACAGAAATAGAACTCAAAAAATTATAGCACTCTTGTAAGTTTTCTTCTCCCATTTGAGCATCATCATGGAATTTTACTGTTTGAGGGGGCTTTAGACATCATCCAGTTCTGGGCTCTCAGGCTTGAGTGTGTATCAGCATCGCCTGCAATTCCGCTGTTAAAACCCAGATTGCCACTCCCACCCCAGTTTCTGATTCAGCACGTCTGGGGTGAAGGCTGAAAGTTTGCTTGTTCAGTTCCCTGGTCATGCTGATGTTGCTAGACCCTGGACCCTGTGGTAAAAGCCCTTTCTTCCAGCCTGCTCCAGGGAACCTGAACTTACCTGGAGCTAGCCTGCAACCCAAATCCTGCAGAGCTATCAGAGAGGGGAGGAAGGAAATTGTGCTTCCTCCAGGTCTTGGAGCAGCACCAGGGGTGATGGCTTGGTGGACTTCAGTGTTTATCAGGGGTATTCATCAGGGGCTAACTCCGTAGCACACATCCCTGAAACTACTGAGGCTTATCTGCCCATCAGGGGCCACATCTGGGGAATCACCGGGGTGGCGCTAGTCGTAAGCCTGCCAGTGCAGGAGACATGAGACGCGGGTTCAATCCCTGGGTCAGGAGGATACCCTGGAGGCGGGCACATGACAACCCACTCTAGTGTTTGTGCCTGGAAAATACCATGGACAGAGGAGCCAGGCAGGCTTCTGTCCATAGGGTCGCACGGTCAGACATGACTGAAGCGACTTAGCACACGCACGACGCAGCTCAACCTCTTCATTTTACAGACAGAGAAATAGAGTGGGTTACATAGAGTGGGTTACAGATAGAGAAATACTGGAGTGGGTTGCCATTTCCTTCTCCAGGGGATCTTTCCAACCCAGGGGTCGAACCCGTGTCTCTTATGTCTTCTGCATTGGCAGGTGGGTTCTTTACCTCTGGGGCCACCTGGGAGGCCCCAGGTGGAAATGGAGCTAGGGCAAGGCAAGTGGTCACGCCCAGTTGGTTGCTGACTGAGGAAGAGATTCCGTTGCCCTGAATTCCAGCAGTTTCACATTCCCTCCTCCATCACTAGTTTACCTAGTTTCTGCCTATAAAGACACAGCCAGGCTTTTCTCAGTTGTTATCTGTACTGCAAAAACATTTTAAGCATATTTTACTCTGTGCTGATTGGGTAGATTGGTTTCTTCACTCGGTAATATCTTACTCCTTTCTCCTGAAATGTGGAAAATTCCAACACAGCCTTGCTTTTGCTCTTGGTGAGATTAAGCTTTATGTTTTTTAACCTATGTTCAGTTTTATTAATGGAAACTTCCCGAACGATCTCTACAACAACTTTTTATATTTTCGTGGCTTACGGCTCCTACTGGTAGTGGTTCTACTGTTAGCTTAATGTTTTTAGAACAACCTATAACCAATATATTTTGTGAACGCAGAAGGATTTTATTTACCTCTGAGCATTCTGGTCATGTTTTTTTTTTTTTTTTTTTTTTTTTCCGTTTCTCTTCCTTGTACTTATTTATCTCTTTCTACAGAGTCGTATTTTCTCTAATAATTTGGACCGTTTGTTTTTCCTAATGGCAAAGTTTTCTTTCGGGCACTGAGGCTGCAGCACATCTGACGTGGTTGTGGAGTTGTACTGTGTACCCTTGTACTCTTGACAGTAAAGGAACCAGCATAAAAGCTTAAGAACATCGTCTAAAGATGGATGTGATATGACCAGAAATTCATTACCTTCTCCCTATAGTAAAAATGGTTAATCTGGTCCCACTATAAATTTAAGATAATAGAAGTTTGAAAGGTTACACACCAACAATAAATAGGTTGATTTCTGCTGGTCCTTGGGAGAAATTAATACATGACCCAAATGTAGTATTGTTTTGTGGGAAGAAGAATGTATCTTTTGACTAGCCTTCTTCTACAACAGCTGTTCAGTGAATAAATTTTATGAGGCAAACAAGCCATTATGCATAATAATAAAATTCAGTAACAGCTCAGACAAGGCTCTCCACTGCCCGTGGGTGAATGAAACAAAGATTATTATGTATAACATTTGTTACAAGCATATTTTAATAACCAATGTGGTTATTGAGATGGAAGAAGGATGAGGCATATGTTTTGTTCTTTATAAGTGATAGATTGAACTAGTTTGGACTTATAAGAAGTTGTTGGGTTTCAATGGTAAAATTAATATCTATAGAAAATATACATGTGCTTAATTACTCAGCTGTGTCCACTCTTTGCGACCCCATGGACTATACAATCCATGGAATTCTCCAGGCCAGAATACTGGAGTGGGTAGCCTTTCTCTTCTCCAGGGGATCTTCCCAAACCAGGGATCGAATCCAGGTCTCCTGCATTGTGGGCGGATTCTTTAACCAGCTGAGCCACAAGGGAAGCCCAAGAATACTGGAGTGGGTAGCCTATCCCTTCTCCAGGGGATCTTCCCAACCCAGGAATCAAACCAGGATCTCCTCCTTTGCAGGCAGATTCTTTATCAACTGAGCTATCAGGGAAGCTCAGTTATAAGTAGTAGATTGCACTAGTTTGGACTTATAAGAAGTTTTTGAGTTTCAATGGTAAAATTACTATCTATAGAAAATATACATATTCAGGAGTAAAATAGGCCCAGAGTAAATAAAAGGCTTCCATCTTCTTTGGGTAGATTCTCAGAGACCTGAAATTTTATTGTAAATGAATACAACCCTTATAATAAGTTTATAAAATTAAAATTTACAAGCTCACAGCTCAATGTTGTGTACCCAGCCACGGATACAATGGTTGGATACAGAGTTTGAGAGCAAATTCCAGGTAATAGTGAAGGATAGGGAAGCCTGGCATGCTGCAGTCCATGGGGTCACAAACAGTTGGACACGACTTAGCAACTGAACAACAACAGAGATACAATTTATCACTTATAATCCATCTGTGATTTTTTTATAACTGAAAACATCCTGTATTTTAAAAGATGATGACTTGCTTTTATGATTCAAAATTCAGGAGTTGCGGGGGGAGGGGGTTGGTCAGTCATCAGTTTAGATTCCCATTTGTATAAATATAAAATAAATGAAAGTATTCTGTGATTTAATGACTGTCAATTAGTGTTGCTTCCTGAGCTGCAAAGCTGTCAGGGCTATCTCCATTATACTGCAAAAGGAGAGGAATAATTAGGTGCTTCCGAAGCAACAGCTTGCAAGGGAATCTCTCAGGAGATGCTCTGTACCTTATATGAACACATGCGTGCCATTCACACATCTACTTCCTAATTTCTACTATTCTACCTTCTTTCTCTGCCTTTGCATTTTTTTCTTTCTCTGAATTTCCCTAGCCACATCTCCTGCCCTAATTCTGGCCATTCACGACACACCAGGCATTCTGGTGTTCCTTCTCTCTTTGGCTCTAACTGCCCTTCTTCTCCTATCTGCTTAATTCATCTGCCTCCTGTCAATTATTTCCTGAAGCTTCCCTCACATCCATCTCTCCCCCTAGGGAGCTAGCAAGTTCCCCAATATTCCCCCAGGTCACTAACCCTAACCCTAACCCTAACCACACCCCATTATCTTCCACTCCCCTCCCCCACTTCATGTTCCCAAAATATCCCAGCACCGATGGCAGTGACTCCACACCCACGAAATGTGTCTCGATCTCCATTCCTATTCCTATTCCTTCTCTCTCCCCTTCCCAACTCCTCCCCAATCAACTTCTAATCATCCTTTTTGATTCTGAGATCTTAAGTGCTTTGCATGCCTGAGGTCTACTAAGGGTCCCTTATCTGGGCTCTGGGCACCCCTTTCTTATAGCACTGGCTACATGGGGTGAAAATCAGCAACTCATCCATTAGACTGGGAGCATCTCAAGGCAAGAGACTCTTGCCTTGTTCACCTCTGTACCCCTGGGGCCTGACTCATCACCTGCTCCAGGGTTATGGGAAAATATCTGATAACTGTCCTGAGGCTCCATAAGGCAGACCATGCCTTGTCTTCCTTTGAGTGCCTCATCTTTTTTTGTCTTTCTTCTGCCCTCAGTAGACCTATTTTATCTGCAGGGAGTCAACCAGTGTTAGGGAGTAATTTGAGTAGTTAAATGTGGTTGTGGCAAGAGTGTGCTGTGCCTTCCAATTGCTAGAAACTAGAATACCAACTGCTGTACCAGGAAAGCAATTGATTCTTTTAAAAAAAAACGCCTTTTTTCTTTCATCTCAGGAGTGCTCCCAATCATTTGTTTAAACTGGATGATAGAATAAAAAATAAGAAAGAGTAATTTTGAAATATCAACAAATTCACCTAACTAATGTGCCATGACAATAGGCAATTGGTAAGAAGAGCGCTATTGTATGTAAGTCAGAAAATAGCATGAAACTCAATAAAAAGATAGATTTTCAGGTTATTAAATGGAGGACTAGACAGAAGAGGAAATGAGATGTGTAAGCTTGTGGTAATACAGTATTGGTCTACATGTAACTTGGATAAAATCTGATTTAGAAGTGGTGGGTTTCGTTAATACTGACCTCTCTGCTTCCAAATCAAATGTATTGGGGTAAGTTAAAAAGTTTTTCCCCTCAGCTCTGGGCTTGAAAATTTTATCAGTAAATTTTAAAATAAAACTTAAATGCATCCCTTCAGAGAGCTTTCTACCTGTTTTCCGCTGAATCACATTGTGCTGGCCAGACTTGTTTATTTCCTTCCCCTCCATTGAGTGTTCCCTGTTTCCTCAGCACAGACACATCAATCATCCTACAGAATCTGGACCCCAGCCCTCTGCAGACTCCACCTCTTTCTCCAGTGCTCTTCTAGAGCACTCTCTAGGGTGTTCATGTGTGCGTAGACTCTGTTCTGTCTACCTGCAATGATGTGCAGGGTTTGCAAAGCTATCTGAGTAGAACCTCACTTTTGATCCTATCTCCAGTGACCTCCAGGAACCATAAACCATCTAAATGCCCAAGTGGCCGACACCTCCTGAAATCCCACCATAGTGACACTGCACAAAGGGAGAGTATGTCCCCCTCCTTCACCAAAGTCACTCTGGGGGACACATAGATCCATCCTTATCTGGGGGCAAACAGCCCCTTCTGCTCCTGCCCCTGATGCCATCTGCAGCAGCTTTACTCTAGTCCACAAGATTGGGCTGGGGATGTAGACCCATAGCCTAACTGCATCTCCACCAGCATGGCCCAAGGATAAAAACAATAAAAGCCTTCATTCACTGCCTCCTTATCCTTCAGTTCCCAAATAACATCCAACCTGGAGCTTAAGCCCCCACGCAGCCCCATCCCCACCCAGACACTCTTCTATATTCCCACCAGTTCTCTTGATTATTTCAGAATGTATCCCTGTATCATTTCCTTGTACATGTTTTGGTGTAAATCTCTAAAAGAAAGGGAGTGCTTTTTAGATAAAGTAGCAAGAAACGTGTCACTAAGGAGGTGACTTGGGAGAAAAAAGATGTGAATGGCAAAGGGTTACAGACATAGAAACAACAAGTGCAAACACCCCAGAATAGCTGAGGATCTTCAAAAGGCCCAGCATGACTCCCATCGAGGGAGTAAGGGGACAGAGAAGACTCAACTCTAAAACAACAGTATGGCCAGAAGTTCCTGGAAGGAATAAGAATTATTATAGCAAAACTTACATCATGCTTACCATATGCCAGGAATTCTTCTAGTATTTTACATATTAATTAACATGTATTTTTCACACCATCCTTGTGACTTCATTACTTCTATTATTATTCCCCTTTTCCTAAAACTGAAAAAAACAGAGGTACAGAAGTGTTTAGATCCCTTTGGGCTGCTATAACAAAATACCATAGCCTAGGTGGTTTAATAAACCAGAAATTTATTTCTCACAGTTCTGGAGGCTGGGAGGTCTCAGATCAAGGCACCAGCAGAGCTGAGTTGTATTGAGAGCATTCTCCTGATTCTCACTGTGTCTTTGTGTGGTGGAAGGGGCTAAGGATCTCCATGGGGTCTCTTTCATAAGGGCACTAATCCCATTCATGAGGGCACCACCCCCTTGACTTAAGCCCCTTCCAGAGGCCCCACTTCCTAATACTGTCATCTTTAGGGGTTAAGATTTCAACATATGAATTGGAGAGAGGGGTTACACAAGCATTCAGACCTTAGCAGAAAGGTCAATTGAGTTCCTGGCAATCTCATAATTAGAACCCAGGCAATCTAGTTCCAGAATGCAAGCTCTCAATCCTTACATTGGGCTTCCCTGGTGGTTCAGACTGTAAAGAATCTGCTTGCAATGCAGCAGACCTGGATTCGATCCCTGAGTTGGGAAGATCTCCTGGAGGAGGGAATGGCTACCCACTCCAATATTCTTGCCTGGAGAATCCCATGGACAGAGGACCCTGGTGGGCTACAGTCTATGGAGTCGCAAACAGTCAGACACAACTGAGCAACTAACACACACACATACACACACACACACACACACACACACACACACAAAATCCTTACACTGGGCTGCTCCCCTTGCCCTTCTCATATAGAATGGCTCATTCATTACCGGTCACATTCTGTGCAACTCTGAGCGAGTCCAAGGTAGACAGATTCAGAACTGCCCTCCTAGGACTCTGAACCCACCACCTCCTCTCTCACAGACCCCGCTGCAGACTGCCACTCCCTCAGATCTGGATACTGCTCCCTGGACAGCTCATCTTTTCCTACTTCCCATCTCTTCCCACCAGATCTCTTTCTCTCTTTGACTATAAGCCCACAGAGGGTAGGGAACATGTCAATCTATCTTTCACATAGTTTCCCTCACACTGTGCCCAAAACATAGTGGGTACTGATTAAATGTTTGCAGGGTGAAGACTATTTATTTATTATTTTTTTAGAGCCAAGACATTTTTATTCTACTGAACCCTTTGAGTTCATAATAGTACTTTTTTATTGGAGTATAATTGCTTTACAATGTTGTGTTAATTTCTGCTGTACAAGAAAGTACAGCAGAATCAACCATATGTGTACATATATCCGCTTCCTCCGGAGCCTCCCTCCCCAGCCCCATCCCACCCGCCTAGGGTATCACAGAGCATCAAGCTGAGCTCCCTGTGCTATCCAGCAACTTCCCACTAGCTATCTATTTTACACATGGTGGTATATATACAATCAATGCTACTCTCTCAGTTCATCCCACCCTCTCCTTCCCCACCAACCCGCCCCCAACCCCGTGTGTCCAGAGGCCGCTCTCTACATCTGCATGCAGAGTGAAGACTTTAATGAATGAGAGAGTGACAGTTGCCCTGTAGCACTGTGTTTGTATTCCACCCAGATCCCCTGGAATTCTTTCCTGTAAGTTGCCCCCGCCTTCTACATGCATGCTCAGTCACTTCAGTCGTGTCTGACCCTTTGCAATGCTATGGACGGTAGCCCACCAGGCTACTCAGGCGGGGATTCCCTGGGATTCTCCAGGGAAGAATAATGGAGTGGGTTCCCATTTCCTACTCCTGGGGATCTTCCCAATCCTGGAATGGAACCTGTGTCTCTTGTACCTCCTCCATTGCCAGGCAGATTCTTTACCACTGAGCCACAGGGGAAGCCTGCCCCTGCCTTGGGGGCTTTCAAAAACCAGCACCAGCAGCCCTTCTTCCAAAGACTCCACTTTGCCCCAAGAGCAAAGAGCCAACAATACCCATGTACTTGATTCCCAAGCCTCTCCTTCATCCCAGGGCTATGAATTGGGACGGTCTGGTGTGAAGGGTGGACACCAAGCTTCCGAGCCTCAGGCTGGAAACTCACACCCCTACCAGATTGGGATCCTTCCCTTCCCGCTCCATCCTGTTTCTGGGAAACTCAACCTCAGATTTCAGGTCATTTTCAAAATTCGTCTATGAGATACTATGGCTGGGTGTTGATGGAAAATGACTAGAGCATTCATGGAAAATACTGTACTTAGTGTAGCCACAAAATGAAAATAAGATATAATTTGTTCTGAAACTAGACTGAAATCAACATGACTTTGCCTTGATGATTCAAAGGTATTTTAGGAAGTTGCAGTGCCTTAGAGTCATCAAGAAAAATCTCAGACACTCCAGTCTGGGGGGGGGGTCTCAGGTTTCATCACAATGGTGATGAAAACTTCTGGTAGGCAGAGAATTGGATGGTCAGCTTCTAGGACTGTCTCTCCAGGGAGATGAGCAGAGAGCGAGCAGCAAAGCTTGGCTCAATATTAAAACTCACAAAACTGATTTCTAACTTCTATGAGGATTTCATAACACATTAATAAACATGAGACCAAAGGGAAAGGTCTAGTTGGACAAAACACACAAGCAAGCAGGTTGTTGAGATGAATATGGCTTCCCTTCCAGAATTTGTCTATTGGTGTTTCCTTGACCTTTAAGAGAAGACTTGAGGGTAAGAAGTGGAAGTACAGATTTGGTTAAGAGTCCCAGTGAATTAAGAAACATGTTTCACAGCATAAGAAAAGTCAAGTACCTCATGTATAGCAATGAATTTGAAGAGCCACGTTTACCCTATTTCTAGGCAACCACTGCTAGTCATTTCTGGCTTTAAATGGGGAATGAATGGTGATCAATGTGTTTATGAACATCCTCATTTAAAAACAAATGGCACCACAGTTTCAGAGTTTTAAATTGTAAACTTAGTAGCAAAAAGAGCTGCTCCAAAATCCATAGTCTATAAATTCACATAACTCATGAGGAGAATGATAAAACTGTAGATCATTTATGCTCCAAAGAAAGGTTGAGCCTGCTGCACCCATTATTTCTTCTTGGTATAAAGACATAGATATAGAATATAACACTATAGCCAAATTGCTGCCTCATGCTGCCAGATTTTTGTAAATAAGATTTACATTATTAGGATAATGCAGTCAGCAAATTTTCATGAAAAATAGAGTGCTGCTAATGCTCAGATTCAAAAAACCTGAATTCTTTAGCAGGCTGCAGAATGTGAGTCTTTCAGAGAAAGAGAAGCTGGGGCAAGACATGGACACCCCACCACATTATCTATGGTGACATTTATGTGATGTCACACATATGATGTCATCTAAGAGTCCTCCTTGAAGAAACTGTATTAAAGCTTTTCTTTCCATCACCATTTAGGATCCACAGATAACAAGGATGTGCATAGAGCACTAGAGATTTGGGAACATGGATTTATTCTCTTTATGAGATGAGTACTCAATATCCCCATCAATATGTGAAGGTAGAAATCAACCACTGCAAATCCTAAGGGAAATGTTTTTTATAAATCTACTTCCTGCATGCCTTCACTATCAAATCAGCAACTATGAAATAGATTCATTCACCATATTTTGACATGAAGAAGGAATTAGACTGCAAAACTGATGTCCTGGAATCCTAACAAATGTTGTAAACCGAGTGTGAGACAACAGATCAGACAAAAAAGGTCTTCTCTTATTGGCCTGCCACCTACCTAGCCTGTCCTCAGAATCAAAACCCTGTTTTCTCTATAAATTTCTCTGTACATGATCAAATATAAGTCCAAGAGCAGCAGGTGACATCATGCTATAACTATGTCTTCCTGATGTTCTCCAGCCTGAAATATTTTCAAACAGCACATTATCTTTTAAATCATGCAACTCACCTCATCTGACAGTCACATTACTTGCTAATAGCTTTCTTCAGGCTACTCTTTGCAAACAAGCAAAATAGGGATTTCTCTGGTGGTTCAGTGGTTAAGAATCTGCTACCATTGCATAGGGCACTGGTTTGATCCCTGGTCTGGGAACTAAGCTCTTTTTTTTTTTTTTTTGTAACAAATTCAATAAAGATTTTATTTTATTTTTCATAAATTTATTTATTTTAATTGGGGGCTAATTACTTTACAATATTGTATTGTTTTTGCCATACATTGACTTGAATCCTCCATGGGTGCACATGTGTCCCCCATCCTGAACCCGCTCCCACTTCCCTCCCATCCCATCCCTCTGGGTCATCCCACTGCACCAGCCCCGAGCACCCTCATGCATCGAACCTGGACTGGCGATCTGTTTCATATATGATAATATATATGTTTCAGTGCCATTCTCCCAAATCATCCTGCCCTCGCCCTCTCCCACAGAGTCCAAAAGACTGTCCTATACATCTGTGTCTCTTTTGCTGTCTCGCATATAGGGTTATCGTTACCATCTTTCTAAATTCCATATATATGCGTTAGTATACTATATTGCTATTTTCCTTTCTGGCTTACTTGGGAACTAAGCTCTTGCATGCTGTGCATCAGGGCCAAAAAATAAATAAATAAAAATAAATTTTAAAATAAGCAAAATAAAGTTATAGAAAACAGTTAAAAATATAAAAGTGGAGAATGCAGTCACTTGTGTTCCTATTCTTCCCAGAGTAAAAGGATATTTGTGGAGGTCTGCTCTATTCTGATCAATTAATTAGTTTAAAATCCTGATGCACAACATGAACTGTGAGGATAATAGCTAGCATTATTTTTAGAACTTGATATATGCCAACTATTGTTCTAAAATATTTTTGCATCTGTTATCCACTTAATTTTCATCATTGCTCTATGAGAAGTGGTGCCCTGTTTACACCCACTTAACCTAAGAGAACATGAGGCCTGGTTGACTGAACGTCACAAGCCAAGGCAGTCTGGTTTCAGAGTGGATGCCCTCAGCTGCATGAATGGATGTGCGGGCTCTGTGAGGTCTGAAGTCCTTGTTTACAAAATTATTTCCTATTATTCTAGTATTTTATTCTCTAAAATTGAGGGAGCTGTCTTAAGAAATCTGTGTTCCTATTGGATTTTTAGACTCTCTGAGAAGTATAGAGCTATAGCTTGACATATTCAAGGCCCAGAATCCATGTGGATATGACATGAAGATGCTGTCTCTCTGCAAATTCTCGCTTTGAGAGCTTCCACATTTATAATCAAGCATACACCAGAATGCAGCCTGTCTTTTGAATTGGGCTGTTGCAAACACAAGTATGTAACACAGTCAGACCTCATTGGGGCCATCCTTTGCTGGTTGGGTACATTGGCAGTGAGAGATCTGAAGACATATACTTGGCAGCGACTTCAAAATGCCCAGTTGGTCCCAGAATGTTAACATGCTCATTATGTGCATTTATTGTGCCCGGGCTCCCCACTGTCCAAATCTCCCCCGAGTCCCCAATCAAGAAGAAGTATTGAGAGGAATACTGCTAATATGACATGACTGAGGACAATACAGAGTGACATGACCGGAGGTGATGAAGAGAACACTTATGGTTTCCTGACTAGCCCCTCCCCCATCCCTGACACATATCTTAATGCATACTAACATCCCTGCCTTGGCAGTCCCAGACAGAAAAGCCAAAAGGTATTTATGAAGCTGCATCCATCAACAACATCAATGGTCCACCAGAAATGCTGTCAGCTCACAGATTGACTTGTACCCACTGTCTGTATATACCACTCACTTCCCCACTTCACTTCTAACTCTGCTTCCAGGGGCCAGCAAGACATCTCCCCAGAGCCCCTACATCTTCACAAAGACTTAGGGATGCAGGATAGGAAGTAAGAGAGCCATCGAGTCACCATTTGCTTCATTAAGAGCAAAAAGCGGCAAAAAGAGGAACATGTTGGATTTCAATCTAGGACCAGGATATAGAGAAAATAAACAAAAAATAAGCAAAATCTGTACATCTGTGGTTGCTGAAGAAATCTTCCAAAACAGAAGTATACCCATTCCTGACCCCATAACACAAAATTTCAGGGCCTGATTTTAAGTGGGTGCTTTTTTTATGTTCAGAACAGTTCACCCTTTATATGATGCCTGAATTTATTGCAAATACAAGGATATAGCTGAATAACACACTAGTGTCCCAAACATTGAGAATTCCCAACTACACTACTGAATATATCCAGAGAGTGATTCCAAATTTTCTCATATGAACTTTTGATTGACCTAGATGTTAGGAAAATGTCTTACAATTTTTAAAAATATGTTCTCATCATTAAATGGGAAGCACTATCTTTTTCAGAAAGCATTCTGTAGGTACTGATTTAAATGTTTCACTCAAAATTCATGGACAAAATTGCATATCCAGCATTAAAACCAAATTGCACATAATTTAATCTTTCTTTAAGATTAAGAAGCTTATTTTGAGACCTCCTTGAGATTCAGGAATTTCATTATGATTTCAACTTGTATTGCGTGAAAATAAATGTGAACATAGCAACTGGCAGATGACCCGAGAATTGTGCACCACTGGGCAGTGTGCATCCTGGTCATTTAGGGAAAGTATTCCTCAAGGGGTCTTCTCACTTTGGAAGTGAAAAAAAGAACGCACTATAAACTCTTTGACTTCAGGGAGTGAAGCCAATAAGAAGAATTTCCATTCAACATATACCATTACTTGCCTCATATACACTATACAAATATATTCAGAAAACCAAGATCAAGGCCAGTCTGAATCTTAAATCCCATGGTGGTAATCTGGGATAAGACAGGGTTTCGTTTTAGGCTGATGAATGAGAATATTTTTTCTCCTTAAAAAGAAAATCATTATTATCTTTGAGGAGAGACATAAAGGCGAAAGACACATAATGTAATGAGCTGAAAATGGATTCTCATTTCTAACAAAACCTGCTGGGTCAATGGAATTACTGTAGAACTAGTGCTGTGAAATTTGGTTATAAAAGAATAAAGAAACCAATAAGATAAAGATATCACATTAATGGAAGGGGAAGAATTATTAAATTCCTCTCCCTTTTGACATTTCCTCTGACAATTAGTATTTCCATCCTCATCAGATGATGTAAATGCTAGGCAAATTTCCAAAGGAATTAAGTCTTAAGATATGTTTTGAGGGAAAGGAGGCAGGGGGGAAGGGAAAGAAAGAGAAAAAGAGAAAGTAAAGAAGAAAGTCTTTTTTAAAAAAATCATCTTTAAAAGAGCTTCCAGGACTGGAATTAAGTATGGCATTAATTTTTTTCCACCAAGTCTTAGTCTTGGCAGGTTTCTGCTAAATGCAGGAATTTCATGGATGCAGGAACTGGTGATGGAAAATGCATTATTATACACAACAATTGTTGTACTTGAGAGGAACTATATGGGAAAAATAACACCCTAGAATAAATACAAATGAAATTCATGTATCAAAACCAATACTGTGAAAAAAGTTTAAATGTTTCTTGCATTTATATCTAGTCATTAACCTAAATGCAGATTTTAGTTCAAGCTACACTTCTGCCTCATGGTCAGAAGGCCTGAAAACCTGTGACGTGGAAAATTGGCAGGATAAAGAATATTGAATTGGCCTCCATGGAAAAACAAAATTTGGCAGCCATAACCTCCTCCTTGGGCAACTCCCCCCACCACCAGCCTCCTCAAATTTTCCTCCCTAGCTCACTCTTATCCCAGGAAAGAGGCCAAGGGAAGGCCATATATGAGCTCAAACTGCAAACCAGTGTCACCCTGACCATTCACCAAGGGATCTTCCTCATTGACCTTGAATCCCATGGTTCGAGTGAAGCCCGGCAAAAGTCCCAACTCTAGACTCACCCTCGGAGAGCACAGAGGCTAGAGGAGTCTGTACCTCCGGACTTTGGTTTCCTTCTCCTTTGGAGAAAGAAGTGGAGTGAGGCATCTTCTTTACCAGATGTGAAATTGCAATTCACAAATGAAAATGATAATTCCTTTGCAGAAATCCCTAAAGTCTATTCCCCTCCTCCACCCCTACTCCCATCCTATTTTAATCCCACATTTGGTCTGGTTGCCTCAAGCAAAGTAGACATTTTCTCAATGTTTTATTTAGCCTAGCAAACAAAAACCCAGGGACTTCTCCAGGATTATTTCTCCACCTGGGGAGATCCTAAAGACCAAACTCACCCTTGGGGCCCACCTCTCCCCCTTCTGGAGCTCACCTCTCTCCCTCCTGGGGCTCCTCCCAAACTCAGGCTCCATTAAGCAGTCCAGTTGATGGAAAATATTTCCCTTCCAGCCTCATTTCCAACCTCTCCCAAACTCTGCAGCTTCAGAGAGAACATTCCCCAGGCCCCCCCGCCGCTGGGTTCCCGGACCTTTGCATGAGCCATTTGGAGTGAGAACCTCCTTCCCAACGTGAATGTTTTTTCCGTTGTGCTGTGCCTGTGTGTGGTGGTTTCACCCTGATCTTTTCTCTCTTTGCAGCTGGTTAATAATCCACTAGCAAGTCAGGCTGCAGCGGCTGCAGCAGCAGCAGCCATGGGCTCCATAGCAAGTTCACAGGCCTTTGGCAATACCCTCTCCAGTCTGCAGGGGGTCACGGGTCAACTAGTTACTAATGCACAAGGACAGGTGAGTGGGAGTGGGAACAAGAGTGAATTTGTATGGCAGCTTGAACTCGGAAAAGAAATGAATTTCTTTTGCATGACAGTGATATGTAACCGCAGTCATTTATGGCAAATAAATAATGTTGACCAGCAATGTCAAGAAGACGAGAAGGCTTGGGAGCTGTTTATTTTAGAAACAAGACTGTTTTGTTTTTTTTTTTTTCCCTTCCCCTAGAATGTCTACTAAGTTTTATGTGGGTTTTATTTCTGTACGATGACTCGTGTTATGACCTTAATTAAAGAAATTACTTTTCAGGACTGGGAGACTCTTACTAAGAAAAAATCAGTTACATTTTACAAGTAAGATTTTCTGTTTTGTTTTTAATTTTTTTCATTTTTTGGATACTTTGGTATTGGAGGAAACTGGTAAGTTTCCTTCCCTAATTGCTCTAAGATTTCTAATTAGCCTTAAGAAAGCCATTTTCTGGGGGATCTTGCTGGTGGTCCAGTGGTTAAGACTCCATGCTTCCACTTCAGGGGGCAAGGGTTCAATCCCTGGATGGGAAACTAAGATATCATGTGGTGCACTGTGCAGCCAAAAAATAAAATAAAAATTTTAAAAATTAAAAAAGAAAAGAAAGTTAATTTCTGGATGTATGGGGAGATGATGGGAAACAATTCAAGATGTCCTGTAAAGGAAACAAAGAAAAGGTGTGAATTAGAATAAAGCCAACTGTCAGTCAACACATGTGCCCAGCCTCTTGCTGATTCTCCCAAGAGCTTAGTGGTCTCTGGCGTGCTTGTTGATTTACTTCAAGCTGCCAGGGTCAGTAAACCTTCCTCATGTCACCAGCAGGCACGTCTGTTCCCTCCCACTGCACATGGGCCTGCATTGCGGCCACCAAGACTCTGACAGAACTTTAGATGGAAGTCGTCCCTCTTCAAGGCCCCAATAAACCTGAAAGCTGCATGCAGAACAGAAGAGGGTGAAACCGATGGTATCAGGGGTGCCCTCTCATTCAGAGGCCTGACACAGAGCCCGGCCTCGCTGCGTAGGGCATCTGGTTCTCAAACATTCCTGTGTCTGATGTTGAAATGCAAGAGAGAAGCAGCTTTGCATCCTTTCTGATATTTTCTTCTCCCAGGGTTATTTTCCCAACAGCAAGGTTACTCCTCTCTGCTTGGCCTGCTCCGGGGGAACAGGAATTGTGATGTCTTGAACTTTGCTTTATTTTACATAAAGAGTAAACAGAGATGCATTATAAGCTAAACTGTCTCCAACCACAACCCGGCGGGGGGGGGGCGGTGGGGAAAGCTGACCTTGTTATATTTCCTGGGCGGGTGCAGGATTGTCCCGTCAGAACCCCGAGGCCTGAACGATGGAGCTTGTCAAAGAGCGGCCCCAGGTAATGAATCATCTTATCACAGGTGCACACCACACATATTAAAGGAGGGATGTATGAACACCATGCCCTCCACAGTCACCTTTCAATGTCAGCTTTAACCCTTGTTCCAATCCCTTTTCATCAAAGGATCATTTTATGCAGCCAGCTCTAAATGGAGGCTCTCAAAAGCCTATTAAGATTTCTGGAGGGATGGGGTATTAGTGTGGAGGAAAAGTTGGTTTTATTATCTATAACTCATACTCAGATCAGGTCCATCCTGGAAGCTGTTTCCTACAGTTGAGCCCAAAATAGAACACCTTGATGCTTTTCTGCCAGGCAACTGACTCTTGAAATGTAAATTTTGAAAGTCCAAGATAGACACCATAACCACTAACTTGTATTTGCCTCTGATTTCTCTTGTCCCCATGCCCAAGGAAAATATACTACTATGCTCCACCTCTTGAGTATTTGTGCTGGAGAAAATGCTTTGGTGTTGAGAAGGAATTATTAGGGGCTTATTCTTCTGATGATGTAATAGCTGATCTTTGCTAGTTACAAACCTGCCTCCTTCTCAGGGCCTCGAGTTACGATGTTTGCTTTTTGTACCCTTTGCCAGCTGTCATCCCAGGGATGGCTCTCCCAACCCATAAGTACTCCTAAGGAACTGGAATTCAAAGTTGAAGCTTGATTGGCACTCTGAATATATTGAATAAAAGTTGATTTTAACCATAATTTTTCTATCTTAGAAATTGTGTTAGGATGGGTGATTTGATGTGGTACACAAACCTTCTAAAGTTAAAAAAACAAAACAACTTACAGAGAAATCAATTATGCCCACTTGTTAAGTCTTGCCTGAGTTTTAGACATGTCCCAATGTCATCATGTCCTCCTCCCAGTGCAAGAAAAGACCAAGATGCTCTCATTTCCAAAGTAGTGGAACTGGCCACACTGATGCGGCACTGTGCCTTTTTTAATCTTTGTAATTTAAACACCATCATCTTCCCAGAAAAAGGTGCATGCCCTGCATCTCTTGGCATCAAGATACTCGGTTGAGCTTTATGAAGAAGTCAAATTATACTCCCCAAAAGGCAAATATTATCTGTTGTGTGTGTGTATACTCCTTTGGCTTCTGTTACTGTGGTCCAGAAGATAAGACTACTTTGGAATCAGGTGATTGCAATTGTCATGCTCAGACTGTCATGTTAACTAGGATTACAGCGTGCAGTCCATTTTCAGCTCCTTAAAAATCTCTGTGGAGCTTTTGCAGAAAAGATACAGAGAGAAAGCTCTAAATATATTTAGAGATCCCTTCATTTGAGTTCTTGACATCAACTATTTTTTAAATGTGAAAGTTTATGTGGAAGCCATAACACTGAAATCTAAACTAAGTTAGAAAAGCATGTTTCACTCCACTGATAATTTGCTACAAGTAGGTCTGTTGAGGCACGCAGGGACCTTGTGTTATCAGAAATGCTCTAATCCTTGATCCCCACTGATGAGATTCTCTTGGTTCCCTGGAAGCCAATGTGGGATTACACAGTAGTTTAGAGTCCTGGCTGAATTCAGACCTACTTGCCTGAGAGTGGGTTTAGGCTCCACCTCTTTTTTGTCTTTTGACGTGAGAATAATGATTTAACTTTCCTCAACCAGAGCCTCATCCTGTGAATTCTAATGCAACCCCCGTGAGGCAGCCTGGGTCACTGGCTCCAGCTCAGAGGGCAGGAGGTCCTAGGTCTGCCTCCTTGGCTGGGCAGATGCCCACATAGGGAGACATTTCCCAGATCTTCCTTCAGTCTCTAAGCTTAGACTCAACAGGAAGACATCCTACCACCTGAGACTTGCGGTTTTGCTTCCCAGGCTTGGAATCTCACTATGTTTTCATTTACCAAATCTCAGTAAATTTAAAGGACATCTCAGTATAGTTAAGGATTTTTTAGTTTCTTTTTTTTTTTCCAAGTAGTAGTTTTGAAGCAAATATGGAGGGAAAACCTCAGACATTTCATACCCTTCTAACCCTGCCATTCATTAGCAGTTAATTCAGAAGTCAGACACTGGTCCAAAGAGTGAATAATTCTAACAAAATACTTCATCCTTTTCTTTACATTTTTTAATTAATTAATTTGTTTATTCACTTGGCTGCTCCAGCTCTTAGTTGTGGCACAGAGGATTTTTAGTTGCAGCATATGGGATCTAATACTTTGACCAGGGATCAAACCCAGGCCCCCTGCATTGGGAATGCAGAGTCTTAGCCATTGGAACACCAGGGAAGTCCCTAAAAAAACTACTACATTCTGAATTCACAAAGCACATATCTTACCCAGGGATGTTAACATATTTTAAATTATATCACATATAACTTCACTGTGAGGTGGGAAGGTACCAAATGTCTTGATGATAATTAGTGATAATGAAACTGACAATGGCTGTCACAGTGCTGAGAACATTTTGGTTCCTTCTGTTTCCATGCAAGTGGGGAAGGTAGGCAATAGAAAGAATGCTAGCTCTAGGCTCATTTGAGTCCAAAGTCAGTCAATTACTAGCTCTGTGACCCTAGGCAAATTACCTGATCTCTCTCTGGCTTCAGTTTTATTTTAAAATAAAAATAATCAAAACTAAGCCCCTAGATTATGAAGTTATATGAGACATGTGTGAAAAAAACCTACTATAACACCTCAGTATGCCATTAAAGACTCAATAAATGATTATCATAATGTTCATCATCATTTAGAGTTTGTCTAACATTTTTTGGAATGTTTATTTGGTCCAGATATGCAGCAGAGGCAGCGCAATGCTCAGGCAAAGAGAACAGGCTCTGTAACTAGACTGCCATTCACCAGCTGTGAGACCTTGGGCAGTGAATTTACCCTCTCTGTGCCTCAATTTCTGCATCTGAAAAATGGGGATTATTACAGCACCAGCCTCTAGGACTAAAGGGCTTAGAACAGGGTCAGGCACATAATGATCATTCAATAATACCATCATTCAATAAATGCTACCTATTAGGATTAATCAAGGAGCTGTGTTTTTGGTTTATAACTGTGCACTGGTTCATAATTCTGCAGTGTCTGAGGAGTTTGAGAATGTGAAAATCTTAATAGTAGGACATTAATTTCCTTTAGAGAAATGCCATCCCTACCCTGGATAGTTCAATAGGGATATGTGTATATGTGTGTGTGTGTGTTCCTAACACTTATTCAGTGGGTCTGTTCAGGATTTGGCAAGTAGATTTACCATCGATTTGTTCAGCTATAGAATTGGTTTCCCTCAGGCCCCCGGCAATATCTCCTTATTGGCATTATTGCAGAAAAGTAAAAGCAAATGAAATTTTATTTTATCCTGGGGCTAAAGAAAGCATTTTACATTTTAACTGAAGCTTAGAATGTTTCCTGATGAAATTAGTTCTCGACCACTGTGAAATTTTCTTAAGTGGCAGCAAGGCAAGTCAAAAACCCTCCCTTCAGTCTTTAAAGAGCCAGTCAAGTGAAAAAAAAAATCCACTAAACAATACTACTCTTTTATATATATAAAGAAGAAAAATTTAAAGGACTTACCCATTCAGGTTAACAGAATACACAGCATCCTGTGAATAAATGATGGCTGAGCAGAGCTGCTTTGGTGAGAAGGAAGGGTGTGCTGTGGTAGGGGGTGCTTCCGCAGTGACCTCACGGCCATAATTAAACAAAAACAATCTGCTGATCCTAACAGTAGCCTAGGCTGGAGAGGGGTGGATAAAGAGGCAGGACCACCGCTGGTAACAACTGGAAGGCCATTTCAACGTCAGAGCTTTCTAAAGTGGTGAGAAGTACATGTCTTAGAGTGAAGAAATGTGATGCTGACATTGGGATAGCCCTCTGAATTATAATAATAGTAAAGCTCCATAGAATCTCTAGAAGGCAAGAGGGTAGCTAAGAACATTGACTTTGAGGGACACGGGTCTGGTGGGAACACATTTCTAGCTCTGTGGCCTTGGATAAGGTCTAGAACCTTCCTGGGCCTCTGTTTCCTCATCTGCAAAGTAGAAGTGATAAGACTTCTCACATTCTCTTGTGGTGGGGTTAGACGTGATAACAGCAGGGAGACTGCAGAACACAGTGCCTGCTAGGTCTTAAGCATTTAATAAATTGTATTCATTGATCCATAAGTTAGTGCTGTAGCTATTGTTTTTAGGATGAAAAAGCAGCAATTGATGCTGAACTGTGAGTTGCTAAAATCATTCAGTACATATGGGAATCTCCTGGCTGTCCAGTGGTTAGGACTCAGCACTTTCACTGCCAGGGCCAGGGTTCAATCCCTGGTCTGGGAATTAAGATCCTTCAATCCACACAGTCAAAAAAAAAAGAAATAAAATAAAGTTAAGTAAGGTCATTCAACACATAATTCAATTAGAAAGGAGAATCTTTTAGAATCACTACAGTATGAATGAATATAAAGTTATAATACATGCAAATCTTAGCCAAAGGATTGAGATATAATGAACTTACACATGTCTGTTGAGGCCCTCTGTGGGTCTGGCTAGGTCTGTCTATGTAGGACAGACAACAAAGCTACAGCTGCCCATGTTGTGAAACTGACTTTAAACTTTACACAAAGGAACAAGTCGATGGTAAGTCTGCTTTAATAATGGGACTAGAGTCAGTGAGATGTGTTCGATGTATCCAGCTAAAACCAGTTGTGTGGGAATTTAGGAATTTCACTTCAACTTCTGTATTTCATTTTTTATAATGAAACACATTAACTCTAGAGAAAAATAAAAGTTTTTTACATAAAAATAGTACAAAAGACATTCTTGATAAGCCACCCAGATAGTAACCTTTTCCCATACAAGCTTAAGTTCTTTTGCTTATTTTTAAAGGAAATAAAACATTCCTGATACAGCTAAGGCCTTAAAACTCCTTCCATTCCTCTCCTTGCCTTCCTCTGGTCATTACTATGATAAAAACAGTGATTCCTTTCATGCAAAATTTGCATTTTTACTACAAAATATTGATTTTTAAAGCTACAAAATCATTACAGAATACCATCTTAATACAACAAATAGGATATATTATTTAGAAACTTTGCACAAATAAGAATCAAACACGTTTTTAAAAAAATTCAGTCAGTATCTAAAAATTCCAAGTAGGCATCTGTATATACTCCTGCCCCCAAATATTATGAACAGAGCAATAGACACATGTGATACATTCAACCAATGAGTTTGGCCATGTTTTCTAAATCAAAGCTCAAAACGATGTGAAAAAAAATTTTATTTTCTCATATCTAATCACTGTGTTGTTCACCTGGAACTTAGAGTATTGTGAGTCAATACTCTATACGTCAATTTGAAAAAGATTTTATTTTTTCATTTGCAAATATCATTATATGAAGTTTTTTTTAAGGTGTAAAAATTCAATCACATCCAGTGAAATACATATAAAATAGCATTGTTTAATAGAATAACAGCTCATTCTAGGGACTGGGAAATCTATGTTTATGGGGTAAGTAACATTATACGAATTTTACCCTGGCTTCATCCAAGTAATAAAGATAAAACAATAACCACAATAAACCACCTCAATCTTTCCACTAACATATCAAATTTCCCCTTTGAGCCCAGTTAAGAACTCTATTTCCTCATTTCAGGAGAGGCCATTGCATTAAAGCAGTGCTTCCTTAAATGTGCCCCTCAACACTCCTCACAAAAGGGGTTCTCTGAGGAGATGTGAGAGGTGCTGCAGTCTATGAATACACGTGAGGCCTGGCAGGGGACCCACCCCACCCAGCAGATGAGCCAAAAATCCCTTTAATTTCTTTAACCCTGCTTTCCCCAAATTCCCTATCCACCCGCCATCTCCTTTGAATTTACAGTTTGGAAAATGGTTCAGCAAGTAACTTACTTGCATCCCTATCCACGTTTTTGAATAATAGTGTTCAGTTGCCTCAGACTCTTTGTGACCCCATGTACTGTAGCCTGCCCGGCTCCTCTATCCACACAATTTTCCAGGTAAGAATACTGAAGTAAGTTGCCATTTCCTTCTCCAGGGGATCGTCCCAACCCAGGGATAGAACCGGTGTCTCGCGTCTCCTGCATTGGCAGGCGGATCCTTTACCAGGAGCGACACCTAGGAAGCCCTTTGAATAATGACTTTGATCACAAAGGAGCCACCTCCAGGAAGGTTCTGCTCCGTCACGGGGTTGGGAGTGGGAGGCTTTGCAGTGATTTCTGCGCTGCTGTTTTGAGTGCACACACCTGCACTGCACATTTTTGCAGAAAGAAGGGATCCCACGCCACTGAGAAAAACTCCCAGGGGTTGCAATCCAAGCACCGTGGGCAGACAGACAAATAGGTGGTGGCCGCCAGGGCTCCCGCTGCGGTGCGCTGGCTGGAGATTTGGCACCTGCTGTGACTGGGCGGGAGTAGGATGAAGGGTTCCTCACCATTCTGAGAAGGGAGGTGCCCCTCATGGGAAATGGTGCTAATGAGCCCCAGTGGCCCGCAGGGATCCAGGGAGATGGATTTGATGAAGGCCTTGCCTCTGCAGTGGCTCAGCTGCTGACACAGGCGACCTAATCAGGTCTCAGAGGCGGTCAGCGCCACCAGCAGACGCTCTGGTCCGTCCCTCATTGTGACAGCGAACTGTTCAGCCCAGCCCTTGCTGCCCAGCCAAGGGTCAGCTCCTCTCTTCTCTGGCTCCTTCCTTACCGCCCCCATTTCTGAAATGAAAGGGTTAATCCCATTAGTGTCATCATTTCCAAAGAGCTAGCCAAGTTAAAGATCTGGAAAATGAAGCACCCTCAGAAATCTTTATACCTTCCTCCCGGAGCAGAACTCAGCAGAGCAGCATGTCCTGACAACTAAAGGGATGGACAGATGGACAGAAACAGGAGGAAGAATCCAGTTTGGGGGATTCCCTCTGAAGACTAAACCTGAGCGAACCAGGGTCTCTCTCATCTAAAGCAGTGATTTGGATTACAGTGCTGATACTATTTTCCCCCGCTTGGGTTACTACATTTTTTTAAAAGAAATTCTTCTTTCATGAGTATTACATTTTCCTGGAAATAGGGAAATGTTTTCTTGTGTAGACTCCTAGAGTAAGACAGTTAAGCAATCTTTCTGGCTAAAGAATAAGAACGGAGCCAATTAACTAAGGGAGCAACCGAATTAACAGCTGTGATTCTAGAAAGGCAATAAGTTACCAGACTCCAAGTTCCCTCAGAGCTAGTCTGACTTTTCCAATCTTTGTTTCAAGAACATAGTTTACATTCCAATTAGTGTAAACTTAATGGCAAAATAGTATCACTGAATAATGTTCATGGGATTCATTTCAGCGTGCAAAACTCTTCAGCCATCTTACGTCTTAGAGTGGTGGTAGGTTTTTAGCTGAATGCTCCTTTAGGCTAAGTGATTTCTAGAAAAGCAAAATGGAAATCCAGCTCCCCACACACCGCAGCTTCATTGTGGAGCAGGTGTCATATGTGGTCCCACAGGAGCACTTCACCACAGGTTTGATGATCCCAGCTGTGCAGACGAGCAAACTCTTGGGAGAGATCAGGCAGCTCCCCGGGATGATGCCTTTAGTAAGTGGCAGACCTGAGATGTGAGCCACAAATCCGTATCCATCCTCCGGCTTCTACGTCACCTTCTGGGGTTCAAAGACCCAGGTTCCTTTTCTGGATGCTCAATAGATTTGACACAAATCCAGAAACTGCCTTGCCCCATCTATGAAGGGGAACTGTAATTCTTTTCCTGTCAACCTCAGAAATTTCTCTTGATGATACACAAACCCTCACACACTGGAAACTGCTAAGAGCTATGCTGCTCCTGCTGTTTAGTCGCTCAGTCGTGTTAGACTCTTTGCGACCCCACAGACTGGAGCACGCCAGGCTCCTCTGTCCAACAAGTTCTCCAGGCAAGAATACCGGAATGAGTTGCTGTCTCCTTCTCCAGGGGATCTTCCCAACCCAGAAATCGAAGCTGTGTCTCCTGCTTGGCAGGCGGATTCTTTACTACTAAGCCATCAGGGAAGCCCAAGTCTTAAGTGAAAGTGAAAATTGCTCAGTCATGTCCAACTCTTTGTGACCCCATGAGCTTTACAGTCCGTGGAATTCTCCAGGCCAGAATACTGGAGTGGGTAGCCTTTCCCTTCTCCAGGGGATCTTCCCAATCCATATGCAAAATTAAGGACCATTTATTTAAAAGGTAATTCTGTACTGTGAGTCTGAGAAACCACTGATCTTAAGTTACACCCTCAGTTTAATAACAGCTTTTTTGTAATGGAAGAAAATATTACCACATTAAACAAATGTATCAGTTGTTGAGGGGCAGCTTAATTCTACAAATATTAAAAAATGTAAAAATTATGGGGATTGTGTAGTTGAGGAAATGTTATATATTTGATAAATCAACCAAATCCAGCATCAGAAAGACTATACACTGGGCTGCTGCTGATGGCTCTCCTTTTAGTGGTTTTTAGTGAAAAGTCAGAGATGAAAGTAGAAGCTAGTTATGTCTCAGTTTTTCCAAATAAAGGGTGAAAATTAAACTTGATTTGGGTCATGGGCAACGAAAGAGAGGAAGTGCTGAATTTTGACTTAGCATCCCTAGAGCAACATCAGCTTTTTCTGCAAGCAATTTTTATGGTTAAGCAGAACATTCTCAGAGAGGGGAAAATATCAAATTCACATGTGAGACTCAGTCAACTTCCCAGTTTGTTCATTGTACCATTTACTACACCATATGCCCCAATAATGCACCCAACTTTCTTGTTGGCCCATGAGTTGTTGACATGATGCATTCTTCTTAGAGATGTAAGCATCATATCATCAATCAGAGATAGCCAGCAATGGAAAAGTCACAACTCAGAACAGCGAGAGGAGCCAGGTTCAAGTTCAAATGTACAGAAGTAAGCCTTCATATGATCCAATGGAATACCATGCATTAGCCGTAGAACATTGCTCCAAACTGCTATTCATCTCACCACCTAACACATTCCACCTTGTAAAAATAACAGTACACATTAGATGCCAAGAAGTTGTCATAAGTACAGACTTCAGAATGTGTCAAGATGTGATATGATTTATACTTACTAATAAATGGCATTAATCAAGCGGCACACAGACACACAAAGGAAAACACTACACACCCCTGACCTAACACTTGTCAATAGATATTCACAATAGTCCAGTCACAGAGTGATAGAGATAAAACGTGCAATTATCTGTGTATTCATTTGGAAGTCAGTCATGGTAAAGAGCACAGGCTTTCAAATTAGACTCCACCCCAAACAGCTCTGCAACCCCAGGCAGGGCCCCTCATCTCACTCAGTTAAGTTTCCTCTTCCTGGCAATGGAAGGCATTGCTGTCCTCTGATGGAAGCTGCTTGTAGCATCACATGTCTAAGTTCCTCCTACCATGCCTGCCATATAGTTGTCATTTAACACATATCATTCTCTCCCCACCTCTATATACTTTATCCACTGCTCCAAAGTAAGGTCTATTTAGTATATTGAAGTTTTATATGGAAATGCTTTTTTTTATGCTTTTAAGCATAATGCCATCCAGTATTACCATATCTGATGAAAACGACATTTTCTGTTTTACTTAACTTTCTTCACTTTTTTAAACCACTGTACTAACATTTCAGGGTTGTTGTCAGGAATAAAAGCAATAAGGGATGTTAAAAGCTTGGGACAGCTCCAGGTACATACCTAGTACCAAGTGAGCCCTGCCTCTCTCCCTCGCTCTTGACCACCAGGGTTTTGAAACCCATGGTCACCCCAGCATGCAGAGAGGGCCAGTTGGATGATTTTTCAGTCCACTGCTCACACTATTAATAACGAAGTAGGCTGACTACCTTGTTTTCTCCACATTATCAGCAGCAGAAGGCTAAGTGGTGTCTAGCTTGCCTCTGTAAGGTGACTACGTGGCTGAGGACAGGACAGCACCCACCTTTCCTCATAACAAAATGTTGTACTTGTTTAATCAAAAAGCAGAGCCACAAGGGTTTTACCTGCGGGGTTCATTAAACTATTGTTCATTTCTTATGATTCTCTAGAATAAAAACATTTCTGTCTACCTTCAGTAAATCTGCAGGTGATATTAGCAAGCTCTCCCATGCCACCAAAAGGAAGAGATGTAGTGATATGTACAGCTAGAGAAACAAAAATCTGCTTCAGAGAATTTGAGGATTTGATTGCAACTTGAAAATGATTTTAATGTGAGGATCTTCTCAGTATAATTGGTTACAAGAGAAAGTTTTGTAATATAAAAGGTGATACCCTTAAGCAAAAAGATACTTAAGTCATTTATGTTTAAAAGGTGATGCACAGGGAATTCTCTGTCAGTCCAGGGGTGAGGAAGCTGCACTTTCATTGCCAGGAGTGCCAGTTCAGTCCCTGGCTGGGGAAATAATATCCCACAAACCATGCACACAGCCAAAAATAAAAAAGTCTCCTACTAAAAAAAAAAAAAAACTGGTATACAAATTGCTTAGATGAACACAGAAGGGAGTGAGATGGCATGCTACTCAGAATTCTAAGAACTCATTCTGAATTTTTGAGATCCCAAAAGTATACACATTTTAAAATATTAGCAAGAGTTTCTGCTCCCCCTCAGCTCACATGGAGATAGCATAGTAGAAACCAACGGTTTTACACATTTAAACTTGTTCCTGCCATCCTAATCTAGAGGAATCAGAAAGAACTAAGAAAGTACCCTTCTCAGAAACTGAATCGTGGTACCACATACATTGCTAGAAATGCCCCCCAAATTTTTAGAGAGGTTAAATAGGTTATTTTTTAATTCTGAATTGATTAATTTATTGTTTTGTGACTAAATATCTCCATTGTTATTCAATGTAAGTATCACTATGCCAACTTCTATATGATTTAATAATCTAACATGATATATATGAATGAATTCATCTGGCATGATGAGAAACATTCCTAACAAGACTGTACTTAGAACTTCGCAATTAACAATTCCAAAATTTGTATTATTGGCATCAATTTTGATTTCTTTTGCTTAGAACAGGATAGCTAGAAAGTCATTATATTAGTGAGATCTTTTGCCTCTTTATTTTAATTTTTTTTTAATTTGACTACACCAGGTCTTAGTTGCGGAACAAGGGATCTTTGATCTTCATTGCAGCATGTGGCATCTAGTTCCCTGACCAGGGCTTGAATCCAGGCCCCCTGCATTGGGAACATGGTGTCTTAGCCACTGGACCAACAAGGAAGTCCTGGTTTATTTTTAGTAATAAGTTAACATTGTCCCATGACCATATTTGAAGTATCAGATGTATATATTATAGTATATATATCATAAATTGAAAGTGAAGTAAAAGTGTTAGTCACTCAATTGTGTCTGACTCTTTGAGTCCCCAGGGACTGTAGCCCACCAGGATCCTCTGTCCATGGAATTCTCCAGGCAAAAATACCAGAGTGTGTAGCCATTTCCTTCTCCAGGGGATCTTCCTAACCGAGGGATTAAATTCTTATCTCCTACACTGTAGGTGAATTCTTTACCATCTGAGCCACAAGGGAATCCCATATCATATATTATACTTTGCATATTTATTTTATATATATTATTGACACACATATTATATTGTATATATGTATTATATGTATATACTTTGAGGGACATTTAAAATAGGAACCAGAAAATTATGAGAAACAGCTAGAAGAGTGCAATGGCCCTCCATCCTTACAGTTATCAAAACCTGCCCAATGGTTAGGGGTAAGAGAGTGAAAATTGGTCACCTATGAAAATGAGGATGATATTTTATGAGAAAAATGCATCAGCATAATTCTGATGAGTTATAGTGTTTGTTGTGAGAAATGAGACATTCAGTGGTCTCACGCTAAAGAACATTGAAAAAACATTACTAAGAGGAAATTGAAAAAGTAAAATATGGTAAAGTGATGAAGACAACTTTTTTCTGATTGAACAGATAGATAAATATTGCATGCAAGTATCAAAATACATTTAATTTTGCCACAACAATAGATATTCTCTTCACAAAAAGCATATGCATCATCCTGTACTCATGAGAGTGGGTGGTAGTAAACAGATGCCTCTTTAATGACGCCTGGCATGGCTTCATTCCCCCACCCCATCCCCTTTTTCTTCTTTTTTTAGAGGCTTGTTATACTAATTTAAATTCAACTTTACAACCTGAATGCTTGAATGCACTCACAGTACTAGGTGATGATAAATGCATGCAACACTTTCTTTTTTTCTTTTTCTTTCTTTCTCTCTTTTTTTTTTTTTTTTTTTTAGAGCAGAGAAAGGTTTGTTGCAGGGCCAAGCAAGGAGTACAGGTAGCTTGTGCTCAAAAACCCCAAACTCCATGCAGCACACTCTTGAGCAAGTGCCTTCACTGACTCCCACTGCTCCAAAGAATTTGGAATAATGGAGATCACTGGTCCATGATTTAGGCTTTTTTCTATAATTGCTGTAGCTCTTTCTTCTCTCATTTGGGAAGAAATATATAATAAACTGTGTGTAGGTCCAGGGCTTTATTTAAGAATGTTTACTAAAGCTTCTAAGGGTTAAGGCTGAGTCAAACTAAAAAGCAATAGCTAACTTTAATCTGATTTAGTCACTTAAACTGGCATCAACGGGCAAAACCAGAAATACTTCCTCACATTCTAGGTATTTTTTTGCTGGCATCAAAACTTAGAATCTTAGGCAAAGCCATGTAAATGCTTACAAAGTTCATCTTTCTGCAAAATGATGGCTTCACCCCGGTTGTGATTCTCTCTGCAGGGAAAAAAAAGTGTTTCAGCAATTCCACAGGGCTGACAACTGTAAAGAAAAAAAAAAAAAAAATTGTAGTCATTGGGGAGAAAATTGTAGTCATGTAGTCATCCCATGTAGTCAAGGGGTGATGAAAACAAATGTTTCCAGTTCATCTTTAAGTATTTGTTTTTGTTTTCTGGTACATGGACTATCCGACTGGTCAAATACAATGAGCATTATAGCGACAATTAAAATCTCTAAAGAGAATTGGAAATTGAAGCATTAGATATTATTTATAAAGATTTTCATTTCTTCCATTGAAAA
Organism: Dama dama; assembly: GCF_033118175.1. Classification (NCBI taxonomy): domain Eukaryota; kingdom Metazoa; phylum Chordata; class Mammalia; order Artiodactyla; family Cervidae; genus Dama; species Dama dama. The sequence goes on along the minus strand of NC_083698.1, from coordinate 77,711,444 downwards.
TAACATGAGTGGGCTTCCCTGGTGGCTCAGTGGTAAAGAATCCACCTGCCAATGAAGAGGACAAGGGTTCAATCCCTGGTCCAGGAAGATCCAGCTTGCCTCAGAGCAGCTAAGCCCATGCACCACAACTATTGAGACTGCGCTCTAAAACCTAGGAGCCACAACTGCTGAGCTCACATGCCACAGCTACTGAAGTCCATGTGCCTCCAGGCTGTGCTCCACAATAAAAGAAGCCACCACCATGAGAAGCCTGCACTGAAATGAAGAGTAGCCCCTACTCATCAAAACTAGAGAAAGCCTGCACACAGCAACCAAGACCCAGTGCAACCAACAATAAATAATATAAATAAATCTAAAAATAAAAGTGAGAAGCTACAAGTTTGAAACCAAGGCCACGATGGGCTGAAGGCATTCGCTTTTGTGTGAAATGTCACACTTGTCCCTGTTACAAATAATTGCATATTGAAATATACTTTTGTTTTTATTCCAATTAGGAGTCAGTAGATGGCAAAATCATGACATAGTCACAGATGAAGTGGGAATCTTTGAGAGCATGGTAGAACCATGTAATGAATTCACATGGATCCTTGTGGTGGAATCAAGATGGCAGAGGTTATGACTGTGGTGTGGTCGCTGAGGAGAAACGTTGTCTGGTGAAAACTGAAGAGAATTCCCCACTGTGTGCCTGTCATTTCTACTCTGCCATGGGAAATGGGCAGTTTCAATTATGTTCTTGGGGACCAGATGTCCCAAGGGATCTACTTCCCACCTACCCCCCTACACCCACCATGAAAACTCAACCCTTATTGATAACTGACTTCAAGATGGCAGACCCTTTAGCCATCTTCTTTTCCATGATCAAAGTTATTTAAAAATAAAATCTAGGATCAGGAGGTATTTCTCAGACTCCTCAAATCTAGAACAGTGCCTGGCACATAATGGGCACTTAGTAAATAGGATGCAGAAATCAAATTTTAATATATTAGTCTTCTTCAAAAAATTTTTTTTTAAAAAACTCTTTTCAGAATATAAGAACCTATTTTAATGACGAGTGAATTCAGCTATCCAATGACACAAATGAGTATGCAGTCAGTCCTTGAAAGGAGGAACTTGGGAGATCCCCTCCAGCCATTGACAATTACAGCAGTTTCCCTGGAGGAGAGAAGAGCCAGCAGGACCATTGTCAACGGCAGGAGTTCTAGTTTTGTGTAAACTCCTGAATCTTGATCATCCTAACTACTGGGAACCTAGGCTTTCTTTTCCATTGGCAGGTTGTTGGTGCCATATTTGGCAAGATATACAGAATGCTCCCATTAATCCCAAAGAAAGGATTTTCATGGATTCAGATAGCAGGATAATCCCCCAGTCTTCTACAGTGGGAATGAGAGCAATGTGGTGTGGCCCAAAGCTGGGCACTAGAAGTTCCTGAGCGAGTGGGTGGGTGAATGAGCATGTGAGTGATCAATTTGTATGTGAGTAAATGCACAAATAAACCAACATTCTTAATTTTACACCATTCAGAACAAAGCAGATATGTTTAGAAAATTGCCTATCTTTTCCAAAGTAGCAGGTAGTTTTTTATTTTTCCCCTTCTAGAATTATCTACATGGTTACATAAATCCTGCATTCTTGACATTGAAAATTCTGCCAGTATATTTGTATTATCCATTCACATAGGCATACGTTTAATGTGTAAAGTACTAATATTTGTATAAACAACCAAACTCATATATTCTAAGCCTTTGGGTATATGCTAGCTATATACATTTCGAAGGAGAAGACATTCATAGAACAAAATGACAAGCTGTCTGTCCATTTCCAAAAGAATCTCTCCAAATTCCACTTCCTTTGCCTAGAGAAAATTGCATCAGTGGTGAAAATCTTGCTTAAATGACCTTTGCTGAGAGAACCTACCTTGCATCAGTGAGAATTTCTTCCCAATCACAGATGAAGCCAGTCAATTTCTGATTCCAACATCATGACCAATCAAACCTTGAGCTAATATTTTGCAAAATTTACTCTCCGTTCTTCTGTCTTCCTCATCCCACCTTCTAGTTGAGTGAAAAGCAAGCAGAGTAGTGGAGGAAAAACAACACCTTAGAGAAATCAAGAATCTCTAAATAATCCAGAGCTTGACAATATGCTTTTCCGTAAGTATACAACTCAGATATAATTTTGAAATTTGAGTTGATGGTGGGTCCCTATGCTGTGTTCAAGAAAAGGGTTTGTTTCCTGGGCACTGATCTCAGTCCACCAATGACTCTAGGAATAAGCCATGAGGGCAGTTACAATGCCTCCTCACTTCATTCTCATCTCCATGTAATACCATCTTACATAAATTTAATTTAATCTTTTGATTATGCTCTGGATCAAAGCTTTTATTAACACTTGAGTAGGAACTGAAATAAAAGAGAAAACAGCAAATCTCACAAATACAGTAAACTATTTAGGAAGAGATATGATGCATCTTAAAATTTAAAAGTAAACAAACAAAGCAAATAAATTTTAAAAAAAAAAACAACTCTAGAGTGTAGCATATGCCAGATTCAATTGTAGAATTGTTGTAGTAGGAACTGTCAACTGCTCAGAACAGGGCTGCAGCTGCTAACTTCATTTGGCCAAAGGACTCAAGAAAGATTCAGGTCCACTAAGAATGATCATCGTATCAATTGAGTTGACTCTTACCTAGGAGACCTGTCAGCTCCCTGAGATGTGGATTTCCTTCCGCAATGTTTACTGCTAATGGGCTGCATAACTAGGGTTCAGCTTGTGCTCCATAAGCAAATCGTTCCTATAAAACACCGTTGGAATTGACATTATTCATCCTGTCTTACATCATTGAGAATAGAATCTTTTCACCGCCACCCCCCTCCTCATCATTTGTAAGTGGGAAACAAACGCATACACATTAGATTTCTTTTTTCTCAACAATTAAAATAGTGTGTTTACAGTGTGTTTGGGAATATAGGGTGAGTCTTGGCTTTTATTAAAGATGAGAGAGGAAATAGAGACCCATCAAACCACATCATTACTATACCTTAGAAATATTGCTGATTACTACTGAGAATAATCTTGCTAACATTATTGCCCAATGACCATGTCTAAATGGTCCTGAACCTTCTGACCTTCCCTTTTCCTAGATATTGTTACTGTTTTTTTCTCCTTTGGTAGGCATTCATTTTTCTTGTTAGAGTTTTCAGGTTTTCAAAAGCTTCAGAAGAACTTCAGCAACTAAGACATTTGCATAGTATCCATTTTTTAAGTACTGAAACGTCAACAAGTTTATAAATAGTGTTATAAATAGCAGCAGCACCTACTTCTCAGAAATAAACCAAATTCATAGTTTATGGGGGGAAATGTATATTCTGCTCACAATTTTAAATTTTCTACCTCTGCTAGCTTGTTAAATTTTCTCCTCCCTTCCTCCATGTCCCCTCCTGTTTACCTTTTTCCTCTATTTTTCAGGCATCCTTAGTTAACAAACTCATGACCATATGATCCACAAAATCTCCTTTTTTTCATGTTATTGATGGGCTTTCCATCATTGTGGTCAAGACAGTCCCCATTTTTACCTGTTTTTAAAATTAACAGGTAGCAGTAGCTTAGAAAATATTCAGTAATATTCATGAATAAGGTCATGTTTAATTTAGATGAGCTACTTATAGACCCAAAATGCTAAACTTAAATTTAAATATGAAAAGGGGGGCTTTGATCCCGTGGCACATACAATGGTGAGTTAGCCCAGAGTGGTGGGGGACTTGGAGAGATTTACAAGTTTAAATTTCTTTATGCAGTAATTTACAATTATCAAACCCCTTCCCATATAAGTGGAGAAAGAAGACAGAGCTGAAACTCAGAGGATCATCATCAAAGGCTCCCATGGTCCCTTTCAATCCTCCAGGTGGCCATAGGCCTGACCCTCCCCCTGGATAAAAGCTACTCTGGGGGCAGGCCACTTTCCTGAGGTCTTCCCAGGCCCCGCTGGGATATTCCAAGGGGACGTTGCTATGGCAAAGTGGTTTCTCCCATCTCCTCACTCCCCTCTCAGCACTTGGTTTCCTCTTCCACTCCTCAAGCCTCTCTCAGTGATGCTGTCCCAGTGCCCATAGCTCAGGGCTCCTCTGGGACAAGGATTTTATTTTATTTTTTTTTTAATTGTGGTAAAAGCCACATGATATAAAACATACTATTTGTTCAATGACATTAAGGACATTCACATCATTGTGCAATTCTCACCATGATCCATCTCCCGAATTTTTCACCTTCCTAAACTGAAGTTCTGTCCCCAGTAAACACCCCCCTCCCCACCTCACCCCTTAACCCCTGGCATCTAGCTTCTACCAATGTAGTTTCTGACTCTATGAATTTGACTATTCCAGGTACCTTGTATAAGTGGAGTCAAACAGTGCTTGTCTGCACCTAAAGTATATTGGAAAGCATTTTTAAGGTTAATTAATATACGGGATGGGCTTCCCTGGTGGCTCAAAGGTTGAAGCATCTGCCTGCAATGCAGGAGACCTGGGTTTGATCCCTGGGTCAGGAAGATCCCCTGGAGAAGGAAATAGCAACCCACTCCAGTATTCTTGCCTGGAGAATCCCATGGACGGAGGAGCCTGGTGGGCTACAGTCCATGGGGTCGCAAAGAGTCGGACACGACTGAGCAACTTCACTTCACTTAAAATATGGGACGAGGATTTTAAATAGCTTAGACCCATGACAGTGAGTCCAAGGAAACACACACATTCCACTTATCAGTAGGAGCATTGCTGGTGTAAAGGCACTGACGTTTAGGCACATGGGGGCCGGCCGGGGCTCTCTCTCTTTCTCTCTCTCCCTCCCCTTTTTCCTCTCTCAGCCTTTTTCTCTTCCCCACTCAGCTCTTAAAGACACACTGTCTCACCTCTAGATTCTCTGGGTGTACATTCCCTAGGTTGAAGAGACAATATTTATTCAACCACGTTCGTTCATGTTGAAGAGAAGAGAAAGTTTTCCTTCCCCATCCCTAGAGTGAGGAAGACATGCAGAATTTCAAGAATTCTCTTTATCTACCCTTATCATGAGCACCTGAGTTCTGGAGTGATCTAACTGGTTTTCACAAACCTGTTTTGCAAAAGCATAAACGTCTATTCCCTCCTTTGGAACACAGCACCTATTGAACCTTGGTGCCTCCACAGAAACTCCCAACTTTGCATTGTGACAGGACAAGGAAGATTTAATTATTTTTTCATGGGAAACTACCATGTTCTGTTCTTCAGGGTAAAGTCTTTTCATAGTGAAATGAACAGAAAAATTCAAAAAAGCTTCTGCAACTTAGTTCAAAGGCCCAGGGATTACAAAAACATGTAAGAAAAATGAAGTTATGAACAAACATTTATGGAACACCTGTTTGGTTGTTAGAGTACCTTGTTGGGTGCTCTACATATGTTAACTTAATGAGTCTTCACAAAAACCTTATAAAGTGCACATGGTTATTCCCATTTCCTAGAATGAATAGACTGAGGTTCTAAGAGGTGAAATAATCACCAACAATTTTCCACTAGTTAGTGGCAAAACCTAGACTTGTACCCAATCAGTGGGGAATTTTTTTCCTCTCCATCTCTCGGTATATTTAACTCATGAACACTATTAAGAAAAATTACCTTTAATGGCTTTTAAGTGAGTGTGAAAATCACTCAGTCATGTCCGACTCTTTGGGACCCCATAGACTCTACAGTCCATGGAATTCTCCAGGCCAGAATACTGGAGTGAGTAGCTGTTTCCTTCTCCAGGGGATCTTCCCAACCCAGGGATCAAACCCAGGTCTCCCACATTGCAGGTGGATGCTTTACCAGCTGAGTCACAAGGGAAGTCCTAATGACTTTTAAGAAGCCATTAAAGGGGAGAGGATTTTCTTATTGTTGTCATTCTGTTTTTACAGCATCAGTTTTTATGCAAATTATCCTTCTCATAATGTGAGTCAAAGTGACATTTTAAAGATCATGACACTTCCAATTCTTTCCTCTTGTCTGTGAGTGTGTTTCTAAAGTTGAAGCCAAGTAGTAGAGCACTCAGCAGCAAGGATCCTCATTCTAACTGACAGTGAGAAACATTGAGTAGGTAGATATTCCCAGAGGCGGAATATTTATTGATACCCATAGTGTAAGCATTAAACTGTACGCTATAAAAAGCTCTTTCTCGCACTCATTAAGAAATTGTGTGTCATCTATTCCTTGCAGTTTGACCTAAGATAATTTGTCTCATGTCCTGGGCTTTAGTTATGCCCTCTTCAGACACACCTCCATTCCCTATGCCCATACTCTTTCCAGACATTGTTAATCAATCATGGCACTGTTTCTTCCTGAACACTGGAACCTTCAGAGCTCCAGGAAGTCATAGCCAATTGGTTGATTGATGGATGTTGCCTGCAACAAGATTAAATCTATTTATCCTTAGTTGCATGTCTTCCTCTAATTAAACTCATTGATCTGCTTATCTTCATGCCTTTACTATCTCTGGTTCAGATTCTCCAAAGGAAGCCCTCTAAAATATTCATACTTTTCATGTTTCCCTCCTTGGACACAGCTATGTACAAGAAGGTACTAGATTGCATGCCACAAAAATAACTTTTGTTTGGGAAATGGATATATTTCCCTATTCTTCCTGAATCAACATCCTAATTTGAACTACCAAAACAACTAAGTTTAACCTTAAACTTGAGAGGACCTGAGACTGAAGTCAACATATTATGTAAAGAAGACTAAAATTCCTTGGAGGAAGCAAGAACAGTGGCTGTAGCCAGACCAGAAGGGAAAGGGAAGGAGACAGGTGATCACTCGCTACCAGCTCCTCAGCTCTCAGAAGCTAGAGTTCTATGTTCAAGAATGGACAAAGTGATGCCAGGTGTTAACAAAAGCCTCTTGACCAAAAAGTGCTGAGGTTACACAAATATTTGACAAAGAATTGTCTCTGCTGATGGATTGCAAGCCCTGGAAAAATCACCCATTTCCAGCATTGACGGGTTTCCTTTTCCTAAAGATATGTGCAACAGAATTACTTGTCACATTGACATCTGCAATCACATTCTCTGTGGCAGAGTTTAACAGCATGTCATAGACTATTACGACATGTGGCCCATCAGACAACTTGTCTGGATGCCCTAGGCTTCTATGAGACCCCCTCAACTGCTGCCGATGACACCTACATGCTGGCAGTGAATAAATTCAGCACCCATTCCCCTCCATCAGTCATAATGCATCGCTGCTAAACACCTCAACTACACTGAGGTCCATAAGGGCATTGCAATGATAACATGGTATCCCAAGGAATTACATGGCACTGGATTGCTGGGGTTTGCTACAATCACAAGATAATCTTTATGGTGGCTTAAATCATAATGGCTACTGGATAATAATAGCACACTTATGTGCAAGTCATCCCCATTCTTATGGAAATAGGGAGATGTGCTAATGAACACTAGTAATCATTTCAGTGATTTTTTTTTTTTTTTAGTTACTCTTACAACATGGACTTTATTCTCCCTTGTGGCTTATGCTCTTAACCCTTTTAAGCAAAGAGACAAGTGAACATGAACAGCAACAACCAAATAAGTCCCCTGTCAGAGAAGCTGGAACTCTTAGGTCACAAATTATCATTGCAATAGCAGTATGGGCCTCGTCCCGGTTAAAGCAATCATCAGAGATTAATCGTTACTGTTGGAGTCAGGGAAAAGACAGAGGGGATCATTGCAAATGATGCCTGAGCTATTTGCTGTGGGATTGATGGGCCAATAACTTCACTCAAAAATTTCTAATGTTGCAACCTAGGCATAAAGTAGACCATGCTTGTTGAATTGAAGTGAAAGGCAACGAATCAAGCATCCCCTATGCCAAGGATTCATTGAAGCCTTTTGCTTCACACTTGGAGGACTACAATAATATCCCAGTGACTCATCTCCTGGTCAATCACCTGTTGACCCTCCAGTCCATTCTCGCCACGCAGTCACATTCTCGTCTGAAATTGCTCCATTTCAGTACTCTCCCCTGGAATTTGACCCTTCCAGGCCAACCTGTCACTGCCCAATGTCTGCACTCTCTTTTGCATGAAGCTAGTTAACTCACCACCGCCACGTTTCTCACCGCCCACTTGGAATGGATTCTCTGACTTGCCAAATCCCACCCAACCTCCAAGATGCTCTTCTGCCCTTGTTTCTTCTAGGAAGTCTTCCTAGCAATCATCTTCATCTTTCTTCCTCTGAAACCACTCATTCATTCCAAATATTCCTCTGAGCACTGACCACGTGAGTAGAGAGATTTTTATCAGAGAGTCCTTGCCACTTTGACACATACACTCCTCCATCGGGTTGTTAGAATCTTTGCATGCAACGTGCCTGTTTTATCACCCCATCCCCTGCCCCAGTTGTGTCTTCCTAGTGTCTTCCATGGCACATGACACTGTGTGTTACATAGAGAAGGGTCTGGAGGTACAAGGCTGTTCTGCCAGAGTCCTCAGCATCTCAGGAGAGCTGGAATACGAGAATACATCTTGTGCGTCCGATGCCTGGACCCGGAGTCCCAGCACAGTGGCCGTTTGCTCAGTGATATGTGCTTCCATCAGGACATCTCCTTGTGGTAAATCCTTAGCCCTAGGAACCAGAAAATCAAACTCCAAAAGCTAGTCCCTGGACTACAAATGCTTTGAAAGTGGCCTCTTTCTATTTTTTCCCTCAAATCAATTTCAGCATTGCCTTTTCTTTTTTAAAATTTATTTTTGGTTGTGCTGGGTCTTTGTTGCTTTGTGAGGGCTTTCTCTAGTTGCAGTGAGCGGGGGCTACTCTTCATTGTAGTGCATAGGCTTCTCATGGCAGAGGCTTTAGGCACGCAGGCTTCAGTCGATGTGGCATGTGGGCTCGGCAGTTGCAGTTTATGGGTTTACTTGCTCCCCTGCATGTGGAATCTTCCTCGACCAGGGATCGAACCCATGTTACCTGCACTGGCAGGTGGATTCCTATCCACTGAGCCACAGGGAAGCCCCCTTATTGCCTTTTCAAACCTCACTTGCGATTTCCTGATTTAGTTGAAGGATGTGTAGATGCAAATACTTCCTTTGAATATTGAAAAGCTTTTCATTTAAAACACAAGTATTCCAGGTCAATGAACCTCCCACCTTGCTTCCTCGACTCCTCGCATGTCCTTGTGACCACCTTTTGGAAGTTAAAGTCTAAAGAGAAGTTACAGTGAGATCTCTGTAAGCAAAATTGGCACATCTGACAAGTTTTCAACAACACAGTATGTGACGGTCTCCACACTTGGATGCATGGGAGCAAATGAAAATGAGCGAGTTGTAAGGCACTAGGGAATATTAAAAAATTCCCCACAGAGTACTGCCAAGGGTTTGACAAGCTGAGATGGTGATCCCAACTGTGCTGAAAGGAGAGCAAAAATGAAAAATGCTCAACTTCACAGAAGCCATCCTGACTTTAGAACCACCCAACCCCACCCTTGCACCTCTCAGACAAAGCCTCCCATTAAAGGGTTCCCTCTGTCGGGCCGTTGTGGGTCCCTCTGGCTCTGACACTGGCCCTGCCTTACCCTGCGTAAGTGATGCCAAGGCCCAGGAAAGAAGAGAGGAGCGAAGGAGGGGTGAAGGGGGACCAAAGTGATGCCATGTTTTAGTAATGTCGCCGCGAGGCGTTGGCAAGTGAGACTGCGCTTGGGGAAGAGGCTGGTGAGACACTGTGTTTGCCTTTTCTTCTCTGCACTCAGAACGCAGGCAGAGCATCTCATTACCGCCAGGCGAGCACAGACTCATGTCAATCTTCTTGGAAGCAGAATGCCTCTTCCACATCCAGTGTGTTCTGTAGCTGTCAGGGGCCTGCCTCCTCTGAAGCCTTCTCCTGGGCTAAACACGCTGACATCCTGCCTAAAATAGAACCCACAACCCTGCCACCTAAGTGAATCCAGCTTCCGTAGGCTTTCATCGGGGGCGAATCAGGAGGAGTGGGGCTTCCCAGGCCCAGGGAAGTCAGACAGGATGGGTCAGCTTCTGGACTTTCCCAGCGCATTGAGGACAGGAGCATTGTACATTTCATAGTGCAAGTGAGGAAAGTGGGAGTAGCCTGCGTCAGAGTCAGACAAGGAACTTGCTCCCCCCTTTGCCTGTGGAGTCAAAGACTTTGAACCCTGGGATGTTAATGCAAGACCATTCATCAATAAAGTACTTATGCACCCTGATCTATTGATGTTGACTCCTGCTGACCTTGCTGGCACTGATGGGACACGCTCATGGCCATGCTGCTGGACGGACAGCGCGGTCTTGCTCAGTGAGACTGCGGAGCTGCAAACTCCCTGCAGGACCACTGACCACTCTCTCAGTAACGACTTGATCTTGATCATCCGCCATTGACAACTGCCATGGATACCTGATATTCTCACAGCTCCTCCATTAGCGCCACCCCACAGGAGCTTCTGTGGTGGAAGCATGGCTTGCCGAGTGAGGAGGGATTCTCTCAATCCTGATCTTTGGACTGAATCCTGTGGGCTTGCAGGTCTTCTACGGTGCCAACTGTGTCTGGAATCCAAGAGACAGCTGAACCCAGAAACCGTTCCTTCCTAAGATAGCCATTGAGAAACTATGTCCCAAGCCCTGCCAGGGGGAATGTGGGCACAGAAAATGGGATCATTTGTAAACTTAGTCTGCAAGCAGCTAAGCGTCTAGTGGGAAACTGCAAACAGGATGCAGGGCTTTTCCTAAGAGAAGGTGCCCCCCTATGTCCTCCCTGTTGATGGCAGCCAGGGGATATATGGAAAAGTGAGCATTTGGGGGTCCAGCCAGACGAGGGCCTTCAGTGCGTGAGTTGTTGATGCTCTGTCTGCTTCTGAGACAGAACAGGGGAGTCTGCTGCCCTGGCAGAAGTCACATGCTTCTGTCCTCACTGATGCCTGAGTTTCCTTTCTTTTTTTTTTATTGGAGTATAGTTGTAGTGTAGTATAGTGTTAGATGCTGGTTAGTTTCAGATGTGCAGCAAAGTGTCTCAGATATACATAAACATGTATATATTCTTTTTCAGATTCTTTTCGCAGATAGGTTGTTAGAGAGTATGGAGTAGAGTTCCCTTTGCTATACAGTAGGTCCTTGTTGGTTATCTATTTTGTATGTCGTAGGGTGTATCTGTTAATCCATGATTTTAGTTTTAAATAAGATGTTTTCCCCTTCCGCCCAGGCACTCGGTCCATGTGTGTTTCCTCTCTCCTTCACGTGCTCATCCTTTGCCACTTTCTTTCTTCTCCAGATCGGTCCGAGGATTCTGAGTCGGCTCTCAGGGAGCCTCCTACGGAGACCAGAGCACAAGAGAGGTTCAGGCGCCTGTGCCAACTCTGAGCAGAGCCTGGAGCCTCACCTGTGGGCCTGTTTCTTGCAGATTATTGGGACCATTCCTCTGATGCCGAATCCAGGGCCCTCAAGCCAAACACCGAGCGGCACTCAGGGCCTTCAAGTGCAGCCGATCACCCCCCAGCTCCTGACGAACGCCCAGGGCCAGATCATTGCCACAGTCATCGGGAACCAGATCCTGCCTGTGATCAACACGCAGGGCATCACGCTCTCCCCCATCAAGCCTGGCCAGCAGGTAAAGGCTTCTTGTCCAGACAGCCCTGGCTACCTGGATACCTCTCCTTACCGTCCTTCTTCTAATTGGGCTCAATCAATGAAAAGTAATTTTTAAATTAGAAAATATTTAATCTCACTAATCCTAACATATTGATACTTATTTTTTTAAAAAAAGCAAGTAGCTTTATTTTTCATTCTTAGTGAATATGAGTGACAACTAAATAATTGCTAATCTATAAACAAGAATATATTTGGTGCTGGAGAGGGTGTGGAGAAAAGGGAACCCTCTTACACTGTTGGTGGGAATGCAAACTAATACAGCCGCTATGGAAAACAGTGTGGAGATTTCTTAAAAAACTGGAAATAGAACTGCCATATGACCCAGCAATCCCACTTCTGGGCATACACACTGAGGAAACCAGATCTGAAAGAGACACGTGCACCCCAATGTTCATCGCAGCACTGTTTATAATAGCCAGGACATGGAAGCAACCTAGATGCCCATCAGCAGATGAATGGGTAAGGAAGCTGTGGTACATATACACCATGGAATATTACTCAGCCGTTAAAAAGAATTCATTTGAATCAGTCCTAATGAGATGGATGAAACTGGAGCCCCTTATACAGAGTGAAGTAAGCCAGAAAGATAAAGAACATTACAGCATACTAACACATATATATGGAATTTAGAAAGATGGTAATGATAACCCTATATGCAAAACAAAAAGAGACACAGAAATACAGAACAGACTTTTGAACTCTGTGGGAGAATGTGAGGGTGGGATATTTCAAAAGAACAGCATGTATACTATCTATGGTGAAACAGATCACCAGCCCAGGTGGGATGCATGAGACAAGTGCTCCGGCCTGGTGCACTGGGAAGACCCAGAGGAATCGGGTGGAGAGGGAGGTGGGAGGGGGGATCCGGATGGGGAATACGTGTAACTCTATGGCTGATTCATATCAATGTATGACAAAACCCACTGAAATGTTGTGAAGTAATTAGCCTCCAACTAATAAAAAAAAAAAAAAGAATATATTTGGTTATAACAGGGACAATTGCCTAAAGTTCAATAGATATGTGTTCTTATTTATCACAGCTTGTGATACTTAACTTTCAGTCCATTTTAAAAGGGGTCAAGAAGAAACTAAAACCAGTTAACGTCTTATCTATAAATGGGGGAAAAAGTATTACACATTAAGAGATCCCAAATTGATGCTGCTGAAAGTGCTTCCTAGAAATTAGGGAATGAAAAATAGGAGGTTCTAATTGGTAGAATTTCATTAAAACCATGAGAATCCAGTATGTTTTATCCATTCAACTATCAATCAAGCACTTTCTGTGTGTTATACTAGAAGCTGGGTACACAGCCCTGAAGAAGAAGAACATGGTTCCTGACCTCATGGAGTTTCTGGTTAATTGTTTTCTTCCACAAACCTTTCTTGATAACCCACTATACACTGGGCCCTTGCTTAATTATAAGAAACAGGGGTGAAAGAGTGACAATTTCTTGTCTTAAGGAGCTCATAGTCTTGTAGAGGACACAGATGTATGAGCACAGCCCCATTATGCAATAAAACAGAATGACCTGGGACTTCCCTGCTGGTCCAGTGGTTACAAATGTTGACCCATCATTCACCTGACTGACTCCAACCCATCCATCAAGACTCACTTCCAAACCATGTGAGCACTTCCCCTGCGGGAAGAGGAGGGGGACGGGGCAGCGGGGAGTGGGCGGGAAACTAAGATCCAGTGACATGGCCAAAAAAAATCTTTTAATAAATAAATAAGACAGCATGTCCTGTAACAGGACAGGTATGCACAAAGTTTAGTATCATCACAAAGATGGAAGTGACTGGCTTTGTCCAGAGAGTGTTGAGTCCTCACATGGTTTGGAAGTGAGTCTTAATGGATGGGTTGGAGTCAGCCGAGTGAATGATGGGTCAACAACATTCCAGGCGGCGGGGACAGCAGGCACAGAGGCAGGGACACACGAAGAAGCCTGGAGTGCTAAACACAGGAAAAAAGTTCATGTGACTGAAACGCAGAGCGAGTCTGAGAACAGTCATGGAAGGGGCCTTATAGTCAAACTGAAAAGGGTGACTTTGTCCCAGTGTGATCTTGAGGCATTCCCCGTCTTTGTGCCTCAGTTTTCTCATCTGTAAAATGGGGAAATGTCAGGATCTCCCTCACATAGCAGTTGGGGGGGCCTCTCTTACTCCCGCTGGTTCTCCCTCTAAATCGAAACCACTGCCTGTGGGCCAGGGTTCCCACCACCCTCTTCTTCCCCAGCTTTCTCACAGGCAGTGGGACAGTCCCTGACAAATGTATCATGAGGACTTCTACCCCCTCCCTCTGCCCCTGTCTCTCAGCTATTTTCTTTCTTTTGCTATTTACAGGATTCCACTGTATTCTCTAACCTTCTAAATAGTTCCCCCAAGGGAATTGGACTGGTCCCTGCTGGCTCAATGGTTAAGACTCTGAGCTCCCACTGTAGGAGGCACAGGTTCCATCCCTGTTCAGGGAACTAAGATCTCACATGCCACACAGTGTGGCCAAAAAAAATGAATAAATAGTTCCCCCAAATGTTTCATTGGCTTTTTAATCCCTAGTTCTATCTGTTCAAACCTATGTTCAAAATTATCTCTGGGCTCAGAAATGAGAAAATTAATCTTTTCGTACAATCTGCTAAAAAACTATTTCTGTCAGCAAACCCAAGTTGCAAATTGCCAAGAAGGTGATGAATTAATTAGAGATCATCAACATTTAATACAAGTAGCTCTCACTCTCACTTTGAATTTCTAAGTAGGGTGTGTGGGTGATAGACCACTGCCATTATACAGGATGACAGCTCTATGTTTGAGGTAGTACAGTTTTGATCCAGAAGGACCTAACTAAGAAACGGCAAGTAAGAGGGAGGTATGGTGCTGCTTCTCAACCCTCGCCCACTATTGACAGCATGAATCCATTTACACAGTCTCTCTCGTGAGCATAGATGCACCTCAGAATCTTGCTCACACCCTACCTGTTGACCCTTGGAATGAAACCTCATTATCACAGTGGGAATGTCTGGTCCTCTGCTAATCTAACCACTGCCATCAACCCTGTTGGTAGAACTGGAGATCTAGCAACTGGGAAGAAACAGCCAGCCTCTAGGATTGTGCCAGGCCCATCCAACTCATGTCATTTACAACCAGCATCACAGAGGGCAGGGCTTGCCTTGCCAGTATATGTGCATGCATCTCTCATACAAGTGCATGCTGAGAGGACATGTGTGCACAGCTGAAAAGAGTGACACTCAAACCTTCCTGAATCCTCAACTCACGGCAGGCACCCTCGGGCCTGTCCCGTTGTTCAAGGCACGTGCCAGTGGTCTACTCAAGTCCTAGGAAGGTCAAGGGAACTGATGACGGACGTGGTGAGAAACATCAGGAGAAGAGCGCCATACTGTTTCTTGGCATCAGCTCTGACTGAAACACCTTGGAAGGTGTAGTAAAGTTAACAAGTTGGGTGAATTAAGAGGAAATGCTCGAGTCTGAGTCCCAGATATAAAAGGGGGAATTCTGAGGATAGAGGGTCATAAAATGCTGAGAGTCCAAAAGTAAAAAGCTCAGACCTAGAGATATATATAAGAATAGTGATCTTCAATTTTTTCTTTAAATATTACCCTTTACATTGAAGAAATATAATATGGACAACTACTAAAAAATAAAGGATTTCTCTTGTACAATAGAGAAGTTTCTCACTTTATTTTTTTATGTGATTTATGACAAATGCTTGATCTCACCAGAGCATAGTTCCAACAGTAAAATATGTCATAAATTACAAGAGCAGAGAAGTCCCTAATTCGCACTCAAAAGGAAGTCCACTTTTTATGGAGTGAAGTACAGGCCTCTTGGGCTAGATGACCTGGGGTGATTTGTTTTAATCTAATAAAAATAATTTAAAAATCTTAATTTTTACACATGTCTACCACTAGTTAAAAGAACCTGGATAAAATCAAAGAGTGAAGAGTCAACTACTTTTGAGGATGCTTTATTCCAATGATGAAAGATTGAGAACCTGCAAAGTTATCATCTGAAATACAAACAGTATTTTTTAACAAAAAACACATACCAGTATCTGATAGTCCTTGATATCACTTCCACAATATCGAGTCAGGAATCCTTGGTGAGCAATGCAAAGAAATAAAAGTCAGAAAATGACTAGATAAGAAAGAGAGGGGGACTTCTCTGGTGGTCCAGTGGTTGAGACTCTGTGCTTCCAGTGCAGGGTATGTGTTTGATCCCTGGTCAGGGAAGTAAGATCGCACATGCTGCACACACACAAAAAAATATATGAGAGAGAGAGAAGTGTCTTTCTGTGCATGAAACAAAGAACCTAATACAAAAATATTTGGTAGAACTTGAAAGTAACATTTCCTTTCCTCCTTAAGATTCTGCAGCTCCAAAGTCAGAGTGACCCACATGCCAGGGTTTGCCCTTACTGTTCTGTGATTGTGAATTCATGATTTCTTCATGAGCAGCACAGAAATCATGTTGTGTATATTTATTCTTCCTCTGACTAAATCCCAACAGAAGTTTATGGGAGATTTTTAATGTCGTTAAGAAACTAGAGACACAGGAAAGGGAAAATGTGATTTGTAAAATCAAAGCATTGAAATTTTTCAAAAATCAAATACCATGGCTATAATACATGGAGACTGCCATCCATGAAATCACTCAATTGTTCTTCAATATGTAATCTCGGTGCTAATAGGAAGCCAAAGGAAAATGGTTTATTTAAACTAGCTCTCTAAAATGCCGTGCATGCTAAGTTGCTTCAGTTATGACCAACTCTTTGCAACCCTATAGTCTGTGGCCCACCAGGCTCCTCTGTCTGTGGGATTCTCCAGGCAAGAACACTGGAGTGGGTTGCCATGCCCTCCTCCAGGCGATCGTCTTGACTCAGGGATCAAACCCACATCTCTTACATCTCCTGCACTGGCAGGTGGGTTCTTTACTGCTAGCACCACGGGGAAGCCCCTAAAATGCTAATATGATTCTCTAAATCCATCTGGTTTTGTTTTTTTTTCCAAGTAAAAAAATATAGTCACTAGTTTTTTCCCAGCCATTACCTAAATCAGTAGTTTCCAATTTTTTCTTGGAGCCATCCAGAATGAGACACAAATGAAGTATTTCCACCCATACAGGATCTAAAATAGTCATAAGGGTTTCCTAGAGAAAGGAAATGTGTGTCAGTGACCCCAGTACAAAACAGACCTTTGACCTTGCAGCCACACATCCGGGCATCTCACATCTCTGGTCTCCCTGGTCGCTGCCAGTCGAGCTCAGCTGACAGAGCGCATGCTCCCTGTCCGCCCTAGCCTGGGATGCCTCTCCTACCTCTTCTGTCGGGCAAACTCCCACCACCATCCGCCTGCCCAGGACCCCTCCTTTGTGAAGCTCACCTTTATCATTCTCTCACCTTGGTTTTCCCCTCGCTGCATTCACTGTCTTCAGTCTATACTGTCTACACCTGAAAGGCAGGGACCAGACTGATTCAGCCTTGCTCAGGACCCAGCCTATGCTGTGTGCTCCATCGTGTTTAACTGCTGCCAAATGGTAGTGTTTCCCTATCGGAGACACCAGATTCCAGAGTCATGCTCCCTGAGGAACCCAGGCCAGGCCCTTCCATGGCTTTCTGATTCTGTGTCTTCTGCCATTTTCCAGTAGGTTCCAAACCAGCATCTGCCGGTAGCTTGGGGAGAACTTACACACAGCACTCTCTTCCCTAATTCTCTTTCTTTCTCTGTTAACCCCTTCCTCTGCACTAAGATGCAGAGTTCTATCATGTTCTAGATATGATACCCAGGGGAGCTTTTAGCTATCAGAATTTTTCAAAATTTTAGTACTCAAAATTTTTCAAGTTAGGTTGTCCTGAGCTCAACCCTGAACCTTCCAGCAAATTTAACACCTGCACAGTTGGCCATGTCCATTGTAGAATGAACTCCTTGATAACATTCAGGTATTCTTTATGTCCTCCTAATTATTAAAAGCTCTTACTAAATCTAGGCTCTGGCTTCTCTTGTCTAGACGCAATAAATCTACTTTCTTTACCCTTTTTCTAAGACAAGATCCTTCCAAAACCTTAAGTGGTCCCTCAACCAGCAGCCTTAGCCTCACTTGGGAACCTGTTAGAAATGCAAATTCTTGACTCCTACCTGGACCTACTGCACCAGACACTGTGGGGGTAAGGTCCAGGGATCTGTTTTCTAACAGCCCTCTAGGTGATTCTGAAAGCGCTTAAATCTTGGGAACCACTGATTTCATTTCTTCTGCAGCCACTTTGCCTTTAAATGTTTGGAAAGTTTCGTCTCCCCCCACCCACATGAATTTCTCTATATTTAATCCCATTTGAATGTTATTTTATAGAAATTAACTTTTTCCAATTCATCTATCACATTCTGGTTCTTCATTTTATCCCATTTTCCAATATGCTTGTCACCTCTACTTATTCTTATATCAATCGTGAATTTAATTAGAAGATGCTTTATTCCAGAAACTAAAATATTGTTAAGGATATACTGTGTTACACAAGGAAGACAGATGAGGAGCACTGGCACAGAAAATCCAGAAAGTCTTCAAAGTGTGCTTATATCTATTTTTGTTGAATACAGTAAATATCAGCAGTGCCGACCAACACAAACTAACCAGCAAAGCCAGCCTATGAGATGCAGTGAGAAGCGTAAAGCTTAATGGACTCTGAATCCTATTTCTGCCTGTCTCTCATCCCCTGTGTGGGATGAACATCCCCATATCCTTCTCTCCTTCCCTGGATGAAGCAAAGCCCCAGGCTAACATGAACTGCCCCTTCCTTTTCCTCCTTTTTAGTGGACTTTCCATGCCTATATTAATTTTCTAGAAATGCCATAACCTTAAAATCTTGATTCTTTTCTTTTTTTTTTTTTTCCTCACTTGACAGTTCAACTCCCTTTGACCTACTTCTTTTTTTTTTTTCTTTCCAATTATTTTCACTAGTTGGAGGCTAATCACTTCGCAACATTGCAGTGGGTTTTGTCGTACATTGACATGAATCAGCCATGGAGTTACATGTATTCCCCATCCCGATCCCCCCTCCCACCTCCCCCCTCACCCGGTTCCCCTGGGTCCTCCCAGTGCACCTGGCCCGAGCACCTGTCTCATGCATCCCACCTGGGCCGGTGGTCTGTTTCACCATAGATAATATACATGCTGTTCTCTCGAAACATCCCACCCTCGCCTTCTCCCACAGAGTCCAGAAATCTGTTCTGTACATCTGTGTCTCTTTTTCTGTTTTGCATATAGGGTTATCATTACCATCTTTCTAAATTCCATATATATGTGTTAGTATGCTGTAATGTTCTTTATCTTTCTGGCTTACTTCACTCTGTATAATGGGCTCCAGTTTCATCCATCTCATTAGAACTGATTCAGATGAATTCTTTTTAACGGCTGAGTAATATTCCATGGTGTATATGTCCCACAGCTTCCTTATCCATTCGTCTGCTGATGGGCATCTAGGTTGCTTCCATGTCCTGGCTATTATAAACAGTGCTGCGATGAACATTGGGGTACACATGTCTCTTTCAGATCTGGTTTCCTCAGTGTGTATGCCCAGAAGTGGGATTGCTGGGTCATATGGCAGTTCTATTTCTAGTTTTTTAAGGAATCTCCACACTGTTTTCCATAGTAGCTGTACTCAACTAAGAATCTTTTAGAATTTTTATGTTATTCTGAACTGTTTGGTTGAATGCTAGAAGGTAGTAGGGCCCCAGTGTTCTGAAAAAAGTGTTTATTTCCTTTGGACAAAATACATCTTTCCTAGATTCTTAGTTATCTTAGATTCATCTCTTTCTTTGACTGTGTAGACATAGAACAAACTCTCAATAGAGCTATTTTGTTTTCCTCTAGAATTCCTTCTCTTGTGTAGACTTCTAAGTGAGACTGAAGCCTAGTAATTTTTCTTTACTGAGTTGTATATGAGAAAAAGAAATTTAAATTGATTATTGTCTTATCCAGTTCCTTGATGGTACTTTGCCACGCCCAGGGCCAATAAAATATTGATGAAATGGTAAAACCAAAGAGTAGCTCATGATTCAATAACTCAAAACTGTGAAAGCTTTTGTCAAGTAACAATATTTAGAAGGACAACTCAATAGGTTACAAGGGGTAGACTGACATGCAAATATCCATCACATTTTATTAAGCAAATTAAACATAGATTTAATCTTCAGTGTGTGTTCCTACAGAATAAAATTTACTGGATTCAATTGTTGATTATGTGCTCAGCAGATTGGCTAATTACTTTAGGCAGATGCTTGTTGCATATTAATTTGAGTTCCATATCAATTACAACTACCTTACTTCACAATCTTAGCACAGTGGAGTAACAGTGAGGATGTTCTTTTGAGATGTAATTGCAGGAAATTGTGGAACAGGACAGCCTGGCATCCTGGAAAGAGCCCTGAACTATGGGGCGAGAGCCCAGATTCTAAGGCAGACTCATGGTCTTGGGAGAGTCACTTACTTCCCATAATCGTGCCAGCTATATCTGCTGTGTAGAGCTAGCCTGTGAATCTGGAAAGCAAAAGCATTACCACGGGGTCGGGGGCGGGGAGAGGGTGGGATGGGAAGGGAAATAGGTCCCTAAACACATTTCCAAAGTAGCACATGATTAACAATTGTTTGAAAGTAGAATGTTAATTGATGGTTAAAAACACTTTAGGGAATTAAAAAGACTGTCAGTCACAGGTGTTGGTGATGCTACACAGCAACTGGAATTCTTATAATAGCTGGTGAGCATATCAAAGGCTCCAACCACTTTGGAAATCAGTCTAGTAGTTTCTTTAAAAGGTAAATGTGCACTTAAGGTATGACTTAGTCATTTCCACAGTTCCATTCCTAGGTATTTACATATAAGAAATGAAAACACAGGGATACACAAAGATTTGTCCATAAGTGTTTATAACAGCTTTCTTCGTCATAGCCCCACACCGAAAATAACCCAAATGTCCATCAACAGATAAATGCATGGACAATCTTTGACATAGACATGCATACAGATATATAACAATACTATACATATTTCTCAGCAATTAAAAAAAATGATTTACTGATATATCCAACAAAACTGGGTAAATCTCAAAAACAGTATCTGAGCAAAAGAAGTCAAATGCAGAAAGACTACATACCATACAATTCCAGTTTTAGAATTATGCCAAACGGGTACATGTGGCAGAAAGCAGCAAAGTCCCTGTCTGGACCCAGGAGTTGGAAAATTGATTACAAAGGCAATTAGGGAACTTTATAGAATGATAAGAAGGTTCTATATCTTGATAATGTGGTGGTTTCACAGATGTATACATTTGACAAAATTCATCACACTGTATGCATAAAATGTATATATTTTATTATGTGTAAATTATATCTTGATAAAGTTGAATTAAAAAAAATGAACACACACGCACTGGGAAAGCATAGACAAATGTGAAGTTGAAATCTCCAGGCTGACTCTTAGATCCTGAGGAGGTGGTCAAAGATCAGTGCCCGTTTTGTAATTGGCTCTCTTTTCACCAAAGTTCAGGGCCTGGCCTGATTCCACTCCCAGCCTGACTTCCTTTTATTAAAAACCTTTTTTGAAAACCTTCCTACACCTCTGGGAGCTGTGATGATGGACATGAAAGCACTCTGGAAAGTACTCTGTCTAATCTCTGTCTAATCAACAAAAGTGGCCACTGCTGAGGCTACTGGTGCCCTTGTGCCAGGCCTAGGGCCGTCATCGCACCAGCTTCCTAGAGGGTCAACACACGGATGGAGAGAGACCCCTCCCAAGTGTCCAGGTGGACCCAGATCCTGTGACTGTCCTCCTTTTCTCTCTCCCTCCTCCCTTGAGTCGAGGTTCTCACCTCCCAGAACAATAGCACTTTGATAACCTGGAAAGAAGTCATGACTACAAGGACCACCTTCCTTATGGCACACAAGACTCGAAGTGAATTCTGACTGTGACACTGTGGCTAGGAGCTCAAGCCCAAGGATCAGACTTCCTAGGTCTGGAGACCAACTCCTCCACACCTGCCGAAGGAAGACGCCCAATCCTTTAAACTCTCTGTGCCTCAGCTTCCCTGGTGGTAAAAGAGGGGTCAGAATAATACCCACTCCACAGGCTGATGTCAGAGTTTTAAATGAGAGGGCATGATAGTGCCAAACAAAGTGCTGGCACAGTGTAAGAAAGTGACAACTAAGAGGGACAAATATCAATCGATACATTTGTCCTGACTGCCCCCATTTCTCTCTTAATTTCAATAGGATCTTAAAATTTTTTTCCCAGTTCCACAGTAATACACCCAGACTCTGGTTTGAGAGAGCAGGAAGTTCCCATACACACTCAGCCTAAATTGGAACTTTCCTTAAAACACCAGTTACATAAGACAAAATGATTGGGCACAACCCACTCTTGAGATTTTGAGTCTTGCGGTCTAAGTTGATGGCAGGTGTTATATTTTATCTATACGTACTCGAGAAGCCTGTCAAGCACCTTAGAATTGCGTGAACAGGCAGAAAGAGTCCAATCACATGTGGCGGTCAAGAAATGTAGAAAACTAGATGCTTCAGCAAGCCAAGTAGGGAATTAATATATTTAGAAATACTAATAAAATGCCTGTCGAGGCAGGAGCCACATAATATACACAAAAGAAAGAAAGAAAACAAAACCCAGCCTGTTGTGCAGGGAGTGCATTATTTCAGAGAAGTATATATTCTTAGAAATAAAATTATTCAGCCCTGATAAACTTCTATTCCCTGGCATTTTCCTCCTAATTTTTCATGCCTTTGTGTATTTTTTTACATCCCTCTGCGTAGCTCCACCAACCCTCCCAGACGTCAGTGGGTCAAGCAGCCTCCCAAAGCAGTCTTCTGCACCTGGCTCACAGCCAAGCATCCATGTCTCAAAGCCCCGTCCGGCAGGCTTCCTCCTCTTCCTCCTCATCCTCCTCTTCTTCAGCTTTGAGCGTGGGCCAGTTAGTCAGCAGTAAGTATCCTTTCTGGCTTGGTTAAATCATGGTGGCCTTCTTGTTGCCTAATTGCAATGCCTCTCTCTCTCTCTCTCTCTCTCTCTCTCTCTCTCATCCCTCCTATCCCTTCCTCCCTCCTTCTCCCTCTGATCTTTCAAACAGAAGAGAAGTTTCCTGGCACTGGTAGGTCAATATTGGGATGAGGTCCATGCCCAGGGCCAATGGTTCACTGGGGAAGCAGACACCTCCACACCCCATCAATGAATGCATGGAGGGGCTGTTTCCACCCCAAGATGCCTTCTGATGGCGCTGAGTCAGTCTGGCCACTTCAGAAGCAAGAAACTGATCAGCTTTCAGGGCGTGAGCCACATAGCTCAGAACTGAAATAACCAACAACAGGCACTCAGCCGGCAGGTCAAGCTGCTTTTCTGTGTGTTTGAAGTCCCTGCCATTCTATTTGTAGGTGTCAGAAGAAATAAAAGAAAGTGTGCCTATGGGCGGGTGGTGTGTGCACCACGAGCTGCCCCCAGTGGCTCAAGGGGGAAGCTGCATGGGCTGGAATCTGATGAGAAACCTCTGAACAACCATTCATAAAATAATGTGAGCCTGCAGATCTGCTTCCCTGAGCAGGCCATGTAGACGTATTTTAGAAATGTTAAGTGGCCCTAGGGGAAGACGGCGTATGTATCAGATGCAAATAGAAACATGTTGAGATGAATGTGACAATGATCTAATTTAATGTTAGTTGTTCACCTTTAGTACATTTTTTACCTGTATATAAAATCACAGAATAGTGCATGAATTATAATTCTCCAGGCACCAAAAACCCAACAGCTACAGGTTTAAAGGGCTACAGCACTGCAGAGGCATCTGTGGCACCAAACAAGGACATATGTAAGCATCTGTGTTTGGTCAAGTGTCATGAGTGACCTGTTAAAACAGGAATAGTAGAGATTCTCCACATCATGGGCCAAGTCTAGAGATGCAAGGCAAAATGGAGGGTTGCCATGTCTCCCTCACACACACAAGCAAGCCCCCCCAAAAAATATACATGTACATATATACATACGCATGCATATATGTATGGATGGCACTCGATTCTGTCTTGCCATTTGTCTCTAGCTGCACAGAGAAGGATTAGCCTTTTTCAGAAATCAGTTACAGAGCTACTTAATGGACCAAATGAAATTTCATTTACACAGAGGCCAGTGGGACATTCTATGAGTATAATGAGTGAACCATAGTCTATGTCCTTGAGAGGAAATATTAAAAACTGGGAAAAAGAGACTCCTTTACCTCAGGCATTTGAGGCAAGAAACTCCAAACTCATATGCAAAGCCTGAATGAGGTACCTTCTCTGGGAGATACGAGAAGGTCCAGGACTATACCTACCAGGGTTTGGACTTTACACAAACCCATTGCTGGGCTTACGACTGCTACAGATTTTGAGCATGTTGAGCATTTTGAGCATAAACCCAATATAGAATAAAAAATACATGGAACATCTTCTGATACTGATTATTCCCCAGCAGACTTCTGTTTAAGATTTCATTTGTGGACTTCCATGGCAGTCTAATGGTTTAGATTCCATGCTTCCACTGCAAGGGGTACAGGTTTAACCGCTGGCCAGGGAACTAAGACCCCACTTGCTGTGTGGTGTGGCAACAACAACAACAAAAAAAAAGACTTCACTTGTAGAGTTTTCAAAGCACTTTCAATATTTTACCTATTTGAATACTCACAAAAAGTAATATAAATTATCATTTTCAGATACTGATGCTGGCATCAAATAGATCCTGCAAAATACAACCCATCTTATGTCAGAGAGGCCAGATTCAGTCTTAGTTGAGAGACCTTGACGCTCTATGACAAATCTCTGGGTGACAAAGCCAAGATGATAACCCAGGCAGTCAGATGCAATGGGTCATACACAGTCTACACACCACTGCTGCCTCAAAAAGACAGGATGCTTTCATATAAATTTTACCCAGTGCAATTTGAATGATAAAATACATCAAATCACCTAAATATTCTTCAAGTAATTGTTAAATGCCTGAACCCATATCTTATAATTAAAGCACAGGATTTTTCTCCGAGCCAATATGAAGAGAAACCTAGACAACTTTCATATTTTGAAATGTATATTCAAGCATGCAATATGCATTTAAAATTACTTTTGTCTAAAATTAAACTTTGCCAACTTTGCAGATAGGCTAATGTGGGGAGACCCAACCTTATATTTCAGATGTAATTGTTATATACAGGTTAAATTATAAGAGGGAAAACGTGTTTTAGTCAGAGGATGTCAACTTAAAAATTTTTAATGTGGAAAAAAAAAAAAACAACTTACTTTTTGAGCACCACATACATGTGAGCACAAGAATAAAAACGAAGAAAGAAAAAATAAGCAAGATGTGGTCCCTGCTCTGGGGGGGAAGGTCATGAACTGATAGCAAAGAAATACAGTTACAACAAAAGGAAATAAATGCTATGGTCCACATGAATAAGGTCTATGGCAGTACAGTAGATAGTGATCTCAGTTTTGGAGGCTGAAACAGAACAGAAGGACATCTGAAATAAATAATCCTTCAATTAAGTTGGATGGTTAATGGGTCAACAAATCCCTCCACTAAGCCAAGGCCATAGTTTGAACCAGGTCAAACTGGATTTGAAGCTACAGTCAAAACCTTGGTTAGTGAACCTTCCGAAGTCATGGTCAACGCAGCCTGATGCTGGGCAACCTGCCATTGCTTCAGATGAATGGGAATGGGTGGGGCATCCATAACCTGCCCTACTCCAGGAGGAAAAATACAGAGTTAATACCAAGCATGCATGCATGCCAGGCTTCCCAAGTTGCCCTAGTAGTAAAGAACCCACCTGCCAATGCAGGAGACACAGGAGACTCGGGTTCGATCCCTGGCCTGGGAAGATGCCCCAGAGGAGAGCATGGCAACCCACTCCAGTATTCTTGCCTAGAGAATCCTACGGACAGAGGAGTGTGGCAAGCTATATTCCGTAGGGTCGCAAGGAGTTAGACATGACTGAGGCAACTTAACACGCACCCTCCATCTATTATGTGCAGAATAAGGCTGAACAGAAATGCGCGTGTTAAGTCGCTTCAGTTTCGTCCAACTCTCTAAACCTACGGACTGTAGCCTGCCACGCTCCTCTGTCTATGCCATTCTCTAGGCAAGAATACTGGAGTGGGTTGCCATGCCCTCCTCCAGAGGATCTTCCCAACCCAGGGATGCACACTCCTTAAAACATCTGCATTTTGTTCACAGCACTGCACAGCCTGCCCTGTGTCAAACCTTGCCCAGTCTCCGCAGGCACCAGGGGCAGCTACAGGTTCCATAAGCAGAGCTTTTGGAAAGTCTAGAAGAGTCAAACAAATGACAAAGTCCCAAACTAACTTAAGATTTACACAGTGCTTTTCAAAAACAAGTAGACATGGGACTTTTGTGTTCTTTTCTGGGGTTGGTTTGGCTTTTCAGGACAAAAAAAAAAAAACAGGCTTTTCTGGGTTTGGTTTGGCCTGTAACTCAATTCTCAGATAGCAAAAGGACTGAGAGTTAATATTAAAAAAAAAAAAAAAACTATAAAGTGAACCTAAAGATGCCTGGTGCTAAGAAATTTTTTAAAAACAACAACACAAAAAAAGACTGTCATTTATACCATTCACACTGAAGGCTGAACTGTATCTGCTTTGAAAACGAACTTTTCCTGCTACACAGAAGTAGCAATATGGTAGTTCTGGATGCCATAAAACAACTCTGGTTCCTTTGTGGACTCTCCTTTTTGAAGTTTGCATGCTTAAGGATCCCAAAACTAACAAACTAAAAAAAAAAGAAAGAAAAAAGATGCCTGGTGATAGCTACAGCACAGTGGGGCCCCCGATTCACTTGATCAATTTCACACCATTTTCTACAGCTCAATAAAGTCACCACATTGTAAGCAGGCTGTTCTCCCAAATTACATTGCAAATTCCCAAATGGTTTCTTATGTCTCAGAAATATTTGGTAAATATGCCCATTTTTTGCTGTGAGAGTAGCACTAAAAAGCAGATGGATATTTAGAAGACAGTGAATTCAGACTTGGCACCTTCTTTATATTAGATATGTGTTTTTTCTGTAACAATCCCACAAGCAGAGAGTGTAGAAGGGGCGTGTGGGTGGAATGAAACTGTTGGACCCTTTTAGCAACCCCTTATACTGATGTCCAGGGGAACAGTTGGAAGGAGCTAAATTTTGAAAATTAAACAAAATAACAGTCCTGGCCCACCCTGAGCACTCAGTTCAGTATGGTCTCAGTGACCAAGCAGTCCGATTCTACAGAACAGGTTTGTTTTCACACACTTTGCATTTAGCTCCCATGAAAATCTTTTATTGTTCAGCCCATACATTCCAGATTTGGGAAATGTCATCATTATACTTAAGTGTTGCTGCCAACATTCAATGCCAGTGTAATATAAGTCTCCAGATGAGCCAGTCCCTACATAGGCTGATCTTTTGGCTCCTTTAGCAAGGCTCAGATTCAGGGCGAAGCCTGGAAGTCTTTTCTTTCTGACTCTATTTAACACTGAGCAGGCCAAAAAGTTCATTCAGGTTTTTCCATTAAGATGTAACAAAAAACCTGAACTTTCTGGCCAATCCAATGTATTGGGCCGACTTAATCTGGAGCAAACTTCTATAATAGATGCATTCACACCTCCTTCCCAATGCAGAGAAATACCAAGCTGGGTTTCCCTGGAGCTGGATTCAAGGTTCTGGGTTCACTTCTGGGAGGACCTGAGGGTTCCCTCTGAAGTCCCTGTCAAGGAGGCCTGAGATTCATCCTTAGAATTAACCCAACCTCTGCAGAGCCAAGAGAAGGAATGACACGATGGAGAAAGGAAAGCCAGACTGCCTGATCCCAGGGTGGACTGTCAACCTCTGGGCCAGACTGAGAGCTACAGTGACCTTCCAGGGAAGCTTCCGTTCACCATTCACCATTTATCTCTCGTTTCCTCTCTTCAAACAGAAAAGCATATAACCATTAATGAAGGGGAACTGTCCAACAGTCCAACAGTGCAGAGAAAACCTCAAGCACTTAAGACAGAAACTTTGGAACCAAAAAAAAAATTGCATTAGTTTTTTTATTAATTCAAAACATGTTATGGACACCATCTAACGCATTCTCCCAATGTGGGAAGACAAGCCCCACATGTTGCAATCAGAGTAAAACTAATATTCATCCATGCAAAACACTATCTTGCACAGGTCTTGGGATCCATGGAATGAAACCATCGTAATACATTTGCCACCTGATTTTTATGGATGAGAACAATAATACAAAGAAAGCCAAGCAGCTCATCTCCAGCAATCAACAAACTGCACAAACAATGAAATACTGATTTTCCCTCCCCGGGCCTTTGTCCAATAGACCATCACCCTGTTTCAATTTCACCATAATTCCTATCTTATCAGCTCTCTTAGTAGAACCAGGAAAAAGACAAGAGTGGGAAATGGGTGAGACGAGGAAGATTTGATGAATGTTTGTTTGGGGTCTCACAGAAGTCTGTGGACTCAGGGGGCCAGGCACCCACCTCTCTGAGCTTTTTAGATAATACACACAACTGGTCAGTGCAAGCAAGTAAGAGGTCATCGCTTTCTTTTCAATCCTGATTATTCTCAGCTATCTGGTCAAGAGCAACCTGCACAATCACACACATGGATTTCATGGCTGGTCTCAGGGAACTAGTAAGGAGATAAACAATAAAGGCAAGGAAGACATAAGCTGGAAGCATCTTGCACAAAATTGCATCTGAAATCATAAACCTGCCTGGTACTGCGCTGCCAACTCAGGTGGACCCTGGGACTAGAGTCAACCCCAGAAATCCTTCCAGATTAACTCTCTTGCTTCCTGTTGGTCTAGAGATAGGGCTAATGTAAGGCAACAAATTTACTTCCCTACCTAGCTTTGATCAGAGAAAAACTCTCCCCTCAACTCCAAACTCCACTGGCCACCCAGGCCACTGACTCCCAGACATCTGTCACTTGCTATGAATGGTGGAGCCGGGAGTGGAGGCAAGGATGGGGCACCTACTGAGTAGTCTTCCTGGCCCATCATCTTACAAGGTGGTAGAGATCTCTGTGAAGTGGAACCTGGTGAATAATGATGGTTAAGTGTCAAGTGGAGCCATGCAGTGGATGCCACATTCAGACTCAGACTGACCACAACTACAGAGAAACCTTCTGACCCTGGGGTCAGTAGGTCCTCTGCATCAGAGTCGCCTGTGGTACCTGTTAAAAATGCATGTCCCACGTCTTAACGGGTGATTTCTAGACCTCCTGAGTTAAGAAAACCACTGTCCTGGGGACTTCCCTGGTGATCCAGTAGCTAAGACTCTGCACTCCCAATGCAGGAGGCCCCAGGTTTGATCCCTGGTCGGGGACCTAGATCCCACATGCCACAACGAAGACTCAGACCAGCCAAATAAATTTAAAAAGAAAGAAAGAAAACCACTGTCCTAAAGCCATGCTGTTACAGGAAAGCGTCCAGCTTCCATTTCTTCATCCTCAGCTTTGAACCCCCACTGCTCATACTTGCAAAGCCACCAGTTCCCCTTCCTTCTGTCTTGGAAAGAGGCTAAGCCCCATCTCCCCGTGCCCCTGTGCTGTTCTGTACCAAGCGTCCATCTCCATTCTACACCAGGGCTTCTCGACTGTCAGTTTACTATTGCCTCCTCCCTCCACAAGGAGCTCGTTTAGACTTTTCTGTCCTAGCTGGCCCCCTTCTTCAGTGAAATGTTACCACCACAGGTATGCCACACACTGGCTCTGTTCACGTACCTCAGCCCTTTGCGGGAGTGCAACAATTGTGCTACCTAAGACTTTTCCATCTTCCCCACTGCCACCTCAGAACCAACTTCCACCCCCTTGGGAATGCATGCTCTAAAGGCAGGGTCACAAGACTGGCTCGGCAAGGCAGAAGGTCCGAGGAAGCCTGGAGGTAAGGATGCAGAGAAGCTGAATGGGCAGCCTGAAGCAGAGGCAGCTGACTGATTGTACCCAAGTGTAAGTGTGGACCTCGTGGACCACATCTAACATTTCAAAGAAGAAAATGACAAATCTAAATTTTTCTTTCGAAATCTCCCAGTTTTTCATGTTGTCAAGTAATTCCCCCAAATTGTACACACTCAAAAAGCTAAGTTTTCTTTGCAAGATGTTTATTTGCAACTCCTGCTCTAGGAATTTTTAAAGGAAGAAACCCAGCAGAGGTTCTAAACTGCTATGAGCATTGATGGGACTTGCCAGAATCCTTAGCAAATCCTCCCAGCTGCTCCAGGTACACTGCGGGTGGGAATTAAGATCCACAGGGCAGCCCTCACCAGGTACAGCCTAAACATGTCTTCATTAGCCAAGTGATGCCAGGCCTCTGGGTCAGTTGGGAGAGAAAAAGCGGGATTATAATTAATCTCAACAGTCAATCAGTTTTATAGTCATCTTCTGCCCTGTCCACGGACATAGATTCTCTTTATTCTAAACTGAAATATTCACCACTCACAACACAAGCTCTCCCTGCCCCTACCAAGCTCCCTGCAGGCCCCCACAGTGCTCGGCTCCTCCCCACACCCATGCCTGTCTGCACCCTGCTCCTATGGACCAGAATATTCTCTGAAAGCTGCCCACTGGGTAAAACCGAGATGAATCCTCTTTCCTGTCACCTCTCCCTTCTCTTAAAATTTCTGTGTGGGTGCCACACTACTAGTTCTTCACTCTAGGCAACCTGGTATTTTCCTCCATTTCTCATTCATGATGTTGAGCCCCAACCCCCTGTAGACAGCAAACTCCATAGAGGCTGGACCTGCCTCTTCTCTTTCTCTTACTCCTTCTCTCCACTTATTAGGATTCCCAGGAGTCACTTAAAAAATACTTAGAGGGAATTCCCTGGCAGTTCAATGGTTAGGACTCTATCTACGCCAGGGTTCAATCCCTGGTCAGGGAACTGAGATCTTACAAGCTGCATACCCAAAATCAAACCAAAGAAACAAAGCATAAAGAAAAAAGTAGAAATATTTAGAGACTAAAGGCAGTGATTATACCACTTTTCACACATCTTTCTTCCATGAAATCATGCTTAGTGACATGTGAAAATTCTACAGGACTTTGTTTTTAATGAGAAGATAAGGTACAGTGCAACACCTTCACAACTGATTTTACTGACAGATTCCATTTGCCCTGTAATGTGAGAACCTATACAGGAAGCTCCAAGCCCCCCACAGATGTTAACATCTTTATTTCAAGATTCTTGAAAAATTGACCCTGGGGGCACAAATGTTTGTTTCTTTTCATGATAATAGTAGTTTCTATAACCCTAAACCCAGAAGGCTGATAGAGTCCACCCCAGTTCCTTAGACAAGTCCTGGAATGGACTGAAACTGGTGGGTGATTGTGCAGAAAAAGGAAAAGAAAAACTTTTCACCTAAGTCCAGGGGAGAGGTGAAGAACAATAGAGTCAGCTTGCAGGGAGAATGGCTTCGCTCCAGGCAGGATGGAGCTGCACTTTGAAATCTTCCACCATCCCCAATTCATGCTGTCTCCAGCTTGGTGTACGCTTTCATTTATCCAGGGATCAGTAGCTGTGAGTGGGGCGGTCGGGGGAGAGCTTCATTCTCCAGCTGTTGTGTCATTTCCCTTGATAAGTCCTAAATTGACTGCGTTATCTGGCACCAAAGGAGCCTTCCTGCGGTGGGCATTTTTTATTATGTGCCCTTTCAGGGGACAAAGACATCTGTGTCAGTAAATTGCTATGGGGCAGCGGGGGAGGGGCGAGGGACAGCGTTATTCCCACAGCTTCATAAGTATGCTCTTCTTAGGGGCTAATGTGAACACAAGAAATTAGGCATCTGTTAGCCTGGCTGCAGCATTGATCAGGATAAGGGAAATACAAAATACTATTTTTTTTCAAGGGCAATTTTTAGCACTGAACAATCCAGTTAAGACATATCAAATAGAAATTTTTCATCTTTCTATTTTTGCATGATATCTGAACTTATTTATGGGCAAAATGGAGTTGCACTCCCCAATAACTGGTGTGTCCCCCCACCCCCGCCCCTACCACCTCCACCCCCGGCACTGGTAATATCTGCTAGGCTCTAAGGAACTCACTCTTGTATTGTAGAAGTGGCAGGGTGGGTTCACTGTGGTTTTCATCTGGGACAGAGCTATCTCAAAGGATGATTGGTGCAGGTGGAAATGAGTTGAGGATAGGGGCTTGAGCTCCACTCCAGGGAGACAAAGAACCTTCTGCCATGTGGCTTCCCCACCGCTCTGCTATTATAAACTGAGCCACTTTCTCATCAGCCGTCTTGAACACACAGTACTCGGATGTGCGTTGATGTATTGATCCTGTTTTTAAAAACATCTCCACAGATCCTCAAACGGCTGCGGGTGAGGTGGATGGGGTTAATCTGGAGGAGATCCGAGAATTTGCCAAAGCTTTTAAAATCCGGCGCCTGTCCCTCGGCCTGACCCAGACTCAGGTGGGCCAGGCCCTCAGTGCCACAGAGGGCCCCGCGTACAGCCAGTCGGCCATCTGCAGGTAACCCGTGCCCGCATGCTCTAACCTCTCCCAGCCGGCCCGGGCCTCGTTTGTCCTCTCGGCTCAGCTTTTCTTCTTCGGGTGGGCAAAGCTGGAAGGGTAGAGTGTGGGAACGAAGTTTGGGGTAGCTATGTGTTGGGATCGGTGATGTTGATGGAAGTGAAGTTGCTAAAGCAGATTTAGGGGGCTGGCTTAATAATGCCCATCAACTCACAAAAAACTTCCAAGGTGGTTTCATTGGAAATACATCTCCCGTCGCCCCACCACCTCCCCCCACCTCCCCGGGGCCAGAGGCTTCCTTCAGGACCCACCACCCTACACAGCTGAGATTCCGTTTCCTGTCTGTGGACTGATGTTGTAAAGCTGCCAGTCCCATATGGTGTTAATACTCTCACCATTTCTGCTTCGGAATGGCTCTCTAGATTTGCTAAGAAAACACACCTTAAAAAAAAAAAAAGAACCATCTTGTGACCATGAAGGATTTTTCTAACTCGTCTCACCAGACACAACTTTAAAAGCATATTTTTAGGAAGAAGCAGCTGCTTTACATAGCTCAGAAAAGCATAGTGCGAATTTGGCCTAACCTAGCCCACTCCCTCCCCAAATTAAATACATAAATGACAGAAGCCAGCCTTGGTTGTGTTCGAGTTGATCTGGGTCAAGCCGCCAGAAGCGGACCCCGTGCATGCATGTGTGTGTTGCACTAATCCTATGTTTATGCATGAGGTAACAAAGGCACTTCAATAAGAGCTTTTTCCTCTTGGGCAATGTCTTATGAGTCCTCCTCCATCAGGAAAAGCCAAGAAACCAACTCTAAACTCATTTAAGTGGATTTTGTTCTTGGTGATCCATGAAATGCTGTCTTTTTATCTGCTCTTTATACTTTTAATGTATTCCCCAAAGGACCGAAGTGTACTTTTCCCGCAGTTTAAGACTAAGGTTATAAATAACATCAGTATGGGGTAGTAGCTTGCAGCTCACATTTTGCTCAATGATTTTCCATAAAACCCATTGATTGTTGTTAAATACAAAAAGCACCATAGGATCCTCTCACTTCTATGGTCTCCCCTACTGTTTTTTCTTATAAGATACCTCCCTGTAGAAAATAACCTTTATTCAGTCTATACAAGGCTACTACTGCTGGGAAATTTGTTTCCAGGCTTGTATATGTTATTCCAAACAACATGTACCAAAGCATCAACACTAACAAGCAACATCAAATGATATGAATACTGTTGCTCCCTGTTGGGAAACATTAATTTTGTTTCATCTCGACAGGCTGGTGATAAAGGCTGCCACAGGTTTTGAAGTTGTTGCCCATGTGCTATTGTTGCTAAAGTCCTCTTTGGCTTATTTTTAGTCCCAAAATGCAATTTTCTTTTCGTGGTTGAAGTGCTGTGTAAGATTTTCACTAACACACATAGTGTTTCTTGAGCATTCCCAATCAAATATGTTGATTTCTAAAATCTCTTTTGGAGCCAAAAATACTATGGCTGAAATGAAAAGGTGACTTGGCGGGTATACACTGTTTAAGAGAAAATGGCAGATGGGGACTTTGGGGCCCTTTTCTAGCTCCTAGTGTTTCAACAGGGTCGTTTTGGGAGCTAACTACCAAGGGGGGGAAAAAAAATGGAAGTCTTGAAAGAGACTGAGATCTGACAATGGGACAACTCCAGTTAATTTTGAGTGTGGGGAGGACTCTGCATCTGCACACGCTCTAGTGTCAGCCTCCCCTTATTAGCTGCAGGAACTCCCTAAGGCTTTGACAAATGCCCCCACATCAGAGACACAGAGGAAAACACACCATCAGTAAACTGGACATCCTTATCACAACCTCTACCCCCCACACCACAGTGCTGTAAAGTCTGTTATCATACTATCAAGACTTTACCTTTGGGAGTTTTGCAGCAAATGATGGTAAAGTGTGGTATGTGGCAAATGAACACAACAATGAGTACTTTAGCAGAGCCTGCCACAGTGAGCAGCTCATTAAATGATAATAAATAATTAGTTCATTTTATAGTGGAAGCAAAATGTGCTTCTTTCCTCTTTGACCAGCCAAAATTTGGGAGTTTTTTTAAATAAACAACTTCTTGATCTATATGTGGAAGGGAATGCTACAGGAATCACACTAAAATTTGATTCTATTGGTGCTGCTTATCACAACATAAGATATCTAAAATGGGATGCCAAAAAATAAGATTAAGGCACATAAAGGAAGCCTATCCTTTTGTGTCCTTTTGCAAGCATCCTCCTAAAACATGCTGTGACAAGAGCAGGTTCATTTTCACTCTATGAAAACAGTCAATTGTAATAAGATGCACTCTGCAGTCAGAAGGTTGTTTTACAACAGCATTGGACTCGAAAAGATAGAGGAGAATGCTATGGATACAAAGTTATCATCCTGGAGGGTTGTGCATTTAGTATTAGAATAAACAAACAAACAAATAAAAGGATTGAGTACTGTATTTCATTGAGAGTGTGTATGAATTTGATACCAGGATGACCTCTTAAAACACTGTATATAATTTTGTCCAAGATGCTTCATATTTTTTTAAGTCAGTGTAGCAAAGAATTGCTGATGGCAATTGATATATAGAAGACCTCATTTACAGAAAATGATATCATTCAAGTACAGTTTGCAGATATAGCACATTAAACACAGCTTGATACCCTGGTGCAAAAGTACACCATTACACTGGACGGTGTTGAAAGGCCTGAGGTGGCCCTAGCACTTCCAGGGAGTAGGGGGGTGTTCATAGTAATTACAATGTGTCCAGCTGTTTGTGTCCAACAGTAGAGTAACAAGGGGTTATGTTTTACCTGAAAAGGGAGCATGTTGTTAACTTACATATGGTGAAAATTGTTTGTTACCAGAGAGAGACAGAGATGGGAGGGGGCTTGGGGGAAGAGAAAGAGATTAAAATGAGACACAAAACAGAGATGAAAAAAGAATCATAAAAGAAGCGTGTCCCAGTTGCCATCACTGATGATTAGAATGGATAGAACATTTTTTATCACCAAGTCCATGGGGGGGATTGAAGGAAACCAAATGGAAAACATACAAAGAATCATTTTAAGCGAAAGAACATGACAGCTCTTGTCTTTGATGTCACTTCCTGGCATTAATTTTTGCCTTAAGGATTCTGAAGTTTGGGGGAAATGATGCTGGGTGGATTCAAAGCAAAGCTCAGATCTCAAGCATTTTCAGGAAAAAGATCTACGAGTGGTTTTTTGTTTCTGTCATGGTGGCCGCTGTGTTGTGCTGTGTCCACCCCGTGCTCACCTGGTCCTCATGTGGGTGTGCGGGCTGCATGTGGGGGGCATGAAGCATGCAGGTGGCGGGCGCTGGCTTGAGTGGGGTGGGCTACCTTGCAGCTGGCTGCTTATCTGGAGTGAATTCGCTCTGCCAGTCAGTCAGGCAGGCAGGCAGGCAGGCAGGCAGGCAGAAGGCCCACCCTGGCAGAGGACTCCGTGTAAGTCTGTTCTTTCTCAATTCTCCCCCCAGACACACCATCCTGAGAAGCCACTTTTTCCTACCACAGGAAGCCCAAGAGAACACTATAGCTAGCAGTCTGACAGCCAAACTGAACCCTGGCCTTTTGTATCCTGCCAGGTTTGAAAAGCTGGACATCACTCCTAAAAGTGCCCAGAAGATCAAGCCGGTGCTTGAGCGGTGGATGGCTGAGGCTGAGGCCCGCCATCGAGCAGGTATGCAGAACCTCACCGAGTTTATCGGGAGTGAACCGTCCAAAAAGCGCAAGAGGCGCACCTCCTTCACGCCCCAGGCCCTTGAGATCCTCAATGCCCACTTTGAGAAGAACACACACCCCTCTGGGCAGGAAATGACCGAAATTGCCGAGAAGCTGAACTATGACCGGGAAGTAGTTAGAGTTTGGTTCTGCAATAAGAGGCAAGCCCTGAAGAACACGATTAAACGCTTAAAGCAGCACGAGCCAGCCACGGCGGTCCCTCTGGAGCCCTTAACAGACTCGCTGGAAGAAAATTCCTAAAGAGACACCCACTCAAAATCAGAAAGAAAAAAAAAAAATCCACGGAAACTAAACTCCACCCTTGGGACTTCATCCCATAACCACCCCCTCCCCACAAAAAGAAAAAGAAATTACATTGAAAATAAATTTTAAGATAGCCCCAGTCATCACCCTTGTAAGTAAAAGACTACGAAAATTACCAAGTGGACAGGATGGTTTATACGCCTCCATGGGATTTTCCAAAAAAGAAAAAAAAGAATTTTTTTGAAAATTTTTAAACAAGGAGTACACCACATTCCAGGTGTCGGGGCGGGGAGGATAGGTCCCTCCCCCCACCTGTCTCCCCAAAGCCAGTTTTTTAATGGATTTAAAGCAAACCAAATAACCACAAACTCTTTTTCTGTACACTATGAAAATGTGAACACATTTTAAGGAAACAGAAAAACAACTAAACCAAAAAAAAAAAAAAAAAAAAAACCACCACCAACAAACAAACGAAAACTTTTCTCTGTTCAAAGCGAATACAAGCCTGCCACCTGGAGGAGGGACTATGGACGGCATTCTTTCAGGTTCTAAGCGCTGATTCACTATGAAACCTATTAACCAAAGTCAGAAACACTGCATTGCAAACGCGACCATGAGTCTATTCTTCTCTGCCTGTCAAGTTGTGTTCTGAGATTTTACATTTGTACTTAACGGAAAAATAGCAAGCCTGATTTCTCCCATCTTTCCTATTTATCGTCACCACCTGTGGGGTGGGCGCCGTTGTTGAAGCCATTCTGGAAGGCTCACTATTGGTTTTTATTTGGGGGGAGGGTTTTGTTTTGTTTTGTTTTTGTCTTTGTTTTGGGGGGGGGGGGCATCCTGGATCGTGTGCCAAAGCATCCGTTTCTTTCTTCTCACTATGACCTGTGGGTTTGAGAAAAGAAAATTTCTCACTTTCCTCCATCTCTCTGTCTCTCCCGCATGTGGCTACCAGGGTCTGCCAGAAGGCCAGAGAGTGGGCATGGTGTCTTTCCACCCAGACCCCCGTGAAATGCAGGAGAGACTCCAAAATATCCAGGGCTTTGCTCAATGAACTATCAACACTGGCATAAGCTGTAATTGTGCTCACTGTCCACACCAGAGCTTGGAATTTTTCTCAGTCTGTTGGCCACGTACATGGAGAGCTGACCAAAACTAATTTTGTAATATAAACATAAGCTGCACATTTGGTTCAATACTTACATCTATGTTATGCTTCTGTGCAAATCAATTTCTCTCAGAAGTCTGATAGCCAAAGAAATGTCTCAAGATTTCAGTCAAGATACACACATAGCATGCACACACCCATATACACATGAAAAAAACAGGCCAAAAAGAGAGAGAGAAAGAGAATGACCGGACTGTTAAAGGCCATTGAGCATCCTGTAAAGTCCATCTTTTCTGCTACTACTTTCATTCCAATAGCGATGGTAGATTTTTTCCCAGGAGTTGGGGAAGAGCAATTATTTGGGGATATACAAAGGCAGCAGAGAGTTGGCAGATGAATTAAACAATGGGAACTGTGGCTGGGTTCTTGAGGGGACAGGAAGTTTTAACAAGGAAGTGCCTCCACTAACAGGAAAAATACAGAAGTGGGTTATCGAGTACTTCAGAGTAGCCTTCACACCTAGAAGTAGGGGATTATTCCACTTTTCAAAATAACCTGCTCCAAAGATCTGTGGGAGAAAATAACGTAATAAGTCAGAGGGGAAAGGTAAGACGTGAGGATGGCAGTGCAGATGAACACTTGGGACCTGCAGTTGATATTTTCCGCAGGGAGAGGCAAAAAGTGTTCCATTATAGAAGTGGGCAAAGAAGAGTGTCAGTTTCCCTACTGTTGAGGTGTAAATATTCCTGAATAATTAATTAATAATTAATACTATCTAGAAGTAAATTCTGAAAGTAAAAACCCTCAAGTTGCCCAACTGATTAGAAATGCCATCTTCTTCCCCTAACATACTCCCCTCCCCTGTAACGGGTTTGAGTTTCTTCTACTGTTTGACCTCTGTGCTGGTGGAGTCAATTCAATGGTGTAGCTGTCCCCACCCTACGCCCCCTGCCTAGATAATTCATGCAGGAATCAGGGGACCACCTGATTCATTGAGAGAAAGCTCTCAATGCAACACAAGCTTGTAAGGCTGTTTCCCTTTCTCTGATCTGATGCTAATTGGACCACAGCTAACTTGATCTTCAGTGCCAATGACATCCTGGTACCCATTTGGCCACCTCAAAAACTGCACAAATACTAACAACGCAGAAATCCAAAAATGTATCGATTAAACAGATTTTGTATTCTCCTAGGACCTGCTCCAAAATTCCATCAAGAAAAGCTCCCCAAGAAGAGAAGTTAACAAGATAACATATGATGGATGCTAAATGTTTAAACATATGCCAGCAGCACTTACATAAGGCCTGCTCAGTTCGGAGATCTATAATTGGGAGGGTATAACTAGGACAGTGAAAATATAAAATAAAATAATCTTCCAGAGTGGAATAAAAAAGAAATATATTCATCCCACAGTCGTAAAACCATTCATGTGCAGTGATTTTTTTTATAGTTTTATAATTTTGTATTGTTTTATAAATTATTTATAAGGTGTTGTAATGCTTCTTATATTAATTTTTTACAGATAACTTTTTTGCTACAAGGCATAAAAAGGTGCCTGAACAGATTCTTAGGAATATAAATTATACTGTGTAACTCGTAAGTCTTTGGGACCACACCTACTGCTTAATTTTGTTACTGCATCTCTTATTTCCACTTGTAAGCAACTTCATATGCCAGTAGCATTTAAGTGTCTTTTAGGTTTCCACGAACTGAAGGATGAGGTTGCCACTAACAAAAGTAAAAGCCGCTTCAGGCATATGTGATTGTATTTCAAGCTTCAATATTTTTCTTACGTATTTTAAAATGACTGTCATCTTCATTTTCTTCATTGTTTAATGAAACAGAAAAAATGACTGATGTTATACTTGACACTTGTTTGTGGTTTTTTTTTTTTTAATCAAAAAAAAAAGAAAACATTGTGAACAGTTGAGAGTTTTAATTGCATTGCAAGGTTTTTGGTTTCTTTATGTTGTAGTCACACAATACGCACACACACATACACACATGCACACACACACACACACCACAGAAAGAGAGAACAGAAAAGCAAAAGGAGCTAGGGAAAAAAAAAAAAAGCAAACAAGTAGAGGTGTATCAAAGAACTCAAGCTATAACCAAAAAGAATTGTAAAATGCCTTTGCTCATCTTCTCTACGCTGGACCAAAGCTCAATATTTGTAGGTATATGCACATTGTATAGACATGGCTAAACGTTGCTGACAATCTTGCAATACTAAACTGTTCCTATTTTAAGAAAAAAAAAAAAGAAATACAAACTGTTCATCAATGTTTTACCTCAGCACTCTACTTGTACCCAGTTAATGATCAAGTTTAAAAAAAAAATGGAGAAAAAGGAAATTGATTTTCATTTCAAGGTTTGACTGGAATATCTGTTTGGATAACATTTTGTAATGAGCTTTTTGTCACGTGATTTGCCTGTCTTCAACTTGAAATTCTGTGAGGCACAATTTGTTTATTTGTTGTTAAGGAGGTGATTTCTTTTTTTTTTTTTTTGTCCTACGTGCTGTGATCCAGACTGGTTACCAGAGTCACTGATGAGACATGGCAAAGAAAGCTGCTTTCTCTGCACCTGGAGCAGGCAGCAGAAAGGAGGGCAGGAAAACAGACTGGGTTGTTTTGAAAAAAGCATCATGACGAAATATTGACATGATGGACTTGTGACCAAGAAGCCAAACTGGATATTTAAAAGCTCCTTACTTGCTCTGACATTGAAACCAAAGCTGATTTATCTGCACAGGTTGCTTAGTGTTTTAAAAAATAAAACTGACAAAACTGTACTTAATCTAGAGCAATATCTGTATGGTCAGTTAAGCTGCACTTTGTGTATTTCTTAACAGCTTCAGATCTGTCACTTTTAATTTGTACCATAAAAAAATAAAGAATTGTTTGACATGAGCTTCTAGGCTAAATGTGTCTTGAACTCAAGATAGGTAATTTAAATTGCAATTCTGGAAATAAGTATGTGGTACAATCCCAAATGTTATGGAGGGGTTTTGTGACATACTAGTTCATATCCTGATTATTCAAAGTTTTCAAATGACATACTATTAATAATTCACAATATATGAGTTAGGACTCCTTTGATTGCAAATTATGGAAATCCAACTCAAACTTATTTAAACACAGCCTGGGAAGTCTGGTCAGGGACATCAAGCACAGCTGGACACAGTGGCTCCGAGAACATCATCAGCCAGTCCTCCTAGACTTCCTTCTCAGGTGAGAGTGCCCAGATGTTAAGTCACACATCTCTCTAAACCGGGCACTATACTGGGGATGATGTACTTGAATCAGCCACTCAGGGTCCCAGACTCACTCCTGTCTGTGGTAGTGGGGATAGGGTCTAATGACAACCCTGAAGGACCACAAGGATAAAGGAGGAAGTCTTCCTAAGAATCAGAAGACAGAAGATGAGAAACCATAAAAGACAGGAAAACCCCAGAGACATCACAGTCTGTGACTAACAGCCAGTTGTCTGCTAGGTGTTACAGTGAATTCTACTGGAAAGGAGTTTTGCTGCTCTTAAGCAATGCCTTATAATTGTATGTTCTGGAAAAGTTGGCATTTAAAAGATGCTCTTGCTTGAAGTTTTATGTGGGTAGGAGGGATGAGTTAATGTTGCTATGTAATTTACTAATTCAAAGAGAAAATGGAAAATCTTGCTTAAAATACCAGGAATTTTTTTAAAATTAGAATCACTATCTCTATACTTTTAGTACTGCTTAGCAAACATTTCTTATGCTACATAGAGATCCACATATCAACTTTACATTATGGTTGATAAGAAGTGCTTTGGGGAAAGCAACAGAACTAAAACTCCCAAGTGCCAATAAACTACAAATGGACTAGGAAAGTGCCAGGAATCTCCCAGACTAACTTTAAAGACGATCAGGAAAAAAAAAAAAAAAATGCTGCATTCTTCTGCATTTCTCATGGGTGGAGAAAGACAAAACAGTCATTTTCAAGCTTTGTTTCCATCTAAAATACTCTAAAAGTATTCTAGGCTAAGGTCCTGCCTATGATTATACCTATTACTATGAAATATGTTTGACTTAGGGAATTCTGAAATGTCTTCTTTAAAAAATACCCATCATTTAAATTCTATCATTCCATGTTCCGCAGATACATCTGCTAAGAACTTCATATATGCCAGAAACTTTATGTGCTGAGGACTTATAACATATAAGAGAAATAAACAAAAGGAATCCTTGCCTTCAAGAAACTCACATTCATTCTGCAAAAACAGTAATATTTCTCCATAAATGAGAATCATCTCATGCTTTTTATACTGCAATATTTTACAAATAAAATCAATTTCAGAATTAAAATTATGAAAAGCAGTTCTGAAGC
The DNA here is from genome assembly GCF_033118175.1 of Dama dama. Taxonomy (NCBI): domain Eukaryota; kingdom Metazoa; phylum Chordata; class Mammalia; order Artiodactyla; family Cervidae; genus Dama; species Dama dama. The sequence continues at coordinate 77,669,758 of NC_083698.1, read as the reverse complement.
TGCCTTTGAAACAGCCAATCAATGGGTAGAAATAGCCTCAACTTACAAGATAATCACCAGTACCTGTTTTAAGTGATTTTAAAAGCTGTTCCACTAAGAATCTTTCACTAAACCAACCACATACACATAATCTATTCAGTGTCAGTCCAGTGGGTGGAGGAATATTGTCAAAAATCCACGGTTGGAAAGAATTTAGAAGAAGTCTGTCATAACAGAGTTGAAACCAGCCCTCTACTAATACACACAGGTCCAGACGCCTCATCCATTCACTCTTCCACCCTTTGAAAGGCGTCCAAGCAAACAACTCTTCTGACCCATTTGACTGATCTACTGAACCATGTAGAAAGCCATGTTTAGGAGAAGATAACACCTAAGGAGGTTTTCAGGATATTGGATGAAACTCTATCTAAAACATATGTGTTTTCTTTAAGTTAGATTATGGACATAAGTTACCCTTTTCTTGATGGACTTGATCCTTCTGTTTACTTTGTCCTTATTAATAGTTCTGTCAGCCATCCAAAACAGAAGTCTGCAAGTCATCCTGATCCCTGTACACACACACACACACATACACACACACACCCCAATTCTCTGGAAGTCTGGGAATTCTGTCTCATGAATTTCTTTTGACTTGTCTCCTGGCCCCCAGCTGCCACCACTTAGTTCAAACCCACTCACCTCTCACCTGGACCATGAAGACAGTTTCCTCCCAGTCTCTCTCTCCATCAAGTATTTGCCACCAGAGAAATCATTCTAAAAGGTCAATATGACCATATCTCTCTTTTATTTAAAATCTTTCTAGTGTTTACCATTGCCTTCAGAATGAAAAACAAGCTCCAGCCTAACATAGAGTATCTTTTACAACCTGGCCCTTGTTTACTTCAAAAACCTCATCTCTCATCAATTCCCAGTTCATCTTGGCCTCACCAAACTTTCTAAAATTTCTCCAATGCTCAAAGCACTTTCGGTGCTGTTCCTTCTGCTCAGAAAATCATCCATTACACCATCGACTCATCCAATTTCTACTTATTCTTTAAGACTCAATTCTGTTCGATTCTACAAATAGTTATCAGACTTGTTCTATGTGTCAGGCCCCATGCTGCCTTCATCACAGCACTACTGAGTCTGCATGTTTATCAGTAATCACTCATGTTTTTCAGCATCACTGCCAGACACTGCTGAATGACCTATAGACTTGGCTTATAGGTAAGTGTAGTATGGAAGTATACTCTTCTAGCAAGTTGTCCTTTGTGTGCAGCAAATCTTCCTTGTCCAATAAGAGTAACAATAATCTGATATTTGTATAAGTTTTCAGAGGTCTTTCTTGTACATTCTTTTATTTGCTCCTAACATAAGCCCTTGGAAGTGATGTTTTCTATTTCATAGACTAAAAATTCCATAAACTTAACCAATACTCCAAAGCACAAGAGTAGAGCTGGCATTTGAATATACCAGTAATTAAAGTATTTGCCAAGATGAATACACACCAAACTCTGGTTAAATGGTGTCTGACATCCCCTACCCATCTTTGAATCCCCTGTGTATGGTACGTGATATATGATACATTTCAGGAGAGTCTTATCACTGTTGATGATAAACTCCAATTATCTAACTGCTAAGTCCACTGTGATTTAGGTGAACATAGTCTGAATGATGAGTAGTTGGCAGAAATAGTAAACACTATTTGAAGGAAAATTAGAAATGCCTATACAAGTTGTGTGCTTCCATATTAGGGGCTCCAGATAAGCTTGCAGAGAGTTCTAATCATTCCAAAGGCAAATGAGTTGAAGCCAGTAGAAAAGTGAAAGAGAAAGTCAATGAATCCTACAGGTTATTTGACTAACCTCATCAGCAAGTGATGGGCTTCCCAGGTGGCACTAGTGGTAAAGAGCCCACCTGCTGATGCAGGAGACCTAAGAGACCTGGGTTTGATCCTTGGGTCAGGAAGATGTCCTGGAGAAGGGCGTGGCAACCCACTCCAGTATTCTTGCCCAGGAGAATCCCCATGGACAGTGGGCTACAGTCCATGGGGCCACAAAGAGTTGGACACAACTGAAGCAACGTAGCACATAAGCAAGTATAGGAAAGTGAAGAACACGCAATGAGTGTAGAGACAGGAAGCTGGGCCGGGACCTAGACTGGTGGGTCTACTCCAGAACCTTCTTTAATACTCTAATGTCACTTCTAAGATTTTAATTGTGCTCCTAACCAGACTTGCTGAGATTGTCATTTAGGAGCAAGTCATACTCTTCCCATAGTTGTATTTGTACCACTCAAGTCTGTTATCTGCATGGCAGCCCTGGTATGTGTTACTGGGCTTTATTATTGAGGTCACTGCTGCATTATCTCTGTAAGTGGGGATGCTCCTAGGGTGCTGGGCTATGTGTACATATGCAATAGTGAGAGGGCCAATAAAATCACACAGATCCAGAACTGGAGTTCCTTCCAAAAGTAGACTGCAGTCAAAAAGCAAGGGGCCCATCTGCAATGACATGTTTGGTGAACTGTAACACAGAGATCTTTCGCAGATGCTTTGAGATGCTGATGAAAGCAGAAAAGAGACTGACACTTCTTAGATTCCTACTGTATAAAGGTGTTATTGTCCTCATCTCCAAATCTTGCACCTCATCTGAGATTGGAGGCCTGTGACTCATAAGCAATAAGATCACTTTTCTGGTGTGATTCATAGACGGGCTCAAAGAGCAATTTAAAAGAGGAATCCAGAAGGTGTTTAAGTTTTGTCAGTAGCATTGGAATAAGGAAGCTATAATGAGGGATAACTTTTGATTTTGTTGTTCATATTTTGTAAGCAAAATCTATTTTGTATGCTGGTGTATTTCTTTTGGAATCGGGTTTTTTTTTTTCTTTTTTTTTTAAATATTTGCTCTCGTATTTATCCATTTATTTACATTTATTTATTTGGCTACATCAGGTCTTAGTTGCAGCTTCCGGGATCTTTTGTTGTGACACATGGGCTCTGGAGCATGAAGGCTCAGTTGCCACATGGTGTGTGGGATCTTAGTTCCCCGACCAGGGATTGAACCTGAGTTTCCTGCATTGGAAGGCAGATTCTTAACCACAGGACCACCAGAGACATCCCAGGGATCAGTTTTTCATCTCACAGTCCCAGGATAAATGTACCCACATATAAAAAACCACCCTGTATGCACAAAGACAATATGACTAACCAGCTGTCTTAGTCATGAGCTTTGCAAACAGCAGCAATAGGCAACTTGGGCTAAGAAAGTGAGGAAAAGAAAGACTTCTTTAAAGGGGAGTTATCGTGTTCAAGTAGCCTAACATCCACGCCAGCAAGACAAAGTTGCAAGAAACAACATCAGAATGAATAACATAGGCATGCATTCAATAAACCAAAAGGATCAGCACAAAGAGGTAAACAAACTAGACTCAGAAGATAAAATTTTAAAAAGAGACAACCACAGGCACAGGAGGGCAAGGAGAGGGAAGAAGTAGAGGAATCAAAATGAATCAACACAAAATCTACAAAGAAAAGCAGAATTATAGATCTTAGGGCTGAAAAAATAAACCACTAGGGCCACATAAAGCCCCTGGGGAAGGCTGTGCTGTCCGCTGCACTAAAACCCTTTCGTTTTTCATCTGCTTGGCTCTGAGCATCCAGAGAAGGGCCTCAGTCTTCAAACAGCCCACTCCCCATTGTTAAAGTTAGATCCTTATAGCTGAAAAGTTTCCCTCATCTTGATGAGTCCATTACTCTCTGCTACACTTTTAACCACAGTCAATAACTTGTCCCTTTTCCTTCCGTTATTGTTCCTTGGTATTTATAGATGCATCAGTGGTTTCTTTCCTTCAAAATGTCCATATTCAATTCCCTCGATCCTAGCTGTCTTCAAAATGCGTGATTTTGAAGGGTCATGTTTAAGATCCTTTGCATATACCCACTTTATCAATGTCTCTGCAACTCTGAGAAAGACCAGGCTGGACCAGGCATTCAGTCATCTAAGTGGGCACATCTCCCAGTCCTCCCTGGGTATTGATCAGTTGATTGATTTTTAAGATTTATAGAAATGCACACACTGCCAAGGTCTCAGGGCACCTCTATGACAGCCACATTAAGAGGTGGATCTTTCTTGTCCCAAAGGCTTCTTGCCATTCAAGAGTTATTTTAAATGCACATTAAAAGGCAGACTTTATGCCATGCACTGGAGGTCATTCAAACAAGATTTGTTCAGGGATCAAAAGAAAAATGTTTACAGTGCCAATGATAATCCTATACAAAGTTGCCTCTCCCCAGCCTTGAGAAATTCAAAGAATCATAGTCTTAGAAGAGCCATTAAGATTACCCAATGTGTAAAATAGAAAACTGGTGAGAATTTGCTATATAACACAGGGAGCCCAGCCTGGTGCTCTGTGATGACCTAGAGGAATGGGATGGAGGGAGGAGAGGGAGGCTCATGAGGGAGGTGATATTACGTATAATTATGGCTGACTGGTGTCATTGTATGGCAATTTTCCTCCAATTAAAATATAAATTAAAAAGAAAAGACAACCCAAATACTGACTCATGGTGTACAGCCTTTCACTGATCCAAGTAAAGTTAGAAAAAAGTCAATGTAAGTAACTTTTTCTAAATGCCAACTCAATTTAAAGAACTAATCAGGGGACTTCCTTGGTGGTCCAGTGGTTAAGAATCCGGCTTCCAATGCAAGGGACATGGGTTCCATCCCTGGTCTGGGAACTAAGATCCCACATGCCATGGAACAACTAAGCCCACATGCCACAGCAAAGACCCAGTGTAGCCAAAATCAAAAAACAAATATTTCCTTCTTAATCACCTTTGTATTTTCAGTGTTGGTAAAAGTGACCAGTACCCAATAAAAAGCAAGATGAAGAAGTGAATGAATGAGTACATGAATGAATAAATCTCCTAACTATGATGACTTGATGTCGCCTAGAAAAAAGATTTGAGAAAGACAGGTTTAATGGTTGAAATACAATTGGCCCTGGGACCTTATTAGATGCATGAATATGGGAAAAGGAGCTGCTGCCTGTCTTCAGTACAGAGACTCAGATTCTAGGGAAGTAGGAAAAACTCACTCAAATCCAGACCATGTTTATATCAACACTTTACAATATTCCTTAATTGCATGACCCACTTGAGAAACCCTTACTACCGTGGTCCTCCATTGAGAGGGTTCAGGGCTGGGAGGGAGTGGCCTGCAAAGGGCAGTGGATGACTTTGAAAGGACATTTACAAAGCTAGTGAAGTGAAAAGCAGCAGCAGGGACAACAGCAGAAGCAGCAGGCTTCATGAACTCAGAACCAAACCAGTCTGGGAGGAACAGATGCCTTCATCACAGCAGAGTCCAACTTAGGAAGGGAGAGGTTGTTCCACCTGCCATGACCTTGTCTGAATCCCTTCACTAGTGAACTATTGGATCAAAATGACCTCAGAGGTCATTTTGGGAGGTGCCTGTAGGTAAGATAACCAGGGTTCTTCTTCAGCCTTGGCCAAAAAAAAAAAAATTGGCTTGGTATGGAAATGCAATAAACTTAAAAGCAGTAGGTCCATTATTTTTTTCTCTCAAGATTGACATTTATCAATAAATATCAGTTTATGCCTAGCCTAGACATGTGCTATTTAGTCATACGTGTCACATTTGCAGTAAAAAAGTTCACTGATCAAAAAAATAAAATAAAAAATAAAGCAGATCATTTAAATTAAATATTTTCTCTATTTGATTTCATTTTCCAGCTGTTTTAACTTAATAGAATTTTTTCCTTGATTTCAAACTATATAATGCCTTTTGGCTGAAAGATGATTATCTTTCCAGCCCAATGGCCTTTTTCTGTCAATGGCAATTAAATCCACAGACATGATTTGCTTTCTGTTTGAGATTCTTGTTTTCCCGCTGCACATCAGAAATTTGCTCAAGTCCACCAAATTTTGTTAGGGAAATTTTATTTGATAAGACAGGATCCAAAATTCTCAAGTCAAAAAGCAAATGGCTTCAGGGCATAACAACTGCAAGGTGTTTTATTATGTAATTATTATATGGCTTTGTACATATTGATAAGCTACAACCAAGATCTACTGGTTTTTTTGTTTTCTTAAAGTGTATTTTCTGGGATCACACCACTTCCATTGCAATATAAACCTCCACAAAAAAAATTTGGATATTCTTTACTGTTGAGTGGCTACATATTTTTAACGTGGGGTTTTTAAATCTCATTATTTCAAATGATTATTATCTACTACTCAGTGAGCACAGGTGAATCTTTTAGGCAACAGTGAACAAAATTATAGGCCCTTAGGCTATTTTTTAACCTACATTTTAAAGTTCTTTTCAGAGTGTGTGTGTGTGTGTGTGTGTGTGTATGTGCGTGTGCACGCTCACACTCCATCATATCCTACTCTTTGCAAATCCATGGACTATAGTCCTTCAGGCTCCTCTGTCTTATCCAGGCAAGAATACTGAAGTGGGTTGCCATTTCCTCCTCCAGGGGATCTTCCCCGTCCAGGGATCAAGCCCAGGTGTCTTGCATCTCCTACATTGGCAGGGGGATTCTTTACCACTGAGCCACTTGGGAAGCCCATTTCAAACCATAAAAATAACCAGATCAAGAAACAAATAAAAGGCTTTGATTCTTCCTTTTTTCCCATTTCTAGACCATGCAAATAGTTGTATGTGTTAATGCACTTTTTAAAATGGCTTTTAAGTTCTTGAAACTCAAACTTAAACCTTTTGTTTTACTCACTGAAACACATACACTCTAATTGATCCCATGCTTTCATACAAAACATCACTTTTTTCTACCTGATTTTATTCAACAATCTAAATGCAATGACCAGTGAGGTTATGATCAGTGAAGTCATGACCAATGATGAATACTTAATGTAAATGTTCAGAAAGAAAAAAAAAAAATATATATATATATATATATATATATTTAAAACTTTTCTAAAGTCAGGTCTTGAAGTAGGGGAAGAAGTTATCCCCAAATTGTCTCCATCTTAACTTCCAGAAAGGAAAGACAAACCAGCATGCACTCCATCATACCCAGAGAAGTTACCTGGCCAAGAAAATCTAAAATGTTTTTCTCCATTTCACTAGCTGAGGACTAGACGTCTGGATTTTTGTATTTTATCTAAGTATAACACATGCTCCTGTGTGCCACCATAGCAGTGAGGACAAAGCTATTTAACTGCAACAAGAATAACAGCTCCTACGTGTTAAACTCTTCCTTCCAGGAACTGAACTAAGTGCTTCACCAAAATTTGTGTGTGTGTGTGTGTACACGCATGTGTACACCCATGTGGAGTCCTGCCCCAAGGCCACAGGGGCAAGGCCTTGCATCAAGGCTACAGAAGCAGAGCCCAGAACCAAGGTCACCTCTGAAACTGACTGAGCCCTTCTGTAATCACCGCCAAAAGCCCCCTAATCATCACCAGCAGGCTTCCTGACCCCATATTAGTAAAAAATTCCTACCCCGGTACTTACCTATGGCACTCTAACCAATCACCTAATGCCACCATTCCAGCAGGAATTTTGTTTACCTTGAGACTATAAAAACTGGCTATTAACCCATGAAAGCATTGGCTTTCCTTTGAGCCCACTGTTCTAATAGTATCTGGTCAACTCTCCCTGGCCTGTCAGGAGGTGTCAACCACCTGCTCTCAGAGTGACGTTATCTCTGCTCTTTGTTCTTAATAAACTCACTCCTTCCTGCAATATTCTGTGTCTGGAAATTCTTTTCCAACCACATTCAGGCTGCCACAACAATGCACATGGGTGAACTCATACATACATGCACCTCTGTGTATTTAATTTTCATAGCAACCCCGTGAAGGAGTCTTACTACCTCCATTATAAGCATGAGAAAAATAAAGCTTGCCAAGTTTAAGTAACTTATCTAAGAAAATGCCTGAAGTAGAAATGAATCCCATGTCTGTCTGATTAATAGTCGATGCCCTGAATCTCTCCTCCAATGGCCCATATTGTATTTGTTGTGCCTTCCTTATTTCTCAAGTGCTTCTCATTCAAGAATATGGTTCTCCAGCCCCAGAGTCATTGGCATAAGGTCTCCATTCTAGTGGAAACCCAGAGCAAAACTTCAGCTTTGGAGCTTTCAGGCACTTCTAGAATTTCCTAGCATGGAGGTCTACATGGCACTCGAGATGACATCACATGTGTTCTCTGACAATCACTCATACCTGGAAGTCAGGGGAAACAAAATAAAATAATAACAACCAGTGTCTACATCTCTTCAATCTTTCTTGTAGGCTCAAAGGAATAGTTGGTTGCCCTCGCTACTTTGTAGCCTGGTTCCAAAACACAACTCAAGCTACAAAATATGATAAAACGTTAGCATCTTCTGAGAGTCAGAAAGTGGCTTCATGCAAATCTAAAGGTCTTTATTGCAGTAAAAATCACTGATATGTTTTTAAAAGGGAAAAAGTTGGAAATTTACAGTTTTGAAAAGTGCTATTTCCCTTCATGGCACTTGCATATAATAGAGCACTTTGTGATCATGCACAAGGTCATTAAAGTGCTTTGCTAATGTACAGATCCACTTTGATTTAAAAAAAAAAAAAAAAGAAAAACTTTCAAGGAACAAAAAAGGTGACAACTGAGCAGAAGTTTTCTTTAATTTGTAGGAATGAAAAAGAGAGTTCTTCTCTAAAACAACATCTGTGTGACGCTGTTGAGATGCACTATCTGTTTCAAGCACAAAGGATTTTGTATGACTATTTGTTACAATCTGTAGTTTAACCTCCTCAAAATTCATTCTCTGCTGTTTACTTGTTCAAAGGACTTTTGATCTATTTTTCAATATAACATGTATTACTAAAGTGAAATTTTAAAAGGAAAAAGAAGGAATTCCCTGGTGGTCTAGTGGTTAGGACTCCATACTTTCACTGCCAAGGTCCTGGGTTCAAACCCTGCTCAGGAAGCTTAAGATCCCACAAGCCTTGTGGCATAGCCAAAAAAAAAAAAAAAAAAAAGACAAGAGAATCAGGCATAGTTACAGCTTTCCCCTATTCTAGAGCAAAGCAGGGGTAAAAAGACCTGGACAATCTCCTACCTTGAAGACACTAAGATAGGAAGATGGAGTCACTGAGAACCTCCAAAATAGTACTTCGTGTATTTTGCTCATTTTTTAAAATTCATAATTTTTGAGAAGTTATTAAAAACCTGAATTAGTAAATTCATCTCTCATTTGCAGAACACATGGAAACAACTATCTTACTTTGATAACGGAAGAAAGGAAAAAGCAAAGAAAGTAAATTGTTTAAAGTCATAAATATTAGTAGTGGCTTTGTCCTGAACAGTTTGAAACTTTGTATTTCAAACAGGGCAAATAAACACATCCTGAAATAGTTTAAGACAAAGTCAAAAAAAAAAAAAGACAAAGTCCATTTTCATTTTTTTACCACCAACCAAAAGAGCCTTCTCTGTAGTCATAAATGCATCCTGCTTTGATGATGAAAACAGTAGACTGGTGATGATGTTATTAATAATTAAGAATCTACCATATGCCTATTCTATACTAAATGCATTACGTAAATTATCTCATTTAATTCTCACTTTATGAATAAAGAAACTAATGCTCATGAGTATTACAGCACCAACCAGGACTCAACACAAAGTATTGGTTAGGCCATGGTTTTGGTTTCTTTAAAATAGGTAGTTGATCTAATGGAGTAATTTTATGGGTGCCACAGGTAGTAACAATTTGATGAAGAGCTGATGGAGAGAAAGAAAGCAAGCCGGATCTAACTGGCAGGATAGTTGCTCTGCAAAGTGCAGCATGGTCATGGCCAACCCGTGTGTCACATTTCATAAGATCTCCAGGTCAGCAAGAAACAACTAATCCTGGGAAAACATTGGGAGGGAGGGTTCCTCACTCTCCCTTACTTAAATGCCCTCCTCCTCCTTTGATGAGGACAATTGGGATTGCTTTCACACAAACTCTCCATTAGTTCTTTCCATCAGTCATTCAATCCCTCAGTCACTCCAGTGGGACTATCTGCTCACCTCCTCTTCAGCAATCTATAACTATCACTTCCCCTGGACCCAGCTCTTAGCTTCCAGAAAGCCTTTTCTGATTTGCTGATCACTCCTCATTCTTTCTTTCATCATACTCTACAGAACTTGGAATGGTGCTTACCTAACCAGACTGTCAATTCTAAAAGTTACCCAACCAGACTGTAAGGGCCAGAATTCTACTTCTCCTGTCTCTCCAGGTGCCTGTTAAATTAATGCACTCATGATAATTTTATTCTTCTTTAGGTTAAAGATGTTGAATACAGAGGATATGACTTCCAAACCACACTAATCGATCAAGATACCTGTGACTCAGGGACTCTCCTTAAGACTGCTTAATGCATTATTCAGCCAGTTTATTGATTCTATTTCCCATCTGTAATAAATGTACATTCTGTCTTCCCAAACAAAATCCCAGTAAATAGAAGATAATTCAACTTCACTTAAAACCTCTCACTGGTTTCTATGAACTACTAAAGCACTCACTTTTTATGAGCTCTGAGTTCCTGGGTCCACCAAAATTTTGGTCTATGAACTTTCTTGATTACATCTCTAAATTATGACATCACTTCTCATTAAGTAATTCTACCCATCTGTATTATTTCAGCTAACCTGTGCTGTGATGTCAAACAAACCCAGATTTCTTGGTGGTTTTAATGCAGCATAAAAGTTTAGGTTTGGCTCACACAAGTTCTTGCTTTGGTGAGCAAGGTTCTCCTCCATCCAGTCAAGAACAGATGGAGGAGAATTCACTGCCTGCATCATGTCTCTTTCACTTTTAGTCCATTGGTCAGAAATGGTTGCATGGTCCCAACACACTTGTAAGGGAAGCTGGGAAATGTCAGAAAGCACACAGACTTTCAGTAAACATTTACTAACAGTCTGTGACACACCGCCCTTCAAGGCCCAACTCAGATACCTTTTCCTCCACAAGGTTTTCTCCAATCTTCCCCCACATAGAAGTGGTCTCATCTTTGCTCCAAGTTCCCAACACCCGACTGATCCCTGTCCATGTTTTCCATAGTTTTTGTATACTCTTCTATAGATGGAATATGCTTGTTTTACCCACACTTTTCAAACCCTAAGCTCCTTGAAGGAGGTGACTATGACATACTCAGCTCTTTAAGACCCCTTTTAAAATCCTGCATTGCTCAAGGATGCTTGCTAAATTCACAAGAATCAGATAGAGACCAGAGAAGGCAGAAATCCAGAAGCACCTTTGAGGAAACCAAAGATGGGGAAGAGCAGCAAAGTTTATTGAAATTCAAAAGAGAAAGTCTCCCTTTGGAAAATGCTTCCTCATTTGCTCCTGTTTAGCGGGCACAGCAAGATGGCATCATTTGAAGATATCAGCCATGACTGAACAATATATGAGAGATTGTTTAATATTGGCAGTTTTAAAAAAATGTTTTTTTGAACAGTCTCCTCCAAGTCAGAGCTGTCTCTCCCAGCTCTGCTTTAAAAGTTAGAAGGCGGTCTTCTGCCCATTCCAAATCACCAGAAGTGAAGTATCAAGTTGTAAATACCCCCCAGTGACTGACTGGGAGAGCTGGTACAGGTTTTATCCCTTCTACTTTGCAGAAAGAAAAGACAGTAAAAGTTCCTTCAGCGAGCTGCCAAGGTGCTCCCAGGCCATTGTGCAGAATCATTGTCAGGTTAAATTAGGGAGTACAGACTCCATGAGTGTAAAAAAATCAATACTTGATGGAAGATTGCTCCCCGGAAAATCTGTTTTGATTCCAGGATTAATTCGCGACCAAAGACTTCTGCAAAATGACATGCCATTAGTCAGAAAATGAACACATTCTATCCTTGAAATTGGATGGAAATATGTCAGCTGATTGACCCATTCATTCTCCTCACTCTCTGGGCAGAAAGAGCGGGTGTGGTAGCTATGTGAACTAGTGCCCCAAACCTGGTCCATTTTCAAAACAGGATGAAAAAAATACATTCTGTTAAAGTCCGATGTGAATTGGGAGTAGTCTCCAGGCCATTGTTGGAAAGCTATTGCAAATGTGTTTCGTCAAGGCAAGTGCATTTGTCTGGAAGGCCCGACTCTCCTGAGTTTTCTAAGCCTCAGAATAAACCCTACTAAAAATCTTAAAATAAAACAAGGATTTTGCCCCCAAAGCAATGACCTGCAATATTAATGACAGTGTAATGCCTTTGTCATATAGAAAGTAACACTCCTCCCATTCCTGTCTCTTAGGTCTCTTCAACTAAAAACTTTTGCAAGAGGCAAGTTCCCGCTTTTCACATGTGCTAATGTCATCAGTCTTCAGGACCTTTCCCCACTGGCGTGGTCAGATCCGCAACAGAGATGAAGTTCATTCCACGGACCCTCAGACACATAAATATCACTGGCTTTATTTCCTTTTATCAAGTGAAGTCTGATTCTGAGGTGCATCAGTCATCATTAGGCCCTTGTGATGACAAGGGCCCAAGAGTTTTGACAGACCACATGTTCAAAGACACCACTCTGGGGGACTTCCCTGGTGGTCCAGTTTGGTTAAGACTTCAACTTCCAGTGCAGGGGGTGTGGGTTTGATCCTTGGTAGAGCAACTAAGATCTCACATGCTTCGACACCAAAAAACCAGAGCATAAAAAAAAAAGAAGCAATATTATAATGAATTTAATAAAAACTTTAAAAATGGTCCACATAAAAAATCTTTAATGAAAAAAGACACCTTTCTGTTCTTCTTGGTCACCACCAACAGCCTCAGAGTCCAAGCCCACACAGTCCATTGAAAGTGGTTCTTTGTCAGTCAGGGACAGACAACTTTGCCAACCTTGTTGTCCTGCTGCCAAGAATCAGACTTCCCTCATTTCTCTGCTTTCTATTTTCCCTGAAAGATACATACCTCTCTCCTCCTCCTCCCTGCGTCCCCATGATAAGCTCACCATTGCCAAAACCAACACAAGGAAAGGGGATTGTTTTCAAACAACAAAGCTCTCCGTTCTGCGTGGTAAGACGCACACATTCCTGGTTAGCTTGTGGGAATAGGAGAGGAGAACCAAAGGAAGAAAAACCCACCGAATATGTCAATAATTATCCATGCATCCACAGACACACCCTGAAGGATGCTCCTGCCCCATCTCTGTTGAAGCCTCCTGCCCCTGCCCCTGCCGCTTCCCGCCAAGACATAGGCCTCATCTCCCAATGCAAAAGGACATTCTGATCTACTTGCTGATGTCTCTGGGCCCGCACAATGGCTGCTAACAGCGTCCAACATGCTGAATGTGTAGAACAGGAAGGGGGGTGGGTCACGACATTGGATGTTTGTATTCATTTCGCTGGGAGAGGAATTGCCAAAGTGAAGCTCACCTCCTTCTCTGAGCGTCTTTCCCTGCAGATACCAAAGATAAAGACAGCCGTTGTGCAGCTAACAACCAGGCAGCAGAAACAGTCCCTGCAGGAGAGGACCATGGGGCTGAGCCTCATCACCCACGGTGACTTCATTAGAATCCTCTTACTCAGGAGTAAATGGAGATGGCAGGAGATTGTCTTGAAACCCCATTTAAAAAAGAAAAGCTTCAAAATTGCTGTGTAGGCGCCAAGGCTCCAAATGCTCTGAGAGCTCCTTGTTATCCCAGCTTAACAGCTCACCCTCTGGACTATGACTCACGTTGACAATATCCGACGTTCAGAGAGAAAAAGGGCCTTAGAGGAAAAAAAAGAGACGAAAGCACCCAATGGATAGCCTGCAGTCCCACACAAAACATCTAATTCCCATAGTTCAATCTCCTAGAGTAGCCCCTAGCCCCTTAAGCATCCAAATTAGTGACCCCAGGGCACAATTATGATAATGTGAATCTTCACTCTTTAAAAAACAAAAGTGTGAATTATTGTAAAACTAAATAAGTTGGGTAACTAAACAAAGTTATATGAAGTCTCCTCACCCTCATTTGCAAATGGGGAGAGAAAAGGCACATCAGACATCCACATGTTCCAGTAACACACATTAATCCTGTTTATTTCTTTTTGCACTGTTGCAGGTATGCTAGGACATCAGAAAATAAGATTTCTTAGCAAATGGAAAGAGAACTGTGAATGTCCAATCCCCACTAGACATGAAATAACAGTTTCAACTGAAATTAAGACCATATCTTCTGAAATCTTTCCCCAAGTAGATGAAGATTGAAGAAGTTGGTATCATAATTGATTACACCAAATATTTCCACCTTTGTTTAAGGATCTTAAACATTCAGACTCAGTTACTGAAAATCTGTCTTTTATTTCTACCTTAGAACATCACCTCCAAACACTAGAAGTATATCCAACCTTACCACACTGTAACACAGGGACTGGAACCCTGAATAAGGAATCTAGAAATGTGGACCCTTTGGCCAAGTTGTCCACTAGTTCCAGAATTCTAGGGCCTTCTACAAAGTATAGGACTTTTCTAAGCCACAGATAACTGGAAAGATTTTTAAATCATGTTCTCAGAACTTCTGGTATCCCCTTTTGCAGACACATTGGAAAAGAGGTGTTTCCACACACAATGCATTGAAGATGTGGTACTTGAACAGTCATAAAGAGATATATGAAAGATCAGATCTGTTAGTTCTCCAAATGTGATCAGTCTTCATTGGTATTAACAAATGATGACCCAAAACACTGATTCTCTCTGATTCTGTCAACTCTAAGGCAACTTAATGCCAACATTCTTGATTGACTAATAATGTCTGTTGACAGAGTCTAAATAACAGTGCCTGTGTATATTCTTTTTTAGAAATTTTTATTGGAGGATAGTTGGTTTACAATATTATGTTAGTTTCAGGTGTATAGCAAAGTGATTCAGTTATACCCATAAAAGTATCTATTCTTTTTCAAATTCTTTTCCCATTTAGGTTATTGCAGAATATTGAGCCAAGTTCCCTGTGCTATACAGTAGGTTCTTACTAGTTATCTATTTCACATACGGTAGTGTGTATGTGTCAGCTCCAGTCTTCCAATTTCTGCCTCCCAGCTCTTGTCCCCTGGTAATCACCAAACTAAATCTCCCTGCAGAAGTTTCAGTTTTGAAGTTCATTTAGACATGTCTGAAAGGAGTTCATGTGTGGGCTTTTCTACTCTGTCTAATAAAGGACAATGAACTTTACGTGTGACTTTCCATCGGAGTTTGCAGATGTAGTTCACAAGAGTTAATGACTTTTTTTCTCTTCAATTTCACCTAGTAAGATAAAAGCAAGCTGCACTAGAGTTTTCCTATACTGAGGTGACTAGTCAATACTTTGCTGCTTGCTCTGTCAATGCCATCAAAATATTGTTTAATAATTTAGGAACAGCCATGTAATTTTCTTCTCTAGCAAGAGCAAATTAGGCACTTACTAAATAATTGACTAAATACTTAATTCTAGGGATGTCTTGAGGATGTGCTATTATCAAAAAGAATTTAAAATAAAATTGTCCTCCAACTCTTCAGCATGTGACTTTCTTTCATTTTCATGTTATTTTCATGTCTGGTCATGAAAACTACCAGACTTTGTCCCCTTCTAGACTGATTCCTTTACTCACCAGTGGTCTACTGGTGTCTGTACATGGTGTGCGGGTGCTGCCCCTGGTCAAGACCAGTCAGAAAGATGGGCTGGGGCTTGAATGGGTTGGACAAAGCCCCTCTTCTTTAAGTCTGTCCCAACCAGGAACACCAATGGGGCACCAAGAAGTTTCAGTTTTTAGAGTTTTAATCTCAAATAATGAGATGCTGTCATCAAGGCCACTTAGACGTGGAACCCTTTTCATCTGGCCATCTGCTAAAATAAATGCTGCCTCATCAGCAGGCTGTTGGGCTGAGATCCATCTACTCAGTCAGGCCCTCTCTTAAATATCCCACACGCAGGCCATCAAGACATTTCACTTAACACTTAACTTCTGAAATGCCCAGGGTAGTCCCACAATTCATGGGCCAGCATATTAACCCATGACTTTATAAGTTAAAAGGGTAGAGGGTAAAGGTATATCGTCTTCTGTCCCTATTTCAACAAATAGATGCTTTCTAGAACGTGCTCTTCTCAATCGATGTCCTCTGCCAGAAGTATAAGTTCAAAGATAATACTTAAATTACTCAAATAAGATTGATTTCTGCCCCTCTCCCTCCCTCCCTCCCTCACTTCCTCCCTCCCTCTCTTCCTCTCTCTCTCTCATCACAAGAATAGAGGTGAGCATCAACCATCTCTGATACCACCCTCTCCCTCTATCTCCCTGGCTCCACACACAGCTTCTCTAGGAGCTGACATTTGAAGAAAGGGTTCATCATGTGAAAGGGTTCAGTACTGCTCCAGCCCCACGGACAGCATGACTGCAGGGTTGTTCTAGAATCCTCGAACCATGGCCCAGTGATAGAAACCTAGAAATTATTTTAGAGACTATCTTTATGGATGGAGATACAGACATCAGCATTTCAGCAGAGGACAGTGTTCTAACAATGCCTAGCCCTTGGGTTGTGAAATCCGGGTTACTCTTTATACACGTAACCATGACAAAAACACACACATTATTACCAATCAAGATAATAAAAGAGCACTTTCAGCTTTTCTTGACTCTCTCAAGGAACATGAGCACTCTGTAGCCCTTCTTCACTCTATAGACCTCCTTCTCTCTACTCTGCCAGGTTTCCTTGGCACCCATCCCCACCCATGAAGACTTTGACCTTTGTTCCCTTTTCTTTTCCCTTTTCCTTCTACCAGTAGTCCAGTCTCTTCTACCCCATCATAAAAGCCTGTGAACTGGGTTGGTAGAAACAGCAGAAGGTAATAAATATGAAGTTTCTGTTCTGGTGAGGGAATACAGACAAAAAAATAAATAAGCAGTAAACCAAAATTATCAGATAAATTGTGTTTTCTGGCTGACACAGTACTTAACTGCAAAGAAAGTAGAAGGTGGTAAAGTTAAAAAATAAATATAAGGCAGAGCTGGTAGGGGAAGCGGGGCAGTGTCACAGATAAACATTTCTGAGGAAGTGACTTTAAAGCTGACATCTAAATGATAAGAGAGAGACTTCCCTGATGGTCCAGTGGCTAAGATTCCACATTCCCAATACAGGGCACCCAGGTTCAATCCTTGGTCAGGGAACTAGATCTCACATGCCATGACTAAAGATCTCACATTCTGCAACTGAGTTCACATGCCACAACTAAAGATCCTATGTGCTGCAACGAAGACCAGGTGCAGCCAAAGAAAGAAAGAAAGTAATGACAAGAGAAAGCTATTCTTGCAAACATCTGAGACAAAAGCTTTCTAGGAATATGGACCAGCTAGAACAGCATGCCTAAATAAGCTTAAAAATAAAGTAAGTTTAACATAATGATACTACTGTAGCAGAGGAAGAGAGAAATGGCTGGAACTAATCTGTAGAACTGCCTCCTTTCACCTCCTCAAGGCAATGTCCTGAAGCCTGAATGCATCTGAAGTAGAGTCCCCAAAGCAGCGGATGTAGTAGATCTTATTACTCTTTATCAGGGTTCTCTGCACCCTAAAGGACTCCGCCCTCATTAAACTCAGGTGCAGTCCCCTGACTTATTTTAGCCAATGTTGTGTGATTTGCATCACTTCTAGGCAAAAGCCTTTATAGTCAAATGCACATCATTGTGTCCTTCCTCTTTCCCCTCTGCCAAGTCACCAATGGTATTCTAGAAGACAACTGCCCTATTAGATTGGGTCCTAGAATGAGGCAGTGATGCAGAACAAAGCCCTTAGCCAGCCCACTATGAAAGCAACATGAGCAGGAAGTAAACTTCTATTGTTCTAACATCCACGTTTAGGGGTTATTTGTTATTGCAGCATAACTTTGCCCAGCTTAACTGATACAGAGTCCTTGAGCAATACCCTAAGATGACTCCAACTCTAGATAAAAGTTGTTACCCAACTGGCCTCCCAGAAATAGATCTATAATTCTATGCATTTCCAATAAAATTTCAACCGTTTTTTTTTTCTTTGTAGAAATAAAAAAACTAATTCTGACATTCGTAGAGAAGCACAAAATATTAATATTATCTTGAATCACCAAACTAAGTATGAAAGAGATCAATAGTTTGGAAAACTAACACTACCTGATTTCAAGACATTGTAAAACTGAAGTGTTAGTCACTCAGTCGCTCTCCAGGCTCGTCTGTCCCGAATTCTCCAGGCAAGAATACTGGAGTGGGTAGCCATCCCTTTTCCAGGAAGACAGGATAAATCTATAGCAATAAAGACAAAATGGCATTGATATTAAGATCAATAAATAGATCAGAATAAAGAGTAAAGAAATAGACCCTCACATACAAGAACAACTGTTTTACAAACATGCAAAGGTAACTGGTGGAGAAACAATAGCTTTTCAGCAAATGTCTTGAAACAACTGGATATCCCTATGTCAAAAGAAAAAGAAAAAATGAATCTGAATCCACATCTCACATTATATTTAAAAATTAATTCAAAATAGATCATAGACTTAAATGCATGCTTTAAAACAAAGCTCTGGAAAGAAAATACATGAGACAAACCTCTATGACATTCAGTTAGGCAGAGCTTTTTTAATTACAAAGCCAAAAACACTATATATAAGAAATGAATAACTAAACTGGATTTCATCAAAATTTAAAACTTCTGCTCTTTAGAAGACACTGTTGAGAGAATGAAAAGACAAGCCACAAACTGAGAGAAAATATTTGCAAATAATAAAAAGGGCTTCCCTTGTGACTCAGCTGGTAAAGAAGCCACCTGCAATGCGGGAGACCTGAGTTCAATCCCTGGGTTGAGAAGATCCCCTGGAGAAGGGAACGGCTACCCACTCCAGTATTCTGGCCTGGAGAATTCCATGATCTGTAAAGTCTGTGGGGTCGCAAAGAGTCAGTCACAACTACATGACTTTCACTTTCACTTTCAATATCTACAAAAGGACTTGTATCTAGAAAATATGCCAATGGATAATATTTTTACACCTAGCAGTTACAGAGACTTTTTAGGGACAGACATTGTGCTGAATGCTGTCTGGTATTTCATCCTCACAACCCTGTGTGTTAGGAAATATATGCCAACATTTTACAAAGGGTAAAATAAGTCTTGGAAAAGTTCACCTGGATTACTCATTTAGTTTCACAATAACTCAGGATAGGCAGTAACAGAAACCCGCAGAACTCACTGGTGTCACACAGCAGAAGTGTGACTCCTGTTCACACAGTCAGCTGTGACTCAGGTGACTCTCCATGGCCACTGTCCTTCACACAGAGACTCTGTCCCAGGCACAGTCTGGAACATAAAGCCTCAAAAGAGCAGAAAAGAAAGAAGCCTGCATCCCACCAGCAGTTAGAAACTTTGGCTGGGAAATTACATGTTACATCTACTTACAAGGCATTAGCCAGAATTAGTCACATAGACCCAACTAACTTCAAGGAGAAAAATATCCACATGGGTGCCCAGAAAGAAGAGAACTGAATCTGGGTGAACGTTAGAATCCTGTTATAGACAGGTAACATTTAGGTTGTATTTTATGTAACAGGTTAGAGAAACTGCTTTCTCCCCCAACTAAAGCACTCTTCCTTGATATAAACAATGGTCTTTATAGTCTCTTCCCAATGCTCTTGTTTACCATCTTAGAATAGTGTTTGATAGCAAAGATCCAGGTTTCCAGAATTTTGAAATTTTCTGCTCTTCTTCATCGATGGAGCCTGAGGGGATTGCAAAAAATTTAAGCCACAGTCGGACATGACTTTGCAACTGAACAACAACAGCAACAAGATTGGAAGGGTGAAGAGAAAAGAGTGCCTCTCACTGTTAATGTATGTTTAGATATTTCGGTTCTGATGTTATGCAAATTATCCCTCATGCCAGCAGTTCCTAGAATTATCTAGAGACAATCAGAGGACAAACATGAGATTGTAAACATAAACCAGGAGAGAGAGGCTGGGTCACTTGCTGAACATCTGTAGGTCTTCTTGCTATACCAATCAACTAGTAATGAAAGGCATTTTTATGGCCAGATAAGTGTAGTAAATTAGACAAAATAATTAGGTTTGCATTTTGCAGAATTTTGATAAGAATCATCAGGAATCTAATATGCATTATGGATTTCATAATGGGAATATTATATAAAATGTCTATCAAACTTACTTGGTCTCAGCAATGTGTTGACATCTTGAGAAATCCTAATACTTGGCAAAAACACAGTTCCAGAAATGGTGCCCTGGAGAGATTGAAATGAGATATTAGTTCTCCCACACAGTCTTCTCCCCATACTCTAATCAGCACCATTAGCACCACTGCACACCAAGGGCTGAAACCACAAGCTGGTTTCATGAAGTTAAATGTGCCCCCCTGTGGCAGTCATCTTCCTGGATACTAACATCTCTGTCCTCTTAGTTCTGGCTTAGCCAGACTTCAACAGTACATGAACGATTAACTTCCAGATGTTGAAGCTGGATTTAGAAAAGGCAGAGGAACCAGAGATCAAATTGCCAACATATGTTGGATCATCGAAAAAGCAAGAGAGCTCCAGAAAAACTTCTATTTCTGCTTTATTGACTATGCCAAAGCCTTTGACTGTCTGAATCACAACAAACTGTGGGGAATTCTTAAAGAGATGGGAATACCAGACCACCTGACCTACCTCTTGAGAAACCTGTATGCAAGTCAGGAAGCAACAGTTAGAACTGGACATGGAACAACAGACTGGTTCCAAATAGGAAAAGGAGTACATCAAGGCTGTACATTGTCACCCTGCTTATTTAACTTCTATGCAGAGTACATCATGAGAAACGCTGGGCTGGATGAAGCACAAGCTGGAATCAAGATTGCCAAGAGAAATATCAATAACCTCAGATATGCAGATAACACTACCCTTATGGCAGAAAGTGAAGAATTAAAGAGCCTCTTGATGAAAGTGAAAGAGGAGAGTGAAAAGTTGGTTTAAAGCTCAACATTCAGAAAACTAAGATCATGACATCTGGTCCCATCATTTCATGGCAAATAGATGGGGAAGCAGTGGAAACAGTGACAGACTTTAGTTTTGGGGGGCTCCAAAATTGCTGCAGATGGTGACTGCAGCCATGAAATTAAAAGATGTTTACTCTTTGAAAGAAAAGTTATGACCAACCTAAACAGCATATTAAAAAGCAGAGACATTACTTTGCCAACAAAGGTCCATCTAGTCAAGGCTATGGTTTTTCCAGTGGTCATATATGGATGTGAGAGTTGGACTATAAAGAAAGTTAGGCGCTATAAGAATTGATGCTTTGAAACTGTGGTGTTGGAGAAGACTCTTGAGAGTCTCTTGGACTGCAAGGAGATCCAACCAGTCCATCCTAAAGGAAATCAGTCCTGAATACTCATTGGAAGGACTGATGCTGAAGTAAAACTCCAATACTTTGGCCACCTGGTGTGAAGAACTGACTCATTGGAAAAGACCCTGATGCTGGGAAAGATTGAAGGCAGGAGGAGAAGGGGACAACAGAGGATGAGATGGTTGGATGACATCACCAACTCAATGGACATGAGTTTGAGTAAGCTTCAGGAGTTGGTGATGGACAGGGAGGCCTGGTGTGCTGCAGTCCATGGGGTGGCAAAGAGTCGGACATGACTGAGTGGCTGAACTGAACTGATGGATCAATGGACCATTTGTAAGACTAATTAACAAATAGATTCAAACATCTCAAACTTGAGATTCATGCTCCAAAGCCAGCTCACACTTTAAATAGCCTATTACCCATCTTGTGTGTGTGCTTGGTCACTCAGTTGTGTCTGACTCTTCGCAACCTCATGGACTGTAACCCGCCAGGCTCCTCTGTCCATGGAATTCTCCAGGCAAGAATACTGGAGTGAGTAGCCATTCCCTCCTCTAGGGGGTCTCCCTGACCCAGGGATCAAACCCACATCTCTTCTGTATCCTGAATTGCAAGCGGATTCTTTACCATCTGAGCCACCAGGGAAGCCCATTATCCTTCTTAGCCAGCTGATAATATATTTTCAGTGGCAACAGTTTGACAAACCTGGAGCAATGTTGACAAGGAGCCATTGTCTGAGAAGTTACTCCTACAAAGATTACATCTGCTAAATGAGTTGGATTTACAAGAACCCAAAACTTCTCAATAGAGTTTATTAATATAATCTCTATTAACCACTGCTGATGGCGCTAACACTACTTGCCTTCAAATCACCATTGTCAACCTGTTAGAACATGATAAATATCTTTAAATTTGAATACATATTTTTCTAGACAAATTTCACTGTCCAAGAGCATGATTATTGGGACTTCCCTGGCAGTTCAGTGGTTAAGACATCATTCTTCCATGCAGGGGTTGAGGGTTCGATCCCTGGTTAGGGAACTAAGATCCCACATTCCATGCTGCACAGCCAAGAAAAAAAAAAAAAGACCATGATTATTAAGATCCATAATTGCTTTAGAATGAAAATATAATTTAGCTTCCCATGTTTGAGATTACTTCAACCACAAATATCAGGTTAAGTCATTCACCCTGTATGTTTATTGATGTTCCTGCCTGTATGCAGGCTAGTACTGTGGGCCAGGGTCCACACTTGAGAAGCTGACAACCCCTCTGAGCCTCCATTTCCTAATCTACAGAACAGAGAGCATCATAAGATGTGAGTCACCTTACAGGGTTTACACACAAGAATTATACACAATTTAGACCACTATTTTACCTAAAGAAGGGTGAAAGGATTCTGAATGCTAAAAAAAAAAAAAAAAAAAAGTCATCTACTTTGGATTTAAAAAAAAAATACACAAGTTTGACAAGTTTATATGATTGCCCAGTCCCCAGGAGCTGTCCCAAACATATTTTTATTTATTTATAAAGTTTTACTAAGGGGAAGAAGACAGTGAAAGTTAAAATAGAAACACACTTAAGGTTTCTTTCTTCGCTATCTCCTATCTTACCCAGAAAAAAAAAAAAAAATATGTATATATATATTCAATTACTAGCCTAACACAGAGAAGAAGACACGCGGCTCTGACAAGGCAGCTGGGGCATAGAGAGCCTCATGTCATAATGAAGCAGAATCCAGCCCATGAGGCCATATCAGGGTTGAAGGCTTGGAGACTCTTACTTTCTGGCTGGTGTCTGAGCTGCAGGAAAAAAAAATCTGTGTTATCTCCAAAAAGACAAATATATATATATATATATATGTGTGTGTGTATATATATATATGTATATGTATGTATAAATAACATTACCATTTCAAGGGGGTTGAACAAAAGATCCTATCTAGGTATCCTGCCTTTGGGTCTAAATAAAAGGATGCAATATACCTCCTGGGAGTATACAAGACTCCACAGTGCTACTCAGGCCCTCTGTCCCATCAATCCTACTGGACTACTATTACCCTCCACCCCACCTGCCACACACTCACACACACTCATACTCCTATTTCCTATTCCACCAGACCTGGGCAGGGCAGTCATTACACCCAACAGCATTCAATATAACTTCAAAATCAAGTTTCATATTTTTTTTCTTTGGAATCCCTTAGCACAGCTATAAAACTCCTTATGATATAGAAATGCCTGGAGAGAGCAGAGACTTCAGATTTGGGTGATAGGTGCAGTATTAAATAAAACAACAACAATACAGATGGTTCAGCTAATGGAGTCACAGCAGTAAGCCTATATTCTACCAGGGGGGACTGAGATTACTAAAAGAGAAATAAAATGCCTGAGGATTAAGCAAGGCTCTAGCTGTTCTCTACTAGGAAAACCTCAATGGAGCTGAATGTTCTTAACTTCAAAAATTAATCAAGAAAAAAAATTGAAGATGAGGAGAGAGATGGGAAGGGGGTAAAACTTGGTTGGGAAAGAGTTGGAAAGCAATTGAAGATAGTAGACACGCAGACTTAGAGACACTGAATCCATTTTTCAACCCACTAAGGTGGCGCCCTTATTAACCACACGTATTGTGCCATGCAGGTGAATTTACCAATATTTTTGATAATTAAAAAAAGGTGCTCCATCTTTCATACTCCTCTCCATCTTGGTGAAAACTGGAAAGCTTATGAGATGTTAAAAACCTCCACTCAATGTTAAATAAGAGTCATAACATGAAATTTATTCATAATCTATATACATGGGGTTTGATTCTTGAAAAGAGAAATAGGAATTAATAGTTAAGTCTCTCTTGCCACATAACCATGAACTAAAAGTGATGTATGCAGTGTGCATGCCAACCTCACAACTCACTATACATGTTTTTTTCACTTCATTTCCTAAGCTCTGATTCTAATTGCTTTTCTTTTTTTTAAATTATTTATTTATCTATTTTATTTAGTTGGCTATGCCAGGTGTTATCTACAGCATGCGGGAATCTTTAATTGAGGCTTGTGGGACCCAGTTCCCTGACCAAGGATTTAACCCTGGGCCCCCTGCACTGGAAGCTTGGAATCTTAGTCACTGGACCACACCTAATTGCTTTTCTAATATTGTGTCTCATATCTATGATTGTTGACCATATTTAGATTATTTTTAAAGGCTTAATCCATAATTCTCATATTTATTTGTGCCTTAAAATACACTGTGGAATCCCTTTTGACTCACCTTTGTCATAGTCTGGAAGTGTACACATTGAGTATCCATTCAGGACATCATTAATCAAAGCAACTGCCACGGGAAGCTGAATGATAACAGTGGTTTTCAACAATGGCTCCTGGAGCTACTGGGTATCACCTGAGAACTCATTGCTGTTGTTCAGTCACTAAGTCATGTCCAACTATCTGCAACCCCACAAACTGTAGCACACCAGGCTTCCCTGTAAATGCAAATTCTCAGCTGCCTCCCACTCTCTCAGAACTGCTGTTTAAAATTTTCTGGTTCTGCCTAACATGTTACCACAAATTCAGTAGCTCAAAACAACACACATGTATTTATCACACAGTCTTCATTGATCAGGAGTCAAGAATAATTTGGGAGGGTCCTCTGCTCAGGACATCACTAGGCTGAAAATCAACGTGTTTTTCAGGGCTGTGATCTCACCTGAAGCTTGAAGTCTTCTTCAAGTTCACTCAGTTCAGTTCAGCCATTCAGTCGTGTCCGACTCTTTGTGACCCCATGAACCACAGCACGCCAGGCCTCCCTGTCCATCACCAACTCCCGGAGTCCACCCAAACCTTTGTCCATCAAGTCGATGATGCCATCCAGCCATCTCATCCTCTGTCGTCCCCTTCTCCTCCTGTCCTCAATCTTTCCCAGCATCAGGGTCTTTTCAAATGAGTCAGCTCTTTGCATCAGGTGGCCAAAGTATTGGAGTTTCAGCTTCAACATCAATCCTTCCAATGAACACCCAAGACTGATCTCCTTTAGGATGGACTGGTTGGATCTTCTTGCAGTCCAAGGGACTCTCAAGAGTCTTCTCCAACACCACAGTTCAAAAGCATCAATTCTTTGGCCCTCAGCTTTCTTTATACTCCAACTCTCACATCCATACATGACCACTGGAAAAACCATAGCCTTGACTAGATGGACCTTTGTTGGCAAAGTAATGTAAATGCTTTTTAATATGCTACCTAGGTTGGTCATAACTTTCCTTCCAAGGAGTAAGCATCTTTTAATTTCATGGCTGCAATCACCATTTGCAGTGATTTTGGAGCCCCCCAAAAACAAAGTCAGCCACTGTTTCCCCATCTATTTGCCATGAAGTGATGGGACTGGATGCCATGATCTTAGTTTTCTGAATGTTGAGCTTTAAGCCAACTTTTCACTCTCCTCTTTCACTTTCATCAAGAGGCTTTTTAGTTCCTCTTCCCTTTCTGCCATAAGGGTGGTGTCATCTGCATATCTGAGGTTATTGATATTTCTCCCAGCAATCTTGATTCCAGCTTGTGCTTCATCCAGCCCAGCGTTTCTCATGATGTACTCTGCATAGAAGTTAAATAAGCAGGGTGATGATATACAGCCTTGACGTATTCCTTTTCCTATTTGGAACCAGTCGTTGTTCCATGTCTAGTTCTAACTGTTGCCTCCTGACCTGCATACAGGTTTCTCAAGAGGCAGGTCAGGTGGTCTGGTATTCCCATGTCTTTCAGAATTTTCCACAGTTTATTATGATCCACACAGTCAAAGGCTTTGGCATAGTCAATAAAGCAGAAATATATGTTTTTCTGGAACTCTCTTGCTTTTTCACTAGCTGTTGGAAAAATTCAATTCCTTAGAGTTGAAGGACTGCAGTTGTTTTCATGCTGGCTGTCAGCAGGGGGCCATTCCAGCTCCTAGAGACTGCCCACCTAGTCTTCTCCACGCTGTGACAGTTTGCTTCTTTGGGGCCAGCAGGATAGCTCTTGCTTTGAATCTCTCCAGTCTGCTAAGATGAAGACATAGAAAACATAATGTAATGTTTAAAAGTGAAAGTGAAGTCGCTCAGTGGTGTCCAACTCTTTGCGACCCCATGGACTGTAGCCCACCAGGATCCTCCATCCTTGGAATTTTCTAGGCTCTTGCCTAGAAATACTGGAGTGGGTTGCCATTTCCTTTTCCAGGGGATCTTCCCGACCCAGGGATCGAACCCCAGTCTCCCGCATTGCGGGCAGATGATTTACTGTCTGAGCCACCAAGGAATTTGGCCAAAAAGCTCACTCAGGTTTTTCTGTACCATCTTACAGCAGAACCCGAATGGACTTTTTGGCCAACATAATAACACAATGTAATGTGTTTATTATCTCATCACCTTGGCCATACAACATAAACTATTCAAGGAAATGACATACCATCATATCCACAGTCCCTGCCCACACTCGAGGGCAGGAAATGCTGCAAGAGAGTAGGCATCTTGGGAACCATCTCAGGATTCTACCCGCCATACCTGTTGAATCAGAGTAAACAATCTGCCACCACACCTGTTGAATCAGAGTCAATAATCTGAAATCCCAGACTGTTTCCCCACACCTCCCCACTCTTCAGCATACATCAAGACATTTAAGGGGATGATATAATTTTAGGATTCTGTTGAACGGATGCTCGCTTAGTCTTTCAAAAGAAGCTTTCCCCACAAAAGCATTGCGCTACCTTGAGCCTCACGGGGACATTCCACTCTACATGAGAAATCAGACTTTCCCTGGCAGCTGAAAGACCAGATCAATCAAGGGGTTAATTACACAGCTCATTTTCCTGGCCCCCATGGGCATAAAGGTTATAGATAGCCATGTATTTATGCTACCAGAGTTAAAAATTCAACCGCAGCATTTATTTCAATGAACTCCTTTGACTACATGTTAAACAGATGCACTAAGGGAATACATAAAACATTATCTCTATTAGTTCAAATTTTCTGACTCTTTAAAAGCTTCCTGTGACTGAAGGAAAAATGCTTCTGTAATATACCCCCCTGCCATTACAAATACTTTCATTAAACTACAAGCAGCTTGACAATAAGTGGACATTAAGCACTCACACACACGCACACATACACAGAGTAGCTTGAATGTGGAAATTTTTTAATAGTACATTATATTTAAGACTTCACAGTTATTAATAGACCTGGATAGTACATACAACCAAAGTGCTGCTTTAAATTGGAACGATCCCTTTAACGTCTTCAGATGTTCCCTAGGAACTTCTAATCCTACCTGCACAGTGCTTGCCTGGTACTGTCCACAATGGACAGTGGGGCTTCTGCTCTGTTGGACTCTTAAGTGGACAAAAGGGAGGCTTATGTTCTTGAAGGTCTTTGTTTTGTCCCTGCCCAGTTTCCAGCATCAAATCTCCTTTTGGGTAGAAGTGGGTTTGTAAGGATGGGTTTGTAAGGATTTCCCTGGCAGTCCAGTAGTTAAGATTCTGTGTTTCCACTGCAGGGGGCACAGATTTTGATCCCTGGTCGGGGAACTAAGATCCCTCATAAACTAAAATTAAAAAGAAAAAAGAAAACCAAGTTATTTTTTAAAAGCGTTGTTGTAGCACAATACTAATTCATATGGTGGGTCCTACATCTTTACCAAAATCTACCCACGGTGAAGTCTCCGAAAGCATTAAGTTTCTGTCCAAGTTTACTAATGTGAAGAAAGTTGCCTTTGAAAGAATAAAAGACATTCCCTTCGAGACTATCTGCAGTGACTACACCCAGGCACCACACAAGTCGAAATCAAGTCACCTTTCCTGGTGACAGCGTGATGCGCCTATGCCCCACACCTTGGGCATGCAGTCAGGAACACTAAGAGAAGCTAGCTGATTGGGACCACCTCCGGATAACACACCCTCAGTGCTTTTTCTGCCCTGCCCCCTAGTGGAATAGTGTTCCTTTGAAATCACCGAATATTAAGTTGCACCAACAGAAACCACTGTGCAAAAGCATGAAAAGACTAACTCTGCTAAAAAGAACAACCTGAGGGCCACTATGAGAGAAGTGGTTTTGCCTATTACCACAACAGTCAGGGAAGGATGCCCCTACAGGTTCAGCCCCTGCCGGTGCGGAGAATCACTGTTTGTCCTTGAAAATTCACCGGGACAGGAGACCCTCCAGCTCCTCTCTGTAGGGTGTGGAGAGCTCCAGGCCCTCTTGTTGGAGAAACAGGGAGTCTACTATCAGGAGCAGGATAATTTGATAATACCAGCACCAGTGAGTTGGGGTAACACATCCCAGACAGTGAATAGAACGTCTCCCTGTCCTGGATTGAAGCTGGATGGAGGACAGGGAAATAGGAGCTGTCAGTAAGAAGGGAGTCATCCTTCATTCCTGGTACTGACTAGGGTAGGGGGTCACCACTCTTGAATTATATGCATTTTTCAGATGAGAAGTTGACACCTAAAGAGTTTGCACCACAGTTGGGACTTCCCTGGTGTCCAGTTCTTAGGACTCTGTGCTTTCACTGCAGGGACCACAGGTTCAGTCCCTGGTTGGGGAACTAACATCCCACAAGTCAAAAAAAAAAAAAAAAAGAATTTGATTTGTAGCACAGCAAGTTATTGATAATGCCAAGACACACTTTGGTCCACAAACACTGTGTTTATTTTTTCAATATGATCTTCCCATCTTAAACCCATCATGAAGGAAACTTATTGTAGTCATCATTTGCAACATATGTGTATACATATATCAAATCTTTATGTTGTATATCTTAAGCTTATACAATGTTATCTGTCAATTATATCTCAACAAACCTAGTAGGGGAACCCTATCTTATGCCTCAAACAACATGAACACATCTTTCTAGAGTACTTTAGGGGCTTTAAGTGAAAGACATTGGAGAAGTGGGGAGTAATGTTTTCTTGTAGAATCATTGGCTATCTGTGGGAAGAGATTACCTTAGTCACATTCTAACCTTAGACTCAACCCTTGAAGAAGTTCATAATATCTCTACTTTGGTTTCACTGTTCTCATGGGCTGAATGAATGTCAATTAGCAGCTAAGTGTCTGAATACCAGTTCGAAAAGAGAAAGTTGAAATAAATGAAGCAAACACAGAAGCCCAGGAGAAAAGGTTGTACCCTATTAGCCAAGGAATGACTGTGAACCAAGCTAAGGACATCAGGACAGTTAACCCTCCCTCCTGTCCTCCCCTCCCTTGCCTCAGGGAGGACCTTGAAACAGGGAGGAGTTGGAGTGAGGAGAGAGGATTAACTCTTTTCAGTTTAAGTCAGCAACCCAGTTCCTGGTGCTACTGTATTTGGGGGTGACTCCACTCAGGAGGCTCCACTCTCAGCCTCCCTCTGACAGGAGGAAAATAATACAAATAGCAACGACAACACATTTTGTGTGGATGCCAGGGTCAGATCAGGCTAGACAAGGCTAGACAAGTATCCATTCAGAGTGATTTACTTGGTTCAAAACTTGTCCCCCAAATGTGGAGATGATGTTTCCTATTCCTCTAGAAGGAAGGCCCATAACCAGTCCACAAAAGTTGTATGTAAATCAAGCAATCTGCAAGATGCCTAACTCAGGGCCTGCTTTTTTAGTGAACTCGACTTCAGAAAAAGAAAACGCTGACAGTGGCAGTTTCAGACATTCTAAAACTGTCCCGCTTTGCCCATCCCACCCCCAAAAGCAACTTCCCTTAGACCCTCTCTCTCAGTGTTCCAAGACCTCTGTCTAAGGAAGCGCCTTTCAAATGATTGACTCCCTGCAGGAATATTTATCATTCTCTAACTTGGCAGCCTCTGTTTTCCAGGGTTGTTGTAGTATTTCCGAAAGGCAGGGTCCAGCTGCTTGCTGCTTAAAAGCCAATGAACAGGCCAAGTTGGTGGAAAGGAAAGTCTGCTTTATTTCAGATGCCAGCAACTGTGGGGCATATGCAGACATCTGTCCAAAGGTTGATTCTCCCCCCACCCCCACCGACAAGCAGAGGGTGTGCCATGCTGTGTTTAGTCGCTCAGTCATGTCCAGCTCTTTACAACCCCATGGACTGTAGCTCGCTAGGCTCCTTTGTCCATGGGGATTTGCCAGGCAAGAATACTGGAGTGACAGTATTGACAGCCTCCTCCAGAGGATCTTCCCAACCCAGGGATTGAACCCAGGTCTCCCACATTGCAGGCGGATTCTTTATCAGCTGAGCTACCAGGGAAGCCCTGATACGCAGAGGGTAAGAGCTTTTATAGACAGAGGGAGGGGGATACATGCAGAAACAGCAAGGTCATCTCTGACAGTCATCTTCAGATTGGTCATTGATGGTCTGACCAGCATCACCTTGGTTGTTTTAGGTACAGTTAACCTTCAGTTCCTGGGTCAGTTTGTTTCCATTTCTTGGAGGCCGACTCTTGGAATTGTGGCAGCTTATTTCATGGGTACAATCTGATCATCATGTAGATAACTTCCTCACCTGGGGTTTCAATATCTATGAGACAGCTCACAGGATATGGCTCAGAATACTATCTATAGCCCTTGAGAAGGATTTGACTATGCTTAATGAGCACTATCATTATTTGGTCTCTTTGACTGTTTTCCTGTTTTCCTTTGTTTCTGAATTTTCTCACTTCTCTGATTAATCTTATTCTCAGACAGAAGGCAGGCTGAAGACATGGTGGGTCCTGCTCCATTTCAATAACAGATCTTTTCACTTCACCTCTGCTCCTCCCCTTCTGTCCTCTTGGAGGCCCAAAGGAAGGCATTTTCTTTAATTTTTAAATCTACGATCTCTATTTTTGAGATGTGATTTTTTCCCTGCCCTAGAGAAAAACAATTCTGAGCACATTAGAGACTTCTGGAAGGGGTAGGGGTTGGGGTTAAATAATAAAAGCTGAACTGGCGGGAAAAGTGGCCCCATCACCCTATGGTGTTTGAGCCTGGAGTGATGAAAGCTGTTTTTGCACAACTACTCCTGGAGAAGGAATTTCAGAGCATGTTATTTTCTTCTCCTGCTCCCCTCATCCAGTCTAAATTCCTTGTTGTTGCATGTACGTGTTCAGTCATGTCTGACTCATGGACTCTAGCTCCGCCAGTCTCCTCTTGTCCTTGGATTTCTCCAGGCAAGAACACTGGAGTGGGTTGCCATTTCTTTCTCCAGGGAATCTTCTTGACCTAGGGATCGAACCCACATCTCCTGCATCCCCTGCACTGCAGGATGATTCTTTACCTCTTGAGCCATTGGGATTTCCCAGGTCTACATTCCCGGGTACCTACAATAGTGCAACCAAGACTGTACACTCCAAAAAGCAACTTGATGTGAGATTCTTTTTCCTTTAGAAAAACTGTACTTTTTGGCCACTTGAGACCTCAGGAAAGCTACGGTGTAATCCATACCTTCAAGAGTGTCACCTCTCCAGAGATGGGATCTAGACAATTCAACATTGGCTATCCTTAGCATCGACGAGTAACAGGGCATAGCAAGGACAATGTTTGCCCTTCTACCCTGTAATCCAGCCACTAAATATCGAGCATCATCCTTATGCTTGTCCCAGTCCACAGGTTAGAGCACCAAACGGTCCATTTCCAAGTTCAGTCCTTTAGCGCCACCTGGTGCTAACTATTCTAATCACTCATTTAGCCAATAAAATGAAAAACGCCTTTATATGATATACTTCAAGTCCCAACTACATAAAAGTCTGTTAAGCTCACATAGGAAGGTAAAATTTGGACTGAATAGCAACATTAGTATGGCTGTTCGTTCAGTGAATCACAGGGCATTGTTGTTTTTATTTTTGTCATCGTTGTTGCCAACGGAACTCCAAAGAGGGGGATTTAAGAGAATAAGATATGGTAAGTTTTTCAACTTATCAATGAACTGCACTTGATGAGGCACAAGTAACACTTAATTGAAAATCTAACGAGTATAGTGTTCATTGTTAAGGAGATAATAACTCAAGTAACTAAAATGATTAATAGAAAGCAAGCTTTCCATTATCCATAACAAAGAGTTATGTTTCCTTTTTATTTTTATATTTTAGGATATCCCCATAAAATAGAGATGTTTGTGCCCATCTCTCCATGAGAAAAGGAAAATACAAGAAATAATAGAAGCCGTGATGATTTCAGAATTATCTCAGGGACCTTGACATTACCATTCTGAAAATAAAGCTGTTTCTACAAAAGGCAAAAACTATTCAGTACTTGAGGTGTTGTATATGTATACATCAAAAGTCGATGTTATACTTTTCCCCAAAATTGAGTGCCACAAACATCTCTATTAATTAAACCGGACTCTGCTACACAGGTACGCACTTTATAAATGAATACGTATTTGCAAATTCTCATATATAACCTGTCCCAACAGCTCAAGGTATGAAAGAAATTAGTGACAACTCTGAGCTATAGCATGATAAGAATCATGTCATTTGAAAAATAAGTTTGTCCCTGGTGTATTGTTCTAAACAGAGTGTGGAGACTAAGAGGGAATTTATTAAACAAAAGCAATATAATCAAAATAACTAACTTTGGATCATTTATTAATACTATCTGGCCAGCATTATTCTTAGTGTTTAACATGTTTCATCTCATTTCATCTTCACAGGCACTTCATGAGGCTGCTACACACCTGATTCTTCTGATTCCTTGTCACTTATTAGCTCACACACAATTGGTGAATGGGGGTGATGTATATAACGCATCATGCTGTTTCATACCTGATTTTTTCCAGCATGTTAGGGTTTTTTAGCGATCAGAGACAAGCTTTCTCACAATGAAAGAGGAGGCTTGGCAATAAATAAAGACTTCAAGGGAAAAGAAAACATATATTCAAATGGAGGTTGATTTAGAGTTTTCAAAAACCACTAGTTGGGTGGGATTGATTGGGAGATTGGGACAGACATACATACCTATGTATAAAATAGGTAACTAATGAGAACCTACTGTAGAGCTCAAGGAACTCGACTTAGTGCTCTATGGGGACCGAAAGGGGAGGTCACCAAGGACAAGGGGATATATGTATAGGTGTAGCCTATTCACTTTGCTCTAGGGCAGAAACTAACACGTTGTAAAGCAGCTGTGTTGCTGTTGTTCAGGCGCCCAGTCATGTCCAGCTCTCTGTGACCCCATGGACTGCCGCACACCAGGCCTCCCTGCCCCTCATCATCTCCTGAAGTTTGCCCAAGTTCATGATCATTGCTTCGGTGATGCCATCCAGCCATCTCATCCTCTGACACCCTCTTCTCCTTCTGCCCTCAGTCTTTACCAGCATCCCTGGTGCTGGAAAGCAACTATACTCCAATATTAAAAAAAAAAAAAAAAACTAGTTTTCCATTGTGTTAATGCAATTGGTGAACCTTCAGGTGCTAATGAAAAAGCCGTGAAATATATCTTCCTTATTAAAACTGTGCGTTAATGACGGTTAGAAACAATGCCCCCCGGGATGCATAACCTATGGTTTGAAGGACCCACAACTGGAGGAAGGAGGAATGTCAAGGTTGCAAAGTATTGGCTAACTGTAATTCTAGGTGCCAATCCCTGTAGAGAATGACACTAGTATTTTATTAGGATTGCTATTATTTTTATTAGCGCTCTGATAACAGTTTCATAGGTTATATTTTGTCTGCCCCAACCCTACTTTTCCCAGGTGAATTTTAGTACATGATTTTTCAGAACACATTTTTTTCTTTCAGAAATGAGTAGATGATAAGTGAGATAAAGGCAGAAATATATACCATCATCATTCCCATTTCACAGCTGAAGAAACTAAGGCACCAAGAATTAAACAATCTTTCCAAGATCACACAGCAACTGTAGGAGGAAGCCACAATTTGGCTACAGGTTTTGCTTTAAAAAGAAAAAAAAAAAAACATTTAGCAGCACCACACTGCATGTGGGAATCTTAGTTCCTTGACCAGGGATCAGACCTGCCCCAATCACCTCACACCTCCCAGTCCCCATTCCCAGCATTGGAAGTGTGGAGTCTTAACCACTGGACCACCAGGGAAGACCCTGACCCTATCTCAACTGTAACCTCAGAAATGCCCAGAACAATGAGCTAAGCCATTCCTGCAGTCTCCTGACCCTCAGACCTGTGAGATGATAAATGTCTGTTGCCCTAAGCTGCTAAATTTGGGGGTAACTTATTATATAGCAATAGACATATTCTCTAGTAAGTAAAGCAAGTGGCAAAACATTCTGCACACTCTGATTCCTTTTTTGTTTAGAATATATCAAGGCATAAGTAGAAAACAAATCATAGATACTGCTATCTCTAGGTGGAGAAACTATTTGTATTTTTTTGTCCTTTTAACTTATTATTTTCCTACTTTTCCACACTGAATCTCTTTGTTTCTATAATAAAAAGCAATTGTTACTTTTGATTTGCTTTATAAATGAAAAATAGGTCAATGTAGGGAAAGGCTTTGATAATAAACGAGACACAGAGCTTGTACCAGAGCGAGAACAGTGTCAAAAAAGAAAACGCAAGCGATGTTTGAAAGAAGAAAGAGGCAGAACTTGCTGAAGGACCTAACGCAGGAGATGAAAGACCGGAAGGAAAAACGGAGTCCACACAGATCTCATTGACTGTGCATTTAGTCACCCTGTTCTGTAGTTTCAAAGTCTGGCTGTGTGTCACCTACTATCCCAGGAGCACTGCCCTCTCTCCACTACGGAGATGTTGATCCATCTACCTCTGGTGCCACTCCAAGACCCTTCAGCCACTGGGCATGAATCTCAGAGAAACTTCTCTCGTTTTTCAAGGAAGATGAAAGACTACAATCTTAGGCATGCTTGCCTTAACTCCTATTATCGCAGCCCAGGGCTGGATGTCGGTTGTGGTTCAAATGCATTCCATTTGTTGCATAGCTGCTATTTATTAAACATTTTCTAGGTGCCAGCACTAAGCTCCACACTTATTTTTTTTCTTTTTTCTTTCTGTTTTTATTGGAAATATAGTTGATTTACAATGTTGTGTTAGTTTCAGATGTACGGCAAAGTGATTATTAAGATATACAAATATATTCTTTTTTCAGATTTTTTTCCATTACAGGTATTACAAGATAATGAATGTAGTTCCCTGTGTGATGCAGTAGGACCTATGTTTATCTATTTTACATACAGTAGTGTGTATCTGTTAATCCCAAACTCCCAATTTAACCTCCCCCACTTTGCCCTTTGGTGACCATAAAATTGTTTTCTGTGTCTGTGAGTCTGTTACCGTTTTGTAAATAAGTTCATTTGTATCATTTCTTTTTTTTTTTTTTTTTAATGTCTCTTTGGTCTCTTTTTAATTTGTAATATTCCCTCTCGCTTTATACACGTATAGAACGTGAACTCACATAATTGGTCTTCTTTAAAACTACAAAAGGAAAGAATGACGTGTCCAAATATTTATTCTTTTGACTTCTCAATCTCATTCCTAAATTCAATAACATTTGTATCATTTCTTATATACGGTGTCTCAGTTTTTCCTCAGAACTTTTCCTGTAAGTAGTGTAAGTATTCTTTCAGTGATTTAGAGAGGAGGAAACTCCGTGTTGAGAGAGGTTACTGACTTTGCTAGTTAATGGCAAAGCTGGGTGTGGTGAACTCACTTCCATCAAAAGAAACAGAGTAACCCTCTAGCAGCTGTGTACAGCTGACCCAGCATGCCTCCTGGGAAAGGCCTGAGTTGCTGGTTAGCACCATGGGGCTGTGGGTTTGGTGTTGGTTTTGCGGTGTTGGTGTTTATTTCTTCCCCATTGGCTCAGACGGGAAAGAATCCACCTGCAATGGCAGAGACTTCGGTTCGATACCTGGGTTGGGAAGATCCCTGGAGAAGGGAACAGCAACCCACTCCAGTATTGTGGCCTGGAGACTTCCATGGACAGAGGAGCTTTGCTACAGTCCATGGGGTCACAGAGTCAGACAGGACTGAGCAACTTTCACTTCACTTCATTTTTGCTAATGTGAAGGAAGCTGTCAATTGTTTGGTGATAGAAGAAAAGGAAACAACAGTGCTTTTAAACAGCAGGCTCTGAATTCTGTCAGTGGGAATATTCACAGAAGAATAGGAACTTCATTAAGCCATAAAAAATAAATAAGTAAATAATGGTTTCCGGAAAAAGGTGACCAAGAAACAGATGTTTCTCAGAGCTCACAGGGGTGTTGAGCAGGAATATGAGTAAAAGAAAAATACAGGAGCATTCTCCCAAGAATCCCTTATTCTGGATGAAAAGCAAAGAAGAAAAATGAGAGGGAAGGAGAGAAAGGAGAAGGCTGCTAAAAGGAAAAAGAAACCAAAGAAGGGATATGCTGGGAAGGAATCCGAATGGGGGCAGGGGAGAGAGAGAGGCTGGAGAACCGAGATCAAGGGACTGCAGTAAAGAGAGGAGGAAGGACCAAGGGAAGGAGGGGTGAGGAGCATCCTGGAGTTCCTGCCGTGACTCCCCAGGAGCCCCTTCACAAGGAAGAAAAAGGGCCTTTCTCAAAGAAGCCTTTACATTCTTTCTTTTATAGTCTCATTTCCCAAAAGGGATTTCTGAGAGGGGAAAAGCCTCCAGTCTTCAATGAACTCCAAAAGTTTAAGGACTCTCTTTAATTAGTTTCTTAACCTCCAGAGTGAATAGCAAGTTTTGCGCTATAGACAGACCTCTTTCTCTGATGGTACACACACACACACACACACACACACGCGCGCGCGCGCGCGCGCTCACATGCACACACACATATGCAAACACTCACACACTTAGGCATAAACATCATGTATGCACAGCCACACCCGCACACTCACACACATACAGCCACACCAGTGCCCATTTACACAAATGCACACACACTCACATACACACACATACACTCACACCGCGGCATTAGGCGACCCCCGCTCACCTCTCTTAGTATCTGAGGCCCTGCGCTTTGCCCTGTAGTGGTCCTCCTGGGGCTTTCTCTTCCTTGGGAACTGAGCCCTGTGCCTTGAAATTCTAATACCATTCCTGTACAAAAAAAGTTTTCTTTTGTTTTGTTTTTTAATCCTATACACTCTAAGAAAGCAGTTTAAGATTTGACCAATTCTAATTAATTAACTCACTTTTTAAAACAAAACTTGAGGAAAGAAAGATGGGATGAGAAACAGAAGAAGGGAGGGAGAGAGGGAAATACATAACCCTCACTAAGAGCCTGCAAGGTGCCCACGCTATGATAAATGTCTAAATTCATTCAAGCTGCTATAACAGAAATATCCCAAACTGGGTGGCTTCTAAATAACAAATATTTATTACTCCCAGTTCTGCAGGCTGGGAAGGGGTGAGGGATCCCTCTGGGGTCCCTTTCATAAGGGAACTAATCCCATTAGTAAGAGCTCCACCCTGCACCCTGGAGACCTAATCCTAATGCCATCATCTTGGGGTTTGGGGATTCAACCTCTGAATTGTGGGGGAGCATGAACATCCGGTCCACTGCACTGAGTTCTACATTCGTCCTCTCATTTATTTCTACAAACAATTTAAGGAGGTAGATTTATTATCCTCTTTTGAAGATAAGGAAATAGAGGCTCAGGAATGTTAGATCGTTTGTCCAAAGGCACCCACTTAGCTCTGAACCAGATGTGAACCCAATCTGCCTGGTTGTGAGTTTGGAATTGAGAAATCTGTGTGGGAGGAGGGGGCTCAGGGGTGCTACACGTAGAGATTGCCTGAGCACAGAGCTCCCTGAAGAAAGGCAGTGTCTTGTTTTGCCTCACTGCAGACTCCTTTTGTTCCCTACTCTTGTTTCACTTCCTTCCTATGCTCCTATGCTATCCAGTCATATTTTAAGTATCCTTTGAAGTCTCTGTAAATCTGTTTTTTAAAAGCACTCCTTAAAAATATATATAAACCAACTAATTTTTTTTTTAATATGTACACAGTATAAATTCCAAATCCCCTAGGACCATGGTGGCTCAGTGGCGATAACATTGATGGAGGCTTGATGTAGGTTTGGGCTGTGAGAGGGGCCTAAGCCTGATTGCATTCTCCAAATCAGACTTGACCTGCCACAGGTTTCCTGAATGAGTCTGGTTAGTTGTTACTGCACAACATGTGATAACAGGATTTCCCACGAGGTGTTTTAGAAAGGTTTTGAAGTGCTTGGGTGAAAAGAACCATGATACATCTCTCTCTCTCTTTTTTTCTCTTGAATGTCAATACCTCACACCTACTTTTCAGTTACCTTTTAAGAGTAGCTGAAATGTGTTGTGCTCCAAAACTGCTGACTCTGAATGAGGAATTGGTCACTGAAAGTAAATGAGGGCTTTTTTCAAAACAGTGAAAGGAGCCCAGTGATGCCCCAGATTTTCTTGTACAAGATAGCTCTTCCTCACTCCACAATAGCAGCAAGGCCTTCAGGTCACAAACAGGCCCCAAGCAGTCAGACAGACCTGAGTTCAAATCCTGCCTTCACCACGAACTAGCCCTATGATCTCTGGCAAATTATTTTACCGCTCTGGCCTCTCGTTCCTTGTTTGTGAGATGCAAATAATAACAGTACCCATCTCAAACTTTGTTATGACAATTAAACCAGATACTGGATACAATGTGACCTGTGAATATGAGTTGCTACTCTCAACATCATTAGCAGCAGCCGTGGCACCATCCTTCAAATGGGTGTTTGTCCTTTTTTTCCCATGTGTCCTTTCTTAGGGCTGACACAACAGAGGTTTTGGATGGTGATGGGATTCATTATGGACCTCGCAGGAAGTACTAGGAACTCTGTTTTATTGACAGAAAACCTTTCCGAGTCACTCTTCCCCTACCCACTGCCAGGGTTCTGACACGATCTTCCTTAAAGCCCTTACCAGCTGCCGGCCAATACCATTGCTGCCTCCCCCCGCTTCCCTGCTCCCATCTGTAGGATTCACCCAGGCCACCATCCACGTGGCAACTGAAGGCAAGGTTACAAGCAGCTAGGAAGGCAAGAAGTCTTGTTGTCCAAGTCAAGGAAGATAGAGGCATTAAACACTCAGGACTCCCCTCCACCTCTTTGTTTCTGCTCTTTATAGAATTTGGATCTTTTTATGGGATTTAGGAGACAGCAGAATTAGGAGGAAAACTGGGGGACTAGATTGATATTTACACAAGCACTTAAGTAGGATTGATCCTAAGGTTTGTGGGGCCCGGGCAAATATTTTTTTACAGGACCTCTGTCTGTATAAATGATTTGAGTCACCAAAACTTGTATATTAGCACAGCTGGTGGTGCAGTTCCTTGTGATCCCATGAAAGAAACACCAGTCAAGCAACAAGAGCTATCCTCTCTCTAAGCAGCCCACCCCCAAAAGGTCCCTGGTTCCAGGATGACATCACAAACATGAGGCTCAGGTCTCCTGGGGCATCTGGTCAACCCCAAAGAACAGCAGAGAATGGGAAGATGCCCTAAAGGAAGGAATGAGCACCATGGGTCCTGGTACAGGGTCAAGGAGTCCCATCTGGATGGCACTGCCAACTCTGACTCTCCAGTATCAAGGGAGAAATTAGAAAAGTTCAAGGTAGGAACTTCAAAGACCAGACACCCTCAAGGGGCAGCACTGGTCCAGGGACCCTGTTTGCCCCAGTCTCAGGACAGGTCTGCATTTGATTCCAGACTCTGTATGGAAATTTCCCTCTCTGTGTCAGGCCCAGAAAGAACACTGTCTCCCTCCTCTCAGAGAGAATGAACGTCATGACATTCTCTTAAATTCTAGCCATAAATTCTTCTCCTTTTTAAGTTATCCAGTATCTCAAGGACCAAAGCTATGGGTTGTTGTTGTTTTTGTCTAGTTGCTAAATGATGTCCGACTCTTTGCAACCCCATGAACTGTAGTCCTCCAGGCTCCTCTGTCCATAGGACTCTCCCTCCTAATGCTATTACCATGAACTATTTGCCCCATTAGTGACATGGCAGATAGAGATAAAAAAACAGTTAGGGCTGAATCTAGGACAGAGGGGTCAGCCAGTTTAATTCTACCAGGCACTATTTGCGAGTTCAGTGTTTTTGCTTGGAAAGTTGTTTATAACATAACTGGACTCCAGTGCAGGTCTGCCCCTAACATTTGCAGACCTAGGGTAACAATATGAATGGAGGCACCTGGCCCACAGCTCACTCCTTTCTCTGGTTCCTCCTCTGGTTCTGCCCAGATCATGAAAGACCTTTTCCATGTGCATATGGGTATCCCAGCTCACTCAGTCAATCTCTACATCCCACCACCCCTGCCAAACAGCCACTCCTTGGCCACTCTTTGGGTACTTAGGTAGCAGGCACCATTAACCCTTAAAAGGACAGGCCTGGAGAAGAAACTCATGCAACTCTTGGTTCTTAGGCAGGGAATTCAATGTCCCTGGTACAAGCAGGGTGGCATGGGCTCCATGTGGGCACCTCCCTTGGCCTCCAGGACTTCTCATCCCAGGGGAAGGTACAGCTCAAAGAGGGCCAGACCTGGCCCTTGTAGGCATGGGACCAGATCAGAGGCCCATCTCCCTAGGCCTAAGAATAATACACTTGTACCTATAAGTTCCAAACCCACACGCCACCCTCTACTTCACTTTTCAGTTTCTACTTCCTCAATCTCCTTCAACCTACTCCCCTACAACTCCTTTTTTCTCCTCTATAAGAATTCCTAGTTCCTATTTTTGAGTCATCCTGATTCTGACCTTGAAGTTGTGTTACACACAAAAAAGAAGATATTATATCTTTTTTAGAAGTCTACAGAAACTGAATATTTATGATATGCCACATCAAGATGTCCTGGTAAAGAAATGTAATTCTTGTCACCTATGGCTACTGAAAAATGACTTTCTGGATATACTAGTGGCACTTTTTATCTTTCACAGGCTGACAGATAATGGGATTGCAAGTTTCAAGCAGTAATCTCCCTCATCTGATTGTGGTTTCTGGAAGAAGAAGAAAAAAAAGGCAACACAGTTCTATAGAGAGGTGAACAGACAAGCAAACAAAATAACACTGCAGGCAAGAAGTCCCTGTTCTCTAAGAGATCTGAGGTAACTCACACTCTTTCCAGGGGAGTTGGCATTGTTCAGCCTTGTGATGAAAGGGTAAAACAGAGGCTATAAGATCTGCCCCAGAAGTCAAATCCAGGGTTGGCCGACTCCAGAATCAAAGTGCTTTCACATTTCATGATATCCTGATGTCACAATATGTGGTCTTAAAAAATAGATCGTATCTTTCTTTTCTTTGAAGCCATGTAACACTTAACTTGTGATTTCCTTATGGCAGTTTTGATGTAATAAAAAATAAATATTTGGTCTTTGTCCCCAGTTCCTGTGCTCCTAAAACCCTTGGAGTCCCCAGAGTGATAAGAATGTCTTTTGTAGGCTATTGCAATGAAGGAAGGGGTTCTAGCTAGCTTCTGGATGGGGGCTGGTCTCTAGAAAAACCAGGCCTGGATTAGAAGCTTGGAACTATCAGCCCCACCTTTCAACCTGCAGAGAGGGAATAGGGGCTGGAGACTGAGTCCAGTCACCAAAAGCCAATGATTTAACCATTCATGTGTGATGAAATCCCTGAACAACAGGGTTCAGAGCTCTTCTGGGTTGGTGGGTATATCCACATGCTGGGAGGGTGGTACACCCCAAGCCTACAGAACAGAAGCTCCCATGCTCAAGACCCTTCCAAACCTCATGCGTACTTCTTCACCTGGTGTTCGTTTGTATCCTTCAT
The DNA here is from genome assembly GCF_033118175.1 of Dama dama. NCBI lineage: Eukaryota > Metazoa > Chordata > Mammalia > Artiodactyla > Cervidae > Dama > Dama dama. The sequence continues at coordinate 77,627,811 of NC_083698.1, read as the reverse complement.
AATATCCTTTATAGTAAACTGGTAAAGATAAGTGTGTTCCTAAGTTCTGTGAGCCATCCTAGCAAATTACTAAACCTAAGGAGGAGGTTGTGGGAACTCCCAGTTTAGAGCTAGTAGGTCAGGAGTATGGGAGGCCCAGGATTTGTGACTAGCATCTAAAGCAGGGCACAGACTTGTGGGAGAGAGTCCTTGAATTAGGGGGTCTGCACTCCAAGTAGTATCGGAATTGAATTGAATTCAACACCAAGCTAGTGTCTGAAGAATCAGAGAATTGACAGTTGGTGTGAAAAACACCCTGGAGTGGTTATTTGGCAATGCCCTATATTATAGTCATTTGTGCTGGTTTTTCCCTCCTATTGGTTGTATTTTCTTTGAGGGTAAAACCTGGGTCATATTTATCATTGTAATTCTTATGATACCTAACACAGGGCCTGGCCCACAATAAAAGATTAATGAATAGTGTTGAATAGGTTCAAATTTGTTCGACTGACAGCTCCTTGGGTCTTCTTATGCTGGTGAAAGTTTAGGAAGGTTGGGCTGGGCCAGATTGGGTGATGGCTTGTAGTCACAAGGCATTTAAAGATCACAGCATTCACCAAGGATGTGTCTCCAAGCTTTCTCACACACAGCAACATAGAACGGGAAGGGCTACTGTAAAAAGTAGAGACTGGGCAACAAGCTGAGTCCAGTCATGAAGTAACTGGCTCTGAGCCACACTATCTGGCAGTTTGGTAACTCAGATTCATGCTTCCGCAATATTTTGTACCTTGCCGTATAGAATGGACTTCCAGATCACACTCAAGTGACTTAAACTTCAGTGTTACAATCATAAACGGCCAGAGTCTACTATGTGGGAAAAATCGCTGCACATTCTAATCAGCTGAGAAGGAAAGGAAGGGAGGGAAGGAGGTAGGGCCTGCGTGACCAATCAGTGCAACACGTAAGACAAATGTCGCACAGAACAGTCTTAACTGGACAAGCCATGGACACGCGTGCCCGCCAAGGCTCAAATTCTAAAATGCTTCAATCCTGCAATTCAGCCTGAGGAAACTCATACTAGTTGTAGCAAAGGATTCAATAAAGCAAGACCTGACTGGACTCCTAACTCTTAACCACAAAAGACCACTTGTGGGTTTTGTAGCTATTTTAGTTCACTCCCTGCACCAGAGTCCATTTGACTCCCTGTAGGATAATCTCCCATATATCACACAATCTAGTCTCAAAAGCCTCAGATGGTGGGATTTTCAGAGCTTCCCTGGGGAAGTTATTCTTAAAGTTGAACAGCCAGGGTGTTTTTCCTGACATTGAACATTCATCTTGCCTTTTCTTAACGTCATCCCCATTATCCTGTGGTATAAGCTCCTGCTCACTCTCCTCTCTTAGTGTTTACTGATGCATTTCCCAGGCGTACTTACTTCAGCATCTATGCACTAGAGCCTCAGAGATCAAGAAACAACTGAGAAATGAAATGACAAATAAAGGCTCTTCCCATCTGGCTGGCATAAGCAGAAACGAGATGGGAGCCTAAAATTTCAATAAAGAAGGGATCATCATCAATCCACACTCTGTTGTCACAGAGCCCCACAACAACAGGGGAATAACTCTGCAGGGAGTGATCCTTTGCTGGTGGGACCCTGTTCTCACTGTGATTCATTTTTCACAACCTCATGAGCTCAACTTTCCCCAAAATGACTTTATGAAACACCAAATCTATCTTACCATATGTGTCTTTAATTGCATCCATCCCACTTGTTATACCTTTTATCTTACTGTGCTGCATGTGGAAACAGTTGCCTGGTGCATAAACTCTCACTGTACAAAGTTTTGAGAGTTGAGCAGTAAGGTGGCCTGGTAGTCCCATCTCTTTAAGAATGTTGACTGTGTGGATCACAACAAACTGCGAAAAATTCTTAAAGAGATGGGAATATCAGACCACCTGACCTGACTCCTGAGAAATCTGTGTGCAGGTCAAAGCAACAGTTAGAACCAGACATGGAACAACACACTGGTTCCAAATTGTGAAAGGAATACATCAAGGCTGTATATTGTCACCCTGCATATTTAACTTATAATGCAGAGTACATCATATGAAATGCCGAGCTGTATGAAGCACAAACTGGAATCAAGATTACTGGGAGAAATATCAATAACCTCAGATATGCAGATGACACCACCTTTATGGCAGAAAGTGAACAAGAACTAAAGAGCCTCTTGATGAAAGTGAAAGAGGAGAGTGAAAAAGTTGGCTTAAAACTCGACATTCAGAAGACTAAGACCAGGGCATCTGATCCCATTACTTCATGGCAAATAGATGGGGAAACAATGGAAACAGTGAAAGACTTTATTTTGGGGGTTCCAAATCACTGCTGATGGTGACTGCAGCCATGAAATTAAAAAGACACTTGCTCCTCGGAAGAAAAGCTATGACCAACCTAGACAGCATGTTAAAAAGCAGGGACATTACTTTGCCAGCAAAGGTCCAGCTAGTCAAAGCTATGGTTTTTCCAGTAGTTGTGTATGGGTGTGCGTGAGAGTTGGACTATAAAGAAAGCTGAGCACTGAAGAATTGATGCTTTTGAACTGTGGTGTTGGAGGAGACTCTTGAGAGCCCCTTGGAAGGTAAGGAGATCCAACCAGTCAATCCTAAAGGAGATCAGTCCTGAATATTCATTGGAAGGACTGGTGTTAAAGCTGAAACTCCAATACTTTGGCCACCTGACGCGAAGAACTGACTCATTTGAAAAGACCCTGATGCTGGGAAAGATTGAGGGCAGGAGGAGAAGGGGATGACAGAGGATGAGATGGTTGGATGACATCACTGACTCGATGGACGTGAGTTTGAGTAGGCTCCGGGAGTTGGTGATGGACAGGGAAGCCCGGCGTGCTGAAGTCCATGGGGTCCCAAAAAGTTGGATATGACTGGGGGACTGAATTGATTCCTCTCTCTCTTTATCTGTATGCTTTAATGGCATCTCACATTCTATCTTATATTATGGTTTTCTGAAGTTCATAACTTATTTTCCTGGCTAGATAATAAGCTCTTTGCTGGCAAGGAGCTTACCCCTATTACGAAAGGGTAAGCCCACACTCAAGTCAGAGATATATTGCGATCCATCTTTGAATTATCTTTGTATTCACAACCTGGTATGGTGTTTGGCACTTAGTAGTCACAGAATGAATACAAGAATGAAAATCAATCAATCTCAATATAGTGAAACCCATCAGACTAAAGACAGCAATTAATACCTGAAGTGAACATGCAAAAATTGCTAAGTGGAGTAGAAGGTGTATTCCTTTCTACACATGGGGCTTGCATTAGTCAGGGTTCTCCAGAGAAACAGAATCAGAAGGATACATACATAGAGAGAGGTACGAGGAGGTTTGTTCTAGGACCTGGTTTATGTGATTATGGAGGTTGAGAAGTCCCACAATCTGCTGCCTGGAAGCTAGAAAATTAGGAAAGTTGCAGGCGTAATTCAGCCCCAGTCAGAAGGCCTGAGAACCAGGAGGCTGATGGGGTAAGTTCCAACCTACATCAGAAAGACCAAGAACCAGGAGCACCAATGTCCGGGGGCAGGAGAAGATGGAAGGCCCAGCTTAGGCAGAGAGAGCAAATTCCTCCACCAGTTTGTTCTATTCAAGCCCTCAACAGACTGAAGGATGCCCATCTGCACTGATGAGGGTAAACTTCTTTAGTCAGTCCCCTGATTGAAATGCTGGTCTTCTCCCGAGATACCCTCACAGACACACCCGAAATAATGTTTCACCAGTTATTTGGACATCCCTTAAGCCTAATCAAGTTGACACAAAAAGTTAACCATCACAGGGTTTGTGGGGCTATCAAATCTCTTTGACAGTGCTTACCACTCAATTTATTTTTTGCCTAGAATCCCAGTTTAGAAATTTTTGAATCAGAATCAACCCACAAAGAATAAAAGAAACAGCTCAAACTTTTCCTCCTAATAAGATGATTATTGTTTAGTCTTTTGCTCCCAAACCTGCAAAGCCTTTGAGAGCAGTTAAAAAGTGCTTTCTCAAACTTGTAGACCACAAACCAACTTCTGTGGCTAGGCAATCTCCACTATCCATTATCCAATGATTTGGGAAGATGTGAAAACTTTGCCAATATTTGGTGATTTATACTTTCCAAGAGGAGTTGAAAACAGAAAATGTAGACATTTTCAAACCATGAAACTTGGCAAATTCCACTCACACCTGTCACCCCCAAAGATTGAACACAATCCCAGCCTCTCTCCACATGAAGAACTGCTGAACAACTCTGGGAAAATTATTTTCCCCTGAACTCAATTGCTGGTGAGAAACCCTAGAGAAGAGAAACAAGAAAAGAAGCAAAGGAAGACTAGAACACTGATCTACATTAAGCTGACTCAACTAAATAAACAGTGAGACTCAACTGCTACTCTTAACAACGCAGGGGGATGCTTCCGTTTTATTGCGATCATAAATTCTGACCAAAAAGTGACAGCGTATTAGCATTTCAATCAAGGTAGCTTCATACAGACACACACATACACACACACACACAATGTGCAAATACACACTCTCACGTACATGTCTCTTGGCCAGCCCACTCAGCGCTGTGTGTTGAAAGCTTTATGAAAGGAAAGCCTGGAGGATGTCCACAGACCGCTGACAAGATTCAAAGGGATGGAATTTTACAAATCTTTATAAAAGAACCAGGAGCCTTGCCAATGGGAATTTGAAATATGTCCCTCCACTCCTCTGGCTGTACAGAAGAAAAAAATCATAAACCACTTGCAGAGGATATACATTCCCACAGAACACATCGCCCTCAAGCTAAATGCTCACTGTCTTTTCTTCTTCTTTAAGAAGTAGGAATCAGTGACATTACTGGGGCAATACAGATCCGCCTGACTCTTTCAATCACTTGGCAAATTATAAAACAGGGCTATGTCACTTCAGCTATTGAAATAAGGAGGCAAGTCAGCATTACCAAATAAGCACGCGCAGTGCAGGGGTGTAAGAAATGGGGCAATATTTCAAGTGCTTGGGAAGTGACAAATTTTATGCTGAGCCACATCCACTGCAGGGCACCATATGATATTTCTTCAGGTGCCGACACTGCAGGAGGGTAAACTGTTCCATTCACATTTGTAAAGTATTTCTATTCCACCAGCTTTCTTGCCTGTCGGAAAAATAATAGCGGTACTTTGCACTTATGCCAGATGAGTTTTATAATGGAAGCCATGGCCCGTTTCTAAGTAAATTCTTAAATCACCAGCTTTTTAGTGAAATGGAATTGTCTACACTGATCTTCCAGATAAAAGATGCTGTTTTTTAGAAAATGATTGTCGCAGAATAGGAGAATTAATTCAACCGCATGCTTCTGAAGATTGTGGAAAGTGAAGTAAAAACCAGGATTTATTGAGTGAAATGCCAGACACTGAGTAGGCACTCGCTATGCAATTTCACTAAATCCTAATAATCAATCTACAAGGAAAGAATAACTACCTCCATATCAGAGAGGAAGCAGTCAAACAGGCTAAAACACTTGCCCAGGAACACAATGTTCAGAAGCGGCAGAAATGAGACTTGAAAATCTAGGTCTTATGAAAACCTACCCTCTTCAAATGCTGTATGCTAACTGCCAACTTGGATCAAAGTAGCCTAGATAATCTTGCCCTGGCTTTTGTACCAATGCCCACAGGTATTCAGACATATAAATATGACTATATGCTCTCATATAACTGTTGGTCATAATCACAGGTATGGTCAGAAGAATTTTTTTTAAAGAGTTGAGTGGGAAGCTAAAGGTCATCTAATTCATCCTTCTGTTTGTTCATTTATTCATTCAACGAATATTTATTGGGTCTTCCCTGGTAGCTCAGTTGGTAAAAAAAAAAAAAAAAAAAAAATCCGCCTGCAATGCAGGAGACCGTGGTTTGATTCCTGGGTCAGGAATATCTGCTGGAGAAGGGATAGGCTACTCACTCCAATATTCTTGGGCTTCCCTGGTGGCTCAGACGGTAAAGAATCTGCCTGCAATGTGGGAGACTTGGGTTCAATCCTTGGGTTGAGAAGATCCACTGAAAAAGGGAATGAATGCCCACTCCAGTATTCCAGCCTGGAGAATTCCATGGACTGTACAGTCCAAGGGATCACAAAGAGTAGGACACATATTTATTGAGTACCTATAGGTCACGCCTATGGGACTTCCCTGGTGGCTCAGACGGTAAAGCATCTGCCTACCATTCGGGAGACCTGGGTTCAATTCCTGGGTCGGGAAGATCTCCTGGAGAAGGAAATGGCAACCCACTCCAGTACTCTTGCCTGGAAAATCCCATGGACAGAGGAGCCTGGTAGGCTACAGTCCATGGGGTTGCAAAGAGTCAGACACGACTGAGCGACTTCACTCTTCACTATTGGTCATGCACTGTTCTAGACACTGAGAACATGGGATTAAACAAACATATAGCATCTCTAGTGTCAGAGATCTTCTATTTCAATAGTGAGGACAGGTAATAAATAATACCTTTACTACTGTGAAACCTGGAAGACACTGTGTTAACCAAGTGATGATGGTTAACATTTGCAATATGTTAGGTAGATGTCATTTATCCCTGATAGGATGCAATTAAAAGGGTACTTCTCAGGACTTCCCTAGTGGTCCAGTGGCTAAGAGTTCATGCCTGTAATGCAAAGGGCACAGGTTCATTCCCTGGTTGGGGAACTAAGATTCCGCATACCTCACAGCACACCCAAAAAGAAGAAAGAAAGAAACTGCCAGACTGTTTTACTAGTAGTATTATGTCCTAAAATAATATGATATGTAACCTTTTTAGCATGTAATATCATGAGGGGAGTACTTGAGAGTTCCAGTTCCTTCATATCCTCACCAGAAATTAGTATGGTCAGTGTGTTTAATACAGGACATTCTAATAGGTGTGTGAGTGCATGCTCAATCATTCAATCATGTCTGGCTCCTTGCAACTCCAATAACTGTAGCCCGCCAGGCTCCTCTGTCCATGGGATTTTCCAGACAAAATACTGGAGTGGATTGCCATTTCCTACTTCCTAATAGGTGTGTAGTGTTGTTTTCTTGTGGTTTTGATTTGCATTTCCCTAAGGACTAATGATGTTGAATTTCTTTTCACCTGTGTATCTTCTTTGATGAAGTGTCTGTTCTAACCTTCTGCACTGCATGTTTTTATAAGGGCCTCAAATGGCACCCCACTCCAGTACTCTTGCCTGGAAAATTCCATGGATGGAGGAGCCTGGTAGGCTGCAGTCCATGGGGTCGCTAAGAGTCGGGCACGACTGAGCGACTTCACTTTCACTTTTCACTTTCATGCATTGGAGAAGGAAATGGCAACCCACTCCAGTGTTCTTGCCTGGAGAATCCCAGGGACAGAGGAGCCTAGCGGGCTGCCGTCTATGGGGTAGCACAGAGTCGGACATGACTGACGCGACTTAGCAGCAGCAGCAGCAGCAAAAGTTGAGGTACAGGGTAATATCAGGAGCAAAACTTTTTACCTCTTTTTTCTCCCTACAACCTCTCTTCCCATTCTTACAAAATCTGAACTTTCTGCAAGAAGTTTTTCAGTATTTTTTAAATAATAGTTTACTTTTTAAAGCAGACTTAGATTCACACCAAAGTTGAATAGAAGGTAGATATTTACTATGTAACTCCTGCCCCTCCCCTGGCCTCCATGAACTTCAGTAGCATGTTTCTTACAACTGATGAACCTACATGGATACATCATTATCAGAGTCCATAGTTTACTTTAGGGTTCACTCTTGGTGTTGTGCTATCTGTGGTTTGGTGGTAGAGGTTTTAGTCCCTTAGTTGTGTCTGATTCCTGTGACCCCATGTAATGTAACCCACCAAGCTCCTCTGTTCATGAAATTTCCCAGGCAAGAATACTGGAGTAGGTTGCCATTTCTTTCTCCAGGGGATCTTCCCGACCTAGGGATCTAACCTGCATCTCCTGCATTGCAGGTTGATTCTTTACCACTGAACCACTCTGCAGTTTGGACAAATTTATACTGGTGTGTATCCACCATGATACCTAAAATATCATACAGGGCAGTTTCACTGCCTCTGTGCTTCAATTATTCATCCTTACTGTCTCCATCATTTTGCCTTTCCTAGAATGTCATATAACTAGAGTAATATAGTATTTTCAGACTGACTTCTTCACTTAATATGCATTTAAATTCCCTCCATGGCCTTTCAAGGATTGATAATTCATTTCTTTTTATTGCTGAAAAATATTCCATTGTTTGGATGAACCACAGTTTAACATTTCACCTACTGAAGGACATCTTGGTTGCTTCCAAGTGAGGGTCCTCTTATTACTGGGTCCCCCTGGGCCTCCAGGAATTTGTTGATTGCAGTTCAGGTTCTACTACCCTGGCACTGGTGTCCACGGAGGCTTCTGCTTTGGGGTTTGTGCTCTCAGTTCAGTTCAGTCACTCAGTCGTGTCCGACTCTTTGTGACCCCATGAATCACAGCATGCCAGGCCTCCCTGTCCATCACTAACTCCCGGAGTCCACCCAAACCCATGTCCACTGAGTCGGTGATGCCATCCACCCATCTCATCCTCTGTCGTCCCCTTCTCCTCCGGCCCCCAATCCTTCCCAGCATTAGGGTCTTTTCCAGTGAGTCAACTCTTTGCATCAGGTGGCCAAAGTATTGGAGTTTCAGCTTCAAGATTAGTCCGTCCAATGAACACCCAGGACTGATCTCCTTTAGGATGGACTGGTTGGATCTTCTTGCAGTCCAAGGGACTCTCAAGAGTCTTCTCCAACACCACAATTCAAAAGCATCAATTCTTCAGTTCTCAGCTTTCTTTATAGTCCAACTCTCACATCCATACACGACTATTGGAAAAACCATAGCCTTGACGAGACGGACCTTTGTTGACAAAGTAATGTCTCTGCTTTTGTGCTCTAGTAAGTTGCTACTCTCTGTATCCACTTTCTGTCTTTCCAATTTGGGAGAGAGCAGTTTGCCCTGTAACCTCACATCTCTAACGGATTTGAGAAGAATTGTTGATTTTTCCATTTGTTCAATGTTTTAATTTTTATTAGGATAGAGTGGCAACTTCTGAATTCCTATCTGCCAATCCAAAAATCAGTCTCTCAGTTATTTTTCAATTAAAGCCATCTAGTAGGTATACCTACTGATTGCAGCATTTGTTTTTAGTGGTACATATTAATGATGTAATGGGCTTCCCAGATAGCGCCATGGTAAAGAAACCGCCTGCCAATGCAGGAGGCGCAAGTGATGCAGGTTTGATCCCTGAGTTGAGAAGATCCCCTGGAGTAGGAAATGGCAACATACTCCAGTATTCTTGCCTGGAAAATTCCATGGACAGAGGAACGTGGTGAGCTACATTCCATAGGGTTGCAAAGAATCAGACACGACTGAGCACACACACACAGATCACAGAATATAATGGTACATCTTACAATTTATGGTGTGATCTTCATTTCATAGATGAGAAAACTGAAGTATAGGGAAAGTTAAGCCCCAGGCCACATAGCTAGAAAGTGGAAGGGCTAATTTATTTTATTTACATTTCTATATTGAATTTTTTGGGGTCACACAGCATGTAGGATCTTAGTTCCCTGACCAGGGATCAAACCTGAACCCCCTGCACATAGTCTTAACCACTAGACTGACAAGGAAATTCCAGGAGGGCTAAATTTTGACTGAACCCAGGCAGTCTGACACTAGAGCTCATACTTTTTATGTTTTGCTTTTGACCAACTAGATAACTCTGTGCATGTTCATGGCTCAGTCATATCTGACTCTTTACAACTTCATGGATGGTGCTTGGCCAGGCTCGTCTTTCCATGGAATTCTCCAGGCAAGAATACTGGAGGGGGTTGCCATTTCCTTCTCCAGGGAATTGTCCCAACCCGGGATCAAACCCAGGGTCTTATATATTGCAGACAGATTCTTTACCATCTGAGCCACCAGGGAAGCCCAAGATAACTTTACAACTATAATAGCTATACAAATGAGTATAACTTTGCCATTCTACAAAATATTTTTTATTTCCCGATGTGTGTCACATAATTTTTAATCTTACATTTGCATATGTTTCAACTTAACACATTTTTAACAGTTTCCTCTTTCTCCATTTTCATTCTACTAGCCATTGATAGCTTATGGTGAATGATGTCAGATTCATGATCTCTGAAGAAGATTTAGCTTCAGGACCAGGGACCAGGCTTGATCACTCAAGAGCTTTTGTGTAGCAGAGTTTTATTAAAGTGAAAAGGGGACAGAGAAAGCTTCTGACATAGACATTAGAAGGGGGACAGAGAGTGCCCCCCTAGCTAGCCTTATCAAGGCCTTATATACTTTTTTCAGACCCACTCCCACAACATACATCTTAAATTAACAAGATTAGAATGAACAAAAGAAAGATCTTACCAGACCCACTCCCACAGTATATATTTGAAGATGACAGGATTAGTCTTTTTAAGGAGTAACATGTCCTTGAGCAAGATACATTGTTATATTGACTAAGACAAAGCAATGTAGAAAAGAACATCTGTCCCCCTCCTCCCATCCTCCCCCTCCTCCTCCTCCCCTTCCTCCCCCTCCTCCCCCTCCTCCTCCTCCTCAACCCTGGACTTCTTATCAACCTACCTAGGAATTGACTGTCTCACCATCTTGAAGTAACACTGTCTGGTATAAACGGTACCATTGAGTTTGGCTTTATGTGAGTAAGTAAGTACTTGTGAGCACTCATTACTCCTTGGAAGTGCACATATATCTACTAACACTTATTTGATTTGTCTGTCTCACTAGAATATAAGCTCCAGGAGGCTTGGACCTTGGCTTTCTGAAGAGCTGTATCATTGATGCCTAGAACAGTGACATTCAAAAAATATTTGTTAAAATCAATGTTCAAATGGAAAAAAAAAAATAACCTGTAAAATGGATGCTATATCATTATTAGAGACACTATGGTTTTTTTTAAACACTGATGGTGCATTGTGGTCTTTCCATGAAGTCTGTGAAATAAAATAACAGACTGTCTTCAAAACTAGCCTTCAGTCTTCTAAAAGCATAAGCTATTAATTTTTTAAAATTTCATTCTTCTCTGCTGGCAGTTCTTAAAAGTTGAGCTATAATTCTCATGCCATAAAAATTCATCTTTTAAAGTATATGATTCAATAGTTTTTATTATATTCACAAAGTTGCATTGACTATCAACATTACCTAATTCCAGAATATTTTCATTATTCCACAAAATAAAACCTCATACCCATTAGTAGTCACTCTCCCCTTCACCCTCCTCCTGACCCTGTACAAACAATCGATTTTCTACTCCATGGATTTGCCTACTCTGGACTTTTCACGTGATGGCATCACAGTATGTAGTCTTTTGTGACTGGCTTCTTTTATTTAGCATAATGTTTTCAAGGTTTACCCATGTAATAGCATTCATTCTTTTTATGGCTGTACTTCATTCTTTTTATATTCTTTTTATACTATTCTTTATGAAGAGTACTTTATTCTTTTTATGAGTGAAAGATATTCCACCATATAGATGTATATAATCTGTTTTGTTTATCAATTCATTGCCCATACTCAACTTCTCTGCTACAGTTCCTGTCAAAACACGGAGGGCACAGTCGTTCTACTATCTGATATTGAGAACACAGGAAGAAGACCAGGTTTGGGACAGAAAGACAATGAGTTCAGTTTTAGACACATAAGTATGAGGTACCTCTCTGCAGATGTCCAGTTTATAGTTAAATATGCAAGTCTAAAATGGAGGCAAGGTCTGGTGTGAAGATATCAATGAGGAGAGAGAGTTGAATTAACTGAGCGCTATTTGAAACCATGGGAGTGTAACAAAACACCCAGAAAGATCAGACAGAGCACATTTAGTACTTACACTTGTAGGGCTCTGCTAGATAATTTATTTATTCCTACTAGTTTAACAAAAAAAAAAAATGTTTTTAATTTTTTGCTGTGGACCATTTTTAAAGTCTTTATTGAATTTGTTATAACATTAACTGTATGTTTTGGTGTTTTGAGATCTTAGCTCTCCAACCAGGGTTCAAACCCACAGCCCCTGCATTGAAAGACAAAGTGTTACTGGACCACCAGGGAAGTCATTAGTTTAACAAATTAGGAGTTCGTTTCTACCTTACAATTTGGTTCTCCAGAGACATTCCCTCTGAGTGATAACTCAGAGATCCAGGCCAGCTCTGTCTTGTGACCTCACCATCCTAATTCATGACCACTGTGATTGCTGGGGAGTGCTAAGAGATCTGGAGTGCAGGCAGGAGCCGTAAGAGCCTAAGCTGGGAAATGAAGAGTATCGTTGCTGTTTACTACCCCCCAGCCAAAATAAGTCATGTTTGGACCTAACTAAGTGCCAACAGATTTGGAAACATAGTATTGTGGGTAACCAGAAATGGGAGAAAACAGGTAATGGTGAGTGCTAGCAATGTCTACGACACTTCCAACGGGCAGCAGTCTTCAACTCTCATTCCAATTCTCATTTCCACTAACATCGAAGATGATGAAAAGTGGGAAAGACCAAGAAGCATAAGATTCATTGTGCCTACTGTTTGAGTCAGTTGTTTGGTTGTGCCTGACACTTTGCAACCCCATGGACAGTAACCCGCCAGGTTCCTCTGTCCATGGGATTTTCCAGGCAAGAATACTGGAGTGGGTTGCCATTTCCTGCTCCAAGTGATCTTCCCAAACCAGGGATCGAACCCAGGTCTCCCACTTGGCAGGCAGGCTCTTTCCTGTCTGAGTCCCCAGGGATCCTGGTGCAGGCTGAGATCAGTTAAATATTTACACCTTAGGATAAATTACTATTGAAACACAGTTACAAAGTTGAAAAGTTTTTTAAAATCCATGAAATGTGATTTTTTATTATAGCTTTCTGTGTCTTGCCTCACCTACCTTACCTTCCCCTGTTACATCCTAATGTTAATCAATTCTTACTTAATTTAATCTGGATTTACAGATGGTTTATTAGGAGACACCCTCTAGACAGTAAGATACATGAGTCTGATATGCAGAGAAGACTTGGGCTGGAAGGAGATTTGAGAGTCATCAGCAAAAATACTGTAGTACTTGCCCCTCCTCCCTCACTCCCATTTCAAATGGAATAATGGGGTTGGAAGCCAGATTGCAGTGGATTGAAAAGTGAGAGGTGCAACAGTGGAGACATTGACTTTTTCAAGAATTTCAGTTCTAAAGGAAAAGAGAAGCAAAGGGCAATAGCTAGAGGAGAGGTTGGGATTGAGGAAGGATTTTTTTTTTAACATTCGACAGACTTGAACATGCTTAAATGCTATTAGACATAGCCATCCATTGGTAGGCCATTAGAAAGATCAATCAGGCTTCCTGTCTGAAATGTCTACCTCATCCTTTCTAATAGTCAACAATATTCTATATTGGACTAACAATTTTCCTCTTAGCTTTGACAGCTATATTATAACTAGGGTCTTCAACAGATACAACACTTAAAAATAAAAGAGGCAACACTGCCCAGGATCTTGTTACTATAAACAGTCTTTATTCTAAGGTCCTCTCTTTAAAAGCCATATTTTTAAAGCATTCCTGTCATTATCGCCACAAGCAACAATTTTATTATTCAAAGACATATCTTATGGCCTGGTATAAGCAATTAAAAGACAGCACTCAAAGACTTAGTCACTGGATACCATAGAGGTTCATAGACTATATGAAAGTTTTGAAGGGACAAGGAAAAATGGACAACTACCTCCCCTGGCATACAGAAATCTGGAGTTTTCCTGGCTGGTTTCCAGAGACTTAATGATTAAAGCCAGTATGTTAGAAATTTTGAAGTGGAATTGAGAAAAGGTCTGTGCCCTCTTAGAGTTTATTATAGCAACTACAAAATAGCAGTTGGCAAAAGGTGCGAATAAAGTGTGGAAGACAGAGATAAAGGATGAAACTTACGGGAGATGAGAAATATGACATAAAAAAGAATTGTTGAAAGCTCTGAAAGAAAAGACAAGGATGAACGATAAGCAGAAGAATAGGAAAAGAACCGAGTGACTCCCAAAGGCTGACCTCATCATAGAGTATTTATGTAAGAGATATTGAGCTGCAAGATAAGTTTACTAAATACTTTCAGTAAGTTCATACTGTGACACCAAAATTTATGCAGGAGATGTCACTGTTATTTACAAGCTCATTTAAAAATGGGGGAGCACTCTTTTGGGAAAAAATAGAAGCACACACTTAAAAGGACCTGAAAGATCATCAGTTTCTTGACAAAAAGTACAGCTGTCAGCCTTCAGCTCTTAGCACTTACAGGATGCCCCTCAGATTTCCAACCAAGGCCATACTCTTCCAGGGCACTCCCCAGCCAATTCTGAGCATGGCAGGAGTACCAAGGCCTGGCCGTGTGTGCCTACTGCAGGACTCCTCTGTGCTCTTTGCTCTAGTGCCCCATCATGTTGGCTAAGACTTTGCCAGATCTACATACAATCTGAAGTTCCTTCTGCCCAATCCCACTTTCTCCCTCCTTCCTATCCCATCATAGGGATCAGGTAGGCACTCCTTTACATAGGCTTTTCTGCCTAATCAGACTCCCTCCTTTTTTTATCTTTTGCAGGCATTATGCTTCCTCTCCCCACAAAACTTCATGAACTCCTAACTCTATCTTTACAACCATCTGATGGATACAACTAATGCAAACAATATATTTACAATTCATGTATCTGACAAAAGACCTACACCGAGGATATATAAAGAAACTTTAAAATACAATAATAAGACAACCCATTTTTTTTTTAGTGGGCAAAGACTTCATTTTTACAATATGCAAATGACAAATAGGCACATGAAAAGATTTTCAACATCATAAATAAATGGAAAATGAACATTAAAACCACAGTAAGATATCACTACAAACATACCAGAAGAGTCAATATTAAAAAGACTGAAGTGGTCTTTTTAATAATGGAATATTACTCAGGCATAAAAAAGAATGAAATAATGTGATCTTCAGCAACATGGATGAACCTAGAGATTATTATACTAAATAAAGTAAGTCAGACAAGGAAAGACAAGCATTGTATGATATTGCTTATCAGTGAAATTTTTTAAAAAATGATACAAAAAAAATTATATACAAAACAGAATAGACCCACAGACATAGAAAACAAGCCTATGGTTACCAAAAGGGAAAGCAGGGCAAGTGACAAGTTGGGAGTTTGGGATTAAAATTTATACATATACACTCTAAAATGGGCTTCCTAGGTGGCTTAATGGTAAAGAACCGTCCTGCCAAGCAGAAGACGTGGCTTCAATCCCTGTCAGGGAGGTCCCCTGGAGAAGCAAAGGGCAACTCACTCCAGTATTCTTGCCTGGGAAATCCTATGGACAGAGGAACCTGGTGGGCTACAGCCAATGGGATCGCAAAGACTCAGATATGACTCAGAAACTAAACAACAGCAGCAAATATATAATATAGGTGAATGACAAATACCTACTGTATAGCACTAGGAACTCTATTCAGTATTTTATAATAAACTATAACAGAAAAGAATCTAAAAGTGAATAGATTATATACATATGTATAACTGAATCATTTGCTGTACACCTAACAGTAATACAACATTGTAAACCAATAATTCTTCAATTAAAAATAATTTTAAAGTTTTTAAAGTTAATTTTTAAAGGATTTTTTAAAAAAAGACTGACAATTCCATGTGAGGAATAGGATGTGGAGAAACTGACGCTAGTATACAACGCTGGTGGGAACATAAAGTGGTACAATCACTCTGGAAAACAGTTTGGCAGTTTCTTATGAAGTTGAACTTATACTTACCACATGACTCAACAATTCCACTTCTGGATACTTACCACACAGAAAACATGTATACACAAAATGACCTCTACAAGAATGTCCATAGCAGTTTTATTCACAATAGCCAAAACAATAGCCAAACCTGAAAACAATCCAAATGTCCAACAAATGGAAAAACCATACTATATCCATACAATGAAGAGAGTACAAAGAACAACCTACTGGTACATGCAGGGCTCCCCAAGCGGCGCCAGTGGTATAGAACCCGCCTGCCAATGCAGAAGACATAAGAGATCTGGGTTCGATCCCTGGGTAGGGAGGATTCCCTGGAGAAGGGAATGGCAACCCACTTCAGTATTCTTGCCTGGAGAATTCCATGGACAGAGGAGCCTGACGGGCTACAAACCATGGAGGTCACAAAGAGTCAGACATAACTGAAGTGACATAGCGTGCACACTGGTACATACAACCACATAAAGGAATCTCAAAAACATTATATTGAGTCAAAAAAATCCAAATACATAAAATGACATGTGATTCCATTTTTGTGAAGTTTTAAAACTGGCAAAACTATTCTTGAGAAATATAAATTAGATTGGGGTTGCCTCTGTGAGGCATTAGTGATTGACTGCAAAGAAGTATGAGGGAATTTTCTAGGATGATGGAAATTTCTATATCATAATTTTATTTATTTTATTTTGGCCGTGCTGGGTCTTTGTTGCTTAGCAGGCTTTTTCTCTAGTTTCAGAGAGCAGGGGCTACTCTCTAGTTGCTGTACTTGGTCTTCTCATTGCAGTGTCTACTCTTGTTTCTGAGCACCGGCGCTAGGGCACATGTGCTTCAGTAGTTCTGGCTCCAGGACTCTAGAGCACAAGCTCAATAGTTGTGGCACACAGACTTAGTTGCTCCGCGAAGTGTGGGATCTTCTCAGATCAAGGATTGAACCTGCGTTGGCAGTCTGATTCTTTACCACTGAGCCACCAAGGAAGCTGGGAAATTTCTATATCTTGATTGGGTGATGGTTACACAGATATATATGTATTTGTCAAAACTCATCAAAATGTACCCTCAAAATGTATGCATAGTCAGTTCAGTCACTCAGTAGTGTTTGACTCTCTGCGACCCCATGGATTACAGCACGCCAAGACTCCCTGTCCATCACCAACTCCCAGAGCTCACTCAAACTCAAGTCCATTGAGTTGGTGATGCCGTCCAACCAGCTCATCATCTGTCATCCCCTTCTCCTCCCACCCTCAATCTTTCCTAGCATCAGGGTCCTCTCAAATGAGTCAGTTCTTCACATCAGGTGGCCAAAATATTAGAGTCTCAGCTTCAACATCAGTCCTTCCAATGAATATTCAGGACTGATTTCCTTTAGGATTGACTGGTTGGATCTCCTTGCAGTCCAAGGGACTCTCAAGAGTCTTCTCCAACACCACAGTTCAAAAGCATCAATTCTTTGGTGCTCAGTTTTCTTTATGGTCCAACTCTCACATCCATACATGACTACTGGAATAACCATAGCCTTGACTAGATGGACCTTTGTTGGCAAAGTAATGTCTCTGCTTTTTAATATTCTATCTAGGTTGGTCATAACTTTCCTTCCAAGGAGTAAGGGTCTTTTAATTTCATGGCTGCAGTCACTATCTGCAGATTTTGGAGCCCCCCAAAATAAAGTCTGCCACTGTTTCCATTGTTTCCCTATCTATTTGCCATGAAGTGATGGAACCGGATGCCATGATCTTAGTTTTCTGAATGTTGAGCTTTAAGCCAACGTTTTCACTCTTCGCTTTCACCTTCATCAAGAAGCTCTTTAGTTCTTCTTCACTTTCTGCCTTAAGGGTGGTTTCATCTGCATATCTGAGGTTATCGATGTTTCTCCCAGCAATCTTGATTCCAGCTTGTGCTTTATCCAGCCCAGCATTTCTTATGATGTACTCTGCATATGTTAAATAAGCAGGGTGACAATATACAGCCTTGACGTACTCCTTTTCCTATTTGGAACCAGTCTGTTGCTCCATGTCCAGTTCTAACTGTTGCTTTCTGACCTGCATACAGATTTTCTCAAGAGGCAGGTCAGGTGGTCTGGTATTCCCATTTCTTTCAGAATTTTCCACAGTTTGTGGTAATCCACACAAAGGCTTTGGCATAGTCAATAAAGCAGAAACAGATGTTTTTTTGGAACTCTCTTGCTTTTTCAACAATCCAACGGATGTTGGCAATTTCATCTCTGGTTCCTCTGCCTTTTCTAATTCCAGCTTCAACATCTGGAAGTTCATGGTTCACGTATTGTTGAAGCCTGGCTTGGAGAATTTTGAGCATTACCTTATTAGCATGTGAGATGAGTGCAATCGTGTGGTAGTTTGAGCATTCTTTGGCATTGCCTTTCTTTGGGATTGTCATGAAAACTGACCTTTTCCAGTCCTGTGGCCACTGCTGAGTTTTCCAAATTTGCTGGCATATTGAGTGCAGCACTTTCACAGCTTCATCTTTTAGGATTTGAAATAGCTCTACTGGAATTCCATCATCTCCACTAGCTTTGTTCACAGTGATGCTTCCTAGGCACATCTGAGTTCACATTTCAGGATGTTTGGCTCTAGGTGAGTGATTATACCATTGTGATTATCTGGTCGTGAAGATCTTTTTTGTACAGTTCTTCTGTGTATTCATGCCACCTCTTCTTAATATTTTCTGCTTCTGTTAGGTCCATACCATTTCTGTCCTTTATTGTGCCCATCTTTGCATGAAATATTCCCTTGGTATCTCTAATTTTCTTGAAGAGATCTCTAGTCTTTCCCATTCTACTGTTTTCCTCTATTTCTTTGCACTGATCACTCAGGAAGGCTTTCTTATCTCTCCTTGATATTCTTTGGAACTCTGCATTCAAATGGGTATATCTTTCCTTTTCTCCTTTGCTTCTTTTCTTTTCACAGCTATTTGTAAGGCCTCCTCAGACAGTCACTTTGTTTTTCTTGCAATTCTTTTTCTTGGGGATGGTCTTGTTCCCTGTCTTCTGTTCAATGTCACGAACCTCCATCCATTGTTCTTCAGCTACTCTATCAGATCTAGTCCCTTAAATCTATTTCTCACTTCCACTGTACAATCGTAAGGGATTTAGGTCATACCTGAATGGTCTAGTGGTTTTCCCTACTTTATTCAATTTAAGTCTGAATTTGGCAATAAGAAGTTCATGATCTGAGCCACAGTCAGCTCCCAGTTTTGTTGTACTGACTATATAGAACTTCTCCATCTTTGGCTGCAAAAAAACATAATCAGTCTGATTTCAGTGTTGACCATCTGGTGACATCCATGTGTAGAGTCTTCTCTTGCGTTGTTGGAAAAGGGTGTTTGCTATGACAAGTGTGTTCTCTTGGCATTAGCCTTTGCCCTGCTTCATTCTATACTCCAAGACCAAATTTGCCTGTCACTCCAGGTGTTTCTTGACTTCCTACTTTTGTATTCCAGTCCCCTATAATGAAAAGGACATCTTTCTTGGGTGTTAGTTCTAAAAGGTCTTGGAGGTCTTCACAGAACTGTTCAACTTCAGCTTCTTCAGCATTACTAATCCAGGCATAGACTTGGATTACTGTGACATTGAATGCTTTGCCTTGGAAGTGAACAGAGATCATTCTGTCGTTTTTGAGATTGCATCCAAGTACTGCGTTTTGGACTCTTTTGTTGACTATGATGGCTACTCCATTTCTTCTAAGGGATTCTTGCCCACAGTAGTAGATATAATGGTTATCTGAGTTAAATTCACCCATTCCAGTCCATTTTAGTTCACTGACTCCTAAAATGTTGATGTTCACTCTTGCCATCTCCTGTTCGACCACTTCCAATTTGTCTTGATTCATGGACCTAACATTCCAGGTTCCTATGCAACATTGCTCTTTACAGCATTGGACCTTGCTTCCGTACCAGTCACATCCACAACTGGGTGTTGTTTCTGCTTTGGCTCTGTTTCTTTATTCCTTCTGGAGTTACTTCTCCACTGATCTCCAGTAGCATATTGGGCACCTACCAACCTGGGGAGTTCATCTTACAGTGTCCTATCTTTTTGCCTTTTCATACTGTTCATGAGGTTCTCAAGGCAAGAATACTGAAGTGGTTTGCCATTACCTTCTCCAGAGGACTACATTTTGTCAGAACTCTCCTTCATGACCCTATGCATAGTAGTGTATGTAAATTATACTTTAATAAAATTGACTTTTTAAAATGTATTCCCAGTGTTTATAAATACTATACTAATAAATACCAAATACTGAATATATAAACACTATATCTAATAGTATTCATGGGCATTGCAAGTGGAATATTTATCTAATCTATGCTTTTAGATGGTTATTGCTAAAAAAATAAAGAGGCTATTATTGATCAATTTATTCTCCCTATATCCAGAGAACTTCTCAAATTCCTTTATTCATTTTGTTTTTAACTGAAGTCTTAGTCTTGGGCTTCCTTAATAGCTCAGTTGGTAAAGAATCTGCCTGCAATGAAGGAGATCCTGGTTTGATTCCTGGGTCAGGCAAGATCTGCTGGAAAAGGGTAGGCTCCCCACTCCAGTATTCTTGGGCTTCCCTTATAGCTCAGATGGAGAAGACTCCAGGAGATCTAGGTTCCTGCAATGCGGGAGATCTTGGTTTGATCCTTGGGTTGGGAAGATCCCTTGGAGAAGGGAACAAGTGCCCACTCCAGTATTCTGGCCTGGAGAATCCCATGGACTATGTAGTCCATGGGGTCACAAAGAGTCAGACATGACTGAGCAACTTTCACTCACTTCACTTAGGTATGCAATCACATAAACAGCAAGAAATAAAAATAACTTCATTTCTTATTATCCAACATTTATATAGATTACTTTGTTTACATCTCTTTTGTATACACTAATCTCCAAAAGAATGCTGAATAATCATGGTGATCACCAGATGTTCTCTCTTTTCCCTACTTTAAGGGAAATAACATCTGAATGTTTAGGATAGTACTTGCTGTTGGACTTTCTTATAATATCCTTATCAGTTTGTGTTTTCTCTATTATTTTGTTAAGAATGATTCTTTCTTTTAAATTTTAAGTGTGTGTGTATGCTCAGTCATGTCTGCGCCCCATGGACTGTAGTCCACCAGGCTCCTCTGTCCGTGGAATTTTCCAGGCAAGAATACTTGGGTGGGTTGCCATTTCCTACTCCAGGGAATTTTCCCAACCCAGGGACTGAACCAGTGTCTCTTGAGTTTCCTGCATTGGCAGGAGAATTTTTTACCACTGACCCACCTGGGAAACCCAACTGACTTTTTTGCTTTTATTAGTACAATACATGGTTTCTCTTTTAAATTGATGATGCAGTGAAATATAGGTTTCGTAATATTGCAACGCCTGGAGAATCCCATGGATGGAGGGGCCTGGTAGGCTACAGTCCACAGGATCGCAAAGAGTCAGACATGACTGAGTAACTTCACTTTTCACTAATATTGCAAAAATTTGCTTTCATGAAATAAAACCTCTTGAATTATTATTTTGATAAGATAATGGATTATTTTTTAAATACATATTCATAAGCTAATTTGAACTTTGGGAGTTCTTTCATATTAACTTTAGCAGATGAGAGTAAAGCTGGTTTCATGAAGTGATTTAGGGAGTTTCTTTTTCTGTGCCGTACAAGAGTAAAAATAATATTTATTTATCCATCATTCTTTAAAGATTAAAAAGGATTTAAAATATTTAACTGTGAAATTCTCATCTCCATGCTATTTTTATAGTAGTTAATCTCCAATTTTTCTATGGTAATTAGTTCCTTCATGTTTTGTACTTGCTTGATAAATTTTATTAGGAAGTCATTCACATCACCTGTTTTCAAATGTGTCACAAGTTTTAGTAATTTATAATATTTTATTTTTTCTATATCATTACCTTCCTTCTCATTTTTACCTTGTATAACTTTGTTCTTTTTTTTTATATCAGGGTCAGAAAAGGATTGTCTGTTTTATTGGTGTTTTCAAACAACCAGCTTTTCAAATTACTTATGCAAGTTTGGGTGTTTGTATTTTATTAATTCCAATTGTTTTCTTTACTGCTTCCCTTACTATCAGTTTGTTTCTAACTAAGATACATAGTAATTGTCTTTTTTTTCTTTCTTATTTAATAATAAACACATTAAGCCTCCAGAATTGCCTAATAAGACAGCTTTCACTTGTTCTCAAGGTTTTTATGGTACGAATTATTCTGATTTTTATTGTTTACTATGTTGTTTTAATTTTTATTTACTTTTTGATTCAAATGTTATTTAGGAAGATGCTTATATGTCCAATATTATATTTAAATTATAATTATTGGAGTAACTTATTATTTATTATCAATTATATTGGATTATGGTTAGTTTATTAAGGTTTTTTGTTACAAAGCATACAATGTTTTTATACATGTTCCAATGGACCTACCAAGTATAGCACATATTTTTCATATATCAAATATATAAAAAAATTTTCTCTGAACATTTAAAATAATAACGTGTACTACCCAACTGCCCTCACTCACACACATACCCATAGCTCTCTTTACTTTGCTTGTTTTTAAATATTTTTTCACAGCATGTAGCCTAATCTTGTAACAAACGGTATAATTTACTTATATAGTGTTTATTGCTTATCCTCTGGCAATTCCTCATGAATGTCAGAGCTGGGACTTCTGTGTGTTGTTCACTGATGTATTTCAAAAGCATATAACAGTGCCTGGCACAAGGCAAATTATTCAAGAAAATTTGTTAGCTAAGTAAATCATCATTACCACATAGGCTTCCCTGGGGGCTCAAACTGTAAAGAATCCACCTGCAATGCAGGAGACCGTGGCTCCATCCCTGGGTAGGGGTGATCCCTTGGAAGAGGGAATGGCTACCCACTCCAGAATTCTTCCCTGGAGAATTCAACGCACAGAGGAGCCTGTAGGGCTACAGTCTGTGGGGTTGCAGAGTCACACAGGACTGAGCTATGAACACACATTACCACATGAGCACGCAAAGGGCCAAACAGGAATACTGATGGTATCCATTCATTCATTAACTTTTGTTTCAACACCTACTACAGTTCGGAACAGTGCTTGTGCTGAGTTCTTATATATAAAAACAAGTCTCCATCCTCACCAGTAGTCTTTTCTGGCATTTCAGAAGGAACAGGAGTCAGAGAAGGGTGCTGTGAATCAATGAGAAATACATTTCGTTTTATATACGCACTTTATATCTACTGATCTCAAAAGGGCTGCAATATCTTAACTTCTTTAATGTCCTTTGTTCCACGCTCCTAACAATTAAAACAGTCGGGCAGTCCAAACCTTTAAATGCACTGCCGCTGCTGCTGCTAAGTCGCTTCAGTCGTGTCCGACTCTGTGCGACCCCAGAGACGGAAGACCACCAGGCTCCCCCGTCCCTGGGATTCTCCGGGCAAGAACAGTGGAGTGGGTTGCCATTCCCTTCTCCAGTGCACTGAGGTGGGATTCTAAAATGACGGAGTCCCTCAAAAGAACTACCTCGAAGGGTTTTGCCAATGCACGCGTCTTCAAAACCCAGACTCCAGCAGCCACCATGGTAGAAGGGCACAGTGTTTCACTGAACGTTGGCGCTGCCTTCCGCAGTCAAGGTCAGAGGGGTTCCACGTGGGAGGAACCCGCCTCGCCCACAAGTGCACGGTGACATTTACAGCTTAGTAAGGGTACTTCCAAATATCCGGGAGCAAAAACCTCGGGCGGGAGCCAGAACCTTCCCGGGATCCGCGACCACCCGGTGAACCCGTCACAACCTTCAGACACCGCTCACACCTTCGCGCACGCGCAGCGGAGCCGCTAGCCCCGCGGTCTGTCTTCGCCCCGCCCCTCGGACCGGAAGGAGTTGCCGGCCCTTCCGGCGTCCGGCGGCCCTGCGGTTGCCTCAGTGATGTCGTGGGTTCAAGCTGCTTCTTTGGTCCAAGGTGCTGAAGAGGAGGCGGACGTGTTTGACGAGGAAGCTGATGAGTCGCTCCTGGTGCAGCGGGAATGGCGGAGCCACATGCAGAGACGAGTCAAAGTAAAGCTGCGTGGAGGGGGCGGGGATCCATTGCTGTACTGGGTTGTTAGCCCTGGAGCTGGGAGTTGTGAGGAGGTGGGGTCCCAGAATGAAGGCCGGAGTAGTCGCGGGCCGGCCTGGCGCTGCCCTCCCTCTCCCTTACCATTCAGTCTGGCCCACGTCCTGCTAGGGTTTCCCAGTGGGTTACTTGAAACCGTGCGACACCAAAGGATGTTTTCCTCGAGCGCCCGTGGAGTGTGTTGGATGGACACTGGGGACCGAACAAAGTAACCTTTGTCAAAGACTTTGAAGAGATTTCGGTTTGATGGGCATCAGAGGGAAAGGGGTGAACGAGAAACCGTCACGCTGTTCTGATTATGTCTGTCAAAGGACATGTAGGCAGTTGACATGGATTGCTTGAATGAGTGGGCCTAAAGCTAGAGGTAGTGTTAATCAGAACAAATGGAAAAAGTGAACTTAAGAATGTTGTCAAAGGGCAATAAGAGAAAGTTAATAAGGAATGGGGTCACAGAGTCAGACGAGGCTGAGCGACTGAACAAAATAAGGAATGGTGGTGGCTACATAAGGGAGTATTAAGGTTTCTTTTTTTTTTAATTCGTTGGGTGTGAATTATCCATCTCTAATTTGTCTTACTATTCACTGAGTCTCAGCTTAACACTACACACCCAGTTTCCAGGTGGAGCTCTCACAGCTTAGTTCAGGGTGAGGAACAAATGGTGAGATCTATGCCAGCTACTGTCCTTGCCAACCATTAAATTGCCATTAAATCTGCCCTTGTTTAATGTCTCAGTAAAATAATATTTGCTTAGCACAACAACAATGTTGTCAACTTCAGAAATGCCTTACGTGAAGCTGAGGCTAAACCAGTAAGTACTGAGCACCTTTTGAGTGTTGTGGCAAGACAAAATCCTTGCTCACAGAGGATTTTCAGTTTACTTAAATAAAGGTAAATTTCTAAATCAAGCAAAATTTCTAAAACCAGACTTCTCATCTTCCTTTTCGTATAGCAGTTTCCTCTTTCCCTACTCCAGTTCCAAGACCTTGGTAACCTTGCCCTGCCTTACCCACCTACACCAAACCAGTTTCTAAAGGACCAGACACCTAATTTTCCATGTTTCCTTTCTGTGGAGCTATTGCTAACATGGATTTTTTTTTTTAATATGTAGAATCAGTATTTTAAAAGGTGTCCAATAAATCTAGACTACAAAAATGGGATAAACCAACAATAAACTTTTATGAGAAGCATAGTCTACTTTGGTTGTGTGATTATGCCATATGTTATAGAACCATGATGTTAAACAACACAATAGAGGCCTGTTTCATCAGTTTCTAAATTGGTTCTGTGACTTTCTAGAAAAACCTACACTGGTTTACTTGGTGTTAGTTATAGCTGTAATTCTTCATTGCTTATTTTTAGGAAGGCTACAGAGATGGAATAGATGCTGGCAAAGCAGATACTCTTCAGCAAGGCTTCAATCAAGGTTATAAGGAAGGTGCAGAAGTCATCATAAACTATGGACAACTTAGAGGAACATTGAGGTAATTTTTAAAATTTAAATGCTGAATTATTTTAATCTTTGTACTAGTGGAGGGTTTTGATGGAAGTAATATGTAAAAATAAAATGTAAGCTGAAGTGTTTCGCCTAGTGTTAAATCCACAAAGGGGTACTGCAGAGCATAGAGTAAAATTGCCTTCAAAAAGTCAATAGTTATCAACTTTAATATGTGAGCCAGATGTTTTCTTTTATTTCAAAGAAATGATATGAAGGTGTCTTCTTTTTTGCTCCCTGAACTACCACCAATCTGTATCTCAAAGTAATTGAAAAGATCTTCAGGTTTTGGCTAACACTTTTATTCTTGCACATGTGGCACAACACAATAAAACAGATGTCTAGACTAGAAGTACCTGATGAAGAGTATAGCCAGTAACAGAAAAATTATTCCATTTACTTTATTCCTGAACTTTGAACACCTGTCAGGATTTCATAGGAATAATGTCATGTGTTAGAACCAAGTGGTCCAAAGGCACATGGAGCTAGGAGCCTGGCAGGCTTGTCCTCTTTGATGCTCTGTACCTTTTAAACAGTCCTCCATAGAGAAAAACATGAATGCTTCAAAGAATCACTGATTTTTACAAGGTATGAAATAAAAGTTATCAAAACAGGACAGAGACTTCCCTGGCAGTCCAGTAGTTAAGACTCTGTCTGCACTTCCAATGCAGGGGATGCAAGTTAGATCCCTTGTCAGGAGATGAAGATCCCACATGCCATAAGGCAGCACAGCCAAGAAAAAAGAAAAAATAAAATTAGAAAAAAGTTATCAATACAAAAGTTCATTACATTTGAGGTTTTATAAAATTCAGCTGTCAGGAATCAGCATTTGTAGTATACTATAGTAAGAAAATGATCATGTGTTCATCTTCACATCAAGTTAAATTAATTTTTTATAAGCTTTTTTTATAAGCTTCCTAAAAGCTTATTGCAGGGTGTCTGCTGGCAATGCAGTGGATTTGGACTTCATGCTTTCATTTTCATGGTCTGGGTTCAGTCCCTGGTCTGGGAACTAAGTTACCGCAAACTGTGTGACATGGCCAAAAAAACAAAAACAACTTGTTGCTAACATTATTACTTTTCACAACCACCGTTATTTCGTGACA
Source organism: Dama dama (assembly GCF_033118175.1). Classification (NCBI taxonomy): domain Eukaryota; kingdom Metazoa; phylum Chordata; class Mammalia; order Artiodactyla; family Cervidae; genus Dama; species Dama dama. The sequence continues at coordinate 77,601,297 of NC_083698.1, read as the reverse complement.
TGAATAATATAAATGTAGGAAAGTAAAAGTACTATCTATACTAAAAAGAAAAATAATTATTAGGACTGGAAGAATTCTAACCTTCTTCAATAAACTTGTTAGCAAAGTATCTACTCTAACAAAGTTGGAAAAGTGAGTTGTGTCAAAAGTTTTTTTCCCCTTTACCTTCAGTTTTGATGTCAAGCAGCTATATGGTTATAACTGATTTTTAACCTTAGTTACACCTTGTTATCAGCTGGGAAGCTTTAAAAAAATAACACCCCCAGAGATTCTGATTTAATTGGTCTCGGGTGTGACCTGGACCTTGATAAAGTTTAAAAGTTTTCCAGGTAATTCTGATGTGCATCCAGGATTGAGAATCACTAGTTTAGAAGCTGGTTGCTGCCTTTAAAAGAAAAACTAATTTTTCAGATTTTTTCTTTCTCTTGAGTTGTATTCATCTTCAACAGAAGCTACACAATCATAAGGGGAAAATAAAATCAGGAAAAATAGATGAGGACCTGTGGAGGAGGGGTTATGAATTATAAACAGTTTATATGATTAACTCCAGCTGTTTAATTTCTGTTGAAAGATAATGTTTTTATATTTATAATCTTATTTTACCATCATTACTTTCCTGATTTTGACTCACATTGCTATTATTAATAATTTTTGCATGATGTTATCTAGAAGAGAAACATGTAAGCCTTAGCTTCAAAAATTCTAAAAGCCTTTGATTGTTTAATTTTTTTTTTTTCCTCTTTAACTCTTATTTATATTTTCGTTCAGTGCTTTGCTCTCCTGGTGTCACCTTCATGATAATAGTTCGGCTTTGATCAGTAAAATAAATAATCTTCTGGATGCAGTTGGCCAGTGTGAAGAGTATGTGCTCAGACATCTGAAATCAATCACTTCACAGCCACATGTTGTAGATTTATTGGACTCCATTCAGGATATGGACCTTTGTCATGTAGCTCCAGCTGAGGAAAAGATTGATGAAGCTAAAGATGAAAGATTCTGTGAAAATAATGCTGAGTTTAACAAAAACTGTAGTAAGAATCTTAGTCGGGTAGATTGTTCATCTTTAGAATGTTGTAGAGCCCAGGAGCATGCACGCCCTGAAAACCCAAGCCTCACTTGGATTTTAGAACAGACAGCCAGTTTGGTAAAACAGCTGGGAGTATCAGTAGACATACTACAACACCTCAAACAACTATAAAAATTACCTTCACTTTAATAATGGAAGCAAAAAAAAAAAATAATGGAAGCAGTGTTCAGAACATTCTTAGAACATTTTGTTTCTGAACAAGCTAACCAAAATTTGCACTGATTCCTGCACTTCACTTTGTAAGGGTATCCCTTCATGTAATGTTGAAACATCTTCAAAATTAATACTATTAAATGTGATATAATCCTTCTTTCTTTGTCACTGGTAATTTTTATGTGACTTAAGTTATGCTCAAAAATTTCAGTTGTCTTCATTTTCACATTTCTGAGGACTCATTACTATCAGAAATGAACAAGAATCAGACTACAGTTGACCCTTGAACAACACAGGTTTTAAAGATACCCATCCACCAGGCAGTGAAAAAAAATCTGCATACTACTTATAGCTGTCCCTCCATATCTGTGGTTATGAGTCTCAGATTCAACCAGTCTCAGATCATGTAGTACTGTAATATTTACTACTGAAAAAGGTCCAAGTGTAAGTAGACCCTCAGGGTTCAAACCCATGTGTTCAAGCATCAACTGTTATTTTGTAAGGACTTAGCCCTACTTTCTGCTCCTGTCACATTGTCTTGTGATTAGGACCTCATCAACTAATCAGACCAAAGTTACAAAAAATAACCTAATGGCTAAAGTTGTAAATAGACACAGATATATATATATATGTGGATGTATTATGTTGAAATTAAGAGGCTAATAAGTGTAAAGCTGAAGACATGTTTATACTGATAATTAAAAACAATTCTAAAGTTTGCTTTAGTTTTTTTATTTAAGTATTACTGATTTTTTGTTGAAGTGTAATTCTTTTATAATGTTTCAGGTGAACAGCAAAGTGATTCAGTTACTTATTTTTTTTCCACTATAGGGTATTACAAAATATTGAATATAGTTTTGTGTCCTATACAGTAGACTCTTTTTATCTATTTTATATATGGTAGTGTGTACATGTTAATTCGAAATTCCCGATTTATCCCTACCTCCTTTCTCCTTTTAGTAACTATAAGTTTGTTTTCTATGTCTGTGAGTCTGTATCTATTTGCATAATTTTTTTAGATTCCACATATAAGTGATATCATAGGATATTTGTTAAAGTTTGTTTCAGTTTTGTGATGATTAGAAGTAAGGACACAATTCTGAGAAGAATACAGAAAATACATTTCATGCTCAAGTACTTACCTAGCTTTCCAGGTTTTAACAAGTTAGTAGTATTGCTTGACAGTGTGCCAGATTATTCCTAAACTGCAGTTTTCCTTCATATTTATTTAGTAATAAAACATTGAAGCCACTGACTTCTTTATTACCTTGTAGCAATATTCTTAGTCTAGCATAGACAAAATTGATTCAAATTTTTGCTCTAGGGCCTAAGCATATAAGATCAGGAAAAAGTTTTCCATCACTCTTTTGCCTGAAACACAAATTTATGTAACAAATTTGACTTCAGAGACACCCAAATGATTGCCCCTCATTGATAGCCTTAACTTATATCTATCATCTACTCTAAACGACAGTTTTATCTGATAAAAGAGGTATTTCTGGAGATCAAGAAAATGTACTACTGCAATCTTGAATTTCTTTAAAGTTCACCAAACATTATGAAATTGAGGCAACATATTTGAAATTAGAAAACCATAAAGTGTTTAGAATTTACTAAAACATACTGAAGATAACAAGTGACATTTGATAGCTGGTTTTTAAAAAGTGTCTGATTACATCTCTCTAGATGTAAATATTATTTCAGAGATTTAATAATTTGCCTTGTTATACAGATACTATTACCATATGTATGAATGCAGCAAAAATCTCTCAAATCCACCTGGAATATTATAAGCAGTCTCTAAAGTCTTAGATATGAAATATACCCATCGTTAATAATATATCTCAAGAAAGTCACCCTGAATAAAAATTTCATGAGTGCAGTAAATCTAGAGATTTTATTTGGGCTCACCCTGACAAAATTCCCTGAAGATAACAACCTTTGGCGCCATTGAAAATAGGGTGTTCTGTGTAGATGTTCACAGAAAAGGGAGCCAAGAGAATTAGGTGAGTTAAATGAGGCTGTTAGACGGAAAACATCTCTTTAAGTTTACATTACCTTGTGAAAAACACAGAAGTTCCTGAACTGCAGAGAAAAAGTAATGGAATGCTCATTTTATACCTGTGTTTCCTGAGCCTCTGTACTAAAACCAGCAAGAAACCTTGCCTTGGGTCTTTTACCCTGCCTTGTATATTGTAGGCCTACCAATTCTTGCCTTGAAAAGACCCTAGATAAACATAAATGTAAAGCAAGGTTGCCCCAGAGCAGATATAGCCAAGAGTTTCAAGACCCAGGATCCAGACATTAGGCTGGGTGATGTGGTTTCCTTAAAAACAGAATTTTCACGTTAAATAAGTTATTTCTAGATACTGACATACCTGGAGTTTTTTATTTGTTGTTGGGTTTTTTTAAGCCCACAATACTATTCTCTGACAGAGCTGTTGAAGCCACCAAAATTTTTGTGATACACAGACAAGTGGACAGTGGGCAGCTGAATTCACCTACCTCATCCTTACCTCATTTATATCCTTCAGTTCAGTTCAATTTAGTACGGTCACTCAGTCATGTCTGACTCTTTGCAACCCCATGAATCGCAGCTCTCCAGGCCTCCAAGTCCATCACCAACTCCCGGATGCTTTTGTGGTACACCAAAATAAAAGCCTTGAACCAAGTCCAAGCTGTGATTTTCACCTATCTTCAAACTAATTAAAGCTTTGTGTTCCAGTCTAAGATAAAGAGAAATAAATATAGAGAGATATTCTTTTTTCAAATTCTTTTCCATTATTGTTTATTACAGGATATTGAACATAGCTGCCTGTGCTATATAGTAGGACCTTGTTGTTTATCCATTCTGTATATAATAGTTTGCATCTGCTAATATCAAACTTCTTATCCATCCCTCCCTGACATCCCCTCCCTCTTGGCAACCACAGGTCTGTTCTCTTATGTCTGTGAGTCTGTTTCTGTTTTGTAGATAAGTTTCATTTTGTCATATTTTAGATTCCACATATAAGTAATGTCATATTTTGTCTTTCTCCTTCTGACTTCACTTAGTTTGATAAGCTCTAGTTCCATCTATGTTGCTGCAAGTGGCATTATTTCATTTTTTAAATGGCTGAGTAGTGTTCCATTGTATATTCGTACCACATCTTTATCCATTCATCTCTCCAGGGACATTTAGTTGTTTCCATGTTTTGTCTATTGTGAACAGTGCTGCTATGAACATAGGGGTGCATGTATCTTTTTAAATTATAGTTTTGTCTATGTGTATGCCCAGGAGTAGGGCATTTACTGGATTGCTGGAGCATATGGTAACTCCATTTTTAGTTTTTTTGAGGAACCTCCATACTGTTCTGCATAGTGGCTGCACTAATTTGCATTCCCACCAACAGTGTAAGAGGACTCCCTTTTCTCCACACTCTCTCCTGCATTTGCCATCTGTAGATTTTTTAATGATGGTCCTTCTGACCGCTATGAGTTTTCACTTGTATTTTAGAGAGACATTCTTAATTTCTGACCAGTAGATGAAGTGAATATCATGTCATGTTAATAAACTACCATTCAGATTTCTTGCTCTACAGAAATTCTCAAGTCTCTGTCATGAATATATCAGTACTTCACTGCCATAATTACTTTTCTTTTTTTTGCCCTCATTTACTGCCTTTTCTCAACAAACCTTCTGGAAGAAGAGTCTGCTGTCACTGTCTCAAATTATTTTTCCCCCATTCACTCCTCAGCTTCAAACTACTTTTTGCCAAGGTCACTGGTGGTTGCTAAATCATACAGATGCCCTGACTGACTGGTTTCTAGTCTTCTTACTTGTCTGCTCCATCACTGGGCATCTACCTTTACATTCTCCCTGCCTGCCTTCTGCAGCAGCACTTTTCCTCTTTGTCCTACTCATTACTACTTGCTTCTACCGGGTAAATTATAAACTTGAGTTTCATTTCCAGACCCGAGCAGCACTGTCAGTCTTTCTCATCCTGCATCCTGCTCCACTGTGCACACAGACACTCTGCACTTCTTCATATACTGCAGTGCTTTGTGGACAATTCCCAACTTCTAAATCTACTCACTCTGACTCTTCTACCTAGAGGAGGAGAAGACCATCATTCCTTCCCAACATGCCTTCCACATCATTCTTTCCCAACAAAGTCCTATTTATCTGTCAATCCTAACTCAAATTTTGCCTATCTTAGGCAGAGGTGGTTGCCCTTCCCAGTGTTCCCTCTGCATCACTTGGAGTACCTCTGACTTCAGATTTACGGGGAAGTACCTTATTCATCACTATATCCCCAACACTTACCAATCTCACCCTGTATATAAATGCATATGTGCTGCTTGATGAGAGGGAAAAATAACTATATCTACTAGCTACAGTGAAAATGAAATGAGAAATTTAGAATTCCAAAATGCATCACGTTATATTTTATTTTTAGACGAGAAAACAAACCTTTATGTTTGCCTTTTAAATTTTTTTTCCTTTTCATTTTGCATGTTAATAAGAATCCACATATACAAATTCTGTCTTTGTCTTCTACTAAGCTAAATAGTGCACTAAGACAGTGTATTTACCAGTTGCTAAAAATCACACTTATGAATACTACAGTATAATTTTTAGTGATAAAAATTTTATTTGAACAGTTTTAGTTACTAAGGACAGAAAGATACTACAAAAGAAAAAACTGGAAGATATACAAATAGTTTTTAGCAGACTGCCTGGTATATGGTGTCTAATGACAATAAGAAGGAGTTGGAGGAAATAGAGGAGTGGAAAGTTAAGAGCTAACATGGTATACAGGATATACAGGCAGTGTTCTGAAAATTTCACCTGTATTACTTGTTTAATCCTCATAAAGTCCCTAAGCATCAAGACTGTTCATTATCCTCATCCTAGAGATGAAGAAACCAGAGCCCGAGAAGACTGACTTATCCAATCACAGATATTAAACGGGCCAGTTGAGACTGAAAGCAAAGCAGTTGTACCTGCAGAATTGGTGCTCTGGGTAAATGTGTACGAAATAATAACATGGCAGCAGTGACTGTGTTTAGTGAAGGGACTATGAACTGTATTTCCCCCTTGCTGTTAATTTCTACATTTCTACATTTTTCCAATCTTACCTAGTCAGCAAGTATTATTTCTATAACATGTATAGTAACCAGCATTTACAAGAAGAGAAAAATTTGTTTGCTATACATCTAAAACAAGAAATTAAATTCCATTTCCTATTGGGAGAATATCATCTAGAAAGTGTTAACAAAAGGTGTGTTCTGCATATACAGAAACTAAAGCCTCCATGGACTCCTTAGACTTTCTACAGTCCTCATGGAGAGGATAATTTGTGTCACTCATTGCCGTAATGTTTCTTTCGCTTTCATAAATTTCCTACTTTAGAGTGTGAGTTCACCACTGGCAAGAGTATGTATTGCTACAGATCTGCCAAAAAGAGCCTAGAGTCCTTAACATACACCAAACTCTGTTTTCTTGCCCTATAGTCTGCTCTTTCATAAAGAAGGTTAAAGTATAATTAGAACTACTTACAACGAATTCAGATCTACAGAAGTTGAATCCTGTTCCTTTTGTAGACAGTTCACAATTGAGAGACCAGCCCTGAACTTCTGGATCTGGTTTATTTCCAAGAGCTGTTGCATTAGTTCAAGGCCACTGGGTGGTGCTGGTGCATCCTGATACTTATTGTGCTCACAAAACAGGAAGCCAGTGATTATTCCTGAAGCTATCTATGCCAAACAAATTGAGTCTTTTTTAAGATTGGGAGGATAGGGAGAGGTTTCTGGAGTATGTAAAAAAAAATTCAAAAAGGTAAGCTGCACTCCCCCTGCTTTTTTTAAAAGAGGGAGACCCGGGTTCTGGATATTCCACTCCAGTATTCTTTCCTGGAGAATCCAATGGACAGAGAGGAGCCTGGTGGGCTACAGTCCATGGGGTTACAAAGAGTCAGACACGACTAAGCAACTCACACTTTCAGGCTGAGAATTTTTCTCAATCGAAATAACCAATCATAAGAAAACCTGGTGGCAGGAAAAAAGCACCATTTATTCTCCAAATCCCTGAGACATAAAAATAAATGCCTAGAACTCAAAGCATATAACCTTCAATCAGAAGTGATGTAAAATTACAATTTTACATGCATGAAGCTTTCTACTTTGTCAGGACTGTGCCTAAACGTTTCAAACATTAATCTCTCTCACATGCACAGATACAAACAACTCAGGATTTAGGGATAGGAAGATAGAGACAGCAACTTAACTTTTTTAGCCTATCAAATAGGTCACAACCCTCCTCTTTTAAGTCAACAAATACACAACTAGGTACATTTTCCTCACATCAAACACAACTCATTCCAGCTAATATTTAAGTCTATTTCCTTATGGATTGCAGAGTCACCATACTATCATACTGCTTTGTTATTTATAAAAAAAGTATAAGGTTTTACAAAGAATTTTTAACATAAAGCTAAAGTGATTTGTCAAGTCCCTTGTAATAATAATATGAATAATTTGACAGTAATCATACTCACAGTCCTTGCCAATAAAGTCAAGCTGGACTGGAATGAGGATATAACATAAATAACCTGAGAATAAAATCTTTCTTTTTCTTATTTGGAAACTATACTATAAAATACCTTCCTTCAAATATCAGACCCTACAATAGCCAGAGATTCTAATTTATGATGACAAACTACAGTGAAACATTAAATCATACTTGGAGAACCTTCAATGATGAAGTCTTTACTTGGTATAAACTAACCACAAATTTTTAATCTATCTGCTATACAAAAATCAGGGCCTTCCCAGATGGCACGGTGGTAAAGAATCCACCTGCCAATGCAGGAGACACAGAAGACATGGGTTCAATCCCTGTTTGGGAAAGATCCCCTGGAGGAGGAAATGGCAACCTGCTCCTGTATTCTTGCTGGGAAAAACTCATGGACAGAGGGACCTGGCCGGCCTCAGGCCATGGGTTCGAAAAGAGTCGGACGTGACTAAGTGACTGAGCACACACATCCCAGAAATTATTGCCATAGAGTTGATTATAATCCAAAACTCATTTAATGCATTTAGACATTTAAATCCCAGGTGGGAGCCAGTTAAACTACTTTCTCTTGAAGTCATTTTATTTTGCTATTCAAGATGCCAAATAACATATTATTAGTCTGTATTTCAACCCTATAGGCCTGTATGAGGTTCATTGGATGTCTAGAATATGGCATAGTATTTATTGTGACCCCAGCTCAGAGACTTTTTCTTTCTGCCCGTGTGCTAGAATAAAGGACTGCCTTCATGAAGGTAGCAGCAGAGCTGGGGTCAGGGATCTGAGCCAGGTTCACTCAGCTGCTCACAGGCCCCACCTCTTTAGTAAACATGAGGCTCCTGACCTCACCACAGGATACTGCTGTCACTAAGGAAGTAACCAAGGGACAACTTGAGAAAGTCGGGCCACTGACCAAGTGAGTGACTCCTAACAGATCTGTTCAACTAGTGGGAAGAATGAGCAGAGAGACAGACATGGGTGCTGAGGATCAGTATAGCTTCTGGCTTGATATAGCAGAGTATGAATCAAATCAGAAACACCCGTATCTAGGAATTTGATCTAAAAAAATAATTAAACACATAGAAGAAAGCTTCAGCACAAAGATATTTATTGCCTATGCAGAGTAGATAATGATTATAAAAAACCTAAATGACCAACAGTAAAAGAATTGCTAAGGGTATTTTGATATATCCACTGAGAAATGTGAATGCACTCATTACAGATGATCACTGTGAGATCTATAGAAACAGGGAAAATCAGTACGGTATTTTAAAAGTAAAAGTCACTGTAAAATGTTTCTTACGTATGTGTACAAATTATGCAAAATATGTTTTTGCAGACAAAAACTAGAATATGAGTCTCAGATATACTAAGGTACTAATGTGGTAGGATTAGAGGGGTTTTTTTAATTTTTCAAAACTTACTTGTATGTCACTGTGCTGTTTTACAATAAGAAAAGAAAACTATTTGGAAAGGCATTGGGTTTTAAGAAAAAGAACAACATGTACTTTATCATGAAAATCAAAATCTGGAAAAAAAGGTAGATACGCTTAATTCAAAACAGTAGATCAGAAAAAGATCCCCAGATAACTATCTGATAAGGAGGGGGAATATAAGAAATCAGAAGATTTTTATTATGTTTATATTTTTTTTGAACTATGTAAAAAAGAAAAACCATTCCTATTTGCCCTTAGTGCATTTTTTTGAGAGCCACTGTAAGGTTTTACTTCAGGTGATGCTAACAATTACACCAACTGGAACTGAGGTGGTGCCCCGAGAATGTGGGTACATTCTTGGTAGCATGAGCAAACTAACTTTCTTAAAAATCTGTGGGGCTGCTACTGTCTTAACAAAATAAAATAAAACAGATAAAATGAAGTCTTTATTGAATCTGTTACTGTATTGCTTCTGTGTTAAAAGAGAAAGATCAGTCAGTTCATAAAATTGGGACTACTATTAGCCAACTGAGTTATTTTGCACTCGGGGGAAACTGATATCACACATATAAATCAATTCTACACAATATATAATATCCAATAATAAGACACTTCGAACCTCAGAAAGCTCAATGAGAAGTGACTGACTGCTAACTTAAATAGATTTGAAAGAGAATACATATTTACATAATTTCTTTGGTTCTCAACATTGATTTGATTGTGGTAATAATTTTGGTTAAGTTTGCCGTTATTTTGTATGTTAGTAAACTGTATGTATATAAGCTGTCTACTTCCCCAAAGAGGTTTGAGTCTCTTAGTTTCCAAGTCTATAAAATGGAGATGATGATACCAATCTCGCTGTTTCTGTGAAGATCACGTGCTATGAGATACACAAGAACAGTGCTTACTGGGTGTCAGGCACCCAGCAAGCACTCAGCAAGGGGGAGCATGTACCCTGGGGTGGCTCAGCCTGGCGGCCCAGAAGGCAGATTGTCTGCTTCCAAGCACAGCACCGTCATTTGCAAGGCAGCTTGCCGTGCCTGTTCCTTCCTCTTTCAAATACCAGTGCCTATCATAGTTTTATTGTAAAGAATAAATGAATTTTATATGTAAAGCATTAAAGACAGTGTCTGGCACATATTCAGTGCTCACAACACATTGTTTAGTCGCCAAGTTGTGTCCAACTCTCTGTGACCCTGTGAACTGCATCATGCCAAGCTTCCCTGTCCTTCACTATCTCCTTGAGTTTGTTCAAACTTATGACCGTTGAGTCAGTGATGCCATCCAACCATCTCATCCTTTGTCGCCCTCTTCTCCTTAATCTTTCCCAGCATCAGGGTCTTTTCCAGCGAATTAGCTCTTTGCATCAGGTGGCCAAAATACTGCAGCTTCAGCTTCAGTGCAGCACATTAGCTGCTATTATATTTGCTCCTGAGCATCATGCCTATAATTTGGATAAAATGCAGCAAGAGGTTTAACTGTCTTTGGACAACTTTAGCTATCATGGTACTCTGCCATGACTGGGACACAGCCAAGCTTCCCACTGACATAGCTAAAGGTAATTATTGTGATTTCTCCCTATGTTATCTTAAATGAAAGGGGGAGATGGAGAGAAAGAAGAAAACACTTCCAAACATTTGCAAATGTTAGTATAAAATTACTTTAAAGTGGTGATGATCAGTGAGGTTTTTGGTTGCCAGAGTGATGGTGGAAGGATGCTCCTTGGCAATACTTGTGGGAAGGGGATGCTGTGCATCCTGCCCTGCCAGGTTGGTCCTGCAACAAAGAATTGTCCTACAGCCTTGGAATTTCACACACCCCGGGAGACATTCATGTAAATGAAGATGCAGTTTGTAATTATCTAAGTCTAAAATACAACTATATTTTAATTATGAACACAAAGTATTTTTGCTTTGTTCTAACATCGCTTTTTGAAGTTATAATTAGGTAACTTGTACAGAAACATTGTTAAAAAAATATTATTTAGGAAAAGTAAATCTTCCATATTGTTACCAGTTAGGGACTGAATCGTGTTCCCCCAAAATTCATGTCAAAACCTTAGCCCCAAGTACCTCAGAATGTGACTATATTTGAAGAGAAGGCCTTTGAAGAGATGATGAATTTATGTTGATATGTGCCAGAAACAAACACAATATTGTAAACCAATTATCCTCCAATTAAAAATAAATTAATTTAAATTTAAAGAAGAGATGATGAAGTTAAAGTGAATCTATGAGGATGGGCCCTAATCCAATCTGACCTGTACCCTTCCAAGAAGAAATTTTGACAACACAGAAAGACATCAGATATATGAGTGCGCAGAGGAAAGACCATGTGAATACACAGCAAGAAGGCAGCCATCTGGACTCCATCGGAGGGATGAGGCCTCAGAAGGAACCACACTTGTTGCCGTCAGATACCTGATCTCCAGAACTGTGAGAAAATAAATTTCTGCTGTTTAATGTCCAGTCTGTGGTGTCTTCTTATGGCAGCCCTAGCAAACTAATAAAATGCCCCTCTAGATTCTTCCAGAATCTTTCTATACTCATGTTAGCAAATGGCACAGTTTTATTTTCTAGAAATTCATTGTTTCATCGGATCTTTATTGAGTACCTACTGTATTCAGAGAGGTTTCATTGGTGTGCAAAACAAATCCCTACTGAAATAAGATCATACCAAATATACAAAAAGCAGCTTTATTTTTTCACTTAAAAATGTATCTGTGTCAGTAATGATAACCATAATTTATTAAGGGCTTTGTAATCTCCAGACACTGAGGGTAAATACTTTGTTTACAGTGTGTTAAAGTGCCCCGTTTCTCCAAGCCAAATGAAATGATAGGCTTGAAAGCCTTTGGAAACTCTGAAGCTTAAGCTACATATGAAGGACGTAGCCTTCTGCAGCCTTCAGAGATTCACTGACTGATAAACATCAAGCCTAGAAGGAACCTTAATAAGCCAGGGATTCTAATTACTGTGTATGTCAGAAAACAGGCCCAGAGAAAACAGAACCTGTTGTGACCCTTAGAGGGGATCATCAAATTGGCTTTAAAGCAGAAGCCAAAAGAATAACTTCTTGCAGGATCTCGGGAACCAAGAGAGAACCAAGCCCAGAAAGTTAAAGGAGGAGGCAGTGGTTCCCCCAGACACTTCTACCTACTTGGACTCTCAGCAACACCACTGCCACTGTGAATAATCTATAATGACTCCAAGATTTTGTTGAACCTCTTCCAGTTCTAAGTCCCAGGCGAGAGTGTCCAGTTACTTGTTCTGCCAGGTACCGGGAGAGAGAGGATATCTGGTATCTCACACTAGGAGGAAGAGTCCTGTCTCCCAACAAGCCTCACGCTGCAGGGACCCCCAAATCAAGAAAGGACACTCAGATGCTGGGTACCCGAAAGTGCTGATGTCCACTATGGAGGGGAAAATTCAGGACTTGAAGTCGGGTGTCCTAACTTTTAGTTCTATCTTTTTCCTACAGCCCTTTTCTTTACCTTCCTTGTACGTGGTTTCTTTAAAATCATAAGATATCTTTATTTGAGTGGGAGTACTGTTTAATACACACTGAATTTTGGGGGGCTGTGACTACTGCATTAATAGAATGTTGTGCTATGTTGTGTTTGGAACTGGTAACTACAGTGCTCCTGGCATCAGGTCACCAGTGCAGCTCACCTGCCAGCCTGCCCCTTGTCTGCATCAGACTCTGCTACGCCTTAATGGAGTTGTGCCCGAGCATTACGTGTAGAAGTACAGCTTCTTTTGCTGATATTATTCTTCCTTTCATTTCTCCTTTAGGTTATAATTAGGGCCCTATCATAATTTTTTAAATAGATTAATAGGAAAAGACTGTTGTGTCTAAAAACCACTACTTTAAGGATAATAACTTAGAATAAAATTCTAAAAGCACAAACTTCTGTCTGTATCTTCCTCACTTTTTTTAAATCACTATTTACTTTCAGGGTTTTTTTGGTTTGTTTTCTTGGCTAAGTGGTTCCAATTTATCTTGGTTTCTGCCTGGAGAATCCCATGGACAGAGGAGCTACAGTTCATGGGGTAGCAGAGAGGTGGACATGACTCAGTGACTAACACTTCACTGCTGATTTCCAGGATTTTTAAAATGCTCCAAACCACAATACTTGTCTTTTAGAGGTGTTAAAATTTCTCCAATCTTTCTTTTATTCCAGCCTGTATTTAATTACTATGTTACTGTGGACTGCTTGGCTTTGAAAAGTTAGTGTTACTTAGTCCTTTGTACATGTAAGGAGCCTGTAAGCTTGACAGAGCTTGGAAGTAGGAAAAATTATAGCTACCCCACCTATTGCACAGCAGCGCAGAAATTTCCACAGTGTTTCTTTTCTAACAATAATAGTCCCCTCTCAAAGGAGAAGGCTTCCCCACTTTTATTATGTATGTGGCTATTTGGTTAGAATTTGTTCACTGATTATATCCACTTGCGGTGTTATTAACAGATTAAACAAGGCTTCCTATTTATTCCCTTGCTGGCACACTCCTTTTTTAGAATTTACTTTAGAAATTTAAACATTATACAATTTAAAATAAAAGGCTTTTTAAGGACTTGAAACTCCCTTGGACAGCAAGGAGATCAAACCAGTCAATCTTAAGGGAGATCAACCCTGAATATTCACTGAAGGGACTGATGCTGAAGCTGAAGCTCCAGTATTTTGGACATCTGATGAGAACAGACGACTCACTGGAAAAGTCCCTGATGCTGGGAAAGATTGGGGGCTGAAGGAGAAGAGGGTATCAGAGGATGAGATGGCTGGCTGGCATCACCGATGGAATGAACATGAATTTGGGCAAACTCCGGGAAATGGTGAGACAGGAAGGCCTGGCGTACTGCAGTCCATTGGGTCGCAAAGAGTAGGACATGACATGGTGACCGAACAATAACAAGGATTTCCCTGGTTGTCCAGCAGTTAAGACTCTGCCCTTCCAATACAGGGGACATGGGTTCAATCCCTGGTCAGGAAACAGATCCCACATGCAATGAGGTGTGGCCAAAAATAAATAAAAATAAAGGAATTTTATAATAAAAAATAAGTCACTTGTAATCTTAGAAGCAATGGAAACTAATTTACCTTATAAACTGATGAATGTTAAAAAGTGATAGCTATAGATAAAAGTTCCCATGTAAGTGAAAAGCTTTGCTGAGAAAATAAGTATATGACTATATTTGACAACATAAAATCTATATATTTTTCACCAAAAATTTTCTATGTAGTTTTCTGTATAGCCAGTTTAATGACCTCAAGAGCACATGTTGTTTAGAATCTGAAATCCAAAATTGAAACTGTCAGTTGTTGATTTAATGGTTTATAGAGAACTGTTGGTGTTCCAAATCTAAAATGTTCTTCAGCTGGGGTGTCAGTTTTGCAGTACCTGGGTTGCTTAATTAGAATACGCAGTGTCCTAACCTTTAAAAATACTTGAAGATAAATTATCTTTTACATAATTGGGGACCCCAAATCCTATTGCTGCTGCTGCTAAGTCGCTTCAGTCGTGTCTGACTCTGTGCAACCCCATAGACGGCAGCCCACCAGACTCCGCCGTCCCTGGGATTCTCCAGGCAAGAACACTGGAGTGGGTTGCCATTTCCTTCTCCAATGCATGAAAATGAAAAGAGAAAGTGAAGTCGCTCAGTCGAGTCCTACTTTTAGCGACCCCATGGACCACAGCCTACTATGCTTCTCCGTCCATGGGATTTTCCAGACGAGCACCGGAGTGGGTTACCATTGCAAATCCTATTGGGTGTTAGTAAAAAAAAAAAAAAAAATCCCTCACATTCTTCAGCATGTAAAGCTCAAACCCAGTTTTTAGCTGCATAAGAAATCCTATTTTCTTCTCCATAGTGTTTAACCACCTTGGTTCAAATCCCCCACCCATCCCATACCCCCTACTCCACCCCCATCTCCAGAATAATCCTCATGACCCCCAAACTCCTGAAGAACCCTGTTGTCATGAAAGGTCAGTTTCATACCTATCTAGTAAGGCAATTGTTAGACCTAAATACATAATAGGTAGTATTAGTAGTATTACTGTGTACTGTCTTAAAATCTTGTCATTGGTTTATTTAGATTTTCTCCTGAACTCCATGAAGAGACAGAGATCTAGTGTCTAATAAGAGACAAACATGTGGAGTTAATTGTCTGCTTATTGTTTGGATGGTTTTGAGGAAAAGAATCAGTGCAGATATATTTGTTGGCGTGTAGCCAGCACTATCCTGGGGAGGGCGGGGAAGCTTCCTTTAGCTGAACACTCAATCAGGCTCAGAAACAGCTGTACAATTCATGGATTTTTAACTTCCACTGCCTTTCAATTTTTGCCTAGGCTGTAAGAATACCCTCTTACTTCCCATTGCTCCCCTGTCCTCCATAGCATTGCCAGAAAGATCTTTCTAAAACACAAGTTTGATCTTATTGTTCTCTTGCATGTCTCCTCATGCCTGAAACAACTGGTCCCAGCCTTCATTTCCAATGTCATCATCTGTCAGATGACCTCACACATCAGTGATAATAACAAATGCTGTTTCCTAAAGCTCCATGTGCTTGTAAATTTGTTGCTGTGGCTGGAATGAATGTTTTCCACTGTCTCCTCCTTTAAATTCAACTAAAGTATCATCACTAGGAAAACCATTACTCATTCTCCCAAGGCTGAGATAATAACTTTGTGTTTCCCTGGTACCCACCACAAAGGTACTCCTCAGTGTTGCTCATTAGCTTGTGAGCTCTTTGAAGGGTTGAATAGATATTACTAAAATCTGACTCCTCAGCATTTAGTAAAGTACTGGACATATATTGAGTAAATGCTCAATCAGTTCAGTTCAGTGCTCAGTCATGTCGGACTCTTTGCAACTGCATGAACTGCAGTACACCAGGCCTCCCTGTCCATCACCAACTCCTGGAGTTTACTCAAACTCATGTCCATTGAGTCCGTGATGCCCTCCAATCTCAACAGACATGTATTGAATGAACAGCATTCCACAGGATAATTCTTTTCGTTTTCCCACAGTCTCAAGGAGACTTCCTTAAATTCACTGAAGTGCCTGTTTTTCTGGGAAGGTTGTCTTGAATGTCTAGGAGGATTTTGTCCTCTGTAAAGGTATTAACAAATAAAGTGACACAATCAGTCTGGCTTGTTTATGTCTCTTGAATTTAGTTTATATGACTCAATTTGCCAGAGCCTGATTCCTCTGAATGAAGGAACAGAATTCCTGAACACACAGTAGGGGTATAACAGGTATCCAAGGGAACCCACCAGACATGTGAGAATATTCAGTAACAGTTACATTTTTCTCTTAACTTTTATTTGGTTCTATTCCTGGAATCTTATCTTATTGGAACAGATAATAGATTGGGATTGCTTGTTGGCATGTGGTTTAAAAGTTTTTAAATAGACACCATTCTTTGACTATTCTGTTCAATTACTGCCTTAGTGGTTTTCTTAGTATTTGTAATGTGTGGTTGTTTCTCTTTTTATTTTTTTTGGTTTTTGGTAAATTATTTTCCAAGTTGAAAATAATTAAGCTATCACTGACCATCATCGAGGGTTTAATTGTTTCTTTGACATTTGCAGACATAAGGCATTGTTTCTTGGTCATTACTCTTTCATAATTTTTTCTGAATGTGTTATTGACATTTCTTTCAAATGTAAGGGTGGTAATTTTTTCTTTCTTTTTTAGTGTATTTTAGTTGTGATTATAATACTTAGAGTAGTGCTTGGTAGTATTTACTGTTTAATAAATATCTGTTAAATGAATGAATGAACATAAAATCAAGTTCTTTTTTTTTTTGGCTGTGCCATGGCATGTGATCTTAGTTCCCCATTGAACCTATGCCTCCTACAGTGGAAGCTCAGAGTCTTAACCACTGGACTGCCAGGGAAGTCCCTCCAATCCTTCCTTTTTTAATTTTCCAATTCCTACTACCAGTTATAAATTGATTTTATCTTTTGTTGAAATCAATAAAGTCATCTTTAATAAAAATAAAACTATTTAAAAATGTGCTCTCAACAGGCCCTTAATAAAATTTTGAAGTAAATTGGGTTTTTCAGTCTCAGTTATATGATCTGAATATTTTTAATGTGAAGATAAAATTTCTGTATTTAAAATTTTATCCCTCTTTACTGCTAATAAAAAATTAATCTATTTTGATCACTAATTCTGAGTCTTTGTGTTTTTCATAATTAAAGGTAATTTACTTGAGTACCTGACATCTCTGTTATAAAATATTTTCCTGTTTGCCAGGAGGTCTATCAAGGGTAATTCCAGGAATGTGACAGCGTCTACAGCAATAACAAAACCACTGCAACCAGTCACCATTTAGGGAACTGTAGCCTTATTTCAGGAAGCCATGCTTGGAGGCAGTAGGCAGACAATAAGGTCACCTGTCACCACAAGACACCAAGATGATGCCTCACCAAAAGTCCCCTTCCAAACCTTGGCACTTAGAGGAAGAAACACCTGACAAGCATCACTAATACAATATGTATCTGTTATACTTTACAGAATATGATTGTAGCAGCAGGAAACTCAGAACACAGAGAAATATAATTTCAGTATGGCTCAGCTCCACTGACATGATAATCATGCATATATAAATGAATTATTATTGAATATAATAAAGTATTTAATATGTTGAATATTTACTAAGACACTGTACCAAACACTATAAATCAATCATAATACTGTTCAGATTCCCAACATAACTTAAATTTTAATGATTTTTAATTACTGTAAATACTTTAAAGAAATTATC
Source organism: Dama dama (assembly GCF_033118175.1). Taxonomy (NCBI): domain Eukaryota; kingdom Metazoa; phylum Chordata; class Mammalia; order Artiodactyla; family Cervidae; genus Dama; species Dama dama. Next base: position 77,583,295 of record NC_083698.1, on the reverse strand, counting down.
AAAAAAAAAATTATCCCATATACTAATCTCACAGTGTTGTCATGGAATCAAATGATAAAATAATGATACTAATTGAGCACATAAAATATATCAAATACTAGCTAAGGGTTTTAAGTGGACTGTGTTATTTTATTCTCATTAAGTGGTGATATCCTTATTTTACAGATAAAGAAGTGAGATTGAATCTATATCTGCCGGACTCCAAAAGCTTGTCCCCTTAATTACGTTCATCTTTAGCACCATTCCCTCAGACCTTTACGAAGGAGTGCCCACAGAGCCTAATAACACACCTTTTACTGGCCGCCTTTCTCTTCCATCTCGACTTCTCTACCGTGTTTCCTAGTATTCCCTAATGTATTAGTTTGCTAAGGTTGCCATAATAAAATATAATACAACCATCTGGATGGCTTAAACCACATGAATTTATTTTTCATGGTTCTGGAGAATAAAAACCTGAGGTCAACGTGTCAGCGGGTTTAGTTCCTTCTAAGGCCTCTCTCCTTGGCTTGTAGATGGCCTCCTTCTTTATGTGTCCTCAGGTGGTCACTCCTGTGCACACACATTCCTGCTGTCTTTCCACATGCCTCAATGTCCTCATCTTATAAGGACATCCGTCATTTTGGATTAGGGCCTACCCTGAAGACCTAATTTTTACTTAATCAACACTATAAAGCCCTTACCTCCAAATAGGTTACATTCTGAGGTGCTGGGGATTAGGACTTCAACATATAAATCTGGCAGGGGCAGGGGATATGGCACATAATTCAGCATATAATATTACCCAATAAACTACTTCAATTGAAACTTTGTTCCAGGTTTGACTTCTTGGCAAACACAAACTACTACTTAAAATACGAAGGTTTCTGTTTGGTATGTAGTATTAAATATTTCTTTAGCATTTTTGGTAGTGCTAGCTTACTGGCCATTAATTCTCTTAGTTTTCATTCATATTAAAATGCCTTTATTTCACTTTCATTCTTAAAGAGTATTTTTTGCTAGGTGTAAAATCCTAGATACTTCTACTAGGTATAAAATAGGTATAGAGTTCTAATGTTTTCTTTCTTTTGGAACTTTAAATATACCATTCAGTTACCTTCTGACTTCTGATTAAAAGTCAGCTGTCATTACATATCATTGTTGCCTTGTTCACAATGTACTGACTTTCTCTGGTTGCTTTAAATATGTTGTCTTTCATTTTTAATTTCAGTAGTTTCAGTATGATGTGCCTTCATTACCCTGGTTGGTGTTTGCCAAGTATCTTGGATATTTCACCAAATTTGTAAATATTATGGCCATTGAGTCTTCAAATTTTTGATCATTTATTCTTTCTCTCTCTCTCTCGCCTTACGGCACTCCAGTTATACACAGTCTGCTCGATGTTGTTCAAAAACTCATTGGAGCTCTGCTCATTTTTTTCCCAAGCTTTCTACTGTTTTTTTCAGATTGGATAATTTCTATTGACCTGTATTTAAGGGTACTAATTCTTTCTTCTGCTATCGCCATCTGCAGTTAAACCCATCCTGTCAGTTTTTTATATCAGGTATTTTAACACCTTATTCTAGAATTTTCATTTGGTTATTTCTTTTTACTTTCTATTTCTGCTGAGATTTCCTATCTATTCGCCCATTAAAATTAAATTTTCTTTTACATCCTTAAGTGCAGTCATAATAATTGCCTTAAAATCCTTGTTAGCTAACTACAACATGTGAGGCATCCTGGGGTTGATCTCTTGATTGTCTTTTCCTTTGAGCACTGGTCATATTTTCCTGTTTCTTCTTTTGTGTGGTAATTTTGGATTGCATCCCAGACATGGTGAATAATACATTGAAGAGACTGTAAACTCTGTTATGTTCTTCTCAAGAATATTGATTTTTGTTTTAGTTGACAGCTTCGCAGAACTCAAACTCTAAACTTTACCTGTCCATGTTGGGCAGCAGCTGAAAACTCTGTCAGTTCTTTTAGCCTTGTATAAGCTGCTTGGATTCTGCCCTGCACATACATAGAACAGAGTTGAGCCAGATTTCAGCCAGAGTTTGTACTCCTAAGTGGGGCCTTTCTGTGGCTCTCTCCTTACTGGAATATTCTCCGTAACATTTCAGCTGTGGTTGCTCCAAGCATTAACTTTGAATACTCCAGATTACGAGTTTCTGAGCCTTAGCTCTCTGTATGATGCTGCCTGGAGCCTGCCCTGAGGTAAAGAGTTATAAAGAGGGAAGAATTCATCCAATGGCCTTCCTTTCTTCCAACTGTTGACTCCCGTCCAATTTCTGCCTGCTTTGATCACTTTTCAGTGCCTTCATATAGTTGCTTTCTTCTATTTTGTCCAGACTTTATTAAATGTTATCTATGGAATGGTTGATGTGATACAAGCTACTCACCATTAATGGAAGTAGAACCTCATTTTTTCTTTACTCAAGAAAAATCTGCTCCATATCTAGACATCTGTATTGTATTTATTTATACCAACCCTATTACTCCCCATCAAAACATGCTTTTAAATTTTTTTACCTTTTAGAGATAAACCTTTTTAGAAAAAGGACTGCCTCCCTTCTCCTCTTCTGGTGCTCCTGTCTCAATTCTCTGTTGAAAAGAAGCTACCACACTACTTTTTCTCCAGACCTCCCTACCAGTAGGACTTTTATACTTGTCTTGACTGACCAGAGGTATATTTTCAGACTGTCAAAATGTAATCAAGAGCTCTTTAAAATATCAAAATGGATTCTTCATTTACTGGTGAGAAAAATGCACAATTTTATTTATAGTTAAAAAGTATAAAAACTTATTCAAGGTTGAAAGATTACGAAAGAAACCTGAAGAGAAGTAAGGACATTAAATAGAACCAAGCATATCTATTCCCTAATTCAAGGGAAATATTTCATTTCCAAGATCAATCCAAGCAGACAATGGCTTCTAAAAAATGCATACTTGATTTCACAATAGTAAAAATCAATTTTAGAGCTAATTCAGTGATAGGAGGACAGTATAAAATACATCATGCTGTGCTGTGCTGTGCTTAGTCACTTAGTTGTGTCCGAGTCTTTGTAACCCCATGGACTGTATCCTGCCAGGCTCCTCTGTCCCTGGGGATTCTCCAGGCAAGAATACTAAAGTGGGTTGCCATGCCCTGCTCCGGGGGATCTTTCCAACCCAGGTCTCCCGCATTGCAGGTAGAATCTTTACCATCTGAGCCACCAGGGAAGCCCAAAATACATCATCCAATGCACTTTAACTGTAATTACATCTTAAAGAATATAAAAATACTACATAGCTGCAAATCCAAAACTTCATTTAATAAGTATTATTCCTAACATTTCTCTTAATGTGTCAAAAAAGATGAAAAGAAGCAGTATAGAGATATTTTCAACTATACAAATTCAGGGCTTCCAAAATACACATACAGAAAAGCTGAGGATGCCACTGCTATTTATACACCTTTTTTTTCCAAATAGAAAATGTTTATATCTAATTCAATTTTACCTCATTAACCCTCAGCAAAGTAAATGCTCTAATTAGACAACAGCATTCATTTAACATTTAACCTACTCATTTAACATTTCACCTACATGTACTAGACATGTGCCAGATACTGTTCTAAGTACTCTACAGATATTAACTCATTTAATCCAAAAACCATGCAATAGAATATGGTAGAAAAAAAATTTTCAACTGAATTGCTATTTTTTCCTTCACTTTTCCATCCCACCCCATCATACGTAGTCAGTGAAAGGACAGCAAAAGTCCAGTGAAAAGTGCTTAACTCAGATTCATAAAAATTGAGTCCATTTCTGGCTCTATTTAGGGTTCTGGGTGACATTGGGTTAAGTTAGTAAACCAGAACTTCCCAAACCTAACTGATTAGAATTTGAAGGAGGATGCTATAGCTATAAACAGAACTATTTCTATTTGTTATATATTTAAATTTATATAAATATACATATAAGGTTTATACCCAAGACTTACTTTGTTTAGAATGGGACTCAAGAATCTGAATTTCCTTTAAAGCTATACATATCTTCAACTTATGATGGGGTTATAAATTATGGGGTTATAAAAAAAATGGGGTCAATAAATCCATCATAAGTTGAAAATAACTTAAGTCAAAAATCTAACCTATTGAACATCATAACTGAGCTTAGTCTACTTTAAATGTGCTCAGAACACTTACATTAGCCTACAGTTGGGAAAAATCAGCTAACATGAATACTTATTTTATAATAAATCTATTTTATAAATTTCATGTAATTTATTGACTACTGTAGTCAAGATGAAAAACCGAATTGTTGTCTGGGCACAGGATGGTTGGAGATAAAGCAGTTATTTACCCTTGTGTTCACGCGGCTGACTGGAAGCTGCCTCCTGAGAGAGAGTATTGTACCCATATGGCTAGCCCAGGAAAAGTTCAAACTTCGAAACTCCAAGTATGGTTTCCACTGAACATGTATTGCTTTCACACCATCATAAAATCAAGGACTGTCTGTACAGGTGGTTCTGAAGGTGAGCAGTCACACTTGGGAACCATTGATCTAGTGGTCTTAGCCTTTAATCCCAACAGAACAAGTGTAGAAATACGTGGTCCACAAAAGTGGAAATGAAGGGCAGGATTATAAAGTCTAAATGTCAGACCTCCATTCTTTATGCATTCTCACTACAGTGGCCACAACATTAGGGCAGAAACATTAGAAATAGTATTATACAAGTGACTGTCATAGCACCTATGTAAACCTACCCCTTTAGGCCTAATGTCAGTACGAGTGATGCAGGAAACAGAGTCTCATAAACGAAAAAACAAATCAAAACAAAATTTTACCTAACTGTGCTGAAAATGGACACACACACCTAAAAGTTTCTAAGGTGATCATATATTTTTCCTTATTCAACTAATCATCAAAATATACTTTTTATTTTTATCCCTAAAATATTTTGACGTCTTACGCCTGACACCATGAAGATGAATAAAACAAAATGTCTGTCTTCAAGGTGGTAAAGACATCTCCATAAACATAAGAATAGCAGGTTAAGTTTTAAAAATTTAAGTTTGGCTGGATTTCTGAGATTCTAACAGGCAATCAATCATAAGCCAGAAATGCACATAATTGCCATATCAAGCTGGTAGCAATCTATGAAGTCCTAGAAAGAAGGCTAATTTGAGAGTCTCAGGATAAGAGATTGAGTTTGACTTGGCTGCTTGACAATTTGTAGCAAGTCTTACAGCCCCTAGGCAAATTTTCAAACCCTTGGACTCTGAGCCTGTTTTTTTTTTTTAACAATGCATGTCTTATAAAGTTGTTATGAAAACAAAATCAAATACAAATATTAATATGCCATGGGTATTACAGACAATATTTACAACTCTACTAATAATAAAACATGTATTTTTAGTTCTTTTTCCACCAATAGGGATAAACTGCTAGTAACCAATTACTTTCTCACCTTACTCCCAATACATAATAGGAGGGTTTTATTATTACTATATGTGTATCTATTGTTCATTAATATATTTTTTATAAATTGATATATAAGCAGGTATCTAAAAATAAATATGCACATTATATAGCCATGAATATATTTAAATTTATGTTTATATACACATACACCTTTCAAAAGAGAAATACTGAAGGCAGCAATCTAAGAGGCAAAATTTCATCTACTTTGGGGATACATGCTGGACAAGACCTCAGAGGACTATATATTATATATTTTTGATTAAACAATGATGAAAATGACAGATTTACAGGAATGCACTTACCTTCATACCTCAAACATGTAACTACATGTAAATTACTATTCTATGGGGATGTGAGTAATGCTTTAATAGAAAATTCCAGTTAAATGACTGCAGTAGACTGATCGTTAATTCTAAAACATGATTCTGACAAAAGCATACATACCTTATACTTCTCCCAAAAGCATAATTAGCTACAAGCAAATGTAAGAATTATAGTTACTAAAACTTCTTACCTTTTTTCCTCATACATAAGGTAGGTTTATAAACAAGAAAAATTAAATTAACAAGTCAAGAAGAAATCCAAGTATATTTTAACACAGAACCCTTCATGTTCTTTGAGTTGTCCAGGCAGCAAATTTCGAAATGCTCATGCATTCTACTGGATTTTAGTGCTGATTATTAATAACATATACTTACCATTATGCCCTTTCATCCAAGTACCTCAAAGAGCTTTTAAAGCAATATATAATATGTCATTTCTTGTAATATCTCTGAGAGGCAGACTGGTAGAAAGTTATTATTAACTCTATTTTATAGTCAAAGAAACTAGGGCACTGAGAGGTTAAATGACTTTGCCGGGGTCATATGGTGAAAAGAACTTTGGACCTCAAGATCATTGTTCTCATTTCGAGTTCAGTGTATTTTCCATTACATGGTTGTTTACTACACCTAAATGTAATTCTATTCCAGGAAAATTGAGAATAATGTATTTGAATAATCTAAGAACTAAAGGTGAGAGTTTATTTTTTTGTGTGTATTTAAAAAATGCTGTTATGCAGGAATATATTATAACTAATAATTAGTCTTTGGTTTGTTGCTGTAGCTACTATTTATAGGGCTTTTGCTACATGTGACTTTCTGAAGCCTCTGCTCAAAAATGATCCATTCTATTTCTGACTGTTTTAAGGTAGGTTAGCATAGCTGTAAACAACCAAGAAGCAGCTGAGACAGGCTCACTAATTAACTTGAAGTTATCTTTCATTGTGTTTCCATTGTTCACTCTTCTGAAAGTCATCATCCTTCTAGTTCTCCATTCAACAGATACCTGTGCAGTCTACCAACCTCAATCCTCCATCTATGGCCAGTTTAACTAATGCCTTGTCAATTATTAAATTTTTAAAATTTAATTAAAGTAACAAAGATAGGGATTTCCCTGACAGTTCAGTGGTTAAGACTCTGTACTACTAAAGCAGAGGACATAGGTTTGATCCCTGGTCAGGGAACTATGATCCCCGATGGTGTACCACGGGGCCAAGTAAATAAATACTCATCTGCTTTTAATAAAAATCAAAAAAAGACTCTTAAAAAATATTATGCTATACTAGTTATAATTGTCATATTCAGCTTTTGCAAGCCTAACTTTTATTGGCTTCCCAGATGGCTCAGTGCTAAAGAATCTGCCTGCAATGCAGGAGACACAGATGTGGGTTCGATCCCAGGTCAGAAAGATCCCCTGGAGAAGGAAATGTCAACCCACTCCAATAGTCTTGCCTGGAGACTCCCACCGACAGAGGAGCCTGGTGGGCTACAGTTCGTGGGATCACAAAGAGTCATGACTGAAGCGACTTAGCACTTGGCACAAGCCTAACTTTTATTGTCCTTGGAAGATCATTAAGTATGTACCACCACATGGGGATTTTTTTTAATGTAATATTTCACCATTTTTCCCAAGAAAAAGTAGGAAGAAAGGAGAAGTGGTTTTAAATCTGTGCTCAATGAAGTGAGACTGCACAGTTGGCTTGAATGTGGTAATACAAGCCTGTGGTGTTTGTTACTTCATACCACATCCTACCCAGAGCTCTAGATATATATATAGCAACTGCCATTAGACAGCACCATCCACACTTAAAATCCACCAGGTCCAAAATGGCAGTTATTTTCTACACCCCACCCCATCCCAATTCTTCCCTATTTGTAAAATACACCTTTATCCTCCCCTCAAAAGCAGGACAAGGCATAATTACAGTCATTTCCATTCTTTTACCCAGCAAGCACCTGCCCCCCACGAATCAATTGTCATAACCAGTTCATTTGGCATTCTGTACTTTAGGAATTCATCTTTGGTTGTTCACTGCCACTCACATTATGATTCTTTTCTCTTGATTTCTATAATGGCCCCTGGTCTACAAGCTCTCTGCTTGCCCTGCTCCTCCCCTCAGCTAATCTATCCCCCACCAATTTAAATTGTACTATCAATCTGTCCAAGGTCATTCCTCTATTCATTGCCTCAGCACAGCATAAGACGGTTCATGTTTGGCTCCTGTCTGCTACTTCAGGTTCATCTTTTTCAGCAGGCCAGGCTTGAACTTTTAAGTCCTGTAATTACTACTCAGACTTTTCAATACTATTTGTTCCTTTGCTGCACGTCCTTTTTTGTCAGGATCTGGATTTGCCACCCCACCCCTTTTTGGTGCTGTAAAATCCCCTTTAAAAGCTTAAAGCAGTTTCAGTAAACTCATCCATTCTTTTCTCTCTATACCTTGATATACTACACTTCCAACCATAGTTACTTGTTTTCATTAGAGTGGGCATCCTTTGGATGGACTGTGTCAAGAGCCGAGTTGGTACTCAGTTGGAGGATGGGGAGGCTGGAGGAGAAGGGAGTTTAGTATCAAGAGACAAGACTGTAGCTGCTAACGGGTATTAGTCTAACGCTCTTATTTCGAACCTGTGGATGGATTAAATAAAGCAAACGATTTAGTGGAACTACTTCCAATTTAGGTTCCCAAATTATACGATGGGGCTGCGGGTTGATCTCAATGCCACACCAGACATCAGAGCCGCAGTGTCGTAGGAGGCTCGGGAATCCTCAGCAAAGGATCCGACTATCCACCGATGCCAGTTCTTTAGGGATCAGCAGGAGGATAAGAGGCCCAGGGCGGCCACCAGACCTTCCAGCCAGGGCAGGCGATTGACTCATCTCCCGGGATTCGGCCTGCGACGAGCCACGTCGCCGGCTCCACTCGGGAAACCCCGGTCACAGAAGAGTTGCCTCCACCCTAGGACGCCTCGGGAGAAGGGGCTGCCCTCTAGAAGCAAGATGGCGGCCTTCGCTCTCCCCCCCTCCTTCCAAAAACCCCCTCCTGGTCCCCAGAAGAGAGACAAGGACGTCGTGGCGCCGAGATCCGGGAAACTCTGCGAGGCCCGCGGCCACTCCCGGGCCCCCGGGAGGTGACTTCACCTCGCTGGCGCAGAGAGCCGGGGGTGGAGCCGTCCTAAAGGCCGTGAAGCCCGCCTTCAACACTCAGAGAGTGGACACGGGAGAGCCCGCACCCTCCGGCCATTGTTCTCCAGACCCGGCCCCCCACCCTCCTCTCCGCTCGCAGACAGGAAGTTGCTTCCCAGCCGGCCCCGCCCCACTCCCCAGCGCCCCGGAAGTGATCGGCGGCAGCTGCTGCAGAGCGGCCAGGAGGAGGGTGGATCTCCCGAGAGCCGAGCCCCCGGAGTCCTCCTCCACCTCCTCCTGCCGCCCAGGTTCCACCGCCGCCTGTCGGACTCCTCCTTTTGCCGCTCCCGGCGCGGAGCCTCCTAGACTACAAGAGCGGAGCACTATCCGGCTGGAGCCAGCTCAGCCGCGGCTTCCGGAGCCCACGGGGCGGCTGACCGGCTTGCGGTGCAGGTGAGTGGTGCCCACCAGGGCCGACCCGGGAGGGATTGGGGCCGCCCGGGCGGCGGCGGGGGTGTGTCTGGGCGGCGGCGATCCGAGGCCCGGGCGCAGGGCCCGGACGCCGAGATTGCACCTCCCGCGTTCTGCCAGGGAACCAGCTGCGGGACGAGCCCGAGCTGGAATCCGGGGCGCCGTGTTCGCTGCTGTGCGGGCTAGTGCACTTGCCGAGACGGGCGGTTGCGGCGGGGTCCCCCGACCCCGGCACCACGTTGAGTTGGCCTCGTCGGAAGGTCACCCTGCATCTCTGGCCCGCCGCGCCGAGGTCCCCGCCTGGGCGGTGCCCGCGACCTGGGGGACCCGTCTCCGCAGTCCCCGCGCCTCACTCCGCCCCTCTCCCCTCCTTCCCTTTCTTCCACTCCTTGTCTGTTTGCGGGCAGTTGCTTTTTAAACATCTCTGGTGGGGTTTTGTGCCAGTTAAAGGAATGGGTTTTACAGGTTGAAGTCATTAGATGGTCCGCACTGAACTAAATAATTGGTCCTGGGCGCCTGTACAGGTTTAGCCAATAGTCAAGAATCAAGCCTCTGAAACGAGGACGCGATAAGGGTGTTTTGAGCAAGGGGGTGTTTCCTCGGTGGTTCGTGCTAAAGGTTTTCCAAAAGTGAAAGATGTGATATGTGTGCTCCAGGCTGGGTATCTGTGTGTAAGTGGGCGGAGGTGACGGCGCAGAGAGGTGGCAGTGTTGTTTCAAGGTTTAGGGAGAATCAGGGAGTTGACTGGCCCTTTCTCGGGAACCTGAATGTCCAGACTTGTGAGAGCTCATCCAAGTGTCATTGACGTTGTTTGAGAACTCCAGGACCACGCCCTACCTATCAAGCTAAAAAGCACCTAATTTACGAATTGTGTCGGGAGCGGGGAGGCGGGGAGAGGATCGTTATAAAATATGTGTCATGAGTTAATTCTTGTCCTGGAAATAAATTCCGATTTTAATCATGCTCCACATATTGAATAACACATTTCATTAGTAAATTCATTTCCACTGAAGGAAAGGTATTCCTCTTAGCTTGTGTTTATTAGTATATTTCAGTGTGTATTATTAGCTTACGTTTTTGTCTATATTAATGCAATATTATAAAATGACTCGTGATGCTTAAAACATTATTTTTAGTCTTTGAATTTCTTAAGGGTCAGAGTCATGTCTTTCTCATCCCTGTGCTTACATGGCATGTGCCCAGAATATAGAAGTTATTCACACAGTTCTTCACTGAGTGAATGAATGTATAGGTGATCTCACAGTTGCCTTCGAGTAGTCATTTATTTTGTTGGGCTAAGGTTTTTTGTTTGTGTTTTTGTTTCAGTTTTGGGGCACATGCAAATTTTGCTTTGTCTTTCCGTTCTTTAGTATGGTCAAAGGACAAATCAAGAAGAATCGTTTGCCATCCTTCCAAAACTCTCCTCCTCTGAAATATTATATTTGGGGTATTGTGATTGGTCATTATAATAACTTGTATTCAGTAGGGAATGTTTACCACTTGAGCTTTTTTGCCCAGGATTATCAGGATTTCCTGGTGATAGTAAATTGTGTTTGGAGTTTGTAACCATACCCTATCTTAATCAAACAGAGAAAATCGGGAGTTACCACTGTTGGGATAGTGTGGTACATCGCAAAATTGCTTATAATGGCTCATTTTTTCCCCATGGGTACATGAAGTCTGACATAAGAAGTCCTCTTGTTACGACCTTGACATGACTTACCAATAGCCACTTTCACATGATTTTTCAGCGATCCAGATGCTGTTCTCCCGTGTGTCTGCTGAGTGTGCAGTCATCTGTATCAATTATTTCGAAGTAATTCTTCATACAACACTTTCTTTGCAGGGCTTTCAGGGAAAGGGGGCTAATTGTAGGAAAGAATATTGTCTACCATTTGATCAGGGAGATAATTTTTGCCTGTGGATGGTTGGGTTATTTTCACTGTAGTGAGGTTGAGATAAAAAAGCGCTGATACCTTCTTTTCTCTCCAAATGTCTGTGCTTCTGCAGAACAGAAATGTATCAGTATCACTTCTTGTATCTGTGTACCAGTGTAATATGCACAAGTACATGGATTGCAAAGACAGTTACTTTTAAAGTATTGGATTAAAAGGCTGTGAGTATTCATGGGGAAAAGATTGTGATTTTCAAGAAGTAGGGAGATGGTTCATGGTTTTCATTGTTTTATGAAATTTTTCGTTTTAGACACTAAGGAGACCGAAGCCTGCAGTTTCTTATCTCAGTGACGTAACCACTATACAGAGGTCAGATTTCCCTTATTTTAACAACCCTCTTGGTAATAGCATTGATTGCCTGCCAAGCACTGTGATAAGAACTTTACTTGTATTATTTTTAATCTCCACACTACAGGAGGTAACTTTTCCATAGTTTACCAAGGGTAAGTGAAGTTAATTGCTGGAAGCTGGGCACTAGTGAGTAACTTTGTCAGGATTTTGAAGTAATGATTGCTTAGAGCATTGGCTATTGCAATTAATCCTAAAAGACTGAGAAAAAAATTCAATTTTTGATTTAGCTGAGCTTTAAGATAGCAAAGATACTGATCTCCTCAGTATTCTTGGCCATCAAATGGGGACTGCGGTAACCACTGACCCTGGCCAGGTGGCTTCAGACAGCAGCCAGTCTTCTGTTTGTGATCTTTCATATGTTATCCCCTTCTGCATGTGCCATGATGAAAAAATGGTTGGGCATTGTTCGTGTAAGTGTCCTAGGAGAGTAGACCATCAGGAACTCAACTTTGATGATTACTTTTTACCTTTCGAGTAGCTGAATAGTCCCTATTTAAGAAGACTGTTGGAGGCTTGTTTGTAGTGACCTTTCCTGAAATCTTTAGTTTTTAAGCTCTTTCTTGGACCGAAGGAGATACAGGAAATTATCCTCCAGCCCCCACTAGTAACAGTTATTCTTCTTTTTTTTCTTTAGCTCTAAAACATCTTTCTTACTACTTCATTGCACTCATAAGAATTTGGTTACAATATAGAAAAAGCGAAATTAAAGCTCTTGAGTTCTTAAAGATGTTTGAATAAATTATAGAAAAGAATTTGCATCTTTGACTTATTACATCTGCAGGCGAAAACTTAATTTCTCAACATCAGAGGGTATTCTCTCTGACCCAAAAAGCAGGCTTCCACAAAATACGTTAGTATTCTTAAATATGCCACAGCTAGAGTCCTGTATCAGATTCAGTAGACAGACATACTGCTTGACACACATAATCTCTTTGAAGTCTGGGATCCAGTTTCATTGCAGAATTCACTTATTGAAACTAAATATCAGGGTTTGTCAATGTCATCTTGGAGAATAAAATACAGCAAGGTTATGAAATGACTTCTACCCCCAAATACATTGTGAAGGTGGGGCAAAGATCCCCAGTTTCCAAATAGATCATGATTGTAGTCTTTTAAACCTCAGGATCTCTGCTTTCTTGTGCAGTTGAGAAGCTAGCATAGTAATCCATTGAAAATGAGGCTGCCCCGCTACTGAGTGATTGCAGATGCTTTAGTTCTGCTGCCCTATCTAGATCTATTCTGGATTCTTGTAGCAGCCTTTCAGTCTCTGATTGGGGTCTCCCTGCCCAATCTTCTCCACACTTTGGGGGTTAGAGCATTCTTGATACTCCCATGCTTAAAAGCCTTTCACACCTCCTTCTTGATAATTAATAAAATCCAAATTCCCTTTATCCTTAATTTCATATATAAGTTTAGCTTATACCTCTCCAAAAATTGTATCTTGATTCAATTTTTTTTCTCTCAACCCCATCTCTCAAAACAACAACACACAAAAAAACAACTTTCAAGACTGGGCTAGTTGCTCCCCTTGTGATCTGCCATAAAATCTACCTTATTCTACTATGGACAGTGCCTTCATTAGCCTATTATAAATTTTGTTGACCACAGTCTATAGTAACCTTGTAACTACAGGTACCCATGCATTCTTAAAAGCCTACACAGGACTTTGTCAGAAGTTCCCAAACTTCCTCAGTTCTTAATGACATCCTTATTCCTGGTGGCTCAGATGGTAAAGAATCTACCTGCAATGCAGGAGATCAGGGCTTGATCCCAGGGTTGGGGAGATCACCCGGAGAAGGGAATGGCAACCCACTCCAGTATCCTTACGTGGAGAATTCCACAAAGGAGCCTGGGGAGCTACAGTCCATTGGGTCGCAAAGATTTGGACAGGACTGAGCGACTAACATACTACACTACAATTAATATCCAGTATCTTTCAATTACAGATGATATTATAATGCTAATCTTTGTTTCTTTGTATTGTTGAAAGCATATCTTCAGGGCAAATGTATATGTAAGATTTGTTAGATTTGCCAAATTTTTCTTCTGTAGGATTGGAGTATTTTGAATTCCCACCTGTGGTATATGAATACTGCAGCTTCTGCTAATCTGAAAGATGAGAAATGGTATCTCAGTGTAGTTTTAATTTGTATTTCTCGTATTAGAAGTGAACTGAACATTTTTCCATATGTTTAAGGGCCATTTTTTTTGTATGTTTAAAATTGTTCGTGTTATTTGCTCACTTTCTAAATAAATTTTGGTCTTTTCTCCTCAGAGTTTCAAACTTCTTTATATTTAAGAATATTAGTCATTTAGCTTTGCCATATATTGCAGATACTTTGCCCAGTTATCTTTTGGCATTGCTAGTGGTACATGTGTTTTGTTTTTTTTTTCTTTTGACTTGCAATAATTTGTTTCTGTGTAATAAAATATATTAAATTTATTGCATCTAGATTTTTAGTCATAGAGAGCCTTTTCGCTACCCACAGGTTAGAGAGGAATTTAGCCATGCTTTCTTCAGTACTAATACAATTTTATTTATAATACAGAGAGCATTCAGCTCTGTGATCCATTTGGAGTATATTTCTGTTTTGATGTAAGGAATGGATCTAATTTTATTGTTTCCACATGACTTTCCAATTGTTCTAATGCCATTTTTAAGAGAAAACTTTGCCCCCTTTATCATGTACTAGATTTTCATATGCAATTGGGTGTGTTTCATTCTTTTGTATGTCTGACTATTCATGTACCAGTAAGTACTACACTGTTTTAATCATAAAGGCTTTGTATATGATTCAATATCTGGTAGGGCTAGTTCCCCATTATTGCTCCTCCTTCAACGTTCCTTACTAGTCTTGCATGTCTTATTTTTTTATTTGAACTCTAGTATCAGTTTGTCTAAGTCCATTGAAAAGCTCACTATTTTATTGAGATCACATTAAACTTACTAGATAACTTAGAACACCTTAATCTTAAATAAGTGAAATCTTTTCATTTTCTTAAATCCACTTTTTTGTCTCTGCAGAATCATTTATACTTTGTATAAGTTTTGAACATTTCTTGTTTATTCCTACGTATTTTGTATTTTGTCTTTTGTTGTTACTATTATAAACAATTTTCTTATCCATTGTATTTTATCATTGCTTCTCTTTGGCCCAGCTATACGGTTACTTGTTGTTCAGTAACTCAGTCGTGTCTGACTCTTTGCGATATATAGTTATGTCACCTGTAAATAAAGGTTTTATCCTTTTCTTTTCCAGTGTTTATGTCTGTCTGTCATATCTAATTGCATTGATTACTATCTCTAGAACAATGTTAAATAGTGGTGTTAGGAGTGTCTTTGACAGAGATGCTGATTGTTTTATTGTATTATCTCTTCTGTGCATGTACAAAGATAAAGATTACACTAGATATTAATTTAACTGTGGAAATTGCTTGCCATGGCTGCAGTCCTTCACTATTTCTATGATACTTAATGTCAATAGATACAAGAGGCAGGAAGCTTGTCTTACCTAGTGGGCAACAGCAAAGTGTAATGATAATCAAGGTGAGGTACTGATCCTTAGCTTCCCAGTTCATACAACCATTCCTAAGTTCTGTCCCCGCCTCTCCATATAATTCTTCCGAACCTCATTGTAATCTTCACTCAGCAAGTCATGGGTGCCACAGGTTAAAAGCAGCCATAGGTCTATGAAAATCTAAGAGTTTCCTTCTAGGCTTTCATGGTGTTTAAGTGGTTTCTGTGCCTAACAGATTAGGCTCACCTTGTATTGATGTGATTATGGCTTAAGTCCTTAGTCAATAAGGCAAGTCAGACTTGTAATTAGATGAGTTTATCCATGAGGTGGCCCATGGTACACAGATGTGGGGTAATTGTAGGCAAGCTTGTAGGGCTTGGGTCCATTTGGCCTCCAGAATTCATTTATAAATGATCTAGGCCTCTGGCTGAAGGTATATGTTGGTGTGGAACCAGATGCTGGCGTCCTGGGCACATTCCATTCACATGGCAGTTATGGACACACACCAGTGCTCAATCTCCCGTGTTCTGGAGAATGTTTTCATTTCACTGCCATCTGCTTCACCCAGAAAGTTCAAGTAGCATATTTTCTGTAGATTCTTGTAATTTCAAGATTATCTAAGTCCATTTTGTGAACTTGCAGTCCACATCTCATTTTCTGTCTCAGTCATTCTATTTCCTTTCCCAGGAGTGCAGGGTGATGGGATATTTATTAATTTCTTGTCCCTTGTGCCGAGGAACTCCTCCCTAGAAGTCCCTTCAAATCCCAGTGTGTGATCCCATTTCTGGGATCTTCGTTGTCCCAGAAATGCTGGCAGGTCTCTAGGTTGAGGAGCTCTCTCCCCACCGGTGAGTGTTCTGGGTCTGTGGCCAGTTGTCTGTCTCCAGTTTTTGCCGGGATCTGTGTTGCCTTTTTCTCTGTGGATCTTGCTGCCTCCTTAGTCCACAGTTCAGCCCTGGGCAGGTGGTGGCTTGGGGCTCTCCTGCCTTGAAGAGCCTCAGGTCTCATCCTCTGCTACATGCTGCTACCCTGATATCTGGGCTTGCAGTTGGCTGATCTTTTCTGTTCCCTGTTTTTTGCCTTATTTCCCCTGCCCCCATCTTTTTAGTCTGAGGACATTTCGTCTTCATCTTTCTGCCTAAAACGCTTTCCTGTGACAAAAAATCCCCGTCCTCTGAGATCTTAACTTTCTGGGACACCAGCCTTAGTCTCTTAGTGCTTGGACTATTGGTAACTTTACTACACTACCCTGTCAGTCTTTAAGATCTCAGTATTTGAGGTGTCTACGTTACAGTTAAAATAAGTGTCTATGTCTATTACTTCATCTATTCTTATTTGCTGAGCTTTCTTGATCCCTCAGAATAAAATAAAACTTGATCATTTGCTCTATCTTTTCTTTTTTTTTTTGCTCTATCTTTTCTTGTCCTTTGCTTTGGCCCAGATCATTAAAGCCACCCTTGATTTTGTTTTGTTAAAGTTTGTGTATATATATTTGGTTTTGTTTTGTTAAAGTTTGTGTATATATATTTGGTTACAACTGTTTGAACTTTTTGTACACTCATTAGTCATTGATTTTTTTTTATCCTGTCAACTGTCTTTTTATGTCCTTTGCTTATTGAGGTGGGGATGGGGAGGCTGGTTTTTTTTAATGATGAATTTGTCGATTTATAATTCACATAAATTTACTTTGTAAGTGTTTAATTCAGTGCTTTTTGTTTGAACTTCCAGGTAAATGGTCCTTTTGATTCATAACAGGATTCCTGTCTTAAATTACTGTGTCTGAATTTAAGCCATTAAACTCTAAATTGTTTAAAAAGTACACTGTTAACAGATTGTGGTATAGTAAGTAGAAAGACAAAATACCCAAATTAGAGTGGTGAAAGGGAATTATTCATATTGAACACTGACAGTGCTTTGAAGAATTGTTCGTACAGTGTTGACTACAAAATTGAGGAACTCCAGTTTTAGACAGGAGTAATCAGATATGATGCTAGATTTAATTCTGTATTTCTGTTCTAGGAAGGTACAAAGTGTAAGTGACTAAATTCTTTTAAATTGACACCTAGCACTTTTGTGTATATGATTTCATTTGATCTTTGTATCAGCCAAAGAGATGATAGTATACCTCATCTCTGTGCCTCTTTCTGAAAATGCACAGAGAACTACATCAGTGAGTCCTATTACATTTGCATTTTAAAATGAGAGTGCTCCATGAAAAGATGTTCAGTGTCACCCGTTAGGGACATGCAAATCAAAACTGCAGTGAGATATCACCTCACACCTGTTAGAATGACTTTTATCAAAAAGGCAATAAACCACAAGTGTTGGCAAGGATGCGGGAAAAGGGGGATCCTTAGATATTGTTGGTTGTTGTTTAGTCAGTAAATCAAGTCTGACTGTTTGCGACCCGTGGACTGCAGCACTCCAGGCTTCCCTGTTCTTCACCATCTCCCAGAGTTTGCTCAAATTCATGTCCATCGAGTCAGTGATGCCATCCAACCATCTCATCATCTGTCGTACCCTTCTCCTCCTTCCTTCAATCTTTACCAGTGTCAGGATCTTTTCCAATGAGTTGACCCTTTGCATGAGGTGGCCAAAGTATTGGAGCTTCAGCATCAGTCCTTCCAATGAGTATTCAAGGTTGATTTCCTTTAGGATCAACTGGTTTGATCTCCTTTCTGTCCAAGGGACCCTCAAGAGTCTTTTCCAGCACCACAGCTCGAAAGCATCAATTCTTTGGCTCTCAGCCTTCTTTATGGTCCAACTCTCACATCCATACATGACTACTGGAAGAACCATATCTTTGACTATATGGACCTTTGTTAACAAAGGTTTGTTGGCAACAGATTTCTCTGTTTTTTAATACACTGTCTAGGTTTGTCAAAGCTTTTCGTCCAAGAAACAAGCGTCTTTTGGTGCAGCCACTATCGAAAATAGTATGGAGACCCCTCAAAAAGTCTAGAATAGAGCTACCATATAATCTAGGTGTTCCACTTCTGGGTATTTATCCAGAGAATGTGAAAACATGAACTCAAAAACATGTATGCATTGCTAGGTTCATCACCTTATTTATGATTGTCAAGATTTAGAAATAGCTTGCGTGCCCGTCAGCAGATGAATGGGTAAAGAAGATGTGGTATACACAGACACACACATACCACAAGATACTACTCAGCCATGAAAAAGATGAAAGCTTGCCATTTGTGACAACATGTACCTTGAGGGTATTATGCTAAGTGAAATAGGTCAGAGAAAGATAAATACCTTTTGATTTTACTCATTTAGAATATTAAAAAGAAAAAAAAGTGAAGAAATCAAGCTAAAGCGAATACAGAGAACAGAATACTAGTTATCAGAAGGGAAGGGGCAGGGGTGAGGGCAAAACAGAGAAAGGGGATCAGCTGTATGGTGACAGATGAAAAGTAAATTCTTGGTGAGCACATTGTAGGATATGGGAGAAGTAGAAACATATGTTGTACAGATGAAATTTATATAATGTCGTAAGCCAATATTACCTCAATAAAAACAATGTTTAAAGAGAGAATATAAAATGAGTACTCTTTTCCCCCAACTTTGTGCTTTGAAAGATTGTTTTTAATTGAAGTATAGTTGGTTTACAATGTTGTATTAATTTCTGCTGTACAGTAAAATAATTCAGATCTATATATACACACACACATTCTTTTTTTTATATTCTTTTCCATTATGGTTTATCCCAGGACAATGACTGTAGCTCCCTGTGCTATCCAATAGGTCTTTGCTGCCTTGAAAAGTTTACAAAAAAGTTAATAAGAGTACTATGTTGAAAGCCAGTAGTTACTAATCACTTTATATTCACCAATTATTGTTTTGCTACATTTGCTTTACCTTTCTAAGTGTAGATGCTTTTATTTTTCTGAGTTGTTTGAAAGAAGGTTGGAGACATGAAATTTCACCTCTATGTACTTGAGTTTACATCTTCTGAGGATGAAGACATTCTCCCGTATTACCATACTACTACTGTAATATCTAAGAAAATTGGCAGAAATTTCATGACATCATCTAATATCTAGTCCAAGTTCAGATTTTGTTAATTGCCGCCTATCATCTTTAACAGCTGTTTTTTTCCTCCTGATCCAGGGCCAGTCAAGGTTCATAATTTCTGCTTGCCTGTTTTGACTTCTCTAGCCTCTTTTCACTTTTTCTAAGTAACTTTTTGAGATGTAATTTACATACCATAAATTCACTCATTTTAGATTTACAGTGATTTTTAGTAACTTTACTGAATTATGTAAATCATTACCATAATCCAGTTTTAAAACATTTTCATCACTTCAGTGTAAAATCTCTTATACACCTTTGCAGTTAATTCCCATTCTATGAGTATACTACATTTTGCTTATCCTTTTACTGGTTGATGGACATTTGGATTGTTTCCCCTTTTTGGTTATATGAATAATCCTGCTATGAACATTCATGTAGAAGTCTTTAATGGACATATGTTTTCATTTCTCATTGGTAATGTAAAGTGAAATCTCTAGGTTGTGTGGTAGGTTGATGTTTAATACATTATTTTGCATTCCCACTGGTGGCTCAGATGGTAAAGCGTCTGCCTGCAATGCAGGAGACCTGGGTTTGATCCCTGGGTCAGGAAGATCCCCTGGAGAAGGAAATGGCAACCCACTCCAGTACTCTTGCCTGGAAAATTCCATGGATGGAGGAGCCTGATGGGCTACAGTCCATGGGGTCACAAAGAGTCGGACACGACTGAGCGACTTCACTTCACTTTTGCGTTCCCACCAGCAATATTTGAGGATTCTTGTTTCTCTGCATCTTTACGAACAATTGTTTATCATGTTTAAAAAAATTTTATTGCCGTTCTGTTGGGTATAAATAAGTATCTTGAGAATTTAATTTGCGTTTCTCTAATGAATGATAGTGTATCTTTGCATGTGCTTATTGTTAGTCTTCCACCTGTTTTCTTTAGTGAAGTGTCTACTGAAATCTTTTGCCCAGTTTTTAAAAATTGGATTATTTTTCTTACTGTGTCTTAAGAGTTCTTTGAGTTCTGGATACAAGCCCTTAAGATCTGTGATTTTAAAAGATTTTCTCCTAGAATGTAATGAAGTTAACCACAAGCCTTGCTTAATTTTTCTAATTTGCCATGGGGCTTTTTGGAGAGTTGGAATAAGAGCTAAATCTTCTGTTTGTAATTCTTCCACATGTCTAGTACTGAAGTACTAGATTAATTAAAGACTAACTAATCAAAGACAGCATAGACCCCTTTCTCTTCCTTCTGCCATTAAGCAGTGAGAAACTCTTCCTTTCTAGGTTGTAAGAAACGAATAGAGACCCTGTAAATCGTTAGCATTCTTTGAGTTGTAAGAGTCAGAAATCCAGTTTAGGCTACCTTAAGCACAACAGAAATGTGCTGGCTTTTTCTCCTTCCCCAGCTCTGCTGCTGCTTTTTTCGTCCTGGCAGACTGTGTGGTGGCCACATTCATCTCCAGATTCATCAAAGCGCCAGTCTCTCTCACTCCTTTAAGGAGTAGAGTACTCTGGCCAGCCTGTGTCTCTTGTCCTGCTTTGTCGGCCTGCCCCTGTATATAGTCCCATTGTAATTGCAGTAGGAGAGAGTAGGTCCCGCAAGAAGAGGGCGTGCTGGCAGACAAGCCATGTTTATGCCTCTTTAGGGGCAGCAGGTCATTTTCTGCTCACTTTTATGAAATCAAACCAAAAGTAATGAATAGGATATTAATATCTGAAGTTTAAGGGGGAAATCACATTTGTTAGCTGATTAAAGTAGCCTTTACTAGTAGCACTTTTTCTTACCTAGCCAAATACAGGTGATATTTGGCTTAAGCTAAAACATTCCAGGTATCTCTCCCATGGAAGTGAGGGGAGCACCTGCATTAACAATGATAACAACTTGATAACTGTGGCTGATTTTTCTGTACTTCTCTTGCGTGTTTTTTATGTAGTTTTCTTTAGCTCTTTGAGTGGGGGTTATAGCCAACTCTCTTGGAGTTCCTGCATTCCTACAGATTGCTGAAACGCATTTTTATAATTAGTTTCCTTCCTCTCTTCTTTCATTTACTTGGATTCTCAAGCTCTGTCTGTGTCCATATGTTACATGATTCATCTTCAAAGCGGGTTGTTTTTTTTTTTTTTTCCTAAAGTAAGGCTTGTTCCCAGTTCCTTTTCATGACATTGAGTGGATGGTGATGGTGACGGTGCTATTGATGCAGTTGTGATTTTCCTGCTCAGAAAAGAAAATATTTTTCATCACTCGGAGCATTTATAATCTAAACTCTTGAGTAGTCATATAACTGATATGTAGGTACTATCATGAAGTCAAACAAGTAATTTTGGATACTGTGGCTCTTGTGTTGCATCTATACTTTTCCAGTATTCTTTAGGATTTATTTTTAGTGTGAAAATAAATGCAGAAACAAGAGCTTCTGATTTTGGACTGTGTATAAAATGTATCATCTTTTACAGAGTTAGAAAAGGTCTTCAAAGGGCAGCTAATACATTCTTCCACTGTTTACAAAAATCTCCTCAAAAACTCCTCGGCCACTAGCCGTTGCTTAAACACTTGTGGTGGTATTGTGGAAATTATGTGTTATTTCTGGATGTCTTAATTTTAAAATCCATCCTTGTTTTAAACTATTGCCTATTATCTTGTGGCTTCTCTTTATTCCTGTTTTCTCTGGAGAAGCACTTAGCACACAAATATGTTTTTGAGCCCTTGTTAAACAGTGCATCTGTTGACAGAATCAAGAATAGTCATTTTCACATGTACCTTTCTTCAAATAATTGAAGATGGCAGCCATGCAACGCCCTTGCCAGCTTCCCAAGCATCTGCCTGTTCAGACACATCCTTCATGTAGTTAGTTCCCTAACCGTCTTGGTCATAAGCTTCTAAAAATAATACAGCAACATTCACTTATTTGGAGGTCAGACTTTACAACTTGAAATATGAAATGTACTTAGGGAGAAGGAAATGACTAGAATTTGGAGCTTTCCTTCCATGGCCAGACCCTGACCCAAACATTTCAGATTCATTATTTCCATTTAATCATCCAAACACAACCCTATGAGGTAGAAGATGTTCCCCATTGAGAATTAGAAAGTAAAGTTTCAAAACAACCGGGGGGGGGCGGGGTGCGGGGGGCGCGGGGAGGATACCTTTAAACATCCAAAGTAGGAAGGTAAGATCCTAACACTAAAAGCTATTATATGTCCGGTGCTCAAGAGAATAGTAATAAGTCTTTCAGAACCTACTTACTCTTGTTTTACATCTAACTGCAATAAGCCTGGTAATTTGCTTCCAGACAGTTTTTCGGGATGGAGGGGTGCTCTGAAGGCTCGTAGGCAGTTAGTGATTAGTGAGGGACGGCTGTGAAAGGAAGGGATGCGGCAGAAAGACTATAGCATGACAGTGGAATTTAGGGTTTCATCTTCTAGAGCTATTGAATCTAGGGAAAGCTGCCCTAAATTCATAGTCGCCTCTGAGAACAGGGTGATAGTTGACCATTATGATTCTGGGTTATCAAGAAGAAAATTTTAAACTGTTCAGTTAAGGTGAAGAATCTGTGAGACATGAAATTCTGAACTCAATTTTTGTCAAATACGACTCAGAAATTAAAATGTCATCCTATCCAAATACTGCTTCTGATGGCTAAGTTGCCTACTTTGATTATTGGCTTGTTGAGAAATTTTCATGATTATTATTTTTTGATGTGTGTATGTGTGTGCTTATTCATACCCGACTCTTTGCAACCCTGTGGACTGTAGCCCACCAGGCTCCTCTCTCCATGGGATTTTCTAGGCAAGAATACTGGAGTGGGTTGCCATTTTCCTACTCCAGGGGATCTTGCCAACCCAGGAACTGAACCCATGTCTCTTGCATCTCCTGCATGGGCAGATAGGTTCTTTACCACTGCACCAGATGTGTGTATCTTGAGGGTTAAGTATACCTGGTAAACAGGAGGTACCACTCTTTGATGATTTGGGGAGCTAAACTTTACCTTTTATAGCTTTGATTGAATTCCCAGGGTTTTCCCATCTTGGACGTGTTAAGGCTTATCACAACTTGACTGGTCCATGTCCCTTGCTGTCAATTACTAAGTATTTAGAGAATGCTGTTATTAGACTAATGAAGCATAATTTAAATTTTCAAGTAAAAATATATGTGAATGCTTTTAAGATTATCTAGTTAACAGTTGCTTGCTTTTTTCTTAAATTAGGAAGTAAAGGAAGAAGATTATATTACTCCAGAAATACTTTAGTTTCAGCCTTCATCTCATTTTCCTCCAAATCCCAGCTGTTGATTTGGTTGTTCTTTCAATGTAAGTACTGAAATAACTACTGTTTGTTATTCTTATGAATTTAAACTGTATCTAATTTTATTACATCTTTAAAACTTTGATACAAATATTGACAATTTGTTCTTCAATCAAAAAAGACTAGTTAAAATGTACAGTCCAGAATATTTATAGGGTCTTTTTTTGGTTGTTTAAAACTCAGGAGTAATTCTTTTCAGAGCATTACTGTCATAGAGAACTGTAAGATAGTAAGCTTATCTGTCTTCTTAGTGAAATTTTAGTAACTTCTTAAGAACAGTGTTGTCATGCAGTATAGAATGCATGTCATCATCTGACAGATTTATGCAAAATGTAGGAAACTGTTTCTGCTTATGGATTGCCTTTTGCTGTTTCTTTACTGATAAATCAAGACGTATGATATGACCAGATTTCCTTAACTGTTAAATCTTAAAAACATGAAGTGCTCTTTTGATTATAATTGTTAACACCATTTGGGTCAGAATTTGTTTTCAACTTAATGTCAGTATAAAGTATTATCAGTTACAATAAAGCTCTTGGGCCAAGGATTAACAGCAGCAAATTTCCTTTTTGTAGGTTATTTTTCTTATATTAGTCAATAAGCCTCTGTTTGAAATCTGTGTCACAGTGTCACAATCGGGCAGATGGGTTCAAAAAGAAACAACCCTTTTAAGGCAGTCATATGAAAGTAATTTTGAGATGAAAGTTGTTACTAATGTGTGTTTTCTTCATTCCAAAACTGGGACATGATGGCAAAAATAGTCTTATAAATGAAGTGAAAAAGGGAAGAAAGACAGTAACTGAGAGGTTTTTTTTCTTTAGCAATTATAGTGTGGTTTTTTTTTTAATATTTGAAGCTGATAAACATACATTTATTCTTGGTACAGTGTAAAGTTTTGAATAGAAGTATAGAACATTTTGGGGGAGACAGTAGGCACAGTGAATATTGAACATAAGTTATGTTTAATGTTTATTGAGTGAATAAGCACTGTTGTGTGCCAGGCGCTGTGCTAGACACATTGAGGGAAGGTACTTAACCCCCGCCTAGGTAACAGGGGGCACTCCCTAGAAGTGACCAGAGGAGGATGAATAGGAGTTTGATAAAGGAGATGAACAAGTTGAGTTGGACTTCAGGTGTTCAGAACTAGGGAATAAAATTCATGCCATGCCCTTTAGAGGGAGTGTGGTGTATGCCTGAGGGGTGGGGTAGGGAAGCAGAAAGGGCGCAGGGGAGAGGACTGGGAGAGTTGCAGGCAGATGTTAAAGCCCCTCATTTCAGGCCTCTGGGGAGCCATTGGAAAAATTGAGGAAGCATCACGATCAAGTTTGCCTTTTGATTGTTCTCTGCAGCAATGCTTCTGAAATAATCTCTGTTAAGGTCTATTTTTTAAATTTTCTGTACATAGCAGACTGATACTTTTGTAAAATATAGTTAAAAATACTAGAAAAATGAAAATTTAAGAAGACAGAAAACAAGCCCATTTTAAAAATTAAGTTGGACAAACGTAAAATTACTGTCAGGTTCCTCTTTGAGTTTCTAAATGTGTACTCTAAAATTGGTTCTTGCCTATTCTTGAACTAGTTATGCTTTGAGCACCTCTCCTGCGGAGGAGTGCTCTCTTTGACCGTGTGCCCCGTCAGGACAGAATTCGGGAAACTCGCATGTGTATATTTACTTTCAGATCATGTCCATGTGCTACTGTGCAGTTATACCATATGTGCCATAAACTGTGAATACAAATTGAAAAATAACAAGAGATTGTATTAGCTGTTTTAAATGAAAATGTTTTATTCTTAGTAATTAAAAAAAATACACTAAAATATTGTTTAGTGAGAGCAGTGTAATTGAATGCTTCATTACAGCTTCTGAAAGACTTGGTTCATTCATAAAATAATCAGTGTATTAAATCATCATATTGTGTACTTTGTATATAATTCTACTGTCAATTATATTTCAATAAAGCTGGAAAAATTAAGTAAGAAATAAATTGTCTCGGCTCTCTTCCAGATGATGCCAGACCATAATATATACAAGAACCCCTGCACACATGGGGTCTCCTTTATAGTGGAGGTTATTAACACTTCGTGACTTGAAGGCCTGGTTTTAGGGTTGAGTTTGTTTTGTATTTGTTGTAATAACTGTCATAGTTGAAATAAATACTTTATAAAGTATATAGATCAAAATGGGAGAACTGTGTTGTTGGTTGTGTTTCCTTAGTAGTGGGCCTCAGTTTTTAGTTTGATCCAGCAGTTAATGACAAATTTTTAATGAAGTTTATCTTGTTCATTTTCTTTTCCCCTGATGTCAGTCAGTTGTTACAAACTCATCAGAATGTCTTCCATTTGTGTGTGTGTGTGTATATTTTTAATCAGTGTTTTCAAAATGCAGTGAAACTGTAGATTTAAACAGGTTAGGAATTTTCAAACTGGTATTCAGGTGAGATGTAAAGTGGGCATATTACATTTATAAGGGTACAAACTTGTCAACGCTTTGTTGAGTTGAGTTCTCTGTATCCATTCACTAATACCACAACTGTCTTTATAGCTTTCTAATAAGTCTTCTTAGTCAATATAGTAAGAGTCAGCAAATATTTTCTTAAGGGGCCAAATGTTAAATGTTGTAGGCTTTACAGGCCAAATGGTCTGTTATAGTACACACCTCAGCCACTGTAAATAGAAGGCAACCATAGATAATAAATACATAAATAATTTGGAATTACTATGTCCCAGTAAAAGTTTATGTACAAAGAAGCATTTTGCTGTGAACCTGAACTGCTCTTAAAAAATGAAACCTATTAAAAAGATGAAGGCAGAAAAAAAAAACAGCGTCACTTTTTTGTTCTTCCTGCCGGAGATACATAACCTGAATCTGATCATCATATAATTCACTTAAGGGACATTCTATGAAATAAATTGGTCAGTAATCTTTAAAATTCCCAACTTCATGAAAGTCAGAGAAAATATTAGGAATTCTTCTAAACTGAAGATGACCAAAGAGATCTGACTACTAAGTGCAGTGCACGATTCTAACCCAGTGCAGAATCTTGGATAAGGTCTGAGGATTCTCTGGTAGAAATGTGTTCCTGCTGATTTCCCAGTGATGGTGGCTGCATTGTGGTTTGTAGATGCTGTCCTCTTTTGTTGGAAATGCAGAGGTGTTCAAGTGAGAGAGAGTGAGCAACTTACTATCAAATAGCACAGGGAAAAAATCTTTTGGGGTTATACTTGCAACTTTTCTATAAACTTGAGATTATTTTAACATCTTAAATGTATATATCATTAAAAGTAAAATAGATTTGTTGGCAGGACAGTCTAGTTTGACAACCTCCTACATACTTTGATGCTGTTTTGGGTATTCTTGATGTTACTGTTTCCATACAAATTTTAAAATCAGCTTATCGGTTTCCACCAAAAAAAACCCTGCCAGGATTTTTTGTTGAGATTGAGTTGAGCCTGTAGATGAATTTGGGGAGGGTTGATAGTTGTGCAGTAATGTGAGTTTCAGTCCATAAACATGACTTAAAGCAGTATTTAGATGGTCTTTACGTTTTCTTAGCAGTGTTTTATAGTTTTCTGTGTAAAGTTTTTTTGTGGTTGCCATCCTCTAAAATACCACCAGAGATTTTTGCCTCTTGGTATTCATACATACCGTTTTGCAAGTGATTCTCTTTCACGTTGAATAAGGGAGTAAGATTGACCGAATGACATTGTATGACTTCCAAGGCTAGGTCATAAAAGACATTTCAGCTCAGCCTTGCTGTCTTGGATCAGTTACCTGAAGTTATGAGGACATTCAAGCAGCCCAGTGAAGAGGCCCAGATGGCGAGGAACTCTGAGGTCTCCCGCCAACAGCCATGTGAGTGAGCCATCTTGGAAACAGCGTGTCCAGTTCTGTCTAAGCCTTCAGATGACTGCAGTCTGCCAGCATCCTGACTGCAACCTCATGAGAGTCCCTGAACTACTAGCACCACCTAGCTAAGCGGCTCAAACTCTAAGATAATAAGTGTTTGTTATTCTAAGCCACTAAGTTTTAGATTAATTTATTATGGAGCAATAGATAACTAGTAATGTACTTGTTTTTTAATTTTTAAATTCTGTGTAATTATTTTTTGTTTCCACCTTTTTTTGTAGTAAAATACAGTAGCATAACATTTACCATCTTCTCTATTTTTAAGTGTACAGTTTCATGGTATTAATACAGTCACATTGTTCTACAACCTTCACCACCATTCATCCCCATAACTCTTTTCATTGTAAAACTGAAACTCGGTATTCATTAAACAATAACTCTCCAGTCTTCCCTCCCTGTAGCCCATGGTAGCCACCATTCTACCTTTTGCCTATGATTTTGACTATGCTAAGTACCGTAGCTAAATGGCGTCATATATTTGTCTTTTTGTGATTGGCTCATTTCACTTAGCCCAGTGTCCCAGGACTCATCCATGTTGCAGCAGATTGCAGAATTTCCTTGTTTTTCATGTTGAGTATTATTCCATTGTATGTTTATACCACATTTTGCTTATCTCTTCACCCACTGAACTTGAGTTCCTTCCATACTTTAGCTATTATGACGAATGCTCTATGAATGAGTGTACAGATATCTCTTTGAGACCCTACTTTCTTTCTTCTCTCTTTTTTATGGAGGTTTCGATTCTTTTGGGTATATATACTCAAGAAATAGAATTGCTGTATCATATGGTAATTCTGTTTTTAACTTTTTGAGGAACCACCATATGGTTTTCTATAGTTGCTGTACCATTTTGTGTTCCCAATAAGAGTGCAGAAGGGTTCCAGTCTTTCCACATCCTCACCAGCACTTGTCATTTTCTGTTTTGTGTTTGTTTTGTTTGGTTTGTAGTAGCAGTCATCCTAATAGCCATGAAGTTAGTTATTCTTGAGCCCAAGTGAGTGATGATGTCATTCTTTGAAATGAGGAACATAGGAGAAAGAACGGGCTATTTTAATCATTTTCAGTTTGAGTTCTCTGTGAATATCCATGTTGTTATAAGCAGTAGCAGTTGGAAGCATCAGATGGACTCTGTTCAGTTCTCTGTTAATTAATATTGAAGATGCATAATCCCTTGTACAGTCTTGTTTTTTATTCATCTGTTTGATGCCTACCTTATAGAATCATTTTGACAAATATCATAAAATGTTAGAATATTGTAAGCATTCATCCACAAATTTTAGCATCTTTTCCTTTAAAAATAAGCAGGAATAAATATTAGTTTATATTCAGAAATATAACTGAGTGTATTCCTATTAGCTTATAAGCAGGTTGTTTTGGGTACTAAATCTGCATAACCTCTGCTCTTATGAGACTTACCCATAAATTTTGGAAATACCTTCATAATGACCCAGCTATAAAAATGATTTTTGTAAATATACTAGAGGTAGAATCCAACTAATTGTGTGTCTAATCAGAATTCCATCAGTGTGTGCAACTATCTTAGACATATTGTGTCCTTGAACTTAGTCTTATGGTATATAGTACATTGAAAATAGTGTAGATTTGGGGTTTCATAGGTCTATATTTGATTCTTGCACAGCCATTTATTAGCTGTGTGACCTCGCACATCTTACATAACTTTAGGGACTTATTTACATGGTCTTCTACTGAAATTTGAAAAAAGGATGAAAATTTCTACCAACTTGCCATTGTTATTGTTGGAGACCAGAAGACAGTTTTTTCCATACCTAACCTAACACCTTGGACATTTTAAGCCCTTAAGTAAGTGTTAAGTATATTCTCATTGTTGTACAACCATTACCACCATACATCCCCACTGCTTTTTTCATCTTGTAAAAGTGACACTTGTTTCACTTCTGTGTCACCAGGTTATATCAGCTGGTATGATACTTCTCATACATAGCATGTCACTTTTTCCAGGAAGTCAGAATTGTACTTCCGTATCAACACACCTTTATAGAAGCTGTGGTCTGCTCCCTGTGGGTTTGGAAGCATCTGTCATCACACAATCCTGAAGTTATATGTCAACTTTTGGAAATTTGTAGATTTTAAAGGGGTCCAGGGCTCCTGGGTTAGTCATCATTTTACAGATCTGAAAACCATGGTCGTCAGAAGTTAGGTAAGTGTCAGAAAAACTAGTCTTTAGAGGCTAGTGTGTGGCAAAATCTCAGTGTGTTGACTCATATTCCATCCTTTTTTGCTACAAGTTATCAGGGGCTCTGGTTATGTTTTACAAACACTATGAGAATGTAAATTGAGGACAAAGTTAATATACAGAGTTTATTTTGCTAATAAGTTTTCCATCAACTTTGTAAGCTATCTGGGTTTTGGTTTGGGGGATTTTTTTGTGGGGAGTCTCTTTTCACAGTTAACTCATCCAGCAAATATTTCTTAAGGACTTAGTATGTGTCAGGTACTACTGAGGTAATAGAGATGCAACAATAAACAAAAACTCCCTGTGCTCATGAATCTTACATTCTACAGACCAGAATCCGGAAGGCTATGAGGAAGTGGGCCATATGTTTATCTTCTAGTAGAAGGAATGGCAAGAAGAGTTAGAACCATAGTAAGGATTTTATTCTGAGTATCATGGGAGGTCTTCTGAGGAGTGGATTTATTCTCAGGATGGCGCCTCTAAATTTGCCAGCAGATCAGGTGTGGCCTATGAAAGAGGAGTCAAAAATGATTCCGGTAGTTTTGGTCTGAGAAACTCAAAGAATGAATTGCCATTTACTGATAAAGAGAAAACTAAGAGAGGCAGTTTGGGGTAGGTGAATTAGATAGGAGTAGAGTTTGGACAGTTTGGGCAGTTGAGTTTGGACTACCTGTTAAGACAACCAGTTGAAGATGTTGAATATGAGCCAGGTGTTCAGGGGAGAAATGAAATCTGAAGATATAAATTTGTGTATCTTTCCATGTAAAAAAGTATCCTGAGTGAGAGCATGAAAGGAAAGACTATAGCTATCCAAAAGGGGTCCAAGATGAACCCTAAGATAAGACCAGAATTTAAAATGATGGTGATGGAAGAGTAATAGCCAAAGAGATTCAAGGGGGGGGGGGGGCGGGAAATAATGTGATTAAGGTATCTTGGAAGTCAAAGAAAAAATGTATTTTAAGAAAGAGAGTGATTATCGCAGTCGCTGCTGCTAGGCAACGTGTGTTGAAGCCTGAGAATTTCTGGTTGGGTTTGGGCTTCCCTGGTGGCTCAGACACTGAAGAATCTGCCTGCAATGTGGGATACCTGGGCTCAATCCCTGAGTTGAGAAGAAACCCTGGAGAAGGGAATGGTATCCACTCCAGTATTCTTGCCTGGAGAATTCGTGGACAGGAGAAACCTGGCGGGCTACAGTCCATGTTGTCACAGAGTCAAGACATGACTGAGTGACTGACACTTTCAACTTTTCACTTAGTGATTTGAAGATCATTGATGATCTTAACAAAAGCTTGGGTGAGAGCAGGCTTAGGGAGAGGAAAGAAGCAGAATTCGATACAGTGAGTTTAAGAAATGGAAGTAGGGTTGATAATTTTTTTTTTAAGATAGGAAAATAACATGTTTGCATCCAGTACAGAGGGACAAATTAGAAGGGTGGGGGATTTCTGGAACAGTATCTGTTGAATCAACAGAGGAAATGGGATGTGCTGCATGAGCGGAAGCATTAGTCATATAGGATCTTGATCAGTTTCATTTACAGCAAGGGTTGGCAAGCCACAATTCTGCAGCCAAATCCCATCTACTGTCTGCTTTTGAAATAAAGTTTTATTGGAACAAGGCCAGACCCAATTATTTAGATATTGTCCATGGTTACTTTCCAACTACAGCAGCAGGCTTGAGTAGTTGCTCCAGAGAAGCCTAAAATATTTACTATCTGGCTCTTTACAGGAGTCTGGTGACCCTAGATTTATAGTAACTAAAAGAGAAGATGGGATGAAATAGGAGTGGGGGAATGGAAGGAAGTAGAAGTCAAATCTAAGGAACTGAAACTTTTGCAAAGGTATTCAGATATCTTTTCTAATTTGGGTCAGACCAAGAGAAAAATCAGAACCACGAATTTGAGCAAAATGAACTATAGCCTAGGTGCTTTTTCCTGAGATGAGTTCTTAGGGCTCTATAGTCTCCAAAACTGTAAGCTAACTGTATATAGTCAGCTCTTCCTGCATTACAAATGACTGCAATCTTATCAGCTTAAAACAACAAGCTCCTACCTCTCTCACAGTGGGGGAAGAATCGGAATTAGCTTTAGCTGTATAGTTCTGACTCAGTCTCTCAGGAGGCTGTAATCAAAGTGGCAGCCAGGACTTCGAGCACCTAGGCTTGTCTAAGTCCAGAGGGTCGCCTTCCTATCCTGCTCACATGGTTGTTGGCAGGAGACCTCCATTCCTTGCCACTTGGGCTTCTCACGTATGACTGCTCACAGCAAGCATGGTTTCCCATGAAGAGAATTACAAGAGAGTCCAGGATGGAGGCCTCAGTCTTCTATTACCAGTTCTAGGAAGTGACGTGCCTTCATTTCTGCTGGATTACATTGATCACACAGATCAAGGCTGGTATCGTATAGAAAGAGACTACATGAGGGTGTGAATGCCAGGAGGCGGGCGTTGTCGGGACTCCTCCTGGAGGCTGACTGCCACAGGCCCGCTTGACCGTCTGCAGAGTTCAGTGCGTTGTGTACTTCCAGCTTTGCCGTGTGTGTCCGCTGTCTTCACAGTTGCCCAAGGCAGCTGGTGACAGTTTGATTCTCTTAAAGCCCAATCACAGACACTGTTTTAAATATTTCTTCTTTTTTTAAATAAGCTTTTCTTTTTTTTTCCTGGTTGTAAAAGCAGTATTCATGGTTTTTAAAAAACAAAAAAACGAAAAACCACTGGTGTAGAAGTAAATGAAAAGCTCTGAAAATTAATCATTTTTCATGTTCCCCTGTTTAGATTATTCTTGCATGCTTGTTCAGTTGCTCAGTCGTGTCTGACTCTTTGCGACCCCATGGACTGGAATCTGCCAGGCTCCTCTGTCCATGAAATTTTCCAGACAAGAAAACTGGAGCGAGTTGCCATTTCCTCCTCCAGAGGATCTTCCCAACCCAGAGATCGAACCCTCATCTTGATTGCATTGCAGGCGGATTCTTAGCTGCTGACCCACTGGGGAAGCTCTTAGATTACTCGTACCAGATATTTGTTTTGCTGTCTAATGTTTTTCCTGTCTGTACTAGTACATATCTGTTTTAAAAGTTTATACATAGATCCTATTTTTAAGCTACTTTCACATATTTTGTGAATATTTTTCAGTGTCACTTTTTAATAATTGTTTTATAATTCTCTTTTACAGCTAGTCTTCATTTTTTGTTACACATAATGTTACAGTAAATATCCTCGTTATCAGTTCTCTATGCCAGCCATATATTTTTTTAAAGCAGTTATTGCTCATAATCCACTAAAAATTCAGCAAAAGCAGTAACTAGGTATAAGCTTTATAGCACTTAGATTAATTTTTAACTAGAACCATGGTGGGTCTTCTGTGTTGAGGTTCCATGACCTTTATTGGATTCTCAAAGGGGAATGGGCTATTTACATGTCAAGTTAATTTGTGAAAATAATTCAGTTACTGTAAACATAGCTTACATAAGGAAAACTATTGGATTAGATATAGGAGCAGAACATGGGTCTAATCCATATATAACCTTGTAATACGTATATAAGGTAAGAAGCAAAAGAGTTTTGTAGAGATTTGCAATTTGCTATAGTGATTTTAGTAAATGACTGTCATCAGAAGACTGAATTTCTTTGTAATCAAATGTTATATAACATTGACATGGTTGTATTTATTAAGAAAATTGCGTGACAGATCAGCTCAGCTCAGCAGAATTATCTCTAACAGTTCCATTTTCTTTTTTTCAGGGTTTCTTTTTCAACATTAGTCTCATAAAAGCTAACTTAGCCTCTGAGACCAGTGTTCAGTTTGTCCATACTGCATAATGCATTGTAATTCCAGGTAATACAACAAGGCGTTATCAGATATGGGAGCAGTCTGCCTTTCTCTGTGACTGGTTTCTCCATCACTTCAGTCAGTTCTTAACTAGTGCCAACCTTCTAAGGGGAATGAATGTCTCAGAATTTTACCAGTACTGATTACCTGTTCTCCAAGGTCATTTTCAAGAGTTTAATTTCTTTTGCAACTGTATATGTATATACTAGTTATTTGCTAGATACTGTGCTAAATTTGAGATTACAAAATTGGAGGTGGGGAGCTCTTTGCTGTTGAAAAACTCCCAATAATTAATGTGGTGGGAAGCACTGGAAGAAGTTTTGTCCAAAATGCTCTGGACTACTGAGGAGTGAGGAGTTACCCACCTAGGCCTGGAGAGAAGGCCAGGAATGCTTCACTAAGAGGTTCTGTTTAGATAGAACCTCTAAGGGATTCCCTGGTGGCTCAGATGGTAAAGAATCTTTATCTTTACTTACACATTTATTTACATCACCCTATTAGGCAAAAAAATGTTTTAACTGAAAATGTTTTTATCATGTTTTATGGATCAAGAACTTCTTTCACCATTGATTTAATATGATATCAAATATGCATTAAGTTGGTCATCTTATAAATAGCTAAAATGCATATTTATAGAGTAAGAAGGAATTTAAATTTAATCAGCTCAGTCTCCTCTATTTCCCTTTCTTTCTCTGCTTGAATTCTTTGATGGTAGCTTCCATACAGTTCATTTCATTTTTGAGTTCCTGCCGGTGAGCCAAAATCTGCCTGTCTCTTTACCCAGTAATTTTAGTTTTAAATTCTAAAAATTTTCTCCTGGTCTGTGGCTTACCTTCCCATTTTTGTTGTTGTTGGACTGGGAATTTTTTTTTTTAATTAGCTTAATCTATTTGATATATTTCAGAAGGTGCAGTACTGTGCTTTGTTTATCAATGGAAGAAGTTAGAAATTTTAAAAAGATCGTCCAATGGCAAACAAATTTCCTTGAAAGTCAGATATACAGCGCATCCTAGAAAAGAGGCACGTCAAGTTTCACTAACTTTAATGAGATTCATCAAATACTGGACATACTCGGGGGTGGGGGAAAGAGGCAGCTTTCACAAAGGACAGAGTTACATGGTGTTTCCTGCACTCCTTCCTAGCAGCACCAGGTGGGGAACCTATTTTCTAAACTAGATCCAGGAATTGGGATACAGTATCAATCTGCCTTCCTGTTAAAGATTGTTCAGTATTTTGTTTTGTTTTGTTTTTAATAAAATGATTGATAACAAAAATCCTCCCTTCTCAAAAAAAAAAAAGAAAAGGAGAAAAAACACCACTGTTCTCAAGAGCGGAATCAGCTTCAGGAATTCAAATTAGTCTGTCACAGTCATTACAAACATGCCTTGCTTCTAAACACAAGAAAAAGAATTTAAAATAACAGAACAAAAGCTAGTAGTGATACAGGATGACCCAGTCAGAGAAAAAACCAAAACCTCATACTTGATGTAGTTCATTTTAGTACTAATTCTGTGGGTTTTACTTTTGGTATTATATGTAAGAAATTTGCCTAACTCAAGACCACATGCCTATTTAACCCTGTGCTTTCTTCTTGAAGTGTTGTAGTTTTAGGTTTTATATATGGGAATGGGTACATTTTGACTTAATGTTTGTGTGTGGTGGAAGATATGGATCTAAGTCCTTGTTTTGGTATATGGATATCTAATTTGTTCTGTGGTTACCATTGTTGACACTTTTTTTTTTTAACCACACTGCCTTTTTCACCTCTGTCAGCGGGTGTCAAAAGCTAAATTCACGTGTAAATCAACAGGTGAGTGGGTAAATAAATTGTGTACCCATACTAGTGGCATACTGTGCAGAAATGAGTTATTGATAGAGCAACATCAGGGATGCGTCTCAAAATTACGCTGAGCAAAAGAAGCCAGATACAGTACATATTACATAATTCTAGAAATTCTAGAAAATGCTAGCTTATTTATAGTTCCAGAAAGCAGATTGATGTATTGGTGGGGAAGTGGAAAGGAGGGAATTATAATAAGGCAAATTTTTGAATATGTGCAGTTTATTATGTTATACCTCAAAGCTGTTAAAAGTAAACTTCTTAAAATGATACAGGCCAACACAGTAGTTGGATAAACTTTTGACAGCCACAGTTTTTCTAACCCCATTCCTCAATCGTTTCTTCATACTGGAACTCCAGTTTATTACTGCTCTTTAAAAAAAAAAGATATGTGAGTCTGAACATAACGTCCAGAAAATGTTGTGATGATTATAAACTCACTTCAACTATGCTTTTTATTTCTTTATTCAAGACATTAATATGTCATGCCAGTCCCTGTAGGATCTGTTAACTTTCCTTGGTATCATGTTCAACTACCTACAAATCCACTTTACTCGTTATCTCTTAATTCAAACTTCCCCAAATTGTCCATACATATTTCATTAGTAGAAATTGAAAAATGGATCAGGATTGAGGTATATGAGGTTTAGTGGAGAAGAGTAGAAAAGGGACAGATAATATAGGTGAAAGAGCATTAAGAAACTTAAATTTTAACCCAGAAGCAGCATGGAGTCTGGAGAATTTTAAGTAAGCCATGTCAAACTCATTTTACTTTTTATTGTGGTAGGTGGTGCTTATATAAAAGGTAGACAGTATTAATAATAAGAGTATTTGTGTCAGTCCCTTTGGTATTTTAGTATGTATATAGCTTTTGGGGGTGACAGGATCACCCTATTCTTCTTATATCTTAAAATAATTGTTCCCTTGCTTTGTACGTTATAGTTGTAGCCCGTCAACTGAAATATAACTAGCAATTCAGAGTTCAGAACTATTTGAGTTTTCTCGCTTCTGACTACTTCTTGGTTTTATGAGAATGACAACTATATTTAGGCCTAAAAATTTAGTCTGCTAGAACTGGAACAAATGCAGGTCTCATCTGTTCATGCTGGCTGGTTCCCAATATGAAATCTTATAAAATAACATGTAAGAGCTTTAAAATTTGTTTCCTTTCAAACCTTTAGAGTTAAGGTTCAGTAATTTGGTTAGTTATGGTTCTCTGTGAGGTCACTACTAATTCTTGACTACAGCAAGAACCCAAAAAGGAAGAAAGGTATCTTTTGAGCAGCCGCCAATTTGGCAACGAGAATGCTTTGTTGTTACAGAGAGTCTATTGTAGTAAGTCTCTTTGTCTTCATTCAACACCTGTCACTGTGTAACCAAGACCATGTTTTTGAACACCTGGCGTAGCATAAAACCACCATACCACTTTGAAGCCAGTCCCTCAAGTGAGTTAAATTGCTCCATTAGTTTTAATTCAACCCTCCAGTATGGTGGATTGGTGAACGTGGAGACATGAAAGTGGGTACCAGTTACTAAGTGGAACAAACATGCTCAGGCCACCCCTTGAACTGAACCCCAGATGTGGGGATAGAGTAAAAGAATGAGAGTGGATAAGGGATATTTGTTTCAAATGCCATTTGAGAGAACACAGTGATTTCACATCTGGTCTAACTACACTGGCACAGATACATAGAAGCTGCTGGATCCTGCCATCCTGGGTGAGTGCCATTTTTAACTCTATCGCAAGTTTCTGCTGAGTTTCTTGCAAGTGACTTAACTCTTCTCAAGCCCTTGTTTCCTCATATGTAAAAATGAAGGGATTAGATTATTTTAAGAATTCATCTGTGGTTCAGTTACATTTTATTTACCTGACTTTAAAAAATATCTTGCAGTAAAACTTTTAGGTAAAAATGAAAGTAACTTGTTAAAATTATATCACATGTAAAATTGGAAAAAGTAGATTAGTATTACCAAAGGATATTGTATTGAATGAGATCTCCAGGAAAAAATCTCACTTTCTCTGGAGCGTGGACCTTCCAAATGTTATCTCTTGGATCTTTGTCCTCTGTATTAGTTGAAGCCTTTTCTTGCCTAGAGAATCCCATGGACAGAGAAGCCTCACAGGTTATAGTCCGTAGTGTTGCAAAGAGCTGGACACGACTGAAGCGACTGAGCATGCATGCATGGCTTAAATGATGACGAGATAGTACAAGTTTACTTCTGACCACTGGTTTGAATTCAAGTGTGCATGTTTATTGTTTTAATTTTAAATGTATGATTGGGTGTTTAGTGATACAGTTTGAGAAGAATGGAGGTTTACTTGCACATGGGGCTGCTGACCAGCCTAATGAACCATGACTATACCCAGTAAACCCCTTATAAAGAGAGAATGCACTCTCACTCTCTCTCCCCACTAACCCCCCATGACTCCTCCGCTTGATGTTTCCCTTAGAGTAATAGGACTTGCATTCTAGTCCATATTCCTGCTGTTACTGACTTGGAACAATGAGAAAGGTGGTCCCTTCGTTGACCACATAGCCCATTGCTAAATGTAGGACTTGTTTTAAATTCATATTTTCTGCTCTCTTCTCCTGCCACTAATACCGATCAGGGTTCTTCAGTTCAGTTCAGTTCAGTTGCTCACTCGTGTCTGACTCTCTGCAACCTCATGGGCTGCAGCACACCAGGCCTCCCTGTCTATTGCTAACTCCTGGAGATTGCTCAAACTCATGTCCGTTGAGTCGGTGATGTGATCCAGCTATCTCATACTCTGTCGTCCCCTTCTCCTCCTGCCTTCAGTCTTTCCTAGCATCAGGGTCTTTTCCAGTGAGTCAGCTCTTCATGTCAGGTGGCCAAAGTATTGAAGTTTCAGCTTCAACATCAGTCCTTCCAATGAATATTCAGGACTAATTTCCTTTAGGATGGACTGGTTGGATCTCCTTGCAGTCCAAGGGACTCTCAAGAGTCTTCTCCAACACCACAGTTCAAAAGCATCAATTCTTCAGCATTCAACTTTCTTTATAGTCCAACTCTCACATCCATACATGACTATTGGAAAAACCATAGCTTTGACTAGATGGACCTTTGTTGGCAAAGTAATGTCTCTGCTTTTTAATATGCTGTCTCAGTTGGTCATAACTTTTCTTCCAAGGAGCAAGCGTCTTTTAATTTCATGGCTGCAGTCAGCATCTGCAGTGACTTTGGATCCCCCCAAAAAGTAAAGTCTGTGACTGTTTGCACTGTTTCCCCATCTATTTGCCATGAAGTGATGGAGCAGATGCCATGATCTTAGTTTTCTGAATGTTGAGTTTTAAGCCAACTTTTTCACTCTCCTGTTTTACTTTCATCAAGAGGCTCTTTAGTTCTTCACTTTCTGCCATAAGGGTCGTGTCATTGATATTTTTCATGGCAATCTTGATTCCAGTTTGTGCTTCATCCAGCCCAACGTTTCTCATTCTCTTGGCCTTCCTTAATCAGTAGAAATTGAGAAGAGGCCAAACAAGAAATTTAGCCAAGGCTGTAGCAGGAGAGAATGAAACCAAGTAACAGGTTTCCTTGCTTTTTTAGCAAGGTGGGCTAGTCTGGTTTCTTTTATAGGTGAGGGTGGGGGTGTGTCCAGGGTTCAGACCAGAGGAGTGGCTTAAGTGCTCTGCCCTCCCCCTTGGTGGGGTCAAGTGCAGGGGGCTTGCCTGGTTCCCTGTTTTTCCTCCTGACACCTTGTTTTATGTTCCTATCTCTTCAAAAGTGTCGGGGGTGTGTCTTTTTGTATCCTGTTGTCCATAATTTGCCCCAACTGTGCATGCATGCAGTTATTGATAGTCCCTTACAATTTCTTTGTATTTTATTGCTTGAGGAGACATTTGTCCAGGTGCAGGTACTGCAGCAGAGGGTCCCAGGTCCTAGGAAGTGTGGAACCCTAACCACTGGACCACCAGGGAACTCCCAACCCAGTGTTCTTTTTTTTTTTTTTTTTAACTGCTTGGTTTTTTAAAAATTTTTTTCCATTTATTTTTATTAGTTGGAGGCTAATTACTTTGCAATATTGTAGTGGTTTTTGTCATACATTGACATGAATCAGCCATGGATTTACATGTATTCCCCATCCCGATCCCCCCTCCCACCTCCCTCTACCCGATCCCTCTGGGTCTTCCCAGTGCACCAGGCCCAAGCACTTGTCTCATGCATCCAACCTGGGCTGGTGATCTGTTTCACCCTAGGTAATATACATGTTTCAATGCTGTTCTCTCAAAACATCCCACCCTCGCCTTCTCCCACGGAGTCCAGAATTCTGTTCTGTACATCTGTGTCTCTTTTCTGTTTTGCATACAGGGTTATCATTACCATCTTTCTAAATTCCATATATATGCGTTAGTATACTGTATTGTTCTTTATCTTTCTGGCTTACTTCACTCTATAATGGGCTCCAGTTTCATCCATCTCATTAGAACTGATTCAAATGAATTCTTTTTAATGGCTGAGTAATATTCCATGGTGTATATGTACCACAGCTTCCTTATCCATTCGTCTGCTGATGGGCATCTAGGTTGCTTCCATGTCCTGGCTATTATAAACAGTGCTGCGATGAACATTGGGGTGCATGTGTCTCTTTCAGATCTGGTTTCCTCAGTGTGTATGCCCAGAAGTGGGATTGCTGGGTCATATGGCAGTTCTATTTCCAGTTTTTCAAGAAATCTCCACACTGTTCTCCATGGCGGCTGTACTGGTTTGCATTCCCACCAACAGTGTAAGAGGGTTCCCTTTTCTCCACACCCTCTCCATTTATTGCTTGTAGACTTTTGGATAGCAGCCATCCTGACTGGCGTGTAATGGTACCTCATTGTGGTTTTGATTTGCATTTCTCTGACAATGAGTGATATTGAGCATCTCTTCATGTGTTTGTTAGCCATCTGTATGTCTTCTTTGGAGAAATGTCTGTTTAGTTCTTTGGCCCATTTTTTGATTGGGTCATTTATTTTTCTGGAATTGAGCTGCAGGAGTTGCTTGTATATTTTTGAGATTAATCCTTTGTCTGTTTCTTCATTTGCTATTATTTTCTCCCAATCTGAGGGCTGTCTTTTCACCTTACTTATAGTTTCCTTTGTTGTGCAAAAGCTTTTAAGTTTCATTAGGTCCCATTTGTTTATTTTTGCTTTTATTTCCAATATTCTGGGAGGTGGGTCATAGAGGATCCTGCTGTGATTTATGTCGGAGAGTGTTTTGCCTATGTTCTCCTCTAGGAGTTTGCCTATGTTCTCCTCTAGGAGTCCTCTAGTTTCTGGTCTTATATTTAGATCTTTAATCCATTTTGAGTTTATTTTTGTGTATGGTGTTAGAAAGTGTTCTAGTTTCATTCTTTTACAAGTGGTTAACCAGTTTTCCCAGCACCACTTGTTAAAGAGTTTGTCTTTTTTCCATTGTATATCCTTGCCTCCTTTGTCGAAGATAAGGTGTCCATAGGTTCGTGGATTCATCTCTGGGCTTTCTATTCTGTTCCATTGATCAATATTTCTGTCTTTGTGCCAGTACCATACTGTCTTGATGACTGTGGCTTTGTAGTATAGTCTGAAGTCAGGCAGATTGATTCCTCCAGTTCCATTCTTCTTTCTCAAGATTACTTTGGCTATTCGAGGTTTTTTGTATTTCTATACAAATTGTGAAGTTATTTGTTCTAGTTCTGTGAAAAATACTGTTGGTAGCTTGATAGGGATTGCATTGAA
The DNA here is from genome assembly GCF_033118175.1 of Dama dama. Taxonomy (NCBI): domain Eukaryota; kingdom Metazoa; phylum Chordata; class Mammalia; order Artiodactyla; family Cervidae; genus Dama; species Dama dama. Next base: position 77,542,278 of record NC_083698.1, on the reverse strand, counting down.
TCTATAGATTGCTTTGGGTAGTATAGTCATTTTGACAATATTAATTCTTCCAATCCGTGAACACGGTATGTTTCTCCATCTGTTTGTGTCCTCTTTGATTTCTTTCATCAGTGTTTTATAGTTTTCTATGTATAGGTCTTTTGTTTCTTTAGGTAGATATACTCCTAAGTATTTTATTCTTTTTGTTGCAATGGTGAATGGTATTGTTTCCTGTTGGTCCTTTAATGGACTGGAACCTGGTGGTCCAGAGTCGACGATAAGAAAGAGAAAGAGGCTGATAGCTCTTGTTGGTCCTTTAATGGACCAGAACCTGGTGGCCCGGGGAGTAAGAGAGAGAAAGAGGCTGATATCCCCTGGTTTACGCGGAAAGCCAATAGAGTCCTGTTCCTAGGGCTCGCGCTGCTGCATGTAGGCACCAGGCGCCCTCTCGAGTGGGTGAAGGCACAGTGTGCCTTCTCGAGAGGGTCTTAGAAGCCCGGGCAAGAAAGTGAGCTCAGCCGGCCTCTGCGCTCCAAGGAATTAGCCAGAAATAGAGAGAGAGAGAAAGACAGAAAGAAGGAATAGAAAGAAAGAAAAGACACGGGGACCAAAGCTCTGATGGAGCAAAGGTGTTTTAATCAACATGGCTTGGGCATATATACTGTCTTACAAGGTGGTTATTCTCAGCAAAGACAAAGATTAAAATTCCAGACTTACAAAACATAAGATGATCCCTATCAAAGAGAGAGAGTTGCAAACAATCACCTTTTACCATTTGTCTCATAAAAAGGAAGAGGGTACTTATCACTGTAATGAGAAGTGCCTGGAATCCTCAGCCCCAGGAAAGGCGTGCCTCTCCTCTTAATTCCTGAATATTCAGGAATCAATAAGGGCCAGAGGGTTCCTGACAGATCCAAAACAGCACACAGGAAGCCTCTTGTTAAATGCTTCCTGACAGTTTCCTTAATTTCTCTTTCTGTTTTCTCATTGTTAGTGTATAGGAATGAAAGGGATTTCTGTGTGTTAATTTTATATCCTGCAACTTATACTATATTTGTTGATTAGCTCTAGTAATTTTCTGGTAGAGTCTTTAGGGTTTTCTGTGTAGAGGATCATGTTATCTGCAAACAGCGAGAGTTTCACTTCTTCTTTTCCTATCTGGATTCCTTTTACTTCTTTTTCTGCTCTGATTGCTGTGGCCAAAACTTCCAACACTATGTTGAATAGTAGTGGTGAGAGTGGGCACCCTTGTCTTGTTCCTGATTTCAGGGGAAATGCTTTCAATGTTTCACCATTGAGGGTAATGCTTGCTGTGGGTTTGTCATATATAGCTTTTATTATGTTGAGGTATGTTCCTTCTATTCCTGCTTTTTGGAGTTTTAATCATAAATGGATGTTGAATTTTGTCAAAGGCTTTTTCTGCATCTATTAAGATAATCATATGGTTTTTATCTTTCAATTTGTTAATGTGGTGTATTACATTGATTGATTTGCGGATATTAAAGAATCCTTGCATTCCTGGGATAAAGCCCACTTGGTCATGATGTATGATTTTTTTAATATGTTGTTGGATTCTGTTTGCTAGAATTTTGTTAAGGATTTTTACATCTATGTTCATCAGTAATATTGGCCTGTAGTTTTCTTTTTTTGTGGCATCTTTGTCTGGTTTTGGAGTTAGGGTGATGGTGGCCTCATAGAATGAGTTTGGAAGCTTACCTTCTGCAATTTTCTGGAAAAGTTTGAGTAAGATAGGTGTTAGGTCTTCTCTAAATTTTTGGTAGAATTCAGCTCTGAAGCCATCTGGTCCTGGGCTTTTGTTTGCTGGAAGATTTCTGATTACAGTTTCGATTTCCTTGCTTGTGATGGGTCTGTTAAGATCTTCTATTTCTTTCTGGTTCAGTTTCGGAAAGTTATACTTTTCTAAGAATTTGTCCATTTCTTCCAAGTTGTCCATTTTATTGGCATAGAGCTGCTGGTAGTAGTCTCTTATGATCCTTTGTATTTCAGTGTTGTCTGTTGTGATCTTTCCATTTTCATTTCTAATTTTGTTAATTTGGTTCTTCTCCCTTTGTTTCTTAATGAGTCTTGCTAACGGTTTGTCAATTTTGCTTATTTTTTCAAAAAAACAGCTTTTAGCTTTGTTGATTTTTGCTATGATCTCTTTAGTTTCTTTTGCATTTATTTCTGCCCTAATTTTTAAGATTTCTTTCTTTCTACTAACCCTGGAGTTCTTTATTTCTTCCTTCTCTAGTTGCTTTAGGTGTAGAGTTAGGTTATTTATTTGAATTTTTTCTTGTTTCTTGAGGTAAGCCTGTAATGCTATGAACCTTCCCCTTAGCACTGCTTTTACAGTGTCCCATAGGTTTGGGGTTGTTGTGTTTTCATTTTCATTCGTTTCTATGCATATTTTTATTTCTTTTTTGATTTCTTCTATGATTTGTTGGTTATTCAGAAGTGTGTTATTTAGCCTCCATATGTTTGAATTTTTAATTTTTTTCCTGTAATTGAGATCTAATCTTACTGCACTGTGGTCAGAAAAGACGACTGGAATGATTTCAGTTTTTTTGAATTTACCAAGACAAGATTTATGGCCCAGAATGTGATCTATTCTGGAGAAGGTTCCGTGTGCACTTGAGAAAAAGGTGAAGTTGATTGTTTTGGGGTGAAATGTCCTATAGATATCAATTAGGTCTAGCTGGTCCATTGTGTCATTTAAAGTTTGTGTTTCCTTGTTAATTTTCTGTTTAGTTGATCTATCCATAGTTGTGAGTGGGGTATTAAAGTCTCCCACTATTATTGTGTTACCATTAATTTCCTCTTTCATACTCATTAGCGTTTGCCTTACGTATTGCGGTGCTCCTATGTTGGGTGCATATATATTTATAATTGTTATATCTTCTTCTTGGATTGATCCTTTGATCATTATGTAGTGTCCTTCTTTGTCTCTTTTCACAGCCTTTATTTGAAAGTCTATTTTACCTGATATGCGTATTGCGATTCCTGCTTTCTTTTGGTCTCTGTTTGCGTGAAATATTTTTTCCCAGCCCTTCACTTTTAGTCTGTGTGTGTCCCTTATTTTGAGGTGGGTCTCTTGTAGACAGCATATATAGGGGTCTTGTTTTTGTATCCATTCAGCCAGTCTTTGTCTTTTGGTTGGCGCATTCAACCCATTTACATTTAAGGTAATTATTGATAGGTATGGTCCCATTGCCATTTACTTTGTTGTTTTGGGTTCACGTTTATACAACCTTTCTGTGTTTCCTGTCTAGAGAAGATCCTTTAGCATTTGTTGAAGAGCTGGTTTGGTGGTGCTGAATTCTCTCAGCTTTTGCTTGTCTGTAAAGCTTTTGAATTCTCCTTCATATCTGAATGAGATCCTTGCTGGGTACAGTAATCTAAGTTGTAGGTTATTCTCTTTCATTACTTTAAGTATGTCCTGCCATTCCCTTCTGGCTTGAAGGGTTTCTATTGATAGATCAGCTGTTATCCTTATGGGAATCCCTTTGTGTGTTATTTGTTGTTTCTCCCTTGCTGCTTTTAATATTTGTTCTTTGTGTTTGATCTTTGTTAATTTGATTAATATGTGTCTTGGGGTGTTTCACCTTGGGTTTATCCTGTTTGGGACTCTCTGGGTTTCTTGGACCTGTGTAACTATTTCCTTCCCCATTTTAGGGAAGTTTTCAGCTATTATCTCCTCGAGTATTTTCTCATGGCCTTTCTTTTTGTCTTCTTCTTCTGGGACTCCTATGATTCGAATGTTGGGGCGTTTCACATTGTCCCAGAGGTCCCTGAGGTTGTCCTCATTTCTTTTGATTCTTTTTTTTTCCTCTCTGCTTCATTTATTTCCACCATTTTATCTTCTGCCTCACTTATCCTATCTTCTGTCTCCGTTATTCTACTGTTGGTTCCCTCCAGAGTGTTTTGATCTCATTTATTGCATTATTCATTTTTAATTGACTTTTTTATTTCTTCTAGGTCCTTATGAAACATTTCTTGCATCTTCTCAATCTTTGTCTCCAGGCTATTTATCTGTAACTCCATTTTGTTTTCAAGATTTTGGATCATTTTTATTATCATTATTCTAAATTCTTTTTCAGGTAGATTTCCTATCTCCTCCTCTTTTGTTTGACTTGGTGGGCATTTTTCATGTTCCTTTACCTGTTGGGTATTTCTCTGCCTTTTCATCTTGTTTAGATTGCTGTGTCTGGATTGGGCTTTCTGTATTCTGGTGGTCTGTGGTTCCTTTTTATTGTGGAGGTTTCACCCAGTGGGTGGGGTTGGACAATTGGCTTGTCAAGGTTTCCTGGTTAGGGAAGCTTGCGTTGGTGTTCTGGTGCGTGGAACTGGATTTCTTCTCTCTGGAGTGCAATGGAGTGTCCAGTAATGAGTTTTTAGATGGGTCTATGTGTTAGGTGTGACTTTGGGCAGCCTGTATGTTGACGCTCAGGGCTATGTTCCTGCATTGCTGGAGAATTTGCATGGTATTTTTTGCTCTGGAACTTATTGGCTCTTGGGTGGTGGTTGGTTTCAGTGTAGGTATGCAGGCTTTTGGATGGTCTCTTATTAGTTAATGTTCCATGTAGTCAGGAGTTTTCTGGTGTTCTCAGGTTTTGGGCTTTAGTCTCCTGCCTCTGGATTTCAGTTTTATTCTTCCAGTAGTCTCAAGACTTCTCCAACTATACAGCACTGATAATAAAACTTCTAGGTATATGGTGAAAAGATTCTCCACCGTGAGGGACACCCAGAGAGGTTCACAGAGTTACATGAAGAAGAGGAGAGGGAGGAGGGAGATAGAGATGAGCAGGAGGAGATAAAGGGGGACTCAAGAGGAGAGAGACAGATCTACGCAGTTCTCTGTTCCCAAAGTGTTCTCCGTAGCCCAGACACCCACAAAGATTCACAGAATTGGATTGGGAAGAGAAGGGGAAAGGAGGAAATAGAGGTGTTCTGAGGTAGAAAACGGAGAGTCAAGATTGGGAGAGAATAATCAACACACTCCTGAATAAAAATGGGAGCTGAATATTGGATTCTTAAATGTCCAAAATTGATATCACATACTGGAAAACAAAGATTAAAAATCTAGAGTAGAGGTTAGACTCTTAAAAATACAATATTAAAAACAAAAACATAAAAAATTTTAGAAATATATATGAAGTTTGGTTTAAAAATAGGGCTTCTCCCTTTTTTTTTGCAAGGTTATAGTGAAATGAAAATTAAGGAGTAATAGAAGACTTTAAAAGAAAATAAGAGAAAAAAAATAAAACAAAAAAATTTTTTCCTAATTAAAAAAAACAGTAAAAATATGTGAAAATGAAAGTTAAGGAGTAATGGGGGAGTAATAGGGAATTTTAAAAGAAAATAAAAGAGAAAAAATAAAAGAAAAAAATTTTTTTTAATTAAAAAAAAAAGTAGAAATTTATCTAGGAATTTCTCTGGAGCTGTTGTGGTCACTGTGGGTTCAGTTCAGCTTCAGATAGCTCCTCGTTCCAGCTTACACTTCTCGATATCTATAGGCCCCTTCCAGTGTAGTCGGTGTTATCTACAGGGATTTTAATCTGTTGCACTGGTCTCTTCTGAAGCAGTTCCCTTTGTTTATTTGGCTTCTGTTTGCGGGTCTCTTCAGTGTCTAATTCCCGCCCTGACACAGGCGGGCGGAGGTGGTCTCTTGTTTAGGTTCACTTGTTCAGTCGCTGTGGGTAGGGAGGGGTGCTGCAGACAGATATCACTGGCGTGTGTGGGGAGCACTTGCGGTGTTCTGGCCACACTGGGTTTGCCCCTGCTTACAGGTGTCTGTGCTTTCCCCGTCTACACCGCTCAGGCTCCTGGCTGCCCTATATGGAGCGGGCCCTGCGTTGCCTGCGGTTCCAGTTTTCGGGTATTCCACAAAAGTGCGGACTCAGTTGCACCTGGGTTTTGTGCCTTCCCCACCCCGAGCAGCTCAGGCAGCCAGGAGCTTGACGGGTGCACTCTCCCCGGGTTTCCCTGCACCTTCTCCCCTCCGCGGTCCCAGCCTCAGTTTCTGCGCGGGCCAGTTGGGTGTGTGCGCCTTGTGTCTGTTCTCTAGAGGGAGCTGGCCTCTAGCCGCAACCCTCCCGGCGGATGTCAACCATCCAAAATCTCAGGAAGTCTTTGGTTAGAAACTGGAGGCCTGTTTGCAGTTTGGTAGAGGGTGCCGTCTCTGGGGCCGCATTTGCCCCTTTCCCCTACCCCCTGCCTCCTGCCTCCGGCAGGGATGGGCCGGCCCACCGCTGGCTAGCTCTTCTCTGGACTTGCTCAGTCCCTTTGTTCTGCGAACGGCCGGCAGTGTGTTCGGCCGGTTAATTTTCTCTCTCTCTTGCTATCCCACAGTTTAAGTTGCTATCTCACGTCAGCTCCCTCCGATTGCCCCCAGGGCATTCGGGCCGGTCCTTACCCTAAGCGATGCCGCCAGCTCCTCTCCGTTCCGCCCCCACTTGCTGGTGTGCTGGTGGTGGATGTGGGCGTCTGGGTTACTTTTCTGCTGGGAGTTGCTTTTAGGCATGTAATCTGTGGGTTTTATTTATTTTTCCTCCCAGTTAGGTTGCCCTCCGAGATTTGAAAACTTCCCCCAGACCCGCCAGTGAGAGGGTTTCCTGGTGTTTGGAAACTTCCTCTATTACAACTCCCTTCCTGGGACGGGTCTCTGTCCCTAGTTCTTTTGTCTCTCTTTTTATCTTTTATATTTTGTCCTACCTCCTTTCGAAGATGATGGGCTGCTTTTCTGGGCGCCTGATGTCCTCAGCTAGCGATCAGAAGTTGTTTTGTGAAGTTTGTTCAGCGTTCAGATGTTCTTTTGATGAATTTGTAGGAGAGAAAGTGGTCTCCCCGTCCTATTCCTCCGCCATCTTGGCTGCTCCCCCACCCCAGTGTTCTTTATCCCAGGCATGACAGTAATTTGCCCCGAGGCCTCATCTCTAACTCAGTTCGTCTTCTGTCTCAGCTGCCTCTCTGTTCCCCTCACCTCGTCATGCGAAGTTTGGGTTTATTTTTGCTCATCTGTTGCCTGGTGTTACAGACTTTCAGCAACAAGTATAAAGAACTTAGTACCTGGTACAAAGTCATACAGTGCTGGCTGTTTTTAATCCTTGGCCACTTTCTATCAGATGAATCATGTGAAATTGCTATTTTTGTATGTCAAAAAGGAAACCTCATGTTGGCAGTGTCATGCAGTTCAACTTTATTGATAGACATACAGAGCAATGATTCTTAGCCATCACTAGGATGCAACTGGAATTATCTAGACAGCTTTTTACAAAATATGTATACACTGTCCCTGTCTTAGACCAGTGAATCAGAAGCTTCATGGGTCCTGGGTAAACACATTTTTATGAAGCTCCCCAGAAGTCATATTCCATCTTAAAACCACCTATGAGAGAATCTTTCCTTCAGGTGATTTTTCTTTTAATGTAGAAGTTTCTTTTTAATACAGACCTATATGTTTTTTATATAGTCAGTTGTCTGATCATTAACTGAAACTTTAATTTTAATGACTCTACAAATTATGGTCATTTGTTACTTTGAGATATGATCAAACCTCAGATTAAGATTTATCAATACTCAATCTTGGGAAGAAAAATCTAGGTGCTACAAGACATTTTCATGATTTTCAGGGAATTCCAAAACCTTTGTTTCCTCTTTGTTTGTAGCACCACATTATCTTTCATATAACTTAGAATTTTGTACTTTTCAAATGCACTTTTGCCTTTTCATGGAAAAGAGAAGGAACAACAGTAAGCAGGCTACAGTTGAGTATTAACTCAGCCTGACTCACGTGACTCACAGTGTAGCATACCTACATGATTCATAATTTTAATGTAGGCAAGAAAAAATGGAAAGAGCTTCATTTGAAAGTATCTGTCTTTGTTCGCGGATGGTAGTTTGTGTATTGTACTCTTATTATTAACCAATGTTTTGAAATCTCTGGGTAAGTGGGCTCTAGGTAAGTCCAAAATTATGAACAGAATTTTCTACTTTGTTCATTGGTGGTTGTGGACAAGAATATTAAAACCCAGAAAAGAGAATTGCGAGTTATTTTTCTACCTCCCATTATCATGTTCTCTGCACATGAAATAAGCTTGCTCTAGTGGCAAATACACTTTATATATTAAAAAAAAAAAAAAAAGGACAGAGAAGTATAGTGTATAAAAATGAATTCTGTATAAAAATGGCTCTTAAAGCTGTGTATGAAGCATTTCGTAAGAAATACGTGTGTGCACCAACAGTGGGCAGCCTCTGGTGTTGAACTCATACATGTTTTATCAACAAGGCCTGCTGAATTTTTTCTGATGCCTTTTTCTGTTCTTTTTGTTGTTGTTGTTGTTGTTAATTATATGGCTTTTCTCATTGGGCCTAATCATGTGACTGTTATTTTATAGCCTTCTTAGTATCAAGCTATTATTGTATTCCTGGGATAAAACACATTTGACTCAACTGAATTATTCTTTTATTAAGAGGTAAAGTTCAGATGTTCGTGTCTTATAAAATTTCTGTGTTCATAAATGCAATTGTGATATGGCTTTTTGGGTACAGTCACTGCTCTTTTGTTACCACTATTATCACGCAAATAAAATGATTTGGCTTCCTTTTCTGTGCTATCCATGAAAATTATCTTTTTATGTTTAAAAGAAATTGCATCTTAACCTGTCTGTGCCCCAAACTTTGTACACAGATCATTCTTACATTTTCTTCCATAGTGGTAGTAAACTTTAGATGGTAAATACTTAGGATCTGGATTTTTGTAAAAATCCTGGCTCCATATCAGCAATGAGATTTGGGGTTTGTTAGTCTGAAACTCTGTGTGTGGTTAGTTTGAAACTCTGTGAATTTTCTCACAGATATAATGATTATAAAGCCTTCTGAGAGTTCCATGAGATAATCAGGTAATTGAATAAGTGTCTCACCAAGTGAAACTGTTCATTCTCCTCCAGTGTTTATTGTACCATTTCCAGGTATTATGAGTTTTTTAATCTTTTTTTATTTTGTATTTTTTCTTCTTTTCTGTTTTTAGAATTTTCCTCCCAGTTTCTTGAACCATATGACTGGTTGAGTGCTTTTTGTAAAGTAGACCTGGAAGAAGATAAAAATTGAGAAATATTAACCCTGGATGACAGGAGCACACAAGTGACCTTTCCCCTCTTCTCTTTTCTCTCCACATTGTATATGATGACCACATGTTAGTTTTATGATCGTGAAAACTTGATGAGGGAGCTTAAGTCTATGCATCCTTTCTTGTGTACTTCAGGCATGCATGGCAAGCTGATCAACACTAAGGGTAAGATGAGGAGTATTCAGCATTCAGGATAGGTAGCCCTTCGAAGTGAACCTGCGGTAAACAAGTTTAATACGCACGTTGTCATTAAATGAGTTCAGATAATATATTCATTGTCAGAGGAGGTTTTTATTTGAGAAAGTGGTATTTCCTATATATTTGTTAGGCCATACTTAACAGTAAGCATCTTACAGTACATACCAAAATGTTAACCTGTCTGGAGAGGTGGGCGGTACCTTGCATAGCAGGTCAGAATTTCACAGGTTAGCAGTTTATATTTTCTTTCTTTCTGTTTTTTCAGCAACTCCTTGTTATTCCTTTGAAAGAATTGGCTGATTGCCCACAATTCCACAAAAATAGAAACTCCGCAGGTGGTCTCTGAAAGAGCAATTGTTGTTTTTCAGTAGCTAAGTCCTGTCCAACTCGTTGCAACCCCTGAGCTGCAGTACGCCAGACTTCCCTGTCCTTCACTATCACCTGGAGTTTGTTCAGACTCCTGTCCATTGATACCAGCCAACCATCTCATCCTCTGTCACCCCCTTTTTCTCCTACCCTCAATCTTTCTAAGCATCAGGGTCGTTTCCAGTGAGTCAGTTCTTCGCATTAGGTGGCCAAAGTATTGGAGCATCAGCTTCAGCATCAGTTCTTCTAGTGAACATTTTAGTGACTGGTTTGATCTCCTTGCTGTCCAGGGAACTCTCAGGAATCTTTTCCAGCACCACAACTCGAAAGCATCTGTTCTTTGGCACTCAGCCTCTTTATGGTCCAACTCTCACAGCCATACATGACTAGTGGAAAAACCATAGTTTTGACTCTGTGGACGTTTGTTGGCAAAGTGATGTCTCTGCTTTTTTATATGCTGCCTAGGTTTGTCATAGCTTTTCTCTGAGGAGCAAGAATCTTTTAACTTCCTGGCTGCAGTTACCATCCACAGTAATTTTGGAGCTCAAGGAAATGAAGTCTGTCCCTTTCCACTTTTCCCCCTTCTGTTTGCCATGAAGTGATGGGACCAGATGCCATCATCTTAGTTTTTCTTTCTGCCATTAGAGTGGTATCATCTGCATATCTGAGGTTGTTGTTTCTCCTGGAAATCTTGATTCCAGCTTGTGAGTCATCCAGCCTGGCATTCTTATGATGTACTCTGCATATAAGTTAAATAATCAGGGTGACAATGTAGTGGAGCTTTGATGTACTCCTTTCCCAATTTTGAACCAGTCTGTTGTTCCATGTCTGGTTTAACTGTTACTTGTTGTCCTGCATACAGGTTTCTCAGGAGACAGGTAAGGTGGTATGGGATTCCCATCTCTTTAAGAATTTTCCACAGTTTTTGTGATCTACACAGTCAAGAATCTGCCTGCAGTGCAGGAGACCTGGGTTTGATTCCTGGATCAGGAAGATTCCCCTGGAGAAGGAAATGGCAACCCACTCTAGTAGTTTTGTCTGTAGAATCCCATGCACAGAGGAGCCTGGCAGGCTACAGTCCATGCGGTCAAAGAGTCAGACACAACTTAGTGACTAAACCACCACCACCGATCTGCAGCCTGTATCTTTGGGGCTTCCCTGGGGGCTCAGTAAAGAATCCACCTACAGTGCAGGAGACCTGGGTTCGATCCCTGGGTTTGGAAGATCCCCTGGAGGAGGGCATGGCAACCCACTCCAGTATTCTTGCCAGGAGAATCCCCATGGACAGAGGAGCCTAGTGGGCTGCAGTCCGTGGTGTCGCAAAGAGTTGGACACGACTGAGTGTCTTAAGTACTACACACAGTCAAAGGCTGTAGCATAGTCAATGAAGCAGAAGTAGATATTTTTCTGGAATTCCCTTTTTCTGTGATCCAACAGATGTTGATGATTTTATCTCTGTTTCCTCTGCCTTTCCTAAACCCAGCTAGTACATCTAGAAATTCTTGGTTCACGTACTTTTGAAGCCTAGCTTGAAGTATCTTGAGCATTACCTTACTAGTATGTGAAATGAGCATAATTGTAGGGTAGTATGAACATTCTTATAATTCTTATAATTAGATGTCTTTAATACAGCTTTTCATAGTTTTAAAATTTGGAATATTTGAGGAGTCCAAATCAAGTCAGCTCTGAGTTTTAACTCATTTACAGGGAAGGCCAGCAGACTAAACTAGTGTGTCCTACTCCTCTGTAGCCCCAACTCACTGTGAAATGACAGAGGGGAGAAATTTACAGGCAGAAATTTGTAAATCCATAACTGAGAGTGGGAACAGATGGAGTGACCATCAGCAAAGCAGACACTTTGCAGGTTCCAGAAGACAGAAGACAGATGGTGCTGGTGGATGAACCAGAGTGGAGAAAGCCCCAGAGAAGCAGAGCCGTGAGGGAAGCTGCCAGTGCAGTCTCTCTCCCCACAGACTCCTGAAGGGACTTCCAGCTTGAGTCTGTAGCAGCGGAGAGTGGAAGAGATGCTAGGACATGGTAGTAAGTAAAAGAGGATATATTAAGAGCTAATTGGATATGCTGCCCACTCACCCAACCCATGCAAAGATTGCACAACATTGGTTACCACGCTGATTTTGGAAATCTACTTTCAAAAAACCTTGTTTTTAAACTCTCAGCCTGAGGAGGACTAGGAGTTCTGATGCACGAGCTAGTGCCCCAGATAATACCCTCCTTATTTTGATATTTGGAAAAAGATCCTACCTGTCAACCTGTTTCTTGCCCATGAACCCTGAAGTAAGGCGTTTCCACTAAAATGCCAGTGAACATAGATTCTGTTACCTCTGCTGATCTGTCATGGTAGCAGATCTACCCAGCAACAGAAGAAACCTGCTACAGTGAACTGGGAAACAAGAGGAAAGAAAGCCTAGCCAGGGGTGATGTGAAAGAATAAAAAGTGTAATATGAGATACTATTGCCTGATGAGTAAAGGATATGATTCACAAAATTCATAAGAACATGGAAAAAATGATCACCCTCATCATGTAATCAAAGGTGTAATTAGAAACAGATCATTCCCCCATTATATAATTAGCAGATTTTTAAAAAGAATGTTCATTCCTAATAGGAATGTTGTGAATGATTGTATAACACTTTTGAAAAGCATTGGACAGTATATCTGATAAACCTTAAACAATCCATTAACTCATACAGTTCCTTAAAATATGCCTCATGGAAAGTATTTTAAATGTAGAAATAAATAGATGGTTATCCATTTAGAAGAACTCTAAACAACCATAATGTCTTATATAAGAGTTTTTAAGTAGACTTTCTACATCTATACATTGATGGGATTAAATTAAATTAAAAAATAAAAATGGCAGCTATAAGGTTAACCAAAAGAACATAGAAAAAGCAAGTGACTTAAGTGGAAAGAGATGCAAAGGGCAAACTTGTGTGTTGCAACTTAGTAACATCTTCCCCCCACATCTGTCACTTATTGTAAGATCTTGAAGTCAGGGATTCTGACTGGCTCATCTGTATACCCACCCACCAGCCCCTCCCAATGCCTAGCACAGTATCTGGTCCTTAATAAATATATGTTCACTCAGAAAATGGGCATAAGAAGAAGAAACAGAAAGGAAATCCAAAAGCAAACCAAAAGATCAGGGAAGCCACTATACAAAGAGAAAGCTAATAACTTAATGAAACATGCATCCCAAAGTGGGCACTGACAGGTGTCTTCATGTAAACCAGAGGCCATACTTAGATTCTTCTAAAGTATTTCATTTGCTAACAACTGTTTACTGCTAAAACTTTTTGTCAGTATTTCTTCTACTATGTAGCTTGATATGGGGCTCAGACGGTAAAGAATCTGCCTGCAGTGTAGGAGACCTTGGTTCGATCCCTGGGTTGGGAAGATCCCCTGGAGAAGGGAATGGCTACCCACTCCAGCATTCTTGTATGAAGAATTCAATGGCCAGAAGAGCCTGGCAGACTATGTCCATGGGGTTGCAAAGAGTCAGACATGACTGAGCAACTTACACTTTAATGTCATTCAGTTAATCAAATGCCCTATTTATTTTTAAGTTGGATCCTTAAGACATGGGTAATTCAATTATTTTTTTCTGGTTCCACTTTTTTAATCAGAAGAGTTTTCATAGCCAATATCAGGTTTATAAATATATCTGAGAAATTCAAAATAGCAGTAGTTACACACCTAATTTATAGTTCAGATGCAGTAGAATCTAAAGCAGGTATAAATTGCATAAATCATACTTTTTTCTTCTATTAAATTTAGGCTTTGACTATTCGTCTAATTTTGTAGTTCTTAAGTTCAGTAAATAACATGTATTGAATTTTCAAATAGGTAAAATACCTGGTTCAGAACTCAAGATCATTGTTCTGTATCTTGCCATAGTTAGCCTAGGAATGCAGAAGCAAAACATGTATTCTTTATAATTAATAATTATTAAATGTTTCTACATAATCTTATTTTTAAAACACATTTAGGGGTTCAAAGACAAATGTTAAAATAGCTGCAAATAATAGTTTGTCAGTCTTTCTCTTCCACCTTTCAGGTTCCACCCTGTTCCTTATTTCTCAGCATTGCTGAAATCACGTCATAGTATGGTAGCAAAACCTCTGGGGCTGGAGTAAGAAAACTTCTTATACTTAGGCTATACTTAGATTCTTCTTTTAAAATATTTTGATCTGTTAAAAGGTCAGTATCGATTTCCATCATTTTCTAGCACCAGCTCTTTTCACACACCCCCACTCCCCTAAAAAGGCCACTTGTTTCTCTTCCTTTCCTTACCCCAATCAACTCTAGCCTTAAAAGGGAAGTTGGGTACTTTGGATTGAATTGTCCCTTCACCCCTCGCATTTGATCTGTCCCCAGATTTGATTGATGTTTTTTATCTTAACGTCTCATATCCATCCCCGTCTCCTCCCTGGCCCAGACTCGAGTCACCGTTGCCCTGTAGCCTTGCCGCTGTCCTGCCTTCCGAGTTGTGCTCTTGGACTGAAGAGCTGGTGGTTCTGAGTGCACGCATGCTCAGTCGCTTCAGCCGTGTCTGACTCTTTGTGACCGTGTGGACTGTCGCCCACCAGGTTCCTCTGTCTGTGGGATTCTCCAGGCAAGAAGACTGAGTGGGTTGCCATTTCCTTCTCCAGGGGATCTTCCCGATCCAGGGATCAAACCCTGGATTGCAGGCAGATTCTTTATCACTGAGGAAAAAAACTAAATTACTGGCATGTAAACTTCTGTATTTAGTCAGTTTTACTTAGAGCTTCATCTCTCACCACCATCCCCAAAGTTCAGCTCATCTGCTGATGCTTTGTCTTTCAAGTGTCAGCTTAGTTGTGACTTTCTCCTGAGCTCTAGACACTTTTTGTTAGTCTTAACTGTGGTGAGGGCTTTGCCTCTGTGCTGCTGGTAATAATACTGACGGGGGGCTGAATATACCTGGCATATAAAAGTAGGGCCTTCTAAAAAGATGCCTGAATGTTTACATTACCCATACTTAAATGATGTGTATTTAGACATCTTACAGGTGCTATTCATCTTAACCTTAGTTTTACAAACAAACTGAGATCGAAGGAAATAAAGTAATTTCAAGCCTTCCCATGAATTTGAGTCTGTGCTTTGATGTCTGACAACATGTCTGGCAAGTCAGATAAATAAATTTATTATGCAGACAAGGCAAATTGTTAAGTCATCTTAACCCTTAACAGAATGTAATTTTTTTTTAGTTCAGTCTTTGTTATAATTTTGTGTTCTTATTCAGTGCAGTTTGGATTGTTGGAAAATATTAAGTTATTACATTTCGGAAGTAAAACATTGCCTCAGGGACTTTCTGACTTTGTTGCTTCTTTTGAGCTGATCAAATACCTTAAAATAAAGTAGGACCTTCTAAGAGTTCAGGGTATCAGTTACTACTTACATTATGTTTCACTTGGATGTGCTTCCATTTTCTCTTTTTAATAATAACTAAGTAATAAGATTTTGTTTATAAATATTCAAAATATAGTAGCGTCTTTGCTATTTAAAAATTGTCAAAGATTGGGACCCCCAAAACATGAAACACAGAAAATTGATAAATTGGACTTCATCAAAATTAAAAGCTTCTTACTCTCCAGAAAACATATTAAGAAAATGTAAAGATAAGCCACAGACTGGGAGAAATACTTTCAAGATAATGTTTCTGGTAAAAGGTTTGATTCCAGAATATCCAAAGAACTCTTATGAATCACTTAAAAAAAAAAACCCAATTTTTAAAAATGGGCAAAAGATTTTAACTCCAAGGACATAAAATAGCAAGTAACCACACTGAAAGATGCCCAACATGATTAGTCATTAGGAAAATGCAAATTAAAACCACAATGTAATTACTACTACACATCCAGTAGACCACTTAACATGAAAAGCCTGTGGCTGTGACTGTACCAGGATGGGGAGCAACTGGAAATCTCATACATTTACGTACCATACAGTTTAGCAATCCCACTCCTAAGTATTCCCAGAGAAATGAAAGCTTATAGGTATACAAAGACCGGTACACCTCTGTTTATAGCTTCTTTATTCATAACATTTTAAAAATAGAAACTCCCTGAATAAATGTGAATTGATAAATTATGCTACTTGCAGACAATGGAATACTATCCAACAGTTTAAAAAAAGGGGGGGGGGGAATCACATCCTACCTATACGTGTAACAGTATGACTATATCTCAAAAGCCTTAGCTGGGTGGAAGAAACAGGCACAAAAGACTGTGTACAATATGATCCATTTATATATAACATTCTGGAAAATAGGAACTAAGATCAGTGGCTGCCATGGGATGGAGTGATCATAGGAAACTGACTGCGAAGAGGTAAACCTTCCGGGGTGATAGAAATGGCGTGTGTCTTAGATTGTGGTGGTGTTCCATGGCTGTATATGTTTATCAAAGCTCATAAAAGGGGCAGTGTTATTGTATGTAATCAGCTTGCCTTAAAAGAAAATGTTAAAGTCAGCTTTTAACATCAGAAATTATCTTCACAAATTTAAGGGCAAAGAAAGCTAGGAGATAGTTCAGATGACTCCTAAGTCAGGTCCTTTGTCTCTTGACTCAATGGTCAAAAATTTTTTCATTGTGAAGTAATTTTTATATATTAGAAATTAAGTCTTTCTTACTAGAGTTTTGTCCCTTTACCAATATACGATCTTCTTGTCCCAAGACCAGGATCTACTTTCATTTATCTTCATAAAGTCACCCTTTCTGTTACCTAAGTATTATTATTGTCTTCATGAATATCTTACAGTTTGTTCATTTTATTCTTAGTTATGCGTTCTTAAGAGTCTTGTTGTAAATTGAGCCTTCCATTATATATTCTAACTGCTTATTTGAAAAGAAATTTATTTTTCACATAATGTATTGATTATGTAACCATTTACCTTTGAAATTTCTCATTTGTAGTAATTTTTCAGTTGATTCTTTTGGCCTCACTATGAAAGCATCATTGGTATAAGCAGTGGACTTTGAGTTTTATCAGATATCATTCCAGATCATATAATCTATGACTTTTCTATTAATATAAAGAATTAGATTGATTTTCTGAAATGTAAAGACATCTTTGTTTTTCTGGTTGAATCCCACCTGGTTACTTTTATTCTTTTAATGTGCTGGATTCTAACATTTTTTATTTAGATTTTTTGCATCATATTTGCATTATAGATCACCAGTCTGCTTTTCCTTTAGTCTCTCTTTGTTAGGAACTTTACATCAATGTTTAACTAGCTCTCAAAAAAGAATTTGGAGGCTTTCTGTATGTTCTGAAATATTAAATTGTATTAATAAGACATGTTCTTTAAATGGTTGAAAAAATACACCAGTGATACTATCTGTATCTGATCCAGTAATAAACCTGAATAGACTCAAATCCCTTTCAAATTAGAATTGTGTATCTTGCTTTCTTGGTCAAGTACTCAATTGTTTATTTTCTAGTAAATTTCTTTATTGAGCAGCTATTCTTAATGCAGATAGGGATTGTCATTTGTAAGTTGTCTGTATGAACCACTTTTCACTTGGAGGATGAGTCACTAATTTGGCCTCTACTTACTTACGCTTAGTAATGGTTTGTAATGATTTGCTCGGAACTGAACTTCCATGATCATAGCCTTTCATGGGCTATTCAAATTGGAGGGGAAAGAGATGTTTCATTTAATCTCTTTTTAACAAAGAATCTCTCAGTAATAACTTCTACCATCTAATGGTTTTATTAAACTAAAGTCTAATGATAAGTGTCTCTATTTTGAAAGTCTTAAAAAGGTGGTAATGAACTCTGGAAATAAAAAGATCATTGGGCTTATTGTTTTTAGTGGACAAGGAGGATTGTTTAAGACCTTACTTGGTAGAGTATTCCTTATTGGAGAACTAGGTTGATCACTTCTTAGAAATTTTCATAAAGTGAGACCTTAGCGTTTCTGTTGGAGATCTGTGGTCTGAAGCGCTGTGACCGACTTCGTACTGGTGTGGCAGGGTGAATCATAACCCAACCACAAGATACCCATGGTCCCCATAACCTTTGACTATTAACTCCTGTGGCAAAGGGTACAGGTGTGATGAAGTTAAGGGTTTGGGGATGATTTTCTGGATTATCCTTGGGGGCCTTAAATGTAATCACAAGTCTCATCACGAGTCTGCCTGTAAGAGGGAGGCAGAGGAAGATTTGACTGCAGTGAAGGAGAAGGCTGCATGACCGCAGAAGCAGAGGTGGTGGTGATGCAGCCAGGAGCCAAGGAAAGCCAGTCCCTAGAAGTAGAAGCGGTAAAGAGCAGATTCGCCTCTGGAGGCTCCAGAAGGAACCTGCCCTACTGACACGTTGAATTTAGCCTCTGAAAATTCATTTTGGACTTCTGACAACAGGAGCTCTTAAGATGATAAATTTTGTATTGTTTTCAGTTCACTTGCTCAGTTGCGTCCGACTCTTTGTGACCCCGTGGACCGCAGCATGCCAGGGGTGCTGGGCTCCCTGCCCATCACCAACTCCTGAAGCTTACTCAAACTCATGTCCATTGAGTGGGTGATGCCATCCAACTATCTCATCCTCTGTAATCCCCTTCTCCTCCTGCCTTCAATCTTTCCCAACATCAGGGTCTTCCAGTGAGTCAGTTCTTCATAGCAGGTGGCCAAATTATTGGAGTTTCAGCTTCAACATCAGTCCTACCAATGAACACCCAGGACTGATCTCCTTTAGGATGGACTGATTGGATCTCCTTGCAGTCCAAGGGACTCTCAAGAGTCTTCTCCAACACCACAGGTCAAAAGCATCAATTCTTCAGTGCTCAGCTTTCTTTATAGTCCAACTCTCACATCCATACATGACTACTGGAAAACCCATAGCCCTGACTAGACAGACCTTTGTTGGCAAAATAATGTCTCTGCTTTTTAATATGCTGTCTCTGTTGGTCATAATCATAATTTTTCTTCCAAGGAGCAAGCATCTTAATTTCACGGCTGCAGTCACCATCTGCAGTGATTTTGGAGTCCAAAAGAACCCCCTATAAATGTGTGGTATTTGTTACAGTGACAGGAAACTTAATTCGGTATATGTGTATGTGCCCAATTGCTCAGTCCTGTCCAATTCTTTGCGACCCCATGACTGTAGCCCACCAGGCTCCTCTGTCCATGAAATTTCCCAGGCAAAAACACTAGAGTTGGTAGCCATCTTCTACTCCAGGGGATCGTCCCAACCCAGGGATCAAACCCACGTCTCTTGTGTCTTCTTCAGTGGCAGGTGGATTCTTCACCACCATGCTACCTGGAAGCCCCTTAAGACAATATGGGTACCTGTTAACTAAACATAGGAGAGCAGGGACCTAGGCCTGTGGAATTCAGCTTCACATCCTCAGTCCCTAGAACTGTGCCTTATGTATTTTAATAAGGCAAGCACTGAGTGTATTTGTTAATGGAGGATGGGAAGGAAAGAGGGAGGGGAAAAAATCATATAATTTATCATTTAAATCAACATTGTGAGCATGGTGTAGGTATCTAGCTTCTGGGTGAAGCAGAGAAATGCAGTAAGGTTGAAAACTTGAAGGCCACCGGTAACCATAGATTCTACAGTATTGTTCTGGGACATCACTTTTTAAAAATAGAACTGCCGTCCGTTCAATCGTTCAGTAGTGTCTGACTCTTTGTGACCCCATGGACTGCAGCACGCCAGGCTTCCCTGTCCATCACCAACTCCCAGAGCTGGCTCAGACTCATGTCATTCAAGCTGGTGATGCCATCTGACCAACTCGAACTGCCATATGATCCAGCAAGTCCACTTCTGGGTATTTCTCCAAACGAAATGAAAACACTTAACTCAAAAGATATATGCACCCCCTCATTCATTGCAGCATTACTGACAGTAGCCAAGACATGGAAGCAACCTTAGCGTCTATCAGCATATTAATGGTTGAAGAAAGTGTGGCATATATGTACAATGTAATATATTACTCAGCCGTCAAAAAAAAATGAAATCTTGCCATTTGTGACATGGATGGACCTTGAGGGCATTATGCTAATGAAATAAGTCAGAGAAAGATAAATACTATAGGATTTCACTTATATGTGAGATCTAAAAAAAACAAAACCAAGCTTGTAGATACAGCGAACAGATTGGTGGTTGCCAGGATTGGGGTGAGGGAGCAAACAGTGAAGGGGATTAAAAGGTACACACTTGCAGTAAAAAAATAAGTCACGGGGATGAAATGTTACCCCAAAGGTGACAGGGAGGAGGCAGTTGTGTAATTAAAAAAAAATTTTTAACAGTGGGAGGTAGAAAATAATTGAGAAACCAAATCAAACAATTTGCAGTTCAGGGATCCCTAACTCTTTACTTGCAGAGGGAAAGCACAAATGCGTACACATACATGGAGAAGTCGTATTTCTCCATGAGAGGTCTAACTTCTCAAAGAAGTTAAAATTCAGGTTCAGTTCTCTAATTCCTAGTTTGTTTAGTGTGCCAGGAAAGTAGTTAATAATACTTTTACCAAGTGGATGCGGGAAATAAGCAGATTTACGTTATTAGTTTATTGTATGACTAATTTTAATTTTAAAAAACAAGCCGTATGTTCACATTATACAAAAATCAAAATGTTGGTTAGCCAAACACCATTATCCCAAGTCTGTTCACCAGTGACTTAGTTTCCATCCTCACAGGCAACCCTGTGTTACCATTTTTTATATTCTTTCGGGTAGATAAACAAGTGAACTTCTAAATCCCCTTTTTCTCATCTTTTTATGCAGTTCATTGCTTACAAGGTGTATTGTTCTGTATCTTATTTTTTTCACTTTACCAATATGTTTTGGCTCCCTCCATATCAGTGGGTAAAGAGCATCTGTTTTTCTGTGACTCAGTGGTAAACAGCTTGCCTGCCAATGAAGGAGACACAGGTTCAATCCCTGGGTCAGAAAGTTCCCTGAAGGAGGAAATGGCAACCCACTCCAGTATTCTTGCCTGGGAAATCCCATGGACAGAGGAGCTGGCAAGCTGTAGTCCATGGGGTCACAGAAGAGTTGGCCACAACTTAGCAACTAAACAACAGCAACACAGACTTTTTCTGTGGTCACTAATTAGTTTGTGTTTCCAGTTTATGCTTCCACTGCAGAGAAGGAATGTGCCTGTTTGTCTGCCAGGAAGGAACAAGCTTTTTCTGTAGATGAGGGGAAAGAAAAGGTTATTTAGACTTGCCGTCCACATACGTTCTCTGTTGCATGTTCTTCTTAGTTTTCTTTTGTTTACAGCCCTTTAAAAACATAAAGCCATTCTTAGCCACAGACCATACAAAAAGTCGACCAAGGAGGCAATAGTTTACTGGTCCTTGCAAACATATTGATAGCAATCTGATGGGTAAAACAATTGAGTCCCCATCTAATCTTATTTGTATTTCTTTTATAAGCAAGGTTGAACCTACTAGAGCCATTTGTATCTTATTGTTGATTTTATTTGTAGTAACTTTTTATATCGAGAAATTACCTCATCTTTGAAATGGATCACAAAATATTTGCCTCAGTTTATCTTTTCATTCTGCTTATAGAAGTTTTTGCCACAAAGAAATTGTTCTAAGTAGTAAAATTTATCAAAGTTATGCTCAGTCGTGTCCAGCTCTTTGTAACCCCATGGACTGTAGCCTACCAGGCTCCCCCATCTGTGGGATTCTCCAGACAAGAATACTGGAGTGGGTTGCCATTTCCTTCTCCAGGAGATCTTCCCAACCCAGGGATCGAACCCGGGTCTCCCTCATTGCAGGCAGACGCTTTACCATCTGAGTCACCGGGAAGCTCAAAGTTATGTTATGACTTGGGTTTTAGATAGTACTTTATGCCTTTCCCATTCTAAGATTATAAGACAAATTTTGTGAGGTTTTTTTTTCTGGTGCTTTTGTGATTTCACTGTGTCATTTAAACCTCGGATACACTTAACAGTTTTGGGTTTTTTTCCCCAGATAGCTCACCAGTTGTCCCATTACCATGTGAATTACCCTCTGTGCTTCCCTCCCCCACTGTCCACCTGAAGTGCCACCTTTATTACACGCTAAACTATAGTCTGTACTTGGATCTATTTCTGTATATCCTGATCAGTGTTCCGTTGATCTTATCTAGACAGGCTTACTTTTGAATTCCAACTGCCTCACTAAATTGCTCTGTGAATCATATTTCATTGAGGAAATACAGATGCAGTTAAATAAACAGCCAGACCTACCTGCAGCCTGTACGTCTTGCTTCACCACCACATCTGTTACAGAGGAGGCAGTGTCCCTGCTCTTGTGTGTCCGGGGTCCCTACTCCTCTGGTCTACAACTCATAGAGTCACTTTGCTCCTAGAGGCGCTGTCTCTTCTTCATCATTAGTTTCTGCCTCTTTTAGATGATTGTCATATAAACATCCCTTAAGAATATTTAAGAAGCAACCCACACTAAAATCTATGTTCATCTATGGCCCTGTTTCTCCATTAGTCTTCAAAGTTCGTCTCTTCACCTTCTGTTTTCTCTTCAACCCACCCCATTCAGGCTGTGGTTTCTATCTCAGTGATGAAATGACTCTTCCCAAGATCACTGGCAGCCTCCATCTGCCAAACTTAGTCATGGCCTGTGGGAGAGAGTCCCGTGCTTTCAGCCCTTGCACCTCTTCCATTCATTCTCCACACACCAGCCATGGTAATCTTTTTTAAAATGGATGAAATTATGTCACAGTCTTGCTTACACCCTCTCCAGAGTCTTCCCATTACAGTTACAATCAAACTCAAACACCTTTCCATGGTCTTCAAGGCTTTTTATGATTTAGTCTCTGCTCCCTCTCTGTCTCACCTCCCGTTTACGTTCCCTGATACTCACGGACGCCGTCCACTCTGGCCTTCGTCCAGCCCCTAAAATGGGGCAAACCCTTTGCTGTCTTGGGCCTCTGTACTTGTCTTTCCCTGTGTCTAGAGTGCTTTTCCCTCAGAGCTGGCTGGTTTCTTTATAAAATTCAGATCTCAGCTCAAATGCTGCCTCATCACAGGACTCACCCTTGGTCATCCTGGTTAAAGTAGCCTGTCCCCACTGTCTCTATCCCAGTGCCTCTGTGTTCTCCATTGCACTTAGCACCAGTGGAAGAGTCTTATTTCTATGTGTGTTGTCTTAGGTTCCAACATCTAGACCAGAGATTGGGACCTGAGTTGTGGAAAGCCAGGTTTTTTAATTGGGGCTGAGGAGTGTCTCCTTGGTGGGATCTTTTCCTGGATAGCCTCTTAAAAGTAGTGGATCTGCACCTCATAGTTACTGAGGAATGTTTGCACTTTGGGAAACTGTCTTTGGGAATCTTTGCACTTTCTAAGTCACAGACTGAATTGTTAATTTTTCTGAAAGAGAAAATGTTTTAACCCAGTTGGTGTAACTGCTAACTAATTTTTTGCTTTAAAAGCATACATACTCAACTCTTAGAATATTAATTGATACGGTAACACCCTCAGCTCTTATGGTAGAACTGTTTTAAAAATAAAATGGTAGTTACGTAGCCATGAAGTGATTACAGCTGCCAGCAAGTAAAGATCATAAGAGTGAGAAGTAAGTCATTTCCTGCCTTTATTAGGAATGCCAGCAACAGCATGCTCCATAAGCTTTCTTAGATGAGGTGTCTTTTAGACTTCTGCTTATCTGAAGTACACTGTTAATTTTCACTGTTTCTGAGCAGTGGTAATCATTTTGTCCTTGGTGTCCAGGAAAAAGAGGGACTCAATCCTTGTTTATTGAGTTAAATTGAACTACTAACCTTCAAATGTGGATTCCTTATCATACACTTCACAGTTTGGGTTGCCTCTACTAAAAAATGTTTATGACATAAGAATAATAGGATCAAAAATTGTGTATATAGTGTGATCTCAGTTATGCTCACAAGTTGCAGCTTGTGAAAGGTATGCTGTGACTCTCTCAAATATGTCTCAACTTACTCCTATTGTTATATGGATAGCAAGATTTGGGATTTTTTTTTTCCTTAAGACTTTTCTATATTGGGCAGATAGGCAAATGGGCATGATTTCTGGGGCGGCCTGAGCAACATCCAGCTCTTGGGTGCCCTGCACAACCAGTGTGTGGAGCACAAACCCAAAGCTGACTGTCCTCACCGGAACTTGTGATGGAATCTCTAGTAGCAGTAACTGCTTTATACCAGTACCATCCAAAGCACTCCCCAGGTTAAGTCAGACTCCAACATTTATTTGTTCCTTTGACATACATGTACTGATGTTGCCAAGTCAAGTAAACCAGCAGACACAGCACCCATATTCAAGTTGCTTCCAGTATTTTAGGAAGAATACCTATATTAGGAAGAACACACTTGAGCAGTTCCAGCTCGTGGTAATGGTTATGAAGGAAAGGTATCATGTACCATGTGAGCACAGAGCAGGGGAGAGCCTAGTTTAGGTGGAGAGTTTCAGGTAAGCTGAAACCTCAAAACTGAGAGGAGTTAGCCAAGTGGGGGAAACGGCATGATAAAAGCCAGGAGGCAGAGAAGAGCACGTGAAGAATCAAGAGAGACCAGTGTGGGTCTGATGCAGCCAAACTGGGAGAGATGAATGAGCATGAGATGGAGAAGTGGGCAGTGTGAGGGGTGTTCTGTGAGTTGCAGCTTGTGAAAGGTATGCTGTGACCGAAACAAGTCAGAGATGCTGAGAAGGTACCTCTAACCTCTAAAGAAGGAACCGCCCCCTCCAACCTCTAAAAACAAAAAGTCTTGCACGGGCCTCCACACAGACTTCATGTTTGCTCTGACCTCACTGCCTCTTTTTCTAAGGACTGGTACCATGACCAAAGGTAACTGGGTACCATTAGCGTGCATCACCACTCCAGCTAGCTCCTGGGGGAAACTGGTCTTTCCACATTGAGCACATAAATCTAGTAAACAAATGCGTGTTCTAAGGAAAGTGAGGGCATGCTAGATTCATGTATTTAAGTTAGGTTACCCATCCCATCACAGTATATACAGATGTTCCAGTAACATGATCCTCGGGAGCTGGGGTGCACAGTGTTAGATTCTACTTATACTTCAACTTCCAAGTTGTCAGAATAAGATTTCTTTTCTCTCTCTTCTTTTTTTTTTTTTGGTCAGTTGTTTCTTACTGAAGTTAGAAGAAACGTCTCTTTAATTATTGCCAACAGAGATTGATGTGGAAACAAAGTGATCGTTCAGCCTGCTTTGTAATCTGTGTGACCATACTCTCTTACAGCCAGTACTCCATTACTGTCAGAGTGTGGTTGCCCTGGGAAGTTTTCGCTTTCAGTCAGCAAGCTCATTACTGAAAACTATTATAAGATAAATGCCCTTGAGTCATACACTTGTCTTATTGCCATGGTGTTTTCTGATAAGTGGTTCTTCCCACAAATGAGCATACTTCATTTGCCATCTGTTTAAAATCATAGCAGAATGGGAACTAGTAACTTGAAGCCTAAGGAACTAGTAACTTGAAGCCTGTCTCTTTCATACACTGGAATTCTGACAAAGAATGTATTGAGCATTACTTGTTCTTTCATTCTTTTTAGATTCTTCTTAATCCTTTGGTGAAAACTCTGTGACACGAGATGGCTGCGAATAAGCCCAAGGGTCAGAATTCTTTGGCCTTACACAAAGTCATCATGGTGGGCAGCGGTGGTGTGGGCAAGTCTGCGCTGACTCTGCAGTTCATGTATGATGAGGTAAGTGCCGATGGCATCATGGATGTCAAAGTTGGGGCTTGCACAGAGTATTTCTCTAGCTTAGTTTTGGTTGTGGTTTGGATGGATTCCTTGAATCTTTGAAAGCCACTGATCATTTTTTTCCTGGTTTTAAATTCAGAGTCAACATTTGTATACAGCTTGATTTACAAAGTTGAGAGTTCAAGGTCCTTAAAAACGTTATGCTTTTAAAAAACAGAACAAAAGTGAGAACAGTACCTATCTCTGAGCAATATGTGACTTTTTTTAGTGTCTTAATAGTGAGACCCACCTTGAATTAATAGAACTGGTAGATATAGTACCTGATTGAGACTTGAGGTTAACATATATAAGGTATCCTTTAATAACTCAATGAAAAAATCATTTATTATATATTTGGCCTGGTACTACACTCACCACTAAGCAGGTGAAGGCTGTGTCCCTGAAATAAAATAACTTAACAGGTTACAGATTTGTGTGCATGTATTTGTATTAGACTTTATGGCCCCAGAGTTAAGGTCTCAGCCTATATACAGCAATGTATTTTTTCCATAGAGCATTGTTATTAAGGCTAAATGATTTGAGTTGCTAATCAAATTTAAGCATTTTTCCTCAATTCTTCTTCCTCCCAAATAGAAGTAAGGATTTATGGTTACTCTTTCTTACCTGGTTCTCACAACAGTCTTGTGTGGTAGGTAGTGGTATGCTCATTTTACAGATGAGAAAACAGAAGTTACCCAACCTGCCCACTCAGAGTGACCTCTGATGAGGAACTCAGTGTTAAACCTGGTCTTCTGAGAAAAATATCCTGCAGATTTTTATCACCCAGTGTCTCTTTTCATTGCCTGCTCATCAGCATTTCTTCCATACACAGAGAACTTTAAAAATTTTTTTATTTAGTTGGTTTACAATATTGTATTAATTTCTTCTCACACAGAACTCTTAAATCCTGAAGTTGTCCTGCTTATGATAAACAATTTGGAGGGGGAAAATTAAAATGGTATTTTAAATGGAATTGCTAATTTATCTGTTCAGTTCTGTTCTTCATAATAGTCACCTGAATAGCTGCTTTTCTTTAAATTAATCCTTAAATCAGTCCCCTTCTTGATAGTAAGGCAGTCAAAAGTAAGAATGTTCGTATGTCTGATGTTTGATGAATGATTAAGCTTTCATTTAATATTCATAATATTATCAGATACGATAACTGAATATATCCATTAAATATTTATAAATGTTTATAAATACTTGACATTTGTGAAATAATAGCCTGTAATTATGGTAGAATGTTCTATATCTTTTACAGTTACAAATACACTGTGTTTGGTTTCTCAGTAAATACTTGTTGAGTGTCTCCATGTACCAGACACTCTTCGAGGCTTTGAGGAGACATTGATGAATAGACTGGTCAAGGTCCCTGCCCCCAGGGGTTAAATTCTAGTATGGGGATTTAGACATTGAGCAAATAAATAAGAAAATATCAGATAAGTATTTATAGGAACTAATTAAAAGCCCACAAAAGTAAGTGTGTATATATATATATACACACACACCAACAATGTTACTCTAATCAAAACTATCAAAGTGAGATTTAGAGAATAAAAGTTAGAAGTACAATTGTAAAGTGGTTTAATTATGCTATTTTTAAAAGTGGGAAGACAGGGGAGAAATCTCAGAGTTCAAGATTTGACATTCTACAGAGTAGTATAAGTCACTTTTTTGCCTCGGTTCATTTTGGAGAAAGAAAAGATTTAACCATGCTTTCAATACTTACCTAAATATTGACTTTGAAGTCATTTTCTACAATTCTAACATGAAAATTTATATTTGGAGTCACAAAAAAGGATTTAAGAACATTTGATAAAATACCTATGTAATAGTTTTTGCAGATATAGTGTTTTAAGGAAGAGAAGAGTCATGGTTTTCAAGCTTTCAATCGCCTAGAGCTGTTCAACCTCCACTTTTTATAAAAGAAAAGACCTCTGAATTGTCTATGATGGAAATTTAAACAAATGTAGCTTTTACCACTAGGGAAAATTTAATGAAGGCTACATGTGGCCTCTCAGTACTATTTTGGCACCTTCGTGGAATCTGTATTTCAAAATAAGGAACTTTGAAAAGTAAAGGTGATTTAGAAATGGAAGTGCTTTCCCTCATTCCCAGTTTGTGGAGGACTACGAGCCGACCAAGGCCGACAGCTATCGGAAGAAGGTGGTGCTGGACGGGGAGGAAGTGCAGATTGACATCCTGGATACAGCCGGGCAGGAGGACTACGCGGCCATCAGGGACAACTACTTCCGCAGCGGCGAGGGCTTCCTCTGTGTCTTCTCCATTACTGAAATGGAGTCCTTCGCAGCCACAGCCGACTTCAGGTACGTCAGGGCGCCGTGTCGCGACACTGCGAACAGCGGCCTCCTCGGCAGCGAGTGGGCGGCTGGAGGCTCTTGACCTGGCCGCCCTTCCCTCGCGCTGTGCTGAGCCCCTCTCTGACCTCAGCCTGGCTGTCCTCCGTGCGCTCGCGCTCACCTCCCGGCCCTCGCCTCCCGCCGGCTCTGCCAGCGCCAGCTGCGGCGCAGCCGGAGTGTGACAGCCCGCGCACGCAGAGTCTCCTTGTGTGTTCCTGAAGTGTTTCCCTTTGGAGTACAGTACCGCTGCTGCCGTGAAAGCAGATGCCTGGATCACGTCACGGCTCTCTGACCCAGATTTTGAGTCTGTCTGTGTTAGTCACGCGTGTCTCAGCGCCTGTGTCGTGCCCAGCAGGCACGTCGCCATCCTCCTCAAACACACACTGAACTTTTAGTGGAAATAATACCACCATAGATACACACACTGCCTTGTTATACAATCTTTTTAATATCTTATTTACTGTTTGTTTAATCGAAGTCCGTCCTCCACTTGATTTGGGACAGGGGATTGGGGAAGTGATAAAGGGGAGAGGTGTTCTCTCTATACATAAGAAAAATACAGCATAAATAAGTTCTTAGAGTAGTGTCATAAATACAGCATGCACAAAAACAAATATTCTTTATGTATTTTTATTTAGATACACATGATCTGCTTTGGTGTTGGGGGGCAGGTGCAAAAGAAGCATATAATATATCCTCTGTTTTCAACATTCACACAGCCTGTTGAATAAGGCGTGAGACCCAGTGTCAGTTAGTGATAAAGAAGATATGGACAGTGACTGTTACAGGGGATCCAGGGGATGAGAGGAGTTGGAGGCCTTCAAGAGATAGATAACCTTGAAGGATCACAAAGATTTCCAAAGATGAGGAAGGACGTCATCCCTAGTGTTTGGGCAGGAAACTGAACCAGTGCTTACACAAAGCATTCCTCTTCATGTATAGATGAAAGTCCCAAG
Source organism: Dama dama (assembly GCF_033118175.1). Classification (NCBI taxonomy): domain Eukaryota; kingdom Metazoa; phylum Chordata; class Mammalia; order Artiodactyla; family Cervidae; genus Dama; species Dama dama. Next base: position 77,513,555 of record NC_083698.1, on the reverse strand, counting down.
AACGCAAAAGATTCTAAGAGAAGCTTCTTTGTAGAAAAGCATGTCACTGAGAAACTTAGGAAATGTAAATTTATTTGTAAAATTAAGTTTGCTGGTTTCTGTAAGGAAGAAGTTTTTGTCCATGATAAAGTGCAAAGAGTGGCAGATTCTGGTAACTTGTAACCCTGGGAGACATATTGAAAGTTACCAGTCAGTGCTTATTCATTCTTTGAAAAAATATTTGAGTGCTTATTCTGTAGCAGATTCTGTTCTAAGTAATGGAATACATTTTGTCACCATAGTCACCAAAGCCAGAATGGTATCTCAAGGGAATGAGGTATTTTTACGCCAAGAGAAAAAGTCTTGGGCTGTTGCTATTACAGAAAATAAATGAATCATTCATTACCCTCTTGTCCTACCTCCAATGTGTTGCCCTTCCCATAAATAAAAAATGTTCCTGGTAACTGACCAGGAGTAGGAAAGCCATTTTTGAGGTGGTCTGAATGGTAATAGAAGAGTAGGCGCTCCACATGATCTGACCTGCAAAGTATAGAGCAATGTCAGCTCCTCTTTTTTTTTTATTGTAGTTGATTTTTAAAAATCTTTTATTGAAGTATAGTTGATTTACAATGACATGTTAATTTCAGCTCTACAGCAGAGTGATTCAGTTTTACATACCTAATTATTTTTTTATATTTTCCATTATGGTTTGTCATAGGTTATTGAATGTAGTTCTCTGCGCTATACAATGGGACCTGGTTGTATATCCATTTTATATGTAATAGTTTACATCTGCTAATCCCAAACTCCCCCAACCCATTCCTCCTTGGCAACCCTAAGCCTCTCTTAGACTGTGTCTAAGTCTTTTTCCATAGATAGATTCATTTATGTCATATTTTAGATTCCATACATAAGTGATATCATATGGTATTTCTCTTTCTGACTTGCTTCACGTGGTATGATCATCTCTAGTTGCATCCACGTTGCTGCAAATGGCATTATTTCATTCTTTCTTATGGCTGAGTAGTATTCCATTTTATCGGCACCATATCTTCGTTATGCATTCACTCATCTGTTGATGGACATTTAGGCCATTTCTGTGTCTTTGCTATTGCGACTAGTGCTGCTAAGAACACGGGGGCACATGTATCTTTTTGAATTAGAGTTTTGTCTGGATACATGTCTAGGAGTGGGGTTGCTGGATCATGTGGTAGTTCTTAGTTTTCTGAGGACCTTCCATACAGTTTTCCACAATGACTGCACAAATTTACATTCCCACCAATAGTGTAGGAGGAGGACTGTTTCTCCATACCCTCTCCAGCATTTGCTATTTGTAGACTTTTTAATAATGGCCATTCTGACTGGTGTGAGGTGGTACATCAGTAGAGTTTTGATTTGCATTTCTCTGATAATTGTCAGCTCCTAAATGTAGCCTTCCTGGGCCTCCTATCACGAAGGCAGAATCCACTGTTTCCTCATCGGTGATTGTGATATACTTTGCACAGCCCCAGTAGCACACTCACCACACTCTGACACTGAGATTTCTGTATGCTGTGTGTTTTTCCTGACAAGGTAAAAACACTTGGAAGCAGAACCCATTTCTTACCCATTTCAGTATCCCTGATACCCACATTTGGCACAGTTGCCCACATATAACTTAGAGTGCTTATAAGTGTTCAATAGAAATGTTAGAAAACCCTGTTGCCTTTTGTGGTTCTCACTTTCCTCAAATAAAAATGAGGCTTGACCAGTTTGTAAAGATGCTTTTCTATTCTAAAATTTTATAATTGTCTCTCAAACTCCAAAGGGAGCATCACTTTAAGCAAAAATGCCGGTAATGATTACAGTCATCACAAAGGTCACTGATCACCCTAACAAATTTAATGATAATGGAAAAGTTTAAAATATTGTGAGAATTACCAAAATGTGACACAGAGACACAGAGTGAGCAAATGCTGTTGGAAAAGTGGCCCTGATGGACTGGCTTGACACAGGGGGATGCAAACCTTCAGTCTGTTAAAAAAGAGAAAGCAGTATCTGCAAAGCACAGTAAAGCTAATTGCAGTATAACAAGGTGTACTTGTATCAGTAGTACTTCATAAATTGTGATAAATTGTGTTGACAACAGGGGAAACTGGGTGTGGGGACATACAGGAACTCTGTCCTGTCTTCACACCTTCTCTGTAAATCTGAAATCATTCTAATATAAAGAGTTTGTTTTGAAAAAGCCTTTAGAGGGACTTTCCTGACAGTCCAGTAGTTAAGACTCTGCACTTCCACTGCAGGGGGTGCGGGTTCAATCCCTGGTTGGGGAACCAAGATCCCACATGCCATGCAGCCTGGCCAAAACGTAAAAAAGGTTTTAAAAACAAGACATTTAGAATGAAGTTGCATTTGATACTTTCACTTCATGCCTCTACTGCCATATTTGTACTCTTCTTTGGTGTATTTTTCCTCCATCAATGAAGTGAATGTGAAGCTCAAATGATTGAGAGTAGATAAAGGAAGGCGTGCTGCTGGTTTCCTCCCATGTAATAAATGAGCTCATTGTTCAGAAGCATAAATAAATGCCTGCATGTGTTATTTGTTATTTTAACACACAGAGATATTTCTTGCTCATTTCCTCTTACCAAGGGAGCAGATTTTAAGAGTAAAAGAAGATGAGAACGTTCCATTTCTGCTCGTTGGAAACAAATCAGATTTGGAAGATAAAAGGCAGGTTTCCGTAGAAGAGGCGAAAACCAGAGCCGACCAGTGGAACGTTAACTATGTGGAAACATCTGCCAAGACGCGGGCCAATGTTGACAAGGTAAAAGGGGACCCTCCTCACCATGACATCATGTTGAAATAGGTTGATTTGCTTAACTCGGCTCCATCTGTGTCTAGAGAGTCTGTTGAGACTTTCAGAGAGATTTAATACACGTTGATGTTTATCAGCCCTGAATTCTCAAGTACACCGTGTTAGGACTTTCTTGACTTCACCTTGTCCTTAGGTTCCCAAGGGGCATAAAAACATGAGACAACCACAGCCAGATGTACTTTTTTTAAAGCACTGGCCAGATTCCTGACCTGAATCCCCCCTCTTTTTTTTTTTCCTTTTTTTTTCCTGATTGGCTGGAGAATCTCAGAGCTGACACCTGCCCATCCCCACTCAAGTTCTCCCAAGTGAAGGTGGCTCCCAAGATGAAGGAGCCCCGAGGGAGAGGGCTTTGAAATCTCTGTCACCACGGCTGCACTCCCCACTCTCCACCTCTGATCTCCACCCCCTCGCCCCCCTCTCCACCCAGGGGAAAGAGAATTCCTCTGCCCTCTTCCCTCATCTTTGCAGATTGTGCAGATTGGCCCTTCCTGGAGACCAGGTGAGGAACACCTTGGAGCCTTCCCGGGTGCCGTTCATCCACCCCCCGACACCACTGTCCGTGTTCAGGAAGCCTGCTGCTGGGGCTGGAGCAGCTCTGGGTGGGAGCCCTTCCAGGGAGGCCTTTTCAGTCCCCGAGTATCCCAGCCCTACAAGTGCCTCACAAAAACTAACATGCAGAAGGATTGCCTACAAAGCCTGATAAACTTAGGTTCCTGGGTCTTCTCCAGAGACTTGGATTCGTTTGCTCTGGGGTGGGTCCTAAGAATTTGCAGATCTAGTTAGCTCCTGGGTGTGCAGGTGGGGTGGTGGACCGCACTTGAAGGAACGCTGCCCTAGGTGTCCGCAGGTGTTGGTGAACTACTCTGCTGTGTCTGTAGATCCATAACCCTGGTCCAGAAATCCTGATGTTGAAAGCTTAGAGGTTCGTTCTGCCTGTTTACTGTAGGTGTGAAGACATTGTCATTTTAAGCTCACTTTTTTTTTCCAGTCACACAGTCAGATTCCTCTAAGTCCAGGATATTGTTACAACATGCTAGAAGAGTTCTACTCAGTAAACCAGTTTCTGCTAGTTACAGCAAATATTTTTTAACATACTAATGAAATATTGTTTAAGATTCAGTGTGTATATGGTTTTGAAAGGCACCACAGAACAGTATCTTAGGATATACATACTTTGTTTCCTCCTGTTTAATATCTCGAGCAGATGGTAGAACACACACTAAAACCTATTTGAACTAAGGGGGGGTGGGGAGGAGAGGTGAGCAGTAGTGTCCAGCTCTGAGGCTTGCAGCAGTCCTCTGGTGTCACCTGCTGGCATCAGAGGCCCCGGGAAAGTACAGTCATGTAACTTGTCACAGTTATCACAGGAGGGTGAGAAAAAGACCAGCAACCCAATGGGAAACAGTCAAAAAATATAGACACCCTTGTAGAAAGAAGTACAAATTGCTTTTAAAGTTTAAAAGCGGCTTAGTCTAACTTATAATAGGAAGCGCAATTTAAAAACAGGACTTTTTTTTACCTGTTACATTGGGGAATAAAGCAACTAGACTGGTGATAATACTGTTGACAGGAGTGTGGGGAGGAGGGGAAGGGAATGCTCATATGTTTGTGGAAGGGCAATTTGGTGATTATCAAGATTATGGCCCCACTAATTCAAGTCCTAAAATTTATATAAAGTCATACATCAATGCATAAGTATGTTCAGCAGTAATCACTGAAGCATTATCTGTAGAAACAAAAGATTTGACATATCCAAGTGCCCAATAACAGACTATTTTAAAGGCTGGTGCATCCATATATGGAGAAGGCAATGGCACCCCACTCCAGTACTTTGCCTGGAAAATCCCATGGACGGAGGAGCCTGGTAGGCTGTGTGGTCCATGGGGTTGCTAAGAGTCGGACATGACTGAGCAACTTCACTTTCATGCATTGGAGAAGGAAATGGCAACCCACTCCAGTGTTCTTGCCTGGAGAATCCCAGGGACGGGGGAGCCTGGTGGGCTGCCGTCTATGGGGTCACACAGAGCCGGACACGACTGAAGCGACTTAGCAGCAGCAGCAGCAGCATCCATATGATGGAATATTGTACGGCCATTAAAAAGAAATGAAGATAACTTCCCTGGTGGTACAGTTGATAAGAATCTGCCTCCCAGTGTAGGGGACCCAGGTTCAACCCTAGACCATGAAGATCTCACTATGCCGCGGAGCAGGTAAGCCTGTGTGCTACAACTACTGAGCCTGTGTGCTGCAACTGCTGAAGCCCACACACCTGGAGCCTGTGCCCTGCAACAAGAGAAGCCACTGCAATGAGAAAAGCCTGTGCACCGCAACTAAGAGTAGCCCCCACTCACCACAACTAGAGAAAACTTCGAGCAGCAGTGAAGACCCAGCAGGCCAAAAATAAGTATTTTTTAAAAATGAAGGTAGAGCCAAATGTGCTGATCTTCAGCATTAGGAAATGAAATACAGAACAGTAGCAGTAACTGTAGTTTGCTGCCATCTGTGTTTGAAGCACATCATGCACACAGGCACACATGTATGTGTGTCTCGGGGATATGCAAGAATCTAGTACCTGTGGCTGCCACCAGGTAGATACATTTTTCACAAGCACCTCAGTGGCTGCAGAAAAGTAACGTGCAACAACTCTTCAGCCACAGTGTGAGTCCACATCCTTCAGGCCCAACTCATTGTGCCCTCAGACGCGTCCCTGGAGAATCCCATGGACCGAGGAGCCTGGTGGGCTACAGTCCAAAGAGTTGCACAGAGTCGGACACAACTGAAGCAACTTAGCACACATGCACGCACAGACATTTGTTAGTGATATTGAACTTTTGAATTATTACACTAAGAGCTTTTAAATTATTATGCTAATATCTCCCATTATTTGCCAATTTCTAGACAGACAAAAATTGATAAATCCTAAAATACTGTGCAACAAGCAGTTATCTTCTAGTGCCTGGTATCAAAATACTAAAGGAAGCAGTCATTTTCCACAGCTGTTTTTAAAAATGGGGCTGAAGAAAGGTTAATAAATGAAAATTTTATTAAATCACTTTAAAATAGTAATTGATAAAATATATTTGCTAATTATTAATTACTCAAATGTAATCCACTGGGTTACATCTTCAGAGCTATCACTTGCGGTGCTTTTTTATTTTTATCTTGAAAATTCAGATGGAAGATTAGGTTATATTATGTAAGCAGATTTTACCCGAAAGTGTAGTTCAGAAAATCTTCCTGTTTTCCCATTTTTTTAATGTACTTGGAAGAAGCAGACTTTAGTTATATGCTTTCCTGTCTTTGTATTCCCCAAATAAGAGCTCTTTAATATTCATATATTACTCCCAATGTTTACTGCTGTAATTCAGAGATGCAGGAACATATTATCTACTTGCTTTATTCTGTTTTCTTCTCTGTAGGTATTTTTTGATTTAATGAGGGAAATTCGGGCCAGAAAGATGGAAGACAGCAAAGAAAAGAATGGAAAAAAGAAGAGGAAAAGTTTAGCCAAGAGAATCAGAGAAAGATGCTGCATTTTATAATCAGAGCCCAAACTCCTTTCTTATCTTGACCATACTAATAAATATAATTTATAAGCTTTGCCATTGAAGGCTCAATTGACTGAAATTACTTTAACATTTTGGAAATTGTTATGTATCTCTAAAAGCATGAATTGGAACTGCACTGAAAGTCAAATTCACTTAAAAAGAAATTAATGTGGCTTCACCAAGAAGCAAAGTTCAACTTATTTCATAATTGCCTACATTTATCACGGTCCTGAATGTAGCGTGGGCGCTTGTGTTTTGCCGGCAGTCTTTCTTGAACTGTTCGAGAGGTGAGAATGGGGGTGGGCAATGGGAGGAAAGGCCACTTCCTCTGGTTTATTATAAAGCTTAAATTTTATAACCATTTTAAAATGTCTTGGTCTTCTACTGCCTTGAAAAAAAAAAATGACAATTGTGAACATGATAGTTAAACTGTACCACTTTTTTTTAACCATTGTTATGCAAAATATAGAAGAAAAAGTGACTGGCATGATTGTTGCATATAGTTCAATTGAGAGTAATTCATCTGTGAACCTGCATTAATTACCTGGTGATTAACTTAGAAAAGTGGTGTAAACTTGTACATGGAAATTTTTTAATATGCCTTAATTTAGAAACTGAAAGATACCTGGTTACATCATTCTGGGTTGTATCCTCATGGTGCCGTGGGCCCACTGCCCACGTGTCCTGGTGAGAGAATACGTGTCGGGATGGAGGACAACTTTTGTATAGAAGATGCTCAAGAAATAACTGCTAGAGTCTGTCCAAATGTAAAATGTGTGCCATACTCTGGTTCTTGAAAATGAAGTTCCAGAGCCCCTTGATTGCTTTTAATTAACTGTAAGGTAGTTTAAAAATGAAGGACCAGCATATACTTGTAAGATAATTTTAGACTATGAGGATTCAGTATGTCTCAGTGAACCCTTATTCTTGAAGATGCTGATCCCTGGAAATCCTTTTATGCAAGTGGTGAGCATGTGTTAAGATTTTGATCTCTTTGGAGCAGGGCATAGGAAAAGTGTCCACGGTGCTAATGCGTTTTGCACTAGACCACTTCGGGAAAGTAGTTGTGCTTGCCATCTGTTAACTTCTAAATTTGTATTCCTGAGGTTGCAGTTTGGCTGTGCGGGAGTTACTAGGAGTGTTTGTAGTCTGTGTTCATAATGAAGAACACTGTAGTTACATTTTCCTAAAGTTAACATCGAACAGCCAAACCTGAGGATAGTGCAGAAAACATGTTTGCCCCCAAACAGTAGGCTGTGTCCCCGTTGTACGGCATGCCCACTGAAGGGACATAATTTCAATGGGAGATATACCACTATCAGATTTTTCTTTTCTTTGGAATGGGACTAAGGCAGTTGTTTCAATAAAGTTTTACTTTCTTTATGCTCAGTCTTAATTTCAGCAAGTCAAAGATGTGTTCAGGCATTCCAGGTAACAGATGTGTATGTAAAGCTAACACAAATAGGCTACTTAGGAACTGAACTCTTTAGATACTACATCCAGCTTGTCATGTTAAATATGTGTCCTTAAAGGGTTTGAGATGTACATCTTTCATTTCGTATTTTCCATAGGCTATGCCGTGTGCAGAATTAAAGCTCCCCATGTAAGCGCAGCCCCGCGGGCCCAGCAATCTCCACGTGTACTTGTTGCTGTCTCGTTTAACCAGGGGTCCTAACCACTAACGTTGTGACTGTGCTTTGAGACCTTTCCTCTCCTGGGTACTGAGGTGCTATGAAGCCAAATGACAAAGACGCATCACATGTCTTAGGCTGATGCCACTACCCGACTGGTTTATTTGCAATTTGAGCCATTTAAAGACCAATAAACTTTCTTTTTTTAAATGTTTGTGGTGTTACTTGATGTTTACAATGGAACATGTAAAATTCAACCTGGGCATCCTTACCAGAGACTTGAAAACACCTCAGTCTTTTGAGCTATCAGTTTAGGGACTTCTGTGTGAGAAGAATCCTGTACCAGATGTCCTCGGTCTCAGGACCATCATTACTCAGGTTTAAGCAGGGCTCAGAAATGGCAGAGCCCCACCTGCACAGTTGCATGGAAGGCACTCTTCTGCTGTCACCAGAGTCCTCCATTGTACTTTACTTTTCGAATACTACTCGACTCCTGAGTGGGTAGGTGGCAGCTTTATATTCATTTTGTAAATCAGACTGATCCCCAGAGACAATTCCTTTTCCAAATTGTGGCAGGAGGAATCCCCCCTCCCCCTGCCATCTCATCATACTTCAGGCTTTCACTCACATTTGATGTCTGTCTGGAAAACAGTGGCCTACTAGCCGTCACACAGCCCCTGGGCTAGAAATGATCTGGCCCAACATTGAACACAACCCTTCAAAATCCAATTCACTTCAATTTCTTAATTCATAAGCAGTGAGCACATTTATAATTGGCATAATTTTAATCTCGCTATACGGACCCATTCTTAACACTAATCAGGGGCATGATGTTGAACATTATATACTAAAAGGTTAGATTAAGTTGTCTCAAAGTGAATCAGAATGTCATTTTCAAAATTTTGTAACGAAACGTAAAATTTAAAACTATCAAAGCATTTACCAGAACTTAACAGTTTTCAAACTAATCCTTTTTTTAAAAAAAATCCATCATTAAAAGTCCCCTTTAGCAAATTGCTTTGAAAGTGAAAAGTGGACAGACCAATAGAGGCCTTCATTCATGCCCTTAGTTTGTGATAGGTGTTTATGAACCACCTACTGTGGGCCCTGCTGCAAATATAATAGGTGAAAGGACAGGCATGATGAGTTCAGGACAAGTGCAGATTCACACAGAGGGAAGGACCTATGTGTTACAAGGAAAGCAAGTTTTAAAAAGATTAGAGATTAGGTCTCCTTATCCTGGGCCAGACACCGTATTTCTTACGACTGTAAACTCATAATAATAGCAAACAGTGCATTCTACATGCAAGATACTGTATATTTTTTAATTTAATATTAACTCTTTGAGATACTTGCTATCCTAGCCCTTATCTTCCAAATGGAAAAACTAAGTTGAATAACTTGGCCCAGAGCCAAAAAATGGCAAAATAATTAACAGATTGGAAATAAAGTAGTCTGGTCCCAAGTTCATGCTCTGAATCCCTGCACAGTGAAGGAGTAGAGGATAGAGTTAGTGATTCAGGGGCCTGTACTATCGGGGGGAACATCCAGGATTTTCCCCAGGCTGATTTCCTTGAGAGAGCTTGCAGAGGCTGCTGTGAAAAGAGGCCTCTTGGGCATACAGCCTGGTTGCTAAGAGAAAAATCAAGTGTGGAGGGAAAACCTTGTGCAGAGCTCAGCTGTGGAGTCAGCCTTACAGTGCTTTTTCCATAACATCAGTCAAGAGGCAGCATTCTTTGGCAGGCAAGGAGCCTGTATCCTACATTTCTTTAACTGCAAAAAATTTCCTAGTCGTTTGCTCCAGCAGCACTGCCTGCAGCTGTTGTGGACAGCTGCCTGGAGACGCATGAAGGTAGATGGGCAGGGACGTTCAGCCATCTGTATTCTCAGTCCTCACAGAAGCACCATTTCTGGGGAGAGTGAGGGGCCCAGAGAGCATTTAACATCTGTTTAAGAAAGGCCGTGACGGTCCAGTGGTTAGGACTTGGCGCTTTCACTGCCGGGGCCAAGTTCAATCCTCAGGGAAATAAGATCCTCCAAGCCATGCAGTACAGCCAAGAAAAAAAAAAAAGAGGCCGTGAGAACTGTCATAACTTACACAGCTAATCAGATAGAAGAACAAGGTCACTTTTATCAAAAGCCCTAAGGAAAGAAAACAGCCAAAGTGTTCAGGTGCTTGCAAGCTCCTAGCAGCTAGAAAGTGCTCGTAAGGACAAAGTCAAACAACCAAAAAGTAAAAGCCTTGTTGAATTAGAAGGGAAAGAAGCAGGTATCAGAGCTAACTTCTGGGCCTTGCCCCAAGGAATTGCATGCTGTCGCCCTGAGCATTACACCATTACATGCCAGCTCTGTTGTTTATGACCAACCTACACAGCATATTAAAAAGCAGAGGCATTACTTTGCCAAAAAAGGTCCATCTAGTCAAAGCTATTGGCAGTTTGATCTCTGGTTCCTCTGCCCTTTCTAAAACCAGCTTGAACATCTGGCAGTTCACAGTTCATGTGTTACTGAAGCCTAGCTTGGAGAATTTTGAGCATCACTTTACTAGCGTGTGAGATGAGTGCAGCTGTGCGGTAGTTTGAGCATTTCTGGCATTGCCTTTCTTTGGGACTGGAATGAAAACTGACCTTTTCCAGTCCTGTGGCCACTTCTGAGTTTTCCAAATTTGCTGGCATATTGAGTGTAGCACTTTCACAGCATCATCTTTCAGGATTTGAAATAACTCAACTGGAATTCCATCACCTCCACTAGCTTTGTTCATAGTGATGCTTTCTAAGGCCCACTTGACTTCACATTCCAGGATGTCTGGCTCTAGGTGAGTAATCACACCATCATGATTATCTGGGTCATAAAGATCTTTTTTTGTACAGTTCTGTGTATTCTTGCCACCTCTTTTTAATATCTTCTGCTTCTGTTAGGTCCATACCATTTCTGTCCTTTATTGAGCCCATCTTTGCATGAAATGTTCCCTTGGTATCTCTAATTTTCTTGAAGAGATTTCTAGTCTTTCCCATTCTGTTGTTTTACTCTATTTCTTTGCATTGATCACTGAGGAAGGCTTCTTTATCTCTCTTTGCTATTCTTTGAAACTCTACATTCAGATGGGAATATCTTTCCTTTGCTTTTCGCTTCTCTTCTTTTCACAGCTATTTGTAAGCCCTCCTGAGACAGCCATTTTGCTTTTTTACATTTCTTTTCCATGGGGATGGTCTTAATCCCTGTCTCCTATACAATGTCACGAACCTCCATCCATAGTTCACCAGGCACTCTATCAGATTCCCTTAAATCTATTTCTCACTTCCACTGTATAATCATAAGGGATTTGATTTCAGTCATACCTGAATGATCTAGTGGTTTCTCCCTACTTTCTTCAATTTAAGTCTGAATTTGGCAATAAGGAGTTCATGATCTGACCTACAGTCCGCTCCCAGTCTTGTTTTTGCTGACTGTATAGAGCTTCTCCATCTTTGGCTGCAAAGAATATAATCAGTCTGATTTCGGTGTTGACCATCTGGTGATGTCCATGTGTAGAGTCTTCTCTTGTGTTGTTGGAAGAGGGTGTTCGCTATGACCATTGCATTCTCTTGGCAAAACTCTATTAGCCTTTGCCCTGCTTCATTCCATACTCCAAGGCCAAATTTGCCTGATACTCCAGGTGTTTCTTGACTTCCTACTTTTGCATTCCAGTCCCCTATAATGAAAAGGAAACTTTTTTGGGTGTTAGTTCTAAAAGGTCTTGTAGGTCTTCATAGAACCGTTCAACGTCAGCTTCTTCAGCATTACTGGTGGAGTTCCAGAAAAACATCTATTTCTGCTTTATTGACTATGCCAAAGCCTTTGGCTATGTGAATCACAATAAACTGTAGAAAATTCTGAAAAAGATGGAATATCAGACCACCTGACCTGCCTCTTGAGAACCCTGTATGCAGGTCAGGAAGCAACAGTTAGAACTGGGCATGGAACAACAGACTGGTTCCAAATAGGAAAAGTACATCAAGGCTGTATATTGTCATCCTGCTTATTTAACTTATATGCAGAGTACATCATGCGAAACGCTGGGCTGGAAGAAGCACAAGCTGGAATCAAGATTGCCGGGAGAAATATCAATAACCTCAGATATGCAGATGACACCGCCCTTATGGCAGAAAGTGAAGAAGAACTAAAGAGCCTCTTAATGAAAGTGAAGGAGGAGAGTGAAAAAGCTGGCTTAAGGCTCAACATTCAAAAAACTAAGATCATGGTATCCAGGCCCATCACTTCATGGCAAATAGATGGGGAAACAGTGGAAACAGTGGCTGACTTTATTTTTCTGGGCTCCAAAATCCCTGCAGATGGTGATTACAGCCATGAAATTAAAAGACGCTTATTCCTTGGAAGGAAAGTTATGATCAACCTAGATAGCATATTTAAAAGCAGAGACATTACTTTGCCAACAAGGTCCGTCTAGTGAAGGCTATGTTTTTTCCAGTAGTCATGTATGGATGTGAGAGTTGGACAGTGAAGAAAGCTGAGTGCCGAAGAATTGGTGCTTTTGAACTGTGGTGTTGGAGAAGACTCTTGAGAGTCCCTTGGACTGCAAGGAGATCCAACCAGTCCATCCTAAAGGAAATCAGTCCTGGGTGTTCATTGGAAGGACTCATGTTGAAGCGGAAACTCCAGTACTTTGGCCACCTCATGCTAAGAGTTGACTCATTTGAAAAGACCCTAATGCTGGAAGGATTGGGGGCCGGAGGAGAAGGGGATGACAGAGGATGAGATGGCTGGATGGCATCACCAACTCGATGGATATGGGTCTGGGTAGACTCCGGGAGTTGGTGATGGACAGGGAGGCCTGGCATGCTGCGATTCATGGGGTTGCAAAGAGTCGGACACGACTGAGCAACTGAACTGAACTGAGTCAAAGCTATAGTTTTTCCATTAGTCGTGTATGGATGTGAGACTTGGACTATAAAGAAAGCTGAGTGCCAAAGAATTGATGCTTTTGAACTGTGATGTTGGAGAAGACTCTTGAGAGTCCCTTGGACAGCAAGGAGATCCAACCAGTCCATCCTAAAGGAAATCAGTCCTGAATATTCATTGGAAGGACTGATGCTGAAGCTGAAACTCCCATCCTTTGGGCCACCTGATGCAAAGAACTGACTCATTGGAAAAGACTCTGGTGCTGGCAAAGATTGAAGGCTGGAGGAGAATGGGATAACAGAGGATGAGATGGTAGGATAGTGTCACCAACTCGATGGACATGAGTTTGAGTGAGCTCTGGGAGTTTGTGATGGCCAGGGAAGCGTGGCATGCTTCAGCCCATGGGGTCACAGAGTCGGACACAACTGAGAGACTGAACTGAACTGATGCCAAGTCTATTGTTTACAGACTGATCTTTGTAATGGGTGCCAATTTGGTGAAAAGGTATTTGGATGATTTTCCTGGATACCTGGAAGTTGGCTTAGAAGGAACTTGGAATTCAATTTGAACTTAGTCTTCGGGTCTCCTTAGTCTCCTCTAGTGAATGACAATTGGTAATAGAACTAAGATCCCACATGCCCTGTGGCCAAAAGATTAAAAAAAAAAGAAGACCTGAGAGCATGTGACATAGAAAGCACCCATTAGTGTGACTCTCACCAGGAACACGTCTAAATCCCACACAGGACTTCCCTAGTGGTCCAGTGGCTCAAGACTTCACATTTCCAATGCAAGTGGTGTGGATTTGATCCCTGGTTGGGGAACTAAGAACCCGAAAGTCATATGGCATGGCCAAAAAGAAAAAAAATCCCACTCCAGTTCAAGGCCCACCTCTTTGCAGTTGGTAGATAGTTGGGATATAAAATAGTGGGTGGACCTTGTAGTCAAAAGATAAGTGATTGTTGTCCAAGATGTGGGGAAACACAAATCCAGGTTGGGGAGGTGGCAGTATGGCAGAGTCTTCAAATATGAAAACCATTTATCTTAACATTCATAAAATTCCCTTTTTCTATATCTCTCTAAAGAAATAACTGCACATGTGCCCAGAGTCATGTCCAAGGTGGTTCACTGTAGCACTGCTTACTAGAACACTGAGAACTACCTAAATGTCTAGAAACTGAGGAATGGCTTAAGAAACATAGACAATCCATACTATACAACGGTTTGAAGGGACAGACTAGAGATATTTATCAGTATAGAAAAGTCTTTAAAATATTCTTGGGTCAAACATGCATCTTTGGGACTTCCCTGGCAGTCCAGTGGTTAAGATGCTGTGCTTGCAATGCAGGGGACATGAGTTCAATCCCTAGTCGGGAAACTAAGATCCCACATGTCACACAATGCTGCCAAAAGCTTTTTTTTTTTTTCTTTAAATTTAAAAATACATCTTTGACCATGGTACAAACATTATAACTTTTTTGTAAAACCCATATACAAACAACACCATACACATCTATGAGTTTGTTTATCTTGAGAAAGCTATTTTTTTAATCTAGACAAATATACTGAAATACATAATAATGGTTACTCATGAGAGAATGCTGAAAAAGGAAAGGATTTGAGGGTTTAAACTTTATCCTTTTTTTTAAAAAAAAAAAAAAAAAGAGCATTTTAAGTCAACCTGGGGGATTGTCAGGTTGACAGCTTTTTTAAAAAAAATAAAAATTATTTTTGGCTGTGCCAGGTCTTTGTTGCTACACAGACTTTTCTCTAATTGCAGTGAGCAGGGGCTACTCTCTAGTTGTGGTGCACAGGCTTCTCTTGTTATGGAGCACAGGCGCTTCAGTAGTTGCAATTCCCGGGCTCTAGGGCACAGGCTCAATAGCTGTGGTGCATGGGCTTAGATGCTCCTCAGCATGTGGGCTCTTCTCAGATCAGGGATCACACCTGTGTTTCCTGCATTGGAAGGTAGATTCTTTACCACTGAACCACCAGGGAAGTCCTATCCTGTCATTTTTAAATGAAGGATGCATTCATGTATTACCCACATAATTGAAATTAATTTTCTTAATTATATGATTACATGTAGCCAAAGTCCTCAAACCTAGAATATATAAATATATAGAGAGAATGCTCAAAACTCAACATTAAAGAAAAAGCAATTATAAAATGGACAAAAGAAACATAAGTGGCGAATAAACACATGAAAAGATGTTTGTCATCTTTAGCCATTAGGGAAATGCAAATTTAAGACACTGTCAAAAGAGTTAGATGACAAGTCACAGGCTGAGAGAAAATATTTGCAAAACACACATCTGTTAAAGGACTGTTGTACAAAATATGCAATGAATTCTTCAATCTTAACATTAAGAAAATAACCCAATTTTTTTAAATGGGCCAAAGACCCTAAGAGACCCCTCATCAAAGAAGATATTCAGATAACAAATAAGCACATGAAAAAACATTCCACATCATGGGTCATCAAGGAGATGCAAACTAAAGCAAAAAGGTGATAGTACTACACACCTCTTAGAATGACAACACCAGGTGCTGGTGAGGATGTGGAGCAGTAAGTGTTCTCATTTATTGCTGGTGGGAATGCAAAATGGTATAGGCCCTTTGGAAGACAGTTTGGTGGTTTCTTCGAAAACTATAAATATTTTTGGGGGACTTCCCTTGTGGTCCAGTGGTGAAGAATCCTTCTTGCAATGCAGGGGACATGGGTTCCATCCCTGGTGGGAGAACTAAGATCTCACATGGTTTGAAGCAAGTAAGCCCACGAACTGCAACTAAGACCTGCTGCAGGTCTTCAGTTCAGTTCAGTTGCTCAGTCGTGTCCAACTCTTTGCGACCCCATGAACCGCAGCACGCCAGGCCTCCCTGTCCATCACCAACTCCCCGGGGTCCACCCAAACCCATGTCCATCGAGTCAGTGATGTCATCCAACCATCTCATCCTCTGTCGTCCCCTTCTCCTCCTGCCCTCAATCTTTCCCAGCATCGGGGTCTTTTCAAATGAGTCAGTTCTTCACATCAGGTGGCCAAAGTATTGGAGTTTCAGCTTCAACATCAGTCCTTCCAATGAACACCCAGGACTGATCTCCTTTAGGATGGACTGGTTGGATCTCCTTGCAATCCAAGGCACTCTCAAGAGTCTTCTCCAACACCACAGTTCAAAAGCATCAATTCTTTGGCCCTCAGCTTTCTTTATAGTCCAACTCTCACATCCATACATGACCACTGGAAAAACCATAGCCTTGACTAGACGGACCTTTGTTGGCAAAGTAATTAATGTCTCTGCTTTTTAATATGCTGTCTAGGTTGGTCATAACTTTCCTTCCAAGGAGTAAGCGTCTTTTAATTTCATGGTTGCAATCACCATCTGCAGTGATTTTGGAGCCCCCCAAAATAAAGTCAGCCACTGTTTCCACTGTTTCCCCATCTATTTGCCATGAAGTGATGGGACTGGATGCCATGACCTTAGTTTTCTGAATGTTGATCTTTAAGCCAACTTTTTCACTCTCTTCTTTCACTTTCATCAAGAGGCTCTTTAGTTCTTCTTCACTTCCTGCCATAACGGTGGTGTCATCTGTGTATCTGAGATTATTGATATTTCTCCCGGCAATCTTGATTCCAGCTTGTGCTTCCTCCAGCCCAGCGTTTCTCATGATGTCCTCTGCATATAAGTT
Source organism: Dama dama (assembly GCF_033118175.1). Taxonomy (NCBI): domain Eukaryota; kingdom Metazoa; phylum Chordata; class Mammalia; order Artiodactyla; family Cervidae; genus Dama; species Dama dama. The sequence continues at coordinate 77,496,953 of NC_083698.1, read as the reverse complement.
AAATAAGTAGGGTGACAATATACAGCCTTGACGTACTCCTTTTCCTATTTGGAACCAGTCTGTTGTTCCATGTCCAGTTCTAACTGTTGCTTCCTGACCTGCATGCAGATTTCTCAGGAGGCAGGTCAGGTGGTCTGGTATTCCCATCTCCTTCAGAATTTTCTACAATTTATTGTGATCCACACAGTCAAAGGCTTTGGCGTAGTCAATAAAGCAGAAATAGATGTTTTTCTGGAACTCTCTTGCTTTTTTGATGATCCAGCGTATGTTGGCAATTTGATCTCTGGTTCCTCTGCCTTTTCTAAAACCAGCTTGAACATCTGAAAGTTCACGATTCACATATTGCTGAAGCCTGACCTTAGTAACTGTTAAAAAATATATGTATAACTGTTAAAAAAAAAAAAACTGTGGTTTTGGCATAAGAATAGACAAATAGATCAATGGAATAGAATTTAGAGTCCCAAAACAAATCTTCACATTTATAGTCAATCTGTATTGGACCAAGATGCCAAGACAATTCAGTGGAAAAGAGTAGTTTTTCAACAAAATCGCGCTGGGACTGGATATCCACAAACAAAAGAATGAAATTGTATTCTTTTTTTTTTTTTAATTGTATTCTTTCTTCACACCATATACAAAATTAACTCAAAATGGATCCCTGACCTAAAATAAGAGAACGAAATTAAAAAACTCTTAGAAGAAAAGAGAAGTAAATCTTTATAACCTTAGATTCAGCAAAGCCTACTAAGCTATAACACACACAGAACAAAAGAATTAATTGAACTTCATCAAAATTTAAAACTTTTGTGCTTCACAGAATACCATCAAGAAAGCATAAAGACAACCCCCAAAATAAAATATTTGCAAATCTTGTATCTGATAAGGAATTTGCATCTAGACTATTAAGAAACCTACAACTCAACAATTAAAGTACAACCCAATTTAAAATGCACAAAAGTTCCAAGTAAACATTTTTTCCCCCAAGGAAATATGGAAATAGCCAATAAGCACACGAAAAGATGCTCAGAGGCAGAATCAAGATGGTGCAATAGGATGTGAAAGTCACTTCCTCCCACAAACGCATCAAAATACATCTAATACCTACTCAACGCTGGCCTGACTTAGACACCCAAAACTCCAAGAAAGATCACCACATAACCAGGTAGGATGAAAAGAGGAGGGGGAAGGAATCAGGACAGAACCTATGCCCCTGGGAGGGGCCTGTGAAAGATGAAAGGTTCCCGCAGCCTGGGAAGGCCCTTCACCAGTGGGGTGATCAGTCAGGACAGAAGAGGAGTTTCAGAGGCTCAGTGAGACAGGCAGTTTGCAGCACACGGAGCAGCACGACCTGCACAGGGTCTGTGCCACCTGCCCATGCCCTCCAGACTGAGACTCACATCGACTGTGCATGTGGGCGCTGGATGCTGGATGCTGAAACTCTGGCTTCAGCGGACAGACATGGGGAAGAAGACTGGGATGGGCTGCATGGAGACAGCCTGAAGGGGCTGGAGGCTTGCTCTTGGCTCACAGTGGGCTTGACACTGCCACTGAAATCACATTGTTGGGACTTGCCTGGTGGTCCAGAGGTTAAGACTTCACCTTTCAGTGCAGCGGGTACCGGTTTGTTTGATCCCTGGTCAGGGAACTAAGATCCCATGTGCCTTGCAGTCAAAAAACTAAAACACATAACAGAAGTAATATTGTACAAATTCTAAAGACTTTTAAAATAGTCCACACAGGAAGATCTCACATGCTGCAGACAGCTGAGCCCATGTGCCACAACTATTGAGTCTGTGCTCTAGTGCCTGGGATCCACAGCTACTGAAGCCTGCACTCTCTAGAGCCCATGCTCCACAACAAGACAAAGCACCACAATGAGAAGCCCTTGACCACAACTAGAGAGTAGCCCCAGCTCTCTGCAACCATAGAAAGCCCATGTGCATCAACAAAGAGCCAGCACAGCCAAAAATACATTTTTAAAAATCAAGAGAATTCCCTTGAAATAACAAAAGGTACCCCAATTGTTCATTGCAGTACTATTTACAATAGTCAAGACATGGAAACAACATAAATGTCCCTTGATAGATGAATGGATAAAGAAGATGTAATGTATATGTGTGTGTGCATTTGTGTGTGTGTATGTAGGCATGAATATATAAATGGAATACTACTCAGCCATAAAAAAGAATGAAATAATGTCATTTGCAGCAACATGTTTGGATCTAGAAATTATCATACTAAGTGAAGTCATAAAGAGAAAGACAAATACCATATGATATCACTTATATGTGGAATCTAAAATATGACACAAATGAATTTATCTATGAAACAGAAACAGACTCACACACCTAGAGAACAGACTTGTGATTGTCAAGGGCAGGGGAAAGGGAAGGATTGGGCATTCAGGATTATATAGTATGAATGAATAACAAAGTGCAGGGTACTATATTCAATATTCTGTAATAAACTGTAATAAAGGTGAATATGAAAAAGAATATATATATAACTGGATCACTTTGCTGTACACCAAAAAATAACACATTATAAACCAACTATACTGGATATATAATATATACACCAAATAGGAAAAGGAGTACGTCAAGGCTGTATATTGTCATCCTGCTTATTTAACTTATATGCAGAGTACATCAAGAGAAACGCTGGGCTGGAGGAAGCACAAGCTGGAATCAAGATTGCCGGAAGAAACATCAATAACCTCAGATATGCAGATGACACCACCCTTATGGTAGAAAGTGAAGATCTAAAGAGCCTCTTGATGAAAGTGAAAGAGGAGAGTGAAAAAGTTGACTTAAAGCTCAACATTCAGAAAACTAAGGTCATGGCATCTGGTCCCATCACTTCATGGCAAATAGATGGGGAAACAGTGGAAACAGTGGCTGACTTTATTTTTCTGGGCTCCAAAATCCCTGCAGATGGTGATTGCAGCCATGAAATTAAAAGATGCTTATTCCTTGGAAGGAAAGTTATGACCAACCTAGATAGCATATTAAAAAGCAGAGACATTACTTTGCCAACAAAGGTCCGTCTAGTCAAGGCTATGGTTTTTCCAGTGGTCATGTATGGATGTGAGAGCTGGACTGTGAAGAAAGCTGAGCACTGAAAAATTGATGCTTTTGAACTGTGGTGTTGGAGAAGACTCTTGAGAGTCCCTTGGACTGCAAGGAGGTCCAACCAGTCCATCCTAAAGGAGATCAGTCCTGGGTGTTCATTGGAAGGACTCATGTTGAAGCTGAAACTCCAATAATTTGGCCACCTGATGCAAAGGGCTGACTCATTTGAGAAGACCCTGATGCTGGGAAAGATTGAGGGCAGGAGGAGAAGGGGATGACAGCGGACGAGACGATTGGATGGCATCACCAACTCGATGGACATGGGTTTGGGTGGACTCCAGGAGTTGGTGATGGACAGGGAGGCCTGGCGTGCTACAGTTCATGGGGTCACAAAGAGTCGGACACAACTGAGCAACTGAACTGAACTGATAACATGCAGGCTTGGCAAAGTTATATGGAAACTAGAAGTCTGATCGGAGAAGGCAATATGGCGCCCCACTCCAGAACTCTTGCCTGGAAAATCCCATGGACGGAGGAGCCTGGTAGGCTGCAGTCCATGGGGTCACGACGAGTCGGACGTGACTGAGCGACTTCACTTTCACTTTTCACTTTTATGCGTTGGAGAAGGAAATGGCAACCCACTCCAGCGTTCTTGCCTGGAGAATCCCAGGGATGGGGTCGCACAGAGTCGGACACGACTGAAGTGACTTAGCAGTAGCAGAAGTCTGATACACTACTGATGGAAATAAAGTCTTGATAAAAGCAAAACAAAGTGGGGCAGGCGGGCGCGCAGTGCTGGTGCAGCAACGTTGTGAATCTCCTGCTGCGTGGCAGTGAGTGTGCGCTTTTCCCAGCCCAACCGCGACGTTCCGCAGGCATGAGCTATAACCGCGCCATCACCATCTTCTATCCCTACAAGTGGGGTACTTGCAGGAGGCCATGAAGAGGGGCTGGACCGCGGTCAGTGTTCGAGGAAAAGACACTGATGTTCTTGGTGTGGAGAAGATGTCAGTGGCCAAGCTGTAGGATGAAAGGACAGTGCGGAAGGTCTGTGCTCTGGATGATAATGTCTGCATGGCATTCGCCGGCCTCACTGCTGACGCAAGGATAGTCATCAACAGGGCCCGGATGGAATGCCAGAGCCACCGGCTGACTGTGGAGGACCTGGTCACCACGGAGTACATCACCCGCTATATCGCCAGTCTGAAGCAGCGCTACACACACAGCAAGGGGCGCCGGCGGTTTGGCATCTCTGTCCTCCTTGTGGGTTTTGACTTTGATGGCACCCCGGGACTCTATCAGACTGACCTCTCGGGCACATACCATGCCTGGAAGGCCAGTGCTATAGGCCGGGTTGCCAAGTCAGTGCATGAATTCCTAGAGAAGAATTATACTGAGGAAGCCATTGAAACAATCTGACTATTAAGCTTGGCTATCAGGGTCCTTCTGAAGTGGTTCACTCGGGTGGCAAAAACATAGACCTTGCTGTTGTGAGGCGAGATCAACCCCTCAAGATTTTAAATCCTGAAGAAATTGAGAAATACATTGCTGAGATTGAAAAAAAAAAAAAAGAAGAAAATGAAAAGAAGAAACAAAAGAAAGCATCATGATGAAATGAAATTTTGCTTGTAACAATTTTTAAATTCAAATCATGGCTGATTTCCAAAATGATACATAGGCATTTCCATTCCATTTATCTGTACTGTCCAAGTGTCCTACAATAAATTTGCCTATTTTTTTTAAAGTGAAACAAAAAGATGTTCAATGTTTTTACTCATTATGGAAATTCAAATCAAAACCACAATGAGATCCTACTTCACCTTCACTAGAAAAGAATGGCTGTAATCAAAAAGACAGTAAGTATTGGTGATGTTGTGGAGATATCAGAATCTTCATACACTGCTGGTGAGAATGTAAATAGTATAACTGCATTGGAAAACAGTTTGGCTATTCTTGAGAAGATTAAACATAGAGTGATCATATGATCCAATAATTTCACTCAGGTATCCCTAAGAGTACTGGAAACATATGTCCATGCAAAAACTTGTACATAAATGTTCATAGCAGTATTATTTATCACAGCCAAAAAGTGGAAACAACTCAATGTCCATCAACGGATGGCCAGATAAACAAAGGGGTTTACCCATACAGGGAATACTACTGGCAGTAAAAAGGAATGAAGTACATGCTACACTGTTACTGAGCAAAAGGCTTGCTGCCACATGTGCATAGAAGCCAATACCATGGCACTGGCTTTTGAGGAAAGAACAAGCTTTATTGCAACATGAACCTGCAAGCATACAGGAGGCCTAGCTCAAATCTGTTTCCCAAATCTGGGATTTAGTCAAACTTTTATGAGTTGGGGGAGAATGGATTAGTATGCAGAAATGCTGGTGGGACAGGCTTCAAATGGAGGGCTTTGGAACTTGGCACTTATGGGAAGATATGGGAGGAGGCTTCGGCAGTGGATCTTCTGGGCAATGGAACTCTCGTTTCTGAAAGGGTTCCAGCATTCAAATTCCAGTCTGTCTCCATAGTTTAGTTCTGGGATTGGGGGGGCATCACACTCTCTTTATAATTTTCCATGCCTAGGACCTCACCCAGCACAAGGGGGTTAAGGGGAACTTTAGTTCTGAGTGTTATTTAAGGTAAAAATTCTCTGTTCTGTGCTAACTTTGCAAGATTTATGGTTTTGCTCTGTTGTCTTTGAAAAATAGCTCTGTTATCTTATTTTTGACAGAGTAGGACTTGTTTCAGCTCTTCCTACCATTGCAACAATGTGGATGAACCTTGAAAACATTGTGCTAAGTAAAAGAAATCAGTCACGAAAAACCACATATTATATGATTCTATTTATATGAAATGTCCAAAATAAGTGAATCTATAGAGGTAGAAAGTAGATTAGCGCATGCCTAGGACTGGGGGTTTGGGAAAAATAAGGAGTGACTGATAAGGATATAAAGTTTCTTTGGGGGGTAATGAAAAGGTTCTAAATTGACTGTGGTGATGGTTGTGCAACTGTTAATATATGAAAAAAACTATCGAACTGAACACTTTAACTGGATGAAATGCATGGTATGGGAATTATATGTCAATAAAGCTGTTATCTTTCAAATAAAGATTGCATACTGTATGATTCCATTTATATAACATTCTCCATCTAGAGATGGAGAACAGATTAGTGGTTTCCAGGAAGGGGAGAGAGAGGGGTGAGTGTAAATATAAAAAGGCAGCAGGAGGGAGTTCTTTTTCAGCGATGGAGCAGTTCTGTATCTTGATTGTGGTGGTGATAACAGAAATTTCCAGAGGCTATCAAGCTGCATGGATGTACATACATACAAATGAATACAGTGTTTCTTTCTTTTTTTTTTTTCCAAGTGGTAAAAACTGAATAAGGTCTGTAGTCTAGAACAGTAATGTACCAATTTCCTGGCTTTGATACTGTGCTACACCCATAAAAGATGTGACTACCTGGGGGAAATAGGTGAGAGGTATAGGAAGCTTGTTGGATTAGTTTTATAGTTTTCTACAAGCCTATAACTATTTCAGGATAAAAACTTAAGAAAGAATTACAGTTGTCCAAAATTGGAATATTTTCTCCCATGGAATGATTTCTCTGTTGCCAGAGTTTTTAAAAAGCCTTGGTATCATTACAATTCTACAAATAATAAATGCTAGAATAGCATAGGGAACTCTACACAATACTCTGTAATGGCCTAAATGGGAAATGAATCTTAAAGTGGATATATGTATATGTGGGCTTCCCAGATGGCACTAGTGGTAAAGAACCTGCCTGCCAATGCAGGAGACATAAGAGACACAGGTTTGATCCCTGGGTCAGGAAGGTCCCTTGGAGGAGGGCTCAGCTAACACATTCCAGTGCTCTTGCCTGAAGAATCTCATGGACAGAGGAGCATGGTGGGCTACAGTTCATGGGGTTGTGACTTAGCATGAATGTACACATGTATATGTACACTTGAAACTAACAGCATGGTAAATCAACTATACTCCAATAAAAATAAATAATAATAATAAATACTGGAGAGGCTGTGGATATCAGGGAAACTTCCTACAGTATTGATGAGAATGTAAACTGGTATAGCTACTGTGGAAAACAGTATGGAGGTTCCTTAAGAAACTAAAAATAGAGTTGCCATATGATCCATCAACCCCACTCCTAGGCATGTATCCAGATAAAACTCTAAATTCAAAAAGATACATGCACCCCAACATTCATAGCAGCACTATTCACAGTAGCAAAGACATGGAGACTATCATACTATGTGAAGTCAGACAAAAACAAATACCATATGATATCACTTATATGTGGAATCTAAAATATTATACAAATAAACTTACTTCTCGGGCTTTCCAGGTGGCTCAGTGGGTTAAGAATCTGCCTGCAATGCAGGAGACGTGGGTTCGATCCCTGGGTTAGGAAGATCCCCTGGAGGAGGGCATGGCAACCCACTCCAGTATTCTTGTCTGGAGAATCCCATGGACAAAGGAGCCTGGCAGCCAGCCTGCAGTCCATGGCTTCACAAGGAGTCGGACATGACTGAAGCGACTGAGCATACATACATGCACAAACTTATTTATAAAACAAAAACAGACTCACAGACATAGAAAACAAACTTAAAGTTACAAAAGTGTGTCCCCTCTTTGGAGGGTGGGGGAGGGATAAATTAGGATTCACAGATACAGACTTACCCTACATATAAAATAGATAACCTGTAGATCACAGGAAACTATATTCAATATCCTATGATAAACCATAATGGAAACAAATCTATCCTTTGCTGAACATTAGCAACTAACACAGCATTGTAAATCAACTATGCTTCAGTAAAAAATAAGATAAAAATAAATAAATTTTTTAAAGGTTGGGTGAATCTGTATCTGGGATACTAAAAATCGTAGAGGGCTGGCAAGTGAAAAGACTTTTTTCTACAGCAAATTCCAGATCCAGCTGTTACACAAGCCAGCCCTGTCCCTACTTACAGTTTTAGGCCTGAGAATGAGGTCTGGAACGTGGAGGCTCTCAGCAATGCCTGGATGGGCCAGGCTACCCTCTGGTTCCAGGTGACTCAAAGCTCCTTATCTCCCAAGGCTGACTTGACAAACTCAGTTCTCTCTGGGCAAACCCAGCTCCAGTGTAAACAATGAAGCTGAGGCTCTGTCCGGAAAATCTTTTACTGGGATAAAAAGCAACTTCCTACTCCAGGAGCCATTTGAAGATAGAGACTGAATCTCACTCCCTCTAGAATTCCCAGGGCCTAGGGCCTCACCCAACACAAGGGAATAGCTAGCAGAGGAGCGTGTCTTACACATCACACCCAGTCCCCGTGGGTCTCAACTCTGGCAGCACATCAGAGCTTTTAGAAATGTGGCAGATCCAGTTCTATACTAAAAGCAGTTAAATCAGATTGGAGTGTTCTTTTTCACTTCTGCTTTTCTATTTTATAGCATCCTCAATGTCATTCTTACATCAGGCTGGATGATGAGTTTCTGAGGGATATTTCCTATGCTGGTTCTCAGGGGAGGGTGACAGCTGTCATTCCTAAGGAGGATTCAGTTAAATATGATGTCAGCCAGACATCCAGCTTGGAGACTCATCTAAGCTTCCACAAACTTATTGTATCTGTTTTATTGTAAGTGTTAGTTGCTCAATTATGTTCAACTCTTTGTGACCCCATGAAGCCTGTCAGGTTCCTCTGCCCATGGAATTCTCCAGGCAAGAATACTTGAGTGGTTGCCATTTCCTTCTCCAGGGGATCTTCCCCACCCAGGGATTGAACCTGGGTCTCCTGCATTGCAGGTGGATTCTTTACCATCGGAGCCACATAGTGAACATAAGCCAAAAGCACTGAAAGCTGTTCAGTGTAAAGAAAACCTAATTCCCACCCAGCTCCCCAAAGGCCACCATTTGGTTTTTGTATTTTGGTTTTTTTTTTTTTCGGCCATGCTGCATCGCATATGGGATCTTCATCCCAACCAGGGATCGAACCCATGCCCCTGGCAGTAAAAGCATGGAGTCTTAACCAATGGACTGCCAGGAAAGTCCTGAGGCCACCATTTGTTATCAGCTTATTTTTCCTCCCAAACACTCTCTGCAACAACACACACACATATAGGCATGTAGAGATGCATTTTAGAAGACACAGACCCTTGTGGGCTTTAATGTGCTTGTAAAAGCTTCTGGGAAGAAACATTTGGATATGCTGCACCCTATCTACTGAACACATGCATGCATCTACTGCATAGTGCCTTTTAAAATTTCTGAGTGTTCACAGCAATATTGTTTTTGATCTGTCTCCTAGAGTAATGAGAATGAAAACCAAAATAAACAAATTGGACTTAATCAAACAAAAGCTTTTGCAGAGCAAAGGAAACCATAAACAAAACGAAATGAAAAGATCTCCCACAGAATGGGAAAAAGTATCTGCAGATGATATGACCAAGAAGGGATTAATGGCCCAAAGGCACATGAAAAGATACTCAGTATCACTAATTATTAGAGGAATACAAATCAAAACTATAATGAAGTACCACCTCACACTAGTCAGAATGACCATCAATAAGTGGTACTGGACGGCTACATGTAAAAGAATAGACCTTGAACACTGCCTAACACCATACACAAAAATAAACTCAAAATAGATTAAAGAGCTAAATGTAAGATTGGACATTATAAATGGATATTATAAAACTCTTAGAGGAAAACACAGGCAGAACACTCTTCAGCATAAATCACAGCAAGATCTTTTTTGATTCACCTCCTAGAGTGATGAAAATAAAAACAAAAACTAACAAATGAGACCTAATTAAACTTAAAAGCTTTTGCACAGTGAAATAAACCAGTAACAAAATGAAAAGACAACCCTCAGAATGGGAGAAAATATTTGCAAATGAAGCAACCCACAAGAGATTAATCTCCAAAATATACAAACAACTCATGCAGCTCAATATAAAAAAAAAAACCCAACCACCCAATTAAAAAAAAATGGGCAGAAGATATAGACATTTTTTCAAAGAAGACTTACAGATAGCCAAAAAGCACATGAAAAGATGCTCAACATTACTAATCATTAATGAAATCAAAACTGCAATGAGGTATAACCTCACACTGGTCAGAATGGCCATCATCAAAAAAATCTACAAACAGATGCTGGAAAGGCTGAGGAGAAAAGGAAGCCCTTCTACCCTGTTGGTGGGAATATAAATTGGTACAGCCACTATGAAAAACAGTATGAGGTTGCCTAAAAAACTAAAAATAGAGTTGACATATGTATCCAGCAAACCTACTCCTAGACATGTATCCAGAAAAGATGAAAACTCTAATTTGAAAAGACACCTGCACCCCAGTGTTCATAGCAGCACTATTTATTCAGTATAATCGGCAAGACATGAAAGCAAGCTAAATGTCCAACAATGAATGGATAAAGAAGATGTGGTATATACACACACAATGGAATACTGCTCAGCTACGAAAAAGAAATAGTACCATTTGCAGCAACAAGAGTGGCCCTAGAGATTATTATACTAAGTGAATTAAGTCAAACAGAGAAAGGCAAATACCACGTGATAGCACTAATATGTGGAATCTAAAAAAAATGATACAAATGAGCTTATTTACAGGACAGAAACAGACTCACAGACACAGAAAACAAAGTTTTGGTTACCAAAGAGGAAAGAGGAGGGGGAAATAAATTAAGAGATTAACACAGACTACTATATATAAAATAACCAACAAGGACCTACTGTATAGCACAGGGAACTATACTCATTATCTTATAATGACCTATGAGAAAATCTTAAAAAGAATACTGGAGTGGGTTGCCATTTCCTACTCCACTTAAAAAGAATATATATGTATATTTAGGTGGATCATTTCACTATACCGTTGAAACTAATACATTGAAAATTAACTGTACTCAATTTAAAAAAAAAATAGTTCTGTTTCTCACACTTTTTGAACTTGGAACTTTTCTTTTGGGGGAAATTCTTTAAGATTTCTAGTGTTGGCACACCATCTAGGTGAATACTCACATGGATGGGTCATAGCTGATAAATTAGTAAACATGTCTTCATTCCTAGACATCCCCGGTCCCTTGTGATCCTTTCCCTCTTCGGGTCCCAGCTACAACATTCTGGGCTCATAGTACCAGAGAATGGGGGTGGGGCCGAGTTGTACAGTGACAGAAAAGTACAAAAGACACAAAAGTGACACAAAAAATCTGGTCTAGATTTCTGACTTGTAAGCAACATCTTTGAGAGGACAGAACGAGATAAAGGTTTTGAATCTCAAAAGTCAAAGCCCCAAGGGAGTCAGGAGCAGACAGTTTATGACAGAAATCACAGATTTGGATGAATGAAAGAGAATAATGTTTTTCCTGCCCTGGGAAACATGAAGACCCTCTGCTTGAGGAAGGGAGAAAAAAAGTCAGAAGAGAAGAGAAAGCTCAGGTGCTATGTCTCTGAGAAAGAGAGTACAGGACAGAATCCAAGTTAGTTTGAAGACTTAAAAGCAAAAGGACCCATGCTCACTTCCCCCATGGAAACTCTTAGGAGAAACCAAACCTCATGGAGAAGCCACAGGTCCAGGACAGCAAGAAGTGTGTTGGCCAGAACTGGGTTATGCCCCAAGAGATAGAAATACTCAATGTATTGATACATTGATTTCTCTTTTTTCCCTCTGTGCCACACACAGGTTGTGGGATCAGAGTTCCCCAACCGGGGATCGAACCTGGGCCCCCAGCAGTGGAAGCGCGAGGTCCTAACCACTGGGCCACCAGGGAAGTTCCTGATGTCTCTTTAAAGTCCGAGCTGACTGTCCAGGACTGATCACGTGCTGCACACTGTGAAGAACGCAATCCACTCTGCACTGTTGCTTCATCTTATGTGGCTCAGCATCAGTGTCTGAGTTCTGGGCAGCAGGATGGAGGAAAGGGCAGAGAAAGAGCAAAGGGAATCAACAGGCTATTTCCTAAGAAAGTCTGTAAGAAGCTCCTGTATATTTCCACCACATACATGTAACTAGAAGTTAGCCACTTGGTGTTATGGGTTGAGCTGTGTTTCTCAAAATGTTAGGTTGAAGTCCTAACTCCTGTACCTGTGAATGTGACCTCATTTGGAAACATGATCTTTCCCTTAAGGTATTTTTTTATGTGGACCATTTCTAAAGTCTTTATTGAATTTGCTACAATATTGCTTCTGTTATATGTTTTGGTTTTTTGGCTGCAAAACATAAGGATCTTATATCCTCAACCAGGGTTCGAACCCACACCCCCTGCACTAGAAGGCAAAGTCTTAACCACTAGGCTCCCATGGAAGATCCTGGAATTAAAGTCTTTCGCAGATGTAATCAGTTAAGATGAGGTCATTAAGGGTGGGTCCCAATCCAACAGGAAAGATGCCCTTGTAAGAAGGGAAGAGACACACGGGGAGAGGCTGGTATGCTATGTGGCGAGGGGTATGGGGCAGGGGACAGAGATTGAAGTGGTCCCTCCACAAGCCAGAGAACTCAAGGACTGTCTACAAACATCAAAAGCCAGGAAAGGAAAGAAGGCATTCCTCCCCAAGTTTCTTCAGGGAGAACAGTCTTGTGACACCTTGATTTTGAACTTATAGCCTCCAGAACTGCAAGACAATACATTTCTGTTGTTTGAAGTGACTCAGTTTGTAGAACAAAGTGGGCAATCAGTTCAGTTCAGTCACTCAGTAGTGTCCGACTCTTTGCAACCTCATGGACTGCAGCACGCCAGGCTTCCCTGTCCATCACCCACTCCCAGAGCTTGCTCAAACTCATATCCATTGAATCGGTGATGCCATCCAACCATCTCATCCTCTGTCATCCCCTTCTCCTTCTGAAAAGTGGACAATAGGGAGCATTAAAGTTTTCAAGTGGGATAATAACAGGAGGAAATTTGTATTCTAAGGAGGCTGCCTACCTGGTGAGCCATTAAACACTTAACAGCCAGTGTAAGAGCCAGCAGAGGCCAGACCATAAAGGACCTTGAATAGCAGGCTCAGTAGTCCTCTGAGGGTGGAAGTTACCTGTAACGAGATGCCTTCCTGTACTGTCTGAGAGGCACTTGAGCCAAGGTCATGCCTAGAGGGAAGGCCATTGGGAAACGTTTCTATCCTCTTTCAGTTCATTTGTTATGTAAGTGAGCCAAACACAGCCTCCGTGTATCAGCCCCTAGGTTGTTTATTTCTTCACTGCAGACTGAGACCCATCCAAAGCCTGCCTGTGAGAAACTCAAAACTTTACACATCTAGTTATTGTAAATCAAGCCCAAACAAGCGGATTTCCAGCCATTTAGATCCTGCTGACTTGCATACTCTGTAAGACACGGTTCATTTCGCATCTGCCACTGATAGATAAGATAGATCCTGGTAGTTAGAAGACCCCCAAGTGCCCCTAGCAGTTCCCTAACCTGGACCTTCCTCACCATGCTCTGAGCAATACCACATAGACAGGTGAGCTCCATCTCTCAGCCCTGAATCCCTGGGACTTCCCTTGCTCTCCTCCCCTTCTGGAGGATGGCCCGCTCACCAAAGCCTCTCATGGTCTCAAACTGAGGGCTTTTCCCTCATGTGCACCCTTGCTCTAGCACAATTGCTTCTCTCTGGTCATGTTTTTTCCCCAGTCAACCCCCAAGCCCCTTGAACTTCATCCTCATGTCCCAGGACCACACCCCACTGGCTGCTTCTGGGGACCACAGCTTGGGAGGGCTGAAGGGCTTCCTTGAACCCAGCCCTGGTCTTTCTGGGTGAATCCTTTGATCCTAGACCAGAGGAGAGAGGACTGAGGTGGGGGTGGGGGGGTGGGGGGGGATGGATACCAGCCAGGAGCCTGGAGAGGCATCGCCGAGGCCTCAGCTCTTAGCACAGAGTGTTTTCAGGATGCAATCAGGATGCATCAAGAAAGAATACCTTCTTTGTGAAATAAGCCAGCCAGAGAAAGACAAATACCACATGGAATTGCTGAATCACTTATATGTGGAATCTTTTATTTTTTAAAAAATCATAGAAACAGTAGAAAGGTGGTTGCTAGGGGCTGAGGTGTGGGGGAAATAGGGAAGGATTGGTAAAAGGAAACAAACTTCCAGCTATAAGGTGAATAAAGTCTGCTTACCAGGTCCAAGCTCCAGGTCCATGCTCACCACATGACAGGCTAATAAATCGAGAGAGGGCTTGTTGGGGCAAGGAAAAGTGACTTTATTTGGAAAGCAGGGAGACTAAGGAGATGGACTCAGGTCCCAAGTCAGAATTCAGGTTTCTTTTATACTAAAAGTGCGTGTGTGTGTTAGTTGCTCAGTCGTGTCTGACTCTGCGACCCCATGGACTGTAACCCGTCAGGCTCCTCTGTCCATGAGATTTTTTCCAGGCAAGAATACTGGAGTAGGTTGCCATTTCCTCTGCCAGTGGATCTTCCCAGCATAGAGATTGAACCCTGGTCTCCTGCACTGCAGGCAGATTTTTATCATCCAAGCCGCCAGGGAGGCTCAATTAGGCTTATTGGGTATGTTCAATTACATGGGTAGCATTGTCAAATAACCATGCCCACTGCAAGAAAGAAGAAATTAACAGTCCCTTCTGGAGGCTAACCTGAGCCAAGAAATGTTTGACTTTACTCCCTCCCGTTTGGGAGTCAGATTCTTTACCATCTGAGCCACCAGGGAAGAAGTTTGGTCTTGGGGTTTTACATATACCAATGACACAGAAGACCATAATGACATTATTAACACAATAAAGGTAGCAGTACATGGTGACAAGGTCCTGAGATAACTCTGCCTGAAGCCTTTGTGGAGATCCTAACAGGTACTGTGACCACATAGTGTTACAATAAAATATCATCTTCTTCTCATCCATGGGGTCATAGCTGTAATCAGGTCACTTATCCAGAATGTACCTCAGAGGACTTTCTGTAGAGATAGTTGAAGCATTCCCTGTTTTTAAAGTCAGAGATTCAAGACAAAAAAAAAATACAAATTTCACACACAAATGCTATAAAAGCATCCAAAGAAACAAATGAACCAGTTCACAAATCAGGTACAAGTCCAAAAACTATTTCCTTTCTCCAGCAGTGTACTCCAAACTAATTGATTTATTCCAGAGACAAGGCCCCAAACAGAGAGGAAATAAAGGTTCCTGGCTGTAGACACCAGAGCAACTTACCCTACTGTATGGAGCCTGTCAGTTTCCAAATGTTCCTCGCTCCAACTGCCAAGTGCTGGGGTAGTCAGTGCTAATTTGAAGAACTTTGAGAGGAAGATCCTCAGAACAAGTGGTCCTGGCATCTGTGAGAGCCTTACCTGAAAATCTCCCAACTGGACCAGCTAGCCAGGAACATCAAGGCTCTTGACTGGAACACCAAAATTTGTTACTGAGTCCAGGCTCATACTGCTTGCCCCACAACAGACCAAGAAATTGAGAAACGAGTTGCTGGGGCAAGGAATAGGAATCTTTTTCAGAAAGCCAGCTGACTAAGAAGATGGTGGACTCATATCCCTAGAATTTGGGCTTCTTTTATACTAAAAGGGGAAGGAGTAAAGTCAAACATTTCCTGGTTCAGGTCAGCCTCCAGAGAGGAAGTGTTCATTTCTTCCTGCCTGCAGCCATTCACAGGTGGGCCTGTGAGCTAAATGAAGGTATTTTAGCTTAATGCTCATTACCTGGGCAGCAGGGTTCCCAGAGATGGGCCATCATGTATAATTTAAACTTAAAGGCAACATTCCTTCAGTGATTAACCTGTAGCTGGCTACAAAGGTTCTTCCCTATCACAGTCTGAGGTTTTAACTTAAAACTTAGATGCTATAGTTGAAAACACTATATTGCATAATTGAAATTTTCTAAGAGAATAGAACTGAAATGTTCTCACCAGTAAAGACAAATGGGTAAAGTGATGGGTGTTTTAATTAACTCAAAGGGGGGAAATCCTTTCACAATGAAAATATGTAATTTCATGTGTGGCAAATCACCACGATGTACACTTTAAAAAGGTTACAATTTTATATGTCAGTTATGCCAAATATGAGGTATAGGGCTACATCAGGACATGATCTAGTCACTGAGTTCAGCACAAACGTTCACCTTCAAAGCAGCAGCTGAAGTATAAAGTCTGGAATTGCAGTTCTAATGCCTCTGGTAATCCAAACTCCTTGAGGACTGGAACCTTGACTTATTCATTACTGTATCCCCAGTCCTTGGAACAGAGCCCGGCGCAAAGATGGCCCTTAATATACACTTAACAAAGGAAAGGAGGAGGACTGACCTCCTTTCAGGAACCCTCCCCAGATTAGGCTAAACCAGGTTCCATAGTCATTTGAGGAATAGTACCTTGGCCTTTTGGGTCCAAAAGAATCCACTCCCCCACTTCCACCCCACAGACACACACACAAATAGTAAGTAGATGTATGCCATGTAGGAATGTCCAGCCTGGCCTCTGTGGCTACATACCCACATTTTTCACTGTGTGCTGGCCATGTCTAGCAGGACAAAGTGGACACAGCAGGCATTTCAACTCCCTACAACTTGGCTCTAACTAGCCCTCCCTTACCCTCAGGTACACCTTAGTTTGTTGTTTCCCAGGATGGTACTTCCCTCCTCTGACATCCCCATTCATGAAAAGGTACACCCTCCCATCACTACCTGAACCCCACTCAGCTTTTCCAGGCAGAATCAAAAGTCAGCAGTGGATTCCGCCCTCCGGTACCCTATGGCCACTACTAAAGTAAACGCGGAGCATTGAGAACTGAATTCAGGAGCAGCATCTGAGGGGAGGGGAGAAGTGAATTTGGGGACCGCATGAGAGGAGGTGCCTGTGGAACATCTAGGAGGAGAGGAAGCTGCGTATCTCAGACTTACTCCTTGCCAGGTACCATTTTTCCAAACTCCTGACTAGTGGCTCCGGCGTCTGACTGCTCGCGGCCAACTCTTTCACACCTGCCTAGATACCCTCGACGTCACGGGATTTCCGCTATCTCATTGGTCGATAATTCCTCTCGCCCGTGCGTGGGAAGAAGGGAGAGCCTTGGTCCCTTGAGATCTCGAAGGCTGTTTCCCTGGTGACTGTAAGCTGGCTGCACACCAGGCGCCCACGTGGGCCTCCCCTAGCCGGCTCTAGGAGATGGGATCTCCTCGGGCAGAGACTGCTACATCTGTCGTGCCTGAAAACCGGAAACCGGATCCACCCTGCTCCCTAGTGCATCCGCAGCACCAGGGCGGAAAGGAGGCACCGAGCCTCCATCAGCGCTAGAGTCTGTGGCCACTAGCTTTGCTTTTAGCATCATGGCCTTGGATTAGTCTCTCCTCAAATCAGAGAGAAGATATTATCGGAGATGATCCACAAGCAGTCTCGGCTTCAGAATCAGAGGAATGAGAGGTTCATCCAGGAGCCTGGATTTCTGACCTGGCCTTGTATCCTACCTCAGTTTCCTCATCTGTAAAATATGAATGTTGAGACTTGCAACATGGGAGAAGGGGTGGAAGATCGTTAGAGCCCCTTCCAGCCTGTCTCCTAAGCCTGAGATCTCTTTCAATGGCCAGGTGTCTTTAAGGGTTTCACATGAAGGGACCTGCCCCAGGTCACATGCTTAGGAAGTAACTGAATCAGAACCTAGGTCATTTCCAGTGCTTCTGACCTAAGGAGCAAGACACTGAGTGACCTTTCAGTCTACCAGTGACGAAACTGAGGCTCTGAAAGGTCACTCAGACTCAGACTGAGGACTGTGAATCCCTCTTCCATGGCATGTCCCTATAATTAGGAAGAAATGTGTAGAGTAAGTGCCAAGTAGATGGCACTTAATAAAAAAAAAAAAAAAGATCACTATAATGTATTTAATTTTTAATAAAGAAAATATATTCTTATTAAGTGTATTCAGTGTTGTGTCCCTAAGCTTATTCTGTTAACTCTTTTTTCCCTTTGTCTAGTCTGGCTTCTCCAGTTCTTCTCCCCCATCCCTCCCCCATTTCTGTAATTCCCACAGACTCTGCTTATTTCTCTCTCATCTGGGTCACTTCACAGTCCCCTCCTTGAGATCTGTACTCCAGCCTGCTGTAGGGCTGAATAAAACCCGTATCTTATTTTAATTTTTAATTTTTTTTTAATCGTTTGGCCACTCAGCAAGGCATATGGGATCTTAGTTCCCTTCCAGAGATAGAAACTGCACCTCCTGCACTGGCAGTATGGAATCTTAAACACTGGACAACTAGGGAAGTCCCTAAACCCTATCTCTCTCCTTGTCTTCACTATACTGAAGGCAAGGCCACACAACTTTACTATATTAGGGATTTTGTAGTATTTACTATATGGGCTTCCCCGCTGGCTCAGGGCTAAAGAATCTGCCTGCAATGCAGGAGACCTGGGTTCCATCCCTGGGTTGGGAAGATCCCCTTGGGGAAGAAAATGGCAACTCCTGTATTCTTACTTGGGAAATCCCATGGACAGAGGAACACGGTGGGCTACAGTCCATATGGTCGTAAAAGAGACACGATTTATCGACTAAACAACAAATATTTACTATAGGAATACAGTTGGGGACAAGAAAAAAAGGAATAGGGGCAATTATAAAACTCAGGAAAATAATACCAAGATGAAACATGACTCCTCTGCCAGGCATCCCACTGGGTACTGGCCTAGACTCATTTCTCAGCTCAAATGCCATCTCTGCAGATCGTTCCTGAAGCTCTGTAGCCAGCTCAGATCTCTCCTGACCTGTGGCCTCACTGTGTACTGTGCAATGTCTTCATTCTTTCACTCAAGAACACAGGTCTCTCCACTTCTCTGGGTAGGTCTTGGGAGGAATAAGCCAGTGAAAATCCAGTCCCCACTTTTGATCTAGCAGCCTGGAGAGGGATGAACTAGGCAGGAACCAATCTACCTCTGCCAACAGGAATGAGGATGCTATGTAAGAGAACCAAGTCCCCTGAAATACACATTTTGCCGATTCTGATGATGCTTTGAGAACCACTGGACTCTGTTTCCCACCTCAGTTGTTTTTATTCAGTTGCTAAGTCATGTCCAACTCTTAGCCACCCCATGGACTGAAGCACACCAGGCTCCCCTGTCCTTCACTCTCTCCCAGAGTTTGCTCAGATTCATGTCCATTGAATCGCTGGTGCTAGCTAACCATCTCATCCTCTGCTGCCTCCTTCCCATTTTGCTTTCAATCTTTCCAAGCATCAGAGTCTTTTCCAATGTGTCAACTCTTCATATCAGGTGGCCAAAATATTGGAGCTTCAGCATCAACTGAAAGTAGACCCCAGAGCAATGAAGCCTTGGTCCAAGAGGGGTCCATGTGGAACAGAGAAATATTTCCTTGTGCTATGTTCACCTTCCTTACTCTTCTAGTTTATTTATGACTTCTGGAACCCAAAGCTCACAAAACCTTTCATGAAAGGGCCACAGTTTACATCATCACATCTCTCATGGATCTCTTTCTCCTCAAAATGTACCTTGAAGTTTTTGCATAAGCTCTTCCCTCTGCCTAGACCCTATCCTGCTCCTTGTTCCAGCTCTGCCATCTACATTTTCATCAGGTTATTTGCTATTCCCCATCCTTCTGATCTCAGCTTAGACATCACTTCCTCTAGGAAGGCTTCCTGAACTAACTGCTTGTCTGTCTTCCCCAGTATCAAGCATAATACTTGGCATAGAATAGAAGCTCTATAAATACTTGTTAAATTTAAAAAATGGTGGGGGGGACTTCCCTGGTGATCAAGTAGCTAAGACTCCTCACTCCCAATGCAGAGGGTCTGGGTTCAGTCCTGGTCAGGAAACTAGATCCCGCATGGTTCAACTAATAGTTAACATGCCACAAAGAAGATCAAAGATCCTGAGAGCTGCAACTAAGACCTGGTGCAACCAAGTAAATAATTTTTTTTTTTTTGTAAGTGAGGAATTCCCTAGTAGTTCAGTGTTGGGACTCAGCACTTTCACTGCTATGAACCTGGATTTGATCCCTGGTTGGGGAACTAAAATCCTGCAAAAAAATTAAAAAAAAATTAAAACAATTAAATGGTCAATCTGTGACTGTTCTTTCTGGTAATGACTATCCAGTAGACAGTGTTATCTTTTATTTTGTCCCTCCTAGTTTGAAGGGATAATGTTTATTACCATATGTTTATTACAGAATGTTTATCTTCATGTTCTCTGTAACAAGAAAATGGAATCCAGCCCATTTCAAAGTTTTGTGCTTTTTATAAACAAATTAGAAAAAAGGGGGGCCAGATCACAGCCCTGTGTTGGGTTCACCAACAGTTCAGTTTGAAGACTCTTTCCACAGAGATCTAGCCTCCCCTATTCCAGTGACAACCAACAATCACTCTCAATTGTAGCTCACCTGGGAGTCTTAATAGACACTCATCTCCAGAAATTCTATGCAATTGGTCTAGGGCGTGGCCTGGGCAACAGATTCTTGAAAGTTCCTTAGGCGATTCCAAAGTGCAGCTAAAGTTGAGAATCTCTGTCAGATTGAAGCAGAGCATCATCAGTGTTCCCTCCAGGCAGACTTGTGAGAACAGCCCTGGTGGGACAATGGAGTGGGTCTCCACTTGGGTGGCACATTACTGGTTTTGGCAATCTGACTGGCAGTGAGCAGTGCCAGCAATCTCAGCAAGAGCAGTTCTAGACAACTGCAGGTAACCTAGGATCACCAACCTCAACTGGTGGCAGAAAACCAGCTCTGATCTCATCACCAAGAGACCTAGAAAGGGAGACCAATCTTTAGTCAGACTACAAAGGCAGCTGAAAGAGCTGAATAAGGACAAAGAGGAATAAGGAGGCTTGTGCTGCCCAGGTTTGTGCAAATGTCAATCTCAGTTTCTTCATCTGTAAAATGTTGATAAAAATACCACCCATGACTTCTCTGATGGTACAGTGGATAAGAACCTGCCTACTAATGCAGGGTACACGGATTCAACCTCTGGTCTGGGAAGATTCCACAAGCCAAGGAGCAACTAGGCCCATGTGCCACAGCCACTGAGCCTGAGCTCTAGAGCCTGCAAGTCACAACTACTGAGCCTGTGCATCACAACTACTAAAGCCTGCACACTCTCGGGCCTGCAAATTACAACTACTGAAGCCTGTGCTCCTAGAGCCTGTGTTCCACAACAAAAGAAGCCACCACAATGAGAAGCTCGTACACCATAAAGAAAGAGTAGCCCCTACTTACTACAACTTGAGAAAGCCCTTGTGTATCAGTGAAGACCCAACGAAACAAACAAACAAAAATGCTACCTCTCTTATAACCCTTTCAGACTTCAGACAATACTACAAAGCTACAGTAATCAAAACAGCATGGTATTAGAATAAGAACAGACATATGGCCCAATGGAATAAGATAGAGAGCCAAGAAATAAAATCCACACATCTATGTCAATTAGTCTTTGACAAAGGAAGCAAGAATATATTAATACAATGGAGAAAAGACAGTCTCTTCAGCAAGTGGTACTGGGAAATTTAGACAGTCACAAGCAAATCAGTGAAGTTAGAACACAACCTCATACATACACAAAAACAATCTCAAAATGGCTTAAAGACTTAAATGTAAGACCTGACACTATAAAACTCCTAGAAGAGAATATAGGCAAAACATTCTCTGACATAAATTGTACCAATGTCTACTTTTGTTAGCCTACCAAGGCAATAGAAATAAAAGCAAAAACAAACAAATGGGACCTAACTAAACTTATAAGCTTTTGCATAGCAAAGGAAACCATAAACAAAGTGAAAAGACAACCTATGGACAGGGAGAAAATATTTACAAATGACACAGCCAAAAAGAGCTTAAGTTCTAAAACATGCAAACAGCTCACATAACTCAACAACAGAAAAACAAGCAACCCAATCAAAAAGTGGGCAGAAGATATGAATAGATATTGTTCTTCTCCAAAGAAGAACAATAGGCACGTGAAAAGATGTTCAACATTACTAATTACTAGAGAAATGTAAACCAAAACTACAACGGCCTCACAAAAAAGTCTACAGATAAATATTGGAGAAGGTGTGGAGTAAGATAACCCTCTTCCACTGTTGGGTGGGAATGAAAATTGGTGCAGCCACCATGGAAAACAGTATGGAGGTTCCTCAAAAAACTAAAAATTGAATTGCCATATGTTCCAGCAATCCCACTCCTAGGCATACATACAACTCTAACCCTAACTGTAATTCAAAAAGATAAATGTACCCCAATGTTCAGGACAGCACTATTTACAATAACCAAGACATGGAAATAAACTAAATGTCGACCAACAGATGAAAGGAGAAAGAAGTGGTATAAACATAAACAGTGGAATACTCCTCAGCCCATAAAATAGAATGAAATAATGCCCTTTGCAGCAACATGGATGGACCCAAAGATTAAGATATCAATACTAAGCAAAGTAAGTCAGAGACAAATATATGATATCACTTATACATGGAATCTAAAATATGACACAAATGAACTTACAGAACAGAAATAGAATCGCAGATATAGAGAACAGATCTGTGATTGCCAAAGGAGGGGTGGGAGAGGGATGGATTGAGAGTTTAGGATTAGCAGATGCAAACGATTATATATAGACAAAATGTAAACAACAAGTCCTACTGTATAGCACAGGAAACTATATTCAATATCCTGTACTAAATCATAATGGAAAATAAATACTACCTGCCTTGTTAGTAGTTATATAGAATAAACAATTTAATGTATATGAAATGTTGCTAAGTGGTATGTAAGTCTTCACTGCTACTGTGGTTTGGAACAGTGAGGAAACAGGACAGTGTTTCAGTGGATAAAATAAGATTTTTTTTAAGATTTTTTTAAGATTTCTTCCCTGACCAATCTTCTCATACGAAGAGGTTCACAGTTTACATTGTTTTTAGTTCCTATCATAATAAAAAAAAAAAATTGTAATGTTTGTAACTGTCTTAGTATAAATGAACTTCAGCTTCATAAATCATGTAATTTCCATGTCCTAACACGCTTCATGTTCTGGCAAGCTTCTGATCACTGCATTTTCCTCTTTCGAACATCAGCAAGGCATTGGGGTTTGTACAAGGTCTTGCTGTGCTGGGGAATGCAACTCAACTTGCTGGATCCATGGAATGGGTTTGGAAGGAACCCAGGTTTCTCTCTACCAACCAAATGTTGTGCTTATATCTGTAGCCTGGCCTTCTTGTTTAGCTTATTGAAAAAAAGACACTAAGGAGGCTGAAACTTTGGCGCCAGGTCAGTGGGGAATGGCAGGTCCTGTCTGTGTGAGGTCACTAAATGACCTGTCCTGTAGAGAGATACAATGGTAAAGGTACCCACCTGCTGTTCTCCAGGGATGCTGACCTACACAAATCAGGTCTGTGGTTTCACCAGAGCTCCTCCTCCACCCCTTGTGGTGTTGACTCTTCAGGTATCAAATGTGGAACACGAGTGTGGCCACTCCACTTACTGACAGAATTAAACTAGAATACTTTGCCCTCAAAGGGCAATCCCATTTCTCTCATGAAGAAAAATGGCCCAAGAACCATCAACAATTCTGATTAAAAGCTACTGACACAAGGGAAAAACAAACTTTATCAGAGCAAGAGAGACAGTAGACTGTTTTCTAATCCCCTGGAAAAGTAGGCATCTTTTGAAATGATTTGTTGTACCTGAAATCCAAATTCTGAAATTAAGTTCCTGGAAGCTAGCAAAAGCAGGGCAGTGACATTTATTGGTGTCTTTTTGTGTATGTTGCTCAAGGATAAACGCTTTACATATGTGAATCATTTAAAATCCTCTTAATTTTCAATCCTTAAAAAGTATCTCATTTTTTATTTGTCTGTAAAAGGAAGCTCTTATATTGAGGTAACACCTCCAAAGTAGCATGGTTAACACAAAATTGGGGCCGGAACATCATTCCAGATCTGTCCATAGACTCTGAGTTCTCAGGGGAGGCAAGTCATCTGTTTACCCAGGACAAAGAGGCTGTCTAAGGTTGAATAAAATGCACAAATGCTACGTTGCTTCAGTAATGTCTGACTCTTTGCAAGCCTATGGACTGTAGCCTGCTAGGCTCCTCTGTCCATGGGATTCTCCAGACAAGAATACTGGAGTGGGTTGCCATGCCCTCCTTGAATAAAATGACTGAATGTCTTCTTCAGTATAAGGGTTTTATAGAAAAGTCAGAAAATACATAGGAGCAACTGGAAAAATAATCATTTGTCATGTCCATCCAAGTTACCACAGAAAACATTTTGGGGTTGTATTAATACTTGAAAATATTAATATGTTTCCCTGTTTTTGTCATGTGAGCCTTCATAGTGAGGTTATTTTTCTAGCTCAATAAATATAGATTTATATCATCTACAGTTGGCTGGGTGATATCTCAGTGTACACATGTCTCCTAAATTATTCATCTGGTTTCCCTATCATTAGACACCTATATGGTTTCTCATTTTTATTTACTACAAATGGTGTTCAATGCATATCTTTGTACATCTTTGGGTGCTTTTATTATAGCTTTCTTAGGGGAAAAAATTTCTGGAAATTGCAAAGTCAAAGGGAATGCACATAACTTTCTTGGAAAACAAACTTTTGATTTTATTTTTGAAAGATTTAAAAATTTTTTATTTTATGTTGTTTTGGCCATGAGGGTATCCTGGATGACCATTCGAGGATGTTCACTTAGTCCAGTATCCATAATGAATCCAATATCCTTCACATACTGATGGATCAGGCTGTGCTGGTTTGAGCAGAGGCAACAAGAGCAAGAACCCTGGCTGAATTTTCTCAGATGGCTCCAGTAGAGCTGCTGGTGACCCATTTTGCTTTCTTGAATGCAAGGAGGCAAAAGGAAAGGCTCCAAAAACAAACTGTAATTTTTCCAATTTTTTGGCTGTACTGTGTGGCATGGGGGATCTTAGTTCCCCAACTAGGAATCAAACCCTGTACCCTGAATTGGATGCACAGAGTCTCAACCCCTGGACTTCCAGGGAATTCCCCAAAAACAAACTTTTAGCTTCAAGTATGGTGCTAATGTAAAGAACCCATCTGCCATTGCAGGAGACATAAAAGGCATGGGTTCAATCCCTGGGTGGGGAAGACCCCTGGAGAAGGGCATGGTAACCCACTCCAGTATTCTTGCCTGGAGAATTCCAAGGACAGAGGAGCCTGGTGGGCTACAGTCCACGGAGTCAAACATGACTAATGGGAGTTAACATGCACAGCACATGTCATGTCTACAGAAAGTTCACACATTATAGGTGGACAGCTTGACCGAGTATCACAAAGGGAGCACACCTGTGTAAATATCACCCAGAACAAGAAACAGAAAACTATGAACCCCTAACCCCTTTCATGCTTCCTCTCCATCTTTCTTGCTCTCACCTTTCCAGATGTAACCACTCTTCTAACATTTAGCATCACAGATCGATTTTGACTCTTAACATTATGTAAACGTTTTCATTCCGTGTACACACATTTGTGTCTGATTTCTCTCACTCAGTATGATCTTTGTGAGCTTATGTTGTCAAGCACAGCAGTAACTTATTTTCACTGATGTATTTTTTCATTCTAACAGTGAATTTTTGCAAATGAATACTCATGTGCAGCCATCATACCAGAAGCAAACTTTGTGCTTTCTACCAGTCCTTGCTTTCCGGAAAGGTGACCTCTCTCCCATTTTCCCAATTCTTGGTGTATCTTCGCATGTTATTTTCATAGAGACGTACTTTAGTATCATGCACTAAAAATCTTAGGAAAATGAATGTTAGCATTTTGATTTGGATAGTGCAGGACACACAGGTTAATTTAATATCTTAATTTTAAGAATTCTCCTGTGTTTGTTAAAATCCATATTTCTTAGCAAAGTTTTATAGTTTCCTTCATGTCATTTTTACACACTTATTTTTATAAATAAAATCTATTCCTCAGTAGTTTATACCTTTGGTCACTTTTGTGAATGAGATTTTCTTCCAGGGAGGTCTTTCAGTGACATTGTACAAAAGAAGTAAATGAGTACCGTTAAGAAATTCAGTATCTCACAGAAATTCTACCCATCTCAGGACTTCCCTGGCAGTCCAATGGTCAAAATATTGTGCTTCCAGTGCCCGGGGTCACAAGTTCAACCCCAGGTCCAGGAACTAAGATCCCACATGTCGAATGGCAAGAAAAAGAAATGAGAGGAATTCTACTTGTCTCCTTTGTTTGTAAATGACTACTTAAAACAACCATTTAGTTCCTTAGCAACACGTCCCCTTGGCTTTTTATTCCTGGTGGTACAAAGACAACATAGAATTCTGAAGAACTCCAAAATTGCATGGTGGTGTTGGAAGCTTTCCCATCCCAGAAGTCGCTGCAGAAGTTTTCCACTCACATTGATGGGGAAGAACACCTAAAGCCTGGGTCTTTCACAGGTACTTTTTATGTATCAGGTATTACTAAGTGTGGAGAAGACAGATAGATGATCCAATAGAACACCTATAGAACTTTTAGTTTCCTATGGAAAGAGAGTCAGCCAGGTAACAGCAAGAAATTTCCAGCAGGGGACCCACAAAGGGAAAGGCCCTGAGGTGGGAGGCATATTCAGAGAAGGGAAAAGAAAGCGGCTGGCTGTAGTGAGAGAAGGGTGCGTCCAGAGAGTGGTTCTGAGTGGGGACGCATAGGCAGGATTATCTGCTAACACAATGCTCTTCCCACTCTAGCTGATCGAAGAGACCCAAATGAATGCAACAAACTGGGGACTGGCAGGCAGGCAACCCTGGCTGAAAGGTGGTGTGGATCCAGGGATACTGAGTCTTTAGCTCCAGGGCTGCCTCCTTCTAGCTGTGGGAATGAGGTGTGCTTTCCTGCTAAGTCGCTTCAGTCCTGTCTAACTCTGGGCTATAGCCCACCAGGCTCTGTCCATGGGATTCTCCAAGCAAGAATACTGGAGTGGATCCTCCTCCAGGCGATCTTTCCAACCCAGGGATAAAACCTCCGTCTCTTACTTCTCCTGCATTGGCAGTTCAGCCCAGCGGCTGAACTCTCCCTGGGCTCCATATTGAACAGGACATCTGGCATTGTAGCTTCCTATTTGATTCAGTGAAAAATATTACTGGTGATAAATTACATATAGAATGGATAGACAACAGGTCCTACTGTATAGACCAGGGAACTATATTCAATGTTCTGGGATAAACCATAATGGAAAAGAATATACATATTTATGTATATGTACATAAACATATATGGACTGTAGCCCACCAAGCTCCTCTGTCTATGGAATTCTCCAGGCAAGAGAAGGAGAATTGCCATTCCCTTCTCCAGGGGATCTTTCCGACCTAGGTATGGAACCCAGGTGTCCCACATTGCAGGCAAATTCTTTACCATCTGAGCCACCAGGGAAGCCCAGATTAGGGATCAAACCCATCCAAGTCTCCTGCATTGGCCAGTGGGTTCTTACCACTGAGCCACCAGAGAAGCCCTATCTTATTCTTAAATTACATTTAAAATAAGCAGCCAGTTGGAACAGTACAGGTTTTGGTTCCTCTCCCTGTTAAGCATTTAACCATCTGTTAAGTGTGTACATAAGAAGCAGCTTCTTCAAGGGACCTTTTAGAAATATGGGCAAGCCTTTTGTCATGGGAGTGACATCACCCTCCAATTTGATGCAGTAATGGGGCTTCCCTGATAGCTCAATTGGTAAACAATCTGCCTGCAATGCAGGAGACCCGGTTCAACTCCTGGGTCAGGAAGACCTGCTGGAGAAGGGATAGGCTACCCATTCCAGTATTCATGGGCTTCCCTTGTGACTCAGTTGGTAAAGAATCTGCCTGCAATGTGGGAGACCTGAGTTGATCCCTGGGTTGGGAAGATCCCCTGGAGAAGGGAAAGGCTACCCACTCCAGTATTCTGGCCTGGAGAATTCCATGGACTGTATAGTCCATGGGTTCACAAAAAGTCAGACATGACTGAGCGACTTTGACTTTCACTTTTTTTCAATGAAACAGGAGGGAAGGATGTGGAGCACAACCTTTGAAAGAATGACATAGCCAGAGGACACAACTTAAACTGATTAGAATCAAATAGGGCCAAGATGGTGGGCGAGTTGACTTCCACTAGACCTTGAGCCTCAGTATAAAGTTATTGTAACAGAGCAGCATGCTAAATGACACACCCCCCAGCATCATGACAGGTCTGAAGCCAACCATAAAGGGTCAAAAGGTGGGCAATGGCCCAGTTCCTGGAAATTCCCACTCTGTCCTTAAAAGAACTGCAGTACTCCCCTTCATTAGCCTACGACATTACCCACCCCTGTAAAAACTGACAACCCCGTACCTTGGAGCCATTCTCACCTGAGATGACCACACTGTCTGTAGAATATGTTTCTCTCTAAATAAATCCACTTCTTACCTATCACCTGTCTCTCACTGAATTCTTTCTGCCGTGAGACATCAAGAACCTGAACTTAATGAAGTCTTGAGACCAAGTGTGTGATCTCAGTTAAAAGACTGTGGGTTCAAGTCCCAATCTGAGTTGCACAGTTTCAGTAAGCAAGTAAACGGCTCTGTCTTGGAGGAGGCAGCCCAGTGAGGGAGAGGGTATTTTTGTACACATAGAATTCCTCTGATTCACACTCTGTGGTGTCCTGTCTTTCTGTGACAGACACCCAGGCACTCCAAGCACTCCCCTCCCAGAAAGTTATTGTGTGATGCCAAAGAGACAAAGCATGGGAAAATGCTTTCTAACTGCAGAGCCAGGCAGGCTGGGGGTTATAATCAGGTTGAGGGTCTTCCTGGGGTCCCTGAGCATCTGGGGAAACAGGTAACCCACAGAGAAAGTGGAGGAAATGTCAAAACTGAGATGACTGAGGCAGCTGGAAGTCAAAGAAGACCCGTAAAACTTAATTTTTTTTCCTAAGCTGGTCTGTCCACAGTCAAAATTTTGTACTACAGCAGAAACTAATATGACGTGGTATAGCAACTATACTGCAATAAAAATTATATTTAAAAATACGTTGAAAAAAGAAAACTATGATATAGTTTCCAGTAGTGGAAATGTATTAGACATAATTTGAGCAAACTCCAGGAGACAGTGAAGGACAGGGAAGACTGGTGTGCTGCAGTCCAAGGGATTGCAAAGACTGGGACACAACTTAGCAACTAACACGTTCACTTTCATATCAAAGGAATAATGTCAGTGAGTCCAGACTCTTGCATCTTCCCATACATAGAAAAGTGTGAAATTCCTTAATTTGGCATATCTGGTTTTCTTTAATTTATAATCATCTTTTGATGTTCAGACTACCTGTCCTTTGTTGCAAAACCGCTATACATCCTAGCTCTCCACTCACCTCCTTGGAGCAGTTCTTGTAAGGTACAGTTCCGGCGAGGCAGAAAAGAAAAGACGACCTCAACAGAAGTAGGTTACCTTTATTCAGGCAAGGAGGGGCGACAGTCGGCCTAATGACCAGGCTGAGCGCCGAAAGGGATCAGGGAGGCTTCATACTTATAGGGAGGTTTGTGGAAGCGATAAGGGAAACGTCAATCAGGCGGGATATTTTGAGTATTCTTTTGTTGAGATGACACTTGTAGTTGGGCAGGGGGTGATAAGTCTTCTGGGCGGGTGTAGGGGGTGGTAGGTTTCCAGACAGGGGGTGATAAGTCCCAGATAGATGCAGCTGGCCTGGAGCATCAGGATGGAACTAAAGTTATGCTTTGTTTTCTCCGAAGTTAGATGATTCAGCAAGGGGCCTTTGAGACTGTTGTTCTCTTTTCTAGGCCCAAAAGACTCCTTCAGTTCTCTCAGGGTTACTTGAGATGCTGCCTTCCAGGTTTGAAGTTCTAAAAATTCCTGCTGAATGAAGCAGGACTCTCAACTTTTAGGTTGTGAAAATATTTTTGAGTTGATAAACCCAACTAGGGCCTGTTACCTCAATGGTTAGCAAGACTTGGAAGCCTGAGGTCTGGAGAGCAGGGATCCAGGGATTCTGGACTGCTTCCCAAACGGTAAAAAGAATGGAGAGCAGGGGAGGGTCTAAACTGTTTGGCCTAACATAAGACGGACGCAGAAGGAATGATAACGCTCTGGCTCACCTCCCTGCCCAGGGCATCCTTGTTTGAGTACCAGCTCTGTTATCCTGAATACTAGCGCTCTAGATACATAAAGCACAGTATACCAATCAAACAAAATCAGACATTAATCTCATCTAAGGAACATCTATTTCTGCTTTACTGACTATGCCAAAGCCTTTGACTGTGTGGATCACAATAAACTGTGGAAAATTCTGAAAGAGATGGGAATACCAGACCACCTGACCTGCCTCTTGAGAAATCTGTATGCAGGTCAGGAAGCAACAGTTAGAACTGGACATGGAACAACAGACTGGTTCCAAATAGGAAAAGGAGTACGTCAAGGCTGAATATTGTCACCCTGCTTATTTAATTTATATTAACTTAGATGCAAAATGCTGGGCTGGAGGAAGTACAAGCTGGAATCAAGACTGCTGGGAGAAATATTATTAACCTCAGATATGCAGATGACACCACCCTTATGGCAGAAAGTGAAGAAGAACTAAAGAGCCTCTTGATGAAAGTGAAAGAAGAGAGTGAAAAAGTTGGCTTAAAGCTCAACATTCAGAAAACTAAGATCATGGCATCCGGTCCCATCACTTCATGGCAAATAGATGGGGAAACAGTGGCTGACTTTATTTTGGGGGGCTACAAAAGCACCGCAGATGGTGATTGCAGCCGTGAAATTAAAAGATGCTTACTCCTTGGAAGGAAAGTTATGACCAACCTAGATAGCATGTTAAAAAGCAGAGACATTAATTACTTTGCCAACAAAGGTCCGTCTAGTCAAGGCTATGGTTTTTCCAGTGGTCATATATGGATGTGAGAGTTGGACTATAAAGAAAGCTGAGGGCCAAAGAATTGATGCTTTTGAACTGTGGTGTTGGAGAAGACTCTTGAGAGTGCCTTGGATTGCAAGGAGATCCAACCAGTCCATCCTAAAGATCAGTCCTGGTTGTTCACTGGAAGGACTGATGTTGAAGCTGAAACTCCAATACTTGGCCACCTGATGTGAAGAGCTGACTCATTTGAAAAGACCCTCATGCTGGGAAAGCTTGAGGGCAGGAGGAGAATGGGACGACAGAGGATGAGATGGCTGGATGGCATCACCAACTCAATGGACATGGGTTTGGGTGGACTCCAGGAGTTGGTGATGGATAGGGAGGCCTGGTGTGCTGCGATTCATGGGGTCTCAAAGAGTTGGACATGACTGAGCAACTGAACTGAACTGAACTCAACAGTATAGCACAGGTAATTCTGCTCCATACTCTGTGGTGACCTATAGGGGAAGGAAATCTAAAAAAGAGGGCATATGTATAGGTTTATGTATACGTAAAGAAGGCTGAGCCCATAATAATTGATGCTTTTGAACTGTGGTGCTGGAGAAGACTCTTCAGAGCCCCTTAGACTGCAAGGAGATCAAACCAGTCGATCCTAAGCTGGGAAAGATTGAAGGCAGGAGGAGAAGGGGACGACAGAGGATAAGACGGTTGGATGGCATCACCGACCCAGTGGACGTGAGTTTGAGCAAGCTCCGGGAGGTGGTGAAGGACAGGGAAGCCTGGCGTGCTGCATTCCATGGGGTCACAAAGAGTCGGACACGACTAAGCCACTGAATAACAATAATATATACTTATAGACGATTCACTTTGCTGTTCAGCAGAAACCAATGCAACATTGTAAAGAAACTATACTCCAATATAAAAAAAAGGTCTGTGTGAGCAGTAGGACCCAGGCAAGCAGATGAGGACACAGATGTTGTAGCCCGTGGCGGGTGGGCCTGGTCCTCCTTCCAGACCTTCTTCTTAGGGACAGCTTGTACTAGGCCCCAAACTGGGGCTAGGTCTGAAGGTCTGGGCATCCAGATGGCCTGAGGGAGAGAAGGGTGGGGCTGCAAATCAGGCAAGCTCTTTAAAAATTGATCTGCTATCAGATACACTTCCTGGGGAGAAGGGTGGAAAATATGGACTGGAGTGTGGCCTTTCCAAGAAGCAGAAAAGATAGGCAGGCTCCAAGGCACTGGTTCATGCTTGACTAGAGAGCAAGGTTGAGCAACAAGCAGGCTGGCCCCAGCCCACCCTTCCCGCCCCCTCCACACTCTACAATGTCTCCCACCACTGGTTGTGCTCAGCAGTGCGGTGGGATCTGCACACTGAGGGTGCTGGTAAGTTTTAGGGTCTGGATGAGGTAACCAAGTGGGGCTCTCAAGCCTCAGTATCACCTAAGGAGCTCTGTTAAAACATAGATTACTGAGGCCCCTCTCCAGGGTCTATGGGTCTGGGATAGAGACCCCAAAATTCTACTGTATACAAGTTTCCAGGTGGTCCAGTTCTCAGGGTTGGGTTTTTTTTTTTTTTTTTGGTTTGTTTTTAAATGAGGTCTAGCTGCACAATATTATAAAAATTTCAGGTGTACAATATAGTGGTTCACAATATTTTTTTGCTCTCACAATGTGGCTCAAAGAGTCGGACACGACTGAGCCCAGCACATGTGATGTGTGGGATGGAACCTGTGCCCCCTGCAGTGGAAAACAAAAGTCTTAACCAATGAACCATCAGTTTAGTTCAGTTCAGTTCAGTCGTTCAGTTGTGTCCGACTCTTTGTGACCCCATGGACTGCAGCACGCCAGGCCTCCCTGTCCATCAGCAACTTCCAGAGTTTACCCAAACTCATGTCCATTGAGTCAATGATGCCATCCAAGCATCTCATCCTCTGTCACTCTCTTCTCCTCCTTTCCCTCAATCTTTCCCAGCATCAGTGTCTTTAATACATCATTTTTATACATCTTGGGTGATTCTTGGGTACCCCAAGGAGTTTGAGAACCATCAACTTATGCTGAGGAGTGAGTGGAAGATAAAAAAAAATAAAAAGTCATTCTTCATTGTTCTGGTTTGCTGTTGGACCGCTAAGCTCTCGATTCAGTCTCCTTACTGCCAGAAGTGCTGGAGGTACCTCAGTTCTCTGGAAGGTCATGACTTACCAGCCCCACTTTTTCAGAAGGCAGCTTCTGGGTTGCCAGACTCCGAGCCACATGCATGCCAGGCGCCACCTCCTGGCCACATAGTTTTGTCCCTCTTTTTCCTCCAGAGGTGTTAATCTGATCCTCCCACATCTGTGTTCAGAATCTTTTTACTGTCAGAAGGAAATGAGATTCTCTCGCATTTAAGAAGTTTGAGTGTCTCTTTAAATGTCTCAACTACTTGTGCTTTTTGCCTTTCCGGTGTTTTGGAATGAAGTCTCCAATAAAATACGTTCAGGCATTTCTTTGGTAAAAGTGAAATGCAGGTTATGTGGATCTCTTCTTCCTTGTGTGGAGTCCTTTCTTTAGAAGCACTGCATCTGCCAGGCAAAGCGCAGCAGAACACTGCAGTCCTGAAGGGTGTTTGTGGTGGGTACCCATGTGCAGTTTCCTTCCATGGCTTCAGGTCAGCAGTGTGCAGTTTTCTGTGTGCATTTAGCATTTCCTACAGAAGAAATCACACATAAGCAAATGCGAAATTCCCATTATGCTCAGATTGTTCCCTAATATATCAACTGTGCTGCACAAATTCGTGCCTCTTACAGCAGATCTGACTGCGATGCATAATTAAGAATGTGCTGATGTGAAAATACCTTTGAAATAAATTGTAGAGTGAAACAACCAAGGCGCCAAAAAAAAAAAAAAAAGTGCTGCATCTCAGTAAGCTAGTGGAGAAAGTGTCTATGGATTCAGAAAACCTAATTAACAACTTGAGATTTCCTCTGAGTCTTGTTGATTGTCTGATCACTTTTATCACAGCATCCTGGAGCTGGAGGGTGTCCTAGTGATTTCTTCCCATCTGTGTGCACAGTGAACACACCAAGATTGTTAAAAGATAAGCTAATGCATATGACACCTTTGAAAAGTTTTTTTCCGCAAACATCAGTTTGAATTGGGCAGTACCAAACCAAAAGCAGGCTTCCCAGGTGGCACGGTGGTAAAGAATCTGCCTGCCAATGGAGAAGATGCAATAGATTCCGGTTTGAGCCCTATGTCAGGAAAA
Source organism: Dama dama (assembly GCF_033118175.1). Classification (NCBI taxonomy): domain Eukaryota; kingdom Metazoa; phylum Chordata; class Mammalia; order Artiodactyla; family Cervidae; genus Dama; species Dama dama. The sequence continues at coordinate 77,462,844 of NC_083698.1, read as the reverse complement.
GGAAGTGGCAACCCACTCCAGTATTCTTGCCTGGGAAATCCCATGGACTGGTGGGGTTGCAAAGAGTTGGACACGACTGAAGGACTAAACAAGAACAACAAAACCCAAAGCAGTTAGGAGCCACAACCATTAGGAACTGGGGAAAGGCTTTTATAGGAGGGTGCAGAAATAAAGCAATGATTTCATTGGCTGTAGCCTGAGCAGTTGCCTTTTGAGGGGAAATCTACTTGGCTGTTTGTCCTTAAATTTTGTTTTCTGGGAATTGAGTGCATGAACTCTGGCCTAGGGTTCAGTTTGTTTACACAGGCTATCACAGCATTAGTGCCGCCTCAGTCCGCAGCTTTCCTTAGGCTCCACTCTCACTGCTGTATATTCTATGGGTTTGGACATGTGTGTAATGACACATATCCATCACTATAGTATCATCTGGAGTGTTTTCACTGACCTCCAAACCCGCTGTGCTCCACATAGTCATCTCTCCCTGCTCACTAAGCCCTGGCAACCACTGATCTTTTACCATCTCCATAAGAATGTCCTGTACCTGGAATCACACAGTATGTAGACTTATCAGGTTGGTTTCTTTCACTTAATAATATGCATTTAAGTTTCCTCCATTTCTTTGCACAGCTTCATAGATCATTGCTTAGCAGTTCTGAATTATATTTCATTGTCTGGTGTACCATAGTCTATTTATCCATTCACCAGAGCTTTTTCATCTCCCCAAAAGGAAATTTTGTACTCATTAAACACTTAACTCCCCTTGTCCTGGTCTCCCCAGCCCGTGGCAACTGCTCATTTACTTTTTGTCTCTATGGATTTGCCTATTCTGGCTATTTCATACAAATGGAATCTCATTAATTCTTTGTACTTTCCTTATTATTCAGTCTTGATTTCATTTGTTCTTCATTTCCAGCCTCTCCTCTTCCCTAGGTCCCCCAGGCTTCCTTGCTACAAATATGACACTGTGCTATCTTTCCTTAGAAAATTTATGCTGTAAACCCATGTGAATGTGGCAGCTTAAAGCAAAAAGAAACATTTCAAATCATATTTCTGGGCCGGACTATGACTCACCCCCCAACCTGAATCAGCCTCAGAGTTACTCAGAAAGTGTCAAGAAAATGCAGATTCTAACTGCTCACCCAGAAAGTCTCGCCAGGGTGTCTTTGGACATGCTTGGACGTATGTCTTTTTGTTCATGCACACTTGTGAGCACTCTGGGGCAGGGCTGGAAGTAGAGTAAGAGCAAGCCCTGGGGCACAGCACTTAGGGGAGCACTTGCCCTGTCCCCCTCGTCTCACCCTAGTCCAGGCCCTGCACTGTGCTGTGTGCTCAGTCGCTCTGTCGTGTCCGACTCTTTGCAACCCCACGGACTGTAGCCTGCCAGGCTCCTTTATCCATGGGGATTCTCCAGGCAAGAATACTGGAGTGGGTTGCCATACCCTCCTCCAGGGGATCTTCCTGACCCAGGGATCAAATCCAGGTCTCCTGCATTGCAGGCGGATTCTTTACCATCTGAGCCTCCAGAGAAGCCCAGGCCCTGCGCTAGAGACTCCTAGAAATGTGTGGAGGGAAAATGGGTCTGTCCAGGGAGTTGGAGCCAGTGACCAGGGTCAGAAAGACACAGGCTATATCTATAAGGCCTCTTGACTTAAACAACATGGCAATTCAATGAGTTTTCACTGTTATCTTTAAAATCTCGTATCTTAGGCCTTCCCTGGTGGCTCAGTGGTTAACAGTCCATGCTTTCACTGTTGGGGGTGTGGGTTTGAGCCCTGTTTGGAGAACTATGATCCCACAAGCTGCATTGTGCAGCGAATAAGAGAAGGGAAAAAAAAAACTCGTATCTGTAAAGGTCACATGCACAAGGCCATGTTTCCACCTAAATTTTAGACCTAGAGGTGTCTAAGAACTATTCAGAATTAGTGACCCTCACTTTTCTCAAATGGATGCTTTCTAAGATGCTGTATTAATTTCCTAGTGCTGCTGTAACCAAGTACCATAAGTGAGGTGGCTTAGAGTAACTATTCCCTCCCAGTTCTGGAGCCCAGAAGTCTGAAATCAAGGGGTTCGTAGGGCCATGCTTCCTCTGAAACCTGTAGGGGAGAACCTCTCCTCACTTCTTCTAGCTTCCGGGCTACTGACCATCCTTCGGATACCTCAGCTTGAAGCTTCATGACCCCAATCTCTGCCCCCACAGCCTCATAACCTTTCTCTCTCTGTATCTGTGTCTCTGTCTCCAAACGTCCCTCTCCTTATCAGAAGCCCTACCCCAATTTGGCAGGACCTCATCTTAACTTGATTACATTTGCGAAGTCCCTATTTCCAAACAAGGTTATGTTCATAGGTTACAGATGGACAGCCAGGAAGTCTTCCATACACTTTTTTAAAAAGCTACTATCACTTAAGAATTCTTAATAAAGCAGCATAAAGTCATTAATGTTATCAAGTCTTGATCTTGCCTACACATTTTCTTAATATCCTGTGTATGAAATAAACACGTATAAAGCACTTTTGTGACATACTGAGGTATAGTGATTGTCCACAAAAAGCAGTTGAGCTACTGTTTGAATTGCAAACTGAGTTGCGCTTCCATGGAACACCATTTTTACTTGAAAAGAACACCTGCCAAACTAGGGTTATTCACATTTGAGTATTTAGCAGGTATTTCCACAAAAATGAATAAAATGAAGACAACTGACAGCATTTGTTGCCAATGATAAAATCTGATCCTTCAAATAACAATCAGAATTCTGGGAAACTTGTGCCTACCACCACGCGCTTGACAGTTTCCCGATATATAAAGACTTTTCTGATAAGATCTATAGCCATATTAACAAAAGTGATTTTTTTATGTTATATAATGAAATGTGTCAATTTTTGTGACGTTTGAAGAACTCAGTAAATCAGTATTTTCCACATCTTCAATCCATGATGTTAAGAAACCACGCATGGGTAAAAAGATCTATTTGAAGTACAAAATGGGTTTTAATGTAGCAGAATATGAAAAGTTCATTGATACAGTCTTGGATTACACATTACAACTTGGGAAACTACCACTTGTCTAGTGTCAGGGTAGTATGAAACAACAGCCACAATTATATAAAAATCATCTAAAAACAAAATATCATTCCCCTTTCAAACTGCCTAACAGCGAGGATGAATTTTCTCCAAACATTTTAACCAGAGCAACAAATAGCAACAGACTAATAAAGAACTGTGATGTTGGAGAAGACTCTTGAGAGACTCTTAGACTGCTAGGAGATCAAACCAGTCAATCCTAAAAGAAATCAGTCCTGAATATTCATTGGAAGGACTGAAGCTGAAACTGAAACTTCAATACTTTGGCCACCTGATGCGAAGAACTGACTCATTTGAAAAGACCCTGATGCTAGGAAAGATTGAAGGCGGGAGGAGAGGGGGATGACAGAGGATGAGATGGTTGGATGGCATCACCGACTTGATGGACATGAGCTTGAGTAAGCCTTGGGAGTTGGTGATGGACAGGCAGCTGTAGTGCATGGGGTCGCAAAGAGTCGGAGCCTCTGAACTGAACTGAACTGAACTGAACCTGTAACAAATAGTCCATCATGGTGTTCTACACAGCCTGCAGCCTGAGGCTGGTTTAGGAGGTGAAAGTTCTGTTGAATACCAGTTTGAGTTCAGTGCTGTGTATTTTGCAAAATGAAATGTGTGCATTGGTCTCTATCAATAATATTTCAAACTACAATAATGGAGGTAAGAAGCATCTTGGTGAACCCTCACACTGTGGCTTTTGTAGGTGCAGAGGTATGTGTGACCTTGGTTTATATATTTGGGTGTCAGTGAGGCTACAGATTCCTAGAGTTTTTACCTATAAGGACGCAACCTTGGATCAGGAATTGTTGCTGCCATCAGCTGGACCAGATGGCTGACCACTGGAAATGAATGACTCACGTGTTTGTAAACATGTGCAGCTGGGGCCAGGGCTAAGACGACTGCCTGAAGTATAGCTAATTATGCTGATCCTTGTGTCCGTCCTTAGTTAGGGATGACTCTGTGATGGGAAAAAAAGCAGAAACTCTCCAGCAAGCTCCATCTTGTGTACTGATTGCATTGCTGTCTGTAAACCATTCAAACTTCCGTTGCTATTCACTGTATGGATCCCAAGTAGCCACAGGGGTCTAGAGAGAGAGGGGTGACCTCATCCAGCATGGTAGCATCTAGCAAAAGCTATGAGACATATGACCCACGGCTAACCTGAAAGGGGATCTCAAAGCCATTCTCCAGGCCCTAAACATCAATTATCAAAACTTTTGACAAAGGTTGATGACAAGTGTGAAGGAGGCTTGGGAGGACTCAGCAAATGCAACACAAACAGCACAGCTCAGGGTGTAAGTGCCCCAGCAGACAGAAACACAGCTCAAGGAAGCACACAGGTGAGCCAGCCTCTGGTGCTCAGAATGCATGCTCGCCAGCGGGCAACAGAGCCGCTGGCATATCTGTTTGTAAAAATGAAGCAAAAGTTTCACAATAGTTTCCATCTGTCATGTGATAGCTCTGATTTTCTCCTCTATTCTTTTCTCTCTCCTCCTGTAACAAGTGCCAGTCATGCCCACAAATAGTTCACTCACCTGGTAACAAGCCAAAGCAAGAGAAGAGAGACCCTAGGTAGTAGTCACCAGCTTGATACCCAATGGTTGGATTCACCTTGCCTCCTTAGGGTGATCACATTTATTCATACAAAAAATAAATAAACTAATTAATTATTATTTATTTATGCTGCACTGTGCACTATGTGGGATCTAAGTTTCCTGACAAGGGATCAAACCCACACTCCTTGCATTGGAAGCTCAAAGTCTTAACCAGTGGACTATCAGGGAAGCCCTGCATTTTCCCTCTTTAAATATAAGAAGAGGCAGGCCAGCCACCACTGAATTTCCTCTGGTTATTATCAGTCTAGTTGTTGGCTAAGAATGGAGAGAGGCATTTAAATGCGACTCTTTTTTTTTTTTTTTTTAAGGTATTTCTGGTCTCTGTTAGGCAGAAAGTTAGAAGTTAATTATAGAAAATAAAAAGGAGTTCATTCCTACATCAAGGAATGGTAGGATGTTTTTTGAAGTTTTAGTGACTAGGAAAATAAGATGTGTGTACTTCAAAGTACACTAAGCATTTAGGTTCAGAAAACACTTTGCCAAATACTCTTTGGATCTAAAACAAGAATTCATCTTGTCCTTGTGTGACATGTCTGGGAGGGTTAATGTTTCTGACCTTAAAGAAACTGCCCGGGAGACAGGGCTGAGAGCAGGACAAGACTGTCTGAAGACCTGTTGTGACAGCAACCAACCATTTAGAAGCTTTACAATCAGAAGAAAAATGAGCTTGAGAAGAAATACGGAATAGCAACAAATCACCATGCTAAACAGTGAGCCCTCCAGTTTCTATGAAAGGTGAAAACTCTCTGTCATTTGAAAAGGAAGAAAAAAAATAAACATTCTAATGATGAAAATTCTTAAGATTTTCTTTTTGTGAGAAACAGGGATGAAAATAGCATCTAAGTTATTTCAAAAAGGTCACAATCTTAGAAGAGCTGTGGCTTGCAACAACAGCAAAGAAAAAAAAAAAAAAACCTGGTTTAAGTTTATTTACTTGCGTAAGACTTAGTAAAGTGATTTCAAGCACATACGTTTATTTTCTTAGGACATAATTTTCAAAAGTAGAAAGAATATGTGTTGGGATGCACCCTGCGGACAGGGGTGCAAGGACTGCACTTGCCCAGTTTTAAGACAGAAGAAAGAGGGAAATTGCCTGGTGGTCCAGTGGTTGGGACCCTGAGTTTCCAGTGATGGGGTTCAGGTTCAACTCCTGGTCGGGGAACTAAAGATCCCACATGCCACACAGCATGGCCAAAATAGTTTTTAAAGAGAGAGAAAGAGCCTCAACTCAGTGACAAAGATGTCAGTGGTTTAATGGAGGATAGAGCTTGCATATCTGAAGCAGGGTCCTGGATCTGTGGCGAGTCTTCACCGTGTGCAGCTAACAGTGGACAAGACCCAGCAGCAGGCCTTGCTCCTGGGGGTAGAGGGGACTGTCTGTGGGCTCACTGGTTACCTGGGAAACCACCAACCCTTTGATAAGAAAAATTACTAGCGAGAGCCTGGGGCAAGTATGTAGGAAGTTCCATCAGGTGAATATGGTGTATGTGAAGCAAGCAGTCAGGCAGGGCATGTACTTTTCCTGGTGCTGCCCAGAGCTGTTGTGATAATCAATTAAATTGACAAACAAAATAAAACAAAACAGAGGCGGTAGCTAGGTCAAAATCTCTCTGTGCTATGAATCGCAAAGAGTTGGACACAACTTTGTGACTGAACAACAGGAATAAAAGAAGAGAGATGAAAATATTTACTGCATGAGGGATTTCCCTGATGGTCCAGTAGTTAGGAATCGGCACTCCCAATTGCAGAAGGCATGGGTTGGATCCCTGGTCGGAGATCTAAGATCCTGTATGCTCCATGGTGTGGCCTAAATAAATAAGTAAAATAAAATTTTTAATATGTGAAAATGAAAAATTAGGTTGGAGTCTACCTAGCTCTGGGCTTTCCTAGCAGTTCAGCTGTAAAGAATCTGCCTGCCAATGCTGGAGACATGGGAGATGTGGGTTCGATCCCTGGGTCGGGAAATCCCCTAGAGAAGGAAATGGCAACCCACTCTAGTATTCTTGCTGGGAAATCCCATGGACAGAGGAGCCTGGCGGGCTGCAGTCCATGGGGTTGCAAAGAGCCAGACACAACTTAGGGACTAAACAACAACTACCTATGCTTGAGTTTTGATATATTTGTTCTTCTTTTGCCAGGTTCAGTAAACATTTGTTGTTTTGGTACAGATGTTGGACGTTCTTTAAGGGGAGAATGTATTGGATATTTGTTGTAGTTGCTGTTGTTTTGACACAGTTCTATTCTGTGGTGTTGGTAACCTGAATTTTGCTTTGGGGAACTGCCCCTTCCCCACACTTTGAGCCCACATGCTTCAGGTCAACCTGAATCCACCACGGCTCCTGGAAAGAAGTATGTGACCCACGCTAAGTTGATCAGCACACCTATGTACCCTGACAACAGTAATTTATTCAAAGAAGAACACATGAATCAAATGAGACCCATCAGGGCATGAAAGATTCAATACCAAGAAATTCAGCTTATTGGTGGGTTACCCGGACCTATTTTTTTCTCTTTGGGTATGAGTAAGAATAGAGCTACTGCTATAATACATTCCTGGCAGAGAATGAAAAATATTACAACCTTATGGAGAATTCAGCAATGTCTAAAGAGACTAACAATAGAAGCAATTCATAACCCGTGATTTTTTCCCCTATAAAAGGTGTTATTGGGACCTTTAGTGAAATCTATAGCTTTTTTAGTGAAATATATAGTGAAATCAAGAAAACTTGAGTTTTTATATCAAGTTTAATATCTTGTTTTTAATCACTGTTTTTTGATAACTATATTGTGGTTGGTATTCTTGTTTTTAGATAATACACATTGATGTGTTTAAAGATAAAAAGTTTTTACATCTACAATTCATTGCCCGTGGTTGAAAAAAAAATGACATTATACACATACACATGCAGATGGTAAATGTATAAAGTAGGGAACAGGAAAAGAATGAAAAAGCAAATTGGATAAGCAGTTAACTGGGGAACCTGATTAAGGGGTGTGGTACAGCAAGAAATATATTTAGTCCTTATCATAGTTTCTGACTCTGAGCTCTTTTAGGAGGGTTTGGTGTAATATGTGTGTGTGTGTGCATGCATGTTCACTTGTGTGTGACTCCTGTAACCCCATGGACTGTAGCCCACCAGTCTCCTCTGTCCATGGGATTTCCCAGGCAAGAACACTGGAGTGGGTTGTCATTTCCTCCTCCAGTGGTTCCTGACCCAAGGGTGGGACCCATGATTCTTGCATGTCCTGCAGTCAGGTGGATCCTTAACCACTGCACCACTTTTAACCCTTGGCATTTCCTGAGTGATAGAAATGTCTTGCCATTCATAAGGAGCCCCTCTTGTGCATACCTGAGTACATTCTAATGAGTTGACTGAGGTCAAGCCCCAAAATAACCCCTGGATGTAGCTGGTCACCAGAAAGGCAAAGGGATGAGAAGGTTGGAAATTTCAGCCACACCTACCGACCTCTGGGAAGGTGAGGAGGCTGGCAATTAAGCTCTACAAAAACTCAACAAGATTTGATCAGCTTCCTAGTTAGTGAAAGCTTCCACACATGAGGAGGTGGTGCACCCCAGTTCCATGGGAACAGAAACTGTTCTCTTCAGGACCCTTCCAGACCTTGCCCTATGTACCTCTTCATCTGGCTGTTCATCTGGAAATAAATATTTCTGAGCTCTGCGAGGCATTCTAGCAAGGTAACTGAACTTGAAAAAGGGGTTATGAGAATCTCCAGTTCATAGCCAGTTGTTCAGAAGCACCTGGAATTTCTGTTGGCATCTGAAAAGGTAGATGAAATCTCATAGGACTGAGCCCTTCAGTTGTGGGATCTGACACTATCTTCGAGTAGTTAGTGTCAGAATTGAGTTAAATTGTAGGACACCCAGCTTGTGTTACAGAATTGCTTAATGTCTGGGAAAAAACTATCACACACTTGGTGTCAGAAGTGAAGTGGAGTGCGTGAGTAGGGGAGTGAAGGACATACAAAGAAAGTGAGTTTTCCTTTACAGAGCGGACACAGAAGTAAGTCTTGCTATTCTCGCAACTTCTGTACATCTGTAATTATGTCAAAATAAAGTTTACTTGAGCAAGTGCAGGAGAGGGAGGAGGAAATGGCAATAGAGGAGAAAAAAGAAGAAAATTACTGTTGGCAGCCGCCTTAAAACCACGCTAGGAAAGGCTGTCTCAGAACGGGATATACCCAGAAGCAGCAGTGTGAGGTGGATCCAGGAGACTTTACTGAGCCCTATGTTAAGATTTAAACTAGCTGATCTGCTCTGCCTCTGTACATTTCAGCTTGCATGAGTCAAATGATTCCTCTTCACTAAACTTCTTGTGAAATGTATAATTCACCAGGTTCCAGAAGTTACTATGTTTCTTTTCCTTTTTTTTCATTCTTTTCCCCCCAGTTGTTCATTTTCATTCCTAAATGAACACTGAGATGACACACCAGAGTTCTAAAAAGCTACATGCTTTGCTGAAAAAAAGAAAAAGAAAGTGGAGGACATGGACAAAAGTTACTAGAGAAATACAACTATAAAGAATTACATGGATGGGAACTTCCCTGGCAGTCCATTGATTAAGACTGCACTCTTCCAATGCAGGGGATGCAGGTTGATCCCTGGTCAGGGAACTAGGGGCCTACATGCTGTGTGGTGCAATAAAAAAAAAAAAAAAAAATTACAGGGACAATTCAACGACAACAACAAAACCAAACTGATTTAAAAATGAATAAAGGGCTTGAATAGATATTTATCCAAAGAAGACATACAAGTGGCCAACAGGTATATGAAAATATGCTGAACATTGCTAATAAATAGTGAAATGCACATTAAACCTCAATATCACCTCACATCTATTAGAATGGCTATTATTAAAAAAGAAACAGAAGATAATGTTAGTGAGCATGTGGAGAAATTGGACTTCTTCTGCACAGTTGGTGAAAATGTAAAATGATGCAGCCACTGTGGAAAATAGTATGGCAATTCCTCAAAAAATCAAGCTTAAGCATAAAATTACAGTACAGTCCAATATATACCCAAAATAATTAAAACCAGGATCTCAAAGAGATATTTATATTCATAGAAGCATTATTTGCAATAGGAAAAAGGTGAAAGTGACCCATATATCCATTGATGGATGAATGGATAAAGAAAATGTGGTATATACATACAATGAATTCACTCTTAAAAGGGAAGGAAATTCTGACATGTGCCACAACACTGATGAACTTTTTGAGAACATTATGCTAAGTGAAATAAGCCAATCACAAAAGGACAAATACTTTGTGGTTCCATTTACATAAGATTTCTAGTGTAGTGAAATTCACAGAAAGTGGAATACAGAAAGTAAAGTGGTGGTTTCCAGAGACCAGTGGGGAGAGAAGAATGGGGAGTTATTGTTCAATAGATACAGGTTTCAGTTTTGCATGATAAAGAGTTTTAAGCATGGATGGCATTAATGGTAGCACGACAGAGTCAGCAAACTTAATGACACCGAACTATACATCTAAAAATGGTTAAGGTGATATACTTTATGTTATATATGTTTTACTATTAAAAAAATAATAAGTTACAAGGACAAAGAACTTGCCAAAGGATAGACTGAACAACTTACATAGTTTAGCCAGAGAACAGCTAGAGCAAAGAAAAAAAAAAATTACTTAAAGGAAGCAAAAAGGTATAAATCCTGAGGAAAGATAAAATTTATTGTAAAACTCTAAGCTAAATCTATGTAGAAAATATAGCAGAAAATATGCATATTAAATATAATACCCTGTTACGTGGCTTTCTCTATACACAAAGATACAAAATGACTATATCAGCCTTGTAAGGATTTACAAATCTCACAAAATCTAGAACTTTAGTTCTCCATTAGATCTGAATTATTTAGGGTTAGGTTTGGTTATATGTGACAGAAAATAAATAAGTAAATAATAGTGGCTGAAAAGAGAAAAAAAAAAGAAAAAGAAAATATAGTGGAGGGACTTCTCTGGTGGTCCAGTGGTGAAGACACTGAGCTTCTACTGCCAGGGGCCCTGGGTTCAATCCCTGGTCCAGGAACTAAGATCCTACGTACCACATGGTGTGGCCAAAGAATAAAGTGAAAAGAAAATATAGCAGAAAATCAATACACTACTATATATAAAGTAAATAACCAATAAGGACCTACTATACAGCACAGGGAATGACATCCAATAATTTGTAGTAACCTAAAAGGGAAAAGAATCTGAAAAAAATAGATACATGTATATGTATAACTGAATCACTTTTTGGTACAACTGAAACTAACACATCATTATAAGTCAACTACACAGCAATAAAAGCGAAAAAAAAAAAGTATTACTAAATAAGAATTACTAGACATGGGCCCTATCTTTATTCTAGAAATTCTAAGAAAGATTACCTGCCCCTGACATACTCTTCAAAGCTTCTCATGATGCCCTAAATTTCAGCCTTTAAGGACTGTAACTTTAGCTTGAAGTTTTTCCCTCTGTCCTAACCATGAGGTAAGTTCCAGAACTATAGTACAAAAGCTCAGTCAACATTTTCCTCCAGTTCTTCAAAACGACACATCCAAATACATTATCTTATTTTCCTGAAACTTCACTCCTTTAGATCTTAGCATTTCTGCCAATCCCTCACTATTCCCTCTAAAGTGTGTGTTAGCCGCTCAGTCGTGTCTGACTTTGTTGTGACCCCATGGACTATATATAGCCCCCTAGAATCCTCTGTCCATGGAATTCTCCAGGCAAGAATACTGGAGTGCATTGCCATTTCCTTCTCCAGGGGGTCTTCCGTATCCAGTAACCAAACCTGGGTCTCCTGCATTGCAGACAGATTCTTTACCGTTTGTGTCACCAGGGAAGCCCACACCCCACAGTGATTTTCCCTCCTCCATCTCCCTTGCCCTTATATCTACTTGGTCCTGGCATTTTCCTTCCCAGTTACATTCCTCTCTTCTGCCCAACCCCACTGTTGCTACCCTTCGGCTATTTATTCCTCGATTGCTGTGACAGAAGCCCAGACAGCTCTCCCCCTCAACCTCTCCCCTGTCCCATAGTAGATAGACGGGAAACGCTACCGCACCAGGAAAGCAGGTGAGAAAGAAGAAGGGAGAGAGGGAAGGAAGCAATATTGGAAAATTTTCAATAACTTGAAAATAAAACCAAAGGCTGCATCATGAGAAAAATACAAAAGAAACCTTCCTTAACAAATTCTATTACTCGAACACAATCCTTGTACATATATTTTGCACACTTTCCCCCCAAATTTCCAAAAGATAGTCACGGATACTTTCTAGTAGTCTAGCCAGACCCTAGTCTATGACTATAATTGAAGAAAGTCTCTAAGAATCAATCCTAATGTAATAACATAGTGTACTGAGTCTGAGATTTTTCTATGTAAAAAAATTTTCTCCAAGAATTACCAACCTTTAGGAGACAGGGTGTCTTATGAGGTTATTATATAAAGATTATTGTTTAATAATAATTTTACAGGTTCTGATCTAAATGTGTTTTCTGTATCACTGGACTTAGGTAAAACTTGAGAGAAATGGAATTCCAGCTCAGTATAAGAAAGATATCAATAGCAAGATTGTTGGGAGTTCCATGGTGGCCTAGAGGTTAGGATTCTGGGCTTTCACTGCTATGACCCAGGTTCAGTCCCTGGTTGGTGAACTGAGGTCCCACAGGCCACAGTGTGGACAAATAAATAAAATAAAATACAAAAAAGCCAAAACAGCTACAACAACAACAGTGTTGACAACAGGGTGGAAACTTTCAGAGGAAAGTAAGCTGGAGAGGATGAGTAATTGTCCGGAAATTGCCAGACTGCCTTAAACATCCAGGTCTTAGTTGTGACATGCAGGATCTTTCAGCTGTGGCATGTGGGATCTAGTTCCCTGGCCAGGGCTCGAACCCTGACCCCCTGCATTGGGAGCACAGAGCCTCAGTCACTGGACCTCAAGGGAAGGCCCTATATAGCTATAGTCTTAATAGTGAATATATTTACCGTATTTGTAACCCAAGTATGTAGTTGGCGAAACCAGTTTGAGAAACATTGTGTTAGAAGTGGTCTAAAACCCTGAGATCTAACAACTAGCTGGAGTTTCTGATTTAGGCTCAATTAACTCCTAAAGAAAATTCTTAGGAAAAAAAAATTGAAGACCAGGTTTGGGATGAGTCAGGGAAGGTGATCTATCAATGCAAGGACAGAACCTGTGGCTTTTAAAAGCCTTTTCACCAGGACCTGGAGTAAGGCCTAGCATAGTAGGCAGTCAATAGATACTCATTAAGAAGGAAGGAAGGAAAAAAGGAAGGGAGGGAGGGAGGGAGAAAGGGGAAGACAGACATTTTGTTTATCATAATTAGATCCTTTGCCTGCGTTTGTGGATTAGCAAGCCATATAAAAAACCTATAAAAAGCCATTTTTTAAATAATCAAGGAAATTTGCATAAGATTTGGGTATTGCATGTTATTAATTTACTGAAATTCTTATTAATATTAGTGTATTTCTGTGTGTGTGTGTGGTGCTCACTCGCTCTGTGAGACCCCATGGATGATAGGCCACCAGACCCCTCTGTCCATGGAATTTTCCAAGCAAGAATACAGGAGTGGGTTGCCATTTCCTACTCCAGGGGATATTCTTGACCCAGAGATCGCACTCGAGTCTCTTGCATCTCCTGCATTGCCAGGTGGATTCTTTATCACTGTGCCACCTGGAAAGCCCCATGCTATGGTATACATTGTGCTATTCTTTCCATTTACTATAACTTTTGCTGGGTGCAATCATGGCTGAGTGATTTTAAAGGCCTTTCCAGTGACAGATGTATACTGAAGAATTTATAGGTGAAATTTTAGGATGTCTCAAGGAACAGATGAAACGAAATTGACAGTTGCTAATTGTTAAGTTTGAGTGGTTTGTACAGGAGTTTGTTATAGTATCTGAGTGCTCAGTGTGGACTGCAACCTTTCAGGCCCCTTCTGTCTGTGGGATTCTCCAGGCAAGAACACTGTAGTGGGTTGCCATGCCCTCCTCCAGGGTATCTTCCTAACCCAGGAATCGAACCCAGAGTCTCCTGAGTCTCCTGCATTGGCAGGCAGATTCTTTACCACTGAGCCCCCTGGGAAACCCCATGCTACAGTATACATTGTATTATTCTTTCCATTTCCCTGTATGTAACAAAAGGTAAACCACCCTTTTCCTGAGAGAAACAAGTCTTCCTACTGGGAGGCTTGTATATGTAAAGAATTAAGTTTGCTCCTTTGTATCCAGCATGAGACTACTTATGTAGCATCCTGGGAGAGCTGGGTGCTACAAAATACTCAAAATACTCAACAGTATTTCTCTGTGGTTCCTCCTCCTCAGCTGAGAGTTCCGAAGCTGTAAGCCAGAGCAGGACACCCCATTAAGGAACAGGAAGGCACAGTCAGGATTTACCTAATCTTTCTTTGCCTCAGTTCACACAGATGTGAAAATGGAGATAATAAAAGTACCCACCTTATAAGGAGTTGGGATGAACTGCCTGCCCTTCTTGTTGCCCTGGAAAATGGATTTTGTACTGTCTGAGCGTGGTGGTTTCTGCCCAACGCCACAACAGGTGATGAGGGAAGAGGAAGCGCTGGAAGCCTTGATTACGGGCACACTCCTCTGGAGTCTGCCGCGCACCCCTGTTTCTCTCCTCCTTAGCCCCCCAGGATGAAGCCTCACCTCATCTTCCCTTCTCTTCCGTCCCTAAAACAGTGTCATTCTAGATTTCCCAGCAGTGACTCAGGAGCCGAAGGGCAGGTCTTTTAAGGAGGAAGTGCTGGGCCTGGCAGCCCACAGGCACCTGATTTTCTATCCTGATCCTATGACTCTTTGGCCATGTGATTTTGGGTAATTACCTAACCTCTCTTGGCATCAAGCTACTGTGAAAAAAAGATAGTACCACCCCACACACAGATGGGAAGACTGAAGAACTGTAGATAAGGGGCCTGGTGGACCACATGGTATACAGCAGATCCTCAATAAGAGTGATGAAGGCAGCAAGAGCCTTCATTGCTGCCTCCCCCACATTCCCTACCAAGCCCACTCAGACCTCACTGGACCATTTGCGCCTTGGATTTTTGATGCTGATATTTGGTTTCTGGAGGGGCTTCCCACGTGGCGCTAGTGGTAAAAAAACCTGTCTGCCAAAAGAGGATACATAAGAGATGCTGGTTGGATCCCTGGGTCAGGAAGATGCCCTGCAGGAGGGCAAGGCAACCCACTCCAGTATTCGTGCCTGGAGAATCCCATGGTCAGAGGGGTCTCAGAGTCGGATATGATGGAAGTGATAGCACGCACGCAAGGTGAGATCAGGGCAGAGAAGACCCAGGAAGGGTTGGTAGGCTGCTCAAAATACTTCCTCCGTAAGGGCCAATGGTGGGGTTTTCAGTGAGGCAGATGAGAAGGAGAATGCTTGCAAGGGAGACAAGGGGAATTTCTGGAGCAAATGGTAGTGGAAAGGAAGAGAGAAGAACATGTGGAAAATTGCTCTGAGGAACACATTGGAAAACCAGCCTTACCTGTGAATATGAATATCTCTTATAAATAGAGAATAAAGTAAGATAGTGCTTACTATGTGCCAAAGATTATTCTAGGTGCTTTACATTTGATAACTCATGTAAACCTCCCAGCAGCCTGTGAGTTATGCATATTATCATCTCCATTTTACATGTGAGTGAACTGAGGCGAAAGGTATTTAAGTAACTTGCTTAAGGTACCCCAGCTGGCAAGTGAAGGGGCAAATATTGTTACTGTTCCCTATCTGCCCTCCAGATTCCATCCCAGATGTCTCTAGTGGCCCACTGCCAACCTGGAACTATGCAGGGAAGGGAATTTGGAGAAGTGCAGTTCCCAGGTGCCTCAGTGGTAAAGAATCTGTCTGCCAATGCAGGAGATGCAGGTTCAATCCCTGGGTTGGGAAGATCCCCTAGAGGAGGAAATGGCAACCTGCTCCAGTATTCTTGCTGGGAAATCCCATGGGCAGAGGAGCCTGGAGTCCCGAAGAATCAGACATGACTGAACATGCATGCAGCAGCAGCAGTTCCAGTTTAACTAAATTGCTGCAAGGGGGTACAGCCTACTTTTGCTGGGGAAGCCCCACCATTCTTTCTCTGGCTGTCAAAAGGAAGGGGAAAAAAAAATCTTCTGCTCAGGCAATCACCTGTCTTTAATATTTACATTGTATAAAATGAAAAAGTGAAAATTTTCCCTGCTGCCAGCCTCTGGTCTGGGACCCTGGTTGGGTCCTTTGCTTCTCTTTGGAACCACCTATACCCTCTGCCCAGAAGTGGGTTATTATCCTAAACAAAAGTAAGTTAAATCCCTGACAGTCACCAGTGGTTTGATGAGATTGGGAAATGAAGCTAATTTTTTTAGGGTCTTAATTACACAATTATTATGTTCCAAACATATATGTCAATATATTTTTTAAGTCTCACTGTCTTTTGAATTATATAAAATATCATAAATGACAGTGTAATATGATCTACCATACTGCTCCCCAGGGTAGGTGTAAGCACAGAGTTGCTTTTATTGAAACACTCTAACAATTAGAGGCGGCACTGCCCAGGTGCGTGGTTGTCATAATTTGGCTGTGGCAGAATTCCCTGCTGTGTGCTTAGTCATTCAGTTGTGTCTGGCTCTTTGTAACCCCGTGGGCTATAGCCCACCAGGCTCCTATGTCCATGGGATTCTCCAGGCAAAAGTAGTGGAGTGGATTGCCCTTTCCTTCTCTAGAGGATCTTCCTGACCCAGGGACTGAACCAGAGTCTCCTGCATTGCAGGAGGATTCTTTTACGTCAGGGCTGATTAAAAACCCTGCTGGCTCCCATCCGTGGAATTTCTGATTCAAAAGTTCTGAGGTAGGGAGGGCCTGGAAACTTGCAGTTCTATTGGGTTTCTAGGTAATGATGGTGCTGCTGGTCTAGGCGGTCACACTTTGAGAACCACTGGCCTTGTGGTTAGGATCACATCCTTCTAGTGAGACATCATGAGCTAGACTCCCAACTCATCATCAATCTGCTATTTGACCTGGAGCAAATTCTCAGTATCCTCAAGCCTCAGTTTCTTTATATGTAAATGAGGATAATAATGACACAATCATTGGGAGTTATACTGAGGATTATATAAATTAATCCCCATAATGTATAGATACTTTATGCAATTATAAAGTACTTTATCCACATAAAATATGGATACAGCACACAGTAAATATGCAATGTTTGCTATTATTTTAATTCAGAATGTTTTGTGAATCAATGATTACATAGCAAATGCATATTATGAAATATTCCAGATCTGCAGATCTTTTAGACTGTATCTAGAAGAAATGGAAGTTTTTTAATGTAATTTCTAAGTAATCAGTTGTGAACTTGTCATTTCTCTTCCTATTTGTCCCTTTGTTTTTCTCTAATGATCAGGACGTTTGGAAAAACCAAGCAAATGCATTTAGGAGAAAAGATAGAAACACAGCAAGGGCCAGGTCGGTCACAAAATTTAATTTCATTAGCATTACAGCAAAGTTTGAGTTTAATTTCCTAGTTGAACAGAAGGTGGCAGCACCACACAGGATTTGGCAGAAGAGTTTCTCAGAGCCGCCTCCCCCAAAGCCTCTACCTGGGGCTGTCTTCTTGCACTTTGAACTCCATTTCCTGGATATCAGGCCCTTTCTTATCCTTGTCTAGGTTTTAGACCATCAGTGGATCGAGCCTCATTCCGGCTGGGGACTCCAGGGTCAATTCACAGGTTAGAAAAACAGTTTCATCTTGGCCTCAAGACTAAACTGATCTGTAACTCGAAACAGGTCCCTGTGTGCCTCTGAGCCTCAGTCTCCCCTGTGTAAAACAAATTCAGTTCAGTCGCTCAGTCGTGTCCAACTCTGCGATCCCATGGACGGCAGCATGCCAGGCCTCCCTGTCCATCACCAACCCCGGGAGTTTACTCAAACTCATGTCCATCGAGTCATCTCATCCTCTGTCCTCCCCTTCTCCCACCTTCAATCTTTCCCAGTGTCAGGGTCTTTTCCAGTGAGTCAGCTCTTTGCATCAGGTGGCCAAAGTATTGGATTTTCAGCTTTAGCATCAGTCCCTCCAATGAATATTCAGGACTGATTTCCTTTAGGATGGACTGGTTGGATCTCCTTGCAGTCCAAGAGACTCTCAAGAGTCTCCTCCAACACCACAGCTCAAAAGCACCAATTCTTCAGTGCTCAGCTTTCTTTATAGTCCAACTCTCACATCCATACATGACCACTGGAAAAAGCATAGCCTTGACTAGACGGACCTTTGTTGGGCAAAGTAATGTCTCTGCTTTTTAATATTGAAATAAAAAAAACTTTGTGTATTAAGCAAAGCAGGATGTATCAGGATGTGTCAATTTTTAACACCAAACGCATAACGGCAATGAAATTGCATTGCCTCAGAAGACTTTTCCGGGGACCACCTGTCCACTGTCTTCTGCCTTTAGGGTTACTTCGGTGGAGCCTGTCGTTTTGGGGAAATGTTTTTGTTTAACTGACGCCCTAAGGGTTTTATTGAACTGAAACTTCTTTTGGCGAAGGATGCTCCGGCGCCCTCTGGTGACTAATCCCAAGTAATGCACCATTCACCTCACAACGCCTTGCTTTCTATCCCTGTCACCAAATAATACAGTTTTTGCCTTTTGAGTCCTTTGTTAGCCTGCTTCTGGATTATTATTTTTACTGCTAACTCTATGAAGCGCCACAAGTAGCGGTTATGAGATTCAGTTTTTAAAATACGGACTCCAGGCAAGCTTAGAGCGGAAGCACGAATAAACAAACTTGGTAGGACGGCCAGCTCTTCGATGCGGGCTCATTTCACAGAAAAAGCAGATGCGATCGGAGAGATGGTTGTCAGTCCCACTGCGGAGAGGAAGTGTCGGTGAGCTTCATGTTTTCTATGCTTGCGATCGGATAGCTGGCTCCTGGAATCTCCGCGCCCTTTCTCTAACTCCCATTTCCGAGGCTCACCCTATACGACTTGGTGGCCACTCTTAGAACCCTGCCATCTATCCTCCTAGCGCTCCTAGTGCGTGAGGGGCCAGATCCTGATCCTTCCGCCTGGAAATGTTGCTAGAAATGCCAATATTTCTCCAGGAACCAACTGCATTGGAATCTTCTAGGATGCTGCTTAACATCCAGACTCCTTCGGTGAACCCTGGACTTGCTGCAATAGAATCTCTGAAGGTAGAGATGAGAATTATGCATTTTAGCCAGATCCCTAAGTGATTGTGAGGCAAGCCAAGGTTTAGAATAGCTTCATATGCTTGTGACTTCAGAGACATGATGATGATGATAACTGCTGTCTACATAACAAGTGTCTGTGTTTCTGATGCCACGTCCCCACTCCACCACCATAACTGTGAGTGATGTGAGCACCAGCCAGGGTGCATAAGCATGAACCATCTGGCTTCCATCCCTGGAAACACATTATAGAATAAGTTTTTCAGCCCTTTCCTGGGCCCTCTTTTTTTATCCATCAGGCTAGTGTTTCTGAGCAAGACTCTTTGCTGAGAAGCCTTAAATTATACCCCTAACACTGAAGTTAAAATGTCAAGGATTAAAAAATCAAATTTCTATGTGGTACATATATACACTGGAATACTGCTGCTGCTAAGTCACTTCAGTCGTGTCCGACTCTGTGCGACCCCGTAGATGGCTGCCCTCCAGGCTTCCCCGTCCCTGGGATTCTCGAGGCAGGAACACTGGAGTGGGTTGCCATTTCCTTCTCCAACGTGTGAAAGTGAAAAGTGAAAGTGAAGTCGCTCAGTCTTGTCCGACTCTTAGCAACCCCATGGACCACAGACTACCAGGCTCCTCCATCCATGGGATTTTCCAGGCAAGAGTACTGGAGTGGGGTGCCATTGCCTTCTCCAACACTGGAATACTATTCAACCATAAAAACAAAATAATGCCATTTGCAGCAACATGGGTGCATCTAGAGATGAGCGTACTAAGTGAAGTCAGAAAGAGAAAGACAAATACCATATGGTGTCACTTATATGTGGAATCTAAAATATGGCACAAATGGCCTTATCTACGAAACAGGAAAACACTCACAGACATAGAGAACAGACTGGTGGTTGCCAAGGGGGAAGGGGGTGGGAGAGAGAGAGATTGAGAATTTGGGATTAGCAGATGCAAATTATTATATATAGAACGGATAAACTACAGGGTCCCTACTCTATAGCACAGGGAACTATATTCAATATCCTGTAATAAATCATAATAGAAAAGAGTATGAAAAAGAATGTAAATATATATATATATATATACACTGAACCACTGTACAGCACAGTAATTAGCATGACCTTGTAAATGATATTAGCATGACATTGTAAATCAATTTCAATAAAATAAATTTTTAAATAAAGGCTACCTACCAAAACAATTGTATGGTGGGTAGCTTTGCCCGGCTGAATCACCTTTTATTTCTGTCAGTCTGTCTGTCTGTGGAGGGCATGGCATGCCATTGTGCCTTTGACGTTAACAGGAATAAGTTGAAATGAGCACCTGCTGTTTCTGTTAGACAGAAACTGTGAGGACAGGGGTGTTAAATCCACCCTAGGATTCAAGGACTCAGTCTTAGTAAGGACAGTGAAGTCCAACTTGTTGCCCAGGGCAGGAATCCCATACCATTATACTCCCTGAGGGGACATTGTCTTAGATGCTGACTTCTGAAGCTGTCTTCCCTTGGATCCGTTTTCAGGCATATTTTTCATCTGAGTACCCAAGTGCTTCCTCACCCAGAAATGCCCAGAAAAGAGATGAAGCACAAAAAAGCCTAGAAGGTCACTAACACTGGTCACTAGTGTTACTAGTGTGGACACTAATCTCAGACTCTGTCCCGTACTGTCCAATGTAGTAATACAAGCCACACCTGGCCACTGAGCACTTGAAATGTGGCTGATGAAGAATGTGCTATAAGTGTAAATCACACACCAGCCTCTGGACACATAGCAAGAATATAAAATAGCCCACCGACAGATAGGTAGCATGTTGAAATGATAATATTCTGGACATATAGGGTTAAAGAAAAGGTATTATTAAAATTAATTTTACTTGTTTATTTGTCATTTTCAAATTTGGCTACAAGGCAATTTAAAATTATAAAACATGGTTTAGATGCTACTGGTCTGGACCTATGGTGTTTACCTGATGGTTTCCACTATTCCTAACCAGGCTTCCCCAGTGGCTCAGTCAGTAAAGAATCCCCCTTAAATGCAGGAGACCACCTGCAGTGCAGGAGATGCAGTTTTGATCCCTGATTTGGGAAGATGCCCTGGAGAAGGAAATGGCAATCCACTCCAGTATTCTTGCCTAATAAATCCCGTGGATAGAAGAGCTGGCGGACTACAGTCCATGCAAGCACAAGAGTTGAACACGACTTAGTGATTAAACCACTACCACTGTTTTTAACCTTTTGGGGCTTAACCACTTCCCTAACATGATCTTTCCGGTTCCTCCTAGTTCCTTCCCTCCTGGTCAGTCCTATCCTGTTGCCCATGGAGCTGTGTGACACATTACAGCTCATGCTAGGAAGTCTTCCTGGGGTGCCCCAGTTTGCCCACCCCACTGCTACATGATTCTAGTGGTTAGAAGATTCTTTTTTATACATAAACCAAAATAGGCTTCCCTGGGACAGCTTTCTATGAGAAGAAATGAGTCATGGTTAATGATCGTAGAGTAATACATGTAAGCCATTTATTTAATCAACTCCCTATTGCTAGTTATTTAGTCTATTTTCAGGTTTCTAAATTTTGTATTACGATAATCATCCTTACGTTTAAATCTTTGTACCCATGTTAAATAATTTCCTTTGGACCAGTTCTTACTAATATAATCTTTAAAGCTTTTGACGCCATTCTGTATTACATGAACAACAGTAGGTATTATAATTTAAAAAATTTTTATAATTCTTATAAATGGTAATTTTGTGAAAAAATTTGCATTAAAATTTTACATGGCTTAAAGGAAGTTTAAAATGGTAATTACTAAACGGTAAGGACTAGAGCGGTGGGATAGGGGACAGAGGGAGGTTCAAGAGGGAGGGGCTATATGTTAACACACAGCTGGTGCACTCTGTTGTACAACAGAAAATAACACAACACTGTAACAGCAATTATATTCCAAGAAATAAATAGATGAAAAAAAGAACTTAATTTCTTCTCAACTTCCCTTTCTGTTGATGTGCTGGGCAGGGTGCTAAGTCGCTTCAGTGGTGTCCGACTCTTTGCGACCCCATGGACTGTAGCCCTCCACTCTCCTCTGTCCAGGGGATTCTCCAGGCAAGAATACTGGAGTGGGTTGCCATGCCCTCCTCCAGGGGACCTTCCTGATCCAGGGAACGAATTTGTGTCTCATGATGTCTCTTGTGTTAGCAGGAGGGTTCTTTACCACTAGCGCCACCCAGGAAGCTTCTTTCTGTTGATAGCAGAAATTAAACAGAATTCAAATGCCAGTTCTGACGTGTGTGTTTTCTTCTAGAGGTGATTTATGCATTTTCTATACAAAAGTACCACAAAATGCACCCTTTTCTATGTCTTTCATTTTCACATTTATACTTTTAAAAAAAAAAGGAAAAGAAAATTCTAGGCTGGCTTAAAAAAAGAGTCCGCCTTAACAAATGTCACTTATTACCTTAGTCTTGTAATAAACCCAGGAATCCACTTTAAGCAGCTATTTATTTTCCTCCTTCTTTTCTTTTTCTTTTTACTTTTCTTTCCTTTCTTTCCACTTGCCTATTCTTCAGATGGAAGACTAAGCAGTCAGATCCTGAGTATTCTGGGACCCACAAGGGACAAGTTTGCCTACCCTTGTGTCTTATGAGCTGGAAAAGGTGGGTACTAAGCCCCTGGGCCAGGCTGCAGAATCTCTCCTCTAAGACTGCTGGTGGAGCTAAAAGTGAGAAATTACTGACTTATTATTATTATAAGAGGTCTCAACCTCTCCTCTTCAGGTACATTTCTTTATTTTATCTCTCTATTCCAACAAAGGTCCACCTAGTCAAGGCTATGGTTTTTCCAGCAGTCATGTGTGGTTGTGAGAGTTGGACTATAAAGAAAGCTGAGCACCGCAGAATTGATGATTTTGAGCTGTGGTGTTGGAGAAGATTCTTGAGAGTCCCTTGGACTGCAAGGAGATCCAACCAGTCCTTCCTAAAGATCACTGGGTGTTCATTGGAAGGACTGATGTTGAAACTAAAACTCCAATACTTTGGCCACCTGATGCGAAGAAGTGACTCATTTGAAAAGACCCTGATGCTGGGAAAGATTGAAGGTGGGAGGAGAAGGGGACAACAGAGGATCAGATGGTTGGATGGCATCACCGACTCAATGGACATGAGTTTGGGTAGGCTCTGGGAGTTGGTGATGGACAGGGAGGCCAGTCCATGGGGTGGCAAAGAGTCAGACGCGACTGAGCAGCTGAACTGAACTGAACTGATTTCAATTTAACAATGTTTTTCATATAATTGACTTTCTATAAATACATATTGAATTAATGAGCTAATAAATGTATATATCAGTGGGTGACTGTTAACCCTGGAAATATCTGGTTAGGCTTGTTACGGCAATACTGAAGATTTTCATCATACAGATGGCAAGTCACATAATGATCCATATGTCACTCACCATACATGATCAGTGACAGGGTAGCACATATACTATTGGGATATCACATAATTATATACTGTTAGACCTGGAAAGGGCCCTTGAGCTTTTCATGGCCCAAGGTTCCCATCTGGTGAAGACCATCAGAATTTAGCTGACAGATGTATTTATTTAGCTTGCATAGTCTCACTACTGACTTCTACTTATTTTTTATTTATTTTTTACTTTTATTTTATTAATTTTTAAATTTTATTTATTTTGGGCTGAGCCACATGACTTATGGGATCTCAGTTTCCTGACCAGGGATTGAACCCAGACCTTGGAAGTGAAAGCACAGGGCCCAAACCACTGGGTCACCAGGCGACTCCCTACCTTTAAAGTGGTTACCAACATAGACATATTGGGAGATTATATACAGTGTTTGGAGCTTTTTTAAACTGGAAGTTCTGGCACCTCTAGGTCCATAGCTATACAGAACAGCCTGGACTGAGTAGCTACTGCCCTCTTTTATCCAACCAATAGTGGATTTTCATTCACTTGTCAAATGATTGCTATATATTTCAGGCAACTTGCTTATTTTTCTGTTTAGTCTATGACTTGGTGAAGTTTTCTTGCTATGAATCCAGACTTGCTGACTGATTCTTGGAAGCACATTCAAGTATAGTTTGGGTCTACCCCTATCTTAAAATTGTTTTTTTTTTGGCCACCCCTTGCAGCGTGTGGGATCTCAGCTCCCTGACCGGGAATGGAACCCACGCTTGCTGCATTGGAAGCCCAGAGTCTTAGCCACTGAACCACCAGAAAGTTTCTGCCCTCTTTTAGATGGGATGTGTTTTATCCATCGGTGGAGCCCCACCCACACACAGTGCGCCTGACAGATACACAGGGCTTTTCTGGCCCTTTGGAGATTGTATTTGCGATGCCAGATCGAGTCTGATGCCAATGTAGTTAAGGAAACTGAAGCCCACTGAATTTACCTCCTTAAATATTTCTCTTGATCTTCCCCACACCATCTTCCATCTATTGCCAAAGTAAGCTCTGGAAAATATAAATTTGCCTAGGTCACACCTCTGCTTAAAATCCTCCAGTGGCTTTACTAGACCTAAAGATCCTGATCTTCTTATCATGGTTTATGAGACCTTTCAGTGCCAAGCCTGCTTTACCAACCTTAACTCAGACAACTCTGCCTCACCAGCCACACCAGGTAACTTCATGTTTCTCTACTCTGCCCTTTCCTCTTTGCCTGCAGGTCTCCCTTCCTGCTGTTCCCGTTTCCTAGAAGGCTCTTCCCCATCTATTTGTCTGACACTTTCTTACGTGCTTAGGTCAGACACCTGTGATTCTCCCTTGTGAATCCTTCCATCCTCACTTCATCATCTCTGCCATGGGACACAGTTCACAGTGTCCACATGTTCACAGTTCACACTTTATAGTCCCTGGAACAGTTTAGTATGACTTCTCCACTGGACTGTATTTTCCTTGTGGATGGGACCCACAAATCACTCTCTTTTTTTGTAGGCCACAGTGTGTGGGATCTTAATTCCCCAATGAAGGATCAAACCCATGCCCCCTGCATTGGAAGTGTGTAGTCTTAACCACTGGACTGCCAGGAAAGTCCCACAAATCATTCATTTTTATCCACATTATTTATTCCAGTGCTCAATAAATGTTGAATGAATGAATGACAGCCTTGCTCCGTGTGACTTATTTAGTAAGACAGCCATGAGAAACTATGGTCTGCTCCTGATTCCCTGTAAGGTTATGACCAAGGATCCTTTGCAAACTGGAGACAGCATAGGGACAAGCTTCACTCTTTCCATATTACCAGACTGTCTCAGGAACCTTAGTCTTCAGTATTTGTTGATTTTATTCCTGCTCTTTCTTCTACACAAATTGTATAGCTTATTTTGACTTCAGTTTCTCACTTTAAATATTGAGCAGTCCAGTGGTTAGGACTCCACGCTTTCACTGCCAAGGCCTGGGTTCCATTTCTGGTCTGGGAGCTAAGATACCACAGGCTGCTCAGCACAGTCCAGGAGAAAAAATGATTCCCAAATCTCTATTTGCCTCCAGATAATTAATGCAAATCAATCATTGAAATTCTATGAAATTGAAATTTTGTTGAAATTGAATTTCATTGAAATTCTCCTTGCTAGTGGGTTCATAAATGGGTTTGTGACCAAAACCTGGCTAGTGAGATGTGAGGACAATGATGCTGGATGAGAACAGATGTGTCCTGGACACTGTCATTTCAGAATTTGATGTTTAGACATACTGCAGATATCTTGCCACCAACCCGAAAATGAAGCCGGTATTAAGGATGACAGAAAGATGCAAAAAAACCTGAAATGCAGGTATCATTGAAGAGCTAAATCAGTCAACCCTGATTCTTGTTACAGTATGAAGGTTAATTGTTAATTGCCACATTAGGTGATAAATTTCCTTTCTGTTAAGCCAGTTTAAGTCTTGTTTCTATACTTTAATTTGGAACCAAAACATATTACCTGATATCGTTCTCCAGTTCCGTCATTCTCAAAATAACTACCTGTAATCCTCAACTTTTTAATCTCTTTGTTAGTCTATGAATAGCTTCGTTAGATAGGCTTTGGATGATCTAAGATTGAGCACATAAAGGTGGAAGTGACAGGACCAGGAGTTCGTTAAGTATTTGGTTTTTTTGGATCAGTTCTACACATTGTTGTTGTTCAGTCGCTAAGTCACGTCTCACTTTTTGCGACCCCATGGACTACGGCATGCCAGGCTTCCCTGTCCTTCACTACCTCCCAGAGTTTGTTCAAACTCATGCCCATTGAGTCGGTGATGTTCTACATATGGCTATTAATACTGATAATGCACATCTTAGAGGGGGCCACGAGTGAGCCTCATTCCATCATTCCTTACTGTGGGCCACACTTCTACCCAGGCTTCAGCCACAGTTTTTTCTTTCTAACGCCACCCAGATTTTGTTTATAATAAGACCTATCCTCCCGATAGTCATAATACCTCCAGTTCTAAGAGTAGGCCCGATTCCTCCTCAGATAATCACATTGCCCTGTGTTAATGGTCAGTTATGAGTGAGCCCAAGACTGATTTCCAGCCAGGGAGACATGACGAGAAGGCCATTAGGAGGCTGCTGGAAAAACTTCTCTCATTCGTAAGAGAGATGTCATCCTTATTCCTCTTCTTTCCCTTTCAGGATGTGGATACTACAATTACTGCTGCTGTTTTATTATGAGCTTGAGGACAAAGCCAACACCAAGGATTTCAGAAGAGAAAGCTGAAAAGACTGCTGGTCCTTGATGGCACATTGAGCTCTTAAACTGACCAATGTTGAAGCACTCCCTATCTTAGCTGAAACTTTTAGTGGTGCAAGTTAATGCATTTTCTTATGCTTAAGCCAATTTTATTTAGACTTTATGACACGTGTGCTAAGTCATTTCAGTTGTGTCTGACTCTTTGCAATCCCATATACTGTAGCGTAGCCTGCCAAGCTCCTCTGTCCATGGGATTCTCCAGGCAAGAATACTGGAGTGGGTTGCCATGCCCTTCTGCAGGGCAGAAGGAAAGGAACCAAGGAAAATATTAGAATGGTGGCTGTTCTAATTAGGCTTGTGACATGTAACGAAAATCGCCACCAGGCAGCAACTCCCCAGACAGGGAGCCTGGGGATAAACATTTCAACCTCACCCTTCTCTCCCTCTTATTTCACCTGCTCTCCCAGAACTGAATCTAATCAGAAGCAGAGGGTAAAGGAAACTTTGATGTTGTCCATAAAGGTGAGCCTCTCAGGGCACAGATCAGGGAAGACACGAAGAGAGATTGGAACTGGAGAGACGAACAGAAGCTATTCAGTAGGGTTCACCCCTGTCCCCTTTACCATTAACTTGATCTTTGTGCAGGTAAAATTCTGTCTCCCATCACAGGAGATACTCAAAGCTCTTCAGCTTCTATATTACCACAGGGAAATGTCTATTCAGTCATAGTCCCACCTGAAACCTAAAATATTAGTCACCA
The DNA here is from genome assembly GCF_033118175.1 of Dama dama. NCBI lineage: Eukaryota > Metazoa > Chordata > Mammalia > Artiodactyla > Cervidae > Dama > Dama dama. Next base: position 77,435,484 of record NC_083698.1, on the reverse strand, counting down.
CTAGTGTATTTCGGGCTTCCCTTGTGGCTCAACTGGTAAAGAATCCACCTGTAATGTGGGAGACTTTGGTTTGATCCCTGGGTTGGGAAGATCCCCTGGAGAAGGGAAAGACTACCCACTTCAGTATTCTGGCCTGGAGAATTCCATGGACTGTACAGTCCAGGCGGTTGCAAAGAGTCAGATACGACTGAGTGACTTTCACTTTTACTAGTGTATTTCACATCAGGTGGCTGGGACAGGGAAAGGACATAGAAAAATAATTAATGAATATATAAAAACACCTGTATGACCATCCCTGCTTCTGTGACTGGTCAGGAGGTCTAAGAAGGCGGTAATCATAGCTGTGTTCTTCAGACTGGCTTCCCATTTTTCTTAACCTCTTGAGATTCTTCACCCAGTAGGATGGCTCAAACCTTCCCTCCTATGGCATTTGAGTTCTTAGTGGTCTTGCTTTCTTGTCCCACAACAGTTTCCCACTGACTAAGATACTTGGCCAATTGAGTACTCTGAGGCTCCCAGTGAATGCTCTGGATGCAAACACAGTTCTCTGCTTTCCTTTTGCGGCAGCAGCTCAATGTTCCCCTGGTAATTAGGATCAATGACCCAGCCAGCGCCTTAGCTTCATTCTTTAAATTCCTCCCTTGGGCACTAGAATCACTAAGAGAAGCTGAGGTCACAGAGGCAGAAAGCAAAAATTCTTCAAGCCCATGGTGTGTTAGGGAGAGGGATCACTCTCATTTCCAACCCTTGGAGCCCATGCAATCTGGCTAGGAAAAAGAAGGCATCATAAATGGATCACTGGTTAAACATATACTTTGATTTATAAGTCACTAGCCCAACCTCACAGGGTGGTGTCTCCCAGCTGGTGTTGGGACTAAGCCTTCAGCAAGCCATTCCACTCTTTTAGCTAACCAACTACTCCTGTGAAATGGAGCACATGGTAATATCAGTGAAGTTCACAGATGCTGAGAGAAGTGCTCCAGTTCCTTTACTCTAAAATGCATCCTCTAGTCTTAGGCAATGTTGTGTGGGATACAATGGTGGTGAAGAAGGTATTCTGGAAATACAAAACTGGCGGAGTTGGCAGAAGCACTGAGATCTGCCACTGATTTTCCAAAAATTATCTTTCCAAACTCCTGAGCATCTGAGTCACTGTCCATGTGTCACTATAGTCTTTTTTTTTTCATGTGTCACTATAGTCTTATACCTCAGGCTACCTCTTTTTTTTTTTTTATTGAAGTATAGTTGATTTCCAATATCATTTTAGTTTTAGGTGTAAATCACAGTGACTCAGTCACACACACACACACATATATATATATATATGTACATAACTTCACATGTTATATATATGTGTATGTTTTATATATATATAACTTCACAGGTTATATATGTGTGTATAATATATATAACTTCACAGGTTATATATGTATGTTATATATATATCTTCACATATTATACACATGTGTATGTTATATATATGTATAACTTCACATATTATATATGTGTGTATGTTATAACTTCGCATGTTGTATATGTGTGTATGTTGTACATATAACTTCACATGTTATATGTGTATGTTATATATATTCCATTTCAGATTCTTTTTCTCTTATAGTTTGTTAAAAAGTATTGAGTATAGTTCCCCGTGCTATACAATAGGTCCTTGTTGATTATCTACTTTATATGTAGTGGTCAGGCTACCTCTTCTTCCACATGACGTGGACAACCAGATGTAGCATCCAGAATTCTGCCCATGGGGACTTCTCTGGCTTTCCAGGCCACGCTTTAGTAGAGCACTAGTGTAGCAGCCCCCTACTTCCAGCTGGTGATGTCATTAATAGGCAGATCTGTCAATAAATCTAGCCCTTGTCTTTTTTCTTTTCTATTAACTGGTCATATGGAACTCTTCACAAGGCGCTGGTGTGGATTGAGAAAGAAGTGACAAAGCAGTAGCTTGTGCCACTTGTAGCCACATGTTTATGTAGTTTTCTTGTGTCTTCCCAAGCTCCTTATAAGACTGTGTATACCATTTCTATTTGATAAGAAATCTCTAGTGTAAAATGGCCACATTTAAAATTTTTTTTATGGAACACATACCGCTGAATTCATGATGGGCAGCTTGGGTCAGACATCTGTCAGGGTCTGGCTATACAGGTTTTTTTTTTTTTTCCCAACAGAGAATAGTTGAAGGCCTTTTAGGACCTGAGTCCTTCCAACAAGGGATGTAGCTAGACTTCTTAGAGAGTGAGCTGGGGGTATAAATACCCAAATCTCCCTCTTCTTCTTCTCTCTAATTTCCTTGGTTTGTCACAGACTGAAGCCAAATGGATTCCAGAGAACAGGGGGTTCATTGGTGATTGTAGACCATATATGTCATCTTCCCAGGGCACAAAGCAGGATGGAGGGTGGATCTAGAGAGGCAAATAGAAGATATCCTGCACATGGGGTGAATATAGTAAAGGAAGATGCAAAGAAGTTAAGAATGAGGTGAATCAGACTTAGAGAATGAAGTTATGGTTACCGGAGGGAAGGAAAGGAGGACAGGATATTTAGGGAGTTAGGGACTGACACGTGCACACTGCTGTATTTAAAGTGGATAACCAACAAGCTCCTACTGTACAAACAGAGAGCTCTCCTCAGGATTGTGTGGCAGTCTGGATGGGAGAGGGCTTTGGGGGAGAACGGATACACATATGTGAACAGCTAAGTCTCACTGCTGTGTACCTGAAATGATCACAACATTGGCTATACTCCAGTGTAAAACATAAGTTTAAAAGAAAGAGGTGGGGCTTCCCTAGCAGTCCCATGGTTAGAACTCCATGCTTCCACTGCAGGGGACACAGGTTTGAGCCCTGGTCAGGGAACTAAGATCCCGCATGCAGCAACTGAAACCTGGGACAGCCAAATAAATGAACTCTTAAAAAAAAAAAAAAAAAAAACAAGAATGAAGAGAAAGATCATAACACTTAAGCTGGGGAGGGGGAGTGATGAGGATTCAGGAAGGGGATGACAGCAAGGAGAAAGATGTAGGACCTTACAACTGCAAGTCAGATGGGGGTTGCAGCGTATTCAAGTGGGGTACAAGGGCAAGTTGGAAAGACAGAGGGTGTCTTTCATAAAAGGGGACTGCTTAAAATAAAAACTCTCTGTGAAATATTGGTTATGACACGGTTTAGAAAAACAAGACCAGGAGCTGACTGTGGCTCACATCATGAACTCCTCCTTACAAAATTCAGACTTAAATTGAAGTAGGGAAAACCACTAGACCATTCAGTATGACCTAAATCAAATCCCTTACAATTATGCAGTGGAAGTGACAAATAGATTCAAGGGATTAGATCTGATAGATAACTCTATCTATGATCTTCATCCTGAAGAACTATGAATGGAGGTTCCTGACATTGTGCAGGAGGCAGTCATCAAAACCATCCCCAAGAAGAAGAAATGCAAAACACAAAATGGTTGTCTGAGGAAGCCTTACAAATAGCTGAGAAAAGAAGAGATGCTAAAGGCAAAGGAGAAAAGAAAAGACATACCCATCTGAATGCAGAGTTCCAAAGAATAGCAAGGAGAGATAAGAAAGCCTTCCTCAGTGATCAGTGCAAAGAAATAGAGGAAAACAATAGATTGGGAAAGACTAGAGATCGCTTCAAGAAAATTAGAGATACCAAGGGGATATTTCATGCAAAGATGGGCTCAATAAAGGACAGCAATGGTATGGACCTAACAGAAGCAGAAGATATTAAGAAGAGGTGGCAAGAATACACAGAAGAACTGTACAAAAAAGATCTTCATGACCCAGATAACCACGATGGTGTGATCACTCACCTAAAGCCAGATATCCTAGAATGCGAAGTCAAGCGAGCCTTAGGCATCACTACAAACAAAGCTAGTGGAGGTGATGAAATTCCAGCTAAGTTATTGAAACTCCTAAAAGATGAGGCTATGGAAGTGCTGCACTCAATACGCCAGCAAATTTGGAAAACTCAGAAATGGCCACAGGACTGGAAAATGTCAGTTTTCATTCCAGTACCAAAGAAAGGCAAAGACAAAGAATGTTCACACAATTGCACTCATCTCACCTGCTAGCAAAGTAATGTTCAAAATTCTCCAAGTGAGGCTTCAACAGTCCATGAACGAAAAACTTCCAGAAGTAAAAGCTGGATTTAGAAAAGGCAGAGGAACCAGAGATCAAATTGCCAACATCCATTGGATCATCAAAAAAGCAAGAGAGTTCCAGAAAAACAGCTACTTCTGCTTTATTGACTACGCCAAAGCCTTTGACTGTGTGGATCACAACAAACTATGGAAAATTCTTAAAGAGGTGGGAATACCAGACCACCTGACCTGCCTTCTGAGAAACCTGTATGCAGGTCAACAAGCAACAGGTGGACATGGAACAATGGACCAGTTCAAAATTGGGGAAGGAGTCTATCAAGGAGTCTATTTATTGTCACCCTGCTTATTTAACTTATATTAACTTACATGCAAAATGCCGGGCTGGAGGAAGCACAAGCTGGAATCAAGGTTGACAGGAGAAATATCAATAACCTCAGATATGCAGATGACACCACCCTTATGGCAGAAAGTGAAGAGGAACTAAAGAGCCTCTTGATGAAAGTGCAAGGGGAGAGTGAAAAAGCTGGCTTAAATCTCAACATTCAGAAAACTAAGATCATGGCATCCAGTCCCATCACTTCATGGCAAATAGATGGGGAAACAATGGAAACAGTGACAGACTTTATTTTCTTGGGCTCTAAAATCACTGCAGATTGTGACTGCAGTCATGAAATTAAAAGACACTTGCTCCTTGGAAGAAAAACTATGACAAACCTAGACAGCATATTAAAAAACAGAAACATTACTTTGCCAACCAAGGTCCATCTAGTCAAAGTTATGGTTTTCCAGTAGTCATGTATGGATACGAGAGTTGGACTATAAAGAAAGCTGAACACCAAAGAATTGATGCTTTTGAACTGTGGTGTTGGAGAAGACTCTTGAGAGTCCCTTGGACTGCAAGGAGATGCAACCAGTCCATCCTAAAGGAAATCAGTCCTGAATATTCATTGGAGGGACTGATGCTAAAGCTGAAGTTCCAATATTTTGGCCACTTGATGTGAAGAACTGACTCACTGGAAGACCCTGATGTTGGGAAAGACTGAAGGCAGGAGGAGAAGGGGACGATAGAGGATGAGATGGTTAGATGGCATCACCGACTCGATGGACATGAGTTTGAGCAGGCTCCAGGAGTTGGTGATGGACTGGTGTGCTGCAGTCCATGGGGTGGCAAAGAGTCAGACGTGACTGAGCGACTGAACTGAACTGAATTGAAGCACTCTCCAGTGGAACTTCCTGCGATGATGGAAATGTTCTAGATCTGTGCTGTCCAGTTCTATAGCGACTCATCACATATGGCTACTGAGCTCTTAAAATATGGCTTCTGTGACTGAGACAATGAACTTTAAATCGTATTTCATTGTAATTAATTAATTTTAATTTTGATAGCCAGACGGGTCTAATGGCTACTGTATAGTTGGATAGGACAGGTCTGGAGTATGACCATATCTGCTGCTTTATTGGGAGGGCAGCAAAGAATGATGGAAAAAGGAAAGGAGCAGAAACAAACACAGTGTGGTGAGTTTCTGAGCTGGTCACAGCTTCATGGGAAAATATACCAGTTACATGGGACATCCCTGGATGTGCCACATGCCAGTGCTGTGGGAACAGCCCATCAAGGGGAGGAAGCAAGATGCCCTGGTCTGCCGGCTTCTTCTCCAGGCGCCCCCCACAGTGTCATAATTACTCCACCCTTCTGGGCGGTGCTGGGAAAGCAGGGCTTCATCTCTTCTGGAAACTGGGGGAGGAGCATCAGTGGGTCGCTTTGGACCTGAGTGCTGAAGCTGCTGCTGCATGAGTGGGCATGAGGGAGGTCAGGCCAATGCCAGGCCCTCAGTGGGGGAAGACTGAGTCACATGGGGCATTAGGAGATGAGATTAGCTCCACTGAGCAAGAGGCCAAAGTCAGGAGGTATGGTCAGGAAGAGCCAAGCAAGTCTGAGGTAGCGTATGAGCTCAGTCTGGTATATTATATATAAGTGACCTCTGGCAGGTCAGCTAAGCACTTCAAGTCTTAGTTCCTTTTTCTGTACAGTGGGTAATAGGACCTACCTTGCATGCTGGCTCATATTATTCATACACATTACTCAGTATTATTACAAGAACTTTGCAACAATAGGTGAGGCATCTAGCATTCTTGCCATTTCACAGATGGGGAAACTGCGGCTAAGAGAGAGTAAATGAAAATACAAATGGTAGAGCCTCAGTTCCTCTGATTCAGCATCTTACTATTTCCACCTTATCACACATCCCTCAAGATTTCATTTGAAGACTGAATTTTAATATGCTAAGAGAGAGGACTCCAGCATGAAAGTGAGTTAAAATTAGACACGGGGGCAGATATTATCAAGGGTAAAGTGTTTGTTTAACAACATTGACTTTATAAAGTAAAAGGTACTGGGAAAGCAGTTGACAAGTACAGTTTTAGAAGCACTCCAAAAAAATGTTTGTTTTGAAGGAAGTTATTCCTGTTGAACTGCGATCTGTTGAAGCAGAAAATATAAGACCCATTCTTCCAAATAACTTTCAGGGGATGCCTCTCATGGGCTAGTCCAACGCAGCAGGAGAGCTACTATCACTGAGACCACACATGCTCTGACTTGTCAAAACCCACCTTTGTGTTCCCTCTGCCAAAGAACAGGCTCAGGTATCATGATCTCTAATCCCTTGGATGCAGCTGCCTATCAGACTCTTAGAGCCCAAGCCAGGCAGCTCCCACTGACAGCAAACCTCTTTCAGATCTGAGTTCCGAGGAAAAGAACGCAAGATGGGGAGATTAACTCAGCAAAGACCCTCCAGGCAGTATGAGTAGAATTTAATCATGAAAATGAGACGTGAACTGTTCATTTTCTGTACTTCATGTAAATACAGAGTGAAATCAAGACTCTCTTAAAAATAGGGTTATTATTTTGCAAGCCTTCAAACTCTCTGAGTAAGGCGATATGGGAGTCATGTTAAGGGACATAGGCAGAGCTCTTAGAGAAATCTAACAGGGGCTTCTCTGGTGGTCCAGTGGTTAAGGCTCTGAGCTTCCAGTGCAGGGGGTGCAGGTTTGGTTATTGGTCAGATCCCACATGGGTTGGCACAGCCAAAAATAAATTAATTAATTAAATTTAAAAAAGAAGAAGAAGCCTGGTATTTCTCAGGAGCATAAACCAGAGATGAACCATTTCATAACTGAAGACTTTTCCTGTGAATGATATGGACACCGTAAAGGCTATGGTAACAGAAAGTGGCACTTATTCACTGATGTTATTACCCCAAGAAGTGAGTGCTGGAAGGAATGAGAAGGTCATCCAAGTGTTAGACTGAGGCCGGTGTCTTGGACACCCAGGGCCTCCTCACCAAGAGAGAGGCAAACAGGCGTTCTGCATCTCCACACTTATTCCCCTCATCTTAAACCAGAAGACGGTGGCAGCGCCAAAAGATCCAGTGATGGTCCACATGGGCTCTCCTCCCGGGGAGCTGAATGGTGGGCCACTACTGATGTAAGCAGCTCCATGAGCTTTCTCCAAGGCCACCTTGAGTGATAAGGAAAAAGAGTCTCAAATATATTACGCTCTGGAATGGCGGAATTTCAAATAAAGTTTCCGTCAAAAGAGAAAGAACTATGCTGTTGGACTTCGCTGGTGGCTCAGTGGTAAAGAATCTGCCTGCTAATGCAGGGGACACGGGTCCGATCCCTGGTCTGGAAAGATCCCACACACTGCAGAGCAACTAAGCTTGTTTGCCACAACTATTGAGTTCACGTGCCATATCTACTGAAGCCTGTGTGCCTAGAGTCTGTTCTGCAACAAAAGCCACAGCAGTGAGAAGTCCAAGCACCAGAAGGAACAGTAGGCCCCGCTCACCGCAACTGGAGAAAGCCCGCACAGCAACGAAGATCTAGCACAACCACAAAAAATTTAAATAAATTGTGCCATCAGAGAAGAAACACGTCTTTGCATCTAGGATGGTGCCTTCGCTGGATATGGTAGGACTCAACAGTCTCTGTCATCAATGCTGATAGTAAAAAGCTTGGGGGAAAAAAAAAAGCTCCTGGGCTTTCTGGAGTAATTATTTGTTTACCTTTCAGTTTCAGCGACCAGGGGATGAAAAGTCGTAAGCTTTGACTTCACATTATCCCGTGAGGCATTAACCAGCTGTCCTTTCATGAACAGCTGTGAAAAAAAATGTTTCAAAACTATTACGTGTTCTGTAGACAAATTCTCATTTTACCCCTTCTCCTGTAAGGAGATATACCAGTTAAGGCTTCTGCTCCTTGCTAGTTACATGATGTTGAGAAAATTATCTAATTTCTTTGATATTCTATTTCTACATTTGCTTAATGTGGGTGATAGTAATGCCTGCCTCACTGGGGTGTTCTGAAAATAGTTAAATGAGTTATTATCTGTAAGTACTGTCAGCAGGATGCTCAGTGGACTGTAGGTATGAATGGGATTTTTGGATTTAAAAACCATGCAGAAAGAAAAAAAAGAAAAAAAAGAAAAAAAAAAACCATGCAGAAATGACAGCTTAAGTTTTACTTAGCTGATATTTAAAATTTCTCTTTTGAATCTGATGTGAATATCAGAAGAAAAAGAGAAAGCAGCAAATAGTCCTTATTTTGGAAAATATTTCAGAAGAAAGTCAATGTCATATGGCCTAAACATTTCTTTCAGATGCAGGCCAATTCTACATTTCCTGAAATATGGGCAGTTTGAATTTTCTTTAGATTTTGAAGAATTTTGTTTAATAGAAGAGCTTTAAACATCTAGAGTTTTCAAAGAAAATAGTATCAAGAAAAAAATTCTGCAGCATTTCTGGTTTCATCTGGATTGGAATTTATAGATTCTTATCAACTGCTTTATGATTTTTCATAAAATGGGACAAACTACTTAAGTTTCATTGAATCCTGTCATTCTAAATTAAAATTTTGTGCAACATAATCTCATGCAATAACTTTCTGCTAATAACTCTAGAGATGAACAGAAATCAAGCTTTTAAAAAAATTATCAGCAATAAGTACTTAGTGATATTTATAACAGCCTACTATTTTATGCAATATGCTAAGCAAAGGGAATATAATTAAAACTTTCAGGAAACTAACATTCAAGTCATTCAAGACAAAGTTTGAATAGTTGGTTATGAGTGCATTAGTCTATGGGAAGACAATCCTCTTTCTTTAGTAGAAGTTTTGTTTATTTTTTTCCGCTTAATTTTATTTGATTTGGTGTTTCCCTGAGACACCCCTTGTCGGGGGGTGGGGACAGGGCAATTGAATGTAAAGAGATTTGAGAGTAAGTTTAGGCAGAACAGTCAGGGGCTTGATTATTCATCTGGCTTGGAATTTGTCAGTTTTATAAATGAATTGAGAACTAAAGTCATTATTTGCAAACAAAAGGAGAAGCTTTCTCATTAAAACCAACTTTCTGGTCATAAGATTACAAGTTCACTAGGGGTATATTAGGGGCTTCCCTGATGGCTCAGTGGGTGAAGAATCCACCTACAATACAGGAGACGCAGGAGACTCTGGTTTGATCCCTAGGTGAGGAAGATCCCCTGGAGAAAGGCATGGCAACTCACTCTACTATTCTTGCCTGGAAAATCTCATGGAAAGAGGAGCCAGGGGGCTACAGTCCATACTGTGGCAAAGCGTCAGACATAACTGAGCATGCACCCATGCATTTTACCTGTGTGTTAAAGGTCTAGCAAACCTTCGAAGAAAAGAAAAAAAAAATCATCTAGGGGAATTAGGGTCAGAAGACAATGAGTGAAGACACCAAGTTAGGATGAATTATTCAATGACATGCAATGGAAATACCCAAGATAATATATATCCCAGTCTTGGAAGGATGAAGAAGGTCCTCATTGGAGGAGAGGAGACTTAAGTTGAATTTTCGTGAGTACATGGGATGTACACAAGAGTAAGCCATGGGAAAGAGGATTGAAAAAGGAAGGAACCACACCCAGGAACTCTGGTTCAAAGACCAGCAAGGACCACATTAGGACGGATTGGGATGTGAGGCTAGAAAAGTGTCCAGAGATTAGAAGAAGGAAAACCTTCAATCTGTCGTGAAGGCAATGAGATCCATTAAAGGATTTAGGTTAGGGGAAGGCCTTAAGCAAATATGCCTTTGAGTAAGATCCCTGGGGACTAGTGTGGAGAAGAGATTGAGGGAGATAGTCTAGCTATTGGCCAATATCAGTGTCCTAGAGGGAAGAAAGTGACATACAATAAACCTGTTTTTCAAGTTTAATCCAATTTTAATGTCCTTATGTTGCTCTTAGAAGCAACCTAAACATCTAGAGAACTACTTAAATAAATAAATTCAATTTGTGCCCTTCATATAAGTATTGATACATGCTGCTAATGTGTCAGCAGGGTTTTATTTTTTTTTTTATTATTATTATTATTTTTTTTTTTTTCCAGTGGGTTTTGTCATACATTGATATGAATCAGCCATGGATTTACATGTATTCCCAATCCCAATCCCCCCTCCCTGCAGGGTTTTATAAAAACAAGAATTTCAAGATAAGCTGGGTGTAGTTTTAGAGATGATTTTCCCCTTGTGCAAGCTCTATGGTTGGGTTTCTTTGGTTTATCATTTAAAGTCATTAGTCATGTCAGATGTTATGCCTAATTGTATAATTTAGTATGTACATTCCCACTTAGAGGGGCACAGGTACCTCCGTGAAATATGAAACACTTTCAAGGGTTTTTATAGGTGATTTTAAAATGAAGTCACCAGAATACATTCTTTTTAGTTTCTTGATACTGTAAAATATGACGCCATGAAACTAAATGGCTTCATTTCTATGGTTTAAGGCAGATTCAGGATTAAGGATGATCATGATCTTCATAAATTCTAGGAAACATGAAAAGTGTGGAAACTCATACTTTCTGCCTCTTCTTTGAAAGGTATTAAGACCTATTTTTCTCCAGGGACAGGCAATACCTTGTGCTACTCCTTCAAACTTTTCTCAGCTCTTGCCCTCTTCCAATTATTTTTGGCAGAAAAATGTAGTTCCTCACCCTCGAGAGCAACTTCCTGGCAAAACTAAGAGTAATGCCCATCTACCTACTTTTCAGAACCAAAGAATATAAAAGAAGTTATAACACAAGGCAACACTCACCTGCCCCAGCCCTGTACCATTTTCCAGGCACAACTACTTTGAACCATTTTCTCATTATTTTATTAATCCATTTTAGATGTTTTCTTTTTACTTCCTGCTCTGACAGGAGAGTATTTAGCACATTTATACTTCATCTCAGTTCACATACCTCTCTTCTCCTTTCTGTTAGTCATATTCTTACACTGTATTTAGTTTCTCTATTGCAGAGCTTGCAAGTGGATGGCCTGGAGGCTAGATCTGACCATAGATGTATTTGGTTTGAATAGCAGTGAGTTCAAAAATAAACAAAAATAACCAATATGAAAAAAGTTGTAAGATGTGACATTTAAAAATTCCAAATATTTAGCCTCCTGAAAAAGTCAGAGGGGGCGCATTTTAATTTCCTAGGGCTGCCTTAAGAAATCACCATGATATGGTGAAACAGAAAAAAAAAGAAAAAAAAAAAAAAAGAAATCACCATGAACCAGGAAGCACAAAACTTAAATGGACACTCACTGTCCTAGAGGCTCGAAGTCGGAAGCAGGGTGTTAGCAGGGCCATGCCCCCTCTGAAAGCTCCAAGGAAGAATCCATTCTTGCCTCTTCTGAGCATCCGGCGGTTCCCAGCAATTCCTGACATTCCTTGGTTGGTAGCTGTATCACTCACATTTCTCTCGGTAGCTTCGTGTGGCCTTCTGCCCTCCATGTGTCATGTCTCTTGGGCCAAACCTTCCCTTTTGTGAGAACATCAGCCATTTGATTTAGGGCTTACCATAATCCAGTACAACTTCATGAATTACATTTGCAAAGACACTTTTTCCAAATAAGATCTCTCTCTGAGATTCTAGGTGGACATGAAGTTTAGGGGGACACTAACCCAATGCATGGCAAATATGGCCCCTTTCCCATAAACTAACCAAATCTAATTGATTGGCTTTATTCTTCAGATGGGGCAAGCACTGACTAGCCAGCCAAAATTCTCTGCACATCTTCCAGGTAAACACAAGCACCAAAACCCTAACCCTGTTTCTCATTTAAGTTGCTTGCTTTGCTTCTTGCTTAGTTTGCTAATCATGCTATTGGTTATCTTTATAACTTTTAAATAATATACCAAAACTCCTATTTCATGTTTTATAAACTTCTGTCAATATCTCACTGCTATCTTCCTGTTCTGTGATACCAGGATATTAGTTTTTTCCACATTTTCTTCTGCCTCTTCTGTTCCCTTTCTACCTCACATATTTTTGGCAGCAGCATCTTAATTATTGCTATGGGTTGAATCATGTCCCCCCACCCCACTAAAATTCTTATGCTGAAGTCCTAATCCCTAGTACCTCAGAATGTGGCCTTATATGGAAATAGGGTGATTGCAGATATAATTAGTTAAGATGAGATCATACCAAAGTAGGGTGGGTCCCTAATCCAACATGACTGATGTTCTCAAAAGGGGGGAAATTTGGAAACAGATGTATATACAAGGAGAATGCCGCATCAAGAGAAACGCAGAGATTGGGGTGATGCAGCAAAACCAGGGAATGCCACAGATTGCTGGTAACCCTCCAGAAGCTAACGGAGAGACATGGAAAAGATTCTCCGTCACAACCCTCAGAATGAACCAACCCTGCTGGCACCTAGACCTTGGATTTCTAGCCTTCAGAACTGTGTGACCAAAAAATTCCTGCTGAGGACTTCCCTGGGAGTTCAGGGGTTAAGACTCAGTGCTCCGAATGCAGGCGGCATGGGTTCAATCCCTGGTCGGGGAACTAAGATCCTGCATGCTGCACAGTATGGCCAAAAAATAAATAAATAAAATAATAAAATTTCTGTTGTTTTAAGTTATCAGTTTGTGGTAATTTGTTATAACAACCCTAACAAAGTGACTTCACTGTGGCTTAGATGGTAAAGAATCTGTCTGCCATGCAGGAGACCAGCGTTCCAGAAGATCCCCTGGAGAAGGAAATGGCAACCCACTCCAGTTTTCTTGCCTGAAAAATCCCATGGACAGAGGAGCTTGGCGGTCTACAGACCATGGGGTTGCAAAAGAGTTGGACACAACTAGGCGACTAATACTTTCACCTTATACATGTATATTCAATGTTATAGCATTCATATTACATTCTAAAATTTGAAGTATACCTATGTTCTATTGCCCTCAGATGTCTGCTGATTCATTCACATTTATTTATTTTATATTTTTGGCCACATGGCATGTAAGATCTTAGTTGCCCAATCAGGGATTGAACCTGTGTACCCTGCACTGGAAGTGTGAAGTCTTAACCACTGGACCATTAGGGACATCTTTATTCATATTTAAAATGAGGTAACAGACTTCTTCTTCCACTTGTGATGGGGTTACTGGTATGGAGCTTGCCATCTGCTATAAATAACTAGAAAACTGGACAAAACATTTGAAATAAATATCCAAAGCCATTTATTTTCAGCCTTTCTTTCAGAAAGGAAACCAATAAGGTATAGCTTTTGACTGTGGCAGCATTCCTTTGGGGGCAACTTCTGGACAATAGTATCAGGAGAAGAAATCCATACATCACTGGGAGATCTCACTGTGTTGATGAGCCAGGAATCCAGAAATAAGGACTTGGAAGACTGAGGTGGCTGCAATTTATGGGGTGAAACACCAAAGAGAAGGGGGATATGTAAAGAAGGAGATCTGAAACTCTGCCTAGGGATTTCCTTGATTATTTGGCAGAATAATAATCTAAACGTATGTAAAATGAAACTATTCGAGGCTGGGTAAAGAACAACAACTAGGATCTATGAGCTAAACAAATCTTAGAGCTCACACAGGGCTAAGAGACAATTGATCTCCTACTAACTAGAGTGAAGAAAACATAAAAAAAAAAAAAACCTGTGGCATGCAATAGAGAACCAAAAGCGTTATGCCTTATCAGTTGGGTTTAAATAAGCACTACAATAAAAGTTACTTTAAATCTACCATAACAAAGCTTACAAGTAGGTCTTGATATGATCAAGATGATCCCCAAGTAACTAAATTGCCTGACAAGCAAACTTAATACTCATTAAATGAGATAAAAGTGTCCAAATATTCAAGGGACTTCCCTGGTGGTCTTGTGGCTAAGATTCTGTGCTCCCAGTGCAATGAGCCCTGGCTTGATACCTGTTCAGGGAACTAGATACCCCATGCTGCAACTAAGATCCAGTACAGCCAAATAAATAAATGTTTTTTAAAAAAATCAAAATATTCAGAACCATAACATTCAAAATACTCAACTTCTAGTCAAAATTACTAGACAAGAGAAGGTGAAAATACAACCTCACTAGCCGGGAGAAAAACTCAGTATGACGAAAAAGAGTGGGGGTTAAACTCATCAGGAAGATTTAATTTCTCAATGTGTAGGCAATAAAAACAGCATTTCAAAATACATGAAGCAAAAGTTGGTAGAATTAAAAAAGAAATGAAAAATCCACAATTGCAGTAGATTTCACTCAGCTCTGTAACTGATTAAGTAGCAGATATGTAAGCATATAGAACTATAAGAAAATTTAACTGACCTGTTGTCACCTATAGAACACTATTTTCTTATTAAAGAACACTACCCTCAACAACAGAAGAATACATATTTTTTAAGCTGACTAGAGTAATCAGTAAGATAGGCCATATATTTAACCACAAGATAAGATTGAATAAATTTATGTATATGGAAATCATAGTGAGCATGTTATTTGACCATAATGGAATTAAATTAGAAGCTAGTAATCAAAAGATACATATTGTTTAGTCGCTAAGTCATGTCTGACTTTTTGCGACTCCATGGACTGTAGGCCTGCCAGGCTCCTCTGTTCACGGGATTTCCCAGGCAATCCCGTGGGCTGCTGGGAATACTAGAGTGGGTTGCTGTCTCCTTCTCCAGGGGATCTTCCCAATCCAGGGATCGAAACCAGGCCTCCTGCTTCTCAAGTGGATTCTTTACCACTGTACCACCTGGGAAGCCCAAAAGATATATGATCAGAGCCTAATTACCTGTATTAATCTGTATATTTTTTTTTAAAAAAGATATTGAATAACTGAATCAATTTGTCATACACCTGAAACTAACACAACATTGTGTATCAACTATTCTTCAATTTAAAAAATTCTGTGAAGAAAAAAATAAGATCTAAAATCAATAATCTATGCTTTGTCTTTAAGAAGCTAGTAAACAAAGAGCAAATTAAACCCAAAGTAAGCTAGAGGAAAGAACTAGTAAAGATAAAAGTAGAAGTCAATGAAATAGAAAGTGGAGAAACAAAAATGAAAACTAAAAGTTAACTCTGTAAATGATGAAGAAAAATGACAAGCTACTAGCTAAACAGATAAAAAATGAAAAGAGACAGGATAAATTTAAAATAACAGGGTTGAAAGAGGAGCGATCACAGCACACATTGAAAGATGTAAAGTAAAATTTTGAAGAACTTTATGCCAATAAATTCCACAAGTCAGATGAAATGAACAAATTCTTTGAAGGGCACAAAATTGTCATTAAAGCATAACTATTTCTAATACTAGCAATGAACTGAAAGAAAACGGAATATTAAAAAAAAACACCTCTGCACACCTTTCATGAAAATTAAATAAAAATGGGTCATGGACCTAGCTTTAAAATCCAAAGCTACAAAATTTCTAGTGGCAACAAATGAGAAAATATAGATGACCTTAGGTTTGGTGATAAATGTTTATATACAACAAAAGCGTGTCCCTAAAAGAAAAACTTGATAAGTTGTCCTTTATAAAAATTGAATATGTCTGTTATGTGAAAGAGAATCAAAAGAGCAGACTCAGACCAAAAACAAATTTATAAAATATTGTTTTTGTAAATATTTAAGCAAAATATTAAATATTTAAGTGACTAAACAAGACCAAAAGACCATACTCAGACAGGCAAAAAATATTTACAAAATTCATAATTGAAAAGAATTTGTATCACCAATACACCAAGAATCTTACAGCTCAACAATAAGAAAACAATCCAATTTTTAAAAATGGGCAACAGATATAAAAAGAACACATCAAAGAAGATACACACATATCAAACAAGCATATGAAAAATGCTCCATAGCATTTGTCATTAGGGAACTTCAAATTAAAATTACAATGAGGGCTTCCTTAGTGGCTCAGTAATAAAGAATCTGTCAATGCAGGAGACATGGGTTTGATCCCTGATCTGGGAAGATCCCACATGCCACAGAACAGCTAGACCCATGTGCCGCAGCTATTGAGCCCGGGAGCCATAACGCCTGAGCCCCAGTGCTGTTGAGCGCCTAGAACCCGTGCTATACAACAAGGTATCCCACTGCAATGTGAAGCCTGAGCACCACAACTAGAGAGAAAGCCCCTGCTTGTCACTACAAGAGAAAAGCCCACACAGCAATGAAGACCCAGCATAGCCAGTGATAAATAGATAAATAAATAAAACAATGAGATACCACTGCATATCTATTGTCGGGTGTGTTGCTGGAGAGGATGTAGAGAATAGGAACTCTCATTTATTACTAATGGGAATGGAAAATGGTACACTGTGGCAGTTTCTTACAAAGTTAAAAATAGTCTAGGCACAATCTTACCATATGATTCAGCAGTTGCACTCCCAAGTATTTACCCAACTGAACTGAAATTTTATGTCTACACAGAAACCTGCACACAAATGACGGTATCATCAGCTTTGTTCATAATCACCCCAAGCTGGGAACAAGCAAGATATCCTTCAATAGGTGAAAGGACAACCAAACTGTGGTACATCTGTGCAGTGGAATATTTTTCAGTGAGAAAAAGAAAAGAGCTATTGAGCCATGAAAAGACGCAGATCAATTTTAAATACACATTGCTAAGTGAAAGATGCCTGTCTGAAAAGACTAAGTACTGTATAATTTCAATTATAACCTGGAAAAGTAAAACTGTAGCAATTGCCAGAGGTTTAAGGGGAGCAAGAAATGGTTGAATAGGGTGAAGCACAGGGGATCTTTTCAGGACAGCAGCACTATTTTGTATGATACTTCAGTGGCGGCTACATGAACCTTGCGTGTGTGTGTAGTAGTTGCTCAGTCGTGCAGGGTTTTGTGTGAATGCATGTTTCTTTTTCACTTCACTTTGAGACCCCATGGACTGTAGCCTGCCAGGCTCCTCCGTCCATGGAATTCTCCAGGCAACAATACTGGAGTGGGTTGCCATTTCCTTCTCCAGGGGATCTTCATGACCCAGGGATTGAACCCAGATCTCCCACATTGCAGGCAGACTCATTGCAGTTTGAGCCACCAGGGAAATAAACCCAGAATCTTATTCATAGTAGTCCCAAACTGCAAACAACTGGAATGTCCAACCACAGGTGACATGTGGTATATCCATACAATGGAGTACTGCTCAGCAAGAAAAGGAAATGAATTACTGATACAAGCTACAACTTGATGAATCTCAAAAACATTATGCTAAGCAAGAGAAGCAAAAACCACATACCCTATGTATGATTCAATTCATCAGAAATTCTACAACATGAAAATTAATTTACAGCTAGTTGCCTGGGACTGTTGAAGGTAGAGGCTGATTTCAAAGAGGTAGGAGGAAACTTCTGTTTTTGCGAAAAACTTGTTTTAGCTTTATTTTGTATGGTGCTTAATAGGCGTTATACATTTGTCACTATATATATGTAACATATATATACAATATACTATTTTTTTTACAATATACTATTATATAATATACTCATATATTATATGTAGTATAATATATAATATACTAATGCATATAATATACTATATGTGTAATATATATATATTACACACGACCACCCACCCAGGTGTGACCACCTAGCTGCCAGGGAGTGGGCAGGAGCGGTTAGTTCCCTATAGACCTTGAAATCATTACAGAATGATTCCTTCCTTCTGTAAACTTCCTATACCTAAGTCACAACCTCTCCAAAGTCCTGTAAATCCAAAGTTGTTAATTTATCCTCAAGATTTTTACTTCTTGATGTGCATCCATTGATTGAATCCTCATTGAAAGTCATGTATCCATTGTCTATTACTGCATAAAAAATACCACAAAATTTAGGGGCATAAAACAACAATAAAAGGAGATGAAAATCATGGGGGATCATCTTGGAGGCTGGCTAATGTATAGACAGTGAATAGTTACTTGCATATTTATGTCCATCTACTTCATTTTATTCCTTAGTGAGCATTTCACCTACCACTTGTGAAGAAAATACCAGTCTTTATTAATTTGGAAATACAGCTAAGAAGTTTATAGTATTTCAAAATTATAATTGTACATGCATCAGTCTTGAAAAAATTAATCTACTTTTTTTTAAAAAAATAAAAAGCAGTTGTAGGAAACTTGAGCTGAAAGTTCTCGTATATACCCCATGCCCAGTTTCTTCTATTAACATCTTATATTAGTGCAGCATATTTGTTACAATTAATGAGCCAATATTGATACATTTTTATTAACTAAAATCCAACTAAAGTTTATATTAGGGTTTACTCTTCATGTTGTACATTCTGTGGATTTTGACAAATGTCTAATGACAGGTATCTGCCTTTATAATATCATATAAAACAAATTTCACTTCCTTAAAAATATCCTTTTGCTCCACCTATGAATTCCTCCCTTGCTCTGAACCCCTAGTCTTTTTTACTATTTCTGGTTTTGCCTTTTTCAGAATGTCATATAGTTGAAATAAGTATTGTGAGCCTTTTCAAATTGACTTCTCTCACTTAGCAATATGTACCTAAGTTCCCTCCATGGTTTTTTGGGGGTTTTTTTGTGTATGTGTGTGTGTGTGTGTGTGTGTGTGTGTATGTGTGTGTGTGTGTGACTGGGTAATTCAATTATTTTTTATTGCTGGGTAATATTCCATTGTCTGTATGTACCACAGTTAATCCACTTACTTACTGAAGAGCATCTTGGTTGCTTCCAAATTTTGAGAATTATGAATAAAGCTGCATAAACATTGATGTGCTGGGTTTTGTGTGAATGCATGTTTCTTTTTCACTTCTGGTTTTTCAGGTTTTACATTGGACATTTTTTTTCTTAGATGGTTTATTTCTTCCATATCTGAGAAAAACCCTTCATCTTGTCTATACGACTCTGAATTCCTGTTGCATTATTGACAAACATGAATTACCACACAGTTTCCTTAAGACTCCTACAGACATGTAAAAATTTATTGAGTGATTTTCAAAGCCTTTTAGATTTCTAGGTCGATTGCTATTTTCACAGAAAGGTAGAATTCTGTGCTGTAATTGAGATGGGAGCCCCATATAACTTTTGCCTGGTGCAACTAAAAGTACTTTAAGTGCTTTCCAGTTGATGTTTTAAATGTTCATTTTGTAATTTCTTTTTCTACCCTTAACTGAACACTTCATTAAGTAAAACTTCTCGCACAACCATATCTGAATTACTGAATATTCCACTTGACTACAGGATAAAGATTATGTTTCTCTAAAAACATCACACTCAATTCATGTGTTTTTATTACTTACTAAGCCACTCTAGAGGCCGTAAATACACACATGGCACCAAAACAAACAGTTCTGTGTGGAAACACATATTTCGCTTTAGTTCTAGACAGCTGTAGCAGACAGCTGTACTTGCTTAGCTTCACTGTATCCAACCCTTCTTCCTGTGTGAGGGAATTCCCCACTGTCCTGGTGAAAGGCATGCCCTCATTCCCTCTCTGGATGTGTGACAGGCCCTGACCTGATATTACTCATCTTCAGCAGCCTGGGCATGGCACATCATCACTAGCCAATGATCTCTTTTCCCGAAATGTACATCTTGATCAAGTGACACAAAGATGAAGGGGCAATTCCCAGCAGTGGGGAAATTATCTCCAAGAGAATTTGAGGTGGAATCCTAAAGAGGCAGCAACAGGGTCGTATAAAAAAAGGTGACTGTGTCCCTCTCAGTCTTCTGGGCTATTCGTTGCTAACATTTTCCAGCTTCTTGGCTGCTGGAGTTACCCAGCTCTTTACCTATTTTTCAAGACTGGTATTACAACTTCTTGTCAATTCATGAGACCTTTTTACCCTTCCAATAAATTCCTTTAAGACTGTTAGAGTAGCTAACAGAAGTATTTTAATTGATGAATCAGCAAAATCAATCCATTCATTAAGGATTTCCCTGGCAGTCCAGGGATTAAGACTTCATCTTCCAATGGCAGGGGGTGTGGGTGTGATCCCTGATCAGGAAGCTAATATCCTACATGCCTCAGGGGCCAAAAAAACCAAAAAAACAACATAAATGAGAAGCAACATTGAAACAAATTCAATAAAGATTTTAAAATGGTCCACATCAAAAGATCTTTTTTTAAAAAATCTATTCATTAATTCTTCCACACTTGCAGGTACCAAATATTGTGGGAGGCTTGATATGACGATGAATAGACATTGCTTCTATTGTGCTACAATCTACAGTTTATTGAAGGATACAGGCCAGGAAAGAGAAGACTGTAGTACATGCTTGATGAAGAAGGACACTATTCATTGGGAACATAAAAAAGAAAAATTTAATCCAACCTTAGTGATGGTAGTGGTGGGGGGTGTCAGAGAAAAGTTCAAATGATATTTGAATATGTAAATTTATATTTGAAAATGTAAAAATTAGACCTAGTTGGGAGGTGGGAAGTGGGGTAAGTGTTCCACATAGTGGGACCAAGCCCGTGTGAAGACCCAGCATTGAGAGACGAACAGGACATTCAAAGAACTGAAAAGAAGTTCCAGAGGGCTGAGTTTGAGCAGACATAGAAAGATAAGTGTGGAACTATAAGTGAGACTCGAATCATTCAGAGTAATGTGAACCTCTGATGGCGTTAGCACTTTTTCCTAGAATGCAGTTGGGATGCAGCTGCGAGCAACTGAAGAGTTTTAAGCAGAAGTCTCAGTATACAGCAGTCTGGTGCTGTTTTCCAAAACTTGTCTATTGATTGTAGTCACTCTGTTTTGTTTTTTTCAAAGTACATTTTCCATTTTATTGTCTTTTCAGAGAACAGTATTTCTTCAGCCTTTAAGGACTTGCCTCTTTACAAGGTGGAGGACGTGAGGCAGCACCCGCAGGTCTAAACCGAGGTGGAGGTGTACAGTCCTTTCTGGCTTCCGCAGAAGGATTCCTAACTATCGTACTGTGAATGGCACAACTCTCGCAGTAATGTAGTTTCACACACAGCTTGGAAAGCACATAGGCATTGAAAACACTCGCTTCAGAAGTGTCCCTGACAGGCCTCTAAGATGCTCTGAATGACTGGCTTCTTACTGGCCTATCTCAGGCACGCATCGGGCACAGTTAGTGCAGTGAACAAGCTGCATGTAGCCGCGGCCCTTTCCGGCACAACCACTGTTCCTTCTTTTCTTGGAAGCAGGGAGGAAAGAACGCCATCCTCGTGTTTTAAAGCGATATCTCATTGTGTTTATGTGAATTTCCTTTTTTTTTTTTTGTTTTTGTTTTTTGTTTAGTCGCTAAATTGTGTCCTACTCTTTGCAACCCCACGAAATGTAGCCCAGTCTTCTCTGTCCATGGGATTTCCCAGGCAAGAATACTGGTTTGGGTTGCCATTTCCTTCTCCAGGGGATCTTCCTGACCCAGGGATAGAACCCTCATCGCCTGCCTAGCAGGCAGATTCTTTACCACTGAGCCACCTGAAAAGCCCGAATTTCCTTAATGGCTAAATGTTATTGAGCATTATTTCAACTTTCTTTTGTGGCCATTTGTATGTCTTCTTTTGAGAAATATCTATTCAGATCCTTTAGCCATTTTAAAATTGGGCGATTTATATTTCCATTATTGAGTTGCAGGAGTTCTTTATATATCCTACATACAAATCCCTTACCATAGAAATAATTTGTAAAGATATATGTGTTGTCTTTTTTACTTTCTTGATGGTGCCATTTGAAGCAACACAAGCTGTTTAATTTTGACAAATCCAATTCATCTATTTTTCCTTTTGTCACCTGTGCTTTAGATGTCTCATCTGAGGCTTTGTGTAACCCAAGGTTGCAAATATTTATTCCTATGTTTACTTCTCAGAGTTTTTTATTTTTAGCTCTTATATTGGGCCTCTGATCCATTCTGAGCTAATTTTTGTATATTGTATGAGGTTGGGGTCAGCTTCATTCTTTTGCATGTGGCTATCAAGTTATTCAAGCACCATTTTTTTTCTTTGCTATTATTTATATTCTGATAATGGGGAAAAGGAGAATGGGGAGGAGGCTGAACAGTTGTTGTTTTCATCAATCAACAATAATCTCCTTCATCATAACCATTTGTTGAAAGGACTATTCTTCTCCATCAAATTGTCTTGGCACCCTTGTTGAAAATCATCTGATCATAAATATAAGGATGAATCAATTGATCCTAATAATTTTATCAGATTCTAATAATTTTATTGCAATACTCTGAACACAAAATAAGATTCATGTGGTCAGTTAAAAAGTTCTAGTAGAAGTTATTTCCTTTGATCTATATCACCAATAGTGTATTTTAAGGCTATAATGACCTTATTAATGAGAACTTTGAACACTACATAAATGGCTTACTTGTTTATGCTTTCTCTGTCAAGTCTTAGTTGATGTAATTAGAAATTTAAAGGATTGTTCTGTAGTCATACTTCCAAATATTCCTGAATATCTATCTCCTAAGGGTATATAAGTATTCTTTTGAAATTAAACATTAACAAAATACTGATTCCAGTAAATTACATATCCTTTATATCTTGACATAATTCAGTGTATTCATCTGACTCTATAACTAAGGCATAACTAATACACAATAACTAACATGAGTAGTTTTGTGTCAGTGTGTGAATCCTTTTTGACCAACCAATGCTCCAAATAGGAAAAATTGCTTCAGAACAAGCACGAAAAATAATTTCATTACTGGTATTATTTCTGATTCAGAGGTAATAGATGAGCTTGGGAGTGACACATTGTTTCAGAGTTTCACTAGTGACATTGATCTTAAGTTTTATTGCAAATTTCATGTTGTATTTGCTTTTCTTCTTCTTTTTTTTTTTTTTTTTAATTTTTTGGCTTTGCCACACAGCATGCAGGATCTTAGTTCCCAACTAGGGATGAAACCTATGCCCCCTGCAGTAGAAGCAGGAGGTCTTAACCACTGGACCACAAGGGAAGTCCTGTGTTATATTTTCTTTTATTCTGGTATATATTGCTTTGTGTATGTCTATGTCCCATGGTTTATTTAAGAACAAAGTGACGAATGATGTGGGGATTATAATCAGGAATATCACTGAACTTCACCTTCCCTCCAGCCAGTTTCCCAAAACTCCCTGTCCTCACTCCCTCTGTGTTGCCAGTTCCTTTCAGAGTGAATGAGGACTTAATCCCCAAAACCCTGGTAGAGACCCCAAAGTCTCCCCCTACCTCTTTTCTTTCCTTTGATTCCACTCCTGGGAAGGCACCTCAGTTTGAAGGTACGGGAAAGCCCAGAGTGGTGATAGACATGAAGGAAAGGCTTTACCCTCACAGAAAGAGACTGAGGGGTACAGCATAGTCAAGTGAGGGTCCCCATAATCTGGAGTGCCCAAAATCTGGCCCTGGGGCCAGAGAAAAGGATGCTGGTCTCTTTAAGAAAGGAGACACTGTAGCCTCAAAATCCTCTCATTGGGAATAAGCACTGCATGATCATTTGCCTTTCTGGTGAACCACACTTAGTTGCTGAAGCACACTTGGCCCATGTGCTTCTCAAGCCTGAGCTGCTGGGTGATGTGGGTTTTAGAAACTTATGTTGAGATGGATTCTGAGGCTATGTTTAGGATGAGCAGGAAAGAATGCTGTCATTAATGATACCCACCACTGAAGTGGAATGGGGGCATGGGGCTCACATTGTAGTATTTATGTGTGTGTGCATGCTCAGTTATGTCCGACTCTGTGTGACCCCATGGACTGTAGCCCACCAAGCTCCTCTGTCCATGGAATTCTCCAGGTAAGAATACTGAAGTGGCTTGCCATTCCTTTCTCAACAGGATCATTGTGACCCAGGGATCAAACTGGGGTCTACTGCACTGCAGCCAGATTCCTTATGATCTGAGCCATCAGGGAAGCCCTTGTAATATTTAGGAATTTAGTTTATCTGTAATGAAATTGGAAAAAAATAGTGGCATAATCATATTACTAGTTTTATGTCTTTATTGGTCCAGGGTTGATTTGGCAGATCCAAAAGTAGGAAGTCAAGAGATACCTGGAGAACAGGCAACTTTGGCCTTGCAGTACAAAACAAAGCTGGTAAAAGGCTAGCAGGGTTTTGCCAAGAGAACGCACTGGTCATAGCAAACACCCTCTTCCAACAACACAGGAGAAGACTCTACGCATGGACATCACCGGATGGTCAACATGGAAATCAGATTGATTATATTCTTTGCAGCCAAAGATGGAGAAACAATACACAGTCAGCAAAAACAAGACCGGGAGCTGATGGTGACTCAGATCATGAACTCCTTACTGCCAAGTTCAGACTTAAATTGAAGAAAGTAGGGAAAACCACTAGACCATTCAGTATGACCTAAATCAAATCTCTTATGATTAAATGTGAAAGTGACAAACAGATTCAAGAGATTAGATATGATAGAGTGTCTGAAGAACTATGGATGGAGGTTTGTGACATTGTACTGTAGGCAGTGATCAAGACCATCCCCAAGAGAAAGAAATGCAAAAAGGCAAAATGGTGTCTGAGGAGGCCTTAAAAATAGCTGAAAAAATAAGAGAAGCTAAAGGCAAAGGAGAAAAAGAAAGATATACCCATTTGAATGCAGAGTTCCAAAGAATAGCAAGGAGAGATAAGAAAGCCTTCTTCAGTCACCAATGTAAAGAAATAAGGAAAGCAATAGAATGGGAAAGACCAGAGATATCTTCAAGAAAATTAGAGATACCAAGGAACATTTCATGCAAAGATGGGCACAAAAAAGGACAGAAATGGTATGGACCTAACAAAAGCAGAAGATATTAAGAAGAGGTAGCAAGAATACACAGAATGATACAAAAAAGATCTTCATGATCCAGATAACCACGATGGTGTGATCACTCACCTAGAGTCAGACATCCTGGATGTGAACTCAAGTGGGCCTTAGGAAGCATCACTACGAACAAAATTAGTGGAGGTGATGGAATTCCAGTTGAGCTACTTCAAATCCTAAGAGATGGTGCTGTGAAAGTGCTGCACTCAATACACCAGCAAATTTGGAAAACTCAGCAGTGGCCACAGGACTGGAAAAGGTCAGTTTTGATTCCAACCCTAAAGAAAGGCAAAGACAAAGGATCTTCAAATTGCTGCACAATTGTACTCATCTCACACGCTAGCAAAATAATGCTCAAAATTCTCTAAGCTAGGCTTCAATAGTATGTGAACTGTGAACTTCCAGATGTTCAAGCTGGATTTAGAAAAGGCAGAGGAACCAGAGATCAAATTGCCAACATCTGTTGGATCATTGAAAAAGCAAGAGAGTTCCAGAAAAACATCTACTTCTGCTTTATTGACTACACCAAAGCCTTTCACTGTGCAGATCACAACAAACTATGGAAAATTTTTCAAGAGATGGGAATACCAGACCACCTGACCTGCCTTCTCAGAAATCTGTATGCAGGTCAAGAAGCAACTGGTAAAACTGGACATGGAACAACAGACTGGTTCCAAATCGGGAAAGGAGTACGTCAAGGCTGTATATTGTCACCCTGCTTATTTAACTTATATGCAGAATACATCATGTGAAATGCTGGGTTGGATGAAGCACAAGCTGGAATCAAGATCACCAGGACAAATATCAATAACCTCAGATATGCAGATGATACCACCCTTATTGCAGAAAGCGAAGAGGAATGAGAGCCTCTTGATGGAAGTGAAAGAGGAGAGTGGAAAAGTTGGCTTAAAACTCAACATTCAGAAAACTAAGATCATGGCATCCCGTCCTATCACTTCATGGCAAATAGATGGGGAAACAATGGAAATAGTGACAGACTTTAGTTTCTTGGGCTCCAAAATCACTGCAGAATGTGACTGCAGCCATGAAATTAAAAGATGCTTGCTCCTTGGAAGAAAAGCTCTGGGAAACCTGGACAGCATATTAAAAAGCAGAGACATTACTTTGCTGACAGTGGTCTGTCTAGTCAAAGCTATGGTTTTTCCATAGTTATGTATGGATGTGAGAATTGGACCATAAAGAAAACTGAGCACTGAAGAATTGATGCTTTTGAACTGTGGTGTTGGAGAAGACTCTTGAGAGTCCCTTGGACTGCAAGGACATCAAACCAGTCGATCATAAGGAAATCAATTCTGAATATTCATTGGAAGGACTGATGCTGCAGCTGAAGTTGCAATATTGTGGCCACCTGATGCGAAGAACTAACTCATTGGAAAAGACCCTGATGCTGAGAAAATTTGAGGGTCAGAGGAGAAGGGGACAACAGAGGATGAAATGATTGGATGGCATCACCGACTCAATGGACATGAGTTTGAGTAAGCTCTGGTAGTTGGTGATGGACAGGGAGGCCTGGCATGCTGTAGTCCATGGGGTCGCAAAGAGTTGGACACAACTGAGCAACTGAACTGAACTGAACTGACAATGTCCTCAGAGAGCCAGGTCTTGCTCTCTTTCCTTAACCCAGCCATCCTTAACATGTGCTTGTTCCTTTGTAGTTGCAAGATGGTTGCCCAAGCTCCAGTATTGCATTTGAGATCCAGTTGTAAAGAAAAATAAAAGGCAAGGTCAGCTAAATTGCCCTTCCATTTTAAGAAAGCATTCTCAGAAAGCTCATCCAACAACTTCCACTTAGATTTTATTGGCCAAGACTGCATAGTATGGTCACATCCTCCATCTGCAAGAAGTACTGGGAGATGTAGTTTTAAGCCAGGCACACTTATACAGCCATCAAAACTAGTGTTCTTTCCTTATGATCAGGGAGAACCCGTATTAGGAAGGCCTCTTAGTTTCGCCCACAAGTCCTGTTTTATAAATAGGCATCCTTCAGCTTTACAGAGCAAAAACTGCTCCCCTTCCTCCCCCAACACACACACACACACACACACACACACACACACACACACAAGCAGCATTGCTTTTCTGCAAAATGTTGATAGCAACTGTGGGCCTCTGAACTGTGTAAAAGATGAGGGTGGGAAGAACATATCTATCACCTAGTGTTCTACTACTGAAACCGAACTTAAAATTTTATCATAAGATTTTGTGTGTTATTTTCTTTTATTCTGGAATATATTACTATAGTCGGGATCAATATAAATCTAAGAGCACTGATATCATTATGGAACAGCTCATTATTCTTTAGGATCCCAGATCCACATTAACCAGCAGTATACTTTGGGCAAGACACTCAATCTCTCCATGCCTTAGTTTCCTAATTTGTAAACTGCTGATAGTACTTTTTATAGGAAAGGTGATCAGATAATTTATGTCCAAACTTGAAAAATTTATATTCTGGAGTGAGTGAAGTTGCTCAGTCATGTCCAACTCTTTGAGATATCATGGACTGTAGCCTACCAGACTCCTCCATCCATGGAATTTTCCAGACAAGAGTACTGGAGTGGGTTGTCATTTCCTTCTCCAGAGGGTCTTCCTGACCCAGGGATTGAACCCTGTTCTCCCACATTGCAGGCAGACGCTTTACCATCTGAGCCACCAGGGAAGCCCCATATTGGAAGGGGGATATTATTAATAATCATGCTTGTACAAGTGGCACAAGCAAGGACCACTCCAGGCAAGCTGAGGACTATGGTTATCCTATTTTTAAATGCAGGTGTGAGTGTGCATGCTTAGTTGCTTAGTTGTATGGGACTCTTTGAAACCCCATGGACAGTAGCCTGCCACGTTTTTCTGTCCATGAAATTTTCCAGGCAAGAATACTGGAGCAGATTGCCATTTCCTACTGCATGGGATCTTTCCTGCCAAGGGACTGAACCCATGTCTCTTGCATTGGCAGGTGGATTCTTTACCACTGTGCCGCTTGGGAAGCCCCTTAGAGGCAGTTGAGAGAATTAAATGAGAAAATAAATATAAAGCACATAGGACAAAGCCTGACACACAGAAAGTGTTCGGTAGATACTAGTCAATATTTGATTTTACTATTGAATTGAAAAGTTTTATTGTTTTGGCTTTGCTTTTCTCTCTTTTAACAATACTAAGTTTGATATTCTTCTTTATGATAAAGGATAGTGGGCTGAAATAAGGAGAGCTTAAGTTTTTCAAGACTAAGAAAAACCTAACTGAAAGTTAAACATCCAAACTCTCTAAAGGAGGAGCAATGTTGAAAGATACTGCAGAATTCCTAGTTATAAGGAAGATGCTGGAATTACAGTGTATGACCTGTGAAGTGTTCGTACCATCAGAAGCATGAATAGAAGAAGTGGAATTTTAATGGTTTTGTGTAACATTTCTCAAAGGTTTTGGTCTGAAGATCCCTTTACATGTAAAAAAAAATTTGAGCACCATAAAAAGCTTTAGTTTATGAATTATATCTATTGATATTAGAAATAAAAATGGAGGCAATTTAAAAATATTCATTTAGGCAATTCCCTGGCAGTACAGTGCTTAGGACTCCACACTTTCACTGTCAAGGGCCTGGACTGGATCCTTGGTCAAAGAACTAGGATCCCTCAACCACTCCTTGTGGCCAAAAAAATTATTTTATTCATTTAAGATAACTTCATCAAGTATTAACACAACTAACATATTTAAATATAAGAAACTATCTTTATAAAATAAAAACTGTTAGAGGGTTCATGTTTTACCTTTCTACAGATCTTTTTGACTGGTTTAGTAGGGTTGAATTTGTTGCAATACGTTATGGTAGAAAAGTATGAATAAGATACACTGTTGGAAAAGTGAGGGAGTATTTTAACAGCTTTTCTAGATAATTATGGTTATTCTTTGATACTACACCAAAACTCCACAGTAGTTTCTTAAAGGTTTATTATAAATTGAGATCTGAAATCATATCAATTAACTTTTTGTACTGTTACATTAAAGCACATCAGTCTGTTCTGCACTTTGAATGAATCTTTAACTCATGATTTTGTAACATCATCCATTATTCAGTTGGAAAATATTGTTTCACTGAGTTAGGCAGATATTTCAAATGTTCACACATTTCAGAAACCTAATACTTTAGAACATTCTAGAAAACATATGACACACATCCCACTAGCCATCGAAATGATGGTATCATCACATGTCACGTTGCCTCTGGAAAACTCCATGGTAGATTTGTGCAAAAATGAGAAGAATAAGGACAAATCATGTCTTATTATGAAAATAGTTTTGACTGCATGATTCATTGAAAAAGTTGTAGTCTCAGGCCATACTTTAAGAACAGTTGATATGGTATGATATGAGCTATTAAACAAAGAAAACAAACAAAAGAAAACTTACCACCTCCTTTTCTCTCTTTTAAAAACCAGTAGACAATATGACATAACACACAAACAGTAAAAGGCTAAAATATAGTCTCAGGTGGCAACTGCAAGTCTCTTTACAATGAAGGTAAGTAGACAAGCTTATAGAAACATATGATTTGTAATTTAAAGGTCTTTTCTCATTTTTGGAGAGTTTGAACCCTGTTAATTATTAGCATTTCAAAGCATGAGAGTAGCTCTCTTTGGGGAGCTCAAAGTGCCTCACTTCTTGGTCTTCTCCCCATTTCCCCCAACCCCAATCCCTGCCCAAGATGGAATCTTTGCAGAAACATACAGGGTGGCAGAACAATACTAAAAATATTTTAGTACATGTTTTCTGTTTGCAACTTAGATTGTAAGCTACTCGTTTTCTATGGAAAGAGTTTTCTTTGCAAGTACAGAATAGAAGATGGTATTCTTACATGAAATTTGTTGCATGTGAGGAACTGCTAGATAAACCTGTTTTGCTCTCCTTGTTCTATTATTCCAGGCCCTTCAAAGTAGGATGATAGCGCAGCCTGATCCTAGTTTTTGGAAAAAGCTGCTTGCTAACTAGTTTAGGCTGCAAGAAATTCATTCAGCAATACTGCCACGGAGAAACGTTTTTTAGGTGCCTTGCTCCTTACTATTCAGTTTCCCAATGCACTTATCACATCCTTCTAGCTGCATGGTAGGTCCTACTGTGTGGTCTCCTGGGAAATGAACTGATTTCAAGATTACCTACCCTTCAGCAAACACCTTTTGTACTTTCTTTTAGGAAAGTCTGATTTTATCTTAGATGAATCCAGACTTAGATACAGTGTTAGAGGATGTCAAATCAATTAAAATTATTTACACTAAAGCATGAATTAAAGACGGATATCAAGTGCTTAAGAACCAAGAACAAACCGATGGACTGAACAAATAAACTTGAAAAGGTGTGGCCACAACACAGTACTCAGCTTTTCTTTGCAACCATAATAAAAGCCAGTAAGATATAGCACAGGGAACTCTACTCAATACTTTGTAAACACCTATGTGGAAAAAGAATTCTTAAAAAGAATGGATATATGTATATCGGACTCACTTTGTTATACACCATTAACTATCACAACAGTTTGAATCAACTGTATACGCCAATTAAAAAAACCCAAAAAACAGTTAAGTCATTTAAGTTTTAATCTCATTGTCTTAAGTGCCCAGGCCATAACTGAAAGACAAGGCTGGTAATGCAATAAGTGAGACCTGAGATCACTAAATGGTTATGTTTTGCAGACCCACAGATTTAGATAGTTAAGGTGAAAGAGGGTGAAGTGACAAGATGACAATTCTCATTTGAGCAAGGTGTTTTGACTTCAAGGCCGTTGGTAATAATTCTGAGACCCTCTTGACGTTTCATTATTCCTCGTATTTGTTTTAATTTCAGCACTGGAATGAAAACTCCAGACTCTGATTTACAACTGTTTTCAGGTTAACACGGGGCCTGGAACTTGGGAGTACATGACATAGTTTAAGCTAATGCCACCCCCACCCTCTTTTGCAGGGCGCCCTCTCTTCCCTTCTCGCAGCTGTTCCAACTCCCGGGCTTGGCTGAGGGTAGACGACGGGGTGACTACCCGGCCCCAAAAGCCATTAAGGGCGTATTCCTGAGTCTTCAGATTCTCGCTGTCGCCATGACCTTTCAACAGGCAGGCGGTACGGCGCCTGCGGTGATCCGGAGCCGGCAGCGCGCGTTGGATGCAAGCAACAGGCACGACCAACGTGCCATTACTGCGATTCTCCAGCGACAGCAGTGGGCAGCACATGAATCTTCTTTCTTTAACCCTTCTTCACACAGAGGCCCACCCTCACCGGACGTGAAGCTCTCTCTACTTACGTCACTTCCGGCCCGGAGCCAGCCGCTTGGCGGAAGCGAGCACGTCCGTGCGCGGTAACTTTGTTCCCGCCTCCTTTGCCCCTGACACCAGTCACCTTCGGCTTTCTCGGAGCGCGACGTGCGTGCGCGTCCCCGGCCTTGCGTCAGGGCCGAGGGGAAAGGCCGAAAGAGCGAGGCTAGAAGGAGGGGTTGCGGAGGTTAGGGCCCAACCAGCAAGTCCCGTCGTCCTCCCTCCTCCTGACGAAGAGCGGAGAGGGAAGGGGAGGAGCGAGCCGGGCCGGCCGCGCACTCCAGGAGCCTCCTCGTGGAGGGGGGGAGCGGAGGAAAAGGCCAGCACCGCCACCGCTGCTCGCGGCGGCGGAGGAAGAAGAAAGTCAGGGCCCTTACCCACCTCAGACTCAGAAACGCCCCCCCCCCCCCCGCCCCCATCTCCCCGGAAACAGCCCCCCGCCCAGCCCCGCACACTCGCTGCCCCAACTGTGAGCCGCAGCCGGGTCGCCCCCGCCTCGCCCCGCCCCGCCGCCCGTCCCTGCGGGCCGCAGAGTGCGCGAGGCCTTAGGCCGGGAGTTGTTGTCAGGCCCAGGCCACTTCCGAGGCGCCCGTCGTGTGTCGCCGCCACTACAGGAGGACGACGTCGACGCTGAGGAGGAGGAGGAGGCGGCGGCGGAGGCGTGTTGTTGTCTCGCCCACTCCCCTCCCCTGAACTCGCACCCAACGTCAGGGCGCGATGAAGTGAAGCGGCGACGAAGGTGGTACTTCCGCGTTGCGCTACCGGAGCCGAGAGCGCAGCCGAGGCCGCTCCCCCCACCCCTGGGGGGCACTTGGAGGACTCCGGACTCCCCCGCAGGTCAGCGCCCGGCGCATCTGGTGTTTTTGCGGCTGAAGCTAGGAAGACGAGAGCGATCGGGAGCTCCTCCGCCCGGATTCCTGCTGCCCTCGGGCCCGGAGGCCGCTACGTACCCCACTGTGACCTGGAACCCAGGGACCCAAGTCCCGATCCGGATTATCGTGGCGCTTCTCCCGGACGGCCCTGGTGCTCGGTGTCCCTCCGCCGTCGCTGCCGCCGTTCCCGTTTCCGGCGGGGGAGATGGCCAGGATCTGACCCGGGAGGAGGCCGCACCCGCGCCGCGCTCTGCGGCGGGCTCTAGGCGATGCCGAGCAGCTCGGACACGGCGCTGGGGGGAGGCGGGGGCTTGAGCTGGGCGGAGAAGAAGTTGGAGGAACGCCGCAAACGGAGGCGATTCCTGTCCCCTCAGCAGCCGCCGCTGCTGTTGCCGCTCCTGCAGCCGCAGCTCCTGCAACCGCCGCCGCCCCCGCCGCCTCTGCTCTTCCTGGCTGCTCCCGGCACGGCCGCCGCCGCAGCCGCCGCCGCCGCGGCCTCCTCCTCTTGCTTCAGCCCGGGCCCCCCTCTGGAGGTCAAGCGGCTGGCGAGAGGCAAGAGGCGCGCAGGAGGGCGGCAGAAGCGGCGCCGCGGGCCCCGCGCCGGGCAGGAGGCGGAGAAGCGTCGGGTCTTCTCGCTGCCCCAGCCGCAGCAGGACGGCGGTGGCGGTGCTAGTAGCGGCGGGGGTGTGACCCCGCTGGTGGAGTACGAGGATGTAAGCTCCCAGTCCGAGCAGGGGCTGCTGCTGGGGGGGGCCAGCGCGGCAACGGCGGCGACGGCTGCCGGGGGAACGGGGGGCAGCGGCGGGAGTCCGGCCTCCTCCTCCGGCACCCAGCGTCGCGGGGAGGGGTCGGAGCGCAGGCCCCGCCGGGACCGCCGCAGCAGCAGCGGTCGCAGCAAGGATCGCCACCGCGAGCACCGACGGCGGGACGGGCAGCGCGGCGGCGGCGAGGCCTCCAAGTCCCGCAGCCGCCACGGCCACGGCGGCGAGGAGCGGGCCGAGGCCGCTAAGAGTGGCAGCAGCAGCAGCAGCGGCGGCCGGCGGAAAAGCGCCTCGGCCACGTCCAGCAGCAGCAGCAGCCGTAAGGACCGAGACCCGAAGGCCCATCGGAGCCGGACTAAATCGTCCAAAGAACCGCCTTCGGCCTATAAGGAGCCGCCCAAGGCCTATCGGGAGGACAAGACCGAGCCCAAGGCCTACAGGCGGCGGCAGCGGTCCCTGAGCCCGCTGGGAGGCCGGGACGACAGCCCGGTGTCCCACCGGGCCTCGCAGAGCCTGCGGAGCCGCAAGTCTCCCAGTCCGGCGGGAGGTGGCAGCAGCCCCTACTCGCGGCGGCTGGCCCGCTCCCCGAGCCCCTACAGCCGCCGCCGCTCCCCCAGCTACAGCCGCCACAGCTCCTACGAGCGCGGCGGCGACGTGTCCCCCAGCCCCTACAGCAGCAGCAGCTGGCGCCGCTCCCGGAGCCCCTACAGCCCGGTGATCAGGTGAGTTCGGCGTCCCGAGCGTCCGTCTTGGGCTGGGCCGGCCAGAGCCCTGAGGCTGGGCTGGAGGTGATGAGACTCCGCAAAATTCGGGTCCGCGGGCGGGGCGAGAAACCCCACCTCGATCGGGGCTTCCGGTGGGGAGGGGCGCTTTCGCGCGCCCGGGACCCCTGTTGGGGCGTTTGGAGGGGACAAAGCGACAGGTCCAGCAGACTCTCCTCGCCCTGGAAAGGAAAGTTCTGGGGAAGAGTTCAAAGTTTTAAACTTGTTGCATTGATATATTAACAGGTTTCTCTAAACTGCTCTTAGCTTTTCCCAGCCCAGTTGCTTTGGGTAAACCGAGAGGTGGTTGGATTTGTCACAATTTGAAAGCTCTCAGAAGAGGTTTCATTGCTGGAGACGCAGGACTGGGTTGCGGCTTAGGGAGTAAATAGTGGAGAGTGGGCAGCAGGTGCTGATGTCAGAGTTAGGTGTGGGTTGCGTGTGTTGCACATGAGGAGTACAGCGATGGGAGAAGCAGCCTTTCTGTAAAGTTCGTTGTTTCAGTATGTGAAACAGCTGAAGTGAAGTCTCATGGTTATAAATTTTGAAAATGCTTATTTTACATTCTTGTGTGAAATATTTTTTTCACCTGACCTTCCAGTCCTGGTTTTAGAAAGAAAAAAATGGCGAGATTGTGGTTTCATTGTTTGTTTGTGTGACACTCAGTTGCTGATAACGTCATTTAAATACACTCTAGTTGCTGTGATCCAGTATAGTGACCGAGTGAATGACTTAGTACTGAACGTTTCTTACACTATTACACTATCTGCTATTTAAATTATTTACATTAAAGTTAACTAAACCTTTGAGTATCAGGATTTTTGTTCAAGTATCATTGAAAAGTATAATTTGATCTAGTGAAATTGGAGTAATTCTTTTATGCATCTGTTATGCCTTACCTGTTATGTAATACTCTTTTCCAAGAAAAGTGTGTGTCTGGATATAAATTTATATCTTTTAAGCAAAATAAATTGAAAGTAACTTTTGAGGATATTTCATGTTCTTAAATTCCCTTAGATGTGTGGGAATTCTAGGCTTTATAGTTTAGGGTATTAGAAAATGTTTGTCAGTTTTTTTTTTTTTTTCTATTAGTCTTTTCAATAATGCCAAGCAGCTGCTGAGCGTGGTTATGTTGGATACAATATGTGTACCTGTAAAATTAGATCTTCTTGAAGCGTCAGCCTAGTGTTTGTAAAGATGTGATTCCAGCAGAGATTTGTGTTTGTCTTTAAACCAAAACAGCTGTACCTTGCAGGGTTGCAGCACACTTAATAGTGCTAGTTGATGTGTTAAGCAGAGAATATCAAGATTGAACACTCAATTTCACCATATCTAGCTTCTATATCTTGTGTGAGTTTATATTTTACTTTAAATGAAATTTGTTAGATTTGCCAAAATGTTTGTATTTTTTGCAGGTAAATTTGTTTTTTATTGATTAGGTCTAAGTTTCAGTGCTTTAGATAGATAGTAAGTGTATGATGCAGGTTTAAGAATGAATTTTGTGTTTAACAGACTTCTTAGTTGCTAGGTACTTCAGTGAGGTCCTTTATTATCTAATAGTGCTGTGTATTTTCTATTTATTACAGAGCAGCGTTATGTGTGGTTAGGGGTGTTATTTTATATTTAGCAAGTATTTATTGAGCATGTATTATATGCCAGATAACTGTTTTAGGGACTGAAATATAGCAGTGAAGAAAGACAAGGTCCTTCCCTTTATAAGCCTGGCATTCTAGAGGATCATTCATACAGAATCTTTTCATGGTGTCTGTACTGATCACCCATGTTTATAAATGGTTGGATTTCGAAGAAGCTTTAGAATAGATTGGCCAACATTCCTGACAACTAGCCTTTTGACTGTGTGCATGTATACATCTAATAGAGGTGGGAAGATGTTGTATTACTTTGCGACAGCCTATTCTGTTAGATTTGGAACTTCTACTGCTGGTTTGCCCAGTTTCTTAGCAAGTCCCTGGGAGATTCCATTTCCTAAACTTTAACAGGGAAATACTTGTTTTTTAGGATTATTTCAAGGATTAGATGAAAAATTTGTGTTTTGTGTGTATTTAAAATTGGTAAATTTTGCTGTATTTGTTACATCTCAATAAAACTGATATTTTTAAAGGGAAAAATTTGTGTTTTGTGAAGTATAGAAATATTATAGAGTATTACAGAAACATAACATTGTAGAATATTTATTGAATAGCTTGAATTGCTGGAATTTTTCATATTGAAACCAGAAATCTGCCTCCACATAACTTCTGCTCAGTGCTTTGAGTTTAGCTTTTTGGAATAGTTCAGAGCAAACATGTATGCTGTCTCTTCAAAATGTAGACAGTTGTGTCTTCTGAGTCTTTTTTTTGTCTGGGTCAAAAACCTAATTTTTCATACAGTTTTTAGATTTCACATTGTATTATGCCTAGTTTGTCAAATGTCCTACTTGAAAATAGAACTCAGAATATATAGTTAAAATAGTTGATTGAAAAACTTGATTTTTAAATATAGCAAATGTGTTGTTACTGTTTTGGAACAACTAATTGATCTCTCTTGTTCACGTTAATGCAGAAAGATGGCCCACATTGTTTAATGAATAGACTGTTTAATGAATAGACTGTTGGATTGTGAGCTCCATGAAGGCAATTAGCCTGTCTTGCCTACCATTGTATTCCTAGTGCTCAGAGTAATATCTGGCACCAGTAGACTTACTAATTGTTAAATGGGGACAGAAAGGGATGATGGAGTTTACTGAGCATATGAAATACTGTGGGCCTGGATACTTAAGAGTTTAATAGCAACTGTGTGTTTTGCTATAGGAAATAGCAGAGTGATACTTTGTAGCACTCAGGGAGCTTATATAATAATGAATTGTCAGTGTAGATATTTTAAGGAAATGCATGCATGTTTAAAATGGTATTGAAACCATGAAATGAAAGTTTTTCTCTGTATTCCTAGAATAAATGCTCTATTCCATTGACTTCTACTTCCATTGACAACCTGCTCTTTGCCACCATCTGAATCTTTAGCCCCCTGCTGCTCATGCTTTTCATAAAGTCCTTTTTTACTTTTTTCTCTTTTAAGACCAGGTTACCATATTTTCTTTGCTAGTTGACAGTCGGGGTGGTAGAAGTCACATAATTCTGCTGATTGGCCTTACAATAAATGTGCAAGTGAACTGAAGAGGGGCTGTGTGGAATGAGAGAGAGTGGTACTGACATTTAGATTTTACTGAGTGCCAGGCATTGACCGATACTTAACATACATTCACCTGCAAAGTCATATTGTGGTTGGAACATTCTTGTTGATAGACTGGGAAATGGAACCTCTAAAAAGTTAAGTGATTTGTTCCAAGGTCAGCTTGAATTCAAACGCTGAGCTGATCCTGAAGTATAAACTCTTGATAGATATTGTGCTGTAGGGGCTCAGGGGAGCTGACTACCTCACTTGGCGATCTGTTTTGCTAAAATTTACCCCGTTTGGTTACTTGTGTGTTAATTTCTGTTTTCTGACCATCTCCGCAGCATTTTGAAGATTTAAAAAATTTTTCAAAAAAACCCAAATTCTTCTAAAGGTCCTTTCAGGTCATTTTGTCTTTTAATTTGTAGGTTTTATGAATAGGAGGCTAAAAACATTTCTTGGAGGCACTAGTAATACTTAGTTATTGCAATGGCATGTCTTGGTCTGAAGTCACTCAAGTCAGACCAGTTGCGATCAGTACAATAAATTGCTATATGTAACTGATTCCTTTTCAGAACCTGTGGAAGTTCTTTTCCACCAAGAAGCAGCAGAATCCTCAATTATGGAATAATGAGACCCTGAGGATCTAAAGACAGGCATAAATTTAAATGAATTTACTAGTATTCACTTGCATATGTTGTAGGCTACCTCTGTTGTAGATTATTTAGTGTTTTGTCCTAAAAACCAGTGCTCAGAAATCAAATGAAGACATTCCAGAATTTTTAAAACACTATTACTGATAAAATACTAATTTGATATGTACTTACTAGAAATGTCATGAATATCCATAGATGAATTGAGTTCTTAAAATGCTTTTCAAAAGAGTTAAAAAGATAGATTAGTTGAATAAATGCAGAAACACTCAGAAGGGGTGGAAATTAAGGTGAACTGTCTTAAATCTCTAAACCAGTAATCACCCCTTTCATTCCCAAGATGGCCTTGTGTCTTGCTACTTCTCTGACCAAACCTTACCTGACATTTACGTCTACTCATTCTGTATCACATTTTTGTTTTAACACTGAATACTGCCTTAGTTCAGGCCCTCATTTGTGATCAGACTTCCTGTTATTCCTTTCTTTCCTGTTCATCCATTCTTTTCTTCCCAGTTCATTCTTTATCCAGGAGAGTTTTCTGAAAATTTTGGTTAGGTTGTGTCACTTCCATTAATTAACTCCACATTTTCTAGTGCATTGTCAGGTATGGCCTTTTATTATCTGGCCCTGTTCTATCAGAGTTCTACTTTTAGAGGCACTTCTATTTCTCTACATTTTTACTTTTGCTGTTCCTTTAGCTTGGAATCTCTTTCTCTTCTTTGCCTCCACCTTTGCAGCTCAAAATCCAGCTCAAATTCCACCATCCTGAGACCTTTCTCCATTCATCCAGAAAAAGTTAATTCCTTTTTTTATATCCGTATAGCACTTTGCTATAGCTTTAATGTAGAGCTTTTAAAAATTTAATTGTTTGTCTGACTACATTTCCCTACTAGATTGCAAGCTCTTAGAAGACAAATTCCAAAGTGTATTTATTAGTGGTTGAATTAATTTAAATATTTTTCTCCACAGATTAATGCAAACCAACTTTTGCACAGATGCCAGTTGTATCTCTAAACTTACCTACTGTTTTGGTTCACATATACCCCAGGATGGGGGAAGTAATTGTTTTGATTTTTAAGTGAAGAATTTAAGAACCTCCCTCTTTTAGCTTTTACTTAATTGGAATGAGTCAAGGATACTGGGAGTCACTTCTAATGTGCATAGAATGAATTCAGGGACTTCCTTGGCAGTTCAGTGGTTAGGACTCTATGCTTGGGGCCAGTGTTCAGATCCCTGGTTGGGGAACTAAGATTCCACATGCTAGGATGTGTGGGAGCCCTCCCCTACTTCCCCACAAAAGAATAAGTTCAGACTTGGTGTTAATATTTGCACTCTGTTGTGTGATCAAGATAATGATCTGTTTTTCTTGGTGAAAATTTTCTGAATAAACTTTATGTCAAACTTTCATTTCCTAACTCTGAAAAATTAATAGCTATTTCTGAAAAACCAGTTGAAAGTTAATGTTGTGTAATATTAATGTTTAAGGTCATTTAAATTTTTTATTCTGTATGCTTTCTATGAATGTCACTTAAGTTTTTGCTGTTATTTTTGTTTTTGGTTGACTTTCTTTCATATGTAGATACTTGTAAACTTTAAAGTGGATGTTGGAAGCAAAAGTGTTTGCTGGAAAAATCAGGTCTTGTTTAGTTGCTCAGTCATGTCTGTCTCTTTGCTACCTCCCATGGACTGCTGCACGCCACGCTTACCTGTCCTGTACTGGAGTTTGCTCAAACTCATGTCCATTGAGTCTGTGATGCCATCCAACCATCTCATCCTCTTTTGTCCCCTTCTCTGCCTGCTTTCAATCTTTCCTAGCAACATGGTCTTTTCCAGTGCATCAGCTCTTCACATCAGGTGGTCAAAGTATTGGAGCTTCAGCCTCAGTCCTTCCAATGAATATTCAGGACTGATTTCCTTTAGGATTGACTGGTTTGATCTTGCAGTCGAAAGGACTCTCAAGAGTCTTCTCCAGCATCACAGTTCAAAGGCATCAATTCTTCGGCATTCAGCCTTTTTTATTGTCCATCTCTCACATCTGTACATGACTACTGGAAAAAACATAGGTTTGACTAGACGGACCTTTGTTGGCAAAGTAATGTCTCTGCTTTTTAATATGCTGTCTAGTTTTGTCACTGTTTTTCTTTCAAGGAGCAAGTGTCTTTTAATTTCATGGCTGCAGTCACTGTCCACAGTGATTTTGGAGCCAAGAAAATAGTCTGTCACTGTTTCCATTGTTTCCCCATCTATTTGCCACAAAGTGATGGGACCAGATGCCATGATCTTCATTTTTTGAGTGTTGAGTTTTAAGCCAGCTTAATCACTCTCCTCTTTCACCTTCATCAAGAAGCTCTTTAATTGCTCTACTGGAAGAGGTCAGTTTTCATTCCAGTCTGAAAGAAGGCAGGTCCAGAGAGTGTTCAAACTACTGTACAGTTGTACTCATGTCACATGCTAGCAAAGTATTGTTGAAAATCCTTCAAGGTAGGCTTCAACAGTATATGAACTGAGAACTTCCAGATGTAGAAGCTGGATTTAGAAAAGGCAGAGGAACCAGAAATCAAATTGCCAACATCTGTTGAATCATAGAAAAAGCTAGAAAAATCAGAGGTATTATTCACAGTGATTTTTGTTTCTTGAATTTCTACACATGTAAATTATGTTAGAATCCAGTGTTCTTAATGTGTTTAAAAAATAAATGTAGGTTAGAGCATAAAAATCTAGGCTGGAAATTGGAATTTACATAAATGGAAATGAAAAAGGTAGTGAGAGGAACTGGAAACTGAAAGTAGCTAATGGGTTGCATGCCTCCCCTTTTCTGTTTCTGCATTTTCAGTTGCATAGGGATACTTTCACTGAGGTATTTTATTGACACTTCAAACTTAATTTGTCCACCTTTTAATTGATTATTTCACTTCTCTTGGAGTCATTTCTTTTTCTGATATTGCTCTTCATTATTTTTTGTATATCCTCAAAGAATAATAGAGGCTTATGTAGACATCTTGGTAGTACAGAGAAGTATAAGAGATTAAAAGTCCCTTTGAATCCACCTACCTGAGATGATCACCCTGTGTCATTTTGATGAACATTCTACTAGACTTCTGTGCATATATTTGCAAGGACATAAGATTTTACATAACACGCTCTAATTCTATTTTGTACCCTGTACTCCATAGTGTATTTTTTATATTGACTCCTAGTATTGTGTTAGGTAAATAGATCGTAACTTGTTTGGCCAAGTCCGTTTTGCTAGATTCTTAGTTTTTTGTTTTTTTCTCTATGATCATGTATGCATAACAAAATTTTTGTGTGCATTTGTTCATAATCTCTCCTAGATTGGATTTCCTAGGGATAAAATTGCTGGGGTCAATTTATAGGCTTATAAGCTTGATACACTATCATATTGCCCTTTAGAAGACTTTTATCAATTTATATTTCCCTATGATGTGAGAGTGCCTGTTTCTTTGGTCTCACCATCACTTGGAATTGTCAGATGTCCCACTTTTTTTAAATTTGTGTTTCTAGTAAAGATGCCTTTATTTTCATTCATATATTGAATGTTCTAATTTCTTGATTAATTATTTTATTTGTTGTTTTTCTAATGTATAAGAGCTCTTTCTACTAGATACGAAGTGTTTTTTGTGGTACTAATATTTTTGTGAGTCTTTTAACCTTCTTTATATAGCTTTTAGTTTTAATAAGTTTTTGATTTGTGTGTGCATACATGTTTTAAGTGGCATTAGTTTCTCTCAGACATCCAGTGGGAAAACCTTAGTAGTACTTAACTCTTCTCCTTCGCGAGTTCTGATGAATTGCTGGTTCTGATTGGTTCTTCTGTAATGTTCTTTGTGTGGTGTGCTCAGTCACCTCAGCTGTGTCTACCTCTGTGACCTTGTGGGCTGTCGCCTGCCAGTCTCCTCTGTCCATGGGATTCTCTAGGCAGCAATACTGGAGTGGGTTGCTATGTCCTTCTCCAGGGGATCTTACCGACCTAGGGATTGAACCTGTATCTGCCTGCGTCTCCTGCATTGCAGGTGGATTCTTTACCCACTGAGCCACCTGGGAAGCCACCTGGGAAGTAATGGTCTTTCGTGGGCTCTTACTTAGTTTGGAACTCTCTAGCTCATGTCTCTCGGAGAAGGCAATGGCACCCCACTCCAGTACTCTTGGCTGGAAAATCCCATGGACGGAGGAGCCTGGTAGGCTGCAGTCCATGGGGTTGCGAAGAGTCAGACATGACTGAGCGACTTCACTTTCACTTTTATGCATTAGAGAAGGAAATGGCAACCCACTCCAGTGTTCTTGCCTGGAGAATCCCAGGGATGGGGTCGCACAGAGTCAGACACGACTGAAGTGACTTAGCAGCAGCAGCAGCAGCAGCAGCTGATGTCTCTATTGTTGATTCTGCTTGCTTTTGGGCTTTACATTTTTGAGTCCCTCCTGTTTTCTGCATTCAAATTAATCTTAAAATACCACTTTGAATCTGTCATTTATCTATAAAACATGTTTACAGAGTCAAATTCTTGAGTTGGGTATTTAAGATTCTCCATTGTAGACAGATCTAAAATAACCTTATTTCTCACTGTATATGCTGATGACAATACAAACTGGACTCCTTACTATTCTAAAAATATGGAGTTGTAAGCTCCTGTACCTTGATTTATGTTGCACCTTTCATTGGCCAGTCCTGCTTGTCCATTCTTTGAACCATAGTTTGGGTGTCATCTTATCTATGAAGCCTTCATTAATCTCATCCCAAAGTGCTTTGTCTTAATGCTTTTTTCTCTGAGATCACTTTTATGTATACTTACTACATCCAGGCTTACATTAAATAGAATTCTCCTGCCTAACCCCAGGTATATTGGACATGTTTTATTTATTCATTTTTTAAAATTCAGTTTTATTGAAGTATAACTTTACATATAGTGTAATTCACCAGTTTTAAGTATATAGTTAAATGGATTTTGGCAAATACACACACACACACATCTGTGTAACAGTCATCACAGTCATGATAACTGGAGCGTTTTTGTTGCCTCCGAAACTTCCCTATGCCTCTTTGTGGTCCATTCTCTGCTTCTACCTGTGGTCCTTGACAACCATGAATTTACTTTCTGTCACATTAGTTGTACTTTTCTTGATGTCATATAAATGGAATTATATGGTATGTAATTTTTGATGTCTACCTTTTACTTAGCACACCTTTGAGATTCACTGATGTTATTGTATGTTCTAGTGGTTTGTTCCTTTTTATTGCTGAATGATATTCCACTTATGAATATACCACAGTTTGCTTATCCTGCTACCCAGTTGATATACAATTGAATTGTTTCCAGTTTGGGGTTGTTGTGAACAAAGCTGCTGTGAACATTTGAATATATATATATATATATTTTTTTTTTTTTGATGAGCAAATTAGGGGTGGGA
Organism: Dama dama; assembly: GCF_033118175.1. Lineage (NCBI taxonomy): Eukaryota > Metazoa > Chordata > Mammalia > Artiodactyla > Cervidae > Dama > Dama dama. Next base: position 77,392,347 of record NC_083698.1, on the reverse strand, counting down.
TTGCTGTGTTGTATGGTTAAGTGAATGTTTGACTTTATAAGAAAATGCCAGCCTGTTTTCCAAAATGGCTGTACCATTTTGCATTCTAGTTGGCCATGTTTGAGCATTCCAGTTACTTTAAATTCTTACTGAGACTTCAGCTTTTGTCTTTGATTTTAGCTGTTCTAGTTGATACATAGTGGTACATCATTGCGGTTTTATTTACAGTTTCCTAATGTGGGCCTTAGAAAGCATCACTACGAAAAAAGCTAGTGGAGGTGATGGAATTCCAGTTGAGCTATTTCAAATCCAGAAAGATGATGCTGTGAAAGTGCTGCAGTCAATATGCCAGCAAATTTGGAAAACTCAGCAGTGGCCACAGCACTGGAAGAGGTCAGTTTTCATTCCAATCCCTAAGAAAGGCAGTGCCAAAGAATGCTCAAACTACCACACAATTGCACTCATCTCACATGCTAGTGAAGTAATGCTCAAAATTCTCCAAGCAAGGCTTCAGCAATACGTGAATCATGAAATTCCAGATGTTCAAGTTGATTTTAGAAAGGGCAGAGGAACCAGAGATCAAATTGTCAACATCCGCTGGATCATCGAAAAAGCAAGAGAATTCCAGAAAAACATGTATTTCTGCTTTATTGACTGTGCCAAAGCCTTTGACTGTGTGGATCACAATAAGCTGTGGGAACTTCTGAAAGAGATGGGAATACCAGATCACCTGACCCACCTCTTGAGAAACCTATATGCAGGTCAGGAATCAACAGTTAGAACTGGACATGGACCAACAGACTGGTTCCAAATAGGAAAAGGAGTATGTCAAGGCTGTATATTGTCACCCTGCTTATTTAACTTATATGCAGAGTACATCATGAGAAACGCCGGGCTGGAAGAAGCACAAGCTGGAATCAAGATGGCCAGGAGAAACATCAGTAATCTCAGATATGCAGATGACACCACCCTTATGGCAGAAAGTGAAGAGGAACTAAAAAGCCTCTTGATGAAAGTGAAAGAGGAGAGTGAAAAAGTTGGCTTAAAGCTCAATGTTCAGAAAACTAAGATCATGGCATCCGGTCCCATCATTTCATGGCAAATAGATGGGGAAACAGTGGAAGCAGTGTCAGACTTTATTTTTTTGGGCTCCAAAATCACTGCAAATGGTGATTGCAGCCATGAAATGAAAAGATGCTTACTCCTTGGAAGGACAATTATGACCAACCTAGATAGCATATTAAAAAGCAGAGACATTACTTTGCCAACAAAGGTCCGTCTGGTCAAGGCTATGGTTTTTCCAGTGGTCATGTATGGATGTGAGAGCTGGACTAAAAGAAAGCTGAGTGCAGAAAAATTGATGCTTTTGAACTGTGGTGTTGGAGAAGACTCTTGAGAGTGCCTTGGACTGCAAGGAGATCCAACCAGTCCATCCTAAAGGAGATCAGTCCTTGGTGTTCATTGGAAGGACTGATGCTGAAGCTGAAACTCCAATACTTTGGCCACCTCATGCGAAGAGTTGACTCATTGGAAAAGACCCTGATGCTGGGAGGGATTGGGGGCAGGAGGAGAAGGGGATGACAGAGGATGAGATGGCTAGATGGCATCACCGACCTGATGGACCTGAGTTTGAGTAAACTCTGGGAGTTGGTGATGGACAGGGAGGCCTAGAGTGCTGCAATTCATGGGGTCGCAAAGAATCTGACATGACTGAGCAACTGAACTGAAAGACTAGTACTGTTGAGCTTCTTTCTAGTTGCTCTTCGTGTCTTCCATGAAGTATCTTAAAATGTTTTGTCCATATTCTTTGTGAATTGAATTGCTTGTCTTATTGAGTTGTATGAGTTCGGGACATATCCTGGGTACAAACTCTTTATCAGATAACATATTTTGTAAAGATGAGCCAGGCTGTGGCTTACCTTTTCTTAACAGTAATTTCAAAGAGCAGAAATTTTTAATTTTCATGGAATCCCACTTGGCAGTCATTTTATTTTATGATTTCTATTCTTTGTCCTCCCATCCTGCCCTCAAACTGCCTAATTCATGTTCAGAGGTTTTCTCCTTGAGTGTTTTTTTTTTTTTTTAATTGAAATATAGTTGATTTATGGTGTTGTGTTAGTTTCTGGTATATAGCAAAGTGATTCAGTTATTTTTATGTATATATATCCTTCTTCATTATTGATTATTATGAGATATTGAATATATATATCCTTGGCTTTGTAATATATATTTTTAATTTGTCACAGTCTACCTTCATGTATCATATAACATTACAGGAGCATATCTCCATTTTCTTCTTGTCTTTTGCACTATTCTTGTCATGTTTTATTTCTACATGTGTATAACATATGTTATACGTAGACATGAAATGTAAAATGAGAAAAGTTACTTACCTACTTTATATATCTTTTTAAAAAATGTCTCATTTTATTTTTGGCTGTGCTATATCTTCATTGCTGTGTAGGTTTTTCTCTAGTTGAGATGAGCAGGGGCTTCTCTCTAGTTGTGGTGTGTGGGCTTCTCTTTGCAGTGGCCTCTCTTATTGTGGCTCCCAGGCTCTAGAGCATAGGCTCAGTAGTTGTAGCACATGGGCTTATTAGTTGCTCTGTGACATGTGTGATCCTCCCAGATTAGAGATTGGACCTGTGTTCATTGCATTCTCATGTCTTGGCAGGCAGATTCTTTACCACTGGGCCACCAGAGAAGCCCTTATATATACTTTTTCAAGCATTTCTCTTTCCTTTGTATAGACCCAAATTTTAATATGATATTTTTTCTGTAGCCAGAGGGATGGTTTTGAACATTTCTTTTAATGTTGGTCTGCTGTTTTATCTGTTTGAAAAAGTCTCCATTGTGAAAGATATTTTTGCTAGGTATAGAATTCTGTATATACTTTCCCCCCCCCCCCAGGTACTTATTTCATTTCTAGCTTGCGTAATTTGATGAGAATTTTCATAATTGTTTTTACTTCAGCCACTGGATTTTAAGTTCCATGAAGTTCTTTTTTAATCTTGGTGTCTCTTAAGCATTTGTCACCTGTGTGTATCTATAGGTGATAGATACTTGATAAATAATTTTAGATTGATTTGAATTACAAAATATCCCACATTTCAAAATTGAATAACACTTCATAGGGATTGCATTGAATCCAGAGATTAATTTGAGAGTATTCCTGTCTTTATCCATTGCTTGTATTGTTGGTGTTCAGTTGCTCAGTTGTGTCTGACTTTGCGACCCCATGGGCTGCAGCATGCCAGACCTTCCTGTCCTTCACCTTCTCATGGAGTTTGCTGAAACTCATTACCAAACTTGAGTTGATGATGCCATCCAACCATCTCATCCTGATTGAGACCTGATGCTGGGAAAGACTGAGGGCAGGAGGAGAAGGGGGTGACAGAGGATGAAATTGCTTGTATATAAAACTATTAATACATTTTGCTATTAACAGGATCTCATATTGGCCTTGAAATAAATTCCTGATGACCAGAGCTAGACTAATCAAAACTATGTGCCACTGTGCAAGTCAGGTATCAAGCCCTTCTGTGTTCTCCTGTCTTTCTTCTTTCTCTCTTCAGAAATACATTTGAAGACATGATTCAGTGAAACATGAAGACAGGGTTATGCTCAGTGGATTAGAACTTGTTTGCCTGAGCAAATCAGCAAAAGTCAACCGTGTGTTTTCTATTTTTTTTTTTTTTTAACTTTTAGTGTGGTGTTAGGAACATAAGGAAAGAAGATATATCTTTAAAATAAACATGAAGCAATTCGGTGTTATTTATTTTTTCTAGTTTTAAAGTATTGTACAGTTTACTCTGGTTTTAAATGGTACAGTCAGTGGTTTTTAGTATATTCACAAAATGAATAATTCCTGCATAATAAAAAAAACTGAAACAACTTAAGTACTCTGAATAGGGGAGCAGTTAAATAATTTATGGCACAGATATGTGATTTGCAAATATTTTTCTCCCTTTGTATCACTTTGCTGATGTCTGTTAAACACAAAAAGTTTTAAATTTTGATGAAGTCTAGTTAATTTTTCCTTTTGTTGCTTGTGCTTTGGTGTCATATCTAAGAAGGCATTTCCTAATTGAAAGTCACAAAAATTTTCTCCTATATTTTCTTCAAAGGGTTTTTATACTTTCAGTTCTTTTTTTTTTTGTTTTGTTTTTATACTTTCAGTTCTTACATGCTGGTCTTTGATCTAGTTTGAGTTACTTTCCTGAAATCTCAGTTCCATTCTGTTGATTTACATGTCCATCCTTGTGCTAGTATGACACTCTGGATTATCCTAACTTTGCAGTAATTTTTGAAATCAGAAAGTATGATTGTGTTTTTGTGGGAGTGGTGAGGGTGGTGGAGAGATCCTTTGCATTTCCACATGAATTTTAGGATCAGCTTGTCAATTTGTACAAAAAAAGAAAGTTAAGGATTTTCATAGGAATTGTACTGAACCTGAAGATTAGTTAGGGAATATTACCAATATTCTTAATAGTGTTAAGTCAACTAATACCTGAACATGGAATGTCTTTCCATTTATATTTTCCTTAATATTGTCAATGGTGTTTTAAGTTTTTAGGTACAATCCTGGCACCTTTTTTGCCAAATTTATTCCTAGATTTTTCTTTTAAGGCTATTGTAATGGGAATTGATTTTGTAAGTTAATTTTTTTTTGTTAATTTAAAAAACTTAGTGAAGTATAGTTGATCTGCAATGCCATGTTAATTTTTGCTGTATAGCAGAGTGACTTGGGTTTATATGTAATATGCTTTTTCATATTTTCATTATGATTTATCATAGAATATTGAGTATAGTTCCCTTTGCTATACATTAGGATCTTATTTCTTAAGTAGATTTTGATTGTCCATTGCTGCCGAGTAAAACTAATGTAGATTTTTTTTGGGGGGGGGGGGCTACTCTCCATGGATTGAGGGATCTTGGTTCCTCAACCAGGGATTGAATTTTGGGCCTTTTCAGTGAAAGTGCTGAATCCTAACCACCGGACTTCCAGGGAATTCCTTACAGTAGATTTTTCTGTATTGACCATGTATCGTACATCTTGCCGATTTGTTTGTTCTAATAATTTTTTAGTGGTTTCCTTAGGGTATTTTATATACAAGATGTGTTATCTTATCTGCAAATAGAGAATGCTTTACTTCTTTTTTACCTCTAGTTCTTTTTCTTGTCTAGTTGTAGTGGCTAGAACTTCAGGTCCAGTGTTTATTAGAAGTGGTGAAATTGGACTTCCTTACTTTGTTCCTGATCATTTAGGGAAAGCATGCAGTCTTTCTCCACAAAATGATTTTAGCACTGAATTTTTCATAAATGCCTTGTTTTATTTTTTGATTGAAGTTGTTTCTCTCAGAGTCTCATTTTTGGTGTCAAAAAAATTCCAAAGGCTTTGGTTGTCCCATATACCCAAGCCTGTATAATTATCACTATTGTCCTATGGGCTAGAAGAGGAAACTCGCCTACTTTGTGTGTAATGATTGGTCACATCGGTTTCTTCATATACAGTGCCCAAAAAACATTTGAAAAATGTTTGTTATGGAAGATATATGCAATGATAATAGTATTTCCTTTAGTTAGTGTTACTTGAAACTGGAAGTGGAAGTTGCTCAGTCATGTCCAACTTGTTGCGACCCCGTGGACTGTATAGTCCATGGAATTCTCTAGGCAAGATACTAGAGTGGGTAGCCATTCCCTTCTCCAGGGAGTCTTGCCAACCCAGGGATTGGACTCAGGTCTCCACCATTGCAGGCGGATTCTTTACCAGCTGAGCCACCACGGAAGCCCTAGTGTTACTTAAGCACACATAATTTTATAAATTTCAGTCTGTAAGGTTAAGCAGTTGGTGTACTGGAATAAATGGTACAACTTCTTCCGTTTTTATTGAGGAAAGTGAAAATGTAAAAAACAATGTAAAATACCACATATTTTGGTTTGTAGTAATTTCTAGTAGTGTTCATCTTTAAACTTTTCTGTTGGTGTTTATTCTTAAATTTTTCTGTAATTTTCAGTTTTCTACAGTGAAGTGGTGTGACTTTTTTTTAACCTACACTTTTTTTTGTATTTGCATATGTAATAATTGAAAACAATATGGAGGCATAGCAAGATGTGAAAGCTGCCCTTTATGTCCTTTTCATTTCCATTTCCTTCCAAATATATAACAATGTAAATAGATTGGTGTACATCCTTTTTCTGCATACATGCTTACATATAAACATGTGTTCATAAACATTAAAGATGTTTTTATGCCATAAATGTTCTTTACTGTTTTTTAAACAGTATTATGTGAAGATGTTTCTAAAACTACATAGAATTCCATAATGAAATTTATCAAGCTTTATTTAACCATCAACTGTTGGGCACTAAGCTATTTTTTTTCATTATTTTTGATTTACAAATAGTCCTTTTAAGTATATGCTAGGGATAACTTTCGACAGCATATGATTTTGTAGCATATGTTCTTAAAAGTGGAATTACAATTCCAAAGCATTTGATAGATACTACCAAATTGCCTTTTTAAAAAAGACTTAGTTAGCAATTTTATATTTTCTCTGATAATTTATGGGAGTGACTGTTTCTTTTTATTCTCGTGACTACTTGATATTTTCAGAATTTCTCTTTTTGCCATCCTGTTGGATATAAATTTATTATCAACATTTTATTTTGCTTTTTTCTGGTTATCAGAGAGGAGAGAGCATTTAAATTTCTTAAATGACCATTTGTATTTCTTCTGTGACTGAATTATTTTTCTAATTAAGAAGACCCTCTAGTTATTAAAAAGAAGGAGCAAACACAGTTTTACATTAGGAAAAGTAGTTTCGTTCACTAAATCCCCATGGGGTAATTAATGTAAAATGTTTGGTTAATAAAGAATAAATTCATTTCAGTGTTTACCTGAATAAGCTAATTAACTGAATGTGATTCTGTCTCCTAAATCTTCTTAAAGTAGAATTTTATCAGTGGACCTATGCCCATTAGTTGACTAGCTGGATATCTGTTACCCAAAGCATTCTTTAGTATTAATATTTGCAGACAGAGAAGTAGATAACTTGTTCTTAACTTTTATTCATCAATTCAGTAAGTATCTTTTGATCTCTTACTATATGCCAGACATAGATTTAGGCATTGGGGCTATAGTGGTAAACGAGACATTGGTTGAGGAGAGGGGTGTATATGTACTAATTTATCTTTCTGATGAGGGGAACCCTTACTATAAAATAGTTGACAGTTAAATGGAGACCTAGACAATGGCAACCCACTCCAGTACTCTTGCCTGGAACATCCCGTGGACGGAGGAGCCTGGTAGGCTGCAGACCATGGGGTCACGAAGAGTCAGACACGACTGAGTGACGTCACTTTTCACTTTCATGCATTGGAGAAGGAAATGGCAACCCACTCCAGTGTTCTTGCCTAGAGAATCCCAGGGACGGAGGAGCCTGGTAGGCTGCCGTCTATGGGGTTGCACAGAGTCGGACATGACTGAAGTGACTTAGCAGCAGCAGCAGATGACAAGAGTCAGCTATGTGATGATCTAAACACCCCAGGAAGATAAAAAATAATATTTTAAGGTATGAAGTCAAGAAGAAGCATGGCCTTTTTTTTTTCTTTCTTCACGTTAAAAAAAAATTGCAGTTTATTTACCGTGTGTTAATTTCAGGTAGGCAGTAAAATGACTCACACATCTATATCCCATATAACTATTCTTTTTCAGATTCTTCTTCATTGTAGCTTATATAAGATATTGAAGACAGTTCCCTGTGATACGCCTTACTGTTGTAGGTCCTTCCTGTCCATCTGTTGTAAATAGAGTCGTGTGCATCTGTTAATCCTGAGCTCCGATTTATCCCCTCCCCTGCTGTTTCCCTTTGGTAGACATAAGTTTGTTTTTAGTGTTTGTGAGTCTGTTTTGTAAATAAGTTAATTTGTATTATTTCTTTTTAGATTTCTCATGTAAGTGATATCATATAGTTATTTGTCTTTCTCTTTCTGACTTATTAGTATGATCATCTCTAGGTCCATCCATGTTGCTGCAGATGGCATTATTTCATTCTTTTTTATGGCTGAGTAATCTGTTGTAGATACCGTATCTTCTTTATCAGTTCATCTCTGGATGGACATTAGGTTGCACAGTGTGACCTTTTGAAGACTTGGGAAAGAGGCTTGTGTGGCTGGACCCATAAAGACATGTAAGAAATAAATGGAGGAGAAGGATGTAGTATGGTGTGGTAGCAATAAATGAGGCCTGCCTTTGAACTGGAAGACTTGCTCTTGAGTATTGACTCTACCTTTTTATAGATCCTGGCCTCTAAATTTATTAACCCTCTTCATCTTAGTTCTTCCATGTGCTTTCTCTATGCCTTGGTTGATATAAAGAGCAAGTCAAATGAAAAATGCCTATAAAGATATTTTGTAAACTGGTTCAGTGTGGTGTGCTTGTTTATTTAATAAAAGGCCACTATCTGTGTGTTTTGCTAAGGGCTCTGGAGCGACACGGAAATGAATTACATTTCGTGTTTGCTCCTTAAAAGAGGATATAATCTAGTAGTAATATAGTAATATCTGAAATACAATGGTGAGAATGATGGAGATCTTAAGGATGCAGATAAGGTGCTATAGGGACTCAAAGAAGGGAGAGCTTTCTTTTTTCTTGGAGTTGGTGGTATGGCTTTATGAAGAACAAAGGCCTCTTGAACTAGCCCTTGAAAGATGGGTATGGTTTCAATAGAAGATGGAGGGGAAGAGGATAATCTCAGTAGGTCAACCTGTGGGAGTAAAGGCATGGAGCATTAGGCAAATTCAGAAGGAAAGGTTAGGACCAGACAGATTAAGCAACATTTTAATACTAGGTTAAGGAAAGTGAATTCCATTCAATTGTAATACTACCAGCGAATATTTGTTGAGCATCTGCCTTTGTCAGGTCTATGTTGGTTAGGGCTATGAAAATTCAGTGATCTCAGTTTAATTGGAGAATAAAGATTAATTATTATAATTTTAATGAAATGTGAATAAAGTGTTGCAGGATCATAGTTCAAGGAACATCTCCAGCTGCCTGGCATAATAAGGGAAGGCTTCATAGAGGTAGATATTAGTGCTTGGACATGAAGTATCCCTTTTCATAGCAGATAAAATTGATAAAGAGAGGCATATGAAGAAACATTCTAGACCTGGCACTTTATGTGTTTTGGGATGGCTGGATGAGGTTTTGTGTGCACTACAAGGCTGTAAAGAGTTATGTCAGAAACTGAAAGATTCAGGTGGCGGCATGAACAGTAAATTAGAAAACGTAGAGATTTGAGGTGGGGAATCTGTAAGACTATTATTATGCTGGACCAAGTAAAAGATGATGTAGGACCTCTTCATGTGAAATAGTAGCTAAGGAAATAGAGAACCTGGAAAACTGGAGACCTGCTTAAGATGTAGAATGGGCAGGACTTGAAAATCAGTTTGTTATGGGAGAAGGGAGGAAAGGATCAGGTGGAATATGGAATGACTTCCAGATTTCTGCTACTTCAGTGGATACCATTGCATGAGGATACAGTATATTTAAGGGGAAAGTGGATGGATTTGGAGAGGTAGGCAAATGGTTTCAGCTGTATTGTGTCAGAGGTGCATATAGGATAATTGGGAGGGGCAAAGGATGACTTGGGGGGTGATCAACGTTTAGATGATGACTTAAGCCTTACATGGTGAATAAGGAAAATCGCTCAGTCTTGTCCGACTGTTTGCAACCCCATGGACTACATATAGTCCATGGAATTCTCCAGGCCAGACTACTGGAGTGGGTAGCTATTACCTTCTCCCAGGGATCTTCCCAACCCGGGGATCGAACCCAGGTCTACCATGTTGCAGGTAAAGACCAGCTGAGCCACAAGGGAAGCCATATATAAGTATAAATTAAATAATCATGGGAGAATAGGTAAGTGAAGAGGAACCTTAAGGAGCATTGAGAAACAGCCACAGAAGTAAAAAAAAAAATCAGGAAAAAAAAAAGTATTAAAAGTGGTTAGTTTTAATAGTTTCAATGAGGATATATAAGTCAGATTATAGTGACTTGAGTATATGGGAGCAGATTAGAATTTGGCTATAATTGGAAGGAGAGATAAACAATATCAAGATACTATTGTTTGCTTATTTTTTCTTGTCTGTTTTTAAAGATCAGAGAGTCATGAGTTTTTTATTTCCTGAGAGGAAGTAGTGAATAGACAGCAAAGGGTTGAAGTCACAAGTAATGGAGTAGCCATTGAGGAGCCTAGCATAGTACATCTCAAACTGTAATGGGAATTCTGTTGAAATGCAGATTCTGAATCGGAAGATCTGGGTTGGAGTCTGAGATACAGCATTTCTGATGATAAGGATGCTGCTGCTTTTGTTTATGGGCCATACTCTTTGAAGTAATATTTAGAGAATATGGGATTGGTAGTATTATAGTAAATTAGCCTTAAGAGAAAGAGGAACACCTGCTCTGAGATCAGGTGGAATATAAGGTGGATGGGATACAAATTAGGTTTGCAGGTAGGAAACATGCTCGGTAACCTTAGTTTGTTTTTTCTGTGCAATAGAAGGAATGTGGCTTTAAAGAAAGACTTTGAGAATGGTGTTGTGAGCTTAAAAAAGGTGTGAAGGTTTGTAATAGTTACTAAAAGGAGAAGGGAAGTGAGTATGAGACATGTAATAATCACTGAAAAGTGAGAATTACTAAAAGTTTGGTTATGGTATCTGTAGAAATAGTTGGGACAAAGAGAGACTAGATTTGAGGAAGTCAGTCCTTTTTAAGATGATAGGGTAATCTAGAGGAGAGGTAATGAGGTCTGAGATAGAACAGTGACCTTGAGGGTAGAAAAGGAAGATGTGAATAATGGCCCCCTCCAAGATGACCTGGTGGCTCAGACGGTAAAGAATCTGCCTGCAGTGCAGGAGACCCAGGTTCCATCCCTGGGTTGGGAAGATCCCCTGGAGAAGGGGATGGCAACCCACTCCAGTATTGCCTGGGGAATTCCACGGACAGAGGAAACTGGTGAGCTACAGTCCATGGGGACACAAAGAGTCGGACACGACTGAGCAAGTAACACACACACACACACACAAAGACGTCCACGTGAATTTGTGGTACATTATGTGACAAAAGGGATTTTGTAGATGAAAATAGGAATTTTGAGATAGATTATTCTGGTAATAGGTCCTGGGTAAACACAAGGATCTTTGTAAAAGGAAGCAGGAAAGTCAGAGTCAGAAAAGACCATGTGATGATAGAAACAGAGAGAGAGACGAAATGTGATGATGAAAGCAGAGGTCAGATGATGTGGGACCATGAGCCAAGGAATGGAGAGCCTTTAGAAGCTGGAAAAGACAAGGAAACATATATTCTGAAGAGACTATAGAAGGAACAAAGCCCTGGTGACATGTTGATTTTAGCCCAGTGAGACTTTCTGGACTTCCAGAAACTGTAAGATAAATCATTTGTGTTGTTTAAGCCACTAAATTTGTGGATAAATTTGTTACAGCAGCAATAGGCAACATGCAGGGAATTGTGGATGTGTGGGAATGTTGAGTTAGAATCATAAAATCAGGCAACTGATGGCATGTGAAATGGGCAACAGAAAACTGGGAAGGTTTTTAAGCTGGGTAAATGGGTGGAGGAGTGTGGTGAAATTAAAAATAGAGAATGACAGAGCAGATTTTATAGAAAGGTGTTCATTTTGCATGTAAGTATGGGTTAGATATGGATTAGTTTTGAAACAAGGAGATCAATTTAAGCGGCTGCTATTTTATAGTATTATTTAATGGTACTATTAAAGTTAATAGAGCTGTTACAATAAAATGCATGGCAAATTTTATAGGAATATTTAGAGTTTAGAGTTTTGACTGAGTGACCAAAGGGGTGAGTGAGAGAGACTGGTTTTTTAAAAAATAATGCCACATTATGTTTATATAGTGCTTTTCTTCATTTTGGGAAGTGTTTTCCCCCAGGCCCCCGCCCCCTGGTTTATTGAGGTATAATTGACAAATAAACATAAAATTATAATATATTCAGGGTATCAAGTGATGGTTTTGATCTATGTACACATTGTGAGAGGCTTTCCACAATTGAGTTAACACATTCATGACTTTGCATATTTACCTTGTTTTTCTTTTTGATTTTTTGTTGTTGTTTAGTCGCTAAGTCATGTCCGACTCTGCGATAAGTGATATCATGCAGTTATTTGTGTTTCTCTGGCTTACTTCATGTAGCATAACACCCTCCAGATTCATCAGTGTTGTCACAAATGGCAGAATTTCTGTCTTTTTTTTTAAGGCTACATAATATTAAACACATGCCCCCATTTTCTTTATCTGTTCATCTGTTCATGAACACTTAGATTGTTTTCATATCTTGGGTACTATGAATAGTACTGCAGTGAACATGGGAGTATAGGAGTATTTTGTTTTATTGTGCTTTGTAGGCTCTTTGTGTTTTTTGTATACAAACTGAACTGAAAGTTTGTAGCACCTCTGTATTGAGTAAGTCTATTGGTGCTGTTTTCCCAGCAGCATTCTTTTTTAAAATATTGTTTATTTTTAATTGGAGGATAATTGCTTTGCAATGTTGTGTTGGTGTCTGCAGTATAACAGCATGAATCAGCCATAAGTATACATATATCTCTTCCCTCTTGAACCTTCCCCTCGGCCCCCATCCTACCCGTCTCGGTCATGACAGAGCACTGGGCTGGGCTCCCTGTGTTACACAGCAGCTTCCCGCTAGCTATCTGTTTTACACATGGTAGTGTATATATGTCAGTGCCTTAGTGCCTTTCTCTCAGCTCATCTCACCTTCTCCTTCCCCTGCTACATCTACAAGTCTGTTCTCTATGTCTGTGTCTCTATTTACCCTGTGAATAGGTTCATCAGTACCATTTTTCTAGATTCCATATATATATGTTAATATACAATGTTTGTTTTCTCTTTCTGCCTTAACTTCACTCTGTATAACAGGCTTTAGGTTCATCCACCTCAGTTCAGCTGACTCACACTTGTTCCTTTTCCTGGCCCAGTAATACTCCACTGTACCACAGCTTCTTTGTCCATTCATCCGTCAGTGGACATCTAGGTGCTTCCGTATCCTGGCTCTTATAAGTAGTGCTGCAGTAAACATTGGGGGTACATGTGTCCTTTTGAATTGTGGTTATTTCAGGGTACATGACCAGTAGTGGGATTTCTGGGTCACATAGTAGTTTCATTCTTAGTTTTTTAAGGAATCTCCATGCTCTTCTCCATAGTGGCTGTATCATTTTACTTTTCCCAGCAGTGCAGGGGGGTTCCCTTTTCTCCACATCCTCTCCAGCGTATATTGTTTGTAGATTTTTTGATGATGGCCATTCTGACTCATGTGAGGTGGCTCCTCATTGTAGTTTTGATTTACATTTCTCTAATAATTAACAATGTTGAGGATTTTTTCATGTGTTTATTGGCCACCCGTATGTTGTCTTTGGAGAAATGTCTGTTGAGGTCTTCTCTTTTTTTCATTGGGTGGGTTGTTTTTCTGATATTGAGTTGCAAGAGTGAGTGAGTGAGTGAAGTTGCTCAGTCATGTCTGACTCTTTGCGACCCCATGGACCGTAGCCCACCAGGCTCCTCAGTCCATGGAATTTTCCAGGCAAGGGTATTGGAGTGGGTTGCCATTTCCTTCTCCAGGGGATCTTCCCAACCCAGGGGTTGAACCTGGGTCTCCTGCACTGCAGGCAGACACTTTACCGTCTGAGCTAACAGGGATGCCAGTCACGTGCATAATTTGGAGATTAATCCTTTGTTAATTGTTTCATTTGAAGTTTTTTTCTCCCATTCTGAGAGTTGTCTTTTCATCTTGTTTATAGTTTCCTTTGCTGTGCAAAAAGCTCTTAAGTTTGCTGGTAAGTCACTTCAGTCGTGTCTGACTCTGTGCAACCCTAGACCACAGCCCACCAGGCTCCTCCGTCGCTGGGATTCTCCAGTCGAGAACACTGGAGTGGGTTGCAATTTCCTTCTCCAGCTCTTACGTTTAGTTAGGCCTTATTTGTTTGTTTTTGTTTCTGTTTCCATTACTATAGAAGGTGGGTCAGAGGATCTTGCTGTGATTTATGTCAGAGTGTTCTGCCTGTGTTTTCCTCTACACATTTTATAGTTTCTGGCCTTACATTTAGGTCTTTAATCCATTTTGAATTTATTTTTGTGTATGGTGTTAGGAAGTATTCTAATTTCATGTTTTTACACATAGCTGTCCAGTTTTCCCAGCACCACTTACTGAAGAGCTGTTTTTCCTCCACTGTATATTCTTGCCTCTTTTGTCAAGGATAAGGTGCCCATAGATGCGTTGGTTCATCTCTGGGCTTGCTTTCTTGTTACATTGATCTGTATTTCTGTTTTTGTGCCAGTACCATACTGTCTTGATGACTGTAGCTTTGTAGTATAGTGTGAAGTGAGGATGGTTGGTTCTTCCAGCTCTGTTTTTCTTTGTCAAAATTGCTTTGGCTATTCAGGGTCTTTGTGTTTCCATACAGATTATAAAAGTTTTTTGTTCTAGTTCTATGGAAATGCCATTGGTAATTTTATAGGGATTGTGTTGAATCTGTAGATTGCTTTGGGTAGTATAGTCATTTTCACAATGTTGATTCTTCCAATTCAAGAACATGGTGTATCCCTCCATTTGTTTTTGTCATCTTTGATTTCTTTTATCATCAGTGTCTTACAGTTTTTTGCATACAGGTCTTTTGTCTCCTTACATAGGTTTATTCCTAGGTATTTTATCCTTTTTCTTTGCAGTAGTGAATGGGATTGTTTCCTTAATTTCTCTTTTTTCTTTTTCATTGTTAGCATATAGGAATGCAAGGGATTTCTGGGTATTAGTTTTGTGTCCTGTACCTTTACTAAATTCATTGATTCAGTTCAGTTCAGTTGCTTAGTCGTGTCCAGCTTTTTGCGACCCCATGAGTTGCAGCACGCCAGGCCTCCCTGTCCATCACCAACTCTCGGAGTTTACTCAAACTCATGCCCGTCGAGTCGGTGATGCCATCCTCTGTCGTCCCCTTCTCCTCCTGCCCCCAGTCCCTCCCAGCATCAGGGTCTTTTCCAGTGAGTCAACTCTTCGCATGAGGTGGCCAAAGTACTGGAGTTTCAGCTTCAGCATCAGTCCTTCCAATGAACACCCAGGACTGATCTCCTTTAGGATGGACTGGTTGGATCTCCTTGCAGTCCAAGGGATTCTCAAGAGTGTTCTCCAACACCACAGTTCAAAAGCCTCCATTTTTTGGTGCTCAGCTTTCTTTTAGTCCAGCTCTCACATCCATACATGACCACTGGAAAAACCATAGCCTTGAGCTCTTAGTAATTTTCTGGTGGTATCTTTAGGGCTTTCTATGTATAGTATCATGTTATCTGCAGACAGAGGTTTACTTCTTCTTTTCCAATCTGGATGCCTTTTATTTCTTTTTCTTCTCTAATTGCTTGGGTAGGACTTCCAAAACTGTTGAATAATATTGGAGAGAGTTGCCACCCTTGTGTTGTTCCTCATCTTAGAGGGAATGCTTTCAGTTTTTCACCATTGAGAAGAATGTTTGCTTGGGTTTGTTGTATATGGCCTTTAGTATGTTGAGGTACCAACAACAGTAATTTTTAAAATTGAGGTATGTATTTCTTTTGGAAATAATGCTATTGCACACTTAATAGACAACAGTATAATGTAATGTAGCTTTTATATGTGCTGGGAAACCAAAGCATTTGTGTGACTTTGCTTTATTGTTGATTGGCTTTTTGTGGTGCTTTGGGTATGTCTGTACAGATACCTCTTTTGATGTAGTGATTTCATTTCCTTTGAATATATACAGAAGTGGATTGCTGGTAGTTGTAGTTTTGACTTCTAGATGTGCTTCCACATGATTTCCGTGGTGTTGTATCAGTTTGCATTCCTACCATCAGTGTACTGAGGTTCCCTTTTCTCTGCATTCTCACCTGCATTCAGTGTTTTTCATCTTTCTGATTATAGACATTCAAGCAGATGTGTATGCCTTCTTACTGTGGTTTTGAATTGTGTTTCCCTGATGATTAGTGATACTCAGCACCTTTTTGGGTACCTGTTAGCCATTTGGATGTGTTGCAAAATCTCTTCAAGTCCTTTGCCCACATTTTTTTAAACAAATACTTTTTAAAATTAATCATTTGGCTGCGCGGAGGGAGTGGCGTGTGGGATCTTAGTTCCCTGACCAGGGATCAAGTCTGTACTCCCTACTTTGGAAGCATGGAGACTTAACCACTGGACTGCCAGGAAGTCCGTTTTGCCCACTTTTTAATTGGATTATTTGATTTTTTTGCTCTCTGAGTTGTATGAGTTCCTTATGTATTTTGTATATAAACCCCTTATCAAGAACATTTTTTCCCAGGCTGTATAGGTTGACTTTTTGTTTTGTTGGTGGTTTCCTTTGCTTTGCATAAGTTTTGTTATGCGTAACAAACATGTTTGTTATACCTAAGTTGTGCTATGCATAATTTTGATGGAGTCCCACGTGTTTGTTTTTGCTTTTGATAAACCATTGCCAAGACCAATATCAAGCAGTTTACCCCCTATTTTTTCTTCTAGGAAATTTATGGTTTCAGATCTTATTATCTTCAAGTCTCTATCCATTTTGAGTTGATTTTTGAATGTGGTATAAAATAAAGGTCCAGTTTTATTTTTTTGCATATGGTCATCTAGTTTTCCCACACCATTTATTGAAGAGATCATTCTTTCTTTGTTGTATATTCTTGACTCCTTTGTAGAAAATTAATTTGCCATATATATGCAAGGGTTTATTTTTGGACTCTCCATTTTGTGCTGTTAGCCTGACTCTCTCTTTTTATGTCAACACAATTACCAATACAGTAATCAATCATTTTGATTACTGTAACTCTGTAATATAGTTTGAAATCAGAAAGTTGATGCCTCCAGCCCTGTTCTTTTTCAAGAATGTTTGTGCTATTCAGGGTCTTTTGTGGTTCCATATTAATTTTAGTATTTTTTCCCCAATTTTTGTGGAAAATGCCATTGGAATTTTAATGGGGATTGCATTGAATTTATAGACTACTTTGAGGAGTATGGATGATTTAATAATTCTTCCAGTCCATGAGCACAGATGTTTCCATTTATTTCTTTTTCAATTTCTTTCATCTCCTTGGTTAAATTTATTCCTGATTGGTTTATTCTTTTTGGTGCTGTTATAAAAGGGATTGTTTTCTTACTTTGTCTTTCTAATAGTTCATTGTTAGTGTATAGAAGGAGAAGGCAATGGCAACCCATTCCAGTACTCTTGCCTGGAAAATCCCATGGACGGAGGAGCCTGGTAGGCTGCAGACCATGGGGTGGCTAGGAGTCGGACACGACTGAGCGACTTTACTTTCACTTTTCACTTTCACGCATTGGAGAAGGAAATGGCAACCCACTCCAGTATTCTTGCCTGGAGAATCCCAGGGACAGGGGAGCCTGGTGGGCTGCCGTCTATGGGGTCGCACAGAGTCGGACACGACTGAAGTGACTAGCAGCAGCAGCAGTGTGTAGAAGGACAACTGATTTTTTTTAATACTGACTTTGTACCCTGCAACTTTCTTATTGTTGTTCAGTCACTAAGTTGTGTCCAACTCTTTGCAACCCCATGGACTGCAGCACATTAGGGCTCCCTGTCCCTCACTATTTCCTGGAGTTTGCCCAAGTTCATCTCCATTGAATTGGTGATGGTATGTCGATGTTTATTCTTATCATTTCCTGCTTGACCACGTCCAATTTATCTTGATTCATGGACCTAACCTTCAAGGTTCCTATGCAGTATTGTTCTTTACAGCATCAGATTTTACTTTCACCACCAGACACATTCACAGCTGAGGATCATTTCTGCTTTCGTCCAGCCACTTCATTCTGGAGCAATTAGTAATTGTCCTCCACTCTTCCCCAGTAGCATACTGGACACCTTCCAACATGGGGGGGAGGGCATGATTCATCTTTTGGTGTCATATCTTTTTGCCTTTTTGTACTGTTCATGGAGTTCTCACGGCAAGAATACTGGAGTGGTTTGCCATTCCCTTGTACAGTGGATCATGTTTTGTCAGATTTCTCACTGTGACCCATCTACCCTGCATTGCATGGCTCATAGCTTCATTGAGTTATGCAAGCCCCTTCGCCACAACAAGGCAGTGATCCATGATGGGATCCTGCAGCTTTCCTGAACTTAATATTCTGACAGGTTTTTGGTGGGGTCTTTAAAGATTTTTCTGTCTATAAGGTCACGTCATCTGCAAACATGACAGTTTCACTTTTTCCTTTCTTATTTTGATGCCTTTTATTTCTTTTTCTTGCCCAATTGCTCAGACTAGGACTTCCAATTACTATGTTGGTTGAAAGTGGTAAGGATGGGTATCTTTATTTTGTTTCTGATCTTAGAGGAAAAGTTTTCTAGCTTTTCACTGTTGAGTAATTATGTAATCTGTGGGTTTGTCATATATGGCCTATATTGTGTTGAGGTATGTCCCTCTCTTTAGTTTAGTGTCCAGTCTCTTTAGTTTCTATTTTATTTTTAAAAGTTTTTATTGGCGTATAGTTGATTTACACTGCTGTGTTACTCTCTGCTGTACAACAAAATCAGTTAGTTATACATATATGTATATCTACTCTTTTTAGATTCTTTTCCCATATAGGTCATTGTAGAATATTAAGTTTTCTGTGCTATATAGTCCTTATTTGTTATATATTTTATATGTAGTAGCATGTATGTGTGAATCCCAGGCTCCCAACTTAATCTATCCCTCCTTCCTTTCACCCAGCAATCATAATGTTTAATTTTTATAATAAAGGGATTTTTTAAAATAAAGGGATGTTGAATTTTATCAAACACATGACTTTTATCCTTTATTTTATTAATGTGATGTATCACATTTATTAATTCACATATATGTTGAACCATTCTTGCATGGGAAGCATTTCAGAAATAACTTTTTAGGGGCTTAGCAACAAGTTTTTGAATGGACGTAGCTACTAGCATGTAAAATAAGCTACTGGCATGTAAAATTAGGCCAAAATAATATTGTGAATGGGTTCTTCCCTGGTAGCTCAGCTGGTAAAGAATTCACCTGCAATTCAGGAGATGCTGGTTCAATTCCTGGGTCAGGAAGATCCGCTGGAGAAGGTGTGGGCCACCTACTCCAGTATTCTTGGACTTCCCTGGTGGCTTAGCCAGCTGCTAAAGAATCCCCCTGCAATGCAGGAGACCTGGGTTCGATCCCTGGGTTGGGAAGATCCCCTGGAGAAGGGAACAGCTACCCACTCCAGTATTCTGGCTTGGAGAATTTCGTGTTCCATGGGGTTGCAAAGAATTGGACACGACTGAACGGCTTTCACTTTCAATATTGTGAATAGTTACTACTCTAATAGACATCAAATGTATAGACCATTTCCACCATCCCAGAAAGTCCTTTTGGATACTGCTGTTTTGTATTATTTTATGTAATAAGAGATTGAATATCATTACAGTAAGTATTATTTTATGTAATAAGAGATTGAATATCATTACAGTAAAAGTTTTAAGAATCACTCTTTGCTAATTACATACACTTTCAGAAGGCCTAGAGTCTTGGAAAGATTGGGTGAACAGTGAAGTGAACAGTATACCATGCTCTTTAAGAAACACTAATCAACAGTGAGCAGTAACCAGTTTTTTTTTTTTTTTTTTTAATTTATTTATTTATTTATTTTTTTTACAGGTTATAACTCATGTTTTAATAATCCCTTGTTTAGTCTTTTTTTTTTTTTTTTTTATTAGTTGGAGGCTAATTACTTCACAACATTTCAGTGGGTTTTGTCATATATTGATATGAATCCTAGTTCTGCTTTGTGTTGTATGAATTTGGGAAACCTAAAGAGATTCTGTAAGCTCTTACAAAACATTAAAAGCAAACAAGAAACAGCTAATGTGTGTTCACTGTAAATTTTACAGTGCAAAAAATTAGAAAAACCATTTTTTAAAAAGAAAAATCATATTTGTAAAACATGGACTTGCTGTCATCCATTTAAGTTCTTTTTGTAACATGATATAATTCATTATATCGTCTTACTTCTCTAATTTGATCCACTTTATATTGAGCCACTTCTCTCTTAGCCTCATAACTTTGTTTGACTGAAGTATTAGATCATCAGTAAAAAAAAAAAGACCTAAACTTGAGTTTTGTGTTTTTATTTAGTTTTAGATTCCCCAAATGTGTTTGTTATAAACAGTAAGGATTTCCCTCGGTGGTTCAAGGATAAAGAATCTGCCTGCAGTGCAGGAGATGCAGGTTCCATACCTGGGTCGGGAAAATCTCCTGGAGGAGGGCATGGCAACCCACTCCAGTATTCTTGTCTGGAGAATCCCATGGACAGAGGTGCCCGGTGGGCTACAGTCCACGGGATTGCAAAAGGTCAGACACAACCGAAGAGACTTAGCATGCATGCACATAAACAGTAAATACATAATTGAAATTTATCACCAAATATGAAACATCTTAGAGGATACAAGTTTACTAGGATAGAAAATTTGAAAAGTTAAGAAAACTTTGAAGCGAAATAGAATTGGATAAGAAGGGAGAGTGTGTCTAGAATAATTTCATTTGGCACAGAGATCAAATACCATAAAAACGTCTTTTCTGAAATACGATTTTTATAAATCAAACATTTTTTTTGTCTTTCCGATAATTTCATTATACAGTGGGCAGAAGAGAATAATCAGTACGCTAGAGGAGTTACTTGTGTTGGGATTTTATCTTTGTTTTCTTAAGTAAAGTTTACTGATTATAAATTTCTTACATATAATTTCTATCTGTATGGAACTGACAACAAGTACAGGAAAGTTAATTTAAGAAAAGTTCTGTGCTGTTACCTCTGATGAGATGACAGTTTCTTTGCTGTCGCCTGCTGTGTGCCTTTCTTCTGCTGCTTAGAATCTGATCAGGGCATAGAAACACGGCATAGCAGACTGACTTTGAGGTCCAAGATTCTGAAGGCGGAGGAAATTAAAAGTGTGGCTGCATGTTTCATGACATGACACTTTTGGCTCCTATATTAAAGTTATCCGAGATAGTTTATAACCAGCTTATTACTTTATATTTAACCAGACATTTCCCTCACTTCCATAAATAGTTATAAACTCATTGATGATTTTAATGATTGATGTATATGAGTATCTAACCATAACCAAGTGTTAAAGTGTTTTCTAAACCAATATCCCCTTTTATCTGAAATAATGTTACATAAATACTTTATGTATAGAGTTTGAAACACTCGCTCAGCACTGAACAGTAATTGGCCCTCTGTACATTTTGAAATGTTTCTGAAAGAATGAGGGAGAGGTTGAATTTGTATTTGAGTTTATCCTAAATCTAACCATTATTTGTCTTCATACTAGAATTGTAAAATGTATTGCATAATATATATTATGTAATACATGCATGCCAGATATAAACAAAAATTTCCATTTCTTCCTTTTCTCTTCCCATTTTGATTATAGGTTCTTAGGAGTTTCTTTGCTTTATTTACCGAATCCCAATATTTTGATTTCAGTAAGAACTGTCTCCATCAGTTCAGTTCAGTTGCTCAGTCATGTCTGACTCTCTGCGACTACATGAACGGCAGCACGCCAGGCCTCCCTGTCCATCACCAACTCCTGGAGTTCACCCAAACCCATGTCCATTGAGTTGGTGATGCCATCCAACCATCTTATCCTCTGTCATCCCCTTCTCCTCCTGCCCTCAATCTTTCCCAGCATCAGGGTCTTTTCAGATGAGTCAGTTCTTCACATCAGGAGGCCAAAGTATTGGAGTTTCAGCTTCAGCATCAGTCCTTCCAATGAATATTCAGGACTGATTTCCTTTAGGATGGACTGGTTGGATCTCCTTGCAGTTCCAGGGACTCCTAAGAGTCTTCTCCAACACCACAGTTCAAAAGCATCAATTTTTCTGCACTCAGCTTTCTTTTAGTCCAGCTCTCACATCCATACATGACCACTAGAAAAACCATAGCCTTGACTAGACAGATCTTTGCTGACAAAGTAATGTCTCTGCTTTTTAATATGCTGTCTAGGTTGGCCATAACTGTCCTTCCAAGGAGTAAGCGTCTTTTAATCTCATGGCTGCAGTCACCATCTGCAGTGATTTTGGAGCCCCCAAAAATAAAGTCAGCCACTGTTTCTACTGTTCCCCATCTAGTTGCCATGAAGTGATGGGACCAGATGCCATGATCTTAGTTTTCTGAATGTTGAGCTTTAATAGTAGTGTGTTAATGTGTTGAATGTGATTTTACCTACTTCAGAATCAAAAGGTCTGGTTTTAAGACCTGGCATGCAGTTAGGTTCTAGAAGATGACAGAATCCAACTCAGATGATTGAGGAGGAGTACAGGGATAGGGATGGAGTAAGAAAACTGAGAAAGGATGTGTTTTCACTGGTTACAGAGGGAAGCTTGAAAGGACAATGAAAGCATAGTGTCATTGGAGCCTAGTGAGAGCTGTGGAGAAGTGGGTACCTGACGGGAGCCATGGGTGATAAAGGGACCCACCGTCTGTCACAAAATATGACCAGGACGAAGGAGGGAATTGGAAGGAAATAGTCCAGCTTTTCTCTGTCAGGGATGGACAGGACTGGAACCGAGGAGATGCTGTTCAGGTCTGCTTCCTTTTGGGCACAGAGTAGGGCAGAAGAATATTGGAGGGATGGGGTAATGGCAGTAAGGTAATAACCAGGACAACTACTAATAAGAGTGGGACTGACTTAAGGTAATATTTTAGATTCAATTTCTTATCTCTAAACTGCAGATACTTTACCGGGGTTGATGTGGTCATTAAGTGAGCCATATCAAAGTACTCCAACAGTGCCTTGGTCGTGTATTTTTTAGAAGTTTTGATAAGGTGTGGATTTGAAAAGCTCAGCTTTATTTCTCTTGGTGCTGTGCTGCATTTGTTTCATAAGAATTTTGATTGCCACCATACTTTTGAATGTATGTTAGTGTATATGTTTCCCAGTGATTTTGGGGGCTTCCCTGTTAGCTCAGTTGTAAAGAATCCACCTGCAATGCAGGAGACCCCTGGTTCTATTCCTGGGTTGGGAAGATCTGCTGGAGAAGGGATAGGCTACCCACTCCAGTATTCTTGGGCTTCCCTGTGGTTCAGTTGGTAAAGAATCCGCCTGCAATGTGGAAGACCTGAGTTTGATCCCTGGGTTGGGAAGAACCCCTGGAGAAGGGAAAGGCTACCTACTCCAGTAATCTGGCTTGGAGAATTCCATGGACTATATAGTCCATGGTATAGCAAAGAGTTGGATATGACTGAGCGACTTTCTCTTTACTTCAGTGATTTTTGAGAAGTGAACAGTCATTGTTCAGTAGTTCCCAGAATTTAGACTTTTTTAATTTACTGCCAAATGAGAGGTTTCACTCTTTTCATTCTTGGTGTAGACAGAGCACTGCTTGCTTCTGAACTTATGGATGAAGTGCTTTTAAGATGCAGAAATTATCTCCCTGGTAAAAGATTGGTCCGACTTCACTCTCCCACGTCTAACCATTGATGTATCCATAGTGACTGCTTCTATTTTCTTGAGACAGCAGTGATTTTATTTTCATATTTTTTTCCTCCTAATTCTTACTGTATTTCTTCTCACAGAGATGTGCTTTCATCTAACTTTACCTTTGAGCGTTCGTAGGCCAGACCAGAATCAAGCATTCACTCTGTTTTCAGGAAATGTATAGCTACTAGATGATATTTTACTTAAAAGCACTTTTTGTTTTTTTAAAAATTCTCTCACAAAAACTATATTGTGATTGTGAAATTAAATACTTTCTATTTAATTTACAGGCTCAAGTTAGCAGTTTTGTACATTGCAAATTGAGCTTTTCTGAATTACTGACTAAATCTTAATTATTTTCCACCAGACGGTCTGCCAAGTCACGAAGCAGAAGCCCATATTCATCTAGGCATTCAAGATCTCGTAGCAGGCATAGATTGTCTAGATCCAGAAGTCGTCATTCTAGCATTTCTCCTAGCACACTAACTCTGAAGAGTAGCCTGGCAGCTGAATTGAACAAGAATAAAAAAGCGCGAGCTGCAGAGGCAGCACGAGCCGCAGAGGCAGCTAAGGCCGCAGAGGCAGCTAAGGCTGCTGAGGCCGCTGCCAAAGCTGCCAAAGCTACCAACACTGCTACACCTACCAAGGGGAACACAGAAACTGGTGCCGGTGCATCACAAACCAACCATGTGAAGGATGCGAAGAAACTGAAAGTTGAGCATGCACCTTCTCCCTCAAGCGGTGGAACTTTAAAAAATGACAAGGCAAAAACAAAGCCACCTCTGCAGGTAACAAAAGTGGATAATAATTTGATTGTAGATAAAGCCACCAAGAAAGCAGTTGTAGTTGGAAAGGAGAGTAAATCTGCTGCTACAAAGGAGGAACCAGTATCTCTTAAAGAGAAAACGAAACCACTTACACCAAGCATAGGAGCCAAGGAGAAGGAGCAACATGTGGCTTTAGTGACCTCTACCTTACCACCTTTACCTTTGCCTCCCATGCTGCCTGAAGATAAAGATGCTGATAGGTAAGTGCAAAAAATTTTGTTGTGACTGGTTAAAGAAAAGGAAATCTCCGTTTGAAATGAGAGGTTATTTGACCCCCTCCCCCAAAAAACTTTATGAAAGACTGTTTAGTAAGTGAATTATTTTTTTTTTATGGTATACAACTTAAAATGAAGCACACTGCTTGTAGGATGAAAAAATTATAGCTTACGCTAAGAATTCCAGATAAAAATTGCCATTGTCATGGGATATAATGTATGTTTCAGTTTGAGTTTGGAATTTAGAAATGTCAGTATTTTCTTTGGCTGAGTATTCTTTGATGTTATCAGAGACAGGACATTTTATAATAGAATCTGTCCTGGGTGATAATATCATATTATCTTGCTTTTTTCTAAGTGTTTTCACTGACCTTATAAATTTATCACTTTAGGTCTCTTTATGAGTACTTCGTTTTTTAGTTTTTTATTGACTTAATTTTTTGCAACTAGAGATTAATTACATGTTACAGAAACTTCATAATGTGTTAGTGCTTTCCTTTAAATTATTTATAAATTTCTGCTGTTGGGGTTATAGCTAGTACTTTATTTTGAAACATTTTAAAGAGGATGAAGGTAAGAATGACTAAGTATAAACGCAGTTCTAAGAATGTTTCTCAAATTATTCTTGGATGGAAACTTTATGCTTTGTGTGATTTGCCTATTGACTTGACCTTTTTCATTTTTATTTTTATGAAGAAATTATAACTCTCCCCTTTTTGTTAAAAAACAACTATATGGGCAATTTTTCTAGCTGGCATCTTTAGGGAATTTGAAAACAAGTTGATAAAAATGCCATGTGGGCAGGTCTTCCAAGCCCTCACTTTGGCTAGCTTTATGAAAATTTTGTAATTTAAACAAAAATAAATTATAATTTCATGCCCTCTGAAGCATCTTTTCTCTTTTCAGTACAATCAGAAATGTTGCTGAAGGGACTCCATCCAATTTAATCAGGTGTTATCTAGTTACACTATTCTAATTGTGATTGATATTTGCAGGTTTGACTGTTTTTGTTCGGAACACTGAAGGGACATAACAGTAAAACATAACAACATTTATAGTTTTGATGAGTCCTGGAATAGGTTGTTCAGCACAAGGAGGCATGAGTGCAGAACTGAGTCACTTTATCAGTAAGAGAATAAGCCTGTTACCTGTTGCTGAGAATCTAGTGATTCTGGACCAGTGAGACTAGTTATTCTTTTCTTTATTCTTCATATGTGCTGTAGGGGTAAATTTTACTGGTAAGACTTCAGGATATGTGCCCAGATGGTGACTGCTTATTAAGAAGGGTATTCTTTGTGCATCTGTTTTTAATAAGATGGTGGCACATTCCATACTTGGTCGTTGAAATTTTTTTTGATTCACCTTCTTTGCTGTCGTCTTTTTTTATTGTGTCTCTGCTCGTTTTTGCTGTGAATGTTTTTGTATGTTTCAGGGGTATAGAAATTTTTTAAGACTGTTGAGTACTACTATTGACATACATGGCCAAAGATTGATTTAACACTAGTTAGCAGCCACTCTTCTTTTTGATGTTCCAAATTTGATTGTCTGAAATTTGGCCAGTGGGGGCTCCTTTAAGCCAACTCCTTTGTCCGTTTGATATGACCCCTTTTATTTTGGAGTGCATTCTTGCTTCCCATCCAAACAATCTTTTAGACTCACTTTGAACTTTGCTTCTCTCCCAGCCCTGGAATCTGTTTCTCTCTGAAAATCATAAGATAGACTGTTAGCTATACTTTTATATCTAATCATCTTTTTAAAAAATTGAGGATCATACCATTTATACTATTGTTCCTCTCTTCTTTTAAAATTTAATGTATTGGAGATCTTTCCATGTTGGTAGAGATAGATTCAGTATTCCTACACATGGAAGTGGATGCATCACTTTCTTATTAATTTTTCTGCTGTTGATTAATGGATATTTAGATTTATAATTGTTTGCTGTTAAATGCTCCTTATACATTAATATTTTATGTACATGTGGAATAATTTATGTTGGATAGTTATGTGGTCAAACATTCACATTTAAAAATTTGATAGAAACTGCCAAATAGTGTCTTAATAGGATTGTGTGTCAATTTGTGTAGCCAAATGTATAAAATTGCTTCAGTATCACTGAATATTGCCAATTTTGAAATATTGAAAATCTTTAAAATATGTGATTAATTTTGTATTTTTCTGATTATTGAGATATAGCATCTTTCTGAACATTTGTTGGCTATTTATTTTTTCCAGTGAATTGCTTGTTCAGGTCTTCTGCTGACTTTTCCTTAAGATTATTATTATTTTTTTAATTGATTTATAGGTACCCCTTATGTTAGAATCTTCATCTGTGCCTGTCAGAGTGTGTTGCTTGTCTTTGAGACTTGACTTGTTTTGGCTGTGTGAATGTTTTCCATTTTGAATGTATTTGGATCTGTCATTTTTCCATTAAAACTTACAGGTTTAAAAAGTTTTTAAAGGTTGATTCACATCTCACAGAAATTTGTTTTTGTTTATTAATATGTAGAAGAAAGACATGATCTGATTATCCACTCTCGTCCACCACCTTGTGGACTAATAGATCAGTTGCTGCTGCCATCATCTATTGAATACTCTATCTCACTGACTTCTGGTGGCATATATAAAAATTAGATGCAGTCAGGTAATGTAAAAGTGAAGGGATGGAGTAAATAACTGCTTAGTGAACAACCCAACCCTTCAGCCTCAACTTCAATGCTGCTGTGAATGTATTTGGGCCCAGTGTTGGCATTTTTTCCTTTATTATTAGATAAATTTTAAATCATTTGGTTTCTCTTGCTTGATTTTTTTGTTTGGGGCTTGATTAAATGCAGTGATAAATTTGGAGACTGACAGCTGTACAGAATTAGAACTTCCCATATGAAAACATCGTTTCTTTTCTTTCATTCCTGTCTAGTTTTATGTTTGTCAATCATGTTTTAAGTTTCTTTTCTTGATCTTATGGATTTCTTATTAAGGCATTTTATTGTTTTTTGTTAGTGTAGTATATGGAAACAAAAAATCATTACATATCCTATTTGGTTATTGCAAGTATTCAGTGTGAATATATTTTAAATTATATAGTGTTATTCTTGGGAAGTAATATTTCATTTCTCAAGTCTTGGAGCCTTGCTGAATTTAATAGTTCATATAATGATGTATTTGAATATAGGCAGTCTTTTACATGCTAAATTGTAAGTAAAATAAGACTTCTACTCCCCCCTCCATGTTGAATTGTTTTTGTACAAGCAAAGTTTTGACTAAAATCTAATTACGAGTTAGAGACTACAGTTCTCTAAATAAATTATTTTAAATAGATTTATTTTCAGACAGTTCAAGTGGTACCTTTTCTAGAAAAAAGCTTTTGCTGTCTTTCAGTCTTGAGTTGGCTACCCTTTAGTACCATATTACTCTGGAAATGAGTGTGTTTAGTACTGTATCCTGCTGCTTACTGATGTCTTTCAAAGGACTGAAAGTTTCTTTCTGAGAAGAACTGAATCTTAATGTTTTTGTGAATTTTTTCTGTTGTTAAACTATAGTGTTTTATGTAGCATCTACCACATGGACATGGACAGTGAATATTTGTTAAATGGTGGGACATTAAAATTGAAAAGTAGGTTGCACAACACCATTACTATAGAAATAAAACTGCAATCCAATTTCCTTTTGAGCTTGTTTTCCCTGTTAGAGGTTATCTTCTAGTAAGTAATCTGGGGTTGTGAAGAAAAGTCATAATTTTATTGATAGTTTTTATCAGATGGTATTAAAAGATCCATATATTTATTGTATAATAATATTAATGTTTAGTGTAAGTAGAAGTGAAAATTAAGTGAAATGAGTTACATTGTTAACATCAGTAGTAATTTCTGATCACAGCAGTGTAGTTTCACTAAATTTTTTAAAATCTGGGACTTATAACTGTTAGGAAGGTATATGAAGTAAGGCTTCTCTACTGGCTCAGTGGTAAAGAATCCACCTGCCAGTGCAGGAGACAGGGTTCAGTCACTGATGGGGAAAAGCCCGCATGCTCCAGAGCAGCCAAGCCTGTGTGCCAGCACGATGGAGCCTGTGCTCCAGAGCCTGGGAGCTACAGCTGCTGAGCCGAGCGCCTTAGAGTCTGTGCCCTGCAGTGAGAGAAGCCACTGCAGTGAGAAGCCTGTGGACCACCACAGCAGAGTGGCCCCCGCCTGCCGCAAGTAGAGAAAACCACATGCAGCAACAGAGACCCAGCACAACCAAAAATAAATAAATAAAGTTATATATAAAAAAGGAAAGGATGTGAAGTCCACATTTTATTATCGTTTTAAGATTCTCTTTCAACATGTTACATTTGTAATGTCTGCAAGGTTTAAAATAATTACCAGGTTAAGATATACTTAAAAAAAATCAGAGCCCTTAATATATTCATAAAAAGTATAAAACTGAGCTTAATTTTCAACTGTAATTCTGATAAACTAGAGTCTTAAAAAAACTTTAAAAAAAAGAATCATTGTCCAATTCAAGAAAAATTTATTCGGAAAAGGGTTGACGCTAAATCAGTTCTTTGTGTGCGTGCTCAGTCCTGTCTGATTCTTTGCCACCCTATGGACTGTAGCCCTCCAGGTTCCTTTGTGTACGGAATATTCCAGGTAGGAATACTGGAGTGGGTTGCCATTTATTATTCCAGGGGATCTTCCTGACCCATCTGTCAAACCTAGGTCTTTTGCATCTTCAGCATTGGCAGGTGGATTCTTTTCCACTGACCTACCTGGGAACCCCTAAAAATCCCTGTGGTTATTTAAATAGGCAAGATAAATAACAGCATGTGATTTATTTCTTACAACAAAATAGCTTTTTGTCTCTCTACCACAATCAAACCAAATGCTTTAAAACTAATGAATTTTCCTGTAAAGCATGATTGCTTTAAGTTTTAATTTGTAGTTTTTTAGTAATTCTGTATCATTAAAAAAGAAACATTTTTTAAGAACAGTTTTAGTATTTACAAAAAAATTACAGTGATATTACAGAGGGTTACCATATATGTTGCACTTGGTTTCATTATTAACATCTAACAGTATTAGTATGGTACATTTGTTGCAATTAATGAACATATATTATTCATACACTATTAGTAACTGAATTCCATATTTCTCTTAGTTTTCCATTGTTTTTTAATCTAATTCTGTATCATTTTTACTCCCATATTTTGTATTTTGCAGTTGAATATAGCTGGAAAGTAAACTAGTCTTTTGCCATTGCATATTTCATAAATGTATTTTTATTTCTCAGTGAAATAAATTTTGTGTTTATTCGTAATTCCTTTTTAGCTTGCGAGGAAATATTTCAGTAAAAGCGGTTAAAAAAGAAGTAGAAAAGAAACTGCGATGTCTACTTGCTGATTTACCACTGCCCCCTGAGTTACCGGGAGGAGATGATCTCTCAAAGAGTCCAGAGGAAAAGAAAACAGCAACACAGTTACATAATAAAAGGAGGCCTAAGTATGTGCTTGCTTTCTACCTGCTCTTAAATTGACCAGAGATGATTCTGTATCATCAGAGAAAAAATCATAAAATACAAAGTTAAGATTTTAAAAAAGTGTATTTATCTTTTCAGTTTAAGTATATGAATAAATTTTTTTGGAGCTTTGGAAATTTTTTTCATAATTGCCTGAGTACTTACTCAAAGTGACTAATAAAACCACAATTTTTTTCTCAGTTTGTAATGTATTGATTTCTTGGGATATTATATGTGTTGAAGAAAACTTCTGTAATTAACATATTTAAATGACAGAAATATTGAAATTGGGCACGGTGGAAGTCAGCATTCAGTGAGCCCAGACAAAATAAGAAATGGGCGAGCTGCTATGTTTTCCTTTCCTTTTAGCTTCATTTGCTCCCATAACTAATGCATTCTTCATTTTGCAAGAGGTGGAGTGGAAGAAGGTTTGAAATCTGTATCCTAAATTAGCTTCAAGTAAGTGCCTAGAGATAACTCTTTCCCTTGAAACCTGTTCGCCTGTTCGTCAGTTAAGAAGAGAATGACGATTCCTTTTTTTTTTTTTTTTTTTTAAACTTAACCAAAGAAAAGTGTGAGGAAGCCTTTGAGTTAGATCTGATTTTAGAATTGCTGTTTCAGGTAGTGTCTAGTATAAGAATATGAAGTGATTTTCTAGTGTAGAGTAGAAAGCTAGAAAACTTTTAAAATAGTCTCTCCTGAGTATTGTAGCTTAATTACTTAAATTCTGTTACCTGCCAGAATATTAAAATACTACAGAGTTACATATCTTCTTGACGAGTGTCAAATATTTGTTGTATATATAATGCACACTTTTTAAAAAGTGTGGATTCCTAAGGGATGACTATATTAATATTTCTATATTCTCTTGACTGAAAGTCTTTCTGGTGCTTCTGTTTTTAAGATAGTTTTGTTGAACCATAAGTCTAAATTTGTTAATATGCTTTATAGTTAGATCTTTGGTAATTTTCATATTTTTAAACTTTTGACTTTTGAAAGCAAATACGTATAGATTTGTTGTCAGTGAATGAAAAAGAAAACACTCTGGTGGCTGGTTAGAGGGCTTTGACTCTTTGGACTGGTGTTGCTTTGGTCCACTCACTGAAAAATTACACTGTATTTCTGAAAGTCCTTCATAATCACTTTACTTCTCTTTCTTATTCTGTTAGTCTACAGAAGGAAAGTCAGTATGCAGAAATAATAACTTTACTTTCATGATGATTTATAGTACCAACTCACAGTGTTACTTGTTTTAGATGATCACAAGTATACAAGGGTGAGGGGAAAGAAAAGATTTAAGAGTGGGTGGAGGGTGGATGCTGTGTATTAAATAGTTTATTCAGTTTGCTTGATTGTATATAAAAACTTCAGAACTATATTTGATAGAATATGTGGGCCTCGCTATGGTGAAATCAAAGAGAAAGATATTGACTGGGGAAAACGCTGCGTGGATAAATTTGATATCATCGGAATTATTGGAGAAGGTACCTATGGACAAGTTTACAAGGCCAGGGATAAAGACACTGGTAAGAATGCCAAGTATTTTGAATCTTTGGGTCTATGGAATGTATTTAATTCATGTTTCTCTTCCAGTGTATAACTTGAGGAAGTTTCCGGAAAAAGTTAAACTTGAATTTATCATGCTCTGGTTTCATCTTGTTTTTGGTTTCATTTTATATATAGATTAACGTTAAGATATGAGTTCAGGTAACAAGGTATATACATATATATGTTAAAAAATTTTTTTTTAGTATTTATATGGGGGGATTTAGATTTTTTCGGTCAGTAAAATTTTATGTTGTTGGTAATCAGGTGGAAAGTACCTTGACCTTAATTAGTAAATTTTGTTCTGTTAAGACTTAAGTGACACCTATATTTTGCCGCCCTCCCCCAAGTTTTTTTCTGTAGAAATTATCCTTTATTTGGAGGCCAGATTTAGCAGTGTAGTCTTTCAGATTATAATGAGTCACCTGAGAGAAAGTTTTAAAAAGCCTTGGAGTAGAGGAAAAAGTATGTTAGAGGTCATATATTTTACTAATAAATAGTGCTTAGAGCCAGTATTTAATTATTTATAGTTCCTTGTTGATACAAACCAATACATAAAATAGCATAGATGTTTGAGGCCACTTAGTATAAGGGAGACTACCTTAGGCATAGAAACTTTGAAGTCACTTATAGCTTGCAGCAATAAAGTCATATTTATAAAGATGATTCCTCATTATCAAAAGAGATTGAATTATAAAGCAAGGAATCATGCTGTATTTTAGAGTTCTGTTACAAAGAATCAACTAAGTTTTAATGATTAAAAGTAAAAATGTCCTTCCTTTGGAAAATTTGTAAGTACTGAATTCTTCTTTTTTCCTACAAAGAAGTGGAATGAACAAACTTACTATAGTGAATTTTCTCTTAAAATAGGATTTCTGTGTGTGTGTTTCAGTACACACACCTGGCTTCTTTGGTAGCTCAGATAGTAAAGAATCCACTTGCTAGCGGGAGACCTGGGATTCAGTCCCTACTGGGAAGATCCCCTGGCAAAAGAAATGGCTGCCCACTCCGGTGTTCTTGCCTGGAGAATCCCATGGACAGAGGAGCCTGGCGGACTACAGTCTATGGGGTTGCAGAGAGTCGGACATGACTGAGTGACTAACACGTCAATACTTAGATTATCTGTTACAAAACTCAGTTGTATGTAAACTATGAAATCATTTAGTGTTGAGGGAAGAGCACATAGTTTGGAGACAGCTAAACCAGATTTTGAATCCCAGTTTCACTACTAGATAACTGTGCATCTTTGGACAAGTTAATATATATGAGCATATCTTCATATCTGTTTAATGTCCAGAGAATTTGCATCTGTTTAGAGAGATTTTTATACGTGTATCAGCAAATTAGGTGTATATTTAGTGTTCCTCTTCATTTAAAAAAAAAATGCAGTGTAATGTATCAACCCTCGTTATCTTGCTTTTTTCATTTAACGCATCTTATCATAAAATAACAATATATTTGGACCTACTGTATCCTTTTTAACAGTTATATAATATTCCATAGTTTGATAAATACCCCATAATTTATTTAACCAGAGACTTTTTGAACCATAAGTTTATAATTTGGTATATTGGAAACCAAAATATATTTTGTGGGTTGTAATTTCAAGAGGTAGGGATTGAAATTATGAATTAAAAATTTGGGGGATTCCCTGGTGGTCCAGTGGTTAAGACTCCCAAGATTTCTCTTCAGGGGCATGGGTTCGATCCCTGGTTGGGGAACTAAGATTCCCATGAACTGCCTGGTGCAGTCAAAAAGAAAAAATAAAAGTTTAAAATATTATTTGGTTTTGTTAGTTGGTAACCTGATTTTATTTACTTTTCTAATAGGAGAAATGGTAGCCTTAAAAAAAGTACGCCTGGATAATGAAAAGGAAGGGTTTCCTATTACAGCAATTCGAGAAATTAAAATTCTCCGGCAGCTTACCCACCAGAGTATTATCAATATGAAGGAAATAGTGACTGATAAAGAAGATGCTTTGGACTTTAAGAAGGATAAAGGTATGTGTGCATATTTATATAATCAGCTCTGTATATTCATGATGTTGCTAATTTATATATTTTGGTATTGATTATTTAAGTATTTATTAGGTACAGTAAAGCCATTGCCTTAACATCAAACTTATTAAATTTTTTTCTAAAAATTTATTTTATTGAATTATAGTTTATTTACAGTGGTGTAATAATTTGTGCTGATAGCAAAGTGATTCAGTTTTATATTTATATAAATACATTGTTTTCCATATTCTGATATGAATTTCATGTGATGATAAACAGAATATTGACTATAGTTCCTTGTGATATACAGTAGGACCTTGTTGCTTATCCATTATATTTATAATAGTTTGCATCTGATAATCCCAAATTCCCAATCTTTCTGTCCCCCATCTCCCCTCCTCCTTGGCAACCACAAATCTATTTTCTGTGTCTGTGAGTCTATTTTGTTTTGTAGGTAAGTTTACTGTGTCACATGTTAGATTCCACATGTAAATGATACCATATGATATTTGTCTTTGTATGACTTCACTTAGTATGATCATCTCCGGGTCCATCTGTGTTGCTATAAATGGTATTTCATTCTCTTCTGTGTCTGTGTAGTATGTGTATATACCACATCATCTTTTCTAGTCATCTGTCAGTGGACATTTGTGTTGTTTCCATGTCTTGGCTGCTGTAAACACTGGGGTGCACGTATCTTTCTGAATTATAGTTTTGTCTGGATATATACCCAGGAATCAGATTGCTGGATCATAGGGTAACTCTTTTACTTTTCTGAGGAACCTCCATACTATTTTCCATAGTGGCTGTACCAACTTAAATTCCCACCAATAGTGCAAGAGGGTTCCCTTTTCTCCACACCCTCTCTAGCAAGTGATTTGTAGACTTTTTAGTGGTGGTCATTATGAACTGGTATGAGGTAGGTACCTCACGGTAGTTTTGATTTGCTCTTCTCTAGGAATTAGTGATGTTGAGCATCTTTTCAAGTGACTGTTGGCCACCTATATGTCATCTTTGGAGAAATGTCTATTTAGGTCTTCTGCCATTTTTCAGTTTGGTTGTCAAACTCTATTTTACAAATAGCTGTGTTGAATTATTTTACATGTATTATCTTACTGGTATTCGAGTCACCTAAGTAAACGTCAAAGCATACTTACCAGTATTACACGTAAAGCATTCACTAGTAATATTTGTTTTGGGGGGCTCAATATATAATTTTTAGTCTTTATTTTTTAGTGATTGAGAAGCAGTTTATAGTAGTAGTGTTAGAATATATTTACCTTACATTTTTAACGTTATAATGCCTCAGCTTAAAAGTAAACTTTATGGCAGGCATATATATATTTCTGAAATTGCTTTTTGATAAACTATAGTAGTATTTGGTTGACTTTTAGCAAAAAGAGCTGAAAAGACATTAGTGTGCTTTTTGAAGTAGTTAAAAAGTAGTTATTATAAGGATATATGATGGGTAAAAGAAATGCTCTACCTCCAATAGGTTTTAGATCTTCAGAGTAAGATTTTGGAACCAAGGTTGGAGCCCTGATATTGGTTTTCAAAAAGCAGAGCAGAATTCGTTTTCAAACTAAATCTGATGTAAAATAGGTTAAAGTAGGTTTGATTGAGCATGATCAAAGGTTTGATTGAGATTGATCATTGAACTCAACCATGATTGAGCATGATTCTTAGCCTTCTCCCATCCACAGCTATACACATCTACCATCTTATTCTTCTATGGACCAAAGTATAAAAATGATTGATGTTATATATAGTAACCATTTCTTATGAAGGAACCTATGTTTGAAAGTATTCTGTATTTCTTATGGAGATCATGAGAATCATCTTTTTAATTGACATCACTTTCATTTGTGTTTTTCCCCACAATGAAGCTAATTTCTTAGCCTGACTTTCAACCCAGTTTGCCTTTTTCATGTTAGTTTTCATTATTTCTTCCAGTGTAGTAGAAAGGAGACCTGTTAGACTTCGGTTGGAATGTCTGAGATTAGAGACTTAGCTTTTTAATAAGGTCTTTAGCCCTTCTGAGCCTGTTATTTCTTCACCCTTTAAAGGGAAATATTTCTCTTACTGTGTAGTGAGAATTAAGATTTTATGAATGAGGGTGTTGACAGATTTTGTTTTTTATTAATCTTGTACTATAGCCAAGTTAATGTAGTACTTTTCCTGTAACATATCCTGGACTTCCTATTTTTTCTGATCTGTGGATCACATCCTTGTTTATTTTCCCAAACCCAGCCCAAATCAGTTTTTCTGATTGCTCACCAAAGTCAAGTCACATTGCTTGTTTGGTCAGATAGGCCAGTGCTCTTCTTTGCCCTGCGCCTTTGTTTACACTGGAATATACCTCTCCAACCCCAACACAAACACATTTGCTCACATGTGCGTGTGCATGCGTGCGCACCCACATACACACACACAGTTTGAAGGCTAGTTTCTCATTCTCTAGGTCTCTACCTGAGTGTTGTTTAGTGAGGCCTTACCTTATCTTATGATAGAAAGCAAAGGGTAGCTGAAGCACCTCTTGATGAAAATGAAAGGGGAATGTGAACAAGCTGGCTTAAAACTCAACATTCAAAAATACGAAGATCCTGACATCCAGTCCCATCACTTCATGGCAGATACTTGGGGAAACAATGGAAACAGTGACAGACTGTTTTCTTGGGCTCCAAAATCACTGCAGATGGTGACTGCAGCCATGAAATTAAAAGATGCTGGTTCCTTGGAAGAAAAGCTGTGACCAGCCTAGACAGTGTATTTAAAAGCAGAGATGTTACTTTGCAGACAAAGGTTCATCTAGTCAAAGCTATGGTTTTTCCAGTAGTCATGTATGGATGTTGAGAGTTGGACAATAAAGAAAGCTGAGTGCCGAAGAATTGATACTTTTAAATTGTGATGTTAAAGACTCTTGAGAGTCCTTTGGACTGCAGGGAGATGCAACCAGTCCATCCTAAAGAAAATCAGGCCTGATATTCTTTGGAAGGACCGATGTTGAAACTGAAGCTCCAGTGCTTTGGCCACCTGATGCAAAGAGCTGACTCATTAGCAGAGACCCTGATGCTGGGAAAGATTGAAGGTGGGAGGAGAAGGGGACGACAGAAGATAAGATGGTTGGATGGCATCACCGACTCAGTGGACATGAGTTTGAGCAGGCTCTAGGAGTTGGTGATGGACAGAGAAGCCTGGTGTGCTACAATCCATTGGGTTGCAAAATGTCAGGCACAGCTGAGCGACTGAACTACGTGGCTGGTCTTCCCTTTTTCCACCACAGTGTCCTTAAGAAAACAACATTAAGTGGTTTCATTGTGGGTATATTTTTGTGCAGGATCACAAAGAGGCTGAAGGAGCTTTTTCTGAATTAACTGAGGGAATGCAGGAGAGACTTAACTAATTCTGAATTTTTTTCCTAATTCTTTTTTCATCTTTAAGCAATTCCATTTCTTTTTAATTATCTTTGAGGGAATCTTTGACCTTTTTGTCTTTTATAGTCTTTTTATTTTTAATGTGAGGTATAAGAAAACATTTCCTGTACCTCTAGACCTTTAGTTTCTGTGGTGGGATGCAATTATTTGTTTTTATTTTAGTACTCTTGTGTGCATACTTCCTGTTCATAAAGTCAATTAAGCTATGAATTATTTTGCAGCAGAAGCTTTGCTTTGTTATTTCCTTCTTTCAACTGAGGATTATGAATTTACAGAATATTTTCTGAATGAATTTAATAATGTTCAATTAAAATTTTTAATGCAGTTTATAATTCTCTGAGTAGAGGAAACTTTTTGTTTTACAGTTACATGAAGTGTAAAATAAAAACCTCAGTTATTCATCTCCATGTGCTGTGCTTGGTTGTTCAGTTGTGTCTGACTCTCTGAGACCCCATGGACTGTAGCCCGCCAGGCTACTCTGTCCATGGAGATTCTCCAGGCAAGAACACTGGATTGGGTTGCCATGCCTTCCTCCCGGAGATCTTCCCAACCCAGGGATCGAACCTAGGTCTCCCACATTGTAGGCAGATTCTTTACCATCTGAGCCACCAAAGGGAAACCCAAGATTTGCTCTCCATATCAAAATGTAAATATTTATTATTCAGGTTAAAAACAAAGACTGAAATAATGGTATCAATATAGCAAAATAGTATTTTCGTATTTAAAATTAATATAATATCCTGGATAACCAAACCAATATTAAAATTACTTTGTATAAATTGTTAGCTATATTACTTTTAATACTAGCATTTGTTTAATGAGAGAATTGAGTACTTTTTTATTTTGGAATTTTCCTAAAGATCGAGAAAACAGTTTAGTAATGCTTATGGCAAAATGTCACCTGGAGTATGAAGTCAAGTGGGCCTTAGGAAGCATTACAATGAACAAAGCTAGTGGAGGTGGTGGAATTCCAGCTGAGCTATTTCAAATCCTAAAAGATGATACTGTCAAAGTGCTGCACTCAATACGCCAGCAAATTTGGAAGATTCAGCAATGGCCACAGGACTGGAAAGATGAGTTGTCATTTCAGTACCAAAGAAGGGTAATGCCAAAGAACATTCAAACTGCCGACTGTGCAGTTGCACTCATTTCACGTATTACTAGGTAACGCTCAAAATCCTTCAAGCTAGGCTTTAATCGTATGTGAACGGAGAACTTACATATTTACAAGCTAGATTTAGAAAAGGCAGAGGAATCAGAGATCAAATTGCCAATATCCTTTGGATCATAGGGAAAACAAGAGAGTTCCAGAAAAACATCTCTTTCTACGTCATTGACTACACTAAAACCTTTGACTGTGTGGATCATAATCTCTATGGACAGAGGAGCCTGGTGGGTTACAGTCCATAGGATCACAAGGAGTCGGACATCACTGAAGTGACCGAGCACACACACATGCTGATAGTTCATCGGGTTTGTGGTGAAAGAATCATTGATTATTGATTGATTTGGTCATTTTTTCATTCCACAAACTGTACCAGCTCAAGACTTGGGCTGACCAGTACAGGATCCATTAGGCAATGTGGTTATTTGAATTTAAACTAATTAAAGTTAAATAAAATTAAAAGTTGAGTTCCTTGGTTGCATTAGCGACATTTCAAGTGCTCTATAGTCGTACGTGACTACTGGCTGCAATTTGGATAGTGACTCTATAGATTGAAAGAAAGTGAAAGTCACTCAGTTGTGTCCGACTCTTTGTGACCCCATGGACTTACAGGCCAGAATTCTCCAGGCCAGAATATTGGAGTGGGTAGCCTTTCCCTTCTCCAGGGGATCTTCCCAACCCAGGGAATGAACCCAGGTCTCCCACATTGCAGGTGGA
The DNA here is from genome assembly GCF_033118175.1 of Dama dama. Lineage (NCBI taxonomy): Eukaryota > Metazoa > Chordata > Mammalia > Artiodactyla > Cervidae > Dama > Dama dama. The sequence goes on along the minus strand of NC_083698.1, from coordinate 77,353,420 downwards.
TTATTTACCAGCTGAGCCACAAGGGAAGCCCAAGAATACTGGAGTGGATAGCCTATCCCTTCTCCAGCGGATCTTCCTGACTATAGAATATTTCCATCAAATCAGCAAGTTCTAATGAACAGTGCTTGAGATATACATGGGAAAGAAAAACACCTGGTCTGTGAATCAACTGAGCTTCTGGGAACCAGACAGATCAATGGTTGCTAGAACTAGATCAAACTAATACATGAATGTCAAGCTTATTTCTGCCCAGAAGTTTTCCTCTGTTAATTTGTAATTGCTGAAATTTCAGTTGTAGGTGGTGACTTTTCAAGAGAAGTGAAAAAATTTAAATACAGGCTGTGGAATCTTATCTAGTAAGCAGGAGAAACTTTGTTAAGGAGTCTGCACCTACTAACTCTATACTATGGCTTCTTTTTTCCAAACTTTTAAGTAATGAACTTGGCTGTCGTATTAAAAATACAATTTTCCTGTAATGGTGTGGTCTCCAGCACGTTATTGACACAGGATTGAAAGTCATTTGTAAGTTTAACTTTTTTATATACTGCTGTGTATGTGCTCAGTAGTATTTTGACTTTGTGACCCTATAGACTTTAGTGCACCAGGCCACTCTGTCCATGGGATTTTCCAGGCAAGCATACTGGAGTGGGTTGCTATTTCCTGCTCCAGACAATCTTTGCATCCCAGAGATTGAATCCGTATCTCTTGTGTCTCCTACATTGGAGGACTGCCTGTATTGTGGTATTAATTTTCGTCATATAAAAGATAAAGCTTGTCTCAGACGTTCAATTTATTTGTATCTGATATTTTATGTGAAATTTCCAATTAAAGTGTCTAGACCAGGGATGCATAGTTTTAAGATCTTATATCCTCTTTTTGTGTAGCACTACTACTATTTAGAATCAGTAACGTTTTTTTTTTTAATCATGAGAAATGCCGAGCTGGATAACTCAAGCTGGAATCAAGATTGTCAGGAGAAATAACAATCTCAGATACGCAGATGATGCAACTCTAATGACAGAAAGTGAAGAGGAACTAAAGAGCCTCTTGATGAAGGTGAAAGAGGAGAGTGAACAAGCTGGCTTAAAACTCAGCATTCAAAAAACTAAGATCATGGCATCTAGCCCCATATCTTCATGGCAAATAGATGTGGAAAAAATGCAAACTGTGACAGACTATTTTTTGGGGCTCCAAAAATCACTATGGATGGTGACTGCAGCCACGAAATTAAAAGATTCTTGCTACTTAGAAGAAAAGCAATGACAAACCTAAATAGCATATTAAAAAGCGGAGATAACAGTTTGCTGACCAAAGGTCTGTGTAGTCAAAGCTATGGTTTTTCCAGTAGTTGTGTACGCGTGAGTTGGACCATAAAGAAGGCTGGGTGCTGAAGAATTGATGCTTTTGAACTGTGGTGCTGGAGAAGACTTTTGAGAGTCCTTTGGACTGCAAGGAGATCAAACTAGTCAGTCATAAAGGAAATCAACTTTGAATACTCATTGGAAGGCCTGATACCACAGCACCAATATTTTGGCCACCTCATGCAAAGGGTTGACTCGTTGGAGAAGACCCTGATGCTGGGAAGGATTGAAGGCACAAGGAAAAGGGGACAACAGAGGATGAGATGGTTGGATGGCATCACCGACTTAATGGACATGAGTTTGAGCAAACTCCAGGAGTAGTGAAGGACAGGGAAGCGTGGAGTGCTGCATGCAATCCATGGTGTTGCAAAGTTGGACACAACTTAGGGACTGAACAACAATAGCAACTTTTTAAAGTGAGGCAGAGGAGGAGAAAGAAAAATATTAGATTTTCTTTACTTGATTAAGAAAGTGATGTTTACTGGTTTAAATTTGGGAGATAACACATAAAGTATAAAATGACCCAGATATTATCACTGTTGAAATTTTCTGTAGTTTTCCTAATGTCTCTCTTTCTATACATATGATTATTTATTCCCAAACTGAAGTTCTGCTTCTGTCATTAATAACTTGCTTTTTTATTGGCATAGTGTCACTTGGATAGACCATATTTCATTCCTCCATTGTTGCACATTTTATTTCTTTGAGGCATTTCAACTACTGTTTCCTATACTGAAGTGTTATATTGGAAAATTCTAGTAGTTATTGTAGCTTTTCATATACCTTTAACCAAACATAGGAATTTATATGCTAGAAAAAGTCCTAACAAGTTCTGAATTATAGGTTTGATGAGAAATGAAGTAGTGAGTGATAAAAGATTCTGTATAATCACGTATAATTATAGCAGTCAGTGAGTCCATATATCTTTTTGTATAAAACTTATTTACATCTGATTATTCCCTTAACTTGATTATAGAAATGGGATTTCTAGGTTAAAGGATTTGAACTTTTGAAATTTCTTGACACATTACCACGTTGTTTTCCAGACAGTTTGTGTCCATTTACACTCTGAAAAGTAGGACAGCAATAGAAACAGAAAAGGAAAAAAAGGGAACTGCCTCCACTTGTTAAAGGGCATCTGTGAAAAATAAGGATGTCTGCTCTTGCCACTTCTATTCAACATTACCAGGGCAATTAGGTAAAAAAATGAAATAAAAAGTAACCAGTTGAAAAGGAGGAAGTAAAACCAACTCTAATCAGTTTGTGTGTGTGTGTGCGCACATGTATACACAGTACAGAGAATTCTGTGTAATCCACTAAAAATCTGTTAGAACTAATAAGTGTGGTCAGCAGGTGGCAGAAGATCAATATACAGAACTCTATTTTTCTTTACACTAGTAGTGAACAGTCTAAAGTGAAATTAAGAAAACTTTACTTTACATTAGCATTAAAAAGAATAAAATATCTAGGAGTAAATTGACCAAAAAATTGTAAGCCTTTGTACCCTGAAAACTGCAAAATATCACTGAAAAAATATTAAGACCTAAATAAATGGCAAGAGGTTGGATCAGATTCATAGTACTCCCCAATTTGATGTATGGATTCTGTTCAGTCTCTCTCAGAATCCCAGCTGGCTTCCTTATAGAAACTGACATGTTGATCATAAGATTCATATGAAAATTCAAAAGGTGAACTAGTAAAAAAAAAAAAGTTAGAAAAAATTGGAGGGCTCATACAAAGAGATCTCAAATATTACTACAAAACTAGAATGATCAGGACTGTATGGTACTGACTTTAAGATAAACATAGAGGTCAGTGAAATACAATTGAGAGTCTAGAAACAGACCCTCACAGTTATGGTCAGTTGATTTTTTTATGAGGATACCAGGACAAGTCTGTGGAAAAGAATAAGTTTTTTTAGCAATTAGTTCTGGGTCAAGTGGGTATCTATCCACATGTAAAAGAATGAAATTGAACCCCTTTCTCACATTATACACAGTAATTAACTGAAAATGGATCAAGAACCTAAATATAAGAGCTAAAACCATATAAAACTCTTAGAAGAAAATCTAGGAGTAAACTTTATGGCCTTGGATTGGCCAGAGCCACCTTAGTTATGACAGTGAAAGGAGAAACCAAAGGAAAAAAATAATTTATTGGACTTGATGAAAAGTTAAAACTTTTTTGGTAGACACCATTGGAAAAGTGAAAAGACAACTCACAATGGGAGAAATTTATAAACTATATATCTAATAAGAGGCTTGTATCTAGACTATATAAAGAACTCTTAGAACTAAATGCAAAGGATTTCGGTGGACATTTCTCTGAAGAAGATATGCAAATAGCCTATAAGCATATGAAGAGATGTTCAACATCATAGTCATTAGGGAAATACTGACCAAAACTACAGTGAGATACCACCTTATTCACACTATCAGTTGACCATAATTAAAAGGATAAGTAATAACAAGTGTAGGGGGAGATGTGGAGAAATTGGAAGACTCGTACATTATTGGTGGAAAGTAAAATGGTACAATGTACTACTTTGAGAAGCATCCTGGAATTTCCTCAAATTATTATATGTGACCCAGAACAGCTTCTACTCCTAAGGATATATCCAGTAGAAATAAAAACACACGTTTACACAAAAACTTGTATGCTGATGTTCATAGCAGGATAATTCACAGTAGCTCCAAAGTGTAAAGAACCCAAATGTGAATCAGTTGATGAATAGATAAACAAAGTGTGTTTTATTTATACAGTTGAGTATTACTTTGCCATTAAAAGGATTGAAGTACTTACACCAACATATTGGGTAACTTAGATGAAATACGCTCATTCATAAAAGCACAGAACCAACCAAGAATCATGACCTACCTGCTAGTGTTGGAGGGTCTCCTGTAGAGGTGTGGTTCAGCAGTGGCTTGCTGTGGGGATGGGGGCACTGGAAGCAGCAGTCCTGCAAGGTGCCCTGTGAAGTAATTCCTCTTGGAGTTTGCCATTAACCCTACCTTAGAGCCCAGGGCTGTCACCTCAGGCCAAACAACTAACTGAGAGGGAGGGAAACCCCACCCATATGCAGATAATTGGATTAAAGCTTTATTGATCTAAGCTCTGCCCACCAGAGCAAGACCCAGTTTTTCCCATCCAGTCCCTCCTATCAGGAAGCTTACACAAGCCTGTTAGCCTCATCTCATGTTAAACAGAAGCAAGAAGAACCACATGAAAGGAGCAGTGACCCACAGAACCAACCAAGAACCACAGAATCAACCAATCAAGAAAATCTAAATAGACATGAAACTATTAAAGAGATGAATCTGTACTAAAAAAAACAAAAAAACTCCAGACTTCCGGTTCAGTCACAGCTAAGGGTTGAACAGCCATCAACAGGAGGACACTGGAACCCACCAAGAAAAGATATCCCATGCCCAAAGACAAAGAAGAAGCTACAATAAGATGGTAGGAGGGACACAATAATGATAAAATCAAATCCCATACCTGCTGGATGAGCAAGCCACAAACTGGAGAACAGTAATACCAAAGAACTTCTCTCATTGTTGTGAAGGTTCAGAGCTCCATGTCAAGCTTCCCAGCCTGGGGATCCAGCAAAGAGACTGGGAATCCCCAAGGAATCTGAGCTTGAAGACCAGTGGGATTTGATTACAGATAGGTCTTCCACAGGACGGGGGAAACAAACTCCACTCTTGGAAGGCACAGACAAAATCTTGTGTACACCAAGGCCCAGGGGAAAGGAGCAGTGACCCTTCAGGAGACTGAACCAGACCTACCTGCTAGTGTTGGAGGGTCTCCTGTAGAGGTGTGGTTCAGCAGTGGCTTGCTGTGGGGATGGGGGCACTGGAAGCAGCAGTCCTGCAAGGTGCCCTGTGAAGTAATTCCTCTTGGAGTTTGCCATTAACCCTACCTTAGAGCCCAGGGCTGTCACCTCAGGCCAAACAACTAACTGAGAGGGAGGGAAACCCCACCCATATGCAGATAATTGGATTAAAGCTTTATTGATCTAAGCTCTGCCCACCAGAGCAAGACCCAGTTTTTCCCATCCAGTCCCTCCTATCAGGAAGCTTACACAAGCCTGTTAGCCTCATCTCATGTTAAACAGAAGCAAGAAGAACCACATTCCCATAACTGCTAGTACGAAAACCCCATTACAGAAAGTTAACCAGGATGAAAAAGCAGAGAGTTATGTCCCAGATGAAGAAACAAGGTAAAAACTCCAGAAAAACAACTAAATGAAGATAGGCAGCATTCTAGAAAAAGAGTTCAGAATAATGATAGTGAAGATGATCAAGAACGGAGAACATGCAAGAAATGTTTACCAAAGACCTAGAAGAACTAAAGAACAAACAGAGGTGAATGTTACACTGGAAGGAATCAATAGCTGAATGACTGAGGCAGAAGAACAGATAAGTAACCTGGAAGAATGATGGAAATCACCACCACAGAACAGAATTTAGAAAAAATGAAAAAAAAAAAAAAAAAAAAGAAGATAGCTTAAGAGACCTCTGGGACAACATTCGCATTATTGGGGTACCAGAAGGAGAAGAAGAGAGAGGACCCAAGAAAATATTTTAAGAGATAATAGCTGAAAACTACCCTATCATGGGAAAGGAAATAGACAATCAAGTTCAGAAAGTGCCGAGAGTCCCAGGCAGGATAAATCCAAGGAGGAGCACACCGACACACATAGTAATCAAACTGACAAAAATTAAAGACAAAAATAAAATATTAAAAGCAACAAGGGAAAGACAAAAAGTAGCATACAAGGGACCTTCCATACTGTTAACTGATTTCTCACTGGAAACTCGACAAACCAGAAGGGAATGGCATGATATATTAAAAGTGATGAAAGGGAAGAATCTACAACAAGAATACTCTACCTAGCAAGGCTCTAGTTCAGATTTGATGGAGAAATCAAAAGCTTTCCAGACAAGCAAAAGTTAGGAGAATTCAACACTACCAAACCAGCTATATACAACAAATGCTAAAGGAACTCCTCTAGCCAGGAAACACAAGAGAAGGAGAAGACCTACAGAAAATAACCCCACAACAATTAAGAAAATGGTAATAGGATGATAGATATTGATCATTATCTTAAATGTAAATGGATTCGGTGTACCAATCAAAAGACATAGATTGGCTGTGTGGATGAAAATGTGCATGTATGCACTTCCACTTACCACATCACTCTACTTAACCCCTTAAATTGTATGTAATTATTTTCTATTGTTAGGTTAGTCATGTTTCCATTATGGCTTGCAATTATAATTATCTTTTGGTTTTTGCCTGGCCATTGATTGTGAAAATTGATAAAATCTTTTCTTATTTTGATTATGTAACTATTCGCTTAGTACCATTGTGTTATGATTGGTCAATAGAAAATCATTGAATTCTTTATCACTAAAACTAGCATTTAATAGAAAAACCTGTAATTACTTTTTAAAATCCAGATGCATATCAGGATTATCTTGGATAATTTTGAAAAATACAAATGCCCAAGTATTGCTTTTTTCTCCAAGATTCCAGATGTGTTTCTAATGAGCAGTCATGTTTAAAAAGAATTGGACTGTATGACTTTACTTTTATCTAGTTTGTTTCACTTTTTCTATTTCATATTCGGTGTTCCTGTTTCATTTAGTTTTTGTTTTCCAGGTTCTCCGTCTCTTTTTTTTTTAATGTTCTTTCTCAACCTTTTATCAAGAAAGTAGAAAAGATTTTGCATAAATATATATGTATATAAATAGTAGTATAATATATCTGTTTCAGAAAACTGAGGAATTTTTGCCTAGCCAAAATGTTTATGATATTTTGATACCACTTGTTTGAGTTAGTATGAATAGTTTGCCAGATTTCTGTTCACTCAAAACTTTGATATAATTCCATGGATTTGGTCATTTAGTATTACTGCTAAAAACCTAGGAAGTTTATTATGTTAGTTATCTTTAAATAAAAAGTTTCAATGAGGCTTGAAACTTCTAATCCAATTCTGAGAATATAAAGAGATACTATGTTGCTGGGAAAAAAAAACAGGAAATTAACATGTGATACAGTGTTATTAACTAAGTACAGATTTTGTTCATATTTCACAACACATAAAAAAATTTTCAACAAAAAATGCCCAGGTCCAGATGGTCTTGCTGATGATTTCTTCAAAAATTTAATGAAGAATTAACACCAGTCCTCTCCAAACTCTTCCAAAAAATTTAACAAGAGAAATACTTCAAACTCATTCTTTAAGCCTAGCATTACTCTGTTACCAAACCGCGGCAAAGACTACAAGAAAACTATAGACTAATACTTGTGATGAATATTCAACAAACTAAATTCAGCAATGTTTTGGATGGATTATACACTATGATCAAGTGAGATTTATTCTTGGATTGCAAAGATGATTCAATGTATTAAAATCAATGTAATTATTACATTATTACAATGAAGGGGAAAAAAATCACATGATAATCTCAGTTGAGACTAAACACTTGTATTAGTCTCTTAGTCTCTATTTCTCAAAAAGAGAAAAAGCATTTGGCCGTTTAATGCACTTTTATAATAAAAACAGCCAACAAACTGGAAATAGAAGGCAACTGTCAACATATTAAAGAGCATATCTGAAAATTCCACAGCTCACATGCTTGGTGATGAAAGACTGAAAGCTTTTCTCAAATCACATAGGAGACAAGACGATAGTTTCCCCATGCTGTCTGAAAACGGAGTGGTCTTGTGAAGCCTTCTGTAACCCAAATGGTGTAAAGGGAAGAAACAATTACTTTAGGACACGTCTTGCTAATAAAATAAAAAAATGAATTGAGGTAAAGCGCAGTTAGGGCAGCCTGACGCTAAGACTGTGAGTGTAGTTGCCAAGGAAGGAGCTCGGTAGTGCCACTCTCATTGCTCAGAGTGTACTCTGCCTCTGTAACGGATCAGTGCAAAATCAATACTGAATGCGGTCTTTGCTTTTTACCTTTTTTGGTAATAGCAAAATTCCTCTTTCAGTTAGCGAAAACAGATACTAATGTAGGTCTTCTATAAAAAGCAAAGTGGTGTAAAATGAACTTTCTAAAAATGGGATATACCTGTACCTGCTTTTGATGCAGGTGATAGAAGTCCCAGTCAGAGCAAGAAAAAGAAATAGATGCCCAAAGAGGAAAAGAAGAAATAAAATTATGTCTGTTGATAGACAGCATGGTTTTATGTGTAGAAAACTCTAAATGTTTCACACACACACACACACACACACACACATACACCAAGTTAGAATTAGTGAATGAATACAGCAAAGTAGCAGGGAACAAAATCAGCATCCAAAGATCAATTGCATTTCTATACTCTTAACAGTGAAAAATATGAATTAAAAAATGTAGAGAACAATTCTGTTTACAATAGCATCATAAAGAATTAAGAGGAATAAATTAGTAAAGGAGATGAAAATGTTTTACACTCAAAATTATAAGACAGGAAGTTAAGGGCACCAATAAATTACAGATATTTGTGTTTATGGATTAGAAGACTTAATAGTTTTAAGGTAGTAATACTACCCAAGGTAGTCCGCAAATCCAGAGCAACTCTAACGAAAATTCCAACATTGATTTTTGCAGAAAAAGGTTTATTTGTTTTATTTAAAAAGTATAATGTATAATATCAAACCTATGCATAAATTTAAAAATAGTATAATGAAATAACACTCCATGTACCCATGGCCCACCTTTACCAATTATCAACTCATGGCCAATCTTGTTTGTATATGATCCATATCACAGTGATCTAAACTGCAATCTCAGGAATCTAGAAAAAGAACAAATTAAACTCCCAAGTAAATAAAAACAAGAAAATCAAGAGTGGAAATCAGTGAAATAGAAAACAAATATAGTAATAGATTAAAAAGCAATAAAACCAATATGTGATTCTTCGAAAGTGGGAATATCACTTCCGACCCTATAGATGTTAAAATGATACAAGAATTATGACAGCTTTATATTCATAATTTCAACAATTTAAAGGAAATGAACACATTCCTCAAAGGGAAGAAAAAGGCAGAGCAATGGTAAATCTGAGTAACCTTTGTGAAAGGGTTGTTGGACCCAGTTTGTGTGTGTGTGTGTATGTAGGATTCCCCATTTTAATAGTCAGTTCTTAAAGCACCCTGCTGGTGTCTCAGTTCTGACACTGTCTACTGGAAGGTAGAAGCAGATTCCAAAGGTGTAGGACTCAGTCCCGCAAAACTGCACTCTACTTCAGATGCTGGTCACAATTCCAGGTTGTTACCAGCACTTCTGACCAACCAGCTATAAATCAGAAGTTTCCCCAACCCACTCCTTGGGCTCATTTAACTTGCTATAATGGCTCAAAGAATTCAGGGAAATTCATTTATTCACTGGATTACAGATTTGTTACAACTTTACATTAAAAGTGATATGAATCAACAATCAGATGAACAGATACATAGGGTCCAAAAGGGGGAGTTTCTGTCTTTGTGAAGCTTAGGGTCTGGCATGGTACACAGGGAAGCATACTGCTTCCCTAAAGGGGAAAACTGTTGAAAACCCTAGGCCCCCATTTTTTGGTTGGCTGTTGTTTTGTTTTTATGCAGGCTTCGTTATATAGCCAAAATTGATTATTAACTTATTGGCCATTGATGATTGATACTACCTCTGGCCCTTTCCTCCATAGTGGTTGCATCAGTTTACATTCCCAACAACAGTGGAGAAGGGCTCGCTTTCCTCCACACCCTCTCCAGCATTTGTTATTTGTAAACTTTTTAATGATGGCCATCTTGACTGTTCATCTTTTTAGTGATTTATATGAAAAGTATCCTGCGATCTGGTTTTCTTGCTCATGGTGTGTTTCTTATGTTATTGCTTAGTGTTTGTTGAGTTGAATTGAGGAGAAAAATATTTATGAAACAAATACTGTATTGTTTTTTGTTCCAGAATAACTAAATGAACCTTTCATGATTGTGAATTTTGCATGATCAGTAAAAGTTATAGGAAGGTGCTTTTAGTTATTACATCAATAAAACACAAATAGTGCTTTTAAAGGAAAAAAAAAATCAAAATCTTAACTAGTAATGACTTCCTTCTTTGAGTTACAGGAAATAAAGAGTTAGCCTCATGTGTTGAAATTTAGAGGTAACGTACATAGATCAGAATGTGTAGGTACCCATTAGGAGGTGATGTATGGCAAGAGGAATGTCAGTTGTTTGAAAGGAATCTGTAGGAAAGTAGGTAAGGGGTAGGTGGACGTGGAAGGGGTGTGGGGATTCCGTTTCCCTGCCATTATTGCCTGAATAGCTGAATAAGAAATAGGTTATTTTGAGGCAGATGTTATAAGGTAATAGTAATGGGAACTATGTGTAATGGTTGAGAGCATAGTTGGAATCTGTGCTTCTTGCACTATTATGTCCTCTCTGTTTTCCTCACCTGGAAAATGATATAATATCTAACTCATGGGTTTGTTGTATCAAATGAGACAAACTGTGAAGTGCTAAATCTAGACATTTGCACATAGTAACCACACAGTCGTTTGCTGTTATCATAGCTTGGTTGATTGTGAGGGCAGAAATAGATCAATAATACAATAATTGCTTTTAACCAAGCACAGAGGGTAGATGTTTGGGAGAAATGAATATGTTAGTTTTAGTCTTTAGTGAAACTTGACCATGTGGAGATCAGATATCAGGAATGGTGCTGACCCAGAAGTTGAAGTAAAGAAACTTTCCTGAAAGCTTAAAAATAGTCTCTAATTATTAAAGTTGTTAAGAAGAGTAAAAAACTTGTCACATCTGACCAGCTGTGATTGACTGGTTAATTCACCAGAAGTTAAAAAGTGAATTTTTTGTGCGCAGTCACTTCAGCCGTGTCTGACTTTTTGCGACTCCATGGACAGTAGCTCACCAGACTCCTCTGCCCATGAGATTCTCCAGGCAAGATTACTGGAGTGGGTTTCCATTTCCTTTTCCAGGGAATCTTCCTGACCCAGGGGTTGAACCCATGTCTCTTAAGTCTCCTGCATTGGCAGATGGGTTCTTTACCACTAGCACCACCTGGGAAGCAAGCCCCAGAGTTCTTTGGTTGTATCAAACCCAGGCAGCCAAAAGGAAGTCAAAAGCGTAAAAACTCAGTAGCAGGCAGTAGGACAGATGCCAGTTGCAGAAGCCATAGAATGCTATGGCTGTCAGTAAGCTGAAAGAATTCTGCAGTTAAATTCTGTGGTGGGGAAAGGGAGTGAACTAAAAGACAGCTGTTAGATTGCTCTGTGGTTTTTGAGCCCTCACTGAGAAAGCAAATAACCCATTTTGCTTCATGATGAAAAGGGGATGGGGCACTCAGGCTGAAGGATTGTTTTACTCTTGCCATTTAGTAGGTGTGTGATAATGGGCAAATTATTTAGTGTCCTTGAGCCCCTGTGTTACAAGGAGATAATACTTTTTGAGTAATTGTGAAGCTTAAATGAGATATGTGAAGTATTTTCACCTCTGTAGTAGTTTACCATTTTTTATGCTTACTGTAGTGTCAGCCTACATACTAGTATGTCACTCTTAAAGTGAATGTTATAGAAGAGACTTAATATAATAGTTGATAATCATGCAATTACTACATAAGACTTTCAGATTTCTTCTTTTCATTTGTGTGGAGAATTTTGTTGAAAGTCATTTGTTGGAATTTGGAAGGTACTATGTCATGTGTCATATTTTTAGAGGTGTATCTCATGTTTAAAAGAAATATCTGTGGCATCAGTGTTCTTTTTAACATATAGGCATAGTTTTCCTTTATAGCTCAGAAAAGGTTTACTAAAGACAACATAAACCAGGACCAAAACCCCAATAATTTCTAGTCAATATTAGCAAAAATATTTAGCAGGAGACGTGGACTTGATCCCTGGGTTGGGAAGATCCCCTGGAATAGGAAATGGCAACTCTCTTCAGTATTCTTGCCCTGTAAAATCCCATGGACACAGAGTCTTGGCAGACAACACTCCATGGGGTCGACGAGTCAGATATGACTGAGCCACTGAGCACACACATACATAAAGGAAACGTAATTTAAGTACAAGATATTTTTTTTACCCGTCAAAAACTGGTAAATTTAATTATAAAAATTAAATTTTTATAATTCTTCATAGAATTATAAAAAAATAACTTATCTGGTGAATTAAAGCCCTGGAAATGTAGAAGAAAAGAACATAAATGAGTAGAATAGAGACATGGACATAGATGCTCTGACATTTGGCCAACAATAAAGGCTTTCCTGGTGGCTCAGACGGTAAAGAATCTATCAGAAATGTGTGGGAAACCAGGGTTTGATCCCCTGGTTGGGAAGATGCCCTGGTGGAGGGCATGACAACCCACTACAGTGTTCTTACTTGGAGAATCCCATGGATAGAGGGGTCTGGTGTGCTACAGTCCGTGGAGTTACAGAGTTGGACATGATTGAGTGGCTAGCACAGCACAGCACAGCAAAGAGATGCCAAGTGGCTCCCTCATTTTAGTTTCTTTGCAGGCATTTTTGTGTGTGTGAAAAAGTGTACACCTTATTTAATCATTAAGTTGACATAGTCAATATTCTGTGAAATAGACATTTTTCCTATATCATACAGCCATTTTTGTTCTGTAGTTTTGTAATTTGGATGTATTTTATTAGACTTTCCCCTGTAAATAGGCATTGAGGTTATTGGTTTTTAGCTTCTATTAGTAATGTTTTATCAAATACCATTAAATGTAAATCTATGTATATTTCTTGAGTCTTTCTGTAGATACATTCTTAAAAGTGGATTTGTTAGGTTAAATGATACAGCTTTTTAATGTTTAATTACAGCCAAATTAACATATAAGCTTATACCATTTTACATATTCATTATAATTTTGTGTGATTGCCTTGTTTAATGAGTCACAGTTCATTATTGATTTTACATTTTTTGTCCAACTCAGAAGAGAAATAATACTTTTTTGTTACTCGTGAGGTTAAATATGTTTTTCATGTTTTTTGCCATTTCTTCTGTGAATTGCTTGTTCCTTTGACATTTTCTTACCATCTGGGGAGATTTATTAAAATATAGATGTTAATGCTTCATGTGTTTCACATATCCTAGTTAATTTTTCCCATTCTGTTGCTTGCCTTTAACTTTTTCTATGTTCTTTGTTAATTTATATTTTATATATGGTCATTCTGTCAGTTTGGGGCTTTTTGTGGGAGAGTGATTTGTCTTATGCCTAGCCTTCTAGAAAATTATGAGAATGTTTTTCTGAAGTTTTTTTCAACTTCTGTTTTAGTTTCAAATTTTTAGATATTTAAATCAGTTTTATTTTATTCTCTTCTGCCATCTTTAATCAAGTTCCCTTATGTTCTGGGCTCTCCTGTTTTATTGACCCTTTTGCATGTTCTGCTACCATACCACATTGCTTCAATTATTGCAACCTTATATTACCTTTTAATTTCTGTAAATAAAGGTTTCTTCTCCTTTCCCCCTTACAAGAAGGTCTTATGTATTTTTATGCATTTGGGTGGAGATGAGATGTGAAAACTTACCAGTATGGAGATTTGACTGGAATTACATTGAGCTTCATTTGGGGAAGGGCAGAGATTTTTAAAGAACTTATTGATAGGATCATAGATGAGTATGTTTATGTAATACTTGAGAGTGAAAATTGGTATAACTTTCAGAGCATAGTTAAGGGCGTGGTAGAGTGTGTGACACATACTAAATGATGTGTAAATATTTGATGTTGATATTATAATAATTATTTCTTAAAAGATAATGTGTCCTATAAATCAGCTGTTCTATTTTTAGAACCATATAAGGGGACTTGCCTGGTTGTACAGTGGATAGGAATCTGCCTGCCCCTGCAGGGGCCCCAGGTTCAGTCCCTCGTCTGCGAGGATTCCACATGCCTCGGAACAACTAGGCCCCTGTGCCACAACTACTAAGCCAGACTTCTAGCACCTATGAGCCACAACTACTTTAGCCCATGTGCTGCACCTACTGAAGTCCGTGTGCCTAGAGCCTGTGCTCTGCAACAAGAGAAGCCCCCACAACGAGAAGCCCATGCACCGCAACGAAGAGTAGACCCCACTCAGTGCAACTAGAGAAAGCCCGTGCACAGTGAGGAAGACCCAGCGTCACCAATAAATTAACTTTTTTCAAAAGAAGCATATAAAGAAGTAATCATGACTTTATATAGATTAAGCTGTGAAACTGTTCTTTGTGGCATTGCTTATAGTAGCAAAATGTTAGAAACAGTTATCTAACAAGGAAGGATTCTTTTTTTTTTTTTCATTTATTTTTATTAGTTGGAGGCTAATTACTTTACAATATTGTAGTGGGTTTTGTCATACATTGACATGAATCAGCCATGGTTTTACATGTATTCCCCATCCCGATCCCCTCTCCCATCTCCCTCTCTACCCGCTCCCTCTGGGTCTTCCCAGTGCACCAGGCCCGAGGACTTGTCTCATGCATCCAACCTGGGCTGATGATCTGTTTCACCCTAGATAATATACATGTTTCGATGCTGTTCTCTCAAAACATCCCACCCTCGCCTTCTCCCACAGAGTCCAAAAGTCTGTTCTGTACTTCTGTGTCTCTTTTTCTGTTTTGCATATAGGGTTACCATCTTTCTAAATCCCATATATATGTGTTAGTATACTGTATTGGTCTTTATCTTTCTGGCTTACTTCACTCTGTATAATGGGCTGCAGTTTCATCCATCTCATTAGAACTGATTTAAATGAATTCTTTTTAATGGCTGAGTAATATTCCATGGTGTATATGTACCACAGCTTCCTTATCCATTCATCTGCTGATGGGCATCTAGGTTGCTTCCATGTCCTGGCTATTATAAACAGTGCTGCGATGAACATTGGGGTACACGTGTCTCTTTCAGATCTGGTTTCCTCGGTGTGTATGCCCAGAAGTGGGATTGCTGGGTCATATGGCAGTTCTATTTCCAGTTTTTTAAGAAATCTCCACACTGTTGTCCATAGTGGCTGTACTAGTTTGCATTCCCACCAACAGTGTAAGAGGGTTCCCTTTTCTCCACACCCTCTCCAGCATTTATTGCTTGTAGACTTTTGGATAGCAGCCATCCTGACTGGTGTGTAATGGTACCTCATTGTGGTTTTGATTTTGCATTTCTCTAATAATGAGAAATGTTGAGCATCTTTTCATGTGCTTGTTAGCCATCTGTATGTCTTCTTTGGAGAAATGTCTGTTTAGTTCTTTGGCCCATTTTTTGATTGGGTCATTTATTTTTCTGGAATTGAGCTGCAGGAGTTGACAAGGAAGGATTCTTAAACAGAACTAGGGCATATTATTACTGTGGAATACTATATAGCTCTTAAAATTATGTAAAAATTAAATGATAGTGAGAAAAATTGTTTACCCTCTATATTATGAACTGGAGAAAGTTCACAAAGGAAGGTATTAAGTTGAATCCAATTTTTCTTTTAAAAATGTATTCTGGGAGTACTGGGAAACCTGTGGGGGTGATAGATAATATTCATTATCTTAATTGTAGCCGTAATCTCACAAGTGTATAATACCTATGTGAAAACTACTTTAATTTTGCCTTCTGAATATATGCAGTTAATTGTTGTTAACTAATAATATCAAATCTATTAAAACAACTTTGTTCTTTAAATGTAATAAATGTAAGGAAAACTGTTGAGCTTATTGCTTCAAGAAATAAAATCTTTAGTACATATATATATAGAGAGAGAGAGAGAGAAAGATTGATTTTAAGGAACTGGGTCACATGATTGTAGAGGCCAGCAGGTCTGTCATTTTGTAAGGCCTTCTGGCAAGCTGGAAATTCTGGCAGGAGTTGTTGCAGTCTTGAGTTCAGAGGCAGTCTGGAACAGAATTCTTTCTTCTTTAAGGGACCTCAGTCTGTTCTCTTAAGACTTCATATGAAGTCTCTCCTCAAAGTCTACTGATATAAAAGTTAATTAAATCTAAAATACCTGTACACAACAACATCTAGACTGGTTTATGAGCAAGCATCTGGGTACTATAGTGTAGCTGAGTTTACACGTAGAATTAGCCATCTCACTTGTGTTAGAGTGATTTCAGCCGAGTAACAGAAAGTCCAGTTGAAATGGTTTAAACAGTGTGGGAATCTTTTAACTTTCGTAAGAAGAGGTCCAGAGGTTGAGCAGGGTTTAAGGTAAGTTGATTTAGTGGCTTCAGGATGTCATCAAAGACCCTAGTTAACGCTATCCATACTATTTCATTCTCACTGTAGTGTGACTTGGAGAGGCAGTTGTTCATATCTAGAGAGGCATCCTGGTTTCCCATGGCTCTTTGAAGATGTGCTTGTGCCTGCACATCTGTAAACCAGTCACCAGGAGGAGGTTTGCCAAGAACCTACTTAACATAAAATGTGCCCAAATTTAGAATATCATAAAAAGGAAAGAAACTAAGAAAAGTACCACTTTCAGAACTTAGGAGCTTACTTGGAGAGTAGATAGCTAAGTTATACAGAGGTCAGTTCATTGGCTTTATGTGAAATGCAAAGATACACACTAGAGTGTAACATAAGAAGATTAAGAAATAACCTGTTTTGGTAAGCAATGTAAAGGTTATGCACTGGTTTTGTCCTTTTTCTTTTTTTCCCCCATTTAAATTAGTAACCTATATCTCTAGGACAGGTAGGAACTGGCAGCCAAACATACTGAGTCATAAAGATAATGGAGTTATTGACCATTTTTAATATAAAATGTGGCAAGTTGCATTGATATCTTTTTTTTTTTTTAATGTTTTGGTTGTGCTGAGTCTTTGCTGCGTGCAGGCTTTTTCTAGTTGTAGTGAGAGGGCTCTGTTGTGGTGTGCGGGCTTCTCATTGCAGTGTCGTCTCTTATTGCATAGCACAGGTTCTAGGCACGTGGGCTTCAGTGGTTGTGGTGTACAGGCTTAGTTGCACTGTGCCTTGTGAAATCATCTCAGACCAGGGATTGAACCCATGTCCCCTGTATTGGTAGGTGAATTCTTATCCACCTGGCAGGAACTTACCACTAGGAAATTCCAGTATCCTCTTTTTTTAATGCTGTGATTTTAATGTTTTATTTTACTGAATGTAATAATTGTTTACTGACTCATCTTCCATCACTGGGCTTGTTCATAAGGTTTAAGTTCATTTCACTCTGGGGTTTTCAGTTACCAAATTTCTGCTTTGGGGATTTTAGGTCATTTTAGTGTATAATGGGATTTTCTAACAACTGTTAAATACTCATAAGATTTGTCTATTTTTATAGATACTTGGGGTAACAGGAATTGAATGAATTTTGTACTTCACAAAGTTTTTTTGTTATTTGTCTCTGGCTTTACATGAGTTTCCTGAAAGTGAATTCGATTTGTACATTATTTTCTAGATTTATTATAGCTTGATAAGCTCTCAACTTTCATGAATATAGCTTGATATTGGCCTTTCTTTGGAGTAGGTAGTTATTGTATTGGACATATTTTGGCATCTCCTACCAATTTACCCTGCTTCCTACTTACTTTACTTCCTAATAGCCTTGAGCTTTTTTGTTTGTTTTTGAGGTTCCAGCTTTTATCTCTGCTTTGTCCATGAACCTATGGAGCTGACTTCACTTCTGGCTCCCTAGATAAAGTGTTACTCAGGTTTGGCTAGTTAGAGCCTTACAGTCTTTTTTTTTTTTTTGTTGGAGCCTTATAGTCTTTCTGTCCAGGGATTTGAGACTTTTCCTAAGGTTCCATGTTGTCAAGAATCAGCCTGCAATGCAGGAGACCCTGGTTTGACTCCTGGGTTGGGAAGATCCACTGGAGAAGGGATAAGCTACTCACTCCAGTATTCTTGGGCTTCCCTTGTGGCTCAGCTGGTAAAGAATCTACCTGCAATGTGGAAGACCTGGGTTTGATCCCTGGGTTGGGAAGATCTCCTGGAGAAAGGAAAGGCTACCCTCTCCAGTCTCCTGGCCTAGAGAATCCATGGGGTTGCAAAGAGTTGGACATGATTGAGCAACTTTGACCGCAACAGCTGCACGTGTATTGAGTGAGGTCTCTTACCTGTAAGGTGTGCACCTGAGAGCAAGAAGGGGCTGTTGCTATAGCAATCACCTTGAGACAGTATGGGGTCTGAGGATAGAGCCAGCGCAGAGATGTGCAGAGACGGAACCTTGCCATAGGATTTTGAAAGCTGTTTTGCTCCCTACCCAAAACAAAATGGAATGTTTAGGAGATTGATAAATTACCTTTTTTGATCAAATCATTGTGCTTTGAATTGTAGAAGTAGTCCAAGTTTAACTGAAACTTGGATGAGCGGTTTGGATTAAGGAGGTCCCTCTTAAATATCTTGTGGTCCTAGAATGCCCCAGTAGCACAGGGAGGTTCTGGGGTTGATGGAAGGGCTTCCACTGGTTTTCCAATTGTGATTCCCAGGCCTCAGATGCTTGAGTTGTCTTCTGTCAAGTGTCGTTCTGGACCTTTTGGAGAAGTAGACATTTAAGGATTCAACCTAATTACAGTGAAAAATGATGACTCTACTTTTTACTCAAGGTTATCAGAACTGCAAGGAACACTATAATTTATTCCCCCTAGGGTGCTTTCATTGCAATTTTATTGCTTTAACTATGATTGTAGAATGTCATCAACTTTTACTAAATTTAGAAATTTTGTATTTTAAGGACTGTTAACTGTAAATTCTTTAATATTTTCCTTTTGAAAATGAAGTTCTTCTGTAAGAAGTAGAAAGATAAAATGATTTTTTTTATAATCATTGAAATAATATATATAAAGAAAAAACTAATTTCCCTTCTCTTGCTATTTTGCCCAGCTCAGGGTTAATAGCCTGTTATATATCCTTCAAGACCTCTGTCTATGCACAGAAATGGAAATAGAAATAATAAGAAAAACTATATTTCAATAATAATAATAAACTATATTTAAGTATATGAACAGAGCGAGAGAGCCAGGCAGTCAGTGAGTCAAGCAGAGACACAGAATCCAACAAAAGCACAGTTTGATAGAGCCACAGAAAGGGACACAGAGAAAGAGATAAAGACAAAGGCACAGAAAGCCCCACAGAGACTCTAACAAGAGCGTGCGTGCGCACACACACTGTAGTTTCACTGTCTTAAAAATCCTGGTGTCCACCTTTCATTGCCCATCTCCACCACTATCCCTAACAAACACTTGTTTTATTTCATTTTATTTTTTTTTTACTGTCTGCATAGTTTTACCTCTTCCAGAATATCATCAAAGTTGGAAATACACAGTATGTAGCCTTTACAGGTTGGGCTTCTTTCACTTAGTAATATAGATTTAAGTTTGCTGCATGAATTTTCATAGCTTTGTACCTCATTTGTTTTTAGTGCTGATCAGTGTTCTATTGTCTGAATGTATTTACCCATTCACCTACTAAGAGATATCTTGGTTGCTTCCAAGTTTTTACAATTAGGAATAAAGCAGCTATAAGCATTCATGTGAAAGTTTCTTTGTAAATAAAAGTTTTAAACCTCTTTAGGTAGATATCAAGGGGTGCAGTTACCGGATTGTATGTAAGAGTATGTTTGCTTTTGTAAGAAATTTCCAAATTGTCTTCAAAAGTGGCTGTATTTGCATTTCCACAAGCAGTGAGTGAGTTTGTTGTTCCATGTCCTCACCAGCATTTGGCATGGTTAACGTTATAGATTTTTGTCGTTCTAAGTATGTATGACATTGTTGTTTCAATTTGCCTTTCTCTGTTGAAATATGATGATATTCGTATACTTATTTGCCATCTGTGTTTTTTCTTTGGTGAGGTATCTGTTCAGATCTTTCACTCATTTTTAAATTAGGCTTTTTGTTTTCTTGTTGTTCAGTCCCTAAGTTGTGTCTGACTCTTTATGATGCCATGAACTTCAGCACCCCAGGCGTCCCTGTCTTTCACTGTCTCCTGGAGTTTGCTAAAATTCATATCCATTGAATTGGTGATGGTATCTAACCATCTCATCTTCTGTCATCCTCTTCTCTTGCCCTTAATCTTTCCCAGCATCAGGGTCTTTTCCAGTGAGTCAGCTCATCACATCAGGTGGCCAAATTATTGGAGCTTCAGCATCAGTCCTTCCAATGAATATTCAGGATTGATTTCCTTTAGGATCGACTGGTTTGATCTCCTTGCAGTCCAAGGGACTCTCAAAGGTCTTCTCTAGCAGCACCACAGTTCTAAAGCATCAGTTCCTTGGCACTCAGCCTTCTTTATGATCCAACTCTCACATCCATACATGACTACTGGAAAAACCATAGCTTTCGCTATCCGACCTTTGTCAGCAAGTTGATATCTTTTTTTAATATACTGTTTAGGTTTGTCATATCTTTTCTTGCAAGGAGCAAGCGTCTTTTAATTTCCTGGCTGTAGTCCCCATCCGCAGTGATTTTGGAGCCCAAGAAAATAAAGTCTGTCACTGTTTCCACTTTTCTCCATCTATTTGCCATGAAGTGATGGGACCAGATACCATGATCTTTTGTTTTTTGGATGTTGAATTTTAAGCCAGTTTTTTCATTCTTCTCTTTGACCTTCATCAAGAGGCTGTTTAGTTCCTCTTTGCTTTCTGCCATTAGATTCTAACTCTTGCTTCTTGTCTTGCATACAGCTTTCTCAGGAGACAGGTAAGATGGTCTGGTATTCCCCTCTCTTTAAAAATTTTCCATAGTTTGTTGTGATCCACACAGTCAAAAGTCTTTTCCATAGTTAGTGAGGCATAAGTAGATGTTTTTCTGGAGTTCCCTTGCTTTCTCTGTGATCCAGCTGATTTTGGCAATTTGATTTTTGGTTCCTCTGGCTCTTCTAAATCCAACTTGTACATTTAGAAGTTCTTAATTCAGGTACTTCTGAAGCCTAACTTGATGAAGCCTAACTTGAAGGATTTTGAGCATCACCTTGCTAGCATGTGAAATGAATACAACTGTATAGTAGTTTGTACATTCTTTGGCATTGCCTTTCTTTGGGAGTGAAATGAAAATTGACCTTTTCCAATCCTGTGGCTACGCTGAGTTTTCCAAATTTCCTGACACATTGAGTGCAGCACTTTAACAGCCTCATCTTTTAGGCTTTAAAATACTTCAGCTGGAATTCCATCACCTCCACTAGCTTTGTTTTGCTTCCTAAGGCCCATTTGACTTCACACTTCAAGATGTCTGGCTCAAGGTGAGTAACCACACCTTCATGGTTATGCGGGTCATTAAGACCTTTTTTGTATAGTTCTTCTATGTATTCTTGCCACCTCTTTTTAGCATCTTCCGCTTCTGTTAGGTCCTTGCCGTTTCTGTGCTTCGTTGTGGTCATCTTTGCATGAAATTTTCTCTTGGTATCTCTGATTTTCTTGAAGAGATCTCTTTCCCATTTTATTGTTTCCCTCTATTTGCATTGTTCAGGGCTTCTTGTCTGTCATTGCTACTGTTGTTTTCTTATTACTGAGTTTTTATGTTTCTCTGTATGTGTCGTTTGTGCTGTGCTGTGCTTAGTCACTTGGTTGTGTCAGACTCTTTGCGACCCCATGTCCATGAGGATTCTCTAGGCAAGGCTTGCCATACCCTTCTCTAGGGGATTTTCCCACCCCAGGGGTCGAACCCAGGTCTCCCACATTGCAGGCAGATTCTTTACTGTTTGAGCCACCAGGAAAGCACATGTGTTGTATACCAGACCTTATCAGATACATTTTAAAAAGATCTTCCCCAGTCTGACTTGTCTTTTTATTCTCTTGTGTCTTTTGTAGAGCTGAAGTTTTTAGTTTTAATCAAATCCTGCTTCCTTCACAAGAGCCCCATTTCTTTTCCCCTGGTTGCAATTTTGGTGTCATTGTCAGGGGTTTTCTGTTTTGTTATCTTCTAGGAGTTTTTTGGGAGAAGGAAATGGCAACCCACTCCAGTATTCTTGCCTGGAGAATCCCAGGGACAGAGGAGCGTAGTGGGCTGCTGTCTATGGGGTTGCAGAGTCGGACATGACTGAAGTGACTTAGCAGCAGCAGGAGTTTTTTAGTTTTGCATTTTGCCCTTAGGTCTATGATCCATCTTGAGTTATTTTTTGTGAAGTGTTTAAGGTCTATATCTAGATTCTTTTGTTCTTGGCATGTCTATGTTCACTTGTTAAGCAGCCTTTGTTGAAGACTCCATTTTTCCACCAAAATGCCTTTGCTCTGTTGTTGAAGATCAGTTGTCTGGTTTTGGAATTAGAGTAATGCTGGCCTTTTGGAATGAGCTAGGAACTAGTATTTCGTAGGTCTTCTTGTATTTTCTGGAAGAGATTGTAGAGAACTGATACAATGTCTTCCTTAAGTGTTTGATGGAATTCGCCAGTCAAGCTGTTTGGTCTATGCTTTCTGTTTCGAAAGGCTATTAATTATTGATTCATTTGCTGTAATAGATTTGAACCTATTAAGATGATCTGTTTCTCACTGTGTGAGTTTTGGTAGGTTGTGTCTTTCTAGTTGTTGGTTCATTTCATCTAGTATATAAAATTTGTGGTCATAGAGTTGTTCATATATTCCTTTGCTATGCTTTTAATGTTTGAGGGAACAATAGTGATGTGTCCCTTCTTTCATTTCTGATATTAGTAATTTGTACTTTTTCTCTTTTTTTCCTTAGTTAACCTGGTTAGAGCCTTACCAATTATATTGTTCTTTTCAGAGGATCAGTTTTCAGTTTCACTGATTTTTCTTTTTGTATTGATTTTCCATTTTCAGTATCACTGATTTCTGTTTCAATTTTTATTATTTGTCTTCTGCTTACTTAGCTCTTTTTCTAGTTCCTTGGGTGGATGCAGAGGTAATTGATTTTAGATGTTCTTTTCTAATACATATATTCAGTGCTATAATTTTCCCCTAAGCAACAGCTTTGCTGTATCCCAAGTGTTTTGGTAAAGTGTGTTTTATTTACTTCAAAATATTTAAAAATAAATTTTTAGATTTCTCCTTTAACCCACTTGTTATTTAGAAAAAAAATTTTTTTAATGTGTTTTGCAGTTTTCTAGCTATCTTTCTGTTACTGATTTCTAGTTTAATTCCATTGTGATCTGATGGCATACTTTGTATGATTTCTATTCTTTTAAATTTGCTTAAGTGTACTTTATGTGTATAACTGGGCCTGTCTTGTCTTGGTGAATGTTTCATGGGGAATTGAGAAGATGTATTTATTCTGCTGTTGTTGAAGTATTATACA
Source organism: Dama dama (assembly GCF_033118175.1). NCBI lineage: Eukaryota > Metazoa > Chordata > Mammalia > Artiodactyla > Cervidae > Dama > Dama dama. The sequence goes on along the minus strand of NC_083698.1, from coordinate 77,329,898 downwards.
GACATAAATTAGATCCAGCTGACTAATAGTGGTGTTCAAATATGTTCTTACTAATTTCTTTGTATTGAATTTGCCAGTTAATCTTAGAGGGGTCTTGAAGTGTCCAACTGCAATGGAGAGTTTTGACACTGTTGCTGGGATTATGCACATTAGGTTGTTATGTTTTGGAGAATTGATTCCTTTATGTAATGAGCATTCCTTATGTAATGCTCCACTTTATTCCTGTTAACTTCTTTTGCTCTTAACTCAGCTCCATCTGAAGTTTAATATAGTTTCTCCTGCTTTCTTTTGCTTAGTATTACTCTGTGGGTCTTTACATTTAAAGTGGATTTTTTTGTAGACAACATAAAATTGGGTTGGGCCTTTTTAAAAATTCAGTACAACATTCTGCTCTGAATAATTGGTATATTTTAGACCATTGGCATTTAAAGTACTTGTTGATGTAGCTGAATTATTATCAACTGTAATTTGTTTTGTTTTCTGTTAGTTACCCTTGCTTGTTTTTCTTCTATTCTTTTGCTGCCTTCTCTTGTCTTTGTCTTTTTATATGACTCTATTTCTTCTCTTTTCTGAGCATATAAATCCTTTAAAATTTTTTTTTTTAGTTGAGCTTGTGTTTGCAATATACATTTACAATTGGTCCAAGTTCTCTTTAAAATAAAATTATACGACTTTAGGTTGTATGCATTCGTTCATGCTTCACTTGTGTCCGACAGTCTGTGACCCTGTGGACCATAGTCCACCAGGTTCTTCTGTCCATGAGATTTTCCAGGCATGAATACTGGATTGGGTTGCCATGCCCTCCTTCAAAGGATCTTTAGGTACCTCATAACAGAGGATTCCTGTTTCCTCCCTCCTATCCCTTATAACATTATTGTTACTCATTTTACTTATCCACAAGCTGTAATCACTCAACTCATTTTTGCTATTATTTCTTTATACAGACTCTTAACTGTTTGGTCAGTGAATAATAAGGAAAATATTTTATTCTACCTTCATTTAAGTTGGTCAGTTTTTTTTTTGTTCAACACTTTATAAATAGTTCATTTCACTCTCTTCTTGCTTGTATAGCTTCTGAGGAGAAATCGGTAAGTTTTTTTTTTTTTCCTGGCTTCTATCAAGATTTTCTTTTTGTCTTTGATTCTCTGCAGGTTGCCTGTGATAGACCTAGGTGTAGATGTTTTGTTATTTATCCTCCTTTATATTTAAGCTTCCTGGATTTGTGGTTGGATATTTATCATTTGGGGAAATTTCAATCATTATTAGTTTTAGGTTTTTTTCTGTCCTTCCCCCATCCCCTTTCTCCTTCTTCCTTCCTCATTCCCTTACTTGTTTCTGGTATTACTATTTATATCTGTGTTGTTATTGTTCCATGTTTTTTTGGACTTTCTTTTTTTCCTTGGCATTTCAGCCTTTGGAAGTTCCTTTTGACATATTTTTAAGCTCATTGATTCTTTGCTTGCTTAAATTTCGTGTGTTGCTGAACCCAACAAAGGCATTCTTTGTTTCTCTTAACAGTATTTTTTATTTCCATCATTTCCTTTTGGTTGTTTCTTAGAAATTTCCATTTTTCTGCTTACAGTACTCATCTGTTCTTGCATGTTGTTTATTTTTTCCATAAGAGCCCTTAGAATATTAATCACTGTTACTTTCAAATTCTTGGTGTGATAATTCCATTATGCTTGGTTTTCCATATTCAGACAGTGTTTTAGCATGCCTTGTAATTTTCTGTTGAAAGGCATATATAATGTATTTAGTAAAAGAAAATGAGATAAATTGACTTTCAGTGTAAGGTTTTATATTTATCTGGCTAGCAGTTAGGTTTTGTTTGGTGTTTGCTGAAGCTGTATCAGAGGCTAAAATTTCCTTCCCTGTTGTCTTTTGGTTTCCCTGGAGACTTCTTCTTAAATAAGGTCTGAGATGCATAGTTATTTTGTAGTACCCTGTTATTATTTATGATGGTAAGTTATAGGGGGACGGGAAGTGTTCTGTAGTCCTATGATTTGGCCTCAGTTTTTTTAGAGTCTCTATCCTCAAGACATATTTACCTGTTTTCCTGTTTTTGTTCCCTCTTAAGTGAGACAGGAATGCTAAAAGGCACTGGAGTTTAGTGTATCTTTACCCTAAGTCAAATATTAGAGTGTTCTGGAATTGGATATTTCCTTTTTCTTAGGTTGATGAGGCTCTTATTGAACCCCAGTTGGTTGGGTTCTGGTAGAATAGTTTCTGTTGAGGATAGACCTTGTTAAAGAACAGAACGCTTTAGGGATATTTCATCATGACTGTTTTTCCCCTCACTTTCCTGGAAGAACAACTTGATTTTCAGTGTGATAGATAACCTGGTGGGGTTCCTGGTGATAAAATTCACAGAAGTGGTGGGGGGCTTCCCTAAGACTGGAACCCCTGCAGTTTTAACTGAAATTTGTTCATGCTGAGTCTTCAGTAATTTGTCAATCATAATTTAGGCTTTCCTATGCTGGTAATGGTGGTTGTGGCATTTTCTGCTTCTGAGCTTTGCTGAATTGACGATTCTCTGTATCTGCCCGTCTCTCTTGCCAGTTTCGGGGGCAGTGGTTTGCTCTGTGACCCCAATTCTCTAATAATCTAAGAACTGTTGAATTTTAGTTTGTTTTGTTATTTTAGTTTGTTTTGCTGTTTGCTATGAGGATGGGTGTGGGAACTTCCAAACTCCTTACTGTTGGATCAAACACCATAAGCCCCCTGTGGTAATGACTTTTATTTATTCCATATTTTACTTGTCTTACTAAAGAATATAACATATCCCAAGATGATAAAGCTTTCTTTTTCTAGCTGCATAATATGGCATGGTATGCATAAACTGGGCTGATTGAATCATTCTTCTTGATGGGCACTGAGTTTTCCCCATCTTTTCCCATTATTAACAGTACTGCTAGAAATGTGTTTATACATGTATCCTTGCATGCTGGCTGTGTCATATCCTTAGGTTACTTCCAAAAGGGTGACATCCAGGTCAAATGATACTTTCTTTTGTTAGCCTACTTTGTCAAAAAATTGTAGCAGTGTATGAATTTCCTTTCATTTGGACATCACTGGATATTGTCAGCCTGATAGGTAAAAATGGTTTCTCATTGTTTTTTTGATTAGTACTTTCCCAATTAGAGTGAGGTCTGAAGCATCATTGTCTACCATTTCAGCTTCCTGAGTGCATCTTTATTTGTGATATTGCCTTTCTATCATTTGGGTTATTTGCTTATTCCTTATAAATTTGTATTCTAGGCCCAGTTGTTAATATATTTAAAACTTATTATTTGTGTTCCTTATAGAAAAGTCAGAAAATGGCAGCATAAGAAGAAAGTAAAAATCACCCATCTGCTCACAGAGATAAACTGCTCTTAGAATTTTGATATTGGACATTTTTCTAAGCATATGTATGTATATAAATTCCTACCAAAATGAAATTTTACTTGGCATGCTATATAAAAATATTATTACATGCGATTTTATGTTTAACTACAAAATAAAAAATATCAAGCAAGAGAAAAAAGCTTTTGAAATGTAGATCATGACCTACTAAATTGATTTCATGACACAGAGTTTGGAAACTTTGCCTAAAACTATGTAAATATGCAACCTTGATAAAAGAAAAATAAAAATATGGGAACAATAAATATATCCCTTAATTCAAGATAACTGGAATGTCTTCTATGTTTTTCATTTATTTAGTTTTTTCAGACATTTAGAAAATTCAGTATTACTGAAATGCCCAAACATAATTAAAAGTAGACAAAGTAGTATGATGAATCCCACTGTCCCCATCCCTTACATTTAGCAGTTATCACATTTTTGCTAATCTTGTTTTACCAAACAATCCATATTTAAATTTACCTAGTTGGCTCAAAAAATATTATTCATAATTGGCTTTCTTTGAATCTGGATGCAAGCAAGAGATCTGCGCACTGTGTGGTTAATATTGTCTTAAGTCTCTTGTGATTTATAGTATCTACTCTTGGCTTTTAAAATTTTTGCTCTACTTATTGCTCCCCTGGTGACTCAGATGGTAAAGAATCTGCCCACAATGCGGGAGATTGGAGTTTGATCCCTGGGTTGGGAAGATCCCCTGGAGGAGGAAATGACAACCCACACCAGTATTCTTGCCTGGAGAATTCCATGGACAGAGGAACCTGTGGGCTATGGTCCATGGGGTCACAAAGAGTGGGACATGACTGAGCACCGAATGTTGATTGAAGGATAGACCATGCTTTGGGTTTGACAGATGCTTTCTTTGGTGGTGGTAAAGGACAGAAATGGTATGGACCTAACAGAAGCAGAAATATTAGGAAGAGGTGGCAAGACTACACAGAAGAATTATACGAAAAAGACCTACATGACCCAGATATCAACAATGGTGTGCTCACTCAATTAGAGCTAGACATTCTGGAATGCAAAGTCAAGTGGGCCTTAGGAAGCATCACTATGAACAAAGCTGGTGGAGGTGATGGAATTCCAGCTGAGTCATTGAAGATCCTAGAAGATGATGCTGTGAAAGTGCTGCACTCAATATGCCAGCAAATTTGGAAAACTCAGCAATGGCCACAGGACTGGAAAAGGTCATTTTCATTCCAATCCCAAAGAAGGGCAGTGTCAAAGAATGTTCAAGCTACCACACAATTGTACACATCTCACATGCCAACAAAGTAATGCTCAAAGTTCTCCAAGCCAGGCTTCAACAATAAATGAACTGAGAACTTTCAGATGTTCAAGCTGGATTTAGAAAAGGCAGAAAACCAGAGATCAAATTACCAACATCCATTGTATCATAGAAAAAGCAAGAGAGTTCCAGAATAAAAATCTACTTTATTGACTACACCAAAGTATTTGTGTGGATCACAACAAACTATGGAAAATTCTTCAACAGAAGGGAATACCAGACCACCTTAACTACCTCCTGAGAAATCTGTATGCAGGTCAAGAAGCACCAGTTAGAACCAGACATGCAACAAAAGACTGGTTGCAAATTGGGAAAGGAATAGTCACTGCTGTATATTGTCACATGTTTATTTAACTTATATGTAGAGTTAATCATGTGAAATGCCTGGCTGGATGAAGCAAAAAGGTAGAAGCAAGATTGCCAGGAGAAACATCAATAACCTCAGATATGCAGATGACATCACCCTTATGGCAGAAAGCAAAGAGGAACTAAAGAGCCTCTTGATGACAGTAAAAGAGGAGAGTGAAAAAGCTGGCTTAAAACTCCATAGTCAGGAAGCTAAGATTATGGCATCCGGTTGCATCACTTCATGGCAAATAGATGGAGAAACAATGGAAACAGTGAGAGACTTTATTTTCTTGGGCTGCAAAATCACTGCAGATGGGGACTGTAGCCATGAAATTAAAAGACGCTTGCTCCTTGGAAGAAAAGTTATGACCAACCTAGACAGCATATTAAAAAGCAGAGACATTACTTTGCCAACAAAAGTCTGTCTAGTCAAGGCTGTGGTTTTTCCAGTAATCATGTATGGATGTGAGTTGGACCATAAAGAAAGCTGAGCGCAGAAGAATTGATGCTTTTGAACTGTGGTGTTGGAGAAGACTGTTGAGAGTCCTTTGGACTGCAAGGAGATCTAACCAGTTAATCATAAGGAAATCAATTCTGAATATTCATTGGAAGGACTGATGCTGAAGCTCCAATACTTTGGTCACCTGATGCGAAGAACTGACTCATTGGAGAAGACCCTGAGGCTGGGAAAGATTGAAGGCAGAAGGAGAAGGGGACGACAGAGGTTGAGATGGTTGGATGGCATCACCGACTCAATGGACATGAGTTTGAGCAAGCTCCAGGAGTTGATGAGAGACAGGGAAGCCTGGCGTGCTGCAGTTCATGGGATCGCAAAGGGTCAGACATGAGTGAGCGACTGAGCTTGTTCTTCTAATAGTATTTCCTATAAGTGGAAGTTGGCTATAGGTGATTATTGAGATGTAAGTTCACATTTTTGGCAAGTGTACTTCAAAAGTGATGCTGGAAACTTATTTTCTTGCAGTTTCTGTGGGCAGGAATTTGGGAACCTTAGCTAGGCAGTTTTAACTTGAATTCTTTCATAAAATTGCAGTGAAATGTTGACTGGGGCATCATCAGTAGAAGGTGTAACCAGGGTTGGAGAATCTATTCCAGGTTGGCTCTCTCACATGGCTGGCAAATTGTAATTCACTGTTGAGGGAAGGTCTCAGTTGTTAGTGTGGACCTTTCAAAAGTGTTAGTTGATTATTTGACAGCCTGGAGGCTGGCTTCTTGGGTCAAATGATCCAAGAAGGTTTTTAATAATTTTTTTTATATTGAATGTGTATGTCTTTTCAGAAAACAAAAGTTCATGTCATCTATATGTGGGGATAGTTTTAGCGCTTATGTTTCACTTCTTATTCTTAATTCAGTATGGGCTTCCCTGGTGGCTGAGACAGTACAGAATCTGCCTGCATTGCAGGAGACCTGGGTTCAATCCCTGGGTTGGGAAGATCCCTGGAGGAGGACATGGCAACCTACTCTAGTGTTCTTGCCTGCAGCATCCCCGTGGACAGAGGAGCCTGGCGGGCTACAGTCCAGGGGCTCACAAAGAGTCAGACAAGTAGAAATAGAATGCAAGACATTATGTTTTACTTAACACAATCTGTTAGTTTTATTTTATTTTATTTTTTATTTTTTTAGTTTTATTTTTTAAAACTGTTAGGTTTAATATTTTTATTTAACCCAGTATGTCAATAAATTATTTCATTTGGAAACAGTTTAACAAATTATCAAGATATTAATTTTTTTACTTGTTGTAGTGACTTTTTGAAATCAATGTATGTATTATACTTCAGGAACATTTAGACCATCCACATTTCAAGTGAGCGGTAGCCACATGTAGCTAGTAATCACTGTATTGGGCTGTTCAACTCTGGATACTCTTTGTATAATTAACTGTGTTATGTAATACCATCAAAGATAGTGAGATAGAGGTATCAACTGCATAATCTTTGATAACCTACTTTAACTCATTATCATCAGTATATTTCCATATCAGCAACATACTTCTGCAATATTTTTCAGAGTGCATGGTATGGTATAGATGTACCATAATACCTGTTTGTGGGTTTTTTTTTTTTTGGCTTAATGTTTTTAGGTGTTGTTATATTGCTTTTAGTGAACATGCTTACAGAAAAATCTTTTATGTCTTTATTTCCTTGTGCTAAATATCTATAAAAGCCCTTGCTATGTTAAAGGGCACAGGATTTTCAAAGCTGTGGGTGCCTTTGTCAAATTATGTTTTGTAAGTATGCAGGTTTACTACTGGCAGCATATAACAGTGTATGTTTACGTCATACCTATGTTAATACTGTGTAATTTTCCTTTGGAAATATTTTCCTCTTAGTTAAAAGTGGTATATGATTTGTATATTTTGATTAATGGTGAGCTTAAATACATAGGCATCTGCATATTGACAGTTCATTAATTTTTCATTTTTTATTGTTGTCCTGGTCTTTTCTTGGTTCAGTTCAGTTGCTCAGTCGTGTCCCCATGGACTCTTTGCGACCCCATGGACTGAAGCATGCCAGGCCTCCCTGTCCATCACCAACTCCCGGAGTTTACTCAAAGTCATGTCCATCGAGTCGGTGATGCCATCTAACCGTCTCATCCTCTGTTGTCCCTTCTTCTCCCGCCTTCAGTCTTTCCCAGCATCAGAGTCTTTTCAAATGAGTCAGCTCTTCCATTCAGGTGGCCAGAGTATTGTAGTTTCAGCTTCAACATCAGTTCTTCCAATGAATATTCAGGACTGATTTCCTTTAGGATGGACTGGTTGGATCTCCTTGCAGTCCAAGGGACTCTCTCAAGAGTCTTCTCCAACACCACAGTTCAAAAGCATCAATTCTTCTGTGCTCAGCTTTCTTTTTTTCTTTTCTTTTTTTTCCCCATTTTCAGCTTTCTTTATAGTTCGACTCTCACATCCATACATGACTACTGGAAAAACCATAGGTTTGACTAGATGGACCTTTGTTGGCAAAGTAATGTCTCTGCTTTCTAATATGCTGTCTCGGTTGCTCATAACTTTTATTCCAAGGAGTGAGTGTCTTTTAATTTCATGGCTGCAGTCCCCATCTGCAGTGATTTTGGAGACCCCCAAAATAAAGCCTGTCACTGTTTCCACCGTTCCCCATCTATTTGTCATGAAGTGATGGGACCAGATGCCATGATCTTAGTTTTCTGAATTTGTGTTTTAAGTCAACTTTTTCACTCTCCTCTTTTACTTTGATCAAGAGGCTGTTTAGTTTTTCTTTGCTTTCTGCCGTAAGGGTGGGGTCATCTGCATATCTGAGGTTATTGATGTTTCTCCTAGCTTGTGCTAGGGGATTCCAGCTTGTGATTCCAGCTTGTGCTTCATCCAGCCCAGCGTTTCCCATGATGTACTTTGCATTTAAGTTAAATAAGCAGGGTGACAATATACAGGCTTCATGTACACCTTTCCCTATTTGGATCTGGCCCATTCATTGTTCCTTGTCCAGTTCTAACTGTTGCTTCCTGACCTGCATACAGGTTTCTCAAGAGGCAGGTCGCGTGGTCTGGTATTCCCATTTCCTTCAGAATTTTCCAGTTTATTGTGATCCATAGAGTCAAAGGCTTTGGCATAATCAATAAAGTAGAAATGGGTGTGTTTCTGGAACTCTTTTTTTTTTCGATGATCCAGCAGATGTTGGCAGTTTGATCTCTGGTTTCTCTGCCTTTTCTAAAACCAGCTTGAACATCTGTAAGTTCATGGTTCACGTGCTGTTAAAGCCTGGCTTGGAGAATTTTGGGCATTACTTTACTAGCATGTGAGATAAGTGCAATTGTGCAGTAGTTTGAGCATTCTTTGGCATTGCCCTTCTTTGGGATTGGAATGAAAACTGACCTTTTCCAGTCCTGTGGCCACTGCTGAGTTTTCCAAATTTTCTGGCATAATGAGTGCAGCACTTTCACAGCATCATCTTTTAGGATTTGAAATAGCTTCACTGGAATTCCATCTCCTCCACTAGCTTTGTTTGTGTTGATGCTTCCGAAGGCCCACTTGACTTCACATTCCAGGATGTCTGGCTCTAGGTGGGTGATCACACCATCATGATTATCTGGGTCGTGAAGATCTTTTTTATATAGTTCTTCTGTGTATTCTTGCCACCTCTTCTTAATATCTTCTGCTTCTGGTAGGTCCATACAATTTCTGTCCTTTATTGTGCCCTTCTTTGCAAGAAATGTTCCCTTGGAATCTCTAATTTTCTTGAAGAGATCTCTAGTGTTTCCCATTCTGTTGTTTTCCTCTCTTTGCATTGATCGATGAGGATGGCTTTCTTATCTCTCCTTGCTATTCTTTGGAACTCTGCACTGAAATGGGAATATCTTTCCTTTTCTCCTTTACTTTTTGCTTCTCTTCTTTTCACAGCTATTTGTAAGGCCTCAGACAGCCAGTTTGCTTTTTTGCATTTCTTTTATTTGGGGATGGTCTTGATTCCTGTCTCCTGTACGATGTCACGAACCTCCGTCCATAGTTCATCAGGCACTCTGTCTATCAGATCTGGTCCCTTAAATCTATTTCTCACTTCCACTGTACAGTCATAAGGGATTTGATTTGGATCATACCTAAATGGTCTAGTGGTTTTCCCCACTTTCTTCAGTTTTATTCTGAATTTGGCAATAAGGAGTTCATGATCTGAGTCATAGTCAGCTCCTGGTCTTGTTTTTGCTTCTGTATAGAGCTTCTGCATCTTTGGCTGCAAAAAATATGATCAGTCTGATTTTGGTGTTGACCATCTGTTGATGTCCATGTGGCATTTTTAGTATTTCTTCTTCTATTGTGGAGTCATTTAAATTGTACTTTCTAATTGTTCCGATTTTAAGTTCTAATTGTTGCTGGCATGTAAGAAGTCTTTTTGTGTGTGAAAGTGAAAGTCGTTCAGTCCTGTCTGACTCTTTGCAACTCCATAGACACTATAGTCCATGGAATTCTCCAGGCCAGAATATTGGAGTAGGTAGCCTTTCCCTTCTCCAGGGGATCTTCTCAACCCGTGGAACGAACCCAGGTCTCCCTCATTGCAGCCAGATTCTTTAGCAGCTGAGCCACAAGGGAAGCCCCTGGACTAACCTTTTTTGTATACAATTTTTCTGATGTGTCTTTTTCTTTTTTAAAAATTCTTTTGGATCTGCAGAGGTTGTCATCTCTTCTACCAGTAATCTTGTTTTTGTCACTTTCAATGTTTGTTTCTAATTTTACTTACTAAGTTCTGGAGCAGTTAGTAATAATGAACATTCTTGTCTTGTGTACAACACCTGGCATTTTACTGTTAAATACGAGAGTAATTATTTCAGGGAAATACCGTTGTAAAGAAAATATCCTATTGCAAGGTTACTATGAAATCTTTGCTTTAGTTGTTTTTTTATTTTTGTTTTTTGGCCTTGCCGTGTGACTTACAGGACCCCCAGAGCACGGCTTAAACCTCGGCCCTGCTGTGAAATTGCCCAGTTCTGACCACTGGGCTGACAGGGAGTTCCCTTTGCTCTGTTTTTCTTCAGGAACTGATTATGATTATATTTTGATGTCTATTTGGTGTATTGATGGCTTTTTTACTTTGAAAGATAGATGTATGGAATTTTATTAGCTTTTTCAGTCTTGAATTGGTAAATTAAACTGCTTGAGTGAGATGTGTTAGATAATAGCTTTGGATTCAGTTTGTGCAAGTTTCGTTTAAGAATTTTGAATTTATCATTTGTATCATGTGTATGTGGTATGTGCTGTTGTATGTTTTAGTAGTAGGATTAATAAGTTGTTTAACAAAATTAAGCTGTAATTTGTATGCTTTCACATACTCTGGAGCTGTATAAAATAATTAAATTTTACATTTATTAAAGACTTACTAGAAGCCCATATAAAGCCCAACTGGACCCAGACTATTTTTTTATTAAAAGTAACTCTTGTAACATCTTTAAATTTTCTTTGATGAACTATACTGATTGTTTTTGGCTTTTGCCAAGAAACAGTTTGTTCAGTAAGTAAAACAGCTAAGAATTGATTTTATATTAATCATACCCAGAAACTATGCAGTGTGGAAATTAGCTGTGTTGATTTTATATCATAGCAATTTTCTTTAGGGGAAGAAAGTTGGTTAGATATCTCCTTGGGATGTTATTGATACTAGATTCAGAGAGAAGAGAGTAAACATTATTAAATGACAAAAATACCAGTTCTTTTAAAGGATTAGTTTTCTCCCCAGCTCTTTATTTTTTAAAAATTTTGAACCTATGGTAAAGTTATAAGAATAAAATCTTTAATGTATTAATTATTGTTGTCCTTAGGTGCATTTTATCTGGTGTTTGAATATATGGACCATGATCTGATGGGACTGTTGGAATCAGGCTTGGTTCATTTTAATGAAAATCACATAAAGTCATTTATGAGACAGCTCATGGAAGGTCTGGATTATTGTCATAAGAAGAACTTTTTGCATCGAGATATCAAATGTTCAAATATTCTTCTAAACAATAGGTATGATAAAAGTTTGACATATATGTTTAAAATGAATCATATATTGTCTACCTTGAGATTTAAAAATTAGTTTTTTATTGCTTAAAATATTTTTAACATAATCAGTATTGCAGTTTGGACTACATCTGAAGTTGTGTTAAATATACTTCAGTTAATTAAATTCCAGTAATAGTTTGTAATGTATGTAAGGTAAACTTTGTTGACTTGTTGACATTCCATCTCCTCAATCTAAGCAATTTAATAGAATTAAGTGGATCAGACCTCTAAAGAACTTTAGAGTTTGTTTAACCTTACAGGGATTTAGGAGTGATAAAGGCTTGAGTTTGAATCCACGGAGTAGTTTGAAGCTATATGCTAGTATCCATAAACTATATACTAGTTTTAGTGAACTTGGGGAAACTATTTAACCCCTCCTTTTGTTGTTGCTGAATAACAACTGTCATACCTCAGTGGAGGAGAGAAAGGGACAGGAAGACTACTGAGCATTATAAGCACCTCCTGGCTCCCAACACTTAGTTGACCTTCTTGTGTGATAGTCTTCCAAATAATATGAATGTTTCTTCTAATAATATTTAGTTTTAGATTAAAAATGGATTTTAGAATCTTTCTTAATTTGAATTTTTTTAAAAAAGTCATCACACTTTTTAGGTGAACTATTTTTCAGGTGTTATATACATGTAACATATGTACCTACATATATATTCAAAGTTTATGTTAAATATTTTACTGGTAGCATAACCTGAACTCTGATAATTCTGTTGTAATTGCTACTGTTTGTTAAAGTGAGGCATGCCTGATCCTGATTTTAGTTAATAGGAAGTATTCTGTAGAGCACCTAGTCACTCTTAAGAACTGGAAAATTAAACATAAATTTAAAATGATGTGGTCTGGTTTTGTGCATTTTTGGCTGGAATTGAACAGGTAATCTGTATTATTACTGAAGTAATACAAGTTACTTCACTTTGTTAATTTTCATTGAAGTATACTTTTCTAAATAGGAACTGGATAATACTGAGAAACTTGTTATATTAGTGCTTTTATGTATAATAATATATGTAATAATAGTACTGCTGTAATAGTAGCTGAAATTATCCAAAGAAAAGTACTGATTTTTTTGCCTTATATTGTTGTGAGCGTATCTATTTGTCTTTTCCTATAGAGCCTTGGGTCTGCAGTGTAATCAGAGTTACTAGTTAGTTCTAGAAATAGAAGAGAATGTGTGCCATCAATTCAGAGTAAACTAATAGTTTTTGTTCATTTTATCTTACTTCCATCAGAGGACAGATAAAACTTGCAGATTTTGGACTTGCTCGATTATATAGCTCAGAAGAAAGGTAAGAATATTTTCAAATGAATATTGTAGACATTAGTGACCAGATTTAGAAGCTATATTAAGAATACCTTATTGATAGTTTATTTTTTTAACAAAAGGGAAATTTTCTTTTCATGGTTAAATACATGAAATAATGAAGTTTTATATCATGTTGGATTTACTTTTATTTATAAGAATTTGTACATTAAATCAATGTAAAAATAAAAGATATTTTTAATATCTAGAGGTTAAATATAATTTTCTTTTAAAAGTTTCTTAAGTGAGCTTAGGAATTTTTAAAAAAGAATTCATACTTAAATTTCTAATGCACATCTAGATGTTAAGATGTTTGTGATTTTGTGTTTAATGAAAAATCTTAGTAAATGCTCTTTATGTTACATGTTTAAGCTTATTTTTTTGTTTTAATTATTATTTTGAACTTCCTTAAACATTTTTAACAATAGTTATATCTGTAGTTGTGTCTGTTTTTTTAAAATTCCTTAGAACCTTTTACTTAAACAACCTACTTCTTTGTGTGGAGTCTCTCTGGCTAAGGTTGGGATTTGTATCCCATTTAGCTCCAAGAGATGGTGGTACTGAAATATGACTTGTCTTACTGGGATTATTCTCAGAAGAATAATACGGAATTTCAAAATAAAATATCTTTCTGAAATAGTGCAGCTTATGGTGATAAACAATGAATTTAACCGGGTTTAATATCTCCAGTTTAGCCCATTCTTTTCTTCTCAGTGTTGTTTCTTTATATTATTATTATTATATGTTGATATGTTATTATTATATATAATCATTATATATAATATATAAATTATATGCAACAATTATATAATTACATATTATAACTATTATTTATATTGATACATGTTATATATGTAAATTCTCTATGACAGTTCTGTAATTTATTTGGTGTAATAATTGGATATAGTAAAGTGTCAGTTAATTTGGAATTCTTAACAACAGGTGTTTATGTTCACTGACTGCCAGTTTCTGGTTACTTGAAAAAATTTTTTTTAAAAATACTTTTTTTAGAATTAAAAATTGGTTTATATTTTAATCTTGTAGTGCCCGTAACATAATTCTGAAAATTATTTTTAGAATTTAGAGGTTTTTAAATGGTTTGTTTGGGATATGTTAGAGTTCTTTTTAACCTCAGACCATGGTATGGACAGGTTGTAATGGACAGTGTTCCAGTCCCCTATATGTACTTTAGCCCTAGCTTTTCTGCCTTTATTTGTTTTACCTAATTAATATTTAAAGGAAAGGTTGTATGCTTTTGCTTGTTTGCTTAAGTTGTTTTAGAGCTTAACAGCTTCATTTCCATTTGAGGAAACAGACCCAGAAAGGATTAAGTGACTTGAAATATTCAAAAGTATTTGTTAATATCATCTAGAGTATGAAGCTTGAAGTTTCCAACTTCCAGTTGTTTATTCTTTCCATCATATATAATAATGCCTCTTGATAGAATTTGAAGGAAAAAAATATATAGGTTCATAAGTGTATTTAATCCAAAACTTCACTTGCATAGCTGGTTCACTGAGATTTCATTGTAGTTTGGTTATCCTTTCTTAATACAAGTATATGTCTCTCATACTTTGACTATAAATCCTGTTCCTCTTGTTTTCATGTTAGGTTTCAGTGGAGATGGAGAACAGCTAAATTACCATTTTCCATCTGATGATTCTTTTTATGTAGATATTTGTCCTTATTGGAATAAGTATGTTCCAGAAAACCTATAGAGCCAAATTTTATGTCTGAATCCACTCTCCCATTGAATTTTTTTTTTTAATGGAATGTTGGGTTTCAGTGGAGTGTCAGGAGTTTGTCGTGTTAACTGAGGCTTGGTCCTCATTGTCTTGCTGAATTGAAAATTTAAAATCCCATAACTTTGCATCTTCAGGTAGTGTACACTGAAAATTTCTGCTTATTCAAATTTGCAAGTTAAAAAGTTGGTGTATCATTTTGTTTTACAAGCAGATATCCTATACTTCAGGGTTATGTAGTTTTAAAAAAATATTTTTTTCAGATTCAAATAATTCCGATTTCTTTAAAATCAGTAAAGAAGTAGGCTTAACTTAATGGAATGACTTAAAACATATTATTCTAGTAAATTTTAATAATACTGAAATTCACTGCCTTTAGCAGATTCACTGTATTTTCCCAAATTCTCTAGATATTTTTTGAAATATAAAGCAAATGATTTTCATCCACATTTCTTTGTTATTAGAACCAGAAAGAAACCATAATACCCCGATCCAAATGTTAAGATAATTTTGAAAAACTTTCTGAGTGTAATTAGCTATTACAGATAGAATGAAATATTCAAGAAATTATCCTAGGGTTTTTTGTTTTAAAATAGAGCAAATTTCAGCTTATCACTGTAATTTGATTTGGTATGCCTTTTTTTGAGTGAGAAAAACCAGACAGAGCTACAGCTAGTGTGTAGGAATTGAACATGAAGTAGAGGGTGACCAATGTGAATCTCTTCTGTCCTGTGTGCTGCAGTAGAAAAAAGGTGAACCACTGGGCTAAAACTTGGAAGAAAAGAATTCTTTTAAAGTTGAAGAATCATTTTCTCATTTTGAACATCAGTATTAATGCTTTGCCTTATTTGGCCTTGGGGGAAAAAAAGAACTTGAGAATGCGAGGTTTTGCCCCATTTTTTCGTATCCATTCAGTTTTTTAGTAGCTTATTTAGGTCTAACTTTTCCCAAAACTTTCAGCCACAATGATAAACCCTCTTTCTGAGTGTTTATTTTACTAGGTCTTGGCCCCAGTGCTTTTCCAAGTAATGGGGTATCTTTTTCTCTTTATGTGATTGACTTATATGAAGAAAAAGATACAGTTTGTATATAAGTTGAAATTAATTTCACTTTTAGAGAAGAATCTATAGCTTAGAACATTTACTTCTTTAATGCTAAGAACTCAAAATCTTTAGGCCTAAATCAGGAAACTTTGGCTCTAGGCCTGGCATTGCCGTTTTACCAGTTATGGAATATTGAACAAGTCAGTTAATCTCTCTATATTTCGTTATTCTCAACTTTTAAGATAAAGGATTTCAAATATCTAAGATATTTATAGTTTATTGAAAAACATGTATTATTTCTTAGTTCTGAAAGTTAACATGAATAAAAGATTTTTAAACATTTGAAGACAATATCGCCATCTAGAGGCTTTTCATAAGATTGCCATTAAAGCCAAAACTAAATTTTCCCAAACTTATGTAGGGTATGGGAGAAGGCAGTGGCACCCCACTCCAGTACTCTTGCCTGGAAAATCCCATGGACAGAGGAGCCTGGTAGGCTGCAGCCACGGGGTCGCTAAGAGTCGGATATGACTGAGCGACTTCACTTAGCTTTTCACTTTCATGCACTGGAGAAGGAAATGACAGCCCACTCCAGTCTTCTTGCCTGGAGAATCTCAAGGATGGGGGAGCCTGGTGGGCTGCCGTCTTTGGGGTCGCACAGAGTCGGACACGACTGACGCGACTTAGCAGCAGCAGCATGCAGGGTATGAATGGGAGAGTCACCTGTTGCTGCTTGTCCATGTTCTAGATGAAATTATATTCGGAATTAAAATTGCCTCCTTAGGGCTGGTCTTTTTGTGTTCTTGTCTTTTCACTAGAGCTAGAATTATAGTTATTTAAAGACAGGTATCATTATTTTAAACTTTTGTGTTTTATATGCCTTAAAACATAAAAAACTTTCATAATAACTGCTTGATTAATTCTGATCATTGAATATGTTGTATTAATTATATTAAGATTAGTTGTTGGACTTTCAAATATTATATTTTACTTTTGCCAGATAAAATATACTCATTTAGTCTTCCAGCAAGTTGTGTGATACTTCCATTTCTGAATCTCCCTTAAAACACCTTATCTATCTAATAATATTTTGATAGCATCAGATATTTAAAATTACCCGTGATTTCACATGAAAATTATTTATAAGTCTGATGACTTTACCGTTTATTATCTTATTAACCACATTAAAGTAGAAGCTTTGAAAAATAAGTGGTGGTGGTGTTACTTCCCTAGTGGACTAAAAAAATAGTGTCTGCTTTTTTTTTTTTTCAAAAACTGTTAATGAGACTTACTTATAGAAGATATTCAGTAGAAGTTGAAAATCAGAATATTCGATGTTGAGACCATTATTTCTGGATTTTTACAAAGTTAGTTTCTAGCCATCTGAGAGTAACAGCTTGTTAGAGTTAGTGTTTTTTGTTTTCTAATTTAATGTCTGAGGGATTTTATGTGTGTCTGTCTGCTAGATTATGGAATTTATTGCTTGGAATTTAATTGTTTGAATAAATTGAAATAAAAAAATTCTTTATTTTTAGGAGTGTTTTAAAGTATTAATTTATTCTAACACTAAGAACCTCACTGTATGTTTTTCAATCATGTTCTTTTTCAGTAGAGGTGAATTTGTTTTTTTTTGTGTGTGTGTGAAAAGACTGGGTAGACATGTCAATACCACAGGTTTTTTAGTTCATGAAGCAAAAAAAAAAAAATCGTCAGATGTATGGTGTCACTTCAGTTTGTGTTTTCTCTTTGTGATCTAAATAAAACCATCTTTAGGATGTTGACTGTGAGTAGCCAAACCAGTAGACCAAGTTCTAAATGTTTAGTTTTGAGGACTCTGGATTTTCATTTATTTGTCTAACTTTGGATGATCTATTTTCATTTTTACATCAGTACTTTAGCTTTCTTGGAATTTAAATGTCCTAGTCTCAAGACAGTTTCAGTGTCTTACACTTTTGTTTTTACATTTGTAAACACAATATCCTAATCATACCATGAAATATTCTCTTGATAACACTATAAATGATTATTAAATTGGGTAATTCAAGATTGGTCTTATTCTCTGCTAATTCCACCTACCTTTGAGTTTTCTTTTATATTAGAGTCCTGTTTGCATACTTTCTTTATTTTTGCTTTTTCCTCATTAAGCACTAAGGTAAAACTGAGGCATGACACAATTTTGTGAAAGTTCTGCGTAAATTATCATGAGTTTTTCTTTGATTTTAATAAAACAATTGTTTTCGTTGTCTCTGGTCAGTATTAACTTTAAAAATATATTAAAAAGCTTACTTACAATGTTTATTAAAACATTTAAAATGTAATTAAAACACCCCTGTCTTTTTTAAAGTTCTTTTGCCGTTTCTCTTCTCTCCCAGTCTCTATCTCCTAGCTCTAGAAATGAGCATTTGCTCAGCCTTCTCAGGCAAATGATAGTTGAGTGTAGTCAGAGCAAGAACCAAGTAATTTTATAGGTCTCGTGTGGATATTCTCCTGGAGACAGCAGTGTGTATTGAAGGTGTAAACATCGGCATTTTATTTTATATTATCACTTTGGCTGCACTTTAGAAGGTAGATTGACCTTGTAGGCCTGCAAGCAAGGGCAGTCAGTTATAAAGCTGTTGAATAAACCTCGGTAGGATAATCATAGCTAAACTAGGCAGTGGGCATAGCTGTTGTAAAGATGCAGATGAATTTCATCATAAGATACAGAATTATTAGAATTTGATGGTTGACATGTTGGTAGACATATTCCTGCCTTCACCCCTGTGGTAAGATTTCTGCTTAAGGAACTGAATAAATGACTTATTAATTAGGATAAACTAAATTTATAACAAAGAGAACCTCAAAATTCAGTGGCTTAAAGAATAAGAAGTCTGTATTTCTCCCTCAGTAATCTGGAATAGTTGTTACTTTACCTTGATGCAAAATTGAGAGTACTTTACCATATTATTAGATTAAGTGTTTACTCTGCTTCACACAGTCATTTAAGGATTCAGATTGGAAGATTTGCTGTCTTTCTTCACATGCCTTCCAAGTCGGTCATCATGTCTGTCAGCTCGAAGCTAGAAAAGAGAAAGGAGTGGTGTTGTGAGCCAAGCTAGAAATGGTACTTGTGTTCACTTTCCTTTGGCAAGAACTTGGGCACGTGGCCATACTTAACTGCAGTGAGGATGGGAGATGAAGTGTAGGTGGGCAGCTCCCATCAAAGAAAGGAAGAACAGATTTTAGGAAACAGCTTTGCAGTCTCTGCCATAAGTGATGCTGTTTGCTGAGACAGGAAATGGGAAGCAGGTTTGCAAGATAGTAAATTTCCTTTTATGTTAAGACATAGGTATTTATAGGACTTCTAAATTTGCATGTGTAATAATGTATAAGTGATCCTAAGATGACAGCAATTGGAAAAAAAAATTACTTATATTTTTCTGTAGCAATCTTATGATCCAGAAATTTATTTTTCTAAGAAAATATCAAAAGGAGGAAAGTGGGATAAAATTAGAAGGGAATGGGGAAAAAGCATGAAGAAAAGATTGTGTTTATTGTTATTTATTGATAGCTATGGCATAAATCAGTTGATTAAGAATATTAATAAGTACTTACTATATTCCAAACACTGACCCAGGTAATACCTGTTGGCTGCGTATTAAGTGATATAGAAGATTGACCAAGTCCTTGGTCTCAAACCTATTGGATAGAAGAAAGAATTTAAAGTACTAAATACTAAAAGGCAAATAAAATAGTTTCTGAAGGGTCAGTGTGAGCGTGGGGTGGGGCTGCTAGGGTAATTTTAGCTAAAACAGTAGGATAGACCTCTTTGTGAAATAAAAATGAGCTAAGACCTGAGTGATGAGAAGAGAATAACTTAATGAAGATCTAGGCAGATAACATTCCAAATAGAAGGAACTCAGCAACTGCAAGGCCTGGGAACAGACTTGCAAAGTTAAGGGGCCAAGATGTTTTCCCAGTGTAATAGGTACTCCAGGTTACAGTCTTATCACCGGAGGTAAATTTTAAATTTTATTTAATTACTGTGGGAAATCACTGGACAGTTTAAGCAGCTGACTGATATGACCTGGTTTTATGCTTAAAAACCATAAAAATGGGGGAAGAAGGCTAGAAATGGAGGCAGGGAAACTAGTTAAGAGACTGTTGTAGGAGTACCAGAGAAAAGATAATAGTGGCTCATACTCAAAGTGAGCAGTGACTCACATTTCCTTTAAATTGTGGGAAATGGTTGGATTTAGGATCTATTCGGTTGTAAAGTTGACAGAGTTGTTGATAGATTAGATATGAGATTTGAAGGAAAAGGGAATCAAAGATGACTCCTGGGTTTTTGACTTTAGATGCTGGGTTGGTATTAGAAATAGATCCCAGATTTCTTTTGTAATTTTGGTAGGTGTTTATGTAGTAGATTCTGAAGGATACATGACATTTGGTCATACAGTGAATTTACTTAGCTGAACTCTTTCCATGTTTTCCTCATATAAGTTATGCTCTAAAAGAATTAAGTGTAGACTTTATGTATTGTTGGAAAAGTGAAGTATTTTAGAGCTTATTTAGTTATTTCCCTTTATGTGATTCTTTTTTCATTTCTTAAGAGAATCTTTAACAAAGTTATCAACTATGGTTTGTGAATTTTACTTTGGATTATCCAGAATCTCTGAATACATCAAGGGCCTAAAATCTTGCTCTGATCATCTGCCTTGCCTTTTACCTGTTTAGACCAGACAGGCGACTGAGCTGCCTGCCAGGCTGGGGATGCACCGTTAAGGCAGTGCTTGCTTTGTTAGAAGTACAGTGCTGCTTGTGGGGCAGTAGGGTAAGGAAGACCATAACCACATCACAAGGTCCCTAAGGTCCCCAGTCTTAAGGGCAGTGTTGGAATCTACTACTGATAATCTTTGATCTCTGTTCTGTTGATACTTAATTGAATGTAAAGAGAAATGCTGGGATGGTACTTTGTTTTATAAAATGTGTACATCAGTTTGAATATTTACTTCATGAAAGAAGGAATTTTCACAATATAGTTTATACTAGTGTTTTAAATAGGGCTTCCCTGGTGGCTCAGAGGTTAAAGCCTCTGCCTGCAATGCGAGAGACCCAGGTTCGATCCCTGGGTCGGGAAGATCCCCTGGAGAAGGAAATGGCAACCCACTCCAGTATTCTCACCTGGAGAACCCATGGACGGAGAAGCCTGGTGGGCTACAATCCATGGGGTCGCAGAGTCAGAAAATTGAACTTTCTATGTCAGATTTTACAGTTAAATGTTTCCAGTATTTACATAGTTTTAATTTTTCTTCTGACAAAAACTAAGCATTTAGATATATTTGGAAAAGCTGCTAATTGGTATACATTAAATTCTTTTGCTGTATACCTGGAAGTATATTCCACTAGTCTCTATTAATCATTTTTGAAAAGGTATTAAATATTTTCACTTCTGAATTTGATGAGTTAATAAAAAAGTGAACTACTCTTAATTTAAACTGCTAAAGATGACTGTTTTCTGAATGTTGCCTAGAACTTGTTATATAGTATTGTTACTTTCCTAGTGGCTCAGACGGTAAAGCGTCTGTCTACAATGCGGGAGACCTGGGTTTGATCCCTGGGTTGGGAAGATTCCCTGGAGAAGGAAATGGCAACCCGCTCCAGTACTCTTGCCTAGAAAATCCCATGGGTGGAGGAGCCTGGTGCAGGCAACTGTCCATGGGGTCGCAAAGAGTCGGACACGACTGAGTGACTTCACTTTCTTTCACTTTCTTTCTTATTTTTAAAAAACAAAATTCAGCTGAGTAAATTTGAAGATCTAGTTGGCTTATTAAGCACTTCATGAATCAGGCAGCATCCCATCTAGCAAGTAGAAGGGAGCTCCAAGTTTTAAAGGCAGAGGGGGCAGGGACAAGGAAGTTACACTAGCAGAAGGCAGATTGGTTGTAGCAAGATTGTTTTCCTTTAAGGGGTGGCAGGGGTGTCTATGTGACAGATTACCTCACTAGTGCTGCCCAGGAAATTCCAGACTGATTGATTAAGATGAAGTTTCTGGGATGGCTTGAGTCGGCAATTAGGTTAGATATTAAGTCTTGGTTGGCTGGTGTGGGGCTTACACAAATAACAGATCCATTTTGGATCTGTTGTTTCTTTTTAAACTATGTAAAATAATCTTTCATTTAAATATGAACTTTACTAACCTTAATTTGTATAATCTTTCCACATATTTCACCCTTTTATTTTTTTAATACATTTAAAAACATTTCTAAACATAAAAGATTAAAAGTTAACTATTTACTTGACCATTTAAATTAATTTAAACATTTTTCTTGAGACTAGTTGTACCTAGATAACAAGACCACAGGTTTCATATGCTCACAGACCCTTGAAATGTTTTAGAAAATTACTTGTCATGTTTTTCTAATACTTTGCCTGCCCTCTGCCACCAGCTAATTCTTGTATGTCACCTAAAGTTGGGGCCATATACATTAAAAGTTCTTCCGTATGTCCAGCACTGTTCTCGGCTTAGTTTGTGGGGTTCATAATAAAGAATGGCCTCTGAGGCCTTTTGACTTTCTTGGAACATAGGGAAAACAAAGTAGTTCAATATAATGGTAAGTATGGTGTAAATTTAAGAATATGAAAATAAATCTCTCTTTAAAAATAAATCTGTTGTTAAAAAGAGATTAGACCTTATGGAGACGGATCTTTCACTATGTTTTAAAAGAGGTATAGGTTTGAGTGAGAGTAAAATCGGAAGGAACTTCAAATTTAAAAGGACGTAGGTCATCAAGAGGTGAACATATTTTTAAATGGTTAAATCCAGCTTAATTAGAATAGCTAGAGTTTAAGAGACTTCCTCATTGTGCAAAGTGATGCTAGTAAAAACAAGCAAAAATCACTAAGGAAAGTAATTTAGTAATGTTAGAAAAATCTAATGCTCGTTAGCTATTGAAAACAGACTATCTTCTCTGTTTTCACTACCTTTCTCTGAAAAAAGGTCAAGTATTCTTTTTTCCTGGCTTTGGCACACTGTTACTATAGTCCTAACTGTGGTAATGCTGTGATGTCTAGATCAATGCCTTATAGTATAAATGTTTAAATTATTTGGGGAAATCTGGCTGTGTGGAAGCAGGCTGCTTGGAACTCAGACCTACAGTCAGTCGGCAAGAGGGAATTGCTTGTAAACCATATGCTCCTTTTTTTCCTTACCCAGACTGGTCCAAGTTTAAGCTGACCTTAGGTGGCTTGGCTTGGAATACAGCCGTTCTGGGGAATTTCCTGATACAGCTTTTGTGTCCTTGTGATTTGGAGGATATCTGGAAAGAAGGAGATATTTAGAATTGATCTAAAGACTATGTGATATATGTGTATGTGTGTGAAGGCACATATATATGTCTTCATTGTTAGAAGATGATAAAGTGTCTTACCTATTGCCAGTGGTTCTTTACAGAATAAACCTGAATTGGAGAGAGGACACAGCCTATCAACATAAAATTGGATTAAATATTTACTGAGTATGGCCCCAGGCATCAGAACAAGACCCAGTTTCCCCTGAAGTCAGTCTCTCTCATCAGGAAGCTTCCATAAGCCTCTTATCCTTATCTATCAGAGGGCAGACAATGAAAATCAAAATCATAGAAAACTAACCAAACTGATCTTATGGACCACAGCCTTGTCTAATTCAGTGAAACTATGTGACGTGCTCTGTAGCGCCACCCAAGACGGATGGGTCATAGCGGAGACTTCTGACAAAACATGGTCCACTGGAGAAGGGAATGGCACACCACTTCAGTATTCTTGCCTTGAGAACCCTGTGAACAGTATGAAAAGGCAAAAAGCTATGACACTGAAAGATGAAGAGCCCTGGGTCAGTAGGTGCCCAGTAAGTTATTGGAGAAGAGTGGAGAAATGACTCCAGAAAGAATGAAGAAGTAGAGCCAAAGCAAAAACAACATTGTGGGTATGACTGGTGATGGAAGTAAAGTCTGATGCTGTAAAGAACAGTGTTGCATAGGAACCTGGAGTGTTAGGTCCATGAAAATTGGGAAGTGGTCAAACGGAGATGGCAAGAGTGAACATCTACATTTTAGCAATCAGTGAATTAAAATGGACCGGAGTGGGCAAATTTAATTCAGATAACCATTATATCTACTCCTGTGGGCAAGAATCCTTTAGAATAATGGAGTAGCGCTCATAGTCAACAAGAGTCTGAAATGCACTACTTGGTTGCAGTCTCAAAAATGACAGAATGATCTCTGTTTATTTCCAAGGCAAGCCATTCAATGTCACAGTAATCCAAGTGTATGCCCCAGCCACTAATGCCAAAGAAGCTGAACAGTTTATGAAGACCTACAAGACCTTCTAGAACTAACACCCAAAAAAGATGTTCTTTTCATTATAGGGGACTGGAATGCAAAAGTAGGAAGTCAAGAGATACCTGGAGTAACAGGCAGGTTTAGCCCTGAAGTACAAAATGAAACAAGGCAAAGGCTAACAGAGTTTTGCCAAGAGAACACACTGGTCATAGGAAAACACTCTTTACCAACATTACAAGAGACGACTCTACACATGGACGTCACCAGATGTCAATACTGAAATCAGATTGATTATATTCTTTGCAACCAAAGATGGGAGAAACTTTGTACCATCAGCAAAAACAAGATGAGGAGCTAACTGTGGCTGAGATCATGAGCTCCTTATTGCAAAATTAATACATAAATTGAAGAAAGTAGGGAAAACCACTAGACCATTCAGGCATGACCTAAATCAAATCCCTTACCTTTATACAATGGAAGTGACAGATAGATTCAAGGGATCAGATTTGATAGACAGAGTGCTTGAAGAACTAAGGATGGAGGTTTGTGACACTGTGTAGGAGGCAGTGATCAAGACCTTCCCGAAGAAAAAGAAATGCAAAAAGGCAAAACGGTTGTCTGAGGAGGCCTTACAAATAGCTGTGAAAAGAAGAAAAGCTAAAGGCAAAGGAGAAAAGGAAAGACAACCCATCTGAATGCAGAGTTCCAAAGAATAGCATGGAGAGATAAGAAAGCCTTCCTCAGTGATCAATGCAAAGAAATAGAGGAAGATAATAGAATGGGAAAGACTAGAGATCTCTTCAAGAAAATTAGAGATCCCAAGGGAACATTTCTTGCAAAGAAGGGCATAGTAAAGGACAGAAATTGTATGGACCTAATAGAAGCAGAAGAGATTTAAGAAGAGGTGGCAGGAATACACAGAAATGATAACCACGATGGTGTGATCACTCACCTAGAACTGGATATCCTGGAGTGTGAAGTCAAGTGGGCCTTAGGAAGCATCACTACGAACAAAAATAGTGGAAGTGATGGAATTCCAGTTCAGCTATTTCAAATACTAAAAAAGATGATGCTATGAAAGTGCTGCATTCAATATGCCAGCAAATTTGGAAAACTCAGCAGTGGCTGCAGGACTGGAAAAGGTCAGTTTTCATTCCAATCCCAAAGAAGGGCAGTGCCAAAGAATGTTCAGACTACTGCACAATGACACTCATTTCACACACTAGCAAAGTAATGCTCAAAATTCTCCAAACTAGGCTTCAACAGTACATGAACTATGAACTTCCAGATGTTCAAACTGGGTTTAGAAAAGGCAGAGGAACCAGAGATCAAATTGCCAATATCCATTGGATCATCGAAAAACCAAGAGAGTTCCAGAAAAACATCTACTTCTGCTTTATTTGACTATGCCAAAGCCTTTCACTGTGTAGATTACAACAAACTACGGAAAATTCTTAAAGAGTTGGGACTACCAGAACACCTTACCTACCTTGTGGAAATGTGTATGCAGGTCAAGAAGCATCGGTTAGAACCAGACATGGAACAATGGACTGGTTGCGAATTGGGAAGGAAGTATATCAAGGCTGTATATTGTCCGCTGTTTATTTAAAACTTATATGCAGAGTACATCATGTGAAATGCTGGGCTAGATGAAGCAACAATCTGGAATCAAGATTGCTGGGAGAAATATCAATAACCTCATATATGTAGATGACACCATCCTTATGGCAGAAAGCAAAGAGGAACTAAAGAGCCTCTTGATGAAAGAGAGGGAGAAAGTTGGCTTAAAACTCCACATTCAAAAAACTAAGATCATGGCATCTGGTCCCATCGCTTCATGGCAAATAGATGGAGAAACAATGGATGCAGTGACTTTGTTTTCTTGGGTCCAAAATCACTGCAGATGGGGACTGCAGCCATGAAATTTTAAAAGATGCTTGTTCCTTGGTAGAAAATCTATGAGAAACTTAGATAGCATGTTATAAAGCAGAGACATTGCTTTGCCAACAATGGTCCATCCAGTCAAAGCTATGGTTTTACTAGTAGTCATGTATGGATGTATGAGTTGGATCATAAACAAAGCTGAGTTCTGAAGAACTGATGCTTTTGAATTGTGGTGTTGGAGAAGGCCCTTGAGAGTCACTTGGACTGCAAGGAGATCCAACCAGTCCATCCTAAAGGAAATCAGTCCTGAATATTCATTGGAAGGACTGATGCTGAAGCTGAAACTCCAGTACTTTGGCCACTCGATGGTGAAGTACTGACTTATTGGAAAAGACCCTGATGCTGGGAAAGATGAAAGGCAGGAGGAGAAGGGGACGACAGAGGATGAGATGGTTGGATGGCATCACTGACTCAGTGGACATGAGTTTGAGCAAGCTCCAGGAGTTGGTGATGGACAGGGAAGCTTGGCGTGCTGTAGGCCGTGGGGTCACAAAGAGTCGGAAACGACTGACCGACTGAACTGAACTGAACTACAGTTTACCTTTCTGTACTTTCTGTTCACATACCAAAATGGGTTAAAATAAATAAAATATTGTCAATGGAAGATATGCCCAGTTGAAAACTTTGTTAGGTGGTTACAGTTTGAACTGTATCTTGCCACACATTAGTAATTTGCCAGATTTGGTGAAGATCAATCTGCCAACAGTTATGTTGATATATAGATCTTTCTTTGTCCATATTACAGTTAAAACAAGATGACTTTTTTTAATACATTGATGGAATTTTTCAGTTAATTATATTGCCTTCAGATCTATTTTATGATCCTGTGTTAGATATCATAGCATGTATGAAGGCGGATGAAAGTGGTTTTAGTTAGGATTGTAGGATGGTTTTGATTGGCCAAATAATATTTCTTAAGAGAATTTTGGGGGCTTCCCTGGTGGCTCAGTGGTAAAGAATCCACCTGTTAATGTAGGAGTTGCAGGCTCGATCCCTGGGAAGCGGTTGAGAAGATTCCCTGGAGAAGGAAATGGCAATTCCTGTATTCTTGCCTGGAGAATTCCATAGACAGAGGTGCCTAGCCTCTGTCTACAGTCCATGGGGTTGCAAGAGCTGGACACAACTTAATGAGTAAACAGCAGCACCAACAAAGAGAATTTCTCTTATTCTAACACATATTAACTCTAAAGAGTGCCTTCTCTGTTTTTTAGTCGGCCATATACAAACAAAGTCATCACTTTGTGGTACCGTCCACCTGAACTGCTGCTGGGAGAAGAAAGGTATACACCAGCTATCGATGTGTGGAGCTGTGGGTAAGATAGGTTTCCTGAATAGTTCAGTTGAAACTTTTGATAAATTAAGTGAAATCTTACCTTTTGGTAATCATGGTTGTTTTTTCCTGTTAGATGTATCCTTGGTGAACTCTTCACTAAAAAACCTATATTTCAAGCAAATCAGGAGCTTGCACAACTAGAATTAATAAGGTAAGCTTGTGATTGTAATATCTGTAGGAAATTAAAAAAATTTCAGGCTTGTGTTTCTAGGCGAATATCACATTTCTGTTTAAAGATAAATGAGTGCTGAAAGGAGGAGAAACTATGTTATAGGCACTCTGATGATTGTTCTAGTAAAATTAAGGATCTTAAAGTCCATACATATCTTGTGATTAAATTAACATGTTCGAGGCCCTAAAAATAAGACTGGGAAGGAGGAGTAAATATGAAGGAGGAGAGAATGAATGGTAGATTCTGTTTTTCAGAGTGTGGAGTATGGAAGAATTAATATTTGGGGATATTAGAAAGAAATACTCTTTTATATACATATATGCATACATGTTTATATTTTTCTGTATATGTATGCACACACTGAAATACATCCATGTACTCACTAGCATATGTCTTCATTGTTTGAAGCCTATTGTAGGACCTTGGTCATATGGTAATCATCTTTCTCTTCATCTAATATTTTAAATAAATTAAAAAAAAGCTTTGGTTTTCTTACTTATAGTAATATGAATTCCCAACTTGTAAGATTTGCATGAGTGTTTGAAAATATGGCTGAAAATTTTTAGGAAAGATTGGTATAAGACACAAAAATACCCATATACTGTCAACTTCCCCTTTAGCAGACTTATTGCACTAATTGGTGCTCTCCGTTCGATCTGTAAATACTACTAGCTTGATAACATAGCACACTGAATATTTGCAGTTAGTAGATTATCACTCTCTACTCTACTTAAGACTAGTATTTATTCCAGCAGTTGAAGAATACGATGACCAAGAGGGAGTTGTTTCC
Organism: Dama dama; assembly: GCF_033118175.1. Lineage (NCBI taxonomy): Eukaryota > Metazoa > Chordata > Mammalia > Artiodactyla > Cervidae > Dama > Dama dama. The sequence goes on along the minus strand of NC_083698.1, from coordinate 77,301,707 downwards.
AATTTTATATACAAATATTCTATTATTGTACATATGTTCAATTATGGACAGATGTGCTTTGCAAAGACTTAACATTGCTATTAAATTATTAAGGTGTGTGCAGGGTACTATAAGGAAGAAAAGGCATATAAATTTAGAATAATTTAATAATCAGATTGCTTGGAATCCTTGATGATATGTTATGGCTGTGGTTTGTGCAAGAAAGCTAATGTAGAACCCCATTCAGTGAATCCTCTCTTGAAAGAGAAGGCCATGGCTCTGTGTCAGAACACTGGGAAATATACATTTATATGTTTTTAGTTAAAATAAAATGTTTAAATCATGTATCTGTGTACCTTTCTTTTTCTTTTGGTAATGATTTCTTCTAACCCATTTTTTCCTATTAGCCAAATATTGTTCCTAATTGGATTGGATACTAGGGCTTCTATCAATGATGTTGATATTTATTTAGTTTATACATGATGCACATATTGTTCTAAGAATTCACCTGAGTTACTTCAGTTGTGTCTTGTCCTTATAGTTAATAAAACTGAACTTTATAAAGAGGTGAAGAATTTGTTCCAAGTCGTACAACTAAACTAGCAAGTGGCAAAATTGAGATTTGAATCAAAGTAGTTTTATCTTAGAAACTATTCATTCTCTATACTATGTGGGAAACAAACTTCCTGGAGCTTTAGTTACTATGACACAAACACCAAAAATTAATGAAGAAAGCCTGAGAAATTTCTATAGGACATTAATATAAAAATTCTAAAAGAACTGATTAGCCTGTGGTATCTAATGTTTTATTAAAAATTACAAAGTCAAGTAGGATCATCCTAAAAATACAAGAATGTTTTAGCTTTAGGTATTCCTTTATTATAATTCATCATTTTAACAGACAAAAAACAGTATGTTTATCTTGATAGCAGTTGAATAGGTATTTGCTGAAATTATAAACTCCTAATTAAGTAAGTGTAGAGGCATATTTCCTTACTATGTTTGATAAAAATATGTATCACAAACTGACTAAATCATGTTTATTGGTAAAATACTAGAAGCAAAGGTAAGAATGAGAAAAAGTTAACTTGTGGTATCATTATTTTAAGAGTGTTTTAGAGATACTGATAAGTTAATTAGTAGTATTAGAAAAGTAAACCCAGTAGAGGTATATATACTAATACATATATTCTGAAGGAAATAGCTTAAAAAAATATCTTTTAAAGACTATTTACGAATATTAACCAGTTTCACCTACAATGGTAAAGAAGATTTGAGTTAAGTGTTGGAGAGGCATATCTTATTTTTGACTAGGAAGCTTTTTTTTTTTTTTTTTTAAACAATGGCAGTTCATCCTCTAGTAGTCGTTACAGTCCTAATGAGAATTTCAGAGGACATTTTTTGAACACTGATTGATTTTAATATTTATCTGGAGGGATGAACCTGAAAGTAACCAGGAAAATTTTTTTTAAAAGAGGGACAATTTGGCATATCATATGCTAAAACCAAATTTTAGTAACTGAAACTATTTTATGCTGGCACAAGATACCATAGGTGAATCAGTGGAATTATATGGGAAATCCAGAAGTAAAGAAAGTTCATATGGACCTTAAAATATAATACAGAGGGCACTTCAAATCAAGGAGTTAATTGAACAGTATTTATTGAGTGCTGATTATGTACCGGTTACTAGGTACGGAGGATACAGCAGAGGTTGGGGATTGTATCCTCTAGTGCCTGATAACTGGCACACATACTTTTCTGCTTTCTTATTGGGGGAGACAGAAAAGAAACAAAGAATAAAATGTATCAGGTGGTGATAAGTGTAAGGGGGTAGAAAGGATAGAAGGTAGTACATATGGTACCAGAGAAAATTTCATGAGGTATCATTTGAGTAGAGATTTGAGTGAACAGAAAAGTCAGGGTCCTCAGGCATGAGTGTGTTTGGATTATCTTGTGAACGGAAATAGAAAGTTCATTTCGTTAGTGGCATACTTTACACTTATTAAAAAGGAGATAGTAGATCTGGAGATCCTGACATGGAAAAGCAACATTGTCACACGAGAAGATCAATTTTACAGAAACTGTGATTGGTTTGACCCTATATACAGGAGACAAATTAAACATATCAGAAGAGTCTGGATCTGTTAATCTGAACATGGACTTGTGACGGGGGTAGAGAGGGGACTATTTTATTTTCTACTTTATATATTTCAAAATGTCTTTGGGTTTTGGTAAGATATCAAATATTATGAAAAAGAATGCTTCAAATTTGATTTTATAGCATTAATTATTTTTAAAACATGAAGAAAAGGGGGCATTTCTGGTAAAAGAGACATGTCTCCTTGATTTGAAGAAGGCAGCAGAATATATTGAAAGGGGTGGGCTTTGGAATCATGCAATCCTTGGCTCTAATGCCATCTCATCTACTTCCTGCTCTTGTGACTTAGGGTAAGTTCCATAATGCTGTAAGTTTCTTTCTTCACAAGTAAAACAGGACAAATAATATGCTTAGGATTGTAAAAATTAAATAAATGTAAGTTTGCTAATATATACTCTTCCCCTTATCTTACTTGCAGTAATGTTGGAATGTTTCCCCAGTCTGAAGCCTCAGGAATGATGAGTTCTAGGGTCTGCATTGAACAAATACATATAAATGTATTAAGGAAGATAATACTAATCAGAATCTGTCTTAAAAAGCTTTACACTGTAGTGGTCACTTTACACTGTAGTGAAGTATTTGTACTTCACCTGATTCCAGAAAATGCTTTAGGCATATTACAAAAATTCTATGATAAGTGGCTTAAATTGAAAAGTAATGGCAAGGAGAGTGAAAAACATAGGTGGGGACAAAAAAGGGATAAATGAGGGCAAAAATGTTTCTACATGAAAGTCACACTTTTAAGTGTTCTGGCAGCCAGTGAAAGAACCTTATTCACACAATGTATACTGCTTAGGGAATAAAAAACTAATCATGGAAGAAAGTAGACTTGGAATGAGAAGAATCTATCCTCTCTCCTGCCCTACACATACACAAAGCCTCAGGTCACACAGGTAAAGTTTTTAAAACTTTAAAGGCATAGGCTTTGGTTGTTCCAGAATATTGGAAATGAAGGGACGTTCGTGTATTTAAAAACGTGAAGCATGTATACTTTTATAAAATCAGTAGCATAAAAATTGGTAGCATAAAAAATTCTGTAGACTTCTTAATCTTTTTGGTCTCAGAACTTCTTTACACTGTTAGACATTGTGAAAAATCCCAGAGGCTTATTTATGTTGATGATATGTATTGAAATTTAAACTGAGAATTAAAAATATTTATTAATTCATTTTAAAACAATATGTTAGCATAACATTTTAATTGTAAAAAGTTTATATTTTTCCAAACTAAAATAAATGGTGAAATGAATAAGATTGTTTTTACATTTTTATAAATTTTGCATGTCTGGCTTAATAAACATATGGATAAACATCTGTGATATGATGTTTTCAGTAGTCTTTTCAGATAATTGTGCATATTCTTCATTGAAACTGGAGTGAGTGGCAGTTTTTTTTTTTAAAAAGCAGGTTATTTGTAATATTCAGTCTGTAACCACTGATTTTGTACTCTAATATATTGAAACCCACTGGTGTATCTTATACTCTGAATGGGTCTTTTATCCCTGATGCTTTTGTAACATCATGTGTGGGTCACTTAATCTATATTGGATCACTGAATTGAGCAGATCTTCTAAATGTAACATTTCATTTTATAGTTCTTGTTATGACACTAATCTCATGAGAAAAGCCTTTAGGTATTTATTTTGAAGCTTTTAGGTTTACAGTGCAGACATAAGTCTTTTAGTATTCTAGACTTTCTCCTGACAGCTTGAATTTTATAATTGACAACACTTCAGTTGTCTTCCTTGAAGTAGCAAGCTGAATTCATTCCTATATAAGAAAATGTCTGGCAGATACCCAAGTCAATGACCATAGTTTGATAGTTCTTTTTGTAGGTGAAAATGGTGGCTCATGAGAAAAGCAGCAGCTTGCAACTCAGTTATTGTACAAGTGCTTCTGAAGATAACTGTCACTTTTTTTTGTGCAGCAGAAGTGCTTTATGTATTCTCTTTCATTACTAAGAATATTAAAAAGATACACACTCAAGTGTTAGGATTTAATAACAATAACTTTTACTGCTTCAACGAAAAGTGCATTCTTGAGTGAAAACCCTCCCTACCCCATCAAGTGGTGTTGAAGAGTATGTACTGCTAATAGTCTGGCATCTCTGCCTGAAGTCATGCTAAGGTGCCAGTGTTTTCTACCGTTGGCTTAATACTGTCAGTGCAAAGCCAATACATTGAAAAGTGTAAATGATGTTTTAAAAGTATCTTTGATCTACCAGACCCCTGAAGGGTCTAGGGGACCCCATTTTTGCAAACTGTTGATGTAGACCAATTAAAAAGTAGAATACAGCATTATGCTAAAAACTTGTACTTTGATTAGGCCCAAGAAATATTCCTCTTTTGAATGTATGGATGACTAAGTATTAGAAAATCTCTTAATATAATTCATGATATTAGTAACCCAAGTAAAAAAATGCAGATGATGGCTACAATAAAGTTTCTAAAAATCAAACTGATAGAACTAAAGAAGCATTCTTTTGAAATTTGAAAGTCACAACAATTAAACCCAAAGTAAAAAGAAATAAATTAATGCTTTCTTAGCAGGAGGTATGTGTGAATTTGTATCTGTCTGTTACTATCTTCACCATGTGTTGTGTTTCTCAAACCAGAAGTTATCATTCTTCCCACTGGTAAACAATGAAAGTTAAATCAGAAACCAAAAAACCCATTAAAATCAGAAACCAAAAAATTACCAAATATTGTGTAGCGTCGTTAGCATTTTAACATTGTTTGGAAATTACCACATAATGTAGAGTACCATAATGATAAAGAATATATGTTTGAAAATATAACAGATGTATTCTGATTATAGATTATGATAATAGACCTGGAAAGCCTCAAACAAACAACTATTTAAAAAAACTATTAGGAACCATAGGATCTCAGATGGCATTCTAAAAATTTTTTTGCCACATTTTGACTATTTCCATTAACAAAACCCTTCTAATTATTGCTTAGGAAATACAATAGGGATAGGAACACATTAAAAAAATGACACTAAACCCCATAAAAAGAAACACAAATCTAATTGAAGAACTTTATACAAGTAAACTTTGGAGCTATTGCAGGTTTGGTTATAGACTACCATGATAAAGTGAGTATCAAAATAAAGTGACTCACAAAATTATTTGGTTTCCCAATGCATATGAAGTTATATTTGCACTATACTGTAGTCTGTTAGATATGCAATGGTATTATGTGTATATGTCCTAATTTAAAAATACTATATTGCTAAAAGTACCTACCGTCGTTTGAGCCTTGAGCAAGTTGTAAACTTCTTGTAAAGGAGGATTTGAGATAACTGTGAGAATTACCAGAATGTGACACAGAGACATGAAGTGAGTAAATGCTGTTGAAAAGATGGTGTCAGTAGACTTGCTAACGCAAGCTTACCACAAACTTGAAATCTGTTTAAATTAAAAAATGAGAAGTGTAGTAAAATGAGAGATGCTTGTATAAAAACCAAAGGAAATATAAAAATTGAAACATTAAGCTTTGTAAAGATCACAGTTCTTTAATCCAGAGCAGCTGTGTTGAATCCCAACAAGGATTCTCTTACTTTTGGAATGTGACAGTACTGATTCTACAATTCATCTGTAAGGAAATCCTGAAAAGGATAATTAGAGAAATGAGTACATAGTGGCGTTTGTCTTGTCTTAAGAAAAATGTAAAGCGAATTTCATATGATATTGACATCAGAATAGATAAATCAGATCAAAATAGATTCCCATAAAAGAGCTCAGATATTTAGGGATTTAGCATATGCTGCATTTCAGAATGTCTTCAGAAATGATTTAGGGATAGCTAATTGATTATCAGGCACTGATTTTGCTAAAATGCAGTTATCAATTGCTGTCATGTCTGCTTCCGTAATTTCTAAAAGTTTTCCCTATCTTAGAAACGTGTGTTCCATCCTGTATGCTGCTCCCAGTTAGATAACTTTCCCAGTCAACTCTCTTCCCAGAATACATAAAAGTCTTTAATGAAGCTGATTTCTATTATAAGGCTGTTAATGAGCCAGATGCTGGATCATTTACTTTCACAGCTCTGAAATAAAATGAATCTCCATTTTACAAAAGAGCAACAGATTCTAAGCAGCACAGTTTCACCAATATCACACAGATAGCGTTTAGGTCTAAAGTTTGTTTTCAGAGTCTGTCTTCATTGTAGTTAGGCAATCTGCCTCATAAGACTGTTGTGTGACCCCTGTCTGTGTTTCCAAATAAACCTCTGTAGCCCCAAATTCCACCTATACCACTTTCCTTGATTTGCCTCCTGAATGTTTATACTTTGCTATTTTCATGACTTTGCCTGTGCACTAATCTTTGCCAGTAACGTATTTCTCTTATTCCCTTTCCCACCTGTTTATTGTTTACTTATCCTTTGAGTTGTAGGCAAAATTCTGTATCTCTTCTCTAACTCAAGTACATTTTCTTCTATTTCTGTAGTTTAAAGTATCCTTAATTTTCTTTATTCCAGTGTATTTTATACTTCTATTATGGTGCACATCAATCTGCGAGGGATTGATTATTTATATTTATGTAGTATATGAAAGTGCAAGAGTGATTCTGTTACCATAATTTAGTAAGATAAAGTCATGTAAACAACTAAAATGTAAAGCAGGATGAAATAGTGTCAAAAGAAATCAGGAGCATGTAGAAAGTGACTATTCTGGACAGTGAGGATACAGAAAACATTGTAAGTAGATTATTTTTGATGTGCATCTTCAGGAATGAAAAGGATTCAGCTAGGTAGACTCTAGGAAAAAGGAGTATGAACAAAGACATGGAGGAGTGGTTGGCCTATGGAGAGATGAATTGGAAGATGAGAATGAGGAAGACAATTTGGGACCCGATCATAGAGAGCCATGCTCCTGAGTTTGGCCTTCTCTCCTTTTGAGGAAGTTGTGAGAATGAGATTGAAAGGAAGAAGAGATAGGCATATTGAAGAGTAAGATCTTAAAAGCTTGGATTTACAAAAATCCTAAACTGTATTGAAACAAAATACAGTTTCAGTGACACAGCTTTAAAAATGCTCCCATCATCTGGTATAAATGTTTCTAATGTATTAGTGATCTTAAGGTCTGCTGAAGAATGGCAACTTTAGTTGTCACTTGCTTCTGTACCTTAGTACATGTATTTATGTATGTGTAGAATATTTTTACTTTTGAGTCAGTGATGCATGGACCTTTTCTTTTTATATATGAAGGTCAGCTGGTAATTTTACATAAGATACACATTTATTCTTGAGATTCAATATACTTGAGTTAAGCATATTTAACCAGTTTTTCATCTACATACTACCAAAGCATTTTAAAATGTTTATCAGCTAGAGTTATCTGTTATAGCATTTCTTTAGTTTATGAAGGACTTACTATAAGAATAGTGAGGGATTTCAAGATACAGAGATCAAAGCAGTTAAAAGTTCTAAATACCTTGAAATTAGAGGCACTACTGAAATTGAAGAACTGTGTTTCAGGAATGTGACTTTTGGGGTTCTCTAGTTGATCAAATTCAGCAGCAGTCTATACGGTTTAGTTAGTGTCTTCAGTGTAGGAAATCTTTTCTGCTGTTATTGCAGACTTCATTATATTCATGAGAAGTGGTAATGATAGGTACCTGCAAAACCAGAGAATACATATACTAAACTCTAGTTCCTCAATTGGTATAAAAATTTAAAATTTTGGTTCCAAATATGCTCAACCTTTTGAATATTACCTGTGTCTTTAAGATTTGATTTTGCAAATATGAAGGTTTTCTTGCTAGAAATTGGGATGTTTATAGAGTGCTAGAAGCATTCACTGAAAAGAAATTCTTAAAACAGTTTATTCGGGATGACTAAAATATTTAATGAAACTTTTATACATTATATCAGAACTTCAGCTTTTGTATATTTAAAAAGGAGTTGTTTTGTATAGCAGTTGTATGTATTATTTTTTCCATGTAGTTTATATTGATGTACTTCTTTTTGTGTGTTGTTTAGCCGTATATGTGGGAGTCCATGTCCTGCTGTGTGGCCTGATGTAATCAAACTACCGTATTTCAACACCATGAAACCAAAGAAGCAATATCGTCGAAAGTTAAGAGAAGAATTTGTTTTGTAAGAAGGGGATGCTTAAACATCCATATTGCATTGATTTTTTACAAAGTTACTTCTTTAGAATTCTAAATGTCACTCTAGCTTCTGTTGACCTAAGGTAGACCTATCACAATTCTATTATAGCATTTAATTTTGAATGTCCCTTTGCTACATGCAAGTAAGCATTTCACCATCATTATGAAATCAGTTATTTGGGGTTGTGTGTTTGATTTAGTGTTTACCTGAGAGAAGTTTAACAATATCACTTAAAATTTTAATGAAACAGTTTTCAAGATACTTGAATTCAGTTTTTTTTACTTTGTTGTAGGAAACTGTTCTGTTCAGTTTTTAGTTAATGTTAAAACAGCAAATTGCCCACAGAGTAGTAAATACACTATTGTTTGCCAGTTTTCAAATTATTTAGAATAATTTACAAAATTATGTAAAAAATAAGCATTTCTTCAAAGGCAGATTTGTAACTTATTGGAATAAACTGTTGTAAACGTGTTACAAAATGCTAATGTTTAAGCTCCTACAGAAACATTAAACTTGAGTCAAAGAACTCGCATGACTTTTGTAATCCTCTCACGCCAGTATTCCTGCAGCCGCACTAGACTTATTTGATTACATGCTCGCCTTGGATCCTAGTAAGCGCTGCACTGCAGAGCAGGCTCTTCAGTGTGAGTTCCTGCGGGATGTGGAACCCTCAAAAATGCCTCCGCCAGAGTAAGTAACTTTTTATCGTATGCAAAATTTGGACAATTTTAATAATATCTGTATGTTAATATCAAGCTATTCTGTGGTTAGTTAAGTCAAAAGAAAAATAAATAGAATAGCAGTAGTACATATAATTTGCACATCAAATGTTCAGCTAAACATCAGACCAGTAAAAGCAGCTTTCCTGTAGCTAATTTTATTAATATAGTTCAACTCTTAGAAACAAGTCACTGCTGCTGCTATTGTGGTACTGCTTCTATCAATATTACTTGCTGTAGCTAAAATCTTGAGTGCTGTGCTAAGCATTTCTCAGTGTATAGTACATTAATCTTTATAATCTTAGGAAGTGGGTATTGTTATCACCATTTTACAGAGATGCAAACAGGTTCAGAGAGGTTAAGAAACTTGCCCAAGAATACAAATCTAGTAAAGGGTGAAGCCAGCTATCAAACTCGAGTTAGTTCTATAACAAAAAGAGGTTCTGAAATACTCCTTAGCAGACTATACAATAGATAATCCTTATCACTGCATGAAAGAATATTAGTATCAAAAACCTGTACAGAATGAGTTTACTGTCTGTTGTGGGGGTTGGGAGGCAGGAAATGCGTAGAGTTTGGGAGTCAGAATGGCTGAGTTCTTGACTCTTTGGCTCCTTTGTGGTTCCTGTAATTTCTCTAGGATTGATTTGGGGAAGGGGATAAAGCAGTCCATTTCATTCTCCTTGATAGAACCTGGAAAGTTTGTAGAGATTTTGTTAGTAATTTTGAAAATGATGAGTGTCATGAAAGCAAACCTGTTCCTATAACAACAAAGTGTGTCTGTGTAATAACAGTTAGCATATTGTGAATGAACAAACATGGGTTTTGGTGTTCAAATCCTGACTCTTCTGCTTAATTAATGAAACTGGTCTTACTACAGTTCTGTGAGATCCATCATACTTGGCTTTACTTTTTATTGAACTGTATATGAATAGCCTTTGTGAGATGTTTTGAAAGGCAGAAAGGATCTATCATCTGACATGCTGAGGAACCTGAATCACTCACTGTTGAATTGTTTCATGGATTTTTTTTTTTTTTTTTGCTTATAGTATATGTCAGCAGTCTTGAAATTTTAGCTTTAGTACAACCCTTTTAACTTTTGATTTTGAAAATTTTCAACTCTATACAGAAAATAGAATAATACAATGAGCATTCATATATCCTTCATCTAGATTCAACACTTAACTGATATTTGGACATATTTAGCACTCTGTATCTTTTTCCCCTTCAGATTTATCTAGTTGGCCCAATAATTGCCTTTATACTCTGTTTTTTGTTTGTTTTATTTTGGTTTGGTTTTTTGGGTGAAGAATTTATTCCAAGCTCACACATTTCATTTAGTTGTCATGTCTCTTCAGTCTCCAGGGAAGACTTTTATGACATTGACATTTTTGATGAGCTAGCTATTTTGTAAAGCATTCTACAGTCTGGCTTTAATTACTTCCTCATGATCAGAACTAGTGTAACCAGTAATTGGAGTGTATTTTTGTTTTTTTTTAAGCAAGAATACTACTTAGGGTGATGATATGTATTTCTTGCTATTATCACATCAAGAGGAATGTAATGTAATTTTTCTCCCATTATTGGTAGTACTGAATTGTTATCTTGGTTGAAGTGGTCCACACACAAAAAAAATGCTGGTAAAACTGGATTGAGCACATTTTAAACTGCCATCTAAACTTTTAAAATCAAGGGTTTAAATAGTTGCAAAAGAGACAACTTTGAGTATGTAATTGTAGACACTTTTAAATACAGCAGTTATCTTGTAAATGTATCTAGTGGAATCAAAATACCTTAGCATTTGATATTAATCAGTATTCACTTAGAAATGTATGAACAGACTTTTCAACAATTGGACATCATTGGGTTTTTGTGTGTGTGTGTATGAACTTACATTGCTTTCACAGGTTTTTAATGTAGCATATATTTATGCTTGAAAATATTTTATTGATTACCCTGTTGTACTTCTTAAAATAAGTATATATATATGAGTGGGAATTTAATTTAAAAATTTCCTCTGACTACAAAGCTTTTTCTTCTTAATTAATCAGTAGTGCATATTTTAGTTAAAAAAAAAATAATAGATTTTATCAGAGATACAACCTTAATGAAATAGAATTGAGATTTTTTTTCAAGTGATTTGCATATCTGTTAATTAATGTTACATATTCTAGAATGAGATGTAGTTCCACATTAATGGTAATTTTAAAAATTTTCTAAGTACCCTTTTAAAATAAGCATTTGAGACTGGATGGAGTTTTGTCATAGTTAAATCACTGAGTTTTTTGAACTTCTTAGATATTATGTCCCGAAGATCACAGTGCTCTGTCATCAAAAATTATTTTAATGACCTTTCAGATGTCAACTTAAGGTTCTTTCTCTAATTTTCTTGACAGCAAAGAATTAGAAACCATATGACTTGCAAAAGATTGCTTAACCAGTCATTAATCATTTACTTTTTTCAAATTTTGAGAGAATAAACCAAAGAACTTTACCAATATTTATTATATGACTTCTTATACTTGTTACTTTTTCTTTTATTTGCACTTGGGAAGTCAACATGTAATTTCAGTGCTACTTAACCAATTAATGCATTTGTTAAATTGCATTTCTTATTACATATTAAAAATACATGTTTTTGTCAGAATCTTGAAACTGTAGATGCATCCCATTTGATTTATGGAAAATATTTGCCACATAACCTTGTAGGAAACTCTGTTCATACTGTCAAACACATAACCTAAATTGATTTAATTTTTTTCAGAACACATTGGCCTATATTTTTTCCATTAAAAATAAACATGTTAGTACACATTTTGGTGAAAATTCTATTCAACCAGTAATAAATTATGGGATTTATCTTTGTTAGTTACATCACTAAAGCAGTCGGGTTGAAATTTTGATGATATTGATGTGATATTTAAATAAAAGGCTATATACATAGTATAACATATCTCTTTATTATTTTCTTATGTAATGGTAGTTAAAATTGTAAAATGTGAAGGTGAGAACTATAAAGAAAGGCATTGGTATTCCTTTGGGAAATGGCATATGTATTAAACTCTTGTTAACAGTTTTGTAGGAATAATCAAATGAGTATGATATTAAAAATAAATTTCATTAATTTTACTAGATATCCTGTCAAACTTTTTAATGTAGTTAATGGAATAGTGCACTTTGCTAAAACGTGGATTAGGCTAGCAGCTAGTCTATAATGTTATTTTTCCTTAAAAGCCAGTAAAAGGCTTTAAACAATATGATAAATAAAGATAAATATGATCAACTGTAAATGGAATAAATATGTTGTGATATGATTAAATACAAAAATACTTTCAAACTACCTTTCTGAATGATGAAATATGAATATAATGCTTGCTGTGTGAAAGGCACTGTCCAGGTGCTTACATATGTTAACATGCATTTACTTCTACTCCACAAGGTAGATTGTCTTGTTAACTCCGTTTTTAAAGATAAGGAAAGTGAGGCACAGAGGTCAAGTTACTTGCCTATGAGACACAGTAAGTGCCTGAGCCTGTATTTGAATGTTTAGAAAAGAGCACATTAAAAATTTGGTTGTCCTGGAAACATTCCCAGTACATCTAATAGCATCACTAACCTGTTACTGTTTGTTGGGTAATGTTTATCTTTCCTAGTGTTGAGATCATCCATAACAAGTCTCTTACCTTTAAATTGTGGAAGGGAACAAAATCCCTTTTTAGTGGGTTTCTTTGCTTTATTCTCATGGGACTCTCCCACAAGAGCAATGCATTCTGTGAACATCAGCATGGAAAAAATAAAATCACCCTAGCCTGCTTACTACAGTACTGCAGTATGTCTGAGTTCAGAATAGCCCCAACAGTGGCTGAGGTTACATACCTTATAGCACACACACACACACACAGATACAGAAAGGAAAGTCTTTGGCAGGTTTATGATGCCTTAAAGCTTCCCACTATCAATATTTCAAATTGTCCCTTTGTTTGTTGCTCCAGGAGGTTTTTACACGCTGAGGCAATGCATCATAGTAAGATGGCTGAGAGGTATGCCTTTGTTTTGTTTCTGGACCTCAGGTGCATAGACTTGGTTTAATCATAATTCTTGTGTCACTCATCATTGGTCCATGCATGGCTCTCTCTTATTCTTTTAGTCACTTAGTTATTTTCAATGATGTTAATAAGCAGCCATGAACTTACTGAATAAAAGCTCAAACCTTGACAATAACTTACGTTACTCATATCGTATCCTCTCCGCCCATGACCTATCCCCCTTGCCTTCCTCCACTGGAGGTAACCATCATTCCTGTTTTCTTTTGTATATACTTTTTGTTGCCATCTAAATGTACTCATAAAACGTTATATTTTACAATTTTAGTTGCTTTTAATTTTATGAAAGTGTCATGCTGTTTGTAATCTTTTGGGAATGACTTTTTAAAAAAATTTAATATTATATTGCTAAGATTCGACAATATTGTTGCATATGCCTTTATTTTATAACATGAGATAAAACTGTGAAAGAGGATGTGTGAAAGAACTTTCTGAACATGCAGGCCCTTCTCAAAGATCAGTTTTAGGAGAGCGGACACATGGATATGGAACTTTTAGAACAATTTCAGGTATACTCCATCAGAAAATCTTCTTCTATCCCTAGAGGTAAACATATCCAGGTTGAAGACTAGGTTGGGGCTGCTTAAGGGAATTTATAGATATTCTGGGCAAGTTTATTAACCTTTCCAAGCCTCAATTTTCTTATCTTTAAAATAGATATCATAGTAACTTCCCATTGGATTTTTTTATTAGGGTAAGAAGAAAATATTTATAAATCAAATATTTATGTCTTTCTTAAGCAAGAGTTATTCTTCAGTGTTGTGAATTCTGTGACATTACACAAAAAATTGTTTCAGAATTGTGGATAACTTTGATAGTTGCTAGTTATTCAAAACTCTCAATGATAAGTATCAGTGATAAGCCTGGATTACAATCTGTTTTTGAAACTCCTCTTTAGCATCAGTTTAATTCTAGAGCATTTGATTATAGAAGCAAATAAGAGGATATCAAAAAGTAAAAAGCTCGTATTAGAAAGTTTTTCACAAACGCTATGTCCTAGCCTCTGCTACTTATTAATTCTGTGTCTATTTTCTGCAAGTGGCATATTTTTCACCTTTTTTTCATGTCCTATTCAGTGTGTAACGTACAGTGTGAGAATTGGCTTTAAAAGATTGCACCAAAGATAATAGTAACCTACTTTTATGAACATTTACTCTTCATTCATAGTTTTAATAAGTTATTATTCATTGATTATACAGAAGCCACAGAAAAACAGTTTGTCTGTATAGGTGAAACCTGTACAGACACGTGGATGATTTGTGTTGGAGGAGTTTATAAGACCTGTGTGTGAAATCTTCAAGAAAACTTGCAGGGGAGTCGGGGTGGCAGCTTTGGTGCTGTATATTAGCATTTCGCTATATATTTGCTGTATATTAGCAAACGCTAAGTATTAGCATTTTGTTGTTGTTAAGAGATGCTGTTGACAAGCAATTTAATACTTTTTTCCCCCAGCCTTCCATTATGGCAAGATTGTCATGAATTATGGAGTAAAAAGCGAAGACGACAGAAGCAGATGGGCATGACTGATGACGTCTCCACAGTTAAAGCCCCCAGAAAGGACTTGTCCCTGGGCATGGACGACAGCAGAGCCAGCACACCTCAGAGCGTGCTGCCGGCCTCACAGCTGAAGGCTCAGGGCAACTCGAGTGCAGCACCTGGTCAGTAACACCCCGTGGGCTGGTTTGTGGTTGCCATTAACGATGTTGCTGCAGTGTTAAAGCTCTTGTGGATAAAAGATGAGCACTGAATTTGACATTTCCTTATTATTTGGTTGTGCTAGTACAGACTTATTATGCTATAGCAGCATAATATTAAGCACTCTCAAGGTAAGATTAATTTATAAACTATCAAATTACATATGATTAGTGATTGGTCAGATTTCTCTACTTTTTCCCTTGGTGCAAGAGTCAGTAGATCTTTTACTAACACTCTTTTTTGAGGCTCTGCATTCAGTGTCTGTGGATGCTCCTGAGGAGGACGAAAGATATAAGAAAACAGCCAGAAATCATACTAAAAGCTCTTTCATACCTTTTATAATGTCCTCAGATCACTTTTAAAATATTTCCCACTCTATTACAGAATCTCAAAGACTGAAATCTGACATTATGTCCAAAATGATTTGAAGTATGATAAAGAAGGGTATTTTGAGGAAACTTAAATTTTTCCTCTGATTCAATCTGTTACAAGAGTAAGCTTTTTTATGAGAAACCAATCTCTTCAGTGTTATTAGAAGTGTTTTCAATTAAAAAAAAAAAAATAGAATCCACTCCCTCATTTTGCCTGAAGAATCCAGAAAACTTTCACTTTAATTTTTTTTATGAAGGCAGATATGATAAGAAATAAATACATGTGTGTGTGGTGTTTTATTAAACATGAAAAATAGCCCTAAACTTATTAAGAGGTAAGTAAATATTGACCGATGAGTTAGTTGATTAAAACAGATCTGTGGATCAGATTGAACTTTTGGTGGTTAAGTATAATATAGAGTAAACTAGCTGAGAAAGCTTGAGGAAGATTACCTTTAATACTTTCTCTTATAATCTATAAGCTTAGACTTGACTGACCTTGGTCAGACTACATAAAGTGTTAATGTTACTTTAAAAATGAAAATTAATTACTTGTATTCTTTAGAGTTTCTTGAAATAGTGAATTCCCCTTGTAAATGAAAATACTTGATATTTGTAGCTTAGGAGAAAACACTTTTGTTGTACAAAGTGAGGGCTATCTATATCAAGTTCAATATCATTTCTCTTCATGTTTAAAATAGTAAAACTTGGAGAAAGACAAAAGAGAAGCAACAGAAGTTTTCTTGGTTTGTGTTTGTGTCACTTGTTTTATATACCATCTACTAGTGAAAAAAGCTTTGAGGTGATTATAAGTAATTTGGATGGTGTCACTTGTCCCAGGTAACAGTTCTCATATTCCTTAAGAAAAATACCAGGTCTTTATTTCTACTTCTCTTCATGGAACTGATGTCCTTATTCCACTGGCAAGCCTAGTGGAATAGAAGATAGTTATTGCACTCTATTTTAGCTGATTAAAAATGAAATCTGGGCTCATTTTATATTATTTCTTAGCTCTACATGTTTATAGCTCTGTTAATGGTAGAGTTTCATTTTTTTCTTCTTCTCTTTCTTCTCTATTCAAACTGTCACTGTTATTCTAGTTTTTTGAAATAGGAATGAATCTTCTTAGCTCCATTTTTTTAACATCATCAGTAAGTGTCATGAACTAAAAATGTCCCTTCTGTAGATGAGACACCGTAATTAAAGTGTACTCTGAGCTCACATTGAGACTGCATCTGCTAATAGAGAAATGAAAGGGAAAATGAGGAAAACTGGCTCTTACGGGGTAGCAAATAAGCACAATTCCTTACTAATACCTGCAGATCATAAGAACTCTCAAGAATTTGTTTTCAATTAATCTAAAAAAATACTAAGAAATAATGAATATCTAAAATATGTAAATAGAATACATTAAAAATAGAATTAATCATCACTTTTTCATCTTAGAATTCTATTAGTCTGTCATCTGTGGTTTATAGAAATTGCTTATCAGTATCTGTATTATCACTTAATGTGTGTAGTATTACGTACAGGGTCTTTGTGTTACGTATGACTCAGGTAAGTTTGCTGCATAAGAACCTATATAAACCATCACAAGTCTAAATAGAAAATTAGAAAAAGAAAGACAACCTGTTTTATAGGTGATGAGTTAATGCCATGTTATATGTAAATGGCCTTCCCTGATGTCTCAGTGGGTAAAGAATCTGCCTGCAATGCAGGAGATGCAGGAGATACGGGTTTGATCCCTAGGTAGGGAAGATCCCCTGGAGTCAGAAGTGGCAACTCACTCCAGTGTTCTTGCCTGAAAAATCCTATGGACAGAGGAAACCAGTGGGCAACACAGTCCAAAGGGTTGCAAAAACTTGGACACGACCGAGTGACTAAGCACACACATATATATGTACATGACACTCATGCTTCTGTAGAAGTTCCTAATTTACCCAGAGGGCTTAACTTTAAATAAAAGCAATTTGAATAAAAGACATATCAGTCAGTCTATAAAATCCAGTTTGAATTTACTGCAAAGATAAGGTTAGGTTCTTAAAAAAGAAACATTATTTTAGACAAGCAGTATAGAAAATGGTTAAAAGTTCAGACTCTGGAATCAGACTATTTGGGTTCAAATCTCATTTCTGCCACTTAAGGAGTTTGTGACCTTAAGTAAGTTATTTAGTCTCTCTGGATGCCAGTTTCTTCTTCAGTTTTTTGTTTGTTTTTTTTTTTTTAAAAGTGGGGCCAGTAATTAAGCATGCCTTATACGGTTGTTGTGAGGAATAAAGGATATGCTCAGAGAGTAACCTGAAATTGTAGCTGTCATCATCACCAGTGCCCATTCACAGGTGCGATTTCCTGGTCATGTCTATAGTATGGGCTTCTAATGCTGGTCTTGATTTTCCATTTGAAGTATTTACCCGTAAAGATAATTTATTCAAAATGGGCTGCAGTTCTTTTTCTTTTTTGTTTTAACTTATGTGCACTTAACATCTTAAATGTACATGAAATTGAACTAGAATAAGATTCCCTTTTCACAATATTTCTTAAACACTGTCCCACACATGTACATTTTAATATGGTAATAGAGGCATTTTGTGGGGAGGGGGAGCTATGAATTATGGCAACTCTAACCAATACAAATTTTGTCTTTAGTAAAAACAGGCCCTGGACAGCAGTTAAACCACAGTGAATTGGCAATTCTGCTAAACCTACTACAGTCTAAAACAAGTGTTAATATGGCTGATTTTGTCCAAGTGTTGAACATTAAGGTAAACTCTGAGACTCAGCAGCAGCTAAATAAAATAAACCTTCCTGCTGGAATTTTGGCAACAGGTGAAAAACAGACAGATCCATCAACACCACAACAGGAGTCTTCGAAACCATTGGGAGGAATTCAGCCTTCTTCTCAGAACATGCAGCCCAAAGTGGAGCCTGACGCGGCCCAGGCGGCTGTGCAGAGCGCATTTGCGGTTCTGTTGACTCAGTTAATAAAGGCTCAGCATTCAAAGCAGAAAGACGTGCTGCTGGAAGAGAGGGAAAATGGGTCGGGACATGAAGCACCATTACAGCTCCGGCCGCCTCCAGAACCTAGCACGCCGGCGTCGGGTGAGTGTGCGGGCAGCAGACCATGGACCTGCTGCTCTCAGTCTCTTTTCTTGCTGTTGATGATTATCTGTGATGTGTATTGTTTAGCTTTGCTAGCTGATGTCCTGAAAATACTCAGGTTACTGGTTATAGGTTGGTTTCTTAGTCTGTATACTGCTAGGAATTGATTCTTTGTCTGTGGGTAGTAGAACTCACTCTTGTAATCTATGCTAAAAAAGTAATCTTTTACTCCAGTTATAACTGGATGATTGACCAAAGCAGAAACTTTACATATATAGTAGCTTTTGTTCAAGTCATAGATAGGTACATTTGAGATGACTTTTAAAAGTCAAATACAATACAATTTTTCTGTCACCATAAACTCAAATGGTAGCAGGCAATGTTAGTACTTACATATACCTTTTAATTTTTCATTTGACTTTGGGTGGTTTTTGTTTGAGTTTTTGGTTGGTTGGTTGTTTTTTTTGCCAGAGATGGAACTTCTTATGCCATTTAGGAAACATTGAGTATTTTGAAAATTTTGTTTTCCATGGTAACTTTCAACTCTCTTTTTCGCTTTGTTTCACTTAGGGCAAGATGACCTGATCCAGCACCAAGATATGAGGCTATTGGAGCTCACACCAGAACCGGACCGGCCTCGTATTCTGCCTCCTGATCAGCGACCTCCTGAACCTCCGGAACCACCGCCAGTCACTGAAGAAGATCTAGATTACCGGACAGAAAACCAGCACGTACCCACCGCTAGTTCTTCGTTAACTGACCCTCATGCCGGAGTAAAAGCAGCCCTGTTACAGCTCCTTGCTCAGCATCAGCCCCAGGATGACCCCAAAAGAGAAAGTGGTATTGATTACCAAGCAGGAGATACTTATGTACCTTCTTCAGACTACAAGGACAGTTTTGGATCCTCTTCTTTCTCTTCTGCTCCTTATGTTAGCAATGATGGTCTTGGAAGCGCCTCTGCTCCACCACTGGAACGACGTAGCTTCATGGGAAACTCAGATATTCAGTCCTTGGATAACTACAGTACTACTTCATCTCATTCTAGTGGTCCACCTCAGCCTTCTGCCTTTTCCGAGTCATTTCCCAGTTCGGTAGCTGGATATGGAGACATTTACCTCAATACAGGTCCCATGCTGTTTAGTGGAGACAAGGACCATAGATTTGAATATAGCCATGGCCCCATTGCAGTGCTGGCAAACAGCAGTGACCCTTCCACAGGGCCAGAGAGTACTCACCCTTTGCCAGCAAAGATGCACAACTATAACTATGGTGGTAGCTTACAGGAAAACCCAGGCGGCCACGGCCTCATGCACGGACAGACCTGGACTTCCCCTGCGCAAGGGCCTGGCTATTCACAAGGGTACAGGGGACACATTAGCACGTCAGCTGGCAGAGGTCGAGGCAGAGGGTTACCATACTGAGTATCTGTTTTTCCTCAGGCACATCATTTTTATCTGGAAAGACTTTTCTAGCTGCAATTTAAGGCAGCAATCCAAGAGACTTGAATAATATTAATTCAACAACAGCTTTATTTTTATGTGGAAAAGGGTCTTGCATACAATAGTTAAAAAAAAAAGACAAAAAAAAACCACCTTTGCTTAAATTCATGCTGTTCTAAAACCTAGATCTATTGATTGTACATCTTCACAAATTCTAGTTAACGATTTTATTTTGTATTCTTGCAGTTTTAAGTGGATGCTAATCTTAGGGACATAAAAAGTCTTTTATGGCCCTCTTGCAGATCTTCTGAACTATGCACATTTGTGCTTTTTTGTAAGTTTGGACCAACTTTTATGTAACAACCACCCAGTCCCTCCCCCCTCCAGTTTTACAACAATCAGAAAGGGCACTGATTTATTTGGTATTTTTCTTTTTACAAAGCTACCTTTAGTCAAAGGTCACTGTCAGTCTTTGCACCTGCTTTCAGTGTTATTGTGAAAGGTGTACTTTGTGCTCATTTCAGAAAATAAAACACAACCTTTCTCTTGATGCAACAGTTTTATATAAAAAAAAATGGTCAACGTTATTTTTGTTTTATTTTGCAGATTATCATAGCCTAGCAAAATGGATTCAAATGAAATAGTGGGTTTTATATGAAAAATATGGGTGGGGTGGGGAGGGTAAGTAAGTGCCTTAACAGGTAAGCTTAAGGTCTGAAAAAGTAGTTAACCTTTACACCCATCTGTCTTCTAAAGGGAATCAATGTATTGTACTGAAGAGGCAGAGAGAGAGCTCTCAAGTGTCCAGGGGCTGCCTGTTCAGTTCCTGTTAGGTCCATTCCCTCTGCCTGTCACACTTTCTCCTTTTCTTTGGGCTGTGTTACCTTCCAACACCACCTTCTCTTGACAGGGGAGTGAGAGCAGAGAATAAAAGTCCAGCTCCCATCAGCACCTTCTGTTACTTCTGAGAAAAAGTTCTAAAAAGTTCTGTCATTTCAGTGGTGGAAAGTAATAGCTAAATGAGCATTTTAGAGTATTGTTTTCTTTCAGGCTGCCACATTGTCCCTATTTCCTTTTGTCATGGGTAATTGGAGGGCAGTAGCAAAGAAACAAGGCTTAATAACAATTTGCATAATTCAGTTAAAGTTCATGGGGGGAGGGGTGGCAAACACCACTGTTTAAATTATATAATTGCCATTTAACACAAAGTTAACTTCGTTCACTTTACTGGTTAACTAGAAACATTGCCTAGATTGAATTTATTGAAGTAAAAAGAAAAAGTAGTGCAAAAACCCCTCTTATTCTCTCTCTCACTTTCTGTAAGGTTTATACAACGTCTGCCACACCTAGAGTAACTATTTTAGTTCACTTTAGAATGATGGGCTAACCGTTATTTAAACTGTAATGGTGTCAAGTCTCTTTGTGCACACTCAAACACATGTACCATTATAGTACCATTATAGTAATCCTAGAAAGGAACCAAAGGTGAATAACCAGTGTTTTCATTAGCACTAAATGCCAATTAACCATTTTGTTTAAATCGTTCTCCTGGTAACTTATTTTTTGATTGAAATCTTAAATTGGAACAACTGTTATTGAATGAATATTGCTCCAGTTCCAAAGTCAGTCTTTTAATCTTGTGCCCTCTATCTGACTTGTGAACGTTCATTTCAAAACAGTATATGGAAAGCATTATAGTTTGGTGACAATAGGATTATCTTAAAGTGGATAATTTACCATTTTACTGCTATAAAATGAGTTGATGTCAGTTGACCATTTTATCTTTTGATGGAATTTTTTTGTTGTTGAGAAGTGAATGAAAGAAAATTATTATGCTTTTATTTGAATATTGAATACTAACAACTTATACTAAAACTACATTGCAGGAAGTGAAGAAATATTTTGAAATTTAGCAAAATAGCTACAGTATTCAAGTATCTGGAATTTTAATATGGTGAGTCTTAGAGCTTTAGACTTTCCTATACGTGACAGTATCTAAGTTATTCTTAATAGTCACACTTGATAATTCTGCTGATCATAGCAGCTAACCTAAAATTGAAGATATTTATGTGACATGAATAGCCTGTGTTTTAAAAATTAAATATTTTATATAAAATTGAATTGTGTTTGGATAGTTTTTCCTAACATTTCAGTTATATATTTATATTGGGAGAGTGGCTGGGAGGACAAGGAAATTGTTGCTTGAGGTCGAAAATTCGAACTACAGCTCCTGATACTACCCTAAGACAGCATTGATTGTAGGATACACTAGTTAGGGAAAATGTTGCCAGTTAAACACAACTCAAGGCTAAGACAGTTCCCAAGTTGAGATGTTGTTATATGGAAGAAGGCTGCTTAAAATTGATGAAATATGGTAAAAATCTTAATGCCTTCTTCCGTATCATCTAATACTTCAGTAAATTTGGATTAATGAAAAGAGCAGGGCTATGAAATCAATAATTCTGTATGCTATAACTGCAGTAATCAGTATTCTTGAGTGAAATTGAAGGAGCATAAAATATTTTTGGGAAGAAACAGGTAAGTCAGATTGCAAATGAGATGAAAATACAAAAAATTGACCTATTAAAAGAAGAAAAAATTTATTTTTTCCCATGTGAAATTCCCTTATGTATTTCTTGATACAGCAGCTTTTTTTGCATGTAACTCAGTATGTTTCCCAAGTCTTCAATCCATTATTTTTTGGAGAGTCCCAGTCATCCATGAAATTTTAAAAGACTCATGTTAAGGGTTTATTGATTAATAGTTTGTGGAATGTGAATTAGGATAGGGCTTTAGCTATGATTCAGAGCTTAACTCTATGTAAATATTCAGTGCCTACCAAGTGCCAGGTACTATTCTAGTACTTGGGGTACATCAGTCAACATGAAAGGCTTTAAGTAATACTTCCAGTGGACTGATAGTGAGCAGGAATATTTAAAAAGCGAAGTAGTATTTGCAGCTCTTCAGCTGTATCTAAATTACACATACTTGAAAGTAAGAAAAATGTGTCTGTGTAAAAATTTGAAGTCAAATTTGAATAGAGACAAAGTTCTGGAAAAACAGAACAATTGGAAATTCAGTGATGAAAGCAAAATTTAAATTGGATCTGACTAGTTTGCAGCTTAACTGGTAAGAATTATCAAGATTTCTTAAGAAAAACAGAAGATAAATGGCCTAAATGCTTCCAAACTAATCTTTCTGGTATTTCTGAGTTAAGGTTTTTTTGTATTTGGTATGAACTTAATCCAGTTTTAGATGATTTTTCTCCCTAGGCTCCCTTACCTGGCCCCTACCTTTCTTTTTAGGTAAAGCTGAAATATGAGATTTGAATAAAGATTCAGTGATTCCCTAGGTTAATGATTTTGATATTTTAAAGTCTGAATAGGATGTCCCCAAAGCTAAAATCTGGTCCATCTCTTTACAGCTAAGAAAAATGAGATTTAGATGGATTACCAGGGTTGTTCTTAGCTATATCTAAATTCTGTAGTAAATGCTTCTAAATGAGAAAATTAACTGTTAAAATACTTTTGTTAAAATAATTACATTTAAAATACCAAACAACTAGTTTTAACAGATGACTTTTAAAAGTCAACTTAAAGGCCTCAGAAAAAATAGGCAAATAAAATTTTCGAAAACTTAGGAGCCTATAGAGACAGTTTTTTTTTCATATATGGATAGTCTTTAGAAGGGAAGTTCCTCCTTTTCTTTTTTAAGACAATAGTTACCTAACAATTAGTAAGACTGAATCTTTAAACTTATTTTCTGTTTGTAGGAGGAAGATCGGTATCAGCAGGCCTGCAAACATTGCTTATAAATTCTTTCATGTTTGTAATTCTTAAACTGTTTTTAGTGTAATTAAAAATAAGAGCTATTAAGAGAAAAGCTGTCGGGGATCCAGTTGAAGGTGGGGAAAACAAAATTTTGATCATATTGGAAAGAACTTGCTCTTTGAATTATGTAGAAGAACATTTTGTGGGTCTTATTCCTTTCACCATATCAAATGTCCCATTAAAAAAGAATTTTCTAATTGAAAATGCCACATTGAAAATGAGGCTCTGTAGTGAATCACTTTATATTTTTTTCACAGTTAATTTGTTGTCAAGGTGTGGTTTTTTTTGCAAGAATTTTTAGTAAAGTCTCGTAACTCCTAAATCAAATGTGTTCATTATAAGCCATTTGTTTAACAAAAGAAAAAAGACTGTATTTGATAGTCTGTAAATAAACTGCCCTAAAAATCCAGGCTATTTTTATCCTTGTTTTCTTCTTGGCTCATACACAGAGTAGACTCAGAAATGAGCTCATCTGGTGTGAGGAGTATACCAGTTACAGCCGTTGTGTCGTGTTTTACAGACCGTGCTTTAAACCTGGAACCCTTATTTTTTTTCCTTCTTATATATTTACATATTCAAAAAGGTAGGAACACATACAGAGATGACCACTATTAATATTTTACCTTTGATGGATATCTTTTAAAACAATGGGATTATACTTCCCATAGCTTTGTAACTAGTTTTCATTGAATATTTTGTGAAAATTCATCTTTGTCAGTAATTCAAGTCTGCTCTCTTTTTAGTGATTATAAATTACTACTTTATAGAATAACCATAACTTAACAATTCCTCATTGCTAGACACAAAATATTTCTAACTTTTCTGTTACAAATAACAGTGTGAGGGAAATGTACCTAAGTAGAAGCATACAAATGTACATAATTTCTTTCGAGTTGCTGGTGTGAATTGTACACCTCTAAACTTTTGCTATGTCCACATTGCCCTCAGGAAAGGCTTGCAAGTTTTACATTCCTATTACTTTCCTTTTTCATTTAGCTATGCTGGGTATTTAAAATTTTTGAATCATTGCCAGTTTGACAGGTGAGAAGTCATTTTCATTTGTATTTCTTTGATTACTAGTGAAATTCAAATTCATGCTAGCCAGGTGTCTTTTATTAACTATTCATATGTTTAGTTATTAGGCATTTCTCCTGGTAGCTTGGAAGAACTTTTTATATAAAGAGGGTTGCCCTTTGTAAACTGTAACCTTAAAAATACTGTGTGATGTATTTTGATAAAGAAAAATTTATTATATGTAGTCAAGTCTATTCATCTTTTCCTTTTGGTTTCTTCTTAGATAAGTTTACCCTAGTCCAAGGTTATTTTACTTTTTACACAGTTTTATTTTACTCTCTGGCTTTCTGCTTTTACACTTAATTCTAAACTGTTTTTGTTAAATTGTTAAATCTTGTGAGGTAAAGGGTCTGACTTTATACTTTATCTGAATGGCTGTACTAATTATGCCAACAGCATTTGTTAAACAGTTTCATCCTATCCCTAGTTTTAAAATATCATCTATCTTATTTGGGTCTGTTTCTGAGCTTTCAGCTATGTTCCACCCCTGATCTTTCTTTTCTGATAGAAGTACCTTTGTATTTTTTCTTCATAAACTGTGTGTAGCACATATAGCAGGAAACAGTATTTGTTTTGAGACAGAAGATCATTTAATTGTTCTTTTCCCAAAGCTTTCTTGTCTATTTCTGCTGATTTTTTCTTGTTACTTTCAGAATCACTTGACTCTCTTTCATCAGGCATCCTTTTAGGATTTTAACTAGAAACATATCAGTTGTTTAAACTAGGGTTTTTGTTTGTTTGCTTTTCACATGTTCCTCAAATTTCTGAACGTTTACTATGGTTCTGACATGTTGGTTTTTTGAGTTTCCAAAATTTGTTATTGCTTCTAGAAATGGGCTCTTCCACTGTTATGAACAATGTGTTTTAAGCTAGTGTGCTTGTATGTGCTGTGCTCAGTCATGTCTGACTCTTTGCAGCCCCATGGACTGTCAGCCTGCAAGGCTCCTCCATCCATGAAATTTTCCAGGCAGGGATACTGAAGGAAGTTGCCATTTCCTGCTCCAGGAGATCTTCCCAACCCAGGAATCAAACCTGCATCTCTTGCATTGGCAGGCAGATTCTTTACCACTAGCACTAACTGGGAAGCCACCTGCTTTTATAGGAAAGCAGTCATTAAAAAAAAAACCAACTGGCCATATTAATTTTTTCTAGTTGATTGAATATGTTAATTGGCACCCTTATTTCTGACTTTACTTATGTATAATTTATAGATTAGAAATAAAATATTATGTTAACATTTATGAAACCCATTTATCAGGATCAGATGTTCATTTTTTTTTAATGCTTTTTCATTGTAAAATATTTTCTCCTTTGATCTGTTGATGACAGGCCACTTAGTAGAATCTTATACTGAGCCATTCATTAGAAATACTGCTGTTTTCTGTTGACTAACCCTGTATTTATTATGAGAGGTAGGTCTGGTTTTAATTAACAGGTTTTGATAGTGTTACAGAATAAACTAGAAACTCATGTTTTATTTGATTTAGAAAGGTTTATGTATACTGAAAATGATTTTTTAAGTTGGTGCTCTTTTATTTATATCCAGAAACACCTGACTTTTTTCTTGAAGGTAATTGTTTCACTGTATCTCTATTCCCTCATGTGTCCTTCATCTTTTCAGGGTTCTATTTCTTGGGTAGACATTGGTAGTTTTCTTTTTTCTGGAATTCATCATACAGTCCATCTTATATTTAAAATTCTTTTAGCATATAGTTGCACTTAATAATCTCAGTGTTTTAAAAACATTGTCTATTATTCCATTTCCTTTGTTTTTTCTCTTTCCTTGTTAGACTATTTAGGATTTGTCCCATTCCACTTCTGTCCTCTCAGCACCAGGGAATAAAAATCTAATCATTTACCTTTTCATTTATTTTAGCATTGTGACTTTGATTGCTTTCTAATTCCCTTATTTATTACTACCTCTTCAGTTGAATAATTGAACATTTGTTTGTCTTCATTCCACTTCTAAAAAAAAGAAAAAAATTTAATTGTACAAATTCCCTGATTATTTCTTTACTTCCATCCCATAGGTTAAGAATGTTGTGCTTTCATTGTTTTCTTAATATTTGATAGCTGCAAATGTGATTACTTTTTTGATCCAAGGATTATTCTGAATAGTGCATTTCAATTTCCAGGTCATTGGAGACCTGGAATCTCCAATGAGATATATATATATATATATATAGTTAATATATATAGTTAATATAACTATATATATATATATAGTTAATATATATAGTTAATATAACTATATATATATATAGTTAATATATATATATATAGTTAATATATATATATATATAGTTAATAACATTTTCTAATATTACATATAGTCAGTATATGTAGTCTGCATTGGGGAGGTTATTAAGGATATCTTTTTAGCCTGCTAAGTGAGCAAATACTGTAAATATTTCTTTAGAAAGTATGTCATTTGGTACAGTTTGTCACATAAGAATTAATATCATTAAACACTGGTGAGATTCTCAACATCTTATTTCTCAAAGAGTGAGAAATGTAAAATAAATTCTTATACTGCTATAATGTATTTTCCTTATATGTCTAATGTTTTTGCTTTATATGTTCAGTGCTATATTCAGCACTGTATATTCAACACATATATGTTCATAACTATTTAAACTTTATTCCATTTATTCAAGCTTCTAAAACATTTTGAATGCTACAAGGTCCAGTTAATTGGTCTGCTTGTACTTTTTTTTTTTTTAATGCCACCTTGCTGTCATTGTTTTTAATCTTTTGCTAAAATTGTGTTTTTTTCTTTGTTAGAAATTTGTATTTTGAACCTTCTTTTGATTTGTAGTGTATACAGACTTTTCTTCTCAGCTTTAAGTATTTAAAAGACATAAACATATTCCTTGAATGAAGAATTTCAGGAGTTTTTATATAAGAGTTGTTATAGACTGTCTCTTATCAAAAGGTTGCTCAAAAGATGAATTACCATGACTGCCTTAGACCAGGATTGAAGCAATGTTGGAGAGTCACCTGTATTTAATTGTTTTTTAAAAAGGCTGACAAAAATAAGAATCAGTGTTCTTGGATGTTAAAAACATGATCGTAAACAAAATGTATGGGCTGTAAAATAGAGTATCCACAATTGAAGATCAAATTAGTGAGCCAGAATATCAACTGAGTGAGTTGAAAATGACCTTCTTTAAAATTCACTACTAAAGTTTAAAAGGAAAATTGAGAAATGGATCTAGATATCCCACTATTCATCTGGTAGCAGTTCCAAAAGTAGAGAATAGGGAAAATGGAGAGAAATAGAAAAAAATGTTCCAGAGTTGAAAAAGACATGGATCTTCTATTAAAAGTCCACAAAATGCAAAGCACAGTATATGATGAGTCATACTTGAAAACATCAAAGTAATATCTCAGAATTTTAAATTTTATTAGAACTTCACATTTATTTATATTGAGAAAATAACAGATTGTTTGTAGAAGAAGCAGAATCAGACTGGGCCCTCAACACCAACACTGGATGCTAAAAGGCAAACACCTTTGAGCGTGGAATTCCATCCTCAGTGTAGTGGTGTTCCCTCAGCCTTCTTGCTTGATTGAAATCCAGCTCTTCCCTGGGGAGACTGATTGCCCTGTAGCCTTCTCAAGTGATGGCTGTTCTTTCTCCCTTGGACAACTGGGCTTCAAGTTTAATTAAGTGTTCTTTTTGATGCTCATTTTCACTTTCAGAATGTTCTTGTTGCTCCTTAGAACTACGGAGCTTTGATGCTTGTGTCATCAGACCGCTCCACTTTTGCCTCCCAGCTGCAGTTACACTGACCTCTGAGTTGTTCTTCCCCTTCCACCCTCCCCACCATACCTGACCCTTGATACCTCACCATTCTTTGAAGATTTTGTGTTTCATTGTCACTCCTATTTCTACCTTGATTTCCATATCCATGTGGATGATCCTTCAAATCTTAGCTTCTTTCTCTGCTGTTGCTGTTGATCTTATCTTCCCCCTCATCTCAGCCACTCCTGTCCGAGTCATCCTCTCGACTTTGTGGCTACCAGTAAAGGTACCCCTACAAGTCTCAATTCAAGCACTCTCTATACTCCTCTTCGAACCCCTCCCACAAGTTTGCAGCCCACTTCCTCCACTACTGACTCCAACAGCCTTTCTTATTAAAATCACTCACTCACTAATACACATCTTCAACTGCCTTGTCACCCTCTTGCTTTCCTGTATTCACATGAAAAAGCCAAAACTGTTCAAACTCAGTCTCC
Organism: Dama dama; assembly: GCF_033118175.1. Classification (NCBI taxonomy): domain Eukaryota; kingdom Metazoa; phylum Chordata; class Mammalia; order Artiodactyla; family Cervidae; genus Dama; species Dama dama. The sequence continues at coordinate 77,272,877 of NC_083698.1, read as the reverse complement.
ACAATGTTTAAATCCATTCTATGTCTGCACCTGTGCAGCTGGACATTGCTAGGAAAAAACTCAACCATGACCACTAGTTTCACTTTACTTCATGATACTAACCTCACGTGGGCCCTTAAGGCTACCCAACAATTACACTGCAATTAAATGGTTCATCGGTTCTAAAAACATAACATTTTCATAATATCTGTGAAATGAGGATGTCTTATATATGTCCCTCGGGTATGTCAGACTTTAATTGGTAGGTTTTCCCTTTTTTAGTGTTACTGAAAATAATGGGGTATCTTAAAATCAAGGGTATCTTTGGTAAAGCATAATTCTCTACTTCTTTTCATTCTCTTGTTTCTCCACATGATCAGGTAATACTTTTCCTCTGCTTTACTCAGATTTTCGGTATTTCATTCATTTATTTGCTGGAGCTGCCAAGACAGCATTCTTGCTTTGTTCTCATGTAGTCTTTCCTCTGCATGCCAAAGTTTGAGAAGAAATCTGTCACTGCTTTAAATTCAAGATTTGTAATACAACCATATCCTTCTACAGGAATCTCATCCCTTATTCTATTAGGCTCATGTCATGGTGTTAATTAATAAAATCACAATCATTCATTCCCAATAAACTGTTGAATTTCAAAATGGCTCTAATATGTAGAATGTTAACCAACAATGAGAATTCCTTTATATCTACTTATTTTGGGAATACTTATGACAGTTACTCAATTGATTATAATTCCAATTTAAAAAATAACTCACCCCCACCCCCACCCCCGGCCCGCCCAACACACACACAGATCCCTGGTCTAACAAGTATATAAAAAGCATTTACTGAAAATGTGTACGTTTTCCTGTTCATCACTCAGAACAAAGGTTCAAATGAACTGGTGATCCAGGGTTGGAATTCAGCTTATAGGTGGTTTTGTTTGACTCAGTGCTTAAACAATTAAAAAATTAGTTTAAAACTGGGAGGGTTTGTGTTAAAAAGTCCAGATTTCTGCCAGTTGCAAATTGTTTAAAAAAATGGGAAAATCTGGCAACACTGCACTTCTGTACTGGGCATTAAGTTAGTACATCCTTAAAAAGTGACTGATTTCTGAGCTGCTCTCACATGTAACAAGAGCTAGGAAAGAGATGGCAAGAGCAGTTTCCTCCTCTTGCCCCTTCTCTCTGGTAGCTGAATCTTGAGGGATTAGGGATTATGACTTTCAAAGGATTAATAACAATTTTAAAGACTAAAGGGAAAGGTAATATGCAATATTTATTTCAGTGTTGCTTTTGCATTATCAAATTACAGATATGCATAAGAGTCACCTGGTAAAACCAAAAGCATTGTTGATACTTTATGATGAAAGTTAACCCTAATTATAAAGTAAAAAAGGAAATGAAATTTGAGGGCTGGAGTCATAAAGCCCAACCAAATGCATTTATCCTAGACAATATGCTCACCTAAAAAAAAGAAAAAACAGAACTCTTGACAGTTTCCTTGAAGTCTTCTATTATTCTAGCCTCATAAGCTAGAGGCTTTGGTGTTAGTTACTTTCTTATTTATTTATATTACTTTATTTCTTAAGTGTCGCAAAGTTAGTGACCTAGCAGCATTTGGTTAGTGTATGTGGCCCAGGCATTCACTGATGTTGTACACTGATGTAATGAAGTGTGTGGAAATCACTGAGTTGTGTCCAACTCTTTGTGACCCCAAGGACTACACAGTCCATGGGATTCTCCAGGCCAGAATACTGGAGTGGGTAGCCTGTCCCTTCTCCAGGGGATCTTCCCAACCCAGGATTCAAACTGGGGTCCCCTGCATTGTAGGTGGATTCTTTATCAACTGAGCTATCAAACTCAAAGTGAAAGTCGCTCAGTCGTGTCCGACTCTTTGAGACCCCATGGACCATACGGTTAATGAAATTCTCCAGGCCAGAATACTGGAGTGGATAGCCTTTCCCTTCTCCAGGGGATCTTCCCAACCCAGGGATCGAACCCAGGTCTCCCACATAGCAGGTAGATTCTTTACCAGCTGAGCGAGAGGGAAGCACTAACAACCTCACCCTCATAGGACATCCCTGTGTTTTTTCTTCCCATTTCTCATTCCAAAAACAGAGGGATTTCCAGATAACAGCGAAATTTTACATTTTAAAAGCTCTGGATTATATGGGACCTAAGTTTGATCCCTGATAAAGGAACTAGATCCTACATGCCACAACTAAGATTTGGGCTTCCCCAGTGGCTCAGAGGGTAAAGTGTATGGATTATATATTTAACCAATCAGGATCAAAGGCATAAAACAAAATTCACTAATCATTATTAAGTGGGAAGGGTTTAATACAAACATTTACGTTTTTATAAAACCATCGGAGGACTTCCCTACTGGTTCAGAAGACTGTGCTCCCATTGCAGGGGGTGCAGGCTTAATCCCTGGGAAGTTCTGCGTGCCCTGCAATGTGGCCAAAACAAAACAAAACCCAGGGGAAAAAAAACCAACAAAACACTGGACAACCTGAAGGAGCAGGATCTAAGCTGGGCCTCCTGGAATGCTCTCTGAAAATACAGAAAAAAAAAAGAAAAAATACAGAAAGTAGTCCACTAGGAAGGATACTGCATCTAAAGCCAGGTTACAACTCGTAAGACACCACCACCAGCAACAGCGTCTAGACAACAGGAAGACAAGGGAAGCTGCACCTAGGAACCAGGGAGATTAGAACAAGGAGCTGCAGACCCTTAGGAACCTCGCAAATGAAAACTGGAATCTCAGAAAAACTGCAGCCTTCCTAACCACTGGTGACAACCAGAAGCCAACTGAAGATGGCCTCTGATTCACTTTTGTTTCCTAAATCTTAAGCAAGTACCTCTAACTGGCAACCCTTAATTTATATTCAGAACTCTGTGGGTGCAAGGGAGTCGGGGCATTGAAAAAAATTTTTTCTAACCTTTCCAAATGGAAGGTGATATGAAAAGTTGAGGACCAATTTATTTACTATTTTAAAATGACTTGTATTGAAGAATTTTTATAAATGTATACTTAAAAGTAAACAGGCTTATAGTGACAGTTCAATTTGTGGCACTGGCATACATTGATACAAATATTTAACGCAGATTATACATAAGGAACTAGAGAGAAGGAATTACATTTCCCTTTACACAGAGACAAAAGAATCGGCCTGTGAGGCAGGAGGCCAGGGTTCGATTCCTGGGTTGGGAAGTTCCTCTGGAGACGGGATGACAGTCCACTCCAGTATTCTTGCCTGGAGAATTCCATGGACAGAGAAGCCTGGCAGGCTACAGTCCGCGGGGTCACAAAGAGTCGGACATGACTGAGCGACTAACACACATAACACAGCGACAAACTGGGAGATTAATCATCTCAGTTTCTTATGTCCGGAACCGTGCATTTCCATCCAGCTCTCTGCTATCAGGGCCATCTCTAACCCTGCCTATTTCAGTAGTTTACTAAATGGTTGTTGGGAATCATTTCAGTCTGTTAGTCTTCTAGTCTGTTTTCCACACAGAAGCCGGAGTAAAACAGATCTTTAAAAATCAACAGATTTTATTTATTTTTTTTAGTTTGTGTTTACAGAAAAATGAGCAGGAAATACAGAGAGTTCCCCCACACCCTCTTATCCCCCTCCCACTTGCAGTTTCCTCTATTATTGACATCTTGCATTAGTGGTACATTTATTACAATTGATGAACCATTATTGACACATTATTAACTAAAATCAGAGTAGATTCTTTGTGTTGTCCATTCTATGGGTCTGGGCAAATGTATAACAACATGTATCCACCATTACAGTAACAGGATAGTTTCAAAGGCCTAAAAATCCCATGCTCTATGTGTTCATTCCTTCTTCCACTTAATCCACCTCTCCCAACTCCTGGCAATCTGATCTTTTTACTGTCTCCCTAGTTTTGCCTTTTCCAACATGTGACAACATATTGGCATTATATAGTATGTAGCCTTTTCAGATTGGCTTCTTTCACTTAAGTGTTACACTTTCAAGGGCCTTCCATGACTTTTTGTGACTTGATAACTCAGGTTTCATTTTATTGCCAAATAACAATCCATTGTGTGGATGTACCAGTTTGTTTATCCATTTACCTATTGAAGGACTTTTCTGAATAAAGCTGTTGTAAACATTGGTGTGCTAGTTTTTGTGTGGACGTAAGTTTTTGACTCATTGAATTGCTGGACTGTTTGCTAAGGGTATGTTTAGTTTTCTAAGAAATTGCCAACTGTCTTCCAAATTGGCCCTACCATCTTGCATTCCCACTAGCAATCAAAGTTCATGCTGCTCCACATCCAGTCAGCATTTGGTGTCGGCAGTGTTTTGGATTTTTGCCATTGGATTTAATCATTGTAACAATGGTATTTCATTGTTTTGCAAATATTTTCTCCCCATTTGTGGCTCATCCTTTCATTCAACATCTTTTGGATAGCAGAAATTTTGTTTTAATGAAGTCCAACTTGTTTTTTCTTTTATGGATCATGTGTTTAGCTATGTATCTAAAAAAGTCATGGCTAAACTGAAGATCACCTAAATTTTCTATTTATCTTCTTTATAGGTTTGCATTTTACATTTAGGTTATTATTCATTTTGAGTTTAGTTTGTGAAAGGTGTAAGTAAGGTCTATGTCCAGATTCACTTTTTTTAAAAATGTGGATTCCCAGTTGTTCCATTCCAACACCATTTATTGAAGACTATCCTTTCCCCATTGAATTGCCTTGATCCTTTGTCAAAGATCAATTGACTATATTTGTGGGGTCCATTTCTGGTCTCTGTTTTCTGTTCCATTGACTAGCTGCTTATTCTCTCACCATCACCACATCGTCTTGGTTACTGAAGCTTTTTAGTAAGTCGAGGGCTGGCTGTGTCCGTCATGCCACTATGTTCTTCTCAAGGCTACATCAGCTATTTTGGGTCTTCTGCCTTTACAATTAAACTTTAGAATAAATTTGTCAATATCCATAAAATAACTTTCTGCAGTTTTAATTGAAATTGTGTTGAATCTACAAAGCAAGTAGGGAGGAACTGATATGTTGACAATATTGAGTCTTCCTGTCCATGTACATGGAATATTTTCACTTATTTTTTAAAAAATTGCTTTCACCAGTTTATTAGTTGTCCTTGTATAGATGTTGTGGATGTTTTAAGATTTATACCTAAGGTTTTTTTTTTTGTTTGTTTTTGTTTGGTATTGGGTTTTAAGTTTCGAATTTAAATTGTTCATTACTGGCATATAAGAAAGCAATTGACTTTGTATATTAACTTTGTATACCGAAACTGCTATAACTGCTTAATCCTGCTTCCAGGGTTTTTGTTTTGTTTTTGGTGATTTTCTATGTAGATACTCATGTCATCTGAAAATATTTCTTCCTTCTCAATCTATAATCTTTGTCCCTCCCCGCTTTATATATGTGAAAGATGTCTTAAGATGTCAAAAGCAGTGTTAAGAGGGGACATCCTTGCCTTGTTCCTGATCTTGGTGGAAAAGCATTTAGTTTCTCACCATTCAGTATGATATTAGCTGTAGGTTTTTGTAGATGTTCTCTATCAAGTTAAGGAAGGTCTGTTCCTAGTTTGCTGAGAGTTTTAATCATGAATGGGTGCTAGATTTTGTCAAATTCTTTTCCTACATGTATTGATAATATAATTTTTTTTTTCTTTTTTAGTCTGTTGATATGATGGACTACCTTAATTGATTTTTGAATGTTGACCTAGCCTTGCACACCTGAAGTCCCACTTGTTCATGGTATATAATTCTTTTTTTGGATTGTTGGATTTAAGTATAAAAACGAGGTCATGGCCAGCAGGTTATTATACAAAGTTCATGAGCAAATCCAATCTACTATCACAATGCTAAGTAAATAAACATAAGTTTTATGCACAAATTAGAGTTTTCTTTTCTATACTCTGTTGATAGTTAACAATACTTGGAGAACAATATTAAATACAAATCTAAGAATGTTATAGGAATAGTCTTTGTCCTTCTGAGTAAACAAAGTATATTTAGCCTAGATTTTTTGGTAACTGCTATGTATTCTCTGACCTTAAAAAAAAAAACAACTCTATAAACATATTTGCATTTCTCAAGTCCTTCTGACAATCTTACAAAGAGCTTTCTCATTGCATTCTATTCTGACTTAAGTTTCAGTTGCATTAATTGGGGTTTATAATTTTCATAATCACAAAAAATTGACCTATTACTACTTATCTGTCCTTTCCCCCACTGATTTGTAGTGCTATCTCAACCAAGTATCAAGTTTTTATATGTGTGTGGATTTGTTTCTGAGTTCTCCATTTTTGTTTCTTTAGTCTCTTTACTCTCAGAGTACACCAATCAGTCATTTGTTTTACAAGTTTCTTTATCTGGTAGAGCAAGCCTGCTTACATTTTTCTTCTTCAACATTTTTATGACTAACCTTGACACTTTCCTCTTCCATTTAAACACTGGAATTATTTTGCAGGGTCCACCAAAATTATTTTGATTTGACTGGAGATGAATTTATAGGTTAATTTGGGGAGAATGACATGTGTACAACACTGTATCTTTCCACGCCTGAATATCTGCCCCTGCATTTAGTCATGCTTTTAAAGGTCTTCTGTGGTCTCCTCAAACCCTCTTCCTACCTAGATTCATGGCAGTTTGCTGTATGGAGTGTGGGGCATATTATTGGATTTTCTGACTGATTTGTAGGAATGCTGTAACTGTACATTGTTCTTGGATCCAGAAAAATAGTTCCAAAAAATTTGCCTCGCTTGGAGTTATGGCAACCTACTCCAGTATTCTTGCCTGAAGAATCCCATGGACAGGACAGTCCATGGGTCCTAAGAGTTGGACAAGACTTAATGACTAAACCACGCAGTTGTACACAGACAGTAACATTATCTGCAGATAAGATCAGTTTCATCTCTTTTGTTCTTTCATACTTGATAAAAAAATTTTTGGGGGGGCTGTGCTGGATCTTCATTGCTGCGCTCAGGCTTTCTCTAGTTGTGCTGAGTGGGCTTCTCATTTCGATGACTTCTCTTGTTGCAGAGCAGGGCTTCAGTAGTTGCAGCTCATGGACTCTATAAAGTGTGGTCTCAGTAGTTGTGGGTGTACTGGCCTAGTTGCCCCAAAGCATGTGGAAACTCCTTGGACCAAGGATTGAACCTGTGTCCCCTGCATTAGCAGGCAAATTCTTAACCACTGGACTACCAGGGGAAGCCTAAACAATGCATTTTCTTCGTCCACTGAGTTACTAGTATAGATCTTTTCCTTTAAGCAATTAATAAGGTGTATTCTAGAAATAAATTTTTAGATGTTAAGCCATCACTGCAATCCTGAGATACACCCTATTAGTTGTTTTTTGGTTTGTTTGTGAGCAACTGTTGAATTGTCTTGTTTAGGATTTTTAGCAACAATGTCCATAAGTGAAATGATCTATAATTTCCATTTATATTGTCCTTGGCCTGGTTTGAGATCAGTTAATACCATACGTGTGTTGGATCCTTTTTTTTTAACTAAAGTTTTTATAGTACAGGAGTTAAGTATTTCTTGAAGGCTCAGTAAGTCTGATATCATTTGTGGGGAGAATACTCATGATTATCAGTTCAGTATCTCTGATGGTTATTGGTTCATTCTGAGTTTCTATTCAAGTCAATATTAATCATGTATTTTTGTAAAATATACATTTCACCTATGCTTTCAAATACTTTGGTATAAACTTAGTCATCTTTGTTTGGGTGATTTTAAAGCCTTTATTGGTTCTAGAATGATTTCTTCAGTTAATCATCAGTATACGAGAAAAAATTAGTCATCATTTGTTATCTGGGTCTTTTCTTTTAAAAACATTCTTTTCATTTTTAAAAACATTTTTAAGTTATTTAGCAAAAATGTAGAGAATAAGGAGTTAGTAACAACTTTATTAGACATCTTAATAAGAATGTAAACATAGGAAACCCAAAATTTTATTCAGTATTTTGTGATTTTGAAAGTATTTAATATACAAGATGGGTAGCATCACATGAACATAAATATGTGTTCATCAACTGTCATGAACCTAGACTATAATCATTTCATGAACCTTGACTCGAGTTTAAATGCATCTCTAACATATTTCACAGGAGTGTTTATTAACACTTCTTGTTCTTTTCACATTTGCACCTTCATAATGCAGTACATTTAAGAACTTTGATGTCATATTTTTGCAAAGAAAAGGATCATCTTTTTTTTTTGCCTCATAATTGCAAAACACTTTCACTTTCAGATTTATAAACAGCAATTAGAATGGTAACTCCAACTGATTTTTCACTTTTACATCATTTATTGCTTTTCAATAAATGCTGAATATACATCTGCCTTCAGTATTTGTCTACCTACAATTTTGAGTAATAAACATAAAAGATGTCACAAAGTACAGTGGTGATGACATCTTTCCTTCTGGATAACTGAGTAAATGAGAGTATTTTATTTCTTTTGTCCTTAGAAATATCGTTCACTCATTGATTCTTGAGTTTGAGAAAAGTTTTCTAGGATACTGTCATATGAAAATTTATAGTCTGAGTTTGCTTTTAAGAGTCCAGAGTGCTGATTCATTTAATAATCATGAAAAATCTATTTTCTTTTCCTTGCCATTATGGATGAAAAATGAAAAATGCTAAGTTCTGCTGCTGTGGCTAAGTCACTTCAGTTGTGTCTGACTCTTTGTGACCCCATGGACTGACCATGGGACTTTCCAGGCAAGATTACTGGAGTGGGTTGCCATTTCCTTCTCCAGAGGATCTCCCCAACCCAGGGATGAAGCCTGCATCTCTAGTGTCTCCTGCTCTGGCAGGCAGGTTCGTTACCACTAGCACTACCTGGGAAAGCCCTTAATTTTCTTTTCCTTACCATTATGGATGAAAAATGAAAAAACGCCAAGTTTCTAATTGTGCCCAAGTAAAAGCTTAATAAACGTTTACAGAGATTGTGTCTCTAGACCTCTTTTACCCTCTTAAAAGGTGATACAGGATTTAGTAAGGCAATGCGAAGAAATCAGAAGGATGGTGCAACTGATGATTCATTTCATTATTCTTCTAGGTGATTCCATCACTATTGTTTTCCTACTGTAGTCCTTTTTCAAGCATAATTCCTAATGTTACAGCAAAGCTTAATATTTATATCATCAATACTATTTTTTTTGGTGCACAATGCCACTTGAAGGTTCTCAGTTCCCCAACCAGGAATTGAGCCCAGGCCATGGCAGTGAAAGCCTAGAATTCTAACCAATAGGCCACCAGGGAAATTCCTTTTCATCAATTTCTATTGACTTCAGTTAATCCAATGAATAGGTTTGTTTTTGTTGACATTCTCCATAATTTTGTCTTCTGTTTTAATAATTTTTGAGGGAGGATATTTTTGTTTTTAAATTTACTGAACACTTTCGGTCAGGAAATATGATCTATCAAATCCTTGAAATGTTCAGACTGTGATTTAGAACATTTATAAAAAATTTGTTAAATACTTGAAAAAAATATGTATATATTACATATAATTTCTATTTTATATACCAGTTCTTCTTCTCTCTGCAAATTCTATATCTGCTTGTTATATCCATGTCTGGTGCATGCTTAGTCACTCCAGTTGTGTCTGACTCTCTGCAACCCTATGGACCATGTAGAGGTGTGCTAAAATGCCCCCTGTGATTTGAATCTTTTTATAGCTTTTTATTTTAGATGTATCTTTTCTTAACCAACAAATAGATTCCATTATCTCTAATCTTATCTGAAAATATGCCTTTTAAAAGATTTTACTTTTTTAAGATTCAGTGTTATTATTGGAATATCTGGATTTACTCTTGTCATTTACTTCTTTTCCTCCTTTCCTGACATCTCTTGGATTTATGGTTTACCATATTCCTCTTTCTCCCTCCTCTGATGGTTTGAGAGCTTTAAATTTTTTAAGTCATATATTTTCTAAAGTAATTTTGAAAAGTGATGTACCCTTTTATACTTTAACATAAAAACAACCTTTTTAAGTTTCAAAAACTGTAAAGAAAGTCATTTCAGTAACACTGACGTTTTAAGCTAATTGTCATAGTAATTTTCTATCTAAAAACACTCCTTAACATAGTAGGAAATTTTACACTACCTTATTCCCAATTCATGTTTCTATTTTATTTCCCCACATAACTTTTATCTCATTGTAATGAAAGTGTAGTGTTTAGAAGTCCTTTACTGATAGATATCCTGTCATACATCTGTTTCTCAAAAATGTGTGAAAAATATATTTATTGAAATTACAAAAATCTATTTCAAATGGCTATAAACCTTCAAGTTTGAAGACTGTTATCTGGATTATAATTACTATTCAAATAATAAATAAAGATGCCATAAATATTACTAATTGCTAGAATGAGACAATTATATTACTATTTTTAAACTATAGATAAAAACTATAAAACTATAGATAAACTATAGGAAAAATGCTGAGAAGACTCATTTATGCCAAAAGTGAAAAGGGACATAATTTTGTTATAGTGATGTCCCTTTTTAAGTTATATGCCAGAAATAATAAATTGATCATCAAATTATTTTTAATGATCTTTATTTGATAATTTGATTAAGCTTTTTCCAATTTTGTTGAAAACAAAGAATTGAAGAACCACCCTCACTGAAGTCTTTTGCTGGTCAGGCCGTTTTCTTTCTCAATTCCTTGGAAACTTAACTAAAAGTTAAGACATCAAGATGTCTTTACCAAGATGTCACTTATTCACTGAGCATCATCTTGCTTATGGAGCTTAAAATTAAGACAATCCTGAGTATAAATATCCCCATAAAACTGGAAATTGCACATATTTATTGAGGATAACTCTACATAGGTTAGAAGCATTATTTTAATTTGAGAAGTATGCCTTTTACAGAATTAGAACAGAATATAAATATCTGAGAAATATTAATCATAATTAAGTAAAGCTGGATTTCTAATGTTACATGCACTTTCCTAGACTGTTTTGTAAAACATTTATACCTATACCTATACATGAATAGATGTTCTGCTTTTTAAAAGTATTGTTTAAGGTGTTTTATCAAACTAAGATGCACATTTTAACATCTCTGAAATTGAGATGCAACATATATATATATATAGCATATTATAGTTTAGTTGGTAGTATTTTTACTAAGTGGTACATAAGGGATTATATATAATCATGTAATAACAGTTTCTTAGATGTATATTAGAATAAAAATTAAGAGCAAGTCAGCAAAGATATTGGGGCAGTACTAAATTTAGGGTTTATACAACACATACTTATGACTACAATGTTTTATTTATAGTAAAATCCACAGTATTGTTTTGGTTAATTAAATGTAAACACAAAGTAGAAATGAAAAAAAGAAAGAAATGTCTCAAAGACAGTAAGTAGGTGACTTGGGCCAGGTAAGAAATTAATATGGATTTACAAAATCTAAAATGAACTGGCAAATGATAATAATGTTTTTCATAAGAATCTGAAAAATGCTCTAGAAAATATAAAAACCACAAACTTACCTCTGAAACAAGATGTTTTAACTTGAAGATCTAAGGTTAATATGTCAGAAATAAACATGGCAATTTTAACTTCTCTTTGAAATCATGCAAATTATTAAGACAGGTTTGAGACATATTCATCAGGCTCTTTATCATTATTGGAAGTGGGGAAAAGACAGTTTGCCTGACAGCAGATTCACCAAAACCCATCAAGCTTTTATACCAATACTGAATAGATGAGATAGATAGATAAGGCAAGCAACTTTATCATTTGTTTCCTAAAAATAAGGTGCCTTTCTCTTCATGTTATGTTCATGCTCCCTTTGCTTTACTTTCACATGATTCACACACAGGAAAAATCATTTTTTTGAATAGTCAGTAGACCAAAAAGGAAAGGCAAGGTCATTAAACAAAAACTGCCATTGCTCTATCTTGTATCCCCACATTGGCCAATATAACTTATTTCTAAGACCACACTTCACCCATAATGCAAATAAATTAACTTTCACTATACTTCCTTGGGCAGTCAGAACAGTCTGCTCAAGTTGAAAGTTCAGGGACATACCTTTACATCTTGATGAGGTACAGGAAAGGTTCTGGGAGTCTGAGGGACCTGAAATATTGTTGGTATCATTTTTGAAAAACAAAACCTGCCATAGCTATCTTTTGTCAAGTGGGAGAAGGGTAATTATGAAAAGGCAGAAGGGAAAATAGAGAACTAGCATCATCCACTGATGATAGAAATGTTCTTTAAGCACATCATTTTAACAAAGAGTACATTTGGGATTTGAGGATCTGGATCTGAATCCCTTAAAGCTATCCTTGTCTTTAAGACCCAGCTATAGATTATACTTCTGTTCTTCAATTATAGGAATATTTAAGAAGCATGCTTAACTATAAATTTCCCTAAAAAGGTTATTTAACATTTCTATGGAGGTAAAAATGTGCATTCTGGAACAATTAAAAGTTATTTTTCATTTAAAAGAATGATCAATTTCTTCACTCAGCTAAACAAAATAGGCTAGTAAAATAAACAAATCAATATCAATGTTTAAAGACCTTTGATAACTATGTACACTAATAACCAGAGCAAAAAAGCAATGTACATTTACTGAGGACAAAAATGTTTCTTTTAAAATCAGAAAGGTCAGATTACCTGGAAGCAGATGTTGGTAACTTGGCAAAAAAGAAATTCTGCATTTAGTTGTTCATGATTACACTTATAAACTAGTAAAAATGTATATAAGCAATTAGAAAATTATAATTTGAATGTTACAAATATGCTAATATATATTAGCATAAAACATCTTTATTTTTGTCAATAATCCAGTGATCTCTAATCAATGGCTTAATAATTATTTCTAAATGCCATTTCTCAAGAGATTTTCTTACCTACAAAGTTCAATAAAAGTATTCTACTTGCTCTAATTTTCATCACATATCATGACCTCAGATCATCTAGAAAGACATAAAGTAGGACATTCCCTTTAGAATATTGGGGGGGAAATTACTATCTTCTTTGTATACAGCAGATAAAAGCAGAGCAATATAGTAGTTATAATCAGAATGTCAGCATCCATTCGCCAAATATTTATTAAGCACCTACTATTTTCCAGGCATCATTCTCGAAGAGCTGAGGATATAGGGATGAGTGAGAAAGTAACAGCTGCCATTTAGAGTGCTTACTATGTGCCAGGCTCTGGCCTAACAGTTTTCACACATGTAAACCCATTTAATCCTCACACACAACACCTCTATGACATGGGTACTGTTAATCTTTTCATTTTACACATAAGAAAATTGAGGCACAGAGAAGTTAAATAACTCACCTAACTAGTCTGCCTCTGAATTTCTCTATTCCACATCTTTCAGTATAGTAATAGTATTAGAATATAGTAACAGTAGTAGTCCTGAGTCTCATGAAGCTTTTATTAATCTAAGTCCTTCCTTATTTCCTGTTCTGCCTTTGTGAAAGACCTAACATACAAATAAAACTGGTCACGGCTCAAATAACTGGTGTGACCATCTCACTTTTAGAAGTTTCTTTCTGGGAATGTTTAAACAAAATTTTAATGAGCTATACTTTCATCATATATTAACTCCAAAATACCTAAAAGGCCTGAATGTTCTAAGACTTGGTTTTGTTTAAATAGTTGGGGAAAATGAAAATCCCTTTATATTTTTCTCATAACCACAGGCATAGGTACACAGCATTCCGTCCTTTGGAAAACCTTGATTTAGTTCAGGTAGGCCTAGTGGATCTAAGATTATGGGACTCTGCCTCATTCTAGGGATGGGTCCATGTTCAAATTTATTATGCCACACTGTCTTGGTCATAGTTATTGGATCAAGACTACAAAAAAAGACCAAGCATGACCGATCTGTCTTCACTGGGACTGACAAGAGTTGAGAAATAGTCTCTTCACAATGGAAGTGATTTGAGACTGCTGATAGCCATCTTCCTAGACTCAAGAGAAAATGATTCCACAATACTGGGAGATATGGAGTAGAGAAATTCAGACACAGAATTCTTTAATTTAGCTATGCAAGAAATAGGTCCATCCTTGCCTTTTTCAGTTAAATGAGTATAAAGGCTACAAGTAGTTTTAAATTTAAGCTTAAGTGGGTTTCTCTAACTTTCTACCACATTTCAAAGCATTTTTACAAAAGCATTACATAAAATATGGACACAGAACAATGGTTATAATATGAATAGAAATCTTTTTTATTCTCTTCCTTTATTTCCTTTCCCTATGAACAAATATATAGACCTGTCTACAGCACAAAGTATGGCCTATCTATTTTCAAAAGCAGTATCCAAAATATACACTGATGAATTCTATCTATGTGATTACAAAGCATTATTTTAATAATTCTTTTTTAGCATATGACAAAAGTACAATATAGCTAGAAAGACAAACTGCTTTATTTTAAAACATTGGAAAAAAACATTAAAAGGCAAATGTCCATTATATAACCAAGAATGTTAAGCATTTGGAAAATGTCAATCTTCTAAATTGTGGTAGGCACTTCCAGAGAGCTAAATATTGCAAATTATCCTACCATATGTCTTCTCTAATACCAAAAATACTTGATATGATGAAACACACAACTAAAATTACCCAATCAAAGTCACCATGTTAGGTTTCAATTTAATTACAAGTAAAAGTTTTGTCCAAGATGTTCCTGACACATGAAGCGTCCAGTTGAATTTCAGAATGTTAACAAAAGTATCTTCCTTTTTTGCCTGTGAATGTTTGAGTATTGCTGTATTGTTGGCTTATATCCACTACAGATACTGGTTCTAGGCCAGCCCAAGGGTCTTCAAGCATTGAAGGCTTGAAATAACTCTCCAACTCATTAGACATTCTCTTTTCTCTACCACGCCCTGATCCAAATGGTGTAGATGTCCTTGGAGAACCCTTTAGGAAAAAAATCATTAGTTAAAGACATTTAGCAGAGATAAGAGTGGAACTTTTTCTTTAGCGGCTAGTGGGGGTCACACTGCTAGTTAACAGTTATGTCTTGAACCCAATTATGAAGTATTTAAACCAATCTGATATACTTATTAATAATTTTATGTCCACTGTCAGTTCAAATCCTTTTGCATTTCTAATGCGATAACTTTGCCAAATGAAAAAATGATGATGAAATAAGAATTGTAGTTTTCTCTCAGTTATTTCCCTATTTTTTCTGGAGGCAAATTAAAACTATTTTTACCCTACAGCTTCAATATTTCTAAACCTTCCCGTCTCATTAGCTCCACACTCAAAGAGGTGTTTTGGTTTAGCATAAAGTTGGAAAACTACTAAGCACATTGAAGTTGTAAACCACAGAATTCTACAAACACTACAAAGACTTGGAGCAGAAGCCATTGTATTCGGAAAACCAAGGTCAAAAAAAAAAAAAAAAGTGGAAGAAGAAAAGAAAAAGGTGCCAACAGTAGGAAGATGGCACTAGCCTATAA
This sequence comes from Dama dama, assembly GCF_033118175.1. Classification (NCBI taxonomy): domain Eukaryota; kingdom Metazoa; phylum Chordata; class Mammalia; order Artiodactyla; family Cervidae; genus Dama; species Dama dama. Next base: position 77,257,427 of record NC_083698.1, on the reverse strand, counting down.
ACTCTAGAGAGATTAGCTCTACGCTAGGGATTCATTCGCTATTTTTCCCCCTCGGAGAGCGGGTACTCAGCATAGTCTACTGCAACCAACGGGCCATGCCCCTGACAAAGGAGAGGGAATTAGTGAAATCTGTGTACAAGCGGCACTGTACTGGTGAAAAAGCAGGAGGGCTCCAGAAACAAGTCGGGCTCTGCCACTTTGTAGAGCATTCCAAAGAAAGCTACACTTCTCTGAGCCTCAGTTTATCCATCGGCAACACATGGCTAACGACAGTATCCCACCTCATAGAGGAGTCAAAATAATCCACGTAAAGGGTGTACCATGCCTGCCATACAGTAAGAGCTCGGCAAACGCTGGCTATTATTACCTGGGGGTGGGTCTGCTGCTGCCCTGGGGAGTAGCCGAATTGCTGCTGGGACCCCGCGGGGGACTTGGAGTAGTTGCCAGGGTAGCCGCCTGGGGACGGAGACCCGAACCGGCCCCCAGGGAAGCTGCCGCCGTGTCGCGGAGAGAGGCTGCTCCCGTAGGGCCTAGATCGGGGCCCGTACGGCGGCGTGTGGTGTGGACTCCCGTACCCGTCCCGCGGGGATGGCGGCCGCGGTCCGCCTCCGCTCGGGGTACCCCGGAAGCTGCTCCCGCTACCCCAACCTCCTACACCCGGGCCGGGGTAAGGAGGAGTCGGGGGTCGAAAATTCTGTCGCTGCATCTCAGTGGACGACAAGGATCTCACTGGCGCGTTCTCCTGCCGGAACTGTCGCGAGCAACCCTTCACTTATACTTGGTGGTCCTTCACGAAAACACTCCTCCGTCCTCCAGCATTATATAGCACATTGGTTCCGGCCTCACAAAGGTTCCGCTAGGGCGGCGGGATAAGTTAGGTTATCGAATTGGGTACAGATTGAGTTAAGTGAAGGAAGAAGGGGGAAAGATGGATAAAGGAAAGGCCAAACACCGGGGAAGCCTCAGCAATGGCCTTTGAAGTCTCGCGGGCTTTGGTTGGGGCTGACCCACCGACTAGGCGCCTGCCCAGAGCTGGGTGGGTGGTTCGGAGCGCTCGGCTGGGCCGACCCGGCCCCTCCCCACTGGTGCCGATGGAGGGCTTAGTTGTCCGCGGGCGCCCCCAGTGGCTGCGCGAGCGCGGAGTTCTCCACTCGGGGAGCCAGGATTTGTGAGCGGCGCGCAATGCTGGCATCGCTGGCGAGGGTCTCGGCTCTGCGGAGAACCGGCCTTTTCTCCCGCCGGGGCGGCGGGACGGGGCTGTGGACCGGCCGCCCGCAGTCAGGTACCCTCCGAAACTCGGTGCAGGCGGCGAAAGAGACCCCAGTCCCAGCCTTCCCACTCAGGCGGCAATCTGAGCAGAACGCTGCGCTTTCCTTAGTATCCTCTGACCCCGCCGCCCGCCCTCTGACCTTTCGTGTCTCCCCAGCGCCCTGGCTCCGCGGTCGCCGGGTGGTCACCCTGCCCGACGTCCGGGTCCCGGTCCGGCCCCCGCACGGTCCCACCGGGCGGACTCGCCTTTCTCTCTTATTCATCCCTCCTCGTCTCCTATGTCTAAATAACTTGAAAAATGTACCCCCCACCCCCGCAACCAGCTGCATTTCAGAAAGGATTTCAGACTGCGTCTTTAAATAACTCGGGGGTGAGGCTGTGTTCGCAGATGCCGGACTTTATTCCCTTCCTTGTTCTTGTTAAATGCAGTTGGGTAAGGGAGGTGGTTAGGAAGCAGAGTTCCTGATTTTCAAAAAGAACATTTGTCCAGAGCTCTTAAAGTAATGGCTATTTCACAGACCTTTGGTTATATAGAAAAATGTGATCATTCAGGAAATGACCCCTAAGGTATTAAACACACCTTTGAACCGAGGACCTGGCTCAGAATTTTATTTAGAAGATGAAATTTGGATTTATTGCAGTTTTCTGAAACTGTCTTGACTCCCTTCGAATTTGGGGATGAAAGTCTACGGTGAGCCTTGAAATCAGCTTGTAGGAAAAAGAATCTTAGAGAATTTTAGGACTCATCTAATCATGGGTAGCGTGGACCTGTGCCTTTCAGCCTATGAACATTCTTGCAGCTTCCACTTCTCACCGTCCGTTTGACATATTCTGTGGCATGTGGCAAACTGAATGTATTGTTTTCTCAGCTTCTATCCTTGATGACTGGAGAAACACACAGTTTTTCGCCATTGTTTGAGAGAATTTGGTTCTTAAGATTTCTTGTTTAGACACAAGTTGTAGAATCAATCAAGGCAAGGGTAATCGCATCGAGGCTTTGTGATGCAATTAAGGCCTGAGGATCCCAGATTACCCTCTTTAAACATACTTCTGTCCCGTCCAGAAATTCACCTTCCTGGACTTTGTCTTTGGCGCTTAGTTTAATGCCTGGTAATTGGGCTCTCAGGTATTTATTGAATGAATGAGTGGGTCACATCATAACCCACATGAGTGGGTTAGTGAGTCTCACTTGTAATACCACCTTTAATGTCATCAACCAGTCTACCTCTTGGTGGGAGGGAGCAGAGAAATGAGGGTGGCAGGGACCAAATTACCTTTGTTAATATTTAAATAATTAGCAAATGATTTGTTGAATTGAGTGAAGTACTATAAGTTGTCTTTTTACTTGGCTTGCACTTCTGGAATGTTCTTCCCTGTGGTGATATCTTGCTATCTTCCACACATATGAACTTGTATTAGAAACAAGAAGTAAAGTGTGAAATTTTTGACCAGTAGATTATGTATGACATTGTGCTCTTCATTATGTTTTCAGGTATTAATATATAGGAGGAGAGAGGGAGAGCACATTCTTAATAATTGTATGAAAACTGCAGATTCCACTTGGATCACTTCTGAGTATAGGCAATTTGCCTTTTTACAGATGAGAAATTGTCCAAGAGAAATTAAGTGACTGAAACGGGAATCTAACTTCTTGTTCACGGAGTCAAAGAATGGAATCCATGAACATGTAGACACTCATGGTAGCAAGCAAATAGGATTTATCAGAAAGGAGGAAAGTACAAAGCTCTCAGCATAGACACTGGGGGTGGGGGGTAGTAAAGAGTCCCTAAAAAGGTGGGGATTACAGCAGTCTTATATCTTTACCAGTATTAATCTGTACATTTTTGGTTGACTCCTGTCCTTAAAGTACATCATTTTTGACCAATCAATTTAAAGGTCAAAGTGTTTGACTTAACATCTTTATGGCTTCATAATATGTACTTCATAGCATATTTTTTTTATTTTTAGATATTTAGAGATTAGTAGATTTTAATTGTGAACATTGTAAATGTAGCTAGAGTGTTCACAGGTCCTGGGGACTGCAGTCTGACTGCCTGAGCTGATGGGTCTGAGGTCCCAAGATGCGTATTTCAATTTATTTATATGCTGGTGAGTTCAGGGGAAGAGGAGTGTAGGAGGTTTTATGTTGCATAACCTGGAAATAGAAAAGTGAAGGGGGATGGTGTATGTGAGACTATGGTGACTGCCCCATGAATGAAGTTGGAGTCCTGTGAGGAGAAAAGGGCACTTTAACATTTGTGTGAGTAACACGAGTATTGTTCTGACAAAAAGAGAATTGTAGAACTGTTTAGGGAGGACCACCTTTAGAAAAACAGGATCCCAAATAGGATAGTGCATTTATTGAAGACACTATTAATGGCTAGGTGATGTCTTCAAGCGACATTGTACTCAGAGGACATCAACAGGCAAAGCATTAAGGAACTTTCTCAATACCTATGAAGTACATGGGGATCCCCAAAATAATTGGTTAACTTTCTGATGATGCATGTTTTACAAGTTTTACATTAATGCAAGTAAGAGTGCCACAAATTTAAGTGTAAGTGAAAATGGGAACTTGTCCGTTTCTGTAAGACAGAGAATCTTTATTGGGGTTACCAAAGATTTTTTTAGTGTTTCTTTTTTTCAGTAGATTAAAAACAATTTTTTTTTTGGTAGAGCCTTTTTGAGAGCATATGGCTTCGTGTTTGAAGGAAGAATTGGGATTCCCAAAGCTGCTCACTCTGTCCCCTACTTTATCTGCCTCCTTTAAAAGACACTTCTGAGGCACCTCTGAGGAATTTCTAGGGCTCTCCAGAAAGGATTTGAAAGCCAGTATGTTTGGTAGGCATCAGGTATTAACGAGTGCTGAGAACGTAAATACTTTGGGTAGTTTTTACTACTTATTACCAAGGAGTGAATATTTTCATATTTCTGCATGGTCAGGGCTTTCTACGCCAAGAAAACTAGAACTTGGGTTAAAGGGCAAGCCTTGGAAGTTAAAAGATGACTGAAATGATTGTTAGAGAGCTTCCAGGAAATTTATGTTTATATTTCAAAGGGGTATAAAACTCAGAGCCTTGGATACATTCCCAAGATTGAGGTTGTTAACCCAGTGAAGTTTATCTTTCCTCCTGGAGACATTTATTTACATTCCAGAGAGTCAGAACCCAGGGAGCATCCCCCTTTCTTCCTGAGCAGAATTTGCTTACTTTTGGGCTGTTAGCTGTCTCTGCTTTTTTGGGGGAAGGTGCAGTGCCGAGCAGCTGTTCCATACAAACTGGTTGATTTATAATCTGGGGGACCTTTCCTAGGGTTCAGTCCTTGTATGTGCAGGTGAAGTCCACCGGTCTCATTATGACTCCTGTAACTTATTAGTTGGGGAGAAAATGGTGCATTTCTTGATGTAAGAAATAATAACTCTGATCTCTGCTTCAGAAACCATGTTTTTGAATGAGTATGGGTATTAAAGTCCATGTATTTTTAATGAAAGCACTTTTTAGGACAGGAGAGTGTATTTAATAGCTTCTATGTTAGAAATGTTTGTTCTAATTTTAGTAAATGTGCTCTTGAAGCTTGTCCTGGAAATGTTTGTTCAGGTATCTCGGGATCTGCAGAGGATTGATTCCAGGATTCCCGCCCCCTTGGATACCAAAATCCAAGGATGCTCAAGTTCCTTACTATATAAAATGGTTTGGTATTTGCATATAACCATGTGTCCTGTGTGTACCTTATAATACCTAATACAATGTAAATAATATGTAAATAGTTGTAAATACAGTGTAACTGCTATATAAATAGTTGTGGGAGGTGTGGCATATTCAAGCTTTGCTCTTTGGAATTTTTTCTCCCCAATATTTTCATTCCACCATTGGTTGAATCTGTAGTTGAGGAACCCATGGATGGGGTGACGGGGGTGGAGCTACTGTGATGTACTTAGAGCATAAGCTACCATAGTATTCCCTGATGCCTTTCAGATTATCCGTTTTCCTCTTCTCTTGTTAGCTGTTTAGCTGTTTCATGTTAAAGACTGTCAATAGTAGAAAAGTAAATACATCTCTAGGATATGATTAGCTCATTCATTGATAGGGTGAGGTCTGCATTGAACACAGTAGATCACTTAACTATCACTTATGTAATGTTCTCATTGATTAAGCAGGTGTTGGAAGCAACTTGTTCTTGTCTCGGAGAGCCAAACTACTGTTAATGATCTTCTTTTCAATTCTAAGCATGTTTCCATTGTCCATAGTAGTCAAGCACAGGTGAAATGTTTTATACATATGTATTTCTTTTTGATTAATATTCTTCACCCATGTATAATACGTGTTAATGCATTAAGTCACTTATAAAAATTTTTATTGAATATAATAAAATTGTTGACAGAATACTTTGACATGAAGAAAAATGTTAAAGAGTGTAATTATTCTTTTCCAGATACAATTTTTTGTTTTAAAATGAGTGAATAAAATTTTAATGTCACTAGAATTTGTATCTTTGTGTTTTATACTCATAAAAGGTTAATATTCTTACTACACGAAGAATCCATACAGATCAATAAGGAAAAGATAAATGTGCCTGTAGACATATGGGCCAACAAGAAGAATACATTATTTACAAGAGAAGATATAAAAAAAGAGAAAGTATGAAAAGCAGTGTTAATTTCTGGTCATTAAGTAAATGAAAATTAAAATGGTAGTAACATGCATATTTTTAACTGTTGAATTTACAACAAACAAATAAACAAAATGCTCCCAAAACTAAGCCGTCGTGGGTTATGGGAGATAGTGGAGAACATTGTTTTCCGTGGCTGATGCATATATATATATTAGTACTGCTTTTCTGGTGGACAGTTTGATAGTATGTATGAAAAGTTTGAATGAATTTACAGCATGAACATGGCTAGGCCAGCTTAAGACCTGCCTCTGTCCTTGGAAACATGCTCCTCACTGTGCCTTAATCCCCCCAAACTCTAAAAAGCTTAGAGAATAATTTTTATCTTTACTACTTAAAGAGACATCCCTGGGAGGGTTCCACAGCACTTCACAGAGAGTATCCTAACTTCTAGACATCTCCTGCTCTTCAGAATGACCTATTGGAAGCAGTTGAAAACAAATCAAATCATAAAACATTTTTTTCTGACTTATGTATCTGTCTACTCACTTCTCCCAGGCTGTCCCTTCCCTTTCCATCTATTCCTCCTGTTTTATTTGCAGTTGGTCTGTAAAATAGGGTTCCGTTCCCTTTTTGTGTTCAAAATAGGCTCATTGCATTCACCATTTAACACTGCCCCCCACCCCGTTCCCACCCTCCCACACCTCTCACACACACATTTTCTTCTTTTCTGTGATAATTATAATGCCCCTCAAGTACCTATGATGGTGTTTTGCTGGTTGTCCCCTAGAATGGATGACTTTCCCTGATTTGCACAAAGGTCTTCCCTTTGGTCAGTCTTCTTCCGGAAAAAAGCCACGTCACCTTCACGGTGAAGTTTCAGGGGTCTCTTGGGTTTGTGGGCATTCATATTCTGTAGTTTACAACTATCATTTGCTCCACGATTTCCTGGTTCAGCCACTTGTTATCCCTGAGTTATTCTCTTCAGGCCCATTAAAGAGGCCTCGACCCTGAAGCTTTTTTCTCTGACTTCCTGACTTTTGGTTGTGAATCCTACAACTATAAATTGATTATTTATAAAGTCTCTAAGTTGGTGCTGTTTTCCATGCTTCTATGTTCCAATCTATACTAGTGGTCTTTCTCATAAGTGACTTTTGAAAAGCAGCACATTGCATATATTAAGTTCATATTTAAAATTTTTTTTATCACAAATAAATTCTATAGTAAGAACTAAGGTGAGGGTAAGATCTGCAACGTGTGAGGAATATGCTTTACCCAGTGTGAGAAGCCTTGTCATTAAAGAAAGCTTATTTGTAGATCTTATTTGATCAGTCTTGGGGAAAAATATGTATGGAAGCTTAAGATCTGGAAATTGATTTCTTTAAAATGATTCATTGATTTCTTACGAAAGTCTTAATGTATCTCAGTTTGATGACTGCTGCTAGCAGTGAAGCAACCTACCCCTGAAATGGACTTCCAACTTGTTGGCATGGATGCTCTACATTCGCTTAGAGGATACTACCATTTTTCTTCCACCTGGTTTCTTCCATTGGTCAGGAAAGGCTAGATGGGGCTGTGGTACAAATTAGCCCACAGTCAACTGCAGTAGGACTATAGAAGCCTGGAGGACCTAATGGGATGTTTTTAAGGATTAGGGCTGGAATTAACTTATATTGCTTCCCTTTATGTGTAATTGGCTAGACTCCAGGCATTTGGCCCCAATCTAATTGCAAGAGAAGCTGGGAAGTGAGAAGAGCAGAGGGATTAGGGATTAGCACCCATTGGTACTTTGGTTGTGTAATGCTTTACCTATCATTTGGTAGCCCTTTATTTCTAGTCTTTTTGCATTTTTCTTCAAGTTTTCATTAAAATAGTAGCATCCAGCAGTTTTAAAACCTCTTTGATTGCAAATCCCACAGTAATAGCCAAGTCCTTGCAAGGGAAGGGCAGTTCTGAAGAAACAGTGTCAATGAAGCATGAATTATAAACTATTATATGTTATTATCCATCTTGCTATTTTTTTCTGTGTGCTCAGTCACCTAGTTGTGTCTGACTCCTTGTGACCCCATGGACTGTAGCCTGCCAGGCTCCTCTATCCATAGGATTTTCCAAGCAAAAATACTGGAGTGGGTTGCCATTTCCTCCTCCAGGGGGTCTTCCCAACCGAGGAATTGAACCCATGTCTCCTGTGGCTCCTGCATTGCAGGTGGAGTCTTTACCGCTGAACTGAGTTGTCTCTAAATGCCTCATAACTGGAGTGTCACTTCCATACTATCTTTTTACAACTCAAAAATTTTAGTTTCCCTGGAATGTTTTCCAGTGGATTCTGATTTTCCAAGTACTCTAAACCCCTAAAATTTCCTGTCAGATTATACTATTAGGAACAGAGAATTCCTTCAAGACTCAACCTGTGCTAGAAAGAAAATATCCTGCTAACTTTTCTAAATAAAGCTTGGAAGAGATATCCATCTACTGGCTCACTCCTAAATTCTGGTAATTAAGTTCTCTGTAAAAATATCAAATCAAGAAAGCCTTCCGATGTGTATCACATGTTGTATTTGATAGTGATATTCGATCAGTTTGTTTTAGGACCTGACTTTTTTGTTTCATGTCTCAGTAGTTGGCTAGTACAGTGGGAGAGGGATGTCATGGTTGCTGCCACACAAATGAGCCACTTGTGTGGGCATCTGTCAATTATATCCGCGCTGGTGTTCAAATTTATTTGTGTCTAGGGCCAAATACCAGAGGAGTCCTAGAAGCAACTCTGGCAAGCATAAATTTGATGGCAGCTTCATTATAATTACATTTCTTTGCATGGTTACTCAGCTGTATCAACATAATAGCTTTCCATCCTAGAGGCCAAATAAGATAGAGTGATATACAAGCTGCTCACTATAGCTCAACAAATTCCATTATAATGGATGCTTTTTTCAACTGTTTTTCACCCTGTAATCAGTCTATTCTGGTCTTTCATAAGGAGGCAAAATATGGATGTAGATATCTTTTTAAAGTATAGATTATTGAGAATAATACTTCCTGTTCCTTAAACTAATCATGAGTCATGTGATTGCTTTCAAATCTAGATTATCTACTTTAATAGGTACTGGGACTGTATATTACATTGGCGATGATAACAACAATTGTTGGTATTTAGTGAGCATTTACTATATGCCAGGAAGTGTACTTTGTGTGTGCCTGTGTGCTAAGTTGGTTCAGTCCTATCTGACTCTTTGCAGCCCCATGGACTGTAGCCTTTCGGGCCCTTCTGTCCATGAGATTCTCCAGGCAAGAATATCAGAAGGTTGCCATGCCCTCCTCCAGGAGATCTTCCTGACCCAGATATCAAACCCAAGTCTCTTATGTCTCCTGCATTGGCAGGCGGGTTCTTTACCACTAACACCACTGGGAAGCCCACATGTAACTTTTCCCTTAATCTTTGCAAACTCTATGATGTAGGTGTTTCAACTGAGGAAATTGAAACAGAGAAATGTTTACCTTGGTCAAGGTCACTAGGATAGTAAATGGTGAAGCAGAGAATTAAATTCATTCTCTAAGTTTTATGCTCTTAACTGTTTAAAACTCATTAATTGAGTGTGACTTAAATATGCTTTAGAAGTCCTTTTTGGTTATATTCACAGATCATAAAAGTAAAATGCTGTTGGCTGATGGCAAATGAATTCATTTAAAAGTTTTTGCATCATTACATAGAATATTACTAATTTATTATGGTTGTGAGTTGACATTGGTAGTGAAATATAGACTTCTCTTTATAGATTTATGATGAGATTTATGAATTGAAGAGATCTCTAAATATATTTCCTGCATAATTTGACATAAAACAGGGGCCCCCAAAGAGATGAGTATAGAAGACTCATATTTCTGGAGTCTTATGGACAATAATTGCTTGTCAGTTCATTCCTAATGATATCAAAATATCTTCTCATATTTAAGATCTTTTTTTATGTTTTACTTTCTATAAAATATCTGTTTCTCTTTCAATTTGTTCTTTATGTTTTCACTTTTTCTTTTTTCCCCCCATGATTTAAGAATTAAGGAAAATTACAGAAATAAATAACTTAGCTAGTGAAAGTGTTCCATAAATTCTTACCCCAAGATTTAGCCAAGAGTAGAACTTTATGAATGCTCCAGTTACCAACATTATTATTAATTATTATTATGTATGTTTACAAACATAGGCTCATATTATACATCCTGTTCTACAGCTTGAATTTTTAAAGTTATTTATTTATTTGGTTGTGGCACTGGGAGTCTCTAGTTGTGGCATAGTTGCTTCACAGCATGTGGGATCTTAGTTCCCTGATCAGGAATTGAACCTGGTTCCCCTGCATTGCAAGGTGAATTCTTAACCAGTGGACCACCAGGGAAGTCCCTGATTTATTTTTTAACTTAGGAATATATCTTGGTCGACTTTATATGTCAGGGTATGTAGATCTGTCTCATTTTTTTCTTAACATTGGCATGGTACTTTGTTATATGGATGTGCCAGTGCTTATTTAATATTTCACATGTTGGTGGATTTTTGCATTGTTTTGAATATTTTGCTTCAGTATTAAAAAAAACAGTGAGACCATTCACAATAGAAGATATATGAATGGCCTATTGTTACATGAAAAGATTTTGAATAGCATTAATCATCAAAGGAATGCAAATTAAAGCCTCAGAGAAACATCATATACCCATTAGAATGGTTACCATTAAAAAGATTAACAAGGGACTTCTGTGGTAGTCCAGTGATTAAGAATCAGGTCCCAATGCAAGGGACCCAGGTTTGATTCCTGGTCAGGGAACTAGATCCTGCATGCTGCAAGGAAGATTGAAGAGCCCACGTGCTGCAACTGAGACTCAGTGCAGCCGAGTAAATAAATGTAAAAAAGATTAACAATACTTAGTGTTTCGAGGATGTGGAGCTTCTAGAACTCACACATACTATTGTACAGTCACTTTGGAAATCTGTTTGGCAGTTTCTTAGAAAGTTAAGCATAACCTTACCCTATCACTCAGCCATTCCACTAGGTATTTACTCAAGAGAAATGAAAACATGTCCAACAAAGACTTGTACATGAATGTTCATAGCAGCTTGATCCACTGGAACCTAAAACTGGAGCCTGCTCAGTAGGTTAGAAAGGATAAAGAAAAATGTATATGCATAGAACAGGATATTACCTATAAAAATTCAACAACATGGATGAGTCTCAGTATCATTATGCTGAATGGAAGAAGCCAGACAAAAAAGGGTACATGCTGTATTGTTTTAGTTAGATAAGATTTTAGAAAATGCAGATTAAACTATACTGACAGAAAGCAGATCAGTGGTTGCCTGAGGTTGGGAATGGAGGGAAGGGTAGTCTGCAAAGGGCAGGTGGAGACTTGCAGGTGATGGAAAGTTCTATTTGTGAGTTTGGAAAGTGTGTAATGACATGTATCCATCATTATGGTATCATACAGTGTATTTTCAGTGTCCTAAAAGTCCTCTGTGCTCAGTCTCTGCAACCCTCTCTCCTCCAACTTTTCATTTTTCATTAGACAAACTATTTTACATGTAGCTTTGGACTTTATTAAATGGGGAATAATCTGGTGTTAGAGGCTTTAAAATTTTTACTGATTGATAAATTGGATTAGTCAAGGGTTCTGTGTTATACACAGTTCCCTTTAGTAATCTGAAGGAAAATTTATTTATTTGGTAGTAATAGACTTTCAGAATATGAAGAATTCTGCATTCAGTTCAGTTCAGTCGCTCAGTCGTGTCTGACTCAACCCCATGAGCTGCAGCACGCCAGGCCCCCCTGTCCAACGCCAACTCCCGGAGTTTACCCAAACTCATGTCCATTGAGTCGGTGATGCCATCCAACCATCTCATCCTCTGTCATCCCCTTCTTCTCCTGCCCTCAATCTTTCCCAGCATCAGGGTTTTTTCAAATGAGTCAGCTCTTCGCATCAGGTGGCCAAATTATGCATTATTCCTTCCTAAAATTAGTAATCAATTATCTTCAAGTATTTTCTCTGTTTTGCCAGATACTGACAATGTGAAGCCATTGGAGGGTGTAAAGATTCTGGATCTAACGAGGTGTGTATTGGTTTATCTATGTTTTGGTGATTGAGTTTTCCCCTTCTCTAAAAAAGCATTTGTTTTTTGGATTATAAGAGGGTGCTTGTAAGCTTATCATTGAAATTTTAGAAAGACAAATCAAGGAAATTGCCTATAATTTCATTATTCTAAGGACAATTCATATAATATTTATACATTTCTTTCTAATCTGCGTATCTATGTATACTTTAAAAAAATGAAACCGTATTGAAACTATAGGTTTATTCACATTTTAAGCATGTGTTATATTTTGGCTCTTTTTCCCATGTCATTCAAAATTCAACAAAGATATACGATAATATTTTATTATATAGTTGTCACATAATTACTTAATCATCCCCCATTGTTTTTCTACTATAAACTAGACTCCCTTGTACATAAATCTTGGCCTTAGAAAATCTTCCAATTTCTTTTTTAGGGTAGAATTATGGAAGTAGAATTACTGCATCAAAGGGAATATACTTTTTAAAGCTCTTGATACATATGGCCAAATCACTTTTATAATAGTTTTAATTCTTACTAACATTATATGAGCTTGTCTGTGTTGATGGACCACTAAGAAACAAATAAATATAAAAATCTTAAAGATGGTAATGAATTTATTTATCACTGTTAACATTGTAGAGTACTGGCGGGACCTTTTGCTACTATGAATTTAGGAGATCTTGGAGCAGAAGTTATAAAAGTGGAAAGACCAGGTAAAACTACTGTTCTCTTTAAAACATAGAAACAAGCTAATAGATATTTTTAATGGATCTTTAAATATCCATGTACCTGTATGTGGGATGAGGAAAGAATTGAAATGAAATGATTACTTTTCTTCTCCATTCTTTATTTTCCTCTGAACCTATACTAAAGTTAGATCTCTTTCTACTCTTTACATGCCAAGGGTTGAGGCCTAAGCCAGTTTCTGGAAGCCTCTGGTAGAAACACCAGGGCTTCCCTGCTGGCTCAGATGGTTAAGAATCCACTTGCAATGTGGGAGACCTGGGTTCAATCCCTGGGTTGGAAAGATCCCCAGGAGGAGGGCATGGCAACCCACTCCAGTGTTCCTGCCTGGAGAATCCCCATGGACAGAGGAGCTTGGTGGGTTACAGTCCACGGGGTCCCAAAGAGTTGGACACAAATGAGCGGCTAAGCACACTGGTAGGAACTGACATGAGTGTGATAACCGCGATGTTAATGACGTTTGGTGCCGGCACAGTTCTAAGCACTTTGCCTATATTAATTTATTCAATCTTTACAAAAACCTGTCACCTGTTATTATTCCTAGATTATAAATAAGAACACAGAGACCTAGAGAGATCAAGGGATTTGTCCACAGTCACACAGCTAGTAAGGAATATTGGGACATTCATCTCTGATCCTGGTCCTCCTGAGCCCCACACAAGAATTGCTGCTGAGACTGAGGTTAGAGTGGACCTGGCCACTTTCCCTCACTGTGGGATGAAGGGGAGCCAGGGCCCAGGGGAAGGGAAGAGGGGAGAAATAGGTTGTAGAAGAAGGAGGAAGGAAAGGAATCAAAGTCCTTCCAAAAGGAACCCAAAAACCCCAGCCTAAGTCATTCTTTTCTATTTCTAATAAAAGAAACATTTTCCCATTTCATACTTTTAAATATTTTGAGGGAAAAACACTGGAGCTAAGATGAATTCTTTGCTTTTATGTTTTTCATCTGACAACTTTCCTTTCTTCTCTTCCCTTTGTCCACCAAATAAACCTAGACTGGGTGCATAATTCTCACTCTTATTTGGTGCCTTCTCAACTCTTGGATGTTTAATTCATGTTACTGTTGATGAAGCTACTTAGAGAAGTGTCATATTACGTTCCTATTCTCTCTAATAAGCACTTAAACCAGGAGTCCACGTTCTCTGCATCGTCTCATTAACAGCTTGTTTATGAAAGTTTCAAACCTTGTTTGGAAGGTTTCAAAAATCAGCGTTCTTTTTTGTCCTTCAAGATCTGATGCTGGGACTTCCCTGGTGGTCTGATAGTCAGGATTCTGTGCTTCTACTGCAGGAGGCACTGGTTTGATCCCTGGTCCAGGAACTAAGATTCCACATCCTATATGCCATGTACCATGGCAAAAAAAAAAAAAATTCTGATGCTTATGGATCTGGAACAGAATTCCCAAATCAATGAAAATGGTCCAGCCTTCTTGAATAGTGTGCATGTTTCTATCAGACCCATAAGAGACTAGATTACAATTACATCAACATATGAATTCACCATAAGTGTTTAAACACTATAAAGTTGAATACCTGATCTGGAAGATTCAACTTTCTGCTAAATCTTCTTAGGAGGCCCAAGCAGTTAGCAGAAGATTCTCTGACCAGCATGAGGGATATTATATATTTTATATTACATTTTTCTGACCCTGTCTTTGTCAGGCTCCAGGTGATAGAAGAGCCTGGTGAATCCTGCTTTCCAGAGATAGTGCTTCATTTATCCAGTCCATGATATTTACTGCTTTTGGTCATTGCTGGATACACGCTGAATAATGTTCACTTTCTAGCTGAACGTGTTTTTTTCTTTCTTTGTTTAACAGTTACCACAAAACTTCTAATTACCACCTTGCTGTCCAGTTTCAATGCCACACATTTTCTAATTTCAACCATGGGGTCGTCCATTTACAGGCAGAATAGTCAATCTAATTCCTCTTGCTAGTTCCCTTGGTCTCTAGGTTAAATATTTGTACAGTTGGCCCTGTGTGTCTGGTTGGTTGAGTCTGTGGACTTGTGAACTTTAATGATCTGTGGTTGGTAGAATTGGTGGTGCTGTACCTGTGGTTATAGAGAACCAGTTGTAGGACTTGAGCATCTGCCAATTTTGGAGTCCTGGTTGGTGCTGGAACCCTTGAGGATAATGAAGGAATGACTGCATCTTTATTAATTTTAGAAATCACTCTTCCCTATTTGCTTAGACCTGTTTCTCCATGTTATTTTTTCCCTTTCCACCCTGGGGGACCCTTTCCTTATGTAGAACTTTATTAAGTCCCATAGCTATACACTAGGCATCAAACTTTTTTCCTAGCAGGGTTTTTTGCTCTTTTCCTAACTAATTTCTCTCTTTCCTTTAACCCTTCTGCTCAGTACATTTTAATGTTCATATATTTTGTTTTTTTTCTGAGATAATTATTCAACAGATATGAGGAAAAGTGATTTGGCAGTATTTTCAAATTTTAGTGGAGAGCTAGTCTTTTTTAGTGTCCACTTCTCCAGTTCTTAAATTAAATTTGGTTGGTGGCTCAGATAGTAAAGAATCTGCCTGCGGTACAGGAGATCCGGGTTCGATCCCTGGGTGGGGAAGATCCCCTGGATGAGGGAATGGCTGTACATGCCAGTGTTCTTGCTGGAGAATTCCATGGACAGAGGAGCCAGGCAGGCTACAGTCCGTGGGGTCACAAAGAGTCGGACACCACTGAGCAACTAGCGCTTTCACACTTCCACTTTCTCAGTTCTTGAATTAAATTCGGTTGTAGTTTTCTGACTTGGGACTTAGATCATTCTTACTTGAGTAATCAAAGAACATATCAAGCTTAAGTATATTTTTTTCTTCTTTTTTTCGAGTTTGTTGGTGAGTGTAAACTGTATGCTGACAGGGCCAGGGAGGTAACCTAAATGAATGAAGTGGTCTGGGCATCAAATGATGCTGCTGTTACTTCAAAGTTGTCCCCAGGAGGCGGGGATATGAGGACAGGGATGCTGGTCTTTATTTACTGCTGTGTCTGCTCTGCAGAGAGTGGTGCTTATGACCTAGTAGGCACCCAGTAAATCTTTGCTGAATGAATGAATATTTTGAAATATCATTTAAAAAAAAGAAGTCTGAATTTTTATCTACTGCTTCTGGATTTTGAAATCATGGCAGATGGTTAAAAACTTTAAATAGTGTGTGGGTCAAATAAAACATGTTTCTCAAATTGCTAGTTTTACAAGCTTGTGACCTTTAACCTTTGATGTGCCATTAGCACTCCCTTTCTGCTTCTCTTAAACGCTGGTTTATGTACTAGGGATTAGATACTAGGGATGGGCTTCCCTGGTGTCTCAATGGTAAAGAGTCTACCTGTAATGCAGGAGATGTGGGTTTGATCCCTGGGTTGGGAAGATCTCCTGGAGAAGGAAATTGTAACCCACTTCAGTATTCTTGCCTGGGAAATCCCATGGATAGAGGAGCCTGGTGGGCTGCAGTCCATGGGGTTGCAAAAGAGTTGGATAAGACTTAGCAACTAAACAACAACAACACACACGAGGCACAGGTCCGGTAGGGAAGCCATGTGGGCGTGCACGCTTGATTGCTTCAGTTGTATTTGACTCTGTGCAACCCCATGGACCATAGACCGCCAGACTCCTCTGTCCATGGGATTGTCCAGACAAAAATACTGGAGTGGGTAGCTATGCCCTCCTACAGGGGATCTTCCTGACGTAGGGATCAAACCTGCATCTCCTCCATTGCAGGCAGGTTTTTTTTTTTACCGATGAACCCCTGGGGAAGCCCCAGGAAAGCCATGTGGGCCTCCAATTTAGATTTCTGACATTATCTCCACCCGAGAGATGAATGTGATCAGGGATGAATGCGATCATTTAAAATAAGCTAATTTTAACCTTATCTTGATGTTGCTTCCTTAAAAAAAATTTTTTTTTTTTTTTAATGTATTGAGACCTTCAGAAAAATAGAAGTGGCTGGACTGTCTCCTGACTCTGGGAGGTCCTGGCTGGTCTTGGAGATTCATATTCACACATACATTTTCCATGAAGACTCTAACTGGTCTATTACTGGGAGGTTGTTTTTGTGGACTGTTGCACTTTTCTTTTTCCCTGATGTTTTGAACATGTGTTCAATTTGATACTTGGCATTTATTGCTTTGTGTTGCTTCCGGTTTATCCCTATTAGAGCTAATGCTTCTTTTGTCCCCTTGTTCTCTTCCCTTCTCTTGTGAGGTTTTTTTCTTTTTGTTTTTCTTTTTAAATCAAGGAGTCTATTGTTTAGCTTCTGTTTTGTTTTCTAAAAGGTTGTGTCTGTTTTTCTTTATCAGTTTCAGTGGGTAAAGTTTAATGACCTAATAAATTAACTATGTCATTTAAATGAGATTAGAATTTAAACTTTAACTCATACTTGCAAATTATCTCTTATTGGAGGGGCTAGTAATACTTAGGTAGTGTTTAGTTTCTAATATCTATATTTAATTGAACTTATAAAATTTTTAATTTGTTATACTAATTTGTGCCTATTAATTGTTAATTCACCTTCTGTGTTCCATCTACATTGTTTGCTTTTTGTGCAAAGAAAAATTTTTTCTGTAACTCTGTAGTGTTGTCTTTGAATCAAACACAAGTACTTTTCAGGTCATTTGAAGTAGATGTCTCAAAGAAAATACCCTATTTTTGATGGTTTTAAACATTTTACTTTGAAGCAAGACCTTGATGATTAAAATTTTATTCTAAGCTAGTATTTTAAATTATTTGCATTTGCTACACAGTTGCTCATTTTGCTTTTTCTGGTTTATACTGCAGGATTAAAAAAATAGATTTATTTATTTATCATTATTGTATACCTAGCCTCAAATACCAGTTTATAAAGACTTACTTGTCATTTTTCTGATTTAAATTATATATAACAAAAATCCTTTCCAGACCTGACACTTTGTTTGCACATTTAGTGCCAAAAACACTGAAAGAGCTGACTTGTTTGTTGAATTGGGAGAGTAATTTTTTCCCTTCAAACTGGCATTTGGATATTCTGTTCTGGATTTTTACTTTCAGATTGGATTTTAGTGAAAGAAGATATGGGGGGATTTAGTGATTTACATGAACAGGCAAAGAATTTGGGTAGTTCTAACAAGCTCCCATGGCTCCTTTAGGTTGCTAATTCCACTGAACTAAGCTGATCTTCCTAGTCATCTCTGAACTTATGAATGAGTAAATTTGTTGGCTTGAACTATCTCTTGATGTTGCAAGGTTAAATAGCTCATACTGTTATTTTCAGGAGCTGGTGATGATACACGAACTTGGGGTCCACCTTTTGTGGGGACAGAAAGTACTTATTTTCTCAGTGTTAACCGAAATAAAAAAGTAAGAATATTACCCTCTTTTTGCTTTCTTTCTATAATCCTCTTGTAGTAACAAAACTTTTGATAGCATTGTGGCTTGTTTATTTCTACCCTTTTTTTGTAGATATAAGTAATATTTTCAAGAAGTGACATTTTATTCTATTCATTTGCCAGTTACAAAATAGAAACAATAGACTTTTTTATTTTCCTTTTCTACTAACTTAAAACATATTGTGAGAATTTATAATGATTTTGAATGGAAATAATTTTATTAAGGAGAGAAATCACTTGATTCTTTTATGTTTGTTATTCTTTTGGAGATTGCTTATTGTCTACATTTGGGATCATTATTTGAAATTATTTTACTGTAATCCTTGCTATCATTTTGACATATCCAAATTGCAAATAAAATCAGTAAAAATGATTTAAATGTTTCTTTCTAAGGAAAATGCATTTACTTTAAGAGGAGAATCGATGATATGAATGGCTCTCTTAGTGAACTGTCAGTAATTTTTCTTTCTCATAAAGAAAACTCTTTATGATATTATTTTAATATGCTTATTTTTAATTTTTAGAGTATAGCTGTTAATATCAAGGATCCAAAAGGGGTGAAAATCGTCAAAGAGGTACAGTATGCTCTGTAGAAGGCATCTTACCCCCTGGGTTGTAATTAGGGATTTGAATATCAGAGTAAAAGTGTTTAAAACATGATTTTGTTGGCAGTCTGAAATTTTGCTATAGATGTCTTTGAAGAGTTTGTTGTTGTTCAGTCACTCAATCAGGTTGGACTCTTTGCGAACTTGTGGACAGCAGCATGCCAGGCTTACCTGTCCTTCATCTCCCGGAACTTGCTCAAACTCATATACATTGAGTCGGTGATGCCATCCAACCATCTCATCCTCTGTTGTCCTCTTCTCCTCCTGCCTTCTATTTTTCCCAGCATCAGGGTCATTTCTAACTAGTTGGCTCTTCACATCAGGTGGCCAAAGTATTGAAGTTTCAGCTTCAGCATCAGTCCTTCCAATGAATATTCAGGACTGATTTCCTTTAGGATTGATTGGTTTGATCTCCTTGCAGTCCAAGAGCTTAACTGCTTTTATAGTAAGTATAACTTGCTTTATAATTTCTGGTATATTGTGTATGACATTTTTCCATGGTGTCAGAGTGTTTAGTTATGGTACTATTGTTTATTGACTGAGTGCCTGCTTTGCATCAGATCTTAGGCCTGGGCACTTTGCTAATATTCTTAAATCTTCAGAATTTGCTTTGTAAATGACATATTACACCCTCATTTTCACTTTCATATTTGCCTCATTTTGAGGCAAAATGGGTCTCAAGGGGCTTGAATGATTGTCTAAAGATCACAGAGCTGATAAAGGGAAGAGCTGAAATTTGAAACCTGGGTCTATATCACTGTAGAGCCCAATGTTTTTCTAACATTTATTCAGATGGTTAATGCATCCAGACCTGATCTTGGCATCTTTCCTTGAGGGGACAGGGCAGCACAGTGGTTAGGGGCATACCTTAGTGTTCTCTTCTGGGATTTAAATCCTGCCTTCTTTAATTGCTAGTCATGTGACTTCAACAGGTTACTTAACTTCTCTATGTATCAGTTCCCTTATTTGTAAAATGAGGGCAATAATAATAACTACTTTTTTTAAGTTTTTATTTTATATTTATATGGCTGAGTGAGATGTGGGATCTTAGTTCCCTGACCAGGGATCAAACCTATGACCCATGCAGTGGAAGTGCAGAGTCTTAATCACTGGTTCGCCAGAGAAGTCCAATAATACCCACTTCTTAGGGTTGTTAGAATTGAATGAATATGTGTAAAATGTATAGAAGGGTGCCTGCCATAGTTAACACTCATTAAGCGTTAGCTTTTCATTCTAATCCCAAAGAAAGGCAATGCCAAAGAATGCTCAAACTACCACACAATTGCACTCATCTCACATGCTAGCAAAGTAACACTCAAAATTCTCCAAGCCAGGCTTCAACAGTATGTGAACTGTGAACTTCCAAATGTTCAAGCTAGATTCAGAAAGGCAGAGGAACCAGAGATCAAACTGCCAACATCCATTGGATCATTGAAAAAGCAAGAGAGTTCCAAAAAAACATCTACTTCTGCTTTATTGACTATGCCAAAGCTTTTGACTGTGTGGATCACAACAAACTGTGGAAAATTCTTAAAGAGATGGGATTATCAGATCACCTTACCTGCCTCCCAAGAAATCTGTATGCATGTCAGGAAGCAACAGTTAGAACTGGACATGCAACAGCAAACTGGTTTCAAATCGGGAAAGGAGTGTGTTGAGGCTGTATATTGTCACCCTACTTATTTAACATATATGCAGAGTACATCAGGAGAAATGCTGGGCTGAGTGATGCACAAACTGGAATCAAGATTGCTGGGAGAAATATCAATAACCTCAGATATGTAGATGACACCACCCTTATGGTAGAAAGCACAGAACTATAGAGTCTTCTGATGAAAGTGAAAGAGGAGGGTGAAAAAGTTGACTTAAAACTCAGCATTCAGAAAACTAAGATCATGGCATCTTGTCCTATCACTTCATGACAAATAGATGGGGAAACAATGGAAACAGTCACAGTCTTTATTTTTTGCAGATGGTGATTGCAGCCATGAAATTAAAAGACACTTACTCCTTGGAAGAAAAGTTATGACCAACCTAGGCAGTATATTGAAAAGCAAAGACATTACTTTGCCAACAAAGGTCTGTCTAGTCAAAGCTATGGTGTTTTGAGTAGTCATGTATGGATGTGAGAGTTGGACTATAAAGAAAGCTGAGAGCAGAAGAATTGATGCTTTTGAACTGTGGTGTTGGAGAAGACTCTTGAGAGTCCCTTGGACTGCAAGGAGATCCAACCAGTCTGTCCTAAAGGAAATCAGTCCTGAATATTCATTGGAATGACTGATGCTGAACCTGAAACTCCAATACTTTGGCCTCCTTATGTGAAGAGCTGACTCACTGGGAAAGACCCTGTTGCTGGGAAAGAGTGAAGGTGGGAGGAGAAGGGGACGACAGAGGATGAGATGGTTGGATGGCATCACGGACTCAATGGACACGAGTTTGAGTAAACTCTGGGAGTTGGTGATGGATAGGGATGCCTGGTGGGCTGCAGTCCATGGGGTCTCAAAGAGTCAGACACGACTAAGCAACTGAACTGAACTAAACTGAAGCATTAGCTATTATTATTATTCCCAATGCATGTGAAGTTGAATTAATCATATGAAATAAAACTTGTTTGCCATCTTTGTTAAAGCTTGAAATCTAATGTAATGGTTGTTAATCTACCTGATCAGAGAAACAAATCTCCTATTTATTTTCTACCAAAGTATCAACTTTAGCTTAATTGTTCTGATGTTACTTTCCTCATTTTCCTAATTGAAGGATAATGTCTTCTAATTATTAAGATCAGAATCATTGACCATCCACTTTGGTTCTGTTGGATCAATCCAATAAATTTAGAATTTTACTAGATATATGTTGAACCCAAAGCTTGATAATTTTCCTAATCTTACTGCCCTGTTTCCTTCATATTTTCTGAAGTATACCTTAGGTTTGTTTACTTGTTTTTTTTTCTTTTTCACTTGAAATCATGTATGATTTTCTAAATTGTTCTATATTATTGTTGCCCTGCCTTGTTATTCTATGATAGCTACCTTCACCTTGGATCCAACTCCCATGTCTTCATTCTCAGGCCCTTCTTTTTGTCTTTTTGGTAGTTGTCATTGTGATGATGATGATGTGATGATGGTGATGAATCACCAAGGATATTGTTCTTAATTCTTCTTTTTCTGGTTTATGTTTCTCAGTTTCACCTTCAGTGTTCATAGTTCCTGCTCCTTTGCTTCTATTTCAGAATATTTTAATATTTTATTTCTGACAAAATGTGGTCCATTGGAGAAGAGAATGGTGAACCACTTCAGTATTCTTGCCTTGAGAACCCCATGAACAGTATTAAAGACGAAAAGGTCTCACACTGAATGATGAACTCCCCAGGTTGGTAGGTGCCCAATATGCTGCTGGAGAAGAGTGGAGAAATAACTCCAGAAAGAATGAAGAGATGGAGCCAAAGCAAAAACTGCTCAGTTGTGGATGTGACTGGTGATGGAAGTAAAGTCCGATGCTGTAAAGGACCATATTTCATAGGAACCTGGGATGTTAGGTTCATGAATCAAGGTAAATTGAGAAGTGGTCAAAAGGAAATGGCAAGAGTGAACATCAACGTTTAGGAATCAGTGAACTAAAATGGACTGGAATGCGCGAATTTAACTCAGATGACCATTATAACTACTACTGTGGGCAAGAATCCCTTAGAAGAAATGGAGTAGCCCTCATAGTCAACAAAAGAGTCCAAAATACAGTACTTGGGTGCAATCTCAAAAATGACAAAATGATCTCTGTTTTTTCCCAAGGCAAACCATTCAACATCACAGTAACCCAAGTCTACCCCCTAATATTTAATGTTGAAGAAGCTGAAGTTGAACGGTTTATGAAGACCTTCTAAAACTAACACCCAAAGAAGATGTCCTTTTCATTATAGGGAACTGGAATGCAAAAGTAGGAAGTCAAGAGATACCTGGAGTAGCAGGCAGATTTGGTCTTAGAGTACAAGATGAAGCAGGGCAACTGCTAACAGAGTTTTGCCAAAAGAACACACTGGTCATAGCAAACACCCTCTTCCAACAACACAAGAGAAGACTCTACACACGGACATCACCAGATGGTCAATACCGAAATCAGACTGATGATATTCTTTGCAGCCAAAGATGGAGAAGCTCTATACAGTCAGCAAAAACAAGACCAGGAGCTGACTGTGGCTCACTCAGATCATGAACTCCCTATTGCCAAAATCAGACTTAACTTGAGGAAAGTAGGGAAAACCACTAGACCATTCAGGTATGACCTAAATCAAATCCCTTACGATTATATAGTGAAAGTGGCAAATAGATTCAAGGGATTAGATCTGATAGACAAAGTGCCTAATGAACTAAGGACGGAGGTTTGTGACATTGTACAGGAGGCAGTGATCAAGACCATCCCCATGAAAAAGAGATGCAAAAAGGCAAAACAGTTGTCTGAGGAGGCCTTACAAATTGCTGTGAAAAGAAGAGAAGCGAAAGGCAAAGGAGAAAAGGAAAGACATACCCCTTTGAATGCAGAGTTCCAAAGAATAGCAAGGAGAGATAAGAAAGCCTTCCTCAGCAATGAAAGCAAAGAAATAGAGGAAAACAATCGAATGGAAAGACTAGAGATCTCTTCAAGAAAATTAGAGATACCAAGGGAAGATTTCATGCAAAGATGGGCACAATAAAAGATAGAAATGGTATGGACCTAACAGACACTGAAGATGTTAAGAAGAGGTGGCAGGAACACCCAGAATACACAAAAGACCTTCATGACCCAAATAACCATGATAGTATGATCACTCATCTAGAGCCATATATCCTGAAATGTAAAGTGAAGTGGGCCTTAGGAAGCATCACTATGAACAAAGCTAATAGAGGCAGTGGAATTCCAGTTGAGCTATTTCAAATCTGAAAAGATGATGCTGTGAAAGTGCTGCACTCAATATGCTAGCAAATTTGGAAAATTCAACAATGGCCACAGGACTAGAACAGGTCAGTTTTCATTCCAATTCCAAAGAAAGGCAATGCCAAAGAATGCTCAAAATATCACACAATTGCACTCATCTCACACGCTGGCAAAGTAATGCTCAAAATTCTCCAAGCCAGGCTTGAACCATACTTGAACTGTGATATTACAGGTATTCAAGCTGGATTTAGAAAAGGCAGAGAAGTCAGAGATCAGATTGCCAACATCCACTGGATCATCAAAAAAGCAAGAGAGTTCCAGAAAAACATCTACTTCTGTTTTATTGACCATGCCAAAGCCTTTGACGGTGTGGATCACAACAAACTGTGGAAAATTTTTAAAGAGATGGAAGTATCGGATCACCTTACCTGCCTCCCGAGAAATCTGTATGCAGGTCAAGAAGCAACAGTTAGAACTGGACATGCAACAACAAACTGGTTGCAAATTGGGAAAGGAGTCCGTTAAAGCTGTATATCGTCACCCTGCTTATTTAACTTATATTCAGAGTACATCATGCAAAATTGCAGGCTGGATGATGCATAAGCTGGAGTCAAGATTGCCGGGAGAAATATCAACAACCTCAGATACACAGATGACACCACCCTATGGCAGAGAGTGAAGAAGAACTTAAGAGCTTCTTGATGAAAGTGAAAGAGGAGAGTGAAAAAGTTGACTTAAAACTCAACATTTAGAAAACTAAGATCACGGCATCTGGTCTCATCATGTCTTGCCAAATAAATGGGGAAACAGTGGAAACAGTCACAGGCTTTATATTTTTGGGCTCCAAAATCACTGCAGATGGTGACTGCAGCCATGAAATTAAAAGATACTTGCTCCTTGGAAGAAAAGCTATGACCAACCTAGACAGCATATTAAAAAGCAGAGACATTATTTTGCCAACAAAGCTCTGTCTAGTCAAAGCTATGGTGTTTCTAGTAGTCATGTATGGATGTGAGAGTTGGACTATAAAGAAAGCGCCGAAGAATTGATGCTTTTGAACTGAGGTGTTGGAGAAGTCTCTTGAGAGTCCCTTGGACTGCAGGGAGATCAAACCTGTCAATTCTAAAGGAAATCAGTACTGAATATTCATTGGAACGACTGATGCTGAAGCTGAAACTCCAAAACTGTGGGCACCTGATGCGAAGAGCAGACTCATTGGGAAAGATCCTGATGCTGAGAAAGATAGAAGGCAGGAGGGGAAGGGGATGACAGGATGAGATGGTTGGATGGCATCACGGACTCAATGGGCATGAGTTTGAGCAAGCTCCAGGAGTTGGTGAAGGACATGGTAGCCTCGTGTGCTGCAGTCCATGGGGTTGTAAAGAGCTGGACACGACTGAGCAACTGAAGTGACTTACTGACAGAATATTCTGATATTTTATGCTGAATAGTGAAGGTTTCAGATTTGATTTAACAAATGCTTTACCAGTTCATTCAAGTTTTTCATCTAAAGTGTTAGATGTGCTTTTTCCATCTAAAGTGTTAGATGGAATTCATATTTCTTGCTCACAAGACATCAGTGTACATTAGAGTATTTTAGGCCTACCTGTATGATTCTGACCAAAATAAATGAATTTGCTGGGGTGTCTTTCTTCCTCTCTTTGGGTACTGCCTATGTCTTCCACCATACTATGATAGGTTTAAATTGTAACTTTATGGGCAGGGTTTCTCTTCAGATCTGATTGATAATAATGAAGTACATTTCAAGTAATTAAACTTAAATAGATTTTCTGGGGTCTTAACTCTATTGCTTTCAGCTAGTTATACTGTTCATAAGTTATATATCTGTGTTGTGAGTATGAATCATGGTCAGTAGAGCAGTGTCATGGGTCTTATTTTCCCCCAAAATCCTATCAGGAAAAATTCAAATATACAGAAAAATTGCAGGAATAGCATAATGAATTCTTAAAATTTTTTTTCAGTCAGTGAATGACAGCTTTTAGTTTTTTTCTCTCCTCTTTAATCCACATTCCTTTTAAAAAATTATTTTTAATTGGAGGATAATTGAGGAAGAGATGGTTGGAAAGCATCACCAACTCAATGGACATGGACTTGTGCAAACTCTGGGAGATAGTGAGGGACAGGGAGGCCTGGCGTGGTATAGTCCATGGGGTTGCAAAGAGTCAGTTATGTCTTATGGGCTGAACAAACACAACAAACGATTGCTTTATAACGTGTTGGTTTCTGCCATATAGCAACATGGATCAGCTGTAAGTATACATATGTCCCCTCCCTCTCGGTTCTCCCTCCCACCTCCACCCCACCGCTCTAAGTTGTCACAGAGCACCGAGTTGAGTTCCGTGTGTTACAAAGCAGCTTCCCACTAGCTCTCATATGTGAAACATTACCATATGTTTTACATACGGATATATATATGTTTCAGCGCTGCTCTTTCAAGTCATCCCATCCTCTCCTTCTTCTTGTGGACTCTGTGTCCACAAGTCTATTCTCCATCTCTGTCTCTATTCCTGCCCTGCAAATAGGTTCATCAGTACCATTTTTCTAGATTCCATATATATTCATTATGGAATTTTTATTCAGTATTTGTTTTTCTCTTTCTGACGTATTTCACTCTGTATAACAGGCTTTAGGTTCATCTACCTCACTAGAACTGACTCAAATTCATCCCTTTTTATGACTGAGTAATATGCCATTGTATATATGTACCAAACTTATTTATTCATTCATCTGTTGATGGACATCTAGATTGCTTCCAAGTCTTATCTATGTAAATAATGCTGCAGTGAACATTGGGGTACATGTGTCTTTCTCAATTATGATTTTCTCAGGGTATATGCCCAGTAGTGGGATTGCTGGGCCATATGGTAGTTTTATTCCTAGTTTTTTAAAGGAATCTCCATACTGTACCAGGTTACATTTTCACCAACAGTGCGAGAGGGTTCCCTTTTCTCCACATCCTTTCCAGCATTTATTGTTTGTAGCTTTTTTTGGTGATGGCCATTCTGACTGGTGTGAGGTGATACCTCATTGTAGTTTTGATTTGCATTTCAAAGTAAGTAGAAGACATCATGAAACTTTGCCTTTAAATCCTTCAGAAGATATCTTCTGGGGTAGAGCTCAGGGATAGAGCATTTGATTGCAGAATACATCTCGTATGAGTAAGAACATCCTTGGACGTACATTTAAAATTTATTTTATGATTTTTTTTAACAGATAAATGTAGTTAAATTATTATCATTATCCCTCTCTATTCCTTGTCTTGCTCCTCCAATGTGTTCCTAAATTATATCTAATGAAAACAACTCAGAATTAAGTATCTGGTATTTCAATTGATTTTAATTTTTTTGTTTTACTGTGAGTGGAAATATTTTTTTTTTTTCCCCAGAAGAAAAGAAAAAGATGATGGCTTCTCCAACATGCAAAATTGTGCTATTTTTTTTATTGTGGGCAAAATTCTAAAATCGGTTATTAGTTGATTTGTGAACACCTCAGTGAGGAAGAGGTGATCACCAGTAAAACTAGGATTAAGTTGTTTTTCCCTCTCACTTTATTTCATAGTAAATCCTTATATCAGGGAAATGTAATAAATGTTTGGTCTCCACTGAAGCAGTTGACTTGTATAAACCTTGTAGATTGTGTAGAGATCCATAAAACTCAGGGTGATTTCTGATGTGTCTGATTTCAGCATTGCAGTGTTTAGAATTTTAACAAATGCCTTAGCTAATACTTTAGGGAACATACCTGTTGTTGAAATGAGGTCTCTAAAAACAGAGAGAGAAGGAGAATATGTCATATGGCAGATTCACCAGGAGTCAGTATCTAGAAAATAGCCAGTATACATTTATTTAAAAGAAATGTTTATAAAATGGAGAAAAGAATAACTTATGTGCTGTGTACTTTTCCAGGGATATTTTATCATTAAATATCATAATGCACACATATTGAATTCTTGGGTAATAATGAAAGCTACTGGGGGACTTCCCTGGTGGCCCAGTGGCTAAGATTCTGCACTCCCAGTGCAGGGGGCCTGACTTAGGGAACGAGATCCCGCATGCCGCAACTAAGAGTTTGGATGCCACAACTAAAAAAAGCCCACAGGTTGCAACAAAGATAGAAGTTCCCATGTGCTGCAACTAAGATCTGGCACAACCAAATAAATAAATATTTTTTAAAAAGTTACTGGGCATCTTTATCAGTAGAACTCTTTAGCTCCTAAACTCAACTTTTCTGTATTTTTTAAATAACTTTATAGAGTCAGACTGCCTGGTACTCTGAGCACAGCTCTTTTTAGCTTAAAATTGTTTTTTTCTATTTTTTCTATTTTTTTCTATTACATTACACAAGTAATGTCTGTTCATGGGCAAAAATATTACTATTTTAGCATATAATATAAAAATCTATGTCCTTGTATGCTCATTTCTTCCGATAAACATAGTAATATGTATATTGTTTTTTTAAAATGTTTTTTGTTTACTTTATCCATTCTGAATACTTTTCTATTAGCATAGCTTATTCATTACATTTATTTTCTTGTCTTACTGAAAGTTGATCAAATCAAATTGAAAGTTGATGAATCATCTGAATGCACCAAATTCAGATGAATTTGTGATTCATCTGACTATTTTATGTGATTTGAAGTATAATTTATGATCCTACAGAAATCTAAAAATACAAATACCCTACAAAAATTTAAATCTAAAAATGAAAATACCTTACAAAAATAATTTTCATTGTGGTATAACATATATAATGTAAAAATGTTGTTTAACCATTTGTACCACAGAATTCAGTAGCACTAGTTACACTCATAATGTAGTGCAACTGTCACTTCTGTGTATTTCCCATATGTTTCATTACCCCAAGCAAACTCTGTATCCATTAAACAATAATTCTTCACTTCCCTCTCCCTCAGCTTCTGATAACCTCTAATTTATTTTCTGTCTTTATGTACTTGCCTATTTTAGATATTTCTTGTAAGTGAAGTCATTCAATATGTGTACTTTTGTGTCTGGTTAATTTTACTTAGCATTATGTTTTCAAGTTTCATCCATGTTGTAGCATGTATTAGAAGTTTGTTCCTCTGTATGACTGAAGAGTATTCTACTTTATGGATGGGTGCATTTGTCTATTGATGAATACTTAGGTTGTTCCCACCTTTTGGCTATTGTGAATAATGCTGCTATGAACATTTGGATATAAGTACCTGTTCAAGTCCCTGCTTTCAATTATTTGTGGTATTTACCTAGAAATGGCATCTTTAGGTCATATGGCAATTCAATGTTTAGCTTTTTGAGGAACACACAGTTTTTAAAATTAAAAATAATTTATCAAATGCATTTGCATAAGGTACTGTACTATACTGTTAATATGTACCATTCAAGTTATGCAGCCAGGAGATGACTGGTATAGAAGCCTAGGTGTATTTGATGTCATTTGTTTTCTTTAGTGCCCATAGGAGTGCTTTGTAAGTAGTAGACAGAAATTCAGAAAAGTACGTGGAACAAATTGCAGTGTAACTGTAGCCTTGTGTTTTATTTATACTAACACCCACTCTCCCTCCATATTTCCCAAGCAATACTTGGTAGAATTGTTAGAATCATTAACAGTAAATAAACACATCTCAACTTGGGCTCTCCCTGGATTATATTGCCCATGTGAGAAGCATCTCAAAAGTTAATTGGCACCTGAAATTTGGAAAGGATGTCTATATGGCTTGAGATTTGGAGTGCATACCTGAAATCTATTCTTCTCTGTCCTGTATCTTAATGTATTTATCATTCCTTTTCTGACAGGTGGTCACCTGCGTCTCCAGTACCTCTGTTTCAGGAGCTCTGGAGGATGACAGCTTATTTCCTTGCGATGCCTCTTAAGATCCCCTCTCCCTAAGTTTTGTTAAGTCAAAGAGTTCCATGTATCCACTCCAGATTTGTTGACAGCATAACAAATAGGCACATAGTTTATTTATATTTCCATCTAAAGTTTATGTAAATTCAATTATTTTCCACCCAGAGCAGAGGTTGGCAGACTATGGACCAAGTCCAATTTGTTTTTGCATAGCCCATGGACTAAGCATGAATTTTACATTGTTAAAGATCATTAAAGAAAAATAAAAATGTGACAGGGAATGTATGTGGTCTGGAAAGGCTAAAGTATTTGTTGTTTGACATTTTGTGGAAAAAAGTTTGTCTATCCCTGGCCCAGACTTATTCTATTTCATTAGCTTGTGTGTGTGAGAATGTATCTATGTTAACATGGCAATTAAAAAATTGTTGAATAGTTATTAGTCACTTGGATATGGTTAAGAATTATGTCATGAATTTTTCTTTATGACCTCATATAATTTTTGTGATATTTTCAGAAAATACATAGTCTCAATCGAGAGTTTGAAAAGAAGTTTAAGATTGAGGTTTCAATGGTTTGTTCTCTATTTCTTATAGTAGTAATCTGGGAATCAAAATTGGGGTCTTGTTTTTGACAGTTACTGATTTACTGAGTTATAGCTTAGCATTCTTTTTTTTAGTCGTTCATTAAATGCATTTAAAACTCTTTGGAAAGGAAGCATCTGGAAAGTGTGAAAGCAATTGACAAGAGTTTACAAGTATTAAGTGCCAATATG
This sequence comes from Dama dama, assembly GCF_033118175.1. Taxonomy (NCBI): domain Eukaryota; kingdom Metazoa; phylum Chordata; class Mammalia; order Artiodactyla; family Cervidae; genus Dama; species Dama dama. The sequence continues at coordinate 77,227,203 of NC_083698.1, read as the reverse complement.
TACATGTTGTAATGAGGAGTATTACATGATAAGGATAGGGTTGTAAAGATGTGTTTAGTTTTAAAGGGGTTAAAAGATATTTTTCATGTATTTTATGTCCTTATAGTCTAATTTTTTAAATTTCTGAGAATATACTTGGATAGACCACACAGCCTAGATATTTCTTACATATTAATATTTCTTACATATTAATTTCTTACATATTAATGTAAGCAGAATCCACTTAACACTATGGTATTAACTGAACATTTTAATAGCCATTGTTTAATTGACAGTCCTGGTATTCATCCGTCCTGGGTGTTCCTTGGAAGGACTGATGCTGAAGCTGAAACCCCAGTACTTTGGCCACCTCATGCGAAGAGTTGACTCATTGGAAAAGACCCTAATTCTGGGAAGGATTGGGGGCAGGAGGAGAAGGGGACGACAGAGGATGAGATGGCTGGATGGCATCACCGACTCGATGGACATGGGTTTGGGTAGACTCTGGGAGCTGGTGATGGACAGGGAGGCCTGGTGTGCTGGCGGTTCATGGGGTCGCAAAGAGTCGGATACAACTGAGCGACTGAACTGAACTGAATTGGCAGTCACACCTCAAGTAGTTGATTAGAGCCTTCACGTCTATCTAATTACACCTTGTAATTCTACTTTTCCTGTGATTTTTCAGAGCTTTTAGAAAGTGAGGATAATTGTGTTTACTGAAATCAGAATTCATGTGGGGATTCGTTGAAAGTTAGAGAGTCCCTTAAGTCTGACTTGTCTTCATCTCTTCCTTCAGCTTGCGGCCGTTTGCGATGTATTTGTAGAGAACTACGTCCCTGGCAAACTGTCTGCGATGGGGCTGGGCTATGAAGATATCGACAAGATTGCACCTCACATGGTCTACTGTTCCATCACAGGTATTTCAGCCCCACGCCCTTGTCTGTGAGTAGGTTTTCTAGGTTCTGCGTCTCTGTACGCAAGAAACCTCTCACTAGCACTGGTTTTCTCAAAGTGGTTCTGCTCGCCTTCCCTGCCAAGCCATTTTAGGTTGTTGAAAATTAAACATTAAAGAACATTAATGTAAATGAAGATTTTTCATACATTCATTGGCTGTTTGTATTTCTTCTGTGGATTTGTCTGCCTGTGAAAGTGGAAGTGTTAGTTGCTCAGTTGTGTCCGACTCTTTGCAACCCCATGGACAACCCACCAGGCTTCTCTGCCCATGGGGTTTTCTAAGCAAGAATACTGGAGTGGGTTGCCATTCCCTTCTCCAGGGAATCTTCCAGGCCCAGGGATTGAACCCTGGCTCTTCTACATTGCAGGCAGATTCTTTACCGGAAATTTTTCTATAAAAATTTGGCAAATACCAACAGAGTACTATTATTAACTCATATGTAGAATTACAGGTGAAATATTCATTGGCTCTAAGATAACATAGGAACTCAACATATCACTTCAATATATTCAAAGGTAGTAAGCCAAGTAAAGGAAAAGAGTGCTATAAAGTATTCTAGGTTGTTCAGCCCTTGGTGGTGAACTGTGTGTGTGTGTTTATGTCTTTAGGCTAAAGGGAAAAGAGTTGTATTAGGTATCTTTACATAGTTTATAAGGACTTGACTATTAATTAGGGATACAGTATTAAAAATTATTCTTAAAATAGAAAGTTCAGTAATAGCATTTATGAGAATAATCGATAATATTTTCAGCTTTTATTAATTCATCCACCAAATATAATATTTACTGCAAGTCTATGATCTGCCAGGCAGTATTCTAAGGTTCTGAGATACAGCAGTGAGTAACACATATTCATGCTCTGCAGCAGATTTACATTCTAGGTTAGGGAGATAATAAATAATTAAACAGACTTTTGTGTTTTGTTTTTTTGTAGTTGAGTCTAGGGACAAATAGGACAAGGGAAATGAGGGGAGGATAGTCTGTTTTATACTGGGAGGTGAGACAAGGCTTCACTGATATTGGGAACATTTAAGCAGAGACTTGAATGAAATAAAGGAGTGAGTCATATAGGTGTTGGCAGTGAGGGTTTCAGGCAAAGGGACCAACAAGTGCAAAGGACCTTAGGTGAGACTGCACTGGGCACATTTGAGGGCCTGCAAGGATGGCTGAAAGAGAGTAAATGAAGGGAAATGTAATAGGAAGAAAATCAGAGAGATGATGGCTAGTAAAGACTTGTGGACTGCTCTTAAAGAATTAGGCTTTTACTTCAATTAAGTTTGTCAGATAATAGAGAGTTTTAAGCAGAGGAGTTGGTACAGTCTGATGTATTTTTAAAAGGATCACCCTAGCTACTATGTTGAGAATAGATTGTGGAGTGCAGGGTAGAAGTGGAAGAACAGTTAGGAAACTGTTGAAATAGTCCAGACTAAAGATGATGGGAATTTGAATTAGGAATTAGGGTGATAGCAATCTAGTTGAAAAGTAATAGAATTCTGAAGGTTTTTGAGAAAAGTAGATAAGGTTCTCAGATGTATGGGGTGTATCAGAGAAAGACTGGAGTTAAGGATGACTCTAAGGTTTTGGCCTGAGCAATCAGGAAATTGCTGTTTACAGAGTTGAGTGAGACTGTGGAAAGATGTTTTGGTGGGGAGAATGTCAAGAGTTTGGATTTGGAATGTCAATAGTCTAGCTTGAGATCGCTATAGATATCTAAGAGGAGATGTAGAGTAATTGCTTGGATCTAATTGTCAGGAGATGTAAAATTTTATAGTTATGAACAAATACATGGTATTTGAAACCTGTGTTTGATCATTTATAGAGTGAGTGTAGACAGGAAAAGGAGAGTGTGAGTGTCTGAGCCTGATGCATTCCAAGTAGTAGATGTTTAGGAGATAATGATGAAACAGTGAAGGAGGTTGTAAAGGAATTTTCAATGAGGTAGGAGGAGAACCTCCAGAGGTGAAGGGAGGAAAGCATTTATTTTCATAGATGGTTTAGGCAGAAAAGCATAAAGCATAAAGAATATATGAACCTGAATTACTTGCATCTTCTAAATTCACCATGCTCGCCCTCACGGCAAAGCCTTTACACAAGATGTTCACATTGCTTGAAACCCTGATCCTCTGCCACACCCAGTGACTCTTTGCCCTTTAGATCTCACCTTGGATGTCACTGCTTCTGTGCAGACATTTTTTCTTGTTGGTTGGGTTGACTGTTGTTGATCATATTTTGTATTTCCCACTTTACTTGTCTGTCTCATCCACTATCCTGCAGGCTTTTGTTCTTTTCTTTTATTAAAAAAAGTATTTATTTATTTGACTACACCAGGTCTCAGTTGTGGCTTGCAGGATCTTCGATCTCTGTTGCGGCATGCAGGATCATAGCTGCAATATGTGGGGTCTAGTTCCATGACCAGAGATCCAGCCCCGGCCCCCTGTACTGGGAGTGCAGAGTCTTAGCCATTGGACCATCAGGGACGTCCCTGTAGGCTCTTGTTCTATTCCCAGTTCCACACACAGCGCAGAGCACGTGGTAGGGAGTTTCTTAAATCAATGAATGAGTAATCGGAACTTAACTGAAGAGTTTTTAATAGTTGCAATTTTATTAGAGTACCACTTTTCAGAGATAAGGGTAAGTGGTAAATGTTATGTTTACATTTTCCAAAGATGCTTTCAGAGGATAGCCTGGGCTTAGGGCATTGTTGGCCTAGTCTGTTATTTCTTATATAGTTTGTCCATAGCGCTATATAATGATCATTAATTTAAAGTACCTAAAGAATATAACCCCGGAGGAGGAAATGGCAACCCGCTCCAGTATTCTTGCCTGGAAGTTCTCATGGACAGAGGAGCCTGGTGGGCTACAGACCATAGTGTTGCAAAGAGTCAGACAAGACTGTGCGACTGAGCACACACATACAGAGTCTATACCATGAAGTAAATATTCAGTTGTTGTTAGGTCACTATGCCTTAGACTTTTCTTCCTAAGACAGAAAAGTGAAAGTGAAAGTCGCTCCATCATGGCCTACTCTTTGTGACACTGTGGACTATACAGTCCGTGGAATTCTCCAGGCCAGAATACTGCAGGGGTAGCCTTTCCCTTCTCCAGGGGATCTTCCCAACCCAGGGATTGAACCCAGGTCTCCCACATTGCAGGCATGATGCTTTACCAGCTGAACCACAAGAGAAACCCAAGAATACCGAAGTGGGTAGCCTGTCCCTTCTCCAGCGGATCTTCCCAACCCAGGAATCAAACTGGGGTCTCCTGCATTGCAGGTGGATTTTTTTACCAACTGAGTTATCAAAGAAAACTAGTATATTAAAAACATATTTCAAAAAGGAGCCAAGCAAACACTTCACTTCTTATATTTCAGTAAATTTATCTTAAAATTAATACCTATCTGAAAATCTTGTTTCACTGTAAAAGCTGCAAAAATGTTATCTTAAAAATATTTATTACTCGTAAAATTATAATAAGTGAAATACCCCTATTTCTCTTCATTCAGGTTAATTGAGATATTATAATACTTTGACTAGGACATATTACTTCACTATGAAGAGTGCTTTTCATGGTAAATTATCTTATGTGGTGGTATTTTTATATAAAATAAACATAATTGCAACATTTGGCTGACTGTTATTTTAGATAGGATGAAGAGCCCAGTGCCATTAACTTCTCTTCTGACTCAGCACTAAGGATAGGTTCTGTTCGTAGCAGATCTTTGCCACTACATCTGACTCTTTTTCAGATGTACTACTATAGAGATGTGTAATCACACTTTTGTTTTTTGTATATCAATACTTATATGAGTGACAGAAAGAGTGAGATTTTTCCTTAGACTCTCACAATACAATGGAAAGGTTGAGGTCTAAAATATTAAATAGGTGAACTATTATCTGAATTACCCTACTGCTGTAAAAATTCTGCATAACTACCAAATGCAAAATCTCACATGACAGTAAGTGTTTATTTCTCCTTCTTGTGAATGTGGGTTGGCTGGAATTCAGTTCATCTAGACTTGTTAGGTTGGGTTCCAAGTTGCAGGTCTGCTCCGCACATGTCTTAGGCTACCAAGTGCAAGTTCTCCTCTCGGGGAAAGTAGGAGCACAAGAGAACAAAAATCTCACAAGCACATTTAAGGCCTCTCTCTGTTCATGTCACTCCTGCTAATATTCCTTTGATCAAGGCAAGTCATCTGGCCAAACCTAACACCAACAGGTGGTTCAGTGTACCATTCCAGTGACAGGAACTACAAAGTCACATTGAAAAGGGCCTGAAATCTGGGAAGGGTGAAGATTGAGAATAATAAAATATTTCATCACATCACCCAGCTTAATAAAATGCTAGTCCCTTTGGGAAGCCTCACACCTCCCCGAAGTTTCACAGCTGTATCTAACTATGGTTAGAATCAAAAGTTCTTCTGGACTTGGTTTTGTGACTGGGGAATTTCTGAATTTTCTTCCAGTTCTCAGATCCTGTATTAACATTTTAGTGTGGCAAAGGGCGTTGGAGATAGATGATATAATCCAGTGCATGCTAAGTCACTTCAGTCATGTCTGATTCTTTGTGACCCCATGGGCTGTAGGCCACCAGGTTCTGTCCATGGGATTTTCCAGGCAAGAGTACTGGAGTGGGTTGCCATTTCCTCCTTCAGGGGTCTTCCCAACCCAGGGATTGAACCATGTCTCCTGCGGCTCCTGCATTGCAGACGGGTTCTTTACTGCTGAACCACCAGGGAAGCATGATACAGTCTAGTAGTTCTCAGCTAAGGGGAGAATGGGAGTATCATGCTTTTTGCGAACAGGGATGGGGTGTGAAGGGGTGGTGTGGAGAGGCAGGTGTGGTCTGAGAAAGCAGCTCTCCTGATTCTATAATCCTCTCCCCACCTCCTGACAGTCATTAGAAAAGCGTTCACATAGTTCATGCTCTTTTATTTCCTGATAAGGAAACAGATCCAGAACACCTAAGAGACCTAAGGTCACACAGCTATTTAAAGGAAAATGGGTTTAAAACTCAGGCTCCTTGACTTTGCATTAAGTGCTTCTGTGCTTTTTCTGTTCAGACATACATCATTGTTAAGTGATGACATGACTTTGTGACTACAAGACACTGAGCAGCTCTACTTGAGAATATATATTTTTGTTATTCTCTTTCATGTGTTGTTGATCATATTTGCAGTGGTGGAAGTCATGAACAAATCTGCTCATCAGGGAGTCAAAATTTCAACAGATTCTCTTGGAAGCAACCTTCCTTTGTGAGTCATGAGTTTGTGTGTATATAAAACAAGGGCCATTTCTCTCTTTTTTTTAGAAGATTGATATTCTTGGTAATAAATGTTTGTTTTTTATTTTTTAATAAGGCTGATTAGATCAGTCTAAAGTTGCACATGTTATTGTTGGGATCCTAAACTTGCCTGATGTTTCTCAGCAGTATTGATGTCTTGTCAGTGCTTTCCAAGCACAAATAGTCTGTTCTCTCTCACATGTTGGCCTTCTTACTGATGAGAGTAATCTTAGAATGGTCGGGAGATTTGCTGTAATGCATTCTGACAGTTGTGTGGTTGAGACTGCCTCAGTCTGTGAAATCTGGTCTGCAGGACAAAAATGCTGGACTGATCACAGGGGAGGAAGGACCTGATTATTTTTATTAGCACCATCCTCTTAACATTTCAGAAGAAGCTGGATGTGAACATTAGGGGGCAGTGTTTAAAAAGCTATGATTCACTAGAAATCCCTTTTTGAGAACACTGTAGTGTTGCCTGTGTACCGCTGGGTAGAGAGTCACTGAAAGGACATATTTGTATATTTTCAGAAGTATTTTTTTTCAAGGTGACCATTCTCCATCTCTCTATACATTTATAAGTATAATGATATTTTCCTTAGCAATTTAATCTTGAGTTTACCTTCTTTTCTTTGTGTCTTCTGAGCATGTTATTAGTTACAGAAATTTAGCAATAAGAATGCTCGCTACCACATTTTAAAGTATTTATTTTTCCCTCATGTTAACTTCACTGCTCTTTCTTTCTAAAAGGATAAACATTACTTTATGTTATTGACTAGACAATGTTCCTTGTAGAAGGAACATTGTGTATACCCTTTAAATAAAATTTTCATTTTTCTTTTAAGAAAAGTAGTTTGCAAGGTACCTTTTTGATTTTTGAAACCAAGTTGCAACACATGATAAACAGAATAATGTTATTCATATAGAGTTAAAGTCATATAAAATATATCTTTCTTGGTATTTTGCTCATATGTGATTAGAAGTATAAGGATATGCATGGTAATGAAAAATTGTTTCAGAGAATGATTACCCCTGAGGGAGGGAGAGATAGGGCACCAGGAAGGGATGCACACAGGACTTGACAAACTATATTTGTCAAATAAACCAACTGGCAGTGCGTGAGTGCTTGTTATGTTATTTTATACCCTTTTATGTTTGAAGTAGCAACAGCCAATGATTCAGAAATGCCCAAATAATTTCCTCCCTCCCCGCTCCCTCCCTTCCTTTCTCATTCATTTCCTTTGTCTCCTCCCCACCCCCACCACTTCATATATATTTCTCGAGTTTCTGTAGATTCCTGGCTGCGTTGGGTGTCCAGGGCAAACAATGCACGCACGGTTCATGGCTTTAAGGAGCTTACAGCCTAGTGTCAGAGACACTTCATAAGCAAGTGAAAAAGGCAGCATATGTACCAACCAATTATGGTGTTATGAAAGACTCAAACAGGGCACTGTGGTGGAAATTAATAGAGCAGGGGGTGCATAAGTAAATGGATGGTCAAGGAAAGCCTCTTTGGGGAGGTAACATTTAATAGACTTAAAGTATGAGAAGGAGCCAGCCATGCAGAGAGCCAGAGGATGAGCAATGCAGGCAGAGAGAACTCCATATGCAGAGATAGAAAAGATCTCGCTATTTTTAAAGGCCTGAGAGAAAGCCAGTGTGCCTACAATACCAATAATGGGGAACAGCATGCTTGAGAAGGTACTGCATAGAGGTGTGCAAGTGCCATGCAGACTGGAAGGGGTTTGCACAGTAGAGGGATATGGTTCAAATTCCATCAGAAATCATCTTCAAAAGAGGTAGGACTCACATACTGATGGGCTCATGGAAGAACTTTATTATAAACATTGGTCTTGAAATAATGTTCATGTTTGAGAGAGTAGCGATTAAGATAAAATTTTCTTTAGATTACTAAAGGCTCCCATGGTGTTTCAGAATCAATAACAGAGAATGATGAGCCCAAATGGTTATGGCAAATCATCTAGCAGCTGTATCCAACATTCATATCATGGCAACGATAATACAAAACAAAACACTGCTGCTCTTGGATTCTTATGGAGTGAATTAGTCTGTGTGTCTATGTATATTCTCCTCTTTTGCTACATAGTCACCACATAGCCATGTCTTTTAAAAAGAATAATTAGAAGTCTGCCTGCACTCTAAACCCATAAAAGTTTTGAAGGGGAGAAAAACAAGAAGGAAAGGGAGGGAAGCAGGGAGTGAGGACAAAAACAGGGAAGGAGAAAAGATGGGAAGAAAGGAGGAAAGGAAGGAGGTAGGGAGGAAGGAATGGAGGAAGGAAAGAAGAGACAGAATCAGAACTAAGTTTGATGGAGTAACAATGGGCAAGTTTTTTTAACGTCTAAAAATAATCCAGTTTAGTTCATTAAGCATCTTTCTGGATTGAATAAACAATATAGAGATGACATTAAAAGGCGTTCTCACAGTCAAAGTAATTGGAAACTACTGGTCTAAATTATGAGTGTCTCTGCTGTTCCCCTTCTAACAGGACATATTTTTTCCCCCAGAATTTTAGAGTGTCGTGATCATCTGTCCAACTTTATAGTTAGTGATCCCTAGCAAAAGTGTGATTTAACATATTTATCATTATCATACCAAACTCATTGTTTAAACAAACAATGACACCATCTCTGCAGGGGAAGAGAAACTTAGCACATAAATACAAGATTTCAAAACACAGCCTATAAAGTTAGGGACCAAGATTATATTTTGTCTGTAGACATGGACAGACTCCAGAAAGTGACTTTATGCCTTCACTGTATCCTCTAAGGGTGTAACCTTTTTATCTTTAAATACTTCTTTCTAGCCTTACACATGTAACAGATGTGTCATACAAGTTGGACTCAGCGGCATGTAAGCAGGAACTTTATTCTCGCCCACCCTACCTCTGCAAACCTGCGCTTCTAACTCATTTTCCTTGCTCATGGCTGAAATCCAGGAAAGTCCTACACATTTTTTTCTGGTTATTTTATTTCAAGTATTAAAAGGTCCAGTCCAATCTAAAATAAAAACTTCAGACTTATGACTGTTCCCTTTCCCCAAGTTGGGCCTGACTTCCTGGAAACCTGAAGTGCGTGTGTGTGTGCATGTGTGCGCGTGTTTGTTGGAAGAGCATAGTCAGTTTCTTCATTCATCCATGATTCTTCCTTCCCTCTTTCTAGCTGCTGTTTGTGTCAAGCCTCCTTAGGGAGAGTGGGTTAATGGGTACGAAAGAGCTGGTGCTTGGTGGGGGTGGTTGAACCCTGCGTTGGGGCCTCCTGTGTGCCTGAAGCTCAGGTGGTGGCTCTTTGTTCTGTGGGGAGCTTTGCAGGCTTCTCTTCAGTCCCTGACTTCCTGTGGTCTTCTGTATATAGAGTCTACCCGTTCAGGTCACTTTGTCCTATAGGCAGCCCTCATGGGTAGAATTCCTTTTTTAATTTTTAAATTGAAGTATATTGATTTATGATGTTGTTAGTTTTAGGTGTACAGCAGACTGATTTGATTAAATATATATGATCAGTATACATATTCAGGTTCTTCTCCATTATAGGTTAGTACAAGATTTTGAGTATAGTTCCCGGTGTTGTGTGGTAGGACTTGGTTGTTTATCCATTCTGTATATGAGTTTGCGTCTGCTAATCCCAAATTCCCAACCCTTTTCTCCCTTACTCTCTCTGTCCCTAAGCAGCCACAGGTCTGTTCTCATGTGAGTCCCTCTGTATTTTAGATAGGTGCATTTGTCTCCTGTTTTAGATTCCGCATATAAGTGGTATCATGTGGTATTTGTCTCTCTCTTTCTGGCTTACTTCACTGAGTATGATAATCTCTAGGCCCACCTACACAGCTGCAGATGGCCGTGTTTCATTCTTTTTCACGGCTGAGTAGTATTCCAGTGTATGTGTGTATCACATCGTCTTTATCCGTTCATCTGTCAGTGGACGTACGGTGGTTTCCATGTCTTGGCTGAGTAGTATTCCAGAGTATGTGTGTATCACATCGTCTTTACCCAGTCATCTGTCAGTGGACGTGAGGTGGTTTCCATGTCTTGGCTATTGTAAATAGTGCTGCTGAGAACAGAGGGGTGCATGTATCTTTTTGAATTATAGTTTTTTCTGGATATATGCCCAAGAGTGGAATCCCTGGATCACATAGCAATTCTATTTTTAGTTTTTTGAGGAACCTCCATACTGTTCTCCTGATTGACTGCATGAATTTACATTTCCATCAATAACATAGAAGGGTTCCCTTTTCTCCACGCCCTTTCTAGCATTTGTTATTTGCAGATTTTTTAATGATGGTCATTCTGACTGGTGAGGTGATACCTCATTGTAGTTTTGATTTGCATTTTTAAAATAATTAGTGATGTTGAGCATCTTTTCATGTGTCTGTTGGTCATCTGTATGACTGACAACTCTTTCTAAGGAAATTCTTGCTCAAGGTCTTATTTACCTTTTCACCTTTCCCTCACATACCCTGAAGTGGATGATAAGCTAAGAATGGCAAAACTGGTTTCATAGTCTTTTGGCTTGACCTGTGTTGGTGCTCTGGAACTTATGGCATTCTCTTTGGATTTAAAGCCTTAACTAAACTGAAGCAAGAGAGTTCTGTTTGAATATTCTTTAACTCAAAGTTTGTTGAAGAAATATGTTTTTCAAGTAGTAAAAATAACAGTAAGTAGAAAGAAACCCGCGATATCTGTCTTCAAAATTTTTAAGTATGAAAAGATAATATTCAGTAAGGTAAGAGTGTTTGGACTAATTTTATATATATTTTAAATTATTTAGACCCAAATGAAAATGTCAATCATTTCCGTATTCATAATGTCTAAATAAATATCTTTCCCAATAGCAAATCCCAACTTAAAGCTGATACTGAATTGTTACTGGGTATAGGGAACATTATGATAATTTTCCTTGAGAATTCTTTGTGAAACCTTGGGATTAAGAAAATCTACTGAACTGGAACATAGATAAAATGATTCCCCATTATTCTAAAGAGACAAAATCACTTTCTTAAAAGATTTCTGCTGGGTGTAATTAGGGATGTGCAGTGAGCACCATCTCATGACAGTTTTATATATAAATATGTGTTTGAGCTTCTCCAGTTCTCAGACACTTCCATTTTCCTTGAATGGTTGATTGATAAAAGAGAAACCCATGATTTGAAAAGAAACTTGGACTGTTTTCTCAATAGTTTAAGATTCCAAAAGCAAAGAGATAGCCTGGACCTAGAGATATGGTATAAATCTAGGATCAGTTAGTTTTACCTTTGCTCTGTGATTTCTAATGCGTGGATCTATTGGTTCCCAATTTAAAGAACCACTTGATGCCAGAGACCAACAGAAGGGAAGATGATGACACTGTTAGTATCAAAGCAGTAGTTATTTCAAAAAAAAAGCTTCATAGATCTAATGCTTCATAGATCGTGCCAGATAAACATGCCAAGACTTAGCCACAGTCTAGAAATCCTGTCATCAGAACTAAATTGTTTCCCCTTATGGTAATAGGTCTGGGATATAAACCCACAAATTAAATGAGAAATGCTAGATAGGAAGAAATGTTATACTTAAAAGGATGAAAAAAATGAATGTTAGATAAAATTTAGATAGCATTTATTTCATGAATGCTAATAATTTTTTTCATTCTTTGCATGGCCTTCCAAGCCAGCATTAGTGCAGTACTACAACTTTCAGCCCTTATTTGAACCAGATTAACTTCACAAAGGTCAAAGTATGTTGAGTAAGTAACAGTCATGCACTCTGAAAGAAAAGGGGTGTTGATAGTAATAGAATATCAGATTGTGGAATTAGTGAATCTGTTTTACAAAGAATATAAAATTCATAAAAGTTTATCAAGTGAAAAATACTGAAGTTTAAAAAAATTGGTAAATATTTGGTTTTAAGAAAGACTGTCTGACAGTCTGATTAAAAAATGGGTCAAGGATATGAACAGACATTTCTACAGAGAGAATATAAACATTGCCAAAGAGCACAGGAAAAGATACTCAGGACTGCTAATTATTAGGGAAATACAAATCAAAACCACAATGAGATACCACCTCACACCCACTGGGATGACTACTATCACTACTAACACTGTTGGTAAGGATGTGGAGAAATTGGAACCCTTGTGCACTGTTAGTGGTAATGTGAAATGGTGTAAGCCACGTTGGATGCTCCTCAAAAAATTAAACATAGACTTACTGTGTAATCTAGTGATTCCATTTTTGGTTGTGTATCCAAAACAATAGAAAGCGGGTACTTGAACAGATATTTGCATCATGTTCTTAGTTGCATTATTCAAAAATAGTCAAAAGTGCAAACAACCTGTGTCCCTCAGTGGATGAATGGATAAGTAAAATGTAGTGTATGTTCATTGTGATGTTACTTAGCCTTAAAAAGGAAAGAAATTTTGACAAATGCTACAACATAGAAGAACCTTGAAGACGTTATGCTAAGTGAAATAAGCCAGTCACAAGAGGACAAATACTGTGTGCCTCCACTTACATGAGGTTTCTAGAGTAGTCAAATTCATAGAGAAAGAAAGTAGATGATGATTGTTAGGGGCTTGGGGGAAGGCAAAATGGGGAGTTACTGTTCAATAGATGCAGAGCATCAGTTTAGGAAGATGAAAAAGTTTTAGAGATGAATAGTAGTGATAGTTACACAACAATGTGAATGCCACTGTACCATACACTTAAAAATGGTTAAATTGGTAAATTTTATGTTATGTGTACTTTATCATGATTAAAAAACTTAAATGAAATAATGCATAGAAATAATGCATAAAATTAATGCAAAGAAATAGAGGGAAAAAATAGAATGGAAAAGACTAGAGATCTTTCAAGAAAATTGGAGACACCAAGGGAACATTTCATGCAAAGATGGGCACAATAAAGGACAGAAACAGTATGGACCTAACATAAGCAGAAGAGATTAAGAAGAGGAGGTAGAATACATCTTTTGGATCATAGAGAAAGCAAGGGAATTCCAGAAAAACATCTGCTGCTGCGTTATTGACTGTGTTAAAGCTTTTGACTGTGTGGATCACAACAAACTGGAAAATTCTTCAAGAGATGGGAGTACCAGACCATCTTTCCAGTCTCCTGAGAAACTTGTATGCAGGTCAAGAAGCAACAGTTAGAACTGGACATGGAACAACAGACTGGTTCAAACCTGGGAAAAAGAGTACATCATGACTGTATATTGTCACCCTGCTTACTTACATATTCAGAGTACATGGTAAATGCTGGGCTGGATGAATCCCAAGCTGGAATCAAGATTGCCAGGAGAAATAGTAACAACCTCAGATAAGCAGATGATGTCACCCTAATGGCAGAAAGCGAAGAGGAACTAAAGAGCCTCTTGATGGGAATGAAAAAGGAGAGTTGAAAAAACAGACTTAAACTCAACATTCAAAAAACGAAGATCATAGCATCTGGTCCCATCACTTCATGGCAAATAGATGGGGAAACAATGGAAACAGTGGCAGATTTTATTTTCTTGGGCTCCAAAATCACTGTGGATTGTGACTGTAGCCATGAAATGAAAAGACGCTTACCCCTTGGAAGAAAAGCTATGACAAACCTAGATATCATATTAAAAAGCAGAGATGTCACTTTGCCAACAGAGGTCCATATAGGCAAAGCTATGGTTTTTCCGGTAGTCATATACCGATGTGAGAGTTGGAACATAAAGAAGGCTGAGCTCTGAAAAGTTGATGCTTTCGAATTGTGGTCCTGGAGAAGACTCTTGAGAGTCTTTTGGACAGCAAGGAGATTAAACCAGTCAATCCTAAAGGAAATCAACTGTGAATATTCATTGGAAGGACTGATGCTGAAACTGAAGCTCCAATACTTTGGCCATGTGATGTGAATAGCTGGCTCATTGGAAGAGACTCTGATTCTGGGAAAGATTGAGGGCGGGAGGAGACAGGGGCCACAGAGAATGGTTAGATGGCATCACCGACGCAATAGACCTGAGTTTGAACAAGCTCTGGGAGATCATGAAGGACAGGAAAGCTTGGCGTGCTTCCGTCCATGAGGTTGCAATGAGTGGGACATGACTTAGTGACTGAAAAATGGAATATATGGGAAAAAACCAAACCCTTTTTTTCTTCTGCATTTGAAGTTGGACTGTATGATTCTGGTTTAGAAGAGGGACACATATGATTTGTTATTCAGATATGTGCTTCTAAATCCTATGCATCAATGAGGCTTTTAGTGGAAATTCTCCACTAAACAAGGTATGTGATGTTATCTTCCCTTTAAAGGTCCCCCCTTCCCATTTTTTTCCTCCAGTTTTGATATTTATTTTATCTCTTCATAGGTATTTTGATGGAATATTGAGAGAAAGCATACTGGCATGGCTGTCTGCTCTCATGTTAACACAGAAGTTAGAAGAACCACTTTTGATATACTCCCTGCTATTTCATCTGGCTCTAATGATATCTCCAGAGTGTTCCAGATATTTATTTACATCTGGTGTGAAGTTAGTGTTAATTAACAACATATTGCTGGCTTTGGAACTTGACTATATCAGGAGGAAACTTAGTGTTGGTTTATGACTTTGTGATAAGTCTGTTACCAAGTACTTTCAGGCTATCAGACCATCAGGCCAAGTGATAGTCCCTGAGTGATGATGGAGGAGCATGCTGCTTAATCTAAGTTGCATGTGGAGATGACAAAATCTGAGTCTTTAATCACTTCTGAGTCAAATCACTTTAAGCCCATTTAATTTAGGGCTGCAACAGTTACTATTTCTGCAATAGCATCTCATGTTATTTTGTTCAGCCGCTCAGTCATGTCCTACTCTTTGCAACCCTATGGACTGCAGCATGCCAGGCTTCCCTGTCCTTCATCATCTCCTGGAGCTTGCATAAACTCATGTCCATTGACTCGGTGATACTATCCAACCATCTCATCCTCTGTCATCCCCTTCTCCTCCTGCCTTCAGTCTTTCCCCAAATTAGGGTCTTTTCTAATGAGTCTAATCTTTGCATCAGTTGGCCAAAGTATTCGAGCTTCAGCTTCAGCATCAGTCCTTCCAATGAATATTCAGAACTGCTTTCCTTTAGTATTGACTGGTTGGATCTCCTTGCAGTTCCAGGGACTCTCAAGAGTCTTCTCCAACACCACAGTTCAAAAGCACCAATTCTTCGGTGCTCAGCTTTCTTTATAGTCCAACTCTCACATCCATACATGACCACTGGAAAAACCAGAGCTTTGACTAGACAGACCTTTTTGGCAAAGTAATGTCTCTGCTTTTTAATATGCTGTCTGGGTTTCTCATAGCTTTTCTTCCAAGGAGTAAGCGTCTTTTAATTTCATGGCTACAGTCTCCATCTGCAGTGATTTTAGAGCCCCCAAAAATAAAGTCTGTTACTGTTTCCTTTGTTTCCCCGTCTGTTTGCCATGAAATGATGGGACCAGATGCCATGTTCTTTGTTTTTCACTCTCCTCTTTCACTTTCATCAAGAGGCTCTTTAGTTCCTCTATGCCTTCTGCCATTAGGGTGGTGTCATCTGCATATCTGAGGTTATTGATATTTCTCCTGGCAATTTGATTCTAGCTTGTGCTTCATCCAGCCCGGCATTTCACGTGATGTACTCTGCATATAAGTTAAATAAACAGGGGACAATATACAGCTTTGACGTACTCCTTTCCCAATTTTGAATCAGTCCATTGTTCCATGTCTGGTTCTAATTGTAGCTTCCTGACCTGCATACAGATTTCTCAGGAGGCAGGTAAGGTGGGTTGGTATTTCCATCTCTTTAAGAATTTTCCACAGTTCGCTGTGATCCACACAGTCAAAGGCTTTGGCTTAGTCAATAAAGCAGAAGTAGATGTTTTTCTGGAATTCTTTTGCTTTTTCTGTGATCTGACAGATGTTGGCAATTTGACCTCTGGATGCTAGCAGTTTGACAACATCAAGAATCAGCCATATATATATATATATATATATATATATATATATATACATATACCCTTCCTCTTGAACCTCCCCCGCAACCTCCACTCCCCATTCCATCCCCCACTCTAGGTTGTCACAGAGTTCTGCGTTGAGCCCTTTGTGCTAGACAGCAACTTCCAATTATCTATCCATTTTACATATGATAATATGTATGTTTCAATTTCTACTCTCTCAATTCGTCCCACCCTCATCTTCCCCTGCTGTGTCCAAAATCTATTTTGTATATCTGCATCTCTATTACTGACCTACAAATAGGTTCATCAGTACCATTTTTCTAGATTCCATATATATGTGTTAATTTACGATATTTATTTTTCTCTTTTTGACTTACTTTGAATTTATTATAATATCACTTATAATATTGCTTCTGTTTTTATGTTTTGTTTTTTGGTTGTAAGGCATGTGAAATCTTAGCTCCCTGACCAGGGATCAAACCTGCACCCCCCTACATTGGAAGGCAAAGTCCTAACCACTGGACCGCTGGGAAAGTCCTTCCATAGTCATTTTTAAATTAATAATTTTTATCAGACATTTATAGTTTCCAAAGAAATAGTTCTATAAAATTTATAATCTCAAGTCAGAGGATTTGTTCCCAAGAGCTTGGTAGATAAGTGTATTGATATGTGATTCATGCCTGAGATATTTAGAGAGCCAGTGGATGTCTGGAGCACTGTGGTTTGGAAAGTCACTGCTGTTCTGTGGATCAGGGTGAGAAGGAGGAAAACAGTGTGTGGTTGTTTAAGATCCCGTCCAAGAGGCAGAAGGAAGCTGGTGGTGCTGACGACACCTGGGCCAGAGGAATGACTCACAAATGATCACCTGGAAAAAAGATAGATTCAAATGTAAAGCGATCCCCGACGATGGGATAGGGGAGGTCTTTGGAGAACCCAGTAAAGTCCCCCATGTGACAAGAAGACTTTCAACCTCTGCCACGCCCAGAGAGGGACAAAAATAGCTCACCATGATGGGACCAATTGAGACCCTTCTTGCTGATCAGACATCTTCTTCTCCTCATGCCCCTCTAGTTCTGGCCAACCACGGAGGCATTAGAAACAGTGCTGAGCAAATGGAGGAGCTACAGAGATTTGGATTCTGTCCCTATTGGACATTGATGATTTTTTCCCAAGTGCTACTGATTTTCTTGAAAGTACTGTTGCCACATAGTAGAATTTACCAAATCAATATTAGTGGAATACTGTGTTATATTTATTTAATTTTAGTTACAAAAATTATTAAAAATGAAATGACTCTCCAGGTTCCGACTTTGGACTTGAGCACAGTGGTGAGTGTTCTTTTCACTCCTCTAGTTGAGTGTTAAGGCACTTGTTGGTGAGCAACTTTAATTAGCTTTCCTGACCTCTTTAGAACTGTAGTCTTGTGTCTAAGGGGGGCTGTCAGTGTGGCCAGGAACATGGTGAAGGATCATAGTGTAATCTAGTGTTCAAAGATTACCAAGCTTTTTCTTCAAATATCTTACCTAGTGGCCCAACAAAGATAAAGGTGGAACTGCTGAGTTTCAGACGGGGCAAAGAGAGGAGGAAGGAGCATTGCCCCCCTACAGACTAGTTGAAATACTGGCTCTGCCATTTGCAACTTAGATGACTTTGGATAAGTTACTGAACCTCCCAGGTGCAGCTGCCTCATCTGCAAATCCTAGTGTTTACTGTAAGGATTAAATGAGATCGTATATGTGACTCGATGGGCATTTATGAAATATTGGGCAGTGTCGGCTGTTCCTCCTTGGCTGTTGCTGCCTCCTCCTGCTCCTCTTCCTTTCTTTTCGCAAGTATGGGGGCGTGTTGAATGGTTTTCAGGTTCCTGTTAAAACTTATTACTATAGTCCGTTACTCTGTGGTTGTGGATATACAGATAGGTTCACTTCATCCTTCTTTCTGCCTCTGTGTATCTATCTGTGTTTCTATGTATTCGTCTACCTACCTTCCTATCATCTCTCTATAATCTGTATCATCCGTCTAATCTACTTACATTTTTTATGAACCATATAAAGATAAGACAGGCATGTGATGTGTCTTTACCCCCACATTTTTCAGTTTGTATTTTACAAAAACATGTAATTCTATTGTGTAACCAGAGTCTAATTAACCAAAATCAGGAAATTAACATTGAAGCAATATTACTATATAATACACAGACCTTATTGATAATTTGTCAGTTGTTTCAATAATGTCCTTTATAGCAAAAGAAAACCCAAACTACTCTGCATTGTATCCGATTGTCATGTCACATAAAAAGAATATGTTGTTGGTGAGGGGTGGGGAGGCGCTATACTTTGAGGCTGTGTAAATATTCTCATTTGCCCAGGCTATCATCAACTATTTTTATCACACGTTGATGATTCTTGCCTGAGCTTACTATTGTTAGGATGTGGTTAAATAGTGATTTTCTAATTCCATCATTTCTTTATATTTATGAATTTCTTCACATTTATTCTTTACATTTATGACTTTCTACTGTGAGGGTAGCTCTCCATTTCCTTTATTGATTTGTATCAATGTGGACTCTTATATTCATATTTTATTCAATCAGTTACAGTCCTTTATTATCATGATTTATTTTTGATGTTCACATTATCCATATTTGCTGGTGGGAACAGTTTCAAAATATCCCCTGTATATTTTTTGATATGTCCTCATCACACTTTGAGCACTTTCTTAATTTTTAGCACAAGATAATCAACATTTATTTACGTTCTCCCCCTGCCATCAAACCCCCCCATCTCACCCCTCCCCTACTACTGCACCTGCACCTTGACCACAGGCCTGATTTTAACTATTTTTCCAAGGAGCCCTGGTTCCATTGAGTGGAGAATGATATTTAAGAACCAGGATCTGAGCACTGGATTGTGGTCATAATTGCAGACTTTTAAAACCCGTTAGTTTATTCTGCAAGTGATTATTTTAACCAGCGTCGTTACATGTTATACTGTTTTTCCCTGACTTCATGTTATTTATTTCTCTGCTTTTGGCCTTGGTGTTAACTATGTGCATTTGCTCACTCAGGAAGCATTGCTTACTGACAAGTCTGCATTTTTGGGAAGACTTTAATTGTTCCCAACTTTGGGGAGTTCAAAGATAACTGGGTTTTGTTTGATATCTTTTTTTACTTGGATTCCTTTTATTTTATTTTTTTTGGTTTCATTGATCTCTATTAAATAAAGATGTAGACTGTACTTAACTGAGTATTTTTCTCTTGGCAGTGAAACAAGGCTAAAGGTGATTCTTGTTAATTTGTTACTCACTTGAGTTATCCGTTTATCTGGGTTTGATTTGAGTTGATGTTTAGTCTCTGTAAAGAGGTCAGTACTGGACATTTTTGTGTTCTTTGCCTAAAATGTCCCTTCTCAGGCTGATGTAATGCTGCTATTTGGAGTGTGGGAATCTAGCTATAGGGAATTGGTTTTATGTGAGAGCCTGGCTGGGCTTTTATTTTCTTTTCTCCTCATGTTTTATATACTCATGTTTTATGTTTCAGTCACTTAAAATTTGATTTTTCTCTTGAAAATGAAAAATATATAAAAATGGTAATTCTCTTTATTCTTGGGTAATTTTATGGGGCATCTGTCAGAACATGAGCTGCCTTCCTCTTGTACAAAATATTGAGTCTTGGGATATAGATGTAACTCCTGGTAGTTTCTTTCAAATAGATTCCATGAAAATATATTTGAATTCTTAATCTGAGGGCAGATTCTGCAATTTATTTTCATTATATCAGTGATTCTTAATAGTTTTTTCCCCTCCCTATTTGAATAAGTCTTCTGAGATTTAGGATAATCTGTGTGCGTGTGTGTGTGTGTGTATATAACTTACATGATTGTGGGTGTAAAGTCACTTTTAACAGGATGTATTGGCATGATTATCAAAGCTTTTGCAATAGTAGACTTTATTTGGATGATGAAAGTTTGAAGACTTTTTACTTCTTTTCCATTAAAAACACACTCTATATTGTAGGCAAGATAGTATCTTGACACCCAGTTACCCCTAACTCTGTCTGTCCTATAAAAAACATTTGTTTTGATAGTTTATGTGAAGAATATCATAGGCATGCATGAAATAGTATAAAATACAAAAATATGTATCAGTCGAGTGAGGGTTTATTGTTTCTACTGTCCGCTTAGTGTTATATTAACTAGTTGGGGAAAATGAAATCTATGTATAAGAAGCAAACATCAAAATATATTTATATATATTAGTATCATTAAATTGACTATCATGAAAGTGGTAATTCTATAGTAAAGACAGCCATCACTATCATCAGTGAAAACTTTTTTGCTTAGTGTGCTTTTTTTCCTGCATTATAGTAATGCTGCTTAATTTACAAATTTATTTGCCTTTTCTGACTAGGAACATATACTTATTAGTATTTCAGATGTTTTAGTTGCTATAAAATTAATCAACCAATTTTTCTACCTCTCAGTGATAGATATTAAGGGATCTAAATTTCATAGGTTATTTGAAATTGAGGTAACAAACTGTATTAATCGAATTTTTTGTCTTTGAAAATGTATGAGCTGTTAATACTCACAGAAATATTTTGTAAAAGTGGCTACATAGTAGTGAGTGTCAAGACTTCAATACCTATAGAATCATAGCAAGTACCCCTGTGACCTTAGGTAAGGTACTTAATCTCTCAAAACCTCATTTTTCTAGATAGTAATTCAAATAGGATAATACAATTTACCGTATATAATTCTTCGAAGACTTAGATCAGATGACACATACAAAGCACCCACACAACTCCTGGAACATAGCAAGTATTCTCTACATGTTAACTATTATTATTATTGTCACCACCCTAAATTACCACTGTTGCTTTATGGAGTCCTTGGTTAAGTATTAGTTTTGATTGGTTGGCATATTTGCAGGGAAGTCTCTTACTCTATTGAGATTTCCAGGAATCTCAGTGAACTCCTGCTGAGGTTAGTTTGTAATCTTGCATGTAGAAAGGTACATATCTTACAGTCAAAAATGCTGTATCATGACCTGAGGGAAAAAGAAAAAAAAAATCCACCAAAATGGTGTAACCGTGAGAATCTAAATTGTTATGCATGTGACAGAAGGACAAAACAAAACAGAAGGACAAAAGTGGATGGTATAATTATGGAAAATCTGTCAAATTCATAGGAAGATTTTTTAATTTAATTTAATTTTATTTTTCCTTTTCCATTTATTTTTACGTTGGAGGCTAATTACTTTACAATATTGTAGTGGTTTTTGCCATACACTGACATGAATCAGCCATGGATTTACATGTCTTCCCCATCCCGATCCCCCCTCCCGCCTCCTTCTCCATCCCATCCCTCTGGGTCTTCCCAGTGCACCAGCCCTGAGCACCCGTCTCATGCGTCCAACCTGGGCTGGTAATCTGTTTCACCCTTGATAGCATACTTGTTTCAATGCTGTTCTCTCTGAACATCCCACCCTCACCTTCTCCCACAGAGTCCAAAATTCTGTTCTGTACATCTGTGTCTGTTTTTGGAATATTACTCAGCCATTAAAGAGAATTCATTTGAATCAGTTCTAATGAGATGGATGAAACTGGAGCCCATTATACACAGTGAAGTAAGCCAGAAAGATAAAGACCAATACAGTATACTAACGCATATATATGGAATTTAAAAGATGGTAACGGTAATCCTATATGCAAAACAGGAAGATTTTTTAAAAATGCCAATAGAAAAGCTGAGTGAAATCCATAAGAATGTAAAACTTTTGCCCATTTACTAAATGTCTTATTTAATTCTCACAGTGGAGGAAAAATGATGATAAGGAAGATGTACAAAAAGCAAAGCACACAAATTAGTAAACAAAAACAAAAACATTGAGACTGGCTCTGGAGTTTTTTCTGAATTAATCCTATGAAGTTGAATTTAGAAAGTGGCTAAGTAGAGTCTTCAGGCGTCCTGTTTAGATGAAAGAAAACCAGATGGGGCAGGTGTGGAGGTGGTGCAGCTACTTGGGTCATAGCTAGATCATGGAAACAAACTAGATGTCCATCGACAGATGAATGGATAAAGAAGTTGTGGACATGTACACAATAGAATATTACTCAGCCATAAAAAGGAATGCATTTGAATCAGATCTAATGAGGTAGATGAACCTAAGGCTATTATACAGAGTGAAGTAAGTCAAAAAGAAAAGATAAATATCATATCAGTTCAGTTCAGTCTCTCAGTCATGTCTGACTCTCTGTGACCCCATGGACTGCAGCACGCCAGGCCTACCTATCCATTGCCAACTCCCAGAGTTTATTTGAACTCGTGTCCATTGAGTCGGTGGTGCCATCAAACTATCTCATCCTCTGTCATCGCCTTTTCCTCCTGCCTTCAATCTTTCCCAGCATCACAGTCTTTTCTAATGAGTCAGCTCTTTGCATCAGGTGGCCAAAGTATTGGAGTTTCAGCTTCAGCATCAGTCCTTCCAATGAACACTCAGGACTGATCTCCTTTAGGATGGACTAGTTGGATCTCCTTGCAGTCCAAGGGACTCTCAAGAGTCTTCTCCAACAAACAGTTCAAAAGCATCAATTCTTCGGTGCTCAGCTTTCTTTGTAGTCCGACTCTTACATCCATACATGACTACTGGAAAAACCATAGCCTTGACTAGACAGACCTTTGTTGGCAAAGTAATGTCTCTGCTTTTTAATATGCTGTCTAGGTTGGTCATAACTTTTCTTCCAAGGAGCCAGTGTCTTTTAATTTCTTGGCTGCACTCACCATCTGCAGTTATTTTGGAGCCCCCCCAAACAAAGCCTGTGACTGTTTCCATTGTTTCCCCATCTATTTGCAATGAAGTGATGGAACTGGATGCCATGATCTTAGTTTTCTGAATGCTGAATTTTAAGTCAAATTTTTCACTCTCCTCTTTCACTTTCATCAAATTCTTCAGTTCTTCTTTGCTTTCTGCCATAAGGGTGGTGTCATCTGCATATCTGAGGTTATTGATATTTCTCCTGGCAATCTTGATTCCAGTTTGTGCTTCGGCCAGCCCAGTGTTTCTCATGATGTACTACTCTGCATATAAGTTAAACAAGCTGGGTGACAATATACAGCCTTGTCATACTCCTTTCCCGATTAGGAACAAGTCTGTTTTTCCATATCCAGTTCTAACTGTTGCTTCCTGACCTGCATACAGATTTCTCAAGAGGCAGGTCAGGTGGTCTGATATTCCCATCACTTTAAGAATTTTCCAGAGTTTGTTGTGGTCCACACAGTGAAAGTCTTTGGCATAGTCAATAAAGCAGATGTTTTTCTGGAACTCTCTTGCTTTTTCGATGATCCAATGGATGTTGGCAGTTTGATCTCTGGTTCCTCTGCCTTTTCTAAATCCAGCTTGAACATCTGGAAGTTCATGGTTCAAGTACTGTTGAAGCCTGGCTTGCAGAAGTTTGAGCATAACTTTACTAGTGTGTGAGATGAGTGCAATTGTGTGGTAGTTAGAACATTCTTTGGCATTGCCTTTCTTTGGGATTGGAATGAAAACTGACCTTTTCCAGTCCTGTGGCCACTGCTGAGTTTTCCAAATTTTCTGGCATAATGAGTGCAGCACTTTCACAGCATCATCTTTTAGGATTTGGAATTCCATCACCTCCACTTGCTTTGTTTATAGTGATGCTTCCTGAGGCCCATTTGACTTCACATTCCAGGATGTCTGGCTCTAGGTGAGTGATCACACCATTGTGATTATCTGGGTTGTGAAGATCTTTTTTGTATAGTTCTTCTGTGTATTCTTGACACCTCTTCTTAATATCTTCTGCTTCTGTTAGGTCCATACCATTTCTGTCCTTTATTGTGCTCATCTTTACATGAAATGTTCCCTTGGTATCTCTAATTTTCCTGAAGGGATCTTTACTCTTTCCCATTCTGTTATTTTCCTCTATTACTTTGCGTTGATTGCTGAGGCAGGCTTTCTTATCTCTCCTTGCTATTCTTTGGAACTCTGCATTCAAATGGATATATCTTTCCTTTTCTCCGTTGCCTTTTGCTTCTCTTTTCACAGCTATTTGTAAGGTCTCCTCAGACAACCGTTTTGCCTTTTTGCATTTCTTTTCCTTGGGGATGATCTTGATCCCTGCCTCCTATACAATGTCATGAACCTCTGTACATAGTTCTTCAGACACTATCAGATCTTATCCCTTGAATCTATTTCTCACTTCCACTGTATAATAGTAAGGGATTTGATTTAGGTCATACCTGAATGGTCTATCTAGTGGTTTTCCCTACACTCTTCAGGTTAAGTCTGAATTTGGCAATAGGGAGTTCATGATCTGAGCCACAGTCAGCACCCGTTCTAGTTTTTGCTGACTATCTAGAGCTTCTCCGTCTTTGGCTCCAAAGAATATAATCAATCTGGTTTTGGTATTGACCACATGTCCATGTGTAGAGTCTTCACTTGTGTTGTTGGAAGAGGGTGTTTGCTATGACCAGTGCGTTCTCTTGGCAAAACTCTATTAGCCTTTGCCCTGCTTCATTCTGTGCTCTAAGGCCGAAGTTGCCTGTTACTCTGAGTATTTCTTGAATTCCTACTCTTACATTCCTGTCCCCTATAATGAAAAAGATATCTTTTTTTTGGTATTAGCTCTAGAAGGTCTTGTAGGTCTTCATAGAATCATTCAACTTCAGTTTCTTCTGCATTACCTGCCGGGGCATAGACTTGGATTGCTGTGATACTGAATGGTTTGCCTTGGAAACAAACAGAGATCATTCTGTCATTTTTGAGATTGCATCCAAGTACTGCATTTTGGACTCTTGTTCACTGTGATGGCTACTCCATTTCTTTTAAGGGATTCTTGCCCACAGTAGTAGATATAATGGTCATCTGAGTTAAATTCACCCATTCCAGTCTATTTTAGTTCGCTGATTCCTAAAATGTTGATGTTCATTCTTGCCATCTCGTTTGACCACTTCCTATTTGACTTGATTCATGGAACTAACATTCCAGGTTCCTATGCAGTATTGTTATTTACAGCATCAGATTTGACTTCCATCACCCATCATATCCACAACTGGGTGTTGTTTTTGCTTTGGCTTTGTCTCTTCATTCTTTCTGGAGTTATTTCTCCACTGATCTCCAATAGCATATTAGGCACCTACCAACCTGGGGAGTTCATCTTTCAGTGTCCTATCTTTTCACCTTTTCATACTGTTCTTGGGGTTCTTAAGGCAATAATACTGAAGTGGTTTGCCATTCCCTTTCCAGATAGTAAATATCACATACTAACACATATATACGGAATCTGGAAAAATGGTACTGAAGAATTTATTTGCAGAGCAGCAGTAGAGAAGCAGACTTAGAGAATAGACTTATGGACATGGGGAGAGGGGAGGAGAAGGTGAGATGTATAGAGAGAGTAACACGGAAACTTACATTACCGTATGTAAAATGGATAGGCCATGGGAATTTGCTGTATGTCTCAGGAAACTCAAACAGTGGCTCTATCAACCTCGAGGGGTGGGATGGGGAAGGAGATGGGAGGGAGGTTCATAAGGGAGGGGACATATGTATACCTATGGCTGATTCATGTTGAGGTTTGACAGAAAGCAAAAAATTCTGTAAAGCATTTATCCTTCAATTTAAAAGTTAATAAATTAAAAAAAAACCTGATAGGGAAACTGAAAACCTGAGTGTTACTTCTTGTGTGCTGTTGGTTGGCTTTATGACTTTAGATAAGTCACTTAACCTTTCAGAGCCTCAGTTTTCTTATCGGTAAAGCAAGAGTTTTTGCCCGTTTCATTCAACTCTAATATACCTTGGTGTACTTTTATGAAATGAAATTTACGTGTAATTCTTAAACTTATTTCTTTTTGGCATTTTATTGTGGAAAATCTTAAAGTTATGTAAAAGTAGAGAGTCTATTATAATGACTCTTGAAGTGCACATTACCCAGGTTAATAGTGATCAAGGCATAGCCAATCTTATTTTGTCTACAATCCTACCTATTCTCCCTCCCCCTGATCACTTAAAAGCAAATCTCAGACGTTAAATTATTTTATTTCTAAATATTTCAAAATATGCCTGAAATAAAAGGACTGTTTTTAAAGCATAAACACCCAATGTCATCACAGGTAAATTAAACCAACCCTGTAATTACTTAATGGACTTCCCTGGTGGCTCAGGCAGTAAAGAATCTGCCTACAATGTGGAAGACCTGGGTTCAGTCCCCGGGTTGGGAAGATCCCCTGGAGAAAGGAATGGCAACCCACTCCAGTATACTTGCCTGGATTGTCCCATAGACAGAGGAGCCTGGCGACTACAGTCCATGGGGTCACAAAGAGTCGGACATGACTGAGTGACTAACACTAACTAACTAACTATAATTACTTAATAACATCAAGATATTCAATTGGTGTTCAGGTTTTCCCAGTTCTGTCTCTGTTTTACTGTTTGTTAATTTGAATTGGGATACAAATAAAGTCTAACCATTGCGGTTCATTGATATGTCTCCTGCTGCTGCTGCTGCTAAGTCGCTTCAGTCGTGTCCGACTCTGTGCGACCCCATAGACGGCAGCCCACCAGGCTCCCCCAATGTCCCCTACATCTCCTTTAATTTATAGTTCTTTTGCAGTCTCTTGTTTCTTACAGTTTATTTGTTTTAAAAAACCCAGTTTATTTGTTCTGTTGGTAGGTTGAATTTTGCTGATTGCAATCCTATGTTGTTTAATTTTTCTCATTGTTATTATTTCCAAATTGACACATCTATAGGTTTGCTCAAATTTTGGTTTGATTTGTTTTTTTTTTTCTGATTGCAATATGTCATAGAAGGTGGTGTGTAGTTCTACTCGGAGGCACGCATGTGTTGGCCCTTGCTTTTTTGTGGTATCAGCCGCCACTGATGATGATTGCCTAGGTCTATTAATCCATTGCGTGCCTCTGTGTGTGTCCGACTCTTTGTGACTCCATGGACTGTAGCCCACCAGGCTTGTCTGTCCGTGGAATTTCCCAGGCAAGAATACTGGAGTAGGTTGCCATTTCCTACACCAGGGGATCTTCCCAACCCAAGGATGGAACCTGCGTCTCTTGAATCTCCTGTAGGTAGATTCTTTACCATTTTGCCACATGGAAAGCCCCTTGGGAGTTACAAAATGATGATATCCTAATCCTGCTGTTCCTTCTTTGTATATTGATTGGAGTACTTCCATAAAAATAATGTTCTCCTCATCAACTATTTGATTATCCTGAGATAGAGATCACTAAGTAAAGGCAGGATGGCTGTAAATTCTATTTACCAGTTATCATAATAATGAATTTATTCCTTAGTATCTTCCAAGAGTGACTGATGATTAAAAAAATATCATTATGAACTCACAGAATTGAACATATTTGATGTGTTTCAGTCCACTGCAGCTCTTATCCTTATTGATTCTCAAAATGATCTCATCTTTGGTTAGTGGGGGCCTTTTTAAACTGGCTTGTGCATACTTTTGACATGACTAATAGTCTGATAGCTTCTTTGATTTCTAGTATAATAAGATATGAGCTTCCCTGGTGGCACAGTGGTAAAGACTCTGACTGCCAGTGCAGAAGATACAGGTTCGATCCCTGGATTGGGAAGATCCCCTGGAGGAGGAAATGGCAGGCTACTCCAATATTCTTGCCTGGGAAATCCCATGGATAGAGGAGCCAGATGGGCTACAGTCCACATGGTCTCAAAAGAGTCAGACACGACTTAGTGACTAAACAACAACATAAGATATTCCAGGTGAACTTTGTACTTTTCCTGCTCTGTCTTGGAATCAACCATTTCCCTGAGAATCTTAATTTCTTTTAGTGGAAAATGACATTTAGAGAGCACAGTCTATATACTAGGGATGCTCTTTGCTACTGGGTTAGTCTTTGCTTCTAGGCCTTTTCAGTGTTTCAGTGCACAGATAAGAAAATAAATATTTTTTTAAAAATAAAATGCATCGAGTGTATAATCTTTTAATTCAGAAATAATTTGCACACCAGAAAATGAGCAGCGAAAGGAAGTCTAGACATTTGTACATAGTTTGAAGGATTCCCTTATTTGTTTTAGAAGATTTTATTGCTTCTGTTATTTCAAGTAAGCAACTTGTTTTTGGAGTTTCTATAGCTACTGGAATGATACTGACTTTAAACATACTCCTATTTTGCTTAAGGAGAAAAGGGAAACAAAAAGTTAAGGCACAATTAAGAAGAAAAATGAGTATTCAGGGCAAATATTAAAAGATAGGAAGGAAATCTTTTCCCTCTAGTTCCGTTCCCTTGCATTTTTACTTAGGTCTGAAAGTGCATTTTGCTTTATAGTCAGTGTTCATAAAAGCCACAAGATGGCGACATTGCTCCAGGAAATGAATGTAAGTGAGTAAGGGCTCTGGGGAGTAAAGAGCAGAGGAAAAGATGTTTCTCTCTGATTTTTCATAACTGCCTTAATTTTCCTTACTTCCTTTACTTGAATATAAAATATAAGTAACATGCTTAAATTTTTCCTCTTTATTTTAGATTTGATCATGATCATTTTTGGAATTGTAAAGCTAAAATAAAATTTAAAAACAACTATCCGGATCCCATGCTTACCATTTTTTCAGCTTTGTTAAATTATTAATTAATAACTCAATCTTCACATTGCCCACAGAGTAATCTTTGCAAAATACCATTTTGATAATATCAGTTTCCTGTGGTAAAATTTTTTATTTATTGTCATAAGTATTTGTTGATGTTACTAGTTGTCAGTATTTAAGTAGTTAAGGCAAGTATAAGGTAAAAGGTAGAATAAGTTTTGACTCATTACAACAAAAATATATTTTGTTGTTGTCAAGTTTCTTTTCTAAAATGGCCATGTGCCAGTTTCCAAGTACATAAACTTTCAAGTTTAATGGGTTCTTAAACAACATAATTGCAATGCCTAGAATATTTATTCTCATCATTTCAACATGCCTCAAGGCAGTTCTTGTTATTCTGAATATCTTGTGGAAAGGGAAAACTACTATATTATTAGTATATTAATCAATGCATATTTATTAACTAAATACATTTAGCTATCAATGTAAAATGTACTTTCCTTCTGATGTTTTAGCAAATTGAATCCTCATGATTATATCTATGGGGGCTTCCCAGGGGGCCCTAGTGGTAAAGAACCTGCCTGCCAATACAGGAGATGTAAGAAATGTGGGTTCGATCCCTGGGTCGGGAAGATCCCCTGGAGGAGGGCATGGCAACCCACTCTCGTATTCTTGCCTGGACTAATCTCTTGCCTGGAGAATCCCATGGACAGAGGCGCCTGGTGGGCTGCAGTCCATGGGGTCACAGAGAGTCAGATATGACTGAAGCGACTTAGCGTGTCCACTTGCACAATATATCTATGAGATAAATGTGAATACTATGGAAACTGAAACTCAGGGAGATTGCATGAATTGTTGAGGGTTCAGTACTTCGCAGAGCCTTGATTTGAATCCAGACTTTTTTCACTCTTGGAACTCATCCTCTTATTCACTATGCCATGCTGCTTCTGTGAGAGTAACTATTTATATTTCTTTTTAATAGAAATGTCTGGAAGTTGTAATTTAAAGTAATTAGGATATTTGTGCCTCCTCCTTGTTGTAAGCTGAACAAGAGAATTTGTATCACAAGGCAAGTATTATGGTGCCTTTTACTTAGCAAACTGTTTCTCTGAGCAGTTTTTCCTGCAGGCCTTATTTAGAAGACTTCATTTAGAGTTGTGCTGATGATGAGAGCCTTCTTTTTGTCCCGTTTGAGGCATTGGGGTTCCTGGCTCCTGATATTCCCTACCTAGAGTGGACTGAAACCAATTGCTTCTCTTGACTTCCTGTTGAGATAACAGGGGGTTCACCAGCACATCGTGTTCCTGCCTTAGGTGAAGCTTCTCTCTGCTCCTGGAGGCCTGCTCTATGCCGAGGATACTGGTGGTTGAAAAACCACTGTGTCCAGGTCTGGTCCAGGATGCCCTTTATAGCTGTCAACCAGCTGCCCTGAAATATCAATTCTTTAAACATTTGGTAGAATTCACCATTGAAACCTCTAGTCTTGGACATTTGTTTGTTGGAGGTTTTGGATTACTGATTTCATCTCCTTGCCAGTAATTGGTCTATTCAGACTTTCTGTTTCTTCATGATTCAGTCCTGGAATTTCTAGAGATCTATCCTTTCCCCTAGGTTGTCTAATTTGTTTGTATACACCTTTCCATAGTAGTCTCTCATGACTCTTTGTATTTCTGTGGTGTCAGCTGTAACATCTCCTCTCTCCTTTCTGATTTAATCTATTTGAATTCTTACTCTCTTTTTTTGGTGAGTCTAAAAGTTTGTCAATTTTGTTCACCTTTTCAAAGAACCAGCTCTTAGGTTCACTGATCTTTTCTATTGTCTTTTTTAGTCCCTCTTAGATTTATTTATTCACTGTTCATTGATATTTTCTTCCCTCTTCTAACTTTGAGCTTCATTTGGTCCTGTTTTTCTGGTTACTTGATGTTTGAAGTTAGGTTGTTTATTTGAGATCATTCTTATTTCTTTTTGAGATCATTTTTGTTTCTTTATGTAGGAATTTACCAGGTGAACTTTACCCTTAGAACTATATTTGCTGCATCCCATAATTTTGGTAGATTGTATTCCCATTTTTATTTGTCTCAAATAATTTTTTGATTTATGTTTTAATTTATTCTTTGATACTACACACATTGCTTGTGTAGTAATAGGTTTAATCTATATCTATTTGTGAATTTTCTATTTTTCTTCTTGTAATTGATTTCTAGTTTCCTGTCACTGTGGTCAGAAAATATGTTTTGTATGACTTCAGTCTTAAAGTTTAAGTCTTGTTTTGTGGCCCACATATGATTTATTCTGAGAAAGTTCCCTGTGTTGCTTGAGAAGAATGTGTATTTTACTGCTGATGGATGAATATTATGTAAATGTCTGTTAAACCCATTAGGATTAATATGTAGTTTAAATTCAGTATTTTCTGTTTAGATGATCAAGCTGTTGTTGAAAGTGGGGTTTTAAAGTATCCTACTGTTACTGTGGGGCTTCCCAGGTGGCGCTAGTGGTAAAGAACCTGCCTGCCAGTGAAGGAGACCTAAGAGACACCAGTTTGCTCCCTGGGTCAGGAAGATCCCCTGGAAGAGGGCACAGCAACCCATTCCAGTGTTCTTGGCTGGAGAATCCCATGGACAGAGGAGCCTGGAGGGCTATAGTCAATGGGGTCGCGAAGAGTCAGACACGACTGAAGCGACTTAGCGTGCCTGCAACGCACTGTTACTGTTGTTCAGTCACTCACTCGTGTCCGACTCTGTGATTCTGTGGATTGCAGCACGTCAGGCTTCCCTGTCTTCTCTCAGAGTTTGCTCAAACTCACGTCCATTGAGTCGGTGATGCTATCCACCATCTCGTCCTCTGTCGTCCTCTTCTCCTCCTGCCTTCAGTCTTTCCTGGCATCCAGGTCTTTTCCAATGAGTCGCTCTTCACATCAGATGGCCAAAGTATTGGAACTTCAGTTTCAGCATGAGTCCTTCCAGTGAATATTTGGGACTGATTTCCTTTCAGATTTACTGGTTTGATCTCTTTGCTGTCCAAGGGACTCTCAAGAGTCTTCTTCAGCACCACAGTTTGAAGGCATCAGTTCTTTGGCACTCAGCCTTTCTTGTTGTTCAGCTCTCACCTCCATACATGACTACTGGAAAAACCACAGCTTTGACTGGATGGACTTTTGTGGGCAAAGTGATGTCTCTGCTTTTTAACATGCTGTCTAGGTTTGTCATTGCTTTTTTTCCAAGCAGCAAGTGTCTTTTAATTTCATGGCTGGAGTCACTGTCCACAGTGATTTTGGAGCCCAAGAAAATAAAGTTTGTCACTGTTTCCATTTTTTCCTCATCTATTTGCCATGAAGTGATGGGAACAGATGTCATGATATTCATGTCTTGAATACTGAGTTTTAAGCCAGGTTTTCACTCTCCTTTTTCACCCTCATCAAGAGACTCTTTTGTTCCTCCTTGCTTTCTGTCATAAGGGTAGTGTCATCTGCATATCTGATGTTATAGATATTTCTCCCCACAATCTTGATTCCAGCTTGTAGTTTATCAGCCTGGTATTTTGCCTGATGTACTCTGCATATAAGTTAAATAAAAAGGGTGACAGTGTACAGCCTTGATGTACTCCTTTCCCAATTTGGAACTGGTCCATTGTTCCATGTCTGGTTCTAATTGTTGCTTCTTGACCTGCATACAGATTTCTCAAGAGGCAGGTAAGTTGGTCTGGTATTCCCATCTCTTGAACAATTTTCCAGTTTGTTGTGATCTACACAGTCAAGAGCTTTAGTGTAGTCAATGGAGCAGTAGATGTTTTTTGGAATTCTCTAGCTTGTTCTGTGATCCAACGGATGTTGACAATTTGATTTCTGGTTCCTCTGCCTTTTCTAAATCTAGCTTGTATATCTGGAATTTCTTAGTTCATGTACTGTTGAAGCCTAGCTTGAAGGATTTTGAGCATCACCTTGCTAGCATGTGAAATGAGTGCAATTGTGCAGTAGTTTGAACATTCTTTGGCATTGCCTTTCTTTGGGATTGGAATGAAAACTGACCTTTCCAGTCCTGTGGCCACTGCTGAGTTTTCCAAATTTGCTGGCATATTGAGTGCAGCACTTTCACAGCATGATCTTTTAGGATTTTCAATAGCTCAATTGGAATTCCAACACCTCCACTAGCTTTGTTCGTAGTGATGCTTCCTAAGACCGACTTGACTTCACACTCCAGGATGTCTGGCTCTATGTGAGTGATCATACCATCATGGTTATCTGGGTCTTTAAGATCTTTTTTGTTTAGTTCTGTGTATTCTTGCCACCTCTTCTTAATATCTTCTGCTTCTGTTAGGTCCATACCATTTCTGTCCTTTATTGTGCCTATCTTTGCATGAAAAGTTACCTTGATATCTCTAATTTTCTTGAACAGATCTCTGATCTTTCCCATTCTATTGTCTTCCTCTATTTCTTTGCATGTTCACTTTAAAAAGCTTCCTTATCTCTCCTTGCTATTCTCTGGAACTCTGCATTCAGATGGGTAGATCTTTCCTTTTCTCCTTTGCTTTTCGCTTCTTTTCTTTTCTCAGCTATTTGTAAGGCCTCCTCAGACAACCATTTTATCTTTTTGCATTTCTTTGCTGTCTATTTCTCCCTTCAGGTTTATTAATCTTTGCTTTATATGTCTAGGTGCTTGTATGTTGGGTGCATAAATATTTGCATATATTATATCCTCTTGTTGGACTGACCCTCTATCACTATAAAATAACCTTCTTTTTCTCTTGTCTTTGTCCTAAAGCCTGCCTTAGCTGATAAGTATAGATAAGTTTACTTTCTTCTAGTTTTTATTTGCATAGAGTGCCTTTTTCCATGCCTTCACTTTCGGTCTGTGTCCTTAAAGCTGTATTGTAAGCAGCATATTTGAGTCTTGTTCATTTTATCCATTCAACCACTCTTGTGTTTTTTGACTGGAAAATTTAGCCCATGTACATTTAAAGTAATTTTTGATAGTTATGGCTTCCATTGGGAAGCCCTGGAGGCTCAGAGGTAAAGAATCTGCCTTCAGTGCAGGAAATGCAGGTTTGATCTCTGGGTTGTAAAGATTCCCTGGAGAAGGAAATGGCAATCTACTCCAGTGTTCTTGCCTGGGAAGTACCAGAGACAGAGGAGCCAGGCAGGCTACAGTCCATGGGGTTGCAAAAGAGTCAGACACAATTTAGTGACTAAACAACAACAATGGCCTTACTATTTCCATTTTGTTAATTGTTTTCCAGTTGTTTTATAATTTCTTTGTTCCTTTCTTTCACTCTTGTTTCCTTCCTTTGTGATTTGATGATTTTCTGTAGTGATATGTTTAGATTACTCTTTTGTGTATCTGCTTCTCTTTTGTGTATCTACAATGGAATTTTGCATGAGGCTTACAGAAAACATCTGAAAGCTATAATAATCTATTTTAAGCTGATAGAAACTTGACTTCAAATGTATAAAAAGGTTTTACATTTTCACTTTTCTCTAGCATTTAATGTTTTGATGTCACGATTTACATCTTTTTATTATTATGTATCATTAACAAATTCTTGTAGCTATAGGTGGGCTTAATACTTTTAATTTTAATCTTTATACCAGTTATAAGTGATTTACTCACCATTATTATAATATTAGAGCATTCTGAATTTAACATATATTTACTTTTATCAGTGAGTTTTATACTTTCATGTTTTAATGTTGCTAATTAGCATCCTTTTGTTTCAACTTGAAGAAATCCCTTTAACATACCTTGTAAGAACAGTATAGTGGTGATAAATTCCTTCAGCTTTTATTTATCTGGAAATTCTTTATCTCTCTCTCATTTCTGAAGGACTTTTTTTTGAGTAGAGTATTCTTGTTTGGCAATCTTTTTTTTTTTTTTTTCCTTTCAGTACTTTGAATATCTCATCCCACTGCCTTCTGATCTGCAAGGTAGAATCCACTGATAGTCATATGAGGGTTCCCTTGTAAGTAACAAGTTGCTTTTCTGTTGTTGTTTTTATTGTTCTTTGTCTTCAACTTTTGACAATTTAATTATACTTGGTACTCCTTGGACTGCCTAGATTTGGATGTTTGGTTTTTCCCCCCAAGGTTAGGGAAGTTTTCAGTCATTGTCGTTGTTCAGTTGCTAAGTCATGTCCAGCTCTTTGTGACCCCTTGAACTGCAGCATGCCAGGCTTCCATGTCCTTCACTATCTCCCAGAGTTTGCTCAAACTCAGGTCCATTGAGTCAATGATACCATCTAATCATCTCATCCTCTGTCTCTGCCTTCTCATCTTACTCTCAATTCTTTCCTATTATTTCTTCGAATAAAGTTCTCCCCTCCTACACTTTTCTTTGAATAAAGCCCTCCTCTTCTCCTAGGGGACGGCAGAGGATGAGATGGTTGGATAGCATCACCGACTTGATGGACAGGAGTTTGAGCAAGCTCTGGGAGTTGGTGATGGACAGGGAGGCCTGGAGTGCTGCAGTTCATGGGGTCGAAGAGAGTCCGACACGACTGCGTGACGGAACTGACTGAACTGACTCCCTTTCTAGGATTCTTATAACGTGTATATTGACCCATTTTCAGTGCCTTGTAAGTCTCTTAAGCTATCTTCACTTCTTTTTTAGTCTTTTTTTTTTTTCTTTTTGCTTCATTGCTTTGTTGTATTCCACTACTCTGTCTCCTAATTCACTCGTATTTTCAGTTGAGCTAGTCTGCTGTTGGACCTTTCTATTGAATTTTTCAGTTTAGTTATTTTATCCTTTTATCCTTTATTCTCTACTCTCTTTTGGTACTTTTTAACATTGTCAATCTCTGTAGAAAAATCTTCCTTTGCTCATGCATTGCTTTCCTGACCTCTGTGAGCATCCTTCTGAGCATTATTTTGAACTCTTTGCCAGATAAATGACTTTTGTATGTTTCATTAAGATTGGTTTCTGGAGACTTTACTTGTTCTCTTGTTTGGAACATTTTCCCATATTTCTTCATTTTCCTTGAATGCTTGTATTGGTTTTCATGCATTAGTTAAAACAGCGCCTCTTTCAGTCTTGGCAGATTAGTCTTGCGTAGGAGATGAATCCTGTGTATTAACCCCGCCTGAATTCGTGGTTGCCTTGCAAACCTTTGTGATTGTTCAAGCCACTGTCTTTATTTCGTGCCTTTTAGTAGTTAAGGATATGAGAAGACCCGTCAGCATTCCAAAGGTAATGACTGTTGTGAGGCCTAGATACAGGCTGATTAGAAGCCAGACCCTCAGGCAACAATTGGGAACATATGCTGTCAAGCAGTTTCTGGGGAGAAACTGGGAGTTTGGTGTATCTGTCTTCTCCCTTTGTACTGAATCTGGGTAGATAGCTGTGGTTGGGGGGAAGGGTATTCCTGAGCCCATTAGAAAGCTGCTTATTTCTTTGCTATAGTCCAGTTTGATTTATTAACTGCAGGCGCTGTTGGTAGTCGGAACCAGGTGATCTGGCGGCCCATCTCCCAGGCAGTATCTGCAAAGTTGGGGCACAAGACATGTGCCCCATCTCTCTAGAAACTCCTTCTAGAGAGATGATGGTGACCTGATTTTACTGTGGGAGTGAGCTGCATGGAGAAGGTGGTGAGTGCCCACTGATTCCTTCAGCTTCCAGTTAGATGTCAATTAGGTAGGGTCAGTTAGACTTTAGTTAGTGTCAGGATCCTTAGGCAGCAGCTTGTAAAGTATGCAGTTAAAGCCTTTCTTTGATTTGTTGGTTATTCAGAAGCATGTTATTTAGCCTCCATATGTTTGAATTTTTAATAGTTTTTTTTCCTGCAATCGAGAACAGTGTGGAGATTCCTTAAAAAACTGGAAATAGAACTGCCATGTGACCCAGCAATCCCACTCCTGGGCATACACACTGAGGAAACCAGATCTGAAAGAGACACGTGCACCCCAATGTTCATCGCAGCACTGTTTATAATAGCCAGGACATGGAAGCAAGCTAGATGCCCATCAGCAGATGAATGGATAAGGAAGCTGTGGTACATATACACCATGGAATATTACTCAGCCGTTAAAAAGAATTCATTTGAATCAGTTCTAATGAGATGGATGAAACTGGAGCCCATTATATAGTGTGAAGCAGGCCAGAAAGATAAACACTAATACAGTATACTAACATATATATGGGATTTAGCGATAACCCTATAAGCAAAGCAGAAAAAGAGACACAGATATACAGAACAGACTTTTAGACTCTTTGGGAGAAGGTGAGAGTGGGATGTTCTGAGAGAACAGCATTGAAACAAGTATACCATGAAGGGTGAAACAGATCACCAGCCCAGGTTGGATGCATGAGACAAGTGCTCAGGGCTGGTGCACTGGGAAGACCCAGAGGGATGGGATGGTGAGGGAGGAGGGAGGGGGGATCGGGATGGGGAACACATGTAAATCCATGGCTGATTCATGTCAATGTATGGCAAAAACCACTAAGAAAAAAAAAATAAATAAAAAATAAAATAAAATCCCTTGGAATTTCAAAAAATAAATAAATAAATAAATAAATAAAAACCAAGGGAAAAAAAAGAAAATAAAGCCTTTCTAGGGGAGGACTGGGAGATGGCCATTTTTGCTGCCTCTCCAGTCTTGGGACCTGTGGGGCATAGCTGTGGTTAATGTTCACGAGCCTGTAATTAGCTTCTTTGTTTGCCATAGTCCTGTAGGACTCACAAATTCTGGCTGTCAGAGATAGGAGTTTTAGGGAACTGTTCCTCAGGAGGAGCCTTAAAAGCTGGGACACTTGATGTGGTGCCTGTATTTGTTCCTTAGGGAGACACTAGGAGTCTGGAGTTTCCGCCTAATTGTATGGTGCTGTGCCTGGAGCGAGGTTAATGGTGAGAGTGTCTCAGCCTTTTATGGATATTTTCTGTGTTACCCCATGTGTAGGAGTCATTCTAGTAGATTTCTCTAGTTTCTCAATTCCCAAATTCCTCTCAGAGAGAAGTGTTCTGTGTGTAACTGTACATTCACTGTGTGCACGGGAGGAAGAAAATGGCCTCCTGTGTCATCATTTTGGTCCAAAACCAAACAGAGGAAAAAGCCTCTTTAGTTTCTGTAGTAATTAATTTGTTTCTTTCTTAAAAGATAACTTTTTTATAACCAGTACTCATTCATTTATTCATTTGGTAACCATTACTAAATTATATTCTAGATGTTGGCAATACTGTGGTGAATTAAATAGAAAAAGAAAAAAAAGAAAAAAAATCTCTTGAGCATACCTTTGAGTAGGGAGGATACAGAAAATAAATAACTAAACTTTATTATGTATCTTGTGGTGATAAAAGGTATAAGGTCAAATACAATCATGAAAGGGGGATTAAGAGTGAGAAGTGAGAGTGATCTCTCATAAAAGTTCTCCAGAGAAGACCTCTCTGGTAAGGACACATTTCTGTTTAGAGTTGGAGGATGTGAGGTATGTAGATATATAGGAATGAAATAGGAAGAGGGTGTTCCAGGTTGCTGGAGGAGCAAGCAAAATATATGGAATTTGGAGACAGATTCATGTAGCTCCTTATATTATCCAACAGTGAGCCCAGGACTGAGGAGAGCAGGATAAAATATGTTTTCTGTTCTTCTAATTTTTGCTGATG
This sequence comes from Dama dama, assembly GCF_033118175.1. NCBI lineage: Eukaryota > Metazoa > Chordata > Mammalia > Artiodactyla > Cervidae > Dama > Dama dama. The sequence goes on along the minus strand of NC_083698.1, from coordinate 77,188,903 downwards.
GCAGAGAAAAGGTGATAGCTTTCTCTTCTGTTTGTAATGCTAAAGAGCACTGTCAGGAGATATATTAATTCTCTTATTGTTCAAATTTTGGGTATGGCAACCCACCTCCAGGGGAACTTCCTAAGCCAGGGATTGAACCCAGGTCTCCCACATTACAAGCAGTGGCTCAGACAGTAAAGAGTCTGCCTGCAGTGTGAGAGACCTGGATTCGATCCCTGTGTCGGGAAGATCCCCTGGAGAAGGGAGTGGCTACTACTCCAGTCGTCTGGCCCGGAGAATTCCATGGACAGAGGAGCCTGGTGGGCTGCAGTCTATAGGATTGCAAAGAGTTGGACACTACTAAGCAACTAATACTTACTTACTTAAACTTAAAATTTTCATTTGTATTTTCTTTGAATACTTGAGAAAACTTGTAAATAAAACCTAAGGAGATACCCTTTTGTTTTATTTTGCATATTGTTTGGTATAGAAAAAGAGTAGCAAATACCTATTGGTTGTTGACTGAATCAGACTAAACCATAGAGGATTAAGGAGGGGTGGAAATCGGGGCAAACTGGAGAATTTATGCCCTGTGCAAAGGGAAGAACGTGGTTATTGGTTATTGCCATGTGAGGATCTGAGCCTAGGTTTGAGCATATTTTCTGTTTTTTTTTTTTCAGGTAAAGCCAGAAATTTGTATTTTATGTGCTATTTCCTGATCTTTAAATGTTGGAAACTAAGTAAAAACTTTTCAAAACACTCTTCAGGCCAGACAAAACATTCATACAAGGAGAATCTGGCCCACAAGTTACAAGTTTGCAACCGTCTGTGGTGTAACACCGTAATTAAATTTTTACTGCCTCCTTCAAAGGATAGTGTAGGTTTAATACAACAAAACGCTGCAGAATTTCTGGGTACAAATGCTTTTAACACCCTATAGTACTATTGGACTTCCAGGTGGTGCTAGTGGTTAACAACTTGCTTCCCAGTGCAGGAGACATAAGAGATGCGTGTTTGATCCCTGGGTTGGCAAGATCCCCTGGAGGAGGTCATTGCCACCCACTCCAGTATTCTTGCTTGGAGAATCCCATGGACAGAGGACCCTGGAGGGCTACAGTCCATAGGATCGCACAGAGTCGGACACGACTGAAGTGACTTAGCACAGAACACATTATAGTATTGCTCTTCCTGGGTGGTGCTGAATATATTTATTCTTGTTGTCTTAGGGTATGGTCAGACAGGTCCACTGTCTCAGCGAGCTGGTTATGATGCTATTGCCTCTGCTGTTTCTGGTCTAATGCATATCACAGGACCCGAGGTAAGTATCTTTCTTTAGAATAGTCATAATTTTTCCCCTACTTATTCCAAAGGATTTTTCATCTTTACTGACCCCATAGGCTTAAACATGAGTCAATTTTAGAAAGAAACCATGGAAAGTGAATGCCTTTAAAAATGGAAGTGTTGAATGTACTTGGTGCTAAATGTCAATATGGTCCCTTGGAAAATAACAGTCTTATTAGCAAGAAGCAATAGATCAAGTGGTGAACACATTTTCCATATGCATTGTATTACTCAAGCTTAGTAAAGGCACCTTTGTGTGACCTTGGAATATCCTGTGTGAAGTAGAATGGCTGACTAGATCAGTCTGCGGATGTCCAAGGGGACAGAGGAGCCTGGTGTGCTACACTCCCTGGGGTCACAGAGAGTTGGACATGACTGAGTGACTGGAAAACAGCAACTTTCATTTGACCTATATACATAGCGGAGTGTTTCTTTTTTCCCTCTGGAATATTGTAAATGGTTGTTTATTTTCAAATTTGTTATTTAACGCTTTGGGTGTAGTTGTGTCTGTTATATGCATTGATTCTGATGTGAAAGAATTATTTGACTTTATAACACTCTTCTCCATGATGATGGGTTGGGAAGTTCCCCTAAAGTATATAGATGACCAAAATGTGAATAGTTTGATCAAAGAAAATGGACTCCTGGGAGAAATTAAACATGCCATTAAATAAAGTAAAAAAAAAAAGTGTGAACACACTGAATGAAAATACCAAAGACATAGGTAGTGCATGTTCCCTGGTGGCTTAGACGGTAAAGAATCCGCCTGCAGGAGACCTGGGTTCGACCCCTGGATTGGAAAGATGCCCTGGAGAAGGGAACGGCTACCCACTCCAGTATTCTGGCCTGGAGAATTCCATGGACAGAGAACCCCTGGCAGTCCATGGGGTCACAAAGAGTCGAACATGACTGAGTAACTTTCACACAATACATTTTCTAAGTAATAATTCACCTATACATTATGATACATTTAAACATCAAGAATTACATCAATCAATGAAAAAGATGTATTGACCATCTGTGTGTAGTGTTGTTTTAGATACCAGAAATAATTTAATGTTACTCTGTAAGTAACAGTTTGGTTGACTAGATTAGATATATACTCATGGAAAAGTTAAAAAATGATAGAAAATTACATAAAATTAAGCTTGGAGGATCCCCTGGAGAAGGAATGTCTACCTACTCCAGTATTGTTGCCTAGAGAATTCCATGGACAGAGGAGCCTGGCAGGCTGCGGTCCATGGGGTCGCAAGCAGTCAGGCATGACTGTGTCACTAACACTTTCACTTTCAAGTGGAACATCATGTAGCATAGTGACTTGTCTTTGTCACTCTATCTGAGTCTAAAATGTAAATCTCCTTCCCTCTGTCCTCAATTCACCTGCTTCTCCTCAGAGAGAATCAACGTTATCACTTTTCTTTTGCACGCTTTCAGAGGTGTTCTATTCAAAAACAAACACAATAGTCTCCCATCTTTTAAAAAACACAGTTGGTAGTATACTTTCTCAAATTTTCTCTCAGGTTTTGGAGATATAATTAACATACAGCAGTGTTTAAGGTGTACGGCATAATGATTTGACTTAAATACGTGATGAAATGATGACCACAATAGATTTAGTGAGCTATTGTCTCATACAGATACAGCATTAAAGAAATAGAAAATTTTTTTTTCTGTGGGATGAGTACTCTTAGGATTTACTGTCTTAACAACATTCATATATATGGTACAACAGTGTTAATTATCTCTATCATGTTGTATGCTACATCCCTACTACATATGTACCTTATAACTGAAAGTTTCTACCATTAGACTGCCTTCATCCAGCTCCCACTCGTCACAGCTGCTGCCTCTGGTGTCTACAATCCGATCTCTTTTTTTTGATTGATTTACAACGCTATGTTAGTTTCTGGGGTGCACCATAATGATTCAGTATTTGTATACATTTCAAAATGATCCCCTTGTTAAATCTAGTTGTTATCTGTTACAAAACAGCAGTATTATATAATTATTAACTTTGTTCCCCACACGGTACATTTCATACCTATGACTCATTTATTTTGTAACTTGAAGTTTGTACCTCTTAATCTCCCTCATCTATTTCTCTCTTCTACCCAGCCTCCTTCTCTCTGGCAGTCACTTGTTTGTTCCCTATATCTATAACTCTGTTTCTATTTAACTGTGTTTGTTCATTTGTTTTGTTTTTTAGTTTCCACAATTGAGTGAAGTCATACAGTATTTGTCTTTTTCTATCTGACTTATTTTGTTTAGCATAATACTCTCTAGGTGTAAAAGCACTGTTCAATCATTTAAAATTTTACCATTTTAAAAATTGAAGTATAGTTAATTTCCAATGTTGTGCTAATTTCAGCTGTATAGTAAAGTGACAAATGAAAGAAAGTGTTAGTCACTCAGTTGTGTCCGACTCTTTTTGACCCCATGGACTGTAGCCCGCCAGGGTTCTCTGCCATGAGATTCTTCAGGCAAGACTACAGGCTGCCAGTTCCTTCTCCAGGGGATGTTCCCACCCCAGGGATCGGACCTGGGTCTCCTGCCTTGCAGGCGAATTCTTTACTGTCTAAGCTGTGTATGTGTGTGTGTGTGTGTGTGTGTGTGTGTGTGTGTGTGTGTGTATATGTATATTATTGTATATATATATATATTATTTTTTGGGTTCTTTTCCACTGTAGGTTATTACAAGATATTGGATATAGTTCCCTGTACTGTAATGATAGTAACTTGTTTACCTATTTTATATATATATATATATATATTAGTGTGTGTATGTTTATTCCAGTCTCCTAATTTACCTTCCCCCAGTTATCTTCTTTCATAACCATAAGTTTGTTTTCTATGACTTTGAGTCTATTTCTGTTTTGTAAATAAGTTCATTTGTATAATTTTTCTTTTTTTAGATTCCATATATCAGTGATATCATATGATATTTGTCTTCCTCTGTCTTACTTAATACAATAATCTCTGGGTCTATCCATATTGCTGCAAATGGCATTTCATTCTTTTTGTAGCCAAGTAGTTGCCCATCTTTAATGGTTTTTAAAGCTCATAAAAAGTGAAGTATACCTTATATATAACAAAATGTAAAATCTTAAAGGTATGGTTCAGTGATGTTTTACAAATATATACACCAGGATAAATACCACCCAGTTCAAGATACAGCATATTTCCATCACTCCAGAGAGTTCCCTCATATCTCTTCCCAAACAATACCACCTCCTCCTAGAGGTAACCACTATTTTGACTTCTACTGCTGTAGACTAGTTTTACCTATTTTGGACTTGAACAGATAGAATTCTGTAGTATATGCTTTTTAGTGTCTGGCTTATTTTGTCCAACACAAATTTTTTGAGGTTCACTAGATTGTTGTGTGTATCAGTGATGGTCTAGTATTCTGTTGTATGATTATACCACAATGTATCCATTGTTCTGAAAATGAATATTTGAGCTGTTTCCAGTTTTTGTCTATTTTGAATACACACTCATTTCCCTTGGGTATATATGCCTCATAGTGGAACAGATGGGTTACAGGTTAGGTGTATATTTAACTTTAGTAATACTGCCAATTTTCCAAAATGTACCAGTTTTCCAAAATGGAAAAGAAACTCAATTCCAGTGACTGATATTAATACTGCTGATATTTATTATTGAAGCTTATTTGAATGTTCAGCTATTATTCCATAGAACTTATCGCAGTGTAATTCTGCTTTGCTTTTCTCACATTTGGCTCCTAAATGGAAGGAAGCCCAGAGAAAGAAATTTCTCTGTGAAATTTACATAAGAATGCAAAAATCCTCAAATTTCTCTAAAACTTTTTTTTCTAAAGCAATGTCCTAGTAAGAGATTTCACACACATGTCTTCCTGCCCCCATACTAACAATACCAGTTTTTCAAGAAATAACCTATATTTCTTGCGAGAGAAGAAGCCTCCCTTATTTAGTTTAAGTTTTTTTTTTTTCTTTCAGAGAAAGCATACATTTTAGAAGTATTATATCTTATTCTGAATTATCTGTTTGCTAAAAATTTCTTTATTCTGTAAGGGGTCATGTAATCTCATATCATTTAAGATGTCAGTTTTATTCTCTATCTCTGTCTCTTTTTTTGTAATTCAAATGACCTAGAAAAATTTATCTTCTCTTTTTTCTAGAAAGTTCTTCAGAAATTTAACACATTTATGTTTAGTGATTGATGAGCTTTCATATGATAAAAATCAACTGTTTACTTTAAAGTCTGAAAGAGAATAGCAATAGAGATATCCTTCAGTTTGAATTCATCTACAAATTGAAAAGAACAATAGAGGGAGGATTAGGTAAGAAGCAGTTTATTTTTGCTTGACTCCATGAAACAGTTAAAAAATAGGAGGCTGAATTATCTGTTTACAATCTGTAGGTTTGTGCATTTTTTCTTTTTTGCAATCTCATTTTCCTCTGATGTTTTCTTTTGATCATGACAATCTGGGAAGGTTTTCTCATCTAGAAAATTTCTTGTTGGGATTACAGGGATTAAGGAGTGAGGAGGTAGGTGTCTTCCCTTTATCAGGGTAAGGAAGCTCAGCACTTATGTCTGGTTGGGAGTGAGGATTCTTAATGGTCAATAGTCCTTGTTATAGAGGCTGTTATTATTCCTATCTTTTTAAACTGTCCAGTAAACGCAATCAAAATATGAGTAAATTATTTTTGTTTAACATTTTATTTAATCAACTTGTTTCTTTCTGTCCATTCTCTGATATTGTCAGTATCATGTTGAACTGGGTCCCTTGTTTCACATGGCAGAGCAAGAAGTTTATTATAGCTCATCTATATATAGCACTGGTATGCTTGGAACTATAATACTGAGTTGGTTTATAAGCACCAAAGATGCCTTAGAAATGTCAACAAATTGGAAACATTCCAGAGAAATGTGAAAAAAAAATCTTTATTTTTAAAAAACTAGAAAGAGAAAAGTAAATATAAACAGTTTATTTAAATGTTGTAGGACAAAAAGGACATTTATGTATACATGAATACCAACATAGAAAGGGAGTATAGATTGGGATCTTTGTTTTGAAATATTGTCCGTGGATAATATTTGCTTCTTTTAAATTTTCTTAGCTGGAAGATACTTACTGTTAGCATCTTTCTTGATGGTCGTATGTAATTTTCATTCTGTTGCTAATTGTATATCTGTCTGTCTGTCTGACTTTAGAATGTAAGTGCCTTAATTCAGGGCGAGTGTCTTTGGGATACTTACTTTTGTATCCCTGGGGCATAACACAGATCCACTACGCAGTTGCTGCTTATTGATTTATCCTTTTGGTTTGGTTTCATTTGGTTGGTGCTTAGAGATATTTCTTTGTATCCCTATGGTATAATGCAGATCACTACAGAGTTGGTGCTTATTGATTATTTGTTATATATGAATTTGGAATCTTTAAAGATTCAACTTCAGTTTGATAGTAAGAGGTTGATACATGTAGCAACAACCATGGCATTCTGGATCCCTTTTATGGTCCTTTAAGGGATATTGTCACTCTGCTTATTTATCTTATATGCAGAGTACATCGTAAGAAACAGCAGGCTGGAAGAAGCACAAGCTGGAATGAAGATTGCTGGGAGAAATATCAATAACCTCAGATATGCAAATGACACCACCCTTATGGCAGAAAGCAAAGAAGAACTAAAGAGCCTCTTGATGAAAGTGAAAGAGGAGAGTGAAAAAGTTGGCTTAAAGCTCAACATTCAGAAAACTAAGATCATGGCATCTGGTCCCATCACTTCATGGCAAATAGATGGGGAAACAGTGGCTGACTTTGTTTTTTGGGGGGCTCCAAAATCACTGCAGATGGTGATTGCAGCCATGAAATTAAAAGATGCTTACTCCTTGGAAGGAAAGTTACAACCAACCTAGACAGCATATTAAAAAGCAGTGACATTAACTTTGTCAACAAAGGTCCATCTAGTCGAGGCTATGGTTTTTCCAGTGGTCATGTATGGATGTGAGAGTTGGACTATAAAGAAAACTGAGCACCGAACAATTGATGCTTTTGGACTGTGGTGCTGGAGAAGACTCTTGAGAGTCCCTTGGACAGCAAAGAGATCCAACCAGTCCATCCTAAAGGAGATCAGTCCTGGGTGTTCATTGGAAGGACTGATGTTGAAGCTGAAACTCCAATACTTTGGCCACCTGATGCAAAGAGCTGACTCATTTGAAAAGACCCTGATGTTGGGAAAGATTGAGGGCAGGAGGAGAAGGAGACGACAGAGCATGAGATGGTTAGATGGCATCACCGACTCAATGAACATGAGTTTGAGTAAACTCTGGGAGTTGATGATGGACAGGGAGGCCTGGCGTGCTGCGGTTCATGGGGTCGCAAAGAGTCGGACACGGGTGAGCGACTGAACTGAACTGAAGGGACATACTTAAATGAAAAAGGAGTCTTTTCTATCAAGTAGAACACTTCATACAAGCCTCATACTAAAAAAAGTATGAATAGAGAACTTTTGGGTTGTGACTGGAAAAATGTGGTGAAAATACTTGAAAACCCCTCAGCTTGACATGATTAAAAAGCATTTAGACAAGTTTCTTCCTAATGTTTTTGCTTTCTGAATCTTATGAAAGAAAAAAAATCTTTTTCTAAAATCTCAATAAATGGTTACTTTTGAGAGCATTGTGTTCATTTTGAGTCATCATGCTTTGAAAAAGTGTTACAATCAGAGAAAATCCTAAAAAGAATGGCCCAAATTATCCCAGGAGTATAAAATAATTCTTCAGGGAGAATGTCTGTAGAACTGGATTTGTTTGCTATAGATAAGGCAAAGAAATGATTTGAGGACTGTTTTCATCTATTGATATTTTGGGGGATGTGGGATAATATTATTATTTACAGAACAAGGAATAAAAGAAAATGAGCTCATATTAGAGAAGACATTTTAGTTAGCTGAAGAAGAGCTTTATGACCATTAGGGTATTGAACATTGTCATGTGTGAGGAAACTGGTTATGCAATTTCTGTTAGCATGGTGGAATGGAAAGATGTTCTCCTGGCTTGAAATCCTAGTTCCATTTAACATTTCTGAGCCTTGTTTTTTTCATTTGTAAAAATGAGAGTACTAACACACATCCTGGAAAATGTACTCAGATTAAGTGGGATAATGTGTAGGCAAACACCTGGGAAATAATGCTAACTCCTTTTCCCTGTCTGGTGCATGCCTGGCATGTATTAGATACTCAGTAACTGCTCTGTTTTCTCTGGAGATCTTTAAGGTGAGAGGGATAAGCATCTTCCTGGATGATTTAGTAATTTACCTGCCTAAAGGCAGGAAGTTGGACCAAATGCTCCGTTAAGAATTTTTCAGCTTTTGGGGTCTTTATGTACTGTTTATTTTGGAACCTAATATAGTAGAATTTTTTCCTTCTTTTTCTAAAGTTCTTTTGTAGGAAAGATTGGGTAGTCAAGGATATAGTGTTTGATTGATACTGTAATTTTTACATAGTAAAAAGAAAGATGCAGAGTGTCTTGAATGACTATTTGTATTGTAGACAGTTTTGACGGGAAGTTATTGGGAGCTTAAATTCTGAGTTAGTATCTTTCCTGGGAGATTGGACTGCATGACAAATCACAGTGTATACTCTGCACTCAAGCAATTTTATCTAAGTAAAATTAGGGTAAAGTGACTATGAGCTGACTGTGACTCAGATCATGAACTCCTTATTGCCAAATTCAGACTTAAAGAAAGTAGGGAAAACCACTAGACCATTCAGGTATGACTTAAATCAAATCTCTTATGATTATACAGTGGAAGTGAGAAATAGATCCAAGGGATTAGATCTGATAGACAGAGAGCCTGAAGAACTATGGATGGAGGTTCGTGACATTGTACAGGAGGCAGGGATCAAGACCATCCCCAAGAAAAAGAAATGCAAAAAGGAAAAATGGTTGTCTGAGTAGGCCTTACAAATAGCTGTGAAATGAAGAGAAGTGAAAGGCAAAGGAGAAAAGGAAAGATATACCCATCTGAATGCAAAGTTCCAAAGAATAGCAAAGAGAGATGAGAAAGCCTTCCTCAGTGATCAATGCAAAGAAATAGAGGAAAGCAATAGAATAGGAAAGACTAGAGATCTCTTCAAGAAAATTAGAGATACCAAGGGAACATTTCATGCAAAGATGGACACAATAAAGGACAGAAATGGTATGGACCTAACAGAAGCAGAAGATATTAAGAGGTGGCAAGAATACACAGAAGAACTGTACCAAAAAGATCTTCATGACCCAGATAATCATGATGATCTGATCACTCACTTAGAGCCAGGCATCATGGAATGTGAAGTCAAGTGGGCCTTAGGAAGCTTCACTATGAACAAAGCTAGTGGAGGTGATGGGATTCCAGCTAAGCTATTTCGAATCCTAAAAGATTTGAAAATCTTTTTGTGAAAGTGCTGCATTCAACATGCCAGCGAATTTGGAAAGCTCAGCAGTGGCCATAGGACTGGAAAAGGTCAGTTTTCATTCTAATCCCAAGAAAGGAAACACCAAAGAATGCTCAAACTACTGCACAATTGCACTCATCTCACACGCTAATAAAGTAATGCCCAAAATTCTCCAAGGCAGGCTTCAATAGTATGTGAACCGTGAACTTCCAGATGTACAAGCTGGATTTAGAAAAGGCAGAGGAACCAGAGGTCAAATTGCCAACATCTATTGGATCATCGAAAAAGCAAGAGAGTTCCAGAAAAACATCTACTTCTGCTTTATTGACTATGCCAAAGCCTTTGACTGTGTGGATCACAACAAACTGTGGAAAATTCTGAAAGAGATGGGAATACCAGACCACCTGACCTGCCTCCTGAGAAATTTGTATGCAGGTCAGGAAGCAACAGTTGGAACTGGACATGGAACAACAGACTGGTTCCAAATCGAAAAAGGAGTACGTCAAGGCTGTATATTGTCACCCTGGTTATTTAATTTATATGCAGAGTACATCATGAGAAACGCTGGGCTGGATGAAGCACCAGCTGGAATCAAGATTGCCACGAGAAATATCAATAACCTCAGATATGCAGATGATACCACCCTTATGGCAGAAAGCAAAGAAGAACTAAAGAGCCTCTTGATGAAAGTGAAAGAGGAGAGTGAAAAAGTTGGCTTAAAACTCAACATTCAAAAAACTAAGAGTGTGGCATCTGGTCCCATCACTTCATGACAAATAGACGGGGAAACAATAGAAACAGTGAGAGACTATTTTTGGGGGCTCCAAAATCACTGCAGATGGTGATTGCAGTCATGCAATTAAAAGATGCTTGCTCCGTGGAATAAAAATTACGACCAACCTAGAAAGCATGTTTTTTTTTATGAATCGTATGGTTTATTTTTTAAATTATTCATTAAATGGTTTGTAAAGTCAGATCAGGATATTGGTCTATTCTTTCACACAGTCCCACAAATAAGGAGTGATGGGATTATATCAGATGTTAAAACATTCCTTTTTCAACTTATTCATGACAGTACACAATGAAAGTGGAAGGCAGATCCTTGCATGTTAGAGAAGTTGTATTAATGTTCCCATTAACATTCTGGTTTAAGTGGAACACCAGGGTAAGTTGTTCTAGGTACCACTCATGGCCTCCACCCATTTCCCTACCATTCTGTATGCCATTTCCACCAATCAACTCTTAGATGTCTCAAGCCAAATGGCTCCCATTCAACTGTGTACAGAAGACAAGAAACCAAGCCCCGTCACCCTTGGGGTAATTTATAGTCTGGAAAAGGACTGAACCATGATCAAAAAACCAAGTGAGGATTTTTAAGGAAGCTTTGACAGAAATATTGAGAAAAACATCTAATTCAACTCTAGAGAAAAGTCATACCAAGGGAAAATAAAGTCTTAACTGATGTTCTGAAACTGGCCATAAGAGAGGGTGGGAGAATGATCCTCTAGGCATGAAATCTTAAGAGCTCTGAACACAACCAGAGCTTCAGCTGATCCAGAGCTGGGCTGAACCAGATGACTTGAGTGAGGGCCACCCGGCAAGCACACTGCAGTCTGTCTGGCTCCATCAACAGTGAGAGGCCTTCAGCTCCATCACAGAGTACTCTCCAGTGTGTTAGAGTTGTCCTTAAAGCTCTTCAATTCGAGGAAGTGCTTGGCACGTTTACTTTTCTGACTGGAGGGGAGGTATGTCACCTGGATGGTTGTTGGGGAGACTTCAGGAGACTGGGTTAGGTCTTTGGCTGCTGACTGGTGCTGTCGCTGAGAGCTCCCACTTCGTGCTTTGACCACTGTGGCCAGCTCACTCAGGGCCTCCTGATAGCGCAGGTACTCACTCAGGCCAAAGACCCCTGTCCCATAGCGGGCTGTCTCATAGCCATCAAGCAGGGTATCAGCGAGGGCCTTGCGCACACCCTTGAAAGGAGTGCTAGTGTTTCGAAGATCTAGCACGTAGGAGTGGAAATTCTTGCCCATTAAGGAAAGGGGATGCCGGCCTTCAGCATGAAATGGGATCTCAGAGGCATGGATAGCATCCAGAGCTTTCATCCTGTATAGGTAGTTGTAGCAATTTTGATTTCCCTGGGTTTCCAGCTGTAGCAGTCTTGCATCATCATCTGCGAGAAGCTGAGGTTCACACTAGATATCCTGAATCTTGGACAGTCGGATATCAATCTCCTCTTTTAAGTCCTTGGGGGCATTGTGTCCCACAGGGACATGAGGTCTCCTTTGGGATTTCATTGCAAAGCGCATGATTTGCCTCTTCACAAAAATAAATAGCAGTACAAACACCAGGCTCCCGTAGGCCATCACCAGCACGACATTCATGCCAGACAGCCAGTTACTACCGGACGCCATGGCCTGCCCACCCCGCGCGGAACTGCTCTGGTTTAACCTGTTGCCCTGCCTCGTCAGCCCGGGTTCTGCTGAGGCAACAGCGCCTGGGTTTCCTGAAACTCCCCGGCCATTTCCCTGGCTGATTCCTGTGGAGAAAACAAGAAGCTAGAAAGCATGTTAAATAGTAGAGACATTACTTTGGCAACAAATGTCCACCTAGCCAAAGCTATGGTGTTTCCAGTAGTCGTTTATAGAGGTGAGAGTTGGACTCTAAAGAAAGCTGAGTGCTGAAGAATTGATGTTTTTGTACTATGGTGTTGGAGCAGACTCTTGAGAGTCCCTTGGACTGCAAGGAGATCCAACCAGTCCATCCTATTCATTGGAAGGACTGATGCTGAAGCTGAAACTCCAGTACTTTGGCCACCTGATGTGAAGAACTGACCGATTTGAGAAGACTCTGATGCTGGGAAAGATTGAGGGAGGGAGGAGAAGGGGATGACAGAGGATGAGATGGTTGGATGGCATCACTGACTCAATGGACATGAGTTTGAGTAATCTCTTGGAGTTGGTGATGGACAGGGAGGCCTGGCATGCTGCAGTCCATGGGGTTGCAAAGAGTTGGAAATGACTGAGCAACTGGACTGAACTGAACTGCCTATAAAGGAGGAACATAAAGAGATCCCTAAATGGCAATGTGCAGCTTTGAGGAAATAAAGGGAAATAAGTTTAGCTCAGTCAGTCTTTGTTCTGAAGCACTTTCTTCTCACTCATGTTACCCCTTGGACTGGCAGTCTAGAAACATAACCCTGTTTAGTTGTAACTGAAGAATAGTTTCCACATTGACTTTTGAGAAAAAAATGTTTAATTTCTGTCTTTAACTGCATAGTTAAAGAGAAGACATCTGAACATAAATCATGAAGAGTTCTGAACTATTACAAGGATTAATACTTAAGTCTGTGTAAAAACAATAACTTTAGGTAGAATCAAATGTACTTTTAGTCCTCTTTAGACATTCCTTTTATATATTGAGGGTTTGAAAGTGAAAAGTGTTAGTCGCTCAGTCGTGTCCAACTCTTTGCAAACCCATGGACTATAGCCCTCCAGACTACTCTGTCCATGAAATTTTCCAGGCAAGAATACTAACATGGGTAGCCTTTCCCTTCTCCAGAGGATCTTCCTGGTTCAGTGATTGAATCCACGTCTCCTGCATTGCAGGCAGATTCTTTACCATCTGAGCCACCAGGGAAACGCATATATTGAGAATAAGCAAGTGCAAAAATAATAAATACTACAGTCTATGGCCTACAGTCATAGTCACTGGAAAAGAACTTTGAACTTGTAATAAAGTTTATATTTATGCTAGTAAATCATAATTCTTGTCCTGAAGGGTAAGAGATGTTGAGAAACTTTTCATGACAGTTCTATGGGATGCAATTCTACGAGACTTACAGAGCCTGATTGAATTAAGGATTTTCAGATTTGGGTCTACTGATACTTATTTTTCTGTATACTTGAAGTCTTTAGAATTGCTTAGAGAACTCTAATACATATATTCCCATGTCTTAGACCTAATGAAACAGAAACCTGGGGTGGTGTTACTTGTATACTTGTATTCTTAAAAAGCCTTCTGAGTGGTTCTGATGATGTACTTGGTTTTGGAATCACTCATTTAAGTAATGAGAGATACTATTTGTTTCTTTCCTCCATCTGTTGAATTCTGGTCTCCATAGGCACCTCACCAATGAAATTGCACTTGGGAAGGTTACCAGTGACCTCTTTTTAAAAAATTAATTGATTTATTTTAATTGGAGGCTAATTACTTTATAATATTGTTGTGGCTTTTGCCCTACACTGACATGAATCAGCCATAGGGGTGCCTGTGTCCCCCATCCTGAACCCCCCTCCCACCTCCCTCCACATCCCATCCCTCTGGGTTGTCCCAGTGCACCGGCTTTCAGAGCCCTGCTTCATGCATTGAACTTGCATTGGTCATCTATTTCACATATAGTAATGTACATGTTTCAATGCTATTCTCTCAAATCATCCCACCCTCACCTTCTCCCACAGATTCCAAAAGTCTGTTCTTTATATCTGTGTCTCTTTTGCTGTCTCACATGTAGGGTCATTGTCCCCATCTTTCGAAATTCCATATCTATGTGTTAATATACTGTATTGGTGTTTTCCTTTCTGACTTACTTCACTCGGTATAATAGGCTCCAGTTTCATCCACCTCATTAGAACTGATTCAAATGCGTTCTTTTTAATAGGTGAATAATATTCTATTGTGTATATGTACCACAACTTTCTAATCCATTCTTCTGCCGATAGACATCTAGGTTGCTTCCATGTCCTAGCTATTGTGAACAGTGCTGTGTTGTTTGGGGTACATGGGGTACACATGTCTTTTTCATGTCTGGTTTCCTTGGTGTGTATGCCCAGCAGTGGGATTGCTAGGTCGTATGGCAGTTCTATTTTCAGTTTTTTAAGGAATCTTCACACTGTTCTCCATAGTGGCTGTCCTAGTATGCATTCCCACCAATAGTGGAAGAGGGTTCCCCTTCTCCAGTGACCTCTTAATTCAAAACTACAGTGGGTACTTTTATTATTTTTTTTTTTTGTATGTGTATATCTATCTATCTATCTATCTATCTATCTATCTATCTATCTATCTATCTATCTATCTATCTATAGAGAGAGTCTTCCCACATGGCACTAGTGGTAAAGAACCTGCCTGCCAGTGCAGGAGACTTAAGAATGTTGGTTCAATCCCTGGGTCAGGAAGATCCCCTGGAGGAAGGCATGGCAACCCCCTCCAGTATTCTTGCCTGGCGAATCCCATGGACAGAGGAGCCTGGCAGGCTACAGCACATAGGGTCATAAAAGAGTTGGACACAACTGAAGTGACACAACATGTATATATATATATATGAATTTATAGTAAGTTTTTCTTGGTTATCTATTTTTAAATAATATTTAAAATATTTATTTATTTGGTTGCACTGGGTCTTAGTTGCAGCATGTGAACTCTTAGTTGCAGCATGTGGGATCTAGTTCCTTGCCCAGGGATCAAACCTGGGCTCCCTGCATTGGGAATGTGGAGTCTTAGCCACTTGACCACCAGGGAAGTCCCTGTCTATTATATTTAATTAATTAATTAATTAATATACATATATATTTTTATATTTAATTTATTTTTTTAAAGATTTTTTTTTTTATGTGGACCATTTTAAAAGTCTCTTTTGAATTTGCTGCAACATTGCCTGTGTTTTATGTTTTGTTTTTTTGGCTATGAGGCTTGTTGGATCCCAGCTTCCCGACCAGGGATTGAACCTGCACCCCCTGAGTTCAGTTCAGTTCAGTAGCTCAGTTGTGTCCAACTCCTTGTGACGCTGTGGACTACAGCATGCCAGGCCTCCCTGTCCATCACCAACTCCCGGAGTTTACTCAAACTCATGTCCATTGAGTCGGTGATGCTATCCAACCATCTCATCCTCTGTTGTCCCCTTCTCCCACCTTCAATCTTTCCCAGCATCAGGGTCTTTTCCAATGAGTCAGCTCTTTGCATCAGATGGCCAAAGTATTGGAATTTCAGCTTCAACATCAGTCCTTCCAATGAACACTCAGGACTGATCTCCTTTAGGATGGACTGGTTGGATCTCCTTGCAGTCCAAGGGACTCTCAAGAGTCTGCTCCAACACCACCATTCAAAAACATCAATTCTTCTGCACTCAGCTTTCTTTATAGTCTAACTCTCATATTCATACATGACTATTGGAAAAACCAAAGCTTTGACTAGATGGACCTTTGTTGGCAAAGTAATGTCTTTGCTTTTTAATATGCTATCTAGGTTGATCATAGCTTTCTTCCAAGGAGTAAGCGTCTATTAATTTCATGGCTGCAGTCACCATCAGCAGTGATTTTGGAGCCCTAGAAAATAAAATCTGCCACTGTGTTCACTGTCTCCCCATCTATTTCCCATGAAGTGATGGGACTGGATACCATGATCTTAGTTTTCTGAATGTTGAGCTTTGAGCCAGCTTTTTCACTCTCCTCTTTCACTTTCATCAAGAGGCTCTTTAGTTCTTCTTCACTTTCTGCCATAAGGGTGGTGTCATCTGCATATCTGAGGTTATTGATATTTCTCCTGGCAATCTTGATTTCAGCTTGTGCTTCATCCAGCCCGGCGTTTCTCATGATATACTCTGCATATAAGTTAAGTAAGCGGGGTGACAATGCACCCCCTGAATTGGAAGGCAAAGTCCCAACCACTGGACCAAAAGGAAAACCCCAGTTATCTATTTTAAATATAGTAGTGTGTACATGTCAATCCCAAGCTCCCAATCTATTCTCCCTCCCCTCCCTGCCGGTAACCATAAATTCATTGTCTAAATCTGTGAGTCTTTTAGATTCCATACATAAGCAATATCATATATTTGTCTTTTCTGTCTGACTTACGTCACTTTTCTTATTTCACTTCAGTGGCAGGAGACAGTTGTTGGCTATCTACCCCTCCTTAATGCTCTTTTTCCTCCTTGTCGCCCATGATATCAATCTTTCCTGGTTTTCCTTCCACGTGTCTATTCTCTCCTCAGTTTTCTGCATGGCCTCCTCTTCCTCAGCCTGCTTTTGAGATGATTGCACCCAGAATTCTGTACTTTGGCCTCATCTATTCTTTTCACTCTTTTATACTCTCTAATACTGCAGTCATCAGCCACATGGGACTGTTAAGCATTTGAAATGTGGTGAGTTTGAATTGAGATGTGCTGTTAAGTGTAAAAAGTACATTTCAAAGATGTATCAACAAAACCATGTAAAATTTCTCATTAGTAATTAAAAAAATGGATTGTGTTTGGAAATGATAGTATTTCAGATATATTAAGTTAAATGAAATACATTATTAAAGTTAATTATACTGATTTCCTTGTATTTCTTTCATGTGACTAATACAATTTTGAAAATTACATATGTAATTTTTATTTGCTCACATTATGTTTCTACTAGGGTTTGATATGTTCTTCTTAGATAATGTCTCATACCTACCATGGTTTCACCTACCATATATAATGTTTGGGTCCCAAATTTGTATCTTCCACTCAGTTCTTTTTCCCTTGGGTTTTAGGTTTGCATATTCAACTCTTGATTGAATATATTACTTAAACTGAATAAGCAAACGATTCATCAAACTTCTCTTTCCTTTTATCTTATTTTAATTGAAGTACTAACCCAAACCCAGAAGCTTAAACTTCTGTCCAAACATGTACTAAGTCTGATTGGTTCTGTGTTTTAACTCTTGTGACTATTTGTTCTGTCATTTTATTCCTACTGCTGTTGACTTAGTTTGGTCCCTGATCTTTTTCATGAAGAATTGCAGTAATTTCCAGCTTGGTTCCCTGCCTTAGATCTTAAACTTTATGATTATTACTCCTGTCTAATCTACACAGTGATGCCAGTGTTTATGTTAATTTGTATCAGAACAACTGACTTGGCATTTTTTTAGGGAAACAAATAAATAAACCTAACCTTGTTACATGTGTGATATCGGGCCTCCATAATTTGTCTTTGGTTGCTGTCCAGCTTCATTTCTTATCATGCCCTCACATTCATTCTTTGCTTCAGTCATCCAAACTACTTGCAAACTCTTCTCCAAAATTATAAATAAATTTTTAATGTGTTTTAAAAGAGTCCTAGACTTCTCTGAGAATTTGATGAAGGTTATTGAACCTTTTCTAGAAAATTAACATACAGAATTTTTACATATGGTTTCAGAGGGATCTTGGAACACCTAAAACTGGGACAAGAGCTATTAACCCAAATATGGAAACTCAAACTTCTGTTTATGTCCTTTTGTTTCCCAGGCATTCTTTCTACATTATATGCCAATTTTCTTCTTGATTGTTTGGAAGCCTTGATCTCTGTTCTGTTGACAATTATTGTGTAACAAATCACCTCGAAACTTAATGACTTAAAACAAGAGCAATCATTTTTTTAACTTTCATAGCTTCCATGGGTCAGGAGTTTGGGAAGGGCTCAGCTGGGTGGTTCTTGGGGTTTTGCAAGCAGTGGCCCTGGGGCAGCTTGGGGCTTCCAGTCATCTCTCCATGCAATCTCAGGGCTTTTCCATGTGGTGTCTGTGCGTGGGTTACTTTGGGTTTCCTAACAGTAGGTGACCTCAGAGCAGTCAGACTGTTCATATGGGGCTCAAGGCTCTACTAACACAAGTGTTCCGGTAAAAAAGGCAAAGTCACTGATATACATGTTTAATGACACAGTTGTGAAAGTCATACTGTAACCCTTATGCAAAATTTTATTCATTACAAGTATGTCACAAGACCACCCAGATTCAAGGAGAAAGGAATTAGACTCCTTCTGTTGCTGGAGTGGGGAGTTTCAAGATACTAAAAGGACATGTGGAATGGGAGATATTACAGCCATCTCTGGAAAATGCAATCTGTCATAGTCTCTCAACATGCTACTAAGAGCAGGTAGGATTTAGGAACAATCCTTCCACTTCGTGGAGAAATCAGTGGACTTTTGTAGCTTTACTTACTCTTTTCTTGGCTTTGTGTATGGCAAAAATTGGTTATGGATTAAACTTTATGATCTCAGTATAAACATATTATTAGTGTCTGAAACTAATTATCAAAGATAGAACCAGAGTGAATGAAACAGAGCAGCTATCTCTTGATACATTAGATAGCAATTCAGAGCAAATAAAAAAGGATACTTTCATTATTTATTCCCACCTTTTTTTTAAAGATTTTTTTTTTTATGCGAATCATTTTGAAAATCTTTATATAATTCATTACAATAATGTTTCTGTCTTATGTTTTGGTTTTTTGTCCACAAGTCATGTGGGATCTTAACTTCCAGATCAGGGATCAAACTTGCACCCCCTGCACTGGAAGCTGAAGTTTTAAACACTGGACCACCAGGGGAGCACCCTATTCCTACCTTTTAAAATGTGTATCTTAATGCCTTGATAATCCATGTAGATTAAATGAATACACTGCCATAGACAGCAGAATCTTAAATGTTCTCCTGCATGCTGATGGTTTGTTATCATGTTCAAAGACTGGTCTTAATAGGCCACTGGTTCTATCTAATATTTGTCATAACTCAATAAGGCTAAAATAATTTTTTGAACCAAATTATCTGTTGGATTTATTTGGCGTATTCTGGCAATGCCATGCATGTGGTCACCACAACTGCATAAAATGTTTGTAACCAGTTTATCTTGGAGGTTTCAGGAAAAATTATATTGCATAACCTGTAGTCCTCGTGTGGACAGATTTTTCATTCACAAGTAATTGCATTCAAAGTCCATAGTGTAGTTCTTTGAGACATCATTTATTGATGAGAAATGAAAATTAAGTGAAATAAGTAAACTTATAAGATAGAGAAAGTCCTCACGAGTTCCTGTTTTGTTGCTTCTAGGTATGACTTACCTAAATCATTCCAGATATAGACAACTCTTGACTGAATTCTGGAGTTAAGGAACTTAACTTAGTGGATGTGAAAGATGTTTCATCTCAGAAATTAGAGTCATTGATGTTTCATTTAGATTTGTTTCTCTGATCCATTAGCACAGAAGCTATAGTGCAGAAACTGTAACTAGGAAACTTTTTCTTGAAGAACAACATGAAGCAAAATAACTTTTCAAATTGTTTCTTAGGCCATTCCTTAAAATATCCCAATTCCCCAACCATCCATTCCATTTTCTCCCAGTCTAACCCTGTTTAAACTCAAGAGGATAGCCAGGCCAGATGATATTTTGGGCATCTCACTGTGGGAGCCAACTCAGAATGATTTAGATGGTATTTAATTACTAGACAAGAAAATAGTATGTTTGGTGTGTTAAGGTATCTTTGAAGATTTGTAGTTTTGTCTGCTTTTTAGTCTAGCAGGCTCTCAGTGAATGGATTCTTCCAGTTATTTTCTGAAGAAGTTTTGGTTTACATTTTTCAGAGTGGTTAAAGTATGTTTCTCTGTAGATGCATTCGATTACTTGCCATTCACTTACATTTTGTAGAACAAACTCTCCTATATCAGAACTGATTATTTCTTAGTAACAATGTAGTAGAAATGACAAATCAACTCACACACTTTAAAATTTTGCTTTTGGACTTTCCTGGTGGTCTAGTGATTGAGACTCTGCATTTCCAATGCAAGGGGTGCAGATTTGATCCCTGGTTAGGGAACTAAGATCCCTCAAGCTGTGCAGAATGGACAAGAAATATAAACAAATAAAAAATTTTTGCTTTCTAGGGATTGTCTGAAGAGAAGTGATGATGAACATTGGAATTAGGATAATATATGGAGGCAAGATGGTAGTGAAAAGAACAGAAGCTTTGGGGTCAAAATTCCTGAGTTCTAGTTCTAGTTGTACCTTTTGCTCTCTATGACTTTGACAAGTTAATTTATCCACTAAAATGGGGATACTGTTGGTACTTGTGAGTAAAAGTCACTCAGTCACGTCCAATTCTTTGTGACCCCATGGACTATACTGTCCATGGAATTCTCCAGGTCAGAATACTGGAGTGAGTAGCCTTTCCCTTCTCCAGGGGATCTTCCCAACCCAGGGATTGAGCCCAGATCTCCTGCATTGCAGGGAGATTCTTTACCAGCTGAGCCACAAAGGAAGCCCAAGAATACTGGAGTGGGTAGCCTACCCATTCTCCAGCGGATCTTCCTGTCCCAAGAATAACACTGGCGTCTCCTGCATTGCAGGCGGATTCTTTACCAACTGAGCTATCAGGGAAGCCCTGGTAGCACTGATCGGTACTTACAGAATTATTACTGAGAGTTAAATGTAACCACATACATTCAGGCACTTTGAAGAGTGTGAAGTTGTACGTACATGACATTATGCACATCCAGGAGACCTGAAGGTAGTTTCTTACTGGTTTACTAAATACAAAATAGTTAAGAATCCAAACCTGGCCATGAAGGCTTAAGAAAGGCAGTTGAATCCACTAATGTGCTAGAGGCAGTGGATTCAAGGGTCAGTTGATTTGGAGTCTCCTCCCAAGCTAGCTTCTAAATGCTTATTACATCTTATACTATTTACTTAACCTAGCTGTTCCTTAGTTTCTCATCTGTAACAAGGATTGCTTCCTCCTAAGGGTTGTGCAAAAAGTTAGTTAGATACGGATTTTATTTATTTATTTATTTTTCTCCTTTATTTATTTATTTATTTTTTCAGTGGGTTTTGTCATACATTGACATGAATCAGCCATAGATTTACATGTATTCCCCATCCCGATCCCCCCTCCCACCTCCCCCTCCACCCGATTCCTCTGGGTCTTCCCAGAGCACCAGGCCTGAGCACTTGTCTCATGCATCCCACCTGGGTTGGTGATCTGTTTCACCATAGATAATATACATGCTGTTCTTTTGAAACATCCCACCCTCACCTTCTCCCACAGAGTTCAAAAGTCTGTTCTGTATTTCTGTGTCTCTTTTTCTGTTTTGCATATAGGGTTGTCGTTACCATCTTTCTAAATTCCATATATATGTGTTAGTATGCTGTAATGTTCTTTATCTTTCTGGCTTACTTCACTTTGTATAATGGGCTCCAGTTTCATCCATCTCATTAGAACTGGTTCAAATGAATTCTTTTTGACGGCTGAGTAATATTCCATGGTGTATATGTACCACAGCTTCCTTATCCATTCATCTGCTGATGGGCATCTAGGTTGCTTCCATGTCCTGGCTATTATAAACAGTGCTGCGATGAACATTGGGGTGCACGTGTCTCCTTCAGATCTGGTTTCCTCAGTGTGTATGCCCAGAAGTGGGATTGCTGGGTCATATGGCAGTTCTATTTCCAGTTTTTTAAGAAATCTCCACACTGTTTTCCATAGTGGCTGTACTAGTTTGCATTCCCACCAACAGTGTAAGAGGGTTCCCTTTTCTCCACACCCTCTCCAGCATTTATTGCTTGTAGACTTTTGGATAGCAGCCATCCTGACTGGCATGTAATGGTACCTCATTGTGGTTTTGATTTGCATTTCTCTGATAATGAGTGATGTTGAGCATCTTTTCATGTGTTTGTTAGCCATCTGTATGTCTTCTTTGGAGAAATGTCTGTTTAGTTCTTTGGCCCATTTTTTGATTGGGTCATTTATTTTTCTGGAATTGAGCTTCAGGAGTGGCTTGTATATTTTTGAGATTAATCCTTTGTCTGTTTCTTCATTTGCTATTATTTTCTCCCAATCTGAGGGCTGTCTTTTCACCTTACTTATAGTTTCCTTTGTTGTGCAAAAGCTTTTAAGTTTCATTAGGTCCCATTTGTTTAGTTTTGCTTTTATTTCCAATATTCTGGGAGGTGGGTCATAGAGGATCAAGCCAAAAACATTATAAAGTGGGATGCCAGGAAGAGGGAAGTAAAGAAAGATTTAAGATGAAGGAGAAAAGAGTCCATTCTCCTAACTCACTTGCGCATCAGGCAACTTATGGGAAAATATAGCAAACTGACTTGTGCGATTCTCTGGATTCCATATGGATGGATGCTTGCTTACCTAACACTAAGAATTTCTTTCTAATAATAAAGCTTTCTGCCCTTCCAAACTTTAAAGGTAACAACTTAGAGATATCAGACTTACAGAACACAACATCCTATACTACACTTCTAGTAGATCTAGATGTATCCTATCTAGATACATCAGTATCTAGACCTAGATACTGATTTTAAAGTGTACTACACTTCTAGTAGATCTAGATGTATCCTATCTAGATACATCAGTATCTAGACCTAGATACTGATGTTAAAGTGTACTACACTTCTAGTAGATCTAGATGTATCCTATCTAGATACATCAGTATCTAGACCTAGATACTGATGTTAAAGTGTAGTATAGGATGTTGTGTTCTGTAAGTCTGATATCTCTAAGTTGTTACCTTTAAAGTTTGGAAGGGCAGAAAGCTTTATTATTAGAAAGAAATTCTTAGTGTTAGGTAAGCAAGCATCCATCCATATGGAATCCAGAGAATCACACAAGTCAGTTTGCTATATTTTCCCATAAGTTGCCTGATGTGCAAGTGAGTTAGGAGAATGGACTCTTTTCTCCTTCATCTTAAATCTTTCTTTACTTCCCTCTTCCTGGCATCCCACTTTATAATGTTTCTGGCTTCTGACTTGTGCTTTGTTGGTGTTGAGAAGGAAGTGTGTGAGTGAGAGACAGGTTAGAACTTTGAGCCTTTTAGGATGTGATTAATAAAAATGTTCCAGGCTCTAGGTGAAACATCTAAAAACTTTCTCTTGTTGCTGTAGTGCATCACAATGCTAACTGTCTTCTCTGTCTCGCCAGGGATCTCTTTGCCAATAAGTAGCAGAGGCTGATTTTTTAACGCCTCTATGCGTTGCTGCTTCTCTGCCTCCACTGATAAGAGGAATTAACTATAGAATCTTTTCAAATTCTAAAAAGAGGTGATTTTGGTTGGAGGACTCAGTAGAGTCACTAAGTCACACTGGTGATAGATTTGAGTTTCATGTTTCAGCCGTTAAACAGAATTTTCTTCAAGTAGAGGAAGTGTTACTCTGTGAAAATTTTTGATTGTCGTTATAAGCATTTTTTTTTAGCATCAATGAATAGTTCGAGTGGATTACTTATTTGGAACAGGAGGTTCAGACACTGTGTAGTTCCAGACTCTGTGCTTATGAAGTGTGAAGGCAGGGACCGTGGTGACCGTGTTCTTCCTGTTCATTAAAACCCTTGTGTGATCTGAATATACCATTTTATGTTCTCTGTACTGCTCTATTTCTACTTAAAGATTCTTTCCCTAACTAGGGCTACAAGACATACTTACAGTTGCTTTCGTAATCAAAGTATTACCATCATATTAAGAAATTTAATTTCCTGTTGAATTTTCCCCAAATTGATTTAATTTTAACCCCTCCTTTACCAATCAGTAATCAAAGTCTATGAACTCAAATTTCTAAGGATCTTTTGAATACATACATTCCCTCTTTCCTCTATCTTGATTGAGGTTCCCATATTGTCTCTCTCCCCTGAGCCATTTCAAATCTTCCTGGAGGGTCTTCTATCACCACCCCAAGTATCTTTAAAAAGTCACATTTATACAGTCTTTTGTATTCATAAAGTGCTTTTTTATACAACTTTTCTTCTTTAATCATGCCAACTGCATCAAGTATAGTTTATTACCAACATTTTACAATTGAGAAAAAATTAACAAAGGCTAAGAACTTTCCAAAGCTTATGCATTTAGTAAATGGTCGAATTCATATTTCAGAAAATAGATCATTGAAAAAACTCATGTGCCCTAGAGTAACAGCAAAATTTTCTGTAGATTACATTTGTATAATGAATGACTCATTGTGAAATAAAAAATATGACATAGAGACATGGATGTATTTAAGAATAACTTTTTATTTTGGAAATGAAACCAATTTCTTTTAAGAAGTTTTAATGTTTTTGTTGTTTTATGAAGTAATTAGGTTGAGTAGTATGACTAAGGAGAAAATGCTTGGTGATCTTTCAAATTTATTGAGTATCTGCCAGCACTGATTTAGAGTTTCTTATGTACTTTTTAACCAGACAAAGTTTTAACAAGTAACTTAGAAAAACATCATTTTTCCTTTTCCCCTCTCTCCTTTCCTTCTTTTAAAAAATCTATTTCATTTGGCAAACTCTGAAAGTAGTGAGAATAGATATGGGGAAATGAACAAAATGTTCAACACTCTTAAATTGTGTCCAGGAAATAATCTTTTATGTTCTTTATTTTTTAATTAAAGAGATTGTGATGTAAAGGAAACAAATGAACACCTTTACAGGTGAATACTTTTTTTTTTACCGCCTTCTTCTCTAGATTGAATAATTTTCTAAAACTAGCAGTAAAAATCACAAACATTTCTTCCATTTTGAAACTGTCAAATTTTATTTTTTAAGGAAATAATTCGGATTTTACGTTTCAAGTTTAAAATTTAAAGACAATTTTATACTTAGAGAAAAGTTGCAAGCATAGCATAGAAAGTTCCTATAACCCTTCATCTAGTTTCCTCTAATGTTAATGCTTTACAAAATCATAGTATTGGGTTGGCCAAAAAAGTTTGTTCAGGTTTTCTGTACCATTTTATGGAAAAATCTGGACAAACATTTTGGCCAACCGAATACAATGATCCAAACTAAAAATTAACAGTGGTATGATACTATTAGGGTTTCCCTGGTGGCTCAGCGGTAAAGAATCCACCTGCTAACATAGGAGTTGTTCAGTTGCTAAGTTGTATCCAACTCTTTGCAACCCCATGAACTGTGGCACACTAGGCTTCCCTTTCCTTCAGTGTGTCCCTGAGCTTGCTCAAATTCACGTTCATTGAGTCACTGATGCCATCCAACCAACTCATCCTCTGTTGCCCCTCTTCTCTGGTCCTGATTCTTTCCCAGCATCAAAATCTTTTCCAATGAGTTGGCTGTTTGCATCAGGTGGCCAAAATACTGAAGCTTCAGCTTCAGCATCAGTCCTTCTAATGAATATTCAGGGTTGCTTTCATTAAGCATCTACTGGTTTGATCTCCTTGCTGTCCAAGGGACTCTCAAGAGTCTTCTCCAGCACCACAGTTTGAAACATTAATTCTTTGGTGCTCAGCTTTCTTTATGGTCCAGCTCTCATATCCATACATGACTACTAGAGCTTTGACTGATGGAAAAACTAGAGCTTTGACTAAAAGAACCTTTATTGGCAAAGTGATATCTCTGGATTTTAATACACTGTGTAGGTTTGTCATTGCTTTTCCTCCAAGGAGCAAGCCTCTTAATTTTCTGACTGGAGTCACCATCCGCAGTAATTTTGGAGCCCAAGAAAATGAAATCTGTCATTGTTTCTATAGTTTCCCCATCTATTTGCCATGAAGTGATAGGACTGGATGCCATGATCTTTGTTTTTTGAATGTTGATTTTTAAGCCAGCATTTTCACTCTCCTCTTTCACCCTCATCAAGAGACTCTTTAGTTCCTCTTCACTTTCTGCCATTAAAGTCGTGTCATCTGCATATCTGAGGTTGTTGGTATTTCTCCTGGCAATCTTGATTCTAGCTTGTGAGTCTTCCAGCCCGGCATTTCACATGATGTACTCTGCATATAGGGGCTTCCCAGGTGGCACTAGTGGTAAAGAACCCGCCTGCCAGTACCGGACACATAGAGATGCAAGTTCAATCCCTGGGTCAGAAGGAGCCCCTGGAAGAGGGCATGGCAACCCACTCCAGTATTCTTGCCTGGAAAATCCCATGGGCAGAGGAGACTGGTGGGCTACAGTCCATAGGGTCGCATAAAGTTGAACACGACTGAAGTGATTGAGCACACATGCATGTACTCTGCTTGTAAATTAAATAAGCTGGGTGACAATATACAGCCTTGACGGACTCCTCACAGTTCAATCCCTGGGTTGGGAAAATCTCTTTGAGAAGGAAATGGCAACCCACTCCAGTGTTCTTGCTGGGAAATCCCATGGACAGAGGAGCCTGGCAGAGTACAATCTGTGGGATGGCAAGAGTTGGCCACAACTTAGCGACCAAATAACAACAATAACAATGATACTATTAGCTAAACTGCATATTTCATTCGGATTTACCTAGTTTTTCCACTGATGTTCAGGTTTTACTTGTAATGAGTTTTTAATACATGTGGTAAGAGATAGTATAAGAAAATAACATTGAAACAGTGAGAATGGAGAAATACACAAATGAATATGTAAAGTGAGTAACTGGGAGGACTCTTAATATTTTTATATTGCACTTTGGCTTCTAACTATAACTATATGTCTTAACTCTTAAGTAGAATCTTCTTCTTATACCTTTGTTGATGATAGGCATACTTGTTTTAGTTATTTAGGAAAAATCATCACAAATTGTTCTTAAAAAAGGCTACATTAACTTAATATACTTAAAGCAGTTTCTAAGTGACCATGAAAAAAATCATTCTACCATTGATTGTTAGAATTAAAATTTAGTAAAATAAAAATATTGACTTTCCAAAAGTCTACATATCAGTTTAAACCCACTTCTTCCAACAAGTTATAATGAGATTCTAGGACATATTGCTTAACAAGGTCAGTAATGACCCATTTTTTTATGTTGTATTTCTACTTTTTATATTAAAAAGCACACAAGTTAAATAGACTTGTGTCTATTTATAGATACAAGACAACATATATAGACAAAATATTTTGATGCATATACAACCCATGTAGTAACAGTGGCTGTGCCTGAATTACCCATTTATCCTCAAATACATTTATTAAGGATTGTGAGTGATGAATTCCTATACCCATTGTCATAAAAAGTTGTTCAATCACTAAATCATGTCTGACTCTTTGTGACCCCATGGACTGCAGCAATACAGGCTTCCTGTCCTTCATATCTCCCAGAGTTTGCTCAAATTCATAGTTCATTGAGTCAGTGAAGCCATACAAGCATCTCATTCTCTGTTTCCCACTTCTCCTTCTGTCCTCAATCTTTCCCAGCATCAGGGTGTTTTCCAGTGAGTCAGCTCTTTGCATCAGGTGGCCAACGTACCACCCCATTTTTCTTAGATTTGAGAAGAAGAGATGCATTGGCTTGCACTGTCACAGCATTAGGGTTTCAATGGGGCTCTAGATGTAGAGCTCCATTTCAAGCATATATACAGCTCCTTCTCTATTTCTGCCTGATTGCACCTGGGAACACTTAGTCATTTGACAGCCACAGTGTGGTTCTCTGTGGGGTTTCCTGCCTGCTAAATGGTGATTTATTTTTACTTCCTTATTCCTCTGGCATGCTGACAATTGTTAGATGATAGGAATGTGATTATGAAGGATTTCCAGTGTATGAGCATAGTCATCTCTGAATTACACTAGAATACGAATGGGTATGTCTTCTTTAATTATTGTTACCAAACAGCCTTGGATGAAATATAACTTCTGGAGTTCCACTAAATACATATTCTTTTGTTGTTGTTGTTCAGTTGCCCAGTCGTGTCTGACTCCTTGTGACCCCGTGCACTGTAGCACACCAGGGCTCCCTGTCCCTCACCATCTCCCGAAGTTTGCCCAAGTTCATGTCCATTGCATCGGTGATGCCATCCAGCCATCTCATCCTCTGATGCCCTCTTTTTCTTCAATGCAAGAGACATGTTCTTCAGCAGGCCTTTAAAAAGATTTTTAAAATTAATTTGATTTTTATTTATGTTTATTTTTCTGCTTTAATTACCAGCATCATGATGGTATTAATATTTAAACAATGAAACAGCTTTATGGAGACATAATTCATGTACCATACAACGTATCCATTTAAAGTGTACAATCCAGTGTTTTCTAGTATATTCACAGAGGTGTGCAGTCAATTTTAGGACATTTTTATCATCCCCAGAAGAAAC
The DNA here is from genome assembly GCF_033118175.1 of Dama dama. Lineage (NCBI taxonomy): Eukaryota > Metazoa > Chordata > Mammalia > Artiodactyla > Cervidae > Dama > Dama dama. The sequence continues at coordinate 77,160,407 of NC_083698.1, read as the reverse complement.
TCTAGGCCCATTAACAGTACTCCCTATTCCTTCTTGCTCACAGCCCTGGGTTCTACTTTTTCTCTCTATGGATTTGCCTATTATGGCTGTTTCATAAAAATGATATATAATGTGTGACATTTTGTGACTGGTTTCTTTCTCTTAGCTTAATGTTTTCAAAATTCTTCCATGTAGTATGTATTAGTTCTTCATTTCTTTTTATTGCCTAAAATATCCTATCATATAGCTATACCACACTTTATTTATCCATTTTTCAGTTGATGGACATTTGTGTTACTTCCACTCTTAGGTTACTATGAACAATGCTGCTGTGAAAATTTGTGCACATGTTTCTTGGGAGAATATATGTCTTCGTGTGTGTGTGTTAGTCGCTTAGTCGTGTCTGACTCTTTGAGACCCCATGGACTGTAGCCTACAAAGCTTCTCTGCCCATGGGATTTTCCAGGCAAGAATACTGGAGTGGGTTTCCATTTCCTTCTCCAGGGGATCTTCCCAACCAAGGAATCGAATCCAGGTCTCCTGCATTGCAGGCAGATTCTTTACTCTATGAGCCACTGGGGGAAGCCCCATATGTCTTCATTTTGCGGGTTAAATACCTAAAAGTGAAATTGCTGGGTCATGTGTTAACTTGCCAGTCTTTTTTTTTTCACAGTGACTACATCATTTTTGGCTTCCCAGGTGGTGCTAGTGGTAAAGAACTCACCTGCCAATGTGGGAGATGTAAGAGATGTGGGTTTGATAACTGGGCTGGGAAAATCCACTTGAGGAGGGCATGGCAATCCACTCCAGTATTTTTGCCTGGAGAATCCCTATGGACAGAGGAGCCTCGTGGGCTCCAGTCTGTGGGGTGCAAAGAGTTGGACATGACTGAAGCAACTGAGCACGCATGCAGCATGCACACCATTTTACAATCCCACCTGCTAACACTTTTATTATTTCTCTTTTCATGATACCCATCCTAGTGGGTGTGATACGTATCTCATTGTGTTTGTTTGTTTGTTTAATGTTTATTTGGCTGCTTTGGGTCTTAGTTGCAGCATGCAGGATCTTTTTAGTTGTGGCATGCAAACTCTTAGTTGTGGCATGTGGGATTTAGTTCCCTGACTAGGGATCAAACCTGGCCCCCCTGCACTGGGAGGGCAGAGTCTTAGCCAGTGGACCACCAGGGAAGTCCCTGTCATTGTGGTTCTGATTTGCATTTCCCTGGTGGCTAATGATATTGAGCATCTTTCAATGTGCTTATTAGTTATTGGTATGTCTTCTTCGGAGAAATGTGCATTTAAACCCTCCGCTTATTTTTTAATTGGGTTGTCTTTTTATTGTTGAGTTGTAAGCTAATTGTGGTTTTCATTTGCATTTCCCTGATGGCTAATGATGCTGAACATCTTTTCATATGCTTAATGACCATTTGTATATCTTCTTTGCAGAAATGTCTATTCAATTCTTTTCCCATTTGAAAAATGGTTGTCTTTGTATTGGGGCTTCCCTGGTGGCTCAGATGGTAAAGAATCTGCCTGCAATGCAGGAGACTTGGGTTTGACCCTTGGATCAAGAAGATTCCCTGGAGAAGGGAATGGCATCCCACTTCAGTATTCTTGCTTGAAGAATTCTACAGACAGAGGAGCCTGACAGGCTACAATCCATGGGGTCACAGAGAGTTGGACATCACTGAGCTACTAACGCTTCCACTTTGTCTTACTGAGTTATAAATATTCTTTATAAATTCTGTTTATAAGTTTCTTTCATGTGTTTTTCAAACACATGAAAAGATGCTCAACATCACTCATTATTAGAGAAATGCAAATCAAAACCACAATGAGGTACCATTACACGCCAGTCAGGATGGCTGCTATCCAAAAGTCTACAAGCAATAAATGCTGGAGAGGGTGTGGAGAAAAGGGAACCCTCTTACACTGTTGGTGGGAATGCAAACTAGTACAGCCACTATGGAAAACAGTGTGGAGATTTCTTAAAAAACTGGAAATAGAACTGCCATATGACCCAGCAATCCCACTTCTGGGCATACACACTGAGGAAACCAGATCTGAAAGAGACACGTGCACCCCAATGTTCATCGCAGCACTGTTTATAATAGCCAGGACATGGAAGCAAGCTAGATGCCCATCAGCAGATGAATGGATAAGGAAGCTGTGGTACATATACACCATGGAATATTACTCAGCCGTTAAAAAGAATTCATTTGAACCAGTCCTAATGAGATGGATGAAACTGGAGCCCCTTATACAGAGTGAAGTAAGCCAGAAAGATAAAGAACATTACAGCATACTAACACATATATATGGAATTTAGAAAGATGGTAACGATAACCCTATATGCAAAACAGAAAAAGAGACACAGAAATACAGAACAGACTTTTGAACTCTGTGGGAGAATGTGAGGGTGGGATATTTCAAAAGAATAGCATGTATACTATCTATGGTGAAACAGATCACCAGCCCAGGTGGGATGCATGAGACAAGTGCTCAGGCCTGGTGCACTGGGAGGACTCGGGGGGAATCGGGTGGAGAGGGAGGTGGGAGGGGGGATCGGGATGGGGAATACGTGTAAATCCATGGCTGATTCATATCAATGTATGACAAAACCCACTGAAATGTTGTGAAGTGATTGGCCTCCAACTAATAAAAAAAAAAAGATTTAAAAAAAAAAGTTTCTTACCAGATATGTGAGTTGCAAAAACTTTCCTCCATTTTTTAATCTATTCATTTCTTTGATTGTTTACTTTGAAACACATGTGACTCTTATTTTCATCATGTACCGTCTATCTTTTTTTCTTTTGTTGCCATTGAGTGAGTGAAAGTTGCTTAGTCCTGTCAGACTCTTTGTGAACCCATGGGCTATATAGTCCATGGAATTCTCCAGGCTAGAATAATGCAGTGGGCACCCTTTCCCTTCTCCAGGGGATCTTCCCAACCCAGGGATCAAACCCAGGTCTCCTGCATTGCAGGCGGATTCTTTACCAGCTGAACCAAATAGGTGTCGTATCTAAGAAATCAGTGCCAAATTGAAGATCATGAGGATTTACTCGTATATTCTTTTTTTTAAAAAAATAGTTTTAGCTTATATGTTTAAATCTATCGTCCATTTAGAATTAATTTTATATATAGTGGGGCTTTCCTAATAGCTCAGTTGGTAAAGAATCTGCTTGCACTGCAGGAGACCTGAGTTCGATCCCTGGGTTGGGAAGATCCCCTGGAGAAGGGAAAGGCTGCCCACTCTAGTATTCTGGCCTAGAGAATTCCAAGGACTGTCTAGTTCATGGGGTCGCAAAGAGTTGGCCACGACTGAGCAACTTTCACTTTCACTTTATACGTAGTGTGAGGAGGGAGTCCAACTTCATTCTTTTCACCATTTTTTGAGGACAGTTTCTGAATTATACCTGGTATGCTTGTCAAAATTGAAGGTGAGAGTTTCCACTGTCTGTGTTTCTGCCTGTGCCATCCATGCTGTCTTGTTCACAATAGCTTTGTAGTAAGTTTTAAAATGGGAAGTGTGTGTCCTCCAACTTTGTTCTTCTTTTTCTAGGTTGTTTTCGCTATTCTTTGTCCCTGAGATTTCCATATTAATTACTTTCTGCAGAAAAAGACACCTAGGATTTTGATAGGTGAAATTGCACTAAATCTGTAGATCAATTTGGGGAGTATTGCAATATTAACAATTTTGAATCTTTTGAATCATGACAGTGAGGTGTCTTCCCATTTATTTAGATCTTTAATTTCTTTCAACCATGTTTTGTAGCTTTCAGAATATATTTGTATTTTTTTTGTTAAATGTATTCATATTTTATTTTTCTTGATGCTATTGTAAATGAAATTGCTTCTTAATGTCATTTTTGGTTTATTCATTCTTTACTGTGTAGAAAAAAGATTAATTTCTCTATGGTGCCTTATATCTTGCAAACTTGCTAAACTCATTTATTTGTTCTAAGAATTTTCTTAGTGGCTTCCTTTGGATTTTCCGTATAAATAAGTATGTCACCTGCAAATAAAGTTAGTTTTATTTCTTCCTTTCCAGTCTTTTTTTTTTTCCTTTTTCTTCCCTAACTGCACTGGTTAAAACCTACAGCATAATGTTTAATTGAAGTGATGAGAGCAGACATCCTTGTCTTGTTCCTAATGAGGACAAATATTCAGTCTTTCACCTTTGACTATGACTTTACCTTTTCTTCACATTTACCCTTTAAGGGCTTGAAGAATCTTCTTCTGTTCCTAGGGTTTTGGTGTTACGTATTTTATCATGAAGGGTTTTGAGTTTTATCTTATGCTTATGTTGACTGTTGTAGTTCAGTCGCTAAGTTGTGTCCATCTCTTTGTGACCCGGTTGACTGCAAACATGCCAGGCTTCCCTGTCCTTCACCATATCCCTGAGTTTGCTCAGATTCATGTCCATTGAGTCAATGATACTATCTAACCATCTCATCCACTGCTGCCTCCTTCTCCTTTTGCCTTCAGTTTTTCCCAGCATCAAGATCTTTTCCTATGAGTCAGCTCTTCACATCAGGTGGCCAAAGTACTGGGGCTGCAGCTTCACCATCAGTCCTTCCATTGAATATTTAGGATTGATTTCCTTTTTTCCTATTTATTCTTTAGTCAGTTTCAGTAGTTTATATCTTTTTAGGAGTTTGTCCAATTCATCTAGGTTATCAAAATTGTCAGTGTATAATTTTTCATTTTATTTCCATATAATACTTTTTATTTCTGCAAGTTGTTAGTGATGTCCTTTCATTCCTGATGTTAGTAATTTGAATAGTCTCCTTTTTTCTTGGACGATTCAGCTAAAAGTTCATCAGTTTTACTGATCTTTTCAAAGGGCCAACTGTTTGTTTTGTTGATTTTCTCTATTGGGATTCTATTCTGCATTTCATTATTTTTGTTCTAATGTGTATTATTTCCTTCCTCTTGCTTGCTTTAGTTTAGTTTGCTCTTTTTCTGATGTGTTAAGGTAGAAAACTAGGTAACTGATTTGAGATCTTTCTTCTTTTTTTATATTGGTATTTGCAATTCTAAATTTCCTTCAAACATTGCTTAAGCTGCATCCATAAATACTGGTATGTTGTGCCTTTATTTTCATTCATCTTGAAGTATTTTCTAATTTCTTATATGATTTCATCTGTTACTGGTGTTTTGGGAGTACATTGTTTACTGTCCACATAGTTTTGAGTTTCTCAAATATGCCTGTTATTGACTCTAAATTTATTTCATTGTGATCTGAGAACATATTTTGTATGAACTCACTCACTTAAAATTTATTTTAGCTTGTCTTATGGTCTAGGATATGGTCTGTCCTAGAGTATATTCCATGTGCACTTGAGAATGTGCATTTTATATCTATTAGATATACTTGGTTTATAGTATTGTTTAAATTTTTTATTTCTCTTTCTAATCCTCTGTCTAGTTGCATTGTTCACTATTCATATTTCAGTTTTGACATCCCTACTAGTGTTCCTGAAGGGTTTATTTCTCTCTTCCAATCTGTAACTTTTGCTTTTTGTATTTTGGTGGTTCAATTTTTGGGTGCATGTATGCTTTTGTTATACTTCCTCATGCATTGATCCTTTTTTAACTATAAAATCTCTCTGTTTTTCTCTGGTAGCTTTCTTTTTGTTTCTTTTAAAGCCCATTTAGTCTGATATTCATATAGTCACTCCAGCATTCTTATGTATGTTTGCATGATATATCCATTCCCATGCTTTTATTTTCAGCCTATTCATATCTTTGAATCTAAAAAGTGTCAGCAAGTTTCTTTACTTAAAAACAAAACTCTTTTATTTTATTTATTTATTTATTTTTTGATTTCTGGTTGCTGAGATGATTCAGCATGTTATTTCCAAGTGGCAAAATTCAGGACAATCTGAGGACTCAAAAGTGGCAGCTACATTCACCAACAGGTTCATGTGAGACACACATACATACAACCCCATTTTTCAGTGTATATACCGCAAGGGGCCAAGACCCCCAGTCAGCATAATAACTTATTTTGTACGTTACAGTGCACAGAACAACGGAGGGAAAAGACACTTTCTTGGAGAGGTTCGTCTGGGCTCTGAAGGCGGCTGGAGCCCAGTGCCCCGGCCATCATTAGCTCCACGCGCCACCTCTTTGGTTGCACTGGCCTCGGAGGCAGCTGCTTCCTGTAAGGGATCTGCTGGCTTCTCCTCCTCCTCCTCCTCCTCCCCTTCCTGGGGGTAGAGGTCTGGGTACTTCTGCATGCACTCCTGCATGGCCCGGAACTGGTCCACACAGTCTGACCCCTTGACATCCTCCTTGCTGTAGTGGAAGCAGGAAAAGGCCGCTTTGAACTGTTCCCCGCACCGGCCACTGGCCATCCCCCCAAGGCATGGGCAGTTCCAGTTGATGTCTCCATTTGGCAGGATCAGTCCATGCTCCTCGTACGGATCATTGGGGTCGTCGGCCACCAGCTCTACGTTGCTTGGAGTCTCGTGGTCTTCTTTGGTCACAAATATGATTCGATCCTTCCCTTCCTGCCGGCAGTAAGCCATGATGCAGCCCGACACTCCGACCTCGCCGCGATCGCGGCGGCGGCCTCACGCCTGACTTCTCCGCAGCGGGGCAACAAAACTCTTAAAAAAAAAATGGATTGTAATTGCTTTACAATGTTGTGTTAGTTTCCGCTGTACAACAGTGTGAATCAGCTGTGTGTATACACATATCCCCTCCCTCTTGAACCTCTCTCCCCTCCATCCACCACCCTAGGTCTTCACAGAGAGCAAGCCTCTTTAAATTAGTATTTCATTAAATTTATTTGGCACAAATTGTCATTTGTCAACAGTGGCAATTTTGTTTCTAATATATAGATGACAATGTTTATTTAATGGTCAAACATCTCACCATTATGCTGGATAATGCAATGATGCTTTTATATTAGGTATAGTCTCTGCTTCTCAGGAAATTTAAAATATAATATAAAGGATTTATTATCTTATTTGTCCCTATTTGTCTGAGAAGTATGGCAGAGAAAATGTGATTATATTAATATTATAGTGAGAAAGCAGGTGATGTCTATAAACTTAAGTTTGAACTCACCTCTCACTTTTAATAAAGTCTTAAATCCAAATGATGGTGTTAATTTTAAATTTATGGATTCATGCCATTACAAGTTTTGCCAGTAGTAATAGAAGATTCCCAGAAATTTCCAATTTTTGTAGCACTATCTTCCTTGAAATTGTGTTGGGAAGCAGGGGAAAAAAACTTGTTGTTTATTCATTAAGTTGTGTCTGACTCTTTTGCAACCCCGTAGACTATAGCCCATCAGGCTCCTCTTTCCATGGGATTTCCCAGCAAGAACACTGGAGTGGGTTGCCATTTAGTCTCACTTACTTGCCTTTGACCTATTCAGCTGTCTTGTAAGATGATTAGCACAGTTTGTGTATAGACTTCAGAAAAGGAAAAATTAGCTTCTGAAAATGACTGAACAACAGCTGGAATTAATGAATAAGGAGGTGAATGAATGTGTCAACCAGGTGAACTGTGAAATGTAGGTTTTATAGGCATTGTGTGCAATGAAAGACAGCATAATTCAAGGTACTAAAAATAGAAACTGATTCAACAATGATTAATAATAATGTTGATGAAAACTTTGATAGCTAATTTTTATGGGTGCTTCTTGTTTGCCTTTTTGTTGTTCAGTCACTCAGACATGTCCAAATCTTTGCGACCCCATGGACTGCAGCATGCTAGGCTTCCCTGTGCTTCACTATCTCCCAGCGTTTGCTCAAACTCCTGTCCATTGAGTCAGTGATGCCATCCAACCATCTCATCCTCTGTCGTCCCCTTCTCCTCCTGCCTTCAATCTTTCCCAGCATCAGGGTCCTTTCTAATGGGTCAGGTCTTTGCATCAGGTGGCCAAAGTGTTGGAGCTTCAGCTTCAGCATCAGTCCTTCCAGTGAACACCCAGGACTGATCTCCTTTAGGATGGACTGGTTTGATCTCCTTGCTGTCCAAGGGACTCTCAAGAGTCTTCTCGAGTACCACACCTCAAGAGTATCAATTTTTTGGCATTCAGCCTTCTTTATGGTCCAGCACTTACATTCATGGACTGAATAGTCTATGGGGTCGCAAAGGGTCCGATACGACTGAGCCACTTTCACTTTCACTTTTATCACACCCATACATGACTACTGGAAAAACCATAGCTTTGACTAGATGGACCTTTGTTGGCAAAGTAGTGTCTGCTTTTTAATATGCTGTCTAGGGCCTCCCTGTTGGCTCAGCTGGTAAAGAATCCACCTGCAATTCAGGAGACCTGGGTTTGATCCCTGTGTTGGGAAGATCCCCTGGAGAGGGGAATAGCTACCCACTCCAGTATTCTGGCCTGGAGAATTCCCTGGACTGTATAGTCCATGGGGTAGCAAAGAGTCGGACACAACTGAGTGACTTTCACTTTCATGATTATCATAGCTTTTCTTCCAAGGAGCAAGTGTCTTTTGCCTGGTACTATTCTGATATCTTTACATATGGATCATATCTTTACAATGGATTGGATTGTCAACTAAGACTGACATAAATTGAAGATGTTAATTAGTATTAAAACTTTACTTAAATATTTTGTCATTGTGAGGGCTTCTCTCAATGTCTAGAAGCTCCTTCTGCTTCTCCTGTGCCTTTTGATTGCTTGAATCCTTGAACTTATAAGTAATATATTTACAGTATATTTATCATATATCTCAACCCACCCTCTACCAACCAAACTAAACAAAATCAAATGTAATAAAATATTTTTTAAAACATGTCTGAAGTTCCCTGTTAATATATTGTACAGTGGGAAGCTTTTATTTTGTTTGGTTTTGTTTAGTTTGGTTAGTAGTGGGTGGGTTGAGAAATATGATAAATATACAGTAAATATAAATACATTCTTGCCACCAACAGATATCCACAATAGCAGTTTGTTGTATTTCTTTTGTGTGTATGTGCACATGATATACAATTCTTTCTTTTATTTGACCTTAGAATATTTGTGAACTTATATGATGGTTTTAATTTTCAATTTGTGTTTTCCTTAACCCAACCCTCAAATCAGGATGGAGATCCAGTTCGTCCAGGAGTGGCCATGACTGATCTTGCCACTGGCCTTTATGCCTATGGAGCCATTATGACTGGATTGATACACAGATATAAAACCGGAAAAGGACTGTTCATTGATTGTAACCTACTGTCATCCCAGGTACCAATCCAAATAACATTTCAGATAATGGAGTAAAAACATGTATCTGTGTTATACGTTTTCATATCAAATCCTGTGGTCATGTGCAAAAACAAAAAACAAAACAGGAGGAACTGCTCCTCCCCCCCAAAAAACCAACAACAGCAAAAGCTGTTCTGTTTTTGTGTCCTTGATGATGTAATATTAAAATAAGTGGACCACAAAAAGTTTGTTGTAATGTAGATATTGCTGTTGAACTAGAATTCTAAAGACTGTTTTTATTAAGTCTGTTACTATTTTTTGAGACAGAAATGCAGCTGTCATCTTTTTTGTGCCATAGACCATTTGGGTAGTCTGGTGAAGTCTATAGACCTTTCCTCAGAATTATGTTTTTGAATGCATAGAATGAGATATTTAGAATTACAAAGGAAGCCAATTATATTGAAAGACAGTTATTTCAATGTAAAAGCCAAATTGTGTTATAATAGTACATATGATTTTTCATTAATACATTAAAATAGAATATCTATTAGAGGATTCAATAACCATAGCAATTTTAAAGTAGTGACTGAAGTAACTATAATTATGATAAGAAAATGTGCTTAATATTTACTGGTAATCAAGTCATACTTAGGCACTGCTCATACTCCTGTGGTTTGTTGCCTATGTTCATGGTGGAATAAAATGCTAAACTTACCAACAAAGGTTCATACAGTCAAAGCTGTGGTTTTTCCAGTTGTCATGTATGGATGTGAAAGTTGGACCCTAAAGAAGGCTGAGTGCCGAAGAATTGATGCTTTTGAACTGTGATGTTAGAGAAGACTCTTGAGAGTCCCTTGAGCTGCAAGGAGATCAAACCAGTCCATCCTAAAGGAAATCAGTCCTGAATATTCATTGGAAGGAGTGATGCTGAAGCTGAAGCTCCAGCACTTTGGCCACCTGATGTGAAGACCTGACCCATTAGAAAGACCCTGATGCTGGGAAAGCGTGAAGGCAGGAGGAGAAGGGGACGACAGAGGATGAGTTGGTTGGATGGCATCACTGACTCAATGGACATGAGTTTGAGCAAGCTCAAGGAGATGGTGAAGGACGGGAAAGCCTGGCGTGCTGCAGTCCATGGGGTCGCAAAGAGTCGGACACGACTGAGCAACTGAACAACGACAACATACTCCTGTGGTTTGATGCTTAACGTTCATAATGGAATAAAACGCTAAATTTAAGTTAGAGGTTAGTGAAAATAAAGGTGCAATTTTTTAGATATTTTACCGTAAGTGGAGGTTGCTTCTGAATAATTTTTAAGGGAGAGGAAAAAAAGAAAATATCTAATTTGTGCAAGGAGATATTTTAGTGAGGGAAAAAATGCTTCATAGAAACCTCAGTTGGGAATTTCAGATTTAAATGGCATACATGGGAAAATAGTAAACTTGGAACTCTCATTTGGAGACTTTTTGTTTTCTTTTATACAAAATTAAGTATATAAAGGCAAGAAACATTAATATGGTTGAAGATAAATACTATAAATGGGTTGTCATTACTAGCTTTGAGTCATAGTCAGAGTTTTAATGGTTATATAAAAGGATGAAAGAACTCTCTCCAAATGAATGATCTATCTCCTTAACAGAGAGGCAGAGGTTAGGTATGGAATGAAGTTGAAAGTCTTTTCTTCCCTCCCTTAATTTTATAGTTGCAAGGAACCTGACATAGGTTAAGTCCCTGCATAAAAGTTGCACACCCAGTAAATATGGAATCCATGAAGATTTCATGGGCTTGTGACCTATGCAGTCACAGAAGGCACTGGGCTTAATTTAAATGCTCTGCTGTGACTGCCTTGGAATTCTTAATAATTTTAAAAATTGGAATATAATTGCTTCATAATGTTGTGTTAATTTCTGCTATACAACAAAGTGAATCAGCTATATGTGTGTGTGTGCATGTGTGTGTATATGTATATATATCCTCTCCCTCTTGGGCCTCCCCCCACCAACCTGCAACTTAGGTCGTCACTGAACACTGAACTGGGCTCCCTGTGCGGCAGAGCAGCTTCCCGCTAGCTATCTGTCATAGTTTTTGAATGAGAGGCCCTGAATTTTTCATTTTGCCTCAGTACTCACAAATTATGCCGCCGGTTCTGTATTTGAGGTTCTACTTAGGTCTCCTGATCTCTACCTGGACTGCTTTTCTTATAGTATGTTAACTCTTAACTTGGGAAAAAAATTTCTTGTGGAGTATTATAGAGTTAAATTCTCTTCTGACACCTAACACAGTGATTCACAGTCTGGAGGTGTGTGCTTCCCTGGGGGTGGGAATGAAGGTGAAGTCACTGGTGGGGCTGTTTCAAAGTGAGAGTACAGTAGGTATAGACTAACGCGTACTTAGAGTGTGTGTCTAAATTTGTTGTTTGCGTTGCTCCTTGAGGCTATAAATTCCATGTATGTAGGAATAATGTTCATTTTTATCTGTGTTTGTGGCCTCTTCAAAGCCCAAGCATTTGTCAAATAGCAGGTCTACCAATCTTTGGCGATATGTCAGAGAACCAGTTACCAGTGGGCATGCCTCATATACCTTCTATTTTCTAGGGAAAATTAGAAAAAAGTAGTGAATGATTGATTTAGGATAAGTACTTGATAAACAGCTAATGATGAAATGATTTGCTTTTGGCAAACACGGTAGCAGTGATTTAGCCTAATGTGTTACAGGTAACCCAGTCAAAGGTTGCTAAAATCACTAGTGTATTTAAGACTCATTAGCTATCTTTTAATAACTGACATAGAACATATATTAATTTCAGTGTAAACATAATGATCTTTTATTTGTATATATTGTGAAAAGGTCATCATAATAAGTCTAATTAGCTTCCATCACTATATAAAGTTACAAATATATTTTTCTTGTGATAACTTTTAAGATATACTCTTTTAGCAACTTTCAAATGTGCAATATAGAGTCACCATGCTGTACTTTATATCTCCTTAACTTTTAATTTTTATTATTGCGAGTTTATTTCTTTTGACCCCTTTTACCCATTTTGCACACCCCCTGCCCCTCACTTCATCCATCAACGTATATATATGAGATTGGTATTTTTTTTAATTTAAAAAAAATTTAGATTCCACATATAAGTGAGACTCATTGATGGACACTTATTTTGTTTTCATATCTTGGCCAATGTCATTAACTACCCTTTAACAATAAAAATCTTTTATGCCTTATTTTACAGCTTTGCACTTGCACACCTACTATTTTATTGAACCCTCATAATCATCATTTGAGGGAGATAGGTAGATGAGGAATTTCCGTTTTCATTTCACTTAGAAGAAAACTGAGGCTAAGAGAGGTTGACCTGCTTGAGCAGCTGAGTCACAGCAAGACTTCTGGTTTCTGACATTCTGACTGGTTCTCTTTTCCCTGCTTAATGAAGGAAAAGCTTCAACTTTCCTTTGGTGAAGCTAAAGAGGAGAAGGCAAATTGAGTAAGAGGCAGGGGAAGCAGAACAACACTCAGTAATAAGGAAACAAATAGTGAGACTGCTCCTACTTTCCCAAAGCCTGCCAAGACTACAGTAAGACAGTGCAACCAAGTAGGCCCTTCTGGATCAATATCTAATCATGTTTAGATCCCGTGAGTGAAAACTGTCATGGAATTTAACCTTATGGATAAGTGCTTTTGTTGAAATATGAGAATTTTGAGAAAAATAGCAGTTAGAATCATGGGATGATGGGGTTTTTTGTTTCAGCTCTAGTTCGCTGAGCAGTCACTGTGTCCCAGATTCTGTGCTCCAAAGATTGGAGCGGAAGGCAAGGCTGCTGTTTACCAGAAGAGGCAACCAAGTTGGATGGAAAAGTTGGAGGTGTAGACAGTTCGCTGTGGTGCCCCTACAGGGTTACAGAACGTGGTTGGACCTTATATGTCATGCTTCAGAATTTGGATTTTAATTATTTCAGACTTCTGTTTCTCCATCTGTAAATTCTGTTAGGTCTTTTCAACCTATGACCATGTTTCCTTGAATCCTTGCTGCCGTTGCCACTTCAGAATAACCTCTGAGCTGTGAGCAGTATCAGAGTTTCTGAAGGCGGTGATGTGCAGGTAATAATTTATGCTGAAGCCTTCCGGAAATGTAGTGCAGTGGGTGATAACAGCCTGTTCATTCTCTGAACCCACTACAGGCTAAGCTCTGTTTCTTTTTTTTTTTTTTGATGCTGTGCCTCTACCCTAACTCTTAGGCTCTGGACTCTCTCTTTTATTCTGACAAGGACTTCTTCTCCTGACTTAGGCATCTCTTTTCTCTGTTTTTTTCTTGTCTTTCTTCACTTTCCTGCTTTCATTCTGTGCTCTCAGCCTTTCTACTTTTCCCTCCCTTTTTCTCCAACCTTCATTGTGTGGCACTAAAGTTGTTAGCAGTTGTCAGGACTTCCCTGGTGGTTCAGTGGTTAAGACCTTGCCTTAGAATGTAGGGGGTGCAGGTTGGACCCTGGTCGGGGAGCTAAGATTCCTCGTGTCTCACGACCAAAAAAGCAAAACATAAAACAGAAGCACCATTGTAACAAGTTCAATGAAGGCTTTAAAAATGGTCCATGTCTTAAAAAAAAAATTGTTAGCTATTCTGGTTCCAGATCGTACATCCTTCCACTGTACCACTCAGGAAAGTTTCAGAATCTTTCATTAGTTCCCACGGAACAAAAAAAAAGTGCCCTTGCCTAGAAGTCCTAGAACACAAGACAGTGACAGTTACGTGACTGAGTTAAGTGACTATTCCTGAACCAATTAATGAGACCTGAAAGATAAAGAATACTAATTGGCTTAAACCATTTCTGGTACAAGGGATGGGGTTAACTCCACCCAAACCATACTGCTGTGACTGGGGAGAGGTGATTTCCTTAAAGAATAGTAGGGTTATTTTTTGGCCAGAGGAAGAGGAAAAGGATGATGGGCAGCTCATCAAAAACTATTCACCATGCTAACATACTGCATTGTTTTGAGGTTCTAATGCAACAAAGGATATGAAAACTTCTTTGTACATTAGAAAGTATTCTGCTGATGAGTAATATTAATTTTATTAGGCTATTAAAAAAGTATTTCCAGTGTTAAAAATATGCTGAGATTAAAAAGATGGCTATTGACATTATTTTATCATAATTATTATATCTTTTCATAATAGAGAAATCTTGACTAACTTCGCTTAGTCTTACAATCTAAGATAACATTTATTTATTTTAGATCCCCAAACCAAACCACAAAATGATTAAAATCTGCTTTATGTAAATGGGAAGTGCTAGTTCTAGATACTTTTCAAAGTAACATAATAGGAAAGCACATTTTAAAAGAAGTATTCATTTTCTCTTTTTATATAAATGCTCACTGTCATTAAGCAGATAACATTTGAACTTAATTTCAGCTGCCTGAAAAATGACTGCCATTTCATGCAGTGGTAAAAAACAGTTTTCTACTCATTTTGATTGCATTGCATAGGATGACAAATCAATGATTATAACATTCAATATCAGTTGCTAAAAATGAAATTTTGTACCCCTCTCTTAAAAGTCATCTAATGTACAATAGACAAATTACACTTGATTTGAATAGTAGCTAATAATTAACTCAGAGATGATTGCCTCAACCACAACAAAACCATTTCACTGTAGAGACATAACAGTTGCCGGGATGTGGTTTGTAGTGAGCACCAATTTTTTTATAGTTTCAAGGCTATAAACTTTTAACCCGTGTCATAAAATTCTTTGATTTTTTTTTTTTTTAGTTTTAATGTGATTTAAAGTTGTCAACTGAAGATTGTCTAATGCCAGCATCTAGACAGTATTCTTTAGATGATATTGGTAAATAACAAGGAAGTGGGTTTGGATGTGGTTCCAATTATTCTGTTGCTCTTATTCTTCTGTTGTGGCTTAGAGAAATATCTTTTGGAAGTTTTAATATCCTTCCTGTACTTAATTACAACCAGGCTCCCCTAATTACTACTACAATGAGTTTGTTTTTTTAGCACCAAATTTCTGTAATTATTTTCACATATAGAATGTTTCGGTATTTTTGATTCACTTTTTCATCTTTGTTTGTATATTGTACATTCTGTTGTTTATTCGCTAAGTCGTGTCCGACTCTTTATGACCCCATGGACCACAGCACTCCAGGCTTCCTTGTCCTTCACTGTCTCCCAGAGTTTGCTCAGACTCATGTCCATTGAATCAATGATGCCATCTAACCATCTCATTCTCTGTTGTCCCCTTCTCCTCTTGCCTTCAGTCTTTCCCAGTATCAGGGTCTTTTCCGGTGAGTTGGCTCCTCGATCAGGTGGCCACAGTATTGGAGCTTCAGTTCCAGCATCAGCCCTTCCAATGAATATTCAGGGTTGATTTTCTTTAGGATTGACTAGTTTAATCTCCTTGCTGTCAGAGGGACTCTCAAGACTCTTCTCCAGCACCATAATTTGAATGTATCAGTTCTTCAGCATCAGCTTTCTTCAAGGTCCAACTCTCATATCTGTACATGATGACTGGAAAAACCGTAGCTTTGACTATTTGGACCTTTGTTGGAAAAGTGATGTCTCTGCTTTTGAATACGCTGTCTAGGCTTATCGTAGGTTTTCTTCCAAGGAGCAAGAATCTGTTAATCTCATGGCTGCAGTTACCGTCTGCAGTGATTTTGGAGCCCAAGAAAATAAAATCTGCCACTATTCCCACTTTTTCCTGATCTTTTTGCCATGATGAGATGGGACAAGATGCCATGATCTTGGTTATTTGAATGTTGAGTTTTAAGCCAGCTGTTTCACTCTCCTCTTTTACCCTCATTAAGAGGCTCTTTTGTTCCTCTTCATTTCTGCCATTAGAGTGCTATCATCTGCGTATATGAGGTTGTTGATATTTTTCCTGGCAGTCTTGATTTCAGCTTGTGATTTATCCAGCCTGTCATTTCACATGATGTACTCTGCATATTAGTTAAATAAGCAGAGTGACGATATATAGCCTGATGTACTCCTTTCCCAATGTGGAACCAGTCCATTGTTCAATGATTCTAACTGTTGCTTGTTGTTCTGCACACAAGTTTCTCAGGAGGCATTTAAGGTGGTATGGTATTCCCATCTCTGTAAGATTTGCATGGTTTGTTGTGAACCACACAGTCAAAGGCTTTAGCTTAGTCAGTGAAGTAAAAGTAGATGTTTTTTGGAATTCCCTTGCTTTTTCTGTGATTCAACAGATGTTGGCAGTTTGATCTCTAGTTCCTCTGCCTTTTCTAAATCTAGCTTGTACATCTGGAAATTCTTGGTTCATGTTCTGTTGAAGCCTGACTTGGAGAATTTTGAGCATTACTTTGCTAGCATGTGAAATGAGTGCAATTATGTGGTAGTTTGAACATTCTTTGGCATTGCCTTTCTTTGGTATTGGAATAAAAACTGGCCTTTTCCAGTCCTGTGGTCACTGCTGAGTTTTCCAAATTTGCTGACATATTGAGTACAGCACTTTCACAGCATCATCTTTTAAGATGTTCATATTTAAGATAGATAAAACTTTAACTCTCCTTATTATAGCTCATTTTTATGGATAAACTTTTGAATTCAAATAAGCATAGTAATCTGAAATTCATCTTTTTGTACCTCTAGATATGCTTGTATTTCTACTTTTCCTATTTAATCTATATCTTTAAATTTTTTTATTGAGGTATATTTTACGTATCATAAAATTCATCCTATATTAAGGGTGACCATTTAATAGTTTTTAATAGATTTAGTGAGTTATGCAACTATCACCATAAATCACATTTGGAATAAATAGTCTATAGTCACCTCTGGTCTGGGTGTTACCCATCCAGCTAGAATGGACAAGTTCTGATGGAGGAGGATGTAGGGTTGTGCTGACTCAGAAGAATTCAAGGACTATTATGACTTCTGTGGGCCCAAGAAAATTTTGCCTTTATGCATCCTTTCTTCCATAAATATATTTGAATTATATATTTATAATTGCATTGGTGTAAAGATGAATGTAATTAGTTATTATGTCCATTTTTTCTTCTGATTTTAAAAGAATTAAAATTAAAGCATTTATGTGTACCCCTAAAACATTGTTGGTCTTAGGCACTATCAGTTTAGTTCAGTTCAGTTGCTCAGTCGTGTCCGACTCTTTGTGACCCCATGGACTGCAGCACGCCAGGCCTCCCTGTCCATTCCCAACTCCTGGAATTTATTCAAACTCATGTCCACTGAATCAGTGATGCCATCCAACCATCTCATCCTCTGTCATCCCCTTCTCCTCCTACCTTCAATCTTTCCCAACATCAGGGTCTTTTCAAGTGAGTCAGCTCTTTGTATCAGGTGGCCACAGTATTGGAGTTTGAGCTTCAGCATCAGTCCTTCCAATGAATATTCAGGACTGATTTCCTTTAGGATGGACTGGTTGTATCTTCTTGCATTCCAAGGGACTTTCAAGAGTCTTCTCCAACACCCCAGTTCAAAAGCATCAATTCTTTAGTGCTCAGCTTTCTTTATAGTCCAACTCTCACATTCATACATGATTACTGGAAAAACCATAGCTTTGACTAGATGGACCTTTGTTGACAAAGTAATGTCTCTGCTTTTTAATATGCTGTCTAGGTTGGTCATAGCTTTTCTTCCAAGGAACAAATGTCTTTTAATTTCTTGGCTGCAGTCACCATCTGCAGTGATTTTGGAGCCCCCCAAATAAAGTCTCTCTCTGTTTCCATTGTTTCCCCATCTATTTGCCATGAAGTTATGGGACCAGATACCACGATCTTAGTTTTCTGAATGTTGACTTTTAAGCCAGCTATTCCACTCTCCTCTTTCACTTTCATCAAGAGGCCTTTTAGTTCTTCTTCGCTTTCTGCCATAAGGGTGGTGTCATCTATGTATCTGAGATTATTGATATTTCTCCTGGTGATCTTGACTCCATCTTGCACTTCATCCAGTCCAGCATTTCTCATGATGTACTCTACATATAAGTTAAACAACCAGGGTGATAATATACAGCCTTGATGTCCTCCTTTCCTGATTTGGAATCAGTCTGTTGTTGCATGTCCAGTACTAACTGTTGCTTCTTGACCTGCATACAAATTTCTCAAGAGGCAGGTAAGGTGATCTGATATTCCTATCTCTTTAAGAATTTTCCAGTTTGTTATGATCCACACAGTCAAAGGCTTTGGCATAGTCAGTAAAGCAGAAGTAGATGTTTCTCTTGCTTTTTCTATGATCCAACAGATGTTGGCAATTTGTACCTAATTAATAAGTCAGCTCTGGAAGAATTTCCTTGAGAACACCCTAAAATGTGCCAAATCTGTGAAGAAAGACTATCCTGCATCCGGGAAGGAAGTGGAAGCTGCAAGTTGAGATGATGCTGAAGGGTGAATAGAGGGTGGAAAGATGGAGAAACAGCGGTCTGTGACTAAAGAAGTTGAGAGACTGGAGTCAGGAGAGAGAGAGACAGAGAGAGAAAAAAAGTATATTATCACAATGTTCAAGTATTTGGGAACTATAGGTTTGCATTTGAATCTCCCCAAGAAGCCTAATGCATTCCAGCCTTGAAGGCTTTTGCCAACCTGCCAGTCCTTGGTTGTTCATGTGTGCGCACTCAGTCACTTCAGTCCTGTCTGACTCTGCGACCCCATGGACCATAGCCTGCCAGGCTCCTCCGTCCATGGGATTCTCCAGGCAAGAATACTGGAGTGGGTTGCCATGCCCTCCTCCATGGGATCTTCCCAACCCAGAGATCGAAACTGCATCTCTTGTGTCTCCTTGATTCTTGTGGCCAATTTTTAATCCCCATTAATTTTTGTCCTGTAACTTCCTAACAGCTCACATTTCTCTCTCAGTTTAAATTTAGGGGATAAATGAATGTGAACATTTAATTAATATTAGGATGAGTAAGTAAGAAGGTAAAGACACACCAAAAAATGAGAAATCAGATGATTTCCAAAGGAAATTATGAAGAATTTTATATAATTATTTTGTGTTATTATTTTATACTATTGGTTCAATTAAATGCAAGTTGACTGCATTAAAGAACATCGTTCACTATTTTTTTTAAAAGAAGGTTTGGCAAGATGCAGGTGTATGATGGAGGATGTTCTGGTTTTGTGCAGATGAATCTTTACTTATATTCATGGACATGTCATATTTTTATATGACGTGGGCCATAATGAGGGAAACCAGGGCTTTTAACTTGTGGTGATTGGTAATTGGGAGAATGTCTCAAAGGAGAAAAGAATAAAACAGGAAGACGGATTTCATTGTGATATAATTTAGTTCTCTCATTAGATACTTTAAAACAATTTGGTGCTTTCAAAATGTTTTGAAAATTAGCAAGATAGTTAAGATAAAAATATAAAGAAATAGGAGAAAGAGTCATTGGCCTTGACAAATATTCCCTGAATTTAAATTTGTCTTTGCAGAATCTTGTAGAATAGTGAACCTAATATATTGTTCCTAAAGGTAGTCTTCCCAATCTTAGAATCACTTCTATTCTGTTACTAGAGTTAGAAAAAAATTTTTTTTCTTATGAAGTTAATCAGTTCCACCTTCATCTTTGTGCTTTCTAGGGTCAGAAAATTTTATGTACTGGTAGAAAAAAATATAGTATTACATCCTTATGTATTGTCTCATTGATGGTGGCTCTTTACCTACTCTAAGTTATGGTCCAACTGATTCCTGGTGGAACATAGCTATTTTGTCCCAAGTCTTATGTCATCATTGCAGCTAATAGATAAAACATTTAATTTCTAGGAAAATCACTTTAGTTCTTCACAGAACATATATATGAGGTATAAGGATGAATACTTTTTTCAATTTTTTTGTAGTTTAGAGTTGTTATATACCAGCAGTTACCAGCAGTTGATTAGCTAAAGTGCTTAGAAATTTTGATTTTTCTGGTTATTTTTATTTTCTAGATAATTGAGAGGAAAAAGGAAACTGTTTTGATTTCAACCATTTTTATAGAAAAATCTTCTAAAATGCTTAGTTTAGTTTTCTGTTATGTTAAATGCTGTATACTAAATATATTTTCACTTTAAAGGTTATAATTTTGATCTTTATTTTTTAAACCTATTGATACTCATTTTAGGTACTAAGAAATTAAGTTGAATCTGAACTAACAAAATTCATCCATCCATTATTCATCTTTCCATTTATCCACACTTTTTTTCTCATGCCAGATTATACAAGTGATAAATAAACCAGCCATTTTCCTGCCCCCATGGAATTTACATTGTAGTTGGATATATAGACAATAAACAAATGACAAGTCATAAATTTGCATAAGGAAATAAACAGTTTGATAAAGATAACAGTGACAGTTCTGTTAGTCAGGGCAAGGTCATTCCAGATGGAGGGAGCAATCCAAAAGCCTGAAACAGGACAAAACTTGGCATGTCCTAGGAACTGACAAATGGTTCAATGAAAGACATCCCTTAGAAGTTGACATTAACACTAAATCTGGCCAAATAGTCATCTAAATAAATGGGAAGTGACATTTAATCTAAATAATAATCCAATATTCTGTGGTTAGCAGGCCCATTAGAAATTAGAAGTCAGTAACAGACTGTTCTTTTTTGTGGGGAGAGAATTTATTGGCAGGGTACTAGATCAAGCCTGTAGAGCAAATGTTGCGTTCTGGTGCTGTTTTTGTAGAATGACAGTGAAATCACCACAGCATTGCAAACAGTGTTAAATTTTTTCTCCTCTTTGGGCTTACTGGAGACTGGTATTGAGAAGGTCAAAACAGGTTCTGGAAAAGGAGTGCTGTGATTCTTAACATAATAATATAAGGTGCAACATTTTGAGAAGTGCTATACACTTGCTGACCTTAGAGTAGATGGTGTATTGTATAGGCTGTTTACATTTTCCAAAGTTGAACTAATAACATAATAAAAGTTATATTTACTTTATGCTAAACGTTGTTCTAAGTACATTGTATATATTAACTAATTTATTTCCCCAATAATTCTGTTATTCTTATTTTACTGAGGAGGTAGCAGAAACATAGAATAGCATTGTAACTTGCCCTGTGTCACATAGACAAGTAAATAGCAGAATTGGGACCTGCACTCAATCTGCACAGAGACTGTGTTATATTTTACTCTCCTTGAGAGTATAAGGCCCACCCAGTATTCATTCATTCATTCATTTATTTACTTAAATGTTTATTAAGTTCTTAGCGCCAAGCATGTTGTTATTCCTGGCAATGTTACGATGAATAAGTTGACTGGGGAATATATTTTAGCTTTTAAGAGAGGTATACAAATATAAGAAATCTTGACCTATCTTTTGGGAGAGTAATTTTGGTAAGTAATATGGTTAGCACTGAGCTGTAGAACTTAACATAATGATTGTACATTGATCTTATATCTTGCAATGTTGCTGTGTGTTAGTCACTAAGTCATATCTGACTCTTTGTAACTCCATGAACTGTAGCTCGCCAAGCTCCTTAGTCCATGAAATTCCCCAGGCAAGAATACTGGAGTGGGTTGCCACGCCCTCCTCAAGGGGATCTTCCCAACTCAGGGATCAAACCCGTATCTCCTGCATTGTAGGTGGATTCTTTACCATCTGAGCCGCCAGGGAAGCCTTGCTGGGCTTGTGTTTTTAGTTCTAACAGTTATTTTAGTGGATAATAAGATTTTCTGTATACAGAGTCATGTCATCTATTAATATAGGTAGTTTTACTTCTTCTGCTATAGATGCTTTTTATTTCCTTTGCTTGCTTATTGCCCTAGGTAGAAAGTACAATGTTGAATAGAAGTGCCAAGAATAGACATTCTTCTTTTTTTCATGATTTCAGGGCCCAAAATCCAGTTTTTAACCAGTATGTATGCTATTAGCTGTGGCTTTTTTCACTGATGCTCTTTATCAGATTGAGGAAATTTCTTTTATTTTTTGTTTGCTGAATATTTTTATCATGAAAGAGTGTTGGATTTTGGCAAATGCTATTTCTGTGACTGTTGAGATCATTAACTAGTTTGTATCACTTATCCTGTTAATATGTTATTTGATTATTGATTGATTAACAACTGACATTGATTTTTGTGTATTGAATCAATTTTGCAATCCTGGGGGAAAATCTCAGTTGATCTTGTTGTGTGAATCTTGGTATAATGGCTATATTTAGTTTGCTAGTATGTTACTAAGGATTTTAAGGTCTATATTCAAAAAGGAGAATTGCCCTGTAGTTTTCTTCTTACTTTGATTTTTTTTTTTTTTTTTTTTTACCAGATCAGGGTGATATTTCACAGAATGAGTTGTTTTCTCCTCTTCTAGTTTTTGGAAGAATTTGTGAAGAATTGGTACTTTTTATTTAATTGTTTGTTAGAACTCATCAGTGAAGCTAAAAAAGCCTGAGCTGCTGCTTTTTTTGGGATGAATTTTATGACTGTTAATCTGGTTGTTGTATGTCTATTCAGTTTTTCTATTTATTATTTAGTCAGTTTCAGTAATTTGATTCTTTGTAAATTTTTTTTTCTATTTCATTTAGCTTATTTAATTTATTGGCAAGTAATTATTAATAGTAGTCTTATATAATGCTTTTTTTCCTATAAATTCATTACAAATATTCCCTCTTTTATTCATGATTTTAATAGCTTGAGTCTTCTTTCTTTTTTCTTGGTCAGTCTAGTTTAAGGTTTGTTAATTTTGTTGATCTTTTTCAGTAAACCAACTTTGGATTTCATTGATTTTCTCTGCTGGTTTCCTATATTCTATATTTTATTAATTTTACTTTAGTAGTTTAATCTTTAGTAGTTTCTTCCTTTTACTACTTTTGGGTTTAGTTTGCTTTTCCTTTTGAAGTGTCTTAAGACAGAATGTTAGGTTATTGATTTGAAGTCTTTTTCTTTTTTAATATAGGTGTTTTCAGTTATACATTTCCCTTTAAGAACTGTTTTAGCCTCATATCATATGTTATGGTGTGTTGTGTTTTGTTTTTAGCCATCTCAAGTTACTTTCTAATCTCCTCTGAGCTTTCTTCTTTGATTTGTTAGTTTTTAAGAATGTTTTGTTTAACTTCCACCTGTTTGTAAATTTCCCAAATACCTTTCTGTTACTGATTTCTTGCTTCATTCCATTGTAGTTGGAGAACATTCATTATGGAGTTTTAAGCCTTTTAAATTTGCTGGGGCTTGTTTTTTGGTGTATCTTGGAAGATGTTTGGTGGCTCAGTGGTAAAGAATCCCCCTGCCAGTGCAGGAGACACAAGAGACATGTGTTCAGTCTCTGGGTCAGGAAGATCTCCTGGAGGAGGAAATGGCAACCCACTCCAGTAATTCTTGCCTGGGAAATCCTAGGGCCAGAGGAAACTGGCAGGCTATAGTCCATAGGGTTGGAAAGTCGGACACGACTGAGCCTACATGCACACACACATGTTTCAGGTGTGCTTGAGAAGAATGTGTATTCTGCTGTTGTTGTGGAGTGTTGTATAGATGTTTGTTAGGTCTAATTGGTATATATGGGGAAATTTCGTGTAACACTTGAAGGGCTATTAAATTTTTTTTTCTGAAACAGTTGTATTATTTTTGTATTCTCACCAGTAATTTATGAGGTTTATAGTTTTTCCACATTCCTGTCAACACTTGCCA
Source organism: Dama dama (assembly GCF_033118175.1). NCBI lineage: Eukaryota > Metazoa > Chordata > Mammalia > Artiodactyla > Cervidae > Dama > Dama dama. The sequence goes on along the minus strand of NC_083698.1, from coordinate 77,136,653 downwards.
TTCTCCATAATTTTTACTTTAGCTTTTGAAATGGGTGTGAAGTGGTTTTGATTTGCATTTTTGTATTTCAAGTCTTCTATTTCTGTGTTGATTTCTGCCTAGTTGTTATATTAATCTCTATTATTGAAAGTGGTATTTTTAAGTCTATATCTATTACTGTCCCATTGTCTTTTGCTTCCTTCAATTTTGTCAGTTTTTGCTTCATGTTTTGGAGGTTCTCTTGTTAATAAATGTATGTTTATAATTGTTACATCTTATTGCTAAATTGACCATTTTATCATTATAAAATGCAGTTTCTTTTGCCTCTAGTAACAATTTTTGTCTCAGTCTATTTGTCCGATGTTCTTATGTACTCAGTCTGTTTTAGGTTATCCTTTTCATGATGTATTATTTGCTAGGGCTGCCATAACAAAGTTTCATAGACTGGTGTCTTAAGCAACCAAATATTTGTTTTCTCACAGTTCTGGAGGATTGAACTCTATGGTCAAGATGTTGTCAGGGTTAATTTCTTCTGAGGGCCATGAGGGAAGGATCTATTCCAGGCCTCTCTCCTTAGCTTGTCAATGGCTATCATTCCCTGTGTTTTCACATCATTTTCCTTCTGCATATGTATGTCTGTGTCCAAATATTCTCTTCTTATAAAGACATCAGTCATATTGGATTAGGGTACATCCAAGTGACCTCATTTTAACTTAGTTACATCTTAAAAGGCCTTATGTCCAAATATGGCCACTTTCTGAGGTGCTAGGGTTAGGACTTCAGCCCAGAGAAGTTGACACATGAAATTAACAGTCTCAAGTGCCACCTCCCTACATATGTAATTTAAGTTTTTCTAATGGCCACATTATGTGTGTGTGTGTGTGTGTGTGCACGTGCATGCTCAGTCACTGTGATGTCTAACTCTTTGTGAATCTTTGTAGCCTGTCAGGCTCCTCTGTCCATGGGATTTCCCAGGCAAGAATACTGGAGTGGGTTGCCATTTCTTACTCCAGGGATCTTCCTGACCCAGAAATCGGACCCAAATCTTCTGCATCTTCTGCAGTGGCAAGTGGATTCTTTACCACTGTGCCACCTGGGAAGCCAGTGACCACATTAGAGAAAGTAAAAACGAATTGTAATTAATTTTAATTACCTATTTCATTTAGTAGGCCAAAAATTTTTTATTTCAAAATGGAAAATTGTTATAAAACTAATGAGAAGATAGTTTACATTATTTCTGTACTGTCTTTCACATTTGAAATGTACTTTATACTTATGGCTCATCTTAATTTGAAATATCCTCATCAAAAGGCTTAATAGCCACATATAGTTAGTTAATGGCTATTGCAATGGCCAGAACAGTCTCAGAACACAGAAGAATGGGAACATGCATAGAGAGTCCAGTATTTCCTTTATTCCTTTCCCACTTGTTTGAAAGTAAAAAGTGGTATTTAACCATAACCTTTGTCCACCTTCTACTCTTTCCTTATTATTACCTGTGGTAAACCAAACAATGGCCAAGAAAGATGTCCATGTCCTTATCCCTGGAACCTGTGATTATGTTACCTTACATGATTAAAAGAACATTATAGATATGATTAAGTTAAGACTTTTGAGGCACTTCCCTGGTGTTCCTGTGGTTAAGACTTTGCCTTCCAATGCAGGGGGTGTAGGTTTGATCCCTGGTTTGGGAACTAAGATCCCAAATGCATCGAGGCCAAAAAACCAAAACCTAAAGCAGAAGCAATATTGTAACAAATTCAATCAAGACTTTAAGAATGGTCCACATTAAAAAAAAAAAAGTCTTAAAAAAAATGACTTTTGAGATGGGGAGATTATCTTGGATTATCTCTGGGCCCAATGTAATTACAAGGTTTTTTTAATAAGAGGGAGGTAGGAAGATCAGAATTAGTAGTTTAAGATCTGACAATGGCAGTAAGTGGGGGAATGTTGCGTGGGGTCATTTATAACAGTAGCGGTAGGAAACCAGTTCACTGCTTTAGCAGGTAGATGTGGCTACAGAAAGTTTTGGTTTTACATATAAATTTTAGTTAATATTAAAAAAATCTTGAGTTCTGTATGAGTGAAGGGCCATATTAATTCTGACTCAAGTTTTATATCAGCAATTAATTCAGCAATTTTCGTTTTTTGGTAGATTTTCATAGGGGCAGAGGATTAAAACATTGCTGAGAGACAACTGCCAGAAATTTTGGGGTTGCTCTAGAATCCATATATTTATCACTAAAATTACAAGAATACTCTTCTTCTTGGTGGGACAGTTTGTTTTCAGTTCAGTCCATTCCTCCTGAAGCCGAACCACACTTACAGGGTGGGTGATAAAACAGATACATTCTGAGGTTTTATCTAAAGGAAGCTTCAGAAACAAAGCATGGTTTGAAATGTAAACCATTGAATCTTTTCTGAAATGATGACTTCCTTTCCGCTAAATTGCTCTCTAATTCTTTTATAGTTTTGATTCTATTGACCTCAAGCCAGGCTGCAATAGTAAAATGAGTGCATTCTCCTTTGGCCTTTTGTTCACTCTATAAATGTAGTTTGAGTCTGAAGTTTGTAATTCTTTGAGTAAATACATGCTTTTAAAATTTTGTAACTGTAGTTTCAAGTCCACTGTACTAAGATATGTTACTATCTTGTAAGCCACTGAGGGAAAACAAAGTGCATCTTTCAGTCTTTTAACTACAAAAGGCCTTGACTTGAGAAAGTAGCTTGCTGAATCATTTTACTTGTCTGACATTGATACCTTATTGAAAATCTCCTTCTTATCTTCTAAATATCCTTAAATTGTTGCATATTGATTTGTAATAGTATGAAATAGTTGCACAATATTGGTCACTGCCTCCATCATATTATGTAATAAAACTGATTTGTAGTATTTAGAGCATAAGTTTTCTGTCAGTGAAGCCTGGACTTAATAAGTATCCTTGTTTGACTCAAATTAATTACTGAAAAACTTCCTCCTCTTTTTTATCTATTGTCATATTGATAATGAGGATTTTTCTGTGTTTAACTCATACTTAGCATTATTTTTTATGGCAACTTATGAAGTCTTTTTTGTTGCCACAATAACTAACTGGGTATTAAACATTTTTGCTGTTTTTGTTCTTATTCTTTTTAAAAATTTCAGCTTGAGTAGTGTTTGACACTCATAAAGACTGAATTTGAAAATCCCACAGACAGAGAAGCCTGGCAAGCTACAGTCCACGGGGTCACAAGAGTCAGACACAACTCAGCGACTAAACCACCACCACCACCAAGCTGCATGTTGAGGCTTTAGTTTATAACACTGATGCTTTGACTTGGCTGTACACTGGAATCATCTCGAAAGTTTCAAAAACTACTGCCTTTGTCCACCCTAAGAGATTCTGGTTTAATTAGTGTGAGGCATGGCCTGGGCACTGGGATTTTTAAAAGCTCTCCAGATGATGCTAGTGTACAGAAGAGTCTCAGAATCGCTGTTCCATAAAATGATTTCCAAGCTTACGGTGTAGGAAAGTCACCAGGCAGCTTTTTTTTAAACGTATTTTTTAGAGCAGTTTTAGGTTTACAACAGCATTGAGAGGAACGTACAGAGATTTGTCATATATCCCCTGCCCCACACATGAGGATCCTACACTCACTAGAGTGTATCAACATCATTTACCAGAATGGTACTTTTTTTAAACCACGAGTTAACCTACATTGACACATCGTAATCCCCCATAGTTTACCTTAGGGTAAAGCCCGTAGTTTACTTTAGGGTTCACTCTTTGTGTTTTGCCTTCTATGGGTTGGCATAAAAATGTAATGACATATATCCATCATTATAGAATCATGCAGAATATTTTCAATGCCCTGAAAATTCTCTGTGCATATTAGTTAATTTCCTGTCTCCCCCACCCTGGCAATCAGTGATCTTTTTATTGTCTCCAAAGTTTTGCCTTTTCCAGAATGTCACATAATTAGAATCATACACTATGTAGCTTTTTAAAATTGGCTTCTTTCACTTATTGACATGCATTTAAATTTCCTCCGTGTCTTTTCATGAGCTGATAATGCATTGCTTTTTAGTGCTGTATAATATTCCATTGCCTGTATGTACCAAGTTTTCACAACTATGGAAAAAAAGCTACTATAAATATCCATGTGTAGGTTTTTTAATGGCCTAGTTTTCAACTCCTTTTGGGTAAATACCAATAGTGCAATTGCCAGATGATATGGTAAGATTATATTTAGTATTGTAAGAAACCACTGAACTGTCTTCCAAATGGCTGTACCATTTTGTATTCCAGCCAGCAATGAATGAGAGTTCCTATTGTTCCACATGATCACCAGCGCTTGGAATTGTCTGTGTTCTGTTTTTTGGCGATTCTAATAGGTGTGTAAGTGTCCAGGGAGCTTTGGCAAAAAAACAGATTTCTGGGTCTCACATTCAGTTGTTCAGATCCAGCGGGTCTGGGGCCTGCCAGTTTGAAGCAGTATCCCAGGTGATTCTGATGTAGTAGAACCTGTGGGTCACAGTTTGAAAAGAAGGTGTGTTTTAGAGTAAACCTGTATCTCTGTCACATGTCATCCTGATACTCTTAAAGTTAAATGGCATTAAAGTTTCCCCCCAATTTTTTTTCAAGTCATATTTGAAACAACTTTCTTGGATGGTTCCTGTGGGTTTAGTTATGGATGTCATTGTACTTGAGGTTTTAGCTCTACGAACTCTCAAGGGGCCTTTAGCTTGTCAGGAAACTAACAGAGCAAAGAATGGTTTAGAAAGAAACTTACAGCCTTAAATGACTATATGGCCTATTGAACACAGCTTTAGCAATGATGATATGGACTAACTGCAGATCAGTAGCTGATTTGTCAGTGAGTGGACTTGCAGTCCCTAAGACTGTGTGAACTCACCATCCTCAATCTTTGAAGGGAAACAGCTGCAAAAGAGGGATGTTTCAAAGGGCCACAGACATGAACCTCAAGACTCCATTCATTTCTCGCATACTGGTGATCAGAGTTAACATATTTGTCTTTTTAATCATGCTCACTCCCATAGACATGTTAATCATGGCATTTTAAAAATGAAAGAATTTAAAAGTTGGCTTAGCTGCTAATTGGAAAATACACTTTACAAAACAGATTTGTAAGTAGTTCTGTGAAGGTATTTATTAATTTAAGCAAAAGCTATGTTTTCTTAGTGTGTGTAAAAATATCAATCACAAAACGATTGAAATATATATAGAAAGTAGAGACAAATGTCTTATTGTTCATTGTTTCTTCCTGATGATTATAGTGGAGTGGAGCACTGGACTTTTCTATACTTTTAACAAAAGAAATGCATGACTGGGGAAAAAAAATGCCAAAGATACACAAATGTGTAACTTTGAACTAAAACTTTTTTTGTCATTCCACTCCTTAGCAATAACTACGATTCAGTGTTTGGTGAATATTCAGAAAAAAATAGAAGAACTCACTTGATGTGTCAGTGTAGGTTCATCAGTTGTAACAAATGTACTGCTTTGGTAGGGGAAGATTTTTGTTGGGGAGGCTGTGTATAATGTGGGGTAGGAGATATATGGGAAGTCTCTGTACCCTCTGCTCAGTATTCTGTGAACCTAAGACTGCTCCAAAAAATGAAGTCTAGTAAAAACAAAAAGCAACCCCCCCCCCCATACAAACAGTAGCAATGGCAACAAACAACTCACTGATGAGACTTTCTTATATCTAATTATTTTGTCTTAATGGTATAATCAACATAATATGGTTTTGGATGAAAACTAAACTTAAGAAATCAGTTTTCATAGTGTAAACATTGTGCTTGCTTGGCTTCCCTCCTCTCACCCCCACTTTCCTTCTCCACCATTTGCCTCATTGCTGCATCTGCTTCTTTTTGGAGGTTCCATAGTGCAGGTGCTGCTGGTAAGGGATCTGCCTGCTATTTCCTTTGCTATTTGGAGCAGGTGTTTTCAGACCTCCTCACTGGCTACCCACTGAACAGAATTGAGGGTCCAGAAATAAATCCTTATATTTATAGTCAACAAAAGTAGCGAGGCAATTCATTAAGGGAAGAATTGTTCAACAAATGGTGTTGGGAAAGTGATGTCCACGTGCAAAAAGGGTGAACTGAAGTGCTTACCTCCCATCATACACAAAAATTCAGTATAAGTGGATCAAACAAATTTTAAAAAGAAAACACAGAACTCCTTTGAGACTGTGGGTTAGGCCAAGATTTTGCAAATAATACCAGAAGAATGGTACATAAAATTTTTAAGTTGATAAACTGGACTTCATTAGATTTCAAAACTTTCGTGCTTCAAAGGACAGAATTAAATGAAAAGAGATAGGCTAGAAGATTGCATCACATATATAATAAGGGACTTGTATCCAGGTTTTAAAACTCTTACCATTCAGTTAGAACATGGGCAGAAGATGTAAATGGACATTTCACTAAAGAAGATACACAAATAGCTAATAAGTACGTGAAAAGATCAACATCATTAGTCATTAGGGATAAAAACAATTGAGATATCACTTCACACTCATCAGAATAAGTACAATGAAGACTTCCTAATTTATTCACAAATAACAAATATTGGTGAGAATGTGGAGAAATTGGAGCCCTCATACACTGATATCAATTAATGTATAAAGCTGCAGACACTTTGGAATACTTGACAACTTTGTAAAAGTAAATTAACTATGCCCCAGCAATTCCATCCGTTCATCTCTTCCCAAGAGAAAATGCATGTTCACACCAAAACATGCACGCAAATGTTCATTAATTATAGCCCCAAACTGGAAACATTCTAAATGCCCGTTAACTGCTTAGTGGATAGACAAAAATGTTATAGATTGGTAAACCACCACTGATTAAAAAAAAAAGTGAACTGAAACATACAACATGGATGAACTTCAAAACATGTTAATGAAAGAAGCCAGACATGAGACACTACACATATTTCATTTCTAGGAGATGCCTACAAAAGGCAAATTTATGAAGACAGAAGTAGATTAATGGTTGCCTGGCCAGTGGGAATGCAAATTAACTGTAAGTGGTCACGAAGGTACCTGTTAGAATGAAGAAAATGTTCTAAAACTGGTTTATGGTCAGAATTGCTCCTTCTGGTAAATTTACCAAAAATCTTTACCCTTGAAATGGGAAAATTCCATATGTAAAATATACCTCAATGATGCTGTTTACAGAAATAAAACTTGTGCAATGCAAACAAACCAGGCTTTACGGGAAAATTTATAACTAAATTCTTGTAATAGAGGAACAGCTAAAAATTAATTGAGCTGCGTTTACTATTCCATAAAAGTTAGAAGATTAAGAGCAAATATCAAAAGGCTCAAAATATCAACAGAATGAAAGTCAGTACTTCAAAAGATAAATAAAATGAAGGAAAGCATTCAGGGAGCACAAAAAAAAAGCATGAATTTGCAAAAAGAAGTGATTAAAATGTTTAGACGGTAGTATGAATAATACTTGCCAATAACTTGGTTGGGTGGCATCACTGACTCAGTGGACATGAACTTGAGGAAACTTGGAGATAGTGATGGACAGAGAAGCCTGGCGTGTTGCAATTCATGGGGTCGCAAAGAGTCGGACACACCTGCGCGACTGAACAACAATGCTGGCTACTTCTGAACTCCATACTCCACTAACTGAAAGGTTATATTAGGAAACACTGAAGTAGCCTATATGGAGCCAATGTTACGTCCTCACTGGATGAATTAAATGGTATTCACAAAATATTTTGAATGATTGCTTGGGGAAAATGAAATACTCTACTAAATTTTCAGCAAGCAAGCTTTCTTACCCTCACGTTAATAGTTTAGGATTATCTTTTCTAAGTCATATGTTTCACTAAGAAATAATGGAGAGGAAATTTAAATGTAAGGGTAATTTGGGAAAAGTTATAGTAAAAGTAAAAGATTATTACTAACCTAAGTTTCCTTTTTTATGTGAAAATTCTGTATTTGTTACAGAAAAGATTATGAAAACTTGCAGAAGAGGATATACACGTGGTTCACCTCTCCTATCACTGGATGGCACTATGGGCTCATGAGATGCACTAAAAGCAGGACGTCTTGGGTGGTTAAAATATTGTGCTCACGTATTTCCGAAGAAGGCTTTTTATGTTCATCCTAATGTTTGTAATTGCACTTGTTATCTGTTGCCAAGTACACATTAAAATTTATATTGTGTTTACTAGGTAGGACATTTTAATCTGCATGCAACATATATTTTTTTCTCTATAAGATAGAACCTCAGTTTTTTTTTTTAAACTTAATTTTAGCCTTATTGTTGAATTAATTTCTTTCCATTTGGTAACCTTCCTTTTCAGGCCTCTGAAGTGGTGGTTAGGAACATAGGCTTGAGCCAGACTCCTGGGTTTAAGTCCTCAATATGCCACTAAGTAGCTGAGGTCTTTAAGCAAGTCTTGAAACAGGGTCTCGCCTTAGTTCCCTTCTTCATTAAATGGGGACAACAGCAATGGTTGCCTCCTGAATTGCTACAGAGATTAAAATGTGTTTCTATATATACAGTGTTGACAGCAGTCCTCACTACATAGTCAGCACTAATAAGTGTTAGCTTTTATTATTATTATTACCATTGTCTCCATGCATGCTGAGTCACTTCAGTCATGTCCAACTCTGTGTGACCCTATGGACTTACAGTCCCTCCAGGCTTCTCTGTCCATGGGATTCTTCAGGCAAGAATACTGGAGTGGATTGCCATGCCCTCCTCCAGGGGATCTTGCTGACCCAGGGATCGAACCCAAGTCTCTTACATCTCCTGCATTGGCAGGTGGGTTCTTTACCACAAGGGCCACCTGGGAAGTCCAGTCTCTTCAGCACGCTCTTACTTGATTATCAATACTACATTCCTTAACCCTTTATATGCCTCAAGACTGATATTTTTTTGCCCAAAGTCTTTACTTTTGATGATCTCTTGGAGTTATTTAGAATGTAAATATTAAGAAATAAAAGTCTTACTTAGCTACTGCTTTTCTTGATATTTTTAATTTAATTTTTATTTTATATTAGAATATAGTTGATTTATGATGTTGTGTTAGTTTCAGGGATACAGCAAAGTGATTCAGTTATACCTATACACATATTCCTTCTTTTTCAGATTCTAAGTTGAAGGAATGTGCATGTTAAAGTGCCTCGACCAAAATTAAGATAAAAGGACTGATGACTTTGTGAGTGCATGTTCAATCTCTTCAGTTGTGTTCAACTCTTTGTGATTCCATGGACTGTGTAGCCTGTCGGGCTCCTCTGTCCGTGGGATTCTTCTAGCAAGAATACTGGAGTGGGTTGCCATGCCCTCCTTTGGGAAATCTTCCTGACCCAGGGATCGAAACTGCATCTCCTGTGTCTCCTGCATTGTTGGGGATTCTTTACCCACTGAGCCACCTAGGAAGCCTCACCGATGACATTTATTGTGTGTTCAGTCACTCAGTTGTGTCCAACTCTTTGCGACCCTATGGATTGTGGCCTGCCCGTCTCCTTTGTTCATGAGATTTTCCAGGCAAGAATGCTGGAGTGGGTTGCTATTTCCTCCTTCAGGGGATCTTCCCAACCCAAGGATCGCACCTGCGTCTCCCGTGTCTCCTGCATTGCAGGTGGATTCTTTTACCATTGAGCCTAAACATGGGAGTAAGACTCTAGGATGCTGGCTGGTGCTTTAGACTAGGAGAAGAACTGACATAGCTTGTTATAAGTCTGGGAAATCTACTTCTTTGCTAGTCAACTGTTTTACAAACCTGAGAATTTCAGTTCTCCCAAAAGAACTCAGTTTTTTTGTGAGGTAGATGAGGTAGAGGCTTTTAGCTTTAAATCGGTAAAAATTAACACATTGAAACAAAGCTCGACATAAATCAATGACACTGGTGCTTTACTAAATGAAGGTAAAACTCTTGTTCTTTTTGCTGTTGCTTTCCTTTGCTTTTTGGTACTAATACAAACTCTTCTTTATTTGGATCTTTGGATCAACTCTTCTTGACTTTATTTGGATCATTGTGTCTCATGTATATCAGAGTGTATGGAGGCAAAATTTTATCAAGAGGATCAATAGTAACAGTATTTGGATTCTACCCACAAAATGTATATGAAGAACAATCTAAAAGGACATGGGACAGTTGCTTTCCTTGTTCTCTTTTAAAAACTTCATTCCTTTCTCTGATGTTACCTCAAAACATGCTTTATGTTCTTTTAGTTTTTCTTCTTCCTTTCTCCCTCCCTCCCTTCCTTCTTTCTATTTTTTCTATTTATTTAATTTCCTTGTTTTCTTGCTGCTATAAAAATGATCTTATTGTAATTTTGGGGCTAGCATAGAAGGCCAAACACTTGTTCATTTTGAGCATCTTGACAAAAAGGCAAGATTAGTAAGCAAGCTAAAGTAGGTCTGGGTCTGAGACTGAAAACAAATTTAGTGTTAGGTAGGAAAGGAAAGAGAATTTTAGAGGCAGTGTGTTGAGATAGAGACTCCTGACAAGTGCTCACATTGCCCCTTTCTCCTGGTGGTGATTACTGTTAGGAGACTGTCCAGAAATACAAAAGCAGTTGATGGGAACTGTTTCAGGAACTTCCATTGGTCTGCGTTCTTTTCCTAATTTTGTCTTTTATTTTTTTTTCTTGGGACCTTGGAAAGTGGTTTTGAGAAAATGCTTTTCTTCGAGCGGATAGGACTGTCATACTTATGCCCCAAGGGAAGGGAGTGATAAATGAAAGCGTTATTGTCTTTGGAAGCACAGACCTACATATTAGGGCAGGCTAAGCAACAGTCATCTGTGTATGAACCCACGTAATGTGACATGAAAGGGAATTTTCGTGACCGCTATTATATCTGGTTTCATGTTCAGACATTCTTATTGATAGAGTCATTTAATCAGTGGTTTGTCTTGTGTAAGAATTTTTCTGCCCAGATTTTCAAGATTTCCATCAAATATCCATATAAGGTCTTCAGACAAATCAAAAAGCCTTCATAATTTTGTGAATGATGATTTTTACCTCTAGAAATAAAAATTCTCAGTTTTTCGTATTTTGTTTCTTGAGAATATGCAATTAAATAATATTCTTATCTTTTAAAAATATTCATTTTGCTAACTGCTTAGTTTATGACTTGAAATCTGTTACAGTGTTCTTTTTTACTTAAATAACACAATAGTTAGAAAAGGAAATAAAAGGAACCTAAAGATGGTATTTCAGTTTGTTCAACAGTGTTCAATTTATGCCTGCTCTTTGTTTTTAATTATCAAGCGAGCACAGTGGCTTGGCTTTTTTTCTTTGTTATCCTAAGAGTTTTTTTTTTTTTTTGAGAAGAGTATGACCGTAAACCAAGAGTTGCAAAATCAAATGCTGAAATATGCCAGCCAGATAATTAAAATAAGTGAACTAAGCCAAACAAAAGACAATAGGCAATAGTGGTAGATATGGACTAAAGAGCCCACATCCTATCTGAGGGCATAATCACTACTCAGTCCAGCCGGTTGCTATCATGTGAGATTGTGGTCCCAAGTATAGAGTGTGCTTGTAATGTTTAACTGGATTTCTCAGCTCTGTGATGACCTAGAGGGATGGAATTTTCGGGGAGGGTGGGCACATGGGTGGTGGGCAGCAGGGCCTTAAGAGGGAAGATATATGTATACCTGATTCACATTGCTGTACAACAGAAACACAATACTGTAAAACAACTATACTCCAACTAGAAAAATTTTTAAAAGCTGTGATCTGTAGAATTTGCCAATTCTCATAGTGTAAATATTCCTACATAGCTCATTTGAAGTCTCTAATGTGATTATTACTGAACATGTTTGAAAGATAGCTCTCATGAGCCAGGATAAGCCTTCTCTATCACACGGCTAGCCCAGAGTAGCCAAATTTGCATTTTTTTGAAGCAAGAAATCTGAAATTTTATATACAACTTTCAATTTTTGAAATATTGGGTTGGCCTAAAAGTTCCCAAATGAACTTTTCGGCCAACCCAATACTATGTAAGCCAAGCAAAACACCTTAATGCAATGAATCATGCTCATTGAACTGCCAACCTACAACCTCTGGAGGTAAACTGATAATACTTGTCTTAGAAATCTTATTAGAAATTTCGCTACTCTAGAGTCAAACCACAGATGCTTTTTTGGTATTCTAAACCAACAGAGTTTTCATGTGTGTTTAAAATTTGTATAAAGGTGAAAAATTTGCAGTTTAGAAATTATTCTTTGATTAATAAAAACAATAAATATACTTGGAATTTCTAAAGCTGACTGACCTGGTTTGCCATCTGTGGGAGCTGCTTTTCCTAGATAGATTATTTATATCAGTAAAAGATGAAAAACATTAATTAATTGAAATTACTAAATTGTGTCATAAAACCCCAAGTTTGCTGTTTAGCCTATATTTTCATGGATATAATATGTTTCTTTAAATGATAATTTTCATTATTCCTACCTTTGAATATTTTCAAAGCACTTTCACAATATTGTTCTGAGGTCACAAACAGGGCTATGAGGAGGTTAGTGATGTCTCGCAAACTTGACTGAGAGCTTTGCAGTAAGGGGCTAAGCTGAGACTGAGACTCAGGCCTGTTGACTCAAGATCCAAATTTCTTTCTACCAGACTGCTGAGGATGTCAAAAAGATCCAAAGAGTATGCCCTCTTCACAACTGTCTAGCCCTCCAATTGTGGTTAAGGAGTAGGCGGAGGATGTGGCTAGTAGAATGATCACTGTCTGATGAATATGAGAATTGACACAACAAAGCAGAGTGACTCCTTAAGGGCTCTATCATATTACAGTCTTCTAGCATATAAAAACATATTTGTGGATATGTTAGAATGCAGATCATATGCAAATGTGCTGAATTAGGGACATATGAGAATATGGATACATGATACAGTGTGTCATCAAAGGCTGCTTATGTCGGTATACCTTTGAGGTCTTTTAGAGGTGATGTTGAAAAGTCCAAACTTGTCTACAATTTGCAGCTTAGATCTTAAAAGCCATCCAGCCTATGCCTTGTGGCACATTGTTGATAAGTTTTGACTGTGATTTAAACTAGTGAGGTTCTGAAATCAGTTGATTTGATTTTACTCTCTGGTGAGATGTATTAGAACAGTGGAGAAATTGGCCAAGTGTTTGTGTAAATATAGTGAAATATTCTCATTGTTTCTGTTCCTGTGAAGTGACTCCCAAATTAGTAAAGAAGACTGTTATATTTGCCAAAACATTTGTGTGTGTTGGTGGGAGGAGGGGGCGAGAAAGTGTGAAAAGAATGTGCTTGTCATGCAAACTCCACTTTGAGCTAAGTCCCCTAGGCCTGCTTCCAATCACATTGCCGCCCCTAAACTCCTCGCATCACTGGGAAGTGTGTTCACCTTGTGTGGGTCTTCTCACTAGACCCTGTTCCATGAAGGCAGAGAATCCATCTCTTTTCACCACTATATTCCCAGCACCTTGCACACTGCCTAAACAAAGTAATCACTCAATAAATATTTGCTGGATGAAAAAATAAAATGTAAATACAAACTTTCAAATAAAACAGAATTAGTATATAAAGCCTAGAATGTGTTTTCTTTATTTGGCTATTCTTAGAGTTGTTTTTTTCATCACTGAGTTGGTTTTTGTTAATGAACATGGCAGTCTTTGGCACTGTGTACCTGTATTCATTGCCTGAATTTTTTGCTTGAAGTGCAGTGACATAATACATATTTTACCTGCTGAATCATCTGATCACTGACATGATTTCTTGTCCTAATCCACACCTGGCTTTGCGCCTTTCCCCAGAACTCCCATGAGGTCACTTTCAGACGAGTCACCAGTAAAGAACTTAATTATATACTGCATTCTAGAGAGTCCCCCCCTCCCCTGTTATTCTGGGAACCATTCCACAGGAGCTCAGGAAAGCAATGTAATATGACATGGCCAGACAGAAATCATCATCACATTCACCTTTACAGGCTTGGATTTTAGTCACTTAGAATGATCAGATGTAGGCAGAGTGTGTAACTTAGTTAATTTTGTTCTCATGCCGGGGCTTGGTTTATAAAGTGTTATATTCAGGGTTGTTTTATGTAGTTCTGTGACTTAAAGTTTCTAGGAAAATGCCTCCCTTGATTATAAAATCTTTCTCCCATGAACTTTGGAAAATGCCTGAAATTCCACCAAGGGAGATTCATTCTTTAGCGCCAAGGCTTTTGGTCCTTCATTCATTTTCTATAAAAGTCAATATACCCCAGAAAAGGTAGCATCATAAACAGTCTTCATTTGACACCATTTTTGGTGATTTGACTATGCATTCCAGCTATTGTTCATCTCTTTCCTTTTTTTCACTGCCAAACAATGTATTATTTGTATTTGAGATTTCTGCTTCCTACCTAATTTTCTTAACCCTTTGCATTTCATTGTCCTCTCCACTTCCTCTATTGATACTGCCTTTAATGGCTCATTTCCTTTTTTTTTTTTTACTTTTAAAATTAAGTTCTAAGGAATATATAAAAATATGAAAAAATTCTTTTTAAGTGTAAAAATCGGGACATAAAAGTAAGTATAGTCCCAAGGGTATGTAGTCCTTTCCATTTGCTGGATATGAGAAAATCTCTTATTTAGAAGAAAATGCAAAAGATTTGTCTTTTAATATTGAGATGAGGAAGGCTTTTTAAATAATTGAGGTGTAGTTTATTTACAATATTAGTTTCAGGTGTATAGCATAGTGATTCAAAATTTTTATAGATTATATTCCATTTATAGTTATCATAACATATTGTGGTACAATATATCCTATAACTTGTTTATTTTATACTTAGTAGTTTGTTCTTCCTTATCTCCACACTTATCTTGCCTGTCACCCTTTCCCTCTCCTCACTGGTAACCACTAATTTGTTCTCTACATATCTGTATGTTTCTTTTTTGTTATATGCACTAGTTTGTTTTTTCTTAGATTCCACATATAAGTAATAATATATAGTATTTTCCTTTCTCTGTCTGACTTATTTCACTAAACGTCCCATCACTTCATGGGAAATAGATGGGGAAACAGTAGAAACAGTGTTGGACTTTATTTTGGGGGGCTCCAAAATCACTGCTGATGGTGATTGCAGCCATGAAATTAAAAGACGCTTACTCCTTGGAAGGAAAGTTATGACCAACCTAGATAGCATATTAAAAAGCAGAGACATTACTTTGCCAACAAAAATCCGTCTAGTTAAGGCTATGGTTTTTCCAGTGGTCATGTATGGATGTGAGAGTTGGACTGTGAAGAAAGCTGAGCGCCGAAAAATTGATGCTTTTGAACTGTGGTGTTGGAGAAGACTCTTGAGAGTCCCTTGGACTGCAAGGAGATCCAACCAGTCCATCCTAAAGGAGATCAGTCCTGGGTGTTCATTGGAAGGGCTGACGCTGAAGCTGAAACTCCAATACTTTGGCTACCTCATTCGAAGAGTTGACTCATTGGAAAGACCCTGATGCTGGGAGGGATTGGGGGAAGGAGGAGAAAGGGACAACAGAGGATGAGATGGTTGAATGGCATCACTGACTCAATGGACATGAGTTTGAGTAAACTGCGGGAGTTTGTGATGGACAGGGAGGCCTGGTGTGCTGCGATTCATGGGCTCACAGGGTCGGACTCGACTGAGTGACTGAACTGAATTGAATACCCTCCGGGTTCCAGGGACAAAAGATCATCAGGACGTAAAAGCAGAGGTTATCAGAACTAGAGGATAAGAGTGACAAAACAGAAAATTGGAGAAGGGGAGTATTTGTGCTCAGTCATGTCTGACTCTTTGAGACCCCCATGGATTGTAACCTGCCAGGCCCCTCTGTCCATGGAAGTTTTCTGGCAAGAATACTGGGGTGGGTTGCGATTTCTTCCTTCAGGGGATCTTCCCAACCCAGGAATTGAACCTGTTTCTCTTGCATCTCCTGCATTGGCAGGCAGATTCTTTACCACTGTGCCACCTGGGAGGCCCAACTGGAGAAGGTACCCTGAACTAACATAACTGAATAAAGTGTATGGAGCTCTTCCCAAAACAAGCCACCACATTCTGTAGAGGAAACCTCTTGGGCTCCAAGGAACAATGAAGGATATCTACAGGATCAGTAGGAGTCAACCTTTCTTCAACATTTTAACTTCTGAACTGAACTGCCTAGTGTCTCTCTTAGAACTTACTGGCTCCACTACACCCCCCACCCCCCATTACAAACTCACCCTATACCCTTTCCTAGATCAATTCTGACTTAAGGGAGAAGCTATTTTGTGTCTCTACCCATCCATGGTTCTTTGCATAATCATATACTCATTTTTAGCTCAATAAGGTCTTGACCCCTGAAGCCTCCATTGTTGTTACTAAGCCACCTTTGTTGCTTTCCTCACCCTGAATATGAGGCCTCAGGCCTTGACATTGCTATCTAACTCAGCTTCTGTGTTTATCCACCTGATGAATGGTAAATAGGGTTGCAAAGAGTCAGACACGACTGAAGCTACTAAGCAGTCATGCGTGCACACATGGCATGCACACAAAAGGATGTGTGCTCTGTGTGACTTCAGTACGCAGGAGCAGGATTTAGAGGAAGCAGCACACATCAGCCTGTCCTCCTCATCCTATGAAGATGGCTTCTATTGTTCTGCTTCTTTGGCGAGTTTGCATCCAGCTTTCCTCTTTTTCACTTAAAGATTTCTTCTTCATTAAGATTCTCCTCCCAAATTGAGGAAAACTTTCTTTATTTACCAATTTAACTATTAATGACTGAGTGTCTATAGTATGTCTCAGATGATGTTCCTGCTCCGCGAGAGAGAGCACTGAACAAATCGGACAAGTTCTTTCCTTCCACAACCTTCCATTCTACTAATGGACAGAGAGGTAGAGGGGAAATGACCTCCTCTGAGTGAGTTAGGGAAGACTTCACTGAGAGATAGGATTTTAAACCATAACCCCTTAACTTGTATTTTCTTTCTTGTCCTCTTACATCTTGCTTAAGACTTCACACTTCCAATTATTTTTTTCTTGCATATTTGAATGAATTTCATTCCTGCTCACCTGCTTGAGCTACTGTCGAGTCTCCTTCACCTTTATGCAAGCTTCAAAAATATTCTTTCACCTTCCACATTCTTTTCATTCATTCCTTAGCCCTTTTTAATCTGGCTTTTCCCCCACTGCATTTTAATGAGCATGTATGATTTCCTGGTCATCAAATTTAATACCTTGTTTCATTTTTTATTTCCATTAATTAATTAATTAATTTAAAAATCCCGGTGCTTTTCTATCTAGACTGTGACTTTGCACACAATATTTTTTTCATATAGAATGTCCTTTTCCTTGTGTTTGCATAGCTAAATTGTTGAAGGGTCAGCTCAAACATCACCTTTTATCCCTACTTGATTTTTTAAAAATAAAGTCTCTTGTAGAACAGATTATTTCTCTTGCGAATTATAGATTTTAACCTTCTTGAGAGATGAAATTGTTTAATTGACATCGGGGTCTTCCACTGCACCTGAAAGTGCTTTGCATGTAATAAATGCTTGTTAGATATTTGCTACAAGCCTGAAGGAAGCAAAAATCAAAAGTAATTTCATTCATTCTTAGAACTTCTTTTAAAAACTAGTGTTGCAGAATAATGTATTATTTTATTCTAAAGACAGACATATTTTAAAGAACTAAGTCATTTAAAATGTGGACTCATGTTTGAGGAAGATGTTTGAAACTGAAGACGTGCCATCACAGGGATAAATAGGTAAATCATGTCACTAAATGTTACTTTTCTACATTTTCACTTACTCATCACATTTTTTTAGAGGTTCATAACCACTTTTTGAGTCAAATGATTGACTGGGTCAGTGGTTCATGGTAAGAAATATGTTTGATGTATTATCCTAAACATGCTTTTGAAATTCTGCCTCTCTTTGCTGTCTGGTCTTACCTTCTGGCACTCAATATCCAGTTTCCTCATATGTCTGATTTTCATTCAGATGGATTGGCAAAATTATTCTGAGTATAATGCAAATATGTTTTTCTTTTGAGTTCAGAATATAAAGTAAACATCAATATGATTTGACTATCATTAGTGATAATTCAGAGGAATGTGAAATGTGTGTGTTCCTTTCATTAAGTTAAATAGTTGCCATGAAGAGAAGGATATGATAATATGTTTTTCTTTGCTAAGTAAATAAAAGTAGAGATTTAAAATTTATATATCAGCTCCACTGGTTTTTGGTGTTTACAGGTAAAATGTTTATAGGTTGAAGTTTATTTCTAATTACATTGGAATAGAAACCAAGACATAATTTCAGCAGGGCAGTAAACTTTGAATGAGTACTACTTCAAGTATTCTATAATAATTAAGTTTAGACTTAGCTGTAGGTGTTTACTTAATTGAAAAGGATGTTTAATCATTGTTTTTTTCTTTTTTTTAGACAGGTAAGACAGTAAAATAAAAGTTTTAGGATCAAGGCCTCTCAGAAATCTTAAGGAGCCTGATTCTGTATGTAATTTAGTATAGAATGCCAGAATCCAGAGCAGCTGAGTTCAGGTCCTGGCTTATGTGTTTATTAAGTACACAACCTAGGGAAGATTATTAACCTACTCCATGCTTCAGTTTTTCTCATTTGTAAAATGAGAAACAGAACATCAGAACATCTCACACATAAGAGTTCCCTGGTGGCCTAATGGTTAGGATTCCAGGCTTTCACTGCCATGATTTGGGTTCAGTCCTTGGCTGGGGAACTGATCCTGCAAGCCACTTGGTGTGGCCAAAAATAAATAAAAAACCAAACAAAAGATCTCACTTATATTGTTGCTGTGAGGATAAAATGAGGTATTTCATATAAAATGCTTAGAACAGTGCACAATTAGTGCTCAATAAGTATCAGCTTTTATCATGAATAAATACTAGAAATGTAAAATGATAAGTGTAGTATGAATAAGTAGAATTCTTCTTTTTCTTTCAACATGAGATAGTCAAAATACTTTCTCTACTTCCAAATGTTTTTCTCCTTGGTCCTTACTGGTCCTGAAGAAATTAGTCTTCTTAAAGTATGAGGGACAAAGCAAAGTAGGTTAAATTACAGAGGAAGTTTGTCATGCAAGGGAATGGCATTAGGATGAAAAAGAGGGATGTCAGGATCTCTTTCTGATGAGGGCTATTTTTTGAAGAAGTTTTCTTCCTGAATGTTAGCTTCTTAATTTCTCTTTTAACATATTTCTCCCAGATACTCTTTTATAGTTAGTTAATGAGTGAGGCTGAGCAGAAGAACATGAAGAGAATTAATCAGTTCAGTTAAGGATGTGCAAACTTAGCAAATGCAGGGGACAGCAGAGTGATTGTGGGGCTTCTAGTCTACTCAGTGATTTGGGGGGCTTTGCAGGGAATATTAGGAGAAGGCAATGGCAACCCACTCCAGTGTTCTTGCCTGGAGAATCCCAGGGATGGCGGAGCCTGGTGGGCTGCTGTCTATGGGGTCGCACAGAGTTGGACACGACTGCAGTGACTTAGCAGCAGCAGCAGCAGCAAGGAATATTACATGTGAAACCAAGGATATATATGCAGGACAGAGACCTAACACTAAGGCCTGCAAGAGTGGGAGGGGCTGGGAGCAGAGAGGTTAAACAGAGAGGAGGCGGTGACTATTGTAGTTTTGCTCTTCACCAACTGTGAGATCTAGACAACATACTTAAGTTCCCTAGGCTTAGTTTTCTGATCTGTAAAAATGGACGTTGTAAATAAACTCAAAATGGATTAAAGATCTAAATGTAAGACCAGAAACTATAAAACTCCTAGAGGAGAACACAGGCAAAACACTCTCCGACATAAATCACAGCAAGATCCTCTATGACCCACCTCCCAGAATATTGGAAACAAAAGCAAAAATAAACAAATGGGACCTAATTAAACTTAAAAGCTTTTGCACAGCGAAGGAAACTATAAGTAAGGTGAAAAGACAGCCCTCAGAATGGGAGAAAATAATAGCAAACAAAGCAACAGACAAAGGATTAACCTCAAAAATATACAAGCAACTCCTGAAGCTCAATTCCAGAAAAATAAATGACCCAGTCAAAAAATGGGCCAAAGACCTAAACAGACATTTCTCCAAAGAAGACATACAGATGGCTAACAAACACATGAAAAGATGCTCAACATCACTCATTATCAGAGAAATGCAAATCAAAACCACAATGAGGTACCATTACACGCCAGTCAGGATGGCTGCTATCCAAAAGTCTACAAGCAATAAATGCTGGAGAGGGTGTGGAAAAAAGGGAACCCTCTTACACTGTTGGTGGGAATGCAAACCAGTACAGCCGCTATGGAGAACAGTGTGGAGATTCCTTAAAAAACTGGAAATAGAACTGCCATATGACCCAGCAATCCCACTCCTGGGCATACACAGGCATACACACCAAGGAAAGTAGATCTGAAAGAGACACATGCACCCTAATGTTCATCGCAGCACTGTTTACAATAGGCAGGACATGGAAGCAACCTAGATGCCCATCAGCAGACAAATAAATGGATAAGGAAGCTATGGTACATATACACAATGGAATATTACTCAGTCATTAAAAAGAATTCATTTGAATCAGTTCTAATGAGATGGGTGAAACTGGAGCCCATTATACAGAGTGAAGTAAGCCAGAAAGATAAAGACCAATACAGTATACTAACGCATATATATGGAATTTAAAAAGATGGTAACGATAACCCTAAATGCAAAACAGAAAAAGAGACACAGATGTACAGAACAGACTTTTGGATTCTGTGGGAGAAGATGAGGGTGGGATGTTCTGAGAGAACAGCATTGAAACAAGTATACTATCAAGGGTGAAACAGATCACCAGCCCAGGTTGGATGCATGAGACAAGTGCTCAGGGCTGGTGCACTGGGAAGACCCAGAGGGATGGGATGGGGAGGGAGGTGGGAGGGGGGATTGGGATGGGGAACACGTGTAAATCCATGGCTGATTCATGTCAGTGTATGGCAAAAAGCACTACAATATTGTAAAGTAATTAGCCTCCAACAAATAAAAATAAATAAAAAAAAAGGATGTTGTAATACCTACCTCATGTGAGATCATTTGGTTTCACTGATTGCCTCTGTATGCTCCATTTAAGAACCGTATTATCTAATTCTATAAATCAATAGCTTCCCATACCCTTAGAATACTACCGCAGATCCTTACCAGACCTGTAAGGACCCTTATGATCTGACCCTGGCATGCCTCCCTGACCTCACCTTCCACCATTGCTTCTTTTACTTACCATGTTCCAGCTCCAGAGACGTTAGCAATAGGGGAGTCGGGTGTGTTGTATATCAAAATTCTTCTGCTGTCTTGGTGTTTTTTCTATAAATCTAAAACTGTTCTAAAATAGTTTAAAAAATTTGTGAACATTTTTTTACATGGTGCTGTATTCTTCTGTTTCATCATTTTAAGTGCCTACTTGGTGTTCCATCACATATGGGTATCATAGTTTATTAAACCTATCTCTGATTTGGCAGTGTTTCGATTGTAGCTAGTAGTTTATACCCGCATCTTTGACCATACCTGTGATTAGAGGAAGGGTTCTTTTGATTTGGAGGCTTGTCTTCTTTTATTTTATTTATGATTTCTTCTCTAATTTTTTCTCTGTATTTTATACTCTTGGGGAATGACTTTAATTTATTTTTATTAATTTTTATTGAAATATTTGTTGTTTTAGTCACTCAGTCATGTCCAACTCTATATGACCCCATGGACTGTAGCCTGTCAGACTCCTCTATCCATGGGATTCCACAGGCAAGAATACTGTAGTGGGTTGCCATTACAATGTTGTATTTTTTTCTACTGTATAGCAAAGTGAATCAGTTAAATGTTTACATATATGGGGGGGGGGTATGACTTTAAATACTATCTATGTGCTGGTGATTCTAGCCCAAGTGATTGTCTCACAGGAATCTCCAATTAAACATATTTAAAGGCAGACTTTTATTTTCTTTGCTTTCAACTTGTTCATCTCTCCAACTTCCTTATTTCTGTGAATGCCTTCAGAGCCTACCTAGATATTCAGCCAGAAATCTGGGAGTTACAGCTGGCTCCTACCTTACCATTCTATCTGCTATCCCCTTCCCATATAATTTTTCACATGTTCTGTCCCTTCAGATCCTAAAACATGTCTTAAATTCACTGTTTTTCGTTTCTGTTGCCACCAACCCTGTCTGAGCTATCAACAACTCATGCTAGACCCCTGCATTAACTGGTCCCCTTTCTTTCCTTTTTTCACATCATTCTTTGGGTTTAATTACAAATGCAGTGGGAAGCCTGATGAGTTTTAAGAAGAAGGATGTCATGATATGATTTGTGATTTTAAAATGATCGTCTGAAAGATGGGGAAATAACAACTCCTTACCCTGATCTGCGAGGACTGGCATTGTCTGGCTTCTCTAAACCTCTTCAATTTCATTTCTTTTCTCTTTCTTTTCATGCTTTGGTTATAGTGGTCACCTTCAGTTTTTGTTTTCTTCCTGTATGCCAGTCTCTTTCCTACCTTAGGGCTTTCACATGTTATTTTCTTTGTTTTTAAAACTCTCCTCCATCTTCTCTCCCCACGGCAGTTCCTATGACTGTTTGTTTAGTTGTCTTCTTCATTATTCTCAAGTCCAAAGAGGGCAGGACAATGTCTTTTTCATTTCCTTATGTATAACCAGTACCTAGCATAATGACTCAGACAAAGCAACACTCAGTATGTGTTGAATAAATAAACAGTAATTATTGTTTTCATTCATGCTTTAAAAACATTAGTGTGCAAGTTCTATTTTAGGTGCTATGAGTACATACAAAAGGTTTATAATACATAATTCTTACCCTGAAATAGTTTCCAGTTTAAAAGAAGTGATTGAATAATGTTTTAGCATGGAGAAGGGCGCTAGCATTGGAGAAAAGTTCTACCACTCACCTACGTGACCTCAGATAAATCATTTAAGTTCTCTGTTCCTTTATCTATCTATAATATGCAGAGGTTTGATTAGAGTTTCTTAAGGCTTTGGATCTCACATATGTGTACAGTTAATGATAGGTTGGTTGAATCTTTTCTTCCTGGCTCCATTTTGGTTAAGTCTGGCTGGAGTTGTGAAATTCCCCAGGTGGTTGTGATGTACCACCAGGTTTAGGGACTACTGATTTAGGTCTATCTAGCTTTATCATCTCATAGTTTTAATTGTAATATGTGGCAGACCATGAAAGCACAGCAGGAGTCGGGCAAATTAAGGTGCTGTATTTGTTCAGAGGCTTTCTTTTTTGGCTTGGGTGATGTGGGAATTTAGGGCTTTCCAGGTGGCACTAGTGGTAAAGAACTCACCTGCCAATGCAGGAGATGTAAGAGATCTCCTGAATTCCTGAGTCAGGAAGATCTCGTGGAAGAGGGCATGGCAACCCACTCCAGTATTCTTGCCCAGAGAATCCCACGGACTGGGGAGCCTGGCGGGCTATCGTCCATAGGGTCAAAAAGAATCAGACATAACTGAAGTGTCTTAGCATGCACGCAGCACATGGGAACTTAATGAAATGGCGTTGTTGAAATGGACTTTGAAGAGTGAATGCAGATTTCAGTAGATGCAGAAGTGATTCATGATTGGTGTGTAGTCTAGCTTAGGCAGAGGCCAGAATATATGCAAGGAAGCAGTGTAACAGGGAAGAGTCAATTTTGACTCCGTGTTGGATCTGTTTCTTTGACTTTAACCATTGCTTTTCATTGCTTTTGTTACTATCATCCCACATAATTGTCTGCCTCAGGGGACCCTGCACCTCTGCCTGAATGTTAAACTAAAATGGCTTTGTTCAGCTCACAGGGAGGCAATATGATTCTTTGTTGTTGTTGTTTAGTTGCTAAGTCATGTCCCACTCATTTGCAACCCCATGGATGGTAGATCACCAGGCTCCTTCTGTCCATGGAATTTTCCAGGCACCTTCTGTCCATGGAATTTTCCAGGCAGAATACTGAAGTGGGTTGCCATTTCCTTCTCCCTGCCTCCCTGTGAATGGCTGAAGAAAAGAAGAAATGAACACATTCCCTCCTATTTTGCAAGATAAATGACCTTTTAACTTTATTTCCTCACCCTCTTCTATAAAAGAAATGGGCATCCAGACTCCAATAAGGTGCTTATTTTGAGAAATTAGTCTGCCATATTCTCAACTCGCCGGCTTTCCGAATAGAGTTCAAATTCCTTGTCTCAACACGTCATCTGTAGACTTGTTGGCCTGCCATGCAATTAACAGAGTGAGCTTGGTACCAGCAGAAGGGAAAAAATTATCCATTTTGATGCAGTGGGAGTATGCTTCTAATCTTGTTTTTCCTCTTTTACTTGTGATACTTGGTTGTCCTTTTGGAGATGAAAGATTATATTGTTGCATTTTATCTTCATTTGTTAGAAATAAAACAAAGTGATGGACATCACAGGGCTGCTTTGGGAAATGGACATATTCTTCCTCAAACCTTCTGGGGTTGTGCCCTTTGAGATTCACATTGACCACCCCGTTAGTTTTCTGGTTAAATGCAAAGAATATCAGGACCCATTATTTTATCTAAAATAATAATTTTGCTGTCAGAATAATTATTATTAAGCCAAAGTTGGCTGTTTTGTTTAGATGAAACCATATAAAGGCAACATTCTGAGTAAATTATATGGCATCCACATGATGAAATAATGAGCCTAAGTTTAGGGGATGAAAATAATGATCTAACGCAATATTTAGAATGGGTATACAGTATGTAGTTATTAACCTAAAAGTCACATCCTGTATTCTTTTGATCTGTGGAAAATTTGTCATTAATTGCCAGGAAGCCTCTGATTTTTTCATAGATAATCACGTCATAGCTGTTGACTCTCTCCCCTTTCTCCTGCTTTAAAATACGTCTTTGTAAATAGTAGATTACTTTCAGATCTGGAATGCCCCTTTTAAACATTGGGTTGCTAAGTTTAGCCCTGTTGCTCTCTTTTTAAAAATAGAATTCCACCCCCCCAACCCCGACTTTACCTCTGAGTTGCCACTGACGTATCATACTTTGTTTTTTGATGGCAGCTTGTGTAAAATCTTATTTAATCTTCCTCCCTGGTGGGAACCTGCTGGTTTTGAAATGGTTCTTGTTTTCATGAGCTACCATTGTGTGGAGAAAATGGATATGATCTTCCACTTGGAAACAGTCTGTGAGATGAAGTCTGACCCTTCATTCAAGCTCACTCTACTTGATGCGATTCTTATTAAATAGTTGTCAAAGACAGCTTATGTCTTCTGTCAAAGACAGAAACACAGAAGTCAAAATTGAGAAGAAAGAATGAGGTAGTAAGGCAAGAAATGAGGAAGCTAGGCTGACCTCTAGCCTGGCATCCAGCCCATGGTTATCCCTGGTAACTGTCTCAGAACAATCTAAGAGCTTCACATTAGCCTGTGACCAATGGTACTGGTGAACCTATTTTCTGGTCAGGAATAGAGGGGCAGACGTAGAGAATGGACTTGTGGATAGAGCAGGGGAAGGAGAGTGTGGGATGAATTGGGAGAGTAGCACTGACAATTATACACTGTCATGTGTAAAATAGCTAGCTAGTGTGAGCTGCTGTGTAGCATGAGGGGCTCAGCTTGGTGCTCTGTGATGACCTAAATGAATGGGATGGGGGTGGATGGGAGGAAGGCTCCAGAAGGAGGGGATTTGTGTATACTTATAGCTGATTCACGTTGTTGTATAGCAGAAACTAACACAACATTGTAAAGCAGTTATCCTCCAATTAAAAAAAATAGCAACAGCAGCAATAGCAAACAAACAAACAAAAGCCTGTGACCATCCAGTCAGCCCACAGGTTGATGCAGTCCTTTCTGTTGCTGGCCTATTGACTATCCCTTGACTTTGAAATTAGAAAAGTGAAACTAGCAAGCCCCATGTGACTTTTTGCTTGCAGGGAATCATCTTTATTAATGTGAATTCTTGACCTGCAGTAGCACCAGAGCTCCTTAGAGAGTGACTTTCACTAGACCTTTTGAAAGGAACAACAACTCCACTCCCCAACATAGCTATTATCAAAGAGGCACTTTTCTTACAGTAAAACTTCAAACTTGAGAAAATGTCCCCAATTTCAGGAAGAGCCTTCATGGGAAAATGACTTCTGTTGCATCCCTGGTATCTTTTCTTCTGCTACATTGTTAAGAAATATAATATAGTCAGAGGTAAAGACCTTGGAGACAAATTTAGACCATTTACTATTTTGCAAATTGTGTTCTATGTTCACATTTCCTAGGGTGGCATTGTAAGGTTGCCTGTACTTCAGCCAGTCCATTGGGGGGGGGGGTGGGATATTAGTTGCTTATGTATTATTTATACATTATTTGGTTTGATACAGGAATTATGCCCTTTTTTTAAATAAAAAAAGTTTGAAACTAATTAGTTTAGGTCAAATGCCCAAGATTTTATAGAGAAAGTGTCTAAAGGTCAATGAGGTTAAATTATATACCTACAGTTGACAGAAATTAGGAACCATGAATCCGGACTTCCCATCCAGTACATTTTTTACTACAAAATGTTGATTTGATTTTCCATTTTGAAAGACACAGAAGTGATCTGTGAAATGGTGATTAGCACCAGGCAGCCCCGGGCAGCCCTGGAATGCTCCATGGTTCAAATGCCCAAGACCAGATGGAGGTCCAGAAGTGGATGACTCAAAGTTTATTAGTTTTGCCACCTGGGCAGTACAGCCAAACCAGCTGCCACAAGGCAGTTCCAATTTCAGCAGAGCAGTAAATGAACATAAAAGTGAGTGTAAATCCCAAGAAAAAAGTAAAGTAAAGGAGAATGACTGCCACTGTTGCAAGGAGATTCATCCAGGCTGAGCCCCATTTATCTCTTGTAGGAGACACAGCTCCCAAGCCAGGTAGAGGGCAAGGACAGGTTGCAGAACCAAGCCCTGAAGAAAAACCATCCTTTGAGTTGCTTCACAAGCCAGTCTCAATTTGGGATGTTTCTTTTGCTGGCTTGGTAGATTCCTGATCACATCTGATGATAATAGAACAAGAAAAGCCAGCCCATGCAATATCATGATAGTGCTATGAGGCCAGAAGCTTTTTTTTTCCTGCAAACTATGGAAAGTTGTTATTTGGTCACCTCCTTTTCATAGTTCTGGGCCCTTGGAGGCATGGATAAAATCATTGGAACATAAGCGCTTTGTGGCAGATCACCAGGAATCAAGTCATTATCCTCATATGGAATTCAATAACTACAGGTTTTCAATTTCTGTATATGAAATACTGCAAGAGTCTGAGGTTGGCCCTACAGTTTCAGATGACCCTTTAATAGGTCTGTAGTTCTTGAAAGCTGAAACAAGTCTAATAATGAGGATATGGGGCTAGGGCCATGCTGAAAGAAGTCCAGTAGTTTTTATTTGAGAATGATCAATTAATTAATTTAAAAAGCTAAATAATTTTGATCCTCTGTGCCAGGAAGAATGCTTTGGGAAAAAGGAACAGAAAACTTGACTGAACTGATTTAACAAAATAGAGGTTTCTGTATTATTTTTTCATGTTATGAGAAGTTTAGAGGAACGTGGCACCTGATCAGTTCATTTGCTCAATGACGATGCAGGCTCTTCGTGTGTCATCTTGATGGAAAGTAAAAGGGGAAAGTAATATACTAGTTGCTGATGTATTTTGCAATGACTTTGATGCTAGAGGCTGGACCAGGGTTCCATCCACTGGGTCAGCTTCTGCCTTCAGATGATCTTTTCAGGAGCGGGTGTTTCTGTGTTTATACTTCTCAATTGACCATTACTCAGGACTTAGTCTCACGCAGTAATGTGATACTGCTCTGTTTTTCTTTGTGTGATGAAAGTGTGGTTGCCTGCATATTTTCTAACCAAGCAGAACAGTTTTTTCTTTTTCAAGCTGTTTTTGTTTTATTTTATTTTTTTTTCATTTATTTTTTATTAGTTGGAGGCTAATTACTTTACAATATGCAGAACAGTTTTATCTTTCTCTTTTTTTCCTTTTACAATGACATGAAGTAAAATCAAATGAGAATGTTTCTATTATGACCTTTCATTTATGAGTAGAGATAAACAAGCTTCTTTTTCTTTTTTTTCTTTCTGGTAGGTGGCGTGTTTGACCCAGGTAGCTGCTAATTATCTTATTGGCCAAAAGGAAGCGAAAAGGTGGGGCACAGCTCATGGCAGTATTGTTCCTTACCAGGTAAGAAGACGACAATATAGGATCAGGCTGCTAGAATCTGCAGTTTTGTATTACATGAGTTTGAGAAATGATTCCCTCTTTTTTTAAAAAAAAAACTTTCAGTGTATTCTGTCGTATATCTGACTCTAACAAGGTTCTGTTGTTCACTTCAAATTCTGTGTTTTGCACATTTCTTCATCAGAAGATTAGTAACAGGACACTTAAATGGATCAAAAGAACTTGCTGAAAGTGAGTGACTTTTGGATTCATATGATGGTTTGCTTTTGTTTTTCACCAAAAAGAGGCACTGATTATAGCCATTTTATAAAGACTGGTCTGTTCGTCATGTCAATTAAAAACCAAATGTTACCTACCCCAGCTGACAATAATATTCTCACAGGCATGGAGAAAAACGAAAATTTGCGGGTGACAGATCTTCGGTTTTTGAGCAAAGCAGATGGTTCGGGAACTGCTGTTCTTTATTAAGTGTCTAAACTTGTCCTCAGAAATTCTTGACTTTGGCTAGTGTGAATGGATATGTGAAGAAACTATGATCTTTCAAAAATAAAAACAAAAACTTGTCTTCAGCTTCTTCAACAGAGGACAATGTTGGAAACCAGGGTAATTCATTTCAAATGATGGACATTCAGGCTGCAGTTTTTGATATGTATGGAAAAAGTATCTTTGAGTTGCAAGGTTTTCCAGTAAAATTCCAAATCACAGCATATAAGGAGGTATATTCAAGTTTAAGGTGTATAGTCTATTTTTTGCTTATTTTAAAAGTTAGAATGTCTTTAAAAAATGCTTTATTTACACCTCAGTATCCCTCCTGGGTGTTTATCCTGAGAGCTCTGGTTCTTTGGTATGCTTCTCAGTTATTTCACTTTGAGGTGAAAAAAAATTTAGAATCCTCGGCTTCTATTATTATAGGTAAGAGATATAGAAGACTCTGTGTTTGTGCATTTCTATTCTTGGAAGACAGAACATGTACTTTTCCTTCTTGAATTGTCCCAGTCACATAAAATGGGATACTTATTTTGATCAGTGCTTATTTGATCAGTTGATTGCAGCTTTATAATCTATAAGAAATAAGAGAAGATTGACTAGAGTCTTTCCTCAGAAGCCCAGAATTAATTTGTTTCCTCTTGGTGGAGAACGAGTTCAGCACTCTGATTAAGGAATAAATGCAAATTTAGCTTGAATGAAACTAGGCTACCAAGATGGATCCTTGATATGCTTGTAGAAACTGGTCTGTTTTCAATTTTTAAAATAGATTTGGGAAATATTTTTATGGGTGAATTACAGGATAATTATAATTCAGTTTTCTATAATAATTACAGCTTTGCATCTCATTTGTGTTGTCTGAGTTTTGAGCTGAAATTCTATAATGGAAGATTCTGATGGTCTCAGGAATAGTTTAGGCATCCACTTCATTCCCCTCACTTTTGATTGAACCCTATCTGAGGGATCAGGGACCTCAAATGCACGAAATAGAAATTTTTGAAAAGTAATGCTCTTTGATTTGTGTATTATTTTGTATACATGTAATTCTTAACGCCTTAGGTTGATCATCCACTTGAGCTCTTTCCTCCCTGTTTTTTGTCTGCCACCTTGTTGAAAATGGGGCTTCCTTGGTAGCTCAGTTGGTAAAGAATCTGCCTGCAATGTGGGAGACCTGGGTTCGATCCCTGGGTTGGGAAAATCTGCTGGAGAAGGCAAAGGCTACCCACTCCAGTATTCTGGCCTGGAGAATTCCCTGGACTGTATAGTCCATGGGGTCACGAAGAGTAGGACACAGCTGAGCGACTTTCACTTTTTGTTGAATAAGAGTAGATTAAACAAGGCTTCCCAGGCAGCTCAGTGGTAAAGAATCCACCTGCCAATGCAGGAGACGCAGGTTCAGTCCCTGGCTGGGGAAGATCCTCTGGAGAAGGAGATGGCAACCTTCTCCAATATTGTTACCTGGAAAATTCCATGGACAGAGGAGCCTAGCGGGCTACAGTCCATGTGGTCACAAAGAATCACACAACTTAGCAACTAAATAACAACAGCACAGTTATCAATCGGGCCACTCCTCATTTGATATATGACTACCATGATTGTTGTTGTTGTTCAGCCACTAAGTTGTGTTGGACTCTTTGTGACCTGATGGACTGCAGCACGCCAGACTTCCTTGTCCTTCACCATCTCCCAGAGCTTGCTCAGACTCATGTCCATTGAATCACTATGCCATCCAACTATCTTATCCTCTGTCGTCCCCTTCCTTTCCTGCCTTCAGTCTTTCCCAACATCAGGGTCTTTTCTAATGAATCGGCTCTACACATCAGGTGGCTAAAGTTTTGGAGCTTCAGCTTCAGCATCAGTCCTTCCAATGAACATTCAGGACTGATTTCCTTTAGGACTGACTGGTTTGATCTCCTTTCAGACCAAGGGACTACCATGATAATCCCTTAATTTAATAGCACATATATATCCCAAACTGTCTCCCAGAGCTCTTCAATATCCTGGGATCCTCTGTTTGCATATTCTCCTCTGTTTTCTGGGCTCATGATCCATATTGATCTCCAATATCTATAATTATCCTCTCCAGTATTATAGAAGATCCATTCACAAGTATGCTAAAAGCATAGGAGATTATACTGAATATTTTGAAGAAAAACGGAGTTCTTTTATAGGTGAACGTTATACAATCCCCATTAGGACCCTCACCTCTAATAGAAGTATACTTAGCCATCTCTGTATTCCCGAGAAGACTCTCTCCCCCAGTCCATATCACCTGCTGCAGGACTTGAGGGAGCTCACCGAATTACATGTGTTCTTTCAGCTACACTGTTGCCTCCAGGATCAGTATAAACTGCCCAAGAGACCAATCTGGAGAATGAGACCACAGCCACAATAGCCTTCCCTTACAAGACTGCCAGAATGAATTCTGTTTTTCCTTACGCATTTGCCTCCGTCATTACCAGGACTCGGCCTTCCAGGCCATCTGTTATCACCTGGACAATGACTCCCAAATGACTCTGTTCAGCTCTTCCTTTTGACCCAGTCATTTCTTCTGTCATCGGTCTTGGTGGTCTAGGATCGACATAGCAAACCAAAGCAACAGCCTGGCTTTTCATAGCCTCCTGTTGCTCTTAATGATCTTTACCTGTTGATTGGCATGGATCCCAGCCACTTATTTCTCTTAAAGGTGAACACGAATCATTTGGAAGTCCTTTTAAGATGATGATTCTGTTTCCAGGCAATGTTGATGTTGCCCATCACAATGATAAGATTGTAGATCTAGACTTGCCTATTATTGATGACTACACC
The DNA here is from genome assembly GCF_033118175.1 of Dama dama. Taxonomy (NCBI): domain Eukaryota; kingdom Metazoa; phylum Chordata; class Mammalia; order Artiodactyla; family Cervidae; genus Dama; species Dama dama. The sequence goes on along the minus strand of NC_083698.1, from coordinate 77,105,205 downwards.
ATCTCATTTATTTTCCACTGGCAAATCCCAATGCTAATTGGATGTAATAGTCCATTTATTCTGTGCCTGTATCAAAGTGGTGAATATGGCTAGAAAAAACATAACTACCATGTTACGTTCTCACTCTCAATTCATGGCTATCTCTTTGTCTTACTTAGCAATCTAGCTATATTGACCTACATATTTATCGTCTCTCTCGGAGGTGACTATTTCACATTTCTCTCTTGACATTTTTCTCTTCTCTCCTCATCCTTAGCCAAAGACTGTCTCTTATGACACTAAAAATTGATGCGACCGTAAGAGAACTGCTTCCTTTTTGTTTTCAAAACATCATTGCCTCCTATCACAGTGGATGAACCCCCTTTTCACGTTTTACCTCCCTAAAGGCATTGCTTGTGCACTTGAAATCTTCCATTGCCTGTGTTATCCATCAGTAGAGAAATATATGATGACATCCTTTACCTTAAAAACAACCCGGCCTTGGACACCACCTTCCCCTAAACCCTCACCCCCGAACTCCAGGGCATGTCTTACTCCATTTGCTGTCACATTTCTTCATTCTCTTACTTATATCACACAGCTCTTCAAAAGTGTTGGGTGGTGTCCACGGAAGGAAGCACTGTACCTTATGTTCTGTGGTGGTTTTTGCCTCACAGGTAAAGAGACCTTACAGCACCCTGAAACCTCAGGAGTCTGGGTGCTGTGGACTAGCGAGGGGAAGCCGACTTTCTGGATAGTTCATTCATAAGAATAGTCTTATGCTTTATCCTGAACTTTTCAAATGTAGGGCCTTCAAAGAGAATTTTTCCTTTAAATGGCCTGTTAATTCATTGGTGATTTCTTTTAAATATAGCCCCCCCCTCCAAAAAAAAACTTCCAATTCATGAGAGTGAAGAAAACAGTTATTCAGATAATTAAATACAATCATGTCTCCCTTTCTTTAGTATGGGTTCATTCAACCAAGGAGTAGAGCAAGAAGCAGTGCTGTGTTGTTTCTGGTAGGGACATTATACTGTATATTTAATTTGGCATAAGCAGAAACTTAGACAGGCAGTAAATTCCAAGTTTGAAGAGATGCAGCACTTTACTATCATTCCTTAGAAAAATGTCAAAATGATGTTAAATCATAGCAGATTAGGTAACCTTGGGGATCTTTTTTTTTTTTTAACCCATGTTTAAGAGTTTTTAAAAAGCCAAAATGTGAATGACACACATCTGTTTCTTCTTGTATGATTTTTTTTTTTGTATCATAGTTGCACTAAAACATTCATTCACTGAAGTTTGAAAGTACAGTTGAAGCAAGCAGATGATTGTAGTTGTGTATCTTATTTATATCTATCTAACTGATAGATTGATAATGACAGTAATAATAATCATGCTGGCTTTCACTGAGCACATACCATGTAACTGGGATATATATATATGTGTATTTTTTTCTTTCTCATTTTACGAGGATGAAATGGACATTTAGAGAGAGAAAGCTGTAGCTGGGAAAGTCAAAGGGCCTGGGTTGGAACTATGATTTTCAGTTTTCAGAACTTGTTTCCTTTCTCACTGTATCCAAACTGTGGTTCTTTTGATGCTCCTCACAGTGTGGCTACCTGTCTTAGGTTCTTCTGCAGATAGAATTCTTCTGAGCTGTTTCCATCGTCTCTTTGACAAGGTGCATGTGAGCATGCTCAGTCGTGTCTGACTCTTTGCGACCCCATGGACTATAGCCCACCAGGCTTCTCTGTCCATGGAATGCTCCAGGCAAGAATACTGGAGTGGGTTGCCATTTCCTTCTCTAGGGGATCTTCTCGACTGACCCAGGGGTTGAACCCACATCTCAGGTTCAGCCTCAGTTGCAGGCAGATTCTTTACCACTTCAGCCATCTGTGAAGCCCCTCTTTGACAAACACCCTGTTTATTATGAGTTTAGAGGGTTTCAAACCTAATAGTGACCTGGCTGTAGAAGGATATTTGAATTCTGAGCCATGTGTGTCTGAACTATGTGCCAGTTGTAGGCTCCCATCTATGCTTTCATTCATACTTTCAAATGACTCCTGACAGACAAACCACAGTATATTGAGCCCCCTATGGAATAGGTGCTGCTTTATTAATAGCTCAGGAAGCCTTCCAAATAAGGAAGGACCAGGCCCTTGATTTCAAAGAACTCAGAGGCAATATAGCAAGTGTAGCTGAGAAGATTTGAGCTTTGGAGTCAGATAGACATGGGCTCCTAACTTGGCTTTGCCACTTAATGGCTGTGAAATCTTGGACAAGTCTTTTATATCCCTGGTGTTAGCTGCTATTATGCAAAAAAGGTGATGGTGATAGTTGTTTCCATTTTCATTGATGTATTTAAATGAGATATACTGCATGCTCAGAGTTTTGTGTAGTACTTGACTCTAATAAGTATTTGATGAAAAGTGGCCTGTTACTATTTCTGTTGGTGAAATGATAATTATACCTTTGTAAAACAGTTTCTAGGAAACTATGAAATAGTTCCCTATGAATATGACCCATGACAGCTTAGGGGCAGAGTAAATAAACATACATAGCTTATTTTCTTTCTTAATGGAATCTCCACTTTAATTTCTTCTTCTTCTTCTTTTTTCTTTTGAAAATAAAAAGGAGGACGATATTCTGTGGTACTTTTCTGTTAAAAGAAAGCTATCCTTAGATCTTTTTTAGAAATTGTGGTATCGAGCCATTGCCCAAATGTACCATTATTGAAAGAATGGCAGTTTGAAGAGAATCATATACAGCACCACCATTCAAATGTCGAAGGGAATAGGGCTTCTAGTTTACTGAAGTGTTTAGTTAATTAAGATTTAGTATAAATTCATACTTAATGATGGAGAAGGCAATGGCAAGCCACTCCAGTACTCTTGCCTAGAAAATCCCATGGACGGAGGAGCCTGGTAGGCTGCAGTCCATGGGGTCGCTAAGAGTAGGACCTGACTGAGCGACTTCACTTTCACTTTTCACTTTCATGCATTGGAGAAGGAAATGGCAACCCACTCCAGTGTTCTTACCTGGAGAATCCCAGGGACGGCGGAGCCTGGTGGGCTGCCGTCTATGGGGTCGCACAGAGTCAGACACGACTGAAGCGACTTAGCAGCAGCAGCAGCAGCTTACTTAATGAAATGAAACATGACAAAAATGATTTTCAAAAGTAATCTCTGAGGAGCCCACAAGGGAGCCTATTTCTATAAAAGATACATACCTACCTCTTTGAGAACCAAAAATTGTGGAGATTTCTCCTTCTGTTTTAAAAAGCGAGAGAATGACAGAATATTCTGAACATTTGTTCTTGTAACTTTAAGTTACAGTGAATTTTGATCATCTCTACCTAGTAAAAAAATGCCAGAAGATTTTTTATTTGAAACAAAGGTGCAAATGATAGCAAATAGGTTATGTTTCAGAGGTTTCTGCAAACTTTTGGAACTTAGCACTGACAAGTTACAATATACAAAAGTGTTTTTTTTGTTTTTTTTTTTTTAATTTAAGGCATGAATTGTCTGAATTTCCCCTATCCCTTTTGTTCTAAAGGATTTCTCCAGGTAGCTTTTGATTATTTGCTTTAAAGTTTATTTTTGTCTTAATCCTTATGAACCTGGGATTCTTCTTAAAACAAAACAAAGTCATTTATTTGAAGATCTTGGTTACTTTGAAACCACTTGGCTAGGATTCTGCCACAGTCTTAAGAACATAAGTAACTGGGCAGTCCAACAGGCAGATAAAATTAGGGCAGAGGATTCAGCTACTGGCAAGATGGCTGCCACCCTTTCAACTTCTCCTTAGAAAATCTTCAGCTTTCTCTGATTTAAAGTAAAATCCATAAATTTAAAGCATTAATAAATTAGGCAATATGATGTTTAAGGAGAGCATGTTGCACAAATAATAAACATATATGACTGTTCAAAAACTATTGTCGTTTAAAAAAATCAGTATTGCCTTTAACTGATAAATATGGTCTCTTTAATACATTTCACTAAGAGGTAAAATAGAAAGTTGGACCATAAAGAAGGCTGAACGCTGAAGAGTTAATGCTTTTGAATCATGGTGCTGGAGAAGACTCTTGAGAGTCCTTTGGACTGCAAGAAGATCAAACCAGTCCATCCTAAAGGAAATCAACCCTGAATATTCATTGGAAGGACTGATGCTCAAGCTGAAGCTCTGATACTTTGGCCACCTGATATGAAGAGCTGACTCATTGGAAAAGACCCCGATGTTGGGAAAGATTGAAGACAAAAGAAGAAGGGGCAGCAGAGGATGAGATGGTTAGATAGCATTACTGACTCAATGGACATGAATTCGAGCAAACCACAGGAGACAGTGGAGGACAGAGGAACCTGGCATGCTGCAGTCCATGGGGTCACAAAGAGTCAAACACAACTTAATGACTGAACAACAACAATAAAAGTAGAAAGAGGCACAAGGAAAGGCGTTGTTTCACAAGGAATAAATCTGAAATTCATTTAGGATCTTACCAGTTTCTCTTGCATTCTCAATATTCTTCTCAATATATGTGCAGAATTGATGGGATTGTATGCTGTCTTATGCTTATCAAATTTGGCTAAAATGATTCTAAATAATCAAATGCCATTTTGAATATTCAGCTAAGTAATAATATTATTGACTAAATAATATTGTATTATAATAATCAGCGTAATCACCATCAGTAGCATTTATTAAATGATTGCTGTGTCTGTTATTAAGTATCAATACTTTATATATAGTAATTCTATCCTCACAGCAGCACTGTGGATTAGATATAGCTACCATCCTCACTGTCAGATGAGGAAACTGAGGCATGAGAGGTTAGGTAACTTGCCCAAGGTCACATGTAAGTGTGTAGCTGGGATTCAAACCAAGGTAGATGGTTTAGTCGGTAAGTCATGTCCGACTTTTGTGACCCTTTGGACTGTAGCCTGCCAGGCCCCTCTGTCCATGGGATTCGCCAGGCAAGCACACTGGAGTGGGTTGCCATTTCCTTCTCTAGCTGATATACAGGCAGATGATGTGATGCTACTTACTTCAACTGACATGTGTAGTTTCATTTTCTATCTTCATCCCACTTTTGAGGAAGAATTATGTGACATTTTCTTCTACATAATTTCGCCTTTAGGACTGCCAAGAGCAATTGAAGAGGTATCAATAATTCTGTTGTTTACTCCTTACTGGGATCCTTAATTATGCCTTAATAGCAAATTTCATTTGGGAAATCAGGTTGTACATCTTTTGAAGAAATCCTCTGATTGCCTATGCTAAAATTGTAGTAGACTTAAAATCAAGTTATAGCGGAACAGCCATCTCTGCTCTGTCTGTGTCATGGGAACAGTTCTGTCCTTGAGCAGCAGAGGAGCTTGAGATGGCCTTAGCTATTGTGAGGCTTATAGTTTCTGGTTGTCAAGTGCCATTTCTGTGAGTTTTGGAGGCTTTGGCAGGAATTGGGGTGGGAAGAAGTGAACATGGGGAGGAGAGAAGGGGCATGGGGTAGGGCAGAAGTCAGGTAGGCAGATCTTCAAGTGCTCCAAACCCATTTCAATCAGAGCAGCTCCACTTTTTGTTTATTTGAAAAACAGGGTCCATCACTTAACAATGATTATTTGTCATAGAACAATCGACCTGTACTGAAGGTCCCACAGGACCAAAAAGTGGGTTTTTTACACATCTGTGTGTGTTTCCTCCTTGTTGGTGGCTCCTAGAATCAGTAAAGGGTCTAATCCAGCTGAAATGGAGGTCTTGGCAGGAGTTTGTGTGAGGCCTCGCAGAGCCCCTCTGTGGAGGAGCACACACGTTACCTCCCAGCTGAGAGGCAAGCCTGGTGTCTCTGTACAGAGGTCAAGGCTCTTTGCTTTCAAGTTGTGGTGCTGGAGAAGACTCTTGAGATTCCCTTGGACAGTAAGGAGATCAAACCAGTCAGTCCTAAAGGAAATCAACCCAGAATATTCATTGGAAGGAGTGATGCTGAAGCTCCAATAATTTGGCCACCTGATGCGAACAGCTGACTCATTGGAAAAGGGCCTGGTGCTGGGAAAGATTGAGGGCAAGAGGAGAAGGGGGCAGCAGAGGATGAGATGGTTAGATAGCATCACTGACTCAATGGACATGAGTTTGAGCAAACTCCAGGAGATAATGAAGGACAGGGAAGCCTGGTGGGCTGCAGTCCTTGGGGTCACAAGGAGTCGGACACGACTTAGTGACCAAAAAGCAAGGCTCTTTGACTCAGGTAAATCATGTGAGACTGGATTCTAGAAACATTTGGACCTGGGGATGTCCAGGGCAAATGCTGTTGAAATCCTGTGTAGGTGTGCTTAGCACTGATACAATACCCTGATGGCTCCCTGCTCAAGTGCAGTTTACCTGGGGGGAAAGAACTGAGTTCTGATGTGGTACAAATTACTCTTATAATATAAGTCAGTATTGGGCCCCAAAGCATACAATGAAAGAAAAGCTATATGATGTTAAATTCTGAAGTGAGCGTATGCTAGAGACTCGAGCACTTCATGTCCACATATATAAATGTGGCTGTGAAGTATGCTGTTTCCTCTCTTAGTTCTGTTTCTGGCATTTAGGGGAAGGGGTTCTGCTGCAGGGACTCTGCTCAGACAGAGGAGTTGCTATGTGTGCAAGCTGAGTGGGGCTAGGTTTTTCAAAAATCATGTTAATAATTCATTTGACCTGGTTTTATTTTATTATTACTTAAAAACTTTTTTATCGGGGTATAGTTGATTTATGTTGTGTTAGTTTTAGGTATACAGTAAAGTGAATCAGTTATACATACACACGTATGGACTCTTTTTTTAGATTCTTTTCCCAATAAGCCATTCCAGAGCACTGAGTAAAGTCCCCTGTGCTATACAGCAGGTCCTTATTAGTTTTCTGTTTTATACACGCTCATGCTCAGTCACTTCAGTCGTGTCTGACTCTTTGTGACCTTGTGCACTGCAGCATGCCAGCTTCCTCTACCCACGAGATTCTCCAGGCAAGAATACTGGAGTGGGTTGCCATGCCCTCCTCCAGGTGATCTTCCCGACCCAGGGATTGAAGCTGCATTTCCTATGTCTCCTGCACCGTAGGTGGATTCTTTATCCATTGATTCACCTGGGAAGTCCACTTTATACATATTAGCATGTATATGTCAATCCTAGTCTTCATTCTCCTAATTTTAACTGGGAAATTATGCTCAGGTGTGTCTTGCCCTCTTCTCTTTCCTGAGTGTGAAAGCAGGTGTGAAATGCCAGGTCTTTGTCACTTCATGGAGCAGTGGCATCGGAATTACCTGGAAGCTTGTTAGAAATGTTAGATTCTTGTTTATTCTACTGAACTAGAATCTGAGCTTTAACAAGATCTCCAGGTGATGTATTTTCATGTTAGATTTTAAGAAGTCAGCTCTCAAGTGTATGAGATAACCTTTTGGTCATTGCACTATGAGTCCACTAGATGTCATTCTTGTAACCTGGTAATGGGAAGGGCGCCTTCCCCCCTCCGCCCCCCTCCAAAGTGGGAACTTGGAAGAATCCATGAATATGAACATGTTATTAGGTGATTTCCTCCCCATCCATAGAGCTACTGATACACATGTTGATTATGTAAGGTAAAACTACTCTTGCTGGTTCACAGTCCTGGAGAGAGATTCCTAGGAATGATTTTCATTTTGTGGAATTAGCACTCGTGCCTTCCATTTTTCCCTCCTTTAAGCCTCCTGTTGCTTGGGTGAGTGCTGTCACTATATAACCTTAGCATAAACTATGCTGCCAGTTGCTGTGACTGACTGGTTCACTTAGAGAACGGCATCTTGGCCTGCCCAACACAGCGACGCAGACTAAATGGACAGGTTTGATCTCTGTAGAAATGATTGAGAGCAGAAAGAAAGCAAGGTTGTATTCTGCTATTATCATCCACTTCTGTGGGATTGTTGGAGGAAGGGCAGACCTTTCTCAATTCTTGGGGGTATCTCAGAGGTGGTTTTACAAAGAAATCTACTTCTGCTTAGAAAGAAGTGTCCCAAGTGTAATCTTGGAGGGTGTTAGTTAGTTTCAGTCATGAAGATGAATATAAAGGACATTTACAGGTATACTAAGATCCAGAGGGAGATGCTCTACTTTCAGAGACATATGAGGCCCCTGGGACAGGTCCTGTTAACAGCTGGTTAGGTCTGAATATTAGGAATGAGGGGTGAAAAGGCTAAGGACTATGCTTTAGAGGATCCAATTTTTTTGCCGGATGCCCAGTTTGAGAAAAGTTAGTTCTTGAAATAAATCAACACTTGAAAAATTCTTCTCCCTTTGAGTCTGATGTGTGTGTGTGTGTGGTGTATTTGTTTCAGTTAACAATGGTAGCAGACAAGTAGTAGAGTAGCAGGTGTGTGTGTGTGGATGTGTGTGTTTTGTGTTTTTGTGTGTACTTCCTCTTCTTGGTGTGTGGGAGGGGCATTTATAATCTATAATACCACTAAATGAATAAAAATACACCATGTTTAATTTGATTTCAGCCTAGGAAACATTGATGTGAAAACAGCATGGTTTTAGCTTAAATATAACTTCCTTTTATTCAAAATAACTAAGGTGGCCATAGTATTTACTTTGACTCTTTAGAGTCCTTTTGCAATGTTTTATTATTATGTGATTCCTGATGACCCGGTGCAGAATTAACTTTTAAGAATATTACCAAGAATCAGTTTCATTTTTTAAAATGGTGCCTAAATTATGGAAAACAAGCCTAAGAGGCTCATTTTCCATCCCTAGCCAGGGTCTAAATTTCTACTTCTGCAGTTGATAGGATTTTACACCACCATCCCCATCACTGTTAAATTTCCTTTTTAACTGTTGCTGCTAAAGTTGCAGATGCTACCAGAGATAGAAGCATGTTTTCGATGTATTATTTAAAAGCACGGGCCTTGGATTCAGAAAGACCTTGGGCAAATTGCTTCATTTCACCAAGCCTCAGTTTATTCATTTGTAATCTTAGCTGCCTCATGGGTGGTGGTGATGATTTAAGCAGACAGTACAGATAAAGTGTGTAGCCTAGAGTCAGACACATGCTGTGTGTTCAGCAGAACATACACCATAGGTGTATATTATCCCAGTTATTATTCCTACTCCTCTAGCTCTCGTCCTCATCTTTCAGTTGTTAAAACACAGTCCACCAACTGTGGCAGGAGCCCTTGTTCCTACACTCTTTCTCCACCAGATGACAGCTCCAAGTCAAGGAGCTCATCTCCCTCCACCTGGCAAGTGTGTGTGTGTGTGTGTGTGTGTGTGTGTGTGTGTGCGTGTGCAGATGGGTGGCCGGGGAGCAGATCAGCTCAGTGCCCAGTGGTAGGGAGGCTATTGATCCTAGCATTGCAACAAGGAGAGAAGTTCTCTTTACAACCCACACTGAAATCCTCAGGGAGAATTCCCCTCAGTGTCATACAATGGTGGTCAAGTTCAGCAGGATGGAGACTAGTTAGCACGGTTAACATGTTTGGTACAGCCGTATCACAGGCTGGCCCAGGGTCCTAGTCACCTATTTCTCAAGAGAAACAGATTTGGAGATGCAAAACTGAAATCTCAAATGAATTTTTGCAATATAAATTCTGGACCGCCTGTTCTTTACAATCTTTACTGCTTTGGAATGACCTTTTTGATTCGGAGAGGACCTCTAGGCTTTGAATAGCTGTAACTTCTATCTCAGGGGTCCCTGGAACATCACCTAGTTAGTAGCAGCATCAGCAAGCTACTGTGAAGAAGTTCAAAGAGATCTTTTATCCTGAAAGCGCCCTTGTAGAAATCTTTGCAGTTCCAATATGAGTTACCTTATGGTTTGACGTGACAATATTCTGTTGATGAAGAACAATGGAGATTTTGGTGTAATAGCAATTGTATTAGTGTGTTGCCTTAAATAGAAGAGAATATAACATATTAAACAATTAATTAAGCTTTTTTTTGCTAGACTTTTGGAGTCTGCATTGGAATTATTTTTTGTTTTTACACAGTTTATGTATATATATATATATATATATATATATATATACACACACACACATATATATATATGTATGTATGTATATATTTGATAATTGTTTGAAAGGCTCTCCAAAAAAACCTTAAAAGGGGTATGGATTGTTCTTTTTTCCTTACCATGTAATTCTTGTTTCCATTGCAAGGAGTCAAATCAGTAAGGTCAGTCCCAGTTCAAAGAAGCTGGCGGAGGGGAGGGTGGTTAGGGAACAAAACTTATAATGGTGTTACTGTGTAGATTGCCAAATAATCTGAGGTTTGTTCAGCAAATATAATGGTGCATTGAGGTGTTGTGTTAGTGTGGGGGTCCAGAAAATGAGCTCTGTGTGTAGTGAATCTGTTAAGCGGCAGTTTACAGTTTAACCGAAAAATTGGGAGAAAGTTGCTAAGTGCCGAGGAAGCATGAGACCCAATCTGACACAGACTGGGAGGGTGACAGTGGTGGTGAGTGGAAGGAGGAGGGGAGTGAGAAGGGGATTCTGTAGAGTACTGGGGTGAAGGTGTGGATGGCAAAATTCTCCGTCCATATACACAGAAAATTAACAGTCTTTATAAAAAAGCAAAGCCCCAAGTATTTAAATGCATGTAAACTCTAGGGCTTCACAGCTGGCGCTACTGGTAAAGAACCCACCTGCCCCTGGGTTGGGAAGATCCCCTGGAGGAGGGCACGGCAACCCACTTCAGTAGTTTGCCTGTAGAATCCCATGGACAGAGGAGCCTGGCAGGTTACAGTCCATGGGGTTGTGAAGAGTTGGACATGACTGAAGCAACTTAGCATGCATGCATGCAAGGATCCCAATTCCATTTTCTTTTCATAGGCTCAATAGAAAGATAAAATGTAGATGCTGGTGAAAACTGGTACCGCAACATTAGGAAGCTTCCCTGGTGGCTCAGAGAGGAAAGAATCTGCCTGCAACATGGAAGACCTGGATTCGATCCCTGGGTTGGGAAGATCCCCTGGGGGAGGGCATGGCAACTCACTCCAGTATTCTTGCCTGGAGAATCCCATGGACAGAGGAGCCTGGCAGGCTACAGTCCATAGCGTCGCAAAAAGTCGGACATGACTGAGTGACTTCACACACACATAGGAATCTTAAGGATGGATGAGTTGTTGAGATTATAACATTTTACATATAAAAATGATGAAAACTGAATGAATATAATAAAAACAGTAAATGAAAAGATTCTGGACAAATAAATTCTCTGTGGATGAGAAATTCATGCTTACTAATAAGATTAAATTTAGGGACACTATGGACCAGTGGCTCTGAAGTATTTTTTTTCTTCCTTTCTTTTGGCTCATAATTACTTTGAGAGGCTGACGAAAGCTTGGAATCCTTTCTGAGAAAAGTTCACGTACCCAATACATGCATGATTTTGCCTATAATTTTGGGAGCTTCTCAGACCTCTTGAGATTCGTCCCTGTATTCCCAGTGAAGACCAGCTGAATAGGGTTAGGCTATTGAAATTGTATTGATGACACTGGAAAACTAGACCAAATAGTAATTAGGAGGGAAATCACACCCTGAGACTGGAAGATCTCACACAAATGTCTGCTTCATAGGGTTTGAAGTTTTTAGAATTAAGGATGGAATGGAATTATCCTGAATTTGGGCCTAGGATTAGACAGGGATTGGTTCAGGAAGTTATCTGTGACTATTGTAACAATGCTCACAACTCAATTACACTCAATCTTCTAAAGGGGAGTGAAAGAAACAAAATTCCATCACATTGTTACTCAGTTTTAGAAAATGGAACTCTGATCAGATCAACATGTGCATAAAGTTAAAATTGAAAGTAGTATTTTTCAAAGTTTGTAACTTGTAGGAAGCCTGGAAATGCTTTAAACAGGTTCATGGAAGGGCAGGAAAATATGTCACATAACAGAGACAAAAAACTTTTGCATCCGTCTCATAAAGTAAAAGAAGCAAATATAAGGGGAAAAAGTAGGCAAAAGATTATTCAAGTGAGAACAGGGAAAGCCTCAAAGTGTGACAGGTCAGGTGTAAATAAGAAGTCACTCAGACTAAAGGAATTCAAGAAACAGCACAAAAGGACTGCAATCCAGAAATAAAAGCTTTTTTATACATGAAAGGCAGAATGTCACTTGGAAACTCAATGGGACTGCTTGATGATCAGGGTGCAAAAGACGTGCTCACAAGGAAGAAAGGAGATCTAGAGGCTCAATGAACTCTTTGCTCTTTGTTGAAACATAGAAATTTCCTCTGTCATCATGTCTTTTGAAGCAAAGAGGTGAGAAATGTAGTATTAGATCAAATAGTGGTCGGGGAACATGATGTTCTACTTGATTGACATGCTGGATATAAGTAAATTGCTGAAACATTCTGTCATCCATTAGAAGAGTCTAAAGAAACTCAAGGGAATAAATTGACCAAAATGCAAAACAACTCACTGCACTTACTCTTTAGTGTGAGTGAATTCCATTCTGGCTTCTATTCTGATGAGGGCACCCTACAATCTATCAGTGAGTCTCAATTCATATGGGTGGACTTCAGAAGTTGTAGGATGGTTGATTACTTAGTATAGTGAATGGAGGAAAATAGCCTGTTTTCTTCTAGGACAGGGTGGATTGTCTGAAGAGGTAAATAAGCACCAGGAAAAAAACCAAAACAAAGCAAATGTAATTTGTTTAGACTTTTAAGGAATCAGTGACAAAGTTTCACAAGAAAGCTATTCTGAATTGTGTTACCATGGTATTAGGAGGAACATTTTTATCACATGTAGGTATTAATAAAGGAAACAAAAAGTAGGGTGTATGAGCCTGCTGTTGATGGAGATGTGTAAACAGTGAGGCCCTTCCAGAAATTTCTGCTGGACCTTTTTATTCAACATAGATAACCTAGAAGAGTAAGTACACTATGAAATTTTCCAAGGTGGAGGACTAAGCTTTTTTGGCTAGTGAAATTATGAATCAACAGGAATAAGCTTTTGAAAGATCGTTTAAGTGGACAGGAAAGTAGCAGGAAGGCTTGGTACTGCAAGAAGTGCTACCCATTTAGGGAAAAAGAAATCAGACTAAACGTGTAAAATTGTGGGCTCTGAATTATTTAGAAACCTGCTTTCATTTAGGGACCAGGAAAGGTATTTAGAGGCATTGTAGTTGCATCCTTCTGAATAGACCATTGAATTTCAAAAGGTTCAGAAACCAAAGGCCCACGTGAAGCAAAACCGTTGTGCCTGTGCATTCTTTCAGGTTGTTGTTGTTGTTGTTGTTGTTGTTTTTTGTATTTTGAAGAGAGGTAGGAGAAAGAGGTAGGAGACCCGGGTTCTATCCCTGGGTTGGAAAGATCCCCTGGAGAAGGGATCTGGTTTTATTTTATTTATTTATTTTTTTTAAGATCTGGTTTTAAATCCTGACTTAGTCTTCAAAGGATAGTTATGACGACCAAATTAAATATATGTGAAATTGCCTAGTACGGTGGTTCATGGCAATCTTTGAAAGTAGTATCAGACGGGACATGATGAAATTAGGCTCTCCTGACTGGAACAAATCATTCAAGCTCTTACCAGGTGTAGGAAGATGCTGATCTAATTTCTTTCTAACTCAGCAATGAGTATCTTACTTCTTACAAGGGAGACGATTTCATTTTTGCACAGCTCTGATTGGCACTGAGACTTTATTCTTAGCTGAATGCTACCTTTGTTGTGATTTATAGGCAACAGAGTAACAGAGAAGAAAGGGGACGAGAGATCATGCAGACAAAACCTTTTATTTTATGAAGGAATATAAGGTGAAATCATTTCTCAGGAAAGCAAATGGGAGTGAATTGCCGATTTGTGAACTCTGAGCTTTCTGTTAACAGGGTACTCAGCCATAAAGTTCTGTACACGAATGTACACACCTCTGTTTAGTTCGTAGTTACTAGATGTTTAACTTAAGGGTAGGCTCTTTGCAGAGTGTGGGGGGTACTTGGCATTCCATTTTTGAGAGTATTTAAAAAAATTCCTGAGAGACTTGTCACCCATATCGACACTTTCCAATCCCAGCATATTGGAAGTCAATAGAAGGTCCCAAAATTTTAATAGTCAGTCTTCCTAAACCTTGAAAGAATCTAGTCTTAAATATCTTATTTTTGTTTTATTTTTCTCACATTTATATTTTATTGACATGTAATTGACATGTAGGGGCTTCCTGGGTGGCTCAGATGATAAAGAATCTGCCCACAATGCAGGAGACCCGGGTTCTATCCCTGGGTTGGAAAGATCCCCTGGAGAAGGGAATGACAACCCATTCCAGTATTCTTGCCTGGAGAATCCCCATCGACAGAGGAGCCTGTCAGGCTACAGTCCATGGGGTCACAAAGAATCGGACATGAGTGAGTGACTACCACTTTCACTTTTAATTGACATATAACATTGTATTAGTTTTCAGTGTAAAACATAATTTTGATATATGTATATATTGTGAAATGATCACCATATTAAGTTTAGTTAGTATCGATCACCTCCTATAGTTACAAATATTTTTCCTGTGATGAGAACTTTTAAGATCTACTCTCTTAGCAAATTTCAAATATTGAAATATGTGTGACATATAGGAAGCTTTCTATGTGAAGTAAGTACTGTTGATAAGCATCTTTGCTTTCTTGATTATTTATAAATAAGTAAGTAATATTTACTTAATTATGTATGTATTTGATAAATCTCAAGGCTAAGTTAAGAAGTAAGATCCATGGTTGTACTCCAATGTAGTTATCTATATCCATCTGCCACTCTCAAGTTTATCTCAACATTTGATCCTAATTCATCTTTTCATTCCCTAAGATGATTATGTTTATAGCTGTTAGAAATGAATGTTGTCTCATTAACTTAGAGCTACTGTAATTACTTGCATGATGTACATTACTATTAATGTTATCATGTTATTTTATTCATCTATATACTAATTACCAGCATACTGTATCACAGAATGTGCCAGCCACACTCACAGAGTAAATTAGACAGACTTGGGACTTGAATCCAGAACTTTACAAAGTCAGGGAATCAGAAACCAACCCTTTTGTAGCTATGCCAGGTTTTCAGACATGGACTCTGTCTGAAAAAAAGGAAAAGGGAACATAGACACCTATGTAGTTGATATTTCACAAACTCCATCAAAAGAGTGGAATTTGTTGGGCTGATCCTCCAACTTGAAATTTTGTTTTTCCTCCCCACCACCTCTGGCCCCTTCCTTCCCCAGACATTTCTGTTAGTAGAAAGTTTTATCTCCTTTTCCTTCCCACCTTCCATGCAAATCCCAGGGCCAGGTGACCAAGTGGTGAATACCCAGCGTGTTTATATTAGCCCCATGGCAGCTATGGTAGCTCCTCAGGTGAGGTACACTCTGGTTCAATGATGGCATTTTATTTTCTTTCTTCCTAAAACTTGGGAAATTATAAATTTAAATTGCCAGCTTGGGATGTGTTTCCATGCACATGAATTCATAAAACTTTGCCTCATTGATATTTCTGTTTGCATTACTTATTAGTGTGTTTATTTTATGTGGATATTTAGAAGGCTCTTACTATGCAGACCTATCTTGAGCTCCCCTTGTTTAGCATTCATTACCAGTTTTTAATATGTATCCCCCCCTCAGGCTGATTTATTTCATTTTCTGTATTGTAGCTGTTAGGGCAAATCACATACCATGGTCCAAATCCCTTCGGTGCCTGATTTTTTGGTGGCTCGTGAGGTGAGAATAGTTTTTACATTTTGAGACTTGGTAAGAGAAATCAAATGAAGAATAATATTTTGTAATGCATGAAAATTATATGAAGCTTAAATTTTAGTGTTCATAAGTGAAGTTTTATTGACTCTTAGTCATGTTCATTTGGTTATGTATTATTTGCATCTGCTGTTGACAACAGAAGAGCCTGGGCAGAGACTATGGCCTACAAAGCTGAAAATATTTACAACGAGCCCTTTACAGAAAAAGTTGGCTGACCCTTGTTATAAAGTGTCTGCAAAGACCCAGTCAGCAGCACTCCATGTTCCCCATGGATCTTTTCCTTTCTTAGAGTTCCAGCTTGGATTCCACTTCCTTCATGACCCAATTAAGCATTTGATTGATTGCATAGTTCTCTCATATCAATAGTTTTATGTATATTGTTTTTTCTTTTTTCTCCTTTTTTGTAAATGTGATCTTTTTGAAGACAGGAACCATATACTGTGTTTAGCAACATAGCACTAAGCCAAGAATTAGGCATGAGGTACTTGGCTCCAATGAAGTGTTTGTGACTTTAATTGGAATTCTTTAAGTTGAGTCTTCTAGATTTCATTTAAGGAGCCACAGTGGAGAAGGCAAGATTTTGATATACAAATAATTATATGTTCACTGTTTTAATTGTGGTTTGTATAGCGAACTGTGGAAGCCCAGAAGAGCAAGTAACCAGAGGAGTGAGAAAAGGCTCCCCATAGGAAGTGAAACTTGATGTAAATCTTGTGTACAAGGCATGGATGGAAGAGTGCAGCCAAGTGACCTTTCATTCTCTTGCATTTGCCAGGAGAGGGATGAAAACCATCCTAAGTCTGGTGTTATCAATTTCATGAATACTTTTATCCTTGCATTATATTATATCCTTGTATATATCTTTTGTGATTGTGTGCTAAGTTGCTCAGTCATGTCTGACTCTATGCGACCCTTTTGACTGTATCCCGCCAGGCTCCTCTGTCCATGAGATTCTCCAGGCAAGAATACTGGAGTGGTTGCCATGCCCTCCTCCAGGGGATCTTTCCAACCCAGGGATTGAACCCACATCTCTTAAGTCTTCTGCATTGTCAGGCACGTTCTTTACCACTAGCACCACCTGGGAATCCCATGTATCTTTTAAAAATATTTATTCATTTGGCTGCACCAGGTCTTAGTTGCAGCCCTTGGGGTCTATCTTTGTTGCAGCATGCAGGATTTAAAAAAAAATTTTTTTTTCAGTTGTGGCCCGCGGGATCTTTAGTCACATCATGTAGGATCTAGTTCCCTGACCAGGGATGGATCCCCACACCCTGTATTGGGAGCACAGAGTCTCAGCCACTGGACGACCAGGGAAGTCCCCTGCACATGATCCATTCTGTTAGTGGTTGGGAATAGGGTAGAGCTGGTACAAAGCTTTGGTCTCAGAGGTCTCATCTTAATTTTGTCTAGTCAGTTGTTGCCCAAAGATACCAAAAAGCTGAAAACCTGAATAATAGTTCTTTTTCCAGCTAACTCTGCTGGAATCACCTTTCTAGTTTGGTGGGTATTTTTTACAGAGCAATGAAGTTTCCTAAAATGGAGTCTTTCTGTGGGCTGTTTGGCTGTCAGTAAGGCAGGCCCATACCTTTTCCCTTCTTCTGTAGAAATGACAATATGAATTAAGCTGAAATGAGAAAGTGAGAAAGGGATTAGAAATCAAAAGTGAGAAAAAGATTAGACTTCTGCTTCAGAGCTATAGAGTTATCTGGAATGTTTTGCAAATGGTTGCTACATCATCAACAGCAAAAAAGATAATTACGAAATGTATACATCACAATGTGCTTTTGTAGACACTTTGCATTGTGCTCTGCTCAGTTCAGTTCAGTCGCTCAGTCATGTCCAACTCTTTGCGACCCCATGGACTGCAGCATGCCAGGCTTCCCTGTCCATCACCAACTCCTGGAGCTTGCTCAACTCATGCCCATCAAGTCGGTGATGCCATCAAAACATCTCATCCTCTGTTGTCCCCTACTCCTTTTGCCTTCAATCTTTCCCAGCATCAGGGTCTTTTCCAATGAGTCAGTTCTTTGCATCAGGTGGCCAAAGTATTGGAGCTTCAGCTTCAACATCAGTCCTTCTGATGAATATTCAGGACTGATTTCCTTTGGGATTGACTGGTTTGATCTCCAAAAGGCAAACCACTTCAGCATTCTTGCCTTGAGAACCCCATGAACAGTATGAAAAGGTATCGTGCTCACATTCCTTTAAACGTTGTTCCCAAAGGTGCTCGGCCTCTAGCTCAACTGGACTTCTGGGCCGAGGCAGTTTGGTAAAGATACAGGAGTGGGGTTGGGAGAGGTGAAAGCAGCCTTCCAATTACAGATCTGTCCTCACTTTAGGATCCTCTTCGGGCAGACTGGTGTCAGGTGGAGTCAGAGTCAGAGGGAGGAGCAGCAGCAGGGCGGGACTAGGGTGCTCTGCATCTCATTCAGGTCAAGCACAGTCTGGTCCAACGTCCTTCGGTGCATCTCACTGTCTTCCAAAGCATCAGTTGTCTTTCGCAGCTTGACTGTCGATCTCTCAGCAAACCCAGCATGGATATCTGCCTCTTTAGATTGTCACTAAGAATCTTTATCTCTTTCTCATATTTGTCTTCTTTTTGAGAGTACTTCTTAGCAGCACTCAGACATTTCAGGTTCTGGCCCATCAGCCTGATTTGCCCATCCATCTCTTGACAACGGGATTCTGCCAGTTCAGCTTGCTCCTCTGCATTCTAAGTCTCCTTGTCATCACCAACCTATGAGCCACCTGTCTCTTCAAACTTCTGATATACCTCTTCTGCAATGTGCTTATCTTCTTTGAGTTGGATTTCCCAGAGTTCCATTTTTTCTTCAACTTTTAAGGTTTGGTTTTCAGTATCCCTCATACCTCTCTCGTTCTCATGAGCAACTTTCTGGGCTTCATCTAGCTTTTGCAGAGCAGTGGCCAGGTGCTCTAGAGCATGGTTCAGCTCCTCTTCATCCAGCTGGAATCTGTGGTTCAAGGAGGGCACCTCAGCCCATTATATTTGTAATTTTGTTTTCCCATGTTTTGAATTTAAAACTCATCTATAGTTTATTTTCGTATGTAGTATGAAGTAAGTTTTAACAATTTTCCCCTTCTGCATGCATGCATGGTATGTCGCTTCAGTTGTGTCTGACTCTTTGCGACCCTGTGGACTGTAGTCCACCAGGCTCCTCTGTCCATTGGATTCTCCAGGCAAGAATACTGGAGTGGGTTGTCATGCCCTCCTCCAGGGGATCCCGACCCAGGGTTCGAACCTGAGTCTCTTATGTCTCCTGCATCGGCTGTTGGGTTCTTTACCATGAGCGCCAGCTGGTTTTCCCTCTAGTGCTGCTGCTAAGTCGCATCAGTCGTGTCCGACTCTGCGCAACCCCATAGATGGCAGCCCACCAGGCTCCCCCGTCCCTGGGATTCTCCAGGTAAGAACACTGGAGTGGGTTGCCATTTCCTTCTCCAATGCATGAAAGTGAAAAGGGAAACCGAAGTCGCTCAGTCAGGTCCGACTCTTTGTGACCCCATGGACTGCAGCCTACCAGACTCCTCCGTCCATGGGATTTTCCAGGCAAGAGTACTGGAGTGGGTTGCCATTTCCTTCTCCTTCTCTCTTAGTATTAACAGATTATTCTAGAATATTGAATTAAAGTTTATTTTTTGTCAATTGTTTAAAGTGTTAATATTATCATGTATTAAATTCACAGGTGTTGGACATTTTCTGACCCCTGTCTTCTCTTTACTCATGTGTGCTCAGTTGCTTAGTCATGTCCAACTCTTTGTGACCCCATGGACTATAGCCTGCCAGGCTGCTCTGTCCATGGGATTATCCTGACAAGAACACTGGAGTAAGTTGCCATTTCCTCCTCCAAGCGATCTCCTGACTCAGGGACTGAACCTGTGTCTCCTATGAATCCTGAATTGGCAGGTAGATTCTTTACCACTGAGCTACTTGGGACGCCCTCTCTTTACGTGTGTCTCCTCTCAAATTTGTGTCACTCTCTATAATGTGCTCTGATATTCTGTGGTGAACATTTACTCCTTGTTTTTCCTTTTTATTATTGACTTAGGTATTTTTGTTGGTGATTTCTTTCCAAACAGGTAGAATCATTTTTTTTTTTTTCAAGTGAAAAAAATCCCTTTGAGGTTTTATTAGGAGTTGCATCAAATATATAAATTGTTTGGCAAGAATTTTCCCTTTCACCTACTGATTAATGCATTAGTATAATAGAGTTCTTAATACTGAGTTAATCAAATATTTCTGGAAACTGTTGTCTTCAATCACTTTTCTTTTTCTTTTTTAATGCTGCTTATCTAATTTGGTAATGTTGTACTTAAAATTTTTACATCTGTTTTTCTAATAGTCATTAGTTTTTCTTTATTGTTTTCTCAGTTGTAGTATGAAGGCAATGCTAGATTTGGGGATCAAATTCGGCACTTTTCCATTCTTATTAGTCTTTGAATTTCTTTTTCATTTTTAAAATGATTGGGATATAATTTACATGTAATATTGTGTAAGTTCAAAGTGTACAACATGTTGATTTGATGAGTTTATATATTGCAATGTGACCGCCATCTTAGTGTTAGCTAACACTTTATCACAGCACATAATTATCATTCTTTTTTGGTAGTGAGTATATTAAGAGCTAGTCTCTTAGCAGTGTTAAAGTTGCACTTCTTTATGTAATAGAAGAAATATATTTTCTTTGAATGTTTGATAAAAAACTTTTCTAAAAACTATCTGGTTCCAGTGCCCCTTCTTAAGGGTAAGTTTTAGTTTGTAATATTTATTAATTTAGCTCTTTGGTATAAGTAATGATAATTGCTTTAAATACATAATATTTTCTATTTTTTAATTAATCACCTCTGTTTGTCATCAGGCCTCTCTAATTTTGTGTGTTTGATGATTGATCCTCTTTTTTACTTCAATTTAAGTCAGGATAAATTAAATTGAGCTATTTAAAATCCTAAAGGATGATGCTGTTGAAATGCTGCACTCAATATGTCAGCAAATTTGGAAAACTCAACAGTAGCCACAGGACTGGAAAAGAACAGTTTTCATTCTAGTCTCAAAGAAAGACAATGCCAAAGAATATTCAGACTACCATAAAATTGAGCTAATTTCACATCCTAGCAAGGTCGTGCTTGAAATCCTTCAAGCTAGACTTCAGCAGTACGTGAACCAAGAACTTCCAGATGTACAAGCTGGATTTAGAAAAGGCAAAGGAACCAGAGACCAAATTGTCAACATCCGTTAGATCATAGAAGAAGCAAGGAAATTCCAAGTAGATATCTACTTCTGCTTTATTGACTAGGCTAAAGCCTTTGACTTTGTGGATCACAGCAAACTGGATAGTTCTTAAAGAGATGGGAAAACCAGACCACATTACTGACTCTTGAGGAACCTATGTGCAGGTCGAGGAAGCAACAGTAAAACTGGACGTGGAACAATGGACTGTTGTTTATTTCCTCCTTTCAGAACGGGGAAAGGAGTACATCAAGTTTGTATATAGTCACTCTGCTTATTTAACTTAAATGAAGAGTACATCATGAGAAGTGCCGGGCTGGGTGAATCCCAAGCTAGAATCAAGATTGCCAGCAGAAATATCAACAATGTCAGATATGCAGATATACCACTCATGGCATAAAGCAAAGAGGAACTAAAGAACCTCTTGATGAGAGTGAAAGAGGAGAGTGAAAAAGATGTCTTAAAACTCAACTTTCAAAAAACGAAGATCATGGCATCTGGTCCCATCACTTCATGGCAAATAGATGGGGAAAAAGTGCAAACAGTGATAGATTTTCTTTCCTTGGGCTCCAAAATCACTGTGGATGGTGATTGCCGCCATGAAATTAAAAGATGCTTGCTCCTTGGATGAAAAGCTATGACAAGCCTAGAAAGTATATTAAAAAGCAGAGACATTACTTTGCCAACAAAGGTCCGTCTAGTCAAACCTATGATTTTTCCAATAATCATATACGGATGTGAGAGTTGAACCATAAAGAAGGTTGAACATTGAAGAATTGATGCTTTTGAATTGAGGTGCTGGAGGACTCTTGAGGGTCTCTTGGACAGCAAGGATATCAAACCAGTCAGTTTAAGCTCTAGTACTTTGGCTATCTGATGGGAGAGCCGGCTCATTGGAAAAGACCCAGATGCTGGGAAAGATTGAAGGCAGAAGGAGGCAACCTAGGATGAGATGATTGGATGCTATTCCTGACTCAATAAACATGAGGTTTAGAAAACCCTGGGAGATACTGAAGGACAGGGAAACCTGGTGTGCTGTAGTCCATGGGGTTGCAAAGAGTCAGGGTTACAGCTTAGTGACTGAACAACAACAATAACTCAGATTCTTCTTCTTTTTTTTTTTAAGACTCTTGTCTTTATCAAAACGGTGACTTCTTCTTTAAAATTTTTATTTTTCAGTAAATTTTTTTATTCTGATTAAAGTCACATAATATAAAACATATATAAATATATGTTTTAAATATAATATAAAACATATAATATAAAACTATTTGACCATATTTAACCATACAGTTCAGTGGCACTGAAAATGGTGTTGTCTTTTGCTTGAAATTTGCAGCAGGATATTTTTAGGCTGATCTTCATTTAGTAATCTTTCTGGTTTTTTAAATTGACAAATACCTTTTTTTAATCAGGAAGGTGAACTTCCATTATCTTTTTACCTATTTTAAGAAATATCAGATTATGTTTATTTTGTGTCTGTATCTGTCTTCCATATTTATTACGTCTCCTTTGTTTTTGCTCCTTTTCTGCTTTCTGTTTGATGGTGTCTGCGCACAAATTCTGGGTCTTCTTCCTCAAGCCCTGCTTCCATACATTGCTTATTTTCAGTTGCAGAATGAAAACTGTGTCCCTTGCTCTCCACCTATTGTGTCGTTATCTCATTCCTCTGAAGAAAAATCGATTGTATTTTGTCAATGTTGCTGTTAAGTTATGAATTATCAGTGGACCTCTGGTGATTTCATTTATTTTGGTTCCCTTAGAATATACTTGGCTGAAAATCTTTAACATTTCTCTTTTAGTGTCTTTGATTTCAGGCGTCCAAGGTGGTGCTAGTGGTAAGCAACCTACCTGCCGAAGCAAGTAGACATAAGAGATGCTGTTTCAATCCCCGGGTTGAGATAAGGGTAAGATCTTACCTCCAGGGTAAGATCCTCTGGAGGAGGTCATGGCAGCGCACTCCAATATTCTTGCCTGGAGAATCCCATGGACAGAGAAGCCAGGCAAGCTACAGTTCCTAGGGTTGTACAGAGCTGGAGACAACTGAAGCGACTTAGCACGCATGCATGCATGTATTGTTTCCAGTACTGTCCTCATTCTGCTTTTGAAGATAATTTCTAATACCTAAACATTAATGGCTAAATACGTGAGTGAAAGTGAAAGTCTCTCAGTTGTGTCCAACTCTTTGTGACCCCATGGAATATACAGTCTATGGAATTCTCCAGGCCAGAATACTGGAGTGGGTAGCCTTTTCCTTCTCCAGGGCATCTTCCCAACCCACGGATCGAACCCAGGTCTCCCGCATAAATAAACCCATAAACATGGGGATCTAGGAAGAGTAACAGATAATACTTTGCACGTTAACTTCTTACAAGTTACACATTGTTTAAAAAAGTCCTCACCTGTCTGATAGGTGAATCATACTCATTACTGTTTTATTTCTATTGGTGATTTTGAATGTTTTTTTCCTTATTTATTGAATGTGTAATGAATTTTATATTATTATATATTTATGTTCTTTGTCTTTTGTGGTATGTCTTCTTACGAGTGTTTTGCAGATTGATGCTATTATGCCTGTCTGACAGTTGTTGTATCTACTCTTTTCTAGGCTATTTTAAAGTTTTATTTATGTTTTCCATGTACAAAACATTATATTTAGGTATTAAATTTTATAATTTCTTTTGTGACCTCTTCTATTGTTTTTATGCTTAAAATATTTTATATCTTGAAATATAATAATAATTTTCTCATTTGGTCAGTTTTATGATTTCACAAGAAAATATCTATGTATGTTTATTTACCTCCTTTTAAGAAATAATGACAAGAAGTAAACAAATTGAGTTCCTATTTCCTTGAATGGATTATTAGATTTATTTTGGGATTCAGCATAATTGTACTAATAATAGTGTGATTGTATTTTTTTTCACTATTCTTTCAGGATTCTCCAAACCTTTATGATTATTATCGTATTAATTTACATAACACCCTTGTGAATTATGTAATAACTGTGATCAGAGTTCCACATGGTGTTTTTAGAACATCTCTAGAATAAATAAGGTTTAATTTTGTTAACAAAACATTTGTAAGCAGTCTTTATGACTAATTGACATCACATTTAGAGTTTGGGATAAAAACATAGTTCTATTCAAAGGCAGCTTTGCCAACTCATCTTTTATTTTCTGTCTTCATTTTTAACCTATGGAACATTTGCTACACTTTCACCTCTTCAAACATGGATTATGATTGAAGAGATGGAGATTTGAATTTTTAGATTAGTGATTCTCAGTCTTAGCTTCACACTGGAATCACCCAAGAAGCCTTTTAAGAAACATTAATACTCAAATTTCATGGCCAGAAAGTACTTTTTCATTGTTCTGCGATGTGTTTAAAAAGCTTCCCAGGTGATTCTAATGTGCAGCCAGAGAAGAAAACTACTATTTCAGTGCTCCCCAATGTGTTTGGCACCAGGGACTGGTTTCTTGGAAGACAGTTTTTCCATAGAGCAGGGTTGTGGGGGTGGTTTTGGGATGATTCAAGCACATTACATTTTTTAAAAAAATATTTAACTTTTAATTTTATTTTTATTTTATATTGCTAATAT
Organism: Dama dama; assembly: GCF_033118175.1. Taxonomy (NCBI): domain Eukaryota; kingdom Metazoa; phylum Chordata; class Mammalia; order Artiodactyla; family Cervidae; genus Dama; species Dama dama. The sequence continues at coordinate 77,080,639 of NC_083698.1, read as the reverse complement.
AGCTAGTTAACAATGTTGTGATAGTTTCAGGTGGACAGCAAAGTGACTCAGCCATACATATACATGTGTCCATTCTCCCCCAAACTCCCCTCCCGTCCAGGTTGCCATGTAACATTCAGGAGAGTTCCCGTGCTATACCAGTAGGACCCTGTTGGTTATCCGTTTTAGATACAGCAGTGGGTACATGTTGATCCCAAACTCCCTAACTGTCCCTTCCCCCATTCCTCCCCCTACCTTGCACAGCTATAAAGTTCATTCTCCAAGTGTGTGAGTTTGTTTCTGTTTTGTAAATAAGTTTATTTTGTATTGGTTTTTTTATTTTTTTATTTTTAATTTATTTTTTTTTCATTTATTTTTATTAGTTGGAGGCTAATTACTTTACAATATTGTAGTGGGTTTTGTCATACATTGACATGAATCAGCCATGGATTTACATGTATTCCCAATCCCGATCCCCCTTCCCACCTCCCTCTCTACCCACTCCCTCTGGGTCTTCCCAGTGCACCAGGCCCGAGCACTTGTCTCATGCATCCAACCTGGGCTGGTGATCTGTTTCACCCTAGATAACGTACATGTTTTGATGCTGTTCTCTCGAAACATCCCACCCTCGCCTTCTCCCACAGAGTCCAAAAGTCTGTTCTGTACATCTGTGTCTCTTTTTCTGTTTTGCATATAGGGTTATCATTACCATCCTTCTAAATCCCATATATATGTGTTAGTATGATCAAACACAAAGAACAAATATTAAAAGCTGTAAGGGAGAAACAACAAATAACACACAAAGGGATTCCCATAAGGATAACAGCTGATCTATCAATAGAAACCCTCCAGGCCAGAAGGGAATGGCAGGACGTACTTAAAGTAATGAAAGAGAATAACCTACAACCTAGATTACTGTACCCAGCAAGGATCTCATTCAGATATGAAGGAGAATTCAAAAGCTTTACAGATAAGCAAAAGCTGAGAGAATTCAGCACCAGCAAACCAGCTCTTCAACAAATGCTAAAGGATCTTCTCTAGACAGGAAAGACAGAAAGGTTGTATAAACGTGAACCCAAAACAACAAAGTAAATGGCAACGGGACCATACCTATCAATAATTACCTTAAATGTAAATGTATTGGTTTTTTTTTATTGATAGATTCCACATATAAGGGATATCATAAGATATTTCTCCTTTTCTGACTTATTTCACTCAGTATGACAGTCTCTAGGTCCATCCATGTTGCTGCAAATAGCATTATTTCATTCTTTATAATGACTGAGTAATATTCCATTGTATATGTATCACAACTTCTGTATCCATTCATTTAGGTTGCTTCCATATCCTGGCCACTGTAAATAGTGCTGCAATGAACATTGGGGTGCATGAGTCTTTTGAATCATGGTTTTCTTAGGGTATATGCCCAGAAAACTGGTACAGATGAACCTATTTGCAGGGCAGGAATAGAGATGGAGATGTAAAGAACAAATGTGTGAAAATGGGAGGGAGGGGAAGGGGGTTGGTTGAATTGGGAGATTGGTATTGACATGTATATACTTATATATTTTTACATGTGTATAAAATAGATAGCTAGTGGGAAGCTGCTGTGTAGCAGAGGGAACTCAACTTGGTGCTCTGTACTGATGTAGATGGGTGGGATGGAGGTGTGGGAGGGAGGTTAGAGAGGAAGGGGATATATGTATACATATGACTGATTCACTTCATTATACTGTAGAAACTAACACAATATTGTAAGGCAGTTCTCCTGCCCACAAAAGTCAGCTGGCGAGGGAACTGGGACAGTCCATTGGGTCAGTGTCCAGAGCACTGAGCAGGGCAGAGCAGGCTGGAAAAGGATGGAGGTTGAAGGATAAAGTAAAATAACCAGGAGATTAAAAAAAGAAGTGATAATCCCAGGGAGAAGGACCATTATGTACTATTGCACCGAAATGTGACAGATGCTTGGCGATTCTGGGGCATAACAGGGAGCACATAAGGTAGGAATGTGAAAGGAGAATGTGAAAGATGAGGCTGGATAAATATTAATAATAGCTAAGACTTTTGGTGATGGGTGCTTGGTTAAATATTTTACATAATTTATTCCATTCAATCATCATGTAGTTATGAAGTTGGCCATATCAGGTAGCAGATATGACTCTTATTCACAAATATGTATGTAGTTTTTTTTATGTTAACCCAGATTTGACTGTGAACCTTTACTGCATCTTGGTAAATTGTATTTCAGTCACTACTTTGGTGCCTGCCCTCTCCATGGAGTTGCATATAAATCCAGGAGATTAGCATGGTGCCACGTAAATGGGGAGGACCCTAATTTCTAGGCCTCTAGATTCTGCTTACCTTCTCTTTGTTTCTTGGAATCCCTGGATTTTCAGCCATGAGTGGGATCCTGGAGTCTTTGTGGAGGCTGTCAGCCCTGTTGAACTCTCTTAATGGGGGCTTTCTTCCTAGAGTCATAATCTATGTCAGAATGGAAGCTTTTGGTGAGAATCATAGGAGGTATATTGTCTCTTGTTCCCCTTTTAGACAAGGTTATACTGAGAGTTTTTAATTTTTATTGGAGTATAGTGCTTTTCAATGTTGTGTTAGTTTCTGTTGTACAGCAAAGTGTATCAGGTATATATATATATATACACACACACACATCCCCTCTCTTTTGGATTTCTTTCCCATTTAGGTCACCACAGAGGACTGAGTAGAATTCCCTGTGCTATACAATCTGTTATCATTAGTTGTCTGTTTTATACATAGCAGTGTATATATGTCAATCACAATCTCCCAATTCATCCCACTCCCTTTTTCTCCTTTGGTGTCCGTATGTTTGTTCTCTGTGTCTTTCTCTATTTTTGCTTTGCAAATAGGTTCATCTGTATCATTTTTATAGATTTTTCCATATATATGCATTGATATGTGATACTTGTTTTTCTCTTTATGACTTACTTCACTCTATATGACAGTCTCTGGGTCCATCTACATCTCTGCAAATGGCACAGTGTCTTTCATTTTTATGGCTAAGTAATATTCCATTGTATATATATGCCACATCTTCCTTATTCATTCCTCTGTTGGTGGACATTTAGATTGCTTGCATGTCCTGGCTATTATAATCTGTGACAATTTTTTAATTTACATTTTTGTAACCTATTTTACTTTTGGAAAACATAAACCATTCCTACTTCTTAGAGATTGTGAGATGCCCCATTTTACCACCAACTCTTTTGAGCAAGGGTTGTTTCCCTTCTTTTGATAAGGGGAAAATTTAGGCTTTGGAGGTCAGAAGGTGAAGTTGAAGATATTACATAAGTACTTATATGATAAGAGAAAAAACACATTTCCACAAATTTTTGATTGATTAAATTAAAATAATAATAATTGTGAACAATTTTTTGGTAATATAGATTTGCTAATGAGAAGAATGGAAGTATTTTGTGGGAGGATAAAAAATGTCTTTTCATCCAATAGTTCAGTTCAGTTCAGTCGCTCAGTCACGTCTGACTCTTTGCAACCCCATGGACTGCAGCACACCGGGCTTCCGTGTCCATCGCCAACTCCCGGAGCTTGCTGATTCATGTTCATTGAGTCGGTGGTCGTTCAACCATCTCATCCTCTGTTGTCCCCTCTCCTGCCTTCAATCTTTCCTGATATGATACTGCCAAATAGTAGTATCAGTCTACAAGTATCTGATTTTAATTGAGCATATTCATAGCCTAGAAGTCATTTATAGAATTTATTAGATTTTTCTCCTGATTATTTTCCTTTTACATGTCATTATATTTCAGATTAATCACTTATAATAGGAAGTTAGGTGGAAGCTCCCTAATTGCACCCAGTTAAAAGGATTTTGAAATTTGGAAATTTCCTTTTCACTTGCATTGAAGTCTGAAAAACATTGCTGTAGTTTGAGCTCGCAAAACATATAGTCTGTCAATCTGTGTGGGAATGAAATCCTACTTTTTATTTTAACCTTTGTGAGCATGGAAAGTATGTAAAACAGCCTGACATCATTTGTGATTCAGATGTTAGTCGTTGAAATGACTTTATCGTTATAAAATTTTGGCATGTATGTGCTGTTTTGTCTTGGAATTTTAGGTAGAATTCATTGAAAAACATTCTTAAATTCATAAGAAAAGCTGATTTCCAAAGCTATTCAGTGTTCAGTGTTAGTGACTGGGGGTGGGTTTTTTTTTTTTTTTCCAGAAAATACTTGTTTCTCGACCCTGAGTTTATTTTTTTATTTTTATTTTTTTCAGTATAGGGCAGCTGTTTGTTTGTTTTTTTTTTCCATTTATTTTTATCAGTTGAAGGCTAATTACCTTACAATATTGTACTGGTTTTTGCCATACATTGACATGAATCAGCCATGGATTTACATGTGTTCCCCATCCCCATCCCCCCTCCCACCTCCCTCCCCATCCCATCCCTCCAGGTCTTCCCAGTGCACCAGCCCTGAGCACTTGTCTCATGCATCCAACCTGGGCTGGTGATCTGTTTCATCCTTGATAGTATACTTGTTTCAATGCTATTCTCTCAGAACATCCCACCCTCTCCTTCTCCCACAGAGTCCAAAAGTCTGTTCTGCATCTGTGTCTCTTTTTCTGTTTTGCTTATAGGGTTATTGTTACCATCTTTTTAAATTCCATATATATGCATTAGTATACTGTACTGGTCTTTATCTTTCTGGCTTACTTCACTCTGTATAATGGGCTCCAGTTTCATCCATCTCATTAGAACTGATTCAAACGAATTCTTTTTAATGGCTGAGTAATATTCCATGGTGTATCTGTACCATAGCTTCCTTATCCATTTGTCTGCTGATGGGCATCTAGGTTGCTTCCATGTCCTGGCAATTATAAACAGTAATGTGATGAACATTGGGGTGCACTTGTCTCTTTCAGATCTGGTTTCCTTGGTGTGTATGCCCAGGAGTGAGATTGCTGTGACCCTGAGTTTAAAAAAAAAATCACAGTAAAACTTTACACTGTTAATCCATAAAACTTTTGTGTGGTGGAATGAGTCAGGATATTCAGCCTATATTTTCTGAGAAAGCTTCATGGGATTAACAATGGTTAAGCCACTAGGAAAATGAAGGTGACTACTAACACTACTAGTTTAACATCCACATGATAAAATTCAAATTTTATTTATTTATTTAATTTATTTATTTTATTTTCCTCATTGTTCCTCCTGATGAATAATAAAATGAATAATCATACATTTTTACAAGCTCTTTATTTTTGTTCAACCAAGTCTCTTTTTGCTCCACATATAATTTTTAACCACCCTAAGTTGTTACACATTTTAGCAGATTCCACTTAAGTTGTATTGGATTATTACTTTTTCCTACTCATGTGAATATTCTTGTTTGTAGTGGTTTCAGGCGGCCTCTGCAGGCTAATTCTTCAGTCACTTCAAAATCGACATTGACTCTTGGTATGCAGAACAACTGAGTAGTATCCATAACATCTGTCAACTCATTAAAACCAAGGAAAACCACTCAAAATAATTAGCCTCATTTTTGAATTGACCATACTGATACTGCTCCCAATGTCTTTACTGTTCTTACCAAGACTAATTCATAGTCCTACACAAGTTTATTTTCTCTGGACACATTGCTTCAGCTGCTGCAATCAAACACAACTTAATTAAGTTAGCATTAATAAATGACTTCCCTTGCTTGGCTTACAAATGAACCACTTACAAACTCACTTTGGTTGCAGGCTCATTTTCATTTTTTTTTTTTTTTTACATCTGTGAAGAAATTCTTCTATGATGAGATAGTCTGTTTTCATTTAGTAATATTTTCTGACCATTGAATTTTCTGTGAGTTGGGAATACTGTGATGAGTGCTTAATCTGGAATTAAATATATTCTTTTAGCCCAGATACAATGTCATTGACTGATATACAAAGTGCTTTGTCATTTAATTCAGTAACAACATGGTCCATCTTCCAGTGTGTACTGAAAGTTTGGCACACTTCTCTTATTTTAGCATGAAGGGTATCCACTGGTAATAAAAAAGATTATGATAAGGTAATTCACATGACATTTGAAATGCCATTAAGTTATGACTGAGCCACTGTGATTCATAGTACACCAAGCAGGTGTGCAAAGCAATGAGAGTGTGGCTTCTATCACACCAATAAACTTTTTTTATTTTTTATTTTTAATATTTTTATTGAAGTATAGTTGATTTACAATGTTGCATTAGTTTCTGGGATACAGCAAAGTGATTCAGATATATGTATATATCTGAATATCAGCAATATCAATATAGTCTTTATATATATATATATAAGTTATATATATATAAGTTATTTTCCATAATGGCTTATTACAAGTTATTGAATATATTTCCCTCTGCTATACAGTAGGACCATATTGTTTATTTTTAGACATAGTAGTTTCCATCTGCTAATCCCAAACTCCTAATTTATCCTTCTTCACACGCTTTCCTCTTTGGTAACCATAAGTTTGTTTCCTATGATTGGAAGTCTATTTCTGTTTTGTAAATAAGTAGATTTGTGTCATATTTTAGATTCCACATATAAGTGATATCACATGGTATTTGTCTTTGACTGACTTCACTTAGCATGACAATTTCTAGGTCCATCCATTTGCTGCAAATGGCATTGTTTCATTCTTTTTCATGGGTGAATAGTATTCCATTATATATTTTATATATATATATATACATACCACATCTTCTTTATCCATTCATCTGTTGATGGACATTTATACAACCACTAAATTTTTGTAATGAAAAAGCAGACATAGATGTAATCAGATGAGCTTGGCTGTGTTCCAATAAAACTTCATTTATATACACTGAAATTTGAATTTCATATGATTTTCATCTATTAGAAATATTATTTTTCTTTTGATGTTAAAAACCATTTAAATATGTAAAGATAATGCTTCTTTGTGGTCATATGAAAATGGGCAGCAGGTTGGATTTGGCTTTCAGGCTAATGTGTATGATCTATGGTAATTAATATGATTCTCAGTTGCTTAGTCATGACCCACTCTTTGCAACTCCATGGACTGTAGCCTGCCAGGCTCCTCTGTCCATGGAATTCTCCAGGCAAGAATACAAGAATAAGTTGCCATTCCCGTCTCCAGGGAATCTTTCTGATCAAGGGATCTAACCTGCATCTCCTGTGTCTCCTGTATTGGGTGGCAGATTCTTTACCACTGGGCCTCCTGGGAAGTCCCTGGTAATTAGTGTTGCGTTGGCCAAAAAGTTCCATAATAGCTATGGAAAAACCCAAATGAACTTTTTGGCCAACCCAGTAGTATCTCAGAGACACTGAAAAAAACAGACATTTAGGTCCTGCCTTAAGAATGGGCAAATAAAGTTCAGAAACCCTGGTTATAGAGTTTACCATCAAATCCCCAGCACATAAATGCTCAGTAAGTATTTTTTTTTTTTTAGTAAGTATGTGATAGACAATTTCTGGCCTATAATAAGCCTATGAAGGTCTATCAGATGAGTGAAATTAATCAATGATTACTGTATATCTTATGTGGATCCTAAGGATAGTGAGATTAAAATGAATTGTTTAATCTTAGAGACGTTAAAATAGAGAGAGGCCAGCCCCGAGGAGCATGAAGTGTTTAGTAGCTGGGGATCATTTTAGTTAGGTTATTAATTTATGTAATAATAACTGAAGAGATTATTATTTTGGTTAATTCAGGCGTGAGGGAGGAATTAAATTCTTTAAAAAAGTTATGTAGAAAAAATGAAAAAGTTTTTGACAAGGCAAGATTTTTAAGCCAAGAAGCTAGTAGCTATTGCATTTTTCAGGAGAGTGAACTCGGTGCATTTTAGTTATTTTAGTATGCTAGACTATTTAACTAAAGTTCCCCCTCCCCAATTAATACATACTTCCAAGAATCTGGTTTGTATCTGCATGCATGTGTGCTAAGCTGCTTCAGTTGTGTCTGACTCTTTGTGACCCTAAGGACTGTAGCCTGCCAGGCTCCTCTGTCAATGGGATTTCCCAGGCAAGAATCCTGGAGAGGGTTGCCATTTCCTCCTCCAGGGAATCTTCCTGACCCAGGGACTGAACACCCATCTCCTGTGTCTTTTACATTGCAGACTGATTCTTTACCAGTGGCCCACCTGAGAAGACCCCTGGTTTGTCTCTAGGGACAGTGGGACATATGATTGTTAAGCAGAGGTACATTTTATACTGCATTTTTGAACTCATTTAGTTTGCACTCAGATAAAGAACTCGGTAAGATTTTAAGCTTCCTCTTTGGCATGGGCTATGTTCCATGAATATGCACCGTTTTATCGACTTGAAGGCATTTCTCACTCCAGCAGCCTTAACCTTGTATTCTGTCACTTACTAGGGCAAGATTGAATGTGACATGGCAATATTAAGTGTAAGTTTTGTGTTTGGTTTATTTTTCTGCTATAAAGGTGGAAATCTGTCTGTTTCACATCCTAACTGTACTGTTGTAGTCTATGTGCTTACCCTTCCCTAGCCTTGGTTTCTTGCTCTGAGAAGTTGTAATATGATCTGTTTGAGAGCTTGATTGTGGAGATTAAACGAGACAATATGTGTCAACTGCTGAGCCCAGTGCTTGGAGGATGGTAATAGTGGCTACTATTTATATTAAATGACAAATTTCATACTTTAATATTTCTTAATTTAAGATGACTAGGTGACTGTTGACACTTCATAATCCAAGTTCATTATGGACAGAGTGAACAGTAACTACTTACAAATGTTGGCTGAAATGAACTCCAGCCCTTTCATATCCACAGGGTAGCCCATGGGTCTGCTGTGCATGTGTGTGCAAGATTTCTTTTTAATAACTATTTTTCTTGTATCCTAACTTTGCTTAAAGAGGGTTAAAGCAAGTTTCATTAATGAGATTTGCAAGGACTACAAGGGCTATTTTTCAATCATCATTCATTGTTTATTTCAACAAATACTGAACACTTACATGTGACAAGCATGGGCAATCATGAAGAATTGTCTCTGCTCCTGAGGCACTCAGTTGTAGCGGGGAATAGTCAAGTTAGCGATTGATGCAGTAAGTAGAGTAAGTCTGTGGTGTTATGGCCATGAATGGAAGGGACATCTGGTTGGGAGACTAGAGAATATTTTTCCAAAGAAAGAAATTTCTGCTAAAGTGAGATGAAGGAATGATGAGGGGATTGGACCAGCCTCAGGGGAAGCAGTGAAAGCATCTGGAGAGGCTTGTAAGGGCCTTGTAAACCAAATGCAAACACTATCCTCAGGGCAGTAAGGAGCCTCTGAAAGATTTTAAGTACACACAAAACATTTGTGTTTAGAAATGTAGTTTTGGTGGTGCAGACCAAGTAAGGATTTGTGGGCAAGGAGACCAGTTAAGATGCTGCCATGGTATTCCAAGCAAGAGAACATGGTGGCCATGGGGATGAAGAGAAAGTAAACAGATTAATGATCTCTTTAAGGGTTACAATTGATGTTAGTTAGCCAATCATGAGGATGAGGATGTGAAAGATGGAAAATTAAATCACAACTCCCCAGTTTCTTAATTTAGCCACTGGGTGGGTGTTAGGGACATTTAGTGAGAAGAAGAGCAGATTTTGTCTGGGTACTTGGGGAAATGATGAATTCTTTAGCAGGCATATTGATTTTTTTTTTTTTTTTTTAGTGCTTGTGAGACCTTAAATTGTGTGCCCCCCCCCCCCCGCCCCCGCCAATATCCAGTGTCTGTAGTTTAGAAAAGACGTGCTTACATATATTCCATTTCCCAGGAGGCAGTCTTATCAGTTTTTGGGGATATGAACAAAGCATAGGTTCTTCACTCCTCAAAAAAGAGAAAGAAAATTAGAAAAATCTAGGAAGAAATGATTTAAAGTTTAACATATTTTAAAATTTTGTGTCAATTAAATAAAAGTTTATCTTGTGGTTTAGTGGTTGTTTTATCTCTAGCTCCCAAAGGTGGTGGGAACTAGAGATACAGATTTGTGAGTTGTTGGAATAAGGATGATAATTAGAAGAAAAGCCTGGAAGATGGCAGAGGAGTAGGACTGGGAGACCACTTTCTCTCCTACAAATTCATCAAAAGAATAACTGAACACAGAGCAAACTTCGCAAAACAACTTCTGATCGCTAGCTGAGGTCATCAGGCGCCCAGAAAAGCAGCCCATTGTCTTCGAAAGGAGGTAGGACAAAATATAAAAGATAAAAAGTGAGACAAAAGAGCTAAGGACGGAGGTCCGTCCCGGGAAGGGAGTCTTAGGCGGCATTGCTTGGAGTGGGGTCCGGGCCTGAGTGCCCTGAGGACAATCGGAGGGAGCTTCTGTGAGTTGCCAACTTGAACTGTGGGAGACCAAAAGAGAGAGAGTAAATTAACCGGCCCGAACACACTGCCGGCCGTTCGCAGAACAAAGAGACCGAGAAAATCCAGAGAAGAGCTCGCAGGCTGCGGACCGGCCCAGCCCCGCCAGAGGCAGGAGGCAGGGAGGAGGGGAAGGTCGCGGCGAGACACAGGGCGCAGGCACCCGACCGGCGCGGGCGGGGACTGGGGCTGGGGATGCGGAGGGCAGAAGGCGCGCGCACCCGACTGGCGCCAGAGGAAACTGGGACTGGGTCCGTGGAAGGGAGTGGGCGCGCCACACCTGGGGAGAGTGTGCCCATCAAGCCCCTGGCTGCCTGGACCGCTCTGACCAGGAAGGCACAGAGAGCAGGCGCAGCTTTTCATTCCGCGCTTTTGTGGAACACCCGAGGGCTGGAACCTCGTGCAGCGCGGGGCGCGCTCCATATAGAACAGCCAGGAGCCTGAGCAGAGCAGACGGAGAAAGCAGCGCCAGCCCCTCCCGGCAGCGCCAGCCCCTCCCCGCAGAGCGACGGAACTAGCTACCTGAATAAGAGTCCACCTCCGCCCGCCTGTGTCAGGGCGGAAATGAGGTTCTGAAGAGACCGGCAAACAGAAGCCAAATAAACAAAGGGAACCGCTTCAGAAGGGACTGGTGCAACAGATTAAAATCCCTCTAGAAAACACCGACTACACCGGAAGGGGCCTGTAGATATCGAGAAGTGTAAGCTGGAACGAGGAGCTATCTGAAACTGAGCCGAACCCACACTGACCATAACAGCTCCAGAGAAACTCCTAGATATAATTTTACTTTTTTCTCTTTTTTTTTCTTTTTTATTTTTTCTCTTTTATTTTCCTTTAAAATTCCCTATTACTCCCCCATTACTCCTTAACTTTCATTTCCATAGATTTTTACGATTTTTTTAATTAGGGGAAAAAAATTTTTTTTTTCTTTTTCTTTTCTTTTTTCTTCTTTTTTTCTTTCCTTTTTCTCTTCTATTTTATATTTTTCTTTTTCTCTTATTTCTTTTAAAGTCCTCTAGTACTCCTCTACTACTCCTTAATTTTCATTTTCAATACACTATAACCTTAGAAAAGAAAAAAAAGGGAAGCCCTATTTTTAAACCGAAGATTATTCTCTCCCAATCTTGACTCTCTGTTTTCTACCTCAGAACACCTCTATTTCCAACTTTCCCCTTCTCTTCCCAATCCAATTCTGTGAATCTTTGTAGGTGACTGGGCTACGGAGAACACTCTGGGAACAGACAGCTGCGTAGATCTGTCTCTCTCCTCTTGAGACCCCCTTTTTTCTCCTCCTGCTCATCTCTATCTCCCTCCTCCCTCTCCTCTTCTTCATGTAACTCTGTGAACCTCTCTGGGTGTCCCTAACGGGGGAGAATCTTTTCGCCATTAACCTAGAAGTTTTCTTATCAGTGCTGTATAGTTGGAGAAGTCCTGAGACTACAGGAAGAATAAAACTGAAATCCAGAGGCAGGAGACTTAAGCCCAAAACCTGAGAACACCAGAAAACTCCTGACTACATGGAACTTTAAGTAATAAGTGACCGTCCAAAAGCCTCCATACCTACACTGAAACCAACCACCACCGAAGAGCCAATAAGTTTTAGAGCAAGACATACCACACAAATTCTCCAGCAACGCAGGAACATAGCCCTGAACGTCAACATACAGGCTGCCCAAGGTCACACCTAACACATAGACCCATCTCAAAATTCATTACTGGGCACTCCATTGCTCTCCAAAGAGAAGAAATCAAGTTCCACGCACCAGAACACTGACGCAAGCTTCCCTAACCAGGAAACCTTGAGAAGCCAATCGTCTAATCCCACCCACTGGGTAAATCCTCCACAATAAAAAGGAACCACAGACCTCCAGAACACAGAAAGCCCACTCCAGACACAGCAATCTAAACAAGATGAAAAGGCAAAGAAATACCCAACAGGTAAAGGAATATGAAAAATGCCCACCAAGTCAAACAAAAGAGGAGGAGATAGGGAATCTACCTGAAAAAGAATTTAGAATAATGATAATAAAAATGATCCAAAATCTTGAAAACAAAATGGAGTTACAGATAAATAGCCTGGAAACAAAGATTGAAAATATACAAGAAATGTTTAATAAAGACCTAGAAGAAATAAAAAAGAGTCAATTAAAAATGAATAATGCAATGAATGAGATCAAAAACACTTTGGAGGGAACCAAGAGCAGAATAATGGAGGCAGAAGATAGGATAAGTGAGGTAGAAGATAAAATGGTGGAAATAAATGAAGCAGAGAGGAAAAAAGAAAAAAGGATCAAAAGAAATGAGGACAACCTCAGGGACCTCTGGGACAATGTGAAACGCCCCAACATTCGAATCATAGGAGTTCCAGAAGAAGAAGACAAAAAGAAAGGCCATGAGAAAATACTTGAGGAGATAATAGCTGAAAACTTCCCTAAAATGGGGAAGGAAATAGCCACCCAAGTCCAAGAAACCCAGAGAGTCCCAAACAGGATAAACCCAAGGCGAAACACCCCAAGACACATATTAATCAAATTAACAAAGATCAAACACAAAGAACAAATATTAAAAGCAGCAAGGGAAAAACAACAAATAACACACAAAGGGATTCCCATAAGGATAACAGCTGATCTATCAATAGAAACCCTCCAGGCCAGAAGGGAATGGCAGGACGTACTGAAAGTAATGAAAGAGAATAACCTACAACCTAGATTACTGTATCCAGCAAGGATCTCATTCAGATATGAAGGAGAATTCAAAAGCTTTACAGATAAGCAAAAGCTGAGAGAATTCAGCACCACCAAACCAGCTCTTCAACAAATGCTAAAGGATCTTCTCTAGACAGGAAATGTAGAAAGGTTGTATAAATGTGAACCCAAAACAACAAAGTAAATGGCAACGGGACCACACCTATCAATAATTACCCTAAATGTAAATGGGTTGAATGCCCCAACCAAAAGACAAAGATTGGCTGAATGGATACAAAAACAAGACCCCTATATATGCTGTCTACAAGAGACCCACCTCAAAACAAGAGACACATACAGACTAAAAGTGAAGGGCTGGAAAAAAATATTTCATGCAAACGGAGACCAAAAGAAAGCAGGAGTTGCAATACTCATATCAGATAAAATAGACTTTCAAATAAAGGATGTGAAAAGAGACAAAGAAGGACACTACATAATGATCAAAGGATCAATCCAAGAAGAAGATATAACAATTATAAATATATATGCACCCAACATAGGAGCACCACAATATGTACGGCAAACACTAACGAATATGAAAGAGGAAATTAATAGTAACACAATAATAGTGGGAGACTTTAATACCCCACTCACAACTATGGATAGATCAACTAAACAGAAAATTAACAAGGAAACACAAACCTTAAATGACACAATGGACCAGCTAGACCTAATTGATATCTATAGGACATTTCACCCCAAAACAACCAACTTCACCTTTTTCTCAAGTGCACATGGAACCTTCTCCAGAATAGATCACATCCTGGGCCATAAATCTGGTCTTGGAAAATTCAAAAAAATTGAAATCATTCCAGTCATCTTTTCTGACCACAGTGCAGTAAGATTAGATCTCAATTACAGGAAAAAAATTGTTAAAAATTCAAACATATGGAGGCTAAATAACACGCTTCTGAATAACCAACAAATCATAGAAGAAATCAAAAAAGAAATCAAAATATGTATAGAAATGAATGAAAATGAAAACACAACAACCCAAAACCTATGGGACACTGTAAAAGCAGTGCTAAGGGGAAGGTTCATAGCATTACAGGCTTACATCAAGAAACAAGAAAAAAACCAAATAAATAACCTAACTCTACACCTAAAGCAATTAGAGAAGGAAGAAATGAAGAACCCCAGGGTTAGCAGAAGGAAAGAAATCTTAAAAATCGGGGCAGAAATAAATGCAAAAGAAACTAAAGAGACCATAGCAAAAATCAACAAAGCTAAAAGCTGTTTTTTTGAAAAAATAAACAAAATTGACAAACCATTAGCAAGACTCATTAAGAAACAAAGAGAGAAGAACCAAATTAACAAAATTAGAAATGAAAATGGAGAGATCACAACAGACAACAGTGAAATACAAAGGATCATAAGAGACTACTACCAGCAGCTCTATGCCAATAAAATGGACAACTTAGAAGAAATGGTTCCAAAACTGAACCAGGAAGAAATAGAAGATCTTAACAGACCCATCACAAGCAAGGAAATCAAAACTGTAATCAAAAATCTTCCAGCAAACAAAAGCCCAGGACCAGATGGCTTCACAGCTGAATTCTACCAAAAATTTAGAGAAGAGCTAACACCTATCTTACTCAAACTCTTCCAGAAAATTGCAGATGAAGGTAAGCTTCCAAACTCATTCTATGAGGCCACCATCACCCTAATTCCAAAGCCAGACAAAGATGCCACAAAAAAAGAAAACTACAGGTCAATATCACTGATGAACATAGATGCAAAAATCCTTAACAAAATTCTAGCAAACAGAATCCAACAACATATTAAAAAAATCATACACCATGACCAAGTGGGCTTTATCCCAGGAATGCAAGGATTCTTTAATATCCACAAATCAATCAATGTAATACACCACATTAACAAATTGAAAGATAAAAACCATATGATTATCTCAATAGATGCAGAGAAAGCCTTTGACAAAATTCAACACTCATTTGTGATTAAAACTCTCCAGAAAGCAGGAATAGAAGGAACATACCTCAACATAATAAAAGCTATATATGACAAACCCACAGCAAGCATCACCCTCAATGGTGAAAAATTGAAAGCATTTCCCCTGAAATCAGGAACAAGACAAGGGTGCCCACTCTCACCACTACTATTCAACATAGTGTTGGAAGTTTTGGCCACAGCAATCAGAGCAGAAAAAGAAGTAAAAGGAATCCGCATAGGAAAAGAAGAAGTGAAACTCTCACTGTTTGCAGATGACATGATCCTCTACATAGAAAACCCTAAAGACTCTACCAGAAAATTACTAGAGCTAATCAATGAATATAGTAAAGTTGCAGGATATAAAATTAACACACAGAAATCCCTTGCATTCCTATATACTAACAATGAAAAAACAGAAAGAGAAATTAAGGAAACAATACCATTCACCATTGCAACAAAAAGAATAAAATACTTAGGAGTATATCTACCTAAAGAAACAAAAGACGTACACATAGAAAACTATAAAACACTGATGAAAGAAGTCAAAGAGGACACAAACAGATGGAGAAACATACCGTGTTCATGGATTGGAAGAATCAATATTATCAAAATGGCTATTCTACCCAAAGCAATCTATAGATTCAGTGCAATCTCTATCAAGCTACCAACGGTATTTTTCACAGAACTAGACCAAAGAATTTCACAATTTGTATGGAAATATAAAAATCCTCGAATAGCCAAAGTAATCTTGAGGAAGAAGAATGGAACTGGAGGAATCAACCTGCCTGACTTCAGACTATACTACAAAGCCACAGTCATCAAGACAGTATGGTACTGGCACAAAGACAGAAATATAGATCAATGGAACAGAATAGAAAGCTCAGAGATAAATCCACGGACCTATGGACACCTTATCTTTGACAAAGTAGGCAAGGATATACAATGGAAAAAAGACAACCTCTTTAACAAGTGGTGCTGGGAAAACTGGTCAACCACTTGTAAAAGAATGAAACTAGAACACTTTCTAACACCATACACCAAAATAAACTCAAAATGGATTAAAGATCTAAATGTAAGACCAGAAACTATAAACCTCCTAGAGGAGAACATAGGCAAAACACTCTCCGACATAAATCACAGCAAGATCCTCTATGACCCACCTCCCAGAATATTGGAAATAAAAGCAAAACTAAACAAATGGGACCTAATGAAACTTAAAAGCTTTTGCACTACAAAGGAAACTATAAGTAAGGTGAAAAGACAGCCCTCAGATTGGGAGAAAATAATAGCAAATGAAGCAACAGACAAAGGATTAATCTCAAAAATATACAAGCAACTCCTGAAGCTCAATTCCAGAAAAATAAATGACCCAGTCAAAATATGGGCCAAAGACCTAAACAGACATTTCTCCAAAGAAGACATACAGATGGCTAACAAACACATGAAAAGATGCTCAACCTCACTCATTATTAGAGAAATGCAAATCAAAACCACAATGAGGTACCATTACACGCCAGCCAGGATGGCTGCTATCCAAAAGTCTACAAGCAATAAATGCTGGAGAGGGTGTGGAGAAAAGGGAACCCTCTTACACTGTTGGTGGGAATGCAAACTAGTACAGCCGCTATGGAAAACAGTGTGGAGATTTCTTAAAAACTGGAAATAGAACTGCCATATGACCCAGCAATCCCACTTCTGGGCATACACACTGAGGAAACCAGATCTGAAAGAGACACGTGCACCCCAATGTTCATCGCAGCACTGTTTATAATAGCCAGGACATGGAAGCAAGCTAGATGCCCATCAGCAGATGAATGGATAAGGAAGCTGTGGTACATATACACCATGGAATATTACTCAGCCATTAAAAAGAATTCATTTGAACCAGTCCTAATGAGATGGATGAAACTGGACCTTATACAGAGTGAAGTAAGCCAGAAAGATAAAGAACATTACAGCATACTAACACATATATATGGAATTTAGAAAGATGGTAACGATAACCCTATATGCAAAACAGAAAAAGAGACACAGAAATACAGAACAGACTTTTGAACCCTGTGGGAGAAGGTGAGGGTGGGATATTTCAAAAGAACAGCATGTATACTATCTATGGTGAAACAGATCACCAGCCCAGGTGGGATGCATGTGACAAGTGCTCGGGCCTGGTACACTGGGAAGACCCAGAGGAATCGGGTGGAGAGGGAGGTGGGAGGGGGGATCGGGATGGGGAATACGTGTAAATCTATGGCTGATTCATATCAATGTATGACAAATCCCCCCCCCCCCAAAAAAAAAGGAAAAAAAAAAAAGAAGAAGAAAAAAAAAAAGGATGATAATTAAAATGACTGAGTGGATGAGATTATTAAAGGGGTGTGGGATGAAGAGCATAATTTTATTTCCCAACTGCACATTGGAATTTGGAGAACATTAAAAAAAGTCCTAATGCTTAAGAACTACCACCAGAAATTCTGACTGAATTTCTGTAGGTTGACACTGGCTTAGAGTGAGAAGAGATCTCAGTAAAGAATGTGGAAGACCACGACTTTTAAGGATCAGGCCAGAGAGGAAAGTTAAGACAGCTGGGTTGTCATGGAGTTCAAGGAAACTGCTCTTCAGGTGCACTGGGTCTACCTGTATCATGTATGCTTGTTTCAGATAACAGAAGTCAGGAAACAACCAACCAACCAACCAACCAACCAGTCATCACAGATCTCCAAAGTCTCCATCACTACCCACTATACATCCTGGGATGTATAAGGATGAAAATGACTGCTATGGTTAAAGATTCTGGTACTAAATTTGCATGCCAGAGAAGGTAGCTTGGGAAAGATATTCGTATATGTATCTGCTCTCTCTCGCTCCATCCATAAATATATTCATCTTTATTATAGTATAGTAGCTGTAGTAGAGTGTATAGTATATATAGCCTATTAGTATTAACAACGATCATATTAAACATAGGAGGAATGCTGAACATAGAAACTTAAGCCTGGAAGCAACAATGTAGTTTAAAAAAATTCATATAAAATTCATATGCCATAAAATCCAGCCTTTTAAAATGTATAATTCAGTGGTTTTTAGTGTATTTACAGGTTATATAATTATCAGTACTAGCTAATTCCAGAAAAAATTGTAAATTTGACTTGTGTGGTAGGATGAGAATTTGCTTTTAGTCATTCTATTTGTAAAATATAATTTAGTCTAATAGTATATGAAAACTATTCCAGTTTTTAAAAATAAGAAGCAAAAATGTAAAAAAAAACCCTAGACTATAAAAAAAAAAAACTCTGGCACTGAGATATTTACTAATAGTAAATAAACCCACTAAATAACATAAAAAAAACTCACCACTCTTATTTAAAAAATGTTATTTTGTTCTCTAGCGGTCCAGTGGCTAAGACCTTGCTCCTAGTGCAGGGGGCTTGTTCCCTGTTTGGGGAACAGAGATCCCACACGTGGCAACTAAGACCTGGTGCAGCCAAATAAATAAGTTAATTAAATATTTAAAGAATTACATTAAAAAATGTTATTTAACTTCCATACAGTGAGAACCAGTGTCATTTGCCATTAATAGTAGGTAAGAATCAAAATAAATATAATGGAAATTAATAATGTAAATTTAAGTAAGGCAAAGATATTTCTCCTTAATACCTCTCAAATCTCCCCTCTTATATTCACTTACCTCCAACACTGCTGTTGCCCTCTGGTCCATTACCTGTTAGAATATTGCAGGTTCTCATCTCCCTTCTTCCTCTCCTGCATCCCAAGCATCAAAGACCTGATCTTGAACTTGGCTTTCCTGTCTTGCATGACCTATCTTTGCTTCCTTGCCCATCCTCATCTCCCATTATTCTCTTCCTTCTTATTGCACTTCATATAAATTTCTTTCAGCCTCTAAGCCTTTGTTCCTGGCTTTTCCTCACCTCCCTGGAACATACTCTGCTGCTTTTCTTCATCTAGTAAACTCCTACTTGCCCTTCAGACTTTATCTTTAATGTCACCTCCTCAGGAAGTCTTCCCTGACCTCAATTCCCTGCTTCATGCTCTTCCCTACTGAGTCAAATCTTCCATTATACAACTTCAGTCTATATTTATGTGTTTATTTTTGAGGTTATTTGTTTAATGTTCACAATCTGTGTCAATAGATTATAAATGAACAAGAACAAGATCTGGACCTGTTTTGTTTATTCTTGTATCCTCCACATATAGTAGAGAGTCTGGTATACAGTGGGTTCTTGGTACATATTTTCTTGAAAAAAATAAATGAATGGATAAGCAAATGGACCCATTGTCCTTGATTGGTTGTATTCTGAGTTTCATATTCCTTCCTTGTCCTATCTGATTGGAATGTTTATCTTATACTGGGACCAATATGATTATCTGCAGTTGCCTCAAGTTCAGACCTTCTCCTCACTGGCCACGTATCAATAGCTGAAGCTAGTATTGATTACCACTACTCAAAACTAGGCAACCATAAAATTGAAGTTCATTTTTCCAATTTGGCTGATTTTCAAAATCATCTCAGACCTTTTTAAAATGAAAATTCCTGGGTTTTAGGCTTACTGAATTAGAACTTTTGGTTAGTGTCTGTATTCTTAATGAGTTCTCCAGGTAGTTCATATTCCGTATTAACACTGCACTGCAGAGCGGTATTTGGGAATCAGTTCCTTGGAAAACTCAGCAAAATGCTTTTTGTAACTGTTTTCGCTCTTTATTTTGGAGATGGGGTGGAGCATGAGGAGACTGTGTAACAGAGCATGGCTGAGTGCAGACCCTGGGGGGTCTGCTGTTGCTGTGCCCCATTAAAGCCCCCTTCACACCCCTGTTACTAGGCAGTGGTTACTACAGGACTGTTACTGGTCCTCCTTGGCCATTCGTTGGCACCTCAGTGAGCCCCTCCCCCAAGCAACCAACTGTCAGTGAACAGACGTTAATGGTCCTGCTTAGCCATTGGTCAGAGGTGCAGTGGGCCCCGCCCACAAGCAGCCAACCGTCAGTGAGCAACCGTTAGTCGGAGATTCAACCGATGGTTGGTGGAGTGATGGCTGTCAGGCGGAGAGTAAGGTAAGAGTTGGATCCCGGCCTTCTACCTGGGGTCCTCCAGCTCATCTGGCCTTGGACCAGTGGGTGAGCTGATGGAGGGGCCCAGGGAACAGGCTGGGGGCTGTGTCCTGCAGAGCTCCAGAGCCCTCAGCAAGGCTGTCCACTGACTGGGCCCAGGCCTTGAGGCAACAGTAAACCTCTACCCTATCCCTACCTCTGCGACCTAATGGAAGGGACAACCTGGCTGAGTGACAGCCTGAAGGACTTGGCCCAAGATGTTTGGGTGGCCTGAGGAGCCTGAGGGCTAGATGGGTCCTGGGCAACTGGCTCCCTCAGTGATGACAGCTGGGCAGGGTCTGGGAACCTGGCTCTGAAGAAGCTGCCAACTGAGATCTGCCTCCTCTTAGCCAGAACCTGGATCTCAGAGGGTGGAAGTGAGCTTGGGGACCTTGCCCTTTCTTGTCAGAACAGAGAGTAGCATTTGTTTGGTGGAGATTTATACAAACATCATTACCTGACCATGACCTGACCTCAAGTATGAAGAAGTATGCAACAACTCACCCTGCCCCTCCCTCACCTTTTCTAGAAAAGGGCTTTGCCTAAAGCTTTCAAGGAGTTTGAGGTTTTTAAGGTGTGAGTCACCTGTCTCCTTGTATGAACCTCAATAAACCTTTCTCTGCTCCAAACTCTGACACTTTGGTATTGTTTGGCCTCACTCTGTGTCCGGCACATGAACTTGCATTTCGGTAATATATTTCTTTGGCTTTTGTGGAAAGAAAACAGCTTCTCAGTTGAGTTCTTCCTGAAGAAACTAACTCCCATTTATGCCTGTAACAATCTATCATTTCTTCCCTATTTTACACTGTTAGTCTATTCTAGTCCTGACTTCACATGTCCATACTGCAACAGTTTGGCCTGAATTGTCTTACAATTTTATATACATTTGCATCTGGCCACTCATGGAATGCTATACTCAGCCACAGAGAGAAGGAAGTTGAGATGAGGTAGGGCTGTTCCAAGAAATGATTCTGCAGCAGTTCTGGTCTCTCAGAAGGGGGATGGACAGACGTAAGCCTCCATCATATTATTTAAGAGAGATAGAAAAGTTAAATCCAATTTGAGTTTAATATCTCTCCAATTATAGTGGGCAGGAAGTGGCAGTAGATGGAGGAGGAGGAGTATTGGATGGAGGTCAGCAGGGACTCAAGTGGCCCTAAGGATTATGACCTCAAGGATCAGTTGCAATAGACCCTTGTTATTGTTGTTCAGTTACTCTGTTCAGTTGTGTCTGACTCTTTGTGACCTTATGGGCTGCAGCATGCCAGGCTTCCCTATCCATCACTATCTCCCGGAGTTTGCTCAAACTCATGTCCATTGAGTCGATGCCATCCAACCATCTCATCCTCTGTCGCCTCCTTCTTCTCCAGCCCTTAGTCTTTCCTAGCATCAGGGCCTTTTCTAATTAGTCAGCTCTTTGCAATAGACCCCTAGGCTCCTATGAATTGTGAGAGTATTTATGTTGGGAACTGGTGATGTTTGTTGAAAGGACGAAAGAAACTGGAGATATCTAGTAGTATTTCAGCTTGATGGCTGGTTTAAGATGGTTCATGGCCAGGCTATATGTCCCAGTGGGGCACTGGACTGTGATATTTTGGACAGGTGACAGAAATTCAGTTCAGGGACACGTGGTTCCTGCAACATGTGACATTGTTTGTGCAAACACAGGATACTGCAGCTAAACTGGGAGCAGGGAAGGTAACACAGTCTGGGTACCTTGGATCCTGAATTTAGGCAGTCTGCAAATACCGAACTCTGCCCATAAGTGGGAATGGAGCTTCTGATCTTTTGATCAACTGATCTTCTGATCAACTTCTGGGGTTGATTCTCACAGGCACACCAGAGCTGAATAGTAGAAAGCTGTCCCATCACACTTGCCTCCTTTCCCCTCAGCTTAATTAGAAAAGGGCACCTAGAAGAGGTAGCTAGGAAGGGAAGTCAGGGAAGGATCAGTTTTAAAGATCCAGTTTCCTTTTGGTACTCTCTCTGAATTTTTTTCCTTTGTTTACTGAGTTGCCCCAGCCAGAAACATTGTGGTCAGTCTTGAATTCTTTTCCTCTACTTCCCCTATCCTTACCAGATATTGATTGTACCACTGAAATTCTGTGAAATCTCGCTCTTCTCTCCTGCCCTTAGCTGTTCTCTGCCTCCTCTGGCTCCTCAAAGTTTTCCTTCTATACCAAAAATATGAGTGTCACCATCCAGCTCAGAAGGCTTCAGCATTTCCTTCTGACAAATAAGATAAATATTTATGGACTATTTCTTAGTGTTTCTATATGCAGCCAACCCTCATTATTCATGGACTCTGTACTGTGAATTTGCCTACTTGCTAAAATGTGTTTGTAATTCCTCAGTCAACACTCTTGCTTTCATGGTCACTTGCGCACAGAGCAGAAGTGTCACATCAGTCATGTTCCCAGCTGAGGTCAAACCCAGTGACGCCCTGCCTTCTTGTGTTAGCTCTCATCCTGTAACCTAGTGTTCGTCCAGTGGTCTCTTTATTATTGTGGTTTTCACATTTGTGTTCTTTCTTGTGACTTTGCTGTTTAAAAACAAGGACCCCAAGTATAGTGCTGAAGTGCTGTGTGGTGTTACTGTGTTCCCAAGTACAAGAAGCTTGTGACTTACAGAGAAAATACATGTGTTAGATAAGCTTCATTCATGCATGACTGATAGCACTGTTGACCGCGAGTTCAATACTAACAATTTGGTAATGCATTTTAAATAAGGTGTCTTTAAACAGAAACACACATATAACAAGGCTATGTATCAATGTAGTGATAAAAATATTGTGACCAGAAGCTCTTAGGAACCTAGCCCTGTATTTCACCCTGGAGAACAGTTATTTTGTAATTTAGTGCTTGCTGCAACTTTATAGAATATAACTACTGCAAATAAGAATTGACTGTTCAGTGATGAAATTCTTTTATACATGCTATCATCCCTGTTTAACAAATACGGTAAACCAAAACTTAAGGAGGTCAAGTGATTTTCCCAAGGTCCAGTTAGTGATGTACCTGGAACTAGAACTCAGCTCAATTTGGTGCCAGAGTTCATGCCCCTGACCAACAGGTTATGAGGTCTAAAAGCCTCAGCATGGCAGATGAATTCTTCTACTACCTGTCCTGGCCTCCTTTCTAGGCTCCCTTTTCCCCTGACCCGTTCTCTGTAGCAGAGGAGCCATATAGGACAAATTTAATGTCCTGAAAATACCATCTTCCCTCCGGCCTCTCGGCTTTTGGCAATACTATTTTCTTTGCATATCTTACTTTCTTCTTATTTTATGTAAATTCATACTTACTTAATTCTTTTTGCATTTCAGTGCTAACTTTAAAAAGCACGTCCACATTGAAACACATAAAGCAAGTTGCAAAACTGTGTACAGAGTGATGCCCCTGGAATCTGTGGTGCTGACAGTTGTGAGAAATCCCTGAGGGTGGAATGAGTCTTCAGGGGAGATTTGTGGGACTCTGAGAGGCGCTTCTCTCTGTACACCTATTCCCCAAATTTTACTCAACATGGAGGATCAGAAGTGCTTTCCCCCCGTGAGAGATAATTGCTGGGTCTCTGTACATGAAAGTGATTCCTTTATATATAGCAGAGGCTGCAGGGAGAGCTACACCAAGGGATCATCACCTGCAGAGGTTCTTTTCACTATGCTTAGGGTGGGAGTGAAGAGAGTACTGAGAAAGAAAGAAAAAGAAATGAAGGAAGAAAGAAAAGGAGGAGGAGGAGGAGCGAGGAGAAAGGGGAGAAGGAGAAGAAAGAGGTTGGGAGAGGAGTCGAAAAAAATGGAAACAGTGTGATAGAGAAGGAGAGAGAGAGCCAGAGAAGTACACAGTGTAGATGCACCTAGACGTTAACTGTGGTTATCTCAGTTTTAAGATTTAGGATAATTTTCATTTCTCTTCTTTTAGCTTCTTGAGATTTTCTAAATATTTCAACAATTTAAGTATATTAGTTGTTAATAAGAAAAATATTTTTATACAGTACCTCAGCTATAATTTGTACTCATGTAAAAAATGTGAGCTCTACATGCTTTAAACTAACAATAACAAGCTTAGTGTTAATTTACTGCATATAGTGTGTTAAACAGTTCATTTTAATGAACTTTCAGTCACATTGTGCAAGATGTATTATTGTTACTTTACAGGGTGACAAACTGATGTTCAGAGAAGTTCCATGACTTGCTCAGGGACTAATGGAACAAATGGCCGGAAACGAGACAGTCCCAGCTCAAAAGACCATGAACTTTTATTTTATGCTAATTATTTTCATTGTTATGAACATTTAGAAAAAAATTACCAGAAAAGAAGATTCCATTTGACCAGTTCTCAGCTGTGACTTATTCAATTTGCCTTCTCTGTATGTCTTCGTGACTCTGTCACTCTCTTTTTATTACTTGAACAAGGTTTATTGCTGCAAATCATAACTGATCGGTAAATGTTGATTGGTTACTTTTATTGACTACAGAAGTTAAATGCACAGGAAGAGACAGGAACGCTCTCTCTTTTTTATTAATGCGTTGCATTCAGTGCTTTGTTTGATTTGTTATTTTGATTTCTCCTACAGCTGGTGAGCACATAGATAGTGGTGATGCCAGGTGAGGGAAGAGTTGGAAAAGTTACTACACAAAAGAAAATCAGTAATGGATTTTAAGGAATGCAGCTGTGAAGTCAGATGAAGGCAAAGCATGATTTCCTGTACACTTTAACTTCCAAAGAGTTATTTAAAATATAGAGAAGACAAATTTGTTACATTTTGTTTTCTCTACTCCAGCTAAATTAATGGCTTTGGGAACTTGCCAAAACATTACACATTGTTTAAAAGTATTACAAAGAAATCTCAGCTATGCACCAGAGATTCATTAAATTTAATATTTTTAGAAGATGTTTTCAGTTGTTAAAGGCCATTGGTATTGTTTCCTTAGCATTTTACTAGTCACTGCTTAGAGAGTGCGTTCAATATTGTGCTGATATTTGAAAAGATTATTTTAAAAAGTCCATTTTATTTCCTGAGGTATAAGAAGAAGAAAATCTTCTGATCTTCTCCTCCCTAATTTAAAAATCATGTTCACAGGAAATTCTTCATAACTCTTTTAAGTAAACAGGAAACAATTATTTGCTTGAGGATGTGTATATATGTATGTTAAAATAAGTATAGTTAAGAAGTACAATGTGCTTTTTTAAAAAAAAATCAAGATTATGCAACACATCCTTCAAATAAGACCCCAGGCTGTGTGTATGTTTTTGACGCCGTCTTACTGACTTGAGGTTTTTATGTACGGTTTTATTTTGGGGTTTTATTTTTCTGATGCTCTTCCTGTTTTCTTACAAATCCCATAATGAACTAAGAGTTAAAGAGCTGACAGAGTCACATGGAGACAGTCTTTGTAACATCATCTGTCAGGTGTCTGTCTCTTATTAGTCATCTGAAATTTTGAAGACAGTCGAGACCATTACAAAACATCCTGCACATTTTAGACACTACATCTTTAATTCATTAATGTTCAGAAAGCACTTTGCAATTGATGAGTAAAACTGGCTGTTGAAACACACTGAATAATGAACTCTTTTTGTATTTTTCTCTTATTTCCACACTAAGTGCATTAATCTGATTTTTAAAATTCTGCCATGGCTGGTCTTAAGCACTTTTTTCTTGTGAGGTCTTTTTTAAAAACCTTTTCATTGGAGTGTGGTTGCTTTACAATGTTGTGTTAGTGTCTGCTGTACAGTAATATGAATAAGCTCTACATGTACATGTATCTTTGTACATTATTTACCATGTGTATAGGGATAGCCTCCATAGTTTTTCTTCTTCTGTTTTACTGGGACATATATATTTCTCAGCTGGAAAACACCCTTTTAATGTTATTTTAATTCTTAATAGAATTAATTTTTTAATTCAGTGGAAAAATCTGTAAAATTATTTGGACAAATAAACCATACATCTGTATAAGCCTTTAAAGAAAAACCTAAAGATCACAGAGAATGCTGTCTAAGAGAAGGGACTATTCTATGAAAAACTCTTATTTACAAGAAAAGTTAATATTTGGCTAAAACACAAGAACAAATGTGACTATGAGGAACAGATATGTACTTGATCAAATAACCTTAACAGTTCCAATGCAGGTAATCTAGATATACTGTGCTCTAAGAATTTATAATCTCAAATCCACATCGATTTTTCATAAAAGAAGTCATAGCATAGTACACACAGAGGATTATTAGTTTGCAAAAGCAAAATCTAGGAATCAAGGTTTATACTGCATGTAAACAACATATCATGTGGCTTAATTGTGTATCATAGTAATAATTATTGCTATTAATAAATAATTTCAGAGAATTCATAAGTAAAAATTAGTACCAGTCAAGTCCAAAGGAGTAAAACTGTGATACTATAAATTCCTAGATGGTGTGATTTAAAGTTAGAAAGCTTTTTTTCTCCTTTTACTTTGTGTGGAGGAATTGAAGATTCTAGAAATACAGATATTTAATTCTATAGTTTTCCACTTTGCTATAATAGAATAAGATTTATATTAAATTTAGATCAGTGAAAAATAATCCTAAAGCTTTATAGCCTCTATCCTTGAAGAGAATTATGAGATTTAAAAATTACTTTTAAGTTATTAATACCCTCATACTTTGAGGATACTCATTTTTTTTTTTTTTTAATTTTATTTTTTTATTAGTTGGAGGCTAATTACTTCACATCATTTCAGGGGGTTTTGTCATACATTGATATGAATCAGCCATGGATTTACACGTATTCCCCATCCCGATCCCCCCTCCCACCTCCCTCTCCACCCGATTCCTCTGGGTCTTCCCAGTGCACCAGGCTGGAGCACTTGTCTCATACATCCCACCTGGGCTGGTGATCTGTTTCACCATAGATAGTATACACGCTGTTCTTTTGAAATATCCCACCCTCACATTCTCCCACAGAGTTCAAAAGTCTGTTCTGTATTTCTGTGTCTCTTTTTCTGTTTTGCATATAGGGTTATCGTTACCATCTTTCTAAATTCCATATATATGTGTTAGTATGCTGTAATGTTCTTTATCTTTCTGGCTTACTTCACTCTGTATAAGGGGCTCCAGTTTCATCCATCTCATTAGGACTGGTTCAAATGAATTCTTTTTAATGGCTGAGTAATATTCCATGGTGTATATGTACCACAGCTTCCTTATCCATTCATCTGCTGATGGGCATCTAGGTTGCTTCCATGTCCTGGCTATTATAAACAGTGCTGCGATGAACATTGGGGTGCACGTGTCTCCTTCAGATCTGGTTTCCTCAGTGTGTATGCCCAGAAGTGGGATTGCTGGGTCATATGGCAGTTCTATTTCCAGTTTTTTAAGAAATCTCCACACTGTTTTCCATAGCGGCTGTACTAATTTGCATTCCCACCAACAGTGTAAGAGGGTTCCCTTTTCTCCATACCCTCTCCAGCATTTATTGCTTGTAGACTTTTGTTTTGTTTTTTTTTTTTTTTGTGGTTCTATTTTTAGTTTTTTTTTTTAAATTATTTTTCTATTATTATTATTATTATTTTTTGGTCATACATTGATATGAATAAGCCATAGATTTACACGTATTCCCCATCCCGATCCCCCCTCCCACCTCCCCCTCCACCCGATTCCTCTGGGTCTTCCCAGTGCACCAGGTCCGAGCACTTGTCTCATGCATCCCACCTGGGCTGGTGATCTGTTTCACCATAGATAGTATACACGCTGTTCTTTTGAAATATCCCACCCTCACATTCTCCCACAGAGTTCAAAAGTCTGTTCTGTATTTCTGTGTCTCTTTTTCTGTTTTGCATATAGGGTTATCATTACCATCTTTCTAAATTCCATATATATGTGTTAGTATGCTGTAATGTTCTTTATCTTTCTGGCTTACTTCACTCTGTATAAGGGGCTCCAGTTTCATCCATCTCATTAGAACTGGTTCAAATGAATTCTTTTTAATGGCTGAGTAATATTCCATGGTGTATATGTACCACAGCTTCCTTATCCATTCATCTGCTGATGGGCATCTAGGTTGCTTCCATGTCCTGGCTATTATAAATAGTGCTGCGATGAACATTGGGGTGCACGTGTCTCTTTCAGATCTGGTTTCCTCAGTGTGTATGCCCAGAAGTGGGATTGCTGGGTCATATGGCAGTTCTATTTCCAGTTTTTTAAGAAATCTCCACACTGTTTTCCATAGCGGCTGTACTAGTTTGCATTCCCACCAACAGTGTAAGAGGGTTCCCTTTTCTCCACACCCTCTCCAGCATTTATTGCTTGTAGACTTTTGGATAGCAGCCATCCTGGCTGGCGTGTAATGGTACCTCATTGTGGTTTTGATTTGCATTTCTCTAATAATGAGTGAGGTTGAGCATCTTTTCATGTGTTTGTTAGCCATCTGTATGTCTTCTTTGGAGAAATGTCTGTTTAGTTCTTTGGCCCATTTTTTGATTGGGTCATTTATTTTTCTGGAATTGAGCTGCAGGAGTTGCTTGTATATTTTTGAAATTAATCCTTTGTCTGTTTCTTCATTTGCTATTATTTTCTCCCAATCTGAGGGCTGTCTTTTCACCTTACTTATAGTTTCCTTTGTAGTGCAAAAGCTTTTAAGTTTCATTAGGTCCCATTTGTTTAGTTTTGCTTTTATTTCCAATATTCTGGGAGGTGGGTCATAGAGGATCTTGCTGTGATTTATGTCGGAGAGTGTTTTGCCTATGTTCTCCTCTAGGAGTTTTATAGTTTCTGGTCTTACATTTAGATCTTCAATCCATTTTGAGTTTATTTTTGTGTATGGTGTTAGAAAGTGTTCTAGTTTCATTCTTTTACAAGTGGTTGACCAGTTTTCCCAGCACCACTTGTTAAAGAGGTTGTCTTTTTTCCATTGTATATCCTTGCCTCCTTTGTTAAAGATAAGGTGTCCATAGGTCCGTGGATTTATCTCTGGGCTTTCTATTCTGTTCCATTGATCTATATTTCTGTCTTTGTGCCAGTACCATACTGTCTTGATGACTGTGGCTTTGTAGTATAGTCTGAAGTCAGGCAGGTTGATTCCTCCAGTTCCATTCTTCTTTCTCAAGATCACTTTGGCTATTCGAGGTTTTTTGTATTTCCATACAAATTGTGAAATTCTTTGGTCTAGTTCTGTGAAAAATACCGTTGGTAACTTGATAGAGATTGCATTGAATCTATAGATTGCTTTGGGTAGAATAGCCATTTTGATAATATTGATTCTTCCAATCCATGAACACGGTATGTTTCTCCATCTGTTTGTGTCCTCTTTGATTTCTTTCATCAGTGTTTTATAGTTTTCTATGTATAGGTCTTTTGTTTCTTTAGGTAGATATACTCCTAAGTATTTTATTCTTTTTGTTGCAATGGTGAATGGTATTGTTTCTTTAATTTCTCTTTCTGTTTTTTCATTGTTAGTATATAGGAATGCAAGGGATTTCTGTGTGTTAATTTCATATCCTGCAACTTTACTATATTCATTGATTAGCTCTAGTAATTTTCTGGTAGAGTCTTTAGGGTTGTCTATGTAGAGGATCATGTGCTTGTAGACTTTTGGATAGCAGCCATCCTGACTGGCGTGTAATGGTACCTCATTGTGGTTTTGATTTGCATTTCTCTAATAATGAGTGATGTTGAGCATCTTTTCAAGTGTTTGTTAGCCATCTGTATGTCCTCTTTGGAGAAATGTCTGTTTAGTTCTTTGGCCCATTTTTTGATTGGGTCATTTATTTTTCTGGAATTGAGCTGCAGGAGTTGCTTGTATATTTTTGAAATTAATCCTTTGTCTGTTTCTTCATTTGCTATTATTTTCTCCCAATCTGAGGGCTGTCTTTTCACCTTACTTATAGTTTCCTTTGTAGTGCAAAAGCTTTTAAGTTTCATTAGGTCCCATTTGTTGAGGATACTCATTTTGATATATGAGAATTTTCAGTGGGAGAGTGTGTATTCCTAAAGAAGGGATATAATACAAGAAAGTCCTTGAATTCAAATTTGGAAGATACTGAGAACTTCCTTTTGTCTATATGTGTGTATTTCTGGTTGTCCTTGATTTTGGAAGTTGAGTGCCAGTTTATTTTTGTAAATAAGAGCAGAGATAAGCAGGTGATTTGTCTTTGACTCATTCTGTTTGTAGCACATTACTTTTGGAAAGTATTATCAGAGGTTTTGACAAGATAACTCGGTTTTTCATAGAAATGACTCAGTGACAGGAGTAATAGAAATCTGTGAGGATGTGTCACACATTCTGTAGATGAAAAGTGTTTGCAAGTTCAATTAATTATCATAAGGAGTTCGTACAAGTAGGTGCAAGATACTTACATAAATTGTTTTATATCTGCAGTTTATTGGCATATAAAACTAGGACCTCTTCTGTACTGGTCAAATACAAAGATTTTCTGGCAAATATATGTATATATTTTTTTGCTGTGAAGTAAGACTTGAAATTCTTAGTGAAGCAACCAAGTTACACGGCACCATATTTAGGGATATATAAACCCATAAGGCAAAATATTAATAAAGTGTGTTAGGCACTTTGCTGGGCAAGTGCTCATATAAAGGACTGAGAAAAGAGGAATATTAATTTAGCCCATGAGCAAGAGCCACTTTCTGGAATGAGGATTAGGAAAATCAACACTTATAGTCTGAATTAATATTTGTATGATTCTTTTTACTTGTATTTTCTGAGTCAACATTCAAAATGACCTTGTGAAGTAGGTGTTGTCTTCATTTTATAGATGATGCTAAGGTCCAGAGATATTAATTTCCTTAAGTCATAGATGAACAAATGGATTTATCCCAAAGCTTCTGGTTCCATGTTCTTGTCATCAAGTGGAGACAGAGGCACAGATCGTCACAATTTTAATGGGAGAAATAGACTTGAAAGCCTTAAAGGAAAGGCAAAATCTAGATGTGCAGAACCAGGGATGTCTCAAACCGAATGAGTGTTCCATGGACTGAATTCATCCTGCAGATGAGTATGGCATAAGTACGGTATTTTTTAAAAAGCCTGAATTTGAACAATTTGGTTGAAGAAGCATTTTCTAAACATATGGCTTATGTTAAATAGGTATTTTCTAGTGTTCCGTTTTAATTCCTTAAAAAAAGTTATATTCTTTTGGGTTATTTTCTAGGTGGTTACCCTGGGGACTGCAATTAGTGTTTTAACTTATAAAAATCTAGTTCATATTACTCTGTTTAATGCACTGCAGTGACCTGAATGGGAAGGAAATTCAAAAGGGAGGGGACATATGTATTAACATACATGTAATATTCATTTTGCTGTACAGTAGAAGCTAACACAATATTGTAAAGCAACTATACTCCAATAAAAAATTAATTTAAAAATCTACTTCATGTTAGTACTAACTTAATTTCAATATTGAGGCCTTCCAGGTGATGCAGAGGTAAAGAATTCACCTGGCAATGCAGGAGACACAGGATATGTGGGTTCAGTCCCTGGGTGGAGAAGGGTCCCTGAAGAAGGAAATGGCAACCCATTGCAGTATTCTTGCCTGGAAAATTTCATGGACAGAGGATCCTGATGGGCAACAGGCCATGGAGTTGTAAGAGTCAAACATGACTGAGTCACTGAGCACACAATTTCAATATTATACAAAACTTTGTTTCTACAACTTCATTTTCTCCCTCTTTCTTTTTTGACTCTTTCCTTTTTGCATTTGTTTTATTAGGTTTGGAGGGGTAGAGTTTTTATGACCTCACTTCTTTCTTTTTACTGTCTTCTTCTAAAATGACATAGAATTATTTACTTTAAAATAAATAGTAAATGTCCATGAAATGAAAATTTTGGCTTTGGAGAGATCAGTGTATAGCCTTTCTTTTCTGGCTTGCAATTAGTAAGGCCAGTTGCTTACTGTGATCACACTTAGCTTGTGCTACTGAAACAATGCTATCTGCACGAAAGATGTATTAATATCTATTCTCAGTAGGTAGAGTATGGTAGAATGCATTGAGAAGAATGAGAGATAGAATCCATTTTCTTTTACCTCTTTCGGTTCACTGACTCCTTTGGTTCTAAAAGAGTCAGTTGACTTTTATGATAGTATTATGCTATATGTCTCTGCACCTGAATGTAGCTGGCTAGAATAGGAGTGGTAATAGTAGTGGTAAGTGTAGTAATAAGAAACTTTTGATAATATGTAATTGTATTTTTAGCTCACGCAGGATAAGACAGTTGTATTATTTAGACTTTTTCCCCCAGGTCTTATAATACTTTGACCTTTTGTTCACATTGGTAAAATATTAAAATATGATTATGAAACCTTTACAGCTTTGTTTTTCAAAGCTCCAATTATTTAAAAAATGGTCCGTAAAACTTGGCCATTTTTGCTTTTGTGAAAAAAGAAACAAAACCTACATTTGTTTACTGGTTGTTCAGAAAAAATACAAAATTCAGTAATTTCCAAATCAGTGTGGATGAGATTGTTTCTATGTCTCAGGAGACATTCTAGACCCATCCTAGCTAGTATGGATGTAGTAAAATTTAATACCTTGATAAGGAATATATTGAAAAGTCCATGTCATATCACCCACCCCCGTCTCTCCCACTGTACTAAAAATTCTAATCATTAAAAATCAGAAGCAAGTGAACATAGAACAATCCCATCAAACCAAATAACTACATCTGGAAAAATGTCAGGCTTAGTTAAGTAACCAAGTGATGAGTAGTCTTTTTTTCATGTCAATCATTTGTGCTCTATATGTATTTTATATTTGTTACATTGGACACTTATTTTAGAAGGAGTTTATGAACTTATAACACATCAATCCAAGTGTTGCTGATTACACAGAACTGGTGTAATTACAGTTCCTACCATCAAGGTGGGAGGGATGTCTATATATAACTCTAAAAATTTCTTGAGTGTGATAATTCTTATTTAATAGTGTATCTATTCTTATGTAATACTGCTGTTTTTACTTTTCAAAAAATTCCTAAGATATTTGAAAAAGTAAGCACTGGTCTTTAGTGTTTTTTTTTTTTTTCCTTGTATCTCTATGTATCCTGTTTCAGGATGAGGTGGCTTTTTGGATAGAATGAATATGTTTTTTTCAGAATCCTGCATGATCTAGTGGCTTTCAGAATTATGTTGTCAGAAGTTGAATTTTATTGCCTGTAGGTTTACCCTTCACATGTTTATACATGTGATTAAAAAAGTGAAAAGCTATTTTAAGGTGGAAGTGAGCTTAGCTTATACTGTGTCATCCCGTGAGAGAACATCACTTTCAAGGATTTGGCACTCTCCTTTATTGGATTGGAAGAGGTCATGGGTCACTAGTTTCGGTCAGTTTCTCCTTTTTATGGAAAGGAATACTCCCCAAGTGTATAGAAAGGAGCACATGAAAGAAGATAGAAAGCTTTGGCTTTGCGTCTATAAGATCATACCTTTAACTCATAATTATAGTGCTAACTGTAATGGTTTATGTGGACTTAGACAGTTATAAAATGTTTTAGCTTATTAAATCAAACATATTTGTATAAATTTAAGATATTCATAGGATAAAGAAAAAGAAAGCAGTAAGTTTGAAAAGTTTACGTCAAGTGAAGCATTTCAGATTTTATTTCCTCCTGCTTGGATTAGTTCTATCATGAAGATAAGTTTTAGACTTTTTTTTTTATTATTCACATTGAATATTTGCAATAATAAAAGATGATGTCA
Organism: Dama dama; assembly: GCF_033118175.1. NCBI lineage: Eukaryota > Metazoa > Chordata > Mammalia > Artiodactyla > Cervidae > Dama > Dama dama. The sequence continues at coordinate 77,046,811 of NC_083698.1, read as the reverse complement.
TTGATATTTAATTCTTAAACCTTTTAAATTTCTGTTTGTTGATTAAAAAAAATCAAATATTAAATTATGTCTGTTTACAAAGAAACATTCTTGTTTTTCCTGCTCATACTAAGGTGTTTACTTTCTATATCGTAGAAAGAATCTCTAAATTGATATTTTTACCTAACTAATGATCCAAGAAAACACATGTGATGAGTTGTTTAGTAGATAAATTTCTTTAGAATGGAGAAAAAAAGTACAGATAAAAATAAGAAAGAGCTGAAATAAAAGAGATTTCATATTTAGAAATAAGTCTATCAGAGGAATTTCCCTGGTGGTTCAGTGGTTAAAACTGAACTCCCAATGCAGGAGATGTGGGTTCAGTCCCTGGTCAGGAAACTAAGAATTCCACGTGCTGCTTGGCATGACCAAAAAAAAAAAGTCTATCAGAGACCATATTCTTTGAACATATAAACTGACTGAAATGACACCTAGGTTCTTTGAGAACTGATTGAAATGACACCTAGGTTCTTTGAGAACCGTTTTACCTCTTTGAAGTTGTGGTCACCCAGCTTTGTCCATCATCTTTAGAAAATATGTAAGTGCTGAAACATATGTGATTACATAACAATAAAGAGAACTGCTGAAAAAAAAATCGTTTTGCTTTGTAAAACCATATATTCTAAGATTACACTCATTCATTCATTTTACTGAATATACATGGGATAAGTAGGAATAGACTTTAATTAAAAAATAATCAAAGAAACAAATAAGTACGGTAAATCCTGCAAAGTGGAGGTTTATGGTGCTGTAAGAGCATTATGTGGAGGGATTTGATGTAGCCCTGGTCATCAGGGAAATTTCTCTGTGAAAGTGATGATGAGTTGAGCTCTGAAGAAAGACTGAAAGTTACTAGACATAGGTAAGGGGAATTGTGTTTCCTTTTTCTGGAATTACCCACATATTTTATACTATGTCATGTTTTTACATTTTTGTAATGACCTGAGAGATCAGCTGTAGTTCATCTTTTTTTCACATGAGGAAACTTGAACCCATGGAGTAACTTGCCTGAATTTCATAGCTAGCTTATGAGAAAAACTGAATTAGGATTTATGATGTATGGATGAGTAATGCAATTTTCATTAAGCCAGATTCAAGAATAAGAATTATCAAATAAAAAATTCTTTTCACTTTTTTATTCATTCATTTATTCACTTAACTTATAAAGCAGACACTATGTAGAAGGCCCTGTGCTATCTGATATAGAAGATAAAGAAATAAATGATGTGTGGGCTTTGCCTTTAGGGAGCTTACCGTCTAGTTGGGAATATAAAACAATAACTGAATTTACAGAGTCAAGTTGTGTCTGTCAAAAAACTATAGATCAAATGAGGGAGTTGAGATGAGGAAAGGGTTATGTCCATTTCCAATGATTTTGTGAAGCCTTCCTGGTAGACAATATAATTGAACTGAACTCATGTGTGAAAATGAAGGGTATCTGGTGCAAAATGTACTGTGTGAGCAAAGGCAAGAAAGTTGTCAGGGCATCAGCAGGTTGTTCTCTTTAGATGACACCAAAATGGGTGGAGAGAGGGATAGTGGGAAATACATTTGGAATATGAGTTGCAGCTTGATTGTGGATAAATACTATGGATACAGAAAAGCCATTATAAAAAGGAGCATAAACTCATAGTGGCCATAGGTCAATGCTAAGTGCATTGGGTAGAAGATAGAGAAAGGTTGAATGTGTAGGTGCTTTATGGTACGCTGGTGACACAAAGATAAATATGTGCATCCTAGAGATGGGAGTAAGTGTGATGTTCAGAACATGGAGAAAGTCAAGTGTGAGAGTTTCATGCCTTGGTTGGGGGGATAACCATTGGGGAAGAATTTGCAAAGGCTTTGCAGGACAGTGGGGCTTTACCTACTATTGCTCTCTGCTCTTGCTTGATTTCCTTTGACCATAGGTTCTCTACAAGTAATCATGATCCAACAGTTGACAATGAAGTGTTACTTAGCCAGGTGCCACCTGTTTGCCATTCTTTCCTTAGCTCATAAGGCTGCCATGGCCCCTTCAGCCAAGTTTTATTGAGAGCCTACTGTGTGCCAGACATTGTGCTTAGGTGTTGAGACTAGTGGTGAATGAAGGTAGACCCTTTTTCTGTCCTCAAGAGTCTTATAGTCTGGCAGGAAAGACATGTTAACAAAGTAATACCTTCAAATAAGGTAAGATTAGTGTTAATATTAATGATAGGGGAAGAGTATGAGTAGCTTGGAAGATAAAGCCAGGATTCTTTTCCATGATCATAACATTTCAAGTGAATTGGAAATAGTCTTATCAGTTCATACTTTGTCACTGCCAGAGTCCTTGATGGCTACCAGGAATGCTCCATATTAATTCTGAAATGCACACTATCTCTTCACTGTGTGTAAGGGGACATGGAGAAAAAGAGGACTCGGCTGCCAGCCTGGGCTTTGAGTCCAGCAGCAGTCCTTGTTGGGAGTCGGTCAGTACTTATTTGCTGGGTGCTCTTGTATAAGCTTCTTGATGCCACTGCTCTTAGTTTTTTCAATTGTACAATGAGGAAAATTACATCTACCTCTTTGCGTTGTAGCAAGATTTAAGTAAGAAGAGTATTTAAAGCATAGTGCCTTGTACGTACTTTTCAATGAGTGATATCCTTTAGAATGGCGTGGTGCTTGTAAGAGACTAGGCTTTAACAGGTGTCTTATTCTTTATGTAGGACTTTAACCCCATCTCCACCAATCACTGCCTGAGGCAAGCGATCTGAATTTGTGCTGCTTCTCCCAAAAGGGATCATGTTGCCCCTTCTTTCTTTTTAACAAACAGGTGTCAAGATTAATTATATCCTGTAAAGGTTTTCTTTGCTTTCAGAGTAGGTGCTACATAAGTGATGTTTTATTCCTTTCCTCCAACTAATTTTTCTACAAAAATTGAAAATGCTTCACATCTCTATTTTTTAAAAGATGCATGTGGTTGTTTACTTCACTTTTAAGGTGATGTGTGGACATTTCTCCTGACGTAATATTATGTATCACTTTATATAGCATTGCCAAAGTCCTTTCTTTCAAATCTTCTTCTGACATGTAACAATTGTGAGGTGGGATGGATGTGTATACAGATGCTTAACCATATTTTCTTGATTATAAATAAAATAGTTTAAAAATAAAAATTTAAAAATATAATTACTGCTGCCATTTTCATAAAAAAGTCAGAATGAAGAAATATGGGTGTTCTCTTAGGGACAGAGGATGGCTTGGATTTTTCTTCATTGCACTAGGACACAGATGCAGTCTGGAGAGTCACCTTCAGAGCCCTTACAGTACAAGATGCAATGCATCTTCAGGAGTACACATTCCTGAAGGACACAGGATGAGCGAGATCCTATTATGCTTTCAGAAAGCCCCTGACACTGTATTCTTAAAAATGAAACATACATAGGGCATATCCATCTACTGAATAAGCCCCAGTGTGTAAGAATGGCCATGTTACTTCTTTTTTTTTGTTTGTTTTTCGATCAACTTAAATCCAACTCTGAGCTTTCATCCCACCTCTTGAAGGGGAGTTCAGCCTCAGTGTTAAGGGGAGTCCCTCTCTTATTCACAAAGTTGTAGGGGTGAGATCATGGGGGTGTTACACAGAACAGTGTTTGAGGGCAATCCTTGCTCTTTTATTTTATGTTTTAAATTAATTAATTTTTTTTTGTCTGCACCTTGTGGAATGTGGGATCTTAGTTCCCTGACCAGGAATTGAACCTGCACACCCTACATTGGGAGTATAGAGTCTTAACCACTGAACTGCTAGGGCAGTCCCTTTAAAAGAAAAAATAGCCTCTCCTTAGTATTGTGTTCTGTTGTTTAGTTGTTGGTCTTTTAGTCCAATTAATTTCCTCTTTGGTGCCCATCATTTACTGGTTTTTGTTGGCAGAGTGTAGGGCATCTGGTTAGGACAGTTTTTGTGGTGCAGGACTGTCCTTTACATTGCAGTGTTTTTATCATCCATGATTCTCACTCATTATGACACCGAAGGAAGCTTCTCCTGCCTTTCCAAAGCCCCTTTAGTTAGCCCCATAATGGATCTACTTTTATCTTCCCAGCCAGTTTCCCTTGAAATCTGATGGTGTTGGGCCGATCACGTCACCTAGTATGTGGGGGCCTAGGTTGGCTCAGGTGCTTTGAACAGCGCCTTGCTTGTAAGACCACTTGGCTGTTGTTTTCTGTGGAGACAAAACCTCCTGAAGTCTGCAAGGGGGAAGCTGTGGGTCCCTTTTCTGGAGGTTCCACAGACCTCAATGCTCCCTAAACTGAGGGCAGTCTTTTCCTTCCTCTGGCGGCTCTGCACACCTGTCTGCACCTTCATCCTCGTCTCACATTGAACTCAGCGCCTTCTCTTATGCTTCCTCCAGGGAGCATAAGACTTCTGGAAAACTCTGGCCAGGAAGAGAGGTTCTCTTCTGGTCACTTCTGGTTTAGCCTTGCAGCCTTCCCTTTGGCAAGGGAGTGAAGAAGCTCTGGCCATCTTCTTAGAAGGTAGGGGTGGAGTGGAAGGAGAAACAGAAAATACAAACCACTCAGTGTTGTTTCCCTCTTGGGTTAGCAGCAAAATAAAAAAGCTAACATCTCAACCTTACTTGTCTCCTGAGAAACCTGTATGCAGGTCGAGAAGCAACAGTTAGAACCAGACATGGAACAATGGATTGGTTCCAAATTGGGAAAGGAGTACGTCAAGGCTGTATATTGTCACTCTCCTTATTTAACTGATATGCAGAGTAAACCATGTAAAATGCCAGGCTAGATGAAGCACAGCTGGAATCAAGATTGCCGGGAGAAATATCAATAACCTCAGATATGCAGATGACACCACCCTTATGGCAGAAGGCATAGAGGAACTAAAGAGCCTCTTGATGAAAGTGAAAGAGGAGAGTGAAAAAGTTGGCTTAAAACTCAACATTCAGAAAACTAAGGTCATGGCAGTCGGTCTCATTACTTCATGACAAATAGATGGGGAAACAATGAAAACAGTGACAGATTTCATTTTCTTGGGCTCCAAAATCACTGCAGATGGTGACTGCAGCCATGAAATTAAAAGACGCTTGCTCCTTGGAAGAAAAGCTATGACCAACATAGACAGCATATTAAAAAGCAGAGACATTACTTTGCTGACAAATGTCCATCTAGTCAAAGCTATGGTTTTTCCAGTAGTCATATATGGATGTGAAAGCTGGACCATAAGGAAGGCTGAGTGCCAAAGAATTGATGCTTTCGAACCGTGGTTTGAAAGCCCCTTGGACATCAAGGAGATCCAACCAGTCAATCCTAAAGGAAATCAGTCCTGAATATTTATTGGAAGGACTGATGCTTAAGCTGAACCTCCAATACTTTAGCCACCTGATGCAGAGAGCTGACTCAGTAGAAAAGACCCGATGCTGGGAAAGAGAGAAGGCAGGAGGAGAAGGGAAGGACAGAGGACAGATGGTTGGGTGGCATTACCGACTCAACGGGCACAAGTTTGAACAGGCTCCGGGAGATCATGAAGGCCAGGGAATCCTGGCATGCTGCAGTCCTCGGGGTTGCAAAGAGTTGGATACAACTGAGTAACTGAACAACAACAACACATCAACAAAATATCTTACCATGACCCTAAACAGATTTTTCATCACATTTCCTTCAAAATAAATGTTCCCACCCTACTTCTGAGGTTCTGATTTCTTTTTCCACAGGAAATCACAGCTGTTTAATTTGGGCAAATAGGTTAGATGGCTAGTGGTAACATTGAGGCAAAGGCAGGGAATAATCTGATAGGGTCAAGGGTTGTACTGCTTTTTTTTCTATCAAAGTTCCTCAACTAAACAACAGAACACAAAAAACTCTTTGAGTTACTACTTTTCTCAATTCTCCTGTGGATAGTACTTTCCAGTTTGATAGAAATGTGAAAATCACTCAGTCGTCTCCAACTCTTTGTGACCCCATGGACTATACAGTTCATGGAATTCTCCAGGCCAGAATTCTGGACTGGGTAGCCTTTCCCTTCACCAGGGGATCTTCCCAACCCAGGAGCTGAACCCAGGTCTCCCGTATGCAGGCAGATTCTTTACCAGCTGAGCCACAAGGGAAGCTCTGTTTGGTAGAAGGGAAGTTAATTCATTCCATGCAGTGGATGTCGTGGGGCATTAGGTTTTATTTTCCTTACTGAACCCCCTGGAGTGGTTTGTGCTAATCCCTGTTTATTTGGTCCTGTTGTCTTGTGAAATCATCAGAACTATGATTTACAGATGGCTTCTTCTCTTCTCCAGGAGCATGATAATAGGACTATATCACATGGGGCTATTAAAGGATTAGAGGAATTAATGTATGCACAGTGCCTAGAACGCTGCTTGCAAAAGTGCTTTGTAAGGGGATCATGATAATGTGTCCAGGCACTATCAATATATCTTTGTGCGTTCTCATTTATGCTTACCTCATGCGAAGAGTTGACTCATTGGAAAAGGCCCTAATGCTGGGAAGGATTGGGGGCAGGAGGAGAAGGGGACGACAGAGGATGAGATGGTTGGATGGCACCACTGACTCGATGGACATGGGTTTGGGTAGACTCCGGGAGTTGGTGATGGACAGGGAGGCCTGGCGTGCTGTGATTCATGGGGTCACAAAGAGTCGGACACAACTGAGCGACTGAACTGAACTGAAGTGAACTAAACCTTTCTGTGATAGATATTATCATCCCCATTTCACAGAAGAGAAATATGAGACTTAAAGAGTGTTGTTGTTGTTGTTGTTTTTTAATTGCCTAAGGAAACACATCATGTCAGTGGATGAACTGGAATTGGTACCAGGTACAGAAAGAAGAGGGCTTCCCAGGTGGTGCTAGTGGTAAAGAACCTGCCTGTCAATGCAGGAGATGTAAGAGATGCAGGTTCAATTCCTGAGTCAGGACAATCCTCTCGGGAAGGGCACTCCCCGAGAGGGGAACCCACTCCATTATTCTTGCCTAGAGAATCCCATGGACAAAGGAACTGGGCGGGCTACAGTCCATGGGGTCACAAAGAATTAGACAGACTGAAGTGATTTCACACATGCACACAGAGAAAGAGATTCATCTTCCCAAATGTAGGGCAGAGAGGGGTTTGGGCTCATCTTATTGTAAAAGTCTCAGTCAGTATTGTGCTGAGTTTTGTGCCCTCCATGCCTGCACACTGCTTTTGATTGAAAGTAGAAAAATGAAGTAGAAATCTAATCAAAATTACAAAAGGACTGGAATAAAAATGAATCTGGTTGCTTGTCGAATACAGAGACCACACCTGGAATACATTTGTTGGGTTCGCCTTACACAAACTCCTGTAAAATATACGGCAATTATAGGAATTATTTAATGAAGCAGGCAGGTGGGCACTTTGGTAATAGATTGCATTTTATTTTCCTTAGGGTAATGAACAGGCTTATGATATAATGAAAAAAATTTGGTTTCCCAATTGAACTTTGTTTTAATACAAATCACTGGAAAAACCAAATTCAGAGCATTTTAACATTTTTAAATTAACAGATGTTTTTCTAGAACTTCACATTTTATATTTTCACATTATCATACTCTGAAATAAATTAAAAGCAGGATCTCCTATTTCATGTGTGGATAACTCAGAGGAATCATTTTTTTCCCAGAAAAAATGCATCCATAGTTCCTAATATTTGTGTTTTTACCAAGTAAGAACTTTACAATGTTTATAATTCATTTATTATGAGAAATACTACTCCCCTATCTTTTCACTGGCAAGTCATTGCCAGACTTTTCTTCTTGTTATTGTTTTAATATGTGTCAAGATTATTTCCTTTTATAAGGAAGAGATATTTGTAAGGAATAAGAAGACTAACTTAAATTACCAAAATATCAAAATATTTTGCAAAGATTCTTTTGCAAAAGTAAGACTTTGGTAGAATTACTGAATACGTACATCATAGTTTCACATTCTGACTTTAAAATCAACAAAGAACATTGATAATAACAACTAAAATTCTAATTTATTGGGTTCTTCCTTTGTGCCAGTTTATATCCTAAGCATTTTATCTCACTAATTCTTAATGACAAAGCAGTAATATTTTACACATGAAGGAAATGAGGTATTAAAGAAGTTATATGGTTTTCTCAGGTACGAATGTTGGCAAATGGTGGAGCAGTGGTTTGAATCCAGATCACTACCCCGTTCTTGTAGCTGCTGCATTAGGATGTGAATAATATAGAAATGCATAGGCTATTGTGGCCACTTAGTCAAACCTGGAATACTTGAGTGTTTAAGTGTATAAATCAGCTAAAAGTGTTTGTGAAAGGGGTAAGGAGTGTAGGAGAGGAGAAGAAATGAATTCAGGTAGTTCATTTCAGTTCAGTGGCTCAGTCATGTCTGACTCTTCATGACCCCATGAACCGCAGCACGCCAGGCCTGTCTGTCCATCACCAACTCCCAGAATTCACCCAAACTCATGTCCATTGAGTCGGTAATGTCATCCAACCACCTCATGCTCTGTCGTCCCCTTCTCCTCCTGCCCTCAATCTTTCACAGCATCAGGGTCTTTTCAAATGAGTCAGTTCTTTGCATAAGGTGGCCTAAGTATTGGAGTTTCAGCTTCAACATCAGTTCTTCCAGTGAACACCCAGGACTGATCTCCTTTAGGATGGACTGGTTGGATTTCCTTGCAGTCCAAGGGACTCTCAAGAGTCTTCTCCAACACCACAGTTCAAAAGCATCAATTCTCCGGCACTCAGCTTTCTTTATAATCCAACTCTCACATCCATACATGACTACTGGAAAGTAAGCGTCTTTTAATTTAATGGCTGCAGTCCCCATCTGCAGTGATTTTGGAGCCCAAGAAAATAAAGTCTCTCACTGTTTCCCCAACTAGTTGCAATGAAGTGATGGGACTGGATGTTAGTTTTCTGAATGTTGAGCTTTAAGCCAACTTTTTTCCCCTCCTCTTTCACTTTCATCAAGAGGCTCTTTAGTTCTTCTTCACTTTCTGCCATAAGGGTGGTGTCATCTGCATATCTGAAGTTATTGATATTTCTCCTGGAAATGTTGATTCCAGCTTGTGCTTCTTGCAGCCCAGTGTTTCTCATGATGTACTCTGCATATAAGTTAAATAAGGACGGTGACAATATACAGCCTTGACGTACTCCTTTTCCTATTTGGAACCAGTCTGTTGTTCCATGTCCAGTTCTAACTGTTGCTTCTTGACCTGCATACAGGTTTCTCAAGAGGCAGATCAGGTGGTCTGGTATTCCCATCTCTTTCAGAATTTTCCATGGTTTGTTGTGATCCACACAGTCAAAGGCTTTGGCATAGTCAATAAAGCAGAAATAGATGTTTTTCTGGAACTCTCTTGCTTTTTCGATGATCCAGCGGATGTTGGCAATTTGATCTCTGGTTCCTCTGCCTTTTCTAAAACCAGCTTGAACATCTAGAACTTTACGGTTCATGTATTGCTGAAGCCTGGCTTGGAGAATTCTGAGCACTACTTTACTAGCGTGTGAGATGAGTGCAGTTGTGCGGTAGTTCGAGCATTCTTTGAGATTGAAATGAAAACTGACCTTTTCCAGTCCCATCGCCACTGCTGAGTTTTCCAAATTTGCTGACATGTTGAGTGCAGCACTTTCATGGCATCATCTTTTAGGATTTGTAGTAGCTCAACTGGAATTCCATCACCTCCACTAGCTTTGTTCGTAGTGATGCTTCCTAAGGCGCACTTGACTTCACATTTCAGGATGTCTGGCTCTAGGTGAGAGCCACCGTGATTTTCTGGGCATGAAGATTTTTTTGTATCGTTCTTCTGTGTATTCTTGCCACCTCTTCTTAATATCTTCTGCTCCTGTTAGGTCCATACCATTTCTGTCCTTTATTGAGCCCATGTTTGCATGAAATGTTCCCTTGGTATCTCTAATTTTCTTGAAGAGATCTCTAGTCTTGTTTTCCTCTATTTCTTTGCCTTCATCACTGAGGAAAGCTTTCTATCTCTCCTTGCTATTCTTTGGAACTCTGCATTCAGATGTTTATATCTGTTTCTCCTTTGCTTTCACTTCTCTTCTTTTCACAGATATTTGTAAGGCCTCCTCAGACAGCCATTTTGCCTTTTTGCATTTCTTTTTCTTGGGGATGGTCTTGATCCATCTCTTGTACAATGTCACGAACCTCTGTCCATAGTTCATCAGGCACTCTGTCTATCAGATCTAGTCCCTTAAATCTATTTCTCACTTCCACTGTGTTTTCATAAGGGGTTTGATTTAGGCCATACCTGGATGGTCTAGTGGTTTTCCCTACTTTCTTCAATTTAAGTCTGAGTTTGGCAATAAGGAGTTCATGATCTGAGCCACAGTCAGCTCCCGGTCTTGTTTTTGCTGACTGTATAGAGCTTCTCCGTCTTTGGCTGCAAAGAATATAATTAATCTGGTTTTGGTATTGACCATCTGGTGATGTCCATGTGTAGAGTCTTCTCTTGTGTTGTCGGAAGAGGGTGTTTGCTATGACCAATGTGTTCTCTTGGCAAAACTCTATTAGCCTTTGCCCTGCTTCATTCCATATTCCAAGACCAAATTTGCCTGTTACTCCAGGTGTTTCTTGACTTCCTACTTTTGCATTCCAGTCCCCTATAATGAAAAAGACATCTTTTTTGGGTGTTAGTTCTAAAAGGTCTTGTAGGTCTTCACAGAACTGTTCAGCTTCAGCTTCTTCAGCTTTACTGGTTGGGGCATAGACTTGAATTACCATGATATTGAATGGTTTGCCTTGGAAATGAACAGAGATCATTTTGTCATTTTTGAGACTTCATCCAAGTACTGCATTTCGGACTCTTTTGTTGACTGTAATGGCTACTCCATTTCTTCTAAGGGGTTCCTGCCCACAGTAGTAGATATAATGGTCATCTGAGTTAAATTCACCCATTCCAGTCCATTTTAGTTTGCTGATTCCTAGAATGTTGATATTCCCTCTTGCCATCTCCTGTTTGACCACTTCCAATTTGCCTTCATTCATGGACCTACATTCCAGGTTCCTATGCAATATTGTTCTTTACAGCATTGGACCTTACGTCTATAACCAGTCACATCCACAACTGGGTGTTGTTTTTGCTTTGGCTCCACCCCTTCATTCTTTCTGGAGTTATTTCTCCACTGATCTCCAGTAGCATATTGGGCACCTACTGACCTGGCGAGTTCATCTTTCAGTGTCCTATCTTTTTGCCTTTTCATATTGTTCATAGGGTTCTTGGAGAAGGCAATGGCAACCCACTCCAGTACTCTTGCCTGGAGAATCCCAGGGACAGAGGAGCCTGGTGGGCTGCCATGTATGGGGTCGCACAGAGTCGGACACGACTGATGCGACTTAGCAGCAGCAGCAACAGCAGCAATATTGGGTTCTCAAGGCAAGAATACTGAAGTGGTTTGCTATTCCCTTCTCCTGTGGACCGCATTCTGTCAGACTTCTCCACCATAACCTGTCCATTTTGGGTGGCCCCACAGGGCATGGCTTAGTTTCATTGAGTTCAATAAGGCTGTGGTCCATGTGGTCAGACTGGCTAGTTGTCTGTGATTGTGATTTCAGTCTGTCTTCCTGCTGATGCTTTCTCTAAGTACCTACCATCTTACTTGGGTTTCTCTTACCTTGAATGTGGGGTATCTCTTCACGGCTGCTCCAGCAAAGCTCAACCGATGCTCCTTACTTTGGACGTGGGATATCTCCTCATAGCTGCTGCTCCTGACCTTGGATGTGAGGTAACTCCTCTCGGCCGCTGCCCCTGACCTTGGACATGGGGTAGCTCCTCTAGGCTGCTCTTGCACTGTGCAGCTGCTGCTCCTTCATGGCATAGAGGGTTCTGCAAATAGGGGATTCTATTGCTGCTACTTGCAGTGTACTGAGAGTACTAAGTGTGATGCACATGATGCCATCGTGGTAAGGTCCAAATCTTGGAGAATCTATGTTGAAGAGCTTAAGCATGGTTTTATGTGGTAGAGACAGTACAGGTCTCAGCCATATAACTGACATAGTTCTATTTGTGCTGAATATAAATCCCTTTTGAATGAGTAAGGAGATGGTTTTTGGAGACAAGACTGGTGATAGGGGGGCCAGTTTTAGTCTTCCATGTGAAAGATGAAGACTTTAGATTAGGTCCATGATAGTAGGGGACCCATCTAAGTGTAGTTAAGAAATAAATTTGCAGGATCTAATGATGCTTAGCTCTGGGTGATGAGGAGATGGAAGGGTAAGCAGTAAGTATCAGATTTTCAGTCAGTATAACTGCGTAGATTATAGATTCAGCAACTAAGAGATATAGAACGCGGGGCAGGCAGAGAATAAAATGAGTTTAGTCTGGGGGCACGTTGGGTTTGGTACAGTCAGTGGTGATGCTGTGCTGTGCTGGGCTTAGTCACTCAGTTATATCCAACTCTTTGTGACCCCATGGACTGTAGCCTGCCAGGCTCCTCTGTCCATGGGGATTCTCCAGCAAGAATACTGGAGTGGGTTTCCATGCCCTCCTCCAGGGGATCTTCCCAACCCAGGGTTTGATCCCAGGTCTCTCGCATTGCAGGTGGATTCTTTACCAGTTGAGTCACAAGGGAAGTCCAAGAATGCCGGAGTGGGTACTATATCCTTTCTCCAGGGGATCATCCTGACCCAGGAATTGAACTGGAGTCTTCTGCATTGCAGGTGAATTGTTTACCAGCTGAGCTACCAGGGAAGCCCCAAGTGGTGATTGTCAATAGAAACTGATGATATGAATCTGACATTCTTTCTGCAGGGAATTGAGGTGGAGTCAGGCTTAGGAATCTTAAGCCTTTTTTGGTAGGTGCAACTTTTAGAGTGACTGAAATCATGGTGCAAGTGAGCATAGTGGGCTATGTATGGGCCACTGGGGTCGCTGGGTTGGGTGAAGAAAGGGGAGCCTACCAAGGAGATAGAACAAAAGTGATCAGAGATAGAGTGAACCAACAGTATGTAGTATCAGAGACACAGAGCATTTTGGGATAATGATAACCGAGTTGTGGTGCTGTTGTTGTTCATTCGCTCAGATGTGTCCAACTTTTTGTGACCCCATGAGATATGGGTCAAAAAATGTCCACTAAATTAAGCCACATGGATAACTTGGTTTTTGCAAGAAGAGATCTAGTAGAATGCTGTTGACAGAAACCATGATCCATTGGGTTTGAAAGTAAATGTTAGGCTGGGAATTGAGATGGCAGGTAAGGAATTCTCTGTCAAGTATTTTGGTTGATAAAGGGAAAAGATTGAGTAGTAGTTAAAGGTGAGTATTTGTGTGTGTGTGTGTGTGTGTGTGTGTGTGTTGAGGGGGTGGCCTGTCAATGGACATGGGTTGGGGTAGACTCTGGCAGTTGGTGATGGACAGGGAGGCCTGGTGTGCCTGTCCGTGGTTCATGGGGTCACAAAGAGTCAGACATGACTGAGTGACTGAACTGACTGAACTGAGGGGCTGGCAATAGAATTATCAGGCTTCTAGGATGTGGGAAAAGAGGTCACTGAGAGGGGAGGTTGAAGATATAGGAGACGTTATGGCCACTGTGCAGGTCCCGGAGAGGCCTTAGGCCCTAAAGAGACATGGATGCACATGAATTTACAGAGTCATTCCTTTACAGAAAGAAAGGAATCATGATGAGTATACTTGTAATAGATCACTTGTATTAGACAGTGTAGGTCACATGTATTAAACAGTCCAGTGATAATGCTCCTGGTTTCAGCCATGCAGAGGAGGAAGGAGGCAAATAAATGTGATGAGCGATGAAGAGAGTAGTCAAGGTTCTTACTAGCTTTGAAGTGCTGAAGTTAAGAGTAATTAAAAATCCCTGAAGAGTCCATCAACAGAGGAATGGATAAAGAAGATGTGGTCCATATACACAGTGGAAATTACTCAGCCATAAAAAAGAATGAAATTGTGTCATTTGCAGAGATGTGGATGGATGGTCATACAGAGTACAGTCAGTCAGAAAAAGAATAACAAATATCATATATTATTGCATACATGTGGAATCTAAAAATATGATATAGATGATCTTATTTGCAAAACAGAAATAGGGACACAGACATAGACAAGAAATCAATGGACTGCCGGGGGCAGGGGGTCTTGGGGATGGGTGGGTTGAATTGGTAGATTGGGATTGACATATACACTATTGACACTATGTATAAAATAGATAACTAATGAGAACCTACTGTATAATTCAGGGAACTCTACTCAATGCACTATGGTGACCTAAATGGGAAGGAAATCCAAAAAAGAGGGGATATGTGTCTGTATAGGTGACTCACTTTGCTGTACAGTAGAAACTAACAACATCGTAAGGCAACTATGCTTGAATAAAAATTAATTTAAAAAATCCCCAAAGAATTTGTGCTAGGGATTGGATCTTAGTTCATAGGAATTGGGGCAGGAAGAAGCTGGGACTAGTTGAGGATTTGGACTTTAAATTTTGACTTTGGTGACTTTGTCTATAGGTGCTGAGAGGTAGGCAGGTAGACAGTGGATATTTCCTTTAGACTGGTGGTTTTCAAACATGACTGCTTATAGGAGACACTTGGAGAGCTTTTGAAAAATGATGCCAAGGTCACCCTGTGAGCTTTTAAATTGCTGATTTCATGTGGTGGAAGGTCATAAATATTTTTTAAAGCTCTTGGGTGGTTAGACTGAACAGCCAGAGTTAAGAACCACTGCTCTAGACCAATGGTCAGAAAATGTTTTCATAAAGGATGACATAGGAAATATTTTAGGCTTTGTGGGCTATCTTGTCTTTATTAGAATGACTCATCTCTGCCATAAGTCAAAAGCAGGAGCCTAGATAATACATAATTAGAGCATGGGTACATACCAATAAAACTTTATTTATGGACACTGAAATGTGAATTCCACATCTTTTTCACATGTCATGGAAGATTATTTTTCTTTTTCTTTTTTCCCTATTAAAAAAATGTGAAGACCATTAGCTCTTGGGTCATATAGGTGTAGGTTGCAGTTTGCAGATGCCCATGTTAGACATTTGCTGCTCAGAGTGTAGATCCTGAACCAACCAATTCCTCAAAGGGAGTTAGAAATGCAGAATTCTGAGCCTTGAGTGAGTTCTGCTGAGGCAGAATCTGCATTTTAATAAGATTCTAAAGTAAATGATTTGCAGCTTCAAGTTTGAGAATCATTAATCTGCTCTAGCCTGTACTGTCTCATTCCCATTCAGTTCAGGAAACAGGGCAGCCTCTTCATCCCTCTAGTTGTTTCAGTGACCTTTTAATGGAGGTTAGAAAGCATTTAAGGAGAACTCTGTGGTAAGAAGCTGTCATCCAGGTGTTCTGAATTGTTTAACAATTCAGATAGAATGGTTTTAGGTCTTATAGACACAAGTGGAAAGTTGACATTCTGTTATTAAAAGGAAGGGTTTAATTTATGTTCTAGTGCATATACAGAGAATCTGTCTTCATACAGAACAGCAAAATTGTGGTTCTTAGAGGTAGGACCAAACTTTTCTAAGAAACATCTTGAATTTATTCAACAGCCTCTAATGAGGACTTTTTTGAGACATTAGAGAATTACGACCAAGACTGTGTAAGAGGTCACCTTAGCTTAGCTTTGTGGGAGAAAAGTCATGGAAACTGTGAAAGAATATTAAACATCTAAAAGCTAGCTCATACATTCACAATGAGCCCATTACTAAAAGAAGTGACCCCTACCATTTTTGCATTGCACAGATTAGAAAAGTGAATTACTTAGCAAATACTTACTTCTAAAACTCAGGTAAGTTGGAAAGAATATTAAAGTGGGACTCAACGCACCATATTACAACTTGGATGTGAGGAAGCCAATTAACTTTTTTTAAACCTTGCTTTTTTAATCAAAATGAGGATCACATTTTTTAGACCAATTTTCTTCCCAGAATTATTCTAAAGATTAAATATATTGTAGTGTGCTCTGAGAAGTACTAATTGTTATTGTGATGTACATTAACCCAGGCTATTGTGTGTTCATAAAGAGCTAGACTTAGACGTGTGTTTATGGGTTGACAAAACAACTCTTAGGACTGTTTACAAGAATTTTCAAGCTGAACCAAAGTATTTATTCTGTAAGAAAGAAAGAATTTCCCTTTAGCTTCAGTTACTACACTTAAACAGATTTACTTCCCATTTGACTCTGGTAAGAATAAGATTAATAATGGAACTGTAGCAACTCTGAAACGTTAATTCCCTCAGGATGTGGAGAAAAACCACATGCATATAAATGTGTTTAACATTGATTTCCCATGTTATTTACTTTGGCTAATTTCCTTTTAAACTCACGTATATGTGTAGATTTAGGCACCTGTTGAGGAGAACATTAAACACTGACTTATTTTATTCATCTTTTTTTTTATTACCTCATTTCACCCCTTTTGTAAAATATAAGCTATATCACTTTGTCCTTTAAACAGTATTTGGACAAAGACAAAAAAGATCATAGTCTCTTAAACTTTAATGCTATCCTTATATGACCATAAGGGAATGATCCCCTTCTGACTTCCTACATTCCCTTTCAACAACTTTGACCTTGCAGAAATTTTAAAATATGAACTGTAACCTGGTATTAAAAGATACTATGCAGCTGATAGACCTTACCACTAGAGGTATTAATGTCATGCCACTTTTAGGAGTTGAAAGCTCTGATGATAGATTCCTGAAAGGGTTAAAAATACATGCAGAGTAGACTTTTCCAGCCATATCTCTCGGTACACTTCTGTGATGTATACATTATGTTTCAGCCAAAACCAGACTGTTTCTCAAAGGAGCATGCATTTTTCTGTGGTTGGAACTCTGCTTATAATGTTCTCTATATTTAGAAAGCCCCACAGCCACCTTTTGCTGACAAAATCCCATCCATCCTTCAGAGCTCAGCTCACAAGCCCTCTCATTCACATATCCTTCCTGATCCTGCCAACTGAATATGATATTTATCTCCGTTGAGCCCTCAGAGCACTTTGTATGTACCTCTCTTATGGCACTTAGCTCATTCTGCCTTATGTTTTAGTTATTTGTGACCTTGACTTCTTTCCTTTGCAAGGCAGCTGGAGAGCAGGGACTATGTCTTCTTTATTCTTGAAACTCTTGAAAGTTAAAGCTCCTATTTCCTCAAGATTTCTTGCAAAGACTAAAGGTAGGTTAAAAAAGGGACAGCTTAGACCAAGTAGTTTCTTTTATTTTTGCAGAATATTGATCAAAGGGGAATATATCCTATTTAATAAGGAAATTGTTTGTGAGTTAACAGTAGAAATATAATATGTTAAGTAGGTGAATGAAGAGGTGTGTAGAGATTATAGAGAAGTCGACAAGATAAAAGGAGGAGGAGACAGAAGAATGTTGGATTTTTGTGGTCACAAGGATGAAGTCTCTTGAAAGCCCACTTGGACTGTTAACTGATGCTGTTGACATCCCATTCTTCCATCTACTCCTGAGTTCTGTGTCATCACTGACAGCTTCCCACATCAAACATCTGTGTGTCTGAATTTTTGCATTTTGAATTTCAGGCAAAACATAGACGTTTGGTCAACTTACACAATGCAACTTAAGATGTTTGCTTAACTTACAAGAAATAGCAGGGAGTTCAGGAGCCTGTGGGCAGCCCTCAACAGTGAGGGATGATAGTCAGTGGTTAAATATTCCACCTTCTTGGTTCCTCATTAAGGTAATTCTGAGGTATTCTGTACGTGATTTGTCAGAAAGTCCCTGGTGGGATTGAGTCTCAGTTGGCCACAGTAGTAACCTGTTCAGTGACACATTATTTATTTGCTTTTCTCCCTCCCCAATCTTACTTTTAATTCTCCCTAATTTGTGCTTTCTCGGGTCATGTATCAAATAGGGTCTTCCTTTGGGCTAGTCCATCCTAAGACAGTCTGATCGAGTAGAGTTAAGGTCTTAGCAAAGAATAAATTACCTCAATTATGAAGTTCAGTCTTCACATTTGTAATTTTATAATAAGAGTCATTGTTCAGTCGCTAAGTCTTGTCTGACTCTTTGCAACCCCATAGGCTATGGCACACTCCTCTGTCCTACCCTATCTCTTGGAGTTTGCTCAAATTCATGTCCATTGAGTTGGTGATGTTAGCTAACCGTCTCATCCTCTGCTGCTTCTCTTTTTGTCTTCAATCATAGATAAAACAAGCATGGTGTAATCACAGTGGGAAAAATGTAGTTTAGTTAGTATCATTTTGGAGGAGGATTTTTGGAGGGGTCCAGGAAGAATTTGTGCGATTAACAAGGAATGGACTTATAAAGAGATAATCTTGAGTTGTAGATAAAAGTAATTATCTTGAGCTTGCATGCTTGAAATGTAATATGTACTGTTCTGCATGCTTCTCATATTTCTTGATGAATTTGGCCATAATCAGTATAAGTAAAACATATGTCTTACATATCTACATTGCATAAGTTGCCATGTCCACTTGTCATTCTGCTTCTATTGCAATGTGGAAAGTGAATCTAGAAGCAGTGTAACTGATGAACCTACATTGTCACTCTTTTACATTGGTGAAGAATTTTACAGAGGACTGATTTTGATTTAAAATTTTTGTTTACCAATTACATTTATTTATCACACAAGTGTCAGAATAATATTTATATATACTGTTTTCTTAGATTTACAGTCAACTTTCAGGAAAGAAAAAAAAAAAATAGCAGCAAGAGAATTCAAAAGTCCACCCCCTGAAGGGATTTAAGGTATGAAAGAAGATATGAGAAAAATTAGGGCTCTTAGGTGATAACTCACATTGGCTTAAGCCAAAAAGAGAATTTATTATTTCACATAACAGAATAGCCCAGTGATAGAACTGCTCTCAGACCAGCTTAATTCATGGCTTCAACATCCCTAGGATCCTTTTTAGGCCCTGCACTTAATGGGGTAGTTCTATTCTTATACTGTATCATGGGCTCCAGAAGTTTGAGGGTCTCTTCACCTCAGTAAAAGACAGCACAGCAGAAAGAGAGGTACATGCAAAATCAGTTGGACCTCATTCACCTGGTTTGGGTCACATGTCCATTTCCAAACATAAGTACGCACATTAACTTATTTTACTTTCTGCTTTCTAGTCTGTATGTGATTAGTTTCTTTTTCTTGACTTGCTGCACTGACAAGGTCCTCTAGGACAATGCTGAATAGAAATGATAAGAGCAGGTATCCCAGCATTTTCCTGATGACTGAGAAAAACTCTTTAATGTCTCACCATAAAGTATGGTGTTAGCTGTAAGTTTCTCATAGATTTCATCTATCAGATTGAGGAAGTCCCCTTCTATTCCTGAGAATTTTTTAAAAAATCATGATTTGGTGTTGAATTTTCGTAAATGATTTTTTGTGCATCAGTGAAGATATTATGTGGATTTTGTTCTTTATTCTATTCATATGGTGAATTATATTAGTGACCTTCACTTTCATTCCTGGCATAAACACTATAAGGTCATGATGTATTGGATATGTTTTATAAGTTTCTGAATTTAATGTGTGTGATTAATTTTGATGTCCATGTTCTTGAGTGATATTGGTTGTTTCCATATTTCATATAATATCTTTATCTGGTTTTGGTATCAGGGTAAAGTTGGTTTCATAAAATTAGTTGGGAAATAGTCCCTCTTCCTCTCTTTTTTTGAAAAGAGTTTGTGTAGGAGATGAACTTATTTTAATTCATGATCTTGCTTTAATTCTCAAGGAATAGAATCACTTTTACCCAAGTGCATGAATTGACAGTGGGAGATTGGTTCCCCTGAAAAAATTGAGGTACTGTTGCTGCAAGAACGAAGCTTGGAAGAATGGAAGCTAGAACAAGATTTCTCATCACTAAGAGTAGATAAGATTCCCTGAGTTGGTGGGAGAAATGGAGACGGGTGGAATGAGGAGATAGAGCTCTAAATGAGGGGTCAAAAACAGGAGCAGAGTTTATATCTATAGGCTGTCCAGCACCCATCCTCATGGAAATCTGTTGGGAGCCAATTTGAGTCTCTATCTGAACAGAATTTATTAACGTGTTGGCTGTGACAAGGACTTTGCATGAATTGCTCTTCGAATTGGCATTTGGTGAGGACTTAACCTCCTGCCAGCTTGCTGACTTTCAGCTGGTGCCATGTGATGCATTTCTTATTGTTGTTTTTTTAATAGATTTTTGGCCACACTGCATGGCATGAGGGATTGTAGTTCTCTGACCAGAGATGGAATCCATGCTCCTTGTATTGGAAGTTCAGAGTCTTAACCAATGGACCACCAGGGAAGTCCCCATATGATACATTTCTGTGCCTTCATATTTTGTTTACTTCCTACTCTACTTGCCTAAGTGGCAACTCACTTTTCAGTGTCCTTTGCTCTCATACCACGTATCAACCCAATCCCCAGAGATGAAAGGTATGAACCTGTACCCCAGGGCAGTGGTTGGGTGAAGAGGTAGTTGGATGGGTTTGAACAGAGCCAGATGGAACTCTCCAATTCAGATATGCATCAAAAAAGCAGGCTAGGGAATTCCCTGGCAGTCCTAGTGACTCAGGTAAAGAATCCGCTTGCAATGCAGGAGACCTGGGTCCAATCCCTGGGTCAGGAAGATCCCCTGGAGAAGGGAATAGCAACCCACTCCAGTATTTTTGCCTGGAGAATTCCATGGACAGAGGAGTCTGGCAGGCTACAATTCATGATCGCAAAGATCAGACACAACTAAGTGACTAACACACATACACACCAGTAGTTAGGACTTGGCACTTTCACCTCCAGGTCCTGGGTTCAGTCCCTCATTGGGGAACTAGATCCCACAAGCTGTGTGGCATGGTTAAAAAAAAAGAAAAGAAAACAACAGCCTAATTCATCCCTTTGAAGTTGCTGAAGTATTTTTGTTCTACATCCTTCATCTTAATGTTAATCTTTAACCATGATTTACTCTTGTCAATCTTGAATTATTTTCTTAAATTTTGAGATTAAGGGAAGATAACTGGCTGATTTTTTTCCCTTCTGGACTAGCCAGTATCCTTAGAAAGATTTTTTAAAAATTACAATGTCTGATGATAAAAAGGAGATTTTTTTTTTTTTTGTTTCCTCATTACCAGCTGGTCAAAAAACCTACTTGGACTTTTATTGCTCTTAATCAAAGAAATCATTGTATATCAGTATAGGGTACAGTAGTATCTTGCTCAGTTTACTTCAGCATTTTTAGAGTCTGCTATGCACTATGTAGCAAGAAGGCTAGACCGTGAGATGCTCTAGATGAGGGCTGTCCCTTCTGGGTGCTCTACAACTCTGTAAAAGGAAGTGGTGGGCAGTGAGGACCAGACAGGGAAACATGGAAGTGTAATGGAATGTGAGAAGCTGTTAACTTAAGCAGGACATGGTTAGGGCCGGAGCAAAGAATGAATGGTCAATTAAACATGTGAGAGTTCTGGAAAGGTAGGTTAAGGATTCTTTATTCTCTGGGGTTTTTTCTCCAATCTTGCAGTTTGGGAGTTGGCCATTCAGTTAATCTAAGGAGTGATTAAGCCCTTGGGAAAGTGGACTGATGGTGACTCAATTCTGATTTTAGCTAGAAAATAGTTTAATATCCTAAAATAGCAAATCCTTCTTCCTAGAAGGGAAGTTTACTTAAGACAAGAAATAACAAGAGCTATAAATCAAGACCAGAAAGCAACTTGGTGAATATATAGTATTTGAATAGAGTAGTATTCCTAGGGACAAGCCTACCCCAACTGTTAGAGTACTCTAATTTAGTGAGGGTGCCTCGCTCCTTAACCATGAACCTGTTCTTTCTACTGCTTCTTCAAAAATGTTCCAAGTTGCTCCCTTTAACATTTTTAGCTGCAACAGCTTTTTTTTTTTAATAGAATATTCCAAATTGCTTCATAAAAATACATTTAGTAAGCACTCATAACAATAATAGCTAATTTTAATTGAGCATTTACTATGTGCTAGGTACTATTTTAAATTTTTCATGTGGATTATCCTCTTTGCTCCTTACACTCATGGTATGAAATAAATATTATTATCCCACCCTTTCTTGTCTTCAAATAAAGAAACTGAAGCATGTGGAAGTTAACATCTTACCCAAGGTCACATGGTTAGGAAGGCTGGGTCTAGAGCCTGTGCTATGAAGCTTTCTGTGACTCTGCCTCAGTCTTTCATTTGACCTGGTTGAGCCATTAGAGATGATTTGGTATAATCTGTTTTTTGTTTTTAAGGTAAGTTAAGAGAGAGCTCAGTTCAGGACTGACCTAGTAAATCAAGCGGCTAGCTCTTATTGTGCCTTCTGACTCACTATGGCCTGGAAACCAACTGCTTCAATTAAGACCAGCAACTTTTGTTATGAGAAGCAGAATTTTCTTTCTTCTTTTTTTTCTTTATTGGACTATAATTGCTTTACTGTGTTGTGTTAGTCTCTGCAGTACAATGAAGTGAATCAGCCTATGTATACATATAACCCCTCCCTCTTAGACTCCTCCTCCCATCCTACCCATCTAGGTCGTCACAGAGCACTGAGCTGATCTCCCTGTGATCTTCAGCAGGTTTCCACTATTTTACACATGGCAGTGTATATATGTCAATCCCAATCTCCCAATTCATCCCACTCCCCTCTCCCTCCACCTGTGTCTACACATCTGTTCTCTATATCTGCGTCTCTGTTCCTGTCCTGAAAATAGGTCCATCTCTACCGTTTTACTAGATTCCACATATACAAGTTAACATATATTTGTTTTGCTCTTTCTGACTTACTTTTTTCTTTTTATAAACTTCCCTGGAGTAAAACTGATGATAAGGTAGAAAAATAAAGGCCAGTGAGAATATACTAATACGAAGACAGTGAAATTTTTCTTTGTTTTCTAGATATTAACATCTACTTTCTTTATGTTTTCTCCTAAAAATCCTCTTTTGCAAATGTATCTAGCTTTTCTATATTTGGCCTAAATTCATTGCGTTGGGAATCCATATACACATTTCATGAAGAGCTACTTTAAATGGTTCTGATGTAAAATGTCTATTTGTCTCTGTCTTCTAAGCTTTTTGGTTTTTTTGCTTATTAATTTTGATTGAAGTAGAGTTGATTTACAATGATGTGTTAGTTTCTGCTGGACAGCAAAGTGAGTCAATTATACATACACATATATCTGCTGTTTTTAAAGTTATTTTCCCATATAGGTCACTACAGAATATTGAGTAGAGTTCCCTATGCTGTACACTAGGTTCTTATTCGTTATCCATTTTATATATAGTAGTGTGTATATGTCAATCCTAATCTCCCAATTTATCCCTTCCACCCTGTTCCCCCCTGGTATGTCTCTGTTGTCTAAGCTTTTAAAAAGTTTTCTTTCATTGCTTCATCCTGATTGGGTGGGGTCCACCCTCCTTAGGGTGAGAGGGAGTTCAGTCTCCAAACAGCCTAAGCTTCATCCTCTCCAGACTGAATACTGCCAACTTGCCGATTTATGTGTGGTTTTAGTGAAGCCTTCCATGGATTTAGATGGGAACACGGAGACTTTTCACTGGAAAATTCACTTTGCATTTCACTTCAATTCCTAGAGGTTAGAGGTATGACTGTATGTATAGAGATATTATCTGGTCTCTATATCTATTTGCTTTTTACATTTTAAACTGTAACCTAATTCCTCATATCCTATGTTCATTCTTACATGTATTTTTCCACTTTCCTTTTTTTTCTCCTTTGGGAAGTAGATGACTGTAAACTATATGTTAAACATAACAGTTGTCTTTTTACTGTTATTTTCCATATTTTATTAGGTTTTACACAAAAATGCAAGTGCATTTGCTGCTGACCTGGCATCAAAAGAAGGAAGTAAATAAGCCAAATAACGTAAAAATCCTTCTGTGAATAAATAGAGTCCTACACAAGTCTCATTCACTAATAAGTAAGACAAGACTTGTCATACTGAATGAAACTGGATAGTGTTTTATCCACCAAGTATTTGAATATGGTACAGTTTATTTATCTCATTGTATTAAAAACAGTGATAACACTTTCAAGAACATTGGCTTTTGCCAGAGGTACTGCAAACCTAAAGGGACAGAGTAACAACATTTGCAAAGAAGGAACATTAACTATATTTCAAACTGTTAGTATGTTGGGCAAAAAGGGAAAAGTTACACAGTCATAAAAATGGAGGAGCCATTCTAAAATTCAGGATCAATGTGTAAACAAACCAAGCAGATCATTATGTCCTGAACACAGCTCAGAGTGGCTAAAATGTTTAATCTCTATTTGAGTCTTGCTCTCCCCTCTGGTTTTGATGTGCTTAGATGATTCATAAGTTATTTCTACTCAGTTTCTTCATAGGGGAATGGAACTCATTTGACGCAGTTTGACGTGAAGCATGTTTTCATGTTTTCTTTGTCTATATGGCAAACAGGTTGAGTTTGCAGTGTGAGCATGCCCTTTTAATCTGTTTAAAGATTAGTTTTGGAAGCAGCATCTGCTCCTGGAGATTATTTTTGGCTAGCTTTCTGACTGATGAAGGGTAATCAATCAAGATGGAAATCATGCATACTGGTCTTGCTACCTATTTCTCTTTCGTGAGTTGTCTTTTTCAGGTTTTAGCAACACATGAAAAGGAGATAAGGCAGGGATCAGGAGAGGAGCTACACGGGCTTCATTCATGCACAATGCCAAGTGCATGAGTCCAGGTCACTTCGGAGCTGAGACTGACAAAGGATCATGCTCTGTGCAGTGGGTGAGCCCCTGCCTCAGTCCCAGGAAACTCTACCTCTGACTCAATGACCTTGGTCAAGTTGCTGAACTTCACCAGAATTGAGTTTTCTCATCCAAGAAATGAAGAATAGAGTCAATGAAGTTATTTAGAGAACTATTATTCTGTGATTCTAAGTAAAAGAGGGAAAGTCACGTTGGTCTGACTTTAGGAGCCAGGCAAGGCTCTTGGCACCTTGTACAGGAGTGGATATCTAGGTAGTGACCTTTATTGTTGTTTGTCCTCCTTGGTCTGAAAAAGACATTCCTTTGGGAGAGGCCTCTGGTTGCATTTGCAGCTCTGTCTTTGCATGTAAAGGAGATTCTAATGTGCTCGTGTCTTGATAATATAGCTTCTTGGGGAGAAAAGTACTTTCTGCACAAACAGAGGCTCTTCAGCTTATCCCATGCTCTGCCAGATCCGTCCTGCTGACAGATGAATGTTCCTGAGCAGTGTGGGGACTAAGTGGAACCTATTCCTAATTCTGGTATCTTTATAGATTGGCTGGGCTTGAGTCTAAAACACCACAGCAAAGCTCTCTGATATGCTGAACTGGGCTATGTAGTTTAATATCTAAGCTTCTTTATCTCCTAAAACCCCAAACTAAACCTCATCCCCTTTCTATAATCTGTGTAGGAAGTCAAAGAGATTAGAGTTCTCCCCGGGAGGTCAGCACCCCTTACTCCTCATCCCCAGCAACAGAAGAGCTGAAATAGAAGGGTCTCCTCCTGGGCTGTTTAGACGAGGCTATGGCATCTGTCTGTGATGCCTAGTCAGGGTGGTAAGGAGTAAGAGAGTCCCAGTTGTGAAGATGCAGTGACCACATCTCTAGGTACACACAGCACTTTCAGTCTCTTACACTGGTTTTAAAGTGATATAAGGATGATAGGAGATGTGTTATATGAATTTGGATTACAGTTTCTCCATTTCTATAAAGAGGGTAATGTGTTTTCCTTTTTCATTGCCATTAAGATAATATGTTTCCTGCTTTAAAATTACGATTTGGATATGCAATGTTTTAAGTATTACAGAGCACTTTTACGTCTCCTCTTATAATACTGATGTGTCTTGTTCTAGAAAATATTTTATAAAATTAACATTTTAACAATCAGAAACTATCTTTTATGATTTATGAAATCCTGTTATGCTCTCCTAGAAAATTTTAATTGGGATGGCATTAGTAAAGTAAAGTGGTTTATTTAGGTTCACTAGAGCACTAATCTGATTAGGGTATGTTCAATTCTGAGTTAATTTATACGAGTATCGTTTATTCAGAATATTGTAACTTGGTCATAAAAATGTAACTCAGGGATAAATATGCCAAAAATATGTCCTAGTCTTTTGAGAACTTTTTTAAACAGTAAATATTATAGCAAAATGTACTGATTTTTAGGTACTCATTCATATTCAATGACAGAGAATTCTGGATTTTTACAATGATCATTTGGCTTGAGAGTAGAAACAAAGGATCCCTCTCTTTTTCATTTGCTATTTTTGCTGAGCTTTAAATTATACATATGGACAGAAAACTTGGAAATGTAGTGATAGTCTAGGTTCTTGGTTTAAAACAAATGTTGAAATAAAGTCTACCTCACAAAAATAAAAACTTACGTTTTTTTGAAAAAAGAACAAAAGGAGCTTTAAAACCTTCTTTTAAAAGATGACAACAAAGAAGACAGAAAATATGAATGAAAATGAGGATTCAAATGCAAAAGCTTATAGAAAAGTACTTACAATTTACCTTATTGTCATAAAATAACATTTTGTTGTCAACATCTCTTTGTTGATTCAAGTCAAATTTTTTCCTGACTTACTTGGCTCTGAATAAAAATATAATAAATGTAGCTATTTCAAGAGCTGGATGAAGTGGCTTTTAAAGTTTAAAAAGTATTCCAGTTATTTTGTTTTATGAAAACAATAAAAGTCAGAAACTATTTGTCAGTGTAATATCTGCAATTAAGGTAAACAGTTCTTTTAATTGTATGTCTTTTAGGTTGATGAAGGTGTAAAATTTTGTGTGTCCTGAAACCATGGCAAAAATTAAAAAAACAAAATAAATGTCATTATTTATTTTCTGATATGTATTTTAAAAGTAGTTCAATTTAAGTCATAAAAGGATAGAAACAACTTCAGAACTTAAGAAGATCATGCCCAAAAAAAGGAATTAAAAAGTTATATCAATCTCAGACTCTAAGTATTGAAGAATGAAAAATATTGACAATATTTTGATCTTTCCTCATTCAATTTTGACAGTCCTTAGCAAAAGAATTTAGTAGGTCTGAGCTTTCAGAAGGCTTTTAAAGGAATATAGGTAAATAGGAATACTCTTTTTTTTCACTCCTCCTCCTCTCCCATCCCCAGTTTATTTCTCAGTGCACACAGAAGAATTGGCAACAGAGACTAGAAGAACATTTTCTTTTTTTTTTTTAAGAGAATTTTATTCTTTTTTTTTTTTTCTCAGTGGGTTTTGTCATACATTGATATGAATCAGCCATGGATTTACATGTATTCCCCATCCCGATCCCCGCTCCCATTTATATTTCTTCCAAACTAGACTGTATTACCTTGAAAGAGGGCACTTTCTCTGAAATAAGAGCCATCTGATTGATTCCCTAGTCAAACTGGGATAGTTTTCTATTGCCATTAACTTACAAACCTACCCCTAAGTTCAGATTTTTCTTTAGTCCTGTTTTACCTATTTTCCTTGGAAGGATACTAATGGTTTGTTGATTTCCATGCCAGGAAGCTTTTAAGTCATTCACGCCAAATGTACTTTTCTGTTATATTTTGGTAGTCATTATGTAAAAAAAATTTAAGAGGTAAATCAAAGATGATGTCTTTCTTTTTTAAAACAATATTTCTAGAGCAGTCCTGTGATTTGAAAGTAGCTTTCCCATTACAATTTCTTTTAAATACAGTTCAGTTCAGTTCAGTCAATCAGTCATGTACGACTATTTGTAATCCCATGGACTGCAGCATGCCAGGCTTCCATGTCCATCACTAACTCCCGAAGCCTGCTCAAATTCATGTCCATTGAGTCAGTGATGCCATCCAACCATTGTCCCCTTCTGTTGTCCCCTTCTCCTCCTGCCTTCAATCTTTCCCAGCATCGGGATTTTTTCTAATGAATCAGTTCTTTGCATCAGGTAGCCAAAGTACTGAAATGTCAGCATCAGTCCTTCCAATGAATATTCAGGACTGATTTCCTTTAGGATTGTCTGGTTTCATCTCTTTGCAGTCCAAGGGACTCTCAGGAGTCTTCTCCAATACCACAGTTAAAAGCATCAATTCTTTCATGCTTAGCCTTCCTTATGGTCCAATTCTCACATCCATACATGACTATGGGAAAAAACATAGCTTTGACCATACAGACCTTTGTTGGCAAAGTAATGTCTCTGCTTCTTAATATGTTGTCTAGGTTGGTCATAGCTTTTCTTCCAAGGAACAAGCATCTTTTAATTTCATGGCTGCACCATCTGCAGTGATTTTGGAGCCCAAGAAAATAAAGTCTGTCACTGTTTCCATTGTTTCTCCATCTATTTGCCATGAAGTGATGGGACCAGATGCCATGATCTTAGTTTTCTGAACGTTGAGTTTTAAGCCAACTTTTTCCCTCTTCTCTTTCACTTTCATCAAGAGGCTCTTCAGTTCCTCTTCACTTTCTGCCATAAGAGTGGTATCATCTGCATATCTGAGGTTATTGATATTTCTCCTGGCAATCTTGATTCCAGCTTATGCTTCATCCAGCCTGGCATTTCACATGATGTACTCTGCAAATCAGTTAAATGAGCATGGTAATAATATACAGCCTTGACGTACTCCTTTCCCAATTTGGAACCAGTCCATTGTTCCATGTCCGGTTCTAACTGTTGATTCTTGACCTTCATATAGGTCTCTCAGGAGGAAGGTTAGGTGGTCTCTTATTCCTTTCTCTTTAAGAATATTCACTGTTTGTTGTGATCCATATAGTCAAAGACTTTGGAGTAGTCAATGAGGCAAAAGTAGCTGTTTTTCTGGAATTCTCTTGCTTGTTCTATGATCCAACAGATATTGACAACTTGATAGGAACTCTTGGTTCCTCTGTCTTTTCTAAGTCCAGCTTGAACATCTGGAAGTTCATGGTTCACGTACTGTTGAAGCCTAATTTGGAGAATTTTGAGCATTACACTTTGCTAGTGTGTGAGATGAGTGCAGTTGTGTGGTAGTTTGAACATTTTTTGGCATTGCTTTTCTTTGGACTGGAATGAAAACTGACCTTTTCCAGTCCTGTGGTCACTGCTGAGTTTTCCAAATTTGCTGGCATATTGAGTGCAGCACTTTCACAGCATCATAGGATTTTTGTTTTGTTTTGTTTTCCCATGTTGAAATTGTTTTTTTTTTTTGTCATTTATTTTTATTAGTTGGAGGCTAATTACTTTACAATATTGTAGTGGGTTTTGTCATACATTGACATGAATCAGCCATGGATTTACAT
The DNA here is from genome assembly GCF_033118175.1 of Dama dama. Classification (NCBI taxonomy): domain Eukaryota; kingdom Metazoa; phylum Chordata; class Mammalia; order Artiodactyla; family Cervidae; genus Dama; species Dama dama. The sequence goes on along the minus strand of NC_083698.1, from coordinate 77,017,627 downwards.
GTATTCCCCATCCCGATCCCCGCTCCCACCTCCCTCTCTACCCGATCCCTCTGGGTCTTCCCAGTGCACCAGGCCCGAGGACTTGTCTCATGCATCCAACCTGGGCTGGTGATCTGTTTCACCCTAGATAATATACATGTTTTGATGCTGTTCTCTCGAAACATCCCACCCTCGCCTTCTCCCACAGAGTCCAAAAGTCTGTTCTGTACATCTGTGTCTCTTTTTCTGTTTTGCATATAGGGTTATCATTACCATCCTTCTAAATCCCATATATATGTGTTAGTATACTGTATTGGTCTTTATCTTTCTGGCTTACTTCACTCTGTATAATGGGCTCCAGTCCATCATAGGATTTTTAAATAGCTCAACTGGAATTCCATCACCTCCACTAGCTTTGTTGGTAGTGATGCTTCCTAAGGCCTGCTTGACTTCACACTCCAGGATGTCTGGCTCTAGGTGAGTGATCACACCATTGTGGTTATCTGGGTCATGAAGATCTTTTTCGTGTAGTTCTTCTGTGTATTCTTACCTCCTATTCTTATCTTCTGCTTCTGTTAGGTAGGTCCATACCATTTGTGTCCTTTATTGTGTCTATCTTTGCATGAAATGTTCCCTTGGTATCTCTAATTTTCTTGAAGAGATCTCTAGTCTTTCCAATTCTATTGTTTTCCTCTATTTCTTTGTATTGATCACTGAGGAAGGCTTTCTTATTTCTCCTTGCTCTTCTTTCTTTTTGTCCTTTGCCTTTGGCACCTCTTCTTTTCTCAGCTATTTGTAAGGCTTCCTCAGACAAACTTTTTGCCTTTTTCAATTTCTTTTAAATACAGTAATTTTAAATAGTTTTGATACTCTCTTCTTTTAAGTGACATATGCTTCTGTTTATCAATGTATAATGCATGTACTTGCAAATTCTGTATATCATAGATGTTGGAGCTATTACTGACAGTATTTTCTCTAGTGATTTTTCTAGAGATGATCATCTAAATTAGTAGTCATTTAGAAATCTATTCACTTTTATTTGAATATTTTTGCTCTAGAAACCATACTAGAAACAGGCTTTTATAAACAGAGAAGGTTGAATTTCTTTGATTATTCCTGTCCCTCTTAGGATGGCTTCCTTTCCTACCTGTGAAAGGTAACTTTGAATAACATCTTTCTGACTGATTTCCCCACTGTATACTTTTACCAAGTTCTCTTCTTGCAAGGCAGAACCCACATCTCTAATATGATTTTTTCACCCCTTTTTCTTTCACCCCTATAGTTTACCTGGGTTATAGTTTGTTACAAAAGCAATTTTTTCTGTTTCCTTTCGCTGTGGAAGGAATCTCAAGTTTATAGAATTGAAATGACCTATCTTTTTTTCCCTAATTACAACTTTAATTGAATCCACGTCATTAAAATAACATTTTTGAGCTTTTTCTAATTATAACAATAAAACTTTCTCAGTGTTGGGCATTTGGAGATCAGGAAAATACCACAAGCCTAAGGAAAGACAAAACAAACTGAAATAAAATAAAATAAAAATTATTTTCAATTTTACTACATAAGTATCCTATTTTGGGGTAGGTCCTTCAAATAAGTATACCATTAAATTATAACTACTTATTAATAATCCTTCAATGATATGAACTTGTTTTATAAACATATACACACAGGTCCAGATGGCTCTGGATTTCATATTCTGTTCTGTGGTCTCTTGTCCCCTCAGCTACATCTGTTACCATTATTTTAGCTCTATAACAGGTTTGCCGCTCAGGTGCTTTAGTTATGTCTGACTCTTGTGACACCGTGGACTGTAGCCTGCCAGGCTCCTCAGTCCATAGGATTCTCCAGAGAAGAATACTGGAGTGGGTTGCCATGGCCTCCTCTGGGGCACCTACCAGACACAGGGATTGAATCCCTGTCTCCTCTGGCTCCTGTATTGAAGGTGGTTTCCTTACTGCTAAGCCACCTGGGAAGCCTGTATAACAAGTTTTGACTTCGATTTTTATAAGCTCTCTAACATTCTTCTCTTTCAGTATTTTCTTGTCTATTATCTGTGTATATGTAAGATAAATTTTTGATTGAAAAATATCGACTTAAATATGTATGGCTGAGTTCACCTGTTCACCTGAAACTATCACAATGTTGCTAATCAGCTATATCCCAAAACAAAATAAAAAGTTAAAAAAAAATGGCTACAAAAAAAATCTCAAGTTAAAAATATCCTTTCAGATTTTGATTGGAATTGCTTTAAATATAAAAATTAATTGGTTAGCATTTACCTGTTAACCATAATTGAGTCTTCTTATCCAGGTAAATGACACCAGTCAACTCTTATATCCCTGAACTAAGTTTTGTAGATTTCTTCATAGATATATACTTTATTTCCCATCTATTCCTAGATGTTTTACATGTTTCGGGAGCTGTGGTATATAGGATCATTTCCCATTATGTTTTCCCAGTGGTAACTCCTTATGTTATATATGGCTCATTATTGGCCATGTCACCGAAATGCTTCATTATTTCTAGTTAGTTCTAATTCATTTCTTGGGCTATATTATGCTATTCTCCAATGTTCTTGTTTTCTTTTTTAAATTATTCTTTTTAATTCAATTTAATAATTTTTTCCTGAATTTTAAAATATTTTTTGTTTCCCTTACATGACTTTATTTGTCTGGTACATCTTTGTCCAAACATGAAGACAACAGATAAATATGATAGATCTTCAGGTGCTAAGAAAATATATCACCCCTGTCTGAGAAGCAGTCTAATCAAACTTACATGTTTAGACACCATATATGGGCTGGGCTTGATCATGATGGTGGCACTTAATACCTGTATAACCTTAGGCAAGTTGGTTAACTGATTTACGCCTCAATTTTGTAATCTATAAAATGGGGATGTTTTGAGGATTTAAATGAATAACAATAAAAAATGCCTTTGATAGTGCCTAGAGCATACTAAGGGCTTCCCTAATAGCTCAGTTGTTAAAGAATCCACCTGCAATGCAGGACACTTGGGTTCGATTCCTGGATTGGGAAGATTCGCTGGAGAAGGGATAGACTACCCACTTCAGTATTCTTGTGGCTCAGCTGGTCAAGAATCTGCCTGCAATTCCAGAGACCTGGGTTCGATCCCTGGGTTGGGAAGATCCCCTGGAGAAGGGAAAGGCTTCCCACTCCAGTATTCTGGCCTAGAGAATTCCATGGACTGTATATAGTCCATGGAGTCGCAAAGATTCAGACATGACTGAGCTACTTTCACTTTCACTTCAGAGCGTACTAAGCACTAAACAAGTATTTTCTGTTATTGTTGTTATTCTTATTTCAAAATTTGGGGAATAATTTTAATTTCAGTTAGTTCAGTTCAGTCGCTCAGTCGTGTCTGACTCTTTGTGACCCTGTGGACTGCAGCATGCCAGGCCTCCCTGTCTGTCACCAACTCCCAGAGTTTATTCAAACTCATGGCCATTGTGTTGGTGATGCCATCCAACCATTTCATCCTCTGTCATCCCCTTCTCCTCCTGCCTTCAGTCTTTCCCAGCATCAGGGTCTTTTCAAATGAGTCAGTTCTTTGCAATATTATCTAAATTTTAATTTAGATATGTCTTTTAAAATGTATTTTTTTCCCCTTCGAACACTTATTTGCATATTTTTCATACATTTTGTACTAACATACATGATTTGAATTTATGAAAATCTTTTCTTCTGTTCCTTTTCCTTTTTGTATTTTGAAACCTTGTCTTTTTGTAATATGATATAAATGATTTCTTGTGCAAAAGTGGAAGACAGAGGGCATCAGAAGGGTTTCATGTCTGATCATACCTTTTATAGTGTTCTCAGCCCACAAAATCTTATCCATTTGTCCAGAATCCTCATGACTATCAAATCAGAAACCACCCCTCTCTCACTGACATTTTTTCCTCCTAAGTTTGATTAGTAATAGAGTGCTTAATTCTTATTTGTTATCTGTTTTATCTTGTTAAGAAGACAAAGTTTAAGTAGGAACTAAAATCATTTAGCAGCCTAATGTACCGATCAAGGCAAAATTCTTGTTACTGATCAGAGTATTAGTCTGTAAAATTAGCTGATGCTTGTTCTCCTTTCATGATTCTTCTAAGATAAGATTAAAAAATAAAAATAACTCTTCTTTTATGAGGTACCATTACACACCAGTCAGGATGGCTGCTATCCAAAAGTCTACAAGCAATAAATGCTGGAGAGGGTGTGGAGAAAAGGGAACCCTCTTACACTGTTGGTGGGAATGCAAACTAGTACAGCCACTATGGAGAACAGTGTGGAGATTCCTTAAAAAACTGGAAATAGAACTGCCATATGACCCAGCAATCCCACTCCTGGGCATACACACCAAGGAAACCAGATCTGAAGGAGACACGTGCACCCCAATGTTCATCGCAACACTGTTTATAATAGCTAGGACATGGAAGCAACCTAGATGCCCATCAGCAGACGATTGGATAAGGAAGCTGTGGCACATGTATACAATGGAATATTACGCAGCCATTAAAAAGAATTCATTTGAATCAGTTCTAATGAGATGGATGAAACTGGAGTCCATTATACAGAGTGAAGTAAGCCAGAAAGATAAAGACCAATACAGTATACTAACACATATATATGGAATTTAAAAAGATGGTAATGATAACCCTATATGCAAGACAGAAAAAGAGACACAGATGTACAGAACAGACTTTTGGACTCTATGGGAGAAGACAAGGGTGGGATGATCTGAAAGAACAGCATCGAAACATGTATATTACCTATGGTGAAACAGATCACCAGTCCAGGTTGGATGCATGAGACAAGTGCTCGGGGCTGGTGCACTGGGATGACCCAGAGGGATGGGGTGGGGAGGGAGGTGGGAGGGGGGTTCAGAATGGGGAACACATGTAAATCCATGGCTGATTCATGTCAGTGTATGGCAAAAACCACTACAATATTTTAAAGTAATTAGCCTCCAACTAATAAATGGAAAAAAAAAAAAACTCTTCTTTTACGGGAAGCTTTTCATACAGTAGTAGATACTTTCATATCATTTGTTTAGATTTCTTGTGTGATAAAATTTATTATCTGTATATTGTATCTTCCATACTTATATCATTTTGACCATTGTAATATTTTTATCCCTTTTTTCTTTGGTCTTGGCTAGGTTTATAAGTTTGTCTTTTGCATGACTTACCAGATTTTCTGCAGTTTAGGGTCTGACAGTTATAAATTTTAGTGCAATTTTAAATTCTATTGTCAATCTTTATTTCCTCCCTACATTCTGTTAGTGAGCCCATCAGTTATCTTTTTTTTTAGTGTAATTTTTTTATCTTAGTTCATCTTTACCCATTTTGTTCAGAGAGTGCAAAGTGTGTTATTTAATTTCCTTGAGAACATAGATTAATGTTTTCTAAAATTTACTTATGTTTCTTGCCATAGTAACATTAAAATATTCTCTTTACCTCTTACATGCTGTATTTATTTCCCTGTGTAGGATATAATATCTTTATGGGTATCATTTCATCTTTATTATCGTATATTTTTTATGCTTATACATTCTTAAATGAAAAAGATTTATTTTGATCTTGTATTTGGCAGTAAATAGCTTTTTGGGTTTTTTTATATTCTTTTAAGATATTAGGATCCTTTTCTAAAAGCTGTGGTTGAATGGTGGGTAGGGTAAATTTATATCAGTGACCCAGCAATTTGGAAGAAGTTGGAGGAATGGGACACCTAAAGCCAGGAAATTTCCTCTGCTTGGTTTATTCTCTGTTCATGGGGAAGGAAACTGCTATGCTGTGGACCAGCTTACTGTAACTAGTTTCTTTACTTCCTGGCTTCCCCTCAAAAATACTGCTGGCTCTGTCAGACCTCCCTCCTGTAGCTCCTGCCTGCTGTTTCAGGCAAAACCCCTACTTCAATGGGAGAGTCAAATTCCTAACTCGTTTCATCTACCAAAATAAACTCCAGATGGATTAAAGATTTACACATAAAAAATTATAAAACTTTATTATTACTTGAAAAAATATGGTAAAATATTTATGTACACTTTGGGTAGCAGTGTACATTTTAAGTCCAATAGGAGGGCAAATTAAATTACTGATAGAGTTAACTATTTAACAATGTATAACATCTATATGTGAGGAAACTTGCTCCATATACACTATTTATGGCAAATAAAAATATTTATAATATGATTTGATTGTCAAAGCATGAATCCTTATGTATGAAGAATTTTTTGCAATTTTTTTCAAAAGAATAATTTGGAAATTAATAAGAAAAATGTGAAAATTCTAATAGAAAACTGTGCAACATTAAAACAGTTTTGGGCTTCCCTTGTGGCTCAGCTGGTAAAGAATCTGCTTGTAATGCTGGAAACCTGGGTTCTATCCCTGGGTTGGGAAAATCCCCTGGAGAAGTGAAAGGATACCCACTCCAGTATTCCGGCCTAGAGTATTCCATGGACTGTTAGCCCATGGGATCACAAAGAGTCGGACACGACTGAGTGACTTTCACTCTCACTTCAAAGTTCAGTTCAGTTCAGTCACTCAGTCACTTGTCTGACTCTTTGCGACGCCATGGACTGCTGCACAGCAGGCCTCCCTGTCCATCGCCAACTCCCGGAGTTTGCTCAAACTCCTGTCCATTGAGTCAGTGATGCCATCCAACCATCTCATCCTCTGTTGTCCCCTTCTCCTCCTGCCTTCAATCTTTCCCAGCATCAGGGTCTTTTCAAATGAGTCAGCTCTTTGCATCAGGTGGCCAAAGTATTGGAGTTTCAGCTTCAGCATCAGTCCTTCCAATGAACACCCAGGACTGATCTCCTTTAGGATGGACTGGTTGGATCTCTGTGCAGTCCAAGGGACTCTCAAAAGTCTTCTCCAACACCACAGTTCAAAAACATCAATTCTTCAGCTCTCAGCTTTCTTTATAGTCCAACTCTCACATCCATACATGACCACTGGAAAAACCATAGCCTTGAGTAGACGGACCTTTGTTGGCAAAGTAGTGTCTCTGCTTTTTAATATGCTGTCTATGTTGGTCATAACTTTTCTTCCAAGGACTAAGTGTCTTTTTATTTCATGGCTGCAGTCCCCATCTGCAGTGATTTTGGAGCCCCAAAAAATAAAGTCTGCCACTGTTTCCACTGTTTCTCCATCTATTTCCCATGAAGTGATGGTACCAGATGCAATGATCTTTGTTTTTTGAATGTTGAGCTTTAAGCCAACATTTTCACTCTTCTCTTTCACTTTTATCAAGAGGCTCTTTAGTTACTCTTCACTTCCTGCCATAAGGGTGGTGTCATCTGCATATCTGAGGTTATTGATATTTCTCCCAGCAATCTTCATTCCAGCTTGTGCTTCATCCAGCTCAGCATTTCTCTTGATGTACTCTGCATATAAGTTAAATAAGCAGGGTGACAATATACAGGCTTGACGTACTCCTTTTCCTATTTGAAACCAGTCTATTGTTCCATGTCCAATTCTAACTATTGCTTCCTGACCTGCTTACAGATTTCTCAAGAGGCAGGTCAGGTGGTCTGGTATGTCCATCTCTTTCAGAATTTTCCACAGTTTATTGTGATCCACACAGTCAAAGGCTTTGGTGTAGTCAGTAAAGCAGAAATATATGTTTTTCTGGAACTCTCTTGCTTTTTTGATGATCCAATGGATGTTGCCAATTTGAACTCTGGTTCCTCTGCCTTTTCTAAAACCAGCTTGAACATCTGGAAGTTCACGGTTCACGCATTGTTGAAGTCTGGCTTGGAGAATTTTGAGCAGTACTTTACTAGCATGTGAGATGAGTGCAATTGTGTGGCAGTTTGGGCATTCTTTGGCATTGCCTTTCTTAGGGATTGGAATGAAAACTGACCATTTCCAGTCCTGTGGCCACTGCTGAGTTTTCCAAATTTGCTGGCATATTGAGTGCAGCACTTTTACAGTATCATCTTTTAGGGTTTGAAATAGCTCAACTGGAATTCCATCACCTCCACTAGCTTTGTTCGTAGTGATGCTTCCTAAAGCCCATCTGACTTAACATTCCAGGATGTCTGGTTCTAGGTGAGTGATCACACCATCGTGATTATCTGGGTTGTGAAGATCTTTTTTGTATAGTTCTTCTGTATTTTCTTGCCACCTCTTCTCAATATCTTCAAAAGACAGTTCATAAAGAAGAAAGTACAAATAGCTAAGAACATGAAAGAGACATTCAATGTCATTAATAATCAAATAAATGTAATTCACAGCAACAAATTATAATTTTCTTTATTATATTGATAAATGTAAATAAAATATATTTATATTGATTTGGTACATTATGGAAATTTCTCTTTCAAATACATTCTTTTTAATCATTGCATAATACTTCATGGTTTGGATTTAACCTGATTTATCTCCCTGTTCATGGATAGTATATTGTTTCATTTTTTTGCCACTCTAATAAATGCTGCCACAAACATTCTTTTATATGTGAATAAACTGTGGCTATTATATCTACAGGATGTGAAGATGAAATGTGAAAGTGACAGTCGCTGAGTCATGTATGACCCTGTGTGACCCCATGGACTATAGAGTCTATGGAATTCTCTAGGCCAGAAAACTGGAGTGGGTAGCCTTTCCCTTCTCTGAGGGATCTTCCCAACCCAGGGACTGAACCCAGGTCTCTGGCATTGCATGCAGATTCTTTACCAGCTGAGCCACAAGGGAAGCCCAAGAATACTGGAGTGGGTAGCCTATCCCTTCTCCAGGGGATCTTCCTGACCCAGGAATTGAACTGGGGTCTGCTGCATTGCAGGCGGATTCTTTACCAACTGAGCTTCCAGGGAAGCTTCAGTTTTGCGGTAGCTAACAGTGTTGTGACTATTCCAGGTGAAGAGCCACTGGATTGAGTCATATGTATACACGTATCCATTCTCCCCCAAACTCGCCTCCAACTAGGCTGCCACATAACATTGAGCAGAGTTTCTTTTCTATACAGTAGGTCCTTCTTGGTTATCCATTAAAAAATTTTTTTTCACTGGATATAATTGCTTTACAACTGTGTTGGTTTCTGCCATATATCAACAGAAATCAGCTGTAAGTATACATATGTCCCCTCCCTCTTGAACATCCCAGCCACCCCATCCTATGGCTGATTCCCATCCCACCCCTCTAGGTTGTCACAGAGCACTGCGTTTGAGCTTCCTATGTCATACAGCAAATTCCCACTGTATCCATTTTAAATTTAGCAGTGTGTACATGTCCATTCCAAATTCCCTAACTATCCCTTCCCCCCATTCTCCCCCTAGAAACCGTAAGTTTGTTCTCTAAGTCTTTGAGTCTCTTTCTGTTTTGTAAGTAAGCTCATTTGTATCATTTCTTTTTAGATTTTACACTTAATGGATGTCATACAATATTTCTCCTTCTCTGTCTGACTTCCTTCACTCAGTATGACAATCTCTGGGTTCATCCATATTGCCTCAAATGGCATTATTTCATTCTTTTTATTTTATTTTATTTTCATTTATTTTTATTAGTTGGAGGCTAATTACTTTACAGTATTGTAGTGTTTTTTGCCATACATTGACATGAATCAGCCATGGATTTACATGTGTTGCCCATCCTGAACCCCCCTCCCACCTCCCTCCCCATCCCACCCCTCTGGGTCTTCCCAGTGCACCAGCCCCGAGCTCTTGTCTCATGCGTCCAACCTGCACTGGCGATCTGTTGCACACTTGATAATATACATGTTGCGATGCTATTCTCTCAGATCATCCCACCCTTGTCTTCTCCCATAGAGTCCAAAAGTCTGTTTTATACATCTGTGTCTCTTTTTCTGTCTTGCATATAGGGTTATCGTTACCATCTTTCTAAATTCCATATATATGCGTTAGTATACTGTATTGGTCTTTATCTTTCTGGCTTACTTCACTGTATAATGGGCTCCAGTTTCATCCATCTCATTAGAACTGATTCAAATGTATTCTTTTTAATGGCTGAGTAATAGTCCATTGTGTATATATACCACAGCTTCCTTATCCATTCGTCTGCTGATGGGCATCTAGGTTGCTTCCATGTCCTGGCTATTATAAACAGTGCTGCGATGAACATTGGGGTGCACGTCAGAATGGCTGCTATCCAAAAGTCTTCAAGCAATAAATGCTGGAGAGGGTGTGGAGAAAAGGGAACCCTCTTACACTGTTGGTGGGAATGCCAACTAGTACAGCCACTATGGAGAACAGTGTGGAGATTTCTTAAAAAAATGGAAATAGAACTGCCATATGACCCAGCAATCCCACTCCTGGGCATACACACTGAGGAAACCAGAACTGAAAGAGACACGTGTACCCCAATGTTCATCGCAGCACTATTTCATTCTTTTTAAAGGCTGAGTAATATTCCAAGAAATGCTATTTTGAAAGCCCTCTCACACTTACTGAGTTTGACTCTTTTTTTATGTGTTTCTTGGGTATTTTCTTTTACTATGCATATACTTTTTTATTAGCCCCTATGTTTTCTTTATCAATATATAAAACTTCTTAAGTGAATAATATTTTTCCAATCCATTTTTCATCTTTAACTATGTTTTTATTTTTTATACAGTCAAGTGTGTCTGATATTCTTTTAGACTTTTTGAGTTTTCTACCTTTGATTAAAAAGGCCCCAATTAAAAGGTCTCCCTAACATTTATTTTCCTAAATTTTATTCTATTTTTTTTTCATTTATTTTTATTAGTTGGAGGCTAATTACTTCACAACATTGCAGTGGGTTTTGTCATACATTCACATGAATCAGCCATGGAGTTACATGTATTCGCCATCCCGATCTTTTATTCTGTTTTTATTTCCACAATTCTACCTTTCGTCCATATGAAATATGTTTCTCTATATGATGGGAACTAATGTCCAACTTAATTTGGTTAGAAATAGATAGTTTTGACAGCATTTTGAATAGGTTTTTTTTACTAAATAAAATTCTGTGTTATCAGCTACTGATATATGTTGGAAACTACTACTGACTCTCTTTCATTACACTAAATTATTTGTGTATTTTTTGTTTAATTAAGATGATGTTTTAGTAAGTTTGAATAGATGGTTAGGTAAGTCCTGAGCATATAACTGTTTTCGTATTTTTTCTCTTCTTATACATTTATTTTCCATATGAGTATCAAAACATTCAATATAATTTAAAATTATTGTAATTCAAACAGATTGTTTTCAAAGTGTATACTTTTATAGTATTTGGATTTTATAGATTTTATTATAGTATAGTAAAATCTTTCTAAGGATAGGATTTGCCTATCTATTTGTTCAAATCTTATTTTGTATTTAAGAGTAAAATTTATAAATACATAGTTTTTTTCCTTTTGTGAATAGCATTTTTTTCTGTTTTAATATCTGAATGGTGCTTGTTAGATACAAAATGTTGGTTCTGTATATGGCATATCTAGTCATCTTATCAAATTAACCTATGAGTTGTAGTAGCTTTATTTTTAGGGTCTTTTGAATTTTCTGGGTATAAAATATATGATTAAATATCATTTTGTATTATCTATTACTTATGATATTTACTTTTTAATCTCATTTTGTCATTTCAATAATTTTATTTTTAAAATTTTTGTTGTTGTTTGGAATATTATTGCTTTACAGTGCTGTGTTAGAAGAATTTCATGTAAATAGAATCATATAGTATGTAGCTTCCAGAATTGCCTTTTTCATTATACATAATTTCTTTGTGATTGGTTCAAGTTATTGTATATATCTATACTTTATTCCTTTTTATTTATGAGTAGTATTCCATGGTGTGAGTACACCACAATTCTTTTTAAACCATTCACCCATTGAAGGACATTTGTGTTGCTTCTAGTTTTTGGCTATTATCAGTAAAGCTGATAAGAAGCATTCATACAGATTTCTTTGTGAACTTGAGTGTTGTTTCTCAGGGATAAATATTCAGAAGTTCAGTTGTTAGGTTGTTTTGTAATGGTATGCCTGGTTTTGTAGGAAATGGCCAAACTATTTTCCAGAGTGACTGTATCGTTTTACATTCCTACAAACAATGGCATGAGTGACCTAGAATCCCTGCCTTCTTCCCAGCATTTGGTGTTAGCACCAATTTAAAAATTTTAGCTTTTCTGATAGATATTTAGAGATATCTCATTGTTTTAAGTATCACTTCTGTAGTCACTAATGATGTGGGACATCTTTTCATATGCTTGTTTGCCATATGTAGATCTCCTTTAATGTCTTTGGCTCATTTTCTTGTTGGATTGTGTGAATTAACTTTTTTTTTTTCTTTTTTACTGTTGACTTTTGAGAGTTCTTTATATATGCTGGTACTAAGCCTTTGCCAGGTATGTAGTTTGCAAATGTTTTCTCATACTTTGTAGTTTGCCTTTTTATTCTTTAAGCAGGTCTTTCTTAAAGCAAAAGCTTTTAATTTTGAGGTACAATTTATCAATATTTTATAGATTCTAATTTTGGTGTCAAGCCTAAGAACTCTTTGCCAAGTCCTAGATCTGAAAGGTTTATGTTCTGCTATTTTTTATAAGTTTTATTTTTATATTTTAGTCCATGATCCATTTTGAGTTAGTTTTTATATAAAGTGTGAGTTTCTTTCTTTTTTTTTTTTGACCTATGGATATCTAATTATACTTTTGTTAGACGAGCTACTATTATTCCACTATTGAATTGCTCTTGTACTTTTTCCCAAAAGTCATTTGAATGTTACCAGCTACTCAATATTTTTTTAGCCCCATTCTTATTTTGGGGTGCATGTACTATTGCCTTGCCATGTCCCTGACTCATGTGTTTGGGAGACTAATGAGATTGGAACAGTTGAAAGTTTTGGTCAGGCATAGGCCACTAGCTGGCTTCTGGATGATCTGTTCTTGTCAAGTGTCACTGTCTACCTCCCACCAACTATGGTTAAGAGGAGGACCGTGTCCTAGAGGACTAGGACACTTAAGGGACAGGGGTTATAAGCAAGCAGATTGTAGTAAGTGAGCTGTGATCTGGTTAGGAAGTGACAGCATTACTTAAATATTATCTGTCAATATCCAAGAGGTTCTTTAAATGAAAAGCATCATCTTTTTTCATTTTCTCATTTGTGAAACAGAGGAAGTGACATTTTTACATTTGCTCTCTGAGTGTTGGATAACTTAACCCTGAGATAGTGAAAAGAAATTACAATGCCTTATTATGCATTGGAACCCATAAAGTGTAATACTTTTCTAACCAGAATTTTAATATTCACCAGGGTCTTGAAATAATGCTTTATTCTTTGTCTTGCTCCCTGCCTACAGTAGAGTGCTAGAAACATATTTGGAAGTTATTATGACAAGAGATGTAATTTTAAGAAGAACATCAGTGTAAAGTATGTTAACTAAGTTTTTTGGTGTAATGAGATGCAGCAGAATCATAAAGGAATGTGTTCATTTTTGCAGCAGTGAGTTTCTGTTACATGGAACAGAAGGCAAAGTTCATGTTTACTATTGCAAATGGATATCATAAACGGATAGTTCTTCATGAATTTGTTGATTGAATTTCTTTGGCTGATGACAAAGATACTAAAAACTAATGCAAAGAGAGATCTGATAGCAGGAATTTAATTTTTTTTGTTTACTTAATTATCCACTTTTGTATATTGCTAGCCAACTCTAAGCCTATAGACAGACTCCCCAATATACTCATGAATCCCCTGATTTACTACAGAAAGGGAAAATATAATTTTGGCAATTGAATTCGAAAGGAAGTGAGGAGAGTTATAATTTTTAGTCAGTAAAGATCTACTTTTCCCCTGATTTTTTTTCTGGCCTCAAAGATATACTAAGTCCAGTTTGTATTTTGGGTAGTTAATAAATGAAGAGGGTAGGGAAAGGGTATTCTGTTGACAAGTAATAGTGTTCTGTGAAGTTATGTGGGTAGGTAACTAGATGGGGTGAATTGCTGTTCCTAACTGTGATGAAGGTTTCTTGAGACTGATGATGGATAATGAAGGAATAAAAGTCAACAGATTATGTCAACTGCTTTTTCCAAAGATTACGTCTTATATACATTGCTATGTATAAAATAGATAAATAATGAAAACCTACTGTAGAGTGCAGGGAAAGAAAAGAAGGTGCTCTCTGTAGGACATCCATTACGTTAACCTTAAAAATACAATCCAATATGTACTTTAGGTGCAGAAAAATACTGTTTGATCCCATTTATGCAAGATAACTAGAATAGACAAATTCATAGATTTAGAAAGTGCATTGGTGGATGCCAGGGGTCAGGGGGTGGTGGGGGAGGGAGGAATGGGACTTAGTGTTTAATGGGGACAGTTTCAGTTTAGGAAGGTGAAAAATTTGGGAGATAGATGATGGTGAGTGTTGTACAGCAATGTGAATGTGCTTAATGCACAGCTAAATATGGGAAAAATAGTATGTTTTATATTATGTGACTTTTACCACAATAAAAACATTAAAAAAAAAAAAAGGCAATTAAGACAGACAGATAACCACAGTAACTGGTTTTGAAACTAAGGTCAGTGTTTCACTTTCCCGGTTGAGAACAGATAGGTCAATTGAAATGCCTTCTAGGAGAGGGATAGATTAGGATCTTGGGATTAGGATACACACACACACACACACACACACACACACACACACACACAACCATATATAAAATAGATAACTAAGAAGGACCTACTGTATAGCACAGGGAGCTCTACTCAGTATTCTGTAATAATGTATATGGGAACAAAATCTGAAAAATAATGAATTCATGTATCTATATAACTGAATCACTATGCTGTGTACCCGAAACACACAACATTGGAAATCAACTATACTCCAGTTAATTTAAAAGAAAAAAAAGATCATGTCTGTATGTTTCATCTGAAGTCCTGAAGTACCGTGGGGGAAATTCTTTTACTGGCTGTTTGTGCTGCTGTGATTTGCATCACCACGTCCATGGACACCCTACTTTGTTATCTTATTTTCACTTGCCTGGACCATTATACAAGCCACACCCTTTCCTCTTCCCAGTCCCCCCACTCCAGTATATACTCTCTTCAACCTCGAAGAAGAGGTTTGATCAGGTCTCTCTCCTGCTCATGAATTTACACAAGCTCTGTAAGGTTTATTGATTAAAACCCAGCTTCCTTAACCTGGAAGCTGTTAAAGGATCAAAGCCATTTTTTTTTCCTGACTGTAGTTTCAGTATTTCCTTTATTTAATCTGTGTTCTTATCAATCCATTTATTTTATCTGATCCATTTATTCAGTTCCCACTCTGCTCTCTCATGGATCCTTTTTTTTTAACCTTCCTACATCTTTGCATCTGCAAAGACTGTCTTATCCAGCCAGCCAGATGCTTATCAACTCATTTGAGACCTCTGATACCCTTCAAAGATCTTGAGGAGCTATTCTTTGTAGGTCTGGGGATTTTCCCAGTGTTTACCTTCTTATTTCCACTTTGATCTAATTATCTGAGTCTCCATTTTTTTGTCAAATTCCTGGAGATCTGTTGTCTGCCTTTTCCTTTTTTTCTCTCCAATACCTCACTTCTAATGTCACCAATATTTGTATTGCATGCCCTAAGGCAAGTGACAGTTTATCTCTGGTCTTGACCAGATCAGGTGCCTGGACACTTTACCAGAATTCAGACTCACCATTCCTCTGCCTCCAGTCTGGAAGGATGATTGACCCTAATGCCTTGTGCCTACTGATCTGCTTTGTCATTTGTCCTTCAACAAATATTTACTGATTACCTACTCTCTGCTGGGCACTGGAGACTTAGTGCTGGGCCAAACAGTAGATATGACTCTGCTTTCTCCAAGGAGGTCAGGAAATGCTTTCTTGAGAATTCTCCAAGGCATGTCACCATCCCTAAGACTGTGTACTAGCTCTGAATTGTGACTAATTCACAGAATATGGCAGATCTTTCTGAATAGTTGTTAGAGAAGGGCTTTCTCTTCTAGCCTTGGGCCTTTGGTCTTGCCCCAGGTCTTTTCCTTAGATATTAAAATATTGACCAGGTTTTGGTGATCTAGTGTCTAATATTTGAATTCTAATATCTACCACTTGTGCTGGGCTTCCCTGGTAGCTCAGAGGTTAAAGCGTCTGCCTGTAATGCGGGAGACCTGGGTTCAATCCCTGGGTTGGGAAGATCCCCTGGAGAAGAAAATGGCAACCCACTGCAGTATTCTTGCCTGGAGAATCGCATGGATGGAGGAGCCTGGTGGGCTACAGTCCACAGGGTCTCAAAGAGTCGGACATGACTGAGTGACTTAACTAACTAACTAACCACTTGTGTTATTTGTTCCTTTATCAAGACCAAGGCTAGGTGACCTGAGGAACTCGGAACTCTTTGTATGTTTTCTTTTGATCCCTAGACGTCAGTGAATACAATTAAAATGTATTCAAAAGCATCTAACTTAGTCTTAAATTTATAATATACACAAAATATGGTAGGGGCAAGTAGGAGTGGTAGAAATATGTTGCGTGGTTTATGTGGTAGTGTTTTGTTAGTATTAAGAATGGTATGTAATTAAAATTTTAAGAAATAAATTATTTATTTGCTGGTATTTTTTTAGTAGTTAGTATGTGGCAAGCACCATGCTAAAAGTTACCATATGCATTACCTCATTTAATAATTTAAACCTTTGGAAAAACTGTGAACACACCTTTCATTGATCATGTATAACACTTCCTTGGGCTTTTCACAATTTGACCTATGGTTTCTTATTCAGACTTACTTTCCACTCTGTTTGAATCCTTGTGACAAGCATATTCCTGGCTATTTTGTGTACTGTATTAATATATTTTTTTCCCTTTCTCTAGACTTCATTCTTTTCAAAATCCTACACTTGTGATTGTTATCTCTTCAAGATACTACAGTCAGTCTATACTGAATATGATTTTTGGCCCTGTTCTTAAATAAAGTAGATGTTCAGCAAATATTAGTTAAACATCAGATGCTTTGGGTGGATTTGCTAACATCTCATTTATGCTAAGACATTCTGTAACAGCCAAATAATCAATGAGATTTAAGATGGTTCATTGCTCTTCATCCTGCCATCTTAAAGAACTAACCAGAGTGAAACAAGCATCCTCTCTAAATCATATGATTATTAAGAATCACTAGTACTTATTCTGAGAACTTTCCATGATTTAAGAGGATTTTAAATTGTGTTTGAATAAAGCAGGTTCCAGGAAGTCTAGTATATAGCTGTTTGCACCACTAGGTACTCAATTTTTTGAATGAATGGATCCTATAAGATAGAAACTATTATTATGATTTTAAAAATGGGATGCCTGAGACACCAAGAAGTTAGATACCTTGCCTGGGTGGCACAAAATAGCAAGCAACAGAGCTGACACCTTAACTGATATGTCTTTGAGGCCTGGCGATGTTTCCAACTCTGTCAATAGTTAATCCAGATAAAACTGTAAATGGAGTATCATTTCATATTTAATTTCATTATTACTCTTTTGCATGTTATACATCTAGGAATACCTAGACTCCCAAATATTGTGATTAGTGAGTGTAGAAAAATATTAATGTCATATTTGACAGGCTGGTGCACGTATCTGGTAAAAAAGTACATGTTAAATGCCTAAAATCACAGGTTGTTTTGTAGAAAAAATAGGACTAAATTTATTTAGAAACAAACTTTCAAAATCTGTTTATAAATCTAATTGCTAAAAGCTTTGCTTGAACTTTACAGTACCTTCTCCTCAGAATAATTGGGAAAAAAAAAAAAAAACTTCTTCCAAATGGTCAACAGTTGCTTTTTTTTTTTTCACTTTTTAAAATGTTACTAAGAACACACATGCCAGATTTCATTTAACTGCATTTTTATGGTTCAGTCATTAACCTACTGAAAAAAAGTAGCTTAAATGGAAACACTGACATAAACCTTATTACACTGGCTCCAATGTGTTGCTATCATAAAGTATCCATCTTCTATATGTGTATGTTTTCATAGGATACTATTGAAAAGGTAATGGAAAATTAATGTTGCAATGGAGAATTTGATTCTTTGTATATATATTTAAACACTCTAGCACAGTGCATGTTTACAACATCAAGCAGTTTATTTGGAAGTAAGGTTTATCATAAATTTTATGATATTTAATACATATTTTACAACTGGCTGTATATTATTTCTTATTATTATTTCTGCTCCCTATTTTGAAGTTTATCTCATTTTTTTGACAAAATATTTCTTATGTGTCTGTCCTTGGACTGGTACCATACTATTTTTAATAGGTCTAAAATAAGAAAAATAAGTCTTAGGTGATCAATACACTATCCCTTACAGATCATTTTTCTGATTAAATTTGAAAATGTACTCTGCCATGGTGGGATAGTGTGTCACATGGTAGAAATAACTGAGCATGAAATAATTTAAAAATATCATCGAAAGGCAGCCTTCTTACTGCTTATGGAAATGTAAATTGATGCTGAAGCTGAAGCTGCAATACTTGGCCACCTGATGCAAAGAGCTGACTCACTGGAAAAGACCCTGATGCTGGGAAAGATTGAAGGCAGGAGGAGAAGGTGACGACAGAGGATGAGATGGTTGGATGGCGTCACCAACTCAATGGACATGAGTTTGAGCAAACTCTGGCATGTGGTGAAGGACGGGGAAGCCTGGCGTGCTGCAGTTCATGGGGTCACAGAGTTGGACAAGACTGTGCGACTGAACAAATAGTAGCAGACACTGTGGAGAATAGTATGGAGGTTTCTTAAAAAGCTAAAATGGAGTTACCATATGATCCAGCAACCCCACTCCTGGGTATGTGGCTCTAATTTGAAAAGATAAATGCACCCCAATGTTCATAGCACCACTGTTTATAATAGCCAAGACATGAAAATAAACTAAATGTCCATCAGTAGACGAATGAATAAAGATGTTGTGTATATATACAATGGAATATTACTCAACCATAAAAAAGAATGAAATAATGTTATTTGAAGCAAGACAGATGGACCTAGAGGTTATTATTACTTACTAAGTGAAGTAAGTCAGATAGAGAAAAATATCATGATATCACTTATATGTATATATCACTTACATATATATATGTATATGTTCTTTTTCGTGTTCTTTTCCATTAAGGTTAGTATTATAAGATATTGAATAAAGTTCCCTGTGTTATATAGTAAGTCCTTGTTGTTCATATTTTATATATAGTAGTGTGAAATGTTAATCCCAAATCCAAATTTAACCCTCTCACCCTTTCCCCTTTGGTAACCATAAATTTGTTCTTTATGTCTATTTCTGTTTTGTAAAAAAAGTTCATTTGTATCATTATTTTAGAGAACAGTGAAAAAGCCAGCGTAAAACTCAACATTCAAAAATGAAGATCATGACATCTGGTCCCATCATTTCATGGCAAATAGATGGAGAAACAATGGAAACAGTGACGGACTTTATTTTCTTGGGCTCCAGAATCACTATGGATGGTGACTGCAGCCATGAAATTAAAAGATGCTTGCTCCTTGGAAGAAAAGCTATGACAAACCTAGACAGCATATTAAAAAACAGAGACAGTACTTTGCCAACATAAGTCTGTATAGTCAAATCTATGGTTTTTCCAGTAGTCATGTACAGATGTGAGAATTGGACCATAAAGAATGCTGAGCGCTGAAGAATTGATGCTTTTGAACTGTGGTGTTGGAGAAGACTCTCGAGAGCCCCTTGAACTGCAAGGAGATCAAACCAGTCAAGCCTAAAGGAAATCAACCCTGGCTATTCATTGGAAGGACTGATGCTGAAGCTGAAGCTCTAGTACTTTGGCCACCTGATGCAAAGAACCGACTCATTGGAAAAGACCCTGATCCTGGGAAAGATGGAAGGCAGGAGGAGAAGGGGACAACAGAGGACAAGATGGTTGGATGGCATCACCAACTTAATGGACATGAGTTTGAGCAAACTCTGGAAGATGGAGAAGGACAAGGAAGCCTGCGATGCTGCAGTCCACAGGGTCACAAAGAGTCGGACACGGCTGAGTGATTGAACAACAAAACAACATATATGTGTGTGTGTGTGTCCCTGTGGCTCAGCTGGTAAAGAATCTACCTGCAACGTGGGAGACCTGAGTTTGGTTTCTGGGTTGGGAAGATCCCCTGGAGAAGGGAAAGACTACCCATTCCAGTATTCTGGCCTGGAGAATTCCATGGACTCTATAGTCCATGGGGTTGCAAAGGGTTAGACATGACTGAGTGACTTTCACATTCATATATATATGAATCACTTTATTGTATACCTGAAACATTGTATATCAACTATACTTCAATAAAAAGTCAAACACACATTAAAAATAGATATCATCATCCTCCTTCTCCTTGTCCTTATGGCATGGTCAGAGAAACTTGCCTATGTAGTTTTCATAGAGAAGGGAATCAAGGTGTAGGGAATTGAATCAGTAGAGATGGCAACAGAAGTGTGGGAACATATGCAAGTCTGTGAGGTAATTTCTTTTTATACATACTTGATAGAGGTGTAGATGTGTGGAACAGTAGTAAATATGGAAGAATTTTGTGACTTGAGACTATAATAACTGTCTTATCAATCTAATCATCTTACTTATCAATTTGTGAATCTTGAGAAGAAACGAGTACTTTCCCTCTAGACCTACAGCTTCTACCACATTGTAGGCAGTTTTCAAGAAGGGGGTTGAGAGCATTGATGTTTTGAAGCTGTGTACCTGTTGACAGATTACCTATCTGTGCTTCAGTTTTCATACTGATAAAATGGAGATAATATAATAATAGTGTCTAGCTAAAAAGGTTGCTGAGAGGCTTACAAGAGTCATTACATAATAAGAATTCAAAAAATTTTACTATTAATATTATTATTTAAAAAGCCAGAAGATTTAAGTCACTTTGAGAAGAGTGGCAAAGCAGAGCCAAATAGTCTTGGGTTCTTGTCTTGGTTTCTTATTTGTGTTCAGCAAAGCTGTTGTACTCTCTGAGACCTGATTTTTCTTACAAGTAAAGTGGGAATAGTCATACATATTTTGCAGGCTTGTTGAAAGAATATTATGAATGTAAATTACCAAGGAAAGAGTCAGACCCAATACTGAGTGCTTGATGAATGAGGCCATTATAATTATTTACCAAAAAAAAAAAAGAAAAAAACCACAGTTATAATCAGATTGAGTGCCTAAGGACACTACGTCTTTACAAAGTAGCATTACTTTACTCAGGAACATAAAGAACAAAGGGTAGTGTTCTCCAGAATTCATGTAGTTGACATTACATCTCAGCCAAAAGAAATATATTGCAGAGAAAGTGGTTGTAAATGCTATGTTCTATTTATACATGATGAGGGTGTTGTGAACTCTGGAGCCACATTTTAAATATCTTGTGTGTGAGGGCTTTCTTGTTTCTTACCTTATAAAATGTTCTTGTTTTAAATGTCTCAAAGTGCATGTAAACATATATAAGCTAGCCCCAAACACTTATAATAAAATAAGCAAAATCTTCTAGACCAGACCATTTTCTTTCTTTTTCACTGTTTTATTGTAATCCTCCTATCAGGATTTCACGTTTGATCTTAAAATCATAGAATTTAATAGCTGGAAGGGATCAGTCTAACACCCTAAATTTGTTTGTCAGGGGTCTGTGACCTGACAAGTTGAAGTGATTGCCTTAGGCCATAGAGTAAGTTAGTAGTGAATCCTGGTCTCTTGTCTGGAAGACAACATTCAGGGGTGAGAAATCACGCTGGATCAGGACAGAATTGAAGCTTTTATTATTTAGGAGTGGTGGTATTGGGGCCCTACAAAGTGTAGTCCGCATATGTGTGTGACATTCAGCAGAGAAAGAAAGATGGCTGAAAGAAAAGATTGGATAAGGCTGGTGCTGAGGACCCTTATTTGGTGGCAGAGGCTGACCCATGCATTCTAAGGCATCTTATGATCTCAGTTATGGTCAGGTATTATTATCTAAGGGCTTCCCATGTGGTACTAGTGGTAAAGAAACAACCTGCCAATGCAGGAAACATAAAATACATGGGTTTGATCCCGGGGTTGGGAAGATCCCCTGGAGGAGGGCATGGCAACCCACTCCAGCATTCTTGCCTGGAAAATTCCACGGTCAGAGAAGCCTGGAGGGCTATAGTCCATGAGGTCACAAAGACTCGGACACTACTCAAGTGACTTAGCACACATGTAGCATGCAATATTATCTAAGAATGTCAGGTTGAAACAGAAAGGCAAGCATCAGGTAAATATCTCAGCAGTGGGCTGTGAAAAGAAGAGAAGCAAAAAGAAAGGAGAAAAGGAAAGATATACCCATTTGAATGCAGAGTTCCAAAGAATAGCAAGGAGAGATAAGAAAGCCTTCCTCAGGGTTCAATGCAAAGAAACAGAGGAAAACAACAGAATGGGAAAGACTAGAGATTTCTTCAAGAAAATGAGAGATACCAAGGGAACATTTCATGCAACGATGGGCTCAATAAAGTACAGAAATGGTATGGAAGCATACCATTTAGTATGCTTCTGCATACTAACAGGAGCAGAAGATATTAAGAAGAGGTGGCAAGAAGACACAGAAGAACTCCAACTAATAAAAATAAATGAAAAAAAAAAAAAAAAAAAAGAAGAACTATACAAAAAAGATCTTCATGACCCAGATAATCATGATGGTGTTATCACTCACACTCACCTAGAGCAAGACATCCTGGAATGTGAAGTCAAGTGGGTCTTAGAAAGCATCACTACAAGCAAAGCTAGTGGAGGTGATGGAATTCCAGTTGAGCTATTTCAAATCCTAAAAGATGATGCTGTGAAAGTGTTGTATTCAGTAGGTCAGCAAATTTGGAAAATTCAGCAGTCGGCCACAGAACTGGAAAAGGTCAGTTCTCATTCCAATCCCTAAGAAAGGCAATGCCAAAGAATGCTCAAACTAACACACAGTGGCACTAATCTCACATGCTAGTAAAATGATGCTCAAAATTTTCCAAGCCAGGCTTTAGCAATACGTGAACTGTGAACTTCCAGATGTTCAAACTGGCTTTAGAAAAGGCAGAGGAACCAGAGATCAAATTGCCAACATCTGCTGGATCATCAAAAAAGCAAGAGAGTTCCAGAAAAACATCTATTTCTGCTTTATTGATTATGCCAAAGCCTTTGACTGTGTGGATCACAATAAACTGTGGAAAATTCTGAAGGAAATGGTAATACCAGACCACCTGACCTGTCTCTTGAGAAACCTGTGTGCAGGTCAGGAAGCAATAGTTAGAACTGGACGTGGAACAACAGACTGGTTTCAAATAGGAAAAGGAGTACATCAAGGCTGTATATTGTCACCCTGCTTATTTAACTTACATGCAGAGTACATCATGAGAAATGCGGGGCTGGATGAAGCACAAGCTGGAATGAAGATTGCTGGGAGAAATATCAGTAACCTCAGATATGCAGATGACACCACCCTTATGGCAGAAAGTGGAGAAGAACTAAAGAGCCTCTTGATGAAAGTGAAAGAGGAGAGTGAAAAAGTTGGCTTAAAGCTCAACATTCAGAAAAGTAAGATCATGGCATGTGGTCCCATCACTTCATGGCAACTAGATGGGAAAATGGTGGAAACAGTGGCTGACTTTATTTTCCTGGGCTCCAAAATCACTGCAGATGTGATTACAGCCATGAAATTAAAAGACGCTTACTCCTTGAAAGGAAAGTTATGACCAACCTAGACAGCATATTAAAAAGCAGAGACATTACTTTGCCAACAAAAGTCCATCTAATCAAAGCTATGGGTTTTCCGGTGGTCATGTATGGATGTGAGAGTTGGACTGTGAAGAAAGCTGAGCGCTGAAGAATTGATGCTTTTGAACTGTGGTGTTGGAGAAGACTCTTGAGAGTCCCTTGGACTGCAAGGAGATCCAACCAGTTCATCCTAAAAGAGATCAGTTGGGTGTTCATTGGAAGGACTGATGTTGAAGCTGAAACTCCAGTACTTTGGCCACCTATGCAAAGAGCTGACTCATTTGAAAAGACCATGATGCTGGGAAAGATTGAGGGCAGGAGGAGAAGGGGACGACAGAGGATGAGATGGTTGGATGGCATCACCGACTCAATGAAATGAATGTAGCATAGAGTCTGTCATGAGTAGTAATCAGTTAGGAAAGAGTAGTCATCACTATAATCCCAAGTGATCAGGTTCTTTTATCATGGTATCTATTATAGGGAGAAAATTCTATCCCTTGTGAAAGTGCTTAGAAGACGTACTAGGTTAGTAGGTTCTCAGAGTCCTATCAAAGTCACTGTCAATTTAGGATAACATTCTAGTCTGAACAGATAAAAGGGGTACTTAGTAGAGAAATTAAGGCAGAAACAGATTCCTTTAGCAGGACAACAAGGTGGGTATTTAGTATTTTTAAGGAATGCAGCATAGGGAATATTGTGCTTTCCTGTGTTTGCAAGTGAGCTGGGTACATCTCAGATTCAAGAGATTCAGAGTGTAAGACAAATTTCACTGACTGTGCTGACTAGATTCAAAGATCGTTGGTGGCCTTCCCTCCTGGTTAGTATCTATTGTTATTAGCTACTTTAAAACTTACTCATGGTTAGTAAACATCTTCTTTTAGATATGTCATTTTCTAAAGACTTTTGTTTTTGTTGTTTTTGTCTTTGCTGCTCCAAAATGCATTTTTAATTGATATGATGAGTGCCTACAGCTTTATTCACAGTTTAGTTTTAAAATTCTGCTCCAAGTGTCAATAAGACCATTTAAAAATCCATTTGAACTCCAGAAAGACAGAAGACATTTCATTTCTATTAGCCCTCTCCATTCTCCCTTTATCCCCAAGATCATAAGATTTTATGTTGGACTTTTGAGAGTATATTATTCATATTTGTCTCCCCATGCCTAATATATTACTCAGAAGTTATGATAGGTGAATGTTAGACATGTACTGAATGAATGAATGTTGGTGGCTTGAATAAATATTCTGGGACAAACAATAACTTATTGACCTTTGGATGTTTTGTGGTATGTGCTGAATGCTCTTTTAGTTGTCTTCCTAAGAGCACCTATTTGAGCAAATAAAATAACATCTATGAAATTCTTTATAAATTATAATATGCTCTGCTAAAAGAAGGCCTTGTCACTAATTTTATTCTTATCTTGGGAACCTGGAAAGAGCACACCCTCTGAGTAAGGACCCAAGTCTAGGAGTAAGGACAGTACTGAAATAGACCAACCATAACAAACCCAATTCTTGATGAAATCAAGGTGAGCTTTCAAGTAATTCAGCGTTTCTGTCAAAACTCAACAGAAACTGCAGATTTTATAGGAAATGAACATAATCCAGAGCTTTTGAAATGTAAGCTTTATAATGTTTAGTAGATACATTTGTAGATATGTGAAAAAGATGGAAGAAATGACTGATAAGAAAGATAAAAAATAATCAACTGAATCAGACACAGAGATGATCCGAAAACTGGAATTAATAGACAGGGACTTCTCTTTGCTGTCCTGTGGATCTTGTGGAATAGTGTTGGGTTAACCAAAAAGTTCATTTAGGTTTTTCTGTAACATCTTGTTGAAAAAGCAGTAACAAATTTTTTGGATAACCCAAATAGCACACCACCCAGCTCTCTCTCTTTCTCTCTTTTTTTTCCCTCTTCAACGTCCCTCAGAGTATACTGTGACCTGTAAGTTCTCTGCGATAAGTGAGATGGAAACCTTGTCCCTCAGGCAGCCTTTTGAAAATCCTGCACATTGGATGTACATTTTGGTCTTCTTTTTTGCTCTCTGGTAGGAAGCCAGCAGCTGGGGAGATTTTTCCCAATAATGATGCAATGGAGGGAGGGGTATAGAAAATGAGTACCACAAATTTTCTTATTGGCTTTGAAGTGGCTGGTTTCACACTCACCTGGGGACCTGGGATTCAGGAGCCTCTTAACCATTTTCTGGATTTCTTACAAAGGGAATTGGTCTATACATTGTTGTTGGGGGAAGAGGGTCTGGGGCTTCCTATTCTGCCATCTTGTTGATGTCATCCTACATCCCACCTGGTGAGATCTTAGTGATTCATCCCTATTACTGCTTTATTAATTATTATTATTAATAATAGTGTTTTATAATTA
This sequence comes from Dama dama, assembly GCF_033118175.1. Taxonomy (NCBI): domain Eukaryota; kingdom Metazoa; phylum Chordata; class Mammalia; order Artiodactyla; family Cervidae; genus Dama; species Dama dama. The sequence goes on along the minus strand of NC_083698.1, from coordinate 76,991,574 downwards.
ATAAATAATAGTGTTTTAGACTCACTCATATATATTAATAGTGTTAATAGTGTTTTATAATAGTGTTTTAGATCACTCATATATATTTTTTTGTCTCACTATTCCCTTTTGTATCTCATTCTTTCTAGGTTTTAATTTTCTTCTTTATAAAGCATATTTTTAAAGAAATTGCTTTGGTGAGGATCTGGTGGTGATAAACTCTGACTTTATTAGTCTGAAAATGACATTATTTCAAGATTATTCTTTAAGAATATTTCATTTTAGTTGTGAAATCCTGTGTTGACATAGTTTCTATTTCTCAGCACTATCTGACTTCTCAGCACTATCCCCTGACTTCTATTATTGCTCTAGAGGTTTCTGCTACCAGTATAAATGACATTGTTAAAAATGACAGATAACCTCTTGGATGATTTTAATATCCTCACTTTTTTTTTATATCCTTCAGTTTTATTGTGGTTTATTTAAATGTACATTTCTTCTTATTTATCCCATTTGGGATCCATTGAGCTTACGGAATTAATTCTGGATATTTCTCAGACATTATTTTTTTCATATATAGCTTTTCCCACATTTTCTCTATTCTCTCTATCTATAACTCCATGATGTTTATCTATAACTAGATGTTTTAATTTTAACCTCCTTGTCTCTTTCTATCACTTTTATATTTTTGATCTCTTCTCTATATGCTGAATTCTAACTAGTTTTTAAAAACCTCTAATCCAGGCAAGAATTCTTTCAGATTTCAGATAAGCTCTGTAACCTGCCCATGCATACTAAGTTACCTTAGTTGTGTCTGACTGTTTGCAACCATATGGACTATAGCCTTTGTCCCTGAGATTCTCTGGCAAGATAACTGGAGTAGGTTGCCATCCCCTCCTCTAGGAGATCTTTATGATCTAGGGATTGAACCCACATCTCTTACTTTTCCAGCACTGGCAAGTAGATTCTTTACCACTAGCATCACCTGGGGAGCCCGTAATCTGTTCATTGAGTTTTGAATTTTAATAACATTTTTATTTTTAAAAACCCTTTCCTGTTCTTTAAAAGGTGTACCCTTTGTTGACAGTAAGTTATATACATTTTTTTCACATTTGAACCTATCCCTCATTCAAAACTTATTTTAGCCATGGTTATTTTATATTTTTTATCTAGAAACACCATTAGTTGAATATCTTGTGATTCTGATTCTGGTCTTTATTGTTTTTTCCAACTCCTGCTCATGAAAACTTATATTCTTGTGTATTGTGTATGTTGAATTGTAGATTCAAAGATAATTGGGCTATCTCAGTGTAAATCCCTTTCAGTTTAACTTGAGGGAGTCCTTCTAAGTTGGGTTTGTATTTACTTCTTGCATAGCATCCTAAGGGGCCATTTTTTGGCTTTTGCTCTTCAGACCCTACCCATAGATTTGAACCTCTTTAGGGAAAAACTGGGAGAAGGAAATGGCAACCCACTCCAGTATTCTTGCCTGGGGAATCCCATGGACAGAGGGGCCCAGCAGGCAGTGGTTCTTGGGGTCACTAAGCGTTGGACATGGCTGAGTGACTTCACTTTCATGCATTGGGGAGGAAAATGGCAACCCACTCCAGTGTTCTTGCCAGGAGAATCCCAGGGACAGAGGAGCTTGGTGGGCTGCCGTCTATGGGTTTGCACAGAGTCGGACATGACTAAGGCGACTTAGCAGCAGTAGCAGGGAAAAACCATGATTCACATTATTCAGAAAAGTCTTTTTCCCTCCCACCTTTTCTCATAAAATAGATCTTTCTTATTTACACTTTTATTGATAGAGTAGCCTTTTATGTTTTCCAACTTTATGATGGTGTTACCAACTTTGAAAAATTTAGGACGAGTTTGGAAGTGGGTCAGTGTTACAGAGAGGATTCCTGTAGAAGTCATGGTTGAATATCTGGGAGTGAGTGAGGTCACAGAGTTGAAGGAGAAGAAGGAGAGGGTAACTGAGGGGAAAGGCATAGGAATCCCACAGAATAAGAGGAATTGGGATTGGAAGGAAATAAGACTGTATAGTTTCTCTCCAGGGTAAAACAGGAGAGTGTGGTTGGGGGCGAGGCAAGGAGATAAAAGAAAAAGTGAGGACTTTGAGGGGACTTCCCTAGGGTCCAGTGGTTAAGACTCTCCTTCCACTGCAGGGGATGGTGGTTCCATTCCTGGTTGGGGAACATTTTGCGGAACTAGGATCCTGCATGCTGAACAGTATGGCAAAAATGTACAAATTTTTTATTTTTTTCTTTTTTTATTATTATTATTATTATTTTTTTCCAGTGGGTTTTGTCATACATTGATATGAATCAGCCATGGATTTACATGTATTCCCCATCCCGATCCCCGCTCCCACCTCCCTCTCCACCCGATTCCTCTGGGTCTTCCCAGTGCACCAGGCCCGAGCACTTGTCTCATGCATCCCACCTGGGCTGGTGATCTGTTTCACCATAGATAGTATACATGCTGTTCTTTTGAAATATCCCACCCTCACATTCTCCCACAAAGTTCAAAAGTCTGTTCTGTATTTCTGTGTCTCTTTTTCTGTTCTGCATATAGGGTTATCGTTATCACCTTTCTAAATTCCATATACATGTGTCAGTATGCTGTAATGTTCTTTATCTTTCTGGCTTACTTCACTCTGTATAATGGGCTCCAGCTTCATCCATCTCATTAGGACTGGTTCAAATGAATTCTTTTTAATGGCTGAGTAATATTCCATGGTGTATATGTACCACAGCTTCCTTATCCATTCATCTGCTGATGGGCATCTAGCTTGCTTCCATGTCCTGGCTATTATAAACAGTGCTGCGATGAACATTGGGGTGCACCTGTCTCTTTCAGATCTGGTTTCCTCAGTGTGTATGCCCAGAAGTGGGATTGCTGGGTCATATGGCAGTTCTATTTCCAGTTTTTTAAGGAATCTCCACACTGTTTTCCATAGCGGCTGTACTAGTTTGCATTCCCACCAACAGTGTAAGAGGGTTCCCTTTTCCAAATTTTTTAAAAAGTGAAGACTTCAGAAAAAAATGTTGTGATTAAGATGTCATTTGAGAGTAGTTTTGATGAAGTGCTGAATGGGAGTCATCCAGGCATAAAAGGGAGAAATGAATGAATGGTAGGGAATGGAAGCAGAGAGGGACAACTATCTGAGAGCAAAATAGTTTGTCATATACAGTTAGGAAATTAAAAACTGATTATTAATTTAACAGTGTGTGGAGAGAAGTTCCTGAAGAACTTAAATTATTTGGTCTTTGCAAATGTCATTCTTTGCTCAGAACACCTGATAAATAAGATTTCATTATCATTTTTTTAAAAAACCACCCTATCTGAATGATTCAGTTCAGTTCAGTCACTCAGTTGTGTCCCACTCTTTGTGACCCCATGGACTGCAGCACGCCAGGCTTCCCTGTTCATCACCAACTCCTGGAGTTTACTTAAAGTCATGTCCATTGAGTCGGTGATGCCATCCAACCATCTCATCCTCTGTCATCCCCTTCTCCTCCTACCTTCAATCTTTCCCAGCATCAGGGTCTTTTCCAATGAGTCAGTTCTTCGCATCAGGTGGCCAAAGTATTGGAGTTTCAGCTTCAGCATCAGTCCTTCCAATGAATATTCAGGACTGATTTCCTTTAGGATTGACTGGTTTGATTAGCTATCATATTTTAAAAAATGGAACTTTGTTAGATGGAAAATATAGATTAAGGTAAAATAAATCAGCATTCTCTTGGTGTTTAGCCAAAGCCTTCATTTAGAGCCTTGTATAAAATTGGAAACATAGTTTATTTTTGAGGGGGTAATATTAAATCAGGTTTTAAATAAAGCAGTGTTAGTGATACTAACACTGAAGAAGATGAAAGATCACACTCTATAGGTTCTTCTGGATGTCAGCAGGGTCCTTGCTCCTGTATAGGTCAATCAGTTTGTCCTGCCTTCTTCAAACTTTTCTGTGGAACAGTCTTCTGGGAGGAATTAATTGGTGTTCTTACCAAAAAATATTTCATCATCAAAGTAATTTGGGAAACTCTTTTTTTTTTTTTTAAATTCCAGATCCCTTTTAGAGTTTCATAAATTTTCTAGTACTTTAAGGATTTTGAAAAGTAGGATACAAAAGCTGTTGAACTTGCATTTCCCAAACTTATTTGAGTGAAGAGAAGTTTTGTGTGTGTGGTGCGGAGAGAGAAAAAGAGAGGGAAGATTGTTATCAACATACTATGGAACAGGGTTTTGTGAAACTAATTTGGGAAATGCTAGGTTAAAATCTTTAGTTTTAAGAAAAAATGTTTTTCAACTAAGTATAAGGTTCTCCTAATATGTCAGGCCTTGTGCAAAGCAAATAGATCATAAGTCTATAAGATATAGACCCAGCCTTCTTCTTTTTTTTTAAAGTCTTTATTGAATTTGTTACAATATTGTTCTGTTTTATGTTTTGGTTTTTTGGCCTCAGGGCATGTGGAATCTTAGGTCCCTGACCAGGGATCGAACCTGAACCCTCTGCATTGGAAGGCGAACTCCCAACCACTGGACCTCCAGGGAAATCCCTTGACCAGGCCTTCTTGCTCATTTCTTCCCTCATACTCCACTATGCAAGAAAACTCTAGTCATATACTGACCCTGAACTTGCATCATATAGCACAGTTTAAGAGCTCTAGGATTAAATCTTTTGGGTTCTATAGAGCAGAAATGCAGTCAAACTAACTGATAAACAGGGATGGGTGTTTTGATGATGGTCATTCTAACTGGTGTGAGGTGATGTAGCTCATTGTAGTTTTGATTTACATTTCTCTAATAATGAGTGATGTTGAGCATCTTTTCATGTGTTTATTAGCTGCCTGTATGTCTTTTTTTTGGAAAAATGCCTGTTTAGGTCTTCTCCCCATTTATTGATTGGGTTGTTTGTTTTTCTGGTATTGAGTTGCATGAGCTGTTTTTATATTTTGTAAATTAATCTTTTTTCAGTTGTTTCATTTGCTATTATCTTCTCCCATTTTGAGGGTTGTTTTTTCACCTTGATTATAGTTTCCTTGGCTATGCAAAAGCTTTTAAGTTTAATTAGCTTGCACTTGTTTATTACTGTTTTTATTTCCAATACTCTAGGAGGTGGGTCATAAAGGATCTTACTGTGATTTATGTTATAGAGTGTTCTGCCTACATTTTCCTCTAAGAGTTTTATATAGTTTCTGGTCTTACATATGACCCAACAATTCCACTGTTGGGCATATACCCTGAGAGAACCGTAATTGAAAAACACACATGTACTCCATTGTTCATTGCAGCACTATTTACAATAGCTAGGACATGAAAGCAGCCCAGATGTCCATGGAGAGATGAATGGATAAAGAAGCTGTGGTACATATATAAAAGGAATATCACTCAGCCATAAAAAGGAATGCATTTTAATCAGTTCTAATGATATGGATATCCCTAGAGCCTATTATACAGATTGAAGTAAGTCATAAAGAGAAAAACAAATATTACATATATATGTGCATATATATATGAAATCTAGAAAGATGATACTGAGGAACCTATTTGCAGGGCAGCAATGGAGATGCAGACACAGAGAACAGACTTGTGGATATGGGGGTGGGGTGGAGGGAGGGTGGGATGAATGGAGAGAGTAGCATGGAGACATACACACTGTCATACGTAGAATTGACAGCCAGTGGGAACTTGCCGTGTGACTCAGGGGGCTCAAACCAGGGCTCTGTGACCAGCCAGAGGGGTGGGGTGTGGTGGGAGACTCAAGAGGGAGGGGACATATGTGTACCCATGGCCGATTCATGTTGATGGATGGCAGCAACCAACACAATATTGTAAAACAATTATCCTTCAATTCAAAATAAAGGAAAAAATAAAAGGATGGAGGTGGATAAGGGGAGGCTGTTTTAAAGCTACAGAAATTTTGCAGAAACACAAGTGTAGTCTCATTTCCTGAGAATCAAGATGCCATCAGGCACATGGCAGTTGCTTGGTCCCTGTCTGTTTCTTTTGTATCAGTTCAGTTGCTCAGTTAGATCCAACTCTTTGTGACCCCGTGGACTGCAGCACACCAGGCTTCCCTGTCCATCACCAACTCCCGGAGTTTGCTCTAACTCATGTCCATGGAGTCGGTGATGCCATCCAACCATCTCATCCTCTGTCAGCCCCTCCTCTTCCTGCCTTCAATCTTTTTCAGCATCAGGGTCTTTTCCAATGAGTCAGTTCTTTGCATCAGGTAGTCAAAGTATTGGAGTTTCAGCTTCAGCATCAGTCCTTCCAATGAATATTCAGGACTGATTTCCTTTGGGATGGACTGGTTGGATCTCCTTGTAGTCCAAGGGACGCTCAAGAGTCTTCTCCAACACCATAGTTCAAAAGCATCAATTCTTTGGTGCTCAGCCTTCTTTATAGTCCAACTCTCACATCCATACATGACTACTGGAAAAACCATAGCTTTGACTAGACAGACCTTTGTTGGCAAAATAATGAATAGTCTAGTCTTTTGTCTAAATTTTAGTGTTTCTGAGGCTTTCTTACTTAACTTAAGCCTAATATGGTCATTCCAGCTGCACTTCCACATGGCTTTTGAATTTTTAAGCTGATGTAATTGATTCCTGCTTGGTGAACCTATTGGCTGGCTTGTGAGTGATATCTGCATAATTCTAGTCAACTAGGCAGGGATGAGGAACGGTCAGTCACACCATGTATGGAGCTGCTTCTTCAGGAGGGTTTGGGGTGGGGTGGAAATTAAACATATTTAATGTCACTGGGATGAAGAATTTTAGTGTTTGAAAACACAGGCAGTAATAAATTATTTCCAGCGTATTCAATTATGGCTAAAAATTCTTAACTAGCTTCTACCTTTATTTGCAGAGCATGAATCCAAGAGGAGCTAAAATAAATTAATTATTCAAACAGAGAAATAAACTCTAAAATAAAACAGAATCTCCTGTTACCCTTGACCTTTTAGCTAATATGACCTGTTGTCAGAGGTCATAGAAATATCAAGTATCTTTTCTTAAGTGGTTATGGATTTGAGAAAAGAATTATTGCTTTCTTCACCTGTTGACCTACTTGAAGGGCTACTGAGATTTTTTTCAGGTTGTTTTGGAAGAATGCTCCTAATGGCGCTTGTGTTAGATTACTTTGGAAGGGACAGCTTCCTCATTGGTTTAAATTTTGATGCAAAAGAACCTTGCATAATGCTCCCATGATCTCAGTTGTGGTATATGTGCCCATGTGAGTGAATCCAACTCTTTTGGGTCACCAACGATTGAAACAAGAATGTGCAGAATAATATTCAGAGTGCATTTTTTTTTCTTCTGAGTATGTCATGCAATGGAAATAGTTGAAGTATTGAGACCTCAATTCTCTTGCAATTCAGCATGACTCTCTCTGCTGAACAAGGCTAAGGCTCATTTTCTCTGCTTCTTATATCCACATGCAGACAGTGTCTACTGACCTTTCCATCTGTCAATGGAAAGATGGAAAGATTCAGGCTTGAAGATTCATGAGACTTGAGACAAGAAGTAATTAATCCATGTTCAGTTCTGACTTTTGCCTTCTGATTTTTAGTTTCCCAGGGAGAGAATTCATTGATCATTTATTCTTCAAGGATTCCAGCCTCTGATATAGTTATTTCTTACTGTATAGTAGCAATTCATCATTCTGGTCTCTACCTTAATCTCACAGGCATGATAGATGGCCTGAGTTAGGCTCCTAGGTCCTGATCACCCAAGAGAAGGAAGGAGTCCTTTAAAGAATGAGTTCAGACCCTGGAAGGTAACCATCTCACCAGGGTCTTACCAGCTCCTTGCAGCCTACTGCCTTTTCCATCACTTGCCTTAGAGATGTCTGTAAATACATAAGATGGAGCCTTCCCTAAAGCTTTTTCTGACCCTGCAGTTGACTTGTTTTAGATACTTGCTTATCCCATGAGGACTACATATCACTTGCTCCTGTGAGTCAGCCGGGCCTTACCATAAGTGCTTACTCTTCACTGAATAAATTGAGTAGTCATTAATTCTTCTCATAATCTTTGAGCCAAGCCCAAAGATGTTTTGAGAATCTGTATTCTTTAGAATCTAGAACCCATTTTATATTTGGATGGAAAATAAATTTTACTTCCAGTTAATGTTCAACTATTAGGTGGTAGCTATCTGGGATATTTGTTGAAAAGAACACTTAAGGCTGATCCTTTATGCTTAAAGATAGACTCCCAGAGTTACATAGCAACATCTGCCATAGGTACCAGATTAGGGTGATGATGATAACTTGATGGTTGGAGAAAGTAGAAGTGTGAGTGAATCCTGAATGGTCCTGCCCTATGGAGAGATGCTGGGAGTTTTCTCTGCATCATCCTACAGGACAACTTCCTTGCCTCCAAATACGACAATGGGTTAAGAAGCCCTTGGCTTTGAGCATTAGGGAGATAAAGGAAGACATCTTTCAGACAAATAAATGGCCCCTGACAATGGAAGGACTGTCTTGTGAATGGGCTAAATTTTGACCATAGTAAAATGAGTAAGTAACAATTAGTAGGACTAAATCTTTCATTGTTCCAACTACAGGATATATACAGAATTCTTATTGGAATTATATTCTCCATCTCCCCTTAAACTTATCTTCACCCATAAATTTGGGCAGTAATCTGTGAAGAAGGAAGTTTGTTTGGGGAACCAATTCTTAGTATGTTTGCCATTCTCAGTGAGTTCTCATCTTTGGGTCACTGACACATTCTCATCTTTCCTACCTCATGCTTCCCAGTTTTGCCAGCAAGCCTTCTGTATAGCTTCTAGTATTTGTTGAATTGCTTACTTTGCTCTGATCCAACATAATACATCAGCCTTTTTTTAGAAACTTTGATTTTTATCAGAGTATAGTTGATTACCAATGTTGTTATAGTTTCAGGTGGACAGTAAAGTGATTCAATTACACATATACATGTATATATTCTTTTTCAAATTCTTTTCCCATTTAAGTTGTTACAGAACATTGAGCCAAGTTCCCCGTGTAATACAGTAGGTCTTTGTTGGTTATCCATTTAAAATATTGCACTGGTTACATGTCAATCACAAACTGTCTTAACTATCCATCCCCCCTAACTCCTTTCTTCCAGTAACATGTTTGTTCTAAGTCCCTGAGTCTGTTTCTGTTTTGTTATTAAGTTCATTTGTATCATTTCTTTTTAGATTCCACATATAAGCGATATCGTACAGTATTTCTTATGTCACTGAGTGTGACAATCAGTGCATCAGCCTTGATTTGACAAAATTTTTAAGCTCCTGTTATGCCAGATGTTGTCCTAGGTGTGTGGGGTAACTGCAGCAGGTTCTAAGCTCTTATCTGCCAGCCAGACTCCTATGCTCACTTAGAGGTCACTCTCATTGCTTCATGTGTCTTTGTTCAAAGGCTTGGGCTTCTGCTTTTGCCTATATTCTCTGAGGATTTTATCTAGTTAACTACCAGGGTGCTATCCCTCCATGCTGTGACTTGCTTTAACAACTTGTCATGTGGGAATTTGGAGGCAAGTCTCTGAGCCTCATTCCCATAAATGCAGCCTCTGCCTATAAATCTCAGGAACTGACTACCTACTGAAGGACTTTCAAGAATTCAGTTCAGTTCATTCACTAGTAGCGCCTGGCCCTTTGCAACCCCATGGACTGCAGCACACCAGCTTCCCTGTCCATCATCAACTCCTGGAGCTTCATCAAACTCATGTCCATCAAGTTGCGATGCCATCCAACCATCTCATCCTCTGTTGTTTCATCCTCTGTTTCAAGAATTTGTCCAGATTTCTTACTCCATTTCCTACCTATACCCCCATACTTCAGCTGGCTGAATGTTTCCCTCAGTCATGCTTATGCAAACTTTCTATATTCTAGGCTGAAATTCCACTGTTAACTAGATCTGTACCCTCTCTTCAGGTCTAGTGGGCAGGTCTAATATTGGTCTTTCCAGTAATGCCAACCTTCTGTGTGCCCTGTTTTGTCATTGATAAATCTTGAGATATGATAGAGTTAAAGTATGTTTGGAAAATCTTATTGATAATCGACTCTGTTATCTACTTTTCAATAATATTCTTATTGAGGTTTAGTTAATATTCTGCTCTAGCTTTATTTTTTTGCTTGAAGGTGAAATGTCATAATGACAGCCTGAATAAAGTTCTAGTCTACGATAAGTGTCTATGATAAGACTTTTAACTTGTCTTAGATAAGTGTGGGCTCATTGTTAGAGATGGTATTTTCAAGGATGGTACATAACTAGTACAAAACTTTATTTGTTGTAACATGTTTGGGGTGAAACAAAGAGTACTTGAAAAAGGCTCAACATAGTCAAGGAATTTTTTACCTTGAAGTGTTCCTGAAAAATCAATATGGATTCTTGTCCAGAATTTTTTGCCACTTTCCATTAAATAAGAGGTGGTTTTGGCAGCTCAGTTCAAACAATCCAGCTTGAGATTCTTTATAACACAGGCAATTCAGAATCATCAGTTTTTCACGCATAGCTTCCAGGAAAAAGAACACCATGTGCGATTGTACATTATGTCCAGGATACATGATGGCTGCCTTCTTGAAGAACAGCAAGCTTTCCTTATAAAGGACTTCTAAGAAAAATAATATCTACTGATAATTTGTAAAGATAAAAAACACAACAGTTTCCATTTCCTTTCTTGCCCCTGACTCCATATCTAGTATCAGAAACTGAGTGATTGAAAATCCTAAATTTATTTAAAATAGCATTTAATTGATTTGAAGGACCTCAGGTAACATTAAGACTTCCTATGGAATTGGAAAATCCTGACCTGGATTGGGGTTGCAGGAAATCAGTATGTAGTATTGCTTTCAAAGTGGTTCTAGAATTCAAGACAATATAGAAATGAGTGTGTTCAAAATGGCTTATTCCCCATGAAAAAAATGCGTAAACAAATAGGTCATAGGTGAAATTAGGGGCTTCTGGCCTCCTTTATCACTTGTTGCAGAGTTCCATCCCATAGGACATTGTTCTTGAGCTGTAAGCATTTGAGGCCTCCTTGCCATCTGGCTGAGCCAGCTCCAGTGCCATAAGGTGAGCTGAACTGTTAGTGGTAGGAAATAGTGCTCTATATTTGTCACAGTGTACTAGCACAGACCCAAAGTCAGTAACTGCTTGACATTCCAGAAAACATTCTCATGGCAGTGAGTTCAACTCCATGGAATGTCTTTTTCCAGCGAACGATGAAGTCATTTTGCAATGGTAACCTTTTTGGGAAGAAAATCTTGTAAAAAAATTAAGTAACTCCAGGAGGGTTTGAAGTTTGTGTTCTTGTTTTTGAAGTAGACACACCACTAACTGTATGTACCTTTTTTAGATCAGAGAAAATACTGACACATCAGTATGGTAGTTTGAGGCTTCAGTTCTTTACAAGAGAAACATCCCAGCCATGAATGTTTCAGCACAGTCTGCTGCTCTTACTTAGTTCACCCTGTGATGGAAAGTCTGCTAGAGGTGTGTGTACACAGTATGTGGTCATTTATCTTGCCTGGTACAGAGGGTGAGGCAACCAAGGGGATGGGAGAGAGTTTGCAGAGTAGACAAGAGTCCAGAAATCAAGATCCAGAGGCTTAGAATGTACAGGGGGTTCTTTTTATGTGCCAACCAGCATTATTAGTAGATATTTAATAATAATGATATCTATTGAGTCCTTACCTTTTATCAGAAATTATTCTATGCACCTCACACTGTGACTCTAACCTCACACTGAAACTTCTTTTCTCCAGTAATCACTAACTAAAGCATTTTATATTTTGACCATCCATAGTCTCCTGTCTTCCACCTTGCATTCAACTACTCACCACATTATGGCCAGTCTTCAACTTAATCAGGATTTCTTATCCACTGACACCTCTCATATGCCTTATTCATAACTTCCTCCCATCTTCACCATTTTTAGGTATTTGTTACAGCAGTATCTCTCTTCTCAGTGCCAATTTCTTAGTCCATTTGGGATACTATAACAGAATAGACTATGTGGCTGAAACATCAGGCATTTCTTTATTACAGTTCTCAAGGCTAGGAAATTCAAGATCAAGATGCTGGCATATTAGATGTCTTGTGAGGGCCTACTTCCTGTTTCAGAAATGGCTGTGTTCTTATTCCTAATACCATCACACTGGGGGGTTAGGATTTCAACAGCTGAATTTGAGGAGGATACTGGAGTGGGTTGCCATTTCCTTCTCCAGAAAACATTCATTTTACAGCAAAATATATTCCTCTAAAAGTTCTTAGTTAAAATATATTTATTAAATACTGTAGCAATAATAACATGGGGCAAATAATTATTTAAAGAACTAATAATCTTCTTGCTGTTGTTGTTCAGTCACTAAGTCATGTCCAACTTATTTGCATCCCTATGGACTGCAGCATGCCAGGTTTCCCTGTCCGTTATTATCCCCCAGAGTTTGCTCAAACTCATGTCCATTGAGTTGGTGATGCCATCCAACCATCTCATCCTCTGTTGCCCCTTTCTTCTCCTAACTTCAATCTTCCCAGCATCAGGATCTTTTCCAGTGAGTCAACTCTCTGCATCAGGTAGCCAAAGTGTTGGAGCCTTAGCTTCAGCATCAGTCCTTCTGATGAATATTCAGGACTGATTTCCTTTAGGAGTAGGTTTGATCTCCTTGCTGTCCAAAGAACTCTCAAGAGTCTTCACCAGCACCACAGTTTGAAAGCAACAGTTCTTCAGTGCTCAGCCTTCTTTATGGTCTAACTCTTACATCTGTATGGTCAAAGCTATGCTTTTGACTATATGGACCTTTGTAGACAAACTGATGTCTCTGCTTTTTATTAAGCTGTCTATTTTTGTCATAACTTTTCTTCTAAGGAGCAAGCATTTTTTAAATTTCATGACTGTAGTCACCATATGCAGTGGTTTTGGAGCCCAAGAAAGTAAAATTTTTCACTGTTTCTACTTTACCCCATCTATTTGCCATGAAGTGATGGACCAGATGCCATGATCTTAGGATTTTGAATTATAAGCCAGCTTTTTTACTCTCTTCTTTCATCCTCATCAAAAGGCTCTTTGGTTCCTTTTCTCTTTCCGTCTTTAGAGTGGTATCATCTGCATATCTGAGGTTGTTGATGTTTCTCCTGGCAGTCTTGATTCCAGCTTGTGATTTAGCCAGCCTGGGATTTCACATGATGTTCGAAGTTAAATAAGCAGGTTCGCAATGTACAGCCTTGATGTACTCATTTCCCAATCTTCATCCTAATAAATCTACTTGCTGAGCCTTAGTCTAATTATATCCTGGTGGCTAAGCTGCTAGGGCTTCCCAGGTGGTGTTAGTGCTAAAGAACCCACCTGCCAATGAGGGAGACATGAAACGTGGGTTTGATCCCTGGGTTGGGAAGATCCCCTGGAGGAGGGCACAGCAACCTAGTCCAGTATTCTTGTCTGGAGAATCCCATGGGTAGAGGAGCCTGGAAGGCTACAGTCCATGGTGCTGCAAAGAGCTGGACATGACTGAAGAGATATAGCAGGCAAGCATGCGTGCACAGCTGAGCTGTTACTTGGTATTTACTTTCCAGTGATTATTAACTAGTTATCACTACTTAAAATTTAAAATATATGTATTGGTAAAAATATATTTCATGTTATGGTTCAGAATTAAGGAAGAAACAGCAATTTCTTTATTAATTGAAAGAAAATGAACCCTCTCCAATATATAAACTTGAATATGTCACTGATCCAAAATTTTGAAAACCTTACTTCCCATTATACTTGTTAACACACATTGTTACTTCATATTACTTATCTACTTCCCAACTCACTTTTCCGCAAACAACCTGTATAACTTCATAATTATGAATGGTTTGTTGAGTCATCTCTGCTCAAAATCCTCGTCCCCCACTCATAGCTCTGTTGCAGACTTCCTTTCTGTAGTTTAAGAAACACTAATGCATTAGGTATGGCACTAAATTTGCTTTTGCTTGGTGGATAAGGGAATATAAACATTTAAAATAGTTCATGTAATATCTTGGTGGCATTGATTTACAAATCAAGCGAAAATGTAAACAGGAAAAAAACTCGATTATACTGTTCTGAGATCCCTTTTAGCCACAACCCTATTATATGGAAGCAATCATTTGAGTGACTTATTAACATTTTATAACCTTTTATTAATTGCCTCATATTCTTCAGATACCATGAAGTAGGAAGAATAAAAGAAAAAAAAATACAGTCTGCCAACTCCAGTCTACTTATACTGTGCAACAGAACTTTCTGTGATGATAGAAATGTTCTCTATCTGGACTGTCTCCCATAGCAGCCACTAGCCACATGTGGCTATTGAATGCTTGACGTGTAGCTAGAATACTGGTAGAAGTGAACTATTAATTCTTCTTAAAAACAGCTTTATTGATACATAATATACATACACTATAATTCACCACTGAAACTGTACAATTTAGTGGTTTTTAGTACATTCATAGAGTTGTAGAGCCTTTACCATAATCAATTTTAGAATATTTTCATTGCCCCAATAAGAAAGCTGGTACTTGTGTAGTCACTTTCCATATTTCCCAAACTTCTTCAGCCCCAGACAGCCACTAATCTTTCTAGTCTCCATGGATTTGCTGATTTTGGTCATTTCCTATAAGTGGAATCACAATTTGTATTCTTTTGTGACTGGCTGATTTAGTTTATTTAAATTTAATACTTACATGTGGCTAGTGGCTACTGTAAGAAACAAGTAATACAGATACTTAAGTAATGATGATGCTTAAGTAATTCTGAGGTTTAGAAGGTGATCTTGTAAAGGGGGCATGTGAAAAACATCAGAGAGATTAGAGATGAATGCAGACAGAGCCTAGAGATGAGAGTTTCCTGAAGGAGGGGATGGTACCAACTAATACAGAGGTGTAAAGAAAGAATTGTTTCAGTGATAGGATAGGAATCCTGATGACAAAGGCCATTTCAATGTGGTGGTTGGTGAAGAAGTAGCTTTTTTATATTATTTAGAGATGGAGGAAGGGAATAATTTCAAGAAAGCTTGAGAGGTATGTCAGGACTGGTACAAATTTTATTTTGTTTCTAATATTTTTAGTATTAGCATGAGCTTCTATGTAGGCATAAGAAAAAGATCCAGTGGAAATGAAGACATAAAAAATGATTGAACAGGGTTCTGAAAGATGTGAGTGAGTATAGGTAGTACTAAGGTCATTAGCCTAGGAATAAGCCCTGACAGGAAAGATAGATGTTATCTTTCTCAGAGGTGGGTGTAAGTGAATAAAAAGTAGGTGAAGGTGCAGAACAATTTTTACATAGAGAGAGAGGAAACTAAAGAAACTCATTTACTCAAAGAAAATGGGAATAAGGCCTTCTGAGGGTAAAGTTTGGTTCCCCTGACCATCACTGTGATCCAGTGTGTAGAACTGAGTTCTGATAAGTACTTCAGAGGGGCTTGGACTATGAGAAATATCAAGTATTTACATATATCTGGCTTCCCAAATGAACATGTCTCTTAAAAGGAAGAGACTTTCTCAGGTACATAAAGCCACATGGAGTCTAGTGATCTAGATGTGTCATTTTTCACTTACTAGAAAGTAAAAATTACCCAAAAGTTTGTATCTGAGATTTTTTAAGACAAACTACAGCTCCATTACTCATCTTCCTTCCACCCACTCTCCTTTCTTTTCTTCTCCTTTCCCTCATTTCCTTCCTTTTTCCCTTCTATTCTTCTTAGACTTTGTAGAAAACAGGGTGCTATGTCATTCTCTTTGCCCTACACAAAAAATTGGAAATAAAACACAAAACTGGGAATATCTAACATTAATCCAAACTATAATGAATATAGAATTTAATATTATTAATCATAATAAACCTCCAGTATTTGCTTTACTATTCTAAGTTACTCATTTTTCCTCCCTCCTCCAATGTTATATAACACTTGGTTGATGAGACAGGAAATGCTTTGAGAACCTCAAATAACAGCTATCCAAATATAACAGAAAAATATACTAATTAGTTGATATTGATTTAATTAAGATTATTACTTTAGAACAAGGTTTATATATAAATTTGAGTAATTAAAGCTATATAAAATTATATATTTATGTATGTATTTATTTATTTTAGGCTTTTAAAACCAAGGATGGATATCTTGTAGTTGGAGCAGGAAATAACCAACAGTTTGCAGCTGTGTGCAAGGTAATCTGTAATATTTGGACTATTTGGAATGGGTAGATAATATATACAACAATTCATTTTGCACAAAGCCAGGAAAATTCAATTTTGCCTGGAGGAGTGTTGCTAAATCTATGCTAAACTCAAGACTCCCTGTGTTAGCACCTTAAAGCGTGCCCTTTTTATGCTTACAATGTTATGGACAGAGTCCAACTTAACACTCTTTTTTTTTTTTTTTCGTAAAATTGAAGTATATGACTGTTTTTAAGTGACAAATCATAGTAGTTTAAATTATATTAAAACCTAACCTGTCTACCAGTCCAAACAAAAAGGGAAAAAAAGTCATTGAAAAGGGTTTTTTAACACCAGGATTTTTTTTTTCTGAGAAGAAGAAAGGAACAGAAGAACTAGGAAACAACTGGAAAACAATTAACAAAATAGCAATAAGTACATACTTATCAATAATTACTTTAAATGTAAATGGACTAAGTTTACCATCAGAAGACATGGACTAAGACTAAAAACACAAGGCCTGGAAGAGTCTCACTTCAGGTATAAGGACACACAGAGACTGAAAGTGGAGGGATGTAAAAAAAATATTTAATACAAATAGAAGCCAGAACAAAGAGGTGGTAGCAATACTTACATCCAACAAAAGAGACTTTAAAACAAAAACTGTGATAAGAGACAAAGAAGTGCATGGCGTACTGATAAAAGGATCAATCCAACAAGAGAAAGTAATATTTGTATACTTATGCACCCAACATGAAAAAAGTGAAAGTGAAAGTCTCTCAGTTGTGTCCAACTCTTTGCAACCCCATGGACTATACAGTCCATGGAATTCTCCAGGCCAACATGGGAACACCTAAATATATAAAGCAAATATTTACAGAACTAAAGGGAGAACCAGACAGCAATATGGTAGTAGTAGGGGACTTTACTACTCTGCTTACCTCAATGGACAGATCATTCAGACAGATAATCAATAAGGAAACACTGGTCTTAAATTAGACCAGATGACTAAACAGATTTATAGAGAACAGTCTATCTAAAAGCAATAGAATACACATTCTTTCTCAATTGCCCATGGAACATACTCCAGAATAAATCATGTTAGGTTACAAAACAAGTCTTAATACATTTAAAAATATTGAGATCATATTAGGTATCTCTTCTGACCACAATATTATGAAACTAGAAACCAATTACAAGAAGACACCTGGAAAATCACAGATACGTGGAGATTAAACAACATGCTACTATAAAAATGACTGGTATCAATGAAGAAATAAAAAAAGAAAAAAAAATACCTTGAGGGCTTCCTTGGTGGCTCAGTGGTAAAGAATCTGCCTTCCAATGCAGGAGACACAGTTCAATCCCTGATCCAGGAAGATCCCACATGCTGTGGAGCAACTAAGCCTGTGTGTCATAACTGTTGAGCTGTGCTTTAGAGCCCAGGAGCCACAACTACTGAGCTCACGTGCAGCAGCCACCGAAGCCTGCATGCCCTAGAGCCCATGCCCTGCAGCAAGAGAAGCCCCTGTGATGAGAAGCCTGCACTCTGCAACTGGAGAGTAGCCCCCACTCACCACAGCTAGATAAAAGCTCATGCAGCAACAAAGGCCCAGCACAGCCAAAAATAAATACATGCTAAGACACTTCAGTCATGTCCAACTCTTGGTGATCCTGTGGACTGTAGCCTGCCAGGCTCCTCTGTTCATGGGATTCTCCAAGAATACTGGAGTGGGTTGCCATTTCCTCCTGCAGGGAATCTTCCCGACCCAGGGATTGAATGCATGTCTCTTGCATCTCCTGCATTGGCAGGCAGGTTCTTTACCACTAATGCCACCTGGGAAGCCCAAAATAAATACCCCAAATTATAAAAAATACCTTGAGACAAATGAAAATGGAAATACAACATGCCAAAACTTACAGAGTGCAGCAAAAGCAATTCTAAGAGGAAGTTCATAGTGATAAATGACTACCTCAAGAAAAAAGAAAAAACTTGAAGAAACAACCTATATTTACAGCTCAAGGAATTAGAAAAAGAATAAGCAAAGCTCAAAATTTGTAAAAGGAAGGGAAGAACAAAAGCAGAGTAGAAATAGAGTAAGAAGACAATAGAAAAGACCAGTGAAACCAAGCAAAGGCAACAAAAGCAAAAATAAACAAGTGGAACTCTATCAACATAAAGAGAGTCTGAACAGCAAGGGAAATCATTAATGAAATGAAAATGCAACCTACTGAATGGGAGAAAATATTTGTAAATCATATATCTGATAAGAGGCTAATATCCAAAATAGGTAAGAATTTATATAACTCAGTAGGAAAAAATATCACACAATCCAATTAAAAAATGGGCAGAAGTTCTGAATAGACCATTTTCCAAAGACATAGAGATGGCTAATAGGTACATGTAAAGATGCTCAGTGGGAGAGAGACAATAAATAAAACTCCAAAATGATCCATGGTTAAATGTCATGCAGAGAATTAAAATAGACTACTTTGTTAAAATAGTGACTGGATTGTCAGGGGAAAGTCTCTTTTGAAGAAATAACCTTAAGATGAGATCTGAGTGATACTCATAATGCAATAGTGATAAGATTTTTCAATATAAATATTAACATAAAATGTTTGCAATACTAATATAAACATAGTACTCAAAATTCACAAAAAAGCCTGGAAGTATTCCATAGTGCTAATACAGACTATATGGCTTAGTGGTAAAGGGTCCACCTGCCAGTGCAGGAGACAGGGTTTGATCCCTGGGTTGGAAAGATCCTCTGGAGTAGGAAATGGCAACCACTCTAGTATTCTTGCCTGGAAAATTCCATGGACAGAGCAGCCTGGTGGGCTACAGTCCATGGGGCCGCAAAGAGTTGAACACAACCGAGCATGCTTGCATGTATGCCAGGATAAAAGTGGGTTTTTCTTTTTTCTTCCTACTTCCATGAAGTGGTAAAATACAAAAATATGTTTAGCTGTTGTCCCCAATTCCTTACACAGAATTCCTATAAAATTCCGGAGTTTTCAAAGTGTCCCTTGTTTTTCATAGTAAGCCCCTTTCAATCACATCTGAGGTAACCTCACATTCTGCTGAGGTGACTTAGGATGGGGCCCCTAGATAGCCTCAGGATGGGTTGGTCACCAGATAGACCAACTGATCAGAGGGTTGGAACTTTCAGCCCCACCTACCAACCTCCAGTAAGAGGGGAGAGGACTGGAGACTGAGCTCTGTGTAAACCCTTGAACTGTAAGATTCAGAGAGCTTCTGGTGAAGACATCAAGGTGGTGGGAGGGTGGTGGAGCATGGAAGCTCTGCACTCTCCTACCTCTGTGCATCTCTTCCATTTGACCTTTGTAATAAACCAGTAGTGGTAAGTTAAAAAAAAAAAAAGATTCTCAGTGTCAACTCATCAGGGAAATGCCAATTAAAACCATGGGATCTTACCTCACACTTGTCCAGAATGGCTATTATTAAAAAAAAAAAAAACAAAAAAAAAACCAAGAAAAAACAAATGTTGGTAAGGATGTGGAGAAAAGGGAATCCTTGTGCACTGTGGATGGGATTGTAAACTGGTGCTGCCCCTATGGAAAATATTTAAAAATAGAACTACCACATGATCCAGCAATTTCACTTATAGGTATATATCTGAAGAAAATGACAACACTAACTTGAAAAGATACATGTACTCCTGTGTTCATTGCAGCATTATTTATGATAGCTAGGATATGGAAGGAAAAAGGACTTTTTAATACCAGGATTTTTTTCTCTCTTTTTCTGTTTTAATCCCCAAAAGATCTAATTAGCTCCGAATATAACTGATCCACTATCAATGTATTTACCACTAGAAAATTTTTTCTTCAAAGTAGCCTTTGTTTAATAAGTACCTTTCTACAAAATTGATGTTTTAACTTTTTAGCAATTGTCATGTTAAAAATGTTGCTCCTACATAGATGTACATAAAGGTCTTGGAATCAGTAAAGTTGAAAATATTCTCAATTTTTAGCATTGCTTAGATAATGTTTTTATTTGATGTTTTTACTATTTATCCAATCTCTGGTTTTTTGTTTTTATTTAAGGCTTTAGTTTTCAGTTCATTTTTTAGAGTTCTAATCCCAGGCAATAATCTAGTTTAAAAAAAAAATATATATATATATATAAATTTTAATTTTTCTTACATGTAGGGAAAGGCCTTACCTGTTGAGTTTTTTTTCTGGTTGGGAAAGATTTTTATTTTTTTTGTACTAACCATACTACTGGTGAGCTTTTAGCTTTATTAAGGATGGCTGTGAATTCCTTAGAGGAGTCTTATTTATTGCAGTTAACTTATTATGTACAAAAATTATTTATTACTATGCCTCTTTCATATGAGAGGTTAACGAGCACAGCTAAAAACCACAGCAAAGTGGTGGGAAGTATCACAGAGAAGGTGACAAATGGAGATAGTTCCTATTGCAGGAAGGGTTGGAGGTGGGCAAGAGGAGAGCTTTTATAATGGTGACTCTGAGTAAGTGTAGAGAAAATTGATTCAAACATTTGATCTGGGATCAAAGAACCTTTGTTATGAACGGTCAATGTTAAAAATATAAAACATACGGAAGCTGTTGCCTGTGAAGTCATTTGCGTACTCTGGCTGCAGAGATGTAAAAGCCAGTTCATCACTATAAACGAGGACAGATTTTTTTCCTGGGCCATATGTTTTGGAGTTTTCTCTTTCCAGAATCAGGATGGGGAGGGGGTAGAAATTACTGGTTGACATATTTTTCCCTGTTGAAAATAACTGCACTGAATTCTTTTTATTTTTGATTCATTACTGCTGATCAGTTTGAAACTTTTGAACTTCCTCATAAATATCCATAAGAACTTTTTTTTTGGAAGGAGATTTTTATTTCAAAGCAGAATATTTACCATAAGTTTTAGTACTAAAATATGACTTATTGTTATGGTGTGTTATGACACATTTTTTAAAAAAGAGAATAGCAGAGAGGGCCTTGGAGAATGGCATACTTGACCTTGTTTTTACCATATGTGAGTAGGAATGATAATCCCTGTTATGAGCCATTAAGGCAGCATCTATAAAACTCTTTGAGATCCTCAGAAGAAAAGTTTTATATGTATGGCATTTTAATGTTATCTACATCATTTACTAAGGATCTTGAGCAAACATTGCAATCTGATTGACTTTTTCACCTTCATAATTATATCCTTACATGTAAACTTGTCCTAAAAACCTTTTCTGTTAAGGGGAAAAAAAAAATCACCTTTCTTTATTTGATTCAAGATTCTCCCCCATCCCACTTATACTGAATGAGTTTTTCTAAGTTTTTTTTTTAATTCAACTATTTTTATTACTGAGGGTGTTATAATTCAGTCTGGCCTTATATAGAATATGAGGATCCAAATGTGATGACAATTTTGAGCCCTATCAAAATTATTCTTTTGCCAAGTAAGGTTCATCATGAAAGATAGGGCAGCTCTACCTCCCGGGGAGAAATGTGGCAGTATTGTTTGCAATGAACGAGTAGAATTTACTTATGCTGGATCTCTTTTGAAAAGAGAATTTGATATACTGGTTGGTTAATACTCCTTGGAGAGGGTCCTATTAGAATGCTGTTATTGTCAGGGATTAGAGGGGAGTAAGAGCCTTGGGTTCAGGGGCTTGGGGTTCAGAAAATTTCCTGTATATAAAGTGAACCTTGGCTCATAACAAATCCTATTTTATGTCCCTTAACGTGATACAGAAGAGCAGGGAATGTGAGCATATGTAAGCTATTTTAAGCTGATTGATGCCAACACTAATGGGTATTCCGATTTGAAATACACTGACATCCTTTTAAAAGTCACAGAGACTGAAGGTTTCTTTTATTGGAGGCAATAATCATTGGTTCTCAACTTTTGCATGCATAGGAAATCTCCTTGAGCCCCTTCCCCAAAGATTTTGACAAAGTATGTGAGGTGGGGTGCAGGAAACTTGAATTTTAATAAGCACTGTAGTTGATTTTTTAGCAGGTGGTCTGAGGATATTATAATTCTAGGGCATTCTATGAGTCTTGAAGCCAGTCAGGTGATCTCTGGCAAGGTCATTTTTGCTAAACATCTGTGTCCTCGTGATGAAATGAAGATTATGACATATAACTGTACTAATATATAACTTTTGGGGTTCTAGAAGAGATTTGGTAAGTCAGACAGTACAGTCCCTCGCTCAAAGTGTGAACTTAATAAATGACCTTTCTAGTATGACCTAATTAGCATGCAGATTCTGGTTGTGGGTAAAATGGAGTTAGCACGTTTCTCCCTGTCTTCTTCACTTGACACAGTGAGAAAACCTGTACAGAATGCATCCAATATCTATAGGAGGACTTTGAAAAGTAATCAGTAGCAAGAAACTTAGTAAAGAACACCAGAAGTTTGAAATAGCTCTAAACTGGCGGTAGGTTTACCAGTTTTCCCCTCTGATTATTCCTTTACATGAACACAGCCTGAAATCTGGATGTGGGAATGGGGGGACAGAGCTGACTTCCTGGAGATGCCCTTCTTCCTGGTGCGACAAGCATGAAAGTGAGCTCTAATGTCAGGGAGACAGTTTTTCCCTCTTCCTCATTTCCTCACACCCCAGCCTCCAAGCAGTCCTGTAGTGGCAGCAGCAGATGAGCAGGAGCCAGAACTCTGAGGAAGGGGACCTTTCCTATTTATTGCTGGGCTGTGATTCCAAAAGAGAGGGGTGAATCCTTGATGCATTTTTCCTCTGCCCTCCCACTGATTGACCTCTGCCCTGGAACTATGCTGAGGAGTGGGGTGACTAGAGGGAAGAGGTTGCCAAGGTGGAAGAGCTTTAGAAAGTGATCTGTGAAGTTGCTTCTGAGCTCCTGTGCTCACTGCTGAGTTGCATATGCATTGATCTGTTCCTAATCAGTACACCAGAGATGCTGAGAACTGTGTTAACAAATAGACAGCTTCTCAGGTGGCAATATGAGCCTTTAGTGGGTCACAGGTGGGACTGGTTCAAAAGCCCGCAAAGGCTTTGAAAACTGAACTAACACTAGAACCAAAGCAAGTAGAAGGTAAGTTGGGACTTGTGGTCTGGATCTAACCAGGAGAATTTCTTGCTAAAAACAATAAAACAAATGTTTTCTTTAGGATTTAAACAAGACCCAGAGGCTTGTAATATAATATTCAACATATCCAGGATACAACTCCCGATTACTCAGACTATGAAGATCCAGAACCTGCATGAGAAAAGACAATGGCAGTTCCAAGATAACACAGATGTGGGAAGGCATTCATGAAAATTTTAAAACACCATTTATAAAAATACTCCAATAAGCATTGC
Organism: Dama dama; assembly: GCF_033118175.1. Classification (NCBI taxonomy): domain Eukaryota; kingdom Metazoa; phylum Chordata; class Mammalia; order Artiodactyla; family Cervidae; genus Dama; species Dama dama. The sequence goes on along the minus strand of NC_083698.1, from coordinate 76,968,099 downwards.
AGACACTATTGAAATAAATATTTAGAAAAGTAGAAATGTCTGGCACAGAAATGGAAGATAAGAAGAAGAACCAAGCGGATATTTTAGAACTGAAAAATACAACCACCAAATACAGGAAGAAACACCTCATTAAATGAGCGCAGTAACACAATGGAGGTAACAGAGGAGACAGTCAAAGGACTTAAAGATGGATAAATATTGGGTTGACCAAAAAGTTCATTTGGGTTTTTCCATACCATTTAATGGAAACCTGAACAAACTTTCTGGTCAACTCAATAGAAATTATTCAGTCTGAATAACATAGAGGAAAAAAGTTCCTCCCCCAAAAGGAAAGAAAGAACACATATCCAGGACCTGTGGGACAATAACAAAAAAGTCTAACATTTATGTCATTGTAGTCCCAGGAGGAGAGAAGAAAAAAACATACTGAAAAAACAGTTGAAAAAATAATGGATGGAAACTTCCCAAATTTAGTGAATGATAGAAACCTACAGATTTAATAATTTCAGCAAGTCCCAAATAAGATAAATCCACATAAATCCATGCCCAAGCACATAAAAATATTACTGCTGAAAACTAAAGAAACATTTGAAAGCACCTAGAGAAACTGACCTATTACCTTTGGGGGAACGTGACTCAAGTAATTGCAGATTTCTTGTCAGAAACTCTTGTCAGATTTCTTGTCTTGACAAGATTTCTTGTCAGAACCTAGAGAGAGGTTGCACAGAATGTTTAAAGAGCTGAAAGGAAAGAGCTGTCAATGCAGAATTCTATATCTAATGGGAATATCTTTGAGAAACCAAAGTTAAGTAGATAACTTCCCCTACCTTCCCCCCTTTTTCCCATCCTTATTTTCAAAAATATTTTTTTAATTGGATTTAAAAAAATATTTATTTAGTTTTGCTCATACATGTGGCATGTGGAATGTTAGTTCCCCAAACAGGGATTGAACCCACAGCCCCTGCCTTGGAAGCACAGAACTTTAACCACTGGACCACCAGGAAAGCCCCCATCCTTCTTTTTTGAACAAACACATTTTATTATTTCTTTGGGGAGAAACAGTACCTACTTGGAGTAGTTCACATTTATTTAATGCTACTGTGTCAAGTACTTTCACTTGCATTGTTTCATTTTGTCCCAGGCAGCATTCTATTTCAAGCTCCTAAAGCACAGTTATGACTGCAGCACTTGAAGCAGTCTCTCTAGAAAGTTCTGAATGCTAGCAAAGTGGGACAGAAGGATCATTACTTTACCCACTATTTAACATCAACTATCAAAGAGAAAGGAAGTCTAATAAGTCAAATTTTAAGAAGGATACATGAATGCATCCCGGTTACCATTGAGGGCAAACACTGAATAGTTTTTTTTATGACACTTACAGTATATTCTGAGTGAGAACACATTTATAAATTTAACATGAGGGCTAGTGAAGACACTTGCTTTTTCTTGAAATGACTTATTCAGTCTTAGCAAAAGAGGGTGGGTCTCAATTCCTGGATAAGCCTTGAGGCCAATTCTGGGATCAGGTGTGGTGACAGGGAAGATTTTTAGAAAGGGCACTGTATGTAGCGTCACTTTTTAAAATCCAGGAGAGTAATGCTGTCTTTATTATTCCTCAAGGAAATGAATAAGTGGAACATGTGAAAGAGAAATTGTACTGTTGAGATGTTCTCTTACCTTCAGGGAATCTTCTTCACTTCTCTCTCCTTTGTAAGATGATTAATGACTTGATTTTATTTAAACTGTGGGAAACAAATGAAACCATTAAGTGTTTATATTTAAACCAAATACATTAATAGAGGTAGTGAAACTTTCTGTAGGCCACATGGCCTGCTCCAGCCCATAAATGCTCCTTTGGACTTTCCAACACAACTGCCAAACACTGCCTCCACACATTCTTTTTAAAACTTCTTTTCCATTCCAAATCCACTTGGTACTTTCATTATGGTCTTGTTAAAATTGCAAGATGTCCACTGGGACTTACAAGATAGATTTTCCCTTTATTGAGGAGGAGCAAAAGAGGAAGTATATAAAAGGATTTCTATTTGTTATTCCTTCAGGGAGTCATATTAAAGAAAAATAGTGACAATTCTATAGGAAGAATATCTTTTAATTTGACATTGTTTTAATGGTGAGCATTTGAGGTCAGTGTGCTTGCCTCCCCTTGATTTTAGCACCTTGTACAACATCCTGGATAGGACTACTGGGACAGATAATATTATTTTATTTACATGTGGAACAAATAAGGGAATGTACCTAAAAGATATATGTTGATTATAGGCTTGATGTAAGTGCAGACATGCACTTATGATATTTGTTCTTGGAATTAGGTCTGTTTTACCCAATTTTGTACCCATAGCCCAGTTTCCTCTAGACAAGACTTACTGTGAGAATCTAATAACTCCTTTCCTATCTTCTCATAAATAGGCACAAGATATTATGGGGGTCTGAGAACTTTTCCTGTGTTCCTATATGTAGATACCTGTTTAAATGTAGTTAAAAACTTCTTAAAGATGACAAACTCAGTCACCAGTATGACCCATCCTAGTTGCATGATCCTCCCCTATAAATATATCCATGTTAAGAGGTATAAAGCCTAGCAAGGAATGGTCTTGGGGATGGAGTGGTAGGCCCTGAACTCTAGTACCCAGGGGCAGGTACACAAAAATTTTGTGGGTTACACTTTAAAATTATTTTTCCCTTTTAGATCTTGAATTTGCCTGAACTGATCAATGATTCCAAGTACAGAAATAACCACCTTCGGGTACAGAATAGAAAAGAACTTATTAAAATATTATCAACACGGTAAGCTTGGCTCTACTCTGTACATTTAAGAATTAATATGTTATTAACATTTATCTGGTATTTTTTGGTGTTCTCTTCAGCTTATTTAGATTAACTTAAAAGTATCTTTCATTTCACAGAATTGGTTAGTGGAAATATGTTTTAAAGCTATGTTTTACTTTGTCTGAAAGCATTTTACATGTCTTATATAGTACTGTATCATAACAATGATATAAATAAGAGTCACAATAACTTGAATAAAGTTGCTTCTCTATGGTATGTGTTTGGCTTTAGTTGATCATAAATAGGAACAGTAATAATTCAACATCATTTTTTACATTTACTGTATGAAATGCTCTCATATATAAGCTCATTTAAACCTTATAATAATCCTGTGAGAGAAGATCTATCATTCTTACTTTACAGATAAGGAAACTGAGACAAGGGAGGTTTAGTCAAGAGTTTGTTGGCTTTTCTGAGCCTCTTCTGTGTAGTTTGTCATGATGATGTTTTAGAAATGGCAGATCGAGTTATGGCTCATAAAGGATTAATGCTAATCAGAGTATTTGATTTCTAAATTATTTCATTCATGTCAGGTTATGCTTTTGTTAAAACCTATACCACTGTTTCAAGTTTGCCCCAGAAAAAGTTAATAATTCATACTATTTCCTATCAGTTTCACTTTTGTTTACATCTAAACTTCTCAATCTAAAGGAATAGAATGTGGTTTTTGTGGGACTAAATACCCATATGTACTGTTCTTCAGTATGGAATGTTTGCTCTCATCAGAACAGTAAACTAAGAACTTTTGTTCAAATAACCATGTCTTGTCTTTTGAAAAAGGCCCTTGTGTTTCCATGTAACATAGACATATCAAACCTCTTAGGCTCACATATATATGGAACAAACTAATGATTACCACTGAGGATGTGAGGGAGGGGCAGTATAGGAGTTGGAGACTGGGAGGTATAGCCTATTGAGTACAAGATAGGCTACACGGATGTATCGAACAACATGGGGAATATAGCCAATACTTTGTAATACCTAAATGGAATGTAAGTTATTTAAAATAGATAATCAACCAGGACCTACTTTAAAAAAAGAAAGACAAACAAGGGGACTTGCCTGGCAATCCAGTGATTAAGACTTCACCTTCCAGTGCAGGGAGAGCAGGTTCGATTCCTGGTCAGGGAGCTAAGATCCCACATGCCTTGTGGTCGAAAAACTAAAACATAAAATAGAAGCAACACTGTAACAAATTCAATAAAGACTTTAAAAATAGTCCACATAAAAAAATATTAAAACAAACACACAAACAAACAAAACTTCTTAGAAAAAAACTTCTAATGTTACATTTATTTCTTACGTCCCTTATCTGGGGATTTCTACATGAGTCAGCATTCATTACCTACTTGGTCTTTCCTGGATTTTAAGCACTTCTCTACACTGCTGGTATCTCTTCCTTCAATCAATGAGGCCTCTGTGTATGGGACTGATAGGCACAGAAGAAGGGAATGAGAATTGGGCTCCCCTTATTTGGTCATTAGTTAAATAAAACTCAGATTCTACTGCAAAGCCAGAGAGCCCTCAGTCATTAACCTTTCACCCAATGAGAATCAGCCATTTAGCTCTGCTTTTTGCCTCTTTGCCTCTCATGCAGTTTTTAATTCGTTAATGTGACTTTTTCCTTTCACACAATGGTTACCAAGTTTCAATAATAGACACTTGTGAGAACCTTATCAAAAGCTCTTTGATAGTCTAAATAAATCATATCCATGCTGTGAGAAGAGTGAACCTAAGAAAAATACGAAACCTAGGCAGATGCAAGTATCCTCTTGTTTCTGAATTGTCAGCCCTTTTATAACTTTAAGAACTACAAACTTATTGGCTTCCTATGTCCTAAAACTTAATTTCTTTGCTAAATTCTGTTACAGAATTCTGCTCTGTACAGACTTTTAACATCTGTAACAGTTTAATTTCTAATTTCTCTCTTTGGGGTAAATTAAATAACCTGACACCTTCTTCTTTCTACTCTTGTATACCCAGAAGTAGGAGTTTCAGCATTTTAGATCCCGTACGTTCTTGTGTCTTTATTCAGACTTTAGGAACCAAACTTGTAAAGAAGAGGCTAAAGAGTAGTCTGAAGAGAGGAAACTTGATCGAGGAGGTCCCATCATCATACAACCTGCAGTTAAACACAGACTACTACTACAAGGCCCTTGGTTGCCTGGGGGCCAGAGTCCCTGCTCTCTTTAATTGTATGGATGTATTTTGGTGGTGCTTTGTGGGATGCAGTTCTTCAGTCTCTTCTCAAGTCTCGTCTTCTCCATGGTGGATCAAATAGTAATGACCAGGGAAGATTAGCATATTGGTTTAGTCCCTTTGATAACCTTTTCATTTGTTTTTCTGAACAAACATCCATGGATTCATTAGTACCATTAATTACTGGGATTTCATAAGTATGTATTGGTCACTCAGTCATGTCCAACTCTTTGCAACCCCATGGACTATAGCCTGCCAGGCTCCTCTGTCCATGGAATTCTCCAGGTGAGAATACTGGAGTGGATTGCCATTTTTTCCTCCATGGGATCTTCCTGACGCAGGGCTTGAATCTACTGTGTTGCAGTCAGATTCTTTACCAGCTGAGCCACCAGGGAAGCCCTGGCTTTCAGAAGTCTCTGTGAAAAATATTTCATTTTCATGATTTTATGTTTTTCTAATATTCAAAATATTAGTGGCTCTATATTAATTAGAGGATTAAATCTGGCTATTTTAGTTTGACATTATGGCCTTCCACAATCTGACATGACCTTTCCTTTCCACCTTTTCTCACTGTAAAGAATAGTATAGAGAAGTGAGTTCAGAGAGAGAGAGTGGGGGCAGGGGATGGCAGGAACATCATGCTGTAAAAGTTCCAATAGACTTTATGATAAAGGAGTTCCTTAAACTTGAGAAACAAAGGAAAGTATTTGACCATAAAATGAGATAGCTTATCAACAACTTCTATTTTCTGTCTAAACTGATGATAGATCTTTTTTTTTCTGTCCAATTTTATTGAGATATAATTGATATATAATGTTGTATTAGTTTAAGGCATACTGATACTAGTTTGATATGTGTATATATTCTGAAATGATGACCATAATAAGTTTTAGTTAACATCTATCATATCAGAGTTACAAATCTTTTTTTCCCCTCGTGATGAGAACTTTTAAGATCTGGTCTCTTAGCAACCATCAAATACAATCCAGTATTATTACCTATAGTCACCATTATTGTTGTTGTTTAGTAGCTAAGTCACATCTGACTCTTTGTGGCCCCATGAACTGTAGCCCATCAGGCTTCTCTGTCCATGGGATTTCCCTGGCAAGTATACTGGAGTGGGTTGCCATTTCCTTCCCCAGGGAATCTTCCGGATCCAGGGATAGAACCCACGTCTCCTGCATTACAGGTAGATTCTTTACCGCTGAGCCACCAGGGAAGCCCAGAGTCACCATGTTGTATATTATATCCTCAGGAGTTATTTATCTTGTAACTGGAAGTTTGTACCTTTTGACCACCTTCACCTATTTTCCTGATCCTGAAGAGATGTCTTGAAGGGAATACTCTAGCTGGTAGAGTTCAAAATTTTTGAACAATTTAGAGTCAGCAAGCATTCTCATCACATGAAGAGACTTGAGGGACTCAAGAGTTTCAGCGGAACATGCTTCTCCATTGTTCATTCTCTTACTCATCTACTGAGTCCATTTTTTGACTGTCTACTATGTGCCAGTGACTGTTTTGAGCCCTAGGAAAATGGCATTAAAAAACCAACACAAAAATTCCTATATTCCTGGGTTTTCATTAAAATAAACCTTGCAGACTTTCTATAAGACTTGTAGGGCCTCTTCCATAAAAACACTTGTTTTGATACGCCTCAGAAGTTAGTTGTTCATATTTTTCATATAAGCTTTTTGTAAATTTTGCTTCATAAAAGTAATGCAGCTACAGGCTATTAATTATTAATTGTTAATTATTTATTTTTTTATATAATTGTTAATTTTGTACAGAAGAACTGTACAAAAAGATCTTCACGACCCAGATAATCATGATGGTGTGGTCACTCACCTACAGCCAGACATCCTGGAATGTGAAGTCAAGTGGGCCTTAGGAAGCATCACTATGAACAAAGCTAGTGGAGGTGATAGAATTCCAGTTGAGCTATTTCAAATCCTGAAAGATGATGCTGTGAAAGTGCTGCACTCAATATGCCAGCAAATTTGGAAAACTCGGCAGTGGCCAAAGGATTGGAAAAGGTCAGTTTTCATTCCAATCCCTAAGAAAGGCAATGCCAAAGAATGCTCAAACTACCGCACAATTGCACTCATCTCACATGCTAGTAAAGTAATTCTTAAAATTCTCCAAGAAAGGCTTCAGCAATACGTGAACTGTGAACTTCCAGATGTTCAAGCTGGTTTCAGAAAAGGCAGAGGAACCAGAGGTCAAATTGCCAACATCCACTGGATCATCAAAAGAGCAAGAGAGTTCCAGAAAAAAGTCTATTTCTGCTTTATTGACTATGCCAAAGCCTTTGGCTGTGTGGATCACAACAAACTGTGGAAAATTCTGAAAGAGATGGGCATACCAGACCACCTGACCTGTCTCTTGAGAAACCTGTATGCAGGTCAGGAAGCAACAGTTAGAACTGGATATGGAACAACAGACTGATTCCAAATAGGAAAAGGAGTACGTCAAGGCTGTATATTGTCACCCTGCTTATTTAACTTATATGCAGAGTACATCATGAGAAATGCTGGGCTGGAGGAAGTACAAGCTGGAATGAAGATTGCTGGGAGAAATATCAATAACCTCAGATATGCAGATGATACCACCCTTAGGGCAGAAAGTGAAGAACTAAAGAGCCTCTTGAAAGTGAAAGAGGAGAGTGAAAAAGTTGGCGTAAAGATTCAGAAAACTAAGATCATGGCATCTGGTTCCATCACTTCATGGCAAATAGATGGGGAAATAGTGGAAAAAAAGGCTGACTTTATTTTTCTGGGCTCCAAAATCACTGCAGATGTGACTGCAGCCATGAAATTAAAAGACATTTACACCTTGGAAGGAAAGTTATGACCAACCTAGACAGCGTACTAAAAAGCATAGACATTACTTTGCCAACAAAGGTCCATCTAGTCAAGGGTATGGTTTTTCCAGTGGTCATGTATGGATGTGAGAGTTGTACTATAAAGAAAGCTGAGCACCGAAGAATTGATGCTTTTGAACTGTGCTATTGGAGAAGACTCTTGAGAGTCCCTTGGACTGCAAGGAGATCCAACCAGTCCATCCTAAAGGAGATCAGTCCTAGGTGTTCGTTGGAGGGACTGATGTTTAAGCTGAAACTCCAGTACTTTGGCCACTTGATGCAAAGAGCTGACTCATTTGAAAAGACCCTGATGCTGGGAAAGATTGAGGGCAGGAGGAGAAGGGGACAGAGGATGAGATGGTTGGATGGCATCACCGAATCGATGGACATGTGTTTGGGTAGACTCTGTGTGTTGGTGATGGAGTGAGAGGCCTGGCGTGCTGCAGTTCATGGGGTTGCTGAGAGTCAGACACGACTGAGCAACTGAACTGAACTGAATTATTCATTGTCCTTTTTTTGGAGCATGTTATAGTGCACATGCTACAAGTTTTGTATGTGTGGTTTTCCTATCATTTCTATAGAAGAGCATTTTTTTTTTTGGTAACATTAGCTACATTGCCATGTGAATATGCCATGCTTTTTCTAGTCTGCTATTAAATATTATGTCATAAAACTTTCCCTTGATGCTCATAGACACTTTTTTCTGCCTGTATTTTGTTTTAGAAAATCTTCAAAATATAAAAAAATGTAGAGGATTTGTTAGAGTGAATTTGCATTTTAGGCAACTTAAAAAAACTGTACTATGATGGACTCAGTATTTATTTAAAAAAGAAAAAAACAAGAAACTTCTTACCCCTTTCATCTAACTTGATATCCAAAAGTGGAAACAAAAGCATTTATGGATTTTTACAAACTCTGCTCTCCTAAATACACATGAAGTTTCCCTGTTGGGTTTCAAAATCTTCCATCCAAAGCATTTTTACCAAGTTTCAATTAATTTCCTGAGTAATTTCCCAAAGTAACTTTCCTGCCTATGGCAAGCATTCACTTAAATGCTTTAGAATCTGGTAATTCTCTTTGAGTTCTCTGAAATTTATAAATTCTTTAGAAAGTGCCTACCAGAAATGTCAGTCACTTACCTCACTTTTCTGTTATTCTTGCTAAATTCAGTTTGACGCTACTCTCTGAGCGTGGTCCGGCCCATTCAGGAAAGCAGCTGCATGTTTTTGTCATCAGCTGGATTTTCCACAGCCAGCACACACACAATCCCCCCTCAAGTGCTCTCAGGTGTTACTATTCCCCAACTGTGGCCATGAGCACTTCTTTTTTTTTTTTTAATTTAAAGGTGGAAGGCTTTCCCCTTGAGCTTGCCATTTTATCCAGGGTGTTGCAGAAAGTCTATTTACCCAGCTGCTAAGACCAAAAATGAGATGAAGCTAAAGCATGTTAAAAGTCAGTCCCCAGCTAAAATAGAGAAGAGAAGATATAATGGAGACTCATCCAGGGCCTGTTACAACAAGCCCCTTCTTTGCAAAGCTAAGGAGCAACAAACTCCTCTCCTGTGCCACCTACATGCAGTACCAGGATTTTTGCAATAGTTCAGACCTTGTAGGAGAGACTGACAATCACGATGTGTTTTGATGCTAAGAAGACAAGATTAAGATGATGTATTAGCAGCTGGGGAGAAACAGTAGGAAGGCATGAAATGAAGATGAAGGAAAGGAGAAATGAAGGGGAAAATAGAAATACAATTCCCTTTATTCCTCCCCCTTCCTCTCTTCATTTCTAGTGGCCACTGACTATACGCCCTTGTCCTGTAGATGCAGAGATGATAGAAGTGGTGGGCTCTTGGTCTAAGTAGGAAAACAAACAAATAAAGCAATGAACTAAGTAGTGTGTGTGAAGTCCCACTGTGCACATACACCCAGGGTGCTAGGAGCTCAGAGAAGGGGCAGTTCCCTCAATTTGGGCAAGTCAGGGAAGGCTTCCTGTAGGCAGTGTCACCTGAAATTAGTCTTAAAGGACAAATAGAAATAGGCAGGTAAAGAAAAAAAATAGTTCAAAAGAGGAAATATCAAACTGAGTGTAATTTATTACAGAGGAAAAAAGTAATCATAGGAGAAGAAAAGAAAGTAGCTTGGAAAAAAACTGATAACTTTTAAATTGCTTTTTGAAAAATGCCACACATATTAAGGAAGTGTATATCAGTACAGTCCTGGTGAAGGCACTCCTAAAATGTTGGTTGTACTAGGTTGTCATAAATGGCAGTGTCAGATAAATTACCTTTTATTTTTAAAGTACTGTGGCAATTCCGTCAGTAAAATCATTATTTTTGGTTTAGAATGATCTGAGTTTTAAGTCAAGTAACTGAATATCTACTTATTTTTAGACTTTTCTATATTAATATATTGTGAAATTAAACGCCTTCATTCAGAACCTTCTAAACAGAAGTACTAAACAAATATTTGTTGAACTGAATCCGGAACTTATCAAAGAGCTTCATCTCTTTAAATTTGATGTCAGGTCAATTTTAATAGACTTGTTCAGAATATTGGAGAGTTGAACCTGGAACATTTTGCGGGTTGTTGATAGAAGGCTTGTGACTTCAAAGGTGCCTAACTATAATGTTAATTTTTAAAACCTGACATCTTGGCTCCATTAGGCAAATTTGGTCATTTCACTGCCCTGACTAGATCTTTCATGGAGTCCCCACAGCTTTAAGGATAGTTTAAACTATTTATCTTAACATATGTAATTGCATCTCCCACTTTTGCCTTAGAACCATCTTATAATTTAGCCTGGTCTTTTACTCTGCTGTGTCTTCGCATATACTCATTTCTTTTCACTAAAATGATGAAGTTTCTTTGTCCTTTAAAATAAGCACAAATTTTGGGAGCTTTTCCTGTCATTTGACTGTTTTAAGTGGCTCCTCCTATGTTGCTATGTGAAAGCATCTATTACACTCAACTGTCATTCCTCCTCCTCCTTGACAAGACAGTAAATTTCATAAGGCAGAGACTAGCTTTGATTTTCAAAGATTTTTTTTAGAGCAGCTTTAGGTTGTAGCAAAACCGAGAGGGAGGCACAAAGAGTTCCCACATACCCTCTGCTCTCTGTTTCCTGCCTCCCCCCGGCCTCTCCACTATTGACATTCCTCACCAGATGGTACATTTGTTATAATTGATTCACCTACATTGACACGTCATAAGAGACTATGTCGTTTTAAAATGTTTTATTTCTAGTGCACATTTAGGTTCCTGACACTAGGTGTTCTTTGAGTTAGTGAACACATGAATTAATAAGGGGCAGGCAAAGTCATCCAAATTTGGCACACCGGCTAAAGGAAAAAGACCCACTGTCAGGTAAAGTTAAAAAGAGGAGAGCAGTGGTAGCTAGAAATGACAACTTTTTCTAAACGCATCTAGGAGGCCTGTGTCATGATCACAGAATGTCAAAAGACCTGAAAACCAGAGTCTTCCACTAACTCTGTGGACTGGAGCGAATCCTCTGATTGCTCTGAGCCTCAGGTTCTCTTGCATACAGTGTGTCTAACAATACCTACATCATTCAGTTCAGTTCAGTTCAGTTCAGTCGTTCAGTCGTGTCCGACTCTTTGAGGCCCCATGAACCACAGCACGCCAGGCCTGTCTGTCCATCACCAACTCCCGGAGTCTACCGAAACCTATGTCCATCGAGTCAGTGATGGCATCCAACCATTTCATCCTCTGTCGTCCCCTTCTCCTCCCGCCTTCAATCTTTCCCAGCATCAGGGTCTTTTCAAATGAGTCAGCTCTTCGCATGAGGTGGCCAGAGTACTGAGGTTTCAGCTTCAGCATCAGTCCTTCCAATGAACACCCAGGACTGATCTCCTTTAGGATGGACTGGTTGGATCTCCTTGCAGTCCAAGGGACTCTCAAGAGTCTTCTCCAATGCCACAGTTCAGAAGCAGCAATTCTTCGGTGCTCAGCTTTCTTTAGAGTCCAACTCTCACATCCATACATGACCACTGGAAAAACCATGGTGAGAATTAAAAAACAGAACAGTCATGAAAGCTGCCAGCACGGCCCTTGGCATATGACAGTGTTCAGTGTATTGTAGGAGAATCTCAATTCTCAAGAATCATAAAATCCTAATTTTTTTGCCATCAGAGTTTTCCTATATCTTTTTTTTTATTCATAGATGCCATGTTTTGAGAGATTTTTCTCTTCCAAACTGTAATTATTATATGAATTACCTTTCACAATTTTTATTTAATAAAGTTTCTTTTAACTGCCAATCAGATTCTGATTAGGATGATATAACTAGTGTTACTGTACTGATTTGATTTAATTTTAGCAGAAATAAAGCATAACATTCTACTTGGCCTGTATAACCCCGTTGCAGCTAAATAAATTATTTCTGTTCAATTTTAAAAAATTAAAAATAGCTCACAAGATTCAGGAATACATTTAATTTTGTACAATGATCTTAATAATGCTTTGTTTTTTCTTTTTTTCAAACCCAAAGTGGGCCTTAGTTGCTCATATACTATTCCCTTTCTAGAAATACTGTTTTTCAGTGTAGGCAATGAATTTGGAAGTTGTGAACATTCCACTTAAATTATTCCATGCGTTTGTGGTTGTACCTTCATAAATAACGAAACACTTTAGTGTGTTTCTGAGTTGCTATGCTGTGTTAACAGCCTCTGTGAAGAACTTCAGTCAGGGGCTTTGAACTCTGAAATAAAATGTATCCTTGAGTTTTCCTTTGTCATTTTTACGGTTAAGTTTTCAAAGTTTTAATGGGTATCTCTGGCCTTCCTGAAAGCTGTTGACTTTACCTTCTGTTAAATAACATCTACTGTGCTCGTGCTTAGCTGCTCAGTCATGTCTGACTCTTTGCTAGCCCATGGACTGTAGCCCCCCAGGCTCCTCTATCCATGGGAATCCTGCAGGCAAGAATATTGGAGTGAGTTGCCACGCCCTTCTCCAGGGGATCTTCCCAACCCAGGGATCCAACCCAGGTCTCCGCATTGCAGGCAGATTCTTTACTGTCTGAGCCACCAGGGGAGCTCAAGTATCCTTAATTTTAACTTCTAGTAAAAAAATAAAACCATCACATATTTTTATCTCTTGCCTCTTCCCCTACCCCTGTCTTAAAATCCCCATTTCAGTCCTCCCTCCTGCCTGCCTTCCATGGCTCCATCTTCCTGTCCTTATCCTGTCTTTCACAATTTGGACTCTTTTACTATTAAATAATGGGTAGATATCATGTATCACCTTTCTAGGTGGGTTTTACCTTTTTGCAGGAAGGCTTCATTGAACAGGATAGGGTTTTATTAGTGGCTGCCTACATGATATAATTTAGAAGAGCTGGAAGGAACCTCTATTCCATGGAATATAACTGTTCCTTATACATAGTTTGCTGGTTTCAGAAATTTTACAATTATAGATTTGAGGGACTTAAAATTTGGTTCACTCTGAAGCTTCAAACAGCACAGGAGGTGTTTAAGCATGAAGTCTTATTCCTTAGAGTAAATAAAATTTCCCAGGCCTTTTCTTCAGACTAGATTTTAATATGAGAAAAGTGGAGAATTCACCAAAGCCCTGGCTGCCTAAGGTGGGTGAAAAGCAGAATGAAGGCTGAGAGCAGTCAGGGACCTCAGAGATTAAGTTTCCTCACTGACACTTTTGCCAGGGCTGGGAGGCTCTGAAAGTCTCTTTTAACCCTGATTAATTCCTCCGCTTTCTAAACCTGGCAATCATTGACTCTCCCATGTCTACATGTTTTTAATGTAACATAGAGAAACTTATTGTTTTCTCCCACGGAAACTTTTATGTTGGTCTAATATTCTCTTTCCCATGTGATCCCACTTTAAAATCTCTTCTGCCAGCCTTTCCCCCCTCCCTGACGTCTATTAGTATCTTATGAGGCTGAATTTTATGTGATTTATATATATCCTCAACCTACATATTTAGTTTATTGTAACCTCCCCCCCCCCCCCAACCTTGCATAAAGCTTCAAATTGTATCATTGAAGGTTTATCTGGCATGCACTGCAGAGGGCTGATTTGGATAAATGGATCTGACGTTTGCTGAGGGTCACATTTGTTTTCTTATGCATTCCATGGCAGCTCTGCCATTATCAGCTAATAGATGGTCCCTTGTAAAATGTCTATATTTTATGTGGTACATTTCTGAATGTTGGTTATTTGGAGATAGATGTAAGTGGCTATGTGTTGTTACTATAAAATCAGCCTGGAGGGAGAAAGAATGAAAGAAACCCAGTCCTGGAATGCATCCTTTTGGCTTACAGAATGCAAAAGGACCCACTGCAACTCCAAACAAGCTCCTCGTGACCAGGGCTCTTTCCACCCTGTTAAGAGAATTCTTTGTGACTGAGAATCAAATGATGCCTTTAAGTGAGTCAGGGTGGAATGGAATGTCATCCCACTCCTACTTTCCTCCTCCTTTTTTCCAGAAGGGCTATAAACCATTCCACACTGCCTTTTAGTAGAAAGAATTAGGTGGTAGGGGTGGGATATTTATTTGTATGTGCAGGGGTCGTGGGGGGGTGGTGTGGATGATGGTGGAGGGAGGGTGTCCAGTAAACTCTGTTTCCCTGGATAAAACATTTAATACCCTCATCTCTCCACTGGAACTTAATGTATATTTTTAGATTTATAGAATGTTAGAGTCCTAAACACTTGGAGAGCTGGATAGAACTTGGAATATCATAGAACTTAACCCCTTCCTATGTGTAAGAACTTGGAATTTAACAGCATCATGACCAGAGACCCCTTGAAATCTGGTGGGAGATTCCACAAAGCTTGAAAGGCTTTCCTTTTAGAAGGATGTAGGCACAGCTCTCCACACTTTGTTGGCTGACCTTCTTTTGCTCTTGACTTTTGAATTGGATAGAGAATCTGGAGTTTGACTCGGTCTCCTGACACTCAGACTCCCAGACTCATTCCTGCCCTGCCCAATTTCCTGCCTGCCTTTGGCTCAGACTGAGTTCTGTTCTGCAATAACTTTGCCCCCCACTTGGGTTCTATGCTTATCTTTTCTTAGCTTCAGCTTTGCAGCATAGGCCTTCCTTGGTCCTTTGATCTTACACCAACTGATGTTTCTAGGAAGAGCTGACTCCATCTCTCTCCCAATGCTGACAGCTGACATGCCTGCTGAGCTCTGATTTCCACCAGCTGTCCAGCATCCTGGAACATTCCCTAGTGACCAGCTGCTCCTGGCCATCTTCACCTGGACAATCCATGGTAGTTTTGGCAAGCTGCTCACTGCTTCCAAAGCCAGACTAGACCTACCTTAGTTCTAGTTTAATATGTTTTTCCCAATATCACACAGCTTACTGGTGAGACTCAAATTGGAATCTCCTGATTATCAATGCCTTTTCCATAGTATTCACAGGGCAACCGTTTCTCTTTTTTATAACTAGGAATTTTGTGTTTAGATAATCTTGGCTAGGAAAAGAAACTCAGGGAACATTCTGCACCCCCCCACCAGGCGCACACACACACACACACACACACAAACTTTTAATCTTTAAGTTTATATAAATTTGCGTTTTTCTTAATGATTTTCCTTCCCTCTATTGTGAATTGTTTTTCTTTTCTCATTTGCTAACTTTGGAAAAAGAAAAATCCAGACATTGGAATGTCTGAGTTTATTTAAGTCTCAGTACTCTGTTCAATTTAATGAAGGGAAACAAAAAAGGAAAATCAGAATGCTGGCCTGGATCTTTGTGGCTCTGGGATTGGCCCTTTTTGGTGGTCACTGATAATATACTGTATGTGGAAAATAAGAGTAATTGGTGGTTCCAAGCTATTTTTAAACACATTAAAATACAGAAATATGTTCTAAAATATAGACATTTAGAACTGTTAAAAACAGAAATTGTGAGAAACATAATCATTTTGTAATAATTTAAAATACATTTTCTAAAATAGAAAAATAAAAAGAAGCTTTATTTAGTATATTTCACGAGGTAGAAGTAGTAGACATAGGTCAGAGTGCACAGCCTGCTAACAGAGAGCACATATTCGTTTTTAGTGTCTATCTATGCAGCATTTATAAACACTGATTACAGACTAGGTTACAAAGAAGATATTATTAATAGTCAACTTCAAGAAAGATAGTTAAAAAACTAACCATATTGAAATATTCTAAAAATTAATAACAAATTTCAATAGGCAAAACACAGCATGTAAGCAAAAAATATTTAACATGGGATGAAAAGTTTAAAATCATATTTAACTATTTATGGTAGAGCAAACCATCCTAAAATTTCTTGTTTTAAAATGTATCTGAAAACTTTTTCTATGGAGTTAGATAGAAAATACTTTAGGCTCTGTGGACTTTGTAGTCTATATCATAGTTACTTTACTATTGCAGTGAGATGGCAACCATAGAGAATACTTTAATGAATGAATGTGACTGTATTCCAAAAAAACTTTATCTATGGACACTGAAAATTGAATTTCATACATTTTTCATGTATAATGAGATATTATTCTTTTGATTTCTTTCAATCATTTTATTTTTTTAAATTTATTTATATTGGTTGGAGGCTAATTACTGTACAATATTGTAGTGGTTTTTGCCATACATTGACATGAATCAGCCGTGGATTTACATGTGTTCCTCATCCATTTTAAATGTATCCATTTTTTACTGAGAACAAAGACTTTACTCTCAACAATTTTCCTCCATATCATATAGCAGCATTAGCTATAGTCAACATGTTATATATTACATCCCTAGTACTTATTTACTTTATAGCTGGAAGTTTATAACTTTTGAACACCTCTTCCAGTTTCCCCTCCTTTTACTCTTTGCTTCTGTTTACCACAAGTCTGGTCTCTTCTTCTGAGTTTTTTTTTTAAGTACTATATCTAAGTGAAATCATATAGTATTTGTCTTTCTCTGTCCGACTTATTTCACTTAGCATAAGATTTTCTCACTTTTTATGTCTGAATAATATTCCATTGTCTATATTTACCACAATTTCTTTATCCATTTATCTATTTGTGGACAGTTTGTTTCCATGCATTGGCTATAGCAGATAATGCTGCTGTGCACGTTGGGATGTGAATATCTTCTCAAGTTAGTGTTTTCAATTCCTTTGGATGAATCCCCAGACATGGAATTGCTGGATTATGTGATAGTTCTATTTTTAACTTTTTGAGGCTCCTCCATAGCATTTTCCATAGTGCTTACCAATTTACAAGCCCACCAACCGTCCAAAAGAGCTCCCTTTTCTTCACAGCTATGACAAAATTTGTCATTTCTTTCTTTTTGATGATTCCATTCTAACAGGCATAAGTTGATGTCTTATTGTGGCTTTAATTTGCATTTTCTTGGTGACTAGTGATGTTAAGTATCTTTTCAGGTGCCTTTTGGCCATCCGTATGAATTCTTTAGAGACATATCTATTCAGATCCTTTGCCTATTTTTTAAAATTGGGTTGTATGGATTTTGCTATATAATGAATTATTTATATATTTTGAATATTAACCCATTTTCATGTATATAGTTTGCAAATTTTTTTTCCTATTCCACAGGTTGTCTTTTCACTTTGTTGATTGTTTCTTTCACTGTGCAGAAGCACTTTGATATAGTCCCACTTATTTATTTCAGTATTGTTTCTTATAGTTTAGGTGTCATATCCAAAAAACCATTGCCAGCACCAATGTCAAGGAGCTTGATTTCTCTGTGTTTTCATCTTGAAGTTTCATGGTTTCAGATCTTACATTTAAGTCTTTAATTCATTTAAACTAATATTTGTGAGTGGTGTAAGATACAGGCACACTTTCATTCCTTTACATGTGAATATTCAGTTATTCCAGTTTCATTTATTTAAAACTGTCTCTTTTTCATTGAGTATTCTTGGCTTGCTTTTGAAATATTAGTTGACCATATACACTCGGGTGTATTTCTAAGCTCTCCATTCTATCCCACTGGTCTATTTGTCTGTTTTTAATGCCAGTACCATACTGTTTTGATGACTACAGCTTTATAGCATTGCTTGAAATCAAGAAGTGTGATACCTCCTGTTTTGATCTTTCTCGGGATTTCTTTGGCTACTCAGGTTCTTTTGTGGTTTCATATAAATTTCAGAAGTGTTTTTCTACTTCTGTAACAAAATGTCATTGGGGTGTTGATAGAATTAGAGTTGAATTTATAGATGGCTTTTGACAGTATTGACATTTTAACTATTAATTCTTCTAATCCATGAACATGAAATACTTTTTTGTTTATGTTTTTATTATTTTCTTTCATCAGTACCTTGTAATTTTCATAGTGGAGATCTTTCTCCTCTTCATGCAAATTTATTCCTAAGTATTTTATTGTTTTTGATTCTATTGTAAGTGAGATTAATTTACTTATTTCTATTCTCCTTCATTTATTTCTGTTCTAATCTTTATTGTTTTCTTTCTTCTAACTTTGGGCTCAGTTTGTCCTTCTTTTCCTAGTTCCATAAGGTATTCATTTTAGCTCAAGGTTTGTACAAGAAGGGGTGGACTAAATGTGCTCCGTTGGCCATAGTTTTCAAGCCCTTGTTTTGAAACATCAGTGATTTATTATTATTACTATTGCAATTCTGAGGGTTGACTGGGTTGTTCTGCCGGACTTGGAGGAGCCCATTTATGTGGTTGTTTTTAGTTAGATGGTTATCTGGGCTAGAAAGCCCAGGATGGCCTCACTCATTTGACTGATTGGGGTTGGCTGCTGGCTGCAAGGAGTGACTTGGATCTCTTCCTCATCTTTTTCACCTGTCAAGCTAGAGAGGCTTTCTTTCTACATGGTGATCTTTAAACACTAGTTAAAAGGGCAAAAGCAGAAGCAACAAGGCCTCTTGAGGTGTTGGCTCTAGAACTTGTATAGTGTCTCTTCCATCACATTTAATTATTCAAAATGAGTCATGAGGCCAGTTCACATTCAAGTTGAAGACAAATAATTTACTAATGTGTATTATGAATCTTTTTGGAGAAATGTAGCAAGCAGTGATTTCCAAACTTACGTGGCCAGGAAAAGTTTCTTTCACCTTCTTACTCCACTAATCCCAATTCCTATTAACACATCAAGTGATCCTAGTGTACCTTGGAATACAGCTTGAAATCAGATAATCTAATCTAATCTAATTTAGAGAAATAGGTACTAAAATGGTATCAGATATAATTTTATATTGAAAGAATACATACTACATTACACTACCCTACCATTAAGTAGAGCTTATCCTGGGTATTAAAGTTAGAAAATCTCGGACTTGAACTTATGTAGGAGTTCTAAATTTTACTGTTGTATTACACTAGAGTGGAAATTATGTATTTCTTGGACTGGATGGTTTATTTTAATACTGGAACAAAAGAATTATGTGTTCATTACCTAAGACAGATTGGAAAGGCTGTGGGACATTTCCCAGATTTTATCCAGGGTTTGGTAAATACTAAATTTAGAGAATGAGTTGGAAATTGGGAGAGAAAACAAAGTTGGTCTCTGAATATGTACTACCAACTATAGGTTGTTTACTAAAATGATTTATGAAGAAAGTATTAAAAATAATACTGCATATTATATTAAAGGAATAATTTTCAAAAATTAACTTATTTATTTTAATTGGAGGCTAATTGCTTTACAGTATCATGGTGGTTTTTGCCATACACTGACATGAATCAGCCATGGGTGTACATGTGTCCCCCATCCCCAACCCCCCTCCCACCTTCTTCCCCATCCCATCCCTCTGGGCGGTCCCAGTGCATTGGCTTTGAGTGCCCTGTTTCAGGTATCAATCTTGGACTGGTCATCTATTTCACATATGGTAATATACATGTTTCAATGCCATTGTCTCAAATCATCCCACCCTTGCCTTCTCCCACAGAGTCCAAAAGTCTGTTCTTATATCTGTGTCTCTTTTGCTGTCTTGCATATAGGGTTGTTGCTACCATCTTTCTAAATTCCATATATATGCATTAATATACTGTATTGATGTTTTTCTTTCTGACTTACTTTACTCTGTATAATAGGCTCCAGTTTCATCCTCCTCATTAGAACTGATTTAAATGCATTCTTCTTAATAGCTGAGTAGTATTCCATTGTGTATATGTACCACAGCTTTCTTATCCATTTGTCTGCTGATGGGCATCTAGGTTGCTTCCAGTCCTGGAAACAGTGCTGTGATGAACATTGAGATACACGTGTCTCTTTCACTTCTGGTTTCTTTGGTGTGTATGCCCAGCAGTGGGATTGCTGAGTCGTATGGCAGTTCTCTTTCCAGTTTTTTAAGGAATCTCCACACTGTTGTCCATAGTGGCTGTACTATGAATTCTTTTTAATGACTGAGTAATATTCCATTGTGTATATGTACCATAGCTTCCTTATCCATTTGTCTGCTGATGGGCATCTAGGTTGCTTCCATGTCCTGGCTATTGTAAACAGTGCTGCGATGAACATTAGGGTGCATGTGTCTCTTTCAGATCTAGTTTCCTTGGTGTGTATGCCTGTGTATGCCCAGGAGTGGGATTGCTGGGTCATATGGCAGTTCTAATTCCAGTTTTTTAAGGAATCTCCACACTGTTCTCCATAGCAGCTGTACTAGTTTGCATTCTCACCAACAGTATAAGGGAGTTCCCTTTTCTCCACACCCTCTCCAGCATTTATTGTTTGTAGACTTTTTGATGGCAGCCATTCTGACCAGCATGAGATGGTGCCTCATTGTGGTTTTGATTTGCATTTCTCTGATAAAGAGTGAAGTTGAGCATCTTTTCATATGTTTGTTAGTCATCTGTATGTCTTCTTTGGAGAAATGTCTGTTTAGTTCTTTGGCCCATTTTTTGATTGGGTCATTTATTTTTCTGGTATTGAGCTGCATGAGCTGCTTTTATGTTTTTGAGATTGATTCTTTGTTTATTGCTTCATTTGCTATTATTTTCTCCCATTCTGAAGGCTGTCTTTTCACCTTGCTTATAGTTTCCTTCGTTGTGCAAAAGCTTTTAAGTTTAATTAGGCCCCATTTGCTTATTTTTGCTTTTATTTCCATTACTCTGGGAGGTGTGTCATAGAGGATCTTGCTGTGGTTTATGTCAGAGAGTGTTTTGCCTATGTTTTTCTCTAGGAGTTTTATAGTTTCTGGTCTTAACATTTAGATCTTTAATCCATTTTGAGTTTATCATTGTGTATGGTGTTAGAAAGTGTTCTAGTTTCATTCTTTTACAAGTGGTTGACCAGTTTTCCCAGCACCACTTGTTAAAGAGATTGTCTTTTCTCTGTTGTATATTTCTGCCTCCTTTGTCAAAGATAAGGTGTCCATAGGTACATGGATTTATCTCTCGGCTTTCTAGTTTGTTCCATTGATCTATATTTCTGTTATATTAAAGGAATAATATTTTTAAGGAAAACTTACAACTAGCAGAGTTAACCATGTGATGAAAAAAAGTCAATGTATATAAAATAGTACTTTCCTATTTAATCCAAAGATGTAATGAAGGAGAGATTCCTTACATGGTTAATAGCAGCAACATCAAATACAAAACACCTGGGAAAAATAGTAATAAGATATATGAGATTACCTGAAAAAAACTATAAAAACTTCTTGCCTAGGAAGACTAAATATTGTAAATTTGTCACTTTTCCCCATTACTAATAGTTGAACAAAATTCCAAATACCATTTCAAGAGGGTTATTTTTGAATTTAATACAGTATAAAGTTTATGTTGAAAATAAGTTTACTAGATAGATTATTACAAAGTTACTGGAGAAGAATATCACTGATATATATTAGAACAACTCTAAGTGTTAAAACGGTATAAATAAATTAAAAATAAAAGCAAAGTAGGGAAAATGTTTCCAATAATAACTGCAGATAACGGTAATTATTTTTATAAGGAATATAGACAGATCAGTAAAAAACCTACAATAGTTTAACTTGAAGAAATAATTCATAAAAACTGAAATCCTCATGTGAAATTAATATATAAAAAGTATTTGGCCCTACTAGTAATTAAATATATACAAATAAGGACTTCTCTGTTGGTCCACTGGTTAAGACTTCACCTTCCAATTCAGGGAGTACCGGTTCAGTCCCTGGGCAGGAAGCTAAGATCCCACATGTCTTGTGGTCAAAACAGTAAAACATAAAACAGAAGCAATATTGTAAGAAATTGACCTCGTTGGTAGACATACAAGTGATTTATTATAAGCTTTAAGTCATTAAGGACCAAGAACAGCACAGATCTGTAGTTCAGTTCAGTTCAGTTCAGTCGCTCAGTCGTGTCCAACTCTTTGTGACCCCATGAATTGCAGCACGCCAGGCTTCCCTGTCCATCACCAACTGCCGGAGTTTACCCAAACTCATGTCCATTCAGTTGGTGATGCCATCCAACCATCTCATCCTCTGTCGTCCCCATCTCCTCCTGCCCTCAATCCCTCCCATCATCAAGGTCTTTTCCAATGAGTCAACTCTTTGCGTGAGGTGGCCAAAGTATTGGAGTTTCAGCTTCAGCATCAGTCCTTCCAATGAACACCCAGGACTGATCTTTAGTATGGACTGGTTGGATCTCCTTGCAGTCCAAGGGACTCTCAAGAGTCTTCTCCAACACCACAGTTCAAAAGCATCAATTCTTTGGCGCTCAGCTTTCTTCACAGTCCAACTCTCACATCCATACATGACCACTGGAAAAACCATAGCCTTGACTAGATGGAGCTTTGTTGGCAAAGTAATGTCTCTGCTTTTTAATATTCTATCTAGGTTGGTCATAACTTTCTTTTTTATTTATTTATTTATTTATTTTTTCCAGTGGGTTTTGTCATACATTGATATGAATCAGCCATGGATTTACATGTATTCCCAATCCCGATCCCCCCTCCCACCTCCCTCTCCACCCGATTCCTCTGGGTCTTCCCATTGCACCAGGCCGGAGCACTTGTCTCGTGCATCCCACCTGGGCTGGTGATCTGTTTCACCATAGATAGTATACATGCTGTTCTTTTGAAATATCCCACCCGCACATTCTCCCACAAAGTTCAAAAGTCTGTTCTGTATTTCTGTGTCTCTTTTTCTGTTCTGCATATAGGGTTATCGTTATCACCTTTCTAAATTCCATATACATGTGTCAGTATGCTGTAATGTTCTTTATCTTTCTGGCTTACTTCACTCTGTATAAGGGGCTCCAGTTTCATCCATCTCATTAGGACTGGTTCAAATGAATTCTTTTTAATGGCTGAGTAATATTCCATGGTGTATATGTACCACAGCTTCCTTATCCATTCATCTGCTGATGGGCATCTAGGTTGCTTCCATGTCCTGGCTATTATAAACAGTGCTGTGATGAACATTGGGGTGCACGTGTCTCTTTCAGATCTGGTTTCCTCAGTGTGTATGCCCAGAAGTGGGATTGCTGGGTCATATGGCAGTTCTATTTCCAGTTTTTTAAGAAATCTCCACACTGTTTTCCATAGCAGCTGTACTAGTTGGCATTCCCACCAACAGTGTAAGAGGGTTCCCTTTTCTCCACACCCTCTCCAGCATTTATTGCTTGTAGACTTTTGGATAGCAGCCATCCTGACTGGCGTGTAATGGTACCTCATTGTGGTTTTGATTTGCATTTCTCTAATAATGAGTGATGTTGAGCATCTTTTCATGTGTTTGTTAGCCATCTGTATGTCTTCTTTGGAGAAATGTCTGTTTAGTTCTTTGGCCCATTTTTTGATTGGGTCATATTGTCAAAATGGCTATTCTACCCAAAGCAGTCTATAGATTCAATGCAATCCCTATCAAGCTACCAACGGTATTTTTCACAGAACTAGACCAAAGAATTTCACAATTTGTATGGAAATACAAAAAACCTCGAATAGCCAAAGTAATCTTGAGAAAGAAGAATGGAGCTGGAGGAATCAACCTGCCTGACTTCAGACTCTACTACAAAGCCACAGTCATCAAGACAGTATGGTACTGGCACAAAGACAGAAATATAGATCAATGGAACAGAATAGAAAGCCCAGAGATAAATCCATGAACCTATGGACACCTTATCTTTGACAAAGGAGGCAAGGATATACAATGGTCATAACTTTCTTCAAAGGAGTAAGCGTCTTTTAATTTCATGGCTGCAGTCACCATCTGCAGTGATTTTGGAGCCCCAAAAAATAAAGTCTGACACTGTTTCCACATCTATTTCCCATGAAGTGATGGGACCGGAAGGCATGATCTTAGTTTTCTAAATGTTGAGCTTTAAGCCAACTTTTTCACTCTCCTCTTTCACTTTCATCAAGAGGCTTTTTAGTTCCTCTTCACTTTCTGCCATAAGGGTGGTGTCATCTGCATACCTGAGGTTATTGATATTTCTCCCGACAGACCTGTAGAGGTCAAATGAAATGTAAGAAGTTTATGCTATTTAATGAAATGCTTCCTGTCAATTAGTTTCTGTTCTTAATTTCATTTTGTGTGATATCAAAATTAAAGGTATTTCTGATACTTTTTCAGCTTGTATGTTATTGTGGATAAATTAATAGATTTTTATAATGTCTTATACATTTTACTTTTTTCAGTTGTAGGTTTTTCCTTTATACATTCTTTGAAAAAGTTGTATATTTTCCTTGCTTTTACTTATGGAGATGGAAAGTATAAACTTGGTAAGAAGAAAAGGAACCATGTATTTTGTTTGTGTGCTACAAAACTTTTCATTTTTCAGTGGGAAAGAGAATGTTTTGATAAAGCACAGTCTACCAATGACTTCTGCCATAAGTAGCAGAATCTACTAACAATTTATGCATGCCTTTTGAAGTTGTTTACTGTATTGTTCAATAAAACTTACATACTTACTTTAATTGTAACCATATAAAGTATCTTAAAGCAACATGTACATACAAGAGCTGTGCATTTGAGAAATGTCAATAATATGATAATTGGTGGGGGGAGAGAGCAAATTAGCCAAGATGGTGTGTTTAGGTTCTCTTGCCCCACATTTGGTAAATAATGACTATGTAACAGCTGAGATCATTTATTGCACTGCACATGCATATTCTAAGGTTTCTGTGACAGCTGAGATCACTTATAGCACTGGGCATGTGCTGCACAAGGTACTTTCTTGGTCATGGGTTGTGTGCAGTATGCCTGTGTGAGCTCCACCCATAAAGCAGCAGGAATTACTGCTGCCTCAGGACAGTGACCATTGGGTCAGCCACGAGAGGAGAAGAGACAACGTGAGTATTGCTATGGCTGCTGCTTCAGCCTGGAGAGAACACTGTTATGGCTGCTGTGTCAGCCAGGAGGGAGGCTGTGTGTGGTTATATTGTGCTATGTCATGTCTGCTGCTACAGCTGCTGTGCCAGCCTGAAGAGAATAAATGTGTCTGCATTTCCTATGGCTCCTCGCATCTTCTTCTGGCCTCTTAGCTCACACCTTGCCTACCCTGGGTTCAGCGAACAGTGTGGACAGTGTGAATAGCAATACAACTGGCCCTGTGAACAGGATGAAGAGCAGTACAATTGGTTACCTCATTTTTCTCATGCCATAATAGCAGTTGAATGTGACATTGGATTATCAAAATAACTATTTTGTAGTGCAATAAGACTGCTAAAAAGATTGCATACTTAAGGATACCTCCTTAAGTAGCCTTTGTTTTCCCCATTTTCAAAGTGTTTCTAAGTCTAAATTGTTCATGCTCTAAGATAGCAGCACCCTAGCATTACTGACTTATCAATGGCCCTTTTTACCACCTCCTAAAAACACTCTTCATATTAGAAGACTATGAATATGATATCCACATTTAGAAACAAAGGCCTCACAAATAGCTGTGAAAAGAAGAGAAGCAAAAAGCAAAGGAGAAAAGGAAAGATATACGCACTTGAATGTAGAGTTCCAAAGAATAGCAAGGAGAGATTAGAAAGCCTTTCTCAGCGATCAATGCAAAGAAATAGAGGAAAACAATAGAATGGGAAAACTAGAGATCTCTTCAAGAAAATTAGAGACACCAAGGAAACGTTTCATTCAAAGATGGGCTCAATAAAGGACAGAAATGGTATGGACCTAACGGAAGCAGAAGATATTAAGAAGAGGTGGCAAGAAGACACAGAAGAACTGTACAAAAAAGATCTTCATGACCCAGATAATCACAATGGTGTGATCACTCACACTCACCTAGAGCTAGACATCCTGGAGTGCAAAGTCAAGTGGGCCTTAGGAAGCATCACTATGAACATGGAGGTGATGAAATTCCAGTTGAGCTATTTCAAATCCTAAAAGATGATGCTGTGAAAGTGCTTCACTCAATATGTCACCAAATTTGAAAAACTCAGCAGTGGCCACAGGACTGGAAAAGGTCAGTTTTCATTCCAGTCCCAAAGAAAGGCAATGCCAAAGAATACTTAAACTATGGCACAATTGCACTCATCTCACATGCTAGTAAAGTAATGCTCAAAATTCTCCAAGTCAGGCTTCAGCAATACGTGAACTTCCAGATGTTCAAGCTGGTTTTAGAAAAGGCAGAGGAACGAGAAATCAAATTGCCAACATCCTCTGGATCATCGAAAAAGCAAGAGAGTTCCAGAAAAACATCTATTTCTGCTTTATTGATTATGCCAAAGCCTTTGACTGTGTGGATCACAATAAACTGGAAAATTCTGAAAGAGATGGGAATACCAGATCACCTGACCTGCCTGTTGAGAAACCTGTATGAAGGTCAGAAAGCAACAGTTAGAACTGGACATGGAACAACAGACTGGTTCCAAATAGGAAAAAGAGTACGTCAAGGCTGTATATTGTCACCCTGCTTATTTAACTTACATGCAGAGTACATCATGAGAAACGCTGGGCTGGATGAAGCACCAGCTGGAATCAAGATTGCCGGGAGAAATATCAATAACGTCAGATATGCAGATGACACCACTCTTATGGAAGAAAGTTGAGAAGAACTAAAGAGCCTCTTGAAAGTGAAAGAGGAGAGTGAAAAAGTTGGCTTAAAGCTCAACATTAAGAAAACTAAGATCATGGCATCCGGTCCCATCACTTCATAGCAAATAGATGGGGAAACAGTGGAAACAGTGTCAGACTTTATTTTTTTGAGCTCCAAAATCACTGCAGATGGTGATTGCAGCCACGAAATTAAAAGACGCTTACTCCTTGGAAGGAAAGTTATGACCAACCTAGACAGCATATTAAAAAGCAGAGACATTACTTGGTCAACAAAGGTCCATGTAGTCTAGGCTATGGTTTCTCCAGTGGTCATGTATAGATGTGAGAGTTGGACTATAAAGAAAGCTGAGCACCAAATAATTGATGCTTTTGAACTGTGGTGTTGGAGAAGACTCTTGAGAGTCCCTTGGACTGCAAGGAGATCCAACCAGTCCATCCTAAAGGAGATCAGTCCTGAATGTTCATTAGAAGCACTGGTGTTGAAGCTGAAACTCCAATACTTTGGCCACCTCATGTGAGGAGTTAACTCACTGGAAAAGACCCTGATGCTGTGAAAGATTGAGGGCAGGAGGAGAAGGGGACGACAGAGGATGGGATGGTTGGATGGCATCACCAACTCAATGGACATGAGTTTGGGTAAACTCCGGCAGTTGGTGATGGACAGGGAGGCCTGGCATGCTGTGATTTATGGGGTTGCAAAGAGTTGGACATGACTGAGTGACTGAACTGAACTGAATTGGTAGCATGATTTAAGCAAGAACTGGGAAATGGTTTTCTAGTTTGCCAGCCTAGTTTGATTTACATTTCTAGCTGTCGATAACTTCCTGTAAGTATATCAAAAAAGAAAATAAGGAATTTCCCTTTCAGAAGCATTCTTGAGAATGAGCCAGATTTATAATTTTGCACTAGGGAGTCCATGGGTGAGTGATGGGGTAGAATAAGATCTAAATTTTACTTGAGCTATAATGGTTAAATTCAAAATTCCTGTCTCCTTCATATTCCTCTTCCAATATTTTGTTATTTTCGCTTTCTTTTCTATCTCAGCTACATTTAGGTTTGGTTTGTGGCCTAGAGGAAAGTCATGCCAGCACCTTTTATTTTCCTCCAAGTCATGATCCAGTATAGCTCATAACATAGAACAAGGAATATATAATTAATGCCAGAGATATCTATGGTATGCTTTAAAATAGAAACCATTTAAATTTGTAAAGCAATTAAATGAAGTAAATAATTGCTTAAAGTTAGCGGATTCACTAACCACTTATTCAACCTATGTGGTATCTTAGATTCAGGTTCAGTTCAGTTCAGTGACTCAGTCATGTCCAACTCTTTGTGACCCCATGGACTATAGCACGCCAGGCCTCCCTGTCCATCACCAACTCCTGACGCTTGCTCAAACTCATGTCCATTGAGTTGGTGATGCCATCCAACCATCTCATCCTCTGTCATCCCCTTCTCCTCCTGCCTTCAATCTTTCCCAGGATCAGGATCTTTTCCAATGAGTCAGTTCTTCTCATCAGGTGGCCAAAGTATTGCAGATTCATCTTCAGCATCAGTCCTTTCAATGAATATTCAAGACTGATTTCCTTTAGGATAGACTGGTTGGATCTCCTTGCAGTTCAAGGGACTCTCAAGAGTCTTCAGTACCACAGTTCAAAAGCATCAGTTCTTTGGCCCTCAGCTTTCCTTATAGTCCAACTATCACATCCATACACTACTACAGGAAAAACCATGGCTTTGACTAGATGGACCTTTGTTGGCAAGGTAATGTCTCTACTTTTTAACATGCTGTCTAGGTTGGTCATAGCTTTTCTTCCAAGAAGCAAGCGTGTTTTAATTTCATGGCTCAGTCACCATCTGCAATGATTTTGGAGTCCCCCAAAATAAAATCTGACACTGTTTCCTTTGTTTCCCCATCTATTTGCTAGTTTTCTGAATGTTGAGTTTTAAGCCAACTTTTTCACTCTTCTCTTTCACTTTCATCAAGAGACTCTTTTTGTTCTTCACTTTCTGCCACGAGGGTGGTGTCATCTGCATATCTGAGGTTATTGATATTTCTCCCAGCAATCTTCATTCCAGCTTGTGCTTCATCTAGCTGGCATTTCACATGGTATACTCTGCATAGAAGTTAAATAAGCAGAGTGACAATATACAGTCTTGATGTACTTCTTTTCCTATTTGGAACTAGTCTGTTGTTCCATGTCCAGTTCTCACTGTTGCTTCCTGACCTGCATACAGAGTTTTCAGGAGGCAGGTCAGGTGATCTGGTATTCCCATCTCTTGAAAAATTTTCCACAGTTTGCTGTGATCTACACAGTCAAAGGGTTTGGCGTAGTCAATAAAGCAGAAATAGCTGTTTTTCTGAAACTTGCTTTCTTTTTCGATGATCCAGTGGATCCTGGCAATTTGATTTCTGGTTTGTCTGTCTTTTCTAAATCCAACTTGGACATCTGGAAGTTCACGATTCATGTATTGTTGAAACCTGGCTTGGAGAATATTGAGCATTATTTTACTAGAGTGTGAGATGAGTGCAATTGTGCAGTAGTTTGAGCATTCTTTGGCATTGCCTTTTTTTGGGATTGGAATGAAAACTGACCTTTTCCAGTCCTGTGGCCACTGCTGAGTTTTCCAAATTTGCTGGCATATTGAGTGCAGCACTTTGACGGCATCATCTTTTAGGATTTATACAAATCCTAAGCGGGCGTTTCCTAAGGCCCGCTTGATTTCACATTCCAGGATGTTTGGCTTTAGGTGAGTGTCACACCATCATGCTTAGCTGGATCATGAAGATCTTTTTTGTATAGTTCTGTATATTCTTGCCACCTCTTCTTTATATCTTCTGCTTCTGTTAGGTCCTTACCCTTTCTGTCCTTTTTTGTGCCCATCTTTGCATGAAATGTTCCCTTGATAGCACTAATTTTCTTGAAGAGATCTCTAGTCTTTCCCATTCTATTGTTTTATCTATTTCTTTGCATTGATCACTGAGGAAAGCTTTCTTATCTCTCCTTGGTATTCTTTGGAACTCTGCATTCAGATGGGTATATATTCCCTTTTCTTGTTGCCTTTCACTTCTCTTCTTTTCACAGCTATTTGTAAGGCCTCCTCAGACAACCATTTTGCCTTTTCCCACTTCTTTTTCTTGGGGATGGTCTTGATCACTGCCTCCTGTAGAATGTCAGGAACCTCTGTGCATAGTGTTTCAGGCACTCTGTCTATCAGATATAATCCCTTGAATCTTTTTGTCACTTCCACTGTATAATTGTAAGGAATTTGATTTAGGTCATACCTGAATGATCTAGTGGTTTTCCCTACTTTCTTCAATTTAAGTCTGAATTTGGCAATAAGGAGTTCATGATCTGAGCCACAGTCAGCTCCCAGTCTTGTTTTTGCTGACTGTATAGAGCTTCTTCATCTTTGGCTGCAAAGAATGTCATCAGTCTAATTTTGGTATTGACCACCTGGTGATGTCCATGTGTAGAGTCTTCTCTTATGTTTTTCAAAGAGGGTATTTGCTATGACCAGTACATTCTCTTGGCAACACTCTGTTAGCCTTTGCCCTGCTTCATTTTGTACTACACGGCGAAAGTTGCCTGTTA
The DNA here is from genome assembly GCF_033118175.1 of Dama dama. NCBI lineage: Eukaryota > Metazoa > Chordata > Mammalia > Artiodactyla > Cervidae > Dama > Dama dama. The sequence continues at coordinate 76,937,697 of NC_083698.1, read as the reverse complement.
CTCCAGGTATCTTTCGACTTCCTACTTTTGCGTTCCAGTCCCCTATGTTGAAAAGGACATGTTTTTTGGGGATTAGTTCTAGAAGATCTTGTAGGACTTCACAGAACTGTTCAAATTCAGCCTCTTTTGCATTCTTTGTTGTGGCATAAACTTGGATTACTGTGATATTTAATGGTTTGCCTTGGAAATGAGCAGAGAACATTATGTTTTTTTTGAGGTTGCACCCACGTACTACATTTTCGACTCTTGTTGACTGTGAGGGCTACTCCATTTCTTCTAAGGGATTCTTGCCCACAGTAGTACATATAATGGTCATCTGAGTTACATTCAGCCATTCCAGTCCATTTTAGCTCGCTGATTCCTAAAATATTGTTCTTCACTCTTTCCCCAAAATCAGACCCTAATCCAGGGACTTGGGTACAAGTAATTTATTAGGGAAATGATCTCAAGAAACACAATCACTAAGGAGGAAAGTGAGGCAGAGGACAGTGCAGCCCAGCAAACTCACATGGTGGTGGTGGTGTTCAGTGTCTCAGTTACGTCCAACTGTGTGACCTCATGATCTGTAGCCAGGCTTCCCTGTGCTTCACCATCTCCAGAGTTTGCTCAAACTTATGTCTTTTCCAGCATCAGGATCTTTTCCAATGAGTTGGCTCTTTGCATCAGGTGGCCAAAGCTTCAGCATCAGTCCTTCTGGTGAATATTCAGGGTTGATTTCTTTTAGGATTGACTGGTTTGATCTCCTTGCTGTCCAGCACCACAGTTTGAAGACATTAGTTCTTTGGCACTCAGCCTTTTTCATTGTCTAGCTTCCACATCCATCAGTGACTAGTGGAAAAAGCATAGCTTTGACTATATGAACCTCTGTTGGCAAAGTAATGTCTCTGCTCTATAGTACGCTGTCTAGATTTGTCATAGCTTTTCTTCCAAGGAGCAAATATCTGTTAATTTCATGGTACAGTCACCATCCACAGTGATTTTGGAGCCCAAGAAAATAAAGGCTGTCACTGTTTCCATTGTTTCCCCATCTATTTGTTGTGAAGTGATGAGACCAGATGCCATGATCTTCATTTTTTGAATGTTGAATTTTAAGCCAGCTTTTTCACTCTCCTTTTATACCTTCATAAAGAGACTCTTAATTCCTCTTTGCTTTCTTCCATGGTGTTGGAAAAGCCCACATGTGAAGAAGAGGTACAAGCATTTGGGGAAGGCAACTGTCAGCAGGCTGGGACTGTCCTTAGCTGCTTTAGAACTCATATTGGTTAAGGGCATGTTGGCTGGGTGTCTACAGCCTCTGCAAGTGTAGGTGTCAGAGGGTTAAGAAAGACTGAATAGAATCATGGTTAAGATAAGTTGAAACACCAATTAGACTGCTCGTCTTTCAATACCTGCCCCATCCTATTAGTTGTGAGATATTAGGCAAATGTGTGGTTTTCATGTTTCATTTTTTTTCTTTTTTAAATTGGGGTTAATAATAATCCTTACCTCTGTAATTGTTGAGAGACTTAAATGAGCAAATGTAGGTAGGGCCCACAGCAGTTGCCTGGCGTATGGCAAACACTTGTTAAATATTCAGTTCAATTCAGTTGCTCAGTCATGTCCAACTCTTTGTGACCCCATGGACTGCAGCATGCCAAGCTTCCCTGTCTATCCCCAACTCTCGGAGCCTACTCAAACTCATGTCCATCGCATCTGTGATGCCATCCGACCATCTCCTCCTCTGTCATCCCCTTCCCCTCCTGCCTTCCATCTTTCCCAGCATCAGGATCTTTTTTAACGTATCTGTTCTTTGCATCAGGAGGCCAAAGTATTGGAGTTTCAGCTTTAGCATCAGTCCTTTCAATGAACATTCAGGACTGATTTCCTTCAGGATTAACTGGTTGGATCTCCTTGCAGTCCAAGGGATTCTGAACATCACAGTTCAAAAGCATCAGTTCTTTAGTGCTTAGCTTTCTTTACAGTCCAGCTCTCACATCCATACATGACTACTAGAAAAACCATAGCTTTGAATGGATGGACTTTTGTTGGCAAAGTAATGTGTCTGCTTTTTAATATGCTCTCTAGGTTGGTCATGACTTTTCTTCCAAGGAGCAAGCGTCTTTTAATTTCATGGCTGCTATCACCTACTGCAGTGATTTTGGAGCCCAGAAAAATAAAGTCTCTCACTGTTTCCATTGTTTCCCCATCTATTTGCCATGAAGTGATGGGACCTGATGCCATGATCATCGTTTTCTGAATGTTGAGTTTTATATCATTGTTTTCACTCACCTCTTTCAATTTCATCAAGAGGATCTTTAGTTCTTCTTCACTTTCTGCCATAAGGGTGGTGTTTTATGCATATCTGAGACTATTGATATTTCTCCTGGCAATCTTGGTTCCAGCTTGTGCTGCATTTTAGGAATCTTGCCAGGTAGCAGTTAGTGAGATGGTAGTTAATTTGTTTTGAGTAATAGAGTTCTGTTGATGAGGTCTAAGTATTCACTCTTATTTGGCAGCAACGTGTCCTATTGACACGTTATAAGTAACCACCTATATTAAGTAACAACAGAAAGACCTTTAAAAAAATCTTGGTTGCTACTAAACCTTTTTTCTTTTTGTGCATTTATTATCTTAGGACATATAAATTTTTAAGAATTTTGTTTAAAATAAAATTGGTTCCATTTAAACCAACTTGATTACTGTCATTAGGAGTTTCCACAAATCTGATAATGATAGTATCCAGTTATTCACAAATCTGATCAATGACATCCTCTGGGCCCTCATTTAAATTCAACAAGAGGAACTACCTTTACTCCCCAAGACTAAAACTGAACTTTTTTGTCATATCTTTACTGGCTTCCAATTCACACAATTATTTCATTATGTAAACTACTATGTTCTCCGTCTTATCCAGAAAGATATTTTGAATGACCTTGTTAGAAGCTTTTTTGAAATCCAGGAATACTTTGCCCATTTTATTTCCCTCATAACGCTGTTTAGAACCTGATCAAAAAAGAAAATGAGGTTGGCTTGGGATGATTTTCCTCTAAGAAAACTATATTGGCTATCTAACACTCATGACTTCCTCCTATAAGTATTAAAAAAAATGTACTTTAAAGTCCTTCATTCAACAAATATATATGGAGCTTCCATTCTTCCAAGCAACATTTTGAGTCCCAGGGTTACTTTTCCAAGATTCAACATCAAATGAACCAAACCCAATTTCCTCATATTCAAAAATAGGCAATAATCATGCATCCTTGCAAAGTTATTACTATGATTTAGTGAGTTAAGTTATGGAAGCACCTAGTACATGCCAAAGTGAAGAAGGTACTCAATATATCAGTTTCCTTTCCCAGGTTCCAAAAGAGTCATTTAACTCTCTGTTTGAAATGGGTTGAAAATAACTCATTTATCCATTGATCTATATCAATCCATCCATCCATTCATCCAGATAGGTGTACATTCAGTCAGCTTTTATTACTCACTGCCTTATTTATTAAGGTGATAGAGTGTTGGAGGAAGATGGGAAGATCTTGGATTTTGGAGTTCATAGTATTTATGTTCTAATCGTGGCTCTAACTCTTACTAATGGTATGATCTTGGCAAGTCACTAAAACTCTCTGTGCTTCAGGCTCCTCACCTATCAGATGGGAACAATGATAGTATTTATGGTGTAGGATTGCTGTATTAAATGTGTAATCTGTGTTAAGTGCTTAAAACAGTGTCTGGCACATAGTATATGACATATAAATGTCAACTATCAAATGTCAGACTCTGTCCTGGTAAAAAGCTACAACAGAGAGTAAGCCAGACTCACTTTCTGTCCTATAGTACTTAAAGTTAGTGGAGATCCCCATATGCTCTATGAAGCCATGAAAAGGCTTTAATCAAATCTGCTTGTTTCTTTTTGTTGTTGTTATTGTTGGTAAGGGTTTGAAAATCTTGAAAAAGAATACGATGAACATTTAGTTCTATTTATATCTTGCCAAATTGTCTCAGCAGTTTTGTTAATGTATATACACAATTAGATATAATTATATGCACATATAATTGTGAGTTCTGTTTTTGCATTTGCTTAAGTATTTTTGTGTATATTGTATAAAGTGTTTAGTGTGTATTGGCTATATATTTACTTTAATTTGCTCATGTGCTAATCTGTTATATAAATATTCTGCAGTATATGAAGGTATTTTGCAATTTTCTAGACATTTAAGATATATAAAATGTTTTGCTGCTTTTGAAGTCTTTGATTTGGTTATTACTGTACAAATGGAGTCATTCAAACAGAATGAACAGATTTATAGTTTTTATTATTTCTTAACCATTGTTTTCAAGAAAATTTAAATTAATTTATAATACCACAGTAGTATGTAACCATTAATTTTTGCTGCTTCTTAGAGTAGTTAGTGATACCTAAAATATTCCAGCTTGTATTTCTTAAATTTTAAGGGGATTGAGCATGCTTTTCTGTTTACTTATTTTCATCTTTCCCCTTTCAATGAAATATTTCTTCTGTTGATGTGTGGATTATGGATTGCTTAAGTTTTTTCATATACCATACTGAGGGATAGGTAAAGGATGTAGGTGTATATAGCTTATATAAGAAGACTTTCTGGAAAAGTATGACTGTTCTTTTAAAACACTGAAGGACTGTTATTGGGAAGAACATTGCATGAGGCTCCCCAGGATTTGACAAGGATCAATAGGAGGAAGTTTCCAGGAGCAAATTCTAGGATGTATCTGAACATTTGCTTTAAAATTTATAGTACTGGTTCTCACCTGGAAAAAATCTTAGAATCAGAGAAAGTAGATTCGTGTGACTGGAACTAGGGAGAATGAGAAATAATAGAAAGACTGGAACACTGGAATTCTTATTAAGAGATTTCCAAATGTGAGGTGAGTTGCTTCTGAAAATGCTGTCTTCCCTGGCTAACCATCTTCTCTACTGTATACCTGCCAAATCAGGTTAAATGACCACTTTCCTGGGTTTTAAGAGTTGGAGGAAATTGCAGTAAAACTCATCCCACCTCTGAGATCCTTTGAAATAAAAAATAGCATTTTATAGCCTATAACTTTTTCTTTATGTCATTGTCATGTTAGTGTATTATGTACAGTAAAAATAATGTTCCTTTTCCTAAGGCTATTTATGGAAGAAATCAGATGAGAAAATGGGTAGATTTGTTAAGCAATAGATTTTCATACTTCATTTGAAAATTTCCTTTGTTTAATAAGTTTAAATTAAATTCAGTGTAGACGTATTAAAAACAGGGTTTTGAAATAGGAAAATGAGCAGGACATGGATAAGAGAGGGGCTTCCCTGGTGGCTCAGACTGTAAAGAAATCACCTGCAATGCAGGAGACACAGGTTTGATCCCTTGGTCAAGAAGACCCTTGAAGAAAGGAATGGCAACCCACTCCAGTATTCTTGCCTGGAGAATTCCATGGACAGAGGAGCCTGGTGGGCTACAGAGCAGACATGACTGAGTGACTCACACTAACTATGGATAAGAGAGATAAGGACAGAGAAGATAGAGGTCAAAGTGACAGAGGAGAATAGAGTCAGGAAATTTGGGAAAGCAAACTACCACATATTTCTTTAACACACACACACACAGACAGACACACACACACACACACAAACCTAGGAGAGATTTCTATGATGTTAGAAAGGCTATTGAGCTAAGTTGTCTTCTAAAAGTTCAGGAAAACTTATTTTACCTTAAAAAAAAGTTGAGAAATGTACTGAAATAAAATCCTATGCAAAGTTATTATAAGATTAAAAAATGGAATAAGAAGAAAAATGTTTCTATAGGTAGTGAAACATGCCATAGAGATATGCCTATACAGCAGATAAAAATTAAAAAAAAAAAAAACATTAAAATTAGCTACTTAGGGTCTCTTGAGATTGCCTATGAATTTTATGGTGGGTTTTCTATTTCTGCAAAAAACATCACTGGAATTTTAGTAGGGATTGCATTGAATCTGTAGGTTGCCTTGAGTAAATTGACATCTTAAAAATATTAAATCTTCCAATCCATGAACATGGGATGTTTCCATTTATTTGTGTCTAATTTCTTTCAGCAATGTTTCGTAATTTTTATTCAATTTTGATAAGGAAGGAAATATGCTACAATGTGAATGAATCTTGAAGACATTATAAGGCAAATACTATATGATTCCACTTATAAGAGGTACTTAGAGCAGTCAAAATGATAGAGACCAAAAGTATAGTAATGGTTGCCAGGAGATTAGGAGAGAGGGAAGAATGGGGATTTATAATTTAATAGGTATAGAGTTTCAGTTTTACAAGATGAAAAGAATTTTGGGGACAGATGACTGTGATGGCCCCACAAAAATGTGAATGTATTTAATGTAACTGAACTGTACACTTAAAATGGTTAAGATGGTAAATTTTATGTTATGTGTAGTTTAAAAAAGTAAAAAGGGAAAAAATTGTGATTCCTTAAAATTTTAAACATATGTTCATATAAAATGCTAAATGATATGCATAAATCAAAATTATTTCTGTATAGTATGGTTATAGTTGATTTTGTTTCTTCTTTTGTGTCTATTGACATTTAAATATTTTCTACAACAATTGTATATTGCTTTATTAGTAGCTTTTTACAAAGAAATCTTGATTTAAGAGGCTTATTTTTTGATATCAGCAACCCTGGTGTGAGCAACTGGACACTGGCAACGTGGGCAGCTTTCCCATATCATGTTTGCAGTGGTGTTGCTGAGGCTGTAGGGACAGTCACAGCAATGCTGGTCAGTCCAAACCATTATAATATATGACTTACTCTTTACTTAAAATGTGTGCAAAGCAGAACATGTTTTGGAACTGTGATCATTAGTATGGATAGGAATTATTAATGTGGTAATAATTAAGCTGACTTGTAAGACATAGTGGCTGAGCAGCTTAGTAAGTGCCCTGATGTATTTAAGAGCAAGCTCTATGAAAAGTCTATCATGACCCTGCACTAGAAGGCAGTAATAGGAGTCCCTGGATGGATGCTTTCACCATCTTTTGTGTGGCTTGTGGATTGACATGCAGACAAAAAGAGAGTTAGTGAATGCTAGCAGGACAAAAAAAAGGATCTTAAACCATAATTTATCAGTAATATGTAGAGATAAATTCCTAAGAGGAAATAAGGTCTAAGGAAATTACAGGAAATATTAAATCTGTGATTCTGTTTACGGTAGAAACGCAACCAACAAATTCCAGCTGTTTCTCTGTGGGTTATAGAAGTGTCACAGGCCTGTTTATAGTTACTGCATTGCAGACTGCAGCCTGGTTCTTATGGAATCCCACTGGTTTGGTTTTGGTTTACTCATATTTGTCCAAAGAGGTATTTCCTATAGGCAATACATTTATGGAATGTAGCCCTGTACCAAATTTTTGTTCCTATAATATCTATTCTAGTTTCCTCCTCTTCCTGCTAACAGTTTGCCTCCCCAGAAATGTTAGTATATTTTTTTTATTTAACAATTATGTAGCACTTGTACCATTACAGTGTTCTAAATACCTTCGAAGTATTAATTCTTCTAATTCCTCATGACAAATTTATGAGCTAAATAATACTTCTTAAACCAATGTAGAAAGCAAAAACCTTGAAGGACAAGAATTATAATTTGTCCACATTAAAGTTAATAGTTTCTGTATGAAAATATAAAATAATGAGAAGCCAAAAGACAAGCTACAGTTTAGGAGAAGAAATTTGCAATGTGTGTAACTAGTAAAAGATTTGTATGTAGACTATGCAGATATTCATATAAGTCAAAAAGGAAAGAAAAATGGTTTGTCTGAAAAAGAACAAAGGAAATGAAGAGGAAAGAACCAAAAGAAAAAAAAAAAAAAGTCTGTGAAAAGATGCTTAGTTGCTCCAGTTGGGAAAAAAATACAACTTAAAGTAACCATGAGATTCCATTCTACCTCTATCTGGCAAAAGTTGCTTCTGACAGTAACAAAAATTGGTGAGAATATGGTAGAAGCAGAAATTGACATCAACCACATTGAAGAGCAATTTGGCAAAATCTAAGGCAGCTGACAATGTGCCTACTTTAAGACTCAGCAGTTTTTGTGCCTACTTTATGACTCAGCGGTTCTATCTCTGTATATATTATTGCAGGTAATCCATCCCATATGAGCAGAGAAATGTGTAAGGTTCTACTGAAGCATTGTGTACAATAGTAAGAAATTGGATACAATGGATCATTAATATGAGAAAACATAAATTGTGGAATATTCATACAGGCATGTGCCCAGTGGATAAAATGAATGAGCCAAGTCTATATGCACACATATGTATAGATCTTGAAATTAAAATGTTCAATCAAGTTGTGGTATACAGGTGAAAAATGCACAACGTGATACTTTATAATGCATGTGGTGAACTGTTCAAACAGACACATATATGTGTAATATGAGTGCAGTAACATGAGCAGAGAGATGCACAAGATCTAGGATGGTGGTTACTTCTGATGTAAATAAAGAGGGGAATAAAGTCAAGGAGAGATACAAAAGAGGCTTTGTAAGATTTTGTTTCATGAAAATATGAAGCAAATGTGCTAAGATGTTATGAAAAATGTGAGTGGGTGAGGGCACATAAATATTTATGTTATTTTATTTTCTATACTTTTCTACTCCTGTACTTTTGGGCATATTTGAAATATTTCACAACAGTAAAATACAAAAATTAAATTTAATAATTTAAAAACTAACTATAGTGGATAATACTCCTAAATTTCCTTTTAAGAATCTTTGGTGGTGTTGAGGGGGATTCCTTGGTCCAGTGGTTAGGACTCTGTGTTTCCACTGCAGGGAGCCTGGGTTCGATTCCTGGTTGGGAACTACGATCCTGTATGCCACACGGTGTGGCACACCCTCCCCCCAGAAAAAGGACATTGAGGAAAATAGTACTTGGAGAAGAATACTTCAGAAACAACCATAATTTAAAAACATCTTTGGGAAGCTTTGCTATGATATTGAGATAAACTCATTCAAAAACTTGTATGTTATATGGATGCTTGGTGCATGCGTGCTAAGTCTCTTCAGTTGTGTCTGACTCTCTGTGACCTTATGGACTGTAGTCCTCCAGGCTCCTCTGCACATGGCACCAGGTAAGAATACTGGAGTGGGTTGCCATGCCCTCCTCCAGGGAATCTTCCCGACCTAGGGATCCAAACCCTTGTCTCATGTCTATTGCATTGGCAGGTGGGTTCTTTACCATTAGCGCCACAGGGGAAGCTCTTTGTAAAGTTTTGTATTCAGTTTTCACCAGCTTACAAAATAATGCATTTTGTAATGCTCCAATGTTTTTGTTGTCTCTGCAAGATATTTATTTAGCTTTCTAGGTTTTTCCCCAGACTATTTTGAATTTAAAAGCACAGTTTTCTGGGTCTAGTCGTCATTGTATCAAGAAGATGGTGTGCTAAGAGAGCTTTCCACTATTCTGGAGAGCCACCTTCATGGTCTAATAGGGATATCCACCAATGTGTGTGTGTGTGTGTCTGTGTGTGTCTGTGTGTGTAAGGGGATGGAACTAACATGTGAAAATTTAAAAAGATTAATGGATTTTGGGTTTCTGATGTATAAACATCTAAATTTATTTTCAGAAGTCTGTAGTTGGTAAGTCCATGTTTCTACCATAGAGATAGTATAGCAACAAGACAGGTATACATTTCTACTTATGCATATATATACAAAACTTTTTAGTAAGTTGATTCATATTTCCAATTATATGAAGAAATCATTGTGTGATTTAAAGAATGCTTTTGTAACATAAAGCCATATTCTAATATGTTCATATCTTACATTTGAATCTTGTGGTTCTCTGGATAACATAGAAAGTCCCTAAATCGAAACGTTACAAGCTAATGTGACTGAGGTGAAACCTAGGGTAGTTGTCAGTTAACCTTAATAAATGGTGAATTGTGACCTCCCCTTACTGGTTAGCCTTGCTTTAATTGTTTCTTATAAAAGCTTCCATGTCCTCCAAGAGTCACATAACCAGAGCAATAGGATGTTTGCCCGAGTTGTTTTTCAGGAACTTGGAGTCAGCTGTGTCCACTTCCAGCCTTGAGATCACTGAGATGGGTTAAGACCTCCGATCCTCTGTCTGGGCATGTGCAAATATCAACTCTGTGACCTTTTGATGTCAGAGGGGCAGAATCTTCACCCTCATAGCAGGCTAGTGCTGCTATTTTCTGAGTACGTCTCCGGCAAAGAAGCCTGTGGCTTGGTTCCATCTGCTCAGAACAACAACTGCCTTCCCTTTTTCGTATCTGCAATTACCTTTCTCCATGCTGCTCCCCATGCCTCAGTTTTTACCCCTTAAATATCCCCAGCCCCTCGCCTTCAGGGAAACAGATCTGAGACTTTTCCCCTGTCTCCTGACTTGGCTGCTTTGGGAAGAAGCCCTTCCTCTGCTGCAAACTGCATTGTCTCAGTGTTTGACTTGCTGTGCACCAGGCAAATAAACAAACTCTTATTATTCCCAAAGAGTCATATATTCATTCATTCAGCAAATGTTGAGTGCCGACTATATTTTAAGTGATGGGGCTGTAACAGTCAAGAAGTAGTCTGTTATTCTAGTATGCAAGGAGGTAATGATCATGGGGAAGAAAGCAGTTGGATGGATTTGAGACATCTAAAATTTGTGATTTATGGAAAGGAGGAAATTGGAGGCAGTAAGTTTTATTGTTTAATTAGTTAATGAACTGACTGTACTGCCTCTTCCTTGAGGTACATGAGCTTTTCATTGTGGCATGTGGGGTCTTCTCTCTAGTTGCAATGTACAGGCTTCTCATTGCAGTGCTTAGGTTTCTCTAGTTGTGGTACACGGACTCTAGTTGTGGTGCATAGGCTCAGTAGTCCTGAGGCATGTAGGATCTTAGTTCCCCTACCAAGGATTGAACCTGTGTCTCCTGCACTGGAAGGCAGATTCTTAACCACTGGACCACCAGGGAAGTCCCTGGAGGCAGTAAGTTTTTAATCAATTATTGCCATAGACCATGTGTGATGAATCAAAGGCCTGGATAGTGATAGTAATAGTGGGACTAGAGGAATAAAGCTTAACTTTTGAAAAGTTGATTCTTCAGTACAATTATGTATAAATTATAAGAAATGATAAGACAAAGTTCCAGATTTAGCCAAGGATTTGAGTTCAGGCAAAGTGGAATATTAGGTTTATGGGGAAAATGGAGGTTGAATCATCCATGGGCAAGTTGTGTTTACAGGGGTAATACTGCAGCTGAGTGGAAATATTCTGTGGTAACCAGAAAAGAAGAACTGAAGCAAGATTAGGACTAGAAATATGAATTTGGGTATCATCTGCATAGCAATAACAAGATTCCTTAAGTGCATAAAAGAAAATGAAGACTATTGGGACTAGAAGGAAAAAGTTAAAGAATTAATAAAAGAAACAGAAATGGCAAAAGAGATATTAAAAATCCAAGAAGGTATTGTATCATACGAGTTAAATACAGGATAGATCCATAGCGTCAAATATTGCCCAGAAAGCAAGTAGGATGAGGACTGTAGAAAGAATATTGGGTCTATCAAGTGGTCACTGTAGACCCTTGAGACTGGGTAACAAAAGGTGTTGATGACCAAGTCAGATTTCAGAGGCTCAAGTAGTAATGATAGATTGGAAACAGATAAATAACATAGTAACAAAAAGGTGTAAGGATGTCTGGAAAACTTATTTTTTCAATTGAAAACTTGCTTCCAGTTGACAATAATAGGGAAGATATTGATGAGGAGGCAGATTTAAGAAGCATCAGGGGTAGACAGCATGGTGCCTCCTGTCAAATTTCTTTTTCTCTAAACTCATCAGTCTCCTGTTCTCAGTATCAATGTTGATTTTGTCAGTCCCCTAATGAAAGACCTCTCTGGGTTCCTCATTGCCAGTGGAAATGCAATATCCCTAGCAGAGCTCATGAGGTGCCTCATCCTTTGGTTCTAACCTCCCTTTTCCATTTCATCTTTTGCTACTCAAGACACGGGAGATTTCAGATTCTTTCCAGACTGGGTTTTGTACACCTTGATCTTTCTGCCTGGAAGGTCCTTCTTCCCGTCTTTCACATGGAGGACTCTGACTCATCCTTCAACACCTGGCTCAAAACACCTCATTTTTGAACCCTTTGTGACTCCCCAGGCCCTGTGCAGGTCTCCCTCTTTGGTGCTTCAGCTGGAAGTTATTCATTCATATTTTTGTCTCAGCATCCTGCACTGTAATTCATAAATTTCCGTAACTGTGTTCTCCATTAGACAATGTGGTCTCTGAATACAATGACTTTCTTTTTTATTGTTGTAATACCCATGACTGGCATACAACAAACTCTGTTAAAAGCATAGGAATGAATGAGTATTCATGTAAAGAGATTTGCCTTGAGGTATATTGGATGAAAGTGAAGAAGCATCTTAGTGCTAAGTGAAATAAGCCAGACATAGGAATACAGATACTGTGTGATCTCACTTATGTGTGGAATCTAAAAAAAGTTGAACCCATAGAACCGGAGTGTAGAATGCTGGTTGCCAGGGGATATGGTGTGGGGGAAATGAGGAGATACTGGTCAAAGGGAATAAACTGTCAGCTAAAAGATGAAAAATTATGAGGTCTAATGTACAATATGGTAGTTATAGGTAATAATACTATATCAAATACTCAAAACAAATAAGTGTTCTAACCACATATACAGAAATGATAACTGTGAGGTGATAGATCCATTGATTGACTTGATTTTGGTAATCATTTCATAATGCATACGTATTTTAAAATCATCACATTGTTCTCCTTAAAAAATTCTATTATACAAACTAAATATATGTGATTTTTATTTGTTAGTTATATCTCAAAAACATTGGGAGGGGGGAAGCTATATGAATTTGAGCAGGTTAATTTTTCTGAATCTGAGTTTCCTTTTGATCAAAGGAGAATAATACTTACCTTATAATGTGCTTGTGAAGACAAAATCTATAAGATATAGATCAAACAATTAATGACCAGCATTTATTAATAGTTTCCTTAATGATTAATAATTAAAAACTTCATTAATTAATGAAATAATTACCATTTATTATAACAATTATTAATAATTATTTATTGATTATTTCCAAATCTTACCTTCATGGCATGGATTTCTTACTGGTTACTCTGTGGTCTTGAGTTTGGCTGCAACTTTAGTCTAGTCTCTAAAGAGAATTTGGGTTGTTTTATAAGTTAAATTTTGATGTTAAGAAATTTAAACTCAAGTCTTCCTAAATGGTGTAATCTGATTAACAGTAACCATTTGGCATCAAGTGAATTCAACAGAAATGTAGAATTAAATATATGGGTTGGTTTATTAAGTTCACAATTAAGTCTGAATTGTTTTATGAGTTCCCGGAGGAGGCTCCTAGCTTCGGGGCCAGATCCAAGGACACCCTTCTTGTCTTAGCTCAGGATTGTGTTGCCCTGAGTGACTTAAATCAGTTCTTTCCATTTTTTTTTTAGCAAAATTTTTGTGGTTCATAAAAACATGTGCTTACAGGTTTTATTTTTTCTTTTTGCATAGATAAAGGAAAGGATTCTACATCAGATTTAGATCAAGAGATAGATTTTCAGAAGAAAATGATGGGTATGTCCTCTGGGAGTAGTGGAATGCAGTGATGTTTGGTCTCTGACTGATTGAGTTTAAGGCATTTGTGAACATGTCCACGCCCACACCCACACAAATACACAAACAGTGGTCACACTTCAGCTCCAGACACTGCATTTCTCTCCAGTCTCACATCCAGAGTGCATCCGATGTTTTCCATAAAGTGAAATAAATCCCTCTCTTTTGCTCAGTGGTGAAAAGCTTATATAAATACTAAAACTTCAAATATTCCCCTGAGTTTTTGTTGGCAAGTCTGCAGCTACGGGTTTGTTTAGATATTGACATGCATTTTCTGTGCATATCTTTAAGGCCACTTGGGTGAGCTCAGTGGTGATAAATTCATTTGTCTTGAAAATGTACCCTATTAACCATTATAACACTCTGTTTATTAACACTTAAATAATTGATACCCTGATTGGAAAGGTTCCAGGTTCAAAGTACCACTTCTATTCTTTCAACATATATCATTTTGATGATATCTATCTATATATATATCTTAGGAAATCTTGGCCAGGATATGACTTTAATAGTCATTGAGCAGAAAACACGGGTGTGAAGAATCCTCTAATTCAAGACATCTAATCGTGGGTTGTGGTGTTCCCATGACAGAATATCTTTCAGTACTTAGAAGTGAGAAATTTTATTGTATATTAAATTGGGATAGTTAACATTATTGGGCCATAATTAATGTGTATAGTGAAAAGTCTTTATCATAATGGAGAAGAAAAGGAAGGCAATATTTTTAGAGGTAGTAATCAATGCCTGGGCTTTCCAGGTGGCTCAGTGCTAAGACTCTGCCTGCAAGTGCAGGAGACGCAGGTTTGATACCTAGGTCAGAAGATCCCCTGGAGAAGAAAATGGCAGCCTACTCCAGTATTCTTGCCTGGGAAAACCCATGGACAGAGGAGCCTGGTGCGCTACAGTCCATGAGGTCACAAAAAGTCCAACAAAGGTCAGATTTAGTGACCAAAACAACAACAACAACAATCGATGCCTGGTGTATGGTAGGCACTTCTTAGATGGTTGTAAAACAAGTGGATGTATAAATAGGATTAACTACATTCCTAGTGAAATGTAATCCTACCTTCATTAAAAAATTCTATTAGATCCTTATATAAAAATTTATGATTGAGCACAACTGTTCATATGTAGTCTTTCAGAGCCTTCATTAATTCAATCTTTTTCTTTTTATCTGTTAGATGGCAGTGAAAGAAGTATGGTTAAAATATTGATACTATATTTATCCTTTTTTTAAATAGTGGAAGAAATCCATCTTTGACAAATTCCCATAGAATCTACTGATCTAAGATTAACTCTAGCTATGTCTAAAAGAGCTGAAGAGAAGCCCATGAATATTAAGTATTTCTACATTTCCAGTAGTTCTTCCATACTGATGAAGCATTAATACTTTACTACTTCAATACGTGCTGCTAATAATTCACTATAGCTAACTCTTTTAAAAAATCCCTTTTAACCTATATTATTACTTAACTAAAAAAAATTTGCTATTTTAACAGCTAACAGTTCTAAAATTCTTCATATATTATGAATTATGAGTGCTGAGTTGTCTTTGAGAATCCAAGATTTTTTTTCCTGTGTTCACTGTCTTAACAGAAAGCCAAAAGACAGTATATTTCATTAATGAAGTGGGTCCCCTTCCCTTAAGACCTAATAGAGGAAAAAGGACATCAAATAAGCTTTTGGGTCTGAGAAGTCCAATTCTAAGTTATAGTGGAAACAAAACAGAGGTAAAGGACTTGGATGAATTTAGATACTAGTCTTTGTATGTCTCCATTTGCTCTGATTAGTAAGCCACAGTGCAAGTAACTAAATAGTTAAGGTTTTTTTTTTTTAGACCAGTGGTTGTGCCTATTAATTCTGATGTGCCTTAAATATAATGGAGATAAAACATATAGCTTTCTTTTAAAATAGATTCACTAGTTTATTTTTTGTTTCAAGGAATAATTTAGCATATCTGTGTCTATCTTAACCTCATATACTATTCCTGAGATCTAAAAAACCACTTTGTAAAAGACATTATGCTCAAAACTGCAGTAATATTATATTGTCACTATTAAATTTGTCAAGTGCTCAATACCACATTTGAAGCTCAGTTAATACAAAAGCTCATTTTATACCTAATCTTTCTTCTCTGAGGGACTCTCTGTCAAAAAGTTCATAGGGGAAGAAATAGGAGGAATTTCAACTCTATGGTGGGTTTTTAAACAAGGGGACCTGAGTGACTATTCTTACTGCTTACAGGGCAATTCAAGTTGTTTCACATTGGCAACATTCTGTCAAAACTAGGCACAAGGAAAGTTAAAGAAACATATTTTTATCATTATCAGTTGCTTTCAAAGAGGGCTATATGAGAAAAAATATTGTGTTCTTTAAGTATAAATGTGCATCTGTTTTTCTGTCTGTTCCTAGGTTTAAGGAAGAAATGACCAGCAAGTGGTTACAGCTCTTTGAAGGAAGTGGAGTCCCGTATGGCCCAATTAACAACATGAAGAATGTGTTTGCAGAGCCCCAGGTTTGTTTTTGAAATTTGTAGTATGTTTTGGTTAAAAACACAAGAATTTATCTCTTTTTTTCTATCCAGACTGATTCATATAAATGTACATTAGCCATTGATCTTGAAAAGTCATATCACATGATTTTTTACTGTGTTCATTGGAAGGACTGATGCTGAGGCTGAAACGCCAATACTTTGGCCACCTCATGCAAGGAGTTGACTCATTGGAAAAGACCCTGATGCTGGGAGGGATTGGGGGCAGGAGGAGAAGGGGACGACAGAGGATGAGATGGCTGGATGGCATCACCAACTCAATGGCCATGAGTTTGAGTCAAGTCCGGGTGTTGGTGATGGACAGGGAGGCCTGGCGTGCTGCGATTCATGGGGTCACAAAGAGTCGGATACGACTGAGTGACTGAACTAGGTTAAATTATGCATCTAAAATAAAAAAATAATCAGAATTTGGAACTGGCTGTCTACAATTATACCTTTATATCAATTAGATCTAACATATTTCTCCAGCAGTCACTACATGACATTTTCAAGGTCAGGGCATTTTTTTTTTCCTGAAAAATGGAATAAAAACAATTGAGAGTTGGGATCAGGCACTCAGAGATCATTCTCTGCAGGAAGAGGTAGGAGTAAGAAATGTGTACTTTTCACAGTTACAGTCCCCCCCTCACCATATGGCTATTTTATTTATTTATTTATTTTTAATTTTTTTTTTTTCATATGGCTATTTTAAAATGGACAGAGAAGTCGTCATTAATTTTGCTGATTAGAGACATCTATATGCTTTGAATAATGTGCAATATTCATGAAGAATAAATTAATTGAATAGAGATTCATACTGTACATTGTTTACAGACTCCTTGAGTTTCAGAAATTGGGATCATCTGAAAAAATATTTCTTCTATAACACAGTTCAAATGATTATTTTGAGATAAGATCAGAATAATAAGTTTTGATGTTATTTAATCAGCCTCACTACAAGCAATTTACCATTGCTCAAATTCACATATTAATCCCATAATGTAGAGGAGTTCCTTTCTTCTGTGAAACTTTCACTGTGATTATTCATGTATTTTGTCAGCTTCCAACATTTCAAAATGATAGTCTTTCTCTTCATTTTTTTCATTTTTATAATGGTAGGTTTTTCTTGAAATAAATTGCTGAAAATGGAATACACTTTTTAAGGGAGAAAACTGACCTAACTAACTTTGGTACCTTTATCTTACACAAATATCTGTTTAAAGGAAAATTGAAATGTATTTAAATCAATGATTTCAGTATTTACTGGAGGGAAAAAAACAAAGGTGATTAATGCAGGAATTCTGCTCTGTGCTATTTTTTTGGCCAGATGATGATTATGGAAAGGCTTTGTTCCTAGTGAAAGAATGGTCAATAAGAATTGGAGGAAAGGGGGTCCTCTTGATACAGACTGAGTCTTTGTGAAGGGGTCTCCACTACACTACATCGGTGGTGAATGCTGCTGATTCCTTGTGATGAAGTAACAGTGTGTATACCCTGAATGTAAGAGACCAGAGGGCCAGTTATCTCACTTCATAAGTTTGAATGAGGCCAAGCTTTGGCTTTAAGCTGTTTTTGGGGAATGGGTGGGTTTTACCATTATTCCCCTGCTTACAAGTAGAACTGAGGTGTGTAGGACTTCCTGTTTAACTCAATTTGAGGGCACATTTCTCTAGAGATAATCCCTAAGAGTTCTTCCACCAGCATTTCTGTTGGTTCCACCTGTGTTTCATTAGGAATAAAGGCACCAAAGCAGTCATGTTATTTTAAAAATTATTAGATATATTCAAGGGTTACTTATTTTTTAGGCTTTGATAAACAAGGATCTAAGATCCCACACTTAAAATTGTTCACTTTGTGGGCTGGCTCAAATTGAATATTGGGTAAATAGAATTTTCATTCTCAATTTTCCCTTGTAGATCAGTTTGATTACTTTCATTTTTGGATCGGAACTCCTTTGGACCTACAGGAAGTTTCTAGTATTGGTCTGTGACTTATTTTTAGTACTGAAACAAAATTTCAATAGAGAATATAATATATCCTAAGCCAGGATACCGATTTTTTCTGCTCCCTCAAAAGTCTCTGAAAAATACCTTCTTATCCACCAAAACCAAATTCTAATTGTTACAGCTCTAGCATGAAAAGTTCTTCATCATTCAGTTATGGTTATTGATGGTTGTACTCTAGTTGCAAGAATAGAGTTGGTTTCTCTTATACATGATTTCATTCTTCTTTGGAATTTAAATACCAAAATCTATGTATAAAAGTATCTGGATTTTTAGAAAGACTAGAGAACAGTGTAGTATTTATGCATTTTAAATATGAGCAAAGATTACTATGACAATTGTATGTAGGACTGTTTGCTACAAGAAATAAGGGTATCATCTTTTCCCATGCCTGGAAGTGTTCGGCTATTTTAGAAGGATTCTCTGTCGTTAGGTATTTTGATAGGACTGTAGAAGATGAAAAAAACAGGGAGTTAAAAATTTTTCTATATCCAGTTTTTTAAGAAATCTCCACACTGTTCTCCATAGTGGCTGTACTAGTTTACATTCCCACCAACAGTGTAAGAGGGTTCCCTTTTCTCTGTACCCTCTCCAGCATTTATTGTTTGTAGACTTTTGGATAGCAGCCATTCTGACCGGTGTGAGATGATACCTCATTTTGGTTTTGATTTGCATTTCTCTGATAATGAGTGACTGATGGTGGGAATGCAAACTAGTACAGCCACTATGGAGAACAGTGTGGAGATTCCTTAAAAAACTGGAAATATAACTGCCATAAGACCCAGCAATCCCACTGCTGGGCATACACACCAAGGAAACCGGAATTGAAAGAGACATGTGTATCCCAATGTTCATTGCAGCACTGTTTACAATAGCCAAGACATGGAAGCAACTTAGATGTCCATCAGCAGACAAATGGATAAGAAAGCTGTGGGACATATACACAATGGAATGTTACTCAGCTATTGAAAAGAATGCATTTGAATCAGTTCTAATGAGGTGGATGAAACTGGAGCCTATTATACAGAGTGAAGTAAGTCAGAAAGAAAAACACCAATACAGTATATTAATGCATATATATGGAATTTAGAAAGATGATAACAATGACCCAATATGGGAGACAGCAAAATAGACACAGGTATAAAGAATAGACTTTTGGACTCTGTGGGAGAAGGCGAGGTTGGGATGATTTGAGAGAATAGCATTGAAACATGTATATTCAGTTCAGTTCAGTTCAGTCGCTCAGTATATATATTACCATATGTGAAATAGATCGCCAGTCCGGGTTCATTGCATGAGACAGGGTGCTTAGGGCTGGTGCACTGGGATGATCCTGAGGGATGGGATGGGGAGGGAGGTGGGAGAGGGGTTCAGGATGGGATGGCTGATTCATGTCAATGTATGGCAAACACCACTACAATATTGTAAAGTCATTAGCCTCCAATTAAATAAATTAATTTAGAAAATTTTGTATGAAATAAATTATTAAAGAAAACATACCTTAAGATAATATCTAAAAGGGAACTACTCTGAAAGTTCATTTAACACACCTTTTATTGTATTCAACATTTATTACGTACCAGATGCTAGGGATTTAGCATTAATTTAGTAATTCTTTTACTTTCTGAAAAATAAATTATAAGTTGACTTAAGTAGCAAGTACCCAGTAAAGTTTCACTGATGCGTGAATCAGGGGATGAGTGAGTTGGTTAACTTTGTAAAGTATAGGTTTCCAAATAATCAAGTGGCTACTATCCCCCCTGTGTGGAACTGACTAACTCTTATATGTGGAGCTGGCTGAGAAGCCTTTGAGAAACTCCAGGGACTAAGCATAATACAATAGCTAAGACCATGGAATCAGAAGCATTGGGAAATTTTATAAGATTTCTAGGCTTCAGTTTCTTCAACACTAAAGTAATGAAATAGAACCTTTTCTCTATACTGTAAAGTTAAATGGCATAATGTTTATCAAAGGCACATAGTAGGCATTGTTAAATGGTAAATTTTCAGTAAAAAGTAATAGCTCTGGTTATGGTGCCCTTCACAGTTATACTTTACTAAAAGATATCTTTTACTTATCATCATGTAGTGGATAAAGGCAAATCCAGTGTAGCTGTGAGGATGGGGATCATCAGCTTGACATCAAGCTCTAACTAATATCCTTTTAAGGAAATGCATCCGCAAACTTCATGCCAAAAAGTGCTCAGCCCGTCATTTTTCTGATTACTGAAAATCTTTTTGTTTTCCATTTTCTATAAAAGTATGATTTCCGTTCAAGGTGTCCTCCCTTATTTTTCCCTGATGAGCTGTGGAGTTTCTTGGCCCCCGGTACATGGAACTGGCCACTTCTGTTCGGATGTGGGACTGCGCCACTGGCGCCCGGGGCTCAGCTCTCCATGTGCGCCTGGCCAGCACAGCTGCTAGTTCAAGTGAAAATTGATTTGGGTGAAGTACAAGGCCTGGAACATGGCGCAGGAAGTGAAACTTTGATGAAGTGAAAAGGGGTATGTCTAACCAAAAAAAAAAAAAAAAATTAGAAGAATCAAAGAGCAGGAGAGAATTTTCTGTGAACCTACTTATCAGGTGGACCATTTATATTTCATCTCTGGTTTGAACATGGTAGACAAGTTTACTTGATGGTTGAAACTATTCCTAACCAAAATAATGTCTTCATAGTCTTATGATCTGAGAAAACTTGCCTTTTGACTCAATTGAAACTACAAATGATTTTTTTCTTGGATAGATGCAAGGTTGTCTACCTTTTATCCTCTGATTATATGCTGCAGGCCTTTGCACAGTTAAAATGATCCTGCAGGCATCCACTGTTAAGTCAATCAAGAATACTACAGGGGGTTTTGGTCTGCATTTACTGATAGCTCTGAGAAGTTTTGATCCAAAACCCTTTTAGTGGGAGTTTTATTGTTTTTTTCTCCCTCAGCGATACATTATCTGTGGAAAACTCTGTGCATTATAGAAGTATAATATAGATTATCTGCATATAGATTTTAATAGTCAGTCATGTTTCCAAGTGCTTTCTTAAAATATCTTCTTTTAATCAGGCCAAGATTGTGCAGTACATTAAAAGAATTCTTAAAAAGCTTAAAAATCTTACTAGATGACCTCAGTATGGTCCTATTTAACATACCCTTGGGAACATGTGCATGAAATACATTGTGGTTTGAGGTTTTCCAACCCAAATAAACTTAAAAGAAAATGTAGCTTTTAATAGAAACTATTCAAATTCCTGCAAAAATAGGTATGGATCTCACCACTGAGAGGGTTTAAAAGCATTATTATCTACTATGAGACTCAAAAGAGAATGTGTTATCCTGCTTTTTCTATTTTGCTTAAGACCATATATTTGGCGGTTCTAGTGTATGACCATTTTTGAATGAACTGCTCAATTAAAAAAAATATATATATGAATAATTGGACCTCTGATGAATATTTTTATTTCTCCTTGATGCCATGACCTGTGGGTGGGAAAGAAAGGGCAAAGGGTGTCGCAAAACTGGTGTTGTTTAACAGAGTCTTCATATTTGTACCACACAAGTTGAAGACATCAGGTGTAAGACATCACCCTAAAGCATCACTTCTGAGAACTATTGGGAGGGAAATATCAGAACTGAAATATCACAGCTGGCCCTGATTTTAACTGGTGCCAAACACCTGCAGGCCCTAAAAGGATACCAAAACAAAACCCCACCCTGTGGCAGCAAGCCAGCCCTTAACAACCCTTCCTTAACTGCATCACCATCAAAATTAATTTAACATTTTCTACAGAAACCTTATTCTTCCTGTCCCAGAAGGCCATTACAACTCCTTTAGCCAATCTTTCATATGGGATAAATATGTCATAGAAACAAACAGAGTGAAGTCTTGAAATATTTGATCACTTAAAAATTATCTGTTGTTTTCATATCATTATTTGTGGAAGCCTGTGAAGTTGGAGGGTTTATTAATCTCTAGGTTAGCTCATAGTCTCTAAGTGATTTTGTTTTAGCACATTTTGGCAAATTATCTGAGCATCTGGGGGGAAAAGCCTTCAGTATTCATATAGTAAGTGTCAGAAGCTCCCCGAAATATAAAGCTATTTTTGAAGCCCATATACACACAGGCATGCATGTGCACACATGAACACACATACACACATGCACCATTGATGTATTTCAAAGATTGCTTTTTGAATGACATTCATTAATATTTATTGAGATTCAGTTGCATAGCCCTGAGAGGGTTATACAAATCAAGCAAAATTATATCCTTGTTTCTAATACTGCTGGGAAATATGTACATACCATGCTCCCTGTAACTGGAAAACAGTTGATGAAGATCTGAGGTAAAACAGTTTTTCTGGATATAATTCTTAGTAGACAAGAGATTAAAAAGTAGAATTGATGTTTATCTTTGAGTGTGTATGACACATTTCAGATGATGAACAAATTCAGACGTATTATGTGTGTGAATATTCAGCCCTGAATATTCATTGGAAGGACTGATACTGAAGCTGAAACTCCAACATTTTGGCCACCTGATGCGAAGAACTGACTCATTTGAAAAGACCCTGGTTCTAGGAAAGATCGAAGGGCAGAGAAGAAGGGGAAGACAGAGGACCAGATGGTTAGATGACAACAGACTCAATGGACATGAGTTTGAGTAAACTCTGAGAGTTGGTGATGGACAGGGAGGACTGGCGTGCTGCAGTTCATGAGGTCACAAAGAGTTGGACACAACTGAGTGACTGAACTGATCTGAACCACTGTAATGGCAGAAAGTGAAGAGGAACTAAAGAGCCTCTTGATGAGAGTGAAGGAGGACAGTGAAAGAGCTGGCTTAAAACTAAATGTTAAAAATACCAAGATCATGACTGTGTGTGTGCTTAGTCAATCAGTCGTGTCTGACTCTTTGCAACCCCATGACTGTAGCCCTCCAGGCTCCTCTGTCATGGGGATTCTCCAGGCAAGAATACTGGAGTGGGTTGCCATGCCCCCCTCTAGGAGCTTTTCGCAACCCAGGTATCGAACCTAGGTCTTCTGAATTGCAGGCAAATTCTTTACCATTTGAGCCAGGGAAGCCCCAAATCATGGTGTCTGGCCCCATTACTGCATGGCAAATAGAAGGGGGAATGGTGGAAGTAGTGACAGATTTCCTCTTCTTGGGCTCTAAAATCACTGTGGATGATGACTACAGCCATGAAATCAGAAGACATTTGCTTCTTGGCAGGAAGGCTATGACAAACTTAGACAAACTTAAACATAGCTTCCTAGACATTGCCTCTGGGTCAGAGTAGCTTAATATCCAGTCAGTGTTTGGTCAGAAGTTGTTTGAACCCTCATGCCAGTGAGACTTCTGCCGTGTTAATGGATCAGACTGCACTGTGGTGAATGGTTGGGTTTGTTTAATTTGTTTGGGTGTCTCACAGAACTCAAGAAATTTGTTTACATGCTACATTACTATTGTATTATAAAGGATATTAAAGGATATAAATCAACAATGAGATGAAAGATACATAGAGAAAGGTCCTAAATGAAGGATCTTCTGTCCTTGTGGAGTTTGAGGACTGGCGTGGTGGCACATGGAAGCATTCTGGTTCCCCAACCTGGAAGCTATCTGAACCCCTTTCCTTTGGGGTTTTATAGTGATTTCATTACAAGGCATGATTGATAAAATAACTGGCTGTTGGTGATTGGGTCAACCTCCAGCCCTTCTCCCTTCCTCAGAAATCAGGAAATGGAGCGAAAGTTCCAGCCTTCTATTTAATGTTTGTTTCCCCTGGCAGTTAGATTTCATCTTTAGGTGTTTCCTAAAAGTCACCTTATTAACGTAAACTCAGATGTGGTGAAAAGGGGCTTGTTATGAATAACTAGATACCTATTTCACCTTCATGACTCTTTCAGGAACTGAGGATGAGAGACCAAATACAGCAAAAGATTCTCCTGTTGCTTTTATTGCTCAGGAAATTCCAACAGTTTGGGGAACTGTGAGAGAGAAATACATGAGAAATATTGTGACTGAATGTGTGTTTCAGATGACCAAATGCATATTAATATGGCTTATTAGTCAGAGTATCACACTTGGTGGTTTCAAGGTGATGGGACTCAGGCTACAAGTTCTGCTTAGCTTTCTGTGGGTTGTGGTTCTAATGTCACTTCAGTTTTCCAGACTTTTGCAGAGGTATCCAAATCTGTGCTGTGCATGCACCACCTAATAGATCTGGGTGGTGTTGTTATCTGTTAGTTCAGTTCTCAAAATGTGGTTTGTTGAATTCTACCCTTGCATATGTATGCCCAAGAATTCATAAACAACCTTATGCAGTCATATTCCCAAGTTTCTCTCTTATCTCCTTGGTAACTTCCAGTAGGGAACCTCTTTCTGGTCTTGTGGCCAGAATGCTGTGACTGTAGTTACTGTGTTCTCCTGTGCACTTCCATAACTGCACTTGTCTTTGGGACCAGGTAGCAGCGGGACAGAGGGAGAAAAAGAGCAGTGGATTTGACTCCACTTTTTTTTTGAAATGCAGTTCCATCAAACTTAAAGGAATGTTCCCCTTTCTTCAAATTTTGGCTTTTGCTGGCTCCCATCATTGCCTCTTCTAGCCAAAGCTGATGCTCCCACTGTCACCTCAGCCTTGGCTGAGAGCTGGGGCAGGGGGATGGATAAAAGGAAGCAGAAACCAGATTTCTACACTCTCTGAGTTATGCATTCCCTTTTCCTATTATTCCTTGAACTAAAACAATAGGCTTCTACTGGAGTTTTCTTTGTTTGCACCTGTGTTCATTTGAGCTGCTATAACAAAAACACCATTGATGGAGTTACAAATAAACAATAGAAATTTATCTGTCCCATTTCTGTGAGCTGGGGAGTCCAAGATCAAGGCACCAGCATAGTCAGTATTTGTGCTTAGTCGCTCAGTTGTGTCTGACTCTTTGTGACCCCATGGACTATAGCCCTCCATGCTCCTCTGTCCCTGGGGATTCTCCAGGCAAGAATATTGGAGTGGGTTGAAATGCCCTCCTCCAGGGAGTCTTCCCAACGCAGGGATTGAACCCAGGTCTTCCACATTGCAGGAGGATTCTTTACCATCTGAGACACCAGGGAAGCTCAAACGGTATCCGATTAGAACCCACTTTTTGTTTCATAGATAGTTGTTTTTTTCAGTTGATCTTCTCATGGTGGAAGGGGTGACACGGGAGCCCCCTGAAGTCTCTTTTATCATTTATTATTATTTTTAATAAGAATCGATGATCTTTCACTATAGGTGACAATATGCACAAACACCATGAAGAAATAAAGAATTACCGGCACCCCAGCAGCCTCCCTGAGGTTTCTTTGATATGGATGTTAATCCCATTCCTGAGGACTCCATTCTCTTGACTTAATCTCCTCCCTAGGACTCCCTCTCCAAATACTGTCCCACTGGGGGACTAGAGTTCAAAGTATGAATTTGGTAGGGAGTGCACAAACATTTATCTATTGCAGCATCTCAGTGCTCATTTTGTTTCCTGGGGACACAACACTAAAAAAACTGAGAAATTTACCACTTGTATGATGGAGTTTGAATTCTATTCTTTCCCTATCCATCTGCTGCTGTTGACTTTTGAGTCCTCTGAAAGCTCCTCCACTCATTCTGTCCAGGTTTGATAGCTACATTCAAGAGGAGGCAGTGTAGAGTATACTTACTGCTTCATAGCATCTGGAACCTGAATGTTTCAATTTAAAAGCAAGTATTTCTTAATATTTTAAAAAACAGTTTCCAGATCATTTTTCTCCAAAAGAATCTTAACATAGTTGTTAGTTTGTAGTACTCAAAAAGTTCATATACTTTGCAACTACTTTTTCATGCAAATTAGAATTTTCAGGAAGTGTCTAATCAAACCAAAATATAGAAATGAATGAAGAGATTAATAAATAAATGGAACTACAATATACAACTTCTGTACTGATTGTCAGGCAAGTAAATGTTGTAGTTTCAAACATGTATATGAATGTATTTAGATGAATACAATATTGGAGATTTGTTTATTTTCTTTTTTAAATTAAAGAAAGGGTTTCCTGTTAAAAGGAAAGAAATGAAGTCTTTTGACCTATGGGAATGAGTGGTTAGGTTGTCCTTAAATGACTTTCCTTAAATGTCAGTTTTCTATGTTGGTCATTTGACAATTACCCAGCACTTATCTAGCATTCTCTGGCAAATGTGGTGTTTTAGAATATGAAGGAAAACAAAATTCTCAGAAAGAGGAGAAAGGTATCAGAGCCTGCGATGGTCAGGGGGACTGAGCAAAAATAAATAAATAAAAAGAGTCTATTTTCTTGTTTCTGAGCAGTACTAAATCATTCATCTAATTTTTCTTGGCAAATACAATGTAAGCCTGGAACATCTTGTGTAGTGCCAGGAAGTGAAGAAGTGCCCACAAAATGATGGGAACATGGCAAAAGCACAAAGCCGGCAACTTCAAAGAGTTCCCAATAGCCACATTAGGGCAATTTGAGTAACAAGATAAATATAATTATAGTAATGGATTATAATCCATAGAATAAAGTAAGTATCCATGACTCCATACTAATATAAATAAATAGTTGAATCAATCAGTGAATGTAGAGGAATGGAAAGAGCTCTTTAGATTGTAGAATTTCAACTAATAAACATAAAAGAATGAAGGAAATTGAAAATTATCTTCAGGTAAACATACTAAAATTATGACAAAAAAAGAGGATATCTGTATAATCACAATGTATATCTTTACCCTCTCTGTTACAAAGGCAAAACTTCTGATTTTACAGTGGGGAACTCTTACTGACATCAGCTTAACCAAGTGATTCAAGTTAGTATCACCAGTAATAAGATCTGACAGCTTCATGGATCTTTTGTTATGCTGCATAATCACTTTCTTGTCCCAAATGTATAACTTGAATCTAATCATGGGAAAATATCTGACCAACTCAAATTGAGAAATTCTGTAAATTGCCTGACCAGTGTTTTTCAAAAATGTCAAGATTATGCAAGACAAAAACTAAGATTGGAGATTATGACAGTTATTTGCAATGTGGGATCCTAGATAGTATCCTGTTTTGGAGAAAAGTACATTAGCATGACACTTGTCAAATTTCTAAGTCTCTAGTTAAGTTAGTGACATTGTATCAATTTTAATTTTTTGGTTTTGATAATCTTACTCTGGGTAGATAAGATGTAAATAGCAAAAGCTGGGTGATGAATATTTGAAAACTGTGCTTTGCAACTGTTTTCTCCTTCAAAATAAAAAGTAAGAAACCCAGAAATTTTATTTCAAATACCTCACATTACATAAATACAAAGGCAAGGAGCCTTGCATTAAGATAATTAAAGCATGAAGTGGCAAAGGGAAGTCCTCTATGTGTGTGTGCAAGCTCAGCTGCTTCAGTTGTGCCCTATAGAACCTGCATAATAAAATTTTATTGCTTCTCAGGTTTCCATCATTTGAAAACAATGCTTATCAAAATATCAGAGGACTCTTATGTGCCATTTCATTTGTTTTCTCACATTTCAAATTGATTATGTCTTTCTTTGCTGTTCCAGGGACATGAGACCCTGAGTAGTATGAAGCCTGAACTATTATTGATATTTCTGCATCTTAGTTGAGATTTTATTTCTGATGCCTGAGGACCACTGAGACAGCCACACACTCAATCAAATTTTCAGATCTTTTCCACACAACTGTAGTTGATCCCTTGTCAAGAATTTAAATGAAAGCTAATTTAAATTCATTTTTCTTTAGAAAACAGATTTTTGCTAATTTATAAAATGTAATTAAAATGTTACCAGAATGCAGTTACTCTTGGAAATACTTCTCCACAGATTCTCATTTTTGCAAAATAGATATGTCTCATTTAACTTTTATGAAAAATGGTTAAATTTTCAAAATTTGTTTCAGAAGCTATCCAATTTCTTAGTAGTACGCTAAGTGTCAATAGTTATTGTAAGCCCTTTTATGTCATCAGACAGTGGTTCTCAAACAGGTTGTATATTAGAGTCACCCAGAGAACTCTTCCAAAATCTAGATCCTGGAGCTCTAGAAACATGATATCTGATAACACAGGTCAGTATGGAGTTAAGTATATCTGAATATTTCGAAAATTCACCAAGGATTCTACTATAGAATCACAAAATGGTTTGAAGAGGGGATAATTTTGTAGTTATGAACAGTCTTTCTAATTGGGACAAACCTGACTTTTATTTGGGCTCTGCCACTTACTCACTGGATGACTCTGAGCATTACTTAACTTTCATATGCCTTAGCCTCCTCTTCTGTAAAATAGAGGTTTTAATGATTTTTACCTCATTAATTAAAAAAAAATTCAATGAGATAAGATAGAGCCTATAAAGTATTTAAAGTGAGGGCACTTTTTTATTGATTAGTTTCTTAAGATGATCAGGTGTTTTCTGGAAAATGCCATAGTGGAAGGGAAGGAACATCAGGCAAAAGTAGCAACCAAGCCAAGAAAGTGATGTTTTCAAATTGTGGTGTTGGAGAAGACTCTTGAGAGTTCCTTGGACTGCAAGGAGATCAAACCAGTCAATCCTAAAGGAAATCAACCTTGAATATTCATTGGAAGGACTGATGCTAAAACTGAAACTCCAACACTTTGGGCACCTGATGCAAAGTGCCGACTCACTGAAAAAGACCCTGATGCTGGGAAAGATTGAAGGCAGGAGGAGAAGGGGACAGCAGAGGATGAGATGGTTGGATGGCATCACTGACTCAATGGACATGAGTTTGAGCAAACTCCGAAAGTTGGTGAAGGACAGGGAAGCCTGGTGTGCTGCAGTCCATGGGGTCGCAAAGAGTTTAACATGATTGACTGAGCAAATTACAACAACAACAAGCATAGAAATGGGAGACATGAAAATGCCTGGGTAGATGTGAGGAGGTCAGGTGGTGTGTTATGGCTGGACTATAGAGTGTGGATGAGCTATGCTAGGAAGTGAAGATGGAGAACCCAAAAGTCATTTCATGGAATATGGTATGCTATGCTGATAAGTTTGATCTGTATCCAAATTGTTTGTCAGAACATGTGGTCTGATGCCAGCTACTGGAAGTGTAGCAGATGTACTCATACCAGCAGCAATTTATTCTGATGATCTCAGGTAGCTATGAAGCCTAGGAGAATGCAGGATGAAAGTATGCCTGTGTACATCTGTATATGACATATTTAGTGTCTGTTAGTCCCATGGTAAAGATTCAGTGTAGGAAATACAAGTCCTAAGGTCCAAGCTGTATTTGACCCATCCTACCAAAAAACATGTATTGTCAGAGTTATTGGGAACTTAATCATCATAGCTATTCATTCTTTGTTTTATACTTTGTCAGCCAGAAATCTGAGAGTGAACCTCTCATAAACTCAAGTTCTGGTATTAATTAAGCTATATATGGCACGTGATGACCTGCTATGGTTTTTACAGTAGTCACATATGGATGTGAGAGTTGGACTATAAAGAAACCTGAGTGCCAAAGAATTGATGCCTTGAACTGTGGTTTGGAGAAGACTCTTGAGAGTACCTTGGACTGCAAGGAGGTCAAACCAGTCTATCCTAAAAGAAATCAGTCCTGAATAGTCTTTGGAAAGACTGATGCTGAAGTTGAAACTCCGATACTTTGGCTACCTGATGTGAAGAACTGACTCACTGGAAAAGACCCTGATGCTGGGAAAGATTCAAGGCAGGAGGAGAAGGGGATGACAGAGGATGAGATGGTTGGCTGGCATCACTGACTCGATGGACACGAGTTTGAGTAACCTCTGGAAGCTGGTGATAGACAGGGAAGCCTGGCATGCTGCAGTCCATGGGGTTGCAAATAAGCAGACATGACTGAGCGACTGAACTGAACTGATGGCACATGAAATGAGTACTGTGAAGAACTACAGGAAATCAGTTACTTTAATGTATAGATATGTGTCGGCATGTTGGGGAATAGTGTTTATTGAACTGCAGCTGAACTCACATGTGCCATTGTAAACCCTACTCCTAACCATCTTCGATTGTGAAATCAGTTTTAAAGAGCTTCCTCCAGGATAAAATTCAACTCCTAATCCCATGGAGGTCCATATTACTTATCCTTAAATTGTAACTAAAGTAGGGAAAGCCAGGATCTGATTCTTTGGGGACACCCATATGAGTGGGCAGACACAAGCTAAGCACGATGCTGTTCTGAATTCTGGGGTCCTCTGACACAACACACACAATGACATCATGTCATTGAAAAAGTTGCTGTTATCCCCCAAAGGTTTATGAGTACAACTAGTGTTTATTTAAACTAGAAATAGTGGTGATTGCATAGCATAGAGACTCAAAGAAGTATCTTTATACAAACTGTAAAAGTACAATTAGAT
Source organism: Dama dama (assembly GCF_033118175.1). NCBI lineage: Eukaryota > Metazoa > Chordata > Mammalia > Artiodactyla > Cervidae > Dama > Dama dama. The sequence goes on along the minus strand of NC_083698.1, from coordinate 76,907,157 downwards.
AAGAAATATATTTTTTCAGAGTATGAGAAACTTGGACTTTGGACAAGAAGATGACTTAGGTAAGATGTTGATGTGTCATTGTCACTTCTTTAGTTGTAGCAGTGCGACTCTGGTGGCAAATGTTGATAATGGGGAAGAGAATGCATGTGTGAGGGTATATGGGAACTCTGTTTTCCTCTCAGTTTTGCTATAAACCTAAAACTACTCTAAGAAATGAAAAAAAGATGCTCTAAACTGTATTGATACTGCCTTTAGACTAGACTTTTCAGTATTGGAATGGAGCTCAGTTTGTTGTCTGAGACCTAAAGATTCAGAATTCATTCATAATCAGATATTTCATGAGTACCCACTGTGTACAAAGCAGTATGCTAAACACTGAAGAGAATGAATAGCAGTATTTGGTTGATTCCAAACAAATACTAAACTAATAAACATGAAAGTGAAGTTACTCAGTCGTGTCCGACTCTCGCGACCCCATGGACTGGAGCCTACCAGGCTCCTCCGTCCATGGGATTTTCCAGGCAAGAGGACTGGAGTGGCGTGCCATTATTTGTTTGCAGTGAAAAACATATTTGCTTCAAAGTCTATAATATGTTATATCTATTTGTTAGGGTATAATTTTGGGGTATTAAGACCCTCATAGGGAGCTGTGTTAATAATTAGGATATTGTTGGTTAAGATGAAATTTGAAGATCATTGGAGTTAAATTTTTTTCTCACTTTTTATTTTTAAGTAGTTAGATTCACAGGGAGCTGCAAAGATGGTACAGAGAAGTTCTATGGACCTCTAACTTAGTTTCTCCCAATGATTGCATTTTACATAATTATAGTACAGTGAAAAAGTCAGGAGTCTGACTTTAGTAGTGTATGTGTATAGTTCTATGCCATTTTAATACACAAATGTGTAGAGTTATGTAATCACAAACACATTCAAGACACTGAACTGTTCCATAACCACAAAGATCTCTGTTATGCTACCCTTTTATAGTCACATCTACCACTGCCTCATTCCTAATTTGTCTTCTGTCACTATGATTTTTTCTTTCCACTAGTGTTATATAAATGGAATCATACTACAGTATGTGACTTTGAAAAAATGACAGCTTTATTGAGATATTGTTCACATACCATAAAATTACTCTTTTAATGTATATACTCCTTCATTTTTTAGCCGATTCACAGAATTGTGCAACCATCACCACTAATTTCAGAACATTTTTGTAATCCTTAGTAGAAACAACATTAGCATTCAGTCCCTGTTTTTCCTTCCCCTAGCCCCCAGAAACCACTAATTTATTTTATTTTCTGTTTCTATGGATTGTTCTGTTCTGTATGTTTCAGGTAAATGGAATCATTTGATGTGTCCTTTTATGAGTGGTTTTTTTACTCAGCATGAGGTTTTCAAGATTCCTCCATGTTGTACTGTGTATCAGTGTTTCATTGCTTTATATGGCTGAATAGTATTCCGTTGAATAGATATACTACATTTTACTTATCCATTCATCAATTGAAGGACATTTGGATTATATCCACATTTGGCTATTATGAATAGTGCTTTTATTGTAAATTCATATATAAGCTTTGTGAAGATATACATTTTTTTTTTGGATGAGCAAAAGTGAAAATTTTTTATTGAAGTATAGTTGAGGTACACTATTATATAAGTTATGGGTGTATAATATAGTGGTTCACAGTCTAAAAGTTATACATCATTTATAGTTATTATAAAATATTGGCTAATTTCCCTGTCTTGTACAATATATCCTTGTAGTTTATTTTATGCATGATAGACATTTTTATATCTATTGGGTAATGGAACTTCTGGATCATATGGTAATTCTATGTTTGGCTTTTTGAGGAATGGCTAAACTTTTTTACAAAGTGACTGCCCTTTTTTATAATCCCACAAGCAATGTATGAACATTCCAATTTCTCCACATCCTTGCCAACACTTATAATCTATCTTTCCTTATTTATTTCTACCTTCTTTTCTTCCCCCTCTCCTTTCTTCCCAAGTGCCCTTTTTTCCCTTCCCCCTTCCTGTCTTCCTTCCTTCCTCTCTTCCTTTCTTTCTTTGTTCTATTTATAGCCATATTACTGGGTATGAAGTAGTATCTCATTGTAGTTTTGATTTGCATCTCATTAAGGATTATAATACTCAAAATATTCTAAAATGATTATTGGCCATTTGTATGTCTACTCTGCATAAATATCTATCCAAATATTTTGCCATTTTAGGAATTGGTTTATCTGTCTATTATTATTGAGTTCTAAGAGTTCTTTAGATCTTTGTATGCAAGTTCTTAATCAAATATATGAATTAAAAATATTTCCTTCCATTCTGTCAATTGCCTTTTTACTTTCTTAATGGTGTTCTTTGAAGCACAAATATTTTTAATTTGGGTGAAGTTTCATTTATCTCTTTTTGGTGTCATATCCAAGAAACTATTGCCTAATTCAAGGACCTAAAAATGTATGATTGTATTTTCTTCTAACAGTCTTATAGATGTACCTTTTATATTTAATTCTCTGATCTATTTTGAGTTGAGTTTTGCATATAGGGTGAGGTAGGAGTCTAACTCTTTTCCTATGCATATGGATAACCAGTGGTACAGCACAAATTGCTGAAAGATTATTCTTTCCCTCATTGAATTTTCTGGCATCTTTGTTGAGAATTATTTCACAGTAAATATGAGGGTTTGTTTCTGTTCCATTGGTCTGTATATCTATCCTTTTGCCATTACCACACTGTATTGAACTGTAGTTTTGTCATTGTTTTGAAATGAAGAAGTATGAGTACTCCAACTATCTTTTTCTCTTTCAAAATTGTTTTGTTTTTCCAGGTCTCTTGCATTTTCATATGAATTTTAGGAATAACTTGCCAATTTCTGCTAAGTCAGTTGGGATTGTGAAAGTAATTGTGTTGAATTTGCAGATCAGTTTGGCAGTATTGCCATTGACTAATATTAAATCTTCTGATTCATGAAAATATGTCTTTCCATTTAGTCTTCTTTATTTCAAAAATACTTTTTAGTTTTTATTGTACAAGTTTTGTATTTTTTGTTAAATTTTACCTGAGTATTTTATTCTTATTGATGATGTGGAATGGAATTGGTAAATGGAAATTAGTTTGTTAATTTTACTTTATATTATTAATTACTATCACATGGAAGTAAAATGCACTTTTGTATTTTTGTATCCTTCAGTCTTACTGAACTCATTTATTAGTTTTAATAGCATTTCTATTGGGAAGAAAGGGGGGTCTTTGGGATTTTTATATACATAAGATCGTGTCATCTTCCTATCTAATTTGAGTGGCTTTCTTCTCAATTTTTGCCAGAATTCCGTAGATAGAATATCCAGTGCAATGTTGGATAGAAGTAGCAAGAGCAGACATCCTTGTCTGCTGATCTGATCTGAGGGACAAAGCATTCAGTCTTTCACCGTTAGTATGACATTTGCTGTGGTCTCATAGATGCCTTTTTATCAGGATGAGGCAGTTACTTTGAATTTGTTGTTGAATAACCTAGATAGCATATTAAAAAGCAGAGACATTACTTTGCCAACAAAGGTCCGTCTAGTCAAGGCTATGGTTTTTCCAGTAGTCATGTATGGATATGAGAGTTGGACTGTGAAGAAAGCTGAGTGCCGAAAAATTGATGCTTTTGAACTGTGGTGTTGGAGAAGACTTGTGAGAGTCCCTTGGACTGCAAGGAGATCCAACCAGTCCATCCTAAAGGAGATCAGTCCTGGGTGTTCATTGGAAGGACTGATGTTGAAGCTGAAACTCCAATACTTTGGCCACCTCATGCGAAGAGTTGACTCATTGGAAAAGACCCGGATGCTGGGAGGGCTCGGGGGCAGGAGGAGAAGGGGACGACAGAGGATGGGATGGTTGGATGGCATCACCGACTTGATGGACATGAGTTTGAGTAAACTCTGGGAGTTGGTGATGGATAGGGAGGCCTGGCGTGCTGTGATTCATGGGGTCGCAAAGAATCGGACACAACTGAGCGACTGAACTGACTGACTGACTAGTATCATAAAGAGGTATTGGTTTTCTGTGTCTGTTCAGTTGATCACTTTTTATTGATATATTGTATCATATAAATTGATTTTTCAGCTTTCAAGTCAAACTTGTACTTAGTCATGGTATATAATCCTTTTTATGTGTTGCTGTGTGTTTGGTTTGCTAGTATTTTGTTGAGAATTTGTTTTGTCTATATTCTTAAGAGATATTTGTGTGTAGTTTTCCTGTTATGTGTTGCCTGGTGTTGGTTTCAGGGTAATACTGGCCTCATGTAATGAGCTAAAAATTCATGAGTTGCCTTCACTTTATGTATAGGTATAATTGTCTTTTTTAATTAGTTAAGAGAAGAAATAAGTATATATTTGTTACGTCTTTTATATTTTCCCATTTGTCTTTACTGGTGCTCTTTGTTTGTTTTTCATATGGGCTTAAAGAACTTTTAATGTATATTATAAAGCAAGTGTGTTAGCAAGACATCCTCTCAGTTTTTGTTTATCTGGGAATATCTTCAATTCATCTGCACTTTTTAAAGATAATTTTTCTGTATACAAAATTCTTGAATCATGATTTTTTTCTTTTAAAAGTTTTTAAAACTTTCAATATAGCATCCACTGGCCATCTAGCATATGGTTGTTTCTGGTGATAAGTCAGCTGCCAGTCTTATTGGTGTTTCCTTTGTGTTTCAGTTTGTTTTCTCCCAGTTTCAAGAGTTTTTGTTTATTTTGGGCTTTAAATATTTTGATTAGGATGTGTCTGGGGTGGATCTCTTTAAATTTATTCTATATAGAACTCTTTGAGCTTCCTGGGTGAGTAGATTAATGCTTTTGTCAAATTTGGGGGATTTTAGCCATTATTTAAATATTTTTATGCTTGTTATTTTCTCTTCTTTCTGCTGATACTCTCATTATCCCTAAGATGGTGAACTTAATAGTATCACACTTTTTGCTTTTTTAAAAAAATTGTTTTTAAATTTTGTTTCTCAGATTTCATAATTTCTAACAATCTATCTTCCAAGTTTGCTGATTCTTTCTTCTCCCAGTTCAAATTTACTCTTTTAAGTCCCTCTAGTGAATATTTTATTTTAATTATTTTACTTTTCATCTCCAGAATTTTATTTAGTCCTTTTAAAATAACTTTTCTCTTTATTGATATTCTCTATTTTCCAAGACATTTTCATCATTTTTTCCTGTAATTCATTAAGGATGGTTTCCTTTAGTTTTCTCAATATTCTTATAAGGCTGTTTTGAAGTCTTTATCTATTAAGTCTGGCAATTGGATACTCTCACAAGCAGTTTCTGTTACCTAGTCATTTTCTTGTGTATAAATCCCATTTTCATGTTTCTTTGTATGTCTCATCATTTTTGTTAAAAACTGGACATTTTCATTTTCAATGCTTCTTGTTCTTTTATGTTTAATGACTCTTATGAACTGATTTATTGAGATCTTCCTCCTCCCCACCCCTAGACGGTATAGCCGCAGCCCTGTGTAGAGTCACCCTGAGATTACAGTGGTTTTAGCAGAGCTCTCTGTCTCTGCTTGTGTGTGTGTGTGTGTGTGTGTGTTTGTCACTCAGTTGTGTCCAACTCTTTGTGACCCCATGGACTATAATTCGTCAGGCTCCTTTGTCCATGGAATTCTCCAGACAAGAATACTGGAGTGGGTTGCCATTCCCTTCTCCAGGTGATCTTCCCAATCCAGGGATCAAACCTGGTTCTCTTGCATTGTAGGCAGATTGTTTACCATTTGAGCCACTCAGGAAGTCCTTGTCTTTCCTTTATCTCTTCTAAATTGCTTCTGTTGATATCATATCCCTATCCCGCTGTTAAGCTCCATTAATGTCCAGCTTGTTCCCGTTTTGTTTTTAGCAGTGCCCTTGAGCTTAAATAGCTCCATAGTCTGATTGAACTAAATTGATCCCCTTTTGCTGGGATAGTTTTTGAGTCCAGTCTTTGTGTATTGTTGTGATCCTGGGGATGGGTCTACTTAGCTTTCTTTTTTCCTGGTTCTCAATGGTAAGTAAGCTGTGAGTTTCCTTTTTTTTCCCTTTTCTTTCTAGCCTTCTGTTAGCCTACCAGCAAATCTCTATTGATTTGAGAGCATCCTTAGTCATGAACTTCTCCATGCTCTTTCCAAATATAGTCATTTCCTTTGGGAGAGCCCTTGAACTTTCTTTTATTATTGTCTTCTCTCTCTGGATGAAATCTCTGAGGCACTGCCCTGAAGTTGGAGGCAGAGACAGTGGCCACTTCTCTCAGAGTGATACTCCTGCTTTGTGAACAGGATCTTGGCGGGGAGTGGTGTCAACTAAAAAAAGATGTACAGCTTGAGAGTTGTGAGTTAAATTTTATTTGGGGCAAAATGAGGACTGCAGCCCAGGACTGCAGCCCAGCTATCATCTCAGATAGCTCTGAGAGAATGCTCCAAAGCAGCAGTGGGGGAAAGTGAATATATAAGGTTTTAGTGAAGGGGAAGTTCAATACCATGAAGCACTCATTTTACAAAAGGGTTTTTGTCAGTCATGAGGATCTGATGTCTCCATGAAGGGATTTAGTTCTTCTCTAGATATAAGGAGATGCAACATTGAGATCATAAAATCTGTTCCTAAAAACATCCAACTATCTAAAAACCTGTCCCACCAGATTCCCTGGGGCACAGAGTGCCTCACTCCACCCTGAACTTCCTCAGGGGTTGCTGAAGGTCAACAGCTATTGCAGCATGGGGTTCAATCTCTGTAGAGGCAGATGGCAAATGCCTTTGTTGTTCAGTCACTGACAATGCTCTTGGTAAGTGCCAATTTGTAGTTGACAGTGGTAACTTCTGTTCTTCTTCATTTGCCTTTCCCATATGGAAACTCTGTCCTATGATCAAGCTGTGGAAAGAGTAACTAGGATCTCAATATCCTTGGCTTGTGATACTTGGGATAGAGTCTGTGTTCTATGGATCTTTGCTGAGTGAAAGAAGACAGCCCTGGACCTCTATAAAGTTCTTGCCTGAAGTAGGGACTCTGTAATACTGAATGAGGGGATGGAGTAGGGGGTGAGAAATGCTGTTGGCATGCATTTTCTATTTTTTTAAACCTGGCTATGGCCTGTGGGATGTCAGTTCTGTGGCCAGGGATCGAGCTGTGACCCCTGTATTGGGAGCATGGAATCTTAACCACTGGAACACCAACGAAGTCTCAGCATGCATTTTCTGAAGAGATACTTTAGCCCTTGGTTGGGAGCTGGTTGTGTGGGTAAGGAACCCCTTGGTCTTGGATGCACCCATGAAGAGTAGAACTTCTGATCTCAGGAGCCACTAAGAGATTGGAGTTGCTGGAGTTGTGGTTCAAGTGCCAAAGAATTTTTCTGTTCTTACTGAGATTTAGCAGATTTAGTAGAATAAACATTTCTTCCTTTGCTGTATGCTATAAGATAATTTGTAGAAACTTGAAATGGTTGTTTTTAATAATGATTTTCACCAGTGATGGCTATTTCACTGAGGAGTGGATCTGTGGAGCTCGTCATATTATCATTTTGGAAGTCACCAAACACCATTCTGCCCAATACACCTGGTAAAGTTTGTGTGTTGCTATGTGAAGGAAGCCAGGCACAAAAGGCTGCATACTATATAATTCTATTTACATAACATACCAGGAAAGGCAAAAGTATAGATATGGGAAACAGATTAGTGGCAAAGAGGAGGGGTAGAAATTGATTACAGTGGAGCAGCACAAGGGAACTGGGAGGGGTTATTGAACTGTTCTGCGTGACTCTGTGGTGGTAGCACTTTATGCATTCAAAATCCATGCAACTCTATACTAGAAAGAGTATGTGTGTCACTAAAAAATCAACCAGCATGTCAAGAAAACCCAAGGTGCAATCTAGAGTATGACAAATGAATGACATAACTACACTGAAAGAGACAGGGAGGAAAGGAGCTGACCGAAGCAACTTTGGAAACAGACTTGCTACTCTAAGGATAGAGACAAAAATTACAACATGCAAACAAATGTACTCTATGTAGCCGGTAGATTTGTTTTTCAAATGGGCATGGGTTAGCAATTCTGCAACTACTTTACATGTATATTAGGGTTGAAAAAATATGTGAATGTATTGTAGATAATGGAAACCAGTTTTTTTTTTTTCTTCTATGTTGTAAAAGAATTTATCACTAATCATAGAAGGAATAATAGAATGAACCGTGTGGTGCTGGGTTGAAATACCATTATTAACCCTTGTGTTCTCAATATAAACAGAGACACAGAAGTACATATATATGTATGTATGTGTAGATATATGTATATATATATACATATATATATATATATATATATATATATATATATGCATGTCTTGGTTAATATGCATACACATGATGTCCGAGAAGCAGTGAGTCTCTATTAGTCATGAACATATTTTGCCTCCAGGTCTTGCTTTTTAAATATCATTCTCCTGTTAAAAAGTATCAGAGCTTATTGGAGTAGTAGTTGACTCCAAGGTGGAGCAGAAAAATCCAAGATAAACTTGGACATCTGATGATGCCAGAAAATAAGGAAATACTAAAAAATAAAAAAAAAAAGTATGGGGACATTGAAAAGATGTAGGAACTAACCTGAAAGAATTCCCAGTGACCAAAGTTAGAACAAATTAAAAAACAAATGATTCAAACCACAGTAAAAAAAACCCAAAAAAACCAAAAAAACACCTTCAGAATTATTTGAATTACAACTCAAATAATAAAATAAATATCTGTTTTTTTCATATTGGCATAATAGGTGATAAAATAAATAAATGGAAGTTGAAGGACAAGTCTTCTTTACAGACGTATTTTTGTTAATAAATGTAGAAGGAATGAAGGAAATAGAAAGAACCATTAGAACATCACCATAAGATTGCTGTAGTAAAAATCCACCAGTGAGTGTTTAAGTTAGCAGGTAAATGTTATGGAAAAACATAATATTTGCAATACATCACCATTCTCCTCCCCCCACCCCCAAAATATTTGTTAATGTGTGTGTGTTCACTTTTAGCTTCCCCATGGCTCAGATGGTAAAGCATCTGCCTTCAATGTGGGAGACCTGGGTTCATTTGCTTCAGTCACGTCCTATTGTTTGCGACCCCATGGACTGTGGCCCATCAGGCTCCTCTGTCCATTTGATTCTCCAGGCAAGAAGAAATACTGGAATGGATTGCCATTTCCTTCTCCAGGGGATCTTCCTAATCCAGGGATTGAACCTATGTCTCCTGTGGCTCCTTCATTGGCAGGTGGATTCTTTACCACTTGTGCCACCTGGGAAACAACTACAATAGAAAGAGTAATAACTTTAAAGCAGAGAAAACTCAAAGACATACTTTAACTCTGTAGTCTGAGCAACATCAGATCGCTAATAATAATAAGTATAAATAGTAGTAATTAATAGTAAGTCAGTAATTTGGAACTGGATTCTAATATAGGAAAGGATGTTTGTGGAAAAGCTAGTGAAATCCAAATAAAGTATATAGTTCATTTCATTTTATTGTTTAGTCACTAAGCTGTGTCCGACTCTTTTGCGATCCCATGGACTGTAGCCTATCAGACTCCTCTGTCGATGGAATTTCCCAGGCTAGAATATTGGAGTGGGTTGTCGTTTCCTTCTCCAGGGGCCCTTAATATTATTTTCTTAGGTTTAATACTTGTACCATGGGTGTGTAAAGTGTTAGTATTAAAAGAGCTACATAAAGTGTACATAGGAACTCTGTAACTATTTTTTCAACTTTTCTGTTTGAAGTTATTTCAGAGTAGATAATTTAAATAAAAATAAAATGAGTAAAATAAATATTTAAAATTAAATAATTTAAGCAAACAAATAAAATAATAGAATAAACAAAGACAAAAATAAAATGACACTGTGTAGGAGATGTCATAAGATGCTATTTGTACAGCAGATACAAAAAAGTTCTTTGAGCTGAAAGTAAGAAAATATTGCAAAAATCCTAACAGCATATATCTGAATTAAGTCTCTGAAATAAATTGTTAGCAAAGTAGAATTTATAATAAAAAGTGTTGTAATGGGATAATAATCATAAATGATAGGACAGGCTATTGGTAAGTTTCATTAGCTTTAATAACAAACAGATTATTTTTGCTTAATAATACAAATGAATTTTCCTTCAGTAGGGCAGACTTCCATTGCCAAGACAGAGGCAGTGTAAATTTGCTGAAACTCTAGTGCAGAACTATGATGACTTGCAAAGATATCCAACAAAGTTCAACTTTGTTGAAAAACTCATTCAACTGCTCATTCAATCCAGGTACTAAATAAATGACACAGTTACCAATAGTATGTGAATATGATGCTTTAGAATTAGACTAATTTTTTGCAAAGCCTTTTGATTTTAAAGTTTGGAAATAAACAATAGACATAAAAATAATTAAAAGGAGATAATGTGGAAGTTTTTATTGTGGTAGAAGAAAGAGAAAAGTCCTAATAAGGATTGTCACTCAATTCCTATTTAGAGGATACTAATAGCAAGTTTCCTAGATGTATGGAATAAAGACTCATAATATTCTTACAACACTAAAATGCCTATAATTGTCAGTATATAGTGGTGAACATAATTAGAAGGACCAGAAATGAGACAGATTGAAGAAATTCCGGTGTCGATTAAAGTTAAACTTTTTAGGAACTTTCATGGTTTGAAAGAAATTTGGGTGAGAAAATCTGGGTTTCTGTCCTGCAATCTTGAGTAACTTTACCCCTGTAAACCTCAGCTTTGTGATATGTGTGTGAAATGGCGATTATATTGATTTCCCAAGGTTATCATGAGATCAAGTGAAATAATGGTTAGGCAAGGAATTTGATAAAGTATAGACCATTATATTTTTAAGAAAAGGTTACAAAATTTAAGCAACTAGCACTCCTTCAAGTCATTTGGCCAGTAGGAAGGAGAACAGAACAAATTCTTGGTCTGGACAAACCAGATGCGAGATGAGGGATTTGCCACCCTGTCTGTGCTCTCGCTTCTGCGGTACTTGTGTGTGAACAAAAGCAGGTAAAACAAATTGAATCAGGAGTCTTGTTTTGCCCTTAGAAGTTGACGGTTCTCTCCTGTGCCACTGCAGAGTCACCGAAGGAGTTACTACAATTCAGATGGCAGGAGAAAGGATGGAAAAGTATAAAACAACACCAAGGGGGAAAGGTTGGGGGTGGGATGAATTAGGAGATTGGGATTGATGTATATACACTATGGATACTATGTACAAAATGGATAACTAACGAGCATCAACTGTGTAGCACAGGGACCTCAACTCAGCACTCTGTGGGGAGCTAAAGGGAAAGAAATCCACAACACAGGGGATATATGCATACATATGGCTGACTCACTTTGCTCTACAGCAGAAACTAACACAACATTATAAAGCAATTATACTACAATAAAAATTAATTACAATTTTTAAAAAAGTATAAAAGGGACACATTCACTTACAGTTATTCTTCAGGTTGGCAGGAATAATTGCCACTATTTTGGTTTTACAGCAAGATTTCAACCCAGAGGTAGTAAACAATTTTGTTGCAAGAGTAGCTGAAGGATTTTAAATATCTGAAATCATCATGCCCTGAAGAATCCTAGTGAAAATTACTACTAGATTATGGAAAATAAAAGTAAAACTGGAAGTGGTCAAGATCAGTGCTGTCTTTTTCACTTGTCTACAATTAAATGGGAGGGGATCCATGTGAATTTATTGTTACAGAGTCTTTAAGTTCAAAAGTATTGCATTACTGAGCAATTAAACAATTTAATTTCAAGGACTTCCTTCCCTTGTTTTCACCCTCCTTTCTGCTCCTTTGCCCTCCCTCCCTTCCTCCTTTCTCTTTCCTTACTAATCAAGCACATGGCTTTTGGAATTGGAGCCATTTCAGCTGTCTCTGTCACTAGTTACGTCATATGGAACAAGTCACTCTTCTCTAAACCTTGGTTTCCTCCTTTGTAAAATGGTGACTATAATATTGGCAATTGGAGGGTTATTGTGATGATTAAATGAGATAATGTAAATATTGCTGAGTCCAGTATTTGGTACATACTATGGCCACCTGATGCGAAGAGCTGACTCACTTGAAAAGACCCTGATGCTGGGAAAGATTGAGGGCAGGAGGAGAAGGGGATGACAGAAGATGAGATGGTTGGATGGCATCACCGACTCAGTGGACATGGGTTTGGGTAGACTCTGTGAGTTGGTGGTGGACAGGGAGGCCTGGTGAGCTGCGGTTCATGGGGTCGCAAAGAGTTGGACACGACTGAGCGACTGAACTGAACTGAAGGCCCAATAAATGTAAGCTCTTATTAAAGTTACCAGTATTGTCATTGCTTCCCTTGTGGCTCAGCTGGTAAAGAATTCTCCTGCTATGTGGGAGACCTGGTTCAATCCCTGGGTTGGGAAGATCCCCGGAGAAGGGAAAGGCTACCCACTCCAGTATTCTGGCCTAGAGAACTCCATGGGCTGTATAGTACATAGGGTCTCAAAGAGTTGGACACGACTGAGTGACTTTCATTTTCACTATTGTCATTACTAGTTCTCCCTAGTGCTCAGTGGTATCCAACTCTTTGTGACCCCATGGACTGTAGCCCGCCAGGCTACTTTGTCCATAGAATTTCTCAGGCAAAAATATTGGAGCAGGTTGCCATTTGCTGCTCCAGGGGATCTTCGCGATCCAGGGATCAAACTTGCGTCTCTTGTGTCTCCTGAATTGGCAGACACATTATTTACCACTAGTGTCACCTGGGAATTTGTTGAGTGCCTCCGGAGTACTACTCACTGTTGCTGAGTGAGTTCACATATCTTTTAATAATCCATGCAGTTCTGTAAGTAGATAGCACTATAAATTACTATAATACCTAATGATCTACATTATCAGAATATTTTCTTTTTTCTCTCCAACTGTAAGCTCTGCTAGTTTGGTGGTCTTGTTTGCTAAGGAAAGTACCCCTACCAGGTGATACATAATAATTCACTGACTGGAAGATGAGACTGCCACCTGACTATATGGGGATTCTCTGAATGCCGCTGAAACAACAGGCTTCACTGAACCAAGGCTGTTACTGCTGACTGGTAACTGACCCTGATTACCAAGGGGAAATAGGGTTAATACTGCACAACAGGCTCCCCTGGTGGCTCGGTGGAAAGAATCCACCTGCCAATGCAGGAGACCTAAGAAACACTTGATCCTTGACTCCTGAAGATCCCCGGAAGAAAGAAATGTAAACCCCCCTCTATTATTCTTGCCTGGGAAATCTCATGCACAGAGGAGCCTGGAGGGCTGCAGTCCATAGGGTCACAAAAGAGTCAGACATGACTTAGCAACTAGATAATAACAACTATGTAATGAGGGCAGGGAAAACCATGTCTGAAACTCGGGGCATTCTTTTGGGAGCCTCTTAGTAGTCCCAGGTCCAATAGACAGTGACAGAAGAAAATCAGATCCATCAGTGACAGGCTTGTGACCATTTACATAAAGACTGTAGCAGCTATATATTTTTTCCTCTAGTTTTTCATGTTTGTATGAATATACATATATATATATGTATATGTTAACTTTCTTATATCTCCTCTTTCTTAATTTACAGCTTTTGAGAGATTATTTTCCATTTACTGCTGCTACTGCTAAGTCACTTCAGTCGTGTTCGACTCTGTGTGACCCCATAGACTGCTGCCCACCAGGCTCCCCCGTCCCTGGGATTCTCCAGGCAAGAATACTGAAGTGGGTTGCCATTTCCTTCTCCAGTGCATGAAAGTGAAACATGAAAGTGAAGTTGCTCAGTCGTGTCCGACTCTTAGGGACCCCATGGACTGCAGCCTACTAGGCTCCTCTGTCCATGGGATTTTCCAGGCAAGAGTACTGGAGTGGGGTGCCATTGCCTTCTCCGTCCGTTTACTGCTAGGTAACAGAAAATTCAATGGGACTGACTAAATTTGGGAAATAATGTAGCACAGGGATGCATACCATGACTTTTGAGATTTTTTTCTGTACTGTTTGGTGAAATGATGTCTTTATTTGCACTAAGAATAGCTGCAGCTTGTTAAGTGGAAACACTGAGTTGTGTTGTTGTTGTTATTTATGGAAGGGTACACATGGATAGGAGTTGCCAAACCGATAGACAAGTTACTAAGTGGTTTCTCAGCTGCATATCCTCCCTTCTATATTATACTTGGTGAGGCTGGGGTTGGGACGCTAAACCATATTTCTACTTTGCCACCTAACTTCTTGCTTCAATCTGAGAGGAGACATGAGAGGGAGTCAGCAAGGTAGGAAGTCGAGGGAAAGTCTTTCTCTTGCGTGTTTTTCTCTGCTTTCTTCCCATGGACTCCAGTTCATTTCTGGCTCCCATGATCATCACCCCAATAGCACTCCCTTCACTGTGACAGTGGCAGTTCTTATGTGGCAGCAGCAGAATCAAGCTTGCGGTTTTCCCAACATTTGAAGAATTAACTTCAAAATGTCTTGTCTCAGGTAAACCAGCTGTATTTCACCAGCACTTCTCAGAAATCTGAATTTTAGCATCAGGACCCCTTCCTCTCAGGTTCTATGTTTGATTATTCTAACTGTCTCTAACTATTGCTTCCCCTGCTTCCTGTAGTTGCTACCTTTGAAACACCTTTGAGTTTCCTTTTTATCTCTTCAGTTACCCAGCTAACAACTTCATTGTTAATTCTTTTAATTAGATTGTCCCTGAAAAGAGAAATGGTATGATTTCTGTCCCCCAGTTCCACCCTGAGTGATACTAAAAGTTTTCTAAAAACAATTTAACTTGGAAAAAACTTTGTATAGTAAATATTAAATGTACCATGAAGCAATTCATAAATATTTGAAATTTTCCATCAAGGGAATATCTAGACTGAGCTGTCCTATTCTCTCTTAGTTTTGGTTGATTACTTAGGTCAACTTATAGGCATTGTGGGTTTTCCTGGTGGCTAAGCCAGTAAAGAATCTGCCTGCAATGCAGGAGACCAGGGTTCAATCCCTGGGTCAGGAGGATCCCTTGGAGAAGGGAATGGTTACCCATGCCAGTATTCTTGCCTGTAGAATTCCATGGATAGAGGAGCCTGGCGGACAACAGTCCATGGGATCACTTAGAGTCAGACAAGACTTAGACACTAACATTTTCACTTTTACTATAGGCATTGTAGGAATAACCTCTGAATTACAAGCTAAAGTTCTTCTTACTTGCGTATTTACAAGTCATTTTCTGTCTCTGCTGCCCAGGGGTTCACACTGCTATTATAAGGCTCTAAAAACTCATGGGCAATGCCAGCAATTCTCTTCCTTCATAGTAAATTCCCATGTTGTTTATTTATTAAATCCCAGTAAGAAATTTCAACTGACACAAACATTTCAGTTAATTTCTAAAAAATTCAGGATTCAAAATCTTTTACATAAGCTATTTTATGCATAAATACTGAATGATGTGTCATAATTAATGTCTGCCAAACTGTTAAGTGAAGCTGACAATGAAATATTGAAAGTAAATGTCCCTTTTATCCTTCTTTTAATAATAAATCATTTATAATAACATTATGTATAGAATTCAGAAAGACATAAAGAATGTTCTAATAGCAATGACTGAGGTATTGAGAGCAAAGTTGCAATTTTTATTTCTTTCAGTCAATAATATCAAACCTCCAAAATCAGTTTTAACCCTGATTAAACCCTGTCCTGCAGACATCTAGAACATTTACAGATTTCTAATGTGAGACTATCAGCAGATATAATGAAATTTCACATAATTTAAAGGAAGCAGAAAGTCTTACACCTTGACATTTAATATCTATCTTAAGAATTATAATTTGTGTCTCTTTCTTCCAGTGGAAGAACTGTGATTTCAAAGACAAAAAGATACCTTAGATTTTTTTTTTAGCGTATTACAGTGTCTGATTTTATTAGTTTTCTATTATTGCTAAAACAAATTTTCACATAATGGCTTAAAACAATACAAATATATTTTCTTATAATCCTGGAGGTGTGAAGTCTGAAATAGGTCTTACTGGGCTAAAATCAGTTGGCGGCTCTAGAAGAGAATTCATTTCCTTCCCTTTTCCAGTTTCTATAACTGCCCATACTTCTCATGACTTCCTTATATCTTTAAAGCCAGAAATGACCAGTTGGGTTTCCTCATTCTGTATCACTTTGATTCTTGCCTCCCTTTTTCTCTTATAAGGACCCTTGTGATCATACCCAGATTATCCAGGTTAATCTCCTTGACCTCATCACACTTGGAAAGTCCTTTGCTGTGTGAAATAACACATTCACAGGTTCTGGGGATTAGGATGTGGACATCTTTGAGGGGTTATTATTCTGTCTGCTGTGCTGGCCTATAGTACAGAACAAATACTATTGACTCAGTGGACACAGTATGTTGTACTTTGGACCTAAAAGCAGGAACAAAAATTTTCCATGTAAATATTGATTATGCAGTGGCTAAGGGTATTGTGCAGTGGTAGGCAATGCTGTGGTCAGCAATTCTTATTTTTAGAGAATGGCTTTTAATTGTTGTATGAAAGTGAAAGTGAAGTCGCTCAGTCGTGTCTGATAATCATTAATTAATTATTATATATTATGATAATGTTTTTATTAATTATTTAAATATCTATTATTTTCAAAGATTGCACATTGGTATATGGGAATGGAGATTTATTTTGATGGTATTTGTCTGACTTGAAACATTTGACTGATAACACATAGTAAGACAATGAACATGTTCATATTTATCTTGCTTTACTTGGGTATTTCTTGAATAAATTCTTTGAAGCATTATTTCTGGCTGAGTTGATAAGCTTGATATAAATTTTAGTAGAACTACCAAAATGTTTCTCAAAAGGCTGTGCTTATTTACACACCAATCAAAACTGAATTGTGAGTACTTGTTTTTCCTTACCATTACCGGTACTAGATATTATCAGCCTTTGCAGCTTTCACTAATCTGCTTGGCAAAAAGAGGTGGCATTTGCATTTTATAAACACTGGCACTAACACTTTCATTTTCTAGAGTAAAAATAAGAAGGAGAATTATTTAATGTGTATTTGTTTTAACTGCTAAAATCTTTGCCTACTTTTCTATTGGATTTTAATTTTTTTTTTTTTTTTTTTGATTTTAATTTTTAATGTTTGTATATTATGGATTTGGGGGGCTACCCTGGTAGCTCAGCTGGTAAAGAATCCACCTGCAATAAGGAGACCCCGGTTCGATTCCTGGGTCAGGAAGGTCCCCTGGAGAAGGGATAGGCTACCCACTCCAGTATTCTTGGGCTTCTCTGGTGGTCAGCTGGTAAAGAATCTGCCTACAGTGCGGGAGACCTGGGTTCGATCCCTGGGTTGGGAAGATCCCCTGGAGAAGGGAACAGCTACCCACTCCAGTTTTCTGGCCTGGAGGATTCCATGGACTGTATAGTCCGTGGGGTCACAAAGAGTCAGACATGACTGAACGACTTTCATGTCACTTCACTTCATTATGGATTTTAACCCCTTTTCTATTTGTAAACAGTAAAATTTTTCACTAGTGTTGCTTGCCTTATAACTTTATTTATACTTTTTTTTTGTTGATTGGCAAACAGAACATTTTGGTTTTTAATGTAGTCATATAGGTCAGTTTTTTCTTGTCTTTGTTTAAGAAGACCTTTTGTCTCAAAGTTATTAAAATAGTCATATTTGTTTTTTCTTTGACATTTTTATAGCTTCATCTCTAGCTCTTTATTACATTAAGAATTTTTGTCTACATTGTGAGATCAAAGTATAACTTAGTTTTTTTCTTTTGTTTTTCATTCAGGTGAAAAAACAAATATCCCTGTGACATTTACAGTTGTAGCCTTCCTTTTCCTGCTCGTTTGAAATATTACCATTATTATGACAAATTTCACATAGACATGGATATTTTTCTGGATTTTTAATTCTGTTTACTGTTCAGTCTATATATATCTGGATTAGTTTCTTGCTGGCTTTTAATTACCATATTTACATAGTATTTAGGTCAAATTTTCTTTTTAAAATATGTTCTTGCTCATCTCAATCTATTTTATGTAGAATTTAGAATGACATGAAAGACTTGCTTTAATGTATAGGTTAATTTGGGGACAAATTTATACTTTTACAATATTAAATCTTCCCATCCAGCAGCATGGTGCAGCATGGTGTTTCTCTCGGATTTAAGCCTTATTATATGTCCTTGGTAAGACTGACAGTTTCTCTACATATATGTTTTGTTTATTTACTTTATCATTACTTTTAGTTATCATATGAGTATTTGAATTCTGAATGGAATCTTTATGGGTTTCATCTTCTAATTTGTGCTAGCATATAAGATAGCTGCTGATTTTATGTATTGATTGTCTCCATCTAGATTATGAAACTCATTTATTTTAATAATTTTCTAAATATTTCACTGGACATTAGATTGTTGGTGAAGAATGCTAATATTGTTTCTTATACTACATGCTGATTCCTTAGATCTTGTTCTTATATTTAATGTATTTGCTAATACCTAATTTTTATCCTTTTTACTACACTCTGGAAGAATTCTTATGATATTCCAGATCATTAATTGAATCTTTATTCCTATCCATATCTATCTTACTATTTACTCATCTATAAGTTTGTTTTATTTAAGTCACAATGCTTTTAATTTCCCCAAATTCTCATTATTTCTTTTCCTCCTTTTCTTCCTCTTCTTTCTATTTCTGCTTCTGAACAGTTTTTTTTTAAGAATGCAATGTTTTCTTTAGTGTTATTGCTTTTAATTATAGTACTTTTAAAAGTTCTTCCTATTTCAGAAATTCTTATTTTTTAGAGATTAGTTCTGCTTGAAACATTTTTGATTACTCTGTTGGTTTTCTTTAAATGTTTGAGATTCTTGTTAGTTTTTTAGTAGTTGTATTTGAAGGACTCAGTTGAATGTTTTTGGTAGTTGGAGGGTTATTTCCCAAGGACAAAAGGAATTCCTATTCCTTCAGCAGTGAATTTGGTCAAATCTTAGGATCTGTGGCTCTAGTAGTTTTATGGGGAGAGAAAGGCGTGTGCTTCTAGGAGCCTCAGGAGCTGAAGCTCTGTTCCTTTATAAAGGTGTTTATCCTTGGCATCTGGAATAGCACTTGCTTAATATTTAATCCAAATGCTATTTTATAGATTAACCAAAGACCTATGTTAAAGTTTTTATTTTTTATATTAAACTTTTAGACACATGTATTTTCTCCTAGTATTTCTAAATATCATATAGCAGAATAATCAAATTGGAAGCATTGATCTAAATTAAATCCTGCCTAGTAAATAGACTATTCTCTGCTTTAATACCTGTTTTCACCTTGGCATTTTCCATCTTTTATCTTTTGTCCAAAGCTGGGGCTGGAGAAGAGTTGCTGGAATTCTCATGACGTATTTTAGAGACAGGGACCATACAACTGTGATTTGAGTTTAGGATTCACATAAGGAAACAGTTGGAGATAAAGCTGGAGTCAGGCTGTGAAGATGTTTATATTTATGTTTAAGGAGTTTAGACTTTATCCTGTCAGCAGTGGAGTATTTCTGATGGGTTCTGAGCAAGGAAGCATCATGATAAAAGCAGCTTTATTTGACAGTGGTCTCCATAATAAATATAAGGGAGAAAGGGATTATGAGAACATTGTGGTAATCTAGGATGAGATGATAAGGGTCTGAGGTAAATTTGGGGAAGCTGGAATGGAAAGACAGTGGCATATAGAAGAGTCTGAACAAAATGATGTTAGGTTTTAGTGATTTCTTGGATGAGACAGTGAAGAAAGAGGAGTGCTCAAGGCGACATGCAAAGTTCAAGCCTGGGTTGCTGGAAGAGGTGATATAGAACTAAATAAGGAAATAAAAAAAGAGGCAGCTGTTTACTTCCTGACTTTAGCTGTCATTTGAACACTTAGACACAATTGCATTTTTTATCTTGAGCTTCTTTATATTTCCTGTCCACTGAAGCTGACAATATCCATTGATTAGATAAGGCTGAGAGGATGAGAGCAGGGATGTAAAAGATGGTGTTTGCACTTTGTGCTGGTCAGACCTGAGGACAATCTGGTTGTAATATCTTCCATCTTACTTGTGACCAAACTGTTCAGTGCATCTGGCTAGCTGGACTCAGTCCAGTTCCCATTCTGGACCATAATTGAAGGATATCAGACTGGAGTCATTTCAAGAAGTTGATTCATGAAAAAACTAGACCTCGACCTGTTCATCGATCAAGAGAAATTGCAAAATTTTATGAAGATTGTTACCAGTAAAAGTTGCTTTAAAGGTACATAAACATTTTTTTTCAGGCCTCCTAGTGTTTATACTTCTGTTGCTGTTGGTGAATGTACATTCAAGAAATTCATTCTTCTCATAATAGCCCTGTCTTTTCTCAGTGACTTAGTTTTACTGTGCCTGTCTATCTAATGAGTTGCATGGGCATAGTAGTTACAGGGTTGCATAAAGATTAAATAAGTAAATATAAGTTATGTGTCATGAAGAGTACTTTGCTCCTAGTAAGCTCCCAGTAATTGTTCATTTTTTTTTTACTCTTAGGAGTCACAGGCCAAAGAAGGGCATCTCTCCTTTTTACTGATCAGGTTGTGATGTTTAAGGCAGTGGTCTCAAACTTCAGTGTACTTTAAGATAATCTCTACAGTTCATTAAAACACAGATTACTGGGCCTCCTTCCCAGAGTTTTTGATTCGGTTCGTCTAAGGTGGGGCCTGAGAACTCTGACATGTTCCCAGATGATGTTGATGCTGCTGGCTGGGGACTGAATTTTGAGAACCAGTGGTTTGGGGGGTTGGAAGGGGGCAATGAGATGTGGATTTGTAATGGAGTCAGTTTCTTTGCAGTTAGGAATTCCATACTCTTCTGGCTGTACATCCTGAACTCCAGTCTGCTATGCTTTTTGTTTTCTGAGCAGCAGAACCAGTCAGCAGGTGACAAATTTCATTACTCCACTTTCTTTGAATTTTCCCAGGGATTACTAAGTATACAACTGTTAGTGCTGGCACTTTTCTGTTATTTTAAGGATTTGTTGGTTTTTCCAAGGTGGTTTTTCCCTTGATGCCAGAAGATGTGAATAAGAACATGCTGAGGATGTTCGGTCTGTCTTGGTATGTGATGTACTGTAGAATTTATCTTTTTCATTTAATATTAATTTTAATCTGTGCTTTTTTTCTCATCCCTTTTAATTCTCATTTAATTAGTCAGAGTTACAAATGGCATCACTTATAAACATACTTGTAAGCCCAGCAATGTGGCTTTCAGCATTTCTGTAATGAAAGTTTAAACTACTTGGAACTCTAGCTTACATTCTTTTAAGTCTTTATGATCTAAATATTCTTTTCCATGATGCCAAAAAGGTTCTGTGTGATCATCTAAAGTTTGAAATTCTTTTCAAATCAAAGGCACTGCCAAATGCAGAAGCAACTGTGTGTGAAGAAAATGTGTGGAAACACCAGTCATTACAGGTTGGTTTATAAAAAGAGTTGCAGATTGATAGGTCTTTGAAAACTGTTTGGTGACACAAAACTCTTTCAATCAGTTCCAAATCTGGCAACTCTCTTGTTTCGTTAGATTTTCTTTCCTTCACTTTTCTCCTCTCTCTAACAGAGACAGACACATCCCTTTTCCTGCGTCCCATTTTAGATGACTGATGGAAAAGTAAACACCAAATATGAGCATGTGGGGATGGTTTATTTCTTTTTACATTGACTAGAAGGCAGTGTTGAAAGGGAGACACTGCTGTCATTTCACAATGTAGGAAATTTAGAAAAGGTGTTAGAGCTGTTTTAAATAATTTCTTTTTTTGGATTATGCCATTCATGAGGGTATGTAGTCTTTCCTTTATAGCAGGAATTTGTTTAAAGTATATCTGAGATCTCTTGGTGACAAATAAACAGTGTGTTCAAAAGAAAGCCCTGTAATTTTTTCATTAGATGATTCATGCTTAAAAATGTCAAATGATCAGGAATGAAAGACCCAATGATTGGGTCATTTGAAACATATGGTTCTGGGGTTATTTTGCATGGCAACTCTAAATATGGAATCTCAGTCCCCTCTTTTACCCTTGCAAAGAGAGCAGAGTCTGTTGTGCCTAGTTCTTTCAGTTTTACATCTTAAATTCGATACCCTCTTGACCTGTGAAGCAGCACAGAATAGTGGTTAGATGTAAAGACTAGAGGTGAGTATTTATTCATTGAGCAAAGTTGAGAAAACTACAAAGCCTTTTATGCATCAATTTCTTAATTTGTAAAACAAGATAATGAGTATACTTACCTTGAAAGAGATGAAATAATGCACATAAGGCCCTTAGAACAGTTTCTGGCATGTAATAGGCACAATCAGTCTTAGCTTTTGTTACTGACCTCGAGTGGACTTTAGTTTGATCAACTGTTTCCCCCAAAGAGAGAAGATTATGACAACTTCAGTGTAAATTGCCACTTAGAATATCATCTGGGAATGGTTCAGACTTAAAGTGGCTTAAATGCTATAAAATTAGGCCCATGTTTATGAAAACTAAATATGTGATATTTTGGTCATGGGTTATATTTCTACATATGAGAAAATGCATTCCATTACAATAATTTCCCCATATTTTAACAACAGGAAATTCTTTTAGGTCAGTAGATTTTGGATTCTTTTGCTTAGTGAGAAAGGACCTGTGAGTTTTACTTTTGTGCTCTTTTCTCTGATGAATGAAAACTTTGTACAAAAAAGGATGATTTTTAAATTATATTGAAACTTAAGAATGGCTCAAGTTAAATATAACTTCACATGAAGTAATTCCTCTGAACTGGATATTTAGACTTTAGATGCACATTGAAGATATTTTGGAGATATTAAAATAATGTATCTAGATTACCTATAATACCAAATTTCTGTTTGTTCTGTGAATCTTCTGAGTCATTAAATCAATAATATCCTTTACTTTTGGGGGAAGAGATTGACCTGGCTGAAAGCAAGAGTCATCATTTGCCTTTGGACTTTCAAATAGAATTGATCATGTCTATAGTAAGATGATAGTCTTGAAGTAAGTACTTTTTGTTTGAAAATGCATTCTTTTTTGAGAAAGAAAAAAAAAGGGATGTATATTATGATTTTCTTATAAATAAAAATCTGGAGTGGATATCATGGAACAGAGCACAGGTCAGAACAGAACACAGCTCAGCACTTATGGGAAGTTCCCACAACTTGGTTGGGGGTGGGGTGAAGCAAATCTACCAGAACTGAAGAGAGTTGTTGAAAGGGAATAAGGTCAAGAAAGCTGACAGAATACCTTCCCTTCTGCATCCTACCCCCTTCAGGTGAGATCTTGAAAGTGGGAGGAAGAAGCAAAATATTAATAGATTTGTCTGAATTGAAGAACATTGAAAGTTGATGCTCCCAGTCACTTGGGAAAACCCTGGAGGTTGCAGGATCTCTGTCATAGCAAAATGTGCAACACGATGTTGGAATGGTAGAGGATCAATGGCTGATAGGAAGAGCTGAAGGTGTGTGAGGTGGGGTCTTGCATACTGCTTAGCACAGCAGAGAAAACTGAAGGCTTCTTCGTCCCTGTTCCCGCTCCACTATCCCACTGCCAGGAGGATCAGTGGACCAAAAAGCAGAATGCAGAATGTGGAGACCTCACCACCAGGCACAATGGAAAACTCCATGGTCATCAACAGTGGGTGCCAAACTGACACCATAATAGTGGGCCAGAGAAATCAGTGTCAATAGCAGAGGATTCCCCGTGGACTAGGCAGAATGCAGGACATCTCAACAGAAGCCACAAAGAACTGGTTGCTCCTCTTCACACAGACAATACCATCTTGGGAAGAAGGAAGAGGAAAAAGAAAGTTTTTCGCTTGTCAAGTTATATAAAAAAAACCAAAAACCTTTTCTTTGTTTTGCCATCAGTAAAAATGAGGCTTATAAAGAAAATATAATCAATGATAGAAAGTAAAGTGAGTTGAAGAATGTAAATTTCATCCCTACTACAGAAAGTATTAATTAATAATCATTCTGTGTTCTAAAGTACATGAAAAGTTGTGTTTTCCAACTAGAAATGGGGCAGGATATACACAGTTTGTTCAGCTTCAGTGTGAACCACATGCCCCTAGAGTTCTAGTGTCTGGAGATTTTTAACCTAATTGCTCACCTGACTTCAATTTCTCCCCTTCAAATCCTATCCTGCATATTTCTGCCCACATAATCATCTGCCTGTAGTCTGCCTCTTTTGTCAACTGTTTCCTTAATTCAAGAACCTCAATGATATATTTGTTTATGCCTCGAAGTACTGTGATTCACTCTAAGGGTTTATTTGTTTCTTGCTTTCTTGCTATATTTCATTTCTTTTGAACAGTTCTAATTATAGCATAGCAAGTTGGGAGTAGTTCTGTAACTTTTAGCTGCAGAAGATCACTATTTGGAATTAGTTTTCTTCCTATGCCTTTATTGGTGTTCGAAGTATAGTATGTATTTTTTGGCATGAAGATACAATTGTTTTAATAAAGAATCAAGCTGACCAAAGCAGGAAGTATATATAACCCTTCAAACACTACTGCTAAGCAATCGAATTCAGTGACCACACTGAAAGTTGAGAAAAGCTAAGCTTACAATTTAACTTTGTGGTATATTGAACTCTTATTTTCAATTTGCCTGTTTCATAGGACTTGTAAGCTGAAAGTCCTTGATGCTAACAATACAAACAAGACAACATATTCTTAACAGAGTGTGCTAACCATATGCAGGGTTCATTTGATGATGTTTTTCATTTTCTTTATAAAATATATCTTAGAACCACTAGTGATTTTTGTTCAGAAGTTTAAATCACAAAAATGAAGTGATATCATGGTGAACCATAGGAGCCATCATCTCTAAGGGTTTAAATATCAGATTCAGCTGACATAAACTGAATTCCTACTGTATCACAAATAGCTTAAGTTCAATGCTTTTGTATTATGTCATGCATTCATTTAATCAACAAACAGTTTTGTTTTGTTTTGTTTTTTTCCACCATGGGTTACATGTGCTAGGTACACATGATGAGATGGAAGGCATAGTTTAGCAATTCAAGCAGGGTATAGTGTAGTTAGTGAATTGGACCAATAAACAGGTAACTCTTAGGATAAAGATTTGTATAGGTTGCTCTTGGAGACTAGAGAAGGAGCTGATTTAATTTGGAGGTAGTCAGGGAAGGGTTTCTTGAGTGTTAGTCTGTGTTATCCAAATAGACAAAGAAGGCATTCAAAACAAAGGGGAAGGGTGAATGTGACACCATTACAGAACCTCACAGACTTTGATGTGACCAGAACATAAGACTCATGTTGAGAAAGTGGTAAGATACAAGTATTGAAAAGTGGGGTGGCAGTCAGATTGTAAGCTATCTGATTTTAACCTCACAAGAACTCTGTTGGGTGGGTGGTATCATGCCTGTTTTATAGATGAGGAAACAGACTTGGGGAGCTTAAACATCTTGCTTATGGCCACACAGTAAGCAGCAGAGTTGGATCTCCTGACTGCAAATCCAGTGTTTTTCTCACTACTGCTGTAGAGGAGTTATTGGACTTGTTTCTTAATGGCCACTTTTGTTTTAATAGTGCAATTAGTCATAAAATATGATCAGTCAGAAAATGTGAGCAAGTATTGAATTGAGGCTTTCCTGGTAGTTCAGCTCGTAAAGAATCCACCTGCAACACAGGAGACCTAGTTTGATTCTTGGGTCAGGAAGACCCCTTGGAGAAGGGATAGGCTACCCACTCCAGTATTCTTGGGCTTTCCTGGTGGCTCAGAACAGACTGTAAAGATCTGCCTGCAATGTGGGAGACCTGGGTCAGGAAGATACCCTGGAGGATGACATGGCAATCCACTCCAGTATTCTTGCCTGGAGAATCCCCATGGACAGAGGAGCCTGGTGGGCTCAGGTTGTGCCAGGGGTCACGAAGAGTTGGACACGACTGAACGATTAAGCACACACAAGTATTGAATTAGAATTGCCTTGTGGTTGTGAACAGTGTTATTTAGGTAACTACTAAAAAATGTTTTAATAATAGTAATAATTCTTGCTCTTATAACAGGTGGGAAGTCCCTATCCACCTCTACATCTATATGCTTATAGTTTGTATTGAACATGAGATATTTTATTTATTTATGTGAACATTAGGTATTTTAAAAATATGTTTCTACCACATGTATGGAACAGTATTAAGTTTAGTCTTTCTGAATGCCCCCTTGTCCAGAAGCCTGGGAGGAAAGACCAAATAGCTGAGGGAACAGGCCTAAGGAGTGGGTCAGACTGGAAGTGTGGCCTCGTGTGGATTTTTATATGAGATTGGTCAAAATCATTGCTTAATTTGTTCAGTAATAAGGATCCAACAGTACTGGATGATTTAATGTCTTAGAGTAACTTTACAACAGCAGAAGCATAAAAGAATTTATTTTAGAACTCTTAAAATTTAGCCATGTCTTATGTTCCTTTGGAAATCACAGATGGAAAAAATGTCTTTTTTAAGGGAAAATTGGTTAACTGAGGGCTTGCTCTCCTTAGGAGAGGTCCGTGTTAGCTAGGTGTATGGGTGTATGTAATTTACCTGGAATGGAAGAAGGGAACCTGTAGGATTCCTTATATTCTTTTCTATTTTTAAAAAATTGGTTGGCTGTGCCATGTGACTTGTCGAATCTTGGTCCCCTGACCAGGGATGGAACCCGGACCATTGACTGTGAAAATATGGACCCCTAACCATTGGACAACCGGGGAATTCCCTCCTTATATTCTTAAAGAGATCCAATAAAGCATGAAAAAAATAAGAAATATTTTAAGTGTGGCACCACAAACTGAATGTGAGTGTGTGTGTATATTTATGTGTTTGTGGGTGGCCACAGATTACTTTTAATCTGTAGTGTTGAATTCTCCAAAGTTCATCTTAAGTAAGCGTGCAAGAGGTTTTAAAAGACATTTCATATTAACATTTGACAATTTTTTTTTAATGTTAAGGTAGCATACTGATTCCATCAAGTCATCCAAACAAGAGTATCAGCATTAAGTTCCAGAACAGTAAAGCTTTCAGAACTACAGTGTTTAACATGTGAATTTTAAACACAGTATTTTAATTATGATGAAATTAGATCAATACTACATCATTATTCTCTCTGCTCATGTAAATGAGAAAACTGTGGTCTTTAAGTGCAGTTTGGTTGGTTAAGGTTAACAATTTCTGCCTTTTAAAATTCGTGATAGGCTACTAAGCCTTGTGATAAACCCTTCCTTCCACTCCAAAACTGTTTTGGGGTAATTAAAATAGAATGTTAGTTACTAAATAACTGTAGGTGCTGAAGTGATATAGTTTAATAGTTATAAAATGCAAGGACCATCATTATGAAGTTTGTATTAAATGAAGAGCCAGAGTGTAGAAAAGTGATTCAACCATAAAAAATTGATTAATAGTATGTTGAACAATAAAATTCAAATCTGGGAATCATGTTTGCATAGTCTAAAAATTTTCTACATCCTCAATTGTTCTTTTAAGTATTTATTCTTTTTAAAGAGTGTCTCTGAATCTTCTTTCACTTTGCACAAATTATTGGCCTCAAAATGTATATTTAATAGTATTGCATCTAATCTAAGTAATAAGTTTTTAGAACAGTAATTAAATATCAATATTCTTCTTTGAAAACTTATCTATGAAAGCTACAGAAAAATATATAAATAAAAAATACAGAATTTTATCCTCTCAGATAGTTTTATTGATTTTTATGCATTCAGAAAATATTCTTTGATATATTTTATACTCTTTAAAAAATCTATTTTGAAATTTAGCTGAAGAATCACTTCTACTGTTGAGGATAAGAAAATTCTATGATTCTATGTTCAATCTCTTTAGAAAGAGTTCTTATAACTTTGTTGTTATTGTTGTTCAGTCACTAAGTCATGTCTGACTTTGTGACCCCGTGGACTGAAGCACACCAGGCTCCTTTGTCCTTCACTATCTCCCAGAGTTTGCTCAAACTCATGTCTGTTGAATTGATGATGCTTTCTAACCATCTAATGCTCTGCTGCCCCGTTCTCCTTTTGCCTTCAAGCTTTCCCAGCATCAGGGGCTTTTCTAATGAGTCGGCTCTTCACATCAGGTGGCCAGAGTATTGGAGCTTTAGCTTCAGCATCAGTCCTTCCAGTGAATATTCAGGGTTGATTTCCTCTAGGACTGACTGGTCTGATCTCCTTGCAGTCCAAGGGACTCCCCAGAGTGTTCTCCAGCACCACAATGTGAAAGCATCAGTTCTTCGGTGCTCAGCCTCCTTTATGATCCAGCTCTCACATCAGTACATGACTGCTGGAAAACCGTGTGCTGTGCTTCGTCTCTCAGTCACGTCCAGCTCTTTGTGACTCTATGGACTGCAGCCAGCCAGGTTCCCCTGTCCTTGGGATTTTCCAGGAGAAGCCGTCGCTTTGACTATATGGACCTTTGTCAACAGTGATGTCTTTGCTTTTAAATATGCTCTCTAGATTTGTCATAGCTTTCCTTCCAAGGGATTCCCTCATAGCTCAGTTGGTAAAGAATCCGCCTGCAATGCAGGAGACCCTGGTTCGATTTCTGGGTCAGGAAGATTCGCTGGAGAAGGGATAGGCTACCTATTCCAGTATTCTTGGGCTTCCCTGGGTTCGATCCCTGGGTTGGGAAGATCCCCTGGAGAGGGGAAAGGCTACCCACTCCAGTGTTCTGGCCTGGAGAATTTCATTAACTATACAGTCCATGGGGTTGCAAAGAGTCGGACACGACTGAGCGACTTTCAGTCACACTTTCCTTCCAAGGAGCAAGCATCTTTGAATTTCACAGCTGAAATCACTATCCATAGTGAATTTGGAGTTCAAGAAAATAAAATCTGAAACCACAATGAGGTACCATTACACGCCAGTCAGAATGGCTGCCATCCAATAGTCTACAAGCAATAAATGCTGGAGAGGGTATGGAAAAAAGGGAACCCTCTTACACTGTTGGTGGGAATGCAAACTAGTACAGCCACTATGGAGAACAGTGTGGAGATTCCTTAAAAAACTGGAAATAGAACTGCCATATGACCCAGCAATCCCACTCCTGGGCATACACACCGAGAAAACCAGATCTGAAAGAGACATGTGCACCCCAATGTTCATCGCAGCACTGTTTATAATAGCCAGGACATGGAAGCAACCTAGATGCCCATCAGCAGATGAATGGATAAGGAAGCTCTGGTACATATACACTATGGAATATTACTCAGTCATTTAAAATAATTCATTTGAATCAGTTCTAATGAGATGGATGAAACTGGAGCCCATTATACAGAGTGAAGTAAGCCAGAAAGATAAAGACCAATACAGTATACTAAGGCATATATATGGAATTTAAAATGATGGTAACGATAACCCTATATGCAAAACAGAAAAAGAGACACAGATGTATAGAACAGACTTTTGGACTGTGTGGGAGAAGGTGAGGGTGGGATGTTCTGAGAGAATAGCACTGAAACAAGTATACTATCAAGGGTGAAACATATCACCAGCCCAGGTTGGATGCATGAGACAAGTGCTCAGGGCTGGTGCACTGGGAAGACCCAGAGGGATGGGATGGAGAGGGAGGCAGGAGGGGGGATGGGGATGGGGAACACATGTAAATCCATGGCTGATTCATGTCAATGTATGGCAAAAACCACTACAATATTGTAAAGCAATTAGCCTCCAACTAATAAAAATAAATAAAAAAAAAATCTGTCACTGTTTCCACTTTTTGGAAAGTGGCTTCTATTTGCCGTGAAGTGATGGGACTAGATACCATGATCTTAGTTTTTTTTGAATGTTGAATTTCCCACCAGCTTTTTCACTCTCTTTTTTCATCCCTTTTAGTTTCTCTTCAGTTTCTGCCACTAGAGTAGCGGTGTTATCTGCATATCTGAGGTTGTTGATATTTCTCCCGGCAATCTTGATTCCAGCTTGTATTCTATTCAGCCCAGCATTCCGCATGATGTACTCTGCATAGATATTAAATAAGCAGAGTGACAATATACAGCCTTGTCATACTCCTTTCCCAATTTTGAACCAGTCAGTTGTTCTATGTCTGGTTCCAACTGTTGCTTCTTGACCCCCATGCACGTTTCTCAGGAGACAGGTAAAGCAGTCTGGCACTCCCATCTCTTTAAGAATTTTCCATTGTTTGCTGTGATCCACACAGTCAAAGGCTTTAACATAGTCAATGAAGCAGAAGTAGATGTTTTTCTGGAATTCTCTTGCTTTTTCCATGATGCACTGAATGTTGGCAATTTGATCTCTGGTTCTTCTGCCTCTTCAAAACCCAGCTTGTACATCTGGAAATTCTTGGTTCATGTAGTGCTGAAGCCTAGCTTGAAGGATTTTGATTATAACCTTTCTGGCATGTGAAATGAGCTCAGTTGTATGGTAGTTTGAACATTCATTGGCATTGCCCTTCTTGTATCTTAGCATATGATAAAGAAATTTTAAACCAAATGTAAATTCAGATTTGTAAAACTATTGTCAGATCCTGTAATTTACCAGCCATCTATATATTTCATTGAAATATCATTTTCTACAACATACAGTGTTTCAATAACCTTTTGAAGCATTTCAATTACACCTAATAATGCACTGTAGTACAAGTCTAACATGTTTTTAAAATTATGTAGCTTCTTGTGCATTATTAATCTGTAATTTTTGATTTTTTGAAAATAGCTAATCTTTTTCTTCAGATTCATACAAATAATTGATAGTTTTGGGGGCAGTTTAACTGTCATGTATGGATGTGAGAGTTGGACTATAAAGAAAGCTGAGCACCGAAGAATTGATGCTTTGGAACTGTGGTGTTGGAGAAGACTCTTGAGAGTCCCTTGGACTGCAAGGAGATCCAACCAGTCCATCCTAAAGGAGATCAGTCCTGTGTGTTCATTGGAGGAACTGATGTTGAAGTTGAAACTCCAATACTTTGGCCACCTCATGCGAAGAGTTGACTCATTGGAAAAGACCCTGATGCTGGGAGGGATTGAGGGCCAGAGGAGAAGGGGATGACAGAGGATGAGATGGTTGGATGGTATCACCGACACAATGGATATGGGCTTGGGTGGACCCTGGGAGTTGGTAATGTACAGGGAGGCCTGGTGTGCTGCGGTCTATGGGGTTGCAAAGAGTCAGACACGACTGAGCGACTTAACTGAACTGAACTGAAGTTGTTATTTAATTACCATTTCCTCTGAATACTTTATCACTTTTAAATCCAAAAACAGGTATGACAGGTAATATACTTAAATTGGTAGCAAAATGGCTATATGTGTTAATGGCATGATATTAAGCTTGGTTTAAATTTTAGAAAAGTAATTTTGAATCAATGCAATTAAAAACAAAATCCAATGTAAGACAATTTCATTATTCTCAGTTGCTCTTTAAAATGGCTGCTGATGTTATCTACACATATCTTATCCAAGCAGATTCTGGTTTTGTAGTAGACTACCTTGGCTTCCCTTGTGGCTCAGCTGGTAAAGAATCTGCCTGCAATATGGGAGACCTGGGTTTGATCCCTGTGTTGGGAAGATCCCCTGGAGAAGGGAATGGCTGCCCACTCCAGTATTCTGGCCTGGAGAATTCCATGGACTATATAGTCCATGGGGTCACAAAGAGTTGGACACAACTAAGCAACTGTCACTTCACCTGTTGTCACAACTGATATTGAATAAACTGAAGGACATTAACCTCATTAACAGTATTCAGTAAGAATCTGTTATACCAATGATTCCATATTGAAACTGGAAATATTTGTAAGAATCAAACTACTAATTCTTAATTTAAAATGATTTTCTTTATCTTTCATTCTAGTAATTTCTGAAACCTTTAGTCACAGTTGAAAAGTTATTTATGCCTTCTTAATGATAAACACATTTTCAAAATATAAGATTTTTCAAACCATAGGTTTTGGCTACTGTCTGTTTTTCTTAGCATATTTTTGTTATCTATTGGTGACAGTTGATCACAAAAGAATTCACTCCAAAACTAAAATTGTTTTAAATATACTTACCTGTGTATTATGTTTTCTGAGGGATGCTCTTCTGTAGAATGAATTTTTGGTGGCATGACCCATTTGTATACAGTTAAGTGTGATATTCTGATTATCATTTATCTGAATATTAAGATGCTTTAAAATATATTTTGTCTTAAAATTTTTACAATTTAGAGGTAAATTCTTACACATAATGTCATTTATTTTTATGAATTTCACACTGTATGCAGAATCCAGACTTAAAGCAGCACTGTTCTCTATGAGTACCTTGTTGCCAGATCTACATGAACAAAATGTTCAGTTCTTTCACTCTATTGCCATTAGCACTATGGCTTGACTTCTCCATTTTTGTGAAGCATTATTGCACAGACTTTTATTTTAACATTATTGCCAAGTAACTAAAGTTCATCAGAATCCCAAATCATTGGCTGAAGACTGAATTCTGTTTTTTTTTTTTTTTTTTCTTTTTTTTATTATTATTATTTTTTTTTTCCCAGTGGGTTTTGTCATACATTGATATGAATCAGCCATGGATTTACATGTATTCCCAATCCCGATCCCCCCTCCCACCTCCCTCTCCACCCGATTCCTCTGGGTCTTCCCAGTGCACCAGGCCGGAGCACTTGTCTCGTGCATCCCACCTGGGCTGGTGATCTGTTTCACCATAGATAGTATACATGCTGTTCTTTTGAAATATCCCACCCTCACATTCTCCCACAAAGTTCAAAAGTCTGTTCTGTATTTCTGTGTCTCTTTTTCTGTTCTGCATATAGGGTTATCGTTATCACCTTTCTAAATTCCATATACATGTGTCAGTATGCTGTAATGTTCTTTATCTTTCTGGCTTACTTCACTCTGTATAAGGGGCTCCAGCTTCATCCATCTCATTAGGACTGGTTCAAATGAATTCTTTTTAATGGCTGAGTAATATTCCATGGTGTATATGTACCACAGCTTCCTTATCCATTCATCTGCTGATGGGCATCTAGGTTGCTTCCATGTCCTGGCTATTATAAACAGTGCTGCGATGAACATTGGGGTGCACGTGTCTCTTTCAGATCTGGTTTCCTCAGTGTGTATGCCCAGAAGTGGGATTGCTGGGTCATATGGCAGTTCTATGTCCAGTTTTTTAAGAAATCTCCACACTGTTTTCCAAAGCGGCTGTACTAGTTTGCATTCCCACCAACAGTGTAAGAGGGTTCCCTTTTCTCCACACCCTCTCCAGCATTTATTGCTTGTAGACTTTTGGATAGCAGCCATCCTGACTGGCGTGTAATGGTACCTCATTGTGGTTTTGATTTGCATTTCTCTAATAATGAGTGATGTTGAGCATCTTTTCATGTGTTTGTTAGCCATCTGTATGTCTTCTTTGGAGAAATGTCTGTTTAGTTCTTTGGCCCATTTTTTGATTGGGTCATTTATTTTTCTGGAATTGAGCTTCAGGAGTTGCTTGTATATTTTTGAGATTAATCCTTTGTCTGTTTCTTCATTTGCTATTATTTTCTCCCAATCTGAGGGCTAAGACTGAATTCTGGAAGGAGATAAGTTTGCAAAGCTTTACAAGTGCTGATGAATGTTTTGTGTGGATTCCTGTGGAATGGGAGAGGCAGAGTCCTAGTGGGATGCGGTTAAGAACTCATAGAAATGAGGAAACCAGTTGGCTTGATCTTTCCAGAAGCTTGGTTGTGAATGAAAAGTTAATGGGGTAATTAAAGGGGGATGTTGGACTAAC
This sequence comes from Dama dama, assembly GCF_033118175.1. NCBI lineage: Eukaryota > Metazoa > Chordata > Mammalia > Artiodactyla > Cervidae > Dama > Dama dama. Next base: position 76,873,397 of record NC_083698.1, on the reverse strand, counting down.
GATGGGGAGACTTGCACATGTCAGAGAAGGTACTGACTATGAGGAAGAAGAGGTTTCATAGTCTAGAAAAAGGAGTCTAACAAATTGAGTAAGAGCTTGAACATGACAGAAATGGGAGAAACCTGTAAGAAAGGGTACCTCATGCTCTGAGACAGCCAGGAAGAAGCGGGAGAGGAGCATGGTAGATTAAAGGTGAAGGGACAGAAAGTAGAGGGAATTCCTGCTTTGTTCGTTTTCTTAATTAAGTAGTAGGCAAAATTATTTGTGAATGATCAGCTTAGAAGCAAGGCAATCATGAGGGATGTGAGGATGGGAAGTTTTGGAATGACTGCTCTTAGGATTGGATGTGAGCTCACCAACTAAGGCCAGGCACGTAGTTAGCTGTGTGATACTGAGATCCATTACTTTAATAAGCATTTCCTGAAGGCATGCTACATGTTAAGTATTTGGTTAGGCTCTGGGGATACAGATGTGAAAGACCTGGTCCTGGTCCCCTGGGCCAGGAAGATCCCCTGGAAAAGGAAATGGCAGCCCACATCAGTATTCTTGCCTGGAAAATCCCATGGACAGGGGAGCCTGGTGGGCTGTAGTCCATGGGGTCACAGAGCTGGCATGACTTAGTCACTGAGCACACAAATTACTAGTTACCATGTGGCTGCTGCTCTGGGAGCTGAGAGTAGAGACATTTTTCTCAGCCTGGGGAGAAGAGAGAAGTTGATAATTTTTCTTAAAGGAGAGTTTCTTAGACCCTTTTATGTAGCTAGTTAGCTTTACTATCATCAACACAATGGCCATGAGTTTGAGCAAACTCCGGGAGATAGTGAAGGACAGGAAAGCCTGGCATGCTGCCGTTCTTGGGGTCACAAAGAGTCAGACCTGACTTAGCAACTGAACAAGCTTTACTTTATGCATTTAAGATGATACAGTTTTCAAGTAAATTAAAGTCAGAAGATTCTAAAAAGGTAAGTTATTCATTAAATGATATCTGACAGAAAAATATAAAATAAACCACAAAATCTTTAAAAGAAAAAAAGCATTCATACTTTTTCAGTTGTTAGTGACCAAAACCCAATTTAAAGTAAAGACAAACAAAAACAAATGAAGCTATAGATTCATACCATTGCTAATATGTGGGAGTCACTCCTGGTTTCAAGAATGGCTGCCTTAAGGGGTTCAAATAATGTCATCAGGGTCTTTGTTTTACTACATTTTTGAGAAAGGAGCCTCCTTTTAAATTTTTAAATTTTCAGCCTCACCCTGTGGCATGTGGGATCTTAGTTCCCCCACCAGGGATTGAACCCACACCCCCTGCAGTGGGAGGTGAAATCTTAACCGCTGGACCACCGGGGAAGTCTGAGGAAGGAACCTCTTTACTCCAGCAGTTTGTTATCACACTCCCTATATGCCTGTATTCCCTTTGAGAATAAAAATTTTCTTTTGCCAAGGTAATGTGGCAGACTCCTGAGCCCCAGGTACAGGAAAGCCACATTCCCTATCAAATCTGGCCACTGAATATGATGAGAAATATTTGCCTTATCATTATAAAACAAAACATCCTATTCTTTATATTTTTATTAAAATTTGGGATAAAACTATAAAGTCTATAATGCTTATCAGCTGAGTACTTTTAAGGCTTTAATTAATAGATTAATTATGAAAGCTTTACCTTTATTAAACCAAGTAGTCACCAGTTATTTCATTATAATTTTGAATACACACCATGAGCAACTCTAGTGTTTAGACTGAGTAAACAATAGAAAACAAATGTACATTATATCTTAGATGTGGATGTAGCCTAAATTTATGTGTTTGAGAAGTAATTTTTGTGGTTATACAGCTGTGAACAGATAAAGCATTATAAATCCTTCATTATGGGTTCTCCTTAACATTCAAATGTACTGGCCTCTTAATAGAGATTTTGAAGATTTTGAATTTAGTACAATCCATACGACCATTAAACACTTTTTATAATAACGTTTAATATAAATAGGAAACTATTAGGTAGTGCAAATTTAGTATTCTTAAAGAGACTTTTAAAAAAGTCAAAACACAGTAGCATAAAGGTAATTTTAGGCTAACTCCATTATGAGCAAGGAAATTCCTATTTGGGGAAGTTTAGAAAATAATTTACATATTTTATGGGACTAATCATTATGAGTCATTTAATGTGGCCTATTGCGTATATTTGAATTTCTTTTTTTCTGTTGTTAGACTAATGACTGAGAATACCTACAAAACATATTGTTTCCTTTACTTTATTTAACTTTGTAAGGTTGTAACCTTAATGGCATTCATCTGTAGGCAGTCAATTTAATTTTATTATTGATGTTGCTTTTATATTAAGTCAAGTAAGAAAATACCTCCATGGTGAAGCACATCATGTCGTATTTTGGTAGTTCAAATTTATTACTATGATTAATGGCAGTGATAACTATTATTATTTTTGCATCATTAAGCATTGACATTTTTGACATAGGAAACCATCACCACAGTCAAGGTAATGAACATATTCATCCATTTAGTATTAATTTTTAATGCTTGGATTTTGAAACTATGTTCGAAAACAGTTTGAAGGATGAGAGTATTAGGGTTATTACTGATTACCAGATAAATGATCTGGTATGAAAGATATAAAACAATATAAAAAGTTTAAAGTTTGTGCATAGCCTACTACAGAAAATGAAGGCTTATGACTCGATTTTCATCATCAAAATATTCTCTTTCCACCCTCTTAAAATAACCAGATAAGGTTACAGTTATGGTCACCAAGTTTTTTTGTTTGCTTGTTTCTTTTTTTTTTCCTCCTTTTAACTGCAGGGCATTCTGCCCTTTAAGTTTCTAGTCAGAGTTTGATGCTCTGTAAAACAGAATAAGAACCATTGTTATATAAGCACCACATGTAGGCAAGGTGTGTTTGGCTTTAGTTCAGAATTTTAAAGATTAGAATACAAAAGCTCATAAGCTGGGTAATGTTTTCAAGAAACACTTCTGAACAAAAACCAAAGCAAAGATTAAATCTGGGTGCTGATGACACAAAGGAATGATAAGAAGTAAGCATTCAGATTTCACCAGGGACATTTTCTTGGGCAGAGACTAAATACGTAAGAGCCATGTCTCTGTATGTGGGTATGCAGATGGAGAGAGATTGATTGAGATGCTTTGGTGCTGTCCAAGGACAGGAGCAAGACACACAGATAAAAGATGGCTCTCCTTTAGAAGGCTCTAAAGTGAATTTCAGACTGACTACTCCCTAGGCATTGAGATTATTCTGTTTATTTATTTTCAACTTCCTCGCTCAAGAAGATAAAACAGCAAGTTGGACAATCTGGGCAAAGAAGAATATGTGTTAGAATAGTAAAATACGTCTGAGAAGAGGTAAGAATACAAAATATAAAATGCTGTGTAGTCTAGCACATTCAGAAGTGACCTCCAGTTTCATTCCAAGATTTCTAGCAGGCAGCAAAAAGAAGGAAACTAAATTGCTTATATAAGTATTAGGATTTTCATAAGATTAAAATAAACAATTGTTCTAGAGAAGCAAAATTCTCCTACTAAAGAGACATGTTTCTCTTGTTAATGCTTATAGAGTTAGGAAAATGGTGTTTTCTTTCATTTTGTCTCAAATGTTGTATAGAATCTTCTGATTTCCAAAATACTAAATGAAAGTTGGGCATATAAAGTGAAGTAAAAATTTTTACCAACATTACTTAATCCCTAGAAAAATGCTTCTGACACTTTGAATCATGGAGTAGATTATTGTTTTGAGCACCAACTAAATGCCAGTAATAACTAAGGTGCTGTCAGACTTTGGAAACCAGTAATATTGAACATATTTTATGCATGCTATTTTGCAGGTTCCAAAGTACTCTCCCATTTATTATCATGTCACATTTTTACAGTGTGTCTGAGGATTACATAGTATTATCCCTATTGACAGCAGTCTGCATATTGGTTTGAGGCCAAGGTACTTGCTTAAGCTCACACTGCATTGAAGTGGTATAGCTGGAACTCAAAATAAAACCAAATCTTTCTTTCTTAAAATAATGTATTTTCCCCACTACAGCAAATAAAATTCAATTTTTCAAGGAAAACCTCTCACTTAATCATATATCATTTCTTTCTAAGACTTAATTCACATGTTAGTAGCATACTTCCATCTATTGTTTCACCTTGATAATGTGGAATAGGTTGGGGAAAGGACAGGCATAATAAAATCGCTACCATTTATCAAGTACTATACCATTGTTTCATTTGGTTATTAGTGATACAATAGTCCTATAAGCCAGTCTCATTGTTCATATTTTGCAAATGCAAAAACTGATGGCAGAAGAAATAAAAAGTAACAGAGCTGGTATGTGAGAGAGTCAGAATTCTAACCATGTCAGTTTGACTCCAAAGACCTTGTTCTTGATCATCATACTGTGTGACTTGGCAACTTTTATGATATTAATCAAGCAAGTGTTCATGATGTTCTCACACATAATTAAGTGTGAGACCACTGTTGCTCTGCCTTTATCAGGAAAGTTACAGAAAGTATAGCTATCTGCATAGGCTACTAGGTAAATACCCACCTACCCTCTAGGGAAAATTAATGTTGGCAAGAAGTAGAATTTCCTTTACCAGTTTTTGTATCTGTATATAAAAGCAGGGCTTTAGGGTTTCCCAAGATGAAGCTGCCAGCATAATGCCCATTAGGTCCTTAAAGTGAGTAGTGAAAAAATTCACTTGCGCATCTGATCAAGGGGGACTATTTGTAGATGTCACAGTGAAATCTGTACTTTAGAATCAGCACATTAGCAACTTCTAACCGTAAGTGTGGAGTTTGAGGTAGTGAATGGGTGCTGTCATTTTTAGTTCAGCTGGCCGAGGGAAATCGTAGTTTTAGAAATCAGAGGATGAACCTTATCTCACTTATTTTAGATTTCAAAGCACTCATTTTTCTCTGTCAGTGTTCACACATACTCTCATGCTTTTAGTTTATTTTGGTGTGTATATTAATATTTTATGTCTTTCTTCGGGTACTATAGTAGGCTTTGTAGTGAGTGAAAAAATGAGAAAAATAAATATGCCTCTACCTTAAAGTAATTTGTAATCCTGCAGAGGGTGAAGAGAAAAGAGAAGTATTTCAGATGAAAGATTTCCAGGCTGTATAAGCTAAAGGCCCCAAAAAAACAGAACCATGAAGAGTCAATGCATTAGTAAGTAGAGAGATGCAAGTGAAAACAATGATGAGATATCAGTTTACACTTAATAAAGTAGCAAGACTTGGCTTTATAGAGCCATGTGTTGACACGGATGTGGAATATAGAGGCCAACATGCACCTCTGTTGAGATTCCTGCCAGTGAAGACCTTTTGGAGAATGATTTGCCATTGCTTGGTCGATAAGCTTACTTATTCCTGTGATTGTGTGATTCTGCTCTTTGGCATATATCTGGGACCCTATCCCAGACAGGTCCATGAGGTGGAATGTATGAAGATATTCATTTCTGGTGGCCAGGAGTTCAATGTTAAAAGTGCAGGTAAGGGACTTCCGTGGTGGTCCCATGGTTAAGAATCCACCTTCCAATGCAGGGGATGTGGATTTAATTCCTTGTCAGGGAACTAAGATCCCTGTGTGCCTCAAGGAAGAGCCTGTGGGCCATGATGAAAGATCCAACATGTCACCACTGAGACCTGATGCAGCCAAGAAAACCAAACCAAAACTTTAGGTAAAATGTAAGCAATGCACAGAAGGATCACAAAAGAGCATGGAGAAATAAAAGAAGCAGACTGACATCTATCGCAGTGTTCATTTAAGTAAATTAATGTGTGTGCATAAAAATAATACATATTTTCCAAGAATAGTTATGAATAAAAGGATACAAATGTATATTAGAAAGTTTTCCTATGAGAGGAGTCTAGGAATGAGGATTGGGAATAAAAGCGAAAATAAATATAACACAAGGACTATCCACAAACCAATGATGTTAATCTGTGAGAGTAAACGAGTAGAGTGTTCCACTCTCTACAGTAGGAAAGACAAAAACCATGAGGATTCAGGGAAGTAAAAGTTCACAAGAGTTCAGGAAATATTTCATGAGGAAGTGGCATTTGATCTGTGTCTCAAAGGTTGGGTAAATTTGGACAGAGAATACAAAGGAGGAGATGCTGGTATTGGTAGTACATACAGAGATATATGAAGAGGGCCTTCCAAAGAAAAGGATCAGGATCTGCAGGTGCTTGGTAATACAGCGGCAGGGGTAATGGTTCAGTGAGGAAAGAGGTGTCCACTTTAGTTGGAATATATGGTATATGCTGCAATACAATAATAGCTAACATTTAGTACTAAGTGTCAGGCAGTTGGCTGAGTTATTTATGTACCTTTCCTATTAATCCTCACAATAATTCTATCACACCTATGATCTACTCATAGCCATCATTATCCTCATCCTCTTTACAGACAGGAAACCGTGACCTAAAGAGTTAAGTAAATTTCTAGCCACACATCCACTAAGTGCTGGTCATGATGAAAAGCCAGGTATATTTGACTCCAAAGTCTGTGCTCTTAACCTCCATGCTAGATTCCTTTTCAAGGCCATGCTCTGTATTTTTCTGTCAGTGTATATGCAGAGGGGTTGGGTAGTGAAGTGGTTAAAGTAGTCAAAACTCGGCCCTGTGTTATGTATGGCTTTAATTATCCCTTACTACTGATTAGTTTGATAGCAAAAGGATATTCGAGAAGGAAGCTGCCCATATTATAAAGCCCTGCCTATATTATAAAGGCCTTTCTGCTCATGTGTCTCTCATTGAAATGATGGAGGGGCCCTGCCAACATCAAACTAAATAAGGAGAAAACATTTATAAGCACCCTTTTAACCCTGTTAGAGCTATACATTCTGAAATCCCTTCAAATAACAAATGGGTAAGAACAAAAGGGGGCAAAACTGGCCTTTCAACTACAAAGACTGAGGTTTAAGCTACAGAGAACCCCATTTATCATGCTGCCTTGATACTGTTAAACTCCAAACTTCAATGTGGTTTAAGATCGGAGAAATGGCCACATCTATAAGATAGGGTTCTGTGCCTTAGCTTATTGAACTGGAATGTAGCACATCTCATTCTGGTCAATATGGAGATAGAATTTGGTTCCTTGGAAATGAATAGCCAGGCCCATGACTGACTATGCCTGTTCCCACACTTTGGAAAGTAATATTTGCAACATGAGAAACCATTAAGTATAGAAGCCCACCAATGGAAAACAAAAGTTGAAATGTTTAGAAAGGGCTTTCAGTGATGGGCCATATGACCTGAAGTTTCAAAAAAATGTCTGTTTTTTATTTATGCCTTCCACTTTCTCGCATCTCAACCCATTTCTCAAATTCTTCAGTGGCTATTTACACATCACGACATCTGGGATTGGGCTTCCAGCACCTGCTATAAGAAGCAGAGATTTTTCCTGCTAACACATGCCTTTAAATGGAAAAATTTAAATGAATATTTCTTATTTAGTTCAAAAAGAGTATGGTTTAAAATCTGGTTCTAAACAAATTTGCAGCTTAAGAAACTGTAACAGCAACATAATTTTAACAGAAGAAATACCCAAACATGAAGATCTTGATAAAGGAATAAAATAAATGAAGGACTCAACACACAGACTAAAAACAGACTCTTCATAGTTTAGACCTGGAAGACTCTACAGTACATCTGTTTAACATCTTGCAGTTTGAAGAACTCTGCCTTGAAAAACCTTCTGTACCAATGACACACAGAATAAAAGGTTATGTTATGACTTTCAGATGGAAACCTACAAAAGTTTATCTGCTGGACTAAACCATTAACTCTTACTATTTCTGATTCTGTTAGAAAGATTTCTCATGTGTGAATTATAATTAATATTTTAAGTTTACATCAGAAAAGCATAAAGAATTTTTAGTTGGAAAGAGAGAACATGCTGTGGAATGAATAGAATGTTTGAGTTGTGATGTCTAAATGGAACTAAAATCCCCCCAATCGGGATTTTATAGAGTGAATTGTAATAATAAGCATATATGCCTATATATTGAGTTAGGACCAAAAGTACTCTATCTGAAATGTGAGGATCTGAAATGCCAGGATCACTGGCAACATTCATTGAAAGTTTTGTCGAGACAACAGGATTCTATTTGCTTCCAAGTATGGGTGCAGACTGCAGCCATGAAATTAAAAGACGCTTACTCCTTGGAAGGAAAGTTATGACCAACCTGGATAGCATATTAAAAAGCAGAGACATTACTCTGCCAACAAAGGTCCATCTGGGTAAGGCTATAGTTTTTCCAGTTGTCATGTATGGATGTGAGAGTTGGATGGTGAAGAAAGCTGAGCACCAAAACATTGATGCTTTTGAACTATGGTGTTGGAGAAGACTCTTGAGAATCCCTTGGACTGTAAGGAGGTCCAACCAGTCCATCCTAAAGGAGATCAGTCCTGGGTGTTCATTGGAAGGACTGATGCTGAAGCAGAAACTCCAGTACTTTGGACACCTCATGCAAAGAGTTGATTTGTTGGAAAAGACCCTGATGCTGGGAGGGCTTGGGGGCAGGAAGAGAAGGGGACGACAGAGGATGAGATGGCTGGATGGCATCACCGACTCGATGGACATGAGTTTGAGTAAACTCCGGGAGTTTGTGATAGACAGAGAGGCCTGGCGTGCTGCGATTCATGGGGTCACAAAGAGTCGGACACGACTGAGCTACTCAACTGAGCTGAACTGATGGGTGCAGAAAAATGCCCTTACACTGATGTGGCAAAAATCATACTGGGTAAGGAAGTAGTGTCATTTGGAATAAAGTAGTAAAAAAAAAAATATATAAATCCCTTTTGTAATTGGTTTGCTACCAGAATTACATTGTGTTTGCTTGCGATTTACTTGGCTCTCAGGGGTAAAAATAAAGAGAGCAGTTCTTACATACACTGGGGTCTCCAGTGTTTAGCTGTCATGTGGATGTGCGTTTCCTTGATCTGCAGGAAGGAGATAGTTGCTTTTTGTCTAATCACAGAGGAGGCTCACTACCAGCCTCTTGCCTCTGTGTCCTCAGCATCCAGCAGACATCTCCAAAATGCTATTGGGCAGCAAGTGTATGTGTGTGTGTGTGTGTGTGTGTGTGTGTGTGTGTGTGCGTGTGTGTGAGTGAGCAAAGGAGAGATATCATTTTCTTCAGAGACATACACACCCTTGAACCCAGATGAAGCAAGAATCTGCTATGCAAGGGGCTTGCTGCGAGGGATTTTTCCATGTGCATTTTATTATGCTGAGGCTGACTGTGGTGACAAGTTATGCATTAAATAGCTATCTGTCTTTTGTGAAATTTCACATTCTCTTCTCTTTGTAGGGAAAGTGATGTAATACTCTATTCCTTGTATAAACAGTATCTTTTCATTAGAGGGTGTCGTTTCCCCTCACATACCATGAAAGCAGCATGCATCGCTTAAATGCATCATGGACTTGGTCACAGAATGATTACCTGTGCTCTTGGGGACAGTGAGGTGCATATACTGACACTGTTAGTAGCCAGAAGTTTTCACTGGGGAAATAAGTTTAGTATACTGTTATTAATTTGGTTTAGAAAATTGCTGCAGAGTGCTCAGACAAATAAGATGTAGCAGAACACATGGTCTTCGTTATTCAATAACTGTCCCTCTGCAAAGGAAACATGGTCTATTTCCCATTTGAGAAGGAGCTTACAACAAACTAGTAAATATGGAGAGAGGCCTACATATGTACTATAATTTTATGGAATTGTTGCTCCTCATATGCTTATAAAGCCCTGCCCCACTTCACAGACTCACACGGCAGGTCCACAGCGATGTAGTCCCAGCTGGAATTAGCATAATCATTACCACATTATAAACAAGCCGGTGGAAAAATAGCCTGAGAGATTTAGATGGCTTGTTTTATAAATGAAGGCAGGTGGGGATGGAGAACTAGATAGTTTTGGAAGAAATCCTTCTTTTTTTCCCTCTTTAGAAATAATAGGTTAGAGCTCACAAACCTCAATTAATAGCATGGAATGAGGAGGCAGAGTTGAAAGGAGTCATGACATATTCAGTATTCCTGGAGAAAAGTCAGAGAAAGGTTCACCACAGAGCCCCTCCAATGGAAGAAATCCTCATTTGATGATGGAAATGTTGAGCCTTTCTTTTTTCTTTTCTGTTGGATCACAAGTGGAAAACCTTTCTTCTGGTTTAATATAGTTCCTGTTGGTCAGGGTCTCTGGCTGTTTCCTCCTTTCTCTATTGTACTTTTTCCTGGAGTTGACTAGATGAGAAATCCGGACTTAATAGCTAATTCCACATTTACTGCCAAGACCAGAAATAAAATATGATGTAAAATATGGCCTTACCTGAAAGCTTCAGGACATTAAATGCTGTTAGATCCAGGTTGAGTTGAAAAAAAAGAGCCCAAGGCAAAGGAAGGAAAAGGATTTTATGAAAGTAAGAGATGGTACATGTGTCCAGGTTCTAAGAGATCAGACAACAGGATGAAAAGAGATTTAGTGTGCTGTCCTTTTTTCTTCTTTCTTTTTTTTCCTGTTGATTTTTCCAGGCAGACAGAGTAACTAAGTAATATGCTAGTCACTGAAGAATCATGGGTGTGTGCATTTAAACTTCTGTCTCAGGAGATACCCAGAGAACTATATTATTCTCAGGAAGATGGTGTTGGTGAATGTGGGTGAGGCAGTGCGCTCTCTGTGTGTTTATTACATCTTCTGTGGCCTTGTGATTTGTTTGTAAGATGGTTGAATTTGATCAGATGGGCTTAACCATGAGGATCTATAAAAGAGATTCACATTTATATATAATAATAACCATCATATGTAATAACCATGAGGATCTATGATAGAGATCCACATTCATTTATAATGTGGATCACATGAATTTGAACATCTGAGGGAGTTAATCTTTAGATATAGTATTCAGGTGCTTCTTAGCTTTGATGTGAGATTTCTGTTTGGAATAAAGGTAAGGTTTTTTTCTTCCTAGACTAACTTAGACTCAGATCTGGAAGACCGTTAAGTCTAGTAGACCTGTGGGAAGGGAATGCATATATATCAAACTGGTATCGCTGTCTGATCTGCTGAAAGTTCACTGAACCCTTGCACAATAACTTTAAATTTCATCAAGTCCTGAAGTGACTTAATGTTTCATTATAAATAAATTATCAGATATGGAATGTTTTATTCTTATAAATTGGCTTTTTCCATGATTAAGAAAGAGGATTGGATTAAAACAGGCCAATTTCAAAGTAATGTGCCTATTTTTCCATTATATGTTTGCAAAGTTAATAAAGTAATTGATATTGCAGAGACTTTGCCAAAAGGCAGGGCATTTCTAGGCCTTTCAGTTAAACCATGATGTCCAAAAGAGCTTGCTTAATGTATTATTTATTGAGCACCAATGGAATATTCAGATAGTATAAGAACAAAGTTAAGCCAGTGTATTCATGGTTTGAATAAAAGCATCTAAATATTGTTTCCTATTATAATAGAAACTTAGATTTATAGAACAGAAAAGGACCCTGGAGGATTTCTGGTCTAAATAAATCATTTTATACATGAAGATTCAGAGGCTTGGAGAGGGGAAGTGATTGACTTACTCTAGGGCCCAGCTAGAATTAGAACTCGGTCCTATTGATTCTCTGAGCACCAGAAGCTTCCGTTTTCCATTGGCTTCATCCCTAGCCATCTTTCATCCTCTCATCATTTTTGCCCACTTTCTGCAGCATCTTTTCAGCTGAATTCTTAGCCTTTGGACTTCCCCAACTCTAGTCCATCTTGCACACAACTATAAGATTAACTTCTTTAAAGATATTTTAGGATTAAGGATTCCTTCTCTGCAATATTCAGGATTCTCCAGAAAAACAGAAATGGTAGAAGATAGATAAATAGATATAAATAAATGCATTAATAAAATAAGAAATTGGTTCACATGATTATGGAGGCTAAGGCATCCCAAGAGCTGCAGTTGGCCAGCTGGAGATCAAAGAAAGCCAATCATGTAGTTCCAGCCTGGGTCTGAAGGACTGAGAATCAGGAGAGACAATAGTGTAAGTATAGTCTGAGGGCAAGAGAAGACCAATGTCTCAGCTCAGACCATCAGGCAGAAGAATTTTCCACCTACTTATCCTTTTTGTTTTATTCAGGTCTCAGCTGATTGGATGAGGCTCACCCACATTTTGGAGAGCAATCTGTTTTGTTCACTCTTTGGATTCAAATGTTAGTATCATCCAAAAACCTCCTCATAGACATGCTCAGATTAATGTTTGAACAAATATTTGGGCACCACGTGGTCCAATCACATCAATACATAAGGTAAACTAAAATACCTTCCTTAAGAAGTTAAAAAGTTATATCTCCTTTTTTTTTCTTTTTAGTAGAGCACTTTATTCATTTCAAAACTCTTTCATGGGCTTAATCTTACTAGATCTTCTCTTGGACACAGAAAGAGGAGGGAATGCTGACTTTGAATGCCAGATTGCTCCGAGGTACTAGGAAACCCCAACAGTGTTTGTTTTTCTTATTATAAAAGAAATATATGTTTACCATAAAAATGCAGATAATAAAGATAAATAAAAGGAGGAAATAAATATTTTCCTTAGCTCAGGGATCAGAGGAAACCTCTTTTACAGTGTTTTAGGCTTTTGATGTATATAATTAGTTTTACAAAATATTATACATAACGCTCATTCTGATATATTGTTATTTTCTATTCACATATACATATACCTATGAAAGGATTATTTAAAATCATTTCATAATACAGTTGACTCTTGAATAACAGGTTTGAACTACACAAGTCAACATGTGTAAATTTTTTATAAAAAATATGTACTGTGGTACTACACAATCCATAGTTGGTTGAACCTGTGGATGTGGAACCCCAAGTGTGGAGGGCCAATTAAAATGTTATTATATGTGGAGTTCACTCTATGCGTGGATAGCAGCCCAACCCTGAGTTGCTTAAGGGTTCGTTCTATATGTTTTATGGATGTCTGATAATTTGTTAGCTAATTCAGTCCTGGATATCAAGATTATTTCCATCTTATGCTGAGATAAAACTTTGAACATGCAGCTTTGCACATATGGATAGTAATTCTTTTGGAAAAAAACTCTTACAGGTGAATTTTTATTTTCTCTATCACATTAACTCTAAACTATTTTGCCTTATTTTCATCTTCTAATCCTAGTTATGATTTCTGCACCTTTCTAAAACAAATGTAATTTAGTGATCTCAGTTTTGTGTTGTATTGTATTCTTTTCTTTTTCACATATATGAATTTTAATTCTCCGAGTTAGCTGTCAGCTACTTGAGGGGAAGGATCACATTTTATGTTTTTGAGTATATATGTATAAACAAATATATAGTAGTTGATTTGAGTTATTAGTAAATTTATTGTGGGTTGTTTGACTACTTTCAGTTCAATAGTCTAAAACCTAAAGAAATTATCTTGTATAGTTTCTATTAGCTTTGAAAATTTGATGATCTCAAAACAATTTAAATAGTAGGTACTCAATCTTTCTATCAGTTGACACATGTTTTTGAACACTTCCTTTGTGTAGATTATTGCAATGTTTATGTTGGAAAGTGTCATGAAACACAAGAGACACTATTTCTGTCATGTAAACATATAGCTACAATCCAGATCATATATGATAGATATAAAATTTGGGAGGCACTCTTTTGTTTGGCCTGGTATGACATTCTGTGAGGAAATTGTTCCTTTTAATTAATGCCATGAATTCTGCCCTTTGTAAATATGATATTCCCTGTCTCTCTATTTTTTGGGCTTTTACTGGATACTGGCCTGTTCTAGACTTTCTGTAGACTTTATTAATGAATTGTGGAAAGAAAATATTGCATTCTAAAAACTAGAACTCTTTTTTGCAACAACTAAGGATGCAGCCTAATAAGACTTGGAATGATTGCTAAATTTAAATTGAGTATGAAAGTAGAGCAAGCATTAAAGAAATGCAAGCATCTGGCTGAAAGTAATTTAGGAGAAAACTGTAAAGGTTATCATCAGTGTATTTCTGCCTAAAGAGTTTATAGTCCAGTTGGAAATTTAGACACACACAACTTTCTAGTAAGTCAATTTCCTATGATGATGTAATTAGACATTAACATAATGTGATTCAAAGATATCAGTTCAGTTCAGTCACTCAGTCATGTCTGACTCTTTGCAATCCCATGGACTGCAGCAAGCCAGGCTTCCCTATCCATCACCAACTCCTGGAGCTTGCTCAAACTCATGTCCATTGAGTCGGTGATGACATCCTACCATCTCATCCTCTGTCAGAGAATTCAAAGATACAGGCAAGAACAATTATTGTGACTAAGAAAACTGAGTAAAAGACATTTAAGCAGGCCCTTGAAAGGTAGGATTTTGGTGGTGTGTGTAGGATTTCAGTTCAGTTCAGTTGCTCAGTTGTGTCTGACTCTTTATGACCCCATGAACTGCAGCATGCCAGGCCTCCCTGTCCAACACCAACTCCTGGAGTCCACCCAAAACTATGTCCATTGAGTTGGTGATGCCATCCAACCATCTCATCCTCTGTTGTCCCCTTCTCCTTCCTCCCTCAATCTTTCCCAGCATCAGGGTCTTTTCAAATGAGTCAGCTCTTTGTATCAAGTGGCCCAAGTATTGGAGTTTCAGCTTCAACATCAGTCCTTCCAATGAACACCCAGGACTGATCTCCTTTAGGATGGACTGGTTGGATCTCCTTGCAGTCCAAGGGACTCTCAAGAGTCTTCTCCAATACCACAGTTCAAAAGCATCAATTCTTTGGCACTCAGCTTTCTTTATAGTCCAACTCTCACATCCATACATGACCACTGGAAAAACCATAGCCTTGACTACATGGATCTTTGTTGACGAAGTAATGTCTCTGCTTTTTAATACGCTGTCTAGGTTGGTCATAACTTTCCTTCCAAGGAGTAAGTGTCTTTTAATTTCATGGCTGCAATCACCATCTGCAGTGATTTTGGAGCCCCCCCCAAAATAAAGTCAGCCACTGTTTCCACTGTTTCCCATCCATTTGCCAAGAAGTGATGAGACTAGATGCCATGATCTTAGTTTTCTGAATGTTGAGCTTTAAGCCAACTTTTTCACCCTCCTCTTTCACTTTCATCAAGAGGCTCTTTAGTTCTTCTTCACTTTCTGCCATAAGGGTGGTGTCATCTGCATATCTGAGGTTATTGGTATTTCTCCCGGCAATCTTAATTCCAGCTTGTGCTTCATCTAACCCAATGTTTCTCATGATGTACTCTGCAGCATTATAACTGTGGGGATAGGATGAAGGGGCAGTATGAATATCTGAAAATCCCTATTTATTCCTGGAATGTTGAAGAGTCTACTGGGTGTAAAAAGAAAAGGATGAGGGAGGAAGAAAGTGGTAGAAGATAAAACTGGAAAAGTAGCTTGCAGTCTGATTCTGAGAAATATTCTGTGCCATCCTGAATAGCTCAGAATTCATTCTATTGGGTATTGGCAGGGAATGAGGAGAGGGTTTTAAGTAGAGGATGGCACAATTGGTTTTATCTCTTAGGATAATTCCTCTGACTTTGTCACAGAAGCTAGATTGCAAGAACTAGACACTTGAGGTTAGAGAACAATTGAGAGTCTTTACAAACAATCGTTTAGGGTGGCCACCCATAATCATAAGTTTAAAAAACCTACAGAATGGGAAAAATATTTGCCAACCACATATTTGGTAAGGGGAAAATCCCGTGGACAGAGGAGCCTGATGGTCTATAGTCCATAGAGTCACAAAGAGTCAGTCACAACTGAAGTGACTTAGTGCACAATATCCATAATAAAGAACTCATGCAACTCAATAGAAAAAAATAATCTAATTAAATAGGACCTGAATAGACATTTTTTCAGAGAATACGTATGAATGACCAACAGGTACATGAAAATATGCTCAACATCACTACTCATTAGGGAAATGCAGCTTAAAACCACAATGAGATATGACTTCACACCTGTCAGGATGGTCATCCTCAAAAACACAAGAGATAACAAATGCTGGTGTGAATGTGGAGAAAGAGGAATCCTTGTCCACTGTTGGTAGATTTGTAAATTGGTACAGCCACTATGAAAAACAGTATGGAGTTTCCTTAAAAAATTAAAAATAGAACCACCATATGATGTGGCAGTTCCACTTATGGGAATATATACATAGGAAGCAAAAATACAAACTTAAATGGATATACGTACCCCCCATGTTCATAGAGGCATTATTTACAATAGTCAAGACATGGAGACGACTTAAGTGTCCGTTGATGGTTAAATGGATAAAGAAGTTCAGATTATTTATCTCTCTATCTATTCAGTTGAATGCTACTCAGTCATAGAAATAAGGAACTCCTACCATTTGCGACATGGATGGATCTTGAAGGCATGATAAGTGAAGTAAGTCAGACAGAGATAAATACTATATGATCTCATATATATGTGGAACCTAGAAAAAAACAATGACACCAAACTCACTTAAAAAGAGATCAGATTTGCAGTTACCAGAAGCAGAGCATGGAGGGAGGGACCATTGGTTGAAGGTACAAACTTACAGTTATAAGATAAAGAAGTACTAGAGATGTAATGTACAACTGATGACTATAGTTAGCATTGCTTAATGATATATAAGAAAGTTGTGAAGAGAGTATATCCTAAGAGTTCTTGTCACGAGGAAGAATTTTTTCTTCTTACTGTACCTATGTGAGATGGTGGAAGTTTACTAAATCTATTGTGGCAATCATTTCACAATAGACGTAAATCAAACCATGTTGTATACCTTAATCATGCAATAATATATGTCTATTATTTCTCAGTAAAACTGGAAAAAAATTTTATTAGTAACAGTGGTTCTATTGTCTGATGAAGAGACACTTTAATTGAATTTAAACTGATCTCCTGGATTGTGTCTGTGACTTTGGGTCATCCAGTGCTTTTATGGGATATCAGCCTCTTATATCTTCTCTTCTGATGTTGGTTGCATCTCTTTCTATAAGATGGGAGGGTTTGTACTGTAGGTGTAGCTGTGCTGTGCTTAGTCACTCAGTCATGTCTGACTCATGCAACCCTGTAGCCTGCCAGTCTTCTCTGTCCATGGGGATTCTTCAGGCAAGAATGCTGGAGTCGGTTGCCATACCCTCCGCCAGGGGGTAGCTAGTGATACTAAGTTTTCCTGATATGTAAGAGCCTGGATTTCATCTTCTTTTCAATCACTAGTCTTTTATGAGGTTGCATTTGCTTTGGGGAACAAACTGCTCCATTCCACCCCTCCTCTTGGGTAGGAAGGCCCGGAGCAGAGGCAGATCCAGTCAAGAACTATTTCTTCCTGCCTGAATGGAGGATGGCTATTGTTGCCCTCACAGTGAGGCATTTGTTATAACAATATCTTGGGACTTACAACCAATAAAGATTCATCTGAGAACCATGTAACCTTTCCCTCTGGAGAAAACATTAAATTTGCTGAAGTGACTATTTGAACATTACCAAAAAAACAAAGAAACAAAAAAAAACATATATACTAACATACTTCTCTTTGATCCCCAATTTCACTTCACTCAGCAAGTTCTCTCTGTTAAAGAACTACTACCACTAGAGTTACAGTTCTTTTCCCTTTCCCTGTTACCCTCATGGGCTCTTCTGCTATCCTGTCAGATGTCTAGACACTTTGCCAGGTTCTCATACATTTCACCTTTTTTCCTCAGGACCTATTTACTACGTGACTAGAGTTCTCCTGATTTGCCTAGAATGTCTCACTGAAGCATTTCCCTGCCTCTTGCTTTCTCCTTTACTCATTTGGCCTGTTTCCTTTTATTGCCTCTTTGGGCGCTTTTTTCCTTCCGTGGCAGCCTGCTCCCTTCTTTCAGGCTGCAGCGTCCCTTGTCTTTGCAGTGACTGGTTGCCTGAAGGCCCTCACTCTACTGTCTCAGTCCCTCTGCCTTCAAGTGGGTATGCTCTCTGGTTGATATGCACTCCTGGGACCCCTCCTGATTATCTGCTTGGGCCACTTTTGTTTTTATAGGTTACAACTTTCTTACTCTCCCATTCCCCCACAGTTTCTGCTGAATTTCCTATTTATTTTTTCTCTAAATATCCCTTCTCTTGGGAGGGAAAGAATTGACTTCCAGGCTGAATGCTACCAGGAATCCTATCACCTCTATAAACATATGTAACCGATACTCACGTGTAACTTTAAAACATATTTAAGCTCTCTCTCACAAGCTTTGTAAATAGGAAAAAATGGTTTATTAAATCACAAGGAAGGATACAATCTAAAACAGACAGAAAGAGAAATAAATGTATGTTGTGCTAGGTCATAATAAATGCTGACAATTCAGACTGATGTATATTCATTCATTCACTGAACATTCATGAATGGGATACTGTATGTGCTAGGTTCTGTGGATTTGAGGCAGTAGAAGACATACTTTCTATCCACAAGAAATAACAGTCTAGGGATTTCCCTGGCAAAATAGTGGTGAAAATTCCATGTTTCCGCTACAGCAGGTGTGGGTTTGATCCCTGGTCCAGGAGCTAAGATCCTATATGCCAAGTGGCATGGCCAAAAAAAAAAATATATATGTATATATATATATATATATACATATATATATGTATATATATATTTACATACATAAAATAATAAAAGAGATAATGGTCTACCTGGAAACACAAACATAAATATGGGTGATTACAATAGAACAGGATGAGTGCCATAATATAGGTACATACAGATAATCTTGAGAACACACATAAGAGAGAGAACAATTATGAGCCAGCCCAGGAAGATGCTGCACTGTGGTGGTGCTCGGTTAGCTGGCCTGAGAGTGATAGAAAGACTGCTATTTCGTAGGTCAGTGTTACCTCCTGGTCTGCCAGCTTTGAGAGGCCACTTTCAGCTCAGATAAATACTTTATCGGAATCATTAAACTTGAGCTTCAGGCTCTTGGAGAGCTTTATCAAACTTTTAGAGTACAGACTATCTAAAGGACAAAGGCATCTTTGAGGTGCTTGAGAATTGTTCTGGAGAGGTCATAGATTGGCTTTTCCCCATGTCTCAGCAACACTTTCCCTTCACAGCATGAGAGCAAAGCAGTAACATCTGTTTCTGTGTGACTATCCTGTGAGTCCATTCAAGGGGACAGGCAGTGGTTTAGTGTAGCATGTAACTTGTAAGGAATTTCATATGGAGAGAATTCTACTGTGTGGTTCTGAAATGAGGGAAGAGAGGAAGTTGCTTTTATTACTGTGGCACATGAGGCCCCTCTGTCCTGAATTCCTCTTTTTCTAATTTGTAACCATTTCCTGACTGACGTTCAGGTTGTATGCTTTCTCATAAGTTCCCTGATGCTTACATCGGTTCACAGCCAGGGCTGTGCTAGGCGAGCCTGGAGCCTGGTCCCCACACCTGGGCTTATACTGGATTGATCACATGGCAGGGCCTGGTGCTGGCCTGCCAGGGCAGATGGAACAGTTCAACCCTGTGTTCATCTGGCACGATTACCAGGCATTGAAGGGTTTGTCTGGCTTGTTCCACTCATTTTCTTTGTCAGCATAACTGAGATCAAAGTCCAAGCAGGATTCATAAATGATAACCTAGAACTTTGCCCAAACACAGAGGCTACTATCTGGGCAGTATCTTCCATTATGCTTTCCCCAAAGGCCGGGAAGGAAAAGGGCAAATTTCGCTTAAGTACAGCCTTTATTATGCTGAACAGTTCCCATCTCCCACCACCGCATTGTCATATTAATCAATTAGTTCAGGGATTTGAGATTTCCTGACCTAATCACAGGACTTGGGAAAGACTGATTTCTGTTTATATGAAGCTGTGGCTGTGATTACAAACTTGGTACCTGCCTGAGCTCATGTCTGTCATTCTGTACACATTCAGGGTTTGAGATGGTTCTGGCTTTTCTGGGAGTAAGAATGAATGATCTCTGTTTGTGTTGGCAAGCAGAGATAATTTACTTCCGGAATGCATTTTGTTCAAAACAATATTGACAAACAATGTTCAGAATGGCAACATAGTTTATGGAAGTAATTGGGTGGGTAATACATTTGGACTTGAGTGGGTAATACATTTGGGTAATGCATTACTTTAAAGAATAGGTTGTGGTGTTCTGAGTTTACTTTTGTCATATTATACCCTCTTCAAAAATGAGTATTAGTGCCTTAAAGAAAGAAAGGGAGATATGAATTTGTTGGTATGGCCTTGAGTTAGGGAATAACTAGGAATTCACCAAGAGCAACGATTCTCTTAGAAAATAACATTCAGATAACACAAAAGATTTTTATTTAGTTAGAAAAATTAATATGAGTCTTCTCTAGATTGGTGCTCTAGACTGTGCTCTTCTTTCAGAAAGCATATTTTTATATATTACATAATTATGGTCACTTCAAATGAATCACTTCCTCATGTCTGTAGGAATGACCTGGTCTCCTAAATGATATCTGATAGATGACTTCAAACTTTGGTGGTGCTACCTATACTCCTCCTCCTTTGGCATAAGCCATTAGCTTATCATTTTCTGAAGTAGAATGGATATTCATGAGCCTCTGGAGCTGGCCTAGTCCTAATATCCTACATACCTCATGGCCAAAAAACAAAGCATAAAACAGAAGCAATATTGTAACAAATTCAATAAAAAAATTTTAAAAAATGGTCCACATAAAAAGATCATTAAATGAAAAGACTGATGGACCCCCATCGCTGTCTGATAAAATATTTCTGGGGTAGGACCAGAGATTTTGCATTTCTAACATTGTTTTGAGAATGCATTATATTTGAAAGTACATTATATCTGAGCACTATCTGATTGTAAAAGTGCTCTGTACTTTCATATCTCTGTGTGGCTTCACATGTAGTGTGATTGATCTTGTAGGATTTTCCCAAATCTTGTAATTCTTGTAATTTTCTTCCCAGATTTCCAGGTCAAATGCAACCTCTTCAATGATCTTTTATGATTGCCTTAGTCAGGGCATGCCCATAGAACAGTTGTTTTACAGTCTGTTCTCTCCAATTTCATAACAATTTATTTGCCCTCTTACAGTACTTACCACTGCCAATTCTGTATAAAGGGTGCATATCTTGGCTTTGCTACCAACATATAAACTCTTTGAAGGCCAAGGTTTTGTTGGTACCCTACCCAGATTCCCTTGGAATTCACTTTACTACCTCTGTGTATCCATCCTCCTGTACACTTTGCTCCTACCAACATGAACTTGTAACTTTCTTCAGAGGACCAGACTTGAACTACTAGGGCTATTTCACTCAGCCATGTAGAGAGCTGGAATTGTCTGAAGTTTACATCCTCAGCAGAGTGACCTGCAGCTAAGTGACTGAGGCAACAACATGAAAGCCCAGCTCCCATGCCTTGGACACTCCACAGCACTCACAAGATTGGGCTGAGGCAGGGGCCTCATTGGAAATCAAATCCGTGTTTGACTTCTTCCCCTTCCCTGTCCTGCTTTTCTTACTCTCTTAGTGGATTTCTCCTGAGAGCACCTTCTTGATAAATCACTTGGAAGGTGTTGTATAAGCGCTTGTTGAATGAATGAGTGCTAGAAAAGATATAGATTGTCATAGTTAGAAACATGAACCCTGGAGCCAGGCCGCCAGGTTTAAGTCAGAGTTCTACCACTTCCTGGCTCTGAGAGCTTGGACAAGTTATTTGACCTCTTTGTACTTCAGTTTCTTTATGCATAACGTGGAATGGTACTTCATCAGGTTGTTATGAGGATTAAATAAATGAATGTTTGTAAAGCACTTAGAGTGTTTCCTGGCTTAGAGTAAATGTTAAGTGTTTGTAAAAGACAAATTAAATAAACAGTGCTTTGAAAGAAAGTAAAGAAAACATAAATAAGTGGAAAGACATACTGTGTTCATTGACAGGAAGACAATATTGTTAAGATGACAATACTACCCAAAGTGATCTACAGATTCAATGTCATCCCTATCAAAATCCTACTGGCAATATTTTTTTCCCCCAGAAATAGAAAACCCATCCTAAAGTGACTTTGAATAGCCAAAATAATCTTAAAAAGAACAAATTTAGAGAATTCACACTTCCCAATATCAAAATTCACTACCACACTATAGTTATCAAAACAGTGTGGTACTGGCACAAGGACAGACACAGACCAATGCAATAGAATAGAGAGCCAAGAAATAAACTCTTACATATGTGATCAGGTGACAAGTATGCCAAGACCATTCAACAGAGAAAGGACAATCTTTTCAACAGAAATTCTGGATATCCACATGCAAAAGCATTAAGTTGGGCCCTTACCTAATGCCTTATAAAATTAACTCAAAATGGATCACAAAATTAATGTGTGACCACAGAATATAAAACTCTTAGAAGAAAACATAGGGGAAACCTTCATGACTTTGAATTTGATGCTGATTTCTTGGTTATGATACCAAAGGCATAGGCAACAGAAGAAAAAATAGATAAAATGGATTTCATTGAAATGAAAAACTTATACATCAAAAAAGTACTATCAAGTGACAGACAACCTGAAGAATTGGAGAATATATTTGAAAATCATATGGCTGATAAAGGGTTAATATCCCGAATACGTAAAGAACTCCTACAATTCAACCACAAAGAAACAACTCAATTAAAAAAAAAATGGATGAAGGACTTGAATACACATTTCTCTGAAGAAGATAATACAAATGATCAAAAAACAGATGAAAAGATGCGCCACATTATTAGGCATTAGAGAAAAGTAACTCAAACCTGTATATTGTCACCCTGCTTATTTAACTTCTATGCAGAGTACATCATGAGAAACGCTGGGCTGGATGAAGCACAAGCTGGAATCAAAAGATTGCTGGGAGAAATATCAATAACCTCAGATATGCAGATGACACCACCATTGTGGCAGAAAGTGAAGAAGAACTAAAGAGCCTCTTGATGAAAGTGAAAAACGAGAGTGAAAAAGTTGGCTTAAAGCTCAACATTCAGAAAACTAAGATCATGGCTTCCGGTCCCATCACTTCTTGGCAAATAGATGGGGAAACAGTGGCTGACTTTACTTTGGGGGGCTCCCAAATCACTGCAGGTGGTGATTGCAGCCATGAAATTAAAAGACACTTACTCCTTGGAAGGAAAGTTATGACCATCCTAGATAGCATATTAAAAAGCAGAGACATTACTTTGCCAACAAGGGTCCGTCTTGTCAAGGCTGTGGTTTTTCCAGTGGTCATGTATGGATGTGAGAGTTGGACTGTAAAGAAAGCTGAGCACTGAAAAATTGATGCTCTTGAACTGTGGTGTTGGAGAAGACTCTTGAGAGTCCCTTGGACTGCAAGGAGATCCAACCAGTCCATCCTAAAGGAGATCAGTCCTGGGTGTTCATTGGAAGGACT
The DNA here is from genome assembly GCF_033118175.1 of Dama dama. Classification (NCBI taxonomy): domain Eukaryota; kingdom Metazoa; phylum Chordata; class Mammalia; order Artiodactyla; family Cervidae; genus Dama; species Dama dama. Next base: position 76,849,993 of record NC_083698.1, on the reverse strand, counting down.
GATGTTGAAGCTGAAACTCTAATACTTGGGCCACCTGATGCGAAGAGCTGATTCATTTGAAAAGACCCTGATGCTGGGAAAGATTGAGGGAGGAAGGAGAAGGGGCTAATAGAGGATGAGATGGTTGGATGGCATCACCTACTCAATGGACATAAGTTTGAGTAAACTCCAGGAGTTGGTGATGGACAGGGAGGCCTGGTGTGCTGAGGTTCATGGGGTTGCAAAGTGTCGGACATGACTAAGCGACTGAACTGAGCTGAACTGAATGCCACTTCATATCCATCAGGATGGCTATTGTTAACAAACAAATAAACAAATAAAATAGAAAATAACAACTGTTGGTGAACATGTGGAGAAATTGGAACTCTCATGCTGAGTGGTGGAAAGTAAAATGGTACACCTACTGAAGAAAACATAGCTGTTTTTTCAAAAGACCAAACATAGAATTTTGATCTGCTCCAATAATCCCTCTCCTAATTATATATCCCAAGGAATTGAAAACACTCAGACAGATATTTGCACACCGCTGAGGACAGCAGCATTATTCACATAATTCACAAAATTTCCACAAAGTGGAAATAACCCAAGGGTCCATCAGCAGATGAACAAAATGTTGTATCTGATAGAATATTGTTCAGCCATTAAAGGGAATGAAATTGTAATACAATACATGCTACAGCATGAATGATCTTTGGAAACATTATGCTCAATGAAATGTCAGACACCAGAGGGCAAATGTTGTATGATTCCACTTATGAGGGACCTAGGATAGGCAAATTCAGAGACAGAAAGTAGAGCAGAGGTTAGGAGGGGAAGGAGAGATGGGGAATAGTGTTTAATGGATACAAAGTTTCTGTTTAGAGTGTTAAAAAAATTTTTTTAGAAATATTTAGTGGTGATGTTTATACAATATTGTGCATCTATTTAATGCAATTGTATACTTAGAAGTGGCTAAAATGGTAAATTTTATGTTATATCTATTTTACCAGAGTGAAAAAAAATGCATTAACTCTTGCCTTCCATTTTGCTGTTCCTGTTCTGTCTCTGGGACTTTTGATATCTGTCACACTAATGTTTCTTTCCTTTCTCATGAAAGAAGTCCATGTAAGTTGTCTATGAGCCTTTAAACAAAGTTTCTGAAGAGCTGTAAAGTTTTAAACATTCAATTAAAAGCAGAGAAACAAAAGATCACTGTGGATAAACATGAATAAATAAGGGAATAATTAGATTATTGGAAAATTCTTTACGTTTAGTCAGAATTTGCAATAACCCCATGAGTGCAGTGAGTCCGGTTTAATTATTGATGCCATAAAGCAGTCCGCACCTAGAGTTTTCTTCAGCTTTACCGTTTATGATTTTATAAAAGCTGTCCATATGGGTCCACTTGGTTTGGGCTCATAGGCAAATTGGTCTCCAGCCAGATACTCCATCTTCTTATGTATCACACCTCTCCATAGAGCTGAAATGTTCCCCTGAAGAGAAACTTTTAAAAACCCCACAAACTCTAATTTAGATTTGGCAATCACTAGGCTGTGGTGTTTGAGTGTTTTAGACTTAGCAATAAATAGTGTTTTAAAACTTCCAATGTCTGTGTCTTAGTTGCTGTGCTTTCTGTATCTACAGTCAAGAGCCCTAGATGCAAGAATAATTAAATCACACAAGAATAAATTAAATCCCTCATTGGTTAAGATGGTCCTTCCCCCTTCATAGCCTGGAGGAGGGCATGGCAACCCACTTCAGTATTCTTTCCTGGAGAATCTCCATAGATAGAGGAGCCTGGCGGACTTCAGTCCATGGGGTTGCAAAGAGTCAGACATGACTGAGCGACTAAGCACAGTGAAGTGAAATGAAAGAAGAAAGGAGAGGAGGAGGTGCATTTGTGTGTGAGATAGTATTCCTCAAGGAAATCAGTTTATATTTGACAAATCTCCATAACATTTATTCTGACATATTTTTGCCTTTGCCTCTCATACTTTTACATCTTTACCTTAAGACTTTAATCTTCATTTGAGCAGTGCAGTGTTGAGGGATCTGTGGGACAGAGGACTGACTCATTCAAATATATGACATTTTACATCAAATTTCTTTAAAAATAATATAATGGTGGTGAAAGACCAAATTCCACATAGCAGCTTTTCAAACTTCAGCCAGTCTCACATTTATTTCACACAAAACTCCTTTAATTCCTTTCTGGAACAAGATATGGTATGAAAGAGACAGAACAATAATCTGTCAAATTGTTTAATACAAAACATTTTAGGCCTTGGGCATGTCATATTATATTTGCTACTTAGATTCACATCACCTTTTCTACTGTTGTTGGTCTAGGGTTCTTAGGTGAAAGGGCAGTTTGTTATAAATGACATTGTTAAAAACACGTTGATGTTACTGGTAGATCTGTTCTTGTAGAGTGTGAATATAACATATTTGCTCATCCCTTGTATATGGAGTTAACAGTGACAAGACGAGTGGTAGATATAGCTAGACTGACCATGTGAACACTTAGTCAATACCCACTGGTTAAAATCTGAGCATTTGGAAAGGGTACACACACACCCACACATACACACACACACACATGATATGTATATTTATGCATACACTTCCCCCACGTTTTGGGTGGAGGACCTTAGAAACAATGACATGGCCACTGGACAGAGAGACAGGAAAAAGCATGGCCACATGGCAAAGGCAGCATCTCAGTATAAGTTGTAAAACTGGTTTCTTAGGTTTTCTTGGTCTTTTCACAGGAGGCAGAGAATCATTCTCACCAAGAGTTAACAGTATCAGAGTATCCTCCCTTCTGGCAGGCACAGAACTCCTGGAAAGTCTCTTAGGAGTGATATATCTTAAGTTAAGTGGAAATCCTATACCCCAAGGATCTTAGATTCTTGATTAGAGATTATACTGAGAGAGACAAATTAGTTATTTCCACCCAGCTCTCCAAAGCTCACTGGTTGGCTTTGTATTGACAATTCAAAGTAAACCTTATATTTATTTACCTTCATTGAAGAGCTTGCACAGTGGAAGTTTGTTGATGTGCAGTGAAATCCCTAGTGGGAAATTACTAGAACTCACAAGATGAGGAATATTTGTTTTCAAATGGAGTTTTAAATTGACCTTGATAGTTTTCAATGTTTCTTAATTAGTGTTTGCAAATCTGCTGATTTTACGAAAAATCTGTTTCTTGCTGTATTAGAGTATAGCATCACAACAAAATTAGCATTCCATATGTTGTTTTGTTAAACATACTTGGTGACTTTCTTTAAAATCCCTTGGGAAATGTTTTGAAATTTGTTGAAACAAACATGCAACACTTGAAATTAAATGGTGATTATCACCACATTGTCCTTTCTTTAAAGCATTGCTGGTATTTGGACTCAGTGAGGAATGCTATCATTGAACACATTTTCTGCAGAAATTACTCACAAATGGGTAAGACGTAGATACAAGCCTTTTTGCCTAAGTAAGTGTAGCTTGCTATAGAATTCTAGTAATGCCGTGACACCATGATGAAGCACATTTATTTTGCCAAAAGCTGGAGTGGCATAAACCATCTATAAAAGCCTTTATAAGGGTATTCTCTACTCTAAATGCAAAGAGAAAGTTCAGTTCCCTTTTCTTAAAATCTCCTTCAGAACATTTAAGTAGAAACAGAAGAATATATTTCATCTGATATTAGAGAACTGAATTGCCTCTCATTGGTAGTACTAATCATTAACAGTTACTCATTTATTGAATGTGAGATGTGGAAAGAGTTGTCGTGTGTCTGTCTTCACTTTAGGCTTACCATTTAGTCAACTTAGATTTAGTAGTGAACTTACAATTTAGTAGTGAACATCTACTATATGCCAGTAATTTTGCAAGGAGCTAAAGTTACTGACAGGAATAAGACACGATGGCATGAAAGGTTCTGCTCTGTGAACATCATAGCTGAGCCGAGGAGATAACGGTTACTACACTAGAGTTGGGGGGAGGGGTTCAGGAAAGAGTTCAAAGAGGAGTAGGTGCTTAAAATTAAAAGGTGAATGTCAGGTTATCAGGTTGGAAAAGCAGGAAAGAACATTCCAGGATGAGTGACTGACCCATATAAGGCACTGAGGTTTAAAGGTTGCAGGATGTCAGTGTGATGGTAGTTCATTCTGTGTGGCTAGGCAGGGTGTTTAGGGTGGACCCTGAGGAAAATGCATTTGGTAAAGTAGGTGGGTGTTTTCTACCCTGCTGAGGGCCTTGGACTTCATCTTGTAGGATACAGAAAGCTAAAAAAATTTCAAGAAGGGACAGAAATTAAGCAATGTTGTATGAGCAGAATGTGAGGACTCTGAAGACACCAGTATTAGTTATTTTTAATTTTAATTTTTATTATTTTTTAATTTCTTATTTGTTGGCCACATGGCATATGGGAACTTAGTTCCTTGACCAGGATCAAACCTGTGTCCCCTGCATTGGAAGTGCAGAGTCTTAACCACTGGACTGCCAGGGAAGTCCCAAGGAGCTATTTTAATAGTCTTGAAAAGGATCCTGAAATCTGTGTCTCTTGCATCTCCTGCATTGACAGGCAGATTCTTTACCAACTATACCACCTGGGAAGCAAGATCATAACAGTGGGGATTAATAGGCTGTCCTTTTTAGGTCTTAGAGAGATTTAGGAAGAAGAACCAATTTAACTGTAAAGAATGAAGGCTGAGAGAGTCCCAATGAATCCCAAAGTTTGTGGTGTGCTAATTGAGTGGGTTGTGGCATCATTTGTTGTAGGGAACATAGTAGAGATTTGAGAGAAAGAAAATGAGGTCTGGCTTGGACATGATGAATTTAAGGATAGAGTGGAATGTATTGAAAGTGTGTGTTTTTTCCTTGGTTCTGATAGATAACCCACACATTTCCTCCCCTTCTCTTGATAAGATTAAGGCTTTTATTGGGTTGGCCAAAACTTCTTTTGAGTTTTCCAATGTTACAGAAAAGCCCCAAAGAAATGTTTGGCCAACCCAATACTTTCTATGAGAGAAGGGTCCAGGGAAGTGGGTGGGATTTAATGCTTGTCTCCACTTGCATTATCCACATGGCACTGAAGGAGCTCTTGTCCTTATCTGTGGCTTCCATCCTGTGCTCACATAAGGATTTGTTAAAATTGTAGCTGTTTTCTTCCTAGCTGCTGTCACTCACCTCTTCCTCCTCTGCTTTGCCAAAGGAAAAATAGTTTCTTTGACCCATTTCTCCTCAGAAGGGCTTTTCAATTCTTTGGAAATTGGTTCTAGTTGCCTTGATACTTCAGCTCTAAGATATGCTCAAGAAAAATCATTGTAAACTTTTTTGGCTTTTTCTCCTTATGAGGGTAAGGGCCTCTTGTGCTTTTTTATATTCTAAGTGGAATCATGAAATCAATTTTGACAATTAAAAAACTGACAATTACTTTAGAACATGATCTGAAAAACAGAGTTGTGGACTGCTGCTGGCAGGTAATTAGAGCAATTAAAAACTGGTCTTTCTATGATGCTAAAGAGATAAACTTGGTGGTATCAGTGCTCAAAAATTCACAGTAGGAATCTGGCTACACTTGATAGGCTCTTCTCAATTATTCCTCAGATCAGAACTATTTCCATTAAGCTGTAGATACCTACTGTCTCTCGTACCTATAATACCTTGAAGACACCTTGCAACTGAGGGTAAATAAAGCCAAATGCAAAACAAAACAAAATTGTGGTGTGTTCCTAAACCATTAATAATTTAAGGTGGACTCATTGGTTTGGAAACTCGTATTGTGACAATTCAAAATGTATTCGAGCCAAGAGAAAGGTAGACGAAGAGGTAGTTTGACACATACCTAGTATTTTTCTCTGCAAATTAGATTGGAGGGGGGATATGGCTCAGCAAATTTTTTCTGTAAAGAGTCAGCCAGATTATAAATATTTTAGGCTTTGCAGGCAGTACGGTCTCTATTTTAGTTATTCTGTTGCAAATTAACTTTGCTGTAGTAGAACATAGCATCTATAGACAGTAAAAATGAATGGATATGGTAGGTTCCAATAAAACTTTCTTTACAGAAGCAGGCAGTAGCTGGATTTGATGTAAGGACTGCAGTTTGTTGGCCCCTGAGCTATAGAATTGATACAGATAATAGGGTGTACTACATTTCCACTCTGGCAATGGCAGTCAATCTACATCACAGATTTTTACAAAGAAACTCATTGAACCCAAGACTAATCTATGTAATGAATCAGAATATTTGCCTATGAGACATAGATCCTATTCTTTGCTATAAATGACACTTAAAAGCAATAACACATGTCCACTGCATGGTCACTCCTTTATGAAACAAGGCAGGGAATCAATTATTACATAAGTAGGGTGAGTGGTTAAGTAGTGTAAGTGTATATACAGTATGTATATATAAATATGCCACTTTTAAAATGTGTACGGTAGGAGAAGGGATTGTACTTGAAATTGTTTTATATGAGAATTCATTTCAATTTATTTCATTTACTCATCTTAAGTTATGAATCAAAATCTTGGTATCTTTTCCTGTTAGAGCTATGCCCTTTTCCTTAGACTACCATTTGACATCTTAAGAATGAAGATAATTGCATGATGTGAAAAAGGCTTAATATTACTAAGCCCTGGGCTCCTATAGGATGGCCTCCTATAGGAGGGACTGGGGCTAACTTTCTGTACCCAAGGATGGATTAATTAAAGGTTAATTTTCCTTTCTGCTAGTGAACCAGACACTCCAAGAGACGTATTTATTAATTCAGACCAGAATTTTTGTGTACTGACAAGGAAGATAATTTTTCAACCTCCAAAAGGCCCAATGTTATTCTGGTCTAGATAAAAGGTACTTGCTGACTATGTTCTCTTAGAAGTCAAACCATGCCTAATTTCTTGTTCCCTAGGAAGAATGGTGACCCAGAATGGATGACCAAGCCCTTCAACTAGGAAAAAACTGGATTCTGCAGAAGTAGGATGAACACTGAAAATATGCTGTAGATGTAAGCAGGGAATATTTTCAGGGCTGCTTTGGGAGCAGTTGAAGAACAGTCATAATTCACTGTTATCATCTTCCCATATCCCCTTTTAGCAGTATTCTCCCAAATCTTTATTTTAGTCATCCACTCTTAAAATTCTAATACACAGTTCTTGTCCCTCAGGTCTTTTTTTATCCAAACACTTTCAATACCTAGTCTCTGCTCATAGTCACATTGGGCAGAATCTGTTAGTGAATTAGTTCACAAAACACAGTGATGACTCAAAGTGACTAAATTGTGATGTTGCTTAGGTGTATGCTGCAATGTAAAAAGGGAATGCGGTTTTAATTAAAGAATAAAGGTCTAATGGTAGAAAAGTTTTTACTGGGGCATAGACTATCACCATCATATCTTACATTCGTTCATTTTTTCTTTCATTCAATAGATCTTTATTGAGCATCTGTTATATTCGAGGCACTCTTTGAGTACTGTACTGGTTCTGCTTTAGGTGGAAGCTGAGGTGACCTGCCCTAGTCTTTGCATAAGAAGATCATCACACCCCTGCTCTGCTCAGATCCTCCCCCACTGCAATCAGCAGAGTTTCCAAGGTTGAACATCAACTCCCCCAAGTTACTTCTCTCAGCTCATTTCATACCTCTATCCAGCATCTTCCCTCTGCTGTAGCCCCATTGACCCGCTTGATGTTCTTCAAGCCAACTAAGCAAGCTCATGTTTAGGAATCTTGTATTTGCTGTTCTGTTTGGAATACTCTTTCTGGAGATATCCATGGAGCTTATTCCCTTATTTTATTCAGGACTCTGCTCAGATGTCACCTCAAGAAAAAGGCTTTATTTGATATGGTGTTACTCCTTAATTCTTTGTTCCCTTTTCTTGTTTCATTTTTTTCATAGCACTCATCATCACCTGGCATTATATATATTTATACTGAGTGTGGCTTTTCTCTTTGCTAGCATATAAATGTAAACTTCATAAAGTCAGGTATTTTATTTTGTTCCCTGTATTATTAGCACCTAAAAGAGCCTGGGCATAATATATATTCAATCAATTTGTTGATTGTTCAATGACTCTGCTTCCCTTGGAGCATTTATAATCCAGTCTTCTTAATCTTTGGTTTGTATCTTTTGTCCAAATAAACAAGGAATAGCATTACTATACTGGAAGTTATCTGTTCAGGGAATTTAATCATAAGAAGTCTCTGTTACTTACCGAAGACACAACTAATATTAGATCCGTGAAGTTCCTTTCCTGGAGCCCTGTTTTTAGGATATTTGGCCATTGTGACTTTGGTTCAGTTCTGTTGTTATTTTTACATGGTGCTAATGTGTTCCTGACATATTTCAGAGACCAGGCTTGTCATTTACTTTGAGGGGTCCCATGAATTTCTCTCTTACACTTTTGAAATGAAATTTCAGAATTGAATCAAATTTATTGTTTCAATCAAAATGGATTTGATTTACAGATGTCTGATCCCTTAAAAACAGATCTAAAAAAAGAAAGCTTCCATCAACTTCAGTTCTTGTTTTCTTGTCTCCTCCAAACAAGAATTAAGGACTTTCTACAAGACATTTTCCATAAGACTTTTTGTGTTAAAAACATTGGTGCATGTTAAACTTAGTACATTATACTTGCCTATGTTTCAAGGTTTGTTTCATCAGGGAAGTAGTATAATCCACAAGTAAGTTGTGTATGCCTTTCAGAATGTGATTATTGCTCATAAAAATGGTTTTAATTGAAAATTTTATGTCATGGATAGCCTATAGCAATCTTAGATGCACATACCTATATTTATGTGTCTATAATTTATTTTTTAAGATTCCCTATACAACACTATTTTGAAATTACTAAAGGGGTTTTCTTTCTTTTTTTGCTATTCATCTGGGTAACTTAAAAAAATATTGCTGTTAAATTCAACTGTTGGCACTGTTGCAGGCAACTAAAAGCTTAAGAAAATTATTCCCCATCTGTCCCCCCGAAAAGCCACATCTTAAAAGGTCACAAAAGGAAACACACAATTCAAATAATCTCCATGCTGTATCTGAGATTAACTTGGACACAGATGTTTTAACTTACAGTTTGATCTGGCGTAATATATACATTTAACAAAATCCTGTTTTGTATTGCTTCTATAAACACTGAAGTCTGATAAAAGTGTATTGATTTTTCTGCTATTTTAAGAGCTTTTGAACCAGTGCTTAAAGCAAGTTGTCTCCAAGGCCTAAATTAACTCTTTCAGCTTTTGACGATGGTTTCCGTGTAGGGGTATGTGTGTATACATGCAAGTATGTGTTTGTTTATGCTTGAAATGGATTAGAATGGCAAACCGTTTTGTGGTCTGCAATATTTTACGTGCTGGGGATAATCATTAGACTTTGTTCTTGATTTCTTTCTTAGAAGATGAAATGATTCAACACTGTTCATTACTGCTCATTTCCTAACCACACTGTAATCATTACAGGCCTAGATATTATCTGAACAGTTACTGAAAATATTAATGCAACATGAATAGGGTTTTCCTCTCTCACTGTGAGCATTTAAATATGGACATCATACTTCTTCCTCTTAGTCCTTAGGCCTTTTGTCCGACTTAATATGAGAACCTTGAAGGAAGCAACTCAGGGAACATGAATCCAGTTTGTCTGTCTTGCTTTCAAAGTTATTTTTGCATTGTCTTCCTTCTTGGCCAACAGTCTAATACAGTATAGCCCCCCTACATATGAGTGAGTTCCATTCCGAGAGCAAGTTCATAAGTCCAGTTTATTCATAAGTCCAACAAAGTTAGCCTAGGTACCCAACTTTTACAGAAAACTCCAGATGCATGAAGTGACGTACATGATTGGACGTACAATGCGTGCTTACATCTTTGACAGTTCTCAACTTGAAGGTTCCTGTGTAGCAGATTTGCTGTACATCACGAGGTAGCTATTCACCCTTGAGAAGTAGCATGGAAGCCACCACAACTGCAAGTAGGCTTCTCCAAATTATGTGTGTCTTCAAATCAGAATTGTGATAACTCCCGGGGAAAAAGATATTCCCAAATTGAAAATATAAAAAGAAATATAAAATTCAGCAGCAACACAACCTTTTGAAAGTACAGAGACTTTTGCTAAGAGGAACCTCTTAGGATAGTTTCAAAAGATAGGTTTTGAACTAGATAAGACACTTTCTCATATGAGGGCCTATTGGACTTTGTCATTTACCAAAGGTCTTCACACAAATGATTTCATTTGAGCCTGGATATATATAACCTTCTGAAGTAGATGTTTTAGAGATTCCCACATGGCAAATGATGATGACGCAGTCTCTGAGAGAGGCTACATGGTGAGGCAAGACCTTAAAACCTGCATTTATTCTTTTTCACTAGGCCGAAAGCTCACATCTCTCTGGATATAATGGACAAACAAGGATTTAATTTAGTGGAAAGTTAATGAAATGGCTATTTTGTGATGTTGGACCACATTTCTTTATTTTTAAATTAATCATCTGGGTGCACAATAAGCATACAGGTAATAAGACTACTTATCTATCAGTAAATATGTTTATTTATCTTCTCAGTCTTATATGCACATACACACATTCCCAAACACCTCCAGACCAGGGACAAAAGCAAAAGCAAAACTCCAAACTAGAAATCTATAAAGTTTCTTAGAAAGTATTCTCTCTATCTTAAAAATCTCTTGGGACTTCCTGGTGGTCCAGTGGCTAAGACTCTGTGCTCCTAATGCAGGGGGCTCAGGTTACATGCCTGGTCAGGGAACTAGATCCTAAATTCCAGAACTAAAGTTCCCGCATATAGCAACTAAAGACCTGACACAGCCAAGTAAATAAATAAATATTAAAAAGAAAAGGATTACAAAAGTGTTTTATATACGTATATGGAGATTTTCTTTCATTTACATTTTGTAAAACGAAAGTGTCTTCCTTTAGCAGAAAACCCTTAAAATTCCTCAGTGAGGGAATTCTATCAGCAACAGTAGGAGGGAAGATAGTAATGTAATTCTGAAGGATGTGGGTTTAACTCCTGGCTCTGTCATTTACTAGCCGTGTGATCTTGAGTAAGTTAATTTTTCTCTATGATCCTTAGTTCTTATCTGCACAACATAAATAATAGCATCTATCTTGAAGGTTTTTTAAAAGATTGTTGGGAATATATTTATTGGCCAAGATGACTTTTAAAAAATCAAGTGTTTACTGTATGGAAGGAATAGGACTTTGGATCCTGAAAATCATCGTGGAACATTTATACTACTAGGTACATGTCACTCCATTACTTGAAATGCCAAGTAAGGGAGATGAGATGTAGAGGGCAGGAAGTTTACACTGACAGGAGCTGCAGAATCCTAAAGTGAAAGTGAAAGTGAAGTTGCTCAGTCGTGTCTGACTCTTTGCCACCCCATGGACTTACCTTCTAGGCTCCTCTGTCCATGGGGTTTTCCAGGCAAGAGTACTAGAGTGGGTTGCCATTTCCTTCTCCAGAGGATCTTCCCGACTCAGGGATTGAACCCAGGTCTCCTGCATTGTAGGCAGACACTTTACCATCTGAACCACCAGGAAGTCAACAGAATCCTAAGGGGATATCTATCCCTCATTTTTCTCCAGTGGTTGAAGAACCTTTGGCAAAGTCACCATTCACCTGATCAGTAATGTGTGGAAAAGTCAGCCTTTGGCTCAATATCTCTTCCCATGTGTCTTTGACTTACATTTGTTCATTTTACCCACTAAACTTGCTTTTATTATCTCTGGCTCCTTAGAGCCAGCACATCTCTGCAGGAATGAGCTGGATCTGATTTGGATTCTCACATCTCTGACAGAACTGTCAGCTTCATTTCCATCACAAAATCTTGGTTGCCTGTAAGGGTGTCAGAACTCAATGTTTCCCATTCTGGGTTGAGTTGGCACAGCTGGGGCAGGGAAGAATCTTCCTTACACTTTTGAACTGAGCAACTTGGACTGACAGGTCACTGAGAAGATACAAATGTGGGTTTGAATCTTTTGTAAGACCTCAATTATATGAACGTGAAAGGGTCATAGAAAAGTAAACCTTGAATTAACTCATTGATAGTTCAGGGTTATAATATTAAAAGCAATCAGACCATCTGATCCTTTTGACCTGTGATCTGTTCCGAACAGAAAGTGGCATTAAAAAGTTTTTAATCTTAGTAAACCTTTAATCACAACCTAAATGATAAGGTTAATATTGTTTTTCATTGAATTATTTGGAAAAGCTAATAGGCAGAAATGTATGTAGTTATTCTCCAACGGAAATGTGAAGTATGATATCCAGGGTTGAGGACATGTAGCTTGCCCCCAGCAGCAGCTTGCCCCCATAAAAATGAAAGCTTCATCACTACACTGTTACCAAACCTGGCTTGTATAGTAAGGAAAGTGTAGGTCTTAAGAGAAATGGCTACACTGAAATATGGTAAGTCCTCTACATACAAATCTCCAAGTTACAATTGCAAACTTTCAAGATGCGAATGTACATGCCGTCAACATCATATTTGGGTGAAATTGCAGCTTGCTCTCCATCTCCAGTTGCTGATGATCCTTCAGCTCTATCATTTCCCACCTTGTCTTCCTCCTCCAGTCAGTAACTCTTCTTGCCTGTTCACTCGATTTCAGCCCCTGTATGCCGGCTGTTGTACTGTACTACTGTGCTTTTCAAGGTGCTGTAAGATTAATTTAAAAAATATTTTTGTTTGTGTGTTCTTTATGTATTATTTGTGTGTAAAGTATTATAAACCTGTTACAGTACAGTACTATATAGCTGATTGTGTTATTTGGATACCTAGGCTAACTTTGAGACTTACAAACAAATTGGACTTGAACCCACTCTCAGAGCAGAGCTCATTTGTATGTAGGGGGCTTACTATAGTGGCTCAGTGGTGATTATATTACATTTCATAAAATAAGAATTTTCTTAGTTACCTGAAGTTGCTACTGCTTTTATCTGTAAGACTGATTCATTGTAAACATTTTTGGTGGGCATACTGTATTTATTTAACTGTTTTTTAAATGGAATATACAAAAGATAGTTTTTTCTGAAAAGCATGGGGTTAACAAGATTGATACTTATTTTTTCATCTGTTTATTCAACAAATATTTTCTGTGACAGTTATTGTATAAACTCATGCTTTAAGAAGAAAGATGTAACCATGTGAATAATGGGGCAAAAAGATTTCTAAGCAGAGAGAACAGCATGAGTGAAGCCCTTGGGTGGGAAAGACCTTGGCAAGTTTGCAAAATGATTGGAATTTAGTGAAGGATGGGGTGAATGAAACGAGAGACTGAAAGTGATAAAGTAATAAACTTGAGGGGCTCTTAATGTGCATGTAGCTATTGTCCTTACTTTGATGTCACGAGGCTGCTGTACATTTTTTGACGTGTGTGATGTCTTTATTTTGTGATGTTCTGATGTCATTTCCTCATCTTTCTTCATTATTGTTGTTCCTTCTTTGACTTTGCAGCAGTTATTGCTCTCATTCTGGTAACTTGATCTTCTTTTCTTTCTAATGTGCTTTCTGTTGGTTGAAGAATCAGAGAGCCAGACTAATTAGAATTATGTTGAATTTAAGGGTTAAAGAAAAAAACAAACTATGAATTTGGAGCATAAACTGTCTCCTCTGGGCAAACTCTATACATTTTTGTACATGGACCTGTTTCCTTCTGGACCTCAGTTTCCTCCTGTATAAAAGCTGGCTAGTGACCAGAACATCATATCAGTGCCCTTTTAGTCAGTAATTTGATTTACAATGGTTTTCTAAAAGATCTTTAAAAATTAATTGCATTTGTTGTGCTTTCCATAATTAAGCTTGCCACGTCTTAACTATCTTGAAGTGTTAACTACGTCTTTAAATAATAGTACTCTCAATGCATGAATATTGACTAAAAGAAACTAAACAAAGTGCTGAGGATCTTTGTCTAAAAGAGGATCAATATTTAATTATAAATCATCTATTACATTTTTCTTCTGCTGAGTATAAAATACATTGTATGAAAATGTGAATTCAAGTGAAAATTACAGTTTTGAGCTCCATGCCTAATGATTTCTGCATTTTCTAAATGCATGTACTTATTTTCCTGTTCCAAAAATCTGTACTCTAAACTTGCTGCACACAGGAGTGTCCAGTTGTACATGGACACACAGCTATTAACTGTTTGAGGGGAGCAGCTGTTTCTTCTATTCTGATATCAACTGCTGCATGTGCCACAGTACTTTGAGTAAATCAGATGATCAGAAAGATGTTTATTGAATGAATGTGTAAGTTAATAAAATCCACTGGCTTGAATCTGGATTTGAGTCTTTGCTAACCGCCCCAGAAGTCATCATCTAGCTGCTTTTCTGTCTTCAGAAAAGCTTTTGTCAGGCCCGTTTCTTAAAAATAAAGTGTGAATTTATGGTACTCTAGAATGCTCTGGGATTATGTAGGAATGTGTAAGATGGTCTTCAACTGTCTTAGGAGAAAAGGGTTAGTAAGCAACACTTAGGTAGAAATGAAATAGTCAGACAGTGGTCAACCTCAGCAAGGTATTTGCAAAACAGCCATCAAGTGACTTTCTTCCTTGTTTGGCGATCAGAAGTTGTCCACTTACCTCCAAGCCTCCCTGCTGGCTAATTGCAGGGGAGATATGCGTGGAAGGGCAGGTGCTGGACAAGTGCTGACAGCTGTCCTGAATGTGGCATCTTACTTCCTGCAGGCCCAGGTCTGCTTAGCATTACACAGTGCTTAGCTTTGGTTAGGATGTGGTCAGTGTTTGTTATAAGGTGTATGAGAAATTGGCTTTCCAGGAGGAAAGCTTCCGAAAATTTACACTGGGTGTATAAATTTTAGTTTAGAAAATTGCCTCTAAAAATTCAGGTGTGTGTCAGGGTTACAGAAAATTTATTGGTTGGACAGCAGCAAAAATATTTCTTTTGTCAACCCAAGGGAAAAATCCATAAGGTTTATAGTCTATATTTGAAAATAAGTAAATTCATTCCTAGAAATATTTGGGGATCTCTGGCTCTCAGATGGTTCGGGGTCCATTCATCCATCAGTGGTCAGATGATTCTGAAGAGTTTTGTGGGGGTCAATGAAGGAAAGATGAGGATTTGGGGTGAAGGGCTTGTAAGGATCACAGATACATTTGTGTTACTACAATCCTTGAAGATCATGAGGAAGTAGCATAAATTATATATTGAATTAATCTGTGCTTAAACTTAATGGGGATTATCTTTAAAGAGTAGCAGTGGAAAAAAGGCATCTGGGAAAAAACCTTAACACTTCTGGAAGAAATTTATGATTTTATTCTCATTATATTACTGTAGTGTTTAAACTATTAACTCTTTCTTAAGAATATTGATGATGTGTGAGGTCCCTAATGGCTTTAGATTTCAGTGATGCTGTGATTAATGAAGAACAAAGGGTGTGTCTGAGAAAGACCTGGCATGTCCCCTTATTTCTAAATCAAAGGTGTCATTAGCAGCATCCGTTGTGGCACCAAACTTCTGTGAAACAAGAGGAGACAGAATTTAAACCATGTGGATAAGTGATTCATCTTGATGCATTGTTTGGAGAGTTGGCTAAGAAACCCCTGGACTGAGGGAGGAGATTCGACTCACAAAAATGCATGTCAATGTGTGAGCACAAATGTTCACTTTCTTTGTTTTAACTTGAGCTGTGACCTCTCAAAACTGCTTGCTCAGCCTTTCTTAATACCAGAGCAACTTAGAAACAAATCATATCTTTTACCAAAATTGCATAAAAGCAGGTCCTCTGGGCCCAGGGCTTTGACAGGATTCATTCTGAAATGACCCTGTGTCATGCAACCTACACAGCAAATTTGTTACTTTTATTATAGAAAAATCACACAAGTTTTTCCAGAGTCCAGCTGTGGATCTTTAGATTGTCTTCATGTTCCTTGGAACCGAACAACTGTTTGAATCAAAGCCAAAGATGTCCTTGAATCATTTGGTATCAGGGCACTAATGAGCTCTGCAGACATTTCAAATTCCTTTCCTTCCCTCTCTCCCACCCCTTCCACCTTAACCAGGTGTGATTTAATCCGGTCTATTTCCCCCCCTAAGTAATAAGCTGTAACACACACACAGAAAATGTATGTATATATAATTTTTCTGTACTGTAAAGTGAGTTTTCAAAATAGTGTTTTTTTTTAATAAGAGCTAAATATTTTACTGATCTGTTTTATTAATAGGTATGTAAAAATGGAGCTTCAATTTTCATTGTATGCTAGGGTTTATAGAGATGACAGATAACTTTCATGATCTGTTAAGCCAACCCTTGGTTTTCAGAGATGAGAGCCCTGAGGCTCAGAATTTGAAGAGATTTACTCCAGATCACACAGGTAATAGCTGGTAGGGCTTGACTAGAACCAGGCCATTGAATTCCTGGTGCTTTTTTCCCTGGAGAGTGTGATCTGAGAGCTTTATAATTCTTATTTTTCCTACTTTTCTCCACTTAAAATTGCATGTTATAAATGGGCGTGTGTTATCCACCTATGAGACTTCCTTCTTTTTCATGGTGAATTTATGAAATTATATAATTCTGAAATCATATTATGTGAACATATGATTTCTATGTGGTATGCTCACTGCTCCCCGCACCACCACCCCGCCCCCCCTCCTCTTACCACGTCTGCCTGATGAACTCACACTGAAAACCAAGGCTCAAGTCCTCTGTGCGTCTCTGTGCCAAGTAGAGCCTTCTCTAGACGGTGAGCCTCCCCTCAACCCCAGCAGCTGGTCCTCTATATGCACCCTACAACTCTTTGTGCATGTGTGGCCGTGAGCACTCTTTACATTGTGTTATATTTAGTTATTCATTCATTTATCTTTCTTTATCCTTAGTTCTGTAATATAGAAAATAAAATTCTTTATAGGATGAACTTCTGAATAATTTAAAACCCCTTTAACTTTTATTCCTAATTATGTTTCTGAACAAGTATGTCATCTTGAAAGAGGTCCTATTCGTTCAATCTCCCCACAGATTATAGGTGAATCAGTTTTTACTTCCAATTAACTGACACTTATTGAGCACCTAGTATTACAAATAACTCCCAGAGTTGCTTGTGTAGACACCATGCCACTGAATCCTCACAACAGTCTTGGGGAATTAGGTTGTCCTACTCTACAGATAGATATAGAAACTGAAACACAGAGTCCATATCTTGCCCGAGGTTTATTAAGTGGCTGAATCTGAAATTGAAACCCAATCATTGGAATCAATATTCAAGATCCCCCAACCCCCATTATATTCATCCTTATCTCATTAAGCATTTTTTTTTTTTTTTCAGTAGGTCTTATACTTCAACAAGACAGGGGAGTGGTTGGTAGTTGTGGGTGGGGAGGGAGAGTTGGGAGAAATTTCAGAAGTTCGAGAGTGATTCTTTGGTTTGTGTGCCTCACATGTTTTGTTCAAATTCACAGACAGCCACCGATGTGAAAAATGTTTAAACTGTTACACTTTTGAACGAAGGGGACTAAATCACCCTCAGTTTTTGTTATTGTTACCTCTTATTTCTGTTTATAACTTGTCTGAGTTAACTTCTTACCATCAATATTTTTAAAATGGGAATGAGTTGCATCTATATAGAATGGTAAAGCAGAAGAGAAATTAAAAATCTCTTAATTGTTTTCAAACCAACAAAATTCTATAAAGCAATTATCTTTCAATTAAAAAAATAAATTGATTTAAAAAAAGATTTAGCACCCAGGAAGCTACTCCTTTTTAAGTAAAGTTTTTAAAATTAAAAAAAAAAAATCTCTTAGGTTTCTTCAGATTGAATCACCTGTACCCAAATAGTTATGTCATGTGTAATATTTGTCCTGGGTTGTGAAAATTAGTATTGCTGAACAATCAGTCTTTTATAATTTGCAGTTGCTCGTATCGGGCATTTTGTCAGTTAGTACTGAACAGTAAGAGATGGGCCCTTTTATATGCATAAAGATAAAAAATAAGGATCATGAAGTTCATTTAGCTTTTTGAGCAATTCAGCTCTAATGGCAGAGCAGGAATGTGTTTTTAAAAAAGTGAAATTAACGAGAAGTGTTCATCTGTTGGTAGAGCAGCAGTTTGAAGATTGAATGTTAGCAGCTTTGCAGCTTTGGTTATTAACTCTATTTTGTCTTCTGTCTTGCAGCTGTCAAATAAGAGTGGCAGGTTTTGAAAAGGCAAGAGAAAAAGAAGTTAGAAAAGGGGGTATGCCCTCACCATAGGAAAATGTTTCTCAGATATGGTTTAAAAGCTTTTGAGATAGCTACTTCCAATCCATTGAGAGCAGAAAACATGTGGATCAGGAAAATCAGAAGGCTCTTAGAGGCCTGAGTATTATTGCAGACCTAGAATGTGAATGTAAGAATCAGGTTATCAGTTCAGTTTGTTGCTCAGTCTGGTCCAACTCTTTGCAACCCCATGGACGGCAGCATGCCAGGCTTCCCTGTCCATCACCAACTCCTGGAGTCTGCTCAAACTCATATCCACTGAATCGGTGATACCATCCAACCGTCTCATCCTCTGTCATCCTCTTCTCCTCCTGCCTTTAATCTTTCCCCAGCATCAGGTTCTTTTCCAATGAGTCCGTTCTTCACATCAGGTGCCCAAAGTATTGGAGCTTCAGCTTCAGCATCAGTCCTTCCAATGAATATTCAGGACTCATTTCCTTTAGGATTGACTGGTTTGATCTCCTTGCAGTCCAAGGGACTCTCAAGAGTCTTCTCCAGCACCACAGTTCAAAAGCATCAATTCTTCGATGCTCAACTTTCTTTATAGTCCAACTCTCACATCCATACATGACCACTGGAAAAACCATAGTTTTGACTAGATGGACTTTTGTTAGCAAAGTAATGTCTCTGCTTTTTAATATGCTGTCTAGGTTGGTCATAGCTTTTCTTCCAAGGAGAAAGCTTCTTTTAGTTTCTTGGCTGCAGTCACCATCTGCAGTGATTTTGCAGCCCCCAAAAATAAAGTCTCTGTTTCCATTGTTTCCCCATCTATTTGCCATGAAGTGATAGGGCTGGACGGCATGATCTTAGTTTCTTGAATGCTGAGTTTTAAGCCAACTTTTTCACTTTCCTCTTTCACTTTCATCAAGAAGCTCTTCAGTTCCTCTTTGCTTTCTGCCATAAGGGTGGTATCATCTGCATATCTGAGGTTATTGATATTTCTCCGGGCAATCTTGATTCCAGATTGTGCTTCATAGGAGGAAGCTGTTCAAAATAGCTACTGGGGAGTGTTGTCCAGGTATTCAGCTAGACCAGGAGGAGGGAGATGTCAGTGTTTTCCTCATTTTAAATGCAAAGGCTTGATTGAGTTTAGTTAGAACCATTGTTTTCAGATATATTTCTCATTCTTTTACTCTTATCAAATGAAATATCAATACAGAAAGCTGATCTTAAGAGTTGATTTGGTTGATGTAGGGGAGAGAGCTAGACCCCAGCCTCTTAAGCTTCATCTTTCCTCTTGTAGCAGATTCTGAAACATCAGATTTCTTCCAGACCCAGTTTGGAAACCATACAATCACATTTGGAAATATGGTTGGTGAGCTCCCTGATCATCTCATTGCCCTGGGGCCAAGGAGAGTGAAACTCAGTCTAGTGATTCTCAAAGTGTGACGCAGTAGCATCAAACTTATTGGACAGGCAAATTCAATATCAAAATGTCTTGGGTGGGGCCTAGCAGTCTACATTCTATTAATAACTACAGTTGTCAAGACCATCAAATTTTGAGAATCATTACTAGGACATTGGTTCAGATGTTTATATTTCTCAGACCAGTTGTATCCAGAGAAGCAGACACCAAAATAAAATTGAATTTACAAGATTTCTAGCAGAGGAAACACCTGTGAGAGAATAAAGCTGGGAGGGCTTTCCAAACTCATGCACATCTACTCTGAATGAAGGAGAGAGGAAAGAAGATTGAGTGGAAACATCTCAGAATGTTAGTTCTAATATTTGGGATATTTTCATTGCTTGTTTTTTCTCTTAAAAATGTTATATTTTCCTGAGTGGGGGAAGAATTTGTGGGAGAAGGAGGTGTATGTTGAGTAACTTTGGATTGTTTTCTGGTCATTGTCAACCAATCTGTTGAGACTCTCTATCTTGGTATACTCCTCTGAAGAGTTTAGTTCAGTTCAGTTCAGTCGCTCAGTCGTGTCCGACTCTTTGTGACTCCATGGACTGCAGCTTGCCAGGCCTCCCTGTCCATCATCAACTCCCAGAGATTGCTCAAACTCATATCCATTGAGTTGGTGATGCCATCCAACCATCTCATCTTCTGTCATCCCCTTCTGCTCCTGCCTTCAATCTTTCCCAGCATCAGGGTCTTTTCAAATGAATCAGTTCTTTGCATCAGGTGGCCAAAGTGTTGGAATTTCAGCTTCAACATCAGTCCTTCCAATGAACACCCAGGACCGATCTCCTTTAGGATGGACTGGTTGGATCTCCTTGCAATCCAAGGGACTCTCAAGAGTCTTCTCCAACACCACAGTTGAAAAGCATCAATTCTTTGGTGCTCAGCTTTCTTTATAGTCTGACTCTCACATCCATACATGACCACAGGAAAAACCACAGCCTTGACTAGACAGACCTTTGTTGGCAAAGTAATGTCTCTGCTTTTTAATATGCTGTCTAGGTTGGTCATAACTTTCCTTCCAAGAAGTAAGCGTCTTTTAATTTCATGGCTGCAGTCACCATCTGCAGTGTTTTTGAAGCCCCCCCCCCCCCAAAAAAAAAAGTCAACCACTGTTTCTCCATCTATTTGCCATGAAATGAAGGGACCAGATGCCATGATTTTTGTTTTCTGAATGTTGAGCTTAAGGCCAACTTTTTCACTCTCCTCTTTCACTTTCATCAAGAGGCCCTTTAGTTCTTATTCACTTTCTGCCATAAGGGTGGTGTCATCTGCATATCTGAGGTTATTGATATTTCTGCCAACAATCTTGATTCCAGGTTGTGCTTCATCCAGCCCAGCGTTTCTCATGATGTACTCTGCATATAAGTTAAATAAGCATAGTAACAATTTATAACCCTGACATACTCCTTTCCCTATTTGGAACCAGTCTGTTGTTCCATGTCCAGTTCTAACTGTTGCTTCCTGACCTGCATACAGGTTTCTCAAGAGGCAGGTCAGGTGGTCTGGTATTCCCATCTCTTGAAGAATTTTCCACAGTTTATTGTGATCCATACAGTCAAAGGCTTTGGCATATTGGCATATTCAATAAAGCAGAAATGGATGTTTTTCTGGAACTCTCTTGCTTTTTCAATGATCCAATGGATGTTGGCAATTTGAACTCTGGTTCCTCTGCCTTTTCTAAATCCAGCTTGAACATCTGGAAGTTCATGTTTCATGTATTGTTGAAGCCTGGCTTGGAGAATTTTGAGCATTACTTCACTAGCGTGTGAAATAAGTGCAATTATGAGGTAGTTTGAACATTCTTTGGCATCGCCTTTCTTAGGGACTGGAATGAAAACTGCCCTTTTCCAGCCCTGTGGCCACTGCTAGTTTTCCAAATTTGCTGGCATATTGAGTGTAGCACTTTCACAGCATCATCTTTTAGGATTTGAAATAGCTCAACTGGATTTCTATCACCTAACTAGCTTTGTAATGATGCTTCTTAAGGCCCACTTGACTTCACATTCCAGGATATCTGGCTCTAGGTGAGTGGTCACACCATCATGATTATCTTGGTCGTGAAGACCTTTTTTGTACAATTCTTCTGTGTATTCTTGCCAGTTCTTCTTAATATCTTCTGCTTCTGTTAGGTCCATACCATTTCTGTCCTTTATTGAGCCCAACTTTGCTTGAAATATTCCTTTGGTATCTGATTTTCTTGAAGAGATCGCTAGTCTTTCCCATTCTACTGTTTCCTCTGAAGAGTACTGATTTTCAGAAACAGGCACTGAATTTTGCTGTATTCAAATTGCAAACTTTGTCTCCTTTGCACCTGAAATCTTGGCCCAGTTCTTATTAGCCTCAGCTGTTAGGGTTATATGCACAGTTCAGGGGTCTTCATAGATGAGGCCAGGTTTATGGGCTCCCTCTTTCTGATTCTCTCCTTACTCGGGTCTCCCTTCTCTTTACAGCAGCTGTAGTTTCCTTGTGTTTTGTCCTCCGGCTCCTCAGGCCAGTAAGACTGAGACTAGATGTTTCCTATGGGAGTTTAGTCCTCCTCTCATGGATCTGACCATTTTTTATTTGTTTCTGATTTTGTTTTTGTTTGTTTCTGATTTTTTGCTTTAAATATTAAGTTGTGTTTTGGTTTCATATATCCAGGTTCATGAATGCTCTTCATATATTTTAAAACTTAATTATGCATTTGTCATTATTTATCTCCCTAACTTTTCAGTGCTTTGTCCTCAAATTTCAACATATTTTTATTTTGATGTTGGTACATCTACCTTCTTTTTATTTAAATTTGCCTATCTTTTTTTTTCATTTATTTGCATTAAATTTTTATTACTTTGTTTTAACTAAAAAAATCCAGTCTTTCAGTCTTTTTTTAAATGGGGAGAATCATGACCATTCACATTTATTTTACTACTGATATATTTAGTAGTTTCCTTCTAGTTGCATGAGTGCATGCTAAGTTGCTTCAGTTGTGTCTGACTGTTTGTGACCTCGTGGACTGTAGCCCACCAGCTGCCTCTGTCCATGGGAGTCCCTAGCCAAGAATACTGGAGTGATTACCATGCCTTCCTCCAGGGGATCTTCCTGACCTGGGGGTTGAACCCACATCTTCTGTGTCTCCTGCATTGCAGGCAGATTCTTTACCTCTGAGCCATTGGGGAAGCCCTTTTTCCAATATTACTTAATTTTTAATATTTATTTATTTTCCCTTTTTGAAAAAATTGTATTAATTTTTTGATGTGGTAATTTATTTACTTTATTCTCCTTGTAAACCACTTGTCTTACTATAGTAATCAACCATCCTGGTTTACCAGGCATAAATTCATCTTAAGCACTAAAATCTCACATTCCTGGAAATCTCTCTATCCTGAGAAAACCAGGATGACTAGTCACCCTCACTCAGACACACTTGGTTGTATACTGGATTCTCATGAGAAGTTTTCCAAGACACTGATGCTTGGCCCTCCCTGCTCTAGAACCTTTATTTAATGGGTTTAGGGTGTGGTAATGGCATCTGGCTATGGTTTTTCCAGTTGTCATGTATGGATGTGAGAGTTGGACTGTGAAGAAAGCTGAGCGCCGAAAAATTGATGCTTTTGAGCTATGGTGTTGGAGAAGACTCTTGAGAATCCCTTAGACTGCAAGGAGATCCAACCAGTCCATCCTGAAGGAGATAAGTCCTGGGTGTTCATTGGAAGGACTGATGCTAAAGCTGAAACTCTAATACTTTGGCCACCTCATGCAAAGAGTTGACTCATTGGAAAAGACCCTGATGCTTGGAGGGATTGGGGGCAGGAGGAGAAGGGGACGGCAGAGGATCAGATGGCTGGATGGCATCACTGACTCGATGGGCATGAGTTTGAGCAAACTCCGGGAGCTGGTGATGGACAGGGAGGCCTGGCGTGCTGTGGTTCATGGGGTCGCAAAGAGTCGGACACGACTGAGTGACTGAAGTGAACCGAACTGACTGAATGGCATCTGGATGTTTAAAATCTCTTTAGGTGATTATTATCAGGGGTTTATTAATCATTGTTCTGACCACAAGCCTAACTCCTATGGGAAAGCTTTTGTACTAGCTATTTCTTTGCTGGAATGTACTTCCCTCTTTCAGTGGTTCTCATTTGTGGCTAACCATTCAGAGTTGTGTGTTAGTTGCTCAGTTGTGTCCGACTTTGTGACTCCAAGGATTGTAGTCCACCAGAGTTCTCTGTCCATAGGATTTCCCAGGCAAGAATACCTGAGTGGTTTGCCCTTTCCTCCTCCAGGGAATCTTCCTGACCCACGGATTGAACATGGGTCTCTCATATTGCAAGCAGATTCTTTACCATCTGAGCCACCAGGAAAGCATTGAGTTGGCTGGGAACATTTAAGCAATCCCAATGCCCAGGCTCCACCACCTAAGCCCAGTGAAATCTGTCTCTGATTCCTTAACTACTCAAATGATTTTCATGGGTGGAAAAGTTGAGAAGTACTGTGATATTTTCTCATGGGTGTTATTTAGGAGAAAAGATCCATCCTATCCATTCAAACTAAATTAGCTCCTCTAACACTTTCTAATAGCACATATTACTTTCTGATGGTTTATTCTTGATTTAATTCTCTATTTGTTTTGTGCTTTCTACCACCAAACAGAATATAAGCTTAATGAAAGCAAAGTTTTGCCTTGTTTATCACTTAGCCCGAGATCTCAGAATGGATTCTAGAACTTGTAAGCACTTCATTAATATTAATTTATACTTTTCATGTGCCAAGCACTGTGTTAGGACCCAGGGATTGTATAATAATGAATAACTATAGAACAGCAACAGATACCCCTCTCTCCGCCAAATGTCTTCATGTCTTCTCTGTCTTCATGAAGCTCACAATCTAGTGAACTACTTTTTTTTTCTAACATTTTATTCTATTCTGTTAAGACCTCGGAAAAGTAGTTAAAAAGGAAATATTTTATCACATAAAGATGCCACTGGCATCTCTTCATTGTAGTTATCTGGCATCTCTTCTTTTCATTGTAGTTTTCAGCGACACATTTACATGGTTAAATAGACTCAGTGATTTATAGAAACTGAAATGACATTTCAGCCCTGCCTTATAACAGTCTGAGCTGTGGTTTCAGAACTCTGAGATTTCTTCAGCCTTCCCTTGCTGCATAGTGCTACCAAGGAACCCTGAGACAGTCAGCTTCCTCCCCCACACAGCAGGTCCTCAGTGGGATCCTCCTGGTGGTCCAAGACCAGAGCCGAATCTTCCTGCTGTGGTTGGGCTGCAGGAAGTACTCTGCAGTCCCTCAGTTCAGCCAGACACATGAAAGAGCCCAAGAACACACACAGAGTAGACACGTAAACAAGTGTACACTCATCCATTTTTATGGAAACAGACATAAATGGTGTGGGGGTGCCTTAGCACAGGGAGTGTCTAGATTCTAGAGGGTTTAGTCAAGAGACAGGGGCTAAATCTTGACAGCAGAAATTACAATGAAGGAAAAGCTCAGCTGGGAGAACCAGACTAGGGCATTGCGGGCCAAATGATGATCCATGTGCAAGTCTAATAGCCTTTAGCTAACACAAGGCCAAGGCAAGTAGTCACTTTTTGCTGATCTTGGTTCGGCCTGTACTGGAGCAAGATGGCTTGGGCATTAGGTGGAGTCAGTGTTTCTTCATATTATCTTTCCTCCTGAGAGAATTCACCTATCTGGGATAAGATAAGAGGGTAACTTTTATATAAAACTTAAATAGAACAGTAACTTGTCCTGTCATAGTGATTGTTTCCATAATCTCAACTTTGATTAGCTTATGTGGATTTATTTCTTTAATCATTAAGCTATTAGAAAATCTTCATCTAAGCTTTGGTTTTGTAATATCGACTTATAGAGAGAAATTTGTTAGTTGATTGAAACCTGAGTGTGAACAAGATATATTTTTCAATATTTAGTGTATATAGTCTGTTGGTTTGTCTGTATAAATGAGATGACAAACTCTTGGTTTGCCAAAGTTAGTGCCGTTCTACTTAAAAAATACAGCCCTCTAGGGACTTCCCCGTGGTCCAGTGGTTAATACTTTGCACTTCCACTGCAGGGGCCATGGATTAAATCCCTGGTCAGGGAGCTAAGATCCCACATACTACATGGTGCAGCCAAAAAAAACCCCCCAAAAACCAAAAAACAAACAAAAAAAAAGCATTCAAAATGTTAATGCTTTAGTGAAAAAACTTTAGTGAAAATACTATAACACTTGTAGCTTCTCCAGGTATAACATTTACCTCATCATATTGTCTTTTAAATTGTTGTGTAAATACCCAAGTCACTGTTAAAGGCTAGGCTGGAATCCCAAAACATCCTATGTGGTATATCCACACCTGCCTTGTACTTAGTTTAGAGCTTAAGTAAGAAATCAACTCACTGTGACTCCACAAAGCAAAAAAGCAAAGGCATTCAAATGTGATGGATCAGGAGGAAGGCACATTTCTTAATTAATTTAAAATTGTAGATTTGTGTGAAAATGTACTTGCACTAGCACAGAATAGTGCAATTAGTTTGGCTCTTTTTTCTTTAACCAGCTTCATTAAAAAAAAATCAAAAAACACCTGTTGTTAATTTTGCTGTTTATTTAATCATGAATTTAATATATGTTTATTATGTGCCAGGTACTATGATGGGCACTGAGTATATAATGGTTAAACTTTTTTTTAAGTTTACAATTAAGTGGAGGAGACAGGGCATTAAAAACTTCATAATTACAGGTATGACCTTACTTGATTGATAAGGGTGGTAGGAGAGACTGATGTGGGGATATAATTTAAATGGGGGATGGGGCAGCTAAGTGACATTTTAGCCTAGAGGGAGTTAGCCATCTGCAGGATACTTTACATTTCAGAGTCCAGAAAATCTGCAAACCTCTTATACTTCATGTTTTATCTTCAAATCTGGGAGAAGAAAATGGACAGTAACTTTTTTTAGTTTTATTGGATTCTTGGAGAAAGATTTAGAAATTAACTTTTTTGGGACTTCCCTGGTGGTCCAGTGGTCAAGACTCCATGCTTCCAATGCAGGCAGTGTGGGTTCCATCCCTGGTTGGGGAATTAGGATCCCACATTCCGTGTAGAGTGGCCAATAAAAAAAATTATTTTTTCTCCTAAAATATGGTGATTGTGAGGGAATCCTAAATAAAGGGGAATACTTTGTTTTTGTTTCAAAATTGTGATTTTATCCCACACTTGTAATACCCTGCTTCCCAAATGATGTGTGTGTGTATAATCAGTGTATATGTGTGTGTATAATCTGTTTCCTGATGAATATCAGGTAAAGACTGTATGTGCACAGGAAATAAGAAATAAGAACTCCCAGAGGCTAGAATATTTGAATAATTTCTGCAAGATGTAATTAAAATAGGACCTGATTTAGAGAGGGTCTGCTCAATCTGCCATTTATAGCAGGGGAAGGAAATATCCACTTGGAAAGTAAGCAGAGAGAATCTTGAAGTGCCCTAGATCACCTCCGTGTTTGTAAAGACCAGTCCGTGAAACTAAAGACAAGAAATCATAAGGCACAGAAGTGAATGTTCCTCCTCCTGCATATCTAATCTGGGAAAATTTCAGGAAACATAATCTTTCTTTATGTTTTGGTACTGAAAGTATTGAACAAGAACACACATGTACTCTCTCATGGAACTTATTGTAAATTCCAATCCTGGACAAACATACACTGTTCTTTATAAGCATAAAAGGGAAAAGTCACTCTTCACTGACTTTATTGAGATTGCTTCCAGAAACAATAAGCAAACATAAAAACATCCCTATCTTCCTTACATGGCAAATAGATCATCACAGACTATAAACCTTCACCTATATTCTGGTCTGAAAATGGAATCATCCTTGTCAAGACAGCCACAACTGGCAGGATCATGAAGTATACACTTCACTGATAGAATCTAAAAGTTATTTCTTGATTGAGGACATATTAACAAAGTGTGTAATGGCTTTAGTCTCTCTCAACACATTGTATTTGAATTCCATTATTACAGTTCACAACCAGAACTAAAATTGAGTTACTACCTGCCACTAAACAATATAATCAAGTCACAAGGTCTTAAGAGTGTTTTTCATTAATAAAAGTGCTGCAAACATAATTCATAGTTTGAGTATTTAATAGTCCTCTTTTGGGGGGATACCAGTTTTTCATCTGTCCTAAAGATCCTCCTAAGAAATCTATATGCAGGTCAAGAAGCAACAGACTGGTTCCAAATTGGGAAAGGAGTACGTCAGGCTATATGTTGTTACCCTGCTTATTTAACTTATATGCAGAGTACATCATGTGAAATTCTAGGCTGGATGAAGCACAAGCTGGAATCAAGATTGCCAGGAGAAATATCAATAACCTCAGATATGCAGATGACACCACCCTTATGGCAGAAAGTGAAGAAGAACTAAAGAGCCTCTTGATGAAAGTGAAAGAGGAGAGTGAAAAAGTTGGTTTGAAATTCAACATTCAAAAAACAAAGATCATGGCATCTGGTCTCATCACTTCATGGCAAATAGATAGGGAAATAATGGAAACAGTGACAGACTTTATTTTGGGGGGCTCCAAAATCACTGCAGATGGTGACTGCAGCCATGAAATTAAAAGACACTTTCTCCTTGAAGAAAAGCTATGACCAACCTAGACAGCATATTAAAAAGCAGAGACATTACTCTGCCAACAAAAGTCTGTCTAGTCAAAGCTATGGTTTTTCCAGTAGTCATGTATGGGTGTGAGAGTTGGACTATAAAGAAAGGTGAGCACTGAAAAATTGATGCTTTTAAACTGTGGTGTTGGAGTTGATTTTTGAGAGTCCCTTGGATTGCAAGGAGATCCAACCAGTCCATCCTAAAGGAAATCAGTCCTGAATATTCATTGGAAGGACTGGTGCTGAAGCTGAAACTCCAATACTTTGGCCACCTGATGCGAAGAACTGACTCATTTGAAAAGACCCTCATGCTGGGAAAGGTTGAAGGTGGGAGGAGAAGGGGACGACAGAGGATGAGATGGTTGGACAGCATCACCGACTCGATGGACATGAGTTTGAGTAAGCTCTGGGAGTTGGTGATGGACAGGGAAGCCTGGCATGCTGCAGTCCATGGGGTTGCAAAGAATCAGACATGACTAAGCGACTGAATTGAACTGAAAGATCCACTCTGGCCCAAATGTTGGGATAGAATTCATTTGTCCTGCTACAGCAGAGCCTTTTATGGAAGGCCTGTTCTTCTCCTGCCAGTTGTTGCTTCAAACACAAAATTAGGTGGCTGGGTAAGACCAAATGCTCCGGAGTTAGGTTACTCCAGTTTTCTCTAACCCTTTTGCCTGAGTTTCCTCATCTCTATATTGGGAGACTGACAGCAAATAGCTCTTGCGTTGGGCACACTGTTACTCCTATGCCTGTCACATAGCACAAGCGCAGCACAAGCATATTAGCTCTCTATCCAAAAAGGTTAGGAGAACAGTGATTTAATGTTGCCAATATGTGGCATTTTCTGTAATAGTAATTATTCTGACATTATTAATCTTTCTTAGATATTGTCATTTTTACCCCACAAAGTACCTTAGGTTGCTGCTGCTGCTGCTGCTAAGTCGCTTCCGTCGTGTCCGACTCTGTGGGACCCCATAAACGGCAGACCACCAGGCTCCACCATCCCTGGGATTCTCCAGGCAAGAGCACTGGAGTGGGTTGCCATTTCCTTCTCCAACCTTAGGTTAGCTCTATCTTATTTTTATTGGAGTGTAGTTGATTTACAATGTGTTAAATTCTGTACAGCAAAGTGACTCAATTATACATATATATAGGTACTTTTTCATATTCTTCTCCATTGTATTTTATTCTAGGATATTGACTCTAGTTCCCTGTGCTATACTTAGGGCCTTGCTGTTTATTCAGTCTGTATGTACTGTGTGTGTGTGCTTAGTCATTAAGCCCTGTCTGACTCTTTGTGACCCAGGGACTGTAGCCTGCCAGGCTCCTCTGTCCATGGGATTCCTTGGCAAGAATACTAGAGTGGATTGCCATGTCCTCCTCCAGAAGATCTTCCTGATCCAGGGATCAAACCTGAGTCTCCTGCATTGCAGGCAGATTCTTTACAGTCTGAGCCACTAGGGAAGTCCTCTCTGTGTAATAGTTTGCATCTGGTAACCTCAAATTCCCAATCCTTCCTTTGCTTGTGCCTTCCCCCTTGGCAGCCACAAGTCTGTTCTCTATGTCTGTGAATCTGTTTCAGTTTTGTAGATAGATTCATTTGTATCATATTTTAGGTTCCACATACATGTGATATCATGGAGAAGCAAATGGCAACCCACTCTAGTATTTTTGCCTGGGAAATCCTATGGACAGAGGAGCCTTGCAGGCTTTGGTCCATGGGATTGCAAGAGTTGGACACAAATAATTTAGTGACTAAACTACCACCACCGTAAGTGATGTTACACGGTATTTATCTTTCTCTTTCTGACTTATTTCACTGAGTATGATCATCTCTAGTTGCGTCCATATTGGTGCAAATGGTATTATTTCATTCTTCTTTGTGGTTGAGTCATATTCCATTGTGTATATATGTGTACCACATGTTCATCATCCATTCATTGTCAATGAACATTCAGGTTGTTTCCCTGTCTCGACTACTGTGAATTGTGTTGCTGTGAGCATAGTGGGCATGTATCTTTTTGAATTGTGGTTTTGTCCAGATATATGCTCAGGAGTGGGATTGCTGAATGACATGGTAATTCTATTTTTAGTTTTCTGAGGAATCGCCATACTGTTTTCCACAGTACCTGTGCCAACTTACAGCTCTATTTCATATATAGATATGACTTACTGAAAAACTAAACCAATGCAAAAAACAAAACACTGACTTATTAGGAAAATACAATTTTTTGAATACAAAAATTGGCAGCCTGATAATTTACTTTATAACATATTATCCTTAAATAATGGTTAACTGGTTTCCTGAAACTTTTGAAAACAGATTCATTAAATGAGAAGGTAGGTATGTCAGTGAAGAGAGATATACTTTGAAATATTCAAAGCCAAGTCAAGAGAAAAAAGGTGAATAGCCTGGAGATTTCTGTCTTAAGACAATATAAAAGTTTGAACTTTTATAGTTAATTTAAAGTAAAAGTATATGTAAAATAGATAGCCAGTGGGAATTTGCTGTATTATCAGGGAGCTCAAACTGGTGCTCTGTGACAACCTAGAGGGGTGGGGTGGGGTGGGAAGTGGGAGGGAGGTCCTAGAGGGAGGGGACATATGTGTACCTATGGCTGATTCATGTTGATGTATGGAGAAACCAATCCAATATTGTAAAGCAATTATCCTTCAATTAAAAATAAATAAATTAAAAAAATAAAAGAATTTTTTTTTTCTTGACAACAGGAGATAGATTTTTCTTGGGCTCTAAAACTATTCTGTCCTACATGAATAGATCATTCTTTAATTCTTCTAATAAATACATTTTAGTATTATATATTTATCTTAAAGTCATCATTTAAAAACCAAACTTTGTTGCCATTGATAATTCAAAATATATCATCCCTGGGATTGTCTAATGACCTTTAGTGATACTGAATCAATGATTTTACTTAAACTTTCAATTAAGCTTAAAATCAATTCTTAAATATACAAAATCAAAAAGAATGTTTCTAAATTAAACCAATGGCTCTTTTTGTATCTGCAGCATGCTTTAATTTCTACCACATATGTGTAAATTGGCAAAGTACCTAAAAGGCTATAATAATCCTGATGGCTTGGAACCAATGTTTTACCATCATTGAACAAGTCCATCTACTCTGAATCTTTGGATTAAGACAAAAACTCCATCCTGCCATGCACCTGGTCAGTTGTGCAATCCTGACCAATGAACAGCTGCTAACAATAAGGGTATTGTGCTTATGTAACACAGTTCAGGACCTGATGGTTAGTCTCTTGATACATGGTGAAACACTAGGGAATATTCTCTTGCCAGGATGCCTGCTTCATGGAAAATACTATGTCTATGTTGACCTGCACCCTTAAATCTTCTCTCTATATGACTTGGTGAACTTGGGTTCTGGAAGATCACATTAGCCTTCCCACTTGGCTTTGAGGGAGTTAAGGATATTTCAGCCAAGAAATGGCCATACAGTGTTGCAGCAAATGTAATTTTAGGAACTGTTTTCTGTAGACTTGTTTCACCACGTTAACAAAAATCTGTATTATGTTTCTTCCCATCGATGTGGGTGTGTCCTTGTGTGTGTATTCAAGAGAGGCTTCCGTTTGTTGAGTGATCTTCATGCAAACATCTTGGAGTGCTTTACAAAAGAATTTTAAAAATTAAACCAAACAGGATATGAAACTGTGCTGCCAAACAAGTAAGTCTTTAGGCATGATTTAAATTTAGTTAATGACATAAAGAGCTAAATCTGTGAAAGGAAGCAAGTTCCTTGGATCAGAGAAAAAAGCAGCAGAAAACAGATACTCATATTTTGTAAGTCTTCATTTGAGTAGCTCCAAAAATGTTCTTTTAGAAGTGTAGTTGGAAAACCCCAGGCTAAGTGAGTTCCAAGGAACAGTATTTTAGGGAAAAAGACCAGATAATGGCTCCCGTGTACATAGCAATCTACAGATTACAAAGTGTTTTCCCAGCTTTGATGACAATCTTACTTGTCACAAAACCCCACCAAAGCTAAGGAATATGTTATTCCATTTTACAGATGAGTAAGCTGATAACAGGAGAAATTAAGGAATTATACTAAGGTCACTCAGCCAAGAAGTGATTGAGATAGGATCTGAATATAGATTTTGATCTAAATCTGGTGTTCTACTTACAGTACCATGAGTCGAGTCTGTGGCATGTCCTTTCTGCTGGATACATTTCTCATGCCACTATAAATCTCTGTCTCTGATATAACAGCAGTGACTGGCTTCTTGAGATAACATAGTATTATTCTCTCTCTTAGGAAGGACTGCTGATATTCCTAAGTGAGAACTTTGAAAACCAGGGTCTTCTAATGCCAAGTACATAGCAAATGATAATATTGTGACTTAATCCTCTCAAAACATTTAAGCTGACTTTTATGGTTTGCCTTTCAAATTACCCTCTAAGCAGTTGCCAGAACCCTCCCTGAATCAATGTGATTGGATTCAGGCATCAGTCTCAATGTTGCAGGTAGCTTCTCTTAGCTGTGGATTGTAGTAGGGAAATTGGGGAGTTCTTAATGTGCTTCCTGTCCTCTGCTGACTTGGACCAAGTGTGGTTATTCTAGAACCTCTTAAGATTCCACGAGCATTGTGGTTTCAGACAGTGAGTCATGGCCTTGTGCCTGAGGAGTGGGTGATACAGTATGTGGATTGATTCTCAAGATACACAGTGTTCAGGGTCATTCAGAACTGACTGTGCTACAGCTGCCTAGTTTTGTTGTTGTTGTCTTATTGCCTTTTCCTTTAAAAACACATTTGACTTCTCATCCAAGTTTTAGACATTTAAAAGTTTACATTTTCTCTGGTACTCCTTTAACTTTAGACAAAGCCAGGAAGAACTCTGCTTTGTGACTCTGTCAATTGTTTGGCAAAACACATGTGGTAGAACTCAACAGCAAGCAATGGAAACCTTGTCTCTGTAATCAGCTCCTTGAGCAGGTCACTCAAGCCAAATATAAGCCCAACTAAGGCAAAGGAAAAATGAAGGAACACTATTAGGGCATTCAGGGCCTTGCGGCAAGCCAATTAACCTAAGCATGTTACTTTTTACCTTATATCTCGGTACACTTTTTGCAGATTTTTACCTTTATGCTTAATTGTAAAATATTAACATAAAGACTTCAGCTATTTTGCCTTCAGCCAATAAGCACAGCCTATCCAAAGATTTATATGACTTCCACATGTCATTTAAGCATTTGAGACAGGATGACAATCCATCCCATGTGGAACCATCAGGGATAAAAGATAGTTGGAACTGTGTTTCCAAATTGGCTGCATTTCCCAGTCTGGCCTCTTATATGGCACCTGCTCTCTCATCCTTCATTCTTTCTGGTGATCAGTTATCTCTGGCTGCATTGTTCTAACCTTTGGGCACAGCCTTCCTCCTTGAGCCTGAGTTTGTCTCAGTTTCACTTTTATTGCCTATTTTCTATTCATTTCTTTCAACTTGACTTGACTTTAGCTCCTTAGCCCCTGCCTCTGGATATGCTTTTTACCTACCTTTGCCAATCTGCCCTTAGTTTGATCTGCTCTGAGCCTCTATTTTTTTTGAATCCTTATCACATGACTGTCCATCATGTGTTACCCTCAGTAACTTGACTAACTGAATATATTCCTGCTCCTTATCATTTGGTTCTTCTGCATCTCAATGTGTTAGTTGTGTTTCTCTGTATCTAGTACTGTGTTTCATGCTCTGGAAAGAATATGAAATAATAGAAGATAGGGTTCTGCTCACTCTTCTATCTTCCTGGACTATTTCTTTTCATATATGTCCTGAACTTTCAATGATCCACATCTCTACCAGCCAGCCAGACTTTGGTAATCATTTCTTCTTTTAAATTCCTTTAGCGTTTGTTGTCCAGGTGGCTCAGGATCACCTGAAAGATGACTCATTGTTGCCTAATGTTAGTATTATAATAAGCTCTTGGAAGACAGGTCTTCAGATCCTCAGTCCTTGGCAGAGTGTCTTGCATAGGATAGATGCTCAATGACTGCTAACTAGTTTTCTGTGGAATATGTGCACAGAAAAACTGAGAATAGAACTGTATCATATAACCTAGTTCTAAATGGAACCATATAGTTTTAAGTGTTGAGTAGTGTTGTCCAATAGAAATTTATGTGAGGATCGAAATATTCCTTATCTTCATTGTCCAGTATAGCAGCCATTCACCACATTTTTCTGTTAAGCACTTGAAATATAACTACTGTGACTAAGGAGCTGGGTTTAAATGTAAAAAGCTGGAGAAATATCATGTGACATCCCTTATATGTGGAATTTAAAAAGAAATGATACAAATGAACTTACAAAACAGAAAGAGACTCACAGACTTAGAGAATGAACATATATGGTTGCCGTGAGGAAGGATGGGGGGAAGAGATAGGGAGTTTGGGAAGGACATGTACACACTGCTATGTTTAAATGGATAACCAACAAGGACCTACTGTATAGCACATGGAACTCTGCTCAATGTTATGTGGCAGTCTGGAAAGGAGGGGAGTTTGGGGGAGGATGGATACATGTATGTGTATGGCTGAATTCCTTCTCTGTTCCCCTGAGATTATCTCAGCATTGTTAATTGCCTATACCCCAATATAAAATAAAAAGCTTGTAAAAATTATTTAACTGTAATTAATTTAAGATTTAAAAAAAGCTGTAGTGTGTGGAGTGGCTACCAGGCTGAATAATGCATGCTACAGTAATGTGGAGAATGGAATGGTAAATGTGAACTGTGAATTGGGAAAGTTCTCACTGAAGGAAGATGCACTTGGATCATAAAGATGGGAAGCAGAGAGAAGGGGAGGTATATTTTAAGTGAAGTGATATAGCAGGAGCTCTGAGGTGATTAAAGATGTTATATTTGGAAACAGTTTGAAGACCTGAAATAAAGCAGAGTTTGAAAACCAGAGATCATAATAGCAATAATAGCTGCCACTTATTATACTACAGTGAAAGTGAGAGTCGCTCAGTCATGTCTGACTCTTTGTGACCCCATAGACTATACAGTCCATGGAATTGTCCAGGCCAGAATACTTGAGTAGGTAGCCTATCCTTTCTCTAGGGGATCTTCCCTAACCCAGGGATTGAACCTAAGTCTTCTGAATTGCAGGCAGATTCTTACCAACTGAGCTATCAGGGAAGCCCAACAAGTCACCTGTTAATTTAATCTTCACAATACTATGACTCAGAAAATATAATTTGCCCAAGGGTACAAATTAATATATGATAGACCTGAGATTTGTACTAAAGTCTGTCTAGCTTAAAAACTTAAGCTCTTAACATACTATACTGTCTCATTCTCTGACATGTTAAGAAAAACTTAAAAGTAGAAAATTGCCCAAATGTCCCCTCATCTGCGAAATGTGTTAACAATGGAATACATGCAGTCAATGGAATACTGCTAAGCAATATAACAAGTAACAGAACTAGAAATAAATGTAACAGTATGGATGAATCTCAAATGCATAATACTAAGCGAAAGAAATCAGATGTAAAGGCTGCATGATTCTATTTTTATGACATTCTAAAAAGGTAAAATTTATAGGGACAGAAGGCAGATCAGTGGCTGTCATGAGCTGGTGGTGAAGGCAGGGAATGACTACAGCTAAACAAGAGAATTTGGGGGGCAGGTGATGAAAATATTCTGTACTTTGATTGCAGTGTTGATTACATGATTCTGCATTTGTCAAAACTCACAGAACTGTGACCTATAGAGGGTAAATTTTCCTATATGTAAATAGCACTTCAGTAAAGTTGACTGAAAAAGAAAGGCTTACAAGTAGTTCCAAGTTTATTTTCACAAAGGCAGGTGGGAATATGGTTGGTTATTCTCACTCAGGCTATTTTGAAAAAATAAATAATTCTAAATTTTTTGTGTCGAAACATGTCTTCATATTTATGATATGTATATATACACATACAACCACGTATAACAGAAAAATTATGTAGAAATTGAAGACTCTTAAATGTGTGTGTGTGTTTGTGTTTGTCTAAAGCAGTTAAATTTGTATTTGACATGAGTTGACATAGTACATGTTTATTCAACTTGGTGTTTATTTGCCATCAGCATGGGAAAGAGGGTGGAGGTGAAAGAGGAAGATATATTTTAATTAGACCTGAATGGTAAGATGTCATATAATTTATCCCATTTTCCTTTTAAGTGAAAAATAACTACCATATGAAGTCATTGGCCCTTTTGAAAACTTACTTTAAAATTTCCCAATGCATAATGTAATTCTTCTTTGTACAATAAAACCATTTGTATGAGACAATAATAGTACAATGGATATCTTTTTGCATATACTAATATTCTTCTTTAATATTTCCAAGAAAACTGTCACACAATTAATCATCTAAAAGGCTTACGGGACTTTGTCTTCACTCGTTTTGTTGTGTGTTCATAAAATCATAGATACGTCTAATTTTTAGGCAGAGTGGACGTCAAAATATTTTACATGCTGCTCTGTTGTCTATGAGCAGATAAGGGGTTATCTCTGTTTTACAACTGAAGAGGCAACATACAGAGTAGTTTTATAACTTTCCCATGGTCACATTTCTAATGCTCAAAGAGTGATTAATCTTAATAAAGAACTATAAACAAGATTAATGAATGATTATGATTTAAGCATTTTTCTTGGTGTTCTGCCTTTAGCATTTCTCCAGGTTCAAGCTTTATTAGCATCATGTATAATCATACATAAATAATCCTAGTTAATCTTAAAATAGTCTTATTAGGGAAAACATAAATTACAGGATGTATTTTTTTTAATAGACTGCATTTACTTTTTTAGATAAATACTTTTTAAATTTAATTTCTTTTTTTTAACATATGATAAATAGTTAAAAAAATTTTTTTTACTTTATATTGGAGTATAGTTGATTAGCTATGCTGCATTAGTTTCAGGTGTATAGCAAAGTGATTCTGTTTACATATACATATATCTATTCTTTTTCAAGTTCTTTTCCCATTTAGGTTATTACAGAATATTGAACCAAGTTCTCTGTATTACACAGTAGGCCCTTGTTGGTTATTTATTTTAAATATAGTAGTGTGTATATGCCAGTTCCAAGCTCCCAATTTGTCCTTTCCCCCACCTTTCTCCTTTGGTGACCATAAGTTTGCTTCTCAAGAATAGACTGCGTTTACCAGTGTGGAATCTGAAGTGATGAATATGAATATGTTTAGTGCTGGCCTTAAAGCACTGAACAAATGTTACTATAGTCTACTTGATTTTATCTTTCTGTCATTTATTTGCCATTTTTTCCTAGAATCCTGAGTAGTACAATGCATACATTTGCAGAGAAAATTGATGTCTGACATTTTTGCTAGTTAGAAAATAATTCTGTTGCACTACAAATAAATATATAATATAATATCAACATCTACATATAACAGTTTCAGAGAGTGATCTAATTAAAATGATAGAAATGAAATTGCTTTTGAACTGATTCCAAATCAGTATTTGGTGTCATTGTGACTTGTCACTCTGTTCAGTAATCTCGTAGCGTTATTTAAGTGTGTGTGCTTGTGTGTGTGTATCCTCAAGACTGTTTCTCGGCAACATTTTTTATTTATCCCCTTTAGTTTTCTGTTTGTCTAGCTCAGACTTTTCAAGTCACCAAATGGTTGCCTCAGGAGAACATGCTGGCTAGATGTCTTCTCCCAGTGATAATGACTACTCCATGCTTTAGTTTTCAAAGAAGTTCATTGTACTGCTTTTCTCCCAATGTAGTCACAAGTCCTTAGCTTAATCACCCCAGATCATCAGAGCTTACACTGTCACTTGTACGAGACACATGAAACATTTGGAGATAACAAAGGGAGAACACAGCATTGCAAAATAACTCTCAATAGTAACACAAATCCATATACTGCACAGACTCTTTTCAGACCAGCTGCTGACCTCTCTCAGCCGCCCCCACACAGCACAGGTAGCTTGCTCCTCACCACCAAAACCACTCAGGCCTCCAGGCTGGGAATCTGGGCCAAACCTTGGCCCAGATTTACTTGTCTTACCATGAAACTTTCCCAGGCTTATTCATACTGAGAACAACTGCCCCTTCTGGGAAACCCCTTCTGTCTTCACAGGATTATGGTCAGGTCCTGTGTGGCACCAACAAGAAAATCTTAAGTAGGCCATCGTTGGTGCATTTCCTAAATCCAATGTTTACATGTGGCCAGTATAAAATAGAATGAAGTACAGCTGTGTTGGTTAAAGTAGGGTCAGGAACCCAAAGTCTCATGGGCTTGGGCTTCCCCAAGTTCACCTCAAACACTCCCCAGGCTACTTCTGCTAGGTTTAGAATGAAGATCACATCTTTTAAAAAAAATTTTAGTTGGAGTATAGTTGCTTTACAATGTTGTGTTAGTTTCCACTGTACAGCAAGGTATACAGATATCCACCCCCCTTTTTTTGAACTTACTTCCCATTAGGTCACCACAGAGCACTGAGTAGAATTCCCTATGCTAGGTTCCATTAGTTATTTATTTTATACATGGTATCATCAATAGTGTGTATATGTGAGCCCCAATCTCTCAATTCATCCCACCCAAGATCATATTTTTAAAGTATCTTTTCTCCTAGGAGTAGTTTATTGACAGCCTCCTTTTTCTGTCTCATGGAATCATTTTTGCTTTAGAGAAACCATTGGCACTGGCACTGATAACGAAAGAAAGGAAGGAATTTTTAAAATCAGATATAAGGAAAAAAACTGTTCTCATATACTTACTAGTCTAAGAAAGAAACCCATGATTTTAAGACTTACAATGAGCTAGACAGGTGCTTTTACACATATATTTTCTGCCTCAACTCTCTGATGAAACTGTTAGTCTCCATATTATAGTTGATGCAAATGGGTGCCTAAAAAAGGTGAAGTTATTTGGCTTAGGTCATGATGTTTTGAGGTAACGAACTGTGTGATGCTAAAAGCTGCATTCTTTCCATTCCCCTTTTGTGTGTGGAAGCTTCAGGAAATGTATTGTACTTCTTTAATTTCTAATAATTTCTTTAATTATTGTGCTGTGCATGCTAAGTCACTTCAGTTGTGTCTCTTTGTGACCCTGTGGACCGTAGTCCACTAGGTTCCTTTGTCCATGGGTTCTACAATCCATAGGGTCACAAAAAATATAGTATTATGATCTGTTAATGCCTTGAGCAGAGAAATAAGTGGAGTAGAGCCTGTGAGTCTTGAAAAGCACTTTTTAGAAAGAGGGGAGTAGTTAATGAGCAAGTTGAGATTGGTAAGACTGACAATGTTTAAGAGGCAGAAGACATATACAGACTGTATTGGCCTGTGCTGTGCTATGCTTAGTCGTTTCAGCCATGTCCAATTCTTTGCGACCCTATGGACTGTAGCCCACCAGGCTCCTCTGTCCATGGGATTCTCCAGGCAAGAATACTGGAGTGGGTTGCCATGCCCTCCTGCAGGGGATCTTCCTGACAGGGAGAGATCCTGAGTCTCTTACATTTCCCACATCGGCAGGCAGGTTCTTTACTACTAGCACCGCCTGGGAAGCCCTCCACATGCACACTACTATGTGTAAAACAGATAACTAATAAGGGCCTACGTTATAGCACAGAGAACTCTTCTCAGTACTCTGTAATGACCAGTATGGGGAAAGAATCTTAAAAAGAGTGTATATATATATATATATATATATGCCTGATTCACTTTGCTGTTCACTTGAAACTAACACAACATTGTAAACCAACTACAGTCCAATAGAGATTAAAAAGAGGCAGAGGGCAAGTCCTCACAGAACTTCTTGGACAGGGGCATGGAAATAGAGACACTTTGGAAACTTTCAGCAACTCCATGCTGTGTATCTCAGTGGGCTACTAGATACACCCTCTACTTTTTCTTTTTTGCCATAAAAATAAAAATACAATAAATTTTCAACTTAATGTTGAAAATGTTGAACTAGCTACAGCTGTATCACCACTCTCTTCTTCCGAATCACTCAGCTACCACAACTTATTAAGCATGAAATATGGAAGCCAGGATATAGAGACAGTCGTTACTAACAAAAGTGAGTGAGTGAAGTCGCTCAGTTGTGTCCGATTCTTTGCGACCCCATGGACGGTAGCCTGTCAGGCTCCTCCATCCATGGAATTTTCCAGGCAAGAATACTAACAAAGTTTGACACATTTTAATATTTATACTTACTTATACCTCTGAATGTTTATACTTGTGAGCTGGGTAGGATCTGACTTTGTTTCAATGGTTGATAACCTATCATCTTAAATTTAGTAGCTTAAAGCCTCTTCATGAGAGTGAAAGAGGAGAGTGAAAAAGTTGGCTTAAAGCTCAGCATTCAGAAAACTAAGATCATGGCATCTGGTCCCATCACTTCGTGGCAAATAGATGGGGAACCAGTGGAAACAGTGTCAAACTTTATTTTTTAGGGCTCCAAAATCACTGCAGATGGTGATTGCAGCCATGAAATTAAAAGACACTTACTTCTTGGAAGGAAAGTTATGGCCAGCCTAGATAGCATGTTAAAAAGCAGAGACATTACTTTGCCAACAAGGTCCGTCTAGTTAAGGCTATGGTTTTTCCATTGGTCATGTATGGATGTGAGAGTTGGACTGTGAAGAAAGCTGAGTGCCAAAGAATTGATGCTTTTGAACTGTGGTGTTGAAGACTCTTGAGAGTCCCTTGGACTGCAAGGAGATCCAACCAGTCCATCCTAAAGGAGATCAGTCCTGGGTGTTCATTGGAAGGACTGATGCTGAGGCTGAAACTCCAGTACTTTGGCCACCTCATGCGAGGAGTTGACTAATTGGAAAAGACCCTGATGCTGGGAGGGATTGGGGGCAGGAGGAGAAGGGGACGACAAAGGATGAGATGGCTGGATGGCATCACCAACTCGATGGACATGAGTTTGAGTAAACTCTAGGAGTTGGTGATGGACAGGGAGGCCTGGTGTGCTGCGATTCACGGGGTCACCAAGAGTCAGACACGACTGAGCGACTGAACCGAACTGAACTGAACTGAAACAGTTTATATTCAACAAAAGCAGTTACTGGTACCTTTCCCCTGCCTAAAGTTGATGGGAAAATGTCCTAAATAGGACACATAATTGGAAGAAAAAAACAGCTTAAAATAACACTAAATCCAGGACATGTTTAAGGGCTAATAGTCATATTCGCATGTAGTGTGAAATCTTCCTTTTATTCACAACATGACTGACATGTTTATACGATGGAGTTCTTTTTCAGACCAGAGAATCCCACAGATGTCTCATCTGGGAGGACTTACAAACTATGTGACTTACTTGTTATTGTTAATAAAACAAACTGTTCAATTTAGAAATCATTTCTTATTCTTTTCATGGCTTTTTGCACATTTCCTTTGTAGCTTTAAAGGGGTCCTTTGTATTTTTAATAGTTTACTCACTCCAATAAAAATAGCTAAAAAATAAAGCTACAGTAGGCATTGTGAGTCTACCATATCCTTGGAAGCTACATTGAAATCTTACTGACGTTAAAAGGGCCACAGAGGCACAGACAAAGTTTGCCAACTGCTTTTGTGAATATATAAAGAGCATTTTGGTCATGTTGCATGTTGTAGCTGCCAATGTAAGTTTTCATAGTTGTTTAGGAAATTGGATTATTTAAATATGTACAAAGTATTCTAAGTCAAATACTTAGGAAGTCAAAGGAGAATGTTTTAAGGTCCTATGGGCTAGTTAAGAAAACATAAAGCTTCACTTCTGTGAATGGACTCTATGCTGACAGCTTCGATTTTACCTGTTTTTTAATACTTGAACATATATTTCATTGCCTGATTGAGGTCCAGTATTCAAGGATGGGTGAGATCTTCTCTCAGTCTATTATATTTAGGTATTAAAGTGTTCATTTAGTTCTCCTATTCCTTGCCTCCCTAATTTAGGGGCTTATATATCAGTGCATTGAACCAGATTAGTGAAAGTCTTAGTAATTTTCACATGATGTTTATCCATATCTATATTACCATGTTCCATTATAGAATAAATTTTTATCACTAGTGATAAATAGGTTATAAAATTCATGAGGTCAAGGATCATGCAGTTTTTCCTTTTAATCTCTATATTACCACTGTGGCCAAGTGCCTATATCCAATGGATGTTAAATGAATATTTGATAATTGGATGAATTAATGCCACCCATTTCTGGATAGAAAAACTGAAGCATGTGACCTTTGAGACTGTTTTAAGTTAAACAGCAGGTAGGTAGAAGGTGAGGAAATATCTTATATCTTTTTATGATTCTAATCAACCTTTATTTTTCATCAGACTTGTTTCAGTAAAAACTGTTTTTCATCAGATCTGTTTCAGTAAGATATAATTCAATTTATTATAACAAGTGTGATCTACTTTATAAGCTTGGGGTGCAGAAGGTCATGTGGTAGTCAGCAGTGCTGTTTACCAAATATTCTCAGCTTCCTGCCTCCTGGTAACATGATAGAATTGTACTTCCTGGCTTTCTTACAGTGGGAAGGGGACCATGTGACTTGATCTGGGCAAATTGTGAACAGAGGGTATGTCATTCTTAGGACAAAGTGTTTAATATCCAGTTGGAGACCCTACAGAGTCCTCATTCTCTTTGGCACAGTGGACTGGTAAGTGCTTGAGATGATGCTTCTCTGTCAACTTGAGTCCCTGAGTGATTAAACAGAGCAGAGTTCACTATGGACCCAAAGTTGTCGTTTGGCTTGGGAAAGAAATGAATCGTGGTTGTTTTAAGCCATTTATATTTGGGTTTGTTTCTGTTCCCTGATGCTGGGAAAGATTGAAGGCAGGAGGAGAAGGGGAAAACAGGATAAAATGTTTGGATGGCATCACCAACTCAATGGACTTAGTTTGAGTAAGCTCTGAGAGTTGGTGATGGACAGGGAAGCCTGGCATGCTGCAGTCCATGGGGTTGCAAAGAGTCAGACATGACTGAGTGACTGAACTGACTGTAGCATAATCTAGCTTATCCTAACTGATGAAAATACTTTCCTTATTTTTCTAATTAATCTTTGGGATAAGGATAATCATCTCTCTTCTCCATCAACTAGTCCTCCAAAATTCTGTGCTTTATTTTATCCAAAAAGCTCAGAAAAAACGACTGAAGTCTTACCAGTCCATGACTGCCTTTTCTCTATCTCTGCCATGGTTTCTCACAGACAGGTGGTTTTTTGTCCACTGGAGTAAAACTACCCTTGCTGGTCCAGATCTCTGCATAGGTCTAAATAGTGCTACATGTCAAGATATTGGCTATTTAAATTCACACTCATATGCTCAGCTGTTGATCAAAGTGTAGCAGTGTGACAGGGTAGCTGAACTGCAGAACTCACAGTTGACCTTGAACAACGTGAGTGTTAGGGGTGTGAATATCCCATGAGATCCAAAATCTACCTGTAATTTTTGACCCTGCCCCCCAAAATTTAACTACTAATGGCCTTTTGTTGAATGGAAGCCTTACTGATAACAAACTAGCTGATCAACATATATTTTATATATCTATTATATACTGTATTTTAAAATAAAGTAAGTTAGAGAAAATAAAATGGTATTAAGAAAATCACAGGAAGAGCAAATACATTTACACTACTTAACTGTATTGACACTGTAGGTTTATGTCATCTAAGATGAGTTTTTTGAGTTTGGAGGAGAGAAATGTTTATTATTGCAGGACCATGAAAGAAGAAAAGGTGGCTCATGCCCTGAAAAGCCTCATGCTCATTGAAAGGTTTCTGGAACGCATTTTTAAAGGGCAGGTGAGGGAAGATGATTTGCAGGATATGTGATGGGCTTGTGTGCAGTTCTCTGGCTGATGGTGAGGCAGCAGGGTGGTGTCACAGGTTAACAGGCATCAGGATGGTGTCCCTGCAGTTAGCATTATCAGTCCTTAGGCTCCAGGAGGCCTGGGGCTGTGTGCTTTTGGTCATCAGGTAGTTCTTCCATTTGTTTCAGGGTTTGCACATATGCAAAATGATAGGAAAATTTACATTAAATACTCTTATCTAGGTACTTCAGAGAGGAGCTAAAGCAGATATGAGGGATGGCCTGTCCT
Organism: Dama dama; assembly: GCF_033118175.1. Taxonomy (NCBI): domain Eukaryota; kingdom Metazoa; phylum Chordata; class Mammalia; order Artiodactyla; family Cervidae; genus Dama; species Dama dama. The sequence goes on along the minus strand of NC_083698.1, from coordinate 76,805,665 downwards.
GGAAAGGCCTCACAGGGTCCTGCTTGGTTACAATTCCTCTCCCTTTTTGGTACTCCTCCATCCTGAGGAGAACAAGTTTTTTTTTTTTTTTCTTTTTTTTTTTAATTTTATTTTTTTTATTATTTTATTATTATTATTATTATTATTTGTCATACATTGATATGAATCAGCCATAGATTTACACATATTCCCCATCCCGATCCCCCCTCCCACCTCCCTCTCCACCCGATTCCTCTGGGTCTTCCCAGTGCACCAGGTCCGAGCACTTGTCTCATGCATCCCACCTGGGCTGGTGATCTGTTTCACCATAGATAGTATACATGCTGTTCTTTTGAAATATCCCACCCTCACACAGAGTTCAAAAGTCTGTTCTGTATTTCTGTGCCTCTTTTTCTGTTCTGCATATAGGGTTATCGTTACCATCTTTCTAAATTCCATATATATGTGTTAGTATGCTGTAATGTTCTTTATCTTTCTGGCTTACTTCACTCTGTATAAGGGGCTCCAGTTTCATCCATCTCATTAGGACTGGTTCAAATGAATTCTTTTTAACGGCTGAGTAATATTCCATGGTGTATATGTACCACAGCTTCCTTATCCATTCATCTGCTGATGGGCATCTAGGTTGCTTCCATGTCCTGGCTATTATAAACAGTGCTGCGATGAACATTGGGGTGCACGTGTCTCTTTCAGATCTGGTTTCCTCAGTGTGTATGCCCAGAAGTGGGATTGCTGGGTCATATGGCAGTTCTATTTCCAGTTTTTTAAGAAATCTCCACACTGTTTTCCATAGCGGCTGTACTAGTTTGCATTCCCACCAACAGTGTAAGAGGGTTCCCTTTTCTCCACACCCTCTCCAGCATTTATTGCTTGTAGACTTTTGGATAGCAGCCATCCTGACTGGCGTGTAATGGTACCTCATTGTGGTTTTGATTTGCATTTCTCTAATAATGAGTGATGTTGAGCATCTTTTCATGTGTTTGTTAGCCATCTGTATGTCTTCTTTGGAGAAATGTCTGTTTAGTTCTTTGGCCCATTTTTTGATTGGGTCATTTATTTTTCTGGAATTGAGCTTCAGGAGTTGCTTGTATATTTTTGAGATTAATCCTTTGTCTGTTTCTTCATTTGCTATTATTTTCTCCCAATCTGAGGGCTGTCTTTTCACCTTACTTATAGTTTCCTTTGTAGTGCAAAAGCTTTTAAGTTTCATTAGGTCCCATTTGTTTATTTTTGCTTTTATTTCCAATATTCTGGGAGGTGGGTCATAGAGGATCTTGCTGTGATTTATGTTGGAGAGTGTTTTGCCTATGTTCTCCTCTAGGAGTTTTATAGTTTCTGGTCTTACATTTAGATCTTTAATCCATTTTGAGTTTATTTTGGTGTATGGTGTTAGAAAGTGTTCTAGTTTCATTCTTTTACAAGTGGTTGACCAGTTTTCCCAGCACCACTTGTTAAAGAGGTTGTCTTTTTTCCATTGTATATCCTTGCCTCCTTTGTCAAAGATAAGGTGTCCATAGGTCCGTGGATTTATCTCTGGGCTTTCTATTCTGTTCCATTGATCTATATTTCTGTCTTTGTGCCAGTACCATACTGTCTTGATGACTGTGGCTTTGTAGTTGAGTCTGAAGTCAGGCAGGTTGATTCCTCCAGTTCCATTCTTCTTTCTCAAGATTACTTTGGCTATTCGAGGTTTTTTGTATTTCCATACAAATTGTGAAATTCTTTGGTCTAGTTCTGTGAAAAATGCCGTTGGTAACTTGATAGGGATTTCATTGAATCTATAGATTGCTTTGGGTAGAATAGCCATTTTGACAATATTGATTCTTCCAATCCATGAACATGGTAGGTTTCTCCATCTGTTTGTGTCCTCTTTGATTTCTTTCATCAGTGTTTTATAGTTTTCTATGTATAGGTCTTTTGTTTCTTTAGGTAGATAAACTCCTAAGTATTTTATTCTTTTTGTTGCAATGGTGAATGGTATTGTTTCTTTAATTTCTCTTTCTGTTTTTTCATTGTTAGTGTATAGGAATGCAAGGGATTTCTGTGTGTTAATTTTATATCCTGCAACTTTACTATATTCATTGATTAGCTCTAGTAATTTTCTGGTAGAGTCTTTAGGGTTTTCTATGTAGAGGATCATGTCATCTGCAAACAGTGAGAGTTTCACTTCTTCTTTTCCTATCTGGATTCCTTTTACTTCTTTTTCTGCTCTGATTGCTGTGGCCAGCACTTCCAACACTATGTTGAATAGTAGTGGTGAGAGTGGGCACCCTTGTCTTGTTCCTGATTTCAGGGGAAATGCTTTCAATTTTTCACCATTGAGGGTGATGCTTGCTGTGGGTTTGTCATATATAGCTTTTATTATGTTGAGGTATGTTCCTTCTAGTCCTGCTTTCTGGAGAGTTTTAATCATAAATGAGTGTTGAATTTTGTCAAAGGCTTTCTCTGCATCTATTGAGATAATCATATGGTTTTTATCTTTCAATTTGTTAATGTGGTGTATTACATTGATTGATTTGCAGATATTAAAGAATCCTTACATTCCTGGGATAAAGCCCACTTGGTCATGGTGTATGATTTTTTTAATATGTTGTTGGATTCTGTTTGCTAGAATTTTGTTAAGGATTTTTGCATCTATGTTCATCAGTGATATTGGCCTGTAGTTTTCTTTTTTTGTGACATCTTTGTCTGGTTTTGGAATTAGGGTGATGGTGGCCTCATAGAATGAGTTTGGAGAACAAGTTTTGAACAAGAAAAGGAATAAAGGTTGAAACAGAGAAGTTAATCATTATTTTGGTGGAGGTCTCCACAGGATCCTGCTTGGTTATAATTACTCCGGCAGACACTGCTTCGAGAAGGGCTCCTGAGTCTGACAAGCTACTCCCCTTTTACTTCCAGGTACATTTCTCTCCTCAATGGCCAAAGCAGACATTACCATTAGTGATTCTGATGCTGTTCAACGTGTATTTTAAGCTTGAGACACATTTCAGTTTGGACTAGCTGTATTTCAGGTACTTCACAGCTAGTAATTCCTTATACACAATGCGGCTGTAGGCTTTCGGTTCTTCACTTACTGAATGATACGATTTGTAAAGATTATTTTAGCCCTCAGTTTTAAAATTCTAATTCTGGTTAAAGCTCACCAATGATGATATACAAAATTCTTCCTCATCTCATAAATATGCACAAACAAAAGAAATCATTATTAAATATCATCCAACAAGTAAAATGGCAGATTAACTAAAGGGAAATTTTACTTACACTTATTAAATGATATCATAATTATGTTTATATTATGACAAAGTTAATAAAAATTTTAAAAAGTTAGAAACAAAATGCTCAATAGAATTGTATATAGGAAAAATGATAAATCTCATGAACAAATCTCTGATCAGTGTTTTGGGACTGTCCTTATAGACATGACAGTGTTAGGGAAATAGTGAACCCAGAGTGGCCAGAGCAGGTGGGAATCTGATGAGACATCTATTTGGAAAGGAGCTTATTGGGATGTGCAGAAAGTAAGAAATACATATGGATATTATTTGGAAAAGAAGGTGGTAAAATAAAAAAAGGTGATGTAAGATGGTAACTTTGTCCAGTAGATGATAACCACCATGCCAAACCCAGCATTATTGTATATACGGTACCAGTTTCCAAAACTTTCACATGTGATCCATGACTTCTATTGGGTTGGCCAAAAAATTTGTTTGAGTTTTTCCACTCCATGAGATAGTTGCAGAAAAACCTAACTGAACTTTTTGGCCAACCCAATAGAACTGAAAATATTTCCTTTAAACTGAGTTGGAGGGAGGGAGAATATTGGACTTTCAAAATACTAGCAAAGGAGTAGTTTTCTAAAGAGATCATCAACTCTATTATCTCTAAGATTTTATCCTTTCCCAACCACAATTCTAAACATGATGGTGGCTGTAGAGATGGAATCGTAAGAGACACCTAGCTGGCTTACCTTCCTCCTCACTTCCTTCTGGACAAAATGCTGTCTCTGTTTCCTGCTCCCCATTTCAGATGCCACAGGAAGCTGCCCTGGTTTGTGGTCAGATGCAAGAAAAGGAGGTTGAAACCAGCACTTTCAGGGAAGCCTCAGAAGCTGGTGCTTAAGATTTGCCTGCCACCCCTTGTTATCCTTGTTACAGGATGCCACAGCGTCGGGGGAATTTTCTGAGAAGTTTGTGGGTAGCTTGTGCATTCTCATTAATTAGGAAATTAGATTGTTGCCTATAAATTGGAGATTTAGGAATGTCTTTATTTAAAGTTGAGGAAATGAAGCGTGGGAGGTTAGATGATAGCTATGCTGTTTACACCAAATTGCAGTGGTTTACTTGCTTTTGCTTTGGGGGTCATATTAACTTCAGCACCAAAGGCAGTCCCCTCAGAAGGCTCAGTTCCCTGCCAGATGGGTTTGTTTTACAAGATTTCCTGTATAAGCATGATTCTAAGTAATACAAGTAATCTTATTGATTGCAAGTCTTCTTTCTCTTCCCCCAAACTCTCCATCTGATTTTTTTCAAGATTGTCTTGTCCCTTCTAGAAACAAACTTAAAACCCAATTGTTTTTCATTTCTAAAGTCAAGTTTCCCTAGGCTTACCAGCTTGTGGATAATACATAATAGATTATAATGTCTCTGTTCACTAGTATAATTCCAGATTTCTAGAGTCCCATTCTTAAGCAGTCCTTTTTTCCCCCTTTCTTTTCTTTTAAATTGAAGTATAGTTGATTTATAATGTTTTAGTTTCTGGTATACAGCAAAGTGATTCTGTTACATATATATATTCTTTTTTGTATTCTCTCCCATTATGGTTTATTACAGGATATTAAATATAGTCCCCTGTGCTATCTATTAGGACTTTGTTGTCTATCTGTTTTATATACAGTAGTTTGTATCTGCTAACGTCAAACACCTAATTTTTTCTTCCCTCACTTTCCCCCTTCATTTTCACTTTTTACTTTCATGCATTGAAGAAGAAATGGAAACCAACTCCAGTGTTCTCGCCTTGAGAATCCCAGGGACGGGGGAGGCTGGTGGGCTGCCGTCTATGGGGTCGCACAGAGTCGGACACGACTGAAGCGACTTAGCAGTAGCAGCAGCACTTTCCCCTTTGGTCACCATAATTTTATTTTCTATGTCTGTGAGTCTGTTTCTGTTTTGTAAATAAGCTGACTTTTCTTTTCTTTGTCAAGAGACATACACATTCAGAATTTCTAAAGAATCAAGGTATAGATGTTTTTCCTCCTAAGTTTTGTGGATTAGGTTCAAATTAAATAAGTGTTCATATGTTTAAAGGTATGCCCATGGAGTGAGGATGGGGCTCAAAATTCTCTGATTAAAGACAGTTTAAAAGGTTGAATTAAGTGCTGTCTTGACCTGGAAAAAAAATATCCATCTTTACTTTGATATGCATAGTATTTAAGTACATTTTTTAGGACTTAGGTTCAATACTCTGTTCCAGTATTTCTTGGTTGAAACAGCATGTATCACTGTCATTTTAGTATAGCAACATACACGAAATTCTGTGAATCTGAAGCCAGTTCTAGTATAGAAGAGGAGAAAGGGGCTGTGTTTTTTAGGTGACATATTTACATGAAATTCAGAACTGCTCATGATAGTAGAGAAACAAACAAATCCAAGCCCATATTAAGGATCCTGACCTTGGATGATATGAAAAGAAGCAAATAGCTTTCAGGGTAATAATTGCAGAAACTGGAAATATGTAGTGTGTTACCTCTGGAGGTACACTCTAAAATTTCCTTGTTATTCAAGTTTATCTTCTATGTTGTGCTGACTGAAGCTCCTAACTCATTTGGTTAGGAATCGCAGGGAGAAACTGTGGACCGGTGGACACCAGGCTGCCCTTGTGGACTGGAACCACCGAGGACATATGTCTTTGCCACAAATCTATGTGGTGTTAGTGCAGTGGATTTCTGAGTGACAAAAGTATACTGCTTCGAAGCATTTTTCTGTAGGGTTTGAGTCTGTTTTGGAAATAATGATGTTAACCACACAAAACCTTGGCTTCACATTGTGGTTCATTAACACAAAATTCCATGATGTGGAGGATCACAGTAACCTCACTCTTTTCCCTTCCAGTACTGAATGGCAGCCCCTCTGCCGAAGAAAGCCCAAACCTGTAAAATATCCTGCAAGATAAGATATAAACATTCAAATGGCCAAATTCAAAGTGTATTTAAAAATCCAGAATTGCCCTTTGCCCAAAAGTTTTCATTTAAAACATCTAGCATATTAAATTAGAAATACATCCTTCAGCCTTTTATAAACAAACTATTTCAATTTTGCACTGGAACTAAAAATGTTAACTTATTTCGTAGACCTCTTCATACAGCAATACTGAGGATTTTAAGCCTGGGTTCACCCTTAGATAATCGCAGCTCAACTTCATTGAGTGAAGTAGTGTTCCTTTCTCCCCCAGTCTTGTCTGTTATAATACAGGATTTAATTATAGGTCTACCCTTAAGCTATGGGTATATATTTACTCAGAAAGTGTGAAGGTATTACTCACTCAGTTGTGTCCACATCTCAGTTGTGACCCATGGACTATAGCCTGCCAGCTTCCTCTGTCCATGGAATTTCCCAGGCAAGAATACTGGAGTGGGTTGCCATTTTCTTCTTTAGGGGATCTTCCCACCCCAGGGATAGAACCCACATCACTTAGGTGGTCTCCTGCATTGGCAGGCAGATTCTTTACCACTACACCATCCAAATACATAATTTAAAAAGTACTTTTGTTAGTATTTTTATTTGCCCAAGATAACCCATTAGAAAAGAAGTATTTTCCTTTTTACTTGATTTGAGCTAGTCTATGAGTTTCTAGAAGACAGAGATTGCATTTTATTCATCTCAGAATTCCTAGCAGAATCTTGTGTGGTGGTTTCAACAAGTAGCTCATCCAAAAATATTTGTGAGATTAAATTAAGTTCCTGTATAACAAATGATACTTCTATATTGAAAAGTAGGATTGCAAGTCAGTTCACTTGAGATTTTATTCTGAGTTTACATGGTTCTAGGACTTGCAGTCTGTATAAATGATGGCCCTTAAGCCTGTGCAAGGGATGGGAACATGGGTCTAGGGCAAGATAAGTAGGCTAGAAATGGAAGAAACATCCCAGTCTCGTTTAGTATGTCCTGTTTTTCAAAATTCAACTCATGGTCTTGCTATGCCTTATGCTAATTAATAAGCATGACATCTGATCTAACATTTCACATTTGATATGTATAAGCTTGTCCATTGTCCTCTGTTTCTAGAGTGATCATCCCAACATACAAACCTAATCATGTCACTTCCTGTTTAAAATTCTTCAATGGCTTCTTAAGATATCAAGATAAAACCATACTGCTTAGCATGATTTACAGTGAGTTACACCAGGCTTTTATACTGAAAAGTAGAATTGCAAGTCGGTTCACTTGAGGTTTCATTCTGAGTTTAGATGGTTCTAAGATTTGCAGTCTGTATAAATGGTGGTCCTTCACCACTCCCCAGATCTCTACTCTCTTCTCCAGGGACCTAGAAGCACCCACAGACTTCTATCAGTCAGTCCCCATTCTGCTTTCTAGAGCCTTGCACAGGAGAGAACAGGGCCTCCTCAATGCAGGGACAAGATTCCACAAAGATGTCTCCTGTCTGCCTGAGGTGTATTTTGAAGGGATAAGAGAATACTCTGTGTGCCCTTTCTGGGTGTGAACAAGTTGCTTTTTCTATCTGCCTCTTCTCAACAGGTTTTGGGGTTATTAGACAAACGAGTTCCCCATAAGGACTGTGATGTTTCTCTGTTCTCCTCAAACAAAGCACAGAGGGGATGGTTGTGGGTTCCTTGAGAGTGACTTGAATCTGGTTTATTATTAATTTTCAGTTTGTCTTCCCAGATCACTGGCCCTTACTCTGAAGTTGGACCCTAGAAGCATCTGTCTTTAGAATGTGAGAGGATGGCATTTTTCCCCCTCCTTTTCTACTAGTTACCCCTCATAAAATGTAAATATATATTCAAGGGAAGGAGTTTACCCCCATTCATCTTTTTAATAGCTTGATGTAACCCTCTGAAGCCTAAAATGTCTATGCTAAATCATTAAGGGCAGAAAATCATTTTTCTTCCAGTTGAGGGAGGGGCATTTTGAATCCCCTATCCACTTTCAAAGGAAAGGAATCAGATTGTAAGATAGAACCAGTTTGGGATGCTTTCTGTAAGCCATGCTCAGTAGGAGTGAGTTAAAGTTTCCTTTTCCGAGAAATTATCACACCCCTCAGTGAACAGCCTCCCCTTTGCCCTCTTCCCATTTGCTGCAAAACTGGGGTGCTTGAGATCTGGAAGTTCACTAACACCTCATTGTGAGTGGGAAAAATAGAACAGAGTGCCGGGGAGCATGCGAGGACAGGAGGTCAGTGCTTTGACCCGGATTTGGAGGCTGTGGTTCCTTGAACAACTTCACCCCCGCCCCGCGGTCTTCGTTGACCCGCCTTACTCGGTGTTGGGGGCTATGCGCCCTCTGCTGGGAAGAGCAACACCTGCAGCCACCACATTAACGCATTTCAAGCTTTTGAAATGCGTTTTCAGGGGTAAGAATTTCAGGGGCTGATTTTCTTCTCAGGAGCAATGCTGTGCTGGTGCAAGATGATGGTCATGAATACAGAGAGTTAGGTTGTTGAGCATAATTTCAAGTCTGATCTGAGAAAACAAACAATAACTCATTTTACGTTCCACCCGGGTCAATTCCATACCCACCTGTTTCCTCTCTCTGCCTTAGAAGATTTTTGACGTACTTGAACACTTTCCTTGTGTGTAGCCTAGTTTTTTTTTTTTTTTAATATTAATATCCCAATTTAAGGGCTTAAAACTTCTTTTGAATTTCATGTGCTTTTTTTTTTTTTTTTTTTGTGATTCAACAAACATTATATATACCAGGCACCGTGCAGGGTTGTGCAGGGCGCTAGGCGATGGAGGATGAAAGAGATGTCTGGATAATTGAGAAGCTCAGTCCAGAGGGAGACCTTATATAAAAGGGCATTAATGGGACTTCCCTGGCGGTCCAGCGGGTAAGACTGCACCCCCACTGTAGGTGGCACAGGGTTCAATCCCTGATCAGGGTAAAACCCTGCATGCCATGCAGCACAGTCAAAAATCGAGGAAAAAGAGCATGAATTTTATAAAGAAAAGGGACAAGTTGTTTGGAAAGCACTGAGGTTGGGATAACAATGCTACAAAGGTACAGAAGTTAAGATATACTTCATAGGATAGAGAGGTAAATACTGAGAGATGTTTGTGTGTTTGCCTATCAGGCATAATGGTCAATAGCAGATAGGTGGTAGAGTGAAGGAGGGGTCCTGTGTGTGACTCAGGAAAGCAGAGCCTGTGGAGAGGCTGAAGTCCATTTAGTGGAGAGTGGAGCAAGCCTAGAGTGGTGGTTTAGAGCCAGCTTATGAAGGGCCTTAACCAACATGCTAAGCAGATTGGATTTTATTCAGCTGGAGATGGGAAGTCATGGGAGCACTGTAACCAGGAGAATATAATGACTGCTTTCCATTTGGCTGCATTGGGTCTTAGTTGCATCATACAGGATCTTTCACTGGGGAGTGTGGGCTTAGTTGCCTCAAAGCATGTGAGATCTTAGTTTCCCTGTCAGAGATTGAACCTGTGTCCCCCGCATTGGCAGGAGAATTCTTAGCCACTGAACCAGGGAAGTCCTTACCCTTCAGTTTAGAAATAGCTCCAGACAGTAGAAAATGGATAAAGGGTAAGGGAATGTCAAAATACCAACAGGAGGCTATTTAACAAACTGTTGCAGTAGAAAAGAAAAAGGAATGAGGGTGGGGATACAGGGGAAGGGATTAATTGGGAAACTGATGGTGGAAACCCATTGGGTACAGAGAATGAAAAAGATGGATGAAAGGAGGAAGGCTTAACAAGTAGATTCAACAATGATACCAGGGTGAGCAGAAAATGACTCATAGCCATGAATTTCACTTTGAATTTGAGATGACTGTATGTAAGGATACTCACTGTATATGGGTATGGAAAGATGAGTCTTGAGCTCAAAGAGAGGCAGTGGCTAATGGGGAGGATTTGGGACTCACCAGCTTGAGTCTGAGGAACCAGTGAGAATGCCATAAAGAGTCTTTGTAGAGATGGGGATAGAGGCAAACTTGGAACATTTCATGTTCTATTCTACTTAGCTGAGTAAGGTGACTATTTTAATACCTCCTTTTAAAATATCAAATGTTGTAAAGGATGTGGGTTTTGGCTCTTAATGAGAAACCTATTCAGAAGTAACTTTTTATTGTATTTTATTTTTGAATGTACTTCTACATGATAGAGTATTGAGTCTTCTTTGTGGAGTTCATTAGCTTTAGCATCTTGGATTTTATGTCAATGTATGTTTTCAAAAAATCATATTAAATCAGAAATGACTTAGATATAAACTCTGCATGAACTTGGTCTACACAGGTTAAGCCTGGATTAAGCTATAAATGTGATAAAGTGTCAAAGATTGGGTTCATATTGTGCATTTCCATTAAAAAAAAGATTGGGTTCATTTTAGGTGGCCTTTGGGATGGGAAAATGGAAAAAGATCTAATTTCTTCTGATCTTGAGGAAATCAATAAAATAAAATTAATTTATTTTATTAAAATCAATGGATTTATTTTTTATTTAATAAAATATTTATTTATTTTTATTTATTTGTCTGCACCAGGTCTTAGTTGTTTCATGTGGGGTCTAATTCCCAGACCAGGGATTGAACCCAGGCCCCCTGCATTATGAATGTGGAATCTTAGCCACTGGATCACCAGGGAAGTCCCTTCATTTTAAAATATATTTTCAAAGGCATAACTAGTTCTAAAAAAATGACTAGAATTCGAATCTCTTAATGAGGAGGGAGGAATTTAGAGATTATGCTGTAAAATCTTATGTTTTATAGATGAGGAAACTGCCCAGTAAATTTAAGAAGCACCATAGGCTGTATCTTATGCCTCTTTAGGGGATTCATAACTCACATTGTCACATTAAAGGGTCAGAGGAATTCTGCAGGAAAAAAAGTACTGATTTTGTTGAACTTAGATTTCCCAGTCTTATATGATGACTAACCCAGTATTTCTGAGTTTGAATAATGGTGTTTTAAAAGTTTGCTTTGTAATTAAGTGGAGTCGTGTAAAATTTCAAACTATTAGCCATAAAACCAAGTTTAGTTAGCGAACATTATTGATTCCTTTATATTTATGGGCATTGTGTTAGGTACCTAAGAACATAAGGATTACTCACAAGATATCAATAATAATCATAGTAGCAGTAGTAGCTAAAACTTGCTGACTGCTCACTTGCTGCTAAGAAATTTGCTAAGTATTTTACATATGCCATCTCTTTTAATCCTCCCAACCCTGCCAAGGAAGTGAGTAGTATTTGAGTACTGCATATGTAAGAAAAGAGAAAATTAAGGCTCAGAGGGGTGAAGTTATTTTCTTAAGGTCATAGACCTTGTGAATTATAGAACTGGGATTCAAATGTATCATGAAATGTTATGGAAAAAGTAATGAATTTGAGTCAGTTCTACTGAGGTGGGCCAACCAAGAGCCTGTTATAGAGAGTGAAGTAAGTCAGAAAGAGAAAAACAAATATATATTAGCACATATATATGGAAACTGGAAAAATGGTACTGGTGAACCTGTTTTCAGGGTAAGAATAGAGAGACGTAGAGAACAGGCTTGTGGACACAGTAGGGGAAGGAGAAGGGGGGAGAAACTGAGAGAGTAGCATTGAAACATATGCATTATCATATGTAAATAAATGGCTAGTGAGAAGTTGTTGTGTAATGCAGGGAGCTCAGCCCAGTGCTCTGTGACAATGTAGAGGGTTAGGATGTGATGGGGGATGGGAAGGAGGTTTAAGAGGGAGGGGACACATGTATACTTATGGCTGACTATGCTGTTGTATGGCAGAAACCAACACAACATTGTAGGGCAATTATCTTCGAATTAAAAATAAATTTAAAAAAAGATGTTATGGAAACATACCTGAATGAAATTTTTGGCCAACCCAATAGTTTCTGTCTGATTGCATCATTCACATTCTTAACACAACAGCACTGTCCTTAGAGAATATACAGCCTAAATAATGTCCACAAACATTCTCAAGATGGTCTTCAGGTATCTTGACTTCAGAATCTCAAACTGTCATGTCTAATGTTAATCCTTGATATTACTTTGACAAGTTTTCCATATTTAGCAGACAGCATAACCCCTTTCTCTCTAAATCTGAAGCTCTTGGTCTCAAGCTGTTCTTTGTTGGGATATAGTATCTCGTTTCTTCCATATTACATAATGTAACATATATGAAGTAGATGAGGATATAGCTAATTTACAACTTTCCTATATGGTTCCTGAATATTCTTGAAAAAATTTTTTTAAGTGGGGAAATCAGGCACTGTATTTTAAATCTTCTTTATACACTCTAGGCAATACTTAAACATTTAACTCTTAGCAATTTGTGTTTTTAATGGAATAGGGTTTTCCTTTTGGGTCATTTTCATAGAGTAACTTGGGTTGTCCAAACATACTCTGAAATACGTTGGGGATTATGGTTTCAACACATGTAAGCCTAAGGCCAAAGTATGAGTAACACATGATATTTTGTTACATTTCATGAACAAACCACTGTTTTGTGGTATAATGCAAAACATAGCTAAGTAGTTTAGATCACTATCAGGCATTACAGGGTTAGGTTTTCAATTTATGTGATTACTGAAAGCTCATTAGAAGTATATTCTCTAGCTCTAGGGAATGCAGCCTAGAAAACTGTGGTTTCCCTTGTGAAAATGATATATTTTTAGTTCATTTATTATGTTTTTAGTTTATCTCAATTATATCCCTTTGTACTTTTAGGACAATAGTTGAATTTACAAATAAAATAAACTTACAAAATCTATTTACCAATGAGCCAAAAAGGTTAAAAAAAAAGAGAAAGAAAAGGAAGAAAACACATTATTTTTATTAACTTAAACTCGGTCTTTGGAATATCACAGATTTTCTATCAGTGAAAACACTACTACAAATTTTTCTCTTTAGGTTGTATCAACTGTGATGTGGTAGAAAACTCTAAATTCAAATTCTGGCTCTAGTATACACTAGAAAAGCATTTTGATTCTTTGATTTTTGGTTTCCTCACTTAGAAAATTGGCCTACCATCATGTGCTCTGCTATATGAGAGCTCTTCTGAGAATGCTGGCAACAAGATGAGCTTCACAATTACATGTACATGGGGTCATTTTCTCTTTCTCACTCCGTGATCTTGATTGAGTTATCTAATCTCTGAGCATTGGTTTCCTTATTTGTTAAAAAATGGTAATGATAGTGTCTACATAATTGACTCATAGGCACATCTCCTTTCATTGCACTAGACTCTGTTGTGCTTCAGGATATTGTGTTCTTCACAAATTGAAGATTTATGGCAACTTGTGCATGCTAAGTCACTTCAGTCATGTCCAACTCTTTGCGACCCTATGGACTGTAGTCTGCCAGGCTCCTCTGCCCATGGGATTCTCCAGGCAAGAATACTGAAGTGGGTTGCCATGCCCTCCTCCAGGGGATCTTCCTGACCCATGGATTAAAACTGCATCTCTTATGTCTCCTGCATTGCAGGCAAGTTTGCAGCAATTGTATAGTGAACAATTCTATTGGCACCAGTTTTCCAACAGCATTTGTTCTCTTGGTGTTGCTGTGTCCCATTTTGATGATTCTCACAATATTTCAAACCTTTACAGTATTACTATATTTGTTCTGCTGGTCCTTGATCAGTGATCTTTGTTGTTACTGTTATAACGTTCCTGCATGCCAGAAACAGCACCCATATAGGATGGTGAACTTAATTGATAAATGTGTGTGTTTTGGCTGCTTCACCAAATTGGCCAGTACTCTGTCACTCTCCCTCTTCTCTGGCCTTTCTGTTCCTCAGGACACAAAGATGTTGAAATTAAGTCAATTAATAACCCTACAGTGACCACCAAGTGTTCAGATGTTCAAAAGAAGAGTTGCATGTCTCTCATTTTAAATCAACAGCTAGAAATGATTAAGCTTAGTGAGGAAGGCACATTGAAAGCTTAGATAGGCTGAAAGTTGTGACCCCATCGACTGTAACCTGTCAGGCTCCTCTGTCCATGGGTGTTCTTCAGACAAGAATACTGGAGTGGGTTGCCGTGCTCTCCTCGGGATTTTCCCAACCCAGGGATGGAACCCAGGTCTCCACCCATTGCAGGCAGATTCTTTACTGTCTGAGCCACTAGGGAAACTCAGGAATACTGGAGTGGGTAGCTATCCCTTCTCCAGCGGATCTTCCTGACCCAGGAATCAAACCAGGATCTCCTGCATTGCACGCGGATTCTTTACCATCTGAGCTACAAGGGGAGCCCAACTAAGCACAGATAGTTGATCAAAACAGCCACAACATTCCTTTAACCCAAAGTCTAATCCAGAGCAAGGTCCAACTCCCCTCAACTCTATGAAAGCTGAGAGAGGTAAGGAAGTTGCAGTAGAAAAATTTGAAGCAGCAGAGATTGGTTCATTAGGTTTAAGGAAAGCAACTATGTCCATAACATAAAAATGCAAGGTGAAGCAGCAAGTGCAGATATAGAAACTACAGCAAGTTATCCAGATGATCTACCTGAGATAACCAATGACAGTGGCCACACTAAACAAGTGATTTTCAATGTAGAAAAAAATGTTTTCTTATTTGAAGAAGATGCCATCTAGGACTCTCTTGGCTAGATTGGAGAAGTCAATGACTGGCTTCAAATCTTCAAAGGACAGGCTGACTCTACTAGGGGATAATGCAGCTAGTGACTTTAATTTGAAGCCAATGCTCATTTACCATCTGAAATTCCTAAGGTCCTTAAGAATTATGCTAAATCTACATTCTGCTCTATAAATGGAACAGCAAACCCTGGATGACAGCTCATTTGTTTATGACATGTTTTACTGAATATTTTAAGCCCTCTGTTGAGACCTATGGCTCATAAAAAGAAGATTTATGTCAAAATATTACTGCTTACTGATAACGCATCTGGTCACTCAAGAGCTGTGATGGAGATGGACAATGAGATTATTGTTGTTTTCATGCCTACTTTAACACACAATAACCAACCTATGAACCATAGAGTAATTTCAACTTTCAAGTCTTATTATTATTATTTAAGGAATACATTTCATTAGGCTGTAGCTTCCACTGAGAGTTATTCCTCTGATGGATCCAGGCAAAGTCAATTGAAAACCTGCTGAAAAGGATTCACTGTTCTACCTGTCATTAAGAACATACGTGATTCATGGAAAAGGTCATAATATTAACATTAACAGGAGTTTGGAAGAAGTTGATTCCAACCCTCACAGATGATTTTGAGGAGTTCAGGACTTTACTGGAGGATGTAACTGCAAATGTGGTGGAAATAGCAAGAGAACTAGAAGTGAAGCCTGAAGATGCATATGAATTTCTTTGATCTCATGGTAAAATTTCAGTGGATGAGGAGTTGCTTCTTATGGATGAGCAAAGAAAGCAGTTTCTTGAGATAGAATCTACGCCAGATGAGCATGTTGTGAAGATGGTTTAAATTATAATTATGTGTGTGCACTCAGTCATGTATGACTCTTTGCAGCCCCACAGACTGTACCCCTGCCAGGCTCCCCTGTCCATGGAATTTTCCAGGCAAGAATACTGGAGCAGGTCACCATTTCCTACTCTAGGGGATCTTTCTGACACAGGGATTGAACCTGCATCTTTTGTGTCTCCTGCCTTAGCAGGCAGGTTCTTTACCACTAGTGCCATGTGGGAAGCTGAAATGACAATTAGAGATTTAGAATATTATATCAACTTAGTTGATAAGGCAGAGGCAGGGTTTTAGAGGATAGGTTCCAATTTTGAAAGTAGTTCTCTGTGAGTAAACTAGTATCAAACAGCATTGCATGTACAGAGAAATCTTTCATGAAATGAAGAGTCAACTGATGGGGCCAACTTCACTGTTATTTTAAGAAGCTGCCACAGGCACCCCAACCACTTCTTTCAACAACCACCTCTTTGATCTGCCATCAACATTGAAGCAAGACCCTCCACCAGCAAAAAGATAATGCCTCATTAAAGGCTCAGATGATGGTTAGCATTTTTTAGCAATAAAGTATTTTAAAGTTAAGCTATGCACATTTTAAAAGACATAATGCTATTGCATATTGAATAGACTACATGCATGTGTGTGCATGCTCAGTTGCGTCCTACTCTTTGTGACCCTAAGGACTGTTGCCTGCCGGGCTCCTCTATCCATGGGATTTCTCAGGTAAGAATTCTGGAGTGGGTTGCCATTTCCTTCTCCAGGGATCAAACCCCCATCTCCTGCTTGGCAGGGGTATTCTTTACCACTGAGCCACCAGGAAAACAAATAGACTACAGTATAGTGCAAACATAAAAAGATTTGTAAATCACTTTATTGCAATTATTCACTTTATTGTAGTGGTCTGGAATTGAACCCATAATATCTCCAAGGTATGCCTGTATCGTGGGGGTTAAATTAGATAACATATGTAAGTATCATAGACCAGAATGGGATGCAGGGTAGTTTTGCACTCCATGTTAAATTCTTTTCCTTCTTCCTTACAAAATATGTGTTATAATAATTCTGTTCTTTTATATACTTTATTTTATAGAAATATGAATACTTCTAAAATTACACTTAAAACTCTTAATAAATAACATGAAAACAATAGCTGTGGCTTATATAATAATATACCTGATACCTGAAGAAATGGGCCTAATTTGATTCAGCACATTTACTGAATTTTTGCTATGCAAATACATTGGACTAACTAATGAGAACTGATCTCTTTCTGAAATCTTGATAAGTCTGCATTACAGAATAGGGAGTTTCTGGTTTTGTTTGTTTTTCGTTTCATTTTTTGCAAAGTAAGAGTTCATCATTGGCAACATAGAAGCCATTACTTGGTAATAATCTATGTCCTCAGTTTAAAATAAAAACATTGACCTATTTTAAGAACTGAAATATTGTCTGTAGAGACCATCCTTCTGTGTAATCTAGAGGTCTTTCTATATGAGGGCAGGAGGATGATGCTCTGAAAAAGATGTGTGTGAAGGAAACAATGTAGCATCCATCTATGAGTCTTAAGTCAATTGATGCACATTTGCTGAAATAGTCTGACTTGTGATTTTGGAATAATCATTTAAATTGGGCTGTTTATCTGCAGTGCCTTTAACTTAATTCTCCGAGACGTTTTCTCTCCTTGCATTGACCATCAGGAAGCTTAAAACTGAATCTATCATCCGGTTATAGTCACCTTGTGATATTTTAGCTGGTCTCTCATTTTTCTTGGCCCTGATTTTTAAATGTGTCTTTTATTAGTGATCTCATAAAGTTTATTGAGTAAAGGGGAGTATTCATATAATAAATAAATAATTCTAGTTAAACTTTTTGTTAGAAGAGACCGAGTTCCCAAATGAGCCAGACATTTTACTGTTAATGGGTAAGAAAAACCTGGGTCAATTTATATCTCATCTGCTCTCTCTTGGAAAATGCAATTTTTTAGGCAATCTCCAAACTGAGTGTTTGTAAGTGGGGTATTCTTAGACGAGACCAGCAGATTCCCACAATTTCTGAACTGCCCTTGGAATCAGAGTGCTAGTTTGAACAACAATCCTGATTTTTAACAGTTTATTATGTGTGGCTCCACCTTGCGCCAAGGGGATTTATTCGTGCTTATGGCTTCAAATTCCATCATGAGCCTCTGTGTTGCTCCATGTCAGTTTAAGATTAATTATGGTAATTCTCAAAGCAACTGAGTGCCTGTCAGAGTTTCCGTCTGGATCGACACTCCCCTGATCCAGAACTGGGAAGGGTGTGGAAAGAAGTAGATTTGGGGGAAGGACATGTCTTTTTGACATTTCCCCTAAGCAAAATTGGTTCCCCACCAGGCTTTGATGTCCCACTGTTAACAGTGCACACAGACACTTTCATGTATACTTGCTGTATGTTTTCTCTCTCTCATACTTTTATATTTAATCAAGATATATCAGATTTAGTAATGAAACACCAGAATGACCATATGCTTTGAGGTATAATTCCTTTTCCAACATTGAAAATGAAAAAGCTATTAGACTGTGAATCTGTAAATAGTTATTCTCTCATTCAAGTTACCATAATTTATCAGTAGATTCAATTGTCTTTAGTATGCCACTAATATCCTTTTGCTGTCTCATGGTAGTTAGTAATGACTTATTAAGGATAATACCCTAGGAAGTTTTCCATTTTAGATCACTGATGGTGAGATGTGATTGAAAGAAGGCTGAAACATATTTGATGTCTTTTTCAAACTTCAGGAAATAGAGTTATTGGATCTTCATTTGGAGTGTTGGTCTTATTTTAAATCAGATGTTATCCCTATGTCATGTGTGCTCCATTGAGTCTCTTGGGGCAATAATCCTGTGAGGAAAACAGTCACAAGATATACGGAATTATGTAGTAGGACTACTACTATTATTACTACTAGGTAACTGTATTTTCAGTATCTGCCAAATTTTAAATAAATATATTATATATGTTATCTTATTTGAACTTCATAATCCTAGAAAGCAAATATTATTATTATCCTCATTTTGCAACCCTTTAAGGGCGGGCATTTTTATTATTTTCACTTTACAGGTGAATAAACAGACACAGACAGGGTAAGCCACTTGTCCAAGGTCACAGCCATTGAGCAGCAAAGCTGGTCTTCCGACCTGGGCAGCTTGTATGCAGAGGTGTTCTTTAACCACTATCATACAGCCACCTTCTTAGTCATTTTTTAATGTTATTATTTTATAAATTTATAGTGTACTGGAGCATTGTTGGAAGCTAGATTACCCCCTGATTTGGTGCAGCCTCCCAATGAGACTGTTATGATGATGGTTATGATTATAAAAATGTGTTATGACGTTTCAGTGTATGTGGTGATATATCTGATGGCTAACATTTATTGATTATGGCATGTCAGTCATCATTCAGAGTTCTTTACATGTGTTAAGCCACTCCTCCAGTGGCCTGACAACTGGACCCTCCCCTAGTCTCAAACCATATAAGGAACTGGCTTCCCCGCCCGCCGTGAAGCAAACAAGAGAATCTGTTACTTGTTTCACTCCCCTGTGCTATACCACAAACTCCAGTAAAGCCTTATCTGGAAAAAAAAGGAACTCCCCCCCAAAAAAACCCCCACATTTTTTACATGCATTAAAACATTTAGTTCTACTATTACTTAAGTATCATTAAGGACAATAACTTCATGGCAAATAAATGGGGAAAAAGTGAAAACAGTGACAGATGTTATTTTCTTGGGCTCCAAAATCACTGTGGATGGTGCCTGCAGCCATACAATTAAAAGACACTTACTCTTTGGAAGAAAAGCTGTGACAAACTTAGTGTATTAGAAAACAGAGATATCACTTTGGCCACCAAGGTCCATTTAGTCAAAGCTGTGATTTTTCCATATATGGATGTGTATTTTTCACATATACAGATGTGTGAGTTGGACCATAAAGAAGACTGAGTGCTAAAGAATTGATGCTTTTGAACTGTGGTGCTGGAGAAGACTCTGGAGAGTCCCTTGGACTGCATGGAGATCAAACGTTGTTGTTCAGTCAGTCAGTTGTGTCTGACTCTTCACCACCCCTTGGACTGAGGCACACCAGGCTTCTCTGTCCTTCACCATCTCCCAGAGCTTGCTCAAACTCTTGTCCATTGAGTTGGTGATGCCATCCAAACATCTTGTCCTCTATCACCCACATCTCCTTCTGCCTTCAATCTTTTCCAGCATCAGGGTCTTTTGTAATCTGTC
This sequence comes from Dama dama, assembly GCF_033118175.1. Lineage (NCBI taxonomy): Eukaryota > Metazoa > Chordata > Mammalia > Artiodactyla > Cervidae > Dama > Dama dama. The sequence continues at coordinate 76,785,793 of NC_083698.1, read as the reverse complement.
AGGTCTTCGCATTAAGTGGTCAAAGTATTGGACTTCAGCTTCAGCATCAGTCCTTCCAGTGAATACTCAGGATTGATTTCCTTTAGGATTGAAGCTGAAACTCCAACACTTTGGCCACTGAGATGAAGAGCCGACTCACTGGAGAAGAACCTGATATTGGGAAAAATTGAGGGCAGGAGGAGAAGGGGGTGACAGAGGATGAGATGGTTGGATGGCATCACTGACTCAATGAACGTAAGTTTGAGCAAATTCAGGGAGATGGTGAAGGATAGAGAAGCCTGACATGCTGCAGTCCATGGGGTCACAAAGAGTCAGACACAACTTAGCGACTCAACAACAACAAGGATAATAACAGTTACTTTGTTGTTATTCAGTAACTCAGTTCCTAATTCATAGAATTAAATATATCCATATATGGTGTTGGAGAAGATTCTTGAGAGTCCCTTGGACTGCAAGGAGATCCAACCAGTCCATCCTAAAGCAGATCAGTCCTGGGTGTTCATTGGAAGGACTGATGTTGAAGTTGAAACTCCAGTACTTGGGCCACCTGATGCGAAGAGCTGACTCATTTGAAAAGATCCTGATTTTGGGAAAGATGGAGGGCAGGAGGAGAAGGGGATGACAGAGGATGAGATGGCTGGATGGCATCACTGACTCAATGGACATGGGTTTGGGTAGACTCTGGCAGTTGGTGATGGACAGGGAGGCCTGGTGTGCTGCGGTTCATGGGGTTGCAAAGAGTCGGACACGACTGACTGACTGAACTGAACTGATATATGCAAAGTACATGGAATGCATAGTGTTCTGTAAATGCTAGTTGTTTTCCTATGTTACAGGCGAGGAGACTGAGACTTTACTGAGGTTAAATGCTTGCTCACAGGCAAATAGCTGTTTAGAGGCAGAGCAGGGCTTTGAACTGAGACAGCCATATTCAGAGCACATATTCACATACCACACCAGCGAGAAAAATCAGGACCCTTATGAATTATTTCTTTGCTTTTACTTGCTCCATTTCCCAATAATTGAGGTTTTTGGTTTACTTATGAGAAGAAGTTTAGTATCAGGGTTTAGAAGAAATGATTTGGAGTTAGCCTGCCTAGATTGGCACACCATCTCTGTCCCTTGATAGCTGTGCAATCTTGGGAAATTTACCTAAATTCTCTCTGCTTTGGGTTTCTCTTCATACAATGGAGATGATTATATATTATATATTTGGTTGTTATGAAGATTAAAGGGGAAAAACCTATAAAGCTATTTGTATAGTTCTGGGCATATGGTAGCATTCAAATAAGATTAACTGACATTATTATGAATATTAGAAATAAAATTACATTTATAATTCACAAGTATACTTTGAAATTTAGAGTCACAGATTAAATCCTGGGGGCCAAATTCAGTGAATACTTCTAGAAGCTATACCAGACTCTCTCTGAAAGTGTGTGAGTATGATTGTCTTACATTGAAAGTCAGAGTGTGGGCTATTATCACAGGGGTTTAAGGGGAACACTAGCTGGAGTAGAGACTAGGGGCATCAGCTGAAAATGCCAGAATGTTTGCTGTGTTTATTTGGGGCCCTTATAAATATTGTTTAGGCAGTTTATTCCCATCAAAAGTTCACTTAGCTTCATCATGACCATTTTCTAGACCTGGGGTAGATGGAGAAGAGAGAGAGACAAAGAGCACACAGAGTGACAAAGAGCACACCTAGAGATTGTCATAGTGAGTGAGATGGTCATAGTCAGTAAAGTCAGTCAGACCGAGAAAGACGAACACTTGATATCATTTATATGTGAAATCTTAAAAAATAATGGTACAAAGGGACTTATTTACAGAAAAAAGAAATAGACTCGCAGACATAGAAAACAAACTTAGAGTTAAAAGAGGATAAGGAGGGAGGAGTAAATTGGGAGATTGGGATTAACATATACACACTACTACATATAAAATAAATAACTAATAAGGACCTACTGTATAACACAGGGAACTCTAGTTTGTAATGAACCATATAGAAAAAGAATCTCACAAACAGTGGATATGTATGAAACTGATTCACCTTGTTATTGTACAGCAGAGACTAACACAACATTGTAAATAGTTATACTCCTATAAAAGTTAATTAAAGAAAGGCCTACACACACAGTGACATTTTGGCATTATGTCTTTCTCATTTCTCACTCTTTTTTTTTAAAAAAAATCATTTTTATTGGAGTATATTTGCTTTATAATGCTGTGTTAGTTTTTAGTGTACAGCAAAGGGAATTAGCTATATGTATACATATATCCCTTCTTTTTAAAAATTTGTTTAATTTTTATTGAAGGATAATTGCTTTATAGAATTTTTCTGTTTTCTGTCAAACCTCAACATGAATCAGCCGTAGGTATACATAAATTCCCTCCCTTTTGAGCCTCCCTCCCATCTCCCTCCCCATCCCACCCCGCTAGGTTGATAGAGAGCCCCTGTTTGAGTTTCCTGAGCCAGACAGCAAACTCCCGTGGCCATCTACTTTACATGTGGTCATGTAAGTTTCCATGTTACTCTTTCCATGCATCTCAACCTCTCCTCTCCTCTCCCCATGTCCATATGTCTATTCTCTATGGTTGTTTCTCCATTGCTGCCCCGTAAATAAATTCTTCAGTACCATTTTTCTAGATTCCACATATATGCATTAGAATATGGTATTTATCTTTCTCTTTCTGACTCACTTCACTCTGTACAATAGGTTCTAGGTTTATCCACCTCATTAGAACTGACTCATATGTGTTCCTTTTTATGGCTGAGTAACATTCCATTGTGCATGTGTACCACAGCTTCTTTATCCATTCATCTCTTGATGGACATCTAGGTTGCTTCCATGTTCTAGCTATTGTAAATAGTGATGCAATGAACAGTGGGATACATGGGTCTCTTTCAGTTTTGGTTTCCTTGGGATATATGCCTACGAGTGGGACTGCTGGGTCATATGGTGGTTTTATTCCTAACTTTTTAAGGAATCTCCATACCATCTTCCATAGTGGCTATATTGATTTACATTCCCACCAACAATGCAAGAGCATTCCCTTTTCTCCACCATTTGTTGTTTGTAGACTTTTTCATGAGGGTCATTCTGACCGATGTGAGGTGATATCTCATTGTAGTTTGATTTGCATTTCTCTAATAATGAGCGATGTTGGGCATCTTTTCATGTGTTTGTTAGTCATCTGTATGTCTTCTTTGGAGAAATGTCTGTTTAAGTCTTTTCCTCACTTTTTGATTGGGTTGTTTGTTTTTCTGGCATTGAGTTGTATAAGCTGCTTGTATGTTTTGGAAATCAATCCTTTGTCAGTTGTTTCATTTGCTATCATTTTCTTCCATTCTGAGGGTTGACTTTTCATCTTGCTTATAGTTTCCTTTGCTGTGCAAAAGCTTTTAAGTTTAATCAGGTCCCACTTGTTTACTTTTGTTTTTATTTCCATTACTCTAGGAGGTGGGTCATTGTTGGGGTCCTTTAATGGACCGGAACCTGGTGGTACGGAGTCAACGATAAGAAAGTAAAAGAGAGAAAGAGAGACAGAGAGAAAAAAGACCTGGGGACCCAAGCTCTGATGGAGCAAAGGTGCTTTAATGATTTTTCTATGCGTATATATAGGCTGTGGTACAAGAAACTTCTTTCGGGAATGATAGACGTCAGAAAACCAAACGTACAGCAACCGTTACCAAGGGAACAAGGGGTAATGTTAGTCACAAGGTCAGGAGAAAACCCATATCTCAAGAAAGGGGAACGAGACTAAGCAGTTTTGTCCTAAAGAGAATGTTTACTAAAGGAGACCCAAGCCTGCCTCACACAATGACCTCAGTCCCTGGGAGCAGCGTGCTGTTCCGCTTGAAGAGGGACAAAGGACTCATGAGAAACAGCACGTAGGAATCCTCCCATCAAACATTCCCTGACAGGTCATAGAGGATCTTGCTTTGATTTATGTCATCGAGTGTTCTGCTCATGTTTTCCTCTAAAAGTTTTATAGAGGTCTGGTCTTACATTTAGGTCTTTAATCCATTTTGAGTTTAACTTTGTGTATGGTGTTAGGGGGTGTTCTAATTTCATTCTTTTACATGTATCTGTCCAATTTTCCCAGCACCATTTATTGAAGAGGCTGTCTTTGCTCCATTGTATATTCTTGTCTCCTTTGTCAAAAATAAAGTACCCATAGGCACATGGGTTTATTTATGGGCTTTCTATCTTTTTTCATTGGTCTATATTTTTGTTTTTGTGCCAGTACCATGCTGTCTTGATGACTGTAGCTTTGTAGTATAATCTGAAGTCAAGAAGGTTGATTCTTCCAGCTCCATTCTTCTTTCTCAAGACTGCTTCAGTTATTTGGGGTCTTTTGTGTTTCCATATGAACTGTGAAGTATTTTGTTCTAGTTCTATGAAAAATGCCATTTGTAATTTGATAGGGATTGCATTAAATCTGTAGATTGCATTTGGTAGTATAGTCATTTTCACAAAATGGAGTCTTCCTACCCAGGAACATGGAATATCTCTCCATCTGTTTATGTCATCATTGATTTCTTTCATTAGTGTCTTATACTTTTCTGTGTACAGTTCTTTGTCTCCTTAGGCAGATTTAGTCCTAGATATTTAATTCTTTTTGTTGCAATGGTGAATGGGATTGATCTTAATTTCTCTTTTTGATTTTTCATTGTTCAGTTCAGTTCAGTTCAGATGCTCAGTCGTGTCCAACTCTTTGCAACCCCATGAACCGCAGCACACCAGGCTTCCCTGTCCATCACCAGATCCCGGAGTCCACCCAAACCCATGTCCATCTAGTCAGTGATGCCATCCAACCATCTCATCCTCTGTCATCCCCTTCTCCTCCTGCCCTCAGTCTTTCCCAGCATCAGGGTCTTTTCAAATGAGTCAGCTCTTCGCATCAGGTGGCCCAAGTATTGGAGTTTCGGCTTCAACATCAGTCCTTCCAATGAACACCCAGGACTGATCTCCTTTAGGATGCACTGGTTGGATCTCCTTGCAATCCAAGGGACTCTCAAGAGTCTTCTCCAACACCACAGTTCAAAAGCATCAATTCTTCAGTGTTCAGCTTTCTTTATAGTCCAACGCTCACATCCATACATGACCACTGGAAAGACCATAGCCTTGACTAGATGGACCTTTGTTGGCAAAGTAATGTCTCTGATTTTTAATATGCTATCTAGGTTGGTCATAACTTTCCTTCCAAAGAGTAAGCATCTTTTAATTTCATGGCTGCAGTCACCATCTGCAGTGATTTTGGAGCCCCCAAAAATAAAGTCAGCCACTGTTTCCACTGTTTCCCCATCTATCTTCCATGAAGTGATGGGACCAGATGCCATGATCTTAGTTTTCTGAATGTTGAGCTTTAAGCCAACTTTTTCACTCTCCTCTTTCATTTTCATCAAGAGGCGCTTTAGTTCTTCTTCATTTTCTGCCATAAGGGCGGTGTCATCTGAACATCTGAGGTTATTGATATTTCTCCCAGCAATCTTGATTCCAGCCTGTGTTTCTTCCAGCCCAGCATTTCTCATGATGTACTCTGCATATATGTTAAATAAGCAGGGTGACAACCTACAGCCTTGACATACTCCTTTTCCTATTTGGAACCAGTCTGTTTTTCCATGTCCGGTTCTAACTGTTGCTTCCTGACCTGCATACAGGTTTCTCAAGAGGCAGGTCAGGTGGTCTGGTATGCCCATCTCTTTCAGAATTTTCCACAGTTTGTTGTGATCCACAGAGTCAAAGGCTTTGGCATAGTCAATAAAGCAGAAATAGACTTTTTTCTGGAACTCTCTTGCTCTTTTGATGATCCAGTGGATTTTGGCAATTTGATCTCCGGTTCCTCTGCCTTTTCTAAATCCAGCTTGAACATCTGGAAGTTCACGGTTCACGTATTGCTGAAGCCTGGCTTGGAGAATTTTGAGCATTACTTTACTAGCGTGTGAGATGAGTGCAATTGTGCGGTGGTTTGAGCATTCTTTGACATTGCCTTTCTTTGGGATTGGAATGAAAACTGACCTTTTCTGGTCCTGTGGCCACTGCTGAGTTTTCCAAATTTGCTGGCATATTCAGTGCAGTACTTTCAAAGCACCATCTTTCAGGATTTGAAATAGTTCAACTGGAATTCCATCACCTCCACTAGTTTTGTTTGTAGTGATGCTCCTCAGGCCCACTTGACTTCACATTCCAGGATGTCTGCCTCTAAGTGAGTGATCACACCATCATGATTATCTGGGTCATGAATATCTTTTTTGTACAGTTCTTCTGTATATTCTTGCCACCTCTTCTTGATATCTTCTGCTTCTGTTAGGTCCATACCATTTCTGTCCTTGTGTGCTCCTTTTCCTATTTGGAACCAGTTTGTTGTTCCCTGTCCAGTTCTAACTGTTGCACCTGACCTGCATGCAGGTTTCTCAAGAGGCAGGTCAGGTGGTCTGGTATGCCCATTTCCAAACAGGAAAAGGAGTACACAAGAAATGCAAGTGACTTCTTCTTCTTTCTTTTTTTTGCAAGTGATTTCTGTGTATTGATTTTGTATCCTGAAACTTTCCTTAATTCACTGATTAGCTCTAGTAATTTTCTGATACTGCCTTTAAGGTTTGTCTATGTACAGTATCATGTCATCTGCAAACAGTGAGAGTCTTACTTCTTCTTTTCCAATCTGGATTCCTTTTATTTCTTTTACTTTTTTGATTGCTATAGCTAGGACTTCCATAACTCCGTTGAATAATAGTGGTGAAAGTGGACACTCTTGTCTTGTTCCTGATCTTAGGGGGAATGCTTTCAGTTTTTTACCATTGAGAATGATGTTTGCTGTGGGCTTATCATATATGGGCTTTACTATGTTAAGGTAGGTTTCTTCTATGCCCATTTTTTGAAGAGTTTTAATCATAAATGGGTGCTGAATTCTGTCAAAGGCTTTTTCTACATCTATTGAGATTATATGATTTTTATCTTTCAATTTGTTAATGTGGTGTGTCACATTGATTGATTTGCATATATTGAAAAATCCTGCATTCCTGGAATAAGCCCAACTTGATCATGGTGTATGAGCTTTTTGATGTGTTGCTAAATTCTGTTAGCTAAATTTTTGTTGAGGATTTTTGCATCTATGTTCATTAGTGATATTGGCCTGTAGTTTTCTTTTTTGTGTTGTCTTTGTCTCGTTTTGATATCAGGGTGATGGTAGCCTCATAGAATGTGTTTGGAAGTGTTCTTTCCTCTGCAAATTTTTGGAAGAGTTTTAGAAAACTAGGCATTGTCTCTTCTCTAAATGTTTGGTAGAATTCTCCTATAAAGCCTTCTGGTCCTGGGGTTTTGTTTTTTGGGAGATTTTTGATCACAGCTTCAATTTCAGTGCTTATAATTGGGTTGTTCATAATTTCTATTTCTTCCTGGTTCAGTCTTGGAAGACTGAACTTTTCTAAGAATCTATCCATTTCTTCCAGGTTATCTATTTTATTGCCATATAGTTGTTCATAACAGTGTCTTGTAATCCTTTGTATTTCTGCATTGTCTGTTGTAAACTCTCCTTTTTCATTTCTAATTTTGTTGATTTGATTCTTCTCTCTTTTTTTCTTGATGAGTCTGGCTAAAGGTTTGTCAGTTCTGTTTATTTTCTCAAAGAGCCAGTTTTTAGTTTTATTAATCTTTACTATTGTTTCTTTTATTTCTTTTTCATTTATTTTTGCTCATATCTTTATGATTTCTTTCCTTCTACTAATTTTGCTTTTTCTTTTTTGTTGTTGTTCTTCTTTTTCCAATTGCTATAGGTGTAACATTAGGTTGTCTATTCGATGTTTTTCTTTTTTCTTGAGGTAGGATTGTATTGCTATCAACTTCCATCTTAGAACTGCTTTTGCTGCATCCCATAGGTTTTGAGTTGTCATGTTTTCATTGTCATTTGTTTCTAGAAATTTTTTTATTTCCCTTTTAATTTCTTTAATAACCTGTTGGTTATTAAACATGTTGTTTAATCTCCATGTGTTTGTGTTTCTTTACACTTTTTTTCTTGTAACTGATATCTAGTCTCATAGCATTGTGGTCAGAGAAGATGCTTGACACAATTTCAGTTTTCTTAAATTTACTGAAGTTTAATTTGTGACCCAAGATGTGGTCCATTCTGGAGAATGTTCCATGTGCACTTGGGAAGAAGGTGTATTCTTCTGCATTTGGATGGAATGGCCTAACGCTATCAGTGAGATCCATCTCATCTAATGTATTATTTCCTTATCAATTTTGTGTTTTGATGCTCTGTTCATTGGTGTAAGTGGAGTGTTAAAGTCTCCTACTATTATTGTGTTACTGTCAATTTTGCCTTTTATGTCTGTTAATGTTTGTCTTATGTATTGAGGTGCTCCTATGTTGGGTGCATAGATATTTACAATTATTATGTTTTCCTCTTGGGTTGATCCCTTGATCATTATGCAGTGTCCTTTCTTATCTCTTGTAATCTTCTTTATTTTAAGGTCTGTTTTGTCTGATATGAGGGTTGCTACTCCAGCTTTCTTTTGCTTCCCATTTGCATGGGATATATTTTTCGATCCTCTCACTTTCAGTCTATATGTTTTTTGAGGTTTGAAGTGGGTTTCTTGGAGACAGCATATATGTGGGTCTTGTTTTTGTATCCATTCAGCCAGTCTGTGTCTTTTGGTTGGAGCATTTAATCCATTTATATTTAAAGTAATTATTGATATATATGTTCCTATTGCCATTTTCTTAATTGTTTTGGGTTGATTTTGTAGATATTTTTTCTTCTGTTGTATTTCTTGACTATATAGGTCCCTTTAACATTTGTTGTAAAGCTGCTTTGGTGGTACTGAATTCTCTTAACTTTTGCTTGTCTGAAAAGCTTTTTATTTCTCCATCAATTTTGAATGAGATTCTTTCTGGGTAGATTTTTCCCTTTCAGTACTTTAAATATATCCTGCCATTCCCTTTTGGCATGCAGAGTTTCTTCTGAAAGATCAGCTGTTAAGTGTATGGGGTCTCCCTTGTATGTTACTCATTGCTTCTCCCTTGCTGCTTTTAATATTCTTTCTTTGTGTTTAATCTTTCTTAGTTTGATTAGTGTGTGTCTTGGCATGTTTCTTCTTGGGTTTATCCTGTATGGGAGTCATTGTGCCTCTTGGACTTCAGTGCCTGTTTCCTTTTCCATGTTGGGGAAATTTTCAACTATAATCTCTTCAAAAACTTTCTCATACCCTTTCTTTTCCTCTTCTTCTTCTGGGACCCCTATAATTCTAATGTTGGTGCATTTGATATGGTCCCAGATGTCTCTGAGACTGTCCTCAGCTCTTTTCATTCTTTTTATTTTATACTGCTTTTCAGAAGTTATTTCCACCATTTTATCTTCCAGCTCACTGATTCGTTCTGCTTCAGATATTCTGCTATTGATTCTTTCTAGAGTATTTTTAATTTCAGTAATTGTGTTGTTTGTCTCTTTGTGTTTATTCTTTAATTCTTCTAGATCTTTGTTAATTGATTCTTACATTTTGTCCGTTTTGTTTTCAAGGTTCTTGATCATCTTTACTATCATTGTTCTGAATTACTTTTCAGGCAGTTTGCCTCTTTCCTCCTCATTTGTTTATACTCTGTATTTCTAACTTGTTCCTTAATTTGTGCAGTATTTCTCTGCCTTTTCTTTTTTTTTTAAGTTATTGTGTTTGAGGTCTCCTTTTCCAGGTTTCAAGGAGAGTTGAATTCTTTCCTTGAAGAAGATTGAATTCTTTCTTCCTTTTGGTTTCTTCCCTCCTAAGATTGGCCCAGTGGTTTGTGTGAGCTTCCTATAGGGTGAGATTTGTGCTGAGTATTTGTTTGTTTGTTTGTTTTTCCTCTGATGGGGAAGGATGAGTGAGGTGGTAATCCTGTCTGCTGATGATTTGGTTTGTATTTTTGTTTTGTTTGTTGTTTAGATGAGGCATCCTGCACAGGGTGCTACTGGTGGTTCAGTGGGTCTTGTATTCAAGTGGTTTCCTTTGTGTGTGTTCTCACTATTTGATTCTCCTTAGGGTTAGTTCTCTGGTAGTCTAGGGTATTGGAGTCAGTGCTCCTATGCCAAAGGCTCAGGGCTTGATCTCTTGTCAGGAACAAGGATTCCACAAGTGGTTTGTTATGGCATTAAGTGAGATTAAAACAAATATCCATCAATGAGAAACCAAAGATGAACCACAGACAAATGGCAGTTACAAAATCAGGCAAATAATAATTAAAATAATGGAATATACACATATATATATACACACCAATGAACAAAGTGAAAACATTTCAACAAAAATAAAACTACAATAGATTGACCCAGTGAACAAAGGAAATAAAAAATTGTATTTACCAGTTAAGAACAAAACTAACTTAAGCACAAACTGGAAAACAAAACTAAAGCAAGGTGCCAAGTGGGGAATAAAGCAATGAAAACAAAACTAACAAATATGTTGAGAGGAAAGGAAAGAAAGAATAGATATGCAAAGTTAAATAGAGGTAGATGAAAAAGATTTATATACATTAAAAATTAACTGCATGGGGAGAAGAACAGTAAGAAAGGCAAACAAAGGAATAAATGTAGAAAAAATAATAGGTTTAAAAAATTAAAAATATAAAAGAGAGGAAAAATGGAAGAAGAAAGAAAAAATAAAAAAGGAAAACTCCACAGAACTGCAAAAGCCCAACGTAGAGGCAGAGGTTTATAATAACAATAGAAAGCGTGACTGAATATACACATATATGGGTACACCCATAATCAAAATCAAAACAGTCCAACAAAAATAAAGTACAATAAACTGACCAGGCAAACAAAGGAAACCAAAAATTATATCTACCAGAAGAAAACTAAAGCAAGGTGCCAATTGGGGAATAAAGCAATGAAAATAAAACTAACAAATATGTTGAAAGGAAAGGAGAGAAAGGAAAGAGAGAAAGAATAGATATGCAAAGTTAAACAGAGGTAGATAAAGAAGACTTGTATACATTAAAGATTAACTACAAGGGGAAAAGAACTGTAGGAAAGGCGAACAAAGGAATAAATGCAGAAAAAAGAATAACAGGTTTAAAAAATTAAAAATAAAGAAAAAGAGAAAAGAAAGAAAAGAGAGAAACTCCACAGGACTGCAAAAGCCCAACGTAGAGGCAGAAGTTTATGACAACAATAAAAAATGTGAATGAGAGAAGAAAAAAAGCTCAAAGCTTAATTGGATTTCTTGGTGCCAATAAAATTGACAACTACAACTGAGGGGGAAAAGAGAAAAAAAGAAAAAAAGTTCAAAAGAATCTATAGAACAACTAAAAAAAATAAGAATAATAATAAATGTTTTTCTTGAGTCACTGCTGTCAGAGTCCTTTCTCTTGCTGGGAGTCACAGTCCTCAGTCCACCTCACCTCCCTAGGATGCCCTACAGCACCGTGCTGACCTCTGGATCTGCTGTGGGGGCAGCTCAGATTCTAATCTGGTTCTACTGCTGTGTGTTCTTGCCTCCAATGTCCACAGCTATTAGATCTAGTGTGTTTTCTTTTGTGGGAGCTTTCAATGATCTTTTATATATTCCATAAACACAGATCTGCGTAGTTGATTGTGTGGATTTAATCTGCAGCTTGTACAGCTGGTGGGAAGGTTTTGGGTCTTCTTCCTTAGCCACATTGCCCCTGGGTTTCAATTGTGGTTTTATTTCCACCTCTACATGTGGTTTGTCCACTGGGGTTTAGCTCCTGAGGCTGCCCTGGAGGGTTTGGGTTTGCCTCTGTGAGGGCCAGTGTGGAGGTGGTGCAGCTGCTTGCTTGGGTTGCAGGGGTTCTAGCAGCACCAGGTACTCAGAGGGGTTGGCGGCTAGGGTGGCAGGAAATATAGTGCTCCAGAAGGATATGGCAACCAGTATTGGCCAGTGTGCTTCAGTATTCTTGCCTGGAGAACCCCGTCTCTGACAAAGAAGCCTGGCAGGCCACAGTCTACAGAGTCAGAAAAAGTTGGACACCACCGGAGCAACCCTACATGCATAGATGCAAGACTTTTTTTGCCTGTGGCATCTCTGCCTGAGTGAGTTAAGCGTGAAGGTGGCACAGCCGCTTGGCTTGCAGGGACCCTGGTGGCGCCAAGTGTGCAGGGACACGGACTGCCCCGGCTGCAGGAGTTATGGCCCTATCAGTCTTTTTTCAAGCCTCTTGTAACTGGCGATCAGAAGGCCTCTGGTCAGTCTTTCTCCCTAGCTCCACCAGTTCAGTCACTTAGAGGGCTCCCTTGCCTGGGGTCCTTCTCTGTTGCTCCATGCATCAGACACATAAAAGGACCCCCCCCTGGTTGGGGTCCTGCTCTGTAGATCGGCGGTCCGGCACTTAAAGGGGCACCTGGGTGGGGTCCTGCTCTGCAGTTCAGTGACTTAGTCGTTTGATGGGCCAGCCGCTCTTGTTCAGCTGCCGATGCTGGTGTGTTGGGAGAGAGAGGCTATGGTGATGGCCTCATCCCCTACACGTGACTCAGCAGTTTCACCTTGCTTCCATGGCTGCCTGGCTTTCCTCCACTGGCATTTTCCACCATGATCTCCTCCCTCACATCCCCTCAGTCCGTCTTTCTGCAGTCAACAGCAGCCCTTGCCTTAGGATTGCTGCACAATCCCTAAGCTCCAGCTCCCAGCCGTGTGCCTTCCAGGAGACCAGCGATCCTGTCTGGGGTATGTATGTCTGTGGCAAGGACTGTTTGATTTTCTTTCCATTTAGGTTGCCACAGATCAGCAATTTCACTGTTGGCCTTAGATGTTTCTCTGACTCAGACAGTTGCCCCACTGTGGTGATCAGACCCCTGCTTTAGTTCCCCCACCTGGTGAGGGCAGGTCCAGTTCTACGAACACTCCTGTTTTTCACCCTAGTTCCTTCATCCTACAGAGTTTTGCGTGGTTCTATATATTCTTTTCCACTGGTCAGGTACTCCTGTCCACTCTCAGCTGGTGATTTGCATGCACTTCTGTGTCTGAAGGTGTATTCCTGATGTATCCGTGGAGAGACATGTACCCCACATCCACTTACTCCTCCATCTTGTCCTCCTCCATTTCTTCTTTTTTGATTTTTTTGTTTTTGGAAGATAAGCCAAGTGATGTAGGCTTCTTGCAACAGCTGACATGCACAGTTGTTCTCTCCCAGTATTATCATGTACCCAGTATTTCTAAATAGCACAATAGTGAATGCTATGGATTATAGTCTTGATTTAATTAATTTTAACTTATTTCTCTTGGGTTTTGAGTATCTTATCTATGCTTATTCATATGCCTAGGATTTTTACAGTCGATGCTCTCTGAGAGCCTATAGTTTCCTTCAGGGAATAACCCTGGGAAGGAAGGGAAGAGATAAACAAAAACCATAAGTAAACACAAGACAGTGTTTGTTTCAAAACCCACTCCATTATCCAGATGACTTTAAGGGACATTGCTTTATTTTTCTTGCTTTCCCTTCATTTTGTTGAGTTCAACATTCAAGAAGGCAAGTTTCCACATGACTACAGCCTACTTCCTCAGTCTGTTTTGTATGATGGCAGTTTAGAGTGTATTAATATTTGCTCTGCTAAAAACCTTTACTGTTTTGTATTAGTTTGGGAAACACTGACATATGCAACATAACCACACTGCTCTTTTGCCATTAATAACCCAATGAACATGTCAGTCTCCAAGAGGAGATGATCATAAGCTGTGTTTATTGGACTGGCATCCTTCTTTCTTGCAACATCTTAAGTCACTGTTTGAAGGCATGCTTTGGAACACAATTTATACAGTAGTCATTTTTATAGAGGAAAATAAGAAAAGGTGCCACAACTTCATGGTAATTGTGCTGTTATTTTTCAAAGATTAACTAAATATCATCCCACATCTTATTAAAAATAAAATCTTAAATTCAAAACTTATTAGACTGTTTTTCCTCTGTATTGAACTTAAGAAAAAGAGGAAAATGACAAAAAGAGAAAAAAATAGAATTAACTTAAAAAGACATGCTCTAATTCTATACTGAATTCTGCATCTATCACAAATCTAATCTAACAGTTTATATCCCTATCTTAAGTCAGGTTGTTGAAGGTGCTATAAACTTCTTAATCCTCAAAGATGTTTTCTTCCTCCCTTCCCCACCCACGCCTCCTCCTCTTCCTTCTCTTCCTTCTCCTTCTTTTTACACATGCAAGGCAGAACAATATAGATGAATAAATTACTGATAATTTTTTTCTCATAGAGATTAAGACAAAATATTTCTGGACATCTTTGTCTACCCAGAGAATCATTTTCCTAGAATCTCTCAATCCTAGCATAGTAAGCAGGATGATATATTGTGGTGTTTGAATTTGTATCCTTTAATTCTAACGTGAGAATAAATTTACATTTGCTCTCAAGATATGAGTACTCTAGAAAAATACTGCACAGGAAATCAGAAGGTCTCAGTGACATTGTTAAGTTCAGACCTAGATGGGCACCCTGCCTGAAACAGAGCAGGTACCCAACACATATTTGTGGAATGAACTTCATCTGCTTGTGCTTTGCCTTCTCATCTGCTCAAAGAAGATGTTGGACAGAATATGTGACCTCTTATGTTTCTTAGAGCATGTAAATGGGGTGCTATGGTGTTCTATAGTTCCTTCTTAAAAAAAAATTAAGTTGATATATTTTCACTTTTATTTGGTTCAAGAAATTTTTTTTTCTTTCTTTCTTTTTTTTTTTTTTTTTGTTTTGTTTGCATGGCATGTGGGATCTTAGTTCCCCAACCGGGGATCAAATCTGTGTCCCTTGTGGTGGAAGCTTGGAGTCTTAACCACTAGACTGCCAGGGAAGTTCCAGTTTTCTGTAGTTCTTGATTGTTTAGATAACAAGTAAAGATCATTTGGGAGAAAATATAACTTTTAGATGGCTGTGTATAATAATAAGGCCTCGTACACATTTTATTTTAAAAGTCAAGCCTTCCTCCCCACTTATGCTCTGTTCTATTGATTGTATGTGACATGCTTGCTTTTACATTTAAAGAGTAAGGCCCTTCTCTGCACAGAAAGTGAAGCAAATAATTGTTGTTGGAGATATATAAGACTTTGCTGTCTTGAAAGTCACCCAGACCATTTCAACTGTTTAATATCATTAGAGTTTAATTGATGCCCTTAATGAACTCTTGGAAACCGGAGCAATTTCTTGTCCTGTTAAGGTATTTGTATACTTTTGATTTCAGGATTACTATCTAATATGTCAAAAATATATGATTTCAGAATGCAGTTGATGTTTATTAAATGTCTACATTTATATAGTTACATCTGCTGTCTTCTTTATTCTTTAAAGAAACCTAAAAATTAGATGTGATAAAGTAGTTTTGAGAAAATCAAGACTAAAATTCAAGTGACATGGGCAAGATCTAAAAGCTGATAAATAATGGAATAGGAATGCAAACTTAGTCATCCTCAGAAAAGAAGAAAAATATTTCAGGAATAAAATAATGCATTTCAAACATGTAGTAGACTATGTCACTGTGCAATTAATAGAAAGAACTAAGGCCATGCAGGTAGTAATGAGCTGAGGGCTCTTATGCTCCTTGAGCATAGGTTTTCAGTAGAAGTGGGGTGTGGCCCCCCTTTCCACATTTCACCTTGAGAGGAGCTGAAAGCTTCAGGTGACATTCCGTTCTGAATGGTATGGGCTTGGGAACAACACATTTTTATTTGATTAATGTTGGTTATCATGGCAAAATTTTTCCATTTGTATATAAATGAGCCCATATAGTCAAGTATGAAAAGCCTATCTTTAGGTGGACTAAAGGTCAGGAAGAGTTATGATTTTTTTAAAACCATGCTACAAGGCAAATGATTATTATGTCTTTTTTTTTTTAAACTCAGACTTTAGTTTTCAACTTTTTAAAAACTTCTTGCTTAATATTTGGAAAAAAAAAAATCCAAAGGTATTACCTCTGCTTCTTACTATTTTGAAGGAATCATTCCTAAAGACTGGATTTCTGTCTTTAAAAGATGGATGAACACCATTTTAAGGTCTAGAACACCTTTGTCATGTAGGTAGTAATGAAAACTCTTAGATGATCAAGGTTAGATGAAAGCATTGAGAGGTCATCTAGTCCTGGGCTTTGAATAAGATCTCTTCCAAGGTTTCTATCAAGCTTGAAGCTTTATACTTTTGTACTATCTGAAGTTTGCCCCTGAAAATGTATGCTTTTGACATATTTTTTAAAGAAGTTTTGATTCTCTTGGCAAAAGAGCTCAGATGTCCAGTAAAATTCAGATATAAATTTAACTGCTTAGATTTCTTTTTTTTTAAAAAGAAATTATTAACTGACTAGCTCTTCAAGGAAAAAAAGAAACAACTACTTAAAAAAATTAACTGTAGATCCTTCCTAAGGATATCATGTATAAAAATCTTAGTGGTATTATATTAAAGAGTTAAGTTTTAAAATCTCAGAAGACTTCGGTCAAAACATCTCAGAAATTTCATAACCTTTAGATCTTCGCCTGTAAATTGATTCTAAATGTTGAAAATCAATTACTACATACATATTTTTCAGTGGAGAACTATGATTGTATGTGTGTTTTTGTTGGTTTCATTGACATCCCCTCTATGCCATTCAAAAATGCCAAATAAGTGATTATTTCTTACATTATACCATTTGTTTAAAATCATGGCTTCAGGTTTTTCATATTTACTCCATCAAACTATTTCAGATCATATTTTTCTTCCTGATTTTAGTTGCCTTTTATATACTTGAGAGAGAAAAAAATTTCTACATTTTATAATGCTGCTCCTTAATTTAAATGTGTATTTCTTGTAAACTGTTTAATTCTTTTTTTCTAGAAGGCATTGTTCTTGGGAGATTTCTACTGATTTCCTGTTTTAATTTTGACCAGTTATTTGCTAGGGCTGTTGCAAAGCTAACATCTCAAGAATTATTTTCAAAGAACACTTGAACTGGCTTCGACATTATATACCATTTTCGCTTTCATTCTTTCTTTGTGGTCTTTTCATTCCTATTTTGTTGAAGTAGTACTTGACATCACTTTGTAATTGTCTAACTTCTCAAATTTAAATAATCTTTCCCACTAGACTTGCTCTATTCACAGTCTTTCTTCCTCATCTTTGTTAAGTGACAACTCTGTGTTCCCGGTTGCTCAGGTCAGAAATCTTAAAATCATACTTGACTCTTTCTCTCACACTCCACTCTACCCAACAGAAAATGCTTTAATTGCCAAAATATATCAGAATGTAACCAGACCTCCACTGTAACTATGTGTATCACTCAAGTGGTAGTCATACTTCTGTCTTAGAAGTGTACAAGACCAAATGACTTTGTCATCATTAACAAACTGGAACACTCAAGAGGTGACAGCTAGGCTGGTAGCATGTTTTGATACATTCTGATTTGTATTTGAAATTGTTTTCCATTGCATATCCTTAGTGGTATATGGTAGTTATTTTCAAATAATTTAGGGACTGTCAAATAGATGGAAACAGTAAGATGTAATGTTGGAGTTCACATGATCTATCATTTACACAGCAACTTACAGTTGATAAAGTAGTTTTCATAACTATCTCATTTGATTGTCATCATCTTTCTAGGTAGCTATTTATGTCACTGTTTTGCAGGTGAAGAAACCAAGGCTCAGCATCTAAATGATTTGACCTAACCTTGATGATGGTGATGACATCAGAATTTGAATCTGGTTTTTCTGTTTCTGAATCTTATACTATTTTCATTGCTTTTCTTCTGTCCTCGATGGGGCATAATTAAGACTAGCATTCTGAACTTATAGATTCTCACTAAACAGAGATGGACACTCTCATAATTTGTGCTTGATGTTAGAATGTGTTCCAGAGATGACAGGTTTTCTATCAGGGCTGCTGTTGGGATAGATGCAAGTCTCCTCCCACTTCCGCCAAGTCCGTGCCCTCTCTCACCCTGGCCAGGGATACTGGGGAAATTCCACATTGACGAGGTTACTCTTTGGGATGCCTTCCACCTATCCTTTCAGAGATGAAATTGTGTCATTTATAAAGGCCCATGGGCATGTTTGCTTCTATAAGAACCCATACGTCAAAGATACTGCTGGGTCTTCTTGCAATCTCATTTCAATAGAGTTACTTCTTATTAAATTATTGAAACTACTAAATTTTTATTAAATTATTGAAATGGCTAAATTATTAGTCATAACTCCTTCTGTCTTGTCTATTAATTCTTTAATATTTGTATTGTTTTCTTTCATCCTATAGTAGGCCAATATATTTAAAAGGAAAGAACTTTCCTGACAGTTAACAAATTCTGTTTTTCACATTTCCAACTGATACATGTTAATTTTCCTTATTTTTTCTTCATTCAGAGTACTTAAACATTTTATATTAAAATCTCAAAGGAAATAATTTCTGAAAATTTTATGATTTATTGTTTCTGTGTTTGCCAATCTTTATACATTCATAAGTGGTCTTTCCATCAGGTTTATGATTTTTGTTTTGGAAATTTTTAACATATAAGAGGACATATTTTCATAATATGGTTTTTAGAATCTAATAGAGAAGGAAAATTTTAGTTTTATAGTCAAAGTAATTCTTACCTTTTATCTCATTGATTTTGTCAGCCAAGAAAAGCCTTTTAAAAATTCCCTTCTCCCAAATTCATTTGTGATGTATCACCGGAGTAATGATTAGTTTTAAAGTACAGTGCATCCCTTGCATACGAACCTTCAAGTTTCAAGCTTTTCAAAGATGCGATCATTCATTCCATTAACATCAGGTGTGAGTGAAATTGCAGCTTGCCCTCCATCTCCTACTGCTGAAGATCCTTCAGCTCTACCATCTTCCACCTCCTATTTTGCCTCCAGTCAGTAACTCTTCTTGTCTGTACACTTCATGCCAGCCCCTGTATGCCAGCTGTCATACTGTACTACTGTATTTTTCAAGATACTGTACTATAAGATTAAAAAACTGCTTTTTAAAAATGTATTTGTGTGTTTTTTTATGTGTTTGTTTTTCATGCATTATTTGTATGAAAAGTATTTTAAATCTGTTACAATACAATACTATGTAGTCGATTGTGTTGGTTGGATACCTAGGCTAACTTTGTTGAACTTGCAAACAGACTGGACTTACAAACATGCTCTTGGAAAGGAACTCATTCATATGTAGGGAACTTACAGTAAATATTGGAGATTTGCCTTTTCATCTGTCTCTCTTTTTACTTGAGTAAAGTCACTTCATGATGACTCAGACTCATTTTCCAAAATGTAGATATGCTTTCTCCTTTCTCTTAATTAGTATTAATAGTTGTGAGTTAGAGATTGGGCTTCCCCAATTACTCAAGCAGGTAAAGAATCTGTGTGCAATGAAGGAAATATAGGATACTCAGGTTCGATTCCTGGGTGGGGAAGATCCCCTGGAGAAGGGAATGGCAACCCACTCCAGTATTCTTGCCTGGAGAATCCATGGACAGAGGAGCCTGGTAGGCTTCAGTCTATGGGGTTGCAAAGAGTTGGACACAACTGAGTGACTAACACTTTCATTTTCAGACAGAGACTGTAGACACTGACTTGATTTATAACTTTTGCCCTAGAAGATGAATCTTAGGGTATTTTTGAAAGTAACCAGTAAAAGACATGTGAATGATTTTAGCACAATATGTTATGCAGATGAAAGAAAAAACAAAAACAAACAAAAAACCCCTGGGTGTTACAGTTGAGGACTGGGTAGTATGACTTTTCTCTATTGGATTATAACATTTGATTTAGAAAAAAATATGAGGAATGCTGATATTTCCCATTAGGAGACCTATCATACTTTATATGATGTTTGTTTGCTATACTGCTTCCCTTGTGTCTCAGATGGTAAAGAATCCACCTGTAGTGCGGAACCCAGGGAGACCTGGGTTCGATTCCTGGGTTGGGAAGATTCCCCTGGAGAAGGGAAAGGCTACCCACTCCAGTATTCTGACCTGGAGAATTTCATGGACTGTATAGTCCATGGGGTTGCAAAAAGTCAGACATGACTGAGCGACTTTCACTTCATTTCACTTCTTTGCTCTACTACCTCCAATGCAGCTTTCAAAGCTGTCCACAGAGTTTTCAATGTGATTCTGACTTTCTGCAGTAACAACAGGAAAATTTGATGGCTTTCTTCTGTATTTTACCTTTTCAATGAGTGAAATCTTCTACACATTGTTTAATACTGCCAGGATAGAGACATGGCCAGTGTCCATTTCCAAAATCATGTATGATCACAGGAGTGATGCAATGGATGACTATAGCACTTTTTGAACAAGGCTGGTCTAGTGTGATGAGGTGAAGTGGTAGCTGACAAGATGGGACCCACGTGTATCTTTTCCCAACTCTGGGCTAGGTGACATCACCTTGGCAGCTTGAAATACCTTGGCGGGAATATTTACACCATGGGAATCAGCAAATTTTTCAAACCAGATTCTTCCCTTGACCCCAAAGAGCTGGTTGGTTAACATTTACCAACACAACACTGGTTTGAGCACACTTAATTTGTATGACTTTGCTCAACATAACCTATCTGGGTCTCATTTTCTGTTTCTGTAAAATGTGGGAAGCTACTACCTACTTGACAATCTTTTTGAAAAAAAAATCACATGAGATAGCTTAGATTACAATATTTAGCATAGTATTGGGTTGGCCAAAAAGTTCGTTTGGGTATTTGGGTAACATCTTATGGAAAAACTGGAATGAATATTTTGGCCAACCCAATAAATGGCTATAATAATGATAATGATAAAATAATCACTTCAAACTCAAATAGATTGTTTATGTTAATTTATAGAACTCCTTTACTCACTGTTAGCTAAGTAGTAAGAGGAACAAGGTTATAAAACGCTGGCAGAAACTTCCATTTTAAGTGGGCATAATCGTAGTGAGCTCTTTCTCTTATTAGACTTTAAACTTCTTTGGTTTAAGTCAGCATCTATTTTCAGTATGTACCATATGGCAAACCGCCATAGTGAGTATAGTGAGGAGTATGTTTTGTATTTTGCAGTCCATTTCCTTTTGCTGCTTCTGAAACAGGGAGAAAAACAATTCTATAACTTTGCCCAGTGGTAAAGAAAACACCTGCCAATGTGGGAGATGTGGGTTTGGTCCCTGGGTTGGGAATATCCCCTGAGGAAGGAAACGGCAGCCCATTCTAGTATTCTTGTCTCGGAGATCCCATGGACAGAGGAACCTGGTGGGCTACAGTCCATGGGGTTGCAAAAGAGTTATATATGACTTAGTGACTAAACAACAATAGTAAAGTATGCACTGACAATTTATCTTGTGTTTTTATTTATTCTATCTTCTAAGATTTTTTACTATATTTATTTATTTAAGATATTATATATTATATAATTATAATATTTATTATTATGGCAGGTTGAGAAATAAATGGGAAGGAAGAAATTGAAGATACACAAGGAAGTCAGCAATTAGAGCCCGGTGAATACAATAGGAAGATCACTGTAAACTAGGGAGCTTTTCCATGTTTGTGATTTTTACTTTTCCTGACTTCCTCCTTGTAACATTCAGTGATTAAAATGAACTGGTGTGAAGGCACAGAGTTAACTGTTATTCACTCTTTTGCTCCTATCTTGAGAGGACAGGGTGTCAAGGGATGACTGGGTGGAAGTAGCTACCTAAGGAGAAGGAACTAGGTTAAGTCTCTGAGGCTTTTGCTTATACAGCAAAGAAGATCACCCCGGGAGGCTGGTCTTGACCTGTGAGTCAGCCCTGAGGCTGACACATGGAGCAGTTGGAGAAATCTGGTGATAAAAGTAAGAGGGTGCTTCACTAGCTTGAGGAGAAGGTAACAGGCAAGGGAAAATCAGAGATGCAGGATGTGAAATCAAATGACGGAACTTTCTGTCTTAATGTAGACCATCTGGTCATCTTATCTTTAAAGCAGTGATTTCTCAGACATTTTTCATGTTATATCATGATGACCATATGTCTCAGATTTCCTAGGATGGGCCGGATTTCAAATATTTTTGCCATTGTTAGACCGTAGGACCCAAATTAGGATTGGAAAATATGATTACTATTCTTACACCATCCTCTTCCAACTCTTGTTACCTTTATCTCATTCAGTTTCCAAGTCATTAGCAGCATCCTTAAGCAGCAATCCAAAGTGTGGTTCTCAGGTCTGACTGTGTATCAGAATCACCTGGAACATTTAGAATACTGGTTCCTGGGCACCTGCTCCACCCCTGTGAGCCCCCCTCCCCTCACCACAAAACCAGATTCAGGAGGCTCTGGAAGATATTCAGATATCTGTATTTTTCACAGATGACCCATGTGATTACGAGGCAGCTGGCTGGCAGACAGGTTTTTGGAAACCAGTGGGCCAATCAATGCCATGCACATCTTCCTCAGCATTGCAAAGCCTCTTACAACAGGGTTTCTCGTATGGGGGCTCTTTGACTTATGGAATCTTTGAACTCCTGAAATTTTTTCTTAAACTTTTTATCTTTATTGGGCTATAGCCGATTAACAATGCTGTGATAATTTCAGGTGAACTGCAAAGGGACTCAGCTATACATACGCACGTATCCATTCTCCCTCAAACTCCCCTCCCATCCAGGCCGCCCCATCAGTTCAGTTCAGTTGCTCAGTCGTGTCCAACTCTTTGTGACCCCATGGCCTGCTGCCACGTAACATTGCGCAGAGATCCCTTTGCTATACAGTAGGTTCTTGTTGGCTGGTTATTAATATTACACTTATGAGTATGGATCCAAAAATGATTCCCTGGGAGAGGACGATAGCTTTAATCAAATTCTCAGTGGAGTTAATGGCTGAGAAAGGAGGCAAACCCAAGACTTGGCATCTAGAGGCCAAGGATATAAGGAAATCATCCAGATGGTGAAAGGTACTTTTTCCAATGGTTTCAGACTTTACTATTCTCATATTTTATTTCAATTTGTTTGTTTTCATCTTATAAAATCAGAACTAATTATTGATCTAATAGTCTCTTTTCTGGGTTTAAGGAAAACACACACACACACACACACACATGCCCATACTCCTACAGACACACCAATGACTTATTCTAAAGCAATGATTCTTCTCTCAGATGAGTATTTTCAATTTTGTCAACCAGCAATGTGTGTGTGTTTGAAGGGTGATGATTTGCTGACGTGGGATGATCTTACCATCTTCTTTCAGTCAGTCAGTCAGTTCAGTCGCTCAGTCATGTCCGACTCTTTGCGACCCCATGGACTGTAGCACGCCAGGCCTCCCTGTCCATCACCAACTCCCGGAGTTTACTGAAATTCATGTCCATCGAGTTGGTGATGCCATGCAACCATCTCATCCTCTGTTGTCCACTTCTCCTCCTGCTTCCCTGTTTTCTCAGCCATTCTCAACCCCCACCACCCCCACTCCCACCCCCTTGCCCTCTAGCTTCCCCTGTGTATCCACCAAAGGAGGTTATGGATCTGTGATCCAGTGAAATCCTGTCTGTTTTAAACTTTGGGGTTAATATTCTCCAGCTGTGTTGCCTCAGCTCTAGGGAGACTTTTTTCCTTGACAAGCATTTGTGGTTGAGAGAGCCAAGCAATAGATTGGAAACTTGAGGGCTGTGAGTTCTAACTCTGAGTCTGCCCTGACACAGTGTGTGACCTTGGGCAATTCATTTGATCTCTGTCCAAACTCTCTGATGCTTGATAACAGGATTTTCTAGAAATCTCCCTGCCAATAAAGACATATGGAACCACTCCTTGGTTCCACAAGGGAAGGCTACACTTCATTATCCTTCAGGCTTTAAACTCTTTTTCTCCACTTGCCCACCTCCCCATGCCAGGGACTGCACAAGTCTTTTTCCAAGTCTTGGTACTACTTTCTTGCTTTTCTTTCCAAAAACACAGCAGTTCTATTCTATCTTAGCCCTCCCCAGGATTCAAAACTTTGTCCCCAAACACATACTCCATAGAATCAAATTGCCCAGGCAGTATGAATTGTTCAGACCTGGATTCTGCCCTGGACTTCACATGGCTACTGTAAACAGAAGAGAGTTAAATTTCTCTCTCATTTTCTGCATTCTACAAAGTACAATTTATTGTTTTATGAGCCTGCACAAATCATTTTTATATTCCCTCTACTTTTTAACATCTCCTTTTATAGAAAATGATTAAGTTAATAAATTTTATTAAAAGCAATACAATTCCAAGATTTTTTTTGTGTGTAGAAAATATGCACTATTTTAGCTTTTGGACTTTGTTAGATTATTTACTCAGATAATATGTGTCTTCTAAGTTTTGGGAATGCGCACACGCGCACACATCCCAGTATGTAATCAAAAATTTGGTGGGGTGGCATAGAAGAAAATTATGTTTGGTAAGGAACTTTTAAATTCCTGATGATTCCCATTTCCTCATTTTAGAATGAGGCTGGAGCAGTAGAGCCATAAATATTTTTTCTTACTGATATTTTGTTCTGCCTTCAGTCTCAAGATACCATGTCCCACTGAACACTGGATTTTTTTATTTTAGTCAGTTTGTTTCTGCTAATGGTAATTAAAAGTCCTTTAACATGCTCAGAAGAGTCAGCCTGTGGTTCGTAGTAAACCAATCCAGTGGACTTGAGTTGACCAGTTTGTGGAGTAACTTAGATTGTGTGTTGTAAGTCAGACACCCTCTGGCTTGGAGAGGTGTTGGTGGTAACTCTTCTGGGATGGAGAACCTTCCTTCCCCTTGGAACCTCCCTCACTCTCCCCTTGGTCTGAGCCTGCCCCAGAACTCTCCACTCCTGTCATGTCTCCCAAGTAGCTTCCTTTTGCTGTGGAGCATCCTCCCCTCTCTCCACCAAGATCTCTTTGGGGTAATTGCCAACCTGGAAATTGCTTAATAAACTATCTGCTTATTATTCCTGTGCAAAGGAATACTATTACAGTAACAGTAATGGGTTAAGCACTTTTTAGAATACTTCATGTATAATTTTGCTTTTAATTATCATCCTGGGAGGTCTTTCAAATACCAGTCTTGAGATGAAGAACAAGAGTGGTAAGGTAATTTGTGTAGACCCACACAGGGAGTCAAGGCAATGAGTTGAGACCTATGTGCTTACCTAATGTGCTTCTTCTTTTAAAAACAGCCAGATGTACCTTTATATTATATGTGGTTTTAAAACCATGATGGTTAGACCCCAACCACAAGAAGAACTGCTATATGTGTGAGAACGAAGTGGAGAGAGGAGGAAGCAAGTGGAGATGGCTCTGTCTCTCCACACTTTCTTCTTTGTCTCTTTCACACACACACACACACCAAATGCATGTACACACACACACACCATCAAGCTGAACAGATCATCTTTTCCTTGTTTTCACACTGGACTTCCAAATATTTCATCTGAAGGAAAAGTGTCTCCATAAAATACAAACAAGCTGTGAAAATCACTGCTGTCTAGAATCCCACTTATCATCGTGCTTTCTTATCTCTTCCTCCTCCTGATCTGGAAATGCTAATGTGACTCAGATGTTAGCTGAGGTCACCCTTGTCTCTGAGGTCACCCTGTCCTTTGAGATTTAACTAAAATGGTCTCAGTCCCCCGTTTCATATCTCCTGGAAGGTTCCAATGCCATCCCCCAGATTTCTGCCCAACCTCGACCTGATTCTCATGGGTGGTTTTTCCTGGTAAACTCTTGACCTCCCTCATCTTTCCGCCAGCTGTCTTGTTCTCTGTTCTCCATGCTGACCCTGAGGGGGAACTCAATCCTTTTTTCTTAGCTAGCATCCCCAAGTCATCCCTGTTCACTCCTGCATGGCACCATTCCATAATGAAGAACTGTGGGAGGCAGGAGAGTGTTGATATCCCAGTAAAATACTTAAGAAGAATAGGAGGCATCCTTGTTCTTAAACATTATTAAACCACTTTGCCACCAGGAAGTTCCTCTTGACTGCTTTCCTCTCCCACCTCAGGTCTCTCTCACTGTCAGCTCCTTCTCCTCTCCCATCTCCCCGCCTCCCTTCCTTCTCATCATCCCTCCATTCAGAATCCCTCAGCTATTCATCTAAGGCTGTGTTTGCTGCCTGCTTCTTAACTATGTCTCCCAGGATCTCACCTTTTCTACCCAAATAACTTATTAGCATATTCTTCTAAACAGAGACAGTTTTCTCTCCAGAAGGAGCTCTGCTACAAGCTCTTGCAATGAATTCCCTCCAGTTAGTGGAGTAGGTTAAGTTATGTGTTATAAGTCAGACACACATGAACACAGTATAGCTCTAGTGGAGGGGCAGAACCAGGCTGAATAGCAGGTTCAAACCAGAAGCTAACTTTTATTCATGTTGAAGAAGTGTCAGGGGCATATGTAAAGCATAGGTAAACAATTTGTCTTTTTTTATGAACATTTACTATTAAGAGTGATGAAACACCATTTACTGAGTACTTCACTTTTTTTTTTTTTTAAATTGAATTTATTTCCAAAACAGAAAAAGAGTCACAGTTATAAAAAAACAAACTTATAGTTACCAAGGGGGAAAGGAGTGAGGGATAAATTGGGAGCTTGGGAAGGGACTGACATACATGCTCAGTCACTTTGGGTGTGTCCAACACTTTCTCACCCTATGGACGGCAGCTCACCAGGCTCCTCTGTCCATGGGATTCTCCAGGTAAGAATACTGGAATGGGTTGCCATGCCCTCCTCCAGGGGATCTTCTGACCCAAGCATTGAGCCTGCGTCTTCTGCGTCATACACGCTACTATATACAAAATAGATAACTGATAAGGACCTACTGTATGCGTGTGTGTGCGCTCAGTCGCTTCAGTCGCGTCCGACTCTGCGATCCTATGGACCGAGAACGAGAGCGCGCCAGTCTCCTCTGTCCATGGGATTCTCCAGGCAAGAATACTGGAGTAGGTTGCCATGTCCTCCTCCAGGGGATCTTCCTGACTCAGGAATCGAGCCCACATCTTCTGTGGCTCCTGCATTGCAGGCAGATTCTTTACCACTGACTCATGGGGAAGCCCCAAGGACCTACTGTATAGCACAGGGAATTCTACTCTTTATTCTTTAATGGCCTATATGGGAAAAGAATCTAAAAGGTAGTGGATATTATGTGTATGTATAACTGATTGACTCTGCTGTACAGAAGAAGCTAATGTGACACTGTAAATCAACTATACTCCAATAAAAATAATTATAAAAGAAAGTTCACATTCTGTAATGTAGATATTAATATCTTTTTTTAAGTAATAAAATAAGTAAAGCAACTTGTCCAAAGGGCACAGAATTAAAAGCATGGGGGGCTACTTGGGCCCAGCTCTGATCCTTTCAGACTCTTCTCTGCACCCCTGTGTCACTCAACCACCTAGTGGTCAAAATAATACTTCTCTTCCTAAATGTTCTGGTCCACTTTCTGGCATCCTTGCTCCATTGGGGCAGTTCCTTAGGCTCTGTGTCATTTTCCTGCCTCCCAAGACACTCTTAAAATTTGAGGGATGCAACTATTTTCAGCTCCCTTCTGGGAATATGTTATTTTCCCCCAATATTCAGTAAAGAACAGGTACTGATGAACCTATTTGCAGGGCAGAAATGGAGACATTGGAGGCAATGGAGGCAGCAATGGAGACATTTAAGACAGCAATGGAGCTGGCTTAAAACTCAACCTTCAAAAAACTAAGATCATGGCATCCAGCCCCATCACTTCATGGTAAATAGATGGGGAAACAATGGAAACAGTGACAGACTTTATTTTCTTGGGCTTCAAAATCTCTGCAGATGGTGATTGCAGCCATGAAATGAAAAGATGCTTACTCCTTGGAAGAAAAGCTACAACCAACCTAAACAACATATTAAAAAGCAAAGATATTACTTTGCTGACAAAGGTTCATCTAGTCAAAGCTATGGTTTTTCCCATAGTCATGTATGGATTGGACCATACAGAGTTGGACCATAAAGAAAGCTGAGCACTGAAGAATTGATGCTTTTGAACTGTGGTGTTAGAGAAGACTCTTGAGAGTCTCTTGGACTGCAAGGAGATCAAACCAGTCAATCCTCAAGGAAATCAGTCCTGAATATTCATTGGAAGGACTGATGCTGAAGATGAAGCTCCAATACTTTGGCCACCTGATGCGAAGAACTGACACATTAGAAAAGACTCTGTTGCTGGGAAAGATTGAAGGCAGGAGGAGAACGGGATGACAGAGGATGAGATGAGATGAGATGATTGGATGGCATCACTAACTTGATGGACATGAGTTTGAGCAAGTTCCAGAAGTTGATGATGGACAAGGAAGCCTGGCATGCTGTAGTCCATTGAGTCACAGAGAATTGGACACTACTGAGTGACTAAACTGAACTGAATGGAGACACAGATGTAGAAAACAGGCTTGTGGACACAGTAGGGGAAGGAGAGGGTGAGATTAATTGAGAGGGTAGCATGGAAACATATACACTACCATATGTAAAATAGATAGCCAGTGGGAATTTGCTATATGACTCAAGGAGCTCAAACTGGTGCTCTGTGACAACCTAGAGGGGTGGGGTGGGGTGAGGTGGGGTGGGGTGGGAGGTTGAGAGGGAGGTTTAAGAGGGAGGAGACATATGTATATCTACAGCTGATTCATGTTGATGTATGGCAGAAACCAACACAATATTATAAAGCAATTATCCTCCAATTAAAAATAAGTAAATTACAAAAAAAAGAACAGATCTAATTTGCATGTATTCTTTTTTTCTTGTGTTTTTAAAATTAATTTTTGCTGGAGTATAGTTGCTTAACAGTGCTGTGTTAGTTTCTACCGTACAGCAAAGTGAATCAGCAGTATATATATATTCCCTCTTTCTTGGATTTTCTTCCCATTTAGGTCATCACAGAAAACCAAGTAGTTTCCTCATACAGTAGGAAACCTAATATAGTAGGTTTTCATTAATTATTTATTTTATACATAGCAGTGTATATATGTCAATCCCAATCTCCCAGTTCATCCCACCCTCCTTTGCCCCCTGGTGTCCACATGTTTATTCTCTGTGTCTGTGTCTCCAAATCTGCTTTGCAAATAAGATCATCGATACCATCTTCCCAGGTCCCACATATATACATTGATATACAATATTTATTTTTCTCTTTTGGACTTATTCCACTCTGTGTGACAGTCTCTGGGTGCATAATTAAAAAAGATACATGCACCCCAATATTCATTGCAGCACTATTTACAGTAGTCAGAACATAGAAGCAACCTAAATATCTATCAACAGAGGAATGGATAAAGAAGGTTGGTATATATATTCAGTGGAATATTACTTAGCCATAAAAAGGAATGAAATTGAGTCATTTAAAGATATGTGAGTGGACCTGGATATCTGTATTTCTAAATGAAGTATGCTAAATAAACACTCTTTTATTTTTTTCTTTAAACAATAATCAGCAAGTTTGTGGGGAAAGGGTCCAGAGAGGCATGGCCCTAATCCTGATTTGACATCTTATGTGCCCCCTGGCAAGTTGTTGGTCTTCCCTTAGATTCTGTTCTGTGTGATATGTATAATTCCCTACCATAGTGCATAGCATTCAGAAAAAGCTCAAAACATATCACTTTCTTTCCCTTTATATTACTAGTTGAAATTATCCCATCAGCCTATTTTCTTAGTATTTGTTCAAAATAGCAAATGGTTTCAACACTTGAAGTGGGAGGAAGGTAATACAATGAGTATATTCTGCTTTTCCAGTTTTCCTTAGCTTTTGACATATGTTTCTCTTATAAGAAGAAAAGAAATGATCATATGGTTTTTATTCTTCAGTTTGTTAATGTAGTGTATCACACTGATTGATATATGTATATTGAAGAATCTTTGCATCCCTGGAATAAGTCCCATTTGATCATGGTATATTTTGATGTGTTGTTGGATTTTGCTAGTATTTTGTTAAGGATTTTTGTGTCTATGTTCATCAGTGATACTGGCTTGTAATTTTCTTTTTTCTGTGATATTTTTGTGAGGTTTTGGTATCAGGGTGAGAGCAGCCTTGCATAATGAACTTGAGAATGTTCCTTCCTCTGCAATTTTTTTGGAATAGTTTAGGAAGGATAGGTGTTAGCTCTTCTCTAAGTATTTAATAGAATTTGCCTGTGAAACCATCTAATCCTGGACTTCTGTTCCTTGGATGTTCTTAAATTGCAGCTTCAGTTTCAGTACTTGTGATTGATCTGTTCATATTTTCTATTTCTTCCTGGTTCAGTCTTAGAACTTTGTAATGTTCTAAGAATTTGTCCACTTCTTCTAGCTTGCCCAGTTTTTTTGGTGTATTGTTGCTTGGATACTGGATAGCACAGGGAATTCTACTCAACACTCTGTAATGACCTACAAGGGAAAATAATCTCAAAAAGAGTGGATTCAGGTATATGTATAACTGAGTCACTTTATTATACACGTGAAACTAGCACAACATTGTAAATCAACTGTGCTCCAATACATTAAAAAAAAAAAAATCATACTTAGGAAGGCCCATTTTGAGTTGGAAAAAAATTGGGGAGTACTTTAATGAAATAAAGGTTTATTTATACATTTAAAAAAGAACATGGAAGCAGAGGTCTTTCTAAATGCCAAAAGGAAGAGGCCTGTTATCCAGCTCCTGCTTTTAATGAAGATTGAAAAGCATATAGACAAGAAAGTGGAGGTAACTTCAAGCCCCAGGTGGTGAAGTCCTCTGTGGGGTTTGGTGGCAGGTCAGCTCTTGAAATGTTTGAAGGATTGAGCACAGTTCTCACATCCACAAAGGGAAAACATGTAGCTTGTATTCATTTGAATACAGCAGTTTGCTGACTTTTAGATTTTTGATTTTTATGTTATCAGTGTTGACTATATTGAGTGATTATATACCCACATTTACTGTGCTTTGTTGTTTAAATGGGCTAATTCAAAGCCAGTGCTCAGCACAGTGTGGCTAGGTGGTTAGCACCAATTCAACAACTTGGAAAATATCTTTCCTCAATAACCATAAATGCAAAACATCCCCATGGTGCTTATCTAGAACCACTGATCAGGCAGAGAGGGCTGAATCATCAGAGGATGCTGTTAAATTTCTCCTTAAGTCAGTGGTTCCTATCAGGTGAGACATCCACAGCCCTCAGGCTGTCCAGCACACACTAGGGTTCCTGTCACTTTGAATGGGGAGATGTCACCTGACAGCAAGTCCTGCTCCTTCTAACATCAGTAACTCTAAGCCAAAAGGAAATATGTGTCCAAGATAAAGTGATCTTTCTCCTTCCAGGTTCTAAATTATTTCTGAAAGTGAATATTGCAAAAACTTTGACACTGACTCTTTTTATTTATTTATTTATTTATTTTTTCAGTGGGTTTTGTCATACATTGACATGAATCAGCAATAGATTTACAAATATTCCCCATCCCGATCCCCCCTCCCACCTCCCTCTCCACCCGATTCCTCTGGGTCTTCCCAGTGCACCAGGCTCGAGCACTTGTCTCATGCATCCCACCTGGGCTGGTGACCTGTTTCACCATAGATAATATACATGCTGTTCTTTCGAAACATCCCACCCTCACCTTCTCCCACAGAGTTCAAAAGTCTGTTCTGTACTTCTGTGTCTCTTTTTCTGTTTTGCATATAGGGTTGTCGTTACCATCTTTCTAAATTCCATATATATGTGTTAGTATGCTGTAATGTTCTTTATCTTTCTGGCTTACTTCACTCTGTATAATGGGCTCCAGTTTCATCCATCTCATTAGAACTGATTCAAATGAATTCTTTTTAACGGCTGAGTAATATTCCATGGTGACACTGACTCTTGTTAGCATGCTTGTGATATGGTATTGATTCTTAAACCTCACTCCCCATCACTGTTGCCAGGTTCCTAGGTGTCACCTCGCATAGGTTCTGATTGAGTTAATTTGGGGTAGAATCCAAAAAGCTTGGCTTTTCCAAAGGGGTTTCTTAAATATTTCCATTATAGGTGGTGCCTATCTTTCAAATAGCTACATTACTTGCAACCAACACATACAACTGAGCTTCCTTGATGGCTCAGACAGTAAAGAATATGTTTGCAATGTGGCAGACCCATGTTCAATTCCTGGGTTGGGAAGATCCCCTGGAGGAGGAAATGGCAACCCACTCCAATATTCTTGCCAGGAAAATCCTATGGACAGAGGACCCTGGTGGGCTACAGTCCATGGGGTTGCAAAGAGTCAGACATGACTGAGAAACTAACACACAATACATACAACTACCTCTTTTTCTATCTCTGGAATATCTCTGTTTTTCCACCTTCTCCATTCCTCCACCCTAACCCCATGTGTGGTTTTTTTTATGCAAATATCCTTGATTTCTATTGGTTCTTAAGTGAAGAGAGTTCAGCAATGGGAATCAGCACAGGTAACTCTAATGCAGGGATCTCAGCAAGTCTGATTTGCATGAACATTGCCTGAACCCTGGTCCAAAGCTGCATTTGCGTTGCTCATCTCTCTTGTTCAAGGAGGGTTCCACTGAAGACAGAAACCTCTATTATAGCTAGTTTAAGTAGATGAAGAACTTTTTAAAAAATTGGGCTGTAGTTGCTTTATAATGTGTCACTTTCTGCTGTACAATGAAGTGAATCAGCTATATGTATACATATAGCCGCTCCCTGTGGGCCTCTCTCCCACCTCCTCCCCCTGCCCGTCCCACTCACCTAGGTCACCACAGACCACTGAGCTGAACTCCCTGCAGTATCTGGCAGGTTCCCACCAGCTGTCTGTTTTACACATGGCACTGCGCATATGTCAAGTCCCTTCTCCCAATTCATCACCCTCCCATGTCTGCCTGTCCATTCTCTACATCTGCCTCTCTATTCCTGCCCTGCAATAGGTTCATCTGTACCATTTCTCTAGATTTTACATCTGTAGATACAGATTTTAGTTAGGGGTTTAGGTGCTTCAAAACTTGGAAGAGCTTGACTAGAAGGCTGACCTAGACACAAGCTTCCAGAGCCCATCTGCTGTACTCAGTCAAAGAAGCCACCATCCCCTCTGTAGGAAGCCAATAAAAAGGAAGCCATTGCTCCCAGAAGGCTGTTTCTGCTGCTGCCCTCAGCCCTCAGGAAAGCAACAGTGCACTCTGAGCCAGGAAGAACCAAATTCAGGAGCCACATAGAAAGTGGGATGCTCTGCATTCTGCTTCTCTCCTCATGTAACTCAGTATTCAAAATAAAAATTTTCTGTTAAATTCATCTTATTGGTGGAAACAAAGAACTAAGTCTTGCCTGGAACCCTAATTACAAGAGTGTCTTGGATTACCCCTCCCCCCCATAAGTTTCAACTCTTCAGTCTCTTGCTAAATAGGAGGGAACTAGAATAGATCTTGGACCAGTATATTCTTAGTATCCACTTATTCCCCTGAAGCTTCACTTCACTATATTAAATTTTCCTAAGTATCATCATTTATAAAGTTAATTTAGGTCCTAGAATTCTGTGAATATTTTTATTATAGTCAGTGTTTCTGTGAGGGGGAAAACATTTCTAGGATCAAAGAACATTCTTATCAATATATTTTTAGATTGAAGCTCTTTATAATGTGGAGACTGCCTTTTTGGAGGCACATATGTATATGCATATGTATAGGTGTTTATGTTATATGTGTTCTGTGAATGCGAATGATCTTGAATAGTACATATTCTATAATTAGTATGGAGGTCCATAATGATCCACTGGAGGCCCAGCCAGATTCTGAAGTTCCATAATAATTAGTGTGTGCATGCTCAGTCGCTTCAGTAGTGTCTGACTCTTTGCAACCCTGTGGCCTATAACCCACCAGGCTCCTCTGTCCATGGGATTCTCCAGGCGAGAATACTAGAGTAGGGTGCCATGCCCTCCTCCAGGGGATCTTCCCAACCCAGGGATCACATTGCTGGTGGTTTCTTTGCCCTGCATCTCCTGCATTGCTGGTGGTTTCTTTGCCCACTGAGCCACCTGGGAAGCCCATAGTAACTAGAGTAGATAACATTTATTGAGCCTTTACTTTGCACCAGGAGTCGTACTATGTGTATGTGTTCTTATACTGAATTCTTACAATTCTATGAGTTAGGTGTCATTATTATCAGCCCATTTCACCAAAAAGGAAGCTGAAACTAAGAGAGATTAAGTGACTTGCCCAAGATCTGTAGCTGGTCAGTGGCACAGCTGGGACTTGAATCTAGGACTCCAATCATCCAACAAAATTAATACTAGTATAACTTTAGTGTAGGTATTTTATTTTAATCTAATACCAGATGGTGTAATTTGTTCTTTCTCTGGCTCTTTCTGTCTCTTTGCTGGTGCATGTGTGTGTGTTCAGTTTTGAATATGTTGAGTTTGATGTCCCATAAACCCTTCTTTTATCTTCTCATCTTTGTTTAGAAGGAAACTTAGGATAAAAAAGTTTATTCATCTACAGCTCTGAAAGAAACACTAACCCACATTTGTCCAAATGGTGAGCAGGAAAGGAGAATGTCTAGGTTCACAGCTCATCAAAAACTAGAACACTCTTGTGATACTTCACCATCTGGTGGTCAGAAACTCAAGTGAGCCGTCTGGGCGCTAACTAAGCAAAGACTCTGTTATCGAGGTACCCTCTAACTTAGCTAAGAATTCTGTTATAACTTGGCCATTAGCCAGTTCCAAGGACTGGTGGCTAGCTGTCATGTAAAATTGGAATTCTCAGTTCAGGCTCTAACCCATGCAGATCTTGCATATATAAGAATCGTGTGCATTCCTATATGCCACCGTCAGAGGTTCTGGACCTTTACTCCACTGAAAACCATTGTCGCTGAAGCCACTTACGATCCCCGGTTGTTACATCCAATTACATTTTACACTCTTGACTGCTTGTCCTTTCTAAATTCTACCCTTCCATCACTTCTAGAAAAGTGCTTTCTCTTCTACTTTTCCTTCTTTTTGAGGCACCTCCTTAAAAGTTCCTCTTTGTTTTGTCAGTCCCTAAAATTTAGATATTTATCAAGGTCCTTTGTTTGGCCCTTAGGGTTCAATGGGAGCTCTTGGCAAGTCTTAGTAACTTCTGACTCCTAACTTCATCCCCAAGGAAGAGGGATGATTAAGTGGGATCAAGGGCAGTGACATTTATTAGAACCAGGTGCAGGAGATTCTCTCACTCTCTATCTATCTCCTGATTATTACCCTGAGTCAATCCCTCTCTTCCTCCCATGAAACTGGGAACAATATGGGTTTGGAGCCATTACTGCTGGGGAAATACCTTAGTCCTGTGAATACCTTGGTGTCTGGATTAAGCAGTCTCTATTCTAGGCCATTGCAAAACCCCTTGCTTTGTCTTCTTGTTGGCCTCAGTCTGCCTTTCCTTTGACACAGTTTTCCTTGATACCAGAGTGGTCAAATGACCTGTGTTTCAGTATAGGGCAAATGGCCTGAGCAGCCTACTAGCTTACTATATGTGTTGTAGGTCCTTTGCATCTGCCTCTGATTTTAGAGCATGGATGGTCCAGTCTTGCTCACCCCAGGGCTTTCTACACTGGTGAAGGCACAGTGGTAGAGGGTTACAGTGAGAAAGAATACATGTTAGCCTGGTTCTTGATCCTTAAGCTTGTCTTTCCTTGAGGAATTCATCATAGGAGTTTGAAGGTAAAGAGTAGAGCTTGGGAATAAGGTGGCACATCAAAGTTTAGGATTCCTGCTTCTGATTATCTTGTAATAGATTTCCATCATAGTCATAATGTATACTATCGACTTCTTATTCTATATATCCTTCTTTTGCTTGTAAACAACACTCAGCAGCCCCATACATGACAACATTTCCCGTTTTCTCGTCTTCAGTCCCATAGTCCCTACTATATGCCAGATATCTATAGTCATGTGTCATTGGGAAATTCTTCCTTGGATGCTCCACAAGACCGCAAACATGTCCCAAACTAAATTCATCATCTTTCCCTCTCTCACCCCCTGAATCCACCCTTCTTTCTCTAGCTCAGTAATAACAAGTATTTAGGTCAGAAACAAAGAGGTCACCCTTGACTTGGGTCTCTCTTAGTCCCCACATTCACCTGTCATTAAGTTATACAGAGAGGAGACTTCCCTGGTGGTCCAGTGGTTAAGGTTCTGTACTTCTACTGCAAGAGGCACAGGTTCAATTCCTAGCCAGGGAACTAGGATCCACATGTTGCACATCCAAAAAAAAGAGAGAGAGAGAGAACTATTATGACCTTTGTTGTTGTTATTCTTTGGCCACACAGTGTGGCTTACATGATCTTAGTTACCTGACCAGGAACCAGGGATTGAACCCAGAACCATGGCAGCAAAAGCACTGAGTCCTAACTACTGGACTGCCAGGGAAATCCCCAGAGGGAACTTAAAACAGTTTCCTTGAATCCACCCTCCCTTCCTCACTGTCACTGCTTCATTCAGGTTTTCCTCATTTCTCACATGTTTTATAACAACAGCCTCCTAAAGGTCTCTCTGCTTCTAACCACCCCTGATAATCTCCAGCTGTACATGGAATAGAGTTCAGTTTTTCAGAACAAAACTGAAAACCCTCATCTTGCTCCTTTTACCACCTGTGCTATGTTCTCATGGAAAAGCGTCTGGTCCCAGAACACGTGTTCTCTCTCTGTGCCCCAGGGGTTGCCACCCCCTGCTCCTCTGCCCCAGGGGTCCTCACCCTGAAGATACTGCTCCAGAGCCCCTCCCTCCTTTCCTCTTGACCTCTCTGCTGGGGCTTGTTCCTTCCATGTCATTTCTCAGCACCCTTGGCTTTTCTCTACCATAGTACTCACCCCCCATTTGCTCCTCTGTTTTTTCATCTTCCACTAGATGATGATCTCAGTAAGATCAGGAATTAGGTCTTCTTTATCTCTGTGTGAGTCCAGTCAAGTACAACCTCATGCTTACTGAACATAGTTTATGGGGTTTAAATCAGTGAACGATGTATTTATGCAGAAAGAAAGAACCTGTGGGCCACACTTCAGGACATGCGAGATTGAAATAATTCACCCAATCATTTGTAGTCAGTGTCCCTCCTATAGAGGGCAAGTGATAAACCAACGCAGAGAGAAGATTCTCTGTTCTTGCCTTCCTGAAGGCTCTTAGGGTGCTCAGAGTAAGACCTTTGAGGATAGCCTTGAAGGTGCACTCAATTTGTCCAGAGGTATAGGGACTCTGAAACTACAGCTATGAATATGATTTTGGGGACCTCCAGGAATCATATGTTGCTGTACCAGGGGATGGGAGTGTGGCAGGAGGAGGGGGTCAGTTTTGAAGGACCTTGAGAAGGTTGTCATTGACCTTGACTTTGACTGTGTTGTCCACAGTCACATAGTCGGTAGTAAACTGAGTGGGGAATCAACTTTATTTGAAAATAAACTGGAAATTGTTTAGCATTGGTGATCAGAGTTAAAGACTGCCTCATTTATCAGATTATGTACATATCATGAGATATCAATCTTGTGAATTTGGATTATATATTTTATGCAAATATAAATTGACAATACATGCAAAATATTGAGAGGAAAATATTTATGACACTTTAAAAGATGCCAGTCCATAAGTGGAGCTCCATTTTGTGAACTGCAGAGTTAGAATGAGAAGCTACAGAGTTTGAGAAAAACCATATCTAAATTTTTGAGGCCCATTTCAGTGAGGGAAATAAAATCCCAGCACTTCAGAGGAGACAGATGTCAGGGGTAGCCTTCCTATAAGCCCCCGCCCCTGACTTCTGGCTTCGGTTCTCCATTTAAACCTACACTTAGGCACAGATCGGCCCTTACTTCCCCCTCAGTTAGTCAGTTCAGTCCTACTTCCTACTACTACTTCTACCTCTTCTCTGCCTGCACCCCTTCACTTCACCTGTTCTTCCCCTTTGCTCCTCCAGTGGCCTTAGCCCAAACCTGGAGTTCTCTGATGCCAGCTATGTGTCAGGTCATGCTGAAGAAGGAAACCCTTTGTCTTGCTCCATGCTGGATCTCAGGAAATGGGGGAGGAGAACTTCTTCCTCTTTGTCTCTTGTTTCTTCAATTCACACGATAGAATACCTATTCTCTGTTCACAGTGGCTCACTCAGTATCTGAGAACCAAGATGCTATTTCTTAGGAAGGAAGGCATAACCACAAAACAAGGATAAGTAGAAACTAGAAATAGCAGGTCTCTTATTGTAACATCATTTGTGGCGAAACGATCTTGCATGTGCACAATTGTAATGTTGGGGCTTAGGTGATGTCTTTCTCTTGTTCTCGTTTTCTATCTTAAATGGAGAAGAGGGCTCTTGTGACATGAACACAGGGAATGTAAGAAAATCAAAGTCAAAAACAAATTTTATTTATTTATTTTTTTAAATTTAAGTCTTTATTGAATTTGTTATAATATTGCTTATGTTGTTTATGTCCTGGTTTCTTGGCCATGGGGCATATGGGATCTTTGCTCCCTGATCAGGGATCGAACCTGCACCCTCTGCATTGGAAGGCAAAGTGTTAACCATTGGACCAGCAGGGAAGTCCCGCAAATTTTATTTTTGACTGCCTTCTTTATGCTAAAACTTCTGAAACTTCATGACAGAAAGATAATGAGATATATGCTCTGTCCCCAAAGAACCCTCAGTTTAGTCGAGAAGGTAAATGTGTAAAAAATATTTAAAAACTTACATAATACAGTACACGTAAGATTCTGAGCTAACAAAATGGGAGTTGATTAATTGTTTGGGGGGTGTGTGTGGATATCTGGATGCGTGTGGGTGTGTGTGTGTCAGAGAGAGGGAAAATCTCATTTGTTTCATATGAAATATCTATGAGACAGTCATTAATCTCTCTCTTTTATAGATTAGAAAACTGAGGTTCAGTGTGGCTGTGTAATTTGACCTAGGTTACCTAGTAAATGGTTAACTTGACCTTCATACCCAAATCTGTCTGACTGCAGAGTCCAGAGTTGTTTTGTTTCACTCCACTGCCTCTGATCTTCATAATCCCATGGTCCAGGATGGTGGGAAAGAACCACAGTATGAAAACAGGAAACAGTATTTGCTATCATGAGCACTGATGGGAACATAGGTATATCATGTAGCTTTTCTCTGGTTGATTCTCTGTTTCTCTCAGCACTATTTCTATGTAACAAGAAACCATATAACCTTCAACAGGCACTCCTGATTTATATTTAATAACACCTTTTCTTCCTAACTTTGTCTGTTTATGCACGTTATGGATTTTGAACATAATTTGCATTCTGGAAGAAAGTTCAGATTACCATGGGACATTTGTCCTTGTCACCAGCTGTTGTGATTTAATTTTACAGACTGAACATTCAAGAGGTTGATTTTACTCATCAAAGAACCAGATCAGCAGTTGGTCTACATG
Source organism: Dama dama (assembly GCF_033118175.1). Taxonomy (NCBI): domain Eukaryota; kingdom Metazoa; phylum Chordata; class Mammalia; order Artiodactyla; family Cervidae; genus Dama; species Dama dama. The sequence goes on along the minus strand of NC_083698.1, from coordinate 76,746,550 downwards.
TTGGCAAAAGAGCCCTTTTTGTGATAGGATCCATGGCATGAATTGGATCTGGGTAACTGTGTGAAGGATGAAGTGATTCGGTTTTTTTCTTTTTGTAATCAGGAAGGTAATACCATGGATTTCTTGGATGAGATGCTTCCTATAGCTCTTCATCATTTCTAAGACCTAAGTCCTGTCTCATCTCAAAATCCCAGATAGAGTGTGACCAGTGAGTTGAGATCCCCTTGCTCATGGATAGGGCTCTCTCTTTTTTTCTAGGAAAATAGAGGTCTGCCTTATTGCTACATGGATTTGAACTTTTTTTTTCTTGAATTTTTCCCAGTTTATGTAATGAAATGATTGCCACAAGTTTAGTTAACATCCATCACCTCACATAAATACAATTTATTCTTTGTGATAAGAACAGTTAAGACCTTGTGCTATGTTTAGTTGCTCAGTCGTGTCTGAGCAACTCACAAAGGTCACTCTTTGAGACCCCATAGACTGTAGCCCACCAGGCTCCTCTGTCCTTGGGGATTCTCCAGGCAAGAATACTGGAGTGGGTTGCCACTCCCTCCTCCACGGGATCTTCCCAACCCAGCTATTGAAACCAGGTCTCCCGCATTGCAGGTGAATTCTTTACCATCTGAGCCACCAGGGAAGACACAAATCTTAGCAACATTCAAATATATACTCTTTTCAATGGACATTTGTACCTTTGGCCACCTTCATCCTATTTCCCCATCCACCACCTTCCACTTAATGACAACCACAACTCTGATCTCTTTTGTTTTTTAAATTCCACGTATAAGTGGGATCACACAGTGTTTGTGTTTTTCTGATTTATTTCACTTAGCATAGTGTTCTCAAGGTCCATCTATATTGTCACAAATGGTAGAACTCCTTGCTTTTTGTGACTGGATAGTATTCACAGTTTCTTTATTCATTGTTTCATTCGTGGACTCAGGTTGTTTCCATGTCTTGGCTGTTGTAAATAATACTGCAATGAATGTGGAGGTGCAGCTATCTTTGGGATAGCGATTTTGTTACTTTTGGATGTACACCCAAAGTGGAATTGCCAGATGATATGGTAGTTATGGTTTTAATTTTCTGAGGAAACTCCTCTTGCATGCAGCTTCTGTAAAATCATATTAATTCATTCAAAAAACATTTAGTGTTAACTTTATGTCACATACAAATTTTTGAAAAAACAACTCGTGTTTCTTTGCCTCTTCATAAAAGAGGTTTAAAATCTCTCACTTAAAAATATTAAACAACAATGACTATTTTATGAGTTCTCTTGGAATTTAAGGGCAATAGCATTTCTAAATTTCACTAAAATAACTGTTAGTAACCTGCACATTTTGTAAGTCTAGATACAGACTGCATTGTCATGGGAGTTTTCTTTAGTCAAGGAAATTTTTTAAAGTATCTCTAGGAGAATATCTTCAAAAACCATGAAAGAGAGACAGAAAGAGAATCAGAGAGAGACAGATTTATACAGGTTTCTTCACATGTTATAAAACAACTATATTAAAAATATTATAAAATTAGCTAGAGGAAGAATTATGAGTGTCTTACACATTCTTTGAATTACCTGGAAAATGTATTCAGTAACTTTGTCTCTGAGTGCCTGTAAAGACATATTTTAATAAAATCGAAATCTGCATTCTTTTGAAAAGTATCTGTTTTACTTTTTCTTTTAAATCTATTTATTTATTTTTAAATCTATTTAATCTTAATATTAAAGATTAAAAGATAATCTCTCCTTTTTAAAAATAATAAACTTTCTATATATGATACATCTGATTTGCAGAATCTGACCTCTTTGCAGAAAGGCAGGCCCACACTGAAATAGACAGACTCAGCTCAATGTTTTTGAACATATTAACGTTTGTCCTCAATGAACTGACACGCATACAAGTGTTTATATGGAGTCTGTTTTCAGTGTATATGTTGAGGTCATATGCACCTTCAGCCAGGAAAATGATACCCTTTTAAAATTAATTTTTATTGGGGTATAGTTGCTTTTCAATGTTGCATTAGTTTCTATTGTACAGCAAAGTGAATCAGTTATACATATACATATATCCCCACATTTTTGGATTTCCTTCCCATTTTTATCACCGCGGAGCATTGAGTAGAGTTCCCTGTGCTGTATAGTAGGTTCTCATTAGTTATCTATTTTATGTATGTGTGTGTATACTTAGTTACTCAGTCATGTCTGACTGTTTGCAACCCCATGGGCTATAGCCCACCAGACTCCTTTGTGCATGGGATTCTCCAGGCAAGAATATTGGAGAGGGTAGCCATTCCCTTCTCCAGGGAATCTTCCCGACCCAGGGATCAAACCTGTGTCTCCAGCACTGCAGGGAGATTCTTTACCATCTGAACCTCCAGGGAAGCCCATTTATTTTATACATAATATTGGTAGTGTATATATGTCAATCCCAATATCCCAATTCATCCCACTTCCCCTTTCCTCCTTGGTATCCATGCATTTGTTCTCTATGTCTGTGTCTCTGTTTCTGCTTTGTAAATAAGATCATCTATACCAATTTCTTCAGATTCCACATATATGTGTTAATATGCAATATTTGCTTTTCTCTTTCTGACTTGAGTCTGTATGACAGTCTCTAGGTCCATCCAGGCCTCTACAAATGACCCAGTTTTGTTCCTTTTTAATGACTGAGTAGCATTCCATTGTATATATGTACCACATCTTCTTTATCCATTCCTCTGCCATTGGACTTTTAGGTTGCTTCTATGTCCTGGCTATTGTACATAGTGCTGCTGTGAACAGTTGGGTGCTTGTATCTTTTTTGAATTATGGTCTTCTCAAGGCCATTTTAAACTCATTCTATTATTTGGAAATGAGTCACTAAGACAGACTCGTATTTAAAAGAAGAGAAATTAGACTCACCTTTTGATGAGTAGGAGTATGGAATAATTACAGATGTTAAAACCCTATAGTCCTTATATGAAGTAAATAGAGTAGGCAAGTTCATAGAGGCATAAAATAAAGTAGAGATTACTAGGAGTTGGGGTGGGGGAGAAAGAGGAGTTTCTGTTTAATGGCTACAGAGTTTCTTTGGGAGATGCTGAAACAGTTCTGGAATTGATAATAGTGATGGTTACACAAAACTGTGACTGTACTTAATGCCACTGAATCGCACACTTAAAATGGTTAAAAGGGTCAATCTTGCATTATATATATTTTACCACCACAATAATATAGTCTGCACTCATTCTAATTAATCAGCGTCTGACTTTTGGTCCTAATGTATTCTAAATATCCATATTTAATGGCCACATGTGTGCCTCCAAAGTATTCATGAGGGATATGTACATCTAATTCTTCCTTGCCCTGGCAGGGATTTCACAAAGGCAGATATTGATAATGAAAGGAGTGCTGACTTGTTAGCACTGGCCTATAAGATCCAGCAAAGTTTGAAATAAGCTATTTCCAATTTTATTTGGTGAGCAACCCAACAGGGGAGCTACTTATTACATGTAAGGATACCTGATGAAGCACACATTTTCCATTTTTGTTTGATGAATGAAATTCTGTTTCACTCCAGAGAAAAGTCACTAAAAGGGAAGTTATAATGGATATTTTTAACTTCTAAACCCAGTTTCCTCTTTCTATTCATCAAGAGCAGGAAAAGCCAAATAGCCTCCATGACTCACACAGTTGCACTGGGACTCAGCGAGAACTGTGTTAAGACTGACCACCTAGAGAGCGGCAGGCCCGGAACCTTTATAGTCTTGTCACATCCGGCACCTTTAGTGAAACATTTGAATTTAGTATCTGCTATCAAAAAGTGTGGCTGAGCCATAGGAACCAGCATCTCTGAAAGGTAATAGAAAAATAAGTGTTTAATAGTGAATGGGGGATACTCAGCCCTGGGATAATTTTATATGGCTCCAGACTCTGGGCCATTCCCAGAAATAGAAATTCTGGTATATTTGTTGTTCATTCTTTAATGTCAGACCTTAGTAAACTACTGTAGCCCATGGCTCACTAACCTTAGAAAAGTGGTTGTCCCCATTTCAGTGTGATGGTCCTTTATTAGGAATGCCAGAGCTTGGCTTCTTCCTGTTTTGCCACTATTTGAGGACCCCAACAAATGTTCTAATCCATTTACTCTGTGATTTCTTAGTTTTACAACAGTGGTAACATCTCCCTGCTAACTGATTCTTATGCTAACAGCATGAAATATACTTCCTACCTGGAGCTTAGTATCATGGTGTTTCTCCTTCTGACTTTTGGGGAATGTTTGGAAGTATTTGATAGCATTATTGTTACTTGTGGTGATGCTGCTTGAATTTTTCAGAAAATGGTGTGGAGTAAATACTTGCACATGTGCATTACATATTATCAAACCTACTCATACTTTCAGATAATGTGCCACAGCAAAAGCTCAGGTGGGTCCCTATTTCAGTAATTTACCTCTATCAAATAGTAAATTTCCTTAAAAGTAAGAGTCAGTTGCCTTTAGAAGGCAAGGTAAGTAGCCCTTGTCTTCAAACATCTTGCAGTAATTTTTGGTAGCACATTTGTAAACATGATGCCTTAGATGTAAGGTGGTTTGTAAGCATAGATAATTGTTAACTACTAGTTAGGTAAAGAATATAATCAACCTACTTTCAGTATTGATCATCTGGTGCTATCCATGTGTTGAGTTGTCTCTTGTATTGCTGAAAGAGGACGTTTGTTATGATCAATGTGTTCTGTTAACAAAACTCTGTTAGCCTTTGCCCTACTTAATTTTGTACTCCAAGGCCAAACTTACGTGTTACTCCAAGTATCTCTTGACTTTCTTGTTTGCCTTCCAATCCCCTGTGATGAAAAGGATGTCTTTTTTTTGGTGTAATTTCTAGAAGGTCTTCTAGGTCTTCATAGAATTGGTCAACTTCAGCTTCTTCAGCATCAGTGGTTGGGACATTGACTTTATTTATTTATTTATTTTTTAATTAGTTAGAGGCTAATTACTTCACAACATTTCAGTGGGTTTTGTCTGTCATACATTGATATGAATCAGACATGGATTTACACGTATTCCCCATCCCGATCCCCGCTCCCACCTCCCTCTCCACCCGATTCCTCTGGGTCTTCCCAGTGCACCAGGCCCGAGCACTTCTCTCATGCATCCCACCTGGGCTGGTGATCTGTTTCACCATAGATAATATACATGCTGTTCTTTTGAAATATCCCACCCTCACATTCTCCCACAGGGTTCAAAAGTCTGTTCTGTATTTCTGTGTCTCTTTTTCTGTTTTGCATATAGGGTTATCGTTACCATCTTTCTAAATTCCATATACATGTGTTAGTACGCTGTAATGTTCTTTATCTTTCTGGCTTACTTCACTCTGTATAAGGGGCTCCAGCTTCATCCATCTCATTAGGACTGGTTCAAATGAATTCTTTTTAACGGCTGAGTAATATTCCATGGTGTATATGTACCACAGCTTCCTTATCCATTCATCTGCTGATGGGCATCTAGGTTGCTTCCATGTCCTGGCTATTATAAACAGTGCCGCAATGAACATTGGGGTGCACGTGTCTCTTTCAGGTCTGGTTTCCTCAGTGTGTCTGCCCAGAAGTGGGATTGCTGGGTCATATGGCAGTTCTATTTCCAGTTTTTTAAGAAATCTCCACACTGTTTTCCATAGCGGCTGTACAAGTTTGCATTCCCACCAACAGTGTAAGAGGGTTCCCTTTTCTCCACACCCTCTCCAGCATTTATTGCTTGTAGACTTTTGGATAGCAGCCATCCTGACTGGCGTGTAATGGTACCTCATTGTGGTTTTGATTTGCATTTCTCTAATAATGAGTGATATTGAGCATCTTTTCATGTGTTTGTTAGCCATCTGTATGTCTTCTTTGGAGAAATGTCTGTTTAGTTCTTTGGCCCATTTTTTGATTGGGTCATTTATTTTTCTGGAATTGAGCTTCAGGAGTTGCTTGTATATTTTTGAGATTAATCCTTTGTCTGTTTCTTCATTTGCTATTATTTTCTCCCAATATGAGGGCTGTCTTTTCACCTTACTTATAGTTTCCTTTGTAGTGCAAAAGCTTTTAAGTTTCATTAGGTCCCATTTGTTTGGAAGAATCAATATTGTCAAAGTGGCTATTCTACCCAAAGCAATCTATAGATTCAATGCAATCCCTATCAAGCTACCAACGGTATTTTTCACAGAACTAGACCAAAGAATTTCACAATTTGTATGGAAATACAAAAAACCTCGAATAGCCAAAGTAATCTTGAGAAAGAAGAATGGAACTGGAGGAATCAACCTGCCTGACTTCAGACTCTACTACAAAGCCACAGTCATCAAGACAGTATGGTACTGGCACAAAGACAGAAATATAGATCAATGGAACAGAATAGAAAGCCCAGAGATAAATCCACGAACCTATGGACACCTTATCTTTGACAAAGGAGGCAAGGATATACAATGGAAAAAAGACAACCTCTTTAACAAGTGGTGCTGGGAAAACTGGTCAACCACTTGTAAAAGAATGAAACTAGAACACTTTCTAACACCATACACAAAAATAAACTCAAAATGGATTAAAGATCTAAATGTAAGACCAGAAACTATAAAACTCCTAGAGGAGAACATAGGCAAAACACTCTCCGACATAAATCACAGCAAGATCCTCTATGACCCACCTCCCAGAATATTGGAAATAAAAGCAAAACTAAACAAAGGGGCATTGACTTTACTGTGATGCTGAATGGCTTGCCTTGAAAACGAACTGAGAACATTCTGTCATTTTTGAGACTGCACCCAAGTACTGCATATTGGACTCTTTTGTTGAGTATAAGGGCTACTCCATTTCTTTCAAGGGATTCTTTCCCACAGTAGTAGACATACAGTCATCTGAATTAAATTCACCCATTCCCAGCCATTTTAGTTCACTGATTGCTAAGATACTGATGTTCATTCTTGCCATCTCCTGCTTGACTACATTCAATTTACCTTGATTCATGGACTTCTCTGGTGGCTCAGACAGTAAGAGTGTGTGCTTACAATGCAGGGGACCCAGGTTTGATCCCTGGGTCAGGAAGATCCCCTGGAGAAGGAAATGGCAACCCACTCCGGTACTCTTGCCTGGAAAATCCCATGGTCGGAGGAGTCTGGTAGGCTTCGGTCCATGGGGTCACAAAGAGTCGGACACAACTGAGCGACTTCGTTTTCACTATGGACCTGACATTCCAGATTCCTATGCAGTGTTTTTCTTTACAGCATTGGACTTTACTTTCACCACCAGACATATCCACAACTGAGCACTGTTTCCACTTTGGTCCAGCTGCTTCATTCTTTCTGGAGATATTAGTAATTGCCTTCTGCTCTTCCAAGAAGTTCTATACAGCAAAAACAGGACCTGGAGCTAACTGTGGCCTAGCCCATCAGTTCCTTATTGCAAAAATCAGACTTAAATTGAAGATAGTAGGGAAAACCACTAGGCCATTTATATATGACCTAAATCAAATCCCTTATGATTATACATTGGAGGTGACAAATAGATTCAAGGGATTAGATCTGGTAGACAGAGTGCCTGAAGAACTATGGGCAAAGGTTCATAACATTGCATAGGAGGCAATGACCAAAACCATCCCAAAGAAAAAGAAATGCAAGAAGGCAAAGTGGTTGTCTGAGGAGGCTTTGCAAATAGCTGAGGAAAGAAGAGAAGCTAAAAGCAAGAGGGAAAGGGAAAGATATACCCAACTGAATGCAGAGTTCCAGAGAATAGCAAGGAGAGATAAGAAGGCCTTTTTCAATGAACCGTGCAAATAAGAGGAGGAAAACAATAAAATGGGAAAGAGTAAAGATCTCTTCCAGAAAACTGAGATATCAAGGGAATATTTCATGCAAGGATTGGCATGATAAGGAACAGAAATGGTAAGGATCTAACAGAGGCAGACGACATTAAGAAGAGGTGGCAAGAATACACAGAAAAACTATACATAAAAGGTCTTAATGACCCAGACAACCACAATGGTGTGGTCATTCACCAACAGCCAGACATTCTGAAGTGTGAATTCAAGTGGGCCTTAGGAAGCATCACTACAAACAAAGCTAGTGGAGGTGATGGAATTCTTGCTGAACTATTTCAAATCCTAAAAGATGATGCTGTTTAAGTGCTGCACCCAACATGTCAACAAATTTGGAAAACTCAGCAGTGGCCACAGAACTGGAAAAAGTCAGTTTTCATTTCAATCCCAAAGAAGGGCAGTGCCAAAGAATGTTCAGACTCCCAGACAGCTGTGTTCATTTCACATGCTAGTAAAGTGATGCTCAAAATCCTTCAAGCTAGACTTTAGCAGTATGTGAACTGAGAACTTCCAGATGTACAAGCTGGGTTTAGAAAAGGCAGAGGAACCAGAGATCAAATTGCCATCCTTCTCTGGATCGTATGGAAACCAAGGGAATTCCAGAAAAACATCTTCTGCTTTATTGACTACATGGAAGCCTTTGACTCTGTGGGTTACAACAAATTGTGGATTGTTCGTAAAGAGATGGTAATACCAGACCATCTTACCTGTCTCCTGAGAAACTTGTGCGGGAGTCAAGAAGCAACAGTTAAAACTGTACATGAAACAACTAATTGGTTGAAAATAGGAAAAGAAGTATGGCCCTGTGTATTGTCACCCTATTTGTTTAATTTATATGCAGTGTGCATCATGTGAAATGCCATGCTGGATGAATCACAAGCTGGAATCAAGACTTCTGGGAGAAATATCAACAACCTCAGATGATACCACTCTAAATGGCAGAAAGCAAAGAGATAAAAAGAGCCTTTTGATGAGGGTGAAAGAGGAAAGTGAAAAAGTTGACTTAAAAATTAACATTAAAAAAACATTCAAAAAACTAAGATCATGGCATCCAGTCCCATCACTTCATGGCAAATGGAAGGAGAAAAAGTAGAAGCAGTGATAGATTTTATTTTATTTTCTTAAGCTCCAAAATCACTATGGATGATGACTGGAGCCACGAAGTTAAAAGACGCTTGTTCCTTGGAAGGAAAGCTATGACAAACCTAGACAGCATTAAAAAAGCAGAGACATCACTCTGCCAACAAAGGTCCATCTAGTCAAAGCTATGGTTTTCCCAGTAGTCATGTAAAAATTTGAGAGTTGGACCGTAAAGAAGGTTGAGCACTGAAGAATTGATGCTTTTGAACTGTGTTGCTGGAGAAGACTCTTGCAAGTCTCTTGGACACCAAGGAGACCAATCCTAAAGGAAATCGACCCTGAATATTCACTGGAAGGACTGATGCTGAAGCTCCAATACTTTGGCCATGTGATGGAAAGAGCTGACTCATTGGAAAAGACCCCAATGCTGGGAAAGATTGATGGCAAAAGGAGAAGAGGGTGACAGAAGTTGAGATGGTTAGATAGCATCACCAACTCAATGAACATAAATTTGAGCAAACTCTGGGAGATAATGAAGGACGGAAAGGTTGGCGTGCTCAGTCCATGGTGTTGCAAAGAGTTGGACATAACTTAGTGACTGAACAACAACGAGTTAAATGAAATTGTAGAATGATTTATTTAAAAAAATTATAGTAGATTCAAGGTTATCCCTTGAGCAATATGACTCACACTTGGACTCTGAAATACCTCTTGATGGAGGAAAGTAAGAGAAGCTATGACTGAATCACTCTTATTTGATCACCCGTCATGTGTGTATCAAAAAATTCTGGTTAATTTGGCACTTTGTGTTAATTTTGGCACTTTGCTGGTGCCTGCTTTTGAAAAACCTCAAGACCAAAATAATCAATTGAGTACATACATGTCCCAATATGATGAAAGCTTCATTTAACTGCTTCCAGAAAAGCAGTTCTTTTCTGCTTTGAGTGAGAAAAGGACCTAGTGTCAGCGAATTATGTGAATTTAACCTTTCTGCCTTGAGGAGTTGTTAAATCCTACTGTGTAAAGGTCTTCTAGAGATCAGTAAGGGAGAAGGGGAAATGGGACACACATCAGGAAGAGAATGGAGTAGGGATGCAGTGCCTGGGGTGTAAAAGAACATTGGAGAATGGTGATGGAGATAAACATGTCAAAGTTGGGTGAAGGAAAAGGGAGTAATGATTTGCTTTCGAGATAGATAGGAAATGTGCACCACAACTAGAGAATAGCCCTCAATTGCCACTACTTGAGAATAAGCCAAAAATAAATTTAAAAAATTATTTTAAAAAATAAATATCAAGATATAAAGATTGAATTGAGTGAACAGTGGGCTGACTTAAAGTTTTGGGGATGAATGTGATTACTCAGAAACTATTTTTCTGCATCTTCTGATGCCATCTTCAGAATTTGTACCATTTGTCTGAGTCTAGCTTGCATTCCCTAGCATACTCACTTGCTCAGTAAGAGCCCCAATTTCACTTGATAGTACTTGTCAACTTAAAAAATATTTGCAGCCTTAAAGTTGAGAGTTATCTCTTTTTCGGCAGAAATCAAACACAGGACACAATGTCTCAAGTAACCCTGAGACAGCTGCTCTGAGGAGGTGAGGAGAGGGAAATTTTGCAACAAATGGCAGGTAGTCTGAGCATCAAAATATTGTTAATTAAAGGGAACCATATATCCCAAGTTAAGGAATTTAGTTCTTTTCTATGTGTGGGAAGATGCAGGAGTCTGAGCTCACTGGAATCATTCCTTTGATATGAACCTCCACTATCTGGGGCCAGAATTCTGTGTTTTCAAATTCTGAATTTCCTTAGGGCTGACCATAGCAGGTGGCTGCAGTCTGATGGCTGCTAGGTGGCAGGTATTCTTCCCTGAGTGCCTTCAGGGCTCACCAGCTCACCATTAGTGGTGCCTGCAATTGCTGATGACTGTAACTTTCTTTGTTTACTGATATGGCAGGCAATATTCCATTTCTCACACTCTTTGTATGTGTCTTCCTGACTAGATTGTACACTGTGAGGGCAGTACCACATCTACTCTCCTAACTACACCCTCTCCAGTGCAATACCTGGCAGAATGCCAGTGCTAGCTGGTGACAGAAGTTGCCTGATATAGATGCTGTAAGAATTAAAGACAATGTTTATAAAGGACTTTATTCCATTTCTGGCTCTTAGTAGGTATTTTTATTATTGGTAATAATAATATGAAAATCCTCTTTCTCTGATTCTTGCTTGATTGGTTATAAGGGACCACTGCAGTGAAAAAGCTATAAAGATTCAACACTGTGTTTAAACAAGTATGTGAGAATGTATAAACTCTCCTTAAGATGCTTGCTAAAAAGACTTCAATTCAGGAGAATTTAAAGCAATGCTTGGACCTTCTTAACGAACCCTTCCTTCCAACTTCCGGTGGATGTCTTTTTCCATTAAACCTAGTAAGTCAGAAAATCAAACAGTGAGACCAAAAGAGCTAAAGCTAACCATGGGAAGTGAAATAAATATTTACACATGGCTTCCATAAGCATGATATATGTTTATACCTTTAGTATGTTTTGATTTGTGTATCCTACCACCTCAAGATGTAAGCTTCTAGCAGCTGGGATCCTTATCCCGGACGTATTTTGTATGTTCTTTATTGTATTTAATGACTATCAGAGTTCACCAATAAATATACCAGACTTAGTGGAGATGCATGCATGGTTAATTCAGCAAGCATTCTTATCTACAGTTTTGTGTTTTTGCTTGGCTGCCGTATCAGTAGACCCGAAGACTCAGCTACAGCTGTCCTGAGAGGCTAGGTATAAAAGTGCAGGTGTTCAGCATTAGCAAATAGTCCTTATTATATGGATCGACTTTTGGCAGCTAGTAACGATGTTTCCTGAGATTGAAAAATGATTTTCTCCCTTAAACAGTGGTTTCACATTACTGGAATGCTGAATTAAAAAAAAAAAAAAAAAACCCACACAAAATTCCTCTCATCAAGTAGTACTGAGACTGTTTTTGTTAGTTGTATACATTTCATGATTTGTATATTTTATAGTAGAATGTAAGCCTTTATTTTTAACTGTTGTGGTTAGGTTTAGGTCCTTTGCCAAATGAAGCAGACTATGAAGAAGTAGGAAGAGTAATGCACCCTGGAGTTCTGTTCCTGGTAAAGGGGACCAGGGCCTGGCCGGAAGCCAAGGAAAGACCTGGGGCTGGAGATGTTTTCAAGGTTTTAAACATATTTGGGCATTTTTGTGTTTTACTGTTGTTTTGCATCATCAAGTATTAGCCGATCGCCTTTCATCCCTGTTTAAAAGGAGTTCAAATGCTTTTTGTGATATAATTCTTAACCCTTCCTATACCTTAATCTGAAGTTCATGACTGGGCAGAATTTAAGATCTTGTTTAAAATGATTTATAGGAAGTTAAGATATCCTCTGTTTGTAGTTCCTCTGTTTACTATATATCTACCTATTGATTAGACCAGAGTATGAGCTATATAGCTTGGTATCTGTTAGCCTCTAGGTTAAAAAATGCAATACTACTAAAAAATTTTAAGTACAAGGCAAAGACTTTTTCCTTTTGGAATATTGTAGAAAAAATTACAGAAATCATTGGCAGAGGGTTACTGAAGCTCGCATCTAATATATGAGCCCTTCACTCCTTGCTGGGGTGTTTGTTGAGGCAATAGAGAAACCAGGTTAGCTAAAGAAGTAAATGACAAGATGGTACTATTGCATGGGGTGGCACTTGGGGACTATCACTGAATTGATCGTAAGGAGGGTTGATTCTGTTAAATAATTTTCCTTACTTTGGCAACACATCACTGACTTTTTGGAATCTTTACAAGGCGGGTAAGCCTTGATATCGAGGAAAACGAAACAAACCAATGTCAATTATCTGAACTAAGCTCCACATTAGCAAACTTGATGCGGCCCATGGCAGGAGAATTCAGAAAAGTTTCATGTGTAGAGGTTTCCGCTTTATCATCTTACCTTCTCCCTCCTTCAGGTCTTTGCAGCAGAGTGCATTTCAGGTTTTTGTTAGACATATGAAAGGCTCAGTTTCAAAGGCTTGGGTTTTCGCATCCATGTCAATATCACAAATTGAAATGTGACCTGGGTACCTGGCTGCATACTTTCTTTAAACCTGAGCCAATAATACTGCAAAATGTGAGGGGAGGCCCTCTTTCATCTCACACTTTAAAGTGAAAGGTTTGTTGATGTAACCCAATTTCCAGTCTGCAGAGGTCACCCTGTAATGTAGTGCAACAATGATAAGCCCATCAATTCTGTTTGATGTTTGAAATTTCCTTCCCCTGGATTTCACTCCCACTTTGTTTTGTGAAGTAAGTTTAGTAATAGTGATATTCTGGCTTGCCAACATGTGATGATATGATTTCCCTTGATGCTCACAGAGTGGCCTTTTAAACTGCGCAGGTATTTTGCAGGGATTATATCCTGGATATAATTAAGAGGGGATAATAGAAATAAACATGTTTTTGCATACTTTAGATAATGTTCTTGGGAAGGGTAAGTGATCAAATGCAGAGATACCAACTCTGGCTTTCCTGTGACCTCTGACAATAGTGAAAGTTGTTCTGTATTGTAATCATTTAGTGGTCAGTATGAAATCACTTGGTGGTCTCTGTATAATGTAGCTGTGTGGATATGAACTGAGGGCTGGGGGAAGGAGGAGAATGAACAGGAACCATTGTTGGGGAGCAGGACAGCATGAGATAATGCCTCTGACACACACAGTTGTCCTCGGTGAAACACACGCAACTTAACATCAAAGGCCACACCTTTGTTTCTGGTTCTGGCCCTAAGTTAAGAAGTATTAATGGAATCAGGGATGAGCATGGACCAGAGTCCACTCCCTGGAATACTGGAACGTCCAAGTTGGTTGGGGATCAGGCCAGTGAAATAGAGTTTGAAATATATAAAAGAGCCAATGTTTAGCCATTTATGATTTATAAAAACATATGAATCAGTGTTTTCATTTCACTTTATTTTATGATTCAACCTAATTCTGTCTTTGTTAGCCACACAGTTTTTATCCTTCTGGATTAGAAATACCCCCACACCACCCCTTTCTCATGGAAGTCCAGGGTTATAGTGAGGACCAGCAGCTCCCTATTGTGACAAACATCTGTTTTCTTTGTTGAATGCTCCCTTCTGGACAGGAGAGACAGACAGAAAGACACATTCAAACTATAGTGCTGGAGGTCACTTCAGAAGTTCCATTTATGCTTTTTCCTCCCATTGAATCATCCTGATGATAATTATTTACCCTTTGGTAAGGATCTCTGTCAGCAGCAATGGCAGCATTCATTGTGACCCCTCTGCTAAGTACAGCTTCTGCTAAGACCAGTGGACATTACTAGATGGGGTGCCTAGTAGTAGAACAAGAAGTGAGACCAGTACTCAGAAAAATGCCTTTCAAATGAGTCGAAAGTCTCTGTGTTGTTTTCAAGCCCTTATCATGATGAAAGATGCCATGGTGGATTCTAGTAGCTCCATCTCACCCATTGACTCAACTGCACAATTTTGGGCAGTCACATAACTTCTCTAGTTAGCATTTCCCACACAGTAGACCATTTCAGAGGTTTAGAAACTATAGTATGAAGTCCTAGGGTTCCTCTGAGTTACCTTAGAGTGGCTGCTGAGGAAGGATGGAATGTCCTCATGGGTTCAGCCTGCACTTTCCACACCTCTTACTTTTCAGCCAAAGTAGCTCTATCTTTTGTGTTTTATGTTTGAAGAAAGCGTTCAGCAACTGAAGTAAAAAAAAAAAAAAAAAAAAATGAAGACTCCTGGACCAAATGACCTTTAGGCCTACTGCTAGCTCATTGAGGAATTAGAATTTTGCCTCTAAATATCACAATGTACAATCTGACAGTAAATGCCGTATAATGCACGGAGAATAATTTTCTTCCTTTTCCAAGCATATCTACTGAGAGCCATAAAATAGAAACATCTGTCCTGCTGGAAATACTGGGAGAGGAGGGAACTTTCAGCCTTCCTTCCAGCCCCCTCCCAGAGGAAAGGGGGGCTTATTTGACTGCCTAATTGGGGGCGGGGGGAGTCACTGACTTCGTGTGGCTCAGGCCTCCTGGGTTTTCTTGCTGTCAGCCCAGTCTGCTATTAGCTGGGTTTGTTCTTTGCCACTTGGGACAACTGAAAAGGGCAGGCTGTTCCTCTGCCTTGGGGTGAAACCTGCAGTTTGGGATGGGTGTGGGGAAGTCGGGTGCCTGGTTGTGACCTTAGGTACCAGCCACAGTTTCCGATCCAGCTTTACTGGTAATGAGGTTGATGGACTGATCCTGATGTGCCCCTGTATCCATTTCTCTGAAACTGCTGGAGTGACAGAGAGGGAGGAGTTTTCTTGGAGAAACTCTAACAAACTCAGCCCTTATGCATGTATGTATGTGCTCAGTTGTGTTCGACACTTTGGGATCGCATGGACTGTAGCCCTCCAGGCTCCTCCATCCGTGGAATTTCCCAGGCAAGAATACTGGAGTGGGTTATCATTTCCTTCTGCAGGGGATCTTCCCGACCCAGGGATTGAACCCATGACTCCTGCATCTCCTGCACTGTCAGGTAGATTTTTGACCACTGCGCCGCCTGGGAAGCCCAGCTCAATCTTTATTCCCTGGCTACTGATTCTAGATTTCCCCAGTAGAGAGAGCATCTTCCCCCTGCCCCAGTCTCTTGACCTGTATAGCAGTGGCCTCCATGACCAGATCAAGAACCTGCTCTACTGTATGCCTCTTCCCTCCTCACCGCCTCTCTTATTCTGGGCTGTCCTGCAGTTGGTGCACAATGATTACACACTGGCTTTATGAGCCGATCTCATTGCCGATTGCGCTCTTCTGTCCCGGTACCTGGCTTTTCCTCACGTTGCCTCACGGTTCGGTTTAATTCCCAGCCTGGTGAACTGCCGTAGGTGGATCATGGTCTCCAGCAGAAAGCAGGGAGTTTAGTCCTGGTTGACAAGAGCAGTTGGCTGCACCACTGTGTTCCATGCTCAGACAGGCCTGACACGTTCGTCTCAGGATCCCTTTCTCTGTTTCATCATGGGCAGCTGTGCCTGCCAGTTGCAAGCTGTCAGGGAACTGGTGTGAAATTCGCAGCTCCAGGATGAAGCCCCTGCCGTTCCTTTGTCTCGTTTCATTTCTAGTATTTGAACTTGTCTGTTCCCTTCCCGTTCAGGACCCTCACCCAGTGTCCACTCATCTCTCCCCCAACACACTTCACCTGGCCTCTTCCTTTTAACACTGAGTTTTTTTTAATTCATTGTCACTTCTTCCAAGAGGCCTTCCATCTTCCCCAATCTAACTGGGTCTCCTTTTTCTGTTTTTCTCCTTCTTTGCACCCTATTATTCCTTCCTGCTGTTAAATCACAAAGCATGACTGTATTTGTTTAGCGCTTTCATTCACTAAGCTCCAGGTGGGCAGGTGCTACTGTGTTCAGTATCTGGTACAGGTCCTTGGAGTCGATGAATATTTGTTACATGACTGAGCTATTTAACCCAGTGCGGGTCAGGGTGAGGAAGAAGGTGATGCTGACTCAGAAACTGAATATCTCTGAAAGGTGATATGTGCAGTAGGCAAACGCTGGACTGCCCTGCTCTTGGGGTGGGGGAGGGGAGTGCTCTGCACACACTGCTCAGGGGTCAGAGGGCCAGGTGGGGCTGAGTGCAGCTGAAGGCCACCGGCCTTCAGTACCTGCCACGTGACAGGGCAAGGCAGGAACAGATGGAACTGGTGACATCAGGGCTTCAAGCACCTTCTGTGGCCTATTTCACTCGGGGCTGGGCAAGAAGCTGGAAGTCTTAACTTTAAATCATAAGATCAAGGTGCTTGAAGAGTATTAAATAATACTGGGAAATGTATCTGACTTAATCTGTGTGTTTGGCAGGGGAGGGGCAGGAGGAACTATCCAGTCACTTTAGGACCTCTGTGCCTTGGGTATCAATGAAGTCATCCTACAGCATTTTAGGGAAATAAACTCAATGAGAATCCACGTGTAGAATTGTAAGATGGTACAATATGACTACCACCACTTTTATTCCTACTAATACTATCAGATACACCTTACAAAATTGTTGACCAAATTGTAGATAGAAAGCAACTGACCTGTCATTTTTGTCAAATACACTAGCAAAACCTTTGCTAAAATGATGTTCTGGTGTCCTAAATAATGTCACATTATATTTCCAGCTTACAGATTAGAACTCTGAAACACAGAGAGATTAGTTTATTTGACCAAGTTCATACTGCCCCAAAGTACCATTTTCCACTTTAAATCTAGGTTATTTGGTGTGTGATCTTAACATTACATGTAAATATACAAGCACCTCACACCCCATACAATCCTGGGAGTTAATTAAATTCCTTCAAAAAATACACAAAATTATCCACAACTATCTGAAGAGGGGTATGAAAAATACACTTTACTTTTCCTGTTAAAAAGAAAAACATTATGAAAGTCTGAAAAAATTACTCTTAACTATAAGAAAATATTAGCAAATTATGAAGATAAAATTTCCCTGCCATCCTACCAACAAGTGTTAATCACTGTTAATATTTTTGTATATTTCCTCTAAGATCTTTTTATGTATATATATGTGCATAGATGATTTGAAGTTATATCTTTTTACTTAACTCCCTATTTGTATTTTAGTATCCTTTATATCACTAACATTTTCTGACATATTATTCTTCCATAATCTGATTTTTAGTAGGTTTCTAAATTTTATATTGGAGTATAGTTATGTTTTATTTTATATTGGAGTATGGTGGCTTGCTGGTAAAGAATTCATCTGCCAGTGCAGGAGATACAGGTTGAATCCCTGGGTTGGGATGATCCTCTGGAGAAGGGAATGTCAACCCACTCCAGAATTCTTGCTTAGGCAATCCCATACACAGAGGAACCTGGTGGGCTACAGTCTATAGGGTCACCAAGAGTCAGACACGACTTAGCAACTGAACAACATGGTTGATTCAGTCAACAACCAACATGCTGTGTTGGTTTCGGATGTACAACAAAGTGATTCAGTTATGCATATAACGTGTATCTATTCTTTTAAAATTCTTTTCCAATTTTGGTTTTTGCATAAAATTGAGCAGAATTCCCTGTGCTATCTATTTTAAATATAGCAGTGTGTATATGTGTATCTCAAACTCCCTAACTACCCCTCCCCCTCCCCCACACCCCCTTGTTCATTCCATAAGTCCACACACCATAAGTTCATTCTCTAAGTCTCTTGAGTCTGTTTCTGTTTTGCAAATAAAATGACCCACAGAATGGGAGAAAATATTTGCATGTTTAGTAGGTTTTATACATTTCATTATGTGAATATATTATCATTTGACTGTCCCCTTATTGTCACATGTTTTAATTGTTTCTAATTAATTTTAGATGTGCCTTTTGTAAATAGTATATAGCTGCTTGGGGTTGCACTGTGTCCTCTAAAAGGTATCTTGAAGTCCTGTCTCCCAGTACCTGTGAATGTGACCTCCTTTGGAAATAAGATCTTTAGAGACAGACCAGAGTTAAGGTAGGGCTTCCCAGATGGCTCAGTGGTAAAGAATCTGCCTGCCAATGCAGAAGACACAGGAGATGCAGGTTCAATCCCGAGGTTGGGAATATATCCTGGAGGGGAAAATGGCAAACCACTCAAGTATTCTTGCCTAGAAAATCTCATAGACAGAGGAGCCTGGTGGGCTGGCAGTCATGGGGTTGCAAAGAAATATTCATTGGAAAGACCTATGCTGAAGTTGAAACTTCAATACTTTGGCCACGTGATGCAAAGAGCCAACTCACTGGAAAAGACCCTGATGCTGGGAAAGATTGAAGGCAAGAGGAGAAGGGGGTGACCAAGGATGAAATGGTTACATGGCATCACCGACTCAATGGACATAAATCTGGGCAAACTCTGGGAGATAATGCAGGACAGGGAAGCCTGGAGCGCTGCAGTCCCTGGGTCACAGAGTCAGACACAACTTAACAATGGAACAACAACAATGCTTGAGATTAGGAGTTGAGCAAATGTACTTTTTCTTTCTTTTCCATTGTTAGCCCTTAAAATATTGATAATATCTCACATTTACTGGGTAAGTACCATACTATAGTGCTTGTGTTTATATGTAATAGCATCTCTATTCTTTATAGGTGATGAGACTGAAGATTTGAGAGAGTATGGAATTTCCCAAGGTTACTAGGTATCCTTCCTGGAGCCATCACTCAAATAAGAGTCTTCTGTTCCTGGAGCCATGTTCTCTATCACAGTACTATCAGACCTTCCAAATAAATTCCAAATAAATTTTAGACCTAATTAGGTTTAGACCTAGATTAGACTTAGATTATGAAGTTCTACATTAATTGTATCTTCTATTTTAATATCTTATAGTACATTTTACTTTAGTATCAAAGATAGGTTGATTGATGTATTCACTGATTGATTAGCTGATTTCTAAGTCTGTATAGCCCATGGTCAGAGACCTGATGGGCTTGTATTAAGTGTTTGCTCAGTTCAGAGGTGACTTCTGTCTCAAGAGCAAGACTGATTTTCAGTTACTTAAAACTAAGAAATTTCAGGGAACCAAGTGATCAGTCACACATTTACTTTCTATCTCCTTATTCTTTACTCAGTGCTAACACTATACATTGGTTATCTACTTACTGCTGCATAGCAAATTATCCCAACACTTTATGACTTAAAACTAAAAACATTTCTTATTTCAGTTCTCATGTCAGGAATCTGAGCATGGTTTGATTGGTGTCCCTAGCTCAAGGACCTCTGCAAGTCTACAGGCAATGTGTTGGTCAGGGCTGCATTCTAACTGAAGACTGCTGGAGGGCAAGATTTGTGGTTAGGTTTGATTTACTCATAAATTGTTGGACTCAGAGTCTCAGTTTCTTATGGACTCTTGGCTGGTGACCTCTCTCAATTCCTTGCCAGTGGTGCTCTCAAGTGGGAAGGTGACAAAATGAAAGCAGGAGACCTTGGGGAAGGAGAAAACAAGAGTGCCCAAGACAGAAGTCAAGTCTTTTTGTAATCTAATCTTGGCTGTATTGTTCTGTTACCTCTGCCAGTACTTTTCTTCTATTTCACCATTTCTTTTTAGGAATACCTTTCAGCTTCAACTTGGCTTTATAATTTTAATAATCCATAGCTTTCCCTTTCCTCTTTCTGCTTGCTTTTTTTTATTGATGTTGTTCTAAGAAAACTTTAATGTCCACTGCCACATAATTTATTTGAGTTTTTGTGTCATTGCTTCTGCCCTACTACTTTCAATGGAAATTTAATTTTAATAATGTGATTTTAGTGTCATTGTAATTTTTTTTCATTTTTATTGTTACCCTTTTAAGTTTGTCCTTTTATCTTTCACTTCAGCCTGTTGTTTTCATAAAATCATTTCTGCCCATTCATGGTTGTCTTCTTATCTTTCATTGAGGAAATCAAACATCTTCTTGAAATTTCTTCTAAGTGCTGAAATAGATGTTACAAAGCATTTTATCCTTCTTTATCTCCTGGATACTATTTTTTTTCTGCAAATTGTTTTCTCCATATTGGTTTTCCTCTTACTTATTTTCCAACAAGGGTCCTGACTCAGTATTTTTTCAATCAACAAGACAACTAGAATTTCCTTTATATACTGTGAGACTGAATTGCTTTCTTAGTTGTGCACATAAAAGGCAGGTTTATGTATTTGTCTACCATTTCATAACAGGCTTAAAAATTATAATGTACCCTCTATTCTATGGAACAATTGTCTTGTTCCCTGCCTTCTTCCCGGCAGTCTTGATTCCAGCTTGTGCTTCGTCCAGCCCAGGATTTCGCATGATGTACTCTGCATATAAGTTAAATAAGCGGGGTGATAATATACAGCCTTGATGTACTCCTTTCCCAATTTCAAACCAGTCTAATGTTCCATGTCCAGTTCTAACTGTTGCCTCTTGACCTGCATACAGATTTCTCAGAGGGCAGGTAAGGTGGTCTGATATTCCCATCTCTTGAAGAATTTTCCACAGTTTGCTGTGATCCACACAGTCAAGGCTTTGGGAGAAATATCAATAACCTCGGATATGCAGATGACACCACCCTTATGGCAGAAAGTGAAGAAAAACTAAAGAGCCTCTTGATGAAAGTGAAAGAGGAGAGTGAAAAAGTTGGCTTAAAACTCAACATTCAGAAAACTAAGATCATGGCATCTGGTCCCATCACTTCATGGCAAATAGATGGGGAAACAATGGAAACACTGAGAGATTTTATTTGGGGGGGGGGGGGCTCCAAAATCACTGCAGCTGGTGACTGCAGCCATGAAACTAAAAGACACTTCTTGGAAGAAAAGCTATGACCAACCTAGACAGCATATTAAAAAGCAGAGACATTACTTTGCCAACAAAGTTCCATGTAGTAAAAGCTATGGTTTTTTCCAGTAGTCACGTGTAGATGTGAGAGTTGGAGTATAAAAAAATCTTGGTGCTGAAGAATTGATGCTTTGGAACTGTGGTGTTGGATAAGACTTTTGAGAGTCCCTTGTGGCTGCGGGGTGCAGGAGGGCCAAGAGGAGCTACTCCATGTTCAAGATCAGGAGGGGCAGCCGTGAGAAGATACCCCTCCTCCAAGGTAAGGAGCAGTGGCTGTGCTTTGCTGGAGCAGCCGTGAAGAGATGCCCCATGCCCAAGGTAAGAGAAACCCAAGTAAGATGGTAGGTGTTGCGAGAGGACATCAGAGGGCAGACACACTAAAACCATAATCACAGAAAACTAGCCAACTTGATCACAGGACCACAGTCTTGTCTAACTCAATGAAACTAAGCCATGCGATGTGGGGCCACCCAAGATGGTCGGGTCATGGTAGAGAGTTCTGACAGAATGTGGTCCACTGGAGAAGGGAATGGCAAATCACTTCAGTATTCTTGCCTTGAGAACCCCATGAACAGTGTGAAAAGGCAAAATAATAGGATACTGAAAGAGAAACTCCCCAGGTCAGTAGGTGCCCAATATGCTGCTGGAGATCAGTGGAGAAATAACTCCAGAAAGAATGAAGGGATGGAGCCAAAGCAAAAACAATACCCAGTTGTGGATGGGACTGATGATAGACGCAAGGTCCAAGGCTGTTCCTATTGCATAGGAACCTGGAATGTTAGGTCCATGAATCAGGGCAAATTGGAAGTGGTCAAAAAAGGGATGGTAAGAGTGAATGTCGACATTCTGGGAATCAGCAAACTAAAATGAACTGGAATGGGTGAATTTAACTCAGATGACTATTATATCTACTACTGTGGGCAAGAATCCCTTAGAAGAAATGGAGTAGCCATCATAGTCAGCAAGAGTCCGAAATGCAGTACTTGGATTCAATCTCAAAAGTGACAGAATGATCTCTGTTCATTTCCAAGGCAAACCATTCAATATCACGGTAATCCAAACCTATTCCCCAACCAGTAATGCTGAAGAAGCTGAAGTTAAACGGTTCTGTGAAGACCTACAAGACCTTTTAGAACTAACACCCAAAAAAGATATCCTTTTCATTATAGGGGACTGGAATGCAAAAGTAGGAAGTCAAGAACACCTGGAATGACAGGCAAATTTGGCCTTGGAGTACGGAATGAAGCAGGGCAAAGGCTAATAGAGTTTTGCCAAGAGAACGCACTGGTCATAGCAAACACCTTCTTCCAACAACACAAGAGAAGACTCTACACATGGATATCACCAGATGGCCAACACCAAAATCAGATTGATTATATGTTTTGCAGCCAAAGATGGAGAAGCTCTATACAGTCAGCAAAAACAAGACCTGGAGCTGACTGTGGCTCAGATCATGAACTCCCTATTGCCAAAATCAGACTTAAACTGAAGAGAGTAGGGATAACCACTAGACCATTCAGTGGTTAAATCATAAATCAAATCCTTTATGAATATACAATGAAAGTGAGAAATAGATTTAAGGGACTAGATCTGATAGACAGAGAGCCTGATGAACTATGGACGGAGGTTCGTGACATTGTACAGGAGACAGGGATCAAGACCATCCCCATGGAAAAGAAATGCAAAAAGGCAAAATTGTTGTCTGAGGAGGCCTTACAAATAGCTGTGAAAAGAAGAGAAGCAAAAAGCAAAGGAGAAAAGGAAAGATGTTCCCATTTGAATGCAGAGTTGCAACAGAATGCATGTTCCCATGCAACAGAATGGGAAAGACTAGAGATCTCTTCAAGAAAATTAGAGATACCAAGGGAACATTTCATGCAAAAATGGGCTCAATAAAGGACAGAAATGGTATGGACCTAACAGAAGCAGAAGATATTAAGAAAAGGTGGCAAGAATACACAGAAGAACTGTACAAAAAAGATCTTCATGACTCAGATAATCACAATGGTGTGATCACTCACCTAGAGCCAGACATCCTGGAATGTGAAGTCAAATGGGCCTTAGAAAGCATCACTACAAACAAAGCTAGTGGATGTGATGGAATTCCAGGTGAGCTATTTCAAATCCTGAAAGATGATGCTGTGAAAGTGCTGCACGCAATATGCCAGCAAGTTTGGAAAACTCAGCAGTGGCCACAGGACTGGAAAAGGTCAGTTTTCATTCCAATCCCAAAGAAAGGCAATGCCAAAGAATGCTCAAACTACTGCACAATTGCACTCATCTCACACACTAGTAAAGTAATGCTCAAAATTCTCCAAGCTGGGCTGCAGCAATACGTGTACCGAGAACTTCCAGATGTTCAAGCTGGTTTTAGAAAAGGCAGAGGAAACAGAGATCAAATTGCCAGTATCTGCTGGATCATTGAAAAAGCAAGACAGTTCCAGAAAAACATCTATTTCTGCTTTATTGACTACGCCAAAGCCTTTGACTGTGTGGATCATAATAAACAGTGGAAAATTCTGAAAGAGATGGGAATACCAGACCACCTGACCTGCCTCTTGAGAAATCTGTATGCAGGTCAGGAAGCAACAGTTAGAACTGGACTTGGAACAACAGACTGGTTCCAAATAGGAAAAGGAGTATGTCAAGGCTATATATTGTCACCCTGCTTATTTAACTTATATGCAGAGTACATCATGAGAAATGCTGGGCTGGAAGAAGCACAAGCTGGAATTAAGATTGCTGCGAGAAATATCAATAACCTCAGATATGCAGATGACACCACCCTTATGGCAGAAAGTGAAGAGGAACTAAAAAGCTTCTTGATGAAAGTTAAAGAGGAGAGTGAAAAAGTTGGCTTAAAGCTTAACATTCAGAAAACTGAGACCATGGCATCTGGTCCCACCATCTCATGGGAAATAGATGGGGAGACAGTGGAAACAGTGTCAGACTTTATTTTTTTGGGCTCCAGAATCACTGCAGATGGTGACTGCAGCCATGAAATTAAAAGATGCTTACTCCTTGGAAGGAAAGTTATGACCAATCTAGATAGCATATTAAAAAGCAGACATGTTACTTTGCCAACAAAGGTCCATCTGGTCAAGGCTATGGTTTTTCCAGTGGTCATGTATGGATGTGAAAGTTGGACTGTGAAGAAAGCTGAGCACCAAAAAATTGAGCTTTTGAGCTGTGGTGTTGGAGAAGACTCTTGAGAGTCCCTTGGACTGCAAGGAGATCCAAACAGTCCATCCTGAAGGAGCTAAGTCCTGGGTGTTCATTGGAAGGACTGATGCTGAAGCTGAAACTCCAATACTTTGGCCACCTGAGCAAGGAGCTGACTCATTTGAAAAGACCCTGATGCTGGGAGGGATTGGGGGCAGGAGGAGAAGGGGACAACAGAGGATGAGATGGCTGGATGGCATCACCGACTCGATGGACTTGAATTTGAGCAGACTCTTGGAGTTGATGATAGACACGGAAGCCTGGCTTGCTGCAGTCCACGAGGTCACAAATATTCAGATATGACTGAGCAACTGAACTGAACTGAACTGCCTTCTTCCTCTGCTTTTAAGAATTGATTAAATACAGGAAATCCTGTAGCATTTGTGATCCTGGAGTTGTATCTATACCCATGTTCTGAAATTCACTATTCTACCTTTAGACCTTCTTCTGCTATGTTTACTACCATGGCTTTCTGATTTTCAGTCTCTGGCTATGATAAAATTTGGGATGTTAGGGATAGATGTTAGGGATATAGGTGTATCTCACTCTAGCTCGACTATCATTTAATTATTGACAATTTTCTTAGTTTTAGATCATCTCTTAATATTGATTTTAGTTGTGTTTTTACTTTTTATGTGTTTCCATGGAAAGAAGTTAGGGAGATTGCACTAGTGGCTGTTACCAAACATTGTTTTGAAGGAAAAGTATGTATTGATATAATAAGACTAGCCTCTTCAATCTGTTTGCTACTGTGCTGCCTTAAGCTCTTTACAAAAGGCATAGATCATGTCATCTCCTTCTTAAAGTTCCTCAGTGTTCTTTCTATCCAAACTCCTTAGTATGGACCATTTGATCTGCTTCAGAATCTCATTTCTGCCCAAGTCTCCAGACTCACTCCTCACACTACTCCAACCCTGTATGCCTTGATTGGTGGTATTCCCTTGCTTATTATTTCCCTTCATTCAAGTTTGTCTTAAAAATGCCTGTTCAAGACTCAGCTCCAGCTGCCTAAAGAGGAGACTTGATAATTTCATCTTTGTGCATGAGTTGTTTTCAGCACCTCTATCTCCTTATTATACTTTTACTTGACCATGGCTGGGCAGAGGAGGTTTCTAGGTACCTCTGTAATCCCAGAAATTGCTACAGTGCCCAGTACATATTAAAAGCTTTAAAAAATAATTGCTGATTCAAAAAAATCTTGGATATGTAAGTAAATTTCCTCTTGCTCTCCCTGGTGACACAGATCCACCTCCAGTTTGGGAGACCTGGGTTTGATTCCTTTGTTGGGAAGATCCCCTGGAGAAGGGAATGGTTACCAGCTCCAGTATTCTGACCTGGAGAATTACATGGACTGTAAAGTCTATGGGGTTGCAAAGAGCCGGAAGCAACTGAGTGACTTTCACTTTCACTTTCCTAGTAAAATGAAAGGAGTGATACATGTGGGGGCTAGTTCTTCTCTAGTTCCTCTTATCTCTTAAGGATTTATAATCCAGTTCTTGAGGTTTTGTTGTTGTTGTTGTTTAAATGGATGGATGATATTTATTTATTTATTTTTAATGTGTATTTATTTATTTATTTGATCACACCATATAGCACCTGGGATCTTAATTCCCTGAGCAGGGATCAAGCCCATGCCCACTGTATTGGAAGCACAGAGTTTTAACCACTGGACCACCAGGGAAGTCCCTTATTTTCTACTAAAACAGAAACCTCTTATGCTGTAGCAACTCATAATCTGCATTGTGACTTTATTGCCCATTACCTACTCTCTATGACTGTTGGCTACATCAGTCTTCCTATTGGGATCAGTGGCTTAAGATGGTAACTAACTCTTGAATGGACATTCCTTGAGCATCTGTAAGAGGCTGGATTCAACCACTTATCTCCTTCCCCTCTCCTTCAGTCCATATTCCACTCCCTTCCTGGATTGTTTATGGTTTCAACAACCAGAGTAAGCTGGGACTCACCTGATCAGTTGCATGGATTCCTAACATTTGCCCAGACAGGCTGTAAAGCTCTGAGCAAACTCTCCACCTCTCTGGGTGTCTCACTTTTACCCTCTGAAAACGAAGTTGACCTGGTTCAGTTGGTTGTTTCACATGAAATCTGACTATTAAGTGGCAGGAAAGTAATGCTATTTTTTCCTTCCAGAATGCTATAATTAGTTTCTGCGGAAATGATTTTGTTGTCACCAACAGTATTACGGACTCCTGTGTGACACAGTAGCAAGTACACATCAGCTGTTAAGAAACAAAGATCTTGCTTTCCTACTGGAGACATATGGTTAAAACCACAACAACAACAATTACAAAAAGTACCAAAAGGATATTTTGCACCCACAGAAAAAAAAATTCAAGGAAATTACTTTTAAGTCATATATCCCTGACTTTTCCTTGAAGTAGCAACATCTCATAAACACCAAAGAGCCCTGACTTAATTTTTTAAAATTTGATGTTAAGCTACCAGTCACTTCAGCCACAGGGAAATGGATAGAGTTCATTAAGGAGTGAGAAGTAGTCTTTTGCTGTTGTCACTTATAAGGATGAAAAGTATATGAAGAGCTCAGGCAAAGAAAAAAATTTCATTTCTAATTGTAGTGCAGCCCACAAGCTTGCACGTCCTATAACGAGAAACCTCCTTGTTAGCTGCCAAAATCTGCCATCCAATCTGTCTGGTAGTTGATTTCGTTATTACATTTTGATGTGCCCTTGACAAGCTTTCGCACACAAAAACTCAACACCTCCTCCAGAGCTCCTTCAGTACCAGAAAGATCATGGAGGAATGACAAAGGCTTGGGCTTGGCTCTTTATTATTCACATAGCTGGAATGTTTATAAACAGAACAGAGTGTAACGAGAGCAAATGCTCAACCACATCAAGCGGCTCCCTTCTCTCGCATGTCATTTAAGTATCGACTCCATCTCATCCTGCACTCTGTGCATCACACACACAAAGACCTTATCTAAGTGCCTGAGAACCGTCCTTAGGAGTTTAAAAATGTGGACAAACAACTCTCTTTTGATAATTCAGATGCATTCTTTCACCCCTTTGGGTCTGTAGCATTTGGAGTTTTTGAAATCATCTTGACATGAGGCCCTGTTCTTGGTCCCAGCAATAGCACCGGGCCACTCTGTCTCCCCAGCTCATCCTCATGCCTCCTACACCCGGACTGCATTCAGGAAAAATAGAAGGGATTCAAATTACTATTAGTTTCGTGAAATGTATTTATTATCAACCTCAGTAAAACTTAAGAAAAAGGCAAGAAAAACGGCCCGTGCCACAATGCCTTCGCCAGTCTGGTTTTATCCTCACCCCTTCTCTTTTCCATTCAGTGGTGTTAATGTGATATAAGTGTTCTGGCTGAGCTTCAATGGAAAGGTCATAACCCACTCCTCAGGAGTTAAACATTCCATTTCAGCGTCACTCTTAGATACACTTCTTCATTGCAAAGCAGAATTCTGTCCTACACACTGAGCAAAGTATTCCTTTGCAGCCTTGTCCATTGCTAACCCCAAATGTTAGAAAGAGATGAATTACAAAGGCAGTTCCAAGATGTACTTTAACCCCAGGACCCTGTGACTGTCTTGATTTCGGTGACTCAAAGTGATTATGGTGAATCAAAATGATTATGATATGCCAGTCTTGACAGATTTTGGCAGGGTTGTGGGGAGGCAGTGGAGAAAGTGTAACGGTATAATTTGCTACAGTCATAAAAACACATGTCAGGAGATACATTTCATGAAATGCCTTTAACTACAGTGATCAACTTTTCTGAGATATCCAAAGGAAAATATTTTCCAATCCATGCGTACGTTTCATTTCTTGTATTCTCTTGTGCTATGCTACTGACAGTTTAAGTTGTAGGGTACATGGAGCCTCCTGTCTCATTGTGTTTGCCAAAACTGTATTGCTTTTAGAAAAATAAGTAAATGAAGGATAGGGGGAAGAGAGAAAGGGAGAGCCAAAAAAGGTACATTTGTGGAATAACTTTTATAGCTACATAGTCTCAGGATCATTAGGTGTTTTACATATGCTATATGATTTAATATAATAACCAGAACACAGATCTCTTCAAGATAGGAATTATTCCCATTTCCCAGATAAGGAAAAGATAAAGAAAGATTAAGTAACATTCCCAAAGTCACACAGCTAGTAAGTTAAAATCTAGGTCAGTCTGATGCCAAAACCATGCTTCTTCTCACAGCAGCGTTTCTTTTCTAAAAGAGACACGATGTTGATATTTGAGCACCTAAATTTGACCCTAATACACAAAAACTCCCAGACAAAATGTGCACCTCAAAGTGACATTTGAAAATTTACCTTAGTCAATCAACAACTGGTAGCAGCCTCATAGATACAGTACTAATGATTCTAGTTGAAATGAGAAACAAATATATTCACTGGCTCGAGGGGATCTGTTTGCATGTGAAATGAGTTGGGATTCCTAGGTTATTATTCTTTCTTGTTTTAAAAATATAATTGAACTCACTGTCCTAAGAAAATTCTACCTTCTGTTCCACATATAACCTATTCCAGATGTGAGACCACTTTCCTCCGATAATTGGTGTTTTACTTTGACTGGTTTGACCTTTCTTAAAACCCTCTCCTCTCTCAAACTATTTAGATGCTCATTTCCAGACTGAAATAAAATTTGGACCCTAAAGTGCGGAATGTCTACAAACTGAAAATTCCATTTCAATTCACACACTGCCCTCGAAACATTAGAACCTGAAGGGAAGGAAGGACTGATGATCTCCCAAAGACCAAAGATCCAGTCCCACTCTGGTGTGTTCCCATGGCTTAGCCCCTCTTCCAGGCCAGACCCTCGGCTGGGGCTTTCTTGGCTTGGAGTCATTTTGCTGCAGTTAACATTTAGTTCACACATCATTAGGTGAAGCCCCGGTTACAAAGATACACTGCTCTTGTCATTGCAGAAGTATGCTGAATGCACCTGCAGTTTGAAGTTTTTGTTGAGGGAATAGACTCAAATGAATGAAAAGATTGAAACCACTTACTTTTTTGTGACTCCACCTGCTGTGGTATATTTTTGTTGGACGGGATAACCAGAGGTGTGTTTATGGCTTTAGGGAAAGGATACATTAGGGGTTACATGGTTTTAAGGCTATTTTTTTTTCTTTAAAACTATAAATCAAATTTCCATGAAAATAGTTATATACATATAACTATTATAGACTCTGTGTGTGTGTGTGTGTGTGTGTGTGAGTGATACTTTTTTCCCCTTTGGTGAGTCAGGAAGGGATCATTTCTTTTGTTGTTGTCAGTGCAGGAATAATTTGGTCATGGCAGTACTATGGCAGTACTATATCAGTACAATATCTGTGCTCTATTTGAGAATAACAACAAGGTCAGAATCAAAACTAGCTTACCATTTATATGGGGTTCCCAGGCGGCACAGTGGTAAAGAAAAGAATCTGCCTTCCCAGGCAGGAGACATAAGAGATGCAGGTTCAATCCCTGGGTTAGAAAGATCCCCGGGAGCGGGCATGGCAACCCACTCCAGTATTCTTGCCTGAAGAAAATTCAATGAACAGAGGAGCCCACTGAGTTACAGTCCATGGGGTCCCAAAGAGTCAGACATGACTGAACACACACACACCACACACACACAGACACACACACCCATTTATATAAAATTCTAGTTATCAGATTCTGCTCTAAGTGTCTTTCAGGAGAGCATATTCTATATCAAGTGTTCAGTGATACATTTTGATTAGTGATTAGTAATCTCATTTAATAATCTCATGAAGTAAAATTTTTTAATCCCTATTTTACAGAGGGAGGACCTAAGATTAAATAAGATATGTGACTTGTTAAGCTCCTGTGGCTCTTAAGTGACAGAGCTGAGATCCTTGGTCTATTGACACCAAATCTAATGACCTACTACACAAACACTATTAAAAACTTCAAAGCCCAAATAGCAATCAAACACATTGTCCCTCTGTTAGTATGTATCGAGTTTTCAGTTAACCTGTTCATTTCTACTATTCCTTCTATATGGCACTTCTGTTATTAACCCCTGCAGAGTTACAAGTCAGAATGATTATATGATGGGATCACCTCTATACTGAAGAATTTCAACTCATTGAGATGGAAGTAGAAAATTGATTTTTACCAACAGTTATATTGGACTACTCTCCTGGTTTTCCTTCTCTTAACATCCTGTTGGAATGACTCCAAACATTTCCAGTTTTTTAAAATGTTGGTCTAACCCCATACTCAATTTAAAGCCTTGTCTTTCTCCCACCAAAGCCTAGACTTCTCCTTTAGAGTGGAGAGGGTTGTGATTTACTTGGCGCGGACTTACCTTCTTCCCATCCTCTCCTAGAATTAGATCCTTATCTATTGGGATCAGGAAGGAGGAAGAGCAGAGACAGATTTCTTTTCTTTATTTTCAGCTTTAATGAGGTATAATTGACAAAAAATTTTAATATGTTTAAAGTGTACAATGTGATGATTTGCTATATGCATGCATTGTGGAAGGATTCCCATCCCTGAATTAATATACACATCTGTCACCTCCCATATTTATCATTTTTCTCACTTGGCTTTGGGTGAGGTGGATACCTCTCTCTCCGTCTCCCTAGATACCCCGTGCTACTCGTGAAGCCAACACTCACCTCTCACCTCTTCTTAGTCCTCTCCTTCCATGAGCTCGGGAAGGGACGTAGGGTCATTGTTGGTGCACAGTAGGTGCACAGTAGTTGGGACTCCACATCTTAGCAAGATTTTGAAGAGGTCTCTGTGTTCAGTTATGAGGCGCATGATAGATATACAGTGGTTAAAGTACCATTGTGTGCTAGTAGCTCAGTCATGTGGAACTCTTTGTGACCCCACGGACTGTCGCCCACCAGGCTCCTTTGTCCATGGGATCTTCCAGGCAAGGATACTGGCATGGGTTGCCATTTCCTTCTCCAGGGGATCTTCCTGACCCAGGGGTCGAACTCTGGTCTCCTGTATTGCAGTTGCATGCTTTACCGTTTGAGCTACTAGGGAAGCCCAAAAGTACCATTAGATGCTGTAATAAGTAAACCCTGCAACAATGTTTATATAGTTTTCACATAAAGTCTTCTGATTGGAAGAGTTGCTGTGCATAGTCCTGCAGAGCCTCTTGAGAGAGGCTCTGCCACATTTAACATGAGCCTGCAGGGTCACCCTCACCTTTCTATTCATCCAGTGGAAGGGATGAGACTGAAGGCATGGGAATGAAGGATTTTGGAGTCAGGCCTGAAGTGACATGCATCCTTCCTGTTACATTTCATTGGCCAGAATTTAGTCATACCTGATTTATGCTTTCATGAATTCCACAGGCTGGGTGTGAGGGGAGGTGAATGGGAAACATAATCCTAGGTTGGGAAGCTGTTTCTCATTTTGCAATAAGAAAGGAGAGTATGAACCTTGGCTAGACAGCTAATCATTGTTGTCACAGGACAGCATTCACAAATTGAACATGGCACAGGTGTGAAGTGGGACACACATGAGTAGACACAGCCAAGTGCTCTCGGAGTGAGCTCCTCCCTGCAGATATTGGATGATATTTCCTGGACTTTAGTTTCTAGCAACCACAGGGCCTCCTCAGCTTGCCTGTCACTGAATGCACACACCCAGGCCTGAGCTCCTCAGCCCTCAAGTCCTTAGTCTCCTTGAGAACTCCCCACTTCCCACTGCACCTGCTGCTCTGTAACCATCTCCATCATGTCCCACTTGCCATACCCTGCTCCCTCACTCTCCAGACTCCTCATCATGACCTCTCATCCTTAACTTCCCTATAGCCTCCACCTTTTCTTGGAAAATTTCCTTCACTTTCTTGCTCTAACTGTAATCCAACGTGGCTGTCCCCTGAGCACACTGAGCTCTCCAATGATAACTCTGATTTCTGCCTCCTCCACATAGATCAGGGCTAGAAGTCCAGCTAGGTATCTCTCTTCTCTCTTTTCTGCTTCTAACTTTTCTTTCCTTGTTCTGTCTTTGACATGCCTGTCATCAGACTTCAATACCCTCATTGTTTCCTGTTGTCATTTGTTAACCTCCTGGCCTCTCTTATCTATTGAAGAAGTCAGAATTTGGGTCACCATCTCAGTCATGACCACTTTTCCTTTTACTTCTAGCAGTTTCTACATCCAAGCAGATAATTCAAACAACACCCAAGGTTCTGTGTTCTTTGACCTCTTTGACTTCCATGATCTCTACCACTGCCTGTTGGCAACAGTGATATCCTAGAGGTTGTGCCATTTCAGAAAACTTGATTTCCTGAAACAACCCAGAATGACCATCATCTCCTGTGTTTCTAACTCACTCACTCAATTCTACCTTTATAAGAACTCTTCCATTAAGCAGACACACCCCTGCTATGTCTCTTTCCAGCTGTTCATCATGTTACCGTGTTCCTTCTACCTTCACTTCTCTGCCTGCTGTCTGGAATTCCTTTGCCCAGCAGTATGACATTTCTTGTGACCTTATGTTCTTACTCCTCTCTAATTTTTTTGTAGTCAACTGGTAAAATCCCAAATGTCTACCTATGTCCCACCTGTATCTGTGAAACTGAACACTGCTAGAAAAAAAACATACATCACTGACTGGACTCACTTCAAATTTATGACCAAAAATATCAAATGAGCTATAGTCTTGGTTTCCATATATAGATAGGAGGAAGATCCTAGTACTTTAAGTGACAAAATTAAAATTTCATCATCATGTCTAAAAACTGGCAAATTGTTAGTGTACCAGTGTATCTCCAGTACTATAGCAAAGAATCATGGCCCTTTTTCATAAAGACATGGAACTGGTCAATGTTATTGCTTTTGTTTGTTTAATTTTTAATTAAGGATAATTCTTTTTTAAATAGCATCTTTTTGCTTATTTATGTGATATATAAATATTTTTAAAATTTCTGGAAAAAAAGTAATATAAAAATATTATTTTTAAAGCCATCAAGAGAAAATTATTTCTCACCTTTTGGTGTAATGAATTTATAAGTGTTTGGTTACTTAAAGGTCCTCCCTCCAACTAGTCTATCCTAGGGAAAATCCTCTGTGAGTGGGGTGATTTCTTGTACCTGTGTTCTGACATTAATCCATACCGCAGTAACCCATTTTTAGCGTTCTGTACACCAGCTGGTTGTGCCTCAGGTAGGTGCAAGGCCATTCATCTTGGAACCGGAGGGCTTCAATTTTGCCCTCTTAAGCAGTCTTAAGGAGAAGAAGCCTACCAGAAAGATCCTTGCTATTCAAAATGTAATCCATGGGCCAGCAGGATGGATATCACTTGGAGGTTTTTTAGAAACGCAAATTATCAACCCCTACCCATTTTGGATTACCGTTGTGTCTCACCAAATTTCATGCATGAAGTCCTAACCCCCAGAACTTTGGACTGTGACCTTATTTGGAATAGGGTCTTTACAGAAGTAATCAGGTCCAAATGAGGTAATTAAGGTAGATCCTAATTTAACTGGTGTCCTAATAAGGGGAGAGATTTGCATCCAGAGAGACATGCATAGAGGGATGATGCCAACTACAAGCCCCAAGTAGAGCAGTCTGGAACAGATCTTTCCCTCAGAGAACTTAGAAGGAACCATCCTTGCCAACACTTTGATTTTTGACTTCTAGATGCCAGACTTTGAATACATTT
Source organism: Dama dama (assembly GCF_033118175.1). Lineage (NCBI taxonomy): Eukaryota > Metazoa > Chordata > Mammalia > Artiodactyla > Cervidae > Dama > Dama dama. Next base: position 76,712,414 of record NC_083698.1, on the reverse strand, counting down.
CTTTAAAGCCACTCAGCTCGCTGTGCTTTGTTGTAGTAGCCCTAACAAACTCGTACTCACTGTAGAGCCATGAATCAGAATCTGCATTTTAACAAAATCATCAAGTGATTTTTTATGCATTTAAACTTTGGAAAGATGGAGTTAGAATGCTTTTAAGAGTAAGTAAGGGAAAACCTAACCCAGTCGACAATAAAGACGATTGATTGCAGTGGTTCTCAGCCTTGAAGGAGTGTTAGAGTCAACTGGGGAGTTTTTAAAAAATACAAACGCCAGGGGCTTAGCTCAGAACACTTAAATGGGATGGGTCCCAGGTATCAGTAAGCTTTCCAGAGGAATCTGATGGAAAGCCAAGGATGAGAACTACTGATTTATTGACTCAAGTAACTGAAAATCCTGCATAGTGTGGGCCCTGGGTGTGGTGAATCAGAGCTTGAACTTTGAGTCTATGTTCTGCATATGTTTGTTTTGTCCTCTGATGACTTTCTTCAAGATCACAGAGCTGCTGCTGGCAGCAATTGTGACTGCACGCTTCCTTACTTACCTTAGGAGAAGAGGGAGGGTGCTTTGCTTTAGTGACTGGGCCAACATATAACATTGCTAATGAGCTGTAACTAAGGCCTGAGGGCCACTATGCGCTGAAGAGTTTAAGCCTGGCTTATGTGCCCATCCTCAAATCGTTTGCTGATGATGGCGAAGGGCAACTGAAAACGGCTCAGGCTAAAGGAGGCTAATCTCTGAAGCTAAAGGTGAGTCTCTTCCCCTCCGGACTGCTGGGCTTATACAGAGTGGGAGCGGACTATGTGACATTCATGGACCTAATTCAATCCACTTTAATGTACCCTGTGGCACTAAATACAGTAAATAGAAAAGAAGAAAGGAAGGAATGAACGAAGGAAGAGAGGGCAGAAGGAAGGAAGGGAGAAAGAGAGGGAGGGAGGGAGGAAGGGGCTCTGCTAAAACAGAGTAAATAAAGCCAGTTAACACAGAAGGTTTAAATAAGATCCAGAATTTCATAATACTCAAATTGTGCAGGTTTCAATTGCTCTTCATACCAAGAACTAGGGATATATCAAATCAGTAGATGCCAAAACTGAGATGACAAAGATGCTGGAATTATCTGACAAATATTTTAAAGCAGCCATAATTAAAAGCTTGAACTAGCTATTAGGAAATGCTTGAAACAAATGAAAACAATAGAAAGTCTAAGCGAAGAAATGGAAACTCTGAGCACAGATACAGAAGATATAAAAAGAAAAAATCCAATGGACATTTTGGAACTAAAAATAATTTTAAAAAATTAAACAGAAACTCAATAGTTGGATTCAACAACAGAGTGGAGGGGTGAGAGAAAAAAAATCAATAAATATTAAGGTAGAATGATAGAAATCACCTCATATGGACAACAAAGAAAGTAGACAGGGAAAAAAAGCAACAGAGCCTCAGGGACCTGTGGGATTTAACACTCCTGTTATTGGGATCCTGGAAGGACAGAGTAAAAAGGGAGGGGCTGAAAAAGTACTGGAAGAAATAATAACTAAAAACTTCCCAAATTTGAAAAGAGACATAAATATAGGGATTTAAGAAGTTGAGCAGATCTAAAAAAAAAAACCCAAAGAATTCCATGCCAAAACACATCATAATTCTGGAAACTTTTGGAAAACTAAAGACATAAAAAACTCTTTAAAGCAACCATTAAAAATGACACCTTACCTACAGAGAAAAAACCAATTCAAATGTCAGAATATTTCTCGTCAGTTATCACAGAAGTCAAGAAAGAATTGGCATAATAATTTTCAGTTGCTGAAATAAAAGAATTGTCTTCCCAGAACTGCCTATAAATCCTTCTGGAATGAAGGAAAAGAAAGACAAACAGATGAAAAAAATCTAAGAGAATTTGTCACTGACGGACCTACCCTCAAATAATGGCTAAAGGAAATTCTCTAAATAAAAATGAAAGTTGGGGTAGGGGAGGGATCTTGGAACATAAGGAAGGAAGAAAGAACATGGTAAGTAAAAATATGGGTAAATATACTAAACATCTCTTGAATTTTCTAAATTATGTTTGAATGTTAAAGTAAAAATTCAGACTGTCTGATGTAGTTCTAAATTCATGTAGAGGAACTATTTAAAGCAATGATAAACAAGAATGGATAAAGAGATGCAAAGGGTAGTTAGGTTTTAAACTGGCAAAATGACAATACCTATGGACAGTTAAAAATACATATAAATAATGTCTAGTGCAACCACTGAAAAGCCTGTATAAAGAGATGCAGTTCAGAAACACTACAACTAAGCTATACAAAGAGATGCAATAAAAAGCACTATATCTAAACTAAAATAGAATTTTAAAAAATATATACAAGTAACACACAAAGGCAGGAAAAAAGAGAAAAACAGGAAACACAAATAAAATGGTAGACTCAAGTCCTAAAATTTAAAAAATAAAAACTACATTATAGGTAAATGGTTGATAATGAAGTGTTAATCGCTTAGTTGTGTTCGACTCTTTGCGATCCCAGGGACTGTATCTGCCAAGCTCCTCTGTCCATGGAATTCTCCAGGCAAAAATACTGGAGTGGGTTTCTATTTCCTCCTCCAGGGGATCTTCCTGACCCAGAGATTGAACCTGGGTCTCCTGCATTGCAGTCAAATTTTTTACCAACTGAGTCACCAGGGCAGCCCAGGAAAATGGTTAAAATAAACCAGTTAAAAAATAAAGATTAGCAGACTGGATTAAAAATATGACTATAAGAAACTCACTTCAAATATGATAAAAGTGGTAGATTGAAATTTAAAAGATGGAAAAAGGTATTTTGAAAACATTAATCAAAAGATGGCAAGAGTGACTATATTAACATACAAATAAAGTCAACTTCAGAGCAAAACATATTATCAGGGCAGACAGGGTATTAAATACTGATAAAAGGGTATATGCATTAAGAAGAGATAGAAAATTTTAAGTGGCTAACTTAAAATTACCCTACAGTAGGAGATTCCAACACTCCTTTCTTAGTAACCAGTAAAACGACTGGACAGAAAATCTGCAAGGAAATAGAAAACCTCAGTAGCACCATCACCAGTAGGATGTAACTACCTCCAACAATAGCAGAATACGTATTTTTTCCAAGTGCTCACAGAACATATACCAAAATAAACTATTCCCTGGACCACAAGAAAAACCTTAACAAATTTAAAAGAATTGAAATCACAGAGTGTACCCTCTGACCACAATGGAGTTAAACTAAAAATCAATAGCAGGAAAAAAATAAACTCTCCCAAATCTTGAAGGCTAAACAACACACTGGTAAATAAGTAAATAATCCGTGGATAAATGAGGAAATCTCAAGAAAGGTAAAAATCAAAAAACTGAATACAATGAAAATTAAAATGCAATATATCAAGATTTGCAGGATGAAGCTAAAGCATCACCGAGAGGAAAATTTTTAGCACTAAAAGCAAACATCAGAAACCATGAAAGTCTTTCAACAATAAGCTAAGCTCCCAACTCAAGCAGCTAGGAAAAAGCAAAATAAAACAGATGCAAAAGGAAGGAATTAATAAAGATAAGAATAGAAATCAATGAAATTGAAAATAGAAAAGTCAATAGAGAAAAATCATTGAAACAAAGAGCTGGCTCTTTATTTTTTAAAAGGACTACATTTTTATTATTTATTTATTTGTTTATTTGGCTGTCCTGCGTCTTCAATGCTGTGTGGGCTTTTCTCTAATTGCAATGGGTGGAGGCTATTCTCTAGTTGTGGTGTGCAGTCTTCTTATTGCTGTGGCTTCTCTTGTTGTAGAGCACAGGCTCTAGCGTATACAGGCTTCAGAAGTTGTGGTGCGTGGGCTCAGCCGTTGCAGTTACCAGGCTCTAGAGTACGGGCTTGATTGCTCCACAGCATACAGGATCCTCCTGGTCCAAGGATGGAATCAGTGTCTCCTGCGTTGGCAGGCAGATTCTTTACCAGTGAGCCACCAGGGAAGCCCAGGAACTGGTTCTTTAAGAGATTAATAAAATTGGCATACCTCTACAAAACAAAGATGAAAGAAGTCATAAATGAGAAATAAAAATTGGCAGGCATAAGAGCTCATGAAACATATTTCACTTTTATAATAAAATAAGAAATATTAGAAAAATAATAGTAACCATTTATCAATCCTGTACTAAGTTTTAAAGCACATTATATGTGTTATTTTATTCAATCTTCACAGCTCTTTAAGTTTTAACAGTCCTTTTGCCAAATGAGAAAACTGAGGATGCTGACAAAATAAGCCCAGCATCGTGTGGCTGCAGACTTTGCTCACGTCATTGTGCTTTAATGCCTTCTAATGTTTCCATTACAGTTAAATCTATAGTATGAATATTTCTCACTGTTGTCTCCTTCTCTGATGTGACTGGACTCCACCTCCTCACTGGTCTCTCTGGCTCTCCTCCAATCTGACTGCAGCCACAGATGTCTTTCTCAAGTCTATACTTGTTCATATTTACACATTGTCATTTCAAGAAATTAAGTCAAAATTCCTTGACAGGACACGCCTGAATTCCTGAATTCACTCACCTTTTCCTTGCACCCTGGCCTGGACTCTCAGCATTGCTCCCTGTTTTGACACCTCTTTTTTTAAATCTCCTTTTACTGTGCATTCAATGTCCTATCCATATTGGATTTCTCCCACTTACCTATGCTTTGTCAGTCCCAGACTTTTGCAGCCAATGCCCGCCTCTGCCTGGAGCACTTTTTCTGACTCTTCTGGTCTGAATTCTCGCTGACTTTTCATCTTAGACATCACTTCTGAAACACTTTGTGCATCTATAAATTTCAGTCCTCATTGGTTTGTGTCTCTCTTGGCTTTAACGTATTATATAAATCATGTTCACCACTGCGCTCCCAGTTGTTCAGTAAAAGTTCAAGTCATTCATTCTTAAAAAAAAAAAAAAGGCTTGTGTACTCCTATGCTCCTATGTATAAAATAGATAACTCATGAGAACCTACTGTGCACATGAAACTCTGCTGTGGTCTATGGTGACCTAATGGGAAGGAAATTGAAAAAAGAGGGGGCATATTTATACGTGGAGCTAATTCACTTTGCTATACAGTCGACACTAGCGCAACATTGTAAATCAACTATGTGCCGTGCTAAGCTGCTCCAGTCATGCCCGACTCTTTGAGACACCGTGGACTGTGGCCCACCAGACGGCGCTGTCCATGAGGTTCTCCAGGCAAGGATACTGGGATGGGTTGCCATGTCCTCCTCCAGGGGATCTTCCCAAATCAAGGGGTCGAAACTGTGTCTCTTGCATCTTGTGCCTTCTCAGGCAGATTCTTTACCACTGTGCCACCTGGGGAGCCCACACTGTGGCTACCCACACGTATAGACAACATTATTATAGACAATTATAGACGACATTCTGCTAGCGTCACAGATACATCAAAGAACCCAGGTGCCTGACCTAACTAAACTTGCATGTTTAACTACTCATTCTCCATGTAAAATACACCAAATTTTCTTTCTTTCTTTTTTTATTAGTTGGAGGCTAATTACTTCACAACAATTCAGTGGGTTTTGTCATACATTGATACGAATCAGCCATAGAGTTACACGTATTCCCCATCCCGATCCCCCCTCCCACCTCCCTCTCCACCCGATTCCTCTGGGTCTTCCCAGTGCACCAGGCCCGAGCACTTGTCTCATGCATCCCACCTGGGCTGGTGATCGGTTTCACCATAGATAATATACATGCTGTTCTTTCGAAACATCCCACCCTCACCTTCTCCCACAGAGTTCAAAAGTCTGTTCTGTATTTCTGTGTCTCTTTTTCTGTTTTGCATATAGGGTTATCGTCACCATCTTTCTAAATTCCATATATATGTGTTAGTATGCTGTAATGTTCTTTATCTTTCTGGCTTACTTCACTCTGTATAATGGGCTCCAGTTTCATCCATCTCATTAGAACTGATTCAAATGAATTCTTTTTAATGGATGAGTAATATTCCATGGTGTATATGTACCACAGCTTCCTTATCCATTCATCTGCTGATGGGCATCTAGGTTGCTTCCATGTCCTGGCTATTATAAACAGTGCTGCGATGAACATTGGGGTGCACGTGTCTCTTTCAGATCTGGTTTCCTCAGTGTAAAATACACCAAATTTTCAATACACAAGAATGTATGTATATGTAGTCAATGTGTATTTTATACATATGTTATGAGACATTGTAATGATACAAGAGAATATTCTATATATAAATATATAATTAATAATTATTGAACAGAATGGATTCCCTTCAACTTTATAGTTATGCCAGCCTAATTCATGTCCTCCATCACCTTCCTTAACTCTCTGAGTAGACCAGATTCAATCAAAATTTATTTTCTTAATATTTAGCACCCCATCCCCATTCTCTACTCTGTGGGTGAGAGACCATCTAATAAGTCATTGATATGATTTTCTATCTGTCTTACTATCACCAATACGGATTCTAATACGTTTGGTATTTTGAGGACCATCCCTGTATCAACTGCCTTCCCCTCAAAAAATTAACCTGGATCTCCCTTAATCTGTTTTTAAACTAGTCATTTTTTAAAAAAATTTCCTTGTTTATTTTTAAATTTGATTTTTAATTTCCCACTGGAGAAAGCTATTCTCTTTCAGAAGTTAAAGCATGTCCACAGAGACCACAATCTTGGATTTCCGTCCAGCTTCTACTGTGGTTGATGGACATTTCTGTGGCTGTCCAGTGGTTCACTGTTATCTTTGATTTTCATAATTGTTTGTCTTTTCTTATATCCTCATGAGTATTTGAGTTAGGAAGGTCACATCATGAAATGTGAATATGACACCATTTTGAACCAAAAGGCCCTGTCTGTCCTTCAAAGCACTTCTCCTTCTGCCTTAGTTCACACTGTGCTGTGTGTGGCTTAGTCACTCAGTTGAGTCCGGCTCTTTGTGAGTCCACGGACTAGAGCCTATCATGCTCCTCTGTTCCTGGGGATTCTCCAGGTAAGAATACTGGAGTGGGTTGCCACGCCCTCCTCCAGGGGAATCTTCCCAACCCAGGGATCAAACCCAGGTCTCCCGCATTGCAGGCAGATTCTTTACCATCTGAGCGACAAGAGAAGTCCAGAAATACTGCGGTGGGTAGCCTGTTGCGTCTCTAGGGGAACTTCCAGACCCAGGAATTGAACTGGGGTCTCCTGCTTTGTAGGCAGATTCTTTACCAGCTGAGCTACTCAGGAAGTCCTAAGTGGCACTAATCAGCTGTAATTCTTGGAAGAAAAGTGACAGATTAAGCAACAGAGAACTTGCTGGACAAGGTAAATGAAATTTCCACAGATCTCTTATGGTCAGAGTTTCCATTTCACGTAGTCACTCCTAATAGAAAATATACTCCTAGGAAGAAATAACATTTAGTACTTTAGTAACAAATTGGTTCTTTCAAAAAGAGAAAGAACAGTCTCACATTTTAGCCTTTTACATTTCTTCCCTTGATAATATAGTTTAATTTTAAACTACAATTCCTTTTCAAACTGATTTTGGTAGAACTTTTGAATGTTTAAAATCTGTGACTGATTTTCGTTGTTGTTACTGTTGTGGTTGTTTGTTGTTTTAAGTGACCTTGGCAGGAAATAAGTTTGGGAAGCAGAAGAGATACCTAGAAACATATCTATAATATCGTCTAAGGTAGCAAAAACTTCTGCAAAATTGAAAGAGGAATTATTTATCTCCAGTAGGATTAATAAAATCACAATACATGCAATTTTTGGCTTTGAAACATAAAATTTGCTCCAAATCACAGGTAATTTTGTTTCAAAGACCGGCTATTGTTACTAATATTGCAATGAATCTGTGTTTTCAAATATCTCATTGGAATAACTGTTTTCAGTTATTTTGAATATATACCCAGAAGTGGGATTGCTGGATAATATTCTGTTTTTAATATTTTAAGGCACTGCCATACTTTTTTCCATAACTGTTACACCATTTTACATTCCCACCAACAGTGCATGAAGGAGCTAATTTCTTCAGATTCTTACTAAAACTAGCTATTTAATTTTTTTTTTTAATAATAGCCATTCTACTGGATATGAGGTGATACCTGATTGTGGGTTTGATTTACATTTCCCAACTTATTACTGATGTTGAGCATCTTTCATATGAGTGTTGACATCTGTGTGTCTTCTTTGGAGAAATGTCTTTTCAAGCTTCTTGCCTATTATTTGGTTATTGAATTATTAAAATTTTGGTTTTTGAGTTGTGGGAGCTAAAGTTTTCCATGTTATTTGCATATCATTTTAGATGAAATATTGTTCATGTCTTTTGCCCATATTCTAATAAGATTTCTTTTACTATGGTATTGAGGTTTTTCTTTTTTTTTTTTTTTTATTGTTTGCTTGTTAGTAGGAATACTAGTCCTTTGTCAGTTATGTGAATTTCAAACATTTCCTCCCATCCTATAGCCTGTTTTTTACCCTTTTTAACATGGGTACTTTGCAAAGTTCTTAATTTTGATGCTTTCTACGAGTCTTATAGTTTTATATTTTACATTTAAATCTATGAAACATTCTGAGTTAAATTGCAGTATAAGGTGGATAGGTATATTTTGTTTGCTTTGTGTATTTGCCTATGGGTGTCCAATTTCTCCAGAACCATTTGCTGAAAAGGCCCATCTTCCTTCTATGAAGTGATTTTGTACCTTCATCAAAAATTAATTGGGCATATTTGTGGGGGTCTATTTCTTGATTCCTTCTTCTGTTCCATTGATGCATGTTGTTCCTCTTCCAATTTCACACAGACTTGGTTACTGTAAGCCATATAAGTCTTGAAATTGAGTAGACTAATTCCCCTCACTGTATTATTCTTTTTCAAAACTGCTTTAGCTACTGTATCTTTCAACTTAAAATTTAGGAGAAGTTTGTCTCTATCTTGCTGGGATTTTGATAAGAATTGCATTAAGCCTATTCAGTCATCCCTTGATATCTGTGAGGGATTGGTTTTAGGACCCCTTGCAGACATCAAAATCCAAGGATGCTTGAATCCCTTTTATAAAATGGCACAGTACAACTGGCCCTCCATATCCATGGATATGGAACCCACAGATAAAAATGGTCGACTTTATATCAATATTGAGATAAGTGACATCTTTTCTATGTTGAGTCTTCCAATCCGTGGACATGGTGTGTCTCTCCTTCTAGTTAAATCTTCTTTGAATTCCTTCATCAGCGATTTGTAGTTTTAGCATACAAGTCCTATACATGCTTTGTTAGATTTACACTTAAGTATTGCATTTTTATCTTTGAGAAGTTATAAATGGTACCATATTTTAAATTTTGGTATCAAAATGTTCATTGTCAGTATATAAACATACAATTGATTTTGGTGTAGTTAACTGCCCTTATTTGGGTGACTGAAGATAGAGGACACTTTGGCATAGACAGTAGAAGATAACCAGTAATATAACAACAATAGCACTGAAAAATTTATGATAAAAATCCCAGATGTCAAGATAGAGTCCTGAGTCCTAGCTCAAACCCATCATGAATTAAAATTTAATTTTTCCCTCCTTTTTCCAAATCTCATTTGCTCCCCTGTGATTGATTCTTTCTTACTCATGACAGTATTCTCCCATGTTGGGGATTTCATAGTGGTCTAGACAATGCCTTAACTTAAAGCCACTTGCTATACCTTAGCATTTTGTGCCATTATAGAAAGATATATTATTTCATTTTTAAGCCAGTATTGCTAATATGTGCCCCTCCATCCTAAATTAAAGGGTTAGTAAAATGAAAATGTAATGTCACATTTTGGACCTTTTGGCTTTTTAAGGAGTAAGTCCACATGAGCTCATGTCTTAATCTTCATGGAAAGTTTATTTTTACAGAGAAATGCAATCATTTTCTTAGGACAAAATAGAGAGGAAGGATTTACTGTCAAAATAACCTAAATAAATAGAGCTAATTTTTTTTAGGTTTGATAATAGATGGATTTGGTTCTTTAAAAAATTAGTGTCAGCTGTTTAACACCTGCAAAAGATTCAGGATGTATTATGTTCAAAAAGTGTTAACTTTTTAAAAGGGAGAAAGATCAGCAAACAGAAAAAAAAAATTCTTAGTTCAGTAAATGTTAGCATCTGAGGCTCTCTCTTTGGCTCATTCATGAGTGTTACTTAAAGGTCTGTCTGAGGCTCATTAGGCCATTTAAAAGCACAGGCCTATCCATATGTAGACCAAATGTTTAAGAAAAGATTGCACGTTCACAGAAAAAGTAAAAGAAAAGAAAAGGCATAACAGTATTGCTTTGAATGTTCCAGGCTACATCCTGTTGTCAAGGGTAATCATATTCCCCACCTCCAACAAAGGATGTTGTTTCATGAGATTTTATAGGGAAAAAATTCCATATTTCACATAGGTAAACTCCTGATCTGGAGGGTGTTTTGATATCAGATATGCTTTCTTTGGTTATGGTGGCCATAGTTCCCAGATCCAAGTCTGGGATGCATGGCAGAGTAGCCAAGGTCATTTTACTTGGGAATGACAGTCTTGTACTCAAGTCGTATTCCAGTAAGAGAGGCTCTAGAGATAGTCATGACTAATAGGATGAAGTACTACATCCAGTTTACTACTATGATCCATTCAAAATGAGGTAACATTCATATTTACATTAGGAAAGTTCTTGCATCTTTTTAAAGTAAAACTTTGTGTGTGCATCTTTCCACTAACAAAGACAACTGAAGACTTCTTCTGAGACATGAACTTCAAAACACCCTCATCCCTCTCTATAATACACCCTATGTATGGGGACCATGAGGAAGTTACATAGAAAACTGAGGGGAAAAAATCCCTTTACTCTCCCTGGAAGGAGGAAGGGAAGTTAAGCATTTTTGTTTGTTTTTTATCTATCTTGAAATATTTTTATTCCTTGTTAATTTTGTGAAATATAGACCTAAATTATATTGATATTACTTCATTCTAGTTTTTTGATGTTTCTAAAAGGAAAGCATTTGAAAATTAAAAGTCAATATGTAGCATGAAAATCAAAAGGATCAGTTCCATTTCTATTATTGCTATTATTTCAATAGATCTTAAGAGTTTGTAACATGTCAGGAGTGGAAACAGGATTCTTTTCCATTTTGTAGTTTGTCAGTTTACTTTCCTTGCTTTATATCAATAGTTTATTGTTTAAAAATATATTCTAGATGACTTTTCTGTTTGATAAAAATCCTGGACTTTTTCAGTTATTAGCAATTTTAATAAAAGCTACTTCCCAGTTATTCTGTGTAAATTCCAAAAAGGTTTTGATGTTCTGGTTAGGAAAATGAAAGTGTAAGTGGCTCAGTTGTGTCTGACTCTTTGCGACCCCATGGACCGTATAGTCCATGGAATTCTCCAGGCAACAATACTGGAGTGGGTAGCCTTTCCCTTCTCCAAGGGATCTTCCCAACCCAGGGATTGAACCCAGGTCTCCCACATTGGGGGCAGATTCTTTAGTAGCTGAGCCACAAGGTAAGCCCAAGAATACTGGAGTGGGCAGCCTATCCCTTCTCTAGTGGATATTTCTGACCCAGCAATTGAACCAGGGTCTCCTGCATTCCAGGTGGATTCTTTACCATCTGAGCTGTGAGGGAATGAAAAGATGCTCAATATCACTAATCATCAGGGAACTGTATATCAAAACTGTGATGAAATATCACCCCTCACCCCTTAGAATGGCTATCATCAAGAATACAAGAGATAACTAGTGTTGGCAAGGATGTGAAGAAAAGGAAACCCTTGTACACTGTTGCTGGAATGTAAATAGGTGAAGCTACTATGGAAAACAGTACTGAAGCTCCTCAAAAAATTAAAAATAGCACTACTATATGATCCAACAATTTTACTTCTGGGCATATATCTAAAGAAAATGAAATAGGATATTAAAAAGATTTATGCATTCCTATGTTTTTTTTCAATGCTTTAGTTAATTGACATATAGTTGATTTACAATATTGTATTAGTTTCAGGTGTATAGCACAGTGATTCAGAATTTTTATAAATTATATTCCACTTAACATTATTATAAAACAATGGCTATATTTCCCCATGGTATGCAATATAGCCCTGTTTCTTATCTATTTTAAACATAGTAATTTGTATCTCCTCATCCCACACCCCTATCTGCCCCTCTCTACATCCCTCTGTTACTAGTTTGTTCTCTATATCTGTGAGTCTGTTTCTGTTTTTTTAAATATATATATTCATTTGTTTCATTTTTTAAGTTCCATAAAAATGGATAAGAGAGTACTTTTCTCTCTCTGACTTAGTTCACTAACAATACTCTCCATGTCCATCCACATTGGTGCCAATGGCAGAATTTCATATTTTTATGACTGAGTGATATTCCATTGTATATGTACCACATCTTCTTAATCCAGATACCTGTTGATGGATACTTAGGTTGCTTCTGTATTTTGGCTATTATAAATAGTGCTGCAGTGATATATGGAAACAGTGGAAACAGTGGCAGACTTTATTTTGGGGGGGCTCCAAAATCACTGCAGATAGTGACTTCAGCCATGAAATTAAAAGATGCTTACTCCTTGGAAGGAAAGTTATGACCAACCTAGACAGCATATTAAAAAGCAGAGACATTACTTTCCCAACAAAGGTCAGTCTAGTCAAAGCTATGGTTTTTCCAGTAGTCATGTATGGATATGAGAGTTGGACTATAAAAAAAGATGAGCACGAAAGAATTGATGCTTTTGAACTGTAGTGTTGAAGACTCTTGAGAGTGCCTTGGACTGCAAGGAGATCCAACCAGTTCATCCTAAAGGAAATCAGTCCTGAATATTCATTGGAAGGACTGATGTTGAAGTTGAAACTCCAATACTTTAGCCACCCGATGTGAAGAGCTGACTCATTTGAAAAGACCCTGACGCTGGGAAAGACTGAAGGTGAGAGGAGAAGGGGACGACAGAGGATGAGATGGTTGGATGGCATCACCGACTCAACGGACATGAATTTGAGTAAACTCTGGGAGTTGGTGATGGACAGGGAGGCCTGGCTTGCTGCAGTCCATGGGGTTGCAAAGAATCGGACACGACTGAACGACTGAACTGAACTGATATATGCGTTCCAGCTTGAATGAGTTCATCAATATCTAAGTAGCATAATGAATGATAAAGGATACATATATCTTTCTGAGTTAATGTTTTTATCTTCTTCAGCGCTATACTCAGAAGTAGAATTGCTAGATCATACGATCGTTCTCTTTAGTTTTCTGAGGAAACTCTAAACTGTTTTCTATAATGGCTACACCAATTTACCTTCCCAACTACAGTGTACTAGAGTCCCCTTTTCTCCACATCCTCTCCAACATTTGTTATTTGCTGACATTTGGATAATAGCCATTCTGACAAGTATGAGATATATCTCATTGTGGTTATGATTTGCATTTCTTTGATGATTAGCAATGTTGAGTATCTTTTCATGTGCCTGTTGCCCACTTGTATATCTTCTTTGGAAAAATGTCTATTCATGTCTTCTGCTCATTTTTAAATCAAGTTCTTTTTTCTTTGATAATGAGTTATAAGAGCTGTTTATATATTTTGGATATTAACCCCTTATCAGTCGTATCATTTGCAAGGATTTTTTCCTGTTTAGTAGATTGTCTTGTTAGTGATACATCTTAATGTGAATACTTTATCATTCATTATGCAAGTTGAATATTCATGAACTAATTCAATTTAGAAGCTTTCTTATATTATTTCTTTGATAATTTCATCACCACAGTTCTTCTTTTCTAGATAGATTGTTTTCGCTTCCCCTCCTGCTTTCCATCTTTGTCCTTTAGCTTTACAATTCATTTTATAACTCATCAATTGAATCTATTGATCCCACATTTTCTTCTTCATTGAATGAGAGAGCACGTGTTTTTGGGGGGTTTGTTTTCTTTTGTTTTTTAATGGATGCAATGAGTAAATTGAATAAATGTGTTGTAGTTGATTTATATTTTTTCTTCTGCTCCCTTATTTCCTGTTTCCATTGTTTCCCTGTTTTCTTTTTTGCTTGATTTTGTCTTTACTTTCATTTTGAGACAGTATGTTGTAGAGATTTAGAAGCATGGGCCTTGGATCTGAATTGAAAATTTGTGAAACTGAACTTACAACCTTGTAGCTTGTGACGGGACAAGTTACTTTAGTCTTTTTTTTTTTTTAACCAAAATTCTAACTGGATCTGCTTGTCTCTGTGGTCAGAGATCTGAAGTGAAATGCTCTTAAGGCCTACTGACCATTTTACTTCTGAGTTCTGATTTGTCCCAATAAATAAAAAAACAGATATTGTTCCCAATCACTAGAATAGTTGCTATGGTGCTTTTATTTGTCTTGAAATTATGTTTGTCTCCAAGATACCATTAATAATAAAAAAATTTAAATAGATCCCAACTCCCCCAGAAGTTGTATTCAATAATAGATAATTATCAAACTATTAAATTATACAATATTTAAGAATAGATAGTAAGATACAAAACTGCTAGCACATTTTGACCACAATTATAGTAAAATCAATATGCAAAAAAAACTTTGTAAGGAAATACACTCAAATGTTAACACTGTTTGTGTTTGGGAAAGAGATTATGAGTAATTTTTCCCCTTTTTAAAAAAATTTATGTATTTTCCAAATCTCCTATAAAGGAATTTTATTATTTTTGAGTTAGAAACAATTTATATATAAATAATTAACATATATAATATACATTATATTGTATAATAATCTATAAGATAGAAATAAAATAGCATATTTGTGGATGGGATTAAGTATTTTAATTCTCTATTAATATTTTAAAGGAGCTTTGGAGGGAGTAAACATTCTGAAGTTTCACTATGAAATTCTGAAATGGAATAGATTTATTTCAAGGCTAACTTGTAGGGCTGTTAGGCCTGAGTGCATAGTTTGCCAAATGAATAAAGAAAAGGAAGAAACTTACATAATTCCATAAGGCAAAGACCCAATTTGGTATTTCTCTGAAAACTTATCATGAGCAAGAGTTGTTCAGAAAGCCACAGATCAATCAACATTTGTTCCGATTTCTACTGCTCTGCATTTTTCCATCTATGTTTACTCATTTTAAGCCTATTAAGTAATTAAAAAGAAGCCTTTGTTGGAGCAGACATCTCATTTGTTCTAGAGAAGATTGAACTATCCAATTAATGGTGAGTGATGAGTCTCCAAGTTCTGGGGAAAATGAAAATAATGGGAAGGCAGTATTTTATTTTTTACATTTGAATTTTTTTTTCAAATCATAGATTTCCAAGCAAAGAGAGAACAGCATAGTTTGTTTATTTTTTTTCATAGTTTGTTTCGAATGTAACTCTCAAAGGATAAAGAATATTATTATGAGTGATTGCCTAATGAGCTACTTTAACAAACTTAAGTGGAATAGCTGTCTTCTCAGATTTCAGATGGAGCCTTTCTGCTATTGACCTGCTGACTTTCATAAAGACAAACATTTCCTTTGATCCATAGCTCCTTCCTTCTCACCATGTGAAGGGCATCATATAGCAAAGGCAGGGATCTTTCTTTGAATCTTGGTATGAATGAGGCGAGATCTTGGCAGACGGCTCATTTCTTACAAACAGGAGTCTGTTTGTGCAGCTCAGATTCTTGTTGCAAACTTCACTGGGCATTTCTCATTTAATTGAGTAGTTGGGAAGTTGGATGGATAGACTGGAAGGTGAAGAAGTAGGTGGGGAATTGGATGGGGGAGAATGGTAAAGAATGAATTTTGAGGATTAGCTGTGCATATTATTTTACTCTGGGTATTCTCTTCCTTAATTCCCATGATCTACCCCATTGATTTTCCACCTTTAAGCAATAAGTAGCCACTGTAAATTACCACTTAATAGGATCAGTTCCTCATGTCAGAAACCTCAAGTGTTCCAACAGAAAGGGAAATTAATATTTGGCTTTTTATTTTCTAAGGATTGGTGCATATGGCCACCATACTCCAAAGAGTTTCAAATTCGTGTTTAGGTAAATGAATTTGTTCTCTTATGCATTTGGGATAGCAACAAAAGCTTCATATTTGAACTTTAATTGTTAAGTCAAGAAAAATGCAAAAAACATGTGGAGCTTGGGACTTAGGCCAACATGGTAAACATAATGGTTACAACTTGGTTGTCTGCGACTATTGCCTTAAAGCTCTTTTTAAAACTTGTATTTACAGTATCATTATGTGTGTGAACAAGAACATTTTTGTGACATGAGTTGACTTCTGTTCAAAAAAGGGTTTAGAATAAGGAAATGTTTTAGACTTTCTACTCAGTCACCTTTATCTATCCTCTATAAATGAAATATTATCTTTCTTAAGTGTGACTTATCCTCATGGTCATTAGGCTTTATATATTGATTGTTGAAAACCTACATTTTCATAGGTCTTGCATAAGTCACATTAATGAACTAGTAAGAGAAATTTTGAACTATGGTGTTGGAGAAGACTCTTGAGAGTCCCTTGGACTGCAAGAAGATCCAACCAGTCCATCCTAAAGGAGATCAGTCCTGGGTGTTCATTGGAAGGACTGATGCTAAAGCTGAAACTCCAATATTTTGGCCACCTCATGCGAAGAGTTGACTTGTTGGAAAAGACCCTGAGGCTGGGAGGGATTGGGGGCAGGAGGAGAAGGGAATGACAGAGGATGAGATGGCTGGATGGCATCACTGACTCGATGGGCATGAGTTTGAGTAAACTCTGGGAGTTGGTGATGGACAGGGAGGCCTGGCATGCTGCAATTCATGGGGTCACAAAGAGTCGGACACAACTGAGCGACTGAACTGAACTGAACTGAACTGAAGAGAAATTCATTCATATAAACATTTAAACTGGAATCTTTAGGAGGACCTAAAAACTGTGACCTAAAGTCACTGACAAGGTCTGTTTCTCCTTCAGTGGCAGAGTCCATAAAGACCAAATATACTTGGGTCTTTTGAATTTGGCTCTCTGACTTTTCTTCTTGAGGGCAGAATATGACAATCTGGGGAAAACAGAGGTTCAGGCTGTCTACTGTTGGAGAACTCAGGATGTCAAAGAATACAGATGGAGTTCGTAGAAACAGGGGAAATAAAACAAAGCTTAATAAAGTCCTAGAGTGACCTGGACTCTCCTTGAACATGTAAGAAGTCATTTTTGTGTTTAAGGTCAATCAGTATTTTCTCATGCTAAGATACATTGTGTGTGAGGCTGTGGTAGATTCCAGAAAAGTGATTAATTTATGTGAAAGACTTTTTTTTTTTGGTCTCTAGGATTGACATAGGACCAGAGGTTTCCTCCTCACAGCCAGATCATAATCAAAAGCCATGCTGTTTTCTGATTGTGAAATATCATAGCCACAGGGGTCTGGAAAGAGTCAAGGTCAGCATGATCCATAATTCTCCCCAGAAGGCAGGTCCAGATTTCTGGTGAATGTGGAGTCAGAAAAATCATGTTGGATGCATTAAACATTCAATGGAGTGCCAAACCAAGATATCCTGCTATGTCTACCCCATAATGATGATGACTTTGATTTTGTCAGTGGGGCCAGAAATCATTAAAGTCCATTGGCTTAAGAATACTACATTCATCTTCATACTAGGGCCATCCTAAGATACCAGGCTTGTGGTATGGTATCCATGTCAAATGGATCTTTCCATCTTTTAGACTCTGCTTAGAGGGACTCTTCTATAATAATGCTATTATTATATGTATTATATATATTATATTATATACTCTTCTATAATAATGCTATAATATGCTATTATAATTCCCCTTTCTCCAAACTTTCAACAACCAAATTCCTCTTTTCTATGAAGAAATGGTGTAGGGCAGGGAATGGGAGTAGGAATATGAAAAGAAGAAAATGTGTGCAAAAGTCAAGAGAGGATGAATGACACATTCATTTGCTGACACAAAAATTTGTTAAGTGTGCACCATGCAGCAAAAATGCTTATATCCCTTTTTTTTTAAATTCTCATAACAATGCTCTGTTTCATAGATGAAGAAACAGAGGTTCATATTTGTCTTGCCATTACATAGCCAGGAGATGGGAGAACCTACATCTCTCTGGTGTCAAAAATTATAGTTTCCACTATACCACCACTCTACCTCAATCTACCTTAGTCACACTTTAATGGTCTTTTTCAATAAACCCTCTTGAGTGTCTATTATATCTCAAGACTATATGAGGTGCTAAACAATGGAAAGTTATGAAATGGTGTATTAAATGCTACAGAATTAAGAGAAATTGAAGAATACAAAGAAGGTAACAATTTTCCTTGCAGTTGACACAAATGGTCATGTGGTCTAAGAAAACTACGGTGAAGGCACAACATTTGTCTTTCTCTTAGAGCAGGGGTAGGAGCTTGCCAGGTTAAGAAAGCAAATAGGTGGAGGATGCAGTAGTAAAAAGATGGTATTTCAGGTCTAGGAAGTAAGAACTACAGAAGTAAAAAATTTGAAAACTTGAAGCTCCTGATTTATGAACTTCCATGATGCAGTCTCTGAAAATGAACAAAGTCTCTTTTAATGTGTACTAAGAAGGGAAGCCTTCACTGAGGGGAAACTGGATTAGAGATACGGAGCTGAACAGTTTGTTAATGATGTGAATGTGCCACCACAGTGGACACTTTCCTTAACCAAGAAAAACTCACAGAGCTGTATTGGGGTGGTGTCAGGGCAGAGTGGAGGTGGGGAGGGGAGAGTGGTATAGGAGAGAGGGTTCCAGAAGTAGGGCAGGTACAAATAGAACTCACTCAGCAACACAAACCTTCATTTGAAAATACTGCTAGAGGGGGACTTTTCTGGTGGTCCCATGGTTAAGAATTTTTTAAAAAAATTCTGCTAGAGCCTGGTACGTCTTGTAGCCTTCACCCAGAAGTCAGCCAAAATTGACTCAGTTGGCAGAATTCTATCAACAACAGACTTAATTGTGGTGAGGGATGTTTGTTGGGGAAGGGGAGGAGAATGGTGTTCAGATATTCATGCTATATGTTAGAAATGACCTGGTTAAACTGAGGGAAAAGGAGTTTTGAGATAGTTCATCTTTATAAGAACACCTTTTCACTCTTATTATTAGGGCTTTGGAGAGAGGAAAGGAGTTGTAGATACTCCTGGAGGATTATGGAGAGCTCCTTCCTGAACTAAGAACGATCCTAATCTCTACTCTCAGTTCAGTTCAGTGCAGTCACTTAGTCATGTCTGACTCTTTGTGACCCCCATGGACTGCAGCACTCCAGGCTTCCCTGTCCATCACCAACGCCTGGAGCCTACTCAAACTCATGTCCATCGAGTCGGTGATGCCATCCAACCATCTCATCCTCTCACCCTCTTTTCCTCCTGCCCTCAATGTTTCCCAGCATCAAGGTGTTTTCCAATGAGTCAGTTCTTTGCATCAGGTGCCCAGAGTTTTAGAGTTTCAGCTTCAGCATCAATCCTTCCAGTGTATATTCAGGAGAGATTTCCTTTAGGATGGACAGGTTGGATTTCCTTACAGTCCAAGGGATTCTCAAGAGTCTTCTCCAACACCACAGTTCAAAAGCATCAATTCTTCAGCGTTCAGCTTCCCTTATAGTCCAACTCTCACACCCATACATAGCTACTGGAAAAATCATCCGTTCAGTTTAGTCAGTTCAGTCGCTCAGTCGTGTCTGACTCTTTACGACCGCATGAATCGCAGCATGCCAGGCCTCCCTGTCCATCACAAACTCCCAGAGTTTACTCAAACTCATGCCCATCGAGTCGGTAATGCCATCCAGCCATCTCATCCTCTGTTGCCCCCTTCTCCTCCTGCCCCCAATCCCTCCCAGCCTCAGGGTCTTTTCCAGTGAGTCAACTCTTCGCATCAGGTGGCCAAAGTGCTGGAGTTTCAGCTTCAGCATCAGTCCTTCCAGTGAACACCCAGGACTGATCTCCTTTAGGATGTACTGGTTGGATCTCCTTGCAATCCAAGGGACTCTCAAGAGTCTTCTCCAACACCACAGTTCAAGAGCATCAATTTTTCAGTGCTCAGCTTTCTTTACAGTCCAACTCTCACATCCATACATGACCACTGGAAAAACCAATGCCTTGACCAGACGAACCTTTGTTGGCAAAGTAATGTCTCTGCTTTTTAATATGCTATCTAGGTTGGTCATAACTTTCCTTCCAAGGAGTAAGCGTCTTTTAATTTCATGGCTGCAGTCACCATCCGCAGTGATTTTGGAGCCCAAAAAAATAAAGTCTGACACTGTTTCCACTGTCTTCCCATCTATTTCCCATGAGATGATGGGACCAGATGCCATGGTCTTAGTTTTCTGATTGTTAAGCTTTAAGCCAACTTTTTCACTCTCCTCCTTCACTTTCATCAAGAGGCTCTTTAGTTCCTATTCACTCTCTGCCATAAGGGTGGTATCATCTGCATATCTGAGGTTATTGAAATTTCTCCCGGCAATCTTGATTCTAGCTTGTGCTTCTCCCAGCCCAGTGTTTCTCATGATGTATTCTGCATAGAAGTTAAATAAGCAGGGTGACAATATACAGCCTTGATGTACTCCTTTTCCTATTTGGAACCAGTCTGTTGTTCCATGTCCAGTTCTAACTGTTGCTTCCTGACCTGCATACAGGTTTCTGAAGAGGCAGGTCAGGAAAAAGCATAGCTTTGACTAGACTGACCTTTGTTGGTAAAGTAATGTCTCTGCTTTTTAATATGTTGTCTAGATTGGTCATAGCTTTTCTTCCAAGAAGCAAGCATCTTTTAATTTCATGGCTACAGTCACCATCTGCAGTGATTTTGGAGCCCCCCAAATTGTTTCCCCATCTATTTGCCATGAAGTGATGGGACCAGATGCCATGATCTTAGTTTTCTGAATGTTGAGTTTTAAGCCAACTTTTTCACTCTCTTCTTTCACTTTTATCAAGAGGCTCTTTAATTCTTCTTTGATTTCTGCCATAAGGGTGGTGTCATCTGCATATCTGAAGTTATTGATATTTCTCCCAGCAATCCTGATTCCAGCTTGTGCTTCATCCAGCCTGGCATTTCGCATGATGTACTCTGCATGAAATTTAAATAAGCAAGGTGACAATATACAGCCTTGATGTACTCTTTTCCCGATTCACAGCCTTGACGTGCTCTTTTCCCAATCTCTACCCTAGCAACTATTATTTCCTTTAGTAGGGAAGACCAACCCTTTTCTTCACATTTGTTTTCCCAAATACATTATAGAGTGAGTGCTTATGAGCTTGAGCCTTGGGAGAGAGTTTTCAAGAACTGACTCTACCACTTATGAGCTGTCTGATCTTGAGCAGCTTAATTTACTTATCAAATTCTCACCGTCCTTATCTGTGAAATGAAAGTGATGGATAGTACTTAGTCATGAGGTCTGTGTGAAGATGAAATTAGATAATGAGGACTAGAATTGATGTAGCTCTTGAGATATATCAGGTGTTGCTCTTTCAAAATGTTTTACATGCATTCTGCCATTTAATTTTTTAAAATCGTGTCCATATCAGGGAGCTATCATTATGAACACCATTTGAGAGGTGAAATAAGTTTCCCAAATTTGCACAAGTATCAGAGCTTGGATTTGAACATAGACTTTTGGACTTTAGTGGTCATACTCATTGGTTACCAGGGAGGGTAGAGCATTTAGGGACATTTGCTAGAAGATATAATCTTGGAATAAAGTTTAGCTAGCTAGAGACTTCCTGGTGGGCTAGTGGTTGAGAGTTGGCCTTCCAAAGCAAGTGTTGTGGGTTCCATCCCTGGTCAGGGAGTCAAGAACCCATATGCCTCATGGTGGAAAAAAAAAAAAAAAAAAGCCACCAAAACATAAAGGGAGCAATATTGTAACAAATTCACTAAAGACTTTCAAAATGATCCACACAAAAGCAAAACAAAACAAAAAAAGATTAACCTCTTAGAGAAGCCTAAGTTTTTTTTTTAATTCAAATCCAATGTTCAGCATATTCCTCAATATTCGACTTTTGAAGCCTTCATCTTACTTTAACTATACAGCCACTTTAACTGATTTTCAGTTCTTCACAAATCTCATTTACATGAAGACAGTTAAAATATTTGCTCTTTTCATGACCTGGCAAGTTGAGGAGTGGTACTTCTTTCAGTTACTGTTTTAAAATGACTTCATTCCAACCTGTGGAAAATAGAAGTCAGCATATCAAACCCTCACAAAAACATCATCCTGCCATGTTCTTACTGTGCTTTTGGAAAACATTCCCACAGCTCCAACAAATTAGAGGTGTAAATATCCATTGTATAATCAACACAGATCTGGATTTTTCTTGGGGTGCATTTTCATATAAGTTCAATTCCATTCTGCTTGTATTAGCCATTGCCCTCAAAAGGGATCCCCAGATGTTGTAAGCATTAAGGTCTAGAATTTAACAGGCTGCCTTTTTTTTTTTTTTCCTTCATTTTGAAAGTTTCTGTCAGAGGCCTCGAGTGTGAATGAGGAAGACTGCCTTTCGTCCAAAACCTACCAACTTGTTTCCATGCTATAAAGAGCTGACATGGGGAAAGTTCAGTGAGGGTGTCAGGGCTGCTCTGACATATCTATCATGGTTTGCGAAGTGTGCGATCAGGCTCTTGGCAAAACCCTGAGGAGGGGAACTTCTCCAGCGCTGGCTCTAGCCTGCCATCCCTCTTTTGAGCTTGGCACTCAATGAATCGGTCTTTGGCTTGCTCGCGTCTCAGAGTCAGACTGGAATAAGCTTCATTCTCAATGTAGGGCTTTTCAGTTTTGTCTCTAGTATTTCCTTTGCAATAGAAATTTTATTAACATTCATAAATAAGGTTTTCCACATACTGTCATCTATCTCTTTTTCACCTAACTTATCCCAGATTTTCTGGGAATTGTCTGAAAATGATTCACATTGTGAGTGAACAATTTCCACATTGTTCTTGCTGGTCTCTAACTAGAACCTTGCCCTTGGTTAAGTCAGTGAGAAAGATGTGAGTTCGTTCTCTTTGGTCTTGTTAAACAAACAAACCAAAGAATACATAAAACAATTGGCATCAGTGGCAAGATTTCTTCTTTTTAGAAGATATCGCTGTGTGGGAAATGGTGCTGCACTTTCCAAGATAAAATTAACACCTTATCTCAAGAAATAGCGGGAAGAATCTGGACCATATGCCTAGAGAAATTTGGGGGGGTTAGTCCAACACTAGGAAGTCACCTGGTCATGCTGATGACCTTTGTGTTTTATGATCTGAGTCTTGGTTTCGGGCAAGATTATGATCAACATTGACCTTAAGGTGAGTACTTACAAGGTATTACTGAAGGGGGTTGAATTTGCCATTAGTCCTCAAATGACCCCCACAGAATTGCCCCCAGAGATGGTTAGATAGCATCACTGACTCAATGGACATGAATTTTAGCAATCTCTGGGAGACAATGAAGGACAGGGAAGCCTAGCATGCTGCAGTCCATGGGGTCACAAACAGCCGGATATGACTTAGTGACTGAACAACAAAAAGCACTGCATTAAGAAACTGATGAAACTAAGGTCTGGAGAGGCTGAGTAGATTTCCCAAGGTCACCTAGCTAGTAAGTGGCAGATTTAGGACTACAAATCTTTTCTGAGTACAAAATATTTATCTACTACTCTATTCTACTGCTATTCCATTAAACAATATTCTTTTTTTTCCCCTGTCTAATATCATATGTCTAATGCACTTCTACTTAGTACACTGTGTGTGCACATCTGTATGTACCACATTCAACAAATATCTGTTAATATTTCAAAACACTTGTTTAAAAAATCTCAATTTTTTTTAGTGGCATGTAATTGCTTTACAATGTTGTGTTAGTTTCTGCTGTATAACAGCGTGGATCAGCTGTATATATACATACATCCCCTCCTTCTTAGGCCTCCCTCCCACACCATCCCCCATCGTTCCCTCCAGGTCATCACAGAGCCCCGAGCTTCCTGAGGTATACAGCAGATTCTCACTAGTTATCTGTTTTACACATGCTGGTGTATATATCAACGCTACCCTCTCAATTTTTCCCACCCTCCCCTTCCCTCACCGTGTCCACATGTCCATTTTCTATGTCTGTGTCTCTATTTCTGCCCTGCAAATAGGTTCATCTGTACCATTTTTCTAGATTCCACACATATGTGTTAATATATAATATGAGCTTTTTTCTTTCTGGCTTACTTCACTCTGTATAATAAGACTCTAGGTTCATGCACAGCACTGCAGTATTTCAAAGTACTCATAAATGCATTCTGCATTAATCGTCACATACCATCAGACGGCAATCACAGAAACAGAAACTTACACTCGTGTCATCATAGTCTCTGAGCCAGTAGGTACCTTTGAGTGAAAGTCTAAAGTCAGAGGTATGGGTCTGAGTTCAAACTAGGGGGCCCCATTGCAGGCAACCCCTCATTTCCTAGGAAGACTCAAGTTATCCCTGCTCAGACTATATCTTACGTTTGGAGTAAGTGGACCATCCCAGTCTCCAAAGGATAAATTAATGTGGAAAAGCTTCTACCCATGTGCTATTGTGAAGTAGAAATGACATGCAGAGCTCTCATTTTTCTCCCCATCCTGTAGTCTTTGTCAGAACCTCCAAACTCCATGTTTTAACCTCTTCTCTGAAGCAGTTGAGCCTCTAAGAAGGTGTGAGAATGCTAATCAACCTAATGTCATGTTTCATTTGCTCCTGAAAACATTAACTCTTCATTTTCTTCATACTTTGTAAATATGTGAATATTTATTACTATGGGGGAAACACTACTGTCTACAATGACTGCAGCTGAAAAAATGATAATAAACATGAGAGATTAACAGGGCTCATGAGAGGAAGCAGATCAGGGATGGTGAACCAGGGTCTGTGGAATGTAAAACAACTGTCATCCCAAGAACAGCTAAAATGTTAGACATGCTAAAGGACGTTGTGTTGGCAGAAAATAATGAAAGGGAGTTTCAGATTATAGTGTGTAATTAACGTTTGCATAAATATTCATACCAGGCTACTTTGTGGATAGTAGCAGATATTCAAAATATATATACTCAGACACACACATGCACAGCTAAGAGGCTCAGAAAAATGTATATTTATGAACTCATCATTTAAGATCTGCTTCAAAACTCATTTCTGGAGCTAAATCTTCCTTTATTTCCCCTACAAAGAGCACTTGCATTTCATTTCAAACTCTATAACTTCTCTATTTATGAATCTATATTTCTCTAGAACCTTGGCTTACCTGGCTGTTGCTTCCATATTTCCTAGCAGGTAGGTAGTAAATGATCAACTCTTATTGTTCAGTCACTAAGTCGTGTCCAACTCTTTGCGACCCCATGGACTGCAGCATGCCAGGCTTCCCTGTCCTTCACTATCTCCCAGAGCTTGCTCAAACTCATGTCCATTGATTTGGTGATGCCATCCAACCATCTCATCCTCTTGCCCCCTTTTCCTCCTGCCCTCAATGTTTCCCAGCATTGGGGTCTTTTCCAGTGAGTCGGCCCTTCACATCAGGTGGCCAAAGTATTGGAGCTTCAGCTTCAGCATCAGTCCTTCCAGTGAATACTCAGGGTTGATTTTCTTTAGGATGGACTGGTTTGATCTCCTCGATGTCCAAGGGATGCCCAAGAGTCTTCTCTAGCACCACAGTTTGAAAGCATCAGTTCTTCAGTGCTCAGTTTTCTTAATGGTCCAACTCTTACATCTGTACATGACTACTGGAAAAACTATAGCTTTGACTAGATGGACCTGTGTCGGCATATGATCAATAATGATGGTCAAATTGTTGCAGGAAAGGGGACCCCCTTCCAGGGTCCGAAACTGGGCTCTTGTCTAACACTCGGAAAAGAATTGTCCGAGGAGACACGTGCTGACAAAGCAAGAGATTTTATTGGGAAAGGGCACCCGGGTGGAGAGCAGTAGGTAAGGGAACCCAGGAGAACTGCTCTGCCGCGTGGCTCGCAGTCTTGGGTTTTATGGTGATGGGATTAGTTTCCGGGTGGTCTTTGGCCAATCATTCTAATTCAGAGTCTTTCCTGGTGGTGCACGCATCGCTCAGCCAAGATGGATGCTAGCAGGAGGGATTCTGGGAAGTGGACGGACAGGTAGTGTCTCCTCTCGATCTTTCCCGAACTCTTCCGGCTGGTGGTGGCCTATTAGTTCCATATTCCTTATCAGGATCTCCTGCCATAAAACAACTCATGCAAATGGTTACTATGGTACCTGACCATGGTGGGCGGTTTCAATCAGTGTGCTTCCCCTAACAACTCCCCCCTGAGAGACTTCATACTCAAGATGCTTCTTGGGAATTGGGGTGGAGGTCTCTTTCTTCTGTAACTTCTTCCTGCTGTGTCGGGGCGTAGGCCTGCCTAGCAGAGCAGAAGTCTCTCTCTACCTTTTCTGAAGCTTGAGGCCTCCAGGATGAGTGGAGCTGGTATTTTATGCCTAAGCATGCGGCTAGGTTTGGGGATATCGTGGCTGTAAATGAGGGCCCATTGTCACTCTGAAGTGACCGAGGCAGCCCAAACCTAGGCACTATCTCCTTCAGCAGAGCCTTACAGACTTCTGTAGCTCTCTCTGTCTCAGTAGGGAACGCTTCGATCCATCCTGTGAATGTGTCAATAAAGACTAGCAAATAAGAAAACCCTTGGGTCTTTGGCATGGCTGTAAAATCTACTTGCCAGTCCTCTCCTGGGTATGATCCCCGATGTTGGACAGGTTTAATTAGAGGAGGTGGCAAGGGTCTGGTTTTTGAATTATTTCTTAGACAGGTATCACAATTCTGTGTGACCTGTCTAACAACCTTAGCTAACTGGGGATGGTAGAGAATAGACTGAAGCAAGATTTCTAGATTATCTCTTCTAAAATGGATGCTCTTATGTAAGGGGTTAGTAATTTTCCAAACCTGAGAATCAGGGAGTATTATTTGGGCCTGATCAGTCTGAAACCACCCATGTGACCCAATCTCCCACCCCCGCTCAGCATATCGGGAATGCTCCTCTGGGGTATAATCTGGAGTCAGGGTTTCCTTGGGAAAAGGGGGCAGATAGCAGTGGCAGAGGTAGCTTTCCTGGCAGCTCGTTTTGCCTCTTGATCAGCTTTCCTATTTCCCTGGGCCTCTTTTTCTTGCCCCTTTTGGTGACTCTTGCAGTGGATGACAGCTAATTTTGCAGGAAGTTTGACTGCCTCTAGGAGCCTGAGAATGAGCTCTTTGTGTTTAATAGGAGAGCTTCGTGCACTGAGCATCCCTCTTTCTTTCCAAATTGCTGCATGGGCATGCAGAATGAGGAAAGCATACTTAGAGTCCGTATACACATTAATCTTCTTTCCTTCTCCTAACTCCAAAGCTCTTGTCAGGGCAAAAAGTTCAGCTTTCTGGGCTGAGGTGTCTGGGGGAAGAGACCCACTTTCTTTAGTTTCTTCTAGGCTCACTACTGCATATCCTGCTTTCCTCTCTCCTTTTTTTACAAAACTGCTGCCATCTGTGTACCAGTTTTCCTCTGGGTCAGACAAAGGTGTCTCTGATAGGTCCGGGCGAGAAGAGTATAACTCGTCTATGATTTGTATGCATTGGTGATCCAGAGGGGAAGTAGGGGGATCTGGCAGTAAGGTTGCTGGATTTAAAGTCTGGCAGACCCTCAACCTTATTTCCGGAGTGTCAAGGAGGAGGGCTTGGTATTGGGTGATCCTTCCCCCTGTCATCCACCTGTCCCCTTTAGTTTCCAAGACTGCTTGCACCTGGTGAGGCGTATACACTGTGGTGGGCTGACCCAGGGTCAGCCTAGATGCCTCCTTAACCATAAGAGCGGTGGCTGCTACTGCCCGGAGGCAAGTGGGCCACCCTCTGGCCACCTCATCTAGTTGTTTTGAGAGATAAGCCACGGGTTGTAATACGGGCCCCATCATCTGCCCTAACATCCCAAGAGCAGTTCTTATCCTTTCAGAAACATAGAGTCTAAAAGGCTTCTCCAGGTTTGGGAGGCCTAAAGCTGGGGCTGTAGTGATGGACTCTTTTAGGGCATTAAAGGCCACCTTGCAGGTCTCATCCCAGTCGAGTGGCTCTTCCTCTTTCCCCCTTAACTTTTCATATAGGGGTTTGGCCAGATTGCCATAATTAGGAATCCAGATCCTGCAAAACCCGGTCATTCCTAAAAATCCCCTAAGCTGTTTTTTTGTTTGGGGGTACGGGGTATTTAAGATGAGGGATTTCCTCTCGGGGTCAAGCATTCTTTTTCCTTCTGTAATTATAAATCCAAGGTATTTTACTTGGGTTAAGCTAATCTGAGCCTTCTTGGGGGATACTCGATAACCCTTTTTATATAGGAAATTTAGAGTTTTAATAGTGTCCATTTGAGAGCTGGTAAAATCTGGACTAGCTATGAGCAAGTCATCCACATACTGTATTAGACTACTGTTCGTTAAAGTTAATTCCCTTAGTTCTCTCCCCAAGGAAGTCCCAAAGATATGAGGGCTATCCCTAAACCCTTGTGGTAGTCGAGTCTAGCAGAGTTGTATGGTCTCCCTCGTTTCCAAGTCCCGCCACTCAAAAGCAAAGAGTTTTTGGGATTCAGGATGGAGAGGAATGCAAAAGAAAGCATCTTTAAGATCCAAGACTGAGAAGTACTTGGCTTTTCCTGGGACTTGGGATAGGAGGGTATACGGGTTTGGGACTATGGGGTGGATGGGAACCACAGCTTCATTAACAGCTCTTAGATCCTGGACGAATCGGTAAGATCCATCTGGTTTTTTAACGGGCAAGATTGGAGTATTGCAGGGGGACTCACAGCTGATTAGAATTCCAGTATCTCGGTATTTGTTAACTAATGGTCTAAGACCCTCAAGAGCTTCTGGTTTTAAGGGATATTGTCTTTTCCAGGGGTAGGGAGCATTTGGCCTCAGAGAAATATTTACCGGTGGAACATTTATGGCTAAACCAGGGCTGGAGACATCCCACACCTGGGGATTGACCTCATCTAGGAAAGGGACAGACTCCTCCTTTTCTACCTCTGACTGTAAATATTCAGACACTAGGCAAAGAAAATTATCGACTTCTACCTTTCCCCAAGTCACTTTGGTTTGGAGGCGGCAAAGAAGGTCTCTCCCCAGTAGGGGAGCAGGGCAACCAGGGATGTATAAGAAGGGGTGGGTTCCTTGCCAATTTCTCACCTTACAATGGAGGGGCTTAGTAAAATTCCGGCTTTGGGGTTTTCTATCTACCCCATCACCATTTTAGTCTGGGAGTCTAAAGGTCCTAATCGGAAAGGAAGAACGGAGAAGGCAGCCCCCGTGTCTAGAAGAAAGTTTACATCCTTACCTTTTATTTGTAGAGTCACCCAAGGGTCGAGAGGAGTGATCTGGATCTCACCATTCGCGGGGGTTTTTCGAGCCGCTGGGCACCGTCAGTCCTGGTCGCCCAGAACTAACACAGAGGGAGCAGGTGTAGGGGTCGCCATATGCCTTCCCTTAGGGCGATATGGACACTCCCTTTTTTAATGTCTATCCTCTCTGTAGTAGGCACATTGGGTGCGGCTCAGCCGCGGTGGATTGTTAAGATCTTTTTTTTTTTTCTTGCTCTCCCCGGGACTCTCGCATAGTGGCAGGATGAATCAAGGCCAGGATTTTAGCCTGTTGTTGGGCCAAGGCCTGGGTTTGCCTCTCTATTCTCTTATCTTTTCAGACTTCTTTTTGCTCCCTTCTTGCCTCCTCCTCCCGGTCCCTGTTCAAAAACACCCTATTTGCCTCCTCCACCAAATCGGAAATTGGGGTCTCTGGTCCTTTTTTAGTTTTTGTAATTTTTTCCTTATGTCTGGGGCTGCCTGGGTTATGAAGGAATGGGCCAACAGGACTCGTCTTTCCATACTTGTTAAATCTGTCTCGGTAAAGTTTTTAAAGGCTTCTGTGAGTCTGCCCAAGAAAAGAGCTGGATTTTCATTTTCTCCCTGTGTAACCTCTTTTATCTTATTATAATTAACAACCTTTCGCACACCCTGGGTCATTCTCTGTAGTAGGCAAGTAATGAGGTGTCTTAAGGATTCCTTTCCTGCCCTTGTATTAGGATCCCAGTCTGGCTCTGTCGAGGGAATTGCCTCTTCGGCAGGGACCAAACTGACATCTACCCGCTGTCTTTCATCAGCCACTTTTTTTAGCCTGATCTAGGATTCGAGCTTTTTTTCATCATTACAACACCGGGTGAGGATGACCATTATATCCCTCCAGGTGAGGGAGAAGTTAAGGCTAAGACGCTCAAATTTATCTTTAAATTTTTGGGGGTTCTCGGAATATGAACCCAATTGTTCCTTGCATTGGGTAATGTCTTGCATAGAGAACGGAACATGAACGTGCATAGTTCCCCCCTCCCCATCTGGTACCTCTCTTAGGGGGCAGATTTTGTCTGAGGATGACCTTTCCTTCTGTAGAGGACAAAGCTTACCTCCTGATCGTAACCCCATGGGGGAGGGGACATATGGAGGAGGAGCCGAGGTGACTGGGAGTGACTCCCCTTCTGATCTCATGTCTTCCGGGCCGGGCTCCTGATTTCTGGGCGTGTCTGACCCTCCCTTCCTCGTGGCCTCTCTGCTGAAGCAGGGGAGGTCAAGAGAAGGTCAAGGGGATCTTCTGTTTCAGGCCTTGCTAAAAGGATTTTGGAAGAGCATTTATCGAAGTCCTCAAGCTTATATTTTCCCTTTTTTTCAGAATCCTGGTAGAGGGCCATAAAGGCTTGAACATAGGGAACTTCCTTGTATTTACCCACACGTTTGCAGTATAGACTGAGCTGTAAAATGGTGTTGTGTCCAAGTGATCCTGACTGGGGCCATTTTTCCCCTCCTCCCAGGGAGTAAGTAGGCCAGTACTGAGTACAGTATTTGATAAGTTTTTTCTTTTTTAACCCTCCCAGTTGGCCAAAAGACAACCGAGCGGGGTGTCTAGAGGGAAGCTAGGCTTATTTCCCATTTTAGCGATAGTATAGCCTATATCTCGTTCCCAAGGGACCAGTACTGGGGCGGATGCCTCTATATCTGACTCTAGAGAGATTGTAAGCTCTCTCCTGGTCCCAAAGGGCCTGATTGTATAAGCGCCAAAGGAAATGTTCGGTAGTAAGCACAATCAATGGGGCTGTAGGGCTGGTCCCAAAAGGTAAATTAACCCCTAAGGATGTATCTAAGGTGTTAATTTTCACCCAAGACCAGGTGCGACTATACTGAACCCCGTCAATCACTTTCACGTGGAAGCACTCAGCCAAATGTGCAATTAAATGGCTGAATTTATAGAAACAGGGCACCCGATGGAGGGCTTCTAACGCCCGATCGTCTCCCCAGGAACAGAAAGCACAGTTGATGGGGAGCAGAGGGCGTAGCCTCTCTGAAAATCTCTTACAAAGACCCAGAACTTCAGGTCCAAGTATTGACAGACAGAGTAAGCGGAAATAACTTGGGTCTTCAAAGAGAGGGAAGAGGGCCAGGTTGAGAGAAAAGGAGTGGGACGAGACAGAAGGTCTAGGAGTGGGGGAGAGAGAGAAAAAAAGGGGTGGCCTTACAGACGTCTCCTGCCACCTGCAGACACCCAGGCGTTACGGGACTTTTCCCTGGGCTTCCAGAGAAGGGAGGACTGGAACTCGGCCCTACCAGAACCAGAATTCGAGTTCTCTGCCAAGAGGAGGTGATCAGTCTCCAATCCTCAGCTGAAGCTGAGGCCCTTCGACCAGATTCCTGCATCCAGGACCGGGGGACTAGAAAAACAGGAAGGATAGGAAGGGCTAAGGAGAGGAAAGAGAGAGGGAAGGGGAGGGAGGTCAGTAAAGTCTCTTGTTCCTTACCGGTCGGGGCACTCTGGCCAGTTGTCCGCGTCAGGAGGAGACCAGGGACAAAAGGGTCCCAGTTGCGGCCGCTGGGTCTGGTCCATTGGCAGGCAAGCTGGCCCCTGAGAACCCCGAGTGGTCAGGATGTCAGTCTCAGCGAAGATGTCCCTTCGTGGTCGCCATTTGTTGCAGGAAAGGGGACCCCCTTCCAGGGTCCGAAACTGGGCTCTTGTCTAACACTCGGAAAAGAATTGTCCGAGGAGACACGTGCTGACAAAGCAAGAGATTTTATTGGGAAAGGGCACCCGGGTGGAGAGCAGTAGGTAAGGGAACCCAGGAGAACTGCTCTGCCGCGTGGCTCGCAGTCTTGGGTTTTATGGTGATGGGATTAGTTTCTGGGTGGTCTTTGGCCAATCATTCTAATTCAGAGTCTTTCCTGGTGGCGCACGCATCGCTCAGCCAAGATGGATGCTAGCAGGAGGGATTCTGGGAAGTGGACGGACAGGTAGTGTCTCCTCTCGATCTTTCCCGAACTCTTCCGGCTGGTGGTGGCCTATTAGTTCCATATTCCTTATCAGGATCTCCTGCCATAAAACAACTCATGCAAATGGTTACTATGGTACCTGACCATGGTGGGCGGTTTCAATCAGTGTGCTTCCCCTAACAAAATGAATAAAGATTGGTCAAGGCGAGAATTAAGTGGTTCAGTTTCATTTAACTAACAGATTCTGTGCACCAGACACGGTGTCAGTCACCAAGGAACAGGAACATCTCAGAGAACTTTCAGCCATTTCTTATTAGTGCTCCCAGGTGGTGGCTGGGACTGCATCTTGTTGCTGTCACTTCGTTTGATGAGTCGGCCAATGAGGTTTTTCCTTGGTTCTTACAACATGTCTGACACTTTCAGGATTTCTGAGGACACAAGGTAGAGAAGTTTGAAGGAAGTACTAGTCTGTGTCATAAATGCTGTGCTTGGCGCATGTCCAGAATTTCTGGAAAACAGAGAGGAAGAGATTCCAGCTCAGCCTGGAAGACTCAGTAAAGACTTCCAGGTTGTGTGAACTCAGTCTTGAAGGAGTAGGAGTTCCTGGGGTGGGTGTTGGAGGCAAGGTGAGCCTGAGCACGTTCTGAGATGGAGAGAGAGATGTGAGGAGAAGCCTGCCAGCAGTCAGCATGGCTGTGGCCGGGGTTCCTGTGCTTAGCAGCCTTTGTGGAGGGAAAGGCAGTCCTATCAGGTGAGAGCTGCAGGTTCAGAAGGCCAGAACCAAGACTGTTAGAGGGGCCAGGGAGGAGGCAAGAGGAGGGGAACAGATCAGATCTCTTTAAAGTGGAGAACAGATCAAAGAGTGGAAGAGATCAACTCAAAGTGTAAACTGAAAAGGCTGAGGCTAGAGGCTGGGCTTGCCTTGATCCAAGTCTTGGGAATCCTCTGAGATGGAATACAGTCGCCTTGGCATTTCTCTAGAGACATTGCCCATCTCTAATGTCCCAAGTTCAGGACTAGGGAGGAGCTGAGGATGCTGCCTCCTTCAGAGCTAGGCCTGCTCACATGGTCTGCATCAAAGAGGAAGAAGCAATTACACCCTGTGATTTGTGTGGAACATTCACAGATGCTTTAAATTATGCATTTCAGGGTATCAACTCTTAAATAGCCCTTCGTCACTTGGACTTTTGCTTCAATTTCAAAGTCAGCTTTATCTAAGTGGTGGCTAAGATCAGCCTTAGCATTCAGTTAGGGTTGAAGGATTACATTTTACTCTCCAAATAATTGGTGAGTTAAAAATGCTTCCAACAGTTTATGACTCATACTTTTCAACTGATAGATGAAAAAAAACCAAGGTGGGTGACTGTAGATGCCTGATTTAGGGACAGGCTAAAGTGCCACTGTATTCTCAATGTGATTTTTGGCCTGATACTCTCAAGTCATCCCAGGCTTTCAGCCTACACCTGAGGTTAAGAGAGCCACATCCATTTAGATTCAAGTTCATTATCTACACGATGTACAGCATTTTAGGTTCTCAATCGTACAGTATTTTTATGTGTTGGAAAGATCTGAGAGTAGGTTTTTTTTGTTTTGTTTTTTTTTGAGAGTAGGTTTTGATAGACATGGGTCGAGGTTGAAAGCAAGAGGTTACTGGATAGAGAATACACAAAATTTACTTCTTTTGAAGTTTTATCAGATAGGTTAAATTTGGTTCAATTTGTCAAATATTTATGGAGCATATTACTACATACAAAATGTGGTACCATAGCCTCTGACCATCAAAGATGGGCCTCACAGGCCCCTTGTCCAACCTTTAACAACACAAGGTAAGTACACAGGTAACTGAGATGACAGTGCATGGTGTAGTGAGACCGGCTTCTGCGGGGGGAGGGTGTTGAGTGAGTAGGTTTGTGTGTGCTAGTGAGAGAAATAGTGACTTGGGGAGATGGGGAGCTCAGGTCACACAGGAAGGACACCAAACAAGAAGGCTGTGTGTGAGGGTAGCTCTGCCTATCTAGAAAAAGGACCTTAGGTAAGTTATCCAGACCCTAGAGGTGGCTTGCTCATCTCTCAGATAGGGGTGACAAAGACTTCCCTTCTCACTCAGAGGTTTGTTATGAAATCCAAATATGTCACTTAATCTTATAGAACTAAAAATATCAATATATCAAGTGCTTACATGCTCTTCTTGATGCAAAGAACTGACTCATTTGAAAAGACCCTCATGCTGGGAAAGATTGAAGGTGGGAGGAGAAGGGGACAAAACAGGATGAGATGGTTGGATGGCATCACCGATTCAATGGATATGAGTTTGAGTAAACATTAGGAGTTGGTGATAGACAGGGAGGCCTGGCATGCTGCAGTCCATGGGGTCACAAAGAGTCTGACATGACTGAGCGACTGGATCGAACTTAACTGAACTGAACTACATGCTCTTCATTGTTTAGCAGAATCAGAATTGGAACCCAGGCTATTTGATTTATCCCATGAACCACTAAATTCTGAGAGCCTTTCTGAGTTTTTTTCTTTCTTTTTTGCTGGGATTTGCTTTATTAGAAAAATCTTTGTGATTGCTGTAGGCAGATGCATGTGTCTCTTGATTCACAGGGAAGGGTGGAATAAGGACGAGGAAAAAGATGACACTGTGGGTGGATGATTCTAAATTCTGTGAGTCAAATACAATTCCTGGGATTCTGAAGGTGCTTGGAACCTCTTGAAAGATTGCCTTTCACACTGCATTTTAACTTACACAGTGTACGTATATTAGCTAAGTGGGCCTGCACTCACATATCCAGTCCCATCCAAGAGCTGGAGGCTCTTAAAGCGTTCAAGAGAACTTGACTTTTTCTTAACCAATGGGTTTTTTCCAGCCTTACTTGAATGGAATCTTGTAGGAGTTAAGTGATCTTAAAATGGGAAACTAAGCATTGAATCTAATCAGGGTATTCATCACAGGAAACCTTCCCAACAGACTAGTGTTTGAGCAAGTTGCAATGTTGAAGGAAATAAGCGGATCACTCTGAGTATTCTGGACAGCTTTCCAGTTGTTCTGCTTCAAATCAATTATTCATATTTTTGTTGTGACTGAAAATGAACAGATCTCAGAGGAAATGCTCCAGGGCTTCCCCTGGTCCTGGAAATCAAATGAGAGAAATGTATTCATTGTCTATATTTATGGTTTTATGTCTAAGTTATAGCCCCTGTTTGAATCAATTCTTTTCCTCAATTCTTCCTTTTTTTGGTCATGTGACATGTGGGATCTTAGTTCCCTGACAGGGATTGGACTCATACCCCCTGCACTGAAAGTGAAGAATCTTAACCACTGGACTGGCAAGGAAGTCACCTTTTCCTCAATTCAGATAGTAAGAGAGACTTGCTGAGCAGGCAGGACATTTCGTTAGAATCTCTAGGAGATGCGTGATGCAAAAAGAAGTCATTGATTTTTATGGAGCTTCTTAAATGGATCTGTAGTGGGAGTCCAAGACCAGATACCACTCTAGCCACTTATTAAGGAAAAGAAGCATCCCAGATACCAAACCAAACCTCACATTCCTTCTAAAGAGCTTCCGGTAGCAGACCCAGTCTGAAAATTATAAGTAAGGGTTGGGATTTTAGAGAAACCTCTTCCTCCTCTTTGGTGTGATTGGTAGCAGTCCTGCTAAAAGCATGGTTGTTTTTATCATTCTTTTCTTTTATAGTTTCTTCAGGAAAGCCCCAGGCTTCTGAGGCCAGATTCTGCTTCCCTTGGAGATTTTTTTTTTTTAATATGAGGACAGGAAACATTCATTTGGCTTCTTCACTTCTGTGACACAGTTGCCCACTCCCCCGCCCACGCACCCTCATTTGATACCTCCTGAAAAGTCCTGCCAACATTAAGCAACCACCTTTTAATGTGGCTTTGGCTGAATTTGTCCTAGGAAGTAAGTGTGGCAGAGCACCCCTATCTCAACGACTCCAGCCACTTCTAAAAGCTGAGCTCACCCACTGCTCACTCCAGGGTTCAGAGGTGTAGGCGACTGTGCGCAGTGCTGGGCAGCCTGAGGGCGCAAGCTGCTTCAGCCAGGCAGGCAGGCTACTCCTAAGACTAACACTGCACTTTTCAGAGAGGATCTGCTACCTGCTGTTTTTGATAATCATCTGGAAAAATTACAGAATTTATTTAGGGAAATAGAGAAATACATAGCAGTCAAGGGAACTGTTCAAAGTCCGCAAGCCATTACAGCACTGGTAGAAGGTGAATTTCCAGATTTCTTTTCTAACACATTTAATGTCATAAACTGCATTTAGTGGCTGTTTATTTTCAACTGTTGTGAGGCTTTAGAGCAATTCTAAACGTGTAACATGCTCTGCCACCTCGATTTGTTAAATCTCCACTGAGAAGCTCTGTGGGGTAAGGAAGCTTACTTACTCTGAAAGAAGTAAGTGGGGGCTTCCCCCTACCTTGCAGTAGAGAAAACTGACTTGTAAAGGAGTTTATGGGTAGCCTGAAGCCAAACAGTGAGTTAGTGGGAGACGTGTTCTAGAAAGTCAGCCTCAGGTTTGGAGCCCCTTATATACCTCAGGGCCGTGGTTCTGACCATTAACTGACACAAGCTTGCCAAGGTAAAGCAGTAGACATGCAGAAGAAAAGCAAAAATTATCATGAGATTCACTTGGGTTACATTGTCACAGGATGCCATTCTCTCTGTCATCAGCACTTTCTATAAACACAGCCAAGGACTAGTCTCCCCAGATAACCCTCAGTTCAGTTCAGTTCAGTCGCTCAGTCGTGTCTGATGCTTTGCGACCCCATGGACTGCAGCAAGCCAGGCCTCCCTATCCATCACCAACTCCCAGAGTTTACTCAAACTCATGTCCGTTGAGTCGGTGATGCCATCCAACCATCTCATCCTCTGTCATCCCCTTCTCCTCCCACCTTCAATCTTTTCCAGCGTCAGGGTCTTTTCAAATGGGTCAATTCTTCGCATCAGGTGGCCAAAGTATTACCACCTCCAAAAGCCTGAGGACTCTGCAGGACTCAGGGCAATGTGAAGGCAGCCAGGTCTTCCTGATTGCCTAGGTGGCGATAAAGAGATACTTGTCAGTGACCACACAGGTCTCTTTTTCATCTTACTCTTTGTACTGGATGGGCAGGCAGACTGTTAGAACAAGTTAGGAGAAATTTAAAATCAAATTTCTAACCTTTCATTCTGTTGAGATATTTTTTTCTAATGTGAAAGAAACTTGGCACTATTTCAGAAAAGGAAAATAATCCAGTGGAAAATACATTTTCCTGCACCCTTTTCTGTAAAAACATCAAAGTCAAGAAAACCAAGTGAAATCATTAGTCATTACCTCTAAGAGCCTCAAATTACCTTTTCAGCTTCTTGGTCGCTGGGCATTCATCTACCTTTTCCTCCCCTGTGTGAGCAGCAGTGTTGTCTGGAGCATGTGGTATTGGTGCAGTAGATTTATGTGTATTGTAAAGGCACTGAGTCCACCTCACTTTAACCTTCTACTTTAAGGGTCAACCTACTGTAAAGCTACTTTCAGTTTCATAGTAATTTATCAAGTTGAGTCTGCTCCATGTTTTCAGGATTGAGAGAACTGTGGGGTAAGGTGTTCTTATTAATACCCTGTGAGTGCCAGTGAGGGATTTCCAGCTGGATGAAAGATTCCTGAAGTGCAATTTTCTGGGCTGCTTTCTCATCCTGTTGAGCACTCACCTATAAACCAGAGCCAAACATGGAATCCTTTTACAGTCAAAAACCATGCTACTCTTAAATCAGCCCACATGCTGTGCGAGAAGATTTTGACTAAAGATTGGTTCTGTTCTGTGCACATAACCATTCTACCATTCCTGTCTCCACTTTTTTTATCCCAAGTGTCAACAACAACAACAACAAAAAATACACAATCTACAAGTTGAGAGTTGGTTTTATTTGGGGGCAATGTTAGGACTCGAGCCGGGAGACAGTAGCTCAGGTGACCCCGAGAGAGCTAACTCCAAGGAGGTAGGGGAGGAACCAGGCTATATACAAGTCTGCAGCAAGGGGCAGATAATCTGAATATTAAAAGATTATTGCTAATTAAGAGAAAACTAAATCTATCACACATGAAGAGATTTAGCATTCTTCTATGTATGGGAAGATGCAAGTGTCTGGGCTTGCTGAAACCATTTCTTTCATATGCATCTAGCTATCTGGGGCCAATCCTGCTTTCTTTTATTGTTCACACTGTTGTTGCTCAGTTGAGTCTGACTCTTTGCAACCCCATGGACTGCAGCACGCCAGGCTTCCCTGTCCTTCACCACTTCCCAGGGTTTGTTCAAACTGTGTCCATTGACTCAGACATGTTGACTTACCAATTCCTTGTTTACTGTAAGAGATGGCTGATTTGGCAGATGGCCACCTCTCACATCCCACCCACCGCCCCCCCCCCCCCCCCCATAGCTCCTCAGCACTGGGGAGGAAGTAGCTGATGATTTCCAAATAGCTGGCTTTGTTTCACCTGGGCTTAGAAATTTACATTTGGAAAAGGCTTATTTACTGGTAGAATGTAGAGCAGAAAGTATTTCTGCCTCTAACTGATATCCACTTCAAGTTTTATAACAAGAGAAATATATATACTCTGTGTGTGTGTGTGTGAGAGAGAGAGAGAGAGAGAGAGAGAGAGAGAGGGAGGGAGCAGGAGAGAGAAAGAGACAGGATATGTGTATGTATACCTGTGTTGGCCTGTCTTCTCTATGATTGGTGGTTGTTTCCTGGGTCCAATTGAAATGGTTTTTCAAATAATTTTGCCTTGGAGAGCTCAGCATAGGTGAAGTTCTCCATTGGTCCATAGCATTCCCTCAGGTGTTTTTTGAGCCCTCTTCTTCTCCCTTTCTCTGTACAGATACTCAAATTTCTTTGGCAATTGGAAGGAATGGCAGTACCATTTTATAGATTTCCTGAAAATTGATAGATTCATTTTATATTATAGAAAAAGAGAGCCAGTAAATTTATCCACTTGCTCAAGGTCATGCTAATGAGTGATTTTATGAAACTTTTGTTCTTGACTCTGTTAGGTAGTTAGAATAGGGAAAGGAGTCCAAAATGGCGGTGGCTAAAAGACCTGGAAGGGAAAGCCCGAGAAAATAGAACAAAGGACGTTCCGAGGACCGGAGTGAGAACCTCAGGTGAAACAAACAACACTCCTGCCTAAACCCAATTTACGTAAGACAGGCCCAGGGACAGAGAAACATATAAAAAGAGGAGCCAAAGCTCTCTCTTGCTCTCTCTCTCTCCTGCGCGATGGGGCAATCTTCTCTTCGCGTCTTTGGATCGATGTGCCCTCATGCCTCAAAGATGGATTTTCCTGCTATTATCTAAATAAATAGAGCTGTAACATTGAGCTGTAACACTGATTTATTTAAGAGCTATAACACGGTCTGTCCTCCGAGAGCTGTGACCCGCCGAGGGGGCTTCAATGTCCGTCATTCCAAATTTTTGTTGTGATGAGACAAAGAACCGAGGAGCATACACTCGCCTGACAACTCCAAGAGCTGGCAATAAAGCAAATACTCTTTCTCTTTCTTGATATCAGGCTAACTGATATTCTGACTCCTATAATCATAATTGCAGGTGGTCATTCATATACTCAAGAACTTCTCAAACAGAAACATCAATCATCTTTTTCAAGCATTGTTCCAGATTTGGGGGCCAATGATCTGAAGTTATAGGTGATGGTAATAATGGTTTTGAGGAGGTATCAGATAATGTCAACACGTGGTCCCTGTATTCTCCGAACCTCCAGTCTATCTGGGGAGACAGAACTCTAAAACATCTTAAGAGCATAGAAAACAACGTGTGTTCCCACATAGAGTGTGACCCAAGTAAAGGAGCAGCTGACTTGTCCAGACAAGACTTGTATAGCGTGTACTACTTTCTGGAGCACTGACAAGAATCAAGAAGAAAAAAGCAAAACCTATCATAAGTCAACAGGTTGTCTAAAAGCCCATGCTCGAAAAACATGGGCCCGGTAGATCCTTATTTATCATCTTTGTTTAGATACAGTGTTTACAAAGTGGACTAGAGGGTTTTCCACCAACCCTGGAAACTTTCAGGCTTTTGATACAGAAGAACCGGTTTATGTTTGTTTGCTTGCTTGCTTGTTTTGTTTTTGGCCATGCTGCATGGCTTAGTTCTCCCACCAGGGATTGAACCCTGGCCCTTGGCAGTTAAAGTGCAGAATCCTAACCACCGGACCATAATGGAATTCCCAAGAAGAACTGGTTTTGAGGTTAAGCGTTACTACTTGCTGGCTGTGTGATCCTTGGGCAAGTCAGTGACTTCTCTGAGTATCATTTTTTTCTCTAAATGGTGATAGTAGTATCTATTGACAAGGACACTGTGAGGGTTAACAGAGGTAATGTTTGGGAATATGCAGTTGATAACACTGGTTATTGATACAAAGGGCCTCTTAAAATTATCCTGTTATACTTAATTACAGTGGACTAGAAGTACAGTACTGGAAGAGAAGTAGATGTATAACCACACAGGAAGACATACCGAAGAGAAAACGGTTCCAGCTCTCAGGC
The DNA here is from genome assembly GCF_033118175.1 of Dama dama. Lineage (NCBI taxonomy): Eukaryota > Metazoa > Chordata > Mammalia > Artiodactyla > Cervidae > Dama > Dama dama. Next base: position 76,671,608 of record NC_083698.1, on the reverse strand, counting down.
AACCGCAGGGGACAGGTCACTTAACAGATCATCAGCTCTCACGATAAATGTCCAGATCTGACTCAGCATGAAGATATCATTATATCAGGACAGTACTTCCAGGCTTATTCAGAATAAGTTTACCCAGCCAGATCCTAAATAGCAGAGAGCTTGAAAGAAGGATTTATCTAAAAGAAGGATTTGTCTTTTTTTTTTTCTTTTGGTTTGAATTTTAGCTATTATAACAACAACTAAATCAACTAGTACTTCATGTGTTACTGTGTTCCAGATACTATCCTGAGGACTTTATATTGTCTTAACTCATTTAACCCTCAGCAACACCTCATGGAGGATGATACTAGGATTATATCTATTTCACAAATGGTGAAGTTAAAGCTCAGTGAAGGTAACTTTCCTAAAGTCACATAGCTTTCAAGTGATAGAGTAATGATTTTAACTAAAGCAGTCTGGCTTCAAAGCCCACACTTTTAGCCACTGTATAAATGATATTAAGTTGATATTTTTAAACCCTCATTTGTCAGTTCTGGAGAAAATATCTGAATATTTGCCTTTCAAGTTTGAGTTTTTGGACATTCAGAAATTTCCAATTTTTACATGGTTAAATTTATGAATTCAAAATGAATTCATCCTTGCCCACATGAAGCTTAGCTACTCAGGTTTACCTTATTCTATATCTTTTATGTGTACTTTTAATTTTTATTTTGAGATAATTAGAGTTTTACAGGAAGTTTCAAAAATAGTATGCAGCAGTCCTGTGCACCCTTTATTCAGCTTCCCCTAATAGTCACATTTTACATAATTATAGCTCACTATCAGAATCAGGAAGTGGAATGGCATGTGTGCATAATTTGATGCCATTTATCACATATGTAGATTCATGTTGCAATTTCTGCAATCAAGATACAGAACTATTCCATCATCACAAAGCTTTTTAAGCTTTCTTTTTTATTCAAAATGTTTTGCTTCATCTGAAATGTATTTTGGTGTTATTGAGAAGTAGGGAATGTATTTTCTAATTTCTAATTTTCTCATAACGATTTATTTTAACCAAATCATCATTTGACACTAATTAGAAATTTTGCCATTCTAGCACTGCACAATGACAAACGCCAGATCTTTCAGAGGTTAGGGTGGTCGTTCTTCCAATTTACAGCCTTACCTCCTAAAATTTCAGTCATGGCAGAAGTGGGATTTGATTTTTCTGCCATCGGAAATAACAGAGCTTATATCAGGGTCTTGGACCACCTAACTGTACTGCTGTGAAATTAGTGGCTTCTGTTTCCTTTACTTTGTCTGTAAGTCTCTTTGGGGCAGCCTGGAGGGCTGGGACCACCTGCTGCACTCACTGGTACCTCCTTTTCAGGGCAGCACATCTCAGAAACTCAGAAGGGAGTGGTCATGAGTTCAGAGTCACAAAACTCAAAGTCTCATCACTTTTTAAATTTCCTTAATTTTCCTTCAGCCTCAGCTTTCTCATCTGTAAAATGAGAAAAATAGTATCTGCTTCAGGGTTATAATTTTTATGAAGATTAATTGAGGCAATATATTTTATTTATTTACATGTAATTCATTTTATTCTCTTTTATTGAATATAAATGACATAAAACATTGTATTAGTTTTAGGTATACATCATAATGATTTGATAATTGTATATATTGTGAGATGATCACCATTGTAAGTCTCGTTAACATCTGCCCTGGTGGCTCAGATGCTAAAGAATCTGCCTGCAGTGTGGGAGACTCAATTTCAATCTCTGGGTCAGGAAGAGCCCCTAGAGAAGGTAATGGCAACCCATTCCAGTATTCTTGCTTGGAGAATCCCTTGGACAGAGGAGCCTGGCAGGGTACAGTCCATGGGAATGCAAAATGTTGGACATGACTGAGTAACTAACATTCACTATTATAAAAGCTTTTAAGATTTACTCTCTTAGTAACTGCCAAATATGCAATAGAGTTAGCTATAGTCACCATGCTGTATATTAAATTCCCATGACTTATTTATTTTATAACTTTTGACTCCCTTCACCTATTCTTCCCCGCTCACGACCACTTCTAGCAACCACCAGTCTGTTCTCTGTACCTATGAGCTTGTTTTTGTTTGATTTTTAAGATTCCACATGTAAGAGAGGTCTTATGGTATTTGTCTTGTCTGACTTCTTGCACTTAGCATAGTATCCTCAAAGTCCACCCATTTTGTCACAAATGGCAGAATTTCCTTTTTATGGCTAAATAATATTCCATTGGTGCTTCCCTAGTGGCTCAGATGGTAAAGAATCTGACTGCAAAGCAGGAGACCCAGGTTCAATCATTGGGTCGGGAAGATTCCCTGGAGGAGGAAATGGCAACCAACTCCAGTATTCTTGCATGGAGAATTCCATGGACAGAGGAGCCTAGCAGGCTACTGTCCATGGGGTTGCAAAGAGTCAGACATGACTGAGTGATTAACACAGTATTCCATAAATTCCATTGTACATATATACCACAATTTTTTTATCCATTTATCCATCAATGGACACTTAGGTTGTTTCCATGTCTTAGCTATTGTAAATAATGCTACAACAAACTTGGGGGTGCACATATCTTTTCAAGTTAGTTTTCATTTTCTTTGGATAAATGCCCAGAAATGAAATTGGTGGATCATATGGTAGTTCTATTTTTAAAATTTTAAGGAACTTTCATACTGTTTTCCATAGTGGCTGCACCAATTTACATTCTCACCAACAGTGTACAAGGGTTCCCTTTTCTCCACATCCTTGCCAACACTTGTTATTTCTTATCTTTTTGATAATAGCTATTTTAAGAGGTATGAAGTGATATCTTACTGTGGTTTTGATTTGCATTTCCCTGGTGATTAGTGATGTTGAGCATCTTTTCAAGTACCTATTGGCCATCTGTATGTCTTCTTTGAAAAATTATCTATTCAGATCTTGTGCTTATCTTTTAATTAAATTCTGTTTTGCTATTGAGTTGTATGGGCTGTTTATAATTTTGGATGTTAACCTCTTATCAGATACATGATTTGCAAATATTTTCTCCCATTGTATAAATTGCCTTTTCATTTTGTTGATGGTTCTCTTTATGTGCAGAAGCTTTTTAGTTTGATGTAGTCCTATTTGTTTATTTTTTCTTTCACTGCCTTTAAATATATAGCCTAGGAGGGCCTCAACATAGTCTAGTGTTTTTGTGATCATTATCATTTCTAATAATATAACATTTCCTTTATTTGTGACATATATTTTTATTTATATATATTAGTATTGTCTTCGATCATGATGGTGTTTCTTATTCCCTCTTAAAAGGTCAGTATAATAGAATCTTAGAACTGAGGGAAATATGGTCATTGTAAGATTTGAGTTTGAAGTTGATGATCAATGTCTTAGTTCATTTAGGCTGCTGTAACAAAAATATAAACTGGGTATCTTATTATCTTATAAATAACAGAAATTATTTCTCATAGTTCTGGAAGCTAGGAAGTCTAAGATCAAGGTACCAAGAGATTCAGTGTGTGGTGAGGGTCCACTTCTTGGTTCATAGATTACCATGGTTCCACCATGTCCTCAAAGAACAAAAGGGGAGAGGGAACTCTCTAGGCCCTCTTTTATAAGGGCACTAATCCCATTCCTGAAGGCTCTGCCCTCATGAGCTAATCATCTTCCAAAGGCCCCACTTTTAAACACCATTCCCTTGGGAATTAGGTCTTGACATATGAATCTGGAAGAACACAAGCATTCAGTCTATGGCAATTAAAAGCAAAAACATTTTCTTTCCTCCCTGGATGATGTTCTCATGGCAGTAGCTTCTTCTATTAGTAGCAGTATCCATTCAGCGGCTTTCCAGGTGGCACAGTGGTAGAGAATCTGCCTGCTAATGCAGTAGATGCCAGAGATGTGGGTTCCATCCCTGGGTCAGGAAGATCCCCTGGAGTAGAAAAAGGCAACCCACTGCAGTATTCTTGCCTGGAAAATTCCATTGACAGAGGAGCTTTGTGGGCTACAGACCATGGGGTCACAAAAAGTCAGACATGACTAAGCAGTAGGGACTCCTCTGGCTTACGAAAAAATTAGGCTTGCTCTAAGGCTGGCTACCTCCAGTGTGCAGCTGTCTCTTGGGACCTTGCTAAGCTTAATTTGAAGGAAATCACAATATTGTCAAGGGTATACAAGATAGCTTTGTATGAAAGCTTTGTGTTCAGAAAGCTAGGCTGTGTAACCCTCCTGCCCGCTCTTCTCCCTTTTGTGTTTACAGCCCCACTGGGGTCAGATGTGCAGTCCTATTCCTTAAAGAAGTCCTTACAAAGATAGCGGGTTTTCACACAACTCTGACAACTAGAAAACTACTCACCTTCATTGTCCATTTTCACCTTGGAACACACCAGCATTTGTCCCAGGAGTAGCCCTAGGCATTCTATAATTGCCCAAGGTAGAGCTTCTTTAAACCTCTAGTACTAACTCAGATTACATGAATCTATATCTCACACTAAAGGAAAAATCTGCCTTAAATGAGAAGTATACAGTGAAGTACGTCAGAAAGAGAAAGATATCGTATATTAACACATTTATATAGAATCTAGAAAAAAGGTACAGGTGAACCTATTTCCAGGGCAGAAATAAAGAAAGAGACCTAGAGAATGGGCATATGGACACAGCAAGGGAAGGGGAGGTGGGATGAATTGAGAGAGCAGCACTGACATTTATACAATGCCATGTGGAAAATAGGGAGCTAGTGGGAACCTGCTATATAGAACAGGGGGCTTAGCTCGGTGCTCTGTGATGACCTAGAGGGCTGGAATGGGGGTGGGGGTGGGAGGGAGGCTCACGAGGGAGGGTATATATGTATACATGTAGCTGACTCACACTGTTGTATAGCAAAAACCAGCACAGTATTGTAAAGCAATTAAACTCCAGTTTTTTTAAAGTGGCTATAATATAAAAAAAAAAAATAAAAATAAAGTGGCTATAATAAAAAGATACGCAGTTAAAAAAAAAAAAATGAAGGATATAGATCTGAAACCCCAGCATAAGCTATGAAACTACTGCAATAGATCCTCTTTATAAAAAAAAAAAGAGAGAGAGAGGGGGCAATTTTGGAAAAGAAGAGAATTTCTTTCCTTTCTTCTCTGCTTCATCCTCATTTTGTTTTGGGAGGTGTTTTGTTTATGTGCATAGGAGTGTTTTGTTTCTGAGTTGTGACTATAAAATCCAGGAATGATGCTGTGATGTTCATTTCCTAAAGAGGCACTCCTACAGGAAATTGGGCTTCAAGAAAGGAAAAGTGTGTGTTTTCCTGAAGGAAGTGCTTGTAGAAAGCTAAATCTGGGAAACAAATCATGGAGAAGGTATAAATAAACTTCTGGCACTTTGCATTTGAATGGTGAGATAGTACCTTTGGTCCCAAGGAAAGCAATTTCTTTTTGGACGCGATCCTTAAGGCATGTGAGAGATTCAGGTTTAATTTTAAAACCAGCACCTTTATTCTTCTCATTTTCCCTAAACCACCTGACCACAGGCACATACTCTGCAACCACCAACACCAGGATACTTACAAATGGGAAAATTGAATTCCACTTAGAAAAGAAGTATTAGAAATCTCCACGGATGTAAGCCTTAAATATTGTTTCTAAGTAAGCTCTGGTGGGTTTTTGTTCCTTTCGAAAGAATTGACTTCCTATGTTAAAACTTGCTGGGTTATAAATTGTAAATGAAATCTTTTTTCCATGCCCTTAAAAACTTACTGACAGCACAATTTTAGCAAAGAGTAGATTTTATTAGAAACAAAAACTGAAGTAGAAAATTTTAATATTTAGCATACATGATATCAAATGTCTTTTTTCATGAAATTGCTTAATAATATTTGTATACTTTGAATAAAATGAGATGGAAATAAATTATTCCTTACACTGTGGGTTTAGAGAATAGGACTTGGTCTTGGTAAATCTTCCCAGATCGTCACAATATCCACACAACAACAAGAAACAGGTAGCTCTTTCATGAAATGTAACAGAGGTGACCTCAACATGGGGTGGGGTGGAGGTGGGGGGTGGATGGTTTTCTAGCCATCTCTCCTCATTCTGTCAGTCACTACTAGGTCCCTGGAAAAGGTCATGGGGGTAAACCCTCAGCTTTATTACTGAAAGGAGTCAAAGGATTGGTGCACTGGCTGGTCAAGCAGCTCTATATGATGGACGCCAACAGCTTCTACTACAGATGGTTCCTCCATAATGGCAAATTGCTATAGGTGACAATATTAGTTTTCAGTGTCAGCACACATCAGAATCACTTGAAAGACTACTTAACATACATATTGCTGGACTTCATTCCCAGAATTTCTTACAGATCTGAGGTGGGGCTCAAAGCTTTACTTTTAGAAGTTCCCAGGTTTTGCTGATACAAGTCAGGGATGAGGGAACAGCTTTGAGAATGTATCATATTGAAGATTTCCTTGAAATCATCTCAGATGAAAGAAACACAAATCTTACTTCAAAAAGCACTGGAAGTCATAGGATCATTACTGAAATTTTCTGGAAGAAAGGGCGGGGTATAGGGGTATATGTCCACTATACCATGTTCAGCAAACTTTCTACAAAAGAATTTTTAGATATTTGTTCCTGTCTTCAAATTTTTCAGTTCAGTTCAGTCGCTCAGTTGTGTCCGACTCTTTACGACTCCATGAATCACAGCACGCCAGGCCTCCCTGTCCATCACCAACTCCCGGAGTTTACTCAAATTCATGTCCATCGAGTCGGTGATGCCATCCAGCCATCTCATCCTCTGTCGTCCCCATCTCCTCCTGTCCCCAATCCCTCCCAGCATCAGGGTCTTTTCCAATGAGTCAACTCTTAACATGAGGTAGCCAAAGTATTGGAGTTTCAGCTTCAGCATCAGTCCTTCCAATGAACACCCAGGACTGATCTCCTTTAGGATGGACTGGTTGGATCTCCTTGCAGTCCAAGGGACTCTCAAGAGTCTTCTCCAACAACACAGCACAAAAGCATCAATTCTTCGGTGCTCAGCTTTCTTCACAGTCCAACTCTCATATCCATACATGACCACTGGAAAAACCATAGCCTTCACTAGACAGACCTTTGCTGGCAAAGTAATGTCTTCTCTTTTTAATATCTTATCTAGCTTGATCATAACTTTCCTTCCATGGAGTAGGCATCTTTTAATTTTATGGCTTCATCCACCATCTGCAGTGACTTTGGAGCCCCCAAAAATAAAGTCTGATACTGTTTCCACTGTTTCCCCATCCATTTCCCATGAAGTGATGGGACCAGATGCCATTATCTCAGTTTTCTGAATGTTGAGCTTTAAGCCAACTTTTTCACTCTCCTCTTTCACTTTTATCAAGAGGCTTTTTAGTTCCTCTTCACTTTCTGCCATGAGGGTGGTGTCATCTGCATACCTGAGGTTATTGATATTTCTCCTGGCAATCTTGATTCCAGCTTGTGCTTCAAAAGTTTTACTTCTCACTAAAACTCCGAACTTTCCCTGGGTTATAAAACACTCTCTAAGTGTTAGCTGTATGGTGGGCTACCTATTTCTCCTTCCAGAAAGTGTGGTGGAATGCCAAATGGAAATATGTTGCTACATAGATAATCTTAAATTTGCTTTTGTTTAGTTACATAGAAATAAGTTATTAGAAAATTTTTCTTCTACAGATCTTAAGAACAAATTACTTGTGATCCATTTCACAGTTTATAGAAAGAGTAAGATACAGTCCCAGACTCTATTTTATATTAATAGATGAGTAAGAGGCACTGAAGGGGATAAGGCTTGAATGTTTTATTCCAGAGTCGTTATCTTTGGAGGTTTTCTTCTATCCCATTCTTCCTCCATCTTCCTTTCTATAGATCTCCATAAGAAGGATGGTTTTAGGGATGTGCCTCTGTGTGTGTGTGAGAGACAGAGACAGAGACACGGAGAGAGAGATGGAGAGAGAGATTAGGAGAGATTTCTAAAATCATGCTTGAAGACAAAGAGATGAGACAAGCTTTCTAGTCATATTTAGACCTGCTGCTGCTGCTGCTGCTAAGTTGCTTCAGTCGTGTCCGACTCTGTGCCACCCCATAGACGGCAGCCCACCAGGCTCCCCCGTCCCTGGGATTCTCCAGGCAAGAACACTGGCGTGGATTGCCATTTCCTTCTCCAATGCGTGAAAGTGAAGACGCTCAGTCATGTCCGACTCTTAGAGACCCCGTGGACTCCAGCCTACCGGGCTCCTCTGCCCATGGGATTTTCCAGACAAGAGTACTGGAGTGGGTCGCCATTGCCTTCTCCATATTTAGACCTAGTCCAGGGGAAAAAAAAGATGCTAAAGCCAGATCCTTTTATTTGAGTGAAGAAACTAGACAATCATCATCAATTTATTGAAAATTCAGCCCTAGTCCTTATCAGAGGTTTTATCATCATTTGATTCTCTTTTTCCCTGGGATCTTAATTTAAGAACATTTCCTTTAAGAATTTTTATTGATAAAGATGCCACCTAAAATAAATTTAAGCTTTACCTGTAGCTTCTCTATGTTTGGAGGGTGGAATGCAGCCCTCATGGTTTTAGATGAGTTCCTGCTAGTGAAAGGGAGTCCAGAAAGAAACAGGAAGTAGCTTGTGGTTGCATGGATTGGTCCACTCAAGTTAGGATCACCATTTAACAAATTCGGTGACACTTCTAACTCAGAGTATAGCAGTATCAGGCACCGAGGAGGGCCAGTCAGGGACCATTGGTCAGGGAAGGTGGAAGGGTGGAGGCTCACACTGAAGCCCTCTGTGGTGAACAAAGGTGGGTGAGTGAACCTCCTCTTCTAGGGGTAACTCAAACTCAGGGTGTGTGTGTTTACAGTACAATCTCAAAATCAGAATTTTTCCTCTTTGTCTATTCAACCCCCACCCCAAGCTCTGCCTCCCCATCATTTGGAAGCCTGAACACTGCTGCTCATGTGTTACAGTGAATCAGAATTTCAACATTCACCCTACAAAGGTGCCTCATTCACAAGATGGAGCATCCGACCTGAGGAGGCAGATCCCTAGTGGAGCTGTTGGCATTTGCAGGGTTCACATTTCCCTAGAGTTAAACTTAAGAGCAGACATCACATCTTTTTCTTTAAATTCTTGTGTTTTCCTGCCACTGGATCTTGGGAAGATCCCATCACCTTTTCCCAGTGATATGACAACAAAAGTCTCTCATATCACTTTCAGTTAGAAGATTCATCTAAAATGTAATTCCTATGTCAATTACAGTGGAATCATAAAATCTATGAACTTATTTTAAAATGACAGCTCCTATATTTCCCAAGCCCTGGCCCACTGTGATTCAGAAGTCTGCTGGTGGGACTTCCCTGGTGGTCCAGCCGAGGATGCCACACTACCAGTGCAGGGATTCAGGGAACGCCGTTTTGATCCCTGGTGGGGGAACTAAGATCCCACATTCTGTGTGGCAAAAAAAAAAAAAACCATTGAAAAAAAAATCCAGAAGTCTGCTCTTGTGGAGGACAGAAGAGGGGCACCTGGCTGGCTTCAGTTGTAATTTGTCACCTGTCTTTTATCCCTTAACCCTTCTTCTTGCCAGGAGAGGAACCCAAGGAGAGAGTAGGACAGAAAAAGCCTCACTTGTCTGGTGTTGGGTGATCTGGTGTAGACCTTCTGTACTTGGAGACAGCTCAAAGCTACACTCTTTTTTTTTTTAATGATTTTTTCATTCATTTATTTAAAAAATAACTAAATCTCCCATGTGCTTATTGCCACTTTGCACACATTATCTCCTTTACCTCTCATAGCAGCACTATGAGAAGAGAGATTATAAGGCTTGATTGCACAGTTAGTAAAAGGCAGGAAAGCCCATGCGCTATCCCTTCTAACCCATTATACTCAAAGCTACCCTCTCCTGATGTGCTTTTATGAATTTCCTCTGAGAGTCTCCCACCCGCAAATCAGACCTCAGGTCCCTTAGCTCAGGCAGTGCCTCACCTGCACCTGGCCTAAAGTTAGTATCTCCTTAGTCCCAGCCTCTGAACCCAGGAGGTATGATAAACCTTTCCTCTTTTCTTAGTTGTCTTATTTAAACTTCTCATATTAAGCTTGGGGGAAAGAAGATTTTTACATGATCAGACAGTGTTACTATAATAAATGCGATCATTTGCCATTTCATAGGTGGATACTGAGTTAAGAGTTGCAAAGCCAGTTTTTGCTACCTCCCTGCAAATTCTGCAAAGGTGGTCTAGAACCACAGCAACCTGTTATTTTGTGTTTAATCTTTGTTTGGCCTAAACCAGGACAGAGGTGGAAGGCATTTTGTTTTAATATCCTGTAGCACGTGTGACTCCTGCTCTGGTGCTAGGTATCCAGAGGTGGTCAGTTTGAGTCTTTTCTTGGGAAGTATCAACTGAGTACAGAACTGTTTGAATTATTCTTTCAAACACTTATTCTTTCAAATTCCAGTGGCTCACCTTCTCCAACCCCTGCCTCTCTCTCAGCCCTCTCATGTTAAGTTTTGTGTTTTCCTTCATAGTCTCTTTCCTTTTTTGGGAGGGAGGTATTTTGACCACATAAGGGGGTGTAATTTGGCATCTACCTCCCTTTTTCCAGTAGAAAACTATCCAAAGTTATTAAACTAAAAACTATTTTAAACTTTAGTTCACTTCCCATAGTGATGCTATTTAGCTAACATTAATTATTGAAAACAAAACAAAAAAGAAATACAACTACTCACTCTCCTCCTACTCCAAAGAGTCAAATGATTTCCTGAGATTTGTCATAGAGCGAGTTAAGTGTCTCTAAAAACTGAGCACCATAGTTCTGCTGTAGTTTCTGTTTAATCTCCCAGTTTTGCCCAAAGCCATGAAGTCGACCTCAGAGCTGAGCCTCTCTCCAGCACCGACTCCCCAAATGAAAACCATGTGCCTGTGTGGTTTCCTTTGTTTTTCTTTTTAAAGTTCTCCTCCATTATTTAATGAAACTATTTAATAATGCATAGGTCTTAAATAATAGGGTTCACATTGGCTGTTATCAATTAAGTGATATTAACACAACACTTGTTCTCAGAAGCAAATTTAAGTCCGGACCTGTTTAAAGCTGATGGTAGCACCCTGGAGGAAGCTAGGAACTCTTTGAATTTTTACAAGTCAGACTACACAGGATAATCTATAAAAATAATATATATGTGAACTACTTAATACTTGCACAGCTCCCATCCATCCTTTCCTCCTTTCATGAAGGCAATTTATCAATCGAAACTCCCACCCTGGATAGTGTTACTTCTGACTCTGGTTTAATGGGAGGAAAGATCAAATTCACACAGGAGTTATATCATATTCCAGAAATCGGGTCACAAATCAAAGTCTCTACACCTACTGAGCTGTGGAGATGGCTCCTCCTTCCACCTGTCAGGAGCTGAGGTTGTCTCAAGAAAGAATTGCAGGGGTATGACTTGGATTATGAAAGTCACACTTTTAATACTATTGAATCAGTATTTTTTTAAAGCCCTCTTTTGTTTTTCAAACAGACTAACCTAGTACAGATAGGTCACTCTGGAGCATTTATTCATTTCAGTGGTACAGCAGAGAACGAGTAGTTTATGGCCACAGCGGCAAATATAACAGAGGTGATGATATGAGGGGTGAGACGGGGAAATTTTGCAACTGTGACCTAATTTGCAAAGTTGCAAAGAACCTTTGACCTGCTTTTGCTGCCTTCTTAAAGCCCCTTCTCGTATTTTCTGACATCCCCACTTCTGCCTTTTGGGACCCCAGTGTCTACTCCACCTGTGAACTCTCCTTATTTCTCACAAAACAAAGACACAAAAAAGCTCAATTCATGTGACTTCCTTGGCAGCCCAGTGGTGAAGACTCTATGCTTTTAATGTAGGGAGTTCAGGTTCTAATCCTGGTTGGGGAGTTAAGATCCAAAGTGTCGCATGATGTGGCAATAAATAAATAAAGAAACTCTCACTGTGGTCCTATAAAGACTTTCCTGGTGGCTCGGATGGTAAAGTGTCTGTCTACCATGCGGGAGACCTGGGTTCAATCCCTGGGTTGGGAAAATCTCCTGGAGAAGGACATGGCGACCCATTCCAGTATTTGTGCCTGGAAAATCCCATGGATGGTGGAGCCTGGTAGGCTACAGTCCATGGGGTCGCAAAGAGTCAGACACGACTGAGTGACCTCTGGTTCCTGGTTGGTAGTCCTATAAAGTATGTCATTTTTTGTTTTGAAAGCTCAATTTTCATTTCTTGAGGGTATTCTCTCTAAGAAAGCAGGTGAGATAAAGTAATTTACAGCTAGATGTGATTGACTCTGTCCTGAGCTCTAGATACCCAACTGTGAGCTGGACATAGATACTAGGATATATCCACTTACAGCATCTCAAACTCAACATGTCTAAAACCGAGTTTATCCTTGCTCCTCCTCCTGTGTTTTCTATCTCAGTGGAGAGGTACAAGCATGTTCTCAAACATACAAGCTACTAAATGGATAATCTGCCCAGACTTCTCCCTATCCCTTCCTCTTGTTATTCAATCAGATGTCAGGTCCTCACTTTACCTCTTCACTGTATCTTCTTTATGATTCTTTCTCAATTTCCCCAGACAACCCTAACTCTAACCCTCACTGTCATTTCAGTGCCCAAGCCCACAGGTCTGCTTGCAATTCCCCCAACCAAACAGCCCGTTGATACATATTAAGCTGTTCCCAGCTCTCATACCCCCACCTCCACATCATCAGATTTCTCTGAGTCTTCTGATACTTCTTCATGTGGTTTTTCCATCCTCCCCCCTTCCTCCTGGACCACTGTTTACTCCTTTGTTCTCCTATCATTCTCCCATTGTACATTAGTAAAGTAAGGATTGGATTTTATAGCACTCTGCTGGCTGGTTCTCTGAGGGCAGAAACATTTTCCGACCCGTCTACCTAGTGTGAGGCACTACCTAGTGTGTCGTTAGTGTGAGGCATAGACTAGCTGCTCGTGAAGGGCAGCTGCTCATTGAGGGCCCTGCTTGGATACAGGCGTTATAAAAGATGAACTTGTGAATGCACCTGCTGATGGGATGAGGGGTGTGTTCTGACTTCAGCATGTTGCCCTGGTGGGCGCTCAATACATTGATGTGGAGTTTTGTTGAGGACTGAAAGTAGAGACTTTCCAGCCTGGCACAGTGAGCCCCTCTCCCCGATCCCAGTGGGCCAGAAGAATGGACACCAGCAAGGAGGAGCACTAGTCCTCTGCTTGCTGGGTCCTGTTGTATGTTATGTACCATAACATTACATAATATTAATGACTGAAGCAGTGGTAAGTCAGGCAGGCAAGATGGAAGATTGGTTTTTCACTCCTCAAACCAGAATCCCTCCAGGAGCTCTAACCTGTGACTTTTAAACCTTAACCTAGAGCAACTTCTACAAATTATTTCTATAAATTTCATTAATCGACCAATGACAATCTATTAAGTGGTTCTTGTGTTTGAAACACTGAAATAATAGGAATTATTAACAGTCAGAATAAGCTCAGTGATACATGAGCAAAAATGACTTAGTTAATAAATATTAGCAAAATTGGCTAATTCATTTGTGAAAAAGTAATTTGCAAGTTTATTAAAGATTTAAATGCAAAATATAATAATAGGAGGAAACACAGGTGACTACTACATACATTAGAGAAATCATGAGCATGGCAGCTAAAGAAGACACTATTAGATTATATAAAAACTGTGTATCTATTAATCATAGTCACACATATAAAGGCAAATACTAAATTTTGTGGCATTTAAGACATTGATAATATGATGCAACACTATAAGTATCAATAGAAAGGAAAAGTAAAAAACAAAAATAGCAAGTATGGTATGCAATCAACTGTAAATGTGACTTATTTTTAAGGATGTAAAAATGTGCCTCTTCGAGTCAACAAAGTATGGTAGAAAGCTAGATGAAAACAACATGACAGAAAAATGTCATCTACTCACCTCTAGTGGGAAGATAACTTAGTACAATCTTTCTGGCTGCAATATTGTAGTTATGTACCAAAGATTTTAAAACATGCATCCTTTTGACCCACAGATTTTACTTCTTGGAATTTATGCTGAGGAAATAATCAAGAATGTGTAGAAAGATTAAGCTACATATTTGTTCATTGCCATAATATTTATAAAACCAAAACATCGGAATGATTTAAGTGTTCAGAAATCAGTGATTAGTTAAACAAACTATAGTGTATCTACACTAGGGCACTGTTTTAGTCATTAAAAATGATGCTGAAGATGAAGATTAATCATCATAGAAAGATCTTCACTGTTTTGATTCCATTTCTCCAAGAAAAAAAGTATATATATACACATATATATACACACAGAGAAAAAAACCTAAAACTAGAGTGATATTTTATGGGGTTACTGAGTTTGGTGCCATAATGAGAATTCTATTTTTCTCTTTTCTATTTATGTATTTTAATTAAAAAATATATAATCTGTACAATAATGAAAAGCTATTTTGTATTTAAAATGAGAGTCATGTCTTTAATAGATTTTTAAAATTATTTGAAATATTAGGGAAGAACACAAATGAAAATTATCAAAATAAAAATATAAACTATGTCCTTGACTGTGTTGATTTGTATAAAATTGTAGTGTGTGCAAAGTAGTGAATATTCTAGCATAAAAACTAGTTTCTCCCTGTTTTATTGCTACTTTGATTAATAGCAAGTCAAGTTCCTATTTCTGTCTTATGAATGTATTAAGACTCTAACCCCTGCAACCAAATCCAACAAAATCTTGTGAAAAATTTGAGAAACAAAAATTCTTGGGAAGTAACCAGGCACTTAAAAATTAACAAGTATTCAGTGTAACCTGACCTCAAGTATCACATTTTAACATCTGTTTTTCATGTTACTATACTTATTTGTGATCTGGTATTATTAAGTAATGAGGAAAATATCTAACTGTTACCATAGGTAACAGAGCAGTAACTTGAGGCCAATGGGTCGGCATGCTTTTGTCTATATAATGTAATTCAAATAAAGTCATAACATTATGGCTATAGCCTTCATCTGTCAAGCATTTATACACTTTTTTTTCTCTGATAAATGAACTGCTAGGCTTTCTGGCTGGTTAATAATAGTATAGCTTTTGGTCTTCCATTTAAAATTGCTATCAGTCATTTGGAGATTTAGGTATATACATAAACATTTTTAAGTGATTCTGCAGTGGCTTTTTTTTTTTTTTGGTGAAAGAACTTGGAATATTTTAAATAATACTTATTGAAATGGATTCCACATACTTGTATTTGAGCCAGTGTCCACACTATTGCCACAAACTCTGGGAACAAGTTCTTATAATATTAGAGACTACAAAAATATTTATTTATAGCCTTCTTCTCAAAGACTATATAAAATTTTAAGAAACAGATTTCAAAGAGACCACTTCGAAAAGGTGATTGAATATGATTCCTTCAGCTTTTAAGGTTGATTTGGAGAATTTCTAGGCAGCACTCCTAAAATACAAATTTCATTATGCTACTGTATGTTTAAATTAAAGCTTTCAATATCTTTCATCACCCTTAGGATAAAGTCCAATTTCCCTAACATAACTTAAAAAGTCATTCATGATCTGGCACTTGCCAGTCTTCTAAGATCACCTTCCCTCACCAACCCATCCCATTCTACCTTCTACCACACAGAGTTTCCATTAAGGCACTGGTATACTCTGCTCTCTGGCATGTGGGCCTTTGCTTATGCTATTTTTTCCTGAAGTTGTCTGGTCATTCTTTCCCTTCTCTGTTCTCCAGTCATCTGTATCCCAGTCTATTTCCCAGTCTATTCCATGCTCTTTGCTTTATCCATCATCACGATCATGATTGTGAAAGTTGCTCAGTCTTGTCCGACTCTTTGTGACCCCATGGACTAAACAGTCCATGGAATTCTCTAGGCCAGAATGCTAGAGTGGGTAGCCTTTCTCATCTGCAGGGGATCTTCCCAACCCAGGTCTCCCTCATTGCAGGTGGATTCTTTACCAGCTGAGCCACAAGGGAAACCCAAGAATACTAGAGTATGTAGCCTATCCCTTCTCCAGTGGATCGTCCCTACCCAGGAATTGAACTGGGGTCTCCTGCATTGCAGACAGATTGTTTACCAACTGAGCTACCAGGGATGATCGTCATCATAATGGTCATCATGAACTCTCCTGCTGCGCTAGCTGTCTGGTGTTGACATCCAGTCAGTTTCTCCATTTCTAATCTCCCTTGCGGGATTTTGGTTCCCCTTGTTCTTCCCTCTTTGGGCCCTTTGGTAACATACCAGCTGGAGTCAGCCCTGGAGAGCCATATATCAAGGGGTCTTGAGATGTTTGGGACCTCTACCAGCCACTGACTTGAGAACAGCAGAGTGAAAAACCAGGTCAGGCAGAGTCACCAAAGCCTACAACAGAAAACTCGCAAGCAGAATGAGGTTGAAAATTGGGTGAACACAGAGGGAGGACTGGGATGAATAAGAAAACCTGATGAGCAGGATAAGGCAGGAGATAGTCAACTGCTGAAATAGGAAGGCAGGGAGTTTTAGTGCAAGGACATGCAAGCTCAGGTGAAACGTCTGAGGCAGCCTTCAGTTCCCATACAAGGCACATGCAGTGCTGGTATGCTGGTCATAAATCCAGATTCCAGTCTCTTTCCTGCTGTATGTGACCTTAGGCGAATCACTTAATTACATATGGTTTTAGTCATATGATCTGGTTAAGTCACAAATTCTTGGGGACTGAGTATTCTCTCCTAACTGAGCAACTTGGATTGGATTGTAATTGCCGGAGTTTGGCACAAAAAAATCCAGAGGGTCAAGGGGATATGGCAGGGGTTCACAAAGATATAGGATAAAAATATCACAACTACTCCAAGTATTGATTTTATATAGTGGGGCAATGTTAAATATTACTTTTTTAATCCATAGAGAAATGGATATACCACAGAGTCAAGTGAAAAAATTGAATACAGTTTTAGGGTACAGTGTGAGATTACAAATAAATGTTATCCATGGTCAGGCCTCTGTAAACTTTTCATCCAAATCTTTGGGGGGGCCCTGTTTATTCCTGTCTAGTATTTGGGGCCTTTCGGTGGACACATGTGAAAAGCAGAGACTATAGTATTTATCACTCAGGCTCCTTCCAGCTAAACAAGATGTTTTTTTAAGATAATGGTAATGGTTGAATATGAACTTTGTTAATAGCAGTATTTACTTTTTTTGAAACAAGTAAAACAGCCTTAATGTAACCAAATACACTTACCTATGTTACATTTTTGCTTGCTGACTGCATATGTCTTATGCTCATCTTTTACCTATCACTTTTGAAATACAACAAATACATGGTGTTTGACAACACAACAGAAGCTCTATGACATGTTACATAAAAGATTTTAAAACAGACCTATATCTTCTCTATGTCTTCTTAGGTTCTACCTGGATTTATAACAATAGAATCCCCCTCCCCTAGTCTTTATGAATTCAAGCTACCAAAAGCACAGATAAGGTTCATTTTTCCAAATACTCCAACAATGAGTCTGGTGACAGTAACTGGGGCTTTTGATGTACCCACTTGAGTGACTGTTTCTGCAAGAGTCCTAAATAGACAGGTTCTGGAGCCAGTCTGCAGCAGCTTTCTTCACTCTAAGGATGTGTTGATAGGTTAAAGCAGGACCTAAACAGTCACTACCTGTCAGTTGCTGTGTAAATGAGAACCTCTTGATTAAAAAAAAATTGAGGGGTAAATCTCAGTGTTTGGGGCTAACAAACCAGATTAGCACAGAGCTGTGCTTTCATTTATCCTATGCCTCACTCAAGTGGCACTCATTCAAGCTGCATTTTTTTCTTCCATCTCTTGAGAGGTATTATGGACTTTCTTTACTGAGTGTTACATGGAAGCCATTTGAATAGTTTGCTGTCTGCACCAGGGATGGCAGATAAAGGATGCTATCAGTGCATCTCACTGTGAGACATAGTGGTGAAATGCTGCAATGCAGGGAATTTTATTTGGGACTGCAATTTAATAAATGATAGACTATCTCTAGGTCAAATCTAGTCCAGATCAGTCACTACCATCTGTCACCAAGCTACAGCCAACTGGCAGCTGGTTGGTGGCCATTATGAAATCCATTAGTAATTTCAGTTCATTCCTTAATTAATGGACATACTTACGCACAGAACATTCCATAATTGACCATTTTCTTCAGCTTCATTCCGTTCCTATAACCTGGACATTCTTTGCCTTGGAGGAGTGTCTTCTGGTTTTAAGTTGCTACAGTGGGGATCAGGTTTCTTCTATCACTGTTTCTGCATACATGTACAATCTGTGAAGGGGTGGAAGGTTTGGAAAATTTTGCTTTGTGTAGCTTGAAGTAGAAAATATGATTCCCAATGAAACATCTTCTGGAGTTGGAAGCATGTCAAAACTGCCCTTTCGTGAGAGATTTTAGGACTGCATATATAATTCAGTTCCAGGATGAAAGCAGGCCTTGTAGAAGCCTATGACCAAGAAAACATCCATTTAAATATGAAGAAAGCTGGCCTGTGTTTGGGGCCATTTTCCCAGTCAGTTTTTATTTTATCTGAAAGATTCCATCCATCACAGATCGACAGAGTAGAGGACTTCCTCTTTTTGGGTTGCCAACAAACACATTTTGCTACCAGTAAATTCACCACGATGAGTAACACCAATTGGGGGAAAAAATTAAACAAAGAAGCCCGACAGCCGTGAAAACAAAACAAGCATGCAGCTTTTCAACTTAAAGAAATTCTAGCTCACTCTCATACTATAATGTAGGAGAGTCTCTTGGCAGAATCATATTTTTGCTCTATTTTTGTATAATAAATACACATATAATCAAGTGAAAATAGACCTTGGTGCAGTGCTCAGCCATTCCCGTGCTGTGATGACACAGCTCATGTAAATGCTCCTTGGGAATTTTGGCTCATTCAATGAGAAAGCAGTCAGCTTTAGACCAAATATAGTCAATTCCAACAAACAGTCAAACCAGTTGCATGAAAATAAAATTTTCACTTCTCTACTGGTTGTTTTGAAATCACATTGACAGAGACAGAAGATGGACTGATCATTCTAAAACCACGTGTTTCTCCACTCCGGGTATAGTGGCCCTGAAGGATCCTGATGAATCTGCATTTTCTTAAGATGCTTGTGGTCCTCTAAATAGGACCTTCTGGAGGTAGGATCAGA
Organism: Dama dama; assembly: GCF_033118175.1. Classification (NCBI taxonomy): domain Eukaryota; kingdom Metazoa; phylum Chordata; class Mammalia; order Artiodactyla; family Cervidae; genus Dama; species Dama dama. The sequence continues at coordinate 76,652,423 of NC_083698.1, read as the reverse complement.
GAGGGTGCTCTCTAGAATCTGATCAGTTGGAATAGGGATGCTGAGGAGGTCCTGGGCTGGAGTGGTGGCAGAGGACCAGAGAGTTGCCTGTTCACCACAACCCTGTATGCACAGCTTTCACCCTTTGTTTAGTTGATGAATCTGGAACGCAGGCTATGTGCAACTGTCCTGCCAAGGCAAGAGTTTCTACTTATAAGGAATTAACTACACGAGGAAAGTAAATTACATTTAGATGGACCTAACCCTTTATTTTGTACATAAACCCTGATGATGGCTTCATTTCAGCAAGTGGCATTAGAGGAAAGATACCTGGGCTCACTATATCACACTTAGTATTTAACCATCAAGAACTGCTTCTTCCTGAATTGACAGTCAATGAATGATGAGCGAGACTTCATGATTTATCCATTCATCTCTTCATCCAATGAATGAGACAAATGGAAGTTAAGGAAAAATTGAATCCAAGCCTTCATGAGGTTTTCAGTCCACTAGAATTCATGGGCTGGGCGTGAGGACAACGTACCAGAATACAAGTGGGAATCAAATGTGTAAGACTTCTGGCAGATGAGTGCAGACACAGACAGCTAGTGTCTGTTCCTGAGGGACTCTTGTTACCTTTACTTAAACCAGTGGTGATTAGGTTAGCCTTGTTAAAACCAGCTCAGATTAGGTTGGCACTCAACATACAAAGCAAAACAAAACAACTCCAAATCCTCTTAGCATTTTAAAACCCTCCTCAAGCCACCTAAAACAAATCCCCGAAAGGTACTACTTTACATCTATAACTTGGGAAACTCAGTCCAAACAGACCAAACGGATAATTTAATCATCTTTCCTGGAAAGTCTACATTTTGAAGTTTCTTGGCTCATTAAAGAAACTACAAAAATCATAAGAATATGCATTTTAGTAGTTTTGTACACTTTATAAAACTGGTGCCCTCTGATCTACCATGCCAATGAAGACAGAGAAAAGTAGGTGTTCCTAAAAGATGCTTGGCGAAAAAGCTCACATGTGGAAGTCTACATTTGTTGGATTGTGTTCCTTTGGACCAATAATATAGTAACTGATTTTCTTTTTATGGAAGATAATTTTGATTTTTACCAAAATTCAAGTCTGCTGAGTTCCTGGTATTTGAGTATAGCCTGACATTAGAGAGATTATAGGGAATAAGTGAAGAAGTACCACTAAATTACTTTATAATGTAAATCTTGCCCAAGGGTAGTTTTTGAAGGGGGGATAACCAAATATTATCTTTTACAAGTTGTGTTCTTAAGGGTCTGAACATCCTAGAAGGATATGGGATGTAAATAAACAAATCAGTAGGTTTAGAAACCCATTACTAGGAAATATGAGTTGGTAAAGCCACATCAGGGGCACATACAAGAGAGATGGCTGATACATTGTTAAACATCATGCATGTGTAAGAGAGATTTTCTTTTGGTTTGAACATGGAAGGAATCAATACATTTCCATAAAGTTTTTAGAGGACTATTGAAACTAATAGCTAACTACATAATAAAATGCTCCTGGAGTACTGTGAGAAAATTGGGGGTCACACCACACTTCATAAACCTATCAGGTATGTTTCCATGAATCTGAATGTTGAGTGCTCAGGTAGCTCTTGGGTACAACAAGATCTCCAAATCTAGCGGGAGATAGATGGGCTGGAATCTTGCGGTCTCTCCTTTCCCCAGCTGGCATGGGAGCTGCTGCTTCTTTTGCTTTTGCTTCTAGCTATATTTGCAGAAGCATACAAAAAACACAGGTATCTCAACTGATCATTGGGTAGATGATCATTTCCCCTCTGGAATGTCTTGTTTCCTTGAAGTCACGGTTCTCTGAAAGAGGATGAGGTTGGCTTTGATTTGACAGAGACAGTTTCTGATACTAATTCCTGGTTATAGACTCCTACTTCTGATTTTGGCTTTCACTTGTGTGTGTGTGTTGTTTGGTTGTTTGTGTTTATTTTTGGCTTCCCTGGGTCTTCGTTGCTGCACAGAGGCTTTCTCTAGTAGCAGCGCGTGGGATTTTCATTGCACTGGTTTCTCTTGTGTGGCATGGGCTCTAGAGTGAAGGCTCAGAGGTTGAGATACATGGGCTTAGTTGCCCCATGGCATGTGGCATCCTAGTTCCTGGACCTGGGATCAAACTTGTGTCCACTCCAGGTGGTTTCTTAACAAGTGAACCTAGGGAAGTCTCTGATTTTTATTTTCAATTAAATCACAAAACCACGGGAAATCTCTACCTAGCTTAGTTTTTTAGAAATAACTTTTTGTTGGGGGGGGGGGAAGAAACCCGACTTTCCAGGAAACAGAGTTGCCAACCTTATATATTATACCCTGTTACTTAAGGCACAGATTGAGGATATTGAGCCCTTAACTACTACACATTGCAATTGTCTATTTGCTCTTTGCTTTTTTAAGATAGGAAACCTTCACCTGCTTCATTCTCAGTATTATCACTTTATAGACCCTTGGCAGCTGTTGGTGAATCAACAAATGCATCCATATTTATATATTTCCTGTCTATTTCCTTAAAGGATTCAAGGCAGTTTGTAACAAAACACATGGGATACAGAACAAAATTAAGATAAGAAAAAGACCAGACACCATGTGAAGAAAATGAAAATATATTTATTCCAAGGGCAAGGGCCTGGGATGAGATCTCTTGAGTACTAGACTAAACTCTCAATTGAGGCAATTGAGAGTTACTATGTTACTTTCTTAATCTGAGAAAACAAAACATACAAAGAGGATTTGTTCATGTAGGAGTGCTAGCAAGTGGGAGGGCCTGACACTCCCATTGTTGACTGTTGCCACGTCTGACCCTATTTGTACCTATCTGGTGTACTTGTCCCCTGGAGAACGTACTCCAGTACTCTTGCCTAGAGAATCCCATGGACAGAGGAACCTGGTGGGCTACAGTCCCTAGGGTTGCAAACAGTGAGACAAAACTGAAGCAACTTAGCATACACATGTGGTCCTCCCTTTATCCTGTGAAGAAGAAGAACTGATACTATGTATAAAGTAGATAACTAATGAAAACCTACTGCATAGCTCAGGGAGCTCCCCTGTCTCTGCAGTGACCTAAATAGGAAGGAAATCCAAAAAAGAGGGTGTATATGTATACGTATAGCTGATTCACTTTACTATACAGTGGAAACTAACAGAACATTGTAAAGCAAATACACCTTTTTAAAAAATTATTTGAAAAACAAAGTACAAAAAAAATAAGATCTGGAGTTGGCTGAATGCAAGGGCCTGGACTCTGAAATCCAAGTACAGCAAACGGTTTATTAATCTCTCCTCTGAAGTCAGTACAGTTCAATTTGAATATGTATTATATGTATAATGTTTGTTTATTGTGCATTTGACGTTATACCAAGTGTATATATATATGTATGTGTGTGTGTATATATATATATATACATAAATTTATACATATCAAACATGTGTATGTTTCTCTCATATGCATGAAAGCCAAACTTCTATTGGAATCAACTCTATATCCTTTATTTACAAAAAACACAAATTGGAAACAGATAAAACATGAATAAACTAATTTTATTTAAGGTTTGAGGAAACCAAAGGAAAATCCTTTTAGACATCTATTTTGCCATCATAAACGGGGCCTTTGACTGCATTTGCCAGTAGCCCATTTTTATAGCCCTGTTAAAACTCTGGAAGGACACAAAGTGGTTGAGAGAAGTGCTTGCCCAGAGCAGTGCCATCTCAGATGGGAGCTATTCTGGGCTCCTTCCAGGTCCAGTTTCCCACTGGTCACTGCAGCTTGGTCTTGTTTCCCCTCCCAGGATGTGCGCATCCGCTGGTCTTCTCATGCAGTTGTACGAGTCCTGCTACTCAAGGTGTATTCTGGCAGCATCAGCATCATCTGGGAGCTTGTTAAGAAGGCAGTCTTGAAAATGAGAATTTTCTAACCCAGCTCTCCAGGGGGGTTTATGCATGCTAGGTTTTGAAGCATTGACCAAGAGCACACGTCAGCTTAAATAAATGGAGTGAGTGGATAAGTGAATGAATGGGTACTCTAAAGAATAAAGAGTATTCTTTTACAAATATGTCTTATCTAAAACTCTCTTCTTAGAATCCTAATATCTAAATGTTACAATGCATTTTCTGTCCTGGTAGAGAGGGACCAGCTTAGAATTCTTACCCATTATTAATTGTTTAATTATAAACAATTGAGTTTTGAGTTCCTGACTGCTCGCTTTTTTCTTTTCTTTTTAAAAAAAATGATCTTATTTTTAAATTTTATTTTCACTTTTAATTGAAATATACTTGACATATAACATTAATTTAAGGTGTGCAACATGTGGATTTGATGTATTTATATATTACACTCTGATTTCCATTGTAGTGTTAGCTAACATCTTTAAAAATCACATAATTACCATTTCATTTTTTGTGATGAGAATAATTGAGTGAATCTCTTAGACGTTTTGTTGTAAAAGTATTCTCTTCTAGATAAAACCCTACCTATTAAGTACATGACCCCCATGACACACCAAAAGAGTCATGGAACATGCTGGACAGTGGAGACCTGTCCTTTCCCACAGCCTTTCCAAACCTTGCATTTGTTTCTTTCTCTCTTGTAACTCTTGGGATTTATCAGAACTTTGTCTCCTTGCACTTGGCTCATGTGATTCCTCCTAGAGATAACCTCTTGAATCCTGTAATTAGTCGTTTGTACCTACGTACAATCCTGTTTCGCAGTAGACTTAATCCAGGACTCCAGTTCTCAGAACTGCTGTGCTCATGATGGAAGTTCCAGACTCCTTCCATGGAGAAATTGGATTTTCTCCCATTTCTACTGCCTCAAACACTTTGACAGCCTTGATTTGTGAGGATAAGTTTTTTTAGACAAGGAACTTGCCAGAGGGAGTAAGGGGAGTTTAGGACTTTATAGCAAGGCAACTCCTGGTAACAAATAATGGTAACTCTATAGTAATAGATATAGGGTCCCTGGTGACTTAGTGGTAAAGAATCTGCCTGCCAATGCAAGAGATTCCGGTTCGCTCCCTGGGTTGGTAAGAACCCCTGGAGAGGGGAATGGCAACCCACTCCAGTATTATTGCCTGGAGAATTCCATGGACAGAGGACCCTGGCGGGCTACAGTCAGTCCATGGGGTCCCAAAGAGTCTGACACGACTTAGTGACTAAGCATGCATGCACGTACGTGTAATAGATGCTGGTATAATGGATACCTTTATGGTCAGGAAGGCAATAGGTAGAAGATAATGTTGAACTGTTGGCAGCTTTGGCTGCTTTGGCTCTGGCACTCTGGTCTCAATTGATATCCTAGCTCCTCCATTTAAAATGACTGGGTGGCCTTCACCTATTACATAGACTCTGTACCTCAGTTTCTTTGTAAAATGGGGCTAATCAACAGTTAAAGGAAATAATCCATGCAAAATATATGGTACACAGTAAGCAGTCATTAAATACTGGTGATTGTAAATCCATGGCTGATTCATATCAATGTATGACAAAACCCACTGGAAAAAAAAAATAATAATAATTAAAAAAAAATGCTGGTGATTGTTAACTAATATGTGCTAAGCTTCACGCCTCTGTTACTAAACTTTTTCTTAGATGTCTTAAAAGTCAACATCTTATATTCCAGCATAATATGTTCATGGAGTGAAATTACCTTGAGAATAGGATAAAAGAGAAGATGAGGCTCCATGACACTTTCCTTATGGTTAAGATTCCACTCTTCCAATGTGGGGGTGCAGGTTCGATACCTGATCAGGGAACTAGATCCCACATGCTGCATGGTATGGCCAAAAAAAAAAAAAAAAGTTAAAATTAAAAAAATAAATAAAAAGAAGCTTAGGCTCTGTGTTCTGGAAGACCTTGTCCTTGGGTTGGTTCCCCACCTCCATGTTGGTGCACACTATAATGGAATACACAGGTGCTGCTTGGAACAGGCATTTCCATGCAAGAAACAAGTTTGATCATCAGGGGAGGGGTTTGTGCTTACAGCCAAAAGCCTTGTGCACTAGGAAAACAAAGAATGATATATAAACAAGGTGCAACACTTGCATGGCAGGTGAAAGATGAATGAGGCACTTAAGCAAGGCTCTTGAGACAGAGCACTGTGTGTGATTGAGAGGCTGCACTGACTGTGTATATTGTGTTTGGACAAACAGGTGAGGACCCTGTGGGCTGTCAAATACTGAATAATATATTAGTAGGATGGTATCATATTATTGTTAGTGACTCCTTTGCTCACTGTTAGCTAAGGCAGTAACTTTCTCTCCATATAAGGACTTCATGACCTTTGAGATTTTCTATTTTGCCTTTTTCAAGTATACTTTTCCATGCTATCAACAAAGATGTGTCATGATTTGTTTAGTAGGAAATTTATTATTATTGTCCCCTGGAAGTTATTCTTTAGCTTATCCAAGAGATATGAATTCATTTGTGAATCCAAAAGCTGGTTCCCAGAATGCAAAGTCTCAATGGATATAAAGCTGCAACATTTTGGAAACTACTTTGCACACAGCCTTCTTCATCTTCAGGAACAGAATCCAGCCCACTGGACCATTCTTTTTCATAAGCATTTTTCATTTAGTTGAGTCCCCATGGCCTTTAGAGGTCTTTTTCATCCTACACTTATACTTTGACAAATGTAGACTGTTCCATTGAAAACATTCAGTTATACCCTTCATGTCTGATAGCTGTGCTGGGGTTCAGCAAGAAAACCCATATTCTTCCATATAAGGGTGTGTATGTGTGTGTGTGTGTGTGTGTGTTAGTAACTCAGTTGTGTCTGACTCTTGTGACCCCATGGACTATAGCCTGCCAGGCTTCACTGTCTATGGGATTCTCCAGGCAAGAATACTGGAGTGGGTTGCCATATCCTTCTCCAGGAGATCTTCCCAACCCAGGGATTGAACCCAGGTCTCTTGCATTGCAGGCAGATTCATTTCCATCTGAGCCACCAGGGAAGCACTAATGTCACTATAAATTTAATATAATCTTTTTCTCTAGCTCTGCATGAGTCATAAGGGTGAAATATTTAATTATAATAGTCAGAGAATTTTGCATACCCTAGGAATGTTGTTCTAGAAACTTATGTACAAAATCAGTCAGGCGTAATTCCTTTCATTATTTATTTTCCTTTAATATTTGGGGCTCTCTTATTCATAGAAATTTGTATCCTGCATTTTTAACTTTCCTGTTTCATTAAATAATTTTGTGAACATAATTTTAATAGCTCCTCATATATTTGTATTATTATTTATTATTCTATATTTGAAGATTTAGGTTATTACCAATTTGATAATACTACAAATGTGTTGAGGTGAACAATTTTTTGTGTGGATAAGGCTTTTCCTTTAAAAAAAACTGTTTCTTGGGCTTTCCTGGTGGCTTGGTGGTAAAGACTCTGCCTACCAATGCAGGAGACATGGGTTTTAATCCTGGTCCAGGAAAATCCCACATGCTGTGGAACAACTAAGCTTGTGCAGCACAACTATTGAGCCTCTGCTCTAGAGCTTGGGAGCTGCAGCTAGTGAAGTCTGCATGCCGTTGAGCCCGTGCTCCACAAAAAGAGAAGCCAATGCACTGAGAGCCTGAGTGCCACAGCTAGAGTAGCCCCTACTTGCCACAACTAGAGAAAAGTCCATGCAACAGTGAAGATCCAACACAGCCAAAAATCAATCAATAAATAAAGTTAAACTGTTTCTTTAGAACAGAAGCACAGAATTAGGATTATTTGGTCAAATGGTACATTTTTGTCTTCATAATTATATATATAAATATTGACTAAATCCTTCTCAAAAAGATATATACATTTAGATCTTTACCTTCAAGGTAAAAATTATGTGTCTTCTTTCACCCTTGAAAGGTACCTCCTTGTTTAAGACTGTAGTGAAGTGAAAATTGCTCAGTTGTGTCTGACTCTTTACAACTCCATGGACTATGGAGTCCATGGAATTCTCCAGGCCAGAATACTGCAGTGGGTGGCCTTTCCCTTCTCTAGGGGATCTTGCCAACCCAGGGATCAAACTCAGGTCTCCCGCATTGCAGTCAGATTCTTTAAGAGCTGAGCCACAAAGGAAGCCCAAGAATACTGGAATGGGTAGCCTATCTCTTCTCCAGCAGATCTTCCCGACCCAGGAAATGAACTGGGGTCTCCTGCATTGCAAGCGGATTCTTTCTTTACCAACTGAGCTATCAGGGAAGCTGATTAGGAATATACATATTTACAAAGGTTGCAAGTAAAACATGGTTTTTCATGGTTGCTCTGGGCACATAGTGTCTTACTGCTTGACTATATTTAACTGCCATGGCTTTTCTCAATTAAATATATTTGTTTAGGGCTAAATGGAGCTTAAAGAAAAGAGGAGTTTCCTAAGGTTCTCACCTGTGGGGAAAAAAGGGGGCTTTACAAATTCTGTGAATATATGTATATATTACCTTATGTAAGTAAAATCTGACACCTCAGAATATAGCTGCCTCACTAGAATGCTGTTCTATAGATGCAATTCATGAGTTTGTTACACAAAAGAGACATCTTCATTAAGAAAGCTTTACTTTGTAGTTAGCCAAGCAGCTCCCTCACTGCGATCTATTGAACTCTCAACACAAGGGTTTGTAAAAAAAGAAAAAGAAAAAGGCTTTACATAACAAAATGATAACAATAGTAATAATTACAGCCAAATATATTTAATGCTTATGTGTGCCAAAAGCTGTCTAAGACTTCATGAAAGTGAAAGTGTTAGTCCCTTAGTCGTGTACGACTCTGCAACCCCATTAACTATAGCCCGCCAGACTCCTCTGTCTGTAGAATTCTCCAGGCACAAATACTGGAGTGGTTAGCCATCCCTTCTCCAGGGGATCTTCCTGACCCAGGGATCAAACCTATGTCTCCCACATTGCAGACAGATTCTTTATCATTTGAACCACCAGACATAAATATCTTATATAATCATCTCAAATCATGACTTCATCCATTAAGGAAAAACTTGAGAAAGTCAATATTTAGGAGTTACCAGCAAATAACTGAATCCTACAAATGAACCAGAATAGTGAGGATAACATGCATCTTTGTTTATATGGTGAACATCACCCACAAAGTACCAGCCTGTACCTGTGCAAAGTCACTTCAGTCGTGTTCGACTCTGCAGTCCTATGGACCATAGCCCACTGGACTCCTCTGCCCATTGGATCCTCCAGGGAAGATTACTGGAGTAATTTCCTTCTCCAAGAAAAACCCATTTCCTTCTCCAGGAGATCTTCCCCACCCAGGGATCAAACCTGTATCTCTTAAGTCTCCTACATTGGCAGGCAGGTTCTTTACCACTGGTACCATCTGGGAAGCCAATTGGAGCAAACACATCGCTAAAGTGGAAGAAAGAAAAAATTGATGTGGAAAAAGTATTTGGTTTTCACTTTCTACCCGGTTACTGAAAATGGCAAAACTTGGTGCTCTGTGATGACCGAAGAGAGGTGGAATTGGGAGGCGGTGGGAGGGACGCTCTAGAGGGAAGGGGTATATACATATGCATAGCCGATTTGCATTATTGTGCAGCAGAAACTGCAACATTGTAAAGCAATTATACTGCAGTGGTAATCAGCTCAGTCAAGCAAACCAGAGGCAAGAACCACGTTTGTTGCTGCTCCATTGAGATACGACAGCGCTATGAATATTTAGGCTGAAAAACATGCCTGTAAGTCATTTTGATAACATGTGATTGAAATTATGAGTCACTGGATGCAGAAAGTCAGCTGGGAAAACAAATGTATCTGAAAGAGGCCTAGGCCTAACTCTCAAACGAGCCCATGTCTCTTCTGTTTTAGTTTCTGTGTATGACCATCCCTATTGCTCTACCCCATGCTCTAGCTAATTCAGGCCAAAATTATATATATGTATATATGACTCAGCCCTTTATGACCAATAAAATCTTAGTGTATCCAAAGGACTGGTTAACTACAAAGTTATCAGTGACCCTGCTCACACTGATCTGTGTCATCTCCCCAACCCCTCATCATCCAGGCTCCTTCCTAAAATAGTTCTCCTTATCGCTTGCCCTAGAGCAGCACACATCTGCCTCAAGCAAGATATTTCCTCACCAATACAAGTTCCTGCAGAAACCAAACCAAAATGTAAAATGAAAGCACAAAATTTAATGAATTTTAAAATGGCCACCTTATTGCTTCTTTTTGTAGAAATATCCCAGTTATTGTAATGGTCGTTTTCTGAACTTGAGTGGATTGTGTAAGTGATGAACCATGTGGAAGGAGGATGTGATATGCAGTGTCTCTGATCTCTCTTGGGCAAGGACTGTCACTTGCTTGCCGCTTGGGTGGCTCTGGTTCTCTGGAATGGCTGCCATAAAGTAAACATATGCTCTTGCTTTCTCATTCAGGCAGAGGACTGAATAATTACATTTATCAACGGGTATTCTGCTTTGCGGCTGTTTAGATATCGTGTGTGCCCACATCATTTCCTCTGTGGTTTCCGGATGCTGAAAATCTTTCCCGGTTAAACTTCTATCATACTGTGTCAAGAGTGATAACCAGTCTTAAACATATTTGGCATGCATGACTTTATTAAAGAAGACATGGTTAGGGAAGCAGATGCTGGTTCTTTGTTATACCCCGCTGGCCTTGATATTCCTGTGGATGTATGAAGGGAAAGCTTTACAACTCCAAATAAGGAGATGCCTTAATGTTGTTTGATCCTAAGTTGATTTTACAACACATTGCCATCAAGGAGGGAGAAACGAAGCCCTCAACAAAATATTACTTGCATCTTACCATACCCAAGCTTCTAGGCAGCACTCAAGCCAACAGAAGAAATGACAAATTTCTGAATCATGTGGACTATTTGGTGTCCCCAGTATTCTTTCCCCTTGTGTCTGTGTTGAACCCAGGTCAGGAACACTAGAATAAAGAGACAGCATATGGTGATGGAGTGTAAGCTCTGTCATCCGCGAGAAGGATCTGCCACTTTTCCCCTCTATTTGTGATCTTAATCGAGTTATTTTAGCTCCCCAAGTCTGTGTCTTCATCTATGAGATATTTATGAGATAATAATAACTATGTCACTCGACTTTTGTATGGATAAAATGAGACAGGGCATGCAAATTGCCCCATGTGTGGTGGGCAGTGCTCACCTCACACTCATCTCTGTCTTTTCTTTACATTCATGCTGGTTAGACTGTCTGATTTTGACACATCACTTAGGAAACTCTGCCCTCTCACAGAGTCCACATAATTTTTTATGGTCATGCTCTATTTTCATCCAACTGACTTTTTTCTTTCTCACTGCTTTTGTTCAGTTGTTCCCTGAAAGAGTAGACTGGTTGGCAGTGATTCACATTGAAGTGATGATTTCTTGAACAACAAATGGACATGAGTAAGAAAAGTGTTTACTTCCATGACACTGAATAGGATCAAGAATTATTTCATTAAATAAAGTAGATCAGGTTATACATCTTCGATTGGACACCTGGGCTTTGCCTTAGAATCTCCAGAGCATCAGGGGAGCAGACAACTAAATCCAGTAAGAAAGATGAGACCGTCACAACCTCCTGACCTGTTCTTAGACTAATCAAAACTCAGTTTCCCCAGGGGACAGTTGGATAATTCCTAAAAATGAGGGAATGATTTGGTTCTTTCTAAGTGAAGACAGCAAACACAATCATCCTACCGACCACTTCTTGGAATGGTTCCTTCCACATGGCTTTGCAAGCTGCTGTCCTGAATGAAAAAGAATACTGTCTCAGCTTTCATCAAAGTTTGTAGCAACTGGTTCTGGAATAATTTCAGTAAAGGTCTCAATGCCAAGGATGATTGAGTTAAAGATATTAAGTCTGGACTTCTAATATTCTGACTTTAAAATTCATAAATCACCTTTATATTTCACTGGATTCTATTATATTTTCTCTTTATTGTTGTTGTTGTCAGTCACTAGCTTGTGTCTATCTCTTTGCAACACCATAGATTGTAGCACATCAGGTTTCCCTGTCCATCATTATCTCCTGCAGTTTGCTCAAATTCATGTCCATTGAGTCGGTGATGCCATCCAACCATCTCATCTTTTGTCACGCATCTCCTGTTTCCCTCAATCTTTTCTGGCATCAGAGTCTTTTCCAATGAGTTGTCTCTTTGTATCAGGTGGCCAAAATATTAGAGCTTAAGCTTAAGCATCATTCCTTCCAATGAATATTCAGGGTTGATTTCTTTTAGGATTGACTGGTTTGATCTCCTTGCAGTCCGCTCTAAAGAGTCTTCTCTAGCACCAAAATTCAACAGCATCAACTCTTCCTTGCTCAGCCTTCTTTATGGCCCAACTGTCACATCCATACATGACTACTGGAAAAATCATAGTTTTGACTACATGGACCTTTGTTGGCAAAGCAATGTCTCTGCTTCTTAATATGCTGTCTAGGTTTGTCATAACTCTCCCCCCCCCCCCCCCCCAAGGAGCAACCATCTTTTAATTTCATGGCTGTGGTCACTGTCTGCAGTCATTTTTGAAGCCCAAGAAAATAAAATCTTCTCTTTATTTATTTATTTATTTTTATTAGTTGGAGGCTAATTACTTCACAACATTTCAGTGGGTTTTGTCATACATTGATATGAATCAGCCATAGATTTACACGTATTCCCCATCCCAATTCCCCCTCCCACCTCCCTCTCCACCCGATTCCTCTGGGTCTTCCCAGTGCACCAGGCCCGAGCACTTGTCTCATGCATCCCACCTGGGCTGGTGATCTGTTTCACCATAGATAGTATACATGCTGTTCTTTTGAAATATCCCACCCTCACATTCTCCCACAGAGTTCAAAAGTCTGTTCTGTATTTCTGTGTCTCTTTTTCTGTTTTGCATATAGGGTTGTCGTTACCATCTTTCTAAATTCCATATATATGTGTTAGTATGCTGTAATGTTCTTTATCTTTCTGGCTTACTTCACTCTGTATAATGGGCTCCAGTTTCATCCATCTCATTAGGACTGGTTCAAATGAATTCTTTTTAACAGCTGAGTAATATTCCATGGTGTATATGTACCACAGCTTCCTTATCCATTCATCTGCTGATGGGCATCTAGCTTGCTTCCATGTCCTGGCTATTATAAACAGTGCTGCAATGAACATTGGGGTGCACGTGTCTCTTTCAGATCTGGTTTCCTCAGTGTGTATGCCTAGAAGTGGGATTGCTGGGTCATATGGCAGTTCTATTTCCAGTTTTTTAAGAAATCTCCACACTGTTTTCCATAGCGGCTGTACTAGTTTGCATTCCCACCAACAGTGTAAGAGGGTTCCCTTTTCTCCACACCCTCTCCAGCATTTATTGCTTGTAGACTTTTGGATAGCAGCCATCCTGACTGGCGTGTAATGGTACCTCATTGTGGTTTTGATTGCATTTCTCTAATAATGAGTGATGTTGAGCATCTTTTCATGTGTTTGTTAGCCATCTGTATGTCTTCTTTGGAGAAATGTCTGTTTAGTTCTTTGGCCCATTTTTTGATTGGGTCATTTATTTTTCTGGAATTGAGCTTCAGGAGTTGCTTATATATTTTTGAGATTAATCCTTTGTCTGTTGCTTCATTTGCTATTATTTTCCCCCAATCTGAGGGCTGTCTTTTCACCTTACTTATAGTTTCCTTTGTAGTGCAAAAGCTTTTAAGTTTCATTAGGTCCCATTTGTTTATTTTTGCTTTTATTTCCAATATTCTGGGAGGTGGGTCATAGAGGATCTTGCTGTGATTTATGTCGGAGAGTGTTTTGCCTATGTTCTCCTCTAGGAGTTTTATAGTTTCTGGTCTTACATTTAGATCTTTAATCCATTTTGAGTTTATTTTGGTGTATGGTGTTAGAAAGTGTTCTAGTTTCATTCTTTTACAAGTGGTTGACCAGTTTTCCCAGCACCACTTGTTAAAGAGGTTGTCTTTTTTCCATTGTATATCCTTGCCTCCTTTGTCAAAGATAAGGTGTCCATAGGTTTGTGGATTTATCTCTGGGCTTTCTATTCTGTTCCATTGGTCTATATTTCTGTCTTTGTGCCAATACCATACTGTCTTGATGACTGTGGCTTTGTAGTAGAGTCTGAAGTCAGGCAGGTTGATTCCTCCAGTTCCATTCTTCTTTCTCAAGATTACTTTGGCTATTCGAGGTTTTTTGTATTTCCATACAAATTGTGAAATTCTTTGGTCTAGTTCTGTGAAAAATACCGTTGGTAACTTGATAGAGATTGCATTGAATCTATAGATTGCTTTGGGTAGAATAGCCATTTTGACAATATTGATTCTTCCAATCCATGAACACGGTAGGTTTCTCCATCTGTTTGTGTCCTCTTTGATTTCTTTCATCAGTGTTTTATAGTTTTCTATGTATAGGTCTTTTGTTTCTTTAGGTAGATATACTCCTAAGTATTTTATTCTTTTTGTTGCAATGGTGAATGGTATTGTTTCCTTAATTTCTCTTTCTGTTTTTTCATTTTAGTATATAGGAATGCAAGGGATTTCTGTGTGTTAATTTTATATCCTGCAACTTTACTATATTCATTGATTAGCTCTAGTAATTTTCTGGTAGAGTCTTTAGGGTTTTCTATGTAGAGGATCATGTCATCTGCAAACAGTGAGAGTTTCACTTCTTCTTTTCCTATCTGGATTCCTTTTACTTCTTTTTCTGCTCTGATTGCTGTGGCCAAAACTTCCAACACTATGTTGAATAGCAGTGGTGAGAGTGGGCACCCTTGTCTTGTCCCTGATTTCAGGGGAAATGCTTTCAATTTTTCACCATTGAGGGTGATGCTTGCTGTGGGTTTGTCATATATAGCTTTTATTATGTTGAGATATGTTCCTTCTATTCCTGCTTTTTGGAGAGTTTTAATCATAAATGAGTGTTGAATTTTGTCAAAGGCTTTCTCCGCATCTATTGAGATAATCATATGGTTTTTATGTTTCAATTTCTTAATGTGGTGTATTACATTGATAAAATCTTCTCTTTATTAATAGTTGCTAATTTTCTTATTCCCTGGGATAATTAATATTGGGAAAGTTTGGAGTACCAAATTAAGCCTGAAAAGTATAGCTTAGAAGAGGACATGATAACATTGGAAGGACCTTTGTTCTGTCACTATGGGGGACTATGTGAGCAGAGAAAGCCTACTGGTACAGAAGTTGCTAGAAAACATGGATGCATGAAACTATACACTGGATAACACCTAGGGCCTTAGAACTTTAACTCCTTGGGCCACAAGAAGTGGGGATGGGACAGAAATCCTGAATCACACACTAGGTGGAAGGTTCAACTTCAGAATAAAACCTGAACATCTGAAGGTTAGCATTTTCCATGGGTGAACTAAGTAAAAAGCAAAACAAACAAAAAGTAAATTCAAGACCTGTACTGAAGACTGAAACAGTAGGGATTCTGGCCTTAACTTTGGTTTCTGCAGGAGAGAGAGAACAAAATTCTCATGAGATATCTTAGCCACATACCTACCATCAAGCAGATAAGGCAGAAATTAATCCCATTATAGGACTTCTAAATCTACAAGAATGCCAAGGACTGTTCAAACTACCACACAATTGCCCTCATCACATGCTAGAAATGTAATGCTCAAAATTCTCCAAGCCAGGCTTCAACAGTACATGAACCGAGAACTTCCAGATGTTCAAGCTGGATTTAGAAAAGTCAAAGGAACCAGAGATCAAATTGCCAGCATCCGCTGGATCAAAGAAAAAGCAAGAGAGTTCAAGAAACATCTACCTCTGCTCTATTGACTATGCCTAAGCCTTTGACTGTGTAGATCACAACAAACTGTGGAAAATTCTCAAAGACATGGGAGTACCAGACCACCTGACCTGCCTCCTGAGAAATCTGTATGCTGGTCAAGAAGCAACAGTTAGAACTGGACATGGAACAACAGACTAGTTCCAAATCCAGAAAGGAGTATGTCAAGGCTGCATATTGTCACCCTGCTTATTTAACATGTATTCAGAGTACATCATGCGAAATGCTTGGTTAGATGAAGCACAAGCTGGAATCAAGATTGCTGGGAGAAATATCAGTAGCCTCAGATACCTAGATGACACCACCCTAATGGCAGAAAGCAAAGAGGAACTGAAGAGCCTCTTGATGAAAGTGAAAGAGGAGAGTGAAAAAGATGGCTTAAAATTCAGCTTTCAAAAAACAAAGATCATGGTGTCTGGTCCCATCACTTCATGGCAAATAGATGGGGAAACAATGGAAACAGTGAGAGATTTTATTTTCTTGGGCTGCAAAATCACTGCAGATGGTGACTGCAGCCATGAAACTAAAAGATGCTTGATCCTTGGAAGAAAAGCTATGACCAACCTATACAGCATATTAAAAAGCAGAGAAAATACATTGCCAACAAAGGTCCATTTAGTCAAAGCTGTGGTTTTTCCATTAGTCATGTATGGATGTGAGAGTTGGACTATAAAGAAAGCTGAGCAACAAAGAATTCATGCTTTTGAACCGTAGTATTGGAGAAGACTCTTGAGAGTTCCTTGGACTGCAAGGAGATCAAACCAGTCAATCCTAAAGGAAATCAGTCCTGAATATTCATTGGAAGGACTGATGCTGAAGCTGAAGCTCCAATACTTTGGTCACCCTGATGCGAAGAACTGACTCATTCAAAAAGACTCTGATGCTGGGAAAGATTGAAGGCAGTAGGAGAAGGGGATGACAGAGAATGATATGGTTAGATGACATCACTACCTCAATGGACATGAGTTTGAGCATGCTCCAGGAGTTGGTGATGGACAGGGAAGCCTGGCGTGCTACAGTCCATGGAGTAGCAAAGAGTCAGACACAACTGAGTTACTGAACTGAACTGAAATCTACAAGCATGAAATTTAATTTAACATAGTCCTGTTTTGCTGGTGCGTCACTTGGATGAAGCAAATGCAAATCATCTCTGGATAAAGCACAACTGTACAACAGACAAATTTAACAGTATATTAGACATAGAATAAGAGAATTCATGATCTGGTACACTACATATGAATGAGGTAATTAGAACTCCAGCCCAGAGAGACAAAGACAGCAAGTGTTAGAGATCCAGAGAGGTGTAAAATGATCACATCTGATATCTAGCTAACATATATTTACTTGGTCTTCCAGGGGAAGACAGAGAGTATATAGCTAGAGGCAGTATTTGATTATGGTTGAGGATTTTCCCAGGACTTTTGAATACCTAATTCCTCACATTCATGAAGTATTAAAGATAAAATTGGTTACATAAAAATGAGATTAAATAAAAAAGCAATTGAGACCTAGAATGATGATAGAAAAGCAAAAACATAGAGAAGATTTTTCAATCAGCCAGAGAGAGGGAATAAAACCAAATTACAGACTTGTGCTCAGCTTATTTGACTTAATATTTTTCAGTATATGGTGATGTGAAAGTGATAGGTATTCAACAGAAAACATATTTTGAATTTTTCCTGGACCAGTAATATGCAGTATACTCTCTCATGATGCTAGGGCAGCATCAGCAAACACAGCTCCCAGTCAGCCACGTGGTCATGAGAATGAGCAACAGATACATTTGTAGTCTCTCTGTACATAGACAATCACTCTGTATTTAACTTTCGGAGTTCAATAATTTACATGACATATTCAGCACTGTATTATAAAATAGGCATCACATTAGATGATTTTGCCCAACTGTAGTCTGACATAAGTGTTCTGAGCAGGTTTGAGGTACGTTAGGTTCAACTATGATGATTGGCAGGTTAGGTGTATTAAATGCATTTTCAACTTATGATGACTTTTATCAGGACATAACCGTGTCAAAAGTGGAAGACAATCTGTACATATAAAGGAATGGCAATTAGACCAATTGATGACTTCGTAAAACAACAGTGAAAACCACATGGCTGTGAAATAATATCATCAATGTGCCAACAGAAAATAACTGTCAACTTAGAAATGTGTAACCAGTACTATACAGCTATCTTTCAGAATGAGGGCAAAATAACATAACTTATACGAAGATAAAAACCAAGGGAATTTACTATGAATAGACAACTATGGAAATTCTAACAGATATTCTACATGAAGAGGGAATGCAGCCATGGAAGGAAGTCCTATGATTTAAAAAAAAAAAAAAAAAGCAAAAATCTGATAGACATGAAGGAAACTAAAAACATTGACTTTGAAAACAATATTCAGTTCAGTTCAGTTCAGTCGCTCAGTCGTGTCCAACTCTTTGTGACCCCATGAATTGCAGCACGCCAGGCCTCCCTGTCCATCACCAGCTCCCGACATTTACTCAAACTCATGTCCATCAAGTCAGTGATGCCATCCAGCTTCTCATCCTCTGTTGTCCCCTTCTCCTCCTGCCCCCAATCCCTCCCAGCATCAGGGTCTTTTCCAATGAGTCAGCTCTTCGCATGAGGTGGCCAAAGTTCTCGAGTTTAAGCTTCAGCATCAGTCCTTCCAATGAACACCAAGGACTGATCTCCTTTAGGATGGACTGGTTGGATCTCCTTGCAGTCCAAGGGACTCTCAAGAGTCTTCTCCAACACCACAGTCCAAAAGCATCAATTTTTTGGCACTCAGCTTTCTGAGCTCTGAGCTCAGCTCAGTCCAACTCTCACATCCGTACATGACCACTGGAAAAACCATAGCCTTCACTAGACGGACCTTTGTTGGCAAAGTAATGTCTATGCTGTTTAATATGCTACCTAGGTTGGTCATAACTTTCCTTCCAAGGAGTAAGCATCTTTTAATTTCATGGCAGCAATCACCATCCGCAGTGATTTTGGAGCCCAAAAAAATAAAGTCTGACACTGTTTCCACTGTCTCCCCATCTATTTCCCATGAGATGATGGGACCACATGCCATGATCTCAGTTTTCTGAATGTTAAGCTTTAAGCCAACTTTTTCACTCTCCTCTTTAACTTTCATCAAGAGGCTCTTTAGTTCCTCTTCACTCTGCATATCTGAGGTTATTGATACTTCTCCCAGCAATCTTGATTCCAGCTTGTGCTTCTTCCAGTCCAGCGTTTCTCATGTTGTACTCTGCGTATAAGTTAGATAAGCAGGGTGACAATATACAGCCTTAACATACTCCTTTTCCTACTTGGAGCCAGTCTGTTGTTCCATGTCCAGTTCTAACTGTTACTTCCTGACCTGCATACAGGTTTCTCAAGAGGCAAGTCAGGGGATCTGTCATTCCCATCTCTTGAAGAATTTTCCACAGTTTATTGTGACCCATACAGTAGAATGCTTTCACATAGTCAATATTAATAATGTCTAGTTTTTTAATGAAAAAAGAGATAGAACCAAAATATTGAGTGACAATAGCATATAGTTATTATTCCCAATCTGTATACTGAGACAGCCATGGCATCCTAGGAAATGCACCGGGGCCCCAGAAGATGTTGACATTTTCTAAGGGATACAGCAGTATCTGTTGGAAACAGCATGGAATGCTAGCTCAGAGCAGTTCATGGTTTCAACTTTGAACTGTACTGTTCCTTTTGATTACATTATTATTTTTTTGAAACTTGGTTTTGAATAAATATTTATGTGAAAAAAAACCAAGATAAAATCAATATGAAACAAGAAATGAAAGTTAAAATATTCAGTTTTATTCTGAGATCTGAGAAGTTGTGCCATGCCTAACAAGTGCACAATATGCTATAAGAAAGTAATTGAGTTACTGGAGAAGGAAATAAAATCATTTTTCCTTTCCATTTATGTCTATTACTATTGTCAAATTGCTACTATGTTTTTTGGATATTTAGTAATATTTCCTTGTGCTTTTAATTTGCATCTCCCTAATGGGAGAATGAAAAAGTTGGCTTAAAGCTCAACATTCAGAAAAGTAAGATCATGGCATCTGATCCCATCATCTCATGGGAAATAGATGGCGAAACAGTGAAAACAGTGTCAGACTTTATTTTGGGGGGCTCCAAAATCACTGCAGTTGGTGATTGCAGCCATGAAATTAAAAGATGCTTACTCCATGGAAGGAAAGTTATGACCAATCTAGATAGCATATTAAAAAGCAGAGACTTTACTTTGCCAACAAAGGTCCGTCTGGTCAAGGCTTTGGTTTTTCCAGTGGTCATGTATGGATGTGAGAGTTGGACTGTGAAGAAAGCTGAGCACCAAAAAATTGATGCTTTTGAACTGTGGTGTTGGAGAAGACTCTTGAGAGTCCCTTGGACTGCAAGGAGGTCCAACCAGTCCATCCTAAAGGAGATCAGTCCTGGGTGTTCATTGGAAGGACTGATGCTGAAGCTGAAACTCCAATACTTTGGCCACCTGATGCGAAGAGTTGACTTATTGGAAAAGACCCTGATGCTGGGAGGGATTGGGGGCAGGAGGAGAAGGGGATGACAGAGGATGAGATGGCTGGATGGCATCACTGACTCGATGGACATGAGTTTGAGTAAATGCCGGGAGTTGGTGATGGACAGGGAGGCCTGGCGTGCTGCGATTCATGGGGTCTCAAAGAGTCAGACATGACTGAGTGACTGAACTGAACTGAACTGAACTGAATGGCTAATTATATTGAACAACTTTTCATGTGCTTATTTGCCATCAGTATATCTTTTTCAATGAAATGTCTGTGCATATCTTTTGCCTATCTTCTAATTAGATTTTTCTTTTACTGTTAAATTGCAAGAGTTCTTTTTGTATATACCAGATACTAGTTTCTTTGTCAGATAATTTGCTTGCAAATATCTCTCCTAGTCTTAGCTTTTTCATCCCCTTAATGTGATCCTTTTTAAAGCAATGCCAAATATTTATTTCTAAGATTTTGTAGTTTTAAATTATATATTGAAGTCCATGATCCATTTTGAGTTAATTTTTGTTTGAGTTATGAGATGAGATTTAGGTTGTGGTTCTTTTTTTTTTTTCCTTTTCCCCAATTGCTCCAATATAGTTTGTTGAAGAGTCTAGCCCTCTTCCACTGCATTTACACCTTTGCCAGATATTATTGGGGAACATCTGTGTGGATATATGTCTTGAGTTTTCTATTTTGTCAATTTATGTGTTTATCCCTCTGCCAATTCCATACTCTCTTAGCAGTGATGTAGTATAGAGCAATTATATGATATAACTTTATGTCATATAGACTTATTCCCTTTCGCTTAATTCTTATTAAGTCATTCTGGGGCTTTTGTCTTTCCAAATAAATTCTAGAATAAGCTTTTTGTAGATTCAAACAACTTTGCTAGGATTTTAGTAAGAGTTACATTGAACCTCCTCAAAGATAAATTTGAGGAGAATTGACATCTTTACAATGTTGATCATCCCTATCCAAGAACATAATATGCTTCCCCATTCATATAAGTCCCCTTTTATTTCTTTCATTAGCAAGTGAGTGAAAAAATAAAACCATAATAATTTCAATTTATGTGCCAATGAAAGACTTAAAGCCAGATTATATAAATAACTCTATAAGTCAATGAGAAAAAATAATTAAGCCAATAGAAAAACATGCAAATCACTTGAACAAGCATTTCACTGAAGAAATATAAATACTTAGAAGCAGAGGAAGTATACTCAACCTTATTGTTAATATGATGCATCACTAGGAACACAGCTAGTGGAGGTGATTTAATTCTAGTTGAGCTATTTCAAATCCTAAAAGATAATGCTGTGAAAGTGCTGCACTCAATATGCCAGCAAATTTGGAAAACTCAGCAGTGGCCACAGGACTGAAAAAGATCAGTTTTCATTGCAATTCCAAAGAAAGGTAATGCCAAAGAATGCTCAAACTACCACACAATTGCACTCATCTCACCCACTAGTAAAGTAATGCTCAAAATTCTCTAAGCCATACTTCAACAATACATGAACCATGAACTTCCAGATGTTCAAGCTGGTTTTAGAAAAGGCAGAGGAACCAGAGATCAAATTGCCAACATCCGCTGGATCAGACAAAATGCAAGAGTTCCAGAAAAACATGTATTTCTGCTTTATTGACTACATCAAAGCCTTTGACTGTGTGGATCACCACAAACTGGAAAATTCTGAAAGAGATGTGAATACCGGACCACCTGACCTGCAAGAAGCAAGTCCAGAAGCAAGTATGCAGGTCCGGTTAGAACTGGTTCTAAATCGGGAAAGGAGTATGTCAAGGATGCATATTGTCACCCTGCTTGTTTAACTTATATTCAGAGTACATCAGACGAAATGCCGGTTTGGGTGAAGCACAAGCTGGAATCAAGATTGCTGGGAGAAATATCAGTAACTTCAGATACCCAGATGACACCACCCTTATGGCAGAAAGCAAAGAGGAGCTGAAGAGCCTCTTGATGAAAGTGAAAGAGGAGAGTGAAAAAGATGGCTTAAAATTCAGCTTTCAAAAAACAAAAATCATGGTGTCTGGTCCCATCACTTCATGGCAAATAGATGGGGAAACAATGGAAACAGTGAGAGATTTTATTTTCTTGGGCTGCAAAATCACTGCAGATGGTGACTGCAGCCATGAAACTAAAAGATGCTTGATCCTTGGAAGGAAAGCTATGGTCAATCTTGGCAGCATATTAAAAAGCAGAGACATTACTTTACCAACAAAGATCCATCTAGTCCAAGCTATGATTTTTTTCAGTAATCTTGTATGGATGTGAGAGTTGGACTATAAAGAAAACTGAGCACCAAAGAATTTATGCTTTTGAACTGTGGTGCTGGAGAAGACTCTTGAGAGTTCCTTGGACTGCAAGGAGATCAAACCAGTCAATCCTAAAGGAAATCAGTCCTGAATATTCATTGGAAGGTCTGATGCTGAAGCTGAAGTTCCAAAACTTCAGCCACCTGATGTGAAGAACTGACTCAATTTGAAAAGATCCTAATGCTGGGAAAGATTGAAGGTAGAAGGAGAAGGGGACGACCGAGGATGAGTTGGTTGGATGGCATCACCGACTCAATGGACATGAGTTTGAATAGGCTCTGGGAGTTGGTGATTTACAGGGAGGCCTGGCGTGCTTCAGTCCATAGGGTCACAAAGAGTCGGACAGGACTAAGAGACTAAATTGAACTGAACTGATTGGTAATGCAATCAATCAAGGAAATAAAATCTAAAGCCTCAATTAGATAACATCACACAAGGATTAGATTGGCAAAAACTCTGAGGACACCAAGTTTTGCTAAGGATATAAAGCAACTGAAAACAATACTCACTGCTGGTGAGAATGGTTGATAAATCATTTAGAAAAATGAGCTGAAATGTATTTTGCACAAAGAGATGGGTTAAGAGCAGCATTACTTATCATGGTGAAATAACTAGTAACAACAAAAGAGAAGAATGAATTAATAAATTATGATAAGTTTATGTAATGGCATACTTTACATGAATGATGACTATTGGGCCATGGCCAGAAGCTTCAAAATTAGATGAATCTCACTAACAATGCTGAGAGAAAAAGCAAGTCAGAGAAGGATGCAGACTCATGACTTCACTGATATAAATAGGTGAAAGCAAGGACTAAATTGTCAAGAGATATGTGAATATGAAGTACAGATTTTAAAAAAAGGAAACGATAAAAAAATTTCAGGGAAATGATTATTTGGGGATGGAGAATGGAGGGATTGAGGCAAATTTAGGACTGTAAACATTTTGTTAATGTTTTGTTTCTTAAGCTGGGTGCATGGGTGGTCATTTGATTAGAATTCAAACTATGATATATATTATAATACCTCTTTGGATGATTAATATTAGTATTTTTAATTAGAGAAAAGAAGGGAAAGTCTGTGTCATGTGCATTGTTAGCACCAGAAAAAAGTTAGGTTACAGTAATTGTTTCAAAAGAAACAAGAAAACCAAAAATGTCAGCATTTAAATCTGATTTCCATTGTGCAAGTAAATTTAGGCAATTACATGTCAAGTTTTTATGAATTTATATGTTATCTTTGCTCTTTTTTGTGGTCATGGTTTTCAGGAGCAGTTGAATTAACTTTTGACTTCTTAATTTTAAGTTATGCCTTCAGTTATGTAACTTTTCAAATATTTTTTATTGAGCCAAAGTAAAGACTACACTGATAAAACGTATAGTACAATAAATCAGATTACTCCAGTGCTTTTTTTTTTTAAACTGCCTATGTGAATATTACATGTTTTGGAAATGGTTTTCTAAGTTTTCTCAAGAATGTTATGATTATTTTCTTCAAGTGTGGCTAGATTCGCTTTACATGTAAATGTGATGCCCATTGTTTTGCTGAATTCCTAGATTTACCCTTTCCAGGTTTTTTCCATGGTTAATGGCTATGATCCTTGCAGAGCTTCTCAGCATGGCCTCTGGAATGTGCAGTATCTAGGAAAGAGTCAAGATCACCTGGAAAACTTGAGGAAACTGAGGGAATTACAACAGAACAATGGAACCTGATAATTACGTTCTTAAAAATGAGTATATTTTGGAAACCCAGTAAAATAGTTCTGGGTCAAGAGAACTTTAGGGATTTATTAAAAGCTTCAAACAAGAGTACTCCTTCCATCTCCCCTACCTGTACAAAAATGAAACCAAAAGGAGCCACTTACTACTTAAATAAGCAAACATTAATAACTAATACATTTAACTAAATAAAGCCTATATATACTGTTGAACATCTACCAGATAGTGCCAGATAAAGTTCAAAGTACTAAAAATGTAGCAGAAAAATAAACAGATTGTGTAATAATAAGAGACCAGTGCAACCCACTCCAGTATTCTTGCCTGGAAAATTCCATGGACAGAGGAGCCTGGCGGCTACGGTCCTTGGAGATGCAGAGTCGGACAGGACTGAGCACATACACACATGCTTCTTGAGGGCAGGACTTTCCTTTTTTTCTGTGACCCGGTTTCCCCTTCAGTTCAGTTCAGTTCAGTCGCTCAGTCGTGTCCGACTCTTTACGACTCCATGAATCGCAGCATGCCAGGCCTCCCTATCCATCACCAGCTCCCGGAGTTTACTCAAACTCATGCCCATCGAGTCGGTGATGCCATTCAGCCATCTCATCCTCTGTCGTCCCCTTCTCCTCCTGCCCCCAATCGCTCCCAGCATCAGGGTCTTTTCCAATGAGTCAACTCTTCGCATCAGGTGGCCAAAGTATTGGAGTTTCAGCTTCAGCATCAGTCCGTCCAATGTCCTCCTGCCCCCAATCGCTCCCAGCATCAGGGTCTTTTCCAATGAGTCAACTCTTCGCATCAGGTGGCCAAAGTATTGGAGTTTCAGCTTCAGCATCAATCCGTCCAATGAACACCCAGGACTGATCTCCTTTAGGATGGACTGGTTGGATCTCCTTGCAGTCCAAGGGACTCTCAAGAGTCTTCTCCAACACCACAGTTCAAAAGCATCAATTTTTCGGCACTCAGCTTTCTTCACAGTCCAACTCTCACATCCATACATGACCACTGGAAAAACCAATGCCTTGACCAGACGGACCTTTGTTGGCAAAGTAATGTCTCTGCTTTTTAATATGCTATCTAGATTGGTCATAACTTTCCTTCCAAGGAGTAAGCATCTTTTAATTTCATGGCTGCAGTCACCATCCGCAGTGATTTTGGAGCCCAAAAGATAAAGTCTGACACTGTTTCCACTGTCTCCCCATCTATTTCCCATGAGATGATGGGACCACATGCCATGATCTTACTTTTCTGAATGTTAAGCTTTAAGCCAACTTTTTCACTCTCCTCTTTCACTTTCATCAAGAGGTTATTCAGTCTTCTTCACTCTCTGCCATAAGGGTGGTGTCATCTGCATATCTGAGGTTATTGATATTTCTCCCGGCAATCTTGATTCCAGCTTGTGCTTCTCCCAGCCCAGCGTTTCTCATGATGTACTCTGCATATAAGTTAAATAAGCAGGGTGACAATATACAGCCTTGATGGACTCCTTATCCTATTTGGAGCCAGTCTGTTGTTCCATGTCCAGTTCTAACTGTTGCTTCCTGACCTGCGTACAGGTTTCTCAAGAGGCAGGTCAGGTGGTTTGGTATGTCCATCTCTTTCAGAATTTCCACAGTTTATTATGATCCACACAGTCAAAGGCTTTGACACAGTCAATAAAGTGGAAGTAGATGTTTTTCTGGAACTCTGTGGCTTTTTTGATGATCCAGTGGATATTGGCAATTTGATCTCTGGTTCCTCTGCCTTTTCTAAAACCAGCTTGAAGATCTGGAAGTTCTCAGTTCACGTATTGCTGAAGCGTGGCTTGGAAAATTTTGAGCATTACTTTACTAGCGTGTGAGATGAGTATAATTGTGTGGTAGTTTGAGCATTCTTTGGGATTGCCTTTCTTAGGGATTGGAATGAAAACTGACCTTCTCCAGTCCTATGGCCACTGATGAGTTTTCCAAATTTGCTGGCATATTGAGTGCAGCACTTTCACAGCATCATCTTTCAGGATTTGAAATAGCTCAACTGGAATTCCATTACCTCCACTAGCTTTGTTCCTAGTGATGCTTTCTAAGGCCCACTTGACTTCACATTCCAGGATGTCTAGCTCTAGGTGAGTGATCACACCATTGTGATTATCTGGCTTGTGAAGATCTTTTTTGTATGGTTCTTCTGTGTATTCTTGCCAGCTCTTCTTAATATCTTCTGCTTCTGTTAGTTCCATACCATTTCTGTCCTTTATCAAACCCGTCTTTGCCTGAAATGTTCCCTTGGTATCTCTAATTTTTTTGAAGAGATCTCTAGTCTTTCCCATTCTGTTGTTTTCCTCTATTTCTTTGCATTGATCACTGAGGAAGGCTTTCTAATCTCTCCTGGCTATTCTTTGGAACTCTGCATTCAAATGGGAATATCTTTCCTTTTCTCCTTTGCTTTTCACTTCTCTTCTTTTCACAGCTATTTCACAGCACATTAGTGTGCATTTAATACTTATTATTAATCATTACCATTAATACATTTAACATTTGTTTGTTGTGTGAACAAATGTTCCTCAGAGCCACATAGCTGGTCCTTGATGGAACTAGAGTTTGAACCTAGTCTATCAATAATGAAAAACAGCCATTTATTCTGATCTTGGGCTTCCCTTGTGACTTAGCTGGTAAAGAATCTGCCTGCAATGTGAGAGACCTGGGTTCAATCCATGGGTTGGGAAAATACCCTGGAGAAGGGAAAGGCTACCAGTATTCTGGCCTGTAGAATTCCATGGACTGTATAGTCCATGAGGTCACAAAAAGTTGGACATGTATAAGCGATTTTCACTTCATTTCACTTCATTCTGAGCTTACTCTGTCCAAGGCAGCATGCTCACTGCTTTACATTTTTTATCTCACTTAATCCTCACAAACTCCTGAGAAACAGATATCATTGTCCTGTTTTGACTCCTGAGGGTTCTGAGCTTCAGAGTACTTACATGCCTTGCCTAAGATCACCCTCTAGATCAGTTCAGTTCAGTCGCTTAGTCGTGTCTGACTCTTTGTGACCCCATGGACTTTAACACGCCAGGCTTCCCTGTCCATCACCAACTCCCAAAGCCTACTCAAACTCATGCCCATCGAGGTGGTGATGCCGTCTAACCATCTCATCCTCTGTCATCCCCTTTTCCTCCTGCCTTCAATCTTTCTCAGCATCAGGGTCTTTTCCAATGAGTCGGTTCTTTGCATCAGGTGGCCAAACTATGAAGTTTCAGCTTTAGCATCAGTCCTTCTGATGAATATTCAGAACTGATTTCCTTTCGGATTGACAGGTTGGATCTCCTTGCAGTCCAAGGGACTCTCAAGAGTTTCCTCTAACACCACAGTTCAAAAGCATCAATTCTTAGGCGCTCAGTTTTCTTTATAGTCCAACTCTCACATCCATACTTGACTACTGGAAAAACCATAGCTTTGACTAGACAGGGCTTTGTTGGTAAAGTAGTGTCTTTGCTTTTTAATATGCTGTATAGGTTGATCATAGCTTTTCTTCCAAGGAGCAAGCGTCTTTTAATTTCATGGGTGGAGTTACTATCTGCAGTAATTTTGGAACCCCCCCCCCCAAAAAAAAAAATCTCTGACTGTTTCCTTTGTTTCCCCATCAATTTTCCAAGAAGGGATGGAACTGGGTGCCATGATCTTAGTTTTCTGAATGTTGAGTTTTAAGCCAACTTTTTCACTCTCTTCTTTCACTTTCATCAAGAGGCTCTTTAGTTCTTCTTTGCTTTCTGCCATAAGGGTGGTATCATCTGAACATCTGAGTTTATTGATATTTCTCCCAGCAATCTTGATTCCAACCTGTGCTTCATTTAGCCTGGCATTTCACATGATGTACTCTACATGTAAGTTAAATAAGCAGGCTGACAATATGTAGCCTTTCCCTATTTGGAACCAGTCTGTTGTTCCATGTCCATTTCTAACTGTTGCTTCTTGACCTGCATACAGAGTTCTCAGGAGGCAGGTCAGGTGGTCTGGTATTCACATCTGTTTCAGAATTTTCCACAGTTTTTTGTGATCCACACAGTCAAAGGCTTTAGCATAGTCAATAAAGCAGAAGTAGATGTTTTTCTGGAACTCTCTGGCTTTTTTCATGAACTGGTAGATGTTGGTGATTTGACCTCTGGTTCCTCTGCCTTTTCTAAATCCAGCTTGAACATCTGGAAGTTCATGGTTCATGTATTGTTGAAGCCTGGCTTGGAGAATTTTGAGCGTTACTTTACTAGGCATGTGAGGTGAGTGCAATTGTGTGGTAGTTTGAACATTCTTTGGCATTGTCTCTCTTTGGGATTGGGATGAAAACTGCCCTTTTCCAGTCCTGTGGCCACTGCTGAGTTTTCCAAATTTGCTGGCATATTGAGTGCAGCACTTTCACAGCATTATCTTTTAGGATTTGAAATAGCTCAACTGGAATTCCATCACCTCCACTAACTTTGTTTGTAATGATACTTTTTAAGGCACACTTGACTTCACATTCCAGGATGTCTGGCTCTAGGTAAGTGATCACACCATCGTGGTTATCTGGGTCATGAAGATCTTTTTTGTATGGTTCTTCTGTGTGTTCTTGACACCTCTTCTTAATATCTTCTACTTCTGTTAAAGTGAAAGTGAAGTGAAGTGAAGTCGCTCAGTTGGCTCCAACTCTTTGTGACCCCGTGCACTGTAGCCCACCAGGTTCCTCCATCCATGGGATTATCCAGGCAAGAATACTGGAGTGTTGCCATTTCCTTCTCCAGGGGATCTTCCTGACCTAGGGATTGAACCTGGGTCTCCCACATTGCAGTCAGACAGATGCTTTAACCTTTGAGCCACCAGGGAAGCCCCTTAGGGCCATACCATTTCTATCCTTTATTGTGCCCATCTTTGCATGAAATAGGCCCTTGGTATCTCTAATTTTCTTGATGAGATCTCTAGTTTTTCCCATTCTATTGTTTTCCTCTGTTTCTTTGCACTGATGGCTGAGGAAGGCTTTCTTATCTCTCCTTGCTATTCTTTGGAACTCTGCATTCAAAAGGGAATATCTTTCCTTTTCTCCTTTTCCTTTAGCTTCTCTTCTTTTCTCAGATATTTTTAAGGCCTCCTCAGACAACCATTGTGTCTTTTGCATTTCTTTTTTTTGCAGATGTTCTTTTTTTTTTTTTTTATTAATTTTTTTTCCCAGTGGGTTTTGTCATACATTGATATGAATCAGCCATGGATTTACACGTATTCCCAATCCCCATCCCCCCTCCCACCTCCCTCTCCACCCGATTCCTCTGGGTCTTCCCAGTGCACCAGGCCCGAGCACTTGTCTCATGCATCCCACCTGGGCTGGTGATCTGTTTCACCATAGATAGTATACATGCTGTTCTTTTGAAATATCCCACCCTCACATTCTCCCACAAAGTTCAAAAGTCTGTTCTGTATTTCTGTGTCTCTTTTTCTGTTTTGCATATAGGGTTATCGTTATCACCTTTCTAAATTCCATATATATGTGTTAGTATGCTGTAATGTTCTTTATCTTTCTGGCTTACTTCACTCTGTATAATGGGCTCCAGCTTCATCCATCTCATTAGGACTGGTTCAAATGAATTCTTTTTAATGGCTGAGTAATATTCCATGGTGTATATGTACCACAGCTTCCTTATCCATTCATCTGCTGATGGGCATCTAGGTTGCTTCCATGTCCTGGCTATTATAAACAGTGCTGCGATGAACATTGGGGTGCACGTGTCTCTTTCAGATGTTCTTGATCACTGCCTTCTGTACAATGTCTGGAACCTCTGTCCATAGTTCTTCAGGCACTCTGTCTGTCAGATCTAATCCCTTGTATCTATTTCTCAGTTCCACTGTATAATCGTAAGGGATTTGATTTAGGTCATACCTGAATAATCTAGTGGTTTTCCCTACTTTCTTCAACTTAAGTCTGAATTTAGCAATAAGGAGTTCATGATCTGAGCCACAGTTAGCTCCTGGTCTTGTTCTTGCTGACTTTATAGAACTTCTCCATCTTTGACTGCAAAGAATATAATCCATCTGATTTCAGTATTGACCATCTGGTGATGTCCATATGTAGAGTCTTCCCTTGTGTTTTTGGAAAAGGGTGTATGCTATGACCAGTGTGTTCTCTTGGCAAAACTCTGCTAGCCTTTGACCAGCTTTGTTTTGTACTCCAAGGCCAAATTTGCCCGTTACTCCAGATAGCTCTTGACTTCCTACGTTTGCACTCCTGTCCCCTATAATGAAAAGGACATCTTTTTTGGGTGTTAGTTCTAGAAGGTCTTGTAGGTGTTCATAGGGTGTTCAACTTCAGCTTCT
Organism: Dama dama; assembly: GCF_033118175.1. Taxonomy (NCBI): domain Eukaryota; kingdom Metazoa; phylum Chordata; class Mammalia; order Artiodactyla; family Cervidae; genus Dama; species Dama dama. Next base: position 76,621,762 of record NC_083698.1, on the reverse strand, counting down.
TCAGCATTACTGGTCAGGGCATAGACTTCAATTACTGTGATACTGAATGGTTTGCCTTGGAAATGAGCAGAGATAATTCTGTCATTTTTGAGATTGCATCCAAGTACTGCATTTCAGAGTCTTTTGTTGGCTATTATGGCTACTCTATTTCTTCTAAGGGATTCTTGCCTGCAGTAGTAGATATAATGGTCATCTGAGTTAAATTCACCCATTCCAGTCCATTTTAGTTCACTGACTCCTAAAATGTCACTGTTCACTCTTGCCGTCTCTCCTATTTGATCACTTCCAATTTGCCTTGATTCATGGATCTAACATTCCAGGTTCCTATGCAATATTGCTCTTTAGAGCACTGGACTTTACTTCCATCACCCATCACATCCACAACTGGGTGTTGCTTTTGCTTTGGTTCCATCTCTTTACTCTTTATGGAGTTATTTCTCCACTCTCCTCCAGTAGCATATTGGGCACCTACCAACCTGCAGAGGGAGTTCATCTTTCAGTGTCCTATCTTTTTGCCTTTTCACACTGTTCATGGGTTTCTCAAGGCAAGAATACTGAAGTGGTTTGCCATTTACTTCTCCAGTGGATGACATTTTTGTCAGAACTCTCTGCCATGACCCTTCTGTCTTGGGGGGCCCTACATAGTATGGCTCATAGTTTCCTTGAGCTAGACAAGGCTGTGGTCCATGTGATCAGTTTGGTTAGTGATCCCCCTCAAAATCTCAGCCCAGACCACAATGCTTCCTCTTTCCACAACCTTTGTTTCTATGGGAGCCAGAATATCCTTGGCTTCCTAGAAGGGAGCAGTTCAGTGTATTCATTAATTGGGTTGCAGGGTGTCAGGCAATCCATTTGGCTGATCCCCCCCGCCAATAAACGGACTAATTTATTTTACAGAATTGACCACATCAAGTAGTTATTCTAATGTTAAATCAAATGATGCTTTTCTACTTTTTCTTTTAGTAAGTCTCCAACTGGATAAGAGTTTAGGGTCAGACATACCTAAATTATAATCCAAGGTCAGCTACTTATTAATTTACAAAATCTTGGGAGCATTTTATTTAACCACTTTAGGCTTTCATCATATTATTAGTAGAAATGCAGGCAATAGCAATTCTTATCTAGTTAATTAATCCTCTCACTAGGAGGATTAAATGGAAGTGACTCTTTAGTTCCTGACACAATGTCTGACCCTTGAGTTTTGTTGAGCAAAGCTGCTGTTATTATATGTATCGTTGTAATTAACCTTATGCTTTATTTCAATATCATCTTTGTTCTGTGACTTTTACTGACCTCCTTGACCTACATCTTTTCCTTTCCTTCCAAGGTATACACAGTTACTTACTTTTGCTCATTGGATATTACTCCTTCATTATGGAATGGAAACTGTGTTGTAAAAAATTGGCTCAGGTCTCTTTTTGCCTACCTTCTAAATATAGGCACTTTGAATGCCAGTTCATTAATCCTTTTACTCTCAGCTCTTTCATGAATGGATAGATTGTTTCTCTCTTGTGCATCTTTGTTAATGTCATTGATGGTATTACATTGATTTTTGATAAGGTCTTTTACACATATCCTTTGTGTCCATCATTTGATGCTTCTGAACTGTGGTGTTGGAGAAAACTCTTGAGAGTCCCTTGGACTGCAAGGAGATCCAACCAGTTCATCCTAAAGGAGATCAGTCCTGAATATTCATTGGAAGGACTGATGCTGAAGCTGAAACTCCGATACTTTAGCCACCTGATGTGAAGAACTGACTCATTTGAAAAGACCCGATGCTGGGAAAGATTGAAGGTGGGAGGAGAAGGGGATGACAGAGGATGAGATGGTTGGATGGCATCACTGACTCAATGGACATGAGTTTGAGTAAACTCCGGGAGTTGGTGATGGACAGGGAGGCCTGCCGTGCTGCAGTCCATGGGGTTGCAAAGAGTCGGACATGACTGAGTGACTGAGCCGAACTTCGTGTTCATCACTTAATGCCAATCCCCTCTCTCGCTCTTTTATTTTTTTTGTGTGTGTATGGCTTGCTAACTCTACTCTTGACTCAGATCCCTTGCTTTCCCTAGAGATTTTCACTGCTTTTATGTGTGTGTGTGTCAGGGTCACTGGTTCGTGTCCAACTCTTGTGATTCCATGGACTATAGCCTTCTAGGCTCCTCTTTTCCTGGCATTCTCCAGGCAAGAATACTGGAGTGAGTTGCCATTCCCTTCTCCACACTGCTTATATAGTGGGTATTGATTTTTGTGTTTTTGTTTTTGTTTTTTTTCCCCTACATACTTTTTCCTTGCTAGTACTATATTACAGACTTTTTTCTGCCATTCCTACCATAGGGCTTTATAAAAAGACTTTCTCACTTAAACTTTTATTTCCCACATGGCTTTAAGGTATACATTTACTCTTTCCCCCCATCATTAATACATCACCATTTGACTCTATCATTAGGCTGTCAATCTGTAAAACTCTTGAGGAAGAATGAGAGACCTTATTTTAAATAGGCCTGATACTTTGCTAGAGAGATTGGTGCACTGTCTACAATTCTATTCTTATCAAGAAGAGGCTTTTGAAATTTCAAGAAGAAACTCAATTTTGAAGAGCTACCAAACCATGAAGGATTGAAGGAAGATAAAATAAGTTAAAGGAAGGACAAAGTACAACATCAGAATTCTCGGGAAGGTCCTTCACCTTAGTTTAAAATAACTCATTATGCAACAAAGAATATCCTGAGTGGCCAGACTGAGGTTCCAGGCATGACATTTCCTTCAAGGAAAATGGCAGTTGAAGTTCCCTAAGGCTGAGGCCCCCATTACGTTGTTAGTGGTCAGAAAAGAAAACACTTTACATTTGAGTTTCTTGGTTAAGGTAATAGAGATCAGAGCGTTGCACTTGGATGAGAGAAGGAAAAGGAGATATTTAGTAAGGATCACAAGAGAAATGTTATACAAATGGTAGCAAGTGGCAGTTCCTGCATTTCTGGTGAAGTTAGACTGGAACCTAGGTCTAAAATGCAGCAGGAGAGAGTTCTGTTAAAATCTAGACAGACTGCCTGGATCCTGAGGTTCTCGAATATGTTATTGAACAGAGCAGGACTTGCCTCACAAACAAGGCTGGAGAGTTTCCTAACATTCCAAGTCATCAGGCAGGGTTTCCAGGGACAGCACTGCCACAGTCTCAGTTGTTCTGAGATTATCTGACCTGATTCACAAAGAAAGCCTATGGAATTTGCTGGACCTCTGATTTCACATTTTATGGGGAGGTGGCCACCAAGCAGGGGAATAAGTCAATTCTTTCTGAAGATGGGGGCTTGGCGTAGCCCATTTACTTCATAATTGTACAAACACTCCAGCAAAGTAGAAATGGTATTACCTTGCTTTGCAAACACAAGAAGAATGTGTATTTCTGCTTTAAATCTTACAATTTTCAATGCAAAGGAATTAATCCAACTTGATAAGAAATTTTCATCTTGGGAATGTCTCAATAGGCATCAGTGGGGGAAGAACTAAAGGGAGTACAGTCCTTAAGCTGCTTTCATGCAAAACTTCAGTCAGCTGCTAGCTTCTGCTTTGCAAAACTTTGACATCTGTCCCTTGACCTTTACCAGCTACCCTTTCACGTTTGACACTTCACGTTTGCTACATGATTAAAATTCAGCATTAATTAATTTTAACACTATCAGTTAAGTTATATTTAGCTAAGAACACTCACTTTTGTCTTTTGTGAGTAGCACTGCAGTATTATTACAAAGAGGTAGTCAGGAGGGCAATAGAGATATGAGAAGAGAAGAATGATTCAGTGTGCAGATAATTGTTTCAAGTGAAATTTAGCGTGGTATTTTTGTTCCTGTCCTCAGTAGAACTGAGATTTAGCACCTCGAGTTGGCATTTAGCCCCCACCCCCACAAAGGAGGAGGCTGTGCTGGGCGGGTGCTGAGAATGAAATTATAGCGCAGTTCTAACACTGGCAAGAATTTTCTCTGGCCAGCTCTCGGCTGCAAAGCTGGTGATTCCAAAAGAAAGGCAAGGCATTCCTAGAAAGGATCTCCTTCTGGCATTGGCTTCACCCTTAATGAGGAGGTTTGACATGGTCATTTAAAAAGCATCATTCCCAAAGTGGCAACCATTCCCAAAGAAAACACTGGAAGCCAGAATATTTACCCACAGAAGGGTTATAGTTCGCACCTTAAAAAGTCACCCAGGAGGTTGTCTTCTTGATGGCTTATTCCATAATGTGACCAATAAGCTCACTGAAAATGGATAAAACTAAGGAAATTTGTCCTCTCTCCCTGAGTTTTCCAAGTGAGAAAACTTTTTTTTTTTTTAGCTTTGTTGGGTCTTTGTTGCATTGCAGGGTTTTCTCTAGTTTCAGGGCGTGGGGGCTTCTCTCCAGGTGCAGCGTGAAGCTTCTCTAGTTGTAGTGTGTAGCACAAGAGCTTATTGCAGTGTGTGGGCTTCTCTAGTTGTGGCACTCAGGCTTGGTTGCCTCTCAGTACATGGGATCTTGGTTCCCCAACCAGGGATTGAACCTGAATCCTCTGCATTGGAAGGTGGATTCTTAACCACTGGTCCATTAGGTAGGTCCCAAAATACATGTTTATTAGTTTATTTATTTCATGCTTTTTTGCTCTGTGGAAAGATTATAATAAAGATAGGGATATGCAAATCTTGCTTTAACCTAAAGCTCAAAATGCTATAGAACTATTACAACTACTACTCTTTAGGATATTAGTGTGAAATTGTGGTCCATAAGTTCACTGGGCCACTGCAATTCTTCTGCCCTTTTTGCTGTTGTTGTTTAGTTGCCTAGTCATGTCTGACTCTTTGCGATCCCATGGACTGCAGCACGTCAGGCCTCCCTGTCCTTCACCATCTCCTGGAGCTTGCTCAAACTCATGTCCATTGAGTCGGTGATTCCATCCAACCATCTTGTCCTCTGTCGTCCCTTTCTCCTCCCTGACCTCAATCTTTCCCAGCATCAGGGTCTTTTCTAATGAGTTGGCTGTTCGCATCAGGTATCAGAGCTGCAGCTTCAGCATCAGTCCTTATAATGAATAGTCATGATTGTTTTCTTTTAGGATTGACTAGTTTGATCTCCTTGCAGTCCAAGGGACTCTCGAGAGTCTACTCCAGCACCACAGTTCAAAGCATCTGTCCTTTAGATCCATGTACAGAATAGCACAAGAGAAGCTCTGCTTTTGGTAGACAGTGCAGGTACTCCGTATGTAGTTTACCCATATGCGTCTCAATAAGATGCAGTAATAGCAATAATAAACTGAATCTGGGGGTTCTTTGATGCAGTATACACAGGTTGCCTCCAACTGGTAAAGACCTAACTTACAAAAACAACTTCATAGCATTTTCATTTGTGTGTGACACAATATGTTTTCTCCAGTAATTCAAATTTTGTGTTCTAGAATCTAGTTCCATGCCCTCATCACATCTTCTACCTACAACTGGGGGGCACTTGATCTCTGGCAGCTTTTGTTTTCCTGCCCACCCAGGGGGGAAAAAACGACAGCCTCTCTGTGCCAAGGATTTAAGTAGCTCTGTTTTAGTAGCCAAGTGTGGTTGTTTTTGTTCAGTCACTCAGTTGTGTCTGACTCTTTGCAACTCCAGGGACTGCAGCACGCCAGGCTCCTCTGTACTTTACTATCTCTCAGAGTTCATTCCAATTCAAGTCCATTGAGTTGGTGATGCTATCTAGCCATCTCATCCTCTGTTGTTCCCTTCTCCTCCTGACTTCAATCTTTCCTAGCATCAGTACCTTTTCAAGTGAGTTGGCTCTTCATGTCAGGTGGCCAAAGTATTAGAGATTCAGCTTTAGCATTTAGTCCTTCCAATGAATATTCAGAGTTCATTTCCTTTAGGATTGACTGGTTTGATCTCCATGCTCTCCAAGGGACTCTCAAAAGTCTTTTTCAGCACCACAATTTGAAAGCATCAATTCTTCAGCACTCAGTCTTCTATATGGTCCAACTCTCACATCTATATATGTACTGGAAAAATGATAGCTTTGACTGTATGGTCCTTTGTCATCAAAGTGATATCTCTGAATTTTAATACACTGTGTAGGTTTGTCATAGCTTTCCTGCCAAGGAGCAAGTGTCAGTTATATTCATGCCTGCAGTCACCATCTGCAGTGACTTTGGAGCCCAAGAAAATAAAACTTGTCACTGCTTCCACTTTTCCCCCTTCTATTTGCCATGAAATGATGTGAGTGGATGCTGTGATGTCAGGTTTTTCTAATTTGAAGTTTAAAGCCGGTTTTTTTCACTCTTCTCTTTCACTCTGATTGAGATTCTCTTTAGTTCCTCTTTACTTTCTGCCATTAGAGTAGTATCATCTGCATATCTGAGGTTGTTGATATTTCTCCTGGCAATCTTGATTCCAGTTTGTGATTCATCCAGCCCAGTGTTTCGCATGCTGTACTCTGCCTATAAGTTAAGTAAGCAGGGTGGCAATATACAGACTTGTCTTCCTCCTTTCCCAATTTTGAAGCAGTCCATTGTTCCATGTAAGGTTCTAACTGTTGCTTCTTGACCTGCATGTAGGTTTCTCAGGAGACAGGTGAGGTAGTCTGGCATTCTATCTCTTTAAGAATTTTCCACATTTGTTGTGATCCACAGAGTCAAAGGCTTTAGTGTAGTCAATGAAGCCAAATTAGATGTTTCTCTGGAATTCTCTTGCTTTCTCCATGATCCAATGAATGTTGGCAATTTGATTTCTGGTTCCTCTGCCTTTCTAAACTCAACTTGCACATCTGGAAGTTTTTGATTCAAGTACTGCTGAAGCAAGCTTGAGGGATTTTGAGCATAATCTTGCTAGCATGTGAAATGAATGTAATTACCTGGTAGTTTGAACATTCTTTGGCATTGATTGCCCTTCTTTGAGATTGGAAAGCTGACCTTTTCCAGTCCTGTAGCCACTGATGTTTTCCAAAATTTGCTGACTTACTGAATGCAGTGCTTTTATAGCATCATCTTTTAGGATTTGAAATAGCTCAGCTGGAATTCTGTCACCTTCACTAGCGTTGTTTGTAGTGAAGCTTCCTCTGGCCCACTTGACTTTACCCTCCAGAATGCAGTTAGTTAACCACACCATCGTTGTTATCTGGGTCATTGAGACCTTTTGGTATATTTCTTTTGTGTTTTCTTGCCACCTCTTCTTTATCTCTTCTGCTTCTGCTGGATCCTTTCCATTCCTGTCCTTTATCATGCCCATCCTTGCATGAAATGTTCCCTTGATAGCTCTACTTTTCTTGAAGAGATCTCTAGTCTTTCCCATTCTGTTTTTTCCATATTGTTCATTCAAGAAGGCTTTATCTCTCTTTGCTATTCCTTGGAACTCTACTTTCAGATGAGTATATCTTTCCCTTTCTCCTTTGCCTTTCACTTTTCTTTGTCCTTCAGCTATTTGTGAAGCCTCCTCAGAAAACCATTTTGTCTTCTTGCATTCCTTTTTCTTTGGGATGGTTTTGGTCACCGCCTCTTGTACAATGTTACAAACTTCTGTCTGTAGTTTTTCAAACACTCTGTCTAGCAGATCTAATCCCTTGAATCTATTTGTCTCTTTCACTGTATAGTCATAATAGGTTTGATCTAGCTCATACCTGAATGGCTTAATGGTTTTCCCTATTTCCTTAAATTTAAACCTGAATTTTTCAGTAAGGAGCTGATGACCTGAGTCATGGTGAGCTCCAGCTCTTGTTTTTGCTAACTGTATAGAGCTTTTCCATCTTTGGTTGTAAAGAACATAATCAATCTGATTTTGGTTTTGACCATCTGGTGATATCCATGTGTAGAGTCATTTCTTGGATTGTTGGGAAAGGGTGTTTGCGATGACCAGTGTGTTCCCTTGACAAAACTGTTAGCTTTTTCCCTGCTTCATTTTGTACTCCAAAGTCAAACTTCCATATGATTCAGGATGTCTCTTGACTTCCTTTTTTTGCATTCCAATCCCCTATGATGAAAAAGATATCTTTTTTTTTTTTTTTTAATTTTGGTGTTAGTTCTAGAAGGTGTTGTAGGTCTTCATAGAACCAGTCAACTTCAGCTTCTTTGGCATCAGTGGTTGGGGCATAAACTTGGATTACTGTGATGCTGAATGGTTTGCCTTGGAAACAAACTGAGATCATTCTGTTGTTTTTGAGACTGTACCTGAGTACTGCATTTCAGACTCTTCTGTTGACTATGAGGGCTACTCCATTTCTTCTAAGTAATTCTTGACCACAGTAGTAGATATAACTGTCATCTGAATTAATGTAGCCCATTCCTGTCCATTTTAGTTCACTGATTCCTAAGTTGTCGATGTTCAATTTTGCCATCTCCTGCTTGACCATGTCCAATTTACCTTGATTTGTGGACCTAACATTCCAGGTTCCTATGCAATACTGTTCTTTACAGCACTGAACCTTACTTTCACCACAGACGCTTCCACAATTGAGTGCTATTTCCACTTTGGTCCAGCTGTTTCATTCTTTCTGGAACTATAAGTAATTGCCTTTTGCTGTTCCCCGGTAGCATATTGGACACCTTCCAATCCAGGGGACTCATCTTCTGGTGTCGTATCTTTCTGCCTTTTCATAGTGTTCATAGGGTTTTCATGGCAAGAATACTTGCAATTTCCTCCTCCAGTGGACCAGGTTTTGTCAGAACTCTTCACAATGATCTCACCTGTCTGTCTTGGATGACCCTGCAGGGCATGGCTCATAGCTTCACTGAATTATGCAAGTCCCTTCGCCACAATAAGGCTGTGATCCATGAAGGGGAGTAGCCAAATGATTCAGCATCAAGCCACCTTTCTGCTGGTCGGGCTCTGATAGAATACCCCTGTCCTAGTAACTGCCTTGACTCTTAACCCTGAGGTCAAGTCTGCCTTGTTTTCTGGATGTGTGCTTCAGTCGTGTCTGACTCTTTGCAACCCTATGAACTATTGTCCACCAGGCTCTGTCCTTGGGATTCTCTAGTTAAGAATACTGGAGTCGATTGCCATGCCCTCCTCCAGGGGACCTTCCCTACCCAGGGCCTGACCCTGCTTCTCTTATGTCTCCTGCATTGACAGATGGGTGCTTTACTACTAGTGCCATCTGGGAAGACCCACTTTTTTGATGAGACACCAAATACCTGTCTTGGTCCGGTGCATGAGATTGAATCAGTCCTCCACGATGGGATTTCTGGCTTTTTTTCTCAGTTGTCCTAGTTTTCTGAGTTTGTGCTAGGTATAAAACCTGGTCTTATGAGTAAGGTCTTGTGACCACTGAGAACATCTTTGGTTTCAGTCTCCTGCTCAGGCCTCTGACTAGGATCTACTCCAACCTGGGCTCCCTATCAGCTGGCTCTGCTCATGGCTTGTCACAGTGTCTTTGATTTGTCCACTTTCTGTAGTCCCTGGGCCTCCTAGATATTCTGATTCACCTTTCAAACTGGACTGACTCCCCACACCTTCCACTGAAGAAATTGCTATGAGCACATATGTACTACAGTGCGCTCCTCTGTTCCAGGTCCTGTTTCCTCTCATATTCTGTCCTTCTGCAGTTGACCTTGGTCTAATCCTGCTTGAGATCATGGAGGAAGAGGCTGAGCTTTGATATTTAGAGGATCAAAAATAGATGAAAAGAGGGGACTCACACCCTGTATTTAAGAGCAAATAGCATTTTTAAGACTAAGAAGACTATAAAAATGAAGTTGGCTAGTCCTTGAGTCTTCTAATTTTTTTTGGCTTCACTTGGTCTAATATAAAATGAAAACATTTTAACCTCAAATAATTTCAAATTAATATCTCAAAAATCTCTATGTTTTGTAATCATTTTTTTCAGTGGATTGAATAGGTAGCTTTTCACATCCCTGGAGATTGAACATAAATTTACTTTGTAAGTAATTTTTCTCTCTTTTTTTATATTTTAGGTGTTACACAATGACCTCATTATGGAGATGAAGCATCCAACTGTGGGGAAGATATCAGTCCCAGGTTTGAAAATCTTTATTTTTCTTAACTCCTTTCTTCATAAATTTATTCCATGTGCTGATATTTGCACGTAACTGATGAGCCTCCAAACAGCTTGTAAAGACATTATCCAAATTTTTTATTTTGGATAAAAGGGGAATCCTAGAATCATACCCACAAGCATGTTTGCTAAGGCTATAGACTTGTGTTTTCACTCTGATTGTCTGGGTGACAAAAATTACTTGTATTATGTAACTCCATTCTGTGGAATCACGGACTCACATAAGTGCTGTATGTTACTGCCAACAGATAGATGGCGATAGATGTGGAAAATATTATGAAATTGCACTTGGCTCATATGATGATGAGAAAGCAAGCCAGGCACCATAGAGGTGGTGTCCAAGCAAGGCTATTGACTTCTCAGGCCAGGGCATTTTTTTTTTTTCCCTTCCCATACTATGGTTTAGGGTATGGATCTTAGCTTTGTTGAGATAAAAAAACCAAATGCTTTCAGTAAGTCCAAAATATATTGAATTTGTAGAAGTTGACTTATACCCAACAGACTCACTGAAGACATTTTGGCCTTAAGGTAAATGGACAAGTTTTTCAGGTCCAGGGAGAGTTCTCTTTCCAGTAGCCGGAAGCCTCAGGCCTAACTTTCAGAGTATCCAAATTGTAGTGACAGCTTGCAATCAACCCATCAGCCCCCATAGACTGTACTTCTCTAGTAATCATAAAATGACTATTCCTCAGATCTGCTGTATCTGTTCTGGCCACTGCTGGAAAGCCCCTCTATGTACTTGTCCACTGAGTCCCTTTCTTTCCAAACTATATGCAAATCATTCCCTTATTTTTTCTTTAATTCTAACAGAATAATAAAATTAGTTAGAATATAACTTTGGTTATTGTTTTCTTGAAACTATATCCTGTTTGCCTTGCTTGAAATTTGAGTATTTCTCAAATCCCTCAGTCACCTCAGTCAAATGGCATAAGTGTTTACTTCTATAGGTATCAGATCTCATTTCTTGAATAACTGCTGTTCTTAAGTTGTTTTGGGGTATAATCTAATTATAAGATTTGGGAGCAGCTGGATAAAAATGTCCCAGAACAGATTAGACATGGCCATTGGCCAAATGAAAAGAAGGAGAGGAGGGAAGTATGATGAATAAAGCATATTGGAGGAAATTCTGATATTTAGGAGTATACAGAACATTATATTGAATTAAGGGAGGTAAGTAAGAGAGAGTAGGTATAAGTATATCAGAGATTGGGATCACATATTAACAGGGAAATGCTATAGGGTATGGGACTTCCCTGGTGGCTCAGTGGTAAAGAATATGCCTGCAATGCGGGGGATGTGGGTTAGATCGCTGGGTCAGGAAGATTCTCTGGAGAAGGAAATGGCAACCCACTACGGTATTCTTGCCTGTGAAATCCCATGGACAGAGGAACCTGGCGGGCTATGGTCCGTGGGGTCGCAAAAGTCAGACACGACTTAGCAACTAAACCACCAACATAGCTATGGGCTATAGAAAAGTAGTGAAAAAAAAAAAAACAGCATGTGGATAAAAACTAAGAAAATTATCTATTCATTTATATTATTGAGCATATATTATATACTGATAAAATTCTAAGATGTACAGCAATCTCTTTTAAATCTCCTTTTGGAAAATTTTATTTTTGTTTCTTTAATTTTGATAGGACCTAGGCATCTTTTTGCTATGTCTATCTTATTTACTAACCTTATATTCTCTCTGTAGAATTATCAACAAAAGAAGTCTCGGATTTGAGGTGACATGCATGTGTTTAGATTATTTTTGGAACTAGAATCTGAGTGTCTTTTGAGGGCAGCACATCTGGACTCCCCATGAAGGGAAGAGGCAATTCCACTCATAGACATCAGATAAAAAGTTCCTCAGCAGCAGGCTGCTCAGATAGGACAAGAGATATTAAATGCAAAGAGAATTTATCAGTAAATAATTAAATTTTTTCTGTGGATTGTCATTTTCATTGATTTTACTTATCAATGACAGTTCTGCATTTCTTTGTAAGGGATGTCCTCATTGGAGACCTCATGAATGCCACAGAAATAGCTCAGATTTTCCCATAAGGCCTCAATGAGTTGAATTTACCAAACAGGCAAGGTGAGTTGAGGTAAAAATGATTTTATGCTACACTGTTTTCTAGTTAGCCAGTGGAGACACATTTTTTAATTCATTAAATGTAGCTCTACAGTTTCACATATATAACTGCATCTTTATATTTACAGTGACAATCATAATTAAAACTATTTATTTATACATCCTTTATTATTAGTGAACCTCTTGTGAACAGTACTGAATTTTCTATACGTTGCACTTATTTGCCTGAAGGATTGTCTGTCTTAGTCATTACTAGAAATTTGTTTCTTGGAGAATAATATTTATGGCACCTTTTAAAGAGAGGTATAAATCCACAGCATTCCCTCAGATTCTCATATTAGAGGTCCTCTATAGGAGATGCTTGTTGATTAAAACCTTAAAACTACTAGTCCACCGATGTTAAATATACTTTTAACAGGGATGGGAAACTATTTACCTCTTCAAAATTTCTTTTTCCTGCTTAAATAATTATTGCCAGCACTGAATACATTGTTCCAATATTTATAAGCATTATCCATATTAAAATAAACCAAGTAGTATAGTCCAAACTGTCTCCTTTATTAATTTATATCTATTGCAGCATGCTATCTTTTCATGTCATTTCCCACTACCTTCAATCTCTAGTAAACAGTTATGAAATTTAATTTGTGTATATGCATGTCAGAGTTAAAGCTTGCTAACTAGTTAATGCTCATGAATTATCTGTAAATGTGAGTTGTAGTTTTGCTCATACTGGTGTTCTTTTCCCATACATTGTTTGTTAAACTACTATCTCATTTGACCTTTATAGTCTATTTTACAGTTAAAGGTAGAGAAAAAAACTGATTATTAATTGGAGTAGAGTTGAGAAAAGGCATCATGTCTCTCTCTGCCCAACTTGAGTCATCCGGTGTTCTGTAAGTCCCCAGTGAGTGGAGCAGTTGTTAGTTTTAGCTCACCATTAGTTTAGTGACAGACATGTCATCACATTGGGCACAAGTTACTAATTTGCTCACAGTTAACTAAGGTAACCTGGTTGAGTGATAAAACCTTAAACACACCCACATTCACACACATAACTCAAGTCACCAAGCCTACCATGTTCCACACACTCTATGATATTCTGGTAGTAAAGTTGTAGCCAGGACAGGCCCAGTCACTCATGGAACTTACAGTTTGCCAGAGATTCTTTTTTTTGAATAATAAATTCAGAAAAATGAGATGGGCATTTCCATGGAGAACCAGAGGCAACAGCAGAATGATCTGAAAGCTCAGATGAGAAAGACCTCGCCTAGAGTGCAGGTCAGGAAAGCTGTCCCTGAGAATGAAGTGTAGACAGACATATGACTGATGACCAGTTGCCAGCTGGGCCAAACTGCTGTGGGCTGAGGGAGGGGTGTGGAGATGCTGAGCAAGGTGCTGGAGGAACTGAGAAAGGGCTGGAATAGAGATGACCCTGGAGAGGTAGCCAGAGGCCAGGACAATAAGACCTTAAGAGGAGCTAATGATCACGTTAGAGACAAATCGAAATGTAAAGGGGATCTAGGCTGAGGTCTCAGATCTCAACTACCTGAGCCATGAGTGGAGGCGGGGCGTGGGTGGGAATGAGACCTGGAGGAAGAGTTTGGGAAGAATCTCAAACCTATTTTTGGCAGATGCTCTCATTAACTGCTTTTAGGTATGATTTCTAAAATGGTTCTAACTTCATGGGAATTTTTCTTTTTCTTTTTTAAATTTTTGACCATACTGCCTGATATCTGGGATCTTAATTCCCTGACCAAAGATTGAACCTGTGCCCCATGCAGTGAAGCAAGGAGTCTCAACCACTAGACCACCAAAATTTTTTGTAAAACTTCTAATGTCCTGAATTTTAAGTTTTCAAATTGAAAAAACTTTCATTTATTAATTAGTGAAATGAAAAAAAGGACATTAAATTTCAGACCACATTTCCTCAGTAAAAGGCCATCATATAAACATCATCTTATGTGTGACTTTAGTGGGAAGATCTTACACTAGTTATCACATACGGAAGGAGTGCCACTTTCCACTGAGCACATTCTCCATTTTCATCTTCTTGTGATTACCACTGGCTACTGGCCTTTTAGCCAAAAAGGAACACATTGTCCTTCCATGTACTGTGTAGGTGCCAAAACAGTCTTGGTGCTGAGTTCCAAACTTCAAAGGATGTCACTGAAATACAATTTGACACATAACTCTAAAGTTTCTCACCATAACTTGTTCCCGATACCTCCTGGTGAATGTGCGTGGCCGTTATTTGATTCTAGTAGCACTTCTGGGAAGTATTTGAGTGGTGAGTGTGTCAGGGTTGTGAGAAGGCAGCAGTGTGCTATCCTACAAAATGATTTTAAATTGAATTACCTTTGTCTGCTGGTCCCCTGATCTGTTTTCAGAAAGCAGCTTTAAATTCTTTTAAATAAAACTTTCTTAAGTTTTTTTTTCCTCATTATATTTTAATATTCATATTTGGAACCTGTAACAATTTTTAGCTAGGGAGCGTTGGGTTCAAGAACAACAGTCATTGCTATGAATTAATATTGTTGTTTAGTCACTAAGTCGTGTCTGACTCACTGTGACCCCATGGACTGCAGCACCCCAGGCTTCCCTGTCCTTCACCATCTCTTGGAGTTATGAATTAATGTAGCTCAAACCAAATTATTGGAATATTGACATTTGGATTTTATGGCTACTTTTTTAGAATTTGAATGTACTTCTTTATTTGATGATCTAACATACTGTATTTCTGAATGTTTTGCAAGACTTTTTTTTAATAAGTGATGATCTGAAACATCTTTCTTTTGTAAGCTCCTGAAGGGCAAAGACACTCATTTTAACTCTAACCAACACCCTTTATACCAAGGTAGTACTTAACAGATGTTTTCTGGATGATGATTAGGATAAACAACTATTAGATGAAAAACAACTAAAATGACTTTTTGACAATTTAAAGCAGTATGCGTTTTTTTATGAACCGATTGGCTACCTATGCAAGCTATCTGAAAGAGATTTATTTTATGTCTTTAGTTTGTTTCCAGTTTGAAGTACATATATTAATTGCAGTGACCCCCTAGTATCTTGCACAGTTACAAATCTTCCTCTTCTGTGCTATACAAGGCTTCAGCTTGCTTTTTAAAAAGTTACTTTTAGCTTTCTTGCTTCCCTTTACATAGAAAATTAGATGATGTTTCAGAAATCACAAGTCCTCAAAGTTTAGTTAAATTACTATAATGGATAACAGCCGTGGGGAAAAGTTGTCACAAATCTTACTAGGAAAAAAGACAAATTAAAGAGGAACAAAAGTCTCAGCTTATATTCCTCCATAAAGTTTAAATATGTTGGTTCTTATAAGGAATTCTAAGTAAAACCAATCTGAGAGTGAAAGGTGAGGTAAGTTATTTCTTCCAGGTAGGAAGATCTTTTAGATGACAACAGGAAGAGTGTGTAAAGTTTTCACATTGTGTACAGTGTATAATCTGTCTTCTAGAAAGAACATACTCCTTCAGGGACCAGGGCTAAGCTGTAAGAAAGGAGGACAGAGATGAGAAGAAGGTTCTACAGAGTGTTAACAGAATGAGAGAAAGCTGGCAGGGACGTGGGTTTTCAAATAGACTAGCCATGGTACTTCCCAAAGCCCTCAATTAGTTTTAACTTGATTAAACTCTTAACCCATGGCAATGCCCTGAGAGCTAAATAAATCAGCGTATTCTCAGATGATTTGACATTGAGTGCCTGCAGCCTTCTCTGGAAGTCCCGTTACAGTGAGACAGGGTCGTAGACATTATTACCATTCAGTGAGAAATGAATAGCTAGAGTGACTCCTTCCTACGAGAGCAGGGAGGAAACAGGAGGAGTGAATAGCATCCCCAGGAATGTCTTTCCATCAGGAACTGGAGAAGCCCTAAGAGCCAAGTTACTGTCGCTGATATAACTTAGGGATCTCCATCAACGATGCTTATCTGTGCTGTGAGGAAGAAATATTTCGTGAGAGCTGGACTTTCATGCTCAGGGAATTTACGTTCTTGTTATTCGGAACCGGGAAAGGAGCCAAGATCTCAGTTGTTACTCTTCAACCATCCTCATCAACCCTGACACTAAGATAAGTGAATCTGTCTAAAGGACCAGAAATTCATGTTACAAATCAGTCCTAAGTTATCAATGAAGTTCTGGGGTGCATAGTTATTTTCACTATTAGAAATTCTATTTCCAAATATGGCTAAAGAATTTTCCTGGATACCTACTTAATTGGACTTCTGCATTGTTTGGGGTGTTTTCTCAAGTTTCACTGTTTAGAATGATCCTTGAGGTTAGAGGTGTATTTTACATCACCTGAGCCGACCACTGAATGTTGAAACAAATCTAGAAATCAAAGCAAAATAAAATAAATACATAAATAAAAAACCACAGGGAAAGTGGAAGTTTCACTGATAGTACAGCAAGTTTTGTTATTTTTGTCTTGAAAGTTGGTGATCCAAGACATTTTTGGGGATCAATTCTTGAGTCCTTGCTGTAATTGCTACTTCCAACTTTCATTGGGTACCCAGAGAAGTCTTTTTCTGGATCAGATTTAAATACTGAATTTATGATAGATTTTTCAAGAATAATTAAATGTAATTAGGCATGGGGTCTCAAAGAATCAGACAGGACTGAGCGAATGAACTGAACTTAATTGAGGCGTATAAATTGGGCTTCCCTGGTGACTGAGATGGTAAAGAATCCACCTGCAATGCAGGAGATCTGGCTTCCATCCATGGATCGGGAAGATACCCTGGAGAAGGGGATGCCTACCCACCCCAGTATTCTTGCATGGGAAATCCCGTGGACAGAGGAGCCTTGTGGGCTACAGTCCATGGGGTCGCTAAGAGTCAGGCGTGACTGAATGACTAAGCACAGGACATGCACGTGACCCAGGTACATTGGTTGGAGGAGTAAAATCAGACACCAAGTAATA
Source organism: Dama dama (assembly GCF_033118175.1). Taxonomy (NCBI): domain Eukaryota; kingdom Metazoa; phylum Chordata; class Mammalia; order Artiodactyla; family Cervidae; genus Dama; species Dama dama. The sequence goes on along the minus strand of NC_083698.1, from coordinate 76,604,737 downwards.
ACTAAATGCACAAGACTTGAAATTATCTTTCAGTTTGGACTTCCATGTTGTGGAATTAAATTGGATAATTAAAAAGTAACATTAACTTTGCCTCCAAGTGGGCTTCAGGCTAGAGGAGTTGCTTGACCTCATTGCCGGGTTTATTCCCGACTGGAGAAGGTGACTTTAGTCCTCTCTGAAAGAGGAAAGGCTTGGTGCTCCTTCAGCATTGCCAGGTAGGAACTCTATGGTTCATGCAAAGATGGCAATTGGGCTGAATGCCATGGGAAAATTGTTCTCCTTAAATCCATTTCCTTAAGATGTCAAGATTAATTCTGTTAAGAAGACTTAAACATTAAAAAAAAAATATCAGTAGAGTAAACCACCTTTTGATTTAAAAGGATTATAGTTGAATTTTGACTAGGCATACACTGTACTGTAAATACTAATAAGAAGTGTTGGTGGAGGCAAAGAAATGGTAGTGAAAGGGTTAAATAAGGGCTTTGAGGGGACTTGCCTGGAGGTCCTGGTGGTTAAGACTTTTTGCCTTCTAGCCCAGGGGATGCAAATTCAATTCCTGGTCCAGAGCTAAGATCCCACATGCCTGGTGCCCCAAGAAACAAAACATAGAAGTACTGTTGTAACAAATTCAATTAACACTTTAAAAATGGTCCACATCAAAATAAAAGACAAAACATCTTAGATAAACCCTTCAGATAGTTAAACCTAACCAATGGGTCATTTGCGAAATTCCACTCATGCGATCACCTTCCAAGTTTATGGGTTTATTTGGCATTGAACTGGGTCTGTGAGATTCATTGCTGGTCTCCTTTTTAGCAGGAGTGAATGCTGTCTTCTGTGTGAACTGTGTACTGACTTTTATGGAACCCTATCTCCCAGCAGTCGTATCTTTCTCTGGCATGGCATGAGCCATCACTGTGTCCCTGGGCTCATCCTTCGACTGAGATTAGGGCGGTGCCTAGAGGAGGAGGCATGAGGGACCTTGCAGTGCTTCCCAGCTTGTCCTTCATCAGAACATCATGTAAGTCATGGTGGTGATGTAACGCTCGGACTGGGTGACCTGTTAGACCTCCTCAGAACCCTGTGTCTGTTGAAACTGTTCCTATGAACTCTATATTCCACCCTTTGCTAGAAATCATGCTTTTCAAACAATGAAGCCAAACAAAAAAACCACCTAGTTTTAATTAAATTAAAAATTAAGAAAAAGTACAAGACATCTGGGGAGATTTCAGAAGAGTATATGGTGAAGTAAAAGCACCAAGATGCTTTAGCCACAGAAAGAGAAATACAACCCTACATAGATTTAAAAAAATATCCTCAACGGTTTATGTCCCATAAATTTGTAATGAACTGCTTTCTCTTTGTTGCTGGGCCTTCAAGTTAATATGTGACCTTAAGTAACTGACTTTACCTTTTAGTGCCTTTTCTTGCTTTCATGGGATTGATCTTTGCATTCTTTTAGTTTAAAAGAAAAATATAATTTACATTGCTGCATATAAATGCCTTTTGTGAATAGATTTTAATAACATCATTGCATGTGGAACATTCAAATTTGAAACAGAGGAATGTATGCCTTGTCTATATGTACTATATATATGAGTTGTTTATGCATATGATTTATTTAAGCTCTAGAAAAATTCTGTAATCCATACATTATTATGTCCATTTTATGGGATGAGAAAATTTGAGATTTACTAAGTTTTACAGCACCAATTGGAATCCAGGTCTGAACATCCCTGAAATCTGTCCTCTTTTTTTCCCCATTTCCTACTGTCTCCTAAAGTTGAGCCAAAAAACAAAGTTGAACCAGTTATTGAATTTTTTTATCTACAACTTTAGTCTCTAGTCTAAAGACAGATTAATATATTTTAAAAGTTTCATTTAAAGATGAGCTTGGAAATATATTTAAGAAAGTTTAAATTTCAATAATTTAAACTTAGATTGAGCTTCCTCCTTTAGGGATTAAGTTTGTTTTTTAGTCTATTATTATGTTTCTATGAAAAAAGGTCCACCAGTAAATATATTGTTAGGCCATTTCAGTATTCTCAAGAGCATATAAGTGTAAATGCACCAAAACATGTGGATTACATTTCCCTCAAGTTGTACTGTTTTCACACATTAACAGAAAAGCAGTTTGAAAGGGGGGGAAAAAGAGAAATGTTTGGGAAATATATCCACATTTCAGTCATCAAAAGACCCACGGTGCTAAGCTGCCACCTTGACTTACCCAGATTTCTCATCTTTGCAGTGATCTGTCCTTGCTACATGGGCAGATTTCTTCTTGCTCACTGGGGGCTGGTTTTATTTCCAAGTTCAAGCCAATTCCCTTCGAGCAACTTTAATTAACCTGCAAACAGCGTTGTATTGATATAAAAACGTTACCGTGATTTTTTTCAGAGTGGTTGATTCTATGGCCAAAGCAAGAATTTAAAAATTAGGGACTTCCCTGGTGGTTCTGCCTGCAATGCAGGAGACTGGGGTTCGATCCCTGGGTCAGGAAGACCCGCTGGAGAAGGAAATGGCAACCTACTCCAGTATGGACAGAGGAGCCTGGCTGGCTACAGTCCATGGGGTCTCAAGAGTCGGACACAATTTAGCAACTACACCACCACCACCACCCCCTGGTGGTCCAGTGGATAAGACTCTATGCTTCCACTGCATGGGGCGCAGGTTCAATCCCTGGTTGGGGAACCAAGATCCCACATGCCACATGGTGAGGCCAAAAAATTAGTGACAAATTCTGTATGATTCCACGTATATGAGGGACTTAGAGTAGTTAAATTCATAGAGAGAGAAAGGAGAAAGGTGGTTGCCCAGGACTGGGTGGGGAGGAATGGAAAGTTAGGGTTTAATGGGTAAAGAATCTCAGTTGGGGAAGATGGGAAAGTTCTGGGGATGGATGGCAGTGATGGTTACAACAGTGTGAATGTACTTAATGCCACAGAATTGCACACATATGAAAAATGGTGGAAATGATACATTTTATGTTACATATATTATTGCAATAAGATACATGATTGCTAGAAAAAATTAGCTAACTTCTAGGCTGTTTTCCCATTCGCATGTGTTGTACATGTGTGGTATAGAGTGGAGTATGTTTGGGCTTCATCAGGGGAATCTGAGTACAAACCCAGCTCTACAAGAAAAGGTTGGAGACACTAGACAGCCTTCCTAATCTGTCTCAATGACATCTGCCTTCTCTGTAATGTGAAGATCAAACACTTCCTTCACTTACGATAATTAAATAATAACACATGCCAAGGGCTCAGTGAGTAGGAGTCAGTGGAAGCGCATCATAGATAACTAATAAACTCAGAGCAGTATCTACAGTAGCCATGACTCTTGGGGGAAAATAAAACCATCCACACAATTAGTTATTTTTCAAACATGGAACATTGGAAGAATCATGCATATCTCTCTAAAGAGAGTAAAACAAATCATTTTTTTTGATTTGTTTTTTGATTTGTTCAACTTCTGTTGAACAAACATTTCTCTACCATCTACTCTGTGCCGAGTGCTGACTGACAAGGAGCTTGACCAACCGGGTGAGTCACAGTGGCAATATGGAAGCCTTGGGACTCTCACTGCCAGATGTGCGTTGGGCCAAACCAGCCCCTTTACCTTCCAGCTTTGGGGCTCTTGGATAGATATGTTGTCGGTAGAGTAAGTAGATACCACAGTCATGTGAGTGCATCCTCCAAAAACAGCATTGCGCTAGACAGATCACCCAGGTGAAAACAGTGATTCGGAGATCACAGACAATGACAGCTTGTTTAGGGAAAGTGGGAGGAGAACCACAGGATGGTGCAGCATTTCCAAAATACACTCTGCAGAAACTACTTTCTTGATGTCCTCATGGTTGTCCCACCAAGAAATGACTCTGTTGTCCCAACAAGTTTGGGAAGCTGCCTTAAACAAAGGTCTGTGGATTTTCTTTACTTAGATGTTTCTCAGATCCATTAACATTCTATGATAGCTTTGAGTCTTTAAGAAGGAGATGTCAAGTTTCCTTAACTTATTTGACAATGGAGCCCTTTTCTTTCCAGAACTTTTATTAAGATCCCATGGAAAAGCATGTGGTAGGTCACCGCACTGAGAACATCTGTACCTTGGAGCCACATGGAACAGATTGTAATGGTCATTCACTAGAAAAATTAACTAGTTGACACTAACAAAGGGTGAGACAGACAAAATAGAAAGCTGCCCATCTTCTGGCCATAAGAATTTTTCTTGTTTCTTAGCTCAAGGGACCAAGGAAGGTGTGAGGAATACCAGGAGGGGTTTCTTTTCCCTATGAGGTCTGAACACCTATGAACACTGGGCAGGAGAGACAGGCGTGTGGGTGTCTGTGTGGCCCAGTGGCTGTACTCGGGGAGGGAGTGCTCCACTCCAAGTTGGCTCAGCTCCCACTCGTGAGTGCCTCTTTCCAAGGCATTAATAATGGAAATGGATTGAGGGCAACACCGAAGTGCAGATCAAGAACAGCTCCCATGGTGATGCTCTTGCACTACAAGCAGAAACTATCCTGGGATCTAAGGAAATCGCTTAAGAAGAAAATACTTTATCTTCATTGAGCCTCAGGAAAGCTACATTAGTAGAATCCTGCACAATGGTTCCTACTCTCATTTAGAAAATGGAGTTGATTAAGTGGAAGGAAAATTTTAAAATGTGACAAAGATGATGAGGTGATTAAGGGGTAGGGTTTAAGTACAAGATGTGGAGAATTTAAGATGTATGACTGAGTAGCGATGACAGTGGGGTATATGATAGCTGCCTATAAATACCCAATTAATTGCCTAATGTGGCAAATGAGAAGAAACAGGCTTTAAGCACCAAAAGGAAAGCTGGATTTGAACTCTATTAGGGAAACAGTATTTACCACTAAGGGTGATTTGACTGCCATCAAAGGGAAGTCAGTGGAATTATTTGGACAAAGATTCAGGATGAAACTTTTCTTTCCTATATCCTGGTGTCAACCAAACTTTTCTTTTTCCTTTAAAAAGGATGCACACATTTTCATGTTTCTTAGGAGCAGAAATCAAAGAATAGAGCACAATATTTAATTTGCTCCAGGATGTTGTGAGCTGGTCACAACATTTAGGATTGCTTCAAGACTCTGCACGTGTTTTCCCTTAAACTGAATTATAGCAATATCCTTGCTGGTTAGAATCACAGAAAATCTATGCATTATGTTACACTGTGTGTGGAGATATACTTTGTGATGTAAAATGTAATAAGGATTGTTGTTCCGTTGCTAAGTTGTGTCCAACTTTCTTCAACTCCATGGAGTGCCGCGCGCCAGGCTTCCCTGTCCTTCACTATCCTCTGGAGTTTGCTCAAACTCATGTCCATTGAGTCAGTGATGCCATCCAACCATTTTCTCCTCTGTTGTCTTTTTCTGCCCTCAATCTTTCCCAGCAGCAGGGTCTTTTCCAATGAGTAATAAGAATAGTTACCATCAAGAGCAGGTGATGAAACTTGCTAATACTTTTGACTCTGCATTAGGTGCTTTTCATAAAACAGATTCTAATCTTTCTATTGCCACTCAGAGAGATGTTGGTATCCCCATTTTACAGATGAGCAAACTGAGCCTCAGAGAAATTAAATAGCATGACCGAGGTCACACAACCAGTACGTAGCAGTGAGTTTGCCTTCAATTGTGAGTGACTCAAAAATCCATGCCCTCTTATTGCGATGCTATGCTGCCTCCTGAAGGCATTTTTGATCATCACTTTTATAAACTTGAAACCAATGGCTTAGTATATAGGAAGCACCCCTGAGCATGAGACAGTTTGCTTGTGTTTGAGAGCATTATCCATGCTTAACCCAGGCAGGGCCGTGGCTCAGCTTCAGCAAACAGCTTGGCCGGGGCTACGCAGGGGATGGAGCAGACAGGGCTGGAAGGTAGTTAGTTGGTCCTAGCTCCCGGCATATGCAGCGCTGGTGTATGGAGGAGCTCTGTCAGATCTCAGAAACAGCATCCAGATTTGATTATAACTTCTCTGTGTTTGTCTTTGAAGCTTTTTTTTTTTATTATTTCTTCCCTTGCCTTGCAGAGTTCAGATCTATTTTCACATAAACAGAAATGATTCCTCCTCTCTGAGCACTTCATTGTTGGTGGCATTGTGGAATGTCCCAGGAAAGGGGAAACGGGGCCAATTAGAAAGGAGAAATTGTTCTTCGGCTTGCATATTTATACGAAAATGCCAAAGCCACCAGCTGTTACAATAGCAGGCCTCGTGTAAGCCCTCTTCCAACTGTCCTGCTGCTCAAATACAGCAGGGGGAGATAAACCCAGTAGATTTGTCTGCTCCCCCCACCAAAGAGTCATCCTGCATCCAGTAGATTTGTCTGCTCCCCCCACCAAAGAGTCATCCTGCGTTCAGGAGTTTTACAGGAAATATGCACCTTGGTATCCTGTTTGTTTCAGTTAAGAAGTTCCCAAATTGCAAGCCTGGAAATGACAATTCAGATGTTAATTTTTCTCTATTAAACACCTTACCTCAGCTTACTGCAAGAGTATTTTCCTTCAATAGAGAGAATGTAGGCTGAAAAAAAATTAATTTCACATTCCTATTTATAGGACATTTGAGACAAACAGCCATCAGTGTTACTGTTACCTCATTCTCCTTTTTTAGCCATCAGGACTGACTGCTTATGTCTTTTACATTCATGGAACGCATTTCAAACTTAAGGAATTCAGTTCCATAGCAGGACCTTAGCAGAGATGATATATATCATCTTGTTTGGCTATCTTTATAATGCTTTCTTCTTTTCTTAAAAAAATATAAATGGTGTATTAGGACTGATGGAAAAACCAGCTCTGACAGGAAGGTTTTAAAAAAGTAAGTTACCTAAACAATTCTTCTGGAATCATTCAAGAGAGTAGGGTGGAGTAGGCTTTAAAAGCAAAACAATATAATCCTGAAGATTGTATTTTTAAATGAAATTTAATTGGAGTCGTTTCGCTGAATTGGATCTGTTAAGGCATCCGCCCTGTCAGTGCTTCCCGTGAAGGCAGCCCCAGGTCTGTTTCCTTCCTCCGTGGCCTGGAGTCCAAGGTGAGCTGCCAGGTTCATGGACAGGAGCGTGGCCACTGCCCGGACTCTTGCCCACCTCTCCAGGGCAGACCACAGGTGTGGCAGCATGCTCGTTCAGAGGAGAGAACTTCTCCTTGGTGGTGCTGCAGGCTCATCTTTCTCTATTGTTCCAATTTTTTTTTTTTTTTTTAATTTCTGTTGGAGTGTAGTTGATTTACAGCGCTGTTAGTTTCAGGTGTACGGTGTGCTGTGTGCTAAGTTGTGTCAGTCGTGTCTGACTCTTTGTGACCCTCTGGACTGTAGCCCGCCAGGCTCCTCTGTCCTTGGGATTTTCCAGGCAAGAACACTGGAGTGGGTTGCCATTCCCTCCTCTAGGGGATCTTTCCAACCCAGGGATCAAACTGCATCTTTTTCATCTCCTGCTTTGACAGGCAGGCTCTTTACCACTGGCTCCACCTATACAGTAAAATGAATCCTATGTGTACATATACGAAGTCTTTTTAGGATTCTTTTCCCAGGTGGATCGTTACAGAACGTTGAGAAGACTTCCCTGTGCTCCACAGTAGGTCCTTGTTGGTTACCTATATATTTTATATCCAGTAGTGTGTTTATATGTCATTCTCACAATTATCTCACAGTTATTCTCACAATTCTCCTTCCCCCCTCCCCCCTTGGTAAACATGTTTGTTTTCTACATGGATGACTCCATTTCTGTTTTGTAAATATATTATTCAAATTTTAGAAGTTCTTTGTTCTCATGATAGCTCAAATTATAATCAAAATGTCACCAAGGTGTTTCTCAGTCTTCTTTTGCCTTCATATAGCAGTGGGATCTCTGAGTCTTCAGAAAGTATGACAGCTTACTCCATATTTGGCATTGGAGATCCAACGAGTTTTAATAATGAATGCCTCTTCATTTGCACTGAATGACAAACAATATTCTTCCTGGTCTATTTTCCTGCATCTTGAATTGTGAAATTATCTAATAAGACCAAGAAAAAAAAAAGGTGTTATTTAAAACACGTTAGTCTTAAAGCTATAGGAACTCCAAACCAAAGGTAGTTATTCTAGTTGAAATAACAAGATATTTTCTATGACAATGGATTCTTTTCACAAAACAAAACAAAACACTGAACCAAACTTTGCTTGAAGATAATTCTTGGGCTCTTTGCATTCAGTCATTCCCCAAACCCTCTGCCTGGGATCCAGATGCTTTTGAGGGCAGGATGTTTTTATAAAAAAAACTAACCCCTAAAACTGTGCGTTTCCCTTGAAATAAAAAGTAACCAACTTACTTTTAGGCCTTCACATTATCTATTTAAATATTTGAGGCCAAAGAAAAATGAACTTTAGAATCAGAAGCTTCTGAACTGATAGAAAAAGCAAATTTAACTTCTCTTTATCATTAGCTTCCATTGTCTTTATTTAAAGGGATATGGGGGTAATAACAAAGAAAACTAAAGGAAGGCAAATAAAGAGGGGAAAACTGGAATTTGTGGTGAAAAAATAGAATAAATGCATTTATTTGAATAGTTTCTGAAATGATTTAAATCTTCCGCTTCTGTCAACCAATGCACCTTCTCTTATACACAGGAAATGCTCTGACAACTCAGCTTCTTCCTGTGCTTTTCTTGAATATCAAGCATCACCCTCTAAGTTTTCAGCCATGTATTTTCTTTGGACCACTCTTCTTTGCGCTTATTAAATACTTCACATATATGAAAGGAAATGTCAACATTTAAACTTCCCTGTGAGGTGGGAGAAAGAAAAAAGTTTATTTCCATGCTCTTCTACTTAATCATGTGGAACTCTGTTATAACATCATTTTTTATTTTTGCAATGGAATATATGGTTGACATCTAAAATGTGGTTGAAAACATGACCTGCTCCCCTCCCCGCGCCAAAAAGGTAGAAAAAGCCATCTCTACTGTCCACAGGCAAATCCTGGTGTTACCACAAAATTCAATTTTGTCTGTTTCTATTATAGGTGTTATGCCTGTTATCACACCCACCCAAATCTATGTTCCTGCAAATCCTAATGCCAATTTATTTTTGTTTTCTAATAAGAATGTCAATTTCAGTATGTTAGTGAGAATTAAGCCTTTGAAATATACTTTTTTCTTCTACAACACTCTGTTAAGACTGCTGGATTATTTGAAAATATGTCAGCTTTTTTATCTCTTTAAAATTTTTTTAAATTTTACATTGGAGTATATTTGATTTATAATGTTGTGTTAGTTTCAGGTGTACCACAGAGTGAGTTAGTTATACATACACACATGTATAACTTTCCCCATACAGGTTATTGCAGAATATTGAATAAAATTTCCCATACTATACAATAGGTCCTTGCTGATTATATTACATATATAGCAGTGTATATGTTAATCCCAACCTCCTAATTTTTTCTTCCTTCCGCCTTTTCCGTTTGGTAACCATAGTTAGTTTCAAAGTCTGTGAGTCTGTTTCTGTTTTGTAAATAAATTCCTTTGTATCATTTTCTTAGATTCCATATATAAGTAATATCATATGATATTTTTCTTTCTCTGCCTGGAAAATCTGTCAGTTTTAGACTTTAGCAGATACATATATTTTGAGCGGATGTACAAAAATACATATACATATTTTTATTAACATAAGTAATCCAATCCTATACTTATGGCTTATATATCCCATTTGAAGTGTGTGAGCATTTATGTGACCCATTTTAAAATGTTGTGTCAAATATTTTAAGTATTATACAAATGTCAGTTATGTTTGTTATATGTGTGAGGTCTACTTTGTGCTGGGGGAAGTTCAGTGATATTGGATGGAGGCAAGAGACTGAATAAAGTAGTATAGGCTGAGAACTGGATTCCAAATACTTAATGGAAACCTTATTTTAATTATGATGATTCTATAATAGCACTAGCAATATCTCTACCTCTAAGTGAGAAATGTTTTAATATGTATTATCTGCCTTATTTACTTATTAAATGCTTTTGAAAATGTTTCAGTGACTTAAGACTTTTAAGTCTGTATTTCACAAAGAGAAAAATTTACCTAAACTGTAAGACTAAAAACAGTTCAGTAAAAATTAACCTAACTTTTTTCTTTTTAATAACATAGATGATCTCTTCATAGAATTCACTAATAAAAAGTATAGTATTAATTCCTGTACTTGGGGAAAAAACCCTCCTTATATACTTCCATGCACACAAGCTATGTCTATAGAATGTAAATTGTGTGATAAGAAAAAGATAACTATGCTATTCCTAAACCTTAGCACCCCAAAAACTATCTTAATGGTGTATTTTGAAAAATGCCATTAGTCCAAAAGATCTTTCATTGATCCCTGGATCTTACATCAAACCACGGAGCAACCTAGCAAGATTGGTTGCTGTAGCAGGATGGAGCATCCCAGTGATGTAAGTGCTTGGACCCTGACCCATCATACATGGGTGTGGATCAGAGGAATGGCAGGGGACAGCCTGTGCATGGGCTATGGAGAGGATGCCAACCCACCAAGATGGGCATGATGACTGGTAAATACAGTGTGACTCAGCAGTTAAGAATCTGCCTGCCAATGCAGGAGACGTGGGGTCAGTCCCTGGGTTGGGAAGATCCCAAGGAGGAGGAAATGGCAATCCACTTCAGTGTTCTTGCCTGGGAAGTCCTATGGACAGAGGAACCTGATGGACTACGGTCTATGTTTGTGTTAGTTGCTCAGTCATATCCTTCTCTTTGCGATCCCATGGACTGCAACCCACCAGGCTCCTCTGTCCATGGAATGCTCTAAACAAGAGCACTGGAGTGGGTACCCATTCCCTTCTCCAGATGATCTTCTCGACCCAGGAATCAAACCCAGGTCTCCTGCATTGAGGGCAGATTCTTTACCGTCTGAGCCACCAGGGAATTCTTTACCATCTGAGCCCCCAGGGAAGCCATATCTTGAGAGCCCCAAATCCTGCGGGCAGAGGAACCTGGTGGGCTATAGTCTCTGGGGTTGCAAAAAAGTAGGATATGACTTAGTGACTAAACAACAGCAACAATGTTTACCAAGAGATGGCAAGTGGTCCTGAAAGAAAATGCAAATAGAATGGTAGGTTCAAGGGACATCACAGAACCCTAACGAAAAGTGTGCAGTGGATCCCATGTACATCCTTCTGCTTGGCAAGGCCTCAGTCACAGGGTTGGTATTCAGAAACAGAACTCAGATCCTGGCATAGGAAAGAAGAAGGCAAGAACACGATGGAATCATTGATTTTTTCCCATATTCTGTGAGAACAAGTTTGTCAGCATGGTTTTAGGGACAGAACAAAGCTCCCAGGGAGAAGACAGAAACTACTCTTCAAAAACTTGGGCAAAAGGTGAGACTTGGCTTCAGGAAAAAGTCAGCTTTACTCTGGTGAGGCTCATTTCAGACTTCTGACTCCAGAAATGTAAAAAAATAAATTTGGGTTGTTTTAAGTCACTAACTTTTAGATCATTTGTTACAGTGGCAACAGGAAACTAAACCTTTCTCTAGCCTTTGTCTGGAATTTTGTTTGAATCCCAAACAAGCTAGGCCAGGCCCAGAATGAACAAGTCAATGAAAGAAATACAGCGGTCCACTCCCTTCCCCCAGTACCAGCTGTAGATTCTTGGATTGAGCCTTATGTAAAGTAGCTCCTTTATAATGGATTTTTCCTTTTTAATTTACATATGTTTTGGAATGACTTTTATGTATGCATGTCTGCATGCTGAGTCCCTTCAGTCACGTCTGACTCTTTGTGACCCTTATGGACTGTAGCCCACCAGGCTCCTCTGTCCATGGGGTTCTCCACGCAAGAATACTGGAGTGAGTAGCCACTCCCTCCTCCAGGGATCTTCCCAACCCTGGGATCAAACCTGCATCTCCAGCATTGCAGGTGGATTCTTTACTGCTGAGCCACAAAGGAAGCCCTTCTGCTTGGGTAATTAAATCCAAACTTCTTAGTATGCTGATCAAGCCTGCTACTTGCCCATCTACTTCCTTCCTTAACCCCCGTCATGCTGAATTTAGCAAGTTTCCTTAAAGCATCATTCTACTTTGCCTCTATTATTTTGCATGTGTTGTTTCCTCTGGAGTGAACGGCTTTTATTTTCTGTCTTTCCTGGATAACTTCTATTCAGCTGCCTCAGGATTATATTTAGCTGTATCAGAGACCCCAAATAACAAAGTTCTTAAATAGAAGTTTAATTCTTTTTCCTGTGACAATTCAGAAGTCGACAGTTTGGCACTGGTGTGGTATATCATCTCTGGGATGTCCACAGGAAATCAGGTTTCTTCCAGCTCATTGCCCTGCCTCCCCTGGGGTATGTCTTTGTCTTCATAGTACAAGATAGTGTTTAGAGCTCCAGCCATCATATCTGTGTTCCAGACAGAAAAATGGAGGGAAGCACAAACAGGAAAAGGAACACATCTCAGTTTATCTTCTAGGGGAAGGTTCCTGAAATGTAGCAAATTATACCTCTGCTCACATATATGAACAAGTACTTAGTCACTTGGAAAGAGACTGAGTAATGTAGTTTTCATCTTGCAGTGAGGGGTGGCATTGGCTTTACTAAATATCAGATGTTATTAATTCTGTGGAAGAATTAATGGACAATGAGCCATATCCATCACACTATCACTTAAAATTCAAATTACAGTGTTTCTGTTCTGGGAAGACATTCCTAACCCCGACTGTGATAGCTGTCCCTGCTCTGTGCTCGCAGACATCCTGTGAATACCTTACCTAACTCTGTCAAATGCCTTTATTACCCTGGCTCGCTCTCACTCAGGAATGTGAACCATTTGAGGCAGGAACTCTGTTTTTATCACTGTATTGCCTAGCAAAGTAGCTATAAAAACTTATTTATATTGAATGAATAGATAAGTTAACTCAAAAGTTTTCAGATGGCTGCATCCAAGAAATTTTGAGATTCGAGGAGATATTTTAATGTCAGCTGTACTGTATTTTGTGTTGTTAAATAGTTTCGTTTCTAGGCAATTAATACAGTGTACATCCAAATATATAGCCCATGTAGTTGTGTGTGTATGTGCATATTTTATGGTTCTAAAAGTTAGAATTCTGTGTATGACAAGACATACAGGAATCCTCCTTTATCTGTGGTTTCATTTTCCACAGTTTTAGTTACCTGCAGTCAACTGAAGTACGAAAATGCTAAATAAGAAAGTCTAGAAATAAACAATTCATAAGTTTTAAACTGTGTGCTATTCTGAGTGGCATGATGAAATCTTGTTCCATCCTGCTCCATCCTGCCTGGGATGTGCCTTACCCCTTTGTCCAGCATATCCTGCCCCATACTTGGAAGCTGTCTTTGTTATCGGATCCACTGCTCTTGCATGATAGTGCTTGTGTTCAGGTGATCCTTATTTTAACTTAATAATGGCCCCAAAACACAAACGTAGTGATGCTGACAATTTGGATATGCCTAAGATAAACTCTAAAGTGCTTCTGTTAAGTGAAAAGTTGAAAGTTCTGGCATTAATAAGAAAAGTTTGTTGAGGTTGCTGAGATCTACAGTAAGAATGAATGTTTTATCAATGAAATTGTGAAGGTAGAAAAATAAATTTATGCTAGTTTTACTGTCATCTTGCAGACTGCAAAAGTTATGGCTGCAGTGGATGATAAGTGCGTAGTTAAGGTGGAAAAGTTACTAAATGGGTACAATAAAATATTTTGAGAAAACAGTCACATAACTTTTATTACAGTATATCATAATACTTATTCTATTTTATTATTGTTGTTAATATCTTATTGTGCCCAGTTTATAAATTAAACTTTATCATTGGTATGTATGCATAGAAAAAACATAGTTTACACAGGATTTGGTACTATCCAAGGTTTCAGGCATCCACTGGGTTCTTAGAACTCATCCCTCACAGATAAAGGAATGCTTCGTACTTAGATTTCCTTCACGTTCTCCCTCCACTTTTCCCTCTAAAGACAGTTTAGAAAAAATTGTGACCAAGGAGGTTTATGTCAGTTTAATCCATTGAAATGCAGCAGATTGCATGTGGACCCTAATCTGTATTAATGCAACTGATTTATGTAACTAATTATAACACTATACAGTTAAGTAAACTAATAAATCTATTGAGTAATAAAAAATACATAATTTTGTTTCTAGCAACTTTTGTTCTGAATGCCTCTTTTATGAAATGTGTTTTAACAGTGCCGTGATACTACAAATATTAGAAAAATAAGTACTATGGTGTGGAGAAATCCAGACTCTTATAGAATTCTTTTAGTTTAAGCAACTAGTTTGACCCTAGTAAGATTAATTTAAGATTGGATGGGACAATAAAAGTGTCATTATTATTTTCAGTGTGTAGGTATTTTTTTCTTAAGGACACTCTGGTGGTCATTAACAGATATTTATCATCTACTAAAGGAATAAATACACAAGACATGAAAATTAATGTAACAACAATAATAATAAAAAGACTTGATACCTCCTCTTAAAAACTTATAATCGAGGAGGGCACAATTTTTTTTTTTTAATTAAAAATGGTAATGTGTTACAGAAGCTGTCACCTGAGGTTAACTAAAGAAATGAATCACTGATGATAAGAATTAGGGAGACCATTTCTTGTGGATATTCTATGGGATTCTTTCCTGAATTACCTGGTGGCATCCTCTACCTCAAGAATTGTTAGAGAACAATTAATTAGCAGAGTATTTTTCAACTTGCTTCTTAAAAGTAGGGTGACTGTATGTTCTAGTTCACCCAGGACTGTCTCAGTCTATGCCTGTTGTCCCAGTATAATCATTAGTAGTGTTCAACTACTTCTCTAGAGTCAGCCGTATACAATGTGCTCCTTCATCCTCAGCAGGATGCATTCATTTCTCCCTTCTTCCCCACTTTGCACACCAAAGGCATGTAAGTCTGCGAAAGAGGGCAACTTAGTCTTCTTGAAAGCTTGGTTTCTGGCTGTGGTTCCGATTTTCCTGTTACCACCTGCTGAGTATCAGCCCATTCTCAAACCTTGCAGATTGTTTCAAGTTCCTGTGGTTTGTAGATAAAAGCCTTTATTCTTGGAGGAAATGTACTTTTTTTTTTTTTCTTTTTTTTAGGATTCCCATGTTTGAGTTCACAAAAATCATTTCTTTAAATTACTGTTAGATCATCCAGCAGAGGATAGATATGCTTTCTCAATTTCAGTCATTCAATCTACTGTAATTAATTTAGCTTTTGGCCTTTAAAAATCTTTTTTTTTTTCCTGAGGGAATGAGTTATTCTACAGAAGGATATCTTGTGTATATTTTTGAATCAATCTATAGATGATAGGTGAATCACCAGAGCTTATCATTTTTGATAATCCTTTTGAAGTGTTTGTCTTATTTGATGAAATTTTATAAATTGACTTAAATACATTTTGGCTTTCTTAATATGGTTTGAATGAAACAAAACCTTTTCTGTTTTTATAATCATTAAGATTGCTAATACTCTTTTTTAAATTAGTGATGTCTTCATGGACTTATGAGACATAGGAGATTGTGTGTCCTTTTAATGTGATCTTTGAAATAGTGTCTTTTTTTTTATAGCATTTGTCTTTACTTTATTGCTTCAAGTGCTCCCTCTTTTGCCCTTGTGCATGCATGCATGCGTGTTAAGTCGCTTTCATTTCAGTTCAGTTCAGTCACTCAGTTGTGTCCGACTCTTTGCGACCCCATGAATCGCAGCATGCCAGGCCTCCCTGTCCATCACCAACTCCTAGAATTTACTCAAACTCATGTCCGTCGAGTCGGTGATGCCATCCAGCCATCTCATCCTCTGTTGTCCCCTTCTCCTCCTGCCCCCAATCCCTCCCAGCATTGGGGTCTTTTCCAATGAGTCAGCTCTTCACATCAGGTGGCCAAAGTATTGGAGTTTCAGCTTCAGCATCAGTCCTTCCAGTGAACATCCAGGACTGATCTCGTTTAGGATGGACTGGTTGGATCTCCTTGCAGTCCAAGTGACTCTCAAGAGTCTTTTCCAACACCACAGTTCAAAAGCATCAATTCTTCGGCGCTCAGTCATATCCAATTCTGTGCAATGCTATGGACTGTAGCCCGCCAGGCTCCTCTGTCCATAGAATTCTGCAGGTAAGAACACTGGAATGGGTTGCCATTTCCTCCTCCAGGGAATCTCCCCAACCCAGGGATAGAACCCTCATCTTTTATATCTCCTACATTGGCAGGTGGGTTCTTTACCACTAAAGCCACCTCGGAGGCCCCTTTTGCCCTTGTGAATTATTTATTTTTATCTGCTGTAGGTTCAAAAACAATATCAGTATAATGATCAGAATTGTTAATAAAATCAAGGTAAACTTGCTCTAAATGATTAGCAACTCTGATGGGGAAAATCTATGGGTTTTTATGACATCACTTTTGGCTGCACAGATAATTTTTTGCTTGCTCTTTGCTTGTGTTCCAAGTAGTTGGGTTTGTAGAATAGTTGACCTCTTGGTAAGTAAAGTGTTTTTGTAATTCCATTTGAAAATGAGTGTAGAAAATTGAGGTGTGCACCCCTATGGAGAAAGTTGAGGTCAAGTAATTCATTCCTGAAGCTGTGTGGTCATAAAGATTCACATACCGGGCTCAGAACTAGTATTAACCAATCAAACTGCTCCCCAAGGGGTGCTCACTTCCTAGGTCAACTCTTAAAACACTCCACGTAGCCATTGAGGCTTTCACATACTTGCTTGGTGAATGGACAGAGAAACAGGAAATCAGAGTGAAAATGGATGCTATAAATCTGTTTTGTACAGAAATGTGTTGAACAACTTTTAGTGAGGGCAAATGCACTGCATTAGATTTTAGGATTTCACAATACTGCCTAATTCATCTGGGAAACTGAATCTTTCTTTTGTTACACTTCTCTTTTTCCCCCCTAATTTAAGACTCACCAAAATTGTTAACACTTGTAATTATTTCAGAGTTTTGGAAATCAGTTTTCCTTCTGTTTTATCAAAGGTTACAAAACAATCATTCTACAAGTCACAGGGAAGATAAGCAATTCTACAAAGTAATTTTAATAACTTATCTAGTGAAAGACCAAGCATTCTTATTGCCAAAAGAATGCCTTCAAAATAGTAGGCAAAATAAAAACTGATAGATTTGCTCTAATTTATTTAAAAGAGAGCCCAATATGTTACAGAAACATATTATTATTATATATTTTATATAACATATAAAGTTATAAGTATATAACATATAAAGTAAAAAGTATTATATGAAGTTAAGTAAAATGATTCACAAATATTATATAATTATACTATATACATATATATAGTATATACACATATATATACACACATATATACATGTATATAGTATAATAATATATGTCACACATATTTGTTGTTCTTCAGGAATAGATGTTAAACGTTAACCCTAAAAGTTTCCCGGTTATCAGTGTTTCAGGAAATTGTCATTTTCTCTTCTTAGAGATTGAGAGACAGCCGATCATGTGGATGTTTGCTACATTTTGGATTTTAGATGCTCACATAGAACCTGTAGGTCAAAGACACTCTGTCTTGCCGAAATGCAATTACATTTCCTGACAAAATTACTTCTGGTGCTGATGGAATTTAAATACAGATTGTAAAACCTTGAATAAACTTCTGGGTTTTCATTTTATGTTGGTTTTTCCCACAAATTTCAGACTTTCAAGCTACCCCAAACACTGCAACTGTGAAATATAATGACTAAGGTACTTTGGCAAAAAAAACCAAAATAAAACAAAACATAGATTTATCCTGATCTTCAAGATCTAAAGTATCTTGAATTTTCATGGTCGTTAAGTGTTCTCCCACTAGTAATATATAGGAAAGAAGGGAGGAAAAAGTTAAATGAAATGGCTCACTTCTTTTTAATTGCAAATCAACAGTAAAACCCTTTAAATGGACCAAATGCTTGTTTTGGAAAATGCATATTTCACAGTAATATTTGATACTTATTTTTGGTAACTGCTTACCATACCATGCAATTTCAACTGTGGTATTACTGGGATTTGTTTCTGCACAGAAGAGATAGCAAAAACAAACAAATTTAAAAAACAAAACAAAAAAACAGATTTATTTGAGAGCCATTAGAGTTACCTCAATACCTCTGAAGGTTTTGAAAACAGCCCTAATTTACCAAGTGTAACCATTAATGTAACTTGTACTGAAAGGAGGTGGTCTTAAGGGCCAGCACATTCTAATGAGCTCTGCTGTTAGTGAGTGTCCTTGGTCCAGTTACATACGCTGACCCACAATAGATGTATTTTATTTCTGGACTCAACCACTGACTGTACCTGAGGTCTTTGGCAGGGCATGATGCCTCCACTTTGTCTACCAGCAGAGCAAACATCCAGAGGATTCTCAGTTAACAATACTAAGAGGTATACATGCTAAGTCATTTCAGTTGTGTCTGACTCTTTGCAACCCTATGGACTACAGCCTACCAGGCTCCTCTGTCCATTGTATTCTCTAGGCAAGAATACTGGAGTGGGTTGCCATGCCCTGCTCCAGGGGATCTTCCTGACCCAGGGATCGAACCTGTGTCTCTTACATCTCCTGCATTGCCAGGCGGGTTCCTTACCACTAGTGCCACCTGGGAAGCCCACTAGGAGGTAAATCTATATGCTAATAGTTACTATGCATTGAGTATTCTCTGCCAGACCCTGGATCAGGTGCCTAACATACACTATTTAAAAATATTCTTCCATCTCGCAAGGTGGATACTATTTTCTTTGCTTTAGGGATTTGGAAACCAGGATTCAGATTAAGGATGTGTTTAAGGGCACAAAGCAGGTGAGATGCAAGTCCCGTGTTCCAACTGATGTGAGTCTGATTCTACAGTCACTGCACTGTATCCCCTTTTTGCTTTCCTTCTCCAGTGGAGAGAATCTGGTCTGATTTTAGACAGATGCACTTTATTCTTTTAGAGGGCAAGCCCAAAATATTAAACTGTCTCTGGCTGAAGTGTAAAGTGAGTGGATTATTTCTGTACTTCATCCCTTCTCATGAAAGTATAAATAAGTCAATATAGGTACAGTCTTCCCAATTCCTTTAAAGAAGCAGCAACATAGAATCAAATCATCATATAATGTCAGAGGGGAGTGCAGAATATGTATTTTTAAAAATTTTGTGTATTTATTAATTCTTTGGCCATGGGAGATGTGGGATTTTAGCTCCCCGACCAGGGAGAGAAACTGCGCCTCCTGAATTGGAAGCACGGAGTCTTAACTGCTGGACCACCAGGGAATTCCTTGATACATGCTTTGAACACAGATGAGGCTTTCATAAATGGTTCAGGTTTCGGAACTGTTATTGCACTTTTTCTCCTGTTTGTAAAGTTTCTGTTTAAAAGACTATTCGGTTGAGATATATTGTCCTTCAGTGTCAGCTAATCTCCTGACCTCTCACCTGTGCTCTGCCCATCGTGAACCTTTGCCAGTCTCCTGCTGAGCCACACTGCAGTTTGCAAGGAGGTGCCCAGCGGTAGCCTTCATCCTGTGCTATGAGAGTCATCCAGGTGTCTGTGAGCTAGAACAAGTCGGCCCCAAATCGAGTCATATTCTGTGCTTAGAATCTGCTACTGATTCACAAAGGGGCCTTTGAATCAGTTTTTCTTTTTCACTACGCCTCAGTTTCTCAATTATCAAAATAAGGAAAAAAGACAGGGGGAGCACATATATTTTGAAGGGAGAGCTTCACCTTAGTGTGAAAGAATGTTTGTGTTTTTTTAGGACTTCAGTCAGTTCAGTTGCTCAGTCATGTCCGACTGTTTGTGACTCCATGGACTGCAGCACTCCAGGCCTCCCTGTCCATCACCAACTCCTGGAGTTTACCCAAACTCATGTCCATTGAGTTGGTGATGCCATCCAACCATCTCCTCCTCTGTTGTCCCCTTCTCCTCCTGCCCTCAATCTTTCCCAGCATCAGGGTCTTTTCCAATGAGTCAGCTCTTCACATCAGGTGGCCAAACTATTGGAGTTTCAGCTTCAACATCAGTCCTTCCAATGAACACCCAGGACTGATTTCCTTTAGGATGGACTGGTTGGATCTCCTTGCAGTCCAAGGGACTCTCAAGAGTCTTTTCCAACACCACAGTTCAAAAGCATAAATTCTTCTGCACTCATCTTTCTTTATAGTCCAACTCTCACATCCTTACATGACTACTGGAAAAACCATAGCCTTGACTAGACGCCGGACCTTTGTTGGCAAAGTAATGTCTCTGCTTTTTAATATGCTGTCTAGGTTGGTCATAACTTTCCTTCCAAGGAGTAAGCGTCTTCTAATTTCATGGCTGCTGTCACCATCTGCAGTGATTTTGGAGCGCAGAAAAATAAAGTCAGCTGCTGCTTCCACTGTTTCCGCATGTATTTGCCATGAAGTGATGGGACCGGATGCCATGATCTTAGTTTTCTGAATGTTGAGCTTTAAGCCAACTTTTTCACTCTCCTCTTTCATGTTCATCAAGAGGCTCTTTAGTTCTTCTTCACTTTCTACCATAAGGGTGGTGTCATCTGCATATCTGAGGTTATTGATGTTTTTCCTGGCAATTTTGATTCCAGCTTGTGTTTCATCCAGCCCAGCGTTTCTCATGATGTACTCTACATATAAGTTAAATAAGCAGGGTGACAATATGCAGCCTTGATGTACTCCTTTTCCTATTTGGAGCCAGTCTGTTGTTCCATGTCCAGCTCTAACTGTTGCTTCCTGACCTGCATACACTGTTTCTCAAGAAGCAGGTCAGGTGGTCTGGTATTCCCATCTCTTTCAGAATTTTCCACAGTTTATTGCGATCCACACAGTCAAAGGCTTTGGCATAGTAAACCCAAGGGTATTACACCATTACTTTTTATTTTTCTCATTTTTATGATTATTTCTCTTTAACTGGCATATGGACCTTGCAAATCATGAGAAAAACCTTACCACCTAGGTCTGAGTTTTAATATTCTTCTGGAAGTTTCAATTGTTAACTAGTTACTGTTACTTTTTTAGAACTTAGAGGCAACATTTTATATCAGTGTTGTTTTCTGTGTATTATTTTAATTTTGAATGTCAGCACTTCTCTCTGGAAGGGATATTTGAAGCAGAAGATTTTTGCACTTAGCTCAAAAATGCAATGTGCTAAATCAAACACTTGCCGATACACTAAAGGTGTAAACTAAAGCTGACCAGTCCCTAGTAGGCTGGCTCTTTTTAATCCCATGCCTGTGTCAGACATTGCTGATTGACCCTGGGTTCTTTCTTACCAAGCATATGGGTCATTTGACTTTAAAGAATCCTTACTGACACAGAGTTCAAACCATCATTTGGAATGGGCATGCAGGATAAAACCACTTTGTCATTCATGAAACAACGCCCTGTGTAATAAACACTAAAACAAAAATAGATTTTTTTATCCTCAGGGAGCACTCTGCAACCTTAATGAAAAGATACTTTGTAGTAGAGTGGAACATATAGAGAAGATCCTAAAATTCTTACAGATTCTGTAATGAGGATCTCATCTATGGAAACTACTTTGTAAAGAAATGAAGCTTTGTGTTAAAAAAAAAAAATCTCACTAGCAGAGGCAAGGATGAGAGAATTTGCTTTTCCACTGTAGGTGGCTTTTTGTAACAATTCATCTGGAGAGGTTGCCTGGATTCATGCTCACCAAACACTGGCAGAGCTCATATCCTTGTGCCTGGACCCAGATATTAGTCTCAGGATAATACTTATTTTTTTCTCCTTAGCTTGAACACAAAGGCACATATGGAGGTAGCCTCGGATGGGACACTGTTATCTTTTTCCATGAACCTCAGGATTACTCCTCAGGAAGCAATAAGGTAATATATATATTTTTTAAGGGTTAGAGTAAAAAGACATCGGATCCAAACTGAATAGCTCTACCCCTACTGGTGTCCCCTGTGTTCCCTTGGTGGGGTTTCTTTTTGTATTGGTTGGCTTTGTTTTTGTCATCTTTTTTCTGTGTAATTTTGTTTTTGTCATCTTTTAATCGAAATATGAGTGACACATTTTAGTGCTGTGTGCTGTGCTCTGCTTAGTCGCTCTGTTGTGTCTGACTCTGCGAGCCCATGGACTGTAGCCCACTAGGCTAAAATCCTTGGGGATTCTCCAGGCAAGAATACTAGAGTGGATTGCCATGCCCTCCTCCAGAGGATCTTCCCAACCCAGGGATCGAACCCAGGTCTTCCACATTGCGGGCGGATTCTTTACCAGCTGACCTAACAGGGAAGCCCAGTTTGGGTGATGCTTGATGTGAACTTGAGAGGAAGAATCAAGTGGCTTGCAGTACGCTAAGTGACCAGAAGCTGCACTAGGGGGTGCCCTCCTCCAGGAATCCTGACGTTGCCAGGGGTCTGGAGAGGGTTGTGTGTGTGCGTGGTGCTGGATACACTAGTTGGACTATCCCAGAAGGTCTTTAATCATTTCCTTGGGGGCCTTTGTTCTTCTCAAGGCTCTTTGGGTTACAAGAAACAGACATGCACTTAAGTTGCCTCACGGGAAGCAGGATTTATTGAAAGTTCGTGCATGGGAGAAGCTGAATGACCAGCTTCAGCAAGGACAGAAGCTCAGTGTCACTGCCCTGGCATCTCGGTCTCTCTGAACTATCCTGCACTGCCTCACTCTCCTCTCCCTTCCCACCTGGCTTCCTCTGTGGATCCGTAGTCACTCCCTGCTCATAAATCCAGCAGGTGTTTGACCTACTCTGGGTATCCCAGCTCTGCCTACCACTCCTTGTTAGCTGCAAGCCCCAGCTAACTAGCTCAGTGGCTTAACTCCCCACTTCTTGAGTCCACCCAGAGGATTTGGGTGCTGCTTATCTTTCCAAGCCAACCCATTAATCATAATGTCACACAGACCGAGACCCAGGGGTTAGGTGCCCTTGAGTCAGGGCTTTCTTAGTCTAATCAGCTATGGCCAGAGGTTGCAGAATCAGACGGTATACATCGTGGCTGCCTTGGCAGTCTCTTCCGTAGACCTGTTCTCCCAGCGCCCTTACAGGTATGAGGATACAATGATCCAGCCTGGAATTAGAATTGTAAGAATAAGCTGGATTTGCCTGGGGAAGAGTGTAGCAGTGCAGGATCCACTTCCAAAATTGGCTCCAGAGAGTCTCAAGTTGTGTTTAGAGATTGAGATCATGTGAAATTTGCATCCATCTTCACTATTTTTTCCCTCTGAGATAGAATCATTTCAGAAGCATTCATTTTTCCTCTAAGTATCATCATTGGCTTATATCATAACTTAATGATCTAGGATTGCTCTCTGTCACCCACAGGGAAGCAAAGACCACAGAGAAAGGACTCTACAGAATCAGAGTGGATCGGAGGCATGGAGGCTGTGCATGGAGGCGAGGAATATTAATTAAGATTGTACACCTGCTTGGTACCAAGCTTATGCTTTTCTTACCCTGACCTTTCAAATTAATGACATATGGTGTTAGTAGCAGCTAGGGATCAGACCTAAGAGCTGTGAAGTAATTTTTTTGTAGAAATGTACTTCTGTGGTAGGTAATATGAGGCTGAGAGTCTTGGATAAGGAGGAGATTTTCCACTCCCTTGTTATTTTCTGGATGGCTTTTACCAAGTACAAGTCAAGCCATGATTAGAGACCATTTATCCAGCCCCTTTGGCCTCCTTCCAGCCTCCTAAGAAATGTTAACATGTACATTGACCAACACTTCCACCCCCACCTTGAGAAGAGAAGGTAAGTATCACTGTGAACAGCACCCTTGGAGAAACAGATCGGGCAGGATGGCTCAGGAGTCTGAGATCCTGCCGGCTGTTCCTGCTTGTCTGTCTGTTTCTGTCCTTGCCTTTGAAAAAAGTCACCCAACCTCTTTCCGCATCTCAATTTTCTCATCTGCAAAATGGGAATCCATTCCTCTCAATGACCTCTAAGGACATTTGTGAAGTTTGCTTATTCACGATGCTAAGAATGCTTGGAACTTGTAAATACTTCCTGAGAAGAGCTGGTATCTTTCCTCTTGCTGTAAGACGGGAGGAAGCATGCAGCATCTTTTCTGTTCATCTGTAATTTAGTCAGCTTGTGTACAGACTGCATTGAATCAAACGCTGAACTCCAATCCTAGTGTTTAAACATATTAAATACAAAATATGAGTAGTATAAATTGTGTGAAACACTTTGGTCTCCTACTTGGAGGCCTAACAAGATTTTGATGCAGGGTCACCGCAAACATTATACAGATGCTGCTGAGAGTAAGTGGAAGTCTTTTAGTTGGTGGCTGGAAAATAGTCTAACAGCAAAAGTACTGGAAGCCCATCACTGGGGGATTTATAAGTGGGCCAGGGAAAATTGAGGGGAACCAGTCTGCACTGCTCATGGGTGGGCAAGGCCTGGAGGTATTTGTTTATTTTATTTGCACATTAACTTTTATAATGCTATTTCTCTAAAGAGCACACAAAAGCTTTACAGATAACAGACTCCAAACTTTAAACTCTTCATCTCCCAGCAGCTTTGTAGGGGTTTGCTGCCACAATTAATCAAAAAGAACATCCACCTATTTCTCTGTTTAGAAAAATAAAACTTTAAGACAAGGAGATTTTCCATCAGTGTTTAGGGATAGAGGAAACCACTCCATGTCTCTTTTTCCTGAGCTCTCAGTACAGGATTTTCATTAATAAAAATACAATGGGTTTCACATGTTGGAGGAGTAAAGAGAAGCAGACATCTGTGGGGGAATTATGGACAAAACCATGAGCATGAGTGTCATCTTCCATGTGGAATTGTAACTCTCGTGGTTCTTGTTATCCACAGGTTCTTTAAATTATGCATTTTCCTTTCTTCCTTTTTTCCAGAAGAAGTGGTCCTTTTGGGCCCTTCTTTGCTCTGATGTTTGAGTAGTGACTTGTATCTCTACATCACCATGATTGTATTTCTCCAAAGTTACATGGGATATGAACAGGGCACCTAGTGAATATTTATGGCCTAAGAGAAATTTGGGGACAGAGTGAGTACACGTACATGTATGGCTGAGTCCGTCTGCTGTCTACCTGAAACTATCGATTGACTATACTCCAAGGCAAAATAAAATGTTTAAAAAAATAAAAAGAAGGAAATGTGAAACTCTTTGACCTTTTCCTTTTTACATCATGCTGTTTTCTGTTTCATCCTGGCCTGTATTTTTAATTTTACTATAAAAACCTAAAGTCTTTCATATTTTTCTCTGGGGCAAAGCTCAAGAAGAAAAGAAACTCTGAAGTGTGATAGAAACTGTTGACCAGGAAAGTTTGAAAATGATCATGTTTTGTTTCAGTTTTCAGAAACTGTAAGCTGACACAGAGAAACCTCGGCAATTACACATATCAGCAAACTTCTCTGTCTGAGAAGAAGGGAGAGATTTATGGAATCCACAGGGGCTGGGGCCACATAACCCAGTTTGAGCTTAGAAGGCTCTAGCTCCTTAATGCCAAGTCAATTTTGGAAATGATTCTCTTTTGCTGACAGTACCCTCATTACTGATTGTGTAGAGTAATTTATCAGGCATTTCTTAAAATAAACCCTTCATTTATACTAATAGGACTTGGCAGGAAGGAAAAATTGGCAGGACTTGGAGTTCTTAGGGTGGGTTTTTTCTTTTCTTTTTTAAATTTTTTCTGTCTTTAAAAAATTTAAAAACACCAAAGTGGAAGAGTTTTAAACATTTTGAGGAAATAGTTTTAGGGGCCAGCTTGAAGTTCATTAAAGCATAAAGAATTACATTATAAATCTTCAAAATGGAAGAAGGGACATATTTCCAAGGATGAAGTTCACCAAAAGAGGAAAATAAGTACAATGTCACTGATTTTATCTTTCTGCATTCTTGGGGCATTGGGTTCCTCATGTTGAAGACTTTGTTGCTTATTTTTGGTGTCACATGGGGTTTTGAAGGAGCTCATGTCAGTTTTTCTTCTCCGTGTATAGTTATAGTCTCATTCTCCTTGAAGTTGGTATCAGCTAGCTGTTTCTCTTTAGTTATGCACATAATGTAGCAGTGTTGTTTATATATACCAAGATAGTTATTCTCAAGGCTTTCTGATTATCTGCATATTCTTAGCCTTGGGCTTCCAACAATACATTTCCATTTTACATTCCCTTGGAATTAAATGGACGTCACCAGAATTGATAACCTTGCCTCCAGAATAAAATGATAGCCATGTTATCATAATAATACTTATGTAACAACTGAATTTTCAGGCTAAGAAAAAATGCTTCTGCCCTTCTTCAGCACTAGGGATGATTAAGAACTAAGAAACAAACTCTGGCAAATGTTCTAGTACAAGGGATACACACACACACACACACACACACACACCACTGTACCTGGACATGTATACCTACTACATGTACATAGATGTATTACATGTACATATAACATATGTACTCATACACACATTGGTACACACATATTTGTGTGTGGTATATACAGATATATATTATAATGGAGTGTAAAGTTACAGCATGGGTTGAGGCTTTGGCATACCAGTAGTTACTTAAGTTCAGACCAAAACAAAAAAATAAACATTTTCTGAGAATGAATGGAATTCTTTAAAATTTCAGGGGTAATGTGGGTCAAGTGGAACTTAAAATAATGGGTTAACAATTGTTTTCCTGCCATTGAATTAGCAACTCTACCAGCTTCTCAGGCAAGACAACTTCCTTAGCTGACTTTTCAACGTTGGATGGGAGTTAATCACTTTATTTTTATCTTCTTTCCTATGAAGACGTTAGAGCTTATTTGTCGAAAGCTCAATTTTTAAATTGTTATGTAATGTTCAAGCTTTGGCATAATTGATATAATGAGGTTTATGCATGCCTCCTCCCCAAAAGTGTCTAGAAGAAAATACATCAAAATATTAATAATAATAATGTTATGATGTTAAGGATAACAATTCTTTATGGGTAGCAAGAGTATGGATAATTTTTAACTTCTCAAGTTTATTTAGTATTTTTTCTAAATATTATAAATATTTTCATATTTATAAAAAATATTTCCATGAAACAAGGTAAAAAGGCATATACCTTATCTTTTAGAAGTATAGTATAGATAAACAGAACATTGTTTTTTATAGAAAGTTTAAAATATTATTTTTTCTCAATAAACATTATCAGGGTTTTACATAATTCTAGTGTATCCTTGATATCCTTATTTTTATTTTTTATATCTATGTTTTTTAAA
This sequence comes from Dama dama, assembly GCF_033118175.1. NCBI lineage: Eukaryota > Metazoa > Chordata > Mammalia > Artiodactyla > Cervidae > Dama > Dama dama. The sequence continues at coordinate 76,577,526 of NC_083698.1, read as the reverse complement.
TGTGCTTCGCTTCTACTTCACTTGTCTACTTCTTTACTTTTCTCATACTTTTATTGCCAATGTTAATATTTTCACTTTGTTTCCTTTCTTTTCACTTTCAGACTGTCCAGTATGATAAGAATACGCAAAATTTTCAGGTATCATCACCAGTTTATTTGGTTATTGTCTGTGGTCTATGAAGAAGACATGTAGTAAATATATGATACTTTTAGGTTTCCTTTTTTTCCTAACCAAAGGTTTCAAACAAAATCTTTATCAGAACTGCTTCTAGAGCCTCCAGATTTTGATCATTGCCTTTAATTTCAAGCTAAGGGACTAGAAAAGGTCTAGAAAAGTTCGAGGGAAGCATGTATGTGAATTGGCACACAAGTTCATTGTGCCTGAAAATAAGGAGAATCCAGAAAGAAATTTCATTTTTGTTAAGGTTTCAAGCAGGGCTATAGGTCTAAAGCCTTGCCCCTTTCCTGATTAAATCCACCTCATGAAATTGCCACGTTCTTGTTGAGCAAAAGCAGCAGGAGGCTGGAAGAATACAGTTATTTCATGATGAAGATTCTTTTTATCCTAATAGCCTAGGATACCCAAAAACTCAGGAACGTTCACTACACTCCTTTAATTAATCTTTCTGACACCCAATTGCCTTTTCCTTTCCTACCATACCTTTGTGGAAAAGGGAAACGGTGAATAGGAATGCGTGAGGGGACAACTTCCCACGTGTAGTTCTTCCTGTATTGAGTGCTGTGTGGTTACAGAGTTGTGGTAGGATATTGGGGTTTGGTTGATTATGCCCTGAGAATATTTCATCTTGATCATGGTGTCACTGATGAGTTAGACTTCCAGTCAGAAACTGGAATGGAAATTGGGACTTTTATTAAAACTCTGCATAGTGACAACATTCTGAAGCTCGTCTTGTGGAGGCCAGCTGGTGCTAGGAAGGGGACATATTTTACTTCTTGTGGTCTCACAGTCAAGTCACCACTTTTTGGGGAATCCCACTTAGAAGGAGACAGAACTTTCAGGCCCTATAGGCCAACTGACTTTAACAGGGTCAGAAAGCTTTTCCTAATTAGCTTGCCTGTGTACATCAACTGTACTTCAGTTTAAAAAAAAAAAAAAAGAGAAAGCTGAAAGTAATAAAAACCAAAAAAAAAAAAGAAAAATAAAATATTTTCCAAAGAACTTGGTAAGAAGTTTTGGATGTTTGATATTCTTATTTCTCCTTTGTTCTTCTTTATTATTGAGGAAGGAAACTTTTCAGACAGGTTCAGTCAATTTCGTCTGAAACTAATGAGCAAAACTAATTGGTTCATGTTAACTTTAAGGCAGGAAAGAGGCAGTAGGGGTTGCCCAGGAGGGGGAGAAAGACTCCACTTCTGTGTGGTAGAGTCTCAGTCCAGTGCTAATCTCTAAAGGCCTCTCGCAGAAATGGCCCTCGCTAAGTTATTGAGAAAACGTACTGATGCTGAGGTAGATATGACTGAATGTTGGTATAGTTAGACTGGGATGCTGGATTTGCTCTGAACTTCTCAGTTTTCTCAATTATCTTACCTGGATCACAATGATTTACTCACCCAGGAGGTTTTGGGTCCAGAGAAAATTAAGTCATGCCTTTTAAAATCATATACAACTAATTTGCACCAAAAAGCCAGTTATAGTCTAAGCTTGTAAAGGACAGTGTTATCTGAATTTTTTTTTTTTTTTGTCATTGTCCAAATTTTTACATGACTGCAAAACAGATCTTGTTACATATATCTCATTCCATGTATCCTATGCATTAGAGTCTCCCAGAATTCTTTTTTTTTTTTCATTTATTTTTATTAGTTGGAGGCTAATTATTTCACAACATTGCAGTGGATTTTGTCATACATTGACATGAATCAGCCATGGAGTTACATGTACTCCCCATCCCAATCCCTGAATTATTTTTGATGCCTCAGTGCTGAGCATGGGAGTGTGATTCAATCTGTGCCCGCTAAATGAATAGGTATTCAATTGTTGAGTGGGAAAGGCCTTTGACAATGCCTAGATATATCTATCCATGTCTTTAGCACCTTCTTCCTAGTCTAAAAACCTAGCATGACAAGGGACTTCCCTGGTGGTCCTCTGGTTACGATTCTGCACTTCCACTGGAGAGAGGGCAAGTTCAGTCCCTTGTCAGGGAGCTAAGTTCCCTCAATGCCCCTCTGGCCCAAAACGATTAAATAAGTAAATAAAGCCTAGTATGCAAGTTGATAATGGCAGGATGGTTTGAGCCTGATTTTCAAACAAATAGAACCAGGTAGTTTAGAGCAGTCATGGGAGATGAGTGATCTCAGAAGCTTGTGAAGGATTATTTCTGTTCCACTCATCGGCATATCTTTGTAGTTATCTGAGACTTAAGCTCCCCTGGTGATGTCCCCCTGAGACAGAGCTAAGAGCATTCTTATCATTCTCATTTTCAGTGTTTCAAGTGGACCATTCAGAGCTGCTTAGGTCATCCTCTTGTCACAGCTATTTTCTAACACTTTTATATCATTAAAATCCTACAATACTGAAGATTAAATTCAGAGGACCAGAGTTACTTGCTTTGGGGAGGAACTCTCATAGACTAATCCCTTATTAATACCTTGGGAATTCCTGATCGCTTGGGCCAGAGGGTGCCCCTTCTTTGACCTCTGTCTAGTTCACCTTTTCTGTAAAAAGGACTGAGGAAAAAAAAGTTTAAAACCATTATGAATATAATGCTAACATGACTTAAAATTTCCTTGTTAATTATTGGCATGGCATTATTAGACTTGATTAGAATATATGCAGGTTTTACTCAGACAATGGTCAGATAGAAAGGGCACTGAACGAGGAGTTAGAATCTGGCTTTCCTACTTGTGTGTTTGATTCCCTTGAGCCAGTCACTAATTATGCTGAGCCTCCATTTCCTCAAATAAACTTCCAGTTCATCCCACCCACCCTTTCCCCTGTGGTGTCCATACATTTGTTCTCTACATCTATGTCTCTATTTCTGTTCTGCAAATAAGATCATTTGTACCATTTTTCCAGATTCCGTATATATGAGTTAATATACGATATTTGTTTTTCTATTTCTGTCTTACTCCACTCTATATAAGTCTTTACTGTAAAGCAAAAACAAAAAATTAGTTAAAAAATAAAAATAAAATGAGACTTTACTTACTGTCAGAAATCAATAATATTAACATATGTCCATCTATAGGACCTATAAAGGCAAGGTAATATTGCATGTTACATCTTGATAGCAAAGTGTTGTTGCAGAGACCAATTAGAAGAGAACATTCACATTCTAATCATGGCCAAAAGCTAGTTGGTTTTAGTCTGGTGACCTTGCCATCACCATGCTGATAACTGATAAATTTTTCACTTTCTACATACATTTTATCAACTGAAAACTGCCTCTCAAAGTGAGTCAGAATGTGTACAGGATTGATATGAACTGTTTTGTCTATAAGGAAATATAAACTGCTGCTCTGTCCATGGACAAGAGGGCTGTCCTTGGATTAACTTGGTCTGACTACCTATTTTTCACTAATTCTTTAAAGACAGGAAGCATGACTAAGTTAGCTCAATGATATGAATTCCGACCAGGTAATAGTCCTCCTACAGCTAGTAACCCAATCCTTACAGTAGCTTCAGATTTGTCAGTTGCAAAGAAGTTTAGTTCTAGTTAGACAGGATAAATTTGATATTGAGATTTCTTTGCACCTAATTAGTAACCAGGAACTTGAGGTAGATGCAAGAAAAGCCTCCAAGGCTTTTTACACAATAGCCGGGCACTAGTAGTGCACATATAAGCACCTTGCGTCTTACTTGAAGTGCATGGCACCGTTTCCAAAGTCACATATGAAGAAAAATAAAAAGTTGCACCAGATTCTACTGTACAGCTAAGCGAATCAGCTGTATGTTTACATATATCCCCTCTTGTTTGGATTCCCTTTCCATTTAGGTCACCACAGAGCACTGAGCAGAGTTCCCCAGTGCTATACAGTCGGTTCTCACTAGTTATCTCTTTTATATGTAGTATCGATAATGTGATATGTCAATCCCGGTCTCCCAGTTCATCCCACACCCTCCTCTTCTCCTTGGTATCCATACATTTGTTTTCTACATCTGTGTCTCTATTTCTGCTTTGCACATTAGACCATCAACATTGTAAAGGAAGTATACTCCAATAAAAATTAATTTAAAAAAATTAAGGCATTAAAAAATTGCATGTAATAGCCTCTAAATTGGTCAATTTCAGAGAGAAAAATAGGAGGGAGCAGAGATTTTGCCACTGCATTACAATTTAGCAAAATCATTACTTAGGCTTCTGCTTGCATTTTAGTTAAAAGAAAAACAATTTAGCATAATGAATGGCTTGATTTGCTGTATAGGAAGTTAATAAGTAGAATATTGATTAAGGCTGGTAGGGAACACAATACAAAATTCTCATACATTCTTGTAAAACTTGAGCACATTATCTCAGAAGCATAATGACAATAATGCACCGAGAGCACAGTTTGAGAAGTAAGTAATTACAGTGAATTACAGAAAAATAAAGATGGCAGCTATTCATGAGTTTGCAATGATTATTGTCTGAAATAAGTGTTATAGAGTATTCTTATTTTCATGTGTTCAGCACAACATTTTTGATTAACAAGAAAAAAATATTGTCTCAGCTGTGAGGTTGGCCTTATCAGAAGTTATTTGGCTTAACCTGGCAATTGTGTTAGTTATTAAAATATATTCATAGACTAGAAATAAAGAGAGTTCATTTTTAGAAACAATTCTGAATATTTTGGAAATTATATTGTTGCATATTATTCAAATAAATGAAAAAGTCATGCCAAACAATTCTGTGTGGAAATAACCAAGAGGAAAATAGAATTAATCCCTATAATAAGAGAAAAAAAAAACAATCTGAGATATACATGGCTCATGTGGACACAGGAATGGTATTTAAGATACTTAACAACAGCTAAGCCTGGGCCCTCCCCAAAAATGGTGGGATGCTGGTCCTTGACATTGGAGCAGTACTATTGAAGGTACATCCTGACCTGGTGTCAGATCTTTATATTTTGGATCATTAGAAATTTCAGTGGGATCCCAAGGACGGCATAGAGTATAGAGAAATTATTAAGTAATTAATATATTGAGATTTTAGTAACCAGTATTGATGTACCAGTGCATACAAGCTTAATGTCAGCCATAGGAAATACCTACTAGCCCAATAGTAAACATCTTATTAATTTCTCACTAAACTTTCCAAATAGAATCTGTCCTGATCATGGCCTTCACCATCAGTAATAATCTATAAGCCCAGGACAGGTGTGAACAAAGATATCGGGTACATTGCTATATATACCCTTTGGAGATACCTGAGTTCCATTTCTGGTTATGAGAAGACTAGCTTGTAGCTTCCCAACCCTCACTGAATAATAAAAACAATGAAAAATCTTTTGTTAATTAAAAAAAAAATCTATCTGAAGTACCGAGGAACTACCAAGAAAACTAGGACTTCAAGGGTCAACATCCAAAAGGGAAGGAGAACATATTAAACTGAGAGCTATATGTACTCCTTCACTTTCCTCACCTAAGAACAATAGCATTTTTAATGCATAGTATAGGGCATTGATGCTTTTGAACTGTGGTGTTGGAGAAGACTTTTGAGAGTCCCTTGGACTGCAAGGAGATCCAACCAGTTAATCCTAAAGGAAATCAACCCTGACTATTCATTAGAAGGACTGATGCTGAAGCTGACACTCCAGTACTTTGGCCACCTGATTCGAAGAGCCAACTTACTGGAAAAGACCCTGGTGCTAGGAAGGAATGAAGGTGAAAGGAGAAGGGAGCAACAGAGGATAAGATGATTGGATGACATCACTGACTCAGTGGACATGAGTTTGAGCAGACTCTGGGAGATAGTGAAGGAAAGGGAAGCCTGGCTTGCTGTAATCCATGGGGTCATGAAGAGTCAGACACAGTTTAGCAACTGAACAACATAGAGGTCCACCAGCAAGTGATGGCTTAGAGCTTTCACCAGGTTTATTGGGTTTGAGTTTAGAGATATTTAAGGTGATCTGGATTAAGGGGCCAAAATCTCAGAGAAAAATGAATATTAGAGATAACGTAAGAAGACTCAAGGGTGGAAAGTAGCTAGGGATCTAGGGACCCAAGGATGGACACAGCAGTGAGTTTCCTGGGATTTCACTTTGCCTCATATATCCCCAACTGGGTGTTGAAGAAGCTGGCAACCCAAAACTTCTGAGACTAAAAAAAAGCCCCAAGAAATACCTATTTTCTAGTACTGAAGAACTGAAAAGTTGCAGATTAGAATGACAGAAGATATTTTAGACTTTTCTATAATAATCTCCGTACTTCACTCAAACACTGCACACACACACACACACACACACACACACCCCTTGTAGTCCCACCCTCACCTGCCAGCAAAGATGGAGTAGGGGCTCTAGAGTTCTGCCTTACCCAACTGAAATGAGGCCCTTTCCAAAACACACATCCATAATAGGGTGGTGTCAGAAAAGCCCAGGTTGGGAATTGAGTTAGGTTTTGTGTTTAGTCATTGTGTCTTAAAGTAGGTGAAGTGAAAGTTGCTCAGTCGTGTCTGACTCTTTGCGACCCCATGGAATAGTCCATGGAGTTCTCCAGGCCAGAATACTGGAATGGGTAGCCTTTCCTTTCATCTTCCCAACCCAGGGATCGAACCCAGGTCTCCTGCATTGCAGACGGATTCTTTACCAGTTGAGGCACCAGGGAAGCCCAGTGTCTTAAAAAGCTCCCCCCCAAAATAGAGAATTTGAAAGAGAAAAAAGTATTTTATATTATAATTCTATTGATTAAAATATATTAATAGAAACTGATTTTTATCATGTACCTTTTCTTTCAAAACATTGCCCTAGGTTTTATACTGATCAGCTCATCTAATCACCATAAAATTCAACGTGGTAAATGTGGTTTCCAAATTTAACGAATGAGTAAAGAACAAGGCAGGTCTTCCCTGATGGCTCAGTAGTAAAGATTCTGCCTGCTAATGCTGGAGATGCAGGTTCAATCCCTGGGTCAAGAAGATCCGCTGAAGAAGGAAATGGCAACCCTCCCAGTATTCTTGCCAGGGAATTCCCATGAAGAAAGGAGCCTGGCAGGCTACAGTCTATGGGGTCACAAAAGAGTTGGACATGACTTGGTAACGAAACAACAACAGCAAAGAACAAGGCTCAGAAAGGTTAGGAAACTGTTCAAGTTCCTTTGATTACTAAATGCCAGGGGTAAAATTCAAGATCAGAAATGGTTGATCCCACAGACTGCCTTCAAATAAGGTTTATCTGTATGTATATGTGTGTTAATGTACTACAAATGGTTTCTCCATCACTGAATTTTCATTACTGTTGGGTGATTTTTAGGTATATACTAGTATAAAAAACTAAATACTTAATTTTAAGCTGACATATAAAGAGGAGAGTTTTATTAAAATATCTTTTCTCTGAAGTTCTGATTCAGATTTTAAGAACAATTCCAGTGGATAATAAAACAAAAGGACAAACAGTCTAAATTATTTTCAGACAAAGAAAACTATTAGTAAATTCAATGCAATAATGAAAGAATCAAAGAATATTATGTCATTGAATCTTTACTTAGTGCACAACTCTGATCACTTTACCTTGGAAAAATATAAATTTGAGATATTATTGGTGATTTTTTTAGGAACACTCTTTAAATTATAGGGTGCTGAATAAATATTTGAGTGTGATCTATTTTAGATAGAGTATTCTATTCTGTTCTTAGATGATGACTGATGGTCATTACATCCATCTGTAAGCAATGAGTTAAACTGCTTATTTGATGCTGTCCTTTTATTTGCTAGTCAAAGGATATTATGAATGATTGAAAGGATTTATAAAATCAGGTGGCTAAGATTTGTTCTTATTTGTTTCCAGCTGAAAGCCTAATATACTTAATGTTTCCAGGATATGGAGGAGCTAACAGATGTCAAAAGAGCAGAGAAAGCTATTTTGCAAAGATCATTCAAAAGCCAAACAAAAATCTTTTCTCTTACAAAATTCATAAACTTTATTTATAAGACATTAATTATATTTGACAGAAAATGCATTTGCTGTTTACATAAAATGTATCCTTTTCCTTCTCAATTAAGAAAATAAAAGTTGTTATGATAAAGGTAAGACCACTGGATTAAAATCAGTGTAACATAAGTTTGTCTTCATCAAATAACCATTACTGTAAACTATTTGTGTAACTCTTTACTGTCTATAAGTAAAGTATTTTGCTTAAAGATGGAAACAAAATAATTAAAAATCAAAGAATGTTTTTACTCACTAGTTTGCTTAACCATATTCTAACTGATCTGAGCTTCCAAGAACTAACATTTCGTGCTAGATGTTTTATGCCATAAATATAGAGACTGTGGATTTACTTTAGTGATCAGCGGTCTGTAAGGCTTGCTAACTGGGTCAACTTGGTATGCTCGAAAGAATAACCATAATGTTGCACATTAGAATTTTAAGAACAAGATGGTAGTTGGAAGGAATAAATTTCTTAATACTGTTTCCATAGGTCCCATATAAACAAATAGTAGAATGTTGGCAATTTTTTGCAGTCAAGGCCAATGTTTAATAAAGGCAGGAAAGCATAAAAAATGGAAATATTATTCCTGGATTTACATTTTATCTTACATCTATCCAAATTCTTGCTGTTAAAACAATCTAAAAATACATTTAAGATCTCACCTAGCTGCCACCCTGCTCTTATAAACATGCTACTTTAATGAATTGGTTTGTTTCTGACAGCTACTCCCTTTGGAATTAATAAAAAATACTATGAATACAGCACCTAATTGGCCTTACATGCTTCTATATTACTGACCTCTTTTGTTGGTCTAATCTCTCATTTTTCTGGGAAAATTCCTCCCACACACTTGGAGATTGAAAAAAACCAATCTGATCCTGCCCCTCTGGCCACACTTGATTAGCTAAGGGTTGACCTAAGATGGATAAATATGAGGTATTACCACAGAAATTTTGCAAATATAATGGAAGAAAGAGTTCCTATCAGGTGGCCAAAATGGCATTGATTTAATTTTTAAAGTCATATTAAAGCTATATATCTATCTTAAGATACATCACGACTAGAAATATGAACATGTGCTCATGCCTTCGAATAGAAAGGAGTAATGTATATTAAACAAGTTTTAATCTGTAACAAGGCAAGAGTGGTTAGCTAAAGAGTTTTACAGAGGCATTATCATCTGTGCCTGTTCCAATCCTGCCCAGATCTGTCAACCTCATCGTCAGGAGGCTCTGAGGCCAATGACCTTGTCCTCAACACTGGTCATTGTCACTAGACTTGTATATTATGAGTTTGTATTGAAAACCATCCCTTCGGTGAGAAGAATGCTTCAAGAAAAATCTTCAACTGACCTAACTCCTCTTGTTCCAATTCCACATTCACTGGCAACCTGTCAATTCACCCAAAGAAAATATGCTGATAGAATGTATTGGGTTTAAGGTAGCCATTTGGTCCATGTGACTGTGGTTACCAATGCAAAATGATAAATACTCTTCTTGTAATTATGTTTCCATGTAGTTGGCTATGGGCTTCCCCACTGGCTCGGTGGTAAAGAAATCTGCCTGCAATGAGAGGAGCCTGGCAGGCTACAGTCCATAGGGTTGCAAAGAGTTGGACACCATGAAGCAACTGAGCACGCACGCACATAGTTTTCAATTATGAAAACATGAATATCTGTGCTCCATGTGACAGCTATATACATTAAGGAGTGGCAGCCTGGTGTCTATTTCAGCCCTATAGGCAGTTTTATTTTGAGTATATCTGCTTTCTTGGGACAGAGAGATAAGCACCACATGGATGGAACCCCAGGTCTTTTTCTGGGTCTTTGAAGCACAAGGCTGGGTCTAGCTGGAATTCCCTTAGACCAACGATTTTCAAACCTGTCTGTATAAAGATCACGTAGAGTTTGTTGAAAGCGTGCTTCCTGTACTTGGGATTCTGATTCAGCAGCTCAGGTACGGTACAGCTAGCCATATTTTAAAAAACACTTCCAGGATGGTTCTGCTGTATAGCCATGTTTGGGAATGACCACCTTAAACTTTATCTTTCTATGATATTCAAATGTGCTTCTCTTTACTGATTTTTAAAAAACAATAATTAGATTTACTGAGTTACCACAACTGTAGGTCAATAAGCATTGGTAAATATTCTTAGGGCAGCAGCTGGCTTCCGAATTTACTTTTTATGATTTTCCCTGTTTGTTGGGTCCTCCTCCCTCCTGCAGTCTCTCCCTACCCCTCTGCCAAAGGATTTCTTCTACTTTCTTGTAAACTCAACCATGAGGCTTCCCTGGTGGCTCAGGCAGTAAAGAATCTGCCTGCAATACAGTGAGATCCAGGTTTGAGCTCTGATTCAGGAAGATACCCTGGAGAAGGGAATGGCTACCCACTCCAGTAGTCTTACCTGGAAAATCCCATGAACAGAAGAGCTTAGTGGGCTACAGTCCACGGGGTTGCAAGGAGTTAGACATGAATGAGCACACACACACACAAATTCAGCCACACATGTAAACTATTTTAAAAAGACAGTCAAAAATATCTTTTATCGAGATGGTTTTACATGATAGTTAATCCATCTGATTTCCATAAACAGAAGTTCCATGTTCTTCTTAAAATTTAATTAAAACCTTTTTCTTCATTCTCCAATTTTATGCTACAGACATTCAAGAAATACAAAAGTTTACAGCAATCTTAATATATGGGCATACATTGGAGATACTGCAGTTTTAGTTCCAGACCCCTCCAATAAAGCAAATCTCACAGTAAATCAAGTCATATGGATTTTTTTGTTTATTAGTGCATGTTAAAATTATGTTTACACTGTATAGTAGCCTATTAAAGGTGCAATAGCTTTATATCTAAAAAACAATATAAATAGTTTAATTAAAAATACTTTATTGCTAAAAATTGCTACCCATTATCTGATAATGCAGGGTTGCCATAAACTTCCATTTCTGAAAAATGCATTATCATCAAAGTGCAGCAGAGCAGAAAGCAATAAAAAGAGGTATGCCTGTATATCTTTTCCAATACCCTTATTATTATTTTTTTTTTTACTGGCGAGTAAATATATACCTTGTTGTCACTAAGTTGTGTTTGACCCTTTTGTGACTCAATGGACTGTAGCCTGCCAACCTTCTCAGTCCATGGGATTTCCCAAGCAAGAATACTGAAGTGGGTTGCCATTTCCTTCTCCAGGGAATCTTCCTGACTCAGAGATTGAACCCACATCTCCTGCACTGGCAGGCAGATTCTTTACCACTGAGCCAGCAGGGAAGCCCAAATATATACCTACAATAATACTTTCCAAAGTGAGTTCTATAGAACACTGATTTGTAGTTATATGGTCAAATAAGCCTGGGAAGCACTGAGTTGAGCAAAATCACAGATTTACTTGGTGAAGAAATTGTGTAGCCTGTAATATGCTTGTGCATCTTTGAGAACAGGCGAATTCATAGGATGGGTGTAGTTCCTGAGCCACTTGAGGAAAGCTGGCCTGAAGTGAAAATGACCTCCTTAGGACCCAAGAAGTAGTTGATAGCAGAATCAAGATCAGAACCCAGTTCTTCCAATCCCTTCCTCTTTCTTGTGACAGTGGGACATTCTGTAAGTAGCTGCTTGTGAAACAATTTTCAGTAGTGCCCCATCCTCAAGCTGAAATGCTTTTAGAGCCTGTCTTCTTTCACTAAGTAAAAGAAACATTGGCTTGCCTCCCAACACCAGCTAAACAGTAATGCTCCAGAAGTTCTTTAAGGAAAATAAAATCTGAAGTAGAAAAGCAGGGTTCAAGGTCTTGAGCTGAAGTAGAAAATCGTTATTTCGATAGTATTTCCATTCAAATCAGTAAAGAGACGTTGTTATCTTGTCTGATTTTTAAGAGAGTTTCTGCTTTCTGAAAAATCATAGTTTTTAGTTGGCAGGGAACAAACTCCCAAGAACAAGTTGTGACAGAAAACTTTTTTGAAAACTGCTTTTGGACTTCAACCAGTAGAATGTGCAGAGTTTCTTTCTTGACTGTTAGTGAAGCCTTCCTTCCATTACCCAGAAAATGGACTGTGGGAACTAGGGAAGGTGAAGTGCAATATTATTTACATTTTTGTGCCAAAACATTATGAAATGAAATGGTCAAGCATTCTGAGTGAGTGCAGCCTATGAAAATTAATAGGAACACTTTGAATATGTGATCTTTTACTTGAAGCAGTAGAAATGAAAAGAGTCTTGTCGAGGTAATTTTTCGTCCTCTTTTAAATGTTTCTTCTTCTTCTTCCTTTTTTTTTTTTTAACACTCTCAGTTTATAATAACCCCTTTGGATCTTAGACCTCAAAGTTCTTTCCTTTCAGAATTTCCTTTTCTCTGTTTGTCTGTGTACCAAAAATACTTTCAGGGAAAAAAAAAAACGATGACTTGAGTCCAGTAAATACTAAATGATGTCTAATGGCATTGAAATAGGACAATGAGGGTGAGTATTGGGTTTGGAATCCATTGGTTGGTGTCCCAGTTAGTCATAAATCCATGAAAACAAGGTGATATATAAAAGATATTCCAATGGAATGAGCGCATTCTAGATATTTTAAGGAGAGAACGTCTAACTGAAAGGTAAGGATGACATCAATATTTCTGAGAAGGCATTTTGTAAGGTGGAAACTTGGTAGATTTCTGCATTAACAGGAAGCATATTCTGGAGAATTCATAATAATGAGAAAACAGAAGACGAAGACAAAAAGAAATATTGAACTTTTATTCTCTGTTAGGTTCCAAGTTAAGCACTGGGCATGTATCATTCACTGTATTATTGTATTTGTACCTCAAAAGCTGAGAGTCTGCTTCTGTCCTATTTCATAAATGATGCTGAGAGAGCTAACAAGCTTGAGTAACATGTTCAAATTTTATACCCTAAATGCAGGTATATGCATTCTTTTTTCTGACACCACAGCCCTGGTCTTCATCACAAAGCTGTATTGACTCGTACATCAGGTGTGACTACACGTTATAAATATTTTTTTTATATCTTTGCCATCTGGGGGGAAGGGTTTGTCTTTATACAGTGAAACAAAACCAGTGAACCAATGAAAATCTGGAGCCAATTAGAAACCCTCTGGAGTTTGAGCGTGAAGAAGGTAGTAAGATAAAGGATGGCAGCAAAGGATGAGCCCGTGACTAGTCCCTGGGGATGAGCTCAGGCCTTCCTGGAAGTTGAACCTCCAAAGAGCAAGTCAGGGTAGATCCAGGGTGGACTGGGATAGGAGCAAAATCATAAGTGGATCAGGACATTTCTGAAAAAGCATTTTCTACTGGTCATAACTAAGTTTCCTCAATTTGTAGGGCAAACTAAGGGGGTCTCCCTTAAGTCCTGTGATAACTTTTCCTATGTCTGATAGGATAGAGAACAGAGTTGGTGATACACAATTTAATTCTATACATTTTAGGCTAGTTTTATGAAATAATACAACATGAACTGATTTTGCAAACTATAAAACCAATCTTTGCTTATCAGTATTTAAAGTACACAGCAGTGGGTTATCATAATAGCCCAAGTTGAAATGTATACCTGTCCTATTTTCTCACACACAAAAAAGCCCTGCATCCTGGGTAAGTTCTAATAAACCAATTTTTCATTTGGAAAATATGACCACTCTCTTCATAATACACAACTCAGTTATTTCAGTTTCCTAACTCAGGATCTCTCAGATTACACTGGTTATCTATCCTCTGAAGTCTTTTCCTCTTTTTATACTTATTCTCTGAATTACTGACTGCATCAATCGCCAAGCTGCTTCTTCACGCTCATGCCCTACATCCATCTGGTCAACAGGATACTCAGTTCCAATCCTGTACACCTCTCAAATTTATCCCTTCAACTGCATCCCTAAATTTCCCATCCTATCTGCCTGGTAGGCTAATAGACTCTCTCATGTCCACTGTTTGGGTTAGGTGCTGATTCCCAGCCCAGTTTATTGTTTTTAAGCTTACAGCATTGTATGATAAAAAACATGGATCCCAGAAGAAATGGCCAGGGGTTGCTTTGCTTAGAAGAGGTGATACAAGTAAATGGGAAGTACTTTTAGGATCCTCTGCCTTTCAGTATTAGACTGGTTCCCTGTATACCCTTTACCTACTGAACAGAATTCAACTCCTATAGCCTGGAATGCGAAGATTTCGTAAACGAGACCCCACCTATCCTCCCTGCCTGTCTTGCCCCACACTCAAACTCTTGCTGCACGCATTAGCCCCTCAGACATATTTGTTATTATTGTACAGATGTCTGATTTCATGTCATTTCATCTGCTCAGAGTCCCTACTTCAAAATACAAGCATCAGCAACTTTGGTGGAATCCCCAGGCACACACAGATTCTCCATGCTACCTTATACCCATTATACTTCCTCGCACTTATCAAATTGTGTTGTAATAATAACACTCTATTATGTCTTCCTCTCTATCCAGTGACTTTCTTGAGTCACTGGACATGAATCCCATGTTCTATTTATCTTTTGTCCCGAGTTCTTTGCATAAAGCTTGGATCAATAAATGCATATGTTGAATGAATGATTTGCTAATATTAATGAATTATAATGAATGACTCTGGCCCCTTTGATACAAATTCTGTTGTTTTTATGTGGTGTCCTCCTTTAGCAAAAATTTTGAGATCTCTACAAGTGATTAAATAAAAGAAAGCAATCTATTTAGGATTGCTAAGGTGGAATATTAAGGTACTGAGAAGATATAGGGAAAAAAAATTAAGTTAACCATAATAAAAGGTAAAGGCAGAATTCACTGCTTGCTGACAAAGCTTTAATTAAAATAAGAAGTGAATCCTAATCTGTGTTAGCAAATATTACCTCCTAGTACTAAAGGGTAGCATTTCAGAGTGTTTTGGTGTCTTGGATTTTAGACAAAAATACATTATTTCCTCTAAAGCTATACAGTTATAATCCCATCATTTATTTTCTCTTTATCTTACATGCCTTGTGAATGCTACTTAATCTCTCTGGGCATCCTAATTCTTACCTTAAAGTGAGAGAAATGAAACCTACCTCACAGAATTATCACAATTATCATATGTAGATCCAAGGAGGTAAAATGTCTGAGTTCCTCAAATCCTGGCTGCCATAGTTAGCACTTACTAGTAAATGATGCTACTTTCTTTTGTTTAAAAAAAAAAAAATTGTGACATGGAATCTACCCCCAGGGTATTAGGTTCATATATGGATAATAGCTTACCATTCCTTATTACAAAGTACCTAGCAAATCTTGCAAATCTCTAGCACCCTTGCAAATCTCGGCAGATCTTTGCTGTAGGAAGATGACTGTTAACTCTGTGGATGTCAGAGTGTCCACTCTAGTGGAGTGGTTTTGCTCCACCAGAGGCCAAGACTGTGGGCTAAAGAAACCCATAGCCACCTTGGACAAAGGGACTTCTATGAGCCATAGTGGATCCTAGACCCAAACAAATCTTCAATCACATCTCCAAAATCCTAAAAGATTGCCAGAACTGCCTCTCCATGCAGGGAGTAAGGAGCCAACTCCGACCTCTTTGTGCACCGTAAGGCCCTCTGGATCTCCTAGAGCTGGTCCTCTGACTTATCCTCACACTCAAACCAAAATGTTTGCATCTTAACTGGCATCAAAGCTATTGCCACATTTTGATAGATATGCTTAGGAATAGCATGCTACTTTTCAAAACTTCTGAAGAAAGGGTATGAAAAATATCCTGTGTGCTTTGTTTGAAATATTGACAGAAGCATGTTTTCTTAAAGAAAATTATCCAAACAACCAGAAGAAAAGATAGGGGAAAGGGACAGACAAGGGTGGGTTGGCTGATGGTTGACATGTGAAACCCTTTACCATTCATAAAATATTTAGGTTATTTGAGCTAAGGAGGAAATTGCAAAGGATTAGGTTTATAGCACTTGACCACATCTCAGAAGTGCTACTCTGTAAAACTTGTCAAAGACCAAAAAAAAAAAAAAAGCAAGAAAGCAATCCCATTAGGAAACCTGGGCTTTGTATCCTGTCGTTTATTACATTTGTCAGTTGAAGCAGTAAGGATTATGGCAGTAGATTTATTAATTTTTCAGAAAACCTGGCGTGGAGAAGCTTTACCCTTGGCACTAGCCTGGGGAATGTGGTGAAGGTAGTTTGTGAAACAAGCAGAATACTGAGTCCCCGCCGCGAAAAAGTCATTACCACTGCAAACCTGTCAGAGGCAAAGCCAGGTAACAAATTTAGAAAGGGCTCTCTTCCTGAAAATCAGCAAGATTTTATTCAGAATCTTTTTGTCTCAAGGAACATTCTTTCTTAGCACATGTGTGAACATGGCTGTAGTCACTGTGGCCCCAGAAAATGGCATTGTGCTCCAGGAAAATATTGGTTTTCATTTCTAACATTCAAGAATCGCTGTCATGAGTGTTCAAACATTCATTCTTGGACTTACTGCTTTCCTTTACATGATGGTGGGGGCTGAGTTCTCTGACAACCTGACAACCTGACAACCTCTTGCTAATGTCCCCTGTCCTGATCAGTAGGGGTGGCTTTGTCAGGGTGTCTGTGGTAGGGGGCATTACACTCGTGGCTTTTAAGATCTTTGCTGCTCCTGCTGGATTCCACAGAGACCAAAGTTTCTCCTTTTTACTGCCTCTGCTCACCATAGGTCTAATTTTCTCCATTTCTTTATTTTCTACCCAAGAACGTGCACAGGGTATACAGAGGATGCCATACTGTGTACAGAAGTTGAGACTACAGTGTCCTAAATTTACAGAATCTGCAGTTATTCTTTACTGTATTTCAGACATTATTTTAAGCCCTTTACAAATATTAATTAAGTGAATCATATAGTCTCTACACTTTATGAGGTAGATGCCATTACCACTACAACTTAAAGAGATGAGGAAACCGAGACACAGGTAGTTAGACAGCTTGGCTAAGGTAACACAGCCTGTAAGTGGAAGCTGGCTTCAGGTTCAATGAGTGGCAGCTGGCTTTGTGTTCCGGACTCCCCTGCTACCTTATCTAGAGCAGTCCCAAGGTGCTGGTCATATGCGTTTCAGATGAACCAGACCTACTGTCCACATGGAGGATGTTTATGTTGTGAGTATAAACAGGTGAAAAGGGGAAGACAACACATCTAAGGAAGTGCACAAATATCAAAAATTTCTAAACACTCTCCTGGATGGAGTCAAAAAGATTTAAACATTTGGTCCTTATACTTGGGCATGCATACACATCAGTCTTTGTACTTGGACATGCATAAACAAATTTATTAATTTTGCCCCCACTTGCAGAAGTTTCTTATTCAGCATGTGTTGGATTCTGGGGTCATCTACATTAATGTAAGCACTCTCAAACAATTCAGAGCATCTTGAGGGTGTTTGAGATATATTTCATTTGAGACCTGTGCCTTGTACTCACAGGCTTGGTTTCATTCAAGGAGGATGGAAAGAAATTAAATTTCATCCTAAACATCTCCCATGTCTTGTTGGAGTGTCCTAGATAAGAAACTCTATAGAACACAAATTCATCTTCCTAGGCAGGTTTTTCTTGGACAGTGAAGAAGGAGTTTGGAGAAGTTGGCAACAGTGAGATAGTCTAAAATCTTAACCATGAGAATGAAGACTTTTTTCAGCAGAGATTGCCCCTTCTTCTGGGAGGTACAGCAGAGGGCAGTGTGCTCCTCTCAGGAAGTAAGTTTAGAAATGAAAGCTTATGGACATTTCAAATTGGGCTGAACTTTAAAATCTTTTTTATTGTATATGCTCTGGACATAACAATGTGCTAAGTCACTTAAGTCGTGTCTGACTCTTTGCGACCCCATGGACTGTAAGCCCACCAGGCTCCTCTGTCCATGGAATTCTCCAGGCAAGAATACTGGACTGGGTTGCCATTCCTTCTTCAGGACATAGGAATAGGGGAAAAAAAAATAACCCCAAGGATGTTATGTAATGTATAGTTTATCAGATTTCTTTAAGCCGCTGTGATCCAGGATAGATATAGTGAAAAATGCCCTCACAGTTGAACTGGATAAGGATTTGACCTCACACATGAGCCAATATATATAGCTCATTTGAACAAGAAAAGAATCAACTTATAGTCTTGTATCCCTTCTAGCAAATGTAGACATAGTCTCAGAGAAACCCAATCATTAAAGTGAAAAGAAAACAGAAACTATTTCCTATGACATGAATTTAAAGAACAAGCTTATTCCTGCCACCCTGCCTGACCCCTTGAATAGAAACAGTGAATTGAAGTGGAGTAAAATTAAGCTAAATAAGAGGAAACAGTGAAATTTTGTAGACTGTGGAATAGTCTCTCTGGGAACATTTTGGAAGCCCCATCACTTAGTCATTTCAAACTAGACCAGACAAATGACTTGAAGATATACTGTGAGAGGCAGTGTTGTAGGGAATGGATAAATGAATTTTTTTCTCTATCCCCTGTGGAAATTTCCTCAGTGGTGTCAGCACTTGCCCCCTTTCTCTCTCTCTCTCTCACACACACACACCCCACCACTCACATTCAGATTGTCTCCTTTCTGCCTTTTCAATTTGATCATCACCAAAATAGCATTTTAAAACCCCAAAAGCCTCTTTCTGTTTCTGACTCTATGTTTACTGTCTATTCGAATCCCCCTTTTCTTCATCAAGGATCAGGTTTTCTGTTCAGACTGTAAAATCTTTCCAGGTTTCCTATTGTCATCTTTAAAGTGGTGTAAACACCTTCCCCCAATGTGTCCTAGTGATTCCAAGGAGCAAGCAGTAGGGCTTCCTCTCTGAGACCCGTTGGGGAATCAAGAGGATGACCCAAGTCCTTTCAAGTGTCGATATGCGTAAGCTGTACATTTCATCAGACTCATTTAAAATACCCACCAAAAGATCACTGAGCCTCCCTGGCATCCCTTGAGTAGCATATGCTTTCATGGCTAGGTGGTCTAGGAAGCACAGTATTGAAGAGCCAGCTTCTTGCAAATTCGGAGCTCAAAGTAGGGTATTCAGTGTAATCATTTCCCCTATTTCTATTCAGAGTTTAGCCCACTTTGTACCAAAAAGTATATAAATGACTGGATTTTATTTACTTTTTTGTTCCATTTTGTGTTTGCTACAATAAGAAATTTGAATGAACGTAAAAGATTACTGATGGCTTTCCATTTAAACACGTGAACTTGCACTCCCTGATTCTGAGAGGGTAGAACTTGGTTCATGTTTCTTAAAAAAAGATATTTAGTCCAGGTTGTTGAAATGGACTGTTTCAACAATGAAACAGAATTAAAAATGTCAGTTTTATATTTTCAATGGTAATTTTTTTTGGAAGGCAAAACTTTTCTGTTCTACTTCATTCTTTTCCTTTTTCTTCTTCTTGCTGCTTGTGGTCAAGGTTAAGCAAGACTCTCCACTTGGTCTTCTGACATATAATAGGAAAATAAAATAATTATAATTATAATCATGGTAGTAATAACAAAAAACAAGTACATATAAGGTAGTTATAGACATGCCAAATATTGCTGTAAGTCCTTCATTGGTATTGTTCCATTTTATCCTCACAATGATTCTATAATGGAAAATATTCTCATTTTACCCATGGGAAGATTGATCTTAGAGAGTTTCAACTGCTTAAAATTATACAACTAGTATAGCAGGAATCAAGCCAATTTTTTCTGACTCCAAAGCCTGTGTCTTTAACTACCTGCCATATGCCTCAGAAAGACACATTTCATTTAAATCTTAATGAAATCATTATATTTCCTGTGGTCCCCTCTTCCTTAATGCTGTATCTTCCTATTCCATCCTCAAGCAGGAAACAAGAATGTCTTCCAAAATAATATTTTTGAACTTTTAAAAATAGTAGACACTTCTCATGACTTTTTGCCAGATATTAAAATTGTCACACACATAATATAATCATGCAAATAGGGATGGATTTTAGGTGGCCTAAAGAAATGAAGCAGTGGTTCTAAAGAAAATCATGTGGTATATTGAAAGCCATTTTTAGTATATTCATGCTATTGCATTTGATATTTAAAAAAATTACTAAAGCGTAGTTGGTTTACAGTGTTGTGTTAGTTTCATGTGTTCAGCAAAGCATTTGATATTAAAAACTAGTTAAATACTAGTTTTATTCGAGAGTATAAAGCATACCATTACAATCCATAGAGAGAAGGTTAGTACACTGATCACATTTGTTTTTGGAAGATGAAGAAAAGAGTGATTTTTATGACTTTTTATACCTGGTCACTTAGAAAGATCAACTTCACTGTGTGAAATATATTTACTTTCCATGTGAAAAGTCCATATAGTAGAGTATATGAGATTTTTGAGACAATAGTATTTTATTCATTGTTTCAAATTTGCTGATCATAATCATTTAGGAATTGATGATTGTCTGGGAAAGAAAGGCACCCTAGACCTCATCTTGCTTCGAAAAGTTTACACATTTTGACAGCAGTGCACACCTTGTACAGAAATATAACATTGAACTTAAAATTAGAGAAGAGGTGCTGAGCAAAAATTTAAGCAAATGTTGAATTGAACCATCAAGTATTGATGTATTTGTTTTTTTCTCCTTGCCAAATAGAGTGTAGACTCCATGAGAGCAGACACTTGATGATTTTTAATTACTTGCTATCTTTCTCTGGAGAAGGAAATGGCAACCCACTCCAGTACTCTTGCCTAGAGAATCCCATGGACAGAGCCCATGGGGTTGCACAGAGTCGGACACGGCTGAAACGACTTAGCATGCATGCATGCACTGGAGAAGGAAGTGGCAACCCACTTCAGTATTCTTGCCTGGAGAATTCCAGGGATAGAGGAGCCTGGTGGGCTGCTGCCTAAGGGGTAGCACAGAGTCAGACACGACTGAAGCGACTTAGCAGCAGCAGCAGCAGCTATCTTTCTAGCATCTAGAAAAGTACATGGCACATAAAAGATCCTTAATAACTATTTCTTAGATAATGTGAACTTTAAGAGAAGGAATTCAGGTGATTCTGCACCTTTCCTTGCATCTATTTCTTATTTATGAGGGGTAAGAGCAGGGTTGTCTACCTTATTCAGCTTAAGAATATCACTGTCCAGGCAGTTGCCCTTCTCAGACAAAAAAAGAAAAAAACACTTTCATGAAATCAACATTGTGGGTAATTCAAGGACTGAATATCTTAAGTGAAAGCATCTGTTAGAAAACATGATAAGGTATTCAGGAACTAAGTCCTTGTCGTTTATATGTTCTGAATAATGCCCAGCTTCCCATGGGTAAACACCAAGTCCTAAATTGCCATAATAAAAGATCAGTGCCTTTGTCATGCAAGTGCAGTGTTTCTCCTAGCTTGAGTGCAGAAAACAAATGTTGGCACCAAGGAACTGATTCTGCACCCATGTGGAATAATTTAATTCCATTAATAATGCTACAAATGTTAAGAAAACTGTTTTGGGGAAAAAAGGCAAAATATGGGGGCATACAGAATGAACCTTTTTATCTAAACTCCAGGATCCATTTGTTTTCCATTGTTTGCTGTACTTATTCTGGATCTGTTTTCACTTTTATTTGTGGTCAGCTTCAATATGTCTACACGAAAGCACACATCAGAAGTAAAATGACTCTGTCTTTTTATAGTATGACTTCAGACAGTTGGACAGTTTTAGGGTTCACTGGCTCCTGGATCAGTTTTCCCATGCCTGCATGAAGCATGCTAGTTAATAGACTGCAAAGAAAAATGACATTTTCTTTAAAGGTACATGCATCCAACCCATTGAGCTAAGGTCTGGGCTCAAACCCTGTCTGTCCGTGGATCCTCCATGTAGCTTTCCAGCTGAACTCTGCCCCTCAGAAATTCTCATGTACTTTTCACTGGCCACAGTGGAGCTCATCCTGGTGTGTCAACGGGTAGAAAACAGCTGGCTGCATATAATATACTGTTTGGGTAGGGGCACAAAGCCAAAAATACATTGTTTACTATTTATATGGGCCTTTACCAATTTCTGGACGTCAAAAGACATGAACTCACTGCTTCTAAATAACTCATTCATCAAAACAGACATGAACATTTTTCTTTCTTGGGTTTAGTTGGGGAAAAAAAAAAACATTTTCTGGTTTCCTCTCTGGAGGCCAAAGTATGTTTGGGATTCTCCACTTCGGCCCAAGCTGACCACACCTTAAAGCAATGTGACTTGTTTTTATGTAGAGAGGAGTATATGCAAGTTCCTGTGGCCATGAGGGTATGACAGAGACACTGAGACTGGCTTGAGCCTTCTCGAAGATTTCCTTACAAACTTCAGGTTCTTGGAAACCATTTGGCGTGCAATCGCTTTGGTATCCTCCAAATGCAAATCCAGTCTAGGAAACTGTTAATGCCTCCACTGTCAGGAGTCAATAGTTTTTCTGTGCAGTTGACTTAATGGCAGTTGTCATTTGTTTTATGGCCTTGTGAAAAGAGCACATATTCCTTTGGGGTTGTTTTTAATATAAAAACCCTAGTGCTTTGCTTTTGAACATATTAAATGGTTCCATGTGTATTATCAAGCTGTAGTAGTAGCGTAAAATGAGGGTGTTTGTCTGACTTGGTCTGAAATCACAGTGTGTGTGTGTGTGTGTGTGTGTGTGTGTGTGTGTGTCTGTGTCTGTGTGAAATGTCATCTAAGGAGACTCAGAGACAAATACCAGAAGTGTAGAGCAGTGAGAGAAGACTCCTTGAGACAGTGCATGCATCATGGAAAGCACTTGGGGAAACTTCTGAGAAACAATGGGTATATATACTTCCAAATCCTCAAAAATATCAAGTATCCTAGCAAAAACCATTAGGTTTAATGAGATCTTTTATCTATAAAATAAAGCTAAAAGCTTAAAGAAACTTTAAGTTTACAAGTATCTAGGGCTAGAGATTTTGGACTCAATTTTACCTTTTAAGAAGAAGGATGTCTAAACCCTACAGTATTGACAAGGTTTGGTTCTCAAAGGATTCCAGGTGGTCCTGAAGAGTCAGTTTCAGGGTTTCATCAGACTTGTGGTCAGGACTTACTGATGTTCACCCCAAAGTCTACCCTGTTTTAAATCTATTTTATTCTGTCCATGCGTCTGTGAATGTTGAAAGTAGTTTCCTCTGAGAAACTCTTTGAGCACTGAGATTCTATTCATGACAGGTTTAGCATTCTCTTTTCAACCATTGTCATTGTAACCTCCCTCTTTAACCTCATTTTCCTGTCTTTTCTGGCCTTTTTCAGTCTTTTCTTTCAATTTTACGGAATTACTGAGACTGTGGTGATTCTGATTAATCTTGATTTCTTATATCCATCCCAGGGGTATTATATACTCCTGGTTTTGTTAATCTGTCTTCTTTTGTTTGTTTTGCTAGGACTAAATTCATTATGAATGTTGGTTTTGAGCTCATGTTCTAACTCCCACAGATTTGAATTCAGATTGGCTCTACCACTTAACCAAGTTGCTTAAACTAGGACTTCACAACATTTTTAATGTCATGGAATACGTTTAAAAATGATAATATTTGTACAAATGCTGGGATAAAAACCCTGGAGTAAACGAATGGGGCTGCTTGAGGCAGAGGCCTGAAAATCTGGCCCAGCTGCCTTAAGGGATAAGATGATGAATAGCTCAGAAAAATCCTAACCTATTCTCTGTGAAGAACCACTTGAACTTTCTATATGTCAGTTTCCTGATCTATCAAATGGAAATAAGAGGGACATCTACTACCAACCTCTTAAAGTTATAAAGATTAAATGAGATCATGCCTATAAAGCACTTAGTACAATGCCCATCGCCCAAAGGATGCTAATGAGTAATGGGAGTAGTAGAAGTCATGGGAGCTTAGTTGCAGTAACTCAGTTTATAATCTTACAAATTAGAATCATTGACAACCCACAGGCCATTCTATTTGCATTTTCACAGAACAAGTCTATTATTTCAGGCTTAATGTTATAAATAGTAAATCTTAATGTGAGGCCTCACATGGTAGATTTTCAATAAATCAAGACCACTGTAAAGGAGGACTCTGTGGAAAGAATGATGTCAAGGCAGGTAGAGTCTGGAGGAAATTATTCATTTTCTCAGCAGAAATAAGCAGACTACCCAAGGACTAGGTCATGAAACTAAAACTTAGTCAGTGAGCTGAGATTTAGGAAAGGATGGTAGCCATTGAGAAGGGGTCTATGGAAGGAAGCTGGTCAGCCAGACAGAAGCTCAGTACCATGAGTAGGCTAACTTGGGGGGCAGGTTGAGTTTTGAGCGAAGGGCTATATACCTATATGGAACATGTCCCTGGGTCACCCTGTCCTTACCCTGTTTGCCAGCAAGGGGAAGCACTGGAGTACGCTTAGCAGTGGATTCCAAACCCAGGAGAACCACTTAATTCCTGGGAGCATTTGAAGGACTCTTTTCTTAAAGAGGGTGAGGTGGTTGGATGGCATCATTGACTCAATGGACATGAGTTTGAGCAAATTCTGGGTGATAGTGAAGGACTGGGAATTCTGGCATGCTGCGGGTCATGCGGTCACAAAGAGTCGGGCAGGACTGAGTGACTGAACAGCAACAGCCATTGCTTAAAGACCGGCCTCCAGGCTCATCTGCAGATGGAGGGCATCAGATAGCCGGTGACAGAAGCCTGGGCCTCTTGACAAGTGGGAGGGGTCATCTGAAAAGCTAAGAAGCCTTAGATTTGCAAGGATTGTATTCAGCCACGTCCGAATACAGATGCATCCATGTGCTTGGGCACTGTCTCCTCCCTCACCGCCCAAACTGTCTACTTCCAGCCATGCTCCCTGGGGACATTGCCTCCATTCCCCAAGTCTTACTCTTCTGCAGCTTCACAAAGCCTAGTTGGTTTAAATTCTCTGCCCTTCCATTGTCCAAGCCTAATAAGGAAGTCAGTCAGCTGTGTTTTGGGATAAGGAGTTGGTGGTGAGGAAGAACATTCTTGCAAGGGCCTTTTGATCTTTAAGAGGCTGTAAGTGGCCCAATTTCCTGCTTTTATGTAAAAATTTCTCTTGTATGTGTCATTCAAACAGACTGTTTTCCTTCATGAGTATAATTGTTGTCTCTTGGAGATTTTATAGGAAACAGAATGCAGGCCATCCCAAAGTTAGGCAGAAGAGGAAAGCATATGACTGTATTTTGCTCACCTCCCAGACTTTTCTTTCTTATTCACTGATATCTGTCTTCAGGAATTGCATATTCAATGGCAAGGCAAGCTGCTCCTAGGTAGTTCATGCCTAATCCTGACTCTGTCCCTGACCAACTATGTGACCTTGGGCAAGCTGCTTCACACTTTCAGACCTCAGTTTTGTTATTTGGGAACTTAGCAAGTTGGACTTGATAAGGTAAATTTGTTCAGTAGTGTATTATAGATGGTGAAACATGATTTGAAGATGATGAATCCACCTTATTTTAAATCTTTGTTCTGATACTTTGCTAAGTGACTCCATTACATCAAAGCCTCGGTATTCTTACCTTTAAGCAGGGATCTTATACGGGTTTTTAAAAATAATCCTTGTAAAGTTCTTAACAGTGCCTGAATATTGCAAGGACTAAATAAATTTCAGCTCATATTATTTTTCCCACCTATAGTTTCCCATATATAATTTTATATAAGCCTATTATTCTATATATGCTAATAACCTATTGCATTGAAGTGAAGAAGTGAAGTGAAGTTGCTCAGTGGTGTCTGAATCTTTGCGACCCCATGGACAGTAGCCCACCAGGCTCCTCAGTCCATGGGATTTTCCAGGCATGAATTTGGTGTGGGTTGCTGTTTCCTTCTCCAGGGGATCTTCCCGACCCAGGGATCGAACCTGGGTCTCCTGAATTGTAGGCAGACGCTTTACTGTCTGAGCTACCAGGGAAGCCCAGCCTATTGCATTAGTGTGAGCAAATCAAAATGGGCAATAGAGACACTATATTTTATTATACACATATAAGTACATTTGTGTATATACATGTATTCTATCTCCATTCTTTTCATTATTTCTTTCTCTCTTTCTTTTTCTTTTCTTCTCTCCTTTGCTGTCTCTCTCACACATACACATAGACATACACACAAACGCTCTCTAAAAAGGTAGCTGAATTTCTCACCATCAACAGAACCTAGGATTAACTCAGGTAAAGAGATATTATACCAGTATTTGGTTTCATGAGCTCTTTCACAAATCCTTCCTTTTGAACCAATGGCCCATGAAAAACAACAGGTCAAGTTTTAAGGCTAAGGAGGTTGGTAAGGCCATTCCTCAGCAACTCCACTGTGTGCAAAAGTAAAGGTCCTCCCTACATATGGAATGAACAGAACCTTAATGAGTGAGGGCATCATAGCTCTACTGCATTAGTTATGGCCATTGCTGTCAGAGCCATGCCTTGTTTGGTTGTTGTTTTTGTGGTTCAGTCATCAAGTCATGTCTGACCTTCTGTGACCCCCATGGACCACAGCATGCCAGGCCTCTCTGTCCCTCACCAAATCCTGGAGTTTGGCCAAGTTCATATCCATTGAATTGGTGATGCCATCCAACCATCTCATTCTCTGTTGCCCTCTTCTCCTTCTGCCTTCAATCTTTCCCAGCATCAGGGTCTTTTCCAATGAGTTGGTAGGGGTTTCCAAACAAGTAAAAGAAGCAGTCTGAGAAAAGGTGAGACTGGAATCAGAGAGAAATGTTTGTCTCTAGCATCTTTTGTGAAGAGAGGCTCTTTTGATAGAGGTTTGGAGATTATGAACTACAGATGAATTGTGTTATCTACCATACAAGCCCTCAGTCACTAAGCCACCCACAGTGATGGCCCTGAGGGGACACAGAATGGGAAGGGACAGGATACTGGCTGTAGATAGTTAAGGTTAATGTCAAAGGAATGATTTCAGTGATCCCAGACTTGCATCTTCCCATACATAGAAATGCACTAAACTTTGTGAGATACCTGTTTATCGTTAACAGTAATCGTGTGATGTTCTGACTACCTGGGCTTTGTTTCAAAACCTTCCATATATCCTGGCTCCTCCAGAGTAACCCCTCAGAGCAGTCCTGGAGGCTGCCTCACCGGCTTGAAGTCCTCAGGAAGCCCACCAAATAAAACAGAATTCTCAACTTTTAGGTTGTGCTTTTTTTTTTTTTTTTTCAGTTGACAGACCAACTCCTCTGTTCAATATTACACTTCCCAGTTGTACTTGAGTGAGCTGTTCTTGTTTTTGTTGAGTGAATTTTGATGCAATTAGAAGTTGGGACTTTGTTTTTCTGCAGAGTGTAGCTAACTCTGACCTTTCATTTGTTTATTCACTTATTTATTATCTACTCAAAAATCATTAATGTGTTCCAACAAACTGTGGAAAATTCTTAAAGAGATGGGAATACCAGACCACCTGACCTGCCTCCTGAGAAATTTGTATGCTGGTCAAGAAGCAATAGTTACAACTGGACATGGAACAACAGACTAGTTCCAAATCGAGAAAGGAGTATGTCAAGGCTGCATATCGTCACACTGCTTGTTTAACTTATATTCAGAGTACATCATGTGAAATGCCAGGTTGGATGAAGCACAAGCTGGAATCAAGATTGCTGGGAGAAATATCAGTAACCTCAGATACCCAGATGACACCACCCTTATGGCAGAAAGCAAAGAGGAACTGAAGAGCCTCTTGATGAAAGTGAAAGAGGAGAGTGAAAAAGATGGCTTAAAACTCAGCATTCATAAAATGAAGATCATGGTGTCTGGGCCCATCACTTCATGGCAAATAGATGGGGAAACAATGGAAATAGTAAGAGATTTTATTTTCTTGGGTTGCAAAATCACTTTAGATGATCACTGCAGCCATAAAATTAAAAGACGCTTGCTCCTTGGAAGGAAAGCTATGGTCAATCTAGACAGCATATTAACAAACAGAGACATTACTTTGCCAACAAAGATCTGCCTAGTCCAAGTCATGATTTTTTTCAGTAGTCTTTTATGGATGTGAGAGTTGGACCATAAAGAAATCTGAGTGCCGAAGAATTGATACTTTTGAACTGTGGTGTTGGAGAAGACTCTTGAGAGTCCCTTGGACTGTGAGGAGATCCAACCAGTCTATCCTAAAGGAAATCAGTTCTGAATATTCATTGGAAGGACTGATGCTGAAGCTGAAACTCCAACACTTTGGCCACCTGATTCAAAGAACTGACTCATTGGAAAAGACCCTGATGCTGGAGAAGATTGAAGGTGGGAGGAGAAGGGGATGACAGAGGATGAGATGATTGGATAGCATCTCTGACTCAATATACATGAGTTTGAGTAAGCTCTGGGAGTTGGTGATGGACAGGGAGGCCTGGCTTGCTGCAGTCCATGGGGTTGCAAAGAATGGGACACGACTGAGCGACTGAACTGAACTGAACTGTAGTTTATTAGCATTGTGCTAGGTGAAAGTGAAGGTCGCTCAGTCATGTCCAATTCTTTGGACTATAGAGTCTATGGAATTCTCCAGGTCAGAATACTGGAGTGGGTAACTTTTCCCTTCTCCAGGGGATCTTCCCAACCCTGGGATCGAACCCAGGTCTCCCTCATTGAAGGCAGATTCTTTACCAGCTGAGCCACAAGGGAAGCCTAAAAATACTAGAGTGGGTAGCCTATCCCTTTTCCAGTGAATCTTCCTGACCCAGGAATCAAACTGGGGTCACCTGCATTACAGGCAGATTCTTTACCAGTTGAGCTATGAGGGAAGCTCTCATTGTGTTAGGTGGTAGACATACAAATGTAACTAAACCTAGATTTCTACCTACAAGCAACTTGCAGTCTTAATAGAGGCAGATGAGAAAGCCAGGAACTGTCAGGATTGTAGTTAGATGCTGTGGAAGGTATCTTTGGAAGGTATCTTCCAAAGAAGGCACAATGGGAACACAAAGGAGAAACGGGACCCCAGGGGACTCGGGGGAAGAGAACTGGAATAAGGTAGCAATGGAGGAGGGCAAGGGTAAAGATCTATTGAAAAGAAATTAACACACCGAGTAGCTGAATGTAAAGAGCCTGTATTTGGAATTGTGTTAGTGGCTAGGGCTCTTAGGATAACAATGATATCATTTGTTAATGGAAGGAATACAAGACAAGGAGCTATTTTGTGCAGAATCATGGTGGCTTTGGTTTTCTCCATGCAAAATTTGAAGATCTGTGTTATGCCATGAAAATAAGTTTTCCAGCAAACCACTGTCATTTGGATTTAAATGGAGGCCGAAGCCATGAGTGTGTATGTATGCACTCTTTTTTCAAGTTTTACTTAATCTTTTTTAACTGAACTATAATTTACATTGTTGTGCTAGTTTCAAGTGTACAGCAAAATGATTTAGTTATACATACACACATATGTGTGTGAATATATATATATATATATATTCTTTTTCAGGTTCTTTTCCATTATAGATTATTACAAGTAATTAAATATAGTTCCCTGTGCTATAGAGTAGGTCCTTGTTGTTTATCTATTTTATATATAGTAGTGTGTGTATGATAATCCCAAACAACTAATTTATCTCCTCTCCTTCAGCTAACACTTTGGTAACCATAAATTTGTTTCCTACATGAGTTTATTTCTGTTTTGTAAATAAGTTCATTTGTGTCATATTTTCGTTCCCACATATAAGTGATATCATGTGGTATTTGTCTTTCTCTATCTGACTTACTTCATTTAGTATAATAATCTCTAGGTCCATCCATAAAAATGGCATTATGTCATTCTTTTTTATGGCTGAATAATGTCTGTGTTTATTTAGAGAGATAGTCTATAGATTTGAGAAAAGTATATCACAACATGCCTGAGGAATAATCATTTTTAAGGGTTGAAATGAAAGAAGTAGAGATAGTGAAGAAATAAAAAACAGAACTTTATAATTCGAATACCAAGAAGAATTGTATCATATAAGCTAAGAGAAAAAGAACTTCTAGAATGAGGTAGTGATCAACGGAGTCAAATACCACAGATATAAGATAATGTCTGCTGGGTGTCTCTATTTACTTATTTGGGCTTTTTGCTACCAAAGACTGTTCATTCACGTTTCATGAAGTAATAATGGCTTGGTTGTAAGTACACATTCAGAAAACAAAGTAGATAAGAACCCTAGTTATGTAATCAGGTTTGTGGAGAATAGGAACTATAGCAAAGTCAGGCCTCATAGAGTATGGAATACAGTTGAGAAACTAGAAGTTCATTCAAGATACAACAAAATCATGCATGCAGGATATCTGTGGCCTCCTGAAGGAACTATGGGAACAGGGAGGATGTCCCATGACCCCTCTATATAGGAGGTGCTCTGTGATCTCTCTTTAGTCTGCCAAGTCTTTGGTTCTCTATAGAGCTCTGTATGCTTTGGCTTCACTGCCATATTGCCATTTCTAGACCATGCTTTCAAGGACAGAATCCAATTGGACTAGTTATCCCCCATGTTTCTAATTAGAGAGGGACCTCTTAGTCTATAAATTGGTAGTTTTTCAGTTATTTATATACGCCCACCCTCTGGGGTCATCTGTAGCCAGTAGGCAAGGTAATATGTATGTGCCTACATCTTCATAAAGAGCCACCAAGAATTGCTTCCTTCCACAAAAGGTAGTGGGTCTGAAAGATACTTCCTGTTTTAAGCATCTTCCTCTTCTTTAGTATCATGGACATTGGTAATGTGGAAATATTGGTCTACCGTGAGCTGATGCTGAAGCTGAAACTCTTAATACTTTGGCCACCTCATGCGAAGAGTTAACTCATTGGAAAAGACCCTGATGCTGGGAGGGATTGGAGGCAGGAGGAGAAGGGGACGACAGAGGATGAGATGGCTGGATGGCATCTCCGACTCGATGGGCATGAGTTTGAATAAACTCCAGGAGTTGGTGATGGACGGGGAGGCCTGGCGTGCTATTCATGGGGTTGCAAAGAGTCGGACACGACCGGGCAACTGAACTGAACTGAACTGTTGAGCCATAGTATTGGTGTATCATTCCATTTCAATAGAATAGTGGAGACAGAAGCCAGATTTTGGATTTTAGTAGATTGAGGAGTTAATATGGACCAGTCTTTGTGGGAAAAAAGGTAGGAAGATACAGCCCCAGAGCTAATAGACCATATCCTTCCAATAAAAGATTGTTTTTTAAGATAAAAATTCTTGTAATAGGAAAAATAGAGAGAAGTAAAGGGTGCACATGTAGAGGAGGAAATGATTGATAGACTGGGTCCCTAAAGAGCTGGAAGAGAATCTGACAAAGCACCATTGTTCACTTGATCCATATTTACAGGCCCCAGTGGGCAGTCAGATATTATTGGGTGTGGAGAAATTTTGAGAGCAGTATGGAGAAGGACTGAAATAAAAGTGAGAGTCTTAAAGAAATGGAGAAATACCATGCCAGTGGGCAGCCAGAAAGACTAAAGGGAATAGGAAAAGAAGAAAAATAGGAAACTGAAGAATCTGTAGGCAGGAATTTGACCAAATATCCCCAAGGGACAGCTTATGAATCCCTGCGGATGTTCTGATGACTCTCAGGGTTGTGCTTATTTCTCTGGCTGCAAGAAGAAAAACAAAAGCAGGCCTTGGTTGTGATATCTCTCATAACTCACTACTATAGCAGGCAAGTCCCCAGGTAGTCCAGAGCTTCTTATTTTGCATCAATAAATATTTACTGTTGTTGTATCATCTTAGTGATGATTTTTACCATACATCCTGTCTGAATTTCTTGGAACCATCTCTTTTTAAAAGTTTTGATACCAGAAATAGTCCCTGTGGATAAGTCAATTAGGTCTTAAAAATAGAACCTTTGTTAAAAAGCCATTACAATTTCTCTTCTGGTGTTGGGCTCTGTCATTGATAAATTGCCCCCAGGCTCCTCTCTTAATGTCTTAGGTTAACACTGTCTCTAGTACATACATATACCAGAAGCACTAAGATTTTTTTCATTTAAAAATAGATCCAAAGGCAAACATATTTCAAGTGGATTTCCTACTACGGAGATTTCAAAACCGTAACACTGGAGAATGAAGGTGTAAACTGGACTTTTGCATTTGTACTCAGCAAACGGAGTTTCTATTGCTGTAGTTTTTCATTTCTTCCACCTAGCTCTATTGCACTGCTAACTATAAATGTGAGTTGAAAGTGGTAGATTTTGTGAGCATTTGAGACCTCCATTTTCTGCTTGGAGAAGACTATGAGCTTCTTCGATGTTTCCTTCTTTTCTTTCTTTTCTTCCTCTTCCTCCTCCTTCTCTTTCTTTTGAAAGAAGAGGAAAAGAAAGAGAAGTTATTTGAAGGTGAATTAAAAAGTTATATTGAAGGACTTGACAGTCCAGTGGTTAGGACTCCACGTGTCCACTGTGGGGGGTATGGGTTTAATCCCTGGTCAGGGAACTAACATCCTGCATGCCATGCAGCCAAAAAAAGTGGTATTTATAATTAAATTTTCATTTCCTTTAAGTTTCAGATCTGGGATTCAAATAACTCTGGAGTATGAGAAGAGCCAGACAGCTGTCCTAGTCCCATGAAGTTGTCTCAGTTTCTCCTGATAGACTTAAAACTGATTTGTTTCTTGGTTTATAATCTGATCACTAAATAATAACCATCATTTATTGAGCATATAGTAGGTGGCTCAGAGAGTAAAGAATCTGCTTCCAATGCAGGAAATCTGGCTTTCTTCCCTGGGTCAGGAAGATCTGCTGGAGAAGGAAATGGCTACCCACTCCAGAATTCTTGCCTGGAGAATTCCGTGGACAGAGGAGCCTGGTGGGCTATAGTCCATGCGGTCGCAAAGAGTTGGACATGACTGAGCAAGTAGCAGTTTCGCTTTTCACATTTTCACTGAGGATAAAAGGGGAGTAAACATTGGTCCCTTTCCTAAAAGACTTCACTATCCAGTAGTGACCATTGGGTAATTGTGAAATTAATCAACAGTTCTGGGGAAGTGGAAACTAGAAAGAACAAATGACGGTAAGCCATGGATAGAACATTTCTCCCTTATTCAGGGTCATAACAAGTAGTTAACTACATCTTTAACTTTGCTCTGACTGAAGAAAGCAAAATGTATTCCTCGCTTTAAAACAGTATTCCCTAAGGAAAGAACTTTGCCTATAGCTATGAAGCTGATTGATGTTCTTAAAGCCCAAGGAGTCTTTGCTGACAAACCTGATTGCCAATTCAAAACTGAAAAGTGTGCATATGTGTGTTTAGAGGTAAGGACTAATGAAAAGGAAAGAGAAAAAGCTTCAGGTATGGAGAAGCACTTGTGTGGATGAAATAATTTTACTATTTTCTTTTTTAATCTTAAAATGACGACTATTGGAGAGGATGGTATAAACAATACAGAGAACATACATGATGGAATATGGTATACATTAGTTGGGTAATGATGCTAGCCACTATAACAAACAACTCCTCATCTTGAATTATTTCTTGTTTGCCCCTGTTATAGTCCAGTGTAATCATGAGGGAAAAGGACATCATCACATGCAGTCTTTTAGGAATCCAGGCTCTTCCTACCTGGTAATGCCTCCATCTTCAATAGGTAGTCTCCAGGTTACTGCAAAATGAGCAGAGAGGAAGAAGGGTGGTAGCCAAGTCTGGAAATGGGTGTACAAAACCCTCAGCTGGATCCCATTGGATAGAATTCAGACTCATGGCCCAAAGCTAAATGCAAAAGAAACTGAGAAATGTGGTCTTCTTTTATATCCAGGAGGAAAATACATTATTTTGGTGAACATATGGCATTGTCTCTAACTTGTGGACATATTTGTGTGTTTGTGTGCACATGCTCATGCATGTGTGTGCATGTTCAGTCATGTCTGACTCTTTGCGACCCCATTAATTATAGCCCACAGGCTCCTCTGTCCATGGAATTCTCCAGGCAAGAATACCGGAGTGGGTTGCCATTTCCTTCTTAGTCAAACTAAAATGGACAGTGATAAGAATCATGGACTGACTGGTTTGTTTTTAGCATTACTTAGAAGAGTCCCTTATGACTATACAGTAGAAGTGAGAAATAGATTTAAGGGACTATATCTGATAGACAGAGTGCCTGATGTACTATGGATGGAGGTTTGTGACATCGAACAGGCGATAGGAATCAAGACCATCCCCAAGAAAAAGAAATGCAAAAAAGCAAAATGGCTGTCTGAGGAGGCCTTACAAATAGCTGTGAAAAGAAGGGAAGCAAAAAGCAAAGGAGAAAAGGGAAGATATACCCATTTGAATGCAGAGTTCCAAAGAATAGCAAGGAGAGATAAGAAAGCCTCCCTCAGTGATCAATGCAAAGAAACAGAGGAAAACAATAGAATGGGAAAGAGTAGAGATCTCTTCAAGAAAATTAGAGATACCAAGGGAACATTTCATGCAAAGATGGGCTCAGTAAAGGACAGAAATGGTAGGGACCTAACAGAAGCAGAAGATATTAAAAAGAGGTGGCAAGATTACACAGAAGAACTGTACCAAAAAGATCTTCACGACCCAGATAATCATGATGATGTGATCACTCACCTAGAGCCAGACATCCTGGAATGTGAAGTCAAGTGGGCCTTAGGAAGCATCACAACAAACAAAGCTAGTGGAGGTAATGGAATTCCAGGTGAGCTATTTCAAATCCTAAAAGATGATGCTATGAAAGTGCTGCACTCATTATGCCAGCAAATATGGAAAATTCAGCACTGGCCACAGGACTGGAAAAGATCAGTTTTCATCCCAATCCCAAAGAAAGGCAATGCCAAGAATGCTCAAATTACCGCACAATTGCACTCATCTCACAGGCTAGTAAAGTAATGCTTAAAATTCTCCAAGCCAGGCTTCAGCAATACGTGAACTGTGAGCTTCCAGGTGTTCAAGCTGGTTTTAGAAAAGGCAGAGGAACCAGAGATCAAACTGCTTACATCCGATGGATCATCAAAAAAGCAAGAGAGTTCCAGAAAAACATCTATTTCTGCTTTATTGACTATGCCAAAGCCTTTGACTGTGTGGATCACAGTAAACTGTGGAAAATTCTGAAAGAAATAGACATACCAGACAACCTGACCTGCCTCTTAAGAAACCTGTATGCAGGTCAGGAAGCAACAGTTAGAACTGGACATGGAACAACAGACTGGTTCCAAATAGGAAAAGGAGTATGTCAAGGCTGTATATTGTCACCCTGCTTATTTAACTTATATGCAGAGTACATCACGAGAAACTCTGGGCTGGACGAAGCACAAGCTGGAATCAAGATTGCTGGGAGAAATATCAATAACCTCAGATATGCAGATGACACCACTCTTATAGCAGAAAGTGAAGAAGAACTAAAGAGCCTCTTGATGAAAGTGAAAGAGGAGAGTGAAAAAGTTGGCTTAAAGCTTAACATTCAGAAAACTAAGATCATGGCATCTGGTCCAATCACCTCATGGCAAATAGATGGGGAAACAGTGGAAACAGTGTCAGACTTTATTTTTTTGGGCTCCCAAATCACTGCAGATGGTGACTGCAGCCATGACATTAAAAGACGCTTACTCCTTGGAAGGAAAGTTATGACCAACCTAGATAGCATATTAAAAAGCAGAGACATTACTTTGCCAACAAAGGTCTGTCTAGTCAAGGCTATGGTTTTTCCAGTGGCAATGTATGGATGTGAGAGTTGGACTAGAAAGAAAGCTGAGCACCAAAAAATTGATGCTTTTGAACTGTGGTGTTGGAGAAGACTCTTGAGAGTCCCTTGGACTGCAAGGAGATCCAACCAGTGCATCCTAAAGGAGATCAGTCCTGGGTGTTCATGGGAAGGACTGATGTTGAAGCTGCAACTCCAATAGTTTGGCCACCTGATGTGAAGAGCTGACTCATTTGAAAAGACCCTGATGCTGGGAAAGATTGAGGGCAGGAGGAGAAGGGGACGACAGAGGATGAGAAAGTCGGATGGCATCATAGACTTGTTGGACATGGGTTTGGGTGGACTCCAGGAGTTGGTGATGGACAGGGAGGCCTGCTGGGCTGCGGTTCACAGGGTCGTAAAGAATCGGACACGACTGAGTGACTGAACTGAATTGAGAAGAGTTTGAATCTATATACTTATTATTTATATCTCTCTACACCTTGAGTGAAAAAAATACTTTTAAAGTTTCAGATTTGAAACTGAATTTGAACTGAATTTGAACTGAATAACAAGCTGAAGATTCCTTCATTTCTTTCTTGCCTCCCCCCATCTTTATTTATCTTCCTTCCTTTCCTCCCTCCCTCTTTGTTTCTTTCATGTTACATATATTCAGCATGCCAACTACATCCCATTAATAAAGGAAAATGGTGTGTGAAATTTAATGTGTGTTCGCTTCGAAGGAGATATCTCCTCCCAGATCTGACTGTCAGAGTTGACTCAGCTCACTGAGTAAGCTAGGATGGTACCCCAGATAGTCAGTCCTGCAGTCCTATCAGATAGTCCTTCTCAGCTATCTGATGGTCAGAACAGACACTCTTCCAGTCTGAAGGAGCTGTCTCCTTGGATTAGGACTACAGGGGTACTTACATTGCCAGTTAGAACTTACAGCAAACTCCCATGGCAGAGAAACCAGCCTTTCAATTTTAGCATTGCTGTAGAGATAAATCATTGAGTGTGGTAGAAAAAATAAGGAAAAATAAACTACTCACAAGTTCCAGTATTTTGTATATGTATTTCCTTCTTTTCCATAAAAGTTCATTTATTAAGTGCTCTGAACCACATAATTAAGAAGGAAACTTATGCTCAAACTGTAACACCATAGTAAGTAATCCAAATGCTGTGTATTCTTAAATCCTCAGATTGCTCAACTAACTGTCTCTAAGTTTTAAATGGCAGTTGCTAAAGCATACCACCAAAGATTACTTTTAGCAACAATAGCAGCTGGCTTTGAAATTAATTTGAAAATGAATATAATTTATAACAGGTCCATGGACACAAGGTGAAGTCATTCCTGGCATCCTTCAACTGATACACTTTCTTAAAGTTTAGGGCAAAGCACTTAGTAGTCAGGAAAATTACACATAAGATTGTATTTTATGATTTTTTTTTCCCTGGGAGTGTATGAACAAGCATTACAAACATGCCGTACACCTGTAAGACCTAGTATTACGGGTAGGTAACTAGGGAATATCCGCTACACTAGGAAGAAATCTGCACAATGAATTAGGCAGAGAACAGCTGGCGGAGAAATCAGACGGAGAATCAGAGTAATCTATGGAAGGTATCTGAGTTTGCTATAAACATTTTGCAAGCCTTGGGTGAAGAAGTTAGACCTCTGGGCCCCACAACCAAAGCCTGGGCCTGCTGTGGGCCAGAGAAACGGTTTTCAGAAATCACACAGCTCAAGAGAAAGAATTATCCTTTGAATAGTATGTGGGGAATGCAGTTGGTTTGGACTTGGGTTGTTTTTGAATCACTCACAAGGCGTCCATCTTCAGAAGAATCATCACCAGGTTTCTAGACTTTGCCTCTTGGGTACCCTGACTTTGCACTGCTGGCAGCAAGTGCATCAGCAGACAAGGGAAGGGTATTCCTTTAAGCATTAAGTACATGCTGAGCAGGAAGGAGTCTTTGCCTATCCCTCAAAGCACATCTCAGTGGTGAGGAACTGAGAATGTGGCCAAGAAAAGAAATATGTTTTAGGTTTAGCAAAGTGGGATGGAAGTTTGCTTTCCTTCACACCCTAACCCAATTCCACTAGACTGTCCTATCTTAGTTTTCTTATTTTTCTTTTGGACATATCTTTGTGTCATACATAATTATAAAACACAATAAGTGGCTTAAAGGAACTCCCGCTTCATACAAACAAAGGAAGAAGCTGCATTGGGCCACAGTAAACAGGAGCATTGGGGAGGGAAAGAAAAGCATAGGAAAGAAAAACACAAAGACACAGACTCTGGAGCAAAGTCAGAGTGCAAGGTCAGATGAAACCCTCAAGAGCAAATGGAAGAGGACCAAAGGTGATAAGGTGCGTAGGAGGAAGGTGCTTCTCGGCTCTGAGAAATTCTGCCGTGGGAAGATCCCACTGGAAACAGGCACCTGTTGTTTTAAGATTGGAGCCTCAAGAAAGCAAACCAATATTGTAAAGCAAT
Organism: Dama dama; assembly: GCF_033118175.1. Classification (NCBI taxonomy): domain Eukaryota; kingdom Metazoa; phylum Chordata; class Mammalia; order Artiodactyla; family Cervidae; genus Dama; species Dama dama. Next base: position 76,539,447 of record NC_083698.1, on the reverse strand, counting down.
TATCCTTCAATTAAAAATAAATAAATTAAAAAATTAAAACAGTAAGATTGGAACCTCAGGAAACAGGCAAAAGTCTTAAGTGGCTTCGGGAAGAGGGAGGGAGCGAAGAGGCTGAGACGATCAGAAGCGAGGGGCCCATGGAGCTGCCCACAGTTAGAGGCCAAAGTGCTGATTCTCTGCTCACCAGCTTCAACCTGATTCTGATTGATGGCCCCCAGGTTCTTGTCTAGTCAACTGTAATGTGAAAAACTCTCACTTCCATGAAGTTTGGACAGAGGGAGCTTGGGCCTGATACTGACCCGAGGGTCATTCCTCCACCAGGGTGTTTCCAAGCCTGAAACTTCAGGCCTGACCCTTCCTCCTCACTGTGCCCAGTAGACTTGAACTGTAAGGCCCTTGACCACCCTCAGGGGAGTCTTTACCATCGAACTCTCCTGGGGTTCTAAGCTGAGACCACCAAAGGGAAAAAGCCACAAGAACTTCAACTTCGTAAGAGCAACAGCAACAGAACTCCCTGACACCATCAATACCATCCAGTCACAGAGGGGCCTACTGTCTCTTGGTGTGGCTTTGATCCCCCCAACATGGAGGTTGCCATTTCAACACATGCTGGCAGCAAGGTCTTGGAAACCTCTCCTGTCCTCCAGCTTAAACTCCATGATGACAGGGGTCAAATGGCCACTTGGAAATTCATGCCTGGATCCTTATGTGGAATGTGCCCTCTGTCTCACCAGCCCATCTCTTTGGAGCTGAAATCCAAACATTGCCTGTTTCTGTTAGGACTCCGAAATCAAAAATAAAACAGATAATTGGAATATGAGAGAACAGGAAAATAGCAGTAACCAGAAAGGATAGCATCTATGTTCAGGTTTATTTTGCTGGTAAAAGTAAGTGTGTTCATCAATTCATGAATAAAATGAAGCAACCCGAGAGCTAGAAACTGCTTGGGGTGAAGACTCTTTCATCCACTATATGTCTCATTGTTGGGGCTCAAGCAGTGAAGTGGGATGAGGATTATGGACCACGTGGTCTTTAGGCTTCCTTCCTGGCTTGAGTGCCCGTGAAGCTAGCATTTAATATGTTTTCAACATTGAGTGAGATCTCCTCCCCCTGAAATAACTGCACAGTTGAGGAGAGACGAAAAGGATGAAGGCATGGACAGAGGTGCCAGGAGCTGGTGCATACATCAGGATGTCCAAAGCTCCCTCACGTTGCTCTCTGCAGTTTGTTTCCTCCTCTTCCTGCTCTTCCTCCTCTTCCTGTGTCTGACTCAGTAGATTTAATGTGTATTTAATGTGTGTGACTTAGTAGATTAGTACTCAGATTTAGCAGTCTTGGGACTTCCCTGTGGTCCAGTGGCTAAGATTCTGTGCTTCCATTGCAACAGGCACGGGTTTGACTCCTAGTCTGGGAACTAAGATCTCTCATGTTGCAGCGCACAAACAGAAAAGACATCTCAAGAACACAATATTGAGTGAAAAAAGGCAGGGACCAAAGAAAATGGTGCAAAAATCAACCACTTATGTTCATTTCAAAAACTGCACCAAACTGTACTGTACCTTGTCATGAAGCTATATTTAGGTAATAAAAGCTAGAAAACACATGAGAAGCATACACATCAGTATCGTTATTAGGGAAACAACCAGGTCACCCTCCACCAGCATCACTGTACCTCACCTTCATTAATGAGAACTTTTCATCTGCCAAACTCATTGGCTCACTGAAGCCTCTGGAAAGGAAAGGAGGGGGTTGGGCTGGAGGGACCCTGACTTTTGCTGTATTTGAAATGAATATAGCAATAGGCTTCCCAGATGGCACAGTGGTAAAGAATCCCCCTGCCAATGCAGAAGACTCGAGAGATATGAGTTCGATCCCTAGGTTAGGAAGATTCCCTGAGGAGGAAATGGCAGCTCACTTCAGTATTCTTGCCTGGAGAATCCCATGGACAGAGGACCCTGGGGGGCTACAGTCCATGGGGTTGCAGACTTGGACACAACTGAGCAGACACACACACACAAATAGCAAAGTGGCACAACGTTGACAAATTACAAATTGGGGTGTAGTGTCAGTCATTGTATTTTTGGTATTCAGTGTGTTTGAAATGCTTCAAATAATTTTTTTTTTTTGGTTGAAAGAAGAAAACAAAAGCAATAACCAAAATAAACATGCAAACCTTTAGTTATAAATGGTCCCTTCTGCTGATTTCCACTGATGAAGTGTATTCTCCCCAGACCTTTAATGGTGCTGCTGGATGGCTCAATCCTCTTCCCCTTTCTCTATTTCCAATCCCCAGACAACCTTGTCTGGTCCCTGCCTGTCAGACCACCAACCAGCTGAGGCCTCCACATCCTCTATTCCAGACTCGGGCTATTCCCCACCCTCCAGAGCCTGCCTTAGCTCCCCACAGAGATCCCCAAAAGGTACGTCAAACCCAACCTGCTTAAAATAGGACACCAATCCCCCAAACTATGTCTCCCCATCACAGTAAATAGCATCTATTTACTATTTATTTACTATATAATATTATAGTATATAGTAATATTACTATATACTATTTATTTATAGTATATATACTATATATATTTACTATATACTATACTATATACTATTTATAGTATACTATAAATAGCATCTATTTACTATATACTATTTATAGTATACTATAAATAGCATCTATTTACTATATACTATTGAAAACAACTATTTAATTCTGTCTTCCTTCTGGCACTCTCAAAACCAACTCATTAGCAAGTCTTACTGGCTCTGATTTTAAAATCCACATTCAACCCAGAGCACATCTGGGCCTCCTGCTTCCACCCTGCTCCAACACCGCCATCTCTGACCTTCACTACTGACGGCCATCACCTCCCAGTTCTAGGCCACACCATCTTGTCTTCAGATGGCTTCTTTGAAACCTTCCCAGGGCTCCCTTGTGATGGAACTAAGTAAAGTCCTTTCTGTGTCCGCAGAGGGCACATCCCTGGGCCACCAGGGCCTCCAGCGCCCATCTTTCCCCTCTCCCTCCCCTACAGTCACCATGACCTTCTGAGGCCTTCTGGCTGGTTCTCTCTCTCTCTCTTTTTGGATGTTTTTTAAACTTTTTATTTTGTATTAGGGTATAGCCAATTAACAATGTTGTGATAGTTTCAAGTGAACAAGGAAGGGACTCAGCCATAGATGTACAAGTATCCGTTCTCCCCTAAACCCTCCTCCCACCTAGGCTGCCCTGTAACATTGAGCAGAGTTCCATGTGCTATGCAGTACGTCCTTGTTCCTTATCCATTTCAGATACAGTAGAGTGTACATGACCATCCCAAACTCCTTAACTATCCTGCCCTCCCAGCAACCACAAGTTCATTTTCTGTCTGTGAGTCTCTGTTTTGTAAGTAAGTTCATTTGTGTAATTTCTTTTTAAATTCCACACAAAAGGGATGTCATATGATATTTCTCATTCTCTGTCTTGTTTACTTCATTCAGCATGACATTCTCTAGGTCCATCCATGTTGCTGCAAATGGCATTATTTCATTATTTTTAATGGCTGAGTAATATTCCATTGTATATATGTACCACATTTTATTTATCCATTCCTTGGACTTTTCAGGTGCCACTATTGGTAAAGAATCCACCTGCCAACGCAGAAGATGCAAGAGACACAGATTCAATCCCTGGGTAGAGAAGATCCCCTGGAGGAGGGAATGGTAATCTTCTCACTGTTTCTCAAACAGGCCCATGCGTGTCCAAGGGGCTGAACCTGTAGCTTGCTCATCCCTCTGCCTGGATACCTTTTTACCTAGAGTTTTAAAAAAATCTAATTTTTTTCCTTTCTTTCTTTCCTGGCTGCATCGCCTGGCATGTGGGATCTTAGTTCCTCAACCACAGATTGAACACTTGTCCGCAGAATTGGAAACATGGAGTCTTAACCACCAGGCCCTCAGGGAAATCCCTTTATCTAGATATTTTTATGGCTGTCTCTCCTTCTTTTTATCTCTCTCTCACTCTCCATTCAGGTCTCTGCTCAAATCTCATCTATTCAAAGAAACTTATCAAACCACCCATCCAACATAACAGGTTGTGGCTTTCTTTCCCCTTGCCTGGAGTCATTTTTCTAGAGCACTCTAGAGCCTATAATTTGACACACAGTTCTTGAAATATTGAACTAATACTATTGCTCAAGCACCAGCTGGTGGCAGACATCCACACATTCATTAACTCACTAGCCTCCATAGCTCTATCTAAGCAAGTCCTGTCCGAGCAGAACAGAGGACTGACACTCAGAGGATGTCCACAGGCTCTCATGGTGCCAACTCCATCATCAGAAGTTACAAAGTTATTTTGATATTCAGAGAAACAAACATTATCTCCATTTTAGAGATGAGAAAACTGAACCTCCTGAGAGGTTAAATATTTAGCTTCAAGTGACCATTCTCCTCAGTGACAGAACATACCCGGGGCCTGCCTCATCCACAGCCTTTGCTTCCTTAATGACATCCATCCTACTTGCTGAAAAGTTCCATTTGAATTCCCATAAAAGGCCCTCCCTGCATCTTGTCGACATCCCAGGCTGGCCAGTCGATGGTTGCTGTCTTGTGAAAGCGTCCAGCTCTCTCTTCTCCCCTTTCCTCACCCCCTCCCCCTGCCGCGGAGATCTCTCCCCAGAACTTTCACCTTCTACTCATTGCTTACGCCTGCTGTGGCCTCGAAGGAGCAATAGTTTCCGTGGGCCACCCAGGAGTTGGACATGAGAACACAGGTTAGGTCGAGGGGAGCAAGGAGGAGAACAGCCAGTGCTGGAAGACAGACGGTGCCCGACTTGCAAATGGGTTTATTTGCTAGAACTTCTTTGGAGAGGTGTCATGTGAAACTCGAAACACATTTCCCCATGGAAACAATGTTATCAATGATGGATAGGATCTTGGGGTCATCCATGAACTCTGTGTAATGTAAATGTCCAATCAAGATACCACCAGATCCTCCCAGAATTATTGAAGCTCGTTAGCCTGTTAGCATCCATCACACCAGTTCTGTGGGGAAATAGGCTTTTGAGTTCCAAATGGGGACACCAAGCATGCTTCTCTGCACATCACTCAGCTCGTGCTCCTGTCTGGGTGAGATTCTCCTTACCACTGCCCCCTACCCCAGCTGGAATTCAACAATGGCTGCTGGTCTGTTGGCTTCGGGGGGTGGTGGAAGGTCTGGGCATTTGAAGTGGCCAGGGGGCAGTAAAGGGCTCCAAGAGCAAAGGAGGCTTCCCAGACCAGGCTCCTCTGGTGGGTTGGTAGGCTGTGCTTCGCACCTGTGTAGAGCAGTGGCTCCAATTTCAGAGCCAGAGCATGCTGAGCACTCTTCTGTGAGGTGGTACAGTGACCTGAGACAGAATGTGAACAGTGAGTAGGGAGGTGCCCACCACATGGGCAGCACATGCTGATGTGGGGCTGTTCCTTGTGCATGTCCTAACATCTCTCTGGAGAATTCTGATGAGATGGATGGTGGTGCAGAGTCATAAAAAGTACTCAGAACAGTAATCCGAAGGCAGTCATTGCTCTGCTTCCTTAATTGAGGACTCTAGGCAACACATAGCCTCTCAGACCCTTATTTTCCTTTTATGTTAAGTGGGAAAAGTAATAATCCCTTTAACTCCACAGGGTCATTATGAGCATCTTTTGTTTTGATATGTATGTGAAAACACTTTCTATCCCATTCAATACTATCTTAGTGTCACATCTGGTATGACACAGTAGGCCATATGGTCTTGTAATAGGCCATGTAAATCCTCTACTTACAAACAAGTTCCATTCCAAGAGCACATTTGTAAGTCCAACTTGTTTGTAAGTCCAACAAAGTTGGCCTAGGTACCCGATTAACACAATAGGCTATGCAGTGCGCTTAGCTGCTCATCGTGTCTGACTCTTTGAGGCCCCATGAACTGTAGCCTGGCAGGCTCCTCTGTCCGTGGAATTTTCTAGGCAAGAATACTGGCATGGATAGCCATTTCCTCCTCCAGGGGATCTTTCTGATCCAGCCACCAATCCCATGTCTCTTATATCTACTGCATTGGCAGGTAGGTTATTTACCACTAGCACCACGTGGGAAGTATAGTACTGTACTATAATAGGTTTAAGTAATGCATAAAAAACAAACACAAAAAATAAAGAAAACATTTTTAATATTACAGTTACAGTACCTTGAAGTGTAAAGTTGTACGAGTTACATCGCCACTGCTTTTACACTTGTTTCCGGACATCATGGGCTTGAAATAAAGATTCTGTTCTGCAGTACTGAAATGCACGCTCTGCGTACTGTGCAGTAAAGTACACAAGGGCGCGACCACTTGGAGAGGATGCATGCCTGTGATTTGACATGTGAGCACATGTTTGCATCTTTGAAAGTTTGCAACTTGAAGGTTCATATGTAGGGGACTTACTGTATTCCAATATTCTTTGGTGTTCTCTCACGAAACATCTAAGGGAGGGACATTTACAAACTTGCATCCATTCACTACTTTTTTTAAGCACTCCTAGTAATAGAGAATTATCTGATGAGGAAGATTTTGGCCTTGACACACATTTTGTTCCAAACCATCTCCATATCCAGCCACTCCAACCCCAAGTCCTCCGTATCTGTTTGCGGTTGCTTCAGATCATGCACCATTGTGCTCTGTTGGCTGCATGTCCTCCTTTTATCAGAATCTATGTTTCCAGAAGCGCATTTTTTCTCTTTTGTTCTGCTAGAGGAGAATCTAACACATAGTCCTTTTTGTTTTTAATCCTCCCAATAATTATCAAATAGATCATATTTTAGTTGCAGATTCTTGGAGGAAGAACAAATCTTTATCCAAACTCCAAATGTAGGAATGTTAAATTGAAATAGTTTGTATTTCAAGACTCTGGACATAGCAAGACACACAACTCAAGGAAGTTTCCTATTTGGAAGGCATTTTTTTTCCTACCTGTGGAGTTATTTCTCTCCTAGTTTGTGACACAAAGTTCTGTGTGGAAAGTGAACATTGACTTGATTGACTTCTTTTAAAAATGACTATTCTCTGTAGGAGAAGTCAACCTAGTTAGAGCTTTGCCCTTTCAACATGTGTTCATAAACTTACTAGTTACTTAGCCACATTCTGTTTTAAAGTCCCACACTGCATTATATCTTTTGAAATTGAAGTTGTGGACACAAACCATTTTCCCATTGGAGAGATGTTAAAAATCATGGTGTCCTACAGTGTTTCTCTAGAACCTTGCCTTTCAGGAGCTTGGCACAGGCTCCGTCATTACTGTACAGTCACCTACTGAGATCAGCTGCTACAAGTTTTCCTCGATTTGTTTCTAGACTGAATGAGTCAATAAGAGGGTTGATTCGAAAACATCCCAGCTGGACACTGGTGGAGGTAGAATTTAAAATACTGAGTTCTCTGCCAAAGCCAATTCAGATAGTTTTCTCCAAGAGGTGAGTTTGTGGAGAATTGTGGCAAATATTGAACTCCTTAGAATTCAGTTAAGCAGGACCTCACCTTTATTAATGTTTGAAAATCAGTAGAAATTGATAGAAATTGTTAGAAATTGTTCTAGAAATTTTTGGAAGGAACATAAAATGCCCACTGTGAAGTGCCAAGACTCTGAGTGCATCCTTTGTTCCCCAGGGTTGATGAGTTGTCTTTTGGGCTGTAAAAGCCTCCCTGTTTATCTTAAATTAAGCTTCACTTGTGGTTCGGCTGGTAAGGGATCTGCCTGCAACATGGGAGACTTGGGTTCGATTCCTGGGTTGGGAAGATTGCCTGGAGAAGGGAAAGGCTATGCACTCCAGTATTCTGGCCTAGAGAATTCCATGGACCCCATAGTCCATGGGGTCACAAAGAGTCAGACACGACTGAGTGACTTTCACTTTCATTCATCTTAAATTAAAAAAAAAATTTTCAACATCTGCTTTTAGCTTTCTGGGAAAGGTAAGGGATGTTGTATGAAGTCCACTAATAGGTCTTGATTACCAGGAATGTCTTGGTGGATTAAACAGAGAAGCATGGGCTTGGACACTACTCCATTCCAGCTGAGTTGAGGATAGTTGGACCCAAACTGGGATGATTTCAGGGCTGGCGGTGGGTGATGGTGACCCACCATCAGTTTTCCAATGATGTATCTATCATTGGTACCTGTTGTCAACATTTTTATCAGTCATGCCAGGAAAGATGTAGGAGGCCACACATTTGCATCTGTTACAAAACCAATGACATTAATTGAATTAGCCACCTTAAGTATTAAAAGCATGCAGGTGGTTCACTTCATGGGGATGTTATTAGAATTAGAATACAAAAAAGTTTGAATTAGAATACCAAAGCGAAAGCAATGGCCATATTAACCCTATTGCAGGGTTTTCTTTGACTGAAAACTCATTGCAAATATACTGATTGATGATGTGTGTGTGTGTGTGTGTGTGTGAAAGTCACTCAGTCTTGCCAGACTCTTTGCGACCCCATGGACTATATAGTCCATGGAATTCTCCAGGCTAGAATACTGGTAGCCATTCCCTTCTCCAGGGGATCTTCCCAACCCAGGGATTGAACCCAGGTCTCCTGCATTGCAGGGAGATGCTTTACCAGCTGAGCCATCAGGGAAGCCCAAACTGATTGATGGGGTTACTAAAAGGTACCATATGATTTTCATCTGTAAAAATAAGGAAATAGAATAAGGAAAAAGACATGTCTTTTATATTCTGAGCATCTAAAACATGTATTTAATTTTGATATAAAGTGTCTGATTAGTGGTGATGGTTTAGTTGCTAGGTCGTGTCTGACTCTTGTGATCCCCTTGGACTGTAGCCCACCATGCTTCTATGTCCATGGATTTTCCCAGGCAAGAATACTGGAGAGGGTTGCCATTTCCTTCTCCAGGTGATCTTCCCAACCCAGAGCTGGAACCCCGGTCTCCTGCATTGCAGGCAGATTCTTTACCAACTGAGCCACCAGGAGATGCAGCTAAATTGGAATTCAGGTTGGAATCCAGCAGTGAAGGGCCAGGATGACGAAAGATTTAAAGCCCTAGAATAATTTTAAAGGACAGGAATGTTTCTTTTAATTTAAAAAAGAAAGAATAAAATAATAATTATTTACTATAGAAAAAGATGTTGGAATATAAGCTGAACAGCCAGAAAGATTTAAGCATATGACAGGTGTTTTGACATGGTATTGTATTAGGGTCCTTTCTATTCTTCTTCTTCTTGGAAGTCATGTATATGCTTTTGGGGGGTGTAATTTTATAACATGGTGTCTTTTTAAAAAAAGTTTGGAACTTTGTAGTATTTTCTTTAATAACCTAAATTGCGACTGCTTGATAATTTATTGAGAAGATGAAAATGTTTAGTGTACTGCCCAGTATGTTAGCTACCAGCCACATGTAACTACTGAGCCCTAGAAATCTGCCATTCCAATAGCAGAACTGGAGTTTAATTTCATTTTATTTTAAATTTAATTTAAATACCCACATGGAGCTGCTGGTTATGATACTGGGCAGTACTGGTTAAAATATTGTCCTTTTCTTCCATTTCTCCTTGCTAACAGCTTTAGGATTTGGTCCTTTGTCTCTTCCAGACTCACTGAGAAATTTAAAAGCAAATGTGTAATATAATTAATCTCTAATTTTCAGATTACTAAATGTGGAATATTATTTTGTAGATTACTTCTGGATATTTCCTGAGTTCCTCATGTTTCTTTTTATCTTCTGCTTCAAAACACATTCACCCATTTCTTACATGTTGAAATATTGTTTGTAGAAATTAAGTTCTTTCAGTACTTTCCTTCTGACAGCACCCACATTCTCCTGCCAGAGCTCTAGAAACAGTGTTTCCAAAAAAGGACCTGTGTTAATTGCCCCCAACTGGGAGTGAACAGGTTTGTATGACATGGTAGGCAGTCCCCCCAAGGCTTGCCAGTGACTTGGCAGAAGAACATATTTGATAGTTTTATTGTATATTCTCATTTGGTTTCAAAATTTTCAAAAAGATAAATATCTTTTTGGGTTCAAAGTAAAGTTTATTCTTGGTTTGATATAAATCTTCATTAATCTATCATTAAGCCTTCTGGTCCAGAAAAATTACTTCTGTATGCCCCAATTTCATGATTCATCCAGTTAAGTTAGAGAAATATTTAATATCTTTTTTTGGGAAAAAAATCATTAGTATCTTCCATTTTCTTGAGATGAGATGTTATATAGGAAATGATTTGTAGTGAAAAACATGAAAATCACTAATCAAATGTAAGTTATTACTTTTTTGTTTTCCCTTTTATTTTTATTTTATTTAGTTATTCATTTTGGTCATGTCAGATCTTAGCTGTGGCCATGGGGTCTTTTGCTGCAGTGCACAGACTCTTTAGCTCTGACAGTCAGGCTTAGCAGCTCTGTGGCAGGCAGGATTTTCACTTCCTAACCAGGGACAAACCCGTGCATTGCATTGCAAGGAGGACTCCCTGGACCACCAGGGAAGACTCTTTATAGCTTTTAAAAAAGTTTTTATTTTGAGATAATTATCTATTTATATGAAATTGCAAGAAATAATTTCTTCACCCAGTTTCCCTCAATAGTAACACCTTACCTAACTATAGTGCAAAATTGTAGACAGGAAACTAACACTGATAGAATCCACTGATCTTATTCAGATTTCACTAGCTTACGCGACTCATTAGTATGTGCGTGTATTCAGTTCTATGCAGATTTATCACACATGTAGATTTGTGCTAACACAACCATGCCTCAAAGAACAGTTTAATCATCAGGATCCCTCATGCTACTCCTTACAGGTATTACTACTCTCCACCATCTTCACTTCTATAATCCTTATCAACCACTAATAGTTCTCCATCTATAAAAGTTTGTCTTTTCAAGAATGTTCTGTAAATGGAGGCATACAGTATATAACTTTTGGATTTTGGCTTTTTTTTTTTACTCAGCATAAATACCTTGAGATCCATCCAAGTTCATTTTATTGCTGAATAGTAGTCCATGATATGAATGTAACGAAGTTTAACTCTTCACCTGTTGAAGGATATTTGGGTTGTTTCCAGCTTTTGCTATTACAAATAAAGCTGTGTTGAACATTTGCGAACAGATTTCTGGGTGAACATCAATTGTAATTTTTTTGGGATAAACGTCCAGGAGTACAGTAGTACAATAGCTAGATCATATGGTAAAGTGTATATAGTTTTGAAAGAAACTGTCATACTTTTTTCCAGAGTGATTGTAACACTTTACATTCAGCCAGCAGTGTATGAATGATTCAATTTTTCCATTGTTGCATCATCACCAGGATTTGGTGCTATCACTATTCTTTATTTTAGTCATTTAGAGGCAGTTTTAATTTACATCTCCATGATAGCTGGTTATATTGAACATCTTTGCATGTGCTTATTAGCCACCTGTGTATTTTCTTCTGTGAAAAATGTCTGTTTCAGTTTTGCTCATTTTCTGATTGAATTGTTTGATATTTCTTGTTTTTGACTTTGTCAATATTTGATTCGCAACTGTTTTCTTCAAGTTCATCATTTGTCTCTTCATTCTGTTAATGTAGTATTTCATAGAAAAAAAATGATGAGGTCCAATTTATTAGTTTTTCCTTTTGTGGATTTTGCTTTTGGTGTCAAGTTGAAGAACTATTCACCTAGTCCTAGCTTCAAAAGATATTTTTACAAGTGTTTATTCTGAGTTTTGTAGTTTTACATTTATGTCTATGATCTGTCTTAATTTTTTTATAGAGTGTGGGACTTAGGTTGAGGTTAGGCTGCCTAAAATGGCCAGTTACTCTAGAATCATTTGTTGAAAAGGCTTTCTTTTTCCTATTTAATTGATTTTTCACCCTTTTCAAACATCGATTGGTCGTATTTACATGGATCTATTTCCAGATTCTCTGTTTCCATTGACTTGTGCTTCTATCTGCCCACCAACACCACACTGTCTTAATTATTACAGCTATTTGTAGTACTTAAGAATAGATAGGTTCCTCTCACTTCATTCTTTTTTATAATTAATTTTAGCTATTCTAGATATTTTACTTTTCCTTATAAAAGTTGACTGTGTTTATAAAAAAGATGTCTTTCTTGGATTTTGATAGCAATTGCATGAGACATGTATCAGTTTAAGGAGAGTTGACACATCTTTACTGTTTTTAAAAAAATGCACAACATAAGAGTTGCAAGTTAAGTTTTGTTTGGGGCAAAATGAGGACTGCAGCCTGTGAGACAGCACCTCAGACAGTTCTGAGAAACTGCTCCAAAGAGGCAGAGGGGAAGATCAGTAAGCACGTGATTTCGGTAAAGGTGTATTTGCATGCTACATGTTTTTCAAAAATTTTACTTTCAACTTCTGTTATTAAATTTGAAATGAGTTTCTAGTAGTCAATTACTTTTAATCCTTTCTGCCAGTCTCTGTCTTTTAAGTGATGAGTTCAGATCATCTACATTTCAGTAATTGGGAAATGATATAGCTTAAGAATTTTCCCTCTGTTTTTGCTGTTTGTCTTCTCTTGCCTTTCTATGAGTTGTTGAAACATTTCAGAATTCCACTTTTATTGATGTAGAGTGTATATTTTTGTTTACAATTTTTAAACTGGTTGCTTCAGTTATTATGTTATATATACGTGTGTGTGTGTGTGTGTGTGTGTGTGTGTGTGTGTATACACACATGCATAACTTATGACAGTCTACTAGTATTGACATTTTTCCAGTTCAAGTGAAATATAGAGACCTTAACTCCACTTAGGTTCTTTTACTGATTCATCATATAATTTTCCTAAATATTTGCCCTATGTACCTTGAGCACCACATCAGATGCTCAGGTATTATAATTTTGCTTCAATCATCAAATACAATTTTTAGAACTCATGACAAGAATGATAGTCTTACAGATCTTTCTCGACATATGACAGGATTACTTCTCAATAAACTCATCATAAATTGAAAATATCATAACTCGAAAATATGTTTAATACACTTAACCTACCTTAAACACACCCAGAACACTTAAATTAGCCTACAGTTGGGCAAAGTCATTTATCATAACACTTACTTTATAATGAAGGTTGAATATTTCATGTAATTTATTGAATACTGTACTGAAAGTGAAAGTCAGAATGGTTGTATGGTTACAGAATGATTGTATGTATCTTGATTGTTCACCTTCATGATTGTGTGATTGACTGGGAGCTGTGACTTGCTGCCACTACCCAGCGTCACAAATGAGTATTGTATCATGTATTTCTAGCCATGAAAAAGATCAAAATTCACAGTACAGTTTAACTGAATATGTTTCACTTTAACACCATTGTAAAGTTGAAAAATCATAAGTTACTCCATAGTAAGTTGGTGACTGTCTGTGTATTTACCCCTATTTTTACCCATTCTGATATTCGTCCTTTTTGAAGCTTGAAATCCTTGTTCATTATTATTTTCTTTCTGTTAAAGGAATTTCCTTTAACCATTTTTGAAGAATAGGTTTGTCTTGATTTTCCCTTTATTTCTAAAGGCTATTTTTTTTTTTTTTTTTTTTGGTGCCAGATATAGAATCCACAGTTGACAGTTCTTTCCTTTCAGTAATTTTTAAAAGTGCTACTTTCTCCTGTCCTCCATGGTTTCTGATGATACATCCCCTGTCTTTCTAATTGTTTTCCCCTTGTAGGTAATCTGCTTTTTTTTTTTTTTTCTGATTGCTTTCAAGATTTTTTCTTTGCCTTTTGTTTTCAGAAGTTTAATTATGATTTGTCTTGGCATGCATTTCTATGAGTTTGTCCTATTTGGAGTTTGTTCAAATTCTTACAGCTATAAATTTGTATCTTTCACCAAATTTGGAAAGTTTTGTCCATTATTTGTTCAAATACTTTTTCAAAAAGTTCCACACTTTCCTTCTCTTCTTCTGAGACTTCAGTGATAGAAATGTTAACTCTTTTGTTATTGTCCTCATTGTCTCTTCATTTTTTTTTTTTTTTTTTTTGGTCAAATACATTCTCTTTCTGTTGTTAGATTAATAAATTCTATTGATCTGGTTTCCAGTTCACTGACTCTGTCCTCTCAGCTCTACTCTGCTGTTAAGCCCATCAGTATGTTTTTATTTTGATTATTGTATCTTCCAGTTCTACAATCTGCATTGGGTTCTCTTCAAAGATTTCTACTTTTGTTGAGTTTTATATTTTTCATTTGTTTCAAGAGAATCCATGACTATTTATGAAGCACTTTTATGATGTCTACTTTATGATCCTTGTCTGATAATTTCAACAGCTAGTTTATCTTGTCATTAGCACCTGGTGGTTACCTTCTTTCATTCAAGTTATGATTTTGCTGGTTGTCATTATAATGCAAGATTTTTGGTTGTATCCAGGACATTTTGAACATTATATCATGAGATTTTTGCACTATTCAATCTTCTCTTTCTTAAGCAGGCTATCCTTCTGTTGAGGTGTAGCATGAAGGCCAAGTTAGTGTGTATGGTCAGTTTCCCCTTGCTCTCTGTGACCACACTCAGCTCACTTCCAGATTTCCATGATACTCTCCTGGAGGAGAAATTAGATTGTCATCTGTCCCACTGGGTGAGGAATAAAAATCTGCTCACTCTTGGTCTTAGCGACATTACACAGCTGGAAAATCAGAGAGCCACTACCTGCTTCTGTGGAATTGGGGTGAAAGTGGTAGGATAGATCAGTTCTCAGCCTGGCCCCAGGCATGGTGGTACCACAAGGCAGGGTGATAGAAGGGTCTCTGTCTTTGCTGTAGGCCAGAATACCACTGATATTGACAACAATATTTAGGGTTCGTTCAGTTCAGTTCAGTTCAGTCGCTCAGTCGTGTCTAACTCTTTGTGACTCCATGAATCGTAGCACGCCAGACCTTCCTGTCTATCACCAACTCTTGGGGTTTACTCAAATTCATGCCCATCAAGTTGGTGATGCCATCCAGCCATCTCATCCTCTGTCATCCCCTTCTCCTCCTGCCCCCAATCCCTCCCAGCCTCAGGGTTTTTTCCAATGAGTCAACTCTTCGCATGAAGTGGCCAAAGTATTGGAGTTTCAGCTTCAGCATCAGTCCTTCCAATGAACACCCAGGACTGGTCTCCTTTAGGATGGACTGGTTGGATCTCCTTGCAATCCAAGGGACTCTCAAGAGTCTTCTCCAACACCACAGTTCAAAAGCATCAATTTTTCGGTGCTCAGGTTTCTTCACAGTCCAACTCTCACATCCATACATGACAACTGGAAAAACCATAACATTGACCAGACGGACCTTTGTTGGCAAAGTAACATGTCTGCTTTTTAATATGCTATCTAGGTTGGTCATAACTTTCCTTCCACGGAGTAAGCATCTTTTAATTTCATGGCTGCAGTCACCATCTGCAGTGATTTGGGAGCCCATAAAAATAAAGTCTGACACTGTTTCCACTGTCTCCCCATCTATTTCCCATGAGGTGATGGGACCAGATGCCATGATCTTAGTTTTCTAAATGTTAAGCTTTAAGCCAACTTTTTCACTCTCCTCTTTCACTTTCATCAAGAGGCTTTTTAGTTCCTCTTCACTTTCTGCATAAGCGTGGTGTCATCTGCATATCTGAGGTTATTGATATTTCTTCTGGCAATCTTGATTCCAGCTTGTGCTTCTCCCAGCCCAGCATTTCTCATGATGTACTCTGCATATAAGTTAAATAAGCAGGGTGGCAATATACAGCCTTGATGTACTCCTTTTCCTATTTGGAACCAGTCTGTTGTTCCATGTCCAGTTCTAACTGTTGCTTCCTGACCTGCATACAGGTTTCTCAAGAGGCAGGTCAGGTGGTCTGGTATTCCCATCTCTTTCAGAATTTTCCACAGTTTATTGTGATCCTCACAGTCGAAGGCTTTGGCATAGTCAATAGCAGAAATAGATGTTTTTCTGGAACTCTCTTGCTTTTTTGATGATCCAGCAGATATTGGCAATTTGAACTCTGGTTCCTCTGCCTTTTCTAAAACCAGCTTGAACATCTGGAAGTTCATGTTTCACTTATTGCTGAAGCCTGGCTTGGAGAATTTTGAGCATTACTTTACTAGCGTGTGAAATGAGTGCAATTGTATGGTAGTTTGAGCATTCTTTGGGATTGCCTTTCTTAGGAATTGGAATGAAAACTGACCTTTTCCAGTCCTGTGGCCACTAGGGTTCATTAGGCCACCCTTTTCCTAGTCTTTTGGCTAGGAGGAATAGACTTTTTCTTGGCTTTTCTTTTGTCTGTGTTTGTTAGTGGTTTGGGACTGATGGCATCTGTAGTGTCCTGTCCAGAATGCATAGGAGGCTACAAGGAAAATCAGAAGAATCTCCTTGGTGTTGTTCTTCAAGTCTCAACGTCTTAGCAGTCATCTGCTTGTTTCCACTGATCAGAATTTTTCTGTACTTTTTGTTGCCTTATGTCGAGAGATTTTAGTTGCCAGAGGAAAGACTTGGGAGGAAAGTGATCAGAAATGGAAATCTAAGGTATTGTGTTTTATGTAATGAGTTCTTAAGATTTCACTGTCCATTTCCTTAAGGGTAAAATAAACAATCTCCGTTCAGAAAGTTTTTTTGTACTAGATTTCAGACTAGATCCTAAATATGAGTTTGAATCCCTGTTGGCCATCGTGAAGCAGAAGCTCAATTCTCATTGCCCCTGCACCTCAGACCCTGCAATGTTAATTACAAGACAAATTAGAAGAACTAACAATTTGCAAGGGTTAATTAGTGCCAAGTCTTGGGCTAAGTGCTTGGCAAGCATTTTCTCATTTAATTTTCCAAACTAACTTATGAACTAGATACTATTATCTTTCTCAGTGTTGTGGATGAGGACACTGATGCTAAAAGAGGTTAAGTTTAAGTAATTTGCCCAAATTCACAAAGCTAGGAAGTAGTAAGACTTTTCTAATTTAGTGATTCAAGTTTAATGCTTATTCAGATTTAGATAGCAAGCCCTACTCCCAAAGATTCTGATGTAGTAGGTATAAGGCCAGGCCCAGCAATATACATTGTGACTTGTCAAGCTGGAAAATTGACATAGAAAGACCTTTATTCACACTTTGACAAATATCCAAAGCACGGAGGCACCTGTCTTGTCTTTGACAAAATGGCTCTGACCAACAAAGGGTGGAGTAAACAAGCACACCTCTTCTTTCTAAAGAAAACAGGGATTTGGAGATGTTTCTTTCTCCTGGATTTTGCCAAAAAGATGCCCAGAACTTTCTCAAACATGCTCTGTGAGGTTTACTGCACATTCACTGTCGTACCACTGGGCTGGGCAACCAGATTCACTTTATTCATTTATTTAAAAAATATTTATTTGTTTATTTGGCTGCATCAGATCTTAGTTGTGATGTGTGGGATCTAGTTCCCTGACCAGGAATCAGACCCCGGCCTCTTGCGTTGGGAACATGGAATCTTAGCCATTGGACCACCAGGGAAGTTTTAGGGTGGTCACTTCAATGTTTCCTGAATGTTCTGTTTCATAGAAAACAGGATTATGGTTATCTTTAGAATATGTATTATGTATTTGCATGTTTTCAACTCTGTAATATTCTTTACATACAGTGTCAACCACCCAATCCTTTTCTAGTGAAGAAAAGGAGTCTCTTTCCTAACATAAACAGTTTTATACTTCTTCATGTAATTTTAAAGTATAAAAATGTTCAGAGAAATTTCAATCCAGGAAGGATTCTTATACTTATTATTCCTTAGACTTTTTCTTTCATGGTAGTCAAGGAAGGGATCATGTATAGGAACCTTTTCATTGGAGTATTTCTTACTTTTTTAAAGGATACAGAAGATAAATTATCTCTGTATCATCACTCAACAAGGACTTTCTTACTCATGATAATCTACGAATCATTATCTGGGACCGAGTCTGGTTTTATGAACCTTGTGAACTTAGAGACTTAAGAACAGTAACGTTTTAAATTTGTTTCTCATTAATTTGGGATCTATGGCCACTAAGATATTTAGATGATCATTTTGAGGTTTATCTTTGTGCTATCTTTAAAAACAAAATCCATGAATGAATTGTTGGCTTAATTATGATTACACAGGAAATGTTTTCAACTGCTCCTAAAAATAAGCACACTGACACACAGGAGAAGTACTTTTTGTGGGCAAGAATTGATTTACTAATTATAATCCACTTGTGTGTATTATTAAGGCACTTTTACTATAGATTTACAAGACATCTCTGGCCTAGTTTAATTTATTTGTAAGAACTGATATGTTTCATATTTTTCATTTACTTAAGGTGGGTTGTTACTCAGGCAAAATTAATGAAGTTCCGATGTGGTAAGAACATCTTCTCATTCAGCATCTCCTAAGGATGTCCTAACATATTTCACAGACATTAGCCAACCCCACCCTTAGCGGAAAAAGAGAACCAAGTTTCTGTTCTTGGAAACTGCAAAGAGTTCCATGAGGGGAAAGATAATTACTTGTGCATTTAATTAATATATAAAGTAGTATGGAACTTGCCTGGCGGGCCAGTAGTTAAGAATCCACCTTGCAATGCAGGGGACATAGGTTCTATCCCTGGTCCAGGAAATAAAATCTCTCATGCCAGGGAGCAACTAGAGAGCCACAACTCGAGAGTCAGCGCACTGCAATGAAAGATCCTACATGCTATAACTAAGACCTGACACCGCCAAATAAAGAAATACATATTTAAAAAGGTAAAATAACTGTCTTCACATTTACAATGACACTATAAAAAGGCAAAACAACATTTTAGATATTCAGTAGTTATTCCTTTTTATTATGTGTATTAAATACTTTAATTCAGAAGATCCTAGGAAAGCATAACCACAGATTTCATTTGTAAGAGTCAGCATGACATTTTGTAAGTAGAAATCTAAAGAGCTAATAAGTAGAATGTGGGAAAGGGGAAACAATCAATAGGAAAGTCTTTGTACACCACAGTAGAGCTGTGCTATTATTATGTGAAATTCGCAACACCAACTAGCAAAGAGAAACATGGAAAACAAAATTATATTAATGTGCAATTGTAAAAATTATAAGTAAGTGAGTGAAGTCACTCAGTCATGTCTGACTCTTTGAGACCCCATGGATTGTAGCCTACCAGGCTCCTCTGTCCATGGTATTTCCCAGGCAAGAATACTGGAGTGGGTTGCCAAAAAATTATAGTCTCATATAAATAAAAACCAAGACTTGTTTTCCAAATAGAAAAGTAGTCATTAAAAATCCAAAAGAAGTTATGTCCTTCCAAAAAGGAATAAGAAACAATTTTTTAAAGTCTGACCATGTTTTTACTGAGCTATTTTACACTGTTCATAGAGTCCCACATATTATTGTCATAATGAAAAATTAACTTCTAAACAAATTAAATTAAGGTAAAATTTGGCATCATTGTATCAATATCCAGGTAGTAAAACCTTCCTTTGTGTGAATAACAAAATTACTTTTTATTGCCTTATTTATTTCTGAAAGTAATAGAAATCCTTTCTCTTCCATCCTATATTCATGTAACAAATATGTTTTGAGCATCCCAATTTACTGGCTTCTAGACAGCTCAAGGGGCTTCCCTGGTGGCTCAGTGGTAAAGAAACTGCCTGCTGATGAAGGAGATGTAGGTTCAATCCTCAGATTGGGAAGATCCTCTGGAGAAGGAAATGGCAACCCACTCCAGTATTCCTTCCTTGAAAATGCCAAGGACAGAGGCGCTTGGTGGGCTACAGTCCAAGGGCTTCATGGACCCCAATACAACTGAAGCAACTAAACAACAAGAAAGTGCAAACAAAACGGATATGATTCCTGCCCTCATTGAGCTTAAAAATACTCCTGAACACCTGTTTTCATGTGCTCTATGAGTCTCTGTACTCAAAAATGACACACAGCTCCTGGAACTTTTCATCTTCAGAACATTGCAAGTGTTTGTCCTCATGAGTAGCATAGGTGGTTTCATAGTCAGTAATACTGCTTCAAATTGCTTTTGGCTCCATTTGACAAGATTTATTTTTCTAGAGTCTTCATAGTCAATAATACTGCTTCAACTTGCTTTTGGCTCCATTTGACAAGATTTGTTTTTCTAGAGTCTTGAGGTCTGAGTGTACGAACACTTTGAGTTTCGTTCTTTTAGAAACTTGAGAACTGAATTCAGAGCCCTATTACACTACATCACAGATTTATACACACATTCATATTCAACAAATATTTGTTGAGGAAAACAGACACAGTTCCCTGCCTCTGTGAAGCTTTCATTCTAGCACAGGGAGTGAAAGAATGGTAGACATATTTGATAAGTACAATGGAAGAAAGGGAAAGTTGAACAGAGTAAGTGGAATTGGAAGTGGCAAGGTCAGAATGGCAGGTTGAAATGCTAAAGGTGCTTAGGGTAGACTTCATTGAGAAAGACTTGAAGGATTTGAGGAAGTGATCTATGTAAATAACAGAAAGAAGAATGTTCCATGAAGAAAGAAGAGCTGGAGTGAAGTCCCCAAAGGATGAGCCTGCCTGGTAAAGAAAACCATGCAGTGGAGCAGAGTAAGGGGAGGAGGGCAGGAGGAGAGGTCACAGGGGTAACCTGATAGTGGGAAGGTTAGTGGATTATATGGAATCTAAGAGCCCATTGTCAACACTCAAACAGGGGAAGCTTTGCAGAGTGCAGAGTTTTTCTTTTTTTTTTTATGTTTGTATACCGAAGTTCCTTTGAAATGGTACATAAGTAGACAAGTCTTAAAGTTTGATGTGTATCCAAAAGTGCTTACAAGGAAATAGGTGATGCAGAATGAAAAAGTCAATTGGATTCATTATTCCATTTGAGATTAAAAAGTAGGATGAAAATATTTTTTGCTATTAGGGAGCTGGAGATGGCTATCCTTTAACAAAATTATGAGCCATCAAAAATTACAAAGGTATAGCTTTGAAGATTTTGAGCAGAGGAGTGGCTTGATATGAATCATGTTTTAAAAGGGTGACTCCGGCTACCTTGTTTGAGAAAATATTGCAGGGAGGCTTTGCAGGCAGGGAGAGCTGATAGGAGCCCTCACAGAAATCCAAGCAAGACATGATGGTGGCCAAGGCTAAGCTGGTTGTAAAAAGTGATTGGATTCTGTATGTATTTTGAGGGTAGAACCAAAAGGATTTGTTGATGGGTTGGACATGGGATGTCAGTGGAAGAGAAGAGTCAAGATGACTCCATTTAGATAGCTATGGCAAAATATATTAATTTGCATGTCTCTTTCATTCTGTATTTCATGTTTCTAGTATTCTTACTAATCTAAGAATATATTAGGTCTTTTTTTTGTCTAATACTTCCTGCTGTATTGTATTTTTTTATACTTGTAACTTGGGTTGCTGTATTAGTGGCTCAGTCGTGTCTGACTCTTTGCAACCCCATGGACTATATGGCCCACCAGGCGCTTCAGTCTATGGAATTCTCCAGGCAAGAATACTGGAATGGGTTGCCATTCCCTTCCCCAGGGGATCTTTCTGACCCAGGGATTGAACCCAGGTCTCCTGCATTGCAGGCAGATTCTTTATCATCTAAGCCATATTAGGTTTTTTTTTTTTTTTGGTCTAATACTTCTAGTAACTATTTATTGGACACTTAGTGTGGTAGGTGCAGTGTGGAGTTGAAGATGAGCAAAACATTGATTATGGTCTCAAAAAGGATGCCAAGAGGCAACACTATTAGACATGGAGATAAACTATAAAGGAGAAGTAGATCAAATGTTATGGAGAGTCAGAGAAGAGAGATGTTCCTTTGCACTGTGAAAAAAAGAAGGAAAGCTCAACATCAAGTTACCCTGAACAGAATTTTCAGAATGATGTGGGTTTGAAGGTCACCAAACCGATATGCATTCTAGGTGGGCACAAGGACCCACACAGCAGCTAGTCCAGGGCAGGGTGCCTGGAGGGAACAGCTGGGGGAAAAGATTGGGCAAGTGGTCCCTCTATTTCAGAGTGCTTTGGACCAAGGAGGTGGCAGAAAAGATCAAAAGTGTGGGAAGGTGTGAGGGATAGTTCAGAGACAGACTGCTGGTGTAGCAATGTCTCAAAGGCAAGACTGAGGACTGGGATGTTATTGGGAGGCTGTTGTTTAGTCGTTAAGTTGTGTCCCACTCTTTGTGACCTCATGGGCTATAGCCCACCAGGCTCCTCTGTCCAGGGGACTTCTCAGGCAAGAATACATTCCCTTCTCCAGGGCATCTTCCTCACCCAGGGTATGAACCCGTTTCTCCTGCATTGACAGGCAGGATCTTTACCACTGAGCCACCTGAGAGGCTGGTAATACCAAAATGGAAATAGGGACATAGAGGGAAAGGATCTTCGCCTAAAATCTTCCCGTCTGGACTACAGAGGGAAAGTGAATGAGAAAAGCTAAGATCAAGTCTTGCAATAAATCCTGAGCAACCTGTTTTCTCAGCAGCAGATTTGAGGACCTAATTTTCTTAATCCGTTATTTGCTTGGACTGTGATGGTGATTTGTGTGCTCTCAGAGACCTGGATAAGACAAGACTATTGTTGATATGACTGATTCCTTTAAGATAAAAGGTTAAAAAGCACAAGCAATTTTTATTAAATTACAAGACTTTCCAAGGTTTACAGAAGAACTTTTCAAAGCTCATTTGAGGGAAGAGCCACAAATAACCACCTGCTTCAGCTCTGTTCAGTTCCTCCTCTCAAAATTGAACCGAAATGCAATCTGGCTGCTCTGCCTGGAAACTTCTTCCGGTATTTTCCTTAATGGAGCGCAGAAGCAGTGGAGGTGAGGAGGAGGTCACCACTTTGAAGGTCTATGAAGCTTAAAATGTTCTGGCTACAGACTTCAGCTGAACCAATTTTGTTTTCCATGGTGAAGTCGAACCAAACAAAATCTTGGGAATGTGCCCAAAGAGCTTGTATTGAATATTAGAATTTTAGAAGGCAAGAGAAGCTGGAGGATTGATTATTTTGGCAAAGAGCACATTGTCAGCAAGGTGTTTCTTCACCCTCCCTAGCGTTTTCAGAAGTGTTGAAAATAATTAGAAGCAAACACAAATGTTGGAAAAAATCATTCCGGGGGGAGTTTCTTCAAGCCTGACGTTTTTCTGAGACCTTAGCTGAAAGTTTGGGTAGCTCACTTTGAGGGGAGATGGGTGTTTGCTAATGAATATGAATAGCATTTCCTTATGGGCCATATATTTTTTCCAGCAGGAAATGGATAATCTACTGTGACATTTCAGTGGGTTGGAACAAGATAGATAAATCAAATACAAGTTACCCTGTTTCTTTTTCAAATGAAAGATAAATGCCTTAATGGATTAGCAATCATGAAATATATAAGTATTTATAATACAGTACTGCTTTATAACACCATCTGCCAAAGAATGGTATTTATTCAGCCACTGATATGAGAACAGATTTTCTCCCACATTATGCAGAGAGGAAATATATCCTAGTGTTAACGAGCATGCACTTTGTATTTAGCCAGCCTAAATTCTAACAGAATTCTTTAGTTGACTGGCTGTGTCATTTTGATAACGTTACTTAACCCCTCTTTCCTTTGTTGATAAAATGGTATAATAAGCATCCTACTTTTTAAAGTCATTCAGTATATCAAACAAGGTAATATATGAAAAGCATTCCACCAAATGCCTAACACATGTAAGTACTCAATAAATAATAGCTGTTCTCATCATTTCACTGGTCAAAATTGACTCCACACAAAATGAGAGTTTAGAAGTATTTGGAACATCTGAACTGAATACTTTTGAAAGGAGTGCTGAAGGACTAGATGAATGAGTCTCTGCTCTGGTCCAGGCAAATAAGTCTCTGTATTAAAATTGAGACACAGAATCAATCTCCATAGGCTATGTCATATATAATTGTCATATAGTGTAGTGACAATTCCTGAATAACACCAGTTTAAAATAATGCAAGTAGATTCCCTGCTAATATCCCATGTTCATCATGGTTTACAAGGGCTGGTGGGCAGTCACTAGCTCACACATTGCCATGCTGTTATACCAGAGAGACCAGGATAGTCTTATGTCAGCAACTGAGTTTTATGACCTGGAGGTGGGGCATACATATCCCTCCTATTCATAGTTTGTTGGCCAACACATGACCTCACTCAGCATCAAAGGGATCAGGACATCTCACACTTTCATGGTCCTGGAACAAGGAAGCTGGACATCTGAACAATGATGACAACCACAGAACCACAGAGAGTTGAAAACATAATCTTACCTCATAGATAGTGGGATTTTAGGTATCTTTACAGAGTCCCAAAATGAATTCTGTTACAGCAGTAGTGATCCATGGTGCCTCTGAACTCTGGGTAAGATGGGTGACTCATCTTAGTTGGTGGTACATAGCACATATTGCCTGGAGTTTCTGGGATGCCTGACCACATAAGCAGTGTCATCGATTGAGTCCTTCTGTTCAAGATATCCAGAGCCATTTTTATTCTCTATGGCCTGTTTCCACCATTCCATGCTAGCTGAAATGGCTTTATCTGTTTTTATCTCACATCTAATGGGTTTAATGTGTTCTAACTGTATGGTTCCATTTGGCGCCTTGGATGCTATGGCTGAGAGGCGCCATATAAAAAATATTGTTATTGTTATGATGATGAGTTCAAGCAGTGGAGGGGAAATTGTGAAATAACTTGGTATTGGAGCTATCATTATTTTCAGAAAAATGAAATTTGGCTTCTTATTGCACTAGTAAGCCTTGAAGATTAAATGATATCTACAGCATGTATCTTAGCAATGGGCCAAAAAAGTCAAAATAAAAACTTTTGATATAGCATTTCATATATTATAAAACAGATGTTTGCTTTTAAGTATTCTTGATTTTTTTAAAAAAAAGTTGACATCCATATCAGACATTAAAGAAGCACAACAGATGAAAAGACCCACACAGTTAGTTTTAATTGTATTCATTCTTGCTTCCATCATGAGTGGACTGGCCAGCTATGTTAATGAATTTAACCCTTAGTGTTGATCCTTGGCCAGTTTGCTGTGAAGTTGAGCAATATGTTATTTCATTGCTTTAGAAATACATCATGGAGATGTGAGGTGCATCGAGTTCTGGAAAAAAAAAAGGAATGTTGAGGTCCCTTCCCTCATGATGATGTGATATTATGTTCCCATTACTTGAATATTCATTATGGTTTCCCACATGTTTTTGGCTACCTCTGTTTCCTGCAACTGTTTACATTATTAAGTTGGTCTGGCTTATAGAAATGTAGCTCGAATGCTGTGTGTAGTCAAAGTAGCTTGTGATGTTTGCATGGAATGGGTAGATTCCATTTTTAGCCTCAGAGAGTCGTGGAAGGTTTCTAAGAGGAGACGAGATGAAATAGTCAGGGTCTTATTTCTTAAGGGCCTCAAACCACAGACGGAAAACACGACGCAGGGCTCGTCAGAGGAATTTTCTGGCACAGCAGGAGCTGGGCCTTCCCGGTGCCTTCAACCAGATAACTTTCCACAGAGAACACAGTGAAGGCTTCATTCCTTTCTGGCCGGGTAGGGAAGAAAGATTTGGAGAGCACTGCCTGGCTCAGAGACATGAGGAATCAGAATATATTCATGGGTCTATGTTTCCAGGACCTCCTACAAGGAAATAGGCGGTCTATGACAAATTCACGTGAAAAGATGAGGTAGTAATGAGTACATATTGCATAAGAAATCTGATAGCACTGTGATCTAGAAAGACAGAGGGCACAGACTGTCAGAAGATGAAATCTGAAACTGTCCTTGGCATGTTCTACTCCAAGACCCGTGAGTTTATTTTTCAACTTAGTTAATTCTCTTTTTTGCTTTTTTCTTTTTACTGGGAAACAGCATGGCCCATTGGCAAAGGTTCAGGATTTGGAGCAAGTCTCTCTGGCTTTAAATCCTGGCTTCTTTTAGCTCTGTGACCCATTTAGCTCAGTGACTTCCCTGCTGTGTCGCTCAGTTTTCCCCACTTGTAAAATGGGGACCATGACCTTCTGACCGTGTCCTAAGGGCTGAATGAATCATATGTGCAAAGCGCATATGACTGTGTTTGGCACATAGGAAGTGTTTGTTGAGTAAGTAAATAAGTCTCATGTTTCCAAAGTTCCTTTTAACATATCTAGTAAAAAGTTAGTTTCTGGTGTACATTATGATGCTGTCAGATATAGTGAGTATGTACTTATCTGGTGACTTGGTAATCATTCAAACTCCCTCAGCCTCCCTTTTGCTATTTGTAGGAAAAGGAAAACATATTTATCTCCCTACCTATTTATTTGAAAAGTGCTCGTTATGTCCCATGTGCTTAAAAAAAGTTTCCTTCCGTATAGCACAGGGAACTCTGCTCAGTGTTCTGTGATAACCTAAATGGTAAATGAATTTGAAAAAGAATAGCTACGTGTACATGTATGATGAATTCACTCTGTTGTACACCTGAAACTGACATAATATTGTTAATCAACTATGCTCCAATATAAAATAACAATTACAAAAAGAATTAGTATTTGAAAAAAAACTCTCCTTAATTAAAATGAAGAATAGAATTTATTTGTTTTAAAAAAGAGTTCCTCCCTTTTCCTTTTCCTTTAAATAATCTTATCCTTGATTGTTAAAGAGTTTTAAAAGTTAAGACTTTTGTCCCCAGCTTGCTGTCATGAATCTAAAATGAAGTTCATTTGTTCATGTTCTGGGAAGTTTGGGATGGAAATGAACTGGTGACAATCTACCTGAGGAATCTGGGTTGCTGAGGTCAGCATTGCACAAAGAAGGAAAGGTAACCGCAGTAGGTGGTGGGTACTGAGGGCTTGCTGTGTGCCTGTTTCTGTTCTAAGAAGTTTTAAAATCCTCACAACTTTAGATGATAGGGACCATTATCATCCCCATTTCACAGAGAAACATTGAGATGCAGGTGATGAAGTAAATCACCCAAGGAGATCAACTCAGTTCATGACAGAACAAGGATGTCAACCTAGACCCTCTGGCTCCCTAGCCTTACTCTTAACCTCCTTACTGTGTCACTCCTCGAAAACAATGATTTGAAGTCAGCACATCTATAAGTGTGTCTGCTGTGTGTCCTTTACACATTTCATAACCTCTCTGAGCTCCATGCACCTCTTCTGTGATATAAGGATAAAAGGCAGTGATAAATGCAAAAAAAAAACACCCCAAAATACAACCAAAAAACCCTGTCTAAGGTTATTGTGAGGATGCCAGGTAGATAGCCCCAAGCCTGGCTTGTGGGTGTCAGATGTCATCATGTATGACTAGAGCCTAGGGCAGATTTCTCCTCTTCTAGCTCTGCATTTTGTCAGCCTCTGGCTGGTTTATCAGTTCAGCCTCCCAGGAAGGGGCAGAAGTTGAGGTCAAAGGCATTGTCACTTTCCTAGAATCAGATATACTGTCCATGAGGGGACCAAGGTCAGCTTACACACAGTCCTCATGGAGAGGTGGGCCTAACCCACAAGCTGTGCCATCCAGTCCCCTTCCTGGTAAGGGCTTTGACCTCCAATTGTTAGATTAAGTAGGCTCCTCACAAGGACAGCACTTGGGGTTCCAGTTTTGGTACTACTGATGTTCTAGAGACTGCTGTGGTGTGCATTTTTCCTGAGCATTTTTCAGTTTGATTCCCTTTATAAATGCAGAGGAAAAACATCCACACCTTCATTAATCCCTACATGGCTATGACTCAGTCTCAGAGAGCTCTGCATTTCTTTCTCTGCCTCTTTCTGCAGGGCACAGAGTCCACATTTCTTTTAAAAGTAAAACTGCCCTAATTCCTACTCCCAGGTCAATGGAGATGTGTTTGTTTAAGGCCAAGAATTCCTCATTGCAAGAAATGCATTTATCTCCAAACTTATGAGCTATACAGGTTAATTTTTCATTCATTTAATTTGTTTCCTTTGGACATAAAACATTTTGATGCAATAGATTTTTGATATAGAACTTAGATAATAGAAAAGCCTGTCTAAACAACTGATTGAAACCCTCAGCATCAGAGAGGTTGAAATGAATACAACAGCCTTGGAAATATATTGCTTTGAAATGAAGACGCTTAGATGGAAATGACCTCTAAATTTACATATCCTGGCCCAAATTCTTCCCTGAATTCCAGACTTGCATAGCTAAAGACTTCTCTCCTTGGTTACCTCACTGGCATCTCAGACAGCTTTTTCAATGGGCTTCCCCGGTGGCTCAGGGGGGAAGTATCCTTCCCTTTACTCCTTTACAGGAGTAAAGCATCCTCCTGTAATGCAAGAGATGCAGACAAAGCAGGTGCTATCCCTGGTCAGGAAGGTCCCCTGGGGTAGGAAGTGGACTTGTATAGCTAAAGGCTTCTCTCCTTCAATATCTCATTGGCATCTCAAACAGCATTTTCAAAAACGAATTTGACTTCTGGGACTTCCCTGACTGCCTGGTGCAGTGGTTAAGACTCTGCCTTCTAATGCAGTGGGTGCAGGCTCAATCCCTGCTCAGGGAACTAAGGTCCCACATGCCTCAGGGGGCAGTCAAAAAAAAAGTGAAGAAAAGAAAAAAAGAATTTGACTTCTGCTTCTAACCAGCTTTGTCCATGAATCCATTCAGCCTTTCTCATCAGGTAAATAGCCCACCAGTTATTCAATTCAGAAATAGAAGTTTTCCTTTGATCTTTCTCCCTCCCCAGCTACCTTGGGTCTTGCACTCCATCAGCAAGCCCTCTCATTCTATCAGGAGAAAAGCTCTCAAATACATCCACTTTTCTCGAATTCTGTAGGCACCATCCTAGTGTAGGCCACCACCATCTCCTCCAATATCCTCCAAACACAGCCTCCAAGCTCATTTTATTGCACTCTCTGCCCAGCTACCGGAGTGCTGAAGTCTTGTCACTGCTCTGCTTAAAGCCCCAGCGGCTTCCAGGTGAACTCAGAATAAGATGCGCTTTACTACCATAGCCTATAAATCCCTGTGCCTCTCCTTCCAGTTTCATCTAGAAACTACCAAATAATATTCTAGCCACACTGCAATTTTTTTCAGTTCTTGGACATGAAGCCTGTTCTCACTGCCTGGAGTCTTCTTTCTTTTAAAGTTAATAGCTTTTGTTTTAATATTAATAGCTCAGCTTTGGGACTTCCCTGGTGGTCCAGTTGTTAAGACTCTGCCTTCCAATGTAGGGGATGTAGGTTCAATCCCTGGTCTGGAAACTAAGGGCAACATGCCACAGAACAACTAAGCCCATGTGATGCAAGTAAGACCCAGCACAGCCAAATAGATAAATAAAATAAATATATATTAAAAAAAAGAAGAAACATACTTAGTAAACTTAATCTTTGGCAGTTTGAAAATACCTTCATATTTGATTAACCATTTGACTAGGTATACAATTCTAGGTTTGGGGCTTCCCAGGTGGTGCTCATGGTAGAGAACCCGCCTGCCAATGCAGGAGACTAAGAGACACAGGTTCAATCCCTGGGTCGGGAAGATCCCCTGGAGGAGGGCATGGCAACCCACTCCAGTATTCTTGCCTGAAGAATCCCATGGGCAGAGGAGCCTGGCGGGCTATGGTTCGCAAAGAGCTAGACACGACTGAAGTAACTTAGCATGCACACACACACAATTCTAGGTTTAACATCATTCCCATTTAGAAATTTGAAAGCAAGCTTTACCTTCTTCTAGTTTTTAGTAGAAATTAGTGAGACTAGTATATATTGCAACATTTGATCTTTCAGCTTTTGTCCTACTTCTATTCTAAGATCTGTCTCTCTCTTAACCATTGATTTTTAAGAAAAGAGGCTTGGAAATTCGATGGTTGTCAAGTGGTTAAGACTTGGCACTTTCACTGCCAAGGGTTTCGGTTTGATCCCTGGTTTAGGAGCTAAGATCCCACAAGCTGCCTATAGTGTGCTCAAAAAGTTAAAAAAATAAATAAATTAAAAAAAATTTAAACAGTCTTTAAAAAGACTCTTGGGGAGGTGAAATGGACCCATTGGCATCCACTTCCTCTCAGTGTCTTTGTAGAATATCCTGTGCTTCAGCTTTCTCGACCTCTTTCCCCATCCACATGATCCCATTGGTGTCATTCTTAAATTTGTTGAAATATCTCACGCAATAATGATGCTCCCTCCCGTCCTTTTCACTCATATGAAGTTTTCTCTTTGTTTGCTTAACTTCTATACCTTTACTTCAGTGGTTTATCAGGGGATAGTGAAGGCAATATATATATTCAAAGTCCCAAAATACACCACTTGAAATTATAGTCATTTGCCATCATTTAGATGTACTGTAATTTATTTGACCAGCACAAAAGGAAATGGCACCTTCTCCGGTATTCTTGCCTGGAGAATCCCATGGACAGAGGAGCCTGGCAGGCTGAAGTTCATAGGGTCACACAGAGTCAGACACTATTGAAGCGACTTAGCATGCACACATGCCCAAGTTTGGAGCATATTTTCCTAATTTTATCAATATTACAACTATTTGACCTCTTTATCTGGAAGGAAGGGATTTAGGATAGACCTATGAGGACAGTGCATGAGAGAATGATTGCTAAACACCTGCTCCTAATAAGGTACACTTTGGAAGCTAAGAACAGATGAAAAAGTTTCTTTCTTTCTTTCTTTCTAAATACAGAATCCCACACCAAAGGGTTTATTGAGTATTAGATTTAGAAATTTCTATGGATCCTTGTCTACCACATTTGTTGATATTGTTGATTACATTCATAGGGAAAAATTTTGTTTTATTAAAGCAGGATTTCTCCATTCAAGTATGTGAACACTTAAAACTCTTGATATCAAGTTGAAAATTTTCCTTCCAGGAGGATTGTACCATTTTCCACTCCCTCTGGTCACAGACTTCTTAAACACATACTGTGATATCTATAAGATTCACTAGTTTTGTAAACAAAGTTGTATCGCATCATCTCCATACTCTCTGATTATTACTGATGTTGAGTATTACCCACATTATATTCCCCAAATGCTCAAACCAATCCTACATAGGTATTGCCAACCTCATTTTAGAAATCTATGGACTGAGACTCAGGGACTTTTAAGAATTCTCAGGATCACACAGCTTTCAAGTGTTTGAAAGCATATGCGAATGTAGCTGTTGCTTTGCCAAAAAGTAATTTAAGAACATGTGACTTATCTGCTCATCTTTTTTTTAAATGGAAAATCAGATTATTCATTCTTTCTGGACCTTGGATATAAATAATTATGTCAAACATGTTCTACTTCTTGAAACAAATACATTTGAGGAATATATTTTGTGCAAAGCCTAGACTGAGGAATGTCGCAGGTATATAGGATCATTGCACAGGGTTGCAAGAACAGATTTCAATTGACTCAGGGAAATTTTGCTTTCTCTGGGATCTGGATATATCACTTTATTTGTCCTGTTTCACATAGAGATGTATATTTTAAGGGGCTATAAATTTTTGTTTTTTCATAAGCTACATGGCCAAGCAAAACAGTAGCACCTCTGTCCCCCTTATCCATGGGTTCACTTTCCAAGGTTTCAGTTACGTGTGGTCAACCATAGTCTGAAAATATTAGAAAATTCTAGAAATAAATAATTCATACGTTTTCAATTGTGTGCTGTTCTGAGAAGAGTGATGAAATCTCCTGTCATCCCCTTTTGTCTCTTGAATTATCTCTTTGTCCAGTGTATTCATTTGTTAACCGCTTAGTAGCCATCTAGTTTATCAGACTGATTGTCCGTCAGTGTCAAAGTGACTCTTCTTTTACTTTGTAATGGCACCAAAGCACAAGAGTAGTGATGCTGGCCATTTAGGTATGCCAGAGAGAAGTCGTAAAGAACTTCTTTTGAGTGAGAAGGTGTAAGTTCCCAGCTTATTAAGGAAAGAAGAATTAACTGTATGCTGAGGTTGCTGAAACCTATAGTAAGAGCAAATCTTCTATCGTGAAACTGTGAAGAAGGAAAAAGAAATTCTTACTAGTTTTGCTGTCACACTTCAGTCCACAAAAGTTAAGGCCACCGTGCATCTTAGATGCTTAGTTAAGTTGGAAAAGACATCAAATATGCATAGTAAGATATTTCAAGAGAGACCACTTTCATGTCACTTTTATTACAGTATATTGTTGTCATGTTCTATGTTAGTAGTAGTTATAGTGGTTCACTTACTGTGCTTCATTTATGAATTAAACTTTGTCATACGGATGTATGGATAAGAAAATAGGGTTCAGCATCATCTGTGGTCTTAAGGATCCAAGTGGGGTCTTGGAAAGTATCCCCCACAGATAAGGGGGCACTGCTGTGTTTAAGGAACTTTTAAGAAATTGCGATTTGAAAACTGCTAGTACAGTTCAGATAACTATACCATACTTTGATATTATTACATGGACAAATCTCAGCTTCAGAATCTTTCTAAAATCAATCATATGCAAAATACCTGGTTTCTGAAGGGGCATATGGAAAAGTATATACAATTTCGTCAACTGCGATATGGCTTACTTAGTAACATATATTTGTTTAAAGAAGCCTAAGCTTTCCAAATATATCATATCCTCCAGGTGTCTTTATCCTAGCAAGTCTAAAAATTACCAAGTAATACCATCCCACCAACCTAAATTCTTTAAGATATTTTTGTGCAAGGTGTAACATGCCGTTCATCCTAAACCGGTAGCATAGTACTCAGTGTGGATCTGGAAGCTCCCAGGAGGGGATAGGAGTGGCACAGCTTGGCCTGCCCTTTCCTATGGCTGGACCTGAAAAATTCCCTCATAGCATCCTTGCTGGGAGTTAGAAATCCAAGTTCTATGTGCCAATAGCACAATACTCCAAAGTAGATGAGTCTCAAAAACATAATAAGTGAAGGATGCCGGACAGTAAAGGCTGCATATTGTATGGTTTCATTGATATGGAATATCCAGAAGTATCCATAGAGATGGAAGGAAGTTAGAGGTTGCCAGGGGATGGGGAAAGGGGAGAACTGAGAGAAACTGCTTAAAGGATGAGGGTTTTAGTGGGAGCGATGGAAATATTTTGGAACTAGATAGAGGTGGTAGTTGCACAGCATTGCAAATGTACTAAATGTCACAGAACAGTTCACTTGAAAATAGTGGATCTTATGTGAATTTCACCTCAATTAATTCTTTTTTTTTAAACAAAAGTCCAAGTTCCTGAACCTAACATACCTGGACTTGGAAACTGATGCTTCCTAGCTGTGTGATGTTTGGCAAGTTATTCTCATAGCCTAACCTGGATCCTAACTTTAACTCTTTTACCTTAAAGCTCCATCAGTATCCATACAGGATTGCCGTGAGGGTATATAGGAGCTGATGTGTGGCCTTTGGTACAGTGGCCAGCACAGCCTAGGTTCTTAGGAAACGGTAGTTACCACTGCTAATGCACTGGGATCAGTAGTGATAAGTGGTAACCCTGTTTTATCCCAGATTCTTCAAGAGTCAAATGACTATTTCCCAGTTGATTGGTTTACTTCGGGTCATCTAGTTAGGAAAAAAGCCATGTGACTTTGACTTCAGCCTGTATTTTTTGGCAGAGTCCTTCTTTTGAAAGACAAATTTTAGATGAAAACTATGGTTAATGTCAAAATGGCACACCTCCCTAAAACACTGGATTATCAGCTTTCTTGGGAGCATAGGGACACTACCTCCCAATGTGTATAGTTCTTTCTTGAAAAGGGATCAACCCATGAAAGAAAATGGTCATGCACTGGAGCATTTAAAGGAAGTGTGAGAAGGAAAAAAGAAAAAAGAATTTCCCTGAGCTTCAGAGAAGGAAAACTTTGGACATCAGTTGGAAATTGCCATTTATCTGGTGTGGATGGTATGTGTGACCCAAATGTGCCATTTGACGGTTTTAGGAGGTCTGTGTCCTCTCTCCATCCACAATGGCTTCCTCACCATTATCTTTTCTGAATGGAATTCTCCTAGATCCTAAGGCACATTTCTGCTTTATTGACTGACATTCTGTTACCCACATGTGCTTGGGTTTTATCTGTTCTTCCTATGGGCTCCCCAAATCCAGAGGAGACTGGAAAAATCTTTATGAGATGGAAACGTACTGTTCTGTAGTCTTCCTGTGACTCTCTAATTTGTTTTCCCGAAGGCTCATCAAGTGAGATGTAAAGGACAGCCAACATAAATATCATTTATTGAATGAGGCAGCAAAGGTAAAATCTGTTGAAACAGCATGTTCCTCAGTGTCCATCAAGCCTGTGCATGGGAGAGTGAGAAGATGAGGCTGCTAAGGTTCTGGAAAGTACGTGACCTTCAACGTGAGATGGTACAGGTGGATGAGGATTTGCATCCTGTTGCTATTAGTTATTAGCCATGTGTGCGTGCTGTGATCATTCGTGTCTACTTCTTTGTGATGTTATGGACTGCAGTCCACTAGGTTCCTCTGTCCATGGAATTTTCCAGGCAAGACTATTGGCGTGGGTTGCCATTTTCCTCTCCAGGGGATCTTCTTGACCCAGGGATCAAACCCCATCTCTTGTATTTCCTGTATTGGCAAGCTGGTTCTTTACCAGCTGAGCCACTGGTGAAGTCCGTGACCTTGAACAAAACCTTAGCATTTGGAACTTTAGTGTCATTATGTGAAGAGTTAGGATGAGGGACTTCCCTGGTAGTCCAGTGGTTAAGTCTCCGAGCTCCCACTGCAGAGGGCATGGGTTTGAACCCTGGTCAGGGAACTAAGATCCCACATGCTGCATGGTGGAGCCAAAAAGTTGGGGGGAAAAATGAATGAGGATGATAAAATCCATTCCCAGCAGTTGTTGAAATCCTTGCTTTAGTTATCCTGTTTGAGGTGGCTCAGTGCTCAGCAAAGAGCTGGCAGTATATATCCATTTCCCATTGCACTGCAAGTGTCAAAGAAGGTGATGGGGCGGCTTTTGTCATCATAGTGGCTGGCAGGTTTTGTGCATTATGTGGATTAAGGGATGCTTACTTCGTGCTTTCTGTTCATTACATCATGTAAACCCTTTCATCAAGATTGTATGGTAAACATCATACCCAGTTTAGTTGTGGAACACGAGGCTCACAGGAGTTATACAATTTGTCCAAGATAGCTCTTCTTGAAAGTGAAAGAGCTGATACCCAAACAGAAGTCTCTCTGACAGTGAAGCTTGCACCCATAACCTCTTCTTCCACCCAGAATCTGGCTGAGGTTTAGTTGATCTGCAGTCTGTTGAACTAAATCTTGAAACTTTACACTGGATGCTGAGTGGTAAACACTTGGGTTACCTTCACCTGGAGTCAGATTTCCAGAGAGACACTATGTCCCTGTGCCACTGTTCTCTGGGACCCAGAGGGTCAGCTCAGCTGAGGGACTTACCCCTGCGAGTCTTTGTGACGGGCCTGGCACACACCAGGCACATCTATGCAGCCCCCAGCATGGTGGATGACCACTGCACAGTCATCTGAAGCAAAGTCAAGGAAAGCCACATGTGCAAATACATTTCTTTCCAAAACGATGGTCCATCTGCAAGGGTGTAACGGGCAGTGATATTCTTGGCATTCATTGCAAACACCCCAGGCTGCTTGGGTAATGAATTTCCGAGGGTTAGTCATTAACAGGCTTCCTGCTTTCCTCCCGCTCTGACAGGCCCAGCTGTGAGATACAGTAAGTTCAAGATGTCAGAGGCCAGGCCGCCTCCCCTTCTCGGGCAGCACACAACGCACATCCTGAAGGAGGTCCTCCGATACGATGACAGGGCCATCGGGGAGCTGCTCAGCACTGGAGTGGTGACCCAACATGAGGTTGTGTGACAAAGGAAAAATGCTTTTCTGCAAAATCACATCTGAATGCATTTTGCCAGCGAAGACAAAACAGCCTTTCTGGACCCTTCTCCCCAAATCTGGTGCCTGCCACTGAAGAGTTAGAGGAATTCCAGATTTCCTTCCTGGCGTCTCCAGAATGGCTCTGGTATCAGTGAATCTAGTGCTTTCTAAATGTACCCCACCTTTCATTCCTCACTGTTTTCCCCCAGATAATAGATTAATTGCAGATTTTTCTTTTTTTTTGGTGAAGATTTTTTTTTTTCTGGAAAAATGCATTCCTCATTCTAATTACGTTAATAGCCTAAACGTTTGCCCCTCCAGCCCACGCAGGTCTGAAAAAGAGCAGATCTCTTGATGTTCTTTACTTGCATATAAAGTCCTCATTTAAACCTTTGTTAGGAAGTCAAAGCAATAAGCAGAATGACAGTCTTGGTGATTGATTTTAAACAGAATAACTTAATTTGAGCTCATGAACCCTTTGTTAATCTGTAATTTAAACCATGGAATTTGTTAATGTCCCTTATAAAACTGAACTTCATTCTCCCCTGTGGGGGTAAATATTTGCTTTATGTTGTGTTTCTTTGACACACATGTCTATTTCCTGAGACATGCAGAAAATCAACCCCCACCAATGAATTCTGGGATGTGTAGGTATCTGCATGACAGTGTGAAGAGTGGTTCTTTAATTGGTACCTTATTTTGAGCCAAGTGCAAATGCAACACATTTTTAAATGAATGTCAGATGAGTATCTAGGTATTAAATAATGTCTGTGTGTGTGTGCTCAGTCATATCCTACTCTTTGCAAACCCATGGACTGTAGCCAGCCAGGCCCCTCTATCCATGGGATTTTCCAGGTAAGAAAACTAGAGTGGATTGTCATTTCCTTCTCCAGGGGATCTTCCTGCCATGGGGATTGAACTAGCATCTCTTATGTATCCTGCATTGGCAAGCAGATTCTGTACCAACTGTACCACCTGGGAAGCCCCAAATAATGTTGAAATAATGACAAATAGGAAAATGAAAGGAAAATATTTCTTTATATTCTGAGTATCCACTGAGTAGAAGAATATAGCATGTCTTAGTATTAAGTATTTGCATTTAAGTATTTGTCGCTGAATTAGAAGTATAGAAACATCTTCTGTCCAGAAGGTGGTAACTGATTTGCATCTATGTTCCAAGATGAATTGTCACTCAGATTGCCAGTTACTCAAGCCCGGGTACAGACCAAGAAATTAGATGACCCGTGATCTATATCCTGGTATGATGACAATTCACTCTGTTAGGCACATATATACAGCCATGTCATTACATGCCAAGTGGTCATTGAAAGTTAAATTACAGATGTTCATTTTTTAAATTGTGATTTAGAGCTAGTTTTCTTATTGTGTTCTTTTTCATTGGAAGGATTCGAGCCATTTATCCATGTTGTAAGCCTCAGTGTGTTTCTAGAATTAAGGATTCCAAATAACTAGGACATTTGTCTGCTCACAAACCCTTATGGGATTTTATAGAATAATGCCTACTAATTCTAGAAACAGTTATTGTCTTCTCTGCTTTCCTCTTTGTAGACATCTTGTTCTGAAGAACTCCTGCTGTTATCCTACTAGTTAGAATTCCATCATGCAAGGGTAATTTGATACCTTCTGCAGTACTTTTCCCCCAATGGGTAATTCGTAGATAGATATTTGGAGACGTTCACTTCAGGCCAGACATCTAAATGAAATTCCTCCATGTATATACATTTAGTAATGAAAATGGTAAAAGGCTGGATGACAGCGATTTGGCAAAACCACGTATCCTGAAAGATGTTTCTCCACCATTATTCCCCCAGTGATCCAAGTTGATGTCTTGAAATGCAAATTACTTGGTTCCTAAGCAGTAATCCTAAAGATCTGGGTCATCATATGTAGCAGGGCATTGATCATTCAGAGAGGATCACAAAATGCCTCAGAAACCTTGAAATCAATCAAAACTGTAGTCTTGATCCATAGCAGAGTCACCATTGGAGACTATCTCCAGTGTAAATGTGTATGTAGCTGTTCAGATTTCTGCCTACACAACTCAAAATGATCCAGAAGAACTTTGAACCTGTTCATCCCTCAACAGATATCATTTACCCTACTGATTTAGTGAGAGAAATAATTTAGAATATATCTCAAATTTAGGTAGAGAATTAGTCCTGGAAGAAACATTGTGTTTGCTGAAATTTGTAACATGTCCCAGATCAAGTTATGCCTATAGACAATGTGTTGTTTTAACAACCAGGATGTATTATACATTTCCAAAGCTGTAC
The DNA here is from genome assembly GCF_033118175.1 of Dama dama. Lineage (NCBI taxonomy): Eukaryota > Metazoa > Chordata > Mammalia > Artiodactyla > Cervidae > Dama > Dama dama. Next base: position 76,501,477 of record NC_083698.1, on the reverse strand, counting down.
ATATTGTTACATTACCATATGCTCCCAGTTCACTTTGTGTCAAGGCCTGCCTTCTGACAGGTTGATGTCTGAAGTTGTTCTTCAGATTTCTTAGCAACTTCCAGGTTTAATCATCATGGAATTGAGAGAGTATCCACGAGCAACTAAGTTTCCTTTCCTCGATTTTTTTGCTTAAACTTTCTGCTGCCATGGTTTTCTGGTTAACAGAGCTTATTTTCCAGCTTGCGGTCTCATATGCTAAATGTTTCCCCAGAAGAGAAATGAGCATTGTTTTGTGGGACTCCTCTGGTTACTTGGTGTTCTTTCCATGTTCAGTCCATCTACCAGGAGTTAGAAGCACAATCATGATTTTAAGACAAACAAACAGACAAACAAAAAAAAAAACTACAGCAAAGGAGGTTTCACACAGGCTATTTCATACTAATTCCTAGCTTGTTAGGCTATAACCTAGATAACCCCACAGAGGGGGGCTTTTGCATAAGACTTCAACACCCCTGTTTTCTGCCTTTTTCAGGGAAATTCACACCCACTAGTATCTATTTCACCTGAGTTTGATGTCTCACCACCAGCTCTTTGGTCCCATGATGTTGGTGTGTTGTCTACTTTTATGGATGTGAGTGTTGCTTGTTACTCTCCCAACTGGCTCAGGGCTGCCTTCATGCACAGGAAACGTTCTCCGGGTCCTGGACCAACAGGCACTGAGGAAGGACATCACCAGAACTGAACAGATTGGTCAGACCATCTGCCCCGGCTCTGATGGCTCATATGGCGAAGGTGGGGAAAAAGGCACATTCCTCAACCTCCATTCCCTGACCCTGGGCTATTCGTTTTCAAACACATCCTCCAGGATTAAGAGATTCTTCTGGTAGTTGCTTCTATTTGTGGGAGAATATCCACTGCAATGAGTCCCTAAATTCTTGAGTTTCTTCAGACACAACGTGCTGGGAAAAGTGGTTATTCATTTTGACAATAGTGTCAAATGAGCCTTAGAAGGTGAGACTGTCAAGCTCATTTCTTTTTCCTCTCAATTTTGGAGTACAATCATTATTTTGATAAAGAGGATGAAAAAGTTTGGGGGAAAAAGGTACGTAATTCTATTTCAAACATCTGTTGGAGAAAAGAACAACAACAAAACATTTATTTATTTATTTTTACAGCAATGACTTTTTATCGTATATTTGGGAGTGATACTGAGCTGGAAAAAATGAAGCTAGTTCTGAACTACTTCTGAGAACCTAGCTTTTGCTAGTCTTACTACTTTTTTATTGGAATATAACTGCTTTACAAAGTTGTGTTGGTTTCTGCTATACAACAACATGAAGCAGCCATATGTATACATACATCCCCTCCCTCCTGAGTGTCCCTCCCGCCCCTGCTCCCATTCCACACTTCTAGGTCATCACAGAGCTCTGAGCTGAGCTCTCTGTGTTATATAGCAGCTTCCTGCCAGCTATCTATTTTCCACATGGTACTGTATATATGTCAATGCTACTCTCTCAATTCACTGCCCCCCATGTGTCCATAAGTATCTATTTTAAATATAGCAGTGTGCACATGTCAATCCCAAACTCCCAATCTATCCCTCCCAGCCACTCTTCACTCCTGGTAACCATAAATTTATTCTCTAAGACTGTGTGTCTGTTTCTGTTTAGTAAATAAGTTCATTTGTATCTTTTTTTTTTTCTTTTTCTTTTAAATAAGAGGCTGTGGTGGGCAGGATAATGGCTCATGTCCTAATCAAAGAGGCCCATGTCCTAATCCCCAGAACCTGTGGCTATGTTACATTCTATGGCAAGAGGGAATTAAGATTGCTGATCATCTGACTTTAGAATAAGGAGCTTATCCTGGATTGCCCTGGTGGGCCCAACATAATCACCAGGCCTTTAAGTGTGGAAGAGTCAGTGTCAGAGTGATGGGATGTGAGAAAGACTTTCCCGATTATCGTGGGATTTGAAAATGAAAATGAATGAGGGGTGTAGGCATTTTCTGGAAGATGAAGAATGCAGGAAAATTGGACACTCCCTTAGAGTCCCTGCAAAGAATGTAGTCTTGCTTGACTTTAGCCCAGTGAGACCTATTTTGGATTCATTTTGGACTTCCGATCTCCAGAACTGTAAGGTAATAAATTTGTGTTGTTTTAAGCCACGGCATTTGTGATATATTGTTATAGCACCAATAGAACATGAATACAGAGGCTGTTCTTCCTTAGTTTAGAAGTCTAAAGCAACAGGAAAATCACTGGCTTGCAAAGTGACTAATTGATACCTCCCTGTTTTTCCATTTTTTCTTCTTTCTCTTTTTTATCCCTACTTCCTTTTCAACTTTTCATGTCTTCCCCCGTCCTTTCTCTGTGGCCATATTTATTTTTCTCCCTCGCCTTTTATCTCCTTTCCTTTCTTCCTCTTCTTTCTTTTTGTCCATGTTACCTAAGTGTGGACTCCAAAAGCTGTCACTGACCTCAAGAAAAATAGGACTTGCTCAGTGATCTGGAAGCTAACTAGTAGTAATTCTGGCCATGACTTCAGCTTCACATGCAATTTTGGCTTAATCTCTGGGTGGGGTGAGCCCTAAATAACTGGCTGCCTCTTCTTCTCCCTCAGCACTCAGGGAAAGAAATGAAGGGGTGTTCCAGGTGTCATCCCAGGCTGAGGCAGAGCCTTCAGGCCTACCTGTCACATGCCCTCACTGCTAAGAAAAGCATAAATAAAGTGGAATACAGAGCAGAGACTAGACTCTGTGACAGTGGGGTCTTGCTGTTGTGATGGACCTTCCATCGGAGAAAGAGAAGGGAGGGCTTGATGGCCAATAGTTTTGTTCCAGCACTTGGCCTTGCCCTTGTTTCTTGCTTTTTCTTGGAGAAGTCAAGGCTACCAGCCTTCATAGGAGGTTGGTATTTTGCTCTTAGTCACTGCAGTCAAAGGGCCTCCAGAAGAGTAGAACCTTGGGACATTCCTAATGGCCCAGTGGCTAAGATTTTGTGCTCCCAATGTCGGGGGCCCAGGTTCAATCCCTGGCCAGAGAACAAGATCCCACAGACTGTGACTTAAGATCTTGCATGCAGTGAAGGCCATGGGCAGCCAGATAAATAAATAAAAGAGAAAAAAGGAGAGTGGTGCCTTCTCCTCTGCCGTGGTTTTGCCATCTGTCAAACAGAGCACAAAGATCCTCACAACTCCCTTCACTTTCTCCTTTCAAGAAGATGAAAAACATCCAGACACATTGGGTCTCTTCTCTCCCCATCCCTTTCTTTGCAAATGAACCCCATGTCAGTCTGTTCAGTTCACATCAGTTTCTTCGTCTCCTGACCAGAGAGGTTGGAGGAGTACTTCCTGCTGCTCGTCTGCATCTGCATCCTTTCCTCTGGCCCAGAACTTGTGCACAAATGCTCTGCCCATGAAGCAAGACACTCAGCTTCAGAACACACAGCCGAGATGCTGAGAGAACAGAAACTAATGTTAAATGACCACAGGGAAATATCTTTCTTTCTACCCCTTTACCTCTTTGAGAATGCTAAAGAAAAATTTGGAATTCCAAAGCATCTCTTGGTAGGAGACATGGCAACACACATTCATCCCAATAGATTTGGATTTATGCTTTTAGGTTTTACACAGAACTTCCTAGCTGTTCTTGACTGAAGCTTTGAAATATACAATTGAACTTCAATGTGTTCTTTCTTTGCAGAGGGTCAAGAAAATCATAGCATCCATTTTAGGGGAACTGTTAAAGATTTACTATTTCAGGGGATAGAAAATAAACTATTTCCAGTATTGTTATAGATAGCCAAACACACTTGCAATGGCACTGACACAGATGAGGAGGCAGAACAGAAATACAATGACCTACAGGTCCCCTCTGGAAGAAGTGTCCAGTGAACAGGACCCTGAATCTTCTCAGCCTGATTTGCTGAACTGTGCAGATGGAAAAATATGACAGAGTTAGAAATATCCAGTTACTAGAATTTCCTTCTCTGGGCCCATGTTTCCCATCTTTTTTTTTTTTTTAATTTTCACTGGAGTATAGTTGCTTTGCAATGTGGAGCTAGTTTCTGCTGCACAGCTGAGCGAATCAGCTTTATGTATACATGTATCCCCTCTTTGTTTGATTTCCTTCCCAATTAGATCACCGCAGAGCATTGAGTAGCGTTCCCTGTGCTATACGGTAGGTTCTCACTATTTATCTATTTTAGACCTAGTATTAACAGTGTATATATGTCAGTCCTGATCTCCCAATTCATCCCACCACTGCTTCTCCACCTTGATGTCCATACTTTTGTTCTCTATGTCTGTGCCTCTGTTTCCCATCTTCTGAATCCCAAACATGTGTTTGGTTCTCCAACTTTGCTTTGAGTGAAAACCTAAGTGAAAGGGTATGGGCCCAGCATGTGAGCAGAGGTGGTGCTCAGGCCTTGATAAGTGATTCGCTGAGCTGAAGTCACCCACAAAACCCTGCAGGGATGACAGTGATCAAAACTCTTCCTTTTTTCATATACTCACATGACCCAGGTGACATGAGGTGAAATGAGTAGCTTGGTGAGCCTCTGTGTGGGTACATTTCTCGGGGAAGGTTTTTTTAACTTGGGAGAATGAATAGTCAGAGCTAGAATAGGCCTGGCTGGGGGAGGAAGAAGATTCTGCTGGTAGTCAGAGTTAGTACCTTTCATTTCCTGAGCACAGTGGAAGTAGATTTTCTCTACTCCTCCCATGAAATAAGAGCTCTTATATTCCCTCTTCCTTTCTCTCAGGATGCATAATAGATATAGTTCAACAATGGTGGAAGATCTTCTCATGAGTTTTATGACTGGGGTTAAATTTAATGCTTTATAATAATAATAACACCAGCAACAGTGTCTGTTAAAGTCTTATGTAAAAAGCACTGTCCTGGGACTTCCCTGGTCGTCCAGTGGTTTAGACTCCATGTTTCCACTGTCGGGAGCACAGGTTCGATCCATGGTTAGGAAACTAAGTAAGATCCCACATACCTCACAGCATGATCAAAAGGGAAAAATAAAGAAATAAATAAAGCACTGTCCTAACTGATATACGTGTACTAACACAACGTGCCTAGGAAAGCCTTAAGGCTACTGCCTGAAGAGAGTAGCAATGGACACACACTCACTTCGTGTCACAATGGACACACTCACACTGTGTGTCACTGAGCATGTCACAATGGACACACTCAGGTCCTCTGTTCCACCAGTGTAAGTGACACCCCGGCCTTCCTTATCATAGACACTACCTTCAGATCATGTCCCTAGAACTCATGCACCCTAGGACACTTTGGGATGTTCAGAGGGATAAAGGGCAGGACATGTCAGGAGCAGAAAGACTGTAATCCATTCATTTCAACCTTTGCAAATGCTCTAGAAACAACAGGATTCATAAGAGGATCAGCTTAACTCAAACACTGTCAGCAAGACCCTCGAGAAAGTCTCTTCCGGCTGCCACCTCAGGGAGATAGCAGTTTTTCAACTGTTAAAAGTCCTAAGAACATATACTTCTACCGAAGAGGACCTTAAAATGTTCACCCCACTCCAGAAGATTTTTCTGTGTATGAATTTATAGATACAGCCTATCATTTGTGATTCTTTTTAAAGGTTGAGTGGAGCCATAAGATTGCTGATGAAATAGGTTGAAAGTAGCTCTCCCAAAGACCACTGCTGGGAAAAATGAGAGAGGCTGAACACTTGGACTTAACCACTTAGGGAGGCACCGTTTATTGTCCTAGAGAACAACCAGCACACTGCTGAAATCGAGACACGGAGAGAGAAAGACATCCAGTGGAAACAAATGCTGGCTTATCAGAGATACTGAACAACATCAGGAAATGAGGGACACCCATTTCCAGTGAAATTTCAGCTACTCCTTGGAGAGAGAAAAGAAGTATAACAGATGTCTAGGATGATATATATGACTCTAGCAGGAGTTGCAATTTTTATTAGTAGGAAAATATTTGTATAAAAATCTACCCTATAAGTAAATTCAATGAAACATGAAAGCCCCTCAAATAGAAAATACAGTAGTAAACCATACAGATAACTTCTTTCAATTTATGGGAGCAATTTCAAAGTATTGGAGTGGAAGGGAGAAGGAAATACTTGATGTTTGTCTGTTAACCCACGAACAATGCATTTTCTGACCTCCACAAATGGAAGTGATTTCTACATCTCATCTGCTATCTCAGTCCTCTGTATTTATCTGGCCATAACACTTATCACACCCTGAGTTGTAATTACTGGTCACCAATTGCTGTCTCCCATTAAACTATAATAATGTGGGTATCTTAGGCATGCTTGCATCTCCTGTGATTACCATGATGTCTACTCTGTAGGAGACACAGTAAATATCAGTCCAATAGACATTCTCTCACTCACCAGATTACATGTTCAATGAAAGAACTGATTATGTTCATTTTTTTTTTTTAACTCATAGAGCCTGTGATAAATGGTTTTCAAAGATGGCCATCATCAGTACCTCCCCCCTGTTATACACATGTCTCTCTTTCCATAAAGAGATGCACTTTGTTTTCCTTGCCCTGGAACCTGGACTGGTCTGGTATCTTGCTTTTTTTTTTTTAAGCTTTTTATTTTAAATAATTTTACATTTACAAACATTATTAAAATAATATTTTAGAATTCCCATATATTGGTTTCCCTGAATGCTGACATTTTGCATAACCAATGTACAATTACCTATGCCATAAAATTAACATTGATACAATATTATCAGTTAATATACAAAAAATTCTACCAGTTGTCTCACATTGGTAGGCAGAATTCTGTAGCTCCCAAGATTTCCAGCCTTTCATGTACCACTCACTTTCTCCTAGTTATTCAAACACTAAAAGTACTGCTATGGGAGGATTTTGCAGCTGTAATTAAGGTCCAAAATCAGATGACTTTAAGACAGGAAGAACTTCCCTGATGGCTCAGGTGGTAAAGAATCTGACTGCAATGCAGGAGACCTAGATTCAATCCCTGGGTCAGGAAAATCCCCTGGAGAAGGAAATGGCAACCCACTCCAGTATTCTTGCCTGGAGAATCCCATGGACAGAGGAGCCTGAAGGGCTACAGTCCACAGGGTCGCAAAGAGTAGGACACTACAGAGCAACTTCACTTTCCCTTTTCACTTTCAATCTTAAAATAGGAAGATTAACACGTAAGATAGGAAGATTAGAGTCTGGGTGGGGCTGACCTGATCACACGAGTCCTTTAAGGCTGAGTCTAGAGGTCAGAGACATTAGGCCAAAGATTTTAAGCACAAAGAGGGTTTGATATGAGGGAGCTTTTCGAAAGTGACTCACTTGGACCAACAGAAAGGGGTAGACATGATACTATGCCAATTCATTGCCAAGCCTTGAAGAAGCTTAGCATCTTCTTTTGCTTTTGGAAATTAACCATTGTGGATGACATCTGACTGGTATCTGTTGAGGAATCCTGTGATATTTCATGCCTACTACTTTCAGAGAGAGAGAGAGGAACCACTTGGAGAAGCACAAAAATCCTACACATGTGAATGAATCTTCCTGAATCTCTAACCCACCTCTGCAACCTTGTGAGTATGACTAAGTGACACCAGCCCCTGCCCAGTGGAGCAGAATGGGCCAGCTGAGACTTAGCCCCATTTCTTACCCACATAAACTAAGATTGTTTTATTCCACTGTTGTGAAGTGGTTCATTATCAGCAAAGGTCTAACTTAGAAAGAAAGCACAATGTTAAATGTAGTTTGATGAAAAGTTCACAGCATCTTGGCTGACTAAAACAGTGCATGATACATGCTATGCCTTATTAATTATTTTTTCCTATTGAAAAATGCCAGTCAAAGACCTGCTTTTGTTGAAAATTCTTCTATAATGACCTGGCCTCCTATTGTCACCTAAGAAATGGAACAGGTTCCATTGGACAACATAGTGCCCAGGGACATCACTGACCAGATGCGTATTCCTTCCCACCCTAATGAAATTGAGGACACTTGGGATCAGAAATTGTCATGTTCTCAATCCAGAAAGAGGTTAAATTCAGGAAGGTTTGAGTTATTGAGGGGTTTTCAGGGTAGGCAGCCTCTAAACTGGCACCCCAGTGAGCCTCACCCTTGCTTCACACCTTTTTAGTCTTCCTTCCCAAAGTTGGTCTATGGACACAACAGCATGGAGCAGAGTGGCTGGTACATCACTTCCCACATCAAGTTATAAAAAATCTAGAGTCTGTTTTTTCTGTCTCTGTCTCTCTCTGCCACTCACTCTGGGAAAAGCCAATTGCCATGGAATGAGACATCCCTACATAGGAGCCCACATGACATAGAACTAAAGCTCTAGCCAACAACCAATGAGGATGTGAATCCAAGAATCACAGAAGTGACTTTGGAAGCAGATTCTCCAGCCTCAGGACTGCCTGGCAATGACTGCAGCCCCAGCCAACAGCTTATTGACCTCTCAAAACTGTGCAGCTTACCCAGCCTCCTGACCTTCAGAAACTGTGTGAAATAATACATATTTGATATTTTAGCTTTATGTTTAATGGATTAAGTTAGCTTTATTTTGAAGCAATTTATGACACAGCAATAGCTCACAAATATATTTCCCCATTAGATTATGGCAAAAAGTCATTTTCAATAGGTGACTTTCAATTTCAACCTCAATGTTATGATTTTCGTCAGTCATGCCCACTGTTGAGTGTGATACAACCCTGGGTGGAGGCATTATGAAGAGAAAGGGACAGAGTTGCTTGCTGCATGTTGGCCTCTGTGCAGGAGTTTAGGGTGGAGATGATGACAGTGATGTCAGAGTTGGTGGGTGGGAGCCTGTGGAACAAAAATACTGATAAGAAACTTCTGAAAGATCCCCTCAGAGTAATCTCTGCATTCATAGGATGTTCTAGACCCAGTGGTTCTCAGGAAGGATGGGAGCAGTCTTTCCCCCAAGGGACATTTGGCAATATCCAGAGACGTATTAGCAAAGGTTAATAGAGTTTTGCCAAGAGAACACACTGGTCATAATAAACATCCTCTTCCAACAACACAAGAGAGGACTCTACACGTGGGCATCGCCAGATGGTCAATACTGAAATCAGATTGATTATATTTTTTGCAGCCAAACAAGGAGAAGCTCTACACAGTCAGCAAAAACAAGCCAGGGTACTGATTGTTGCTCAGATCATGAATTCCTTATTGCCAAATTCAGACTTAAATTGAAGAAAGTGGGGAAAACCACTAGACCATTCAGGTATGACCTAAATCAAATCCCTTATGATTATACAGTAGAAGTGACAAATAGATTCAATGGATTAGATCTGATAGACAGAATGCCTGAACAACTATGGACAGAGGTTCTTGACATTGTACGGGAGGCAGGGATCAAGATCACCTACAAGAAAAAGAAATGCAAAAAGGCAAAATGGTTGTCTGAGGAGGCCTTACAAATAGCTGTGAAAAGAAGAGAAGCAAAAAGCAAAGGAGAATAGGAAAGATATATCCACTTGAATGCAGAGTTCCAAAGAATAGCAAGGAGAGATAAGAAAGCCTTCCTCAGTGGTCAATGCAAAGAAATAGAGGAAAACAACAGAATGGGAAAGACTAGAGATCTCTTCAAGAAAATTAGAGATACCAAGGGAACATTTCATGCAAAGATGTGCACAATAAAGGACAGAAATGGTATGGACCTAACAGAAGCAAAAGTTATTAAGAAGAGGTGGCAAGAATACACAGAAGAACTATACAAAAAAGATCTTCATGACCCAAATAATCACGATGGTGTGATCACTCACCTAGAGCCACACATCCTGGAATGTGAAGTCAAGTGGGCATCAGGAAGCATCACTATAAACAAAGCTAGTGGAGGTGATGGAATTCTAGTGGAGCCATTTCGGATCCTAAAAGATGATGGTGTAAAAGTGCTGCACTCAATATGCCAACAAATTTGGAAAACTCATCAGTGGCCACAGGACTGGCAAATGTCAGTTTTCATTCCAATCCCAAAGAAAGGCAATACCAAAGAATGTTCAAACTACTGCACAATCACACTCATCTCACAAGCTAGCAAAGTAATGCTCAAAATTCTTCAAGCCAGGCTTCAGCAGTTCAAGCTGGCTTTAGAAAAAGCAGAGGAACCAGAGATCCATCCATTGGATCATCGAAAAAGCAAGAGAGTTCCAGAAACACATCTACTTCTGTTTTACTGACTATGCCAAAGCCTTTGACTGTGTGCATCACAACAAACTGGAAAATTCTGAAAAAGATGGGAATACCAGACCACCTGACATGCCTCTTGAGAAATCTGTATGCAGATCAGGAAGCAAGGGTTAGAACTGGACATGGAACAACAGACTGATTTCAAATAGGGAAAGGAGTCCGTCAAGGCTGTATGTTGTCACCCTGCTTATTTAACTTATATGCAGAGTATACCATGAGAAATGCTGGGCTGGATGAAGCACAAGCTGGAATCAAGATTGCTGGGAAAAATATCAATAACCTCAGATATGCAGATGACACCACTCTTACGGCAGAAAGTGAAGAGGTAAAGAGCCTCTTGATGAAAGTGAAAGAGGAGAGTGGAAAAATTGGCTTAAAATTCAACATTCAGAAAACTAAGATCATGGCATCTGGTCCCGTTACTGCATGGAAAATAGACAGGGAAACAGTGGAAACAGTGAGAGACTTTATTTTTTTTGGTCTCCAAAATCACCGCAGATGGTGACTGTAGCCATGAAATTAAAAGACACTTGTTCCTTGGAAGAAAAGTTATGACCAACCTAGACAGCATATTAAAAAGCAGAGATGTTACTTTGCCAACAAAGGTCCATCTAGTCAAAGCTATGGTTTTTCCAGTAGTCATGTATGGATGTGAGAGTTGGACTATAAAGAAAGCTGAGCATGGAAGAATTGATGCTTTTGAACTGTGGTGTTGGAGAAGACTCTTGAGAGTCCCTTGGACTGCAAGGAGATCCAGCCAGTCCATCCTCAAGGAAATTGGTCCTGAATATTTATTGGAAGGACTGATACTGAAGCTGAACTCCAATACTTTGGCCATCTGATGCAAAGGATTGACTCATTTAAAAAAGACCTTGATGCTGGGAAAGATTGAGGGCAGGATAAGGGGATGACAGAGGATGAGATGATTTGATGGCATCACCAACTCAATGGACAAGAGTTTCAGTAAACTCTGGGAGTTGGTGATGGACAGGGAAGCCTGGCTTGCTGCAGTCCACTGGGTCGCAAAGAGTTGGACACTACTGAGCGAATGAACTGAACTGAACTGAACGGGGGCAGCAAGGGGGACTGTGTGCTTCTGGCAAGGGAATGAGTAGAGGCCAGAGTGGCGATAAACATGAGCACAGGACAGCTCCCAACAAAGAACAGTTCTCCTAAAATACCAATAGCAATGCTGTTGAGAAACGTTCTAGAGGAAGCTGATCCTTGACAGATGAGCAGGTACCTGACTCATCACCTCTGTGTCCTTTTAGAAAGTTTTTTTTTTTACATTATGTAAGTTTTAGGGAGGAGGGAAGTGGGTTCACCAAGCTATAATATGATCTCCAGGTAAAACCTACATGTGTAGTTTTTATCTTTTTTTTTTTTTTAATGGAAATGTGAAACCTTATTTTGACTTCTTGCAGTAAGTATATTTCTAAAGTAGAGGGAGCTGGAAGTTTCCTAACAGCCCAGTGGTTAAGAATCTACCTTCCAATGCAGGATACATGGGTTTGATCCATGGTCAGGGAAATAAGATCCCACATGCCACAGGGCAACTAAGCCTGCTCACCCCAACTAGAGAAAGCCTGTATACCACAACAAAGACTCAGTGAAGCCAAAAATAAAAATAAAGTGAAGGGATACAAAACATTTTCATTAATGGAGGGAGCTCAGTTTTTCTTCACAATAGTAGTTATATTAAGGACACAAGTCAAGTTGCAGGGAAAAAAATCTTAGTTCTTAGTAGTATCAGAGAACTGTAATACATTCAGATAGCAATGGCCAGGCCACATTCCCCTCCTGGGCCATACATAACTGAAGAGTATGGGGCTTTGATGAAATGATTTCTGAGATCCTTATGAGATTTCAAGTTCTTTTATTCAATGATTCTTTTATTTAGGGTCATACTATGGATGCTCAGAGAATGCCATATATATAGACAAAACTAATGGACATGTTTGAACAACAATGCTTAAAGAAGAAAAAACACTTTAAATGAGGAATTAAGATTCTTAATTCCGTCCATTCTGATTGTATCTTTTGGGTATCTGGTGATCCAGAACTGTAGAGAAGTAGAAAGTTAGCAAAGTTAACAAATAAGAAGTGGGATAATCCACACATCACTTGGCATATCTTCCTAACTCTTTGCTGGATGGACCCAGTACATGGCTTACTCTGGGAAGAGTTGAGGTGTGATTGAGGCTGAAGTATCCGGCATGGGAAGCATCTAAGGTCAGAGCTTGGAGACTGGATCTCAACTGCAGCTTCAGCAGAACTCAGCTGACCTCTTGATCAGCACACACCTCATGATATTCCCTCCAGTATCTCTGAAAACCTACAGATATGGACGTCACAGAATCTCTGCTGTAATGTGGAGTTTTTGAAGGGGACCTGCGGACATGAAAACCAGGGTAAGTACTTGTGTAAAACATTAATCTACATTTGCAATTCAGCCCAATTGTTCTGACAAGGTAAAAATGAGGGCCAAACAACTCACCAACGAGCTTCCCATTGGAAAAAAGTTACCTCACCCAAGGAAATAATATTTCAAAGAATTAAATGGAAGAAGCACATTTAAAGGTCATGCGATAGAATTTAAGTCTAGATGATGACTTTTCCTTGGCCCTAATTGTCAACTCCATGAACCTAAAAAAGTTACACGTAGAAGATATGCAAAGGGAAGGGCATTTGGCCACCAGACTTCCGTACCAATCTGTTGATTTTATTCAACTATCAGAACATGGTCAGGTTCCCAGATCCACCCATTACTTCCCATGTCTACCATCTTCATTTTAACCCACGCACTTCTTGCTAGCCCTTCTGCCATTCCTGTACTTTCCTCCAAACCCAGTTTAAAAAGTCACCAGCTTAGTAAGCCTTTTTAAAATTAATTCTCGTCCATTCTGATTGTATCTGATTACTCCTTTGCTTCATAGTAAATGACCGGCTTTATTTTTCTATCAACAGCATTCCTGAAGATCACTTTAGAGGTGTTTGTTAAGTTTTAGACAGATAGAATTGAAATAAGGTGCTCAACATCCAGGAACTGCAAATCAAGATGGGAAGACAAGGGACTTCTCAGGTGGTTCAGTGGTTAAGACTTCGCTTTCCAATGCAGGGGGTGCAGGTTTGATCCCCAGTCAAGGAGCTAAGAACCCACATGCCTTGTGGCCAAAAAATCACAAAACATAAAACAGAAACAATATAGTAACAAATTCAATAAGAAAATGATGGGGAGGCAAGGCCTTTATATAACATTAATGCAGAATGACTCACTGTGCTTCTTAAGAAATACCAGTGGTATTGGAGTTCAGGGGAGGGAATGATCTCTGTAATCTGGTGTGTTTAGGAAAGTAATTATGTAGGAAACACATGTTCCTCTTCAAAGAAGAATGAGATTTAAATAAGCAGAGGCAGGAAGAGTATTATAGGCGTAGGTGAGCAAGCTGGGGAGGCTGGACAGCCATGACCAATTTGGAAACAGAGCTTTTGAGTAAACAGATATAGTGAAAGAGGGCTGCTCTGTTGGAAACAGATCAGAAGACTAGAGAGGGACAGATTTTAGAGGGTACTTGAAGGTAAAGAGGGTAATTTTTTGTTGGGCACTGGGTGCCGCATAAATATTCCAGCAGGGAAGTGACTCACTCACTGCTGTACTTTGGAAAGATGGCCCTAGTGGAGGCAACAGAGCACATGGGATTATAGAAGGAGTGGTTCCAATGCAGCTGTGAGTCAATAAGGAGCTGGACCAGAGATGGTCATCTTATATGTTACTTCGTACATATTGTGCCATATATCTAAGTCATATCAGCTTTACTAGATTATGAATTTCTTGTAAACCAGAAACACATTTCCCTCAATTTAGAGCATGTCCCTTCTTGTCTATCCAGTGCTCGGAATTCATTGTCTGTTGATGAGTCAATGTTGGGGCTTCCCAGGTGGTGCTAGTGGTAAAGAACGCACCTGTCAATGCAGGAAACATAAGAGTCATGGGTTTGATCCCTGGGTCAAGAAGATCCCCTGGAGGAGGTCATGGCAACCCACTCCAGGATTCTTGCCTGGAGAATCCCATGGACAGAAGAGCCTGACAGCTTACAGTCCATAGGGCTGCACAAGAGTCAGACATGACTGAAGCAACTTAGGGTGCATGCATGAGTCAATGTTATTGTTATAATTATTCTGTACATTTTTATCAGACTTACCTGCTCCAAATAGGTTATAAACACACAGCACTGGAATGGGCAATCGTAAGAATTTGGAATCTCCAATATATTCTCTAGGGCCAAGTGTACAAAGCCATTAAATTAGATCAATCATATTCAAGCTGTCAATCCTGAGGGCTTGTTAGAAGATGGAGCCTTGGAAAACCACAGCCACACTTTCAGAGCTCTAGAAACTTACTACCTCCTCAAGCTTCAAGATTCAGCCTTCTTTGGAAGAAGATGTATTTATACAAAGTCATGGTTGTGGTTACAGTTAGTGCATGGGAGACATTGACACAAAGTCTGAAAAACTCTGAGGCCATCTGTCTGCCTGCTCTGTGGAAAGTACCAGTCCCTATTACAGACTGAGGCCGAGCCCATATGCCAATTTGCAAAATGGCACTGCAGTTAATTATGGAATTCTCCCTGGTCAGTTTAGTCATGGCCAATTAAAATGGCTCTAGCAGTCTCCTTGGACCCTAAATTCTACACTACCTTGTTCTACTGTTTAACACTTGACTGTCCATGTGCTTTCTTTCCCAAGAGAGACTGGACATTTCTTAAGGACAGAGTTTGTGTCTTATACCTCTTTTGGATTCTGGTGCAAAATAGCAAGATGAGTTAGTGTTCAGTAAGTAGTAGTTGAATTGGTCTGTAGAGAAAGCTCACGCTCTCAGAAATCTGAAAGACCAGCTATTCTGTCAAACTCATTCTTCATTGGTAAAGATGCAATCCTGGTTTTAGTCTGAAAGGCTTGAAAACATAGTTCTATGTGTTCTAAAAGTTCAAAAGTGACACAGAGGAAGAGTGCAAATGGACATGCCCAGCTGTTCAGTTCTACCCTTGGCATTGATGAAGCCATAGCTTGCACCCTTGGCTGATTCCTATAACTGATTTTTTTACTTCCCTTCCCTGGCATAGGTGAAGCCCCAGAATCTTTCTTAAGTACCACTTTAGACAACCACTGGAAATAAACCTGAAGTGACACAAAAAATAAAATCCATTTGCCACTTTAAGACCACTGAAGCAACAGCCAGTTGCATCTTTGGAAAAATTTCCTGTAGGGGCAACATAATGTGGACAAAAATGTTAGCAGGAAGTAAACTTTACTGGGTATTTAAATGATCTTTCCCTACATCCATTTCTCCTCAAAAGATAACTTTATTCCAGTCATGATGACCCTATTCTACTTACAAGGATAATTTTAGGATGGACTTGTGATGCAGTTCTCACTAATGGGATCAAAGAAATCTACTGGAAGCTTCTGGAAGGTTAACCTCATCCTTTCTTACTGAATATGAACAAGAAGTAATGTAGTCCTGGTTGCCATAGGAAGCCAAAATGTGACCAGGAGAGGAAGCAGCTTTGGGATGAACCAATGCCAAGAATAGCATACGGCAGAGGGAAAGAACCTAGGTTTTTGACAATCCATCAAGTTGTCAATCATTCTGTGCTGGAAGCCTGCTCTTCTGGATTCCAGCCTACATGAAACACACATTTAGTTATTGTTTTAGCCAGTTTGAGTTACTATTTCCGTTGTTTGCAGCCATAATACCTCTGGGCAGGGGAATTTTTAAACTTGATGAAGTTTTTCTCAATTAATCCTCATAGTAATTCTTTAAGGTTGGTACGACCTTCATCCCCATTTCTTGGGGGAGGAAACTGAGAATTAGATTCCTGAAGCAAATTTCCAAAAGTCATGGACCATTTATGCGTTGGAGCTGTCATTCGTACTCAGGAACCCACTCTCTTAAACATTATGCTAGAGTCAAGCTGTCTGTCAATTTATTCCACAGGGGAAAAAGAAAAAAAAAATGAAAAATGTAAAGACTGGGCATGTTTGAATTTCTAGGAAGTCTTTTTTAACACATTAAAGGGAAAGAGATCATGTGTCTGTACCAAGTTGAAGACATAACGAAGCACCCAATGCCACCTGTGACTTAGAAGTCTGCATACAGAAAGTGTTTTATTTGGCTTCTTTCCTCCCAGCAGCCTGGAGTTCTATTTGAGAAGGAAGGAAAGCTTCACCACCATAAATCAGAGGTTCCTCTGCAAACTCCACATAGTGTGTCTCAGGCCTGTGGAAGGTGGAGTTCACTTGCTGGGATAGTCAAGTCCTTTGGGTTGGGTTATCGAATCATTGGGAGGGATGAATTTGTGAGCATGCGTCTCTCCCAGGGCTGCCACTCTTGACGAATGCTGCACTCAGCACTCAGGTCCCCACTGTGAATAGACACTGTCTGTGCCGCTCCTGGAGGGGCCTGTGCAGCCTGGAGCTCCACATCGTCAGCCTTCTAACTTCCCCGGGGTCAGCCGTTCCTTTTTGGACAGTACCCTTTCCCAGAATTCATACATACAAAACCTTTCTCTTCTTCAATATATTACATGTTCTTCCCTCCGCCCCCTGCTCTGCCCACTCCTTTTAATTAAACCCTGGATGGAGTTCCAAAACATTTAAAATCAAGGGCTACTTGTGATTTTTTTTTTCAAGGAATATCTTTCTTTTGTGTTATCAATCACTTTAACCAGCTTGAAGCCTCTTTTGGCCAGAGGATGGTCACAGATGAATGAAGTTTCTCTTGTGTTATGGCTTGTCATCAAAACTTGAAAGAGTCTTTGGATAAAATGGAATAAACAATTAAACAAAACTTCTGGAAAATATCTTTTTTGTCATATCCATGTGTACATATGTTGACTAGAAATCACATTCAGTCTCAAGGTTCATTATTGGATCGTATCTCCCCAAACATTACCAAAAGGGTTCTAACACTTTGATAAGCATTTTTAGACAAAGCCTGTGTGGAAGCAATTTTGACATGTTCTGTGGATTTTCAATAACATACTGCAGGCACGAATGTATATACTCCATGGTGGGGGGTGGTGGTGTGAGTAAAGTTTTCCTCAATATATATAACCTTTTTCTTTTTACAAAAATTTCAAGCATAACTCTTATCCAAAAATGGCAACCTTTAAAAACTAAGGTCATAGAAATTTTTCTAGCAAATTGGCTTCACTGTTAGAGAATTTTAGGTTTTTTTTGAAACTTAACCTTTCTACACCAAGTGCTGACTATTAACATAGAGGCCAGACTTGGAGATTTGGGGTCTGGAAATAAAAGCCTGGTTGAGTTATTAGATACTTGAGGATTCACTTTTTATGATACTGACTTTTGTTTGATTTAACATTTCTACAATACGCTCATCATGTTAAATTGTTTCTGCACATGTGTATGCCATATATTCTGAAAATGCACGGTGACAAACCAGACGTGATAAAAACGCCGAAGAGCTAAACAAAGCTCTGGTGTCCTTTGTTCTCCCGGATAAATGGCTATTCCACCCTTCTCTATTTGTTTAGTTTTATTCCTCTTTTTCTGTGTGTCCCTATACTTCCTTCACCTTCCCAGTGATGGAGAGTATCCTGTTTCTCTATTTTTTTTTTTTCCTGGTAAAGCCTACATTATCTTCCTTTATCTTTTCTTCTTTGCTTAGATTGGACAGAGTGAGGGTTAGAATAGAATTTTAATTTCTAACAGTACTTTCTTTGTCTCTGATTTTCCCTTTTTCATTCAAACCTCTTCTTGTTTCCTGGATGTCATTTCTTTTCAAATCTCTGAGACTGTTCACCAAAAATTTTTCCTTCATTTAAAATAATTGCCTTCTGTTTCCTGATTTAGGTGCCTACTTCCTGTCACACTACCTCTGAAGCCACGATACAGTTGATAACCACTTGTACTAAGGGTGAATTTGACCAATGGCTCAGCTGGTGTCAGCCTGACCCTTCTGTTGAAAAGTTCCCTATCAACCTTCCCTCTTACATTTTCAGCATCCATTTCCAATTATTGCCAAATCCATTGTTTCATTGGTGACTGTAAAATGGTGATTTTTTCCCCTAATTAAATCCATTTTTATTTGGTAAGAATTTTTTAAAAGTTATGATCAAGCTTCCATTTTGAATTATAGCTTCTGTATTTATTTTATAGTTCCAAGTGTAAGTAAAATTTCATTTGAAAAAAATTTTTTTTTACTAAAAGCAATTTAGAAATCATTGAGCCAGGATCCCTTGGGTACCTTCTAGCTCTAAAGGCTTATGATTCTTTGACTTGTGCTGAACCAATGTTTCATGACAACACAAAGACGTCCAGCTGATAGAGGTTCTGTTGTGATGGCACACAAGTAGCTGGCTAGATTCTCCTTCTGCTCTGGAGGAGACTGGATTTTGATGAAGCCATGGACAGTCCCTTTGGGCAACAGCCACTTGTTGACTCAAGGGAGAATGACCTTCCTGCCTTCAGTTCTTAGAAGTCATGCAGAATGATTTTTATGTCAAGTTGTACAAGTATGTAATATATAAAACTGGGATTAAAAAGCATAACAAATATAACTTATACCTTTTTCTTCTCCTCATCATTCACTGTGGGATCTTTAGTTTCTTCTAAAGTGTCCTGCAACTTCTCCTATGGTTTATGGGGTTATAGGCTCTCCAGTGTTCTTAGAAAATGGCAGCATCCATCATTAACCTCTTCTCATGACCTATCACCCAACGCCTTGGCTGCTCTGAAACCATAACCTGCAAGAACCACTCCTGAAGAACACAGCTCTGCTATATTCTCTGAACTCCCTGATGGGCTGCTCTGATCTCCTTCAAAGTGGGGAGAATTCCCTTCCTCCACACTGATGCTCCATTTCATTACCTGAGTAGAAAGGCTGTTTTCTTGTGCACCCAGTGATTTACGGAGAGTTGACTGAACAGCCCTCTCCAGCTGAAGCCACTAGTGACTCAGGCACCTGTTTATGGTGCTTAGGAGACTGGGTCGTCTGAACGACAGCCGACTTGATTGCCTGTCAAATGCTCCTCTTGCTTTAGCTTGGACTTGCAGGTGGCCCTGTGTCCTAATATGAAAGAGGATATCATTGTTCCCTTTTTCAGCATGAGAGTTGCAATGACTCCAGTCATGCCAAGTAAAGCAACGGGCTGGAAGATAACGTCAGACATCTTTTCCAGACACCTTTTTCCATGTGGAAGTTGACACTGGCTTCTCCCACGTAGGGTGGTCCTGGAGAGGACTGAGATGAAACCTTGTTGTTAAAAGGATTGTGTTTATTCTGAGGTCCTTGCTCTCACTTCAGGGAAAACTGACTGCAGAAGGAACAGCAGGAGAAACCGAATTGGGAAGCCTTGGGAAGTGTCATAATCTAAGACGATATTTAAGAGCTAATATAGAAAAAATGTACATGCAAAAGCCAACAAAGAAAGTGAGTCACTTGGTTTGCAAGTAAACCAATGTTAGCTCTTAATTATTGTCTAAATCTCTGAGAAAAGTTATTTTTCTCACACCTTTGCTTGATTCCAAGTTTTCTTTTAGACAACATCTTGGAGCTATGAGACATCCTTGTAGAGATTAAAGCAACTGACTAGACCTGCCACCAATAGAAAGTTCTCCTGTTACCCTCCAGGCATCAGGGGATGATCCATCAGGTTGAAATTGTGGGGAAGTAGAACTCATTAATTTATGAAGATTATGAAATGTCAAACACTGAACTTTAAGTTCTTAAAGTCTGGTTAATAGAAATAATTTTACATAAAATTCTATTTACTCCTAATCCAAAGTAGTCAAAAAGACCCACTTGTTCTGTGGAGTAGGGGACCCTGTATCTATATCATCAGTGGATGGGATTTCTTTATGGTTGTATTATAGAGAGAACCATCTTAACTCCTTAGCCACCTCCTCCAGTTCAAATTGATTCTTTTTTCCTATGGAAGGCAATATCCAATGTCAATGTAGAATGTCTATTATTTGTAGCACACATCAAGGATGTGTGTGTGTGTGTGTGTGTGTGTGTGTGTGTGTGTGTGTGTGTGTGTGTGTGAGCTCTCAAGATCTCCAGTGCCATTAACAGAAGAAGAACATAGATGTGCTCAGTATTAGAACAAACAATAAGGCTCTTAGAGGGATGGTCACACCAAAATCTGCTTCCCGATGAATTTGGGTTAACATTAATTTAAAGATAATAAAGATGTTACAAGGGAACATTGGCCTTTTTGAAAGTTGTGTCCATTTAGCTGCATAAACAGAACAATAAAGTCACTGATTTCTTGGCCTAATTTTAATGAGGAGAAAAAGGAGTTATCAGAATTAGTATTTTAGCATAACCAGTTTCATCTTATTTCATTTATTCTAGAAGCACTCACTTGCCCTCATCTATTTCTTAGAAAGATTCCCCACAGTTTAGGGCCGCGTGTCCCTGGCTATTTTCCACTCTCCTAGGTTATGTGGATCATTTGATTTCTCCTGCTTAGCAGAGCTTTTTTACTGCCTAGCCCTTAGCTCTGACAACAGAGTGCCCAGTGAAAATTATCTTCACGGTTCACTCTCCAAGTCTCCTCCTCATGGCTCAGCTGTCCTGTCTAACTGCAAGCAAGAGATTACACCAAGGCAATCAGAACTTGGCGTCCCCAGCTGGAGTTTGTGTGGTCAGTTCACTACCCTTTGTATGTTTGCTTGTTAATAGCACAGGCTTGTTAATTAGGTATCCATCCAGCTCATGAGATGCAAGAGGTGAAGACCTTTCCCATGTGTATTTGGAATCAAAGCAGTGTGCCTTGGTGGTTTGGGACTTTGGACCCAATCACTCAGCTGCTTTTTATTCCTCGAATCACCCCCATGTGTGACTTGAGGACCTCGAGGATGTGGGAGCAGCAATTCCACTGAATCAGTTTCTTTTATTTGATCCATAGGTATCATTGTTTGTTGTTTAGTTGCTTGTTCACATCTGACTCTTTGCGACCCCATGGACTGTAGCCCACCAGGCTCCTCTGCCCATGGGATTTTCCAGGTAAGAATACTGGAGTGGGTAGCTATTTGCTTTTCCAGGGGATCTTTCCAACTGAAGGATTGAACCTGTGTCCCCTGCTTTAGCAGACAGATTCCTTACCTGAGTTACCTAGGAAGCCCGTAGGTAACATTCACATGGAAGTTAATCACATAAGCCCTGAAGTCCAGCTGCCTTAAGGGCACATCTGTTTTCTGACATATATTCTGTGTGATCTTAGAAAAGTTTCTTAACCTCTCTGTGCCAGTTTTGTCTATAAAAGAGAAATAATATGTCTGTTTACCTCATAGGATTGTCATGAGGTTTCAGTGAGATAATTGTGTAAATGCTTAGGACAGAGTAAAGTGAAAGTGAGGTTGCTCAGTCGTGTCCGACTCTTTGAGACCCCATGGCCTGTAGCCCACCAGGCTCCTCAGTCCATGGAATTTTCTGCAAGAGTGCTGGAGTGGGTTGCCATTTCCTTCTCCAGGGGATCTTCCCAACCCAGGGATCGAAGCTGGGTCTCCCGCACTGCAGGCAGACGCTTTACTGTCTGAGCCACCAGGGAAGCCCAGGACAGAGTAAGGTATTCTTAAAAGTTAATTGCAATAATTATTATAAATAATCTAAGATTGACCTTCTAGAAGTTAAGGATGGGGCTTCCCAGATGTACTTTACTTGTTTCAGTGTTTCAGAATGCTGGAAAAGTGAAAGTGTTAGTTGCACCAGTCAGTCAGTTCAGTTCAGTCGCTCAGTCGTGTCTAACTCTTGGTGACTCCATGAATCGCAGCACGCCAGGCCTCCCTGTCCATCACCAACTCCCGGAGTTTGCTCAAATGCATCGAGTCAGTGATGCCATCCAGCCATCTCATCCTCTGTCATCCCCTTCTCCTCCTGCCCCCAATCCCTCCCAGCATCAGGGTCTTTTCCAGCGAGTCAACTCTTCGCATGAGGTGGCCAAAGTATTGGAGTTTCAGCTTCAGCATCAGTCCTTCCAATGAACACCCAGGACTGATCTCCTTTAGGATGGACTGGTTGGATCTCCTTGCAGTCCAAGGGACTCTCAAGAGTCTTCTCCAACACCACAGTTCAAAAGCATCAATTTTTCGGTGCTCAGGTTTCTTCACAGTCCAACTCTCACATCCATACATGACCACTGGAAAAACCATAGCCTCGACCAGACGGAACTTTGTTGGCAAAGTAATGTCTCTGCTTTTTAATATGCTGTCTAGGTTGGTCAAAACTTTCCTTCCAAGGAGTAAGCGTCTTTTAATTTCATGGCTGCAGTCACCATCTGCAGTGATTTTGGAGCCCAAAAAAATAAAGTCAGAGACTGTTTCCACTGTCTCTCCATCTATTTCCCATGAGGTGATGGGACCACATGTCCTGATCTTAAGTTTTCTGAATGCTAAGCTTTAAGCCAACTTTTTCACTCTCCTGTTTAACTTTCATCAAGAGGCTTTTTCGTTCCTCTTCACTTTCTGCTGTTGTGTCCAACTGTGAGACCCCATAGACTGTAGCCTGCCAGGCTCCTCTGTCCATGGGATTCTCCAGGCAAGAATACTGGAGTGGGTTGCCATTCCCTTCTCCAGAGGCTCTTCCTGACCCAGTGATTGAACCTAGGTCTCCTGCATTGCGGGCAGATGCTTTACCGTCTGAGCCACCAGGGGATCATAATACAAAGTACGGCTTAATTTCCTGTTTGTTTTCCTGTAAGGCAGTTGATATATCAATAGCTCGTCCTTAGTCCTGAAGGTACTGAAAAACCTTGCTTGCCTACTCCAGGGAGGGTCCTACTGACCCAGCACCCTACTGGGGGAGCAGGACCCACACACAACCACGGACATGGTCTCCAGTCTGTTCAGTGTCCAGGAGCTTCAGTCCCAGAAAATTCTGTGTTCCGGAGAGGAATACTAGGATTATGGTTCATCAAATCAGACTGGATTTTCTTTCACTTTGTCTCTCTTGTAACCCTAGTGGAAAAAAAACAAACAAACAGATGACACACAGCTAACCTGCAGGGTAGTAAGTCAGAAAGGCAAGTGAAGGGACACGATGTTTGTCCAAGTTACACTAGGAAATCAAACTGAGTGTCCAGCAGCCAAGTCACTCAGTGGCATTATAGGGTAGCTGGGCTTCCCTGGTGGCTCAGTGGTAAAGAATCCTCCTGCAAAGAATCCGAGGAGACTCGGGTTCAATCCCCGGGTCAGGAAGATCTCCTAGAGGAGGGCTTGGCAACCCACTCCAATATTCTTGCCTAGAAAATCCCATAGACAGAGGAGCCTGGTGGACTATATAGTCCATGGGGTCACAAAGAGTCAGACACCTGAAGGGACTGAATGCACAACACACAGTAACATAGGGTAGCTAGTGGTAGAGATGGTGGTTTGGTGGTGATGAGGGTGTTGAGGTGGTGGTGATGGTGATAGTGGAAGAAGCAGCAGTAATATGAGTAAGCTCTAGATTTTTCTTCAAGAGTGCCATAGCAGATATACTGGCTTGGAGAAGAACCAAAGTTTGTTGGACTCACTCCTCTACGGTCTTCTCCAGAGTATGCTTTTCCACCACTTCTGCCTGCTTTTTTTTTCATGGAACCATACCTACACATGGCAAAAAAATAAGAAGGATCAATATTCCCACACCTGTCTCACCTGAGTTCCTTGGAGACCTGGCAGTGAAGGTTTCCTAAGAACCCTGTCTAAACACTTGTCTTTGAGTTTTCCTCTCTGGGGATTCCTATTTCCCTTCCTGGATCCCCAGCCAGACAAGGCCAGGTGGTTTTCCATGCCATCACACTGAGGTCAGATTCAACCTCAGTCCTCCAAGGGAAAGGTACCATTTCCTTTCTTCAATCCCCTGGAGCCAACCTTCCTCCTGTGATGATTGGCCTTCTCCCAGGGTGACTCATCAGCCCAGAGCCTGGCCTGGTGCTGACCCCTGACGTCTTCCTGAGACAGGGTGAGAGCTTCTGGGAGGGGAGGCAATCATTATATCATTCCCGCGACGAGGCTACATAAACACTTCCCTCCTCTAATGAATGGGCTCCAAAGGGCAGGCTGACTAGTCTTGGTGTGGCCCACCTCAGCCAAGGGTGTGGATGAGAACTTAAACTAATGTCGGCGTTGGGAACATTTAGATATCAACTTCCCAACTTTTTCTCATTACCACAAAATGTTAATACTGATGTGGAAGGATCTTCACCTTTTATTTTTTTCCTTTTAAAAGACTTTATGGAAGCACAATAAGAAACCACCCATTAACAGTGCACTGTCCAAAAAGTGTCAGTGCATGATATGCCTTGGAGCCTAGGGTATGTGAAGATGAGTCTTAAAGGACACAGCAGAGACAGGCATGCTTGTAAGTGAGGCAAAATAATGCAACAGCTAAGACAGTATGTGATAGCTTTGAGCAGAGGTAGGCTTGAATTGTGACCTTGAGGGGGAAAGAGGACCACGGGAGATCAGGCATAATCAGTGGTGGGAAGAGTGGTTTAGGGGTGAAGTTCAAGGGCAAAGAAAAGGTTGGATGCTATGGAGCATCACGAGTCCTGCAGAGTAATTTGAAATGAATTCCATGCAAAATGAGGAAGTGACAGGGGACTGATGTGGCTGAATGACATGATCTGACTTTTGAGTTGGAAAGACCACATGTATTTGGAAGATGAGTGGGGTGGAAACAGAACCAGAAGCTAGAAACCTGCTGGGAAGGTATTGTGATGGTTGGAACTAGAGGTGGTGATCAGCTCAGTTGCTGGGAGGGGTGTTGGGGCCGGGTAATGGGGGTAGGATGTGGAGTCTAGATTCAAATTTATTTTAGGTATAGAACCACAGAGTTCAGTAATGGATGAGAAGAGTGGTGAAAACAGAGAGTCAAGACAATCTGTTAAGTTTCCAGCTGTAGCCATCAGGCTCTGAGGATTATGACTGACTGAAGTGGAATATACAGGCATGAGGATCTGCTTTGGCAGGAGATCCATGAGTTCTGTTTTTGAGACATTCCGATGGAGTCTCAAGGAGGCATTTGTTTATCCATGACCTTTTGGTGTCTCGTGAGCCTGTGGGCTGGAGACACAAAAGTAGGAAGGCTGAAAAAAAGTAGGGAGAGAAAAGGGACAGGACTAACTCCTAGAATCTCCATTATTTTGTGTTTCAGAGGAGGAGGCAAAAGGACACTGAAAAGAAGTATCCAGAGAGTTTTGATGAAAAGCAGCAGTGTGGTACCCAGAAGTGGGAGGGGCCACATGCGAGGTCAGCTCCCCGGGCCAGGTGCCCTAAAGGCTCACTGTGGCAAGCATAGCACTAAGCATTTGGTGCCAAACATCTTATTTGATCCCTGACGTGGCAGAGCTGGACTTGAAACCAGGGCTTCCCCTTTCCTAATCCCATGTGTACTGGCCCATGGCAGCCATCCTCCCCTACTCTGCCCCCAGTGTGGACTGAGAGACTCCAGGAAGAGATGGACATGGCTACCCATGAAGACTGAACTGCAAAGAGGAGAGAGGCCTAATGCGAGGGTTGAAGCAGAAAAGCTTGATTTTCATAGGAAGCAATAATGAATGACATTCTCAGCCTTGTGCTTTATAGCAGGGACAGGTTTTTTGAAAAGCCGATCACAGAATGTTGAAGGCCAGATCCCCTTTGGGGATGGCAGCCAGGGACATCCAAGCAGGGACCCGACAGATGGATGGATTGGGTGACCTGTGCATTCTCAGACCTGAGAGGGGAGAAGGTACAACCAGCACCGCCGGGCCTGCTCGCTACCGGGGGCGGGAAGGTTCAGGTGGGGGGAGGTACCTGGAGGAAGCTGGAGCAGAGCCTGGGCAGCCAGCCTGTGTGTGTGTCCAGCTGGGGCAGGGTGGTGGCCCTCTGCTCCTAGACCCCGAGCCTCGGTGCTACTCTGAGGGATGCTCTGCTGCTTTCCTCCCAGAGCTGTCAGAGTCAGTTAGGTTGAGACAAACAGCCTGTGGCCTGATGCCGTGTGATTGTGTTTTATTTGACTGATTTTATTTTGGCACAGAGGCTCCAGGAAAATGCAGACACGCTGGAGCTTGACTGTGACGGATGGAGCCGGGGGGAATCGGGAGTTAAGCTGTGCCCTGAGGTAGGTCCACAGGCCTGGCTGGCAGTACAGAGCCCCGCGGGCGAGGATGTGGGCCCTGCCTGACCTATAGGTGGGTTGACCGGCTGCCGTGGCTCCCGGGGGATGTCTGGAAAGCAGGGGACATCGACATGTGGCTTCTGGCTGGGCTTGGTGGTCTGGAAGCACGTGGTCTGCAGGGCTCCCTGGGAGAACAGCTAGTTTGAGACTTGAGGTCTGTGTCCTCTGTGGGGCCACAGATGGGAGTGGGCTGGGAAATGGGCCATGGAGTGTTCATGCCTCATGTCTCATCTCTAAACACCCTCATCCCAGCAAGGGGGTCCCCCAGGGGTCCTCACGCTGTCTGACTATGAGCCTTCACTGTCTGTAGAAGCAGAAATAGAGTGATGGCCAGGCCTCACATCCCCCTCCTCACACTCCCTGGGGGGTGGGGAGTGAACTCTGTGCTCATAGATTCAGACCCCTCGCTGTGGAATCCCGCATGTCACACGGTAAATCCCACCATCACTAACATCTCCTGCAATCATGAAATAAGTGAATGGACCTCCTTTGACTCTCTCTTTGCCTGCTAGCCATAGTCTTAGTTCCCTGGGCCTTTTTTCAGCAAAACTTCAGAAAAGGTCTGTCTTCTCATTCTTACTTCCCATTCATTTCTGAGTCCAAGCTCCTCTCTTCTGAAATCACCAGTGGGCAGAGGTAGAAAGAAAGGTGGCTCTGAAGGACCTTCCCCATGTCACCTCCTGGGAGATGGCAGTTCCTTTCCCTGGGTACACAGACCTCAGACTGGGACTAGAGAGTCCCTCCCCCATCCTCCTCTATCACCACAATCCACACAGCATCTGGGTGCAGGGAGGAGGCTATCTCTAAAAAATGACAGTTAGGTCATATTCTCCACTTGTTTCCAAAGCGCCCATTGTTGTTCAATCACTAAGTTGTGTCTGACTCTTTGCAGCCCCATGGCCTGTGGCATGCCAGGCTTCCCTGTCCTTCACTATCTCCCAGTTTGCTCAAATTAATGTTCACTGAGTAGATGATATCATCCAACCATCTTATCCTCTGCTGCCCCCTTCTCCTCTTGCCCTTAGTCTTTCCCAGCATCAGGGTCTTTTCCAATGAGTCGGCTCTTTGCATCAGGTAGCCAAAGTATTGGAGCTCCAACTTTAACATCAGTCCTTCCAATGAATATTCAGGGTTGACTTTCTACAGGATTGACTGGTTTGATCTCCTTGCTGTCCAAGGGATTCTCAAGCATCTTCTCCAGCACTGCAGTTTGAATGCAATATCTCCCATAGTTTCCTTTTACAATCAGACAAAATCCTAACTGTCATCCTGGTTCTGATCCTGCCTACCTTTCTGGCTTCATCTCCTGCTTCTGGGCCCCCAGAACACCACCTCCTCCGACCCTGTCCTAGCTGCTCACCTGTCAGGTCTCTGCTCACAGGTTACCTGCCCAGAGCCCTCTTCTCACAACCTGTACAAAGTGGCCCCACTTTTCTCCCTGAGCTTGCTTTCTGTGAAATACCTGCCAACCGTATCATTTGTGTGGTTGCATTTCTACCCATTCTCTCCTGTGGAAGCCCAGTTTCATAAGGGCAGGCATTTTTGCATTTCTCATTAAGCATAGACAGCATGCTAGGCATGTCATGAGAATTGCTCAATATATACTTATCAATCACTGAGTCAATAAAGGGTCTGTGTGGTTGCCATAAGAGGGGTGATGGGGAGGCAGGAGAGTTTCTGGAGAGGTGAGCAACTCAGAGAGTGCAGGTCCTTGGGTCTGTGTTGAATATGATTGGTCTTGACCTTCTAGGAAGTGAGTGAGCCACGGAAACGCTTTATCCAGTTTAGATCAAAGTTAGGTGGTCCAATGATGACTCCAGTCACTGGTGAGAGTGCCTTGTGTCTCCTAGCAACAGAAATCTCATGTGAAACATTGCAGTGGGTCACCTAGAGACTTCAGTGAGGAACAAAGCCTGGAGGAGGTCAAGTACGCGAAGGGTCAGAGAGCAACCTTGACCCTAAGAGACCCAAAGATGGTTTGTGTGTTAGGAGAGGAGAGTTCCCACAGATGAGGGGCAGACTTTTTAGGTAAATGAAGAAGGCATATGTGTACTGCCGTGCTGCCATGTGTAAAATAGATAGCTGACAGGAAGCTGCTATATAGCGCAGGGAGCTCAGCTTGGTGCTCTGTGATGACTTAGATGAGTGGGATGGGAGGGAGGAACAAGAGGGAAGAGACATATGTATACACATGGCTGATCCACACTGTTGCACAGCAGAAGCTCAGACACCATTGTAAAGCTACTATACCCCAATTTAAAGGGGAAAAAAAAGCTTTCTTCAAACTCATATTCAGAACTCCCACAGAGAATCAGTAGGAGTGGAGTGGTTCTCCTGGGCCCTGCCCCTGCACTCGGCCTCCCTTCTGCTCCTCCCCAGCAGTGACGTTCCAGTTACTCTGACACCACCCCAGGCCCCAAGGGGCTGGGCAGGAGAACCGGATGCTGTACCACATTGCCCTTCCCTCTGCAGACAGACTGGTGCCCTCCCAGCCTGATGGACAGGATAGGGGTTCTGTGCGGGGCCCTCCACCCCTGCTTTGGCACCTTGGCTGCTATAAATACACCCTGTGAAGGTAATGACGTGATGGAACAAAAGTGGCTCCAAAGTCTGCTGGCTCGGGGCTACTGTGTCACAGCACACCTCGGAGAAGCACATAAAAAGACAAGCGACTCGGGAGGTAACTCACGCACAGGCCGAAAAGGAGAGAGAAAAATAAAGGCAGAAAATGCAACAACAAACAAAACTCTTTAAGACTCCATTATGAGTGTTCCCGAGAGAATGAACAGGCTCCAAAGAGGTAACCTCAGTCCCTGGAGCACAGAACATGGTTTTTATAAACTTCCACAATTCCCTGCTCCATTTCTTCTTTTTTTTTTTTTCCATTTCACCCCCACAATACACTTTTTTCTTAAGGAAATTAAACACAAAACACCTACTGTACATTTAATTTAAAGAGGGAGGGGAAAAAAAAAAAACCAAAACAGAAACCCTCTCAATGTTGAAATGTCATTAAACAGGGTGACGCAAAGTGGAGAAGCCAGGAAATTGAGTCTTTAACCTGCCACCCCGTCCCTGAGCCTGGCTGTGTGCACCTTCATTATACGTTGCTCTGCCCCAAAGCAGAAATGAAGCTTGATTCTGAAGACAAAGAGCAGAGAGCCAAGGAGGCCCTTCCACTACAGCGGGGCAGGGCCTGAAGCTGCCCTCCAGGGCTGGGGATACAGGTAGCCTGAGGACACAGCCTCTGTCACATGGGAGCTGCTGCTGGGCCTCTGCGAGGAGGAAAGAGCCCACACAGGACAGTCTGTGCTTTCGAGGTCTACAAACTGGGCTTGTGCATCTCCTTAAATCTCTTCTGCTTTTTCTGCTCATCTCAAATCTTTCTGTCCTACAAGGCCAGGGCAGGCACCATGGTCTCTGTGAAGCCATCTCCAAGCTCCCAGCCTTTTTCTTTTTTTCAGGGCCCTCTCTGCCCATGTGCAAAGCAGTTGTTCACACTTTGGATTCTGAGTTCATGGCCACGATCCACCAGGTTGGACAAATTACTAGGCTTCTTTATGTGTCCTTGTCTGTGTAGACTTAAAGAATATTCACAATGGAAAAGTTGAGAGTTATGCAATTTTTCGGACTTCGAGTCCAGAAGGCAATATCTCAAATAACAATTAGAGAACTGCTCTAAGGAGACAAGGGGAGTAAGAGGTTATTTAGAAATTTTGTAGGGGATATAGTCTGAACTTCAAAAGATTATTGTTAATTAAAGAAAAACCAAGTATCCCAAGTAAAGGAATTTAGCACTTTTCTGTGTATGGGAAGATAACAAGAGTCTGGGCTCACTGAAATCATTCCTTTGATATCTATCTTGGCTAGCTGTGGCTAGCATCCTGTGTTCTCACATCCTGAGTTTCCTCAGGGCTCACCATGGGGAGTGGCTGCAGTCTGATGGCTGCTAGATGGCAGGTATTCTTTCCCTCCTGAGTGCCCTCAGGGCTCACCAGCTCAGTGGCTACAATTGCTAATGACTGCGATATCCTTGTTTACTGATATGGCAGGGCATATTTCACTTCTCATCTATAAGGTGATAAGTGAGATTGTGCCCATGAAGCACTGAGACTCGGGTGTGGCCCATGGGAGGTTCTAAGCCAGTGTCATCTGCCTGGGTCCCTTCCTTGCCAGGCATCCATTCAAGCACCCAGGGACAGAAATACACACGATAGTCAGGGACCCGGATTTCATGGGCCCCCAGCTCATGGGAAAGCTCATCACATATTTGCATTTCTTTCTTGGTACCCATCACCTCTCTTTGTTATACTGGGATTGTATCTCTTCTCTCCTGCCAAGAGGGTTGCCTTCATTTTTCCTATTTGGCAGGTGAGAAAATCAAGGCCCCTGAGAGGTGAACTTGTCAAGATTCCTGCACTGAGGACAAGGGTAGTCTGTGTTCACCCCAAGTCCATCAGTTGCCAAAGCCTCAGTCTCTGCTACCCAGTCTTAGTGATTTGCAGACAGAATTTGGATTCTGAAACCATCAGGTGATACAGGGCTATTGAACGTGCATTTGGTTAGCATCTTATCTGAAATTAGAGCAAGTAATGCTAGTTTGTATTTTCATCTTTCCCAGATTTCAGTAATGTGTTTTCACAGTAAAGGAGAGATTTGGGGTTTCATGAAGAAATTATTCAGTAAGTTGTTCTCCATGTCTGGGTATATGTGTGCCCTGCTGGGGATGAATGTGGACAGCTGCTTTGTTCATCGAAAAACTGTGAAGAGGAAGTGAGGGACTCAAGCTCATCTGAGCAATGGTCCTGGAGTTGATTAGAGCATCTGCCTCCTACTCAGCTCTGAGGGCATTGGGCTTGGGGTGGAGATGTCATCTTCCTGGGAGGGCAGGACGTTCTAGGCTTCTCTTTATCTTTCACCAGTGTTGCTGGGAAAACCTGGCTTAGAATCAGGCAGGGGGCTTGCAAATCCTGCAGACTGCTCAACCCAGCAAGGGCCTTCTGCATCAGGCCCTGAGGGAAGCTGGGAATTCCCATACTTAATGAGTCCCTTGGTGGCCCAGGACATTGCAAAGAATGCTGTTTTCTCTGGGGGGAAGGTGGCCTTTGTGAAGCAGGCTGCCTAAACTGGTGCTAGTGTCTGTCACTCATCACCACCTTCTTCAAAGACACTCACTTAGTCACTCAATGACTATTACCTAAACCAAGACCATGAGCCTAGTAGATGTGAAAGAAATCTGATTTTTGCTGCTATTAATCTCCAGAGGTCAGTCTACAAAGCTAGGTGGTTAAAACAACAGCTCTTGTTTGTTATCAAAGGAATATTCCTGGCCCAGGCCTGGGCTGGATGTGTGCCAATGGACACTGAGAAAAATGGAAGAAATACATACAAGGAATTTCACCCAGGAAGAGCAGGGAGTCCTCTCAGGAAACTACCTGTGTGCATGAAACAACGGACAACAGAGAAGCTGTGTTTCTAGAGGGAGCTGAAAGAACTCAGAACAGGGTGAGAAACACTGAGAGGGGTAAGAGTGGGCTTCATCATAAAAATGGCACCTCATTGATTTTCATTTCTGAAGTGATTGATCTGTGCATGATTTTTTCTCAAAAAATTTTAGGTGGTTTACAAAAGCACATGCAATTCAACATATAAGGTAAATGAGAGCAAATATACATATAATAATAAGTCCAGAGATTATGTTTGGCCCATTGGGCTTAAAGAAATATATATATTTGGCAGGGTGTGTGTATGTGTTTGTGTGTGTGTGTGTTGGAGTGAAGAGGGTGTCTGACTCTGACCTTCCTGTTTTAGGTGTTTCATCTTGTGATTCATACTCTATTTGGCTTTGGGAAGCTTGAAGTATATTATACAGTAGGTATTCCAAATGACTTCCAGCTCTGACATGAATTATAAGCAAAACTTGGTTACAAAGAATTGGGAAAGTCACCCAGAGACCTTAGTGACCAATGACTGGGAAGGTCACTAGTGAGAAATGGCTAGTGAGGGAGAAGGTGATGGTTTGGATCATTCTGAGTCTCCTGCTTCCTTGCCAAGATCCTCTGGTCCCCTCTGGCCAGCAAAGCTCCCCTTCCTGTTTGTTTCATCTTATTGGTAGTTCTCCACAAGCCCGGCCCCTGAATCTCTGTCTCAAGTTGGTGTAACTCTTTAATTCCGTGAATCTCCACAATCCACACTGTTTAGAATTAAAATTGCTTTAGAATCCTAGACAGAACAGTTGGTGTGCTTCTGTTTAGAAGTCATCCTTGATGTGTCCTGGAAGTTTAGGGCTTGCTGAATGGGGCTTCCAATTCCTGTGCCCTATTCTTCTCTGGCCTCATCTTCCTGAAAGGGTAGCAAACCAGAGATGGCTTAAAAATCAACTGTAAGAGCTAGAAAAGACCTCAGAAAAATGCATATAATACCCTCGTGTTACCAAGGGAGAGCCAAGCCCAGACAGGTAAAATTACTTTCCAAAGTTCAGAGCTCCTGACTCTAAATCAAGGTCCTTTCTGTCATCCTAGGGGCTGGACCACTCGCTGGCAAAGCCAGGGTGAGGCAGCTTCTTTCTCTGGTCAAACTCTCCTCCTCTGATGTGCTGTGCAGCTGTATCTGGGGTGAGAAGTAAGTCTATCTGGGCCTCAGTCAGAACGAGGTCACCTGAAGAACAGCTCCCAATGCAGGGGACCCCAAGTCCACACTGTCTTCTGGATAAAGACTCATAGAAAGTGAGAGAGAGAGAGAGAGTTCTCGGGGAAAGAAGAGAGGCGGGTGGTCTTGGTGAGACTGTAACTCTGATCAGACTCTTGTCTGTTGAGCCAGATGTTCCATGTGAGAATTTTCTTGGACATCAGTTCCCCATGGCAGATACAGTCCTACTGTGACCAGGTCGCTCTGGTCCTCAAGTATCTTCTGAAACAACCCATACTTTGGTTATATGCCTCACTCCCTACCTCAGAATGAATATAAATAACCTCCTTTCTTGGCTAAACCTTCCTCTATCAATCCCTGGAGAAAGGAAAAGAGCTCTTTCATCACACGCAAAGTAAAGGACGACATCTAGACTTCCAACCAGAGCTGTTTGGGGGCGTGAAATGGCCTCCATCTCTAGCCTTCATTTCCAGATGTTGCTCCTTATCCCTTTGTCAAAAAGAGAAAGATCAGCATTGTTCAAAGGACTTGAGGGTCTTGAAGGGAGCCTCTGTCCACCCAATAGGGCTGGTGCTGTTGACTCATCTGGCCAATGACCTTCAACTCTTCTGCACTTGATGTGTTTGGACATTGAAGATCACGGGAAAGGTGAACCTCTCTAAGGGCAATACTTGGTGTCTGTCACCCACGATTCACCCAGCTTCCAGCAGGCATACCATGCTTCTTGGCCAGCCAACCATCCAGGGCCTCTCTGATGGTGCTTGCACCAGCAATCATTATGACTTTATTATAGCTCCTTTCAGCAAGTCGTGAATTTTTACAGCCAAATTACAAGTCTGTTTACAGTTAAGTGGCAGCAAGTACTTTTAAAGCAAGTACTGTAGATATTTTTTACGACTGAGTTTGCACATCAGAAACACAAAGTGTAAAGGCAGAACCCAGAACGCCAGTCAGACTGCTTAGGGTTCAACTAAATAGGGTAAATAAAGGGGCTTTGTGTTTGCCTGATGGAGGCAGGTCCCCATCAGATCAAGGCTTAGATTCCATTGCCAAACCGTGAGGTCTTTGTATATACACCAAAGATGGGCTGATCCTATAGTTTAAAGCACAGAATTTGCTTAATTAACTGCACTAAAATTAAGATAATTACACTGCAACTTAAAACATTGTTTGCTATTGTATGATTCCACTTGAACAAGGTACATATAATACTCAAATTCATAGAAACAGGAGTAGATGGTGTTTGCCAGGATAAAGCGGAGGATGAATGGGGAGTTACTGTTTAAAGGGTACAATGTTTCAGTTTGAAAAGATAAAAACGTTTGGATATGGTGGTGATGGTTGCATGACAATGTGAATACTGCTAAATTTAAAAATGGTTTAAATGATGGGATTTCCGTAGTAGTTCAGTGGTTAAGACTGTACTTCCAACACAAGGAGCATGGCTTTGATCCCTGATTCAGTTCAGTTCAGTCGCTAAGACGTGTCCAACTCTTTGTGACCCCATGGACTGAACACACCAGGCTTCTCTGTCCATCACCAATTCCCGGAGCTTAACTCATGCCCATTGAGGCGGCTATGCCATCCAACCATCTCATCCCCTGTGATCCCCTTCTCCCACTTTCAATCTTTCCCAGCATCAGGGTCTTTTCCAATGAGTCAGTTCATCGCATGTGGTGGCCATAGTATTGGAGTTTGAGCTTCAGCATCAGTCTTTCCAATAAATATTCAGGATTGATTTCCCTTTTTTTTATTGTGATGCACACAGTCAAAGGCTTTGGCATACTGAATAAAGCAGAAATAGATGTTTTTCTGGAACTCTCTTGCTTTTTCCATGATCCAGCGAATGTTGGCAATTTGGTCTCTGGTTCCTCTGCCTTTTCTAAAACCAGCTTGAACATCTGGAAGTCCACGGTTCACGTATTGCTGAAGCCTGGCTTGGAGAATTTTGAGCATTACTTTACTAGCATGTGAGATGAGTGCAATTGTGAGGTAGTCTGAGCATTCTTTGGGATTGCCTTTCTTTGGGATTGGAATGAAAACTGACATTTTCCAGTCCTGTGGCCACTGATGAGTTTTTCAAATTTGCTGACATATTGAGTGCAGCACTTTCACAGCATCATCTTTCAGGATTTGAAATAGCTCCACTGGAATTCCATCACCTCCACTAGCTTTGTTCATAGTGATGCTTCCTAAGGCCCACTTGACTTCACATTCCAGGATGTGTGGCTCTACATGAGTGATCATACCATCTTGATTATCTGGGTCATGAAGATCTTTTTTGTATGGTTCTTCTGTGTATTCTTGCCACCTCTTAATATCTTCTGCTTCTGTTGGTTCCATACCATTTCTGTCCATTATTGAGCCGATCTTTGCATAAATTGTTCTCTTGGTATCTCTAATTTTCTTGAAGAGATTTCTAGTCTTTCCCATTCTGTTGTTTTCCTCTGTTTCTTTGCATTGATCACTGAGGAAGGCTTTCTTATCTCTCCTTGCTATTCTTTGGAACTCTGCATTCAAGTGGATATATCTTTCCTATTCTCCTTTGCTTTTCGCTTCTCTTCTTTTCACAGTTATTTGTAAGGCCTCCTCAGACAACCATTTTGCTCTTTTGCATTTCTTTTTCTTGGGGATGGTCTTCATCCCTGTCTCCTGTACAATGTCAGGAACCTCCGTCCATAGTTCATCAGGCACTCTGTCTATCAGATCTAGTCCCTTAAATCTATTTCTCACTTCCACTGTATAATCATAAGGGATCTGATTTAGGTCATACTTGAATGGTCTAGTGGTTTTCCCCACTTTCTTCAATTTAAGTCTGAATTTGGCAATAAGGAATTCATGATCTGAGCAACAATCAGTACCCTGGCTTATTTTTGCTGACAGTATAGAGCTTCTCCATGTTTGGCTGCAAAGAATATAATCAATCTGATTTCAGTGTTGACCATATGATGATGTCCACATGTAGAGTCTTCTCTTGTGCTGTTGAAAGAAGGAGTTTGCTATGACCAGTGCGTTCTCTTGGCAAAACTCTATAAGCCTTTGCCCTGCTTCATTCTGTACTGCAAGGCCAAATTTGCCTGTTGCTCCAAATATCTCTTGACATCCTACTTTTGCATTCCAGTCCCCTATAATGAAAAGACATCTTTTTTGGGTGTTAGTTCTAAAAGGTCTTGTAGGTCTTCATAGAACAGTTCAACTTCAGCTTCTTCAGCGTTACTGGTCAGGACATAAACTTGGATCACTGTGATATTGAATGGTTTACCTTGGAAATGAACAGAGACCATTCTGTCGTTTTTGAGATTGCATCCAAGTAGTGCATTTCAGACTCTTTTGTTCACTATGATGGCTACTCCATTTCTTCTAAGGGATTCCTGCCCATAGTAGTAGATATAATGTTCATCTGAGTTAAATTTACCCATTCCAGTCCATCTTAGTTCACTGATTCCTAGAATGTTGATGTTCAGTCTTGCCATCTCTTGTTTGACCACTTCTAATTTGCCTTGATTCATGGACCTAACATTCCAGGTTCCTATGCAATATTGCTCTTTACAGCATCAGACCTTGCTTCTATCACCAGCCACATCCACAACTGGGTGTTGTTTTTGCTTTGGCTCCATCCCTTCATTCTTTCTGGAATTATTTCTCCTCCACTGATCTCCAGTAGTGTATTGGCCACCTACCAACCTAGGGAGTTCATCTTTCAGTGTCCTATCATTTTGCCTTTTCATGCTGTTCATGGGGTTCTCAAGGCAAGAATACTAAAGTGGTTTGCCATTCCCTTATCCAGTGGACCACATTCTGTCAAACCTCTCCACCCTGACCCATCCATCTTGAAAGAAAGCTGAGCACAGAAGAATTGATGCTTTTGAACTATGGTGTTGGAGAAGACTCTTGAGAGTCCCTTGGACTGCAAGAAATCCAACCAGTCCATCCTAAAGGAAATCAGTTCAGTTCAGTTCAGTCGCTCAGTCGTGTCCGACTCTTTGTGACTCCATGAATCACAGCATGCAAGGCCTCCCTGTCCAGCTTCTAGGGTTTACCAGAGTTTACCAGTTCCAGAGTTTAACCATACATGTCTACTAGGAAAACCATAGCCTTGAGTTGACGGACCTTTGTTGGCAAAGTAATGTCTCTGCTTTTTAATATGTTGTCTAGATTGGTCATAGCTTTTCTTCCAAGGAGCAAGCGTCTTTTAATTTCATGGCTGCAGTCACCATCTGCAGTGATTTTGGAGCCCACAAAAATAAAGTCTCTCATTGTTTCCATTGCTTCCTCATCTATTTGCCATGAAATGATAGGACCAGATGCTATGAACTTAGTTTTCTGAATGCTGAGTTTTAAGCCACTTTTTTCCCTCTCCTCTTTCACTTTCATCAAGAGGCTCTTTAGTTCTTCTTCACTTTCTGTCCTAAGGATGGTGTCATCTGCATATCTGAGGCTATTGATATTTCTCCTGGCAATCTTGATTCCAGCTGTGCTTCCTCCAGCCCAGCATTTCTCATGATGTACTCTGCATATAAGTTAAATAAGCAGGGTGACAATATACTGCCTTGATGTGCTCCTTTCCCAATTTAAAACCAGTCTGTTGTTCCATGTCCAGTTGTAACTGTTCCTTTTTGACATGCATACAGAGTTCTCAGGAGGCAGGTAAGGTGGTCTGGTACTCCCATCTCTTTAAGAATTTTCCCACAGTTTATTGTGATCCATACAGTCAAAGGGTTTGGCATAAGCAATAAAGCAGAAGTAGATGTTTTTCTGGTATTCTCTTGCCTTTTAGATGATCCAATGGATGTTGGCAATTTGATCTCTGGTTCCTCTGTCTTTTTTCACAGTTTATGTACTGTTGAAACCTAACTTGAATAATTTTGAGCATTACTTTGCTAGTGTGTGAGGTGAGTGCTACTGTGCAGTAGTTTGAACATTCTTTGGCCTCACCTTTCTTTGGGACTGGAATGAAAACTGACCTTTTCCAGTCCTGTGACCACTGATGAGTTTTCCAAATTTGCTGGCATATTGAATGCAGCACTTCCACAGCATCTTCTTTTAGGATTTGAAATAGCTCAACTGGAATTCCATCACCTCCACTAGCTCTGTTCATAGTGATGCTTCCTAAGGCCCGCTTGACTTCACATTCCAGGATGTCTGGCTCTAGGTGAGTGATCACACCATCGTGATTATCTGGGTCGTGAAGATCTTTTTTGTATAGTTCTTCTGTGTATTCTTGCCACCTCTTCTTAATAACTTCTGCTTCTGTTAGATCCATACCATTTCTATCCTTTATTGAGCCGATCTTTGCATGAAATGTTCCCTTGGTATCTTTAATTTTCTTGAAGAGATCTCTAGTCTTTCCCATTCTATTGTTTTCCTCTATTTCTTTGCATTGATCACTGAGGAAGGCTTTCTTTCCTTGCTATTCTTTGGAACCGGGCATTTTCAAATGGGTATATCTTTCCTTTTCTTCTTTGCCTTTCACTTTCTTCTTTTCTCATCTATTTGTAAGATCTCCTCAGACAATCATTTTGCCCTCTTGCTTTTCTTTTTCTTGGGGATGATCTTGATCACTGCCTCCTGTACAATGTCACAAACCTCTGTCCATAGTTCCTCAGGCACTCTGTCAGATCTAATCCCTTGAATCTATGTGTCACTTCCACTGTAATATCATAAGGGATTTGATTTGGGTCATACCTGAATGGTCTAGTGGTTTTCTCCACTTTCTTCAATTTAAGTCTGAATTTGGCAATAAGGAGTTCATGATCTGAGCCACAGTCAGCTCTTGGTCTAGTTTTTGCTGACTGTATAGAGCATCTCCATCTTTGGCTGCAAAAAATATAATCAACCTGATTTTGTTATTGACCATCTGGTGATGTCCATGTGTAGAGTCCTCTCTTGTGTTGTTGGAAGAGGGTGTTTCCTATGACCAGTGTGTTCTCTGGCAAAATTCTAGTAGCCTTTTTCCTGCTTCATTTTATACCCCAAAGCCAAATTTGTCTGTTACTCCAGATATCTCTTGACATCCTACTTTTGCATTCCAGTCCTCTATAATGAAAAAGACATCTTTTTTGGGTGTTAGTTTTAGAAGGTCTTATAGGTCTTCATAGAACCATTCAATTTCAGTTTCTTCAGCTGTTGGGGCATAGATTTGGATTACTCTGACACTGAATGGTTTGCCTTGGAAACGAGTAGAGATTGTTCTGTCATTTTTGCAATTGCATCCAAGTACTGCATTTTGGACTCTTTTGTTGACTATCAGGGCTACTCCATTTCTTCTAAGGGATTTTTGCCCACA
The DNA here is from genome assembly GCF_033118175.1 of Dama dama. Lineage (NCBI taxonomy): Eukaryota > Metazoa > Chordata > Mammalia > Artiodactyla > Cervidae > Dama > Dama dama. Next base: position 76,462,190 of record NC_083698.1, on the reverse strand, counting down.
GTAGTAGATATAATGTTCATCTGAGTTAAATTCACCCATTCCAGTCCCTTTTAGTTCACTGATTTCTAAAATGTTGACGTTCACTCTTGCCATCTCCTGTTTGACCACGTCCAATTTGCCTTAATTCATGGACCTATGTGATATTCCAGGTTCCTATGTGATATTGTTCTTTACAGTATTGGACTTCCATCACCCATCACATCCACAACAGGGTGTTGTTTTTGCTTTGGTTCCATCTTTTCATTCTTTCTGGAGTTATTTCTCTACTCTTCTCCAGTAACATATTGGGCACCTGCTGACCTGGGGAGTTCGTCTTTCTGTGTCCTATCTTTTTGCCTTTTAAGATTGTTCATTGAGTTCTCAAGGCAGGAATACTGAACTGGTTTGCCATTCACTTCTCCAGTGGACCACATTTTGTCAGAACTCTCCATCATGACCCATCCATCTTGGGTGGTCTTACATGGCATGGCTCATGGTTTCATTGAGTTAGACAAGGCTGTGGTCCATGTGATCAGTTTGATTAGTTTTCTGTGATTGTGGTTTTCATTCTGTCTGCCCTCTGATGGATAAGGATAAAAGGCTTATGGAAGATTCCTTATTGAGGAACTATTAATAAGATTCCACATGCTGTATGGCATGGCCTAGAAAAAAAAAAAAGGGAAAATGATCAATTTCATGTTACATGTATTCTACCACAATAAAATATTATTTGGAAGCTGAAGACATATATTATTGCCTTCAGGTACAGGATAGGTATTTTGGATTGGAAAAAAAAATATATATAGCAATCCCTTTCTTAAAACAAATATTTAGCTTCCTATTCTAGTCTTGGATAACACTGATATCCAGGGTTAGTATTGCTATTCAGTCACTCATTGATGTCTGCCTCTTTGCGAATCCGTGGACTGCAGCATGCCAGTCTTCCCTATCCTTCACCATCACCCAGAATTTGCTCACATTCTTGTCCATTGAGTTGAGGATGCCATCCGACCATCTCATCCTCTGTCATCCCTTTTTCCTCCTGCCTTCAATCTTTCCCAGCATCAGGGTCTTTTCTAGTGAGTCTGCTCTTTGCATCAGGTGACCAAAGTATTGGAGCTTCAGCTTCAGCATTAGTCCTTCCAATGAATATTCAAGGTTGATTTAAAAAATTTAATCATGATTATTATTTTTGTTTAGTAATAAACATTGTTAAATGCTTATTATTTAATATACTAATCTTATGATTAATACAAAATATTAAAATATTTTAGGTTTATCATTTCAGCCAGATTTGCCTGAGTAACAATGGAAGATGGTATTTTTATTTTATATTTCAACCTTTAATAATGCTTGAAAATGAAAGTGAAAGTCAGTCAGTTGTGTCCAACTCTTTGCAACCCCATGGACCATACAGTCCATGGAATTCTCCAGCCAGAATACTGGAGTGGGTAGCCTTTCCCTTCTCTAGGGGATCTTCCCAACCCAGGGATCGAACACAGGTGTCCCACATTGCAGGCGGTTTCTTTACCAGCTGAGCCATAAGGGAAGCCCATAATAATGGTTATTATTAAACAGACAAACAAAAAACCCTGTAACTAAATTTTAACTTTGTTTTAAAATTTATAATTAAATAAATGTAATTAAGTAGAATTGACGAATGTTAAATGATATAGGTAGATAGATAATTGTTTAATATAAAATGGAATAAAAGTAGAATCACTAAACTTAAATGTTTTTAAGATTTTTATTTTTTTTCCAGTGATCTTATTCAAAAGAGAAAGATGAAAACAAAGTTATACATATTTAGGAGTACTTAACATTTTGACTATAAATAAAAACAATTTTACATGCTGTATTCCAAAGCCAGATAAGTGCTCAGATATTTCCTCTTAGGAACTCGGCCAGATATTTAGATACTATGGTTTGTTGGCTTTTTTTTTTTTTTGACTTCTAGCAAGAAAGGGGTAAGTTTCAGTCTAAGTTTATTCATTTGAAAGCAAAAATGAGACTTTGCCTATTTTAAGGGAGTCCTTTCTGCCCATGGATTGCTAGCTAAGAACAAAAATTTCAAAATAAAATTAATTAAACAAAACTTCCTACCAGGTGTTAAAAATAAAGCTCAACGTAACAGAAAGGAAGAAAAAGGGTAGAAATAAATTTTAGATCTGTATGAGTTAGCTTTATTTTGGTGTTTTCTAGCTTTATTAAGATATAATGGACATATAATATTCTGTAAGTTTAAGGTGTACAACTTGATTTGTTGCACATATAAATTGTGAAATGATTGCCGTATTGTTTAGTTAGCACATCCATCAGTTCACGTAATTAAAATTTTTTTGGTGTGGTTAGAACATTTAAGATCTACTCTCTTAGCATCTTCCAAGCATATGATACAAATATTATTAACCGTAGTCACCTTGCTAGATATCAGATCCCCAAAACTTACTTGTCTTATAACTGGAAGTTTTTATTCTTTGACCAACCTCTCCCCATTCTCCCTATGCCCCAGCCCCTGGCAATCTACTAATTTTCTATGAGCTTTTTTTAAAAAATAGTCCACATAGAAATGAGATCATACAGTATTTGTTTTTCTATACCTAACTTATTTCACTGAGCATTCTGTGCTTCAAATCTTAGATCAGAGTCTTTTTCTGTGTGATAATTTCATCATTTTCAACTTCAGTCCTTTAAAATGGTAAATTCAGAAGTTCAGTTATAAAAGGAGCTTCTAATAGGAATACAATTGTTAAATAGTCTCTTTGTTGGAAGTAAGGATTTATTCATCAGGAGAAATATTTGACCTAAGTGTAAGTGTGTGTGTGTGTGTGTGTGTGTATGTGTATGTGTAGACTTGTGAGAGGGGGACTTGGTTTTCTGATGTGTGATCGTGAACTTTCCTGGCTTCTGCACTGCTTCCTGAGAACCCTGATGATTAGATTCTTTCTCAGCTCAGAACTGCAATCTCTGCACCCTGACCTGGTCTCCTACTAGCATGTTCTGTGTGGTACTCCCAAACAGAAACCAACATCACTGAGATGAAGTTCTATAGCAGGTGGTGCTTAAAATCTATCCCTTACCTCCCTGGGCTCAGAATTTCCATTCTAATTGTTACAGTCTGTGAAGAACAGGTGTAATAATCCTAATGTAATATAGCCACCACTTATTAAGTTGTCATTCCATGTCAGGAGTTATGCCTGTAAAACAGTGCCTAAATGAAGCTGTCATGTAGCTTTTATTATTTTTATGTGTGTTGCCTCATCTAATGCTTGCAAAAGACCCTGTGAAGTTGGCGTTATTGCTCTTCCCATTTCACAGCTGAAACAACTGAAACTGAGATGAAGCACATTATATTGCCAGTGTCACAACTGGTTGCCCAAAGAGCTTGAATCCAGATTTGTTTAACATCACAGCCCATTCACTTCACCACAGTGTTATTTCAGCATGGGATCTTTGCCTCTGAATTGTGTAGAGATGAGAGGGTGTGTGGACAATACCTGAGACACTCTGCATTTTATAGCTATAATCTGAGACAAAAATCTAGCATTATCCTCACCACAAGTGAAACAGTAAAGCAACGAAAGTTTGCTAATTGATTTATCTTAGTTTTATTTATCTTATCTTACTTATCTTACTTTTAATTCCTAACACTAATAAATAGAAATCTAGTTTCATTACTTTATATTTTCAAAATGCTCAAAAGTAACTTTTTTTTTTTGGTACGGTAAATATATAAATCATTAAGAAAAAAAAATCACACTCAGCCTCAATCTAATAGAAAAATGGAAAAGTCATTTTAAAAATATGGACCAGAAGTTGGTTAGGTAAATTTTGGAAGATCCTTACAATTAAATACCAAGTGACTGTTAAAACCCAGTGAATTACTTGTAGCTGCAGAAACCACAATGAATTACTAAAAAGGGAGAATTTACAAGATAATAGTGATTTTATTGAGGAGTACGCTTTTCTGTCGCTCAGTCGTGTCTGACTCTTTGCAACCCCATGAACCGCAGCACGCCAGGCTTCCCTGTCCATCACCAACTCCTGGAGTCCACCCAAACCCATGTCCATTGAGTCGGTGATGCCATCCAACCATCTCATCCTCTGTCATCCCCTTCTCCTCCTGCCCTCAATCTTTCCCAGCATCAGGGACTTTTCAAATGAGTTAGCTCTTCTCATCAGGTGGCCAAAGTATTGGAGTTTCAGCGCCAACATCAGTCCTTCCAATGAACACCCAGGACTGATCTCCTTTAAAAAATGACCCTGGATAGTATGGTTCCACTTTTGGAGAATATCATATGCAGAAGAAAATCTTTGGAATGAGATAGCCTAAAATACCCAAAAACTATCTCCGGGTGGTCACTTATTTTTTAATTTTTCTTTATTCTCAGGTGCTTTTTCTAAACTGAACATATACTGCAAGCAGAGTAATAAAATTTTTATTAAGTAAAAGAGAGTGGAGACCCAATCTTTTGTTCTGGCAGATATATAGCCTCAGCCTTTTCCAAAATCAACAGTTCCTCCTCAGGTCACCTGGGCCAGAGCTCTGCCAAGGGTGGGCTGAGGTCTGGAAAGCCATAGATCACTTGGGAGAAAGGCCACTGGACACTTGGCTTGGTTTCCAAGTGTGACTTGGACAAACAGGGTGTCCCTCCACCTGCCTGTCTGACTTACTACCCCACAGGGCAGCTGTGTGTCACCCCAGGTTCACTCACTTCTGCTCACGGGCCATGGGCCAATGTGCACTTGCTGAGTGTTGTTTTATTTTATGACAGTCAGAGCCGGTCACTAGGTGCAATGAAACATGAAGACAGCAGAGGTGTGAGCTGCTGATCCCTCCCACCATATCCCAGGGAGGGGCGTACAGGAGGGAGAGTTATCCTGAAGCATCCAGTCCTCTGGCACACGGTTGCCTTTGCCTGGCTTGACTTTCTGCATAACCTCATCTGGAATTCTGTTTTCTCCTTTTTACCTGCTTCCAGATATTTCATGAAAGATTTTGATGGGCCCACTTGTCTGGTTATTTTGGCACCTTCCAGACAGGCTGGCTCCAAGGTTATGAGGTAGTTTGGACTCATCTAGTGCCTTTATCAGGGAGGTTTTCAGAATAGCGACTTCGTCTGTATGAAATTCCTATGGAGTGGCGGCTTTTAGAGCCAACGTGTCTGAGTCTAAAAACAGCAACCTGGTTAGACAGGGGCCCACCCCAGGGTGTCTTCCGGGGACACGCTCACATTACCAACTGCCTCTTTAAGTCAGGTTTCAAGGGCCTAACTCACTTTTCAGTTTCCTTCTTGGAAGTTGGTGACAGGAGGGGGAGCCTCCAGAGCTGGAAAGTTTCAACCTATTCCATCTGCTCCTGTATTAGCCTGGATTTAAGGTGCTTTGATTTTTGTTGGTTGTTGTTTTGGGGTTTTTGTATATAGTCAACATGGAATGTGCTTTTCCAAGGCCTGTGAAGGGCCCATTGAGTAGATGAAGTGTCTGAGACAGGAAGTAATCATAGGCTTAACCAGAAATATATCTCAAGCTGTAGACAGAAGATTAAGACCAAGGATGATGGATGTTAGGTCAAAATATGAGAAAGATGGCAAAATGCCCAGTCTGAGAAGAATGAACTTTTACAGGAGGGTAGCAAGAATTGTAAACTTAGGTTGGTATTTTCTATCTACGGAAAAAGAGTTAACTTATCATGTGTTGGGTTTAACATTGAGTTGCCTGCCTATAGATGCCTGTAAAAATATGGACCATTTTTATAATGAGATATGAACTTGACAGTTGATTCATGTTTTTAAAGTGTTGTTGGAATGCAAACTAAGAGGGAATATAAGGGTATTTAGAAGGGATGGGAAGTAAGAATGCCTATCTGTGCACCTAATGTTGATCAAGAGTTTTAGTGTTCTGTTTGACGAATGGCATTCTTTTGGTGAATTTGACCAATCTGATCAGCCTGTGCTGTATCTATCGCCTTGTAATTTTGCTCATTTGCTCTTACAACTGTGGGTCAGTGCTTCATTATTTATGGTAATCCATGTTTCCCTTCACAAGAAGCATCCTTTATCTTTCTGGGTCCAGTACCCAGTAGAGCAGATAGCACACAAAATACATTCACTACTTTAGCCTTTATTTTATGATTGACTTTTACACATAGAAACTGTGGTAGACCCTGAACAAAGTTAAAATGCCTTTACAGAGAAACTTGTAGGCTTTTGTTTATTAGTCTTTGCTTGTTTTCTTGTAACAGAGACAACGCTGACACAGGACTGTGATTTAGGGAAAGAAGATAGAAAAAAATTATGGTAATAGGTGTTAAAATAAGCCTGGGGTTTATTAATATATATCATTGTGCCCCCCTGCCCTTTCCAGCTCCTTCCCTGTGACCATGGCTGGCAGGCATTACTTTCCATCTTTCCTGTAGACATCCAGCAATGTAGCCAGAGTAATGCTATTGCCCTAAGATATTGCTTAGGGCTGGGGAGAGACCAGAAAACCGAAGAAGATAACTAACAAACAAAGGAAAACAATGCAAAGCAACCTGCTAAGAACTTGAATGAAGTCCTAGGTTTTTTATTGCTCTTTTGAAAATAATCTAAATTATGAATACTGTTGAAAGTCAATGTCAATATTTAAAAATCCAATTAGTGAGTTTCTACAAGAACCAGGATAGAAAAGAAATGCAAAAAAGCAAAATGGCTGTGTGAGGAGCCCTTACAAATAGCTGTGGAAAGAAGAGAAGTGAAAAGCAAAGGAGAAAAGGAAAGATACTCCCATTTGAATGCAGCGTTCCAAAGAATAGCCAGGAGAGATAAGAAAGACTTCCTCAGTGATCAATGTAAAGAAATAGAGGAAAACAACAGAATGGGAAAGACTAGAGATCTCTTCAAGAAAATTAGAGATACCAAGGGAACATTTCATGCAAAGATGGGTTCAATAAAGGATAGAAATGGTATAGACCTAACAGAAGCAGAAGATATTAAGAAGAGGTGGCAAGAATACACAGAAGAACCATACAAAAAAGATCTTCATGACCCAGATAATCATGATGGTGTGATCATCACCTAGAGCCAGACATCCTGGAATGTGAAGTCAAGTGGGCCTTAGGAAGCATCACTATGAACTAAGCTAGTGGAGGTGATGGAATTCCAGTGGAGCTATTTCAAATCCTGAAAGATGATGCTGTGAAAGTACTGCACTCAATATGCCAACAAATTTGGAAAACTCATCAGTGGCCACAGGACTGGAAAATGTCAGTTTTCATTCCAATCCCAAAGAAAGGCAATCCCAAAGAATGCTCAAACTATTGCACAATTGCACTCATCTCACATGCTAGTAAAGTGATGCTCAAAATTCTCCAAGCCAGGCTTCAGCAATATGTGAACCGTGAACTCCCAGATGTTCAAGCTGGTTTTAGAAAAGGCAGAGGAACCAGAAATCAAATTGCCAACATCCATTGGATCATTTGAAAAGCAAGAGGGTTCCAGAAAAAACATCTATTTCTGCTTTATTGACTATGCCAGAGCCTTTGACTTTGTGGATGACAATGAATTGGAAAATTCTGAAATAGATGGGAACACCAGACCACCTGACCTGCCTCTTAAGAAATCTGTATGTAGGTCATGAAGCAATAGTTAGAACTGGACATGGAACAACAGACTGGTTCCAAATAGGAAAAGGAGTACGTCAAGGCAGTATATTGTCACCCTGCTTATTTAACTTATATGCAGAGTACATCATGAGAAACGCTGGGCTGGAGGAAGCACAAGCTGGAATGAAGATTGCTGGGAGAAATATCAATAACCTCAGATATGCAGATGACACCACTCTTATGGCAGAAAGTGAAGAACTAAAGAGCCTCTTGATGAACGTGAAAGAGAGAGTGAAAAAGTTGGCTTAAAGCTCAACATTCAGAAAATTAAGATTATGGCATCTGGTCCCATCATTTCATGGGAAATAGATGGGGAAACAGTGGAAACAGTGGCTGACTTTATTTTTCTGGTCTCCAAAATCACTGCAGATGGTGATTGTAGCCATTAAATTAAAAGACGCTTACTCCTTGGAAGGAAAGTTTTGACCAACCTAGACAGCATATTAAAAAGCAGAGACATTACTTTGCCAACAAAGGTCTATCTAGTCAAGGCTATGGTTTTTCCAGTGGTCATGTATGGATGTTAGAGTTGGACTGTGAAGAAAGCTGAGTGTCGAAGAATTGATGCTTTCAAACTGTGGTGTTGGAGAAGACTCTTGAGAGTCCCTTGGACTGCAAGGAGATCCAACCAGTCCATCCTAAAGGAGATCAGTCCTGGGTTTTCATTGGAAGGACTGATGCTGAGGCTGAAACTTCAGTACTTTGGCCACCTCATGGGAAGCATTGACTCATTGGAGAAGACTCTGATGCTGGGAGGGATTGCCAGCAGGAGGAGAGGGGGATGACAGAGGATGAGCTGGCTGGGTGGCATCACCGACTCGATGGGCATGAGTTTGAGTAAACTCCGGGAGTTGGTGATGGACAGGGAGGTCTGGCGTGCTGCGATTCATGGGGTCGCAAAGAGTCGGACACGACTGAGTGACTGAACTGAACTGAACTGAACAAGAACCAGTGGGTTCTTGGTGCCTCAGCGGTGAAGAATTCGCCTGCCAATGCTGAAGACGAATTCGATCCCTGGGTCAGGAAGATCCCCTGGAGAAGGAAATGGCAATCCACTCCAGTATTCTTGCCTGAGAAATCCCATGGACAGAGGAGACTGGCAGGCTACAGTCCATGGGATCACAAAGAGTCAGACACGACTTAACAACTAAACAACAACAATAAAAAAACAGTGTATAGTGATTGTCAATAACAGATCTTTTATGACTATTAACACAATCAGTTGAATACAATAAGCTACTAGTGGCAGTAATTAATAAACAATAAATATTAGATTAACCTGTGCCTACTGATTTTCTGGAAGACAGTAAAGGAAAAGGAAGCAAGTTCACCAAAATCAAGCCAACTTTGGCCCTAACACCATCCACTTCCTTTTTTCCCCATTCTTCCTTTCTTCTCTGTCCATTTACTCCTTTACTTAACAAATATTCATTAAACCACCTTACTGTGCCAAGCTGAGATCACTAAGATGAACAAGATAATCAAGTTTCCTGCTTTCTTTGCAGGTTTACTGTGAGAAGGCTACTGATGAGTGGCAATGGGCAATAAGATAGAAGGTCATGAATTATCCATGAAAGCTGACTGGCTGAATCTACTTGTTTTCTACAATACGAATATTTGTAAAGCAGGGTCTTTCAACTTTGACTACACTGACATTTAGAGCCAGATAAGTCCTTGTTGTAGGGGACTGCCCATGTGTGGTGGGATATTTGGCAGTGCCCCTGGTCGCTACCAACTAGACACCCATAGAACCATCCAGTTTTGCCCACCAAAAATGTGTCCAGATATGGTCAACATCAAGAGAATTCAGGTTAACTAAGAACTGCTAGTGTAAAGGAACCATGAAAATGAGCTTTCTTGATGTTGTTTCTCACGTTTCAGTGTTTAGAGATGGACACTAAAGGAATGATGGAGGAAGGAGGGTGTGTGTATGTGTTTGTGTGATGGGTGTGGGGAGGGTACACATGCATATGCACACACTCACGCACCCAGGAGTCAGCTAATTTTATATGGAGATAGATGGACATATCAACAATTTAAATTTAAGATCTGTTGGTGTTTTGTCCTAAACAGTCTTCTCCAAGGTCTTGCATTTCAAGAAACAATATTGGCTTTTATTTGACATATTTACAGCAGCAGAATTTACTGAGGAATAAAGAATGCGTCGGTTAAACTTGCTGTGACAGATTGCTTTTGTTTCCTAGAAGACCCAGGCCATACACATTATCCTACAAAAGTCTTAATTCAATGTTTACAATAGCTATCTTTCTATTAGTTTCACATTGGCCAAATTTATGACACATTAGGCCTGCATTTTATGTTATTTGTAAATTCCTGCCCATTTTATGTGTCTGAGATCATAATTTTACTAATTCAAATGATTCTGAAGGTTTCTGGTTGTTATATCTTGCTCGTATGACATATTGTTGGTCATATCTATGATTTATTTGCTGATGAGTCCTTGGTCAGGAACACAACTTCCAATTATCCAACTAATTATAACATTATTCTGTGGGAAAACTTCAGCAGCTGAAACTGTTGACTTAGCTAGAATCAAAAAGAGCAGCTTAATAGCAGATAAACTAAAATGAAAATTGTGTTTTGGTTGACAATCTCCAATGTTCAAGAGACAAGAACTAAGTAACTCCATCTATCATGGATTGATACAGTGCAGTTTCCATGGTGGATGGGGCCACACTTGTAGCTTTTACTGTCAAGATGGCCAATTGGGAAGAATTGTTCTGAAAAATTTCCAAATTGAAAATATAATTGCTTTGTTACTACATGATGCAGTAACCCGGGTTTGAAAGACTACACACTCAGGCCATTAAGCATATACAAAAAAAGCTGACTTCACCATGCTTCAGTGTGGGCTTTTGTTCTCACAACAGAACACTCCTTGACTTTCAGGTAACTTGTACTCTATGCAAGGTCCTCCTGTATTGCACAGGGAGCTTGGCCCAATGTTCCGTAATAACCTAAATGGGAAAAGAACTTGAAGAAGAACAAACACATGCATATGTATAACTGAATCACCTTGCCGTCCACCTGAAACAAACACAGCATTGTTAATCAGCTATACTCCAATATATAAAATGAACATTAAAAGAAGTTGAGACCTGGATAGCCTGGATCTTTGTGGGGTTAGTAAAGTTTATTCTCTGCCTGGAGCAAAAGGTAGTGCAAAGTAAATCAGAAAGGTAGAAAAGCCGTATCAGAAGTTATTAGAATATGGGGCAAAGTTATTTTTATATCATTGCCAAGCTCTTCCAGTTATATGCTTCCTACACAACAAAGAGGATGATTACTCATATTGTGTGGTTGCTATCTGGTGAAGAGGAGCCTTCTTCCCTTGTCATTTTTTCAAATTGTTCTTGGGCAGTGCAAAGATGAAGATCACTAAAGGAGGACTTCAGGGGTGGAAAGCATACCTGTCCTACTTCCTGAGAGACAGAAATTCTCTAGCAGGGAACTTCCCTGGTGATCCAGTGATTAAGACGCCATGCTTCCAATGCAGGTGTCTTGGGTTTGATCTTTGATTGGAGAACTAAGGTCCCGCATGCTGCATGGTGTGGCCACAAAAGAAGAAAGAAAAGGAAAGAAATCCTTCTGCAGGATTCCAATTTAAAGGAATGACCCAATAAGATTTCTGACTTTGAATACTAGCCTACACAGTTGTATTTGTATAAAACATAAAACATTTCTAAGAGAGGAGCTAGAACCATTGTTTATGAATATTTAGTTTCTAAGAAAGCCCTCAGACCTGAGAAATATCAACAAAAAAGTGGGCTAATATGGGAGCATTTTCATTAATGCCATTCCAAAATACGGCCACAGAGGACAACAGATCAGGCAGAGTCTATCAAAGAGCAGAGAATGGGCCATAAAAGCAAAGGGTCAGAGTGATTCTCAGAAAGAACAGGGGCAGCTTGACTCGCTGAGCAAGTCCTCATTCCACTACTTGCTGTTCCTGTTCAGCTGCACATTCATTCATTTATTTAATCATTCATTCAACAAGCACTGTTACTTATAGTGTCCCAATGTTACAAAATTACATGAGTGAATAGAACCAAAGTTTATATGTGCAATGATGTAGTGATTACTAATGCTTCCCACCCACTCTGCTTTTCTGTTCTTTCTCCCCTATCAGATCGTGTATGTTGGGTGTGTGGCTGTGAGGCGTGCCCATCGCCTCATAACCCCAAACTTGAAGTGCGGTTCAACCTTCAAATGAGATCTTAGTTTCTCTTGCTGGGGACTGAGTATGTTCATGTAGACATCAAAGAAGGAAAAAACATATACTCATAGTAGTACTAAGACCCCATCTTCATGGTGTGGTCTGAGTGGCATCCATGCCCAGGCTCTACATGTAGGGGGAAGGGGCAGGGCAGAAGAAGCCTGTCCACAGCCTAGATGGTCTGCATGCAGGAGTGGCAGGCACTCTTCACTGGAAAGAAACTAGTGTTTCTAGTTTCTAGTCATGTCAGATGATCATTGCCCAGGGAAGTGGAAAGTGTTGCTTAACCATGAGCCTAAAGAGAAGAGAATGAAATTGGATGAAAAATAATAGCCTCCGCCACATAACACCACTCTCCTGAAATCTTTAGTAAGAAGGAGAAAAATATAGAAACTGTATTAGCTTATTTTAGCAACAAGGCTGTGCTTACCAGAGGAGACCCAAATTAGCACAGGAATAATTTGCTTGTGTTAAAGACACTTCCCACTGATAGACCTTGCTGCCATTCTTCAGGGTAAAATGTGTAGCACCCACTGAATAAGACCAGAACCCCAGAAGAAGATGGTTGGAATAAAAGGATGGGGCAAGAATTGGAGAGGAGAGGGAATATACCCCTTGCTGCCCATCTTGGCTTCAAAAATCTCTGTTTAAACCTGACATTTTATTCTTGGTGGTTCATTCCATGGTGTTAAAACACTCGACAATCCATAGTCCCTTAGAGTCTAAATGTCACAGGGATGGTTAATGCTTTTAATCTCTTACACCATTGATGCAAAAATATTTTTGCATTGTCAGAAAGATCTGGTGCCTGGGGAGTTCTGAACAGATGAAAAAGTCCCACTAAAATTGGTGATGGGAGAAAAGTGGCCCTGAACATTCTGTTTGATGCCAGAGGAATGGAGAGCCATCTACTTCACTGAGGAGGTTTTCCAGAGATTTTTCTTTCCCCTCTCCTCATTCCTGTGTGAGTCATCGAATTGCACACCCTTATTTATCCCCCTCTTAGGTATAGATGACTCACACATTTATTTTTGTAACTATGACCTCCCTTCAAGCCCCACACTCATATCCCTGTGCTTACCAGTCATGTCCACTGGGAAGTTCCCTGGGAAATTCCAACACAACCTTATTTCCCTCAAAATCAGCTTCCATCTACCTTCTCTATGTTATTTCTTGGGCCATCATACACTCAGTCACTCACCCAGGAGTTCCTTTTGTGTCCTCCGTCTCTTCCATTTTCCGTTTAATCACTTCAAAAGTCCTATTTATTTTACCTCATAAATAACCCCACCCCTAGGGGTTCTTAAATCACTTTTCATTCCCTCTTAGCCATAAATACTGTAATAACTGATTGACAGGTCTCCTTATCCCAGTGTTCTTGACCACCAGCTGAACCCCCAGATTTATTTTCCAGATTCCTGCTATAAGGATCTATTTGACCATCTCACTTCCTCATGCAAAACCTCTCAGTGACTCCTTGTGACCAAACTTACAAAATTGTATTCTTCCAGAATCCTCTCCACAGTCTGGCTTTCCTTGAGTCTTTGAATTCGTCTCCCTCAGTTCCTCTACCAGCCCCTCTGCCCCTTCTGTTCACCTCTAATTCCCTTGAACACACCTTGCTGGCCAATTGTCTTTGTTCCTGCTTTTCTCTTCTCTTAGTTTTTCTTACGATGTCCCCTACTTGTGCTATACAGCTCAGCCTAGGAGCTTCTCTGGTGCTTGACTTTGTTCTCTTCTCTTGACTCCTCTTCTGGGTTAAGGGTCCTTCTATGTGACCCTACAGTCTCCTATGCATTCCAGAGTTCAGCAACTTATGGTTTGGCATTGAAATGATGTGTGTGTCCTGCTTGCCTGGTAGACTATTTTTTTCAGGGGAAGGAACTATGTCTTGGTCACTCTTCATTCATAAGTGTCTGGACCTGGCACATCCCCTGCTGTGACAAATGCTTCTTTCTTTGATGTGGCTTCACCTGTGAGGAAAGCATGTCATGGGCAGGACAAAGGGTGACTGTGAATGAGACAAGAAGATCATGAGAAGCCTTAGAAAGTTCAACATTGGATGCCACTTGCCTTCAACCTGTTGATATTGTCCAAAGGAAAGGGCTGATAAACTTCCCTGGTGGTCCAGTGGTTAAAACTTCACTTTCCAATGCAGGGGATGTGGGTTTGATCCCTGATTTGGGGAAATAAGATTCCAAGTGCCTTGTGGCCAAAAAATAAAAAAGAGAAGCGATATTATAACAAATCCAATAAAGACTTTAAATATGGTCTACATTAAAATTTTAAAAATAAAAAAAAAAAAATCTGAAGAAAGAGAGAGTTGGCAACTTTCTGATAACAGTGGGTAGTTGACTTTGCAGCAAAATGAACACGTGTGTGCTCAGTTTGGCCTGACTGTCTGCTACCAATGGGCTATAGCCCACCAGGCTCCTCTCACCATGGAGTCTCCCAGGCAAGAAATACTGGGGTGGGTTGCCATTTCCTTCTCCGGGGATCTTCTCGACTCAGGGTTCGAACTCACATCTCTTGGGTCTCCTGCACTGCCAGGAAGATTCTTTACCACCTGCACTTAATCCAAAGAGGAAGAAAATATTTGTTATAATTTCTAGCTTGAGAAAAAAGTTCAAAGGCTCCTCAATCTGCCCTTTTCCTAGACGTGAGCACTGACCAGCCAAGATTCTTCTTTGGGACCATAAATGTCTTCTGTAAATCCACAATTTTCTCTGATCCAATACTGTTGCCTACATCCTTGACAACTTTTGCATTTTTTTTTTCATTTATCTCAGAAGTATTTTCTAATTTTTCATGTGATGCCTTCTTTGCCCCATTGGATGTTTAAGATGCTGCTATTTTATGTCCATATATTTATATATTTTCAAATATATTTCTATTATTGATTTCTAATTTTATTTCATTGCATGGGATGTTATGTTTTAGTTGATTTCAATCCTTTTACATTTTCTATGACTCCTTTCATTGCCTAACATGATCTATCCTACAGAATTTTCTATGTACTCTTGAGTATAATATGTGTTCTGCTCATGCTGAGTGACATCTAGAGTTGTGTCTTAGATCTAGTCAGTTTCTAGTGCTTTTGAAATCTTCTATATCCTCATTATTCTTTGCAATTATTTTAACCATTATTGAAAGTGTTGTATTAAAGTCTCCAACTATTATTGATGAATGGTATATTCTTCCCTTTCATTATGTTAGTTTTTGTTTTATGTATTCTAAGGCTCAGATTGTATGTGCACATGTGTTTATAACTGCTATGTCTTCTTGCTTATGTAGAGCAACAGGTTCTACAGCAGATTCTTGCTGGAATAAAGAATAGCAGCAGGAATGTGAACTTTTATCCTAACCAGTATGCAGCAGGACAGCCTCTTGTCCTTTAGCCAGTGAAGCCGCCATTGCCATTTTGCAGACCACAAAGAAATGACGAATGTTCTCCTATTCTGTGTTTGGCAAACTGCAGACATACCCTTAGGCTGGTTTGCTTCTACAAAGCAACCCCAAGGATGTCTTGGAGGTCCTGTGACATTGCACAAGTGTGAATGCCAAACAGAAAATAATTTTTATAGTTTATCTATTTGTTATAGTCATGCCATTCCTTCTACACAGGAAATTACCCATGTGTCTATATCTTAAAAAAAATTGCCACCCATGATCGTGTTCCAAGGTAGTTGCAAGATGGATCACTAATGCAATATTTAGCAGATAACTTTCTCCCTCAGTCTATGATTCATGTCAGTCACACTGGAATGTACCCCGCAAACAGATTTAGTGTCAGATCTGGCAGTCAGTCACTCTGCTCCACCAGAGACCTTTGATGTGCCATTGCTCAATCGCTAGTGATGACCACTAGGTTCTAAGCCATTAGATTCGTGAGGTGGAAGAAAACAACTACCCACAAAAGGGCATAGCACCTCATCTGCACTCCCTGCTTCAAAGGTTGCTTCTCATAGTGATCTTGGCTATTTCTTAGGAAGCTGAGACTTGAGGTATGTAGATTTTGTGTTCATGTCAGTCTTTTGTTCCTGTATGAATTTATTCTTGCAGCAGTCATTGTACATAATGGCATCAGTATTTGCAAGGAGGATCCCATTAGTGCCATCAAAAGGATGCTCCATTTTGCTTCCAGGTCCAGACAATAATGTTTGAAACAAGAGAAAGTCTTGCACAATACACAAGCATTCCAGATACTGCAAATACTTTTCAAGTACCCGTGAATCTAAGAGATGTTGGAAATTCAGAGGACTGAACTTTAATGGCACTAAAAAAATTTTTTTAAGAGAAACATTGCAAATATATGGTGCATCAACTTGAAGAAATTTGGAGTGTCTTTTCCCACTTGTTCCTCTTCTAATCTTCCTCATGCCTCTAGATATTTTTTTCTTTTTTATTTTATCTTAATTTGGAGGGCCATGCTTCATGGGCTGTGAGATCTTAGTTCCAAGTCTAGGGGTCAAACCCGTACCCTCTGCAGTGGAAGCATGGAGTCCTAATCACTGCACCACAAAGGCATTTCCTTATTTTTTCTTAAAAGAAATTTTCAGTATTGCATTTCATTCTGTATGTATATATATTCATCCTACCACACTAGCACATTGTTTCTCCTCCAGAGCTTTAATGTGTCAGTTCACAAACACATATATGTATATGAGTGAGTATTCACCAGTCATATATATATCAATGGCAATATGACAAGTCATCTGAGCTGGCAGATCAAAAAAGTACTAACTTACCCTAAGGACTTTTGAAGTTGAATGTTTATTCTTGGAAGATTGGGATATTTTCTTAAGAAGGGAAAAATACTATGTACTCAGATGATACAAGGAAATAGCAATCTCATGGTTTACTGTAACTGAATATGAACTCTCCCCACACCCCCCATACTCAGGTCGCTTTCAATTACCTAGTGAAGAAACATTTAGAAATACTTGAAAAATCTTGAATTGCAGAAGTTCCCTGGTGGACTAGTGGTTAGGATTTTAGGCTTTTATTGCTGTGGCCAGTATTCAATCCCTGGGGTGAACTGAGATCCAATAAGCCATGTGGAGTGCTCCCCCCACCCCCACAAAAGAAAAGTTTCAAATGGCTTCAAACTAGAGTAAAGTTTACCAAGTCTGAGGTGACTTTTTTCAAAGGCTAAACTTTTTGTCTACAAATTGACCATGGACTCCCTCACTGAGGACTCCATTATTCCTACAGAACCTTGTCATCTGTCTCTTGCTTTTCTCCCTTGTTGTGTCATCCCATTTCTTGGCTTTGTCTTCTGCTATGATAACCTTCATTTCCACATTTTATTGCTGAAGAGGCAGTGGGGGGCCTCAGAAAGCCCAGCCCTTCTACCTTTGCTTCAAATGCAATCAAATCTAAGACAGAACTGAGCTGGGGGCTTGCTGTCCCCTTTCCTCCAGTGTCTCCAGATCTTTCAAGTTGAGTGACACCCAGTTCAATAGCCTCCTGCTCAAGAAGTCCCAGCCTGTACCCTGTGGAACCCTTCAAAGACATATCACACACATCTACACACATACAGATATACACATATACACACATACAGATATACACATGCACACATACAGATACACACAGACACACAGCAATGCTAACAAACGAACTCAAGAAAACAGCAAGTTTTGCCTGGGTGGCAGCAACTTGCATGTCTGCTGAGGAGTTCCAAGTTGAAAAGTCCATCATCAGTGTCATGAAAACAGTATGCTCTTCAATGGGAAATAGGTGGGTGACTTGGCCCTTCCTGGGCAGATCACACAATGGCTCCAGGTTGACTTTTGATAAGGAACATGGCAGAGTTCAGTGTGCTTGTTAGATAGAAATGCCACAGATCAGCTCCTGGAAACTTTTCTACCCTAATCAGCCTCAGTCTGTTTATTTTCAAATCTACGTGTCGCTCTTTTAGGCAGGTTTCCAGAGGGATCATCTGGAGGTAAGTGTATTTCCAGCTTCCTCCCCTGCTAATAATGGCCAAGAAGAAACTGACCTAACCAAAGAAGTTGTACTTTAAGCCTCCATGGCACCTTTGCTGGAATTTTCCACAAGTACCTTATTCTAAGTTATACTATTTCAAATTGTACCTAATTCTTAATTATTTGAATGATTTCCACATGTATGCATCACACTTGTTTCATTTTCAAGTATTTTGGTTTGTGCACCCAGAAGTAAGAGATGTTTTTAGCAGATATATATAAATATATCGTTGGCTGCCCAAGCGCAGGCTGTCACCAGGCTGCTCAGCCCACTGAGCACAAATGTGTCCTTTCAGAAGTCAGCTTCTGATTTGTGAGATGGAGATGTTCCTCATTGATTTTTACTTTTCCAAATGCAAGTATTGCATGGTCTACTCCAATATTAGGCTCTAATCAGATAGCTTTTTGACATCAATTTTTTTCTCCACTTTTAGGGATATGTCTCTGGAATATGTCTCCAGAAACCTGAACAGCAGGATACACTTTCATGCCTTACCTGGAGCCAATTTGTGCTGGGGAAAATTGTGTTGTTCTCCTTAAAGGAGGGCTGTGTTAAATTAAATGGAACACTCTTTTCCAAATGTATTTATATACACAATCTAATAATGTTAAATGGCACTCTACAGGATAAATATGGGGAGGCATTACTTGCATGTATTGATAGCCTAGTAGAGCTTCTTCTGGTTCTGTGTGATCCTTGGTGTATACTGGCTCTTTTCATTCTGGTAGGACATATGCATCCAGGTGATCTAGAAGGTGTTCCAAATCATCAGGATAGCAGTTTAAAATAAGTGAGGTCAAACCCAACAGCATTTTATGGTGTTCAATATTTTGACCCTTTGAAGAGATGTCAAGTATAAATTTAGTTCACAATTATATGAAACTGACTTACTCACCTATCCTGAGTAGCACCAGGAGAGATTTCCTGAACTTGTTGAGAGCAACCTTGAAGCGATGTCTCCCAGCCCATTGAATGACAAATTGAACAAGGAGTGTTAGGAATTCTGAGCAAGGTTTTCACATTCTATGTAATATTTCTCATTGTGAAGATATTGAAAAGTCTTTTTAACTTTCCTATTTGCTTCCTATCAGTGAACCATCGAAAAATTGAAAAATATTTGACTCACTATGTTTGAATGACTATGGATCATTCTTGGTTGGGAAGGTCTTTGAGGGTGAAAAGAAAGTTCCATTTAGGTCAAAAGAATAGTGAGTGAAGGGAAACAGAAAGAAACTTGCTAAAATTTAAACTTAATCTTAAACACTGTATTATATCCTAAAATCAGGTATATAGCCAATCTTTGTAGGGACTTCTAGGTTGACTGTGCTGACCAGTGAGAGGGCAGGCTCTGAGACACAGATTCTGGAGAGGGGTTGAGGAAGTCACCCTTTATCATAGGCACTACTCTCCCTCTGCTTGGGACCCAGCCATCCCACATAACAAAGCTCACGCTGTAAAACGTCATCAACAGTGAGCAGCACTGGGTGAGCATGCTTTTCCCCCAGGGATATCCCAATCCCAGTCTCTGCAGATCCACAGAGATGATCCCAGCTCATAGGCCCCAAGAATATACTCTTCTGTGATTGCAGAAGATGCAAACTTAATCCTTTATATACTGGAAATAACTTCCAATGAGAAGTTGTGTACGATTTACCCCTAGGGCCTAACTCCATGGGGAGTGGGAGAGTCCATGGATGAGGAGTCGAACAGCTGCCCACCTGCAGCTGGGTTGTGTTGGTTAAATTTTTGTGGTCTAGAAAACGGATCTGCTTTCAACTACTTCATCACACTGTTGGTCCTCCACAGCCCCCACTGAAAAAGCTACAGCAAACCACCTGTGATCTAGTCTCAACAAGAGTGTCTAAAGGGTAAGCATTCTATGCGTGCTTCCACTCAAGCTGGGAAGACAGAAAGCTTCACACCTGAGTTTAAACATGTCCTAAATTAGATTGTGTTTTAATGCTGTGCCCTTGATTTTTAAGGGGACTCTGTGTGGCATCTTTCCCTGTAGCTCCCATCACTCAGTGTTCCCCAGAAGAGACCTTACCAGCAGGATTGCCTTGAGAAACTAATGCAAGAAAAATACATTTGCTTCCCTGTAGAACTAGTGCCTTTCTTCTTTGTTGTTCAGCCTCTCAGTCATGTTCAACCTTTGCAACCCCATGGACATGCCAGGCTTCTCTGTCCTTCACCATCTTCCAGAGCTTCCTTAAACTCATGCCCATTGAGTCGGTGATGCCATCCAACCATCTTGTCCTCTGTCATCCCCTTCTCCTCCTGCCTTCAATCTTTCCAAGCAACAGGGTCTTTTCCAATGAGTCAGTTCTTTGCATCAGGTGGCCAAAGTGTTGGAGTTTCAGCTTCAGCATCAGTCCTTCCAATGAATAATCAGGACTGATTTTCTTTAGGATTGACTGGTTTGATCTCCTTGTAGTCCAAGAGATTCTCAAGAGTCTTCTCCAACACCACAGTTCAAAAGCATTAAGTCTTAGGCACTCAGCCTTCTCAATGGTCCAACTCTCACATCAGTGCATGACTACTGAAAAAATCATAGCTTTGACTAGACAGACCTTTGTTGGCAAAGTACTGTCTCTGCTTTTTAATATGCTGTCTAGGTTGGTCATAGCTTTTCTTCCAAGGAGCAAGCATCTTTCATGGCTGCAGTCACCATCTGCAGCGATTTTGGAGCCCAAGAAAACAGTCTCTCACTGTTTCCTTTGTTTCCCATCTATTTGCTAAGAAGTGATGGGACTGGATGCGATGATCTTAGCTTTTTGAATGTTGAGTTTTAAGCCAACTTTTTCACTCTCCTCTTTCACTTTCATAAGAGGCTCTTTAGTTCCTCTTCACTTTCTGCCATAAGGGTGGTGTCATCTGCACATTTGAGATTATTGATATTTCTCCCAGCAATCTTGATTCCAGCTTGTGCTTCATCCACCCTGGCATTTCACATGATGTTACTGTGCATATAAGTTAAATAAGCCAGGTGACAATATACAGCCTTGACATACTCGTTTCCCAATTTAGAACTAGTCTGTTGTTCCATTTCTGGTTCTAACTGTTGCTTCTTGACCTGCATACAGATTTTTCAGGAGGCAGGTAAGGTGGTCTGGTATTTCCATCTCTTTTAAGAATTTTCCACACTTTGTTGTGATCTACACAGTCAAAGGCTTTGGTGTAATCAGTAAAGCATAAGTTGATTATCTGCATATCTAAGGTTATTGATATTTCTCCTGGCAATCTTGATTCCAGCTTCTGATTCATCCAGCCTTTCTTCTTATGGAATGATAAAGCTGTACCTCCCATTTTTTGCTTTGGCTGCCTTGGGACTTAGAGCCTAATTTTTATGTGTGTGGCTGTATGAGTCCATAAACCCTGTGTATTTACATTTTTTGTCATCTTTCCTTCTTTCCTTTCTCTTTTTCCTTCATGAATTTGTTTTAGTCCTACTCTCATCAATTACTCTGAGAAAGAGATGGAGGGACATCAATAATGATTAAAACATAGAACGGTGTTCAGCAATTTTCAAAGTAAAGATTGTTTCACCTCAGCATGACTATTGGCCAATTTCTAATGACAGCACTGTAAATCATATTCATTGGTTGTTGAATTAATTATGAATTGAGCTGCATATGGTGTTTCTTTTCAAGTATTATATGTGTGTGTGTGTGTGTGTGTGTATACACATTAAAACACAGAAAACAAATTCAAAAATACTTTTGTGATTGATTTGTTTCAGGAATTTGTCAATTCTACTCCTTAAAGACAGATTAGACCCTTTTGAAAGAACTGATGCTGGAAAGAGATCCATGGTTTGGTGAAAGAGTTTCTGAAAGAAACAATGGAGAGAAAATATATGAAACCATTCTAGAAACTGTTTCAGTCAGTCTAGAGATGTTCATTGTAGCTGCTTATCTATAATCCGGAAAGATGAACTTGTGCACCCAGCAGATCTGGTAGTTCTTCCCTTCTGCAATCTTTTGGAAAGTTTGATGTTTACCATCCCATGATCCTGGACATGACCAAACACTTCCTTCTCCAGGCGCAGTGTCTATGAAGCACAACTTAGGAGTTACTCAGACAATCTGTGTGTTGCCCAAATGGGGTAAGAATGGACATGCCTTGGGCAATGTCTCCTGTTACTGCCCAGTCCCGTGCTCCTTTTTCCTGTAACCACTGCTTCTGCACAGGTCAGAGCACGGTCTCATGGGCATAGAAAATGTGCTGCCAGGCCTCCCAGGGGTGGGGATGTTATCCTTGTCACAGCTGGAAAAGAGCAAGTTGAGGTTGGATCACAAAGTGTTATTGTAAGCCACCAAGTTCATGTGTAAGAAATGAGAGAATTGCAGAATCTCCACTGAGTGACTAAGACAAGCACAGAACCCGAGTGCAGAGTGCATCTCATAAGAAACTGATAACCAGATCTGCCCACACCCACGTAATTAAAATAAAATCACCTCTTCCCCACTTCCCAATCTCATATTAATACAATCCCACCCTCAATCAAAATGAAGTCAATGATATACATGTATAAATTCTGGCTTTGCAGCTTTGACTATCCTTTCCCAAATGATGAGAATTGCTGGAAATAACAGTGATTTCTCAACTAGAAATACACTAAGTAAATACAAAATGTCACTCCCCCACTATTTCTTCCCTAATATAGAGGCTCAGACTGAAATCAAATGAAGAAAAATAAATATGATGCTTATTTCTAATCTGTGGGGTGCAGTTTTAATAATTTCAGTAGATTTCTATATAGCCTACCCATTTTTTTTTTTTTCTCTTTCATTAACCTAATGAAAGTTCCAAGTGAAAAACATACTATTCTGTGAACAATGGATATGATAAGGGCTGGAACAAATTCTTCTTTCTGTCCATATCTTTGAGTCTTATTTACCTATTTCTGTGAAACTAGAATGAATGAAATAGGATAAGGTAGATATCTGACATTTATGAAATAAACCCTTCTACAACAAATCATTTATAATACTCACAGACTAGGTCACAAACTGATCCATTCTCTTTATTGTCTCATAACTTTGGATCAAGCAATGAAACTGAGTTTGCCGAGTCAGCTGTGAGAAGTGCTTCAAGGTCAGTCTCCTGCTGTTGTCATGGCTGAGCTCAAACCCAGATGGCAGTTAGTCACCATCAGTTAACTATGCTCCTTCCATACGTGTGATCCGGCCAGTGGTTCTGGCTCAGGGTAGCTGAGGAACTGACCCAGTGTGGAGTCAAGACTTATTAGTTTCCAACCTTGACAAGGCCACCTCAGAGGTGACGGGCAGATCCTGAGGCCAAAAGAGACATCAAGTAACAGAACAAAGTCCTCCAGGGCTTGTGAAGAAGAAAAGTAGTGCTGATCATAAGACAAAAGGCTGGGCTGGCTAAATGTAGCAAGAGGATGCATGATTCAAGGTTTGATAAATCAAGATGAAGGAATACAAAGCAAGGTGAGCAAACGTGTTCTCAGAAGCAAAACCTCAAGTAACAAGAAGGCTGCTGCTGCTCCATCTTGGAGGGCTGTCTGCCATAGACCCGCTGCAGTACGTGGGAAGAGCCCCACTTTGAGAGCCGCCAATATTTGAAAGGCCTAAGGGAGTTTCAAGCCCTCCTTGTGAGCCTCTCCAGTGGCCTGCTTGTGGTCCTGTGGGTCCTGAGTGACCCCTAGAGACCCAGTCCCTTCCAGCAGCACCCCTGTTATGTTTTCCTTCCTGCTCTAACCAGTGGAGAGGCCAGCTCAGGGCAATGCCAGTGTCAAGATGGCTTGTTCTGCTTCTGGCTTAAGAGAAAGCCCTGTAAACACCACTGGTGCTGGGCTGTTGCAGAGTCTTTCTCGACAAAAATCCTTGTGCTAGAAATGGTTCATCAAGTCTTATCACAGGATCTGTCTCAGTGTCATGTCGATGTTTGGCAGAAAATAATAAAATTCTATAAAGCAATTATTCTTCAAGTAAAAAATTAAAAAAATACATAGCAACAAAAAAACCTTAAAAAACAGAAAACAACTTATTGGGAAACACTGTTACGCAATGCCCTGCTTCAGATAAGGGATCATCCCAAAGAAATAAAAGTGCAAAGCGTTAGTCACTCAGTCATGTCCAACTCTTTGGGACTCCATGGACCGTAGCCCACCAGGCTCCTCTGTCCATGGAATTTTCCAGGCCAGAATACAGGAGTGGTTTGCCATTCCAATTCTCCAGGGGATCTTCCCTACTTAGGAATCGAACCTGGGTCTCCTGCACTGCAGACAGATTCTTTACTGCCTGAGCCACCAGGGAAGCCCCTTTAGAATCCAATCCCAAGTAATATATCTTCAGTAGAATCTAGAAACCTGTTGCCCGGTTTCAGGTCCACATCTTATTGGATCAGTCATTCTGTCTAAAGGTTTTTGTTTGCTCTATTTTCTGCATCTGCTTTGATTTGCCTGAGTTAACACTGATTTCTGTCTTTGATTGTTTTCAGTAATATTACTGAAAAGGCTTAAAGCACTTTAGTATGCCCAGTTCCTAAGATAATATTATAAAGCATAGCTATGCTGTTACAGGGTTAGTTATTCCCGATGGCTTTTGTCCCAGGGATATGGACTGAAAGGCTTTCTCCTTCCAGTGGTGGCAGAGGGGTGCAGCTCTGTGTCAGACAGAAACAAGTATTTCCAGAGCACCATCCTTTGTAGGTAAGAATCACCTGATTCATTCCTTTCTGGGCAACAAAATATTGATGGCAACACACTGAATCTGTCAGGTGGGGTTCTTAATTTAGAACTTTTCAGAATTAAGATTTGAGAGTGGGATCTTCCTTGGTAGCTCAGTGGTAAAGAATCCACTTGCCAATGCAGGAGACACAGGTTCAATCCCTGATCTGGGAAGATCCCCCACGCTGCTGAGCAACTAAGCCCATGGGCCACAATGACTGAGCCTGCGCTCCAGAGCCTGGCTGCTGCAATTCCTGAAGACCCTGTGCCCTAGAGCCCATGCTCTGCAACAAGAGACGTCACCTCAATGAGAAGGCATAACACTGGGACTAGAGAAAGCCCACTCAGCAAGGACAACCCAGCATAGCCCCAAATAATTAAATTTTTAAAATTATTAAAAAAAAAGATTTGATAGTATGAGTGAACTCAGGCACTGAAGTTTTAACTGTATTTTTTTTTCCTTTATGTGTAGGTACTCTTTTTGTGCCCAGTGTAGACTAGATGTCAATGATACAAATACGAAATGTGGTTTCTGCCCTCAGGGAACTCACAAGCTACTAGTGGAGAAAGTCTCAGATAAAAGCACAGGATGGTAAGTATTTTGATGAATTTGCCTACGATGGCATTGGACTCTGAGGAGGCAGTTCTGACACACTTCCCGGAGGAGCTGAATCTTGAACTAAGCATTCACCTGATGGGTTTAGGGTAGTGGATTCCATAAAGAAGGGCAAGGAATCAAAAGGAACAAATCAGGAGGGCTGGTTGAGGGGGACAACATCAAAGAAGCTTGGTGACGCTGCAGGAGCTGACGATGCTGCCTTTTGTCAGCATTTGAGAGGCTCTAAAGTATTTGAAGCAAAAGAGTGACATGCTCTGATCTGTGGGCTTTTAAAAAGAATTTTTTTTTAAGAAAAAATAATGTGGCAGCAGAGTTATAGATGGGTTCAGAGATGTGGAAGGGAGACAGAGACCAGTCTAAAGATCAGTACAATCTCCAGAAAGATGCTGGGGAGGACCAAGATCAGGCCAAAGCAGGGAAACAAGCTGGAAGGGAGGCATCCGAGAGATTTAAAAAGGTTTCATGTAGACATGAGTCAGCAAGGCTGAAGGCTAACTCTCAGATTTTGTGGATGAATTATGATATAACTCATAGTAGTGGCAGATCATCTTTTTAAATTTCAGCTGTATTGAGGTATAATTAACATATAAAATTATAAGATATTTAATGTGTACATTGTGATTTGAATCATGTGTACATTGTGCAAGGGCTCCCCTCATCTAGTTAATGCACACACCCATCACTTCTTTTTTTGTGTGAGAACATGATACAGTGATATCCACCAGATATCCTCAGACTTTATTCATCTTATAGCTCAAGTCTTACCAGCCTCTCTCTATTTCTTACAAACTCCTAGCCCCTGCAGCCACTTTTCTACTGTCTGTTTCTATGAGTTTGACTTTATTTATTTATTTATTTTGAGTTTGACTTTTTAAAAAATCCACATACAGGTGATATCATGCAGCATTTGCTTTTTCCTGTCTGGATTATTTCACTTAGCATAATCTGCTGAGGAATTGATGCTTTCAAATTGTGGTGCTGGAGAAGACTCTTGAGAGTCCCTAGAACTGCAAGGAGATCAAACCTGTTAGTCCTAAAGGAAATCAACCCTGAATGCTCATTGGAAGGACTGATGTTTTGGCCACTTGATGCAAAGAGCCGACTCATTGGAAAAGAGCCTGTGCTGGGAAAGATTGAAAGCAAAAGGAGTACGGGGCAGCAGAGGATAAGATGGCTGGATGGCATCACTGACTCAATGGACATGAATCTAAGCAAACCCTGGGAAACAGTGAAGGACAGGGGAACACGGTGTGCTGCAGTCCCTGGGGTCGTAAAGAGATGGGCACGACTTAGTGACTGAACAACAACAACGAACACCCTCAAGTGCTCTTTTCACTCAAAAATATACTGTTATATTATTTTCATGTCAATCAATATGCACCCTGAAGTCATTTAAAATGCCTGCACCATTCTTTGGGTGCATGTATACCATAATTAATCTAATCATTTTCTACTTGGAGGTCATTTAGCTTCATAGCTTTTACTAAACAATGCTGTCTTAAGTGTCAGGTTTGGAACTTGATTTTGCTCACTTACCAGCTCAGAAGTAAACCTGTTGCTGTGTTGCAGATGCTGGCAGAAGACACAAGATACCTGGATCAGAGACAAGGGACTTTATCACCTATATCCACCAGAGACAGCAGAAGCATCAGCATGCCACTGGTTACACTGGCCTCAGGAATGCTAAGAAAAGCAGTAATTCCATGGACCCAGTTGGATGCTATGAATGCAGTAGGTTGGCTTTGCAGCTGAAGAACATCAGGTTTGGGGAATCTACTTTTGCTGTGTAAGCAGTAGGCAAGCCCTCTCTGCCCCAGGAGGAGACATTACCTCATCCTTCAAGGTCACTTGGTGCTTTAAGCACCATTCTGAGACAGGGACTGGGTAAAGAAATAGGATGCTGCATTCTTGGCATATCCAACAAGGTGTGTAGGAACATAAGAGAACCATGAAGGACTATCTCTGAACAACAACTGTTCTTTCCTATACATTTGAAAATATCTTTAGGAGGAAATTCCCTGGAGCAAAGTGGTTATAACCCGGTGCTTTCACTGCTGAAGGCCCCAGGCTCAATCCT
Organism: Dama dama; assembly: GCF_033118175.1. NCBI lineage: Eukaryota > Metazoa > Chordata > Mammalia > Artiodactyla > Cervidae > Dama > Dama dama. The sequence continues at coordinate 76,434,945 of NC_083698.1, read as the reverse complement.
TCGTTGGAGAACTAAGATCCCACAAGCCATATGGCCAAAAAGAAAAAAAAAAGAAAAAAGAAAAAGTATCTTTAGGATCAATTCAAAGGACTGGAGTTACCCAACCAAAAAGTTTACACTGCTGTAGACCTTCTGTACCTGTTACTAGATGACTTTCTAGAAACTTCCTTTGGCAGGTTTGCTTTCTCAGTTATGTTCTAGAAAATGACTATTGTTGTTCCTTTGCTGGTTCAGGAATGACATTTCTCATGTGAGCTCGCAGGTCCATGGTGGTGTTCTCTGCTTTTCTGGGGATATTTCTCATTTGAGCCAACAGGGTATTTTAGCAGAGCTGTTTCCTGATTGGTGGCAAGCTGAAAACAGATCGCTTGCTCCAGGTTGGTGGGAACAGGAATGCTAAGATAAGCAACAGCATGGCCTTCCCACCCACCCTCCCCGCCTACAGCAGGTCATGTCTCTTCCTTTTCTGGAGGCTCGGGTCCTTGTTTTCTCATTTGATCTCACACTACAGGCAGGTGGTATGTTGTGTCTGTGTGCTTGTAGGTGAATTTTAATGATATTTCAAGGCATCCTGGAAAAACAAAATACTTCTTTGGATTGCTTTTGTCAAATAATAAAATTATTTGACATAAGTCTCATTGAAACCAGATGTGGAAATATGCAATTCTTACTTTTTTACTATCCTTCCCTGGGGGCTCTTGGCTTATGCCAATCTGAATTTTGATGTTGAAAGCCTCAGGGCTCTCTTTTTTCCAGGTGTGTTGTCTTTTATATATAGGAAAACTCTGGGAGAGGACCCTTGAGCAGTAGCTAACACTGTTAAAAGCAAGACTGAACCATCAGAGATTTAAATCAGGAAGGGAGATTGGTTCTTGGATCAAATCCTCTCCTGCACTAGGTCTTGTGCAGGCATCCTGATAGTGGCAGGAAGCAGTGGTTCGGGGCTTGGGAAACTCTTTTTTTTTAAAATAGATTTATTCATTTATTCATGGCTGTGCTGAGTCTTCCTTGCTATGTGAGGGCTTTCTCAAGTTGCAACAAGTAGGGGCTGTTTTTGGTTGAGGCGCAGGGGCTTCTTACTGCAGTGGCTTCTCTTGTTGTGGAGCACGGGTGCTAGGGCATGTGGGCCTCAGTAGCTGTGGCCCACGGACTCAGTGATTGTGGGACACGGGCTTTTTCCCTGTGGCATGTGGGATCCTAGTTCCCAGGCCAGGGATTGAAACTGTGTCCCCTGCATTGGCAGTCCAATACTTAACCACTGGACCACCAGAGAAGTCCCTGAAACTCTGCTTTTATCACAAACTTTTCCTATGACTTTGGTGTATTCACTTCTTTTGGGTTTCCTCTTCTGTTAAACAATGCCCCGATGGCTCAGCAGTAGAGAATCCACCTGCAGTGCATGAGACACGGATTCAATGCCTAGGTCAGGAAGACCCCCTGGAAGAGGAAATGGCAAACCCCTCCAGTATTCTTGCCTGGAAAATCCCACGGACAGAGGAGTCTGGTGGGCTACATTCGATGGGGTCGCAAAGAGTCAGATACGACTGAGCACTCACATCCTTCTGTTAAATGAGAATGCAAATCTCTGACGCTGACCTCAGTTAGAGAACCACCTGAAAAGCCCTGGCTTTTATTTGCATGTGTGAGACCCAGGCACATCTACAAGTAGATCCCCAGGCACGTTTTATATTTCACGGAAGCCTCTCTCCTTTATCCACACCCCTTACTCCAACCAGTGGCCCTCCATTTTTTGCACGCCCATCCTGGTGTTGGGAGCACATTCTCTGAAATACCCATTGGCCAGATGTGAGATCTGTGTGATGTGGATAAGCTGGGTGCTCTGCAGGGGGAGACCCTGAGTGCTGTGCCCTCTAGGTGGTTTAATTTTGCTGCCTACCAGGGAAGCACATCCTTTTCTACTGGGGTGTTTGAAGGAAAAGTCCATAGTACCTAAAGAGCCGTGTTAGAAGACGACTGGCCCTAATTTTCTTCTGATTTTGTGATGTCTGTAAGGAGTGTCCTGCAGACAGGAAGATTCAGTCATTGTCATGATCTCAATGTTCATGTCTCCCAGCCCCCCAGTACTCACACATGAAAGCCCCAACTCCCAATGTGACTGGATTTGGAAACAGGGCCTGAGAGGAGGTGACAAAGGTTAAATGAGTTCAAACAGCAGGGCCCTAACCTGACAAGGCTGGTGCCTTCATAAGAAGAGGATATACCAGTCTTTTCTCTCTCCACCACGTGAGGCCATGGCAGAAAGGCATCTGTCACAAAGTTCTCAGCAGGACTCTAACCTGCCGGACCTTGATCTTGGACTTCTAGCATTCAGAACTGTGAGAAAAGACATTTCCGTTGTTGAAGCCACACAGGCTGTGGTATTTTGTTATGGCAGCTGGAGCAGATAGCCAGGCTGTGTAAGCACTCCAGAAGCAGCCGCCATGACTGGGCAGGAGGGAATCCAGTCACCTTCCAAGACTGGCATTTCAGTCTGACTGGTTTCAAACCAGTCTCCTCAGATCTCTTCTTGGGAGAGCACAAATGCTAGGAGAACCAAAAAAAAAAAAAAAAAGAAAAAGAAAGCTGAAGATGTGGGCTTGGATTTTTTATTCTTGGCAGTGCTGAGGTATTTTTCCATCTTTCTATGAAATGTGTGCAGATCCCAACAATCCAAATGCTCATCACATTTTATAGGCAGCACTTGCTGAATCATCTGCCTTGAGATCTCTACATTAAAGTTTTCTGAAAGCAGATAAATTATATTTGCCATGAATCCATGCACCTGGCATGACTATTTGTGGCCAGTAAAAAGATGAGTGGCAAGACGAATAAATCCACAAATGAATGAACTAGTAGTAAATGGAATGTTACTGTTGTCCAGTTGCTCAGTCATGTCTGACTCTTTGTGACCCCGTGGACTGTACCACACCAGGCTTACCTTTCCTTCACTATCTCCCAGAGTTTGCTCAAACTCACATCTGTTGAGTCTGTGATGTCATCCTGCCATCTCATCCTGTCACTCCCTTCTCCTCTTGCCCTCAATCTTCTCCAGCATCAGGGTCTTTTCCAGTGACTCTTGACTATAACGTCTGGTCAGTTTTCCAGATCATTCCATGTTTCTTCTATGCTTGCAATAATCCTCTTTACCTTCTTCAAGGTTTTCTATATGTTTCTTTTGAAATAACCTAAAGAAGCTGACCGGGATACTTTTATTGAGTTCCAGTCTGTAAAGGAGTGAAAATTTAGAAGTAGCAACTCAAGGACCATCCTTCTTAAATATAAAGTTTGTTCCTCTGGATATTTATACATAGATGGCTTCCTTGGGCTCCATGCCAAAGTTGAGATGTTCAGATCATTTAAATCTGTTTCACAGGCTTAAAAGAAGTCAAGTTCCCATTAGTTCTAAGCTCAAGAAGATGCTTCTTCTGTCTGCAAATATCAGAATACCCAACTCACAGGGTAGCGAACCAATAGTTGTATTTTCCTTTCTCTATATGTTACAAAGTCTAAGTGGGATGTCCAGGGCTGATATCCTAATTCAATGATCTTTTAGCTCTGTAGCTTTTTAAAAAAATGCTTTCCAGATGGTTTCAGCCCCTCCAGGCATAACATCTGCTTTCCAGTCAGCGAGAAGTTGGAAGAGCACATCTTTGCCTCTTTATTTTGGATCCTGTAATCCAGCCCAGGGAGTGGTGCTTTCACCTCCTTGGCCAGAACTCCAGTGTATGGCTCCCCTTAGACACCAGGATGAGAGGCAGGCAAGGAAGGACTTGGTGGAGGGAGTGTGTTGACTGAACCAACCTCCCCTGTATTCTACACCATCTCGAGAAAGAAGAGGGAGCTTTCTGAGAATCCCAGACAAGACTGAGAGATAGGGAAACAGGAGTGGCTTCTGGCTTCTGAGTGTCATCAACCAAAGCTTCTGGGCATTCCGTTCTCAGCCTTAAATAAACTCCATGGAGGCCCAAGTCTGTGTCACCTTGTTCCAGTCTAAATAGTCAATCCAGGATGAGGCCTCCTTCCCAATGCAGGCCAATTGGCTGAAGGTCAGGTTTGAACAGTTCATTGGTGGGGGTGAGGAGTTATGCAATGAATTGATGGCTATTTTCAGAGATGGAAGGTCATGTTGAATCAGGAAGCCAGGAGGTCTACCTTACCTTGAGGGGTTGAATGGGAACGGAAAGCAGACTCTTCTAAGATTTCCTCCTGTCAGCCCTCATTATCCCCCTGAGATGGTTTTAGGGACCTTGAAGAACAGAGCTCTGGTCTTAGCACCACAAAACAAGTTCACATCCTAGCTCTGGCCAATGACTTTGGGCAAATTATTCCTTAGACCTCTGTTACCTCCCCTGTGAAGTAAGTTATATCCTAGAAATAACCATGGATAGAAATGGCATAATCACACTCTGACAAGCCTAAAGCTTTGTGGGCAGAGAAGGTGTTCTGATTTCTAGAACAGTACACTCCTCACCAGCCATGTCCTCTTTCAGGAATGGTTGGGGAGAGATACGTGTGTGTACAGAGCAGGCATCTGCTGGAACCAAGAGCCAGGTCTCATTGTTTGTAACATATGTGAATAGAGAAGGTAAAACCTCATGTATCCCGGCTCACTGGAGCTCACACAGAACCCAAAGGGTTAAAGCAATTTTCCAAGGAGCTACACACAAAAGTCTCTAAGAGGCTGTCCAGTAAGATAGTCAGTCGACCACACTATATTCAATGAGGTCATGGTCCCACGTGCATCCTCTTCTCCTTGGGAGAAGGTATATAAAATATAAATAAATGATCAGGTTACAGAATGAACTCTGAATGACCAATTTTGGTTCAAGTAAAGGCCTTCTCCTGCCTCACCATTCTCCGACGATAAATCTTTCAGCAGCAGGTTGATTCCTCTCAGAAACAGACCGTCTAGCAATGTTTCCACCTCCTGCCCCTGTTAGGATGGAGTGAGTGCGGGGTGGGGGCCTGGACCCACACACAACCATCCGCAGACTCATGCCTGGAACAGCTTTCCTCTTTCAAGGGCTGACTGGTTGATATTCTGGCTGCTGCTGGGAGTGAGAGAAAAGAGAACAGGTTACAACATCACTGGTAACAGCAATTGCAAGAATCATCTGCAGAAGGGAGCCATGGATCTGACTTCCAGGGGATGAAGCTCTGAGGTTGGAGGGACCAGGCTGAGCTCTACTATCAGAAAGACTGGCAATGTCCTTGCTAAGTCTTCCATCCTCGTAGTTTTCCCTGGGGGTAGATGATTTAAAAGTTGTCCTGAGTCTTTGCAAATCCATAACACAAGGTGAATGTGTTCATTTCTCCCAGGTTCATCTGTGCCCACAGGAAAAGGAATATGAGGGAAGGAGGGCATCATTGTTTCTCAAGGGATGCTGTGGTGACAAGATGCTCAGGGTTGAAGGGGGGGACCCAAATTTATGAAAGTGCTACTCTGACCAGACATAGAAGCCACTCCTCCCAATGGGGATGCTGTTTTTGATCAAAAACTAGGAAAAGGTTATTTTCCTTTGTCTTGTCTCTCTGGATCCCTTGGTGTATGCCTTTCCCTCCAAGTTACATAGGGCCAGGTCATGTTAAAGTGACCAGTGCATCTTGACAAAGCGCCACTGACTCCCTCCTCTGTGCGAGGCTTCAGGGTTGGCTGATGCACTTCTGTGATACAGAGGCTGCCTCTGTGGCCTAATGAGCTGGCCACTTAAGCTTTAAACCTCAGCCATCCCGAGACTCAATTTCTTTCATGTCCCTGCCCCTGTCCCGCCATCCTTGGCTTGCTGGTCTGCACTCCTTTGCATTATTGACAAGGTCCTGGATGGCCCCTACTGTGTCTTTGTATGAATTACCAAAGGCTCCCAGCTCTTGGCAGACCAACTAGAAAGCATCCCTCTTCAGACTGAGGCAGTTGAGCCAGGGCACGCGGCGGGCACACGGCATGCAGACTGGTCCTCAGCCACCAGGTGCATCCCTCCACTGCATGTGGATGCATGCCGTGACTCTGATTGGCAGCAACACCTTTCTGTTTGCCTCCAGCCAGAGTGTCACAGAGGGGGTGGCCACGGGGCAAGCCAGGCTGCGCTCACTCTCCAGGCTCCTTTGACTCTGGCCTCAGGGGACTGCCAGATCCTGGCATGAACAGGGACAGCTCAGCTCTTGCCACAGAGATTTTCATCTCATTTTATTCACTTAACAAATACTCAATGAACATCTTCTAAGAGCCAGACATGTGTAAGGTGCTGTGGGCATCAGGGAGACACCAGAACAAATGTGGACCCTGTGCTCATGGACCTCAGAGTCTAGGTGGGTGACTCGCAATGTAATCTTACCATGCACCCATGCAGAGGAATTTATGGCTGCAGTGCTGAGAGAAGCAAGGAGTGAGACTTGGGTTGGGGTGTTCGCAGTGAGACCAGAAGGATACAACTAAACCAAGGTCCTGAGGAGGAGCCTTCCAATCTGGAAAAGAGAAAATTATATATATCGAGACTGTGGGGCAGGGTAGACACCCTCAGGAACCAACGGGAGAGGGTGTGGAAGGAAGAAAGCTAGAGAAGGAGAGAAGTCATGAGATGAGGGTATTGAAATGCACATGAGACAGACATGGCTGGCAGGTAGGGGCTTTCCAGCCATAGTCTTCATGTAGAGGCAAGGACTGAAAAGCTTTAAGCAGGAAAATGAGATGGCTCAGTTTGGGATTTATGAAGATAGTGTGACGGACATCTCTTGTTGCTGGAAGCCGTGCTACCTGCCTGGTTTGGCCCCGTGATAAATGCCTGCCCCTTGACTGGTGGTGCACACCTCTCCTTCAATGCCCCTCACCCCGCCACAAATTTTCCATTATGGTCCTTCACCCCTGTCTCCACAAAATACTAAACTCCACATCTGCATGGGCACCTTCTTGACTTGATCTCCCCCTCGGCACTTCCCATGTTCAACCTGTAAACATTCTTGGGACCCTTTTTTCCTCTTGTAAGAAGTGTGGTTCTAGTCACACCATCTTGTAACCATATGCCAACTCCTGACCAAGATTCAAATCTGGCTGCCACATACCTGTGAACCTGATCTATTGTACCTGTTAATCTGAAGACCAGGAATACTGTTGCAGATCCTTTACCTTACACATAAACATGTGTTTGTGTTTTCTCCAAGTGCTCCCTACTTAGCAGACCACAGAAGGTCAGAGTATGGTGGTCTGATGAGCTGCTTGGAGTGTGCGTCATCAATGGACCCTCCTGGATTCGCAGCAGCCCTGTGGTCCCCTCGGGGGCCAGGCTGCATCTGGTGAAACCTCATTTCAGCATAGGTGTTGCTGACATGGTCGAGTCCTGTAGTGAGAGATTCAGTTGCTCCTTCTCTTGGTGGCCTGTCTACACTGCTTCATGCGGGAAAAGGTAGGGGGATTTCTGTCCAGCCACTTAGAGACAGAAGGAAAAATAAATTCCAGCACCTGGAACCTTCAATCAGGTCACACTTTTCTCTATCCCTTGGTATAAATGAAAAGTTGGAGACAGAAATATACTTTTAGAAAGAATCAGGCTTGCTTCCTAGAGATCTTTTGGCAAAAAGGGCTACTGAAAGTGTAGTGTAGTTGGTCAAGGGAAAATCCTCCAATCAGACTTCTGGGTTCAAATTTCAACCTTATCATTTCCTAGGTATGTGTCTTAGTCTGCTGGGGCAGCCTTATCAAAATAGTATCGACCTGATAGTAATGTATGATAAATAGCAACAATGTATTGCTCACAGTTCTGAGATCAGAGTGCCAGTGTGGACAGGTTTGGTGAAGGTCTTCTTCCTGGCTTTTAGGTGGCTGCCTTCTCTTTGTGTCCTCACAAGAAAGAGAGAGAGAGAGAGAGAGAGAGAGAGAACATGTGCTGTGATGTCACTTCTTACAAGGGCACTAATTCCATCATAAGGGCCTTACCCTCATGACCTCATATAACACTAACTGCCTATCAAAGACCCTATCTCCAAACACCATCACATTGGGGTTAAGGCTTTAACATGTGAATTTTAGGGGGACACATTCAGTCTGTGATGTTCTGTCCCAGCCCTTCAAAATAGCCACTTTCACCTGCAAAATACATTGTTTCCACCTCAATAGTCCCCTTAACTTTTTCCAGTGTCAACTTCAAAGTCTTATATCCAAAGTCTCATCTAAATGTCAGTTAAACCAGATACAGGTGAGATGCCAGGCTCGATTCATATTGACACAAAATTCTGCCATGTGAACCTGTGAAACCAGACAAATTCTGTGCATCCACAATACAAGATGGGACAGGAAAAGCTAGACATTCCCATTTCAAAAGGAAGAAATTAGAATGAAGAAAGGGATGACAGGTCCCAAACAAGTTCAAAACCCAGTAAGGCCAATCCATCAGATCTTAAAGTTCAAGAATAATCCTCTTTGGTTTGGTGCTTCACTCCCCAGCCCACTGGGGAAGCAGCATCTACGTGGATCAGGAGGGTAACCCCATTCATGTGGCAGTCTGTGAGGGCATGGGTGGGTGGCCATCCTGATCTTTGAAACTGACACGGAGCCAGCCTTTCTCCCCACAGGACAATATGGTGTGACATTGTACCTGTTGAAATTAAGCAACCTCACTGGGCTCGTCTGCAATGGAGCAAGTCATGCTACTTGCATTAGAAGCACATTTGCAAACAGAAATAAAGAATTGGGATTGACATACATACACTGTTGATACTATGTATACAAGACATAACTAATGAGAACCTACTGTGTAGCTTAGGGAACACAACGCAATGCTCTGTGATGACCTACATGGAAAGGAAATCCAAAAAAGAGGGGAGTTTTAAATATGTGGACTTTCCAGGTGGCTCAGTGGTAAAGAATCTACCTGCCAGTGGAGGAGACAGGAGACACAGGTTTGATCCCTGGGTCGGGAAGATCCCCTGGAGAAGGAAATGACAACCCACTCCAGTATCCTTGCCTGGAGAATCAGGTGGACAGAGGAGCCCGGAGGGCTACAGTCCATTGGGTTGCAGAGTCTAACTTGATTGAGCACGCACACACACACACATACACACACACACACACACACGTATGCATGTATGTATAGCGGATTCATTTTGCTCTACAGCAGAAACTAATGCAGTATTGTAAAACAACTCTACCCCAATAAAAATTTTTTTTAGAGGAAAAAAATACATATTCCAGGCCCCTGCAAAAAGCACCAGAGCAGGTCCAATTGGGCAAGAGGCCCAGGGATCTGCATTTTTAGCTAGAGCTTCAGATCATTCTGATGTACCCTGGATGCTGAGAATCACTGCCACCAGGGAACTCAGCACAGGATACTGAGTCATTATTTCCCTCCCTTTGTTTCATTAAATTTATTTGTATGCGCTTTAATGTTATTACCCATTTGAGTTTCTGTTAGCATTTTATCCCTTGGAGTTTCTCTGGTTGTATATCTTTTTCCTTCAGGGTGGGGTTCAGGGCAGTTTTCTGCTTTGGTTGGTGCTTGTGGTCCAAGACTTCCTCCCCGCCTCCAGCGTGTTTACTGCTACTGACCACACCATCCCCTCGCTACCCTCAATCATAACAGACAGTCCTGCCCACTCCCTCCTGATTTATCCTGTATTGTGTTACCTTCTTGCCCTCCCCCACCTCGCCTGCCACCCTCCCCGACCCCGCTTTTTGGTGATTTAAGGAGCTGTTTTTATTGTTTCTAGAGCCAACACATCTGTCATATATTTCTCTCAAACTTAAAAACATTGGAAAATCACTGGTTACTTAGCACAAAGTGATGCCTGCGCTAGATGACCATCTCTTCTGTAGCTGGTTGCCCTATGCTACACAGTAGGTCCTTATGAGTTATCTATTTTATATATAGTAGTGTATATATGTCAATCCCAATCTCTCATTTGTGTAGACTAAGCTTTCTCCACAAACACAAAAAATTAAACTGTGGTTATAATTGAGGAAATGGCGTAACACGAAGGGTGTTAAGGGCGGACGGTGAATAGATTGGAAAGAACTGGTCTGCTGCTATTGGAATTATAGTGATAATGAAAGTCTTACTATTTAGAAATAGAAATCAAGTTGATTTAACCTAAACAAATGAAGGATTTGCTGGAAAAAGTCAGAGAGCTCCCAGAAACATCAAACTCAGAGCACGTGCAGGAACCAAAGGGGCCTGGGCAGCCGAGCCTCCTGCAGAAAGTGGGTAGGCCAGGAGCCTGGTCGGGGGCTGGGTGGTGTCCCTGCAACTGGCCACTTCCAATTCAGAGCCTCAGGCAGAGGTTCTGATTGACTGAGTTCTATCCTGTGTCCCTTGTCCACTCCTCCCTTCCCCCAGCAGGGAGGGACCCTCCCTTAGAACCTCCATACTGGAAGGTGAGCCTTCTTCCTCTCCCCCATGGTTCCTCCAAAATACTAAGATGATTTGGATGTTATGTAGCTTTATGACAAAAGTTCACTCCAAATATGATTCATATTCCCCTATTTCCACTGCAACAGTCCATCAGTTATTGAGGACATCTGTTTTTTTCAGGCACTGGTCTAGAGGCTCCAGTTGTAGAATCTCTAGTCCTTACCACAACCCTCTAAAGTATCTAGCAAGATGTAACTTTTTCCCAGGTGGTGCAGTGGGAAAGACTCTGCCTGCCAATGCAGGAGACACCAGAGAGGCGGGTTCAATCCCTAGGTTCCGGAAGATCCCCTGGAATAGGAAATGGCAACCCACTCAGTATTCTTGCCTGGAAAATTCCACCAGGCAGAGGAGCCCGGCAGGCTGCAGTCTATGAGCTCACAAAGAGTTGGACATGACTGAGCATGCTTGCACTTCATACAGTTGAAAAAACCCAGCCTTGAAGACGCTAAGTAACTTTCTTAGGGCCAGACAGGTGATAAGCGGTGAACCTAGAATGGTCTGCCCCCAGAACTGGTGGCCTGTCCACTCCAATACCCTGCTGCCTCTATGAACTATTTTCACCTGAATTTTTTCTTTGTATCCCAAGTTGGTTATGCAAATCGAACTTGTTCTGTCCAAGCTATTATGTCCTCATTTGACTAATAAAGGGTATTAGCAAGGTTCCTTCCATCTGTGTCATTCTATGTTTCTATAACTGTATTCTGATGGCCACCATTTTGAAATGGCCCTGAGTGTTGAACTGAAGAAAAGATTAGGATGAATTTGGTGAAACCAGCATCAAGTGTGACACCATTTTCTTTGGCCTTATGTAGCCATCCCTGGACGATTGTACCTCCCCTCCCAAATCACATCCCTGGAATCTGGCTGGAAATTAACCACAGGCCTGAATCCTTATGGAAGTGGCTGCTGAACATACAGTCTCTGCCGTAGGGCTAGAGATATGCTAATCACCTTTTATTCTTCTGAATGAATATGTCTCAGCAGAGAATCAAAAGGGCTTTTTCAAAGGAGAAAGTGTATTTGTTCACATCACTTTTATGTGGACAAAGTGAGGGGGGGTTCTTATTTAAGTAACCACTCCCGATGCTATCTCAGGCATATGTGGTTTTATCTAGATGCTAAAGCTCCTTGGCCACTCTTCAGAGCCATATTCCTGACTTTCGTTTGGAACTCCCTTTTGAAACTACAACTAGCATCAGGGCATTAAAAGTCATCCACTTTGGGTGTGTTCCTCCTTCATGAGGGGTTGTCTGTGATTCATTCAATTGTGCTGTAAATGGACATTTATATAGCACCTGCTTGGGGCTAGGAACTGTATCTGTGTTGAGCTCTTACTTACAAAACAGACAAACTCCTCAGCAAGGGGTGTGGAGGTGTGAGTGAGAGCAGGTAGACATTAAAACATAATGAAGACGCGTGCTTGCTAAGTCGCTTCAGCTGTGTCTGATGCTTTGCAACCCTATGGACCGTAGCCTGCCAGGCTCCTCTGTCCATGGGGATTCTCCAGGCAAGGATACTGGAGTGGGTTGCCATGCCCTCCTCCAGGGGATCTTCCTCACCCAGGGATTGAACCCATGTCTCTTGTGTCTCCTGCACTGGCAGGCAGGTTCTTTACCGCTGGAGCCGCCAGGGAAGCCCAGGCTGATATAAAGGTCATGTTTTGAATGCCTAGAGAGTATATTAGAGGAGCACAGAGAAGGGAATCACTAGATGTTTGGGGGTAAATTAAAAAAAAAAATCATAGAAGTTGCATTTGAGTGAGGTTGTAATAAAAACAACTTAACCCTGAACATTAAGTGAGAGGTTATTTGTAGTCTAAAGGACAAAAGTCTGCAAGTTTTAGAACATACAAAGTACAGGATGACTGTGAATTATATAGGAGGGGAGTAATAACAGAATGAAAGGAGAATTTTAAAAGGAGCTAAAAGAAGCCATGATATGAATAGTCAGATATGTCCTGCAAAGGGGCTTGAATTTATGTTAACAGGCAACCGTTGAATGTTTTCACCCAGAGATGGGTATGATTAGATTGTATTTGTGTTTTATTGGAGTGTAATTGCTTTACAATGTTGTATTAGTTTTTGCCATACGATGGACTGAATAACCACTTATGTCATTGTTCAGTCACTCAGTCATGTCTGACTCTTTGAGACCCCATGGACTGCAGCATGCCGGGCTTCTCTGCCCTTCATCATCTTCCAGAGCTTGCTCAGACTCATGTCTATTGAGTTGGTGTTGCCACTCAACCATCTGGTCCAGCCTTCAATCTTTCCCAGCATCAGGTTCTTTTCCAGTGAGTCTGTTCTTAGCATCAGGTGGCCAAAGTATTGGAGCTTCAGCTTCAGCATCAGTCCTTCCAGTGAATATTCAGGACTGATTTTGTTTAGGATCAACTGGTTTGATCTCCTTGCTGTCCAAGGGACTCTCAAGAGTCTTCCCCTATAACACAGTTCAAAGCATCAATTCTTTGGCACTCAGCCTTCTTTATGGTCCAACTCTCACATCTATACATAACTACTGGAAAAATCATAGCTTTGACCATATTGACCTTTTGTTGGCAAAGTAATGTCTCTGTTTTTTAAAATGCTGTCTAAGTTTGTCATAGCTTTTCTTCCAAGGAGCAAGCATCTTTTAATTTCATGGCTATACATATACATATATCCACTCTCTTGAACCTCTCTCCTCTCCCACCCCACTTCTGATTGTATTTTAGAAAGACCACTCTGTTGACAGAATGAATTAGAACAAGACAGGGATTAGGAGACTTTACAAGTCAGATTACGGGTATGATTTTACCATTTTGGTAAGTGTTTATGGAAGAATGAGAAGACTCATTGTCTTTCATAGTTTCTCTTAAAGTATAACAGCCAAAAGGATCTGATAAGAAAATGTGTAGCATTTTCAGTAGGAAATAATTGTGCTTATTTTCTTCTACTGGTCTGCAATCTTAAAAAAAAAAAAAAAGACAGCAAGTCAGTATAGTATATCTTGACTTTTTAGAACATAAATTTTATATAACATGTGTCAAATTTTATCCTCTGGCCCATAAAATGGAATCCTCGGTTATGGATAATTAATAAGATGTGAAAGAATGCTATTTGTTAATTGAAACTTTCACACTAGCTGTTCACGCCCTGGAAGTACTTATTTCCCATTCATTGCTATACTTAAGGACCACTTTCAAACATCTATCATGTATCATTGAACGAGATGGGAAGATGTGGACTGCTTTAAGACATGTCAAAATGAATAAGAGTTTTAGTAAGCTGTTCTATTTCTAATAGAAGCCAGTGAAAAAAAACAATGAGCTAGTCTCCAGTGTTAAGATGGGAAAATATGAAAACCATCCCAGCTTACTCCACTCATCACCATGGTTTCATCATCTATTACACAGTAAAACAAACATAGCCACTGACTATAACCCTTAATGAGCATATGTGACTCTGATAATATTTATCGGGTTTATTTGTTTGAGGCTAACTGAAACGAAAAGAAAACAGTGCAGCGTTGGGTCATTAGTCTCTTCTGACGTGTGCTGGAGCTCTAAGGAAAACATTAGTAACCTATTTTTAGCAAGTACCTTTATCCACTGAAATGATAATGGCCCACGGAATAATCCTTGGGATGGAAAACAGAAATTCCCAGAATTAAACGTTCTTGGTCATCTGTTCTATGGTCACAGGAAATCTATCAGCACCGTCATTTCTCATCAACATTGAGAAGTGTTTTACATCAGACCATTATGCAATCTTCCCCAACTAGGCTGCCTTTCACCTTCATCTATGCTAAGCCAAGGTCCTCCCAGCCAAAAGAAATGAAAAGCACCACCTCCTCCAGGAAGACTTTCTTTCTTTGGTAAACGTTATCACTTGTACTTTACATTATTTTCACTTACATAATCTGTTTATTCTATGTTCTTTCCCTAACTCAAAAATGTTATTCAAAAAACTCATACAGAAATAATAGGAATGAGACATTATTCTAGACACCACAGGGGTGTGTATGTGAGAGGTGGCAGACAGATGAAAAAGTTTCTTTCCTGCAGGGGGTACAGACCCAGCAGGAGGGATAAGGCAGAGAAATAGGATCGAAAAGTAGCCTTCAGTGTTGTTTCAGCTCAGTGTAAGAAGGAGGTAGCCCCCTGCCACCAAACCCTGGTACTCACTGGTTGACAAGATTGTGTGAACATGGTGTGGTGGCCACAGTCTAAGCTCGTGGGGTGGAAGGAGAGGAGGCCTGAGAGGGGTTTGGAAACTATCCAGAGGCATTGGTGATTCAAAGCAGGGCCTTCTGAATAAATCAAACAGATATGAATTAAACAGGGGACGTTCTCTCTGCATGATTTTGATAAGTTACATAATCACTTTGAAACAAAGAAGATGTTATAACTAAATGAGATACTGTGAAAAGACTTATTATATTATCCAGGCTATAAGTTCTCAATAAAGGGCATTTATTATCCTCATTGCTATAATTTTATGCTCCTCAGAGAGTGTGTTCCCCTTGTTCTTCACCCAGTGAAGAATCATAGTAATAAATCATGAAATGTCTCCCAAGACAAATGCTGTATATGGAACAGGAGTGGGGGAGTTGGTGGGATTCAGAAGAAATGAAACTCTATGATTTGTGAGGAAGATATCAGAGAAGGCTTCATGGAAGAGAGGCCATTTCAGCTGGTTTGTAAGGGTCGGGTATGATTTGAGGAAGCAGCGATCCAGGGGACAGACCATCCAACTGTGACCCCAGTGACAAATGGAGAACATTTCTGCACCTCTTCCTTGGGACTCCAATATGAATTCCAGGCATTTGTTGGATATTCCACCGGAAATGGTAAGCTTCTTAGAGCAGCAACAATGATTTTACATTTTATTTACTTATCCCCACAGAGAAGCCAATAAAAATAGAATGAAAACTTTTGTTGATCACCTGGGTTTATGTGGAAACCATTCTTATAACTGAAAGCTTAATCATACACTTAAAAAACAGAAAAGGAAGCTTGGTGAAAGCTGGGGTGGATCCAAGGAGCAGGATGCAGCCCTGTTTTTCTAAATGGTTTAATTTGTGTGCGCTCCATCTCTACTCCCTAAAGAGCCTGGTATGTGTAATAGAATCATGGTGCTTTGGGTTTGTTCATTTTTTTTGTAATTTCTCATTCATTGGTAAATTATTTTATTTGTAAAATTTCCAACATGTTTTCAGCTATGCAAAGAGGCAACCATGTGAAGTTGTTTAGTTTGAACATGAGCAGAAGTGTTAAAAGCCCAAGAGCACCATGGATCACATGGTTTGGCTTAGAGTGAGGGCAAGTCCCAGGGAAGGGAAGGGGGACTTACTGCCTCGTTACCCTTTCCCCTGAGAAGATTCTCCTTTTAGGGTTACCAGGTTTAGGGGTTCATTTTGCTAAAAGAAGTTGTGCTTTCCTTGAGGGGATCTTTTGTAGAAGGGAATAAGCTACTGAGATAATAATATCGCAAAAAGGTGTTTGAACAAAACTAATTTTATTTGTATAGCACCCTGTTTTTCAGGTTCCATATGTAAGCGATGTGATATTTGTCTTTCTTTGTCTAACGTACTTCACTCAGATGGACTCTCTAGGTCCATCCACGTTGCTGCAAATGGACTTAGCAGCAAGAAGTTTGTTCTTTTTTATGACTATATAATATATATGTACAGCATCTTCTTTATTCGTTCCTCTGTTGATGGACCTTTAGGTTGCTTTCATGTCCTGGCCACTGTAAATTGTGCTGCAGTGAACATTGTGGTGCATGGATCTTTTTGAATTATGATTTTCTCTGAATGTATGTCTCAAAACACACAGAGTCACAAATGTAGAAAACAAACTAATGGTAACTGTGGGAGGGATAAATTGGAAGATTTATCTCCCAATTGACATATACACACTGCTATATACAAAATAGAGAACTACTAAAGACCTACTGTTAGCACAGGGAACTTTACTCTGTACTCTGTAATGGTCTATATCAGAAAAGAATCTATAAAAGAGTGAATGTATGTGCATGTATAACTGATTCACTTTACTGTACAACTGAAACTTTGTAAGTCAACTCTATTCCAATGAATAATTTTTTAAAAACTCAAAATAATAAATAAAATTATGCAACCCCCCCAAACTAATTTTATACTGTACTATATAACTAGATAGGACCAAAAATACAGATACTGATGTTGAGGATGATAATCATGCTAAAGAACTAAATTTGTGTTTAAAAATATGCTTTAAATATGTATTCCACATGCTTTTTATAGAGAAAAGTGAAAGACTGAGCTTTCCCTATAAAAGAATTTCTCTATTTCTCAAGAATAAAATAGAAATCTCCCGTAAGTCTATCATTCTTAGCATTATTTTATATGCCCTTATTTTATAGATAGATAGTTTTAAAAAGCAGAAGAATGCTGAATATCCTGTTTTACAACTGGACTTTTTTTTTCTTCCAGTTAATATGTGACCTTGTCCATAAGTATGTGTTTAGCACAGTTTTAAATTTTGTAGATTTTAAGTTTCCTCCTCAGTATACATTCTCACTTCACCTTCAGTATCTGATTGGTTTGGAGTGTGGACTGAGGTTAGAGGGTTTACTTCCACTTGTTGAGTCCTGTGATTGGGTGGAAAGAGCCACTTACCCCGAATTCGTTTAAATCTGTCTGTGTTTCTACCTTCAGCCACATGATCAGTATAATAATGGGAATGAAACACTTTGGGCCGATAAGCAATAATGGATCCCAAGACAAGCAGATATCAAAAGGGCCTTGCTTTCTTTGGATGGGGAATAATGTGGTAAAGCCTGAAGCTCCCTCAATCATTCCGTGACCATGGAGGGAAAGCCCTGGCCTACTGGAGAAAGGCTTCCTTCTGTGGGCTGATGGGATGGGCAACGGCTGCTGTTGGCCTGTCCTGAAGAGGCATCCCGGGAAAGAGTGGACCAGAGAGGCTTTGTATGGAAGAGTTCCGGTTATTGTGGGAAGGGTTTTGGCTCTGGAGCCAGCCGCACAGGCATAATCACACTTATTGGTAGTTTTACCTAGTGAAGTGCTATCTGCTGGGGAAAGATAGTATCCACAAGTTGCAAGAATTCCACAAGTGTATTACAAAGCAAGAGTGCTGTGAGATGTGGGTGTTCTGAGATAAACAGACAGCAAGATAAAGAGGAGTCAGGGGGACAGAGAGAAAGGGAGGGAGACAGGTGACAGAAAGGGGAGTCAGAGTTTGGGGATATTGTTAAAATGCAGATTCTAATTCCAGGGGTCTCAGATGAGGCCTGAGTTTTGGCCTTCCTAGCCCCTACCTCCTGGTGATGTTGATGTGCTGGTTTGTGGACCACTTGGATAGCCAGGTTTTAGGTCACAAGTGAAGCTGGATCTCATCACCCTTACTTTCACTGCCTAGAAGCCCTCCCTACACCCGCGACATGGCACTCTTGGATATGTGCATTGTTCTATGTGCTATGCTTGCTCACAGCATAGAGGACAAAACTGAACCATGAGAGGCGAAGGAGATGGCCCATCACCTCTGCTCATCCTGTGTAGCTTAACTGGAAACTCCCTTGCCGCTGGAGCTGAGCTCCTGAATCAGAAAGCACCAGTGGAATCAGGGCCAAGGCTTCTGGCGAGGGGAGGCGGGGAATGAAAGGCTCTTGGTGTCACCACTTCTCATCCTTGTTGGATGTTCACGTCTCACTCCGCAGGAAACAGCTTCATCTGCAGTTTCCTTCATGAGTTCAGGAGATCAAATCACTCCCCGGTAGAAGGCAGATAAGAAGGTGACTTGCTTCCCATTGGCAAGAATTTCACCTGTGGCCTGAATCCAATCGCAGGATTCTACACATTAGAGATGCAATTGAAGAGCAACAGATTTGGAGTCAGAAGAGCTAAATGTCACACAGTTTCCAAATGATCTGTTCATGTCCTTGAACTAGCAACCTAGCCTTCCTGAGACTAGAGTTTTCATCTGTAAAAAAGAGATTATCAAATAGCACAAGCTTTCTAACAACCTCACTATGAAGAAGAAGTGAAAAAATATAAGAGAGAACTTTGAAAAACAAAACATTATGAAGTTATAAAGGATTATAGAGACAAGGGTTCTAAGGCAGCTTAGCTACCCAGTTGCGGGACTATAGAATTAGGTCCTAGACTCTAAAATCCTATTAAGTGGGACCTAAGTAACCCAAGGAAGGATAAAGCAGAGAGAAAGATGCATAAGCTCTCAGGAAATCTGTCCTGTGCCTACCTCTTCCACATGGTGTAGTCACTCCTGCTGCCAAGGCTGGCTTGCTAGTCAGGACAGGGACAGCCAAGGCCAGACTCCAAATGGTGTGAGTATGCATTTAGCTTAAAGGTAAAGACATCTACCTGCTTTAACAAGGCACATTCGAATAAGAGAATGGAGTCCTATTTCCTCCGTATCATTGATACTAAAATGAAACCACCCCCTCCTCCCAAATCCAAAGTAAGGAGGGAAAAGAACAAAGAAAGTATTCACGGCCCACTTCTCCCGAAGAGTTACACCCACTCTGGAAAACTGCCAGCTTCCTACCATTATTCTTTTCAGCTCCTTGACTTGAATTAACAACCCCCATGCCCTTGTTTAGAAGAGATTGGTGCACAAGCCCTGTATAGGTTTCTTGATATATTGGGAAGAAGCAGAAATAGCTCAGAAACTGTGGACCATACAGAGAAGATCAGGGAGGTGCCCGGAGGAGGGTGCAGAAGGTAGGCACTGGTTGTAAACGTTCCCTGTGCTTCAGTCCACCAGGTCCCTCCACCAGAAGATGTTCCTATGAAACTGAGTATCCTGAGAGTGAAGGGTACACCCAATCAGCTGGGAAAAGAAGCGATGAGAAAGTCAAAAAATCAGCTCTGCTTGCTCAAAGAAAGACTCTTCCCTTTAGCCATTGGAATCTGCCAAAATGTTATCTTTCGGTGTTTCTTTCTTCAACACCCAATAAGCAAATTAACACCCTATACACATATTGCCTTCCTCTTACCTCCTCCTCCATCACAGCCCTCGGCATTCTATGTTTTAGTTTGCTTTCTTCAGTTTTCTCTTTCATCATCATAGTGAAAGTTTCACGAAAGTCTGCTTTCTTTGTTTCTTATTATATTCCCTCCACCTAGCATGGCCTGAAAATAATAGATGCCCAATAAATATCCCTGAATGAATGATACCCTGGTACCAATGTCCATGAACACTGCCCTCACTTTATCATTTTAGATTAGTCTTGTGCTTTTTTCTCATTATTCTTAACTGCTTCAATATTTTCTTTAGCCTGTTCAACCATTATCATCATCACCATCACAGTAAGCATCACTTAAAATTGTATTTTGTTTGTGGAAAATTTGAAGACCTGTGGCTCTCCATGGCAAAGCCTCCTGGCAATTTTTCATCAGGCACAGGGTATTGAACTTGCACTTCAAGTTGAACATTTCCCAGCCTCCTTCAGGCAGGCTGCTTCCTTCACGACACCCACTTTTCAGGGCATGTTTCTCTCCAAGGCTTTTACGAGAAGTGACTAGGTTAGTTAGGTACAAGAAAGAGTCACAAAATCACTTTCCTGGTGATGGCATAAATCAGAAGCAAATGGTATGCTGATATTCTAACTCCCTGAATTACAGTGATTTCTAAGCGGCAAGAAACAAATTTCTTAGTATAAGCAATTTCGTCACAGGCAGGAAAGTATCTTTGGAAAATGTCTGACATATAGTAAACACTGCACATTTTTGGAATGAATGTGTGGATGAAATCCCCTGCCTGCTTCTTTTTTCCCTCCTATGTTGGTGGCTCGAACGTGGGGATTTGTGGTAGAGTTAACTACATGTCCATACTTTTTTTCTCCAAAGCCCAGCTGTCCCCGTATAGCCTCTGTCTTCCTGTACAGAAAGCATTCCCTCTGCATCTGGAGACTCAAAGAAAGGACCCCGCCAGTCTGCACATGAAATTTGCAGTGCTACATGGCTGCACCTGTGGGCTGTGTGATCTGGAATATATTTGCGTTTCCCGGTCACACTTGGAGCAGTGAGATTTGACCTTTAGAAAGCAGTGGTTTGTTGAGAGCCTGTCCTTCGTTCTTTTTAAATCATGTACACATTGCAAGAGTCAGACACCTCTGCCTACTGAAAGCTGAAGGAATGTGCCTCAAAGCCAAGTCTAGACAGGATTCCAAGGCAGGGGAGTCAGTGGACAAGGAAATCACCACAGGGTCCATGCCAATTTTCTGTCCTGCAACTTTATACCATTTTCGTATTTCTGGGTTTGAGCCAATAGGGGAGGCCTCTGGTGCCAAGAATGACCATAACAAGTGGGTTGGGGTTTCCACTGGAGGTTAATTTAAATGTTCTACCTTCCTTCAGCTCCTCTTTTAAAGTGCGTTATGTTTCCTGAGGCAACCCCAAGATTTTCCAGGCCTCTGGTTTGCTGAGGGAAGGAGCAAGGGGGAGGCCAAGCAATGCTCCATCATTTCTGAGTTTATAGCCACCTGTAATCAATCATCAGATGAATGGGGATTTACAAAAACAATTGAATTAGGAAAAGACTAATCCCAACTGTCAAGGTGATGAGTAAACTACAGAACCAAAGTGAAGGAGACAGGCGCAATCTTTCTGCCTCACCCAGTGCAGATGCCCGATTCAGCGGACCCACTCAAGACTACGTCAGCCTGAGCCGCACGGCTGGCACCCCATTACAATCTGGCACCCCTAACCCTCATGTGGTTCAGAGCCTTTGTCTTAGACTGCCCATCTCCACCCATTTCAAAATCCATGTCCTGAAGGCAATGTTCTCCCAGTGTCTGACTCTTCTTATTTACAGCCTTCTTATTTACTCTCTCCCACTTTTTCCCTTAGCCCACATATCCAACCAGTCCTGCTGATTGGACTTAACTGCTCATTCACACCAACCTTCACTGCTAAAGCACTGGTCCAGTCCTGCTCTCATCACCCCTTACCTGGCCCATTGCATGGTCTTGTGCTCACCTGCTCACGATCACGTTTTCGACCCCAGCCCCACTCAACCCCCCTCTCCACGTTGCACTGTGTATCTACCATGTGCATCTGGCCTTGCTCTTTTCAGCCTAACTTTCTAACTTTTGATCACACCAGAGAGTTTACGGTTTATTGACTGCTGGATCATGATCTGCTTTGATCCTTGCTTTGTCCACTTCTGAACATCCCTAACTTGCTTCACCATCATTTACTTCTCAATGATCACACAAGGTTGCATGTTCTAGAAGTCTACTCACAGGCATCACCTTGGGCCACATATCCTTTCTCGCTCTGCTCATAACTTCCCGCGTAATTTTGAAATTGTTTGATGACACCTCCTCCTTACACTCTCAGCTCCTAGACAGTAGGATGGTACCTACAGTGCCTGGCCCAATATCTAAAACACAGCAGGTCCTCGAGAGTTCTTTATTGGGCTGAAATGATTATCCTCACTTTCTGCTCAGGCCCATTTTCTTGGCACTGATCCCACGACTTGTTTTATTTCCTGCCCTGACAAGGGTGCAGACAGACTGTCTTCTGGTGATGCCGCTGCTGGGGTTTGGTGTGTGACCCCTTCAATCCTGACTCCAAGGGGACCTCTAGTTGCCCTGAGATCCAGCCCTGAGCTCACAGTTGCCTTTCTGCAGTTCTAAGAAAGCTTTTCATTGAGGAATTAATTCCTGAAAGACTTTGAAACTAGGACTAGTGAGCTGAGTATATAATCACCTTAAATTAAAAAATCATACCAGAAACATGGAAGAGGTCACAGCTCCATAGATACAAAGGGCTGGGGCTCTAATCTGGAAATGTTAGTAGTCCTAGTACTCACTTGGTGTGAAACCAATGGGTTTTTTATTCTTGCTTGTTTTTTTCCCCTGTGCTGTACAGTAAGTCCTTATTAGCTATCTATGTTATATATAGCAGCCTATGTCAATGCAACCTCCCAATTTATTTCCTCCCCCTTTTCCCCCTTGGTAACCATAAGCTTGTTTTCTATGTCTATGACTCTATTTCTGTTTGGGGGCATATATCTGGAAAAAGTCTTAATTCAAAAATATACATGCACCCCAATATTCACTGCAACACTATTTACAAACGCCAGGACATGAAAGCAACCTAAATGCCCAATGACAGATGAATGGACAAAGAAGATGTGGTATACACACATACATACACAAGGGAATGTTAGTTAGCCACAAAAAATAAATAATGCCATTTGCAGCAATATGGATGGACTTAGAGATCACCATACTGAGTGAAACAAATCAGAGGGAGAAAGACAAGTATCATGTAATATCACTTATATGTGGAATACAAAAAAAAAAAAAACAAAAGTACAAATGAGCTTATTTACAAAATCCGTGTTTTATGTTTCTAAATTCTCACTGCATATCAGCATAACCTATGGAACTTTTAAAAAAAACTGATGCCCAGGTACAATTCCGAAGATTCTGATTTAGTTTATCTGGGTAGAACCTCAGTGTTAGGATCTTCTAGAAAGCCCCCTGGGTTTTTGAGTATCCATGATTGAGATGGGATGGTTTACAGAGAGTTTCTTCCCATCAGGTTCTTTTGCCAGAGCAAAACTGGTGTATTGTGGATTTCACAAAATTTCAGGTGATCTCTCTTTAGCACAACTTCAACTGATGCTTCAACTTGAAATTTCACTATGTGAGGAATTCATGAGAGGAAAACACTGCGAAAGGATAATATTTATGTTTTTGTAACATAATTTAAGCACTGATGGGCACTGGCACATGTAAAGATATACCCGAAGCAAATATTAACACGTTCTATGCAGACCTCCACAGAATGCAGGTTGATAGGCATTATTGTGCTGTGACCTGCTGAAGTGACACCCCTTTAACTTGATTGCATATTTGGGGAAATCCTGGAGACTGGCCTTCATGAAGTTAGGTCAGAAGACATCTTCAAGGGTGAGGGGGCTGTCTGAAAGACACAGGACACTCTGTGATTGCTCACAGCTCACCCTTCCTTCCCCCCTCTGTCCCTCTCTCCTTTCTCCTTTCTTTCTTTCTCCTTCTTTCTTTCTTTCTCCCTTTTTTTCTTTCATTTTTCTGAAGCAAGATGAACATCATGTATATCAACACCTGGCACTATAACTTAAACTTAAAAATTTTTTTTCCTTGTTTTTTTTTCAGCTATTTCAAGCCTGCTAAATTGCAGTTACAAGTTCAAAATTCTGTGCTGCATTCCTTTGGGTCCTAGAAGAACATCCACCCTGAGAAGGAAGTAGCCTAGCAGAGGTTAAGTGAAGGTGTTTGATACTCACTTGGTATTCACCTAGGAGCCAGTAGATTACATGACTTGGTGGTTGCAAAGCAATTAGAATAGTGCCTTGAATCCAGTGAGCTTTAAATAAGTGTCTGTTAAACAGAAGCAAAATAAATGTAGTGGAAAGCTGGTATGTCAATCCATTTGGGTTTCATTTGGTCTTCCTTCCCCAATCAAAGAAATTCAAGTGGGACCAGAAATCCTGAAGCCTCCTTCCGTAGTCTTTCCTGCAGACAGCAAGGCTTCCAGGAACAGGGCTGTAGTAAGACCTTCATGGGGGCCTTTTCAGCAATTTTGTCTTCAGTAACCCCTTCCTCCACAAAAAATGATAAAAATTACAGTTTATGACTGCTTTCGTATAAGTGAGGTGAAAGTTGCTCATTTGTGTCTGACTCTTTGTGACCCCATCGACTATACAGTCCATGGAGTTCTCCAGGCCAGAATACTGGAGTGGGTAGCCATTCCCTTCTCCGGGGGATCTTCCCAACCCAGGGATCGAACCCAGGTCTCCCACATTGCAGGTGGATTCTTTACCAGCTGAGCCACAAGGGAAGCCATCAGGGAAGCTGTCAGGGAAGTTTTTGTCTAAAGATGGATATAATACAAGTTGTATTCATTATTATTATATTATGTTTTTCTTCTGATTAAAAAAAAAAATGTAAAACACTTTTGTGGCTCCTAAAAGCATCAAGAGCCGTAAGCACTGTGCCTTGTAGATAAGTTGAACTTGTCCTCTGGTCTCATAGTAAAGACCTTTACTTTGACATTTCTTTTCCTCTCTAGGACAAGATGGGAGTATTTTGTTTTGTTTTTTGAGTTTTGGGAGAAGGTAGATTTCATGGAGAAATTATAAGTCAAATTCAAAGCAGCTCAAATTCTTAAGTATCATTATGTCTGTGTGTGCCTATGAATTTCTTATTATACGTCACACATACACACACAATTGGTCCCTGATGGAAGGAGTTTGCAATCCGGTTGATAGGTCCTTAACTTATCCACATCCCAAACATTTTCCTATGAAGATCCAGACAGTAAATGTCATTCTAGTCTTATGCTATATAATTATGGTCCTTTGACTGTAAGCAGCTACCTTAAACTCTGCTTAACTTAGGCTTTAGAAAAAGGAGTTTGTTGGAAAGTTACTGGAAAATTCTCAGAATTAAGGAAAAACTTCATATCATTTTTCTGAAAGATGCTATGCTACAAGGCGTTTCAAAAGCCAGGGTAAGCAAACTGGGCTAAGTTAAAATGTGAAAGGAAGCCACTGGATGGTTGAAGGAGGGAAGTGGTGAAAGTGCTCTGAGTTACATTTTCATGCAACGTCTGCAGCTGCTGTGTGGTCAGTGGATTGTAGACATGTGGGGTGAGATTAGGAAAGTTTAGGAGACACATTTTGGGGGTCATATAAAGAATGATGGGGTTGTGCAGTCATCAGTGGGAAATGTCCATGCAGAAAGCTAAGGATGGAGGCAGAGCAGATTTTCAAGACTGAGAAAGGAAAAGAGGTATCCAGATTCCTTCTGGAGGTTCCTATGCTTTTGGCATGACAAACTGGTCAACAGTTATGCTACCTACCAATAAAAAGGACCAAAAAACAGATAAAACAAACAAACAAAATAAAACTAGACAAGGACCGTGTTTGAGAATGGTATCAAAATGATTGTGGTGGCAATTTGAGGTATCAGTATATTCCCACATGGCAGGGACAAGTCAAGAGGAGGCATCTGAATCTGGAGTTTCAGGAAAAGTCCAGGGAGGTCTCTTTTCAACTTTTATGCAGATGATATTTAAGGTGATGGATCTGAATGAATTTTGTAAGTTAAAGATATAGATAGTAGAAGTAGGCCAAGATGGAGCTCTCAGGTAAGCCCGTTCAGATGTAATGTTTCCTCAAGAGAGGCAGGTAGAGGGAAAGTTGAAGCAGGATAGCAGGCTTGGTGTCCCATCAACTCAGGGAAAGTGCATTTAACCTGCAGAGAAATAAAGCCAGGAGAGAGAGAGGCTACCCACAGCCTCATTTGGGTGACCTTGACCAAGGCAACCTGAAGAGTATGGTAGAAATAGAGGTCTTACTAGAATAAGTTGTTTCTTTCCTCATTCTACCTGGAACAATGGGGAGCAGAGAATGGGTGTCAACTGGAGGGCTGTTTGTATGCTAATGGCAGTGGTCCAGGAGAAAGGGAAATTGTGATGATTTAGCAAGACTGGAACCAAGTCTTTGAAGAGACCAGAGGGCAGGAGATCCAAGTGTGTAATCGGAACAATTACCATTTAACGGGAAAGGGAACTTCATCCTTATCAGAGACAGAGGGTGGAGAATAGGTAGGTCAGCAGATACAGTTGGGAAGGGATGAAAAAGCTCCTGGCTAATCATTTTCTCAATAATGAGGCAAGTTCATCAACCAAGGTCATGGTCATGATGTCAATGTGTGAGGACAGAGGGGTAGGAAGAAGTTGTTTGGGGAAATTTAAAAAAAAAGAAAAATGAACATGAAAAAGAAATACTTGTAGGATGGCCTGGCACTATTGAGTGTCCATCTGATTTATCAACTAGTCATGATGGTGGAGTTTTTGTCTAGCAATGTTTAGTTGCACTGAAGCAGTAGCTGTGGCTGCTATTATTATTAATAGTACTAGTTGGTATATATTGAATGCTTAATAGGTGTCAGACACTTTTAAAAACACTTTACAAGTGCTTCCTTTATGATGTATGTACTATTACTATAGGCACAGAGAGGTTAAGTAAATCGTTCAAAGTCACACAGCAAGGAGGGGCTAGAGTCCATTACAGATCCAAGGAATTAGACTCAAAAGACCACATAATTCACACATCATGCAGTTGTTACTAGGAAAAACCAGGCATGGTGTATAAAGCATCTAGCCCAGTCCCCTGCCCATAGGAAATTTTAGGTAACATGAAAAACAGCATTTAGAGAATATTATCTATTCCATAGAATTTTGGTAGTTTTAAAAGAGCTGAAATATGTGAATTCTGAGCCTAGCACCTGAAATATATAAATGCTGGTGCCCATCTGCTCTGCCCCCTCCCACCGGCTAATCTGACTCTAAATTCTGTCCTTTGATTCCCGAGACTGTGTTTCCATGGGAGGTCACTAGGTGGCGCCAGCAAAGAACAAGTCTTTGACTTACCTTCAGATGCAGGTGGGCCCAGTTGCAGGTGGTTACCTTGATAACCAAAAGAAGTGTTGTTGTAAGTAAAGAAAGAGAGAGAGAGAGAGAGAGAGAGAGGGATAGAGTTACATATATTTGGGCCAGCAAATAAAACAGAGTGTGTGTATCCACAGAAACTGTTATGGGATAGACAGGCAACAGGGCCAATGCAAATTTCTTGGGCTTGCAAGCTAAATAATGAGACAGAAATCTTGCCTATTCTTTCAAAGCCAAGCTACACTCCAAAACTGTTTAATCCACAGGTCAGACAAAATTTCAAACAGTGGCAGGGATGCGCCCTTATTTCCTTCACGTGCCGCCGGCACAGGTAACTGACCCTCAGAGTTGTAACTCAGGAAGTCCCGCACTCCTGCCCCCGTCTTCAGTCCCGCCCAGCCTCTCATTTGATAGCCATCTCTGGAGCTGCCAATTCCATCCAAGGTCAACAAATGAAAACATCTAGTGTTCCAAGGAGTGTTGCCTCATCAGGAGATTATTCTGGGCATCTTCCTTTGGGCAGTACCTGCATTCCAGTCATTTCTCTCTGAATGGCGATAGCCAGCCACAGAAACAGCCTGCATGCTTTTCTTATCTCTATTTCCCTCCAAACAGTGATGTAATGAGATTAAAATCTCTGCCTGTTTACTGTATCATCACCAATAGCTCAATGACTCTATGATGTTCTGGAAAAGGTATACATACAATTAAAATGTTAAGTAAAAAAAAATTTTTTTTAAACCCAAAAAACTCCCACCCTGCCACATTATCATGGTCTGTGGGTACATTTTCCAAGTTCACCCTCCCCCCAACCCTGGCCATCTTCATGCCTTTCTATTGTTTCCTGGATCACCCCACTAGGGCCATATGTATCTGCTTGTAGCCAGTGCAACTGAACTCCCCAAACACAGATTCCCATGAAAACTGAACAAAAGAGGAGGGAGAGGCAGAGCATGTTAAATGTCTCATTAGGCCTTCTGTCTGATTCTCATTAGATTCGCTGACTGCTTCTCATTAGGCCCATTGCCTCAACTTCTTTCAGGCTCTGAATATGTAGGCCAGTGCTTATTGTCATGGTTGGTCGAGAAGATCCATTTCATTTATTCATAAATTGAATGTGGCTTCTGAAAAGTCCCAGACAATGTCTTTTGGCAAATTTAAGACAGGCTTACTGTTCTTAGCTTTTTTTTTTTTTTGAGCAATCCAAAGCAGGGTGGGCAGAAGAAATAATTTAAAAGACCCAGCATGAAAACTTCAAACCCTGCTGCAGAACTGGGGCACAGGGAGGTATTTCTCGCAGCCAAGAGGCTGGCCTGATGTGCAGACATCAGTAACGGGTGACATCATGGGCAAAGTCACAAATACCACTGGGTTCAGAAAGTAACCATTGCGGATATAACGAGATGCCCAGAGGGCAGGCTGTGGAAGAGGGTAGCTGTCAGAGCACATCAGAGAGTTGCAAGTTAGTCTTCCCTGCCCTCTGGGGATGTTTGGCCATTGTGTTGAGTTAAGAGCCAGATAATAACACAGAAAAGTCACCACGAAGTTGAGTATTTCACAAGTTATGTGTGTAATGCATTGCCCTTGTGAAAAGCAATCACTTACATCTCAATACGCTTCTGAATATAAATCAAGTGCTTGATCTTGAAACTGAGCAGGAGCCAGTAGGGGCTCCTGGGCTTGGGGAACCTTTCTGCTCAGCCTCCATGACTTTCCTTGAGTTCCAAAAGGAGGATTAGAACAGTTGCTAATCCAGGAAGGGAAGACCATGCAGAGTCCTGGGAGGAGTAGCAAAGAAATGATAGTACAGCCCTGGGGCAGGGTCCTGGTTCCACCTGAAGGATTACTCATAACAAGACCTTTAAGCCCTTTTATAGAATTAAAAAAATCCCAACAAATGGGACTTCCCCAGTGGCACAGTGGATAAGAATCCGCCTGCCAAGGCAGGAGACATGGGTTCAATTCCTGGTTCGGGAAGATTCCACGTGGATAAGAATCCGCCTGCCAAGGCAGGAGACATGGGTTCAATTCCTGGTTCGGGAAGATTCCACGTGCTGCAGAGTAACAAAGCCCGAGAACTGCAACTCCCAAAGCATAGCCCCTGATCACCTTAACTAGAGAAAGCTCTTGAAAAAGCAATGAAGACTCAGCCAAAAAAAAAAAAAAAAAAAAAATGAAGAAGAATCTGTCTTCCAGTGCAGGGGACACAGGTTCAAACCCTGGTTAGGGAACTAAGGAAAAAAATCGAACAAATGGAAGATGTCAGCATTCTCCACACAGAAGAACTCCTGAGGCCAGACTAAAGAAACTAAAGAAGCTCATCAGGAAGATTAGAGAAGGAAGATTAAAGGAGGGCAGGCACTACACTGTAATCTTAGCAGCAACCCCACCTTGAACCTTGCCATAAAACTCCTTCCCAGACTCCACTGGGTTGGGACACAGAGTTTTTGGGAGCAGGAGACTGCTGTGTCCCTCTTTGCCTGGCAAAGCAATAATAATAATTATTTTATAAAGAATAATATTAACTAATAACAAAATAGAGTTAATTTTATTGGAGTTCCCTGGTGGCTTAGATGGTAAAGAATCTGCCTGCAATTCAGGAGACCAGGGTTCAATCCCTGGGTCTGGAAGATTGCCTGGAGGAGGAAATGGCAACCCACTCCAGTATTCCTGCCTGGGAAATTCCACAGACAGAGAAGTCTGGTGTGCTAAGTCCATGGAGTCACAGAGTCTGACACGAATGAGTGACTTTCATTTCACTTCAATAATAAAATGAATAATAATTCTTTTCTACTTCACCCAAAGCTCTGTCTCCAAGATTCAGTTTGGCAACAGTGTACAGAGGCTGAACGATCTTCCACTGGAAAGAAAGCTCCCAAGATATGGCAGGCTGGGAATAGAACTTACAGATGACAAGATGTGTGTTGACATCAGTGGACTTGGCCTTGATGGTTCCATAAAACACAGATCTCCAGTGGGAGAAACAGAAATTGATGAACATTTTCTCCAAAAGTGGTAAACAAATGCGTTTGTCCTCTGTGTTCTCTCTGATCTTGTTTTCTGTCTTGATGTTTGAATTTCTCATTTGGTGAGCATGATATGGTCCCAAGATGGTTTTGAGTCATCTGGCACCTCAAATCAGAGAAATGATACTCCCAAGGAATTACTTTAAAAAAAAAATTTTTTTTTTTCTGTTGGAGTAGAGTTGATTTACAATGCTGTGTTAGTTTCTGCTATAGAGCAAAGTGGATCAGTCACACATATACACATATCTACTCTTTTTAGGTTCTTTTCCCATGTTGGTCATTACAGAGTACTGAGTGGAGTCCCTGTGCTCCATGTAGTTTCTTATTATTCGTCTGTTTTATATACTGCAGGGTGTACATGTCAGTCCCATTCTCCCAACTTATTCCTCCCACTCTATATCCCCTGGTAACTGTAAGTTTATTTTCTACATCTGTAACTCTATTGACTCTATTTCTTTTCAAAGTTCATTTGTACCTTTTTTTTTTCAGTCCAGGAATTACCTTTCCCCCCCGACAGTCAAGTTCAAAGGAGGTAACCTTTAGAAAGTAAATACTTCCCCCTCCACTGAATGTGTGATATGAATGTTAGCTAGAGGCCTCTAGAGGAAAATCAGACTACCCAAGAGAGACATGAATGAAATTAGTTATCACCCTAAAATTGGACACCTTTTCCCTGCCCCGTGCCTCCACGCAGAGGGTAGAGCTGAGGGCAGAGAAGAGGTGCCTCTGCATGAAACCTTCTCCCGGTCAGGAAGTGAAGCGGGTATTCCCTAAGGAGGGAGGCGGGCGATGACTCAGTGAGGAGGCAGCGGGTGTGGTTCCTTCCAGACAAGCTCCAGCTGCTCCATAAGCCGGAAAGACATGGTCACTTCTCCTTTGTGGGTTTTGCCCGAATTTGCAATGTCCCATTTTTGAGATAAAACTGGAATCCTGTTTTTATCCTGTGCCATATGAAGAATTTCCATCTCAGGACATGGCTGTATCAATGAAGTTACATAGTTTTAAGGTTATTTATCGCCTTTGTATCAGAGTATGTGGTCAGTTGTAGAGGACCTACATGGAGTTTAGAGAATAGAAGTTTCTGCTATGAAAGGGCATGGTCGTTCCAAAGATGCTTCTTTGAAAGTTTTTTTTTTTTTTTTTCTTTTTTCCTCCTCCTCCAACATTGACTTCTAAGTGAATATCAACATCCTCAGTGAGTCGCTTTCATCTTGCTGTAAGCACTCTTGCTTTGGAGGATTCGACTTCTGAGCATTTCAGGGAATCTGTATCCCAGACTGTGCTCATTCACAACATTCCCAAACAAAAAATTGTTTTTCTCCCAACTGGCTCAAGGAGTACAATGTTTCATGAAGTCCTTCTAAGATGGCAGGTCCCTGTGCATTAATGTCTGAAAGAGAGATTCTTATTGGTGTCATGATTGTGGGGATGACATAAAAATTTTGGCTCCAAAGCTCTTTAGCAAAAATCCCAGCTCAGAGACAGGCTAGAACAATGGGCTGAAAATGATCTTGGCCTTTCAAAGTGCTTTATCCTATCCAAAGTTCCAGTGTGAGAACTTGATCTCCCAGAAAGTATTTCTTTTATTGCCAAACACAGAGAATCACTGACAAAACTAATTAAAGAATTTGAACCTCATTCTGTCTTTCGTTAGCTGACCCTCAACCAGGGGCTGGACTCGAAACAAAGACACTCTGAACCAACAAGATATAGAATGTGAGGCTCTCACCAGGGTAAAGAGGGCTGCACGCTCTCATTCTCTGCTTAGAAAGAGCTACTTGAGTGCAAAATACCTCATCTTTCCACCCTGCCCACTTTTTTTTTTTTTACAATGGAAAACGCATTGGGTTGCCATCAGAAACAATAAAGTTTGAAGTTCCTAAAAGTCATTCATTTATTGGACTGGACTTTCCACCCTTTTCTTGAATTCCAGGAGCCAGGTCAAGACAGTGAGTTCTCATGGAAAATTAAGCACTTTTGCAAAGGTGCTTAAAGAAATAAGCTTGTTTCAGGTTTCAGATTCTCAAGGGGATGATGGTGGGTCTTTGATTCCAAACTTAAGTCAATGAAATAGACTTCCAGATATGAATGGACTTACGTAGAATCTGACCAGTCTATTGAAAATCTCCTGCTTCCAAATTTCTGGTCTTATCCTGGATATTTACCTTTCTTGCTCTTTATTTTTTTTCCCCCTAGATTTTAAGATTTCATAGTTTGGCAGTCATAGGAATAATCACATGGAATGGCATTTATTGATTATCTTGGCTGTTTGAAGAATGACTATTTTAAGACTGTGGAATGATTTCTGAAAGTTACATAGTCATCCAATGAAGTGAAGGGATCCATTCTAACATGCAACTTTATTAATTTGTTAGACCATTGCCATAAATTTAAAGAAGAGGGGCCTCAGGGAGGTTCCTGGAATAAAAAATTATTTTACTGATCTGGAAAAATATTAGGCTTAGAGATTCATAATTTAGACTTAAAAAGCAGAAAAACAAATACTATTTCATTTTCAAACATATTGTCTTTTCCATTTTAACTTTGGTGACAATCAAATGAAGATTCTGGTGTAAGAGTCATCACATAAAAATAAAGGTGGGGAGGCTCCTGTCTCGAGTTGTGCACTAACCAGAGTTACTGTTATTCTACCTATTGGTCTGCGCGATCTGGTTTGATCACTAGAGATTGCTCTCATTGAAAAAGGCTTTTCTAAGAGTATTTTACATCAAGTGAAGGCCTCCTTAATCCAGAATAAAGCTGAGTATATACAAGAGTGACTAAATATAAACAGAGGTCAACTCATGCATGTGCTCAGAATGGAGGCTGCGCTGCTCTAAGTCTGGCGGAAGCATCCTTCCTGCTGTGTGCACGCCTCAGGCTGTCACCCAGGGAACCAGATGCAATGCTTTGGTGTGTCATCTAATCCCTTCACTCTGGAGATCTAGCCTTCACTGCCAGATAGATTCTCTTGCAAATGACCAAATACTTGACTTTGAACTTTTAGGGAAAGATTTAATATGGGGTGATCAATGAGTGAAACTACATTATGCAATCCAAGAAGTATGCAAAAAGTAAGGAAAAGAAAAGGGAAATTAACATTCTTGGATTATTTGACCATGAGAGCACGAAAATTGTTTTCAATAAAAACCTCTATGACAAAGGGGTCTTGAAGGAACTACAGCTGAAAATCCAAAGAGAAATGAAATAGCCGTTATGTTTTTTTTTTTTTTTTTTAAAATCTCTGTGTTCAATTGTGCTATGTAGAAGCCACTATTTTCTCCTCCCTTAACAAAATCTTGGGTGTATTCCATAACTTCCTGGTCACATTTGGTAATTAAAACTTAGTGTGGCTTAATTTAAACCCTTAATTGCATATCCAATTTACAGCTAGTGCTGTGACTCTGACTGTTTAGAAAGAGGATTGGGGCCAAGATCTGGCTCTGGATCAATGCTGTCCTGTTCCTCCTCTAGACCTCACTACTTGGGAGCCTGGAGGAGAGCTGGGGGACTTAAGAAGCCTTCCTTAACTGTCTACTTGCTTCTGGAAGGGAGGTATCTCTGGACTTTGTTTTGATTTTTCCTGATTCCACCTATTACTTGGTGTTTCCCCATAGGTGTTCTATGGGGGCTTTTAAGGTTCCCCCACCCTCCCTAATTCAGCCTCATCTGCCATCAGTTCTCTGTGCACATCCCAGACCCTGACTTGGTGGCTCCTGAAGGAATCCCCTGGATCCAGCATCCAGCTCCTCCACTAATGTCTGGGTTCCCATAGGTGGAGCCAGTGAAAGGCTGGGGTCCTCTTTCACATCATTCAAGCATGGAAGAAAACTAGGTAGGCTAGAGATCGTCCTGCCCTTCCTAGATATTTCTATCATAGTCCCTCCAAGTTCTGATACTCATGCCTTCAGAAATTTCTAGACTGAATAAAGGCCATAGGTTGCATATTCCTACAAGCTTTGCCACACCTCAGGGCTAATGCATCAAGCTCTTCTAAGAACTCTGGCGTTCAGCCCTCTAGGGAAACATCCTAGGAAGGGTCTGACAGCTTTGGGAGTTCAGAAGACCTCCAATTAAAGAACGAGATGCCGACTTCCCTTAATGCAAGTACCCCAGTCATTACAAATGATTCTTCTGGAGCCCCCTCACTTTGTTATGGGAGAGGAAACACACTCTTCCTGGCTCCTTGAGAGCAGACTGGCACCAGGGTACTGAATTTCCCACAGGGCCCTGACTAAGCTCTCTTCTCTAGCAGGGGACGGAGGGCCTGGTAAGATAGTGCTTGATGGCAGTGGGACCATCCTGCTACTTCTTAGACACCCGAAAGGGTAGTGTCTCATGTATGACGATGTCTTATGGGTCTTGTTAGAATAGAAAGATACCTCTGATTCCAATGGTATTAAATATCTTGTTATACTAGCAAAGTTGGACATGACTTAAAAGTGACTTTTCTGAGGGGAAATGCAGTTCCAAAAAATGCAAGTTCTGTGGTAAGCAAGAGGCAACTGAATGAAAGATTATGTTTCATACAGCCTGTTTTCCCCAGTCTTGAAATAACTTTATATGTAGGGCTTAAAGAATGAGCATTTTCTTCATGAAAATTAGAGGAAGGAGACTGAGTTGAGCTCAGTTTCCCAGATCACAGGCAATGAGCCACAGGACAGATCAAGATTGAGTCATGGAGTATCTGTTGTATCACACTTGTATTCAACTTGTTTATAATCCTCTTGTGAATTCAGCTACTAACAGAGGCTGAAGACCTCTGGGTCATCTGTACATCCATTCTTCCTCCATCCTTCTGCCCATCCTTTGGTCCATCTCAGTGTCTTGACAGTTATCAATTAAACTGTTATAGCATAATGTTTAATTATGTGGTCCTAAAAGGTCAACAGCAGCAGAATTATCTGGAGTATTAACAAGTACCCAAGATAAATCCAATTAAAGTTTGGGAAACTAATGAGAAATTCAAGTTTGTGAAACTCTGGGCTATGCTGAAAACTATGGTATTTTCACCAATGAAATCAGTGGTTAGTCTTCTTAGTGACATTTCCCAGGCCTGAATAACCTCATGAAGAACCTTCCCTTGAGACCTAGTCCAACATGTTTTATTCACATACAAACTTTAACGTGTACATCTAAATAAAGTGAGCCTGCAAGCGTTTGCTCAGTATGTGAAAGACTTTTTTATTTTTTAAGTTCAGAGAGGTCAAATCAAAAGTAAGCTGACTTCCTGTCTGATCTCCTTATATTGCCTAATAGCAAGGACTTTTCACCATCTGAAATTATTGTTTACTTACTTGTTTTCAGTTGAATCTCCACCTTTGCAAATTTGAAGGTAAATTCTTTGATATTAAGAATCTTGTTTGTTCACTATGATCCCAGTAGCTGGATTCAGTTCAGTTCAGTTCAGTCGCTCAGTCGTGTCCAACTCTTTGCAACCCCATGAACTGCAGCACACCAGGCCTTCCTGTCCATCACCAACTCCCAGAGTCCACCCAAACTCATGTCCATTGAGTCGGTGATGTCATCCAACCATCTCAACCTCTGTTGTCTCCTTTTCCTCCTGCCCTCAATCTTTTCCAGCATCAGGGTCTTTTCAAATGAGTCAACTCTTTGCATCAAGTGGCCAAAGTATTGGAGTTTCAGCTTCAACATCAGTCCTTCCAATGAACACCCATGACTGATCTCCTTTAGGATGCACTGGTTGGATCTCCTTGCAGTCCAAGGGACTCTCAAGGTCTTCTCCAACACCACAGTTCAAAAGCATCAATTCTTTGGTGCTGAGCTTTCTTTATAGTTCGACTCTCACATCCATACGTGACCACTGGAAAAACCATAGCCTTGACTAGATGGACCTTTGTTGACCAAGTAATGTCTCTGCTTTTTAATATGCTGTCTAGGTTGGGCATAACTTTCCTTCCAAGGAGTGTCTTTTAATTTCATGGCTGCAGTCACCATCTGCAGTGATTTTGGAGCCCAGAAAAATAAAGTCTGACACTGTTTCCTCTGTTTCCCCATCTTTTTGCCATGAAGTGATGGGACCAGATGCCATGATCTTAGTTTTCTGAATGTTGAGCTTTAAGCCAACTTTTTCACTCTCCTCTTTCACTTTCATCAAGAGGCTCTTTAGTTCTTCTTCACTTTCTGCCATAAGGGTGGTGTCATCTGCATATCTGAGGTTATTGATATTTCTCCCTGCAATCTTCATTCCAGCTTGTGTTTCCTCCAGCCCAGCATTTCTCTGTGCTGGGCTCTGCATATAAGTTAAATAAGCAGGGTGACAATATACAGCCTTGACGTCCTCCTTTCCCAATTTGGAACCAGTCTCTTGTTCCATGTTCAGTTCTAACTGTTGCTTCCTAACCTGCATACAGGTTTCTCAAGAGGCAGGTCAGATGGTCTGGTCTTCCCATCTCTTTCAGATTAGATTAGATTAGTACCTGGATTAGAACCCAGCATATTTGAAGCCTGCAGTTAACTTTTGTTACTGACTCAACAAGCCACATAAATATACATGAGTAAAAGTGGAAACAGTGGCTGACTTTATTTTGGGGGGCTCCAATATCACTGCAGATAGTGATTGCAGCCATGAAATTAAAAGACACTTACTCCTTGGAAGGAAAGTTATGCCCAACCTAGACAGCATATTAAAAAGCAGAGACATTACTTGGTCAACAAAGGTCCATCTAGTCAAGGCTATGGTTTTTCCAGTGGTCACGTATGGATGTGAGAGTCGGACTATAAAGAAAGCTCAGCACCAAAGAATTGATGCTTTTGAACTGTGGTGTTGGAGAAGACCTTGAGAGTCCCTTGGACTGCAAGGAGATCCAACCAGTGCATCCTAAAGGAGATCAGTCTTGGGTGTTCATTGGAAGGACTGATGTTGAAGCTGAAACTCCAATACTTTGGCCACTTGATGCAAAGAGTTGACTCATTTGAAAAGACCCTGATGCTGGAAAAGATTGAGGGCAGGAGGAAAAGGAGACAACAGAGGTTGAGATGGTTGGATGACATCACCGACTCAATGGACATGAGTTTGGGTGGACTCTGGGAGTTGGCGATGGACAGGGAGGCCTGGTGTGCTACAGTTCATGGGGTTGCAAAGACTTGGACAGGACTGAGCGACTGAACTGACTGAAAACAGAAATTTTGCTAAAATAATCAGAATGCTCTGAAGTGGACTAGGAGGTCACAGAGGACTGAGTGGATGGGGTTAATTTTGGAAATATTCCTAGAGGTATCAACCTTGAGCTGAAATCTGAAAACACTTCTGAAAGGTGTCAAGAATGGAAAGTAGAAACTCTCTCCTCATCTGTGTTCAGGCAGAGGCCTTGAGGCAGAAATTGAGAAATGGGTTCTGAACAATCAGAAGCCCAGCTTCACTGCAACAGAGAAACCCTGGAGAGAAAGAATACATGAGATGGGCACAGAGGTGGGGCAGGTGGAGGGGAGTTGGAATCAGTGGTCAGAAGTTTCTATTTAGTCCAGATGGTAATAGAAGGCCACTGGAGGGCCATGTTTACACATTTTCAAAATCCAATTAGGATACCACATGTTTTTATGGTCTAATCACCCATTTTGGACCCATTAAATAAATTAGTTGAAAGAGAAAAACAAAGGGAAAAATAAAATGATGTGTCATTCAAGAGCATTAGGAAATCATGGGATAAAAGTGCGAAGTTGGAGTGTTTGACCTGGAACCAAATTAATCCAAATGTGGTCTTGATGACTGAGTCTCCAGCTGAACCAGGTGCATGCTGATGTTTGAAAATAGGAATGGATAAGAAGAAGAAAAAGAAAAAAAGATGGTGGTTTGGGGGTGAAAAATAGGCATCTCTCTCCCTTTGGATGGTTTAGACATCCCCCAGCTGAGGGTGGAAGGTTAGGCCCAGCTGATTTCTCATGCTCCATTCCAAGCTCTAGAGTCTAACTGTTCTGTAAGAGCACTGGTTGAGATGCAGGAGGAGGAAGCAGCTGCTGGAGAGAAATTCCCTCTGGAGATTAAGGAAAGCCAGCCATCCAGATGGGCTCAGACAGAGAGAGGAGGATGGAGAGAAAGCAGCCTTGGGAAGAGCCTAGGACTGTGGTACCTACTGTCCATCCTTTCCTCTGCCTTCGCCACAAATTAGAACCTACAGAAAACAATGTGTTATGACCCAACAAGAGTGGGAAGACAGAGAGAAGGCTGTTTTCTTGAGACAGTTACCATCCTCGTTCTCCTGTGCTAAGATAACTTTAGGGTTTAGAACCCCATGACTCAAAGTGTGGTTCCCCTGTGGGGGCACCCACAACCCCCAGGGCCTTGTGAGAAATATGGAGACTTAGACCTCACCCTGGGGTTACTAAAGAAGAATCTGCACTTTCACAATCTCTCCCATGTGATTCATAAGCATGTTAAAGTTTGAAAAGCACAGAGTTTAGAGGATCTGGAGCAAACTAGATAAGATAAAATGAGAGGTGAGGAAAGTGAGTGAATTGTAATCCCATGGGACAGGAAGCAGAGTAAGTGGTCCCACCCCACCCCCCATCCCAATTAAACTTGGACAGGTTACGGGAACTGCTCCAGACCCACCCACATATATCCAACCACGGAGACTAGGACTCACAGATGTACACTTGTGTACACAAATACAAGTCGCTGGGAATTGCATCGGTGGGAGAATTTCTGCTCTTTCCAACCTCAGATCAGCTAGTTTTGTTCTTTACAACGTGACTTCAGAGCTACTGTCTCTTCCCTGCATTACACCCAGTTCCTTTCATCAATTATATTTTATGTTCTTTCCCTGTTTTCCTTCATGCTTCACTCTGGTCTCTTTCTTGAGTGCAGCCCCAGGTCAACCAATAACCGGCGAGGCCAAATCAAGACAGTTAGAACCGTAGTTATTTGCCATTCAGCTGGAAAAATAATGATTCCCCAGCTTCTCAAGTGTGGAAATTTCCCGGAACCAGCCTCTTTCCAGGGCCTGGGGACCCTCCCGCATTAGCTCCAGTGAACTTTCCCTCACTCCTAAGTGTTTACTTACACTCCTCTTGAGGGTCCAGACTCGCTGAGCTCACACTCCACCGTGTTTCTTCCCATCACCTCAAAAGTTCCTTATTGCCTTTCCGTGTTGTTTTTTAGTCTCTGTAAAGGCGAGGGCATTAGCCTGACTTAGGGCAGCGGTTTGACCCCGTTCCGTGACTCTGTGGCCCTGGTCAAGCTCTTCAGTCTTCAGGAGCTGCCAATTCTTTACCTGTAGAATGGGAATAATGATATATGCACAGCTGCTATTATTATGTGAAACTTGTCATTATCAAAGAGGCGGTGTATCCTTAAGTTCTCAGCATGGCACCTGCATGTAGCAAGTACTTAAAAATGATAAATGACATCAATCCGGGGACTTTGATGATAAATTCATTAGATAATCATGACTTGTAAGAAGCATGAGTCTATCCAAATGCCTCATTTACATTGTGATTACTTCAATTCTCTCTAGGCAGGGTTATGCTAAGATTTATGCAGGTTTTAGGTAAGAAGATTGTCTATTCAATCACACTAATCTTATACTCAGAGAAATTAAATTAAAAATGAAATAAGGCAAAAGTATTCAAAATCAGGAAATGTATTCTGATCAAGCTATAGGTGTACTTTTGGACTCTTGGGATCTATGACAAAAATTCTAAATAAAAGGCAAAAGAACTGGACCTTGTTTAAGTATTTCCACATTCAGAAAGCTTGTACATATCTGTGTGAGTTACATGGCTGCCAGCACACTAAGGCCATCTGCAAGCCACCATCGGTGGTCCAAGTAAAGAATGTCTGATAAAATTTTATACTGGGATTTTTTTTTTAACTAAAAAGTCACTTCTGTGATTGCAGAAAGTTTTGTCCCATGCAATCGACTGTGCTGTTTTAGAACAATGATAAACACAAATGGCATTTCACTTCAAACTGCGGAAATACTGCATGATTTCTGCTCCTTTGGCTGACCAGCCATTTATCACAGGTCATTTACATAGGGCCGGACGGCTTGGTAAACTAATCACTCAGATCCTTCATGTGGTACTGTGTTCTTCTTAGTACATCATGTGAAATTAGTTTGATGATTTCAGTTCCTCCTCTTGGGATCCACAATCCCGTTCATAGACAAACCAAAAACAGTTGGCTGAACCTACCAGTCTGGGCTTCCATCAGGGGATGCTAGTGTCTCGAGGCTGGATTCATGCACAGTTAGTCAGTCAACTTTGACTTCTGAGAGGATGTTTTGGCTGAGGACAGAGATAAAAATACAGTAATTTATAAAGAAAAAAGTGATGTCTATGTGTGCATACGTGTACATATGCATGTATTATTTTAGAACTTCGAGACAAGTTTTTACTTTTTTAATTTATTTTTAATTGTAGTATAATTGATTTACAATATTGTGTTTGTTTCTGTTGTACAACAGCATGAGTCAGCTGTAAGTATACACGTCTCCTCCCTCTGGAAACTCCCTCCCACCTCCCCCATCTCAACCCTCTAGGTGATCAAAGTTTTTATTTTTGCTTTATATCTATCACAGTGTTTGAAACCTAAAGAAATGAATTTTCTCTTCAAATTTGGATGTGTATATAAATATCATTTGTCTGGACTGAGCGCACTCAATGCCATGGCTTCTTGGTCTCTATCTGCTCTGAAATCACCGAACTTTGTCTGTCTGTACACATGTGCAGATGTGTGACTTCACGAGTGTATGTGTGTGTGGCTGTGGTGGTGTGCTAACGTAGGAGGGCAAATATTCTGACAGAAATTTCAAAGGGCTACTTAATAAAATTTTGATCATGATGTATTTTAGCGGCTTTGAAAAAAAAGAGAAACATTCCTTCAGTTTTTTCCCACTGGTTTATCTTCCTAATCTCTCACAGCAATATTTCTTGTCTCACACACTCTTCCCAAACTTTGCAACTTTTCCACAAAAAGGTGGGGTTTAAATCCCCTGTCTTTGAAACTGTGCCTTTTGGTAACTACCCTGGTAAATAAAATATTGTGGACTTAAGGCCACGTGCCTTCTGAGGCTAGGCCATGAAGAGCTTGTAGTGTCTCTCTCTCTCTCTTAGTCTCGCCCATGTGTGTTGGGAGCTCTGAGCTGATAGGTAAGAAGTACGCCCTCCCTGAAGCAGCCATGATGGAGGCAAGCTGAGGAGACAGCCCATCACAGAGGGAGTTGTGCCTGAGAAGACTCAGTTCTCTGAGTCTTCTTGGCTGAGGCCAAGGGAGCTTTCAGAAGACCCCACACCCCACCCTCATGCTGCCCTCGCCTGAGCCAAGTACCCAGGTTTGAGCCCCCACAGCTGAGATGGAGTGATCCAGATGAGCAGTGATAAACTGTCCCCTCAAACCATATCCAAATCGCTGATCTGTGGGCAAAATAAATGTGATTAAGCTACTCCATTTGGAAGTGGTTTCTTACACAGCAGCAGATAACTGAAAACTATTAATACATCATGTGAAATTAGCTTGATGATTTTTTTTCCCCCTTGGGGAATTTTTTAAAATTTGTGGAACCAAATTTTAAATAATTCAACTCAAAGACAAACCAAAACATTTGACTGAAACCACTAACCTGGGCTCACACAGGAGGGCTGTTGTGACTTGATGTTGATTTGGTGAAAGTCAGTGGCTTCTGAGAAGGAGGCTTTGCCTAGAGAAGCAGATTTTTTTTTTTAAGTGTGCATAATAACATTGTGCTAATGCAGTTTCCTGGTTTTAATACTGAAATAGAATTACATAAAATGAAGACATTGAGGCAAACTAGATGAAGGGTACATGGGATGGCTCTGTGAATTTTTCCAACTGCATGTGAATCTAATTATTTTTAAAAAATTGTAAGTGGTAAATATGAGTACATTTGTGTGTGTGTGTGTTGGGGTGGGGTGGAGGATGTGGTGAATGGATTGATTTGGAATGGTAAACATTCTGGTGGACCTTCTGGTGACTCAATAAAAGTTTGATCATCATGTATAGTAGCTACTTGAAAACAAAAAAGAAACATCAAATTTAGATATCTTTATTAATTCATTCATCACCACCCCCTCAGTCTAATGTCAAATTTAAGAAGTAAGAAAGGGCATTTTACTTTTCAGTCAACTCATGTGATGTCCATACTGGAAAACCATTAAATGTGTTAATACAACGGATCTGAAGACTGTAAAAGAATCCCCACCTCTCTGGGTGGGTTCCAGGTTCTCCCAGGCTACTAAGAGGACTTGGAAATGTGACTGCCAGGCTGGAGGTGATGACCTCTGAAGAAAAAAGCTACCAAACTTGGCCTTCATCCCAAGAATCAGTTTGAATGGATGACTAAGGAGATGAGTTTTTCAACAAGGAAAGATGAAATAAGGCAGAGTTGCACAGCCACCCAGCCTCCCTCAGAAAACTGTTACTCAACCTTCTGAATTCCCTTTCTGGTTTAATTATTAGGTTGATTTTACTGGTAGTTGGAGGAAGGTGGCAGACATAATGCATTAGAGGTCTGACACAGAATTCACAGGACCCATAGAGCAGGAGGGAGAAATTGGGAAAGACCAAATGA
Organism: Dama dama; assembly: GCF_033118175.1. Taxonomy (NCBI): domain Eukaryota; kingdom Metazoa; phylum Chordata; class Mammalia; order Artiodactyla; family Cervidae; genus Dama; species Dama dama. The sequence goes on along the minus strand of NC_083698.1, from coordinate 76,392,513 downwards.
AAGTATATAGCATACAATGAGTCACTGTATGGAGTGTACCGGAAATCTATTCATTTCCCAATAACATACCTAAGAATTGTGCTTTTATAAAATTAAAACAAAAAATTGTTTTCATTTTTGACCTCACAGTTTGTAGGATCTTTGTTGCCCGACCAGGGACTGAACCAGTGCCTGCTGCAGTAGAAGCATGGAGTCCTAACCACTGGACTGTCAGGGAATTCCCAGAATTGGTACTTTAAAAAACAAAAAACAAAAAGGTATCATTGCAGGCAGAGCGTTTTAATTGAAGAAGAGAGAATTACAGGCAGAAGATACTGCCATGGATCCTAAACATTGAGAAGACTTTTTCTCCACAACAGTCCAATGGTCATTGAAGGAGTCAGGAGTGAAAAGATGGACTATGAATTCGAGAGGAACCTCAAATAAGAGGCTCTTGTCTCAGAGAGAAGACCGATTAATTGATAGTGGCATGAATGGAGGCTTTTTAGATTGCATGGATTGATGGCATGTACACGCTTGTGTGTGTGTGTGTGTATGTGTGTGTGTGCGCGGGTGTACACGCTGATTTTAAGCAACTGATGCAGTGAAATAAATTAGTGTAGATTGCTGGAAATGGTTGTGACCAGACACTTTAAAACTTGGATGATCATTAGAGCCTGTAGTGTTTTTAAAGCATAGATTCCCAGGCCTGACTCCAGACCTCATGAGTCAGAATCTTTGAAAGCAGAGCCCTAGATTCTAGATTTTTAAGTTCTCCCCAGGTGATTCTTTATATCACTCAGCTTTGGAGAACTAGGTAGGAATGAATGGATGTTTCAGTTTCCCATCCTTCAGGCGACACTGGCATTTAGCCATTTCTATTCAACCACGCTGAGGTAACAAGACTGTCCATGGGCAGTTCCTGATGGAGCCTTTCAGACAATGAACTCCGGAGACAACAGGAGACCTGGTGTGAACTCTCCACCGTGTGGGAAACATAGTCACAGAGACTTTATTACCAGATTTGTCTATTTTAACCCAAGAATCCATTTACACATATCCCCCCAAATCTCTTTCCTGCTTCCTCCCTTGACACAAAAGGTCCCCAGGCTCTGTGTGGCAGAAGGAGTTGGGGTGTGCCAGGAGGGATGCCCTCGGGAAAGACCCGCTTCTCAGCACGATGTCTGCATTCAGTTAGATTGGCTTCAAAGGTCTGGTGTTTTTAGGGAGTCCTCCAGACTGGGAGAACTTGTTGTCAAAAGGAACGGGTGCTCATAAAATTGGCTTTTTATGAAAACACTCTGGCCAGAGTGACAAAGGGAAAAGGGCTTTACTCAAAAATGGATTCTTCTGTCTTGTGATCAGCATAGAGTTTTATCTTGATTGTCTCCATCTCATTCAGGGAGGGTTAACTTCTGTTCCTTATAAGCCCCAAACCTGAATAGATTGACAAGGTTAACTTTTTCTTCCCATTTCAATGCACTGGAGGCCACCTGGGTTTGTGTTCTACAGGGTTACTCAGAGACCCAGCATCTTTCCTTCTTGTTGTTTTGCCACTTTCCAGGGTCTCAGACTACTCCACTCAAGTCTTTGCATTAGGCCAGCATGTGAGGAATGAGGAAATAATATGGAATATCCAAGGGAGGTTTGTTGTGATTACAGAATAGGGATTTTGTGAGCTAGAACTCAGGTTAAAGGCCTCGGGTTAACTGCAAGGGAGACTACAAAATGTAGGCTAGCTATATACTTAGGTAAAAGTAGAAACAGGCTTTGGTGAACACACAGTCTTTGCCACCATCTCTTTGACAGCTTAGAAAATATGATGTGATGAGAATATATTTATCTGTGTGGTTTCCCTCCCCCAAACCCATAACCCCCAGCTACTCATGAGAAAAACATCACACCAATCCCCACTGAGGGATAGTCTACAGAATGCCTGAGTACACTCCTCAAAGCTGCCAGAGTCAGTCATCAAAAACAAAGAAAGTCTGAGGAACTGTCACGACCTAGAAGAGCCCAAAGAAGCCTGTAAGTAAATATAATGTGGTGTCCTGGGTGGGATTCTGGGAAAGGAAAAAGGATTTTAAATGGAAAGGAAGTGAATTTGAGTACACTGCTGCTGCTGCTGCTAAGTCGCTTCAGTCGTGTCTGACTCTGTGCGACTCCTTAGGCAGCAGCCCACCAGGCTCCACCGTCCCTGGGATTCTCCAGGCAAGAACACTAGAGTGGGTTGCCATTTCCTTCTCCAATGCAGGAAAGTGAAAAGTGAAAGTGAAGTCGCTCAGTTGTGTCTGACTCTTCGCGACCCCATGGACTGCAGCCTACCAAGCTCCTCCGTCCATGGGATTTTCCAGGCAAGAGTACTGGAGTGGGGTGCCATTGCCTTCTCCATTGAGTACACTAGGGACTCTGATTAATAACAAGGTATCAATACTTGTTCATTAGTTGTGAAAAGTGTGTCAGAGTAGTGCCGGATGATGATAATAGTGGAATCTGGGCTTAGGGTATATGGGGACTCTCTGTACCACTTCCACAACTTTTCTATAAAACTAAAACTGTTTCAAACTTTTTGAAAGGTTAAAAATTTTTTAAAAGTGAAGTGCCCTGAAACCCTACTATAGCTATTTTCCTGCCAGAGCCATGAAAAACCACTTTGTCTACTGAGAAATGAAAACTCTGGTCTCCCCGTTAAACTTGTTTATTTAACTTATACCTGTTCTTTCTGCCTTTCCTTACCTCCACGTGGTCATTTCTCAAGAACAGTTCTTAATACCATGCTTCTTGCTCCTTTAAGATCATGGACCGAAACAATAAATAATGTAAAAAATTAAAAGCTCTTATGTTTCTGTTTTAAAACACACAAACACGTCCTTAGACACATTGTGTACACACACACACACACACACATACACACACACACATACATGATTCATGAAACCTCTCACCTGGTTTTCACTGGGATCACTACTTTTAGACTTTTCCTATCACAAACTCTGTTATTAACAATAACTTATGCAGAAACTTATTTTCATCAATTTTTGCCCCTTTTCCATGTCATCTCAAAATGTTTTGTACAGAGTTTATTGAATATGTTTAAAAATTTCACGAAATGTTAGTAGAGTAGAACTTCAGAATAATATTAATACAGAAATAGTTTTCATTAAAAAAAGATTTCATATTTAAAAGTTCTCCCAGATTAATTTGGAAAATACAGTATTCTATAATACAATCCTAGATATCTACATAGGCATGTAGAAAAGTCTGAGAACTCCCATGATAAATAGATTTATCTTGTTTGGTTTAATCCAACATTTCTCAAACTGCTTTGACCTGGAAATTTGTTTTGTTTTCATTTTTCTTTTTCCCTGTGTTATCTATTATGCACTAACCTGTTATGGAACTAGTGATTCTTTAACTGCATTTAGATAATGTTACATTCAAAAGTGATGTTAAATAATTTTTTACTTCTTTCACACATAAGAGAGAAGGGAAAAGAAGCTGTCTTTTTCCAGTCATAGGCTAATACTAAACCCTGTTTGGGGAGCTTATTGGGTGGATTAAAGGACAAACGTAGCCTACATAATTATCCTTCTTCTTGGCTGGTGAAGACCAGTGCAAAATGTCTGGGTGACCTGGCAGCTTAGTGTTGATGAAACAGGCAAAACCTGATGACTTTCATTAAATCAAGAACTCCAATCTCAGACAAGAAGTAGGAAGACTGGTGCCTGGTTGTTAACAAGGGAGGCCCTAGGAAGGAAAGTCAGTTAGGAAGTGGGTGGGGATCTTGACAGCCCAGCCACAAGCCTTAATACCTGTCCTTAGGGCTGACATCTATCAATCATTTATTGTGTGCTGAGCCCTGTGGTAAGCACTTTACCCAAGAAAGTTTATTTAATGTTCACAATAACCTCTGAGACAGGCTCCCAATGATCCTTACTTCACAAATTAGGATGGTTAAGAAACATTTCTTGGCTAGTAAGTCGTGAGGTCATGACTCAGATTCAAACAATCAGGCTGTAGAGCCCAAGCTTGTACCTCTGTGTTATCTGGTGTCACTTCTATCAACTTGTTTTTTTTTTAATTATTAGACTGAACTGATGATAGCTCTTCACTATTCTCCTCCTACCCTCTCTCTCTCTTCCCTTTCTTTTTTTCTCCATCTGTTAGTATACCCTACTTGTCTGACCCACAGCCCTTTTCTGGAAGGAGTCAGGGTATGTCTCCTCCAAAGTCTATATTTCTGATAGAGGTGGAGGGTATGGCCTTTCCTCACACTGGGCAAGATGTACCTCTTCTCTCCAAGTGTGGTTACTTGGTAATCACTCTTGTTGACAAGCGACACTAGCTTTGCAAACAACTCCATCCATTAGCACCTACAGCCTTGGCTACCAGCTGCCATGATCATTAGAAGACCCATTCTCTAAGTAACCACCCTCCCCGACTGCCACTGTACCACTGAGGAAATGCTAGACACTTGAGGGAGATTCTGTGAAAATCAAAAAACAGTGGACAGGCTGGAACCTGAGGATAAACCCCATCACGATGCCTAGTATTGTTCTTAGGGGCCAAAACATTCCCACCTTCCCAACACCCACCAGGATATGTCTTAGGAAAGGTGGTGTTTTGCTATCCAATGGCCCCATAAGGGAACATTTTCCTTATTGAAGTCACTACAGTTTGATGTTTATTCCTTAGCTTTCTTGGCTCTTAAGGGAAATACATTTTTGAAAATTATTGTTTTCATTTTTTATTATTTGATTAGGGTGGATGCCTGTTACCTAATCTCAGACAGCAATGCACATATCAAACAAAATAGAAATATACTGTTTCCCATTTAAAAGTGTAATGGCCTACAGGTCATTACATTGAGGATGGACTCGCCAATGTAGAGCCCATGGATTCCTGTCGCCTTGACTCACCTGGTTCTGATTCATATTTTTTCTCTTCTTTTCTTTGCCCTTTAAACTCCAATTTGCTTTTTTTCTAATTACAAAAACATGGTAGAAGAATCTAAGAAACATATATTAGTGGGGGAAAATGAAGAAGAAAATAATGATCTTTTATAATCCCACCATTCTGCAATAACTACGGTTAACATCTTCCAGACATTTTAATATGTATACTTGCATGCATAAGCCAGATGTCAACTGGGTCTCTCTGCTCTTTATTATCTAGATAAGATGCCTTGGCCCTTCATTTCATTGCTTTTCTCGGGATTTTGGCAACTTCCCAGGATCTCACATTCTAATGATCACCTGTGACTCTAACTTCCTGCTTCTTCTGAATTCCTTTCTCTACTCTTCAGCTTACAGCTGTTCCTTTATTTTGCTTTGGCCATAGACCCAAATGTGGAAATAAGGCTCTTTCCTTGATTGGATAGTAACAACAAATCATCCAAACAAGGAGTTTTTGATGCGTAGCCGACTTCAAGTTCAGGATGTGAAGGCCATTACACTTGAATATTAGACATATTTTTCCTTAGAGATCTTGGTCTTTAAGCTATGTTAGTCAGCCATGCACTTTCTCCTCTCTTTCCAATCTGTGTTTGCTTTCTCCCTCTCGCAAGCAGAAATCATATTCTTCACTCCCCATCCCCACCAACAAAGCATTCAGTTGTCTAAAGACCTTGCTCACAAACTTAACTTTGGGAATTCCTTTTCTATACACAAAAGTCTCCCCCAAAACTTCTACACCGACATTATCAAGAGGGCTGGAGTTATTGGATAAGGACCGTTCACGTCCCCAGGTGTGGCGTGAAGTTTGAGACATGGAGATGCAGCGCATGGCGAAGTCAAGGGCGGGGAAACTAAGACATTCCACGTGGTGGGGATTTCAAAGGAAATGCCAAAAAACTGAGTTTCATAGTTCTTAGGCTCATCCCTCACATCATAAAAAGATAAGAATTAAAACTGAGAAAGGCTTTAGAAAAACTTCACTGGGACTTCCCTGGGGGTCCAGTGGTTAAGAATCCACCTACCAATGCAGGGCACCAGGGTTCGATCCCTGGTCAGGGAACTAAGAGGCCACGCACTGCAGGGCAACTAAGCCTGAGAGTCACAATTAGAATCCTGAGTCCACATGCCTCAGCTAAGGAAGCCCATGTGCCGCAATGAAAGATCCCGCATGCTGCAATGAGGATCACATGTGCCACAACTAAGACTGATGCAGCCAAAGAAATAAGTAAAGATTAAAAGTAAAAAAAGGAAAGAAAGACTTTACTGAATAGAGCAGTTAGTGAGCTGTGAGAATTCCCATCTCAGTATGGGGACTGGATGTTTTCCATTCCACATCAAGTTCTTGGTTAAAAGAGCAAAGCTTCAAGGACCACTCAGAATTGATTTGATATGTGTTCTCCTCCATCAGGGAGATACAATAGGCTGATGTCTGACTTGTGCTTATAAAACTTCAAAGTGGAGCTGGGCTAGATGCACTAGGCTGAGACTACTTGCCCTCGGAACAAAGGAAGATACATATTTCTTATGGACCAGAGGTGGCCTCGCAGTTAGGGAGAGCTGATCAGAACATCTTAAATGCAGCCTGAGAGGATAACCTGGGGGCCTGGGGACTTAGAGAGTCCCTGTCTGATGGGCTGCTGTGAGGAGGGTGACTGGTTGGCAGGAACATATGACAAAGTCTTGGGAGATGCATTCAAATGAGTTCCGTGGAGTAGGGGGCTTGGGAGAGGTCAGCAGAGGGCTAACCAGAGAAAGAGGGCTTCAGCCTCCAAACAAACTTCAAGATCAAGGCTCCTCTCATTACAGAACCAGTCAAAACTTTTCCTGCCCCCCTCCCCTATACCTCACCCCCAAGAACCCTAATCAGGTCAGAAACCATAGCTCACAAAGCATGAAAATGGGGGAAAAGTGAGGGAACAGAGTAGAGAATGAGGAAGAATCAGTAACCCTTCCAGACATTTTGCCTGTAAAGGGTCTGAGTTAGAGAAGTTTTATCTTAAAACCAGGCTCTAAGATTTGAGAATTAAGTGCTAAAATGAATCTGTGCATGTGTGCTAAGTCGTTTCAGTCATGTCTGACTCTTTGCAACCCCATGGACTGTAACCTGCCAGGCTCCTCTGTCCGTGAGATTCTCCAGGCAAGAATACTGGAAAGGGTTGCCACACCCTCCTCTGGGGGATTTTTTTCAACCCAGGGACTGAACCCACATCTCTTACATGCCTCCTGCATTTGCAGGTGGGTTCTTTACCACTAGTGCCACCTGGGAAGCCTGCTAAAATGGTTAAAGCAAAGCAAAACATGGGGCTCCCTAAGTTTCCATCTGGAGAATTCCCCCTGCCTAATAAAGTTGGAAGAAGTGGTGAAAAACAAAGATGCTAACTGATGAATTTCCCTGGATTGTGTGAACTATATCATAACATGATTTTGAAATTATTAACAATTACAAATAATTGTTAGCAAGTATTAACAATTCGGTAACTGAAGAATTTTGGTTATTTTGGGGAACGTCCCTGGTTATTCAGTGGTTAAGACTCTGTGCTTCCAATGCAGGTGTTGTGGGTTCAATCCCTGGTCAAGGAACTAAGATCCTATGAGCCTTGCTGCATGGCCAAAAAACAAAAACAAAAACACCCCAAAACATTGGTCATTTCTTACTTTTCTCTATAAGCAACACTGATATGATCACTTTGTGTAAGTTAAGAATCTATTTAGAACAACTTATAAGGTTGCTGGATCAAGGCTTAGACTATGATGAAAGCAATCAATAAATTGCCAAATCACAACAATTTACATTTCATTCATGCATACACTTGTCATAGAATATTAGAACCTTTAAGTTTTGCCATCTTTAAAAATTTTTATTTATTAGTTAGTTGCAGCATACAGGATCTGTTAGTTGTGGCATGTGAGATCTATTTCCTTGACCAAGGATTGAATTTAGGCCCTCTGCACTGGGAGCACAGAGTCTCAGCTATTGGGCCACCAGGGAAGTTCCAAGTTCTGCCATCTTAAAGTGACTTTGTCCTGCTGACTCTGATCCCTTGTGGGTTGATTTATCATGTGACTGTCAAAGGACTAAATTGTTGCCTCATTTTTGAGCTGGTGTTTTCTTTCATTCTCGCTTCTATATTTATGAATGCATTTTAGAAATCCAACATGTTCATATATTAGAAGCTGCCTTAATATTGTTTTTGTAGTTCTTAGGATTACAATAAATGCACCATTATTTGTATGTCTTGGATAAATCACCTATACTTAGGGTGGGGAAACAAATTCAGCAGATCAAAATTTCCAGCCTCATATTTTTCTTTCCTTAAATTTTTTAAAGATGAATTTGTTTATTTTAATTGGAGGATAATTACTTTACAATATTGTGTTGGTTTTTGCCATACATCAACATGAATTGGCCACAGGGATATATGTGTCCCTTCCATCCTGAACCCACCTCCCTTGTCCTAGAGCACTGACTTTGGATGCCCTGCTTCGTGCATCAAACTTGCACTGGTCATCTATTTTGCATATGGTAATGTACACCTTTCAATGCTGTTCTGTCATATTTTTCTTCTGAGAAAGATGTGACTGCTTCTCTTGACCTCACAGCCTCAGCTAATGCTGTAATTAGGGATGATTCAGTAAATATAGCGTCCAACTGAGGGGGTATTACTGGGAAATGTTCTGGTCTTGAACTGTGCAAGGAATACAAGTGCTATGGGGTTTTGGGGGCCTTTGGCTACAGGAAAACAAACATATCTCTTAACCATCTTTAGAAATATTTGAAAATAGGATTGCAATGAGCAACAATCCCCTCTGTCTATATTTGGCTATGAAGTACCTTCCCATGAAATATAATTCCTAGCTGGCTGTCACTTGTCATTCTCCCTGTGTTCAATATTCACCAACATAAAGGTCCTATTTTGCCAACTCCCAGCACTTAATTTTCATTCTCATTCATTTTACGTTTCTCTTAGAGGGAAAATAACACTCAATTGTCAAGGGGATTGAATGAATTGTAAATAACAAATGTTATCTTACTCCCTGTAACTTATCTCAGGCTATGTTATGGATTTACCAGGTCCCACAAGATATCAAAGATATGAGTCTTAAAGGGGAAAAGTCTACATACTAGTATATGAAAAAATTCCTAAATTCCAGAAGGGTGAATGAACAGATGGATACTTCTGGGACATGTGTGTGTGTCATTTTTGTTTTACATTTCTTTGGCTCTGCAAGAGAACGCATTTTCTACAAAGTATGGTAGCTGAAGTGAAGGATAATATTAAACTAAACCTGGAAACAAGAAATGAGAAGTAAATAGTTTAGCAAAAGTGTTGTTCCATATGTTAATTTTGAAGAGTTTCGTTATCGAAACACAGATTTAAAACAATGTGGCCACGGACTAAGACACACAAAAAGTAAATAGTGATTGATGTGATGGAGGACACTTTTCTCACCTAGAGGTGTAGATGCCATCTGACACACTCACATGTGTATTTCCAGGTTTTACTCATTACAAAAATCTAATGTTTTTATAAACTTCTATAAATGTAATGATAGGTTCGTGTTTTTTTTTATTTTTTTTTCCTGAATGGTGATTTCTTAGAATAGAGCACCAATAGAAAATAGAGCACCAAGTGGTTCTAGCAATGTGGAGCACTTAACTACTGCACCTCTTGCTGCAACATAAGAATTCCAGATAATCCTGGTGGCTCAGAAGATAAAGAATCTGCCTGCAATGCAGGAGACTTAGGTTGGATCCCTGGGTCAGGAAGATCCCCTGGAGAAGGGAATGGCAGCCCACTCCAGTATTCTTGCCTGGAGAATTCCATAGACAGAGGAGCCTGGTGGGCTACACGGGGTTGCAAAGAGTCAGACACAACTGAGCGACTAACACTATTACTGTTTATAACAACTCAGCAGTTTCTAAAACCTACCAAAGGGAATAAATAAATAAAAGGAATGTCTAGTTGCCAAAAATGAAAAGAGAAGTCCCAGAGTTACCATAGAGGCAGCCTGATCTGAGGGTGGTAATTACATTTAGAAAGGTTTCCTACAATTCTTGGGGAGAAGTACTGATGCTTACATGTAGAGAGAAAATGTGGACTTTGACCCCATGAGGCATGGTGCTTGAATTGAGACTAGCATTGAACCCTAGAAGGTTACTCACTCTGTGAAAGACCTTCATAGACAAGCCACCAGGACCAACTTGAAAAGCAGCACCACGCTTGCTCTGCCCAGCGCTCAGGGAAGAGCAGAAAAAGAAAGAAATAAGTCTCCAGGCTGCCACAGGGGCAGTGACGGTCAAATTAACACTTCTAGCTAGTGCAGAATCTCAGCTCAGAAATTAACACGAACACGGCTCTCACACAGGTGAAATGCTTGGGTATTTTAGAAAAACATAACCATTAAGGATTCAGAGTGAAAGGGACTTACAGAGAATAAAAGAGAGACCCTTTATTCTTTCCTATCAGATAGGTTTTTAAAACTGTGATGTTGTTATAGTTTATCCAACATGTTCATTTGTTTGTAGTTGACAATGAGTCTGTGATACTTTTGGTCTACATATAGCTAGAATTGAACAATGAGTAACCTTCTATGTGAGAAATCACCATTTGGCCAAAAAAAAAAAAAAAAAAAAATGCTGATCTGAAAAATGTTAAGATGTACTTGCAAGAAAAGCATTGCACATATGATAAATAATTATTCACTACAGGAAGGTCAACAGGCACATTTAATAATATACCCTCAATGTCTCCCCTCCCTGCAAGAACTAGAAGTGATAGAGCAATCTGAAAGATTTTAGAAAGCAAGATTATCCATAATAATTAGGTATTCTATTTACAAGAAATGTAAAACATGATGGAAGACATGGTGCTGTGTAATAGAAGAATCTAATTAAACAAAAGAACTAAACTTAGTTTCTTTTTACAAATGAAAAAATTATAATTAAAAATTCAAAGGATAAAGATCACACTAAACATGGTAGAAGGGAGAATCAACAAACAAAAATATAACATCTTGGAAATTACCTGCAGTGTAGCACCTGGAATTACCTGAAAGGTAAAAGAGAATTTAATCAAGAAGCAGGATAGATTTAGGCAGTCTAAAATACATCAAAGTAAAATTTCAGAAAGGAAAAAGTAGAGTGAAAAGAGGCAATATTAAAAGGATAATGGCAGAGGATTTGCCAGAATTGGTTATGCATGTTAATTCTCAGATGTAGGAATCCCAGTGATCCTACGTATATGTTAGTCACTTAGTCGTGTTCAACTCTTCGAGACCCCATGGACATGGTAGCCCTCTGGGCTCCTCTGTCCATTCGATTCTCCAGGCAAGAATAGTGGAATGGGTTGCAAGTCCCTTCCCCAGGGGATCTTGCCTACCCAGGGACTGAACCTGGGTCTCCTCCATTGCAGGCAGGTTCTTTACCATCTGAGCTAACAGAGAAGCCCATAGATTAAAACAGAATCCTCACTGAGAGACAGGACAGTGGAGTTATGGGACACCAAAGACAAGGAGAAGGTATTACTAATATTACTTAGGAAATAAAAAAAGGTATTTTAAATAAAAGAATGATAATTTGACTGATAATGAACTTCTTACCAAAAATAAAGATCTGAAGACCATGGGATAATATCTTCAAAGTGCTGGATCACTTTTTGTTGCAAGCAGCTGTCAGGGTGGGATTCTACAAGTAGCTAAACTTCTGTTCAAGAGAAAAGGCAAAGCAAAGATATTTTTATTTCTCTAATAGCTAGTAATGTTGAGCATCTTTTAATGTGCCTCTTGGCTATTGTACGTCTTTCTTGGAGAAATGACTGTTTAGGTCTTCCACCCATTTTTTCTTTCTTTTTTTTTTTTTATTGAGTTTTACTTTTTTCCTGATATTGTACTACATGAATATTAGCATATTTTGGAGGTCAGTTGCTTCATTCCCAAATATTTTCTCCCATTCTGAGGGTTGTCTTTTGTCTTGTTTATGGTTTCTTTGAAACTAAAACAGTATTGTAAAGCAAATATACTATAATAAACAAAAATGACATTTTCAGACAAACAATGAGTGGGAATTATTTCTTTAAAGTCTTTGATGAGGTAACTACCTAAGTGTGTGGTCAAATTAGAAGAAAATTAACCTTGGAGGGAGGAGTAGATACAAAAAGCTGTGGTGAGCAAATGATTGTTAATACGAGAGGAAAATCGAAAGAGTATTGACTATTAAAAATATTTTTTAAACTATTTTGAGAGAGATTTAAAAGCCCGATAGAACTAAAATGCTAGAAAATAACACCACAGAGGGTGGGAGATGCTCCATACAACTACTGTATTTTGAGTTCCTTATAATGTTTGGGACAAAAGTAAAAATATGAATTTGCTGCATTAAATATACTTACTAAAATTTTAAGATAAATTTGTGAAAATGAAATAGAATATGTAGTTTTTTATTCCAATAAATGAGAGGAAAGGAAATGTACAAGAAAAAAATAAAGGAAAGGGAAATAAATAGAAAACACAAATTAGCCCATATACTAGCATTCATAGTATCAATATAAATAAACTTATCAATGGAGAACAGTGTGGAGATTTCTTAAAAAACCGGAAATAGAACTGCCATATGACCCAGCAATCCCACTTCTGGGCATACACACTGAGGAAACCAGATCTGAAAGAGACACGTGCACCCCAATGTTCATCGCAGCACTGTTTATAATAGCCAGGACATGGAAGCAAGCTAGATGTCCATCAGCAGATGAATGGATAAGGAAGCTGTGGTATATATACACCATGGAATATTACTCAGCCATTAAAAAGAATTCATTTGAATCAGTTCTAATAAGATGGATGAAACTGGAGCCCATTATACAGAGTGAAGTAAGCCAGAAAGATAAAGACCAATACAGTATACTAACACATATATATGGAATTTAGAAAGATGGTGACGATAACCCTATATGCAAAACAGAAAAAGAGACACAGAAATACAGAACAGACTTTTGGACTCTGTGGGAGAAGGCGAGGGTGGGATGTTTCAAGAGAACAGCATCGAAACATGTATATTATCTATGGTGAAACAGATCACCAGCCCAGGTTGGATGCATGAGACAAGTGCTCGGGCCTGGTGCACTGGGAAGACCCAGAGGGATCGGGTAGAGAGGGAGGTGGAAGGGGGGATAGGGATGGGGAATACATGTAAATCCATGGCTGATTCATGTCAATGTATGACAAAAACCACTACAATACTGTAAAGTAATTAGCCTCCAACTAATAAAAATAAATGGAAAAAAAAAAAACAACTTATCAATGCATACAGTCTCTCACATTAAATTTTACCTTAACGATTCTAATACTAGTTATGATAGTTATTAATGCTGTTATTAATATTTCTTTTTTATTTTTATTGATTTACATTGGATTGGCCATAAAGTTTGTTCTAATTTTTCCATAACATCTATGGAAAAACCCAAATGAACTTTTTGGTCAACCCAATAGAAACATATACATGATGTACATACATATGTAAATATAGAGGTTGATTCCAGAATTCCAGATATAATATAAATCTAAAAGTGGATTTCACCTGCCTGCCCCCTAGGAATGAGAGGTAGCAGTTGGTTATGACTGGTAACTCATAAGCTGGAGTAATGTGCGCCACACAGTGTTGGAAATCTACACATTCAGGGCAAGATGTATCAACTCTCCCCCTTCTTCTGCTGCAGAGAGTGATTGCTCTAAACCACAGGGTAAGGACAAACTGGAACAGAGCTCCCCATGCTGCCTTGAGAGACTTGCAGCTTGAAAGAGAGAGAGAAATCTTCCTTGTTTTAAGCTGCTGAAATGTTAAAACTATTTATTATCACAACATGACATAGCCCATCCTCTCTGATATATATTAGAGAAATACATGAAATGTAAAGTAAAAGAGGTGAAAGTAGAGAGATGAGGAAAGAGATATAGGAAAACATTAATCAAAAGAAACCAGCATATTAATATTAATGTTAGGTAAAATATTCTTTAAGACAATAATGAATTATTAAGGGAAAAGAAATGAAGAGAAAATATAAAATATATTGTTGTACCAGAATAAAAGGAAAAATCTACCAGGAAGATAACCATCCTAAATCTTTAAGCATCTAATGCCATAGCCTCAAGATATATGAAGTCAAGAAGGGCAACAGAATTATAAGGAGAGATGAACAAGTCCACAGTAATATGCCAATTCTTGCAGTCCTGTTTCCCTTTGCCAGGCAATGGTGGATGACTCCCAACACCACCTAGAGCTGAGCAATGGCATGTAAAAAGCAATCCTTATTAGGGCTTCTGGAAAAGGATAACTTTTTTTCCTAATGAAAATCAAGGGATGCCTTTTAAGCCTCCACCCCCTATTCTGTCTTTGAACAGGACTTCATGAGAAATTCATGGTTGGAAGTAGCACTAGCCTTCAGGCTCATTAATTATATTTGTTGCTCTTGTTTAGTCACTAAGTCGTGTCTGACTCTTTGTGATCCCATGGACTCTAGTCCACTAGGCTCCTCTGTCCACGGGATTTCCCAGGCAAGAATACTGGAGTGGGTTGCCATTTCCTTCTCCAGGGGATCTTCCTGACTCAGGGATCGAACTCGCGTTTCATGGTTGGCAGGCAGATTCTTTACCACTGAGCTACCTGAGAAATCTCCTCAAATGAAACTTGCTCAGTCGTGTCTGACTCTTTGTGACCCAGTGGACTCTATAGTCCATGGAATTCTCCAGGCCAGAATACTGGAGTGGGTAGCTGTTCCCTTCTCCAGGGGATCTTCCCAATCCGGGGGTTGGGTCCAGGTTTCCCGCATTGCAGGTGGATTCTTTACCAGCTGAGCCACAAGGGAAGCCCAAGAATACTGGTGGGTAGCCTATCCCTTCTCCAGAGGATCTTCCTGACCCAGGAATAGAACTGGGGTCTCCTGCATTGCAGGCAGATTCTTTATTAACTGAGCTATCAGGGAAGCCCCATTATTATATGGTATTTTATAAAACTCCATTTCTTTGGCCAGTGTCAGTGCAGACCAAGACATCCTAACAATACAAGGATGAACTTGCCTTATTTGCTATCAATAATTATGATCAAGTTATGACAATTAAAACAACAAGATATTAGTGAAGAAACACAAGTTGACCAATGAAAGACAACATACAGATGTGTGCACTTGATATATGACAGAAGTAGCCTTACAAGTAAGTGAAGACAGAATGTGCTGTTAAACAGATAATCCTGAGATAACTCCATTTTGAAAAATAAATGTGAAAAATACTACCTCGGAAATATTACATCTTACCTAATAGAAATATTATCTATTTCTGTAATACAGAAAATTACATTCCAGAAGGATTTTTAAAGATATAAATATGGAGAGCAAAATTTTTAAATATTTCAAAGAATATATTGGAGAGATGTTAGATTTTCTATTGTGTGTACTTTACAACAAGTTTTGAAAAAATACATGCTTATAGATAAAGACTTAATAATCCATATAAAATTATAAAGTTAAGTTTTAAAAAGGAATACATTATATTCTTTATAAATATTCTTTATCTTTATAAATTTGAATTAGAAAAGAATTCCTGAAACAAGACACATAAACCACAAATGGTAAAAACAAAGAATGATAAATTTAGTGACATTAAAATTAAAATCTTTTGTATAACAAGGCAATTCAAAGTGAAAAAGCAAACCACAGACCAGGAAAAGATATTTGCTTATACTTGCAACCAACAAAGAATCCATATTCAGAATATATAAAGAACTTCCTCATAGTAATAAAAGAAAGAAAACAATGTACTTTAAAAAAAAATGACAAAGGATATAAATAAGTGGTGAACAGAAGAGAAAACCCTAGTGACCAGTAAACATATGGAAATACATATTGATCTCAACAGTGACAGGGAAATGGAGATTCAGTCAGCAATGAGAAGTCTCTTCACACCCACCAGTTGGGCAAAAATAGTCTCATCATAATCAGCGCAGATGAGGATGTGGGGTTTAGGGACTCTCAGATCTACTGTGGGGTGTAAATTGGAACAGCCTCGGGTTGGATATCACCCAGCTGATCCCAACTTGCACATGCTCAGACTCTACAACCAGGTAAGATCCTTGAGAAATGTACTTGCTTCCACAGGACCCAGAAAGCAAGACCTTCACTTCACCCTGTTTACAACAACAAAAGATCAGAAAGAAACAGAAAGACTCATCCATGAGGCATGAGCAAATTATCCTTCTTACAGGGGCTTGTGTGCATGCTGGTTTAGTTGCTCAATCTTGTCTGATTCTTGTGACTCCATGGACTGTAGCTGGCCAGGCTCTTCTGTTCATGGGATTTTCCTGGCAAGAATACTGGAGTGTGTTGCCTTTGCCTCCAGGAGATCTTCCTGACCCAGAGATCAAACCTGTATCTCCTGCATCTCCTGCATCTCCTGCTGGCAGAACCACTGGGGAAGCCCCTAACTAAACTTAATATAGTAGCTTACTAAGCAGCAGTTAAAGTGAATATTCCTTGATCAATGATATCAACATAGATCTATGTAGAGGAAATAAAAAAAACAAGTTGCAAGTGTATTAAATAATTTTGGGAAATTTAAAAGAAAAAACAAATAATACTACATGTTTACTTAAATGTCACAACATAAAATAATGGATGGGGAAGTTATAAAAACTTCAAGACTGGTGAATTCTGCATAAAAGAGAAAGAAGTATGTGCAGCATTTCAAACATATCTGCCAGATTTCTTTCTGTAAATGAAAAAATGGGTCTGAAAGGAATATGTTAAATACTGTGTGTGTGCTTGCTAAATTGCTTCAGTCATGTCTGACTCTTTTCCATCCTATGGACCATAACCTGCCAGGCTCCTCTGTCCATGGGATTCTCCAGGCAAGAATACTGGAGTGGGTTGCCATGCCCTGCTCCAGGGAATCTTCTACACCCAGGGATCAAAACCATGTCTCCTGCGGCTCCTGCATTGCAGGTGGATTCTTCACTGCTGATCCACTGGGGAAGCCCATCTTAAATGCTTGCATTCATTAAATCTTAAGTATACTTGGATGTCTGTACAATCTATTTGAAATGTAATTAATTATTTTGCATGTTTAAAATAGAATCAGGGTACAAAAAGTTAAAAATGAAAAGTAAGAAACAAATTATAACATAAAGAAAAAGTTAAATTAAATTAGTTATAAAAAATGGTGACAAAATTTAATAATATAGTTGGAAGGAAGACATCCATTCTGTTTCAGAATGCAAGGGTGAGAAAGGAAGATGTGTTAGGTGTCTACCCTGTGTCGACCTTTGTGCTTGCAGCTTTTGAAAAAGCTCTGGGCCAGCTTATCAAGGACTCAGGTGCAGCTGAGCTCAGGAACTCTGAACGGATTTGAATCTGTAAGTCTGGAAGCAGGTGGAGATGGTGGAGGAGTGGACCCCAGGAAAGGAAGTAGAAAGTGGGGTCCTTGAACCTTGACACCTCAGCAGGACAGGCCACCTTCCACAACACCCCTGCTGGGCCTTGCTCTCGTTTAAAGGCCTCAAAAGTGAGCACGCTCCGGTCTCTGTGCTGCTCTTGTCAAGCTGGCCTGACATCCTCTCCTGCCCGGGGCTGGTTTCATGGGCCGCTGACCCACATGGCCAGACACAGTTGCACACTCAGAAGGGCCCCGTGCTTGGTTCTGTGTTCCCCTGTTGCTGTCTTGACAAAGGCCCTGCCTTTTCGTCAGCCCCTGGACCCTTCATATCATGTAGTCTGTGGCACCCCCAGTGGCATCAGCCCTTGTTGAAAGACCTTCGTATCTCTCCTGGCCAACGCTGCTCCCGATGTGCACGGGGCGTCTCCCATTTATATTATTTGCAGGCCTCTGCAGCCATCTGCCCTGGCTGCCTCTGGTTTACAGCTTTTGTCTTCTGGATCCATCTCTGCAGCACTAAAGAATGTCCAAAGTGGGGTTGCCCTTCAGCCAAGGAGCTCTGGGAAACTTTAGTGTCTGAGGCCAAAGGTCACATTCAACTTGATTTTGATGTACAAATTCTATTTATTGTCAGTGAAACTAATGACAAGACTGTAAAGGAAAAGAGGAATAAGAAATGAAGTTATGTTATTGCAGAAGTGATCATTTGGGGTGTGTTTAGATTAACACAGTCCGATTGTACACGGCAGAGAGTCTTACATAGTCCATATCCACGTCAAAGTCACCTGCCTAAAGCTGGCTCTCACAGATACTGATTACCTGATTCTTAGGTTGTATACTTCAGAAATGTGTTTAAAAATAAAAGATCAATAGTATTTCCAAAACCCAGACAGAGATAATTAATTGAGACATCTACTTTTGGAATGGCAATTCTGGAAAAAGAAGTTCAGGCCCTCCACCTAGGACCTTAAGGGGCTGGTCCTAAAATCTCCAGGCCTCATATGGAGCTGTTACCTTCCATAGACTCCCCAGGGAGTTTTAAGGCAAGAATTCCAGGGAAAGGAGGAAAGGATAGCTCTGAGCTCCATGAGTGGAGGAACCAGTTCTGGAAGGAAGACCTCACCCAGGGCAGGGCTGGGGATGGGCCCAGCGCTGTGGTGTTCCTGTTCCTGGTGGCTCTGTCATGTTTGTGAGCAGAAAAATGTTAACCATGCCTTGTGGTTGACTAGGTTTGAAGCTTATATTATATTGGGGGAGGGGGAATTCCCTTCTGTAGACTCATTAATTCCTGGATATGCATAACACTCTGTGGTATAAGAAGCATGCCTGGAATGGAGGGGACAAATATACAGGAAGTTTGTCCGTGCATTTTATGCATACTGTGCTCTGTGGTTAGGAGGCAATAGCACCCTCACTCATGACATGTCACTAGGCTCCTGGGGAATATAAACCAGTTGTCTCCAGTGGCAAAGACTCAAGCTCTCACTGGGAAAACAGTAGAAGAAAATAGACATAACAGGGACATATTTGATTTTTTCAATGTCATGTGAAGACCACAGGGGCTTCCCTGGGAGCTCATCTGGTAAACAATCCGCCTGCAATGCAGGAGATCTGGGTTCGGTCCCTGGGTTGGGAAGATCCCCTGGAGGAGGACATGGCAACCCACTCCAGTATTCTGGCCTGGAGCACCCCCATGGACAGAGGAGCCTGGTGGGCTGCAGTCCATAGGGTAACAAAGAGTCGGACATGACTGAAGTGATTTAACATGCACGCACGAAGATGACAGAGAGTCTGTGATATGAAGACTGAAATTCCTCCTTGGTCTGCTTATGCTGAGCAGATAGTTAGCATCATATCAGACGGGTCTCAAGAGTCTGGGACAGAGCAGCTGTCATCTCAATGCTGCCACAACTTGTGCCCCATGCAAGGCAATTCACCTCTGTAAGCCTCACTTTGCACACCTGCAAAATGGGGGTAATGTTGGGCTCTTCATCTTAAGGCTTTTGGGATTAGACGGGATCCTGTATGAAAAAATGCTTAGTGTAGAATCCCACACTCAGGAAGCCTTTGGTGGATGATTACAAGCACAGGCTGCAAGGTAGTCAGGTGGGGCCTCCAGTGCCCAAACCCTATCTCCTGTCCTTAGATTCATTGTGGGGGTGCCCATGTTACAGCAGTGGATCTAGAAGCCAAGAAAAAGGAGATATGCTTTGGTTCTTCTGAGGCTGGGAAACTAGCATGGGATGAAGGAGGCAGAGGAGGTCTGAGAAAGGCCTCCAGGAAAATAAAAGCATTAGGATTTCCTGTTTCCACTAAACACTGAATGATCCCTTGGAGAATTAGTCATCCCTAGCCACTCTTGGTTACTAATTTGAAAATCAATGTATCTAATCCACTCAGTTCTTCAACTCTGGAGACAAGCACCTTCAGCAGGCTCTGGCTGGTGCTGGAGACTATCCCTTCACTTCTGGGAGCCCAGGTGGGCACCTCAGACCTGTCCCTTCACGTCTCTGAGCCCAGTTTGGAAACTTGGACATGTTCTTCACCCTTCTGAGCCCGGGTAGGTGTTTTAGGAATATCTCTTCACCTCTTGTAAGCCCAGGTCTCCTCATCTATAAAATTGGGTTATCACGCATGCCTTTCTTGTGGGCTTATTGAAGTGCTGAATGTTCAGTCCTCAGGAGGGTTAGCCTGTGTTCTGTTTAATATGTCCCCAGAGAAGAGCTATGTTTAGAGGATGTAGTGACATCACAGATCACATTTTTTGGCATGTCTCTCAGATGATGGATCAAAGAGTTAGCTTTTCTGACTGTTTGCAGCCTGGCTCCATCAGCCTTTCCTCCTCCTCTCCTCCCCCGGCGTCCCCAGAGACATGGGAGCCCTCGTGAGGACTCCTCAGCCAGCCAGCCTCCATGCTGTGTGATGACCTGAAAATCCAGTCATCTGAAGACTCTGACGTGAGCATGAGTCACCTCACTCAAAATGTTATACTTAGGAGGATAGTGCTACGTGTTTGCACAGACAATGGGATCATGTCTCCTTGAGACTTTCTAGTCACATGTTAGTCAGAAGAGTCTCAAGTCAGAGGGGAGAGCTTACCTCCAGATTCTGCAGAGGACTTACTGACCCTCCCAAGAAGGAGTGTTAGTAGCATATATATGTCAATCCCAATCTCCCAGTTCATCCCACCATCCCTTCCCCCTGTGGGGTCCATACGTTTGTCTCTACATCTGTGTCTCTGTTTCCTTTTTGCACATAGGCTCACCTGTACCATTTTGTACAGTTTCCACATATAAATGTTAATATATGGTATTTGTTTTTTTCTCCCTTCATTTTTTCTCCTGCTGAGAAATTCAGAAAAGTAGGTTTCCAGATGCTCTTCTGCTTAAATTTTCATTCAGTATCCGAGGGTTTTCAAAGCCACCCTGATTTCCACCCTAGATCAATTACACATTACAACTTCTGAGTATCAGACCAACATTTCTGTTTGGGCCCTGCACTTATTATGAAAAGGGAACAATTCCAAGGTAAGTCTTCACTGGCCTGAAGTAACCAGTTGCCTATTGAATTGAGGGAGGGGCTTGGGATTTGGGGGTGAGGGGACAGGAAGGCGGAGTGGGAGAGTGCTATAGTGATGTCTTACAGGAGAGGATGCTTAGTAGGTTCTATGCCAACAGTTTATGCTAAGTCTTGATGGCTCAGTGATGTGGCCTTAGATGTCACAGGCCAGTGGGCACACTAGCAGTGTGATCTGGTCTGTCTTATTCACAAATTTTAGAAGCTGTGTCCACATGGACCTACCATGAAAGACTGAAAAATAAAGTAGCATGTTTTCTACCCAGTTGCTTTACCAAATAAGAGGAAAACCATTTAGAATGGAGTTATCTGAACTGACTGATTAAAGACAATGATAACAGTCCTTCCTAGATTGGCTATCAGAATTGACAGTGATTTCAGTGTGACCTTCTGTGACCATCTGTGACTTCTGCTTCAAGCCCTTCATCAGATCTCTGGGCTGCCCTGACAAGGTCATCATGATCTGATCCTTACCTACCTCTCCCCTGATTGCCTGCCCTTGTTTTTACAGGCTTTATTTCAGATGTTCTGAACTTGAAAAGCTCCCAGAAAGCCAATATTCATCCCCCATATCCTTTAGAAGATGCTGGCTAGCCCACCTAGAATAATCCACCCTTTTGTCTCCATCACCCTCTATACTACTCTCTGAGCAGCTCCCTCACCTCCCATGGGCTGGATGTCCTGTGGTATTGTATGTCCTCACCGCATCATTTACTTCCCTTGCCACGGTACCACTCTCTCTGTGTTGTACGCACCTGACCTCGTGTCTCCCTCCCTCTGTTGCAATGTAAGCTCCATGAGAACAGAAGTCAGCTTCAGTCCATCATGCCCACAGGGTGAGGCCTTAAGCCTGACACCAAGTAGGGTCTCACAAAAGAACAAACCGAATGAACCTCAGATTAGACTAGAGAAGACTGAGGCAATGTCAAAAACTGGGAGACTCTGTAAAGAGGAAAGGAGTTTAATACCCCTGCCACTCAGGTCACAGCCAAGAGGACAAGTAAGCACACATCCCAGGAGAATCATCTTCCCTAGATAAGCCATGTCTCTAGGCCTGAGGCACACACTTGTGCTTACCTACCCAGCATCCGGGGGTCTCTTCTTCCTTACGAAAGCATCCCAATGTTGTTCAAGGAGACAGTATTCCAGATTTTTAAAATAAAAGCTACCTTTATCACATTCCCTCGCAACCGAGATAGCCATTGCAGGCAGTTCTCATCAGTGAGAAGCAGAAATTCCTAGGGATTCAGGGAAAGCGCAGTTTTCCTGATCCAAGTGTCACCTTTCCTCCTTGAGGCATCCGTTTTCCTCTTTTTGCCTGGAAAACAGAGGGGGAAGTGAGGGTGTAATAACCCTAAAGAAGATGCTGCAGTCTAAGGAAGGCAGGTCGGAAAGACAAGGAGCCTTGGACTTTGAAAATGTGGCAGTGCCTACTTGCAGCTGTATCATCGAACAAAGAAAAGAATCTGGTTAAGCCACAGGAGACTGATTTGTTTCATGAAGAACCTAATTTCTAAATGACTCAGGCCTTCATCTCCAGGCTCCTGGAGTGAATGTATCTGAATAGAGGTGGGGAAAGGAGGAAGCCCTAGGTTTGAGCTCCTGTTTTACGTGGCTTATTGCACAAGGGGCAAAGGAAAGGGGGAGGGTCCAAAGGTTTGGACATTCAATGCTCAACCCTCAGGCCCCATTAGTCCCACCACTGTGGAGACATCCTATTAATACATGTTCAGGAATTGTAGGAAATCAGATCAACAAGTACAAACCTTTCCCCCCTCACCCTTTCTGTGACATCTCCCTTGCCAGTGTCCCTTCCACCTCCCACTCTTACCACACAAGCTGCCTTTTCTGGCCTTTGTGTGATGACGTACGGCCACTTGAACTTCTTCGCTCCTCTGTTGACCTTCTGTGGAGAACCGGACGTGAGAAGCTCACGTACACAGCAGGATTTCTATTATCCAGGCATGTTTATATTATCCAGACATGTCTCCCAGCTGAGATCAACTCTGAGAGTGTTGTCCTTGAACATCCAAGTCCTATTAATGGTTTACAAACTTCTCCTATGGCCCTGGGAGGCCAAATACTATATCTTAGTGATTGTGAATATGCGTGTGTGTGTCTGTGTGTATATGCTATAGAAATAACCTGGGGAACATTTAAAATACTTATTTCAATTTCCCCCTCCTGGAAATTATGATTCAGTGGGTGGAACTTAGGATTTGAACTGTTAAGAAGCACAGCGTGTTTCAGTGGCAGATGGTCCTGGATCAGACCTGAGGAAATTGTGGCCCATGATGGGCCTAAGGTGGGTCTGTGTGGGTGAGCTGCTCCCCACCTGAGAACAAGATTTGAGGAAGATAAAACTGAGATTGGGTAGGGGTGAAAGTGGGGGTTGGGGATAAGGGATAAGGGAATAGAAAACTGGCAGGAGGACAGGGAATGATACCAAATGAAAGGATGAAGTTGTCAGAAGACAAGTCCATCTCCACAGAGGTCTGGACCTGTCAATGCTTTCCTTGTCCCTTCCAGAGACAGGATGTTAGTACTGAATTGTTTGCTTGGTTTAATGACCGCCAACTTCTTATTGTAGGTGTTAAACCAATAGAACACAGGAGGCATAGACAATTTAATGATTCTGTTCACTTTGCGTAAAGCATTTAAATTCAACTATGTTGACTTGGTCAAGCTTCTCACTCAGAATTAGATTATTTGTACTCAGGAGACTGAGTGTAAAAATGTGTGCAAGGGAGAGGGGAGTGTGGCGTGTCTTAATTCATGTCACATCTGTGCAGTCGAGAGAATTCTTATTTTAGAGAGAAATGAGACAGATTTAGAAAGAAAAGTTCATTACGTCTGGGCTATGGGCTCTTTTTTATTGGGCGGGGGGTGGGGGTGGGGTCAAACCAGCAAGAGTTTTAAAGCCAAATGTGAATTTTGTGAGAAAACAAGGTTCACAGTGGGGCGTTTGGACCCAGGACCACAACCCGAGGTGGAGCTGGCCAGCCGGAGTGCTTAGAGCGCTGCCGAATTTGAGCTAATGAGGATTAATTGGGCCTTCCTGTGCACCAAGCAGAGGGTAATTGGGCCCCTGGACTCGCTGACCTTTTTCATTCACCCCGCATGTAGCAGGGGCTCTTGGTTACCATGTCTGGAACTTCAAGAGTGCCACATTTAAAGCAGCAGCCACATTCTTCCTCCTGTCCATCCATGCTTCTTTTCTTTCTTCCTTCTTCCTTCCATCTGTCCTTCTCGCCTTTTAAGGGGGGGCAGAGTGGCCTGTGAGTGGACTTGTTCTGCCAGTGGAAGACAAACATCACTTGTTGTCTGTCTCTCTGGGGATGCTGAGGGCATCACTTAACGAGGCTCTAGGCTCAGCAGTGGAGCTGAGAGTCTGAATAGCAGGGCTCTACTCCTGGTTGGTAGTGGCAGCAGCCCCCTCCCAACCTCTTAGCTCTGGCCAGCTGAGTCCCTACCTCCTGGCTTCTGCCTAGGGGCAGTGGCCCTGTCTCTGCACCTTGGTGACTTGCTGTGTTTTTTTTTTTTTTTGCCAGTAGCTGCCTGCTGGGCTGACTCAGTCTTTGCTTCAGCCAGCAGAGGGCTGAAGTCCCCATAGACACAGGCCAAGGCTGATTTTGCATTTGGCCTGGACCTTTATGGCTGCTGTTTTCCTGTTGCTAAGATGACAAGATTTCTGAAATGATACCTCTGAGTGCAACCAGGTGGCCTCCTAGGATCCAAATAAGATGAATAGCAGGTGGACTCACCTTTATTCTTTTAGGATTTAACATGAGCATTCACATTGCGTCCCGACTACTCCTACAGAAGGGCACCCTGTCCTCTCATCCAGGAACCTCTGCCCCCTCTTTTCTTCTTTTTTTTTTTTTTAAGATTTTTTTGTTTTAATGTGGACCATATTTTAAATTCTCTATCGAATTTGTTACAATATTGCTTCTGTTTTATGTTTTGGTTTCTTGGCTGTAAGGCACCTGGTATCTTAGTTCCCCAATAAGGGATTAAACCAGCACTGCCTGCATTGGAAGGCAGTCTTAACCACTGAGAGGCCAGGGAAGTGCCCCCAAACCCTGCCTCTTTCTTAGATAACACATAAAATACCACAAGTGAGGATGTGAGCCAGTACCCTCAGGGTTACCTAGAGAAGTTCCCTAGTTCCCATTACTCTCCAAATGCTGTCTGAACCCTGAAAGTTTAAGACACCCCAATCTGGACTCTCACCTCTGTGCTCTCAAAGGGGGTTCACACTTTGTTATGCATATGACAGATGATTTGTACGATACATCAATGGATACTTTTTATTTTCCTGTCTCAGGAAAAAATAACCACTGATCAAAACAGCAATTTTGTGGATTTTTAAATTGGAAGCTAGATGATTTTTAAATAGTTGGTACAGATAAATATATCCCTCAAATAATTGCACAGGTGCATGCTGGTATATTAAAAATCAGGAAGGAGGCAACCTCTTGATACTCCAGAACTCACTTTAGCCACCTGGGCTTTTTGTAGTTCCACACACCGCACTGTTCATGGCCTTGAGCCTCGCCTCCGGGACTGCCCCACCTGCCCTGCTCTCGGCCCCAACCCTATGGGGAGCCCACGCAATGCCCATTCACCTCCTAGATCCAGCTGCTTCCTGTTCGAATCTTTTATGACCATCAGGAGGAGCAAACCTTTGCCCTTGGTGCCCCTGGGTGTCCACATGGTATTCCCTTGCACCGCCTGGCACAGAGTAGTACAGGTCTTGTCAGTGAAGTTTTGTTCTGGGCCTAAAAGGTCCTTCAGGGAGGAGTCAGGTCTCCTTCACATGGGGATCTTTGCTGACTTGTCTGCTGCCAGGCTCATTATAATACTCAGAAAAATACATGTCTGTGGAATGAGTGAATGAACAAATGAGTGGATGAATGAACAAGTGATGGAGGAAGAGCTCCTGTCCATCTCATCAGAAGGGTAATCACAGTAAGGCCTCTTTCTAGAAAGTTTTTGTAAATATTAAAGCTTTGGGGACAATTTATGTCAGAAATCTCTCTACACCAGGAAAAGCATAATATTTAAGAGGATGCTGTAAGAAGACAGACAGACCTGCATTCTAAATCTGGTTCTGACAAACTAGATTGATGATCTCAGACAAGATTCTTAACTAATCCTCAGTTACCTCATTTGTAAACTGGATGTAACACCAACAACAATTCATACTGAGAAAATGAAAATAGCCCATATATATATAGATGGGCTTTCCTGAGGGCTCAGCAGGTAAAAATTTGCCTGCAATGTAGGAGACATAGGATATGAGGGTTCAATCCCTAGGTTGGGAAGATCTGGAGTAGAGCATGGCAACTGACTCCAGTATTCTTGCCTGGAGAATTCCCAAAGACAGAGAAGCCTGGTGGGTTACAGTCTTTAGGGTCTCAGAGTTAGACATGACTGTGCTTATGACTGAGTACACATATATACATACATAACTATTAGCATGGTATGGGGCACATAGAAAGTGCTTGAAAAAATTATCTACTTAAATGTCTTCTTTTCTTAGCATGTATAGTCCTGTCTTCATCCACAGAGGACACTGGGTATAATGTAAAATATACTTAATTACTTGATATTTTCATTGGGAGCATCCCATACTGACCGGCACAGAAACTGACTTCTCTGTGTTGGCGTTCGCTGTCTTCCCCACTGCTATCAGGACACCAGATGTTATTCTTCCTAGGTCCCTTCCATGTCTGACAGCTCCTACCACATTTCTTCACTCCTGTAAGTCCCCTTCTGCTGGTTTTCCATCTTCTTCTGTAGCTTCATGCCTCATGGATCCTGTAAGACTCTTTACAGACTCCCAACACCTACTTCACAGAGGAAATGAAGGACAAAAAGCAGGGCTGATCCCATAGCCCTGAGTGCCCCTTTGCACTTGCTTGTATCATCTCATATCTCAGACTGACTTCTATGGCGTTCTGTTTGGGGTTCTGTTCCTTCTCTAACCTTCTGCCTCTACCTTATCCCAGAACCTTTTCTTCACTGATGTCCTCCCTTCTGCATGCCAACTTTCTTAAAAATCCTCCCCATTGAAACAGACTCAAATAAAGCAGAGCCTTCCTTTCTTGGATCCCTTAGAAGTTCAAGGACTGGTAACTCTTCCTGCTTTCACAGTCAGCTTTCTGGACGAGTGCTGCTTTCTTGTCCCCAGTTTCCTCTTGCCAGGCCCTCACCTGTCATCTTCCCTCCCTTGGTAATCTACTGAAAGTCCTGCCTCTAAACTCTTCGGGATTTCCCTGGTGGTCCAGTGCCTGAGACTCTGCACTCGCAATGCAGGGGCTGCAGGTTCAATCCCTGGTCAGAGAACTAGATCCCACATGCCACAGCTAAGACCTGACACAGTCAAATAAATAAATAGTAAATAAATATTTTAAAAAACTTATTAAAAAAATTAAGTCGCAGACAAACTTGCAATTGCCAAGTTGAATGGCTGCTCTTCTCTGGTGTAAGCTCTTGGCAGCATTTATGGCATTTACTGGCCCTGCTCATTCCCTAAGACTCTCCTTTGTCTTTGGTGTCCGTGGCTTTGCCTCTCTTTTGATGTTTCAGCCACTCCCCCACTTTCCCTGTTCATCCTCTGACTCTTCCTGTTACCCTAGGGTTCTATCTTCAGCTGCTTTTCTCACTGCATGCCTGTCCTGGACAATTTCCCCACTCTTGCACCTACCCCAACTGTCACCAATTTTCTCAGGCCCCCAGTTTTTATCCCTACCTCTCTTCTAATCCCAGACCTTATTTCTGGCTAATCTACTCCCACATGTACCTAGAGCTTGATATATTCAGAGCATAATTCATTACTCTCAGTTCAGTTCACTTCCTCAGTCATGTCCAACTCTTTGTGACTGTGAGGCTGTCACGGCTAACGCCATGGCAGGCAGCCTAGATTAGGAGTAGGCCTGGTTTCCCAGGGTAAGATAATTATCAGGCCTCCTGGAGCCAGCCAATCAACATATGCCTAGCCAGAAAAAAGGGAACCTATCAGGGGAAAGCTGAAAGCCCCACGTTGGGCCAACAAAAATTACCTTGCAACTGTGTAACCAATCAGCTTGCGCCAACTACCCACTGTGTAACCAATCCGATTGCGCCAACTACCTGCTGCTTATTTTGACCTAATAAATACAGGAGAGAATGGGTCTCGGGGCCTTTTGTCCTCACACACCTGGTGAGGGCGGGAGGCCCTGGCTCTAGTCAGTAATAAATTCCCCTATTGCGAGTTGCATTGTTTCGAGGAGTCTTCTTTCCCGACCAGGGACTCGGACTACGGGCAGAACAATGACCTCATTCACTGCAGCACGCCAGGCCTTCCTGTCCATCACCAACTCCCGGAGCTTGCTCAAACTCATCCATCAAGTCAGTGATGCCATCCAACCATCTCATCCTCTGTCATCCCCTTATCCTCCCACCTTCAATCTTTCCCAACATCAGGGTCTTTTCCAATGAGTCAGCTCTTCACATCAGGTGGCCAAAGTATTGGAGTTTCAGCTTCAGCATCAGTCCTTCCAATGAATATTCAGGACTGATTTCCTTTAGGATTGACTGATTTGGTCTCCTTGCAGTCCAAGGGACTCCCAAGAATCTTCTCCAATACCACAGTTCAAAAGCATCAGTTCTTTGGTGGTCATTACTCTCAACCCTGACCAAAGCCCATTGGCCTCCATTTGGAGCACACTTTGATCTGACTCACAGACTGTGATTTGGATGCCTGACCAAGCCATGGTTTACCATTTTGTCATACTGGACAAGTAACTTTGACTCTTGTTGCCTCAATTTCCTCACTTGTAATATAGAAAGACTAATTCTGTAAGACCTGAAGCCCACCAGTAAGTATATGGATGAACTGAGGTGAAGTATGTAAAACTGGGAGCACAAAGGAAGTCTTTTTGCTAAGACTTGCCTCCTTCCTCCTGCCAGTCATGGGCTTTCATCTTCATCCTTCTTCTCCAGTCAGTCCTGACCTTCTGAAGCAGACTCATTTTTTTCCCACATAGATGCCCCCTTCCTTGAAGCATGAATTTCATACCTCCACAGATCTCTATTTGCAGCCTGTTTTCCCCTCTCAATTGCAAGCTCCTGAATCTGCACTGAATTTCTGAATTTTCACATTTGGCAGCCAACAAACCAGGAACACTTTGACATTCGACAAACATTAGGTGAATTGCATTGAGTCGAACAAAGCTTTTTAAAAATGACACTATACAGGGACTTCCTTGGTGGTCCAGTGGTTAAGAATCTGCCTTCTAATGCAGGGGAAGTGGGTTCAAACCTTGGTCGGGGAACTGAAATACCCCATGCCTTGGGGCAATTAATCCCATGTGCCACAACTAGAGAAACCGGTGCTGCAATGGACATCCAGCACAGCCAAAAAAAAAAAAAAGTAATTAAATAAAAATTAAACAGTACACATTTTCAATAAGATTCTATAAAGAAGAAAATAAAGTCCACAACTTTAGGTCTCTTTTTGCTGCAAAGTGTTGAAGTCCAGAAAATTGAGTTTACTGACAGGAGAACTGTGCAAACTCCTTAACCAATCTGGAAAAGTTCACTAGTCAAATGGCTATTTCTACTGCAATCCCAGGAAACTTTCTGGAGTCGACTTCGGTGTTCTTGGCAAATCCCTAGTCAGGCCTTCCCATCCAACGCGTAATTGGTGGAAATGCCTTAGTTATCAGTTCATTGCCGTGTGTGCACTTTTTTTTTTTTTTTTTGGAAAGGTAGGTTGGAGTCTCCCTCCAACTTTTCTTGAGAAAAGCTGAAAAGATGGAAACTTCTTAAGTAATTGATTTAGCTTCCCTGAAGTTGCTGGTTCTTGGCAGGTCAGATATTGGAAACTGCAGTAAGATTCCTTTTACTGTTGTGTTTTCAACATTTAATTCTTAATCCACATAAAAGTGCAGTTGCTATGAAAGAATGTTGTCGGGTCACTCAGAACACAGGAAAAGAAAAGGATGATCTTCTAAGATACACACACTCTGCAAAGGAGGTGGACAGTTCTTCTTATCCTTGCATTTTTCTTCCTGAGAAATCCTGAACTAGGGGCCCAGGGAAGGGCTGGAAGAAGACTTTGGGAATTATGCAGCCCAGGTCACCAGGATGCCTGCCCGTTGCTGGGACAGGAGGAAAGAGAGGCGTCCCTCTTCCGTCCCTGCCTCCTCTTCTCCTGGTCTGGGGTGCAAGCAGAGGGATGTTACAGGATTGTGTGTGGTGTGTGTGTGTGTGTGTGTGGTATGTGTGTGTGTGTGTGTGTGTGTGTGTGTTGGAGGGGGACTCTCTGCAGACTTCCCTTTGATGCCTCCTGGATGTTGCTTTTCCCTTTCTCTTCCTTTCCCTCCACCATGCTGCAGGGTCTCAGGAAACCCTGAGAAGTTAACCCTCAAAAATGACACCTTGGCCAAAAGCTCGGGTGAGGCTTTATTCTCGGCTCCTTCAGGGTACACCCTCACACCTATTCAAACCTGGGATATGAATGACACCACTCCAAACAGACCAAGCTGGCACATTTCACTCACTCAGTGTGGACCCACCCCTTCTGTGATCAGTGAAGGTTTCAGAAAGAGGAGGGTGAGGAGTCGCCTCTCTCAACAGCGCCGGAGCACTGTGCAGTATGACTGTGCATCATTAACCCAGGCTGAGCTCCCCCAAAGCTGGTTCTTTCCACAGAAGGAGAACAGGTTAATCAGAGGAGGTCAGATCTCACTGCTTAGCCCCAACTTCAGAGTTTCCATAAAAGAGAGCTTATGGGACTCTCTCCTCTCTCTTCTCTTCAGTTTCATCTTTAACAAACTGAAGATGGTAGCATTTACCTTGCAGTGCAGATATCAGAATTAACCAACATAGCACATGGGGCCCATGTGAGGAAGAGCCAGGGAAATACAAAGCATGCTTTCTTTTGCATATGTTTTATTATTTTGTTTTACCTCTATTGTTTTGCTCACTTCTCTGTTGGCCACTCTTTCTCTGCCAAAGACTCCTATTCTAATTCGAAGCCTCCTGCACTTCTCAGGTTTGTCCAAGTGAAGGCATCATGAGGCCACCTCTCTACCAAGTGTTTGCCATTGACAGCCAGTCTCTCAGCATCCTCTGAGTGAGGGACAGCTGGGGAGCAGGTGCTTGTGAGACCCAGGCTCAAGGCAGGAAAAGAGGGTCCTGTGTGTGTGGTGTGTGTTTTTACATGTTATGTTTGGCACACACTCTAGGGTTTGTTAAGGGTTGAGGTACAGGGCTTCCCAGCTGGTGCTAGTGGTAAAGAATCAGTCTGCCAACACAGGAGACACAAGAGACATGAGACTCCAGTTCGACCCCTGGGTCAGGAGAAGATCCCCTGGAGGAGGAAATGGCGACCCGCTCCAGTGTTTTTGCCGGGAGAATCCCATGGACAGAGGAACCTGGTGGGCTACAGTCCATGGGGTTGCAAGAGTCAAAGAGGCGAACATGACCGAAGCAACTTAGCATGTACGAATGAGATATGGGGACTTAGGGTTGGACAGAGAGGGCTCATTTAGAAAACAAGGATATTTTGGAAGGAGAGACCACAGTGATGAAGACCAGGAAATACTAGAGAAGGAGAGAGCTTCATGGGGTTACATGTGAGTTACAGAGAGGAGTGCGGGAAGAAGGACTCTGTTCCTCCCCCAACGTTGGCCTCAGACTGCCTGAGGAAGCCTGCTGGCGCCTCAGGACAGCCCTTAGGGCTAGCTTGGGGACCGTGAAAACATCTCTGTAGTCACCACCTGGGTTTCTTTTATTCTCATCACTGGTGTGCTTGTCTTTTTGCTCATGTTTCCTCAGCTCTGGCATTACGACTGGTCTCCAGACTCCCTTGGACCTCTCATCACTCTCTTCCAATACACTAACAATATTGTCTTTTCTATATTTCTTGTTGACTGTATTTTTTCTTTTCAAGGAATGAAAAAAGGTTTCCATCTCCTCTCCACATATCCAGCCACAATGCCTTGGATAGAAAGAGCTGTTTCCCACAGAATTTGGTGTTTTTGTTCTGTCAGGCTTTAACTCTTTGCCACTAAACTGAAAACTTGAGAGGGAACTCACTTCTTTGCATGACTTCAACCGTCTTCGGAGCTTTCATAAATCTCGTTCTGTTTACTACTGTTTCCTTTGGTACTACTGCTCTTGGACTCTTGATTATGAGGCTGGGAATATAGTACAACTTTCTATCCAGAGAAGCTCAACTAACAGGAGATTCAGTCTGGACCCTTAATGGCTAGGAGTGTGGGGATAAGACAGGGCACAATACAGGGCAAATTCCACAATCAGTTGACCTGACTAATGAAGGAGGGCTCAAACCCATGCCCCCTGCAGGGGAAGCTCGGAGTCCTAACTCTGAGGAATTCCCCAGATTTCTAATTCTTAAAAAGCGTGGAAAACTGTTCTGGCATCTATATTCATTGTTCCTAAGCAACCCAAAAACTTTATATGTTTAAGAACTCCATTTCTTTTCTGGACTTTTAACAGTCATTATTATTATCTCTTTAAAATAGGTCTTTTGATAGACAAAGCAATCTTGACCTTGAACAAAATTGAAGGTCTCACACTTCCTGACTTCAAAACTTATTACAAAGTTACAGTGATCAAAATAGTGCGGTACTGGAATAAAGACAGACATGTTGACCAGTGGAATAGAATAGGGACCCTAGAAATAAATCTTTCATATATGTCAAATAATTTTCTATATGAATGCCAATACCTTCCAATAGGGAAAGGACAGGAATTTCAACAACTTGTGCTGGGAAAATTGGATGGGCACATGAAAAAGAATGAAGCTGGGCCCTTTATGCCATATGTAAAAATTAACTGAAAAATGGATCAAAGACTTAAACATAGACCTAAAGCTATAAAGTATAGGGGAAGAGCTGTATGACATTGGATTTGACAATGATTTCTTGGATGCAACTTTAAAAGCACAATAAGAACAAAAAAATAGGTAAAATGGACTACATAGATAAAAACATCAAAATTAAACATTTCTTTGCACCAAAGGACACAATCAACAGAGTGAAAATAGCCTATGGAATGAGAGAAAATATTTCCAAATCATATATTTGATAAGGGATTGATATCAAGAATATGTTAATATAAATAATTTCTACAATGAAACAAACAAAAAAAAAACCCCACATAACCTGATTTATAAAATGGATAATGGATTTGAATAGGCATTTATCCAAAGAATATGAAAAGATGTTTAGCATCACTACTTATTAGGGAAATGCAAATCAAAACCACAACAAGACAACACCTCATACCATTAGAAAATAGCAAGTATTGTCAAAAACATGGATAAATTGGAAACTTCTGCACTGTTTATGAGAATGTGAAATGTTGTAACCTCTATGAGAAACAGTAGTTTAGTTCCTTAGAAAAATTAAAAATAGAATCATCATTAAATGACCCAGAAATTCCACTTTTGGATATATATCCCAAACACATTTAGATCTGGATCTGAAAGAGCTTTTTGCTTGTAAATGTTTACAGTAGCTTTAATCATGATAGTCAAAAGAGGAAGGAAACATGAATGTTCATTGGTAGATTAATTGATAAATGTAATGTAATATGTACATAGGATAGAACATCATTCAGCATTAAGAAGGAAAGAAATCCTGATACATGTTAACATGTGGATGAAATTTGTGGACATTATGCTAACTGGAATAAGCCTGTCACAAAAGACAATGATTATGTGATTTCAGTTATAAGAAGTTCCTAGAGTAGTCAAAAATCACAGAGACAAAGAGTAGAATGGTGGATGCCAGGGGGTCAGGGAGGGAGAATGGGGAGTTGTTTATGGGAGGAAAGTTTCAGTTTCGCAAGATGAAATAGTTCTGGAGATTGATTGCCAACCATGTGAATATATTTAATACTACTGAACACTTAAACATGGTAGAGATGGTAAATTTTATGTTCTATGTATTTTAATCACAATTTTAAAAAACAAATGGAAAATCAAGGCTTTGGCTGAAAGCAATGGTTGGGTGCCATTCTTCTATAGCAGGTCTGGGACTGAATCCTATCTATCACATCATTAATGTTAAGCAGGTGGCTGGACCTTGGTTAAGCCTCTGTTTATTCATTTATGAACATAGGACACACATTTCCTCACAAGGCTGGAGTGAGAATTAAATAAGAAATCACTATGTGTAAGGTGCCTAACACAAAGTCTAGTACATAGAATATGCTCAATAAATACTGGTTCCTTTACCTAATATTCATAAACACACATCAGTGAGGGCCCATTGGAAATGCGATCTATGAGCACAGGTCAGGACCCATTGGAAATGAGGACAGTGGAGGAAATGTGGAAGGTCTCTTACTAGTAAGCAATGACATACATGTACCTTGCAGAGTTCCTCACAATTGTTCTACTTGAGAGAAAGGATTGGTGCATCTTTCACTCCAGATTCTAAAACCAGTGATGTGTTGAAGCTGTGTTTCTAGTGTTTCTGTGGGGCTCTCCTAACTGCCTTGGCTCCTGACCAGTGCTCATAAGGAAACAATGCCCCACACAGATATGCATATTTTCCACTGGAGATGAAGGTTGGGTGAAGAAGTGAAGTAAAGTGTAGTGAAATTCACTTGGTAGTGTCCGACTCTTTGTGGTCCTATGTACTGTAGCCCCCTCAGGCTCCTCTGTCCATGGAGATTCTCCAGGCAAGGATACTGGAATGGGTTGCCATGCCCTCCTCCAGGGGATTTTTCCAAATCTAGGGACTGAACCCAGGTGTCCCACATTGCAGGCAGATTCTTTACCAACTGAGCCACCAGGGAAGCCCAAGAATACTGAGTGGGTAGGCTGTCCCTTCTCCAGATCTGCCCCACCCAGGAATAGAACTGGGGTCTCCTGCATTGCAGCCAGATTCTTTACCAACTAAGCTACAAGACTAATGAAGGTTGGGTGGGGACAGGAAATTATTTGCATATATGGTCAGCATACATGGACTTTCCTGTGGCTCCACTGGTAAAGAATCCACCTGCAATGTTGGAGACCTGGATTCAATCCCTGGGTTGGGAAGGTTGCCTGGAGAAGGGGACCACTACCCACTGCACTATTCTGGCCTGGAGAATTCCATGGACTGTATAGTCCATGGGATTGCAAAGAGTTGGACACGACTGAGCAGCTTTCACTTTTACTTTTCATGGTCAACATACTGTCATTTTTCTTTCCATAACTGGTATTTCCCAGTCTTACTTGGAAGTTCTTACTATGCTGTGACTTTTGCTGGAACACTAGTGGTTTCCCAGAAAAATCTCTGCTTATTTTCTAAACCTCCACTAGACAATCTCACCATCCATGAGTGGCAGACTGGGGTTAGGGTTTTCTGTTCTTGAACCTTAATATGTAGACCTTCAAGAGAAAGCCTCAGAGTTTGCAGAATGGTTTGATCTACTGTGAGTGCCAGCTTGTCCATCCTGGGTTGAATGTCATAATAACTGATACTTTGTCTATTGCAAAAATGTCAGTCGAAGCTGTTTCTGGGTGCTCAGGGAAGCACTCTCTTAGGTAATAGAGTAGGGAGCAAGAAAGGAGAACAGATGAAAAAAGTACCCAAATTCTACGCTATTTATGGCCCAGTTGACGGCAGTGACCTTTTTGCTGTGTAGGAGTCTAACTTCATCTTATTAGTCAAGAAATCCTCAGATGTCCAAAGTCACCTCACCTATAGGAGGGGTATAATTTCAAAAGCATTATCAACCATTTCTTCCTCCAAATCTTTTCCCCCTTCATGACCTAAAGTGTCTGAAATAATTTCTAAATTCCATTGGATTTTTCTCATTTACAGTAAGGAAAGAAAGTGTGAAAGTGTTAGTCACTCAGTCATGTCCAACTCTTTGGTGGTGGTTGTTTAGTCACTAAGTCATGTCCTACTGTTGTGATCCCAAGGTCTGCAGCCTGCTAGGCTTCTCTGTCCATGGGATTTTCCAGGCGAGAATACTGGAGTGGGTTGCCATTTCCTTCTCCAGGGGATCTTCCCAACCCTGGAATCGAACTTGGGTCCCTTGCACTGCAGGCAGATTCTTTACCATCTGAGACACCAAGAAAGCTCATATATTAAGGAACAGCTAGTAAATTAATGGCTTGTCTAAAACTTTTCCCTGGATGAGTTTATCAAGTCTGTCACTCTGAGTCTGAAGTTGCTGAGAAGTCCCTGGCAGGAGGGAAAAAAGGCTCAAAGTGTGTGTGTTATGTGACATAACATAGAAAGGCAGATTGGTCCAGTGAGGGGGCCCCACAGAGTGGTCCTTGAACCAGTAGCATCACCCAAGGATGCCAATGCCCTGGCCCTCTCCAGACCTGTGGAATCAGAAACTCTGGATGTTGGCCTGCAACCTGTTTTAAGAAGCCTCCAGGTGAACCAGATGCACCAACAAAGTTCAAAACACTCCATAATGTCCACTGGAGAAGGAAGTGGCAATCCACTCCAGTATTCTTGCCTGGGGAAACCCATGATCAGAGAAGCTTGTCAGGCTGCAGTTCTTGGGGTCACAAAGAGTCAGACCTGACAGGGTGACTAACACTTACTATCCACAATCCACAATTCCTGCGCTCTGAGTACAGACTGGGCTCCTAGGTTTTGCACTTTATTTTATCATATATTTTACTCTACTAATTACAGCAGTCCTTTGAGGTTGGGATGTCTGGTCTATACTCTTCCTGTCCAGGGATGGAAGGACAGCCTTGTGCTGAGCCAGTGGTTAGGGCTTTTCTCCTAGGACCAAATAGATGTGTAATGAGGAAGCTCTTTTGGGCCATGATTCTCACAACCTCTGTTTCCTAAAAATGTATGGGATAAGGAGGGAGGCGGGAGGGGGGATCAGGATGGGGAACACATATAAATCCATGTCTGATTCATGTCAATGTATGGCAAAAACCACTACAATATTGTAGAGTAATTAGCCTCCAACTAATAAAAATAAATGAAAAAAAAATGTCGCTTATTTTCCTTAAGGCCTTAAAGTATGAAGATAGGAGCATACTGTCTGCTGAGTCTTCTACTGATTGACACCACATGTGATTAAGAGACCATTCAGTGAAAAAAGCCCAGGATGCATTCAGCACAGAGCATATTCTGGACACTCTAAAATCTTCCTTCAAATTCCCCTCCCTTCAAGTTTTTATTTCTAGCCCTTTTTTATCAGGTGCTTTTTCCTCCGTCATTTCTCTACAATTTCTTCCTGTGTAAACGTATTCCATGTTTTCAAGCGCAGCTCAATTTTACACCCTCTGGAGCTGTCTTCCATGCTCATGTCAGAAGGCTCACATGCTTCCCTCTGAATTCCTGTTGTCCTTCATCCTCACAACTCCACCAATCTCTCCTCACCCTCAGAGAGCCCAACACCTTACAGACAATCCAAATCATTTGTTCAATGGGGAAATGAACACCACACTGAAAAAAAGTACAGTCATTCTAGAACTATATGTCTCTTATTTTTGTCATCATATACGAGATGTGACCGACATGGAAATATTCTACCTCATATTCTTTCTCCAGGTACATTCAAAGATGCTGCATGGAGAAAATATTCTCATCTCTAATATTTATTTATTTTACTCTTCACTATCAAGTCTCTATTTTTTAATAGCTTTTTAAGTTAGTTTATTTATTTATTCATTTTTAGCTGCCCTGGGTCTTTGTTGCTGTGTGCAGACTTTCTCTCGTGGTTAAGAGAGTGGGGCAGGATATGGGCTTCTCATTGGGGTGGTTTCTCTTGTTTCAAAGCATAAGCTCTAGGGTGCATGGGCTCAGCAGTTCTGGTTCATGGGCTTAGATGGCCAATGGCCTGTGGGATCTTCCTGGACAAGGGATGGAACCCATGTCCCCTGCATTGGCAGGCAGATTCTTAACCACTGGACCACCAGGGACGTCCCCACTGTCAAGTTTCCCATACGAATAGTCCACAAAGGTAAATGGCAAATAGGTTCAGTTTGAGTGCCCATCAAGCACTCTGCTGGGCAGAACTGAGCCTTTTGCCATCTAAATGCAACTAGAAAACTTCTGTCCTCCTTGATGATGTCCTTCATGGACAAGGACTCTAGGGATAGCTATTTACACACCATGTGTTCACTGAGCTGATCTTTAGTTGCCTCCACTTCCTTTGATTTACTGCATCTTTACCAGCTTCTTTCTTTTAACTACTCGTTTTCATTAATTTATTCATAACTTCCTCAGTGGGCCTATAGTAGCTGCCTACTCTGTGCCAGAAGTTTCCTTGATGCTGGGTTCGGGTATTCTAGGCAGACAAAAACCCAGGAGTAAAGGCAGAGGCACAAGACAGCTCCAAGGGCGCCTGCTGCCTGCCTTGCCTTTGCTCACACAGGGGCCCAGAAATACCTGCTCATCCAGTCTTGGGAACCGCCCTGATGCCTGCAGGTGGCACTGACCCTCTGCACTATGTCCCTGCCCTGTGTTTCAGAAGCCCTAGGTTGTGGTGCCAACATATGTGTGCATGTTTGCTTGCCCATCTCGCTCTACCATTTGGCCAGCCCATCAGCGCCTGGGACTGTCTTTTTCATGTCTGTGCCCTGGGTCTCACCATGTCCCACAGATCCTGCACTTAACGTATCTTCGAATGAATGGACAGATTGCTGGAGAAAGGAGTAAAGACATCTTAGTTCTGGCCAATGAAGGCTAATATCACATCTATATAATTTCAACTTAATGTGCTCATTTACTTGAAAACAATAGAGCTGAAGCATTATGAGTTGGTGAAAATACATGCTTTTCTTTCTTTTTTTTTTTTTTCATGCTTTTCATTTGCTGTAGATTTACTAATACTAAATCTATCCTCTTTCAACAACAGACATTCTAAGGGTTATCAGGAACATGAGTGGCTGGGGAAGCTATTTCTGTCCACTGGTCATAGAGTCCAAGAATGGCCCAGAGTAGGGCCTTTCTGTGCCAGGTGGTTGGCACAGATGCAGCCAGAGGCAGGATTTGATTCCAAGTAGCAGCCGAACCTCAGCAATGGCCTCTGGCTCTCTGTGC
The DNA here is from genome assembly GCF_033118175.1 of Dama dama. NCBI lineage: Eukaryota > Metazoa > Chordata > Mammalia > Artiodactyla > Cervidae > Dama > Dama dama. The sequence goes on along the minus strand of NC_083698.1, from coordinate 76,353,545 downwards.
CGGGAGGGAGTCTAAGGGCTTACAGAGAGCCATGGGCTCAGAGAGTGAGTCATTTCCTCCTTCTGGCCCTCTGCGGGGTTGGCCTGCAAGACTGATTTGGAATGGATTTGGAGTGACCCCCTGATGTATTCTTACCCCCCACCAAGTAGCCTTAAAAAATATCTTTGTGCCTAACCGGATGTGAGTTAAACTAAAAAATGACTCTGCGCTCGCCAGTATCGTAGGTCATCTAGCGGAGGGGTGGGGGTGCAGCTGGTGAGAGATGTTTGTGTTGTCTCACCAGAAGTGTCTCCTGGGGCAGAGGGGGATGTCGGGGCGGGGGGGACATCCTCGGAAGAGGGACAAGCTTAGCCTTTGGCTGGAGTTTCATAGAACAGCTACTGCACAAGGCCATGTCACTTCAACTCCTGCCCCAGCAGGACCCCCGGGAAACAGTGGAATCTTGCAGGAGAGTGGGACACACAGGCACAAGCACACGCACTCACACACTCAGACACCGTGGGCTGGGTGCATTCTGTGAAGGGATTCCTTCGCTGTCAGCACCTGACAAGGGCTGAACCTGGAGATTAGCAGGTCAGCAGGGCTGGAGCTGGGGGGGTGATGGGTAGAAAGCATCTGCCCCAACACATTTCCTTGGTGACAACAGGCCTTGGTGACAAGGCACAGGCTTCCTAATCAGCTGAGCGTATCTATAGACACTGAGAGCACCCTGGGGAGAAAAAGCCAGAGGAAGCGAGGGAGTCAGCTCCAGTTTGCTAAAAGAGAGATTAAATTTCAGCCCCTGGAGGAAAGCAAAAAGTGAAAACGAAAAGTGAGAAATACTAAATGCTGGGTTGATTTTTCGTGCATATTTTGTCTTCTTAAATGCATCCCCATCTTCTGATTGCTCGCGAATGACAGGCATCCTATTTTCGACCAATGCTGCCAAGATGCTGCCTGGTGTGGCGGGCATCTCCCTGACTTCTCTTTTCTGGATGGTGTGGGGAAGGGAGAAGGAAGCCTGACCCTGCACCTTCTGTCTGATCCAGCGCAGCTGCATTTTCTCATTCCTGAGAACCGGACGAGCTCGCTGAGCCCTGGGCTGATATTCTGTACCATCTTTGGTGCAGCTGTGATTTTAACTGGGGGAGCCGACTTGAACCTCTCTAATCCTTACTCCAGACACCTCGAACCCCTGAGACTGGTGTGCATGCGTGCATGAGTTTTTAAGGGTTTTTCAGCTGTGCTGCTGAGAAAGTAGTTCCAACCAAAGTTTAAAAAAAAAAAACAGCACACAGACAGAAAAGAAAAGAAAAACTGGGTGGGGGTTAGTGACACAACTGTCTGATTCTGGTCACAAACTATTTCTGTCACTTTAACATTTACAATAGCAAAAATAATATTATCCTATGCTCACCTACATACGTCTTTGAATTCCTCTTTCCTTTTCGGTGCTTGAATGATGGATACCATGTGTCTCTGTCTTCTATGAACAGTGGAACAATTAACCCAGAGTTAAAAGTATAAGACACTTGCAGGGTCAGGGGTAAGGCAGGGGTGAGGTTTCAAAATCAATTGCAACTAGTCTCAGAAATACACATCCAACTTTGAATATTTTTTTTTCTCTAGACTTGAATTTGGGGAATGGAGGGAGTTGTTTTATGAATGGATATAGGCCTGACACATGAAACTCGTGGGATCTGTCTGAGGGCCTCCTTTGGGTCAGCTGTGACATCTGGCTCTGACGAATCTGGCATATTGTGACTCACCGATACGCAAATAGTAATTCTTGATAGTGACCACTTGTGATGCCGACAAACAATGTCAAATGCCAGGGAATCGCTGCGGCCGCCCCAGCTGCTGTCAGAGTTACCAGGCTCCAGGGCTTGTGTCCCACTAGGACCTCAGACCCCACGTCATTGGCTAGACAGTTCACAAACTGGCAGACTCCGAGCTCTCCTCTTAGGAGAGCTGGGTTGAGGGCATGTGACTGTGATGGCAGATGGTCTGAATTTGAACCTGGCTCAGCCACACCTCAGCTGAGAATATGACAAGTTATTTAACTTCTCTGGGTCTCAGTTTCTTCATCTATTTAAAAAAAAACAGATACAATTACAGTAAAACTTCTAGTTATTAAAGTAGTTAATGTATATTGAAACTTTCTTTGGGGCAGGCACTGTTCTAAGCATGACACAGAAATTACTGCAGTAAATTTTAAAACACATTACATGGTGGGTACATTTGCCCATGAGGAAACTAGCACACAGCCATAGAAATTGTAAGAGTTGGATCTAGAATTCTCTGTGCTTTTTCTGAAACTCTAGAGCAGTGATTCTCCACCAGTGGTAAATTTGCTCCCCAGGGGACCTTGGACAATGTCTAGAGACATTTTTGTTTGTCACGACTGGGACAGGGGAGGGTTGTTACTGGTATTTACAGGGTTGAGTAAGGGATATTGCTTAACATCCTACAATGTGCAGGATGCCCCCCGCCTCCACCAAGAATTACCCAGCTCCAAATGTCAACAGTGTTGAGGTTGAGAAGTCCCGCCCTAGAACTCTACTATCTTCTTAGCTACCACACTAACTCGCTGGATAACGTCCACCAGGAGGAGTTTAGGAGGATAAAGTGGAATGATGCATATAAAGCACTAAATGTAATGCCTGGCACATAGTAGGTGCTCAATACATCAAGCAGTTTCATTCAAGAATGCATAATGCCAGTCGTTGGAGGGGTGAGGAAACTGGTTTCATAAATGAAGACAGTTTCATAAATGAAGACTCAAATGAAAGACATTGTCTTCTTCCTACGTGTCTTACTCTTGCTCAATTATAGAACATCTCTGAATTTTTTCCCCTGGAAGTTGAGTGGGTCAGGAGATGGTAATTAAAAAACTCAAAGGTCAGCAGTGGGAAGAATGATTTGAATTTTCTTTTATTTGTTCCTCCTTTCAGTCAGGAGAGCCATTCTCAGCCCCAAGCGAACATTTGTCTTTACTGAAAGTTGCCTGAGAACCTGTGGCTAAAAGGGTGTGTTGTCCTTTCGGGGATGTCAGAGAGGCCAGCTAATGCTCAGTCCCAGGCTCCTCAGAGCTTCTTCATTGGCCACTCCATGGGGTCAGAAATGGGGAACTGAAGATGCTTAAGCCAGTAGGTAATAGCAATCATAACTCTGCAACTAGTGCATCTCGTTACTGTCTGCCACATGCTTGACACTCTTCCAGCCTCATAACAAATATTAACTAATTTAATCTTCATAATAATGAGATGAAAGGTTCTGTTTTTAGCCCCACTTTATATCTGGGGAAATCAGGGCACAGAGAGGCTGTACAAATTGCCAGAAGGACTAAGACAGAAAGTGGCAGAGCTAGGAAGCAACCCACGCAGTGCGGTGTCAGAGGCCACGTTCTTGTCCACTAAGACGAGCGGCCCCTGCCTAGAAGGGTTCAGAGGTCATCTTGTAAAGGTAGGCAAAGGTTCCAAAGCTCAACAAATCAAGGTCAAGAGACATTAGTAACTGAAATACACAATTTAGTCACCTGTAGCTTTATCAGCTTTTAAATATTTCCTGTGAGGGGCAGAAATTAGTGAGTACTGCTAATCATTGGCAGAGAAGGTGATGGCACCCCACTCCAGTACTCTTGCCTTGAAAATCCCGTGGATGGAGGAGCCTGGTAGGCTGCAGTCCATGGGGTCACGAAGAGTCAGACACGACTGAGTGACTTCACTTTCACTTTTCACTTGCCTTCATTGGAGAATGAAATGGCAACCCACTCCATTGTCCTTGCCTGGATAATCCCAGGGACGGCAGAGCCTAGTGGGCTGCCGTCTATGGGGTCGCACAGAGGCAGACACGACTGAAGCGACTTAGCAGCAGCAGCAGCTAGTCATTGGTGGGCTTCCCTGGCAACTCAGATGGCAAAGAGTCTGCCTGCAGTGCAGGAGACCCGGGTTTGATCTCTAGGTCGGGAATATCCCCTGGAGAAGGAAATGGCAACCCACTCCAGTATTCTTGTCTGGAAAATCCCATCGATGGAGGAGCCTGGCAGGCTACAGTCCATGGGGTCACAAAGAGTCAGACATGACTGAGTGACTTCACTTTCTTCTTTCTTCTAGTCATCGGCAGAGGAGACTTACACAGGTGTGGTTTCAGGTGAGAGGAGAACTAATCGGAAGCTGTCATCCTGACCAGGGTGTGGAGAGGGAATCTGGGGTTACAGAGAAAGTCTGAAATATTGATCTACAGCTGTGTAGATCTATCCCTCACCCTAGCCAGGGATTCACAAATGCACACTTTCCATGAACCACTAGACACATTTTCTCGTGTCTGCCACGAGTCCAGGGAACCGGCCAGTGCATGTGGGTATATCAACACAGAGGCATCACCACTGCTACAGGAAGAACTAACCATACACTCTCTGAATATAAAGGTCAGCCTATTCAGAGAGATGCTTTTAAATACACAGTTGCTCTATGACTCTGTCATATGTTAGAACTGTTTAGTCTACATTTTAAAGGATTCAAGGCTCCAGAGGGACTGAGTTTGGTAGAGAAACTGAGTTGAATCCCTGAAAAGTCCCTTGCACACACATGAGGCTCTGGAGTTCTGCCATCTCTGAACATCACATGTGATGCCTCTTAACTGTAAATAACAGATATCTGACCATTCAGTTACATCATCTGTCAGCTGAAAATGCTGGCATTAATTATATACCCACCTGCTACCCAATAGGCAGGAATGGTGGTGAGAAAGGTTTGTAAATGCATTGATGTTTGTAGGATCAATCATGTATATTGATCTTTTAAGTTCTCACCTTTTTATGTTGAAAAGAATCTGAGTTCTTTCATGTTCTCGGGGCAGCACACATATCTGGCCATGTACGTGTGGCTTGGACTGAGACTTAGGATGAGACCAGAGACTAGAATGATGCTCTGTACTCTGTTCACCTCTGAGGAATTCATACGGATTTGTCCCTACACAACCTCCCAAGCTTTTCTAATCCCCTTGTAACTAAAGGTCATGCAGTTGCAGAATAAATACCAGGATTACTGTGACAATCTGTGTGGCTACAGTCACTGCCATTTGCTTGACAGCCTTCTACCAACCCCCGAGCCCTCTTGTGCTGCCCCCTTCCCCAAAGGGTTGCTGCCTGGTGAGAACCACCATTTTGCCAAATCTAGTGGCTGTGTCCCAATCCCTGTCTTTACCGGACCCACGTTGGTCTGCATAGCCGTCCGCTCACCTCCCTTCCTCCTCACCCTGAATTTGATTAGCATGATTTTAGCCACCTCTCTGAATGGTCATTCTTTTGCTTTTCCAGCAGTGATTCCTTCTTTTGGTTTCAGACTCCTCTACATATACTGGGACTAGCTGGATTTGTATACTTGGAATTCTCAAAGTAATCTCAAATGTAATTTGTCCCACACTCCTTTCATTCTATTTCCATGCCATACCTGTTCCATTCCACGAGTTCTGTATCTCCATGAACATCAATACCATCTTCCTAACAATCCTGTCAGATAAAAGAGAGTGAATGGAGACTCAAAATTATCCTTATTCTCCCACAAATTTGCCTTTGAATATATCTTGACTCCATCTCCTTCCCACAATCATTTTCTTGTTTAGCTCATTGTCATTTCACCCTTGCACAACTGCAAGTGTCCTTTGCTGCGCTTCCTGGCACCAGCATCTCTCCCCTTGGAAACTATCTGTGCCGTGGTCAGTTACATCTGGGCTACATATGGTCTTTAGGTCAAAGGCTCTTTCATTTTAGATTCCAAAAAATGTTGTTATTGTTGAAAGTAAAGCATGATTACAACATAGACTGGTATTAGCATAGATGCCACAACAGTAGACACATAGGTCGATGGAACAGAACAAGAGCCCAGAAATAAACCCATGAATATATGGCCAATGAATTTACAACAAAGGAGCCAAGTATATAATGGGGAGAAGAAATTCTTTTCATAAATGGCCTTTGAGAAACTGGACAGTCACATACAAAAAAAATAAAGTGGGACTACTATCTTACACCATACTCCAAAATTAACTCAAAATGTATTAAAGACTTGAATATAAGACTTAAAATCATTGAACTCCTAGAGAAAAAAGAGGCAATAAGCACCCTGACATAAGTCTTGGCAATGATTTTTTTAATATGACACCAGAAGCAAAAGCAACAAAAGCAAAAATAAATAAGTGGGCCACATCATACTAAAAAGTTTCTGCACAGCAAAGGAAACCATCAACAAAATGAAAATGCAGCATAATGAGTGGGAAAAAATGTTTTAAAATCATTTATATGTTAAGGGGCTAATATCCAATATACAAGAATTTGTACAACTCATTAGTAAAAAGATGAAAAAAAAATCCAATAAAAAATAGAAGATATGAATAGATATTTTCTCCAAAGAAGACATACACAAGGCTAACAGGTACATGAAAAGATGCTCAACAAAAATCACAATGAGATGCTACCTTATACTGTCTAGAATGGGTATTATAAAAAAGACAAGAATTAACTAACATTTGTTAGGATGTAGAGAAAAGGAAACCATTATGTACTGTTGGTGAGAATGTAAAACAGGACAATCATTATCAAAAACAGCATGAAGGTGCCTCAAAAAATTGAAAATAGGTCTATTATATGATCTAGCAATTCCACTTTTGGGTGTTTATTCAAAGAAAATGAAAACACTAAGTTGAAATGGTAATATACTCCCATGTTTATTGCAGCATTATTTACAATAGCTAAGATATAGAAACAGCCTAAGTATCCACTGATGAAGGAAGGGATAAACAAAATATGGTGTGTGTGTCTATATACACATATACCTACATTGCTGTTGTTCAGTCGTTAAGTTGTCTCTGACTCTCTGTGACCCCCTGGACTGCAGCATGCCAGGCTCCTCTGTCTTCCACTATCATCCAGGGAGTGAAGTTGCTCAGTCATGTTCAACTCTTTGCGATCCCTGGGACTGTAGCTTACCAGGCTCCTCTGTCCATGGAATTTTCCAGGCAAGAGTACTGGAGTGGTTTGCCATTTCCTTCTCCAGGGGATCTTCCCAACCCAGGGATTGAACCCGGGTCTTCCGCATTGCAGGCGGATGCTTTACCATCTGAGCCACCAGGGAAGCTGATCTTCCAGAGTTTGCTCAAATTCATGTCCATTGAGTCAGTGATGCTATCTAACCATCTCAGTTCTCTGCTGCACCCTTCTCTGTGCATGCATGCTAAGTTGCTTCAGTTGGGCTTTCTGTTTCTTTTCAACCCCATGGACTATAGCCTGCCAGGTTCCTCCATCCATGGAGATTTTCCAGGCAAGAATACTGGAGTGGGTTGCCACCTCCTTCAGGTGATCCTCCCAACCCAGGGATAGAACCCATGTCTCTTATGTCTCCTGCTTTGGCAGGTGGGTTCTTTACCAGTAGTGCCACTTGGGAAGCCCCAGGAGTCTTCTCTAGCACCACAGTTTGAAAGCATCAATTATTTATCGCTCAGCCTTCCTTATGATCCAACTCACACAGCTGTATATGACTACTGGGAAAACCATAACTTTGATTATATGGACTTTTGTTGGCAAAGTGATGTCTCTGCTTTTTGATATGCAGTCTAGGTTTGTCATAGCTTTCCTTCAAAGGAGCAGACATCCTATAATTTCAGGGCTGCAGTCACTGTCCATAGTAATATATATATATATATACATATATATATATATATGTATGTATATATGTATATATATATGCAATAGAATATTATTCAGCCATAAAAAAGAAAAAATCTTGCCATTTGTGATAGTGTGGATGGACTTGGTGTACTTTATGCTAAGTGGAATAAGTCAGACAGAGAAAGACAAATACAATTTGATCTCTGTTATTTCTGGAATCTTAAAAAAACAACAACAAGCAAACCTTAAAAAACATAGACACAAAAAAAGCACACACACAAAAGTCAAGCTCATAGGTACAGAAAAGAGTGGTTAGGGGTTTTCTTGGTGTGTGGTCAGAGAAATAGGAGAAGGGAGTATTAGGAAAAAAAGATACAACCTATTCATTCACTCAGTTAACTGCAAAGTACTATTTGAAGGAAAGTGCTGCTCAGCATTTCCTAGCTAAAAATTTTATGATTACAACATAAAATCTGAGGTTATTTTGGATGTCTTTGTATCTTTTGTGTGTGTGTGTGTTTGTGTGTGCACATAGACACATGTATTCCCCATATCAACTTCACAAGAGCTGAAGTGTCAGTTTGCAAGTTTCTAGAAACATTTGGTTTTTTTTTTTTTGAGTGGGTAATCTACAGTAGAAATTGAGAAAATCAGACAGGCAGTTACATGGAAATTAAATTAAAGTTAAATTACGTTAAATTAAAATGTAAGCTCCTTTAAGACAGCTGTTCATGATCCCCTGTTATGCCTGAGAACACTTAGCAAAGTACCCTGTATAATGTGATTGGGTTCAAACCCAGGAAAGAGGGAACTTGCATTAATCAAAAGCAGAGGAGGGCAGTCGAACCTCTACAGGTTAAAATATGCCAGTTGTTGAGAAGAAAATGGAATGGATGTCAGAAGCAAAATATTTGTGTGTGATGAGTTGGAGTTTGAGAGTTTTTATTTTCTGATTTTTTTTTTTTGACTGGAAAGAAAGGAAGCTCAGAGAAGCCAAGAAGACACTCATGGATGAAATGCTTTGCACATATGGGATGGAAAATTGTGCTATATTAAGTCAAAAAGCAGCTTCTGAAGAATGTATTATGGCTGCAGCTTCACAGGTGCCTGGCCCGCTGGCCCCTCTGTATCACTGCACCGTGTGTGTGACCCTGGTCCTCCACTCCAGCCGCCGTGCGGGTAGATCACATTCAGGGAGGGAGAAGTTTCTAGAACTGCTGGAGCCACTGCTCAGGCCAAAGACGGTCCCCTCCTTCTCACCCTTTCATCCACACACAGGAGCAAAAAGAACTAAACAGCTCTCATCTCAACTTCCTCCCAACCTCATTCTTTTGGCTCATCCTCCTCTCAGAAGCAGCTGTTTTTCAGCTGATGTCTAAGCTCACACACTCTGAGTGAAATAACGGGATTTCTTTATAAAGGAAAGCATTCCTTTGCTCTGGTTTGTTTTAATTTCTCCCAAATATCATTCCTACAGGGGTACCTCACTTTACACATTTTTAATTCTCCTCAGGAACATATGGTTTACTCACAGTTATATAAATCCAATATTTGCAAATTGAAGCAGGGTTGAAATTCACCAAGAAAGGATGCCATTTAAACAGACCATGTGGAGAATCCTTTTAAATTTTTTTTAGTGTGTTTTTTTTCTTTTTCTTTGTGGTTTCTTTTCCCCATGAAGCAAAGGATCCTTTGATAATGCTAGTGATTGATTCTCTTCACTCCTTTCCCAGAAATCTATGTTCTGCTTTTTACAGACTTAGTAGGTTTTGATTGATGTGCACTGGGATTTCTCAGAACTGGACACCCCTTGTTTGCAGGCGGGCAGTGACTCTTAGGCCTGGGGCTAGCTTTCTGGGTCTCTCTTCATTTTCTCAGCTTGTTCTTAACCCTTCAAAAAGGGGTGGCTGGGTAGGAATGTAATCTTTAATAAAGATATTTGAGTAAAAGAGCTTCCCTGGTAGCTCAGATGGTAAAGAACCTACCTCCAATGCAGGAGACCCACGTTCAAGCCCTGGGTCTGGAAGATCCTTTGGAGACAGAAGTGGCAACCCACTCCAGTATTCTTGCCTGGGAAATCCCATGGACAGAGGAGCCTGACGGGCTATCGCCCATGAGGTTGCAAAGAGTCAGACATGACTAAGTGACTAACACACACGTACACACACAAGGGCCACCTCCTTAAAGTCCTCACATTGAGATAGCCTAGAATTTTCTGGCACAGTATTTTGGAAGTTGTTCTTAGTTCAGGTTTGGAAATGACACTAGAAGGACAGCCTACCAAAGCTATAGGCATAGCTTGCCAGTGCCAGGGATAGCTGTGGTCCTGCTGTGTTCTCAGGCCTGGTCATCAGAAAAGCTGGTCTTCAGTGACAGGACCAGAGATGTACTCCCTCCCTTGTCTCTGCCTTTCCTCTACTGTAGAAGCACCAGCAGCTAAACTGAGATGGTACCTCTTAGATGCCAGGCACGATTACCACCACTTTACACGTACCAGCTCATTCCATCTGCCCAGCAACTCGGTTCAGAAGGTGGATGATCAGCATCCGTCTTCGTTTTGCACGAAGGGAAGCTCAGGCACAGAGGGGTACAGGCCACACACTGGGGAGCTGGGACTCCAAGGGTACACCAGCATACAACATGGACTGGGCTAGGAAGGTGCCAGGTCTGACTCCACCCCTGACTGGGAGCAGTATCAGACTTTGCACTCAGTAGATGGGAGGCTTTGCTGTCTTGTGTTATTTAATCCTTACAATACTTCTACAGTCCTTGCAATTATCCTTACTGACAAGTGAGGAAGCCCGGTATATAACCCACCCAAGGTCACAGAACCATCTAATTGAGGGGCAAGTCCATCCACTGACTTTTCCCACTGTGGTGTGTATGGTTCAGTTTTCTTTCTAGGAAGAGTCAGGTCACCATGAAAGAGATTTCAGAGTAGCGGGATGGGTGAGGGGTGTTTGCGGGCAGGGTGAACATTCTGAGACACCTTATCTTGCAAATTTGACTCCTTTTCCTGGTCCACTGCCTCTCCAAACTTAAAGACACAAATACATGCATATATGCTGATGCCCATACATACACACATATTCTAGCTCATGCATGTCATGTACAGGCCCAGGCACACATGCATACACATGTGCACATATACCAAAATTATCTGCTTCATGAAATAAGACTTTCCATTATACAATGCAGGACATTTACAGTGAGATAGAATAAGCTGAGCAAACTTCTGGCCCACAAAGTGCCTGCTGGGGTTCCCTCCATCTGGGAGGCAGGGCTTGACTGTCTCTGTGGTTGTTCAGTTGCTCAGTCATGTCTGAAACTTTATGAACCCATGGACCGCAGCATGCTGGGCTTCCCTGTCCTTCACCATCTCCTGGAGCTTGTTCAAACTTATGTCCATAGAGTTGGTGATGCCATCCAACTATATCATCCTCGGTCATCCATTTCTCCTCCTGCCTTCAATCTTTCCCAGCATCATGGTCTTTTCCAGTGAGTCAGTTCTTCACATCAGGTGGCCAAAGTATTGGAGCTTCAGCTTCAGCATCAGTCCTTCCAATGAATATTCAGGACAGATTTCCTTTAGGATGGACTGGTTGGATCTCCTTGCAGTCCAAGGAACTCTCAAGAGTCTTCTCCAACACCACAGTTCAAAAGAATCAATTATTTGGTGCTCAGCTTTCTTTATAGTTCAACTCTCACATCCATGCATGACTACTGGAAAGACCAAAGCTTTGACTAGACGGACATTTGTTGGCAAAGTAATATCTCTGCTTTTTTATGTGCTGTCTAAGTTGGTCATAGCTTTTCTTCCAAGGAGCAAGTGTCTTTTAATTTCATGGCTGCAGTCACCATCTGCAGTGATTTTGGAACCCAAGGAATAAAGTCTGTCACTGTTTCCATTGTTTCCCTATCTATTTGCCATGAAGTGATGGGACCAGATGCCATGATCTTAGTTTTCTGAATGTTGAGTTTTAAAAGCCAACTTTTTCATTCTCCTCTTTCACCTTCATCAAGAGGCTCCTTTGTTCCTCTTCACTTTCTGCCATAAGAGTGGTATCATCTGCATATCTGAGGTTATTGATATTTCTCCCGGCAATCTTGATTCCAACTTGTGCTTCATCCTACCCGGCATTTGCCATGATGTAACCTGCATATAAATTAAATAAGCAGGGTGACAATATACAGCCTTGATGTACTCCTTTCCTGATTTGGAACCAGTCCATTGTTTCATGTCTGGTTCTGTTTCTTCTTGACCTGCATACATGTTTCTCAGGAGTCAGGTCAAATGGTCTGGTATTCCCATCATGGTAGGTGAATGGAATCTCAGGTCTCATCCCTGTTGATGGTGGGAGACATGGCTTGTTCAAGTACAGATAAAGGAAAGGCCCTGCTCCCTGCCTTTGAGCTCCTCAGGAGTCCCTTACAGGGACCCTGAACCAGGTCAGCTCCCAGGGAAGTCCTACTGCTCCTCATCCTCCTGTGTCCCCTAAGCAAGCAAAGGGGTCTCCTTCCTCCCACGTGCCTAGACCCTGAACCTCACTTACGCTTCCTTTTGAACTTCTCACTGACTCCTGCAGCCCTCTGATAATGGCCCAGTTCACTCATCTGCACTCTGTTGCCATGGGTCAGAACTTTGCCTCGACTTGCTGACAGGAGTTTTCTCATGCTTTTTGCCATTTCAGTCTTCCAAACTGCCTGCTCCTATGGTTTTTAAAAATATGACTGTATTTAGGTTATTTTCTTAGAAACTTACCAAGGCTTCCCACTCCTTATAGAAACACATCTTCAATCCTCAGTTTATCAGTTCAGTTCAGTTCAGTCACTCACTCAGTTGTGTTGACTCTTTGTGATCCCATGGACTGCAGCATGCCAGGTTTCCCTGTCCATCACCAATTCCTGGAGCTTACTCAAACTCATGTCCAATGAGTTAGTGATGCCATCCAACCATCTCATCCTCTGTCTCCCCCTTCTCCTCCTGCCTTCAGTCTTTCCCAGCATCATGGTCTTTTCCAAGGAGTCAGTTCATCAGGTAGCCAAAATATTAGAGTTTCAGCTTCTGCATCAGTCATTTCAATGAATATTTAGGATTGATTTCCTTCAAGACTGACTGGTTTGATCTCCTTGCTGTCCAAGGGACTCTCAAGAGTCTTCTCCAACACCACAGTTCAAAAGCATCAATTCTTTGGCACTCAGCTTTCTTTATAGTCCAACTTTCACATTCATACATAACTACTGGAAAAACCATTGCCTTTTTTCATTTTGTTTTTTTAAACCATCACTTTGACTAGAAGTATCTTTGTTGGCAAAGTAATGTCTCTCCTTTTTAATATGCTGCTTAGGTTGGTCATGGCTTTTCTTCCAAGGAGCAAGTATCTTTTCATGGCTGCAGTCACCATCTGCAGTAATTTTGGAACCCAAAACAGTAAAGTTTGACACTGTTTCTGTTGTTTCCCCATCTATTTGCCATGAAGTGATGGGACTGGATGCCATGATCTTAGTTTTCTGAATGTTGAATTTTAAGCCAGCTTTTTCACTCTCCTGTTTTACTTTCATCAATAGGCTTTTTAGCTCTTCTTCGTTTTCTGCCATAAGGGTGGTGTCATCTGTATATCTAAGGTGATTGATATTTTGTCTTACTCTCTATGCCTCAGTTTATCATTCAGGGCCTTTTCTAATCTATTTCAAGTGTAACTCCCCTGCTCAATCTAACCCCTTTCCTGCCACCATGTACACCACCCTCTGTCCCCTGAGTGACTTTATTAACTTGGAATACATCAAGAACTCTTATTCCTTCATTACTTTTTCCTTGAGCTTTCTGTGGCCTCCAGCCTCTCTCCAACTCTTGAATTCCCTTGTCTGAGGCATAGCGTACCTATACATCTCTGGGGCCTTCCTTCCCCGGTATTCTACCCAAACCTCATCACATGAAATCCCTTTCCGGTAGAGGAGTAGAAAAATACCAACATCAATATTTCACTTAGCATGGTCAGGGTCTGTTCTAAACACTTCACGCCCATCAGCTCCTTTAATTCTCTCATAGGCGCTATCCTCCTTTTGTAAATGAGGGAAACTGAGGCCCAAACAAGTCATGGACCTTGAGATCACGTGCATTGAAAGTGACAGGGCCAAGAATTGAAGCCAGATAGACCGATTCTGACTCAATCTCTTATTTAAAGTGCTTCCCCCAGGATCAGGCAGCATGAAGTCTGAGGAGGGCAGGAAATGGCCCACATTAAATTTTGTATCTCAGAGCTCCTCAGATGAGGTGCTTTGGTGCCTGCTTACAACTGAGGGAGCATGTGCTGATGCCTAATACAAATTTAGGAAAAAATGAAGAAAGCTTTCTTGATGAGTCGGATCATTCCAGCTCCTGCTGTCTCAGGATGGTAGTGAAAAACCAGAGAGGGGAACATATTCTCAATGAGAGCTTTTGTCTGACATTCACTTTAAACCAAAGAATGCTGATGGAAGAAATGATGTCTCTTAGCATCTCTATTGAGGCAGATCTAAGAGTCATCCTGAGCTACATGGGGCATCTTTAAGCCTCACGACCTAACTTTAATGTAGACTTCACTCTCAAAGCCCTGCAGGACCCAAGTGACTTCTCAATTTTCCCTTACACACCATGTTCACCTTGGCATTTCCAGGTGGCCAGGGTCGCAGCCGGAGCTCTGAAATTCCCCCGGGCCTTCCTGGGAGGTTATGCACTCGGCTGCACTGCAGAGGTGAGCACCACGTGGGGCTGAAGTGACGGTGGGCCCCGAGGGGACTTCATCAGTCCTCAGCTCACTGCATAGAGATAATCAGGCCAGAATATTAATACTGTGGTAATTGCTTTCCCCTTTCGTGTTTACAGGGAGAGAGAAACAGCTGGGGTGATTGACATCTGAAACAGGAGCGGCTGATCGTTCCTTGCGCAGCAGATGGGCTTGGGTTATGAATAAGCAGCAAATGTGAAAAAGAGATTCTCAGGGTTGAGCCAGGCTTGCTTCGTGCAAAGCCAGTTAACCCCTGATGCTTGCCACAGGTCCAAGGTCTGGGTTGCAAGGCTCTTTCTCACCATCGGAGATCATATAGCACCGATGGTGATGAGTCCTCAAGCAAAACTGCCCTGGGGGAAGTGCACGAGAAGAGCCGGTGCACATCTGAAGAGTTAAGTGTGTGTTCAAGACACTTTCCCTGTAAGGGACATGGGTTTTGGTCCCTGGTTGAGGAACTAAGATCCCACATGCCTCGCAGCCAAATACACACACAAATGTGTTATTTTATAGTTCTATAAGTCATATCTGCAGACTCACTGAGTTAAAATCAAGGTGTTGGCAAGGCTGCGTTTCTTTCCAGAAGTTTTAGGGGCGGGCTCATTTTCTTGTTCATCCAGTTATTGGCAGAGTGCAGTTCTATGTGACCCTCCCATGCATGGCTGGAAATGAAGCCCACAATGAAGCTGTATTCCAGCTCCTAGCAGGTGTGTAAACCAACACCTTACAGGTGGGCTGATGTCCTGAAGAATAGGGAGTTCATCAAATGGGGATCCTGGACATGATGTGATTTGACAGATGTCAGAATGCTCCCATTTTCTACCAATACCTCCTCCCTGGCCAAATTCTCACTGATGCCTCCAATTTTATATTTGGGAAAATATTTCTTCAAGTTATATAACTGAATGAAGCTCATTAAAATGCTGTCCTTGAGAGGGGTGACATGTTGAAACGGATCAGCATTGAATATTAGCATATGCACATTAGTTTGTCAGATGCTCTCCAAGCTTCATCATCCCCAGCTTTCAGAGAGCAGCTCCTTCTGGAACTGGACACATGCTGGGGAAGAGGAGGGCCCTTGAGCACTATGAACACCTTGAGGATCTGCTTTTCCTCGGCTCTGCCTCTTACTAGCCCCGTGCCCTTGGGCCAAGTCGTGACCTTGGGATGACATGTAACCTTCAAAATCTTCCTTTGAAGAAAGAGTAATAACAGGTACTATGAATAGGTCATAGGAAGTCATGCAGATCAAACAGGGTAAAGATCATGAAAGTACCTTGAAAACTGTGAAGTAGTATACAAGTGTAGTAGGAGGGTGTTATGATGATGGTTGGAGTGAGGTCTGTGGCCTTAGCCCTTATCATGGGAAGTATGGAACGTTTCACTAACTACATATAATATTGGGGGGATGAGTGGGTAGAAGAGCTTGGACCTCTTTATGGCTCAAAGAACTAACATGTTCACCAAAGGTGACATAAAGCCGCTCAACAGAAACAATTCCTGAGTGGCAGTTATGGAGGGGATTCCTGCCAGCATTACACAGAAAGGTGCATCAAGTTCCTGTTTCTGTGTAGTATCAAGGGATGCTCTAACCTAACCCAAGGTGGAGAATTTAACTTCTTCCATGGCCACCAGGGCAAAGAATACAAAGCAGGGAACTCAGGGCTAATTTGTAACCACACAGAAAGAGGAAGAGCTAGAGGGGAAATGGAGTGAATGCCCATCCTTGGGCCCCAGGCAGAAGAGATTGTCAATATTTCCAGATGGGATTGGCAGGAAGCAAAAAATTATTAGCCATGCCTGATGAAGGCTCTTCTAACAGTAACTTAGAGCAACTTCATCAGCAGGAACTATGAGAAAAGCCATGACACAATTAAACAGGGTCTTGAGAGAAGATCTGCTTGTTCAGAGACGCACCACACAGGTGGAGGAAAGTCAGCAGACCTTGACAGCAAGCCTGAGCTGTCCCCATCCCAGCCTGAGCTCCCAACAGCTCCTAAATGAAGAAAAATGGCAAATTTGTAATAGTGCCATTGAAAAAAAATTATTTGTAATATATACTAATTGCATTGACTTGTATACTACAATATGTTTTTCCACTTTCAATAAATCTCTTCTTTTACTGTCATAAGACCTAAAGTTAAGGACTCTTGCCGGTATATTTACAAGTAAACACATGGCCCGGTAGATAGGTTGGCTTGGTGATTATAATCAAGGTGTTAATGTCTAGAGTGTACCATTGCAGGCCAGCAGCTTGTGAAATAGAATATGATTTCAGCTGGGCTGGCAACTTGGTTTGCTTGACAAGACACAAGATTTTAATCTGAGTTCTCTGCCAGTTCCAACTCTAAAACTCCATTTTTAACCCCAAGACTTTACTTGATAGCACCTTCTTATAACTTCATGTACATTGTCTCCCCACTTGGCATGATATATATATGACCACTTGGGTCTCTTCACTGTTCTAAGAGTGACAGTAATTCCTCTTGGGCAGGGCTTTATTTTGGATCTCTTCCTAAATTCCTGAGTGAACGAAATCTCAGAATTGCCTGCTGATTCCTACACGGTACAAAGCTGAGGTTCTGACCCTTAATTTGATTAATTTTTCTCTCTTTCTCTACTCCTTTCATCAGGACTTTTTCTGGTCCCTTTCTTTATCATAGCACATGGTTTAGTGGTTCCTCTCACATCTGCCAGTTTAGGGCTGCAGTCTTTTCCAAAAGGCCCCAGTCAAGTCTTAGGGTCATCACAGGATTCCACTGTGTTCTCACAGTCCATTCACATGGAATCCCTATGATGACCCTAAGACTTGACTGGGGCCTTTTGGAAAAGGCTGCAGCCCTAAACTGGCAGGTGTGACAGGAACCACTAAACCATGTCCATGTGTTCTCAGTCCACGCGGGCTTCCCTAGTGACTCAGCTGGTAAAGAATCTGGCCACAATGCGGGAGACCTGGGTTCGATCCCTGGGTTGGGAAGATCCCCTGGAGAAGGGAAAGGCTACCCACTCCAGTATTCTGGCCTGGAGAATTCCATGGATTGTGTAGTCCCTGGGGTTGCAAAGAGTTGGACATGACTGAGCAACTTTCACCTTCACAGTCCCTTCTCTTTGAGTTTCTTTTTTTTTTTTCCTTTATTTTTTAAATTTTTTTCCATTTATTTTTATTAGTTGGAGGCTAATTACTTTACAATATTGTAGTGGTTTTTGTCATACATTGACATGAATCAGCCATGGATTTACATGTATTCCCCATCCTGATCCCCCCTCCCACCTCCCTCTCCACCTGATTCCTCTGGGTCTTCCCAGTGCACCAGGCCCGAGCACTTGTCTCATGCATCCAGCCTGGGCTGGTGATCTGTTTCACCCTAGATAACATACATGTTTCGATGCTGTTCTCTCAACACATCCCACCCTTGCCTTCTCCCAGAGTCCAAAAGTCTGTTCTGTACATCAATGTCTCTTTTTCTGTTTTGCATATAGGGTTATCGTTACCGTCTTTCTAAATTCCATATATATGTGTTAGTATACTGTATTGGTCTTTATCTTTCTGGCTTACTTCATTCTATATAATGGGCTCCAGTTTCATCCATCTCATTAGAACTGATTCAAATGAATTCCTTTTAATCTCTTTGAGTTTCAACCATTCAGTATCCTAGCCATCTCCTGCTTTGGCCCCTCCAGGGTTCCAACTTTCACTCCATCTGATCCCTCATATGGGCCACATTCTTCTTGAGGTGCTGACATTCTTGAAGTTCTAAAGCACAGCTCTCAAGTAAATTCCCCATATGCCAAAGCTGCTAAGAGTCTCTCCCTGGAATTGAAAAAAAAATGCTCTTCATCTTACATTTGAGTGAACATAAGAGAACCAAAACCAAACTTTTGGTGCCACAAATTATTCAGAGTATTTAGAATCAACCACCTTCACTCATAACTCTTACCCCAACTTCCCACCTCAAAAACTGCCCTTGCAGAACTGGGAAAAATATGATATGAGTGGCCACACCCATGGCCCCCATCCAAGGCCATAAGCCATGGCAATCCTTCATGCACAAATGAAGCATACCATGTGGTCCCATTAGCTGGTCACACCTGTGGGCCAGGCATGGGCACTGTGGCCAAAGGCAACCATCTAGAAAGAGGTCAGCAAACTGGCAGATTGAGGAGAAGCTCTGGTCAACAGGGCACTCTATATTAGATGATGACTAACCAGATCATTCCTTGCGGAGTTTGAACCCAAGCTACACAGTAACTTGAGGACTTGACTACAGAGATAGTGAGGCAACAGAGCACCCCAGTGGCTGAGCCCTGGAGTAGAGAAAATCACAGGCAACAAGTTCTGTGTTTTTTCCTATATGGCATTTCAATTCTGGTAAAGAAAGGTCCCTTTCCACACCTTCTTTACTCATTCATCTGTTGATGGACATATATACTGTGGAGCATTACTCAGTCATGAAAAAGAATGAAATATTGTCATTTGCAGCAACACTGATGGACCTAGAGATAATCATACTAAGTGAAGTAAGTCAGACAGAAAAAGATAAATATCCTGATATCACTCATATGTGGAATCTAAAAAATAGATACAAATGAACTTGTTTACAAAGCAGAAACAGATTCACAGACATAGAAAACAAACTTATGGTTACCAAACAGGAAGCGGGTGGGGAGGGATAAATTGGGAGTTTGGGATTAGCAGATATATACTTCTATATATAAATTAGACAGCCAACAAGGACCTACTGTTTAGAATAAGAAATTCTGCTCAATACGCTATGATAACCTATAAGGGAAAAGAACTGAGGTCTTCCCAGGTGGCACTAGCGGTAAAGAACCTGCCTGCCAATGCAGGAGACATAAGAGATACAGGTTCGATTCCTGGTTTGGGAAGATCCCCTTGAGAAGGGCATGGCAATCCACTCCAGGATTCTTGTCTGGAGGATCCTGTAGTCAGAGGAGCTTGATGGGCTACAGCCCATGGAGTTGCAAAGAGTCAGAAACAACTGAAGCAACTTAGCATGTAGGCACAAACATATAACTGAATCACTTTGCTGAACACCTGAGACTAACACGATGTTGTAAGTCAACTGTGATCTAATATAAACACAATTATTTTCTTAAAAAATTAAAAAAGAAAAGAATGGTCCCTTCCTTTTGCATCCTTATAAGAAGTAGCTTCCAATCAAAAGAACTGGAGTACCTCTGCCCTCATCTGAAAGATTCAAAAGGCCTGCTTCTTATTCCATTATCATTGCTGATCAGTGTCCTCTTCCCCACCCTCCTGCTTGAGCAACATAGGATTTATGTGTCCTCAACTGGGCCACTCCTGGAAAAGAGAGGTTGCTTCCTTAATCCCTTTGATGCCAGAAATCAGTACTCATAGAGGAAAAAGAGCCTCAGACACACCTAACACAAAGCCAGTCCCTGCCAAGGTTCTGTCCCTATCCTCTATGTGGGCAAACTCCCCACCAAAGCCAGGGAACCAGGAACTGTGGGTTTAAGTAATGACAGCAGAATTGGGCCTGAGCTGAGTCAGCCACAGCCCTTGGCAGGGCCCCAAGAGAAAGGAAGAGCAAGTTGAGGGTTACTTAAGATAGGGACTTTTAAAACAGTCTCCCGTTGGGGATGCTTTGACAAGCCAGCCAAGGTGCCTCCTTTCCCTGCCCCGCCTCATCCCAACAAACGACAAAGTGCAGGCTGTTGCCTCCAGGTGAGCGCAGTCTGGGGAAACAAGGAAAGCAAACAAACACTCGGTGTGGTTGATGGGTTCCCAGGCTCTGTTTCAAAGGCAGGCCCTTATGGCTTTGTTTGCTCCTGTTTTTCCCAGCATAGGTGTTTGATATCACACAGATCTATTCTGAGGTTTCCAAGGAGAGAAGTATTTAGTTTACAGCAGGTAGCCAAGAGTTTCCTAGTTTGAAAAAGGGAATAAGTTACCCATCCACCAGGTATAATTAACAGCCCCAACTGTGCTGGTATCAAGACGCTCACGGCACATGAGACAGTTCAAATCAGGTATCTTGCAAAAAAGCACTGATTGCAATGGCCTTTTCCTGGGCAGCTTAGCAGCACTATCTGACCTTGGCTGAAGGGTAGCCTCCTCTCTGGGAAGTCAATCACCTTTCCCAGCCTCCCATGTGGTGGCAGAAGGTCAAGCCATGAGGTGATTGCCTAGGCAGGTAAGTTTGGAAAAGATTAAATTTTAGAGAAAATAGAAAGTGAGATGACTATACTAATGGGACTTGCCAATGTTTGGAACTCCCCAAACTCTTCTCTACTTTGCCTCTAACCCAGATGTGATGAAAGGGTCAGGGGAGCTTTTATTTTGTTTCCTCAACTCTAGCTTGGGCAGGTACCAAAATGTGCAAGTGTTAGCTTTTATGAAGGAAATAAGAAAATGTCTTCAACCATGAGGAAGAACATACAAACATCCGTAGGGCTTGCTGTGGATCATGAAGGGACAGAGATGAAAAGGGTGGAGCCCCAGAGAGGGGGTTCAGGCAGAGGGGGCTATACCTATGCTGCAAGATGTGGCCTGTGGCAGCCACAGGGAATGAAAGGCAAGGTCTTCAGTGTTCTCTCAATGTCCCTCACCAATGGTGGGCTATATTCCTCTTGTCCAGAGACCAGCACTTCTCACCCTAGTAAGCCTGCCCTCAGAAATCATCTTTTGGAAGATGGGAACAATAGACAAGGTATAGTATGTCTTTTGATCCCCTCCTTGTGTATTTGCATTTTAACAGAGGAAATGGTTTTATTTATGACTTATTGAAAACAGTGCCTCTTTTGGAGACCTTAAAAAGGGACCTGAAGGAAAATAAACACAACATGGGTAATGACACCTGCCTAAAAGTTAGCTTAATACTGGCACTTCATCCCTGGAATATAAGGTGACATTGTTAGCAAAAGCTTTCTTTAAAATCTAGTCAGTTGTGTGGAATCTGAAAAAATTATATAGATGATCATATTTAAAAAGCAGAAATAGAGACATAGATGCAGAGAACAAAAGTAAGGATACCAAGGGGGAAAGGAGGGAGGGATGAATTGGGAAACTGTGATTGATACATACACTCTGTTCTGTTCTCTTTAGTCGTTAGGTCGTGTCCAACTCTTTGCAACACTATGGACTGTAGCCCACCAGGCTCCTCTGTCTATTGGGATTCCCCAAGCAAGAATACTGGAGTGGGTTGCCATTTCCATCTTCAGGGGTCTTCCTAACCCAGGGATTGAACTGATATCTCCTGCTTCGCAGGCAAATTCTTTAGCATGGAGTCACCTGGGAAGCCCCATATATAGATTATTATGTATAAAATAGGTAACTAATGAAAACCTACTGTGTAGCACAGGGAACTCCGCTCAGTGCTCTGTGGTGGCCTAAATGGGAAGGAAACCCAAAAAAGAGAGGATATAAATATATATAAATATATAAATATTTACAAATATTTGTAAATATATAACATATTTACAAATATAGAGTTGATTCACTTTGCTGTAGAGCAGAAATTAACACAACATAGTAAAGCAACTATACTCCAATAAAATGTAGTGTTTTTATCACTTTAATGATAATTTAATACTAATAAAAAAGAGAAAAGAAAAGATATCTAAGACAACAACAAAAGAAAACAGAAAACAAATCTAAACTTCGTTTAGACTTTTCTAAACTTCAGGGATATTAAGAAGCAAGACTGACAAGGGCAACCAGGGTGTGAATTGTCTTCACATATACTAGCCTTGTGTTTGAGTGACAGACAATACCTGAGCATCAAGCGTGGGAATTCCTTTCCTACTCCTGCTATCAGTGAATGGTTCACAAGGCCTACAAAAGAATAATTCTAACCATAGGGCCAACCATCACAGCCACTTGGACAGATGCCTCTGCCCTGGGCGTGTCCAGGTCATGTTCTCCTGAAATGAAACACAGCCTGGGCGGACGGGGAAGATCTGAGACAGGGGCCCAGCCACAGAGTTGGCACCAGCTCCTCTATCCCTTTGACCTGTAGTGTGGCTCTGCTGTTGGCCAGGGATGCCACTGAGAGCCAACAGAGCTTACCTCCACAGTGCTTGCCGTGAGCAGGCAGGCTCTTAGATAGTATCACATAATCCCCATCATACAGATGGTGAAACTGAGGCTTAGAAAGGTTAAAACATTTGCGTAGCATACACCCACAGATTGACTGAATGAACACCCAGTAGGGTACTGCTTCTTCTGAGAGAATTAAAAATTGAGTGACACTTAATTTCAAAGTTTTAAATCTTTCATTTCCCTCCCCTGTAAGATATTGTCTAAGTATGGTTATCAGGAGACATATGGAAGAAGAGTGATTCCTTCCCTCCCTCCTTCATAGTTCAGGTGACAGGAATAATCCACATAGACAATTCATGCATAACTGACCTTGTGTGTGAGCCTATCTCAAATTATGTCTCTAAAAAAGATGCTTTTAATTTGAGGTTAACATTAAGTAAAATATATAAAAGTACAACTATCTATATGTTTAATAAATCCCATTTATGAAAAGCAAAAAGATATTCCATAAAAATTCACACACTTTATGTATATTCAAAGTATAACTTGATTAAGGAAATAAAAAATTCTGACATTTTTAGGTTGCTATATTAATAGGAGGTGATTTAAAATGACCAACTATAATTTTACATTTTATTTTCCTTCCTGACCTTCTTTTAACAAAAAAATCAGACTAAACTATTTTTAATTGAGTTATGATCAACATACAATATTACATTAATTTCAGGTATATGAAATAGTGATTTGATACTTTTATACATTATGAAATGATCACTCTAATAAAAACACTTATGATTGAAACTGAGTAGGACCCTGTGAGGTTCCTGGGCACAGAAAGCTTTAAAATAGTTTCTAATCAGGGAATGGAGGAAATTCAGAGATAAAGGAGCAGCAGTCAAGAAAGAGTGGTGCAGTTTTGGGTTCTGTCCTGAGTAACACATATAACAATATCTTTGGGCTTTTTACAGAACTAAAATCCCCAACAAATGGAAGATATCAGTATCCTTTATTCCAGATTAGAGGAACCAGAGTGCCTAAAGAACTATGGATGGAGGTTTGTGACATTGTACAGGAGACAAGTGTTCAAGACCATCCCCAAGAAAAAGAAATGAAAAAGGCAAAATGGTTGTCTGAGGCCTTACAAATAGCTGAGAAAAGAAGAGACGCTAAAGGCAAAGGAGAAAAGGAAAGATATACCCATTTAAATGCAGAGTTCCAAAGAATAGCAAGGAGAGATAAGAAAGCCTTCCTCAGTGATCAGTGCAAAGAAATTGAGGAAAACAATAGAATGGGAAAGACTAGAGATCTCTTCAAGAAAATTAAAGATACCAAGGGAACATTTCATGCAAAATGGGCACAATAAAGGACAGAAATGGTATGGACCTAACAGAAGCAGAAGATATTAAGAAGAGGAGGCAAGAATATACAGAAGAACTATACAAAAAAGATCTTCATGACTCAGATAACTATGATGGTGGTGTGATCACTCACCTAGAGCCAGACATTCTGGAATGTAAAGTCAAGTGGGCCTTAGGAAGCTTTACTATGAACAAAACTAGTGGAGGTGATGGAATTCCACCTGAGATATTTCAAATCTAAAAGATGATGCTGTTAAAATGCTGCACTCAATATGCCAGCAAATTTGGAAAACTCAACAGTGGCCACAGGATTGGAAAATGTCAGTTTTCACTCCAATTCCAAAGAAGGGCAATGCCAACGAATGTTCAAAATACCGCACAATTGCACTCATCTCACACACTAGCAAAGTAATGCTCAAAATTCTCCAAGCCAAGCTTAAATACTATCTGAACCAAGAACTCCCAGCTGTTCAAGCTGGATTTAGAAAAGGCAGAGGAACCAGAGATCAAATTGCCAACATCCACTGGATCATAGAAAAAGCAAGAGAATACCAGAAAAACATCTACTTCTGCTTTATTGATTATCACAAAGCCTTTGACTATGTGGATCACAATAAACTGTGGAAAGTTCTTAAGAGATGGGAATATCAAACCACCTGACCTGCCTCCTGAGAAATCTGGAAGCAGATCAAGAAGCAACAGTTAGAACTGGACATGGAACAACAGACTGGTTCCAAATCGGGAAAGGAGTACTTCAAGGCTGTATATTGTCACCCTGCTTATTTAACTTCTATGCAGAGTACATCATGCGAAATGTTGGGCTGGTTGAAGCATAAGCTGGAACCAAGATTTCTGGGAGAAATATCAATAACCTCAGATATGCCGATGACATCACCCTTATGGCAGAAAGTGAAGAAGAACTAAAGAGCCTTTGACGAAAGTAAAACAAGAGAGTGAAAAGGCTGGCTTAAAAATAAACATTCAGAAAACTAAGATCATGGCATCCAGTCCCATCATTTCATGGCAAGTAGATGGGGAAATAATTGCAATAGTGAGAAACTTTATTTTGTGGGGCTCCAAAATCACTGTAGATGGTGACTGCAGCCATGAGATTCAAAGATGCTTGCTCCTTGGAAGAAAAGCTATGACCAACCTAGACAGCAAATTAAAAAGCAGAGAGATTACTTTGCCAACAAAGATCCATCTAGTCCAAGCTATGGTTTTTCCACTAGCCATGTATGGCTGTGAGAGTTGGACTATAAGGACAGCTGAACACTGAAGAATTGATGCTTTTGAACCATAGTGTTGGAGAAGACTCTTGAGAGTCCCCTGGATTGCAAGAAGAAAACCAGTCAATCCTAAGGAAATCTGTCCTGAATATTCATTGTAAGGACTGATGCTGAAGCTGAAACTCCAATACTTTGGACACCTGATGCAAAGAACTGACTCCTTGGAAAAGACCCTGATGCTGGGAAAGATTGAAGGCAGGAGGAGAAGGGGAAGACAGATGAAGAGATGGTTGGATGGCATCACCAACTCGATGGATGTGAGTTTGAGCAAGCTCTGAGGGTTGGTGATGGACAGGGATGCCTGGCATGCTACAGTCCACGGGTTCACAAACAGTCAAACATGACTGAGCGACTGAACTGAGTGGCTGAACTGAAAGGAACCAGAGAAACTCTTCAAGAGACCATCTGATACTAGATTAAAGGAATTCAGGCTCTTTGCACAACCTAATCCTTATCAGCAACCCCATCCTTGAACCATTGCAATAAAAATCCTCACCAAATCCTCCTGGGTTGCAAAATACAGTTTTGTTTTTTTTTTTTGAGGCAGGAGCCTGCAGTGTCCCCCTTTGCCTGGCAAAGCAATAAAGCTATTCTTTTCTGCTTCACCTAAAACTCTGTCTCCAAGGTTCCATTTGGTACTGATGCACAAAGGCCGAGTTTTTGGCAACACTATCCATCATCATACAAAGTTTTTATCAACTATATTTCCTGTGTGTACATTACATCCCTGTGACTTATATCCCTTATAAGGATATAAGAGGATCCCTTAATCCTCTTCACCTATTTTGTCCATCCTCCCACCACCCCCTCCTCTGGCAAACATCTTTGTTCTTTGTATCCATGTGTCTCTTTCTGTCTTGTTCATTTGCACAGCAAAGAAAACCACAAACAAAATGAAAAGGCATCCTATTGAACAGAAGAGGATATTTGCAAATATCTGATAAGAGATTGATATCCAAAATATACAAGGAACTCATACAACTCAATTACACTGCAAAAAAAGCTCCTAAAAACCCAGTTAAAAAATGGGCAGAGAAGATGAGTAGACTTTTTTTTTTCAATGAAGACACACAAATGGCCAACTGTTACTTGAAAAGGCACCCAGCATCATCAATAATCAGTGAAATGCAAATCAAAGCCACAATGAGATATCACTTCACACATGTTAGGATGGATATTATCAAAAAGACAGAAGAGAAAAAGTGTTGGGAAGGATACTGAGAAAAGGAAACCCTGTGCTCTATTGGTGGAAATGTAAATTGGGGCATCCATTAGGGAAAACAGTATGGGGATTCCTCAAAAGATTAAAAATAGGTTTACTATATAATCCAGCCATCTCACTTATGAGTATCTATTCAAAGGAAGTGAAAAGAGGATATTGAATATATATCTACATCCCCATGTTCATTGCAGTAATATTCACAGTAAAAAACAACCTAATGAATGGATAAAGAAGTGTGTGTATGAGACAGAATATACATTAAATGGAATATTATTCAGCCATGAGAAGGGAGGAAATCCTGCCATTTGCCATACAGATAGAACTTGAGGACATTATGCTAAATGAAATCAGCCAAATAGAAAAAGACAAATACTGCATGCTATGATTTATATGTGAATTCTAAAAACAAAAAGCAAAGAACTCAAACTTAATAGAGAGTAGAAAAATAGTTACCAGGGGTGAGAGGTTGTGGAAATACAGAGAGGTTGGTAAAAATATACAAATTCTCAGCTATAAAATGAATAAAGTCAGAGGATCAAGTGTTGGTGGAGATGTAGAGAAAAGGAAAGCCTCATGTACTGTTGGTGAGAATGTAAATTGATGCAGCCACTATGGAAAACAGTATGGAGAGTCTTTGAAAAATTAAAAATAGAACTAACATGAGATCTAGCAATTCCACTCCTGGGTTTTTATCCAAAGAAAAGAAAAAACACTAATTAGAAAAGATATAGGCATCCTTACGTTTGCTGCAGCATTATTTTCAGTAGCCAAGATAAGGAAACAGCCTAGGTGACCATCAACAGGTGAACGGATAAAGAAGACAGGATACGTATATATAGTGGAATATTCTGTGCCGTGCTTAGCTGATCAGTCATGTATGACTCTTTGTGACCCTATGGACTGTTCCTCTATCCACCTAGCTCCTCTATCCATGGGGATTCTACAGGCAGGAATACAGGAACAGTTGCCATGCCCTCCTCCAAAGGAATTTCCCAACCCAGGGATAGAACCCAGGTCTCCTGCTTTGCAGCTGGATTCTTTGCTTTCTGAGCCACCAGGGAAGTCCATGAATATTGAAGTGGTATCCTATCCCTTCTCCAGGGGATCTTCCTGACCCAGAATCGAACCGGGGTCTTCCACTTTGCAGGCAAATTCTTTACCAGCTGAGCTACCAGGGAAACCCACAATGAAATATTACTCAGCCATAAAAAAACATGAAACAATGCCATTTCCAGCAATACTGATGGACCTCAAGGGCATTATGCTAAGTATATAAGACAGAGAAAAACAAATACCATATGATCCCACTTATATGTGGAATCTGAAGAAAACTTTCATAAGTATTAAAAATAATGTATAATTATGCCATTTACATTGAATAAATAATCTCTATAATGTTCAAAATTATACAACTTTCAATAATTGTTAGAAAACATCCTTGTGATTTTTTAAATATATATATTAAAAATTGAATCAGTTGGGTCTACTTTGGCTGTTTTACATGAAGTTATCCTGAACTATTTTGTTCTTATTGGTATGTTTAGACTTTTGATTGCGTCCTCAGTATGTATCCTAGAGCAGAATTGTTGGGTCAAAAAGGCTGACCTCTTTACAGTTTTTAACATTCAGGACCTAATTGCTTTTCAGGAAGGTTTAAACAGTTTTCTTTTCCATTAGCAGATTGCAGGAGTCCCTGTTTCCTGTGTTGATCATTTGCAATTTATCTCTTGCCCTGAGAATGATCAACTTACCTCCTTTAGTTAAGGTTCTGTTAATAAACAAGTATTTTCTTTGCTGAATTAGGGAAAAATGTTTACATGTGAAAAATATTAAGCTTCAGATATTTGCCAACTTATTTTCCTGAGTTTGATGTTTATGTTTTCCTAGAATATGTTAAATATATACCAGGTAACTTAATAATCACTTCCTTTTCAATACCTTTTTGTACCTTCTCATCTTTTCTATTTCTTTGAACTATAGAAAGCTTGTAGTCATTCCAAGCTCAGTTAAATATTAAATATTTAATAAATAAAAATCAATTTCCTGCCAAATCTTCAATTTCATAAACCACATTTATTGAACAATTCCATTGATTCATTGGTCAATTTTTATATGAGTAATATACCATTTGTATTGTTGTTGTACTAAAATATATTTTAATATCTTTTAGAGTAAGTCTTAGCTGTTCTCATCTGCTTTTTCTTCCATGAACTTTAAAACCATCTGGTCAAGTTCCAAGGACAAAAGAAGAAAAATAATTATTTCAGGAATTTGTGAAGATATCAAATCTATAAATTGTTGGTCTATCTATCTACCTCATTTTGTGGCAAATTTTAATTAGATGACTTTTCTGTTTCATCACTAAGTATGATGTTTAAAATAGATGTCCCTGATTATGATAAGGAAGTAGCCATCCATTTCTACTTGTCTTTTGTTTTAAAAAATATCACATATGGTGTTGGAGTCTGTCCAAGTCATTTTCAACATCTATTGAGATGATCATATGGTTTTCTCATTATTCTCCTATATGGACTCTCCCTTTAGTTAAATTAATCTGCTTGCTCATTTTTTAATTTTATGCTTTTGTACTAGTGCCCCCTCCCCCCATTTTTTAAACTTGATGCTATTCTGTATTAGTTAGTATCTCTAGGTACAAGTAATGGAAAGCCAAGGAGCACGCAGCTGAAACAGAAAAGGAGCTTTTTCTGATTACCTAACTGGAAAGTCCAGGAGTAGAGTCAATTCAGGAACCCTAAGGATTTCAGAAACCCTAAGGATGTCAGGAGGCTTCAGTTTTGCCTTGCCCTAGTCTCTGAAACTTCAGACTTTCAGCCTCACAAGGTAGAAGTCCAAGGGGAACAGAGCTTTTCTTTGCCAAGAGCTGACACAGTCTTAAGCAATTCTCTCTTTGATCACAAATTGCTCACATGCTCGAGTCTGTACCAATCACGGTGGCCAAGCAGCATTAACTGACTGAAGCTTAGGGTGCCTGTCTACACTGAGACTGTGAGTAGGGTGGGCTGAGAATAGGGGATAGGTTCCACAGGGAAAATAGAGGTGCTATTACCATAAGAACAAGGATGGATTCCAGATGGACATACACATCAAGTGTCTGTATATATACCTTTAATGACTTGAAACCTCCCAGGGCTGTTGAACTGAAATAATTTGTTTTTTCTGACCATGTTGTTTCACCACATATCCCACCCCACTGGGCTTTTACCTCCTTTTGGTGTGATAGCAACTCTGCACCAGCCACACTGTAAAACTAAGGGTTCTAGAACCTCACAGCTCAGTCTGCTTTTAGCCTGAGTTGCTTCTCTGGCTCAGGGCTGACTTAGCATTCCCCTTAGAAGTTGTCGGGTTTGAGGAGAACCTTGGTGTGCTACTGCTAACCATAGGCCTGTGGGCTGGGGCATGGTCTCCCCATCCTCCTGACTTAGTGACGGGGTCTTCTGCAGGACAAGGATCAACTGACGATCCTGATATGAACACAAGGGACAGAAAACCAAAGTTGCACTGGTTCCCAGGTTTTATAAAATCTTTCCCACTGTGCTTTCTGATTGACAGTGCTATTTCCTTGTTGAGAGAGGAGCTTGCAGCTCCCCTGTGTTTCCTGAGCGAAGAACTCCTCAGACCTTTCTCCTTCCGCCATTCCTTCTCCACCTCCACCATTCTCCACAAAGGTCCCTCTTCTTTGGTGAGCCTCAAAAAAGAACTAGAGCTGACATTAAATGTGGTGCCTTCCAGTTTAGAATGGTAATTGGCCTTAACAGGAGCCTCTCTCCAGGGACATTCCATCTCAGTGGGGCGGGAGATATTCCATCCTTCTCATCACTACTGGGGCATTTTGGAGGATTAAAAAGGGAAAGCACGCAAGGTTGAGGGGAAACCACTTCTAATCACCTTTAAAATGTGAAAAATTCAATTAGAGGGAAATACTTTCAATCTCCCTACCTCACAGAAATGTTGCAAAACTTAGAAAATTAAATTTTGAAAGCTGAAACTGCCCTTTGAAAGACATAGGTGTGTGATTGCCAATTGTGATAATACTGACGCACTATCAAAGGTTTACCAGGGACATGGTGATGTGGAGAAGGCTGCTTCGTGTGGCTTCAGGTATGGCTGAGGCCAGCTGCTCAGAAGCAGTTTAGTACCTCGAGGCTGTGGGTGGAGAAGGAGGTGGATAGGGCTGGTGAAGTAACCCAGGTAAGTTTGCCAAGATTCTGAGCAGGGTTTGACAGCACAGGCTAAGACTGCCTTAGTCCACTGCTCAGTGCAATTCCTTCCTTGTGAATCTGTTTGTGTTGCATTGAAACCAGGAGAGGGATTTGGTGGCTCTCACCAGCTAAGAAACCAGTTCACATTCTTTATTTACTTGGTTTCCCTTCTCCCTTTCATCTTTTGTCTCTGCTTTAATTTTCCTGGAAGCTCACTGCACGCGTGTTTGCTAAGTCGCTTCAGTTGTGTCCCACTCTTTGCGACCCTGTGGACCATAACCCAGCAGGCTCCTCTGTCTATGAGATTCTCAGGCAAGAACACTGGAATGGGTTGCAATGTCCTCCTCCAGGGAATCTTCCTCACCCAGGGATTGAACCCACGTCTCTGGTGTCTCCTGCATTGGCAGGTGAGTTCTTTACCACTAGCTTGTTATACTTCAGCAAATTCCCACACCCACCAGGATGAATTGAGGGTTGTAGGCAAGGCATAATTTCCGTGAAGGCCCATTGAAGATTCACTACTGGAGTTTCCAACTGTAAAAGTACACAGTGTGGGGAAATGAGCATCATTTGATAAAAGCCCCACCTGCAGAAAATGATCCTATGTTGTTTAGAAACCTGTGAATCTTGCTCCATCTTGAATGTAAAAAGATGTATAGAGTCCTTTCCTGTGAAAGGGGAAAAACACACTGTTGTTCTTGTGTACAAGTCAAGAATCTTCGGACATTTGGCCTAAGATGCTATGCATTTTAAAAGACAGTTATATAATATTTTACATTAATATCTGATTGCCCAATCTGATTATTATTCCTCTATGTCATCAGATTTTCTAATCAACAGACATCATAATTGTTGGTGCACTCTTGAAATGCTAGGGAATGTGGCCTATGATAACATTAATCTGGGCCAACTTGACTTGGCTCCACTGGGCTTTGTCCTTCATGGCACGACTGTCCATCCTCACTGAAAATTGAGAATTCAGCATCTGGGAATCTGGGAATCCCATCTGACATATCAATCTGCACTATTCTTTCCCCTTTCAGTTTCTATAATATGAGAATATGAAGATAAAAACCCTGCTGAGGCTTCTCTAATACCTGAAATGTATTTGGTTATTAGATGCCCTCAGATCCTTCATGGTATTAGGTGCTATCCGTACAAGACATTTGAATGGATTTGTAAATAGGCCATGAATTCCCTTTCTTTATTTTTAAAAACTCCAAACACAGATGTTAAAACAGAGAATATTAAAATCACATATTGCCCTGAAATATGGCTTTTGTTTAAAAGTACATAGAAGCTGGTCATCTTGAATCTATAACATTTTAATATTTAAGAAAAATGAAAGGGGAGGGACTATAATACTATTCTAATATAATATTCTTCTCATTGAGCATCTCTCCTCTGCAATATTCCAAGCGGTGAACACATGAGGATTCTTAACCTGTAGGGCACAGCCCCCTAGGAAGGCATAAATCATCTCAGAGAAGGGGAGATTTAGTTTGGAAAAAATCATATTCAATAATATAATATTGGGCTTCCCCAGTAGTCCATTGGCTGACTCCATGCTGCCAATGCTGGGGCCACAGTTTCAATCTGTAGTCAGGGAAGTTCTGCATGACATGTGGCATGACTCTCCCCCAAAAAACTATTAAGAATTAATATAATTTCATTTTATATTGGGGAAAATGTTTCATAATACAAACTAAGAAAAATTGATCAAAATTATGTGACCAAATAGAATTACACAGAAGGTAAAAGGATTCTCAGCCTGTGGCCTGGTGGAGTCCCAGTGTTATGCAATGACAGAGGAAGAGACAGAAAGGAGAAGACAGATAGAAAAGAGTGTGCAAGGACTGAAAAAGCTGCTAAAATAGGTGGAACCCTCTATTTCCTTCTTAGAGTTGTTAACTTTTCTGGAACTGATGATCAGAAAGACAAGACCAGATGTTGTGATATTTCTCTGGGAAAGGGCATATATTTATTGTATGTATTCATGTATGTGTCCCATACAGTCCTAAGTAGTTTCTTTTACCATGACAGTGTTAGAGGGTAAATTACTCCTCTAAGATTATTTATAGATAGTGGTCTGAACCAGAGGATTTCTTTTCCTTGTTTGGGTGATGGACCCTTGGATATCAAATTTCCTCCGTCTGCACTGTTGTCCCATGAAACTACTTGATTCTGGTGAACATGGAGCTTGGCAGTACTTGGTGAAGCATATTTATGAGTTAAGTCCAAATGAATCCAAAACATATGGATTAAATTTCCCTTGAAATATCTAAATTAAAGGTGGAAAGCACTTCGAAGAATGCACTGGGGATCTGCTGTTCCTCAGGCCAATTTTAAAGTTGGAGTTATTTTTTCCCAATCAAGAGAGTTGCAGTTTTGCCCATGTGGCCCAGTACTTGAAGGTCTCCATTTTGGCTCTCCCATGCTACTGCTATCCCAGGGCAGAGGGACCTTGATATTCTAACAGTGACCCCACCAAGATCCAGAGGGCCATGCATCAGGCTGAACAGAGAACGCTTTATTGAGTGATACAGCTTAATGTCCCTTCTGGGTTCCTGCCTGATCCAAAACCTTAAGCACAATTAATGCCAAATGTATAGTAGTAAAGAGGGAGTTAGGAAGTCATCCAAAAAGCATTTCGAGGCAGAACAAGGATCACATTGGCTCTCCGTTCCGTAAGCCAAAGTTATAGTGCATATAGCTCAGTAATGTTTTAAAAGAAAAACAAAACAAAACAAAACAAGAAAAGCTATACAGTCCTCACATTTCTTCCTTTATAGAGAAGCCAATCTCTCTTAATATTTGGGACAATTCTATAATCGATGAACTTTATGTTGAATTTATGTCTTTTGGCATTTGACATCTTGAATTGTAATAGTAATAACTTCAAATAAAGGTGCTTCAGACAGCTCCTGAAGTTTATTTCCTCCTTTCTTTTTTTCCTTTGTACATACTAAGGGTCATCCAAGGATCTCAAACCAACATGAGTCTGAATAAGGTTACTTCTAAACTCACCACACTTCTGCATATCTGTTTGCTTTTGTTTGTTATTTGCTATTTGTTTTCAGAAGATTTCCCTCTGGTCTTCAGCCTTAACAGAATGTTCTAATGAAGTTCAGGCCTGTCCACAAATAAGTTGAAATCTGGAAATCAATATCTGGTTATTTGCTCTATCAATGATCAAAGAGATTGATTATATTTTCACTGGAAAGAGTCTGATTTTCTTCAGGTTAATGCCTCCTTCACTGAGGCTAGTGAATTATCAGAATTCAGTATTCTTAAAACCTGACCATTGTGCACATTTTATTAAAGCCTTGGGTTGTAATAGTCTTTGGAATCAAGTAGAATTAGGCATTTAGGGCACCAGAAGTGTTTTTCTGATCAGTGATTGGTCCATGAGATTGCAACTGGGTCAAAGCAAGTGGCGATTATTTTAACATACCTAAAGGAAAGTAGTTCTCTCCCTCTCACCTGAGAGAAAATGCCTGTATTTAATGACATTTTAAAACCCAGGTGAGTCTGAAATTTTTATTCTTTTATAGTTAGCACTCATTACAAGTAAATATCCTCATCAAAATAAACCTGTGCTGAATAAGTTCCAGTTGTCAAGAACTATAAAGTTGTCACTGTTTACTCTTTTTCAAAATTCAATGTTCTTATAAACCTACATAGATGAACTTGGAGGTGAATTTTTCATAACCTGACATTGTGAGGAAAACAAATTTAGAAAATTTCAATCAGAAGGCATGTTTGTGGAGAGAAATAACTGATACAGTTGTTTATATCCAACAAATGAGCAAGGGAATAGCTAACTTGTTCCCTTCTCTATGTGGTCATTACCTTTCTGTCTGGATTTTATCCTGGTCAGTCTTCCATAGGGGCGAAATTATGAAAACATTGGAACAGATGACACCCTTGTAATGTATTGGCAATGACCCTCAAGTAACAGTTCAGACTTTGGTCTAGAACAAAATAATACCTCTCCTGAGTCTATGAGCTTCCCCTGAGAGCCTGAGTATTTTAATAAGAGCTCATCCCAAATAGAGATTCTAAATGTATGATGACTGCTTTAGGGTGTATCTGTTCTCTGCAGATACTTCCTCCATCCTGTCATCATCCTCCAGGCTCCTTGGGCCAGACCTCCCTGTGCCTTGACCCCCTGGTTCTCTCCCACAGGCTTTAAATCTGGCTCAAACTTGCTCTCTGACTGGAGGGAACAGTGGGATTCTCCATTAAGTATTCAAGACTCCACATCTGGCTTTTCTTCCATGTTTCTCTAATCAAGTTATTGGAAGCCAACTTTTCATGGCAACCCACTCTCAAAGAGAGTACTGAAATTTCTGTTTCTCCTTGTCACAGACTGAGCATTCTCCTTTTAGAGAGAGGAGGCAAGATAAAAGTCAATTCACTTCCTACAAATTAAAGGAGATTTTACATATAAAGGTGTACATGTAAAGGATTTTACATGTAGAGGTGGTCCTGAAGAAGAGTGAAACTTCATTTTTACCTTGTGTCCTTTGTTCCAAGCACAATGGTAGGTGCACGTATATTTGTTATGGACACAACTTTTATTTTTGCACCAATAGACCAAAATTACCTTAACTTGACTAACATTTGAATAATTCAGTTTTTTAAAGAAGTAAATTTTATGAATAAGATCAATTATATCTAATGGAGAAAGTTCAGTTCAGTTCAGTCGCTCCGTCATGTCCGATTCTTTGTGACCCCATGGACTGCAGCACGCCAGGCTTCCCTGTCAATCACCAACTCCTGGAGTTTGCTCAAACTCATGTCCATTGAGTCGGTGATGCCATCCAACCATCTCATCCTCTGTGGTCCTCTTCTCTTCCTGCCTTCAATCTTTTCCTGCATCAGGGTCTTTTCTAATGAGTCAGTTCTTAGCATCAGGTGGCCAAAGTATGGAAGTTTCAGCTTCAGCATCAGTCCTTCCAATGGATATTCAGGATAGATTTCCTTTAGGATGGACTGGTTGGATTTCCTTGCAGTCCAAGGGACTCTCAAGAGTCTTCTCCAACACCACAGTTCAAAAGCATCAATTCTTTGGCACTCAGCTTTCTTTATGGTCTAACTCTCACATCCATACATGACTAGTGGAAAAACCATTGCTTTGACTAGACAGATCTTTGTCAGCAAAGTAATGTCTCTGCTTTTTAATATGCTGCCTAGGTTGATCATAGCTTTTCTTCCAAGGAGCAAGTGTATTTTAATTTCTTGGATGTAGTCACCATCTGCAGTGATTTTGGAGCCCAAGGAATAAAGTCTGTCACTGTTTCCATTGTTTCCCCATCTATTTGCCATGAAATGATGGGACCAGATGCCATGATCTTAGTTTTCTGAATGTTGAGTTTTAAGCCAGCTTTTTCACTCTCCTCTTTCACTTTCATCAAGAGGCTCTTCAGTTCCTCTTCACTTTCTGCTGTCAGGGTGGTGTCATCTGCATATATGAGGTTATTGATATTTCTCCCGGCAATCTTGATTCTAGCTTGTGCTCCATCCAGCCTGGCATTTTGCATGATGTACTCTGCATAGAACTTAAATAAGCAGGATGACAATATACAGCCTTGACATACTCCTTTCTCAAATTGGAACCAGTCCATTCTTCCATGTCCATTTCTAACTGTTGCTTCTTGACCTACATACAGATTTCTCAGGAGTCAGGTAAGGTGATCTGGTATTCCATCTTTTGAAGAATTTTCCATAGTTTGTTGTGATCTACACAGTGAAAGGTTTTGGTGTAGTCAATAAAGCTGAAGTAGATGTTTTTCTGGAACTCTCTTGCTTTTTCTATGTTCCAAGGATGCTGGCAATAAAATAACACAATAAAGGATTTTAAAAATTTTGTTTCTTTTCTTTTTACACCCACTTCTTCAGACTGGCACTTGACCTAAATATTCACATAGGATTCTTCCATAACATTAAGTGCATGGCAGAGAAGTAAGCATGCTTTAGGCATTGACAAATGATGCACTTTCTCTTTTGGCTAGTTCCGAGGCCTTTGTAAAGATTCTGTGAGTCTAGGAAAACAAGGTTATGAAGTCAATTATCCTTGTCCTTTGTCATTAAAATGAACAACTGCTAACTGCTTTTTATCCCCCTGATAGCTTCCAGATAGCATCTAAAGAACGTGTTTCAACTATAGTGGCCTTATGTCTGGCTATCTATGGCCACATGGACAAGAACTAAGTAATTCACCCTCCTGTTTAAAAATAATCTTCACTCTTTATTTATTTATTTATTTTTGGCCACGCAGCATGCAGGATCTTAGTCCCAAGACCAGGGATTGACTCCATGCCCCCTACAGTAGAAGCACAGAGTGTTAACCATGAGAGCATCAGAGAAGCCCCAAGTAATTCATTCTTTCTTTCTTAATTTGACTGTGCTGGGTCTTTGTTGCTGCATGGGCTATTTTTTGTTGCCGCAAATGGGGGCTACTCTGCAGTGGCAGTGTGCA
Source organism: Dama dama (assembly GCF_033118175.1). NCBI lineage: Eukaryota > Metazoa > Chordata > Mammalia > Artiodactyla > Cervidae > Dama > Dama dama. The sequence goes on along the minus strand of NC_083698.1, from coordinate 76,316,537 downwards.
GGCTCTCCATTGTGGTGGCTTCTCTTGTTGCGGAGCACAGGCCCTAGAGCACTCAGGCTTCAGTAGTTGTGGCCTGTGGGCTCAGTAGTCGTGGCTCTGGGGCTCTAGAGCACAGATCAGTAGTTGCGGTGCACAGGCTTGGTTGTCCTGTGGCATGTGAGAACTTCCCAGATCAGGAATCAAACCAGTGACTCCTGCTTTGGCAGGCAGATTCTTTAAGACTGAGCCAACAGGGAAGCCCCCAAGCAATTCATTCTTGACAGTAATTGCAGTTTCCAAGGATGGAATGTTCTTGACTGCTTGGGGAAGCATTATGCAACAACTGAAAGTGTTCAGATTTAGACCATCTGAATTTAGCCTCCATCCGTTGTTAGCCTCTGTGATCTGTAGTAAGTTCCACCACTTCTCTGAGCCTCCATTTCCATACTTGTCAAGTGGGGATCATAAAGCCTACATCTCAAAGTTTTCATGATAATTAAATCTGATAAGGTATGTAGAGATTCACTGAAAGAAGGTCATAACACATCTTGACCACACTTCTCAGCATTGGTGGACTAATTTCAAATCCGATTGCTTATCACTTTATTCTCTTCCAGTGTAAGACTTCAGAACAAAATTTCTGTTGTTGTAGAATTTGTTTGATCTGCTCAAGTTCACTAGGTACCGAGGATTATTCAGGGTAATGCTTACAGGTCTTGTCTGCCTTGATAGCAACAGGAACTAGCATCTTTAGGTTTTCAGTTCCTCAAAGAACTTGCAAATTGCTCAAGAGAAACAGAATGGAGAGAATTGTCGCAAGTGTTTACTTACATCTTGTAAATGCATAATTGTGCTTTTGTCATATCAATAACCTTAGATAGGCAGGTAATTTTTTTTTTTTTTGCCACTCTAATGGCAAAAAGGTAACAGGAACTAAAGAGCCTCTTTCGCAGGGTGAAAGAGAAGAGTGAAAAAGCTGACTTAAAACTCAATATTCAAAAACTAAGATCGTGACACCCGGTCTCATCACTTCATGGCAAATAGAAGAGGGAAAAGTGAGTGACAGATTTTCTTTTATAGCGCTCCAAAATCACTGTGAACGGTGACTGCAGTCATGAAATTAAAAGACGCTTGCTCCTTCGAAAGAAAGCTGTGACAAACCTAGACAGCATATTAAAAAGCAGAGACATCACTTTGCTGACAAATCTGCATAGTCAAAGCTATAGTTTTTCCAGTAGTCATGTATGAATGTGAGAGTTGGACCATTAAGAAGGCTGAGCAAAACAATATCATAAAGTAATTAGCCTCCAACTAATAAAAATGAATAAAAAAAAAAAAGAAGGCTGAGCACTGAAGAATTGATGCTTTTGCATTCTGGTGCTGGGGAAGACTGAAGAGTACACTGGATAACAAGGAAATAAAATTAGTCAGTTCTAAAGGAAATCAACCCTGAGTAATCATTGAAAGGACTGATGCTGAAGCTCCAATACTTTGGCCACATGTTGTGAAGATCTGACTCGTTGGAAAAGACCCTGATGGTGGGAACGGTTGAAGGCAAGAGGAGAAGAGGGTGACAGGGGTGAGGTGGTTGGATAGCATCACTGACTGGATGGACTTGAGTTTGAGTAAACTCTGGGAGATAGTGAAGGGCAGCCTGGCGTGCTGCAGTCCATGGGGTCACAAAGAGTCAGATAGGATTTAGGGAATGAGCAACAATAAAAACAACTTTTGACAAAAATATCACTTGATGTATATACGTGCATTTCAAGGGTAGCAGATATTAGATTGATAGTTTTCCGTGTTATATAAAATAACTGAATTCAATTCCTAATATCCTATCTTACATTGTTAATGAACTATTGTTTCCTCCACTGAAAAATCCCAAGCCAATTTGAATTTCATAGTCACTTGAAAGGCTTTTTTGAACTAAAGCCAGCATTTAACGAGAAGCCACATTTCTTCTTTCACTCAGATCAGTCCTATTTGAGTCAATAGAGAATAGTAAGAAAAATACTCATCTACTTCTATATTACATACCCAATAACATTTTTAATATCATATCTTATTTTTCTTTGACAAGTGTAATAAAAAAATGGGGCCAGAAGGAGGAGATTTCAGGAAACATGGAAAAGAGAAAAAGATCACATGATATATATTTTCTAAAATATATATAATTAAAAGGTAATACAATGAACGCTAAGTGGGTATACAGCATCAAACATACACAAAACCTTACAGAACAAAAGGCACAACGTTAGATCATAATCCTTGCAAAGTTATGGATGAGGGAAGAGAAAAACAGACAATCAATTGTAGAAATTGACGTAACTCTTAATCATGATGCTCAGAGTCAGTCTGGGGAAAAGAATTGGAAAAATCCAGAATAAAACTTCATGAATACCTCCAAATTGAGGGAGACTTAAACAAAAGAGATTGTGTAGGATCTTGGGCAGATGATGAGAAATAGGGAAAGCTCTGAAATATTAGAAAACCCTCGTTAGCAGTCCAAAACCTCACATGAGATCAAAAAGCAAAAGGCTGGGCAAGACTCCTCAATTTGCTCAGAGTGGGAAGGGGACAGTTGCTTGAGAGTTGTGGATAAAGCTGGGGAAGGGAACATGGGGAGTAGATTACATAACTTTCTAAGGATCTGTCCTGAATCGGTGTGGAAGAAGAGATTTCTGTACTGGAAGGTAGCCAAACAGGATGAAGAGATGCCCTGGGCCGGGTGATGTGAACCCCTTAACCAAGTTGTTGGAAGCAGAACTATCAGGCCACCAGACACAATGCCTTTTTGAGATAGAAAAGCACTGCTTTCCCTTATTCCGTCCAAGCTCTTGGAGAAAAGAAGTAAGGTTCAAGAAAACACACACTATCCCAACTCCAAACTGAAGCTCTAAAGATAAAGTCAAGAAAAGGTGGCAGAATAGCCAGAAGAATTCATCTGCATGTTATCAGAACAAAGATCTAATAGATGTTATAGACTTACTCATGATAAATGAGGTGAAAAGAAATATTATGGTAACTGGTTACCTGGAATTAATGTCTATCTTATGATAACTAGGATAATGTTGGTAAATGTTTTAATAATAGGCTTTCTGGGGGGAAAAAATAAGCAATTTGTAACTTTAGCCAACTGTCATGGGGTAAATACTCCCACTACAGTCAATTCAACCTGCCAAAGTGATATCACTGAATGTGAAGTTGAGAAGAGATGTAAAGATTTGACACTCATGAATCAGCTTCACATACCACTGATGGTAACTATGCAAAATTCCATTGCAATTAGAGTGGAGGAAAGGAAAAGCAAGCATAAAACAGATACTGCTTTGCTTTCTGTAAAGAGATACCAGCCAGGAAATGGATGGAAATTCCCTTCAGTGAGTATATTTCTTTCAAGAACTTAAACAGAAATAAATTTTTTTTCAAAAGAAAGACATCAAGAACAAAGCATTAGGGAATTCCCTGGTGGTCCAGTGATTAAGGCTTTGCCTTCCAAAGCAGGGGCTGTGGGTTTGATCCCTGGTTGGGGAGCTAAGATACCACATGCCTGGCTACCAACAAACCAAAACATAAAACAGAAGCAATATTTTAACAAATTTAATAAATACTTTAAAAATGGTCCACATCAAAAAATATAAAAGAACAAAGCATTAAAACAATAGAGTACAGTTTCAAAACTAAGGAAACAAATTCAGGATCAGAATCAAATAATTACAGAGCAACTAAATAAATCAGAAATACCAAGAACTCAGTTGACACCATTGAAAACTAGTAAACAAGGAAAAAGTCTATACCAATGAAAGAGTGCAGAAAAAATGAAATTAAAACAACTTTAGAAATCAATACTATCTAATATAAAGATAAGTGATACGTTTGAAATCAAACACTCAACAAATGGTAGAGAAAATATATTCTCTGGATCAATTTCATTTATAAATGTAAATTTAAAAATCTTAAAACATTGGCAAAAAGAATTCAACAGCAACTTGAAAGAAAAATACTGCATAATCAAATATGTTTATCTTAAGAATAAATCATATAATTTACTATATAAATAAGTTAAAAGGTAAAAGCATATTTATTTCAAATATGTCAAAATATAATTAAATAAAATTCAACATTAATTGCTAGCAAAAAAGTCTTGATGTACAACTCAATGGATATTCATGTGACATTCTGTGTGTGTACATGTATATGGGTATTTTTATATGTATATGTGTAAATACATGCAATGAAAAGCCATCACCAAGTTAAGGATGAAATACGAGAAGCATTCTCATTAACAATCAAGACAGGAATGCCCTCTATAACTACTGTATTAAACATTTTATGTAAATAATAGACAAAGCAATTAAGGAACATGTTTAAATCAGGTATAATAATTGCAATGCAGATGCAAAAGTTATCATTATTTGCATAATATACTATTGATATCTAGAAAATAAGAGAATCAATTGAAAATAATTAGAAAGAATGATATCATTTAATAAAGAGCTAGTTACAAAATTAAAACTTAAAAGGCCAGTAGCCTTTCTATGTGCAAAATCTATCCAATTAAAAATAGTTTGGAAAAAGCATTTCCTTTACAATAGAAAAATAGAAATTATATATTTTATGTAAATTATCTGTATATGAAGGACTTGAAAGAAAACTCAAGTGTTAAACCATATCATGGCTTGGATAGGGATGTTGAATTTTGAAAAGATTCATTCTTTATTCATTCACTTACTTAAAAAATATTTGTTGAGGACCTGGTACGTAGCGAGCACTGTTCTAGGGCTAGGGGAGTAACAAACGAAATAGATGAAAGTCCCTGACCTCATGGAGGGGGATATAGTGAGGGGAGAGAGACAATATAACATAAGTGATATCTTATGAGTGCTGTAAAAGAAATGTAAAGCAAGGCAAAGAGATAAAGTGCTAAGATTTGCCTAAAAGTGTGTTCTTTCAAACAGCATGGCTGGAAAATTAGGGAGGGCCTCACTAACTGGTGGCATATTTAAAGCTGCAACCAAAGGAAGCAAGGATGCAAGTCATGTGCACAGTCCTTAAAGTGAGAGAGGATTCAGGTGTTTAAATACAGCAAGCAGGCCCATGTGATTGGTGCAGAGTAAGAGAGAAAGTAACCAGAGATGAGTTGAGAGAGAAAGCCAGGACTGAGCCACATCAGGTCCCTTGGCCAAGTACAACTCTGGCTTGCTCTGAGTGAGATGTGGGTCCTAGAAAGGTTCTGATCAGAGACATGCTCAGGTTATATTTTATAAGGATCAGACGTGTCAGTAATCTTAATACCAAACTTATACAATCTGATTTATTTAAATGACTCACAGTTTGATGTGTGTTTCTTTTTCTGCTAGGGAAATTAAGAAAATGATATTAAGGTTCATCTGGAAAAATTTGATGTGTAAGAACAGTTACTAAAATTATGATGGAAAAGAGAAAGAAGGTAATATGCATCAAACCAGGTATGAATTATATCATGAAGCTGTTATAATTAATACATTTTGATACTGAAGATCTTATAAATATGTGGATTTCAGTATTTGATAATTCTAATTCTAATTAGGTTGAAATCCTACACCAGTATTAAAAAAGTAGTCAATGAATTATGTTAAGAACAGGCTGGACATATCAAACAAACAAAATACTTGTGAAGAAGGTTTGTGAGGCCTTACGTAGTTGTTGTTTGATTACTGAGTTGAGTCTAACTCTGTGACCCCATGGACTGCAGTGCACCAGTCTTCCTGTCCTTCATTAGCTCCCGGAGTTTGCTCAAACTCTATTCAACCATCTCATCCTCTGTTGCTCACTTCTCCTTTGACCTTCAATCTTTCTGAGCATCAGGGTCTTTTCCAATGACTTGCTGCTGCTAAGTCGCTTCAGTCGTGTCTGACTCTGTGTGACCCCATAGATGGCAGCCCACCAGGCTCCCCTGTCCCTGAGATTCTCCAGGCAAGAACACTGGAGTGGGTTGCCATTTCCTTCTCCAGTGCATGGAAGTGAAAAGTGAAAGTGAAGTCACTCAGTCGTGTCTGACTCTGTGCAACCCCATAGATGGCAGCCCACCAGGCTCCCCTGTCCCTGAGATTTTCCAGGCAAGAGTACTGGAGTGGGTTGTCATTGCCTTCTCAGTTCCAATGACTTAGCTCTTCACAATAGGTGGCCAAAGTATTGGAGCTTCATCTTCAACATCAATCCTTCCAATGAATCTTCAGAGTTGATTTTCTTTAGGATTGACTGGTTTGATCTCCTTGCAATCCAAGGGACTCTCAAGAGTCTTCCCCAACCCCACAATTTGAAAGCATCACTTCTTCAGGGCTCAGCCTTTTTTATGGTCCAACTCCCACATCCATACATGACTACAGGAAGAACCACAGCTTTGACTATATGGACCTTTGTTGGCAAATTGATGTCTCTGCTTTTTAATACATTGCCTATGCTTGTCATAGCCTTCCTTCCAAGGAGCAAGCATCTTTTAATTTCATGGCTGCTGTCACTGTCTGCAGTGATCTTGGAGCCCAAGAAAAGAAAATCTGTCACTGTTTCCATTTTTTCCCCCTTCTATTTGCCATGAAGTAATGGGACCAGATGCCATGATCTTCGTTTTTTGAATATTGAGTTTTAAGTCCTTTTTCACTCTTTCACCCTCATCAAAAGACTATTTAATTCCTCTTTGCTTTCTGCCATTAGAGCAGTATCATCTGCATATCGGAAGTTGTTGATAGTCCTCCTGGGAATCTTGATTCCAGCTTGTGAGTCATCCAGTCTGGCATTTCACATGATGTACTCCACATAGAAGTTAGATAAGCAGGGTGACAATATACAGCTTTGACATACTCCTTTCCCAATTTTAAACCAGTCAGTTATTCCATGTCTGGTTCTCACTGTTGCTTCTTGACTTAAATACAAGTTTCTCAGGAGATAGGAAAGGTGGTCTGGTATTCCCATTTCTTTAAGAATTTTCCACTGTTTGTTGTGATCTACACAGTCAAAGGCTTTGGCATAGTCAATGAAGGAGAAGTAGATTTTTTTTTGGAATTCCCTTGCTTTCTTTGTGATGCAGCACATGTTGCCAATTTGATCTCTGGTTCCTCTGCCTTTTCTAAATCCAGCTTGAACATCTGGAAGTTTTTGGTTCACATACTGCTGAAGCCTAACTTGAAGGATATTGAGCATTACCTTACTTGTATGTGAAATAAGCACAGTTGTGCAATAGTATGGCATTGCCTTTCTTTGGGATTGGAATGAAAACTGACCTTTTCCAGTCCTGTGGCCACTGCTGAGTTTTCCAAATTTGCTGGTATATTGAGTGCAGCACTTTAACAGAATCTTCTTTTAGGATTTGAAATATCTCAGCTGGAATAACACATCCTAAGGCCAATTTGGCTTCACAGTCCTGGATGTCTGGCTCCAGGTGAGTGACCACATCATTTTGGTTATCTGGGTCATTAAGATCTTTTATTTATTTCTTTATTTATATTTTTGTATTGTTCTTCTGTATATTCTTGCCATGTCTTCTTAATCTCTTCTGCTTCTGTTATGTCTTTGCCATTTCTGTCCTTTATCATGCCCATCTTGCATGAAATTTTCCCTTGATATCTCCAGTTTTCCTGAACCATCTCTAGTCTTTCCTATTCTACTGATTTCCTCTAGTTCTTTGCATTGTTCACTTAAGAAGGTTTTCTTTTCTCTCCTTGCTATTCTCGGAACTCTGCATTCAGTTGAATTTATCTTTCCCTTTCTCCCCTTCTTTTTGCTTCTCCTCTTTTCTCAATTGTAAATTTTCCTCAGACAACACTTTATCTTCTTGGATTTCTTTTTCTTGGGGAAGTTTTGGTCACCTCCTCCTGTATAATATTATGAACCCCTGTCCATAGTTTTTCAGGCACTCTGTCTACCAGATCTAAACCCTTGAATCTATTCATCACCTCGACTGTATAATCATAAGGGATTTGGTTTAGGTCATACCTGAATGGTCTAGTGGTTTTCCCTCCTTTCTTCAGTTTAATCCTGGATTTTGCAATAAGGAGCTCATGATCTGAGCCAGAGTCAGCTCCAGGTCTTGTTTTTGCTGACTGTACAGAGCTTCTCCATCTTCAGCTGCAAAGGATATAATCAATCTGACTTCAGTATTGACCATCTGGTGATATCCATGTGTAAAGTCGTCTCTTGTGTTGTTGGAAGAGGATGCTTCCTATGACCAGTGCATTCTCTTGACAAAACTCTGTTAGCCTTTTCCCTGATTCATTTTGTTCTCCAAAGCCAAATTTGACTGTTATGACAGGGATCTTTTTACATTACAATTCTCTATGATGAAAAGAATACCAGAAGAAATTTCAGTTATTTAAAAATATGTGCATACAACAATAAATTCACAAAAGGTTGAAAAGATAGTTTGGGGATATGTATATGTCCATACATATGTTATTTTGCCAACAAAGGTCCATGTAGTCAAAGCTGTGGTTTTTTTCAACAGTCATTGGACTATTAGTCATTATCAAACAGCCACTGGAAAAGACCCAGATGCTGGGAAAGATTGAATCCAATAGGAGAAGGGGGCAGCAGAGTATGAGATGCTTAGATAGCATCACCAACTCAGTGGACATGAGTCTTAGCAAACTCCAGGAGATAGTAAAGGACAAGGGAGCTTGGTGTACTATAGGCCACGGGGACAAAAAGGGTCAGAAACAACTTAGAGACTGAACAGCAGCAATAACATGTGTCTATAATGTGTGTGTGTGTATTAGAGTGTCATTAATCTTTAGAAGCAGAAATCCGAATACTGACCCTATCAAGGAAAATAGTAAATAATATATAAAATACTAGTATAATACAGATACAAAAATTCAAATAAAAATAAAAACATAGAAAAGATAATTTAAAAAAAACAATACTAAAACACACATTATTGAATAAAGGCTAACTTACTGAAATAGAACAAACACCTTAAAGTAAATTTGAAAAATAGCAACCTGATAGAAACAAAGACACAAATATAAAATCTGTAAAAATTTGTACAGGCTACTTTTGAGTTATTCAATTAAAAAAACAAGATAATATTTTCCAACTACTATATTCATAAAATTAATTAAAATTTGATTGATAATATCCAGACCTGGTCATGTATGTCAAAATGAAAGCTGTACATTGATCCAGCATTTCCATAAGATATGTCAGCATAACTTATAAACATTTTAAATATAGTTACCATCTGATGAGAATCATGTATAAGAATAACAATATATATCATTGAACAATATAGATCTATATTGTTCAGGAATAAAGATTAAAAATAGACCTAGATATTGATCATCACTAATTTTTAAGGAAATATAAGCCAGAACCACAATGATTTGCATCATCTGACATTGTTGGGATGGCTCTTATTGAAAAGACACAAAAATGTTGAAGAGGTTGTATAGAAAAGGGAACACTCATACACTGTTGGTGGGAGTGCAAATTGGTAAAACCACTATGAAAAACAGTATGGAAATTCCTCAGAAAGTTCATCATATGACACTGTTATTAATATTTCACTTCTGCAAATTTATCCAAAGAACACAACACTGATTTGAAAAAGATAGACGCATCCCTATATTCATTGCAGCATTACATACAATAGTTAAACTATGGAATCAGCCGAAGTGTCCACTGATGGATGAATGGGTAAAGAAGATGTGGTATATATACAATAATGGAATACAACTCAACCATAAAAAAATAATGAGATGATGCCTTTTGCAACTACATGGATAGACCTTGAAGGCGTCATGCTAAGTAAAATAAGTTAGAAGGGAAAAGACAAATAAATACTATATGACACCACTCATATATGGAATCTGAAACCCAAAACAAACAAACAAAATAAAATAAAAACAAACTTTACAGAAATCGGGTTAGTGAGGGAAAACAGTAGAGGTATGGGTAAAATAGATGAGGGGGGTTAATTGTATGGTGATAGATGGTAAGTAGATTTGTAATACTGAGATTTGTAGTGTATACAGATGTCAAATTATAATGCTGTATAATGGTAAAACATAGCTTTTAAACATAATACAGAATTTAATACATAACAAAGAGGCTTTCAATTCAGTGAGAAAGGGATGCTTTCTGTAATACAATTTGCATAATTGGTCATCAATCTGGAAGAAAATAAGTCTGAATCTCTACCTTACAGTTTATCAAGAATAAATTCCAAATAGATTAAAGTTTCAAATGCCAAAGTGAGCAAGTCATTTTAAAAGTGCATTTATTCTCTGACCATATGATCCCACTGCTAGAAATTTACCAAGATACATTAATAATTTTCCAAACATTGTCTATTAAAAACAACAACAACCTGGAAACAGCATGTCAGTCAATAGAACTCTAATTAAATTTTTAAAATGTGCATTCATACAATAAAATGCCATGTAGCTATTTAAAAAGAATAAAGCAGATCTTTGTTTACATGGAAAGATCTTGTAGTTATTTCACTTGAGGAAAAAATAAAGCAAAGTTAAAAGTTACTGTGTTTAGTATGTTTGTGTAAATTTTTAAAAGAAGTTCTACATAAATAATAATTATATTCATTACATCAATAATAAAAAATAATAATGCCCAGCACTTATTTAATTACGACTATGTGCCAGGTGCTATTTTAAGCACTTCACATGCTTAAACAACTCTAAAGGATATGCCATCTGTGAGTCAGAAAGCAAAGTCAATTACCCATGGTCTTAGCATGTTATGGAGACGGTATTCAAAACCAGGCAGTACAAGCCCTAACTCTGCACTGTTGGCTGTTAATCACAGTGTTGTAGACACACACACGTACACACATGCGTGTGTGTGCACATACACACACAGTTATTTTCTAGATACAAAGAATTATTAGTTTTAGCTACCGGGGGGTAGAAAAATAAAATTTGGGTATTGGAATATGGACTATTTTCAGTCACTTTATAACTTTCTGTACTTGTTTGATTTCTTTAAAACTGTAAGCAGATTTTAATTTTTCTTGCTCACAACAAGGAAAAAAAAGAAAAAGGGAGGGATCCCAAGTGTCCTCAGGAATTCGAGGGAAAATCAACCCCAGCTGGCTTAAATCTCTCGCTATGGCACAGAGCAACGAAACTTGAAGTTACTGACCCCAAGAGCAGCGGGTCCTTAGCTTTGCACCCCCATTCCTGAGCCTGGGCTGACTTGCTGGAGCAGAACATGGGCGCCGCTGTGTTGCACTTCCTATCAGCAGAGAGATCAGAGAAGGATGCTGCCCTCTCTATCATGTCTCTCCTATCGATTGATCGAATTCTCTCCTTTTTTGTGTGCCTGACACAGTGATACCCGGGAACCCAGAGAGGGCTGCTGGACGCGGAACAAACAACAGTGCCGGCGGGTGCTCACTTATCTTCCCCTGGGAAAGCAGGCCTGAGGAGCCAGCACTGGTTGGCTAAGTTCCTGGCACAGGGGCTTGTTTCTTTGGCAGGAGAGAAGTCACCATATGTCTCCGGCAACAGCTAGTTGGCCACCTCCAAAGGAGGAGTCACTGTATCCATCACTAGAGACTCAGGTGTCAAGCATGCTGGCAAGCTCCTAGCTGCTACCCGACACCTCCAGAATGCTATATTGTTCTCTCCCTGGTTCTGAGAGAGGGCAAGAGAAGCGACCAGGCCATTATCGTTGGGCCACAGAGACAGAAAACCAGCCCTCCTGCAAATCTCCAGTTGGTGTGAACTGATAAACTGGAGAAAATGGCAAAAATGAAAGCACTTTGTAGTGCTCCAGATCTCTTCCTCCATGCACTGTTTTTATTTTTCCCCCATCAAATCTTGTCTTCTTTTCTTCACTGGTATGTGGAAAGAGTGCACACCAAGTCCTAACAATGAACCCTTGACTCACAGAGCTGAATGGTCAGAAAGCTGACAGGAGAAAAATACCCAATTATGTTTCTAAGGGTGTGGGTATGTGTGCAAAGAAATTTCTTTCTTCCCCAATTATGTTTCTAAGGGTGTGGGTATGTGTGCAAAGAAATTTCTTTCTTCCAACAGTGAGGAATCACTTCCAACAGTGAGGAATGTGTATATTTACAATGGTGGAGTTTAGGAAAGTGTGAAAGCAGTTTGCAGAATCTCAAGAGAAAGTATTTGGAAGGTGGGGATGGGGACAGGAGTAGGTTTTCTGGATATCGCTGTTCTGGCTACTTCATGAATAAGATTTCTTTAAAAAAAAAAAAAAAGAGGTTAATCAGACTCATATCAGGTTTTTGGCTTCTTCCTTAACAAGAACCTATTTACCTTGGTCTAAATCAGTGGTTCTCAAATTCTTTGGTCTTAGTTTGCACTCTTTAAAAGAGTTTTTGTTTATATGAATTATGTTTATCTGTAGTTAACATATTAGAAATTAAGCTAAAGAAATTCAAAAAATTTTTTAAATTTATTAAAATGATAATATTAAACTTATGTTATATAAATATAAATAACATCCTATTTTTAAAAATAGACATTCCAAAATAAAAACAGAATTATTTTACATTTTTCCTATCTCTTTAGTTTCTTCCTTAATAGAAAACTGCTAGATTCTTGCATCTGCTTCCATATTCAATCTGTTTTGTCATTGGTGTTATAGGGTCTCTAGAAAACTCCACTGTAAACTCTTCAGAAAATAAGAATTTAAAGACAGATAATGCCTTAATACTACTAGTGTTATGAAAATAGTTTTGATTGCAAAGATCTATAGAATCTCAGTGACCCACAGGTACCCCTGGGTCACACTGGAGAACTACTAGTCTGATTATCAAGCAGGAAATTGAGTAACTTGTGGAGGTATGGAAAAATCACTGGGATGATTGGAGTGAATAAAGTATTACCAGCGCTATCATTTCCACTGCTAAAAAAGCTACACATCAGAAGATGAGTGCTCTGGGTTTCAGTTCAGTTCATTTCAGTTCAGTTGCTCAGTCGTGTTTGACTCTTTGCTACTCCATGAACCACAGCATACCAGGCCTCCCTGTCCATCACCAACTCCCAGAGTCCACCCAAACCCATGTCCATCGAGTTGGTGATGCCATCCAACCATCTCATCCTCTGTCATCCCCTTCTCCTCCTGCCTTCAATCTTTCCCAGTATCAGGGTCTTTTCAAATGAGTCAGATCTTCACATCAGGTGGCCAAAATATTAGAGTTTCAGCTTCAACATCACTCCTTCCAATGAACACCCAGGATTGATTTCCTTTAGGATGGACTGGTTGGATCTCCTTGCAGTCCAAGGGACTCTCAAGAGTCTTCTCCAACACCACAGTTCAAAAGCCTCAATTCTTTGGTGCTCAGCTTTCTTTATAGTCCAACTCTCACATCCATACATGACTACTGGAAAAACCATAGCCTTGACTAGATGGACCTTTGAGGAAGACCAATTATAATTTTGGAAATCAAGCCACATCAGATTGTGATTTGAGAAAAGCTTGTAGAAAAGACACATTCAGTTAAACAACAGCCCAGCTTCTCTCACGCCAAAGGCCATGATTTCATGACTGGGTGATCTGGGGTTTCTGATGAATTCAGTAATTGAGAGTTTGGGAACTTTTAGAAATTAGAAACCCAGTGGCTTTTTCCCCCTTAAAATATCTTGTGTTTAGAACTCTGTGCCAAGTTTGTTTTTCATAAATGGCAACCTAATTGTAATTCAACTGCAGGTAAAAATGGACAGGGCATGTTTTTGTCTTTTGGTTGGGAACTCCTATTTATCTCTCAAGAATTTGTGGGGCGCCCATGAAAAAATAGGTGGAAAAGCTTGCTGAGAAGTTAGTGCAATAAAATATAAGATTTATTTGCTTGTTTCTATGTTTGTTCGATTTTTGGAAAGTTCTATGTGGGATAGCTGCCATGTTAAAGTCCAAGGTCTGACCATTGGGGAATATATGGACCACACAGAAATCTGACCTTCAGGGAATATATATTCACCACACAGACAGTTAAAAATGGGAATACACAGTAAGATATTTAATACATTCAAATTCAATAATAATTACTCACAAGGTCATGAATCCTGAAAAACACAAATTGGCTTTTGGCAAATAGACTCAAATAAGCTTTCTGAAATACTAGATTACATGTAAAAGAAATTTCTTCCCCCAGCAACTAGGCAGACTAGTATATATTTAGAGATCTGTGGGTTTGCAGCCGAGAATCCCGAAGAACAAGAACATGCACCACACTTCTTGGGTTTGGGTGTTCTTGCTTTGTGGGTTTGTTCAACCCTAGTCTTGCTTCTAGATTCAGAATCCTGAGATAACATCATAAATATTTGATCTTTACGGATAAGCATAATTCTTTCTAGCTGTAAAATCTTTGGCAAGTGAAATAACCTATAAAGGAATCATTTTATCATAAAATAGATATAATGATAGATTCTTTGCACAGTTGTGAGGATTCAATGAGATAAAACATGCACTGAGCCTCATTCATTGCGTGTTACTTAGAAAACACTCAGAAAATTTGTTCTACTGCCACCCACCCCCACCTAGTTCAAAAAGACAGGGCAATGGATAATCTTAAGGACCTCAGAACTTTGTATTTTGGCCTGCTAGAGGCATACCTTGTCAGGAGAAATGTGAAACTGTCCTATAGCTTAGGGATGGGGGTGTGTGTGTGTGCTATGTCTCTTTGGTCATGTTTAACTCTTTGCAACCCAATGGACTGTAGCCCACCAGGCTCCTCTGTCCATTTGATTCTCCAGGCAAGAATGCCAGAGTGGGTTCCTATGCCCACCTCCAGGGGATCTTCCTGACCCAGGGAGCGAACTCGCATCTCAAGTCTCCTGCTTTGGCAGGTGGATTATTTATCACTAGTGCCACCTTGGAGGCCCATAGCTTAGGGATGGGTAGAATGCTGCAACTGTGCGTGGCCATGTGTAATCGGTGTGAAATGTAATAAGGTTAACTATGTGAAAGCAAACCAGACGCGAGTTATTATTCAGTGTAATCAGTTAAGCAAAAATCTGCTTTTCTGGGTCTTAATAGCCTGCAAAGAGAAATATGTAGAATCTAGAAAAATGGTACTGATGAACCTATCTGCAAGGCAGTAATAGAGATGCAGCCACACAGAGCAAACTTGTGGATGGGGATGGAGTGGGGTGGGATGAATTGGGAGAATGGGGTTGACATATGTTCACTGCCATGTGTAAAACAGTTAGCTAGTGTTAAGCTGCTCAGCTAGCTGCTCTTTTGCGACCCTAGAAGGGTGGGATGGAGGTGGGTTGGAGGGAGAGGATGTATGTATGTATACATATAGCTGATTCACTTCGTTGTTCAGCAGAAACTAACATAACTTAGGAAAGCAACTACACCCCCAGTAAAATAAATGAATAAAATCGGGGAGGTCAAGCGTCCTCAATTTAAGAGAAAATAAAAGACAAAATAAAAATTTACTTAAGTTTGGGAGACATAAGCAGAGGAGTCAGTCAGGTAGATTCTGTCTTGGGACTACACAAGTTTACAAATAGCACCGTCTCCAGTTGCATCAACCACAGCGGGATGACATTATCAGGTGTAGCAGGCCCTACACTGTGCAGACTGCAGACCAGGCCCTCTGGGGTCAGTCAGCAAAGAGTGCTTCCCATGGCTTAGCGCAGTGCATGGGGAAGAGCAACAACAACAAAAAGTGATAGAGCAACACTTTAACTTGAAGGCCAGAAATGAAGACACTGCTGGTGACAAGGCAAAAATATTCTTCTGCAATTTGCTGATGAATTTTCTCTTTGTGTACCGTAGATTAATTTAAGCACAGACAATATTTGTCATCCTTGACTAGCGAAGGTATGCATACTGCAAAAGGAATTTTCTTTTCTTTATTGGAGGTTGAGATTTCTTTCCTATGAGGGAATGACGCACTGTCATTTGGATAAAACTGGTAGCTTTTGAGTCTGTTTAGTATTTGATGAGGAAACTGTGGGTGAAGAGCCAGACTTGACCTTTAGACTTGTTTTCCCTCCCATGGTCACCTCTGCTTCAGTGCAAACAAGAATAACTCTCCTGGGGGCTGTGGTGTTTATGTGGTTGTAGCAGGCAGAGTAGACACTCGCGTTAAGGAGGAGAGCAGTCTGACACTGGGCCTAACCACTCATTAGTAGATGCTTCACATGGCCAAGGGTGTCATGGCCAGCACAGCACCAGGGTTGGGCTTCTAAAACTAATCTTAAATTCCCAGAGGTGTTCCCCTATCTCAGCTTCATCTTTCTCATTATTTAGCTTTCTCGATTCTAATAGAGCCTCTCCCTCCCTGTGTGCCTGGGTGCTAAGTCGCTTCAGTTGTGTCTGACTCTTTCGCGACCTTGTGGACTATAGCCCACCAGGCTCCTCTGACCATGGGATTCTCCAGGCAGGAATACTGGAGTGGGTTGCCACGCCCTCCTGCAGGGGATCTTCCTGACCCAGGGACTGAACCCACATCTCTTATCTCTCTTGCATTGGCAGGCGGGTTTTTTTTTACCGCTAACATACCTGGGAAGCCCATCTCTCTCTCTGCTACTATCCAATTCTTTCTTCATCTTTTTGTCTTCCTCAGTATTTCCTGTGTCCTCTTCTCTTCCCCAATTTCTTTACTTTTTGTATTAACAGATCATAGCATGAACAAATATTTAAAATGAATCTATCTTAATAAGACAAATATGTCATTTTCCCTCAATCTAACTTGACACCAGTATGTTTGAATACAGCCTCTCTATAGCCTGTATACATTCCACATTGTAGTTTTCTCTTCCTTGAACTTTGAGTACATATTCATACATTTGAATATTCTGCCACTGCCATAAAGTTCCTTCCTGACCTCTCTGCCTACTGATAAATTATCAGTATTTCACACCTCAGTTTAGATGTCACTTCCTACATGAAGTTCTTGCAATCTTCACAGGTTCCCTTCTTCAGATGGTCTTCATATTTCCTCATTTGGTGATCTGATCCAACCTCATAACTTTATTCACTACCTTTGATATGAATACCTTTGATATGATATGTAGAACTCCGATCTACAATCCTAGATCTAACTTTGATTCTGATATGTCTATCAATTACTCAATGGATATCTCCTCATGGGTGACCAATTTATCCTGGAGGACAATAAATTTCTAATAATATATTATTACATAATATATTGTTATTTTCTGAGCTTTTCCTCATTCCTTGCCTTGTGTGAAGTAATCGCCCTCTGACTAAGGCATGGTTGATCCACGGTGCCATCGTGTGACCATTCTTTGAGGTCCTTGTCCTCCTCAGCCTCCGAGGAACTTCTAGTGGACATCCCTGAGAGTCTTGCACTATATACATCTTTTGAAGGATGCAAATCTTATAAGGGATCGTGAAGTGTGGGATGCTCTGGGATTCTTCTAACCCTCTAATCATCTGTCTGGAGAGAAGCCTTTAGCCCACTTTAAAAACGTTTCTCATAAGTCAAACTATTATAAGTACCACAGCCATAACATGTATGGGAGTTTGTTCCAAGCCCAACTATGCAGGATACTAAAGAAAGAGGTCAGACTGACATGTATTCTAGTGCTTCCAGATACAGCAGAGAAAATGCATCTCTGCTGAAAATTGCCATGGTAGTCTCCACAAAGAGGGTTTGTGCATTCCTAAGTTGTCTGTCTGTCAGTAGGCTGTTTATGTTTTAAAAGGATTTAGAAGTCGAAAGGAAACTAAGGTACTCTGTTATGTACTTCTCCTTTGTCAAATAGACTAGAGTGAACTATAAGTGGATTACATATTGACCATTTAACAAAGGCATTCAATTATGTAATTAAATTTGAAGCCCAAATAGAAGACTTGGATTTTCTATACTGTGTCCATGCTCTGTAAATTTAAAGTTAACTATGAGAAAGTTATTTTCTTTGATTTTATTAAAAATCAAATAAACATATACATTCTGAGTGCCAATAACATATAACAATACAAAAGCAATTATTTGCAGATTTGTTAATTGGACCAGTGAATATCAAACTTGTAAGACAACAACTTATTCAGAAGGAAGACAATTTTTAAGAAATAGCCCACCATGGATTTGCATTTTTAAAATATATGGAGAAAACAGCATCAGGGAAGTTCAGGATGAGAAGTTTGATCAATTCTTGTCGAAGGTCCTCACTACTACTTTCAACCTATTTTTCAGATTTCTGAAAGATTCATCTCTTTCTTTCACTAACTACCTATATAAACTGAACCCTGACCGAGACCCACTAGATACAACTGATTACTCTTCTAAATGAAAATTTTAAAGCCACCAGTCTATGTAAAAATTTATAGCTACAGAATAAAATAATGGCTTTATTCTCAGTTTCCTTTCCTTTACAAAGTAGAGAAGCCAGTTTTATGAGTAACTCCAAGCAATGCCCAAGTTAAAATCTTCTGGTGTGTTGGAAGCTAAAACCACTGATGAATCATCATATTGATGAATGGCCACACAAATTCAGACCACACAAGACTTCAAACCAGGCCTAAAGTGAATCGTCAAGCATTTCAATTTCCTTGTGAAAAAAATTGATTGTTGAATTAATATTTTAAACTTACAATCTGGGAGAATTGAGATGACATAAATGTCTCTTCATGATCCCTTTCCTCTCCTTGACTCGATTAATAGTTTCAGTTAAATGACTGGTATTAGTTACTACAGAGTTGCTTAAATTGCTATATAAATTTATTCAAGTTTTTTTTCCTCAAAGAACACTTTTTTAAAAATGTTGTTTGACTTTTGTATTTGTTTTAATTCATATTTTCACTAAATGATTTACAGACTTTGAAAATCCTAAAATAAATTGTACATTAAAAACATCCATAATGCTGTAATGTATAAGAAGGATTTTAAAAATGAATGACCAAGCTATTGAGACCCAAATAGTCATTTCTTACAGACATGTTAGGGCCTTTATTATTGTTACTGCTGTGAACTATTGTTTGGATACTACTACTTCCAAACTGGAAAACACTATTTCCAAATTGTATTCTAATATGTTTAACTATAACTTTTATTTTTTTAAGGGTTTGTGAGTCAGATTATTGATTCCAATAAATCATGTAGCTTGATTTCTATTGTCATTTACAGTTGTTCATGGTTCAATCAGAGCTTGTTAATTGCTGTTGGTTATTGCCTTCTCTATGGCATCGTTCTCCTGTAACCTTGACTCCAAATTTGACAGTAGGGCAAGTAGACACTTCCCAGAATTCAAGGGGGGATGAGAATGAATCTGATTTCTCCTGACTCATGTAAGTAACATATAACTTTTCTGAAACAGTCTTTATTTTTTAGAGCAGTTTTAGGTTTACAGAAGAATTGAACAGAAGATACAAATTTCCCATATGCTTCCTACCTCCACATATGCACAGCTTTAACCACCAACAGCATCCCACACTGGAATTCCATGTTTGTACAATCAATGAACCTATATTGCTACATCATTATTATGCAAAGTTTATAGCTTACATTAAGAGTCACTCTTGGTGGCCTACATTCTATGGGTTTCAACAAATGTAAAATGACATGTATACACCATTGTAACGCCCTACAGAATAGTTTCATTGCACTAAACATCTTCTGTGCTCTGCCTATTCATTTCTCCCTCCTCCCCAACTCCTGGAAACCACTGATTCTTTTACTATCTCTGTAATTTTGCCTTTTACAGAATATTGTATAGTTGGAATTGTACAATATATAGACTTTTCCGATTGACATCTTTCACTTGGCAATATATATTTAAGGATCCTCCAGGTCTTCTAATGGTTTGATAGCTCATTTCCAAGTAGTGCTGAATAGTTTTCCATTATCTGGATGTACTGCACTTTACCCATTCACCTGCTGAAGGACATTTTGGTTGCTTCCAAGTATTGGCAATTATAAATAAAGCCGCTATAAATATTCATGTGCAGGCTTTTCTGTGGATATAACTTTTCAAATCATTTGCATAAATACCATAGGAACATGCTTGGTAAATCATATGGTAAGAGTATGTTTAGTTTTGTAATAGACTGCCAAAATGTCTTCAAAAGTGGCAGTGCATTTTGAATTCTCACTAACAACGACTGAGAGTTCTTGTTGCTCCACATCCTTGTCAGCTTTCGGCATTTTCAGTGTTTTGGATTTTGGCCATTTTAATAGGTGTATAACAGGATCTTATTTTAATTTTAAATTCCCTGAGATATGATGTTGAGAATCTTAACCATATTTTTATTTTCCATCTGTATATTTTCTATGATGAGGTGTCTATTCAGATATTCTGCCCATTTTTATTGGGTTGTTCATATTCTTATTGTTGAGTTATAAGATTTTTTGTGTGTGTTTTGGATAAAGTCCTTTGCAAGATGTGTCTCTTACAAATATTTTCTCCCAGTCTGTGATTTGTCTTCATAGTCCCTTTATTATGTATTTCACAATGTGAGATTTTTCTTTAATAAAGTCTATCTTATCAACTATTTCTTTTATGGATTGTGCCTTTGGTGCATATTTTAAAAGTCCTCACCATCCTTATTGTCATCTGAATTTTCTTCTGTGATATCTTCTAGGAGTTTTATAGTTTTGCATTTTATGTTTAGGTCTGGGATCCATTTTGAGTAAATTTTTGTGAGGGCTATGTGTTCGGATAATTTTTTTCTTTTCTTGTGTGTGGGTTGCCTTTGATCATTGACTGTATTTAATTGGGTCTATTTATGGACTCTATTCTATTGATCTATTTACCTATTCTTTTGTGAATACCACACTATCTTGATTATTTTAGCTTTATATTAAGTCTTGGGCTTCCCTGGTGTCTCAGCAGTAAAGAATCTGCCTGCAGTGTAGGAGACATCAGTTCAGTTCAGTTCAGTTGCTCAGTTGTGTCTGACTCTTTGTGACCCCATGGACTGCAGCACGCCAGGCTTTCCTGTCCATCACCAACTCCTGGAGCTTGCTCAAACTCATGTCCATCGAGTTGGAGATACCATCCAACCATCCCATCCTCTGTCATCCCCTTCTCTTCCTGTCTTCATTCTTTCCCAGAATCAGGGTCTTTTCCAAAGTGTCAGTTTTTCACATCAGGTGGCCAAAGTATTAAGAGCTTCAGCTTCAGCATCAGTCCTTCCAAAGAATATTCGGGACTGATTTTCTTCAGGATTGATTGGTTTGATCTCCTTGCAGTCCAAGGGAATCTCAAGAGTCTTCTCCAACACGATAATTCAAAAGCATCATTTCTTTAGCACTCAGCTTTCTTTAGGTCTCACATCCATATATGACTACTGGAAAAACCAAGGATGTGACATGTTGAAAATGTTAAGTATTCCTACTCATGAACATAGAGTATTTCTCCATTTGTTTAGGTCTTTCTCCATTTCTTTCATCAGAGTTCTATAGTTTTTGTCAAATAGATCTTATATATATATATATATATATATATATATATATATGTTATATTTATACATAAATATTTCACATTGTGGGTGCTGTGTTTTAATTCCAAATTCCACTTTTTCATTAGTGATATATTAGAAAGCAATTGACTTTTATATATTAACCTTGTATCATACAACTTTGCTATAGTGGCTTGGTAATTTCAGGAGTTTTGTTTTTAACTCTTTCAGATTTTCTATGTAGATTATCATCTCATATGAACAAGGACAGTTTTCGTTTTCTCAATATGTACATTTTTTATTTTCTTTCCTTGTCTTATTACATTAGATAAGACTTTGATTACAATGTTGAAAGAGTGGTAAGAAGGGGAATTCTTGCTTTGTTCCTGATCTTAATAGGAAAATTTCTAATTTCTTACCATTAAGTATGATGCTAGCTGTAAGTTTTTTATAGATATTCTTTATCAAGTTGAGGAAATTCCCTTCTATTCCTGGTTTGTTGAAAGTTTTTGTTATGAATGGATGGTGGATTTTTGTCAAATTCTATTTCTGTATCTACTCACATCATTGTGTGGCTTTTCTTCTTGTATAACATTGTGATAAGTGCTAATAGAAAGAACAGGGCAATCATTGAACATTCTTTAAGGAAATAATATCTGAGTTAAGACCTGAAATATGAAAATGACTCATTCATTGGAAGATTTACAGGAAGAGTTTTCCAGGAAAGGGGGAATTACAGGAGAAGGGGGTTAAGAGGTATAAACTACTAGGTATAAAATAAATAAGAAACAAGAATGTAATGTACAGCACTGGGAATACAGTCAATATTTTATAATAACTTTAAATGGGCTATAATTTGTAAAAATATTGAATCACTATATTGTACAACTAAAACTAATATACTATTATAAATTTACTATACTTCAATGAAAAAAATATATATATACATATGTATGAAAAAGTGAAAATGTGAAAGTGTTAGTTGCTCAGTCATTTCTGACTCTTTGCAGTCCCATGGACTGTAGCTCACCAGGCTTCTCTGCCCATGGAATTCTCCATGCAAGAATACTTGAGTGGGTAGCCATTCCCTTTTCCAGGGGATCTTCCTAACCCAGGGATCAAACTCAGGTCTCCTGCATTGCAGGCAGATTCTTTATTGTCTAAGCTACCAGGGAAGCCCATACATATGTACACATATATATGTCTGAAGCTCAGAGAAGCAATTCAGACATTAACTTGACAGTTACCATCAAATGGATGGTATCTAAAGCTATGAGATAAGATGAAAACATCAAGGGGAAAAATGCGGGTAGAAAATTGGGTCCAGACCTAAGGTTTGAGGACTTCTCATTCAGATTAAATAAAGAAGAAAGAACCATCAAGAGATAAGAAAGAGTGGTTGAAATGTATGAGGCCTAGTAGATGTCTCTGGTGTTAAAGAAGTCAAGGCCAGTGTTCAGTTGTGTCACATGTTGCTCATGGGTTAGAGAGGGTATCAGAGCTTTAATTAATCAAAAAAGGAGATGATGCTTTGATAAAAAGTAGGGGTACCTTTGAATGAATAAATTACTGAAAAGTTATAATAAAATATTCAAGGGAAAGAGACAATTTTTGATCACCCTTTTAAAAAATGGTATCTTCAAAGACACTCTTTTAAACTTTGTCCTTTAGGAGAATGATGCCTGGGAATAGCAAATACATCTAAGGAGCAATGTTTGCATTTGCACATAAATATATCAAATTACTATTGTCTGTGGAGGAGGTTAATTTTCTGCTGACTTTTCTAAATATAGAGAGAAAGATGGAAACTGATTGCTAGGAGGAACAAGAGCCTGTTTAAATGTGTTCTTTCTGAAAAATTTTGTCCCCCCAAAGTTATTTGTAATAAGGTGATGAAAGTAAAGCATTAGATTCCGACAGAGGCTGTAATGGTGAAATGGTACCAATGGACTAGTAGTAAAATTCAGGATGATGTGAAAAGACAAATAGAAACATATTCTGATAACTGGCTGATGAAATTCCAGGGAAGAAATGTCAAATAATGAAGACAAAGTCAAAGTTCCTGAAAAATAAAACTACATAAAGCCTAATGGTATTAGGAGGGAGAAAGTTCTGAGGGACTGGAAAAATAAATTCTAAAGTCTTCAGTACAGATTGAGAATAAATAGAGTAAATAGAAGACTGGGAACCAGAAAGAGAGAGTTTGAGTGAGTGTAAATGGAAGGAAATTACTTGAGGCCTGTATAAGGGATTGATGGGGCTCCATATAAATTATGGTTAGCGCCTCTTGTCACATGATGATTAAAAGTGTGTGAAGATGGCCAGGGATGAAAAAGGGGTCTGAGGACTGTGAAGTATTTGGTTGGGTCAGAGAAAGTACAACATTCTCCTGACAGGGCTAGATCACATTCCTTGCCCTGGGTAGTGTGCAAGTATAGTGAGCAATGCCAAGTGATGTCATCTACTGTGGAGCATTTCCACCATCTCTTGGAAATTTCTATCTGGGGAGGGGTCAGAGGGCCATATAATTATGAAGCATGACATGGAGACCACAGGTGGTTAGTTTGGAAAATAATTGCCTGATCCTTTTAGAAATTTTGTGGTACTGTCTTACCTGCCTCCCTGTCACCCCACCCCACCTTGGAATTTAGCATAAAATGTCTTTCTTTGTAACTGTGTTCATCCAGACTGTGTTTACCCAACTCTATTGTTAAGTTCCTTGAGGACCAGAGAGTCTGTATTAGTCATCTTAATGTCTACACAGTTATAGCTTAGGATTTTAAGCTTAGAAGAAAGTAAGCAGAATTTGTAGGCTTATCCTTCACCAAAATGTGAGTGGTTTTTCACTGACGAGGGTTTCAACAGCCTGGAAAAAGTCATTTGAGGTTTTGGATGTGCTGAATCTTCATTTTTTAGACACTAAAAAAGCACAAGGTCAGTCTATTTTAAGCACTACTCAAGATGTAGTCATTATTATGAGACATGTGTTTAAAAAGATATTTTCTAACATTTCTTTCTGAACATCCATTTCAGAGGTGTGTGTCATTGTGGCTAACCAGTATCAATGCAACTGACGATTACTGTTATTTTGTGTATGTCTGTCCTTATATGACTGTGGAGAGGAGTCTGTAGACTGCTTAACTAATGCATTTGAAAAGCTATTTCTCCAAAGACAAGAAGAATAAGCTTGTTGAAAATTACAAAAGAAATGATCTTCCGATATGAGTACCAGCATTCCTTCCTTGAGCTCACTTAAAGAATACATATCTAGGACTGTGTGCTATAAGTTCAGTTCAGTTCAGTTGCTCAGTCGTGTCCGACTCTTTGCGACCCCATGTACCGCAGCATGCCAGGCCTCCTTGTCCATCACCAACTCCCAGAGTCCACCCAAACCCGTGTCCATCAAGTCGGTGATGCTATTCAACCATCTCATCATCCCCTTTACCTCCTGCCCTCAATCTTTCCCAGCATCAGGTTCTTTTCAAATGAGTCAACTCTTCGTATCAGGTGGCCAAAGTACTGGAGTTTCAGCTTCAGCATCAGTCCTTCCAATGAAAACCCAGGACCGATCTCATTTAGGATGGACTAGTTGGATCTCCTTGCAGTCCAAGGGACTCTCAAGAGTCTTCTCCAACACCAGAGTTCAAAAGCATCAATTCTTTGGTGCTCAGCTTTCTTTACAGTCCAACTCTCACATCCATTCATGACCACTGGATAAACCACAGCCTTAACTAGACGGACGTTTGTTGACAAAGTAATATCTCGGATTTTAATATTAAAGTGACCATTTAATGTACTTTCCAAGTGCCAGAAAGTTATTAGTCTTTCCACTATCCCATTCAGGCCTCAAAATAATCTCAATTTATTTTCATCAGTCAACAGATGAAGAAACTGAGGCTTAGAGAGGTCAGGTTTCTTGGGACAATACTGTGAGGTAGGTGAAAGTCTAGCATTTAATGGCAGGTTTTCTGGCCAGAAAGCACATACTATTTCTTTTTTTAACTAAACAATATTAATTTTCCTTGTAGTAAGAACTTAATAGATATTCACTGAATTAAATTTAACAATCCTAATATAATATGTAAAAAGTCATGACCAAAATGCAACCAAAATTTAATCAAATGCAACTTTGCTTTGTCTCCCTTTGTTCTTTTAAAATTTATATGGGGGTTGGGGGTTGTTTTTCCCACCACCAAGACTTTTCCAGTCAATCTTGGGTCACAGGCAGACTTAAAATCATTTCATTTTTTTTAAGGTCTCTTACTTACCCCACTACATTCTGCTCCCCAGAGGTAACCCTTAAAAAATATATATATATATATATATATATATATATATATATTTGGCTGCCTCAGGTCTTAGTTGCAGCATGAGGGAATCTCCTAGTTACAGGGTGCAGAATCTTTTTTAGGTGTGACATGTGGGATCTAGTTCTCTGACCATGGATCCAACCTAAAATCATTTTAAATTGCAAACTGGCCAATTGAGAAATCAGAATGTCCAGGTTAAGATAACAATTATAATTTCAATTTCATTCTAAGATTAGATGCCCCCATCCCATCCTCCTGTTGAAGCCTGTATTGAACCCACAAACCTGGAAGGGGTATGTTTAGCCTTTCTTTCTTTTCCCCCCAATTTTTATTCAGCCAATGACTGGTAAGCTGGCTCCTTCCCACTCACATGCTGGTTCTCAGGGGCTCCTTTCCATGCCCATTGTTTTCTGATGAACCTCCTTCCTTCCAAGTACCCTCTCAAGTAAGACTTAAATAGCTCCAGACCTTTTCTTCTCTGGGTGGCATATGAGACACTCTCACATCCTTTGCCCTGCCATGAATGAGAGATTAATTACTTCTCCAATGCAGTTCTCTATTCTCTCTCTCTCTCTTTTTTTTTTTTTTTTTTTTTGCCATAAACCATTTTAAACCACTTGTTTCAGCAGCCTTCTCAGGCATGAATAAAGGCTGCAATCCAAGATGAACCCATATTCTGAGAACACACTTCAAGCTCTCCATCTGGCTCTAAACTTGAGGCAGAGAAAGTAGCAATTCACTCCCAGACTGCCCTGCCCCCGCCCCCAAACCCCCTTGAGGTAGGAAATGGCTCAGCAGCAAAACAATTCTCTTGAGAGATAAGGCCTTCCAACTCCTTCATTACACTTTCTGATTTCCCCTTTCTGGCACTAGTTTGATGAAGGTCTTGTGGGATTGGTTGTCCATCATTTATTTCCTCTGTGAAATCTGCATTTTGATTTAGCCCTTCATTTTGAGTTTCAAGATCAAATCTTGCTACTTCAGAAGAAATCTTAATTTTAACATTCTATTCTACAAAGGATGTTTATATCTTATTCTGGAAATGAACTATATTAATAAGAAAAGGCTGTTGACCTGTTGATATTAAAGTAGAATTTAAATGAAAAGAAATGATTAATTATGTTTATGGGATCATCAGTTCTAAGAATTGAGGAAGAAATCAGTGGGCAATTGAATTGAACTGACATTTTATTTGATCAGTCATCCAAATCTACCCAATAATTTGTTGATTCATGTCCAGAGTTTACAGATACAAACAGGGGTGATTTGGTTGACTTGATAAGCCATATCACTGAGCTTTTGTAAGTTGTAACCAATCTCTCAAGACAAAGTTCCTATGTTTTTTATTTGCTTTTAAGTATTTATTTATGATTTGGCTCTGCTGGGTTGCAGAGTACAGGATCTTTTAGTTGCAGTATGTGGAATCTAGGCTTCCACTGGTGGGTCAGTGGTAAAAGAGTCTGCCTGCAATGTAGGAGACCCAGGTTCGATCCCTGGGTCAGGAAGATCCCCTGGAGGAGGAAATGCAACCCATTCCAGTATTCTTGCTTGGGAAATCTCATGGACAGAAGAACCTAGTGTGGCTACACTCCATGGGTTCACAAAAGAGTCGGATACAACTTAGCAACTAAACAATAATATGTGGAATCTTGTTCCTTATCCAAGAATCAAATCTGGGCCCCCTGCATTGGGAGAACAGTCTTAGCCAGTGGACTACCAGGGAAGTCCTAAGTCTTCTATGTTTTCATATTTCCTAAAGATATGCCATTTACTGGTATGGCAAGGTAGGATTGAAGGAAGGAAAGAGATACAATTTCTAGAAGAAGGTACAGAATTTTCTTCCTTACTTTAAAGTAAAGTGCAAGGGCATTTTGAAGAGTAAAACTGAGAAACATGTGCACTCCTGTTCCCTTTCATCAATTCTGAGGAAGCTGAAAGTTTGGACATTTCTTTGGTGAAAAGTATTCCATGGTAAAAACAAGGTGTGTTCTTCTGTTTTAATGTTGTGGAATAAAAGCAAACCTCAGTTTCTGCAAATAATAAGCTAGTCTATTCTTATTGGGGGAAAAAAGCTGTTTGATTGTTGTATGAATATGGGGCTAATTTGAAAAAACTAGAATCGAGGTTTTCTTATTCCTCACACAGACCCTGAGACTGTATGTCTAGTTCTTTGTCAATGTATAGGTCAATGAAGACCCATCAATTTAGATTTTGGGGGTTTGAGTAGTGCCTTAGGCCACCAACCCAATCAGCTTAGGTGCATTAAGTTTAAATTATCATGAACTAGTCATTAAGATATTTGGACAAAAGGGACAAAGTTAATTTTGGGAACAGTTGCATATGTAATATTTCCTCTATGGAAATGTGGACAGAGATATCTACTATGATTTATTCCAAATTATAATTTCTTAGAACACTAGAGATTTCCAAAGCTTTTAATGGAACCTACCCAGAGATGCCTAATCAGCTTTAAGCACATAATTCCGATTTTACTGTTTTATGTTTTGATTTCAAATGACAGTTTTTAAAGAAAGAGTTCCTCTGCTTTTTAAAAAATGTCCTGTCAAAACCACTTCTGTATTTGCCATGCATGCAAGATGTTTCTGTATGTACACTTGAGAATCAAGCTCTTAGCTTGATTCTGAAATTTCAGTATGAGTGTCATATGTTTTCTCCATCAGCGGTGACCAAATGAGCTAATCATGGGTACCAAGTTCACAGGTAAGAGACCTAATGAAGTACTGCAACCTCTTCCAACCTGATGTGCAGCAGAGTTTCATGGGCCAAGTTATTTCATTGGAGGTAGTGAACCACCTAACTCTGGTTATATGACTTCTGCTTCAGGTGCTATAAAAAGAGGCAAAAATTAATAGTATCCTTTTGGTTAGAGATTTACTTTTGATGAAGCTGACTTAGCTGGAAGTTTGCCACTTACAAGGATCTCCAGATATCTCTGGAACTCTCTTAAGAAGGAATTGTACTGCTCTGGTAGAAGGTTCTTTGCGCCCTTAATATTCCTCTTACTCTAGGATCCAATGGAAAGAAGATGAGAAAAGTATTTTCTTGACTTTCAAATATGGGTAAATTACATGGGAAATCCTGAAAGTCTCCTGCCATCCTTTGTAAGTTTCTGAGCTGTACTCAGACAAGCAAGATCTAACATGCATTAAGGTGGCAAGTAGAGGCATAGATTGTATCCAAAGAACTACATTTTGTTTGCCTAGTAACACAGTATAAGAAACATTTGTATAGTAGAAGGGCAAAGTGAAGGTCAGTGGTATGCCTACCACTGACTAGGGTGGATATAAAAATTAGAATCAAGTGTAAAAGTTAAGTTCAGAAACTGCAAGAGGTCAGGGGAGCAGGAAGATTTTGCCCAACCCCGAGAGACAGTAATTTACTGGCATCTGACTATTTATAAAACAAAACAAAACAAAACACTCGCCTTCCTACCGGTACTAAAGGCTATATTATAAGTGCCACTTGGTGGCCAAAAGGATTAGGAATTATCAAAATAAACAAAGAAGAGAGATATTATGAAGTTAAAATTTGCAAGACTTAGCAATAGATTGTTTGGGGACAATCTGTTTGGTGAGAGAACAGAATGAATGAAAATGGATGGTAACCTGAATGTTGGTGGACTGATTAATTTGAGTGGGGAATTGTGGGGTCTTGGTGACTTAGGAAGGGAAATATAGTTTGGGATATGATAAATGACAGGACATATAGAGATAGAAATTAAATATTAGAAATCAGAAAAAAGGATAAATTTGAGAGTCCCTGTGTAAAGGTGAGACCTGAAGCTATAGCTTTGGTTGAAGAGACCACAGGAAAGGACACTGGGATTGGGTGGATGGAGCAAAGAAAAAGATGGAAATTGAGAAGTCAAGAAGCAGGCAAACTCCCAACTTTTTCTACCATTATGCAATACAACATAGTCCCTTTGTGTTATATTAATTATAAAATAAAGTTAAATAGAAAGTAAAACAAAATAAAATTAAACTTTCACAAATCCAAATATTTGATGCCATAATTTTTAGACAATCTTGAATGTGTTTATAAGTATGATTCAATTAAGCTTGTTTTGTGGGCAGACTTAACAGATTTTTATTGTTTTGCATATTTAGAAGAATATAATCCAGTTTTCAACTCAGTTTTACATGTTTCCATATAATTCCATTAAGAGTTCTAGTTATACAGTGGCCAGCAATCAGTTTTCCAGGGCTGTCCTAGTTTTATCAGTGAAATACATATTCTGAGAAATCTCTTGGTTACAAGCAAACCAAGATGATTGTTAACCATAGTTCTGGATACTAATATGTCCTATAGAAACTCTGGAGTAAAGGAAAGCAGAATACTATTGTTATTGTTCTTGTTCAGTCTCTTAGGTTGTGTCCAACTCTTTGTGACTATTATTAGCTTTTCATTTTTAGATATAAACTTTTCTTCTTTTCAAAGCATTCTTATGGTAGGAAACTTGCTAAGTAAATGATGAAACATATGAAAAAGCATGAAAGTCACTCATAATCCTACTATTTAGACATAACTCCATCTATACATATTTTCTGGCTTTGTTTAGATCCTGTTATAATTTACACTGTTCTCTCCATATTAATTATAACGTAAGCATCTGTTTTGATGTTAACATTTCTTTGTAAACATAATAGTTGATGATTATATAGTATTTCACTGGAACTTTTTTAAAGTTCTTCTTAGTTGATTGACCACTGAGAGCATAGACTTTGACAGTTTTTCAAAATGACTACACTACAATGAACATAGTCATTGTTTAAGTTTTAATCTGTCCTTTTTAGTTTTTCTAAAGGTTTATTTTGAAAATGGAAGTTGAGATGAAAAGATTTATGATCATGCATAAAACTGAAAGAATGTATGCTTTAAAAGAAATGTTCTATCCAACCAACCAAAAATAACTGTAGGAATATTAGCATACTTGGGTTTTCCAAAAGAAGTGAAGCTCAAAGTCAACATGATTCCACATACACTCTGAGAATGTAATTATTTTATTAGGTTTTCACTTTTATCATGAGCAAGAAACCCAAATACTATCAAACAACCAAGGAAGCACTTACCACAAAGAATAAAAGCAACTTGGAAGAAGCAGATGATACAGTGTGAAGCAAACTATATTAATACACATGTACATATATATACATGTATAGTATATATACAGTAGACTCTCATTGTTTTTAGTAGCTATATTCTGTAATGTCACTATAATATGAATTAGGGAATACTGAATCATTGTTCTTATGGGAAAATACAGGCTTAGATTCTTCTGTGCCTCTGGTGATATTTTCATCAACTGATTGATACATAAGCAACATAAAACAAGCCAATGTGGAAAATGAAGCACTAAATTTACCATGAAAAGGATACTTGTTTACAGTATGAGAGCTAGAAAAAGAAGGCAGTGTATCACCTTGTTTGACCTTAGCTGGGAATGTGACATCACTCGACTCAATTTTTTTTTGCAGTCTACATGTCTGTGAATGATCATGAAAGTGCCACTACGAAATCTGAGAATAAGTAGGATCATCCCTGTGTGTGTGTTGTGTGTGTATTCATAGAACAAAAAGCATTTCTTAGAAGTTAAAAGCATTGGGAAAATCAGAAATGGAAAATCTCAATAGTTGGTTAGAAAATAAAGTTAAGGAACCCTTCCAGAAAACAAACAAACAACAATAACAAAAAGCAGCAAGTTTAGAAACCTCCAGAGAGAAAAAAAAAGCAAAATACTTATAAAGGATCAATTATTAAAATGGAAACTGACTTTTCTAGGTCAGACTGAAAGCAAGAGAGTGATCGAGTAATTTCTTTTAACATTTGAAGGAAAAGGAATTCCATGTTAGGGTTCTATACTTAGCCAAACTATCAGTCAATTGTATGGATAAAAATGAAAGTCATTTTCAAACATTCAAGGTCTCAAAGGTGCAGATCTCCCTTGCACATTTTTTCAGGAAGCTAATGGAAGAAGTTCTTCACCAGAAGAGGTAGTAATCTAGAAACAGGAAGAAAGAACATTCAACAGACACGGCAACACAGAGGAGAAGCAAGGAAACATTCATGATGATGAAGAAGGGAAATTCCAGGATGACAAAGGGTCCCCAGAGTTGAAAAAATCAGTACAAATGAGAACCCTGTGACTCAAAAGACAGGTATGTAAAGGGCATGTTATCGTCATGATACCTGCTCTAACAGTATATATTTAATCTGACAGAATGGCTAAAAGAATCACTTCTTCAAAACAAAGGAGCATGACACTACAGAGGGAGTCATGAGACACAAGGAATAGGGAACCCAAATAAGGAGAAAAGCAAAGGGAATTCTAAGGATGAAGGACAAAGGGAAATCCCAGGATGACAGTTATTAAACAGACCTAGAGATGTATCAAGACAAAACAGAAACAAGGAATTGAAAGACAGCTGATATGATTTATCTAGTGAAAAATTAGTTCTCACAGATAGGTTTTTGTAAGATGTTTAAACAATTAACAATACATACACACAAAGAAAATAAGTGTGTATATTAAGGAAAAACAAAAGTATCGAATCATAGTATACCATATTTTCAAGGGCATAATAATACTAACATTGAATATTTATTTAACCTCAAAAGTATGGGAGAGTAGGCCTAGAGGGAATGTTAGTGTTAGAGACTGAAACTTAATCTATCAATATGGGAAGTCAACAGGCAATATCCAAAAGGGTTGGGTCAATGGAGTGTAGTATAGCATTATTTAAT
Organism: Dama dama; assembly: GCF_033118175.1. Classification (NCBI taxonomy): domain Eukaryota; kingdom Metazoa; phylum Chordata; class Mammalia; order Artiodactyla; family Cervidae; genus Dama; species Dama dama. The sequence goes on along the minus strand of NC_083698.1, from coordinate 76,284,144 downwards.
AAATATGAAAATGTGTAAATACCAGAATGTAATAGATAAAACAGTCAAAAGTGTTTGCTTTGGGGCAGAAGGACTAGAGCAAATGAAAAGGAATAAGACAAAGAACCTCTATGTTTTAAAAATAAGCTTCTTAGAATGATTTAACGTTAAAACTTGTACATTTATTTTTAGATCAATTAATAATTCAGTTGAAAATATTGTACTGAATTCATACTTCTTCCAGCAGATAAATCATTTAAAATTAACTACTGATAACAGTAATCTGGACTGGGAGGATCATCCGCTGCAGCAATTTTGACCCAATTGATTACTTACTCCCCAGGTACTGCAGTGGTGCTTATACGAAGGGTATGAAAGGAAATTCTGTGGAACTGGTCTCCAGCTACCCAGACCTCCCAGTATTTTGGCTAAGAATGTCTTTCGCTTAACAAAGAATTATGACCAGAATTGGACTGCAATAAGTTAACCTTTCATTTAATTTAGTTCCTAATGTTAGATTGGTACTAAAATCTATTTATGGATTTTCCCTTTTCTATTTTCTTCCAGGAACATTATCTGGCATTCTAAACTTGGGGAAAGTCTGTATAAGAAACCTCTAAATCTTGGCAGAAAATTAAGTTGTTAGAGGTCTCATGAGTAAGACCAAGCTGTGGGATGTTTCAAGACTGACCTTCAAGATCATCTTTTCCAACCTCCCCATTTTACATGTTATAAGAAACTACAGCCAAAAAGGACTAAATTATTTAGCCAAGGCCATACAATTATTAATGGCATAGAAAAGATGAGAACTCAAGTTTCTTGACTTCCAGTTCAGTGGTTCTTTCATTATATTACATTACAGTCTGCTACAACAAACTACAGCACACAACATAAGGAAAACACTATGCTGCTCTACACTACATCACATCACATCACACCATATCACACCTCATTACTCTGTACTATGCTATCTTTCAATAAACTACACCACACAGCACAATACTACATCATACCAAACACTACTGTACTACTCTGCCATCACTATTTTGCATACAGTGTACTACACTATACTTCCCTGGTGGCTCAGATGATAAAGAGTCTGTCTGCAATGCAGGAGACCTGGGTTCAATCCCAGGGTTGGGAAGATCCCTTGGAAGAGAGCATGGCAACCCCCTCCAGTATTCTTGCCTGGAGAATTCCATGGACAGAGGAGCCTGGTAGGCTACAGTCCATGGGATTGCAAAGAGTCAGACACAACTGAGCAACTAACATTCTACGCTACAGTAAACTACACTAAATTGCACAACATTGTATTATTAAAGAAATAGACTGAACAAATTTTAATGTTCAATCATTTAGATTTAATCCACAGGAGTCCACTAATATCCCCAAACTGCAAGCTCAGTTTAGCTCTAGTTCTTGAGCTGATACTGACCCTATTATTGCACACTTTTCCAGTGCCTCCTGCTCTGGTCATTAGGATTCATTTACCTTCCATGCAGTGGGCTGCCCTTTGCTAATTTCCTTGATTGTGTTGGATGATAATCCAGGGTCACTGCCCCAGGGTTGGTCCCTGGGCTCCTCCTTTGCTACCTGCATACTTCCATGGAGTCCCATTTTGAAGACTTGTTTCTATTGATGGCTCCTAGTGCTCAAGTCTCTTCTCTGTGTTAAAGTTTATAGGATTAAAGTTTGGTTTTTGGTGCCCTTTCCAACAATCTGAGCAGGACCCCAGCTCTTAACCACCTGGATTAAGAAGAAGACCACAGCATTACTATCATCTTTCCCTCTCTCCCACACCAAGGACTGGAGTTGTACAATAGGAACTCGGACTGGGAACATTGTCCCTATCCCCTACAGCAGTGATAGGGGAGTCAGATTTTTGAGAGCATTTGGCTAAACTCTTGGTCCTTGAAGTCAAATCTGAATTTATTACTTACCAGCTGGTGACCTGAGTATTACTTCCCTCACATATAAGATGGAGACAATAGTGACATTTATCCCATAGGTTTGCCATGGGGATTAAATGTAATTATGCATAGCAGGCTCCTTGCATACTACCTAACATACAGTTAGCGCTGAATAAGTATTAGATATTTTTATTACTTCAATTCACCCTTAAAAAAAAGCCTTGGTCACATTATTTGAAACTGAGGTACAGAAAGTTTGTCCACAATCACATAGTTAGAAGGGAGGCAAATGACACCAGGAGTCTGTGTTCTAACTCCTTCCATATCCTGTCTTTTTAATAATCAAGCCCCCGGCCAGTCTGAATTTCTGAGCAATGCTCTGCCCACCTGTTGGGTGGCTCCAGTTTGGAACCCCCTGGTGCCAGGCGTCTGTCTGAATCGTGACGGGAACATGTTGATCCCTGTTGGACCCGTGCCTAGCCCACCCAGCAGTAACTTCCCCGCCAGCCTCTGCCACAAGGACAGCTCTCTCAGCTCCCGTTCCAACCTACAGAGCAGGGCTGTGCCAGCTCTGCTCCCTGCCCCGGGCCTGTCTGGCTGCAGGTAGGCTGCTCTGACTCACCGGAGAATCCTGAGCTCTGACTAATCCTTTGTCTAATGTCTTTTGCAGGGTCAACATGATAGCCACAAATGGAAGGACAGCAGGGAAGAAAGGAAAGAGGAAAAAGAAGAAAGCTTGTTTTCCTTATAGGCTCCGTGAAGTCAACAGGAAATGGCTCAGTGTAGATCAACCACCTTACTGTCCTGAGTAAAAGGCAAGAGTGATATCTTCCTGAGTGACTGAAGAGTTAATCACGACCTAGGTAAGACTTTATCACCTAGAGTCCCACGTTTGAAGTTTGGAGAATTCCCTTTGTCTCATCGCAGCGCATGCACTTCATTGCCTGTGTTCTATTTTAATAGCCTGGAATGTAATTCCTTTTGCCCAGTATTCTTTTTCACTATGGGTTTTTCCGCCCCTCGGGGTGGATTTATGCTTCTAGCTGAATGATTACTCAGTGAATCTTCGCCAAGGGATGTTCTGTTCCAAGAATGACACATCTCTTTGGGGATGCTGTCTACCTAACAGGGGTGGGTGGGAGGTCAGGGGAAGCCCCTACCCAGGATAAAATAGTTTCTTTGTGTGCTTGGAGAAAAACACTCAGATGATGAACAGCCTGACTTGGGGGCTGTGAGTGGGTGAACCACTCCAGTGAAGTCGTCCTCAACGCTCCCTCATAAGGAGAGATTATGAATTTAATGAGCAGAAGAATTCTGACAAGTCTTAAAGCCAAAGGCAATTAACAAAGGCTGAATTCCTTGCAGCTATGAAATGATTCAATCTTAATGAAATTATACATCCATATATCTTTATATTTAAGACTGTATTGCTTTCTTTTATTTTCATATATGGGTATTTCTTAGTATGCACGTCCCCCCATCCCCAGTCCCCAGGAGATGCTACATGAAAGAAAAGTGCTATGGCCCAATCTGATTGGAAGTGCTGCAGGCCAGAGCCCCCTCCCTCATTGCTATGAGGTAGCTCAGTCTTTAGAAACTGCCTTCCCTCAACCCTAAGTCTGTTCAATGTGGTGACAGATTACACTGGGCCATTGTAAGTCAACAGCAAAATATCTTCATATGACTGAAAAAAAATTTAACTTTTGAGGTTTTCATTTCTTAACTATATTATTATACCAACTCTGGCCTAGATGCCCCAACTCTGCCTTTTTCCTGCTTTGTTCCACATTACTGCCAGACCGACTTTTCTAAGTCCAACAATAAGTGGTCACTCTCCTTAATCAAACAAGGGGTGGTACCCCAAGGTAAATCTTTTCTGAATTACTTCATTTTAAAGATCTTCCAGAATTCCCATCTATCCAACCTTATTTTCCTCCATTTTCCTAATCCCTGACATTGCCCACTAGTGTTCTTAAAATCTCATAATTTCAAATCTCTCTTGTTCTGTTTTGACTGCCTGAAATATTCAACTTTTGCCCTTGAGCCATTTGAATTAATCAGTAATTCTTTAAGTCCCAATTTATTTCTTATCTCCCTTGAAGCATTTACTAAATGTGCACATATTCATGAATGTAATTGTTCTCTAGATGCTTTCAAGATTTCTAAGTTATATTAATGGTGATTATATTTTCTATTCTAAAAAATTAAAATGTTCAGTCTGATGAAATGGCACCTATGAAAGAATGAAATAAAATGTTAAAGATCATTATAATTCTGGGATATATGAGATATCCTGGAATACCTGAGATAGTTTCAAATATATACAACATGTTCTCATGTGACACAATTTATCAAATAATTATTTATCCCCATAAGATGTTCATACTGCTAATTCTCAACAGCATTTTAGGTCATTAGATGCCATGACTCATATGTTTTAGTTCTTCTGACTTCCCCTTTCACATAGTACATGTATGCTGCTTCTGCTGCGGTCATGTCCGACTCTGTGCGACCCCATAGACGGCAGCCCACCAGGCTCCCCCGTCCCTGGGATTCTCCAGGCAAGAACACTGGAGTGGGTTGCCATTTCCTTCTCCAATGCATGAAAGTGAAAAGTGAAAGTGAAGTCGCTCAGTCATGTCTGACTCTTCTCTACCCCATGGACTGCAACCCACCAGGCTCCTCCGTCCATGGGATTTTCCAGGCAAGAGGACTGGAGTGGGGTGCCATTGCCTTCTCCAATAGTACATGTATACGGTTCCCCAAATAATTTTTAGTATAAAAAAGAAAACAAAATAAACGTAAACACTTTCCAAAAATGTATTGATCATTTTATACTGAAGAGCTGAGATGGGAGCTAGACAGTTTCTGCTTAGGTTAATTTTTTGATAATTTCTCCATTTCCACATTCTATCTTATCATGAACACTTTCTCATTTATAAATGCCATCCATTAGGAAGAGACACAGGATGTCTTGTGCAATTCAAGAGTCCACTTAAATAGAACTTTCCCTAAAATGATAATACAGGATGATGTAAAGAAATAGAGCCCTCATCCTTGTCTGGCTCCACACATGGTTATCTTGTTCCTATACATTCACAATATTGCTCTTAGGGTATAAGCCATGGCCCCTGCCTAGAAAATTCAGTATTGTGCAATGAGTGACTGAGCCCCTGACAAATACTCTAGATTCAGAGTTAAATCAGTACTCTGTGGGACATGAAATGACAGCCACCTTTTCTGTCCATATTTCCATTGTAAACTTGTTAGTAAATTAACTCTTAATAATAATTACAAGATTCCTGTAGACTGCCATAGCATAATGGCAGACCCTAGATTTTTCCCAATTGCCTTACATATTCAGAAACATTTTAAAATTGGAACAGACTTGTCGATTGTCTCTTTATGAATCCCACATTTCCCATCAAAGGCCAGAATATATAGAACTTGAGTAACTTCACCAGGACCAAATAAACAAACAAAAATCCCACAAAAATGAAACAAACAAACAAAACTCTGGAGCTTATTACAGGCCAAAACCTACATGTGTGTTAAGATTAGAAATGAGCAAAATATTCACTAAAATAGAAGAAGGTCCTTAGCCCTACTGCATACAGTCTTACTTGAAAGAATACTTATTATTATTATTATTGTTGGGATGTCCATAGGATCCTCATATGTTGCAGTGACCATAAAGCCTTTACTCTGAAAATGTTTCTTCAAACATTTCTTATGTTTTGGAGGCATGCATGCAGAACTGGAAGTGAAGGAAGAAGAGGAAAGCCACCAGCCTAGTCTCAGCAGTTGTCTATAATACAACAATCAGCAGAATACTAGAGGGCAAAGCCACATTGATCTCTTACCCTGGTGAAAAGCAAAAGATCACTTAGCTGGTCTTCCAAACTTGTAGAAATGTGAAGGAGCCTATGTGATTTAAAATGTCATCTATTTGTATCCATCCATCACTAAATCCAGTAATATAAAAAAATGTAATCAGAAAAATAATGTACTGTGTTTTGTTTTTTTTTTCTGGACAGAGAATCTTTGTACTTTGGGTCACAACAGAATTTATCTTCCAAGTCAGGCCAATTTTAAAAGGGAAAGGGGTCTTTGCTAATACTTCTCTGGAAGAACACATGTAAATTGGGACATAATGCTAAACTGGGATTCAGAATGTATCCTTAAAGGTTAAAATTCAGATGGTGCTTAAAAGGATGCATGGATTATAATAAGAGATGCAAAATAAAATAACAAACAGATCCCCCAAAGTGCATATCAGTCTTGGATATTAAAAAATGACCCCCTATCTTTGAATCTCAAGATAGTCAAAATTTCCCCAATGCTTCTTCTTGGGAAGCAAAGTTGAGAAGGGCGGTCCTGGGACACAGGCCAGGTGCACACAAATCAGAGCTGCAGTGTTTCTCCCCAATGGGGTGGAGGAGGACCCCAACTTTGACTCCTCTAGGACCTTCTTTTCCTCCTCACTGGCGATTAGTCATGCTGTGGTGTTTAAAACTGAAACGTTCATTTTAAATACTACAAAAATGTGGCACAGAGCGCAGGCAAGGCATCTGTTCCAGCAAAATGTTATGTTTTGATCATTTTCAAAAATGATTTTTCTGTTTTTAAAGAAAGTGTGTGGACATGGAGATGAGTCAGTCAATCTGAGGGGTACTGTATGCTGGGTTATTTTGAAAGCTGTAAAATTTAAAAATACATGGAAAGAAAATAATTTTCCTTAAATATTATTTCAATTTTATTCTTTGACTTAGTATTTTTTTTTCTTTTTTAATCTTTCCATAGCATCACATTCTTTGCCAGGAGAAAAAAAAGTCATCTTGAAGGCAGCTATAGAACCATCATCATATGGAAACCTAGATGCAGGCCTACAAAAATGGTTATACTCAAATTTGTAGATCTAGGTGATCTTAACTGAAAAGATGGTGCTAGAAAGCAAAGGTAATTTACTTAGGTATATAATTGCATTTCTTTTTAAAACACTTCCTGGTTATGTAAATTTTACCCCAAAATTAATCTATACCCTGACTAGGGCTTCTACCACTTTAATACCCTAGTATTACTCAAGTGAAATTGTATATACATTGCATTGTAACCTCAATATTTTCTATTCTGACCTACATGCCCCTTACTTTTCCAAATGAAATGCATTTAGTGTATTAACATTGATAGCCTGAAAAATGTAGGTTATTCCTCAGAATTAGAATATTTGGAAACTCCAACATAATATACTGTAAAACAGAATTTCAATATGCTTTCTCTTACTTCTCTATCTTTTTTTTAGTCTTGCAGTAATTCTATTCCTCAGAGCCTCAGAAGTCAACTGTAGTGTGCTGTCTGTGAATACTCATATGTAGTTTGGTCTCGTTTGTACAGTTTGAGTCTCACAGAGAGAGGAACATACAAGTTCTGGTAGAGAATGAACACACTGATTTGTGTTTTTCCTAAAGAAAATCATGTTATTTTCTGTGCCACTTCTTTATCTGGAGAACTGGAGAGAAATGACAGTTATCTACCTTCTGATAGATTATCGAATTCTGAGATGTCAGAAATCATTTGCATTTGTAAAGCAATTAGCTAGAGTTCACAATACAAGTATATCAATTGAAATAAATCAGAACAGCTACCTAACCATTTTTATCTTGATCTGTTCATTTTGGCCATGTAAAGCAGAACAATCAATTGGTCCAACCATTCTGAGATACAAAGTGGCTGTTAAGAAAGCCAAAACACCAGATTGGCTGCTTTTTTTAATTGGTGTTTTTCACAATATGAAAATATTGGGTGAAAATGAAAAAACTGAGTCAAAGATCCAGATGTTTGATCCTCCCATTGCCAAATAGCCACACATTTTGTAGCATTCAGATTTGCAACTGAATTTCTCAGCTTTCACCAGAAAGCCTGTCATCATATAGATATAGCCTTCTAAGGAACTATAAACATGAAACTGATATGGTCCCAAGAAAAGCATCTCTTTTACCCAAGATAACAGTTGCTTGTGCATCTGCTGTTTTCTCCTCACTAGGCAGCTTCCTGGACAGGAAGGGCACAGGATCCATTGTTCAAAATCCTATAGTGTTCTTTTCTTTATTTAGGCCTGAATCTGCTTAGAAAGGAGAATACCTGTGTAAGCCAAGTAAGGACCATGACAAGAAAAACTTCTTTTCTAAATTGGTCCATTTAGTAGTTCAGATATAGATGCAGGAGCTGTCATGGCAGCATCAGGAGGGACATGAACTGGACCCATATTTTCTGGACTGATTTGTCTTATTATATCCTAACTAGGGCTTCTATTAGACAGCAAAATTTTATACATCAAACCATTCTAGCTGTCCTAAATTCAGTCTGCCAACAACGCTTGTATCAAGGGAGCTTAGCAAAACTAAATAATAGTAGCCTTAAAGGTGTGTGTCGAGGAAGGTGGGGTGGAAAAGGTTACAAGTTAAATGTACTGTTTTTTTGCCTATTTTTAATGGCTGACATTTGTTTGCACTGCTTCTTCTGCACCCGGGCACATATTAATTCAAAGCCACAACCACAGTATGCATTATCTGCAATTTTTCTTTTTTTTCCTCCTTGGATTCACTCCTCTTGAAATATCACATTTTAATTATGTGCATAGCAATGACTTCATTGCTTCTTAACTCAGCAGCAGCCAACTCATTTTCCCCTGATGGTATGATGACCTGTCCTTGTGGGAGAAACCCATCTGTTTATATTCTTTAAGCTGTATCTACACAAAGAACAGGTTTTGTATGTTTTGAAACCATCTTTTCTCATTTCACTACTCACTGCTTGCCTAGAAAGGAGAAACTAAGAAAATAGGAGGAAATCACTGGGTTCAATAAGTATTTCTAGCAAAACCAATAAACCATGAACATACTTGACATAAAGTACATGGCCTGAAAATTATTGAAGATCATGGATTTTAAATCATTTAAGTATTTGATCTCAGTGTCAAATACAAGCATAAATCACTTAACATAGGCTCTGGTACATGGCATAAAAAATAATAGTTAAATTTTTCACTGGGATTATATTGAATATATGGAGGGACTGGGAGATAAAATATTTGTCTCTTGGTAATGTGCAAATGCTAATGAAAACTCTTTTAGCAGCCTGCTTGTCTATTTGATGCTAATAATAGGTTTATAAAGGAAAATGATTCTACCTGTCTGGCATAAATTCCTGGCTTGACAGTAAACATTGGTTGAGATGTACTTAATAGAGTATCTTAAAAAGAAATTTTGTACTGTCAATTTACTTTTACAAGTAATTGGGGAAGATTGTTATCACCTGTCACAAGAAATCTTTCCATGAGAAGGGTTTTTTCCAGGAAGAATGCAATGTTCATGTGTAGAGATTTTTGCCCTCTATATAGCTTCTAGATTCTACCATGAGGAGAATGGTCTTTGGTAATGATGGTTTGGCCCATCGTCAATTAGGGGGATTCCATATAAATGAGATACTATCTCAGATTTTATCCAGACCAAATTTAATTTCAATCCTGGAACAGAGCTGGTAAAAGCTTTAAAAAGTCTTCTCAATCCATAGGGAAGGCAGATCTTCAAAGGAAAGAATGAATTTCTTTGTACATAGTCACTTATTAAAGAGCTAGGTTAAGACTCATGAGGGTACAAACCATTGTCTGGTCTACCTGTGGTGGTTTAGTCACTAAGTCATGTCCAACTCTTTGCGACCCCATGGACAGTAGCCTGACAGGTTCCTCTGTCCATGGGATTCTCCAAGCAAGAACACTAGAGTGGGTTGCCATTTCCTTCTCCAGGGGATCTTCCCAACCCAGGAATTGAACCTGGGTCTCCTACACTGCAGGCAGATTCTTTACCAACTGAGCTATGAGGGAAGCCCTGAGGGTCTAGTCTAAGCAATGTCAAATTTAGCCCAGGTCCAGAAGCCCATAATACTCAAGCACAGGCTTAAACATAATCAGTCCTGGAATTAAAGCAAACTTAAATTGCCAGGATAGCCTTAGATCTTTCCTCCTGAAGAGTTTGAAGCTGGAGATAGCTTATTAATGTCTTGAACTTAAGGTTCAAGAGCCTGGAGATAAACAGGCAGTCGGTACTAGTGAGAGTGGACTGCTTCAGCTTTACTTCCTAGTCCCACCATGGGATGCAGACTGCATAGTGCATCTGTCCAGGTCACAAGTTTTCCCACCAATTCCTTCACATTCCCTTCCAATTTTTTTTTTCTCTAGTTCAGAGAGATCTGAGCTTGGCTATGGACCCCAGCCACATTACAAAGCATATCACCATTACTTGGAAAAAGAAGGAAAAACATAGAAAACATACTAGGAACTAAGAGGGCAGAAAAATCACTTTAGGTTGGAAAATGTTCCCAAAGGGAAAAGAATATGTGTTGGGTTTAAAGATAGACAACAGCTGAAAAAGACATTCTATGAAGGCAAATGATGAAAGAGAAAGGCAAATCTGAATTGCAGGGAACAGACTGGAAGTGAATAATTACACAGCTAGAATTTGGGAAGTGGCTCTACTGGCATCACATTGATCTAATGAAGACAAATGACTAGTATTTCCAGGGGAGGAGCAAGACCTTGGCACCTCTAACATTGCCTCCAGCAGCCTCATGAGGCACAGTTTTCACTGGAAGAAGGGACACGACTTTTATTAAACAACTACTCCTTTTCAGGAAATGTTCTTCTAGGCAGATGTCAGTAATATGCTCCATATCCTGCTGATGTATATTTCATTATCTTTGTAATGAAATTATTATTTCATTATTATTATTAGTCAATAATTGAAAAGTGAAAAAGTGTCACTCAGTTGTGTCTGCCTTTGCAACTGCATGGACTGTATGTAGCCCACCAGGCTCCTCTGTCCATGGAATTCCCCAAGCAAGAACACTGAGGTGGGTTGCCATTCCCTTCGCCAGGGAGCCAACTATTATTATTAGCTAATTATTAATCTGTTGTCTCTCAGCTTCAAATCCATCTTTTGTTGTCAGCTTTATGTTCAGGGCCTGAACAGAAATTACATTTCTGTCCATCAGTGGGTTCCATATGAGGCCCTGCTGATAGAGGAAGCTAGAGTAGGACTGCAAGTCTGGAGGACTTGTTTTTCCCTGTCTGTGAGTGTCACTGGAGCAAGGCTTCTTCCCCTCAGCAGTATAGCGCACTCAAGCAGCAGCTGAATCTCAGTTCAGTTCAGTTCAGTCACTCAGTCGTGACTCTTTGTGACCCCATGAACCGCAACATGCCAGGCCTCCCTGTCCATCACCAACTCCCAGAGTTTACCCAAACTGATGTCCATTGAGTTGGTGATGCCATCCAACCATCTCATCCTCTGTTGTCCCCTTCTCCTCCTGCCCTCAATCTTTCCCAGCATCAGGGTCTTTTCAAATGAGTCAGCTCTTCGCATCAGGTGGCCAAAGTATTGGAGTTTCAGCTTCAACATCAGTCCTTTCAATGAACCCCAGGACCGATCTCCTTTAGGATGGACTGGTTGGATCTCCTTGTAGTCCAGGGAACTCTCAAGAGTCTTCTCCAACACCACAATTCAAAAGCATCAATTCTTCGGTGCTCAGCTTTCTTTATAGCAGCTGACTTTAGTTGGCAGTTTTTCCTACACTGACAGAGTGGGTCTCAGGAAGCCCCCTCAGAGGCACCAGCACTCATGGAGTGACGCCTTCTCATAGGCTGGTTCCTGGCTCTAACTAGGCTGTTCCTTCAAGCTTGGAAGTGTTAGCAGTCCCCTCCTCTTTCCTTGGTTCCCCCATAGTTGTGGGTGGTGGCTCTTTGCTGCACTGGCCACCTCCATGATACCTTAGAATTCTTTTACTCTTCTAGTTCTTCCACACATAACTAACAACACTTCATACTGGAATCTCTCCATTAAAATAACTGGGATGGCTTCTATCTCCTGACTGAACCTAAGGCTCACATAGATTAACTAATCTATTTGACTTTTTGAAGTTTCCACAACTAACTTGGAACTTATACACTAGTTTATCTGAAGAAACCTTTTATTCTTTTATCTCTCATCATGATAGCCTTCAGTTAGATACTTGCAGAGACAGAATTATTATTATTATTATTTTACTAAGTATAACTCACTTGAATTAGTAGCAACTACTATGGTTTTGGGTGATAGAAATCCAAATAGAACTAGTTTAGGCCAAAGGGAGAATTCCTTGACTCACACCCACACATGGTGAAAGGCAGAGGATTCAGTTGGGTGCAGAACCAGGCTTCAGATGTACTATGCTTGGGATGAGGAAGTCTCGCTATCACTGCCCTGACCCCCAGCACGGTGTACACACATGGCCACACCTTTGCTTCCTATTTCATTTCCTCAGATTGAAGACAATCCACCTGCTGATTTGTATGTTCTAATTTCAGCATCAGAGAGAGTTAAAACTTGCTTTTTCTCTCTCTTATCTCATGCCCAAAAGTTCCAGGAGAGGGCTTTATTGGTATGATATGGATTGGGAGTCCATACCTGTGCAGAAAAGCTGAGGGTGACAAGAATATTATTCCAGCTTGGATTATATGCTTTCTCCTGCAACAATAAACAGTTGGCAAAGGAGAAGGATTTATAAACCAAGGGATACTCCTGTTTACACCCCAAAGTTAAAGTGGAAGAAAGATTTCCCAGCAGAAGGGTGCATACTAGCCTAGGCAAATGAAACAATAGATGCCCCACTCTTACAATAGACTTTACATTCACACTTTGTGTGTCTACAGTGCATAATAGTTCACACCCCTATGCTTTGCAGAAATATGCAGTCAATCATTATTTAAAAAATTGGTCAGTTGTTTTGGTAAATGTTAGTCCTACCCAGGTCTGCCTCATTGCAGGCAGATTCTTGATCATCTGAGCCACCAGGGAAATCCAGTCCTATAAATCCTAGATTTTGAAATGCCTTCCTTTAAAAAACAATATTGCCATAAAGTCTTTCCTAATAGTTTAAGTGTTAAAAGTGAAATGTACAATCATAAATTTCAACCTTCAATGATCTTTCAGTCAGTACTTCTGGGGCTAACTGTGGCATTCTTTAGGATGCAAAAACTTCACTTTAAAACACATTAAATTTTAAGCACCATGTCCCAGGCCCTAATTTAATTTTACAGACATTCTATTTAACCCCACAGTGACACCAAGAAGTGATCATTGTCATTCATTTTTATAGGAGAAAGCTAGGACTTGGTGAGAGTAAACAGATTAGTCAAATTTGTGAAATTATGAAGTGGTAGATTCAGGATTACAACACCAATCTAAATGAATCATACTCCCCTCTTCTAATCACTATGTTTGGAGTTTTCAGCTGAGCTCTGTGGAGTACCGGGTTTGGCAGAGCCCACTTGGGGCCACCTGCTGCCCCAGTCAGCTTGTCTCATGCATCTGACTCCACCTTGTTCCCTCCTCTACATTAGATGGAAGCTGTCTGTATACCATGCTCATTCTAGGCTTTGCAAAAGTCTCTTTAGTATAAATTACTTCATAACAAGTTAACATTGGCAGCATCTTTAGTCTCTACTCATGAGATGCCAGTAGCATTCCCTTCCCCAGGTGCAACAGTCAGATATGTCTCTAGATATTGGCAAATATCCCCTGGATGACAAAATCACCCCCAGTGGAGAAATAGTTTGTTTGCTTTTTAACTTTTTATTTTATATCAAAGTGGGTTTCCCTGATGGCTCAGACAGTAAAAAATCCATCTGCAATTCAGGAGACCTGCGTTAGATCTCTGGGTTGGGAAGATCCCCTCCAGTATTCTTGTCTAAAGAATTCCATGGACAGAGGAGCTTGGCAAGTTACAGTCCGTGGAATCACAGAGTTAAGACATGACTGAAGTGACTTAACACACATGCATAGCTGATTAACAATGTTGAACTAGTTTCAGATGGACAGCAAAGGGACTCAGCCATACACACACGAGTATCCATTCTCCCCTAAGCTTCCCTCCCATCCAGACTGCCATATAACATTGAGCAGAGTTCCCTGTGCTATCCAGGAGGTCCTGCTGGTTATCCATTTTAAATACAGCAGTGTGTACATGTTGATCTTCAACTCCCTAACTAACCCTTCCCTCAGTCCTTCCCCACCAGCAACCATAAGTTCAGAGAACTATGTACCTCATTGGACAGAGGCGAAGGATGCTGTTAATGAGTTCTAAAGATGTCTTTTTAAAAAATGAATTTTACAAAATGGAACCGTGGTTTTACAACATGCTGTGACCTGTACCAACATGTACCTAAGTACAAGATGATGCTAAATGCTGGTGCTTTTATTGCAATTTTTATCTGGGTCATTACATTTTCAAGGTTAAATGAACTTTGACATATGAAGAGGAGTCCTTCTGGTAGAGAATGGAAAAGGGGAAGCCTTGCGGCACTGGGAATTGCAATGGCAAAGGCATTAGATGAGCTTAATGATCTAAAGAGTGGTCCTATTTGCAGGATTAGGGAATGAAGAACAGGAAGGGCATGAGGTTCTGAAAGCTGACTTAAACTCAGGTTGTAAACTGGAAAATGAATAAGTGAATAGATTAGTGAAATAGTGTAATAAGAGTTGGAACTATGACAACAGATAGAAAGTGTAGCAACTTTCTAATAACGGTTAGAAATTTCTTTCTAGCAATTCTGAAATGAAATTAAATTGAATTGAGATTCAGTCATTAGGACTTTATTTTTGATTGGATAGCTCAAGCATCAAAGAAAGTTCTTTGTTTCAGAGCTTGGCTAATTGGGTTTTGGTGATGTCATTGCTTTGTCTCAGCTTCAGCCCTCTACCCCCTCTGTCACTGCCGGGCTTCTCAGCTATATCGCCTTCACCATCTCCCACTCAACCTGCCCTACTGCTGACCTGTATCTCCCTCCAGCCTGTATTCCTCAACATTTTCACTGAAACTTTTGCTGATACAATTGGAGACTTGCATGATGTCAAATTTCATGTCAAGAGATGTCTTGGCAGCACTGGATGCTACTGATCCCTCTTTTCTTTGTGAAACACTTCCTTCTCTTGGTTTTTGTAACACAATCCACTTTCTTTTTTCTTCTGTCACCCACCCTTCTTACTCATCATTATATAACAAATATTTATTGAGTCTATACTCTACATTATATTCCAATAACTGTTATATAGTTGTAAACAAAACTGACAAAACACTCCAGTCTCATAGAGCTTATATTTCAGCGTGGGGAGTCAAGTGATAAAATAGACACAAAAATATGCAGTATACTAGATAAGGATAAATGTAAAGAAGAAAAAAACTAGGAAGAGGTATTAAGGGGTTCAACTTTGAAAAGAGAGATTAGGGAGGACTTCACTGAGGTGACCTCTGAGCAAGAAAGTTGAAGGAGGGGCCACATGAATGAATGGTGGGAGATCTGTTCAAGCCAAGGGAATAGCCAGAGCAGATGCCCAACGTCAGGAGCATTCCACTTGTTTGAGGACCAGCAAAGAGAAGAAGCTGAAGCTGAAGCTCCAATACTTTGGCCAACTGATGCAAAGAACTGACTCATTAGAAAAGACCCTGATGCTGGGAAAGATTGAAGACAGGAGGAGAAGCGGATGACAGAGGATGAGATGGATGAATGGCATCACTGACTTTGGACATAAGTTTGAGCAAGTTCTGGGAGTCAGTGATGGACAGGGAAGACTGGCATGCTGCAGTCTATGGGGTCACAAAGAATTGGACATGACTGAGTGACTGAATGAACTGAAAGAGAAGAAGACTGAGAAGGTAAAATCATGGATGAAGACTAGCTGGTGAGAAGAAACATTGCTTAGGGACTTGGTAGACTTTTTGTTAGGAGTTTGGCTTTGTAGTCTGAGATAGAACTCTGGATAAGTTTGAGAAAATTGACAAGATTCAACTTGTTTGACAGAATTACTCTGGCTTTTGAATTAAGAAGAGTACCTGGGGACAAGGATAGGAACAAGGAGGTGGATATCGTTCAGTCTTTGAACCAGGGTGATCATTGCAGTTGTGCTAAGAAGCATGTGGATTCTGAAAATACCTAGAGGTACAAATGCTATTATTTTATTGAGGGGTTTGATGTGGCTGTGAAAAAGAGAGAAAAAGAAGTTAAGGATGACTCCAAGCTTTTTGAACTGTACGAAAGCAGGATTGAGTTGTATTAACTGAAATGGGAAAGATTACAAAGCAAGTTTGGAGAGGATATTCAGAGCTTTGGTTGTAGGATGGTTTACCAGTGTAACTGAATATTTGTGTTTAGCGAGATTTTCAAACTAGAGAGGTATATTTGAGAGAAGCTAGATACACAGGTGGGCTTGAAAGTGATAATATTGGATGAAATCACCAAGAAAATGGGTTTTGATGGAGAAGAAACTGAGCCCGAGCCCTGGGGCACTCCAAAGTGAAGTGGTTTGGTTGACGAAAGAAGCAATGTGGGAGACTGAGAACTGACAGTGAGGCAGGAAGAAAACTAGATGTGGTGCATTGAAAGCCAAGTAAGATGCATGCATCAAGCCGGGAGTGAAAACCTGTGTCTACTGCTGCTGATAGCGAGGATGGCTACAGGTCATGGTTTTCCCAGCACCGTCTTCTATCACACCTGTTGTTTTAGCATGATTATTAACAGTACCAGCTTTCATTTTCATAACTGAAGTGGTCAACCAACTGGGTAGGTCAAGTAATGTCAACTGAGGATTGATTCATATTAAGAAATGCAAAAGTTATTAAGGATTTTGACATAATCAGTTGTGGTGGAGATCCTAGGGGTCAGAGCCTGGGCAGAGAGAGCTCAGGATAGAATGTGAGTACAGGAATAAGACGTAGTGAGTACAGACAACAGAATAAAGAAGTTCTGCTAATAAAAGGGATCAAGAAAGTCGATGGTGGCTAGAAGGCATTCTACTGTGAAGAGTGGGAGGGTTTTTTATTTGTTTTGGTAAGACGGGCCTCTCCATCTCCTTTTCTATTCCTCCTCTTTTCTCTGTCCTCCAAATGATGGGCTTCATAGATATTAGTCCAAGCCATCTTTTTATTTTAAATTCTCTTCCTTGGTGACCTATTGATTTTCATAGCTGTAAATACAATCTAAATGTTAACAACTTCCAAACCAAAAGCTCTGGTTTCTTCTCTTTTGCTCAAGATATATAAATTCAACTTCCTGATTTAGATGGCTTCTTGAAAATACCTCTAATGGACATCTTACACTTGATCCCTCCCAAACTGAATTTTTTATACTCTTCCTCACCAAATCTACATTTGTGTACGTTTTCCTCATCCTGCACATGGTACCAGCTTCTCATGCCAAAAACCTAGTGATTATTCTTGACATTTGTTTCCCCACTCATCTCCCTACTCCTTGTTATTGCTATTGTTCAGTCACTAAGTCACGTTTAACTCTTTGTGACCCCAAGAACTGCAGCATGTCAGGCTTCCTTGTTCTTTATTGTCTCCCTGAGTTTGCTCAAACTCATGTCCACTGAGTCAGTGATGCCATCAAACCATCTCATCCTCTGTCACTCCTTTCTCCTCCTGAACTCAATCTTTTCCAGAATCGGGGTCTTTCCTAATGAGTCGGCTCTTCATATCATGGTGGCCAAAGCATTGGAGCTTCACCTTCAGCATCAGTCTTTCCAATGAATATTCAGGATTGATTTCCTTTAGGATTGACTGGTTTGATCTCCTTGGCATCCAATGGACTCTCAAGAGTCTTCTCCAGTACCCGTTACTCTTCGCTAAGTCATGTCAATTCTACCTTAATATACAAATAGCGTATTATACCATTCCTGGGTCTATTTTTATGCAGAGTTACTCTTCATCTTTTATCTTCTCTATTCTATAACAAAGGGAATTTATCCCTGAAAATTATGTTTACAGACCCCCATGGCAGATGGCTTCTGTCTTCCTTAAATGAAGGACACTGACAGGATCATGGAGAACAGGAGGAAAGGAGAGAAAAGAGCATTTCTTTTTCCACCCCATGATCCGTGGCATCTATGCAATGGTTCCAGCTTTCGAGCAGATAACTCTAGCCCAGGAGCTCCAGTGGTGCCTTCTTCTCTCCTAGTTCCTCCAGCTGAGAAGGATGAAAGTATCTGTTGTTTAAGGTCAAGGATGTCTCACTCTCCTCTATTGGTTTAGCTCTTCCATTGCCTGAAGAGTAACTCCAGAGATTATATTTCTTTTAGTTTTCCTCTATTCTAAATAGAATGCTTTCTAGTTGCCTTTTCTAATTGGAGCCTCAGAAATACTCATCCACTTTTCTCCTTTTCAAGAACAACTATTTTCTAAGCTATCATTATCTCTTCCCTAGACCACTGCCCTCTAACTGGTATTCTCCATCTCTAATCTTTTCTTCTTTTGATCCATTTACACAGTTGTCAGAATGATCTTTTAAAAACTTAGGGTCTCCTTTAATGGTTTTCAATTCCATGGAGAATAATTGACTATCTCCTTAAGCTGCCCACAAGTCCATGCCTACTTTGGTTCTCACTATTTCTCCAACATCATCTCACTCGTTTCCATCAAACACCCTTCTCCCTCCACCTCCTACAACCTTACCCTTTTTATGAAACTCCTACTCACATATCATGTAAAACCAGTCCTCTCCCACTACCCTGTTATTTTCTCTTTTGGTTTTCTGGTCTTTGCCTTCCTCTGATATATCCTGATTTACAATTATGTATTTACTTACATATTTGTTCTTTTTCCCTTTTCAATGAAAGTTTCAGGAAGTCACAAAACAGGATTGTAGTATTCTTCATCATTTAACCAGTGCCAGGCACAGTGCTTAACCTGTAGAATGTGTTCTCAGAGTTTGTGTTTGAATATATGAATAGTAATTATTCACATTGGAGCTTCCCTTGTGGCTCAGTGGTAAAGAATCTGCCTTCCAGTACCTGCCAGTGCAGGAGACTTGGGTTCTATCCCTGAGTCAGGAGGATCCCCTGGAGAAGGAAATGACAACCTACTCCAGTATTCTTGTCTGGAAAATCCCATGGGCAGAGGAGCCTGGTGGACTACAGTCCATTGGGTCTGTAAGAGTTGGACACAACTTAGTGACTCAACACCATCACCACCGATTATTCACATTAGCATTGTCTTCACTCTTTGGTTATAGTGGTCCTTCTCTGAAGCACAACTAATAACAAAATAAGCTGTGATTTATACTTAGAGTCAGTAATGGATCAAGTCCCACTCTACAAGGTATTTATTGGCTGTATGCTTGGAGGGAAACTAAAGAAACTGTAGTTTGGGGAACCAGAACTTAAACACTCACTAATCCTTTCTCTGCCTATCTTCTCCTACCCTCTATTAAGTAAGCTTATCGGTTTATATTACCAACTCTTCCAAACGTGCTGTAATATGAAAGGAAAATCCAAGGTTCTCAGAATAACACGTGAGGCTGCTATGAGCCTGCTTCCTTATTCCTGGATGACCACTTCCGGCTCCCACAGCCTGATCTCAGGCAGTACCACTGTCTCAGAAATACCACTCTCTCACACACCAGAGGGGTCTTCCAGCCTTCAATCCATGCCATTGCCTTGTCAATGCCTTTGCTGAGAGTGTCCTCTTCTCCTTGGCACCTGAGACACTCTGATCAATTTCATGATCCAGGACAAGGAAATTCTCTACTGTTGAGCTTCCTTCACTTGCCAAGTCACTCCTCCCTCTGTGTTTCTTTAGCACTTGATGTTTCTCCTTAGGCACTTTATTGCACTATATTTCAATTCTCTTTTAAAGGTCTCACTTATGTAACAGACTCGGAGTAAGACCATGTCCAACACACAGTGCAAGGCATAAAGGTGCTTCACAAGCTTTGAATGGATGATTGGGTGGATTGAAATTTGGCTCTTACAACTTTCATCATCTCAATTTTTTTTTTTTTTTTTTGCCACAGAATCTTCTGTTTGTTTCCTCTTTCATATCAGTTCCCAAGTTGGTCTTCTTAGTGGGTTGTTCCCCTTTCCCAAAACTCTTCCCTTTGTAGCTTGAGCTCAGTCACCACCTACCCATCAGTTCCCCACGCCACCTGGCCTATTGACTCTGCCTCCTGTTCTCACTCTGCCTTCCTCCCTGCTTGGTGGAAAATCTGGTCCCAGTGCCTCTACTTTCCAAAGCAGGGGAAGGAAGAGGCTGTGTCAGGGCTGCGATCTTGCTTCTGAGGGTGGAAAGGCACAGAATGGCCCTGCCACCCACTGCCCTCCCCTCCACCTCATCTTCCTCAAGGCTAGGAGCAGTCCCAGGGCTTGATGATCTAATCCATTCTGCCTCAACGAGGAGGGTACAGTGGGAGGAGACAGTCTGCAAATCAAAGAAATAATCAGAGGCTCATTTGCATGCACTATTGATTTTGGTTCCAGGACTTATTATTAGCAGCAGAGAGTGAGACCTCATACCTGTTTATGCTGTGAAGCAACCTTTCTACCTTTTCCATTCCAGCAATATTAGGGAACGATTCTGGCATTTAACTAGTGAGAATCTGCAAGGCCACGTTCCTCTTTGTGGATTAATCATGATGAACTCTAACCTTTCCTAATGAAACAGCCTTTTCGCTTCTTCAAAATCATTTCTTTTAAGAAGGCAGACAAAAAGCAGTGGTACTTCTGTATATATATCGCTCTGTTTCTATGACTGGTACCAGAAATTGTTTGGTTTTCTTTCCCCAGTGTTCTTCCTCAGATGAAAAGACTAGGAGAAAGCCCTGCAACCCCACAAGTCCGCCCGTTTGTTGAATTCAGTTCAAGATCATCCAGGTCTGCAAAACTCGGCTGAAGCAGCTTGTTGCATAATTTACCAGAGAAAAGAGGGCCATCTGGAGAGCCAATCTGGAGAACTAAGCAAAGGCAGAGTCTTTTTTTTTTTTTCCCTCTTAAGTTCTCCTTATTGACTCCCTGCCTATATTAGGCCTCAGCAATACTTGGCCTGTAGCCTGAAAGATGGTGGTCCAGGTCAAAAGTCTTGGCCTTCTGGCTTTGAACCCTAGCAAAGAACGACCTGGCCCACAACTACTAGCAGTCCCCACCCACCATCACTGTGCAAAGTTCTCAGTCAACTCCCACCAGTCTTAGCCCATGACACTGTGGGGGCCTGTGTCATTATGAAGGACAGCTGGTTTACGCATATGCAGAGGAGGCAGCTACCCACGAGGGATGTGGGAAAGCTCTACCAAATTAAAAAAATAATAATAATAAAAGGAAAGAAAGAAAACTGCCTTAACCTCTAGTCAAGGAGTAACTCATTTCTTCCACAGAGATTAAATTCTTTGTGTTAAAGCAATCTATTTCCTTTGAATCTAGAGCCTGTGAATGATTCTATGGAACAGTTAACATAATAAACTATTATCAGAGGATGATATCTTCTCAACAATTTAGGTGATCTTTCAAGGAGTGCACAGTGTTTGTATAGAACTGCCCCTCCATGGAACCTGGGGACAAGGTTAGAGATCAGAGGCTCCATCAGTCAGCCCCTGACTATCTCCCTGAGAATTTCACCCTGCCCACTGCTCCAGGCAACCCTGGTGGTAGGTGTTACCTATGCGCTAACTCCAGTTGGTCTCTAGTGATTTCCTTGAATATTTCATTGGGCAGGT
Source organism: Dama dama (assembly GCF_033118175.1). Lineage (NCBI taxonomy): Eukaryota > Metazoa > Chordata > Mammalia > Artiodactyla > Cervidae > Dama > Dama dama. The sequence continues at coordinate 76,262,688 of NC_083698.1, read as the reverse complement.
TTCTGGGTTGAAAAGGAAACAAACAAACAAACAAAAAAACAGTTGTTGATTCATGAGGTCTGCCTCAGGTGTGGGTTGAAAGGATGTGCCAGGAATTTTCCAGTGCTGTTTTCAACGCTTTTCTCAGTCTGCATGTTCTAATATGATCATATATAGATGTAGTCAATGTCCATAGTATAATTTAGCCAGTAAACATAAAATATATTTGAATCTGACATGGACAAGTTATATAACTAGGCCTAATTTCTCATCTATAGGATAGAAATAAAATTTATTTCATTAGAGCTTTTAAAAGTCTACTATCTAAGGACTACTTCATAAATCCTGCCACATGTTCAATTAAACATGTTTGTTTTCCTTTCTTTCCTTAGGTGGTTCAAAATGTATAGATTTAAACAAACTGATTTTGCAGGTCCAGCAGTGTAGAATTTCTTCCCTGTGTGCCTCAAGGGTCCTAAAGTTCAGACTTCAGGACTCGGTTTCTTGAATGGCAGCGCACCTTTGGCTTCCTTTCCTGCCAAAACCTTGAATTTGGCCGTGTGGGGTAGTGGAGGATTTGTGCAGTCTTGCATGAACCTCTACCGTGCCTCTGCTGAACAATGTTCTAATTATGGCCTTTCAGTTTCAACTGCACCTGCCCATTTCGCTATCAGAAAGAAAAATCTCTCTTTTCTTCCTCGCTTCACTGTTATACCTTAGAACCATGATTGTTTGGCTGTAATAGATATTGACTGGAGAAGAACAAACCTCAAAGGGTTTGGATTAAGTTCTCTCTCTGATAAACATGATGGAGTTCAAATGCTCCAGGGAATCCTATTCAAACTATCTTGACTTTGGGAGCCCGTGAAAACTAGAATAAAAATGCCTTTTTTGTCACTTTCTTTGGTTTGCTACTATCAGAGGAGACCAAATTGCAAGCCTGTGTTACTCCGAGTCTTTAGCTGCAATAGTCTCATAACGTGTTTTGAGATCCTAGGAAGACAATGTTTATTATGTACATGTAAAATATGAATAGCAGACTGGTCTTTGGTGTATCAAGGATCCTTAACTTTTTTCCTTAAACTCCTCTGGACTATCTAAATGACAGTCTGGTGACATTTATAATCCCCTTTTCTAAGTAAATATATTTTAGCTGCATAGGTTAAAATACATAGGATTTAAAAGACACCAACAGTACTAAAATATAATTTTCTCTGTGAACAGATTAGTTTCTCTTGGGATGCAGAAAGGTCTTTACAAGTAACATTTGTTGAGTTTTTATTATTAAAAATATCCATGTTCAATTTTCAGTAAAGACATAAAATTTGGAAGTTCTAATAAAAGCATTAAAAATTAAAAATCAGCTACAGCTTTAATTAAAAGAACTCTTTGAACATTGATTTATATCTGAGAGGTGGTTACATTACAAAAGAGAATAGCTTGCTCATTTTAAACACAAAACATAGTAAAAGTCCAGATGAAAAGTGAGCACAATCTTTGAGAATCTTCCAGTCAATACTTAATCTTGGAGTTTTCCAGTTAAATGGGATACAGAAGTTCATCTAAGTCTGGAGTATGGAATCTGGCCTGAGGATCAGATTCACCTGGGAAGATTTTTTTTTTTTTTAATTTAGATTCTCAGGCTCTATATCGTAGTCCTCCCAGCAAAGAATCTCCAGAGACAGGGCCAAGGAAACTGTACTTTTAAACGCTGCTTAGCGACATCTGATTATCAGCAAGAATGGGAAGCACTGATAACACAACAATCTCCACTCCTCAATGCAGCATGCTCTCTGATGAGATCTTTAAATGCTTCTTCTAAAGCATTTTTGGTTTGGAGATTCAGTTCTCATGCCCCAGTACAGACTTAAACTGGTAGCATCATGGTCTGTGACAGCTACCAAAAAAACAGGTTAACACTTCAGGTTCTAAAATCATGCTTTCTAGTGAGTTATGTCCTCATGGACAGCTTCCTTCTACCCCCTGTGCTCAGGTGCCCAGCACAGGGGTGGGCTGGCCCTGGCACAGCACGTGCTGGCCAGGGTGAGAGTGACATCTGAGGGGCGACCGGCATGGGGGGCTGATACTTGGAGTGCCTCTCTGGATCTGGATTGTAGGCTTTTTCATCCTCTTGAAGTCTACATGCTGCGTTTTATTCATTAGCACCTACGAGGGACTAATTGCCATCAGGCATGTAGGTGGAATTCCTGGCAGGGAGCAAGAAATGGAATAGGTTTGATGACAACCAATGATCTGCCAAAGCCCTGTCAGAAGGAGAACAGAGTCTTGCTGTCACTCATCCACCCCTTTAAATTCAAATGAAGATGCTTCTGGGTGGGGAGGGGGGAGGGGGTTGGCGCCCATCCAACTTTGCATTGAAGATACTGTACATTTTTACTGTATATGTGAACGTCCCTGCTCCTGGTGGTGCTGTTTCTAAAATGAGAGAGAGAAAGAAAGAAAGAAAAAGAAAATGTGAGGTCTTCAGTCTGGCCAGTTACACTTGCTGCTTTCTGTAATGTCAGTGGCCTGAGGTGACTCAGACATTCACCAATGGGCTGAAATCCAGGGGTCTGTACACCTCCTGGAACTATCTGCCTAGTTTTCTGTGTACTATATACATACATAATAGTGTTCTTCATTTTCATGGTGAGACTGTGCTCCAAGAAAAGACTATGAAATCTTGCATTACAGTATTGAGGCTGTCGTGGGCCACCCAGAGGTCACGGTCACAGAAATGGAACCAAGATCTCCTTGTAGGAAGAATTTCAAGCTCTCAGTAAAGCCCCACTGATCCAAACTGCAGTTTTTAGTAATTTCACAAAATCATAAACAACAGGCATGAGCTGCTGGGGTGTGGAGCCACATCCCCCAATGACAGTGGGTAGTAGTAACAGTGGGTGGCAGTGCTCATATATTTAAATCAGATCAAGTGATCCCTGATAAATGCCACGCATGTTCTTAACTCTCCCAAGTAACAAACTTCAGCAGCTCAAGTCAAACTCAGCCTTTTCCGCAGGTTTAGCCCCACCTCGCCTTCTTCTTGCAGCTCATTCTCCTCCCTGCTATTTTCTGTGGCTGGGAGGGAGCAGACCGGTTCCAACCTCTGCAGTGCAGATCCACTGCTATTCACTCAAGTCAAGGAATGACTCAGCCACCTCACAATGTTTTACTAAAGGAAAACTGCAGAATCTCTGGTCTCAAATGTTTAGCAGAATGCTAGCAAACTAGCTATCTTGGGTATGTCTATGGGTGAAGAGAAGGAGTTCAATTAGATGACCCCATAAAAGTCTTTTGGAAGCTAAGAAGTCAGCGATTCTTTAAATTATGCCAGGTTATGACTAAATTCTATGTAACATTATGAACTTTTTCAGCAAATGTGTCTTTAAGAATTTTATCATGTTAAATTACTTTGTATTTAATTTTGCTTTTCCATGCTTGGAATGGCTACATTTTGTTAAAGTGAAGTGAAGTGTTAGTCACTTCAGTCATGTCCAACTCTACGACCCCACAGACTGTATGTAGTCCACTAAGTTCCTCTGTCCGTGGAATTCTACAGGCAAGAATATTGGAGTGGGTAGACATTCCCTTCTCCAAAGGATCTTCCTGACCCGGGGATTGAACCCAGGTCTCCTGCATTGCAGGCAGATTCTTTACTGTCTGACTGCAAATGTTATGCCAGTGCCATTTGCAGGTGGGGTTAAAACAGCATTAATTAGCTTTATTGAATTGTTCCCTGACTTTAGTCAGGGAGTCAGTAACAAAGACACCATATATTTCCCTTGGCTCTTCTGGATAACTGGTCCTTCATGTCTCAACATGATACCTTAAAGCATTCCTGCCTCAAACCAAAGGAACATACCAGTTACAGAGATGCCATGTGGGTACATGCTTCTAAGAGAATTGGTGGTTAACAAGCCAGTTTACCCTTATTGTGTTGAATAATCATATTTTTAGCCAGTCCCAAAGTGGTATCCATGAACTCTACTTTAATTATATTAATCAATTGAAGTTTACATATTAGTATTTTCAAGAAATATCAGATGTCAGTAAGCCTCCTGCTAAAGCCATAGCGTCACTATAAATGACTAAATGATAAAGAGGAACTCAGGGTGTGAAGCTAGGAGAGGGGAAAGTTTGAAAATAGAACTGTTTCTCTACATACCATCTTATGCCCTGATATTTGGAAAGCACAGCTTCACATTGCGTGCTGTCCAATAGGCACTATTGTGAAGTGGAGGGAGATTGAGGGAAAAGAGAATGGGAATGAAAGGGCAGACAGGAGAAGTGCAGATATAGGGTACACCATAGACTCAGTGTGGGTTTATCTGCCAGACTGTAGAGAAAGGGCAATATCATGTAGGAATGATCCTTCAGAAACTCACTCTGAACTCTTTTAATCCATTTCCACTGAGTGGATGAACTAGTCCGCTTATTTTCAACCAGGTGAATGGTGGATGGGGGTCCAAGCAGAGCCTCCCAGTCTCACATGGGCTGGCAAGAAGTGAGAGGGCCTTGACAAAATGTGATTTCCCCAGTGCCTATCTGTGGTTGCCCAATCCCATTCACCTCTCCTTTCAGCCTCTCCAGGGACAAGCTATATCCCAGGACTGAATAACATCCCATCAGAATTTGGACAATATCCAGGCATTCTCATATCTTTAAATTGGATACAACAATCTCTGATCAAATGCTAAATTGCTTGTAAGTCAGAATTTACTAATTCAGGTTAAAAATTGGCCATTTCCACAAATCACTCAAGGACTGGATGGATGGACAGAGAGGAGTATGTATTTTTGGGTAGTCTTTAAGTATCTCAAGTGGAAATGGCAACCCACTCCAGTATTCTTGCCTGGGAAATCCCATGGACAGAGGAGTCTGGTGGGCTACAGTCAGTCCATGGGGTCGCAAAGAGTCAGACATGACTGAATGACTTTTACTTTACTTAAATATCTCAAAAGCTTTAACAGATCCTCTCCCTTCTTGTGGGGTCAGTAAAAGCTTTCTCCAAGCAAAGTTGATCCCCTACTGCTATTGATGCTTCAAAGGACATCTACAGACCTGCTCTTTAAGCCAACCCTTTCTGTCTTGTGTAGAATCTGTAGCCAGGATGATCACTCATTGAGCTTCAGCTTTGGATTTGTTCTTATGTTTTGCTTCCCAATGTAGACAAGATATTTCATTTACTTCATCCCTATGTCCCAATTGCCTAGTCTTGACTCCTCCTGACCATGATTTCTGAAACTCCAACTTTTGGGATTGGGTGATTATAAAGCTAGGAGTTTATTCATCACTCCACAAATTACATCATGTAGAAAGGGATTGATAGATCTGGAGGAGGAAACAATATTTAGCACCTACTAGGTGCTGTACATTTTGCATGAATCATTTCAGAATCTATACAACCACACCATCAGGGAGTTATTATCATCCTTATTTTGAACATGAAGAAACTAAAAGTTTAGATAAATTAAATAATTCCCAAAACTTACACAAATAAGAACTAACAGAGCTGGGATTCAAACCCAGATCTGACTTCAAAATATCTGCTATCTTTGAATACATTAACTGAAGACTTACAGAAGTCACCAGCCTACCTTCTTACCTAGAACCGTGTATTAGAACCAATATATACTCCATTGTTATTAGATTAAGCAAATTCATTACTGTTTCAAGAAACACCTGATATAAGCGTTCCACAGATATTATACAAGATCTAAAGAATCAGAAAGATGTAGTCCTGTCTCTTAAAATTCTCTCAGTCTGAGGAAAGTTAAATAAATACATAACTATGATATAATATAATATAATCATATTTGTTCATTAAAATACTAAGGGGCTAGGACATGGCTAAGGAAAGTTTATTTTGAAAGTTAGGATGGGATTTGTTCAAGGAACATTTGAAAAAGGAAGAAAACTCTTCTGATCTAGACCCAATGCTTTAGGAGGGATTCTCAAGGGAAGTGAGATGGGGCAAGGGTTCCAAACAGAAGGCGCTTCTGAGCAAAGGTACAGAGGCAGGCAAGCAACTGGAATGTTCTGGAATCTGTGAATAACCTGGTGTAGCTAACGAAGTACTTCTCAGATATCTGCTTCTAAATACCCCTAAAGAATAGAGTGAAAGTTTTTAATGTGAGATTAGGGTCAGGATGGAAATAATCTTACCAAAGTAGAATTTATTTGATATTTTTTGCTTTATTTTAAAAATTAGCAAAAATTACTATTTGGAATTCTAGTCCAAACTTTACCTGTATTTGTTTGTAAATAATGTTTTAAAATTGCTTGCCGTGTGAATTAGCATTTTTATGGGGGAATATCTGAAGCTCTGGGAAGATGTATCAAGCATATCCCATGGGCTTTATGTGTGTCCTGGTTACTTCATAAACTTTGTGTTGTCTTGGCTACCTCATAAACCTCAGAGTTTATGCCATTCTGTCTCACTTGAGAAGCATGGGCTCAAATAAACATGTACAACTAAACTGTCCAGAAGTGAGGCTGAACATTGAAGCTGGGCTTAGTTTATGAAAAATTCAGATCAGTGAAGTGACAGGATCATATCCCGATTTTTATAAATTTATCAAAGTAATCTTTCCATGTGATATGTGTTTTAAGTTACAGTCTAATTATGCAAAGCAGTTGGCTATATCAAGAAAAATAGATTATTTGATCAACATTTTCCTAAGGATGATGATATCATTTTCTCCTTCAGCCATTATTTTGTTCCTCACTGATCTCTGTTGCACACACATAGCCACCTTGTCTCAGGGATTTGTATAAACCCTCTCTGACGAGTGTTCTTACTACAGATATAGCCCAATGATGGGCAGGTGCATAGGATGGTAAATCTCACCTTGAAAGCATAGAAATGCTGGGTGGTTTGCAAAATAATTTGCGTGAATCAAATTAATATCTGTAGCAGGAAAGAAATTAGCATCTGACTTGGAACCTGCCAATTTCAGTACAATAAATTCCATGAAAAAAAATCCGTTCTACCAAACTCATTAGCATTTGATAAGGTTGGCTCAGATTTCTTTCTTTTTCATTTTTTTCCCCTTGGACTACCTGAGCTCCTGACATCAAGGCTGACCTTACCCCTAGGTCACTGGAGAAGGCCCTCTGCCCCCTCTTCCACCCTCAGTGATGCCTGAAATACTTTAAGTAGGAGACCAATCAATCAATTTTGCCTCCACAATATGAGTAACACCTAGACCTAAATTCATACAAAGAGATGAAAGCTGAAATCAGACATTTCCTAAGGCAACAAGTATGGGTCGATAGAAGGAAGGACAGCACACAGGGGTGCTCGAGGCCAGAAGGAATACCAGCTGTACCAAGTTTCAGAGAAAGCAAAAAAACAAAATAAAATAAATAAAGATGAGATTATGAGTAACAGAGCCAAATGTCACCTATTCCAGTTTTACCCAAGGCTTGTACTAATGAAACTACAATCTATTCAGTGACCCCGTGATGTAAAAACATGCTTCTTATGCTGGCAGCTTGTACTATTAAAGGTGAAAAACATTAGGACTATAATAAAATATGAAATTTATAAAAATTCTAATGAGAAAGTATCATTTGGATTTCCTGCAATCAAATTTTAACCATCTCCAACAAATCAGTTGTAAATGCATAAAAAATCCTTAATTTTAATCCAAAACAATGAAAAGTCCCATAAGCAAGAAATATAACAGAGTAAGCAAAACACAAATAAAAATCATCTTTTAGAATGCAGGTGAATATGGTGAGACTATATGCCATAGTTTTCACAGTTTACATGATTTTTTGTGTTTTCTCCAAATGCATTCAAAATGGCAATAGGGAAATGATGTATGATTATCATGTTTGAACAAGTGTCAAAAGGTTAGCTTGATGAGTCTTGTGAAGGAGCAAGTAATTTGATGTAGGATAATATTAACAACCATAAATAAACTCAGTGATGAATCAAGTACTTTAAGTTATTTTCCTATATCGAGGTAAGAATAATTTAAAATTTTACCAAACAAAATGAGTTTATTCTGTCTATTGAACTTCATTTGTGCTCTTACGGCCATAACTGACTCTAGGGAAGAAATACTACTTAGATGTAATAAGGATACCGGTGAGAAGTTAGAACAGTGATAAGGTGGACAGGATACTTGAATCCATAATTAATTTGCATTGTTTTGCTCCTGAACTTTTTGTCGTGAAATTTGCAAAATGAACAGAGGTGGAGGACATATGTATTACTTGTACTAGTATGCGATAGGTTGGCAACTGAATTTCCAGAGTTTTCCTCAGCCATGCAAAAATTGGGCATTTTAGTACCTATCTATATTATTGAGGCATATCTTTGAAATCTGTTTTCAGTTGGTAAATGTCCCACACTGTTATCATGTCATTCACATCATTCTTTCTGGCATATTCTAGGAATTGGATTCCTTTTTAGCTCCCATGCTTCTAGAGTTCTCTGAACTTAAGAGGCACATTTTCAAGTTTTTGTTCTATCAAGGTAAACCTAGAGGAAGAATGAAGTATACACAGAACCTCTCAACTGCAGGTAGCCCTCTGGATGTGCAGGTTCCATATCTTTGAATTCAACTGACAAAGGATAGAAAATTTTCAGAAAAAAAATACCAGCAAGTTCAATAAAGAAAACTTGAATTTTCTGTGCACCAGAAACTATTTACATAACATTTATATTGTGTTTACAACTGTTTACATAGCATTTATATTAAGCATTATATGTAATCTAGAAATTATTTAAAGTATATGGGAAGGCATAGGTTGGGCTTCCCAGGTGGCTCAAGTGGTAAAGTATCCACTTGCCAATGCAAGAGACACCAGAGATGCGGGTTCAGTCCTTGGGTCAGGGAGATGTCCTGGAGGAGGAAATGGCAACCCACTCCAGTATTCTTGCCTGGGAAAACTCATGGACACAGAAGCCTGGCGGGCTACAGTCCATGGGGTTGCCAAGAGTCGAACACAACTGAGTGAGCGCAAGCACATAAGCATATGTGTAGGTTAAATGCAAACACTGTGCCATTTTTATATAAAGGATTGAGCATCCATGGATTTTGGTTTCTGCAGAGTTCCTGGAAACAATCACCCAGGATACTGAGTGATGTCTATATGTATTAGTTGCAAAATGAATAAGGTGGTAGAGGAGGAAAAAGAAAGATCAATGTTCATCTTCTTGCTCTCTTTTGTGACACTGAAAATAGATAAAATTCTAGATAAACAAAGACTTTCTAAAATAACTGCATGAACTCTCAGACTAGAATTGAGCTTGTTCTACATGATATAGATCTTATTCCTAAATCTTTTGATTTAAAAATAAGGATAAAATACTAGGAAACATTAGATGATTATGTTTTACAGTGTTTCTTGGTTAGAGCTACAGATACATGATGGCCACAGAGAATGAGCTGTTGAATGTAAGCGGATTTTTCAGTTATAGGAGTTTGCCAATTTAACCATTCCCTCCACCCCCCCACACAATATTTTTAAATGAAAACTTCCTAAAATGTGTTAAAATAACCTATTTCTAATAACTCAAAATATTTGTTCAGTATTCTGTAGCATATTCTATAGAATTATTGAAATATACATCGCTACTTACCCTTAAATTCAATAACCTCACACTTTTTTGTGAGATGCTGAATCTATTGTTTATGGTTTTCCTGCATTGCCAAAGTTAACCAGGTGATGACCTAACTACACTTATGTCTTCTGGCCTTATCCTCCTAAAACACACAAATTATAATCTACATAGGATGAAAAATCAGGCTCTCAAACTTGTAGGAACTGGATTCAAAGTAGAACTAAATGGGGACCTGAAAAAACCTTGTTAAGTCTGTGGTCATTATTGGTCACCTTTTTGTGCCATTTCATCTGTGATCATATTCCAAAAATCTAAACTGTTTAATAAATGACTCGTGGATAAGTGAGTTAATAAAAGATGTTTTAGCTATAATTTAGATGAAGCTGTCATATTTTGCAAAAAATAACATGTTATTTCATTTATGTTTCAAGTGTAAAATATATCCTGCTTGATTTTATAACAATGATCTGCTGAGAAGGATTACCAAATGCATAAATCTCATAATTTAAGTCTTTGGCTTTCCTACAGAGGCCAACCTTGTCTAGCATACAATAGTTCTTCTAGTCTTTCGGATCCCTGAAGCAATGAAAGGAAACAGTGTTTGAATTTGCTAATGCTGCTCATTTATTTCCTTGGTGTTGTCATCCCATCGTGGCTACTGGGAGGGATCAACAATGCGATTTTAAAAAATGCAAAGTAGTTTTTAGTTTTAGTGAAAGAGGATGATCAAATGTCTGACAGAATCTCTAGAGGTTAACAAAATGGGACGATGTCCAGTTTCAGGCCACAAAACAATACAGAAGAATGAATGTGATATGCCATTTCTAATGGGGTAGGACTTTTGAAAACAGTCTACTTTTTTTTAATCCTGGTGTTGATTATAAACAGAAACTGCAACTTGCCAGACTTATATATGTCTCAGTACTTATACACATAAGCCCAGAGACTACAGCCTTATGTAACACTATGAAAATATCTGCATTTATATTTGTACAATTAGCTTAAAAACTATTATGGGAAAAATTGTTTGAGTTGTCAGAGGATACTCAGTTATGTGTTTTTAAATAAAACATCACAGCTATATTGTATTCTAATTTGAAAAATATTCATGCATATACAAGGAAACTAAAATAAAATTATAGAAAAGCAATATCTTATTTATTAGGTAACTAAGATGTTAGATATTTTAATCCCTATGAAACAAACCTAGTTTCTAGAGACAGGACAGTTCAACCACTGACATATTTGATCAAGGTTGATATGCCACTGGCTTCCTGAGATTTCCTTTTATTTACAAACACTTAAATGGCACTTACTATGAACAATAGATTATTCTAAGCACTTTATAAATAATAAGTCTCTCAATCCTCTTCAGAGTCTTAGAAAATATGCAATATTAGTATCCTCATATTACAGATCAATCAACTGAGGTACAGACAAGTAACTTGCCTGAAGTGGATTTTGAGGTCAGCAATCTGGCTGAGGACTCTATGCACTTAATCACTACTATATGTTACCTCACTAATTTACATCCCATGGCACCTGGAGCTATGCCACAGCTGCCAAACACACCCACATTGCCAGCATTGCTGGATCACAGGAAAAGTCAGGACTGAAACACATGCCATATTCAGACCAACTTCCTCACTCAACAGACGAGGTAGGCTCTGGCTTCGAGCCCAGTCTTCCATTCACACTCCTCTCCTTCCATCGTAAGACCTCCTCTGGTCATTCTCTTAAATGGGGGAGGGGTGAGGCACATGGGAAAGAGATCATTTCCTGTCAAGGAATTTTACTTGCATACACCAAAATCATTCAGAAAATATAGAAACTCAAAATAAAACGAGTTGCAGTCTCAATCCATTTGTTCCTGGGAGGTTCCTTGGTCCCTATGCAAATTCACACCCACCTCATCCCAGTAACCGCTTGCATAAAAGGAGTATTGAGAAGGAAGCCATTTGTCAAGCTATGACACCTGTGTATTAAAGCAATGCAAAACAACTTGCCTGCGATTCTCTGAATTTAGAAAGGCCACTCAAGTGATGCTTCCAGACCTAGCATTAATTAAGTGGCAAATTACATAATTTCAGTTTCAATTGTTCAACCAGTGACGGAAATTTTAAATCTGCTTAACCAGATAACTCTACCCACTCCAAAATACTCAAAATCCAACAAGTCCCAGGTACCATGGGATGTATCAGGACATCTTCAATCCCCATAGCTATTCATTCCTGGGCCACTAGAAAGCAAACAGCTCATGGGCTCACCGTCAAGTTATACCTACCTCTACTTATAACGTGACTATCATTTATTAATCCTTAGATGATTATTTTAGGAAGATAAAAATAACAAAAATAATTAATTTGATTTGGGCCATTTTGATCTTAAAGTGTTTGGAAGAGACGTCCACGAGGAACAGCTCTAGGGCATTTGAATATGTTGGTCTTGAACTCACAAGATGGAGTAGCTTAGGGATATACTTTAAGTGTTTTGAATTATTTCATACACGTAAAATTTTTCATTGGCAAAAGTTAATTTGTGGCCAGACTGTGAAAGATTTTATATATTAATAGCAAAAAACTTGTAATTATTTTATAAGCAAGGACATGAGACATCCCCCTTTCCCCCAAAGAGCCTGTGAGTATATCTATACTTAAGAAACACATCTGGTCATATTCAGTTCAGTTCAGTCACTCAGCCATGTCCAGCTCTTTGTGACCCCATGAACTGCAGCATGCCAGGCCTCCCTGTCCATCACCAACCCCCAGAGTCCAGCCAAACCCATGTCCATTGAGTTGGTGATGCCATCCAAGAATCTTATCCTCTGTTGTCCCTTTCTCTTCCTGCCCTCAATCTTTTCCAGGATCAGAGTCTTTTCCAAGGAGCCAGCTGGTCATATTAAAAGACTGTAAATTAGAGATTATATGAAAATCTTAAAAGAAATGATAGTCTAGAACCAGAACCACGTAAATGGAAATTCCTGTATAAGAAAAGTTAAGAACAAAGAGAAAATATAATGTTTATTAAAAAATGGAAACAAACTTTTGGTTCTCATGAGAGAAAGTTTTACTGTTCTATTTAATTTACTCTAGGTAGAAAGGCAGAAGAAAGAAATCTAGGCAGCAAATCAGGATGCTGGACTTAATTTGAAGAAACAGGAATTTTATGAGCATGGGGATATCTAATATTTACTGTTATGTGCTTCATTTTGCTGTTTGACAAAGGAAGAGCATATAGAGTATAGCAATGATAATTCCTAAATCCAAATGAATTATCAAAATCCAAGCTTCTTCTGCATATAGATTAGGGTTTGAGTCCATTTTACCCTGCATCTCAAAGGGCAGGTTTCTTTGGAATACCTGGGTTGCTTGAGTTTGGGGGCAGCAGAACTGTGTGTACTCTTGGCTTGAGCAGGGACAAATATATATTCTCCATAGAGTCCTAGAGCTCTCCAGCTAAGTTTTCCAAGCTGAGTACATAAACATCACCTAAGGGAAGACTTAGCTTCCATCCCTGGGTCGAAAACATCCTCTGGAGAAGGAAACAGCTACCCACTCCAGTATTCTTGCCTGGAGAATTCCATGGACAGAAAAGCCTGGTGAGCTACAGACCATGGGGTTGCAAAGAGTTGGATGTGACTGAGCAACTAAAACACAACAACAGAGAGAATGTACACTTGATACTAAACATTAACCTTCTGCTAAATCTCCAAACACTGGCTGTTCTCAGTCCCGTGACAAGCCATGATTTCCTTCTACCAATCTTCAGGCTGTAGGCACAACACTGTCAAGGTACCAGGTGACTTCAAGCCAGATGGTGTTCAACAAGAGGATGTAGGGGTGAATAACACATGGTCCCTGTCCCTGTAAAACACATGGCCTAGTGAGAGGGGAGCTATTTCTCCATACAAGTAAAAATCAGGACAAGAGTTTATAAACAGTGAAGATGAACGATGCAGAACACTAGAGGACTCTTTGACTCTTTAGAGGGTCACTCATTTCCCTTCACACTTCCAAGGCTTCTCCTTCCACCTAGGGCACTCAAGAGATGAAGTTTCTGGCTCCCAAAATTTCAGACATCAAACATCTATGGAGGTAATTTTTACAGACACTTCAAACATATTAAGGCCAGCACCTTCCTAAAAGGAAAGGAGATTGTAGAATTTGGCTAGCCATACTAGAAATGCTATCTTAATGTAATTCTTCTAACAGCTATATGGGGCTGGTGGTATTATTATCACCTAAGAAATGAGGAAACAAGAACACAGAGGTCTATACAACTTGTCAGAATACAAACCCTTATCTGCCCAATTCCAAAGTTCTCATTTTTTCCACAATGTCACGCTCAGTCTCCCAAGGTGGGGATTATGAAATATTTCCTCATTGTGTAAAACAGTATGGGCATTGTAACATGCATATATAACATCATTATACCTAGACACATACACATATGAAGCATCATTAGTCATTAGACAAATTTAATCAAAACCACGAAGAGATATAGCTACATAAACAGAATCATAAAGAAAAAACAAACAATGCCCCCCCCCCCCCCCCCCCACTTTCCAAACATGACAATACCAAGCACTGGTGAAGATTTGGAGCAGTTGGAATGCTCATATCTTGCAGGGGTAATGCAATCACCAGCAAGGTTTAGCCACAGTGGAAAAATTTGACAGTCTATTATAATATTAAATATACAATTACACAATCTATCAACCCCACTTCTAGGTATTTTATAGAAGGCAGATGAAAACTTTTGGGCACACAGAGACCTGTATGTGAATGGTTAAAGTAATTTTCTTCATAATAACCCCAAACTAGAAATAACTCAAAAGTTCATCTATTATTATAGTTACTAAATTGTAGTACATTCACATAAAAAATGTATGTATGTAAATATATATCCATAAAATGGAATGATATTCAAAAGAAATAAGGAACAAACTATTGACACATGAATCCCTTAGAAGAAATGGAGTAACCCTTATAGTCAACAAAAGAGTCCAAAATGCAGTACTTGGGTGCAATCTCAAAAAGACAAATCATCTCTGCTCATTTCCAAGGCAAATCATTAGATATCACAGTAATCCAAGTCTATGCCCCAAACACTAATGCCAAAGAAGCTGAAGTTGAAAAGTTCATTGAAGACCTACAAGACCTTCTAAAACTAACCAAAAAATGATGTCCTTTTCATCATAGGGGACTGGAATGCAAAAGTAGGAAGTCAAGAGATACCTGGAGTAACAGGAAAGTTTGGCCTTGGAGCACAGAATGAAGCAGGGCAAAGGCTCACAGAGTTTTGCCAGGAGAACACACCAGTCATAGCAAACATCCTCTTCCAACAACACAAGAGACGACTCTACACATGGACATCACCAGAAGGTCAATACCAAAATCAGATTGATTATATTCTTTGCAGCCAAAGACAGAGAAGCTCTATACAGTCAGCAAAAACAAGACCGGGAGCTGACTGTGCTCAGACCATCAGCTCCTTATTGCAAAATTCAGACTTAAATTGAAGAAAGTAGGGAAAACCACTAGACCAGTCAGGTATGACCTAAATCAAATCCCTTATGATTATACAATGGAAGTAACAAATAGGTTCAAGGGATTAGATCTGGCAGACAGAGTGCCTGAAGAACTATGGACAGAGGTTCATAACATTGTATAGGAGGCGGTGATCAAAACCATCCCCAAGAAAAAGAAATGCAAAAAGGCAAAATGATTGTCTGAGGAGGCCTTACAAATACCTGAGAAAAGAAGAAAAGTGAAAGGCAAAGGAGAAAAGGAAACATATAACCATCTGAATGCAGAGTTCTAAAGAACAGCAAAGAGAGATTTAAAAAAAAAAAAAAAAAAGCCTTCCTCAGTGATCAGTGCAAAGAAATAGAGGAAAACAATAGAATGGGAAAGACTAGAAATCTCTTCAAGAAAATTAGAGAGACCAAGGGAACTATTCATGCAAAGATGGGCTCAGTAAAGGACAGAAATGGTATGGACCTAACAGAAGCAGAAGATATTAAGAAGAGGTGGCAAGAATACACAGATTGTAACGACCCAGATAACCACAATGCTGATATAATCACTCACCTAGAGCCAGACATCCTGGAATGTAAAGTCAAGTGAGCCTTAGGAAGCATCACTATGAACAAAGCTAGTGGAGGTGATGGAATTCCAGTTGAGCTGTTTCAAATCCTGAAAGATGATGCTGTGAAAGTGCTGCACTCAGTATGTCAGCAAATTTGGAAAACTTGGCAGTGGCCACAGGACTAGAAGAGGTTAATCTTTATTTCAATCCCAAAGAAAGGCAATGCCAAAGAACGATCATACTACTGCACAATTGCACTCATCTCACACACTAGCAAAGTGATACTCAAAATTCTTCAAGCTAGACTTCAACAGTACATGAATTGAGAACTTGCAAATGTTTAAGCTGGATTTAGAAAAGGGAGAAGAACAGAGATCAAATTGTCAAAATCTGTTGGAGCATCTAAAAAGCAAGAGAATACCAGAAGAACATCTACTTCTGCTTCATTGACTATGCTAAAGCCATTGACTGTGTGGATCACAACAAACTGTGGAAAATTCTTAAAGAGATGGGAATACTGGACCACCTTACCTGCCTCCTGAGAAATCTGTATACAGGTCAAGAAGCAACAGATAGAAATGGACATGGAACAACAGACTGGTTCCAAATTGAGAAAGGAGTATGTCAAGGCTGTATACTGTCACCCTGTCTATTTAACTTCTATGCAGAATACAACATGCAAAATGCTGGGCTGGATAAAGCACAAGCTGGAATCAAGATTGCTGGGAGAAATATCAATAACCTCAGATATGCAGATGACACCACCCTTATGGCACAAAGTGAAGATGAACTAAAGAGTCTCTTGAGAGTGAAAGAGGAGAGTGAAAAAGCTGGCTTAAAATTCAGTATTCAAAAAAAAAAAAAAAAGATCATCCGGCCCCATCGCTTCATGGCAAATAGATTTGGACACAATGGAAGTAGTGACAGACTTTATTTTCTTGGGCTTCAAAATCACTGCAGATGGTGACTGCAGCCATGAAATTAAAAGATGCTTGCTCCTTGGAAGAAAAGCTATGACAAACCTAGACTGCATATTAAAAAGCAGAGACATTGCTTTGCTGAGAAAGGTCCATATAGTCAAAGCTATGATTTTTCCAGTAGTCATGTATAGATGTGAGAGTTGGACTGCAAAGAAAGCTAATCACCGAAGAATCAATGCTTTTGAACTGTGGTGCTAGAGAAGACTCTTGAGAGTCCCTTGTACTGCAAGGAGATCAAACCAGTTAATCATAAAGGAAATCAGTCCTGAAGATTCATTGGAAGGACTGATGCTGAAGCTGAAGCTCCAATACTTTGGCCAACTGATGCAATACTTTTCATTGGAAAAGACCCTGATGCTGGGAAAGATTGAAGGCAGGATGAGAAGGGGACAATAGAGGATGAGACGGTTAGATGGCATCACTGACTAGATGGACATGAGATTGAGCAAGCTCTGGGATTGGTGATGGACAGGGAAGCCGGGCGTGCTGCAGTCCGTGGGGTTGCAAAGAGTCAGACACTACTGAGTGGCTGAATTGAACCGATTTACACATGAAAGGAACATGGAGGAATCTCGAAAGGATTATGCTAAGTGAAAGAAGCCAGACACGAAGGCTATATACATGTTGGATTCATTTATAGGACTTTCTGGAAAAGGCAAAACTGTGGGGGCAAAATCAGATCAGTGGTTGATAGGGGCTAGGGTAAGTGAAGAGAATTTATTACAAAGGAGAATAAGAAAACTTTTTGGAGTTATAGAAATATTCTATAGTTTGATTTCAGAAGTGCTGCATGACTGTTCATGTTTGTAAAAACTTGTATATGCACTAGTCATTAAAATGGACTATTTTGCTCTATGTAATGTTAACCTTATTCTAAAATGCCTAGAACTATATTCCAATAAAGGGTGAATGTCTCTAATCTAAATTAACTTCAATTATCCTTAGGTTAACACCTCACCACCCCCCCCCCCCGACACACACACATGCACAAAGATCTTTCCAGAAAAATATATTTTAAAACAAAAATCTCTTTAAACCATTCTTATTTTGTTCTTTTTAATAAATCCCACCCACAAGGTGACATCTTTTATGGAATATTTTGTAATGAGCAAGGATACCAGAAAACAATAAGAATAATTTGTTCCATCCACCATCATCCTGCTGCAGATGCAGACAAAGTATGAGTGTGAAAGGATTTGAGCCTCTTACCAAGATTAATGGAAACCCAGATGGAGGGACTCCTAAGGAACTAAGAGCTTCATCTGAAATCTAGTGGAAAACAATTGTCTTAGAGTCATGTGAAATGCTATAAAAGTTATAACCAAGTCCTACTGCCCTCCAGCACTGCTTGAGAGCCCTGTGGGGTCTGAAAGCAGAGGCCTGAGAACAGAGATTTATCCCACAAACTAAGCTCCTAATATCCCAGTGGAATATTTTGTTAGCCCCTTGGCCATATGTAACTGTACTGCTGTCACTGCAAAAGAACATTCTAAAAACGAGGTGGAAAGGGGTGCAGGACAGGGAGTATTTAATTGAAAAGAAAAACCCACCAAAACTTTGTATAAATAAAAATCAAAATTTAAGAGCTGATTTTGCAATTCCTTTAAACTTGCCTCATGTTCCAATGTCTAAACATGCTTGGGGCCATCTTTTAAATTATTTTTCTCAACCAGTGGGGTGTACTTTTTAAATTACTGAAGATGTCCAAAGATAGTCATGTTTTTAATCTATGAAAAATGCAGGACTTTTTCTGAGAATTTCTACTTGCCCTACCTATTACTCATTTTCTAAGTTTGCTAAGACCTTTGAGGGAAAGAGGTATAAACAACATAAATAATGACACATTGTTAAGTTTCCTTAACAATGGAGAATAAGACAGAACCAGAAATTTTGTCCCAAAAGTGTCTGAATAAAACCATATATGGTATTAAACATTATTGAACAGTTCATGCGTTTTCAATTCACTGTAATGCTCTCCTCTGTGCTCACCAGTTCTTCAAGCAAGGTTAAGCCAACCAGCAAGAGGAAACACTTATTTAGAGCCCATCTGAAGAGGAGGAATCATGAACAGTGAATAAACATGTGGAAGCAGGTACATTATCATCCTCTATGTATTTTGGAAGTCCATATCCTTCTCTCTCTAATCCAAGGGGCAGGATTTCAAAATATAGTCTTTACTGGAATATTTATCTAATTTCTCATCATCTGACTAAAGCCAAATGCTAACCACAATAAATAATTGTTTCATTAAAAAATTAGTTGTAACAGCTCCAGAAGATGAATCATTCAGCTATATGCACACACATGTATGCCCCTTCTGGCTACTCATATGCAAAACAAACAAACAAAACAAAGGCTAATCAAAACACAGAGAAAGCAGAATGAGTCTAACAAATTCCCACTATAACTGGTCCCTAACTCTCCATCCTTAGTAAATACTGTAGAGTAAATTCTTACAGATTGCCGTGCAAATGTCCCCTGAATACATCCTGCAGAAAGTCTAGTGTTTCCATTGGGGTGTAAGCAAAGAGCTGCAGAGGAAGCTGGGAGAGGTACTTTTCTTTGTGCACTTTATTTCTTGGACTGGCAATACTGCTAACTTTTGCTTAACTGCTTCCTTAAACTTGAAGGATACCCTTTTCTTTCCAATCGTTTTCATTTCTTCTCCAATTTTTATATCCACATCTCCTCAGGTAGACTGGGGTGTTATGACCGAGAAGTACCAAGTGCTATACAAGATAGATCACTAGTGTTTTCAAAAAGAGCTCATGCAGAGGATAGACATTATGTACAGAGGCGGTGGAGCCAAGGCCTAGGTAACCGCACAGTCTGGGTGGTTCTTTTGTCACTGTTGCTCAGCTGACAATATCCTATGACTGATCAATTATTTCTTTCCCAAGCAGTGAAGCTAGTGTCATCCAAGGGCTTCCAGAAGAGACAGAAAATATTTCCTCCCGAGGAACCATGGACCCAAGCAGGATATGGAGCAGCACTTGTTCCGGGGTTCCGAGCAATTTGCTTTCAGCAGGGCTGATGAGAGCTTCGAGATCCCTGCAGTCAACTCCAGAAAGGACTCAGGGATACCCGCAGGAAACTGAGACCCAAGTGCCCAGGCATCAAAACTTCATTCCGCAGTGGTCCACCACGGTGCTGCTGCCGTCACGGTCCCCACCCAGGGCAGGGCTGCTCCTAACGCCAATGGACTCAGTGCTGCAGTGGAGATGCAAAGCTTCCGCTCCCTGTACCCATACCTGGGCCGTTCCAGCTGACCTGGAGCAAAGCAGGCTCTTCTGGGCACTGATTCCCCATGAAAGCCAACAGGTGGAGCTCATCCCAGCAGGCCCGCTCGCACCCTCACCTCTGTCCTGGCAGGATGCAGAGATCCGCCCCGCCTCGCCCGCGGGGGCTGCTGGGTAGGGCCTCTGCTTCCCATGGACCGTGGTGCGCTTCCCCGCGGCCTCACCAAGTGTTGTGGGTTGAGTTTCGGTAGGGCGCACAAGTCTTCCAAACGAAGGCCCCACTAGCGTCTTGGAAGCTGCAAAATAAAGGTTTGTGTCTTTCTCCTCGCCCAGCTCTGCCAGCTTGGCCTCCTTTCTTTCTTTTTTTAAAATTTTATTGTAGTATAGTTGCAATGTTGTATTAATTTCTGCTGTCCAGCAAAGTGATTCAGTTAAACACATTCTTTTTCATGTTCTTTCCCATTATGATTTAAAACAGAATATTGACTATTGTTCCCTGTGCTATATAATAGGACCTTGTTTATCCAGTTTGTGTCATATTGATAGTTTTGTGTCTGCTAATGGCAAACTCCCAGTCCAGCCCTCCTCCATGGTTTCTGTAGCTTTTTAAAAAATTTAGACCCTGGGTTACCTTGATTTAGACAGAATCTTAATTTAGAGTGCCAGTGAGCATACCTGATTGTTTCAAAATGATGCAGTTTATGATCTGAATTAAAGCAAGAATAAGACCTTAATTTTCCTCTGCACGGGAGAAACAAGCCCCGTTGTCTAGGACTGAATGCAGTGCCATTACATTCATTCCAATCTCACCCCATTACTCTAACATAAGAAAGCAGGCCAGACTGTAAGTGAGCAAGTGCTCAATAGTGTATTTTATTCACATCTTTAAATATTTATAAATTGCTTGTGCTTTACTTGTGAAAGTAAATGCAAAATGAGACTGAAAAATTCTGCTTAACAATGTCAAGCCTCTGTGGAATCACCATACCAACCATCAGTAAAAATCTTAATGTATTGTCATCTGTTGCATCAGTAATGGTTAATTCACAATGATTACACAAGAATAGTTTTACTTAGGTTAAAACAACTAAAAATTTAAAGATTTTTCTCTTAAATTATTCCCCCACAAGAAATAAATGTGTTTCTCTAGAGAGGGTAATAATATAAATGCTTTTTATAAGACAGTGTGTCTTACCTTTGAAAGGGATTACAAATCCTAGGTGTTAAAATTTCTTATTCAGTGTGGGCTCTTTTTATATAATTTTTGATATGTAGTTTCCTTTCTTCTACTTGAATGCCAGATGCCAATTGGAGGGGAGCAGTGACGGGGTTGATGGGTCAAACTTGGACGAGACTGAGGGAAGACTAATCATTTTGTCCCGGAGAGGGAAAATGTAGCTAGGAAGAAATACCCAAAACAAGGCAAGACAAGAATTAAAATGATCATTGAGAGTAAAGGTAATAAGGGTTGGTAACTAGGAATCAGAATGTCTATTTTTAGTGCAGCACCTGTCCTCTTTTGAAGGCATGTATAAGAACTTTAAGGAGCGATATTGAGCTGAAAGCTACATTGAGAATGCACATTATTTCAAGGGACCTTGCTTTGTTGGATAGATTTGATATCTGTATCACTATGTAAATTGCTAATCTCCTTTATTATAATGTTCATCCTTTCTTGCCCCATTCTAAAAATCTATTGTGTTATATATATATTCTAAAAATCTATTCTGTTAACATGTTAATATCTCAAATATTCTATTTGGAGTAAATATGTTCTATTAGCTTGTGGATATTGCAAATATCAAGATCAGCTAGCATCTTTCCTTTTAGTATTTTCAGTAAAAAACAGGTCCATCAAACATTTCAATTATAAAATAATTTGGAATGTAGAAAAGAGATCTGATGTACAAAGAGGATTGGCATGAAAAGTACATTGATATGTTAGACAATATTCTAAAGGAATACTGCAGACTTGAATTTGAACCTCGGTAATTTAACAGTAGACCTCACCATCTTACTTTTCACATTAAACCAAAACATGCTAACTTAGGAAGGCCAAAGGAAAAAGTGGTGGGCTGATCTCACTCTAGACTTTGTCTCATTTTTCTTTGAGCATTCATCTTTTCCTCTTGGCACCTAGAACTCTGAAGAGACTTCTGGGCTTAACAGACATACTCTAATCTTATGCATACAGAAGTATTAAGGGTCTTTTGATAGATCTTCATTTTCAGAAGAGAATTTCAAGGAGAGGGTGATGTCTAACACACAAAAGAGTCTTTAGTAATGAAAATCTAAGACATGAGAGAGAGTTTTGTGGAATATAAAGCGTATGGCTCATTCTCCTAGGAATAAAAATTAACTTTCCTACTTGAGAGTGGTCAGTAGAGTAGAAAATTTTTGTGTGTTGGGGAGGGGATATTTAAGAGATCCTGCTTTAAAAGATAAGCTTTGAAACAGGTCATGAAAGAAGCAATAGATTTGAATTCTTAAAAGAGGAGGGCTGGGAGTCATCATAGCCACAGGGGGAGCAAGAACAAAGTGAACAAAGAGGAGGGTGTCTCTAACACAGACTTAGCTCTAATGAGCCCAAACAATCCTGGAGTCAGTGAGTACATTCTGAAATATGTTTTCTGAAGGTACAACTGGCTAAATACTTAGTTCTCTCCACTATCTTACCTTTTATCTTTTTGACCAATTGATTAAAAAAAAAAAAAAAAAAAAAAAAAAAAAAAAACTTATTTGGCTGCATCAGGTCTTAGTTGCTACTTAGTTGCTTTCTTGCTAGCATGTGGGATCTTAGTTACCTGACCAGAGATTGAATCCACATCCCTTGTATTGCAAGACAGATT
This sequence comes from Dama dama, assembly GCF_033118175.1. Lineage (NCBI taxonomy): Eukaryota > Metazoa > Chordata > Mammalia > Artiodactyla > Cervidae > Dama > Dama dama. Next base: position 76,239,971 of record NC_083698.1, on the reverse strand, counting down.
CTTTACCATTGAATCACTAGGGAAGTCCCTCCACTAGCTTACCTTTTAAATGCAAATTGAAGTTAACACAGGGGTCACATAAAGTCTTTCAATATTTTGCCCTGGAAATTTAATTTTCTTTCAACTTTGACTCATAGTTCATGTAGAAAACGTATACCAGACTGTATCCAAGGGAACTTTACCTTTAAAATCCAAAAATTTCTATCAGTTTAATTTATGATAAATTACTTTACATTAACATGACCAGTGACATTTTAGTGTTATATATTTCTAGAATTTCATAGCCTTACAAAATAATTATAATGTATACTTGACTTGAAAAATGGCTCGGCTGGTAAAGAATCCGCCTGCAGTGCAGGAGAACTGGGTTCGATCCCTGGATTGGGAAGATTCCCTGGAGAAGGGAAAGGCTACCCACTCCAGTATTCTGGCCTGGAGAATTCCATGGACTGTATAGTCCGTGGGGTCGCAAAGATTTTGACACAACTGAGTGACTTTGAGTTTCATAGTTTTCTTTCAACTTGAAAAATAGAATAGTCCATGAGAACTGCACACACGTATATATATAAGTTGCAGTGATTTTCCAAATTCTTTATTCAATCTCCCTCTTAGTAAAAGGGTAAGACCCTCTTGTGACTCATTCTTTCTCCCTATTTTTTAATTCTTTAACTTCCTAGAAGTTTCTTTGTTTTGGTGGTCTGGTAGAGAAGCACTCACCCAGAAAATGAACTCAAAAGACTCTCCCATGAGTTCTGGGTTCACTGTTTTATTTTTCCCATGTAGTTTGCCTTCCAAGAAAGGCTGGAATGAACAAGACAAGCAATAGATAAATGAAACTTAATTTTTCTCTGTTGTTTGTCTAGAACATAATAGGCAAGAAGATTAGTAAGTAAAATGATAGTTTTTTAAAAATTTTTCTAGAATTGTTCTTGAAGCGTATGTATGCGTATCATTCTAAATGTTTGTGGTAGATTTGGGAAAGAAGAATGCTCTTCCATTTAATCAAAGAAGTAATACCAGTATATCAGTGTTTTCTGCCAACAAAGTAAAAACTTGATTAGAGCTATAGGAAGTGTTCTAATATTCATGTGGATAAAAAAATGAAATGTCTGTTTTCCTAGGTCAAAACTAGTTGGGTATTGGAAATTTCATATAGTCCGATCCATGGATGAATTAACTGGTTAATTCTTTCAGTATTCAAGGAATAGCTATATGTGGTCATGGCTTTTATTCCTGGATGAACATGTAACAATTTATTAAAAAGAATATTCTATAATAAATGTGAGAAAATAGAGATTGATTTCTCTCATAAAGGGTTTCCCTTATGGCTCAGATGGCAAAAGAATCTGCCTGAGATACAGGAGATCTGGGTTCAATTGCTGGGTCAGGAAGATCCCCTGGAGAAGGGAATGGCTATCCAGTCTGATATTCTTGCCTGGAGTATTCCATGGACAGAGGGGAAAAGTAGATGGTAAAAATATAAAATAATTTGAAAAAGAAAAAATATAGTTGTAACATAAAAATTCTATGAACAGTTCTATGAAAATATATAGTCCATGGGGTCACAAAGAGTCAGACGCAACTGAACCAGTAACACTAAAACTTTTCACTCATAAAAGTAGATAATAAAGACAAATGAAACATGTAAAAGTAAATAATGCAAAGAATTATCTACCATAATAAAATAAAACATACCCAGTAATGTTGATGTTTAGATATGAGACCCTCTCCGTATAATACAGTCTGCATAAAGTTACTATAGATGCCTTGACAAGTTATATATACATTCCTAAAAAAGAACATTGATTTCAGGTAATTACAAAAGCATGTTAATGCATTTTTAAATAAAAGAAACACTATCTTTTCTAAACTAATAGCCAAAATTATTTGTAGTGGACAAATATTAAAGATTTTCGACATGGATGGAAATACACCTATCAGAAATACTTGGGAATAGGTTTTAGTCTCTGGAAAAATAGCAAACAGATATAATCCTCTGATTCCCTTCTTGCCAATGCTGCAAATAATGCTAATACTGTAAAACCAAGAGCCATGTTGCTACATCCTGATAAACCCCTGGAGAGAGAAAGTGGGACTGAGTAAAGGATGATACAGACACCCAGAAGGGGGAAAGTCTAGGAGCCAAGGGCAGGGTAAGACCTTTTCATTGCATGTGTGTGTGTGTGTATGTGTGTGTGTTTTCAAACCACCTTCTTACACATATCACTGGGCAAACACTGTCCTTTATGATTCTACTTTGAGACAGAGAACAGGCCATACTTCTTAAGGGCAGTCCAGGGATTGTTCCCTACACTGTTAGGATTGTCCCCCACACTGGATTATAACAATTAGCCCAGGCAGTTCATGAGTATTCCTTCTTTTGTTTCTCCCCATCCACCCCAAAGTCTTAAGTGATTACAAGCAAGGGGTGTAGCTTTGGGAAGGAAGCAGTTTCTAGATGGAGTTTTCTGTGGGGCAGAGCCATCTACTGAGGTTTGCTAAGGTCAGTAAAGAACAATGAACCCATACTTTGATGACAGAGGCTTTTTTCAATGAGCGCTAACACACACACACACACACACACACACACACACACACACACACACCCCTCTAAACTTATTGGAAGGGGCACAAGTTAGGGTCTGGACTTCCATCCCTCCCTATGGGTGTATATTGCCAGGTACGGATGAGATCCTAGGGAATAATAATAAATCCTCTGAGTAATATAACTCCTTTGAGAGACAAAAAGCTAAACAACCTATCCCCATGAAGAACTGTCTACAGAGAATAACTTTTTAAAGTCGGAACAGTAGGTTTTTTTAAAGAGGTAAGAATGGATATTGATGAACAGAAATAGAAGTAAATAATTATCAAGAGGCAATTGTGAAAATTAAGTATGAAATGGCATAACAGATTAAAAACTATAAAAAAGTATTGAACAGTAGATTTGATAGAGCCGCAGAATGAAGAAGTTTCTCTAAAATCAAATGAGTAAATTATGTAGGGAGGAGCCAAAAAGAAAGGAAAAAGTGGTGGAAATTTTTAAGTAAAATTTGAGAGATATGAAGGATAAAGGCAGAATTGTAAGCATTCATTTAATAGAAGTCTTAAAATGAGATAAAAATAAGTAGAAGGAAGGAAATAATTGTCAAACTAATTATAGAGATTTTACCATAAATTAGGAAAAATTAAATGCCTCAGGTAAAAATGACTTAAGAGAGTAAAAGACTATTTCTAAAGGGGGATGGGAAACAGTGTCCAGATCTATTAAAATGAAATTTAAGAATATCAAAAACAAAAATCAAAAGTACAAAAAAGTAAGCATAGGATAGAAAAACAGAATAATATATTTTAACTGATAAATATAAATATATGGGGAGATTTATATTCAACAAACAGAGGTTTCATATTATTTTTGAACATACATGTAATACACAAACTGTGATGTGTAATATCAACATCATACAGTTTTCTAATCTTAAGGCAATGAAATTATATGTCAATAATGAAATAATGGCTTAAAAGCTAAAATTTATACCATTTAATAACATTTTGTTGAAGGTATAATACCATTAAAAATGACAAAATTATTTTCTTGAATGAGAAGAAAACTCAAAATTTCCTAGATACAGCTGAAGAGGCACATAGGGGAAATTGAAAATTTTAAATACACTTCTCTAAAAGGAAGAAATATGGAAAGTAAATGAGCAAAGCTTTCAACTAAGTAGGAGGAAGTGTTTCAGAATTAACCCAAAGATATCAGAAATAATATTAAATATAATAGCAGAAATTAATGATACACAGAATTAAAACAATAGGAAATAAGAGCTAAAGAAAAATCTGGAGTTTTTTTAAAGATAGATAAGATGGGAAAATCTGGCATTAAGGGGAAAAGGTAGATGGGAAAAATATAAAATAATTTGAAAAAGAAAAAATATAGTTGTAACATAAAAATTCTATGAACAGTTCTATGAAAATATATTTTATAATCTTGTTAAGCTTTTTCCTATCATAATATTGCCAACATGGCACAAGAAACAAGAGAAAAGCCAATAAATAAGCCAAAATACAGTTCAACATCCTTTGTTCCTAATGCAGAAGCTCAGATGTTATTTTATATATGTTCTTTCAAATTTCTAAGAAATAGATAATGTTTATTTTATGCAAGTGGTTTTTAAAAAACACATAGGGAGAATTTATCAACTTATTTTATGTGATTTGTATTACTTTCATACCAACATAATACAGGGAAACAGATATAAAGTCCATTTCCCTTCTTAAAGTACATATAAAATCCTACATAAGGTTAGTTTATTATATCTGTATTGTATTTTATACATTCCATATAATACATATCCCATATATTATATATATAAATTGTAACATATTGTTATAACTATATATATATATAGTTATAATTACATATAATACTACAATATATCACCTTCAGGTTTATCCAAAGAAGGCAAGTATGTTTGGCCATCAAAAGTTAATCAACATGATTTGTCACACTAATGGTCTATGAAAGAACACATATTTGTCATAAAAATTAAGGAAAAAATATTTAATAAAATTTGAGTAAATAACTGATATTTATAATAAAAATTAGAGACAAAAAGCATCCTTTAAGTTATACAGTGGAAGTGATAAATAGATTTAAGGGAGTAGATCTGATAGAGTGCCTGATGAATTATGGATGGAGGTTCATGACTTTGTACGGGAGATAGGGATCAGGACCATCCCCAAGAAAAAGAAATGCAAAAAAGCAAAATGGCTGTCTGAGGAGGCCTTACAAATAGCTGTGGAAAGAAGAGAAGTGAAAAGCAAAGGAGAAAAGAAAAAATATACCCATTTGAATACAGAGTTCCAGAGAACAGCAAGGAGAGATAAGAAAGCCTTCCTCAGTGATCAATGCAAAGAAATAGAGGAAAGCAATAGAATGGGAAAGATTAGAGATCTCTTCAAGAAAATTAGAGATACCAAGGGAACATTTCATGCAAAGATGGGCTCAGTAAAGGACAGAAATGGAATGGACCTAACAGAAGCAGAAGATATTAAGAAGGGGTGGCAAGAATACACAGAAGAACTATACAAAAAAGATCTTCATGACCCAGATAATCACGATGATGTGATCACTCACCTAGAGCCAGACATCCTGGAATGTAAAGTCAAGTGGGCCTTAGGACGCATCACTACGAACAAAGCTAGTGGAGGTGATAGAATTCCAGTTGAGCTATTTCAAATCCTGAAAGATGATGCTGTGAAAGTACTGCACTCAATATGCTGACAAATTTGGAAAACTCATCAGTGGCCACAGGACTGGAAAAGGTCAGTTTTTCATTCCAATCCCAAAGAAAGGCAATGCCAAAGAATGCTCAAACTACCACACAATTGCACTCATCTCACATGCTAGCAAAGTAATGCTCAAAATTCTCCAAGCCAGGCTTCAACAATACATGAACCGTGAACTTCCAGATGTTCAAGCTGGCTTTAGAAAAGGCAGAGGAGCCAGAGATCAAATTGCCAACATCGTCTGGATCATGGAAAAAGCAAGAGAGTTCCAGAAAAACATCTATTTCTGCTTTATTGACTATGCCAAAGCCTTTGACTGTGTAGATCACAATAAACTGTGGAAAATTCTGAAAGAGATGGGAATTCCAGACCACCTGACCTGCCTCTTGAGATATCTGTGTTCAGGTCAGGAAGCAACAGTTAGAACTGGACATGGAACAACAGACTGGTTCCAAATCGGGAAAGGAGTATGTCAAGGCTGTATGTTGTCACCCTGCTTATTTAACTTATATGCAGAGTATATCATGAGGAACGCTGGGCTGGATGAAGCACAAGCTGGAATCAAGATTGCTGGGAGAAATAGCAATAACCTCAGATATACAGATGACACCACCCTTATGGCTGAAAGTGAAGAAGAACTAAAGAGCCTCTTGATGAAAGTGAAAGAGGAGAGTGAAAAAGTTGGCTTAAAGCTCAACATTCAGAAAACTAAAGATCATGGCATCCGGTCCCATCACTTCATGGCAAATAGATGGGGAAACAATGGAAACAGTGGCTGACTTTATTTTTTGGGGCTTCAAAATCACTGCAGATGGTGACTGCAGCCATGAAATTAAAGATATTTACTCCTTGGAAGGAGAGTTATGACCGAATCTAGATAGCATATTAAAATGCAGAGACATTACTTTGTCAGCAAAGGTCGGTCTAGTCAAGGCTATGGTTTTTTCAGTAGTCATGTATGGATGTGAGAGTTGGACTGTAAAGAAAGCTGAGTGAAAAAGAATTGATGCTTTTGAACTGTGGTGATGGAGAAGAATCTTGAGAGTCCCCTGGACTGCAAGGAGATCCAACCAGTTCATCCTAAAGGAGATCAGTTCTCAGTGTTCATTGGAAGGACTGATGTTGAAGCTGAAACTCCAAGACTTTGGCCACCGATGCGAAGAGCTGACTCATTTGAAAAGACCCTGATGCTGGGAAAGATTGAAGGCTGGAGGAGAAGTGGACGACAGAGGATGAGATGGTTGGATGGCATCACCAACTCAATGGACATTAGTTTGGGTAAACTCCCGGAGTTGTTGGTGGATAGGGAAGCCTGGCGTGCTGCAGTCCATGGGGTCACAAAGAGTCAGACACGACTGTGCAACTGAACTGAACTGAAGTTAATAAAAGCTTTTGTCAGAAGCTTGGGTCAGACGTTTAACTTCAGAAAGTTTTAATAAACTTATTTTATAATGTGAGACCAGATGAAGATGCCTATGTAATCACTTTCACTCAGGACATTTTCAAAAGTCCTAGACAAGGCAGTAAGATGAGAAAAAGGAACAAGAGGTAAATATCTGAAAGCATGATGCAAACTGTAACCATGCCTAGATTATTTGATCTTTTACCAAAGAAAATTCCTCAAAACCAACAGACAACCTTTAGAAAAAATAGGTCAGCAAAATAACCATATAAATGAGATTAATTTAGAAACACTGTGTTCCCCTACTCCAGCAATAGTATCATAATAAAAGGAAAATATATCATATCATAACTCATGTGTAAAGCAAGTAAGGAATAAGCTTAAAAATACATTGAGCAACGGAAATAATAAATAAATGAAAAGGGATAACATGTTCATTTATGGAATGAATGAATACTGATTCGTCTGTAAATTCATGTCAGTTCTGATAAAAATTAGGATAGAATGTTTTTAAGAATTCTACCAGCTCACTGTAAAATTAATATAATGATGCAAATCACAAATCACTAGATCAGTTAAAAGTAGTATAGAGAAAGATCACTTGCACCACAAGGATTTAAGACACATTATAAAGTCTGATTAATAAAATGTTGGCCAAGAAACACACAGCTCAATGATGAAATAGGTCTATGTACATGTGGAAACCTAGTATATGAAGTAGATAGCACAAAATTCAGTAGAGAAGGCAAGGCTTATTTAGTGTTGTTGAAACTACCTCACTTTATAGAGAGAAGGAAAATAAGATCATTTCATTAAGCGGAAAAAAAGGAAAAGGACCAGAGAAATAAATATTTAAAGATGATGTATAAAAATCTAAAGGATATAGTAAGCTAATGGCTTTATATCTTTATGTGAAGAAAGACTTTTTAAACACATCAGTGAACCCAAATGCATAAACAATATGGGAAGAAAAGGATGCTTTTGTCACAATACTTAGAATTACTGTTTAATAAAGTCATTATAGGCAAAGCAAACAGAAATGGCATGCTAAAATGGTATTTGCAACATCAAAAACTAACAGTTTCACATGTACAAAGAGATTTATCCTTTAAAATGTGATATATACATAAAATAGAATATTATTTAGCCTTAAAAAAGGAAGTCCTGCCATTTCCAACATCATAGATGAACTCGGAGGTCATTCTGGTAAGTGAAATAAGCCAGATATAGAAGGACAGATACTGCATGATACCACTTACATGAGACATCTAAAATAGTTGAACTCATAGAAACAGAGAATAGCATGGTGGTTGCCAGGGACTGGTTTGTATGTGGGGGAATGGGTAGGTATTAATGAAAGGGTACAGTGTTTTAGTCATAGAAGATGAATAAATCCTAGAGATCTCCTGTATAGCATAGAGCCTACAGTTAATAACACTACTGTATTCTACACTTAAATTTTTGCTAAGAGGTAGATCTTATGTTAAATGTCCTTGTCAAAAAAATGGTTATAAATTAAAAGGGCAGAGGATACGTTTGGGTGTGATAAATAAGTTTGTGGTATTGGTTCCATGTATATTTATTTCCAAATACATTAAGTTGTACACATTAAATATTACAGCTTGTTTGTATGTCAGTTATAACTTCAGTAAAATGGTTTTAAAAAATAAAATCAGAAAGACAAAGAGAAAAATACATGATTTAATAGAATAGTGGTCCACATATGTGGATAGGCAATTCATTAGAGGGGAGTCTTGAGTAACAAACAAGTCCATGAAGAAGTGCTCAACCTTACTTGCTAATAGGTATAGGAAGCTCGTGCAGCCAGTAATTTGGCAGCTCTAGGAGAAACTGAGTAGGAAAATTTTCACAACTCAGCATATTACTCAGAGAAATGCTTGTTTCTATTTGTTTATGGTGGCAGGGCATTAGAAGCAGCCTAGATGTCGTTCCATAGGGAAATGGACAAATGAAATGTGTTTGATACTAATACATCTGCACTCCAGATTTGCTAAGTTAGAATTGCTGTGATTGGGAGACAGGAATCTGTATTGACTCATGGAATTTTTATGTCCTTAATGCTAGAGAAAGCAACTAGCTTATGCTCAGTGGCTGAGATTTAGTATAGTAGAAAGACCAAATAGATATTTTAAATTTATCTGGGGACATAGTATTCTTTGTGTGTGTGTGTGTGTATAGGAGGTGGTTGTCCTCTAGAAAAACAGAAATGCAGTGTCATTCTTGCGTGGTTGTGGCGGGGAAGATATTTTGTGAAGGATTTATGGGATGGACAACTGTTCCTTATGTCATTGTTGTTGATCATCTGGGGTTGCTCGTTTAGTTTGCTTATGTATATGTTTGTGTGTGTGTGGTGGGAGCTATCTCCTGGAGAAGTGTCTTAGCAGATGAGTTTGTATATGGGAGGTAAAACTGTGGAACTTTGAGCCTTAAGTTCTGTCATTTTGAGCCCTAAGAGGCAAAGACTGATTCAGAACAGTGAGTAGAAGGGCCCCCTCCCACTCTTCCGTCACGCTGAGCTCCATGGGGGCTGAGCAATGGGAATACCAGGACATAAACCCCTAGACACTCATCCTTTGGGAACATAAGCAGTAAAAGATTCAGAGAAGCTTTATGTGTGTGAGTGGAGGCCTAGAAATCTAGTGCCTAATATGTCAGAGAGGTCAGTTTTGAGGTAACTAATCAGAGAGCCCCAACCAGATAAGAGGCATTACTGGTGGAGTCATTAAAATATGACTAAGCAGACAGCTCAGCGAAAGCAAATGGGTAATTCAGGAAATGGAGAAAAAGGTTGTGTGATCTATAATCAGCTCACCCTCAGAGAAAATAAGAATGTTTGAGATCCCAGAGGTGTTGGGTCAAGATCCACAGGATATGACTGGGCTCATTAGAAGCTGAGGCTGTTGGAATGGAAGGTCAAAAAAGTGGAGAAAGGTGAACAGCAGTGAGTCAGAATATCCACTGTAATATTTAAGTCACTAGTGATGACAAAAGAAAAGGGGCCAAAGGTGATGAATCAAGCGAAGAAATGCTTGAGGAAGGTGATACTGTGTTGCGCAGGATGATAAATGATGGTGAAGAGGCTGATAAAAATAAATCATGTGGACTTCCAGTGTAGAAGTGATCAGTAATCAGGAAATTTCACGGGGAAGTGAGACCCAGACTTTTAGTACATTAAGCAGAGTAGAGGAGTACAAGTAACCAGAAGAACATTGATGAGGTTACTAGGTCATCAAGGGAATGCCAGGTTTTACAATGTAGATGATGGTTTGAAGGGAGACAGTGAAAAAAAATTACAGATAAAAATAAACTTGCTCATAAATGAATAAAACTTCTAAGAAACTTAAAAATAAAAGGTACTAGAAGTTGAGTCAAAGTTGGTTTTTTTGTTTTGTTGTGTTGTATTTTGTTTCTCCCTCTATACTTAAAGCATAGAGCTCTAAAGTGACTTACTATCTCTAACAAAAACTCGTGTAGGCTGGGGGATATAATCTTGTTCCGGTTAGACTTTCTGTGGTTTAACACAGATGGGGAAAGTATTTTAAGAAGCTTAGCTATTTTGCTAAATGTTTATGACTTGTAAATTCCCAGCCTTTTAGGATTATCCAAATGTGTTGACATTGATGGTGAATTTGAAGGGAAATTAGCCAAATATGTTTGTCTAATTAGCCAGCGGGGTCTAATAATAGCTGTCTGGGTTGGCGTGTAAGTCATGGCTACTTATTTAATGCATGGGGGTATGTTCATACTCTTTCCCTTTGAAGTTTAGATTTCAAATTCTTTGCCCACCAATTTCTAGAGAGTAACTAAAAGGGTTGTCAGTGAACGAATCCCCAGTCTCTTCTTCGTACAAAGAAAAAAAAAAAAAAAAAACGTAGCCTACTAATTCCATTTCACCTAAAGTCTGACTCTTCCAAACTTCTATTTCTGTGCTTCTCATAAGATACAGAAAGGAAATCACCCTCTCTACTTTTGGCTATGTGGTCTTGAGAGATGGTAAGTTTTACTTTCTCATGATGGTTTTTAGTCTCTTGGGCTGCATAGTTTTATAATTCAGCAATTATATATCATCCTTGTTTAAGTAACTGTAGCAGTTGTATGTAAAGTTTTAATAATTCTGTCAGATCAAAATGGTAACATTTAGCCAGTTACCACAGGACCTCCTGTAGGGAGTAACATAGGAGAATGAATGCTGTCATTTAAGTGAATATTACTTCAGATACTCTCCAGGTATTTTGTATTCAATGTCATTCATCTTCACAGACTGTACTGTATTATCTTTTATTATAAATTTGTTTGACACATAAGAAAAAATATTCATGAGCCCATAGGCTATATTGGAAAGCATTTTCTTTAGACCTGAATATTTCAGACTCTGAAGTCTATGCTTTTTCCCCAGTTGATCACTGTTGACTTACCTATTACTTAAGTAAAATAGACCTAAGTGAAAAAATTCTCACAGTCCTGCTCGTCTGTGTATCAGGCATACTGGTTTGTAGCAAAATGTATTTTCTATTGTAAAGATAAAATTGAAAAATATGATGATGATGAATGGTTGTCACTTGTTCATAGTTCTCCACCCAGTGGATGGGTAAAATAGTAAAATAATTACATATGGGTGTTGCTACTTATATAGTGGGCCTTAGGGTGAAATATTTATATATTGGATTTCTCAGCCTATGAGTAATATAAAAAGCAGATGTACTATAAATGTAATCTGTTTTTTTTATATCAAACTTATTAGTGATCCCGCCCCCCGCTCCAACAATCACCTGAAATCAAGTCACTTATTGGAACTCACTCACCACGAAGATTGGTTAAGGCACTATCTTATAAGTGTTTATGTACTGAATCTGCCACTAATGTATACCTGGCTTTCCAGACTTCATTTTTTATCTATAACATAAAGGAATTTTTAAAGTCTTTTTTAACCATAAATTTCTTTTATTTGTCCCTTTTAAATATCATCTTGTAGTTTAAGCAGGATGGGGTAAAACATTAGTATTTTTATTTAAAATATAATGCCATTTCTTCCTCTTATTTTTATATAGTGCTTAAGTATCTTTATGTTTGAAATTCATGCAAAAGAGTATTACTTCTTTATTTTTTTTTTTGCTTCAGCATTTTCAGCTGTTTAGCAAATTTTACTTAAGAAAAACTGCTGAATAATAAATATAATGAGATAGCTTCTTTATTTTAACTTTAGTGTATTTTTAAATCTGTAGGTCACTTTTTTGTGTGCATTTTTGGTTTTGTATTTAGTATTGTTGACAATGCTACATCAACTTGGCCCCAGGATAGTAATTAACAACCCAGTCAGAGGTTGCTAGTAATTTCCCACTTATTTGGAAAGAAGATTTTATTAAGTTGGAATCATGAGTATTAGGTAGAGATGACTTTTGAAATTACATTCGCATAATAGTATATATAAAAAAGTAAACAAAATTAAATTAAAATTCAAGTCTAGAAGTTAAGAAAACAGGAGTTTTGAAAATAAGACAGTCTTTTTTATAAAAAAGGCTATTGTTGACCTCCCAGTATGTGTGAGAATGTGTTTCAGGTCTTTAGTTAGAAAAAAAATCAGAACAAAATTTAAACTCCACAGTGATAGCTGAAAAAGAGTAGAATGTCCTTATTTTTAAAATTTGAATGCTTTAGAATTATAAATTTGTATTTAATGGCCTTCTCTGATCTTGACTGTGCAATAAAGGAAATATGAAAAGAAATATAACATGTAGGGGAGGCAATAATAGTAACAATATTATATATAGCATATATAATAAAATGTATATATTAATAGTATGCAAATACCAAAGCATAATGTGTAGGTATTTCAGAAATGTGAAATATATGTTGTTCCCAAATTCAGAGCCCTGTTGAGATTGATGCCCAATCACAGTAACATATGCTGACCTAGAAACATGAGTCACGTGGTAGATGGTAAGGTGGTGAATGGTGGTCATCGGGTGATAGCAGCTGATGTTTGGGAGAAGCCTCATAGTGATCACCTAGCAGGTCTCTAAGAAGCTTTTGCTTTTGTTACTTATTCATCCACTTTAATATGCATAGAAAGAAGTTAAGTGTTAACTAAAGTTAGTAGATTTGTGGAAATAAGTATTGTTCTAACTTAGAACATAACTGCAATTTAGGTATTAATAGAATCTTTTTTAATAGAATCTTTTTTAAATAGTTTAAAAATTAATAAAGATTAATAGTTCTTTTTTTTAAAAAATAGCATGACCAGAATATTTTCAAATTAAAAGTTTTGTTGACCTGTTTTGTTGAAATAAAATTCAGTATAAATTTACTTGAAAATCTTCAACATTTTTTTTTTAAGTAAATCGATGGGCAATAAGCTAAAATATCACTATGTTTGCCTTCATTTATATATGTTTTTTTCACATGTATGACCCATGTTGTAGAGATTTTACCTTAGAAATTATCACTATTATGTCTGTGTTTTGTATGCTGAATTGTGCAGGTCCTGATATTATGTTATAAAAAGATATAAAAGAGTCATAGAGTGTTATACTAATGTCCTACTCTAGGGAATGTATAGCAGAAAGTCTTTGACTCATGACATATTAGAAATGCAAGGGCCTTTAGCCATTATTTAGATGAGAATTGGCAGACTACCACCTGGGACCACATCCAGCCTAATGCCTGTTTATTTATGCCAAAGAGCTAATAATAGTTTTTCTGTTTTTAAATGGTTGAAAAAATAAAAAACAATACTTCACTAAATGGGAAAGTTATATAAAATTCAAACTTCACTATCCATAAATAAAGTTTTATTAGAATAGAGTCATTCATTTCTGTTTACGTATTACCTATAATGGCTTTCTTGCTCCATTGGCAAATAGAGTTGTGACAAAGAGCGTATGACCCACAACACCTAAAATGTTTACTATTTGGCCTTTTATAGAAAACATTTGTAGACCCCTGATCTAGACAGCAAATAGGTTTCCTCTCTGGGACTGATCCTCAGGGATTGCTAAGACCCTGTTTGAGAATGATTCTTTTTGTGAACTTCATAGAAAAGGCCACAGTGATTGACAGTCAGTGTTGACAGTCAGTGTCTATCTCAGATAAGGGAGGGGGACAGTGGTAAAGGTTTGGCATTTTCTAGTCAAATTTCTAGTGTGTATGTTCCATTGTTACTGAGTTTGTATTAAAGCTCAGTGGAACACAAAGTTATTACCCTTCCAAGTTTTATTTCCATTATTCCTGGTATCAGACCAACCATTTGAGGCAACCTTAGTGCACATTAAGAATCATGGAAAGAACTTTTCAAAAATGCACCCCCCTCCATGCCAACACATACAAGATTATAATTTTATAAGTTTAGTATGAGGCCTTGGACTTCTGATTGAAACTTAAGATGTTGAAACTTAAATGATGTTTATCTAGGACTGAACTAGTCCACTAACTGCTCAGTGTATGTGACTATTTAAATTCAAATGAAATAAAATCTAAAATTCAGTCTCTCAGTTGCATGAGCCACATTTCAGGTGCTCAATAACTATATAAGCTTAGTGGCTTCTGAATTGAACAGATCAGAAGATTTCCTTTGTTGCAGAAATTTCTGTTGGACAGGGCTGATCTAGGTGATTTCAGGATCCAAATTTAATCTCAGAAGCTCACTAATCAGGTTTAGAAAACAACATCAGTTTGTTTTCATTCTGTCAGAAATGAGCAACAAAAAAAAAAAAAAAAAAGAGAGAGAGAAGGAAGAAACTCAGGCTAAAGATGGAAATCTTCATCTACTATCTAACTCATCTACCTAACCATTAAGATGACTGAAAAGATACATAAATTGAGTACATTTTCATGTCAGATACTTGGAAGAATTTTCTAAAACATAGTGAGGGTAGATAGGATTAAGATAGAACTGATCGATCTGTGAGTCAATGGATACAATAGAGAATTTTGCCTGAAGAATAAGACTTTGAGATGATGGGAGAACCCCACAGGCTTCAGGAAATTTGCAGCTGATGCCTGAGTGCAGGTGAACCACTGTGAAGTCAGTGGGCAGCACTGACAGCCCTGATGAAGTGCAGGGATACTAGCTCCCTAATGCAGGAGCAGTGTTCTCTCCCTGGAGTATGCCATTGACATCATGCTTTGTAACACACGCTGCTTTGTCCAGCACCTAATGGATGTAGTACTTGCCACTTAGAGGAAAGGTGAATCACGGTGAATACATCCTCTGAAATAGTGTTGACTGGCATGGTTGACCTTGCTTAGCTTCACTTATTAAAGTAGCCTTTATACCACAGTCAAAAAAGTCTGAAGTGACAAAAAAATACCTACTGCAAACCTGTACTTTTCTTTTCCCACTAATTTGGTGTATGAGAGTAGCACAGTGTATTTAATGTTACTATCTTACTGTCTTTGTACTGAAAAATCGAACAAAATAGAAATAAACAACAAACTGTAAAGATGAGCAAAGAGAAAGGTCACCAGATATACAATATATAGTCAGTAATCCAAGAACAGAAAGCTTATGGAAGACTAAATGCTTCTGCAGATCTACGGAACAGATTTATTGCAAGAAATCTGAGAAAATGTTTAAAACCTTTTTGTGATTCAGGGAGCAATTGTGTCTCCAAACAAGGCACCTATCAGAAAAGATAGCTTTCAGATGAAAGATGATGAACAAAGTTTGATTATGGTGTGAAGGCAAAAATGTATGTTGAAAATTCCAGGATACCAAATCAGAGAATGACTATACCAGAGTGAGAAAATGTCCTAGAATTTAGAGTAAAAGAATTAAGGAGACAAATGTACTAATTAAAAGTACAAAATACATCCCTAAGAAGTC
The DNA here is from genome assembly GCF_033118175.1 of Dama dama. Lineage (NCBI taxonomy): Eukaryota > Metazoa > Chordata > Mammalia > Artiodactyla > Cervidae > Dama > Dama dama. The sequence goes on along the minus strand of NC_083698.1, from coordinate 76,224,435 downwards.
AAAGATACATACAGGAAAATACAGAGCAGTTATGGGAAAAGCAATTCCCAAAGAAATAATGGTAGAATATTTTCTTGGTGGTGGGGACTTAAAGCTTAGGAAAAACCATTTGTCCAAAACTGTGATGATGAAAATGCTGAATTAAAGAAAAGTTAAAGCATGAAGATGACATGGGAGAAGAAGTTTGTTTATAAAAGGAAAAAATTCAAGTTGACATCAGACTCTCCACAATTTGAGAAATACAGAAGAGAAATGAAAACAAGACTCTTGAGAGAAATATATTGAAACCCAAGAATGTTATAGCCAGAGAGGCTATCATTCATATTTGAGACCGATAGAGTGATATTAATAGACATAAAAGGACTCCAAATGTTTTTACCTACATTTCTTTTCTGAAAAAATAAGATTGAAAAAAAAAACTTGAAAAAGTATTCCAGCTGACTGAGGAATGAATCAAGCTAAAAACCTAAATAGTGAGAATTATGTGTTATAAAAGAAAATGTGGTGAATAATTAAAACCAAAGGGGAATAGATTATGTCCTAAAAAGAAGGGTAGTGAGTAAGAAACCAAAGACTCAATATTTAAATCTCTGTTGTTAATATAGTGAGACATTAACAATAGAAAAAAAAATTAATTCTTCCAAGAGAGACTAAAAATGTTAAAAAAAAATGATAATATTCTGTGTATGAAATCACAAATTACACCAACAAAATCTTAAAGTAGGGGTGTGAATAACTGCTTGCAAAATGTTTCATTTTATGTGTGTGGGTAGGGGATTCTCAAATACATGTATTTTATTTTTAAAGTGATAAAGATAGAATTAAATAACATATAAAAGTATTTTACATGTAACTTAACCATTCAGTTCAGTCGCTCAGTCATGTCCGACTCTGCGACCCCATGGACTGCAGCACGCCAGGCTGTCACCAACTCCTGGAGTTTACCCAAACTTATGTCCATTGAGTCAGTAATGCCATCCAACCATCTCATCCTCTGTCGTCCCCTTCCCTTCCCGCCTGCAATCTTTCCCAGCATCAGGGTCTTTTCAAATGAGCCAGCTCTTCACATCAGGTGGCCAAAGTATTGGAGTTTCAGCTTCAACATCAGTCCTTCCAATGAACACTCAGCAATGATCTCCTTTAAGATGGACTGGTTGGATCTCCACGCAGTCCAAGCGACTCTCAAGAGTCTTCTCCAAAACCACAATTCAAAAGATTAATTATTTGGTGCTCAGCTTTCTTTATAGTTCAGCTCTCACATCCATACATGACTACTGGAAAAACCAGAGCAACTTTGTTGGCAAAGTAATGTCTCTGCTTTTTAATATGCCGTCTAGTAGGAAAAAAGTTATTTTTAATTTACAGAAAGTAAAAGAAACAAAGAAAATGTGGGTACATAAGAAACAGATCTGAAAACATACAAATAACAAGGAAACAAAAAAATTAATGAAATCATTAAAATAAAAATGAAAATCATAAGTAAATAAACATGATTTTTTGCTTCTGGCCCAAACTCACTGCCTTTCCAAAAACTAAACACCGTGATCTTGTCCCCTTAATATGTTAGCAACTATTCATCTTTATTTCAAGTTTGATCCTTTTATGTTTTGTTTGGAAAGCTTCTTGAAGAAAACAGAAATACATTCCTGTTGCATGGTTATCCATAATTTTAGTTCCATTACCAGCAGTAGTCAAAAAGTTATAGAGATTTTGGGAAGGATTTCCCTTCATTTGTTTTGTTTTTAATTTAATTGGATGATAATTGCTTTACAATATTGTGTTGGTTTCTGCTGTGTAACATCATGAGTCAGCTATAAGTGTGTGTGTGTGTGTGTATATATATATATATATATGTATCACCTTCCTCTTGAGCCTCCATCCCACCCTGCCCCCATCACAGAGTACCAAGCTGAGCTCCGGGTGCTCTATAGCAGTTTCCCAGTAGCTATCTATTTTACTCTTGGTAGTGTATGTATGTTTGAAGTTCTTGGTGATCTTTTAGTCAGTGGTCCTATCTCATCTTGTGAACTTCTACTTGTCTTCTTTGTTTGTGCCTTGTCCTCTATGTACAAGGCACTATATAAGAAATATTGAATATATATTTGTTCAGTCATTCATCTGGTGAATATTAAATAAGACCTACCTTTTGCATAGGATTGAGAGTAAAATCCAGCCCTCATGGAATTTAGAGACTATCCAAAGTAATGTGCCAAGACATCACTGAAGCCCCAGTAGCAGCTGGGCTAGCCTGCACAACCCAAATGTGTGCCTCTCTCCTATATCCTTACCAATATGAAACCTTTCCTCCAGTCATTTTAAGCTCTTCTACTCTCTCACTTTTTTATATTCTATTTGCTCCACTTGTTGCATGTCTTTACTTTTATCATGTTGGTCACTCTGTTTTTCTTACAGTCATTTCCCATGGTTAACCTGGAGTCAGTCAGTTCAGTCAGTTCAGTTGCTCAGTCGTGCCCGACTCTTTGCGACCCCTTGAATCGCAGCACGCCCGGCCTCCCTGTCCATCACAAACTCCTGGAGTTTACTCAAACTGATGTCCATCGAGTCGGTGATGCCATCCAGCCATCTCATCCTCTGTCATCCTCTTCTCCTCCTGCCCCCAATCCCTCCCAGCATCAGGGTCTTTTCCAATGAGTCAACTCTTCGCATGAGGTGGCCAAAGTATTGGAGTTTCAGCTTCAGCATCAGTCCTTCCAATGAACACCAAGGACTGATCTCCTTTAGGATGGACTGGTTGGATCTCCTTGCTGTCCAAGGGACTCTCAAGAGTCTTCTCCAACACCACAGTTCGAAAGCATCAATTTGTAACCTGGAGTAGTAACTCCTTAAATCACCATTCTTGAAATTTTGCTTCCACTGTCACCAGTATGAATGATAAATAGCTGTTCCTGAATTTTAGCTTCATTCCATCTAGATCTGAAATCCGTGGAATGAGCTTTTGATTGGGTGAACCTCAGTCACTTGAGCACATTGGGTGCTCTCAGTTTACTAGCCAAGGGATAGAGAGAGACACTGTCAGCTTTAATCTTCTGATTTGCTTCCTCCCAAATGGAGTTTGGATGATGAAAAAACAGCAAGTGTTCTCTGGAGTGCCTGTACACATGTATTCATGGGAATGTTTTAAGTGTGTGTGTATTGGATAGATGGATAGAGAATCTTCTGAATTCATTTATTGATATTTAAACTCTCCTGAGTCACTGTTTCATTATGATTGAAAGAAGCTTCTCGAAGTCTGTACATCTCATATCATGTTCCACAGACTTAAAAATCTTCCATGAAAAAAAAAAAATCTTCCATGGAAGGTTCTAGAAAATGACTTAAAAGGCCCTGGGGACTGTAAGAGTACCGCCAGGGCTCTGGGTCCCCACCATTCCTTAGTGTGTGTGCACAGGTGTGCTTCTAGTTGTTTTATCAGATTTTATTAAGAAAGTGCCCTGCCACTCAAAAGCTTTGAATACCACTGTGATAGATTCTTGCATCTCAAAGGTGTACAGTATCACACACTGTGGAACTTCCAAGTCAGAATCTGTCTTTTATAAGATCATTAGCTCTCAAATTTAAGGATCGTTGTCCTATTTGATCCCCAGAGTCACTTTTAGCTAGAGCACTGTGCTCTAATATACATTTATGCAATATATATTTTATATTTCTTTGCTTTTCTTTGTCCTGGGCAGTTTGGTCAGAGAAAAAGAAACCCATCATGGGTGTATATAGCATCAAATTTTGATTGACTATAAATGGGGCATATGAATTGAATAAGTTTCCAACTTTATTTTATTTCTAGTAATAATAACTAGAGCAAATGAAAGTTACCTGGCCTGATTTGATTATACATCTTGTTCTTCCTGTGAGAAAAATATGAAGCCAAATATCCTATAATTAGTGAAAAAAAAGAATCTTCCAAAAATTGTTGAAAGGAGATTGGGAGAGTGAAAGAAAAGCCCATTAAATATTGATAATGGTAAAAATCAAGTGTGGTGTGCCCTTACAGTGGTAAAATGTTTTAGAGTTTACTGAGTATCTGAATATTCAGCAACTCATTGAAGTCATTAACAACTCAGGGAAGAAAGCAAATTAAATATTTTCAACCACAGTTTACAAATAAGGCCTGAACCAGTAGTCTATGATAACCAAGGCTGGTACATATCATTTCTCTCCCTTTTCCTCTAATTTCATGCTAAAACAATGTTAGTTCAAGCATAAATGGACTTGGAGAATGATGTTTTTACAATATTCACAATGTCTGAGATTGATATTTTTTCAGTTGTAGAATGTCTCTTTTTTTTGGTTTCCATTTTTCTTACACTTCCCTGTAATTTTTTTTTTTACCTTTTTATTTTCTCCTTCCACTTTTCCCCGTCAGCTTCTTCCTTCCTCTCTAACTTCAGCAGCATCTGAGGCAGACTCTGCTGATTTGCATAGTGGATTCTGTTTCTTCCTCCCCACCTCTGCCCTCACAGAGGCTTCATCCTTTCCTATGGCCACCTGCCTCTTCATCATCCTTGCTGGAACCCAGGGTGGCTCAGCTCTGTTCTACCTCCTCCTCTCCACCTGGCCCAACCACTGCTCTGCCAGGCCTCCCTTGACTGCCGAATGTCGTTATGGCAACCGACAGTCAGTGGGCAGAGGAGACACCATGCTGAGCCAAAACCAGCAAGGAGAGACACTATGAGCATCTGTGGGGGCTGATAAGGCCAAAGTGTTGGGTCGGGCCCCTCCCCTGTGAGGAAGAGGGAGGAAAATGTGAAAATTATGTCAGTGGTGGTAGATCTCTCAGGAATGATTTCTGACCCAATAGAATGGTTGGAAGACTGTTGCAGACTTTGGTTGAGTTATTCATGTAACTGCTTTGTATGCCCAAACCAACATCTTTTGCTTCAGCATCTCCATTTCCAGTGCTAATCCCACAACCATCAGAGAGAGAGAGCTGAACATGATTCTATGTTGTGGGTGTAAAAGTGCAGGAGAAAATATTGTTTGCTCCGTTGAGTACAACATATTACTACATCCCAGCTTTATCTGTATTGTTAGCTCTGATGATCATGGAAAGTGGTAAATGATAATTTTACACTGTAAAGTGCACACACTAGGATTTAATGGGAAGGTTCTTCTTTGCAGCAAAATAGACAAACATAAACACCCAATGAGGCCGTTAAAGGTGATTGCCTCACATTTTCAAAATATCTTCCATGACTCAAAATCATGGAGGTATTGGTGCGGGTTTGATCTCTGAACTGAGAAGATCCCCTTGAGAAGAAAATGGCAACCCACTCCAATATTCTTGCTTGGAAAATCACATGGACAGAGGAGCCTGGTGGGATGCAGTCCATGGGGTCATACAGAGTCGGACACAACTGAAGTGACTAAGCAGAGCACATTGGGAAGAATATGTCTTTATCACTTAGGATCACTTAGAAAAGTAGAATTAAAAATAGGGGTTGTTAGAATACTGCTGCAGTATCATTGTACCTGCAACAGATTTCTATGTAATATTCAATAATTTAGAATATTAAAATGCTGAAGCTAGCAGAGGAAGACTAGTTTATCTCAGTCTACAAATGAGAACAAGACCCAGAAAGCAAGAGGGCTTACCTGTGGGTCACACACCTTCTGAGCTTTGTCATCTTTTCATTAGACCTGAATGCCGCCCAGAAAGCTAAAACAAACGTACAGAAGAGTCCTTTGGACTTTAAATATCTTGAAACATTGTGTGCATGCACAAAAGATCAGATTCTCATTCTCATGGGCCCATCACACCATATGTTGTTGTTGTTCAGTCACTAAGTCATGTCTGACTCTGCGACACCATGAACTGCAGCATGCCAGATTTCCCTGTCCTTCACCATCTCCCTGAATTTGCTCAAACTCATGTCCATTGAGTCACTGATGTCATCTAACCGTCTCATCCTCTATTGTCCCCTTCTCCCCTTGCCCTCAATCTTTCCCAGTATCAGAGTCTTTTCCAAAGAGTTGGCTCTTTGCATCAGGTGGCCAAAGTATTGGAGCTTCAGTTCCAGCATCAGTCCTTCCAGTGAATATTCAGGGTTGATTTCCTTTATGGCTCTGCAGAAAATTATCCACACTCAGTCATAGTTCCCACAGACACTGGCTCACTGCCTTTGGATCTTAGACTTACTTTAGACATTGGCAGGGAAGACTTCACTGTGTTTATCAAAACAATATAAAAGTTACAAGATTTAGCAATATAAAAAATAATAAAATGAAAACAAAAGAGAAGGGGAAGTAAAGCAAGGGGATAGTGGTAAGTATGCTAAATTATTCATTTTAATTAAAGAAAATTAACAAACACTGTGTCAAAGAGCATATCAAGTTATACATTTGTTTATTGTTTGAAAGTCATAATGCTAATCATCAAAAGTCTAAAAAAAAAAGAAATCCCAGAAACTGTTTCAAATTGATTATCTTTTAGAGAAGGAACAAGAGGGCCTCATTTTTTTTTTTTAGACCATTTAATGTGGTATGACTTCTAAATATACATGTATACTTGTTTAAGTGTAAAACTGACATTCTCATTAATAGGAATTTTGTTAAATAAACCCTGAAATGGAATACTTGCCCTCCATTGAGAGAAATGAAGTTACCCTGTTTATTCTGATAGAGAAGAATGTCCATGATGAAAGGATAAAAGAAGAAGTTAAGTTACAGAATCATATATAGAGCATTGTCTACAAAAATACATACCCCTATCTGTGTGCATTTCTATAGATTTCTATATTATAAAAAAAGATGTGGAAAGACACACACCCAACTCTTAGATTTGAGAAGAGAAGAAATGAAAGAAACTTAAAAAAAAAAAAAAAAACTTCTATATCATTTGAATGTTTAAATGCTAACATATTAATCTTTAAGTATTTTAAAATATTAAAACAAATTATAGAACTTAAAAAGTCATAAAAGTGTATGGCTTATTTTGATGATATGTTTCACAAATATAATTTTATCTAAATTTAACACAGACTTATTTAAGTATAATATTAAAGAGAAAAGAAGCTTTCTAAATTATTTATTTGAGTATGTTTATGACTTTTTTCTGGTGGGTTATAAAATAATTAAGTGTATTAAGAAAAAATGTAGAGCAGTTGGATTCAATTTGAAAATAGACAGTGTAATGAAGATTCCTCCTTGGTAACTAATCAATTCTGAAATATAATTTAAAAATCTTGCTTTCAAATAGGTAAAATTTGTCTAACCTAAACATTAAATGAGATAATTATGTGATTTTATTTTTCCCGTCCCCATTAATCCATTTTACTATATTGAGAAGTTTAGTGAATGAATATAAAGTCATAATGAAAGCTATGATGGTGACTATTGTCTTCCATGTTTATTGGTATTTGGGCCAAATCCCAACTGGCCGTGCCCCCTCTCTTTTCCCAAACCAGCTTTGAATGTCAAGTTCTTTGTTTAATTAGCTCACTGAGAGCACAAAGAAAAATAAACAGTGAACTGAAATTTGAGCTTTAAAGTATTGAAGGGTTCATGGTTTTGTTTTAGGTTTTTATTTCTGACTTTTGTTAAAAGTAAAACAGAAAAAGAAACCTTGAGTTCCCTTAAGATCTTTAGGTGAAAATTGGCAATTTTGAAACAAATGAACAGATTATTTTAGCAGTAAAATTCAGACACTCTGTTGTACACCTTAATGTTTCATAATATTGCTTTCATAAAGTTCTCAAATTTGAAAGAAAATAAGGCATACAAAGTTTTGTAATTTATAATAATATATACAATATAGATGACAATACATTCAAGTGGTGTGGAACCATAAGTGTGTAGGATGTGCATATTAATAAATATTTGCAATGTTAGTTTCATTATTTGAATCTGTATATATTTAAATATATTTTTACCTTTTGGTTGACAAAATGTCCTGGAAATTTTTAAAAAAGTATGCTATATGTAATGCAGAGATTAGTAGAATGTGATTTGTTGTAGTTTCTTATGTCTTAAATGTATTAATTCCTGCTTTAAACAGAAAATACAAAATTAAAAGGACAATTTAGAGTCAAATGAATCATGAAACAAATTCTCATATGAGACAAAAAAGAAATTATAGCTTACTGCCAGTATTTTCTTAAAACATCTCCTTTCCAAAAGAAATTACTGAGAGTGGAATAAAGATTTTAATTTCTTTACATTGAGGATTGAGGTTTATGACAAGATAAAGAAGTAGATTCAACATTTATTTTCTCCTCTCCTTCTTTGTATAGATATAGTGAAGTTATGGTCCAAACCTGGTATCCCCTAAGATGTGTATTTGAATTTTATCTTCATTCTCTGAATATCATGTCTTAGACTTCCTGAAATCAGCTGTTTCTTCTGTTTTAGATAAAGGCTGTATATATAGTTACACATACACCATCAAGTCACCACAGATTTTTGCAAATAGGTGGAATAATGTCCAACTTTGATGGCTTGGTGACTCCTAAAAGGTATTCACACTTCCTTTGGTATTAGCAGCAGTATTTCCTAATTCAGGTCATTCTCTCACCTTGCTTCCTCACCCACCAGACACATACCACAGTACCTCTCCAAGTAATATGTATTGTACATGGACACCTCCTTAACAATGAATTTCCTGGACCATGAAAGCAGGGGACATACCCGTCTCCACTGCAGAAAGAATTAGATCTGATTCTTCACTTGCCTCTGTGGATCAAACTGTCCTCCCAAAGGCTGTAAACAAACAAAAAGAAATAGAAGAAGGCAGTGGGGGCCCTGAATTTTAGGTGTATATCCACAAACCATATTACATCTCAGAGTCCTGTCAAGACCCTTGTTTTATGATGAACCGTTGGCTAGACCTTTTTTATTTAAAATTATTTTTCTCATAGTCCTCTCATTTCAGTTGACTTCACTTTAGGGTAAAAATATGTTTGGGAAACTGTTTGCCACTTGTGAATTAGGGAGTATGAAGTATCTTATCTTGAAATATGTGAAGGTAAAATCTTTAATTTCTGAAAACAACTTTGTAACTTTTGTGTAAAGTATTTGTAGCATACTGGTTTATTAGGAATATTAGGAACATAGCAGTTTTCTTGCTTCTCCTCTTTCTTAAACGTTATTTTCTAGTATAAAGTTAGTAAATTATCAGTGTGCTCATCTGAAAATATAGATGGACTTTGAAATGAAATGAAATAGCAATCACTCTTTATCACATCTAGGGAAGAGATTTTCTCATATTTTCAAGTTTCTCATTTATACATTATTTTTATTTGCAATCACTATGTAGACAATTTTATAAAGTGCTGTAATCTACTTGACATTCCAAGTTACTAAAATCTTGAAGTTATTAAATCATTAAAAAATACAAATTGCTCAAGAAAATGCATTTTATAGAAATACAGCAATATTTATAAAGAAAAGAAAACTATCATGCATAATGTTATCATACTGTGCAAACAACTGTTAGCATTTTAGTACATTCTTTCCCAGTCTTTTTTTGAGTGTATTTTCCTTTTCACTCAGCTGTGTCCAGCTTTTTGTGACCCCATGGAGCCCACCAGGCTCCTCTGTCCCTAGGATTCTCCAGACAAGAGTACTGGCGTGGGTTGCCATGCCCTTCTCCAGGGGATCTTCTCAACCCAGGGATGGAAGCTGGATCTCTTGCATTGCAGGCAGATTCTTTACCATCTAAGCCACCAGGGATGTCTTCCTTTTCCACAGTTGATATATACTTCCCTGAAACCTTTTACTTTTGCTTTGTGTTACAGAATTTTCCTATATCACTATAATTTTACATTAAAAATATCTTCTTTAGCATTTTTGATGGCTGCATTGTAGGATACCATAATTTAGTAAACTATTTGAAACTTGACTTTTAAGGGTGTCGTTTGTTTGCAAGGAAGCTTTGAGAGGATTTATTTCGTTTGACTATTTAACATGGAAGTTCTTGAAGCAGCAAGTGAATGTAGGGTATACCAGATAACAGGGAACATAGGAAGGGCTCTGGGGGCAGGGCCAGGTAGCCATGTGTGAAGGAAGGATAGCTGGAGTGAGTGTTGGGGAGGGATTGAGTCCATCTAGCACCGTGAACTGCTGTAGGACACCAATTTGTCTTCCAAGAGTTCTCGTGGCAACAGACCACAAGAGCTGAGTAAGAGTGCCCAGAATCATTCCAGTGATTTTTAAGTTCAGTTTTATAATCTGAAAGATTGTATTGTAAAGCTGGAGGGATTGACTTCGTCTGCAGCACCTTAGCAAGTTATCAAGCTGTGGCCAGAGAAACTTTTAAATTAAGGTTACTCCAGTGTTTTCCACAAAGACCAAAGGCATCAACATGAGATTACTCAAAGGTCAGCATTGACTCTGGTCTGTTGTAAACCCAGAGGATGAATTTGGCAGATTGAAGGGTTTATCTTGGATAGTGAAACTAGACATATATTAGTATATTTCTTTTTACTGTTACTTTTCCTTCAAATTAGTTTAATATTACCAGGTGTCCTCCACTGCTTTTATTGGCTATCAAACTATTGTCAGTTAGAAAAAGTTAATCCTTGTAAATTCACCAGTCACTATGGTGTTTTGATAGCTTTGCTGTCTGGGTTCATCCTTCCTTCCTTCCTCCCCTCCTCCCTCCCTCCTTCCCTCCTTCCTACCCCTTCTCCTTCTCTTCCTTCTCTCTCTTTCATTCTTTCTTTTAGGTTCATGTTATAAAATCTATTTAAAGCTAATGGGACTAGAATATGAAAACTAATACAGAAATGTAGATTTCTTTGATGACACAACCTCTTCTGTGATATCTTCATTAGAAAAAAAATAGAGAATTGTCATATTGGACTCTCGGAAAAAAAAAAAAAAAAAAAACAACAACAAATAAGAAAGAAAGAAGAAACAAACAGAACGGATACCCACTATTGACAAAAGAGAAATTTGGATGGAATTCAGGAATACAGAATCTAGGTGAGAACTAACCTAGGTGAAGATCAACCAGCCTGACTTTTATCTCATGCAAAGAATAAAACTATGTGGGACTTGAAAGGACAGGAACCCACAGGTACCCTTAAGAGACAAGGGAGATGGAGAATATAATAGGCCAGGGAAGCCCAGAATGAGAACTGGTAGCTTTACAGTTGCCATCTTCAGAACTACAGGCCATGCTCTCAGCCTGCCTACACTTTACCTGGATGGTACCCTAACAAAAATGTAACACTGAGGCACTTGGCTCCATTTAAGAGCAGTTGTTCACAATCAGCAAAAGGGAGACATGCTCCAGCTATCTCTGGGCTAGTTAAGAAATATGATTATAAAACACGATTAGTGCAGCTTACCTTTAGCCATAACTTTAGGAAGTGACAGCTCTGACTTTAATTTGGTGAGGATGACTTGTTGAGTGAAGTGGGAACTTACTACAGGGTCACTAAGACAGTCACACCAGTTAGAGAAGTGGGTGATGCCCAGTGAATTCTAGTTCCCACCATAAATAAGTCCCCGCCATGGATCTTCTGGTTATGGCTCCCTCACTACTAATCACAGATGGAAAATTGACTCAATACAATTAAGCTGTTAAACCACCCTGCTTTTGTTTGGAACTATGTTGTGCCCTTGGGACAGTTTCAGGTTCAAGTAGTGTTAAGTAACAGAATTAAACAAGCAGGGACTGTCATGTGAAAGATAAATAAACTGCAAAGAAAAAAATTATTCCCCTCCCTCCAACTTTACTGAGGTATAATAGACAAATAAGTTGGTAAGATATTTAAAGCATGTGGCATAACAATTTGATTCATATGTTCATTGTGAAAGGATTCACCCCACTGAGCTAATGCATCCATCACCTCAGATACTTACTTTTTTTTCTTTTTGGCTAGAACATTTAAATTTTATTCTTAGCATATTTCAATTATGCAATATAGTGTTATCAACTATAGTTATCATGTTGTACATTAGATCCTCAGAGAAAGACAAATACCTCATGGTATCACTTAAAAGTGGAATCTTAAAAAATTTTCTTCGTAACTCATGGAAACAGGAGAAAAGCAGTTACCAGGGACTAGGATGGGGATAATAGAGATGGGACTAGATCTGATAGACAGAGAGCCTGATGAACTATGGATGGAGGTTCGTGACATTGTACAGGAGACAGGAATCAAGACCATCCTCAAGAAAAAAAGTGCAAAAAAGACAGGAGTCAAGACCATCGGCAAGAAAAAATAAAATGCAAAAATTTGTGAGGAGGCCTTGCAAATAGCTGTAAAAAGAAGAGAAGAAAAAAGCAAAGGAGAAAAGGAAAGATATACCCATTTGAATGCAGAGTTCCAAAGAATAGCAAGGTGAGATAAGAAAGCCTTTCTCAGTGATCAGTGCAAAGAAATAGAGGAAAACAATAGAATGGAAGAGACTAGAGATCTCTTCAAGAAAATTAGAGATACCAAGGGAACATTTCATGCAAAGATCAGCTCAATAATGGACAGAAATGGTATGGACCTAATAGAAGCAGAAGATATTAAGAAGAGGTGGCAAGAATACACAGAAGAACTGTACAAAAAAGATCTTCACAACACAGATAATCACAATGGTGTGATCACTCACCTAGAGCCAGACATCCTGGAATGTGAAGTCAAGTGGGCCTTAGGACGCATCACTACGAACAAAGCTAGTGGATGTGATGGAATTCCAGTTGAGCTATATCAAATCCTGAAAGATGATGCTGTGAAAGTGCTGCACTCCATATGCCAGCAAATTTGGAAAACTCAGCAGTGGCCACAGGACTGGAAAAGGTCAGTTTTCATTCCAATCCCAAAGAAAGGCAATGCCAAAGAATGCTCAAACTACCACACAATTGCACTCATCTCACATGCTAGTAAAGTAATGCTCAAAATTCCCCAATCCAGGCTTTAACAATACATGAACCATGAACTTTCAGGTGTTCAAGCTGGTTTTAGAAAAGGCAGAGGAACCAGAGATCAAATTGCCAACATCCGAAGGATCATCAAAAAAGCAAGAGAGTTCCAGAAAAACATCTATTTCTGCCTTATTGACTATGCCAAAGCCTTTGACTATGTGGATCACAATAAACTGTGGAAAATTCTGAAAGAGATGGGAATACCAGACCACCTGACCTGCTTCTTGAGATATCTGTATGCAGGTCAAGAAGCAACAGTTAGAACTGGACATGGAACAACAGACTGGTTCCAAATCAGGAAAGGAGTACGTCAAGGCTGTATATTATCACCCTGCTTATTTAACTTATATGCAGAATACATCATGAGAAACGCTGGGCTGGGTGAAGCACCGGCTGGAATCAAGATTGCCGGGAGAAACATCAATAACCTCAGATATGCAGATGACACCACCCTTATGTCAGAAAGTGAAGAAGAACTAAAGAGCCTCTTGATGAAATGAAAGAGGAGAATGAAAAATTTGGCTTAAAGCTCAACATTTAGAAAACTAAGATCATGGCATCCGGTCCCATCACTTCGTGGCAAATAGATGGGGGAATAGGAGAGACAGTGGCTGACTTTATTTTTCTGGGCTCCAAAATCACTCCAGATGGTGATTGTAGCCATGAAATTAAAACACGCTTACTCCTTGGAAGAAAAGTTGTGAGCAACCTAGACAGCACATTAAAAAGCAGAGACATTACTTTGTCAACAAAGGTCATTCTAATCAAGGCTGTGGTTTTTCCAGTAGTCATGTAAGGATGTGAGAGTTGGACTATAAAGAAAGCTGAGTGCAGAAAAATTGATGCTTTTGACCTTTGATGTTGGAGAAGACTCTTGAGAGTCCCTTGGACTGCAGGGAGTACCAACAAGTCCATCATAAAGGAGATCAGTCCTGGGTATTCATTGGAAGGACTGATGTTGAAGCTGAAACTCCAATACTTTCGCCACCTATGTGAAGAACTGACTCATTGGAAAAGACCCTGAAGCTGGGAAAGATTAAGTGCAGGAGGAGAAGGGAATGACAGAGGATGAGATGGTTGGCTGGCATCACTGACTCAATGGGCATGGGTTTGGGTAGACTCTGGGAGTTGGTGATGGACAGGGAGCCCTGGCGTGCTGCGGTTCATGGGGTCGCAAAGAGTTGGACACGACTGAGCAACTGAACTGAACTGTATAGACATGGGAACAAACCTTTAATTTTTAAAAATAATGTTTATAAAAACACTTATTAGTTCCAAACATGGGCACCAATCTAAGGAATTTAGAGGAAATATTCCATCACCACTCCCACCCAGTAAATAAATCTACTAGAAAATTAACAGTGAAATGATTTTTAAAATACATTTAATTGTTTTCTTAACTGATGCTTAACTACATCAATTACATAAAGTATAACTTGACTTTAGATTTTTTAAATTCCCCAAATTAAAATACAGTAGAGTAGTGTAGAGCAGATTCACTACATCAGCAAAATAAATTAGTAGTCAAGCACTCAAAAATTTTTGTACTTTAAGGGAGAAGTATGAGATAATTATGATGGAGAAATATAAAAAACAAGGAGGAAATGCCTAGGAGTAAACCTATAGAAATTATATTATTCACAATTGATGTGAAAAAAAAATGCAAAAATTACTAATCTTTGAAAACAATGTCCTTGAGTTGAAGAGATGATTTTTGGTTATGGCAGAGGAAAATATTAATGGAGGTAATTGGACATAAACTCATAGTTGAGTGAAATATTTTAATTTCTGATAATGTAAAAATTCTTTAAGCATCCAGTAAGAAACAAAAGTTGCTAAACAAAAGGAAGAAAAATCCGGTTGGCATCAGACATCTCAGTAACAATAAATAGTAGATAGCAGGATTCATGTTTGCAGTTTTCTGTGGAAATATTCTTAACCTAGAATTCTATAGCCATTGAAACTGTCATTCATTTATGAAAGCAACAGAAGCTCATTCTTAGTCATGAAAGTTTTACAGAGTAATTCATTTCATCTAAGTGATTACAAGTCAGATGCTCCAAAATAGCTAGCTTTCTTATATACTAGCAATAAGCAGTTTAAAGCTATAATAGAAAAAGGTACTTTTATTAAGCAACAAAAATATAATATAAAATGTCTGGCAGTACATTTAATGAGAGGTATGCAAAATATGGTAATATGATCCACTTAGCAAGTATTTGTTTAATATATACTGAGTTTCCAGTATTGAGAACATACTGAGGGACACATAAGAAAATTTGAATATGAACACCAGTCTCCTAAATTAAACAGGAAAAATCAACAATGAAAATACGTAAGTTATCCTCTAAATATGTCTATCATCTATCTTTGTCTCTATCTACTAATTGAACTATTCTCCTGATTATTTTAGAATTGAGGAAGAGATTTAGAGAGATAATTATTGTAGATATACAAATGAGCATATGAAAGGAAAGTTTTTTTTTTAATAAGATAGTTTTGGAGGGAGAGGCACAGATCCATTTATTTTTATTAGTTGGAGGCTAATTACTTTACAATATTGTAGTGGTTTTTCTCATACATTGACATGAATCAGCCATGGATTTACAAGTATTCTCCATCCCGATCCCCACTCCCACCTCCCTCTCCACCTGATTCCTCTGGGTCTTCCCAGTGCACCAGGCCCGAGCACTTGTCTCATGCATCCAGCCTGGGCTAGTGATCTGTTTCACCCTAGATAATATACATGTTTCGATGCTGTTCTCTCGAAACATCCCACCCTCGCCTTCTCCCACAAAGTCCAAAATTCTGTTCTGTACATCTGTGTCTCTTTTTCTGTTTTGCATATAGGGTTATCATTACCATCTTTCTAAATTCCATATATATGCATTAGTATACTGTATTGGTCTTCATCTTTCTGGCTTACTTCACTCTGTATGATGGGCTCCAGTTTCATCCATCTCATTAGAACTGATTCAAACGAATTCTTTTTAATGGCTGAGTAATATTCCATGGTGTATCTGTACCAAAGCTTCCTTATCCATTCGTCTGCTGATGGGCATTTAGGTTGCTTCCATGTCCTGGCTATTATAAACAGTGCTGCAATGAACATTGGGGTGCACGTGTCTCTTTCAGATCTGGTTTCCTTGGTGTGTATGCCCAGAAGTGGGATTGCTGGGTCATATGGCAGTTCTATTTCCAGTTTTTTAAGAAATCTCCACACTGTTCCCCATAGCGGCTGTACTAGTTTGCATTCCCACCAACAGTGTAAGAGGGTTCCCTTTTCTCCACACCCTCTCCAGCATTTATTGCTTGTAGACTTTTGGATAGAACTTTTTTTTTACAGAGTTTTGTAGTTAAAGTAGTGCTGGTATGAGCCCAAGACAAAAGAGAATAGAATACAATCAAGTGCAAAGAGCACCAAATGTATGTGTATATTAGTATTATATTAGTATTTGATTAAAATGCCCTTTCAAATTAGTGGGGAGAATGGATGTTGTTATGGTTGAGCTACCTGGTTTAAAAAGATGTTATATGTTAGAAAATTATTGGTGAATGTTTCTCTAATTTTTTTAAGCAAGAGCTATTTTTTTAAGCAAGCCTCCAAAGTTAAAAACTATAAAGGAAAAGACTAACATGGCAGTGACATAAAACTCTCTCCTAGTCTCAGCCTTCTATTTACATAGTAGAGAGAGATTTCTGGGAAGCAGCTGTCCAACCACCTGCATTTTCCACCATGTTTACTGAGGTGAGACCACATGAGTATTTTTCACCAATGGAATATGTGTGTGTTTGGGGGTTATTTCTGGACCAAGGTGACTGTGGAGCTCCACATTCTCTATATCTGCTTACCAGTTCAATGCATAGGGCTTCCCTGATAGCTCTGTTGGTAAAGAATCCACCTGCACTGCAGGAGACCTGGGTTCGATCCCTGGGTCGGGAAGATCCCTTGGAGAAGGGGAAGGCTACCCACTCCAGCATTCTAGCCTGGAGAATTCCATGGACTGTGTAGTTTATGGGGTAGCAAAAAGTCAGACACAACTAGCATTTTGTGTCACCACACAATGAAAGGACCTGGGTTTAAAAGAATTGCATGAAAAAAGCTGCCCGTTGACCAGGATATTGTGGTATGTCAATATGGTAAAGTATAATGCAGCAATAAAATGAAATAAATATTTTCTGTGTTGTTATTTGTATTAGTAGATCACTCCTGATGTGTATCAATGGTGAATGAAAAATAAATTATATATTCATTAGCTAAGTAATCATGAACCTTTTAGGTAAGAAACTCCTAGGCTCGAAGTAGAGATTAAGACAGAACCAAAAACACTGCCCACATCTGTTTACTTCAAATCATTTCTTTCCAAAATATGATCTTACTCTCTTATAGGTCAGTTGATTAGATCATAGAAAGGAAGGGTTTCCCTGGTGACTCAGTGGTAAAGAATCCACTCATCATTGCAGGAGAAATGAGTTCGATTGCTGGGTCAGAAAGAGCCCCTGGAGAAGGAAATAGCAACACACTCTAGTATTCTTGCCTGGGAAATCCCATGGACAAGGAGCCTGGCCAGCTACAATTTATGGAATCTCAAAACAGTCAGACACAACTGAGCAATTAAACAACAACTCTTATTTGAGTACTTCTGTCACCTGGAGATGCTGCTTCCCCTTAGCCTCTGAGTCTTTTAATATGTTATTCCCTCTGCCTGGAACACAGTTTTTGAAGGCCGATGAAATGCCAGCAGTTGGTACTGAATCATTGTGATGATTAATTTTATGTGTCATCTTGATTGGGCTAAGGGGTGCCCAGGTAACCTGTGAAACATTTCTGGATATGTCTGCAAGGATGTTTCTGAAGGAGATAGGCACTGAATTTGTAGACTGAATAAAGAAAAACACGTTCCCTGGTGTCAGAGGACATCAGCCAGTTGGTTGAAGACATGAATAGAACAAAAGACTGAGGAAGGGTGAAGTTGCTGTCTATGCTTGGACAGCCATCTTCTTCTTCCTTCAGACATAGGTATTCCTGGCTCTCAGACTTTTAGATTCAGACTGAATTATCCTTTCTTCCCCTAGCTTCCCTTGTTCTCTAGCTTGCAGATGGCAGACCATGGAACTTTTCAGTCTCCATAATTGTATGAGCCATTACTTATAATAAATCTCCTCATATATATTTTATTCATTCTGTTTCTCTAAAGAACCCTGACTGATAGAGATGTCGATATAGATATGTCTTAGGTTCCTTTACTTATATATAATACCAAAAAAAAAAAAAAAAACCCCTCATATACACATATCCAAATCCAACTCATAAGCTTCCTTTATTGTCAGCTCCCTCACCCAGAAAGATTAAAATTCCCTGGTGCCTGCGGGCTTGGCCCAAAGAAGAGATACCACGCTTCCTTTTCATGCAGCCCTTTGGGTATAGCTGTTGTTTCCATTGGTCTCTGCTCTATGTGTGCCCAACTGGTTTACCTTTCTGATTCAGCCTCATCTGTTATTTACACACATTCAAACCGACACTTAACAATAATGATCATAGCAATCCCTTAGCTTTTTCAGTCCTAGAAATGTCTACTAATTTAGCCAATTGTATTCTAATCTTCGAAAAGGAGCCTCAGCTCATAATTAATAAAAATTGAAAAAGCCAGGTCCTAAAGGAATTTCTCAGGATTTCTACTGATTCAGCATTCTTCACTCCCCCATTGCAGACCTGGTCACGTTTCACTTATCCCCGGGCCCTTTATTTTGATGTTTTTTCTTCCTGGAAGATTTCCCTGACCCCCTCACTCTTGGTCTTGCTGGGTTCCCCCATCAAGGATCCCTAAATACCTTTTACTTCCCTGTGACCTTCTCTGTGCTAGACTATCTCTTGTCTGTGCTCTGAGCTTCCTCAAGGCAGAGTGTGTATTTGTCAAGGCTCTTGCTTTATCCATAGGACCTGGCGTATGGTAGCTACATGATAAATAGAGCTGAACAAATAAATAAAACAAACTGTGGCAAGAATAGAGCTTGCATTAAAAGTTTATCTCCACTTTCCCCCTTTATCCCCAGGAGACCCCATCCTCCAGAATTTAAAGAAGAAAGTTGAACCCTTCTCACTTTAAGCCTATCTTAAAAGCTGCTTTTAGAAACTCCAGTGCACACTCACACACCATTATATGTTATTTTAGGCTGGTGTAATAATAAAACTGTCAATCCTATGAATAAGAACTGTTTCTTTACTTGGATTCTTGCTCATGTTCGTGTATATTTATGTATTACTAGAAAAGCAGCATTCTTAAGATTTCTTAGATTGTTTTGATAAGATGTGACTCTACTTTTCCCAGCCTTTCTTATTATAAGAATCTTTAACAAGCGCTTTAAACAGTTTTGCACATGCTACCTTACATTTTCATGTGATGTAAAGTGTAGCGAAATCCTTTTTTTTCACAGAATTTTTCTTAATAATATTTAAATAATGGAACTGTTTCTGCTTTTGTAATGCTCTCTGTGCAAATAGAATAGTTACCAATGTTTATCCATGGGAAGCATACCAATTCTTTGGTTTCTGGTGAGGGATAATTACAATGATTATTATTTATAGGGCAAAAATTTTATACTATATATCTTTAATTTAAAATGCTTCTTTATTTAGGGGTGTTAGCAGCAAGAGATTTTGCTGTTAGCAAAAAAAAAAAAAAAAGGTTCTGATGTTAGCTAATCTAGCAATTTGTTTAATGCCTAAATTCATGTGACCTTTACAAGAAAACAGTTTAGGTCATTCACTGAAGATGTGTGGCTCTACAGAGGGCAAAAGTCATGTGTGTAAGATCACAGAGAGCAGCCAACTCCTGGGTGCCCATCCCCGTGACCATCACTGCCTTATTGATCTTAGGTAGAAAAGTGGGCCAAAGGTAGCAACTTCTCTTGACCACTGCAGGCTGCCTCTGAACAGTGTGATTCAGGGAGGAAATAGAAACAGAATTCTCTATCTCCACTGAAAAATGAAAAATGATAGAGAAAATAAATGGAGACACAGAAAAAAGAATGTATGGAATTTCAGACAACAGGCTTTTAGACTTGGTCCTCCCTTCCTCACCTTCCTCCTCTGTCCATTGTTGACTGTGGACTTCTGTTTTTTAAGTCAGTCCAAGGGACCAATGGAGAAGGATGGTGAGTTCCTTACAGCATTTGGATCCCTCGTGAATACAGACCCTCCCCCTCACCCCCCAGATATAGTGATATCTGGAAGTTTGATGAGGCTTATTGTATGGGCAAAGTGAGTGTGTTATGTTTATGACTAAGGGAAGACATTGACATCCCTATGAGTCCATGTTGTCTGTTCAAATCAGAAAGAAGGCAGTTGTGTTCTAAGACACAACCAATCAAGAAATCCTGGCATATTGTTTCTTTATTCCTGGTATTCTCCTATACTGGCCAACCACTTACACTGAAAATGATGACGCTGAAGGAGATGGAAAAATATGGCAGACTATTGATCTTTTTCTTTCTGTTCTTCTTTACTCATCAATAAACCAAACATATAAAGTGTTGGTAAAGTGTGCACATGTCAAGAAAGAAAAATAGTTTCATTCGGTGTTTCTACAGTGCTGATAAGAATGAAACACATATGCACGTACAAGGTACAGAATATGAATTGTCTAATTTTGGTGATTTAAGTTAGGAGTTAAAGGCTCTTATAGTTACATCTAAAAGTCTCATTGCACACTGGTTCATCATAATATTTAAAATATTTTAAATAAATATTTATTTAAATATTAAATATTTAAAATATCAATTAGAATATTAAAACATTTAAATTAAATTAAAATTAAACATTTGATTTTAATATTTAATTAAATTATTAATATTAATTAAACATTGGATATTAATTAAAATTAATAATGTTTAATTTTAATTAAATATTTTAATTTAAATTAAAATGTTTAATATTTAATTTTGAATTAAATATTTAACTAAATATTTAATTTTAAAAATATTTAATTAAATATTTAAGATTTAATTTTGTGTTTGTTTCATTAATGTCTATTTCTCCCACAAAAGTAGGAATCAGACTTATTTATGTCTTAGTCAGCTATTAATTAAAATATTTAATTTTTTTCTTTACAGTTGGACAACATTAAGGGACCTCTTTGGTGGTCCAGTGGTTAAGAATCCACACTTCCATTGCAGTGGGCCCTGTTTTGATTCCTCATTGGAAAATTAAGATCCCACATGCCACTCAGTGTAACAAAACAAAATGAAACAAACAAACAAATAAAACTTTCTTTAAAAAAAAGCCACAAAAAGCAAAAGTGTTAAATAGCAAATGAAAATAACCTAAGTTGAGAGAGCTACCATGAACAAAAGGAAAAGGCTTTGTATTTTAGTAGTTTAATGGAACTTTCCCTTGTTTGTTGAACAATTCAAAAAATTCTTATTTTTCACTGAGCCCCACAAATCATGACCCTGCTTGAGAGAGAAGACAAAGAAAAGTCAGAGCTTCACTGTAGCCCAGAGGTGGGCTGTAACCTAGTGTTACACCTGTGTTCACTTCAGAGTTCTTTAAGCATCACTGTCCTACAGCTTTCACTTGTAACCTTGGTTTCTCAGCAGCCCTTGAACTTGTCTCTTGGCTTAAAGAGGCCATGCGTCCTTTGTTATAGGAGCAACCCGCCCCCCCCCCCCCCGCCCCCCCACCCCGCTCTGGATTCCAGTTGTAATTTTGTAACTTCCAAAGTGACCTAGATACATCTGGACATTTTTATTCATTCATTCATTCATTAGGTAAATATTGAGACCTTATAATATGGCAAACACTGTCCTATGTGAACTGCTATGGACTGAAGTATGCCCTCTTAAGTTCATGTGTTGAATTCTGTTTTTTTTTTTTCCACCTCTTGAAGTCTTAATCCCCTATGTAATGGTATTTGAAGGTGAGGTATTTGAAGTCTTTGGGAGGTAATTAGGTTTAGATGAGGTTGTGAGGGTGGGATCCTCTTGATAGGATTAGTGCCCTTACAAGAAGAAACCAAAGAGCTTTCTTTCTTTCCCCTTTCCCCTCTCTCTCCCTTCATCATATGAGGACACCGCAAGACAGCTCTCACCAGAACCCAACCGTGATAATACCTTGATCTCAGATTTCCCCGTCTCCAGAACTGTGGAAAGTAAATGTCTCTTGTTTCAGCCACTCAGTCTATGATATTTTGTTGTAATAGTTGACAAAGACATAAACAAGTCTGGTTCCTACTTTTGTGGGAGAAATAGACATTAATGAAATAAACACAAAATCAAATACAAACTAAAATGTAGAAAGTACTATAAAGAAAAATAGCAGGGCACCAGGGAAAAATGAATGGGTGACCTGATTTAGGTTGGGGTATCTTAACAAGAGATGATTTAGGGAACAGCACTCCAGGCAGAGGCAACAACACGTGTGAAAGTGGGAAGAGTTTCATATGGAGAAAACTGACAAGAGGGTCTGTGTGCCTGTAAGTGTAAACACCAGGGGAAAGCTCGGGTGGGCTCCTGTTGGGCATTTCCCCCTTAAGTCCTGTTTTATTTTAGACTTTTTATATTATTTTAACTGTGTGTGATAAAGTAAGTCTTACTAAATGAAATTCAGAGTAACAGTACTTTCTGAACTTGAAGCCAATGGACAAAATCAATGAAATGCACATGTGCATAACGTCTTTGATACTTTGTGTGTGATTTGGGGCAAGTCACTCTTCTCTTTGTACATCAGATATTTCATCTTAATTTATGTATAGCAACAGCCACCTTTAAAATGAGAGACAGTGCAAATAAAGCCCCCAACATGGACCTCATAAAAAAAAAAAAAAAAAAGCACTCAGTCAGTGAAAGTTAATATTATGAGGAGGACAGGACAGAATATTTGAGATCTAAACTGTCTCCTGATAGCCTGGGATCCATAGGTATGTGCTTTGTAGCTGTAACATATAGCATGGTCTATATCATATATCTCTTATTACTGACTACCAGGTACTCCTGGCTTCCCAGGTGGCACAAGTGGTAAATACCCTATCTGCCAGTGCAGGAGACATAAAAGACGTGGATTCAATCCCTGGGTCAGGAAGCTCCTCTGGAGGGAGGGCATGGCAACCCACTCCAGTATTCTTACCTAAAGAATCCCATGGACAGAGAAACCTGGTGGGCTACAGTCTATAGGGTTGCCCAGAGTCGTAAACAACTGAAGCTACTTAGCATGCACGCATGCACTAGGTACTGCAAATTAGTATTGTGATAAGCTAAATATTCTCTATTTTCCTTTTTTAAGATTTTTTGATGTAGACCATTTTTAAGGTCTTTATTGAATTTGTTACAATATTGCTTAAAACATGTTTTGGATTTTTGGCCCTGAGGCATGTGGGATCTTAGCTCCCCAACCAGGGATCAAATCTGCATCCCCTGTGTTGGAAGGTGAAGTTTTAACCACGGGATACCAGGGAAGTCCCCGAATATTCTCTTAAAAAAAGAAGCTGAGAAAGCATTGATATAGTCAGTTTGATTTTAAACATAGACACTAAGCAACTGAGTTGACCCTATGACTCTAAAACTTGGAAAATAACTACTCTGGGATGCACTGAAGACTGACACCATTCAGCAAGTTTTATCTCATAGGTCGAAACACCTAAGTTGTTGAAAGGGGAAGAGTGCAAGGAGACTCATGTTTAACTCTTACTTGTAACTGATCATCTGCCCTACTAAGTCAAACGGTTACAGAGGTATCACTTCACAAAGCAGCCTGGTGAGCTCATTGATCCACATTAGAGACTGTGACAACTGCCCACATATTTCTCAGGGGCATCATATGTCAAAAACAAGACAAAACCCTCCAGTGCTCTTAACTGAACCTTGAATGATCCATTCATCTAGTTATTCAACAAATATTGATTGAATATGTACCATGGGCTAGGTACTGTTCTATGTCTTGGCATAGAACATATCATTGTCATTCCCAAAGCAGTTTCTGACCTCTGAAACTGTGTTATGCACTCAGTCTTGGAAACTATAGCACCAGTTTCCATTAAGAACAGGGGTTATACATGAAGGCCAAGAGTTGAACCCTTTTTTTTTTGCACTAAGATATTGCTTTACAGAAATGTCTGTGCATGTGAACCATTTTTCTCCCACTTGCCAGCTTGGCAAACTGGTAGAAAAAAACATCTCATCATACCAAATTTTCTGGTCCTCCTTTATAGAACTTACCACATTATATTTTGTAGAATAGAAGTCACCTGTAAGCTAAGTACTCACATAGACTATATTATTTAAATGTTTGATGAATTCAGATTTAATAGAAAAGTAACAGTTAAAGAATTTATTTTCTCAGTGTTGAGATGAGTGTACCTTATGCTCTCAAGTAAATTTAAAGATGCTCAAATATATATAATCAAGCAAGTTGTCTCTGAGCCTACTGTACTTCTATTCAACCAGCTATACCCCAAATTTCAGTGTGAAAAATCAGTGGAGTCTAAAGAGGTCATATGGAGATTTGCAAAAATAGTCCTAAATTTATGAAAGTTAGGTCTACTGAAATAAGAAAATTTTGAAAAGGAGCCAGCATGTTTTTTTTTAAATAAACAAAGCTTCAAAATGTCTAGTACTAAAAATTTAGATAAACGATATATTTAATCATTTAAGCAAGGTGTGCAAATTAAAGCCTGTGATCAAATCCAACCTGCAAAAGTTTTATTTTTCACATTAAAATAAAGTTGCATTTGAATCTCCTTAGGTGGGGCCTGCATTCCCTTGTTTAGCCACTAACTCTGCCATTCCCTTATTGCCCTTAAACCAGCGGTCCCCAAACCCTGGGCCACAGACTGGTTCTGGTCCATGACCTTTTAGGAGGTGACTTAGGAGGTGAGCAATGAGGGAGCAAAGCATCATCTGTATTTACAGCCTATCCCCATTGCTCACGTTACTTCCTGATCTGCCTCCTGTCAGATTAAGGGCAGCATTGCTTCCCTGGTGGCTCAGAGGTTAAAGCATCTGCCTGCAGTGCGGGAGACCTGGGTTCGATCCCTGGGTCGGGAAGATCCCCTGGAGAAGGAAATGGCAACCCACTCCAGTGTTCTTGCCTGGAGAATCCCATGGACGGAGGAGCCTGGTAGGTCCACGGGGTCACAAAGAGTCGGACACACCTGAGCGACTTCACTTACTCACTCACTCACTCAGATTCTCATAGGAGCTTGAACTCTGCTGTGCTTGAATCATCCTGAAGACTTCCTACCCACCAAGTCCATGGAAAAATGGTCTTCCAGAAAACCAGTCCCTGATGCCAAAAAAGTTGGGGACCACTGTCTTAAACTCTGCCCTTTATATAGGTGTCTGGTCCCTAAATTCATTTGTGTTTGGATCTGGTTCCCCTTAGCCTTAGGGCAAAAATCTGTCATTTTACAGAGAACTCAGCATTAACCTAAAACTGTTAAGATAAAACTATAGCTGAATAGAGGGAGGAAAGTTCTCTGGTTTGGTTTAGATCAGGATTTGGAAAGAAGGTATGGACACAAATCCTTTCCCTATAATAAAACATAAAGTAGAAAAAAAAAAAAAATCTGTTCTAAGCTACAGTTCTTTGAGCCCTTAAAATGTTAATCAAACCATGATGCTTTTTCATATTGTATCTATAGGGCTCTCTTTGGCTGAAATGAAGTCATCTCTTAAATCAGAACCTTTTGATGGGATCCTGGTTTGCTAGTTAAAGAAGTGTAAACTAGGGGGAGTGAGAGGCCACATTCACCAACAGTGGATGGTGGGGCTCTTTCCGGGTTGGGTGCTGCCTGTGCGTAGCACCGAATGACCAGCAGTAGCGCACCCGCCAGGGCAGTGAGTGGTGTTCAGAATGGAGCCCCACGCGGAGCTGACGTTCCATTGGTGTTGCATGCTCCCCACCTCTTGCTTTTACCCACCCAGAGGGAGACCCTGATGCCAGCTTGCCCTCCTGTGGGATAACAATGCCATGGAGTCTGCAAGCACTGAGCCACTAATGCTCAAACAACCTTGAACCCTCGGTCCCTTCCCTCTCTCTTCTCCTCTCATTTCAGACTTTCACACAGCTGACTTCTGACCTTGGCACACACTTCGTTTTCAGCCTAGTTCGTCTCAACTGGACACCCAGCTAACTGTCTCATGTTACCACTTTTATTCCTTTTTGCTTCTGGTTTACTTTATAACTTTTGTTTTTATGCTTTGGAAAATAGGGTAGAACTAGTTACTCTGTTCTTAGCTGTACTAAATCTTCATGCTGGAAGAGCTTCTTCTCTAGAAACCTTCATTAGAGCATTTGAGAAATGATGCTAGTCATTTACAAACCTCACAGGGTACCACTGGCATTATAAAACAGTCAAAGAACAGAAACAGCACTGTTTATACAACAGAGAACCTTCTTTTTTTTTTTTTTAGAGGGTCCTTTTATACATTTATTCAGGTATTAACTATTTGACACATAAAACCAGATGGTGACTGCAGTCATGAAATAAAAAGAAGCCTACTCCTTGGAAGAAAAGTTATGACCAACCTAGATAGCATGTTAAAAAGTAGAGACATTAATTTGCCAACCAAGGTCCGTCTAGTCAAGGCTATGGTTTTTCCAGTAGTCATGTATGGATGTGAGAGTTGGACTATAAAGAAAGCTGAGCACCAAAGAATTGATGCTTTTGAACTGTGGTGTTGGAGAAGACTCTTGAGAGTCCCTTGGACTGCAAGGAAATCCAACCAGTCCATCCTAAAGGAGATCAGTCCTGAATGTTCATTGGAAGGACTAATATTGAAGCTGAAACTCTAATACTTTGGCCACCTGATGCAAAGAACTGACTCATTGGAAAAGACCCTGATGCTGGGAAAGATTGAGGGCAGGAGGAGAAGGGGATGACAGAGGATGAGATGGTTGGATGGCATCACTGACTCAATGGACATGAGTTTGAGTAAACTCTGGGAGTTGGTGATGGACAGGGAGGCCTGGCTTGCTGCAGTCCGTGGGGTTGCAAAGAGTGAGACATGACTGAGCAACTGAACTGAACTGAACCTGAAAGGCAGGGGCTATAACTATGCGTAGCTCAGTGCACCTGTAGCATTCAGCTTTTATACATGTAAACATTCGTAGAAATGAACTTTATGGATTTGAATAAAGACTTGATCACTGATTGGGATCAACTAGTAAGTCTTCTACTCCCTGACACAGTACAAAGGGCAATCAATGCTTCTATGCAGGGGCAAGAGAAATTCAGATGGGGCAATGAGTAAAAAACAATAAAGTGATCATGAGTACCATATAATTGCATTTCCTTGGGCATGATCCTGGATATTGTGCTTAAATGAACTGAGAAGAGTAACTTAGGAGAGCCTAAATTCAACATCATGTAAGAAAAATTGGGCTTAATAATAATAGTAGCCCTTGTTTTTTTTTCTTTTTGTTTGTTTGTTTGTTTTTAATGGAGCACCCACTAAGGGTTAGGAGCTATAATTGACATATTTTCATATATTACATTTTTTGGATTTCACAAAAGTGCTATCGTTATATTATAGAAAAGGAAGCTTCTACTAAATAGCTGAGCAGAGATTCACACCCAGGTCTCCCTGGCATCAGAGTCCATATGCCTTCCGCTTTGCCAGGCTGCCCCAATTACACTCATGATTTGAAAACTATGGCACTGGGAGTCAGGAAAGGAAACCGTCCATCTGATTGTGATCCAAATACCAGGAAGGCAGGAAAGATAAAAATAAAGGAGGAAGGTAGAATAGAGGGTAAGAAAGGCATCTGGGAACAGATTTCACAAAAATAGAAGAGCAATTAAATTGATGTCTTCCAAAATGGTCTGGACTCACACACCTACAGCCCTGTCTGCTCTGTTTTATCTCATTAAATGCCTGGTTATGGATGGGCAGGTTTGCCATCTGTTTAAATAATAGTTTTCTGTTCTTCATGAACTGAGCTGCAGTGTTGAGGACAATTAAAGCATCACTTCCACTACCATCTCTCTCGGCGGGAACTCTGGTATTGCTGGACCAATGTGCCTCTGCCGCCCTGGCATCCGCTCCCAGCTACAATTTCACTGCTTTCCCACCTAACCTTCCCAGCAGAGGTAGGCCTTCCTGGCCAAGATGCAGGCTGTACAGGCATGAATGCCCACTCAGAAAAGAACAGAAGACAGATTAGGAAAAGTTCCAACACCCTCCTTCTTGGCAATCCCAGACTGACGGATGTGACTTCCTGTGAAATCTAACGATAAGCTATTTTCAAAAATTCAGTTTAAAATGAGTGGGCAATGATGGGGTTTAATTTGAAAGTGACATGCTTAAAGCTAGAACTGGAAGAGAAGCCAAGTGGCTGCGCTTGTGACAAAGGAAAGAGATCCAGGCTCTGCAACCGTTAGGGACACTTTAAAAGAGAGACCCAGGTGGTGGTAGCACATGGAGGGGAGCCGTAGAGGTACATCCTCAGACATGGCTTTGGAATGGAAGACGGGCTCCTGTGCTCCCAGATTTAAATCAGGAAAGCATCGCACAGTGATGATAAAAACAACTGTGCTAGTATTTATTGGACAACAGCTGTGAACTAAACACAGTGCTAGGTTCTTTATTAATCAACGCATGCAATCATCATATCAACACTAGGCTGTAAAGACTGTCATTAATATTATGAGTATTTATATTTTACAGATGAGGAAACTGAGGTTTAGAGTTTAATTGGCCTATTTGATGTGTAGATGAGGTGAAAGTTTAGAC
This sequence comes from Dama dama, assembly GCF_033118175.1. Classification (NCBI taxonomy): domain Eukaryota; kingdom Metazoa; phylum Chordata; class Mammalia; order Artiodactyla; family Cervidae; genus Dama; species Dama dama. Next base: position 76,195,829 of record NC_083698.1, on the reverse strand, counting down.
AAATCTGTGATACAAATCTAACAGTTTGTCTTCAGAGTTGGTATCTATTGGGTGACCAAAAGTTTATTGTCCAGACTGGGACACTTTAGAAGTAGAATGGGGTCCTGTTGATAATAATGTCAGAGGAACAAGCATAATAGACTGAGACTGCCCTGAGCCAACTTCCCAGAAAGCCCAGTCACCCTATTCACACTGCTTCCCTAGTAAGTTGAATCTAGGGCAAATATGTGACAGGATCTCAGAACAGTTCATATTTACTGTTTCTGGTGCATTGCAATCATCTTTATTATTTTTTAGTAAATAATTTTTCTAAAGGATCTGGATCCCTAATACTACTTGTCTCAACCCAGGATCCTTCTGGAAAAAAAAAAATCAACCTCTATTCAATTCTAGAACAAGAAAATGATTTTTGACAACACTGGGAAAAAAAAGAATAGACCATAACCCTACATGCATGTTTTCTGAGAACTGGCACTCAAAATCCCATAGATGTATGTGTGTGTATAATATGTATGTGTATATAATATGTGTATGCATTTTTTTACTTATATGTATATATACACATTCATACATATACATATTTTTGAAGCATCCTTTTTACAGTTTATCATGTTATTTCTAATTTCCACTGCATTTCAAACTGGTTTGGGTTGTTCAGAAATCTTTCAACAAATTGTCAAATAGTGATTCCTTTCACTTCTCTAGTGTTAAAGTTGAGTTTGGATTTAGTGCGTATTTCTTTCCTTCTGTTATGACTGTGTACCTAATACATTCTACTAAAGAGCTCTGTGAGCTCTATGAGAAATCCCAATGTCTCCAAGTGAGCATCTGCTAATATTTATACCATAAGAAACTCATTGTGGTTGAGACCCAATGGATAAAAAGAAATCAAAGAAGAGATGTGACAATATCATAAGTACAAACATTGCTATAATTTGTATCAATTAGATGCTTTAAGTTTCTTTTTCACTGAAATTCATCTTTACAAATCTGAATTCACTTATATTCTGGGAACTCTGTCTTTGACCAAGAGTCCTGATGTCCATGCAGTCTACTTTGAAACTCTGCTGTCTTGATGCAACTACTGGCTTGATTTTTTTTTTTCTTTTCATTAGAGCCACTGGCAGTAAAATGTAGCTGATGCAAAAGCCACACACAAAAAATGAAGAATTAGAAGTGAACTAGTAGTAATATTTGTTCCCTCATAAGAAAATAACAAGCTGCTCTATGAATAGGATGGTCTCTCTTTCATTGGGTGGAGGTGCCAGGAAGCATAGGAACTCATGAGCAAGGACAGTCATGATACCCTGTCTGTGGCACTTCGGTATATCCTCACCACAGAGCCTCTCAAGTAAACAGTGGAGTCCTCACAAGTTTAAAAGTTCATTGGGAAAGCGTCAAACTGCAAAGGTTGTTTGAAGATGCTTGCAAAGATTATACCTATTATAGGTTAAAGTGTGTCCTCCTGAAAGATACGTTGAAGTCATAACTTTCAGTACCTCTGAATGTGACCTTTTTAGGAGATGAGGTCATTACAAATGCAGGTAGTTGAGAAGAGGTCATTATGGTGGATGCTAATCTAATATGGTGTCCATAAAAGAAGGGGAAATTCGAACACAGATATTCAAGGGGAGAAGGCAATGGCACCCCACTCCAGTGTTCTTGCCTGGAGAATCCCCGGGATGGGGGAACCTGGTGGGCTGCCGTCTATGGGGTCACACAGAGTCGGACACAACTGAAGCGACTTAGCAGCAGCAGCAGCAGCAGCAGCATTCACAGAGGGAAGATGATGCAGAGACGTAAGCGATGCTAGGTGATGACTGAGGCAGAGATTAGGGTGATGCTGCCACAGCCATCAGAGAAGGCAATGGCACCCCACTCCAGTACTCTTGCCTGGAAAATCCCATGGACAGAGGAGCCTGGTAGTCTGCAGTCCATGGGGTCGTGAAGAGTCGGACATGACTGAGCGACTTCACTTTCACTTTTATGCATTGGAGAAGGAAATGGCAACCCACTCCAGTGTTCTTGCCTGGAGAATCCCAGGGATGGGGTCGCACAGAGTCCGACATGACTGAAGTGATTTAGCAGCAGCAGCAGCAGCCACAGCCATGGAATGCCTGGGGCTACCAGAAACTGGAGAAGGCAAGGAAGTGTCCCCCATAGAAGGTTCAAAGTGATCATGCCCTGCCCACACTCTGATTTCAGGCTTCTAGACTCCAGAATTGTGAGATAATACATTTTTGATGTTTTAAGCCACTCAGTTTGTTATGGTAGTTCTAGGAAACTAATGTAAAAACCAACTAATATTTCAGTTTATAATTTTTTTTTGTACTATATGCTGTTTTATCTTTTTGCCTTTTCATGCTGTTCATGGGGTTCTCCAGGCAAGAATACTGGAGCGAGTTGCCATTTGTGTCCCTTGGCCTGCAAGGAGATCAAACCAGTCAATCCTAAAGGAAATCAGCCCTGAATATTCATTGGAAGGACTTGATACTGAAGCTGAAGCTCCAATACTTTGGCCACGTGGTGTGAAGAGCCAACTCATTGGAAAAGACCTGAGGCTGGGCGAGATTGAAGACAAAAGGAGAAGGGGGCAGCAGAGGATGAGATGGTTAGATAGCATGTCTGACTCAGTGGACATGAATTTGAGCAAATTCAGGGAGATAGTGGAAGACAGACGAGCCTGGCATGCTATAGACTATAGGGTTGCAAAGAATCAGATACAACTTAGCAGCTGAATGAGAACAATGCTGTTTTATAATGGACAAGTTCAATTTCCTGGCTAATTCTTCTGATCTCTACTGAATCATTAGTTACCATCTTGTCTCAAGTACTTTTACCTCAAGTAACCTGGGTGTGAATAACTGCCCATTGATTCTGTTATATATGAGGCCACTGTGTTCCATGAGAGCACCTCCAAGACATTCTAGGAGATGGCATAAGATACTAGTCATGACAGTTCTGGATGGGGAGGGAAACTTTTAAGAAAAGTATCTGTTTTGCTTGTCTGATAAGTTATGTCAGAAAGTAGGTTCTAAAAATGCAAAATCTGAGGAGAAAAATACATTTTTCCACTTTTCAGCAACACTTAGGAGAAATTTTTTAAGAAACAAACAAGATGTGGGCCTTCATGAGCTATCTCATTATGGTATTAAAAAGCATGATTTACTCTGAGCCCTGAATGCAAAATTACTAAAAAGGAAAAAAAAAAAAAAAGGATTTTTTTTCGCTTCTTTCCCATCTCAGTACACGTGTTCTTATCTACCATATTTTGTTGCATTGAAAATGTTTTAAATATTTTAAACAATCTTATGCATGGCAGAATATTTAAGAAAAACGATTTCTCTCTTCCTTATTGTCTTGCACGGTGATTACAAGCTCAACTATGAAATTATGTGATCCTAACCCAGCAGATCACAAGGCATGTCAGCTTGAGTCAGAAAACCCTGGGAACCCTGGGTCGCCTTGGCTGAGGTTAGATAAAGGTTTGCATTCAGGTAGTTTGTTCTGGGGAAAGTGAGGGACAGGGAAGATTAAAATAAGTGAGAAAGTAAAAGCAACAAAGGACTGTTCTGAGATTGGTAACCACTGAGGTCAACAAGGGTTTGGCCCTGCCAGGACTTTCTGAGATGACTGTTGAACTATGGCTTAGGCCTGTCTGTCCAAGGAGAGGAAAGGGTGAGCATTTATCCACAGCTTTCTCTTCTCCACTTACTAAGGCTTGCCCCACATTGCATGAGCTCTCTCACAGTTCCGATCTGTGTGTGGGTGAGTGCCAAAGAACTCCCTGAGAAGTCCTGTCTCACGGCATCTGAATGGCTCCTGGTGGAAAGTTAGAAGTAGGGGGTGCAGCTGAGGTGGGCTGCAGTCAGGTTATGTCTGTGCAGAGTTAGCGCAGTTGTGATGGTGAGAGTGAGAGGTGGGCCTTAAAGACAGGAGCCCCTGGAACATAGGAGAGGCCTGTACTGGCCACACTTTGCACTGCTCAGGCCCACTTGTGCTCTCCATGAAATTGACACCATTATCGAATCTCCCAGGTGGCAGCCAGCCACATTCTATAAAATACATGGTGGCAAGAAGCTTCATCCAAGCTGCTCCACCCAACCCTGAAACTTGGATCATCACTGTCTCTCTACATTGCAGCCCATACTAGGTTTCCTTTATTCTTGCACAAATCTGACCAAGGTTACTGTGATTGCCCACTTACAGTTCTTATTAGGCCTAGAAGAAGCTAGGGGCTTCACGCCTTCACTATGTCATAACAGTTCTTACTTTTCATGGTAATAGGTATCAATTATCCCTTCTAGTATGCTAGCCCCGTTCTTGCTGCTCTGTTGGCATGTTCATGTGTGTAGTATCACTTCAGTCATGTCCAACTCTTTGCAACCCCATGGTCTGGGGCCCACCAGGCTCCTCTGTACATGGAACTCTCCAGGGAAGAATACTGTGGCTTTTTCAGTTTTGGTTTCTTCAGGGTATATGCCTAGAAGTGGTATTGCTGGGGTCATATGGTGCCATGGGAATTTGCTGTTTGCCTCAGGGAACTGAAACTGGGGCTCTGTAATAACCTAGAGGGGTGGGAGGGAATTCAAGAAGGAGAGAACATATGTACACCTGTGCTTAATTCTTGTTGATGTATGACATAAATGAAACCAGTATTATAAAGCACTTATCAATCAATTAAAAATAAATATTAAAAAAAAAAAAAGAATACTGGAGTGGGTAGCTGATCCCTTTTCCAGGGAATCTTCCCAACCCAGGGTTTGAATCCAGGTCACCTGCTTTGCAGGCAGATTCTTTACCATCTGAGCTACCAGGGAAGCCCCTCTCTTAGTATGTTGGGCCAACATGCCAACAGAAATGCCCAGGTATCAGGTAAGTTCACAGCCGTAGGTAAGTGAACCTCGTCGGTGAGTATACCCAGGTGGAAGTATTCCTGCCTGACCCCAGAGAGCCTATAGTAGGAGATGGGAGCCCACGTTGCACAGGTGGAACACAGAGAGGTCACAGGGTCATGTGAAAGGGGCTGGTCCTACTTCTACCCCTTAAGTCCCAAATTATTTATTCTAGGGACGCACATCCTTTGGGAAAGACTGGGGCTATAGGTATTGTATGTATTTTTGATGTCATGGCAGGTCCTTTCTCAAGGGGACTCACTTTCCCTTAAGCTTAGGGCTTGCTTCTGTGAACTGCTTTAGTCTGGAAACTGGGCAGGGGATTTCCATTTCCATTGTGGTGGATGACATGCCCTATGCCCTCAAACTCACAGAGGATACAAAAGAATCTGGATGTTCAATTTGTTCAGGCTCACTACCGCACAATTGCACTCATCTCACACGCTAGTAAAGTAATGCTCAAAATTCTCCAAGCCAGGCTTCAGCATATGTGAACTGATAACTTCCAGATGTTCAAGCTAGTTTTAGAATAGGCCGAGGAACCAGAGATCAAATTGCCAACACCCGCTAGATCATCAAAAAAGCAAGAATTCCAGAAAAACATCTATTTCTGCCTTATTGACTATGCCAAAGCCTTTGACTGTGTGGATCACAATAAACTGTGGAAAATTCTGAAAGAGATGGGAATACCAGACCACCTGACCTGCCTCTTGAGGAATCTGTATGCAGGTCAGGAAGCAACAGTTAGAACTGGACATCAAACAACAGATTGGTTCCAAATAGGAAAAGGAGTACATCAAGGCTGTATATTGTCACCCTGCTTATTTAACTTTTTTTTTCTAATTTAACTTATATGTAGAGTACATCATGAGAAATGCTAGGCTGGAAGAAGCACAGGCTGGAATCAACATTGTCGGGAGAAATATCAATAACCTCAGATATGCAGATGACACCATCCTTATGGCAGAAAGTGAAGAACTAAAGAGCCTCTTGATGAAAGTGAAAGAGGAGAATGAAAAAGTTGGCTTAAAGCTCAACATTCAGAAAACTAAGATCATGGCATCTGGTCCTATCACTTCATGGCAAAAAGAGGGGGAAACAGTGGAAACAGTGTCAGACTTTATTTTTTGGGGCTCCAAAATCACTGCAGATGGTGATTGCAGCCATGAAATTAAAAGACACTTACTCCTTGGAAGGAAAGTTATGAACAACCTAGACAGCATATTAAAAAGCAGAGATATTACTTTGTCAACAAAGGTTCATCTAGTCAAGGATATGGTTTTTCCAGTGGTCATGTATGGATGTGAGAGTTGTACTATAAAGAAAGCTGAGCACCGAAGAATTGATGCTTTTGAACTGTGGTGTTGGAGAAGACTCTTGAGAGTCCCTTGGACTGCAAGGAGATCCAGCCAGTCCATCCTGATGGAGATCAGTCCTGGGTGTTCACTGGAAGGACTGATGTTGAAGCTGAAACTATTACTTTGGCCACCAATGCGAAGAGCTGACTCATTTGAAAAGACCCTGATGCTGGGAAAGATTGAGGGCAGGAGGAGAAGGGGATGACAGAGGATGAGATGGTTGGATGGCATCACTGACTCAATGGACATGAATTTGGGTAAACTCAGGGAGTTGGAGATGGACAGGGATTCCTGGTGTGCTGCAGTTCATGGGGTCGCAAAGAGTCAGACACGACTGAGCGACTGAATTGAACTGAACTGAACTGAACATCCACCCTATTTTCCCCATCCTAGCTCTTAGGATTCCATTCTTTTTCTTCTGATCTTAGAATTCCAGTCTTTTCCTCCTTTTCCCTAGGTGGCCTATTGAGAAAGTATATGCAGTCTCTTTTTTGTTCTACTACCATTATAATTAAATCCTAAGTCTGATTATCATGAGTCTGCCTTGTAGATTAAAAAATTAAGACCTCTTAAAATACTTCCATGGAACCTTCTTGATATGACCGTACATTTAGAGTTGGTTGTTGGCTATCTTGAGTCATGCTATTTATCTAGTTTAAGGTTTTAAAAGCAACTAATCAAAGCCAACCATTCCTTTGATGATCTCTGCTCCAGTACCGCTCAAGAGCCATAGCCTATGGCTTCATCTATTAACTGTACCTTCTTCTCTTCAGCCACCCTGAGAATCTTAGGAATTGTGGGGCTACTGCAGGCCCAGAGTATCCCCAGGAGGCTGTCTCAGCCATGCAGCTCTTATCACAGTCTAGTCAGGAGGAGATCCTGAACCATGCCTCATCCTGAAGTTCTGTTTTCTAGGGACACTTACAAAGTTGACTACCTTAGTCTGGGGTCCTCCAGAGAGCAGAGCTGAAGCCAAGGATTGTGTACAGGTAGTTTGTTTTAGGAAGTGATTCCAACGAACAGGAATGGAGGCTGGAGAGAGCGAACCAGGGAAAGGTTTCAAGCCAGTGCAAAAAAAAAAAGTACTCTCCTATTGGTCCTCCTGAGGGCAACTGGGGCTCCCTTCCTCAAGACCCTTAGGAAAGCTTTGGAGAATTTGCTTCAGAACTACCCACCTGAGCAACAGAAGAGAACAGCATTTATTCATAGGGGTTACATTTGTCAGGAGTGTTGAGTCTCTCGTGTGCACAGGCTGCTGATGTATGATTGCCATACGTCAGGCATGTTTCCATAATGCCTGTGCTGTGACTAAAGAAAAAAAAAATGTCCCAGGGAAAAAAAGTGAAAGATTTGAAGTGCTATGGGGCCAGATACACCTGTTAGACACCTGTTAGCAGCTGTTTTCCATAGCAAGGTTTGGAGAAAAGGTGGGCCAAATGGGTGTGAAACTGGACACAACAGATGTCTCATATAGATCGTGAACCTGCTTGTAAAAGCTATATAGGAATCTCTGGGCTGGGGGAAAAAGAAAGAAAAAAATGATGAAATTTCAACATATATTTCATAGAGTAGTTTTGGTTTTATATATACATCTATGACCCATGACTAAAACTAAATTCTGCTGTTTTTACTAAAATAAAACTCACATATTATTCCTCAGTAAATGCTTTGCATAGACATGACTGAACCAGGATTTCAAAGTAATGAAATACCACTAATCCTCTGCAAACTGACTTCATCTATAATCAACTTAAAAGCAACTCTACTTCCTGATAGCTCCAAATTAGAAAAGAAGATGATAAAAATGCCAAGTTTACTTTGTTTGAAATGTGTTTGAGTCAGGGAAACAGTATCAGCCTTTTTATTATATGAAATAATACTGATTTTTCTCTCCCTAGTCAGGGTCCATTTTCTCCTGTCTAGGCCTGAGGGTAGCCATCTGCTTCTTCCATGCTTCTGTCTAGCATTTCACACAATCTAGCATAAATTCTCTGGATTCCAGAACCGTGAAGGTGATAACTGTGCACAATGCCAAGGGGAATTACCTATTTGTAAACACAGAAAGAATTTTGTACTGTGAACTTTGGGGAGATTATGACATCATGTTATTAAATGAATTAATGCATGTAAAGCATTTAGAACAGTGTTGAGGACAAAGCAAGAAATAATTAGCTTTAACATAACTATGATGGTCATCATCATCATTACCTAGAAGTATCCAAATCTAACAGAATAATCACTAGTCTAAGGGTTAGAAGACCTAGTTTGTAGTCCTGGTTGGATCATTTATCAGTCTTGTGACTTGGTAAACCATTTCACCTTTCTGAGACTCAGTGTTCTTATCTCTGGAAGGATAATAAATTCCATTTCATAGCGTTGTTAGAAGGATGAAATAGCATCAGTTATTTGTGACTTGTGGATTTAAAAGTGCTGTAACAGGATAGATATTTCCAACTCATTTTTGGTTTTGGTCAACTCTCATCTCTGGTGATGCTGGCGGCCGAGAGCAAGGCTTGGATTCTGCAGAACCCCAAATAACCCTGTTGTTTGTAATGCCATTTAGTCTCCTTACCACTTTGACTCTTGATTCCATGTGTAATAAATATTTCTTTGAATTCCAGCTTCTTATTTGATTCTGCTACCTCAGATTTATCTATCTATCTATCTATCTATATATATGTCTTTATTTATAAAATTCCACTTTTCCCATTGAAGCAATCTGAGATTTAATTTTAATTAATTCAACAAATTGAAAGAATTACAAATTCTTTATTTTCCTGCATTATTCTTTTTTGCACTTTCCATATTTTCCAGAATGAGAATGTACTTGTTTATGATCAGAAAAAATATTAAATGAAAAGCCAAAGGCCTACATGTATTTCATCCACATATATAAATTTCTAACCAGAAATTTACAGATTAACCTATAAATATCTGCAGATGAGACAAACTGAGTATAGTTTTTGAACAACACAAGACTACAGAATGCCCAGCAGGAATGTATTTTAGGCAGATTTTTATTTCTGTAAAGAAAATAAATGTCTTTTAGAGTGAAATTACAAAGTGTATTTGTTTTATTTTTTCTATGCTATGTGTAACTGTGACTAAATCAAGCAGCTTACCACCCTAGTAGTAGTCTTTCTCTCCCAAGTTTAGCTCAGGTTTTTACATTGAATTATTCAGGAATAACCCTTTTTATAAACTGCTGTGATGAATGAACAATAAATATAAGCTTGTAAAGGCCGACCCTTTAGGGTTTCAACTGTCAACACAGGAAGTATAACAAATGATACAGAAGATGAGAAGGCAACAGTAGACCCCAGTCTGAAATGTACTTCTTACTGGCTTTTGTATGATCTTCCTAAAAGACAGCAAAGCACTGCCCAATCACTTGAAATCATATTAAGCAGAAATCCAGGCTCAAAATGAGGGCCAGCAAAGACAAGATGAGATCCTGGAAAATCTGACAAAGGCCAATGATTTAACTGAGCCTACAGCAATTATTAATAAAAATATTCAGTACAGAGGCTGGAAGGATTATTTCAATTCAAATCCTATGGAGTGAGCATTGAGACAAAACTTTTCAAGTGATGTTGTTTTCCATGTATTCTTTGCTGGATGTATATGGAATTTATTTAATTATTCTTTTGCTTCTTTTACAGGCTTTTAAAATGAGAACAGCAGATGTCTTCAATTTCCAATGACTATACAAAAATCTTTTGGAAAATATAAATAATAATTTGTTTTTCAAAGTTTTCATGGAAGCACCTTGAAAAAGTAATCTTAGTGATATAAGTGATGGCGGACTCTGGAGGTGACAGATCTTAGACAAGTAAACTATTATTTTAAATCTCAGTTTCCTTCTCTATAAAATAAGGATAATAAAAATATAGACATTTTACCACTTTGGTAGAGTTATATTAAATGAAGGCAAGAGATTACAATCCCTAGTTACTGTGATTTTTCTTTACTTGGTATATTTTGCCCACTGTTTACAGACCAGGAGCCATGATAGACACTGGGAACAAAAAGTCAAAGACACAATCTCTGTCTTTAAAATGCTTGCTGCCTAATGTATCAGTGTGCTCAGTTGCTAAGTTGTGCCCTATTCTGTGCAATCCCATGGACTGTAGCCCACCAGTCCATGGGATTTCCTAGGCAAGAATACTGGAGTGAGTTGCCATTTCCTTCAGTGGATCTTTCTGACCCAGGAATGGAAACCATGTCTCCTGCATTGGCAGGCATATTCTTTACCTCTGAGCCACCTGGAAAGCCCAAGGTGAATTCATACAGGGAGTCAAAAGAGGGAGAAAAGTCTCTTGTATCAACAGTAGGGTTATTCTGTGGACATATTTGCTGTAGTTCTGAGTTACTGCCCTCTGTGCTTAAGTATATGTATTCACATCTTTATTTGGACATTTTTGTGATTATGTTGAAACAGCAGAACTGGAACTTGCTAGGTAAATTCAGTTTAGCTCAGTTCAGTTGCTCAGTTGTGTCCAACTTTTTGCGACCCCATGGACTGCAGCACACCCGGCTTCCCTGTCCATCACCAGCTCCCAGAGCTTACTCCAGC